>NC_090937.1:258621281-263621281 GCF_040938575.1 Ambystoma mexicanum
AAGTCCTTCTGAAACAACAAATGCTAAACATACTGATTTTAACTCTATTATAGAATGTCATCTCAGACAATCATTTGTGAGATATTTCTTAATTCCCGCTTCGCCTGCATCTGACAAAATGGGGCTCATTACAGGGTTGCTGGTAAAACCCGCCGTTAGGCGACGGGTTACCGGCAACCACGCAACACCCTCACATCTGAGAAATATGTTTGCCCTAATCCAATACAAAGGTGCAATGGAGCTGGAAGTTCTTGATAATTCCATTAGTAGGGGGATTCCAATTACACATCAGAGAGTAGGACAAGAGGCAATGGGCCTCATTACGACCCTGGCGCTAATGGGTTAACGGTGCCGTAAAAGGCTGCGGTGCCGTTAACCCATTAGTGCCTGATTAGGAGGTCCCTGTGCGGGACCCGACCTTAACGGCTGGTCTACACCAGCCGTTAAAGTAGGGACCCGCAAAGGTACCTTGGTGCTAAGTACGGTACCGCAATTTGCTAACTGTGACGGTGCTTTACAGATTTTTCTGCTGGTAAGAACCTAAACTACTGGCTGGCCCAGCCTGTTCACTGCCCCTACCAGCAGACTCAGAGTAACCCGGTCCGGAAAGAATTCCAGAGCCGGTAGTACCAGACATTTTACTAGCATTTTCTCCGGACCAGGTTACTCATAATGATGCCCAAAGTGTGAAGACATTTCTAAACAGAAGCAAAAAGCAGGGACCACCAATGAATGCCTGAAATCAGGGTAAGAGGAGGCAGAAACAGAGTCAAGCAAGGTGGGAATGAATAAGTGAGACTACAGTCTAGGAGACTAATAGAGAGAAAACATAGTCGACATAATAGGATTGCACCTTGGGACAAGGATTAAGCGCCTCCAAATCAACTTCGAAGCAGAAAAGTTTGAAAAGCTGAATCTTAATGTGAATGCTGCCTATTGGGACTCAACGAACATTGGAAAGAAATAGCCCAAGCATTGGTAGACTACAGGAATTGACAAGGCATAATGCAATGGGATTAATTGTGTGAGCTGGTTTTGAACCTCTCACCAGTGTTTTACTTGTTTATATTACTGTATAATGGTATGACAAACATTGGTCTAAAACTGAAAAGCACTGTTTGATTAATATTTGCTATATTGTTTTAAACAAATTGAGTGATTGCAAAATGGTAACAAATATGTGGTGGTTGATTACAGGGAAGGGATCAGCTATAGGAGTCAGGTTCGAACCTCTCTGCCAGTGCTTGCCATTTTGTTTGGGCTGATTTTTATTTTCTTGAATACACAGTGACCATCTGACAAGTGGCTATGATTATGCTAGACTGACATTGAACACTCACTGAACAAAATTAATTATCTGGCAATCATCTTTTTCCAGCTGCTTTTGCCAGTCCACATGCTGATCTTCTGGCCGCCTCATAGTAATGGAATTAAGTCCGCTTTAGGCTTTCAACAGGGCTATAAGCTACATGCAATATTTGCAGAAATGTAAGAGAGTGGAAACGTTATAGTCCTCCCAGTAGTCCAATGCACGTATGCATTTTGTTTTCAAATGATGGTTTTCAACATAATAAATTGACAGCAATAAAAAGAGACATTATCACTTGGAAGGAGATCCCCATTTCCAAGTGTGGATGTTATATATTGTGTGATTTCACAAGTTCTCCTATGCACTTAGTGTGTGACCTCACCTGTTCTCTTATGTGCACTACTCACATAGGAAAGAACAAACTAGGTAAATGTACAGATTTAGGCAGCTGATGGCCTTCTACAACCTTCGATAAACAATGGTCTATCTGAATCTGCTCACGTGTAATGCTTCACAGTAATGGAGACAAGGTTTCATGAGTGAAGACACAAACAAAATAAAGTGATTCATGGAGGTAAGTTGAGTCAAAACAACCTAACATTACATTATAGTTTACACCATATAATTATGCACCACAAGATGTCTCCTTCTGAAGATCAACGACACAAATTATTCCTGATGTGCACTTTATTCATCCTGGGCTAACAATCCTGGAATGCATAGACATATCCTGGCCAGTGCACTCCCAAAAAGTGTTTGGAGCAACCTGAACAATAAAACAGCTGTTTCTATTGATCAAATCAACATTAATTACTTACTTACTTATAATTAATTATGAATGGTACATGCCTCAGAACCGGCTCTTTAATGTATCAAACATCTGCTATATGGGATTGTTGGTCTGGGTTTGTGGGACATTAAAATTCTGCTGCCATCTGCCGATTAATCTACCCACTGTCCCAGGAGTTCAGAAGCCTGACCAGGACTGAATGTTCAGTCACTAAAGTATTATAAAGGAATTAATGAACAATGTAGACCAAATGACAATATGTGGCAGGAGCCTGAATTGCCAACTCAAGAACTTTGGGTTTCTACACTGTCTGAATTGTCCCACCATTTTTGTTGAGAACAAATCATTGACTTCTATTTTGCACTCTCTTCAGAAGGCCTTCTTGGCTGACTAAAGTTTGCCGAATAAAGGCCTTCATGCAGTCTTCATCTTTTTCCTCTTCTTCTTCTCTCTCTCTCCCTCTCTTGCTCTCTTGTTCTCAATCTCTCTCTGGCCGTCTCTCTCTTAATCTAGGGCTAAAGCGCTTTGTGTAAACCAGCTTTATGGTTCAGCCCCTATTTTTGCATTTTGGACCCTAGGTATTCTCATAGATGGAGGGTGCTGTTTTTAGATGCTTTGGAAGTGGAGGGGGTTTCCCAAGGCGAATCAGGTAGAGTGAGGAGAGCCTGGGCTAGCCTCACATTTTCCAGCGATCTCGGCAGGACAGCTTGTCTCTCTATTCCAGTCCTGAATCACATCACTACTATGCCATGCACTCATTCCTTCTCCCAATGTGGCTCCAGCATATTCAGAGCAGGGATTTCCACTCAGAGCATCTCTTTCAGATTTTCACTACATTTCTCTTACTTTTTCTCTACCAACACCTGCTGATATTCACAAACCTCCAAATAATTTTCCACTACCACCTCCTCTTGATATTTGGTAGACCCCTCAGAATTTTCTTCCATCATCTCCTCCTGAGAGTCACCAAACACCTCCTGGTTTCCTCTACATCCACCTCTGATATTTACCAGTTTCCTCCTTATTTTCTTCTGCCAGCTCCTAATGATGTTTACGAACCTCCTAATTTCTTTTTGCCACACTCTCTTGAAGTTTACCAACCTTCTCCTTATTTTCCTCTGCCACCTCCACCTCATGTTCACCAACCTCTGCCTTATTTCCTTTGCTGTCTCTGGCTAATGTTTACTGACCGCCTCCTTATGTGCTTCTACATTATTACAACAATCTCCTTCTTTTCTCAAGGCTCGTTTTTTCATCAACACTTCTTCTGAACAACCATTTCCAAACTCTTGTTAATAACTTCTTCTCCAAACATCCACAGTCTCTGACTGTGAGGCTGGTTTTATCTAGGCCTTTCAATCCCAACCTTGGGTCACGTGTGCTGTCAAATTGACGAGTGACTGCGTTTGGCTGAGGGCAATGGGTTCATCTGTGTTCACTAATTAATTGAGAATGCCAGCCAAGTCTTTAATGTTGAATTCCAAACATGTCTTTGTTGTGGTTTGCTGAGACCTGCTGGCCCATAATATACTAGTTTACTCAGCTGTCCAGTTAAAGCATTGAATGAAAAAGGATCGAATGCAAAAGGATCGACACAATAGGGGCAAAAACAAAAGGATCGAATTTTTTTGGTTTTCATATAGGTAAAAAAAATGTTTTTTTACCAAAAAAACAGGGGTTGCGGGGGGGACCCCCCCAAAAATAAAAAACAAAATTAAAAAAAATTAGATCCTTTTGTTTTCTGTGCTTTTGAGTCGATCCTTTGACCATTCGACCCTTTATTTTCGATCCTTTAACCTATAACCGTTTACTCAATATTGCATTGCAACGTGGTAATATGCATGGAGTACATTTTTTAATATCTCCCAGTCACCCGAGTGTGTTCCACTGCTGTCATAGTGGTCTGCAGTCTTACGCAAACGTACACTGAAGTCTGCTTAGGAGATTTCTGAGCGCTCATTAGTCCTGTGTGGGTGTGCGAGCAAGGTAGCACAAGAATTCCTGAAGGCCTTCTGATATCAAAGTGGATGTAGCCTGGGATCGCAGTTTCGAATGCAGTGTATGATGTGTGTTTCTGAGACTGATAGGAGTTCTAATAACTTAAAAATGACAATGTTGTAAGTATAGAGCTTCATGAATTTGAGGGGAGTGCTTGGCTCGAGGATCCTAAGGCTGTTGCTAATGGGTGAGTGGCTGGCATTTCCTGTGCCCGGGTGCCACTTTGATGTTTCCTAAATGGCAGTGATGGTGTTACTATCCTGGCACTGACCACTGCCCTGTGGAGAGCTCTAAGTGAGCGTGACCATGGGTCCTCCCTCTACCACCACGGGCCAATCGTCTATTATCTTAGTGATGTAGCCTACTCTCATGGTCAGCATACTAGATGCCCTCATAATCAATGCAAGGGAAAGTGTCACATTACCTAACTTGAGGAAGGAGATGAAAGCCAGGCGTTTGTGACACTAACTCTCTCATCTTCTGACCATTACCTCATTAGCTATCACCAACCTCAGTCTTGTACTTTCAGGCCCATTCTGGCATGTAGTACCATACATATGTGAACATAAATATATAGACACCAGACAACCTTGAATTGCATTTTGACTGAAGAGTTGCAGTACATATATCTGTGTGAATGCAGGATAGTTGCCTGTGAGACTGAAGATGGAGCTGCTGGCAGAATATACAATCTGAATTTTGAAGGAATAACCATATCTCCTTTTCTGGTACAGGGGATCTTTGGCGAGACATGGCCCGATTGCCACGTGGAGGCAATGCATTGCATTATACACTCTAGGTAAGCAACCTTTGTTGAATTATTCAAACACTATTATTAGTGCTCTTGCACCAGCCCTGTGGCACAAGGAGATGTACTGTATTGCACACAACAAGAATAGATCCAGGACTGGTTGTCACGGCAGTATCCAGAATGCCTGTGATATCCCTGATGTAATGCCATTGGACCAGTTGCAAACAAAGTAATATCAGTTATTAACTTCCCATTCAGTGGTACAGTATGTCAATGCATTGTAGCCTGATTCTGGTCACCCATCAATTGTGCCAATATTTCCAGTGTTAACTTGGGCAGCTGGTCCCTTAAGTAGAAACCATAGTCTTCCATCTAAAGAAAATAGGCTTTACTTCTGTGGGCCATCTATGTCCTCATATTCCTTCTCATAAGATGATGTAGTATCCTTAGCACCCATAGGAGACGGGGGTAATTTCCTCATTATGAGAAGCCCAGAGGCCTGACTTAATGGTCCCTAGGGATTTGATGGCTGTTAAGCGGGGCTCGTGCTTCTGTTGGTCAGAAAAGCTGCTCCCAAGGCACTAAAGCTTTTAGCACCCATATACGGGAAAAGGGGTTGGATGCTGACAAACACTTTGTATTTAAAAGAAGAAACAAATCAAGCCACTGGGGGTTGGTGCACAGTGCCGCATTACCATGGTGATGTGGCACTGTGCAAAGAAGAAGTAGGAGCCCTGAGGCTATGTCTGGTGCTTCAATGCCTAGGAAGAGAGCAGTGTTCTCTGGCACCGGTGAGGAGACAAGGAGAGGGAGTTACCTGGTAATGAAAGTGCAAAGGTCACCTGCGAGGAAGAGATGGAAAAGAACTGGAAAAGGTATTGGGTGAGGTGAGGGGAGAGCCTAGGGATAGAAGTGGTTAGGCTGTAAACGTTCTGCTTGGATCAGCTGGGCGTGAAGCAAGGACTCTGAGCTAATATTGGTTAATAGTGCCTGGAATTCATGCATAATCTTTGTTTCTGATTTGCTATGTCAAATAGATTGCTCTGAAACTTCTACCTTGGGATAAAACCCATGAAGGATCTGTCTGGCTACTTGAAATATTATCAGAGATTTAAAGGTACATCAAGGAGAATTTTTTACTAGAGAAATAAATATATTATATAAGGAAAAATTTGAAAAAGTAATATCACAAACTTCATAGATGACAGTGATAAAAAGAATACCAATTACAGATGAATTGGAAAGAGTTATGGGAGCTAGGTTTAACCCCTTTCTGTGGCCAGATGCAGGTGTTTGAACTTCAGGCTGCTGGCAGATCCCTATTTGCAGAAAGGAAGGTATATGGTAAGTACATGGTGGCTGTGTTTCACAATAGTTTTTCAGCATATGAGGACTACAATTTCAAAGCCCTAGCAGCAGCCAGTTTAGCCAAGAGAATGTAAGTGATTTGGAAAGTTGTCTGATCTCAGAGAGAGTGGAGATGTTTTGTTTTCCCTTGGAGGGATTGTTTTCCACATAGATTCCTACAGTCGAAAGGTAAGTAGCCATGATAAACCTATAACAGGGCTTTCATCTGATGAAAACCCTTCTCCTCACTGCGTGTGGAGGGAGAGATTCTGTCTCTCATTCTACTGACCAAGAATGAATGGCATAGCCGTAACCCAATGGAAAGCCACCTGAAAGAAAGAGAGAGTCATATTTTAGTCTGGCCTGAAGCACTGGAAGAACTACTCCAAAGCCCTGAAAGCTCAAGTGGCAATGTGGCAATGAATGGACTGGTGACTGAAAGCTGAAATTGAGAAATGCCAATGCATATTTCTCTAAGCATGCCACCTTTAGTCTCCCTCACTGCCTGAATGTGACTGTGCCTAAATGTTTCTTTTCTCTAGGCCTGTTTTTTTATAATACCCCCACCAACCTGCATCCAAATTCAGTAGTTACTACCATGAATTTTCTAAAGGCCACAACACCAACCTCATCTATAGATCCACCTGATTCATGTATTAGCCAATATAAGGGTGTTGAAGAAGGAAGCTGACACAAAGATGGCATGATGGTGGTTATAGACATTTATTTTTAAAAGAAAGACCCTCACTATCCCTATCATCTAGGAGGGGTTTCCCAGACTCAAATTAATGCTAAAGGATCCATCAGAATGTCAGTCAAAATTAAAGTCCACCGTCCTGTGTCAGAACCTACTTCTATCCCTTAGACTAAAATTAAAGACTGATATAATCCAACAGAAAGTTCCTTCTCCAGGAGAATGACTCCTGGTATTCGGGTGAAGTTCAAAAGAATGTTCTCTTGAAAAAAGGTTGCCAGGGGAATGACTCTCTTCCCCTGACTTGCGGGTTCCTCACAATCTTTGCACAACTCCACGTTCTGGACCAGGAGAATGACTCCCTTCTCCTGCTTCTGGTGTATACACTTCACAATAAGGCCAGCGGGAATGACTCCCTTCCCCTGGTGACTTTTGAATATGTTCCAAGGGGCTTTGTGTCATCAGCAGGAGAATAACTCCCTTCTCCTGGTATTTGAAATGTTTTTGTTTTATGTTTTCCACTCCTTCTCGGTACCAGCAAAGTTCCAAACCCCTCTCTGCCAGTCAATGGACTTTTATTTGCCACTCTGCCAAGAAGCTTCTCCTCTGGTTCTCGAATCCATTGTAATGAGGTACTAGGCCCTTCTCTGGTGGTCAGTGGGCTTGTGGTTGCCACTGCAATGAGTAGGTTCTCCTAGGATGATCAGTTCATTTTTGTTATGGTCCCAGACCCTTCTCGGGTGGTAAGTGGGCTGCGATGAGGAAGTTCTACTTGGATGCTTGGTTAGGTCTTCCAGTGTCCAGTAGTTATTTTGTTACTACTGGGAAGAAGGAGATTCTCCCTGTTGCACTCTACACAGTTCTGTTCCCCAATAGCCCTATAGCTGCCACTGGGATGAGAACATTTATGTTGTGTCTCTCTCTCTCCACCTCCCCCGTAGCCCTACCGGGTCTCCCATGACTCCCTTCATCTTCTCGTGGGATGCAGCACATCACCCGTCCTTTCTGGGATGGGGTTTCTTGTTGGCCGCTTCTGCCACTCTTCTTGTCCGCTACAGCAGCTCTCTTGCTCCTTCAGGGTCCTTTGCTCCTTACGATCTTGACTCTGCTCTGGCACCTGACGGTCCATGTTGTTGTGATCCTGCCACTGCTTCTTCCCTTAGGCCTCGCAGTGGGTCTGCTTCTCTCAGACCCACAATGGACTCTCGCAGCCTGCCGCCGGCATCCTCTGCACAGCCTTTCATCCAGCATTCACTCAGAGCTCGAAACTCCCAGGCTCAAGCACTCTTCTGGCTTCCCTGTGACTGGACTTCCATTAGTCCTTCTTCTCTTTCCTTTTTATCTTCAGGACTGCACCCTGGCACAGAATCAACACCTGCAGATAATGTCTTTCTGACATTGATCATGCCTCCGGTAAGCCACCTCGTGGCAGGACTTAAGAGTTGGCTACTCTTTATGGTTCCTGTGTTCTTCCTTGTCTCAGTATGTACTGTTCAGGCAATATTCAATGTGTTACAAAAATACATGAGCTTACTCTCGATGACATACCTCGGTATGGAAGGGGGGATAGGAATTGTTGGGGAGTGATGTGGCCCAACAGGCTGCACCCTAGGTGATCATCTTTGTTCAACCACCCGTAGGGGGACTATTGTGTCTTGGGCAGAAGTGATGACACCTTGCAAATCGTCACACCCGATAGTGAGAACCTCACACACAGATTTGCAGAGCTTAGAAGGTTTCCTCCAAATATAGAAGGTATATCTCAACCCAAGGTACAAAGTTTGAAATTGACCTCCTTTCCTGTATGTGTTTTTATTATTATTATTTTTTTTAAAAACTCTCTTTATTGAATTTTACAACATGAAAAAGATAACACCCCCTCCACAAATCCCCCTCCTCCTGCCCCGAGGCATTGGTCAATCCCTTCACAAAGTTCAGCCTTTCCAGGCCCACCTTCCCTATTTATTGTAATTCTAACAGTCTCAGGCGCTGCGGGCACCACATCACCCTGAATTTGTCCTTAAGGAAAGTCATTATTGTGGTTTTATTATTTAAGAGTAATACAGATCTTTCACAAAGATCCGTTTATGGAACTGTGATATAAACTATTAAACCAAGTGTAAACAAGTGCGTAGGCAGGTAAGAATAGTGCAAAACATGCTAAATGTAGTCTATATCATTGGAAATGTAATCTCCTGTGAGACTTGTCATTATTGAGTCTGTGGTTATGTCCAGATTAGCACAATATTCATCCATTCAAAGAGTGGAAGAGTGTGAATCATTTCATACCTAGTCCCTGTTCGCCCAACAGCAAGGATGAAGGTGATGTAGGGCTACATATTATCCAAAGCACTATTCTACTATTCTACTGCAGTACATAGGAGGAAAGATATCACATGGAGAACAGCCTTTGACACATATCCTATGGATTAAACAGTTAGGTAGCGCCAATCCAATTTAAAGATAGGGTGACAGATGTACCATCACGAGGCATAGTCAATATTTAAAAGAAAGCCAGACAAAATGGTATCACTCACTAATTCCATCAAATTTGTGGCATATCAGACCATAAGGCAATTAATGTCTAAAAAGAAGGTACACCGCTTTAAGGGACTATATGTGATTACAAAATAACAGCATACTTTGTTTTACAATTAAACAGCTGTTCTTGTTTGTAGGGATTAGATGTGAATCACAACATTGAACATTGATTAATGTAATTGGCTTATTCCTAAGTAAAATCCTAGCTTGGCATAAAGAAGGATATAACTAGAATTTCATAAAAAGTGCCATGATAAAATGACTGTTATAAGGGGTAACTAAAAGATACCTACACCATTGATGGTCATCAACATTCACTTATAACTAGCCATGTTTCAGATGGTAGTTGCCTCTTCTAGAGGGCCATTTCACATTTCAGGATCATTCCGGGACATGACCCTTACATTAAATGGGATACATGGGAATGATAACGAATTATAAATGTACTTGGATATAGAAGACACATGAATAGCCAGGAGCCAAATTAAAAGGTCAGTTATCTGCCATTCTAAGCTCGATCTATGACCAGTGCAGAAAAAAACAAATGTTGCAGGAAGTGGATTGAGCTATGACTTATTTCTTCTAGATAGACAAGACCATTAAATAAAAATGGCTTTATGAGTAAGTATAACCTAATGTATATCAATCCATTAAACATATCATAGATTAATCTGGAAGGTTTTAAAACCCTGCCACTTTCACTTTTACATGCTCAAACGAATACTGCTACACCCCAAACTGCAGCATAAGGTACAAACAACAAGTGCGTTATTGTGGCAATTAGCCACGAGACTGCAGGCCAATACCGCCCCAGGTAATGCCCCCGGGGCCGTAGTTACAGGCCCGAGCATAGCAAGGGCCTTAACGAAGCTCCGAGGGCATTACCGCCAGCGGTATGGGCCCGCAGTCGAGGGGCTTATTGCCATTAGTACCCTGGCCCGTTAGACCGGGGTACTAATTGCTTTTTTTTATAAACCGAAACACGTTTCGGAACAGAAAAAAAAAAAAGTCTAACAAAATGGCCGGCAGGAAAGGGAAAACGTAGTCCGTTTTCCCTTTCCATGGCGGCCGTCGGGAGCGGGCGCGTTGGGAACACTGTGTTCCCAGCGCGTCCGCTCCCGAGAAAAGAAGAAAAAAGAAGGTAAGTGGGGTGGGGAAGGAAGAAAAAAAAAACGTACCGCGGTCTCCGGCGGGGGACGATGGAAGCCTCCAGCCATGTGGAGGCTTGGAGCGGGGATGGCCCTGCTCCGAGTCTCCACCCGGCTGGAGGTTTCCATCGTCCCCCGCTGGAGACTGCGGGATAGAAGGTAAGTGGGGTGGGCTGGGAGGAGGAAAGGGTAAACAAAAAAACTAAAATTTCTTACCCGAGTCCCCGGCAGGGGACGAGAGAAGCCTCCAGCCATGGGGAGGCTCGGAGTGGGGATTGCCCCGTTTCGAGCCTCCTCATTGGCTGAGGGGCTGCCACGCTCCTCGCCGGGAACAGAGTACCCGGCACACACGGCGTAAAAGGGAATACCGTGTGGTATGGCTCACAAATGAGCCAATCACCACGCTGTATTCCCATTGCGCCGTGCGTGCCGGGTACTAATGATTGATAGATGAGATAGCATCAACAGTTTGAACTTGGGGCTACCCTAAAAACCTGTCTCACACCTTGCAACTCAACCAGGACAAGGCAGCATGGCTTATCCTAGGGCTAAAACCTTGTGATCACATCTCTACCAGCCCTGAATGCCCTGCACCTGATCCCCCTGAAGGGAGAGATTGATTCCAAAGTGTTGAGCATTATTCACAAAGCGTTCATTGGAGGTGACCCTTCCTATATCACATCCTACATTAAAAAATACATTCCGCCCATGTACTTAGCTTTCGTATATCGAGAAGACTGTTCTCTGCCAACTTCAGAAAAAAAATACAGAAATTTCAGTCCATTATATTAATTTGCACCCGGAGAAGGGCTTTCAGCCAATCAGGTGGCTAGAACAGCAGGCAAGAATACACAATCCACACCTGCTGTCCCAGCCACCTGAGGCTCTTTTTATAAACACTTTTTATATTGCAGGGAGGCAACAGGGAGTCTCTCCCTGTCCCTCCACTTATCTGCAGGACCGTAGCATTGCACTCCAGTGCCGGAGCTCCTCCCATCTGGCCGCTGCCATGGGCATGGAAAAGTGACTTAGTGCCTTTTGCATATGGCAGTGGGCATTTTATTTTTTTTGTCATTTTTCATCGGGAGATCAGCTGCGCTAGCACCACAGATCTCCCGATGAAAAATTGTGAAAGCCATTCCCACCCCTGATGAACCCAGGGGTGTGAATGGCTGTCATGACTTGCCAATCGGGCAGACATGTTCTGTAATAGCCCACAGCGCAAGCTGAGGCCCTTGCTTTGCTCGAGCCTGCCTTAGCTTGGGCTGTCGGTCCTTTAAAGGCCATGTCCGCCCTCTTGGCAGGGCATGAAAGCCATAGTGACAACAGAACCTTGAAATTCAGAAACATGCTAAAAACTCCCCTTTTCTAACAAGCTTGTCTGTTTGACAAATGAAAATGACCCCCATGCTGTTTGGGGGCAAGGATCATGATGGGATATTGACAAGCAATACTAGACACTCTGTCCATGTGCCTGCTATCACTCATTGTAGGTTGGGTGAGCTGTTTGCACTTACTCCTGCCTATTAGTCCTCTGCCCATATCCAGTGATATTCTGCTCTTATTGTGATATATAAATTTGCATTTATCTGATACATGCCATGTTTGTTCTTCTCCTTATTTCCCTTTCCTGCTCCTCTACTGGCTTTAAAGCACCATGAACAGTGAATGGTCATTCTCCCCCTTTTCTTTATTTAACCTCCCACACACATTGAGAGATTGAAAGAATAAGTCCTTTATTACAAATATTGTCCTGATGAAAGTAATGCAATGTAGTTGAATGTGTATGTGAGCTTGATGTGCTACAGAACATACCCATCTTTCTAAAGATTGCTTTAATTTTATAGCAGAAAGAATAATTGTCAATTTGATTCAAAATTGTTTGTTAAATAGACACACGTTTTCTAGATTTCTTTTTTGAGAAAATGAACCGTGTGGGTGTAAGATTGAATTAAGTGTGTGGCCCATCACTGCAGGCAATACTGGAGGTTATGTGCCTGGAAGTGCTAGTGATGGACTAGAGCTGATGGCGAGGCTGAATAAGGAGGGATCAGGGCTCATACGGTGCAGTGTTTCCTCATGACGAGGGTCTACAACACTATTGGTACTGGGCCATGAGGCAGGTTACGCATCTTTGGATCCCGATTTCTATTCCCTGTGTACTTTCCAGTGTGCAGTGAAGAGAAAGATAGGGTCAACAATACAACATACACACTCTAAGAGGGCCACTGAGGAATGTATGCACAGGGACTGGATATAGGGAATCTTTATTTATTTTCAATGCAGATGTGGGTGCTTGGAGTGATGTGGGGGAGGCATGGATACTGGCAGTGGCAGAGGGAAGAAAGAGGGCAATAGATGAACAAAAAGAGGAAACTGGCAAGTACAGTGAACCTGAGAAGGTGGTGGGTGGAGCAGAAGGAAACCATATGGCTGGCTGACATCTTGGGAGCCTTAAGAAACCATCTTCAAGGTGGCATTATTTCCCAGAATGCCGGGATCCTGATTGGCTATCCAGATGTTAACATTCTACTTCGTGTGCCAATTTAGCAATGGTACCACATTCAGAGGGACATTATCATGTGATAACATCACTTTTCTGATGATTTAACGCAAGGCAATGGATGTTACCACCTGTTTACAATCAGTTAGCGCCTGAGGAGCAGGTTAGCATCGCTACTAGAAACCTCCACCCTATAAGGGTGGATGCTGTGGCAGAAAGATTATATCAGCCCTTATGCCATTGAAAATCCAGTGAGCTGTTTTAAGCAATTTATCAGCAAAGACCCACAACCACTGCAAAAAAGCTTGGTGTTCATCTCCCAACATTCTCCTTCAATACTCAGTGTCTCCTTTACCCAGCATTCCACTAGGACAATGCTTACACAGCCATGTTCTGAGCACCTTCTGGAAACGTTTTCTTATGTTTCTAGCCAATTTGAACTTGATTTCGTCCATATTATAATGGTATTATTGCCCTGTGGAGATGACTGAACAGGAGTTTTCATCCATTAACTGTTCCTCGCCAAAAATGGAAGCTCTTAATTTCATCTTTTTGCTCGTGTCTTCTCAGTAGTAGTTAATAGTGGTAATGTAGTATTCAATACTAAATGAAGACTAAAAGACTAGAAAACAAGTAATTGTTTAGTATACGATTAATAATCGACTAGCGTCCACCACACTGAATAGTCTTCATCTAATAGACTGCTTAGAAGGAATATTATGCAATACTAAAAAAGACTAAGGCCCTCATTACGAGCATGGAGGTAATGAGAAAAAGGAAGGCGGAATGGTACAGGCATCGATTACCTGTCTGGGCCATTAAGAGCCGACAACCCGTTAATGCCAGCCCCGCCCATACCGTGCCCCTTCTTACCGGCATGCGCGTGTACATGCGCCCCTTTGCAGTGGCAATACCGAAATGGCGCTAACAGGAGGACATCACAAGTCACGTGGGCTTGCACTTACCAGCATCCCGAAGGCGATAAATAGGGCCTGCACGATGGCGGTATTACAGGCATCGCGGACCACCCGTAAATAGCAACCTCCAGTGTAGCCAACTGCCACAGGTGTACACAATCACCACAGGTGGAGTCAATGGAGCCTGTCCCAGCACAAAAGGAGCACACCCACACACCACACCCCTTCCAACACCCCCAAAATGATCCCACTTGCTCTAGCAATCCAGGGGCTGGAGGAAATGCCTGCACTGCTACACCAGCAACAACAACTACAACAAGAACAACAAGCAGCACAGAGGAGATGCAGGAGGAGAAGGAGGGTGAGACATTCCCAGCAAGTTCCACCAGTGCAGTCAGTGGTACCACGTAGGCAGCAACCAATCCCTCGCATCAGAGCCAGTCCATTCAACCTAACCCCCATGCAGATCCACACCCTGTACCGTTTAGACCGGGACACCATCACCACCATAGTGGACATGATACACGACAACATCGTCAGCCTGATAGAAATCCACACTGCCATCCCCCCTCTACTGAAGGTGGTGTCTGTGCTCCACTTCCTGGTCACAGACACCTACCAGCACACAGTGGGCCAGCTGCATGGCATATCACAACCACTCTTTTCACGCATGCTGACCCAAGTGCTGGATGCCCTCCTGAAGCATGCAGGCAACCACATATCCCTATCACGGACTGCCCAGGAGCTCGCTGACACTAAAGTCGGCTTCCAGGCACTGGCAGGCATGCCCAATTGCGTCGGTGCCCTCGACTGAACCTATGTAGAATTGGTGGTCCCTCATGCCACTGAGGTGGTGTACCGGAATCATAAGCAATACCACTCCATCAATGTGCAGATGGTATGTGACTCCAGCAGGATGATCACACATTGTTGTGCCCGATATCCCGGATCCACACATGATTCCATGGTGCTGCGTAACTCCATGCTACCCCGCTACATGGAGCGACATGCTGGACGACATGCCTGGCTGCATGGTAAGTTGCCTGACAGACCCATGGCAGTGCAGTGGGGGGTGAGACGGGAGGGGGGAGGCATACTCCATCTGGGTGAGATTGGGGGGGATGCATACTCCACCTGTGTGAGATTGGGGGGATGCATACTTCACCTGGGAGAGAATGGCTGGTGAGTGGACAATGCACATACAGCAAAACACTGTAGCCCTGAACATCCCAACCTGAACATGACACATCAATGCTATACATAAAACCAATGATGCACAGCAATGACAATATGCTAGACGTACAAGCAGGCCACCATGTGAATGTCAAGCGATGGATGACACACCTGTGGCAATGCCGCTATTGGGAATACATACATAGTACCACACATCACCAACATGGGTGTTAAAAAATTATTATGCATCCACAGTACATCTGCATCAGCATGCAAGTGAACACCCTTCATCATCTGGATGATGCAATCCACACCAGCAGACCATAGTACAGTACACAATGCGTCAAATGAACCTGCGTGCATGCATCCAGGAACATGTGGATGTCAACAACGAATAGCGTCAGCCATGGTAGTGATCACTAAGGTGTCAGGTATGATATCGACTAACACATACCTCATTGTGCCCCCATGCAGGTGATGGTGGCTATCCCTTGAAGCCGTGGCTACTTGCCCCTGTAGAGAACCCGCAGAACAGGCACGAAGAGCAGTACTATCGGGTTCATACCCGTACCCATGTTGTGATCGAGCAGACCTTTGGCCTGTTAAAGGCACAGTTCCGCTGTCTCAGCAGGTCTGGTGCAGCACTCCTTTAAGGGCCTGAGAAGGTGGCAAAAATCACCATGGTCTGTGCCATGCAGCAGAACATGTGCACCCGGAGAAACGTACCAATGCCACCTGACATTGACCTGCATGCACCGGATGAGGAGGAGGATGATGATGGAGGAGGAGCAGCACCCCAACCAGTTTGCGATGCACAGGATGGCCGTGCTGTGCGCCAATCACTGGTTGATGATTTCTTCTGAACCACAGGGATGCCGTTGGGTCTGTGTCAGTACTACACTGGGCACTGGGATTGTGTGGATATGGACACAGGGTGTGTGGGGAGTTGGGCACTGTGCGCTGTCAAGAATTGAATAAACACACACGAAATGAACAATGTCCAGTCATTAAATGATTTTTAACACAACGGGTGTATTGGAATATCAACAATATAGTGCTAGAACCCTCCACCTCACACACACCCTCTCCCCTGCCCCAACCCCAACACCCCCAACACCCCAAACACCCCTAACATCACCTCCCCCCCTCACCCATTGTCATCCCACACACGATGTGCCATTTGTGAGTTTTGCAAGGTGGCAGTTGGCACATGCAGGGTGGTCCTGCTACTTCCAGCCTCTCTTCGGGTCTAGGGGGGGCATGTCCGTTTGGCATGCGCTGCACCTGATCAAGCGCGCAGGACTTGAGGGAGTTGAGCTGGCAGGTGTGGTGGATGGGGTGGAGGTGGATGGGTGTGCGACTGCAGGCGCAGTTTGTTGCTTCTGCATATTCTCCAGGATCCTGCCAAGGACCTCTGTAACCGCAGCTAAGCTGTCTCTGATCACTATGGTGCTGGCATTTTTGGCAGTGATGGAAGCCGCATTTGCCTCCCGGATCTCGCAGCAGGTCCGTTCTCCCTCCGCCACATACTGGCAGACCAGCTCTGTCAAACTGTCCTGCCAGGCCTCAACCCTCGTGAGGTGGGCCTCCATGTCTGTGGTGGCTGTGGAGGTTGAAGGTGCAGTGGCAGGGTGGCCCAATGCCAACCGCTGTCACCTTCTGTGCCACCTCCTCCCATATTTGTTTTTTTCGCAGTTGGCCTTCCCGTTTCAAGTTATTCGCAAACCCCTCATCCGCATGGCCTGCCAGCATGTCTGCAAGCATGTTGAGCTCCTCGTCAGAGAAGCGCTTCTTGCGCAAGCGGGGGGTGGACTTGTGAGTTGCCTTTAACATGATGGGTAGATTGGGCCTGCTCTCCATTCTGTAGCACTGCTGTGTTAAGAAGATTGCAATGGATTGTGTTTTTAAGATGGCCGCCGGCGCATTTCCCGTTCAGGGGCGATGACGTTACTTCCGGTCCGGTATTACGAACCCGGTATTTGCATGATGGTATTGCCGGGTCTGTTATTAAGGGGTGGCTCCTGGGTGTAGGCGGTATCGGCGGGTCCTGTGATGGCGCTATCGGGGGGTTGGTGGGCCTTTAGCGGCATGGTGGTGCAGCCATTACCAGCACGGGGGTTTGCGCGTGCTCGCGCTCTCGTAAGTAGCCGCTATTAGCGGTGTCGAGGGTGCACGGACGCGCTAATACCACCATGCCAGTAATGACTGCATTTTTAGCGCGATTCTCATAATGAGGCCCTAACTGTAGTCTTTGAATACTAAAAAACGACAAGTGAAATACTAAATGCAGTATTTGACTTTAGTGAGGGTTATTATGCAAACTCAGGTCCATATCTCTCCCAATCACAAGTCGCCATCTCAGATGCCTGAGACTTATCAGCTACTGACACATGTGACTTACTTTAGTCTACAAGAATGTCTTTATATACATTTCTTCTGGACAGCAGTTTCTTTTACACACATGCACATCTTTTCCTGTATTCTTGTACTTTGGCACCAGCAACACTAACTACTGCACATTAACCCTAATAGGGGGTTTTGGCAGCTTTTACTTACAGTGGCCACGCAGACAAATGCTGATGGCAACAGAGACTATCAGAATGGATCAATGTTCTTCCCTAAATGGCATGTGCTGTTCAAAACTGCATCTGCCATATTTGTAGCTTAGCATTGATAGTGCTACTGCGTGAGACACATAAAGTGCATCCTCAAAGGGTTGTCCTGTTGCTTGAAGCACATGCACATTGGGTTTCCTTGATCCTGGTAACAAAGAAGTATGCCTCCCTGTGTTTCCTCCCGGTCTGCAGGTAGTGATAGGGGCATTTTGATATTATCATACAGAACAATGCCCTTTGTGCCACTATCAACATCCGTATGGAAGCACACATCACAGAGGCAAGAAGAAATGCCCATCAGCTACCCATATGAGACAAAATTACCATCAAAACACTAGAAATCTCTCATAGGTGCCTGTCAAATTCAGCACCACCTTACCTCTCGACGAAATTTGCCATATCTCAATCAAGGAGACCTATGACACTAGCCTTCACCAACCTTCAACCAACACCGAAATTCAGGCTTACTGAAGCAGTGGGATCCAGCTTCCTTGCCATATCCACCAAACTCTGGAATGCCCTCCCACACAACCTGCGGGCAGAACAATCCTACTGGGCCTTTCCGGAAAAGACTGAAAACTTGGCTTTTCAGGGAAGACCTTATCTGATCAGCATCCTATCCTTGTGTAACTTTTTCTTCCTCCCCCTGACACTCAACCTCGTCTGTGCAAAGTGATTCCTCTGTAACAAGCCTCCATTTAACTTAACTGAACTAAAGTTGTATCTTGTAACTTATTTGAACATTCAGCGCCTTGATGCCTGTGGGCTTAGTGTGCTTCACAAATGTAAAAAATAAATAAGGAAATACATTTTGGAGTGGGAACCAATTCAAGGCTCCAAGAGATATTCAGTATTGTTCTTAATGGTCAGTGCATAACGGTCATATAGCAATACTCTTCCAGATGTCTTCCATGCATGTCACTAAGGGTTTTGCCATGTGTATGTCCAGCATTTACGCTGGTGACATCACCATACTAATGCACGCAGTGTCAGATGTGATCAGTGGCCTCCTCACATAGACATAGCACAGAACCAGCTGTTTCATCAGCTGTAAATGTTTGTGTGAAGAACAGTGAATCAAAGGCTCTGTTGCGATGTGTGATGCGGTCAGTTACAGTGCTATATTGCTGGAATGTTCATCAATGTAGTGCAATACACAATTCTAGAGGGTGCCCACTGTCATTTTAATCTTATGGTGAGACATATCGTGATGCACCTGCTATACAGACATAGCATTGTATGCACTCTGCCTGAGAGCCAACTGAAATCAGATGTTGTGGATGTCAGCAAGCATTTGTGCACAAGCTGACATTCAAAATATGTCTTCTCAGTCAACATGAAAAGAATGTGCCAAGCAACAGACATACATTTTGATTAAAAGCCTTTGTACTGGGGTCATATTGTTTCCTTATTGCCCACCACAAGTTAAAATTGGAACTCTCTAAGTTATACCCATGATGCATCAGTTCACCCACTGCTTGACTTTTTTTTGCGAAACAGAGCCCTGAAGTGTTTTTGTTTATTCATAGTTATTAGATTAATGCATTTTCAGATACTTGATCTGTGGACAGTTACATTAGCAGCCATACACCTGTCACTCCATCACACTGCAGGGTTCATAAAGGTAACATAACAATATGAGTGACAAACAATCTAATGGTCAACTCCCAAGTGGATAATACTGAGCAAGAATCCATTCCAGTCAACAGTTTGAAGATCTTTTCAGGGACAGTGTGTACTATCATTCATTTTAATGATGACTGTGTGGGGTTTGAAATACTTCTGAACAAATTAGATGCCTTTTAGTGGAGGAAAACTGCGGTTTATATTCTCAATAGTCAGTATTAATATGCAATTATATTCTCACAATTCAGTATATCTGAGATACGACAATGAAGGGTGTTTACCTCTCCTGTGTCTTTTTCACGGGGGGGTAAGGCAAAGATCCTAAGAGCACCATTATTATTTAATCTCTATATTAATTGCCTCAACATTTGACTTTTCAATTGTTACCTTAGATGCAACCATGTTGGACATCCATGTCTACTAAAGATGATGTTGAGATGGTCTGCACTCTGTAAGCCTTGCAGAAACTAGTAGATACACAGTATAGGTGAGTCCAGAAGTTCACTGCCAATATAATCAATGTACATGTTTTATTAACCAACAACTTTGTAAATAAGTCATAAACACCCAGTGAGTTGTAATTTGCATGGGATGATGGCCTGCTCCCAAGTTATGTCCCAGGTTGAATTTGCAGGTCATGACCTGGACAACTCAAGCTATATTGACCTCTCCCTAGGTTTATAAGGCTAATAGCTGGGGTAGCCGGTGTTGCCCGTGTCCTGATCGAGTGGTGTCTCATGTGCCCTGGAGGATGTTGCTCTTGTCCTCTAGTCGATAAGTCTTGCTTCAGTTTGCTCTGGTGTCTCATGTGCCCTGGAGGATGTTGCTCTTGTCCTCATGTCAGCAAGTCTTGCTTCAGGTTTCTCTGGTATCTCATTTGCCGTGGAGACAGTTGCTCTTGTCCTCTGGTTGGCAAGTCATGCTGCTGTTTGTTGTTTTGTTTCAGAAGCTCTTGATATTGATTTTCTCTTTGCATCAAATAGAGCTTTTCCAGGTGATGTTCGTTTTTTGTGCAGCATGTTTCAGTCACTTAATGCCTTCAGCACATTTGAGAACATGTCCAAGAAAGATTGATTGATAGTGATCTCTTCTTGTGAATGAACTTAAGTAAACTGTAACCTTGCCATTTCCCATATTCGGTGTGGCGTGATAAAACAAATGTTTAATTATTTTTGTTATCCTTTTAAGAATGCTTTAATTAACAATTTCAAACTGTATACAGTAGTAATACATTTTAAAGGAATAACCAACATATCAAACATTTTGCTGCAGACACTTTTCCAAATTGTGCCTCCTTCTAGTACCATAGCCAGACAAACATGCACACACACATACATTTATTTTGCATATAAGATTTGTGCATCCAAACATAGACTACAAGCTTGCCCCAGACAAAAGAGGAATCCATCCAAAATTTGATAGACATGGGTTCAACAATGTGGATTTGTATTGCTGGACAAACATACACACACACATAAATACATTCAGCTTTATATATAAAGATTAGAACAGCTTCCTATTAGCAGTAACTATTTAGATATGTGGTGGTGAAGTAAGACATTTTATTTTAATAATGAGTAAAATGCACAAGTGTGTTAGTTCATGTAATGTGGTTTCATTTGGTGATTGAATACCTTTATTATAAGTTAAGCATTTTATTTAAAACTTGTTTGAAATGCATCCGTTTTAGCATGAGTATGCTAGGTGCAATGTTAAAGTGAAGGTTTGTTCTATACAAAAGCATTGTACCATGTTTTACTTTTCACTTTGTTGTTTAGAATTATGTTGGAGTGTCTGGTTGAAAGAACTCTTGCTTGGAAAATGCATTATCTTGGGAGGATAGCTCAGGGGCAGATGTGCTCGCCTTGGAAGCAAGACAACACAGAGCACCACAGGTTTGATCCCCTGGTCCACACTTAGAAACCTCTGGGTATTAAGCGCGTTATAAATAACCAATCATATCATATCATTGCTAGCATTTAAAATTTGAAAAATACTTGTAGTTATTGCTGTTTTCTGAATTCGGAATGTCTGAGATGCAGAACTATACCAGTATTTATTAGCCAACCTTCGGCCTCCCACTCCAATGTTAACAATTTAACGGCTTTTATTCGACCAATTAGTCATTTGCCATAAAAACATATATTGGGAGCATGAGTATACAAAAATCAAACATATACGCATCATAATTCATTATGAGCAGAAAATCTAAAAAATGTTAGCCCACAGATATATTCTTAAACATATACACAGTGCAATCCGTGCAGACCATCTCGGGTTAATTAATTTTCACTAGTGTTGAGGGTCTCATAGGATACTGGCGAGATAAGAGGGAACTTTGCTATCATATTGCCAGATTTCAATTTTTTATCCTTTTTTCACCCTTATATTTCAAGCCTGTGCTAGATAACTAGCTACACAGTAATCCACTTTCATTCCATCACAGGTTTTAAAAAGCTTGAGTGCAAGACTTGTGCGTCGTATGCCATGCGTATTGCATATTGTTTTTAAAAACGTACCACGTGCTATTCGGTAATCTTAACAGAAAAAAGGAAATGGAGTAGGGTTTCTCTAGCAGAACCACAGACTGGATATATGCCTGTTCCATCACTGAACCAGTTTTTTGTTCGATAAACAAGGTTCAATTGAGAGAATCTGAACCTAAGATAGAGGCTCTGTGCCAATAGGGCCCTGACAGATCAAGATATTTTTCAAACTAATAGTCCAGAAGGTAACCCCCCCTTTTTTGCTAGTATTTGCTAGTATTGACCATAATAGTGCCCTAGACACACTATCAAAGGCGCTCCTAAGATTGACAAAGACTGAATATACCTTCATCTTTTTTAGGACCATATATTTCTGGGTAATTAGATGAAGATCAATAACCTGTTATAGGGTGCCTTTCTTTGGCAAAAACCCGGCTTGCAGATGGTCTACACTTTGGCCTCAGAGACCCACTATTGCAAGTGTACATATATGGTTTTTGCAAAGACTTTCCCACTCCATCAAGTAGGGAAATTGGCCTGTATTTAGCTGCGTCTTCCCTCCCTCCCTTCTTGTAAATTGGGAAGATTGTTGCCTTTTGCCAGGAGGGAGGGACCCTGTCCAGTTTGAGGGTAGTATTGAAAAGGAGCCACAATGTAGGCACCCATACCAGTCATTCGTCTTTGATCAGGTCAATGGGAATTAAATCAGGGCTCAGAGCCTTCCCCCACTTCTGGGAAGATATTGCGTTACATATCTCCCATAGCTCTAGTTGTAATTGTTCAATAATGTTCCCACCATCCTGGGTTTGTTCAGGAGTAACCTGTTCCTGTGGCGGACCCCTCATTCCATAAAGCTCTTGAAAATGGTATTTCCAGGAACTAGGGGTTATCTCTGCCACCACTCCCATTTCATGCCCTGGTGAATACCCACTCACTATCCTCCAAAACGTGTGGGAATCTCCGGCTTGGAAGGCTTCCTGCATTTTGGCCCATTCTTCCAGTAGATAGACCTCTTTCTTTACTTTGCTCAATTTTCTATATTTTGCCCCATGAGCTCTTAGCTGAGTTTTGTCTGGGTCTTGGCGTTTTCTTTTTAGACAGTTCAGTATATAGGATTTAACTATTGTACAGTCCTCATCAAACAATGGATGGAGTTTGATTGCACCATTTCTCTTTCTTTTACTAGGTTTGGTGAAGTAGAGTTGGATAATCTAGTTAAAGTTATTATAAATTGGAAAAATGTCTGAATTCCCAGGTGCCATCAATGAAAGATGTACTAGTTGGGGCATGATGGCATCGTAAATATATGGTTTTACAGAATACACGTCGAGATCTGCTCATTTTATACACTGTTTGGATTGGCCCTGGATGTGGATAACCTGGTTTGGGGGACTATAATAATCTTTCACATGGCCTCCGTATTAGTTAGTTTCAAGGAGAGCGGTTAAGGACCTCTCCCATATGTACTCAAGACTTTTTGCCCCATAATCACATTGATAAAAGGGTGCAATCAATGTGGGAGGTGCCATTTGGGCCATCAAAGTTTGGTTTTGGCGGCTGATATTTTTTAAAGTGGCCATTGCATACCCTAAGCCCGAAACCTAAAAGCATAGTGGCATGACTAAGAGCAAGCGGGTGAGCTCTAATGCTCGGTGGGGGGGTCAAAGGGCAGTATGTCCCCTGCCTCATCCACATCATCCCACACGCCCTCAAAGTCTATGAGGGGTTATATTTGGAGGTTTAAATCACCTAAGAATATTATCTGGTGGTCTAATTTGTCCAGGCAAATCTTGATTTCAAAAGGTCCACCACTAAGTCCTTATTGGTGGCTCACTTGTACACATTACAGAAGGATATTGGTGGGAAGCCCGGAGAGCTTAATACCAAGGACCGTACATTGTGAGAACCAGATTATATATTAATAATTGTGTAATCAAGTGCTCTGCTAATCCAGAGACCAAAGACCACCAAAAGGCCTGCCTTTGGGTCCCTTTATAGCTGGCACCCAAATGACCTCATAACCATGGAATGTGGTCGACTCCAAATCCCAGGTTTCCTGGAAGCAGATAATATCATGTCCCGGAACAAAATCACACCAGTCAGTGTCTACCAGGTGTTTCCTGAGTCCAGCTATGTTGCAGGAGATTAAACCAATTTCTCTCACACTGGTCTATCGCTTCAAGGTCCATGCTGGCCCCCCTGTGGAGTACATTAATCCTCCTTATATTTGTGGAGTACATTGGGGTGGGTGGGCAGGTAATGGATGGATGGTTAACAAATCCATCGCCGTCCATATGACTATCAACTGATGGCCTCATTGATATTCCTGAGCCCATGGGTGGATATGTTCTGGCTTCTATGAATAACTTACCATTTACCAGCCATTCGTTTTTTAGGAAAACCATAATCTTGTCATCACCATTATTGGGGGAACACTGCCTTACACACTTTGTTATGTCACTTCTTATGACTGTTTTGCAGCTTCTTTTTGATCTAAAATAATGGGTCACCTTGTTAATGAGAGCTTCTTGTGATTCATAGGACCCGGCTGTCATTTTCCCTACGTTATGCAAAGTGATTGACGGGCATATCTGGTGGCGCCTTGTGCCATACAACTTTGATGGGTACATGAAAGGTGTCCATGATCCCGTCCCTCACCTCCCTCGACCCTTGTGGCGTGCCACTGGCAACCTTCGAGAGGCCATTAGGAAAGTGGGACCCATTTGCTGTTCCGCTAGATCGCTCATCCTCCCCCATGGGAACTGGACCCCCCTTATTATGATTAACAGTTGAATTACTGTGAACTATTTGGCGAATACTTGGCTGAGAACTTTGTAAGGTTTGGTCAAGTAAAGGACTCCTATTTTGTAAAGGCTCTATTGGGGCATCATGTCAGACTTTCTTTGATATATTATATATCAGCTGCAAGCAATTTAAATTGTTCCTTTGCAGAATTGTTCAAGGTTAATATATCTATGTTCGACATGGCCACAGGCATCCCCTAGGGGATCCACCAGGCTATCGTGCAGCCATGCATCAAGGGGTTTATGGGGAGGGATTCCCCACATTTGCATGCCTGCATCTGTTCTCATTTTCGGTTAATTTATCACGCCCTGCATCTTACTCCGAACACCTTTGTGGGATTTATCAATAATACCAGGGGCAATGTTATTCTACCCTGTCGATGGGTTGCTCGATCTCCAAAACCTGGAAGCAATTTGAGGTGTGGATTGTAACTTTTATCTCCAATTCCCTTTCTTTCAGGTTATGGGCATTCTCTTCTCCCTCCCCTTTCCATGTTGCTGTTCAGTGTTGCCTCCTGTTTCTCTTGGGGTAGTGGGGCTAGATAATATTAAAATGTCCTTGTTAGTCATGTGTAATTCAATTACTTGTGCACCCACTTCCACTTGCACTATAATCAGGCATAGTTTCAACCCTCTGCCCCTTCATAGGGGCCTATTTCATATAACCCCATATGATCTTTCAATTTCCTCTGCTGTCTTAATAAATGGGATTGGACTTGCTTTATGGGTTTTAATATTAGAGCTACACTTTCTGGCACTATTTCGATATCCTCCATGTATGATACTCATTGTGGGTCTGCCACAGTTTTCCTTTGCGGTTGGTCTTTTATTATCTTAATATGGGGGCCTTCAATATCATCCAGAAGGTTCTTTATTACCATGATCAACACATTAACATCATCCATGGGTTTGAGCAATGTATGTGCCCTCTTACATTTCACCCCTGGCGAAGTGGGTTGTGCTGCCTTACGTTTTGACATATTAACAAAGAATAGCAAGTTAAAGTGATCGTGTGCACAACATTCAAAACATAGTAATAACAATCAATCACAGTAAAAGTGCAACACAAGAATATACAACCTTTAAAAGCCTGGTTAAAACCTTGGTTAAAACATGTTCATCAATGTTAAAAAACCTAAAATGTGAAAATGTTCACAATTTAGGGATTGTTCCTGGGATTAATTAGCCTTTTGAATACACTATAAGGTGTAGAATCGACTAGTTTGATGTGCAGGCCTGTTGTTCTACAAAGCTTTATGACCCAAAGATTTTGTGCTTTGGAGAGTAGTCCGGAATCCAGGCTAATTCCAATATGTAAATCAGCTCAACCCTGCTAGTTATTTTAGATCTAATCCTTGTTGCAGGCTCTGCACATTGGGGCCAATGGCGGGCAGGGAACGCTTCAACAGCTTGGGGAGCTGCCAGAGTGAGTCTTTCCCTCCCTGCCCCACCTAAAAACACTGAGCTATAGCAGCGGGCAGGGAATGCCTCGAGAGCTGGGGGAGATGCCAGAGTCCGACTCTCCCCTCCCCCCACAGCCAGCCCGCGAAGCGATGGGCTATAAGCTAATTAGTTGATCAGCAAGCTCTATCTTGCAAATGTATCCACCAGTCGCAGCAGTGAGTGTGTTCTCCTGTATTGTGCTGCCAGTTGGTCTCTGGTCTCTAATTCTGTTAATTTAGGTACTCTATGACGGAGGCTCACCAGGACTCATGCAGACTCACACAGACTCACACAGGCTGGTAGTGTTAGCCAGGGGGTCAAAATGTGCAAAAGACAAGTCACCGTCTATCCAGGGCCTTTCAGAGCACTATGCTCCATCTTCTACCTCCTTCCACTAGCCACCCTAGGCACCCTTTTAGCTTGGTGCTGGCAGAGATCACAGAGTCAGCAGCTCACTGGAGCCCACAGAGAAACTCTGGGGAGCTCTGCTACCCAGGGTTTAATCACTAAAGTAGAAGCTATCAGGGGGGTGAGCGTAGGCAGCACCACCAATCGAGGTTTCAAAATTCCTTAATCTAAGACCGTCAAGTATTGAAAACGTCTTGCAATGAATGCCTCAGGAGAGCAATGCTTGCAGCCCGGGTAACTCCTGCCGTGGAGTAAAAGCCTCAACATACCGGGTCTGGATTCCTTGAATGAGGAAATACCGGGCCCTCCAAGGTCAGAATGGCCCGGTATTTCCCCATTCAAGGAACCCAGACCCGGTACCCGGTATGGGGGCAGCCATGCCGCTAAAAGTGTCATTATGCTTTATGGTATTTGTTGAAAGCCGAAGAACTGATAATAGCATGTGCTCTGATGTCCTACATCAAAGAGCATTGAGAGTTAGGAACTTGCAAACATGATTTTGCTTTGATTAAATAACGTCTTTTGTGTTTCACTATACATAGCGCCTAAACCCGAGGGCATCAGGGCACTCATTATAACTGGTTTTAATGTTTTATGATGAATTTTGTATTGTATGTTTCATGGATTATCTGTGATCCGAATAAACTTACTTGGAAGTGCTATCATTCCAATGTTAACGCCTTCCCCCTTGTATCTCTGATTCCATCACTGTGTACTTCCCCCTAGGACTTGTAAAGCACTCCCTTGCTTCCTGAAGGTAGTTCCATGCTTGATAAATACCATAATAAGGATTTTTTTTTAAAGAAATTCTGAACATTCAGATTGTCTGAGAGGAGTTCAATAATGATGTCCAATTGATAATAATCATTATTTTTACATTGAGCATTTTCAGATGTCAAGAATATGTTATTATAAGTAAACGTGGAGTGTAATTTAACCTGGAAATATAATTTCTTGAAGAGTGTGCTTCTTATGTCATAGTCAACTGCTTTAAGTGCTTTACACCAAGTGTTAAGGAAGCAAAAGCAGTTAACCTCTAACATTGATTTTTGGGGATCATTGTAACCCAACAGAATTCACGAGGGTGGAGTTAAAATTCCAAAGACAATGAGCCTCATTATACGTTTTCTGGTCCAGTACCAACGGTACCGGTGAGCTTGCTGGTACTGTTGTTACCGGACTGAAAAACTACAAGGTCTGCGAGTGGGTCCTTTTTGCCCACCAGGTCTGACCTGGCGGGCGGACCAGCACCCTCGAGCAGACCATGTCGAATGCACCGGCACCATTCACGAATGGTGCCGGTGCATCCAACCTCCCCATTCCTGTTGAGTCCAATGGGACTCAAATGGGAATGAGGAGTAATATTTTTTGGCGCCCGGGAATAGGCAATTACTGGGTCCGATTCCGGAGGCAGCTGTGCCGGTTTTACCGCCGGAGTCATAATGAGGCCCAATGGGTCTCATAACAAGTATGAATGTTCGGTAAAAAACTCTGGTAACAAAGTGATCATTCCATTACCAATGTGTTATGGTACTGCTGTACTACAATGTTGTTTTTGAAGTGGAGGATTTACCTCCATCAAAAAGCTGAAGTTAAATCTGCCGCTTTACTGCTGTAAATCGGTAAAATCTGCAGAATTAACGCAGCAGTATTTCCACCAAAATCCCCATGGACTCCTATGGACTCCAATAAATGGGAACTAACACTGCCTAGCGCCACTTGTAATCCAGCATTAAATCCACCGGTCCAAGTGGTGGTAATGGTAAATGCATTTGTTGTTATTACGGCAGATTTAAACCAAAAGAAATATGAAAATCATAAAACTTAAAAATACAAAAAAATACAACAGGTTCTGTAAAAGATAAAATGAAAGAAATAGTGTAAGTGATAGCGTATTCCTCCATGATGTCTGCGGACATGCAGAAATGTCCACAGACTAAACAATACAAAAACTGAGAATGAAAGCTGTATCGACACAACTCCTTATTTTAACTTTTTCTTGTTGGCTTTTAAAAGAGCCTTTTCATTGTTGTTAGAGTGTGTTGGGATGTCAACATCTGCACATGCCATGTGTCGGCATATCGTTTCTCATATATTGGTGTTTTCACAATGTAATCCGTTTCACAAAAAATATATACTGCTTTTTTAATATTGCATTGGAAATGCTCATTTACAAGATTTGTAAGATGTACTCCATCCTTCCTAAAAATATTCACTGCATCATGTTGAATATTCTCATTTACAAAAGATGACATTTCAAAATCTCAAAGATATGCACAGACAGCTTTATTTACGTTCTGCCTGGCTTTTTCAATTTGTGGGCAACACAGTTTTTTCAACATTTGTCTTTGCCTAATTTGTGAGAGAAAAAAAGAAACATTGGTTTCTGCAAAATGAATACTCATTGTGGATGCTTCAAATGCATCATGTGCTCACATATAGGTAGTAGTTGATTCCACATCAATACATGAACTCCATCTCATAACACCTCATATTTTGCAAAGCTAACATAATGTAAGTCACCAAACTGCTTTGCATACATCTCCAATCAACAAAACCCAGTAATCTGCTATGATATAAACAGTATAAACAGTCTTCTTGTTCAGTTCCTTGCTTTCAACAATGCAGTCAAGAAATGAAGCACGTTGTGTCCTGTCTTATTTAGTTCAACTCCTCCTCCACAAACATAAGGCCTAATTGGTTGTGTCTCCCAATGTCCGCAGATATATGCTTTTGTCCACGGCCACCACAGTGCTCTTTCCCTGCAGGGCATGGTAAAAGTGCCTACATAGCACCTGTGATCTGTCCATGAACAAAAGCATATATCTGCGGACATTGGATGAGGGGTAGAGGGCATCCCTTCTTCTTCTCTTTTTGCCCTTATTTCTGTAGCACAGTATGATTGGCTACATTGAAGCAGTCACAAAGTAATCCAGCAATAACATCCTAAGATCCTCCATCTAACCTTTGCATCTCAGCTCAACAGTTCAAATGTATCTTTCAACTCTGAGAGTGCATTTGTACTGTGATTCAGGTGGAGACGTAGACCCTGAGTAAAATAAAGTTTGTTGAACAGCTGCCATAGTGCTTTCAATGCGCAATTGGGAAATGATGCATTTTGAACATGTCATAGCGTTTTCAGTGTGAGTTTTCAATGTGTAATGATAATGTTGTTCCAAAGCCCAAGAGAATCCGAGTGTAGTAAAGATAATGTTGCTAATCATTATAGACCAGTGGGCACAATGGATGCATAAGCGTCTCATAGAAATTAACAAATTATTTAAATAAATAAATTCACTAAAAAAAAAATCCTGACTAAGCGCAGCCCTTGAATGAATTGTACGAAATGCCTAATGAGAAGCAAAAGAAGAGAAGTTACACTTCAGCGATTTGGTGAGGGCTGGCTTGTGCATCTTTATTTAGATGTATACATTGTTTTGGGTGTTTAGTCACACACTCTAAGCACGTGGTGTTTGTTTTTTTCTGCCTAGGTTTGTCATGAATGTGTCATTGATGTCATGTTTATTGGAGTACAACGAAAAGACTAATAATGTCTGATGAATAAAAATACAATTATTCAAACAAAAAAGTATCTTGAGAAAAAGAATGGCAGTGAGCATTTTGTCCCAATAAACGTGGGAGCATAAAATGCAAATGTAAACTTGTTGAAAGAATAATCGAAATTTATTGTTGGTGTTGTGGGGTACAACTGTGCTCTTCAGCAAGCTACTTTTAAAAGTTTTACAGATTTCTACTTCCAGGTTCTACTGCCATAAACATCTGGGAACACATCCAACAGGTAAAAGTAATATATGCTGCAACCTTGTTTATAACGTGACTTCAACTATAAAAATAATGATGTGCTGTGAAACGTGCTTGCCTGCAGCAGCCATCCCAATGTTGTAGCAGTGCTTTAAAACTACTGGTCACATAATGGACAGTTTGACTCTTTGGGTAATCCCTGTCATGTACTGTATCAGCTCCAAGCATGAGGAGGTTTAACTGGGCCCTTGAAATAGCCCATCTATCTGATCTCAAATTGCCAAAAGTAAGATAGGACTGCATACCAGCTGCCTGGGGCGTTGCTAGGGGGGTGGGGGGATAAGGGGGCTATAGCCCCTGATCTTTTGGTTGTAGCCCCGGATAGAATCTCAGGAGCTACAGCCAAAAGACTAGCTAGCCCCTAACCCCAAACGCTCCGACATCAGTTGAGCCCTGGGTCTTTTCCAGACCTAGCAATTCCCCTGCTGCCCTACTTATTCGAGCTATTTGTCTGTAAACCTGCGGTAGTGAAAGGGCACGTTGTTGGCGCCACTTAGTGTTTTGGGAGTGGATTTCTTTGTTGCTTCCTGTTGTGGCCACACCCACCAATCTTTAAAAACCGGACTCCTGCCCTGCAGTGGCGTAAGCCCGCAGTAGTGAAAGGGCGTGGTGTTGGCGCCGCTTGGTGTTTGCGCCAAGCGTGATTGAAGAGAGACCAAGCATTCTAAGAAATATTGCTTGTTGAATGGAAACGGTATTGACGAGGTGAGAGTGGTATTCATCCAATGCAGCAGGCAACAACGGACAAGTAAGTGATTAAGAACTAAGAACATTGGCGATTACCCCTGACTATATCGTATTGCCACTTTGTCTTCCTGGAGGGGCTGGGTTATAAAGGAAGCACCGATGGTCGCCATTTGAATGAGACCTTGGAGCCTTGTGCAGGGTTTGGATCGCCATGCCTGTGGAGCGCCTAAGTAGAGAGTCGAGATTTTAGTTGGTTAGTCAGAGGAGGAGAGTCGGACTCTGGCAGCTCCTTACACTGCTGGGCGTTCCCTGCCCACCTTCTGTTTCTTTCCATGCCCTGCTCCTTGATGTGCTCCCCTGTGGGCTGATAGTTAGGTTAAATATAGCTCTAAAGGTGGAAGTGCTCCAGTCATATGACAAGGATACTGCTCTTCTAATTGGTAGGTTCGATGAGCTTGTTGGCATATTTAATATTGTAAGAGGATTCAATTCAGCACTACAGCCAAGTCAACGCCTAGTCTAGAATACTGAATGAAAACCCTTATTGATATATCTTTATGTCCAGTTCATGCGTTCTGGATGACTACCCCTATATAACACCCCTCTCTTGGAATCCTCCTGACCCCACTGAGCCAAGAAGTAGTTCTGTTTTACAAGTTAAAAGGTTTATTTGATAACTTAAACAATATATATTATATCACGCTTTATAATAAATTAATAATTGGATATCACACTTAATCTGGTATGATAAAGATTAACAACGGAGAATCTGGCACTAGCACACTTCTTGATAATCACTAAGGAGTTGACATGAAATGGATAAGATAGCAACAATACTTTTATGGTTTCAAATGGATGCAATGTGGAATGAAATGCAGTAAAGAAAATAACTTGATAGGATTTCAGCAAAGACAATGTAATCACTTTCTTGTACAATTCACCCCCCCTTTATGCAATGCAAGGAAATGGAAGGAAGGCACACAGTTCTCAGAAATGCAATCAAATGTAATTCAGTTCACCCCAGCAACTTAGACTACAGAAGTTGAAAACACAGGCCCAAATGCTTTTAAATGTGCTGGCAATGAAGAAAAAAATGTGCTAAAATGCTTTTAATTCCCTCTAGGAGGTTCAGGGTGAGTGAAATCAAGTTAATATTAGTCCAGGCTCACTTTAGCAAGGATCTAGGAGTAATTGGTAGGTTAAACGAATTTTTGGCAAATGAAAGCAAGAAGTTTCTGTTTTCACACGTGGAGACATTTGCAAATCGCGGCAAAATTCGCGAGTGCGTTTTTCACGATTGCGGCAATACTATAGGGGGTAGGAATGCGGTACTAGGTTCCTAGAAAAGGAACGATTCTCAGCTTTCAGAGGAAAGTTATTGCAAGTCTCTAGCACAAACGGTCACGGAGATATGAGCGATTAAATAAAGGTCGTTTTTCAGATTCGAAATTTTAAAGTTCAAAAAGACAAGTGCAGCTTGCAACTAGAAAATGACAGGTGACAGCTTTACAAATGACAGGTGACAGTCAGGAGGCAGTTCTACTTAGATTAAATAGATTGAATTATATTATGTTAACTAAGAGATTGGTTCTGCACAGTTTGCTAGGTACTCACACTATATTCTTGAATGAAATGGGCCTCGCCACGGATCTGGTCAGGTTTTAGACTGGACTCTGGTCTCTGCACTTCACAGTGATCTGGGTCAGCTCTGCTCTCTCTCTGGTTCTGGAAATTTGATAGATTTGAAGTCTCTATGTCTGCTCTCTGAAGGTTGATGGAGGTAAAGTATGGATTTTCCGGCAGAGCTTCCAGCTGCAAATGGATTTGAAGGTCCCTATCTGTCCTGTCTCTCTGCTTTTATGTGTTTTTAAAATGGGTGTGTGTGAGCAGCATCACTAGCCAGCCCCTCTCCACTTATCATTGGCCAAGCTTTCATTTCTCCCCTGATTGGGGGAGCTGACTGTGAGTCAGAGCGATGTCATTTTACAGCCTGCAGAAAGTCCACTCCTCCTGTCAACTTGCACACAAATCTAGATTTGAACCAAATACATATTTGCAGAGGTACATGTTGTTTTAAAATCATATGCACCCATCATGCATTACAGGAGGTATACCCTGTTCAAACTCTGCTCTTTCTGGGAGCTTGCATTCAGAAATGGCAATATTTTGCACTTTTTAACTGGTTTGCAATACCGGACATTACCCCAAATTTACACACATGTGCGCAAGGAGTATGGACATTAGTTGATGAAGTGTCAGATTTTTCACATGCACACATTTTGAGTAATATCCTCTTTTCCGCTAAAACCCCCCTGAACATGCCACCGGTTCTAAAAACCTCTTAAAATGTGGGCAGAAAAATCACAAGAATTATGGTATCATTTATAAAATTTTCACATGTCCGCTCTATAAGTTATTAATCTTTTTAGAGTTATGTTCTGGCCCCAAAGGGGTGTGGTTTTCCCCCAGCACAAGGTTGAATTTCTGGTTTTTCCAGTTCTGCCAAGCCAGCTTGCTCTCACAGGCAGTGCCCCTCCCCTTTGCTTCAGGAGGAAGCTACTTTTACGACATCTGCAATAAACCATCTGCCTGGGTCAGGAGAGGGCTTTGTTCAGAGCTCCTGTATTCTGTGGGGGCTCCCCTTAATTCAATTATCAGAGAGATGGCATATCCTTAGTGTGGCCAGCAAAAGGCAGATAGGCCTGGGAACACAGCTGTGACTCAAGTTTCACTCCTGATGGGGGTAGTTGCCAGGCAGAATTGGAATCTCTTTAAGCCAGTTTTTAGCTACATGTCATTTCTGTTCCCCAGTTTTCTGCATTCAAATAAAACTGAACATTTTTACATATGCAGCTAGAATGCTGATTCTAAGTTTAAAACTATGACATTTAAACAATGGAAACCTATGTGACTCAAAAGTAGGTCACTCAGTCAATTTAAACACTTAGATTTTTAGTGTCTTTCAGTCCAAATTTACTTAAACTGCTGAAATCCACAGCTCAGCCAGTCTTGTTATAAACCTTCAATTCACTTTAGAATATAACTTTACATTGGATCCACCTCTCAGTAAGTCTTTCTTTGGCTTGCTTTGGGTTCATTTATTCAGTTTTAAACAAAATCTGGTGGTTTTAAAACGCCGGCTTTCTGATAGTGGTGAGTTCTGGTACTGCACCCCTTTTTGGGATTTAAGAAAATGAATTCCCAACAGTTATGGGTTTGCTTTTGGCAATCAGCATTGCCATTCCCAATGGTTTCAGGCTACTGTGTGGGTAGTCCAATGGTGGTTTTAGGCAGTGTCCTTCTGTCCCCATAACATCAGCAAAAATGAGTGGCAGCCTATTCTTCATGCATTTCCCTGTGCATTTTCTGGGAAGCTCTGGCCATCATGATGTTTTCCATGTCAGTACTGCACAGTTTTGAGGTAGGGCTTGGATGCATGGGTAAATACATCCCACAAGCCCCCCCTTCTTGCGGTGGCCATCTGATCCTTCACTGGTGGGACCCGCAAGATCTGGGATGTTTCCTCATCTTCTTCCAATAGATGGCACAGTTCAGCATCTTTTCCTCCATCCGGTACTGGTCGATCGGTTCTCCTCGCCGGTCCTGATGGGAAGATTGGGCGGTACCCCGGGCCCGTTGCGTCTCTGCTCCCGGTATCCGGATCGTCCTCCTTGGCCCGTCTCAAGGTTTTCTTACTCCTAGGACGACAAAGGAAGAGCGGCAATACCTATTCATAGACGTTTTTCCACCACTGTTGAGATAGTGGGGCAGCATATGCATTTCATCATAACAAAACATTACATTCTTATTTTGAAAAAAAACAGTATAACTAAGAGACAGTTTCATGCACATCACAATATTTTAGAAACTAGATGTGGTATGTTTTATGGTTGGAACTGAATTAGCCTGAGACAGTACCCGCTAGGATTCCAGAGGATTCCACCAGTTGTTGCAGAGTGTGCCTGGGATGGCAACATTTCAACTGGTTTATGTGGACCCACTTGTCTTCCCCCGCTGCCAAAGGACCTTTGGGGATGTGGATTTTGTAGGCCACAGGGGAGATCTTGTCGATGATCTCAAAGGGTCCCTTCCATGTTGGCAAGAATCTCCGCTGCTTTGCCTGGTTTCTTTGGAAGTTGTATAGATAGACCCGGTCCCCCACCTGATATTCCTTCCTGGAAGTCTTCAGGTCATAGTGGGTCTTCATGCTATCAGCCGATCTTTCTAGATTCCGCTGAGTGTAAGCAAAAGCATGTTGGAGGTGTTTCCTTAAATTCTCCACATACTCATGAGTAGTGGAGGCATTTATCAGTGTCTGCTCTTGGGTCCTGTAGAGCAAATGCTGAGGAAGCACCATCTTGCGCCCAGTCATCAACTCAAATGGTGACATTTTGGTTGCAGATGAAGGGGTAGATCTGATGGCCATTAGGACCAGAGGTAATCGGATATCCCAACTTGGCCCAGAATCTGCCACAAACTTTTTTAAGATGCTCACAATTGTCCGGTTATATCTCTCTACTGCCCCAGAAGAAGCTGGTCTATAAGCAATATGCAACTTTCTCTTGACCCCCAGTATCTCCCACATCTTTGTCATTACTTCACTGGTGAAGTGGCTACCTCTGTCTGACTCAATCCTTTGAGGTAGACCAAAACGGGAAAAGATGTGGTTAATCATCAAGGCAGCTGCAGTTTCTGCCTTGCAATTTGGGGCTGGGAGACATTCCACCCACTTGGTAAACAAGCATGTCACAGTCAACATGTACTTATTCCCCCTAGCAGAGCGAATCACGGGGCCTACAAAGTCGATTTGTAAATCTGACCATGGCAGTGTCATCCCCCGCTTTTGGAGAGGCGCGCGGTGCGTGAGGGATGATGGCTGAAATTGTGCACACACAAGACACCCCTTCAAGTATTGGTCGAGGTCCTGCCCCATGTGTGGCCAGTATGCAACCTCTCTTAGAATTTCCAATGTTGTGTGAAACCCCCTATGACCGGCGGTGGCCGCATCATGGGCGTGACTTAACATCAGGCTTCGGAATGAGGTAGGAACCACCCACTGATCGTGGCCAGCTTTGGATTTCCTTACCAGCAAACCGTCTTGGATTCGGAACATTTTTGGACATTTCATCAACACTCTTAGGTCCTCTTTCCCAATATAATCGGTATCCGTCAGGGGAAAGTTCTCAGGGTCCTCAAGGTGCTGGTAAAATTTACCAATTATTGGATCCCCCTTCTGAGCTGTAATCAAATCAGCATCAGGGGTCTCCTTACTCCATTGTGCAATTGAAAGGTCGTTGTGAGCATTTGTCTGGGACCTAGTGATAGCAGTGACCTGGATTTCCCCCAACAGGGACTCAATCTCAATTAGATCCCCTTGGATGGCCCCGGTTTTGGCCAGCTGATCAGCTAAGTCATTTCCAGTTTTGTCTGGTCCCTCTACTTTGGAATGACCCTTGATCTTCTTCCAATAGATGGTCATCACATTCGAGGTGACCAGGTCATCAATGTTTTGAATCAACTTCCCATGTTTCAAGGGTTTGTTGTTAGCACATAACATGCCTCTGGTTTTCCAATTAACCAGGTGCTCCACGAACCCGTTCCGTACATAATCCGAATCTGTGATTATGACCAGTTCGTGGAGTTGATGCTGGACAGCAGTGAGGATGGCTTGATGCACAGCCATCAATTCTGCCACCTGACTACTTCGGGGACCAAGTTGGTATCCAGCGGAGGGTTCTGGGGACTCATTCACCCATGCATTCCCTACGCCGGCCACCAGTTCTTTCTCCCCGTCGTTGTCAACATGGTAAGAGCATCCATCCACATAGACAGTGGGCATTCCCTCACACTTGTCTTCTTCAAAGACTTTGTGTGGGGAATTAAGGTATGCCTCCGTGTTGTCCTTGATTTTCAGACTTTCGTCCTCGAGACAGTTTTCTCTGGCACAATCATGCAAGTCAGCCAGACCTTGCGCGAGGGGACTCTTCTTGTTTTGGCCATATCTGACCTCCACAGGAAAGCCTTGCATTGACAGAATCCAGGAAGTAATTCGGGAATTACTCACATTTCCGGCCCGGATTCTGTCACTTTGGAGATATTGCAGAGGCTGGTGTGGAGTCTCCACTATGATGTGTTCCCCCTGGATAAACGGGCGGTAATTCTTCAATGCCCACACAGTTGCCAGGAGTGCCTTCTCACAATCGTTGAATTTTTCCTCCACAGAGGATAAAGTTTTGCTCGCATAGGAGATTTCTTTATTGACCTTGTCATGCTTTTGGTATAATACTGCCGTCAAGCACGTATTAGAGAACCCCGTCTCCAGGAAGAACTCCTTGTTTCTGACAGGGTAAGCTAGGCAAGGCGCTTGTGAGAGGCTTCTCTTGAGTTGTCTTACTGCCTCGGCTTGTTCTGGACCCCATTCCCACTTGACCCCCCCCCTTCAGGAGATGAATCAGGGGTCTGGTGATCTCTGCGTAGCCCTCAATGAACTTTCTGCTGTAATTAGTCAGTCCAAGGAGGCTCCTTAGTTCCCGCAGAGTTGTGGGGTCTTTCAGTTTCTGAAGTGCTTCCACTTTCTTTTCCTGGGGACGGAGACCCTGAGGAGTAATCTCATGCCCCAAGAAATTAACACGGGTTCTACACCACTGTGCTTTCTGAAAGGAAAGTTTTGCTCCGGCGGCCCTCAACTGCGTCAGAACATAACGGATCTCCGCTATGTGTTCCTCCACAGATGAACTTTTGATGAGGACATCATCTACATAAGCCAGGTTACCCCTCGCACCCAGGTCGGGCATGGCCTTATGTAGGAAAATATTGAACTCATTACCGGAGTTAAGGTATCCGAAGGGAGTCCGGGTCCATGTGTATTGCTGGCCCCCAAAGGTAAAAGCCAGCTTGTATTGGTCCTCCCTACTGACAGGCACGGTCCAGTATCCATTGGTCAGGTCTATTGCAGTGAATACCTGTGACCCCTGGATCTGGGCCAGCCCTTGGTCAATGTAGGGCAGAGGCCATCGGGAAGTATGGACCCGTTTGTTGAGCTCCCTGAGGTCGGCGCAGAGTCTCCACTGGCCGTTTGGCTTCAATATTCCCAGCACCGGATTATTGAAGGTGCTGTGGACTGGACGGATTATTCCCCCGGACTCAAGGTTCTTAATTATTTCAGTAAGGGACTCCATTGATGCGAGAGGCAAGCGATATTGCTTCACAAACACAGGAGTCATGCCAGGGTCCGTGGGGATTGTTGTTGTGTGGATGTCAGTGCGACCACAGTCATATGAGTCTACCGCAAAGAGATCTTGGATATCCAAGAAAACTTGTTTCAACTTTTGCTTTTGTTCCAAAGTCACACAGGCGTCAGCTAGGTTGACTCTCTCTTCCGCCATCTGCCTGAAGCCTGGAAAGACTTCTGGTTTGGCTATCTCCGCGGCCTCCTCCAGCTGGGTGGAGAAGTCCCTGGTCAGAGTGCTGATTTGGACTGGAGGCTTCAGGTGGGAAAGGCAGCCCTCATGGACCTGGAAAATCACCTCATCCCTCCTGAAGTCACAAGTCACATCTTCCTTACCATAAGGGCAAGAAGTGTACACCAGGAAGTTCCCCCCATGCCGGGTAAAAATCCTGTCTGGTGTTGTATTGTCGTCACTGTCACTGTCAAAGCAGTCCTTGGGGATTGGCCCTAACAGTTCATTACCTAAATCTATGGAAAAATGTCGGTCATCAACCGCCATTCCAATAATGGTGCCTGCGGCTAGAGTAATACTCTTTAAGTCGCTGTTATCCACCTCCATTAGAATGGTGTCATGTTCTATGTTGACTAATGGTGTTGGGTTTACCCCTAACCCTTGCTGTTGGAGAGAAGCCTTTAGATGTATGTAAGCATCAGGGTTTTTCAACTCTTGTCCCCTTTTAACTTTCACTTCCAGGGAGAATTGTCGGGTCCTTTCTGGGATGGTGACTTCCTCTTTAACCCGAATTTCAACTGCATAAGGTAGCAATTGAGCTGACCTAAATGCTTTTTCTGGATCATCAAAGCCCATGGGATTATCCGCTAATCGGGACCAAGCTTTGAAGTTTATTAGGTCCAAACTAATGGCAAAGCGATTGAGAATGTCACTGCCTAAGTAAAAGGCGGCCGTGATGTCTCGCACGACCCAACAATTATGGACTATGCTCTTGTTGCCAATGGAGATTTTGAGCATACACCTGCTTGGCAGGAGATGTTTGGAATTAGGTGCTTCCAGGTCCATTTCCCATTTGTCTATCAGTTTGAAGGTGGGAATGGCTGGATCTTTTGGGAGTTGGCGGAACATGGCTTCGCTGATGAAGCTCTTACCGTTGTTCACACACACTCGAGCGAGAACAGAGTCCTTCCCATCATTTAACTGAACAGGGATGAACAACTGCTCTCCAATTTGCTGAATATCAGCCAGGCTCTGAGCTGATTTCACATCTTTCTGGACTATAGGAGTGGGAGTTTCTGATTGTGGATTAGTATAGAATCTCAGAGTGTTTCCTTCCAGCGTGGAGTACCACTTTAGACTGGAAGGAAGGTTGATTTTCAGAAATAGAGAGGACCCTCCACCACCAGTCTCTTGTCCTACTGCTATTACTGTCACGTCTGGAATTTGGCTATTCTGGAAGTGAAATTCTACTTGGTCAGGTTTTTGTTCAACCATGTGGCAGGTGCCGTTTAAACTAACATGGTTGACACTCTGTTTTAATTTTATGGGTCGGCTAGTCTGGGTCCAGAGGACCTTGTTTACACAATCTATTAGGGGTGACAACCTTCTCAGGAGGTCATTCCCTAGTAAACAAGGGGTGCCCTCTGGAGACACTACTATGACCGGGTGTTTCAACTTGTGTCGCCCGACCTTAATGTCCAAGTCTGCAGTCCCCTCAACGGGAATTTCCTTCCCGTCAAAGTTCTGCAGTTGTCCAGGAAGAGAGGTGAGAGGAATTTGGTAATTCTCTCCCCTTCCTGCATTCAGTTCATCAAAGGCCCTTCTGGACAGAAGGGTGGCTTGATATCCCGTGTCCACCAGCACTGAAATCGTACCCTGCCCCTGTACTTGTACCGGGGCATAGTATCTTCCCTCCTTCTCCTCAAGGGGGCACAGATAATGCACATTTTTGGACAACTGGTGGGCTAACTTTCTGGTTTTGGGCATTGCAAGAGAAGAAATTTGGGCAGAATTCTGTGGAGAGCCTTGGGAATCTGAAAGAAAAATTTGGCAACTGGAGATCAGAGCCATTGTGGGTTCCCCTGGCTCCGGTTCTGGGCCGCCCCCCCCTTTTTGGAGGCAGTCACCAGGATGGGTTTGAACCAGGGGAGTTTCTTGCTGTTGGTTCTGGGATGAGATGGTGGGCGGCGGTAGCTCAGCCTCCACATCTCCCCAGTCTGGATTTGCATCCCTAGGGACCCATTTTTCTTTGGGAGGAGTTCCCCCCTCTCTGAAGGAGAAGATCCTTTTCCCAGGATCCTCTGAGGATCCCTCTCCCTCAAATAGGAAGATCTGTACCTCCTCCTCAAACTGAGTCTGTTTGGGTTTTTTGTTTCTCCTACCCCCCCTCTGCTCCTTAGGAGGCAGACTTTCAGGGGCAGGAGATTTTGTTTCCGGTTCCTGGGTTTCCAGGGGCTGTTTACAAGTGAGGAAGGAAGCTTCCTCCAAGGCTTTACACCCCCCTTCCCTTTGTGCCTCCTCCCTGGGAACCGGTGAGTTATCGGGGTGCTGCCCCCGTCATTGTTCTGGAGCACCAGGTCCAGACTTGGGTGCGTTCTGCGCCGGCATGCCGATCTGAGGGTTCTGCTGAGCCCTGAGTATGTGACCCAGATCCCGCGCCATGTTTTGAACCTGGCGCTCTAACTGGGAAACCCGCTCAGGCTGATACGGGGCCCTGTTTTTTCCCCTGGGCTGATCCCGGGAAGGGTAGCTGTCCCTCCTCTTGTAATACCCCGGGTTGGGAAGATTTGGGTACCCCTCCACACTTGGCCTCCCCTCTCCCGGATTCAGTGGTCTGGGCTCAGGGAATTGGGGAACGAAGGGTGGAGGATTTTGGGGCTGGAAATTGGGTGGATACCTGGGGAAAAAGTTCTGCCCAGGATTCGGAGAATTTCTGCCCTCCGGTGGGAAGTTAGGAGGAAAGTTCCCTGGGTTAGGTTCTTGGCTGGATCTCCCCCCTTGGGCTGGAGGAGTCCACACATAACCCAGGATGGGTCTGTTACCTTTGTAGCGAGGACTTACATAGTCAGGAGAGCGAGGGACCCCATTGGGGGGACCACCTCTTTCACTCCCTGGCTGTGACTGGCCCGAGGACCTCCTGGGCCTAGCATTATTAGGTGCAGGTAGGTTTTTAGGCCCCCCCATCTCCAAATCCAAAACGGGGGTGACCTTTACCTCTGCCACCTTGGCAGCAGCAGGGATGCTGTTGGCTTTGGGGTTTTTCTGGGCATTACTTTTGCTATCTACCGGTTTCTGCACCTCATAGATCCGGGTAGCCTGTTCAATGACCCAGTGTAAAGATCTTTTCTCGTGAAAATCCCTCACGAGCTGGGTCATTATGTATTTGGGCAAGGCATGAAAAAATGTATTAATGAATTCTCTACTGTCTGTGCGCACCCTTCTGGTGGTCTGCGCAAAAGCACGCTTTAACTCCTGCACAAATTCTTGTGGGGCCTGATCCTCCCCACATTGTAAATTGTAGGCTGCCTTGCGAGCCTCTTGAGGATTTCTGTGAACAGAAAAATGTTTCAAGATGGCCGCCTTATAGGTGGACCATCTTAAATGATTTTGGTCCTCCAGCCCCGCAAAGAAACTGGAGTATTCCGGGGAGAAGGTCCACTTTACATATTGAATACAGCTTTGGCTGTCCTTCAAATGGAAAGTCTCCATCATTTGCTCAAACAACTCTAAGTGCTCCCAAACAGAATACTTAGCGTTCTTATGGTAAGGCGTGATGACGCTCCTGATCGCCTTAATCTGCTTTAAGGGGTCCTTAAGCAAGGCCCTTTTTACCTTATTGGCCTTTTTGGTTCGGGTAACCCTTGTCCATTCATCCTCTGACTCAGAGGCACTGCTCCCAGAGGTTCCTGTCTGTTCTTCCAGGTTTTCCCGGATTCTGCGAGCCTGGGAATGGCTGGCAGAATGTGGGGACCTGGTCTCCTGTTTCCTGTGGTGCTCAGAGGAGTCCTCAGGTCCCTCCTTGCTGCCAGGATTTGATGGGTACCCCCCCCCCACTGACCTAACTGGGCAGAGGTTTTCAGGATGCCCTTAAGGGGCCTACTCTCCTGGGGTTCCCCATTGAACTGTACTGTACTTGGGTGCCCATACCCGGATGCCCGCCCCTCCATACCTGGGTGGTACTGGCCTATGAGCCCCATACTTTCGTCGGGATAGTAGTCTGCCATCCCTGTGGCCCGGTGCTCATGTGCGCCAGGGAACATGGGGGTGGCAGAGTCCAGGGACTGAGAGGTATGAGGGCCTCTGGTACTAGGGCTCCTGAGGTTATGCTCCGGAGCTTCCCTTTCCCAGCGAACCTCATCTCTATCCGCCCCTGCTCCCTGTTGCAATGCAAGAGCCTGCGCCTTCAGTTCCTCAGTTAAGGCCTTACTAGACTCTATCAGTCTCTCCTGCATCGCTACCTGTTGTTGGAGCCTATCATTGTGCTGGCAGAGAGCCTCATTCTCTCTCTGCGTTTCCTGATTGGTCCTGGAGCACTGGGCCAGTCTTTGCTGCAGGAGGGTTACCTCCTGAGTCCCATCCCTACTGGCCTGCTCCTTTCTTGCTAGAGCATCCTCCACCCTCCTGGTGTGCTCTAACAAGTTCTGGTGTTCTTTTTGGAGGTCACCCAGTCCCTGGTGGGCCAGGTGATTTTCTTCCATTTTTCTTTTTAAATGGCAGACTTCCTGGCCTAAGGCGTCTCTTTCCTGACTAAGAGCCTGCATTTGTGCCGCCAGGTCGTCCCTCTGCCTTTGAAAGGCACCAGCTTTCTGGCGTTCTTCATCAAACTCTGCCTGGGTATCCAGGTCTTTCGAAATCAGCTTGTTGCTCTCTACCTTCACTCTATCTAGATGACTTTGCAGGGTGGCTACCTGCTCCGTGCATGCCCTGTTAAAGTCTAATTGTTGCTCCAGCTTTTTCTGGCTCTGCAGTAAGGAGTCCAAACTGTCTTGGTGCTCCTTCTGCAGGGCCAGAAATCTGGTATCCTGGTCTGTCTTTTCCTGTTGTAGGATGCCCATATCCTCTTTTATTTTAATGATATATTGCCTACTATCATTTTCTGACTCCTGGCTCCTGAGCAGCCTCTGCTCAGAAGAGTCCAGCTCAGATTGGGCCTTCTGTAATGCCAGCAGTTGCCTACTCGCCAGATCTTGGCCTTCAGCACATTTGTCCTGCATGGCTCCCATATGTAAATATAAATATGCCGCTACCCTGGCAATCTTGTTGTGCTCATCCTTGGCCTTAGAGGACATATATAGTTCACTCAGGGCCACATGTAAGGGACCCTGGTCTCTCCATATATCTGACCCTGTTTCCGTGATTTGGGGTGTGATGGCCTGCAACCAGACTGTTTGGTTCTGGTGAGTCCACTCACCTCTCACAAATAACTTATGCAAGAAGTGCTCTCTGGCTATTTTCATGTCTACTAAGGTCGTCATTCTAGAGATTGGTCTCTGTCCTGACTTACAGAAGTTTGTATTTTATTTTTGCAAAACAGACCTTTTTCTTAGAGCGTTCCTTTGAGAAGTGCTTTACAGCGTAACACAGCGTGGTGATCCGACCGGATATGTGTATCTGGTCAGCTGGCACACTGTATTAATCTGCACAAGTGATAGATCTAATCCAAACGTCCCGCACGAGCCCCCAATTTGTAAGAGGATTCAATTCAGCACTACAGCCAAGTCAACGCCTAGTCTAGAATACTGAATGAAAACCCTTATTGATATATCTTTATGTCCAGTTCATGCGTTCTGGATGACTACCCCTATATAACACCCCTCTCTTGGAATCCTCCTGACCCCACTGAGCCAAGAAGTAGTTCTGTTTAGCAAGTTAAAAGGTTTATTTGATAACTTAAACAATATATATTATATCACGCTTTATAATAAATTAATAATTGGATATCACACTTAATCTGGTATGATAAAGATTAACAACGGAGAATCTGGCACTAGCACACTTCTTGATAATCACTAAGGAGTTGACATGAAATGGATAAGATAGCAACAATACTTTTATGGTTTCAAATGGATGCAATGTGGAATGAAATGCAGTAAAGAAAATAACTTGATAGGATTTCAGCAAAGACAATGTAATCACTTTCTTGTACAATTCACCCCCCCTTTATGCAATGCAAGGAAATGGAAGGAAGGCACACAGTTCTCAGAAATGCAATCAAATGTAATTCAGTTCACCCCAGCAACTTAGACTACAGAAGTTGAAAACACAGGCCCAAATGCTTTTAAATGTGCTGGCAATGAAGAAAAAAATATGCTAAAATGCTTTTAATTCCCTCTAGGAGGTTCAGGGTGAGTGAAATCAAGTTAATATTAGTCCAGGCTCACTTTAGCAAGGATCTAGGAGTAATTGCTAGGTTAAACGAATTTTTGGCAAATGAAAGCAAGAAGTTTCTGTTTTCACACGTGGAGACATTTGCAAATCGCGGCAAAATTTGCGAGTGCGTTTTTCACGATTGCGGCAATACTATAGGGGGTAGGAATGCGGTTCTAGGTTCCTAGAAAAGCCACGATTCTCAGCTTTCAGAGAAAAGTTATTGCAAGTCTCTAGCACAAACGGTCACGGAGATATGAGCGATTAAATAAAGGTCGTTTTTCAGATTCGAAATTTTAAAGTTCAAAAAGACAAGTGCAGCTTGCAACTAGAAAATGACAGGTGACAGCTTTACAAATGACAGGTGACAGTCAGGAGGCAGTTCTACTTAGATTAAATAGATTGAATTATATTATGTTAACTAAGAGATTGGTTCTGCACAGTTTGCTAGGTACTCACACTAAATTCTTGAATGAAATGGGCCTCGCCACGGATCTGGTCAGGTTTTAGACTGGACTCTGGTCTCTGCACTTCACAGTGATCTGGGTCAGCTCTGCTCTCTCTCTGGTTCTGGAAATTTGATAGATTTGAAGTCTCTATGTCTGCTCTCTGAAGGTTGATGGAGGTAAAGTATGGATTTTCCGGCAGAGCTTCCAGCTGCAAATGGATTTGAAGGTCCCTATCTGTCCTCTCTCTCTGCTTTTATGTGTTTTTAAAATGGGTGTGTGTGAGCAGCATCACTAGCCAGCCCCTCTCCACTTATCATTGGCCAAGCTTTCATTTCTCCCCTGATTGGGGGAGCTGACTGTGAGTCAGAGCGATGTCATTTTACAGCCTGCAGAAAGTCCACTCCTCCTGTCAACTTGCACACAAATCTAGATTTGAACCAAATACATATTTGCAGAGGTACATGTTGTTTTAAAATCATATGCACCCATCATGCATTACAGGAGGTATACCCTGTTCAAACTCTGCTCTTCCTGGGAGCTTGCATTGCGAAATGGCAATATTTTGCACTTTTTAACTGGTTTGCAATACCGGACATTACCCCAAATTTACACACATGTGCGCAAGGATTATGGACATTAGTTGATGAAGTGTCAGATTTTTCACATGCACACATTTTGAGTAATATCCTCTTTTCCGCTAAAACCCCCCTGAACATGCCACCGGTTCTAAAAACCTCTTAAAATGTGGGCAGAAAAATCACAAGAATTATGGTATCATTTATAAAATTTTCACATGTCCGCTCTATGAGTTATTCATCTTTTTAGAGTTATGTTCTGGCCCCAAAGGGGTGTGGTTTTTCTCCAGCAAAGGTTGAATTTCTGGATTTTCCAGTTCTGCCCAGCCAGCTTGCTCTCACAGGCAGTGCCCCTCCACTTTGCTTCAGGAGGAAGCTACTTTTACGACATCTGCAATAAACCATCTGCCTGGGTCAGGAGAGGGCTTTGTTCAGAGCTCCTGTATTCTGTGGGGGCTCCCCTTAATTCAATTATCAGAGAGATGGCATATCCTTAGTGTGGCCAGCAAAAGGCAGATAGGCCTGGGAACACAGCTGTGACTCAAGTTTCACTCCTGATGGGGGTAGTTGCCAGGCAGAATTGGAATCTCTTTAAGCCAGTTTTTAGCTACATGTCATTTCTGTTCCCCAGTTTTCTGCATTCAAATAAAACTGAACATTTTTACATATGCAGCTAGAATGCTGATTCTAAGTTTAAAACTATGACATTTAAACAATTGAAACCTATGTGACACTCAAAAGTAGGTCACTCAGTCAATTTAAACACTTAGATTTTTAGTGTCTTTCAGTCCAAATTTACTTAAACTGCTGAAATCCACAGCTCAGCCAGTCTTGTTATAAACCTTCAAGTCACTTCAGAATATAACTTTACATTGGATCCACCTCTCAGTAAGTCTTTCTTTGGCTTGCTTTGGGTTCATTTATTCAGTTTTAAACAAAATCTGGTGGTTTTAAAACGCCGGCTTTCTGATAGTGGTGAGTACTGGTACTGCACCCCTTTTTGGGATTTAAGAAAATGAATTCCCAACAGTTATGGGTTTGCTTTTGGCAATCAGCATTGCCATTCCCAATGGTTTCAGGCTACTGTGTGGGTAGTCCAATGGTGGTTTTAGGCAGTGTCCTTCTGTGCCCATAACATCGGCAAAAATGAGTGGCAGCCTATTCTTCATGCATTTCCCTGTGCATTTTCTGGGAAGCTCTGGCCATCATGATGTTTTCCATGTCAGTACTGCACAGTTTTGAGGTAGGGCTTGGATGCATGGGTAAATACATCCCACAATATAACATGTTCACATGCCCATACAGTCCATATAGCCCACTGATTCTGGGATGGATTCCGGGGCTTGGACATTTTAGGCACTGTGGACTTTATATTGACACTTTGTTTTCTATTTGTGTGTGACTTAACTTGTGTCTGGATATCGCAACCTTGTAGTGGGTTTTTATGGCAGTATTGTTATATGAGTTTGAATGAGCTAAATCGCCAAATGTCTTTGTTTTAATCGGTTAAGTGTTTTTATACCTCATCTTTTAATGTATTAATCTGTTCCTAACTTTTACGATAATATGACAAAACGCAAGGCAGCTCAATCAATCTCGCCAGGGGGGGAAACGAAAGAGCACATCAACTGCTTGAACCCCTAAATTATGTTAACATCTTAATAACAGAAATAAAGAACCTCCTGGACGATATTGAATGTCCAATTAAAAAGAAAATAAAAGAACCTCTATTAAGAAAGCAGGCAGCAGCGCCTAATTGTATACTAGTTATGGAGGATACCGAAATACTTTCGTAAAGTGTAGCCCCCTATCATAAAGCCTACATTGCAAGCCCGAACCCACTTGTTCACGAAACTGAAAGTGCTTAAAGATCCATTGGGGCCATATGAAATAGGTCCACAAGAGGTTCAAGAGGGAGGGAGACATTTTGGGGCAAGGGACCAAGGGACACAGGTTATAGTACTGCATGGAATTGATAAGAACATATTAACCCTATCGGGTCCTACCAGTCCAAGTATGGCTGTCCGCCAGACCAACAAGGTATAGGAGGGGGCAGTAGCTTCCAAATCCATGGTGGAAGAAAAGGAAGGGGATTTTGAAAAGACTGTACCGACATCAAACAGCTTCCAAGTTTTGGAGGTAGAGTTATTGAAGGCAGGGGAAAATGATAGTCCACACGAGAGGCGGTGACAAAAAGACGAATTAAGTGATAAAGACAAAGCAGGGATGGTTAGTCCTAAAGAAACTGGGGATGCAAACCAAGGGACCTGCCAAGTATAGTAATGTTATTACTATACTTGGCAGGTCCAAGTGCAGAGATACTAAATAGAGGGCGACATTGGATAAGGTGCTGGACCTTGGTCCATTGAAGCTAACGGGGGGAGTTCCAGAACATATGGAGCCTATATTTGAGAAACTGAGAGAGTTTATTAAGGAACAGTTCCAGGTGCTTGCAGCCGACATTGCCTCTATTAAAAACAGGCTGACCCTAGGCCCCCTCGATGGGCCCTTGGCTAATAAGAAACCACTGAGCCTGAAGGTACCCAACACCGCCCAGCAAAACGTGGTGAGAAGTGATCATAGAGCCCCCATTGTCACACCTAAAAAGGTGTGTCTCAAACCCAATGGAGAGCGGGAGAAAGACAGGGAACCTGGGGTGGCGGGTTGCGATATCCAAAAGGCCCTGTTCACCATACCGCTAGTAGTATGCGAGGGCATTGGGAAGAACAAGGCAGGCACCTGGAATCTGTGAAGGCTAATAATTAGAGCCATAATAGATACTGTCCCATTGGCACTCCCCACTGGATTACGGAACCTAATATTTTACCAGTGGGGCCCCCAGTAAGGGAGATGCCGAGTTCTAACTTGGGTGGGATTGCACACCTAAATGTAACAAATCCACTTAGTGCAAGGGGTCATCAGATGCGGCTGTCTGTGACTCTACATAATGTAGGCAAATTGTCACAAGGGTCATTTGTATCATAGGGGTCCTTCATAAATAAAGTGACCCATTATTTGAGAGTCATTAGAGGGTGTAAATCAGTCATTAGGAGTGATATAGTGAAGTGTGATAGGTTGAACATGAGTATCTGTGGTGATGATGGGATTGTGGTCTATCTTAAAATGAATTGCTGGTGAATGGCCTCTTGGCCATAGAAGCTAGAACTTACCCTGCTAAGGGCTCAAGAACTGTAATCAGTCCAAAAGTTGGCAACCAGAGATTTGGCGGTAGGAACAGCTGTGCTATACCTAGGGTATGTGGTCCCCCCCAATGAATCTGAGACAGGAGCCACTAGCTAACGCTCAGCCTGATATTGATATTGAGGTGATAGATTTACACAATGAGGTGCCTGCCCAAATGCACCAACTTAGAGGATGAGAAATCAGTGTGATCTCCTGAAATATTGCTGGGCTCAAGAAAAATCTGATTGACCCTGTTTGGTGTGGGTTTGTATGGGGACATGATATACTCTGCTTCAAGGAAACTTGGGATATGCACAATACCATTTTTCAGGGCTAGGAGGCCTTTTAGTTTCCAGCCATAAAGGGTCAAAGGGGCAGGCCCTTTGGGGGTCTTGCTATATGGATTAGCACAAACCTTGACTATAAAATAGTAAATATTGACTCAGGTTCCCCTGATATCCAGTATTTAATTTTGTCTACTGGGAAAGCCCAGCCGGTTTCCCTCTTTAATGTATACAATCGAGTTTTCACTAAGGTAATGATGAATACTATTGACTTGGCAGGGCGACTATTGTAGACAATATTAAGTCAAGATAACTTGGATCACCATGTTATTCTGGTGGGCAATTTATATATACAAATAGAACCACTGTTGGATATTTTGAGGGTGTATGGGATGATCTGGACGAGTTATGGGACATTCCATCTTTGGTCCCACCACTGAGGTAATGAGCCCATCCGAATGTCCTTATCCATGCAACCTTGCTCCTATGTATGGGTCTCAGGGCCTGTAATGGCTGCTTTAATAAAGACCAGCCGCCAAAACCGACATTTGAGGGGCATAGTGGCTCCTCTCATATTGATTACATGTTCGTATTGAAAGAACAAATAAATATCGAGGCAGAGTACCACAAAGGAAATACATCAATCACGGGCTAAAAAGATTCACAGATTGTTTATTACTGTACAGTTAACAAAGCAAAACAGATAGCTATCTGGCTCCCAACACCTCGCAGTGTGTACCAGCCGACAAGGAGAGGTGAGAGAGAGCTGAACATCTAAAAACTTGTGCTTTTATACAATTCATGTAATATTTTTCAGCCTCTCTTCACGTTAATAATTCATGGTCTAGAATTTGTGCCTAGTTCACATACAGATTATACAATATTATGTGGAGGATTACATAAGTTGGTACTTCCATGAAGACACCATGGTGATGTATGTTCTCGGATCCCGTGGTAAGCCTTGTTCCAAGTTACTTCTCAATGTAGTTCAGCTAAAGCATACGCATGAGGTTTGTTCTTCATTGTCCCAATGTTTATACAAGGATGAGGCTTGTGAGCGCAGACAACACTTGAATGACAGTTCGTACAAAGCACAAGGTCTCTTTGCTCGGTCTAAACAGTCAGCTCTCGGACAACCTAAACATTAACAGAACTCAAAGGCCGGAAGGCTTGGCTGCAAGTCGAAAACATAGTCCACCATTTTAGAACGTAGAACACATGAGTGGAAATCAAAATGGCGGATGAATCTTAAAATGGCGGCGAAGTTAAACCAAAATCGGAACTTTGCAACGCGGTTTACCGTGTAGCGCGAATTGGCTTAGGCCAATATAAGTAGTAAGGAGGCACTATATAATTACCGTTTAACAAACCCTTCTTTTGGCCTAAGCCAAGAGCCTTACTAAAAAATATTCGCTTTACTCGTAACTCCACTTTTCAATGTCAGTACATCCTGAATCACATTCACTAGATATATCAATTGCCATCAAATCTTTGACAGTAATATCCTTCATTACAAAAACATTAGTCATCTGCTCAGGTGCGTGTATTTTCGGTCCTAATGTTCCTACAGTTTGCGCACAACATCTTCCTAACACCGAACATATGACAGGAAGACATTGGCCCTTATTCCGAGGTTGGTGCTAGTCATGGTGCTATTAGCGCCATGACTAGCACCAATACCGGTACCGCCACCGACGTGGTGGTATGGGGACTTACTGGTCCATTCCGCCCTTTGCAGGACCGGTAAGTCCCCATTTGAAATGCTATTCCCCATTCCCATTCGAGCCCCCATAGGGCTCAATGGGAAGGGGCAAGACGGCAATAACGGTACCGTAAATTACGGTACCGTTATTGAGCCCGGTATCCCTTTGTGGGTCCCGTCCTTAACGCCTGCTAAAACCAGGCGTTAAGGAAGGACCCGCAAAGGGACCTCGGAATAGGGCGCAAAGGGATTACCGGCACCGGTGTCATTACCGGTACCCGATATCCCTTTGCGCCTGGGTTGTAATGACCCCCATTGTATGCAACAATAACAGAACAACAGAATACCAGGGATTACCATTAAAACTGAAAAGAGTTTCCATCCCCAAGACCGTAAAAAGCCCCAGAACCAAGTACTAAGATCCCAGTTTCCCTCGGGAACATTTACTTCTGTACTTAGGATGTGCAGATTTTGTATTGCCTTGAATATGGTAGTGGAGGAGTCCGGTACGAAAATGCAACAAGCAGATCCCACCAATTTAAATACACCACGCTCAGCCAGGATGACGTCTAACACCATCCGGTTCTGCAGAGCCACTAATCCAATTGCTTTTTGTTCTAACGTCATGTTGCAGAGTATATCAGTGGTCCGGTTGATGGTTCTCTCCAATACTCTTGCTAGTCTCCTAATATCCTCGGACTTCATGATCTGTCCCCAAAATGGCACAAAGGATTTTGCTACATCACCCATGCCTTGTGAAGGGGGTTCACCTTTCTCGTCCCACCTTGGACGAGCCCTAGAGACCTCAGAGGTGCTAGCTACACATACCCCTGGTAGCAAGATACCCAAATAACAAGTACCCTGCCAATCCCTAAGTAGCCAAGGATAAGCTTAATTGCCACAAATGAAGTAAACAGGATCACCTACATAGAAGAGTCTGTCCTCACCAGTCAGATTCGCAATATTGGTACAACCCTCAAAAGTACCCATTGACTGAGAACCATTCCTTTGTATGCAGAAGGAAACAGAGTTGGGGCTGTGATTGATAGTATAGGAAGGAGGCGTGGCATCCCGCTTGCCTATGGGAGCCATCTTAAAAGAAATTAACGATTGGAAAGGTCTAGAAAGTCTATCTGAAGGCCTAATAGAAGTGACATTAAGCTTGCTCCTATTTGCGAAGAGGGAGCATCCCAGAGGCGTCAGGACTCGCCTTTCAAATTCATTTAAATTAGTCCCGTCAAAGTTCCCTGAGATGATATCATTCCAACGACCAAAGAATAATGCCCTTAGAGAGGCATAGCATGCAGTAGTTAGAGGCAAAGAATGAATATACCAACCCAACCCTTTTTCCCCGTGATGTGGCAGATGCGAACATATCCAGAGATTAGTTCTATTCAAGATCGCATTGGTCGCATTCATAATTAACAAGAGAGTATTGTTGTGATAACTCTGTCTGTGTTGGGAATCTCTAAGAGATAGAGTGTGCAGATGCACAAAAGGAGAAGACATAATGGGAACACTCTCAGTAGGTATAAATGTTTCAAGTGGACGCACCCCTTCAATGTACCAAAACCCAAGAGCAATTACTACTGTCAGACCAGTTAATATAATAACATGAAAACAGTACGTCCTCAAGGACCATGTATTTCTCTGTCCAATGTCTTTGTTAGCCACGCAATTGATCGGTTGCTCCGTACGAGTGGAGATAGTGACAGGCATTGTTCCTCAAAGCTCTTTCCTGGAAATTTTCTACAATAGACTATGTAAGTTTGTTTGCTGGTGATCTCCTGACCACGTGATCTTGATTGAAGATAGCTTTTGCCGGCCCCAGCCACTTACTTATATTTCAGCACGAAAGTGGCAAAGGACAAACTCAACAGTCATTTCCTGCAGGCAATGCCATGCTGTGCTGTTGAAGTGTAGTGCCGTGGACGCAGATCGTACCTTAAGACTCAAGGCACTGCGTGATCTGTGATGTGGGATGTATTTACCCATGCATCCGGGCCCTACCTCAAAACTGTGCAGTACTGGCATTGAAAACATCATAATGGCCAGAGCTCCCCAGAAAATGCACGGGAAAATCCCATTTTGCCTATATTGTGAGTTCAGAGATGCAATGCTGATTGCCAAATGCAACCTAGAATGGTGGGGAATTAATTTCTTAAATCTCAAAAATGGGTGCAGTACCAGTACTCACCACTATCCAAAAGCCGGCAGTTTAAAACCACCCTGTGTTTCTCTGAAGGCAGGCTCAAACTGTCTATTTTAAACATTGCAACACATCTAAAAACTCACTGGACACCAGCAGACATTTGGTAGAATGGAGTGTTGTGTGCCTACAAAATCTGGGAAATGAAGAGCCCAAAACAATGCTTATAACAAAACTGCTATGGAGTCAGCAGTTTAAGTTGCACTGGATTTAAAGACACTAAAATCGAAAATGTTTAGATTAAATGAGTGACCTATGTTTGGTGTCACATGCCTTTGTAACTGTTGAAATGTCATAGTTTTGCACTTAGAATCAGCATTCTAGCTGCATATGTAAAAATGTTTAGTTTTATTTGAATGCAGGAACTGGGGAACAAAAAGTGACATTTTATCTGAAACCTGGCTTAAGGAACTGAATTCTGCCTGGCAACTACCCCCATCAGGAGTGAAACTTGAGTCACAGCTGTGTTCCCAGGCCTAGCTGCCCTTTTGCTGCTCACACTAAGGATATGCCATCTATCTGATAATTGAATTACCTGTGCTCTGCAGGAAAGTGAACAAAGCCCTGTCCTGGCTCAGGCAAAGGTTTTATTGGCAGGAGTCGTAAATGGTCGTAAAAAGTGGCTTCCTCCTGAGGAAAGGGGAGGAGCACTGCCTGTGAGAGCAAGCTGGCTTGGCAGAACTGGAAAAACCAGAAATGCAACCTTGTGCTGAGGGTAAACCACACCCCTTTGGAGCCAGAACATAACTTTAAAAAGATGAATAACTCATAGAGCGGACATGTGAAAATGTTATAAATGATACCATAATTCTTGTGATTTTTCTGCCCACATTTTAAGAGGTTTTTCGACCCGGTGGCGTGTTCAGGGGGGTTTTAGCGGAAAAGTGGGGATAACTCTAAATGTATGCATGTTAAAAATCTGAAACTTCATCAGTGAATGTCCGTACTCCCTGCGCACATGTATGTAAAGTTGGGTCAATGTCAGAAATTGCAAAATCAGTTAAAAAGTGAAATATGTGCCATTTCTGAATGCAAGCTCCCAGGAAGAGCAGAGTTTGAACAGGGGATACCTCCTGTAATGCATGATGGGTGCATATGATTTTAAAACAATATGTACCTCTGCAAACATGTATTTGTTTCAAATCTAGATTTGTGTGTAAGTTGACAGGAGGAGTGGACTTTCTGCAGGCTGTAAAATGACATCACTCTGACTCACAGTTCATTCCCCAATCAAATGATAAATGGAAGTTTGACCAATTAGAAGCTGAGAGAGAGGTAGGGTCAGTGATGCTAGAACACACCCACATTCTAAACACATAAAAGCAGACAGACAGGACAGATAGGGACCTTCCAAATCCATCTGCAGCGGGACGCTCTGCCGGAAAAATCCATACTTACCTCCATCAACCTTCAGAGAGCAACATAGAGACTTCAAATCCATCAGGCCAGACCAGAAGCAGAGTAGAGCTGACCTGTTAGCAGAACCAGAGAGAGCTGACCCAGATCACTGTGAAGTGCCGAGACCAGAGGTGAGTCTAAAACCCTGACCAGATCCGTGATGAGGCCCATTTCACTCAAGAATATAGTGTGAGTACATAGTAAAACTGTGTAGAACCCATCTCTTAGTTAAAATAATATAATTCAATCCATTTTAACCTAAGTAGAACTGCAGCTTAGCAATTGTGTTATCCTGCCATCATTTTTAAAGCTGAAAAAGTGTGCGTTTAAAATTTCAAATCTGAAAAACGACCTTTATTAAATCGCTCATATCTCCGCAACCGTTTGTGCTAGAGACTTGCAGTAACTTTCATTTTGAAGCTGAGATCCTAGGCTTTCCTAGGACCCCAAAACGATAGAGATAGTCCTTGTGGTTCCTCTGTAATAGCGCTCGGCGCATCCGCGAATTTTGCCGCGAATTGCAAATTTCTCCACATGTAAAATCAGCTCCTGTTTGCCTTCCATTTGCCAGAAATTCGTTTAACCTGCTAACTATCCCTGCATCATTGCTAGTGTGAGCCTGGACTAATATTAACTAGATACCACTCACCCTGAACCTCTGAAAGGGAATTAAAAAGCATTTCCAGCGTATTTCTCATCCATTGCTAGCACATGTCAAAGCATTTGGGCCTGTGTTTTCAAAACTCCTATCTGTTTTCTGTAAGCTTGCTGGGGTGAACTGAATCACATTTGATTGCATTTCTGAGAACTGTGTGTTTTCCTTCCATTTCCTTGCCTTGCATCAAGGGGGGGAGGGGATTGCCAGAGAAAAGTGATTACCTTGTTTGTTGAAATCATATTGAGTATTTTCTGTACGGCATTTCATTCCACATTGCATCCATTTGAAACCATAAAAGTATTGTTGCTACCTTATCCATTTCATGTCAACTCCTTAGTGATTATCAAGAAGCGTGTTAGTGCCAGATTCTCCGTTGTTAATATTTATCATATTAGATTAAGTGTGCTATTCAATTATTAATTTATTATAAAGTGTGATATATATATATTTTAAATTATCAAATAAATCTTTTAAACTTGCAAAACAGAACTACTTCTTGGCTCAGTGGGGTCAGGGGGATTCCAAGAGAGGGGTGTTATATAGGGGTAGTCATCCAGAACGCATGAACTGGACCTAAAGATATATCAATAAGGGTTTTCATTCAGTATTATAGATTAGGCGTTGACTTAGCTGTAGTGTTGAATTGAATCCTCTTACAAATTGGGGGCTCGAGCCGAGACGTTGGGTTAGATTTACCATTTGTGCAGCTTAATACAGTGTGCGAACTGACGGGATACATACATCCGGTCGGATCACCACGCTGCATTACGCTGTGAAGCATTCCTCAAAAGGGACACTCCAAGAAAAGTTCTGTTCTGCAAAAATAAAATACAAACTTCTGTAAGTCAGGACAGAGACCAATCTCTAGAATGACGACCTTAGTAGACATGAAAATAGCCAGAGAGCACCTCTTGCATAAGCTATTTGTGAGAGGTGAATGGACCGAACAGGGCCAGGATGTGTGGTTGCAGGCCATCACACAACAGGTCACTGAAACAGGGTCAGATATATATAGAGATCAGGGTCCCTTACATGTGGCCCTGAGTGAACTATATATGGCTCCTAAAGCCAAAGAGGAACACAATAAGATTGCCAGGATAGCAGCATACCTGTACCTATATATGGGAGACATGCAGGATAGATGTTCTGAAAGCCAAAATCTGGCAAATAGGCAACAGATGGCATTACAGAAGGCCCAATCTGATCTGGACTCTTCTGAGCAGAGGCTGCAGAGGAGCCAGGAGGCAGAAAATGATAGTAGGCAATATACCATTAAAATAAAAGAGGATATGGGCATCCTACAACAGGAAAAGACAGACCAGGATACCCGATTTCTGGCCCTGCAGAAGGAGCACCAAGACAGTTTGGACTCCTTACTGCAGAACCAGAAAAAGCTGGAGCAACAGATCAATTTCAACAGGGCATGCACAGAGCAGGTAGCCACCCTGCAAATCCAACTAGACAGAGAGAAAGAGGAGAGCAATAAACTGATTCTGAAAGACCTGGATACCCAGGCAGAGTTTGATGAGGAGCGCCAAAAAGCTGGTGCCCTTCAACGGCAAAGGGACGACCTGGCGGCACAAATGCAGGCTCTTAGTCAGGAAAGAGACGCCATAGGCCAGGAAGTCTGCCACTTAAAAAAGGAAATTGAAGAAAATCACCTGGCCCTCCAGGGGCTGGGTGATCTCCAAAAAGAAAACCAGAACTTGGTAGAGCACACCAGAAGGGTGGAAGATGCTCTAGCAAGAAAGGAGCAGGCCAATAGGGACATTGCCCAGGAGGTAAACCTCCTGCAGCAAAGACTGGCCCAGTTCTCCAGGACCAACCAGGAAGCACAGAGGGAGAATGAGGCCCTCTGTCAACACAATGATAGGCTCCAGCAACAGGTAGCGATGCAGGAGTAACTGATAGAGTCGAGTAAGGCCTTAACAGAGGAACTGAAGGCACAAATGCAGGCTCTTGCATTGCAACAGGGAGCAGGGGCGGATAGAAATGAGGTTCGCTGGGAAATGGAAACTCCGGAGCATAACCTCAGGAGCCCTAGTACCGGAGGCCCTCATACCTCTCAGTCCCTGGACTCTGCCACCCCCATGTCCCCTGGTGCACATGAGCACAGGGCCACAGGGATGGCAGATTACTATCCAGCTAAAAGTATGGGGCTCATAGGCCAGTACCACTCAGGAATGGAGGGGTGGGCATCCGGGTATGGGCACCCAAGTACAGTACAGTTCAGTGGGGAACCCCAGGAGAGTAGGCCCATTAAGGGCATCCTGAAAACCTCTGCCCAGTTAGGTCAGTGGAGGGGGTACCCATCAAATCCTGGCAGCAAGGAGGAATCTGAAGACTCCTCTGAACTGCTCAGGACACAGGAGACCAGGTCCCCACATTCTGCCAGCCATTCCCAGGCTCGCAGAATCCGGGAAAACCTGGAAGATCAGACGGGAACCTCTGGGAGCAGTGCCTCTGAGTCCGAGGATGAATGGACAAGGGTTACCCGAACCAAAAGGGCCAATAAGGCAAAAAGGGCCTTGCTTAAGGACCCCTTAAAGCAGATTAAGGCGATCAGGAGCGTCATCACGCCTTACCATAAGAACGCTAAGTATTCTGTTTGGGAGCACTTAGAGTTGTTTGAACAAATGATGGAGACTTTCCATTTGAAGGACAGCCAAAGCTGTATTCAATATGTAAAGTGGACATTCTCCCCGGAATACTCCAGTTTCTTTGCGGGGCTGGAGGACCAAAATCATTTAAGATGGTCCACATATAAGGCGGCCATCCTGAAACATTTTTCTGTTCACAGAAATCCTCAAGAGGCTCGCAAGGCAGCCTACAATTTGCAATGTGGGGAGGATCAGGCCCCACAAGAATTTGTGCAGGAGTTAAAGCGTGCTTTTGCACAGACCACAAGAAGGGTGCGCACAGATAGTAGAGAGTTCATAAATACGTTTTTCCATGCCTTGTCCAAATACATCATGACCCAGCTCGTGAGGGATTTTCACGAGAAAAGATCCTTAGATTGGGTCATTGAACAGGCTACCCGGATCTATGAGGTGCAGAAACCGATAGATAGCAAAAGTAATGCCCAGAAAAACCCCAAAGCCAACAGCATCCCTGCTGCTGCCAAGGTGGCAGAGGTAAAGGTCACCCCCGTTTTGGATTTGGAGATGGGGGGGCCTAAAAACCCACCTGCACCTACTAATGCTAGGCCCAGGAGGTCCTCGGGTCAGTCACAGACAGGGAGCCAGGGAGGCAGCCCCACAAATGGGGTCCCTCGCTCTCCTGACTATGTAAGTCCTCGCTACAAAGGTAACAGACCCATCCTGGGTTATGTGTGGACTCCTCCAGCCCAAGGGGGGGGATCCAGCCAAGCACCTAACCCAGGGAACTTCCCTCCAAACTTCCCACAGGAGGGCAGAAATTTACCAAACCCTGGGCAGAACTTTTTCCCCAGATATCCACCCGACTTCCAACCCCAAAATCATCCATCCTTCTTTCCCCAATTCCCTGAGCCCAGACCACTGAATCCGGGAGAGGGGAGGCCAAGGGTGGAGGGGTACCCAAATCTTCCCAACCAGGGGTACTACCAAAGAAGGGACAGCTACCCTTCCCGGGATCAGCCCAGGGGAGAAAACAGGGTCCCGTATCAGCCTGAGCGGGTTTCCCAGTTAGAGCGCCAGGTTCAAAACATGGCGCGGGATCTGGGTCACATACTGAGGGCTCAGCAGAACCCTCAGATGGGCGTGCCGGCGCAGAACGCACCCAACTCTGGACCTGGTGCTCCAGAACAATGACGGGGGCAGCACCCCGATAACTCACCGGTTCCCAGGGAGGAGGCACAAAGGGAAGGGGGGTGTAAAGCCTTGGAGGAAGCTTCCTTCCTCACTTGTAAACAGCCCCTGGAAACCCAGGAACCGGAAACAAAATCTCTTGCCCCTGAAAGTCTGCCTCCTAAGGAGCAGAGGGGGGGTAGGAGAAACAAAAGACCCAAACAGACTCAGTTTGAGGAGGAGGTACAGATCTTCCAATTTGAGGGAGAGGGATCCTCAGAGGATCCTGGGAAAAGGATCTTCTCCTTCAGAGAGGGGGGAACTCCTCCCAAAGAAAAATGGGTCCCTAGGGATGCAAATCCAGACTGGGGAGATGTGGAGACTGAGCTACCGCCGCCCACCATCTCATCCCAGAACCAACAGCAAGAAAATCCCCTGGTTCAAACCCATCCTGGGGACTGCCTCCAAAAAGGGGGGGGCAACCCAGAACCGGAACCAGGGGAACCCACAATGGCTCTGATCTCCAGTTGCCAACTTTTTCTTTCAGATTCCCAAGACTCTCCACAGAATTCTGCCCAAATCTCTTCGCTATCGATGTCCAAAACCAGAAAGTTAGCCCACCAGTTGTCCAAAAATGTGCATTATCTGTGCCCCCTTGAGGAGAAGGAGGGAAGATATTATGCCCCGGTACAAGTACAGGGGCAGGGTACAAACTCGGCACTGGTGGACACTGGATCTCAAGCTACCCTTCTGTCCAGAAGGGCCTTTGACGAACTGAATGCAGGAAGGGGAGAGAATTACCAAATTCCTCTCACCTCTCTTCCGGGACAACTACAGAACTTTGACGGGAAGGAAATTCCCGTTGAGGGGACGGCAGATTTGGACATTAAAATTGGGCGACATAAGTTGAAACACCCGGTCATAGTTGTGACCCCAGAGGGCACCCCTTGTTTACTAGGGAATGACCTCCTGAGAAGGTTGTCACCCCTAATAGATTGTGTAAACAAGGTCCTCTGGACCCAGACTAGCCGACCAATAAAATTAAAACAGAGTGTCAACCATGTTAGTTTAAACGGCACATGCCACATGGTTGAACAAAAATCTGACCAAGTAGAATTTCACTTCCAGAATAGCCAAATTCCAGACGTGACAGTAATAGCAGTAGGACAACAGACTGGTGATGGGGGGTCCTCTCTGTTTCTGAAAATCAACCTTCCTTCCAGTTTAAGGTGGTATTCCACGCTGGAAGGAAACACTCTGAAATTCTTTACTAATCCACAATCAGAAACTCCCACTCCTATAGTCCAGAAAGATGTGAAATCAGCTCAGAGCCTGGCTGATATTCAGCAAATTGGAGAGCAGTTGTTCATCCCTGTTCAGTTAAATGATGGGAAGGACTCTGTTCTCGCTCGAGTGTGTGTGAACAACGGTAAGAGCTTCATCAGCGAAGCCATGTTTCGCCAACTCCCAAAAGATCCAGCCATTCCCACCTTCAAACTGATAGACAAGTGGGAAATGGACCTGGAAGCACCTAATTCCAAACATCTCCTGCCAAGCAGGTGTATGCTCAAAATCTCCATTGGCAACAAGAGCATAGTCCACAATTGTTGGGTCGTGCGAGACGTCCCTGCCGCCTTTTACTTAGGCAGTGACATTCTCAATCGCTTGGCCATTAGTTTGGACCTAATAAACTTCAAAGCTTGGTCCCGATTAGCGGATAATCCCATGGGCTTTGATGATCCAGAAAAAGCATTTAGGTCAGCTCAATTGCTACCTTATGCAGTTGAAATTCAGGTTAAAGAGGAAGTCCCCATCCCAGAAAGGACCCGACAATTCTCCCTGGAAGTGAAAGTTAAAAGGGGACAAGAGTTGAAAAACCCTGATGCTTACATACATCTAAATGCTTCTTTCCAACAGCAAGGGTTGGGGGTAAACCCAACACCATTAGTCAACATAGAACATGACACCATTCCAATAGAGGTGGATAACAGCGACTTAAAGAGTATTACTCTAGCCGCAGGCACCATTATTGGAATGGCGGTTGATGACCGACATTTTTCCATCGACTTAGTAAATGAACTGTTAGGACCAATCCCCAAGGACTGTTTTGACAGTGACAGTGAGGACAATACAACACCAGACAGGATTTTTACCCGGCATGGGGGGAACTTCCTGGTGTACACTTCCTGCCCTTATGGTAAGGAAGATGTGACTTGTGACTTCAGGACGGATGAGGTGATTTTCCAGGTCCATGAAGGCTGCCTTTCCCCCCTGAAGCCTCCGGTCCAAATCAGCACTCTGACCAGGGATTTCTCCACCCAGCTGGAGGAGGCCGCGGAGATAGCCAAACCAGAAGTCTTTCCAGGCTTTAGGCAGATGGTGGAAGAGAGAGTCAACCTAGCTGATGCCTGTGTGACTCTGGAACAAAAGCAAAAGTTGAAACAAGTTTTCTTGGATTTCCAAGATCTCTTTGCGGTAGACTCATATGACTGTGGTCGCACTGACATCCACACAACAACAATCCCCACAGACCCTGGCATGACTCCTGTGTTTGTGAAGCAATATCGCTTGCCTCTCGCATCAATGGAGTCCCTTACTGAAATAATTAAGAACCTTGAGTCCCGGGGAATAATCCGTCCAGTCCACAGCACCTTCAATAATCCGGTGCTGGGAATATTGAAGCCAAACGGCCAGTGGAGACTCTGCGCCGACCTCAGGGAGCTCAACAAAAGGGTCCATACTTCCCGATGGCCTCTGCCCTACATTGACCAAGGTCTGGCCCAGATTCAGGGGTCACAGGTATTCACTGCAATAGACCTGACCAATGGATACTGGACCGTGCCTGTCAGTAGGGAGGACCAATACAAGCTGGCTTTTACCTTTGGGGGCCAGCAGTACACATGGACCCGGACTCCCTTCGGATACCTCATCTCCGGCAATGAATTCAACATTTTTCTACACAAGGCCATGCCCGACTTGGGTGCAAGGGGTAACCTGGCTTATGTAGATGATGTCCTCATCAAAAGCTCAACTGTTGAGGAACACATAGCGGAGATCCGTTATGTTCTGACACAGTTGAGGGCCGCCGGAGCAAAACTTTCCTTTCAGAAAGCACAGTGGTGTAAAACCCGTGTTAACTTCTTGGGGCATGAGATTACTCCTCAGGGTCTTTGTCCCCAGGAAAAGAAAGTGGAAGCACTTCAGAAACTGAAAGACCCCACAACTCTGCAGGAACTAAGGAGCCTCCTTGGACTGACTAATTACAGCAGAAAGTTCATTGAGGGCTACGCAGAGATCACCAGACCCCTGATTCATCTCCTGAAGGGGGGGGTCAAGTGGGAATGGGGTCCAGAACAAGCCGAGGCGGTAAAACAACTAAAAAGAAGCCTCTCACAAGCGCCTTGCCTAGCTTACCCTGTCAGAAACAAGGAGTTCTTCCTGGAGACGGGGTTCTCTGATACGTGCTTGACGGCAGTATTATACCAAAAGCATGACAAGGTCAATAAAGTAATCTCCTATGCGAGCAAAACTTTATCCTCTGTGGAGGAAAAATTCAACGATTGTGAGAAGGCACTCCTGGCAACGGTGTGGGCATTGAAGAATTACCGCCCGTTTATCCAGGGGGAACACATCATAGTGGAGACTCCACACCAGCCTCTGCAATATCTCCAAAGTGACAGAATCCGGGCCGGAAATGTGAGTAATTCCCGAATTACTTCCTGGATTCTGTCAATGCAAGGCTTTCCTGTGGAGGTCAGATATGGCCAAAACAAGAATAGTCCCCTCGCGCAAGGTCTGGCTGACTTGCATGATTGTGCCAGAGAAAACTGTCTCGAGGACGAAAGTCTAAAAATAAAGGACAACATGGAGGCATACCTTAATTCCCCCCACAAAGTCTTTGAAGAAGACAAGTGTGAGGGAATGCCCACTGTGTATGTGGATGGATGCTCTTACCATGTTGACAACAACGGGGAGAAAGAACTGGTGGCTGGCGTAGGGAATGCATGGGTGAATGAGTCCCCAGAACCCTCCGCTGGATACAAAATTGGTCCCCGAAGTAGTCAGGTGGCAGAATTGATGGCTGTGCATCAGGCCATCCTCACTGCTGTCCAGCATCAACTCCACGAACTGGTCATAATCACAGATTCGGATTATGTACGGAACGGGTTCGTGGAGCACCTGGTTAATTGGAAAACCAGAGGCATGTTGTGTGCTAACAACAAACCCTTGAAACATGGGAAGTTGATCCAAAACATTGATGATCTGGTCACCGCGAATGAGATGACCATCTATTGGAAAAAGATCAAGGGTCATTCCAAAGTAGAGGGACCAGACAAAACTGGAAATGACTTAGCTGATCAGCTGGCCAAAACCGGGGCCATCCAAGGGGATCTAATTGAGATTGAGTCCCTGTTGGGGGAAATCCAGGTCACTGCTATCACTAGGTCCCAGACAAATGCTCACAACGACCTTTCAATTGCACAATGGAGTAAGGAGACCCCTGATGCTGATTTGATTACCGCTCAGAAGGGGGATCCAATTATTGGTAAATTTTACCAGCACCTTGAGGACCCTGAGAACTTTCCCCTGACGGATACCGATTACATTGGGAAAGAGGACCTAAGAGTGTTGATGAAATGTCCAAAAATGTTCCGGATCCAAGACGGTTTGTTGGTAAGGAAATCCAAAGCTGGCCACGACCAGTGGGTGGTTCCTACCTCATTCCGAAGCCTGATGTTAAGTCACGCCCATGATGCGGCCACTGCCGGTCATAGGGGGTTTCACACAACATTGGAAATCTTAAGAGAGGTTGCATACTGGCCACACATGGGGCAGGACCTCGACCAATACTTGAAGGGGTGTCTTGTGTGTGCACAATTTCAGCCATCATCCCTTACGCACCGGGCGCCTTTACAAAAGAGGGGAATGACACTGCCATGGTCAGATTTACAAATCGACTTTGTAGGCCCTGTGATTCGCTCGGCTAGGGGGAATAAGTACATGTTGACTGTGACATGCTTGTTTACCAAGTGGGTGGAATGTCTCCCAGCCCCAAACTGCAAGGCAGAAACTGCAGCTGCCTTGATGATTAACCACATCTTTTCCCGTTTTGGTCTACCTCAAAGGATTGAGTCAGACAGAGGTAGCCACTTCACCAGTGAAGTAATGACAAAGATGTGGGAGATACTGGGGGTCAAAAGGAAGTTGCATATTGCTTATCGGCCAGCTTCTTCTGGGGCAGTAGAGAGATATAACCGAACCATTGTGAGCATATTAAAGAAGTTTGTGGCAGATTCTGGGCCAAGTTGGGATATCCGATTACCTCTGGTCCTAATGGCTATCAGATCTACCCCTTCATCTGCAACCAAAATGTCACCATTTGAGTTGATGACTGGGCGCAAGATGGTGCTTCCTCAGCATTTGCTCTACAGGACCCAAGAGCAGACACTGATAAATGCCTCCACTACTCATGAGTATGTAGAGAATTTAAGGAAACACCTCCAACATGCTTTTGCTTATGCTCAGCGGAATCTAGAAAGATCGGCTGATAGCATGAAGACCCACTATGACCTGGAAACTTCCAGGAAGAAATATCAGGTGGGGGACCGGGTCTATCTATACAACTTCCAAAGGAACCAGGCCAAGCAGCGCAAATTTTTGCCTACATGGAAGGGACCCTTTGAGATCATCGACAAGATCTCACCTGTGGCCTACAAAATCCACATCCCCAAAGGCGGGTCGGCAGAGGGGGAAGACAAGTGGGTCCACATAAACCAGTTGAAATGTTGCCATCCCAGGCACACTCTGCAACAACTGGAGGAATCCTCTGGAATCCTAGCGGGTACTGTCTCAGACTAATTCAGTTCCAATCATAAAACATACCACATCTAGTCTCTAACATACTGTGATTTGTATGAAACTGTCTCTTAGTCATACTGTTTTTATTAAAATAAGAATGTAATGTTTCGTTATGATAAAATGCATATGCTGCCCCACTATCTCAACAGTGGTGGAAAAAAAAAAAAAAATCGTCTATGAGTAGATATTGCCGCTTTTGCTTTATCATCCTAGGAGAGATGAAACCATGAAGAATGACCAAGAAGGACGATCCGGAGACCGGGAACGAAGATCCAATGGGCCCAGTGGACCGCCCAATACTCCCATCAGGACCGGCGAGGAGAACCGATCGATCCGACCGGATGGAGGAAAAGATGCGGAACTGTGCCATTTATCGGAAGAAGAGGAGAACTACATCCCAGATCTTGCGGGTCCCATTAGTGAAGGATCAAATGGCCACCGCAAGAAGGGGGGCTTGTGGGATGTATTTACCCATGCATCCGGGCCCTACCTCAAAACTGTGCAGTACTGGCATTGAAAACATCATAATGGCCAGAGCTCCCCAGAAAATGCACGGGAAAATCCCATTTTGCCTATATTGTGAGTTCAGAGATGCAATGCTGATTGCCAAATGCAACCTAGAATGGTGGGGAATTCATTTCTTAAATCTCAAAAATGGGTGCAGTACCAGTACTCACCACTATCCAAAAGCCGGCAGTTTAAAACCACCCTGTGTTTCTCTGAAGGCAGGCTCAAACTGTCTATTTTAAACATTGCAACACATCTAAAAACTCACTGGACACCAGCAGACATTTGGTAGAATGGAGTGTTGTGTGCCTACAAAATCTGGGAAACGAAGAGCCCAAAACAATGCTTATAACAAAACTGCTATGGAGTCAGCAGTTTAAGTTGCACTGGATTTAAAGACACTAAAATCGAAAATGTTTAGATTAAATGAGTGACCTATGTTTGGTGTCACATGCCTTTGTAACTGTTGAAATGTCATAGTTTTGCACTTAGAATCAGCATTCTAGCTGCATATGTAAAAATGTTTAGTTTTATTTGAATGCAGGAACTGGGGAACAAAAAGTGACATTTTATCTGAAACCTGGCTTAAGGAACTGAATTCTGCCTGGCAACTACCCCCATCAGGAGTGAAACTTGAGTCGCAGCTGTGTTCCCAGGCCTAGCTGCCCTTTTGCTGCTCACACTAAGGATATGCCATCTATCTGATAATTGAATTACCTGTGCTCTGCAGGAAAGTGAACAAAGCCCTGTCCTGGCTCAGGCAAAGGTTTTATTGGCAGGAGTCGTAAATGGTCGTAAAAAGTGGCTTCCTCCTGAGGAAAGGGGAGGAGCACTGCCTGTGAGAGCAAGCTGGCTTGGCAGAACTGGAAAAACCAGAAATGCAACCTTGTGCTGAGGGTAAACCACACCCCTTTGGAGCCAGAACATAACTTTAAAAAGATGAATAACTCATAGAGCGGACATGTGAAAATGTTATAAATGATACCATAATTCTTGTGATTTTTCTGCCCACATTTTAAGAGGTTTTTCGACCCGGTGGCGTGTTCAGGGGGGTTTTAGCGGAAAAGTGGGGATAACTCTAAATGTATGCATGTTAAAAATCTGAAACTTCATCAGTGAATGTCCGTACTCCCTGCGCACATGTATGTAAAGTTGGGTCAATGTCAGAAATTGCAAAATCAGTTAAAAAGTGAAATATGTGCCATTTCTGAATGCAAGCTCCCAGGAAGAGCAGAGTTTGAACAGGGGATACCTCCTGTAATGCATGATGGGTGCATATGATTTTAAAACAATATGTACCTCTGCAAACATGTATTTGTTTCAAATCTAGATTTGTGTGTAAGTTGACAGGAGGAGTGGACTTTCTGCAGGCTGTAAAATGACATCACTCTGACTCACAGTTCATTCCCCAATCAAATGATAAATGGAAGTTTGACCAATTAGAAGCTGAGAGAGAGGTAGGGTCAGTGATGCTAGAACACACCCACATTCTAAACACATAAAAGCAGACAGACAGGACAGATAGGGACCTTCCAAATCCATCTGCAGCGGGACGCTCTGCCGGAAAAATCCATACTTACCTCCATCAACCTTCAGAGAGCAACATAGAGACTTCAAATCCATCAGGCCAGACCAGAAGCAGAGTAGAGCTGACCTGTTAGCAGAACCAGAGAGAGCTGACCCAGATCACTGTGAAGTGCCGAGACCAGAGGCGAGTCTAAAACCCTGACCAGATCCGTGATGAGGCCCATTTCACTCAAGAATATAGTGTGAGTACATAGTAAAACTGTGTAGAACCCATCTCTTAGTTAAAATAATATAATTCAATCCATTTTAACCTAAGTAGAACTGCAGCTTAGCAATTGTGTTATCCTGCCATCATTTTTAAAGCTGAAAAAGTGTGCGTTTAAAATTTCAAATCTGAAAAACGACCTTTATTAAATCGCTCATATCTCCGCAACCGTTTGTGCTAGAGACTTGCAGTAACTTTCATTTTGAAGCTGAGATCCTAGGCTTTCCTAGGACACCAAAACGATAGAGATATTCCTTGTGGTTCCTCTGTAATAGCGCTCGGCGCATCCGCGAATTTTGCCGCGATTTGCAAATTTCTCCACATGTAAAATCAGCTGCTGCTTGCCTTCCATTTGCCAGAAATTCGTTTAACCTGCTAACTATCCCTGCATCATTGCTAGTGTGAGCCTGGACTAATATTAACTAGATACCACTCACCCTGAACCTCTGAAAGGGAATTAAAAAGCATTTCCAGCGTAGTTCTCATCCATTGCTAGCACATGTCAAAGCATTTGGGCCTGTGTTTTCAAAACTCCTATCTGTTTTCTGTAAGCTTGCTGGGGTGAACTGAATCACATTTGATTGCATTTCTGAGAACTGTGTGTTTTCCTTCCATTTCCTTGCCTTGCATCAAGGGGGGGAGGGGATTGCCAGAGAAAAGTGATTACCTTGTTTGTTGAAATCATATTGAGTATTTTCTGTACGGCATTTCATTCCAGATTGCATCCATTTGAAACCATAAAAGTATTGTTGCTACCTTATCCATTTCATGTCAACTCCTTAGTGATTATCAAGAAGCGTGTTAGTGCCAGATTCTCCGTTGTTAATATTTATCATATTAGATTAAGTGTGCTATTCAATTATTAATTTATTATAAAGTGTGATATATATATATTTTAAATTATCAAATAAATCTTTTAAACTTGCAAAACAGAACTACTTCTTGGCTCAGTGGGGTCAGGGGGATTCCAAGAGAGGGGTGTTATATAGGGGTAGTCATCTAGAACGCATGAACTGGACCTAAAGATATATCAATAAGGGTTTTCATTCAGTATTATAGACTAGGCGTTGACTTAGCTGTAGTGTTGAATTGAATCCTCTTACAGTGAACAGTATGTCGTTGCTTCCTGATGGAAGTGGTGAAACAGAGGCAAGGTTACTTAAAGGTGCATAAGGATCCAAAGAAGAATTCAGAGACAAAGCAGCAGTCTCCCCAGGCCCCACGGGCTCAGGAAGAGTCTCCGAAGTACCCTTGATGTTGTTCAAAACTGATCGATCACCAGAAGCAGACCAAGTAGTTTCCTTCTTTTCGTCTCTGTCGTGTGGCAAAGGGAAAGGTATCCTCTTGATGTGTGTAGCGTGTATCCGGTGTCGTTGGCCAGCTACTCGTACAGCAGTCTGTGGCTAACAGAACCTGAAACAGTCCTCTCCAGCGTGGTGCAAGGCTGGATGCTCTCTCAAACAACTTTGTGAGCACCCAGTCACCGGGTCGGATTCTGTGACCTGGCCCCTTGTATTTAACCTGGAGGGCTTCTCGCACCTGTTGATAAATCAAATACAAGTTTTGAGTTAACTGGTCACAGTATTCAGCAAGAAGCAAATGCTCTACATCTTTCAACACTTTAGGTTTCAGCAGGTTCCAAATATTAGCTGGCCTCCCCATTATGATTTTGTAGGGTGAGAGTCGAGATCTAGTCTGTGGGGTTGTCCACATGGATAGTAGCGCTATAAGTAAGGTGTCTGGCCATTTCAAATTACTGCTGGCACAGACCTTGGCAATTTTGTTCTTCAAGATACCATTATGGCGTTCTACAAGTCCAGCATGTCTGAGCGTGCCTAGCCGAATGGAACCGTCTATCGATCTGTAATCCCGCGCATACTTGCAGAATAACAGCAGTGATAAAATTTGGACCATTATCCGACCAGATGATCCTCGGCAAACCAAACCTAGGAAAATATTCCTTAAGCATGGTTTATGCCGTTGTCATTGCTGTAGCATCTTTCACAGGGAAGGCTTCAACCCACTTGCTAAAGGCACAAATGACTACCAAGACATATTTGTAGTTATTACAGCGCTCCATCTCGATTAAGTCGAAATTAATCACTTCAAAAGGCACAGAGGGGGACCAAAACTACCCCTCGGTGTCGTCATACCCTTCCCGCATTATGCTGTAAGCAAACCATACAATTCTGGACAAAGCGCTCAGCAGTTTTTGAGATGTTGACATTCACCGAGACAGATTCTAGCATTTTACAGATTTTCCTAGCACTTATGTGAGTGGGACCATGAGCCATTGTGATCATAGCAATGACATATTCATCGGGTAGCATCCATCTTCCCTTTGAACTGTCTACCCAACACCCTTCCTCATCCAAACTTGCCAAACCCTCAGCCCAGTGTTTAAGTTCTTCTTGAGTGGCATCAGCTTGAATATTCTTTATCGAGTCAATCCCTTCATCTACTGTATTTGTGGTTTCCTTCGTAACATGCATTTCTGAATATAAATCAGTAGCAGTCTGTTTAGCTATCCTGTCAGCAAAAGCGTTCCCTTTCCCTACATCATCTACTACATTCTGATGTGCCACGCACTTCATGATTGCTAGTTGAGTAGGAAGCACAAGTGCTGAGAGTAGCTGAACTATCAAGGTGCCATGTTGGATTTTCATTCCGTGTGAGGTCAAGAAATCTTGTTCTGCCCTTAATCTACCGAAGTTGTGAACCACCCCAAAGGAATACTGGCTATCAGTATATATATTCACTGTAAACCCTGCGGAAAGTTCACAAGCTCGAGTCAATGCAATAATCTCTGCGGCCTGTGCGGAGTTATGCGAAATTCTCTAGCTTTCCACGATCGTGCTTATTGTAGTGATGGCGGAAGCAGCAGTGGATGTACCATCTGGAATTTTGAAGCAGGAGCCATCGCAAAACAGCTCCCCTTGTGGATCATTCAGAAGTGTATCTTTTAAATCAATCCTGCCTTTAGTTTCTTGCTCTGTAGTGTAAAGGCAGTCATGTGACATTTCGTCACTGCAAGAAATATCTTGCGGAAGGGATACCAATTCAGCTGGATTCAATACGCAACACCTCTTAATTTGGATATGCGGTGCAAATAGGATCAGTTCATATCTTGTTAATCGTGCGGAAGTAAGGTGTTGCGTTTGCGTTCTATTTAATAGAACGTCTACAGAGTGAGGTACCATCATGGTCAAAGTATGGCCTAAGACCATGCCCTCACTTTGTTTTACATATGCAGCGGCAGCAGCGACAGCTCTCAAACATCTTGGCAAAGCGCATGCAACAGGATCGAGTGTGGAGGAAAAATAACCGCACAGTCTATTCTTCCCCCCATGTTCCTGTGTTAACAAAGCCAAAGCACATCCATCAGGTTCATGCACATACACTTGAAGGCCTTATCATAATTTGGTGTGCCCAAAACCAGTGCTGAACACAGTGCAGTCTTGAGCAGACCAAAAGCTTTATGGTGTTCCAAGTTCTACGGTAGTGGCAAAGAAATGCCCTTCTTTGTCAATGCCAACCTTGGTTTGATCACTAGTGAGAAGTTAGGGATCCACTGTCTACATTAAGAAGCCATTCCTATGAAGGCTTTGACTTCCTTCTGTGTATTTGGGACAGGCATGCTAGAAATACTCTTAATTCGTTCAGGTGTCAATCTTCTTCCCTCCTTTGACAGGAGATAGCCTAAATAGGCGACCTCCTGTCGACAATACTGAAACTTTTTCAATGAAGCTTTATGCCCATGCTTTGCTAGATGAATAAGCAATAACACAGCACCTTCCTTGCAAGCACTTTCTGAGTCTGCAGCTAAGAGAAGATAATTGATAGACTGTAGTAATATACAAGTAGAAGGCAGCTCAAGTGTATCGAGCTGCTCTTTCAAAGCCCAACTATAAATGCTCAGACTCTCAGTGTACCCTTGTTGTGCACAGGTGAATGTAAACGAGCGTCCCCCTAGGGTGAACACGAACAAATATCTACTATCCATGTGTATGGGAATGCTAAAGAAGGCATTCTTAAGATCCACCACACTGAAATGAGTAGCAGAAGCTGAAATCATTGCTAGTATTGTCGTTACATCAGGCACAATTGGAAATTGTGGAGAAACAATCTTATTAATAGCGCGCAAATCGATAATGAAACGAAACGGAATCGCATTATCCCCTTTCTTATACACTGGTAAAATCGGGCTATTGCACAAACTTCCTGCAATTTCTTCAATTACTCCACGATGTACAATGTCGGAGACTATACACTTCAAAGCTTGCTCACCATCAACTGAAATCTCATATTGTGGAATCCGTGGCAACTTAAACAATCTTAACGGGCTCAATTTGCAAAATATCAACATCATGGTCGTCAATCGCCCATAAACACGCCAGAACTTCACTAAATTCTGGTGGCAAAGGTCTAGTCAAAAACTGTGAGGCAGAAGATTGTTGAGATGAAATCGTCAAACGCACTTCATCTGAAGAACAATGAATTACCACATTTAATTCCTTCAACAGATTCAACCCCAACAAATTCTCTCCACAGTTCGTTGTCTGAAGAAATGGACAGTGATCTGTGAATGGCCCCCGTGAAATCGGTACCGGCAGAGAAACCGGACTAACCACTGGCATACCAGAAAACCCTACAGAAACGTTATTCGGCCCTGACAGTGGATTGTCTGGAACCTGTGAATGATCAATGGAACACTTCTGTGCTCCTGTGCCTATCAAAAATAGATGTTTCCTATTTCCCACCATCATCTCAACGTGGGGACCTTTCTGATTAACGGGAATAGGCGTCAGTTCCAGACCCTGCTTCGGGCTGTCCTAACGAAAAAATATATCGTCGACGACAAGATCTTCAGAAAGATAGGCAGTTGAAGGATTATCAAAAATATTTCTGCTATCTACACTAGGTTGCTGATTATCTTGCAAAAATGACTGAGAATTTTGAGCGAACTAGCTTCTGCCAGGACCCCCTACCCCAGGGCGGCCTCTGGATCGTCTACCCATGACACGATATGTGTTATTTGACCTTTGCTGGAGGATCGGGCATTGTACTCGCCAATGACCCTCTTGTCTGCAATAGGCACATTGGTTTGCGTGTACAGGAGCCAAAGATGCATTACTTTGTGGAACAAATTGACCTCGAAACTGTGTACTACTATCACAGTGGGCTGGCAGACTCACCACCTTTTCAGGTTCATCGGTAATGTCTTCCTCATCAGTAGAACTCAACTCGTTCCCCCGTTCCCTTTCCTCCTCACCTGAGCTTGAAGAGTAATTTAACTTCTTTCTTCTGGTGTGCAGAGCGGGAAGCCTTTTCTTCTGTAGAAGGTAAGGTCGGCCTCGAAAGGAAGCCACCGCGGCTCCACACAGGAGGCACGGTGACCCCCCTCCGCGACGAACTAAAAACGGAGTGAGGGGAAAAGCCAAACGGCATAAAAACCCCTCCGGAGTGCTTGAGCCGGCAGGAAACCAGAAACCAAAACAGGAATACTCGGTGAAGTAATCAGGCGATCCTAGGCAAGGTGAGTATGAGAGTGAAACAAGAGAGGAAGCTCCGTAGAGAAAGGAGCAGTGCGAGAGACAGCAAGGAAAAGGAACGGACCGGTGTAAAACAACCAGGGGGGGGAAGAAAACTGGAAAGACTGGGAGAAGGAAGAGCAAGGAGAAAGAGAGCAAGGGCTTGGAAGAAACAGAACAGCACGGGCGGAGCACCGCCAAGGAGAAAACTATAGAGGAGCAAGAGCAACAGAGGGAATCCGAAGTTGCAACGCGCCAAGCTGCCTAGCGTGTGGAAGTAAATACGCGTAGGCGGCGGCCATGTTGAAAAAGACTAGAACGTTAGCGCTGTCAGGGAAAAAACGTGACGGCACAATTTAATGGCGGCCCAGCTTCCACCTCTTCCACAGCTGCCAGCGCCCAGCGGTCGTGACAGTATGCCCCCCTCTAGGGCGACACCCCCCGGGCTTGCCGGGATGCAGGTTGTGGAACCGGCGTAACAAACGGGGTACGTTAACATAAGATCGGGGTTCCCAGGAATCCTCGGACGAAGGGAAGCCTTTCCAATGAATAAGATATTCCAGGCGACCCTTATGGTAACGGGAATCACTGATGTGGGAGACTTTGTATTCTTCAGAGTTAGGGTCGGGTGGAACGTGAAGTCTGGGAGCACTCTGCCTTCTCTCATCAGCCACATAGAAGCGGAGCTGTGAGGAGTGAAAAGTCGGGTGAACACGACTGAGCGACTTAGGTAACTTGAGGTGGTAAGCCACTGGGTTGATCTTGGTCAGGGTGTCGAAAGGTCCAATATACCGGGGGGACAACTTGGAAGGTCTGACCCAATGGGGTAGAAACTTGGTAGACAGCATAACCCTTGAGCCTTTGTCCCACATCGGCACCTGTCTCCGGTGGAGATCTGCTTGGTCCTTGTATTGAATGCTTGCCTTTTTAAGACTCTGTTCGGCGGATATGTGAGCTTCTCTCAGCTGCGCCAAACCGGATTCAATTGATGGGATAGAGGTATCTTTCCAGAAAGTGGGTATAATAGATCTGGGGTGGTATCCATAAGTACAATAAAAAGGACTCATACCTAAAGAAGCATGAATCGCATTGTTGTACGTGAATTCGGCAGTTGGGAGAAGAGAAACCCAATTGTCTTGTGACTGATTAACGAAACACCTCAGATATTGTTCAAGGGTTCCGTTCAGCCTCTCGGTTTGGCCATTAGTCTGAGGATGGAATCCAGAAGAAAGAGCCCTCTCAATCCCCAACAATTTGCACAAAGCTGACCAAAACTTAGAGGTGTACTGGCTGCCACGATCGGTTACAATCTTTTGAGGGAGACCATGCAATCTGAATATGTCCTTAAGAAAGACTTCAGCAGTGAGCGAAGCAGAAGGTATGCCGGACAATGGGGAGAAATGCGCCAATTTGGAATAGGTATCGACAGTTACCATGATGCACGTACAACCTTGGGATTTAGGTAAATCGACGATGAAGTCCGTAGAAATGTTAATCCAAGGACCTGGAGGGATCGGGCTGGGTTGAAGTAACCCCAACGATTTCTGGGTGGAATTCTTGTTACGTAAACAAGTCAAACATGTTTGAATATAAGCCTGAGTGTCTGCCCTCATATTGGGCCAAAAGAAGGTTCTTTGGAGCTGTTTGAGCGTACCACGAAGGCCTCGATGACCCGCAACCTTTGAGTCGTGGCACCACCTAAGAGCTTGTACCTGGAGGTGGTGTGTAGGTAGGATTAGTCTTCCTAGGTTGAAATACAGTCCATCTTTTTCCTCGACAGGTAATTTTCCTAGAGTGGGAGCGGGTCCTTCTAAAGGAGTATAAGCCCCCCTAACCTCTTCTAGGAAAGACGACACAACCAGGACGATCTTAGTTCGGGGAAACATGAGTTCTTTCTGATATGGTTTGTTGACTTCATTTCTTCGAGACAACGCGTCAGCGACATGGTTCTGAGAGCCCGGAATATACGTGATGGTGAAATGAAACTGAGCAAAAAAGTGTGCCCACCTGGCTTGTCGAGTGTTATAGCATTCCTGTTGCCTCAAAATCTGCAGATTTTTGTGATCGGTACGTATCTGAAATGGGTGCATACTTCCTTGAAGTAAGTGTCTCCATTCCAGACAAGCCAATTTCATAGCCAGTAGCTCTTTCTCGATGACAGAATAATTTTGTTGACTGTTTGTCAAGGTCTTAGAAAAATAGGCTATTGGATGTTCCATGCCGCGGTTGACTTGGAGAAGAACGGCCCCTACTGCAGCAGCAGAAGCGTCGGTCTCCATAATGAAAGGTTTCAGTTGGTCTGGTTGCCGAAGAATAGGAGCCGTGCAGAATCTTCCTTTGAGACTAGCAAAACTGTCTTCAGCTTCTTTATTCCAAAGAAAGGGTTTAGAGGATTTCTTAAGTAGAGAAGTGATGGGCAAGGTGAGCCTCGAAAACCCCGGGATGAATTTCCGGTAAAAGTTTGCCAGACCTAAAAACCTCTGGACGTCCTTGATAGATGAAGGAGATGGCCATGAGAGAATGGCTTCAACCTTCTCGGGATCCATGGTTATCCCCTCTTCAGAGAGTATAAAACCCAAGTAAGGCATGGATGATTGAGCGAAAGCACATTTCTCTGGTTTTACCAATAGGTGATGTAATCGGAGTCGGTGTAACACCTCCAATACCTGGGAAGAATGTTCTTCCTTCTTCCGGGAAAATATCAGGATATCATCAAGGTATACAACTGTGTTGATCCCCAACAGATCGGAAAATATGCGATCCATAAACCTCTGGAATATAGAGGGAGCATTTACCAGTCCAAATGGCATCACTCGGTACTCAAAAAGCCCGTAGGGAGTGCGGAAAGCAGTCTTCCATTCATCACCGGATTTCACCCGAAGCAAATGGTATGCGTTCCGAAGATCGAGCTTAGTAAACAATACCGATCCCTGAACGGCTTCAAGTATCTCCGAGATTATAGGCATCGGGTATCTGTCTTTGATCGTGACTTGATTTAGACCCCTGTAATCGATACAAGGTCTCAACTCCTTGGAGTCTCTCTTGGGTATGAAAAATAAGGAAGCACCTGCTGGGGATCTTGAGGGTCGGATCAATCCGTTAGCAAGATTGTCATCCAAATAGCTCCGGAGAACTGCCTTTTCAGCCATAGAAAGGGGGTACATTCTTCCAAAAGGAACCAAGGCCTGTGGTATGAGGTCAATATTACAATCTTCCGGCCGATGAGGGGGGAGTACCGAAGGTGGTTGTTCCTTAAAAATATCAGCAAATTCCTCAAACATAGGTCCCGGCAAACACCTTTCTTGACAAAAGGAAGAGTGGAAACTCAGCAGGTTGTCTGTCCAATTTATTGTTGGGTTGTGTTTGCGCAGCCAACCAATTCCCAATATAACAGGGAAATGGGCGGCCCTAATGATATCGAACTTCAAAGACTAAGAATGTTGTTGGATAGATACTTGTACTTCCTCGGTGGTGTGGGTAATGAGCCCGGAGCATAAAGGAGTGCCATCTACCCCTTCTACCTTCTGGTCTTCCTTCTTTGGGACTCTGAGAAGACCCACCTTGTCTGCCCACAAGGTGTCTAGGAAATTTCCGGCAGCTCCACAGTCAAGTAAGGCTTGTGTCTCTATCTCCTGTCCTCTGAAACGGAGTTGGACGGCAATTACCATCAATCGATGGTCTTCTGAGGTCTTGGCAGGGGTCACTGAAAGCGTAGCATAGGAACCAACTGACGCCCCTCGATAGTCTGTCCCACCGACTACCGAGGGCGCTCGTTTCCCGTCCTTCTCGGGGGTACGTCAGGACAGTCTCTCAGAAGATGATTGGCCGAACCACAATAGAGACACAGACTGCCTTCTCACCTTCTCTTCTTTTCTTCCGCTGTCAAAGGAGCTCGGGTAGTACCAATCTGCATTGGTTCGTCTCTGGAAGGTGGGCGAGTAACAGGTGAGGAGGTCGAAGTGTGGGTTTCAAGAAAGGATCCGGGAGGACGAGTCTTCTTCTTCTCGTTCTTTCTTTCGGTCATGCGATAATCGATCCTTATTACCGCCTTAATGAGATCGGAGAAAGAATCTGGGCGGGGAATTCTGGCTAGTTCGTCTTTTAAGTCCTCCCGCAAACCCCTCCGGAATATGGTATACTGTGCTTCTTCCTGCCAACCAGCCTCAGCTGCTATTCTTTTGAAAGAGGACAGATAGGAAAGTAGGTCTGAATTCCCTTGACGCACGTCAAGGAGGTCTTCGCTGGCTACAAAGGCAGTTTCCGTATGGAGGAAAGTCTGTTTGAGAAGGTCCTTGAAGGCTGTATAATCCTGTAACACCGGGTCTGATCGAGATACCAAAGGGGTGGCCCATGCTAAGGCATTACCCGTCATATGGGTTATCATGAACCCTACCTTGGTATGGTCTGTGGAAAAGGTGCCTCTTCTGAAAGCAAAGTGAATATTACAAGCATCAAGGAATTCCTTTACTTTCCTCTTGGTGCCATCAAATTTGCCTGATACCAAGGGTAGGGGGGGGGAGATCCGCTGTGAGCTGTTCTCGAGCAGCAACCCTTTGTTGAAGGGCGGCATTGTCTGTTTTCAAAGTCTGAACCTCCTGACTCAAACTCTGTACTGCTGCGACGAGTTCCTGGAGTTGTTGTGGGGTTGCCATCTCAATATTAGGGCGTTGCAAGCTATCACAGTGGGCTGGCAGACTCACCACCTTTTCAGGTTGATCGGTAATGTCTTCCTCATCAGTAGAACTCAACTCGTTCCCCCGTTCCCTTTCCTCCTCACCTGAGCTTGAAGAGTAATTTAACTTCTTTCTTCTGGTGTGCAGAGCGGGAAGCCTTTTCTTCTGTAGAAGGTAAGGTTGGCCTCGAAAGGAAGCCACCGCGGCTCCACACAGGAGGCACGGTGACCCCCCTTCCCGACGGACTAAAAACGGAGTGAGGGGAAAAGCCAAACGGCATAAAAACCCCTCCGGAGTGCTTGAGCCGGCAGGAAACCAGAAACCAAAACAGGAATACTCGGTGAAGTAATAAGGCGATCCTAGGCAAGGTGAGTATGAGAGTGAAACAAGAGAGGAAGCTCCGTAGAGAAAGGAGCAGTGCGAGAGACAGCAAGGAAAAGGAACGGACCGGTGTAAAACAACCGGGGGGGAGAAAACTGGAAAGACTGGGAGAAGGAAGAGCAAGGGGAAAGAGAGCAAGGGCTTGGAAGAAACAGAACAGCACGGGCGGAGCACCGCCAAGGAGAAAACTATAGAGGAGCGAGAGCAACAGAGGGAATCCGAAGTTGCAACGCGCCAAGCTGCCTAGCGTGTGGAAGTAAATACGCGTAGGCGGCGGCCATGTTGAAAAAGACTAGAATGTTAGCGCTGTCAGGGAAAAAACGTGACGGCACAATTTAATGGCGGCCCAGCTTCCACCTCTTCCACAGCCGCCAGCGCCCAGCGGTCGTGACAACTACCACCTATAGGCCCTCTGACCATCTGTTGCAATAATACTTTGGTTTTTAGATCTCCCCTTTTATTTTCAATCCTCTCTTGTTCATTATTGACTCTATTCTCGTAATACTGAGCCATATGCAATACTTCGGACTGTGATTTAGCTTGCCAAGCACTCTGGGAAGTCATAATGTGTGACTGGATATCATGCAACAATCCACACACAAATTTATCCAAAAACAATCTTTTCCCTGACTCGGTGCTTCAATCCTGTCCACTAAAATCTGAGAATATTTGTTCGAACTGATTAAAGAATTTGGTAGGACCTTCAGATTTTCCTTGGGTACAAGCAGTGCGTTTGTCCCAAACAATCCTTCTCTCGGGAATCAAAGTTTTCAATTTCGTTACTATTCTATCTGGCAAAATCAGTATCACTTGCGATGGTCTTTCACCAGCTTTCCTTTCTCCATCTAACCTAATCGAGTTAACCCATGTGTCAGCTAACCCTGCTGGATCATCAACAGTCCTAATATGTTTCCATTAAATCAGCAGGAAGCAGCACAGGGAACAACAAATCTATATCACCCAAAGTGAAAACTGGCGAATGCAGGACAGATGCTATTTCTTTGTAAAACCCTGTTGGATTTTTCCTTATGTCTAAAATCGACTGTCTGGAACGAATGTCGGAGGAACCTCTCTCATAGGCAACTACTCGTACAGCAGTCTGTGGCTAACAGAACCTGAAACAGTCCTCTCCAGCATGGTGCGAGGCTGGATGCTCTCTCAAACAACTTTGTGAGCACCCAGTCACCGGGTCGGATTCTGTGACCTGGCCCCTTGTATTTAACCTGGAGGGCTTCTCGCACCTGTTGATAAATCAAATACAAGTTTTGAGTTAACTGGTCACAGTATTCAGCAAGAAGCAAATGCTCTACATCTTTCAACACTTTAGGTTTCAGCAGGTTCCAAATATTAGCTGGCCTCCCCATTATGATTTTGTAGGGTGAGAGTCGAGATCTAGTCTGTGGGGTTGTCCACATGGATAGTAGCGCTATAAGTAAGGTGTCTGGCCATTTCAAATTACTGCTGGCACAGACCTTGGCAATTTTGTTCTTCAAGATACCATTATGGCGTTCTACAAGTCCAGCATGTCTGAGCGTGCCTAGCCGAATGGAACCGTCTATCGATCTGTAATCCCGCGCATACTTGCAGAATAACAGCAGTGATAAAATTTGGACCATTATCCGACCAGATGATCCTCGGCAAACCAAACCTAGGAAAATATTCCTTAAGCATGGTTTTTGCCGTTGTCATTGCTGTAGCATCTTTCACAGGGAAGGCTTCAACCCACTTGCTAAAGGCACAAATGACTACCAAGACATATTTGTAGTTATTACAGCGCTCCATCTCGATTAAGTCGAAATTAATCACTTCAAAAGGCACAGAGGGGGACCAAAACTACCCCTCGGTGTCGTCATACCCTTCCCGCATTATGCTGTAAGCAAACCATACAATTCTGGACAAAGCGCTCAGCAGTTTTTGAGATGTTGACATTCACCGAGACAGATTCTAGCATTTTACAGATTTTCCTAGCACTTATGTGAGTGGGACCATGAGCCATTGTGATCATAGCAATGACATATTCATCGGGTAGCATCCATCTTCCCTTTGAACTGTCTACCCAACACCCTTCCTCATCCAAACTTGCCAAACCCTCAGCCCAGTGTTTAAGTTCTTCTTGAGTGGCATCAGCTTGAATATTCTTTATCGAGTCAATCCCTTCATCTACTGTATTTGTGGTTTCCTTCGTAACATGCATTTCTGAATATAAATCAGTAGCAGTCTGTTTAGCTATCCTGTCAGCAAAAGCGTTCCCTTTCCCTACATCATCTACTACATTCTGATGTGCCACGCACTTCATGATTGCTAGTTGAGTAGGAAGCACAAGTGCTGAGAGTAGCTGAACTATCAAGGTGCCATGTTGGATTTTCATTCCGTGTGAGGTCAAGAAATCTTGTTCTGCCCTTAATCTACCGAAGTTGTGAACCACCCCAAAGGAATACTGGCTATCAGTATATATATTCACTGTAAACCCTGCGGAAAGTTCACAAGCTCGAGTCAATGCAATAATCTCTGCGGCCTGTGCGGAGTTATGCGAAATTCTCTAGCTTTCCACGATCGTGCTTATTGTAGTGATGGCGGAAGCAGCAGTGGATGTACCATCTGGAATTTTGAAGCAGGAGCCATCGCAAAACAGCTCCCCTTGTGGATCATTCAGAAGTGTATCTTTTAAATCAATCCTGCCTTTAGTTTCTTGCTCTGTAGTGTAAAGGCAGTCATGTGACATTTCGTCACTGCAAGAAATATCTTGCGGAAGGGATACCAATTCAGCTGGATTCAATACGCAACACCTCTTAATTTGGATATGCGGTGCAAATAGGATCAGTTCATATCTTGTTAATCGTGCGGAAGTAAGGTGTTGCGTTTGCGTTCTATTTAATAGAACGTCTACAGAGTGAGGTACCATCATGGTCAAAGTATGGCCTAAGACCATGCCCTCACTTTGTTTTACATATGCAGCGGCAGCAGCGACAGCTCTCAAACATCTTGGCAAAGCGCATGCAACAGGATCGAGTGTGGAGGAAAAATAACCGCACAGTCTATTCTTCCCCCCATGTTCCTGTGTTAACAAAGCCAAAGCACATCCATCAGGTTCATGCACATACACTTGAAGGCCTTATCATAATTTGGTGTGCCCAAAACCAGTGCTGAACACAGTGCAGTCTTGAGCAGACCAAAAGCTTTATGGTGTTCCAAGTTCTACGGTAGTGGCAAAGAAATGCCCTTCTTTGTCAATGCCAACCTTGGTTTGATCACTAGTGAGAAGTTAGGGATCCACTGTCTACATTAAGAAGCCATTCCTATGAAGGCTTTGACTTCCTTCTGTGTATTTGGGACAGGCATGCTAGAAATACTCTTAATTCGTTCAGGTGTCAATCTTCTTCCCTCCTTTGACAGGAGATAGCCTAAATAGGCGACCTCCTGTCGACAATACTGAAACTTTTTCAATGAAGCTTTATGCCCATGCTTTGCTAGATGAATAAGCAATAACACAGCACCTTCCTTGCAAGCACTTTCTGAGTCTGCAGCTAAGAGAAGATAATTGATAGACTGTAGTAATATACAAGTAGAAGGCAGCTCAAGTGTATCGAGCTGCTCTTTCAAAGCCCAACTATAAATGCTCAGACTCTCAGTGTACCCTTGTTGTGCACAGGTGAATGTAAACGAGCGTCCCCCTAGGGTGAACACGAACAAATATCTACTATCCATGTGTATGGGAATGCTAAAGAAGGCATTCTTAAGATCCACCACACTGAAATGAGTAGCAGAAGCTGAAATCATTGCTAGTATTGTCGTTACATCAGGCACAATTGGAAATTGTGGAGAAACAATCTTATTAATAGCGCGCAAATCGATAATGAAACGAAACGGAATCGCATTATCCCCTTTCTTATACACTGGTAAAATCGGGCTATTGCACAAACTTCCTGCAATTTCTTCAATTACTCCACGATGTACAATGTCGGAGACTATACACTTCAAAGCTTGCTCACCATCAACTGAAATCTCATATTGTGGAATCCGTGGCAACTTAAACAATCTTAACGGGCTCAATTTGCAAAATATCAACATCATGGTCGTCAATCGCCCATAAACACGCCAGAACTTCACTAAATTCTGGTGGCAAAGGTCTAGTCAAAAACTGTGAGGCAGAAGATTGTTGAGATGAAATCGTCAAACGCACTTCATCTGAAGAACAATGAATTACCACATTTAATTCCTTCAACAGATTCAACCCCAACAAATTCTCTCCACAGTTCGTTGTCTGAAGAAATGGACAGTGATCTGTGAATGGCCCCCGTGAAATCGGTACCGGCAGAGAAACCGGACTAACCACTGGCATACCAGAAAACCCTACAGAAACGTTATTCGGCCCTGACAGTGGATTGTCTGGAACCTGTGAATGATCAATGGAACACTTCTGTGCTCCTGTGCCTATCAAAAATAGATGTTTCCTATTTCCCACCATCATCTCAACGTGGGGACCTTTCTGATTAACGGGAATAGGCGTCAGTTCCAGACCCTGCTTCGGGCTGTCCTAACGAAAAAATATATCGTCGACGACAAGATCTTCAGAAAGATAGGCAGTTGAAGGATTATCAAAAATATTTCTGCTATCTACACTAGGTTGCTGATTATCTTGCAAAAATGACTGAGAATTTTGAGCGAACTAGCTTCTGCCAGGACCCCCTACCCCAGGGCGGCCTCTGGATCGTCTACCCATGACACGACATGTGTTATTTGACCTTTGCTGGAGGATCGGGCATTGTACTCGCCAATGACCCTCTTGTCTGCAATAGGCACATTGGTTTGCGTGTACAGGAGCCAAAGATGCATTACTTTGTGGAACAAATTGACCTCGAAACTGTGTACTACTATCACAGTGGGCTGGCAGACTCACCACCTTTTCAGGTTCATCGGTAATGTCTTCCTCATCAGTAGAACTCAACTCGTTCCCCCGTTCCCTTTCCTCCTCACCTGAGCTTGAAGAGTAATTTAACTTCTTTCTTCTGGTGTGCAGAGCGGGAAGCCTTTTCTTCTGTAGAAGGTAAGGTCGGCCTCGAAAGGAAGCCACCGCGGCTCCACACAGGAGGCACGGTGACCCCCCTCCGCGACGAACTAAAAACGGAGTGAGGGGAAAAGCCAAACGGCATAAAAACCCCTCCGGAGTGCTTGAGCCGGCAGGAAACCAGAAACCAAAACAGGAATACTCGGTGAAGTAATCAGGCGATCCTAGGCAAGGTGAGTATGAGAGTGAAACAAGAGAGGAAGCTCCGTAGAGAAAGGAGCAGTGCGAGAGACAGCAAGGAAAAGGAACGGACCGGTGTAAAACAACCAGGGGGGGGAAGAAAACTGGAAAGACTGGGAGAAGGAAGAGCAAGGAGAAAGAGAGCAAGGGCTTGGAAGAAACAGAACAGCACGGGCGAAGCACCGCCAAGGAGAAAACTATAGAGGAGCAAGAGCAACAGAGGGAATCCGAAGTTGCAACGCGCCAAGCTGCCTAGCGTGTGGAAGTAAATACGCGTAGGCGGCGGCCATGTTGAAAAAGACTAGAATGTTAGCGCTGTCAGGGAAAAAACGTGACGGCACAATTTAATGGCGGCCCAGCTTCCACCTCTTCCACAGCTGCCAGCGCCCAGCGGTCGTGACAGTATGCCCCCCTCTAGGGCGACACCCCCCGGGCTTGCCGGGATGCAGGTTGTGGAACCGGCGTAACAAACGGGGTGCGTTAACATAAGATCGGGGTTCCCAGGAATCCTCGGATGAAGGGAAGCCTTTCCAATGAATAAGATATTCCAGGCGACCCTTATGGTAACGGGAATCACTGATGTGGGAGACTTTGTATTCTTCAGAGTTAGGGTCGGGTGGAACGTGAAGTCTGGGAGCTTTCTGCCTTCTCTCATCAGCCACATAGAAGCGGAGCTGTGAGGAGTGAAAAGTCGGGTGAACACGACTGAGCGACTTAGGTAACTTGAGGTGGTAAGCCACTGGGTTGATCTTGGTCAGGGTGTCGAAAGGTCCAATATACCGGGGGGACAACTTGGAAGGTCTGACCCAATGGGGTAGAAACTTGGTAGACAGCATAACCCTTGAGCCTTTGTCCCACATCGGCACCTGTCTCCGGTGGAGATCTGCTTGGTCCTTGTATTGAATGCTTGCCTTTTTAAGACTCTGTTCGGCGGATATGTGAGCTTCTCTCAGCTGCGCCAAACCGGATTCAATTGATGGGATAGAGGTATCTTTCCAGAAAGTGGGTATAATAGATCTGGGGTGGTATCCATAAGTACAATAAAAAGGACTCATACCTAAAGAAGCATGAATCGCATTGTTGTACGTGAATTCGGCAGTTGGGAGAAGAGAAACCCAATTGTCTTGTGACTGATTAACGAAACACCTCAGATATTGTTCAAGGGTTCCGTTCAGCCTCTCGGTTTGGCCATTAGTCTGAGGATGGAATCCAGAAGAAAGAGCCCTCTCAATCCCCAACAATTTGCACAAAGCTGACCAAAACTTAGAGGTGTACTGGCTGCCACGATCGGTTACAATCTTTTGAGGGAGACCATGCAATCTGAATATGTCCTTAAGAAAGACTTCAGCAGTGAGCGAAGCAGAAGGTATGCCGGACAATGGGGAGAAATGCGCCAATTTGGAATAGGTATCGACAGTTACCATGATGCACGTACAACCTTGGGATTTAGGTAAATCGACGATGAAGTCCGTAGAAATGTTAATCCAAGGACCTGGAGGGATCGGGCTGGGTTGAAGTAACCCCAACGATTTCTGGGTGGAATTCTTGTTACGTAAACAAGTCAAACATGTTTGAATATAAGCCTGAGTGTCTGCCCTCATATTGGGCCAAAAGAAGGTTCTTTGGAGCTGTTTGAGCGTACCACGAAGGCCTCGATGACCCGCAACCTTTGAGTCGTGGCACCACCTAAGAGCTTGTACCTGGAGGTGGTGTGTAGGTAGGATTAGTCTTCCTAGGTTGAAATACAGTCCATCTTTTTCCTCGACAGGTAATTTTCCTAGAGTGGGAGCGGGTCCTTCTAAAGGAGTATAAGCCCCCCTAACCTCTTCTAGGAAAGACGACACAACCAGGACGATCTTAGTTCGGGGAAACATGAGTTCTTTCTGATATGGTTTGTTGACTTCATTTCTTCGAGACAACGCGTCAGCGACATGGTTCTGAGAGCCCGGAATATACTTGATGGTGAAATGAAACTGAGCAAAAAAGTGTGCCCACCTGGCTTGTCGAGTGTTATAGCATTCCTGTTGCCTCAAAATCTGCAGATTTTTGTGATCGGTACGTATCTGAAATGGGTGCATACTTCCTTGAAGTAAGTGTCTCCATTCCAGACAAGCCAATTTCATAGCCAGTAGCTCTTTCTCGATGACAGAATAATTTTGTTGACTGTTTGTCAAGGTCTTAGAAAAATAGGCTATTGGATGTTCCATGCCGCGGTTGACTTGGAGAAGAACGGCCCCTACTGCAGCAGCAGAAGCGTCGGTCTCCATAATGAAAGGTTTCAGTTGGTCTGGTTGCCGAAGAATAGGAGCCGTGCAGAATCTTCCTTTGAGACTAGCAAAACTGTCTTCAGCTTCTTTATTCCAAAGAAAGGGTTTAGAGGATTTCTTAAGTAGAGAAGTGATGGGCAAGGTGAGCCTCGAAAACCCCGGGATGAATTTCCGGTAAAAGTTTGCCAGACCTAAAAACCTCTGGACGTCCTTGATAGATGAAGGAGATGGCCATGAGAGAATGGCTTCAACCTTCTCGGGATCCATGGTTATCCCCTCTTCAGAGAGTATAAAACCCAAGTAAGGCATGGATGATTGAGCGAAAGCACATTTCTCTGGTTTTACCAATAGGTGATGTAATCGGAGTCGGTGTAACACCTCCAATACCTGGGAAGAATGTTCTTCCTTCTTCCGGGAAAATATCAGGATATCATCAAGGTATACAACTGTGTTGATCCCCAACAGATCGGAAAATATGCGATCCATAAACCTCTGGAATATAGAGGGAGCATTTACCAGTCCAAATGGCATCACTCGGTACTCAAAAAGCCCGTAGGGAGTGCGGAAAGCAGTCTTCCATTCATCACCGGATTTCACCCGAAGCAAATGGTATGCGTTCCGAAGATCGAGCTTAGTAAACAATACCGATCCCTGAACGGCTTCAAGTATCTCCGAGATTATAGGCATCGGGTATCTGTCTTTGATCGTGACTTGATTTAGACCCCTGTAATCGATACAAGGTCTCAACTCCTTGGAGTCTCTCTTGGGTATGAAAAATAAGGAAGCACCTGCTGGGGATCTTGAGGGTCGGATCAATCCGTTAGCAAGATTGTCATCCAAATAGCTCCGGAGAACTGCCTTTTCAGCCATAGAAAGGGGGTACATTCTTCCAAAAGGAACCAAGGCCTGTGGTATGAGGTCAATATTACAATCTTCCGGCCGATGAGGGGGGAGTACCGAAGGTGGTTGTTCCTTAAAAATATCAGCAAATTCCTCAAACATAGGTCCCGGCAAACACCTTTCTTGACAAAAGGAAGAGTGGAAACTCAGCAGGTTGTCTGTCCAATTTATTGTTGGGTTGTGTTTGCGCAGCCAACCAATTCCCAATATAACAGGGAAATGGGCGGCCCTAATGATATCGAACTTCAAAGACTAAGAATGTTGTTGGATAGATACTTGTACTTCCTCGGTGGTGTGGGTAATGAGCCCGGAGCATAAAGGAGTGCCATCTACCCCTTCTACCTTCTGGTCTTCCTTCTTTGGGACTCTGAGAAGACCCACCTTGTCTGCCCACAAGGTGTCTAGGAAATTTCCGGCAGCTCCACAGTCAAGTAAGGCTTGTGTCTCTATCTCCTGTCCTCTGAACCGGAGTTGGACGGCAATTACCATCAATCGATGGTCTTCTGAGGTCTTGGCAGGGGTCACTGAAAGCGTAGCATAGGAACCAACTGACGCCCCTCGATAGTCTGTCCCACCGACTACCGAGGGCGCTCGTTTCCCGTCCTTCTCGGGGGTACGTCAGGACAGTCTCTCAGAAGATGATTGGCCGAACCACAATAGAGACACAGACTGCCTTCTCACCTTCTCTTCTTTTCTTCCGCTGTCAAAGGAGCTCGGGTAGTACCAATCTGCATTGGTTCGTCTCTGGAAGGTGGGCGAGTAACAGGTGAGGAGGTCGAAGTGTGGGTTTCAAGAAAGGATCCGGGAGGACGAGTCTTCTTCTTCTCGTTCTTTCTTTCGGTCATGCGATAATCGATCCTTATTACCGCCTTAATGAGATCGGAGAAAGAATCTGGGCGGGGAATTCTGGCTAGTTCGTCTTTTAAGTCCTCCCGCAAACCCCTCCGGAATATGGTATACTGTGCTTCTTCCTGCCAACCAGCCTCAGCTGCTATTCTTTTGAAAGAGGACAGATAGGAAAGTAGGTCTGAATTCCCTTGACGCACGTCAAGGAGGTCTTCGCTGGCTACAAAGGCAGTTTCCATATGGAGGAAAGTCTGTTTGAGAAGGTCCTTGAAGGCTGTATAATCCTGTAACACCGGGTCTGATCGAGATACCAAAGGGGTGGCCCATGCTAAGGCATTACCCGTCATATGGGTTATCATGAACCCTACCTTGGTATGGTCTGTGGAAAAGGTGCCTCTTCTGAAAGCAAAGTGAATATTACAAGCATCAAGGAATTCCTTTACTTTCCTCTTGGTGCCATCAAATTTGCCTGATACCAAGGGTAGGGGGGGGAGATCCGCTGTGAGCTGTTCTCGAGCAGCAACCCTTTGTTGAAGGGCGGCATTGTCTGTTTTCAAAGTCTGAACCTCCTGACTCAAACTCTGTACTGCTGCGACGAGTTCCTGGAGTTGTTGTGGGGTTGCCATCTCAATATTAGGGCGTTGCAAGCTATCACAGTGGGCTGGCAGACTCACCACCTTTTCAGGTTGATCGGTAATGTCTTCCTCATCAGTAGAACTCAACTCGTTCCCCCGTTCCCTTTCCTCCTCACCTGAGCTTGAAGAGTAATTTAACTTCTTTCTTCTGGTGTGCAGAGCGGGAAGCCTTTTCTTCTGTAGAAGGTAAGGTTGGCCTCGAAAGGAAGCCACCGCGGCTCCACACAGGAGGCACGGTGACCCCCCTTCCCGACGGACTAAAAACGGAGTGAGGGGAAAAGCCAAACGGCATAAAAACCCCTCCGGAGTGCTTGAGCCGGCAGGAAACCAGAAACCAAAACAGGAATACTCGGTGAAGTAATAAGGCGATCCTAGGCAAGGTGAGTATGAGAGTGAAACAAGAGAGGAAGCTCCGTAGAGAAAGGAGCAGTGCGAGAGGCAGCAAGGAAAAGGAACGGACCGGTGTAAAACAACCGGGGGGGGAGAAAACTGGAAAGACTGGGAGAAGGAAGAGCAAGGGGAAAGAGAGCAAGGGCTTGGAAGAAACAGAACAGCACGGGCGGAGCACCGCCAAGGAGAAAACTATAGAGGAGCGAGAGCAACAGAGGGAATCCGAAGTTGCAACGCGCCAAGCTGCCTAGCGTGTGGAAGTAAATACGCGTAGGCGGCGGCCATGTTGAAAAAGACTAGAATGTTAGCGCTGTCAGGGAAAAAACGTGACGGCACAATTTAATGGCGGCCCAGCTTCCACCTCTTCCACAGCCGCCAGCGCCCAGCGGTCGTGACAACTACCACCTATAGGCCCTCTGACCATCTGTTGCAATAATACTTTGGTTTTTAGATCTCCCCTTTTATTTTCAATCCTCTCTTGTTCATTATTGACTCTATTCTCGTAATACTGAGCCATATGCAATACTTCGGACTATGATTTAGCTTGCCAAGCACTCTGGGAAGTCATAATGTGTGACTGGATATCATGCAACAATCCACACACAAATTTATCCAAAAACAATCTTTTCCCTGACTCGGTGCTTCAATCCTGTCCACTAAAATCTGAGAATATTTGTTCGAACTGATTAAAGAATTTGGTAGGACCTTCAGATTTTCCTTGGGTACAAGCAGTGCGTTTGTCCCAAACAATCCTTCTCTCGGGAATCAAAGTTTTCAATTTCGTTACTATTCTATCTGGCAAAATCAGTATCACTTGCGATGGTCTTTCACCAGCTTTCCTTTCTCCATCTAACCTAATCGAGTTAACCCATGTGTCAGCTAACCCTGCTGGATCATCAACAGTCCTAATATGTTTCCATTAAATCAGCAGGAAGCAGCACAGGGAACAACAAATCTATATCACCCAAAGTGAAAACTGGCGAATGCAGGACAGATGCTATTTCTTTGTAAAACCCTGTTGGATTTTTCCTTATGTCTAAAATCGACTGTCTGGAACGAATGTCGGAGGAACCTCTCTCATAGGCAGCTGAGAAGTAGGAAACTTTGAAAGTTTACTAAGCAACAGAGCCAAATCGAGCGCTAAAGTGTTGGGAGCAGTATCAGACGCAAAACCTCTCTTATAAGTATTCAATAATTCTGCGGGACAACAAACCTTTTTCTTTATACATTCATCCTGCAGGTATTCTACCATTACCTGTAACACTTTCCTCTGCATTTGTGGAGTATACTGACTATACGTATCATATACTTCAACGGGAGATATCGATATATCTGAGATCCATCTAAGTGCATCCCTCGTGCAAATTTGCATTTCTTCACTCATTGACTTACAAGGGGGAAGGCACAGTTTCTGTATGAAAAAATCATCCAAACTATCACCATCTACTTCATCATTCTGTAATCGCTCTAACTCCCTTCTAAACCCAAAAACCCTCTCGACATGCTCATGTACTTTCTCTGCAATATCCCTTGAATAAGCTAAAATATTCAATCCCTCAACCCTTGTGGGACATCTGTGTCCGTCAATCTATTCCACATCACAGCCAAATGTATCCCCATCTCTTCAATAAAGACATTCTGATCGGGAATACTTTCTAGATTAAGGAGTGTAAGACAGTAGATTGTTCACCTTTCTCTATACATTGCTTAGCCCACTCATTCAAATTTCTCCTCGTCTCTTCAGAAACTGTGTTTCACATTACAACTTTTGATTCAGCACTCGCCCCTTTATCAGCTACAAACAGAGCAGAACTGCTTGGGAAACAGAGAGTAGATGAATCCTGTACAACAGGTAGTGGAGGCACTACTTCTGGCAACAAAGACGGATTTATTGGAATAGTAACAATCGGTAAAGGTGGAGGTACAGGCGGAGGAACAACAACTGGAAGAGGAGCAATACCTGGCAGCGGAGGAACATCAGGAAGAACAGGAATTGCTACGGAAGGAGGAGTAACAGCAGGAAGAGCTATGACAACAGGAAGAGATACATACAGAGGTGGTGCAGTGGCACCAGGCCTCCGTTCATTTAAGAGTTTATCAATTCGCTCATCTGAGGCATGAAAATCTTTAGACGGATATATTTTCTGTATACCAAGTTGAAAAGCTCTATCCATGTTTCTAACAGACTCTGACTGTTTTTGTTGATCGTACAATAATGCCTTTTCGGAATTTGACATGTGACGACGTGCATGCTTCTCTTTACTCTTAAGTTGCTGCATAGCTTCCTTTTTCCAATTTTGTATTACATCAAATGCTGCAGGTCTAACTTTTTCTTTAACAATATGGAGTCTAAATACTCTATTCAGGCAATCTCAAAACTACCACTGACTGGCCCCTGACATTCAGGAGCATGTCTAGTTTGTCTGTGCCAAATATTATTGAATACTGTACTACCAATGCCGTACTTATAGTACATAGTACATGGCGGCGACCCCTCCTGTGGTGCCGGATGGCCAAATTCCAAAGATTGTCTGTCTCTGCAGAATAACGCCCTGAAACAGGCAGACAATTTCCTAGGCATGTCAGATTACTGGTGTTACCTGGCGTTGATTGTGCTTGCGAGTACAATTCTACAACCAATTATCAGGATACTTAGGAATCGGGGCACGACTCACCTGATTCAAAGGACAAAGGGAGGTCCGATCGGATTACAAAGGACAAAGGACCCTCATGTTGGTGATTTCGGCAAAACTTCCCGCCTCGATATATGGACCTTCGTCAAGATGCCGCCTCGGACCGCGTGCTCACCGTCCAGGGATCGGATCGGGCAGTACTGTTGAGGTGTCGCGTCTCATCCAAAAGGCCCCCTTTTTCTCACTGTCCGATCCCGGTCAGATAGCCGCGTCTACTCTTCAACGAGGTGGCATCAATCTTGAAGGTCCCTATTCGGGCGCCATCTGAAAGAATGAAGAAATATTGAGGCTGAGAACCACAAAGTAAATGCACCAATCACGGGCTAAAAAGATTCACAGATCTTTTATTACTTACAGTTTACAAAGTAAAACAGCTGTCTGGCTCCCAACGCCCCGCAGTGTGTACCAGCCGACAAGGAGAGGTGAGAGACAACTGAACATCTAAAAACTTGTGCTTTTATACAATTCATCTAATCTTGTCCAGCCTCTCTTCACATTAATAATTCGTGGTCTTGAGTTCGTGCCTAGTTCACATACATACTATACAATATTATGCGGAGGATTACATACGTTTGTACTTCCATGAAGACACCATGATAATGTATGTTCTCGGATCCAACAGTAAGCCTTGTTCCAAGTTACTTCTCAATGTAGTTCAGCTAAAGCATACACTCGAGGTTTGTTCTTCATTGTCCCAATGTTTATACAAGGATGAGGCTTGTGAGCGCAGACAACACTTGAATGACAGTTCATACAAAGCACAAGGTCTCTTTGCGCGGTCTAAACAGTCGACTCTCGGACAACCTAAACATTAACAGAACTCAAAGGTTTAAAGGCTTGGCTGCAAGTCGAAAACATAGTCCACCATTTTAGAACGTAGAACACACGAGTGGAAAACAAAATGGCAGATGAATCTTAAAATAGCAGTGAATTTAACCCAAAATCGGAACTTTGCAACACGGTTTTCCGTGTAGCGCGAATAGGCTAAGGCCAATATAAGTACTAAGGAGGCACTATATAATTAACGTTTAACAGTATCATTGAAATTGTGGGATAAAGTAAAAGACTTTGAAGTCAAGAGCAAACAGGGGAGTGATCTTAGGCAACTGGTATTAATACAATCCGACATGAGTGGCAGGCCTTTGACCAGGGTATCACACAGACTTCAGCTTTTTGTGTACAGGACCACACGAGGCAGAAGATCAAATGGGTGGATCTTGAAAAGGCCAAAGTGAAACCTCATATTTATGAGGAGATGATATTGATATTGGAGCGACTTTTTTTAATGGACCTAGGGGAGCGGGACGTTCTCCTCAGCTTCAATGAGCTTGCTCAAACCATCAAACCATTTTTCACAAAATCAAGTAAAAGAATAAAAAAAGCTGCAACAAATTCACAACCATGGTGTGATGAGGACTGTTGGATGGCGAAGTCTGACATATTGAATTGCCTGAAAAGAGGTAAAGGCCCGGACCAAAAATGCCCTAAGTCTATTAAGGGCATTGTATAAAGCTTTGATTAAGAGAAAGAAAGAGGCCCACGTTGAGAAGAATGGTAGAAAATGTACAAGGCTGCCATATCGGGTAATTCTTGTACTTCCTGGAGGATAGCAAGTTGGAGCCATCATGAGCAAGAAAGGGGCATGGTAACCAAAATAAGCCCTAATACATGGAAACACATTTCCAGGAACTCTATAGAATGAGGGAGGTGACAAAGGATGTGGCTGCCTCTTACCCCAATTATGATAGTGGGAGTATTCACAACCCAATTAATTTTGAGTTTCAGGAGTTAGGTAATGCCATATTGGCACAGAAGTGGGGGAAGGCTCTGGAACCTGACTTCCTGCCGGTTGATTTAATTAAAGAGGAAATGATGGTATGGGTTCCTATTTTATGGCTCCTCTTCAATACTAGCCTCAAATTGAATAGAGTCCCCCCACTTGGCAAAAAGCAACCGTAATATTGATTTACAAGAAGGGAGGGATAGGTGATCCAGCCAACTATAGGTAAATTTCCTTTTTGGACGGTGTAGGAATATTGTTTGTAAAATCCATACAAGTACATCTGCAAGTTCTGGGAAAAGGAAGAGTAGGGGTGTAATTATGAGCATTGGGGGGTTTCAGATAGCATCAGTACTTGGAAGAGGATGCGTGGGGGTGGAGTTATGAGGATTTGAGGTACATGTAGGGCAAGTATGAGGAAGAGGAAGAGTTGGGTGGAGTTATGATGATTTGGGGAGCAGATAGTGTAAGTACTGAGAAGAGGAAGAGTGGTGTGGGATTATGATGATTTTGGGCTAGCAGATAGTGTGAGTACTGTGAAGAGAAAGAGTGGGGTGGAGTTATGAGGATTTGGGTTGCGGATAGTGCAAGTACTGGGAAGAGGAAGAGTTAGGTGGGTTTTTCAGGATTTCGGGTGGAGCTAGTGAAAGTACTGAGAAGAGGAAGAGTGGGGTTGGAGTTATGAGGATTTGGGGTGCAGATAAGGAAAGTACTGGGAAGAGGGAAACGGTGCTTTGTATTAATGATGATTTATGGTTCTGCCTAGATAGTGAACATTGCATGTCTATGGTGCAAGTGCAGAAGAAAAGGGGTGCGAATTGAATTGGGGTGTGTGCATACATAGTGTATTTGTATGTCCATGGTACAAGTGCAGAAGAAGAGGGGTGCGGATTGAATTGGGGGGCTCCCGTAGATAGTACAAGTTGCATGCCCATGGTGCAAGTGCACAAGAATAGAAGGGTGTGGATTGAATTGGGGATGCACATAGAAAGTGCAAGTTTCACGTCCATGGTGCAAGTGCTGTGTAGGAGAAGAGTCGGGTGCAGATTGGTGTTGATTTGGGCTGCATGTAGATAGTGCACGTGCTGTGTCCCTGTCAGAGTAGGGATAGTAATGGAGATTACTGTTCAGTGATCCTACATTATTCATGTGTGATTGCCTCCCGCAATCTTCTGTTGTTAGATTCACATTGCAGCTCAAAGCACATCCACAGTGCTAGCGTGTGCCGCACTGGAGGCGTGTGGTGGGTGTTCCAGGTGCAACAGTATGTTCTTTGTGCTGTTGGAATCTGTGAATCGGCTTCACGTGCAATGCATGTGTACCTCTCAATCTTAGCACACCCGCTTACACTTTTGCGCGTCGTTAGTTTTTTTTTTGTAAATTAGGGCCATAGTCTTTTGAATACGTATCTTCAAAAGGGGAGAATTGCCATATTTAAATTCAACGGGATGAGACAGACTTGATCAACTCATAATGCGTGAGAGGAGGGAATGTTTTTGAACATAGGATTCTGCATTTTTTTAGCAAACTTTACAGGATTTATTTGAAGAAAAAAAAACATTGTATGGCTTTGGACACAATCTGGTGACATGCAGAAAACACAAATGAAGAAGGGACTCTACACATGCTCTTACCATGCTTTCCATTGTTTGCTTATGTGCGAAATGTGACAGTTGTGTTTTTAAATTTTAAATACTCCATAGGCATTTGTTACTTGAAGGGGATGTTCAGTGGAAAGGGCCTCATTCAGACATTGCCGGAATACTGGCGATAGAGCTGCCAGGATGGCGGCACGTGTAGTTATTGTTTCCGGCACCCGGTCGGTGGCATTGCCTCCGGATTACGGGTGCCAGAGTGACGGTGTAAATACCCAATCATGGAGGCCTGTTGTGTTTTAAAAAAGATAATAATAATACATACTCATTGTGCTGCTCAATACCGGTGTCAATGTCCGATACTGAAATTGAGGTATTTGGTATCACCTTATGGTCTTGGTGTAGTAGGTGGCTGTTTGTTCATACTTTTTGAAGATTAACAGGAAAGAACTCTGGTTAACTGTTCAGAACATTTTGAAATTCATGTTCTTTACATTCATACTATCTCGAATATCACTCACTGGATTTTCACAAACAAGCGTAACATATTTCAGTAAACAAGTTGGCATGTGTCTGATTTATTATAACATGAAGAAGTGCCTTCACCATTCCTAAAACCATGATTCTGTGCTATATTGGGATTTTTTTTAACTAGTTCTTGAGGTTCGTAGTATGACAACCAACAACATGTTGTTTATTTTTATTTGTATTTTAATACATGTCTTTAGGCTTTAATCCACATACCAAATCTAATGTTTACAAATGTTTCTTATGGAAACATTGCTTATCGAATAAAACAACAAAGAACAATGTGTGGTTATTTCTTTTTTTGTATGAAGGCCTTATTTTTCTGTATTACCCCTCTTATGTTGTACAGTGTCCCATTGCTTTTTGCCTATAGGAATCCCATATGTTTGCATAATAAGTATCCTGTGCACGCACACCCACACTCACATGCATACACGCAAAGCAGAAACGTAAACCTACAAATGCATGCTTTAATCAGGTGTATGCATTTGTTGCTGGCTTAGGGACAACTGACGCAGGGGGTAATAAAGAATGTCACCCATGAACTGTGGCTCAACATTTGTGTGATATGCACGTTATGAAGTTTGGAAATGAGAATCGCAGCTGGCATATTACACCACATCCCCAACAGCTGATCCAGGTATGGCTGCCTCCCGTCAGCCGTCGCAGCCATAATGAAGTATACTAAATCCCCTCAAGGCATGCGTATGTTGTAGAGTTTTTCATTATGATTTGCTTTTGCGCAAATACAGGGAAAAGGCGCCCGCCTCCCGAGTCCGGAATGTTCTCGTGTCTCCTGTGAGGGAGAAACTGAGCAAATGGCGCTGTGCACACCAGACCCTAACATTCAGCACGCGGAACACGACAATGATTCTCCCGAATTTCAAAATCTTTATTAAAGATCAAAAGTTAGGGGGAAAAAGAAGACGAGGCATTCGCTCAATCCACAATTTAAGTTGTTGCTCTCCCGGTCTTATTATAAAATGGTTTTGCATACGGTGGCATGTTTTAGATGACATTTGGGTTGTAGAAGTAATTTGCATTCTAACTGGCATTAAGTAATGTGCTCGTTATTACCCATTCTGTCGGCGTGCACATTTCAAACTGCGCAACGATCTGAACTATGAGTCACTACTTAATGAAGGCGGCAGGTTTGCATGTCACTCCGCGCGCGACAGCGAGACAGGGCCGCACCTGGGCTGAACCTGCGCGAACATTATTGTGTGCTCCTCACTCCTGACATGGTACAAATCTTCAGCTAAGGCAGCCATCTTATTAAATAACGATCTATAACTGAACACATGTATCTCTTATCTCACGACAATCCAAAGAAAATTAAAAGACAGATTACGTCCAGGATATTGCACGCACCACCACAGAGCACTGCGAGAATCTGCCATGATCCTGTTGCTAAGATACCCGGCTAATGCCACGGAAACAAGGCCCTCCTGCTAATCTAGCACAATCCATGCATGCTTCCACATATTTTGGCGGGGGAAAGTCGCAGTCCAGCGGCAACGATTTGGGATATTATCAGCCAGTGTCCCTGAATTTATACATTGTTTTATCGCTGTCGGGTAAGCTTCGGGAATCTTCGAGAAATAAGAAATGTAGCACTCTGTTAATGGCTCTTGCTTTCTCTGTACCAATTTAAACCAGTAAGATTACTTTTATCCTTCTGCATAGTCAATAAAACTTGCTTACAAAGGTAATTATTTAAGTGCTTTTGCTTACAAAATTGTGGGGCTCCGAAACACTGATCCCCCTTAATCTTGGTGACTTATACTGTGATATGCACATAAATGACTAACTTCATTTTCCCTCACAAATGCCGTCTTCTTGGGAGATGTAATGTTTGGCCTGTGAGGAGTGCCAACGTTGAGCTAGTCGCAAGAAGTGAATAGAGGAATGTTAATCAAAACAACATCTGTATTAGACTATTTTAAGCAAATTAATGTTCTGTGTGTGAAACAGCCTCTATCTATCTATCTATCTATCTATCTATCTATCTATCTATCTATCTATCTATCTAGTCATATGTGCTTGAATCCCAACATAGACTTGTCCTTCTGCCTGTCTGTACATGTGTTTTCATATCTATACATCGCCCTCTTCCAGGACCAAAAGTGCATGGAAGTAAAGAAGGGTTTTTCACATGATCTGGCAAGCTAAAATCCTGTCAGAATAGAAGTTGGCATGCAAACACCCACATCAATAATTAACTAATGCTTTTCCTTAGTAACGAGCAATACAGGGTGGAAACATCTGTAAACCAGAGGCCTGTAGGGAAAAGGTGTGGCATGGTGCATATTTTGAGATACCACACGCCCATTTAAAAGGGAGGAGCACACGTTGAGAGGTCAACTAGGTCACCACCAGGAGAATTACTGATACATTTGGTTTCAATCTAAACTTTGATCGGACATTCTAGAAAGTTCTTCTTCAAGCTAGCGGGTTCATTGATATTAGTCACCAGTAGTACAGGCCTGTGTACACAGGCCAAAGTGCAGGGTTTCATGAACACAGTAGGGCCTCAATAAATTTTGAGCCTACAGCTCCCTCCAGTGGTGACAACAGGTGAAGCTATGCAGATTGGCAATTGTCTCTATATATCCCAAGGAAACAGCTCCCTCTGGCAGTGACAACAGGCCAAGCTACTGCACGGACAAACATACATGTGCTCTTTTATTATATTGTTAGATGTTTAACCTTAGTTGGGTTGATTCTCTCACTGTTTCTAAGAGACTGTCCGTGGCATTCCACAATTTATTCCTGTGTTATACCACAACTCCAAACAGTGAATTCAAGACTCTGGCCTTCCAATGGACACAAATTACCAGTGTGTGACAGGATATGGGAAGCGCCTCAATTCATTCACCACCTTGTGGAGCCGTGGTCACCATCCCTAAACACTCATTAATGAAGCCTTGAAAAAAGTTAGACCCAAAATCTACAACACAGATAACAAACCCCTCAGACAGGATTCATTACACAGTAGAAGAGGGGATTGGTCCACAGCTGGAATTTTCAAACCCTGAACAGAAAGGTTGGTGGTATTGTCTCAATGTGGAAACCCCTGTCAGTGGTAGGTTTCAGTTTCAAATGCACCTGATTCTCTGCACCAAATTGATCACTGCTCCTTTGGTCGCAAGGTTGTGCTGATCTGAAAAAGACAAAAAAATCCCATATCTCTAAAGTGGGCATGCAAACGGAGCAACCATTTAAAAGGGCTAGTGAAAACTGCTTTGAAGGCCAGAAATAACTTTGCATTGATGGAATTGTTCCACTGACTAGGATTTTTCGCCCCCTCTTCCCCCATTCCCCTTAGAGATGTAAACTGGAACTGGCACAGTACTTAGCCAATCAACCCGCTGCCGGTGCACACAGTGACCTAAAGGGGATTCTAGCAAAGTGCTATTTCTTGATTAGTTGTTTAGCATTTCACTTTTGATCAATGAGTTTGGTATTTTTATTGTTCGTATTATTTCTGGTGTGTCGTCTTTGGCTAAAAGAGAGATCCAATACTTTTGTGGTTGTGAGTTTGATCCCATCCTGTGTATATAATACAGGTAACGAACACTACCCCAAGGTCGACCCCTGTCAGGTTAAACCTATCTCTACTATCTGGGCAAACCAAACTATGTAAACATAAAGAAGAGACAGATTAATACGATCTTCATAACATTTTCATTATATGTTAACAGTCTTATCTCTCATTCTACTGCATAGTCCTGAAAAAATGGACCCAGTGGACATTAGTAAAAACTTATAATCCAATTTATTTTGTCAATATGACATATACCCAAAATCCTCTAATAATGGTAAAAAAATGTTATTAATATCACCCAAACACCCGAAAAAATAATTAACAAATACAAAAAAACGAAAGAAAAAATACAAATACACATCACTTACAATACAACAAATCTACCACTTCAGCACACAGACACAATAGGACAAAAATGACATCTCATTCCAAATAATGTGTTCCAATTTCATCATCCCAACATGTTTCTGTCCATAGCACCACGTCAGTAGGACATTCATCAGGGGATGTCCTTCTTAGTTGATAGTTAATTTCTGTTTCATGTATTTTGGGTGAACTTTACATAAAATCACTCACTTCGCTGTTTAAACACTAAAATACATGTGGGAAAAAGACAGAAAAAGAAAAAAACCTGTCACCAATTGCCTCATCAATACTATAACTGCATCATTACACACACTGATACTAAAACATATGTAGCATCATTGTGTCAGTCTGCAGAACACACAAACAAAATTCATAAGGATACCTGTGATTTACGCATGATACACTCCTTCACGTTTGTAGAAATAATTCCACAATTCTATTAACGTAGGACCAGAATTTGAACAAGCCTCCAAATGGCATCTGCGCAACACTGTCAAACAAAAACACACATAGGAACACCAATCAATTCCATATTCCTTAGGGCAAACACTAACACATGGAGTATAAGGCAACACAGGGAGGAAATAAAACATAGCCACTCTCCTACCTTCTTTAGACCCAATAGTGACAGCTACCAATCACATCATTTTCAAAAATGTGTTTTCACGTTGATAAATCAAAAACATCAACTTCAAATTCCACTTCAAGTTCTGAGAAACAGAAAACAACAGGAAAATTAAACACTCACCCTTTTCGAACACGGCCCATGAAATCCACGTTTCAAGCTCATTCCAGACAGTCATACATGGGCTAGTATGTCCAACCAATATACATTCAAAGGCCCAAAAACCACCAGGGAAATAACACAGAAGAATTAGCCATCCTCAATTCCATGTGGGGCACGCTAAACGTCCTTTTACACTATTCAATTATGCAAAACAAAATGTAATGCTGACCTTCACCGAAGTTACTCGCTGAATGTTTTGAAATATCACACCTGTGAATTATTTCGTAAACAAGCGTCAACCATGGAAGTGCATCAATATGTTCAAGCACGCCAAACCTCACGCCATCACTGGCTTATTTCTTGTATGCGCTCAACATTGCGATCACAGCCATAAAAAAAGGACTAAACTTTCCCAGATATGCCGGCGGCCATCTAGGACTACCTTTGCGGACTATCACAAGTCCAAACTTCACTCAAAAAACAATCGAAAAATCTTCTGTGGCCATTTGCACATTTCTAGGGTCTTCTTAAACCACGAGGCATTGGCAATGCTATAGCTACCCAAGAGCAAAATCAAGTTTTCATAACATGGCAAATACAATCACATTTTAAAAATAGCTTATTTGACACACTAGATGTTACAAAATATTATTAAAACAGGCACCTCCCTATTTAACATACTAGATGTTAGACAAAAGCATTATTATTTAAGGACCCAAATAGCAAGATGATGTGCAACACAGTACAGATTCCGGGTGCTATAAGTTGCAACAATGTAAAGGCACCAGCATATCATCATTTGTGGCCACCAATTAGGTAAAAAGCTTGACCACAACCTACCATTACATCCCAGCTGCATCACAGGCTAGAGAGGTACATTTATATGGACATATGGAAGGACAACAACCAGTGATATCCCTAAATGGGAGTCACATTATGCCATTCCACCTCCTCATTTAAACCAAATAAATTTTGAAAATCATCTTTTGTTCAAAATTCAACAGTTTGCGATTAATATAATCTTTTTTCAAACCATGGATTTTCTTGAGAATAACCCAAGTGAAATCCTTATGGTTGTGTCCCTTCTCAATGAAATGTTTCACCATAGATGCCTGTATGATTTTTCCCTTGACGCAGCTGCGATGTTCGATCAGTCTGGTCTTACACCTTCTGTTAGACTTGCCTGCATAGCATAATCCACATGGGCACGTAATAATATGCACAATGTTGTCAATGTTGCAATTGCTCATTTCTTTCAAGAACCATTACACATTTAAACCAATGTCAACCTCATTGGTTTTCTTAGTGTACACACACATCACACACTGGCCACAAAGAAAATGGCCCACCACTGGGGTCAAACCCCACAAAGTGCTTTGTCAAGCAATAGTCTGAGGTTTATCAGTAATGTCATTCCTGACTGAGACATTTCTGAGATTTTGGCTTCTTTTATAAGTCACTACTGAAGCTGGTTTCTCTTTATTATACACTTTCCTCCAAGTTTTCGCAACCACTGCTTTGATCTTATACGACAAATTTGAGAAAGTATTCACAAACACTGCCCCCGTCTTTTTCCTTTCTCTAAGAGAATATTTTTCCAAAAGAGCTTCTTGATTATTATTATAAGCTTGTTTTGATGATTCCTTCACCACTTTCATCGGGTATCGTCTCTTAAGCAGTTTGTCATTAAGGAAATTGGTGCTGTTCTCATAGTCTTCCTTCAAACTGCTGTACCTTTTTAATCTCAAAGATTGTATGAATGGCAAGTTGGATTTAATATGTTTTGCATGGTGGCTAGAATAGTGTAGCAAGGTATTCCTATCAGTAGCCTTCCTATAAGGCCTTATTCTCAAATTCCCTTTCTGATGAAACACAGTTATATCCAAGAAATGTATCTTTAAATCACTTATTTCTTTTGTAAACTTAAGAAAGTTAATCTCCTGATTCATCCATGCTACAAAATGCACTGCTTCTTCTCTCGTGCCACCCCACACTATGAAAACATCATCTATATACCTAAGCCACTGCTTTAGATTAAGTATGCAGGGGTTGTCATCGGGGTAAATGATAGATTTCTCAAACCTTTCTAAATACAGGTTTGTCAAATTCGTTTAGCATTTAAACAGCGCAGCGAGTAATTTTATGAAGTTCACCCAAAAATACAAGAACCAGAAATTAACTATCAACTAAGAAGGACATGCCCTGATGAATGTCATACCGACGTGGTGCTATGGACAAAAACATGTTGGGATGATGAAATTGGGACACATTATTTGCAATGAGATGTTATTTTTGACCTATTTTGTCTAAGTGATAAAGTGTTACATTTTTTGTATTGTACGTGATGTGTAATTGTATTGTTTGGTTCGGTTTTTTTGTATTTGTTAATTATTTTTTGGGTGATATTAACGCATTTATTTTACCATTATTAGGGTTCTTTGGGTATATGTAATATTGACAAAATAAATTGGATTATGAGTTGTTACTAATGTCTACTGAGTCCATTTTTTCAGGACTATGCAGTAGGATGAGAGATAAGACTGTTATCATATAATGACAATGTTATGAACATCGTATTTATCTGTCTCGTCTTTATATTTACGTATTGCCCATCCTCCCATCTTCACATTACCATTTCTTATGCCCTACCCTGGGACAAACTAATCGCTGCCCTGGAGAGGGGCACGTTGGCACTTCCCGATTTTTAATCTTATTATGATGCAGCACAAGCTGCATTTTTGTTGTATTGGTATGCCCCAAATCCAGATAGACCTCATGTTCAGATTCAAAGGGATCTGGCATCACCGGCATTACTGAGAGCTGTGAAACATACAGCTCTGATATGTATTTCCAGAGTGAAAAACATAGTAGAGGGCACATGTAAAGCTTGGCAACGAATAGAACAAAAGTCACGCCAGGATGTCTTGTAGTCCCCCTATTTACCTCTTGTCCATATTCCAGGAATACCTCTAACAGGCGAGAAAGGATATGTGCAATGTGTGGTCAGGTTGAACATTTCTCGATTCCAGGACCTTTTTCCCCAGGGAAGGTTTCTAAATATTGATGAGTTTAAACAGATGGGTGGCTCTTCTGAATTGGATTTGATTTTATACTTATGGCTCAAACATGCCCTAAAGGAGCTGTTTCCATCTTTTCCCATAGTACCCGCGGTTGCACCACTTCTTCATGATGCAATATCTGCTGAGGGTAGTGAGACACTCTCATTTTGAAGATGCATTCCCAAATTATAGACAATATGGCAGGATGTGCTCTGACTGCATGAGGGAAATGGGAGGCAACTTTGGGTGCTTCCATATCAGAGGATGAGTGGCGTTACTGCTGTGCATAAACTAAGAGTGTTTCTTAATTCCCTTTAACAATGAATACATTTCAAGTTTTTACACCAGCTTTATTATACTCCCGTAGCTTTGCACAAACTATTTCCTGATGTCTCTGACAAATGTATGAGGTGTGGACACACACGCCCGCGTCCTTTGAACATCTAGCCTCGCAATGTCTCGGGATGCAGAACTTCTAGACAGGCTTGTTTGCCGATTTGAGTGAGATTACTGGAGATTTGGCAGTTGCATCTCCCCTGCTGGCATTATTGGGTTACACAAAATGTATAACGTATTGCAGGGCATGCCAGGTGACTGAGTGGTCTTCTGCTGGTTCATGAGAAAAGAAGAGTGGCTATGGTCTGGGGTAGAGATTGACCCCCCTTGGTTGATCAAAAGAGGGAATATATGCTTTACTGTCATGATATTGAAATGGAATATAGCATCTCTTTACATCCTAATGCAAAACCCAGGAATATTTGGGGTCGGTATGCAACAAACCTACCGATTAGGGCACGGGTGGAGTCGGATCATTCAGATATCACGGGCGATAACTCCAAGTAGTAATATTGCCCATTTGTACAGTGCATTGATGTATTGTTTTATGCTAGCACATGGTTTACTGCTGTCTGGTTTGTTTGTTTCACGAAACAACAAAAAATAAAGAGAATTCGAAGTAAAAATGCTTATGTACACCTATGCAAATTCGCATGGACGTAAAGAAATTGCACAAAGGTTAGAGATTGGATTCTTTTTTAAAGTTCCTTTCCAATTTATTATAGAGGAGGTTATGTCTAATGAAAGACCATCATCTGTGGGTGAATAAACTATCTGCCATAGCCAGCACTGTAAGTAGTTCTACTTTACAGTCAGTACCATTTGCATAGCTGAATTTCTTTAGACATTTACGGAAGCATTGACTATATCAGTTTGTGTACTTTGATTATGCAAATAAACTATGGGTAATGGAAGTTAAAGGGGTGTGGATGAATCTACCAACTGAAGAGCGTAATTCCCGCCTGTGTAAAAGAGAGGGCGTGACTGAATCGATCCGACATACACTTACCTCGTGTAGCATGTAAAAGATTCTATGCACCTTGCCGATAGCCTGATGTACGTGCAGGTTGGAGGTTTCTGGTTGAACTGTCAGGATGTAGTTTGTTGAGGTCGCTAGCCCTGGTTACGGTATGTTAGGCATTTGAATATGAACTTTCGAGGTTGAGTAATTTGTCTTCTCCAGGTGAAAAATTCCTGAGTTGAAATCTACTTACATCATCAGAATATTAGCCAAGATAAGCCCTTTAGAATCAAATAATGATTAGCCACCAGCCATTGTAATTAAGAGTTCACATGGAGAATAATGTTATTTGGGGTTAATAGGAAATGTATAATTTTGATTGAGATGCATCCTGCTTTTTCTTGTTATGGTGGATGTTCATTAATTGAATATTTTAATGTATTGTATATAGGGATATGTAATTTTACTGATGTAACTTCACTAATGGGTTTAGCTCTGTTCTTTTAACTATTATAAAAAAAATGTCGTTTTTGTGAAAAGTTCACAAGAACTAAAAAAGAATAAAAAAAAACATTATGTGCATCTGCAAGTCTTTGTATACAAGTATCAAAATACCTAGATAGATAGATAGATAGATAGATAGATAGATAGATAGATAGATAGATAGATAGATAGATAGAGATCAGATGTATATTGGCTATAGATATCATAAAGTTGCAGTCCGTATATTGTAGTTGATGGCTATGCTTTATTTAAATCTGTATTTTTCAGTAGTGGTGTGATTTGAGTTAAGTTTTAATTAGCAGTTTGTTACAGATTTTTTGTATTGTGAGATCATTCAGTTGGACAGAGGGCCTGATTTACAAAAGTGTTATTTAATGGGAAAATGCCATTAGGAAATGCTTTGTAATTCAAGCCCATAGTGTTCTGTGCAATACCTTAACTTTTGCTTTTTCGACCTTTATAAACTTTCCATTTTGTTTCTTTGTATCTTAATGTTAGAATTCCAACCGTTTGTAGCGTTGGAACCTAATTTACAAAAAAAAAAAAACACTAAGTTCATGCTAACTACTTTGTGTGAGGAAGAACATTGCAGGATGAAAAGAATAGCACAGGCAGACGATTCATAGAATCAAAAGCGCAAAGAAACCTGCAGTGCAAACAATAATGAGTTGCGCCCGGAACGCCCACAACATGCCCTCATGGCAATCAAAAATTAGTGCTGTCAAACAACCTTTGAGTTGGACACATGTAAAAAAGTAATCAAGAATGACTTACTAGAAATCCCCATAACATTCACTCCTCTCTGGCGACTCACAAGTCCTCATCCCAGTGATCCTTATGAAACTGCGCCCCAAATCAAAGCAGCACATGAGAACCCTGGCGATTAAAGCAGCACCTGTGAACCCTGGAGAAACCGTGCCTCATCCCACTAACTCAAAGCAGCACCCACATACCCTGTCAAAACTGTGCCTGGTTACCCTAACTCAATGCAGCACCTGCTTACCCATGCAAAACTGCACTTTGTGCCCTAATTCAAAACAGCACCCGTGTACCCTGGTGAAACTGTGCGAAGTCCCCCTAACTCAATGCAGCAAACGTGTACCCTGGCAAAACTGAGCCTGGTGCCCCTAACTCAAAGCAACACGCGTAACGATGCCCTTTGTCCAGTACCACCGCTGACCCCCGCCCCAACCCCCGAACCTCAGGCAGCACCTGCATGTCTGCCTTCCTACCGGTACCCCACTGGCCCCGGCCCCAACCTCAGGCATCACCTGCATGTCTGCCCTCCTTCCGGTACCCCACTGACTCTTGCCCCAACCCAGGCAGCACCCGCAAATCTGCCCTCTCTCCAAGACCCCACTGACTCCTGCCCTAACCGCTAAACCCAGGCAGCACCCGCAAGTCTGCCCTCCTTCCAGTACACCACTGACCCCTGCCGAGACCCCAGGCAGCACCCGCAAGTCTGCTGTCCTTCCAGTACTCCACTAACCCCTGAAACAACCTCCCAGCCCCAAGAAGCACCTGCAAGCCGTCCTCCATCCAGTACCCCACTGACTCCTTCCCCATTCCCAGGCAGCACCCGCAAATCTGCCCTCCTTCCAGTCCAGTACCCAACTTACCCCTGAAACAACCTCATTCAGCATCCGCAAGTCCACCCTCCTTCCAGTACCCCAATGACCCCTGCCCTAACTCCCCAACACCAGGCAGCACCCGCAAGTTTGCCCTCCTTCCAGTACCCCACTGACCACTTGCCCAATCCCAGGCAGCACCCGCAAGTCCATCCTCCTGCCAGTACACCACTGACCCCAGCCGCAACCCTAGGCAGCACCCGCAAGTCCGTCCTCCTTCCAGTACCCCACTGACCCCTGACTCAATCCCCTAACCGCAGGCAGCACCTGCAAGTATGCCCTCTTTCCAGTACCCCACTGACCCTTGCCCCAACTCCATGCAGCACCCACAAGTTCGCCCTCCTTCCCGTACTGCTCTGACGCCTGCCCCAACACCAGGCAGCGCCTGCAAGTCGGCCCTGCTTCCAGTGCAATGTGGAGCACCAACCTACCTCAATTCCTCTGGCATGCCTCCACCATGAAGTACACCTGCTAAATAGCCTCCTCCAACATGAACACCTTGGAGCACTGCCGTGGAATCCAGGACCGTATCCTTTTCCATGGCTCCCTGTTGGACAACACTCCACTGCCTATCAACAGGACACCAGCTACACTTTGGCCACTCGATGTACATGTGACATAGTGCACAAGTGATGAGTGTAGACCATTGATCCATATTGATGCCACATCCCTCCTCAACACCCACAATGCAAAATAGCCATACCTGTGAATGAAGTGTGGGCACATCCAGATTGACAAGAAAGTGCTGCAGGAACACGTAAACATCAGTGAACCAGAAAATAACTTAACGTACAATGAACTGAACCTCCAGTAGCAAATGGGCAGAGGTGAATGAGCTGTCACCAGATGCGGCAAACATCGGAACCATGTGGAACCTGTGGTAAGACACATGAAGACGTGAGTACCCATCCCAAATGAGAGATCGCAAACACCATCATGAATCATCTCACCTATCACCAAAAGCATCCCCACATTGACACCATTACTCACACACCAAAAAAGTCACTCAACCAACACAGACATGCTGACACCAAACATGCAGTGCGCCAACACATGGAATGGCATCAGACAACCAGCCCATGACACCTCCAGCCGTCTGATGGTTCCTCCCCTACATGTAAAACACATATGCACATGTCCAAGTCAATGGAAATAATCCCATAATGTCAAGCACTAGCAACACACAACATCACTAAACACTCATGAACAAATTCACCAATGAAGTTCAAAGTTAACCAGAGGATACAGTTTTCACACACCCTTTCGCACCATGTACACAATTGATCAACATGACTGTACTGCAAAGCACGGGAGTAGGCAAGCAACACATGTGCATGACAAAGCTGCCAAACACATTAATCCCAAAGCATGTCACCACCCCACATCTACAACAGACCACCCATGTTAAAAAAAAACATGGATGCAACGTCCATCACTCACACGGAGCATGCACACATATCCACCAGCAAACATCAAAGTAACAACAAGACACACAGATTGAGGCCCTGACCCACATGACAGCCATAGGACATACTCACTTGGAGAACAAAATATGCACATGGACAAAGCGACAGAAATCAGTGTGGTAGAAACATGATAAAAACTTGTATTAAAAACAAACAATATACAAAAAAGGGAAAGGGAAACATTGGCCATGGAATAAAACAAAGTTACAAATGAAACCTACAGATAAATAACTATTTATGACTGGCAGTGGGCTAGTCCGGTGTGATGCTGGGCAAAGCCTTGACCACGCCATTTCATTCACTATCTCTGCTAACTTCAGGCGGGCCTCTGTGGTTGCCCGGAGGGCTTCCAGGACCTCCCTCATCTGAGTGTCTATCTCCTCTGCTGGCCCACCCCCTCACCAACCTCTCCTCCACCTTGGCCCTGTCCCTGGCTATTGCTGCATCACATGCCCGCTGCCTCTCCACTTCCTGCTGCCTCACAAAGTTCACCTCGGTTGACACCAGATCTCAAAGGAGCCAGTGTGCCTCTTACCTCACTTGTGCAAATCCTGTGCCTGTTTGCCTCCTCCTACTGCATAGGTCCTGCAGGACTTGCCTCCTCACAGTCACCATCTGCTGCCTGGTATTGTGTGCGCCGCACAGGTACTCACTCTGACTCAAGGACAGTCAGTGTCAGTGGAGTAGAGCACCTGGACTGCCCTCATGTGCCTGCTGTTCCTCCACTGCCTGTTCACCTGTGGGCTCAAAGGCAGGCTCAGCGACCACCTCCCCTGGCATTGTGTGGACTTCCACCTCAACCAGGGACTCTGGAACATCCAGTCTATGCAATGGTGGGACGGGTGCACAGTAGGCCATGGTGGTAGCCGGCATGGAGGCCTTGCTGGAGCATAACTGGAGCACACATGAGGAGGAGGGGGCCATTGCAGTGGCCAGCACAGAGAGACACCGGAAAGAAGTTCCGCAGATAATTGTGTCAAGAGGTCCCCATCTGCTTGTGATGCAGTACAAACATCTCAGGAGATTCTTGTACAGCATCACATATCGAAGCCTGCTACCTCAAGGCACCCATCAGCAGGGGCAGCACCTCAGCCAAGATGGACACATTTGCCAGAAGTGGGGCCTCTGTCTGTGGGGAGGCATCATTGAAGGTGGGCAGTGCTGCAGCAGATTGCCCTGGGACAGGAATGTTTGCCGACCCCTCTGCGGTGGACTGCACACCTGCCTGTCTCAGGGCCATGTTTACAGCATGAACACACCCTCAGTGCCCCCACCTTTGGGCTTGGCTGCAATGGCCCACTCCTCCTTCTCCTTCTCCATCAACCTTGATGCCACCAGAGATGTCTCCATGCTCTGGAGCTCCTAAGTGGCTATGTTACCACCACCCTGTCCCACTGCTGATAAGGTCCCCCACAACAATAACAACCTGGGACTCACCCTCAGCTCCTTGCCCGATGACTGTGATAATCCCCCAGCCACATCACCCATTGAAGAGGTGGTCACAACAGGGCATGGCTGGGCATCTGCATCTGGGTCTGGAGGCCTTGTCCCTAGCTTTCTGCTCCACAGCAGTGCTTCCACCCTCTTCGCCAGCTGCAGCAACTGTGGAAAAAGGAACAAAGCACATAGTCCTTAGTCAACAGTGAACATGTATGTGTGGAAAGCACAATAGCAAAAGCAGCATGAAGTCAACATGAGTCAACCATCAGTTGCCAAAGACACACACAAGTGTATGGATAATGAGTCAGAATTATGAGACATGCACATGTAAACTCAGCACATTGACATGTCGTCACATACACATGGCAACAGATCATACCACATGTGATGAATCCAGTTTTGTCATCACCTCCTCTTCACGGAAACACTCTTCCCATGTAGCCAGGGAAGGGCAGTCACTATCTGATCCTGACCCTGGGGGTGACTGTCCGAGTGAGGACCACATGGGGTGAGGGGACCTTTGTGGGAGGGAAGGAAGCTGACTGGTAGAAACATGGTATCCCCCTTTCCACTCAGGGTATGACATCCCCTAAGTTCACAAGCCTTTTTGGCCCATTGTAATACAGATCCAGTCCAACCCCTCTATATTGAGAACAGGGCTCTTTTTGACAACTTCTGCCACAACCCTGAGATGAGGAAGAGACAGCGAGTTATGCCGAGCCAAAAGCCTTGGAAATAGAGGAGCGCTCCAGTGGTTTTAAGCATCCAATAGGTGCCGGGACATTTAAAATCCTGGCACCCCAAGGAATATGGACATCCACGGTACCCGGCATGGCTCGAGAAGCGAGAAGCAGACCAGCTACAGCAGGGAACACAAAGGCTCCTATTAGCACCTTCACAAGAGGTCCAGAGGGGAAGAGTTTGCACGACACAGACCTGCAGCAAGGGTTGCTGATGAGAGGAGGTCCAGGCACGGCGAACACCGGAGGGCAGGCGGGACAACAGTAGAAGGGTAAGGTGCCCCGTTGGAGAAACTGAGAGCTGCAGAGAATGCCAAATCCGCCACAGAACACAGCTGAGCCCAGAGAGGGGAAGTGGGACACTGAGGTTCTTCAAGCTGTATACCGCATGCTGAAGGAAGGCAGAAACACTCGCAGAGTGAACCCGGGTGAGGGAACTGGGATGCTGAGTATATTTACGAGGGAGATAAATGTAAGGGGGTCAAAGAACCAGTACCTGAAATAACTGAATTGTAACATATGGAAGAAGTCCTGGCAGGAGAGTAAATCAGGCAGCCACTTGTGAGCATGGGACCGGCAACATAGTACAAAGTGAATAAGCTCTGGTAGGAGAGTATACCAGGCAACCTGACTATGAGTCAGGAAACCTGCACCCATAGACAAAGAGAACCTTAAGAAAGCCCTGGCAGGAGTGCGTATCAGGCAAGGTGACTGTGATTCAGGAGACCCGCACCCAAAGGGAAAGAGAACATTGGGAAAGCCCTGACAGGAGAGGTTACCAGGCAGTGTGGTTGCGAGTCAGGTAACCGCACCATATTACAAATAAGAGGTATATAAGTAAGAGCTGTCAGAAGGGGAAAGGCAGCCTCCTGAAAGTGTATGAAATCCTCTTGGGCTGAAAAGGTGATTAAACTGTCATGCGAGTCAATGGAGGAAAATAACCCTTAATTGTGTGAAATCTAGGGGAAGGGAGCCATACCCCCTTGATTGGATGATTGCACATTTCTGGGAAAGAGAATTGTGGTTAAAAGCTGATGGGCAACTGAGAGACTCTGGGAAGGGAACCGTCCCCTCCCGAGGATTGTGAAACCTTGTGGAACTTTGATTATTTATTTATTTGAACACCCTTTGAAATTTGTTATGTAACATTAGAAAGCCGACAGAGGGCCTGGTGAAAGACTTTGCCCCTTTGCCTTTCATTTTAGTTTAGCGTCTAAGGGTCGGCATAGGATTTTGGACACAGGACGGAGACCTCTTTATTTCTGGACATTCTGATACTGACATCCTTTAGTTTCATTGAGGCAGGGAAACCTCTCATGGTGATAGGGTCAGACAGGTCTTTCTCCAACCCTACTTTCACTTTAGTAACCATTTATAGCAATCATCACAATGCCTCTGTGTCCGAGTCTTACTCCTGATTCATTACACACATCAAAAAATACCAATGCTGCAGTAACCCAAGTGTATGCTGCAGGCAGTGCCATTGGAAGGGCACCTGGGCACATGTTGCAGTAGCACCATAGCATGGTTCGCAATATCACTTTGTCTGTTTGCATAGACATGAAGTGTGGGAAAGAATACAAACAGGGCTGGCACGAAGAGTCACGCATGGAACACGGAAACTTGACAACCATGGTCTAGCCAGTGGCACTCAAGTGCGGGCCCTCACCACCGGCCATCCAGAGTGCGGCCATTGATGCCCTAGAGCAGTGCCCTCGTGAGAAACCTTGGGACCCGACTGCCATACAGAGACTCAGTAGCTCTTCCCTGGCACTCCTACTAGAGCCTGTGTCCCACCTGGGCCTTCAACTGGTGGGCTTGCTCAGCCACTCCCACTGCAGCATGGCCCATTGCTTGATACCGGTTCTGGTGCCCTGTTCTGAGCACAGAGGAGCTCCTCCAGATCCCATGTGACACCTCTGCCCCACAGGGAGACACTTACCAGAGACACTTACTTATTGTGCCTGCACAAAGTGTGGTCCATGAAGCCTGGCTGCAGACACATGGCCACTTGGGCCTTGGCGAAGGAACAGATGGCTGTGTATCCATGAGGCTGTTCTTGCCTTAAGGCCAACATTCAGGGTACTGGTCTTAAGCCACCAACACTGTATTGTGGGCCTCTATCAGCATAACAACATCAACGGTTTGAGCTTGATCAGAAAGATTTGTGTCCCCTTAGCAATGATGGGTAGTCAGGCACTGTATGCCACATCCATGCATCCGCTGCCGGATGGGGATTTTGCACTTGACACTTCCCACCTAACTCGCCTTTCCTGCTGGACTCCTAGTCATTAAATTTGCCTCCACTCAGGAAAATGCTTAAAACCAGCGGTTTGTGTTGTAGCACCTTGAAGCGTCTCTTGTGCTAGATGGAATTACCAATAAAGTTTTCAGACCAAATAACTGGGCAAACTCAAAGAATATGGCAAAGTATTACTTTATTCTCAATTTAATACAGCAGGGTCAACTGGCAGATGTTGGACTGATGCTTGCACACTCACACACAAACTTGATTACACAGAGGTCTTATACCCCAGTATGTGTCATCTATGATGTCATCCTACGTGGAAAATTATAAAACCAATTTACAGGAGTGATTGGTATGGGGAACCTGTCTACTTATACAATACATTGGGGTTAGTACATCATTGGCTGTCTCTTATCTGTGAGGCACACCTCAAACTAACTCTAAATAATTATAATACTGATTATAGCAAACAAAATGGCAGTGGATTGGTCTATGCAACATTGTATAGCAGGTTGCCCTATATATCCACTGATTGGTTGGCATTCTCACCCACCATTCACTTTCAACTCAGCTAGAAGCATGTAAGAGAAACAAAACGTAGGTGCTTGAATCACGTCAGATTACTCCCCAATTTCCCAATTAGTTCATCATCTCTCATCAGTCCTGCCATGAGCCAAAGTTTCCCATATGTAGTTGACCTTGGAGCCTGCTCACTGTTCTGGGACATTCAGTGTATTTACTGCTATTTGATTTCATTATACTGAGTGTCATTGCTCTTCTTGGCCTCTAGACACTTGCTCACTCTACCTTGTATCGACTTTATACACTTTTAATTGCCCAATACTTGGCTCTTTCAGATGTTTTCTTCTTATTTAATGTAATAGAAATATGCCTCATCCAAGGCTAATCTGTCTGCCTCCCTATGTGCTTTGCTGTTATTCCTTAAAATAAGCATCCTTGATCCCAAGCCAACACAGACTTTTCTTTGTTTTGCACACAGAGCTGTTCTTCCAGTGTCTCCCGACTCTGCAACCCTGATCTGTTTCTGAGGTAGCTGAATTGAATCTTAACATGTGCTGGCGTCCATTTTCCAATTATGGCCATCATAGCCACGTTATATATTCCTTTATAGCATGCTCCTATGTATCTTATCTTCCTTACATTACTGCGTATTTACACTTATTGATAAGCAAGTTACTTTGTCTTCTTTTGCATTCATGATTACTTTAACATTTTGTACATGTTTCTCTTATCACTTCAGTTACAGTGTTACTCTTCAGTATTTCCATATCATGTCAGTATGTCTTCACATACCTTCATTATGACATCACTCTGCCCACGTCAGATTTCACTCAGCACTACATGATATCCAATGGTGCATGCTGACATCCCTCCACACAACATCCTTCCACACTTTCAGTTCAGGGGTACATTCAATATGATTGTCTGAGTGCATATCGTCTCTCGTACACTCGATGTGGTCTACGAATAACACATGTAGTCTGATATAGGGCCCTTCTCCTGCTGTTCCAGTATGATGGCGGTGAGGGGGCAAGAGTTAGGGAAAATGCATCCAACTGCTCCTCTACATGTTCGCTATCTCTGATCCTAGTTTGTAGTCATGTAACAGAAGCTCTGATAGGTGGTCTCGGGATGACCTTCACACCCTCGTGCCTGTCTGTGGGACTTGAGCATCAGAGCATGCCCCAATGCTGCAGGTTGGGGGGCCAGGATGGTCATGCGGGTGCCAACTGCACAGCTGTAGGGGTGGGAGGTAGAGGTTGCAAACAGACACAACTTGTGTGAGAGCGGGACAGCTTCTGCACAGCCTCCACCATCAGCATGGGTGAGGGTGGGGCAGCTCCATGCAGAATGGTCGCAGTCCGGAACAGTGCCTCCAATAAGAAGGGAGGAAGCCCATCACTGCAAAGAACCAGTAAGCCATGCCCTGGTGGACAAGCCCTAGATAGATTAAGAGACCAGGAGTCCAAATGGGACATGGAGGCGCTGCAAGAATTACAGGACGAATTGCAGGCATTGTGCTTGGAAGTTGCATACTTGAAACAAGAAAATGGTAATCTCCGAGCAGCAATAGTGCATGATGTCGCGGTAATAGCCCATTCTACGACCATTAGGTTTGATGGTGATCAGAGGAAATTGACTGAATTCTTTAACCATTGTAAAATCCAGTCTCTGTTCTGGCTGGCTCATTTTGCTCATGACAAGACCAAGATAGGATATATCCTGAGTAACTTATTCAAAAATGCATTGGTTTGGGCAGCAACATATGTATACACAAACAGCCCAATTCTGAACAATTTCCAAGAATAGGAAAAAGGTCTTTCTTGAGATGTTCCAGTCCCTGAACCAGGTCTCCAGAGCCCAGAACCAGCTTGTTGATATCAAACAGGATTCTCAGGATTTGATCATGTATATCGGCTGATTTTGTCAATTAGCTGCTGACGTACAATGCCCAGTAGTAACCCAGAAAACCTTATTCAAACATGGACTACAAGAAGGACTGAAAGACAAACTTGTGCATTACGGTGAACCCCACAATCACAATGCCTTGATTGAACTGGTAATCCGCATTGACCATTGCATAACCGAAAGAAGGGGAGCAAGATGGTGAATCCAACAACCATACCTACCAACAAGACCAGTTCCAACCTCAGTCTTCGATGGCCTTGCCAGAAGCTCCTGTTGAACCCATGTAGTTGGGGGCAGTGCTGGGTCACTTGTCCGAAGAAGAGAAGAAGAGAAGGAGAACAAATCGCTTATGCCTCTATTGTGGTTCCCTTGGTCATTTCTTGGGCTCAAGTCCAGTCCGACCTACTAAGGTATCAGAAAACTAGAGCGCTTGCTGTTCGAAGCAAAGGTGACAGCAGGTCTGCCCAGTACATCATCACTTTCAAATTCCATCCAAGGTTTGATGCCTACATCTCGTCTTTTAGTCCGGGATGTTCGTCTGTTTAGTACGAAAACTCATTGGATGATTACCACTGTGGCACAGTTGGACTCGTGAGCATCAGGCAAATACATTGACCAGGCCTTTGCGACTTTACATGACATACCATTGGTGGAGAAAAGGTGTCCGGTAGCAGTCACCCTGATGGATGGTTCATCAATCTCTTCTGGTCCCATTACTCATCACTCGATGACCCTTGGCCTAAGGATTAACCAACATCAGGAAATGATTGCTTTTGATGTCCTACAAACAGCATCATACCATGTGGTACTTGGGTACTTGGTCCCCTGTGGTTAACATACCACAATCCATTCATCAGCTGGGCCACGCAAACTATTATATATGGTTCCAAGTTATGTATCAACCAGTGTTGCTCCACTGAAGGAACATACACAGTTTCTATGCTTCTAAGCCCTGACACCTTCGTCCCCATGGTCTGTTCTCTTCAGGGAGTCCCTCCAGTGCACTTGGAGTAGAGCAGAGACTTTTCTGAACCAGAAGATATACCATGTACACCACAATGGCCCTTTCAATGTGCCATAACCCTTCTACCTGATAAGGACATACCACATGCAAGGATATATTCCCTGTCACCCCACAAATGACAAGAACTCCAGCAGTAGCTGAAAGAAGGTCAGCGAAAAGGGTATATAGTACCATCTCTGTCTCCTGCAGGTGCACACCTATTCTTTGTTCCCAAAAAAGGAAGGCACGATGAGACCATGCATTGACTATGGAGAGCTGAAAAATATCACTGTGAAATATCGGTATCCCTTGCTACTTATCTGTGACATACTGGAATCTCTAAAAGGGGCCCGTTATTTCATGGTTTTGTGTGGTGCTTACCATTTGATCCAGATAAGAAGAGGAGACAAATGGAAGATGGCGTTTTAAACCCCCCCGGGGTCATTTCAAATACAGAGTGATGCCCTTCGTACTTTGTAACTCACCTTTGCTTTTCCAAATATTTATGGATACCATCTTCTCAGATCTCATTGGATTGTCTATCTGGGCTTATCTTGACGATATCCTGATTTTTTGTTCCACTCTTGACAAACATCAGGAAGATGTTGCACAGGTATTACATCTCCTGGAGTCCAATCATCTGTATACAAAAACCGTCCAAGTGTCTATTCCACAAAGAGAAGATTGGATTCCTAGGTTATAACATCAGCAGCCTGGGCATTCAGATGGATGACAGCATGGTCCAAGCCGTAAGAGAATGGCAGAGTCCCAACAACCTGAAAGCAGCATGTTTCTTGGGATTCGTGAGCTATTACCGTGACTTCATCACCAACTGTGCCCACTTATTCTTGGATATAACCCAGGTGTTATGTACTAACTTACCTTTTCAGTGGACTCTATCAGCTGAACAAGCCTTCCAGGAGTTGAAACTGGCCTTCATGTCTTCACCCTTTCTTCATCATCTTCATGATTCAGCTCCTTTTTCCATTGAAGCCGACGCTTCCAATAAAGGCTTCGGGGCAGGGTTGTTACAGTCTAATCCAAAAATGTCAGTTGAACATCCCATTGCATATTATTCCTGCAAATTAACTCCCAGTGAAGTGAACTATTTTGTTATCGAAGAATAATTGTTGGCCTTTAGGGTGGCCTTTCGAACAGTGAAGGCATCATATCCAGGGAGCAAGAAATGCTGTACTCGTATGCACCAATCACTGAAATCTTCAACATCTGCAATCTTTGCCATGTCGCAATAGCCGACAAGTCTGATGGGATTTCTTTTTCTCCCAGTACAAATTCTTTCTTCCACACATTTCTGGTTCCAACCAATATACGAGCAGATGCATTGTAATGATCCTTGGATTCAGGTGCCATCCCGGAACAGTTCCCTGCTACGATCCTGTATTACAAGCATTTTGTGGGAGTTGTTCAATCTTACCTTGATCTTGTCCGCTCTGCTACTTCAGGGGACCCCTCGGTGCCTGGACTATTGCATCGGCAGGAAGTTGACACAAAGGATGGATTGGTGTTTTTCTCCGAACAGCTGTCTATACCTACTCCTGCGCTATACCAACTGATCCTCTTTGGTTGTCATGATGCTCCTCGGCTGGAGTCATAGGTGTAAAGACCACTCTGGAATTGGTTCCTTGTATCTTTTGGTGGTCTAGGCTGAACAAACAGATAATGTCCCATGTGCGATCCTGTCCAGTATGTGCCCAGTCCAAGACTCCTCGACAGAGATCTGCCAGTTTATTGCAACCCATTGAGATACCACCAAGACCATAGCATACCATCGCTGTCAATTTTATTGTGGATCTCCCTGAGTAGGATGGGAACACGTGCATAATGGTGGTGTTTGATTGCTTTTCAAAATTGCCACACTTTGTACCCAAGACAGGCTTACCGAGAGCAGCGCAAATGGGCAGTGTTTTTCTCCACCAGGTCTATCGCTTACACGGTTTACCCTCCAAGATCATCTCTGACCATGGTTCACAATTTACTGCACATTTCTGGATTTGGCTGTGCAAACACTTGAAGATACAAAGAGGACTTAGTTCTGGTTACCACCCCTAAACCAACTGTCAGACCTAAAGAACTAATCAGACCTTCAAGCAATATCTTCGTTGCTATGCTACCGCCACGCAGGATAACTGGTCTTCTTGTTTGGATATGGCAGAATTTGCTGATAACAACTCTTGGCATTCCTCCATTCAAAAATCACCCTTTTCTGTCACCTACTGTCAGCTTCCCAGGCTAACTCCTGTTGGACTGCGTATTGGATAGCCCTGTTCCTTTAGTGGATGCCATCGTACGTCACCTTCAGCAGATATATATACTTACGGATTCCATTCTTCAGGACACCAAGGCCCATGCTAAACATCAGGCAGATATGCATTGATGCCTGGAACGTTCCTACCAGAGTGGTGAATGGGTATGGTTATCATAAAAAAAATCTTCCCTTACATAACCTACCTGTGAAGTTGGCTCCTAGGTATCTCGGTCCTTTTTCAATTCTGAAGAAGATCTCGTCACTGGCCTACAAACTATTGCTGCCTGCTGCATGGCAGATACATCCTGTGTTTCATGTTTCATTTTTGAAGCCTTTTGTGCCAGGTCACTATGGTCGCCTGCCTGGCTGACCTGCTCTGGTGGACGTCGACGACTGTCTCGAGTAAGTGGTCTGTTCCATTTGAGACTCTCAGTTTCGCAGGGGGTGTCTATACTACCTGTTTGACTTAGACAGCTACGCTCCTGCAGATCGCTCTTGGGAACCGGCCTCTCATGTAAATGTGTGATTTGTCTTTTTCATATCCGGTACCCCTGGAAGCCTGCTGTTTGGTGCCCTCTGGGGAGAGGTAGAGTGTTATGCGCTGCCATGGCGTCCCTAAATCTACGATCCCTGGGGAGTTTTCAGTAGTGGGCGCACCAGTGGAAAGTTCTGTGGAGGCACTGCAGTCGTGCAGGATGCTTCTGGGATCGGAGCTCCGGCATGCCTACGTTACAGCGTGGACTTATGTGCTGGGGTCAGCTGTTTGGCAACAGCGTTTGGTTTCCAGGGAAACCACTGATGCCGGAACACTCCACTATAAAAGGCAGGTGAGCAGCTTGAACAGTGCATCTTAATGCTCCTACGGTCCTGACTAGTTTTTATGTCCTTTCATGGTTCGTGGGTCCTTCAGCCCTTGTTGCTCACTCGCTGCCAGTCTCCTGTGTTCCTTGATGCTTCTTCTTCCTGCCTTCTGCCTCTTGCAGCCTTAGTCCTGTTCTTGACTTCTGACCCCTTCTTCCATCGTTCTGCATCTGCCTTATTCCAGTTTTTTCTTGTTCTCACCTACCATTGTCAGATAGTGGCTCCCCTGACATCTCGTGTGAACATCATCTACCTCCTGGCTCAACAGCACCGCTGTGGTTCCACTTCCTTACATCATGTTAAACTACCTGGAATTGAATCTAGTCCGTGGTGTGGGGGAATAGGTCCCGAACCTCGCCCAAGTCCACAATCTGCTTGGGACGGAAGGGGACCAAGTCTCCTGCCTGCACTGACCACAGATAATCCTGGACAACTCACAAACTGGTGCCTCCAAGAAGAAGGGAGGAAGCCCATCATTGCAAGGAACCGGTAAGCCACACCCTAGTGAACAAGCCCTTGACAGAATGTCCCTCACATGCCCCCAACATCGCATATGGGCAAGTATTCCTATTTCAGTAATTGCTGTTTTACAGCAACTCACATTGCATGCACACTAGTTCACTTTCTCACCAACAACTGACAGTGGAAATACCTACGCCTGTCCACTTCACAAATGTCTGCCATCATATACGCCCAGCATCGGCATGAGGCTGCATGCCAGTTAGGCTTTGTGCAACACACATGCCATGTACAGAAGGGATTATCTGAAATCATGCATACCCATGCAGAACACAGAAACACTGTAGAGTAATGGAGGTCAAGGATCAAGGATCTGGATTGACCCTCTCCAGGACCCAGAGGTGAAGGGGCGACACCCGATGGCAGTCTGCACAGTGCACCTCCACGGTGGCACCCAGGGTCAGCCTTGGCTGTGGCAGTGCCTGTAGCAAAATTGGCACACTACCTGCCTCCTGGTACCGCCCCACCAGGTATTCTTGGGAGGCATCAACTTTGCAGTTGCTTGCTAAATAGAGCTAATTAAGTGATTAACTCTGTGCTCACTTGCTGGAGTGGGGAGTTAATCACTTCAATAGGGGCTGACGCTTAACCTATGCTAGTTGGCAGCAGTGCCAAATTGTAATAAACAACACCCTGCTCCCGTGCTGGAGCGACGGGCACCAGCACAAGAGTGGGGTGCATTTCACTTCAATAGGGTGCCTGCTGCGCCTTCACCTACCACGCCAGCTCATTGGAGTTCTTGAAAGACAGGCCTGAGCTGGGGTGGCAGGACGGCTAATGTGGCGCCTTGAGGTCTGCCTTCACCTGGCTTCAAGCTTAAGGTTGTCCCAGCGCTTCTTTGTGTGGTCCACAGTACGGACTGCTACTCCCTCTGCGCTGATGGCAGCCATGATGTCCTCCCAGATGTTCTGACGTCCACACATCCCAAGCTTTGCGTGTGGCTTTAAGAGGGCATCATAATGGTCCAGGACCTGCTTACCCAGGATGCCAAATTCTGTGGCTGTGAAGTTGTTAGACCTCAGCCTTGCCTTGAAAGTGCTGGTTGATAGAGCGAACAAGGCTGTGCAGGTGGGCCCTGACAATGCATACTGTAGTGCTGTGGTGGTGGAGCAGAGTCATGGAATTCTTGGGACTGGCAGATGAGCTAGTCACCGAGCCCGATATGTAAACTACAGAAGAACAGGCATTGGGGGAATATCAGCCAATACAAGGCAGTGGTGGTGGTCAACAGGCACTAACACACTACCAGGTGGCAGTAGATGGTGACATTTGGAGGCAATCTAGGGCAGGAGGAGGCAGGATATGGCAAGAGGCAGGAGGAACAAGTGTCCCTCATGGGTTCATGAGACAACAGTGTGAAGATCCGAGTAAGGGGCCTAAGTGAGTAAATTACACACTACATGCAACACGCCTACCTGCTGTGCCTGAAACATTTTCATCACTGGGCTCGGTCAGGCCTCTACCTCCCCATTCTTCACTGTTTACACTGCTCATCACCTCCCACCAACCTGCACTACTCTCAAAGTGTGCTGCAGTCCTCTCCCTGTTCCCTAGTCCTCCTACAACACAGAGCCTGCCATCCTCCAAATGCATACTGCACCGGAAATTTTAACGCCACACATTCCATCTGGCACCCACTGGACTAACCTCTGCCTTATGTCTCTCTCTTCTGCATTCTTTATGTCAAAATTCTTTGCCTTGTATGCGCCTCTTTATCTCTGCTGTCTCTTCACCTGAAACCTGAATCTTGACTGTTGTTGCTGCTTTTTAGTGCTTTCCTGAAAAAGGAAATTTAGATGAGCATTAAACCTGCGCATTGACTATTTTGCTGCTTTTTAGCACTCACATCCAGTTTGGGTATTTTAAACTCTGCTTCAATGTGTGTATCTTGTTTATAGCGCCACCTTCATCCATGCCTGCTTGGCTGTTAGGCCACCTGATTAGTTTATTTGTGTACTGTGCTTCCCCCGCTACATGGCACACTCTATCTCCCCTATCTACTCTAACTGCTACTCATTCACCTATCCAATCCCTCTCACAAAGCCTGGAAGAAAAAAGCTTTACAAATACCCCTGGCCTCTAATCCAGCCCTATCTATTCTTGACACCTATGTCATTTCTACATCCAGGCATACTATTACCGACATCCTCTTCTCTGTCCCCTCCCTGGACCTATGGACACCCCACTTGGTATCCACTCGCTCTCCTTTCTCCTCCTCTCCCATCAATGGTGGCACTAGATGGGAAGTACTCTTGTCATACTTCTCATCCTCAAGGTGCATCATTGCTGTCTATTACAATGGCACTATCAGGGCCCACATTTCTCAACCTACTCTTCCCCTCCTTGTCCAGTGCCTACCTTCTCTCATCAACATCCTCCCTTTTCCAGCTACCCCACCTTCCTCCTGTCCCCTATCCTCTCCACCACCACCGACGGGAGTACCTCACCCCTGTACCTCTACTCGGAAAACTTTCAAAGGTGGCAATCAGCTTCACTTAGCTCCTCTGAATGCTTTTTCTGCTGTCAAACACTCCTCTGACAACTGTCTCCTTGAAAACTTTGATCTTGATGCCCTCACCCTTACCTAGACCTGGTTCAGTGCCAGCTCTGTCACTGCTCTTGACACGCTCCTCCCAGAGTGCTACAAAATTCTCTCCAAACCCAGCCCTAACTGGACAGGAGGTGGAGTGGCCATGATTATCCCTGTGTGGGTCCTTGTTTCTATCATACCCACTCAATCCTACCTCTCTTTTGAATGCCTTGCCTATATGCTCAGAGGCTCTCATACTCTCTCACTCACCCTTGCTACCATCTACAGACCCCCCGGCCCCATCTCTCTCTTCCTCTCTGAATGGGCCAACCTCACCTCTTCCCTCTTGACCTCTTCTTCCATACTCCTCCTCCTCTGTGGTATCAACATCCACCTTGACTCCCCTAAATCAGCTACCCTACTGTTCCATGACCTCTGTGACTCCATCTCTCTCACTATTCTTCCTTCCAGTCTGACCCACACAGCCAGAAACGCTCTGGATGCTCTCATCTATGTCACCAATCCCTCTCCTCATCTGACCACACTCACCGCACCTCCCGCTTGTGGGCCCTTGGCCCTCTGTCTGAACCACCCCCTGCACTGCCAGTCTCCTTTTCTGTCATTCGACTGATGAAGCACGTTTCAGTCACTACTTTTGCCTCCACTTTCATCCCCCCTCCCACTGCTGCCTCTGATCTGATTCTCCCTCTGACTCTATCCTCAACAACCTGCACCTCGCCATCTCCAACACCCTCGATATTATTGGCTCTGTCATGAGGATCCGCCTGAAACCTGCCTCCAAGTGCAATGGCTGGTATAACTTCAATCTAATATCTCTGAAATGTAAGTGCAAAGGTGCAGAATGTAAGTGGCAGACCTTGGGTTCATCCAGTGACAAACTGGCCACTAACAATATGGCTGCAAGGAACTTGCAAATCCAACAGCATTCTCCATGCCTCTTTTTTCCTCTGAGGCCCTCTGCAATGCATTGGCCTTCCATTTCTCATCTAAAACTCAGGACATCCTGCCTCCCTTGGCTCCCCTCCATCCACTCCTGCACTCTCCTCCCTCCTGCCCATAGCACCTGATGAGATCTCTAAAGTTGTCCACTCTATGAAGGTCTAATCCAAACAGGTGCTCCCCTGCTCTTCTAGGACCATTACGGGCAACAACCCCTCTCTCTCCCCTGATCTTGTTGATTTCTGTACCCACTCCTTCACCACTGTCTCTTTACCTCTATCTCTCAAGCACTACCTTGTGCACCCTCTACTACAAAAGCTGTCTGCTCACCCTCCCTGCCTGGCTAATTATCACCCTATTCCCACCACCCCCTTTCGGGCTAAACTCACAGAGAAGTTGGTCCTCCCCCAACTCATCCGTCACATGCAAATCGCTGGTTACCTCCATGACCATCAACCTGGATTCTGGGCATCCAGAGGCACAGAAACTGCTCTCTTGAACACCTGTGAAGAAATGCTTGCATATCCTGACTCTAACTGTCCTGCTGTTCTCATTCTCCTCAATCTCTCCTCTGAGTTTTTACATGGTCAACCATTCTACCCTCATGAAACCGCTCTGTGATACACTCAGCATCACGGATTGGACACTGGACTGGCTAACCTCTTTCCTCACTAACCGCCCATCCCAGTTGCAACTGGTCCCTTACTCCTCCATCACTTCACACTCTACATGCAGCATCCCCCAGGGCTCTATCCTATGCCCATGGCTCTTCAATATCTATCTGTCCCCTCTTGCTCACTTGATCTGCTCCTTCTCTCCTCATTTCGAATGTTATGCTGATGACACACGGCCTTCCTTCCAACTTCCCTCCACCGCCTCCTCTTCCTCCTCCCACATCCCCAATTGTCTATCCATGCATGGTCTGTGGCTAACGACCTCTGTCTTAATGCAAGTAAGACAGAGATCCTTCTTATTGGGACACCTGTTCCCTGTTTCCCTCCTACCCTCTGGCTGCCCTCCTTGGGCCCTTTACCTTCACATTTCCTTGAGGCAAAAAACCTCAGGGTCATCTTCAACGCCTCCCTCTCCTTCACTCCTAACATCTTGAATCCTGCCAAGAAGGTCCACTTCCAGCTTCACCTCCTTATAGGAATTCTCATTTTCCTCACCTTTCCCCATAAACTCAACATTATTAGAGCTCTGGTCCTCTCAAGGCTGGTCCACTGCAACAGCCTCTTTCTCAATCTTCCCCTTTCCTCCCTATGCCCCGTTCAGCTAATCCATAATAGGGCTGCAAGACGCATCCTTGGCCTCAAGACCAGGGACTGTAATTCTCCAGCCCTAAAATCTCCCCACTGGCTCCCGGTGGCTGCAAGGATCAAATTCAAGACCCTCTGCATCATCCACAAGGATTTCTCTCTCTAAATGCTTCCCTGCTAAAGCCCTCCGCTCCTCTAACTCCAACTCTCTGCTCATCAAACGTTTCTCCAAGCAGGGAGTGAGGGACAGGTCCCTCTCTTCGGCTGATACCTCTCTTTGGAACAGCCTTCCTGCCCCTCTCAGACTTGAGCTGGACCTCCTTAAGTTCCAGAAACGTCTCAAAACTCTGCTTTTCTCTGCCTCTTTCCCTCTTTCCCTTCCCTGCTAATCACCCACTGACATTGAGACTGGCAGCCTGGACTCTCAAGAATCTCCCAGGTACCAGGACCCTGCCCAGTCAATGCCAGCACCCCCTGACCCCCAGCACTGCCCTTGAGGGCTCCCTACTGTGTGGCTGTACATTCCACCTGTGGGATCCCCCACCCTAGCACTTAGCATGCAATACCTCAGCAGGCACCCTCGGCACTTCCCTCCTGAGCTCTCACCAGCTGTTGCCCATACTCTCCTCCCTACCCCACCTCCCTCTCCTGCACTTCTTTTTACAGCACTTGCACGTCTGAATGCCACAAGGCCTAGTAGGAACATGATTGTATATTTTCTGACTTTTGCCATTATGTATTTTTCATCCCCTTGTTACCTCCTCACGTTGCCATGTGGCGCCTTGAAACACTATTTTGTTGTATAGGTGCCTAACAAATTCTCAATAAATAAATAAATACATTTAAGGGGTGTAATGTGCATTTCCTGTCCTGCGCAGAGAGGGAGAACATGGAGACAGAGATATTTAGTATTTTGAAGGTGTATCACAGAGATAGTTAGTGGTGGAATGCGTTCCTGTTGTGCCCGCAGATGGACACTGTTGTGGGTTTAATGTGCATTTTGCTGAGCCTATTTTGTGGGGAGTGCCACGTGAATTTTGAGGCCAGATTTAAGGCAACCTTATATTGACTGAACCATGTGTGGAGAGGCTCCACAAATTGGGAGCGGATGAGGATGGGGAAGAGGGCAGACGAAGGATGGAAGTGAGCCTAAAGGTGCCTGTGCATGTCCAGCGTCCACTAGTGGCAAAAGGGGCCAGCCTGTAGAGCAGGAAGGGGCAGTATCACACAAAGAGGAAGACACGCAGGTAAAGGACAAGGGGCCAACAAGGAAGAAGCAGTTATCATATGAGGAGCTGACAATTCTCACTGATTACGTTGCTAAGTACTGGGTTGATATGTACCCTTACGCTGGCAGTACCCTTCCTGTGACCCAGCGATGGAGAATGTGGAAGGAGGCCACAGACCAAGTCAAAGCCTGTGGTGTGGAGAGGCACACTGCGCAACATCTTTTCACTTTTTAACTTGATCTCCTGTTCTTCACCCCACTCCCCTTCCGCCTCCTCACCTGTAATGTTGAGTTCCAATCCTTCCCCGAACCTCTTCTTCCACAGCGCCTCCTTTTTTTTGTTTGAGTGCAGGTAAGGTCTACCTCAGAAGGAAGCCACCCTGACCCTTGAATAAGCGGTCTAGGTGGGCCCCTCTTCCAAAGCAAGCTGGTCCAGGGGAAAAAGCAGTACGGCATAAAAAAAACCTGTCTGGCTGTGGCACATAGATCTTCCGCTGATTGAGCAAATTGGTGAGATCCAGCGAGGGTAGGAATGTATCCGGAATAGTGAGGACACAATAGCAGGTTGAGGAGTGGCGAGCGGTGCAGCAAGGTGAAAAAGTACTGGGAAGCCGTTCCAATGAGAGAGACAAACGAGGGAAGAGTAATGCAAAAAAAGAGGAGAGAGGGAAACTAGAGGTGGGGAAGGCAGGACCGAGGGAGGACGGGAGAAAAATAGAGCTGGAAACCAAAAAAATACAGAATAGAAGGACTGGCGGAGGAGTCAGGACAGGAAGAAAACAACAGCGTGTCAACCCGAAAGCCTAACGCGCGAAGGTTGCAACACGTAGGCTTTCGGTTTGAGACTATAGAAAAAGGGCTTCTGTTGGCACTAGCCTAGGAAGACTAGACCGTCAAAGCACGGTACGTGGGAGCGTGGCAGCTCAGGCTAATTGTGGCTCAAACGCCATCAGGACCAGAGCCGCCAGCTCCCGCGGCGTGTGACACATATCCACAAGAGGATGAAGGACATCATGCGATGGACTAAGGAGAAGCTCAGTGACAACCTGGCCTCTGCCCAGGCCAGTGGAGGCAGATCACCATAGGAGGAGGAGCTAACTCCATTTGAAGAGGTCGGCAGTGAACTCATCAGCAGTGCGCAGTTAGTTGCGTGGGAGGCATGGACACCTATGCCGCCACATCAGGTGCCATGTGTGCATGTCATATGTGCTTCCATTCCTGCATGATATGCTGTCAAATGTTGTGGTCCAGTTGGTGGGATTCCTCTTCAGCCTTACATGGGTACTGCAGTAACGCTACCATGGTCACTTCCATAACATGGTCTGCATTGAGGGAGATGCATGCGTGGTGTCCATGTGCCGTTGGCATTGACCTCACAGTACACATCGCTGTATATAGGGTTTCACTGCTATGCCAGTACACCTATGTGGGTCAATGACATTGTTAGAGATATTGTCTGCAGGAGATACACCTAATCTTGTGGCATTTTTTTATTGTGATAAAATGGTGGCATATTTATTGTGGTAATGCATTGGTGTCTTTCCTATCTAGAGTGGTAATGCTCCCATCAGAATATATCCTAATGGCTCTATTTCATCCCAGGGCCTCTGAAAGTATAAGTTACTGGACTTGTTACGCTTATATTTTGACAGTGTCACTGTCTTTCCTCAGCAACTTATCTACGATGCTGAGCTATGCTCTATCAGCCAAATCATAAAGCATTTTCCATTGTGAATGATTCACTAGACACGCGTACATCACACACTTTTAAACTTAATTGCTATGAACACCAAAATTCACTTCAGGATTTACCACCTCTGGTAGAACTGATTACCACCTGCAGTACACTGGGGCTCTTCTCTGTAACCTCACACCCTCTTTGTCAGTGAGCGTATTTATGCACATAAAACTTAACCACACTTTCTTAGTTTTTAAAAACATATTCTTTTTCTGTACACTGTTATTTGAATCTACTCAGAAAACATGTCTTGCAGTATAAACTTGGATACAAAAAGAGAACATCCCACTGATAGCATGTCACAGTTTATATTAATTAATGAATACCCTCTATTTTTTATCGTATTGCCGACCTTGAACTCGGATACACTCGGCAGTAGACACAGTCTGAGAAAGTAAATGAAAGAACGAAACGACAGCATATCAAACCATTTTTTCTGAATTTTCAAGTTATGTTAATGTTGCATCAAAGAACATTACACATGAAAGAAATCTGCCAGCCCTGACTAACTATGAAAATGCATCCATTCAGTTGTTCAGCTCACTTATGACTGGCTCATATTCACCTTGGAAGCTGGCGAGATTCCTGCGCTGTTATCTCTGGAAAACCTCTATTTGTTGGCTTGTCAGCAAACAGAAGTATCACAACCTACGCACACCTAGGTAGCCCCAAAGGAGAACCAGACTTGTTATGTGATGTTATGTCATTTTGCATTTATATAGCGCCTTACATACCATTGGTATGGTCTGAAGGCGCTGGTAGGTTGAACGCCCTCGGGAACCGAAGTTCAGGTCAGTAGAGAGAGTAGATAGAGTTGAAGGTGCATGTGAGCACCGGGTATGTGTGCAGCTGGTGCGGTATTCGTGTGATAGCTGATTTTTAGTGGTAGGTGTGGTGGTGGTTGAGAGATCAGGAGTATGTGTTCGTTCTGGCAGGATTTATCCAGACCGAGTGTGGCTGTGTTAGGCCTGAGGGGAACGCCTGGCTGGGGGGGTGTAACCAGCAGTGTTTACTTAGAGTGATGGGGAGTGAGCGGCGGATGTTGGTATGAGAACAGTTATACTGAATGGTGTCATAGTATCTCTGTTTTCTAGTTGAGTGGTGGTGTAGAGAAGAGAGTAAGCGTGGTGGTGTGATATGATGGGTTATATGCTCTTTCAAACGTTCCCTGCATTCCAAACCGTATGTACGTCACACAATTCTATGCGCTCCAATCCATTCCATGCACCCGAGTCTGCTCTACACACTCCGGTCTGCATAATGCACTCATGTACTCGAGTCCGCCCTACATACTCTTGTCTGCCGGACTGCGTAATGCAGTCTGCACTCATTTGTTCATTCTACATACTCGTCTGCTCTGCGATACACGTCTGTTCTCTCTGGGTACTTGTTCACTCGGTTCTAGGCACTCATTCGCTCTAGGCACTCATTCGCTCTAGGCCCACGTCTGTTTTTTGCCCTCACACGCACTATGCATTCGCCTGTTTTGCTCAATCGCCCGCTCTACGCACTTGTCCGTTTTATGCTCTCATACGCACTATGCATTCACATGTTTTGCGCACTCACCTCCTCTACGCATTCACATCCTCTACGCACTCACCCCCTCTACGCACTCACCCCCTCCACGCAGTCACCCCCTCCACGCACTCACCCCTCCATGCACTCATCCCCTCCACGCACTCATCCCCTTCACGCACTCACCCCCTCCACGACCTCACCCCCTCCATGTACTCTCCCCCTCCATGCACTCGCCCCCTCCACGCACTCACCCCCTCCACGCACTCACTCCCTCCACACACTCACCTCCTCCACGCATTCATCCCCTCCACGCACTCACCCCTCCACGCACTCATCCCCTCCATGCACTCATCCTCTCCACGCACTCATCCCATCCAAGCACTTATCCGCTCCCTGCATTCATCTGCTCCCCGCACACATCCACTCCCCGCACTCATCCGCTCCACACACTTGTCTGTTCCCCACACTCATCCGCTCTATGTACCTATCCGCTCAATGCACTTGTCCGCTCAATGCACTCATCCGCTCAATGCACTCATAATCTCCACGCATTCAACTTATCCACTCCTCGCACTCGTCCACTCGCCTTACTCATCCGCTCGCCTCACTCATCCGCTCCCCTCACTCATCTGCTCTATGTACTCATCGGTTCTGTGCACTCGTGCTTTCCACGCATTCAACTCATCTGCTCCTGGCACTGATCCACTCTTATGCACTTGTCCGCTTTTATGCACTCGTCTACTCTTATGCACTCGTCTGATCTATGCACTTGTCCGCTCAATACACTCATCCGCTCAATGCACTCGTGATCTCCACGCATTCAACTTATCCGCTCCTCGCACTCGTCCACTCGCCTTACTCATCCGCTCACCTCACTCGTCCGCTCCCCTCACTCATCTGCTCTATGTACTCATCCGCTCTATGCACTCGTCCGCTCTAGGCACTCGTCCACTCTATGCACTTGTTCACTCTATGCACTTGTCCACTCTATAAGCTCATCCACTCTATATGCTCATCCACTCTATACGCTCATCCACTCTATACGCTCATCCATTCTATACATTCGCTCTATACATTCGCTAGGTCTGCACATTCATCTGCTCCAGCGATCTTCACACTCTCCTCACTTCGGTATTCATCTGCTATCCATACTCATCCGCTCTACATACTCATCCGCTCTACATACTCATCCAATCTACATACTCATCAGCTCTACCTTCTCATTCGCTCTACATACTCATCCGGTTTACGCTCATCCGTTCTGTACATTCATCTGTTCTACGCACTCGTGCGTTCTACTCGCTTCTCTGTAATTACGCACCCATCCGCTCTACACGCTCGTCCGCTCTACACATGCAACCGCTCTACACGCGCAATCACTTAACATGTTCATCCATTTTATACACTCATCTGATCTATCTACTCATTTGGTTTACATACTCATTCGATCTATATAGTCATCTGTTCTTCCACCCATGCATTCTTCCACACAGCGTATTCATCTGTTCCACACGGTTCATCCATTCTGACTATTTCAACCACGCCATTCACTTCGTTCACTCCTCATGGATTATGTCCATTTCAGCAGTTTAATCTCTTTACTGTTTCTCTATGATTTATTCGTATTATTCACTTCACTGTTTTGATCTACTTTACTCATTTGATTCTGTTTGTCCTTCTAGTTTATATTCGGGGTTATTAGCTGTCAGTTTCTGGTAACCGGTAGTTTGTTGGATTGGTGTCGTTGAGCTGCTGTTATTCAGTTTGGGTTGGTTTGGTACCAGTTGGTTTTAGGCGAAGAGCCAGGTTTTCAGCAGTTTGCGGAAAGAAGTTAAATCCTCAGTTAGGCGGATGTGGGGTGGGAGCGAGTTCCACAGGGTGGAGACCAAGGCTGAGAATGATGATTCGCCGAACCTGACTGAGTTTGTCTTAGGTATGACAAGGAGGCCGGCTGAGCTTGATCTTAGGGTGCGTGGGGGGTGATAGGGTATTAGCTCGTCTTGGAGATATTGAGGTCCGGTTTTATGCAGTGCTCGATGGGAGATGCATAAGGTTTTGAAAGTCACCCTTCGGGCTACTGGAAGCCAGTGAAGTATCTTAAGGGCTGGGGAGATGTGGTCTCTTGGGCCGAGCACAAGTAGCATTTTGGGTGCCACATTTTGTACCCTTTGGAGTTTATTCAGTTGGTACGCGTGGACTCCGAGGTATAGGGGGTTTGCGTAACCCAGTCTTGATATAACGATTGATTGGACCACAGAGAGTCTGTTGGGAAAGGAGAAATATGGGAAGATGTGCCTAAGGGTTTTAAGGTGGTAGTGGCAGGACTTTGAGACGTTGTTGACTTGGCGCGAGAGTGTTAGGTCAGAGTCAAGGGTGCATCAAAGATTTTTCACTGAGTTGCAGGGGGTCGGTGAGTTGCCCATGGCGGGTGGCCAGGGGAGTGGGTGCGGAAGAAGTTCAGAGTTGCCACATACCATGATTTCTGTTTTGGAGGGGTTTAAAAGGAGGTGGCTTTGAGTCATCCAGAGTTCTATGTCGAGGAGGCAGGAGGCCAGGTCAGGTCGGGAGTTGGGTTTTGAGTTCATTAGTTTTAGAATTAGTTGAGTGTCGTCAGCGTAGTTGTAACACAGGATGTTGTGTGAACAAATTATTAGTGGGAGGATGATCAGGTAGAGATTGAACAGGAGGGCGGATAGGCATGCTCCTTGTGGGACTCCCGGGTCGACTGGTCGGGCTTGGGAGGTATAAGTCGAGAGTATTGTTATTTAGTACCTATCTTTGAGGAATGAAGCTATTCATTTAAGAGTGGTTCCATGAATTCCTAGGGAGTGGAGGCGGTCTAGGAGGATTGAGTGATTGATTGTGTCGAAGGCGGCAGATAGGTCAAGAAGGATTAGTGCGGCGCATCCCGCGGAGTCTGCCGTCATTTTAAGGTCATCCCAGATTGAGGTTAGGGTGGTTTCAGTTCTGTGATGGGCTCTGAAACCTGATTGTGCGCAGTCTAAGAGATTGTTGGCTTCAACAAAGCTATTTAGTTGGGAGTAGGTGGTTCTGTCAATGAGTTTGGCAAGGAATCTGGTGTTTGAGATGGGGTGGTAGTTTTTGGGCTCAAGAGGGTCGAGGGAGGTTTTTTTTTAGGGGTTTGACATGAACTGTTTTGAATGTGTCGGGAAAGATCCCAGAGGAAAGGGAGGCATTTATGATGGATCTTGCGTGTTCTCCTGCACAGGTGGAAGCAAAAATCTCTTTGAGGGTTGTGGCCGGGCAAGGGTCCAGCGGAGAGCCAGGTTGTTTGCGGGCAAATAGGAGTTTGAGAAATTGCTCTGGTGATATTGGACTAAAGGATTCGAAACGTTGGTTGCGTAGTAGTCGCAGCTGGTGGGATGGCCATTATGGGGGGGTATTGCCTGGTGGATGTGAGAGAGCCAATTTGGTGGCTAGAGTATTTGTTCTTTCGAGAGCCGTGGTGTAAAAGTGGAGGGAGAGTGAGTCGCAGAGTGATTGTGAGGGGGTCGGGACAGTCGTGGTGAAAGCTGGTTTTGTGAATTCCGAGATGATTTTGTGGAGTTCTTTGCTTGGGTTTTTGCAGTTTAGGATTTGGGAGTTGTAGTGGGCATTTTTTGCTTTCCTGATTTCAGCCTTGTACTGATAGAGGTGTTGGGCCAAAGTGGCCTTGTTCTCCTTGGTTTTGTCTTTCTGCCATTTGCGTTCTAGGTATTTATATAGTTGTTTAGTGGTCTTCAACTCAGGAGTGAACCATCTGGGGGAAGAGGCCACGGCGGGTTGACGGTTTGCATTAGAGATGTGTTGAGCCATGAGTCAAAGGTGTCAGGGGTTAGTTGATTATTGAGTTGGCAGGTAGGTGGTGGAGACTGGAAGAGTGCGTCGGCTAGGTCAGGGACGATTATTCGTTTTTTACAGCATTTGCGTAGATTCGGTAGTTCAGATTCAAGAACGGGACGAGGGTCGGGTGAGCGAATGGCAAAAGAGAGAATGATCAGACCAGATGATAGGGGTTTAAATGAATCCGGGTGTTGAAGCTAAAGATGGCATCAAGAGTGTGTCCTTTATAGTGAGTCGGGCCATTTATGTGGGGTTGGAGGTTAATTGAGTCAAAACCGTCAACCAGAGAGTGAGTCATAGGGTTGGTGGGGACGTCGAGCCATATGTTGAAGTCTCCAAGAAGGGTGGCGATAGAGTCACAGAGGTTGTTTGTGAATTGTCTATCGTAGCCAGGGGCCTGTAGATGGGGAGAGAGATAGTTTAACGAGGAGTGATTCGCAGGAAGGAATGGACGGATGGTTGTCGATGATTAAGGTGTGGAAGAGAGACTTGAAGACGAATGCTACTCCCCCTCTTCTAGAGGGATGGTTCAGAGGGATGAGGGAGTAGTCGGGGGGGGGAGGCTTCACTGGCTATTGGGGCGAAGTCGTCTCAGAACCAAGTTTCGTTGATGAAAACCAGATCTGGTTTGTCAGAGGCGAGGAGGTCAAAGATGCAGTATCTGTTTTTTGCTATGGATCGGGCATTAAATAGGATGCAGTTCACATCAGGGGGCGAGGATGATCTCGGAGCAGGAGCGGAAGGGGGTGGTGGCGGAGAGAGAGGAGTAGACTGGGAGATGATCGATGGGAATAGTGGGCAAGCAGAAGAATTGGCGGGTTTCGGGCGGGATTGGGTGGCTGCATGTGTTAGGATGATCGGGTTTGGCTCGAGGGATTTGAAGGTGGGGTCTGTGCGGTTAGGAGTTTCAGTTGCAGTTGATGAGAAGTCGAGGGAGAGGGGTTTCAGGAAGGGTGAAGCTACGGGGGAAGGAGGTGATTGGGGGAAAGAGGTGGTGAGTCGAGACAGTGGAGACGAAGCGTGCTGAGAGATTGAGGTGGACCAGTTACGATTCCTCTTTAGTTTCTTTATTGCGATTGGAGTGAGGGAGAGGGTAGGGAGGTCAGAAGGGGAGAGGGATGCAGCTTCGGTTCTTGCTAAAGCTAGGTTAGTCAATCAGTTTTTAGGGAGGGGAAAGGGTGCGTTCGGGGGGACGGTGGTGGGGGTTTGTGGGCAAGGTGAGGGATGGATGTTTGCAGGGCGGGGTGTGCCCGCTGTGATAGTGGGGGAGCGGGCATGGTTAACGTATGCTGGTCGGTGGTGGCGTTCAGGGGAGGAGTGGTCTTAGGGTGGTTGGCTCGCCATTGCGTCCTTCTGGCTTGGTGTTTGGAGAGGCGAGTGGTAGGGAGTGGAAAGGAGGGTGGGATGATTTGGGAAGGGGGACGGGAGGGAAGGCTGGTTGGGGGGTGGGGAGGATCACGGCGGTCATTACCGACAGACTCTGGTGGAGTGGGTGCACTCATGCTAAGTACGATCTGTAAGTTGTAGTCTCAAGTGCAATTTGCAGTTGATTCGGCTGTATCACTGGCTGTGAGTGGGTTCTAGTAAGCTGGAATACCGGTAAGCTATTAAGGAGAAGTTGAAAGTAGCAACACCCCAGGTATAGCTTTAGTTGGACTTTTAGATGGAGTTGGGCAGGCTTTCTAATTGTAGTTCTAAATTCAGTGGGGGCACGCTATTAGGCACACTTCCAAGTTCAATTTGGACAGAGATGATATTAGGCTATTAGGTGCACTTCTAGCTTCAACTGTACACAGAGATGATATTAGGCTATTAGGTACTATTAGGTACACTTCTAGATTCGACTTTATACAGGGAGGGTATTAGGCATGATTCTAAAGTCAACTTTGCACAGAGAGGTTATTACTGAGATTAGTCGGTTCAACCAGGCACAGTATTAGATTGTTAGGATAATGGACACACTTCTAAATTTACAGAGAGGCTATTGGGCACACTTCAAATTCACAGAGAGGTTTATTGGGTGCACTTCTAAATCCAACTTTCACAGAGAGGCTATTGGGCACAACTCTAGATTCTCAGAGAGGCTATTGGGCACACTTCTCAATTAAGGGAGGTTGTTGGGCACACTTCTAATTTCAACTTTTCACAGAGAGACTATTGGGTGCCCTTCTAGATTCAACTTCCAAATTCAACTTTCACAGGTATGCTATTGGCTGTACATCTGAATTCAGCTTTCACAGAGAGGCTGTTGGGGGCACTTCTAAATTCAGCTTCTAAATTCAACATTCACAAGTATGCTATTGGGCGTATATCTAAGTTCAGCTTTCACAGAGAGGCTGTTGGGCACACTTCTATATTCAGTTTTTACATGGAAGTTTATTGGGAACACTTCTAAATTCACAGCGAGGGTATTGGGTATACTTCAAAATTCAACTTTTCACAGAGAGGCTATTGTGGACACTTCTAAATTCAACTTCTAAATGCACTTTTAAGTTTAACTTTCAAAGACAGGCTATTGGGCGCACTTCTAAATTCAGCTTTTAATTCAACTTTCACAGGTATGCTATTGGCTGTACATCTGAATTCAGCTTTCACAGAGAGGCTGTTGGGGGCACTTCTAAATTCAGCTTCTAAATTCAACATTCACAAGTATGCTATTGGGCGTATATCTAAGTTCAGCTTTCACAGAGAGGCTGTTGGGCACACTTCTATATTCAGTTTTTACATGGAAGTTTATTGGGAACACTTCTAAATTCACAGCGAGGGTATTGGGTATACTTCAAAATTCAACTTTTCACAGAGAGGCTATTGTGGACACTTCTAAATTCAACTTCTAAATGCACTTTAAGTTTAACTTTCAAAGACAGGCTATTGGGCGCACTTCTAAATTCAGCTTTTAATTCAACTTTCACAGGTATGCTATTGGGCGTATATCTGAATTCAGCTTTCACAGAGAGGCTGTTGGGGGCACTTCTAAATTCAACTTCTAAATTCAGCTTTCACGGTATGCTATTGGCGCACTTCTAGGTTGAATTTTCACAGGGAGGCTATTTGGCACACTTCTAAGATCACAGAGAGGCTACTGGGTAGAGTTATAAATTCGATTTTCCACAGAGAGGCTATTGGTCACACTTTTAAATTCAGCTTTCCTCAGAGAGGCTATTGGGCACACTTCTAAAATCAGCTTTTAAATGTACTTCTAGATTCAACTTTCAGAGAGAGGCTATTGGGCACACTTCTACGCTCACAGAGAGGCTATTGGGCACACTTCTAAAATCAACTTTTAAATGCACTTCTAGATTCAACTTTCACACAGAGGCTATTGGGGACACTTCTAAGTTCACAGAGAGGCTATTGGGCACACTTCTAAGTTCACTGAGAGGGTATTGAGCACAATTCTAAAATCAACTTTTAAATGACTTCAAGATTCAAGGCTATTGGGCGTCCTTCTAAATTCAACTTTTCACAGAGAGGCTATTAGGCACACTTCTAAAATCAACTTTTAAATGCACTTCTAAATTCAACTTTCACAGAGAGGCTATTGGGCACACTTCTAAGTTCACAGAGGCTCTAAAAAGCAACTTTTAAAAGCACTTCTAAGTTCAACTTTCACGGAGAGACTATTGGGCACACTTCTAAAATCAACTTTTAAATGCACTTCTAGATTCAACTTTCACAGAGAGGCTATTGGGCACACTTCTAAGTTCACAGAGGCTATGGAGCACACTTCTAAGTTCAACTTTCACACAGAGGCTATTGGGCACACTTCTAAAATCAACTTTTAAATGCACTTCTAGATTCAAATTTCACAGAGAGGCTATTGGGCACATTTCTAAGTTCAACTTTCACAGAGAGGCTATTGGGCACACTTCCAGGTTCACAGAGAGGCTATTGGGCACACTTCTAAGTTCACAGAGAGGCTATTGGGCACACTTAGCAGTTCAACTTTCCCAGAGAGGCTATTGGGCACACTTCTAAAATCAACTTTTAAATGCACATCTAGATTTAACTTTCACTGAAAGGCTATTGTGCACACTTCTAAAATCAACTTTTAAATGCACTTCTAGATTCAACTTTCACAGAGAGGCAGTTGGGCACACTTCTAAAATCAACTTTTAAATGCACTTCTAGATTCAACTTTCACAGAGAGGCTATTGGGCACACTTCCAGGTTCACAGAGAGGCTATTGGGCACACTTCTAAGTGCAACTTCCACAGAGAGGCTATTGGGCACACTTCTAAAATCAACTTTTAAAAGCACTTCTAGATTCAACTTTCACAGAGAGGCTATTGGGCACACTTCTAAGTTCAACTTTCACTTCTGAAGTCAACTTTTAAATGCACTTCTAGATTCAACTTTCACAGAGAGGCTATTTGGCACACTTCTAAGTTCACAGAGAGGCTATTGGGCACACTTAGCAGCTCAACTTTCCCAGAGAGGCTATTGGGCACAATTCTAAAATCAACTTTTAAATGCACATCTAGATTCAACTTTCACAGAGAGGCAGTTGGGCACACTTCTAAAATCAACTTTTAAATGCACTTCTAGATTCAACTTTCACAGAGAGGCTATTGGGCACACTTCCAGGTTCACAGAGAGGCTATTGGGCACACTTCTAAGTGCAACTTCCACAGAGAGGCTATTGGGCACACTTCTAAAATCAACTTTTAAATGCACTTCTAGATTCAACTTTCACAGAGAGGCTATTGGACACACTTCTAAGTTCATAGAGGCTATTGAGCACACGTCTAAAGTTAACTTTTTAAAAGCACTTCTAGATTCAACTTTCACAGAGAGGTTATTGGGCACACTTCTAAGTTCAACTTTCACTTCTGAAGTCAACTTTTAAATGCACTTCTAGATTCAACTTTCACAGAGAGGCTATTTGGCACACTTCTAAGTTCACAGAGAGGCTATTGGGCACACTTAGCAGCTCAACTTTCCCAGAGAGGCTATTGGGCACAATTCTAAAATCAACTTTTAAATGCACATCTAGATTCAACTTTCACAGAGAGGCTATTGTGCACACTTCTAAAATCAACTTTTAAATGCACTTCTAGATTCAACTTTCACAGAGAGGCTATTGGACACACTTCTAAAATCAACTTTTAAATGCACTTCTAGATTCAACCTTCACAGAGAGGCTATTGGGCACACTTCTAAGTTCATAGAGGCTATTGAGCACACTTCTAAAGTTAACTTTTTAAAAGCACTTCTAGATTCAACTTTCACAGAGAGGCTATTGGGCACACTTCTAAGTTCAACTTTCACTTCTGAAGTCAACTTTTAAATGCACTTCTAGATTCAACTTTCACAGAGAGGCTATGTGGCACACTTCTAAGTTCACAGAGAGGCTATTGGGCACACTTAGCAGCTCAACTTTCCCAGAGAGGCTATTGGGCACAATTCTAAAATCAACTTTTAAATGCACATCTAGATTCAACTTTCACAGAGAGGCAGTTGGGCACACTTCTAAAATCAACTTTTAAATGCACTTCTAGATTCAACTTTCACAGAGAGGCTATTGGGCACACTTCCAGGTTCACAGAGAGGCTATTGGGCACTTTTCTAAGTGCAACTTCCACAGAGAGGCTATTGGGCACACTTCTAAAATCAACTTTTAAATGCACTTCTAGATTCAACCTTCACAGAGAGGCTATTGGACACACTTCTAAAATCAACTTTTAAATGCACTTCTAGATTCAACTTTCACAGAGAGGCTATTGGGCACACTTCTAAGTTCATAGAGGCTATTGAGCACACTTCTAAAGTTAACTTTTTAAAAGCACTTCTAGATTCAACTTTCACAGAGAGGCTATTGGGCACACTTCTAAGTTCAACTTTCACTTCTGAAGTCAACTTTTAAATGCACTTCTAGATTCAACTTTCACAGAGAGGCTATTTGGCACACTTCTAAGTTCACAGAGAGGCTATTGGGCACACTTAGCAGCTCAACTTTCCCAGAGAGGCTATTGGGCACAATTCTAAAATCAACTTTTAAATGCACATCTAGATTCAACTTTCACAGAGAGGCTATTGTGCACACTTCTAAAATCAACTTTTAAATGCACTTCTAGATTCAACTTTCACAGAGAGGCAGTTGGGCACACTTCTAAAATCAACTTTTAAATGCACTTCTAGATTTAACTTTCACAGAGAGGCTATTGGACACACTTCTAAGTTCACAGAGAGGCTATTGGGTAGAGTTCTAAATCTGACTTTCACAGTGAGGCTATTGGGCACACTTCTAAAATCAACTTTTAAATGCACTTCTAGATTCATCTTTCACAGAGAGGCTATTGGGGACACTTCTAAGTTCACAGAGAGGCTATTGGGCACACTTCTAAGTTCACAGAGAGGCTATTGGGCACACTTCTAAGTTCACAGAGAGGGTATTGGGCACACTTCTAAAATCAACTTTTAAATGACTTCAAGATTCAAGGCTATTGGGCACCCTTCTAAATTCAACTTTTCACAGAGAGGCTATTGGGCACACTTCTAAAATCAACTTTTAAATGCACTTCTAAATTCAACTTTTACAGAGAGGCTATTGGGCACACTTCTAAGCTGACAGAGGCTCTACAAATCAACTTTTAAATGCACTTCTAGATTCAAATTTCACAGAGGGCTATTGGGCACACTTCTAAGTTCATAGAGGCTATTGAGAATACTTCTAAAATTAACTTTAAAAGCACTTCTAGGTTCAACATTCACAGAAAGTCTATTGGGCACACTTCTAGGTTCAACTTTCACACAGAGGCTATTGGGAACACTTCTAAAATCAACTTTTAAATGCACTTCTAGATTCAACTTTCACAAAGAGGCTATTGGGCACACTTCTAATTTCATAGAGGCTATTGAGCACACTTCTAAAATTAACTTTTTAAAAGCACTTCTAGATTCAACTTTCACAGAGAGGCTATTGGGCACACTTCTAAGTTCAACTTTCACTTCTGAAGTCAATTTTTAAATGCACTTCTAGATTCAACTTTCACAGAGAGGCTATTTGGCACACTTCTAAGTTCACAGAGGGGCTATTGGGCACACTTAGCAGCTCAACATTCCCAGAGAGGCTATTGTGCACACTTCTAAAATCAACTTTTAAATGCACTTCTAGATTCAACTTTCACAGAGAGGCAGTTGGGCACACTTCTAAAATCAACTTTTAAATGCACTTCTAGATTTAACTTTCACAGAGAGGCTATTGGACACACTTCTAAGTTCACAGAGAGGCTATTGGGTAGAGTTCTAAATCTGACTTTCACAGTGAGGCTATTGGGCACACTTCTAAAATCAACTTTTAAATGCACTTCTAGATTCATCTTTCACAGAGAGGCTATTGGGGACACTTCTAAGTTCACAGAGAGGCTATTGGGCACACTTCTAAGTTCACAGAGAGGCTATTGGGCACACTTCTAAGTTCACAGAGAGGGTATTGGGCACACTTCTAAAATCAACTTTTAAATGACTTCAAGATTCAAGGCTATTGGGCGCCCTTCTAAATTCAACTTTTCACAGAGAGGCTATTGGGCACACTTCTAAAATCAACTTTTAAATGCACTTCTAAATTCAACTTTTACAGAGAGGCTATTGGGCACACTTCTAAGCTGACAGAGGCTCTACAAATCAACTTTTAGATGCACTTCTAGATTCAAATTTCACAGAGGGCTATTGGGCACACTTCTAAGTTCATAGAGGCTATTGAGCATACTTCTAAAATTAACTTTAAAAGCACTTCTAGGTTCAACGTTCACAGAAAGTCTATTGGGCACACTTCTAGGTTCAACTTTCACACAGAGGCTATTGGGCACACTTCTAAAATCAACTTTTAAATGCACTTCTAGATTCAAATTTCACAGAGAGGCTATTGGGCACACTTCCAGGTTCACAGAGAGGCTATTGGGCACACTTCTAAGTGCAACTTCCACAGAGAGGATATTGGGCACACTTCTAAAATCAACTTTTAAATGCACTTCTAGATTCAACTTTCACAGAGAGGCTATTGGACACACTTCTAAAATCAACTTTTAAATGCACTTCTAGATTCAACTTTCACAGAGAGGCTATTGGGCACACTTCTAAGTTCATAGAGGCTATTGAGCACACTTCTAAAATTAACTTTTTAAAAGCACTTCTAGATTCAACTTTCACAGAGAGGCTATTGGGCACACTTCTAAGTTCAACTTTCACTTCTGAAGTCAATTTTTAAATGCACTTCTAGATTCAACTTTCACAGAGAGGCTATTTGGCACACTTCTAAGTTCACAGAGAGGCTATTGGGCACACTTAGCAGCTCAACTTTCTCAGAGAGGCTATTGGGCACACTTCTAAAATCAACTTTTAAATGCACTCCCAGATTCAACTTTCCCAGAGAGGCAGTTGGGCACACTTCTAAAATCAATTTTTAAATGCACTTCTAGATTCAACTTTCACAGAGAGGCTTTTGGGCACACTTCCAGGTTCACAGAGAGGCTATTCTGCACACTTAGCAGTTCAACTTTCTCAGAGAGGCTATTGGGCACACTTCTAAAATCAACTTTTAAATGCACTTCTAGATTCAACTTTCACAGAGAGGCAGTTGGGCACACTTCTAAACTCAACTTTTAAATGCACTTCTAGATTCAACTTTCACAGAGAGGCTATTGGGCACACTTCTAAGTTCACAGAGATGCTATTGGGCACACTTAGCAGTTCAACTTTCCCAGAGAGGTTATTGGGCACACTTAGCAGTTCAACTTTCCCAGAGAGGTTATTGGGCACACTTCTAAAATCAACTTTTAAATGACTTCAAGATTCAAGGCTATTGGGCGCCCTTCTAAATTCAACTTTTCACAGAGAGGCTATTGGGCACACTTCTAAAATCAACTTTTAAATGCACTTCTAAATTCAACTTTTACAGAGAGGCTATTGGGCACACTTCTAAGCTGACAGAGGCTCTACAAATCAACTTTTAGATGCACTTCTAGATTCAAATTTCACAGAGGGCTATTGGGCACACTTCTAAGTTCATAGAGGCTATTGAGCATACTTCTAAAATTAACTTTAAAAGCACTTCTAGGTTCAACGTTCACAGAAAGTCTATTGGGCACACTTCTAGGTTCAACTTTCACACAGAGGCTATTGGGCACACTTCTAAAATCAACTTTTAAATGCACTTCTAGATTCAAATTTCACAGAGAGGCTATTGGGCACACTTCCAGGTTCACAGAGAGGCTATTGGGCACACTTCTAAGTGCAACTTCCACAGAGAGGATATTGGGCACACTTCTAAAATCAACTTTTAAATGCACTTCTAGATTCAACTTTCACAGAGAGGCTATTGGACACACTTCTAAAATCAACTTTTAAATGCACTTCTAGATTCAACTTTCACAGAGAGGCTATTGGGCACACTTCTAAGTTCATAGAGGCTATTGAGCACACTTCTAAAATTAACTTTTTAAAAGCACTTCTAGATTCAACTTTCACAGAGAGGCTATTGGGCACACTTCTAAGTTCAACTTTCACTTCTGAAGTCAATTTTTAAATGCACTTCTAGATTCAACTTTCACAGAGAGGCTATTTGGCACACTTCTAAGTTCACAGAGAGGCTATTGGGCACACTTAGCAGCTCAACTTTCTCAGAGAGGCTATTGGGCACACTTCTAAAATCAACTTTTAAATGCACTCCCAGATTCAACTTTCCCAGAGAGGCAGTTGGGCACACTTCTAAAATCAATTTTTAAATGCACTTCTAGATTCAACTTTCACAGAGAGGCTTTTGGGCACACTTCCAGGTTCACAGAGAGGCTATTCTGCACACTTAGCAGTTCAACTTTCTCAGAGAGGCTATTGGGCACACTTCTAAAATCAACTTTTAAATGCACTTCTAGATTCAACTTTCACAGAGAGGCAGTTGGGCACACTTCTAAACTCAACTTTTAAATGCACTTCTAGATTCAACTTTCACAGAGAGGCTATTGGGCACACTTCTAAGTTCACAGAGATGCTATTGGGCACACTTAGCAGTTCAACTTTCCCAGAGAGGTTATTGGGCACACTTAGCAGTTCAACTTTCCCAGAGAGGTTATTGGGCACACTTCTAAAATCAATGTTTAAATGTACTTCTAGATTCAACTTTCACAGAGAGGCTATTGGGCACACTTCTAAGTTCATAGAGGCTATTGAGCACACTTCTAAGTGCAACTTCCACAGAGAGGCTATTGGGCACACTTCTAAAATTAACTTTTAAAAGCACTTCTAGATTCAACTTTCACAGAGAGGCTATTGGGCACACTTCTAAGTTCAACTTTCACAGAGAAGCTATTGGGCACACTTCCAGGTTCACAGGGAGGCTATTGGGCACACTTCTAAGTGCAACTTCCACAGAGAGGCTATCGGGCATACTTCTGAAATCAACTTTTAAATGCACTTCTAGATTCAGCTTTCACAGAGAGGCTATTGGGCACACTTCTAAGTTCACAGAGAGGCTATTGCGCACACTTAGCAGTTCAACTTTCCCAGAGAGGTTATTGTATGGCAGGATATCTGCTTCCCCAGTCTACCGCCCATCTCCTTCCGTGTCCCAGGAAGTTTCTGGACCTCTGCACTACCAGTCTGTCTACACCACTCTCCCTCTTACTTTTAAAGGCTTTCCCTGTCACTCAACAGGACCTGCCTCTCTTCCTGACGTGCTCACATCACCCGAGCTGCACAGTACTTTTCCAAACACCTACTAACTATAAATGTAACATCTCACTTTCTGCTTCCTGTGAAAACAATGGCCTTTTAGCATTTCATAGCATATTTCATATTCACAATCTGTGCCCTGCTGAATGAGATCACCCCGTCAGTAAAATATGTTGGCACGTTTTAACTCCATTGCAGAGAGGCACTTCACTTTTAGTTCATCTCATCTGAGCCCATTTTGCACTAATTTATTAATAACAGGTAACACGTTATTGGGAAGGGTTTGTTAATTGATTAGCTCATGTTAGTATTTATGTACATAGTACAAACGGGACCGATGACCTGTTATCCTGAACTAGACCATTTTAAAATATGTGCCATTGCCAGCATTTCATTTATAATGTGCACCGGCCATTCATGATGTTTTTTTATTTTCTACATGAACCCCCTAACACTACTTATTGCTTCCTCTGTGTTCCTAAAGCATGCAAGACACATCTCACTGGAATAAGTCCCAGTGTCATGCGAATGGATAGTGCATTGTAAATGCAAATCATGACTCACACGGAATTACACCAAGGTGTATATGACGTCAGAGTCATCCATTCACTGGCCTTCGCCGCCGCTGTACATGGATGAGCTGCAATGTCAGTGCCAAGACGCGTGTGTCTGTGTTCCTGACAGGAGTTGCAGTGGCTGGCCAATAGATGTTTGAGCAATGCACATTCAACATTTGGATTGTCAATGGTCCTGTGGCCATGCAAGTGTGCACTGGTTATGTCCATGGTGCCCTCTCCTCACACATGGTTCAGATGCATGTGATAGTGACTAATCACGTATCTGGCTGAGGGCAATGTGGTGATGAGGGTTAGGGGGATTATGGGATTAAAATACATTTACAAAAATAAAACATTTGTCTGCATGCAGGTTTTGTCAGCAAAAGTAGACGTCAGACTTACACATGTTGCAAGATGACAGAGGTGGAGGAGAGCAGGGGTCAGCAATAATGCACTGACCTCCATCCATCCACTGGTGGCAATTCCACCCTCATTCACATCTATATGGATGTTGTATGTTTTGATAATCCTCCAAACCTTGGAATATTACAGGGCCAAATGTGCAGTGAGATGATTGCACAGGCCATTGAATGCCAGTCATCTGTGCCTTACAGGTCACAGTGTTCTTAGTTTCAATGTGTGATGTTTTTGTGGCTGGCCATATTGTGTCTGTATGCATTGTAATTCACAAATGCATGTTCTGCCATGTATTCATGCCTCTGTGTTGTGTTGTCTGTCTTTGTGCAGGTGATGACGCAGCAGATGAAGAGGCGGTCGAAGAGGAGGAGGGTGAGCAGGAAGAGGATAAGGGCCAACCATCACCCACTGCAGCCCATGGTGGCCGGTGAGAATCCCCACATGCTGCAGGCAATCATCAGCAGGCCTGCTGACTCTTTGGATGATGCTGCCGAATGTGGAGTGGAGGGCATACTGAGAGAAAAGGTGGAGGGGTATTCTGGATGCCATGGAGCTCCATGAGTTTGGTGCTGCTGCTGAGTCAGAAGAGGAGAGCCAGGAGACCATGGGATTAGCAGTGGGAAGCCCTGCATCAGTGGTGGTATCAGTGTCTGCAAGATTGCCTTTGCACATTATGGACCCAGTAGCAGAGGCTGCTTTCAAATAGAGGGTTGCAGACTGCCAGCCAATGACAATGCACTCACTGCAACAGACCAGGGCTTTGGCACATGGTGGACTTGCGCCTGCTGGACTCTCTGCACGGGAGGAGGAGTTGTTGCATACAAGTGCCCAACAGAGCGAGGTCCTGCAGGAGATGGCCAGGGACATCCATCGTCTGGCTGAAAATACCATCTCAAGTGCCAGGAGGGTAGAGAAGAGATGCAGCAACTGAGGCAGGTCATTGGAAAAGATGGATTGGCCCTCCGGCAATCCCTGTATGATGAGTCTTTGGCCTCTAGGGACCACCAGAGGCAGGTGATGGACACCTTGAGGGAAACATTGCATGTGGAGATGTCACCCTCAAGGGTATCACAACGTCAAGACACAGAAGTCTATATTAAATGCCTGCAGACTGAGATGTTGCCACCAAGGCAATCCCACCGTCAAGACACAGAGACCTTGAGGGAGTCTCTTCACGATGAAATGTTTGTCACAATGGACATCCTCCGCCAACAGAAGGCTTCCTTGCAGATATCTGTCAACATGCAGTTGGAGACATCAAGAGGGAGCATGCATAATGACTATGTGGCCAGTCACGACATACATCACCAGGACCTTGTCACGATTATGACTCTCATGCATGCATCCCTCTCACAAGCCAATGAGGACCAGTCTTTGGCACTGCGAGGTAGGAGAAACCAGGAATGAGAGATGGACACAAGAGGACTCATGGTAGTTGGCATACACTTTTATTAAATAATAAAGGGGTTGGAAAATGCCTCACTGTCCCTAATCTAAGATGTTATCCCTACCTCAACCAACAACTGTCCTGTGTCAAGATGTCCAAAAAAAAATGTCCTTTGTCTGAAATCCTATCCTAGCCCTCTCATTCTAAAAGTAACTCTAAGGTGTTAAGGGTATTGTCTTTGACTTGAAAAGTGCACAAATGTTCGAGTTCAACAAAAAGGTATAAATCCAATGAAAGTTCCAAATAGATAATGTTCACAGTTCGAGGGATTTACTTCCTTCCCCAGGTTTCTCCCCAGTAAAATAAAAGTTCAAAAGAATAACCAGGTTCTTTGTAGCCCAAGAGGATAATCCTCTCCTCGTGGTGTTGCAACTCACACCAGTGGAAATGACTCCCTTCCACGGGTCTTTTCCTTATTCAATGCAGTTCAGAATCCTAAGGGCATGAATCTTCATTGGGATCCTCTTTTAAAAATACAATTGCAATTCAAAATCCTAAGGGCAGGAATCTTCCTTTCCATTTGTGGTCTCACCAGACATCTGGCATACTCTCCTGCCAGGTTATCTCACATAGTTCCTTGATACAATTTGGGTGCGGGACCCAGACTCTTGAAATCCCTGGTATACTCTCCTGCCAAGTTTCTCACATAGTTCCTTGATATATTTTGGGTGCGGGTCCAAGACTCCCAAAACATCTGATATACTCTCCTGCTAGGTTCTCTCACATGTCCATTTACTTTCAAGGTCTGAGGATTTCTGCTTTTCCTCAATTTCCTCTTATCATTGGTGTATGTGTATCTCCCAAAATACAGGGACTTATGAAACTCAGTTTGGGTTGCAAGCCATAGGGAATGTGCCTCCCGTTCCAGTTAGGGACCAGGAATACCTTCTCCAGCTCCCTCCTTGGGCCCTGACGTTTCACTGTGTGCTCACCAGCTTTAGGACAGCTTCATTGGCTTCTCCAACCATGATCGGGTCCTTCTCAGCTACTGCTCTCTTTCTCCACTTCGGGTGGCACCTCTTTGCAGCGGGCGTGGGTCTGCGCATCGCTTCGGCTTCTCTCACCGGTATGAAGCTCCTTTGCCTCGCGGCCCACTTTGGCATCTCTCTTGTCTGCAAGAATGCATCTCGGACCAGGCGCTGCTTCTATCTTCCTTCATGCCACTTCTTTTCTTGCATGTTCACCTGACAGCTTGGGTTCCCCAGCAATCACTAGCCGGTCGGGTCTCTCTCCAATTCTCCACGGCTCAATCTTTAAACTCCCACAGTAGTGAAGTGGCCCGTTTGGAGCCAATCAGATTCCACCAACAGCTTGACCATTCACTTCGGGTCTAGCTGAGCAATCTTCATTCCGATTGCTGTCTTCCTTGTGTCAGACTTTGTTATTGATAACACTGTTGGGTGTTTAAGTGTTCTATGCCTAGGTGCTGGGGATTATTAAGGATTGCTGCCACAATATGCCATAAGGGCCTGAGGTACCGAAGGGGGGTCCCTAAAAGGGAATGGGGGATACCATGTCTCACCCAATGATGTCTCTTCACCCCCCTGAGGGTCGCGTCCCCCCATGTGTTGTTCCCCTAAATAGCCACAACCAGGGTCAGGATCAGGTAGTGGCTGCAGTCCTCTGGACACATGAGAAAAGGCAACCTCTGGGAAAGGAGTGATGACTCCATCAAGTTCATCACAGTGGTTCGAGTGCACCATCCAAGGATCCACCACAGGATGACAGTCCTTGCTGAACCATGCAGGTGTGTCCCTTGGTCATGTCCACACACACCCCTATCCTCTTGACCATGCCACCTCTTCTTCATGTCCCCCAGTGTCCGTGAGCCTGTGTATGCATTTTGATTTTTTATTCTGGTGTATTTGTGGACCCTCCCCACGCCCCCTCAGGATGGACTATTTGTGTTTCTTTCTTTTTTGATTGTGGATTTAGTTGGTATTTTTTAATGTTTTCTTCGTCCACGGTGGACTCCATTTGATTTGTACTGTCGCCTACGGTGGATTCTTGTTTTTTGTCCTCATCAAGGGTGGACTTCATTTGATTTTTACCCCCCATCCAAGGTGGATGTTTTTTTTCCTATTTTCTCCCCTCATGTCAAGGCCATTGCCGTCTTGCGGGCATTTTCAGGTCAGAGGAATAGACATATGGCAATGCACAGCAGAATAAACTAGTGTACTGTTGTGGACTGTTACATCCACCCAAATACAGGTGCACATCCCATTCTACACTGATTCTCATATTTCCAGTCTATATGACTGACTCCTTTAGCTGGTCCAAACCAGTGTTCTATGTTGTTACAGGTATCTTGCCTCTTCCAGTGCCCCACTTCTTGAGAGGACCCCCAAGCCCCTATTTTCACCATATTCCCCATTCCCTCTGCTGGACACTGGCCCTCCGTGCACCAATGCAGAGGAACAGTTAGGTTGAGGTGTTGAGGGATTCACAGCACTACAGCTGTACCAGCAGGTAGGGCTGTGCACTGTCTATCTCGTTCATAGCTGGTGATTTATGCGCAACAATAGTGGTATGCTGTGGCACACATACGCTTTGCATGGATGATGTGATTTGGTGTTGTTTGTGTGATGGTCACTTTCACTGAAGATGTGAGTTTGCCTATATGTGTATTTTATTTTTATTTATTTATTTATCTATTTATTTATTTATTGCATTTGGATATACGCCCAAACCCTTGGGTATCACGGCGTGGGTTACATTCATCTTAGGCATCTGAACTTGAAACCGTTACATACATCTTGGACTTCTTGAGCAGTTACATGAGTGTATAAAAGACAGGTAGGTTACATTTCTTGAGCAGTTACATGAGTGTATAAAAGACAGGTAGGTTACACAATCAGGGCTGAGGAAGGCATAGGATGCTCGTCTAGCGCAGGTAGAATTTGTTAAACAGCCAGGTTTCTAGTAGCTTCTTAAATTTCGGGAAGGAGGTTTCGTTGCTTAGGTGGAAGGCAAGCGAGTTCCAAATGCGTAGGCAGCAGAAGGGAAGCTTGCGTTACCTGATCTGGAGGTAGTGAAACATGGGACTTTGGAGGTATGTATTAGCAGTGGATATGAGTGTTCTGGCCGTGGTTTTGCGAGAAATACATTGGCTGAGGTAAATGGGGGGATTGTCATAAATGCATTTGTGAGTGATGGTGAGAGTTTTGTGGGAATTCTTGCTTGAACTGGGAGTCAGTGGGAATCTCTTCTGTGCTGAGAAATGTGGTCTCTTCTATTGATGCCCCGGGCTGCTCTAAGGGCTTTGTTTTGAAGGAGTTGTAATTTGTTTAAGTTCTTTTTTGAAGTACCTAGCAGTAGGATGTTGCAATAGTCTATCTTGGTTAAGATAAGGGCTCTGATGAGAGTGAGACCATTTTCAGCGTATAGTAGGGGCCTGTGATGAGTTTTGCTCTGTGAGCCGTGGAGGAAGCAAGTGCATTGATATGCTTGTTCATTGTGAGACTAGAATTCAGGTACACACCTAGGGTTTTGACTTTGTGACAAATGGTGATAGGGGTACCATCTATAACTATGGAGGTGTGGAGCTTGCCAAGTCTGGATGGAGAGCTGACTATGAGGATCTCTGTTTTTTTCTCCATTGAGGCAAAGACTGTTTTTAGCCATCCAAGTTTGGATAAAGGAGTAGATTTTGTTAATGCAAACTGTGTCCTGTTCGATTTTTGCCTTTAATGGGTATAAGTATTTGTTTGTCATCAGCGAAGTTAGTATAAATTACTCCCATGGCATCTAGTGCCGCAAAGAGTAATTTCGCGTAGGCGCTGTATAGTGTGGTGGAGAGACAGGATCCTTGCGGTACTCCGAGTGGTACTTGGATGGGATCAGCTGCTACATCACCAAGGGTGACTCTTGAGGTGCGGTCGGAGAGAAAGGATTTAAACCACATGGTGGCTTCCTTGGCAAAGTGAAAGTTGGTAGTTAGGGTTTGGCATAGTTTGTCTGGATAGACTAAGTCAAAGACCGCCGGGAGGTCTAGTAACAGTAGGATGCACAATTTACCAGACTCCCTGAAGGAGTCCATCTGTTTTTTTAGATCCAGAGGTGCGGTCTCAGTACTATGTCTCAGTCAGAAATCTGATTATCTGTCATCTAGTACGTGGTTCTGTTCTAAGTGGGTTTGTACTTGTGAGCAGGCTATTTTGTCGATGATTTTGAGTAGAAATTGGCACCATTGTGATGGGCCTATAATTCGATGGGATTGTCAGGTCTAAGATGGGGTTTTTGATTAGGAGTGTAACCCACGCTACTTTAATGGATGCGGATATTTCGCTAGAGTTCAAGGATAAGTTGACAAGTTTGGTAATAGTAGGTGCTAGAGTGGAGGCGCAGACTTTGACTTCTTTAGCAGGGACACTGTCGCCTTTGCAGTTAGATGGCTTAAGAGATGTTATTGTTTTAAGGACTTGATCATTGGTAACTTGGGCAAAGTGGAATTTGGGTACGTCCAACCTTGTTACTGTGCCTGAGGGGTGGTACGCGTTGGTTGTGAGTTCAAGGATCTTTTTTTACAAGGCTATTTTATTTTGGAGTGTATTCACTTTAGCAGACAAGGCATCCTGAATAGTGGTGCACCAGGCTTTGCTAGAAGTAATTGAGCAGGTGGGTGCAATGGGGGATTCTAATTCTCCGATGATAGTAAATAATTATTTTGTATTAGACACAGCATTAGCGATGCGTTTGTTAAGAGAGTCTGCTTTTTGCGAGAGAACACTGAGTTTATAGTCTTTGGATAGTTGTTGGAGATTAATTTGGAGTTCTGGAGTATGTTGTCTTGATCAATCATGTTTGTGCTTTGAGTTTCTGGATGCATATGCACGACTTGCTGCTTGGAGACAGTCTCCTTGGGATTCTCCTGTGCAAATGCTTCTGTTGAGGGCGTTTGCATTAGCTTCATTTTCTGTGTGGCATTCCATTTGCACCCCTATCATGTCAGCATGCTTTTCCCTGCCATATGTCATGTCCAGTAGAAACCCTGTGATCTGGGGTGGACTGGTCTATTGGCTACTATGGTAACTTCACAGTAGGCCTCTGCACCCTGAGCTTCACTTATGTGGTATTTCCACATTTTCTCATGGGAATCGGGTTGGCTTTGTAGTTGAAGTGTGATATGGCGTCACTTTGGGTATCATTTCCATGGACACATTTGTTGTCCAGTCCACCCTGTCCAGGTTGCATGTGCATGCAAAAGACCTGACCGTCTCATTCAAGAAAGTTGGATGATCCAGTTTACATGTATGCATGTGGGTGATGTGTGTAGTGTGTGGTCCATTGCTGGTGAAGTGCAGATGTTGGATGCCCATGTGTCCTTCTAAAGTGTCATGTTGCTGATGTGTTCCCCTCAATATTGTCAAGGGCTGTTGAGGGAGAGTGGTATGCTACCTTATCTATTATTCCTGTTTGTGTTTCCTGTTTTTGACCAGTTTGCTTTCTGGTATGCCTGGTGAGCATCTTCATGACTGGACGGGGGCCATGTTGATGGTATCAGAGATATGCATGTGGTGGGGTGGGTGGCCAGCTGTTGATTTTCCTCATTGCAGGTGCAGGTACATGGCAGTGGCGTGTGGAGATGAGCAGAGGGAGACATAATGAAGATTGCAGTCAGGTGAGGCCTATGTTGCGGTTGGTGCATGCCACGCCACTCAGGGGAGCACATGGTTTGGTGGCATTGTGCCTGGGGATGTCTTCACTCTGTTGTGATATTTGACCTGTGTTGAGTGTCGGTGAGCAGGTCCAGCAGCAAGGGTGAGGAAAGAGACATCATGAAGAGGGCAAGTCAGGTGAGGCATTTTTTGTGGTTGGTTCATGCTACTCAGGAGAGCGCATTGTATTTTGACATTGTGCCTGGGGATATCTTTACTGTGTTTTGATCTGCACCTGTGTGCAAGTGTCTGCAAAAGTAACCTGCTGCTTGGCTGTTTCTTCTGTCTGCTGTGAACACTGTAGATTTTTTGGCAAGTACTTCAGGACCCACCTACTCGCCTTGAATTACTACACATTTGGGGGAGTCCCGCATGTTGTGCGCGCATATCTGTGTGCAAGTGTCTTCACAAGTGTTCTGCTGTCTGGCTGTTTCTTCTGCCTACTGAGAACACCGTTGATTTTTTGACCAGGACTTCAGGACCCACCTTCTGACCTTGAATTATTACAAACTTGTGGGTTCCGTGCCTTGTGTGCACGTGCAAATGTGCAAGTGTCTGCACAAGTGTCCTGCTCTTCCACTGTTTCTTCTGCCTGATGTGAACATCATTGATATTTTGGCAAGGACTTCAGGATCCCCGTACTCACCTTGAATTACTACAAATGTGTGCGTGCACGCCTGTGTGCAAGTGTATGCACAAGTGCCCTGCTATTTGTCTGTTCGGCTTTCGGATGCCAGGTTAGAAAGAGTATTAAAAGTCTGTTAGAGTTGGCAGATACTCAAACCAAAGGGAACCGCTCCAAGCAAATTGCTTGCTTGTTGTGACTGGTGAACTGTGACAAAATGCCACAATACAAAAAAACTTGGAGCTCAGCTAAAACACTTAATTTACAAAGTGGTGCTATGTTGGATGACTTACGAGTGCCGGAGTTGGAAAATGGGCATGGGCAAAAGCCATCTAAACCGAGGAAGGCAACTCAATTAGGAGAGAGTTCTGCCTCTATTCCCTTGGCTCAAATTAGTTCAATTCATGACCAGCCTAAAGTCCAAGTCAATTTGGGTTTGCCACATTTCAACATAGGAGTGGAGAATTTTTCCTCGTTGTGTCCTTCTCATGAAGTACAAAAGCTGTGGAATATGGGGCTGGAATTTACTGTTATGGGAAAGAAAAAAAAATTAAATGAATGTTTCCCAAGAAAGCAAAGGAGTACTAGTGACATAGACTCATTGGAAGACTACAGGCACATTACTCCCCCAGTTCCAATGGATATGCAGAACGGGACTAATATGATGTCATGGACTATTTGGATTCTATGCCCGCCTCTTTGTTTGCCCACCATTAATATCCAACACGAGAGTTTGCACGGCATACAATCTCCTAATGCAATCTCCTAAAAGACAAGTCTCTCCAACTCTGAATAGAGACATCATTCAAACGGAACTCTGCAGGCCTCAGCATTCTTGCTTGGATTCTACATAGTCAGCATTACTTTTTTGTTTTGATATCGCTACTGAATGTGTTTGAACTTTTAAAGACAGAAGTACAAGCTCACACAGGACTATGGCCCTCATCACGAGTTTGGCTGTAACCCTTAAATCCGGCGGTAGCGCTGTTACTGCCAGATTTAAGGGTCCGCCAAATCAGGGCTTCGGTGGATTTCTCCCCAGCTCTGAGCTGGGGGTAAATCCGCCGAAACTTTGCGCTCATACCGCCGGCGGGAAATCCGCCGGCGGTATGAGCGCAAAATTTTCCCATTGAGCCCAATGGGGAATGGGGCATTCCCGAATGGGCTCAGTGGGGAATGGGGAATTCCAAATCCACCAAACCCGTGATCTGGCGCTAATAGCGCCGGTGGGTTTGGCGGTAGGGCAGATAGCGCCAGCGCTATTAGCGCCAGCGTTACCGCCCAACTCGTGATGAGGTCCTATTACTGGACTTGTCCCAAGAAAGAGGCACTTGTGAATCAACTTTGGTCGGCTTGAGGACAGCAATTGATACTGACCTATAGAAAACAATGAGGGAATTGAGGGAGCAAGTAAAAAACAAAGAGACTAATAGGCTGGAATTTCAGAAAACAACTGAAGGCTCACTAAAGTGAATTGAAGCTTCACCATTGATTAATTATGAACTAAGAGCCATGAGCTTGCCTATTGTCACTAACTTGAATGAAAATGTTGATGATGTACCATTGTCGGAATCTATTTTGGATGAATTTAAAAGACTGGCAAATATAACTACTGAAGTGGTAGCTCAAGGAAAACAAATCATAGATCTGACTGGATTAGAAAATGTGAGGGCCAAAGAGGAAATTCCTCCACTCCAGCCTCGCTGTAATGGTCGAACGAGGAACAAAAGGAAAAGAAAGTCCGAAGAAGAATTAGTGGCTCAAACTAAGGAAAATATTGATCCTAAACCCAAAAATAAAAACTCTCTCAAGACAAGTTTTGTACGGGCCCTAATCTTTCCAGGTAACGAGGTGGATAAAGTTTCCAAGATGGTCTCAAAGAAGAAGAAAAAGTGTCTAAAGAAATGGCACAACAAACCATTCCATTATTTTCTCTGGGGCTGGTGGAGGCCCAAGTTTTGACTGAAATACCGACCAATACTCAAGTGGCCAGTAAGACTTCTACGGTTTCCCAAGCAGAGAGAAAAATGTATCTCATGAAGCTGGAGCCCATTTTCTCAAATGTAAGAGGTACCAGATTGGGCCAACCACCTTGCCTGAGACAATAATGACTTCCACAGTGGCACGAGTGTCCTTACTTCCTGAAATGAATGACCCACCTGGAGTAAAGAAGGGCACAGGCCAAATAGAAAAAGAAAAAGGAGTTCAAAAGCGGTATCCCATCATTAATCAAGGAAACTGTTAAGATGGATTTCTAAACTCTGACCTGCTGGGCAGAAGTTCAGGAGGCCAACCTCGGTTTAGTGAAACAGGGGATCCTTCTGGATAAGCCAGACCAATCTAGGTAGGTTGGCAGGCGGTCAAAACTAAGTCTCAAGAGGGTTGAGAGTGATCGGAAGCCCACAATGAGCACAGACAGCAACAAACCACAAATTACTCTTAGATGCGTGTATATGAAAAATATTTATACATTCATTGTCGGCCGGACCAAATAGACACAAGTAACTTTGGCAATGAGAAAAACAGTTATCACACAAATCCTTAACTATACAATATATATACAACACAGTTCCTAGTGCAATTTCAGATAGAAGACATAACCACAACCTGTCAAGAGAGGGTTAAGTTAGCACACAAATGGCATAAGGTAATTCTTCAGAGATTGTTCCCTAACTTTTGAGTCCACCCCTGAGATGTGGGAGCCTTATGCTCAACAGTACAAGCATGATCGCGCAGATTAACAAAAAAACAGGTTTTCTTGTAGGGGCTGTAGCAAGTCAGGAAGGGGGTTGAGGCGATGTAGAATTTGTTCAAACTATTGTAGTAGGCACTGCCTTTGGCGGCAAAGCAGTGTTCAAATGGCGAGAATAGCTAGGGAGCTCAGGCTAACCCAGCTAAGTTCAAATACCTTTGAGGGAAACTCGTGCGTAAAAACACTCGCTGTGCCAGGGGGCCATCGGTAAATTATGCAAGTACTCACTGACCCTCAGCACAGTCCGGACCAAACTTTGCCAGGTTAGTCAAGGTCACTAGTAGGTTTGACTACTGCAGTTTTGTGATGCTCTGGCTTTCAGCGGCTGCGGTGGAGAACGATCGTCCGTGATGGAACAGTTGCATTTCTCAGCTTCCGAAGGAGGTATGAAGAAAGCTCTGGTGTAGCTGGCTTCAGGGTACAGGAGAGCAGGACAACAGGGGAACTATAGCGACAGTCACCACCAGGCATTGACGCGGGAATCATGGATACGGACAGTGTTATGCACTCTCCTTTTTCAGGACCAAGATGAGCTAGGCCTGAAAAGTTTGGCACGAGAATGCACAGGACCAAAATCAAGCAATGTTCCAAGAATTGGGTCTGCACTCGAGACGGCCCTGGTGTTGTGGGTTACCCTTAGGTGGACCTAGGCAGTCCACTTGATGGCCCAGGAACACTTCCGAAGGGCCTCGTTCAGTGGGTAAGCAGGGGGTGCTGAGAGTAGTTGTTCCCACTACTCCAAATGGGTGAAGTGCTGAGGCAGGCCTTCATGATTAAAGAAGAAAGCAGGGGTCAGAGGGGACAGCAGAGGACAAAGGGTGCCAAAAAATTCCAAAGCATCTCTGGTGGTTTCACAAGTCTGTTTCTTCATGTAGGAGGCTTGGCTCGTTCTGTAGTTTGGTGAGAACACAGGTGATCAACCTGGAATGGCTGCAGAGCCCCTTTTCTTATCCAAGATTAGCTTCACGCCAAAAGTGCGGACTTCCAGTAGAAGATCTGCTCTTTTGCAGGCATCCCAGAAGTGGACCAATCATGGCCCACTGTAGTCTTAGTTATTCAGACACACCAGACATCCTGGGACCAGTAGTGTGGATTGGAAATAGACAGTACCAGCCCTCTAACGGGGCGCACATACGTGAAAGGCAGAAGCCTATGAAAGAGATCAGTTTTCACAGGAGGCTTGAAAGATTAAAAATATCGAGGATTAATACCACATAATAGAAATACGCCAGTCACAAGTCCAAATGTACCATGTACATTTATTAACAGGCAGCTGTCTGGCTCTCAACACCCCCACAATGTGTGCAAGCAGACACAGTGAGATGAGAGAGTGCTGGACATTTCATATAAACATACATTTATACAGATTTTCCACAATCCTGGACAAATCGTCCAGCCCCTCTTCGTGTCATACATTTACCTAGGGTTCATGGCCTATCCACATAACCAAGTCATGTTTAAACATCTTCGAACCGTTTTTTGTTTTCATTTAAACACTTCACATGCTTTCCTAACATAAAACACAAAGGTAACATTCCTTATTTTGCTTGCTTATATTTATCTATCATTTGTTCTTGAGTTTAAAGTCAGCTTAGTTTAGGAGCGAAAACAAAGATTTCTGCAAGAAGAGCACGTTCAACTATTCATCATTCTACTTTGCTGTTTGAACGGAGAAGGCACTATTGGAAAAGATGGTATCAGAATTACTGATTAGTACGGCTTTTGTTTAACTGCAAGGTTTCTCAGTGTATGACAAACAATCTACTTTAGCAGCTTCAACATTCTAATCTACGTTGACATCATGGAAACAGTACAAAGTTCATTTTGCTCTGCTAGGGCCAAAAACACAATTCTAAACATGGGACAGAAAGCAAGAGCCGATCAAAATGGCGGATAAATCAAAATGGCGGTGTAGTCAGCCTGTTTAAGGTTCATTCAATGCAATTTATAGTGCGATGAGAATGTGCTTAGGCCAATCGTTTACTATCAGGCAGTATTCATGCGAAATATACTTTTACAGGCTGCATGACCAAATAAGGAACACCCAGATCACTCAAACTGGGTGAAGGCAAGGGACAAAATAGCTATGGGACAGAACAAAAGACTTTGTGGCCCAGCCATTTTCTGGAGAATTGAAAAGTAACTGCTGCCATCCGTTTGTCCCAGGCACACTTGTACAATCACCCAAAAATCCTTTGAGTGTGTCTAGGGTCATAAAACAAATAAAGGACCCCAGCGCACGGTACTGTAAGGTCCATTGTGCACTGTTAAAAAGTTACCAAGAAATGGCAACATAGTCAAAGGCTAACAGAAACAATGTTTCCCAGTACTGACAGTCTGAAGGACCTGTCAGTTTCCCCATAACAAGTGACCAAAGGCCCAGGGGAGTTCAGCTAAATGCTGGGCGCCTCTGGAAAAAGTCAGTTTAGGATAGCCAAACAAAAGCAAAAGGTTTGTATGGTCCATAAATGTAGAGAAAATTGCACAAAAATGAAATCTTTCCTAACAGAAACAAGTCGCTGTTGAATGCTGTGAAAAATCTAAACTTTCATTCACACTGGCGTTGGTCTTAAACATAGGTGAATGCTATGAGGGATGGTTGATTAACAGAAACCCGCTCAAGTTTAATGATGATAAATCAGCAATTACTGAGGGGTGTGAATACAATACCTCCTGGGAGTGCAATTCAAACTCCAGTAGCTAAAGAAGAGACCTGTTTTGCGAGTATTCCTCCTTTTGCAATTCCGAGAATATGGCGGAATTAATTCAAGATGGGGAAGGACTTTAGGGCCCTCAATAGGTCCACAATTTTGTTTGCATTGAAGAAGATTCCAAATCTATATGTATTCTCGTCTGATGACATTGAGCTGATGCGCTTTCCCCACCCAAATTGCACATACATAACAGAGCTGAGTTTGAAAGCAAGATCTGGTGCTATTGGCCTAAAATCCTCAGAATGGGAATTGCATAATTTGGGGCTGGAAATTTTCTTTGCAGGTAATTGCTGACTAGAAGCAGAGCCTAGTTATTGGGGATGAGGTCCTGGATTGTAACTGGTCTTCAAATGTGAGAAGTTGAGGGGAGATGAAGATTTACCTTAGTACTGAGAAATGTGAGACTATTGAGCATATGACCTTTTGGATAACGGGCATGCAATGTATGGGGATACAGAATAACTCAGACACCAAATAATTGAAGCAACTCAGGAAGATGGCAAAGGTTGCTGTTTTATTAACAATTATCTAAAACAGGGAGTTACAACGGACATCAATGGACGTTCGCTAGACCTCTCAGCGCATTTCTCATAAAATCATCCTTCTATGCAAAAAATACGTCAGATGTGACATCATACTATGTGGCAAAAAAGAAAAACCTATGAGGGGTTGTGATAGGTTCAAGGGGAACATCTAAGTATATTTTCTATAAGGGGTGGAATTGTGATTGTTTGTCTACTGTCAGGTGAACAACTTATGCCTACATCTAAAACATGTCACCGTCAACACTATTAAGTACACTGTATATTATTGTCACTCAAACTATAAGGCCCTTCATTATATGGCCACCTATAATTGGTTGGCATGCTTGTGCCATGTCTGGAACATTTGGTTCACTTAGCAGCACGTAAACTCCGACCCAGGTGCCAGTAGGTGGATTTGACTTTACCTTCCCCCCAATTAGACTATCATCTCTCATCGCCCATGCCTTGTGCCATGAACATTGGGCCTCATTAGGACCCAGGCGGTAAGGGGTTTACGGCGGCGTAAACAGCGCCGACCCTTACCGCCTGATTCCGAGGTCCCTTAGCGCCATGGCGGATTTAACACCTGCTTTTAGCAGGTGTTAAAATCCATGGCGCTAAGGGACCATGTTGTTAATTACGCCACCGTAATTTACGGTGGCGTAATTAACGCCTTCCCCACTCCCATTATGCCCTATGGGGCAAAAATGGGAATGGGGAAGGGTAAATGGGGATTGGGGATTTACCGCCCCGCCAACCTCGGAATGGGGCGGTAAGTCCGCCAACCACCATGGTGTAAACGTAGTTTACGCCATGGTGGTAAAGGTACGACCCAGGCGGTAACTTACCGCCTGGGTCGTAATGAGGCCCATTGTCTTTGAACTTGGTCTGGCAGAGTATTCTTGTCTTTGGGAATATAAGGGGGTGCTAGCATGCACTGTCGCTGTTCTAGAACTCCACGCTCAACTCTATTTCCATCCTTGGCTCACGTGACAGGAGACCACGATGTAGTACATTTTGCAGCATGTAAATGTCTTAAATTAATAAAACTTGGCACGCTTGGTGTTCTTTCTTTGCACATTAACAAGGGGTGAATCAGCTTATCATGTTCAATGTCTTCAAGAATAGATAACCGGCCTTGGCTGCTTCAACTTTAGTACCAGGCCAGACAGTCTCGCCATTCGTGTCCACGATCTCACCTAATTCTTGCTGCGACCCATTCTCGGCCTTTCCTCTTCATGGGTCCTGGTTTACTAAATTCATGACACTGATGTCCAGCTTCTATACATGGTGGCTTCGCCTGCAGTCTGTTCACTACGTATAGCCAGCTTTTAAGATTACTTAGTCTACTTGCGTTACAGCATCTGTACAGTTATTGAACGGCTTGCATTTTCTGTAGTGTGTCACACACATGCAATCTTCTTTTCGCATATGAAAGTTTACTTAGTTCTTGACTTCATCGTCTGTGTTAGGAAAGATTTCGTAATTGTAAGTAATTTTCCTTCCATGTGGCAACCCCTAAACTTTTTGCTGTTGTTTTCACCTTGTTCTTGACTTTGCCAGAGAAGTGCAGCCTTCTGCCGCACTCCTCTGGGCTTTCGCTCCTTTCTTACGGGGAAACTGACATGCCCTTAAGACAGTCAGTACCGGGGAACGCTGTTTCCCGTAGTTTCTTTTATCATGTTGCAGCTTTAGTGCAACATGACACAAGAGGGGACTGTAAGCTAAGTTACAGCTCTCTTGGGTCTCTAGCCTTCTACAGGCCCTAGATACTCTTTTAGGATGGTATTTTGATCGGTGCAAGTCATTCAGGGACTGGACTGGTGGCAGCGATCGATTTGTGTATTTTGAGCTCCTTTTGGCGTTCTGAGCGCGTTTTTCGCACTGAACCCAAAATGGTGGCCTGGCTCCCAAAATGGCCAGACCACGAGGCTCCTTTGTCTTGTCCACTGACCGTCTTGCTCCCTTCACCTTCCCCAGGTCGAGCAACCCGGGGCCTTCCTTATTTGGGCATGTACTTTCCCGCGAAGCGTGGTTGCTTTCGCGGGCTTCTACATGTTGTTTGTGTGCCTCCAGGGTGTGGGCTGGGATGTCTGGTCCCAATACACATCCTGGGTGCCAGAGAGTCTAGGGTGGTGTGAATGCCTGGGACCACCGTGGTCCGTGATTGGTCCACGTATGGTATGTGTGTTGATGAGCGGATCTCCCATTGGCTCCCCTCCGTTTTGGCGCGAAGGGAACCGTGGATAAGAGGGGGCTGGAAACACCACTACCATGTCGATCTCCTGAGTTCTCACGAACGAAGGAATACAGGAGCCAAGTATCCTGCAACCACGAGGCTGGAGCGAGGAATCGCTGGTGACCCGCTGAAGGAATCCTCCTTTGCACTGCTGTCGTCCTGTGAAACCCTTTCCTCCTTTGATCGAACCAGAAGGCCTGTACTGGTGCTTCGACCTTTGGAATAGCAGGAACAGCTATTCCCGGTGACTTCATCATCTCCTGCCAAGTAAGCCTTCGGAAGCGTCTCTGGGCCATCCAGTTGACTGACCAGCTTACAAGGGAGTCCTGCTCTGTAACCGCCGCCAGGTTGTGTTGTATCTCGAGTCCTTGTCACTCTCCCACGCTTCGTACACTTGGCGTTCCCAAGTCTGAAGGGAGGAGTGTACATTTGGCTCGGATACACACGGCCGCTCTGTTGCCCTGCGGTGGTGACAAAACTGTGCAGGTTTCTTCGATTGGGACGTCTTTTTGCTCTACATGACGACGAGGCATTTCCCGACTCTTCTGAACCTGCCAGCTGCTGAAGCTAACATGGAGAAGCCTGGGTCTGTTTGCTTCGGGGACCGGTGAGTAGTATAGCTAGGATCTGGTCGCCCTCCTGCAGTAGCCCATTGCTTTTCCCCGCTGTGTAAAAACAGCACCCTTTTGTCCGTACTCGCGCTCTGCTTCTGCTCGCTGTGGAGGCTGCGCTTGAGTCGCGGAACCTGTTCTTCTTCTGTTGTGCACTAACCCGAACTGCCTGACTTCCTCCGAAGAGCTTCTCCTTTTGCCCGTTGGCACCAGCGTGTGCAGGTACTTTGAGCACAAGGCTCCACTCTTCGCAGGGCTCGGACTTCCATCTAGTTAGGTGCCTCTGAAGGCGAACTGAGTCTAAAGCATTATCGCACTGCCTGTTTTCCTTCCCTTGCAGGTGGACTACACATTTCGTGCCTCTAATGCTTAAGACTGTCGTATTTGTATATATATTGTGTTGATATGGTATGTGTTGGCTTAGTATTGTGATATTGTGATTTTCTCGCTACGGTCATTATTTTAAAGGCCTTAAAATAAATGTGTATATATTTTTGATATAACAACTGTTTGGAGTAGTTTGTAAGCGCTCTTGCTTTGTGTGCTCATTGCGGGCTTTCAGTCACCCTCACCCCTCTTGAGACCTAGACTTGACCGCCGCGATCGCTACCTTGATTGGTCTGGCTCGTCCAGAGGTTACCCTGTTCCAAGTAATTAGGTTGGCCTTCTGAACTTCTGCGCCACCAGGACAGAGTTCAGAAATCAGTCTTAACAAATTGGTGTACAGCGGTGGGATACGACTGAAGGTATCCAGTGTTGCGCTCGAACTAAGGCATTTCAGGTGATTCCAACCAGTACACGTAGTGAATTGTTGTAGTATAACTTTAAAAAGGCCATAGTCCTATCAAACAGTATGGAAACAAATACCTTGTTAACTTTAAATGCTTCCAAATCAGAAACATTGAAGAAGATGTGTGCGGAGAGAGGTGTTTCCTCTCAAGGCACGAAATTGGAAATGATCCAAAGAATCGTGGCGTGGCAAGAAGCGCAGCTTGACGCTATAACTTCTGAGGACAGTGCGGAAGGTGGTGGGGCTGCTCTCAATGGTAGAACCGACGGTTCTGCCGCTGCACTGATCCATCGCGACCACGAGGACAGGGAGGACGAGATGTCTAATGTTTCCTCTGCCAGTGTTGATGGGGAGGCTATGCTTGAATTCAAGAAGCAAGAGCTGCGGTTTAGGCAGCAGGAGCTTGAATTCAGCATAGCCAAACTAAAAATCGAACAGGCAGAAAAACAAAAAGACAGGGATCACCAGTTGGAACTGGCCAAGCTTCAGGTTGCAACTGGGTCCAAGGGTCCTGGACATGGGTCTGGGGCTTCCTCTCATCCACGGTTTCCGAAAGATCTGCTCAGTGTGTATGAAGAAAGGAATGACATTATGGACTGGCTGAATGCGTTTGAGTATGCATGCGAAGTTCAAGAAGTTGACAATGCTGATAAGATTGCGTGGTTGCTCAGTAGACTGCCCCATTCTGGCTGTAGTGCCATCATGGAAATGTCGAAGGCTGAGCGAGCTGATTTCGCAATGTTAAAGCAAACTCTCATTTTAAAGTTTGGGAAGACTCCGGCCCAATATTTAAAGCGTTTTCGAGAGTATAAGAAAAAGGAAGGTGGTACTTGGGTATCTTATGTCGCTGAATCTTTGAAAAACTTAACTGGCTGGGTTGAAGGTTATAAGGTTTCTACCTTCGAAGGCATGATAAATCTTGTCATGCTGGAACACATTTTTGCTTCTTCTTCCCCGGAGCTTAAGCAGCATTTGGCCGATTTGAAGGAGATAGATCCTAAGAAGCTGGCCATTGCAGCAGACTTATGGGTGTCACATCGAGTGTCCCATAAGGACAAAACTCATCCTGGTAAGCAGGAGGAAGGGAAAAAGTCCAAAGATATGGAGGGTGGGGAATCTGCTAAATCTTCTTCCCATAAGGGCCACAAAAAGAAAAACAAGGGTAAGACACAAGAGAACTCACAGGGTAGTGGAGGTCAGCCTCCGAAACAGAACTCTGGTTACAATAAGCCTCCCTACGTAAACAGACCCACTGGGGCTTGTTTTTCTTGTGGAGCAACTGACCATGTGAAGGGGGATCCCCGGTGTAAGGTTAGACCTTTGGGGGTCCACTCCGCTAATCTGGCCTTCTCCTCCTACGAGGAAGAAGAGATTACGGGAGCATCCTTCTCCTCAGACTCATTTCCCAGCGGAATAGAGGCTGAGGTAGTTTTAGTGTCCCTGGGTTCCTGGGAGCCTAAAGTCGCAGAGGCTTATGCTAGGATTCCGGATAATACCAAGCACTACTTTAAAGACAGTGTGCTGATCAATGGAGTGGATACTCCAGCTCTTAGGGATAGTGGGTGCAGTCGCACTGTAGTGGATTCTACCTTGGTAGACTCAGAGGAAGTTGCCAGAGCTACTCTGATGCCCACTAAGTTGGCTGACGGCCCCCTCCGTATGTTTCCAGTAATACCTGTAAATCTTACTTTAAATGGTACAGCAGTCAGGATTCCAGTGGGCATTCAGAGAAACGTCCCGGGAAAGGTCTTGTTGGGTAATGATCTCAGAGCTTTAGGGCTCGTAGGAGACACTGCCGAAAGACCCTACACACGGTCTCAAGCACGGGCAGCATTGGCCAAGTCCAATACGCCGCCCCAGCCGAAGGGGAAACCCAAGGCGAAAGGAGTCTACAAGTCAAAACGAGGGAAAGAGAATATTCCCCCGAGCTCGCCTACCACTGCGGTGGAGGAAGTTGGTCAATCGCCCGGGCCTGACGAGGAGGTGGCGATGCCTGAAGTATTCGACCCCAACGATCATCCTGAACTAAAAGACTTGTTAGTTGAAGGAGGTCCTGATAGGGACGAATTCAGTAAAGGCCAACGTGAGTGCCCATCTCTGGAAGGCCTAAGGAGACAGGCCTGCTCCCAGCTTGAGGGTGAACCTCCTGGGAAGCATAGGATTTATTGGGAAGGTGGACTCCTGTATAGTGAGCCCACAGAGTCTACAGAAGGAGACCATAGGAGGTTGGTGGTTCCCCTTGCTGTTAGGCCCTTCCTCCTGCAGTTGGCGCATGAAGTTCCCCTTGCTGGTCACCTTGGTATGAAGAGGACCAAGCAAAGGTTATCCATGCACTTCTACTGGCCCAAGATGGGGGTGCAAGTAGAAAGTCACTGCAGGAGTTGTGCCTCCTGCCAGTTGTCTGGTAAGGTTGGCGCGACAATCCAAGCTCCGTTGGTACCGCTCCCAGTTGTGGGGGTACCATTTGAAAGGGTAGGGATCGACATCGTTGGTCCCCTTGACTCGCAAACATCCTCGGGCAATAGGTTTATCCTGGTGCTGGTCGACCATGCAACCAGGTATCCTGAGGCCATCCCATTGAAAACTGTAACTGCCAAGTCAGTTGCAAAAGCTTTACTCGGCATATTTACTAGGGTTGGCTTCCCTAAAGAAGTTGTGTCGGATCATGGCAGCAACTTTATGTCGAAGTATATGCAGGCTATGTGGAAAGAATGTGGGGTCACCTACACGTTCTCTTCTGCATACCACCCCCAGACCAATGGTCTGGTGGAACGTTTCAACAGAACGTTAAAGAGCATGATTGGGGCTCTGGAGAAGCCTCAGAGAAGAAAATGGGATCTTCTTTTACCATGCTTACTGTTTGCCTACCGAGAGGTACCACAGGAGGGTGTTGGCTTCAGCCCCTTCGAACTTCTGTTCGGTCATCCCGTACGGGGACCCTTAGCCATCGTCAAAGAGGGATGGGAGATGCCCACTCCCCCTGTTACTACCAACGTAGTTGATTATGTGCTAGAGCTCAGAAAACGGATGGTACTTCTGATGGGCTTGGCTAGTGATAAATTGAAGGCAGGGCAAGCGCTGGTGAAACATTGGTACGACCAGAAAGCTTCCCTCATCAACTTTACACCTGGTCAGCAAGTCCTGATCATGAATCCAATAAGGCCTCGAGCTTTACAGGACAAATGGTCAGGCCCTTACCCAGTGGTGGAGCCCCTGGGTGAGGTTAACTATTCAGTGGACCTTGGAAGGCCTGGACAGGCTCCAAAAGTGTTTCACGTGAATAGGCTGAAGGCTTTCGTCCCAAGCGTCGAAATCTCAGCACTGCTCTTGGCTTCAGACGTTGATGAAGAGGAGTCTGAACCTCTCCCCGACCTGTTCCAAAGCAGTCCTTCAGAAAGCTCTTTTGAGGGTGTCCGAGTGGCCCCTCACCAAAATGGACAAGGCTCAGTGGTTTACCTTGGACATGAAGTAGGTGGAGGGAGGAGACAGCCTCTATCCAGTAAGGTACAAGCAGTATAAGACTGGCCTACCCCCACTACGCAAACCCAAGTGAGAGCCTTCTTAGGACTCACGGGATATTACCGCAATTTTGTGGCAGACTATGGCGCCATAGCTGCTCCTCTGACTGCCCTCACAACTCCGAAGAAAGCCAACAAGGTAACTTTGACCGACGAGTGTGAGAAGGCCTTCAATGGCTTAAAAGACTCCTTGTGCCAGGCCCCTGTCCTTAGGGCCCCTGATTATCAAAGACCTTTTATCGTGCAGACGGACGCCTCTGACACTGGGATAGGAGCTGTACTATCACAAGTAGATGAGAAGGGTAAGGAACACCCTATCGGTTTTATTAGTCGCCAGCTTAAGGACAGAGAGCTCAGATGGTCCACGGTAGAGAAAGAATGTTTCTCTGTTGTGTGGGCCCTAAGGAAGCTGAGGCCCTACCTCTGTGGGACCCACTTCACTGTGCAAACTGACCATAAGCCGTTAAAGTGGCTAATGAACATGAAGGGGGAGAATCCAAAGTTGCTTAGGTGGTCCATAAGTCTACAAGGCTTCAACTTCACTATTGAGCATAGGCCAGGTGTCCAACATAGCAATGCTGATGGGTTGTCCAGAATGTTTAACCGACCTGAACAAGAGACTCATCCAGGGGTGGATTAGTTCCCCCTGTCCATAGTCTGGGAGGGGCGAGTGTTAGGAAAGATTTCGTAATTGTAAGTAATTTTCCTTCCATGTGGCAACCCCTAAACTTTTTGCTGTTGTTTTCACCTTGTTCTTGACTTTGCCAGAGAAGTGCAGCCTTCTGCCGCACTCCTCTGGGTTTTCGCTCATTTCTTACGGGGAAACTGACATGCCCTTAAGACAGTCAGTACCGGGGAACGCTGTTTCCCGTAGTTTCTTTTATCATGTTGCGGCTTTAGTGCAACATGACACAAGAGTGCACTGTAAGCTAAGTTACAGCTCTCTTGGGTCTCTAGCCTTCTACAGGCCCTAGATACTCTTTTAGGATGGTATTTTGATCGGTGCAAGTCATTCAGGGACTGGAATGGTGGCAGCGATCGATTTGTGTATTTTGAGCTCCTTTTGGCGTTCTGAGCGCGTTTTTCGCACTGAACCCAAAATGGTGGCCTGGCTCCCAAAATGGCCAGACCACGAGGCTCCTTTGTCTTGTCCACTGACCGTCTTGCTCCCTTCACCTTCCCCAGGTCGAGCGACCCGGGGCCTTCCTTATTTGGGCATGTACTTTCCCGCGAAGCGTGGTTGCTTTCGCGGGCTTCTACATGTCGTTTGTGTGCCTCCAGGGTGTGGGCTGGGATGTCTGGTCCCAATACACATCCTGGGTGCCAGAGAGTCTAGGGTGGTGTGTGAATGCCTGGGACCACCGTGGTCCGTGATTGGTCCACGTATGGTATGTGTGTTGATGAGCGGATCTCCCATTGGCTCCCCTCCGTTTTGGCGCGAAGGGAACCGTGGATAAGAGGGGGCTGGAAACACCACTACCATGTCGATCTCCTGAGTTCTCACGAACGAAGGAATACAGGAGCCAAGTATCCTGCAACCACGAGGCTGGACCGAGGAATCGCTGGTGACCCGCTGAAGGAATCCTCCTTTGCACTGCTGTCGTCCTGTGAAACCCTTTCCTCCTTTGATCGAACCAGAAGGCCTGTACTGGTGCTTCGACCTTTGGAATAGCAGGAACAGCTATTCCCGGCGACTTCATCATCTCCTGCCAAGTAAGCCTTCGGAAGCGTCTCTGGGCCATCCAGTTGACTGACCAGCTTACAAGGGAGTCCTGCTCTGTAACCGCCGCCAGGTTTTGTTGTATCTCGAGTCCTTGTCACTCTCCCACGCTTCGTACACTTGGCGTTCCCAAGTCTGAAGGGAGGAGTGTACATTTGGCTCGGATACACACGGCCGCTCCGTTGCCCTGCGGTGGTGACAAAACTGTCCAGGTTTCTTCGATTGGGACGTCTTTTTGCTCTACACGACGACGAGGCATTTCCCGACTCTTCTGAACCTGCCAGCTGCTGAAACTAACGTGGAGAAGCCTGGGTCTGCTTGCTTCGGGGACCGGTGAGTAGTATAGCTAGGATCTGGTCGCCCTCCTGCAGTAGCCCATTGCTTTTCCCCGCTGTGTAAAAACAGCACCCTTTTGTCCGTACTCGCGTTCTGCTTCTGCTCGCTGTGGAGGCTGCGCTTGAGTCGCGGAACCTGTTCTTCTTCTGTTGTGCACTAACCCGAACTGCCTGACTTCCTCCGAAGAGCTTCTCCTTTTGCCCGTTGGCACAAGCGTGTGCAGGTACTTTGAGCACAAGGCTCCACTCTTCGCAGGGCTCGGACTTCCATCTAGTTAGGTGCCTCTGAAGGCGAACTGAGTCTAAAGCATTATCGCACTGCCTGTTTTCCTTCCCTTGCAGGTGGATTACACATTTCGTGCCTCTAATGCTTAAGACTGTCGTATTTGTATATATATTGTGTTGATATGGTATGTGTTGGCTTAGTATTGTGATATTGTGATTTTCTCGCTACGGTCATTATTTTAAAGGCCTTAAAATAAATGTGTATATATTTTTGATATAACAACTGTTTGGAGTAGTTTGTAAGCGCTCTTGCTTTGTGTGCTCATTGCGGGCTTTCAGTCACCCTCAACCCTCTTGAGACCTAGTCTTGACCGCCGCGATCGCTACCTTGATTGGTCTGGCTCGTCCAGAGGTTACCCTGTTCCAAGTAATTAGGTTGGCCTTCTGAACTTCTGCGCCACCAGGACAGAGTTCAGAAATCCGTCTTAACAGTCTGTTTCTATAAGGTCCATGTATTTTCTTCAGCCAGTATTCTCAGGGAGTCACGTGCATCTTTCGTGACACCACAAGCTCCTCTTTTGCACTTTTTCATATTCTTTCAGGGAGTTCCTCCCTCAGATTATCGTCTCTTCTGGGATACATTCGATAGGGTTTTCTCAGAGGGTACCTTCTTTCTAATATTCGCCATGCTATGGTCACAACTGCTGGTGTCAAGCATGGCACAATCTCAGGCTTCCAACATACAGGAGATAGGGGGGCTGGGTTTCCTGCTGAGGCATGTAATTGCTCCTCTACATTATTGAGTTGGAACACGCAGAGTTCGAGTTAATTTAAATTGAAAACAATGAAGGATGAGATTTTTGGTAATTATGATCTCGTTTTATTTCAAGAATCCTGGCTGTTGAACCATCTTAAACTGGGTGGCTACCAGAGGACTTTGTGGTAGTCCAGCGGGGGGCCTCATGATTTCAGTCTGCGCTTCCCTGGGCCCATCTATAGAATGATTGCCTAGTTGCACTCCAGGGTTGCTGGCTGCTATATTGACAATAAAGAGCTACCCGTCCCTATCTTTCATGACTTGCAAGTTTAAGTGTTGTAGCATGTTAATCAAAGCATGCAGCTATTGTAACCTTAAGAAATGCCAATAAAGAAATTTGAAAATAAATAAATTAAAGGTGATAGGTATTTATTGGAACCCGGCCTGTGTCATTCTAATAGATCTTTGGGAATCTCTGTCGAAATTGTTAACAAAAGCAGCAGTGTTTGCATGGTAGGGTGGGATGATTCTAACTGGGTACTTTAATGCCAAACGTATTTTGTTGCAGACGGAGGGGGTGGAATGCAAGGAAAACATTGATATCAGATGGTATAAAATGGTTAAATTATTTTAAATATTGTGACTTGAAAACAGTCAATGGGAGTATGAAAGGGGATACGCCTCCCGTGTCTGCATGGTCATGTGGCCCCACTGCTTCAATTATTGACTTTCTAGTGGTATTGGAAGATTTGTTTAATTTGTGTTCAACATTCAAGGTTCTGGATAAAGGCTGCAATGATCATACCAGATTGTCAATGACACATCTATTTAATCTTACAGTAAACAACCATCAAAATAGTATTGTTAACGTTAAGGCCAATGGCAATGGCAATCTGTTGAATGATAGGCTATTATGAACTTTGTGGGACACTCCAGAAGAAGAGTTGGTTAGACTATGCAATCCCTTAGGTTTTGTCAATTTTCTATGGGATCTGAATCAACCGAATTCATTTAATCCTGCCATGAACAAGAAATGTACACATGTATTTGATGAAGAAACCTGGGTTAGAAAGAGAGTGCTAAGAATGTCTATTAGAAATCTAAAGCACTCAGTACATTCTCAAAACGAATGCTGGCTTCTAGTTAATGTACTGAGGAATAACTATAAGAACTGGTCGAGAGCACATAAGTTTCTCCGACATCAACATGATGGGGAGAACATGCTGAAAGTCATTTGATCTAAAAACTCACAACATTTCGGGAACCTGATTAATAATGTGAGTCTATTTCAGTGTGAAACCCAAAGGAACAGGATCTCAGGTGGTCTATGGTGTAATTACTTTGCAGCAATTTATAAGAGAACAGCATTAGTAAGTGTAAAACAAAGACTATTGGTGTCTGATCTCATTAGATAATCTTCCTCCTTGAGAGCCCCTGGACCGAATGGTCTAACTAGCTCTATATTAAAATCCAATATTGAGCTATGTGCATCGATTTTTGCCCTTCTCTTGAAGGACATTTTGAAATCATCAACTAGTTCTTCCTCATGGAAGACAGTGATTGTTTCTCCTATACAGAAGAAGGGGGACCGGGCTGATCCGGCTAATTATCGCCTGACTGCCCACTTAGACGTGGATGGAAAACATTTTTCTGCAGTACTTCTAAGACATTTAGAGGACTGGATAAAAAAGGAGAACATACTATCGAAGTTACAAATAGGTTTTCGTAAAGGGTTGTCCACTTCTCTTAATGTGCTAGTATTGTCAATTATCTCCCAAGCATTGCTGAAGAAAAATGGGTGCATTTTGTATGGAGCCTGGCTCGATCTTTCCTAGGTGTTTCATACAATAGGGAACGTCTTTGAGTCAAGCTTTAGTTGTGGGGCATTCCGAAAGGCATATAGGCCATAATAATGACCCTCCATGATGCTTCCTCTCTTCGAGTGTGATTGAATGTTCAGGGAGATCTGTCATGGGAGGTGCCAACGGAAAGAGGTGTGAGACAGGGTTGCATACTTGCCCCCTGCCTTTTAAATCTATATTTGGCAGACCTGGACAAAGCCTTGGTGGGTCAATCAACGGTGAGTCATTAAATTGACAAGAGGTTAATTCACTGGATAGCATATGTGGACGATATTGTCCTAGAGGACTATTCACATATAGGATAGTAGCGTCTCTTGACTGCTTTGGCATATTTGCCGAGACAATTAATCCTCAGGTAAACCCTGTCAAATCAAACCTTTTTGCCTTTGCGAGACCCTGGAAAAAAGGCCTATTTTTAAAATGGGCTCTTCAGAGTCAGGTAATTCCAGTGGTAAACGAACTGACCGATATAGATTTTCAAGTTGCGACCTATTCAAACTTGTTGCTCCCTGGATTCAGAGCTGAATTATAAAATATTTCCCTTAATAGCTCAAATGAATAAGATTCATAGTTCCTTTTGTAAATTTTCAATATCCCCTCTGATTCATTACTACAAAGCAAAGGTAATTCCATCGCTGCTTTATGGTTTGGAAATACTCTCCTATTCGCAGACAGTAAACTGGGCATGTGTTGAAGGCAACATTTGGAAGAAAGTCTTGCACTTGCCCCAAAGATGTTTTGTGGTAAGTTTGAGTTATGAGTTGGGACTCCGGTTCTTGAAGTCCAGCAAGGACTGGAAGAGCAAAACATGTTGTAGATCGATAATGACACCTGGTAATGGAACGTTTTATGAAGAAATACTAGCTGAGTTTTAAATAGAGGTTCAAACCTGGTTTATTGAAGCTACAGGGCTATATGGGCTCTCTTCTGGAACAGTGTGATCGCTTAATTATTGAATTGTTTGAGAATCCAGTTGGGGTAAAGACGGCTATGTTGCAAATGGATTGGATCTCAACGATTGCCCAAATGCGTGTTCTTAAGGTCCATGGCTATTTGTCAATTGTGGATAAGCCGAGGGGTTTCCTGCCAAATTACCTGACCTGGTTTCCAAATCAGAGATTAAGAACTGAATTTTTCACACTTTGTCTCAATTCGGTGCAAATGAGGGGGATCCATTCGATTCAAGCCAAGTCAGCAATGATCCCTATTGGGTGCAATCTTTGCAGGGAAGACGTGGTTCAGACCTTACGTCATTTGTTAATATTGCGTAGGGGGAATAGAGAAATTCAGGAACACTACCTGGGCAACTTTGTGGACAATCTGGACTGGCTCTCAATGAATTACTTTTGGGAAAGATTAACTGCGGGACATGAGATATGACTTTCAATAGAAGTCCTAAAGGTATTGCGATCCTTAGGTCTGATTTAATTTAGGTAATCATTGGTGAACTATGTTTAAAATTGTCTTATTCTCTTATAATGTATACAATGTATTAAGAGCCTGTATTTTATTGTAAATGTAAAGTTATTGTTTATGTTTTTGGGAAAAGCTGTACATTTTGGCTATAACACAATAAATTCAAAACAGATATTTAACCTGTGTTGAGTTTTCACGAGCAGGTTCAGCAGCAATGATCCAGAGGGAGACATCATGAAGATGGCAATCAGGTGAGGCCTTTGTTGCAGATGGTGCATGCCATTCAGGGGAGCACATGGTATGGCAATATTGTGCCTCGGGTTGACATGGGTCTCTTTATTATTTTACGGCTACGACAAGGATACTGTTATTTCACCCTGCTATGACTGTGCAGGTGGTTTGTGCACTTGATGTGATGGATGTGGAAGGGGTGCTGTTGTAGTTTTTGTGTTATAGCACACACACAGTTTGCCTCTGACAGACATACATTCTCAGGGTGTTGTTACGGGCATGCTGGATTAGCCCTATTGCATCATTGAAGGGCACCAGGATGTGGCTTCACTGTGTGTGCTCCACAGGGGTTGCAATTTGGGTGAAGTATGTTTGTAGAACCTGATTGTGTTTGTCCTGTCCCTGTGCCCTTTGGCCTAATAAGGGAATGGGTGGTACCTGTGGATGAGGGTGGTATCCCTCCTGCACCTCTATGGCTATGCCACAACATGTGGCGATATTGTGCTGGACACAGCATGCCACAATGATTTTACACACATCAGGGAGTGCATATAGCAATTCACCACCTGATTGTTCAAGGGACCCGAAGCGCGATTTGAACACCCTGAATGTGCACTCCACTAAGCCCCTATTGGATATATGTGCTATGCTGTAGCTTGTCTCGCCTGGGTTGGCTGGATAAGCACTGTTCCCTGCAAAGGGTGAAATGGTTGTTGTTATCAATGATTGTCATTGGTTGTTTTTATGTGTTATGTGACTGCTTGTATGTGCATGATAGTTGATACTCACCCAGCAGCCAGGTGTTTCCAAAGGTTCCCAGTGCAAGGGCCTGGTATATGGGGGAATGGCTTAAGATCTAGCTGTCATGCCTATATCCTGTGCAATTTGCATTGACATGCATGATTTAACCCTTGGCATCACATATCTCTAGGCGCCCAGGCGGATCCAAACAAAAAATGAGTTGGGATGCATTTGTTAGTGCGATTGATAGGGAAAAGTGCAAGAGAGCTTTGATGCACTGTTGGTAGCTCTAGAATGAAAAACAGTCACTGTGTGCTGGTTTGTTTTTATCTGATCTACGTTGTGTGGTCAGTCAGGAGAGTGCTTGTAGTTTGCTGTGTTTGTTGTTTGTGCTGGGGGTATGTGTCTGGTTTCTTCAGTGTTGGAGAGTTGAGTATGCAGAGTATTTTATACTTTTATTATGAAATTTGGCACTTAATAGAAATAGCCCTGTACAGTGGAGTCCAGCTAGTATATTTACATTGTATAAGCACTTTATATAATGAATTTGAATTATTAGTGTCCCCTTATCAATATTGGGTCACAATGGAATTAGATATAGTGAGCAATAAACTGAGGGAGAAAGGTCCCTATTCTTTACATGCAGGAACATTCTGCGTATACTGCATTCTTATATCTGCATTATGAAATTTGGCACTAAATAGAAATAGCACTGTACAGTGGAGTCCCGCTAGTATATTTACATTGTATAAGCACTTTATATAATGAATTTGAATTATTAGTGTCCCCTTATCAATATTAGGTCACAATGGAATTAGATATAGTGAGCAATAAACTGAGGGAGAAAGGTCCCTATTGTTTACATGCAGCAACATTCTGCGTATACTGCATTCTTATAATATATTATATTAAAATAGTATTTGGTTCAGATTTTCTTAAAAGGTGAGAAAGCTGGCTTTTACTTATTCCTTTCACATTGTCAGAAAGTATAATTTAGATTACATTGGGCCTGATTCACAAAGTGTTTTTCAAGGGGATTGTGCCATTGTAAAATATGTTTGTAAGTCAGGCCCATAGTGTCTATGACTTTAGAAGTGACACAAGAGATTTGTAGTTGGAGACTCCTATTGGTTGATTTGTGTTTTTGTTTTTACGGAATTGAATAAGAATGGTTGTACTCATGAATAAGCTGGTGAATGGTAAACAGTCAAGTGCTCCATGCAAGAAATTAAAGATGCATGTGTGGCCTTAGCTACCACGTGGTGTTCCCTGCTATGTAAGCATGAATTAACTGAACCACTTATGCTAGGGTTTCCTTCTCTCTGGGCCTCTGTGAACCATGTGAATTGACGGAGAGATGCAGTCTCCAAATATTAGGAACTGTACGTATACACTATAGATAACATGTATCCTGTTAAGTAGCAGGGTTGAGCGTTTTTGTGTTGGGGAAGTGCTTCTTTGGAGAGAGCGTTTGTAGAATATCTACTTTGGAATGCTTAATCTTTGTAGCCTTTACTCTTTGCCATCTTTGCTCTGAGTGTAACCCCATGATAGGGTTACAAACGTTTGGCGATTTCAGGTTTTACAAAAAGTAAATGTAGCACTTTTTATACATTTGTTTCCCACTGTTGCACACATATATGTATTGTGTCACTTGGGGAAGGAAGGCACTGCTATAAATAAATACATATTTAACAGAGTCTTAAATCAAAATTTAAATGGTCTCAAGTGTTCAGAAGTGGTGGTAAGGTGACATTGTTGGTACTGTAAATATAATGATTTAAAATAAAATCCAAGTACAACCTTCAGTAGAAAAAACAGTGACTAGATAAAAAGACATGTGGGTCTAGTATAAGAAAGTAAGTAAACTAATGGTCTTACATCATAAAATCAAAAATAAATTGCAATGAAAACGTATAATACTGTACTCTTCTTGGGCCTTGGTGCAACCTAATCCACAAAGCATCCGTGACGGAGGCTCCGAGGAGCTCAAGTTATGATAACAATAACTTTTGCAGATGTTCATAACTGTCAAGAGTGGGTCTCCAGACTGTCAGAAGATGGAAGATAAACACGCGGGCCCTCCTGTGTTAATCAGTTAAAGCCAGGCCAAAGAGCAGGCTGCAAACGCACGGCAGAAAGATATATAATATCGCTCAAAAATGAAAAACAAACACCACCGAGGGCAAGCAGCAGACCCCTTTCCTGCATGTCAACTTACTTCCACTGGCTTTATAGCGCAAGCGTGCGTCACGTGCTGCGTGCCGACGTCCAGCACGCAGGAAGCCCTTCCATCTTTCCTCCAGTTCCTCTGACAATACTGTTTCTTTTTGGGTTTCGAGGAATATTTTTGTTGTGTTTTGTTATCTTGCATATGACTTGCGCCTCCTGCCGTTTGCGGGCCCAATTTGTATTTAGATTTCATTTTGTGACGATGAAGAGGCATACTATTGCTCCAGCCGTGCCTACTTGTTCTCAACTCCTCTACCATAATTTGAAAGTAAAGGTCTCTGTACATTCTCAGTTTTCTGACTGATATATATATATATGTGTGTGTGCTATGGACAGCCGCAAGGGCGCCTCTATTAGAAACGAGGAGATTGCCCGACACGAAGAAGAAACAAATCAATAGCAGGTGCGAGCTCTTCAGAAGCTGTTTCTTCAACGCTAATTGTGCCCGTAGAAAGGACAGAAAAATATTTTTACAAACCCCTTCCTTTCTTCACCGGTCCTCACTTGAATCCGCAGACGCCACAGAGTGTAATGGCCGACGCTGGGCCGGGTCGATATTCATCTTCGCCACTCCTGAAGTAATAACTTTCAATAGGAAAATCTATTTACTATTACTTACCTTTATTTTATTTCATTTTGCTTTAACGAAGTGTATTCCAGGGGGAGGGTTTATTTCGCAAGCAGACCTTAACGCAGCGTGGTGATTTAACAGAGATTCCCTGTGCCTCCCCTGGCCGCCGGCTTGCTGTTCAAACACCATTTGCTTAGAAAATGTATTTGTCATTGAGCCGATCAGTGCTAATAGCTTGTTTAAGGTGCCAGGCGATTTCATCCAGTGCCCGGGGTTGAGATCTTCATTGCAAGCATGGCTTTTCTCGGATCCTGAGCTTTTCCCTCACATTTGCTCAAATGTCTCCGGGGGGCAAGATCTGACGCCGGGGCGGAGAAGGTGAGAGCTTGCGAGAGTATAAGGACGGCGTGATGGAATAAAGAGAATAACATACCGAGAAGTTAAGGGAGAAGAGGGAATAAGGCGATGTAAAGCGTGAGAGTGCGATAAGGAGAAGGGAAAAGAGAAAGACTGAAGAAGAGCTAGGGAAAGGAGAGGAAAAAAAGGGAGAGATGAAAATGGATAACGAGAGGGAGCGAGAAGGGGAAGAGGGAGGGAACGTGAGAAAGGAGAGGGGCTCGGGGAAAGAAGGAAGTGTTGTAGAGGTATTCGTCAAGAAGCAGAGAGAGATGTAAATACAGGAAGTGAGGTGGTTTAGAAAGAGAGATACAAAGAGAGATGGGCGGATTGAGTGAGAGAAGGAGGGAGAGAGGCACAGGAGTTAAGAAGAAAGGAGAAAGAGCAGACGAGTGTTACTCGTAGCACAGATATGCACATGGCCCATCCCTCTCAGCCTTGTCAGAGACATTTTCCAGAGGGATCTTCTGAAACAGTACCGTCAGAGGAACCATTCCTTGCAGACATCTCGAAGACCGATGACAGCGCGTAATTGTGCATTCGTAGCTTTCTGTATGCCCTTGTGTGTGATGAATACCTCCAGTTTGGGATACGCTTCAAAAATGTGCCGACCAAAGCTCGTTTTCTCAAGACCAAAACATATATATGCATCCGTGTTTCACCCATTTGCAGTAATTATATTTAAGACTCTTCCCTGCATGTGCTTAGGTTGCACGGTGTCAGAGTATAAATGTAGGGCAACGTAGGAAGAGGCATGCATATGCAAATACGAATATCCCATTTGAGAATGTATTGGATTGTAGCTAAAGAGCGGACGGGGAACTCTGAGCCGGTGTGTTTGTGTGTGTGTGTATAGCATGGTAGGCGAGGAAACTGGTATTGAGGCAGTAGGCAAGTAGGCATTTCAAGAGCAACGCAGGGCCGGCCTTAGGGGCAGCAGCGCCCTGGGCAAATTGGTGCCCCCATTCCCCGCGCACCTTGGTCAACAGGAGGCGTGGCCACATAGTGTCACTTTTTTTTATTTTTAAACCTCCTCGCTCCGGCGAGGAGGTAATTCTATGAATAGGGTGCAGCAACACCCTATTGTTCCTAAATGCGCTCTGCTGCCGTGGGCGCATTGACCAACAATGAGACGCATGCCACGCCTTCTGCCACACGGTCAGCTTGGGGGAGCCCTTGAAAGACTCCCCCGAGCTGGCGTGGCGGGGGGCTAATGGTGCCTTTTGTTGGTGAAGTCGCCCCCAGTGGAGGGGCGCATTTGGTGACAATGGGGTGCTGTGCACCCGATTGACATTGAATGCGCCCGCCTTCTGCGCCTTTTCCTGCTATGCCAGCTCGGAGGAGCCCTTGAAAGACTCCCCCGAGCTGGCGTGGTGGGGGCTAATGGCGCCCCGGCCGGTTGCCCGGCTCGCAGCCCCTAAGGCCGGGCCTGAGAGCAAGGCAATTAAAAATAGGCCCGGCCCTCACCCCGATGCCTGAAGCAATAGGCTATTTACTGAGGAAGAAGGGGTCTGATCTCCAGGTTGAGGAGGTGTTTACTGACCTTAAAAGTGATTTAAATGAATCTCATCTCTAGCTCCTTAAGTTTTTATTATTATTGAATTAATTATTCTTAATGCCCATGTATATTTTAAAAGTATATAAGTTTGTGTCATATGGGCAGGACTTAACATGTAAACTCTTTATTGACACCGAGCAGGATAAAAAGGTTTGCAAACCAAAAAAAAGTTTCTCTCACATTGGGTGTGATACCGTCTCACCACCCAGCAGCGTTGCAGGTTTTTCAGGATTTCCAGAACATGTGCAGTCTTTTAAATAGCCTGTTGAGCAGTCCGTAGGGATTCAGCAACGATACCCCTTCCAGAATGTTGCAGGTTTTCCAGAGGTCCCAGAACTGTAGGCAAGGTCGATCAGCATCAGCTGCACCCCCTGTGACCCTCCTTGTCTTCTTGGCCAGTAGTTGATCGAGTTGTAGCTTTGCTTCGAGAGGGAGGTGGAGCTTGGAGTCCCTACCGTCACCTTCACTGACCTTGTCTGTGCATATATCATATGAACTCTATCTTTGTCTCTGATGGTTGAACTGACTGTTCTCTGTCTTCCTTGCCTCAAGCTTGAATCCTCCTGTCTTCTCGACCTGGCTGGGACTGAACTGGCCCCTGGAAAATCCTGACACTGTCTTGTTGTGTCTCCCACCTTCCTCCTACCTCCTCCACTTTCTGCCGACATCCTTCATCACCTGACCTTGCCACAACCTCCCGATGAGCATCTCCACCACTAGTTGTCACCACCTCATCCTGATAATAATCTTTACTACTTGATGTAATCACTTCCTCTTGAAAACCACCTCCTCCAATAGATGTAAGCACTGCCTTCTGAGAGCTGCCTCTGCCACTCGATGCCACTACTTCTTAAAGATAACCAGCTCCAAAACTTGAATTAATCACCTCTGTTTTATAGCAAACAACAAACGATGTAACCACATCCTCCCACACCTTCTCCACCACTTGTGTATTAGTTAATTAAAAGTAACACTCCATTAATATGAATTCAGAATAGCTTTCACTGTCACTGTTACATCAAGTCTTTAATGTGAAACAGACAAAATCAAATATTCAGTAAACGTTCTATGTTGTAGGATTCAAAGAAAACTAAAAAGGAACTTTAACTATGCTTCTGTGTGAAAAACATGGCGAGATGTACAACTTGACTTTATATTATCAATACAATAGCATGTTTTCATTGTACATCATAACCAGGGACGTCATTTCATCAAAATGCCCGGGCTAGCGGAAGTGACATTACACGACAATTGACGTCCGATGAAAACACTGGAAGTTATGTCATTTGACCCCACCCTGAAGTGATGTCACGGAAAGCAATGGAACACATCCTTTCACCCATTGAAAAAACAGGAAGTGGTATCAGATAGCATTGTTCCTCAGTACCCTATGAAAATTATGGTTAGGATATCACTATAATGTGATATAGATTTCATACAAAAATTGATTGTCATGTGTATCTTAAATATCAGTGTGTATAGACCCATATTACCATTACTGTGAATGAAAGCAGACGTCCAAGGCCAAATGATAATGATGTGTTATTATACAGCACATACACTTAAGCGCTTTATACAGAACAAATATGCATACAATATCACCCAACCTGAGTTGGTATACATTTAGCGACCTCAGAAAAATGAAAGGCTGAGATGAGGTGTTTAAGAACAGACTAAATCAGTGACTCACCCCCTGAAGTGTGCCTGAAACACACCTTTAATGAGTCTAGCAATTACTGTATACAATTCCAGAAAGACACATTATTGGTTATTCCTATACTTTCTTATTTAGGGTCACTGTTCAAAGTGTTACACTTTTGAAACCCCATGTTTTTTTCAAGAGACCTGCACAAGAAAGCCAGCCACTCCAGAAGCAAAAAGCCACATGGCACTAGCCATAGCCAAGGAGCTTAAATTAAAAAAAAGAAACATCTTTTTTTGTTTTTGTTTTAGGGGTTGCTAGGGAGACCACAGGGGTAGCAAGGGAGACCTCAGGGCTCACAGCTGCAAACCCTGGCACCCCTCAAATGACGTCCCTGAGCATAGCACACTTACAATATCGGGTAAAGAAATGATCTATTATTTGAGTTTTTTATGAGCAAAATTGAAGTAAATAGCAAATTTCTATTAGTTGGGACAAAGTATATCCCATGGAGTTCTACAATTCTGAAAAATAAGCTGTGACCCTGGGTTTACCCAAACTGTATGACAGTGCAAGAATCAGCGCTTTAATGAAACAGGAAATGCCACAGATGACCTTAATAATATCCAGACTCTGAAAGGTGGTTCAAAGGTTTTTATTGCCAAGACTTTAAAAATCACACTACTCTTTGTTTGCCTGGTCAGGATGCAGGTAGAGTAGAATGTGTTTCCCCCTCTCCTCCCAAAGGCTTCCTACCATGCTAACCCAGATATGCCGAGCCACCAAATTTCACAGCTAGCGATTAGTAACACCTACTGTCTATTACTAGCTTTCTGTGAGGGCCTACAGGCAAACACCTCATCTAACGGGCCCCCTCTAGGGTTCCCTGACCTTCCACTTCCACAGGTATTTCAACAGCAACTTCTGCTTTGGGTGTGCCAATATCAGACATTCTGACCAGTGACTCCCTCAGTCACTTCCATTCTCTCATCTCCCTAATCTTATTTTTACCTCTATCTACTATTTCTCTCTCTCTCTCTCTCTCTCTCTCTCTCTCTCTCTCTCTCTGTCTATATCTCTCACATCCTCTTGCATTAGCACTACCTCTGATTATCTTCTGCCCCCCTGATGTTAATGCTCTTTCTGTGCTCTTCTCTCTACAATGTACTCTGCTCTCTCTCTTGACTCTACCCTCTTCTCTCAACTCCATTACTCACTTCTACCCTCTCTTCTCCACTCTGCATACTCCCAGCCACACCTCTCTCCTATGCAAAGTCTCCATCTATGTCTCTATGTCATAATCATACCACACTTTCTCTCTTCCTATCTCTTCCAACTTCCTCCCCGTGTAATCACTCTGTCTCACTCTACTCTTCCTCTAATTCCCTCTGCACATCTTTCCCTTTATATTTCTCTCACTCACCTTTTACACACAGATGATAGACACACACACAGACACACACACGTTTTACCTACCTTGTGGGGACTAAACTTTCCCAATGTTTTAGAAATGGGCTAATAGCAGAACTATGTTAATAAAAAATTCATAATACAGGATCCAACTTCATATTTGCAAAAATGCTTATTTTTACTCGTATGTCTGGTACCATCTTTGCGGGGACTTGGACGCGTGTTACCATCCTTGTGGGGACTTACTTTATTATTCTTATTTAGGATGGATTGCACCATGAGCAAATGGAAAAATGCTTACATTATAGTACTCAATATACAGTATACAATGTTATTTGGACATGTGAGTAGCTGCCTGCATTATAGCTATCACAACAGACGCATTTTGGGGGTTTGACATTTCCCACAAGATGTTTAATTTGCATGCAAAACTTAAAAAGGCACTTAGTTTCTGGCATTAAACACTATTATAAACACTCAAAATGTTCCAGAAAAGATAACTGCGACACAGGCAATGACTTGATTGACCCAGGCTGACACACAGTGGCCAAAAAGGAATAAATATTTCAAATTCAGATTTCATTCTTTCACAGGAATCATCTTCCCTTCTAACTCATATCTGCTCTTTAGAAATGGTGTAATGGAAATGATGTTGCTTTCTTCTTTTCGAATGTGTATAATTAGAGTTAAGTTAACTTTCCTATAGGAATCATGTTTGATTATGGGAAAGTTACATTTTCCACAGATCTCATGTGCGATAATCATGAAACGGACCCCACAGAGACAGAGGGGCTCATTCCGAGTATGGAGGTAGCCATGCCGCTTTTAAGGCATGGCTACCACCATACGGGTACCAGGTCTGGGTTCCTTAAATGGGGAAATACTGGGCCATTCCGACCTTGGAGGGCCTGGTATTTCCACATTCAAGGAACCCGGACCGATACATCCCCATTTCTATTTCAGCCCCCATAGGGCTCAATAGGAATGGGGATGATGCTAACAACGGGCCCGTTAATGACGGGCCCGTTGTTAGCAGCCTGGTCTGCTCACGGGACCCCCAAGAAGACCTCGTAATGAGGCGGTAGAGGGTTGACGGGGCCAGCAGCTCTACCGGCGCTGTTAACCCTCTACCGCCAGGGTCGTAATGAGGCCCAGTATGTACTTGCAATCATGTTGAGGTCCCCACAGAGATGGTGTGTGATTACAATGATGGTAAGATCCCCATTTAGATGGTGTGTTATTAGGACTATACTGAAGCCCCCACAGAGACAGTGGGCCTCATTACAGGTCTGGTGGTAACCCTGCCGGTGATACCAGCAGGTTGCCGCCAGACCCGTAAAGAATTACCAGCGCCTAACTTCACGGTAACACCAGGGTATTACAACCCTGGCGGCCACAAAGTCAGGCGCCGGTAATCCTGTTAATCCCCATTCCCATGGAGTCCGTAGGACTCCATCGGAGTGCGGACCACGGAAGCAACGGCACCGTAAAATGCCGGTACTTCCGTGACGGTTTGCCTACCATGACCGCTGTGTCTGGCAGGGTTTGCCCTGTCGGGCACAGCGGCTCCGGCAGGCAAACCAGTAGTATGTTGCTCCGGAAACAACAGTGCCCATTGTTTCTGGACCTGCATGCTTATAATGAGGCCCAGTGTGTAATTATGGTGCTGTTAAGTGCTTGCGCATTAGCCGCTATATAAATCTAAATATAATACAATAAATACAAATAGAAAATATGGTCCCCACAGATATGGCAAGTGATTATGATAAAACTAAAGCCCCCACTGAGATGGTGTGTGATTACAATGATAAGGTCCCCATAGAGAATGTGTGTGATTAGGACTATACTCAAGTCCCCACAGAGACAGTGTGTAATTATGATGCTGTTAAGCGTTTGGGCATTAGCTGCTATATAAATCTAAATAAAATACAAAAAATAAAAATAGAAAATATGATCCCCACAGATATGGCAAGTGATTCTGATAACACTAAAGTCCCCACAGAGATAGTGTGTGATTACAATGATGATAAGGTCCCCATAGAGATGGTGTCTGATTAGGGCTATACTCAAGTCCCCACAGAGACAGTGTGTAATTATGATGCTGTTAAGCGTTTGGGCATTAGCCGCTATATAAATCTAAATATAAAACAAAAAATAAAAATAGAAAATATGATCCCCACAGATATGGCAAGTGATTCTGATAACACTAAAGTCCCCACAGAGATGGTGTGTGATTACAATGATGATAAGGTCCCCATAGAGATTGTGTCTGATTAGGCGTATGCTCAAGTCCCCACAGAGACAGTGGGCCTCATTACGACCCTTGCGGTAAGTAGCCGACATTACCGCCATGGCGTAATGAACGTTTACGCCGTGGACCGATGGCGGAAAGAGTGCCACATTCCGACCCATCGCGCACGAGCATTACGCCATGGCGGTAATGTAAATAACTCCATGGCGGAAAGGGCCCCTACCGCATCGTAGGCCGCGCAAGATGCACTACCGCCACTCATCTCAGCGGCCACCGTAATTAGCGGCCACCGTAATCAGCGGTGGCCGCAATTAGCGGTCAAAGTAAAAAGCGGAACCGGAAATAGCGTCATCGCGGCGGAACGGGAAACAGCACGGCGGCCATCTTTAAAAACACAATCCATTGCCATCCTTCCCAACAACACCAGATCCAACCCTGACACCTGTCCCAACCCATCACCCACCCACTTAACCACCCAAAAATGCCCAAAGTTGTCAAGAAGGCATGCGACTGCCAGCGCCAGGACAGATTCTCCCGGGAGGAACTGAGCATGCTCGTGGAGACCCTACAAGACAATGCAGCCGTTGTTTTTTCGCCGCAAATGACCAGGCTGGCGATAGCCAAAAAGAAGGCCATATGGGCCCTGGTGGCAGAGCGCGTCAGCGTGGTGGGGACCATACCCCGCACCCCACAGCAGTGCAGGAAGCGGTGGGATGACCTTAGGCTACGTGTAAGAAGCATCATCTCTGCCAACCGCAACCTTGCCCTGGCTACCGGTGGAGGTTCTGAATCCCCACTGAAACTCCAACCGTGGGAGAAAATATGTGCCAGCACGATTGGCATGGAAGGCATTGAAGGGGTCGGAGGGATGGAAAGAGGAGTACCGACATCAGGCGATGAAGGTAGGTGCCTCAAATCAAGACATGCCATAGTCACTGAAGTCCATTCATGTGTAGCACAATGTTGCCCTAGAGTGTAAATGCAACACATTAGCTGGACACTGCCCACAGCCACATGCGAGCTCCATCCTGTATACATGTAGCATGCACACCCTAACTGCCGGCACCCACATACCTCCATCCTCATTCCACACAAAAAGGAGACAACCTGCATGCCCCTGCCTCAAATGTGCCTCATCTACTGACCAAAATCATGTCAATCATTGTCATTCCAATGTCCGCAGACCCATCAATAACGCTCTCCCTCCTTTGCTCCACCACAGGCTCAGAATCACACCCCGAGGACGAGGACACCCCTGCGACAAAAAGAGCCAAGAAGGCCAAGACAACCATTCATGCACCCTCAACCTCAGCTGCAGTGAGCCAGACCCCACAGCAAGCACAATCCACTGCCAGCAAACAGGACGGCCCACCGGCAAGCACCTCAGTAGGCAGCAGGCCAGCAGCAGCAGCACCACCTGTTCCAACATTGCCTGCCACAGAAGGCACCGTTTCTGCGGCCAGCAGCACCATTGGAGAATCAGCTGCCATTGCAGCATGCTCAGACTCCGACATTGAGGAGCACGACGTCAGACACCCCACTGACCTTCCACATTCCCCCTGTTCGTCCCATGCCAGCCCCCATGAGGATCCCACACAGGGACACACAGAGGAAGAGGAGTGGCCATCTACCCCATGCCCAGTTCTAAGTCCACAGGAGGGGAGCAGCCCCTCCATCACACCACCAGCAATGGGCATGGCCCAGCAGGGGTAACAGTCCCTTGAGGACATCATTCAACGGTAGCAACAGCTGTCCATGCTACTCACCGAGCATGCTGCGGAATGTGTGGGGGCTAGGGCAGCCATCAAACAGGCTACGGAGACCCTAAGGGCCGAAATTGCGCAGAACACTGACACCCCGAGGGATGCAATGCAGTCCATGTCAAGGGACATTTGTGGCAAACTTGCCGGGGTGCGCCGTGTGCTCTCTGAGCGCTCCCACACCCTACAGGACATGCATGCACGGGAGCAGGCAGGGACATCCTCCGCTGCCAGTTCTGCCCAGAGCAGCCCCGTCCGACGTTCAGGACGGAACCTGCGCTCCCCAAGCAGGGGTCTACCGGGGGCCGGGAGAGGGGGCTTGTAATAGCCAGTGCCCACTGTTACAGGCATCTGTAGACACTCACAGGGGGTGTGTTGGGGTGTGCAGGGGGAGGGTGGAGGGGGGAGGGGGTGTGTTGGGGTGTGCAGGGGGGAGGGGGGAGGGGATGTGTTGGGGTGTGCAGGGGGGAGGGGGTGTGTTGGGGTGTGCAGAGGGGAGGGGGGAGGGGGTGTGTCACGACAATTTATGATTAAAATACACTTTTTCCTTTTTCTGAAATAAATGTGTGGACATTTTCATTGCATATGTGTGCTTTATTGGTGTACAGTCCACAGTGTGCATGTCCCAGAGACACACAGTGCCCCAAGTGCCGTCTCCATGTGATACACACCAGCCGTGTGTGCTAGAAGCATTGGTCGATGATATTTTGACGCATTTCACGCCCCTCCTGTGCATCGCCTCCTCCATGAGGTGCGGCCCCATCTGCACCCTCCTCATCCTCATCATCAGGTGGTTGCAGTTCTGCGTCAGGGGGCAAGGGCACATTTCGTCTGACGCACATATTGTGTAGCATGACACATGCCATGACCATCTTTGCCACCTTCTCATGGCGGTACAGGAGTGCCCCACCAGACCTGCTGAGGCATCAGAACCGTGCCTTCAATAGGCCGAATGTCTGCTCAATAACCACACAGGTACGTGTATGTGCACGGTTGAAGTCCTCCTCGTGCTGGTTTTGCGGGTTCCGGACTGGTGTAAGAAGCCACCTCTTCAGGGGATAGCCTGCATCACCTGTATGTAGGCGAGAATGTATGTGTCAGTCATGACGTCTGATCAAGAACATGATGTGCCACCATGGCTTGCATCCAATCGTTACTTTGGACCACTTCTAAATGCACTAATTGATTCACACAATGCAACCAGTATATGCTCATGGCTCTCATGGCCTGTTTTGCATGCCATCACCCAATGTATGCAGAGGGGTGGAGTGCATTGTGAGTGCCCATCCACTGTGTCCGTTCATGCCGTTTGTTTTGTTGGCCTGGCACGTGTCCTGTGATGTCAATGCGCACATCATTGCAACATTGCTGTGGGCCTCATCATGGCCCCAGTGAGCAATGCTGATGTTGATAGGGACATTTTGGGGGCCCTGCTGTCTGTGTAATGGTGTGTTGATGTTTCTGTCCGTCATGTGCCTCCTTCGTGGGCAGTTATGGAGGACAGGCCTTTCGGTTGATGGTGTTTGGTGACGTGCATGTAGGTGCATTTCATTGTTGACAATGTGGTCTGAATTGGTAGAATGCACTTGCAGATGGTTGTGTCATGGTTGGGACACAACCTCATTCACATGGTAGGGCTGCATACATTGGGTATTGGCTTTACTGGTGTTGGGTGGAGTTTGGGTTGCTTTAGGGTATCATCTGTCTCCGTACTCTCTGCTACTCACAGCCAGGTGGAGTAGGCATCATCCCCCCCCCCTTTCAGCCAGGTGGAGTATGCATCATTTCCCCCCCTCCCCTTTCAGCCAGGTGGAATATGCATCATCCCCCCCCCCTTTCAGCCAGGTGGAATATGCATCATTTCCCCCCCCTTTCAGCCAGGTGGAGTATGCATTAGTACGTCGTTCACCTACCCACTTCACATTTCCATGGTCATGACATTAGACTCACCGAGTAGCCAGGATCTTGGGCCTGCATGTCGCTCCATGTAGCGTGGTATTGTGGAGTTCCTCAGGACCATTGAATCATGGGTTGATCCGGGGAATCGGGCACAACAATGTGTGATGATCTTGTTGGAGTCACAGACCATTTGCACGTTGATTGAGTGGAATTGTTTCCGGTTGCGGTACGGTACCTCCATGGCACGTGGAACCACCAATTCCACATGGGTGCAGTCGATGGCACCAATGCAACCAGGTATGCCGGCTAGTGCATGGAAACCCACTTTGGTGTTTGCAATCTCCTGGGCAGTCCGTGGCAATGAGATGTGGTCGTCAGTGTGCTTGAGGAGGGCATCGAGCACTTGGATGAGTATATGTGAGAATAATGGTTGTGAAATGCCATGCAAGTGCCCCACAGTGTGCTGGTAGGTGCCTGTGGCCAGGAAGTGGAGTACAGACACTACCTTCAGTAGGGGTGGGATGGCGGTTGGACTTTCTATCATGCTGACAATGTCGTTGTGTGTCATATCTAAGATGGCGTTAATGGTGTCCCCGTCCAAACGGTACAGGGTGTGGATCTGCTCAGCAGTGAGGTTGAATGGACTGGCTCTGATGCGTGGGATTGGGGGCTGCCTGCGTGGTGGCACTGGCTGTGCTGGTGGGGCTTGCTGGCCCTGCCTTGCCCTCCTTCTCCTCCTGCGTCTCCTCTGTGCTGCCTGTTGTTGTTGTTGTTGTTGTTGTTGTAGTAGCACTTGCATTGCTATCAGGTCCTCCAGCCCCAACATTGCAAGTCGTATTGGTATCATTGTGGAGTGTGACTGGGTGTGGGAAGGGGTGGGGTGTGCTCTTTTCGTACTTCCTGAGTCTGTATTGCCTCCACCTGTGCTGTTTCTGTGCACCTGTGGCAGCTGGATTCACTTTACATGGCCATTTACGGTTGGTTCGCGATGGCGTACTTAGCGCCATGGCGGTAAGGTACTTAACGGGCTGGGTGATGGCGTTAGGTGCATGTCCGCTTGGGTCGGCATTCGCGTACCTTTCCGCCATGGCGCTAAGTACAGTGTGGGAGGTCGCGTGCGCGCGTCCTTGGCGCAGATAGCGGCAGCGTTGACTACGATGCCGCTAATGGCATCGTAGTTAACGGTCAAGGGTCATAATCGGACCTAGCGGAAAACGATGGCAGTAATCCTTTACCGCCATCTTTTTTCGCTTACCGCCAGGGTCGTAATGAGGCCCAGTGTGTAATTATGATGATGTTAAGCACTCAGGCATTAGCCACTATAGAAATCTAGATAAAACACTAAACATTTACAAATACAAAATAAGATCCCCACAGATATGGCAAGTGATTCTGATAACACTAAAGTCCCCACACAGATGGTGTGTGATTACAATGATGACAAGGTCCCCATAGAGATGGTGTCTGATTAGGAGTATGCTCAAGTCCCCACAGAGACAGTGTGTAATTATGATGATGTTAAGCACTTAGGCATTAGCCGCTATAGAATAAATAAAATTATAAAAAATTACAAGTACAAAATAAGGTTTCCGCAGATATGCCATGTGATTATGATAACACTAAAGTCCCCACAGAGATGTTGTGTAAATTCTAAGATGTTGAGGACCCCACAGAGATGTTATGTGATAATGATAACACTAAAGTCCCCACAGAGAGGGTGTGTGATAAGAATCTTTTTAAAGTTCCCCCAGGGGCCACACATAGGTCAACAAATAACTGGAAAGGAAACATTTAGTATTCAACTCCTCAATGGTTGTCCTAATAAATCATTAGACTTCCCTGTCTAAAATGGTGTACCCCTCCTTCTCCTACCACCTTAAACTACACACACATATTCTACCCCAAACATGGCAGCCTTGTGTCTATTAATACAAAGTTAATCTGATGCAGACTTGCCAAAGCACTCATCTCTATTTATTTGACTCAACCCCTAAGGCAGTGGAAAATCAAGTATCACAGTGCTGTCATTTAATGGATTGTGGGCTTTCCGTCTGGATAAATGAGAAATCCAAGTGCCAGTGTCACAAACTACACAGATCCATCCTGGCATTGAGGACTCAGACACTGCCTCTGGCCTTCACACATCCACAATGCTGGTTTTGCATATGATTCCCCCTCTAACCCACTAAGACCCCAAGCCCACCAGTTTTCTAGAAAGAGTGCATGCAATAAAACCATGAAAATGCAAAAGGTTCACTATGGAAGGCCAAGTTTCAGTTCATGTATGGAGTGTGAAAATCATGTTGAAGTCCCTTAGAGATGGTATGTGATTATAACAGCTTTAAGGTCCTCAAAGAGATTGTGTGTGATGAGCAAGTGGAAGGAGTTAATCTCTGTTCCAGTCTCACATTTGACCAGCAGGATGAGTGCAAGTTACTGTTAAATCAGTTTGCCTCCCTGTTCTTACTTTCACCAGGCTTGACCCCTTTAGGCCAGCATGATATACTCACTGGTGACTGTTTGCCTGTCAAAAGCAGGGGCTACAGAATGTCAGACAATGTAAGAACCCATATAAGGAATGAGGTCAACAAGATGCTTGATCTCGGGGTTATAGAGACCTCTACTAGCCATGGACTGATGGGCATCCTTTGCCTAGGACAGATGAGCTGGTGGACAAACTTGGTGCAGCCAAGTACCTCAGCACATTTGACCAAACGTCAGGCTATTGGCAAATAGCCCTGACAGACCATGCCAAGGAGAAAACTGCATTCTCCACCCCAGCTGGCCTCTACCAATTCAAGGTAATTCCTTTTGGATTAAAGAATGCACCTGCTACATTTCAGAGGATGGCCAATCAAGTTTTGAATGGGATGGGGGACTTCTGCATGGCATACTTGGATGACATTGCAGTGTTCAGCCCTACATGGAAAGAACACATTGATCACCTAGGCTATCTATTGCAGGCTCTGGAATAGGCCCATCTGACCACAAAGGCAAGTAAATGTCAAATTGGTCAGAGTACAGTGGTCTACCTTGGACATGAGGTAGGAGGAGGTGAAATAAGGCCATTGCCTAGCAATGTACAAGCTGTACAGAACTGGGCCACCCCTACTACTCAAAACCAATTGAGAGCCTTCTTAGGTCTCACTGGGTATTACAGGAACTTAATTGAGAACTATGGGACCATAGCTTCTCCCTTGAATGTCCTCTCCTCTCCCAAATTTCCTAAAAAGGTCAGGTGGATTGAGGAGTGCAATCAAGCATTTGAAGGTCTAGAGAAAGCCCTTTGTCAAGCTCCAGTCCTAAGAGCTCCTGACTATCACCAACCCTTCATTGTACAAACTGATGCTTCTAATGTAGGTATACGTGCAGTCCTTAGTCAACTGGATGAGAAAGGTAGGGAACACCCCATTTGTTTCATCAGCAGGAAGTTAAGGGATCCTGAGACAAGGTGGGCAACAATAGAACGTGAATGTTTTGCTATTGTGTGGTCACTGAAGAGGTTTAGGCCATACTTGTATGGTTCTACCTTCATTATTCAGACTGACCACCAACCCTTGAGATGGCTGATGCAAATAAAAGGGGAAAACCCGAAGTTACTCAGATGGTCAATCTGCCTACAAGGATTTGATTTTTCCATTGAGCACAGAGCAGGAAGTCACCACCAAAATGCTGATGGTCTCTCTAGGATGTTTATAACCGACTATAGGTATGAGGTCCATCCAGGAGTGGATTAAATCCTCCTATGCCTTAGTCTGGGGTGGGGGGGCAAGTGTTAGGGAGAATTCCCATTCTATGGCTAATTTCCCTCAGCAGCTTTGCTGGATTTCTGGAGCTTTTCCCCCCACTCTTACCTGTGTTTTGCCATGTGTATTTCATCTGTTTTTGTGATTGTGGACTTTGGAGTACACCACTACAGTAGCCCCACGCTTTTGTGTGTTACACAGCACGTTCAGTGCAGTGACAAAGGGTTGTCTTTTAGACTTCCCACGACTCCATTTCTGGGGCTGACTCCTGTCCCCCAGAAAAGGGTGAAGTTGCCATTAATTATACATAGTCATTTAACCACAGATCCAGTACACCCCATTTTACATGGAGTATTGGAAAGGGTTAAATCTTAGCCCTTTTTTCTGTACCTCTTGGAGCATTGTTTCGCTCCCTTAACATTAAGACTTGGCTGGTGGCAGTGGTATCTACCCTAATTTTCCTACCGCGATTATATTACATAACGTGGTACTGTTTTAGGCTATTTTAGTAGCCTCGAACTTTAAACCCGCTAGGCCAAATACTTTTTATTTTGGCTGCGGTGGGTTTAATCGCCATTTCTTTTTGTTAACATCCTTTTTGGGTCTTTCTTTCCACGGCAAACCAGGTTTGCCTCCTTTGTTCGCCGACCTTTGGCGGGCTTCTGACCAGAAGCCCTCCTTTGGCATCTGAGTGTCTAGGTGGGCTGAATGTGAGGGCGGGGTGTAGTCACCCCCTACACAGGGTCTCCTTGGAGACCCAAGTCGCACTTTGTGTTGATTGGCTGAGGTGGTTATTCGGGCTGGACAACCCCCCTGCTGAGTGATTGACAGCCTGGCTGTGTGAATGGGGGATTTTGCCATAAAAGGCGGGACTCTTGAGCTAGAAGGCAGAGTCACCTCTGGAACTACAAGGAACCAAAGAGAAGTGGAGAAGAAAACAGCTGCTGCAACCCCGAGTCCCGGTGAAGCCCTGCTGCAGTCCTGAGCTATCTACCCCTTCAACGACTAAGAGAAGATCCAGTCCATAGTCTTCTTCCCTTGAGCCTGGTAGGATCAACCAGCTCGTCTTTTCTTCAGTCAGAGAATCCTCTCCTGGGTCGAAATCACTGCTGTGCTCTAGTGGTCCGGATAGCTATCAGAAGAGCCCTCTCCTGATTTAAAGGAGCACACCTTTTATTCATCGTTATCTTTTTCGCTGCTGCTGGTCTCATCCCTGGGTAGTGCAGATCACTCCAGACGTCCTCCTTCTTGTCCCCACAACTGAAGCCGCAGGAACCGTGAGTCTGCAGGAACTACCAGGAACAACTGCCGTGGCACCAGCTTTTCTCCAACGGAATAAGGTACTGTGTACATTTGGTCATTCTCTCTGTCTGAAGATTTGTGTATTTCTTCCCTCCCTCTTATAACTTTTCCTTCCATTTGACAATCTTTACGAACTCTTGGCATCTCAAAATCTCGAACTGTTGAACGTGTGATCCTCGGCAACTGAGCCTCTGCTCCATTGACACTGACGCAGGCCTATTGACTTTAATCTGTATCTTTGAATACGTCCTCAAGTCTACTTGCCTTGAAAAAGTATTGCCTATGATTTTTATTCACTTTTCCCTTGTTTAAAATTCTTAAGTACAAAGTGTGTTTTAACTTCGTGAGCATTCCTATCCGTGGGTACGTGCTAGTATCGCAACACTGGTCTTTCAAATCCTAATGTACTTACCTCGAATTTTCTGGAACAAGTGGAATTGGTTGTGTAGTGTATTGTACGTGTGGTTTTGAATTTATAGAAGTGGTGTGTTTTATAACAGATGGTTTAAAAATAAATGTACTTATATTTGTTTACCTGAAACCTTGAGTCAGTGTTTGCTTGAGTCACAGTAATTGTGGTCCTTTGTGTAAACTCTACTACTGCTCATTTACTCTTGAGATAGGTATGGGTGCTCCGCTACTGCTACCACTTTAACAGTGTAGTACAGGCTTGTACCAAAGGTAAACTTACCACTTGTAGTCTTAATTGTGTGTAGTTGGCCCTAAGGGCACTGCACAGGATTCTGCCTAACAATGAATTTCTTTGAACTTGGGGAAGGGAACCCCTGTGTTTGATTGTTTGATGAAGGGGAGCTAATTACAAGCCAAAGTGCTAGTAGGAGCTCTGAACTTTACATTGAACACTATTCCTGTTTGATGCTGATATCCCTACATGTTGTATGCAGTTATTTGTGAAGCCAAGTATAGGTTTTGGACACAGACAGAAGTTTTACTTTGGACTTCCTGTAGACTATCCTTAGTTTTCTTTAGGTAGGGAAATCCCACCTTCGCATAAGGCAGGTTAGGCATCATTCCACCCTGCATTTAAAGTTAAATAAAACTTTGTTGAGAACATTTGAACCTGTTGTCTGTCTGACTCATGTTGCTTTCACAAATGGTGTTAGGGGTGGGAGACTCTGAATTGGTAAACATCGTGGAGCCCTTATATTGCTGTAGTCCAAAAGCTCTCAGGGAAAAAAATGATTGTGAGAGTTCAGGCTCAGGCTAAAGTGTCAATAATCAAGAAGATAATTGCCACACATTTGCAGGTCCCGATTAAGTGTCAAGACTTTATATAGCTCACAGACCATTTGTGAGATTCTTCCCTTGGCCACCTATCATTTGAAACATTGGGATCAAATTGTTTTAAACATCAGAAAACCACAAGTGTTTTTTCGATCCGGGGCATTAGGTTCTTTTAACCATGGGAAGGGACTCTCCCGTGCCATTCCACCTCATCCTTCTACAAAATTAGTCCAAGGGAAAGAGGGAAAAGGTAATATGAGTTCAATCAGCCCAACCAAAATGGATTCAGGCCCTGAAACCAAAAGGGACTCTGAATATTTTTCTATGTCCGATTCTGAAGAAAGTTCAAGTGAAACCATATAACCTCCAGACAGCATGTCATCCATAGATGAGGTGTTAGCTCAGCTGGCTGTGCATCAATTACAAGTGAAAGACCAATTTCAAATTGCACTGGAACGTCTGACTGCCGCTGAAGAAAAAACAAACATTCTACAGGGACAGGGAGTTCTACAAACCTACAAAGAAGGGAATGATTTAGTAAATTTTTCCTTGAACTTTGAAAGGTCAGCAACCCAGTTCTGATGGGGGGATGAGTTAAAACTATGCTATCTAGGACCTTTATTAAAAGGAGAATTACAAATGTCTTACCAGTTACTAAACCTCCCAGGAACAGCCACCTTTGCTGAAATCAAAGAAGGTCTCTTACAAAGAGTGGGACAAACCAATCATTTCTATTGTCAGAAGTTAAGAAGTATTAAACTAAACTCCGGGGAAATACCAGTGGAATTGGGAGAGCGAGTTAAGAATACGATGTCCTTAGGGGTAGGAAAGAAAAGCTTACGAAGTATTGGAAGCCGTAATCATAGAACAATTTATCAACTCCTTACCTCCCTCCTACGGGCCGCCTTACAACTGAACAAGCCCACACTCTCTTTAGCTATTGAAACAGCCCAAAATGTCACTGATGCCAACAAACAAATTAATTTACTACACTCATTAGAAGAGTGGAAAGAAAATAGAGGACCTCCCCACCCCAACTTTCCACCAAGAGAAAAAGCTAAATCCCAAAGCCAAAGAGGAAGTGAGGAGAGAATACAGTAGATCAATACAACCCATGATCCCAATCTGTTTTACCTGCAACGAGCCAGGATATCTAGCTCGGAATTGTCCCCAAAATAAAATTGAGGAACCCATGGAGATTGCATGTATGGTAGGAGAAGAATGGGAGGATCCATGTTTTTATGAAAACATTGAAACCCAGAGCAATTTCATTTGTGGGACATCATCTAAGTTCAGTCACACATCAGTTCTTGTGAGTGGGATCCTGGTACAGGCCTTAGTAGATTCTGGAAGTAAACAGATGGTTGTGTGAGCTAATCTAGTAACACCTGAGCAATTAAATGGTGCTCCTTTGGTGAGAATTACTTGTGTCAATCGAGATCAAGAGATATACCCCAAAGTTGCTATACCCATACATGTGCAAGGCAAAACTACAATTTTTCCTTCAGCTGTCTTTCTGGATCTACCAGAAGAAATGATAATTGGGACTGACTTTCCCAGATTTCCATCCTTACTACATGAAGTCAGCCCAAGCCGTTCACAGTTTTTACCTTGCAAAAAATTGGCACCCTTTATAGCCACCACTTCTGTGTGGGATTGGTCCTCAATCCAGAGAGATTCCCAGCAACCCCCCACCATGAGAAAATAAACTATTACCATATATCTGTTATGCGAGAGGCCCTATTCTTAGGGGAAGGGTATGTGAGGCACCTGAAGGCATCCTCCCTTATTTTCCCCAGGGATACTCTTCTCAGGCTGCCAGGCAAAGGCTATGGTTTTGGATCCTGACCCTGGGGTTGGAAATGTGAGAGAGGATCACCTGAGTTGAGGAGTTTTGGGGAGAGGACATCCTTAAGTGAGACATGGTATCCCCCATTTCCCAACATGAACCCTCCATCCCCCAAGACTTCATGGCCTTTTGTGAACCCTTTTCTTGGGATCCCCTAAAATATGACCTAAATGGCATCAATACGGTACTTGAACAAAGAAGAGGATAACTAGAATAACATATCTTCATTTTGGGAAACAAAAAACAACGATCAATCCCAGCCAAGTACTGGGACGAGGAGGAGAACAACAGGTGTAAAGCAAAACTACTGCTTTGTTGGTGAGAGGTCTAGTTCATTTTGTAATACAAATGGAGGTGGGAGCTTTAAAAACGGGAAACCTGAAACAAATGGAAGCCAAGGCAGAGGGAGAGGCAGAAGCCAAGGCAGCTATGGGAGTACAGCCAGCTGTGTGCAGAGTGATCTCTCTGGTGTGGCAGCATAGCAGGAGGAGTGCTTGAGACCTGTGATGCAGTGCAGAGCATATACAGCGGGAAGCAAAGGCATACGTAGCGGGAGGCCAATGTCAAGCTGTGAGAAGGGGGCCTGGCAGACCGAGTGAAATGGTTGTGAGTATCCTGCTTCGCCAAGAAAGTTCTGCTGGGTATGCCCGAGCCACAAGAAGACCGCTGGACATGCACTTTTTGCCTCTGCTTTCCCCTCCCATCGCCAAAGGAAGCAAAGCCCCAGCTTATCCTTCATTCCACATACTGGTAATCAGGGCCTCCCAACCTAAATTGTCGAGGGGGATGCAAGAAGTTTCAGGTTACTGTTGCTTTCCACAACTACCAGATCTTTTGACATACTTGGACATGATGACACACTCTCCTTGTTAACAGGGGGACATGTGCCAATACAGATCTTAATTTGTTGGCCCTCCGACCCTCGTAATAGAACACTGCCAACACTTGTGTCCAGTACAAGGGTCTGATCTGCAGATAAAGCAAAGGACAACTGTTTTTTAAACTGTAGAGTCACTATGCAGTCTGAACTTGCCCCTGATGCTGGGAACATTTCATCTATCCATTTTGTTTCCCTTGAGATGCACGCTGTGTTTTTTCCATCCAGTCACTCAGGTCCCGCCATGGAACACTGAAGACCATGCGCTCTCCACACATTCTAAGGATGAATCCCGGGTGAATGCCGATAGCTCAAAGGACACCGTCCAGCAGTCACTATCAGCAAAACAAAGTGATGTGTTTTGAGGCTACTCAATTGAGTGCACTACCTGGTCATATGCATGGGGCAAGCTCAAAAGTGAGCTCAAGGCAAGGGGGACAAGGGGCAAAATACAACAAGCAACAACTAGCTGGAAATGTATCAGTATTAGCCAACTTCCAATATAATCCCTTTGCTAACTTTACTAACTGCTATAATGTTGTACTAGCCAATTAAGTGGGGGCACACAACATGGGCAAACAGCTGGGAGTTACTGCAGACCTGCTGCCTGTCTCACTAGCTGTCACACTAACATCTCAGTGGCCAAACTGATCTTCAGTCTACAGTGAGTCTCACCTGCTCCAGTAGTGGGCAATCACGGCGCTCACCAAGAAGTTGAACCGCTAGGTAATGTTTCTACACAGGGGCACTGTAATCGGTGCCACACACTCGCTCGACACCTGCCGCTCGCCTCCTTCCCAGCCGGCCCACCCGCACTGGGCACTAGTCTCGGGCAATGACCAAAGTAGCTGTCTGGGCCGCCTTCATGCTCACAGCTCGCTATGACTAGGCTAGAGCAAAGCACCCTGTGGTGTCAAGTCGCACCGTGCAAAGTTCAATGGGGCAGAGCAAAGAATGTCTGCTTTCAACACCACTGGGCAATAGCAGTAGCGATTAGGCTTTGGAATGTATCCTTCTCCATAGCTATCATAGTACAGGTGTCTATTACTCCCATGATCTGTCGCCATTGCCTACGATGGCTAGGGCTGGTGTTGAAGTTCAAATCATCTACATAACGAAAGGTTGCAGGCCACTGTCTTAGTAGGTGGTTCACTATGTAGTAAGTACATAGGAACTGCCACATTGTCTGTTCCAGAGGCATTTTCCTGTGCGGGTGTTACTTTGCGCAGAGCTGCAGACTAAAGTTTCATTGTTCAATATGCCAGGTTGCTTGCCAACATGCACGGGCAGCAGTGTTGGTTTATCTTCTTCCTTATGCTTCTGAGCCATAACCAATGCAACCGAGGGGCTTCGGAAAAGTGAATTGTTGCATGCTATCGCACTGCTGAGATCTGGAACCAGAATAAGTGTTTATGCTCCCACTTTGTATAGAGGCCGCTGTATGCTGGATAGTGCCACAAGAGTGGGAGAGTACTGGCTTTTCCCTCACCTGAAGCTGTCCCCAGGATCACTCAGCCTGCCCAGCAATACTCGGGGATCAGAGAGGAACTGGTCCACAGAGTAGGTCCTAACTGTCCCAAGATTGGTAGAATGATGCAGAGAGCATAGGAATATGCACACCTGCAATACAAAAGTAACATTACGGTGTCATACATTTCATACGCTTATCTTTGGTTCTGGAAAAGACTGATCTGTTCATTGCAGCAGCGACAGATAAGAAGAGGTCATGTTGTGAGGAGGAGGGTATTTATGTTGTTTAGTGTTCTTCAATGCTACATTCTGGAAAGGGTAATACTAGGAGACTGTGATGAGATGGATGAGTGGATAATAATTCACACAGGCAACAAATACTTGCCAACTTTCGGTAGCTCTAAAACTATTTTTGTACTTCAGGTATAGGTCAATGCTGAGTACTAAGAGTAGTAAGACAAATGCCCACAGACTACAGGCAGGGGCATTCTAGGTATTATTAGAAGACAGCTGTCCATAACTTTTGCATGCCTGTCCTGTTAACTGAGGCCGGCACGCTTGGTGCTTCTGAGTGGATTTGGGTGGATAAGGGATACAGGTTTGTGTATGTGTGCATGGGCTGCCTCCCTGTGCATGACTATAAATATGTCAGAATGAGCGTGTATGTATTTGCTTTTGCCTATGTGCATTTGTAAGAGCTTTTAGGTTTCTTCATTTAAGCTTTAAGTGGGTGCTCCAGTCCTGGTTTTTCCTTTGCATCCCGAGACTTGTAGTCCTAATTTTAAAATAGGAAAAGTACTTTTTCCAGAATCCAAAGACTGAAACAAGGAATTGATCACCTACCCTGCATGGATTAGGGACATTTGAGATTGCCGCCTTTGTGTGGCTGTGTCTTGCTATACGTTTCTGCCTCTCTGTTTTCTTGTCTCTACCTCTCTTTGCACCTACTTAACCTATTGCAATTTCAAGGCAGTTGAAAGTCAGTGTTTTTAGTGGAACATAGCCTATCCAAGTGTATGGAAGGGTACACAGATTTTGGTAAACTCGAATTGAGTACAGGGCGAGTGACACCCACCAAATCTAGGTGCTTTAAGTGGTATGTTTGCCTGAGGATCTCTTTATGTGTGTCTGTGTGTGATAATAACAGTGTGTGTTTACTGCTTTTCATGTGTCCATCTGTTATGTTATGTTATGTTATGTTACTTTGCATTTATATAGCGCCTCATGTATCATTGGTATGATCCCAATGCACTGGTAGGTTGAACGCCCTCGGGAACCGAAGTTCGAGTCAGTAGAGAGAGAGAGAGTCATAAGGTGCGTGTGTGCACCAGATATGTGTGCAGCTGGAGAGGTATTTGCGTGATAGCTGCTTATTAGCGGTAGGTGTGATGGTTTGGGAGGTCAGGAATATGTGTTCATTCTGGTGGGTTGATACCCAGAGTGATTTCTGGCTGTGTTAGGCCTGAGGAGATGCTTAGGCCGGTGGTGTGTGCTCAGCTGGGTGAGTTTAGTTAGGATGACGGGCAGTATGTGGCGGGTGTTAGTATGAGAACAGCTGTACTGAATGTGTCATAGTATCACTGTATTCTAGTTGAGTGGTGGTGTATAGGAGAGAGTAAGCGTGGTGGTGTGATATGGTGGGTTTCGGTGAGGCTGTGTTCAATGTGTTTTACTCACTTCATCAGTTCCATTTGCTGCATCCGTTCTATCCATGCCATCTGTTTCATCCACGCCATCCGTTCTATCCACTCCATCCGTTTCATCCACTCCATCGGTTTCATCCACTCCATCGGTTCCATCCACTCCATCGGTTCTATCCACTTCATTGGTTCCATCCACTCCATCGGTTCTATCCACTTCATCGGTTCCAAGTACTCTATCCATTCCAAGCACTCTATCAGTTCCATGCATTCCGTCCATTCCATGCACTCCCTCCGTTCCATGCACTCCCTTCGTCCTATCCATTCCATGCACTTCTTCTGATTCCATGTACTTCATCCGTACCATGCACTCCAACTGTTCTAAGCAGTCCAACCGGTCCATCCATTCCTTCCTCGGTTCCGTGCACTCACTCCATTCCATGCACTCTTTTCGTTCTATCCGTTCCATGCACTCCATGGTTTTTATACTTCATCCATACCCTGCACTTCAACCGTTCATGCACTCCAACCGATCCATCCATTCCATCTGTTCCATCCACTCTAGTCTTTCCATCCATTCCATCCGTCCCATCCACTCTGTCAGTTCAGTCCACTCTATCAGTTGCATCCACTCTATCCATTCCATCATTCCATTGGTTCTATCTACTTTATTAGTTCCATGCATTCTATCCGTTCCATGCACTCCTTGTTTCATGCACTGCCTATGCTCCCGGCACTCCCTCCATTCTCTGCACTCATCCTTTCTATCCGTTCCATGCACTCCATCCGTTATACGTACTTAATCCGTACCATGCACTCGAACCGTTCCATTCACTTCACTCCATCTGTTCCATCCACTCCATCCGTTGCAAGGAAGCCCTGCTGTGATTTTTTCTGCTGGTGTCCAATAGATAATGCTGTGAATTTGCTCCCAGATGGCCAAATCCATAACTCCCATTTTATCACATTGGGACCTTGTAGCATGCAGACGTATTCTTATGCACAACGTTTAGTTGTACACTATGGAATCCCCCAAACTGGAACACATCTCTGTAACAACTTTCTACCTTTATAACCACTACTGCCATGTCTTGTACTCGTGTGTGAACTGAAGGGGCAGCCCATAAGGGCAGAACCTGAGGCTGAAATGAGCAGTGTATCAAATTGGTGGTAACCGCCTAGCAAAGTTAAAACATACTATAAATTCGGTATGTGATTAGTTGTATTTGAATAAGTGGTGTTGTCAGAAATAAACCATTAATTCAAAGTTGTGATGTATTCTAAAACCCCTAGGGGTTAAACAAAACCAATGAATTGTTTTGTGAAGGTATAGTCTATATATTTGGGAAAGACAATTCTTATCTTTAGTGGTGCAATTTTTATTCCACACGGTTTCCTATGTCAAGACAGCTGCATATTAATTACGGTGTCTCAAAAGGAAGAACAGAGAGTAACACATAAGGAAAAAGAAAAATGTAAACGATAGTTGAGCATAAGTCTCAGATCTGTGCCACAGTTGGAGAAATCGAAATACATTATACAATGTACAGGTAGGAGAGCAAAAGTGATTCAATTCTAGTACTCAGATCTGAATCAATGTCTGCTACACATCTCTTGGGTGTACACGCTTTTTGCATACATTAACAGAGGCATTGAAGGTTAGAAATTCATTTCCATCAAGTTTTAGAAGGGGTGCCCCATATGAAGCTGTAACAAGAGTGGAGTAGAGCACACTGGTGAATGTTAGTAAATAGTGTGTCTTGTACTTGTTCCGGTGTTGCACACTGACAGCCAGGATCAGTCGCTGCGTACTTTCATTGCCAGAAAACATGGCACCTCGGGGCATCCATTATCAAAATACCTTAACCCAAGAGCACAACTTACAAAACATTGCCATACAAATTGCCCACCAGGCCAGCCACAATCTTAGCATCTATGCTACCATAATATTCTCAAAGTAACTTGCACACAGCAATTAAAAAACCCACAAACAGAACCCTAAGCAATGTACATATCAGTCCAGGCCTACAATTCCTAGCACCAGAGGCACACAACGGTCTGCTTAGGACACATGCGTATGTGCATAGTGTACACGGAAATTAGCTTGCACGTTTCTCTGGGAGATTGCCTGCAACCAGTGCCACACAGCCCTACAGACAAGGAGTGTACCAGTCAGGTTTACTCCCCTAAAATTGGAAATACACCCAAAAATACTATCTCACTCCCAACAACAAGATTGAAAACACATACAAGAGTCCACTGCCCCAAAAAGCTCCATGGATAAGGTTGGAACAATTGTACACTTGGGACCACATCTATGCATGAATTAGGTCAAAAACAGAGTTAAAATATGTTTACACTTCAATAAAATACCCCCATTGGGAATAAGACGCACTTTTATTCTGACAAAAAAAAATAAAAACAAGCCGAACTTAACCCAGCTACAATTTTCAGATCCACCAGAAGACCACACAACTAGCAGCTATCCAATCCTCCCTCATGCCCAACATGCAACAAAAAGTGCATCCACACGGTAGGTGATCAGAATCCACCAAAACCGATTTAACTTGAGGGCTGCCTCTCCAGACTAAACCCATGCAGTTATCCACTGAATAAAAGGCACGTTGTCAACAAACAGCCCAAATCGACCACTAACCTGTTTGGGCAACAGCATTTGTTGGTACCAATTATCAGCCGTGAATCAAGTAGCAGCATCAAATAAGCTGAACATAGAATGTTACATTGGTAAAAACTTGTTGCAAGCCTACTAGCACATCAGTCATTTGCCATCCTCAATTCAGCACATGTACACATTAATTACTGGCCAAGAGACCATCATTAACTCGCTAATGGCGAGCGCATGGCAGCTTTGGATACATGAACATTGACAATCAACAGTCTGCTATCTCCTGAGAGCATAAAATAACAGATTCTCAAATATTTAAGTACGACATCCAAAAGTATTGGGTTTGCGAATAGAGACATGTAAAAGAGTGCCAGATAAGGTTCAAATAATTTAATAACAGAATGGTCAAGTAAAAGTTGCATCATGAGCACATGCATTGAAAACCAGCTATTCCGATTTACAAGCTCAGTTGGGTCAGAAATGCATTAAGCCACTGCTCGAGATGCAGATCGAGGCTGATTCACAATTAGCGTATAAACTACCTAGCTTAAAAGTAAAGTAAACCACTATTTGGCCATGCTGTCTACAGCACAGAGCAATGAATGCAGCTAAATTCATTGAGCACAAAATAGCTCAAAAGCTGCTGGGTGGAAATTAATAGGCCGGTCATGAAACCAAGTACGCTTCAAGAGCAAAACGGCGCACAGAGAAAGGCAAACTAAGGCACCCCTATGACGCACCAAAGAGATAAAGATGCAAAGTAGTGATTTTTATACTTTAGGTAGGGTGACCAGACAGCCCCGGGAAATCACCCTCCATCCTGGGGTCCTGGGAGTTTTTTCATTTTAGAAGCCACGTCCGGGGTTTGCATGGTTGGGCGGTGATGGTAATTAAAAGTGTATTATTTTTTTCACAACATCTTCAGAATGTTGGAGCTGGAGGATTGGCTCAAACCCCCAAACTTTCAGATACAAGTCACAACACTTACTGACAGTGCCACAGAGACTGGCTTGGAAAAGGTTGTACAGCAAGCCATGTAATATCAGTTATAGCAAATGCTTGTTTTGCATTAACATGCCAAGATTCACAGACAAAACTGCACAAATGAGATCATATACAGTTTATAAAAAGGAGAAGTGCTGGAAATATGATTGGGTGGTGGTTGTGGGGGCATGTTGGGGGAGGGGCAGTAATTGGTGGGCTGCAATGAGGTAGTCCCTCTTTTATGTTGTTGGCCGTCCCGTTTTTTCATTTTGGAAATCTGGTCACCCTAACTTTAGGTGCTCGCATGTGTGCATCATGAATTGAAACCTGTGGCGTGTCCTCATGCAGCTATCGGTACGATAATAAGAGTTCATTCTGATAATAGGATTGGGAAAATAAAAAAAGAGAAGACTTACATTGGTAATATTAAGGGATGCTAAAGGAGGTGGTGTTTCTGTGCGGTCGGTGAGTACTTGTATATCTGAGACATAGGGCCTCATTAAAAGAAGTGCGGAATGGGTTTAACGGCGCCGGTAATGGTGCCGGTGCCATTAAACCCACTCCGCACGAGGTCTCCTCGTGGGACATGCTATGGACGTCTGGTTTTTCCAGACGTCCATAGTGGGTCCCGCGAGGGACCATGGAGCTAACAATGGGCCTGTTCGTAATGGGCCCGTTGTTCGCTCCCTCCCCATTCCCATTGATCCCTATGAGGGCTCGAATGGGAATGGGGAAGGACCGGGCGCGGGTTCCCTGAAAGAGGAAATACCGGGCCCTTCATACTCGGAATGGCCTGGTATTTCCCCATTCAGGGAACGCGGACCCGATTTTGGAGGTAGCCATGTTCATTGAGAGACAAATACTTGTTATGGTTTCTTATTTAAAACATATTGTGCCTAGTTTAACATGGATGCATGGAAAATGCTAAATTCTAAAAACGTAATCTTTCATGATGCCACACGTTTATCTATTTTGAATATTGGCAAGTGTGTGCACTCTTCACAACACAAGAATCCAGCCTGCCTCATCACTGACAAGTCTTTTTCCAAGCCCGCTGCTACGCAGAGTGAAGCCAGTGGCTCTGATCTAATCTGCTTTGCCGTCATTCGTGCATTTACAGGTATAGTTTGCTGAGCCTATTTTCTCCCACGTTTGAACGATTTCTTTGCTCATCCTATTTTCTTTCTTTTGGCCTGAAAGGGACACTGCAGGAATCAAGTGACCATGACTATTATTTGGGTGGGGGCCCGCACTGTTATAAGCAGGCTTTCTACCTGCTGGACACACTATTGTTTTCCAAATGGGCATTTTACACTCAGTAAAAAAACGTAATTTCCAAACTCAATCATGCTGCTTAAACTTGCATTCGCTAGTTTTCTTTGAAATGTGTTTCTTTTTTATCTGACCACCAAACAAATACCCTGTAATTGTTGTGCCCCTTCCTTTGTGTTTTTTATATCAAGTTATATTTATAAGGATGTTAAATGGTTGTCAAACTGCTTAATCACAAATAAATGTTTCTGTTGTGCTGACAGCAGTTGTTAGGAAATTAAACACTGGGATCATGGGTGCCAGCTTTGGATTTTCACTACAGGTGCAGAAATACCCCCACTTCTGCCCTGAATAAATATATATATAAAATCCAAATCTGGCACCCATGATCCCAGTGTTTAATTATACACACATATATATATATATATAATATAAGCAAGCAACCAGCTCAACCCATCCCAGGGCCAAACACATTTTGGCTCATGTCCTGTGTCTCTCTCCTGTTGCCCCCCACCCCCCCCGTCATGCCCCGTGTCTCCCTGCTGTTGCACCCCCCGCTCATGCCCCATGTCTTTCTCCTGTTCTGTTACCCCCCACCCCCGCTCATGCCCCGTGTCTCTCTCCTGTTACCCCCCACCCCCCTCTCATGCCCCGTGTCTCTCTCCTGTTACCCCTCGCTCCCCGCTCATGCCCCGTGTCTCCCTGCTGTTGCCCCCCACCCCCCGCTCATGCCCCGTGTCTCTCTCCTGTTGCCCCCCACCCCCGCTCATGCCCCGTGTCTCTCTCCTGTTGTCCCCCACCCCCTGCTCATACCCCGTGTCTCTCTCCTGTTAACCCCCACCCCCGCTCATGCCCCGCATCTCCCTCGTGTTCCCCCCACTCCCCGCTCATGCCCCGTGTCTCCCTGCTGTTGCCCCCACCCCCTCTCATGCCCCGTGTCTCTCTCCTGTTACCCCCCACCCCCGGTCATGCCCCGTGTCTCTCTGCTGTTGACCCCACCCCCCGCTCATGCCCCATGTCTCACCTGCTGTTGCCCCCCACCCCCCGCTCATGCCCCGTTTCTCTCTCATGTTGGCCCCCAACCCCCGCTCATGCCCCGTGTCTCTCTCCTGTTACCCCACCCCCTCTCATGCCCCGTGTCTCTCTCCTGTTGCCCCTCATCCCCCGGTCATGCCCCGTGTCTCCCTGCTGTTACCCCCACCACCGGCTCATGCCCCGAGTCTCTCTCATGTTACCCTCACCCCCCGCTCATGCCCCGTGTCGACCTCGTGTTCCCCCCACCCCCCACTCATGCCCCGTGTCTCCCTGCTGTTGCCCCCCACCCCCGCTCATGCCTCGTGTCTCTCTCATGTTGCCCCCACCCCCTGCTCATGTCCTGTGTCTCTCCTGTTGCCCCCCACCCCCGGTCATGCCCCGTGTCTCCCTGCTGTTACCCCCACCACCTGCTCATGCCCCGAGTCTCTCTCATGTTACCCTCACCCCCGCTCATGCTCCGTGTCTCCCTCGTGTTCCCCCCACCCCCCACTCATGCCCCGTGTCTCCCTGCTGTTGCCCCCCACCCCCGCTCATGCCTCGTGTCTCTCTCATGTTGCCCCCCACCCCCTGCTCATGTCCTGTGTCTCTCCTGTTGCCCCCCACCCCCCGCTCAAGCCCTGTGTCTCCCTGCTGTTACCCCCCACCCCCTGCTCATGCCCCGTGTGTCTCTCATGTTGCCCCCCACCCCCGCTCATGCCCCGTGTCTCTCTCCTGTTACCCCCCACCCCCTCTCTTGCCCCGTGTCTCTCTCCTGTTGCCCCCCACCCCCCAGTCAAGCCCTGTGTCTCTCTCCTGTTGCCCCCTACCCCCGGTCATGCCCTGTGTCCCTCTCCTGTTGCCCCCTACCCCCCGCTCATGCCCCGTGTCTCTATCCTGTTACCCCCTGCTCTTGCCCCGTGTCTCTCTCCTGTTGCCTCCCACCCCTTCTCATGCCCCATGTCTCTCTCCTGTTGCCCCCCGCCCCCCGCTCATGCCCCGTGTCTCTCTCCTGTTAACCCCCACCCCCGCTCATGCCCCGCATCTCCCTCGTGTTCCCCCCACCCCCGCTCATGCCCCGTGTCTCCCTGCTGTTGCCCCCCACCCTCCACTCATGCCCCGTATCTCCCTGCTGTTGCCCCCCACCCTCTGCTCATGCCCCGTGTCTCCCTGCAGTTTCCACCCACCCTCTCTCATGCCCCGTGTCTCTCTCCTGTTACCCCCCACCCTCCGCTCATGCCCCATGTCTCTCTCCCGTTACCCCCCACCCCCCTCTCATGCCCCGTGTCTCCCTCGTGTTCCCCCCACCCCCGCTCATGCCCGTGTCTCCCTGCTGTTGCCCCCCACCCCCCGCTCATGCCCCGTGTCTCTCTCCTGTTACCACCTGCTCTTGCCCCGTGTCTCTCTCCTGTTGCCCCCCACCCCCGCTCATGCCCCATGTCTCTCTCCTGCTGCCCCCCATCCCCCGCTCATGCCCCGTGTCTCTCTCCTGTTGCCCACCACCCCCCGGTCATGCCCGTGTCTCCGTGCTGTTGCCCCCCACCCCCTGCTCATGCCCCGTGTCTCTCTCCTGTTGCCCCCCACCCCTCGCTCAGGCCCTGTGTCTCCCCCGTTAACCCACACCCCCTGCTCATTCCCCGTGTCTCCCTGCTGTTGCCCCCCACCCCCCGCTCATGCCCCGTGTCTCCCTGCTGTTGCCCCCCATCCCCCGCTCATGCCCTGTTTCTCTCTCCTGTTACCCCTCAACCCCCCTCTCATGCCCTGTGTCTCTCTCCTGTTACCCCCCACCCCCCTCTCATGCCCCGTGTCTCTCTCCTGTTGCCCCCCACCCCCCGATCATGCCCCTTGTCTCCCTTCTGTTGCCCCCCACAACCCGCTCATGCCCCGTGTCTCTCTCCTGTTAGCCCTCCACCCCCCTCTCATGCCCCGTGTCTCTCTCCTGTTGCCCCCCACCCCCGATCATGCCCCTTGTCTCCCTGCTGTTGCCCCCCACAACCCGCTCATGCCCCGTGTCTCTACTGTTCCCCCCACCCCCCGCTCATGCCTCGTGTCTCTCCTGTTACCCCCCACCCCCGCTCATGCCCCGTGTCTCCCTGCTGTTGCCCCTCACAACCCGCTCATGCCCTGTGTCTCTCTCCTGTTACCCCCACACCCCTGCTCATGCCCTGTGTCTCCCTCGTGTTCCCCCCACCCCCCGCTAATGTCCCGTGTCTCCCTGCTGTTGCCCCAGACCCCCGCTCATGCCCCGTGTCTCTCTCCTGTTACCCCCCACCCCCCTCTCATGCCCCTTGTCTCTCTCCTGTTGCCCCCCACCCCCAGGTCAAGCCCTGTGTCTCTCTCCTGTTGCCCCCGACCCCCCAGCCATGCTCCGTGTCTCCCTGTTGCCCCCCACACCCCGGTCATGCCCCGTGTCTCCCTCATTTTGCCCCCCGCTCATGTCCCGTGTCTCTCTTCTGTTACCCCCCACCCCCTTCTCATGCCCCGTGTCTCCCTCGTTTTCTCCCCACTCATATCCCGTGTCTCCCTGCTGTTGCCCCCCCATCCCCCGCTCATGCCCTGTTTCTCTCTCCTGTTACCCCTCAACCCCCCTCTCATGCCCTGTGTCTCTCTCCTGTTGCCCCCATCCCCCGCTCATGCCCTGTTTCTCTCTCCTGTTACCCCTCAACCCCCCTCTCATGCCCTGTGCCTCTCTCCTGTTACCCCCCACCCCCCTCTCATGCCCCGTGTCTCTCTCCTGTTGCCCCCACCCCCCGATCATGCCCCTTGTCTCCCTGCTGTTGCCCCCCACAACCCGCTCATGCCCCGTGTCTCTCTCCTGTTGCCCCTCCACCCCCCTCTCATGCCCCGTGTCTCTCTCCTGTTGCCCCCCACCCCCGATCATGCCCCTTGTCTCCCTGCTGTTGCCCCCCACAACCCACTCATGCCCCGTGTCTCTACTGTTCCCCCACCCCCCGCTCATGCCTCGTGTCTCTCCTGTTACCCCCCACCCCCGCTCATGCCCCGTGTCTCCCTGCTGTTGCACCTCACAACCCGCTCATGCCCTGTGTCTCTCTCCTGTTACCCCCACACCCCTGCTCATGCCCTGTGTCTCCCTCGTGTTCCCCCAACCCCCCGCTAATGTCCCGTGTCTCCCTGCTGTTGCCCCAGACCCCCGCTCATGCCCCGTGTCTCTCTCCTGTTACCCCCCACCCCCTCTCATGCCCCTTGTCTCTCTCCTGTTGCCCCCACCCCCAGGTCAAGCCCTGTGTCTCTCTCCTGTTGCCCCCGACCCCCCAGCCATGCCCCGTGTCTCCCTGTTGCCCCCCACACCCCGGTTATGCCCCGTGTCTCCCTCCTTTTGCCCCCACCCCCTGCTCATGTCCCGTGTCTCTCTTCTGTTACCTCCCACCCCCTTCTCATGCCCCGTGTCTCCCTCGTTTTCTCCCCACTCATACCCCGTGTCTCCCTGCTGTTGCCCCCCATCCCCCGCTCATGCCCTGTTTCTCTCTCCTGTTACCCCCCCACCCCCTCTCATGCCCCGTGTCTCTCTCCTGTTGCCCCCCACCCCCCTCACATGCCCTGTGTCTCTCTCCTGTTACCCCCCACCCCCTCTCATGCCCCGTGTCTCTCTCCTGTTGCCCCCCACCCCCGATCATGCCCCTTGTCTCCCTGCTGTTGTGCCCCCCACAACCCGCTCAATCCCCGTGTCTCTACTGTTCCCCCCATCCCCCGCTCATGCCTCGTGTCTCTCCTGTTACCCCCCACCCCCGCTCATGCCCCGTGTCTCCCTGCTGTTGCCCCTCACAACCCGCTCATGCCCTGTGTCTCTCTCCTGTTACCCCCACACCCCTGCTCATGCCCTGTGTCTCCCTCGTGTTCCCCCCACCCCCGCTAATGTCCCGTGTCTCCCTGCTGTTGCCCCAGACCCCCGCTCATGCCCCGTGTCTCTCTCCTCTTACCCCCCACCCCCCTCTCATGCCCCTTGTCTCTCTCCTTTTGCCCCCCACCCCCAGGTCAAACCCTGTGTCTCTCTCCTGTTGCCCCCGACCCCCCAGCCATGCCCCATGTCTCCCTGTTGCCCCCACCCCCCGGTCATGCCCCGTGTCTCCCTCCTTTTGCCCCCCACCCCCCGCTCATGTCCCGTGTCTCTCTTCTGTTACCCCCCCTCTCATGCCCCGTGTCTCCCTCGTTTTCCCCCCACTCATACCCCGTGTCTCCCTGCTGTTGCCTCCCACCCCCCGCTCATGCCCTGTGTCTGTCTCCTTTTACCCCCCTCTCATGCCCCGTGTCTCACTCCTGTTGCCCCCACCCCCCGGTCATGCCCCGTGTCTCCCTCCTGTTGCCCCACACCCCCCCCTCATGCCATGTGTCTCTCTCCTGTTACCCCCCACCCCCTCTCATGCCCCGTGTCTCTCTCCTGTTACCCCTCACACCCCTCTCATACCCTGTGTCTCTCTCCTGTTGCCCCCCACCCCCCGTTCATGCCCCGTGTCTCCCTTCTGTTGCCCCCCACCCCCAATCATGCCCCGTGTCTCCCTGCTGTTGCCCCCCACCCTCCGCTCATGCACTGTGTCTCTCTCCTGTTACCCCCCACCCCCCTCTCATGCCCTGTGTCTCCCTCGTGTTCTCCCCACCCCCGCTCATGCCCCGTGTCTCCCTGCTGTTTCCCTCCACCCCCCGCTCATGCCCTGTGTCTCTCTCATATTGCCTCCACCCCCCTCTCATGCCCTGTGTCTCTCACCTGTTGCCCCCCACCCCCGGTCATGCCCCGTGTCTCCCTGCTGTTGCCCCCCACCCCCGCTCATGCCCCGAGTCTCTCTCCTGTTACCCCTACCCTCTGCTCATGCCCCGTGTCTCTCTCCTGTTGCCCCCACCCCCGGTCATGCCCCGTGTCTCCCTGCTGTTGCCCCCCACTCCCCGCTCATGCCCCGTGTCTCTCTCCTGTTGCCCCCCACCCCCGCTCACGCCCCGTGTCTCTCTCCTGTTAACCCCCACCCCCCGCTCATGCCCCGTGTCTCCATCGTGTTCCCCCCACCCCCCGCTCATGCCCCGTGTCTCCCTGCTGTTGCCCCCCACCCTCCGCTCATGTTCGTGTCTCCCTGCTGTTGCCCCCCACCCCCGCTCATGCCCCATGTCTCTCTCCTGTTACCCCCCCACCCCCTCTCATGCCCCGTGTCTCTCTCCTGTTCCCCCCACTCCCCGCTTATGCCTCATGTCTCTCCTGTTACCTCCCACCCCCGCTCATGCCCCGTGTATCTCTGCTGTTGCCCCCCACCCCCTGCTCATGCCCTGTGTCTGTCTCCTGTTACCCCCACCCCCTCTCATGCCCCGTGTCTCCCTCGTGTTCCCCCCACCCCCCGCTCAAGCCCTTTGTCTCCCTGCTGTTACCCCCCACCCCCTGCTCATGCCCCGTGTCTCTCTCATGTTGCCCCCCACCCCCTGGTCAAGCCCTGTGTCTCTCTCCTGTTGCCCCCCACCCCCCGGTCATGCCCCGTGTCTCCCTCCTGTTGCCCCCACCTCCCGCTCATGCCCCGTGTCTCTCTCCTGTTCCCCCCCACCCCCGCTCATGCCCCATGTCTCTCTCCTATTTCCCCCCACCCCCGCTCATGCCCCATGTCTCTCTCCTGTTAACCCCCACCCCCTGCTCATGCCCGCATCTCCCTCGTGTTCCCCCCCACCCCCCGCTCATGCCCCGTGTCTCCCTGCTGTTGCCCCCCACCCTCCGCTCATGCCCCGTATCTCTCTCCTGTTCCCCCCACCCCCCGCTTATGCCTCATGTCTCTCCTGTTACCCCCCACCCTCCGCTCATGCCCCGTATCTCTCTCCTGTTCCCCCCACCCCCCGCTTATGCCTCATGTCTCTCCTGTTACCCCCACCCCCCGCTCATGCCTCGTGTCTCTCTCCTGTTCCCCCCACTCCCCGCTTATGCCTCATGTCTCTCCTGTTACCTCCCACCCCCGCTCATGCCCCGTGTATCTCTGCTGTTGCCCCCCACCCCCTGCTCATGCCCTGTGTCTCTCTCCTGTTACCCCCACCCCCTCTCATGCCCCGTGTCTCCCTCGTGTTCCCCCCACCCCCCGCTCAAGCCCTTTGTCTCCCTGCTGTTACCCCCCACCCCCTGCTCATGCCCCGTGTCTCTCTCATGTTGCCCCCCACCCCCCGGTCAAGCCCTGTGTCTCTCTCCTGTTGCCCCCCACCCCCCGGTCATGCCCCGTGTCTCCCTCCTGTTGCCCCCACCTCCCGCTCATGCCCCGTGTCTCTCTCCTGTTGCCCCCCACCCCCGCTCATGCCCCATGTCTCTCTCCTATTTCCCCCCACCCCCGCTCATGCCCCATGTCTCTCTCCTGTTAACCCCCACCCCCTGCTCATGCCCGCATCTCCCTCGTGTTCCCCCCACCCCCCGCTCATGCCCCGTGTCTCCCTGCTGTTGCCCCCCACCCTCCGCTCATGCCCCGTATCTCTCTCCTGTTCCCCCCACCCCCCGCTTATGCCTCATGTCTCTCCTGTTACCCCCCACCCCCCGCTCATGCCCCGTGTTTCTCTGCTGTTGCCCCCCACCCCCTGCTCATGCCCTGTGTCTCTCTCCTGTTACCCCTCACCCCCTCTCATGCCCCGTGTCTCCCTCGTGTTCCCCCCACCCCCCGCTCAAGCCCTTTGTCTCCCTGCTGTTACCCCCCACCCCCTGCTCGTGCCCCGTGTCTCTCTCATGTTGCCCCCCACCCCCGCTCATGCCCTGTGTCTCTCTCCTGTTACCCCCCACCCCCCTCTCTTGCCCCGTGTCTCTCTCCTGTTGCCCCCCACCCCCCGGTCAAGCCCTGTGTCTCTCTCCTGTTGCCCCCACGCCCCGGTCATGCCCCGTGTCTCCCTCCTGTTGCCCCCACCTCCCGCTCATGCCCCGTGTCTCTCTCCTGTTACCCCCTGCTCATGCCCCGTGTCTCTCTCCTGTTGCCCCCCACCCCCGCTCATGCCCCATGTCTCTCTCCTATTTCCCCCCACCCCCCGCTCATGCCCCGTGTCTCTCTCCTGTTAACCCCCACCCCCTCTCATGCCCGCATCTCCCTCGTGTTCCCCCACCCCCCGCTCATGCCCCGTGTCTCCCTGCTGTTGCCCCCCACCCTCCGCTCATGCCCCGTATATCTCTCCTGTTCCCCCCACCCCCCGCTTATGCCTCATGTCTCTCCTGTTACCCCCCACCCCCCGCTCATGCCCCGTGTTTCTCTGCTGTTGCCCCCCACCCCCTGCTCATGCCCCGTGTCTCTCTACTGTTACCCCCCACCCCCCTCTCATGCCCCGTGTCTCCCTTGTGTTCCCCCCACCCCCCGCTCAAGCCCTGTGTCTCCCTGCTGTTACCCCCACCCCCTGCTCATGCCCCGTGTGTCTCTGATGTTGCCCCCCACCCCCGCTCATGCCCCGTGTTTCTCTCCTGTTACCTCCCCACCCCCTCTCATGCCCCGTGTCTCTCTGCTGTTGCCCCCCACCCCCGCTCATGCCCTGTGTCTCTCTCCTGTTACTCCCCACCCCCTCTCATGCCCCGTGTCTCCCTCGTGTTCTCCCCACCCCCGCTCAAGCCCTGTGTCTCCCTGCTGTTACCCCCCACCCCCTGCTCATGCCCCGTGTCTCTCTGCTGTTGCCCCCCACCCCCGCTCATGCCCTGTGTCTCTCTCCTGTTACTCCCCACCCCCTCTCATGCCCCGTGTCTCCCTCGTGTTCCCCTCACCCCGCTCAAGCCCTGTGTCTCCCTGCTGTTACACCCCCACCCCCCGCTCATGCACCGTGTCTCTCTCATGTTGCCCCCCACCCCCCGCTCATGCCCTGTGTCTCTCTCCTGTTTGCCCCCCACCCCCCTCTCTTACCCCGTGTCTCTCTCCTGTTGCCCCCCACCCCCCGGTCAAGCCCTGTGTCTCTCTCCTGTTGCCCCCACCCCCCAGTCATGCCCCGTGTCTCCCTCCTGTTGCCCCCCACTCATGTCCCGTGTCTCTCTTCTGTTACCCCCCACCCCCCTCTCATGCCCGTGTCTCCCTCGTTTTCCCCCCGCTCATGCCCCGTGTCTCCCTGCTGGTGTCCCCCACCCCCCGCTCATGCCCCGTGTCTGTCTCCTGTTACCCCCCACCCCCTGCTCATGCTCCGTGTCTCTCTCCTGTTACCCCCCACCCTCCTCTCATGCCCTGTGTCTCTCACCTGTTGCCCCCCACCCCCGCTCATGCCCCATGTCTCTCTCCTGTTGCCCCCCACTCCCTGCTCATGCCCCGTGTCTCCCTGCTGTTGCCCCCACCCCCCGCTCATGCCCCGTGTCTCCCTCGTGTTCCCCCCACCCCCCGCTCATGCCCCGTGTCTCCCTGCTGTTGCCCCCACCCCCTCTCATGCCCCGTGTCTCTCTCCTGTTACCCCCCACCCCCGGTCATGCCCCGTGTCTCTCTGCTGTTGACCCCACCCCCCGCTCATGCCCCATGTCTCACCTGCTGTTGCCCCCCACACCCCGCTCATGCCCCGTTTCTCTCTCATGTTGGCCCCCAACCCCCGCTCATGCCCCGTGTCTCTCTCCTGTTACCCCACCCCCTCTCATGCCCCGTGTCTCTCTCCTGTTGCCCCTCATCCCCCGGTCATGCCCCGTGTCTCCCTGCTGTTACCCCCACCACCGGCTCATGCCCCGAGTCTCTCTCATGTTACCCTCACCCCCCGCTCATGCCCCGTGTCTCCCTCGTGTTCCCCCCACCCCCCACTCATGCCCCGTGTCTCCCTGCTGTTGCCCCCCACCCCCGCTCATGCCTCGTGTCTCTCTCATGTTGCCCCCACCCCCTGCTCATGTCCTGTGTCTCTCCTGTTGCCCCCCACCCCCGGTCATGCCCCGTGTCTCCCTGCTGTTACCCCCACCACCTGCTCATGCCCCGAGTCTCTCTCATGTTACCCTCACCCCCGCTCATGCCCTGTGTCCTGCCAAAGTATCCCTGAACTCGTAGGCACCTGCACTAAAGAAGAAAGAATGGAAAACATAGGATCAGGCAATGGGAAACTCACATTGGACCCCCGGTGAATCCTAAGTTAGTTTCATGACAGTCCTGCTCTCCCTGGTTGCAGGATGAAGATCAGCCGGGGCCTCATCTAGGGTTTATTCCTGACCCAGCGATCAACCCTGTACCAAGTCAGGCTCCCTATATTCCAGTGGAGGAATGGGTAAGGGTAACCTGCCACATCCAATTTAGCAGGAGCAATGGGATCAGAATTAGTCTCGAAAGAACACTCTCAGATTCGGGTTCACGTCCTCTTCTCTCAATACCGGTGTCAGCTCAAAATCATCCTGGACTTGGAGCAGATGGTTCCATTGCAAGGTCTTGATGTTTCTTGGCTGTCCTCATACCCACAGTCAGTAGACAGGCAGCCCTACTAATTGATGCTCAATGTTGAATGGTTGAGACTCCCACTTGTTACTCAGCTTGTTCTGTCCACTCTTTCCCAGGCTGTGGATCAACACACAATCACCAGGTGGAAGACTTGCATCAATGTGCAAGATGCAAGGCAACTGAGGATCTGTGTAGCCCAGAATTGGTTTGAGTATTCGAGGAGCTCAAGTAGTGAGGATCTGCCTCAGCTCCTTGAATGCCTCCTGGCATTAGTCGGTCCACCCATCATCAAAGGGCTCATGTGGATGGTGTAAATGGTCTGCAGAGTTGATGGTAGTCCTGCGGCTCCTCTAGTTAGGCAGGTATCCTTTGATGAAGTCCACAAGCGGTTGTACGATTTTGGCATATCCCACAACAAATCTCCAGTAGCTGTTAAAGAAAGGAAACTCTGTAACTCCTTCAAGTTCTGAGGTCTTGACCAGGTGAGGAGGTCTTCCGTCTTTGCGGGATCTACAGGAATGATGTCTGCAGAGATGATGTTTCTGCTGTATTTAATGCTTGTCCAGCAAAACCGGCACTTGTTCACACTGACCTTTAGCCCTTGTTCCCGTAGGCAGTAATTCTGCCAAAAATGCCCCATAGAGTCCAATGAAAAAAGGGATCATACTCTGCCACCACCACGTGTAATCCACCTGTAAATCTGCCAAACCAAGTGGTGGCAACGGTAAGTCCAGTGGATTTAAAGACAGAATACTGCCCAACTCGTGATCACCCCCATTGTCTGGTGAGATTTCGTTCAATTTCTGATTTGGCCATGTACTAAGGAGAGCTTGATGTAACATTACCATTACATGAGTTCATGTTAACATAAAACACACTCAGGCCTATAAATACTTCTTAAATGATTTCAACATCTTCACAAAACCTCTCTTACTTCCTTGATGCATTATATATCTGTAAGACATTTAATGTGAAAGAGCCCACATACGAAATGTTTAATATCATAATACATCTTCATTAAGGAGACTTCAACATCATCACACACCATCCATGTGAGGACTTCAATATCATCACATATCAACCCTGTGGGGACCTCAACATCAGCACACACCACTCATTTGAGGACTTAAATATCATCACTTATCAACCCTGTCTGGACCTCAACAGCAGCACACACCACCCATTTGAGGATTTAAATATCATCACATATCATCCCTGTGGGGACCTGAACATCAACACACACCAACCATGTGAGGACTTCAATATCATCACATATCATCCCTGTGGGGACCTCACCATCAGCACACACCATCTATGTGAAGACTTCAATATCATCACATATCAACCCTGTGGGGACCTCAACATCAGCACACACCATCCATTTGAGGACTTAAATATCATCACATATCATGCCTGTGGGGACCTCACCATCAGCACACACCATCTATGTGAGGACTTCAATATCATCACATATCATCCCTGTGGGGACCTCACCATCAGCACACACCATCCATGTGAGGACTTCAATATCATCACATATCATACCTTTGGGGACCTCACCATCAGCACACACCATCCATGTGAGGACTTCAATATCATCACATATCAACCCTGTGGGGACCTCAACATCAGCACACACCATTCAGTTGGAGGATTCAATATCATTGCATTCCATTTCTATGGGACATTGAGCATAAATACATACTATTCTTATGTGGCCTTCTATACAATGACACACCATCCCTGTGAGGACCTCTATGTCATCAAACAACATCCCAACGGAGACCTCAACATGACCACACACCATCATTTTGGTGGACTCAGTACCATCATATCAGCTCTATTGGGACTTCAGCATCATTGCATACTATTCGTATTCACATACCCTTGTATGGCCAATTGGGTGCATCTGTGGCTTCATTTGCATCACCTGAATGCATTTCCCTTCACCTTTTGGGTATTTTTGGTTGAATTGGCCACTATTTTTGGCTGTGTTTTGTTCGGTATTTTAACCTGAAGATAGGATGGAATTAGCATTTTTATTTCCAGCTCTAATTCCACTGGAGGATTTAGCCCCGGGGGAATTATCACTGGTTTTCATTACTTATTCCTCCAGCGCTCATTTCTTCTGGGTTAATTCCACCAGAGGAATTAGTGTCCATTTTCAATAACCCTTATATCAGCAGATTGATCAAAGTAGCGCCAATTCCATTACTGCCACTTTTTCCCCTTAGCGATCAACTTGTAATGAAACCAAATGAGTATCAATTAAACATCAACCTTGTGAATATTTTTGAATAATCAGACAAAATGTGATGCCAACATTCAATTAATTCACATATCAGACTATAGACAAGATGACATCCGTGCACATAATGTGTTGTCTTGACAGTGTAGAATTCAATTTCATCACACACCACCCCTATAGGGACTTCAACAAAATCACAGAAAAATAAGGGAGTAAAGTAAGTCACATTGTGATTCGTTTATTACAAAAGTAGTCAATGCTTGAAATGAATGTGGAAGTGTGTTGTGCAATCAATGAGGGAAGATTTACATTGCATATCAATTATATCCAATTCTGTAAACATACAAAATACAGCTTAATTTCATTATTTTACATTTAAACGCAGAGTTCAGGCCATTTAAAAGGCATGAAAATCATCTCACACACACACACACACACACACACACACACACACACACACACACACACACACACACACACACACACACACACACACACACACACACACACACACACACACACACACACACACACACACACACACACACACACACACACACACACACACACACACACACACACACACACACACACACACACACACACACACACACACACACACACACACACACACACACACACACACACACACACACACACACACACACACACACACACACACACACACACACACACACACACACACACACACACACACCCCCTTCCTCACAGTACACTGCATAGAACTGGAACCATTCTCTCTCACACAATCACTACTTTACCTGTACTCTGATCCAACATCTCTACCAATTCCTCAGTGCACCACTCCGTCAACCATCCTCACTGTGGTCTCTCTGTCAATTCCACATCTCTTGAGCTCACCACTACAACCTACATTCTGCACTCTGAACATTCTACTTTTACATTGCTCTCTTCCTGGCTCTGCCTCCCCCTTTCCATTGGCTCCATCAGTCTACTGACTATGTTGGCCAATCTAAAAATTCTGCATGGGCAAGTTTACACAATTGAAAAGCTTAAAAACATATTTCTTACTGTTTAGGTGAGTTATTTTTCCAGTTCAGTTAATTTGGATATGATTGAAGTGTCTCTCCTCTTCCCCTGCATTTTCTACTCACCCCAGTTGAATTCTGTTGCACCACCATTCGCCTGGAATTGGGTTTTGGGGTCTTATTTCTGTTTTGCAAGAATAATCCCAGTCCATGTCATTTTATTGCTTGATTACATTCCCACTCACTGCGTCTGGGACAGAGCTGGCTCTGTTTTCCACCCCTGTAAGCCTCCTGCCCCAGGTTGTGAGTTGTCCATGCCCCCCCCACCAGACAGGGTTATGACCCTGACCCTTTCACAGAATTAACAGATCGATTATCTATCTCTTTGATCCAAGTTAATGGCAGATTTATGTCTACCAAAGACAAAAGCCTTTTTTCCTGAATCATCATGAAATACACCTAAACATGAGCTATTTTGCCTCTAAAGCCCCCAAACCATGATCTTATTTTAATAAGAGCATCTGAAAGGCAGACCTGGTAATGATTTATTAATGCATTGTCACTCAGTAATTGCAACTTCGAAAACCAAATTTCTCCACAGACCCCAACCTCCAACCTGGCAGAGCAATGCGGTTCACGGAAGAATGTATCTGTTTCATTAAGCAGGCTGTTAATGAAACAGATACATTCTGGCCGCTAGATAGATGATTCTGTTGATAGGGGCTCCCCACATAAAAAATGCAAAGCAACCTAGATCCAATGACATCATGTCAGCTGTAACACATCAAACACAAGTTAGGCTTTTGATTTGGCCATGGGAATTCCATTTACAATTACATCTTTGAAACACTTGATTTAAAAAAAATGAAATTAGATTCAGTGGAAAAATGTGGTCATGCATATAAAAGTATATATTAAAATACAAGATTTATTACTGAAACCATATATTTTAATAACTCTCTTAAGCATGTGGTCACAAAAACATAAATGATGTCTTCAGATTCAGAATATTTAAACAAATCAGAATATGCATTTTTAAATAAAGTAACATGTCCATGAAAAGAGTTATTTGAACATTGAATGTTTCAGTTTAATTTTGATCTCTCCTTCCTGAGGGGAAGGTGAGCTCACGACTGACACATGCTCTTACATAGGGAGCTCAATAGACCAATGGATGCAAGGAGGAGTGACCTAGCAGTTGTGAGGCAGTGAAGGCAACACATCACAGACTATGTCCCGTCCAGAATGGCCGAGCGCAAAGGTGTTGCATGTGTGACATTTTCTGGGTATTTAAACTCAGACACATATGAAGAAGGGAGTGTTTTTGAAAAGCAGAAAAACATGTGGGAGCCCACCTGACTGCAAAAAAGCAGATTGGCATTTCACCCAGAAGTAGCTGATGGGAAATCTTCTTTAACCCCATAAGTGCTAAGGACGAGTATGCTCATCCTTTTTTCATAGACTTAATTAAAGCTCAGCAGTTAAGCGGTTAAAAGACCTTTTCCAGGTGGGACTGTATACAGAGACCTTTGATAAAAAAATAAAGAGATTACATGATGGGTATTTTAGGAGCAGGTATAAAGGATGGTCATGTATGGCCCTACTGCCAGAGTCCGGCTGATGACAAGGCCTGCACTTACCTTACTAAGGCAAACTAAATGTAAATACAATTATCCTACAGCACCTAGAGAAATGTTCCAAGTATTAATTACTTCCCTGATAGCAGTTGAACATGTTTTGGGGGGATCCTGTTTACAAGCTATGCCACTGAAGGGGGACTGGACCTGTAAATGAAACTTTCTGAAAGTATATTTAAATAGATTGTCCTATAATTTGAAAGCATATTTGTTTCTGCCAATAAAGTGAATTCACATTTCCAAACACTCACTTACCCAAAGAAAATGGCATGCACCAAAGTGCCCGAAGAATCAGCTTTATCTATTTGTTTCTGCCAATAAAGTGAATTCACATTTCCAAACACTCACTTACCCAAAGAAAATGGCGTGCACCAAAGTGCCCGAAGAATCAGCTTTATCTACTTTTGCCGTGAAGTAAATTGGCCATACGAAGGTACGAAAAGTTACAAAATAAAATGGCAATTACATTAGGGGTAATAAACACAACACAATACATTGTCATAATTCTAAAAAAAATACTGCAGCCTGCTGATTGGATATTAGGAATCTAATACTTATATTACTCGATATATTACAAAGGCTCATTGGCCAGTCCCTCATCTCTAGACATGCCCATGGTCCTTCATCTAGATGAGATGTCACTTCATGAACATCATCAGTGCAACTTTTGATTGGCTGCCACCACAACGTACTGGCACTCTTACAGAAATAGTGTGCCATTGTCCATTCTTCTTCATGTGGTCTTGGATGTTACCCTTGTCCACAACATGCAGGGCAAAATAAAAAAGTTATAGTGGGCAGAAATAACAAACTCACTCCCATCTTGCTGTCTCACACCGGGCCCCAACCTTCCATACCGTTTTTTTAACCTTGGACAGTTTGTCATGTCCTCCCGCACGGCACCCACTGTTGCTTACAGGTGCATAATATAATTGAATCAAATCGTTTTTTATCATGGTGTGGGGCAAATGTGCAAGGAGCATTTCTTCTATGTATTCATCTTGATACGTATTCTTCTTGTGCACACTAAACCTCTTCTACAATGGGGGGTGCTAAGTGTTCATCTTGCTATAATATCATTGGCAATCTTACTGTGTGCATCTGGCGATCAAAGCTTTGTGTGTTTATCTCTGTCATCAAAGGAAACAAACAAATTGTTGCATATCTACGCTGAAACCCTGGGAAGGCCAATTCTTATGGTTTCAGCTCCTGATCGCGTCCTCCTGCCTTTCTCAATGTTGGCATCCTCATCCTTCCAAACACCATCATGAATACTCTATGGTACGACCAGATGGCTGCTGCATTTTTACTTTTCCTATTACATTTAATTTCCTTTCAGCACGCTGATGTGCCCAGCGGGTGATTGGACGCCGCTTTGTTGAAAGTTTGTATTATTATTTCAGTTTTGCTCTTTTCATTATTTCTGTGTATCACCACTCCTCAACTGGATGTTGCCTGGCTTCCGTGTTCAGACACACTCTCATGGTCTGTATTCCCTTTCAATTCATCAGAGGGGGAGAGCTTTGGCTACTGCGATAGAATGTGTATACATAAAGAGGACAATTACCAGAGGCTCAACAGATGGGCCCAACAGGCAAGGGCCTTGCATGCCGAAGTCGAGCAAAAGTCTAGCCCGTCTGTGCTCCTCCATGGGCCGGCTTGGCCATGGGGCTCTGCACTCGGCGTCATTAGACCATCAATTTTGACGGGCTATATTTCCCGGGCTGATTTAATTTGCCTCGCCCCAGCTGTCCCTATCTTTCCACCTGATTTTAATACTTTCGGTTTACATAATGCTGCCATGGCCAGCGGCTCCTGCAGCTCGGTGAACTGCTTTGTAGTGAACACTCGTTCTTTGGTCAAGCATGCTCAAGATTGGGAAAAACCTTCTTGAGGATCATCATCCTGACTTGATGTTTGTCTCTGAGACTTGGTTTCTGGAATATTCTGGTCCATCAGTAATTCAAATCCTACCACCTAACTATGAAATCCTGCTCTGTGACCATGTCTTGCCACACCCTGGCGGTGGAATCGCAGTGGTTTTTAATAGTAATTTTAAAGTCACCTCCATTCAAATTGATCATACTCTGAAAATGGAAGGCATTCTTAATCGCATTCCAGTTTTCGCTACAATCACTCTATTTGCTCTCCTGGTGTACCTCCCTCCCGGGTATGATCGCAGTTTTTGTTTTGAATTCTGGCATTTGTGGCTGTCCTGCGGCTGAAATACCCTAACCTGATTATTGTTGGGGATTTTAATCTCCCACCAAATAAGCTTAGTTGTCATCTGGCCACTCACATTTTGGCTATGATGCTGGACCTTGGGCTTTCTCAACAAGTTACTTATCCCACGTATCAACTGGGCAATACTCTTGATTTGATCTTTTCCCCCTCAGCACTTTCATCTGCCTTCCCTGCGCTCCCTGTTATCTAGTCGCATCACATGGTGGTGTCTCTTTCAGTGAGGCAAGAGCTTTCCTTTCCGTCTCCTCCCCAACAGTTCATTCAGAAACGCTGTTAGCACACTGTTTCTCACCAGGATCTTAGCTCCCTGATTACTAATTGTAATATGAACACCACTGACTGCACATTGACGACTCTGTCCCAGGTGTTCAACTCAGTGGCAGATACCCTTTCCCCTTTAAAGCATTGTCTATTGAAAAATCATCACTCAAAACCTTGGAATATGGTCGAACTCAAAGTTCTTAAGCTTCAGCATAGAAAGGCTAAGAGGAAGGGGCAATCTGGCTATTTATCACCTGATACAGCCCATCTAGTGCCTTGCCACTGTAAATTATCAAAGAGCTATTACAGTGGCAAAACAATTATTTTTAGTGATAATATTGAGCAGACTATTGACCAACTTAAAGCCCTATTTGAGACAGTTCAATCTTTTGACTGCACAATCTAAGTCTCAGTCTAGTTTCCCAGCCTCACAGGAGTTCTGTGATTCTCTTTCTCAATTCTTTGATGAAAAAATAGCTGCCACCCGTAGTGTCATTGCTATGACCCGCCCTCATTCCACCCTGTCCTATCCACCCATTAGGGAGAATAGAGCCAAATCTGACTGGTCCACTTTTTCTAACTTTATGGCCCAGGACATCTTAGCTGCTATCAAAGGGTTGAAATCAGCATCATCCTGTCACCCTATACCGCTCTCCATCTTGAAAGAGGTGTAGGTATGATTAGCCCGTGTTTTGTCAGGGCAGTCAATGATTCACTCTCTTCAGGGGTTATTCCTGATGGTCCTAAATATGCCTGTGTAATTCCCCTTCTTAAAAAACCTTCCTTGGATCCGCTGGTGCTTTCTAATTTCCATCCAATTTCTCTGCTCCCATTTCTTATTAAATTGCTGGGATCGTTGATCTCTCCTCTTAGCTCCTTTCTTGAATCGTCCTCTTTCTTCAACTCCTTTCAATCGGGCTTCTGCCCGGACTGAGGCACTGAATCTCTCCTGGTATTAGTAGTTGATAAGTTGACGCAGTTAGTGTACTGGGGGGGAGGTGGGAGAGCCCTTATTCTTTTAAATCTTTTGGTGGTATTTGACACCATGGACCAACGTACCATGGTCTCCCCTCTCTCTTCCACTGGCCTAATTGGTCAGGTTCTGGCCTGGTTCTCTTTTTTCCTGGCAGGACGCTCACAATCTGTACCTCTGCCACCATTTCAGTCCCAACTAGTGCCTCTATTATGTGGAGTCCCTCAGGGCTCTTCATTGTCCCCCACCATGTTCAATGTTTATATCCAGCCACTTCTCATCATCATCCACGCACATGGCTTCCAGAGCTACTCCTATGACGACGGCACATAGATAATTCTGCGGCTCGATCAGTCACAGCCCAATACGGCTGATCGGCCTAGGAGTTGCCTGGATGCAGTCGGTGGATGGATGGCCAGGAACCGGCTTAAGTTGAACAGTGAGAAGACAGAGATGCTGGTGGTTGGCTCTATAAATCCTTCTTTGTTCTGGACTCTGGAGTTCTGGCCTGCTAGTCTGGGCCCTTTCCTCATGTCTGCCTCATCAGTTAAAGACATAGGCATTAAGATTATAGGCTTACTATCCATGTCTGATCAGGTGTCAGCCACCTGTCAAAAGGATCAGTTTACATTGTGGACCCTATGCAAGGTCCTTCCCTACAAACCTTCGAAATGTCATGCCCCTGTGGTCTCCTCCTTAGTAATAAGTGGAATTGACTATTGTAATGCACTTTATTTGGTCCTACCACAATTTTTGCTTGACCGTCTACAGCTGTTGCAGAATATAGCAGCTAGAATGGTGCTTCACCCCCCTAATGATACCTACATGACTCCTATTCCCCAGCAGCTCCACTGGCTTCGTGTTGAGAGACGTGTGAGATTTAAGTCTCTGTGTCTGATGTATGGAGCCTTTTACAAAAAGGGGCAGAATATCTCCAGGCGAAATTTTGCCTGTTTGTTCCCCCAAGAGCATTGCGCTCTTAATCCTCTTTGACTTTTCAAATTCCTAGGATTAGGCATTCTCGGGTTGGAGGCTTTGCTTTCTCGGTGGCCGCTGCCTGAGTGTGGAATTTGATTCGTCACTGCATGCGGGTCATTGAGGCATATTTTTCCTTCTGTCGGGCCTTAAATACCTTTCTTTTTTTGTTTCTTCTTATATTCAGTTTGTGTGTGCACTGTTTAGGGTATAGGGCCATGATGCCCTTGGGTGACTGATGCACTTTATAAATGTTGACGACATAACATAACATGCACCAACAAATATGTATTCAGCAATTTTACCTCCAGTGCTGACTACTTTAACTATGAGTCCTGCAGGGACTTGCTCACTCAAAATGACAATCCTCTTGTTATGTTCAATGTCCCCGTATGTACCCTAAATTGCTTTTAATGCCACCATTTATCATATTCCCTATCTGTGTATTCAGCAACCTAAGCTTTCCTACAATGTAACAGTAATTGCCTACAGTGTGGCAAAATGAACTCTATCCTACTTGTGCTATACTTTGCCAAGCCACATGGTGGCTGCCGAAAACTATTCCAACTTCCTTATCCTGTATGTCCTTTCTCATTTGGGGACTGCTTTGGGAGTGACCTTGTGCATCACTGCTCTTATCTGCAGCATCATATTCCCCCCTCTGGTCAATTTATTGACCAAAAATCCTCTTTATTTCATCCTGTCATATCCATCCTTTGGAACCCAAGCTCTACAGAACCCCCTCAAGCTGCCTCCTCTTTTTAAATATTCTTCATGCAGTCACCATCTCATTTACAGTCCACCTAGTGTTGAGTGTAATTCTCAGGATTGCAAGGGGGTGTAAACCCAGTTCCAGGTGGTCTGATGGGTCATTCTATCTGGACCGTTCTAATCACTTCTGTGCCAAGGGATGCATCTGTCTTTATACCCGTGTGTTGCAGACATGGCAGCACCTTCTAAAGTACCAAGTGTAAGAGACATCATGTTGGTTTGTACTTCTTTTTTCCCCTACTACTTTAGAATATCCCAATAATACCTTTATAATGCAGAGACCTATCAATACTACAATAAGAAGAGGTACTACTACTTTAAATATTTTCCCTAACCCGGTAGGCACCCATGAGAACATCCAATGCTACCAGTCCTCATGTACTACTTTTCTGCTTTCCTTCTCCATAGTAGTGTATAACATGTGCAGGGCCGATATGGCATCTGTCAAACTGCTGTTATCTTCGTCATTTGCTGGTATTAGTGTACAACAACTGGCCCCTATTATTGCACAGACCCCTCCCTCCATAACGGTGAGGGGGCCCAAAACATAACTATTCTGGCGAGCTGTCAGTCTGACCACCCGTATTTGTTCCTTAATTACATTCAGACCTTTTTCTGTGGCATTTGACAGATGTAATAACTCCCACCAAGTAATTTAAAGCCACTTTGATTTTGCTGCCTCCTGTATACCAGGGATGTAAAAGAAAGCTGATTTGCTAAACAGCCTGTATTTGGTCAGGATTGCTGTAAGAAATAATTCTCCCTCTTACTCCTTTGTAAAATGAAACCTCTACAAGCTCTTTTCTTTATGTCCACATCCATTACTGCAGGATGTTCGTTGATTGCTACAATGTCTCTCTTAGGCACTGCCACTGCTGGTGAATCCAGGGTGGTAAGAGAACAAATACCATTCCAATTTGGTGGGAAATGCATGTACGCTGACATGCCACATGACCAATAATGGGCCATCATCACTGCAGTGCCCAGTCGCATACCTGGCAGGTCAATGATACATTTACACCCTCTGTTATTCCCTATGTGCACTGTTCCATTGTATCTGAAACATTAGGAACAGCATACAATTCTTGGTATGTGCATGGGTTCTGATTTAACATCCACCCACGTCAGCAACTTTGCATATATTTGTCAGGTTCTGGAAATTTGTTATGGTTGAGTGGGGAGTTAATCTAGAAAGAACAGTGCTTGTGTTTTTATTTTAAGTTTAAGAAAAGTAATTCTATAAGTTTTTCTTGGGGTTGCCCTTAACTTCTCTGTTTTCCGAAAGAATGTATCCCAAACCATCATGGTAGTGAAGGATCTGACAGCTGATTGTAGTGGTTAGACATAAGCAGTGGATTGGTGGATAATGAGGACCTAGAATCGGAACAGACAACTCCAACTGCCTTTCATTGTTCATCCTCAGACAAGAAGGACCTGTTTTGCGAAGTGTCAAGGTTTTGGTTATAAATCAGGGTAGGAGTACAGCAGAGCCAGGGAAGAAGACTTTTACTCATCACAAGCTATGAGGGACAAGAAAACCTAAATATATGGTGGAAGCGCAGTGTAGCATTAGCATAAGAAAGGACTTTGTTTTTTGAAGTAAACAGTTAGCAACTTTAACGGAATCTTTCCTGAATTTGTAATCGTTTTTCAGTTAGGTAATTAGTTAGGTATTTAGTTAATCATTTCTTAAATATAAGGACTGATTTAAGCCTTGAACAGTTTGAATTAAATTTAGGAAACTAAAGAACTCTGCTTTAAAAGGAAAGATGTTGAGTCCACATAAACTGAGCAGGGAGTAAGGGGCAAAGCGCTCGCCTTGGAAGCAAGGTGACACAGAGCAACACAGGTTCGATCCCCAGGTCCGCGCTTTTTATTAACCGCCGGGTATTAAGCGCATTATAAATAACCAATCATCAGCATTGAAATTACTTCAAAAGGCTGCAAAGGCAGGGAAATGAAACTGACTAGTGCATTACTCGTGCTGAACTTCAGAAGAGCAGCGCTTCTGTTTTGGTCTGCGCAACACAGCATCCTATGTTAGTGCTCAGAGAGCAGCATCTCCATTCCTGCATACTCATCTGCTGGTGGGGATTAGTGTTTCTTTGTGACTGGGGCTGTTTCGCACATGCGTGGGAGTAGAGCCTTCCGATCATGCGCATGCACGTTAAACAGCTTTAGCTTTTTTGGACATTGATTCCTTAGTAAAAGACTCAATCGGAAAACCGATTAAAATCTACACGTCAAGGTTGAAAGAAGTGTTTTTTTTTTGTTTTAAATGAACTGCAAGGAACCGAATATTGAAGAGCTGTGCATTAGAAAACTAAGATTACATGTTTAAAGCATCAGCAGTTTGCCTAGTTCAATGAATTCTTGGAAAGTGCAGTACATTTGACAAAAACGTTCTACATGTTTGAAGCATCCGCTATCTACAAGGTACAGTGAATTCAAGGAATGAGCAGTGCATTTGAAACTAGGATTACAAGTTTAAAGCATCAGTCTCCAGCTTTGTTCAGTGAAATCAAGGAAGAGCATGAGGAGTAGATACTTCATTATCAGTTAAGTCAAGAAAGAAGACTCGCGTATTTAAAGAAATTAAAAGCACACACATTATTGACGTTTTACTGATTTTTAGTAGCAGAGCTGAATGCACAATTTGTCCCACCAATTAGAGGAGGACCACAGGTACTGAGTGAGGTTTGGGAGGGGGAAACTATCAAAGGTGGAGGAAGAGTTGAGTAAATGTAACCTTGTTTTGTTTTCTCATTCTCTGTAGATATCCACCTTGCCTGAAGACAAGAATCTGTTATTTGTTATTTTCTCCACTTCCCCTTTCCTTTGGGAATGTTAGGATATCAGCTGTCCTAAAAAAACAGTTGTCAACCAGACATTCAAAGGGGTCTGTGGGGTTCAGCAGCTCCTGTGGGCAAGAAGCTTCAGGACCGGACAACATTTTCCAGTCTGCTCTACACGTATCATTAAGAAATGCAACTGTTTCTTTAGTGAATCCAACTATCACCTCTGAATTACATCCCATAATACTTTCTGCCCATCCTGCTCTTGTAAAAATATGTACAATTATGTGTAGCTGTAGCTTTGTACAGCCCCATGTTATTACTGCTCCACTAGCATTTGCGCATTTTTTGAGATCTTGTGTTCTATGTGTTACTGCACCTCTAGGTTGTCCGTCCTTGCAGTTTATAATGCATGGCGATATTCTTTGATCCCGATCTGTCCGTCAACCTTTATTGCTTAATAAAATCATCTGTGAAAGGAGAATCATCCTTTTCTACTCATTTAGCATATACCCAACGCCCTGGGAATAGCCCTCTCATCTTGCAAAATATGAGATGAACTAAACATTGGTGCTTCCTGTGCTACAAACGGCCTTGGGGCACCTGTAGCATGAGGAATGAGAAAACACACAAATTAACTCTCATTTGATTTCTCCCTACCCAATTCTTGCATATGGCCGCCCCATTCGTTATCGATTTCTGAACAAAACTCTTTACACTTATTTCTTAGTGATAGTTCTTCATTCAATATTTCTCATGTTACGCTTATATTTTTCCTATTGCTATTTTATACTCAATATATTTCAACAACTCCCTCCTTCATCATCTATCTACTATATACAATACAAACAAATAAAAAAAAACATAAAAATCACTAAACACATTACTACTTTCCATGACAATTTAGTCATCATTAAGTAGACGTCTCTTCTATCGTGGAAAAACAGAAATTGAATCTGTGTGGGACACTGGGTGTACAAAATTAAACAAAGTAACATTGAAAAGGGATCTTCTTCCTTTTCTCCTTGCTCTATAACATTGGACAGGGACTTGTTTTGTACTTTTTGATGTCCTCTAAGTGCAGACATTCCTTTCTTACAGTAAAACAGGGAGTTTTCCACCTGATATCACCTGGGTAAAATTGATAAGGCAGCAGTATCAATGATGCTGCATCTGTGAGCTCTTCTCATCTGTTGTTGGCTGTGGTCGGTCCCCCCTTTTGGAGCTTCAACTGGTGGGATATAAACTTCAAAGCATCAGTCATGGTAGTCAAATATGCTTGAAACCCATCACCCAGTATAGCGGCAGAATTTTTTGGACAGAGGAGGGCACGTACATGAGCAAGGGGAACATTGATTTGTCCTCCCATAAACATCTTGTGCGTGGTGAGGTGGTGATCTGGACCTGGCTGCATGTGTAAGGCAAAAAGAACCTTAGGCAAACAATAGAGCCAATGTTTGTTAAGCGTGCTTCCTATTTTAGCAATATTCTTCTTTTAGCAAGCCGTTTAGACATTCTACCACACCATTTGCCTGTTGATGATAGACACAGTACAATTTGTGCTTTGTGCCCAATAAAGAGGTGATCTCTTTAAACAAATAATGTGCAAAGTGTTGCCTATTATCTGATTGCAACACTTCACATGCTCCCCACCAGAGAAATACATTGTGTACAAGGAATTTGGCTGCTGATTTTACATCTGGATGATCACAAGGGCCTGCCTCTATCCACACTGAAAAGGAGTAGACCACAAAAATGATATAATGATAACCATGCTAAGTCTGTATTCCATCAAAATAATCAGTATGGTACATTCAGGACTGTCTCACTGGAGATAAAGAGTGTTTCAGCATTCAGCAGCAAACCAGTTCACCATGCTGAATTGCTGTCAAGATTGATTGATGCACTATCACTACCTACCTCAGTGGCAGTTATGAAATGCACCGCTCACTCAAAGTGCACCGATTTAATAGCAAGTGGCAATGATGCAGCAGACACTGCAGGGAAAGAAGCATACAATATGACAGTACATTAGAGTTAGTGGCAATATACAGTGATGAAACTAAAAAGCCATAAGTGCAAACTGGGTAGCCTGTCCATTCTCGTCCAGGAAAGACGGTCCTGGAATCATTCTAGGGAACAGCACATGTTTGTATGACACCAGACTGCACTTTGTTTGCAAAGGTTTCAGGGCAGAAGAAGCCATGGGGATTTCATATCTGGGAGAAGATGGAAGAGGCAAAGTGTTAAAGGCCCCATATATTTGTGGCTGGGCTTTAACACAGCAGTCAATGGATTGAATTTCATTTCAGGTTTAAGAATTGGCAATACTATTACTATGCACATTGCCAATGTTGCATATGTACTACACCTGGTTGTCACACTCTTTGTTAACAACTGGCAGCCTACAAAGCAAATGGCAGCAGAGTTACAGAGAATCAGCTCCCATTTTGTTCAGACTTAGCATGTGATAAATGCCCTGCACCAATTGCAGATATACCACAAGTTGTCACAGTGTTACCTGAAGACCTCAGTGGCCATGAGTTGGAGCCCCACTTTTCAAATGTTGAAAATGCTGTGAGAGCAGTGGAATACCATCTCATAATATTGAAAACACACCGCAGAAAACGAGAGGGTGTTAGACAGCTGCTGTCCAATGTCTGCTCTCTGCTTTAACCTTTCGAGGAGGCTAGCAAGAGGGTTAACCATCGCAGTGCATCACTCAGTGAGGCTGTATCTGTAGTATACCCATTTGAACTAAACCTATCCAACATGGCAAAGACCTGTGAGGAGGCTGGTGATGATGAGGTGGCACAGCTGGTGAGGGGCCTGATTGCAACCTTGCATGGTGATTCACAATTAAAGGTAATGTAGAGTACCTGCTAGCTTCCTTTTTAGACCCACGTTTCAAGGTGAAAGTGGCCTCTTTTAGTAACCATTTGTCAGGAGAGGAACATTTGCAACAAATATCACATGAAACAGGAACATTGAAAACATACAAGGATGCATTGCTGCAGGGTTTACAACATCAATTGGAAGTAGAGCACACACATCAAGAAGAGATTTAAGCACCCCAAAGGTTGTCAACAACACCAGGAATGACCAGATTGACAGCATTAATGTCCACAACATCGCTGACACCAGATGAAAGAATCATTATCTTTGCTGGCATAGACCATGGAGAGGAAATGCTGTGGGACACCCTTCTCATAATCTGTAGCATCTTGAATTTTGATATCACATTGGAAAAATTAGACTGCAGACCATTAGCTGCATAGATATTTGATGCCTAGCTAATGGACACATCACCCACAGGAAGGGATGATGACCTGTTACAGTATTGGAACAACAAGCATTCCTTATGTCCTGCAGCACTTGTGAGAGTTGCAATGAGATTTCTAAGCTATACCCCAACCCCCACGAGGGTGCTGTTGGAGCAAGTTTTCACTGCGGCCAGGAGCCTTTCAGTGTTGCATTAACAACAACTGACTTTTTTCAAAAATTAATGAGCCCTTCATTGGAGCAGACATGGAAGTCAACTACCCACAGCTGACACAGCAGCTTGGATGATGACGATGACTTGTTAACTGACACTAAAATGTGGAATGAGGTTGCTTCATGATGCACGTGGTTGGGAAACAGATGCTTCTAGTTTTGACTAACAGGCCATTGCCATGTTTTTACTTGCTGATTATGGGACCATGCCTTTGATTTTTGTGCCAGCAATGTGTAGCCATCCAAAGGTCCTCATGCTGCCACAGACATCTAAGCTACTCTTCTGTAAGCATCTCACTGAGAGGACAGTCACTCCCCATGATTGCCTCATTCCCTGCACTTATCTACTCATGGGAGGGTATGATGGGGCTGCAGCTTATATCTCTCATAGGCAGCCCCAGTTGCTGCTGTTTGTAACTTCCAGGCTACTTGTAATGCTGGTAGGCCCCATGCATTACAAGTAGCAGATGCCTGCATGCCTCACGAGCCAGTTGAGAGGATTGTACAGAAATGGATGTGCTGTCACTGCCTTTGGCATGCTGCCTACAAACAGTACTTAAATTGGCTTCTGCAACACACGGAAGCTAGTGTCTACAGATGTGGCTGCAACTGACAATGATTGGGCAGGATCGGCAGGTACGCTGGTCACCCACAGCTTAGCGCAGTGAGCCAGAGAATGTGCTGATGTACCCATGCCTTTGGTGGTGCTAGCATCCATATCATGACCATTGCTAGGGGCCATGGCGTTACAGTCCCTGGTGGGGTGAGTCATGGTGGTGGAGTCATGCACAGTGGCAATACATAATTTGTGTATTAAGTCCACTAAATAAATGCTGAACATCAGAAAAGGTTGTTATTTCCACTATCTAAATGCATTTTTATAATAGCTGTTACTTGTGGAAAATATTTTCTCAGAGTGCTAGTTCATTTTAAATAATGACTACATCAATGATAGATGAACATTTTGTTATATATTTAAATATTCGCAATATCACATTTGTATATATTACTTCTGTTTTTTTCTGCCATCTTCTGAGCACTGTAATAATTGGTATTACCATAAATCAATTCTATAGGCCTCAAATTCTCAATTTGCAAAGATGAAAGGCTGACTCAGCCCATCATCCTGCCCTGGCAGTCACAAAAAAGTGGTTTGCCCTAACTATTTTCTTTTTTTTAGCCTCATCAAAAGCTTGAATGGGTTGGGAACTCAATACATTTTTTAGTATTAAAATCACTTGATGCATAGAATTATTGGGAAAAGGATGTAATTCAAGCAAATACTTAAGACGTTCAGCCAATCTTAAAGTTGTCCTGATAAAGGATCAGTCTGGCTTTATCGAAAAAAGATATCTTACTAATGTCCATGGGCATAAATCAGGCAGGGGATGAGAGGTAAGTGGAAGGCTTTAAACATAATTATTTTGCATGTATCTTAAGACTGCTCTTCAAAACAAGTAGATGCTGTTAATTTCCACTCTAGCAAAACACTTTTTAAAATGTCTAATAAAAAAAAGTTGAGAGCGGTTCCGCAAGCTCTAGTAAATTAGCTTATCATCAGTAGCGTAACAGAATCTCAGGCATGACTTCTAGGATTCCTCAATGGTCAATCTGCATACACTAATCATAGCACTGCAGACTCTTTAACTGGTTTTAAGTGGTTCACGGACGCTGTATTGCTTGCTACCAAACAGCATTCAATGAAAAACCCTTTTATCCAGGTGGATCTGTCAGTCGTGCTTTGTAATATGCTCTTTTAGAGTGATTTTGTGCTATCAGTTGGACTTCACCTTACCTGGGAATTGTGCAATGCATACCAAATTTTGAAACATCATTGACAGCTCCTTATTTGCGTGCTTGGACTTCAAGTGGTGGCCTGTAGCCCATGGCTAATGTGCCCTGGTTTTACCATATGTGCCATGTTCATGAATGGGAATAACAGTAGAACTCAGTCTTTCCAATTTCAGCTCAGTAAACCAGTATAGGGCCATTTTCCACACAAAGCAGTCCTGTGTGAAGCAACATTCATATCCAGTGTGACTAGAACCCAGCTCCAACCATCTGGCCTCATCACCTTGCCTACCTGAGGTAAGAGTAGCTGGGTTGCAGTGTGCTTCAACAGAGCAGAAGCTAACAGTTAAAATGGCTGACGCTGCAGCAGTGCTTTCTCCAGGGCCCTGTGTGCCCATGATCCAACCTAAACAAGCAGCCGATTGGCCTTGAATTGCAACAAATGAAAATGGTCTGGGAAGCCAGCAGGCGAAGCCAGCCCCCCTTGAAGGACCACCTTCAAGGACAAGTAGCCCTGTCTGGCCTTCTGTGAAGCAGCATGCACCTACACTGTGCCTGAACCCAGCTCCGACCATCAGGCATCATCACCATGCCTGCCTGAGGTAAGAGTAGCTGAGCTGCACTGTGCTTCAACGGAGCAGAATCTTCCTGCCTGTTAAAATTGCCACTGCTGTGGCACTGCTTCCTCCAGGGCCCTGTGTGCGCATGATCCCACTTACACCAGCAGCCTATTGGGCTAGCATTGCAACAAATGAAAATGGCCTGGGGAGGACTACCTTCAAGGACTAGTATCCCTTTCTGGCCCTGCCCGGTGCTGGCGGATGTGCAGATCTGAAAGGAAGTCATGCACCTCACTGATGTGATTCACTACGCATCTGCACACTTGCACCCAGTTTCCCATCCTGCCACCATCCCAGAATGCCTACTCATCTGCAGGCCATCAGTCAGCATCATGCAAGATAAGACACCAAATGCTGCTTGTCACCTAACAAGTGTATTGCCCGCCAATGCTGAAGTGCGCATCAACATGCCTCCTAGTCTGCTCCTGTTCTGCCCTACCCAAGTGAGTTATTGCTTGCTCTACCCAGCCCACTGGGTTTCCTTGAATTCATCCAGACCCTCCACTCTGGCCATACTGCTCCCGCCTACCACGATCTATCATTTGCTGATTAGAGTGTTGCTACTACATACTCTGCTGCCTTATCACCTCTCACACCCTACACCACCAGTTGTCTGAATTTCCCACCCCTCCCTCACCCTGCTCACCCACAATGCAATTCTCCCACATCCCGCCCTACACCATTCCTATCACCTCTTCTATCCATCCCTTCCAGTCACAATGCACACTGACTCTTCTGAGATCCCTTACCACTTGCAAATACATCACCATCTCTTCCTCCTAACCTTCCACTACCCACCATCTTTCTACACAACTTATTACTGTTCACCTGCTCTCACTTATCATGCCCATCCAGTCCTTCATTGCTCGCTGCCTCCATTAGCAACCATTCTAAACAAGCAAACAACTACCTCTGATGTGACACCCACACTAGTCCCTGTAGAAACTCACACATCTGCTCATCATTAACTATCCAATTCAACACCATGCATGTCCCACCCTCTCCGGGCACCCAGTGACTACACTACCTCGGTGCAAGACTCAGCACAGCTATTGATCCCACTCTAATAGCCGACCCTATGTTCGGTATGTCCAGGTAATTTCATCTCTCATCATGCACCTGCACTTCCCCCTATCCCTTGATACCACCTTTACTCCCTCCCAATCAGCCTGCCCATTCACGCTCCTGCCAACATCAAAAGGTGCTGTGCTTCACTGTGCACTCATCAATGTCCACTCCCTCGGAGCACATGCCACTGACATCCATGACCTGATACTTGATCTTCACCTTGATATGCTTGCCATGACTGAATCCTCAAATAGCCTTTCTCACACATTCTAATCAAGACATGAGTTTTACACAATTGGTTTGCTCCCCCACATACCAAGGGTTGTATTCTTGACTGTCTCTTGACCACTAACTCCATCATCAACGTCTACCAGATTAGCCTAGTGCCCCGATTTGATAACCACCTTATCTAGTTCAGTCTATCTAACACAATACCTCTCCGGCCCACTACACCTGTACCCAACAATATCTGGGTCAGACACATCAGGAAGCTTACGCATGAGATCCTCAAGCCCACACGCCTCAACAGCCTCACCACTGCACCTCCCCTGACTATTAATCCCGAAGAAATTGCAGACATATACCACCATAACACTACAAACTTATACACACCCTTGAAACGCAAATTACCCAAACCACACTCATCTGATAATATCTGGTTCTCGGACAAGCTCATTTGCCTCTGTAGAAACAAGAGAGCACTTGAAAACCTTTTCAGACGACATCCCACACCTGTTAACGGTGCTAACCGTTCCAATGCTGATGAGATAGTTAAAAAAAAGCCATTATCACACACAAAGCCAAATCTTACGACTACTGAATCTCCAATGCGAGCTCCAACACTGAGAGATTATTTGCTATTTTAAGAGAATTGGAAAACCCTGCCCCCTTTAACCTGCATACCAATGCTGATAAAGCATGGTGCACCACTATTCAGACTGCACTCACAAATAAAATTGACTTCCTACGTAACAGAATTAACAACAAGGAAACTCTGCTGGCCTACAAATCCTCTTCCTTTTCTAACAAGTCACCCCAGCATTCATTCTTGACGTTATCCAGTCTCTTAAACCTTCCAATTGCAAGGTGGCTCATGGACTCATGCCCTGCACACATTTTAAAACTATGTGCCACCACTCTTACCCTGTTCATTACAGATGTTGTGGTGCCGCCTTCAAGGTGAACGTGGTGCCCACTAGTATAACAAAAGCCTCAGTTACTCCTCTTCCCAAAAAAGCCCTTTCTGGATCCCTCCCACCAACAACCGACCAATTACTTCCGTACCATTGCTGCTCAAAATCCTAGACTGCATAGCTTACCTGCAGGTGCAACCCTTCCTTGAACACCACCACCTACTAGGAGCCAGACCAGACAATCAGGTTTCTGACCAAAACATAGCACCAAAATGGCTCTTCTTGACCTGAAAATGCAACTCGACTGCCCCCATGATTCATGCAACCTAGCCATCCTCTGTCTCCTCCTCCACCTCTCTGCAGCCTTTGATCTTGTTGACCATGACATTCTCTGTCAGCTTCGACTTCCAATTTTCAACTAATGCTGTCAACTGGGTCAAATCGTTCCTCAACGAACGCTCTTCCTAAATCTTAATTTCTAACTCTACAGCTGATCACACTCTTGTCTTCCATGGAGTCCCCCAAGGCTCCTGTCTCTCTCCCACACTTTGCAACACTTACACCGAACCTCTATTTGACATCTTGGACTCCCTTGGTATCATCTACACCAACTGTGCTGATGACATGCACATTCTTGTCCCTCTCACATGAACCTACTCTGAAGACACCATCATAATTAACAATGTATACAGCACCATCAAAAACTGGATGGCCAACAACAACCTCTGTCTTAATGATGATAAGACTGAGCTACTCATAGTGGGCTCCTCACACAGCTTTAAACCTCTTGATCCTGCCTACTCCTCCTTCACCATTGATGGTTTGGTCATCCCAGTCCTCAAATAGGTGAAAACACTAGGGGCCATTCTTGACGCAGAGCTCACATTGTCTAAACACATCAGCACCCTTACATCCTCAACAGCCTATACAACCAAGCTCATTTCACTGAGCAGCCAATTTATCTCCACCAATAACTGCTTATGCTCACCAAAGCATTAATACTCAATAAATTGGGTTACTGCAACATCCTCTTCAAGAGTGCAACAGCCTCTAGCCTTGCTAAATTGCAACTGTTACAGAATAAGGCACTCCATTCTGCACTGGTGCTCCATCGATCCGATCACACCACAGCAGCACGCAAAGAAGCACTTTGGCTACCTATCAAAGCCTGCATAGACCTCAAAACTATACTGCTCACCGCTGCATCTATAAATAAGCTCCCCTCTACCTGAATAACAGCATCACCAAGAGACTTCAGCCACGCTGCCTTTGCTCTTCTAACCGCACCTCATTGGTTACACCCCAATTAAAATATGCCAAATCAGGTGGCGCAAGCTTCAAAGTCACAGCCCCCACTCTGTGGCACTCATTATCACCACACATCAGGAATGAGCCTTCCTATCATGCCTTCAAGAGACTTGTGAAAACGTGACTATTTGATAAATACGACTAACTATACTGTGTGCATCTTTATGTCACCTATAACATCATTTCTTGCTCCATTATGAAACCTACTGCATACATACCTACTGTTTTCCTGTCCAAACGCCATGATACCCTTGGGTCTTGGGCATTACACAAATGCTATAAAAAAATAATTAAGCAAATAAAGCGGCTTGATACATTGAAAAGTTGCTCTGCTGCTCACTTTTGGTACACATGTTCTATTTGCACCCGTTTTTTTAGACTTGCCTATTAGGTGATGCTTTGGCACCATCCATAATTTGAAACTTTTGCACTAGAGTTCAGATAGGAGAGTGATGTCAGGTGAAGACCAACACACAACCCCGGGATCTCTGTGATCTAGCACTATCAAATAGCTACATCAAACTTTGCGCTGTGCTGTATAGGACCCCCTGGCTTTAATTTCAAAGCAGTCTTCTGAGAATGTCATGACTATCACACAGACAGTTCTCAGGCACACAAAGAAAAGGGGAAGTGACTAAAAGACATGATAGACACGAAATATTCTTTGGATCACACACAATTGGGAAGGCTTTTTGTTAGTGCCTTTTAAACCTTTATGAGGGAATATAAAAGTAAAACATGGAACACAACGAATGCAACCTAATGAACGTGCAAAAAGACAAAAGGTAGAAACATGAATAAGCAGGCACTACATTCTCATAAACTCACAAAAATACCATAACAGTCCACCAAAGCTCCTCAGAAGCACCAGTTTCATAATCTGCCCTGCACTCTCTCATGCTAACTGTTTAACAACACCCACAACCCAGGTGAACGTGAGCTCTGCCTTTTAAAGGACCACCAAACCTGCCCAGAGACTGCATGCCTGAATCCCAGATACGCGAGTCAGTTCAACCCACAAATAGTATTAGGCTGATGTTGGCTCAGCCTTGTGATGGGGTGAGTCTGTTGATAGGAAACATGTTTCAAATGTATCAGAAAAGCAATACAAGGCTTGCTCGTTACTTGTTTACATTTCTGTTTTTCAAGCCTGACAATACTGTGGCTTCCTCTGTGATTGTCTCATGATGTGGGTTGTTCTCCATGCAGAAAGAGCACTTCCTCTGTGGAGATATCTGTATAGATGGATCTGTGGCTCTTGTAAATATTAAAGACTGGTAAAGTAGTAAATTAAGTTATATCTGGGTAGGAGCCACGTATTTGTATTACTTTAGTTATTTGATATGCCCAGCAGCATCACACGTGGAGCCCTCCAGTGGGTTAAATGTAAAACAGTGGACTCTCTTGAATAGTTTAAGGCCTCAATCCCGGTCTGAGAGGTGCAGAGCTTGCATGGTGGTTCTAAATGCTGCGCCAAGGAGGACGCACACCAGGCAGTCGGAATCTACATGTGTCAAGAGATAAGGTGACAAACCACCCAGCTTCGTATCTAAAAGCCATTTCTGGATCTAAGCTTGTCTGGGCTCATTGTTAATGAGGACAAATTCAGCTTTTCAATCATTCAACTTGTGGAAGTTTCTCGCGTTAGATGAATGTAACCCTTTCTCTAAGGTTGTGAACGTCCGTAATGGTGTATAGTTTTTAAGTCAGATTTTGAATTGCCAACCTGCTGATATGCTGTGAGGGGAGAGGAGTTCTCAATTTGTTTCCATAGGAGATAGAATAGCTCCTTTGCTATCGATTTAGTTTACCAGGTATTGATGGAATCTGAGGAACTCAAATGAAAAGCTTGGGTCAGTTGGCAAGCGAGAGAACCTTTGTTGGACAATGGGCCTCATTCTAAGTCTGGCAGCCTGGAAATAAGGGTGCCGGTACCAATGTACCTTCACCCTTTCTGGACTGCCAGACTACAACAATGCCTGCAAGTGCTTTTGTCCCCGGCAGGTCTGACCTGCCGGGGTCACCGGCCCCTACAAGCATGGTTTTCACAGAAGCACCGGCACCGTTAGCAAGGCTGCTGGTGCTACCGTATCGGACTCCATGGGAATGGAGACTTACCCTTTCCGTCGCCTGATATCCCGGGCCACCAGGACTTGTAATGTCCCGTAGGCACCGGGATATCAGGTGGCAAAAACAGTGTTGCGAGTTTGGCGACAACCCGCCAGTAGCACAAGCGGGTTAGTGCTGAACTCATAATGAGGCCTAATGTCTGTGAAGCCCATGATTGAGGATGGAATGTTGATCAGGGTTCGGTGCTCCATAGCATCAAAGGAGTGATAAAGCTGGGTCAAGAGGCAGAATTTATGCATGTCAATTATATTGAGGCAGGTATAATCCACAACTTGGATAGTTGTTTACATGATTTAATTTGTTCTAGCACTCAACTGTTATTCACAGAGAAGCATCAAATTATCATTATATTTGAATGATGATTGTTTTCGGCTGCTATTTGGCTAGATCAATGTTTTTTACGGGAACAATTATGTGCTCAGTTTTCTGCACTTTTGGAAATACACTTTGGTAAAGGGAGGCATTGGCTATTGCTACTGAATGTGCCGTGTGTGGACACAAGACAAGACAAGTTGCTGTGGCTTATGCCGTGTCTCATTGGTTATACAGGTTATATTGTAATTTGAGTTGAAGTGATAGCAGGGTATGCATCTATCTGAAAGGTGTAGTGTTAGAAAGAGCAAAGATCTGCTTGAATTGAGTGAGATTAGATTTGTTTAGCATGTTCATGACTCCACACCCCAGACTGAGTAATTTAATCTACTCTGAAAGGGGACAGAAGGATGAAAGTGAAACCTGTACATTTCTTCCTAACACAGTCCTAGTGAATTGTAGCAAAGGAACAAAAAACTCTCTTGCAGAGATCCTGGACTGGGAGCATCCTGGCCAGTCCCTGAAGTCCAATTGATCACCATTTTGTTTGTCATCAGATTGTTTGTTTTTTCTGTTTTCCCAAACAATTTTCTGCTGAGTCTCCGGCTCTCTAAGGCCAACAGGTCTGGGAATTGGACAAGTCTGAAGGTTTTCACCAAATGCTTGCTGTAATGGTGGATCTTCCACAACACTGGCATTCTCTTACTTCTATAGCTCAGGGACAAGTTTAGGTAATATAATATCACATGGCTAACTCCCAGGTGTTTTATCCTATCCAAGGCCAGTTCCCACATGATCTACCCTGTCATAATCTCCATTACACTAGGTGAGATAGCACCATCTCCTAACTTTTCCCACCTCTTCTGAAGCTTGCCCTTGACTGACCTGTTCTATCTTAACTTCTTGGATCTCACTGACTTGTAGGGCTACTTGTTCACCTCCCTCACCTTCAACTAAAGCAATTCCACTTCACCCCCTAGATTTCCGGTCTTGGGTCCTTGCTCCTCCAACCTCAGCACCTCTGTTTCTCCAGACAACGTTTATCTTCCAACTTCTTCAATATTTCTCTTTCTAGATCATAACAGCTCACTCTGTAACCTCCTCAGCATTGCTTCTCTGGATGGCATTTGTGTTGTATTTTTATTAAATGTATGTAACACATTTGCCAAAACACTGAACATAGTCAACATTACACAATAAATAGAAAATGTAAATTCCAATAAGTAATTCATAAAAGTCCAAAAAAGAAGACCGTTTTTAAATGAAAATGATCTAAAAAAAGAGAAAGAGGATATCTGATATGCAAGGGCAAAGTGCACCATTGTTTAGGGCTAAAAAGTGAGAAAGAGCAAATGCAAAACTGAGCACAAATGTACATAGGAACAGCAAGACATTGGGATTGGGAACACTAGCAAGGCTATGAAAAGATACAAGTATAGCGAGATAAGATGAAGCAAGAACAGTAATACATTTAAAGACAATACAAAGAAAATGAAACAGAATACACGAGTCAAACGATAGCCTGAAAATAGAGCAAAGAGAAGAAGTAATAGAAGTATGAGGAGAAAAAACAAGGAGGGGATAAATAGCATGATTGTAGATAGAGCAAAGAGGAACAAGCTGATATGTAGGAAGTCCAACTAAGTGCAACTAAAAGTGAGAAAATAAGTCGTCCAAGGATAGAACCTTGAGAGACAGATGGTATACTGTTTCTTTGTAACCTGTATGAGACTTAGCCTCCAATCTTTTACTCTCTTCATGATGGTGTCCTGACTCTTTTCAACCTCCTTGCTCTCACTCAATTTTGGACTCTCTCATCCAGTTCATACCTTGTCTTTCTCTTTAACCTTTTCAGTGTTCTCCCTCTAATGTCCATCTCTCTCCTCCAGAATATACCCACATTCTCTCCTGTGAATATAGAAAAGGAAGGTCAACAATAAGTGTCACCACTCTCAAAGATGGAAAGACCTACACATCACTGGACTAGTACCAAAAATTCATTATTTAAAAAGTAACAATTGTATTATACCTTCACACACCATGAAGGATATTATTAAAACGTTAAACGTAATGTATAAAACCTCAAATACATACAAACATGTAAACAATAGCTAAAACCTACAGCAAACAATCCGTGTCTAATTTTACACTGGAATATTTTCACTAGAGTGTGTTGTTCATGCTATTTTTCTTTTATATAACAAGCCCAACTTGTACAAGCCTCTGTCCTAACCATGCAAATCAATGCTGGACATTCATCAGGGGCACCATTTTCCAATTGTCTGTGCTGTATATAGGACCCAGCAATGTGTTTCAATATCTTAGCCTTCTAGTCTCTCTGTCAATCCCTTCTGGCCAATTGGTTGTTATTTCCAGTGCCTCCAAGCAACCGTTACTTGTTGCTTTTACTGGCTTCATTGTTATAGGAATGTCAGTCCTTCTTCCTCTTGCTATCCTATGAAGGGTATGGCACCAGATTATCTGGATGTAGTTCTCTTGTATGTTGGAGAGCGGTATTTGCTTTTCTAGCTCTCATGCGTCCCCAATCTAAATTAATTGAAAGTCTATCAGTGTCTTTCCATGGAGATCATCACATTGTAAGGTAAAAGATTAGGACCTCATCTGGTCTTCACAACATGTAGTCACCCAATTCAAGTCTTGTTGTGATATCGAAAGGCATAGACGTGCCGTAAAAGATTAGGACCTCATCTGGTCTTAACAACATATAGTCACCCGATTCTACTCTTGTTGTGATATCAAAAGGATATTTTCCACTCACATACATCACACATGTCAATTACGGATTGTTAATGCACATCATTTTCATCACATTTTGCCATCTGTGACAACATGGGGTATGTTCAGAAACGTTTTATTCGGTATCAGCTCCAAAGTAAATAAAGTGTTCATCTGCACATTGGTTTCTTCACTAGGTGGGGAGGGCGTTATTCCCTATTCTGAGTGTTTGGGTCTCACTAGGGAGCTGTAGGATTGTCAACATTATGAGGAGGGGAATCTAATCATTTTTGCCTTACTCATTGTACTTGGGTGGGCATTGGTGGTTGTGGGGGAAGTTGGGAGATTGAGTTTTCCTATTACTACCCCTTGCCTTTGTGCAAGGATCCATTTGGAGCATCTGGAGATTCCCCATATATCACCTTCATGTCAATCATTCACTAGCTAGGGCTTTCCCCACCCTCTCTGACCACCCCACTGTTTGTCCCCCCGGTGTGGCAGCGTACTTCATCACACCACATTAAGGGGTCCTAGAGATCTCCCAGTAAATGATTTCATGATGATTGGTCTGAAGAACATTCATCTTGGTCTGTCAGAAGCAGGGGAGGACTGACAGTATATGGCTTGGGGGTCAAGTATAATTTTCTGGCCAATGATGCAGTGGTCAAAGCCCACTATTTCCAGAACAGGTAAACTCAATACCAACCTCCTCCCCTGCCACACATTCTCTAGTGTATATAGTAGACATTATTGGCAATACTTTCCTTTTATGCAATATATTTATCAGTTATGTTTGTGGTTTCTTAGGAAGCTCTCCCACATGCCAAACATAGTAAAATTATTTCACCAGGATAGTATAATTGGTGGAATAGGAAAGATGGGATTTGAGCCCAGGATTCCTCGTGTCCCAGTATACAATTTGACTGCAGGCCACATCTCAGCCCATCCAATCCCATCTTTAGTTTTAGGCCAATGTAAAGGGGTGGTGAAGCTAAAGAATTAATTGGGAGAGCTGAGCAATAGCTGAACCAGGGGTGTAGCTTTGCTTTCTGAGCTAAACACGAGCTGGCACAGAAAAATAACCCTAGCTGGATTCCTTCCCCCAACACACCATACAAAACCCATACATGCACAGAAAAATAACCCTAGCTGGATTCCTTCCCCAACACACCATACAAAACCCATACATGCACCCTGTCTATCTACCCCCCACACAACATAAAACCCCTCACTTGACATCCTGCCTCCCTACCAGCACACATTATGTAAATGGTTAAAATTATAATTATTTATGGAGTGTGGAAAGTGGAGATTTGAGCCCTTGGGATTTGAGTACTGGTTCCACAGTTCCCAATGTAAAGAGCAGGAGAGACTTCAGCTTCTCTTATTCCATCTTCGATATTAGAAAAACAAAATACTTTCTGAAAAGTTGTAATTCAAGGGCTAGCCTAGTACATTGTTCAATAAATCTAGCTTCCAAAGCACCACTTCATCTACAAGAGAGGAGCCTATTTATCATCTGTGTCATGAGGCAGTTGCATCTGAGAATATACACAATTGTACTGTCTTCGATTATAATTATAATGAAAACTCACTACAATCATAATCTTAGTCTAGACAATTGTGGGTACTTTCATGCAGGTAGGCACAGAACGTAGCAACTGCGGATCTATCTTTCTCAATGTATGCCTATGTCTTGTTTATCCTATTTTCCTCATCCATCTCTCTCCGGTGTTCTTCCCTTGGACCTCATTTTCGATGCCCCATTCCTTAAAATTACCTTTCAGACCTCGGTTGCCCTTTTGCTGCATCCTTTAAACCTTTACTCAAATCCCTTCTGTTACCTTGCAATCACGCCTTTCCATTGCCTGCATTGCTACATCAACAATTCCTTACAAATCACTTCCTTATGCCTGACACATCAAGCCCATTCCTTGCCCCTCACCACCTTCAGTTGCGCTGGCTCCCATGTAGACAGTAGAGCACCTTGATTTGCTAGTCAGCCTATGCCATACACATGCAGTGATCGAGATCTTGCTGGTAATGTGGTCTGCACTTGGACAATGCAGAGCGAAAGACTCCAAGGGAATTTGGCTTTATTGTGCTCCCAAATTACACTTACTTAGAAAGTCGACTGCATATTCCAATTCATGGGAGCAGAGGGAGCTTTGATGGTAATCCGTCTGGGATCTGGTGGTAGAGAATGAGTAAGAATGACCTACTATATTTATTTGTGTTTTCATGGAAGGTAATGCGTGAGAGTGTGTTTCAGTTTCTGTGGCTCTGGTGATATGTTTAAGTGTATTTTTGACTGTGTAAAGTCTAGATAGGAGGATATATTGGTGTTCATGTGATGTTGTATCTAATCTGTTGTTGATTTGCATGTCTGCCTTTTCTTGGTCACATAAGATAAGGGTGTTCAGGACTAGATCATGAAAAACGATCACAGACTGAGGGGTCATTCAGAGTTGGGTGGTAATGGTAACATCTGCAGTATACGCCAAATAGTGCAGATTATACTGTTCGCCCATTTCAGTGCTTGATCAAATACCATCAGCAGTATTCCAATTGGACTTTCTCCAGAAATCCACCTATTTTGACTCCACCTAAGTGGCAGAGGCCTAAAACCCAAATTGGCCCCAATGTTGTTTGAACTATTATTCTTATAATACAGGAAGGAAGCACAGGTGCTTGCAAAGGTCATGTTAAGGAGTGAACAGTTGGGTATCCTAGATTGACATGCCCACCACCTTCCCATGTGATGCACACAAGGGCCAGATGTACCCCTTTGTGCATACAAATATGTAGACTAGAGGTATGAGCCTCTACTGCACATAATCAATGTCCACATTGATGGGTAAAATGGCTGATACAATGTTTTAAAAACACTGTTTGAGGTTACCACTGACAGAGGTGGTTTTTCTGAAAAAGCCCTGGAAGTATTGCAGAAATTTCACTTCCACCAGCAGTAAACGTTGAATTGGGTGGATTTACAGAAATACCACCAAAGGAGGCAGTAACTTTCTCCAGCGGTATTTCATTAAAATAAAATCCAACCAACTCTGAATGACCCCTTAGTTTGTTATCTACTAATAATTAATATCTGAATCTTTCTGTGTGTGTTTTTTTAACTGTGCCCAAAAGTGAGAACCACAAACAATCCAACAGCCACTTCTATAGCGACTGATGAGCTGCCATTGACTGTAAAAGAACAATGGTGTCTAGGGTGCTTGGCGCCAATCGTACCATCCAGGGTCACGCAGCCTGTTATTTAAATGTATACATTGCCACTGGGCACTATGCACATGCCATGCACCCTGGACTGTGCCCCCTCTTAAATGTTCTATATGGAAACTCATGTGGGGCTCACCCAGGCACATCTACGACATTGCTGAGATCTGAAAAAGAGTGCCTTGCCCCATCTACACAGAAGCCAAGCAGACCTTGCAGAACTCAGTTCCTTCGAGGCTGGCTGGATTCCACAGGAATTTTCTTTTTCAGTCAATTTGAGTATTTTGTAGCTCAGGCACAGGGAGCACAAGACCAGCCAGCCTAGGGGTTAATTGTCATCTTGTCCACCTTGTCCACCTACCCAGTCCACTCCTGGTAAGGAGAGAGAAAGGTGGGGACATTAGTTGTTTCTTAGGTGCCATCGCTTTGGAGATTACTTTTTCATTTGGCCAATAAGGATTTGGTACATTGCAATGCATTTGTTTTGTGAGTAGGGAAGTGGTTCATCTGGGAATGGTTTGATACAACGCTTGACAGGCTTGAACAAGGCTGCACCATTGTAGCAGGCTTCTGCAATCGCTGGCATGTAAAGGTTAGCTTGGACAATGAGATTTATTTATGAGGAGTCTCGGGGTTGGGCCCACTTGTCTCGTATTTGCAGATCGAATATTTTCTGTTGAGGAGTTCCTTGCGTCCAACGGCGTGGTGTAGAGGATTATGTTCAGTAGTTCATCATACCTTAATAATCTGTTTACAGTCTCTTTCAGGATGAGGTTTAGGGAGTTCTGAACAGAATCAACATCTAGAGCAGATGGAGTTGCACTACTAACATGTAGATGTGGAAGTCCTCAGAGGAGCGATATCGATGCCCGGACAGTTTAGGCCATGATTGGTTGGAATGGCTTAATAGAATTCGATTACATTTGCTAAGTGATTTATTTTGTTCCAGAGCATATAATGATATCAAGAGACATCATTTGTTGACATCCATGTTGACTATGCTGTTTTGATGTGTGAAAGATTGAACACAAGTTGGTTGAAGTAGGTTGAAGGGCTTGGTTTCGAATAAATCAACAAATGCTATTTTTTTGAAAGTTTGATCCGAGAGCCTTACAGGCAGATTCATGGAATCAACGTGCGCCGAAAAAACGGCACACGCGTGCGAAAACCTGCGATTCGCAGTGAAATAGCGAAAATCGCAGTGCAAGTACGATTATCGCAGTGCAAGTGCGATTATCGCACAGAAAACATCGCACATCTATTCATGGAAGTCCGTGCACGCGGGAAATGTGGGATGTGAGCTGAAAAAGTGCGCGGCGCACACTGGCGCACAGGTCATCCAACGCTGTGCGATAAGGCCACAGCGAATTCGCACATAGCGCGGCGCACATAACAAAAGTAGGCGTAGAAGTTTCTCACATGCGATTGGCCTGGGCGTGTGTATTTCAGGGGCTTGCGGGTGTTTACGCACGCGATCGGGCCTGGGGGAGCATGTGCGTGTATTTCAGGGGTGCGCGTGAAGTTCCACACACGATTGGGCTGCGTGCAGGTATTTCAGGGGTGCGCGTGAAGTTCCACACGCGATTGGCCTGGGCGTGTGTATTTCAGGGGCTCGCGGGTGTTTTCACACGCGATCGGGCCTGGGGGAGTGGGGTACGTGTATTCCAGGGGCTCGTGGGTGTTTACACACGCGATCCGGCCTGGGGGAGCGTGTGCGTGTATTTCAGGGGTGCGCGTGAAGTTCCACACGTGATTGGGCTCCGTGCGGGTATTTCAGGGGTGCGCATGAAGTTCCACACGCGATTGGCCTGGGTGCGTGTATTTCAGGGGTGCGCGAGAAGCTTCTCACACGCGATTGGCCTGGGCGCGTGTATTTCAGGGGCTCGCGGGTGTTTTCACACGCGATTGGGCCTGTGGGAGCGGGGTACGTGTATTCCAGGGGCTCGCGGGTGTTTACACACGCGATCGGGCCTGGGGGAGCGTGTGCGTGTATTCCAGGGGTTTGCGTGAAGTTTTTCACGCGATCGGGCCTGGGGGGGAGTGGGGTACCACTCACCGTCTGCCTTGCGTGTAGAAGAACGCGTAGCCAACACCCGCTGTGAAGTAATAGCGTGTGAACCCCAACGGATGGAAAACACACGCACCGCACGAAAAGCACGTACAGAGCAGTATAAAGGCACGCGGGATCTCCAAGCCCTGCCAGGGCAACGCCCGTGTGCGAAACGCCACAGACGCGCTTACGCTGTAAGGGCCTTTGGTCCAATGAAATCGCGTACGCGTGCTGACGCGCTTACGCGCTAAGGCCCTTTCCTCGAATTTCACGCTGACGTGCAGGATTTTCACGTGCCAAATCACTCCGTATCAAGCTGGCCACGCGAACACACACGGAAGACCACGCTCCTGCCCAGAAGGCCGAATCACTGCCCCCCAGATCCCCGAGCAGCCTCCCACGTGCCATCTGCTGCTGCCTGCTGCCTGCCTGCATGCCTGCTGCCACCGTGCCCTGCCATTTGGTGCCTGCACATCAGCCATCTGCAGGGGTCCAGTTGCTGTGTCCACCCCTGCTGGAACAGAAGACTCCCGACTCGGATAACATCGCTCCACAGCCCAGCCCCAGGACCCAGTTGCCCACCCACTCCTGCCCCTGGGGTTGCCATGTCGGGCACATCAACATCTGGCACCAGTGGCAACCCCCGGCCAGAGGGGCAGAGGGGCACCAGCTTCAGTGCCACCGAAGTTGGTGTCGTGGTGGAGCAAGTCCTGGGGCAGTATGATGCCCTCTTCGGATCGTCCCGCGCCAACAAGGAAGGACGGGAGAGGATCTGGGCCGACTGTGTGGTTGCCATCAACGTGGAGCGGTGGCAACCCGCACCATCCAGAAGGTCAAGAAGCGCTGGGAGGACTTGAGGTCCAGGACCCTCATAAAGGCCCGGCACCTCGTGGAGGGGGGCCGGGGCCGCATGAGTTCCATCCAGATAAGGGTCCTGGAATGCGTACACCCAGCGCTCCACGCCCAGGTCCTTGAGAGGGAGACCCGTCTGGAGTTGAGCGGTAAGTGGCCAAGCATTGCTGTGTGAGACAGGGCATGTTGCAGTGTGCTGGTTGTCTGATACTTGCCTGCATGTGTGATATAGGCCATGTACGCATGCATGTGTGCAGGGACATCATGGTAATGCATGTGCGACCAGTAATGTGTGAACCGCACGGTTGTTGCATGTGTTTAAATGCGACATGGGGAGCCCTATGCAGATTGCACACATGAGAGCATGGCAGTCTCTGTTCCTGGACATGGGTGGGGGTGAGGGATGGGTGCTGATGCCAGGTACATATATGGTATCCATGTCTGTGTGCCTGACCTGCGTGTCTGTGACTTGTGAATGCCATGGATGCATGACACATGTCTGTGACAATTTACAGATTCACTGATGCAGCCTAGTCATCCTTGTATGCACTGTGATTGGGGTGTACGGGGCCAGATGGATGTGACTGAGGTGAAGTGTGTGCATGTGATAGGCATGACCCATGATGCATGTGAGAACCATTACATTGTATGTTTCGAGAGTCCATTGGACATGTATGGAAATGTCCATGGCATGCACCATGACTGTCACTGTGTGTGTTTTGCCTGGACTGACACATGTGTTGTGGAGTGACATGATGGAAGTGTACTTTGACAGTGGCACTCATCTGCTATTGCTTCCTGTCTAGGGGACCATTGTACAGTACCCTGATGCTTGTGTTCTATGTCTCCCTCTACGCAGCGGCTAGTGAAGAAGAGGGCGGAGACGGCGCTGTGGAGCAAGGCGGCGGGGATGCCCCCACGGCTGCAGCGGAAGGGGTGGGTGAGCCCCCACAGGGGCCTGCTACGGCGGTAGACGGTGAGGAGCCATCCAGGTTGGTGGTTTCCACAGAGGAGGAGGAGGCCGCCACTGAGGCGCACATGGGGCCTGGTGGGGGCATCCCTGCTGGTGCAAGTGGTGCAGTCCAGGGGCAGGGGCAGGAGGCAGCACAGGTCACCGTGGAGGGGCCTGTCCATGTCACTGTCCCTGACCCTGTGGGTGCACCACGATGCACCAGCAGGGATGCCCCGTCCCAGGCCCGTCCGCAGGTAGAGCGGATGTCCATGTCATCTGACTCCCCTCCACCTGCGGACTAGGGGACCCCTGGCCGTATGGAGAAGGTCCTGATTGGGGTCGCGATGCGCACGGCTGTGATTCGTGATGCCGTGTGTGCTTCCCAGGAGGAGCACACACGTCATCACGAAGAGCACCGTGCCGAGGTGGCCCAATTGGGATCGTCCATGTTCGGGGGTTTCCTGCATGTGTCGGCCAATCTGGCGGCCCTCTCCTCCACTGTGGAGACTATACGCCAGTCGTTCTCCTTGCCGTCTTCCGGCCCAGAAGCCACCAGGGCCCCCTGTGGACCTGCCCTGACCAATGCAGCCAGCTCGGTGGGGATCCCATCCCTGCCACAGTCGGGAGTCAGAGGTCCAGCAGGGGTGAACACCACAGCAACTGGACCCCAGCAGATGGAGGATGTGATGGCATCATCGGGCAGGGCACGTGCACGACGGCGTTGGTGGTTTCCATCAGCATGGATGCCGTCGTGCTGGCACAGGCAGTTGTGTCGGAGGCAGCAGCAGGCTCAACGTGGGAGGCATCATGGCTCGGGGCCATCAACATCAGGGGTGCAGGCATCGGCCGGAGGGCAGGAGAACCCTGGAATGGGAGTGGCTTCCGTGTGGGAGAGGTTGTGCCAGCAGATAGGTGCGGAGCGGCAGCGGGCAGAGGAGGAACGGCTCACAATGGTCAGGGCGGAGGACTCCATGCGGAGGGCGCTGAGGCGGGCTGAGTGCCTCGAGGGTCTTCGCAGGGAGTTGGAGTTGGACACTGCATTATCCCTGCGGGACCTCGGGGCCAGGGAACATGCCCGCCTCCAAGCCATTGAACAGGAGTTTGATGATGCCCTGGCCCATGACAACAACCAGTGAGCCGTCGGACTAGCCCGCTGCCTTTGTATATAGTTATATAGTTAGTGTTAGGTTTCCTTTAATTTTTTTTTTTATTTGGTTGCGATTGGACAATACGCCACATTTTTGTATATAGTTCAGTTTTTAGTTAGTTGTCATAGTTAGGTTTCATTTGGTTGGACTCATGGACCCGGGATTATCTTGTAAATAGTTCTTCAATGGATTTTTTTATTTTTTTTATTTTTTTCATGGACATTCATCTTCTTTTTGTTGTTTTGCTTTGTGGTTTTTCTCATTTCATTTCCATTCAAGTTGATTTTCAATACATTTTTATTTTCATCCTTCAATGTGTCGTATCATCTCATTGCTTTCATGCATGTCATGTTGGGTGTTTTAACATTCACTTGCAGCCATTGTGTGTGACAGACATGTGTTCATTTGCATTATTTACATTGGGTGTGTAACATGTAATTGCCTTTGATATGTGGGTGGATGTGATAGTTGGTTGGGCCTTTTGGCAGGGGAGGATGGCCATTACGGACATGATTGGGGATTGTTGGGACCCAGGTGCAGGGGGGCATGGATGGGACATGGGCGAGGGCCTGGTGGAGGGTGCCCCTGCACTGCTGGGGGGTAGGAGGGTGGGGAACATGAGTTGGACATGGGTGGGGGCCTGCTGGCAGGTGCCCCACAGTGCTGGGGGGTGGGGGTGGTGGGGAACATGAGTTGGACATGGGTGGGGGCCTGCTGGCAGGTGCCCCACAGTGCCGGGGGGTGGGGGTGGTGGGGAACATGAGTTGGACATGGGTGGGGGCCTGCTGGCAGGTGCCCCACAGTGCTGGGGGGTGGGGGTGGTGGGGAACATGAGTTGGACATGGGTGGGGGCCTGCTGGCAGGTGCCCCACAGTGCTGGGGGTTGGGGGTGGTGGGGAACATGAGTTGGACATGGGTGGGGGCCTGCTGGCAGGTGCCCCACAGTGCTGGGGAACATGAGTTGGACATGGGTGGGGGCCTGCTGGCAGGTGCCCCGCAATTCTGGGGGTGGGGGTGCAAGGGGACATGAGTTGGTGATCATTAGTGCAAGGAGACATGTGCCTTTGCTGGGGGGCATGCCCATGTTGGGTGGGCTGCCTGCGGAACATGACTAGGGATGCATGGTAGTCCCCTGTGGTGAGGGCTGCCTGCAGGGGCCGTGGAAGGTGTACAGGGAACACCTGGGAGGACACACACTGGCAAATCACATGTAGGACTCCCCGGCACCCCTGAAATACACGTACCCTGCTGAAATTGCGTGTGTACCCTGCTGAAATTGCATGTTAAACTTTCCGCACACCCCTGGTATACACGCACATGCTCCCCCAGGCCAGATCGCGTGTAAAACTTTGTGCGCACCCCTGAAATACCCGCACGCAGCCCAATTGCGTGTGAAACTTTCCGCGCACCCCTGGAATACCTGCACGCAGCACAATCGCGTGTGGAACTTCGCGCGCACCCCTGAAATACCCGCACGCAGCCCAATCGCATGTGTAACTTCCCGCGCACCCCTGAAATACACGCGCCCAGGGCAATCGCGTGTGTAACTTCTCGCGCACCTCTGAAATACACGCGCCCAGGCCAATCGCGTGTGGAACTTCTCGCGCACCTCTGAAATACACGCGCCCAGGCCAATCGCGTGTGGAACTTCTCACGCACCCCTGAAATACACGCGCCCAGGCCAATCGCGTGTGAAACTTCCCGCGCACCCCTGAAATACCTGCATGCAGCCCAATCGCGTGTGTAACTTCCCGCGCACCTCTGATATACACGCACACGCTCCCCGAGGCCAGATCGCGTGTGAAACTTCCCGCGCACCTCTGAAATACACGCACACGCTCCCCCAGGCCAGATCGCATGTGAAACCACCCGCGAGCCCCTGTAATACACGTGCCCAGGCCAATCGCGTGTGGAACTTCTCGCGCACCCCTGAAATACACGCGCCCAGGCCAATCGCATGTGAAACTTCCCGCGCACCTCTGAAATACACTCACATGCTCCCCCAGGCCAGATCGCATGTGGAACTTCTCGCGCACCCCTGAAATACACGCGCCCAGGCCAATCGCGTGTGGAACTTCTCGCGCACCCCTGAAATACACGCACACGCTCCCCCAGGTCCGGTCGCGTGTGAAACCACCTGCGAGCCCCTGTAATACACGTCCCAGGCCAATCGCGTGTGGAACTTCTTGCGCACCCCTGTAATACACGCCCCCAGGCCAATCACGTGTGGAACTTCCCGCGCACCCCTGAAATACACGCACACGCTCCCCCAGGCCAGATCGCGTGTGAAACTTCCCGCGCACCTCTGAAATACACGCACACGCTCCCCCAGGCCAGATCGCGTATGAAACTTCCCGCGCACCCCTGAAATACACACGCCCTGGGCAATCGCGTGTGGAACTTCCCGCACACCCCTGAAATACACGCACCCAGGCCATTCGCGTGTAGAACTTCCCGCGCACCCCTGAAATACACGCACGCAGCCCAATCGCGTGTGAAACTTCCCGCGCACCCCTGAAATACATGCGAGCAGCCCAATCACGTGTGGAACTTCCCGCGCACCCCTGAAATACACGCGCCCAGGGCAATCACGTGTGGAACTTCCCGTGCACCCCTGAAATACACGCGCCCAGGGCAATCGCGTGTGGTACTTCCTGCGCACCCCTGGAATACACGCACCCAGGCCATTCGTGTGTAGAACTTCTCGCGCACCCCTGGAATACACGCACCCAGGCCATTCGCGTGTAGAACTTCTCGCGCACCCCTGGAATACACGCACCCAGGCCATTCGCGTGTAGGACTTCTCGCGCACCCCTGAAATACACGCACACGCTCCCCCTGGCCCGATCGCGTGTGAATCTTCTCGCGCACGCGTGTTCCCGACACCTGTAATACGCGTTCCCCGCTTTTGCCAGTCCAGTAAACTGGTACAGTGTTGGCGTAGCCCTTTGCGATGGTTTTGCGATCTTGATGGCTTTTCCTTGCGCGAGGGCGTTCTTGGGGGCGTAACTGGTGCTGCTGCAGGGTCGCTGCGCCACTCTGCGCCACGTCTGCTTTTGGAGGCGAGAATCCATGAATACGCTGTGCGCGGGAATTGGTTTTATCGCACGCGGCTGGCGCAGACATTTGCACGGGCACGCTGTGCGCCAGCCGTGTGCGACACTTTTGAGAGGAATTACATGAATCGGACTGTTAATTGTGACTGGTGAACATAGTGGCCAAGCAGTCAGGAAATTCCTCAAGGCCCTTGGTGATATAAACACATGGGAACGTGTTACCGTTGAGGCAATAGAAAGTAAATGGCAGGTCTGGAGCTCCATTCTTCTGAGGTTTGGGAGATTCCTGTAGTATGCATGGTTAGAGGGTTTTGCAGGTTACTAAAAGGCTTCCAAAAGTCTTACACCTTCGGATCATGTGTTGCAGTGGGTTTCTGTGGCTTAGTTTGGCTAGAATATGTGTGAAAGGGGTGTGTCCCAAGGAGCTGTGAGAGAGATGGAACCTGTGATGTTGTTTGCTCATCATGTGGCATGCCAAGTGAGCGCTGATGAGAATGAGGTAGAAATATTGTTTGATGAGTAGGATGTTGTGGTGATGAGTGGTATGTATAGCAATTTGCCGCTGTTGTCTTTCGGTGTGTGCATTCAAGACATGTGCATGTGTGTTTGTGTTGTTCGCACATGTGGATGTGTGTGTTTGTAAGTGTCACTTTGAAAATGTATTGGCTTGAAAAGGCGTCATGCAAGTGGTGACTCACCTGACGTGAACCTGGCAATTACTCTTGCAAAAAGGTCAACCCAGGCTCTTGTAGGGCCCCCCGAGATTGTTCGTCTTCTTTCCCATTATCTTATGGCACCTGAGTAAACTCTTCTTGAGAGTTACGATTTAAAGTGAAAAGAAGGTGAGTAGAAGATCACTGCGCTGTCAGCATGGGTAGGGCAGAGCTTGTCTAAAGGAGAGAGGTTTTGCTGGCACGCAGACCGGGAGCTCTTGACAAGCCGCAGTGTGCTGATTGGCTATGGGGGAGGAGTTGGAAACTAACTCCCCTGAAACAAGAGCACCGTGGCTGCATAATGTTGACAGTAACAGAGGAAGTCTCACCCAGCCTATTAAATAAAGCTTATGTTAGAGATTTCTCATTCCATGAACAGTAGCCAAAGGGATATTTTATTGTGTGCTTTTATATATTATGTTAAGTTTCTGCCATGCTTTGCTGTATAATCAATAATGTATAGGTAGCCATGGCTTGTGGAAACAGGAGGGAAATGGCATCGAGGGTAAGAATCAAAACTTTAAAGAGGAGCGAGCATTCAGGGTTAAGACTTAATATATGAAGTTGATTTTACATATTGAATTGGAGGAATGCATTGTCCATGAGAACAATGGGTTAGACTGAAGAGAACAATGATACCTCTTTCAAATGGGATTAAAGAACATTAATCTAAAAATGACGTAAACATTATTAAAAGAAGCATTGGTAAAGTCAACAAATATGGCTTTTGTGTAGGCATGGGGAGGAATTTGCCAGTCACTGCTATAATGGTGCTACCCGGCCAAAAGATGGCACCAGTTTGCAAATGGTGTGAGTACCTGGGCATATGAGGTCAGTTGATGGCAAATCCCTATTGAATATCTATTCACAAGCAACAGAGTATTGGTTGTATCTATATGTGCTTCAAATTGGAACTCAGTGCAAGCCACAGATACAAGATCACACATATCTTATATAAATCAAGTGGCTGAAGGCATACTTGGTTAAACTATTTAACCACCTATGCCTCATTTTCAGCCATATTGCACAAGATGCTCATGTTTTCGGTTATCGCTTAACAAGGAGAACTAAAACATGCTCATATTTGTGGCTCCTTTTTAACAGGGACATACCCCCAAAAAAAAGATCTTGTTTGCAGCTCTAGTTTAATGGGAAGAACTAGAACATGGTCCTGTTTGTGGCTCTTGTTTAACAAGCAGAACCGAAAACATCTTAGTTTGAAGCTCTTTTTTAGCTGAAGAATCCCCAAACAAGTATTATGTTTGTGACTCCCGTTTAACAAGGCGAGCTCAAAATATTGTTGTGATTATGGCTCTCCGTTAACTGGGGGAACCAACATTTCTTTCCAGAGTTGTGATATGCACGGTTAGAAGGTGGCCCTCTCTGCATTAGTGTGGTTGTACATCATCAGGAGCAGAACTCAAGAACAGAAAAGTTCTAGAGCAAACACTAGTGACAAAGTATGGAATCCTCTCCATATGTTTCCATCGCCCCAGGGCAACATGTATTAATCTGTTTAGACGAATAGCATGAGCACGGGGGAATATAAGAGGGCGAGAACATGGGAAATGAGTTTGCAGCGGCAGGGCACATTTTTATGTTGGTATGGAAATTGTCACAGATAGCCCGATTAACACACCTGCTCTTGAAGACAGTTTAAAGGGTTTATTAAAATATTGAGAGGTGGCTCACTTAGGGTAAACCTTCTCTTTCTCCTCTGTTCTGGGCAGTTCCCTCCCTGGCCCAAACATTCCTAAGCCCTCGGATGGTCACTATAGATTAGTAACCATTGCTGTATAATAACTGACTGGTTGGTCATGATGGCCTAAAGGCAAACACCCTATCTCTCTCTCACACACACATCCCCACCCCTTCTAGGATCAATCTAGGTGAATCCTAACCTTGCACAACAGGAATATTATCAAGGAAAGTTGTCTTTCACTGATAACAGTTCTCACTGTCCCCCATCATTGCACATTTTAATACTTCTCACACTCATGTGCTGTCCTGCCTTTCGTTGTCTCCTACACTCTCCCATCTCTCTGTCCTGTTCTCCTTCTTTATCCCTTTCTCACCTCTCTCATTGTCGATCCAATATTCTCCTACATATTCCTACTCTACTTTGCAAGCTGCCACTACTCTCCCCTCTCCACTTAACTACTCTTCCCTCTCCACTCTAATCCTCACCTCCTCCGAAATATTACTCTTCCCTCCTGGCGCTACTACTCTCCCCTCTCCACTCTACTACTCACACCTCTTCAAATTAATATTTTTCCCTCTCCACTCTGCTACTCGCACAAGTCCACACTATTACACTACCCTCTCTACTTCTCTCCCCTTTCACTAATACTACTGTCACCTCTCCCCACTACTATTCTCCCTTCTCCACTCTACTACTCTATATTCCACCCACATCTTCTTTCACAGTCCACCCCCTTTCAATCTCCCACTCACACATGTGTGGGTCCAGACTCGACATATCTTTCAGGATACTGGGCATAATGCACTAAGAGAGATGTTGCCTACTCAAGTTATGAATAAATACCGTTGGTATACAGATGGTAAAACACTACTAAAAAAGTAGAGCTTTCAAAATATTGTAACCCTTAATAACTTATTCAGCGGCCAACACAAGGGCCCTCATTAGGACCCTGGCGTTAAGGGGTTAACGGCGCCGTAAAAGGTGTCGGCGCCGTTAAACACTTAAAGCCTTACTTCGAGGTCCCTTTACGGGACACGACCTTAACGGCTGGTCTACACCAGCCGTTAAAGTAGGGGCCCGCAAAGGGACTCTCGAGGTAAGTACGGTACCGCAATTTGCGGTACCGTACTTACCGCCTTCCCCATTCCCATTATGTCCTATGGGGCAAAAATGGGAATGGGGAAGGGCCATGGTGGCATGGGGAATTACCGCCCCGCCAACCTTGGAATGGGGTGGTAATTCCCCATTCCGCCATGGCGGACTGTGGCATCGACCATGGTGCTAATAGCACCATGGTTTTCCGCCAGAGTCCTAATGAGGGCCAAGGTACTGTTTCACTGCATGCGCATCCCTGTTACGTGTACAGTTTCTTCAAATTATAGCATTCCACCATCTGACGGTTATGAGCTTTGCATCAGATTGCATTGAAATTCTCCTTGAGCCATTGGTGAATACTCCTGGACTCCTGGAGGATACCCGTTGCTGAAGTTGGGTTCTGCGTCCTTCGGCTGTGTCATTGTTGCCTCCAGATAGACGGCTAATGATAATGGAATAGGTGTGCCTCCCATTTATAATCGTCGCAACCTACAACTTTATTGGTATGCTTTGACAATGTTGTTTTAGGTAATTTTCTCAACTCTTTGCCATGCTCAGCAGTCTACCGCTACGATATTGTGAAGACCCTCCATGCAGACATCATTGAAATACACATTTTATTTAGCACTTTCGGCTCCAAGAGCCTCATGGGAAAGAGAACTATAAAACAGTCAACAGATAAAAAACGGTGTAACAAACATCAATTCAAATTCAATAAAAATAGATAAAAAGCAGACAAAATCTAAAACCTAAAAACAGAAAATAAAACAAAGCGAAAGTGAGATATACACAATACCAGTTTCACTAATTGACATTTCAAGCAAAGGTCAATGAGCAAGCAGCACATCTATAAAAAAGCAAATGCTCTAGACTAACCCACTCAGGGTTTTCAAGAACATCGAAGTGGACATTTGAGAGGTTTGAGTCTGGTAGCAGGCCCTCCTCAGCCAGCACACTTTTATGCAGAGCCCTCAGCTGCTCGGACCGTGGGCATAATTATAGAGCATGTTCCAGATCATCCATTAGGCACTGACACCTGGTGCGGATGGTGTCAACTGCATAGTTCCATCTTCTCTTTCGATGTTTGGCCAAAGGCAGATTTCTGCAGCTTGCACAGACTGCTTTGCTGCAGTCAAGCCAGTCAAAGTGTGCAAATAAGGCTGTTGGAAAAAAAACTGCCCTATCTATAAACAACACTCCATGGGAGATACGCAATCCCCTCGAGAGCTGTCTACAAGGCACCCATATTCTATTGCTTCTTTTATCTGTTAAGGTTCCCAAACTTACTGAGTATGATGTTAGAGAGCTCCATTTTCTTGCTATGTTAAGATATGATTTAACATGAGGCATTTTGAAAGCACTTTTTGTACAGTTGACTCCACCAGTTAGAGAAGGAATTAATTGTTATTCGTTCTATCTTAAGACACATAGCAATGTAACAGTATATCAGGACCTCTGAGTGGCAGGCTGGCCCAGGTGTGCAACCGAGTTAATGAGGGTGGTAACCATGGGAATCAATCAAAACGAACGTGGCGCAGATCTCTCAGTAAAGGAAGCCATCGTGTTGAGCTTGCCGTTGCCTACTAACTGACATCCTGAGCGTTCTTTTATCCCATATTTGTAAATACTTCTCATAAATTAATAATCAAGTGCCACCGACTTGGATGATAACCAAAATGTATTTGATCTACCCCAACAGAAATCTCCTCTTTTTCATTTCAATGTATTTCCATAGCCTGTCCTCTACAAAATGTCGTGATTTCTGTCCATATTTTGAAAGCTACTCCAACAATTGGCAAAACCGTGCACGATAAGCTCTTTGTAAACTTGTGGTCACACGTTTAAATCCGAGCAGGTCGATGCAGCATTTTATTGTCTTCCGAGTTTAATATCACGATGACCAGGTGTAAATATGTTTAACCCCTTGTAAACGCTGCTGGCGTCTGACTAACCAACAGGCCTGCTCAAATGTCATGTTTATTTATTCAGACTCTGCTGGAAAACTTTGCCACAGCTAAAATGGTCATGGATACAACATTCTTCTAGTTCATATTTCTCAGAAAAATAGAATTATTCTTTTAATAAAGGCACACAATAGAACATCTGATATCAGCCTCCTCTACCCAAAATGTCATTTAAAAATGACTGTAGAAATATTTTGTGTTTCTTTATTTTTAAATAATAATAATATTAATACAAATACTAATAGCAACAATAGTAATACTACTACTAATATTAATATTAATAATAATAATAATAATAATAATAATAATACTAATAACAGTAGGAATAAACATTACAACAGTAATACTTTATAGACTGAGGGTGGGGTCCTTGTTGTAAAATGATCAGCTCCCAAGTTATGGTCTGAGATGAAGCTGAGGGTCATATATTGGGAAAGGTGTTATTAAGCGATAATTAACCCTCACACGGTCCATAAGGCTATTAATACATAGTGCAAGTAGCAATACAGGTTTTGAAGTTGTGACGCTGAAGTAAAACATGTTTGCTTAATAATGAAAAAAGTGCACAAAAAGTGTGAGGGCATTACTATGGTTTCATTTTGGAATATGTTAATAAGTAGGTTGTCTTTTTGAGCTGGGCATTTTAATCATACCCTTGGTTGAACTTGGCAAGTTTTAGCTTGACCTTGCGTAAGCTGCAATGCTGAAGTGACCGTTTTTTCCAGTACAAAAGTGAAAGTTTTAGCTCTTTACTTTGTTGTGTTAAAATAGGTTTGAGTGTCTTGTTCAAATAGATGTCGCTTGGAAATTGCATTGTTGCCTCTTGATTTCCGAGAAATGATTTTGGTTCTTTCCTTTGCTGCTTCTAAAGTCAGACTGTCTGCAATGCATTCAGTACCAGTAGCTATTGGCTACGTTCCAAACATTCTGATTGGTTGAGAGGGGGTGTATACTGACTTCCATGCCCTACTATAGCCCTATTGAGTGAGGGAAGGGTTTTTATTGCTTCGCCTCTGGCCATAAGTTGGGCAAGGGTCATTATCCCAAGCGATAATGACCTCTCCCAAGGTCTATAATGTTATCAGCCTATAATGGTAGTAGAAATACATGTTTTGGTAGTGTTAAGATCTTGATGGTCGTGCAGATTAATAATGCCTCCGTCCCCAAGTACCACACAGACAATTGGTATAGAATGCCTGTGCAGTCTTTGAGGCCACAGGTTTTTGTTTATGAGCCGTCAGGTCTGGAAGTGGGAACTGCCAGAAGGACCCCTTGAGCGCTGTAAGGCAAGGAGTGGTTATCAGATAATGTGCGATTGCTACAAGGTATACCCAGCAAGGAGATAAAGCACCTCTTACCTAGAAATACGGAAGGTGACACCCTGATGGAAGAGGCAGTGAAACCCGGGACAGAGGGCTTGGCAAGCTTCTCGGTGAGGAATGTGGGTGGTATCCAAACCCTGGATGGCGGCACACACGTGGCTTGTGGTAATGTAGGTCAGGCAACCGCCTAGCAGAAGGCCAATGGCCAAAGTCACTGAATACAAAAAACGAAATCCATAAGACAGTCCAATTCCAAAAAACCAAGGTCGGGTAACAAATGCCAGGGGTTGACAGAACAATCCAGTAAACAGAGTCCGAGGTCTAGTAACGTGTAAGAAGCAAGAAGTAGACAAAGCAGTCCGGAAGACAAGGCAATCCAGTAGACAATATCCAAGGTCGTAGTAACGAGATTCAAGCATGCGAACAAACGCCGTAAAGTCCTGAAGGTAAACAGCTGTGAAGCAACGCTATCGATTTCAGGACGCCTTTTAAGCCAATAGGGAAGGTCACCTAATGCTGGAATGATCATATGACGTGCGTCAGGTGGTGCAGTCAGGTGAGATGTTGTGGTCACGTGACGTTTGGCCCGATCTCGTGACGTGTAGATCTTCGTTGACAACGTGTAACGTTGTGGGCCAGCAGATGTTTCCATTGTAGACGCCAGCGCTGCGAAGGCCGGTAAACACCTGATCCAAAAGACCATGTCCTGGCATAACGGGTGAGAGGCCGCAACATCCGTAAGCCAGAATGTGTGCGTGGGATACCCTTGTTTTGAAGTGTAGAGGGGTTGGTACGTATGGGGTTAGCACGTGTGCCTGTGGGTTGTCTGGCAGGAACAGGGCATGTCGTGGGAAACGTAACAGATTCCCCCCTCAAAGGCCCACGACCCCGTGGGCTGGAAGGGTTATCCCTATGAAAACGGGCAACCAGAACCGGAGCGTGTACATCACGGGAAGGGATCCAAGAGCGATCCTCAGGGCCATAACCCACCCAGTCCACAAGATACTGAAGACGACCCCTGAAGAAACGAGAACCCAAAATGGCCCTGACCTCATACTCATCGGGAGAGGAGACAGAAACAGAGGCAGGAGGGGCATTGAGTCGGGTAGGGGCAGGACAGGGTTTGAGGAGCGAGGCATGGAACACAGGGTGTATCCGCCAAGCGGGTGGAAGGGAAAGGCGAAAAGCCACAGGATTCAGGATCTTAGAAATTCTGTAGGGGCTGACAAAACGCGGCAGTAGTTTGCGACATCCAGGAATGTGCAAATGGCGAGTCGAGAGCCAAACCCGGTCCCCCACACGATACTCAGGGGCTGCCACCCGCTTCCTGTCCGCTTTGGCTTTCATTACCACCTGAGCCTCGCGTAGATGGATAAGAGTTTGGGCATGGACTGTGACGAAATTGCGGGCGCAGGCATCGGCAGCAGGAGTGGTGGAGGGCAAATCAGGAAGGGGAAGGGTACGAGGATGTTGGCCATACAAAGAGTAAAAGGGGGAAAAGCCACTAGACGAGTGCCATGAGTGGTCAAGCCAAGAATCCTGGTACTGGAGAGTAAGACAGCGTAAATACTGCTCCAGGGCCTGATTCACCCTCTCAGTTTGCCCGTCAGTTTCAGGATGATAGGCAGAGGAGAAGCGAGAATCAATACCCAGTAGTCCAGTAAGGGCCCGCCAGAAACAGGATGTGAACTGGGAACCCCGATCTGAAACAATAACCTGTGGGAGACCAAAGAGACAGAAAATGGATTGGAAAAACAGACGGGCCAATGTGGGGGCAGAAGGTAATCCTGTGCAAGGTATAAAGCGGGCCATTTTTGTATAGGAATCAACGATCACCCAGATTGTGTTGTAACCCCGTCTGCGGGGAAGATCAGTGATAAGGTCCATAGAGATCGTATGCCAAGGCTTGGGTGGGACCGGTAGCGGCTGAAGCAATTCCAGAGGTCGGCCTCTAGATGGTTTGCATTGGGCGCAGATCGAACAAGTGTTAACGTAATTCTTAACATCTCTTCTCATTGAAGGCCACCAGCACCACCGCTGTAGCAATTCTAGGGTGCGCTTTTGCCCCGGGTGACGGTTGATTGCAGCGTCATGAGACCAGGCGAGTGCCTGATTGCGAACCTCACTAGTGGGGAGGAAAAGATTACCTTGAATAAATGGCAACCCCTCCTGAAGTACAACGTCCCATTCTGTCAAAGCATGAGGGTGTTGGGAGACCCAGTGTTTGATAGTGGTAAGAATGGGAGGGGATGGCGTGCATACACAGATGACGTGACCTTTCTCTAACACTGCATCAGGAAACAGAGGCAAAGAATCCCCCCCAGGGGAACGAGAAAGTGCATCCGCCTTACCATGGGAGAGGCCAGGCCTATGTTTCACGATGAAATTGAAAGCGGCAAAAAATAAATGCCAACGCACATGCCTACTGTTTGTGCACTTTAATGTGGCTAGGTCTTGCAGGTTCTTATGGTCAGTATATATCACTGTCTGATGTTTTGCCCCGAGGAGATGATGACGCCATGTCTGGAGGGCATCTTTTATGGCTAGCAACTCCTTTTCGGTCACTGTATAATGGGTTTCGGCTGATGTGAACTTCCGGGAATGATAAGAGACTGGATGTAAGTGGCCGGTAGATGGACAAGGTTGACAAGGTTGTGAAAGAACTGCCCCTAATGCGAAAGAGGAGGCGTCGGCTTCTAGGATAAACGGGAGTTCTGGTTCTGGGTGTTGTAACACCGGAGCAGTGGTAAACCTAGACTTGAGGGTATCAAACGCCTTCTGATGGTCGGGTGTCCAAGAAAACGGAACAAGAGGGCTGGTTAAGGTCGTGAGTGGGGTAACAATGGCAGAAAAACCAGCGATAAAACGCCGGTAAAAATTAGCAAAACCAAGGAAGGATTGGAGTTGTTTTATGGTGGTCGGGGCAGGCCATTCTACAACGGCTCTGACTTTTGATGAATTCATGGAAAGACCGCCGGGCGTAATATGAAATCCCAAGAAGTCCACCTCCTTCGAGTGAAACAAACACTTCTCTGGTTTAGCAAATAAGGCGTTGTCTTTGAGGCGAGATAGGACCTCTCTGACATGCATGACGTGTTCTTCCAGGGAGGATGAATATATCAGTATGTCATCCAGATACACCACGACATATATGTCAAGGATGTCAGAAAAGACTTCGTTAATGAAGCGCTGAAAAGTGGCAGGGGCGTTACATAACCCGAAGGGCATTACCGTATACTCATACAACCCTTGTCGGGAGCAAAACGCTGTCTTCCATTCGTCTCCTTGGCGCATACGGATTAGATTATACGCCCCCCTTAGATCTAACTTGGTGAAAATGGAAGCACGCGTCAGCCTATCTAGCAGGGTGGATATAAGCGGAATAGGGTACCTATTCTTTATAGTGATGGCATTCAACCGCCTATAGTCTATGCATGGACGTAGGTCGCCTTCCTTTTTGGGCACAAAAAAGATAGGGCTGGCAGCGGGAGAACAAAAAGGACGGATATGGCCTAACTGTAATGCTTGTTGGATATAATCTTTCAAAGCCGTTTCTTCAGAGGGAGATAAAGAATATATCCTGCCCTTTGGTATAGGTGCGCCAGGAATCATATCAATGGGGCAATCGTAAGGCCTATGCGGGGGTAGACCCTCCGCCGTAGCTTTGTCGAAAACCTGTATGTAGTCGTGATATTCAACAGGAATGCTGGTCAACACAGCTCCCACGGTATGTGCTGGAGTGCACGGCTCTACATCTTACAGTCGGGAAGAGGACATGGCCCCAAGAATAGAGGAGGGAGAGGTTAGCGAGTCGGGTTCTGTTAAGCAGAAGTGTTGGCATATGTCTGATTCAAATGTTACCTGCCCAGTTCCCCAATTGATCAAGGGATTATGTTGTCTTAACCAGGGAATACCGAGTATAATGCCGAATTGGGGTGTGGTGATAAGGTCGAAAGACATGGTTTCTTTGTGAGTATTCTGAATCACCACTTCCAAAGGAGCAGTCTGGTATCTGATCGGGCCAGAAGACAAGGAGGTGCCGTCAACTGCTTGCACATGCTCAGGATGTTCTTTCTGAACCAGGGGCAGATTGAGATGACGAGCTAATGTGATGTCTATAAAACAGCCAGTGGCCCCTGAGTCAATCACGATGCGCACATCATGCTCAATGTCCCTAGTGGGTTTCAACAATGCATGGACCACTATGGGCCTGATGGAGCCGAACATGGGTTCAGTGGGGGTCAATGATGGGCTCGCCGGTGCCCCCGCTCTCAAGGGCGAGCCTTCGGAAAATCCGGAGTCTTGTTTTTAGGTCGACGGGGGCATTCTTTTACATAATGCCCACTTATACCACAGTAAAAACAGGCGTTACTGGTTCTCCTGCGTTCTCGCTCAGCTGGGGTTATAGGACTTCGAATGCCACCGATTTGCATGGGTTCAGCGCCAGTGGCAGACGAACCTGGAAGAGGCAGGTTAGAAAAGGACGTCTCTGTTTTACGCTCGGTTCTACGAGTGTCTAGCTGTAAGGTGAGATCGACCAGGTCAGAGAAAACGGAAGGAAGGGATGGAACCACGGCGAGGGCATCTTTCATGGTATTGCATAACTCTCTGTAAAAAACAATGGCCTTTTTCTGTTCTGGCCAGGATGTTTCCACGGCGAGTTGGTTAAACCGAGTGATGTACTCAATTAGGGAATGTTTACCCTGTGACAATTCTAAGAGTTCCAGGTCTCGTGATTGTGCCCTATAACGAGTATCGAACACCTTCGCCATTTCAATCACTAGAAGTTCAAAATCGTATAAAACAGGATGGTCGTTCTCCAAGAATGGATTTGCCCATGTGGCTGCCACGCCAGATAGATGGGATAGAAGGAAGGCGGCCTTGGTAACAGAGTCAGGGAAGGCCGGGGGTCTACATAAGAAGTGAAGTTTAAATTGATTGATGAAGGTATGGTATTTACGTGGGTCGCCTTGATAGCGTTCTGGGGCAGCCAGAGGAAAAGAAGTCAGGAGTAACACAGGAGTGGGAGCAGGAGGTGGAGTAGGGGCAGGCTGGACAGGAGGGTTGGGATCCCCAAACTCGGCGTCAGCGGGCAATGGTTGGTGTGTGCTTTGTAAAGCGTCAAGACGATGGTGGATAGCAGAGGTGGCAGCGGCCATGTCGGTCCTAAGGGCCGCGACAGCCTGCATTAAAGCGGTCACAGGGTCCCCGGCGGAGGCCTCCATAATCAGCACGACCAGATGGCTTCACAGACTGTTAAGATCTTGATGGTCGTGCATATTAATAATGCCTCTGTCCCCAAGTACCACACAGACAATTGGTATAGAATGCCTGTACAGTCTTTGAGGCCACAGGTTTTTGTTTGTGAACCGTCAGGTCTGGAACCGGGAACTGCCAGAAGGACCCCTTGAGCGCTGTAAGGCAATGAGTGGTTATCAGATAATGTGCGATTGCTACAAGGTATACCCAGCAAGGAGATAAAGCACCTCTTACCTAGAAATACGGAAGGTGACACCCTGATGGAAGAGGCAGTGAATGGCGGGACAGAGGGCTTGGCGAGCTTCTCGGTGAGGAATGTGGGTGGTATCCAAACCCTGGATGGCGGCACACACGTGGCTTGTGGTAATGTAGGTCAGGCAACCGCCTAGCAGAAGGCCAATGGCCAAAGTCACTGAATCCAAAAAACGAAATCCGCAAGACAGTCCAATTCCAAAAAAATCAAGGTCGGGTAACAAATACAGTGGTTGACAGAACAATCCAGTAAACAGAGTCCGAGTTCTAGTAACGTGTAAGAAGCAAGAAGTAGACAAAACAGTCCGGTAACACAAGGCAATCCAGTAGACAATATCCGAGGTCGTAGTAACGAGATTCAAGCATGCGAACAAACGCCGTAAAGTCCTGAAGGTAAACAGCTGTGAAGCAACGCTATCGATTTCAGGACGCCTTTTAAGCCAATAGGGAAGGTCACCTGATGCTGGAATGATCATATGACGTGCGTCAGGTGGTGCAGTCAGGTGAGATGTTGTGGTCACGTGACGTTTGGCCCGATCACGTGACGTGTAGATCTTCGTTGACAATGTGTAACGTTGCGGGCCAGCAGATGTTTCCATTGTAGACGCCAGCGATGCGAAGGCCGGTAAACACCTGATCCAAAAGACCATGTCCTGGCATAACGGGTGAGAGGCCGCAACCTCCGTAAGCCAGAATGTGTGCGTGGGATACCCTTGTTTTGAAGTGTAGAGGGGTTGGTACGTATGGGGTTAGCACGTGTACCTGTGGGTTGTCTGGCAGGAACAGGGCATGTCGTGGGAAACGTAACAGGTAGCGACTACAAATTGTTATTTAAATAGAGAGTAAAGTAAAAAGATACACTGAGCGAATTACATGTGGGTTTATTTCGTAATATTTAAATAACAAGCTTGTCTTCATAAATTAAGCGTTTTAGTTGCAAACTTGTTTGAACTGACACATGTTAAAAATGAGCATGCATTAGGTTTCATCTGAAAGTAAATGGTTTCTCTATAAAAAAAAAAAGTGAAAGCGTGTTCCTATGTTTTAGCTTTCCCTTTCATGTGCTGAATAGAATGTTGCAGCAAAAAAAAAAGAACAAAAAAAAGTAATCGCTTCGCAGAGAGTTTCTTTTTGAAAGGTATCTTGCCTGGAAAATGGATTGTTGTTCAACTGTCTGCTTTTGAAGACAGAATGTTCAGAAACATAATCAGCCCCAGTAGTTATTGACTGCCCCCTAAACATACTGATTGACGGAGACAAAGTTCATTAAAATCTCCATTTGCTGATAATACTTATTTTTAGGTCTGATAGATTTGACCTGCAGGATATGTAGATATCTACTTAGCTGTGGCTCAAATCACGAAGATATCTTACCAGCAGTGCTGCTAATTCAACCAAAATCAGGGAAAAAATCATCACACTCCCTTAATTCGGATAACACAGAGGGAAGTGACATTAGATCATGTTTTCCCAAGTGACATCACATGTTTTGGCATTCTATGTACTTTGCTGTAGAGGGAATCACAGGAATTTGTATCAAAAGAATGGTTAATAATAATTGTAATAATAATAATAATAATAATAATAATAATAATAATAATAATAATAATAATAATAGCAATAATAATAATAGTAATAACAATACATTGAAAAATGATTGCTTATGCCATAAAAGTTGTTATAGTTGTCCAAAACATGTTGCCTCAGTTACTTGCATGATAAGTTAGAGGCTCATGTTAATAAACCAGGGTGCCACCATCAAATGCCCAAGCACCACAGTATTAATAGGTGTTGCCATCATATGCTTAAATCCTGTTGTGTTCAGATGATAACCAGTCAAATTGTGTGATAATATTCAAAGTAAATTTGCTGACCAAATAAAAAAAGGATTTTTTATTTTGTCCAAACACATATTGATTAGGATTTTGTCACGATAGGATAGAAATATACAGACAGCATACGCTCAAGTAGTGTCCTAATATTACAGGTATTGAAATCATGTGCTTATGTGTATGCAACCCCTCCTTACTGGGTTGTGCCATCCCCGACCGGGAGACAGGAGCCATAGGGGACGTGGCTGCAGTGCATGCAGAGCGTGGATGCCAATCTCCACGTGGCAACGGTGGGAAGAGGCGGGGGGCGGGGCCGCACCATGAGGAGCACCAGCTTGGGCAAGAGAGGTGTTGAACTGCCGGGAGAGGCAGCTGTGCCAGCAAGGAGCCGTAGGAGGAACCGCAAGTGAGCACGGCATCCTGAAACAAAGTGCAGCTCCAGCAGACAGCATCTGCTGGAACCCTGAGCAGAGGAATACAACACTACTAACCCACCGCAGATTGATAATAGAGAGAGGCCTATATAAAAGGCTGTGGCAATAGGGGTCAGCAGTTGCTTGTGGACTGGAGGCTTAAAGGTCTTATGAAGATTCTCAAGACCTCTCCTCTCACGTCCCCTCAGAGAAGGTAAGTGATTTGTTAGGGGGAGAAGGCCTATCCCGGGGGTAATCTAAGAAGGGCTAGGGGGAGTAAGTTGTTGGTTGCAAGGGTGAGATCAGGGGGGAAGGTGGTCAGAGAGAATGGTTCTGTGGAATGAGTGTGAATTAGTGTGAGGAGAAAGTGAAGTAGTAGTGCTAAGTAGTGAGTGGTAGTGGTTGTAGGAATATAGTTAGTAGTAGTTGTAGTGGAAGGAAGCGAGTGGTATTAGCAATGCAGCAGTGGTAATTTGAGGGAAAGGTAGTGGTAGTAGCAGAAGGGTAGGCGTAATATTGGTAGGAGGGGGAAGTAGCGTGAAGTGGACAGGTAGTTGGAGGAGTGTTAGTTGATGTAGTGAGGTAGAAATAGAAGTGTTGAGGGGGTTGTAGCGAAATAGAGAGGTGGCATTTGTAGCAGAGGAGCAGATGTGGTGTAGAGTGAAAGTGGTAGTAGAGGAGAAGGGAGGTGGAGGTAGAGAGAGAGAGAGAGAGAGAGAGAGAGAGGGAGGATAAGCACAGGTAAAAGGAAGTAAGTTAACATTTTAGGGTGGGGGCAGGAAGGAGGAGTGCAGCATTGGAAGAACAGAAGCATAGATGACGATGGAGTAAAGGGCAAGGCGAGACTGTGCGTGGCTGTACGTGTCTGGTGACTGAATACAGTAGGGCAAGAGCAATGCACCGTTCCCTAACTCGTTATATAACACTAAGCAGGGCTCGGAAAAAGAGAGTTAGAACTCCTCCAGGGATCCTGCTTTCCAGTGGTTAAGGGAATCACCACAGTCTTAGACTTAAGGTAAAAGACAGTAGAGGTTAATGAGCCCTAAAACGAACCACAGAAACCTTTTGCCCTGATTGTTGCATGAACCTACCTAAGCCCACAATTGTGTGAAGTCCACAATAAACACCCTTGGGAGACAGTCCGCTGTCTAAATGATTTTTTAGCTTAGGTACTCCTCACACAGTGCCACTATATTTAGCTAATATATATTTTTTCATGTATTGCCTAGCTCCGAACATTGCAGCAAGAAATGTATGGCGGAGCAGAGGAGATTGTTCATTTCGAGGAGTGGGTTATGGTACATTTTGCTAGGTAATCTGAGGGAGTGATGGGATATGTAGATTGTTTGACGGGATGTCTTATCTGAGAACAATGACTTCCAGACCTTATGAGAGTATTCTGCACAAAAGCACCTGAAGACTGCCCGCTGGTGGTAGCGGTGAGCGGTACAAATCAACATAACAGAAATGGGCAAGTCAGTTGAATTGAGTGTAGTCTAAAATTATGAGTTCATCAATTCAAAGTCACATCGAGGATCTATTTTTACAGAGAGGGTGAGGTTTGAGATCCCTTTTCCATGCTGACAGTGTCCCAGTGGTGAGTGTATACCAATGATGTAGGGCAAGAAGGACAAAGGAGCACATTTGGAAGGGAGGCTTGAAGACAGAACGAGAGTGCCAGGCTTGCAAGTGGGGGTGTGTACAGAGCTGTGGAGAGGTCTTTACCTGTTCAAGGTAGGTATGGACCAGGCTAGCTACAAAGTAAGGAGCTCAGTTTCAACTGAGCAGTAAATAGCATGGGGAATAATTACATGGAGAAGGCAAGCTCTTTCTGGGGATTTCATCTAATGACCTGGGTAACGGAGCACACAGTCCACTTTGCTTCTTATCTCAACTACACGCATGGGATCTACCAGCAGCTCCACCCTAATTCCTCAACATCTACATTTTGTGTGGTGTTACTCACCAGAATGGGGAGTACGTAAAACAGGCCGGACCTCTAGTGCTGGGGAGTTGCTTGAAGGAGCAAGGGTTGGAGCCTCCACCCAAGCCTCCTCTCTGTGAGGGAAAGAACTCTTTAAACCGATATGACCACCTGCTGAACAGTACAGACAAGGGGACCGATCGATCAAAAGAGCAGGGAGAACACACCGCCTCGAACCCAGGCTGTAAAGGAAAGGATAACACGTTAAACTATATGTCAATTCTAAATCTGGTTTCCCCAAGACTATAGCCCTTAAGTAGTACCTGGTTTAACTCCCCTTAAGCCAAAAGAACTGGAACAACCTATAAAGCAAAGAGGCTTTAGTATATAGCTAAATGTGTAACTCTCCAATATTGAAAACCAAGAAAACTATACTTTACCACTGGTGGAAGTAAGATTGGTGTAAAGAATCCTGGGTAACAACGAAAGTATAAAATAAAAAAAAGGAAGGTTATTAAGGCAGCTATCCCCGAGCGGAACGAGGGTCGCACTGGTTTCGGGATGGTGCACCACAGCAAAGCGTTCCAAAATGCACTTTAGAAATGAAGCCAAAATCCACAGACGTGATGACAGTCTGATGAAAGAGGGATTCCAATTATAGAATTGTTCTCACCAGAGTAATCACTATCCAAGAGTCCAGGAAGCAGGCAAGGGTTCTGGTACACGGGCAATCAAAAAACAGCAGAATCAATTATCCAAGAGTCCAGGAAGCAGGCAAGAGGTCTGGTACACGGGCGGTCAGCAAACAAATCAAAATAAGGTTTAAGAAGAAGGAGTCCGTGTGCAGGCAGGGTCGGTACACGGGAAAACAGGAACTTCCAAATTCAAGGTACAGAGAGAGCACTTCGGAAAGCATGCCGGTTGTAACTTTAAACAGAAGCAGCGCTCTGTACGCCGCTCTGGAATAAGTAACAACAAGGAGGCGTACCGTTTGAAAATGAGGCTCCCGTATCAACGCCGGGAACTACAACCCTTGACAGGTTTTCTGGGTAATGTAGTTCGTGTAGCAATTTTCCACGGCAGCTGCCAGCGCGATAAGAAGGGCGCATGCCGGCGCCGTAACCCTTTATGAAGGGCAATCACTTTCCTGTCCCTTATTCTGGCGTTACCTGGAACTCCCCAATTGTCCTTGTGTACACGGGAGGAACGAGGAAGAACCCGGGGAACGTGGTGCGGCTGAGGGCGAAGTGTAACATGTGGACAGGGAGCCACACATTCTCATGAATTGAGCTTGCGTTGTTCACCTCTAAAATCAGGTGAAAACAGTAGAGATCTTTTGTTCTGTCATAGCAATGCATGCACCTGGCAGTTGACATTACTTCTTACTTTGTGGAAGGGGTGAAAACATTCATAGGAACCTGGGACTATCTGGATTCCAGTGCCTAATTTACACCCTACCACAAAATTGCACAAAGTGGGCTGCAGCCCACTGAAATGTATGCCATTTATTGATGATGTAATCTTTATTCAGCTCAAACCCATAAAGAAACACATAACTTAAAAATCATAAATATATACAACATATAGATAAAACATGTTAAAAACAAGAAGATTTAGAAGACGTAAGAACAACTTTCATAGAAGAAAACCATATAATAGTAATACACAGCGAGAATAACTCGCAACCCTAGAGAACAATTTATCTTAAGCCTCTTCATTATTATGAATATTTGCACTATACTGAGAGACAATTTCAGGTACAGTCCCCCTGACAACATGGCTAACTCTGGAGCATTGGTTCCATCAGCGAAGGCCAGTGAATATATATTGGCAACACTACCAACGACCAACGGATCTTGTGAATTAGCCAAACAAGAGATTGCATCCGACACAGTCATTATTCCTGCTGCTCTTGGGGTCGGCTTAAAATACACAGACCCCAGTACCTTTGGATTTCTCACAGAAAAATAGAAAGTGACATACAGTTTCTATGGCAGAAGCACATATTGGACACATACCCGTTCCTTCCCTCTTCCAGGAGTTCGTAAAGCACACCACTCTTAAAGTTCCCAGACGAAAATCAAGATACAAGGCATGTGCATACAGGGGTTCTAAAAAGTCCAGGTATTTTTCGTATCCATAGTCATGTTTCCGACGTAAATAGGCCGGTCCCAATTTCAGTTGCAGGAAGTTCACTATCATGATCCTTCTGCTATGAACTGGCATTTCTTTCCTAAACCTATGATATGAAGCTTTGTTAATCAAGTTAGGTTTGAACCATAACTCTTTTTCATTAAGGTCCAACAGAGAGCTCCTCACATGTCTGACCCACATTAGGGCCCTGCCCCCATCACGGTTTAACAAAAGGACCAGAGAATCACGATAGTGTGACAGCGATGGCATGGACCATAATCTCAACCAGTACAGCACTGGTTTCATTTGGAGTTCAATATTAATTGGACTGGGGTCAAATTTCACGTGCATAGAAGCATTTGGTGTCCCCTGGTTGGACATGCTATGTTTTTCAGGTACTTGTTTTCAACTCTGTCTAGCAGGGGAACCTTTACATAACCCCATGTTTCAACACCATAAGAGGCTGACATAACTGCTTGCTTCTTATAAACATGTATTGCTGGGGTTATTGATCCTACACCATGGCTATTAAAGAGTGACCTGACTCCCCCACAGTATTTTCCAGATGTGCATAATCCTTTGTGACCCGTGAGGACCAAGACCCATTTTAGTTAAACCTGGCCCCCAGATAGTCATAAAATGATACCTGCTCAAGGAAATGACCATCTACTTTAGCCATTAGTCTACCATGTCTCGCACATTTTGGCTTAAACACAATGGACTTTGTTTTTCCTATGTTTATTGTGAGCAGGAGCTCACCACACTTCCTCGCAAACAACTCCAATGATGCCTGTATGCCCTGACATGGAGTTGACAGGAGAACAACATTGCCTGCAAAGAAGAGGGCTGGAAAATAATCAAAATAGTGTATAGCATCAGATTTGTAATTACAGTATATTATTGCTCTGAACTATTAAGAGTTTAATTCACATTCATTTAGACTGCTGCTGTCTCTATTTCTTGTCTGTCTGCATCCAGAATACTGTGATTTATGTGAGCCCCTTTACAGTCACCCCTAAAAGTGGGTACATTGGTGAGGAGCATTTCATGAAGTTTCTCGTGTAGTTGGGGAATGTTACCGTCCCTAATTGATCATCATTATAAAGGCAATGATTGAAGGGCTTGTTTTTCATACAGAAGTCCAAGGAATGACCACAGAGGTGTGGTCTGAAAAAGCTATGCACTCAATTTAGACTTTAGTAATGCAGATACCAGGGACATACGCTACACATTAAAGGGAAAGAGGCAATGGGGTACCATTCAGTTAACCATTTATAGTAGGTAACAAGGAACATTGTTAACAGTGACGATACAGGCAGCAAAATATATTGAATATGGCATTCATTCATATAGTAAGTGTGTTCAGCTATTGCACACGCTTCTGGTAGGAATTTTAACGCAAAGGGGGTCAATTTGAAATCATATGTTATATGGATGCACAGGAACACTCGTGTTGGTGGGTCCCTTGCATGCAATTTGAATCATTTGCAAATAGGAGCGAAAAAACTAAAGAGGAAAGCCAGGCGAAATTGCCTTTACCCTACTTTTACGTTCTGTTGGCAAATAAGTAAACACTGTGAAAATTACTGATGGATTACTATGGAAAGCGCCTGCTGGTTAGTAGGTCTTAATTTGAGGTGGATTCCATAAGATTCCATTTGCCTTACGCTTCCAAAAAAATCGTATACTGGTGTGCTCTTCCAAGATAGAGGAGGAAAGGAGAAACTCTAATTTGTTCTCTGTGAAGAATACAGTGGAGTCATCACTGATTCACCTCCGTTGAACTCCTCCCATTTTTACAGGGAACGGCAGTCACTCCCTGATCCTGACCCTGGGGGTGGCTTTATGAGGGAGGATCACATGGGAGAAGGCAATGACTGGGGCGGGAGTGGTAACTCCATTGGGTGAGATGTGATATTTCTGCCTTTCCTCTGACAAAGACCCTCTAATACCTAAGTCTTTAAAGCCTTGTTGTCACTTAACAATCCCTTCCTACAGTAAAGGTCAGAAAACCTTTTCTCAGAATCCCTCTGGGTAAATCCATATCTATGACTAGCCATTCACAATTCATGTATAACATCTTCTGGTTATGATGTGGCTTTTTGTGAAACGTTTGAATAACATCCTAGAACCCGGTATCAGCTAGACTTCAATTCCCATAAAACCACAAGTACTGAGGTCAGGGAGAAGAGAAAGGAGTCTATGCAGATCAGGGGAAGCATCCCACCTAATGCACAGGCTAGTTGTTCGACTGGGCCTAAGGGGTATAGAATATTTAACAATGTCAGAGGCAATGAGACACAGAGTCGTTCAGAAGAAAGCAGCAAGGAAGAGGACCTCCGAAGTCCGGATGCGGCTAGAAAATGCGAGGCATAATTACTGGCATGGCGATAGAGGAAGAGCGGTGCAGCAGGCACACATGAGGGACCATAGAAGAAGCAATGGAGCTCTTGGAGGTCATTCCGGGATGCAGCGTTCTCCGGTCACGGCCTTAGAGGGAAGCCTTTGAATGATCGAAGGGCTGCTGGAGGTGATGGTGGACCCATAGAACTAGGCCCCTTTAAGACGAGCTAGCAATACTTAGAGATGGATGGCGATGCAGGATTTACTCAAACATCAATAATCAAACCGACTCAGGAAGTTGGCAAAACTTTGTCTTCATTATTTGCAATTATCTAAAACAGGGAGCTACAACGGACATCAACGGACGTTCGCTCGATTTCTCTCAACGCAGTTTATAAAAAACACAACTTTTATAGTGAAAACTTGTCATATGTGATGTCACACTATGTGGCAAACTACTAAAACCTACTTGGGGGTGTGATAGGTTTATAGGGAACATCTAAGGAACAAGTTACTTACCTGTAACTGTTGTTCTCCAGCATGGGTCTGGCATGGATTCACATGCTCATGAATATTCACCGTCGTCAGGCTGGGAATCCTCGGTAAAGAAAAAAATCAGGTTCAGTTTCGTTTCTTAACTGTCTTTCTCGTAATAACCAATCACTGGTCTCTGGGTCATACTGCCCCCAGCCAATGACTGCCCTCTACCTAAGCCTCAGAGAAGAGCCGCAGAGGGGTATGAGGGAGGGTTTGCATGTGAATCCATGCCAGACCCATGCTGGAGAACAACAGTCACAGGTAAGTAACTTGTTCCTTCTCCAGCATGGGGTCTGGCATGGATTCACATGCTCATGAATACAAGAATACATAGCAGTACACACATGCACAACCACAGGAGGTGGCAAGGCTCAACATTAAGCAATTATATCAACTCAACATTAAGCATCTCTTACCCCTTCACCAGGCACACCTTCAGGCGAACAGGTTGCGCAGCACTGCCTGGCCAACTCTGGGCTCCTCCCTGGAATCCCGGTCGACGCAGTAGAATTTCATGAAGGTGTGCGTCGACCTCCATGTAGCAGCCCTTCAGATCTCCAGCAGGGGCACACCAGATAGGAACACGTGGTAGCAGCGATCGCTCTGGTCGAATGGGCTCTCGGACGGCCGGGCAACGGACAGTTTGCCAACCGGTGACAGTGCATGATGCAGCCAGGGAGCCATCTGGAAATGGAAGCCTTCAAGAGGGCCTTCCCTTGGTTCACAGGTCCAAAGTTCACAAACAGCTGTGATGTCTTCCGAAAACTCTTCATGCGGTCCACGTAGAACATCAGCGCTCTAGCTAAATCCAGCGAGTGCAAAGTCCTCTCGGCCGGCGACGAAGGGCTTGTTGAGATGGGAGTCCGACGGCAGCTTGGGCATGAAGGAGGGGTGCGTCCTCAGCACCACCCTCGTCTCGTGGAAAGTCAGTTATGGAGGCTTGCATGGCATGAGAGGGCCTGGATCCCTCCCACTCGTCGTGTGGAGGTGATGGCCACAAGAAACGCTGTTTTCCACGACAGGAACTTCAACAGTGCCGAATGTAGAGGCTCGAATGGCAGCCCAATGAGCCTGGTCAGCACCACGTTGAGCTCCCATGCCGGGGCCAGAGCCTTCACCGGCGGGAACGATCGGAACAGTCCCTTCATGAACTCCTTCACCAGGCGATGGGACCACAGGGATAAGGGCCCCGGAGTTATGGTGTAGCGAGAGATAGCCGCCAGATGGATCTTGATGGAGGCATGGGCCAGCGCCGCCTTGGCCAGCGATAGCAAGTACGGCAGCACTTGAGGGGCCATAATCCGCAGAGGGTTAATCTTCTGTGCCCGGCACAAGACAGAAAACCTCTTCCATTTGTGTCCACAGCACTTGAGAGTTGAGGACGCCCTGGCCTTTGAAAGCACCTCCTTGCAGTCCGCAGGGATATCGTACCCTCCAAACTCTAGTGCTGCAGGAGCTAGGCCTGCAAGTTCAGCGACCCCGGGTCGTGGTGGAGGATGGCACCTCCTTCTCTTGCGAGGAGATCCGCGTCCTTCGGCAGTTTGACTTGGGGGGAGGCTGACATGTCCAGAAGGTCCGGGAACTAGATCTGTCTCAGCCACGCCGGTGCGACGAGGATCATCCTGCACCGGGACCGTCTGAGTTGGTTGATGAGTCGCAGCAGCAATGGCAATGGTGGGAACGCATACAGGAACAATCCATCCCAAGGGAATGAGAAGGCATCGCCCATGCTCCCCGGCTGGGGAAACCTGCTGGCGAACCTCCGGCACTTGGTGTTCGTTGACGTCGCAAATAGGTCAATCTGGGGATTGCCCCATCAACGGAATAGCAGATCCACTTGATCCTGATGCAGTTCCCACTCGTGGCACGAGCGCAGCTCCCTGCTGAGTGAGTTGGCGATGGTGTTCTTTAACCCTGACAGATGGAAGGGTACCAGAAACATCCCTTGTGCGATGGCATAGTGCCACAGATCATGGGCTTCCTTGGATAGGGCTGGGGATCTGGTGCCTCCCTGCTTTCGGATGCAGAACATCGTGGTGGTGTTGTTGGTGAAAATCCTTACCACCTTGCCCTTGAGGGTCGGGAGGAACGACCTGAGGGCCCAGAACACGGCTCGGAGCTCCAGGACATTGATGTGTAGTGACCTCTCCCCTGGGAGCCAGAGGCCTCTTGCGTGGAGATCTCCGGTGTGCGCTCCCCATCCCTCCAGGGAGGCGTCCGTCGTCACCATCTCCTGATGTGCCGGGGTCTGGAAGTCCATGCACGCCGCCAGATGTGCGTGGGTGCCCCACCACACGATCGCTTGGTGGAAGGTCTCGTCGAGTGGGATCCTGTATTCATAGCTGCCCGCCGTCTGCATTCAACGGGCGTCGAGGTAGATGCATGAGGACATCATGCCGAAAAGGGACTTGATAGACCTCACCCTGGCCACGTCCATGGTCAACAGCCGTTGTACCCTGCCCAGGATGGCCTTCATCCTTTACTCCGACGGAGAGGCCAATCGCGCCACTGTGTCGAGCCTGGCTCCCAGGAATAGGGCGACTTGCGACAGTACCTTGTGGGATTGAAAATCCCAGATCTGCTGACGGTCTTTACTGTGTGCTCGACGGTGAGTTCTCTTGTCTTTGCTCGGATGAGCCAGTAATCCAGGTAGGAGTAGACGTGGATATCCTGTAGGCACCACTGGTGAATAGGGAAGGGCCTTGAACTGGTAGTGTCGCCATTGGACTACGAATCTGAGGAACTTTCATTGTCCTTTTAGAATGCGGATGTGAAAGTAGGCATCCTCCAAGTCCAGCGACAATAGGAAGTCGCCTTCCTCCAGCTGTCCCAACACATGCTGAAGGGTTACCAAGAAGAAAACTCTGGGACTTGATGTACTTGTTTAAACGACAAAGGTCCAGGATGGGTCGCCTCCCGCCGATCTTCTTTCTTACGAGGAAGTATCGTGAGTACACTCCGGAGCTCCGGTGCCTCTTTGGGACAAGCTTGATGGCTCCTTTCTTCAGCATCGCCCTTACTTCCAGGAGCAGTTGAGGGACGTGGTTTTCCTTCCTGGCCACGGGTGGAATGCGGGGACACTTCTTTAGAAACTCGAGAGTGTGCCCGCGGGCGAGGGCATCCAGCACCCATCGGTCAGTGGAGATAGACTCCCAGACGCTGACGAACTTTGCCAACCGGCCTCCCACCGGGGTGCTCAGGTGGGGGCCTGACCCTACGGCCGGTTCAGTCCTGCTGGGCAGCGGCCTTGCCGCCTTGGCCTCCTTGGCTACGATAATGAGATCCTCCTGACTTGCTGCGTCCTCTGTAGGCCTCCTGCGTCTCAGAGCGGGCTGCCTGGTGGTACGTCGAGGAGCCATCGCCGAATCCTTTGGAGTCACCTTGCTTGCCTCGGGAGTTTCGAAAGGGCAGCTGTCATTGCTGCAACACCCCCAAGGCCCGAGCCATCTCCATGTTGGCCTTGATGGCCTGCAGTGACTCGTCCACTGTCTTACCGAACAGGTTGTTGCCATCAAAAGGCATGTCCAGAACTCTGGTCTGGATGGAAATCGGTTGCCTTGAACCAACCACGCCGGTGAAGCATCTGGCGAAAATCGGTGTCAACAATGTCCGTGGCTACTGTTATGGCATGGTCCGACACCACCTCACCTTCCTGTAGGATCTGCGGGGCCTCAGCCCTCTTGTCATCCAGGAGGAAATCCAGCAGGGGAGTGATCTTAAACCACAGCTCCCTGTCGTAGCGGGCCACAATCGCGAGGGCGTTGGCTGCTTTAATCATAGTCACCGCTGATCGTCCATTGGGGGTAAGGGCAACCTTGTCCTTATCTCCGTACACAAGGCCTGGATCGCCATCAGGATTTCCCCCGAGCTGTCTTGTGGCACAGGTACCGGCTGCGACGGGCGCAACGGTTGGGGAGTGGAATCCTCCACCTCCACGGGTTCCTTGTCGGCACCACCGTCGCTTTCTTCGTCCGCCTCGTCGGGATCCCTCCCATGGGACCGGACCCCCTCAAACTTCTTGTTGAGGATCTTAGAGACTCCGGTCAGCTCCTCCTCAGAGGCTGTATCTGTGTCCGTGATGGCCACCGCCCCCCCCCCTCTTTTTCCACCGGGGTTTTCACGGGGGGTCTTATCGATGGGTTCGCGGTGGCAGGGAAACTCTGGGCCCGAGGTCACCTTCACTGGGGTAGCTTCCACAGGCTTTGCCAGGGCAGCCACGACTCCCTCGATAGAGGCCTTAGCCAGGTGAATCAGGGCCTTCACGACTTTGGACGCGCTTGAGGCCTTCACCTTGGGGGGAGGGTCACTGCCTCGCTCCCCCTCGGCTGTCTCCATCGGGATCGACCGGGACTTCTCCCAAAGCTTACCCGGGTTCTCTGATTTCCTCTTCCCCGAGCCACAACATTGGCTCGTGGTTGATGGCGTCGGTGAAAGTGCGTCCTGCCCGGCAACCAAGGAGCCCGACCGATCGGCGGTCCCAGTGCCCGCAGACTCACGGTCCTTTGCCTTTTGTTGCGCCCCCGTCATCGGAGCACCCTCAAAGGTCTTAGAAGACCGCTCGGACTTCTTCTTCTTCTCACCTACCGCTGGGCTCTTCCCTTCCAGCCAGTTGGTGAGGCGGATACGTCGATCCTTCATAGTCCATTCCGACATGTTCTTGCAAAATGCACAGTCCTTCTCCACGTGCGTTTTGTCTCCGTGAAGGCAGTAGAGGCATCTGGAATGATCATCCTCCTTGAAGACATTCTACAATCAGCATCCAGGGCAGCTCCTGAAAAGCTTGGATCCGGGCGTCGTGTTTCCTTTGTCCTGGGCCATGTCCACGCGGGGTAGGCCTCAAAGATCTTCCGGAATCCTCCGAGAAGTGAAACTCAATGAAAACTTCACCCTTGAGGGGCGTAGAAAATTCTGAAACGGGTCCCCATTGATCGGAAGTAGAAACGGTGGAGCTTGAGGCTCGATTGACCGAAAAAATGAGATTAAACTCTTTGAAAAATTGCAAAACGCAGTAAAAGCTCGAGAGCTATAGCACGAGGACTCCCAACACTTGAGCGTGCAGTAAAAATCTGAAGATGGCTGCCAGAGGAGGGGCTTAGGTAGAGGGCAGTCATTGGCTAGGTGCAGTATAACCCAGAGACCAGTGATTGGTTATTAGGAGAAAGACAGTTCAGAAAAGAAACTGAAACTGATTTTTTTCTTTGCCGAGGATTCCCAGCCTGATGACAGGGAATATTCATTAGCATGTAAATCCATGCCAGACCCCATGCTGGAGAAGTATTCGTTCCATACTGACAGGGGAAGTGATTGGGTTTCTACTGTCAGGTGGGCAACTAAGCCCATCCCAAGTGCAAGTCAACTTCTGTGTCACACTAATACTCGACACTCTATTGGTTACACAAACTATAGGGCTCTTTAATACGTGGCCCTCTATATTTGGGTGGCACCCTTGTACAATTCTGGAATATTCCACATGCTAGCAGCATGCAGGCTACCACTACAGGTGCAGGGTGGTGCCTCCACTCTAAATTAGCCCAACATCTATCATCTCTCCTGCAGTCTGCCAGTTAATTAAGGCTTTGAACTTGGCCTTGCAGAAGCTCTGTGCCTTAGTATAAAAGGGAGTATCTTCTTGGTTTCGTTCTAGCTCGACCCAATGTCTATTTTGATCTGACTATGTGACTGGAGATCGCATTTTCGAGCTCTTTGCTGCATTAAATACTATAAAATTATGAACTTTTGACGCCTTCAATCTTTTTCCATTCCACCACAAACAGAAGTTTGTTTCTTTCCCACGCTCATGTAACTACTGGATGGACAACCAGGCTCACGGTGGCCTCGACCTCTTGGTGCTGGTCCAGCCAAGCCTTTCTTGAATTTCTCCTTCACCATCAGCTATTTTCCTACTGTGCCACACTGAAAACCTTTTTCAATCACTGGGTTTCAAGACGTGCTAAAGTGCATTGTGGAACATCCAGATTCTTTACATTCCCATGTATATACATTGGCCCATCGCCGCAAACTATTCACTATGTAGCCAACCGCCAGCCTTAAGACCACATTGTCTACTTGCGTTACTGCATCTGTACAAGTGTAAACTGATTTTGCATTTTCTTCAGCATTTCTGTTGCATGAGCATCTTCATCTCGAGCCGGAAATGTTCCTCATCTTCGACACCTCCTCTTCAGATCTTCTAGAATGTCTATGTTCTTTTGCCTCGTGCATCTTTTCTGTGTGTGTCAGTTCTGCTTCACATGACGTCACCAGTCTTCTTTTTCACTCATTTTCACACTTCTTCCAGGACTTTATCCAGAAGGTCATCATATCTTTGTGAATGCATATAAGGTTTTCTTAATGGATACCTTGTTTCAAGAATACTTTGTGGTACAGGCGCCCTCACTGGTGCTGCACATGTCGCATTTTCCAGGTCCCAACATATAGGCAACATGGGGGTGTAGCTTTTGGTGGGGGTACCTGACTCCTTCTCTACACCAGGGGAAACATCTGCACCATATGGTGAGCCATTCCAGTGTAGAGGCTTTGTTGCAGAGGCACGCCAAGAGTTGGGGATGCCGTGAACAATCTGTGAGTATGACCAAGATTGTTAGGGCACCAGGGGCCTACCGACATGCATGTGAACCAATGACTGGATGTTACAAGATTGCAAATATGGACGATATATCAAAGTGGTTGAATGCAGATAAAGTCCAAACCTATATCAAATATCCAACAAGCAGACTATTTGAATGCTGGCGAGACAAAGTGTAACAAGAAACCATAAGCAAGTATAGGTGCATGAGATGCCAATGTGAGGGAAAACTGAAACAAATGTTACGATAGACAAATATGGCAAGCACCTCAGGAAATAGTCTACTGTGATCAACAAACAATTAAATAAATGAAGTCCTGTCAAGCAGAAAATGCCAGGCACCTGAAGGTGTGTAAAGTTTGAATATTGTGGGAAGATAACTGGCAGGGGAGTATACCAGGGGATCTGAAAAGCTCACAAGGGAAGTCCTGGCAAGCAGAAATTCCAGGCACCTGGTGTTGCATAAGAACTGTGTATACAAATTCAGATATTGTGGGAAGATACCTTACAGGGAGTATAGCAGGTGATCTGAAAAGCCCATAGAAGGATTCCTGGCAGGGAAGTATACCAGACAATCTGCAAAAGGTACCAAAAGAGTTAAAGAAAAGCTGGTATTGACATTATTGCTTGATCAAGGTACAGAAAGACTAGGCCTCATTACAGATCCAGTTGTAACTCTGCTGATGATACAGGTTTGTTGCCGCTGGACCCATACAATGAAAAGGTGCTTGATTTCCCGGTGCTACCAGCTCATTACGAGTCTGTGGGCCGGGAAGTTAGGCATCGGTAAATTTGTAAATCCCCATTCCAATAGTGTACTGTAGGACTCTACGGAAGTGGGGACACAGAAACAACAGCACTGTTGCTAATGGTGCCCGTGTTTCCATGACATGTTTGCCTACTGTGACTGATGCACCCGGCAGGGCCAGACCTGTCGGGCAAAGTGGCTCTGGTAAGCAAACACGTAGTTTGCTGTTCCGGAAACAAAGTGTTAAGGACGGGACTCGCAAAGGGACACCGGGGTCAATAACGGCACCGCAATTTGCGGTACTATTATTGCCGCCTTCCCCCTTCCCATTGAGCCCTATGGGGGCTCAAATGGGAATGGGGAATTGCCCTGGTGAATGGACCTCGGAATGGACCGGTAATTACTCCATTCACCAGGCCGGAGTCGGAACGATTTTGGAGACAGCCATGCCGCAAATAGCGGCGTGGTTACCTCCAAACTCGGAATGAGGCCCACTGTATTGGAATTTATTGTTTGACCAAGTTAAAGGAAGACTGTTAAGGAATTTGTTATTTGAACAAGGACATTGTGAGTCCAGTATAACAACACAAAAGCACTATTGGAAAAAGACACTTTTTGCCATACTACCTAAAAGACGAGGGGAAGGAAATCACCCTATGGAGCCAAGGATCGTTTCTTTGGAAGTTATTTTTGTCAGAGTCATCCTTATATTTTTGATTGTGAACTCTTTTTGCTCATATCAAGTCAAAGACATTTCCTTACACCTTTTGATGTTTTGTTTTGTTTTGTTTTGTTTTAGTGTGAGCATCAGCTTAGAATGTTTGGACACAAGGACAGCTTTTTAGTTACTGACTACTCGACACTGACAGGTCCTTAGTTTTTTGTTTTGTTATAGGAAATTCTTTCTGCTGAATAGGGTTAGAGAGGTGTTTTTCCAACCCATGTTTGTTTAATAAAATGTCTGATTTTGAGAATAATATAACCTTGTGTCTGCCTCTCATTGCCGATGCCTCACAACTCCCTCTGCACCTTGAAAGAGGACATAAATGGACTGGAGTGGCATGAGCAGGGCATGATGAGCCCATTACGCCATTCATTTATGCCTTTATTTACTGCTCCGTCCAGCTTAAAAAGACCCCCAAATGTTGATCTGCTGAACCATCGACTCCTTTGAGTCAACGGACCATCATAAGGCCACCAGATGTGGTCCAAATTAATTGTTATTTTTCCCTGGAATGAGTTCAGTCTTAAAAGCCGATTGTAAGAAATGTTCTGTTTCTTTTTACATTTCAAATAGCAGGGTTCCAGGTCCATTTCCAGTGAGAGATTATTTTAAGCCTTAGAAATGTTGTGTCCAAACGTTTTGAAGATTAGTATGACCATGTCATTGCTTGTAGATTTCCAATGTTTTCTTCCAAGGACCTATTTGTTGATGTTTGGGTTTAGCTATGATGAGTGACGTTTCCCTATATTTCGGAGGATGGGATATATTTAATTTAATTGACTTGGAGGAATGTGATGATGTGTTTTTGTGTGATGCATTTGGAAATAGAGTTAGGAAGCACATGGGAGTCACCATTATACATTTCAAAGGTTTTTTTTTTTTTTTTTAAAAGTTTATTGATTTTTCAACACAAACAACAATACAAACCAAACCGTAGTGCAATTAACAATATTACAATAAAGCATTTAATCATTAGTGCGCACTACCTCCCTGATCCCTCCCCCCTCGCGAGCCAGTTTCCATGTCACATTCCGTATCTGCCGCACATGAGCGGGCCTCGTTGTCATCCGACCCTCCCGAAGCCATCCCTGTCCCAAATATGCAAGATATCAAAGTCCTCCATGCCATCAAAGAGGCCAGTTCCTCCTCCCAAGACATACAACTCGCCTCCTGCCACACTGCTGTCTCGGCCTCCGCCCATTTCTGTAGGTCATTCCACCACACCTCAACCCGTGGCTTGCTACATTTTTCCAGCCCATGGCTATTCTCCGTTTGGCCAGCACATACGCCAAGTCTTTCAGTTTACACACATGTTTCTGCTTCCTAGGTCTGGAAAACCCACCCAGCAGGCATGCCCAGGCGGTGTCTATGGCAAGCGTGACCCCTTTCTCTCCTAGCTTGCGCGCCACCTCCCTCCAGAACCCCTCGATCACTGGGCATGCCCAGAACATATGCGTCATGTCCGCATTTTCTTCGTCGCATTTAGGGCACGCCTGTCTGCCCGCATTCCGGAATTTGGATATCCGCAGTGGGGTCATATACGCTCTGTGCGTGACATATAGCTGTACCTGCTGCAGTCTGGCATTTCGAGATACTTTCCTGTGGTATCTTAGAGCCCGTTCCCACATCCCATCTCCCATCTGGGTCCCCACCTCGCACTCCCATTCCGATCGTAGGCCTGTCAATTCCTTCCCAACCTTCAACATCACCATCTCATACAACCTAGAGATCTCATGTCCCCCTTCCGTCGTGTCGTATATCCCTTCCAGCGTAACCTCCGATTCGTCTGCCAAGGTAAATTCAGGCCATAGTTCCCGAATTTTCCTCCCCAATCTGTGGTATGTTACATATTGGCCTCCATGTAATCCAACCTCCCCGCTAAGTTCCTCAAACGCTCTGATGGCACCCTCCTGCCACACATCACCCAATGTCACCAACCCCACAGATTCCCAATAGGTCCTAATAATCCCCCTCAGCTGTCCGTCTACCCCCGCCAGGGCAACTAGTGGAATCTGCGGAGAACACGGGAGTGGGTCTCCCATCAGTTTGCATGCTCGTCTCCACATCTTCCATCCCAGCCTCACCATCGCCGGGTACTTTCTCGTAACAGTTTCTGGCAACCAAATGACTTCCTTCAGGAAAAATGGGGCACAATCATGCCCGAATAATCTAAGTTCTGGGGTCTCTTCGTCGGAAAGCCATTTGGATACAAACTGTAGTTGGCTCGCTATGTAATAAGCCTCAAAGTTTGGGAGTCTAACTCCCCCTTTTTCATGAGAGTTCTGCAACTTCCAGAGTGCTACCCTGTTTCGAGTGCCATGCCACAGGAACTCTCTGCAAACCCCATTTATTTTAGCAAAAAAACCCTTAGGGATCATATATGGGATGTTACTAAAGTAGTGTAGCAGCCTAGGCAGAACCACCATTTTAATCATTGCTCCACGCCCCATCATCGCCAGGGGCAACTTCTGCCAGAAACTCATGCATGCGCGTATCTTCTCAACAGCCATCTCAGTGTTACACTTATGTTCTTTCTCTACCGTGTGGTAGACATCTATTCCCAGGTAACGAAACGTGTTAACTGCCCAGGGCACCTGTAGCACCGGCAGCCTCTCTATGGGGACACCCGTATAGCAGCCCAATGGGAAAATGTTCGACTTCTGGGGGTTGACCGCTATGCCTGACAACCTCGCATATCTCCCCATCACGTCCAGGATATACTGTAAATTCTCCTCCGGATGACTCAGGTACAATAACAAGTCGTCCGCATACAGGGATATCAGATGCTTTTCCCTCCCAATCTCAATACCCACAATGTCGTACTGCTGCCGCAGGTACAGTGCCAGGGGTTCCAGGGCCAGGATATACAGCATCGGGGACCAAGGACACCCCTGTCTAGTGCCTCTGCTGAGTTGCCATCTCTCGGATATGATTGCCCCCGTCCGGACCCTGGCCAGTGGAGCACTATACAGCAGCTCCGCCCATCTAACGTATCTTGGACCCAGTCCGTATTCTCTCAAGGCCGTCAGCAGCCACCCCCAATTAACCGAATCGAAGGCCTTTACAGCATCCAACGACACTATCGCCATTTCCCCGTCGCTAATGGATCCCATCTCTATCACCCGGTGGAGGCGTCTGTGGTTTTGGGTAATATTCCTCCCCGGGACATACCCTGTTTGGTCCGGGTGTACCAGTTTGCCTATCACCCTCCGCAGTCTGTTTGCCAGGACAGCCGTTAGTATCTTGCTGTCCTGATTCAGCATAGATACTGGCCTGTACGACCCACAACTATGCCTGGGTTTATTGGGCTTAGGGAGCGGTACAATGACCGCCTCTCTGAGCGATTCCGGCAACCTCCCCGTCTCGAACGCCTCATTGAGCATATCAAGCATCGGGGGGAGCACTTCCGCTCCAAAGGTTTTGTAAAATTCGCTGGGCAGGCCGTCCGTCCCTGGGGTCTTACTAGTGGGTAGTTGCCGGACAACCGCCTCCAACTCCTCCAATGTTATCGGGGCATCTAATTCCTCTCTTTCTTCCGTGCTTATCCTGGGCAGCCCAATATCTTGCAGGGTCTCCAGCATATCCTCCCGGTCACCGCCACCCGGATCCCCGTACAATTCCCTATAGTAATTCACAAATTGTTCGTTTATGCCCTCTTGGGTATCTATCTGCTTCCCATCCTCTCTAGTAATCGTCCTAATCGGGGGTCTCGGGGTTTCTTTCTTATATAGCCATGCCAGGAGACGGCCCGTTTTGTCTCCTCCCGCGTGTTGTCTCTCAATATATTTTTTATAGTTTAGGTTACAGAGCCTCCCCCAATGTTCCGTACACTGCTGTTGCAGTTTAAGCACCAGCTCGTTGTCTATGGGCTCGCTCTTCAACGCCCGTTCCAACTGGCTTTCTGCCCTCTGTAAATCAACCAGGACCCCATTCTGCAAGCCTTTCGATTTGGCAATCGCCACCCCTCGCATCACAACCTTAAAAGCCTCCCACAGAGTTCCCGCCGAATCAACGCTGCCAGTATTGGTATCGAAATAACTAGCTATTTCCTCCCGCATATCTTCCCTGAAAACCTGGTCTTTAAGCGCCTCTGCGCGCAGACGCCACGTCGGGATCCGCGCTCTGGGGCGGCCATATTGCCAACCCACCACCAATGGCGAGTGGTCCGATAGGACCCTCGCTTTATATTCCGCCCTGGACACCTCTGTCAAGACATCCGATGTGGCAAAGATATAATCAAGCCTGGTGTGCAACTGCTGCGGGGCCGAGTAGTGTGAGTACTGTCTCACATTGGGGTGCTTAGTCCTCCACACATCCTCGAGCTCGAAGTCTCGCAGCAGCGTCCGCAGCGCCCGGGCTGCCGGGGCGGGCCTAGTCACTTTATCGTCGGATCTATCCATCCCCGGCTCCAACACACAGTTAAAATCCCCTCCCCAGAACACCGCACTCCCAACACACCAGCTCAGGCTGGCACTCATAGTCCGATAGTACTCTGCCGTGCCCTGGTTCGGGGCATACGTGTTCACTACACACATCTCTTTATTCTCGATTGCCCCTCTTACCATAGCCAGGCGCCCCTCAGTATCCAAGATTTCCTGCCTCAGTTGAAACGGGACATGTGGCGCCACCCAGATCAGTACACCTCTGGCATAAGCCGAGTACGTGGATCCCACCACCGTTCCACCCCACTTTTTCTTTACCAGCTCCAGTTTATCTCGGGTCAAATGCGTTTCTTGCAACAATGCGATGTCTATCTTTTGCCTTCTCAAGTATAGCATGACTTTATTCCGTTTTAGATAGCTATTGAGACCCCTGACGTTCCATGTTAGCAATTTTAGCTCCCCCATAATTCACTGGTATCCTGCCCACTCCCCCCCAACCCACCCCGCTCATCCGTGCCGTCCAGATATCTCATCCAAAATGTACTCCCAGGGCTCGCGGTCAAACTTAAACTCCCCAACGCTATGTACACCCCAACTTTCCCCGCACCCCCCATTCCCCCCACCCGTCCCCCCAACACCCTCCCCAACTGTTGCCCAGCTCCACCTCGGGAACTCAGGCCCCCCCACATCTAGTTCTGGCTGTTACACACAGAGCCCAGTAGGGTAAAGTCGCCCTAACGGCCACTTAACTAAAAAACACTAAATGGGGGTGAATGGACTAGCCCCGAAAGGCTCCTTCGTATAACCACAGGTACGGTGCAAACAGTGCATTGATCATTCAGTTCCAGGCCCGACCTCCCCCGGCCATAACAGTAACTATATTCAAGTCCCATAGTCTTCTGGCTGCACTCTTTATCGTCGTAGCGCACTTAACTCTTATTGCCACCTTCATCAGCCTGGACCTCCGGCTCCTGGGGGCTGCCCTGCATGTCCAACCAACCCATGGCTTCCTCAGGCGACTCGAAAAACAAGGATCTGTTGTTGTGGATCACCTTCAATTTGGCCGGGTAGAGGAGCATATACTTCTTCCCCGCCTCTCTAAGTCTCCTTTTGACCGCTGCAAAGTTCATCCGACTCCTCTGCACCATCATGGTGTAGTCTGGGTAGGCCGTTATGGTGGCCTCCCCCCTCTTGATGGTTCCTCCTTTGCGAAAATGCTCCAAAATCCTCTCTCTGTCTCGGTAGTTAAGGATTTTGGCTATCATTGGCCTGGGCGGACCGCCCGGCGGAGGCCTCCTGGCCAATGCTCTATGCGCTCGCTCCACCGCAAAACCCTGCGACAGCACTCCCCCAGTGATCTCTTGGAGCAACATATTCTCAATGAAGTCCGTGGGGTTGTGACCCTCCAATCCTTCCGGGATGCCCACTACACGGATATTATTCCTCCGGGCGCGCCCTTCTGCTTCTTCGGCCCTGTTCTCCAGGTTGCGCACTTTCTGTTCCAAGACATGCAGGTCGGCCTTGTGTGAGGCGCAATCTGCCGTGTTGGCGCTCCCCTCCTTTTCCAGGCTCTCCGTGCGCTCCGACAGAGTCCTCACATCTTGTCGAAGTAGGTTCACCTCCTCCCGAACTTCTCCCACTTTGAGGTCAAGCACTGTTTTCAGGTCCGCCACCACCATTTCGAGCTTGGCTTCCCAAGCGGTTTTCAAATCCGCTTTCAATTCTGCGAGCGCAACCATTTCAAAGGTTAATGTGAAAGATTTGATTTGGTTGGCCATAGGTCTCATATCAACTAATGAGGAGAAGATGATGGACACTTATGGCACTCAACGGTTTATGTCTGGTCAAGTAGATTTAAAAGTTCCCTGTTTTCACCAAAGTGGTGCAGAACTTCTGGTTGTTGGAGAGGCATTTCAGAGCAAAACAGCCTGTGTCCATCTATTTCTGTAATCTATATTTCAGAGGTTGGCGGGTGACCAGATTTTAGACATCTAACGAATCCAAGAGTATAAGTGTGACTTGGTATTCCTATCTAGTGATGCTAGAATGTTACATCTCATAAACAGGAGGATGGGTTCAGTGATTTTCTTAGGGCACACAACTGGTTAATTTTCATGGCACAGATTGTTCTCTTCTCTATATTTCGTTAGTGTGGAGGTTGTCATTATTTTTAACAAGCTTGGATATAATTGAGATATTGCACATGGGGCAGCAGTTTTCAGGGATGGCTAGGGCAGCATTTGATTGTTGAGTTGGTGTTAATTAATTTAAGAAAGAGGATATCTATCCTTTATTAGGTATGAATTGAAAAATATCTTTCAGGGCTTAGACCACGTGTGCTATACAAACTCTGACTAGGGTCACAAGGCAGTGATGGCCTTGCTTTGAAGTTGCCTTTGGGTTACTTTAACACATGTATCTGCAGTTATAGTTTTGAATTATATGAGTTTTTTTGAGGATGTACTCATCGCCACTATGGGGGAGAGGTAAGAACTTGTACCTTGGATTTCGGTCAATATTTCCTAAAATACATAGGCTACTTCATTGGCCAGTTCCATTTATGGGTGGGAGTCATTTTAATTTGCTGTGGGTTTACAGAGAGCTATACGTTTTGAAACTGCTTCTATTTTACATTAAGCTGAAGCAATGCTGTTTCTAACATTCTATTGCTTTTAGCACCCTGGGAGGTGCAGTCAACCAATGAGAATGCCTCGGAACGCGGGCTGTATTCACTAAGGAAAGCCCGCGTTCCGAGCATTTTCATTGGTATTGGGCATTTCCCTTCCCCGCTCCCCCTTCATCTTTGCACCGTGTAGGTCTCTACATGGTTGCTAATGGTGTCTTTTTTTAAAAGAATAAATAAATAAATGTACCTTGTTTGTGCGGCCCGGTGCCACTCAGTACTGCTATTGCAAAGTCTGTTTTCATGTTGATGATGACACAGTCATCAACATAAAAAATAGACTTCAGGGACAGCAGTACTGCTGGCGCCGGGAAGTGCAACAAGGGACATTTCTGCCCTTTAAAAAAAAGAAACCATTAGCAGCCGTGTAGAGAGCTACATGGGTGCTAATGGTAATATGTCTTTGGCTGGGGGGAGAACACTGTAGTTAATGGCCAACCACGCTCGTTGAGGGACCCTCGCTTTGCTCGAACCCTTAACTTGGGCGGCGGGCAGTTATCTAAAAGGTCGGCCCGCCACCTCGGGGCATATGGCCTCAATAAATTCTTCTAGTAATCATTGTATGGTCTTGTTTGTCAACTGCATGTTTACATTTGGACCATTAGTGATGCAGACGTATCACTTTCCTTCCACGTGTGCCAATTCATTGCCAATCCATTTATTTCCCTTTTTTAAATGAGGGTTTGTTTTGGACACTAATGGTGGTATTACCTCTGGAATTCCCACTGTTTCCTCATTTGTGATTAAGGAAGAGTATTTGTGAGTAAAGTTTGAGCTTTGGGAGACTATCATTGAAGATTCTGTACTCATTCTCAAATTTCTGTCTATTCACTTAATTTATTGAGTTAGGATTGTTCCCCTCCAATTAATTTGAGTTTAGCAGGTGAGGTGGCCAGACAATGACAATGCAATGTATTTTTTGGTTTTAAGAGGAATATTAAATCTATATATGATGTCAATTTTGTGACCGTTCCTTGAAATTTGCTTGTTTAACGAAGCCCAGGTTTTTCATAGTTTGAGAGAAAAACATGTATTTTTGGATTCTGGACAATATAGCTAAACCTTAATGCAGGTTATTTTTAAATAAAATGTTAATTGCATGTCGGGGATCACCAATATTTGCACTTTCTTCAAGTTGTGTCCACTGCATGCAATATTAAAGATTAAAGATTTGCAAGGTGGAGTGGAGAGAGAAAGAGTAGAAGCAGGGCAAACTCACTTTTGTTCTTTGATTGATATTTTATTTCTATCACGCTCGTACACAAGTGTTTCAGAGCGTGACAAGGCAAGGGAGGAGAACAGGGGAGAATAAAACAGCGATCTTACTAGGCCCATTGAAATTGAGAACGCGCATGGGAGAGGGGGAGGGGGAAAAGTGCATGGACGGGGGCAGAAGTGGAAAGTGCGAAGCAGAGGAGAAACAGATAAATAACAATAAATATTAAAGGCAACACACAGTGGTAGTGTAGCCGCAATTTGCAATTGCTAGGTTTAAGGCAGCAGACAGGGTGGGTCTGATAAGTGCAGGAAGAAGAAAAAAAAAAGGGGGTGGCTTTATGGATACAGATACAGACCCCAGTGCAAGGGGTGGCCCGAAGGCAGTGCGGGATGGTGGCGGGGTGAGGAGGTGCCTGGGCCCGGAGGACAGAGGGTTGGCAGGTGCACAGTGCCAAGAGAGAACAGATCAGCAGGGGAGAGGGGGAGCAAAGGCAGAAGAAAAGAGGAAGGTCTTGAGGTGCTTCCGGAACCAGAGATGGTTCTCCTCAAGTTTTAGAGTGGCAGGGAGGCTGTTCCAGAGGGAGACCCCAGCCGAAGACAAAGATCTACCCCCAGCTCGTTTCTTTGAAAAACGACTGACCCTGAGCTAGTTGGAGGTAGAGGAGCGAAGAGCTCGAGAGGGGAGGTATTTGCGGAGGGATAGCTGAAGGTATTTTGGACCCAGGCCCCAGAAAGCCTTGTGGACAATGCATAGGGTTTTGAATTTAATCCTTGCATCCACTGGGAGCCAATGGAGAGATTTCAGAGCTGGAGCGATACGATCCCAGGGCTTCAGGCCAAGGACAAGTCTCGCAGTCCTGTTCTGGATTAGTTGCAGAGGGCGGAGAGTAGAGGCAGGTAGATTTAGAAAGAGGCTGTTACAATAGTTCAACCTAGAGAGAACCAGAGTTTGGGATACCATGAGCTTCTGGGGGAAGGAGAGGAAAGGCACAGTACTTCTGAGGAGGTGCAGTAGGAAATGTGAGTTTTAGAGACCTCAGAGATGTGGGTGGAGAAGGAAAGGGTGGAGTCAAAAATGACCCTGAGATTCTTAGCCTCACAGGTGGGGGTAGGAGGAGGGCAAAGGGAGGCCAGCCAGAGAGTGAGGGGAAAGGATGGTGAAGGTGTGCCAATGAGGAGGATCTCCGTCTTGCTGGTATTCAGACAAAGATCATTGGCAGTTGAATGGCAGTTAGGCAATCCGAGATGAGAGAGGGAGAGTAGGTGGTAGAGGGCAGCCTGAAAATGAGTTCAGTATTGTCAGCGTAGTGCTGGAAATTTGAGCAAAAAGTGGCAATGCAGTGGGCGAGAGTTGCCAACTATTGGTTGGAAAGCCAGGGTGAGGGGTTAGACCCCTGGGCAACACCACAGGTAGAGAGGAAGATAGATGAAAGGAAGGACCCAAGTTGGACCTGAGAGGGTTATTCTGATAATACAATGCATTTTGTACTTATGGATAGGATGGCTCTGGCTTGTGTGGTAAAGTTAGCAGTGAACCAAATCTCTCGGACTCCGAGTAAAATATTGCCAGAATCTTCTCTAATGTTACAGATATGGGTTGAGTTTTCAATGTCTGATTTGCTATGAATGCTGCCACCTCCCACTTTGGAAGTTACCTGGGTCTTTAGGTTGTTTGTTGGCAGGGTGGTTCGGATGACTATTTTCCATGGTGTTAAGGGGCATACGTTGTATTATGGGTTCGAATGGGCTGTATATATTCTTGGGATGCGTTTGCTAGCGTATCTATTTTATTAACGTGAGTTGGTTAAGTTGTCTTCTGATGGCTTCAATTTGAGCACTTGGCTTTGAACTTGTTTGATAGGTGATGCGCCCACTGGAATGATTTACTGGGTCACCTCTTCTTCTGTTTATAACGTTAGTATTATTAATCGACCTACCCATATTACCACTAGGAGGTTGGTTAAGGATAGGGGTGTTTTCAAAAAAGTGCTTCAAACTTGGTACATTGTTCATAAGGCCTTTGGGATGGAAATGTTTACCTAATTTTTATTTAATTTTTGATTTATTTGTAAGACATTCTTTATTTAATAGAATAGTCCTGCATTTATGGTGTTTCCAATATTATTGATAAAAAGGGAAATTAATATCATGTGTCTATGTTGCATGTTATGAGTTGAGAAAAGAATATCAGTATTATATTATCTATTCTTGTTGCCCTAGTAGCAGTCAGATAATTGGATGTCTGGCTTGTTATCAGAGTTTCTGTTTTGAATGATTTATTCTGAATAGTTCTGGCTGTGATGAAAGAATATTGCTTTTTGGTAGCGATTAATTTTCTGTATTACACCAACTCTATGTAGTACAGACAGAGTTAAAGTATCCTTAGTGATATATTACAGGGCCTGCAGTAGCAGCCCTGTAATTATGGGCAAATTGCCCATCGTGATGTCATCAATGATATTTGTGATTTCATTATTGATGTCCTGGTCGTTAGTGGTGCACGGTGGTGGCACGAGTTATGGTTGATTAGCTGACCATAATTAGCGAGTTTCTGGGGGTTTTTTGTTTTACTTGTAACCATAACGTCCCTTTAACAAAGTGTTCTTTGATTTGCCGCTGCCATTGTTTCCAGACCGGCAGGGTCATAATGAGGCCCATAGTCACCATGCAAACCAGCTACTAGCCTCACCAGGTCATGCTAGGTGACCTCACGAGTCATGCTAGGCAATCTTCATAGAAACATTTGCCTCACCACATCATGATAGGAACCCTCCTAGAAGCACCTGCCAAATACTACAATACAAGGTAAACCATCTCTCATACTCACTAACTGTAGAAGGTAGAGAGATGAGAGCTGCATATGATTGGATGCCTGCACCAGTTTACACAATCTAGGAAGAAAATGCCACAAAATTGGCAAAAATATCAAAAACCACTGTATCAGAAAAGCCTAAATAATAAGGAATACATGCATCAAAATAATTCAATTGTTTATTGGAATACATGGTGTCAACGTGTAGTCCATCCAGATTAGGGGATACTCTTTTAGATTGTGAGCCGATGTGGCTTTTGAAAGAAAATTAAAATATTCCCATGAAACTCAATCAAAAATCTAAGTTCTGCTCAAGAAGTAAATAGGCAGGATACGTTGGGACTCAAAATGCCTTAAAACAGCCAGAAATCCAGCTTAGTGGTCTTGAAATGCAGTAAAAGAAAAAAATAGGGAGTTGGCTCCTCCCTTCTGAAAGGTCTCTGCCTTCTCCCTCCAGTCTTTTGCCCGTCCGTGTCTGCCCCTTATCTTCTTGCCACCCTGGGCATTTAGCCTGGTCTATTTATACTCAATGGGCAAGAGATTTCACCTCCCATCATTAGCATGCACATCCTTCAACAGACTAAAACTGTCCACCACCTACAACAACTAAAATTGTCTACGAAGAGGGCAGGGAAATACCTGCTCTGTAGCAGTGGTATCAGTAAGCAGCATCTTTCCTTTGTAAACTAAGGTAAGGGTGAACTTTGTTATCCAGCACTAAAAATCTTTTAAAACAAAAATATCAGCAATCAATGTCTTTCTTGTTCAAACTATAGCAAGGGCGATCTTGTCATCCAGCACTTGGAATCTTTCCAATAAAATTGTCAGTGGACAGCACCAATCCTATGCAAACTACAGCAAGGACAGTGGTTTGAAGTACTTCCACAGTGCTATATCTCATTTGCATTGTTATCTCTTTGTTTATTATATATCAGGACACTTGGCGCTCATCCCAGAAAGGTCCAAAGAACAGTGAACAGCTATGTTTATAGAAGAGGACTGCAATGTCCCGGACTCAAGGTCACTGGCGCTCAGCCTGGACTATTGAAAAAACCTCTAATGTGCTGTACTTCAATATAATAAGTTAATGTTAACAGCTCACATTTTCTGAATATGAAAGTGTTGCATATTACTGTTCGTTTAATATCAAGGCTCACCCACCGGCTCACACAAAATGCTGCTTTAAGCACGGCTCCCATATGTAGACATAAAATGATGTACCAATACATTTTGACCCTATACCAAAACTGGACATGCCCTGTGCAGCAGCTGGTTCCAGAAAAAACAGGCCTTGCCAAGGAACCGTGAAAGGCAGGGTGCACCTGCCAATCAGTGATTACAAATAGCTCAGGGCAGCTAAACTTCTTTGGACGAGCCTATTGCAACCAGCCGAGAAGTTTGATTAGGGTGCCTGTATTGTGATGAGTATGGACCAGGCTGTTAAATGACAATTATGTTTTTACACATTTCCTAGCTGTGTAATGTATGCCATCATAGTACAGAGCTGTACCACTGAACATTTTATTTTTACCAAATCCCATTGAGTGACATATTCACTCGATGGGCTCTGGTTCATAGTTTGGATTTGCATGAGTAGGATGGGTTTACATACAGCATTGCTGTGTGAAGCAGATACATGTCTGTTCTATGTGTACATTTACATGGTTCAATGAGTAGATGGCAAGGTATGGATTTCATAGTTGCCCGATCCTTTATATTTTCAGTGATCACCCTGTAGTCCCCATGGTCATATGCATGTATTTATTATTATGGACATTATTTATCATCGGACAGCAGCAAGTGAACCCACAACCTAGAGGTTCAAGGGAGTGCTTGCGTGTGTGATGAATCGGGTTGTGCCAGATGTGGAAAGTGTCTTACACATCTCGTGCATGCTTCTGGAATAATGTTTAACGCAACAGCCGGCACACAAGATCAGCAATCGAGGATGCTTGGATGACCACAGGCACCAGACAAAGGAGGATGACTCAGCGTAGGAGTGTGCACACAGATAATGTGTGATGCTCACCAAGAATTCCCACAGTATGATGTGGGAATTGTCAAAAACGCGGATGCGGAAGAGGCAGTATGTTGTCTGTGGTGAGAGTAATGATGAGAGAGGGTGATTGTCGAGGGTGTATATGGCGTGGAGTGTAAGGGAACGCATGGAAAAAATGGGTCATGTCTGTGGATGCCTGGAGACATTTGTCAGTATAATCGTATGTGATGGTGGGTGAGGGGGAGAACACGAGTTCACAAGACAGGGGGTTTCTTATGTGTTGATACTGAGGTTAGGGTGAGAAGGGTTGTAAAGGGTTTCTCATTTTTAAATAAAGAAGAAATGCCATAGGAGTAAAAGCGGAGGGGAAGGAAAGACTGTTTGCACCTAACAAATGGGGCCACCATGTAGATAAGCATTATATATTTTTAAATTTTTTGTTTCCCACTAAAATACATTTCTAGTGTGTGTATTGCAAGTCCAGGTTTATTAATGTTCCAAGGGGATTGCTCAGGGCCAATGCATTTGTCTTGGAAGCAAGAAATCCACACAGCGACACATGTTCAAATCTTGGATTGCGCTTAGAGACTGGTCTCTTGTATAATAAATTAATGTAACAAAATTATATGAATTACTTTTTAGGAGTATACATAACATTGCCCACATTTGTAGTGAATAATTGTGATTTCTTATGCACATAAATCGTCAGCATTATTTTAAAATGGGAGGTGTGTTAAATAGAATTCTAAAAGCAAGGCATATTGCTTACATGCCACCATACATCGCTCCAAACCATTTTCATCCTGACTGTTCGGATATTTATGAAGCTGAAGGGTTTATGCAGTATTTTCAATGTGTAGCTACTAACACTTAGTATTGGAGGTAACAAGGTGGTTACATTGGTTACTAACACTTAATATTGGGCTAGAGTTGTAGGATAGAGGCCACAAAAGTGCTGGAATCACGGTAGGTGCACAAACACAGACATTGCCACATTCAGAAAATAATTCTTCAGAAAATAATGCAAAATTTTTGACGTATTCTGCAGTGCCTTGTAAGGCGACTTTTAGAGCATGTATAGAAACATCACAATGGTCCTTGACAATAAGTGATCATTGTTTGCAGTGCAGGAAAGAGAATGAAGGAGCGATGAAGTGTAAATTTTTCCCCCAGACGTCATGATGCAGTTCCAGCAAAATGTTATCCATATGTCGTTGAAGGCAGGAAATTACATGGGCTGTGCTTGGGGGTGGTGACAGATGCCATCATAGATGCAGGGAGGAGAAATGTTAAAGAAAATGTAATGTAGAGAGGTATAGGAAAGGAGATGGTTTTCACTGAGAGGTTTAAAACAGGGAGAAAGGAGGAAGGAGGTTGTCTGACTTCCTGGGGATTGAGAGGTGAGCTCCTGGCTGGCTGGAGAGAGAGGGCTGCCCTGCATGGCTGAGTCTGGTAAGGAGACTCTTCGGAAAGGCAGAGAGTCCAGAAATCATTCCAGGAGTGAGTATAAATATGTGAACAATTAATTAGGATCCCGTTCTGCCAGGGTAACTACCAAAGGTGTCAGAGTGGACACGCAAGGCAAAACTCCCTTGATCCTTGAGGTAACAAAAGGATCAATGAAGTAGCCTGAGTTGAAGTATTAGATGGGGATTTGTTCTTTCCTGCAGAAGGGGTCATAATCTTAGACTCTCAGGATCTTACTACCAATCTAGTGTTAGGCAAGGGTAGGGGAGTAACCAAGAACTGAAACACTACTCATAATGTATTGCTTCATCATAAATGAATGCCAGTTAGGATTTCTCAGGTTAGATTAAAAAATCACATACGTTTAAAATGTAAAATGCTTTTTTATGTAGAGTGTATTTTTATTTTATTCTCACACATACCCGATGCAAAAGAATAAGCTTATTGATATGAAATGTATTTCTCTTATTTTTACATGTTCCCAATGCAAATAATTATCATAAGTGCATTTTTGTAAAAATTGAACTAGTTGGATTGTTTATTTGTTCTTGCTGATAAGTTTGAAAATAAGGTGCATAACTGTGACTATGTGTCGTAACGTTTTTACTTTCAGAGCCTGTCATATTTCTTGCATCTAAAGGTTAATGGGAATTATCCATTGGTGGCACAGTACAAAGTCTGTAAATGCCTATCTAAGATCCTTTGGTATAAAAAGGTGACAAAAGGGACAGGTCAGGGTTCCCTCTACATATTTGGTGTGTTGGCAGGGAACATTTTTAGCTAAGTGCACCAGTCAGACACAGCAACATTGTATTTGTTGATATTGTGCTATGCCGGGGCCACTTTGAATTGTGTTTGTCAAAAGTGCTAGGCATTAAGTGCTTTTTAAGTTGCCACATTGTGCTTTATGCGAAAAGTGGGAGACATGTCTGAGATTAATGATGCAGATATGTGCAAGGATGCAGAAGCTACATTTTATGCTCTGGATGTATTGACTTCAGATACTTTCAATGTGTTTATAGAGTGCCTCCTTGGCAAGATAGGAAAGGAGGAGACTCGATTTTAATGTTTTGAAGAGGGGACAGGGTTACACATGTGCCTTAACAGACTGTTCGATTGTGATGAAAAACAAAACGCAAAAAGGCAGCCTTATTCGAGTGGGGAGAAACTGGTTCATCCTGCGCTGAGTACTAGGAAAAAAAATGATGGACAAACTGATAAAGAGCCAGGAAGAAGTGACAGATTATGCAAAAAGGGGATTGAACTAGAAAGTGCTGCAGATGGAGAGCAGCTGCCGCCTTCACAGTTGCAAGCTAGATGTGTCGACTTGATGAATCGATAGTCACCTTTAAGGGCAGCCCCACAGCGTTGTGAATTATTACAAACTGAATTGGAAGTTAAAATCAAGCAAGTCGAGGAAAATTCAGAAGACATTGATGATTTGAAAAGTGAATTAGCTCAGATTGGAATGGATAGGGACTTTGCCATAGCAGAAATTGAGTCATTGAGTAAAGACAACTGGCAGTGGTCTCGAGATATGCAGTGCTTAGAAAAGGAAATCACTAGTTTAATGGCAGAGGGTGACAGAAAACAATTAAAGAACGTATAGAACAGGATCTACAGTTTGACTAGACCGTACAAATTCCACAGGATCAATATAGCAGTTTCTTTCATTGGATAATTGATCAAATACATTTTGGTTTTCTGTAGGGTTTAGATGATCAGAGCATGTAATTGTGGGAGAATTACCAACAGGAGGTAACAAGATTCTTTTCCCCACATAAGTCTATATAAGAGGCGAAAAGAACAGCCTATCACTTTAAGCAGGCCCGGATAAATGACCTAGACAGTTTCTACAGACACCTAAACAGGCATTTTTACATTTTCATTTGGGTTGTGATAGTACCTCAACAGAGTTTAAGAACTTTTTTTATGGAGTACAACAGCCCATAGTGGCCCAGCTATCCCGCAAATTCTCAAGTGAAATCATTTTCATTGGATCTAGACCAAGCCTTGAAATTGTGGGAAGCTATGTTCTACAACGAAAATAAATACAAGGGGTCAAAGCATAAAGCACAAGAGACAATAACGTTTCCTGCATTTTCAGAAATTAGGTCAGGGAGAAATATGGCTCTAGAAACAAATAAAAAAGAATTGAAACAATGCAGAATCAGAAAAGATTGGCAACACAGGAAAGAGCAGCAACACAAATGCCAGCATTTCAATCTATAAATCCTTTCAAAAGGGATACATGCATCAGTCCAAGGTACCTCGGCAACTTGTTACAGGTAGGATTTTGGTACAGTGTGGCAGAGTCAAATAGCACCCCAAATCAATCACCTACTGGGACATACCAGGCACTGGGAGCACTGAGTAGATTTAATCCTGTGATAATGACATATGTGAACAGCGATCAGATGGAGCTGAGATACGTGAATAGATTAATTGAAAATGGGAATCAACAAAGGGAACAGTATCAGCCTAATGAAAGACATAATGTGACAATAGCCCATACTCCTATGGTCAAACTAAAGTGCAAGCGGGTTATGGTAGAGAACAATACCATAACATAATCTCCCCCTCCCACAACATGGGAGTTCAGGGTAAATGTTAACCATATCCAGTCACCTACAGGTAATCAGAGTAATCATTACAGGCCAGGGCAGTGTGAATCCAAACAGTATGGGCCCAGAGTACAGAGAGATGATTATAGGGATCAAGATGGGTTTCAGAGCCTATAAGCACAAGTGAAGAGGCTGGCTGAGCAATTAGTAAGTCTGTGCACTGGCCTAAAAAGTAAGCAACAGGCGACAAATCAGAACATGTAGTACAAGCGTGACAGTTCACAAGGAACCAGCAAATGACAAATCAGGCAAACACCCCACACTAGATAACAGATGCAAAATACAACACCATTAGAAGAACACACAGGACTGCACAGTAACTTAGATTTAGGGAAACAAAGTGGTGATGATATAGGAAATAAAGACACACATGAGAAAGGAGTGTGGTTTATCCTAGGGTTAAATCAAAGTATTGACTCCATTCAGGTATGTGAAGACAGGGAAAGGCAAAGGGAAAATGCACCTGGTGAACCAAAAGAACAGCGGTAAAGAAGGCAAATTAAAAAGAAGCATATTGCAAATGAAAAGGATGAGGAGTATAGAAACAAACAATTAATGGGTGTTGAGAAAATGGGCCATCACCTGTTTAATGACTTGGTTGATTCAGTTCAAAAAGTACAAGCGAGGACACAGAACACTTTTTAAATAAATGAAACAGAATTAAATGAAATTACCAGTGAGGATGGAATGAATACAAGAAAGAGGGATGAGGTTCCAATGCCCATTGAATCTAACACTGTTCCTATCTCCACAGAGGTAAGAACTCCTAATAGGACACAGACAGGTGAGTCCCCTGAAGAATATTTCTTGCCACAGATGTTCGATGAGATGCAGTTAACAGGTAAAGTACAAGTGCACAGTAAGTTCCAAGCACAACATGTTTAGGTGTAAACACAGGAATAATAAGTTAATTAAACCACTGGGGAATTGGGTACCATAAACATGGTAAGTGTTGGTACTGGAGACAGTGGAGAAAAAGCAGATAGGGAATTGGGTGAGAACTTAAGTGGGCCCATTATGCAGGGAGGGCAGTAAATAGCAAAGCTTCAAATGGAATCACTGAACAGAAGGATACACAAAGAGAACAGCACAGCAGACAATGAAACAGTCAAAAATCGGGGCAAAGTATCATTCCACATGCCCCTGTGCTTAGCAAGAACTCAAACAGGATTTAGGAAGATTTGTCCTGATATTAGCAACAACTTGCATTTTCTATGTATACTTGAGGATTGTGACGATCAATAGTATACCACTATCACAGTATAAGAACAATGCAATGTCTTTTTAATGGCAGATACAGGAGCACAGGCTACTCTAATTTCAAGGAAACTACTGGATAGCATAAATGAGGGAAGACCACAATAGAACATTCCTAAATTAACACAGATTGATGGCCCTGTGCATAATTGTAATGGTGTGGAGATACCTGTGGAAGGTGCTGCGGAAGTCAACTTTAAGGTAGGGAGACTAAACATACAGAAAGTGGTGGTCATGACAATTGAGGAGACACCATTCTTATTAAGCACATATTATCTGAAACGTCTGTCACTGCTAATTGATGGGGTAAATCATGTTCTGTGGTCATTGGCCAAAAAAGCTCCTGAAGCCTTAAAATACGGTAAGCCAGGTTAGCAATGCAAAAGAATGGCACACCATCGCCAAGTCAGAAAGAGCGGTAGAGGTATATCTTCAAAAAGGCTGCGTACCTAATTCTACTGTTAATCTCATATGCCGGATGAAATGCAGGAGAAAACGGGAAAGCCATCATTAGAGATTCTATTTAAGTGAGTAAGTCAGTCTCTAAACAATGTGTCGATTCGGTGTCAGATCAGGAAGAAAATAGTACAAACATTGTAGAGTTACACATGAATGAAGGTCAGGCATGGGTAAAAGTGCATATGGATGGGTATTCAGAGATGATTGAGGCAGTACTGGCCCAAGAACAGAGTGGAGTTTCATTAGTGAGAAAGTATTCAAACAAATGCTGGACAGAAAAGAAATACCACATTTTGCAATAAAAAATTGTGGGGAGATGCATGTTGAAAATGAAAAAAAGATCCAAAAGCATCCATCACATTATATGGATTGCAAGTGGAACTAAGTTCAAATTCAAATGGAAAATATCATGCACAGAATGAGTATGGTTTTAGATTTTCTATACTGAAAGGTTTGTTCCAGACTGGGGCACCACTGGAATTTGAGAAAAAGCCAAGCATATTGTTGTGCACAGATAATGGTGTATGTGGTTGAACTGCAGGTGAAAAAAAGATGTTACCAATCCTTCATTTACAAGGCACTTTACAGTAGCATTAAATTCCAGAGTGGGACAGAAAATTATGGAACCTGATGCATTTGTGTGTATCGATGAATCCATGAGACAGCAGGGGCTAAAATGTGAATACACACCATTGGTAGAAAGTTGGGGATGGCCCCATCCAGGTACTGGGAGATAACAAAGGATACCAGTTGATTTATTTGGAATAAACTACACCCTTGGAGATGGCAATGCAAATATGATATTACACCGCAGATTTGAAAAACCCAGTTATTGGGAATATTCCTGAAAGCTATATCACTTCACGAGGTGAACTGCCTGAGTCCTTAGACTCCAAACCGAAAGGGATCTTTAGAATTCAGTCAGTGTATCCTTATAAAGCAAAATATGTGATTTGTCATCACCAGGAGGATTGCATTTTATTCCAGGTGGATGACAATGAGTCAGAAGAAGAACACCCATTGAGGTGGAAGCTGAAGTTCCAAGAGTGGCATCTGTCCAAAAAGATACTGCCACACAATTAGAGGAAAGCACAGAGATTCCTCTTCTGTAGGATTTTCCAGAATTGTCTAAAATGTTAGAGGAACAAGTCAAAGCTGTGGATGCATACACAAGTAAGTTGGCGAAAGACCAGTTGAGGAAATCTTTTTTTAGAATTCAAGGATGTATTTACCAGAGATGCCTGTGATTATGGACGTACTGATCTGCATGTCACTACATTGCTATCTGTTTATTGTAGGGAACCTGTTGTTGTGTGATAATATAGCCTACCCTTGGCCTGTTCGGACTCTTTGGCAGACATAATCATAAACTTAGAGTCCAGAGTGATCATTAGGCCTATAAACATTACCACAAACACACATATATTAGGTGTATTAAAGCCCAACAGTCAGTAGGGATTATGTGACGATTTGAGAGAACTTAACAGGATAGTACCAGTGGCAATGTGGCCCCTTCCATTAATTGACTAAGGTTTGGCACAGATAAAAGTATAATATGTTTTTACGGTAACATCCAAAAGGCCAGAGAAAAAAGACTGAATGGGAGATTTGGCCAAATTCAGAATGGCTGAAAAGTTCGAACAAATCCCCCATTCAGTGGCAGGGGCTGCAGGGGTGTCTCCTGCACCCTTGCTCACTATATTGTTAGTGAGGGTTGCAGGGGGGTTCCCCGCAGCTGTCTCGAAACAAGTTTAAAAAAAAAAGAAAAAAGGGAATGGACCCTGCGCCACCAATTCCCGATCATGGAAGTGAAAGGGAACAGGCGTTGCAAGGACACAGAGAGTCGGTGGCACACAGCGAAGTGTGATTCCACAAGGTAAGTAGATGGGTGACGGTGGGGGTGTGGGTATGGGTGTGGGTGGGTTTGGAAGCCTGTGGATTTACTGAAAAATAACTTTCAGTCTTTTCTCCCTCAAACAGTTCAGCCGCAAGCTTCCAAGCTGCAGGCTTTCACACCAATCCATTTTTACCACTTAGGATTTGACAGCTGGGTATTGGTGTGTGTCACTGGCAAAGGACTAACACAAACTATTTGTGTTTGCCTTCCAATGAAAACAGTATGCATGGAAAATAACCCCTTTTGACTGTATCAACAGTGGGAGTGAGTTTGGGATTATTGTGGATAAAGCATGTCCGGATGCAGCCTTGAAAGGAACTGTGGTTTATGTGGATGATATCTTAATTAGGTATGAGGACTTGCAAAGTTGTTTTAATGAAATACGACATGTATTTGGTTAATTGTAAAAGTCTGGGGCAAAGGTATAGTTGCACAAGGCTTTGTGGTGTAGAAAAAGGGTACATTTCTCGCAACAAGAAGTCACCGACCAGGGTTTGAACCCATAGAAAAAGGTAGAGGCCATTCTAAAGCTGAATGTTCCCAAAAATGGGAAAGGGTTGCAAAGCTTGTTAGGAATGACAAGTTACAATAGGAAGTTCATTCAGGATTATGCAGAAATCACACAGTCATTAACTAAATTACTGAAATGGGGTGTGCCTTGGAAATGTGGGCAGGACCAGCATGAGGCAAGGCAGTAGCCAAGTTGAACGATTGTTAAATAAGACCTCCATGCTTGTAATATTCATAGCAGAATCAGGATTTCTTCCTAGAAATCTGGTTCACAGAATAATGCATGTCAGCGATCTCGTATCAAAAGCATCATTCAGATAACAAGACCATTGCATATGCCAGCAAAACCTTGTCACAAGAAGCAACTAAATTCAAGGAATATGAAAAAGCACGATTGACAACTGTTTTGGCATTAGAACATTTCTGCCCCATTATTCAAGTAAAGCGGGTAATTTTTTAAACTGCACATCAATCCCATGCAGTTTCTACAGAGTAAGAGGATCAGATCAGGAAATTTAGCCCAATCAAGAATAATATCATTGACATTGGCATTACAGGGATTCCCTGTAAAAGTGAGTTATGGGCAGAACAAGAAAAGTCCAGAGGCTCAGGGGCTGGCAGAATTACATGATTGTGCATTTGTAGCTACTACAGACAATACAGAATTATAAACTGATTTGATTGAATATGAACGTTCATCACACCAGGCACTAGATGAAGAAAAATGTAGAAATCTCCCAACCGAATATGTGGATGGGTGCGCATATCATGTGAACAATGACCTTGAACATGAATTAGTGGCATGAATCGGGAATGTATGGGTCAAATGTGAAGGCATCCTATCAGTGAGTAGGAGCATAGGTCCCAGGAGTAGTCAGGTAACAGAGTTGGCTGAAATGTACAAAGCAATATCCACAGCAGTAGAAAACAAATTAAGAGAAAAACTGTTGGTTACTGACTGTGCCCGAAATAGCTCTTTGGAATACATACCGGGATGGAAGCTGAGAGGGATGGTCACTTGTAACAAGAAACCCCTCAAGCATGGACAGCTGATTCAGGCCATCGATAGCCTTGTTTAAGAAAAATGAGATGGAAATTCACTGGAGGAAAATAAAGTGGCACCCCAAAACACCAGAAGATAAGGAATGGAATAATAAGGCTGATTTGTTGGCCAAAATGGGGGCAGTAAAGGGAGATTTCTTTTCCCATTCAACACCTGCTTGGTGAGATCCAGGTGGATGTGGGGACATGTTCCAAATGTTAAGGGACAGATAATCAACGTAGTTCGATGGAATTTTGACACACCCGATCAGGATTTGATTAAGGCACAAAAAGAAGACCCAATCACAGGTATGTTTTACAATCATTTGTCAGATACAGAAAAGAAAGCCTCAACAGAGGAGGACTGCAAAGGAAGAGAGGAATTGAGGGTGATTTTGAAGAATAAAAAACAGTTTCAGCTGCAACACAGATTTCTGGTCTGAAAATCCATTTCAGGTCATATCAAATGGGTGGTCCCTGTTCCTTTTTGGGGGCTAATGTTACAATACGCCCATGATACAATAACTGTGGGTCACAGAGGTTCTCAGAAAACATTGGAAATACTAAAGGAGTATGCTTATGTAGAGGAGGAGCCAAGTGCCTCTACCGGAAGTCTTGCCCGCTTTTTGCCTATATGTTGGCAACCGGAAATTGGGACATGTGGCAAAGCCAATAATGGTACCTATACTGCAAAGAGTCCTTGAAACAAGGTATCAATTGAGAACGCCTTATATGATGTACCCATGAAGAAATGACTGTCTTCTGAAGGAAATTCCAGAAGAAGTGTGAAGATGAGTGAAAGAGAAGAATGGTGATGTCACATGAAGCTGAAATGATGCACCAGAACAGATGCCCATGAATAAAGTACATACACCTTATACAATGTGATGGCGAAGTAAAGAATTGAGCAATATTTAATGAGCAAAATGAAGATTGCACGTTCAGAGAGCACTGAAGAAAAATGCAAAGCCATTTATAGTTGTACAGATGCAGTAACGCAAGTAGAATAAGTAATCATAAGGCTGGCTATATGTAATGAATAGACTGCAAGCGGTGCCGCCAATATATACATATGTGTGTATAGAATCTGGATGTTCCACAACGCATTTTATTGGACCCCATGAATAGAAGGGCTGAAAGTGTGGCGCAGTTGAAGAAAACAGCTGACGGCGAAGGAAGATTCGAGAAGGCTTGTCTGGCCCAGTGTCAAGAGTTGGGGCAGCCAGGAAACTTGTTATCTATTCGAGGCAATACAATGAACGTGAGAAGCAATACAGGCACCTGTTGAGGTGTAATGGAAAACAACTAGAAGCACCAGGTTTTATTCATTTAATAGTGTTAAATGCGAAGAAGGAGCTCAAAACGTGGTCTCCTGTCCCATGTCAGATGACAATCGACTTTGGGCAAGCTACACTGAGACTAGAAGATAAGGCCATGCTCATACTCCCTTTTATTTTCAGGCACAGTGATCCTTTACAAGGCCGAGTTCAAAGGACTAATTGAATGACAGACAGTAGGAGTGATGGTGGATGTTGGGCTAATTTGGTGGGGAAGTATGGTCAAGTCCAATCCTCCAGCACATTGGGTACCAGCTTGCATGCTGCTAGCAAGTGGAATATTCCAGAAGGGTACAAGCATGTCAACCAATTGCAGAGGGCCACGTAGCAAAGAGCCCTATAGTTTGAAAGCCAATGAAACATTGTCTATTTTTATGACACAGAAGATGACTTGCACTAGGGGTGGGCATAGCTGTCCATCTGACTGTAGAGACCCAATCACAACCTGTCCCTATATACAAAAATATACCTAGATGTCCCCCGTAGACCAATCACAACTATAAGTAGGTTTTCTTATTTTGCCACGTAGTGTGACGTCAATGATGATGAGTTTTCGCTGTAAAACTGTGTTTTTTCATGTGAGTCTTTGAGACTTATGCTGTGCGGTGTCCGTTGATGCCTGTTAAACTACCTGTTTTAGATAATTGTTAATAAAACAGCTACAGTTTTGCCAACTTCCTGAGTAAGTCTAATTATTGAAGCAAGAGTAAGATCTGCATCCTCATCCATCCATAGAGTGCTACCTCATTTTAAAGGGCCTACGGGTTCACTTATTCTCAGAATACGCCACAAGATATGAAATCATATACCCAAGGGTGTTTGGTGTATCCACAGTTCCAGCCTGCCTCCCCAACACCTAGATCACCATTATTGAACAGAGGTTTGACACTCCCTGGTCAGGTTTGCAAATACATTTTATTGGCCTGGTCCAAAGATCATCTGGAGAAACAAGTATATGCTAACAGTTTCATGTCTAATGTCAAAATGGTTGGAATGTATACCTGCTCCTGATTGCAGCACGCAGACCGCGGCTTCTTTGTTGGTGAAGCACATATTCTCCTGATTTGGCTTGCCCCAGAGAATAGAGACAGACCACTGAAGCCATTTTACAAGCACAGTAATGACCAAGATGTGGAGAATTCTATGGGGTAAAGAGGAAGTTACATATTTCATATTTTTATCAGCCATCCTCCAGTGGTGGGGTGGAAAGATACAAAAGATCAATAATCAATATCCTGAAAGTTTGTGGCTGAAGCAGGGTCTAGCTGGGACTTACCGCTTGCTGAAGTGCTAGTGACCATTGGAGCGACACCATCCAAATTGACAGATCTTTGCCTCCACAAGATAATCACAGGCGGTACTTCCCCAACATTTGTTGTACAGGACCAATGAGCAAGTCTTGGGAGATGCATCCACAATTCATGAGTATGTGGAGGAGTTGAGGAAGCGTTGCAACACATATTTGCATTTGCGCAGAGAAATCTAGCGGCCAAGGGTGCCAAGTCATACTATAACAGGAAGTCATCAGTCAGGGAATATGAGATAGGTGACCAGGTATACAAGTTTAACTTTGCAAAAGGACAAAATAATAATCAAATTTCATGGCATCCTGCCCATTCAACATTATGGACAAGGTTTCACCTCTCGTGTATAGGATACTGATAAAAGAAGGGGATCTGGCTGTAGAACAGTTTGTCAACATGAATCAAATTCAACCATTTCACCTGAAAAATGAACTATGTGAGTAGATCTGTTTGCAATGGTCCATAAGGGATGGATACATGATTAAGAGGAAAAGGATTCATTGTAAAAAGTAAGTAGGTGTGTTTGGTGTGCCTGGAGGAATGAATGAGCTATTGTAGAATTTGTGGGAAAAAAGAGGAAAAAGAATTTGATAACATTTTTGGCACTTGAAATTGAACCTGTCTGTCTCTCTCCTCTGTTGTAGTGAGTGGTTAATTGGTTTTCCTCCAAAAGGTTTGCTGCAGCTTGATGTCTATGGAGAAGGCCCCGGGACAAAGGAAGAAAGAGTCCCCAGGACATGTAAAGGAGGAATTCACAAGGCAAAAAGAGGCTGGCTGATGCAGAGGAGAAACCCAGATGACAACACAGCGGTTCAAGCAACGCGGGAACAACAAAAGAGCCAAGAATGATATTGATCTTGTTAAAAATGTGTTAGTTGTGATGTATCTGCTGACTTGGATGCATGTCACACCGGCAAATAGATGAGTTCTAATCGAGCCAGGGCCAGCATCTGACATTGTAGTAAAAGATGAAAACTGATTCAATTGGGGAATAAAGGCATTGTGCATCAAACTATTTATACTAGTGTGGATCCAGAAAGGGTTTTGGAAAAATGTTTCAATCTCATAGAGGTAACATTTTCTCAAGTGAGACAATGGATCCAAATATGCAGGGAAGGAGTTCAAAGAGCCTTGAAAGAGATACTGATGCACCTGTAGATGGCCTTAATGAGCATGTCAAGTGTTAAGAGAAAAAGGGGAGAAAAATGGCAGGTTTCCTGCTTGCAGCAATTGTGGCCACAATAATTAGGCTATTGTGGGGACAACTGTGTCAAAAGAAAACACAGTGTCACTGAACGCGTTGGAGGACAATGCTCGAGAATGTATATATTTGTATTTATTTAGCATTTGTAAACAACACCTAACCTTCGGGCATCTGGGCACTGGTGAGAATACATACATGAAAACAAGCAACAATAGACATTAAGAAAAGTGATACTATACATTGCAGTCTGTAGGTCTTGTGTGGCCAAGAATTAGGCCAAGATCTGATAATGATACAACAAAGACTGGACAAAGTTAGAGTGGAACAGAAAAAAGTGGTAGAGTATGTGAATCAAACTACTGTAACGCTGAATGATCAATCATTCCTGTTAGAACCTAGTATGAATGTAATACTTAAGCAGGATGTGATTTGAGCATATATATTGAATTCTGTGAATGCAATGGAAATGCTATGCACTAAATTTGTGGGGAGGTTGAAGATGGGGTATCTCAGTTGATACAGGTTCACATACCATTGTATTTCATTTCGTCTGATATCATCCTACAAATGGTAGCAAGGATAACCGGAAGAGAGATAGAGATAATACAGGACAAGACTGCCTTTGAGATGGGAAGTGTGATTCCCATATACAAAGATATAGAGCAGATGGAGGTTGGTTTTCTCTTGCGTATTCCATATATCTCCCCTCAATTAATATACCAAACCAAAATCTTACATAATGTAGGCTTCTGGCAGAGGGATACATAGATGCAAAGTGTGAGTCCTGAAAGGGTGTATTTTCATACATGGGTCATGGGCTTATACCTCATTCCAAAATTAGATACTTGTGTAAAGTTCAATGAACAAAACTACATCTGGCCAAGAAACCATTCATACCTGATGCAACAAATGTGTTATATGGGTTACAGACAGATCAGAGTGTTACAAAGGGATGTGTAGTATCTATAAGTAATCAAAAATCTTAAGAGATAGTGCATGCCAAATTAATAAAGCACAGATAGTTGGTAAGTACATGTGCAACAAATTATGCAGTCACACTCCTCAATGATGGGTAAGTTGTTTTCAGGCCACTACAGTACAATGTGTTCTTTATGAAAGTGCCTAAGGATACCATGGTCATATTTGGAGGTCTGACATTGTTTCATGTGGATGATGATTTATGGGAAGGGAAAGTAGAAAATATGGATTTTTATTTTTTTTTATTTTTATTGTGCATTATTGGTTAAAATAAACCTAAAACACATTTATTAATAATCATTATAGAAATGTTCTAAAAGGCATATGTTAAAATACAAAATAGAAAATACAATATCAATACAGGAAAATACCTCTAGTTAAAATGAATTGCTGAATACTTGCCGGCATTCATTATAAAATCATTTTTTTTAAACATACGTTTATTACATATACCAAGATTACATAGAAACACAAAGTTCAGGAAAGGTCAATGATACATTTATTAGTACATTTCCATATTTAAAACACAGTGGCCATAATTACAATAGATTCTGTGCCTTTAATAGTACTCCAGAATTGATTTCCCGCTCTATGTTGTGGGTTAGCAAGAAACTGAGCATAGCCCTTATCATAACACATAGCCATCTTTGGTCACTGACTTAATACAAGACAGGGCCATCTCAATTTTGTTTCCACACATACAACACTATCTTGTTTCGTGTGGGATCTTTTTTCACCTCTCCATATGCTCCAGCAGGGGTAATATGTTAAATCGGAGATAGGTTATGAATCTTTGGATCAGAATTGATGCCATATTTTACCAAGTAGCTGTTAGCATGGAGCCTGCTGAACTCTTGTTTACAGTATTCTGCATACATTGATGTATCTGCCAAAGAATCCAAATTGTTGAAGACAGCTAGGTGCTTGGTTCTCTTTTTTAATACTGTTAACTAGTTGGGGTGATCCCTCAATTTATCAGGTGATAGGTTTATCAATGCCATATGTCCTGTTTCCGATTTATTCAGCCCTTGTAGAAATGTGTTAGTACAGCTTATGCCATCTAACCGGACTAGGTAATAATAAAGGGTGTCCGGGGATTAAGCCGCTAGGCAGATAGTGATATAGAGTTGGCACCATTGAGTTATCCAATACGTTCTCAACGATTGAACACCCAACTCACATCTTAGGGCTTGCAGCGGTACTGATTGGGGGACTTCTAAAATTGATCTGAGGATTTTACCCTCGAGTTTGTCAAGCCATGCTATCATAGTTTCCGGTAGAATGGCCAGCCGTTAAGTATGGCTGGAACAATACTTTTGCTTTATAAGGCAATTTGACCCTCAAGGTTGTTTCCACCCTTAATACGCATGATCTTTTTATAGACATACCATTTTTTCATTGCCTTAGAGGTGACAATGTTGCAATAATAATCACTAGAGGGTGCTTTACATATATGGAAACCCAAATAAATGTTTTTATCCACCACTTCCAGGGGCATTCCATTCAAGTACCATTTGTAATTAACTGATTTATTTTGGTTACCCAGTGTTATTATTTTAGTTTTTCTGATGTTTATCTTTAAGTTGTTTATCTGTGAATATGTTTCATTGGCTGAAATGGAGCGTTGTAGATCAATGCCCGTTTTATCTTATAAAATTGTATCATCAGCGTAGCTGAGCCATTGTATCTTTATGGGACCAAGGCTGGACGGAAAGCTTCTCCCAGTTGAGATTGCCTCCCCCATATCACTCACATGCAGATTGTTCAAAAGGGGTGAGAGTTTGAAACCTTGTCTCACACTAACATTCCTTTGAATGTCTGTAGCTGTCACCCCCTCATAATTCAAATGGGTATCAACGCTGTTCTCAGAATACAAGAGAGGGATAAAAACAGAAGAGTGCCATTCATGCCCCAACCATCTAGCTTTTGCCAGAGATTCTGGTGAGGGACGATGTCCAACGCTCTACAGTAATCAATAAAACACATGTACATTTTTCCATTGCAAATTTTTTTATTAATCTCAGAATTCAGATATTGAAGAATGCTGATGTTATACAAAGTATTAAAGCCTCTTCGAAATCCGGACTGACAAGGAGAAAGACAATCTCCTTCTATGGATCATTTGGTTGCCTTCCTCAATAAAATACTGGCAAAAATCTTCTGACTAGTGTCAAGCATTGCCAGGAGAGGGTAATTATAAGGGTCAGCTCGAGAGCCTTTTTAAAGACTGGTATTAAAATGGCCCTATTCCACTACTGGGGGATTTTACCCTCATCTAAGATTTACTGAACAATTGTTCCAGTGTATGAGCCCAGAAACGCGGATTTGCCTTATATACATTTGCCAATGAGTCAGGTCCAGGCGCATGTGAGTTTTTTAAAGACTTAATAATTAGTATAATATTTTCCCAAACCCCAGTTCCTTGTTGAAATGAGGGCAGGATACATACTCAGAGTAGGTCTTGTCCTGAGTTTATACATCATAGAACGTGTTCCAAATAATCGCTTGCCATACTGTCTCGCCAATCGGGCATAATTTGATCATCAGGAGTTGTTTAAAAATCTTCGAGCCATGTTTTTGTCATCCGAATTAAGTGAGGCTTTATGATTTCTTCACTCAATTTTTATACTTTGTTTACATCACAGTCTTAAGTTGATTTTTATCCAAAATAGGGATGCTGTTATTCTTATCTATATCTCTTTGGAGCTTTCACAGTTCATTTCTTTCTGCTTGGATCTCAGCATCAAAGACATGTTCATATTGTTTCAAAGACTTAAACAATTTCGGAAATATCTGAACGTGTAAGCTAAGCCAATACATGAATAACAACAGGTCCCAGTTGTTATTCCTAAGCCAGTTGACTTTGGATGTCTTATGATTATTTATAAAGTTACTCATTTTAAGAATGGTCTGGTCATTCCAAGAGATGCGATTTCCTGTAGGATTTACATTAACCTGACAATTTATCTTATTGACCTTTTACAGATTCCGCAACATAGTGGTCCCTGACATGACAGCATGGTCACTTAGAGCATTGGTAGTGATCTCAAAGTTTCCGAATACCTCTTGCGTCCCTCTGTCAACAAAGACGTAGTCAAGACAAGACCAACTAGTGCCGTTTGACCATGTTTGACATCTTGTACCCCCACCATGTGCAATCCTATTAAGACAGACCAAATCGTTCTCGAAGAATAACCTGGCGCATGCACCACCCTTGTCCTTGACAGTGGACATGGGTTCGCCAGCCTGCACCTCATTAACAAGGTCACATTCTTCGATCAATCGCGGAACATTCATATCACCGGCTATAATAACCCTCCCAGTAGGATGGTTTCATACCAGTTGTTTAGTACACATTTCGCACCATAATGACTTACTCAATGTATACCTCCGTACCTGATGCAGAATATACATTTAAAACCATTGTTAAGAAATGTGATGACTTCAGGCCAACAATGGATGCTAAGACTGATCTGGAGGCTATCTCTGGCATGAAAGGATCCAGATCCATATAGGTCTTTATTCATTTTATTTTTACATCTATATAGCGCACAAAACCCAGTGGTATCGAGGCGCTTTTACTTAAGAATACGGTTACAGTAAGTGCTTCAGGTTACAGAAAAGGATGCGTAAGAGGTGAATTACATTGTGGAACGTGCAAAAGGTAATACATCATACGCCAAGTGCAAAAGAAAAGTACAACGTGATCACATCCATTCGGCCTGACCATGTAGCCGGGGGGCAGCAGCACACAGATTCAAAGTCAAATCAATGGGCACATACATGGTGCCTACCCCATATTGCAGGGTGGCAGCAATAAACATCTGCAAAGTCAAATCAGTGGGCAAATACATGGTGCCTACCCCATATTGCAGGGCGGCAGCAATAAACAGATGCAAAGTCAAATCAGTGGGAAAATACATGGTGCCTAACCCATGGCATATAGCAGAGCGGCAGCGGCACACAGATACGAAAGTCCAGCAATGGGCAAATACATTGTGCCTACCCGTTGTTGTGGGGCGGCAGCAGCACACGGATGTGAAAGTCCAGCAGTGGGCAAATCCATGGTGCCTACCCCATGGTGCAGGGCGGCAGCAGCACACAGGTGCGAGAGTCCAGCAGTGGGCAAATACATGGTGCCCACCCCATGTTGCAGGGCGGCAACAGCACAGAAATGCGAAAGTCAATCAATGGGCAAATACATGGTGCCTACCCCATGTTGCAGGGGGACAGCAGCACGCAAATGTGAAAGTCTAGCACTGGGCAAATACATGGTGCCTACTCCATGTTGCAGGGCGGCAGCAGCACACAGATGTGAAAGTCCAACAGTGGGTGAATACATGGTGCCTATCCCATGTTGCAGGTGGCAGCAGCACACAGGTGTGAAATTCCAGCAGTGGGCAAATACATGGTGCCTACCCCATGTTTGCAAGGTGTTAAAGACTCCAATCAAGCAGTCCCACTAAGTCAGTGCCTTGTGTGGGATTGCTCAAGGGAAGCCCTTAATTATATATTTTTATGTCCAGTTCGTGTACTCTGGATGACAACCCTTATATAACACCCCTCTCTTAGAATCTCCCTGACCCCACTGAGCCAAGAAGTAAGTTTTTTTGCAAATTGAAAAGGTTTATTTGAGAATTAAACAATATATATGTATATCGCACTTTTATAATACATTAAAATTGATATCACACTTGTGAATATGAGCAGTAATCAGCAATAGGTAATCCTGCAATAGCAGAGTTCTGGTGACTTATGACTAGGAACAGGGGAATAAGGAATCAGAGAATGCTTTATGGTTTCAAGGAGATGCAAAGATGAATAAAAGGCAGTACAGAAATAAACTTGATATGATTTCAGCAAAAGATAATGTGATCACTTTTTCTTTGACAATTCACTCCCCCCATATGCAATGTAAGGAGATGGAAGTAACACACACAATTCTCACGAATACACACAAATGCAATAGAAAGTTCCAGTTCCCCCCAGTGAGCTTAGAGGAAAACAGGTATGATTTTAAACACAGGCAAAATCCTTTAAATGTGGTATGCAATGAAGTGAAAAATATGCTAAAATGATTGTAATTCCCTCTAGAGGTAAAGGGTGGGTGACAGCTACTTTGTATTATTTCAGGATCACTTTAGCAATGCTCTATGAATGATTATCAGGTTGCAACGAACTTCAGCAATGGAAAGCAAGACTCTGCTATTTTGACAAGTGAAGAAATTGATCCAAAGCGCAAATCGCAGCATTTTTTTTCCGAGTGCGTCGAGCGCGATTATGGGAAAAGTATAATGAATAGAAAGTCGGTTCAGGGTTCGTTGGAAAGCCCAGAATCTTAGCTTTAAAATGCAAATTTCATACCTAGGACATACGGTTCCGGAGACACGGACGATTTCGTGAAGGTAGTTTTTCAGAAATGAAATTTTAAAGTGTCAGAATGACAGATGACAGTTTTGCAGCTTTGAATCAGAAGAAGGGACACAATTGCTATGATGCACTTCTCAATAGGTTAAAATAGTTTGAATTAGATTATTTTAAACTAAGAGATTGGTTTTGCACAGTTCTGGCGAGTACTCACACTATATGTTGGACAGGAATGCGACTTCATCACGAATCGGGTCAGGATTGGCTGCGGTTCTCTCGCCACTGGGTACTGGTTCTCTGGTTCTTCTCACAGCGATCTGGGTCAGCTCTCAGCGATCTGGTCTGGGTCTGGTCTCTCTGGTCTCTGGAGATTGATGGATTTGAAGTCTGGATCTCTGGATGTGAAGTCATCTGTCAGCGTGCTCCGCAAGGAAATGGAAATTGAATGTCCCTACCTGGCTTCCAGTGGCTCTTTTTATGTGTTTTGAAAATAGGTGGGTCGGCTAATTCTGCATGCCCAACCCTCTCAAGATTTGATAGGTCAAAGGATTCTTTGGTCCCTGATTTGAGAAAGGATAGTGTGTCAGAGTGATGTCAGCCATTTACGATCTATTGAAGAAACGCCCCTTTGCTTTTACCTTAGAAATCATTTTTCATAACTACACATATTTCCCAGATACACAGTTGTTTGACATTACACATACATGTTACAGATTACTTATGGTCCATGCTTGTTGAACTCTGATCTTCCTAAGAGCTTGCATTCAAAAATGACAACTTATTTTCGTTTTTAGTTGATTTACCAATATCGGACGTTTACCAAAAATGGCACACATGTACACCGCCTTTCTACCCATATTCCAGTAAATTTTCATTTTTCTATTGTGAACCGCATGTCTGCAATCTCCATAATTCATTGGGTTTTGCCTCAGAACATCGTACGGAATTGAGTTTAGACTCAAATTGTAGGTACAAATTCCATTTTAAGGATCTCCAAATTGTACATTCCTGTCATCTGGTTACAATTAGTTATCAGTGTTTTTATAAAACATATATTTGAGTTCAATTCGATTCACTTCAGTGTTTCGGTCTGCCCCCAGAAACTTGGGATTCAGGGATCACATGTCTCTTCTGCCAGGCAGAGCTCTGTTTACAGTCCACACCCAAATTAACATACTCCATTCAATTGAAAGAGTCTATTGTGTCGGCTGAGGTCAGAAGGTTTCCCAGCCTCTTGGACTGTTAATTGAATCAGCCTGTCTTCTGTGAACCGCAGGTGTTCATAAATTTTGATTAAGCAAAAGGCTTTGAAGTTTCCAGCTGGCTCAGGATCCTTTGGCAACTCCTGAAGTACAGTTGTACTGTCAGAGTTTAGACCGCTAGCGCCGGCTTGTGTCCAAAGCTGGTACTGCACCCATTTTTTTAGGAGTTGTCTTGCATTTGACAGGAGGATTTTGCTTGACAGCTCTAATCCTTGCTGCCATTGTTTTGATGGGCATCCTTACAGTAGAGTGGTGATGTGGAACCCCCCACAAGAAAGTTGAATCTTTAGAGTGGTCTTGTGCCCACGATTTTAGCAACTTGTTGACATCAATAAAAAACAGATTTTGAACAAATTGAAATGGACATTTTGAGCTTGCACTTCAGAGAAACAGCAGTGATTTCAAGGCGCTTTTGATCTAACAGGCACTGCTATTTTTCCTTTGGCACCACCTTTCACCCCTGGTGCTTCCGGTCCATCATGCTTGCACTGGTGGGGGGCAGGTTAGGCGACCATTTTGGTGTGCGCAAAACTGCGCGGTTCTCCTGGTTCTGGGATAGAATGATGGGCGGCGACAGCTCAATCCCCACATCTACCCAGTCTATTGATTTAGTTTTGTTCGGGATAGAATGATGGGCGGTGACATCTCATCCCCACATCTACCCAGTCTATTGATTTAGTTTTGTTCTGGGATAGAATGATGGGCGGCGACAGCTCATCCCCACATCTACCCAGTCTATTGATTTAGTTTTGTTCTGGGATAGAATGATGGGCGGCGACAGCTCATCCCCACATCTACCCAGTCTATTGATTTAGTTTTGTTCTGGGATAGAATGATGGGCGGCGACAGCTCATCCCCACATCTACCCAGTCTATTGATTTAGTTTTTGTTGTCGCCTAATAATTCAACATGGGTCAAAACCCTTGACAAGCCCCCCCGCCCGACTGCGCTTTTATTTCGAGTCGAGGGGGACTCGGGTGCAAAGGATGTTTTGATCCACGCGCTGGTATGTCCGCATCATCTTCTTCCAATTCCGTAGATGGCACAGTTCAGCATCTTTTCCTCCCTCCAGTTGGATCGATCAGTTCTCCTCGCCGGTCCTGATGGGAATATTGGGCGGTACCCTGGGCCCCTCGGATCTTTGCTCCCGGTCCCTGGGTCGTTCTCCTCGGTCAGTCTCCATGGTTTCATCTCTCCTAGGATGATAAAGCAAAAGCGGCAATACCTATTCGTAGACATTTCTCCCCCACTATTGATATAGTGGGGCGGCATATACATTTTATAGTCAAAAACATGAACATATACATTTTTTTAAATCTGGAGGCAAGAACATGTTCAAGAATCATAGAATTTTATAGGCTATATGTGGAATATTTTAGGGTGGAACTGAATTAATCTGGAGCGGTCCCCTCTGGTATTGCAGAGGACTCCTCCAGTTGCTGCAGAGTGTGCCTGGGATGGCAACACTTTAGCTGATTTATATGTACCCACTTGTCTTCCCCTTCCGCCACACTACCTTTGGGGATGCGGATCTTATACGCTACTGGGGAGACCTTGTCTATAATTTCAAACGGTCCCTTCCATGTAGGCAAAAATGTTCGCTGTTTGGCCTGGTTCCTTTGGAAATTTTATAGATAGACCCGGTCTCCCACATTATATTCCTTCCTGGTTGTCTTCAGGTCGTAATGGGTCTTCATGCTATCAGCTGATCTTTCTAGATTCCGCTGAGCATAGGCAAAAGCATGTTGAAGGTGTTTCCTTAAATTCTCCACATACTCATGAGTTGTGGAGGCATTTATCAACGTCTGCTCTTGGGTCCTGTAGAGCAAATGCTGGGAAGCACCATCTTGCGTCCAGTCATCAGCTCAAATGGTGACATTTTAGTTGCAGATGAAGGGGTAGATCTGATGGCTATTAGGACCAGAGGTAATCGGATATCCCAACTTGGCCCAGAATCTGCCACAAACTTTTTTAATATGCTCACTATGGTTCGGTTGTATCTCTCTACTGCTCCAGAAGAAGCTGTCCGGTAAGCAATATGTAGCTTTCTTTTGACCCCCAGTATCTCCCACATCTTTGTCATTACCTCGCTGGTGAAATAGCTACCTCTGTCTGACTCAATCGTTTGAGGTAGACCAAAACGGGAAAAGATGTGGTTAATCATCAGGGCAGCTGCTGTTTCTGCCTTGCAGTTTGGGGACGGGAGACATTCCACCCACTTGGTAAACAAACATGTGACCGTCAACATGTACTTGTTTCCTCTAGACAAGCGTATCACAGGGCCTACGAAGTCGATTTGCAAATCTGACCATGGCAGTGTCATCCCCCGCTTTTGGAGAGGCGCCCCGTGTGTGAGGGATGTTGGCTGAAATTGTGCACACACAAGACACCCCTTCAAGTATTGGTCGAGGTCTTGCCCCATGTGTGGCCAGTATGCAACCTCTCTTAAGATTTTCAGTGTTGTGTGAAACCCCCTACGACCGGCGGTGGCCGCATCATGGACGTGACTTAACATCAGTCTTCGGAATGAGGTAGGAACCACCCACTTATCATGGCCAGCTTGGGATTTCCTTACCAACAAACCGCCTTGGATTCGGAACATCTTTGGACATTTCATCAACACTCTTAGGTCCTCTTTCACAACGTAGTCGGTATTCGTCAGGGGAAAGTTCTCAGGGTCCTCAATGTGTTGGTATAACTTACCAATTATTGGATCCCCCTTCTGAGCCGTAATTAAATCAGCTTCAGGGGTCTCCTTACTCCATTGTGCAGTTGAAAGATCATTGTGAGCATTTGTCTGGGACCTAGTGATAGCAGTGACCTGGATTTCCCCCAACAGGGACTCTATTTCTATTAGATCCCCTTGGATGGCCCCGGTTTTGGCCAGCTGATCAGCTAAGTCATTTCCAGTTTTGTCTGGTCCCTCTACTTTGGAATGACCCTTGATCTTTTTCCAGTAGATGGTCATCCCATTCGATGTGACCAGATCATCAATCTTTTGGATTAACTTCCCATGTTTCAGGGGTTTGTTATTAGCACATAACATGCCCCTGGTTTTCCAATTAACCAGGTGCTCCACGAACCCGTTCCGTACATAATCCGAATCCGTGATTATGACTAGTTCGTGGAGTTGATGTTGGACATCAGTGAGGATGGCTTGTTGCACAGCCATCAACTCTGCTACCCGACTACTTCGGGGACCAATTTTGTACCCAGCAGAGTGTTCTGGGGATTCATTCACCCATGCATTACCTACGCCGGCCACCAGTTCTTTTTCCCCGTTGTTGTCAACATGGTAAGAGCATCCATCCACATAGACAGTGGGCATTCCCTCACACTTGTCTTCTTCAAAGACTTTGTGCGGGAATTAAGGTATGCCTCCATGTTGTCCTTGATTTTTAGACTTTTGTCCTCGAGACAGTTTTCTCTGGCACAATCATGCAAGTCAGCCAGACCTTGCGCGAGGGGACTCTTCTTGTTTTGGCCATATCTGACCTCCACAGGAAAGCCTTTTATTGACAGAATCCAGGAAGTAATTCGGGAATTACTCACATTTCCGGCCCGGATTCTGTCACTTTGGAGGTATTGCAGAGGCTGGTGTGGAGTCTCCACTATGATGTGTTCCCCCTGGATGAACGGGCGGTAATTCTTCAATGCCCACACCGTTGCCAGGAGTGCCTTCTCACAATCGTTGAATTTTTCCTCCACAGAGGATAAAGTTTTGCTCGCATGGGAGATTACTTTATTGACCTTGTCATGCTTTTGGTATAATACTGCCGTCAGGCACGTATTAGAGAACCCTGTCTCAAGGAAGAACTCCTTGTTTCTGACAGGGTAAACTAGGCAAGGCGCTTGTGAGAGGCTTCTTTTGAGTTGTCTTACTTCCTCAGATTGTTCTGGACCCCATTCCCACTTAACCCCCCCTTCAAGAGATGAATCAGGGGTCTGGTGATCTCTGTGTAGCCCTCAATGAACTTTCTGCTTTAATTAGTCAGTCCAAGGAGGCTCCTTAGTTCCCGCAGAGTTGTGGGGTCTTTAAGTTTCTGAAGTGCTTCCACTTTCTTTTCCTGGGGACAGAGACCCTGAGGAGTAATCTCATGCCCCAAGAAATTAACACGGGTTCTACACCACTGTGCTTTCTGAAAGGAAAGTTTTGCTCCGGCGGCCCTCAACTGTGTCAGAACATAACGAATCTCCGCTATATGTTCCTCCACAGATGAACTTTTGATGAGGACATCATCTACATAAGCCAGGTTACCCCTTGCACCCAGGTCGGGCATGGCCTTATGTAGGAAAATGTTGAATTCATTGCCGGAGTTGAGGTATCCGAAGGGAGTCCGGGCCCAATTGTACTGCTGGCCCCCAAAGGAAAAAGCCAGTTTGTATTGGTCCTCCCTACTGACAGGCACGGTCCAGTATCCATTGGTCAGGTCTATTGCAGTGAATACCTGTGACCCCTGAATCTGGGCCAGCCCTTGGTCAATGTAGGGCAGAGGCCATCGGGAAGCATGGACCCGTTTGTTGAGCTCCCTAAGGTCGGCACAGAGTCTCCACTGGCCGTTTGGCTTCAATATTCCCAGCACCGGATTATTGAAGGTGCTGTGTACTGGACAGATTATTCCCCAGGACTCAAGGTTCTTAATTATTTCAGTAAGGGACTCCATGGATGCGAGAGGCAAACGATATTGCTTCACAAACACTGGAGTAATTCCAGGGTCCGTGGCAATTGTTGTTGTGTGGATGTCGGTGCGACCACAGTCATATGAGTCTACTGCAAAGAGATCTTGGAAATCCAAGAAAACTTGTTTCAACTTTTGCTTTTGTTCCAGAGTCACACAGGCATCAGCTAGGTTGACTCTCTCTTCCACCATCTGCCTGACGCCTGGAAAGACTTCTGGTTTGGCTATTTCAGCGGCCTCCTCCAGCTGGGTGGAGAAGTCCCTGGTCAGAGTGCTGATTTGGACTGGAGGCTTCAGGTGGGAAAGGCAGCCCTCATGGACCTGGAAAATCACCTCATCCCTTCTGAAGTCACAAGTCACGTCTTCCTTACCATATTGGCAAGAAGTGTACACCAGGAAGTTCCCCCCATACTGGGTAAAGATCCTGTCTGGTGTTGTATTGTCCTCACTGTCACTGTCAAAACAGTCCTTGGGGATTGGTCCTAACAGTTAATTTCCTAAATCAATGGAGAAATGTCAGTCATCAACCGCCATTCCAATAATGGTGCCTGCGGCTAGAGTAATACTCTTTAAGTCGCTGTTATCCACCTCTATTGGAATGGTGTCATGTTCTATGTTGACTAATGGTGTTGGGTTTACCCCTAACCCTTGCTGTTGAAGGAAAGCATTTAGATGAATATAAACATCAGGGTTTTTCAATTTTTGTCCTCTTTTAACTTTCAATTCCAGGGAGAATTGTCGGGTCCTTTCTGGGATGGTGACTTCCTCTTTAACCTGAATTTCAACTGCATAAGGTAGCAATTGAGCTGACCTAAATGCTTTTTCTGGATCATCAAAGCCCATGGGATTATCCGCTAATCGGACCAAGCTTTGAAGTTTATTAGGTCCAAACTAATGGCAAAGCGATTGAGAATGTCACTGCCTAAGTAAAAGGCGGCAGTGACTTCTCGCACGACTCAACAATTATGGACTATGCTCTTGTTGCCAATGGAGATTTTGAGCATACACCTGCTTGGCAGGAGATGTTAGGAATTGGGTGCTTCCAGGTCCATTTCCCATTTGTCTATCAGTTTGAATGTGGGAATGGCTGGATCTTTTGGGAGTTGGCGGAACATGGCTTCGCTGATGAAGCTCTTACCGTTGTTCACACACACTCGAGCGAGAACAGAGTCCTTCCCATCATTTAACTGAACAGGGATGAACAACTGCTCTCCAATCTGCTGAATATCAGCCAAGCTCTGAGCTGATTTCACATCTTTGTGGACTATCAGAGTGGGAATGTCTGATTGTGGATTAGTAAAGAATTTCAGAGTATTTCCTTCCAGTGTGGAATACCACCTTAAACTGGAAGGAAGGTTGATTTTCAGAAATAGAGAGGACCCCCCATCACCAGTCTGTTGTCCTACTGCTATTACTGTCACGTCTGGAATTTGGTTGTTCTGGAAGTGAAATTCTACTTGGTCAGATTTTTGTTCAACCATGTGGCACGTTCCGTTTAAACTAATATGGTTGACACTCTGTTTTAGTTTTATTGGTTGGCTAGTCTGGGTCCAGAGGACCCTGTTTACGCAATCTATTAGGGGTGACAACCTTCTCAGGAGGTCATTCCCTAGTAAACAAGGGGTGTCCTCTGGAATCACTACTATGACCGGGTGTTTCACCTTGTGTCGCCCAATTTTGATGTCCAAATCTGCAGTCCCCTCGACGGGAATTTCCTTCCCGTCAAAGTTCTGCAGTTGTCCAGGAAGAGAGGTGAGAGGAATACAGTGATTCTCCCCCCTTCCTACATTTAGTGCATCAAAGGCCCTTCTGGACAGAAGGGTAGCTTGGGATCCAATGTCCACCAGTGCAAAAATTGTACCCTGCCCCTGTATTTGTGCCGGGGCATAGTATCTTCCCTCCTTCTCCTCAAAGGGGCACAGATAATGCAAATTTCTGGACAACTGGTGGGCTAACTTTCTGGTTTTGGACATGGCGAGAGAAGAGATTTGGGCAGAATTCTGTGGAGAGCCTCGGGAATCTGAAAGAAAAAGTTGGCAACTGGAAATGGTTTCGGGTTCTGGGCCGCCCCTTTTTGTAGGCGGTCATCAGGATGGGTTTGACCCATGGAATTTTGGTATTGTTGGTTCTGGGATAGGATGATGGGCGGCGACAGCTCAATCCCCACATCTACCCAGTCTGGATTGGAATCTCTTGGGACCCATTTTTCCTTGGGAGGAGTTCCCACATCTCTGAAGGAGAAGATCCTTTTCCCAGGATCCTCTGAGGATCCCTCTCCCTCAAATTGGAAGACCTGTACCTCCTTCACAAAATGGGTCTGTGTGGGTACTTTGTTTCTCCTACCTCCTCTCTTCTCCTTGGGCGGCAGACTTCGAGGGGTAGGAGATTTTGTTTCCGGTTCCTGGGTTTCCAGGGGCTGTTTACAAGTGGGGAAGGAAGCTTCCCCCAAGGCTTTACACCTCCCTTCCCCTTGTGCCTCCTCCCTGGGAACCGGTGTGTTATCGGGGTGCTGCCCCCGTCATTGTTCTGGAGCACCAGGTCCAGAGTTTGGGGCATTCTGCGGTGGCCTGCTCATCTGAGGGTTCTGTTGAGCCCTCAGTATGTGACCCAGATCCCGTGTCATATTTTGGACCTGGCGCTCAAGTTGGGAAACCCGCTCAGGTTGATACGTGGTTCTGTTTTCTCCCCTGGGCTGATCCCGGGAAGGGTAGCTATCCCTTCTCTGGTAATACCCTCGGTTGGGAAGATTTAGGTGCCCCTCCACCCTTGGCCTCCCCTCTCCCGGATTAGGTTGTTTGGGCTCAGGGAATTGGGGAAAGAAGGATGGATGGTTTTGGGGTTGGAAATTGGGTGGATACATGGGAAAAAAGTTCTGCCCAGTGTTTGGGGAATATCTGCCCTCCTGTGGGAAGTTAGGAGGGAAGTTCCCTGGGTCAGGTGCTTGGCTGAATCCCCCCCCTTGGGCTGGAGGAGTCCACACATAACCCAGGATTGGTCTGTTTCCCTTGTAGCGGGGACTTACATAGTCAGGGGAGCTGGGGACCCCATTTGTGGGACTACCTCCTTGACTCCCTGTCTGTGACTGGCCCGAGGGCCTTCTGGGCTTAGAATTATTTTGTGCAGGCAGGTTTTTAGGCCCCCCCATCTCCAAATCTAAAACCAGGGCAACCTATACCTCTGCCACCTGGGCGGCAGCAGGGGTGCTGTTGGTTTTGGTTCTTTTTGGCTGATTCTTGTTTTCCACCGGTTTCTGCACTTCATAGATGCAGGTGGCTTGCTCAATGACCCAGTCTAAAGATCTTTTCTCGTGAAAATCTCTCACAAGCTGGGTCATTATGTATTTGGGGAGAGCATGGAAAAATGTGTTGACGAATTCTCTGCTGTCCGTGCGCACCCTTCTGGTGGTCTGCGCAAAGGCACGCTTCAATTCTTGCACAAATTCTTGTGGGGCCTGATCCCACATTGCAAATTGTAGGCTGCCTTGCGAGCCTCTTGGGGATTTCTATGCACAGAAAAGTGTTTCAAGATGGCCGCCCTATAGGTGGACCATCTTGGATGATTTTGGTCCTCCAGCCCCGCAAAGAAACTGGAGTATTCTGGGGAGAATGTCCATTTGACGTACTGGATGCAGCTACTGCTGTCCTTCAAATGGAAGGTCTCCATCATTTGCTCAAAGAGCTCCAAGTGTTGCCACACAGAATACTTGGAGTTCTTGTGATAAGGCGTGAAGACACTCCTGATTGCCTTAATCTGTTTTAAGGGCCCCTTAAGCAAGGCCTTTTTGCCTTATTGGCCTTTTCGGTTCGGGTAACCCTGGTCCATTCATCCTCCGACTCAGAAGCACTGCTCCCAGAGGTGCCCGTCTGATCTTCCAGGTTTTCCCGGAATCTGCGAGCCTGGGAATGGCTGGCAGAATGTGGGGACCTGGTCTCCTGTGTCCTGAGATGTTCAGAGGAGTCTTCAGATCCCTCCTTCTACCAGGATTTGCTGGGTACCCCCCACCCCCCACTGACCTAACTGGGCAGAGGTTTTCAGGATGACCTTAGTGGGCCTACTCTCCTGCGGTTCCGCACTAAATTGCACTGTGCTTGGGTGCCCATACCCGGATGCCCGCCCATCCATTCCTGGAAGGTACTGGCCTATGAACCCCATACTTTTGGCCGGATAGTAATCTGCCCTCCCTGTGGCCCTGTGCTCATGTGCGTCAGGGGACATGGGGGTGGCAGAGTCCAAGGACTGGGAGAGATGAAGGCCTCTGGTACTGGGGCTCCTGAGGTTATGCTCAAGGGTTTCCCTTTCCCAGCGAACTTCATCTCTATCAGCCCCTGCTCCCTGTTGCAATGCAAGAGCCTGCACTTTCAGTTCCTCGGTTAAGGCCTTACTAGACTCTATCAGTCTCTCCTGCATGGCTACCTGTTGCTTGAGCCTATCATTGTGCTGACGGAGAGCCTAATTCTCTCTCTGTGCTTCCTGGTTGGTCCTGGAGTACTGGGCCAGTCTTTGCTGCTGGAGGGTTACCTCCTGAGTCCCATCCCTACTGGCCTGCTCCTTTCTTGCCAGAGCATCTTCCACCCTCCTGGTGTGCTCTAACAAGTTCTGATGCTCTTTTTGGAGGTCACCCAGCCCCTGGAGGGCCTGGTGATTTCCTTCAATGTTTTCTTTTAATTGGCAGACTTCCTGGCTTAAGGTGTCCTTTTCCTGACTAAGAGCCTGCATCTGTGTCGCCAGGTCGTCCCTCTGCCTTTGAAAGGCACCAGCTTTCTGGCGTTCTTGATCAAACTCTGCCTGGGTATCCAGGTCTTTCAAATTCAATCTATTGCTTTCCTCTTTCTGTCTGTCTAGTCGAATTTGCAGGGTGGCTACCTGCTCTGTGCATGCCCTATTAAAGTCTAGTTGTTGCTCCAGCTTTTTCTGGCTCTGCAGTAGGGAGTCCAACCCTTCTTGGTACTCCTTCTGCAAGGCCAGAAATCTGGTATCCTGGTCAGCCTTTTCCTTTTGCAGGATATCCATATCCTCTTTCATTTTAATGATGTATTGTCTACTCTCGTTTTCTGACTCCTGGCTTCTGGGCAGCCTCTGCTCAGAAGAGACCAGGTCAGATTGGGCCTTTTCTAACGCCATCTGTTGCCTATTTGCCAGATCTTGGCCTTCAGCACATTTGTCCTGCATGGCTCCCATATATATATACAAATATGCCGCTATCCTGGCAATCTTATTGTGTTCATCTTTGGCTTTAGTTCAATCAGGGCCACATGTAAGGGACCCTGATCTCTCCACATATCTGACCCAGTTGTAGTGACCTGTTGTGTGATCGCCTGCAACCATACATTTTGGTCCTGTTCAGACCATTCACCTCTCACAAACAGTTTATGTAAGAGGTGCTCCCTAGCTATCTTCATATCTACCAAGGTCGTCATTCTGGAGATTGATTTCCTTCCTGACTTACAGACGTTTATATTTTATTTTGCAAAACAGACCGTTTCCTTAGAGCGTTCCTTTGAGGAGTGCTTTACAGCGTAACACAGCGTGGCGATCTAACCGGATATGTATCCTGTCAGCTGGCACGCTGTATTAATCTGCACAAGTGATAGATCTAATCCAAAATCCCCGGCTACGAGCCCCCACTTTGTTAAAGACTCCAATCAAGCAGTCCCACTAAGTCAGTGCCTTGGCTGGGATTGCTCAAGGGAAGCCCTTAATTATATATTTTTATGTCCAGTTCTTGTACTCTGGATGGCAACCCTTATATAACACCCCTCTCTTAGAATCCCCCTGACCCCACTGAGCCAAGAAGTAAGTTTGTTTTGCAAATTTAAAAGGTTTTTTTGACAATTAAACAATGTATATGTATATCACACTTTTATAATAAATTATTAATTGATATCACACTTGTGAATATGAGCAGTAATCAGCAATAGGTAATCCTACAATAGCAGAGTTCTGGTGACTTATGACTAGGAACAGGGGAATAAGGTATCAGAGAATGCTTTATGGTTTCAAGGAGATGCAAAGATGAATAAAAGGCAGTACAGAAATAAACTTGATATGATTTCAGCAAAAGATAATGTGATCACTTTTTCTTTGACAATTCACCCCCCCTATGCAATGTAAGGAGATGGAAGTAACACACACAATTCTCAGGAATACACACAAATGCAATACAAAGTTCCAGTTCCCCCCAGCGAGCTTAGAGGAAAACAGGTATGATTTTAAACACAGGCAAAATCCTTTAAATGTGGTATGCAATGAAGTGAAAAATATGCTAAAATGATTGTAATTCCGTCTAGAGGTTCAGGGTGGGTGACAGCTACTTTGTATTAGTTCAGGATCACTTTAGCAATGCTCTATGAATGGTTATCAGGTTGCAACGAATTTCAGCAAAGGAAAGCAAGGCGCTGCTATTTTGACAAGTGAAGAAATTGATCCAAATCGCAAATCGTGGCTATTTTTCCTAGTGCGTCGAGCGCGATTAATGAAAAAGTATAATGAATAGAAAGTCGGTTTAGGGTTCGTTGGAAATCCCAGAATCTTAGCTTTAAAATTAAAGTTAAATTTCGTTCCGGTTCCGGAGATGCAGATGATTTCGTGAAGGTAGTTTTTCAGAAATGAAATTTTAAAGCTTCAGAATGACAGATGACAGTTTTGCAGCTTTGAATCAAAAGAAGGGACACAATATCTATGATGAAGTTCTCAATAGGTTAAAATAGTTTGAATTAGATTATTTTAAACTAAGAGATTGGTTTTGCACAGTTCTGGCGAGTACTCACACTATATGTTGGACAGGAATGCGACTTCGTCACGAATCGGGTCAGGATTGGCTGCGGTTCTCTCGCCACTAGGTATTGGTTCTCTGGTTCTGCTCACAGCGATCTGGGTCAGCTCTCAGCGATCTGGTCTGGGTCTGGTCTCTCTGGTCTCTGGAGATTGATGGATTTGAAGTCTGGATCTCTGGATGTGAAGTCGTCTGTCAGCGTGCTCTGCAAGGAAATGGAAATTGAATGTCCCTACCTGGCTTCCAGTGGCTCTTTTTATGTGTCTGGGTGGGTCGGCTAATTCTGCATGCCCAACCCTCTCAAGATTTGATAGGTCAAAGGATTCTTTGGTCCCTGATTTGAGAAAGGATAGTGTGTCAGAGTGATGTCAGCCATTTACGATCTATTGAAGAAACGCCCCTTTGCTTTTACCTTAGAAATCATTTTTCATAACCACACATATTTCCCAGATACACAGTTGTTTGACATTACATGTACATATTACAGATTACTTATGGTCCATGCTTGTTCAACTCTGATCTTCCTAAGAGCTTGCATTCAAAAATGACAACTTATTTTCGTTTTTAGTTGATTTACCAATATCAGACGTTTACCAAAAATGGCACACATCCGCCTTTCTACCCATATTCCAGTAAATTTTTATTTTTCTAGCGTGAACCCTGTGTCTGCAATCTCCATAATTCATGGGGTTTTGCCTCAGAACATCGTACGGAATTGAGTTTAGACTCAAATTGTAGGTACAATATCCATTTTAAGGATCTCCAAATTGTACATTCCTGTCATCTGGTTACAATTAGTTATCAGTGTTTTTATAAAACATATATTTGCCTTCAATTCAATTCACTTAAGTGTTTGGGTCCGCCCCCTGAAACTTGGGAGTCAGGGATCACATCTCTCTTCTGCCAGGCAGAGCTCTGTTTACAGTCCACACCCAAATTAACATACTCCATTCAATTGAAAGATTCTATTGTGTCGGCTGAGGTCAGCAGGCCAGGGGGCCACTCTGCATTTGGTTAGCATGTCCATGTGATCTCCTGGCTTCTTGTGTGGAGTTCTGAGGTGAGAAGGTTTCCCAGCCTCTTGGACTGTTAATTGAATCAGCCTGTCTTCTGAGAACCACAGGTGTTCATGAATTTTGATTAACCAAAAGGCTTTGAAGTTTCCAGCTGGCTAAGGATCCTTTGGCAACTCCTGAAGTACAGTTCTACTGTCAGAGTTTAGACCGCTAGCGCTGGCTTGTGTCCAAAGCTGGTATTGCACCCATTTCTTTAGGAGTTGTCTTGCATTTGACAGGAGGATTTTGCTTGACAGCTCTAATCCTTGCTGCCATTTTTTTGATGGGCATCCTTACAGTAGAGTGGTGATGTGGAACCCCCCACAAGAAGGTTGAATCTTTAGAGTGGTCTTGTGCCCATGATTTTAGCAACTTGTTGACATCAATAAAAAACGGATTTTGAACAAATTGAAATGGACATTTTGAGCTTGCACTTCAGAGAAACAGCAGTGATTTCAAGGCGCTTTTGATCTAACAGGGTCTGCTATTTTTCCTTTGGCACCACCTTTCACCCCTGGTGCTTCCGGTCCTTCACGCTTGCACTGGTGGGTGGCAGGTTAGACGACCATTTTGGTGTGCGCAAAACTGCGCGGTTCTCCTGGTTCTGGGATAGAATGATGGGCGGCGACAGCTCAATCCCCACATCTACCCAGTCTATTGATTTAGTTTTGTTCTGGGATAGAATGATGGGCAGCGACAGCTCATCCCCACATCTACCCAGTCTATTGATTTAGTTTTGTTCTGGGATAGAATGATGGGCGGCGACAGCTCATCCCCACATCTACCCAGTCTATTGATTTAGTTTTGTTCTGGGATAGAATCAGGGGGGCCACAGGTCATACCCACATGTACCCAGTCTATTGATTTAGTTTTGTTCTGGGATAGAACGATGGGCGGCGACAGCTCATCCCCGCATCTACCCAGTCTATTGATTTAGTTTTGTTCTGGGATAGAATGATGGGCGGTGACAGCACATCCCCACCTCTACCCAGTCTATTGATTTAGTTTTTGTTGTCGCCTAATAATTCAACATGGGTCAAAACCCCTGACAAAGGTGGCAGCAGCACACAAATGCGAACGTCAACCAAAGTGCAAATACATGGTGCCTCCCCTATGTTACAGGGCGGCAGGAGCACACAAAGGCGAAAGTCAATCAATGGGCAAATACAGGGTGCCTCCCCCATGTGGCAAGGCGGCAGCAGCACACAAATGCGAACGTCAACCAAACTGCAAAAACATGGTGCCTCCCCTATGTTACAGGGTGGCAGGAGCACACAAATGTGAAAGTCAATCAATGGGCAAGTACATGGTGCCTACCCCATGTTGCAGGGCCGCAGCAACATGCAGATGCGAAAATTAATTAGAGGGCACTATCGGTCTTGGAAGAATGGTGGAAGGGGAGGGGATGAGGACATCAAGGGCATTTGGGCATGGAGGTATACACAGATTCACAGTTGACCAAGGGAGGTGGGGGTACACACAGCATCACAGGCGACCAGGAGGTGTGGGGGTACACACAGAATCAGACGTGACATGGGGGTGAGGGGACACACAGCAGCACACACGACCGGGGGGTTACGCACAGCAGCACAGGCAACCAAAGGGGCTCTAGGGGTACACACAGCATCACAAATGACCTGGGGGTGGGGGTACACACATCATCAGAGGTGAATTGGGGGGGTACACACAGCATCACATGTGACCGGGGGTGGGGTGGGGGTACACAGAGCATCACAGGCAACCAAGGGAGGGGGAGTACACACAGCATCACAGGGGACCAGGGGGGGTACCCACAACATAAAAGGCGACCAGGGGGTTTGTTGTACACACAGCATCACAGGCAACCAGCGGGGGTACGCACAGTATCACAGGCGACTGGGGGGTACACACAGCATCACAGGTGACCAGGGGGGTGGGGTTACACACAGCATCACAGGCAACCTGGGGTTGGTGGGGGTACACACAGCATCACAGGTGACCTGGGGTGTGGGTGGAGGTACACACAGCATCACATGAAACCATGGAGGGGAGGCATACCTGAAGTGGACAGGGAGCTGACAGGGGCATTTGTTGTGGACCTTTGTAGATCTGGCCAGCTCCCACCTCCCAGTTGCTGTGATTGGCTAATAAGGCCAAGGCAACCGATGGGAGGGTGAGTGAGGCCAGGCAGAGGAAAAGCAAAGGGGAGCAGCCATTTTGTAATGGCAGAGTAACAATGATCCCCAAGGCAGAGATGTACAAATATTCCTCAAAACCCACGTGATGGGATTAGGCAAGGCAGGGAAGATCACATCAAATCTATCCCCAGCTGCCTTTCAAATTGTAGAATTTTCAGAACAAAGCAAGATTTTCACGCAACGGGTGCAATGCACACACAAGAACAAGGGCATTAGGCTTTCAATGTGTGCGCTCTTCCAGATGGTTTTCAGGGCAAGCGATGGTCCCTAGCAGCCCACGCAGTGTTGCTCCTACCAAGGAGTTGAAGAAAGAAAGCAATCCTTATCCCACCCAAAGGACGCCCTTGTTTACCACCTACAGCATGGGCTGAAATAATAGATTATCCATCGATGAGAAGATCATCCATCAACCAGGTCTCTTGTAGTAAAAATATGTCAGTAGACTCGATGATCTCAATTACCTGAGGATGGGAAAGAAAATACCTATGTCCTCTAGTATTCCAGAAGGTAAAAGAAATCTATTAATAAATCATTTTTCAATATTCCCCCATGGCCAACACTTATAGATTGCAAGACAATTGGTTTGGGCCAGGCATTTTATATCTAGCGACATTTGGTCTTGCACGGACATTCCTTCCCATGCTCAAACAGACTATCACTTTTAAATCCATTTCTGCTAAAGCGTTCGTACAAATGTTTAGTAGTGACTCAATTGCTGGTGTTTTAAATTGCATGATATCCCAGTTGTCCTGACTGTCCCACCTTGGCAGTCCCACGCCACAGATATCACTCGAGGAACTAAATGTCAGATCATTAATTTTCCCCCATAACTCCAACAATCTAGTCCGATTTAAAAAGGACTGTCCTACTTCGGGTGCAGTTCTTCAATTTTAACCATGGGCTCTAATACCGCAAATGCATTCCTCCTTTTCCTACCATCATTGGTCCTTTGAGTGTGTATCACCCCTTGGTCAGGGGTCTTAGGTTCTTCCCCCACTATGGAATATTGGTGTTCAAAAGAAGGCTTGCAAACTCTCTGCAGGACTTTCTCAGGCTGCTTTTGGCACCAACATTCCCTGCCTTCGGTTGCTATGGGACGGTCCACCTTGGGCCTACTTTAGTCTCGATCTTTGGTCTTGCAGGAAATCCTCATTGATGAGTGTGGTCGTTGTTGGTTTTTTGCCTAAGGGATCCTTCATGGGCTGAACACATTTATCCAAAGGACCCCTCAATTCAACCTTTCTACTAATCCTGTCCCCCAGATCATTGGAAAATGAAACAGTTTGAGCCCCCTTAGGTCTACTTGGGTTTTCTGTTAGGCCAGTTTCTTATTACCTTCTGGATTAATAATAATTTCTTCTTTTGGAGAAGGATTGTTGGGGTTTTACCGGGCTCACCTTATTATTTACCTTCTGGATCTGTTGAGTAGGGAGATTTCATTGCAAAGCGCCTCCAGCGTGTCTTTCTCATTTTCAGCCATGATACTCCAGGAATCGTTGTTTGTGGAGTAAACGGACTCTCGCTCATGCATTGGTGAGATGGGGTCTTTAAATCCCCCACCTCTGAGCCTTTAGAGGTAATCATCTGACTAGTTAGTGGCATTTCCCTTCTTTGGAGACCCTTTACGAAAGGGACCCATGTCATCTGGCTGTATAACTGTACCTGTAGCTTTAGCTAGGCTACAGTTTTCTGCTGTAACTTGATGATTGGTTATTTTGGAAAACAATTGCCTTCATGGCTACTAGTCACTAGATATATTTGTGCATAAGGCTGTAAGCATATCCACTCTGATTACCAAAGAGGTCAGTATAAAAGAGAGGTCTGACTGTGCCCTTAGCGAAGATGGTGGTGCTCTGCTTCTGTATGTCACCTGCTCGGTGTCACCTGCAGTCAATCTCTCCAAGCACCATACCAATGCATCCAAGTTAGGGCTTGCTGAAAGGTTGGGGCTCTTTACTTTTTCTACAAGAGTTGATAAAGGGACTAACGAGTTCCTCGTTATCTGGTAGCATGAGCTCAACAATTAACCATTATTTGGGGTGTGGCCAGCCAGATCCTGCACAACTCCTTCTTAAATATCAATTGTGAGAAGCTCCAAAAGGTTTCAGTGACGCATGAAATCCTTCTGCATCGATTCGTGCTACAACAGACCGAAATCAGTGCGAGGTTCCGTGGATACGACGTTCGCGAGAGGGAGACTGCGAACCACGAATGGCTCTCAAAATGGCCACTGCGGACAAGAAATAGGTGGAGAGCATGGCATATCTACGAGGGAGCCAGCCTGAGGGAGAGGATCGCACCATCGGCCGGACGGCGGACAGCAGATCGTGTGCAGCCCCCAACCTGGTGATATCAGAGAGGCCGCATGGTCATACAGGGCCAGCTGTCACCCGCTCCCCCTCCACGATCCAGCCTAGCCGAGCAACACCGCGGCAGCGTTCCCGCCCATGCAGACGGCCGAAGGCGATAGCTCCCCCTCCACTACCAAGCAGCAACAGAGTGCGGGAAAGCCCGGACGGCCAGCCGAAGAGAAAGAGCACAGGGACTTGAGGAGCACAAACAGCCCCCATTAGCGCTGCCTCAACTACACCTTGAGAATAGCCACAACCCGCCTACGCGGCAAATAACGCAGCGCTAAAAAAAGGGTCCAGGAAGAGCCACCAGAACCCACAACTAGATCACGGGTGCTCCGCACTGCGTTGAGCGCCTGCTGAACCCTCCCCAACTCAGAGGCAACGCACTTACTTGCCACCACGCGACGGACAGAAGCAAAACGGTAAGGAGAAGGGGAAACAGGGAGAAAGGAGGTGGCACGAAGTGAACTGATCTCCAACGCCATCATAACGAAGAGACAAAATGGGGAAAGACAAGCCCAGGAAAACCTCCACACAGAGCAGGATAGAGCAATACACTACCACACCAACGGCTCGCTCCCCGGATCGGTCGACATCAATGGAAACAGAGTGCATGGAGGAGGATATTTCCCTCAGGGATGTAATGAGTGCTATTGCCAGCTCAAGAACATCAATGGTGAAAAAGATGGACAGTATTGGCGCTGAGGTGTCTCTATTGAGACACGATCTACAAAAATTAACCTCACACACTGAGGAGGCCAAAGCAGGTATTTCGGAGACTGAAGACAACCTGCGGGGGGTCAATCGTCACATATCTGGCATGTTAGAACGCATTAAAATCCTGGAAACAAGAGTGGATGACAGTGAAGGCAGATCCAGATGCAATAACATCCGCATACTTGGCCTCCCTGAGAAGGCAGGAGGGGCAAGCATGGAACTATTTCTTTAAGAATGGCTCACCGACACATATGGTGTGGAAGCCTTTTCCAGGTTATTTTCCATCGAGCAAGCCCACCATATCCCAACTGGTAAAATCGCATCGGGTGCACCACTGCGCACAGTCATCGCAAGATTCCTAAACTACAGGGATAGAGATGCTGTGCTGCAACTGGCAAGATCGAAAGGGGCTGTCACGTATAACGGATCTAAAATTGCCTTCTTCCCTGACTTCACCAGGGAGGTGCAGAAAGCGCGCCAATCCTTTGATCCACTCAAAAAGCGCCTGCAATCAATGGGAGCTAAATACGGTCTAATCTTCCCTGCTCAACTCAAAATATTCCATAATGGAACGACAGTGCACTTCACAGACCCTAAAGAAGCGTGGAACTAGGACGAAAGACATATAGAAGGCGACTGGAGCACCTGGGAAAAAAGAGAGGGGAACGCAACAGACCACACCCTGAGCGACCACCAGACTTACGGCCCCAACAACAGCAACAAGAAAGAATGCCGCAACAAGAAAATGAATAATAATAAGGAACAACAGCACCTAAACTAACATAACCACTGCACGCAAAGCGCAAAGGAGCCCTTGCTCCAAACCGAAACAAAAATCACAAAGCACGCTATGGATGGCAGCCAACCTAGCAGCCGCCCCCCCGACAAGGAAACAAATTCACAGGGTGCTAAACTGCCTAGCTCCAGAATCTATGCACAGACTGCAAAGTCCTGCTAGCACGGAGCGGGCATATGCGATTTGAAATTTAACTGTTTATGAGTTTATGATGGGACGACAGATGCTTCAGTTGGGGTTGGAGTATAGGGAGGGGGAGTTGGGGGAAAAGTTATTTTTCAAAGTTCAGCATACGATGGCACTATGAGCACCACAAACAAATTGAAATCCAAAATATATTACACTCTGTGGGATGTATTTACCCATGCATCCGAGCCCTACCTCAAAACTGTGCAGTACTGACATGAAAACATCATGATGGCCAGAGCTTCCCAGAAAATGCACAGGGAAATGCAGGAAGAATAGGCTGCCACCCATTTTTGCCGATGTTATGGGCACAGAAGGACACTGCCTAAAACCACCATTGGACTACCCGCACAGTAGTCTGAAACCATTGGGAATGGCAATGCTGATTGCCAAATGCAACCTAGAATTGTGGGGAATTCATTCTTCAATCCCAAAAATGGGTGCAGTACCAGTACTCACCACTATCCAAAAGCCGGCGTTTTAAAACCACCCTGTGTTCCTCTGAAGGCAAGCCAAAGTGTCTATTTTAAACATTGCAACATGTGCAAAATATTCACTGAACACCAGCAGACATTTGGTAGAATGGAGTGTTGTGTGCCTACAAAATCTGGGAAATGAAGAGCCCAAAACAATGCTTATAACAAAACTGCTATGGAGTCAGCAGTTTAAGTTGCACTGGATTTAAAGACACTAAAATTGAAAATGTTTAGATTAAATGAGTGACCTATGTTTGGTGTCACATGCCTTTGTAACTGTTTAAATGTCATAGTTTTAAACTTAGAATCAGCCTTCTAGCTGCATATGTAAAAATGTTTAGTTTATTTGAAAGCAGGAACTGGGGAACAAAAAGTGACATTTTATCTGAAACTTGGCTTAAGGAACTGAATTCTGCCTGGCAACTACCCCCATCAGGAGTGAAACTTGAGTCACAGCTGTGTTCCCAGGCCTAGCTGCCCTTTTGCTGCTCACACTAAGGATATGCCATCTATCTGATAATTGAATTACCTGTGCTCTGCAGGAGAGTGAACAATGCAACTCCCTTCACCCAGGCAGAGGGTTTATTGAGAGGATCATAAATGGCTTCCTCTTGAACAATGAGCCTCTCCTGACTCAGGCAAAGGTTTTATTGCGGCAGTCGTGAAGTGTGGCTTCCTCTTGGCAGAGGCTGGGAGGAGCGCTGCCTGTGAGAGCGGGCTGGCTTGGCAGAACTGGATAGGCCAGTGTTTCTACCTTGTGCTGGGGGGAGGCCGCGCCCCTTTGGAGCCAGAACATAGCTTTAGGGGGATGGATCGTTCATGGAGCGGACGTGTGAAGGTTTTATAGATGGTGCCATGGTTCTTGTGATTTTTCTGCCCACATTTTGGGAGGTTTTTCGACCCGGTGGCGTGTTCAGGGGGGTTTTAGCGGAAAGGTGGATGTTGCTCTAAATGTATGCATGTTGGAGGTCTGAGGCTTCGTCGGTTGGTGTCCGTGCTCCCTGCGCACATGTGTGTAGGGTTGGGTCAATGTCAGAGATTGCAGGATCAGTTGGAAGGTGAAATATGTGCCATTTCTGAGTGCAGGCTCCCAGGAGGAGCAGAGTTTGAGCGGGGTGTACCTCCTGTGGTGCGTGATGGGTGCATGTGATTTTAAAACAATGTGTACCTCTGCAAATGTGTATTTGTTTCAAATCTGGATTTGTGTGTAAGTTGACAGGAGGAGTGGACTTTCTGCAAGCCATAAAATGACATCCCTCTGACTCACAGTTCATTCCCCAATCAGGTGACAAATGGAAGTTTGACCAATTAGAAGCTGAGAGAGGGGTAGGGTCAGTGATGCTGGGACACGCCCACGTTCTGAACACGTAGGGGCAGACAGGCGGGACGGATGGGGACCTTCAATTCCATCTGCAGCGGGACGCTCTGCCGGAAAAATCCATACTTACCTCCATCAATCTTCAAAGAGCCAACACTTAGACTCCAAGATAAACAGAGACTTCAGAACCTTAACCAAAAAGGCCACTGCCAGCAAGAGTATTTGTCAGCAGGCCTCAAAATATTTTTGCAACTGAACTCTTCAGACAGCCGGGCGAGCCGTCTGAATTTTGCCAAGAACTTTTGCAAGAACCCGGTGACAGAAATATCCAAAGAGAAGGCAGGACCCGACCCAGAGAACCGGTGCCTAGCAGAGACCAGGCCATTGTATCCAGAGTGCTGACCCCGATGCTGTGAGCAGTTCCAGAGGCCAGGCGCTGTGAGCAGAACCCGGGAAGACCTGACCAGACTGAAGTCCGTGACCAAGTCGCTTTCCGGTTCAAAATCTCTTGTGAGTACTCAGCAAAACTCAGAACACCTCTCTTAGTTAAAATAATATAATTCAATCCTATTTTAATCTAAGTAGAACTGTCTCCTAACTGTCACCTGTCATTTGTAAAGCTGTCACTTGTCATTTTCTAGTTGCAAGCTGCACTTGTCTTTTTGAGCTTTTAAAATTTCAAATCTGAAAAACGACCTTTATTCAATCGCTCATATCTCCGCAACCGTTTGGGCTAGAGACTTGCAGTAACTTTCATTTTGAAGCTGAGATCCTAGGCTTTCCTAGGACCCCAAAACGATAGAGATAGTCCTTGTGGTTCCTCTGTAATAGCGCTCGGCGCATCCGCGAATTTTACCGCGATTTGCAAATTTCTTCACATGTAAAAACTGCTGCTGCTTGCCTTCCATTTGCCAGAAATTCGTTTAACCTGCTAATCATTCCTGAATCATTGCTAGTGTGAGCCTGGACTAATATTAACTAGATACCAATCACCCTGAACCTCTGAAAGGGAATTAAAAGTATTTTAGCATACTTTTCAATTCATTGCCAGCACATATCAAAGCAATTTGGGCCTGTGTTTTCAAACTTCTGTAGTCTAAGCTTGCTGGGGTGAACTGAATCACATTTGATTGCATTTCTGAGAACTGTGTGTTTTCCTTCCATTTCCTTGCCTTGCATCAAGGGGGGGAGGGGATTGCCAGAGAAAAGTGATTACATTGTTTGGTTGAAATCATATTGAGTATTTTCTGTACTGCATTCATTGAATATTGCATCCACCTGAGCTTACATAAAGCATTCTCTACCACATTATACTTCTGTACCTATTTACCAGTGTGCTACCTTATCCATTTCATGTCAACTCCTTATTGACTATAGAGAAGCGTGTTAGTGCCAGATTCTCCGTTGTTGATCTTTATCATATCAGATTAAGTGTGCTATTCAATTATTAATTTATTATAAAGTGTGATATATATATATTTTAAATTATCAAATAAACCTTTTAACTTGCAAAACAGAACTACTTCTTGGCTCAGTGGGGTCAGGAGGGTTCCAAGAGAGGGGTGTTATATAGGGGTAGTCATCCAGAACGCATGAACTAGACATAAAGATATATCAATAAGGGTTTTCATTCAGTATTCTAGACTAGGCGTTAACTTAGCTGTAGTGCTGAATTGAATCCTCTTACAAATTGGGGGCTCGAGCCGAGACGTTGGGTTAGATTTACCACTTGTGCAGCTTAATACAGTGTGCTAACTGACGGGATACATACATCCGGTCGGATCACCACGCTGCATTACGCTGTGAAGCATTCCTCAAAAGGGACACTCCAAGAAAAGTTCTGTTCTGCAAAAATAAAATACAAACTTCTGTAAGTCAGGACAGAGACCAATCTCTAGAATGACGACCTTAGTAGACATGAAAATAGCCAGAGAGCACCTCTTGCATAAACTATTTGTGAGAGGTGAATGGGCTGAGCAGGGCCAGGATGCCTGGTTGCAGGCCATCACACGACAGGTCACTGAAACAGGGTCAGACTTATGGAGAGATCAGGGTCCCTTACATGTGGCCCTGAGTGAACTATATATGGCTCCTAAAGCCAAAGAGGAACACAATAAGATTGCCAGGATAGCAGCATACCTGTACCTATATATGGGAGACATGCAGGATAGATGTGCTGAAAGCCAAAATCTGGCAAATAGGCAACAGATGGCATTACAGAAGGCCCAATCTGATCTGGACTCTTCTGAGCAGAGGCTGCAGAGGAGCCAGGAGTCAGAAGATGATAGTAGGCAGCACATCATTAAAATAAAGAAGGATATGGATGTGTTGCAACAGGAAAAGGTAGAACAGAATACCAGATTTCTGGCCTTGCAGAAGGAATACCAAGAAGGTTTGGACTCCCTACTGCAAAACCAGAAAAAGCTGGAGCAACAACTGGACTTCAACAGGGTATGTGCTGAGCAGGTAGTCACCCTGCAAGGCCACCTAGATAGAGTGAAGGCGGAGAGCAACAAACTAATTCTGAAAGACCTGGATACCCAGGCAGAGTTTGATCAGGAGCGCCAGAATGCTGGTGCCTTCCAAAGGCAGAGGGACGACCTGGCGGCACAAATGCAAGCTCTTAGTCAGGAAAGAGACGCCATAGGCCAGGAAGTCTGCCATTTAAAAAGGAAAATGGAAGAAAATCACCTGTCCCTCCAGGGGCTGGGTGACCTCCAAAAAGAAAATCAGAACTTGTTAGAGCACACCAGGAGGGTGGAGGATGCTCTAGCAAGAAAGGAGCAGGCCAATAGGGACACAGCTCAGGAGGTAGCCCTCCTGCAGCAAAGACTGGCCCAGTTCTCCAGGACCAACCAGGAAGCACAGAGGGAAAATGAGGCCCTCTGTCAACACAATGATAGGCTCCAACAACAGGTAGCGATGCAGGAGAGACTGATAGAGTCGAGTAAGGCCTTAACAGAGGAACTGAAAGCACAAATGCAGGCTCTTGCATTGCAACAGGGAGCAGGGGCGGATAGAGATGAGGTCCGCTGGGAAAGAGAGACTCCTGACCATAACCGCAGGAGCCCTAACACCAGGGTCCTTCATCTCCCCCAGTCCCTGGACTCTACCACCCCCATGTCCCCTGGCGCACACGAGCACAGGGCCGCAGGGATGGCAGATTACTATCCAGCTAAGAGTATGGGGCTCATAGGCCAGTACCACTCAGGAATGGAGGGGTGGGCATCCGGGTATGGGCACCCAAGTACAGTACAGTTCAATGGGGAACCCCAGGAGAGTAGGCCCATTAAGGGCATCCTGAAAACCTCTGCCCAGTTAGGTCAGTGGAGGGGGTACCCATCAAATCCTGGCAGCAAGGAGGAATCTGAAGACTCCTCTGAACTGCGCAGGACACAGGAGACCAGGTCCCCACATTCTGCCAGCCATTCCCAGGCTCGCAGAATCCGGGAAAACCTGGAAGAACAGACGGGAACCTCTGGGAGCAGTGCCTCTGAGTCCGAGGAAGAATGGACAAGGGTTACCCGAACCAAAAAGGCCAATAAGGCAAAAAGGGCCTTGCTTAAGGACCCCTTAAAGCAGATTAAGGCGATCAGGAGCGTCATCACGCCTTACCATAAGAACGCTAAGTATTCTGTTTGGGAGCACTTAGAGTTGTTTGAACAAATGATGGAGACTTTCCATTTGAAGGACAGCCAAAGCTGTATTCAATATGTAAAGTGGACCTTCTCCCCGGAATACTCCAGTTTCTTTGCGGGGCTGGAGGACCAAAATCATTTAAGATGGTCCACCTATAAGGCGGCCATCTTGAAACATTTTTCTGTTCACAGAAATCCTCAAGAGGCTCGCAAGGCAGCCTACAATTTGCAATGTGGGGAGGATCAGGCCCCACAAGAATTTGTGCAGGAGTTAAAGCGTGCTTTTGCACAGACCACAAGAAGGGTGCGCACGGATAGCAGGGAATTTATTAATACGTTTTTCCATGCCCTGCCCAAATATATCATGACCCAGCTCGTGAGGGATTTTCACGAGAAAAGATCTTTAGACTGGGTCATTGAACAGGCTACCCGGATCTATGAGGTGCAGAAACCGGTAGATAGCAAAAGTAATGCCCAGAAAAACCCCAAAGCCAACAGCACCCCTGCTGCTGCCAAGGTGGCAGAGGTAAAGATCACCCCCGTTTTGGATTTGGAGATGGGGGGGCCTAAAAACCTACCTGCACCTAATAATGCTAGGCCCAGGAGGTCCTCGGGTCAGTCACAGACAGGGAGCCAAGGAGGCAGCCCCACAAATGGGGTCCCTCGCTCTCCTGATTATGTAAGTCCCCGTTACAAGGGAAATCGACCCATCCTGGGTTATGTGTGGACTCCTCCAGTTCAAGGGGGGGGATCCAGCCAAGCACCTAACCCAGGGAACTTCCCTCCAAACTTCCCACAGGAGGGCAGAAATTTACCAAACCCTGGGCAGAACTTTTTCCCCAGATATCCACCCGACTTTCAGCCCCAAAACCATCCATCCTTCTTTCCCCAATTCCCTGAGCCCAGACCACTGAATCCGGGAGAGGGGAGGCCAAGGGTGGAGGGGTACCCAAATCTTCCCAACCCGGGGTATTACCAGAGGAGGGACAGCTACCCTTCCCGGGATCAGCCCAGGGGAGAAAACAGGGCCCCGTATCAGCCTGAGCGGGTTTCCCAGTTAGAGCGCCAGGTTCAAAACATGGCGCGGGATCTGGGTCACATACTGAGGGCTCAGCAGAACCCTCAGATGGGCGTGCCGGCGCCGAATGCACCCAACTCTGGACCTGGTGCTCCAGAACAATGACGGGGGCAGCACCCCGATAACTCACCGGTTCCCAGGGAGGAGGCACAAAGGGAAGGGGGGTGTAAAGCCTTGGAGGAAGCTTCCTTCCTCACTTGTAAACAGCCCCTGGAAACCCAGGAACCGGAAACGAAATCTCTTGCCCCTGAAAGTCTGCCTCCTAAGGAGCAGAGGGGGGGGTAGGAGAAACAAAAGACCCAAACAGACTCAGTTTGAGGAGGAGGTACAGATCTTCCAATTTGAGGGAGAGGGATCCTCAGAGGATCCTGGGAAAAGGATCTTCTCCTTCAGAGAGGGGGGAACTCCTCCCAAAGAAAAATGGGTCCCTAGGGATGCAAATCCAGACTGGGGAGATGTGGAGACTGAGCTACCGCCGCCCACCATCTCATCCCAGAACCAACCGCAAGAAAATCCCCTGGTTCAAACCCATCCTGGGGACTGCCTCCAAAAAGGGGGGGGCGGCCCAGAACCGGAACCAGGGGAACCCACAATGGCTCTGATCTCCAGTTGCCCAATTTTTCTTTCAGATTCCCAAGGCTCTCCACAGAATTCTGCCCAAATCTCTTCGCTAGCAATGTCCAAAACCAGAAAGTTAGCCCACCAGTTGTCCAAAAATGTACATTATCTGTGCCCCCTTGAGGAGAAGGAGGGAAGATATTATGCCCCGGTACAAGTACAGGGGCAGGGTACAATTTTGGCACTGGTGGACACTGGATCTCAAGCTACCCTTCTGTCCAGAAGGGCCTTTGACGAACTGAATGCAGGAAGGGGAGAGAATTACCAAATTCCTCTCACCTCTCTTCCTGGGCAACTCCAGAACTTTGACGGGAAGGAAATTCCCGTCGAGGGGACGGCAGATTTGGACATTAAAATTGGGCGACACAAGTTGAAACACCCGGTCATAGTTGTGACCCCAGAGGGCACCCCTTGTTTACTAGGGAATGACCTCCTGAGAAGGTTGTCACCCCTAATAGATTGCGTAAACAGGGTCCTCTGGACCCAGACTAGCCGACCAATAAAATTAAAACAGAGTGTCAACCATGTTAGTTTAAACGGCACCTGCCACATGGTTGAACAAAAATCTGACCAAGTAGAATTTCACTTCCAGAACAACCAAATTCCAGACGTGACAGTAATAGCAGTAGGACAACAGACTGGTGATGGGGGGTCCTCTCTATTTCTGAAAATCAACCTTCCTTCCAGTTTAAAGTGGTATTCCACGCTGGAAGGAAACACTCTGAAATGTTATACCAATCCACAATCTGAAACTCCCACTCCTATAGTCCAGAAAGATGTGAAATCAGCTCAAAGCCTGGCTGATATTCAGCAAATTGGAGAGCAGTTGTTCATCCCTGTTCAGTTAAATGATGGGAAGGACTCTGTTCTCGCTCGAGTGTGTGTGAACAACGGCAAGAGCTTCATCAGCGAAGCCATGTTTCGCCAACTCCCAAAAGATCCAGCCATTCCCACCTTCAAACTGATAGACAAATGGGAAATGGACCTGGAAGCACCTAATTCCAAACATCTCCTGCCAAGCAGGTGTATGCTCAAAATCTCCATTGGCAACAAGAGCATAGTCCACAATTGTTGGGTCGTGCGAGACGTCCCTGCCGCCTTTTACTTAGGCAGTGACATTCTCAATCGTTTTGCCATTAGTTTGGACCTAATAAACTTCAAAGCTTGGTCCCGATTAGCAGATAATCCCATGGGCTTTGATGATCCAGAAAAAGCATTTAGGTCAGCTCAATTGCTACCTTATGCAGTTGAAATTCAGGTTAAAGAGGAAGTCACCATCCCAGAAAGGACCCGACAATTCTCCCTGGAAGTGAAAGTTAAAAGGGGACAAGAGTTGAAAAACCCTGATGCTTACATACATCTAAATGCTTCTCTCCAACAGCAAGGGTTGGGGGTAAACCCAACACCATTAGTCAACATAGAACATGACACCATTCCAATAGAGGTGGATAACAGCGACTTAAAGAGTATTACTCTAGCCGCAGGCACCATTATTGGAATGGCGGTTGATGACCGACATTTCTCCATTGATCTTAGAAATGAACTGTTAGGACCAATCCCCAAGGACTGTTTTGACAGTGACAGTGAGGACAATACAACACCAGACAGGATTTTTACCCGGCATGGGGGGAACTTCCTGGTGTACACTTCCTGCCCTTATGGTAAGGAAGATGTGACTTGTGAATTCAGGAGGGATGAGGTGATTTTCCAGGTTCATGAAGGCTGCCTTGCCCACCTGAAGCCTCCGGTCCAAATCAGCACTCTGACCAGGGACTTCTCCACCCAGCTGGAGGAGGCCGCGGAGATAGCCAAACCAGAAGTCTTTCCAGGCTTCAGGCAGATGGTGGAAGAGAGAGTCAACCTAGCTGATGCCTGTGTGACTCTGGAACAAAAGCAAAAGTTGAAACAAGTTTTCTTGGATTTCCAAGATCTCTTTGCGGTAGACTCATATGACTGTGGTCGCACTGACATCCACACAACAACAATCCCCACGGACCCTGGCATGACTCCTGTGTTTGTGAAGCAATATCGCTTGCCTCTCGCATCCATGGAGTCCCTTACTGAAATAATTAAGAACCTTGAGTCCCGGGGAATAATCCGTCCAGTCCACAGCACCTTCAATAACCCGGTGCTCGGAATATTGAAGCCGAACGGCCAGTGGAGACTCTGTGCTGACCTTAGGGAGCTCAACAAACGGGTCCATACTTCCCGATGGCCTCTGCCCTACATTGACCAAGGGCTGGCCCAGATCCAGGGGTCACAGGTATTCACAGCAATAGACCTGACCAATGGATACTGGACCGTGCCTGTCAGTAGGGAGGACCAATACAAACTGGCTTTTACCTTTGGGGGCCAGCAATACACATGGACCCGGACTCCCTTCGGATACCTCAACTCCGGCAATGAGTTCAATATTTTCCTACATAAGGCCATGCCCGACCTGGGTGCGAGGGGTAACCTGGCTTATGTAGATGATGTCCTCATCAAAAGCTCAACTGTTGAGGAACACATAGCGGAGATCCGTTATGTTCTGACACAGTTGAGGGCCGCCGGAGCAAAACTTTCCTTTCAGAAAGCACAGTGGTGTAAAACCTGTGTTAACTTCTTGGGGCATGAGATTACTCCTCAGGGTCTTTGTCCCCAGGAAAAGAAAGTGGAAGCCCTCCAAAAATTGAAAGACCCCACAACGCTGCGGGAACTAAGGAGCCTCCTTGGACTGACTAATTACAGCAGAAAGTTCATTGAGGGCTACGCAGAGATCACCAGACCCCTGATTCATCTCCTGAAGGGGGGGGTCAAGTGGGAATGGGGTCCAGAACAAGCCGAGGCAGTAAAACAACTCAAAAGAAGCCTCTCACAAGCGCCTTGCCTAGCTTACCCGGTCAGAAACAAGGAGTTCTTCCTGGAGACAGGGTTCTCTAATACGTGCTTGACGGCAGTATTATATCAAAAGCATGACAAGGTCAATAAAGTAATCTCCTATGCGAGCAAAACTTTATCCTCTGTGGAGGAACAATTCAACGATTGTGAGAAGGCACTCCTGGCAACGGTGTGGGCATTGAAGAATTACCGCCCGTTTATCCAGGGGGAACACATCATAGTGGAGACTCCACACCAGCCTCTGCAATATCTCCAAAGTGACAGAATCCGGGCCGGAAATGTGAGTAATTCCCGAATTACTTCCTGGATTCTGTCAATGCAAGGCTTTCCTGTGGAGGTCAGATATGGCCAAAACAAGAAGAGTCCCCTCGCGCAAGGTCTGGCTGACTTGCATGATTGTGCCAGAGAAAACTGTCTCGAGGACGAGAGTCTAAAAATAAAGGACAACACGGAGGCATACCTTAATTCCCCACACAAAGTCTTTGAAGAAGACAAGTGTGAGGGAATGCCCACTGTCTATGTGGATGGATGCTCTTACCATGTTGACAACGACGGGGAGAAAGAACTGGTGGCCGGCGTAGGGAATGCATGGGTGAATGAGTCCCCAGAACCCTCCGCTGGATACAAAATTGGTCCCCGAAGTAGTCAGGTGGCAGAATTGATGGCTGTGCATCAGGCCATCCTCACTGCTGTCCAGCATCAACTCCACGAACTGGTCATAATCACAGATTCGGATTATGTACGGAACGGGTTCGTGGAGCACCTGGTTAATTGGAAAACCAGAGGCATGTTATGTGCTAACAACAAACCCTTGAAACATGGGAAGTTGATCCAAAACATTGATGATCTGGTCACCTCGAATGAGATGACCATCTATTGGAAAAAGATCAAGGGTCATTCCAAAGTAGAGGGACCAGACAAAACTGGAAATGACTTAGCTGATCAGCTGGCCAAAACCGGGGCCATCCAAGGGGATCTAATTGAGATTGAGTCCCTGTTGGGGGAAATCCAGGTCACTGCCATCACTAGGTCCCAGACAAATGCTCACAACGACCTTTCAATTGTACAATGGAGTAAGGAGACCCCTGATGCTGATTTGATTACCGCTCAGAAGGGGGATCCAATTATTGGTAAATTTTACCAGCACCTTGAGGACCCTGAGAACTTTCCCCTGACGGATACCGATTACATTGGGAAAGAGGACCTAAGAGTGTTGATGAAATGTCCAAAAATGTTCCGGATCCAAGACGGTTTGTTGGTAAGGAAATCCAAAGCTGGCCACGACCAGTGGGTGGTTCCTACCTCATTCCGAAGCCTGATGTTAAGTCACGCCCATGATGCGGCCACCGCCGGTCATAGGGGGTTTCACACAACATTGGAAATCTTAAGAGAGGTTGCATACTGGCCACACATGGGCCAGGACCTCAACCAATATTTGAAGGGTTGTCTTGTGTGTGCACAATTTCAGCCATCATCCCTCACGCACCGTGCGCCTCTCCAAAAGAGGGGGATGACACTGCCATGGTCAGATTTACAAATCGACTTTGTAGGCCCTGTGATTCGCTCGGCTAGGGGGAATAAGTACATATTGACTGTGACATGCTTGTTTACCAAGTGGGTGGAATGTCTCCCAGCCCCAAATTGCAAGGCAGAAACGGCAGCTGCCTTGATGATTAACCACATCTTTTCCCGTTTTGGTCTACCTCAAAGGATTGAGTCAGACAGAGGTAGCCACTTCACCAGTGAAGTAATGACAAAGATGTGGGAGATACTGGGGGTCAAGAGAAAGCTGCATATTGCTTATAGACCAGCTTCTTCTGGGGCAGTAGAGAGATATAACCGGACAATTGTGAGCATATTAAAGAAGTTTGTGGCAGATTCTGGGCCAAGTTGGGATATCCGATTACCTCTGGTCCTAATGGCTATCAGATCTACCCCTTCATCTGCAACCAAAATGTCACCATTTGAGTTGATGACTGGGCGCAAGATGGTGCTTCCCCAGCATTTGCTCTACAGGACCCAAGAGCAGACACTGATAAATGCCTCCACAACTCATGAGTATGTGGAGAATTTAAGGAAACACCTTCAACATGCTTTTGCTTACGCTCAGCGGAATCTAGAAAGATCAGCTGATAGCATGAAGACCCATTATGACCTGAAAACTTCCAGGAAGGAATATCAGGTGGGAGACCGGGTCTATCTATACAACTTCCAAAGGAACCAGGCCAAGCAGCGCAAATTTTTGCCTACATGGAAGGGACCCTTTGAGATCATCGACAAAATCTCCCCTGTGGCCTACAAAATCCACATCCCCAAAGGTCCTTTGGCAGCGGGGGAAGACAAGTGGGTCCACATAAACCAGTTGAAATGTTGCCATCCCAGGCACGCTCTGCAACAACTGGAGGAATCCTCTGGAATCCTAGCGGGTACTGTCTCAGACTAATTCTGTTCCAATCATAAAAAATACCACATCTAGTCTCTAAAATATTGTGATTTGCATGAAACTGTCTCTTAGTTATACTGTTTTTTTTTTCAAAATAAGAATGTAATGTTTCGTGATGATGAAATGCATATGCTGCCCCACTATCTCAACGGTGGTGGAAAAACGTCTATGAATAGGTATTGCCGCTCTTCCTTTGTCGTCCTAGGAGAAAGAAAACCTTGAGACGGGCCAAGGAGGACGATCCGGAGACCGGGAGCTGAGACGCAACGGGCTCGGGGTACCGCCCAATATTCCCATCAGGACCGGCGAGGAGAACCGATCGATCCGACCGGATGGAGGAAAAGATGCTGAACTGTGCCATCTATTGGAAGAAGATGAGGAAACATCCCAGATCTTGCGAGTCCCATCAGTGAAACCGAATGGCCATCGCAAGAGGGGGGCTTGTGGGATGTATTTACCCATGCATCCGAGCCCTACCTCAAAACTGTGCAGTACTGACATGAAAACATCATGATGGCCAGAGCTTCCCAGAAAATGCACAGGGAAATGCAGGAAGAATAGGCTGCCACCCATTTTTGCCGATGTTATGGACACAGAAGGACACTGCCTAAAACCACCATTGGACTACCCGCACAGTAGTCTGAAACCATTGGGAATGGCAATGCTGATTGCCAAATGCAACCTAGAATTGTGAGGAATTCATTCTTCAATCCCAAAAATGGGTGCAGTACCAGTACTCACCACTATCCAAAAGCCGGCGTTTTAAAACCACCCTGTGTTCCTCTGAAGGCAAGCCAAAGTGTCTATTTTAAACATTGCAACATGTGCAAAATATTCACTGAACACCAGCAGACATTTGGTAGAATGGAGTGTTGTGTGCCTACAAAATCTGGGAAATGAAGAGCCCAAAACAATGCTTATAACAAAACTGCTATGGAGTCAGCAGTTTAAGTTGCACTGGATTTAAAGACACTAAAATCGAAAATGTTTAGATTAAATGAGTGACCTATGTTTGGTGTCACATGCCTTTGTAACTGTTTAAATGTCATAGTTTTAAACTTAGAATCAGCCTTCTAGCTGCATATGTAAAAATGTTTAGTTTATTTGAAAGCAGGAACTGGGGAACAAAAAGTGACATTTTATCTGAAACTTGGCTTAAGGAACTGAATTCTGCCTGGCAAGGGGTAGTGAAACTTGAGTCACAGCTGTGTTCCCAGGCCTAGCTGCCCTTTTGCTGCTCACACTAAGGATATGCCATCTATCTGATAATTGAATTACCTGTGCTCTGCAGGAGAGTGAACAATGCAACTCCCTTCACCCAGGCAGAGGGTTTATTGAGAGGATCATAAATGGCTTCCTCTTGAACAATGAGCCTCTCCTGACTCAGGCAAAGGTTTTATTGCGGCAGTCGTGAAGTGTGGCTTCCTCTTGGCAGAGGCTGGGAGGAGCGCTGCCTGTGAGAGCGGGCTGGCTTGGCAGAACTGGATAGGCCAGTGTTTCTACCTTGTGCTGGGGGGAGGCCGCGCCCCTTTGGAGCCAGAACATAGCTTTAGGGGGATGGATCGTTCATGGAGCGGACGTGTGAAGGTTTTATAGATGGTGCCATGGTTCTTGTGATTTTTCTGCCCACATTTTGGGAGGTTTTTCGACCCGGTGGCGTGTTCAGGGGGGTTTTAGCGGAAAGGTGGATGTTGCTCTAAATGTATGCATGTTGGAGGTCTGAGGCTTCGTCGGTTGGTGTCCGTGCTCCCTGCGCACATGTGTGTAGGGTTGGGTCAATGTCAGAGATTGCAGGATCAGTTGGAAGGTGAAATATGTGCCATTTCTGAGTGCAGGCTCCCAGGAGGAGCAGAGTTTGAGCGGGGTGTACCTCCTGTGGTGCGTGATGGGTGCATGTGATTTTAAAACAATGTGTACCTCTGCAAATGTGTATTTGTTTCAAATCTGGATTTGTGTGTAAGTTGACAGGAGGAGTGGACTTTCTGCAAGCCATAAAATGACATCCCTCTGACTCACAGTTCATTCCCCAATCAGGTGACAAATGGAAGTTTGACCAATTAGAAGCTGAGAGAGGGGTAGGGTCAGTGATGCTGGGACACGCCCACGTTCTGAACACGTAGGGGCAGACAGGCGGGACGGATGGGGACCTTCAATTCCATCTGCAGCGGGACGCTCTGCCGGAAAAATCCATACTTACCTCCATCAATCTTCAAAGAGCCAACACTTAGACTCCAAGATAAACAGAGACTTCAGAACCTTAACCAAAAAGGCCACTGCCAGCAAGAGTATTTGTCAGCAGGCCTCAAAATATTTTTGCAACTGAACTCTTCAGACAGCCGGGCGAGCCGTCTGAATTTTGCCAAGAACTTTTGCAAGAACCCGGTGACAGAAATATCCAAAGAGAAGGCAGGACCCGACCCAGAGAACCGGTGCCTAGCAGAGACCAGGCCATTGTATCCAGAGTGCTGACCCCGATGCTGTGAGCAGTTCCAGAGGCCAGGCGCTGTGAGCAGAACCCGGGAAGACCTGACCAGACTGAAGTCCGTGACCAAGTCGCTTTCCGGTTCAAAATCTCTTGTGAGTACTCAGCAAAACTCAGAACACCTCTCTTAGTTAAAATAATATAATTCAATCCTATTTTAATCTAAGTAGAACTGTCTCCTAACTGTCACCTGTCATTTGTAAAGCTGTCACTTGTCATTTTCTAGTTGCAAGCTGCACTTGTCTTTTTGAGCTTTTAAAATTTCAAATCTGAAAAACGACCTTTATTCAATCGCTCATATCTCCGCAACCGTTGGGGCTAGAGACTTGCAGTAACTTTCATTTTGAAGCTGAGATCCTAGGCTTTCCTAGGACCCCAAAACGATAGAGATAGTCCTTGTGGTTCCTCTGTAATAGCGCTCGGCGCATCCGCGAATTTTACCGCGATTTGCAAATTTCTTCACATGTAAAAACTGCTGCTGCTTGCCTTCCATTTGCCAGAAATTCGTTTAACCTGCTAATCATTCCTGAATCATTGCTAGTGTGAGCCTGGACTGATATTAACTAGATACCAATCACCCTGAACCTCTGAAAGGGAATTAAAAGTATTTTAGCATACTTTTCAATTCATTGCCAGCACATATCAAAGCAATTTGGGCCTGTGTTTTCAAACTTCTGTAGTCTAAGCTTGCTGGGGTGAACTGAATCACATTTGATTGCATTTCTGAGAACTGTGTGTTTTCCTTCCATTTCCTTGCCTTGCATTAAGGGGGGGGAGGGGATTGCCAGAGAAAAGTGATTACATTGTTTGGTTGAAATCATTTTGAGTATTTTCTGTACTGCATTCATTGAATATTGCATCCACCTGAGCTTACATAAAGCATTCTCTACCACATTATACTTCTGTACCTATTTACCAGTGTGCTACCTTATCCATTTCATGTCAACTCCTTATTGACTATAGAGAAGCGTGTTAGTGCCAGATTCTCCGTTGTTGATCTTTATCATATCAGATTAAGTGTGCTATTCAATTATTAATTTATTATAAAGTGTGATATATATATATTTTAAATTATCAAATAAACCTTTTAACTTGCAAAACAGAACTACTTCTTGGCTCAGTGGGGTCAGGAGGGTTCCAAGAGAGGGGTGTTATATAGGGGTAGTCATCCAGAACGCATGAACTGGACATAAAGATATATCAATAAGGGTTTTCATTCAGTATTCTAGACTAGGCGTTAACTTAGCTGTAGTGCTGAATTGAATCCTCTTACAACTCTAAGAACTATGAAACATCCACGTCCTATGAAGCACAGCCGCAAATCAAAGATCCAGACACCTGATGGCACCTGACGCTGGTTCAACCAAAAAACACATAACGTTTATGACATGGAATGTGAATGGGCTAGGGTCCAGCATTAAAAGAAGACTGGTGTTGCAATATATAAACCGGCATTCACCGGAAATAGTCCTAACCGAAACGCATCTTGCGGGAACGATATGTAACCTCTTCAGAAGATCCAACTACCGCACAGCGATACATGCAGGCTTCCCCATGGGGCAAGAGGGGTACTAATCTTAATTCACAAAAGACTTCCACTGGAGATCTGACACATAACGCAGGACAGAGGTGGACGCTATGTACAAATACAGGCAACACTCTGGAACCAAACCTTGGTGATTATGGCAATATACTCCCCACTGTCTCTCCTAAATTACCCCCATCCTCGCTCCTAATACGGCTAACACCTGGGTGATAGGCGGGGATTTTAATGAAGTAATGAATAATACCCTAGACTGCACACATATGAGAGCGAGAAACCCCGCAACCTCCACCAAACTGGCCACCTTTGTGTCTGCACTGGGGCTGCGAGATGCGTGGCGGGATCTGCACAGCGACGAGCGCGAATATTCCTTCCATTCAGGAGTGCATGCCTCAATGTCTACAATAGACTACTTCTTCCTACCAGGCCAGAATATTCATAAAGCACGTAGCGCGTCCCTCCTTCCGCGAGGAATTTCTGATCACTCCCCATTGTTACTGGAGCTTCAAACGGAGAGACCATGTCCTCCTTCCATGTGGCGGTTCAACACCTACTACCTGGGGTTCCCGGACATACAGGAGAGGATAGAGACAGCCACCTCCAACTATTTTGAACTCAATGCAGGCTCGGTCGATGACCCTGGTATACTATGGGAGGCTTAAAAGCGGTCCTATGGGGCGAAATCCTCTCGTGGACAACAGCTAAAATAAGGCCTAGCGTGAACAGATTGTAGAAGCTGAGAAAGAAGTTATGATCAAAGAATCAGAACACATTACTAGCAACACTCCCGAATCAAACAGAGCACTAATGCTAGCGCAGAAGAAGCTGCATAATCTATCTCTGGATTGCGCCAAAAAAGCACACAGTGCCATGAAGGTACGCCTATATGAAATGGGGGAAAAAGATGGCCAATTACTTGCATGGTTGGAAAGATGTGATGAGGGTCACCAGCAAGTGAAAAACACAAAAAATGTGAATGCAGAAATGGTCTCCTCTGATCAAGAGATAACAGAATGTTTTGCTAGCTTCTACGAAGAGCTATACAAACCCCCCCACAACGGACAGTACCATACTAGACGGAACCGATCTTCCAACACTCACCACAGAACAAGCCAACATGTTAGATAACAAAATAACATTGGATGAAATATCAGCAGCCATTACCCAGCTTCAAACAGGCAAGACCCCCGGTCCTAACGGTTTCCCACTTAACATCTGGAAAAAAATAAAGCACTTAGATATTGCTACCCACCTGCTTAACATGTTCAAATACTCCCTAGAAACGGGTATGCCCCTCTGGACCTACGTAATGCCACAATAATAGTTATCCCCAAAAAAGGCAAATCCCCAAAAGAATGTAGCTCCTACAGGCCCATATCCCTAATTAACAGCAAAGCCAAAATACTAGCCAAAATACTAGCTAACAGACTCCAAATGGTTATCACAGCACTGATCCATCCTGACCAATGCGGCTTTATGCCTCAGAGATCCACAAGGATGAATATCCGCAGGCTGCATTTAGTGCTAGAATGAGCACCCGCCATACAACAATCATTGGCGTAGCTGGCCATAGACTTCGAAAAAGCCTTTGACTCGGTCCATTGGGAGGTTTTGTGGACAATTATGAGGAAAATGAAATTTGGTGAAAAATTCAAAAAGTGGGTCCAGCTCCTATACAACACCACGTTGGCAGAGGTAAGGGTGAACGGGTGGTCCTCTCGTAATATCCAACTAGGGAAAGGTACCAGGCAAGGGTGCTTGCTATCGGCAATGCTGTTCGCACTGTTTATTGAACCGCTGGCAGTTATCCTGCGGCACACAACAACATGGACTGGTTTCCGCTGGAACTCAGTATGGGTAGATAAGGTATCTCTCTACACAGATGATCTCCTGGTATATCTGGGCGACCCAGCAATCTCCTGCCCTATAGTTACGCAAATACTGATAAACTGTGGGGCCTTCAGTGGCCTCAGGGTGAATTGGTCCAAATCAGTGCTTTTTTCAGTTAAAGGAATAGATAGCATACCACCACAGGGTTCACCATACCAAATCGAACTCAACCAGTTTCGATATCTAGGCATCCTGATCGCAAACAGGCTGGATGACTATGTGACCCAAAACCTACATCCGTTAGTTAAAAGATTTGCACAAGATGTGGCCCACTGGGAAGCACTGCCATTAACGCTTCTAGGCAGAGCAGCGCTCTTCAAAATGCTTGCCCTACCTCGTTTCTTGTACATCTTACAAAATGCCCCCCTCCAAATCCCCACAGTGGAATTTCGCAAAATAGAGAATAACACGTAAACTAATATGGGGCGGGAAACACCCAAGGATAGCCCTCAAGACCCTTCAACGCTTAGTGTGGGAGGGGGGAATAGGACTCCCGAATATCCAAATCTATTACTGGGTGACTCAGATGCCAACGGTAAATGACATACTACATAGTAACCCAGAACTTCCACACATTCAGGCCGAAATAGCAGCAAGGCATGGCATAGCTCCGATTGAAAGCCTCTATGACATGAAGAGTCACCCCCACCCGAAAGCACGATAATAGTGCATACAGCCCAAATCTGGAGAGAAACACACAGGCATATCGGATGGGACAATAAAGTCACCCCAGTCAAGCCCATCTGGAATAATGCCCACCACATGGATTCAGTAGACTCCCTAAATGGCCAAACTGAGAAACAGCCGGTATACAAACCATTCAGCAAATATTCGCAGACAATCAAATCATACCGTTTGCCGTGATCTCGGCTACACACAGTCTTCCTGCCAGCAAAAACTACCACTATGGCCAACTAAATCACACACTCACCAAACAAAGGGCCCAATTGGTGGACATGCCGGAATGCACACCCATAGAAAGGAACATTGCCATAGATAGCGTGAAAAGCAAGGTTACATCCAGTATGTACAACGCAATCTACTCTTTTGCCACGAAAGAAATATCTAGCCTAAAGATGAAATGGGAAAGGGATGTGGGCCCGATACCTGAGGAATGGATCTCGACCCTGATGTATCCCAGAGATACAGCAATATCTGCTAGAATCAGGCTCATACAGCTGAAAATACTCCATAGAATATATTATCCCTGGGTAGTATTATACAACTGGGGTAAAACAACCGATCCCAAATGCCTAGGTTGTAAGCAGGAGGAAGGAACCTTTTACCACATCCTATGGCAATGCACACAAATACAACACTTTTGGTGAAAATGTAGTGAAAGGCTTTCGAGGGTCATGAGATGACCGATACCAAATGAACCAAAACTCCTGCTCCTAGGGATAGAAGAGGAAGGACAAATGACTCACTTTGAAAAACCTCTGCTCTCAACATCCACAGGGATTGCCAAAAGGAGCATTGCGCAGCTGTGGGGTTCAGAGATTACTCCCCATTGTGACCAATGGATATCAGACGTAGATGCTAGCATTCTAATGGAGCGCCGAATCTATCAAGCAAGAGGCTGCGCGGGCAAGGCAGACAAAGTATGGGGAAAGTGGGAGCAAACCATGTAATCGATGTATAGACTGTACCAACAGACCATTATGCATAACCGTGCCACTACCTCAAGGTAGTACCACCATCAGTCATAATCGGAATAGAACAAGCGAGGAAGTGCCCGATAAATATATACAGTGTCTGATCATACTGCTCCACCATCTGTATGCAAAGTTATATGTTTGTTAATGTATTGTAGTATTACAAATTCAATAAAATGTGTTATTAAAAAAAAACAATGAACCATTATTGGCTAATCCTCCCGAATGGTTGAAAGAGATCGAGATGGGAGATCAATCGTGTTCGGGCCGTGACAGCTTCTCTTAGAGCAACAGGGGATGCTGGGATCACAATTGAGGAATTTCAAAGAAACACATTTCCTATATACCATAATATAGATTATCTCCTGAGACATAAGGAGGTACACACAATCAAATTGAATATACAAATGGACAATATTGCACTGAGTGCTCTGGGCTTGGCAGATAGGGATGCACATGTGGGAGACGTTGCAGTGGACAGAGAAGGGTATTGGGATTGTAGGCATGTCTATAGTTGTCATTGTGGTATGGTTAGTGCTGCTTAAAATAGGTCTGAATGGGGCGCAGGATTCCTAGCCTTGGTGGTAAGTTGTTCTGCAGAGTCCCCATGTTTGATCAGTGTACTCTGCAGAAAAGGGATATTTATGAAGCTGAAGGGTTTGTCTGGTATTTTCAATCTGTAGCTACTAACACTTAGTATTGGGAGTAACAGGGGGGTGACAATGGTTACTACCACTTAGTATTGGGGTAAGTAGAGTAGTCTAGATTTGAAGGCCACATGCCACAAAAGTGGCAGGTACACAAACACAGACAATTCTGCATTCAGAAAATAATGTTTCTGGAAATAATGTGAAATAGAGAAGGATTCTGCAGTGCCTTCGAAGACGAGTTTCAGAGCACACGTTGTGACAAGGCGATGGTCCTTGATAGTAAGTGTGCATTGTTTGTAGAGCAGGAAAGGGAAGGGAAGGAAGGAGTAGATGAAATGTAACTTTTTTCCCTGGACCTCACTATTCCATTCTAGCAAAATGCTGTGCAAAGGTTGCTGGGGGCTGAAAATTACATGGGCTGATTTTGGGGGTGGTGATAGATGTCATCATGGAAGCAGTGAGGACAAATCCTAGGGAAATGTCAAAGAAATCGTACAGAGATATAGGAAAGGAGGTGTTTTTCACTGAGAGGTGTAAAGCAGGATGAATTGAGGAAGGAAGTTGTCTGGCTTCCTCAGGACAGATATGTACTGCTTCTGGATGGATGGAGAGAGCGGGCTGTACTGTGTAGCTGTTTCTGGCGAGGATCAACAGCTGGCCGCAGAATGACGTCACTGCAGAGCAGTTCCTTTTGAAGGCCATAATTTGAAATTGGGAACAGTGTCCTTAATACTTAGCTGCAAGAAGGGCCTGGCGAGCCAGGGACAAGAGCAGAAGCAGACTCCTCTGAAAGGCAGATAGTACAGAAATTGTTTCAGGGGTGAGCATGAACAGGTGAACAATTAATTAGGAACTCCTTCTGCTAGGGTTATTGGCAAAGCTGTCAGAGTGGACACAGAAGGCAAAACTCCTTGAGGTACCAAATGATCAATGAAGTAGCCTGAATCCATAGTATTAGAGTCCATAGTATTAGATGGGGGGTTGTTCTTTCATTCAGAAGGGGTCATAATCCTATAATTTCATGATGATTTCATCACAAAGTAATGTTAGGCAAGGGTAGGGGAGTAGCCACAAACTGAAACTGTACTCTTATTGCATTGCCTCATTACAAATAAATGCCAGTTAGGATTTCCCAGGTTAGAGAGAAAATCACATACATTTGAAATGTGAAATGGTTATTGGTGTAGAGTGTGTTTTTCTTTTATTCTCACATGTACCCAATGCAAAAGAAAAAGCATATTAATATGAAATGTCTCTCTCTTACGTGTGCATGTGCCCAATGAAAATGCTTATCACAAGTGAATTTTGTAATGAGTGAACTAGTTGGATTGTTTATTTGTTTATTCTGGGTTTGAATTTAAAGTTTTAATTTAAACTGTGAAGGTTTGTGGTGGTTTGTATTGTGTGTAGAGCCTCTATTGTTCTTTTTCTTGCATCTAGAGGTAAATGGGCGTTAGGAATTGGTGGAACAATAAGAAGTCTGAAATGCCTAGCTTAGATCCCGTGGTATAAAAATGTGTCAAAAGGGAAGAGTCCGGATTCCTTCACCACTGACACAAGGAGTTGCAGAGGCACAGGGTAGTGCTAAGATCTCCTCAGTGCTGACCTCCTCCATCTTGTGTGAGCACTCCACTATATGCCTCCATGAGATTTACATGCTTGCATAAAATGTATGGATTCCTTGGCAGCACCCTCAGTGTGGCATATTCACAATGCTGGTGAAATCCGTAGGAATCCATTAGCAAACATTGTTTGCAAAGATTCATTTTCAGATGTCATTTACTTTTTCATAAGACATATGTTATATTATTCAAAATGTATAATGTGCACGCCACCTGAAGGCATCTTGGTGCAACGATACTCACAGTAGTACTACAGGAGTCCCAGGGAGCTAGTGAAAGAGCAACATTTTTAGTAAGCGACGGAAATGCAGGTAATTCAAGGTTAGCCTCAGTGTTAAAGGGAGACCATTCCATAACACGCTGGCAGGCACTGAGAAGGCTCGGCTGCCAATTCTTTGAATATGGAATCTGGGACCCACTACCAGATAGTCACTGCTAGACCGAAGAGGCTGGTAGGGAATATAAACAAAAAAAACTACTCAGACAGGAGCTTGGAGATGTGACCTGTTGCCCTCATCCCACAGTGGTAATGAAGAGGAATCTGGGCATTGGTTTTGTGGTCCCTTGTGAGGGGTGGGGCTTAATCCCCTTGAAGAGGGGGTCCACTGAGGCAGCCCTTCAGTCCAACATGAGCGCCGCTCCGGGATCTGTAAAAGATGGCAAAAGGCTCGGAGTTCATCCCTGAGGGAGTAGACATTCAAAGAGCCTCCCAGCCCCTCGCCCAGCAGATTCATCATTCATGTGTAAGATTATTGAAACTACGGCTGCTCGGAATCCTTTGGAGAAGGAAGCGGGCACTCACTCTTACAAAGAATATTCTAACTTTGGCAAGAAAAAGCTGAAAAAACGAACAACGAAATGCCCCAAGCCCCTGTTAGGGAAAAAATCGAAAAATGAAGTTCAAGGAAAAAAAAGATCTAATGGAGCTAGAACATTTCTGAGGAATTTATCATTAGCTAGCTCCCCAGAGCAGAGCTGGAAGAGCATACCTGGTGAAGGCGCCAAGCCCCAATGTCAAGAGCTCATATCAGCCCAGGCAGGGTCAATCTCTAATGCTGAACCATCAACCAACAGCCTCAGTCAAGTTGCTCCTAAGTCTATCACATACCTCCCGGAGTTACAATACAGAAGAGGATAATGTGACTGTTCTTCCTGGTACTGTACAGCTGGCACCGACTGAACGATCCCTTAAGATCAGCAAAGATGGGCACAAGGAGTTGGGACAAATGGGACAAATGGGGGGCTCTAACTTTGAACCCCCCTCACAGGTCCTGGTGGACAAAGCCTTCTCTCACATTAACAAAGCAACTGAATGTGTATTAACAGAAAGAAATGTCAGGGGGACAGACAGTGCATCATTAGAGGGAAACTTTATGGAATCCATAAGCAGTATTACACTGCCTCTTGCCTCGGAAACTTTCATGACGCTGGAGCAAATGCATCAAGCCCTGTCAACAAAATATGTAGAAGCATCTTATCATTCTAACGAAGAGGAGAGATATGCTGAATGCACGGCAGGCAGACAGCCACCATGTACAGAGAGGAGTGTGCATCTTGGCTGTGCTATGGGACTCACCGACCTCGCCTTTGATACAAAAGCGAGAACAAGTAATGTAAGCAGCAGGGCTTTTAAGACCTGTCCGGCAACAGAGAATTGTAAGGTGCCAGCTAAAGGAACCGATTTAAATCCATTGTGTAGCTTCAGAGGGTGTGCGAAGGGCGAACAGACTAAATCTCTGAAAGTTTTTAAGAATGGGGTTTGTTTGGAACGTTTATTCAGGCTACCTGATGGTCTGATCCTGAATAGATGCAACATCTTAAGACTCTTCCATTGCATCTCAAAATTGAGAAACATCGAGACTTGGTATATTGATCTTGTGGCCTTCCCCTATGACAATTGAGTGCACATAAATCTGGCAACTAGCCATGTGAAAAAATCTGTCATTGGATGAGGCCGCTGGTCTGCTTTCTTTGGGGTTTGGCTTAACAAATATGGGTGATCCTCGGGATGGTCATGCGGGCGGTGAGGAAATAATGGGCCAAGGAGAGGGGGGGTCCCATCACCTCATTTTCAGGGGTAGCAGATTTCCCACAAAGTCTGGAGGAACTTCAACCCAGAGAAAGCCCAATTGACTAACCCTCCTCTCAAACCATAGGACAATAAAAACCTCATTCCCTTAACATACACTGTTACGGTGGGTGATAGCCTGACACACCAGAGGAAAGTGATCACTGGCAATACGTTAAACAGGGGCTTTGACCACACAGCCTCTTCGGCTTGGCTTCCTGAGGGCTTGCTGGCCCAAAAATCAAAGAATTAGCATGAACTAGCCCTGGGGACCAAGGGAATTATATTTATCTCATGCAACACCAGGGGTTTTAAACACCAATTTGATATAGCTATACCTTATACGAGGAAGGCAAACATTATTTGCTTGCATGAAACATGGCTACTTGATCCCCTGCTAATGGAAGGTTTCTTAGTTATTTTTAATGCAGCCACAAAGGGTTTAAAAGGTAGACCCTTTTCGGGTCTACTAATGGCGGTGGACTTGGGAAGTAATTTGGTTGTACGGAGGTGCAACACCCTGACCCCTATGTACAGATGGTAGTTTTGGACGAGACTCACTGCCAAGGGAGAGACTTCTACATCATATGTAACCTTTATTGGAAACCGGGTGCCAGGGGAAATGAATTGTTCATGGATACGTTTGTAGACACCTCAAACAATTGCCTTGAAGCTTCAGAGAATGTTGTCTGTGGTGATTTTAATTTGTCTGATTTTGAAGGGCTGGGAGGCAAGAGGGTGAGGGAGAAATCCAAGAGTCAGCTGTGGGGCCAAGAAACCCGCAACAGAAACCTGCACAAACCTAATGGTCTGGTAGCGGGCGATATCCGAGGGAAACCCACGTGGAAAGTTGAAGGCAAGTCCAGTACAATTGATTACATTTTCAGAACTGAGAGGCTTTTGGGGCTTTTAGTAGATTTGAAATTAGAGATTCGGTTAGTAGTGTCCATAACGTCCTACATGTTCGTTGGTCCGCCAAGCAGGCCCCCCACAAAAAAAGATTTGCTATTGGTGTGGAGGTCAACATGGAGCGTAATAGACTCCAAATGACATCCAGGGATATCGAGACCAGATAATGGGGAGTCAGTCAAGAATTAAGTGGGCTGTCAGAAGGGGAGGATATAAATTACCCTAGACTCCTCTTGGATTTTTTGTCAGTGTGGGGGTGTTCGGCCAAAAGCGATTGTATGCTGAAATATACCTTTAACAAAGGGTTATCAAAAATGAAAAGAGGCTCCTGAGAGCTGAGATTAGATCCATCCGAGCTGTAGGTGGTGCCGGTATTAGAGAGGACTTAAGGAAGCGATGCCAGAGATATCATAACTGGCAGAGAAGGTTTAAATGGAGGTTAGACCTAGCCAATTCCCCATCCATGCTAGTCCAGATGAAGAATAAAAACATTGCTGAAATGTGGAGACTGATCAACCGGACAGAGTCGGATGCCAGGGTGATCCAGGTTAATGCTGATTCCTATCAACGTTGGGTGAAGCATTACTCACACATTTCTAAAGCAAACTCATGGTCACTGGTATTTGATAAAGACGCCATTCTCCAGCTAATAATCAAGGCAAGTAACTCAAGAGCACCAGGGCCTGATGGTCTTACCAACACAATGCTCAGGGTAAATCCATGTGCATGGGCGGACTTCCTTTGGGTGCTGTTTGGCAAGATTGAGAGACAGGGGTGGGTCCCAGACTCATTGAAAACATCTATAATAGTGCCTATCTTTAAATAGATAGCCTGCAGTGACCCTGCCAACTACAGGCCAAGTGCATTGTTGTAAATCATTGGCAAAATCTATGCGGTTCTGGTTTTAAAGAGTTTGAAGCAGTGGTTTTGGGATTCTGCAAGCTTTGACATCCACCAGGCTGGTTTTGTTAAACAAGAGGCGACCACACTAAGCATATTCTTATTGAACATGTTGAAGTCCATGGCCTTTTAGAGCAAAAAAATATATACCTGTCATTTGTCGATCTCGAACAGGCTTTTGACTTGGTTGATCGCCAGCTGCTCTGGGACAAACTAAGGACCTGTGCTTGCCCTGGGGGATTGCTTTCCGCAATACAATCTCTTTATTCTGACACCAGTTTGAGAGTCAAACTTGATAACAGGCAATCTCTCAGAGGTCATAGCAACAAGGCTTGGTCTTAAACAAGGCTGCCCACTGGCGCCAGAGTTATGTTGACTTTTTCATCTCAAATGTAGGAATTGAGTTAGTGGAGATAAGATCTTTCCCGCTGAGGTTAAATGGGCGGCAAGTGGGGCACTTGCTTTATGCAGCCAACCTGATCTTAATAGAGAAAACCCCCATTGGACTTCAACATCAGCTAAATAAATTACAGGAGTACGTTGAAGTTAACAAATGTAGGATTAATGTGCCTAAAACCAACATTATAATCTTGGAGCCTGCAGCTGGGAGGAAATAAAACAGATTGGCATGGCACCTAAACACGGAACGAATTGAGGTTACTGCCTCCTTTGTTTATCTCGGGATGTTGATGAACACCAGTCTGAATGATACCCCTGGGATAGCTCTACTGAAAAAGAGGGTAACACACCTAGAATCCCAAGCACAAATTCGGTAAAAAAATGACTGTTTTTCTATGACCCCTGTGATCCAATTTTATAAGGTAAAGGTGATGGCTATTGACACTTATGGGGCAGAGGTCTTCCTGGCTACGGACCATGTAGTGTGGATGGCCCTGGAGGGTAGGTTCTGGAGGAGAGTTTTGGCCCTACCACAGTGCACCCCAATGCCTGCAATTAGGTAGGAACTGGGATTAACCTCCTTGTGTGCAATGATGTAGTGGAAAACTCGGTCCTTGTACAGAAAGTGTTGAATGGATCCTCCAATTCGTGGATTTAGGAGAGGCCATAGAGGCTAAGACAGTACCTATTGTAAACACCCGGTCCTCAGCGCGCACTAAAATCCTAAAGGTGTTGGGATCTTCTGAATTAGATCTGATGGAAAGCCCTGACGCTAATAAAAACAAGCTATGGAGGAAAGATTGGTCCATACCATTTTGGCGAGGGAGCAGTATAAGTCCTATTGCAACTTCAGGGTGGAATGTAGACGTAGGAATTCCACTCTGACTTATCTAAGATTGTTTCCATGTAGTACACTGTGAGCGAAACATCTGAGATTTAGACTGAACCTACTCCCAATCAAGAATGTATTGATAAACAGAAAACAGTGGCAGGAAAGAGATGTGAACTGTAGGTTTTATAAATTAACAGACACTAAATAATCACTCTACCACTTTCCGCTGTGCTGCCAGGGGCCTACCAAAAAGAGGACAGTATACCTGGGAAAAATACTTAATAGTTTTTCCTCGCTGTCACCAGATGAATGGTGGTTCAGGGTGGTTCAGGCTTATAAGTGGTGAAAGTGTGTCCCAAACCACTGCCTTGTTCAAATGTATGGACGATATTCCCCTGGGGTTGGCCTAGTAAATATAAGGGCCCCTTATGGTGATAAGGCAGGTCAAGTGGCACAGCGAGTAGAGCGCTAGCTTTGACATCCGTGAAGAGCTTGCTAACGCAGGTTCGAATTGGGGCCAAACTCAGCCTTTCATCCTTCCGAGGTCGATAAATGAGCACCACACACTGTGGGTAATAATAAGCAGCGCTCAGATACCTGAGGGTTTGTAGCTCTATATAAATGCCAAATTATTATTAAGGGCCATAATTGGGACGCATCCATGATGTCGGATTCATTCAAAGACAGGCCTAAAGCCCCTCCTTGTTACATTTATGCAGCTTAGGACAGAATTACGATCAAAGTGTTATGGGATTTTGGGGTCCCCTTATACGCTCATTCTGGTGGAAGCAAAATAAATACAGATTGTGGGCAATTGATTTTGTTTTAACTTGGTTTTATGTGTCCTATTTACCTTTCTTTTTTCTTTTTGTAAATTCTTTTTATTCTAGTGATTGATGGATTGTGTTTTTTTTATGTTTTAATGTGATTATTGTTTTACTGGTTAATTTAGGTGAAAGGTTTCTGGTAAACCAAACACTAATACATAGTAAGTAAATAAAAAATAAAATAAGGTGTACATTTATCCCAAATAAAATCAGCAAACAGCCTCTTTGTATGCCCGATGAACAAGACAGAGAAATTTAAAGACTAGTCTATGTTTCACTGGAGCCAGTGCAGAGAACGCAGCACTGGACTGATGTGGGAACCTTAGGGAGTGGCTGTGGCTGTCCAGGCAGCAAGGTTCTGGAGCAGTTGTAAGCAATGGATTAGGCCTGAGGGCTGGGCCAAGTAAAGAGCACTACAATAATCCAGCCTGCTGGAAATGAGAGAAGCCACAACTGGAGGGCGAAGAGAAGAGGGACGAAAAGACAAGACCCTCAGAAGGACCCTCAGTTGAAAGTGATCAGTCTGACACACAGCACTTGCATGTGATGCTATGGACAAAGAAGCAGAAAGATAGACCCCAAGAATTTTCACTACCATCACTGGAATAGGAAACTCACCCAGTGACAATGGCCAGAAAGCCGAAGACCAGGAACAGGGTTCAGAAGAGGCACCCATCACCAGGACCTCCATCGTGTCCCCGTTGAGTTTTAGCCAATTGGTGCTTGTCCAGTCTCCCACTGCCGCCAGGCAGTCATAAAGATGAGACAACCCCTCCTCCCGGTCCCGATCTAAACAGACCAGGATCTGTGTGTCGGCCGCATACGAGTAACTCCTGAAGCTGTGAGAGCGGATGAGGTCAACGAAAGGCTGCACATAGATGTTAAACAACATCGGGGAGCCTTTGGGGACACTTCAAGAAAGAGAATAAAAGAAGAAAGAAAAGGAGATAAGGATACTGTTTGGCCCCTATCGGTCAGGCAAAAGATGAACCACGCAAGGACAGGACAGAAGATGCCAGAGAAAGCCAGGCGGGATAGGAGTATGGAGTGGTCGACAGTGTTGAAGGCGACTGATAGATCGAGCAAGATCAGGGCACCACCCCACATCCGTCATCCAGCAAGGCCATATCATCCATTACTGAAACTAGGAAACTCTCTGTGCCTCTCCCGGGGCGGAAGCCAGACTGAAAGGGGTCAAGCTAAGCAGAAGACTCAAGAAACTCAGAAAGAAGTGGAGACATCAAAGCCTCGAGACGTTTCATGAAAAAGGGGAGCAGAGAGATAGGGCGGACGTCAGACAGAACAAAAGCATCCAGTGACAGCTTCTTTAAAAGAGGGACCAGGATAGCCTGCTTAAATTCTTTTGGGACCAGACCAGAGCAACAGGAAAGGTTTACAGCCTGAGTCACCAAAGGGCCAATTTTAGGATTAATAGAGGAATAGGGTCAGACGGGGCTGCAGATTTCAGGTGGGAGATAGCCTTCAACAGAGCCTCCCCAGGGAATACAGGAAAGGGAGCCCAGCCAGAAGTAGCTGGCTGGCTGCGACCTGCAGCAGCCACGCTAGGGCTAGCCTGAGAGAGTTAAATATTGCCTCGAATAGTGACCATTTTGGAATGAAAAACTCAGCAAGTGCATCACAATGTAACTGAGAGGCAGGAGCTGTAGGGAGAATGCAAGCCGTAGATGAAAAGGACTTAACAAAGGCAAACAGCTCCTTCGATTGATTGAGCGCTCTTTCAATCTTAAGTGTAAAATATTTCTGTTTGACTAACGTAATAGCGAGATCATAATTTCTGGAAAGCAAGGCGAAGGCCAATTTGTCACAAGGACTCTAGGAAGAGCATCACTTGCGCTTTGCTTGACGTACCCCCAATTTAGCCACTCTCAGTTCTACTGTAAATCGTGACTGAGACGGACGGACGCGCAACTGCATGGTTTTAAAAGGTGCCAATTGGTTGGCAGTAGCTAAATTTGCCTCACATTAAGTGGCAAAATCCAAAGGCATGTCACTAGGACACCTTGGCCCTCATTAGGACCCTGGCGGTAAGGGGTTTACGCTAGCGTTAGCTGCGCCGACCCCTTACCGCCAATTCCGAGTTCCCAGAGCGCCATGGTCATTTTTCCGCCCGCTTTTTGCGGGCGTAAAAATCCATGGCGCTATGGGACCTTGGTGTTAATTACGCCACCGTAATTTACGGTGGCGTAATTAACTCCTTCCCCACTCCCATTATACCCTATGGGGCCGAAATGGGAATGGGGAAGGGTAAATGGGTCAATGGGGACTTACCGCCCCGCCGACCTCGGAATGGGGCGGTAAATCCACCATCCGCCATGGCGTAAACGGACTTTACGCCATGGCGGAAAAGTCCGTCGATGGCGGAAAAAATCCGCCAGGGTCCTAATGAGGGCCCTTGTCTTAATCACAGGTGCCAAGAGAGACATATCAAAGACATAGAAGAAAATCAAAAAGTAAATGCAAGTTTGCCACTGTTTTATTCTTTCCTTGTCCCCTCCACCGCAAGAACATTGAAAATTGCATGCAGGGGACCCAACAGAAAGCAAGCACAAGTTACTGGTCCCTGCATTCAATTAATGGTTTTTGTGTTGCTGTTTTTTTTCAAACAAAAATAGGCTGATTGTGTAGTCACAGATTGGTATGGCTCGTGTGCTTTGTGAATTATGCATTTTTGACTGCAGTGGGGTCTGGATAGGTGAGACTGCATTAGGCACACACATGATTTGTGTTTTTCTCTGTGACCCAGGAGTTTAGAGCTCTGGGGCCAGATTACAGAAACGTTGCACCAGTGCAAGTACAAAGTTGCACGGTTTTAGCATTAGGGCAATGTTGGCCCTACTTTTAAAAACATTGCAGCACATTAGAAAACAATTGCACTACAACAAGTGCAGTTTGGCTATTAAACACACCAGGGCAAACATGTCCCTAGTGCAAAAACAGATACATTTGTATGCATTTTTGCATTGCACTAGTGCTAGTACCATTCCGTGCTAGCACTAGGGCAAAGTTTGCCCTGGAGAAAAATGCAGTGAACATACATATTTTTTGCACTAGTGCTATTTTTGCCCTGGTGCTTTAATATGCCATAGCGCACTTGTCGTGGTTCAATGATTAGATAAAGTGTCCCAGTGTTTTTTAAATAGGCCAGACTTGGCCCTACTGCTAATACCGTGCAACTTCCACCAATGCAAAGTTTCTATAACCTGACCCCAGGTGTTCAGTTTGATTTTGATTGGTAACACGTAGTCAACTTTCCCTTGCCCCTTTGCTTCACCTGTTAACCAAACTTTGGCAATTATTTGCCGATATTTGAGAGCTACTACATATTCCGGGGTGTCCTTCTTTGCTGACTGAGCCTTTCCTCTTTTAGGCAGGTGGGCGTTGCTCAGGCCTTCCCTGGGAAAGTTTAAAGAGACGGCTGTTGTCATTTCAGGCATTCGCGCGTGGAATCCTCTGGAAATGCTGAGCCGGTCTTTTCTCGGTCAGCGCCTGCATGGGTCAGTTCTCTTGATTTCGTTAATACTTTGAAGGGAGAGGGTTGTTGAAATATTTAGAAGGAGAGGAAGTAAGGCTCATTTTTAACCACTCCCACTTACTTGGCGGTGCCATGGTGGCATAATAAGTTACATTTAATTGACCTGAACTGTGGCATAAATAAAAGTATATGCTAATAAAGTGTATAACTTTCATATTGTATAAGCACATATTTGTGGTTATAGTCTTTATGTTCTTACTGATTGGAGCATATATCGCCAAGATAATTAATGGTTTAAGCATGTTTTAATTTTTCCAATTGCGTAGAAGAAATGACATCCGTATTTACATATGTCTTCTGGCACTGCAATTTGCAGCAGTGGTACACCGTTGCTTAAGTGAAATCACACATTATCATGATTTTAAAAATCGCACATTAAAAAAGGCACCTAAAATCAAAAAATCAAATTTAAATCCTTATTGCAAGGTCAAAAAGCAGAAGTTCTAAAATGTGACCTTTTAGAAATGTGGTGCAAGAACAGAAAAGTACAGGAAGGGTGCACACCTACGGGTTACAAGATGTGCTTGCTGCGCATAACATTTCCAAATGAAAAAAATGTCAAATTAAAACACTTAACTCGATACACCAGTGAAATGATAAACTCACTCGCCAGGGTGCACATTAACTGCTGGGAACACGTTTGTCCATTTAGTGAATTAATGCTAAGCAGAACAATGTTGCATGTTTCCCAGAATGAAAGTTCAGGCGGAGCTTACATTTTTTCAGGTATGGATTGTGAACTACATCATGACATGTTACTTGCAGGTCTTCCTTTTTCTGGGGTTTTCATTTCTTGGTCGATTCCGCGCTTTCCATTGCTCCTTGCGCTTTGGTTAGCTGGAGCTATAAAACGAAGGGGTCCTGCTTTACATTAGTAGAGGGCAATAATTACCTAAGAATTTGCGTTGGTTTATGATTCAATTGCACTGGATCAGTACATATATGGTTCATGTATGCCTTTATTTGTCCTACTACACTGACCAATATAAAGAGAAACATAAAGCAAACAGAAATCATATGTGTAACATTACAGGCGAACAGAAATGCCAAAAGGTTGGTGACTGGCACGATTCAGATAGACCCACATGTTTGGCACGCATTTTATATGGGTCTTCTACTGCCCTGCGACTGTCAGACACAGATGTACAATTATTTGAGCAAACCTACACCCAGTAGTCAAAAGTATTTTTATAAACGCTGCCAAGAGTTCATGTCTTTGTCATGTCTCACTGCAAGAAAAGCCTTTAGGAACTGGTCCCAGAGTTTCCGTGTGCTGGTGAAAATACAACCGTGTGCTGTTCTTGTCAAATTCATGAAAATGCCCATTCAACATTAGATTGTGTTCATAATTGTGAAGTTGCACCTTAGTTGTCGTGCACCCCTCCCCTATCGAGTTTAGAAACCCACAACTCCCCTACACACCACTCGATAATTGCACAGCTATCCTCAGGTCCACTAGACATTATTTTGTGAATCGAAAGTAAATCCTTTTGGGAGTTGGTCCTAATTGACCCTTTTGTAGATTCCTACTTTTTACAAACCCCATCCAGTTCTCCAAAAAAACTCTGCCTATGGGGGCCAACCTGCCCAGGCCTGTCACATTTCCAATGTGTGCCCAAGCAAATGAGTTGCACAAAGTTGACATCATCAGAATGAGCTCAATTAGCCGGAACAGCTGATGACAATGAACTGCCAACACATACAAGGCTGTGTGTCATTGAGCAAGTCACTTGGGGTTAGTTTCTGAAATCCATTCCGTGCTATCATGATTTTTGTCAGGAATAATGAAACCGGGGTGCTGTTTTGTTTCCCGTTTTACGAACAACCTTTATTTTATGGTCCGATTAATCATTGATTGACATGTATGGTTCATTGTCTATTCTTCTGTAAATAATCAATCTGATGAACCCCAAAGTTTGTCGGTTTTCTGTGACCTCCATTTTGACCTCTGTGAGATCTGACTCAGCTAACTTGTTGCCGGATGCGGTGTTTAGTTGCACAAAGACAAAGAAAAGCAAAGAATGATCAGATGCTTATCACAAGCGTACTGGCAGCCTAGTAGTGTATGCGTGTGCCTAAAAGAAAGGCTGATTAAGATATCACATTGAACACTGCATTGAGGCCAGCAGTTCTGCACGCAAAGGACTTCCGAAGCTGATAAACCATTACCATTGGTAATAACAGAGCATCGTTTGGTTACATTGAAAATGGTATTTTAAGCGTATAACCCACGTAATGAAAAGAGGGGGGCTGCTGTGGTATGAGGATGTGGCCCGTTTCTGCAGAGGACTGTCACCAAAATAGTTACCATCTTTCTTGGCGTCAAGCCAACCCCAATACCTCGAATCCAAGATACTTAACGCCAAAGTATGCGTGTACGTTCTCAGTCATTCTGCAGGGTTTTCACTCATAGGGCTGCAAACCCCAGTGTGCTTTGCAGTAGGTCAATTTGCCTAACACGAAAACATACATTGTGAATACTGAACAAGTCTAGTGGTGAGTGTAAATTGTGAGTTTGAGGTATTTGAGAATTTAGCAAGCTCGGATGTACTATTTGGGGTCTGAGGGCTGGCCATAGAACGCCCATGCGCACAAGTGATTGGGGGGGGGGGACTTTACAGCATCACACAACACACTGAGTACAAAAGAAGATGACACAGAGGGTGGAGCTTTATGCAGGGAACCGAGACCTGATAAGTGGGGTGACGGAGGGTGGGAAGGCTTGGAAGTAGGGTGCAAACAGGCAGTGTGCCCTGAAACGAAAGGGCTTCTTAGTGTGCCTCTGGTAGTGGAAAAGGGAAGCTGCACTTTGTAGGGAGTGGGACAGCATTATGTTGGTGGCATGGGGGAAGCTGCATGGAGACAATGCCAATTTAACACCAATCTGGTTGAACATATCTGACAAATTCCCCCAAATATCGGCTAATTCAGTATTATCGAGCTTTCCCAAACTGATTTGGAACTTGTGTAAAGAGATTTGAGGGAGTTTGTGTACAATAGAATAACTAGGGCTTGTGTCATTCAAATTTGCAATCAGTTCAGCAGGCAGAGACATGCCGTTTCTGGAGCAGATGAGAGAGTGGTAGAAGATGTAATTGGGCTTGAGTTCTGAGAGAGGTAGTACATTAAAATAGGCTTTAATGGTCGAGAGGTAAAACATTAAAATATGATTTAGGTGAAGCAGACGTAGATATGTTTAATAGGCATTCATTTAGGAAGAGGTACAATGTTGAACAATGACAGGCCATCAGTTTGTGGCCACTAAGGGAGGAGAGGATCCCAGTGACTATCTTACATATCATACACACATGTGACATTTCTTGTCAGTAACTATGGAATGAGGAGAACAGACAGGCAATTACATTAAGCAGCTGTAACTGAGTGTGGCAATTATATTAAGATGAGACAAAACAACAATTACAAAGATAAATACTAAGAATTGTTTGGACGCAGTATTAGAGTACACACAGTGTTTGAAACTCAGTGTGACAACTTTTTTTTATAGCTGAGAGGAAGTGCTAGGCGTGAAGAGTTGGCATGACGGGAAATACTAGTTGTGAACACAAATTCTTGGCATTGTTTGGAAGTAGGTGCAAAGTACATTTGGTGGCTGTAACTGAGAACACCAATCTTTTTGTGACACAGGTGAGTGGAAATACTATTTGCACAGATTTGTGATGAGACAAAGTACTATTTGCAAAGACATATTCTTAGAATTGTTTGGAGGCAAGAGAGTATATTCAGTGACTGTAACTGAGTGTGCCAACCTTTTGCACTTAGACCGAAAACTAGGTGCAAACAAAATGTCTTAGAACTGTTTAGAAGAAGGAAGAGATTACCTTCAATGTTTTTATCTGGGTGTACCAACTTTTGTGATGAGAACAATAGCTATTTAGAAAGAAAAATTGGAAGAAATGCTTCTAGGATTTGTAGGAAGGATGCGAATACATGCAGTGGCTGCTGTAGTTGAGTGTGTAAATGTTTTCAATAGGACAACATGCTAGATTTCGAGAACAATTCTTATAATTGTCTGTAGGCAGGAGACTGAATGCATTAGCTGTAACTGAGTGCACCAACTTCTTGTGATGAGACATGTACTAGACATGTCTAACAGTCTTAGAAATGTATGGGGGAAGGAGAGTACAATCAGTAGCTGTAACAAAGGGTGACACCTTTTTGAGATGCACAAGAGAAATACAGTTTGTAAGTGTATAAATACAAATTACACGGCCAGCGGTAGCGACCGTGTAGTTATGGTTAAGTTGCTAAACTCATAGGAAGACCACTTTTTCGGCGGCTTATAACTTTTCTCCAGCTGGACGAATCCTCACCAAACTTTGCAAAACAAGTATATGGGTGACGTTTCGGGCAGGGTGGGAAAAGTTATAGGGGGTCCCAAACATTTTTTTTCCCCATAGACTGATTGGCGAGAAACTTTGCGCATGGCTACAGCATGAACAGCTGGATGGATTTCCACCAAATTTGCGGCAGGAGCGGGGGCTTAGGTCAGAAAGCTTGCTTTTGTGTGTTTGGTGGGAATCCGATCAGTACTTTTGTTGCAAATGACTGAAATGTACGTCTCTAAAAATTAGTGATATATGGGTCCGCTGCGCGGACCCATTTCCCTGTTCGCTCCACAGACCAAAGTGTCATTGGCTTGCGGTACAGCATGCTGTTGGAAAACTTTGGACGCAGCAGGTGGTTGACTGGATGGAAGCATGCTCTGCGTCAACACGTTTTGAAAAAAACCGCCATGGTGTATCGGAGGACAGTGCGCCGGCGGACGGGTCTGCAAAATATACCATATTCCATGTGTTGGCCGCATGAATGGAGGGAAAGGGTGGGGGAGTGAGAAGTGGTTAATGTGACATATGTAAATAGGTGGAAGAAGACGGAGGAGTGACTGCAGTATTAGTGCGTATTGCGCCAATTTGCGGGTACCTAGACAGCCGACAACTTTGTGTGGTGATTGAGGCAGCTGTCGTAATGGCCTGATGGCTTCTGCCGCGACCTGTTTGCGGCAACCTCTTTCCGTGGTGCGTGGTGACAGGTGAATTTCAGAAGGGGAGTGAATTGCACATGGCATAGGCTGGGTGGGAGCGCGGGTGCCTGTGCTATGCGGATGGATAGCGGTAGTTGGGCACATGGTGGCATGCATGTGTGCATGAAGTTGCAGTGGGTCTGTTGAAGGATTACACTATTGGGTGCATGGCCGAAGGACGTAGGCTGGAGGCCATGCACTCAAGAGCCTAGTTCTTCATCTCAACCACCGCAGCAATGCATGTCTGGCTCTGCATCCGGTAGAGGGGGTGCGTGCATAGTGTGGTGTGTGCAGATTGTTTGGAGTAGGGCCAATGTTGCGAACAGTATGTGGGTAGGTTGGCAGTGACACAATACTTTGTGAATGGAAGTGGGTACGGCCGTACTATGTGAATGAAAGTGCACAGAGGTGCAGGAGACAGTGTTTGTTTCTACATTATAGTAAGTGTAGCAATGTTTTCCTGTATAGCTCATGGCGGTGCACAGGTTGGGTAGGAGTGCTGGTGGCAGTGCTGTGTATGTGGATTGTCGTAGTTGGTGACATGGTGACATGTATGGTGGCATTACATTGCGGTGGGTGTGGGCAAGGCCTAGACTATTGGGTGCATGGCTGAAGGCCATAGGCCATGCCCTCAAGAGCCTAGGGCAGAGCACAACCACGGCTGTAATGCATTGTTGACTCTGAATCTGTTAGAGGGTGCTGACTTGTACAGAATGGGTGTGGAGCATATTTCAGACACAATAGAGCAGCAGAAGTGAGCTGCCATGCATGTATGTTTGGTTTCATAGGTCAGATGACTGTTAGAACATGGTAAATTTTTTGATGTGTAGTTGGAGATGCTGCAGTGAAAAGTCACGCAGTGTGGGCACTGGGTGCAGTGTTTGCATATTGTCAGTCCAGTAGAGGGTATGGTTGAAGGGCAGCTTATATGTGCTTGGATAGTGTTCTGTATGTAGATTGCCTGGAGTATGAGCAATGTTGTGAGAATTTTGTGGTTAGGTTGTTAGTGACACAATACTTTCTTAGTGGAAGTGGGTAAGACATTAGTATGTGAATGAAAGGGCGTAGGGGTGCTGGAGACAGTGTAATGTGTGTACATTATGGTAATTGTTGCATTTAACTCTGTGCATAAGCATTGCGGTGTAAAAGTTGGGTAGGAGTGCTCGTTCCAGAGGTGCGTATGTGCATAGTACTTGGTGAAATACTGACATGAATGGTTGCATTACGGTGCGGGAAATGTGTGCAAGGAGCACACCCACTGCAGCATTGCAGGTTTGACAGTGCATTAGGCACAGGGTGGTGATGTTTGGAAAATGGGTGTGGAGCACATTGTAGACAAGGTACAGCAGCACAGGTGAATTTCAATGTTGTGAAGCTGTTGTGCATAGGTTGCCAGTGACACAATACTTTGTGAATGGCAGTGGGTAGGGGTGGTGTAAGCTGTGGTATGTTTGTGGATTCTGCTAATGGTGGCACTTTTTCGTGAATGGGTGTTTTATGGTGTGGGGGAGTTGGGTACAAGTGGCGCTATGTATGTTACATGTGTGCATAATGTTAGGTGCCACCATGGTCGCATGCATGGATCCATAGTGTTGTGGTGGGTGTCAAAAGGGTGCTCCTCAGGACCTTTGTGGATGCTGCAATTGTGCATTCTTTAGCAGAAGTTTCTGGTGGAGGGGCTTTGGAATCAAACGGAACGTGTACTGAGAGTGTGTAACGGTAAATATGGAGTGGTGCACAGAAATGATAGTGTGCAATGCAGAGGTTTTGTATGTGATTACTACATGCGTGTTTGACAATTTGACAACACCCAATGGGGGAATGCTGCAAAAATGCCTGTGCAAAGGGAAGAAGCATTGTGTGTGCATTACTGGGCCCTCACTGTAGATGGGAAAGCGCTCGTACCACATTCTGCCATTATGAGCACGGTGATCATGGAAATGGAATCGTGGGAAATAGGCAATTAGGTGTTTAGGATGTGGTTGACAGGAAGGGGCGGTGTCGTGAAGTTGATCGAGATGGATAGACTCACAGTGCTTATCGTTGGTGATACCGTTGTGCGCCATCTGCACAGGTGTTGTGTGCAAAGAGGCGTTGCTGGTAATTTCAGGTTAAAAGAAATGGATGCTTTCTGGGGCTGTCAGGGTGACTGCAGTTTCGGTGTGTGGGATACATTGACCCACTGTTGCTCTGCTATGTTGTATCACTCTGTTATGGTGATGCCAGAAACAGCAAAATGGCCGCAAAACCCTTGTGTGCGCCAAAACCTCTGAAAATCGTGCTTTTCAACGCACAAAAAGATGGCTGCCCAATCTGCCACGCATGTTGTCAGTGGTGGAACAGAGCTCTCACTACTGAAATGTGTCACTGGGCTCCACAACAATTGAAAGTGGAGTGCAGAAGGAAAAAGCAGTGATTTGCTAAATGAAACTTCAAATATTGCTTTAAATCGCCTTTCCTTTGCTGCTGAAACTTCAGAATGCCGGTACAGAACACCTTCCAAATATTCAGAATTCTCACTGGGTGCTACAATTCGCTTAGTTTAAGGAATCACTGTGAAATTACAAGGTCCTGAAAGGCTAAGAGCATAAAGAGATCTCCACAGCAAAAGTGGCCTGCCTGTGGATCTGTAAAGAAAAATCTCTGTGCACCAGAGGGCTACCTGTGATGACAGCTGTCAGGGGCCTTCCTGATTAAACTTTAACATTTTATAAACTAAAAGTCAAATATTTGCAATATAAGAGGCCTGTTACTGATAGTATATGAAACAGGTGGTGGTGCCAGAATTAAGAGAGCAACTGAAGGACAAGGCAAAAGGTATTACATCAAATCATCAATTTCTTTTAATTATAAATTGAAGTAAAAAATTCATTTTACACATATTTATTGAAATTTATTTTGTATTCCATTTTAGATGGGAATTGTATTTGTAAAAATACAAATTGAATGCTTTAGATAATATTATTTGTCTTTTTGAATGAACAACAAAAAACTTTTTATCTGAACAATGGAACTGTTTTTGCAATGGTCTCACATTTCCATAAGAAAATCTAAATGCATTATTTTTAGAGTTGCATTAGTTGAATGAATGTATGAATGTCTGTGATTTAGGATGTTTTTTTATAAAAATGAATTAATTAAAGATGTGTAAAATGAATTTTTTACTTCAATTTATAATTAAAAGAAATTGATGATTTGATGTAATACCTTTTGCCTTGTCCTTCAGTTGCTCTCTTAATTCTGGCACCACCACCTGTTTCATATGCATTGCTTTACCTCCAGGTGCCAGGTGTCGGAGGTTCCCACCATTTTTGTTGGTTTTTTCTGTTACTGATAGTAACCCATATTGTAGCTGTTTTTGACCCCATAGGTTTAAATTCTTGAATGAGAATTCTATCTGTTGTTTTGAGGCAACATGTTGGAGCCAAGCAAGCATCTGTTGCTGAACCTGAACAAAGAACACATTTTAAAAGACTTATAACTTGCTATCCAAAATGGTGAAAAATATAAAAATGACAGAGCTGGTAATTTAATTCCTACGTGCACGTGTGAAGAGGCGGCAGAACTTTGTGACATGTTCTGGACAGGAATGGCAAGATATGTGATTTTACACAAAATGTATGACTGTTAGAATTATGAAAATGTACACGCATGTCCCCATGTTAAACACGCATATTTGTGGAAATTTCCAGAAAAATCAGAAAAAGTGTGTTCATAGCGAAAAGGGCAAAAATCGGTAGAAAGGGGAGACAAGATTCCACCACTGTGGGGTTTTGAGGAATAGCTGCTATGTAAAATATGGCATCTTTATGTGTGATTTGTATAAAGGTGACCCAATGTAGAAATGTACATTTAATATAAAATCAGACTTGGAGACCAATGGCTAAAGGGAGGTCTCTGAGGATTGTAAAGCAAATCATAAAACCAGACATCACCCAGCCTTGAGCCAATCACTCAAATTGCAAGGTGGAGATGAAGTACTGACCCTATCCCATCTCAAAGGGGCAAGCTTAGCTAAACCGGCCCACACCCCTGCCTTTATGATGTCATTTCATACCATAAATAGAGACAGCTCACCACACAGAGGGACAGATAGATCCACTCACCCTCCTGATGCTGGTGGAGCACCCTGCTTTTGAAATCTACATCTTCCTTGTTCCAGACTCCAGAAACTTGGCAAAGCAAAGGCCTATTGCATGGCTGACTCATTCTCAGCTGGGCCTCAAATTCTAGAACAGAACCCCAAAAGCCTAGGGGAAGCATCATAATACAGCTGGGCTGTGCTGTTACTGCTTGCCTGCGGAATTGAAATATCCTCAGAACCAAGTTGGGCAGATCCCGTCCAGTCCTGTGCCGTGCTGTGACCAGAGCGCCTTGCTGACCCTGTCTAGTCCTGTGCCATGCTGTGACCAGAGCGCCTTCCTGACCCTGTCCAGTCCGATGTGCCCAGCTGTCAGTCCCTGATAGGTCCAGAATCCTGGCGGTCCAGAATCCTGACGGTCCAAAATCTTAAATCCATTTTGCTTTATGAGTATTAGCAGGAAGCTAGAAACTGTTGATTTCTGTGCATTATCTTTTCCCCTCCTAACCTCGGAACTATCTTTACTTCCATAATCAGTAATATTGTCTAAATCTGTAGTGAAATCTTATTCTGTCTATCTGTAAAATAATCTTTTTTCTTGTCATTTGTCAACTGTGATCTATTAATTTACTTTGAGTGACCAACCTAGCGCTCCAAGGTCGACAGCGAGGAACCAGGACTGAGTTGCGAATCCAGGACTGAGTCGCAAATCACTCCTGACTATTACCTGTGCTGTCCTGGTGGCTTAGCTTGGATGCTCTAGTCCTTAGCCAATATTTTCTGATTTTAAAACTAAAGCCTCTTTCCATTCTCGCACCTATCTCGCAAAACATGACCTTTACTAAAATCACTATAACTTCCTCAGTTTTTGTGATAGAAATGAAATTTCAACTCGCACACGGAAAAGTTTGCCGCAAAATTTCATTTTGAGAAATGTTTACACGTGTAAAATAGAATCAAACTACCTCCGACTTGGATTTTAAGATTGCAAATCTTTTCTGCTGACTAAATCATTGCTTATGTTTGTGTGCAACTGTTCAAAGCGGCTCCCATAGGAATTTACAACAATTTAAGCATTTTTCCACACATTTAGAGTTCTTGCTCAGCCACTTTAAAAGTCATTCTGACAGTTGAAAAGCCCACTTCGTTTTTCTCTTTCTGTGTAAGGGGGGAAAGGGGAAGTGATACACTGTTTGACCTGTACTATTCCTGAATACCTGCTCTCTCCTTCCATCTCTTTGCATTGCCTATTGGGGGGTTGAGAAGTGTTGCAGGGGGAATTTCTAACCATTGTGCTATCTGATCTGAAACCGACACAAAAGTATTAGTTTCTGTGCTGCATTTGTTTGCTCATAACTTAGTCCCAGTGTATTAAAGATATCATTCAGTGTTCTGTCACCCCCTTGGTGATTTTTGTTTACCTATTAATATATATATATTGTGTTTTTGATCTTAACTAAGTAAATAAATAATACCTTTTACAAACCAGCCTGATTTCTGGTCCAGCGTGACTCGGGGTATTCTTAAATAAGGGGTGTGATACGAGTGGTACATCTTTCAAATAATTGAATTTATATCTTAAATATGTTTTTCCATTGCTCTGTACACTAGGCCGGGAGCACAGTGTATCACCTGATTGAAATCCTTAACAAGTGGAATGGTTCGCCTTTGCAGATATGTGGCATCTGTCACAAACGTTTACTTTGTTGTCGTGCACTATGGAAGTGTACTTTTGAGTTTCATGTTATGTGGACGTTTACTCCGTCACCTGAAGCAGTTTCTGAATGCAGTGATGCAGATTTTTCCTACTGCCAAGGTCGTATTCTCATGCATAGCATCAAAATGAGTATGGGCCCATGACGGTGTAATTTGTCCCCAGCCAGAGGTCAGAAGGTGTGTTATAAACAGAATTATGTGTGAATTTATGCGTACTGCTGGCATGTTCTCCACCCACTATGAGATCATGAGGTTGCAAAGTAAGCAGTGGTTCTGTAGAAATGGCATTTATTTGAGCACCATTGGCAATGCCATTTTCTTTTACACTGTGCAAGAAGCATTGACTAGAATGTGGTAAAAATGTGAGGAGAGGCAAACAGAAAAACATATAAAGAGAAAAAACAAAATAAGTTGCTCGCACGCACGTAAAAAAAACAAATAAAACATTTACACATCTACGATGGAAGACCCAATCGCCTACCCAGCTTGATATTGCTTACCCCGCCACTCCCCGACCCCCTCACTCCCACCCTCACTATCATGAGAAAGTCGCAAATTGTGCAGTACTTTCAGGATTACACGTGCCACATCCTGGGTGGCCATGTGGCTGTATGCGGATGGCGAAATCGTGCATACTTTTACTGAACCTTGTAGTGGACATGCTATGGAATGGTACAACACTTGTACTGTAAATGTGTAATGGTACATTTGAAGTGTTGTAGAGGAGTGACAGTGTTGGATGATAGTGGCTTCGATGAGATTGGTGGATGCGTGTGTGCCTACTTACGCGTAAGCCAATGCTGCAGAGAAGATAGTGCAAAGAGAAGAAGGACTCCTTCTGCTTTACTGGGGTACGGCCCTCGCGGTACTTGGGGAAAGGCACCTGCCACATTCTGCGCTTCTTACCATGCTGGCCAAAGGGAATGGGACTATGGCCTTTGGCCAATCAGGTGCTCAGGGTGTTCATGACAGGAAAGAGCACCAGTAGGGAGAAGGACTCCTCTTGTTTCGCTGGGGTGTGGCCCTCGCGGTAGTTCGCGAAAAACATGTGCCACATTCTGCACTTCTCACCATGGGTGCCAATGGTAATGGGACAGTATGGAATGTCCAATAAGGTGCTCAGCGAGTGCGTCACAGGAAAGGGCAGCATTCATTTTTTCCATTACTTTATGTACTGCGGCTGGCAAACATGGCAAGATGCACAGTTTTCGACATGGCTGATGCCTTTGTGGAAGATCTGTGCGTGCATGCCCTCCAAGAAGGCTTTTCTGGCAATTTCGGTTTGGAGGGAGTGGACGCTTTGTGTTGCAGTGTCGAAGTGTGCTGTTTCGGTGTAGTGCTTGTAGAATGTCGAAGCTTCCACAACTGTACATGTTGTGATTGTGCACTATGGAGCCTTCTTTTTGTGTTACTTGCCTTGTTCCCATGTGTACCGTCAACTGAAGTTTATGATGAAAGCAGTTCAGCTCATTTTTCCTACTGCCAAGGTGCTTTTCTCGTGTATACCCTCGAGAATAGTGTGGAAGTATTCCAATGATTCCTGTTGCCAGTCAGAGGTCAGAAGGGGTCTCATCAACAGAATCATATGTGACTTCTTGAGTGCTGCTGGGATGTTCTCCTGTGAGAATGAGAACATTGGTTCGCGATACATACACCTTTCCATGGCAAATGGCAAGTCTTTGTCGACCAGTGGCAATGAAATGTTGTTTCACAATCTACACACTGCACTGAAGACCCTATTGTAAGAATGTGAGCTGACGCTGAGAACACAAATTTCCCTATGAAAATTGCAAAAAAAAGGTGTTTCTAGAAAAGCACCTTTAAAAAAACAAATATAAAAACAACACAAAAGGCCTCATTACGACTGAGGCAGAACTGGTTAACGGGCTCCGCTAAAGGAGGCGGACCTGTTAAACCCGTTCCACCTCATTGCAAGCTCCCCTTGCGGGACCCGGTAAGTAACGCCTGGTCAAACCAGGCGTCCTTACCGGGTCCCGCGAGGGGAAGAGGGAGCAAACAACGGGCCGCTCGTAATCGGCCCATTGTTTGCACCCTCTCCCATTCCCATTGGGCCCTATTGGGGCTCAGATGGGAATGGGGAAGGTCCGGGCCCGGGTTCCTGGAGGGAGGAATTTCCTGGCCCTCCGAACTCGGAATGGCCCGGTAATTCCCCATTCTGGGAACCCGGACCCGATTTCGACGGCAGCCATGCCGCCAATAGCGGCATGGCTACTGCCGAAGTCGTAATGAGGCCCAAAGTCTCTTTTAAGAGCTAACACAACTAATGACATCCGCTACCCTGGTTGAAAGTTATACCCTCACTCCCGCGCACGCACAGCATGAAAAGTCAGCGAATATCACAATAGTTGCAGGGTGGCACGTGTTAGATATGCCCCTTTTGCAGATGACAGCCATAGAAATGGGCCTGTAGAGGCTACGGGGTTGGTCAATGAGGTTTCTGGGTGTGGTGTGTACGCACAGACTGTGCTACACTGTGTATTTGTCGACAGTAATGCAGAGCGTGCGATTATGGCTGTGTGTTTCATGAGGCACAGTGTGCAGGTTTTAGGGAAGTTCAAAATACATTGGCCCTCATTACGACCCAGGCGGTAAGGGGTTTACGCCGGCGTAAACATCGCCGACCCTTACCGCCTGAGTACGAGTTCCCTTAGCGCCATGGCGGATCTAACACCTGCTTTTAGCAGGTGTTAAAATCCATGGCGCTAAGGGACCTTGTTGTTAATTACGCCACCGTAATTTACGGTGGCGTAATTAACGCCTTCCCCACTCCCATTATGCCCTATGGGGCAAAAATGGGAATGGGGAAGGGTAAATGGGGATTGGGGACTTACCGCCCCGCCAAGGTCGGAATGGGGCGGTGAGTCCGCCAACCACCATGGCGGAATTGCACCCTTAGCGGCAGGGACCATGGTGCTAATAGCACCATGGTTCTCCGCCAAGGTCGTAATGAGGGCCATTGACTGAAATTGAATGGAAAACACTGTGCAGTGGCCGCTAATTTTTTATCTATCATGTGCATTTGTAGTGCTATGGAGCAGCTACAATGAAGTGACTAATTTTGGTTTCTCTGTGTGAGACTTTGGAGACACACAATCATGCCGATATTATTGTTGTTCATTGTGCAGGGAAAATTGCACAGCATGTTACATGAGTTTCAGTGCCATTTGTGATGAAGGAGGCACTTGCCCAGGTCATGCTTTTGTTTCTGATCTATCGCATTATGCAGACACCGATATGGCTGCGTAATTTTCGATTTGGTCCATAAATGGAGACAGTGTGGTACATTGCAAAGAAGTGCATTTGTGCCTTTGGACGACATCTGCCAATGGCATACTTCGTCCATGGGAATATGACTTTTCACAGCACAAATAATTTTTCCGAGCTATAAAGTTCATCTTACTATGCCTGCCATCCCGATTTCTGCACACCCCATCCAAATTGGCTTGGTGCCCTTCTTGAAAGTAGTGAATGTTTTTGTAGTAAGTGTTGTGCACTGACACTCTTGAAAACGCTCTGCAACATGTAAAGAAGCCTCTTTGTACAGTGACCCCCTTTCGAACCGATTGAACTACAGTGTTTTGCACACTGCCACGCCTCCCGCCGTGCATGCGCTCAATGGCAATTCCATTGTTGATCTGTAAAAGGTGCTTTCTTTATTTCCCTTTTTTCCTTTCCCCGTTCATTTCCATTGATTATGGTCTTCTAACACACGCCACAGAAGGAACGGCAGGAAAGGCATGGTACAGAAGGGGCAGCACCTGCATGGATACCATAGGGCATGTGCCGAGAGACAGAATTATTGGGTGGCCCTCACCTACATAGGCGCCAGTCATTGTAATGCTCCCATAAGGACCCTTCCCATGCACTTCCAAGTACCTTCCCTCTGTACAGTAGCACGCTGTGTTAAATGCACAATACAATGCCCTTTGAAGGGTAAGGATCTGTAGCGCAGCATATGGTTTAGAAAAGTTATTCTACAGCTCTGCTGCCCTACAGGAGTGCCCCTCTTGTTGCCCGCAGCAGATGTGGCAAATGCTGTACATGAAAGTACCCTACGTAATTGTTGCAAGGGGACTAGACTGCCCACTGGTCCCTTGTGCTTTCATTTAAGTTATCATCACATGCAGTACAAACAGTTCATGCTACGCCATTAGTCTTAGTGGTAGCATTCACGGAGATGCATACATTGTAGAATATATGAATGTTTACATCATCGCGAAACACAGTTTCATTACGTGGGGTAGGAAGCCATTTATTCTGTGTGACCCATGCAGCGACAGTGATTTTCTAACCACCACTAAGATTGTTTGCGCTCTGCATATTCTGCTGTTTCCTTGCGTGCCTTTACATGAACTAGTGTGTGCGTAACCAAGCTGCACCAGTGTTGCCATTTTGCAGACTTACTACAAACTGTCCCACATGCAGTTACATGTTTTCTTCAACTGCATGACCTGCAGGTGACCTCTTGATACTTTCTGCCACACTGCTGAGTGCAGACATGATGTGTCTGTTTCATGGGTGATGGAAAGGCAAGCAGCAGATCAATCAAATTAATGTGACATTTAACACGCCCACATTACACTGCAGGTTGCTGTTCCTTATTTACCAGTGGGCGTTATGCAGTCATGCATGCTTTAGCCACACATTGGTAGGTTTGCAGAGCCACCCAAATGTCGACAGGAGTACTTCAAATGTGGTAGCCTACTGCATGAATCCGTAGGGATGGTGACAGGGGTGGTGTTACCAGCCCACAGTGGATGACCTATGCCTGGGTCCAAGTGTGGAACAGAAACATGTGCGCTTCCACAACTACTTAAAAGTGCATTTGAAGATGCGGCCATGCAGTCACTAATGGAGTCCTACGGATACATGCAGTGTGATTGCACATACGGCAACCAGGTGCAGTCTCCGTAGGAAACGTCCATATTGCTCATCTACAGTCATCTCGGCCAGAAGTGTGTGGCACAGATTTACCATGCAATGTTAACACAAAAAGAGAACCTACTCAAACACTAACCAACATTTATCATGTACATCTGTAATTGCTAAGATACACCAACACTATTTGGAAAAGTAAGGGGTAGTGCAAATGGATACATACACCAGACAATTTGGCATTTCCACACGTTTATCATGAGGACAGCCAAGGAATCAGTAACAAACCATTGTTAACGGGACGTTATGGTTCCGTTGCCATACCAAATAGCTATCATCTTTACAGAAAACACTATGCTAAAGCAACGTTCTGCTTAGAGTGCCCTACTCAAAAACCTATGAAATTCACTAACAAAAACATTGTTAAAGGGACGTTATGGTTAAGTTGCACTGGCAAAAACCTATGAAATTCAATGGAAAAACATTGTTACAGGGAAGTTATGGTTACAGGTAAAACCAAAAAAAACAGAAATTCGACAGTTATGGTAAGCTAAGCAACCATAACTCATGCCACCAGCGTGCACTGCAAGGACTAACACACATGACATCAAAGAGGCCATCACAAATCTCATTGATGACATCACTGATGACATCACATGTGCATTCATTTTCATAGAAAGCCTCCACAAGGGATTGTTATTGTAATGGTGGCAGAAAGCTATAAAATATCATTGGAAGAACTATTCGGAGATAAGTAGGTTATTGAGCAATTCATAGCTATACACACCATTGCATTACACACTTCTTAACGGTACTTGAAGCAACTCATGTGCGAACATAGCCATTGTCTGCACCATGCCCCATGGAAGTGTAATCTTCAACATCTTCCCATGTTACATAGTGAAATGATGAATGCATTCGTTTTAGAGTATCGGGTACTGTGAAACAAGTAAGAAGTAGCTACCATTTTTATAACTGCATAATTGCACTACTGCACAGAAACCATAAAGACACCACAATGCATACAAACATGAGCATATACAGGGGAATTAAAGTAACCAGAAAAGGAGCAGTATTACGAGCCAGGTTAAACAGTACACAGTTTAGAGGAGAAGGCTACGAGAAGTTCCTGTTCTATAGCTCGCCCAGCACACACATCCATTGATGTGCCTGAGAATAATGATGATTATGATGTTGAGGATGAGCAAGATAAAGGTTATGAATCATCTGATTCCAGGCTACACCATGTGATTCTGGAAACCAATGCTTCCAAGTAGTAGAGGAGGAGGACAATGCCAAAATCACAGAAACAGGAGGGAAAAGCAATAGGGTGTTTTTGCCGGTTTGTCCAGCAACAGCAGGCATTTCCCCATGAAGGCAACCTACAACCACTCTATCATATCTGGAAGGTGCTGTGAAATAGGGATACATGGAAACTGACATATGCACTATATAGGTGAGATCCTGCCACCCTTGACTGTGGCCGTACATAGTGTTCAGTACACAACCCTTCCTTTGCAGCTCAACTAGATTTGATGATAGATTGCATTTCACAATGCATTCCTCCCCTTTCAAGAGGCCTCCCTTCTGCTTAGCTAAAGTACTACCAGACTGTGATGATTTCAATCTATGGACTATATTAGCATTTCTAACAATCTGTTCTTTTGCAGATAAATGTCCCCAATGTAATAGCCCCACCACGACAATCTCACCCGGAAATCTGGGCTAAGAAATGGTCTGTTTTTAATATGAATATTAAAATTTATTGAAAAATAACAAATCAAGAAAATAAAGGTGAATTGAAGACATTGACTTATGTGGACGATATGGCTTTGCTTATCTCAAACCCTTTAGAATGTGGATTGGTTCTAAAGACGATGCTGGAAGAGGTAGGGTGGTTATCGAGATATAGAAATAATTGGGCTAAAAAGAGATTTTTGCAGTCTCAAAAACATTTGATATGAGGGTGTTGGAGTCATGGGAATGCAAATGGTCTCCAGATGCAGTAAAGTATCTGGGGGTTTACATTGTAAGAGATCTGAGGGAACTTGTGAGGTTGAATTTTGATAAGGTGTTGAGTAAAATTTCAGAAGTTGTTAAAAAAGACTATCTCTGACATTATGGGTGAAGATAAATGCAATCAAGATGGTTCTGTTGCCTAATGTTTTATATATTATTCAATCACTCCCATTATTAATTGCGAAAAAGCATCTGAAGAAGATTGATAACACTTTCCAAAGTTTTTTTATGGGGAATTGAAAAACGGCCATGCTTCCTCAGATATTTCTTATTGCCGAAGGTACAAGATGGTGGGTTTGGATATCCAGATCTCCTTAAATAGTATCAGGGCTTTCTCATTAAAAAGGGCTCACATTACTTTAATAGGGAAGGGGGTGGAACCCCTATCTGGTTAGACATGGAGAAGGAGATCTGTGAATCATATGCTTTCGATGCTGTATATACAATGGACAAAATCCCGAAGAAAAGTGTAAGGCTCCAGCCTATGGTGGCGACTAAGAATGCCCTGGTAGCCTGGTTAAAGGGGGGCAATTAATATTTTGAGGTTAGCTATGATGCTTCCATATGGTATAACCAAGCTATTCAGTTGAAAAACAAACGTTTGCATTGGCAGAGTTGGATTGGGAGAGGCATTCTTAAGGTAAGAGATGTTATGGAAGATAATAGGGTCTTGAGCTTTGAATAGTTAAGGAATAAGTATGGGTTGAATAAGAGGGAAATGAGTTGGTACAGGGATTTAAAAACTTTCATCTGTCAAACAATGATCATGGTTAACAGAGACTTAGAAGAGAAAGCGGGTATTCGTAAATTACTAGATGGAGTGGAACATGGGGTGTCTACTTATATGAAAGTTATGGGTGAGGAACAAGGATATACAGACTTGTGGTTAGGATTGAACAATGTTTGGTCAAATGATATTGGTCTTCTCATATCTGAAGAGGAGTGGGAGGATTTGTCTCGAGTTGGTTTCAGATCTAAATTGGATATACATTTAAGGACCATTAGGCAAAAAATTATTGGGAGATTATATTGGACGCCGGTTAAGATGCAAAAGTTTCATCTCTTAGATAATGATATGTGTTGGGGTTGTGCAGGGAATAAGTTTTCTCTCTTACATTTGCTTTGGGATTGTTCGAGGGTGCAAGTCTTCTGAAGGGAAGTATTGGATATGATAGCTGTTTCTTTGAACATAGATATTCCTAGGTCGGCGGGAATATAATTTTTCTGATGAGAACAGGAAGATGTTCCATTGCAAGGGAATTAGATTTTTGGATAGATAAGGCTTTGATGGTTGCAATTAAACTAATTTTGAGGGTGTGGAAGAGTAGGAAAAAGCCTGTGGTGGAGGATTGTATAGTCGAAATGCAATTACTATCTAGCTATGGGACGATGTCATTGAAGAATAAGAATTGTTTAGATGTTTATCTTTCCTTGTGGAGTCCATTTAATGGTTTGTATGGTTAGGGGATTTGTGAATTTTTTGTTGTTGTTTTTTTTTTCTTTATTTTTGGTTTCTCTCTTTTTTTTCTCTCTTATTTTCTTGTGTTAGTGTATTGTGTTGTTTTATTGTGTTTTATTATGGGCTGGATTGGGGACTTTGAGAGTGCTACTAGGTTGTGGGTTTGCGGTATAATAATTTGTGAACTATTTGGTTTGATATTGATTGTGTTATCTGCTGATATTTGTAAAGTATGGCCTGATATGTCTCTGTATTCCATTTGTATTTGTTATATGTATATATTGTAAATTGAATAAATAAAAGAAAAAAAGAAGAAAATAATAATAAAGGTGGTCCCCTAACGTTCAATGCTAGGGAATTCACTCACAATAGTCCACATAATTACAGGCAGCTTTTCAACAGAAACCGAATACAACCTCTCTGCTATCATCGTGCTAATGTTTACATTCGCAATGTACACAGACATCCATTTGTATAAATGGAAATCTGAGTAACTATTCTAGGAAATAATTGACAACCCTCTCCAATGTAAACATACCAATAGTTGTCAGCTATCAAGTTTAGAAAGCACAAAACCATTCTTAGGATAAACTTACAATTATGCAATTCATTTAATTTACTCTGACACCATTGTCAGATATTGTCAAATATTGGCATCACATAGGGTTGTATCTATTTAATATTTTTATAACTGTTGGTTTCTAACTTTTATCTAGATACAAAAACGTTTGGTAGCGATAATGTGACTACTATTTCTACAAGCTTGAGTTTCGGGTAGAAGTTTTATGTTGTAGTGCAAAACACCTTGGTGTTTAAACATCACACAAGCACAGGATGAAAGAATGGGATCATTACATTTACTTTACTTGGCATTAGAAACCTACCAAAGACAGAAACCTTTCTTTTCTGTTCAATGTTGTTTGGGAAAATTAAGTTGGTGACTTAAATTGACATTGCTTTCTTGCTAAGGAAGGAGAGGATACAACTTCCTTCCTATTCCACTTTCAGGGTTAGAAAGCTCTAGTCAGTATTTAATGTAAACTATGTTTTTCAAATGTCAAGTATTCTAGCAATACCTGAAAATCGCTGAATCACATTGTACACCATAGTCGCCAACCCAGATATAATTTGCTCCTGTGAACACTCAGGGAATACATTAATCATTGGTTATTGTGAGATACTAACATGCGCTACACAATTCTATATTCTAGGGCATTGTAACTTAAATATACTTCCATAAAGGTGCATATACAGGCCCTTTCCTGATTTATTGACATAGCTTGTAAACAGTATTCCCCCAAAATATGTTTAACTGCTATTTAACACATTCTAAGGACATGTATAAAAATGCACTGGGGTTTTGGCACTCTCATTTGGTTTGTCTTTTAAAGCCACAGGATTTCAGGCAACTCAGCCAGTCAACCCTTTCCGTCTGTCTCCCTGCTCCCAAATCCCTCCCAGGAAATCTGGTTTTGTCTTGGGAAAGACATCTGTACTCAGCTGCTACAACTGGAAAAGGCCTTCTAAAGAAGGATTTCCATCAGCTATATCCAGTTGGAACCCCAATCAGCTAATTTCCTCTCAGATAGGCTGTCTCCCTATGCTGCTTTCCAACAGGTCTGGCAATCCTCAATGTGTTTAACTTTAAATACTCAACACACCCACTCATTCAGCATCATTTGACATGGCATTTTAGCATTGAATGGAGCCTCTGATAGGCTCCCTTCACATACTGACACCCACAGAAGCCTCCTCTTTGCCTCCTCTTTGCTTCAATTGACCCAATGTAATTTACCATGTCATAGGTGGCTGCATTTAACTGTTGGTTATCCCACACCTCAGGAATTTTGATAACATTGGAAACAAATATGTATTTTCCCTTACAATTGCATGTATGGATCTGTGACATCCATGAGGCCTATATGTTCAGTATAACAAGAAACGTCTGCATTTGGATACATTTGTGCAAGCATAGTACAGTTATTAAAATATGAGCATGTATTAATAATTGATACCTTTTTATATTTCCTGTTTATCTGCATGTGATTGTGTCTTTGTTTTTTAATCAAGAAAGTGTTTCAAAAGTATGACTTTATAATGTAGTTTATTATATTGTCATTTTAAATACATTAGTTTTCCAATGGCTGTACCTTTAATGTTTAGTTTTGAAATTAACATTAATGTATGTGCTAAACAGTTATCCCAGGAAAAACTGATTTAATTTAATAGGGTGTTTTTCATGAAACAAACATATAATGGTTGACTTTTGTTCTGTAGATCAGGTTTCAGGGTTTTATATATACATCTGTTCTTCTGAATTGCCCATTACTAGTTGGCCATCCATTCCGAACTCTGACTTTGTTTTCCTCCAAAAACTTTAAGGGCCACTGAATTGAGTTATGATATGATATGATATGATATCGCATTTATAATGCGCCTATACACAAGTGTTTCAAGGCGAGTTCATTCAGATAACTGCCTTACACTTAGCTGAATTTGTCTTGGTATTTTTAAACAAGGTTTTTAGGTCAGTGCAAACATAGCTGTGCTTATTCACCTAAGTTCATGGGTTAGTTACTGATTAAAGGGTGGGTGGGTCTATTTTACAGCCACATTTAAGGGTCTGCCCAATCTCAGGTCTGGAGTGTTTACCACCATCTCAGAGCTGGGGGTAATCACACCAGAAGAATGTCCATTTATGAGGCAATTATCGCACTGTAATTGTGCTGAAAATACCCCATTGAATGGACCCAATGGGGAATGGGGACTGACAGTTAGCGCCCTACCCGTGATCCAGTGGGTGCTAACACAGATAAAGTTGGGCGGTATCCCAACTGGGATACCGCCCAACTCATGGTCAGGCCCCTTGTCTTGGGACCTGGGCCCCAGATGAACACTTCTAAGGTGTAGCTAGGGTCCAGGTAAATCAGGCATTTCAAAGTTACATATCAAGGGAAGAAATACTCTTACTGGCAATGACACTTTTTTACATGTAGATCCTATTGGCAAGTTGAACTCACACTATGTAACTGATAATACATGCTGATCTGTCATCTTCTTGCCAAATATTATATTAAAATACAATTTGTATAAGTCTGCAGGTTTTTCATAAACATGGCTGCAAAAAAAACTCTCCTTGCATCAGCCACTTTTTGGGGGAAATGAATACTTCTTCCTGTTATATTTAACATTAAGTTATGTTGTTTAAGGAAATGTGTTAGATTTGTTCAAATAATCTCTAAAAGACCCATCTCCTGCCTGAGATTTGACAAAAGACATCAGTGCCTGCCTTGCCCACTTGCCCCCCGTTTTAGAGCAGTTATTTAATGCTCTCCTTCCTCCTGAGCCTTCTGCTAGGGATCACTTCTGCACCACCTGTGCCCCATCTTCATCTTTATCCAGGGTAGTGCATGCCCTCCTGCACTTCTCCTTCTCGTACACCCACAGGTGCATGAGCCTCAACATTCAATTCCAACACCTTGGAAAAATGCTTGTTCTCCAAGAAGTAAAGCCCCTCTTCTTGCTCCAAATCTCCATCCGAGAACAAGGTCCAGTTCCTCATCATTATTTCCGGTGCTTTAAAACAAAGACCAGTGACTACGGCAAGCAAATGGGTTTGTAAAAGACTCACACAAGATTCAAAATAATTCTCGGACCCCCAAAGGAAAGTAACTAAAACACAGAAAAGATTCTCTCATTCCGAAAAATGGGAAGGATTTTTGCTTGTCACAAAGCAGTCAGAAATACAGAAGCAAACTTTATATTGTTTAAAAGGGTAAGTTAGGGAAACAAATGGAAGAAGTCACACACTGTCTAGTGACTCAAATACACAGGCAAATGGGATTAGGAATGCAAAGGAGATTTTGTTTTGCTTGTCTAAACCTTTCTGGGTAAAAAAATGAAAGGTTTTGGGAACATGTGGGGTTTTATAGGTTTTGCGGTGAAACAAAGAGGAGCATGAGTCACGGAATAGGGAAGGGAAAACTCTTTGTGCTGCTTTTCAATCTTTTTATAAGGGATATTAAGGGCATAAAAGCAAAGTTAACAATGGGTGTCTAGTAAACACACAAAGAGGCAAAACAGGGAAATTGGTACAAACAAGTAGCAAGAACTCATACACTGGCAATACAAGAAAACAAAAGTCCCCTAAAACTCCAGCAATTTGTGAGTCTGTCCTGACCACTTCTTCTCCTACAACCAAGCAAAACCCACAAGGAAAATAATTGTGAGCTGAGCATTGGCTAAGGCCATCAAATCTTGCCAATGACTATAGCACTCTGATTGACCTTCAAAATCATCAAGAGTTGTGGCAGGTCTGTTTGGACTGATGAAGTCAAACAGACCCCACCAAACTCAGAAAAGTGTATGATTGCCATTTTGGGCTTCCGGCGAATCCTGCAAGATATTTTGTGTCCACTGAATCCTGGTTCTGGGATTCAGCCAAACCAATAAGATCAGCCAGGTGGCAGTTCACCCAGCCTTACTATTTAGATTGATGAAGATGTGTCTAAACGATGCTCATCATATTTGATCACATTTAGTGTTCTAATGAGCATCTTTGGACATTTGTTGAGAGCACATAATACACGGTAGGCCAGCTTCATTTTATGTGTACATCCAAGATGAGTCTTTTGGCGTTTGTTGATGTGATGTTAAAGTGCCTTTTAATTTCTGTGGTGTACTGTAGGGCGGACTTGTTGGTGATACATGGAAAGTGAGGAGACAGTTCCCCTCCCTTCTTTTGAAGCATTAGAGGCTGTGATAATAAGAAGGATAATTATTCCGGCAAAGCAATGTACTTTGGTACATATTTCCTGCTTAGTGTTGTTTTTCCTCTGGTTTTAGTGAAGAGCCCAACATCCTGAATAGGTTTTTGATTTGTTTCCTAAACTACGACCAGTGAGTACCAGAACAGTGTTTGTGAAAGGATCAGGCTCACTTTGATGATGATCTTTCTGGAAATTTACCTTAGAACAACATTTAATTTTCAGAACTGCTTTTACAAACTATTAAAGGGAATAACTGGATGCCCTCATTGACAGTGCAATATAATATCCTAATAACAGCCCACGTCCTGCGCATCTTTTGGGTGCACTGATGGGCAATAAGTTTCTCATAAAGGTTTTTGGGGGTTTCTGTTTGCATATCAATCTATTTATTGGGTATTCCAAAGGTGCCTTAACACTTCTGCATATTGCTATCAGCAAACTCAACTTAGACATTTTACATATGAGGCACCTTTCAAACCACCCTTCAAGCACTCTTTTGGAGATGAATACTTGAGTTGTGTGTTGTAATTGTATATTGTGCTAAGGTAGGGATCACTGTACTTGAGATTACAGGAAGATACCTAGTGAGTACCGTTGACAAAAAAATAGACGCTAAATAAAGGCCTTCAATCTAATGTGGTTATTCAGATTTAGGAGAACTTGAAAGGTGTCCCATCTGCTCCATTGTACCAAACACCAACAAATATATTGTGAGAGGTATTTTTTAGATTAAATCATTTTCTCCTCCCAGAGCCTACATGTAGATTGTTCTTTATTTTCATGTGTTTTTATATCAATTTCTTTGGATATGACTGAGAAGAAAATATCATAAGGTCAAAATTCTTTATAAAAAGCCCAGCTGGGACTCCTTTTGTCAAATGTTGATTATAAGTGATACTTCTCTCTAGGCGTGTGATCTAGAGTTTGACCATAGTTCTCTCTCCTTAGAGAGATGTTGCAACTCCAACAAAACGATTTGTTTAGGGATGTGTGCCGAGTGAGTTGCTGGTACTCTTGTTCAAAGGAGAATTACTTTGCATGTTGGTGCTGGATTGATCATGTGGGTGGGGACATACTGAACTGTAAATAGATATTTCTTTTCTGCTATGGGCCAGAGAGCTAAAGCATGATAATAGGCCCTAAGGAGTGGGCACCATTCCAAAGAACAGGTTTTTGTCCCTGTTCATTCTCAGCAAAGGGGGTCTCATAATTTTAGCACTTGTGTATTGATGCCCTTTTCCAGACAACATCTCTGCTTGCCAGACTATTTTCAGTTCTAAGAAGGGTTTTCAGAGTGGGTCTGTCTACTTCCTGACTGATTCCAAGGACATTTCAGTCTTTCTACTGGATATTTGAGTCGGATCAGTCATATAGAAGCCCTCAGAGGAAGTGCCCACTGGCGGTGGTGCTGCACCACCCATGACTGGCAATATGTGAAGGTTTGCCAGCACAACTCATGAGATTTCATAGGAAGACTTGTATTAGGGCCCCACTAAGACACAGGCCAATTGCCAAGATAATAATCACAATGTTAGTGCTAAGGAAAAATACAGAGTCGTTTTCCTTTCTTAGGAATGAGTGAATGGACATTGGCTAAATAGCCTTCGGTGTGGGTTGCACATCCTATCAGGCTCTATGTGGTTGGATTGCTGGTGTTAGCCTTGGTTTGTTAGTTGCACAAATTCCATGGTAGTTCAGAAAAAGAGAGTCATATGAAGCGATTAGGTTTCTTATGGAATTTGATTACTAAAATAGTAACGCAGATGCTAATCATGCCAATGCATTTCGGACATCACGTGTCCTTCTTCACGGTCTATAGATCTCATGTGATACATATCATGCAATAGTGTCAATAATCTAGGGTAGTACAGAAACATAATGTGAACAGTAGTTTGAACATGTCCAATCATCATCACACGTATAAATGGCATGGTCAAGGATCATAATTCAGCAGTAGGCCACATGACGTACACAACATAGACAACATATAAGAGAATAAAACAAATAAGAAAACATAGAAGAGATATGAAGCGATATATCATTATTTGAACTCATGCTGTGAGGTCATCTGTTTAGATCTGCATGCATTAACTCTTGCTTTTTGTCACTGACTCCCATTGTGTGTGGGATCCTCTCTTGGCTTAAGTGCTACTCTGAGTCATTTAATTGAAAAGTGTATGCCTCTCATCAAATATCTGTTGACTGCAAATGTGTGTGCAGACCAGTGTGCCTGTGTGTAAAACGATAGTGATTAGTTATCACCAAAGTATAAATAACATGCGGGTACTTCGAAAGCACCCATGCTTGGTGATAGCCACGTGTACTTAGCTCCACATAAATTGATGTTAATAAACTGACCTGCATATGCTTCTAAACACCGTACGTGGCAAAGTGAATAATAGTTGTAAAGTAAATGTATCCATTAAATGTTTTTAAAAATTACACACGAAAGTGAATATTGGTCGATATGTCCGAGCATTACTTACCGCTGTAATCTAACAAGTGCATATCTCTGATCGTAGAATGTGGCTCGAGAGAAGCTGCAATCTTATAATTGCTGTAAAAGTAAACTTTGTCACGGTGAGGTGTGGTCATCTCATTGTAAAGGAATCGGTAATGTGTATAGTGAAGAAGGCGGCCATCTTGGAAGTGGAAAGATAGCCGGTATCAGATAGTTGAAAGGCATTATATAAACCTCATTATGTCAGGAGAAAAAACATATCTGTCTAGTAGGTGATTCGAAGAGAAGATAGTGTGTAGGAGTGTAATACCATGAAACATATGTGTACAGATCACTTCTGTGTAGAGCTGGTTTGTGTATTCGTATTATATTCAAATAAAATTTAGCTCACAAAGTAGTATTGGTTAATATGATTTTAAAACATGGGCGGATTTGCAGTAATCTCATGTTAGGAGCATTGGCAAGGACCTGAAAGCATGGTTTTGCAAATGTGTCTGTGTTTTATTTTTTTGAAAAGTTTCATAATGTAGGTACAAAAAATGTCCTGAGTTTTATTTTTGGCAAAAGTGTAAAATGTAAGTACACAACACAGTGTAACATCATTGGCATCTGGGCAAAGGACCTGGCTATTAGCAGGGATAAATGGGTACTGTACATTGGTTATTGGGGCATGCGGCATGGCTAAAGTGGTAGTTTTGAATTGGAGCAAATATTCTGCTTGTGGTTACAGCCTGAACTGGTGAACTATATTACAACAAACTTGTGTGACAAGCATTAGCAAGGACCTGAAAGCATGTTTTTGGAAATATATATATATATATTTTTTTTTTCAAAAGTGTAAGAATGTAAGTAGAAAAACTAGTGATATACGTTTGGTGTGTGGGTATTGGGCCTGGCCCTCAGCAAACGCAAATGGGTTCTCTGATTTGCTTATTGGGCAATGTGGCATGGCCGAAGCCTATGGGCCATGGATTTGGAGACTGGCCATGGTTGCAAGTCATGAGCACAGGCCCATCCAGGCACTGAGGTAGGTTTCCATTGCCAGTTGCTCCCTCCATTGTTAATTGTGCATTTTTCGGTTTATTTTTCTGTCTGTGGCTGTGAGAGCACCGTTTGCGGGGTTCTCTGTCACTGCTCTTCCCTTCTGTGTTGCCTGCCCTCTCCCCTTGCTCCCGTCCCCTCAGTCCCCATTGGCTAATTTTAGATTCCAGCTTCGAGTGAGGACCTAGTCCTGCACTCACCTGCCTCTCGGTCACCACTTGCCCATCCAGGCACTGAGTTAGGCTTCCATTGCCAGCTGCACCCTCCATTGTTATTTTTTTGTGTATTTCTAGTTTCATTGTTCTGTATGTGGGTGTTAGATCACTGTTTGTGCAATGCTTTGTCCCTGCTTTTACCTCCAGCTTCCCTGCACACCCTCCTCCTGCGAATGGTGGCTTGTTGGTTATCACTGACCTCCCGAGGGCATCCCTCTGCCCGGCAGACCCCTGCAGCTAAGGGCCCCATGGCAAAGGGCGGCTCCATCTGAGGCGGCTCCAGTTAGTGTCTGCAGGTGTCAGCAGGGTGAAGCCAGTTGCCAGCTGTCAACCAGCAGCGACTAGTAAGGTAGGAGTGGCCCCGTAAACCCTGTCCCATAGCCGCTTCAGTGTTTTTCCTATTATTCTCCGGTATTTAAAAAAATGAATGCATTGTGAAACATAGGCCCTTTTCCCCACTTTCAGGACTCTCAAACTTAGGTGTGTTTTCTCCTGTTTTAAAAACTGCATTGTGGAAGTATTTAAAATTGCATTGTTAAAACTGGTCCTTTTTCCCCACTTTCAGGACTCTCAAACTTAGGTGTGTTTTCTGCTATTTTAAAAAATTGCACTGTGAAAGTAGTGCATCGTAGCAAAGCACTCCTCTAGCAAACCTGTGCACCACCATCTAAGCGCCTGTCATCTTGCACAATTTGTCAACTTGTCCCATCTCTCTCTGTCTCGTCTGCCTGCTCCTGTGCACTTCCATAGTGTTCTCCCCCCTCTCTTCCTCTTCTCTCCTCTCCCTACCTACTCTATGGTGCTCTCTGTCTCACCTATCTTTTCTAACTACTTCTCTATCGACTATCCTGCTCTCCTCACTAAATCTGGTAGGAAGAAGTTTAAAAAGGACATCTTGGTCTCAACACAGGCTGTTATGCTCACCTGATATCCGCGGGGGCATTGCGGCAAGGTTGGAGCCCTCCCTTGGCCTGTCTCCACGAGATGACCTTCCCCTTCAGAGAGCGGTTGGGTCTGCAGCTCAGGAGATGGATGTTGCCCCTGCGTGAAGAGGAGAGGGAATGAGAATGGAGTGGGGATCTTGTGACTTCCCCCAGCCCTTTCGTGCCAGAATACGGTGGGAAAGCACTTTCCCATAGACGCTCACCTGTAGTTTTGTGATGTTGAGCTATCTGTCCTGCTTTTTCTAGCAGGGGCGTGTAGAACGGACTAAGTTACTTCACTGGCCCGTGGGAATGTTGATCCAGACCAGCTGCGACCAATTCACGTATACGTCTTTAGTATGATTATAGTTCGATCAGAATGCCTGTATTCCGTCTGGTGGTAATTCTCACAATGTCTCATTCCATTTCCAAAGGTACGGGAGGAGAATCAGGATCGAAGAAATTCCGGAAGACCTTAGAGGTTTATGGAGGTTCTGCAGTAACAGGTAAGTTAGTCTTTATGAGGGAACTTTAGTCTCTTGTATATATACGGCCGTGTGAATGCCTATGAGTCCTAACCTGTATGTTCTTATTCCATCGTAGGTGCAGGCCGACGACGAAGAATGTCTGGGTCCTCGATGAAGATTTGCGGTTGCAGGTGGGCGTCTCCGACTCCGACTGTGATGGAGTGCCAGTTGGAGAGAAGGCTCGGCTCTGGCCGTACTGAAATGGAGGTAAGAAGAAGAGTCCGGCACAGGCCGCAAAGAGTTGCAGGTAAGAGGCGTGCTCAGTGATGTAGCAACTGGAGTGCTAGGCGATGTGGAGGCTGGCAACAGGTAAGATGTGCACTCAGCGATGTAGCGGCTGGTACCAGGTGAGATGCGTGCTCAGCGGTGTAGAGGCTGGCGACAGGTAAGATGCGCGCTCAGCGATGTAGAAGCTGGTAGCAGATGGGAAGCGCATCCAGAGAAGGAGCGACTGACAGCAGGTAAGATGCGTCCGCAGAGGTGGAGTAGCTGGAGGGAAGACGCTCACGGTGATGGGGCGGAAGACTGCAGGTAAGAAGCACTCCCAGGAGGATCTCAAAGATGAGGCTGAAGTCCAGTGAGGCAGAGGTAAGTACAGCGGAGAGTGTTACGCTGCTTGGAAGCAGAATAACGCGAAACGAGGGCACGTGGATGAGCTGGCCTTATATAGGCTGATTCAGGCCCCTCCCATTAGCTCCGCCTACAAACTCCGCCTTGCCCTTCTTTGGACCTGTAGCACGTGCCTTCCAGTTCTGGTCCCTGGCCACGCCTGGCCCAGCTGCACACGCCCTAGGCCTAGAGTGTGCAGAGCACACTTTAACATGAGCCTGGTGCCAGAGGTGCCAGGACTGGGTCCAATGAGACCCTGGGGATGGGGAATGACTGGCCCCATGACTAGTGGCCATGACACAGGCCTCCCTATCACTGACACCTATACCAGTGACTCCTCCAGGCACATTTTCACTGACATTCTCTTTGTTGTTCCTTTGCCAGACCTATGAACTCTACACATGGTCTCTGTGCTCTCTCCCTTCTCTTGCTCTCCCATTAATGGTGGCAACCGCTGGGAGGCCCTCTTGGCCTCCTTCCTCCCCTCTAAGGTCATCATTAATGTTACCGTCTTGGTCCAAGGCCCTGAAGCCAACCTTCTCCTCTTTGATAGACGCTTCCCGCGCCTCATCAATTTCCTTTCTTCTCCTGCTGTCCCCTCTCTCCCCTGTCTCTCCTGTCTCCCCTCCACGGCTTCCTTGCCTACCCCTGCTGCCTCCTCCTTGGCTACCTTGCCCTCTTCTGCCCCCCTCAGGCTGCTTCTACACCTCTGCAGGGCGTACCTCTGATTTGTAACCCTGCCTGGAAGTCTTTCAAGGATGGCAACCTTCTCCACATTGCCACGCTTAACTCTTGCTCAGCTGACAAACACTCCTCTGACATCTGCTGCCTCCTGGAGTAACTTGACCTCGATGTCCTCGGTCTCACCTAGACATGGTTCATGGCCAGCTCTGTCACAACCTTTGAGACTCTCCTCCCTGATGGCTATAAAATCCTCTCGTTGCCCAGGTCCAACTGTTCCAGAGGGGGTGTAGCCCTGATCTTCCCTGAGTGAATTCCTGCCTCTGTCATTCCTATGCAGGTCTACTCCTCTTTCGAATGCCTCGTCTGCAGGCTCTCTCTCTCTCCTGGCCATTCCCTTCCTGTAGCTAGCATCTATCGGCTACCTGGTCAGATCTCCTCCTTCCTCTCTGAGTGGGCGGGCCTCTCCTTTTCCATCCTGGTCTCAACCACTCAACTCCTCCTTCTTGGAGACATCATCATTCACCTGGAGGCTTCCTGTCCTTCTTCTGGACTCTTTCGTGACCTCTATGACTCTCTCTCACTCTCTATTCTCCCCTCTGGCCCAACTCACTCTGCAGGGCACACTCTGGATGTTCTGATCTCTTTAGACCGTCCCCTTTCAATCCCTCTCACCACTCATCTCTCCTGGAGTGATCACTTTCTCCTTTCCTCCCATCTCACCCTCTCTACCGCTCAGGCCAAGCCAACTCCAGCACTGCCACCCACCTTCTTGGTTATCCGGCCCATGAAGCGTGTGTCAGTTTAGGCTTTCACCGCCACTTTCTCACCCACTCCCCCCTTGGCTGACTCACACACTGACACAGCCCTTTTGATGCTCCACTCTGCTATATCTGATACTCTCAATGTTCTTGCCCCTGTCATGAAGATCCGCTTGAAGCCCAAAGCCAAGTGCAACTCTTGGTACGACTCAAACCTCATCACCCTTAAACGCAAGTGCAGGGTGGCTGAGAGGAAATGGCGTCCTTCTGGTACATCCTCTTACAAACTGGCCTGCCACCTGCTCCAAAGGCAATAACCGCTCTCAGCCCACACCAAGAAGAGAGCCCACATCCAAGCCCGGGTCTCTGTGGCATCTAACAACTCGGCCAAACTTTTTAAAATATGCATGGAGCTGGCCAATCCTGCTGCATTCTCTACCTCTCCTGTCCCCTCCCAGGCCCTCTGCATGGCCCTGGTTTCTCATTTCATCTCTAAAACATAGGACAGCCTGTCCGCTCTCTTTTCCTCTCCCCCTCCTCACTCCACTCCCTGCTCTTCCTCTGGGCCTTCTTCGGCCACCTCTCCTCCCTCCTTCTCTGCCTTTACCCTATTCTCCTCAGACGAGGTTTCTAGACATGTCAGGTTCACCCCTGTTCCTCCAAAACCATCAAGGACCATATTAACACCCTGGCTCATGCTCTGGCTGATTTCTGCAACCACTCCTTCACCACTGGAGTCTTGCTCTCCCCCCTGAAGCACTCATTTGTGCACCCTCTTCATAAGAAACCCTCTGCCGACCCATCCTGCCCAGCTAAATATCATCCAATCTCCATCACTCCTTTCCTTGCAAATTCCTGGAAAACTGGCCATCTCCCAGCTTAATCCTCACTCTGAATCTGTTTGTTGACTCCATGACCATCAGTCTGGCTTTAGAGCTGCCAGAACCATGGAAACTGCTCTCCTGAACATCCGTGAAGACCTGCTCTCCAACATTGATTCCAACACGCCCTGTGTCCTCATCTTACTTGATATCTCTTCTACCTTTGACACTTTTAACCATGCTGCTCAACCGTCTCTGTGATAACCTGGGTATCACTGATCAGGCCCTGTCTTGGCTGACCTCCTTCCTCTCTGATCGACCCTCCCAGGTCCAACTTGGGTCCTTCATCTCCTCTATCTCTAAGTCTACCTGTGGTGTTCCCCAGGAATCTAACCTCTCTGCCTGGCTGTTCAACCAATACCTGGCACTTCTTTCCCACCGCATTGCTGATCTTTTCCCCCAACTTTCAGTGCTATGCGGATGACACTCGACTCATTTTCAGGCTCCCTTCTGCCACCTCTTCTCCTTCTCTCAACTCTGACTGTCTGTCCGCCATCCAGGAGTGGTGTGCCACCAATGATCTCTCCCTTAATGCCAAGAAGACTGAGATTCTTCTCATAGGGACACCTGCTCCCTCATTTCCTGTCACTCTCTTGGCCCTCTTGCTACTCCCACCTGTGAGGCTAAAAACCTCAGAGTCATCTTCGACTCCACACTTTCCTTCTCTCCTTACATCTCTGACATCTCCAAGAAGTCACACTACCAGCTGCGCCTCCGCAGAGGTATTCTTCCTTTTCTCTCCTTCCCCCAGAAGCTCACTGTCTCCAGAGCTCTTGTTCTCTCTAGGCTGGACTACTGCAAGAGCCGCTTTCTAAGTCTGCCTGCCTCTACTCTCCGCCCTTTGCAACTCATCCAAAACAGGACTGCAAGACCTGTCTTTGGCTTCAAGCCCAGGACTGAAATATCTGCACTGGCTCCAGTGGCAGCAAGGATTATGTTCAAACTCTCTGCTTTGTCCACAAGGCCTTCTGGGTCCTGGGGCCTCAATATCTTCAACTCTCTCTTCCTAAATATCTTCCTTCTCTAACTCTTCTCTCGTCCGTCTCCAACTCCCTCAGGTGTTGTCACTTCTCCAAGCAGCAAGTTGGTGCTAGATCTCTTTCTTCTGCTGGGGCCTCCCTCTGGAACAGCTTACCTGCTTTTCTGAAACTTGAGGAGAACCATCTCCGGTTCTGGAGGCACCTCAAGACCTTCCTCTTTGCTTCTGCCTTCTCTCCTCCTCTCCCCTGCTGATCTCCTGGCTGAATCTGAAACTGCACTGGTTACCTGGCTACCCTCTGATCTCGGGCCCAGGTCCCTTCCCACCGGTTGCACTCTTGCACTGCCCCCCTGGCAACCCTTGCACTTGGTGACTGTTTTTGCATGCCTACACCCCCCACTAGCACTTGACACCTGATGTCTGCAATCACCCTTGCACTTGCCACCAGCTGGCCGCACTTTTATGTATTATTTATTTTCTTAATTTATTTTACTTGTATCTTATGTACTGCACTGCCCCCTCCCATTTCCCCCATACTTTTCCCATTCCCCCTCCCCTGCACTTGCACAATCCCAATGTCACCTGGCCTAGTAGGATTGCTGTCTCTGTCTTCCCTCTGTGTCCCTTCCTGTGCCTTGTCGCGCCTTGAAACACTTGTATATAGGCGCGTTATAAATGCCATATCATATGATTGGCTACATTATTAGAGCTAGGATGCAGGGTAGTTGCAGTGAATAATAGGGATGGTTTGGCATGGCTGGGGTCATGGTGGAGCCTTATGCTGTGGGCATTTGAATTATTATCTCCACCAGCATGCGCTGCTGATAACGACAGAGTTAAGTATGTGTTGCAAATAATATGTTTCTTAAAGGAGGTTTATAGTTCTTTCATATATATGAAAAGAGAAATTATTAATAACGTATATACAGTGAAATAACACCATGACACATTTTGAGTTATAAAAACCTATTCAATTGACAGAAAATACTTTGTTAAAGAGATGTTACTGTCAAGTTGTATCCCACCCTTGGGACTCCTCTGCTCCAGTAGTTAGCCAGTGGTGTACCTCCTTGGCTTTTCACTCATGGGTTCTCATGAGCAATTACCTATTCGTACTGCCCCTTCTATTCATGCACTTCTCTCACTGCACAATGCATATATGCATTTATAGGAGCATTGAGTAAACATTTTTTGTATAAGTAAGGGAAAATACAGATGCAAAAGATTTGTAGAAAAATGTTAGGTGGCAGTTCGTGTGTGGAAGCATTGTATGGTGATAGGATTATATGTACCGTTTTTTGAAGTGATTGGTGGATGGATGTGTGACTGTTTGAAAGCAGGCACTGAGGGAGTGTTACAAATATAAAATTAAAAAATTAAAAAGGGTAGGGGGGTTGCCTGTGAGATGGTGTGCACGTGCCTTCCTGTTCTTTTAATGATCCATGGCCTCGAAAGGGAACTGTGGAGACCGCAGATAGCTATAAAGGCCATTGATTATGGTTCTTGTTGTATGCTAGAGAAAAGTATTTGGGACAGAAAACAGTTTCTGTCCTTTTATATTTTTCTCTAGTATACAAATGTCCATTATTCTCATTAGCATAACACAAAATACTAATTGAAATCTTGGAGAATCTTATTGAGTCTAACCACTTTACTGAGAAATGTAAAGTAGATGGAGTGTATAAGATTATTTTTTTTTAGTTTTATTTTTTAACTGTCAAATGTGGTTCCTAACGAAACCTTTTTATTTTTATTTTTTTTTGTTTTTTTGCAGAAGATATCAGAAAGTAAGGTCAGTAGGGAAATGAGGGAAGAGGCACCAACCACAAAAAAAAATTTGTTGGGGGGTCCCCCCAAAACCCCTGTTTTTGTTGTAAAAACACCTTTTTTAAGCTAAACTAGAGCAAAAAGAAAATATATAAATTAAAAAAAATGCAATCTTTTTGTTTTCGGTCGAATGCACTCTCACCTTTGGCATTCGATCCTTTTGTTTTAACCGGACACCTTTAAAGCGGCAGGTGGACAGGGGAGGATGTTACATGTGTGTTACATCTAAGATAGGGGGCAGTGTTTCTTATTCTCCTTGATTACAGCTTCAAAAGCACTTTGAACGTGCTCCCCCCTACAGAGTGTTGTGTTGCAATATATACAGAGCACTGTTGTCTTCGAAAGATATGGATCAACATCCTCTTTTATCACTTGCAAGGTAACTGGTGGGATGTTGTGTCCCACAGAAGCAGGCTGTGTGGTTTCAGTATTGGTTGAGGAAGATGAGGTGGAGGAAGACAGCCTACTACTTGGTTAGAAAGCAACAACCTTTCTGAGAGCATTGCTGTGGTTGGATTTGGGATGGCAGCACATGGAGGTGGTCCCATAGGAGTAATGACCAGGTAGTCCGCAACTAAATACAAACTTGCACTCAGTGCATTTCGCTTTGATAGCTTTAGACTTTATTACATTTCCAACAGTGATAAAGATCTGCCATACCCATGATTCTCTCTGGGTGCTAGAGGTAGGCACTTATTCTACCTCTTTGTCTTGGTCTCTTCATTGTATTTTGAAGTACTGCCCTTTTTTTGTTTTGTAGGTCCTCCAGCTGGTTCGTGGACATCAGAGGTGAAACACTGCCTGCTCTTTGGGCTTTTTAAGGCCATATCCAACCCCATCCTCATCACCCCTCACCTCTACAGAGATTGTTTTGTTAGTTTGGCAAGTGCATTGTTGTGTTTTTTTATATGTTTTTACTTCGATGTTCGCGGACACCGACCGAGGCAAGCAAATCCATCATGACAGGCATTTCCAAAAATCTGACGCACTTCACGCTTTTCACCATCCAATCAGTGGGCACGTCCTAAGTCCGCGGACATCACGCCGCCCTCTGGGTCGATCGGAGACCCGTCCGCAGACTGAACAGGGAAGTGAGTCCACAGACCAAACCCATATATCACTAATTTAGTTTTACCAACTTTTTGGCCATTTAATAAAATACTACTCTATGGATTGAAAGGAACCCATGGTGGCAACAGTAACGATAGGCACAAGTGATCACAGTTCAAGGGTGTTTATTAAACTGTATGCAGGTTGGAATAACGGCTAATCTAAACCTAAATCTAAGATGGAAGCAGCAGGGGTGCAGTTGCGCAGCAATTACGATGGTGGCTTGCGTCTGGTGCCCCCGCACTGGGTGCCTTCCTCAGCCACACACCATTTTCTGCAGATCCAAAGCACAGCAAACACACCTGCCCACCTAAACAGGGCATCATTGTCCGTATTCTGGCTGCACCGCGGCCACAAACACAGATAGACAGGCCGAGTAGCAGGAGGCTGTATTACCCACAGTGAAAAGAGCTGCAAGCGGCCCGCACATGGCCCGCCATTACACTACATGACCTTGCAGCTGTGGTCTCACAGCGGGCCTGAATACTCTACATAGAGAGGACACATCAGCGGCGACCCCCTGGATGGGGGCGGGGGGAAAGTGGTATGCTCCCCCCTGGGTGCACCGGAATGCAAACAGAGCGCGTCATGCTGCGGGCCCGTGCCCACAGAGGGGAGACTGCATAGAAGGTAAACCCTCGGCATACACACAGTGCCAGGGGCCCTGTGCAAACGTAACCCCCGGGAAGACACCACCAGTGGCGGGAGCGGTGGGCCACACCTCACAATTGGGCCATCATCTGTAGAAGCCTGGTTGGGCCTGGCCCCGGACACCCAATCTACCCTTATCTGGACAGACCATTGCTGTGCTCCTCAGTACGCTACGCCTGCATCTGCCACCCACAATCCTGCCTGGGGCACCAACTGACACCAACTGTAGATGCGGGGGAACTGGGACAGGCCTGCAATATTCCGCCTACTACCAGACAGACCCTGGGAGGGTACCCCAGCCTGCAAACTGTAAGAAGCGGGCACAGTCCCATATGACTGACTGTCCATGCGCATATGCTCCAACTCCTCCCTCCTCCTGGTGGTACATCGGGAACCCTAAAACATTCACAAAGCATGCACCGCGCTGAGGGAGTGCTCACCCACTAGCGCAGGCCCGCAATCTTCCTTGGGAGGATGACAAAATGAAGCACAAAAACCCAACGCTCCATGAGTCAGTATACTAAGACTATACCTAAGAAAACGGCAAAGGTAGAGGCAACTGTCGCCATGCAGCATGAATCCTCTCCTGTCAAACCCACTGAAACGCAATGCATGATGGCATGCATGCAGGAAGGGTTTCCTAAAGTACATAGTAAACTCGACGACATGACCAGCACCATCGATTCCATTAAGTCACTCATAGACAAAACAGATCAAAGCATGGACAAAGCTGAAACAAGGGTGGGCACAGTGGAGGACGATGTGTCCAATCTCCGAGCCAACCTAACTACACACTCCAAGGGGGTAGAGAAGAAAATTGACGACCTAGAGTCAAGATCCAGCTGAAATATTATCTGCATTATACGGATCCCAGAGAGTAACTCTGAATCCTCCTTGGAGCAATGGATCACCGACACCCCACTGCCACTCTTGGGTAATCCTGTACTGTCACCACAATTCACTATCGAACGCACCCACAGATCCCTGGTGCTGAAGGCTAAACCTGGTGCACCCCTTCACCCAGTCATTGCTCATATTCTCATCTACCGGGACCGCAGTGCCATTCTGTAGGCAGCCTGCAAACAAGGGGTCCTCATGTTGGGATCAGACAGGAACCACATACATCCTTGAAATACTTGTGTATAGACACATTATAAATGCCATATCATATCCTGACCTTTCGTTGGCTGTCCAGCAGGAAAGAAAATCATTTTTGGTGGTTAAAAAACGACTTGGCGAGGGACACTTGAAATACGCCATGTTATACCCTGCTAAACTCTGTGTTGAATGGAATGACGAGACCTATATTTCCACGCTACCGGGAGAGGCTATGAAGTTCCTAGACAGGATCCTACGGCACCCTGACCCTATGTGTAAAGGCCAGAAAATGCACTTGTGCTGTGCCCTAATACTGTGGACACCTACATACCTTGTGGGAACACCCCAAGTTGATCACCTAGAGACCTGTGGTCACTGTTTCTTTACCATCCAACTTCTTGGAGGTGGAGGCTTCCCTCTACCATGGCAATGCGACCAACGGCAGAATGACACCCGTATGTGTGAATGTTGACTTGAAAGAATGTTGTGAACATATATCCTTTTTCTATTTGTTTAAGTATGGGAAGCGCCCGGTTGCTTAACGTGCCAGTCCTCCATGTAAGGTTGTGCTCAAAGTTTGGTATTTTGGTATTTTTGTTGGGTTTGTTATTGGGAGGGTTTCATTTCCCAAGTTCGGTGGGAAATGCGGGCAGTGGGTTGGACCGGGAAGTTAAAGGGCAAAATCACACATGGCAAGCATTAGGCCAACTGCTGGCATTGTGGTGGGCTCGGCAGGAGAGTTGGGGTTGGGGACGTGGGCAGGGGGAGATGCGGGCAGGGACAAATCATTGTTGTCAGCACTAAGATGGGGATGTGATGTGTCTTAGCTTGAACATATGGGTCCTTGGGAATCCAATCTAGAGGGAAAAGATACATCTATATTCAGGCAGACACAAGTCAAAATTTTATATTTACAAGAAGCTCATGCACTTTCCGCGACCTGTGAGGGATTTGCTAGACTGTGAGGGGTAACCGATTCTACACATCATATTCGACTCAGGCCAGAGGAGTTATGATCCTTATACATAAGTCCCTCCCATTCCAGTGCAGACATGTGGACATTGATCCTTTGAGTAGGTACATCATGGTGTATGGAGCTCTGGCAAGATGAGAGATAATGCTATTGAATGTCTATGGTCCGAACATTGACGACCCTCAATTTTATATGGAAGTCATTGATAAATTGGCTCAGTACCCACTGGTCCCCGTAATGTGGGGATGAGAATTGAATAATGTCCTAGATCTCCTGATAGGTCCACATCCTCTCAGAGGACCCTAACGTATGCAGCCATCAAAATAAGTGAGGACATGCGTACCCTCGGCCTGGTCGATGCTTGGAGGGCGACTCATGGCAAAGACCGATCCTATTGCTTCTACTCATCAGTCCATGACTCGTCTTCCCGCGTTGATATGTGGCTAATCTCTGATGTGCTGATGGGAGCAGTCAAGGAGACCCACATGCTTCCCAGAACCTACTCCGATCATTCCCCTATCTGCCTTTAGCTGACTCTATCTGCGCTCCCTAGACCTCAAAATAACTGCCGCTTTCAACCACAGGCATTGCTGGATCTGGCGTTTGCATCTTCTATAGATGACCACATAAAACTGTTCTTTATGATCAATGTGGGATTGGTGGCACAGGTCAGTACATTGTGGGAAACCTTCAAAGTTTACATGCGAGGGATCGCAATTGAGAAAAGTGAGAATAGACTAAAGGAACTGGAGAGAGGCCTGACAACGTCCCTCCACCCCCACCACATTCACACAAATTAAAGAGACACTAGAGATCTTCAGAGCACAAGTGGAATGAGAAGTGAAGTTCTTCGATATCCCTATGGCAGCACGTAGGTATGGCGAGGGGGAAAGGTCAGGTAAACTGCTTGCTCATATATCTCTCCAGCAGCTATCAATTACGTGTTCACCGAGTTCTACAAGGATCTTTATGCTAATGAGGATACACGCACGTCAGACGACATTGACAGGTTCTTAGATGCATTACCACTTAGTCAACTCCCCCTGAAGCTAGAACCCTTCTAGATCAACCAATCTCCCAGACTGATGTCATCCTAGCTAATGAACATTTAACATCTGGGAAAGCCCCTGGCACTGATGGCCTCATGGCTGAATTTTACAAATGATACAAGACCCACTTAACCCAACATTTACTGCTACTATGGCATGAATCCCTTAAGTCACAACCCAATAAGCCGGCTGAACAGTGTGGGTCCTATAGGCCCCTTTCTCTAATCAACACAGATGTTAAAATATTTGCTAAGATTATGTCCACATGACTGATGGTATTCATGTCAAACATCATTCACCAGGACCAGTCGAGGTTCATCCGTGGGAGATCCACAGCATTGAATCTACCGCACCTCTTTAATATATTTGCCCAAATATACCCGAAAACCCAGGGGGCAGTGGGGGCTGCCCGCTCTCACCCCTTATATTTGTCATCATCATCGAACCTTTTGTAGATCTAATACTCCATAAACATAAACACTGGGGTATCAGGATGACGAAGGAACCTGAAATTATTTATTTATATGCATATGACAATGACACACTACTATATATAAGGGACCCCTCCATTCATCTAGATCCCATTATGTTTGATGCCTCAGACTTCGGTGAGATATCGTGCCTAGAGTTAACTGTAGTCAATCAGAACTCTTCCCCCCATGGACGCCACCGTCCTACCCCCAGATCCATAGGGATTCACATGGGCTCCCTCGACCATACGCTATTTGGAGAATGCCGTTGCCAGACACTGCCCTGAACTATACGAGCACAACTATGCTGTGTACACTACACTGCTGCGGGACAAACTCAGAAGATGGGCCAATCTCCCTATCACGATTGCTGGCAATATAGCGCTCTTTAATATGACTGTGCTGTCTAAACTGCTATATTTATTTCTTAATATACCGATGTGGCATGGGCGGACATTCTTCCATGAAATAGAAACCGATATATGTAAATACGTGTGGCACTCTGGGGCAGTGGCCTGAAAGGGAGTACACTGTTGCAATTATAGTACAAGGGAGGGTTTTTTGCTCTGGACTTAAGCCTGTACTGAATAGCTGCACAGCCACAATTAGCTATGTTCTGCTACCCTGAGAAAGCCCCTCCCCCTCACATATGCTTAGTGAAACATTCAGCGGGTGACAAAGACCTGCGTTCACTGATTTTCCCCACTCAATTCGCAGATAGCTGTGGATTCGACCATGCTAGCATCACTGCCCTTGCATGATGCAAAATAGGGAAAATAGTTGGCACACACGCCCCATACCATAGAAACCTCCCCTTGTGGAATTGTGTACCCTGTCTGCCACAAATGGACTTGGGTTCACGCAAAATCTGGACGCAACACAGATTCCATACACAAGGGATCCTATAACCAGAAGTCAATTTAATCTAGCCTAGCGACACTCCAATGCTCGCACACCAGACATCATCACAATAGTTATAATATGCAGGCTTACACAAACCATGTAAAAAGAGGTGGGTGGATTTCCCAGTGGAGCCTGTAGATGATACACTACTACAATACGCCCTGACTGCAAATGGCAATCATGGTCTGGTGTCATCGCTATATCGGACTATTCAAAACTGCCTGGCTGCACCGCAGTATGATGCCCATTCCAAATGGGCAGCTGTCCTGCAGATCGACATCACGGATGACCTCTGGTCAAACATGTGTGCACAAACACATACAGGGCCTCATTACAAGTTTGCCGGTCCGTGAACTCCGGTACCGGTAAGCTTGCTGGTAATGTAGTACCCGGAACGGCAAACAACGAGTTCTGCACGCGGGTTACTTTTCAGCAGCCAGGTTGGACCTGGCGGGCGTACCGGCACGTGCGAGCAGACACTGCTGGTAGCACCGGCACCATTCTGAATGGTGCCGGTGCTACTGGCCTCCCCATTCCCATTGAGCCCACTAGGGCTACTATTTTCCCTATTCCTGGACTAGGGCTCAATGGGAATGGGGAGTAAAAGTTTCCGGCCCCTGGCAATGGGGAAATACAGGGTCCGCCAGGGGTGTAATGGCCCTGTATTTCCCCATTGCCAGGGGCTGGAAAAAATTGCAAGTTCGGCGGCAGCCTGCCGGTTTTACTGGCAAGGCTACCGCTAAACTTGTAATGAGGCCCACAGTCTCATATAATTCTAAAGTTCAATTGATACAACTGAAAGTGTTACACAGGTTCCACTACACACCAGCCAGACTATGCCTGTTCTCAAAAGAAGGGACCGGGGCGTGTCCTCGGTGCAATTTTCCCGATGCCAACTACTTTGGCATGTTGTGGGACTGCCCGAAATTACAACTGTTCTGAGGTGAAGTATGTACTGTTATGTCAGAAATGGTGGGCCGAGAGATTCACCCCATCCCACTGCCTGTTCTACATATTTGACACCCCCATGGGCAGCATGAGTAGATTTGTAAAACTGTGCCTTCTTCTTGCGAAACAATGCATATTACTAAGATGGGCAAGTACGAATGTCCCCAACAAGGACCACGGGTTGAGAGACATTGTATGGGCCAATGACATGAAGGAACACTGGGTGCAAATGCAGCCGACTGACGTTCGTCCAAGAAACATTTGGGGGCAATATACAACATCCTCCTATTAGTGTCACCAATTGTCGATAGAATCCCAGACCCCTGATTGAGTTACTTTATGTACCCACCTGCTGATAAGACTTGTTAAATGCTCATCCAAGATCATCTCTGAGACCCCCCGACCCCGAAATTGTCTCCACAAATCAATGTTCTCTGCAGCATCCCACTGCCTACAATGCCAAAAACACTGTACTGTCATATGAAATGTATTGCCATGTATCAATAAAGGAAGTTAAAAATATATATATATATAAGATGGGAGCAAGCGTCCACTATCAAATGAAATTACGGCAGTTCTAATGGTGTTGTATTAAATAAAAAGGGCCAATACTAACAAACCTATTGCCAAACCTTACAACTAATACAAAAAGGGTGTGGGATAGTTTTCAAGAAAAGAGAGTAGTGTTCACAAATAATATGTCAGAATACCGTAGCTTGTGTCTCCCTTCCCCAGGTTTTGAGCACAGGGTAAAGTGGGATCTTGTAGCACAGTACACTCTTGGGCTTCCCCAGCACGAGACGGCAGTTCCACTTGCAGCTATCAGGGCTGTTGATGGCCAAGTCTTGTTTCCCTTGAAAGTCTCTTGCCTTTGAGGACCTGACGTTTTCAATAACAAAAAAAACATAACAAAAGTTCCTTCAACAAAAATGAAAGTTTGTTTCCTGGTTCTACTTCGGGTGAGGATTCTTCACTCCTGGGTCCCCCTCTTCCGGGCGCTGACCCCTCTTTACTTTCAGACTCCCTCCTCTGGGTTTGCTGTGTTTTATCCTTTATTCACCAACCTTAATGTCTTTTTAAACAGATCCAGTGGACATCCCTTGGTCGGATTCACCTTTGTCAACACAGTGTTTCTTGGGACTTTAGACTTTGCCCCCTTCTCGTCAGCATCCCCTCTTCCTGGTTCACTCTTGCCAGTTTCCCATTCACATTTACTTTCAATGTTTACGGGATTCAGTTCCCTTGTTTTCTCATGTGGCAGGATTCACTTCCCTTGCTTTCTTTATATTTCTTAGGACAAAGGCATTCGACTGTGCAGGGATTTTGCTTGACCTCCTGTATGAACACTTTGACCTATCTTGACGGCTCTCCTATGGCTTCTGGTATCTGTCATTTCACTCTAACGGGGATCGACCAGAGCTTCTCGGAGCAGTACAGCTGTGGTGCTGGTCCCCTTCTGTGGCTGGTCTCCCCTTTACAATTTTACAGTTCTTTGATCTTCTTTCGCTCTGCCACTTTGCACTTGCATTCATCACAGCCCGGTTCTTATCGGTTCCCCCTTTGATTCACCAGCTGTGATGAACCACATGGCTTTCCTCTTAGCTGGAGTCAAGGCTGGTACCATGAAAGCCCCAGCAGGGCCCCTGACATTTCCCAGAAGGAGAAGCTGTAACGCAGGAGAGCCAGAGCTCCAGGATAGTCGAGGGCAATGTCCTTGGCCTTGGGTGGATGTCTCCCTTATGGGGCTACCATCCCCAAGGGCAACGGCTGTCCCTGGAGGCCCCAGCAGGATCCACATCGCTTCCCGATGGGAAATTCTGTAACACAGCCCAGCCAGCATTCCAGGATGGTCAGTGGTGATGTCCTTGGCCATGGGCAGCTGTCTCCCATGTGGGTTGGCCATCCCCAAGCCCAGCAGTGGTTCCAGGGAACCCTGGCAGGGTCCCCATCATTTACCAGAGGGAAAAGCTGTAATGCAAGCCAGCCAGAATTCCAGGATGGTCGTAGGTGATGTCCCAGGCCGTTGGCACCTGTCTCCCATGTGGGTTGACTGTCTGCAAGTCCAGGATGAACCCCTGGCTGGGCTGTGTTACATATATTACCGCCAGGGAGGAATGTGGACCGTGCCGGGGCTCCCAGAACTGCCACTGGACTTGGGCATGATCGACTCACATGGGAGACAAGCGCACAAGGCTGGAGGCATCACCTTCAACCGTCCCGGAGTTCTGTCTGGCCTGCGTTACATCTTTTCCCTCCAGGAAAGGGCAGGGACACTGACGGTGCTCCCTGGAACCGCTGCTGGGCTCGGGGACCAACGACCAACATGGGAGACTGTTAGGCAGAATCACCTGCAGTACCCTTTGGGAACACTACAGGCAATTAGGACTACAAGTGTAAGCACAATTTCACCTTTGGTACAGGCCTGTATTACACAGTAAAGTGGTAGCGCTGACTGAACAGCCAGACTTATCTCAAGGATTTAAATGAGCAGTAGAACAAGTTACACAAAGGACCAACCAATACACTGATTCAAGTGTAAGTGATTTCAATCCAGCACTCCAACTAAGTCAACGCCTCGTATGGGATGCCCAATGGAAACCCTTATTTATATATTTTTATGTCAAAGTTTGTTTCATTCTGGATGATGTACCCTTATATAACGCCCCTCTCTTTGAATTCCCCCGGTCTCACTGAAACAAGAAATAGGTTTGTTTTGCAAATTACAAGATTTATTTGAAGAATTAAACAATATATAGATTACACTTTTATGAATATGAATAATATCTAAATATCACACTTATGAATATGAACAATGATCAGCAATGGGTAATGTTACAATATCAACAATCTCTTTAATCAATTAGGAGTAGGAATTTGGAAGAATAATGTAGCAGAGAATAACTTTGTGTGGTTCAAAGAAATGCAATGAGAGGAAGAAATGCAAAACAGAAATAAAACTTGATATGACTTCACTCAAAAGACAATATGATCATTCTTTCCCCTGTTACTACTCACTCCCCCCAACATGCAATATGAAGATATGGAATGAGGGCACACAGGTATCAGGAATAACAATCAATAATGCAGTTCAATCCCAATTCCCCCCAGCAAGCAGAGAGAAACAGGGCTGATTTTAAACAGGTCAAAATGCTTTTAAATGTGGTTTGTCTTGAGTGGGAAAAATGCTAAAAGTGATTTTAATTCACTAAATGAGATTCAGAACTAGTGAGAGTGGCTTTCGATTGGGTCAGGTCAACACTAGGAATGATTATAGAATGATTAGCAGATGGAAAACGAAATACAGAAGTTGAAAGCAAGAAATAGCGTTTTTTCTATGGGGTGAAATTGAGCCAAATGCGAAATCGCGGCAACTTTTCTGCGTGCGGGAAAAATGATTACGGAAAAACTGTAAGGAATTGTCTTTAAAGATTCGGAACCAAAATGGACTTATACTAAGGGGCTATGAAAGTACAAGATACCCAACGGGACAACCACCAGAACAGGGCACCTTCCACTCTGATTGTTGTGCGCCAGGACACTTGACTTTCTTCAAAAATATCAGAGCACTGATGATTATCGCTACAATTATCACAGACTATATAATGAGAAGAATTCAGGGTGGACACAAGATTCTATAATGCAGTTCTGGATAGGTCAAAATGGATTGAATTGGATTACTTTAAACTAAGAGATGACTATGGAAAGTTCTATACTAGATACTCACACCTATGGCTTTGGAATGGAATGGGCCTGTCAAAGATCTGGTCAAGGTTTGGACTTCACTCGCCACCGGACAGGTCTCAGGCACTGGGTTCTGCTCTCAGCAAGGCCCTCTGGTCTGCGCAGCCTCTTGGACTGGATCTGACGGGTTCTGGGTTACAGCTCTGCTCTGCGGGTCTAGATCTTGGTTCTAGCACAAGGTTCTTAGCTAGAACAGCAAAACAGCTCAGCCAGGCTGTTGGATTTTGTGGTGCCACTTGGAAATGTAGGGGTTAAAATCAGGTTGCTTAAGATTCTGAAGGCCAGCTGAGAAGAGTTCAGCTTTTGGGTTGGGCCTTTCTGCTTCAAAGTTCTACAGTCTGGTTTCTGGATCTATGTCTGGAGCCTGTATTTTCCTGCAGGGTGCTTCGCCAAGAAATCGGTTGATGTGTGGAAAGTGTGTGTCTTGTCTGTCTTCAGCAGTCCCTATTTATCAATTTCCAAAGTGGGTGGGGAGGCTGATTATCTATGCCCAACCCTCTAAAGATCTGATAGGTCAGATAATTAATTCCGTGTCCCCTGATTTGAGAAAGGAACAGTGTGTCATCATGTGTCAGAGTGATGCTGCCATTTACAACCTAGAGAAGAACCTCCCCTTTGCTTTTACTTAGAAAATCTATTTTTCCCCAAAAACATATTTCCCAAATGCACAACTGTTTGATAATACATAATTACAAGACAGATTGCTTAAGGTATAATGCTGTACAACTCTCATCTTCCTGCGAGCTTTAGTTCAGAAATGACAACTTTTTCACACTTTTGGTGGGTTTCTCAATGTTAGTTCTGCACAAATTTGTATACATGAATACACATCCCATCTGGGCATATTCCTTTAATTTTTCATGTTTCTAACATAAACACAATGGCTACAATATGAGTAATTTCCGGGGTTCAGTCTCAGAACATCGCACAGATTCCAAATTAGTCTTAAACTATGAGTAAATTTTTCGTTTTAACAACCTATAAGTTTCATATTTTCATCGGTTCAGTACACTTTACTATAAGCATTTTTCTAAAACATACATTTACTTCAATCTTCCATCCACATTTCCAGTCTGGCCGGGCTCCAAAGCTGGGCTGAGTCAGAGGGTCACACGGCTTGCCTTCCTGTCAGAGCTGTTGTTGTCAGTCACACCCGAATTAGCATTTTCAATTCAGTTCAAGGAACCCATTGTTTCTTGCTCAGGGCAGCAGAGGAAATCTCCTCCCCTTCTGATTAACATGCCAATGTGAAATCCTCTCCTTTTGGTGGGAATAAACAAGGTGTGAGATTCTCAGGGAAAGAAAGCCTTAGAAGAGTCAGCTAAATCAGGTTACCTTATGGTCAATTGTAACATGTTTCCTTGTGAAAACATTACATTTATGAATTTTAAATCAGCAAACCTATCTTTAATTCCAGTCTTTTTCAACATGAAAATCAAACGTGTGGCACTCTATATGGCATTTTGATGGAAATCCCTTCTTTGGCATAGTTTGAGTTCAATGTACAACTTTCCACCTGACAGGTTTTAAATCGCTAGCTTCTGACAGAGGTGAGTAACGGTACTACACCCATTTTTTTTGACACATTTCTTCCAGCAAGCAATCTTCAAAAGTGGACTTTGTTCAGATAATATATACTTCTGTGGACATTGTATTTATGTGGATTCGCGAAGTAGAATGATGTTCACCACCCAACAAGGAGATTGCATCTTTTTGAGTGGTTTGTGAGCCATGATTTCTGCAATTTTGACAGCCAGGGAAAAACAGATTTTTAAACAAGCTCTGTGTTTCTTTTGCAATGATTTTGCTCTGTGGGCAGCCAAATGATGGGTTTTGGCAGTGGTCTCCTGTGTTCCCACTGTCATAGGCAAAAGTGGATGCTGGCCTACTTTTCCGATTTTTACTGCGCACTTTCTGGTGATTTTTAGCAAGCAGCATGCTTTCCGGCGGCCATTCTGATGTTTCTGCTGCAAGTAATGCACAGTAATGTTGCAGGGCCTGGACTAGTGGGTTGAAACATCCCACACAAGTAAACACTTACTCAAGGTTTCCTGGCAAAACAATATACATTTATTTACTCAGTTAGTTAGGAAACATTACAGTGGCACAAGCAGCTCAATATCACACACTAATAAACCACACAAATCCAACCGGAAAGTAAATGAACAAGTTTAGCTCCAAAATGAAGTGCGAGCAAAATGGCATTTCAGATACTTAATAAAGGAGGGAAAAGACAAGGTTATAAGAATAGACAGCTCAAATACATTCATAGGCAGGGCAAAGGGTTTCAGTTAAATGCAACCAGCAATTCTTCTCAATGGGGCTGGGCCAAAGTCAATGGTTCATAGTTTTTTGTATAGGATAGCACAGTTTTGGTAAGTAACGGTTAAGTCTTTGCCAGAGAGATTAGAAGAATTTGGCTAGGTGAAAAGTTTGATGAATGTTTAGGGAAGGACAAGCCTTTGTAGTTGAGGAAAGTTTCAAGCACTTTCTCAATGGCCGAAAAGATTTTCGGACCACGTTTGCACAGTACCTTGTCAATGAAGAAAGCTGTAGCTGAGGCAGTTGTTCCTGGCAGTTTGAGCAGATCTTGCTGTTCCTGAGCTTCAGTCGTGGGGACAAGGAAGATGTCAGGAGGTTCCTGCAATGCCCCGGGATGAGGCCAAAAGCTGTAGCAAGATGTCGGTTTAAGGTGTGAGTGCCTTAAAGTCCACGAGCTGGTTTCCTTCCCTCTGGCTATCCGGTTTTCAACAGCACTCTGATGAAAACTCGACCAGATGGGGACGGTGTCCAGGTGGCTTGTAAGTTGGTTGTTCCCACCAAACTCAAGGGAAGAAGTTAACCTTGAAGGGCTTCTCTGTCTTTGGAGTTTCAGGCAATTCGGACCTGCCACAGGGCTTCACTAATCATCCAGGAGTTGCAGCAGTCCTCTTCCTTCCTCTCCTCCTCGGTTCTTTCGTTCCAGTGTTCGACTCTACTTTCAAAGTCCCAGAGACCTGCTTTTAAACAGTTTTCCCCCATTCATTCCAGCCTGGCTGTGACGCACACAGCAGGGTGGCTGTCTTTGCTGGACAGCCATCTGGCCAATCACACCAGAGTGCATTCAGGTCTCCTAGGAGACTAAGCACAGGGAGTTTCGGGCACCTCTTTCACATCCTGTCCACCCCAGACACCCATGCGACAGAGTAGGGCTTCAGCACTGAAGCCTGCCAAAGGCCAAAGAACAAAGGGACCAATCCTTGATTGGAGTGCAGAGACAAACACCAGAAGGACCTTTCCTAAAAGAAATGGCGAAAAAAAATGACCAGAGTCTGTTTTTATAGATAGGTCTTGGGAACAATATTGAAAAACATGGCTGACCTGATGTTTAGCTCTCGTTGTTAGCGGTTGGAAAAATCACAGTAGTTGATCTAACCCACTGCCACCAGCCATTTAAAGTAGGAAAGGGTAAAATTGTACTGTTACATGAGTGTTTTGACTCAGGGGAAGCTAAGCAACCAGTACATTTAAAGAGACTAGTAAAGTCAATTTAACTTTACAGGCTCTGGTAGATGGTAGTCAGTCCCAGAGAAGGTATTTAAACCTTGGGAGGTCTAAAAGACATCCCTGTGCCACTGCACTGAAGGTGCTGTGTGACACACAGAGAAAGATGATGTCTATGGAGTTGTTTTAAAACTCTATAACCAAAGAACACAAAAGTAAAACACACTGAAAATTAAAAGTTCAAAGCTCCAAAATATAGCAAAAGAGCTGGAGGGCTCTAAGGTAGAGGGAATTTAGCACGTGTGTGAGAAATCTCCCTAACACTCGTCCCCCCAGACCAAGGGACATGAGGACCTCATCCCCACCAGGATGGATATCCTGTTGCAAGTTGGTTAAATGGCCTACTGAGTACACCAGCAACCTTGTGTAACCCTTGCTATAAAACTTTCGATCGGTTTGCATTTGTAAACTATATGACCTACAAACCTGTTGTGGTGCATCTCTCTTTTTTAAGGTATAGGGATAGGGGGTCTGATCTAACAGTCTCTCAGAAGTTGTAACAACCTCTGAAAATACAATAGGCTTTTTCAAGGGGTACTTAGAAATGAATCCCTTAGATCTAGAGGGGCCACTGCACTGAAGGTGCTTTGTGACATACAGAAAAAGATGATGTCTATGGAGTTGCTTTAAAACTCTATAACCAAAGAACACAAAAGTAAAACACACTGAAAATTAAAAGTTCAATGCTCCAAAATATAGCAAAAGAGCTTGAGGGCTCTAAGGTAGAGGGAATTTAGCACGTGTGTGAGAAATCTCCCGCCACTCGTCCCCCCCAGACTAAGGGACAGGAGGATCTCATTCCCACCAGGATGGATCTCCTGTTGCAAGTTGGTTAAATGGCCTACTGAGTACACCAGCAACCTTTTGTAACCCTTGCTATAAAACTTTCTATCGGTTTGCATTTGTAAACTATATGACCTACAAACCTGTTGTGGTACATCTCTCTTTTTTAAGGTATAGGGATAGGGGGTTTGATCTAACAGTCCCTCAGAAGTTGTAACAACCTCTGAAAATACAATAGGCTTTTTCAAGGGGTACTTAGAAATGAATCCCTTAGATCTAGAGGGGCCTCCATTGTTCCTCACCACCTCTCTCTCAAGAGCAGTTTGGGTCTCAGGTATCTTTGTTGGGAGGGGCTGTGGTCAAGCAAGGTACATGCTGCCACTTCCTCTGAGATCTGACCTTACCTATTTTAGATGTTTCCCTCCTAATAGTAGGATTTACATTGGAGTCTTCAGTAGAAGCTCCAACAGTCTTAAGGTTTTTAGCCTTAGACCTATTTCTCCTGGTTTTCCACAAGCTTTGAGAATTACCAGTTCTCACCGGCCTAGAGAGGGGTCTAATTTGTCTATCCACCTCTTCCTCAGAAGCAGAGGGGTCAAAGGATCTACAATTGGATGGGCAATGATGGAGCTTGGTTGGGGCTCCCATTTCCCTACTATACTAGCCTCAGATTTGCCCGGTTTAGAGGTCAACTTACTAACATCAGGGCTTGCAGTGGGGTTCTCTGTAGAGGTCCCCACAGGCTCAGAGTGGTCTCTTAAGGTTGCCGCTCTAGCCAATTTGGTTTGGTTTTGTTTTCCCTCACTGGGAGGCCTGGCGGTACTGGATAATACTCCTAGAGTTTTTAAATCATTCCCCAGCAGGACTCTCCCAGACACCTCATTCTGGACACTGACAGGAATCCTCACTGTCATATTATTATACTGAATGGGAGCTGGTAGAATTGGAAACAACTGGACAGGTACTCCAGAGAATGTAGTGGGACCTTTGGGTGCCTTAGCAACATCCTCAGGCTTGAAAAAGCTTTCATCCACTACTGTTCTGCTGGCCCCAGTGTCTCTCCTGGCAGTAGTATCCTGGCCATTGACAAGAACTTTGTCTATATAATACTCTCTAGAGTTCTCCGAAATGGAGTTGTACACATCCATATTCATTTTTTTCCCAGACCCATGGACTCTAAGGATACAGTTGCCTGAAGACCCAAGGGTGCTTCCACAAATAGTTGAAAGTGGGCACTAGCCATTAGTACTTCTTCCTCTGGGGAGAAGGCTAAGGAGGCAGTGCTGATCCCTGCAGGTTTACCCTTGTACCTGGGATCTCCTTTCACATGGACAGTTGACCCACAGACATAGCATTTACCAAATGCTCTCTGGAATGGGGGTTTCTGTTGACCTCCCTCTGGTTGGGCAACAAAGGATTCACTAGCCCTATTTGGTTTCCCATGTGGCTTACCCAGGTTATGTTTGGGGGCCTCTTCTGGTTGGATGGATTTAGATTTATGTGTGTTCTCACCTTTTTGCTGCTTCCCTCCATCCTTTTTGGGAGTTGCCTCAGAATCCTTATGAGTGGCCCTGTTGGCTTCCCATGAGTCAGCTGCTCTAGCTAACTTTTTTGGATCTAATTCCTTAGAATCAGCCAAGTGCTGTCTCAGCTCAGGAGAGCAGGCATCAAAAATAGTTTCCAATAAAAACAGATTCCTCATTCCTTCAAATGTGTTAACTCTGTAACCCTTTACCTAACCATCTAAGTTCTTAAAAAATTCACAAACCCAGGTAGCCCAAGGGATACCATCATGCATTTTGAGGGTACTAAACCTCTTAAGATACTGAGAAGGGGTCTTCCCAAACCTAGCTATCAAAGCTAGCTTCACAGTTTCATACTCCTTTCTGTCTTTATCCCCCAACTCCATTACCACATCAGTTGCAACAGGGGGTAGCCTAGAAAAAAGCCAAGGAATCAACTGATTCACTGTAATGTCTTGAATCCCATGGTTATATTCAAAAGCAGCCAACCAATCCAAAATATCAAGCTTAATCTCATACATACTTACTGCATCTTTGGGCATGTGAGGCCTCCTAGGACTGGAAGACCTAGAGGACTCTGGGAGAGAACCAGTTTCAAGAGACAACTTTTTAATTTCAAGTGCAAGTTTCAATTCCATTTCTCTGAGTCTAAGCTCTTGATGTTTTGTTTCAGTTTGAGTTTGGATTCTTTTAAATTCTAACTCCAGTCTCATCTTTTCAAGTGAGACAAATTCAGGACATAGGTTTGGACCTGGTGGGGTCCCTGTGGTCAAAAGTTGAGGCCTATGAGCAGGTAGAGGTAAGACAGGGCCTACATTCCGAGACTCTTCTGCCTCATATAACTCATCCACAATATTAGAGCTGGACATATTATCATCCTCATCAACATTTTCCACATTTGCTGCAGGTGTGGGGATTTCAGACCCACTCCCCAGTCTTTGGTATTCTAACAACTTTTCTATCAATTCAACCTTTTTGCCTTTTACAGTGAGATTCCTAGCTTTACACATACCTCTCAATTGATCAACAGTTAAAGTGACTAGGGTCTCCTGTTTGTAGCTTTCCATATCAGTCATGATAAAACAATTGCCTTACTAGTGTGTGTTGCTTTCCTTGTGCAGATTATTTGAACCAAAGTAAAAGTAGCACTCTAAATGTAACAAGTATACTTTATCCTCACAGCTGTACACCAGTGTTAGGCATAATCACCTGCAGTACCCTTTGGGAACACTACAGGCAATTAGGGCTACAAGTGTAAGCACAATTTCCCCTTTGGTACAAGTCTGAACTATACAGTAAAGTGGTAGCGATGGCTGAGCAGCCAGATTTATCTCAAGAGTTTAAGTGAGCCGTACAACAAGTTACACAAAGGACCAGCCAATACAGTGATTCAAGTAAACACTTACTCAAGGTTTCCTGGTAAAAGAATATACATTTATTTACTCAGTCAGTTAGGAAACATTACAGTAGCACAAGCAGCTCAATATCACACACTAACAAACCACAAAAATACAACCGGAAAGTAAATGAACAAGTTTAGCTCCAAAATGAAGTGGGAGCAAATGGCACTTCAGATACTTAATAAAGGAGGGAAAAGTCAAGGTTATAACATTGGACAACTCAAATACATTCATAGGCAGGGCAAAGGGTTTCAGTTAAATACAACCAGCAATTATTCTCAATAGGCCTGGGCCAAAGCAATGGTTCATAGTCTTTTGTATAGGATAGCACAGTTCTGGTAAGTAAAGTCAATGGTTCATAGTCTTTTGTATAGGATAGTACAGTTCTGGTAAGAAACGGTTAAGTCTTTGCCACAGAGATTAGAAGAATTTGGCTAGGTGAAAAGTTTGATGAATGTTTAGGGAAGGACAAGCCTTCGTAGTTGAGGAAAGTTTCACACACTTTCTCGATGGCCGAAAAGATTTCCGGACTGTGTTTGCACAGTACCTTGCCAATGAAGAAAGCTGTAGCTGAGGCAGTTGTTCCTGGCAGTTCGAGCAGATCTCGCTGTTCCTGAGCTTTGGTCGTGGGGGCAAGAAGGAGGACGCCGGGAGGTTCCTGCACTGCCCAGGGATGAGGCCAAAAGCTGTAGCAAGACGTTGGTTTAAGGTGTGAGTGCCTTAAAGTTCACACGCTGGTTTCCTTCCCTCTGGCTATCCGGTTTTCAACAGCACTCTGATGAAAATTCGACCAGATGGGGACGGTGTCCAGGTGGCTTGCGAATTGGTTGTTCCCACAAAACTCAAGGCAACAAGTTAACCTTCAAGGGCTTCTCTGTCGCCGGAGTTTCAGGCAATTCAGACCTGCAGCAGGGCTTCACCGGTCATCCAGGAGTTGCAGCAGTCCTCTTCCTTCCTCTCAACTTCGGTCTTTCGTTCCAGTGGTCGACTCTGCTTTCCAAGTCCTAGAGACCTGCTTCTAAACAGTTTTCCCCCATTCATTCCAGCCTGGCTGTCACTCACACAGCAGGGTGGCTGTCCTTGCCGGGCTCCTCCCCCACATACTCTCCACCCAAGACACCCTGGCGCCAGAGGAGGGCTTCAGCACTGAAGCCCGCCAAAGGCCAACGAACAAAGATACCAAACCTGGTTTGGTGTGCAGAGACAAACACCAGAAGGACCTTTCCTAAAAGAAATGGCAAAAAAAGATGACAGAGTCTGTTTTTACCGATAGGACTTGGCCGCCATATTGAAAAACACGGCTGACCCGATTTTTAGCTACCGTTGTTAGCCGTCGGGAAAAATCATGGTAGTTGATCTAAACCACTGGCACCAGCCATTTAAAGTAAGAAAGGATAACATTTTACTGTTACATGAGTGTTTTGACTCAGGGGAAGCTAAGAAACCCCTACAGCACTGGGAAGTCTAAAAGACATCCCTCTGCCACTGCACTGAAGGTGCTGTGTGACACACAGAAAAAGATGATGCCTATGGAGTTATTTTAAAACTCCATAAACAAAGAACACAAAAGTAAAACACACTGAAAATGAAAAGTTCAAAGTCTCAAAATATATCAAAAGAGATGGAGGCCTCTACGGTAGAGGGAATTTAGCACGTGTACTGAAAATGAAAAGTTCAAAGTCCCAAAATATAGCAAAAGAGATGGAGGCCTCTACGGTAGAGGAAATTTAGCACGTGTGTGAGAAATCTCCCTAACAGAGACAGCTGCCCAAGGCCAGGGACATCACCTCACACCTTCCTAGAGCTCTGGCTGGTCTGCGTTACAGCTTCTCCTTCTGGAAAAGGACAGGGACCCTGCCGGAGACTGCTGCTGTGCTTGGGGACAGTAGACCCACAAGGGAAACGAATGTCCAAATCCGGGGACATCACCCCTAACCATCTTGGAGTTCTGGCTGGGCTACATTACTGCTTTTCCACACCAGCGTAGCCCCGGCAGTGTGCCAATCCCTCCCCAGGGGGAAAAGCTGTAACGCAGTCCACCCAGAATTGTAGGATGGTCGGAGGTGATGTCTCTGGCCTTGGGCACCTGTCTCCTATATGGGTCGAAGAGACCCCAAGTCCAGTGGCAGTTCCGGGGAGCCCTGGCAGGGTCCTCATTCTTCCCCGGAGAAGAAAGCTGTAATGCAGCCAAGCCAGAGCTCCAGGCTGTGCTTGGGGATGGTCGACCCACAAGGCAGACGGGTGCCCGAGGCCTAGGACATCACCCCCAACCATCCTGGAGCTCTGTCTGGGCTGCGTTGCTGAATTTCCCTCCGGGAATGGATGGGAACCCTGCCAGGGTTGTAGGTGTAGGCCGCATGCAGGAATGTAGGACATGAGTTGTTGGCCACATGTTTCGGTGCTTTCCTGGTGGGAAATGTCTGGAAATTGTGTTTTTTCCCTTAATTTTGGAATTTGCCGGGGCTTGTGTGTAATTAATTCTAGGGTGATTCTCGTGGATTCCAATGGGTGTCTTCTTTTCAGAAATGCATGGGGTTCCCTGTTTCCTTGGTGGCTGTAGGTTGTGCACATGAGCTAATTCTTGCAAAATTTGCTCCCCCGAAACACTGTGGGAATGCGGGAAGGTCGGACATCTGCTAGTGGCGGTGTGTTTCGGTGGTTTCCAGGTGGGAAATGTCTGGAAGTTGTGTATTTTTTTCTAAATTACAGCCTTTGCAGGGGCTTGTGGGTAATCGATTCTAGGGTGATTTGCGCAAGTCAGACCTCCGTGGATTCTCACAGGTGTCTTCTTTTCAAAAATGAATGGGGTTCCCTGTTTAGGCCATGTATTGTTAGCGCCGTGTTTCGGTGGTTTCGAGGTGGGAAATGTCAGCCAATTTTGTTTTTTAGTCCTAAATTTCAGACTTTGCCAGGGCTTGTGGGTTATAAATTCTAGGGTGATTCACGCAAGTCAGTGGCTTTTTAGTCTGAGGGATTGCTCTGTCAAAGATTAAGATCGCCTAAGAATAGGGTGGAAGTGTTTCATGATGCCTCAAGTGTTGTGTCACCTATGGGGGCTGTATGGCTTTTGATGGGGGGTGAAGACAGGCATAGGGGATCTAATGTCCCTGATGAGGAAAAATCTGAGGTATCTAATTTCTCTAAGGCATATATGTGGATGGATTCAAGTCTCTTTCGTTTCTGAGAAATGAGGAAAAGGTCCAGTGCTGCAGAGACCCGCATCTCAAAAGTCGAGATACGGGGGGCTGCAGAGTCAACACGCAGGGACGGCTTTCTTAGAAGGAGAACCGTGTGCTACGAACTTACTTCACATGTATCAGGAGCAGTCTAGTTAGCGGAGGCAGCGGGTCAATATGAAATGCCTAGGACTACTGGGAGATGAAGTCTCTAGGGTGTCTAAGTACTACAAGCAATGCAATACAAATACATCCACAACTGTTTTTTCTCTCTGCGTGCTAAACAATTACAATAGTAGTACAATAGTAAAGGTACAGCGTGTGAAATCCTATGCAAATGCCAATCTACACAAAAGAAGTTACCAGGTGCAGTGATGGGTAAGTTGGTTTCCGAGTTAGTCAGAGACTACAAGGAGAATAGTGCAACAGTGCTACCGGACCATGTGCACACAACAATGAGTTGCAATCCCTCAGCCTCAGTTTAGCCTTTTCCCTTTGCGCCCAGGTAGGTGTACCCACACATGTGAGGTACCGTTTTCATCCGGACACATGTGGGAATGCGGCAAGATAGGACATGTGTTGTTGGCTGCGTATTTTGGTGGTTTCCAGGTGGGAAATGTCTGAAAATTGTGTTTTGTTTCCTAAATTTTGGACTTTGCCGGGGCTTGTAGGTAATAAATTATAGGGCGATTTTCACGCAAGTCAGACCTCTGTGGATTCCCAAGGGCGTCTTCTATTCAGAAATGTATTGGGTTCGCTTTTTTCCTTGATGGCTGTGACACCCCAGGCCCAAATCTGTAGGTTGTCCATAAGAGCAAATTCCTGCAAAATCTGCTCTCCCGAAAACACTTGGGGTTACCAGTAGTTTAGACTTTTCCCTTTGCGCCCAGGTAGATGCACCCACACATGTGAGGTACCATTTTTGTCGGGCGAACTCTGGGAACGCGCTACGGCTGGATATGTGTTGTTGGCAGCGTGTTTCGCTGGTTTCCAGCCGGGAAATGTCTGGAAATTGTGTTTTTTTACCTACATTTTGCATTTTGCTGGGGCTTGTTGGTAATAAATTCTAAGGCGATTTGCGCAAGTCAGACCTGTGTGGATTCCCACGGTTGTCTTCTTTTCGGAAATGCATGGGGTTCCCTGTTTTCATTGGTGGCTGAGACACCCTATGCCCAAATCTGTAGGTTGTCCAAAAGAGCAAAATCCTAAAAATGTGCACTCCCGAAACCGTTTGGTATACCAGTGGTTTAGCCTTTTCTCTTTGCGCTCCGGTATGTGCACCCACACATGTGGTATCATTTTCATCGGGACACCTGTGGGAACACGGGAAGATAGGACATGTGTTGTTGGCTGCGTGTTTCGGTGGTTTCCAGATGGCAAATGTCTGAAAATTGTGGGGTTTTCTCCAAATTTTAGACTTTGCGTAGCTTTGTGGGTAATGCATTCTAGGGAAATTTACACAAGTCAGACCTCTGTAGATTCCCACGCATGTCTTCTTTTCAGAAATGGATGGGGTTCCCTGTTTTCGTTGTTGGCTGCGACACCCCAAGCCCAAATCTCTGGGTTGTCCAAAAGCCAAATCGAGTCTTCCCCAGGGAATTGTATGTATCAGCGGATTGGCCTTCTCCCTTTGGACCCAGGTAGGTGCCCTTCCACGTTTGAGGTACATTTTTGTGGGGACACCTGTGGGAATGTGGGAAGGTAGGACATTTGTTGTTTTCTCTTAATTTTCATAACATTTCATTCATTTGCTACTGCACTTTGTTACACAACCCTTTCATTTACCAAATTAACCTACTTTTAGTCGCTGCTTTAGGCACTGTACGCTTTTGTGACCTGCACAAATCACCTACCCTTCAAAAGGTTGCCTGTGCTCTTTCAAGAAATATATGCTTGCCATTCCTCACCACATTTGTTTACCTTATTTACACATGCTAAGTATGTCTGTTTAGCCCGTCAGCATAACAAATCCTGTGTACCATGGCTCAGTTTTTGGCTTGTGGTATTGCTCGTTTTGTGAAACATTGCAAATAATGTGTGCTTTCCTAACTAGAATTGTCGGGGGAATGTATCGGTGCATTGCTTTTCTCAATATTCACAGAAGCCATTACCAAACATCTCCAACCATGTCCAGCACATACTTTTTAGTCCTGTCTTTTTTCCAATTTTTCCAAAACGATGGGAATTTTACCTACATAGCTGTTGTCTGGTCTGCGCAAATCACCCCTTACTAAACTTGGAATGTTGTTTACTTTCAGAAATGCATGCTTTTCTGTTTTCCCATTCAGCTTTCCTACCTTCCTCTTTTATTCCGTCCATGCATGTCCTATTTGAAAAAAATGGTAAAATCACCTACATCTCACAAAACGGATGGTGGTAAAAATATGTTTATTTGGTTTCCACTTAACCTGTTATTGAAAGCCTGGAAAATGGCAAATTCAGAACAGCAAACCATTTGTTCCTAGCTCTTACAAGGAAATAACCACAGGATTCTTTGTACATCATTTTATTGGCATTTTCTTAAAAAACACACAATTTGCTCCTTTTTTGATTATTTTCTCTTTCCCTCGTACAGAAAACTAGGATTCTTTGGTGGTGTTATGACTGCCTGCACGTGGGAAGAAAAGGGGCCAAATATGTTCAAGATATCACAAGTAACAAAAAAGTTACAAGGGATTCAATGGCGACATACCAAAATCGCCAAAAAATTGCTTGCCACTGGGATTTAAAACCATTTGCAGTTAAGGGGTTAGAAATGCCCAGTTATACGTATTTTCCTTTTTTTTTCATTTTTTCCATTTATATTCATTTTTTTCATTACAACCCAGGACAATTTGAAAAAGGTTGGAAGATAGACTTTTGAGCTACGAAGTGCAATTTGTTTTAAGTTGGTTGAACCTTCCTTTCTAAAGATATGATGTTTAAATGATTACATTTTTTATTTTAAATGCACAAAAGGGACATGTTCATCATTTTGACAATTAATTCTAAGTCAAATAAATACTGATTTTGGCCTGTAAATGGCACTGGCGGTGAAAGGACAATACGCTCTTATCCAGTTGACTAACATAGGAAGCGCGAAATCTTGTGAATTTCAATCTAATACACCTGTAGCTGGTTTTGTGACCTATACTAGCTTCGAGGCTGGTTATAGCAGGATTCAGACAGATATATCTTACATCTGAACACAATAACAAACTCTTAGCTTGTGATTAAATTTTTATGACTGCATGTATTGTGATGTGGCTTGGGGTGTAGATGGAAAAGTACATTCTAGGTCCGCTCATGACAACATCAAGATATGTGTACATAAATACTGTGTATTCAAAATATACCATTTCTTTATTCCATCATATCTAATATTATTTTATGAGTGACCTTAACCAAAGTCATCTTTGCTCAAATAATCTCAGTACAAGACAAGTTGATAGACCAAGATATGCAGCTAAACAGTGATTGCTGTTCCTAAACAAAGTCCATCTAAGTGTCCAGAAAAATCGCTCTGCTTATAAACATTACAAAATATTTAAAACAACTCAGTTTAAAATCATACACCGTTCTATCCTACATTGACATGTACATTTCACCAATGCTAAAGTATTTTGGGGTCTTCGTTAGGATGCTTTTTCCTCATGTCCTAATTTTCCCAACAATTTTATTAATAACTAGCTGTCCCCAGCAACGCGCTGCTGTGGCTCAGTCTGGTTAAATGGAAAAGAAAAAAAAGAGAAAGCGCACATTTCTAATATGTTTAATTTCACAATGCTTGTGGGTAAACAATATTTTTTGTTGTTCCATTGTCTGGGCAGATATAGAGATTGTCTGGTTTGCCGACTGTAGAACACGCAACATATAATTGTCCATGTGAGAAGCAATCCGTGTTTAGATCTAAACCGCACAATTCGAAAGATTGGCTTTAAGCTTTGTTGATGGTGATTGCAAACACAAGTTGGCATGAATTGAGCTGTTACGATTTCTGTGCTGAACAACGTCATTTGGAAGCATGAGTTGTATTTCCTGATGTTAGATAGCAAATTATTTGATTCAGCGGTATATCCGGCAAGCAAAGTTTTTAATGGCTCTGGCAGTTCTACAAGTTGAGGCAGTTTAATTTTCCCGGCGGCGCGACACATCCCTTTAGTTTCGCCATTAAATTTCAGAGCCTTGCAATAAGGACAAACTTCAGTCATAGTGCTGCTTCCTCGGCACATATGAATCGTAAAATATTTAGTATAGTGTGTGTTGCTTCTATGTCCAACAGATGGCACTGTTTTTCAGTAAAATATTTAGTATAGTGCGTATTGCATTTACGTCCAACAGATGGCGATGTTTTTCAGGAAAAGCTTGTTTTTACCTGTCACAGTTGTGACATCTATGTATAGTAGGTATATAAAAACATGTGCTTATTCGAATGCAACATTGTGTCAAAATTTAAAAGCAATCGGTGAAGAACTTTCGGAGATTTAAGATTTTGAACAAACATTTACATTTTTATTTATATAGATTTTCAGGGGTAATAACTTCTCAGTAGTTTGCCGACAACCTATACACAAACTCTTCCTATACAATAATTCAACTGTTTCTTTGATTGCCTTGCTAGATCTTCACATACTGTATCATTCTTTTAATTTGGTTGTTTTTCATGCCATGATTATTGGAGCTTGATCTTTCATCTCCCATGGTTTGCAATGATTCCACCACTGTTGATGTCACATCTGATGTACACATGTTCCATCCATCAGTTATTCTCCATGGGACCAGGAACACCTCATGAATTCACTGAAAATGGTGTTATTTAATCACCCAAATTCTCTAACGTTTTTTCAGGATGTTGGAAGCGAGATATGTCCAGACATGTTTAGACATATCTCCTTTCAAGTAAAATAAAACGGGGTATTATTCACGGTAGTGTGAAAAACATGGCAAAATACAATGGAACTTTGAATAATGCCTTATTTCTACACTGCACGTTGCATTCATTTGTTGACAATCCACAAGTGTACCTGTTCATATAAAATTGCATTTACAGAGGAGTTCACCATTGAAAGGAAAGGAACACATTTTAAAATTACATATATTTTTCTGCTACATAAGGAATCGAAATAAAAAGGAATATGCTGAGAAATCAAGTTATTCTTAAGCTTCAGAGCTGTGAAAATATGCGTTCTGGGACTCAGGAACATAGTACTCATGATGAAATCGTGAGATTGTTGGTTGGGGTGTTAAAACTCTGAATATATGCCTTTAGACCTGCTAAATTATCTTGGATGCAGAAAATACAATCTTTTTACATGTGGTGCAGTTCCACTTGAATGTGCATGTTTCCACATGGCTTTACATACCAATGAGGCCATTGTTAAAAATACAAAATAAGCTCGTGTTTCTTTAAAGCATGATATCAGGACCTTTGACACCTTGACATGTAGTCAGTTCTATGTAGAAAGTGCATTAAATATATGCAGTTCTTGGCCTGTCTTAAGAATTGAGAAGCTAGTCTTTGGATTTATTTTTCAAGTCCTCAGAATGGTCATAAGCTGTGAAGGTTTATCTTACTTTGTTGAAAATGTAGTTAGGTATGCGTGCAACTATTAACATTTTACAATTTACAATGGCACACATTTCATCTAGATAGGCACGTTGCAAACAGAGTTGCTTGTGAATTGAGACTGCTTCCTCACTTTATTTCTCCTTGCCAGTGACCCTGTTTTCATTTGAACACCCAAGATGCCTGGAGATGCCTCAATGTTATGGCACTGAGAGATGATATGATATGATATGATATGGCATTTATAACATGCCTATACACAAGTGTTTCAAGGCACGACGAGGCAAGGGAGGGGGGAACATAGGGAAGACAGACAACGATCTTACTAGGCCAGGTGTCATTCAGATCATGCTAGTCCAGGGGAAGGGGAAAAGGGAAAGTGCGGGGGGAGTGGAAGTGCAGTACATGGGATAATAAATAACAAGATAAATAAAGAATGGCCAGCTGGTGACAAGTGCAGGATTAGTGCAGACATATGTGCTGGAAGGGGGACTGTAGGGGACAGAAATACAGTCCCGAGGTGCAGGGATTGCCAGAGAGGCAGTGCAGGCATGCAACAGGCAGGGTTTGGCCCGGGATTAGGTGGTGACTTCAGCAGGGGGGAGGGGGAGAGAAAGCAGAAGCAAAGAGGAAGGTTTTAAGGTGCTTCCGGAACGGAAGATGGTTCTCCTCAAGTTTAAGGGAGCCAGGGAGGCTATTCCAGAGAGAGGCCCCAGCTGAGGAAGGAGATCTACAACCAACTTGTTGCTTGGAGTAGCGACTGACCCTGAGGGAGTTGGAGGCGGCTGAGTGAAGAACACGAGAAGGAGGATATTTAGGAAGACAGAGTTGAAGGTATTGAGGCCCCATGCCCCAGAAGGCCTTGTGGACAAAGCAAAGGGTTTTGAACTTAATCCTCTCAGCCACTGGGAGCCAGTGCAGAGATTCCAGCACTGAAGTGATACGATCCTTGGGCTTGAGGCCAAGTACAAGTCTTGCAGTCCTGTTCTGGATGAGTTGCAGAGGGCGGAGAGTAGAAGCAGGCAGATTTAGAAAGAGGCTGTTGCAATAGTCAAGCCTAGAGAGAACCAGCACCCTGGAGACGGTGAGCTTCTGGGGGAAGGAGAGGAAAGGAAGAATACCTTTGAGGAGGTGCAGCTGGTAGTGTGACTTCTTAGCGACGTCAGAAATGTGAGGAGAGAAGGAGAGTGTGGAGTCAAAGATGACCCCGAGGTTTTTTGCCTTGCAGGTGGGAGCAGGCAGAGGGCCAAGAGAGGCCAGCGAGAGAGTGACAGGAAAGGCGGGAGCAGGTGTGCCGATGAGGAGAATTTCAGTCTTACTGGCATTAAGGCAGAGGTCATTGGCGGCACACCACTCCTGCATAGCAGACAGACAGTCAGAGATAAGAGAAGGAGAAGAGGTGACAGAGGGTAGCATGAACATGAGCTGTATGTCATGCGCATAACACTGAAAATTGGGGCAGAGGGCGACAATGCAGTGGGCAAGGAGTGCCAGATATTGGTTGAACAGCCAGGGAGAGAGGTTAGACCCCTGGGGGACACCACAGGTAGAGACAAAGATAGTGGAGAGGAAGGACTCAAGTTTGACTTGGGAGGGTCAGTCAGATAGGAAAGAAGTCAGCCACGCCAGGGCCTGACCAGTGATAACAAGGTTATCACAGAGACGATTGAGCAGGATGGCATGATTGACAGTGTCAAAGGCAGAAGAGAGATCAAGCAGGATGAGGACACAGGGGATGTTAGAATCAAGGTTGGAGGGCAGGTCTTCACAGATGTTCAGGAGAGCAGTTTCCGTGATGGTCATGAAGACAACCAACAGATTCAGTGTGGAGGTCAAGCTGGGAGATGGCCAGTTTCTCCAGGAGCTTGCCCAGAAAGGGGGTGATGGAGATTGGGCGATAGTTAGCCGGGCAGGAAGGGTTGGATGGGGGTTTCTTAAGAAGAGGGTGCACAAGGGAGTGCTTCGGGGGGGATGGGAAGACTCCAGTGGTGGAGGAGTGGTTGCAGAAGTCAGCCAGAGCAGGAGCCAGGGAGTCAATATGGCCCTTGATGGTTTTAGAGGAACAGGGGTGAACGTTTTTTGACAAGACTTTCATAGATCGGACTTGTCTAGAAACTTTGGAGATGTGGAGACTGTCGCAGGATTGGCTAGTTCCTTGCAGATTTTAAAGAGTTCAGTAGAGTTGTTAGATGCTGCAGAGACACGGGCTTGGATATGAGCTCTCTTCTTGGTGAGGACAGAGAGCCGATATTGCCTGTGGAGCAGGCGGCAGGCCAGTTTGTCCAAGGATGTGCATGAAGTAAGGCATTTCCTCTCGGCCATCCTGCACTTGCATTTATCAGTGGCAAGGTCGGAGTTGTACCAGGAGTTGCACTTGGCTTTGGGCTTCAGGCGGATTCTCATGAAAGGGGCAAGGATATCAAGAGTATCGGACATAGCAGAGTGGAGGCTGGAGAGGGCTGTGTCAGGGTGAGAGTCAGCCAAAGGGGGACGAGGGGGTGAGAAAGTAGTGGCGAAAGCCTCAACTGATACGCGCTTCATGGGTCAGATGACCCAGAGGGTGGGTAGCAGTGATGGGGTTGGCTTGGCCTGTGGGGTAGAGAGGCTGAGATGGGAGGAGAGGAGAAAGTGATCACTCCAGGAGAGAGAAGTGGTGAGAGGGACAGAAAGGGGAAGGTCTGCGGAGATCAGAACATCCAGAGTGTGCCCTGCAGAGTGAGTTGGGCCAGAGAATAGTGAGTGAAAGAGAGTCGCAGAGGTCATGAAAGAGACCAGAGGGAGGACAGGGGGCATCCAGGTGGATTTTGAAGTCTCCAAGAAGGAGGAGTTGAGTGGTCGAGGCCAAGAGTGAAGAGGAGAGGTCCGCCCACTCAGAGAGGAAGGAGGAGATCTGACCAGGTGGCCGATATATGATAGCCACCGTAAAGGAGTGGCTGGGGAGAGAGAGCCTGTAGACGAGGCATTCAAAAGAGGAGTATACCTGCATAGGTATGACAGAGGCAGTAATCCAATCGGGGAAGATCAGGGCTACTCTCCCTCCGGAGCGGTTGGACCTGGCCGTGGAGAGGATTTTGTAGCCATCAGGGAGGAGCGAGTCAAAGCCTCTGACAGAGCTGGCCGTGAACCATGTCTCGGTGAGACCGAGGACAATGAGTTCAAGTTCTTCCAGAAGGCGGCAGATATCGGAGGAATGTTTGACAGCTGAGCGAGAATTAATAGTGGCAATGTGGAGAGGGTTTCCGTTCTTGAAGGACTTCTGGAGAGGGGTACAGATCGGAGGTATGCCCTGCAGAGGTGTAGGAAGTGCCCGAGGGGGGCAGAGAGGGAAGGAGAGGGCCAGGTAGCCGAAGAGGAGGCTGCAGGGGGAGGCGAGGAAGCCGCGGAGGGGACAGCAGGAGAAGAAAGGAAATTGATGAGGTGCGGGAAGCATCTATCAAAGAGGTGAAGCTTGGCCTGAGGGCCTTGGACCAGGACGGTCCCATTCGAGTAAACATTAATGATGACCTTGGAGGAATGGAAGGTGGCCAGGAGGGCATCCCACCAGGTGCCACCATTAATGGGAGAATAAGAGAAAAGATGGAGTACAGAGACCATATGTATGGTCCATAGGTCTGGCAAAGGGACTACTAAATACTAATACAGTGCAGATTAAAGGCAACGGAGGAAAACCACCCAAGTTTGAGAATCCTGAATAGAGGGAGAAAGGCCTAGGTTGCACAATACAATTTTAAATACGGATACAGTGCAGATTAAAGGCAACGGGGGAAAACCATCCAAGTTTGAGAATCCTGAATAGAGGGAGAAAGGCCTAGGTTTCACAGTACCATTTTAAATACTGGTACAGTGCAGATTAAAGGCAACGGGGAAAAACCACCCAAGTTTGAGAATCCTGAATAGAGGGAGAAAGGCCTAGGTTTCACAATACAATATTAAATACTGATACAGTGCAGATTAAAGGCAACTGGTTGGCAACGCATCTGAGTATGAGAGTCTGCAGGGTAGAAGGGGGGGTGATCAGGGAGGCCAGAGAGACTGACCTGGACGGTGGCTGGCGTCCCCTGCGGACACCTGCAGACACATTCCGAAGCTGCCAAAAGTGAGCCTCCCTTAGCCTAGGGGCCCTTACCAGTGGGGCAGCCGGGCAGGGGCTGCCCAGGAAGGGCCAGTGAAAAGGAGGAAGGAGCCAATCAGGGGGGTGGGCGGACCGGGAGGAGGGAGGGTAGGAAGGTGGGAGGGGAGAGGGGGAGAACAACAGGGAAACACGGGCCGAACAGGCCCAAAAAGAAACAAACATGCAGCAAGAGAACAGGATTAAAAATGCCCAAGGGGGCTCTCACCACAAAGAATTTCCGTCACCTGCTCAGCCTTGGGGTATTAGTTGGATAAGCCTGGGTGTGGGTTTGCTCCTCCCCTCTTTTCCCAACCAGAGCAAGGGGACATCCACCCACACACTTAGGGACTCAAAACTGCAAAGCACATACCACACTGGCCATGTATTCTGGCTGGCCTTCTTCACATCTGCTCCTTCAGCTACTTTAATGTTGCATATAATGGTTGTGAGCTCAAGAACACTGCATCAGAACATGCATCACTTCCTTCTCCTCCTCCCATCTTCCATTGAGATAAGCCAAGTGCCTTGACAGTGGGGGTGCAAACACGGTGGGCCACACAAACCTTCTCATCAATGCCTTAGACATCCTTAGTGGTGGTTGCAGCCACCTCTCCATACCTCCCCATCTGAAAGGGTCTCTGGGTGAGGAAAACGAAGGTAGAGTGCATTCATCATTCCATGCTTTGTATGACAGAACATAGACATGTATTTCGTGCTATGTAACTCACCCACAGTTCATGTGTGGCAATATCACTAGCATTGTACATGTCTCTGAAATTTCTTGTAAAACTGTGCATTTGTTCTACATCCTTTCAAAACCAAAACACTGGATCAGTTGCCCCTATATCATCCAAAATGTACGAGATGGGAATTAGGCTGCTCATGAGGTGCAGTGTGTGAAAATGGAATTTATAGTAGAAAATAGTCCTTCAGTGTATGCAGACTACAAAACACGAGATGTGAGGGCAGATGTGTCATGTGTTTAGCTCCAGCCATCGCGGTGGCATTGTATGCAGCAGAGTTATGGGGAAATTCTAAAATTTCATCAATGTTCGATACAGAAAATACTGTCTTAAAAAAAATGTATGTAGGTCCGCCAAGTACGCCTAACACCCTGCTTCATTTGGAGCTTGGCATTACATCCATTGAAAACCGGATATCATTGAAACATTTACTTTTTTGCTTTGAATATGGTCACGCAATACTCTAGACAACTTTGGAGTAGCCTTAATGGATCTGTTGAGGTAACAGCAAGCAGGTTCCCTTCCCTTGTTTGAATATATCAGGGATCCTTTAAAGCTATTAAAATTGAAGGTTTTATAGCTTCACCCAGGCCGGAATTACCAATAGATGAAGACACTGGCCCTAATTACGAGTTCGGCGGTAACCATGCCGCTACTGGCGGCATGGCTGCCGCCGAAATCACGTCGGGGTCCGGGTCCTCGGAATGAGGACTTACCGGGCCATTCCGAGTTCAGAAGGCCCGGTAATTCCTCCCTCCGAGGACCCGGACACGGTCCTTCCCCATTCCCATTTCAGCCACTATAGGGTTGAATGGGAGAGGGAGCAAACAACGGGCCATTACGAGATGGCCCGTTGTTTGCTCCCTCTTCCCCTCGCAGGACCCGGTAAGCACACCTGGTTTTCCCAGGCGTTCTTACCGTGTCCCGCGAGGGGAACTCGTAATGCGGCTGTACGGAGTGAACGGTGCTGGCACCTTTTACGGTGCCCTTCACTCCGTACCGCCACGGTCGTAATGAGGCCCACTGTGTTGTTGATGCTCATGCTGAGTGTATTTTGGGAAAATATGTAGTAAATGTATGGCTTTATCTACTGGTTATACCTATTTATCTGTCAAGTAGGGTAATTCCCTGGAACACTACCTCGCTTGATTGAAAATACAATGAAGAGATCTTTCTATTTAAAAATGCGATTGGGCATATTATCTATCTGCTCCTTTAGGTCTTGCTGGGCTTGCTAGAATATACTAACTCTGCATTTTGTCAATATGTTCCCGGTACAGTGGAAGCATTACAGCATTTCTTATTCCTCCATCCAATGTTTGCTGATGTAAGAGCAGAAAATTGAAAGCATGTTTACTAAACAGAGGTATTAATTACATCATTGAACATAGCTGAGGAATTTTGTAAAATGTCAAACTCAATGTGTGTGATCTTTGCTACTTCCACTTATATTGACAAGCAGTGGTGGAGGATAGATAGGACTTGTGCAATACATGTGCGGAGCCTATCTCCCCAGAAACAAAACCCACAAATAGCAAAACTATTTACACCTCCTGCCCCTGGATGGAGGCCCAGGGTGCAAATCCCTATCCGCTGCATTGGGGAGGTACAGGGCCAGTAACCTAGACTCATTGCAGGGTTGTTACTGGCCCTGTACTCCCCCAGCCTGGGAGTGGTAGCTATGACAACATGTTCAGATTAATTACTTTGAAATGTTTTTTGCCAAGTGAAATCTTTAGTTGGACATGTATGGTAGTAAATGTATATTATACGTTCTGCCTAGTTTACCTTTTGGAGAACAAACATCAATGTGTAAGATACTGCACATTGTACACCACAAAGCTGTCTCCTAAACAGAATTTTAAATTAAACTACTACAAATATTTTCTTTGGAACACATATCAAGAAGTATATTGTTATTTATTCCAGCATCCCAGATTCTACATGCATTCAATATAACAACTGGAGTATTTCTTGCCTCAGCTCAGACCGAAAAAGAGGCCAAGTGCTCAAGGAAGTGATAGCATTAGCATGTACTATAGCAATAATAAGAGCAAAGTGAGGGCCTTAACAATGGGCCCTGGTGCCATTACCCCGAATCATTAACGCCAGCTCAGGTGTTATTGCGTTAGCACCTTGAGTTTTTAATCTAGGGTGCTGATAGCAATATATTTGGTTGAATTAATCAGTCACATCCTTGTGGTGTCCCGTTGATTCAATCAAATACTCCCCTATGATGGTTGCCATGGAAATGGAAAGTGTGTTTCCATGTGGAGTCCCTCTTCCATTTCCATGGGGCTTGAGATGTGCAAACAACGGCAGCACCACTGCCACCACCAGAGGAAACAGGTAACTGGGATGTGGAGGTGTGGATGCTGAAGGAGTGGGGAAGGGTGAGTGGCCAGCAGGGAGAGGTAGGTGGGTAGGGAGCATATCGGGGACTGCACTTGCAGCTCCAAGCTTGCTCGGAACGTGGACTTGGATTGTGGGATTCAGCCCTCAATCCGAGCATGCTGATTGGATGTGGCACCCACATTGGGTGCTGATACAAGGAATAGACTACCCCATGTTGTACATTATAATCATTATTAGAGACTATTAGAGTTCTATGTCCTTATAGAGGAATTCAGCTTTCCACCTCTTTCCTATATAATTTCACAGAACCCCTGTGTGATCTCAATACCCTTAATATTTACAGTATAATACGGTACATTAGTGACATCACTTTTCACCTGTAAACCTGTAGAACTGCATATGGATGACCATGGGAACATTTTTCACTCAGAGGTTCTGAGTCACATCAAATAGACAAAGAGAGCAGAGCTCGAGTTGACTCTGATTTAACTAAGAACTGAGGTGGAATGCTTCATTTAATTTATTGGGTGCTTACATAGCGCTTATCACCAAAGTGCTGATTTGCGTAGATAAAAAGAGGAAAGAAGGCGAGATTTCAGCTCGGTACGGAAGAATTGTAAGAGAGTGAAAGGATAGAGGGTGGGTGTTCCAGAATTTGGGAGTTAAGGTGAAAAAGAGTGCAAACGTGATTGAGAACAAGGAGTTTGAGGAACAGAAAGAAGAAAGACAGATTGGGACCAAAGGGAATGTGACTGGTGGTACCAGGATATAAGAGAACTAAGATATGGAAGTGCCATGCCATAAAAGCATTTGAAAACAATAGAACAAAGAAGATGTTGCAAACGATTATCAAAGGATAAATAGTGAAGGGTGAAAATGGAGCTATGAAGAAAGGGAGAGCTCGTAAGAAGTACAAATCAGTGCTAGATAGAGCGAAGTGGAGCAAGCCGAGTGGCAGGAAGATTGAGATAAAGAGAGGAGCAGTAGTCAAGATGGGCAAGAATAATACTAGAAACTAGGAGCTGGGTAGCTCAGAAGGTCAGTAAAGGATGAGCCATGCAAATATTAAAGAGGTGAAAACGACGTGTGGGTGAAGTAGCGAGAATATGAGCAGAGAATATCAGGGACGAGGCAAAAGTAATGCCAAGATTACGAGGGTTGAGGAGAGTGTTAGAGGACTGGGGGAAAGAAGACAGAAGAGGGAGGAACAGGAGAAGAAGAAGGAATTTGAGTGGAAGGGAAGAACATAATTTCTGTTTTGGATGAGTTCAAATGGAAAAAGTGTGATGACATCCAAGACTATATGGAAGAAAGACAAGCAGAAGAATTACCATGCAGAGACTCTGTAAAGGATGAAAAGGAAAATCATATTTGGGTAGCAGCTGCATATCGGTGATAGGAGAAAGCGTAGGAAGAAATAATAGCAGTAAGAGGAATGGTAAAAAAGGGAAAAAAGTAAGGGGCCAAGGAGAAAACATTGGGGAACCCCAAAGCAAAGAGGAAGAGAAGATGATGAGTGACCAGCCCAAGAGACACAGTAAGTATGGTTAGAAGAATATGAGCAAAGCCATTTGTGATCAGTGCCAGATACATCGAGTGAGAATAGCCTAGAGGAGGAACTGTGGGGATCGACAGTGGCAAACGCAGCAGGGAGGTCTAATACGATAAGAAGATATGAGTGCTTAAAGTTGCAGAGAGTAGAGTGTGGTTTCCATAGAGTGAAAAGGCTGGAATCCAGATTGCAGAGGCAGGAGCAAAGAATGGAGATTTAGAAAAGATGATCCTCTCAAGAAGTTTAGAAATAAAGGGTAGGAGAGATGCAGGACGGAAATTGGAGTTAATATATGGTTTAAGGGAGGACTTTTCAAGATGGGAATGACTGTGGCATGTTCAAAAGAAGTAGGGAAAAACAGCAGAAAATAGGGAGTTATTGAACAGAGCGGTAAGATAGGGAACATGTAAAATTGCATGTAATATATAGATTCCATTTTGAGTTTTACGAGAAGATTAAGCAGGTAGACAGTGAGCTGGCAGAAACAGGGTGTTCTTTTTTCTCCTGGGGCCCTAATTTTCCCGCTTCTGGCAAGGCTTGCCTGGGTAATAGAGGTGAGGTCTAGGTCAGTGCTCTCTTTCTAAAGTGCGAAGGGAGCATGTCTGGAGGTGGGCTGTTTCCTTAGCCCCACCAATGATGATAGGAGCCCTGTTTGGAAGATCACTGGAGATTGTTCAAGGCATGTTGCATGCTGTGGTGTGAGGTGTAGAGCTGGTCCAGTATTTGGTTCTATGTGAGCCCGTTGAACAGAGCGCTCCAGGTAAGTAATCAAATTAGTGTGTGACATCAGCACAGAGAATTAGGACTTTCGTTGTGCTGTACTCCCCTTTACCATACCCTTTTACACTCCACCATGAAAACAGAGTAAAGGTTACCTGTATTTTAAGCATGGCAGGCAGCATTTACAATGAATTTCTATAGAGTCCGCCTGTTATTTTTTCTGGTGTAAAAGCAGTTGGATTTCGAAGGAACCCAGAGGATTGAAGTCAGCACAAAAAAGTCATGCCGTTGTAAATGGTGGAGAATGTGTATGGAATCGGGTAAGGGTTAGGCAGGATCATAACTTACGCTCTGCGCCTCCTCTCTGCCATACAACAGAATGAAAATTAGGTAAATTCAAGGTGTAAAAGTATGCATGACATTTAATGATTGAATTTACTTTGCTGTAGTGGCTTTCAATGATCACAGGACACTCGAGTGATGGGAATGTGGTATTTATTCAGCTCCTGATACAGGCAAGGTAACAGTAGGTGGTTGAGTCCAGGAACGGGGGTGGGGCATTACTCACTGTTCATTTCCTGTTGTCCACGTCAGTGCCTTCACGGCCAGATATAGATGCTGGGGCATTGGTATCCCCTGTTAGCTGGAGCTCCCATTAGGCTGTCCTCCAGCCATAGCATTACGCTCAGGAATCTTCAAGGGTGGTAGATCTTTAACCGGGGAACTGAATTCCCTCCTAGAGGAGGCGCGCCGAGGACGGACTGTATCCTCTGGTCTCGCTCAGCTTCTGGCGCACATCCATCCGTCGCTCCTCACGCTTCGTGCGTGAACTCTCGCGAGATCTCGCTGCCACGAAATCTCACGTGACGAGTCCCCACAGTTATACTACCATGAAAATAAGCTCGGTTGTGTTAGGATGCTTTAAAAAAAAAATTGGAATACACTTCAAGTAGCATATTTGTGTTTTTTTCACCCAAACATATTCTACATGTATTTGTATTAACAACTGGAAGAACATATATGTTGGGTGTGGCCCCACGGCCCTTGCAGGCACACGCACACGCATTCATACAATGAGGACACGGGACGCAATGTTGCTCACTGCGCGTCCGGCGGCAACTGCCGCACGGACGCAGTTTATTCCTACGGCGCATGCGCGGGTCACAACGAGGCCCGTGCCTGCGCGCTACCATAAACTGGGACGTCACATCCCTTTTTAACTTTAACCAAAACAGTGTAAACCTTCGGGGTGTGCATACCCCTGCACAACTTGTGACCATATGGGCGGTCGCATTGTCAACTTTAAGTCTCACCTCACATTCTCGGCTCAGTCACCTGAGTCCAGGACATAGTCCTTGAGATGCCCCGGTAGCCTACGCTCACGGCGGACCGGGTACCTTGGCGAGGTGGTGGGCGGTGTGGGACACCCCGATTCAGAGTCTGTGGGGGCCCTGGCTTGCTCACCCTCCTGATCTCCAGGTGGCTCCTCCCGACCCACGGATTCCTCCGGAGCCCCGTTCTCAGCGGGCATCTCGAGTCTTTTGAAGAAAGATCGGTTGCGCGTGACTGTTCCTCAGTCGCAGGCCGCCGTCACCATCGTGCCTTTCACATGCGTTACCTTCCACGGGCGTGGCTCAAATGGTAGGGACAGCTTCCCTTCGGGGTGCCGGTTCCTGACCAGCACCGCGTCCCCTACTCGCACCTCCTTTTCCTGCAGACCCCTCCATTCACTTTCTTTGTCGTTGCGCCTGGCCCGTTCTTCCTGGACTCCCTCGTTATTGATCATTCCTGGCAGACGGCCCTCCTCTTCCGGTAGCATTCCCCTCAGGCATCGTCCGAACAGTGCTTCGGCGGGAGCTACTCTCGTGGACTGGTGGGGCGTCGTGCGATATTCTCGTAGAAATTCCACTAGTTTTCTCTCCAGGTCTTCACCGCCACTGGCGGAGATTCTTAGAACCTTGTTGAGGGTCCGTATCATTCTTTCGGCCTCACCGTTGGCTCGCGGCCAGAGTGGGGACACTCTGCGATGCTGGATCCCCCTTTCTCGGAGGTAGATTGCGAACTGGCTGCCTGTGAACGGCGGCCCGTTGTCTGAGCACAGTAGGTCCGGGAATCTGTGTGTGGCGAACATTTTGTCCAACGCCTTCGTCGTGAACTCCGTCGCCGTCAACTCCACCACTTCCCCCTCGGGGTATCTGGACCATTGGTCGACGGCTACCAGAAAGTACATGCCACGACCAGTCGAACCGAAGTCCACGTGAACAGTCCCCCATGGCTTGTTACTGCGCTCCATCGACCTTATCGGTGGGGCTCTGTTTCCTGGGGTCGCCACCTGGCAAGCTACACATCTCCTCACGAAGCTCTCCACTCTCCCCTCCAAATCTGGGAACCAGACTTTGGGTCTTAGCCGTGCCTTCGTTTTGACGACCCCCTGATGACCAATATGGGCCAGTTCGAGCACCCTTGTCCTCAGTGCCCGTGGAATGACGATTTGTCGCCCTCTGAGTATCAGCCCATCGTCTGAGACGGAGAGTTCATCTCTCACTTTCCAGAGTGCCTGGAGGTCTCTCTGGGCCTCCTCTTGTCGGCGCGAGTTGTTGCGCAGCACCTCCCTCCAATCACCGCTCCTCACTGCGGTTTTGATAATGCTAAAAAGCTTGTCGTTGGAGGATTCCGTCGCTATTGAAATTCTTGAGAGTGCCATTGGAAGGGACCCTTCCACCACTTGACACAGCAGCCCATGGCATTCGTTCGCTCCAATGTCAGTGACGGTGTTTTCCCTGTTGGGGTGGCGCGACAAATAGTCGGCCGGGTTGTTTGTTCCTGGTCTATAGATTAGTCGCACACCATACTCCATCAGGGCCAGCATCCACCTTTCGATCCTGGGGGGCGGCTTGGATGACACGCCTGCAAGTATGGGCAGTAGCGGCTTGTGGTCGGTCACCACCACGACGGGTTTGCCCAAGATGTATAAAAGGAAATGGCGACAGCCCCACAGGATGGCCAACGCCTCCCATTCGATAGGCGAGTATTTAATTTCCGTGTTTGAAAGGGCCTTACTTGCGTAGGCGATGGGACGCATGTCCCCGCGTTCATCGGGTTGCAGCAGCACAGCACCTACTCCCACCGGACTCGCATCGACCACCACCTCCGATTCAACCTTGGGGTTGAAATATGCTATGGTGTCCCCATCGGACAGGCTGTTCTTCAGGGCCTGAAATGCTTCTTGTTCACTGGCACCCCATTTCCACACTGCGTCGTTTCTTGTTAGCACCCTGAGCGGTTCTGCCAGCGACGCCAGCCCTTTGATGAAACGCCCGCAGTATGTTACCATCCACAGGAAACTCCTTACTTCCGTGGGGGACTGTGGGGCGGCGGCTTCCTTAATGTCCTTGACTTTGGCCGGGTCAGGTGACACACCGGCCACGTGAAAGATGAAACCGAAGAAACCAATGCGGTCTTTGAAGAATTCGCACTTTTGCCGATGTAGGGTGAGCCCTAAATTCTTCAGTCTCTGGAGCGTGCTCTCCAGTCTCTTCATGTGCTCCCTTTCTGAATCCGCGAATACTAAGATGTTGTCGCTCATGTTCAATACACCTTTTAGGCCTGCCAACGCCCCCCTGATGGTGTTCTGAAATACTTCGGCAGCCGACGAAACTCCGAAGCTCAGGCGTTTAAATTGGTATAGACCGTCATGCGTCGTGAAGGTCGTTATGAATCTGGAGTCCGGGTGCAGCTCAAGCTGGTGGTAGCCCGCCCGTAGGTCTAGTTTTGAAAATACTCTTGCACCTTGTAGCTCTCCGATGATGTCATCTAGAGTTGGAGTAATGTGCCTCTCACTCTTGATTGCGGCGTTCGGAAGGCGCATGTCTACGCAAATTCTCACCGCGCCGGGCTATTTCGGCTTGGGAGCCACCACAATCGGTGACACCCAAGGTGTCAGCCCCTCCACTCTCTCAATAATATCCATGCTGACGAGTGATCGGAGCTCTTCCTCCACCTTCTCCATGAGGTGGAATGGTATCCTTTGGTGCTTAAGGGCTGCCGGTCTGATGGACTCATCGATATGTAGGCGCACCGGGGGTGCTTTCAGCTTCCCTATTCCCTCGAAGATGCCTGAGAACTTGTCCAGCAGCGTTTCGATGTCAATCTGGTAGACTTCATATGCAAAATGAACCAAATTGACGGCCTCCGATGCGGCACAGCTGAGTAGCGAGTGAGGGCTAACGTCCGTGACAAAAAACCTTGCCTTGATGGTGTTTTCACCTCTCGATACCGGTGACACGAACACTCCCTTGAGTGGCAACGGGGTGTCCCCTCCAAAAGTGAATATCTTCGCCATGGATTTGTCCAGTGCCGGGGGGCCTGGGAGTCTTTGATAGTGTTCCTCCGCCAGCATGCATACAGATGCTCCGGTGTCGATGAGGATCTGTGTCGGCACGCCCAGTATGTTCACCACACACTTGGGTTGTCTCTTCCGTTTGCTTCCTGAGGCAATGTTTGAAATGAAAAATACTTCGTCTTCGTCCTCCTCCTCCTCTTCCTCTGCAAGCTGCAACCTCTGTATCTCTTGTTCGAGAGCTGAGATGCTGCGCTGCCTTCTGAAACCACTGCCCCATGCTCTCGCGGGGCCTCTCTGTGTAGGCACAGGAGCGGGGGCACGGCACATGCGGGCATAGTGTCCCTGTCCATTGCACCGTCCACAGGATCTTGTTTTGGCAGGATATTCCTCTACATGTGGCAGGTCATATCCGCAGTCCTGGCAGAGTGATCCGGGCGCTGCAAGATGCTGGTTCTCAGTTGTCTTCAGGACACCCACTTATCCTTCAGCTTGGTCCGTTTGTTCATGGCAAAAGCTTCTTCCTGCATGCTTGGCCTAACCGCTGCATCCATGCTCGCTCCTCTGGATTCTGCCAGCTCGTACGTCCAGCCGCTATCTAGTATCTGCTGTAGTGTCCACCCCGGCTCTCTCAGCACTTGTCGCCGCAATTTACCTGAGCTGCAGCCCTGGAGGACCTGGTTTCTTATCATCAACTCCTCGTTGTCCCAGCGACATGTGCTGGCCATCAGCCTCAGTCTGGCACAGAATTGATCGAGGGATTCTTCCTCCCTTTGCTTCTCTTTGCAGAATAAAAATCTTTCATAGTCGACATTCGACTGTGGAATGAAGTGGTTTTCTAGTGCAGTCTTGACAGTGGTGTACGTGACCACTTGCAGGGTGAGTGATTCGTAGATGCGCATTACGTCCAGCCCAGCCGAATACAGAAGGGTCGCCCTTTTTGCATCATCGTTGGTGGTTCCGGTCGCTGTGAAGTACATCTCTTCTTTACCCATAGTAGCCACCTGGGGCCTAGTTTGGACGGGGGGCCTGACGTATCGAACTCCTGCATTGGTAACAGCGACCCCTGTTGTGTCCTCACCGCTCTTGTCGCTGCTTCTGTTTCTTCGTCGCTATCGGCCATCTTCACAGGTCGCACAGGCAGCTCTGGGTGTGTTAGAGGCCGCAAACATGGCTGGGGTAGGGCTACACGTACCTCCGGCTGTTGTCTGTCGCCTCTTCCCCTTGTGTCTGTTTTTTTCAGATTGTCCCCAGGTTGTTGGGGACAGTCAAATGTTCCAAAAATTGATTGTGTCTTCTCTGGGTAGCAGCGCACGAGCACCCTTTCAGGCCGCTACTGCTCTGAGGAGAAAAAGAACGCTCACGCTAGGTCCGCGTTGTGCCATCGCGTAATGATGCGGATTGTACGCCCACGTGTGTTGGGCGAACGCTATGGCGGCGATCCCGCCTCGTCGCCAGTTGTTGTGTGTGGCCCCACGGCCCTTGCAGGCACACGCACACGCATTCATACAATGAGGACACGGGACGCGATGTTGCTCGCTGCGCGCACGGACGCAGTTTATTCCTACGGCGCATGCGCGGGTCACAACGAGGCCCGCGCATGCGCGCTACCATAAACTGGGACGTCACATCATACATTAGCATAAGCCAGATATCAAGTATTAAAGGAGATGATGGCGTGGCATGTATTATGAGAAAGAAAATACCCCTAACTGTACATAAAGTATAAAAGGGTAGGGCAAGACACTTTGGATTTCTGTGGCCTTATGAAGGAACGATGCCTTTTTCTCCATTTAGTGAGAAACTAAGGAACACTAGTGCAGCTTTACATCCTCTGCATTTGTGAAAGATTGTGTAGAACTAAGGAAAATAAATCTGACAGATACGTGTTGTTCACTGCATATTTCTTGTGCAACAAATGTTTTCTTTTTGCTTTAAAAATTCGTTCCTATGCGATTCATGTTTTATTCTAGGTGAGGCAAAACGAATTAAAAGAATAGCACAAATAAAAATAAAGAAATAAAGTGGTAAATCTCCCGTGGGAAATAGAATCTTCCTACTAGCCTTTCTCTGTGATAATGAAAAGGAGCTCTCAGACAATGGCCAGGAGCGCAGCACGTTTTCTTGGCAGACTTTCACACATGCATTTTTAATCAGGATTATGTTACACGCCGATCTGTCATCGCTTACAGAGTGTAGGATGGCAGCCCTCTTGAAAACACATCAGCTCGCGCTCCTACCACTTCTTCCCCCATTTTTCCCCTTTCTCTTAGAAAATGGAGAGTGCTTATCCGTGGGTAGGACATGATATGAAATAACATGATTTTCGACAAGGGTGCACATATATTCTCCAGTTACGCAATAGGCCTAGTTTATTGAGGCCCAATAGCCAGGTCACCCACGCTGCGAAACATCTAGAATGCATGCACCTACCTATTTGACTTTCGGTTGTTTAATAAAATCAGAATTAGAGGAGCTGTATTACATCCCGTAAACCGCCTCTGAAGTCTAAGCTGCACAGTTTTGTCTGCCTTCGGTACCCCGGTTTTGCTTTATTATTTGATTTCATATTTTATAATGATCTTTCTCGGTCTCAGCGATATTGGAGTGAAGCATGCACGCTCTATGAGGGCTAATAAATGCAGAGAGCGCTCCCAAGTCGAGCGCGACGAATGCACGAGGGGGCAGCGCTTGGATCTGGAACCTGGGGCGGGGGCCTGCGCAACAAAATCAAAACTCCAATGACTGAACAAAGCCTCTGCCGCCGCCACCCAGTCAGCAACAGCAGCACAGTATTTATTATTAGGAATCGTCACCCCTCTCAGTTGGTCATTCAAACAAAAATTCCAGTACCTACATAAATACGAATGCTCATAAGGCAAATTATTAAAAACAGCGGCTGCCAGGTACCATAAACTAAAGGTCATAGAAAACAATCTAGCCTTAAAAGGCAACTTAAAAAATGGTCTTCCACTTTTCCTGGGGTTACTGGGGTCTGTAAGTTTTTCCTGATTTCAGCATCAGTCTTGAGTTCTCATACATTTTTGCATGATGCAATCCCCTGACAGCACCCCCTGAAGTCCTGACACAACCCACCACCCCTACTTACCTCAGCCACAACCCCCAGGCAGCCCCTCCAGCCCTGACACCTCCTCCACCCCATGCGCTCTGCCACAACCTGCTGACAGCCCACGCAAGTCCTGTCACCCCCACCTCCGTCACAACCCCCAGGCAGCCCCCTCAAGTCTTGACACCACCCTACATCCCCTCACCTCACCCACAACCCCCAAGCTTCCCCATCAAGTCCTGACAACACTCCCCACCACCATTGACCTCCACCACAACCCTCAGGTAGCCCCCTCAAGTGCTGACACCACCGCTACCTGCCTTGGGTTCTGCCACAACCCCCAGGCAGCACACCCTAACTCCTGCCACCACCCTCACCTCTGCCCCAACCCCCAGGCATCACCCTCAAGTCCTGACACCTTCCCCCACAACCAATGACCTCCACCACAACCCCCAGCCAGCCCCAAGCCAGTACACCACCCTCCCCACACACACATGACCTCCACCCACTACCACAGGTAGGCCCTGCTAGATTACACCACTACCAGTCCAATGTTGAAGAACAACTCACCTCCACTGCCTGCCTCCAACATGAAGTACACCGCCACATATCCTCCTCCAGCCTGAACAACTCGGAGCACTTCTGCAGAATCCATGTTGGTAGCTCATCACAGGGCTCTCCGGTACATCACACTCAGTTGCACATCATCAAGACAGAATAATGTAGCACCAGCTCCACTGTGACCACACCATGTACATGTGGCATGGTAATGCGATGAAATGCAATGTTAGATATCATTGTGCCCATGTGGCATTGCAATGGCCTCAGAGCACTGTAGGCGAATGCCCTTGGAGGACCCAAGTCCGAGACATCACAGATTGTACTGAGTCATTGAGTCATGTGTAATATGTTTGTGCATAGTTACCTGTAGAAAGGAAGGAAGGTTGTCAGGTAGGTAGGCAGGGGCGGCAAAGTCTGTGCAAGTGACACAATTAGAACACGCATGTAGTTGGGTGATGTGAAGGCTGTCAGAGAGTGTATGAGTCAAGGAGATGGATAATGTGTACTGCTAGACAGAAAAATCAATCATGTGAATGTGCAGCATTGGAGTTGCAGATGTGCAGCATGATATGAGATCAGGTTGTGGTTGATTGCAGATGTGTGCAGATGGGTGACTCTGCCTTGGGAGGGATACAGCTTCTGAATAACAAGTGCACAAGTGATGACTATAGCCCACACTTCCACAGTGAGGCCCCAACCCATGTGACAGTCATAGAAGAAATGCATTTTGAGAACATTGAAAAAGTGATTTTGCACATGGACAAATAGACTGCAACAAATGGGTGATCAAGAAACAGAAACTTGTATTCAATATATTTACACTACAATAACACAATATGGGGAAGGATAAATTGTCCAGGGATGAAAATAAAATAAAAGTCAAAAATGTACACAGGCAGCAGACTTAAATGTATCCGAGTGCTTCCTCCAGGACAGACACACTCCCTGCCTGGAGTTGGGCCTCCATTCTTGCCTGGAGGGCTTGCAGGCCCTCTACCATCCACATTTCCTCCTCCTCCTCTGCATACTTGGGACTTCCACCAGAGGCAGGGACGTAGGCACTACCAGACCAGGCGGTGTGGGTGGGATTGGAGCACAGGGGGCCGTGGTGCAATGTGGCATGGAGGGCTCCCTGGAGGACAACTTGGGAACAAGTGGAGGAGGGGGCAACTGCATGTGCCAGCTAACAGAGGCCACCCAAGAGCAATGCTCTTGCTAACTGGCCCAGGAAGAGACTTATTGACTTGTGATGCTGAGCCAGCTCCTCACGAATAGCTGATACAGCTATTAATGAATCAATGAGGCCCGCCTCATGCGACCAGCCAGCAGGGTCTGCACCGCATCTCGGGTGGATCCCTCACTCTCAAGGAGGGCCTCGGTCTGGGTGTAGGCATCCAGAAAGGTGGTCACTGCTGAAGAATATGGCCCAGGGACAGGACGTTGTGCAGCAACCTCCACAGTGGTCTGCCCATCCTCATGTCTCTGGGCCAGGGGTGCAGCCTGAACATTCTCCTGGATGCCCCCATCAAACCCTGTGGGTGGGCTGGCCTGCAGTTGCCTCCTCCTCCACCCTGGCCTCCACAACCATGGATGAATCCAGTGAATCGTCCACCCTTAAGGGCCTGTGGGCCTCTGCACCCTTCCCCACACCTGCTGATGTGTCCCCCACACAATCACATCCTGGGATTTACCGCTAGCAGCCTTGCCTGATGTTACTGGTGCTCCCCCAGCCGATTCACCCTCAGGATATGTGGTGTCAATAGTGGCTGGCTGGGGTGTGTTCCTGGGTCAGGTGGCATGGCCCCTGCCCTTCCGCTCCACAGCAATGCCTCGGCCCGCTTCACGAGCTGCAGCAAATGTGGACAATTGGAAAAAGGACATTGACAGTCAACTTTGTCAATGCATGTGTGGCATACACAGCATTAACAGTACCATTCCTTCAGCGTGTTCAAACCAGCAACTGACACACACACACATGCATGCCATGCAATCTGCATGGCTCCTGACACATGAGTGTAGGGTCAGTGCTAACTCAATGTCATGGCACATGTCAACCCAGCACATTGTCGTGTGGCCACAAACGCATTTCCAAAAACAGGCAATGCCACTATATCAATGCCAAAGTGACACAAGTTTCACCAGCAGCCAGGGCCATGAGACGTGCACCTGTCCACCCAATTACAGTTATCAACATGAATCCCTGACAGCATGACCTGTAAGCATGCAACATGTACCAGCACACATATCTGAGGAACAATTGCTTATGCTGTTTGCCCAAGCACATACATATGGCATGATCTCACGTTAACTCAGGGTTCACATTCAGTGGAATAACACATCACATCCTCGTCCCAGAGAGGTCAATGCACCAACACGACATTCACAGAAATCCGTGCACATGTGTCACTCTCAGCGGATGTGTGTGGATGGGCTCACTTTCAGATGTGCAACACATAGAGGTGCCCTGCACTCATGTCCCTCACATGGCCACAGTATCATAAAATGGCATCCATACTGTTTTAGCACTTGTTCTTATGAACTCACATAGCATGTGCACAAGTGCAACAAGTCACCAAGGGTAAAAAGTGCAAATACCAATGCATGTACCATAAACATATGTCTTCCACCACATATGTCCAGCATTGGCAGGAGGCTGCATGCCACTGCAGCTCAATGCAACACACATGCTGCATGCAGAAGGGGGCATCTACCATCATGAATATCCATGCAGGATACACATACAGTGTAGAGTAGAGCACCACATGGGTACTCACCAGCAGCTTCCAGACATTGTTTCCACTCACAGATCTGAGAGTGAAGTTCTAAGTAGAACCTCTCAAGGAGCTGCAGCTGATTAGGTGACATGGCAGCCTGCATGGTACACCTCCATGGTGCGCACCATCACAAGGGCTGCCTCTAACTTTGTATGGCTCTGGGTCTTGAGGTCCTCCCATCGCTTCTTCATGATCTTTAGTGAATGGTCTGCCACCCCCTCTGCATTGATGGCAGCCGTGATCTCTTCCAAGATCTGTAGATGTCCATCATTGCTCAGCTGCATTGCAGGGTGGAAGAGGGCATCATAACTACCCAGGACCCGATACACCAGGATACCAACTTCGGTGCTGGTGAAGTTAGCAGCCCTCTGCCTCGCAGACATGGGGGTGTCGCTCTCTCCAGATGCGGTAGATCGTGCCAACATGGCAACCCCTGAGGCAGGTGGGGCTTCGCTGGGTGTTGGATACATGCTGTGGAGCTGTCATGGAGGTGGTAGAGAGAGGTGGAAGTACCAAATTTCCAGATGAGGTGGTCACAGCCAATGGCAGAACAGCTGGCACTCCAAGACAGTGCTGGTTGGCAGCAGACACACTCCATCAGGCAGCAGCAGATGTAGAGTTTTGGAGGCAATGCAGGGCAGGAGGAGGCAAACTCAGCAGCCCATAGGCAGGATGAACTTTGGTGCATGACTCGCATCTGAGGCAGCAGATTACAAAGTAAAGGCCCTTAGCTCGTAAATTACATGCTGAATAGGGCACACAGCACTCCTACGCAGCTAACATTTTACACTGCAATGATGGGGATATTTAAGAGGTGCCATGCGCATCGCTAGTTCTGTGCGAGAAGATACAAAGATGGGTGAGTTTCGCAGACACGCATTTGGGGATGCTACACAAGCCGTTTGCTTCAAGTAACGCGTACCGCATTTTTCTTTTTGTGGGTTGCCTCTGCACATACGCAAATGGTTTTTTGTCCATTGTAAGTCTTTGTGTGTATCATGTATGCATTTTGTGGCTTTTAGGGTGTCACTACATATCACATGCTATTTTCTTGTTTTAAAGCTTTCTGAGTATCGCGTATGCATTTTTTGTTATTGGGTGCCTCAGTGCATACCGTGTACCATTTTGTTTCAGGTTTCGGTAGCTTTCAGTGTTTCGTGTATGCATTTTTTGGCTTTTAGGGTGCCACTGTATATTGTGTACCTCTCTTTTTCTTGTTTTATAGCTTTACGAGTATCATGTATGCAATTCCTGTTTTTTTAGTGCCTCTGCATATCACATACTGCTTTGTAATGATTTTGGGATGCATTGGAGCCTTGCTGGATCATGCATCTATGTAGTTCATCACATAAACTGTTTTGTTTCATATTCTTTTGGTGAGACATATTTGGGGATGCTTTTCATTTATACATTTTGCCTGCACCATGAGTGGGAAGGCCCCAAAAGGGAAAGGAAGAAGACAGGGACATTGTGAGGACACATGTGGCCCAGCCCAAGGAGGCCGAGGTATGCCACAGCACACAGGTGACCCAGAACCTGTACATGGACATGGTCAGAGGCAAAGAGGTGGACCAGCACCACCAAGGGCCACTGGCTCCAAGAGGGGACACCCTACAGAGCAGGAAGAGGCTCTACCCCAAGATCCCTCACAGGATAAGCGTCCACCGAGTAAGAAGTGCTCCACTGATGATGAGCAACAGAGCCTCATAGATTATGTGATGGATCACCATTCTGCATTCTGGGAGGTGGCTGTGTGGTTTCCTTGCATGGCACATGTTTGTTTGACAGTACACATCAATGTCTGCCGGCCTTCACAGCTATGCCAGTACTTGTACACAGGGTTATTTTTACCCAAATGTGTTATCAGTGTGAAACCCATGATTTGCCCCCTGACTGCCAAGCCACACCTCTACAACACACAAAAAAACCTCACATCAATGATTAATTTCTAAACTAATGGAGCCAGTGTCTTTGCATTGTACATCAAGTAGAAACTATATATGATTTTAAAAAACAGCAATTGCTGCTGAGGTGCATTTTTGTTCTGTCATCTGCTCTTACCGAACACCTTATCAGAATGCATTTACAAGCTCCCTGTACTGACAACTGCCAGGGTCTTAGTGTCCACAGACCACTGCCCTGTGTTGCTTGCTGCTGTTATGTTGAAACAGCAACACTTTTATTTTGCAAGGGGCAATACAAGACCAAAGATAGGTAGAATTCACTGATCGAGGGTCATAATTCCAAGTTGGACAGTCTGGTACTCTCCTATTGTACTGTCTGAAGATTACCCATGAGAAAGAGTAAGGGGAAGGGGATGAATAACACCAATGAGTGTACATGTCTGTGTTGCATGTAACAAACGTGCATTTTGTAATTGAAACAATGATCATAGAGCTCTACATTCCATTCACCAGTCTGTGATAAAAAGGTTGTATGTTTGAATCAGTGAATGCATAACAGACACATGGCGTGGTATTCACATCACTGTTCACAACACTCACCCTAACAATGCAATGTCTGCAACCATGAAACATACATACTTTTTCAGACATGTAAATATGTTGGGATATGGAATCACATGGCAGAAACATTGCCCACACATATGTGGCACGGGGGCTCTGTTGCTCCTTGTCTCTGGAGAAATGCAGATGAGGATGAGCTGGTTCTCACTCTGAGCATGCACATTCAAAAATATAGACACATCCTTAGTGGTAAATGTTCATTGACAGGAACAGATGCCCCACAAAAATCATCCAGACAGGAGTTATAAATAGGGAAAGAGTATTCCACCTACGAACATTGTCTTGAGCATTAATGATCTGATGAAGCATTTCAACAAAACTGGCTTCTTATTTGTGGTATGGGGTCCTGATTTCCCCAGCCACTGCCTCCTCATCATTAAGCATGCCTCAGGGGTAATTTGTGCACACAAGGGTAGGACCATCCTTCATCTGACATTGCTGGCATTAGCATCTCTTCTTAGTGCTGGCCTGCAATCAGTGAGTATCATGTTGTGGTGGTGTGGTGAGGGTGTTTAGCCCAGCAGAGGATCAATTTGAGGGTACTTCTGTGATTGATTCATATGATTTATTGTGGGGACAGTGTGGCACACTCGTTGTAGCTGCATGGGTCAGCTTTCCCAGTGTGTTATTGCATGGACAGTTCACACAGATATGGCTCAAGGGACTATTCAATTGTGCTGTCACACGGGCCAAATGCAAATATGGTGCACGACCAACACACACAATGTAAAGTATCACTTCACATTGTGTGAAATAATAGTGCCCTTTGCATGACACTGTCATGTAAAGTGTCAGTCAATGACTGTCAGTCACTCAATTATAGACTGTCATTGACTGACACTTTACATGACACTATCATGTGAAGTGTGCTGCCAGGTCACACAATTTCAAGTGACACAGCGCTTTCATAAATTGTGCCAGGCAAACAGCAGGTGCTCATGCCCACGTGAAATCTTAAATAGGGTGCTGGTAGACTTGGGGTAGGCAATGATGTGACACATCAGACAGTAACAATAATGTGTGTTGTTTTGTATTAGGGCAGCACATGGAGTGCTTGATAAACAGGGTGGAGATTTGGGCAGCGTAATAATCATTGCTGCACACAAATCACAGCATTGAGTGTACATGGACTTCAGTCTGCATGGTGAAACAATGGACCCTGCTGTCCTAAGCAAGGTGCAAAGTCACATTGAGGAGACATCTGGCACTGGTCGATATTCTGAGTGGATGGAGAGTATATTGCTGGTGAGGGGATGCATGTGCACCATGTCCCAATGCATCCACTAGAGCACTTTGGCAAGGAAATCACAGTGAACCTTTTCGAACATGCACCATATGTAGCAATGAAGTGATATTCATGAACAGTTTCCATGCATTGACAAGATACGGAAATGAAGTACATTGTTTGTATATTTTCATGCGTGTCATGTTTTACATCTTGAAATAATTTGTAGATGTGTTCAGCTAACGAATGCTTTATGCTGCCCTTCAGAATTACAATTTCCCATGTTCAGTACTTATCACTGGGTTTTGCAACCAATGAGACATCAGTCATGAACAGCCCACACGTATTCGGCTCTGTCTACACTTATGGCATGATCTGGAGACAGGGGGGTGGCAGGTCAGAGGGTGTGTGTATCAAGAGCATCTCAGATGCTGTGTTCTCAATGTGGGTGTCCAGTCATTTGGTCGACTACAAACTGGTCGACTGCAATTTGGTCGACGCCATTTGGTCGAAAACCAAATGGTCGAATTTTTTTTTTTTTTAATTTATATATGTGTTTTGTGGGTTTTCGTGTCGAAAAAAAAAAAGGGGGGACCCCCCCAAAAAAAAACAAAAAAGGGGTGAAAATAAAATAAAATAAAAATTCGACCATTTGGTTTTCGACCAAATGGCGTCGACCAAATTGCAGTCGACCAGTTTGTAGTCGACCAAATGACTGGCAACCCTCAATGTGCAATCCATTATTGGATACATGAGTATGCATGTTCTTTTACGAGTGGTGTACTCAGAGCCAGATATCTGGGTCTGAACCTTACTATGTCCACCCCTGTGTGCCTTGAGCTATGCGCCTCAGGAAGTCACATTCACAGTGTCTTGCATGTATATTGTCCAGTGGGTGAGACAGTCATGACTCACGCAGTGTCATAAACGTATGTGTATGTTTACACAGTCTTTCATTACCTTGCACTGGTGGCAGGTGGACATGAATAAGCAACAATGTCTGTGCATAGAGACATTTGGGCCTCTTCCCAATTCATTGGGAGAACATGTGGGTGGCCAATAGTTGACTCTGTGTAGTTCATTACTGGAAGGAACTCATTTTAGCAACAGTAAAGACAGACACAGGTGATCACAGTTCCAGGGTTTTAACTGTTTAAATGGGTGAGAAAAACACCTAATCTAAATCTAAATCTAAATCTAAGATGGGAGCAAGCTACGACCATCAAATAATAATATGATAGGGCATTTATAACGCGCCTATACACAAGTGTTTCAAGGTGCGACGATGCAAGGGAGGGGATACAGAGGGTCGACAGAGACAACGACCCTACGAGGCCAGGTGACATTGAGATTGCGCAAGTGCAGGGGCGAGGGGAAAAGTGCAGGGGGAAAGCAGAGGGGGAAGTGCAGTACATAGGATAACAGTAAAATAAATAAAGACAATAAATAAAAGTGCGGCCAGCTGGTGGCAAGTGCAAGGGTAAGTGCAGACATCAGGTTTCAGGTGTAAGTAGGGGATGTAGGGATGCAGAAACAGTCCCCGATTGCAAGGAGTTCCAGGGGGGCAGTGCATGCGTACAACTGGCAGGGAGGGGACCTGGTCCCGGGATCAGAGGGTAACCAGGTAAACAGTGCAGTTTCAGATTCAGCCAGGAGATCAGCAGGGGAGAGGAGGAGAGAAAGCAGAAGCAAAGAGGAAGGTGTTGAGGTGCTTCCAGAACCGGAGATGGTTCTCCTCAAGTTTCAGAGAGGCAGGGAGGCTGTTCCAGAGGTAGGCCCTAGGAGAAGAAAGAGATCTACCACCAACTCTCTGCCTGGAGAGGCGACTGACCGTGAGGAATTTGGAGGCGGATGAGCGAAGAGCTCGAGAAGAAAGATATTTAGGAAGAGAGAGTTGAAGGTATTGAGGTCCCAAGCCCCAGAAGGCAGTACTAGTGGCATCTTTTGAAATAAAAAGGGCCTATACTAAAAAAGAACTATTGCCAATCTTTACCGCTAAATTACAAAATAGTGTGGGATAATGTTCACCAGAAAAGAAAGAAGCGTTCACAAAATGATAAGTCAGTATGGTATAACTGGGGTCGCCCTTCCCCACTTTTTCAGCATGGGACAAGGCGGGACTCTCAAGCACAGCAGATCCTGGGCTTCACCAGCACAAGCTTACTGTTTGCTTCCAAAATATCAGGGCCTTCAGTGCCCAAGTCTCTTTTAGACCAAGTCTCTTTTTTCAGAGGGCCTGATGTACTATTAACAACAAACAAAAAGTTCCTTTAAGTAATCTCCCCGTCGGGTGATTTCCTTTCACCCGTGGATCCCCCTCAACCGGGTTCTGATCTTTTTTGTAACCTTGGCTTCCCTCAGTCGGGTTCACATTTGCCAGTTTCACACAGTTCACTTATTTATGATACCTTGCAGAAGTCACTTCCCTTAGCTTTTTCTAGCCCCCAGTCAGGCCTTCTCTTAAGCATCCAGTCAGGCTTTCCACATTTATTGTTTATACAGTGTTTCCCTCAGCTGGGTGCACATACCTGTTTCACAATGTCAAAACTTTGGTAATGGGTTAAAGACTCGATTGTACAACGGATTTTGACTCGACCCTTGCATTACCACCTTAACTCTTTGTGTCAGCCTTTCCTACGGGCTCTTATTATTATAATGTTCACAAGAAAAGGGGACCAGCCAGAGTCGTTTGAATGGACGCCCACGTCATGCCGGACCACTCTGCAGCTGGCCTTTCCCTGGGCTTTAAAGGTTCACTTGGACACAAGTTATTTGTTCATAAGAGGTAGCCATTTGCAACCCTCGCTCAACACTGTCCGGTTTACTATCGGTTCTCCCTCCGACTCACTGACTGTGTTGACCTCCTTGTTGTTTCTAGTCTCTGGAGTCAAGGATGGTACCACGTTGCAAGTGCACCTCCCCACCTCGGTTATCAGTGCGGGAGGGTCCTGTGCACTGTTGGCATCTGTTACACCACACGTCAGCTGTAGTTCCCCGTCTTATGATTCCTTTCACGGAGGCTTCACGGGTTTGGGTCCTTGTTGTCCTTTCTGGTCTCACCGACCTTTCTTTTCCGTTTGAATTGCCATCCTGCAATAGCTGCTTCCTTGTGCGTATGTCCTTTCTCAAAGTATGCTCTGCCTTTTATCCCTGTGGGGAAGGGAAAGGGACATCAGGTGTGTGTAGTTATTGACAATTGCCTGACTCTGTCTGACTTTGTGTTGGGACACATCAGGTAAACAGCTCTGGTTTTAGTCCATTGTCTTTCACTTTGTAAGAAAATGTTCTTGTCGGAAAAGGGAGGGGGAAGGAGCTTATAAGTATCCTACGGGGTAAGATGGGGAAAAGGTATTATGAGAAAGGGGGTACCGTGTCTCACCCTTCGGTGTCCCAATTCCATTGCCGAAACCCCCATCCAGGTAATCCGTCCCCACTGGTACATCCCCATGAACTGGATCCTATAGCGATGGCCATGTCGTGGCAACATGGATGACAGATTTCTGGGGACTAGTGGATGAGACACCTTCAGGTTTCTCACATTACACATATGGAATGTCAATGTCAAATTCGTGCCTAGAAACACATGTGCACAGGCAGGTTATAAATGACTTATATCATATCAATGGTTCAGTGGCTGTGCAAGTGTGCCTTTGTCAGATCCATGTTGCAGTCTCCTCACACATGTATGCAAGGCATGTGACTGTGACCAGCCCTGTAGCTTGTGGAATGCCAATGTTGAAATTGGGGTTGGGTATATCATGGCAACACATACGCCAGCATTTAATTAGTGGGATCAGATGTGCAGGTCATATTTCCACATCTTCCCACATGAATATGTGTGGTTTGTGCATGGGATCACTGATGATGCACATACCTCCATCCTTCCACTGATGTGGTTCTCTGCCACTCATGTCCCGATGTATGTATGTACCCACACACACACAGACTATGCCATGCTGCATTGCCTGATATGCCCGGTCATGACTGTGCATGTCACCAAATGCCATTCATTTGTGACTAACAGCTCACAGTGTGCCAAATCATGATGTGTGATGTTTGTGTTCCTGGTCATATTGTGTCTGTAGGCATCGTAATGCATATATGTATGTTTGCCACAGTACTCATGACTCAAAATGGTGTAGTCTGTCTATATGCAGATGTTGATGCAGTGGATGCAGAGGAGGAGGAGGAAAAGGAGGTGGTTGTATGTCAGTACACCAGTGGAGGCTGTGGTATTGTACACCATGAACATCCACAAGTGCTACAGACAATCCTCATTCATATTGTTGACTGTTCTAACTCTTCTGACTATGCAGGTTTGGATGCAGAACCAGGTTTGGATGAAACATTGAGGGACATGAAAGGTGCTCCAATGGAGAGGCTGGTTGGGGCTGTTGAGTCTGAGGAGGTGAGATAGACTTCAAAGGTCCTGTCAGTGGTAAACTCCATGTCCGCGGTAGTTACGCCTGCAAGATCAGGCTCATCTGAGTTGGATTCAGATTCAGGGACTGATGTCCACCAGAGGTTTGCAGACCTGCAGTCAATGACAGTGGTCTCACTGTGACAGGCCTGAACCTTGACATGTGTACTCCAGGAAGACAGTGTGGAAGTAGCATAGGTTGTGTGCTGCCATCCGGCAAAGCAACACATTGCATGAGATTTCTGGGTGCATGCATCGCCTTTTTAAGAACATGTCCACACCAGCTGCCCAGGATGCATAACATATGGACTCTCAGGAACATCAGCAGCAATTGTTGTCCAGCCTGGAGTAGAAAGAACTGCATGCTGAGAAGCAATCCTCAAGGCTCTTCCAGGAAAAGGGACATGCAGGCTAACATCAAGGACTGATGGGCTGATCTGAATCGTCTGCAGGACTCCCTACATGCAGATACAATGGCACATAGAGAAGCCCTGAAGCAGGAGATGTTGACATCTAGAGACTAAAATCAATTTGAGATGGAGAGCTTCAGAGCTTCACTGCATGAGGAACTTTCAGCCACAAAGACCCCAGCTCCAGGAGGAGATGGATGCCTTGAGGCAGATGCAGTAAATTCATGCATCACGAGTGTGCCCACATGCAGACTCTGTGGCTACTCGAAGGAAGTTCATTGTGACCTCTCAGGCATTGGGATGCCGGTGCATGCATCTGTATCACGGGTGGCCCTAGCAAATGAAGACCAGGCTTTGGCACTGCATGGACAGGATGCACCACCACCTCCACCACTACCTAATGATCCAGCGCAAGATGGCAGTCCCAGTCCACCCACAGCACCTCAAACAACTGTGCCTTGATGTTCACGAGCCCATGGAGGGGTATTTATTTGTGGTATTGACTTGTTTTCTATCCACTCATGTGGACATGGACACACACTTTCCCCTTTCCCCCTTCAGCATGGCCATTTTTTGCCCCCAGTCCAAGATGGAAATAATGATTATTTTTCTGCACCTATCCGATATGGTTTTATTTTTGTTTTTTTACACCCCTGTTAAGGATGGACACATTGAACTCATTTTCTGTACCCCTGCCCAGGATGGACACATTTTAGTTTGTTAACCCCTGCCCGGGATGGACATATTTAAATTATTTTCTTTTCAAGCTTGAGAGATGTGTTTTTTCCCTCTCAAGGCCTTTATGAGTGAAAGACTGGACATGCAGCCATGCGCTGTGGTGATGTCTGCCATGGTTCACTTGACTGTAACAGGAGCACACATCTAGGTGAAGATCAGTCAGAAAATTGTGGGACATATGTGCAGTCTGCATGATTTATTTGAAAGCCAGTGAAAAGCAATGTCCCATGTTGTTGCAGGGATCCTGACACATCCAGTAACTGCACTCCAGTAGAGTTCCCGGCACATTTTCACCTCCCCAGTGCCCATGCTTTCTGTCAGGCACTGGCCCTCCATTCACAAATGCGGAGGAACAGTGTTTGGTGGAGGTGATGAGGGAATAGCATCAGGACCGCTCTTCCGGTAGGTAAGGTTGTGCACTCTCAATCATGTAAATGTCTGGTTAACTGTGTGCCACTATATTGCCATGCAGGAGCACATGTTGGCTTTTCACAGGTCATGTGATTTTGGGATGGTGACTGTCAGTGCAGATGTGAGTTTGTTCACATATTTGTGTGTGTATGTACCCTTGAACATCCATGCATGTGCATTGGTTTTCTGGTTGCACTCCACAAAGGACATCAGACTGAGGAGACTGTGTGGCACTAATCCCCCTTGAGCCATTGGCAGCGTTAAACACATTCTACAACAGCATCCTCATTCTCAGACTCTATTCTCTGTACATCTGGACTCTGAATTCTGATTGCTCACCTCTTGACTCACTGATCATTCTCAAGTCTTCTTCCTACCACCCCTCTACCCACCATGTCTCCTACAGGGCCCTTTATGCGTACTCCCTGTCCACTCTTCTCTTCAGACTGTGCCAGAACACACTCCACACCCTTATTCACTCACATGACCTGCCGTGCTACAACTTCACATCTTACAAACACACATCCATTCACAGTTCACCAAGACCTTGGCTGCTCCCCATCATGACCTTGCCTCAGGACACACAGATCTGTATGTCTCCTTGCACTTCACAGGACGGGTTTGGCACATTTGGCCCATATAGGTTTGTACTGATTTGCACATGTAGACCCTGACAGCCTTTACCCGGGTTCCCCATGCAAGTCACTTTTTGTTTATTGTTGTTTTTCTGTATGTTCTCTCCTCCTGAATGTATTGCATGTCTTTTGTTTCCAGAGCTTGTTGTTCTAATCCAGCATTGTGAGTGATTGCACTGTATGTGTATGTACATTGTGGGCACATGCATGTGGACCATCATCCCCTCCCCACAGCGTTTGTTCATCTGTCATCCCTGGAAGTATTTGCAGTACACCCAATGATCCCTGCCTCCTTCCTCGGAACGGCTCGTCCAGGGTGTGTTATCAATCAGGGGGGAGGCAACAGCTGGGGAGTTATGACCAGTTAATGAACTGTGGTGTCCGGGGGGGGGGTTACAGAGTCTGCAGTGAGGGTGGCACCACCTTATCACCTTATTTTCATGGATATTGCATATATGGGTCTCTTTCTGGTTCACATGCCATGGTGTGTTTACCATGTTGTTTTTGTGATGAGAAGCTGAGGATTCTCCTTTCGCAGGTGGCCTGTGTTTCCCAGTCTGCCCTTCACCCTCACCCCATATTGTCCTTCTTCAAACCCAACCTGTTCTATTTTTCAATCGATGTGCCTGTCCCTGCTGCTTTCTTTTCCTGTTCTTCTGTCTCTGTTTTCCTCTCTTCACCCCTTCTCTATGCACTCACTCAACATAACAGCCCCAGTCTCTTTCCTCATCTCCCCACAAGCCAGACTCCTCCTTTCTCCCCAATTCCTCTCTCCCTCTCTCTGCTCCACAGCTGCATATTCATCACTCTGTCGCCTCTCCCCCTTGCCCTCTTTCATCCTTCACATCAGCTCCCACACTTGTACTTCCACTCCCCATACCTCCACCTCCTGACTTGATGTCCCTTTCCCTCCCCTCCATCCAAGTGTGACCACGAGGCACATGTGACACCTGATAGTGGGTGTGCACAAATTGTATGCATGCAATCAATGGCTCAGATTGTGCCCACATCCCAGGGCATACTAGCCCCTGTGTCCAGAGTGCATAATGTGCTGTGGTGGAAATGTGTTTGCCTCACTGCCAGTGATTACTCTGTCAATGAGTTGGGATTGTGTTGGATCCATTGCTCATGCTCTTTGGCTTTCCGCTTTTTGACATTGGGTGGATCATGGATGTCAAATTACCTTTTTCATTACGAGACAAATCAAGGTAGTCATGTATGTTTACTTTCATACTTTGCATCTGTTTGCAAGCTAAAAATGTTGCTTCAGATGAAATGCTGTGGATGTGAGACAGGTGTGTAGTCTGTGCAGGTAAACTCATGGCACTCAGGGGGCACAGGTTGCTGTGTCATTGGCGGCAGGGAGGCTGTCTGTGTGTGGGTCTTTTTTATTTGGTTGGCGTGAGGTAAACAGGTCCAGCTGCATGGGTGCAGGAAAACTTGGTGATGGGAGACTGGCAAGTCATTGCTTGCAGTTTTTGCATGTGTCATGCCTGCTGCGTGGCATCCTGTTTACCCAGTTTTTCATGACATGTCAACCCACACTGGTAGTCCACCCCTGGTATCTCTGCTCTGTCTGGGGGTGCACTCCCCAGACAACTCCACACCCAGCACAGCATTGCAGGCCATGTGGGGGCTGCCATGTTTGTTCAGCTGCAACAGGGTTGGGGTCACGCCCCCAGACACCAGGCACACATCATTGGCCTGGTGTTGTTGTTTGCCATGGCGACATGTACCATGCACGGTACACCAGCAGGTATTTAGACACCTGTTGACAGCTGCTTATTGCATCTCAATGCTCCCTTCAGTTCTCAGATCATTGGTCCCCGTTCAGTCTATTCCCTCCTTCTCTTCCTCTTCCCTGTTTCTTGTTCCTTTTTGTGTGCTATTCTCCTTGGCCTCCATTTCTTATTCCTTTGTCTTGTCTGCATGCCTCTTTTTTCCAGTTGCCTCTGTGCCCTGACTTCCTCTATGCCTGTTTCCTGTTTGCCCAGCTGCCCTGTGCCAGATCCTGTCTTCACTGCAATTGCTGAGAAGTTCGCTTTCTGTCATCTTGGACATTCCATCATCGTCTCCCCTGCCAGTGTTTCCTAAACTGTCCTGAGGCCACGTCAATCAGGGCAAGCCAAATCAAGGCATTGGGAGAGCTTCCACTGAGATACTGTGTTTCCAACATCTCATCGATCTCTATTCGGGTGTCCTCTCAGTGTCATTCTGACTACAGCCGGATCTGATGGATCACAATGAACCCTCACCGGAACAAGTGGTAAGGGGAACCTGTTACTTAATGGCAGAACACTCAGGGGGGCAGGCAATGGAGGTGTTGTGGGTGGGGATGGTGTCACTGCATTGAGTGTTTTTAATTGCAATGGCCTGAGGTGAGCAGGTAATGCTGCATGGGTGTGGGGGAAACATGGTGATGGGTGGCTGACGAGTCACTGCTTGCAGTTGTTGCATGGCACTAAGGGGCACAGAGTGTGGTGCCATTGGGTGCATAGATGTGTTACCTGCTCTGACCTTGGGTTATTTTTCTCTACTGAAGAATTCTGCGAAGGAAGATGGTTTCTGCTATTCAAGGGAACAGTGCTGTGGGATGCCTGCACCCAACACCTTAGCAGTGTAGGCTGGTGTGGACACCTACGGAGGGTAGCATGGATACACTGTTATGTTATGTTAGCAGATCTTTTAAAACGAATTGTCACCCAAGGGTATCTTGGTGCTAGGACAACACACGCAGAGACCATAACCATGGCCTAGAACAAAAGTGTCTTCAGGGAACGTCTAAACTGAAGGTGATTGGGAACACACCTAAGTGTTAGTGGCAGAGCATTCCAAAGATTGTCTGCAGCCACTGAGAAGGCCCGGTCACCAACCCTGGTTAGCTGAGTATTAGGAACTGATACTAAACAGGCAGATTATGAATGAAGTCCATGGCAAGGAGAATAACGCACACATTTATTCTGATCATACCTGCATAGAGCTGGAACAGCCTTGCAAGGGGAAAGATGTGAGGGGAGATTTGCATCTTTCTTGAGACGTGTTGCTTTTTCTCAGTCTAATATTTAGATGTAGATGTGTATTGTAAGCATAATTGTCAGGGAATGGGCTGGCCACTCCATCTGTATATTGTTGTGAGACATGCATAGGGTGGGCAGGGCAGTCCTCACAAGTGTTAGTTACTGATTACATTTTGTGCTGTGCCTTGCTACTTGTGTTCTCCTGTGTGTTGTTGAGGGTCTGTGTGCACAATAGTTGGTGGGGGGCATGTGAAAGTGGTAGGGAATTGTGTTGATTGTGTTGTGTGCTTTGGTGTGAGCAACATGTATAGTGTTGTTTCCACTTGCTAAGACAATGTCAGTGGTTGGTGCAGTCGATTGGATGGCTATGGACACACACAGTTTGCTTCTCCCAGACACACCTTATCAGTGTGTTGTTATGGGCATGGTGGATTGGCCCAAATCTTAATTGAATGGCACCAGAGGTGTGGCTTCACTGTGAGTGCTCCACAGTTGCTGGTATTCATATGAAGTAGGTTTGCACAAGCTGATTGCATGTAGCCTCTCCCTGTGCCCTTTGGCTAGCCAAGGGCATGGGTGGTGCCTGTGGCTGAGGGTGATGTCCCTCCTGCATCTCTACTGGTATGCCATGCTATGTGGCAATATTGTGCAGGACATAAACTGCTACAATGTTTTTGCATACTACTGGTGGGGCATATAGCAATACACCGCCAGAGGGTTCAAGGCAGCAGAAAAGTGACTTGAGCACCCCAAATGTTCACTCCACTATGCCCCCAGTGGCTGTGTATGCTGTGTTTTACCTTACCTCGGCTGGTGTGGCAGGATTCCTGAATGGCGTGAGCAGGAATGTTGAGAGCGGGTAGGCACTGTCCCCTGCAAATGTGTAAATGGTTGTTATTAGCATTGATTGTTATGGTCTGTTATTCAGTGTGTCACATGACTGCATGCATGTGCATGACAGTTGATACTCGCCGATGAGCAGTGTTGCCAAAGGTTCCTGATGCCAGGGCCCGGTACAGTGGTGACTGGTGGTAAATGAAGCTGTTATCTGTGCTTCCAGGGAAATTGATGTGCTTGATGACTCCATTTGTGTCACAGATGACCTGTACATTGGTTGAATGGCAATGCTACTGGTTGAAGTAAATGTGCTCTATCAATCGGGGGGTGGGGCTGCAGCGCGACGCGTTCAATCAATAGCTCTGTGTACACGTGGGAAGTGTGCAATGGCATAAAACACCTTGCACACTCTGTGCCTTGCTTGCAGTGTGTGTGACATGTATATGTGCCTACACATACACCCACATGAGGTTATGCAGCCCAATACCTGGAGTAGATACCGGGATTGCATGGCCTGCGGTATGCCCCCAACAATGGCAGTGATGCGCTGCAAAGAGCCTGTGGCTAGGAAATGTACGGATGTCAGAACCTTCTCCAGTGGTGTGAGGGCATGGGAGCAGATGGTGGGTGATGCAAGGTCTTCTTCCTCCTACTCCCTGACCATGTCTATTATGACATGGTGTGGGAACCTGTAACTTGCATACACCTGGTCGTCTGTCAACCCAAATAGCGTAGTACATGGTAGGAAACTCCTATCCCTCGCCATCCTCCTCCTGCTCCTCCTATGGACATATACAATTGCTATCAATATACCTGCATTCATCCTGGTTGAGCAACATTTGAATGGTGTGCCTTGCATGCTTTATCTATGTTTTGTTTACACATTGGTTCCTGTGCGCATTGTACTTTGCATCACCTATCATGTGACGTTAACATAACAAGATTTCCGTGTGTCTTTTCCTAACATGAAGTTGCGCATTGTAATCCATGAATTCAGTTAGGCTTTACTGGGCGTGTGATTTCTTTGCATGGCACGTCCCTCAACATGCCCACGTTATTCCTCGTTCTTCCTAATTTGGGCGGGGAGAATGGGGAACATGCATGTCCCGTCCCCTATTTGTTTCTTTGTGCAGGCCTGTGCCACACTGGTGTGGGACACACAAAGCACTCAACTGCACGCAAAGTCATGACGGACCCACGCAAAGTCGCAGAAAGTCACGCAAAGTCTGATCCATGAATCGGTAAAAGGAGATTTGTGCACTGAAAAGTGTGCAAAGTCACTTTTCATTGGGCAAAAAATTCTATGAATGAAGCCCTTTGTGTTGCACCAACTTTTCTCTTTGCCAAATCCCACATCAACTTTTTATGATTTCATGAAGCATTGCTGGCACAATTTTTGATTAATCCCTGTGGCTTTTACAGGTGCAGCCACAAAGCATTATCTTTAAAATGGCGTTATTAAACAGTGAGCCTCATTACAAGTTTGCCGGTCTGGGAATAAGGGTGCCGGTAAGATCATCGGCACCGTAGTTCTGGACCTCCAAACTACATGTTTGCCTGCCAGAGCTGCTTTGCCCGACAGGTCAGACCCTGCTGGGAACAGCGGTCATGGTAAGCAAACCGTCACGGATGCACCGCTACCGTTAGCAACGGGCCAGTGCTTGTGTGTCCCCACTCCCATAGAGTCCTACGGCACTCTTTGGGATTGGGGATTAACAAATTTACCAGCGCCTGAAGTCCCGGACGCCGGACTCGTAATGAGCCAGTGGCACCGGGAAGTCAGGCACCGGTACATTTTTACAGGTCCGGCGGCAACCCGCCATTGCACCAGCAGGGTTACCGCCAGCCCCGTCAGGTGGCCCAGTGTCTGAAGCAGTGCCATACTTCCTTAGACTTTGCCTTTGTAACTGATTTAGAATTAGGTTGGGTTTTGTTTGGAGTGTGACTGTGTTAAGGAGTTTCCATAGGGATGTGTTGATTGCTAGAAATATCCATGGTTGGTCTTAAGTGTTAATTGCACTCACAGGTGGTCTGAATTGTTCTTCAACTCTGAAAGGTGGGTGTTGGTGGTTCTTAGCACCCAAGGTTGGTCCTGGATCCTGCTGAGACCCCAGGGGTGATCATGAAAAGCCACTGACACTAAAAGGGTGACAGTAGGTCTCTCTGAGCCCTCAGATGTACTTGTCAGTCTCCCTAGGCCCAAAGGGTATTTGTGGTAATTAAATGGCACTGGAGAGTGCTTGCATAGAAGAGTGGTTATGAGTCTCTCTGACCACCCATTGGTGGTCCTAGGCACCCCTGATCACCCTTCTTTGGTTGTCCATGTCCATGAACACCCATGTATGGCCCCTGGCCCAATAAGGGCCTGGTTTGGTGGGTGTGATAAATGCTATTGATATGACAGCTCAACCCGGGGATATCACCATGCGATATCCTTTTCCTTCGTTTAAGATGGAAGTGCATCAGAGTACCAGCGGCAGCGAGCTAGTGTTTCCGACAGCCGCAGGCAGGCCGGGAGCCACGCCCCCCGACGCACGCTACGCATATCAGGATACGCAGACGGCTGTCCAGTGCGTTGCTACTCCCCAGCGAGTTTGGTCACGCTCCGTAAGTTTGTCTCCTTACTTTCCTTACTTACTACGAATCTATTGGATCTTTTTCTTACTAGGAAAAAGGACTTCTTGTTAGTTCTGATCTATTGTTGTGTTATTGTGTTCTATTCCTTCACTCCCTCGGTATTGGAAAGACTAAGGATTCAGAGCTACTTTCTCTTTCGCTTTCACAGCATCGCAAAGACGCCGCAGCTGATAACGGACACTCTGCACCAGGGTAGGTTAGCGGTAGCCTCGACTCCCGACTCTTACGATCCTCACTATTCATTTCAGCAGGATAGGGGCGAGCTCTCGTTCTGATTACTCTTCCTTCTATACTTACAGACATCCAAGCTCTAACTCCGGCTGTAGGGATTTTGGCTGTCTCGCCATTGATCTACACAAGCTTTCAAGGCTGAATTCTTCACCTCCTCCTGTTTCAAGGGTAACAGTGTTTTCATCTTTGGTTTCTGTAGGATATCCTTTCTGGTTATCTTGTACTACTAAAAAACTGTTCCCACTCCGTTCCCCATTGCAGTTCTTTGGTAGGAGTGTTAGAGCACCTTTCTTCCAACATTGGAATTTACATCCTCCGTCGTTCAGAGACTTCTGATTCTTATCCCAGGGTGAGTCATATGATCCAGTGGGAAGTATTTCATTCCTTCTTTCTAGAAGACTTCTTTTCTAAAGGATTCTAATTTTCCCCTGTTGTTGTTCCTTCACCCGTATTAGTCTTTCCCAAGCCTGGAGAACAAGCCTTTTTCTTGGAGAAGAGGACCATTCTGACTAGACGAGGGGAGCTGGGCACAGGACACTTCGAACTCTAGCAGCTCTTCCCCGCAAAGGGTTTTTCCCCCCATTGGGGGTTTTCCCTGGAAGTTTCACTGCAGGCTGAATCTTTATTTCCAGTCGGCGGAGGGGCTTTTAGGTATTTCCCCACTATCATCTTGATCTGAGGAGAGTTGTTCCAAGGAACATTCAGGTGGGTGAATCCTACGCAGTGTTTGAACCTTATCAAAACAATTGTATTACTAAATATTACAGTTAGCAACGCCCAAAGAGAGGAAACAGCCAACAAAGAAAAAAGGCTGTTTTGGCATGGTTCAAACATTTCTGGGTGACACCCCAGGTTAAGATGGATCAGCAAATCCAACAGCTGATCGCTGCCATACAATCCAAACCCTTAAACAGGAGAATGCTGCACTCTTACAGAATCAGCAGCAGGCAGCCCAACAGCAAGCAGCTCAGCAGCAGGCTGCTCGGCAGCAGGCTGCTCAACAAGTAGCTGGTGGAAGGATGCCTCATTGCTCAGAAGTTCCCCCTGGAGCATTACCCGGAGGGCAATTTGATGGAAACCCTCATCGAGTAAAAGAATTCTTCAGAGCTTCGACCCTGTATTGAGTACAGGGGTTTAAATAAAATCACTATTCCAGACAGATATCCGATGCCCCTAATCCCGGATATTTTAGAAGCCGTCCAAGGGGCTAACGTTTACACCAAGCTGGATCTCAAAGGTGCTTATCATCTGATACGAATCCGACAAGGAGATGAATGGAAGACTGCGTTCAAGACTCCGTTCGGACACTATCAATATCAAGTGATGCCTTTTGGACTCTCGAACGCCACCGCAGACTTTCAGAGGTTCATAGACCATCTTTTCCCTGACCTTCTCCTTCATTCGGTAATTGTCTATTTAGAAGATATTCTGGTATTTTCTGATAATCTTCCAGATCATAGGATGCATGTCCAGGAAGTCCTTAGTCGACTACACCAAAACCATTTGTATTGTAACATGGAGAAATGTTCATTCCACCAACCACAAGTGACCTATTTGGGTTACATCTTATCCGCCCAAGGGATTTCGATGGATCCAGAGAAGGTGGCTGCTGTCAAGGAATGGCCTGTACCTACAAATTGTAAAGAAATCCAAAGGTTTGTGGGATTTTCCAAATTTTATAGGCGGTTCATCCCAAACTTCTCCTCTCGTACATTGCCCTTGACAAACCTGCTAAAGAAATGAGTTCCTTATGTTTGGAACTCCGTCGCTCAAGAATCTTTTGATGAACTAAAGACTCGGTTTACAACGGCTCCTATTTTGAAGACTCCCGATCAAAATCTGGGCTTCATTATCGAAACCGATGCTTCACAACATGCTTTAGGGGCAGTATTGTTACAAAAGGACGATCAGGATCAAGAAAGACCTATAGCTTATTTATCTAAAACATTATCCCCTTCGGAGTGGAACTATACTGTTCTGGAGAAAGAACTATTGGCCATCAAAAGCGCTTTTGAAGAATGGAGACATTTGTTACTAGGGGCGGTGGCTCCAATTAAAGTTAGAACAGATCACCATAACTTGCGCATTTTACAATATGCACAAACCTGCAATAGCAGACAGGCTCGGTCGGCCCATTTCTTCTCCCCTTTTCGGATTATCTTTTCTTTTATTCCGGGGAAGAACAATTTGCAGGCGGACGCTTTATCTAGAAAGGACCCTACACCATTGAGCACATTCCGATCGGAACCTGTTTTCTTGCCTTATGCTAAAACTCAATAAACCTTTTAAATTCTGGAAGCGCCTGGAACAACAATCTGGTCCAGCGGCATTGAAGAAACTTTCTTTGGCTCAACAATAGACCCTGACCAGGATAGATGGCTGCTACTTTCATGGTTGTCAGGTTTTCGTACCCACGAGTATTCTTCGGAAAGAAGTTTTGAAATGGTGCCATGACACTAAATCTTCAGGACATCGTGGACGTCTTACCACTGATGAGTTGATCTCCCGTTACTTCTGGTGGCCTTCAATCACCAGTGACGTAAAACAATATGTCGATTCATGTCCTGTTTGTCTTCAGACTAAGTGTCCGCGTCAGCATCCCTTAGGGAAATTAGTCAGAAAGACAATACCCTCTCGGCCCTGGCAAATTATCTCAACCGGTTTTGTAGTAGATCTTCCCCCCTCAAGGGGTAATTCCGCCATTATGGTAACTATTGATACTTTCACTAAGATGGCTCATTTTGAGCCACTCGAGGGACTTCCTTCTGCCGCCCAGATGGCACGAAAATTCATTGACAAGATTTTTTCCCGACACGGATTACCTGAAGTCATCATCTCGGACAGAGGGTCACAGTACACCTCCAGATATTGGAAACAGATTTGTAAAATATTGGGAATAACGCGAGCGTTAAGCTCCGGTTATCATCCTCAAACCAACGGGCAGACTGAAAGGCTGAACCAAACCCTGGAAGGGTATTTGAGAAACTATATTTCAGCGACACATGATAACTGGTCAGATTTGTTACCATTAGCGGAGTTCGCATACAATGACTCTTATCATTCCTCTCTCAAGACCTCTCCTTTCTTTTGTTCATACGGATTCCATCCGACCATATTCCCTACAAGTAATCACTCGGATGACAAATTTCCAGATGTGGATCAATTGCTGGGACAGATACATCAGGGTCATCTTGATGCCAGAAAAGCTCTCACGGAGTCCCAAGAACGAGTTAAGAAATTTGCAGATCGCCTATGTACCTGTGCTCCTGTCATCAACCCTGGGGATTGGGTATGGTTGTCCTCTCATTTCCTTCCTAGGCACTTTAGGCCTTCAAAACTTTCACCAAAATATATGGGTCCATTTCGAGTGGTGACAGCCATTGGTCCGGCAGCTTTCAAACTTAAACTACCCAGGACTTGGTCTCGTATTCATCCGGTGTCCCTCGTCTCTCAGTTAAAACCAGATGTCCGGAGTACATTTCATCCTAAAGTTGCAGTATGTCCTCCTCCCGTACAAGGATCTTCCGGATCAGAATACAAAGTATCCGATATTTGTGATTCTCGACTCCATCATGGGAAGGATCAATATCTGGTGGACTGGAAGGGGTACTCCCCTTCGGATCGAACTTGGGAATCATATCATGCTGTACATGCCCCCCCGACTCGTTCGGAAGTTTCATCTAAAGCATCCGAATAAACCAGTGGGTGGTACCCTTAGGAGGGGGCATACTGTGATAAATGCTATTGATATGACAGCTCAACACGGGGATATCACCATGCGATATCCTTTTCCTTCGTTTAAGATGGAAGTGCATCAGAGTACCAGCAGCAGCGTGCTAGTGTTTCCGACAGCCGCAGGTGGGCCGGGAGCCATGCCCCCCGACGCACGCTACGCATATCAGGATATGCAGACGGCTGTCCAGTGCGTTGCTACTCTCCAGCGAGTTTGGTCACGCTCCGTAAGTTCGTCTTCTTACTTTCCTTACTTACTACGAATCTATTGGATCTTTTTCTTACTAGGAAAAGGGACTTCTTGTTAGTTCTGATCTATTGTTGTGTTATTGTGTTCTATCCCTTCACTCCCTCGGCATTGGAAAGACTAAGGATTCAGAGCTACTTTCTCTTTCGCTTTCACGGCGTCGCAAAGACGCCACAGCTGATAGCGGACACTCCGCACCAGGGAAGGTTAGCGATAGCCTCGACTCCCGACTCTTACGATCCTCACTATTCATTTCAGCAGGATAGGGGCGAGCTCTCATTCTGATTACTCTTCCTTCTATACTTACAGACATCCAAGCTCTAACTCCGGCTGCAGGGATTTCGGCTGTCTCGCCATTGATCTACACAAGCTTTCAAGGCTGAATTCTTCACCTCCTCCTGTTTCAAGGGTAACAGTGTTTTCATCTTTGGTTTCTGTAGGATATCCTTTCTGGTTATCTTGTACTACTAAAATACTGTTCCCACTCCATTCCCCATTGCAGTTCTTTGGTGGGGGTGTTAGAGCACCTTTCTTCCAACATTGGAATTTACATCCTCCGTCGCTCGTTCGGAGACTTCTGATTCTTATCCCAGGGTGAGTCATATGATCCAGTGGGAAGTATTTCATTCCTTCTTTCTAGAAGACTTCTTTTCTAAAGGATTCTAATTTTCCCCTGTTGTTGTTCCTTCACCCGTATTAGTCTTTCCCAAGCCTGGAGAACAAGCCTTTTTCTTGGAGAAGAGAACCATTCTGACTAGACAAGGGGAGCTGGGCACAGGACACTTCGAACTCTAGCAGCTCTTCCCCGCAAAGGGTTTTTCCCCCCATTGGGGGTTTTCCCTGGAAGTCTCACTGCAGGCTGAATTTTTATTTCCAGTCAGCGGAGGGGCTTTTAGGTATTTCCCCATTATCATCTTGATCTGAGGAGAGCTGTTCCAAGGAACATTCAGGTGGGTGAATCCTACGCAGTGTTTGAACCTTATCAAAACAATTGTATTACTAAATATATCAGTGGGTTAAATTGCTACGCCCCTGAAGGAAAGTTAGATACATAAAAGACAGGGACACTGGGGTGGGAATAAACATTGTTTATTTAATGTGTATATGTGTTTTATTAAAAGGATCTACTTTTGGCTTTCCCTTCATAGGCTGAACCACCAAGTTTCACCTTGGGCCTGGATGGAACTATGAGGAAAAAGGAACAGTGGACAGGTGTCCTCTGTCCCAGGAATCTATTGAGCCATGAAGCGAATCTGGAGCACTTAGAAAAAAAAACATTAGAAAGAACTGTTAGATGGAGAGAGAAGAGGAGGCATTGTAGAGAGCTCCCTGGGTACTGTGGCCTCGAGCAGCCTCTAGGGCTAAAAGGACTTTGAAAGCCGGGCTTTGTATGTGAGCTCTGGGCTGCATTCCCGGTGCAGCCAGGGCACCCACAGTATCTGAGGGGATGCTGGCTCACCTGGGGGCATGCTGGGTGGCTCCAGTGGATCCTGACCTGGGCTGCCCATGCTGTGCGGCCTCGGAACAGCAAAGTGGGCTGCTATGATTCATGACCCATCCCATGGCAGGTGGGATTGGCCGGGAAAAACTGAAAGTCCCTGTGATGTTAAAAGAAGTGCCAGGGCGGTGCCGATAAATTTAGTGCCGGATGTGGGCTACTGGGCACCACTAAGATGAAGGAGCACAACCGGGCTGGTGGAGGTGCCAGTGTGATGCCCAATGAGGCACAGGATGCCATTGAATTTAAAGATCTCCTGGGCCCTGAGCCCCACACCAGTGATGACAATGGTGTACCACATAGGCATGGAGGGCCGCTTTGATGGACAAGGCGGCACCTGGGAAGGGTCATCCCCTCAAATACAAGCGGGAGGGGCAGGCCCCACCTTTAAAAACGTAAACAAGCTATCGTTGGTTGCTAAAGGCCTAAGAGAAATGAAGGGCTATTGGATATGGCTGGCTGAGGCAGCCACACCCTTACATATAATGCATATATGTATTTATTCAGGTATATATTTATTTATTTATTTAAGTTCTCATTTATGTATGGTTTTAGTTATGTATCCCGATGATCATTTTTTTCTTTTCCAACATTATTTTTATTGTTTTTGACATAACAAGTCATGCAGAATCTGTGATTATTACAAGCTTTAACAACTCGTTAAATACATTTAGTGGAAGAAACAGCTCTTTGCGTAATTAAGTCTTAGCCAGTCCTGCGTTCTCTTCAAAAACAAAAGTATTAACTACAACTGAGAGGGGGGAAGGGGAACAAGGGACAAGGAACAGTGTGCACATTAGGAACAGATGACTGTCCGTTTCGACAAGGAGATAGTTTTAAGGGTTCGAGGTGACTCTTTCGCTGGATTTCGGCAGAGTGCTTTAGCGCAGGACCTTCTGGGTCGGGGTAAATAGACTGATGGTTTGTGGCGGTTCAGGGGCGTGGAGGTGCTCAGTTGCGTTTCAGGATTGGTTCTGTTTGTTCTTTTCAGTCTTGGGTTTGCATCCAGCGTAGGTTAGGACTTTCTCACCTGCGACAATTTCCCAGCATTTGGACCACCACATCTGTGTAGACGGGCCCTCCGGGTTTTTCCAGAGTCTGGCGATGGTGATTTTGGCGGCTGTAAGGAGATGGGAGCATAGGTCCGCCAGGCTGCCGGTTAGGGGGAATTGGCCTTCTCCTGTCGCCCCCAGTAGCACAATCCCTGGGTCCGAGGGGATGTTGAGTCCAGTAATTGTTTTAATTTGTTCCAGGATGTTTTTCCAAAATAGGGTGGCTTTCGGGCATGACCAGAAGAGGTGGAATAGGGTTCCGCGGTCCGGGCAGCCCCTCCAGCACTGAGCAGGGATAGCCGGGTTACACTTGTTAAGGATTATTGGAGTTCTGTACCATCTGTAGCAGACTTTAAACGCACTTTCTTTGTTCGTCACACATTTTGAGCTTTTCAGTGCACGGGACCAGATGTGGTGCCATTCCTCTGGTTCAATTGGTCTCCCGATGTCCTCTTCCCATTTCACCATATACGGTTCTTTTTTTGTGGGGTCTGTTCTATCTAGTATTTTGTACAATGTGGATATTTTCCCTTTCGGGGGAGTTGATGAGAGGGTGAGTGCCAATGCCGTTAGCTCTCTGCTGCCCTGTTTCCTGACCTGGGGATTCGATAGCCAGTGCCTCAGCTGCGTATAGCGGAATCTTTCTGTTTCCTGGATCTTGAACTTTGATTTACACTCGTCGAAGTTTAAAGGGAGGCCATTCTCGAAGAAATCAGAAATAGTTTCTAAACCACCGGCCCGCCACTCCGTGAACTGGTTTGGTGTGATTCCGGGGGAGAAGTCGGGATTGTCCCAGATTGGCGTGAGGGGGCCCATTGTGCCTCTGCATTTCCACCGGCGGGCAGCCGCTTTCCAGCTGGCGACCGTGTTTCTTGTTGCTGGTAGGGGACCCGGGTCCTGGGCCCCTTTGGGCTCTTTGGAGTGGGGCAGGGATTCCAGTGGGATCTGGCTCCAATCTTACTCCAGTTGTAACCACCGAGGGCGGTTGGCGAGGAGCTTCCAGACGAATGCCGGGGCTAATTGGGCAGCGAGGCAGTACCTTGATACGTCTGGGACCCCAATGCCGCCCAAGGCTGCACTTCGGAGCATGATGCGTTTCGGGATACGGGACTTCTTTCCTTCCCAGACTAAATTCAAAACCTCTCCTTGCAGCTTTTGCAGGGCCTTTTCCCAGATCGACAGCGGCAGAGCTTGGGCATAGTATAGCAGCCGTGGTATGAGATTCATTTTTATCGCAGTAGTTCGGCCGAACCAGGAGATTTCTTGTTTTTTCCAGCGGTTGATGTCATTTTTCAGGTCTCTGAAAAGTGCCGGGAAGTTTGTCTTGTACAGCTTCTCAGTTTTGTTGGGTATTTGAACTCCTAGATAGTTGATGTTACTTCTTGCCCAGGGGATCTGGAACTCCGCTTCGAGGTGAGATTTGGACTTTCATGGGATGTTTATGCCCAGTGCAACTGATTTGGAGATGTTTATTGTGAATCCCGATGCTACTCGGAATTCTTCGAGCGTTTGCCATAGGGCTCTTATTGATTCTTCTGGTCTGGTGAGTGTGAGGAGCACATCGTCCGCGTATAAGGCGATTTTGTAGGATTCTCTTTTAATCATTAGGCCGAGTATTGATGAATTTCGGCTGACCCTTTCCGCAAATGGCTCCATAGATAGGGCAAAAATAAGTGGGGAAAGAGGGCATCCCTGCGTCGTGCCTCTGGTTATGTTTATTCTGCTGGATTTGGCCCCGTTGAGGCGAAGATTTGTAGAAGGTCTTTGGTAGATGGCTAGGACCCACTTTACAAAATTTGGGCCAAAGCCAAAGTACCTTAAAATGTCCCCAACATAGCCCCAGTCGAGCATATCGAATGCTTTGTGCGCGTCTAAGGAGAGTACTGCAAGCCTTGTGCCCAGTCTGTTCGCTGAATCTATGATGTTGATGGTTCTGCGGATGTTGTCTTGGGTACACCAACCCAGAATGAATCCTGTTTGGTCCGGATGGATGAGCTCTGGGAGGGAGGGGGCTAGTCGGTTTGCTAGGATTTTCGCAAATATTTTCGCATTGTTGTTTAGGAGCGTTATGGGCCTATAAGATGCACATTGTGTTCAGTCTTTTCCTGGTTTAGGGATCAGTACTGTTATAGACTCATTCATGGACGGAGTTGTGGAGCCAGTGGACAGGAATGAATTGAATAACTTTGCCAGCTGTGGTGCTAGCAGGTGAGCAAACTTTTTGTAGAATTTTGCCGATAACCCGTCCGGACCCAGTGTTGTGTTCTTCAGGTGACGGATCGTTTCGCTGACTTCCTCCTCTGAGATAGGGCCCTCCAAGTCCGATAGTGGTGGGGGTGGCTGTGTCTTTGGGATTAGGGCCAAGAATTGAGTGATGGCTGAGGTAGACGTCGGAGGCCCTGCCATGATTTCTTTATGGTGTTGCACCATTAATTTGAGTTTTTCGTGGTCCAGACGGTGTAAGGAGCCGTTTCTATCCAGCAGGGATTGGATGTGGTTCCCGGTTTGAGCTTTTTCAGTTTGTGTGCTAGGAGCCGGGTCGCTTTGTTACTGTTCAGGTAATAGTATTGTTTGGTATAAATTAATGCTCTGGCGGCTCGGTCCGCTAGGTGGATCTCAAGCTCTCTTTTAATTTGTTTGAGTTCTTGGTGCGTTGTTCTCCAGTAACGGACTTTGAGCTTGTTTTCCAGTTCTGTGAGTCTTTGCTCGAGCTTCTGTTACTTCAGTAGGTTTTGGCGCTTGAGCCTGTCTGTTAAATCCATCGCCACCCCTCGGATCACCGGTTTCATGGCGTCCCACACTGTTGCTGTTGAGGAGTCAGGGGTTGTGTTCTCGGTGAAGTAATTCCGAATCACCTCCGTGAGGTGTGAGCTGGCCGCTATGTCGGTGAGGATATAATCTTGCAGTTTCCATTGCCGCTGGCTAGGTTCCGGAGCTCCATGGAGGAGCAGCGCCATCGTGACTGGCGGGTGGTCCGAGATTGCGATTGGTCCAATTTGAATATTCTCCACACAGGGGGCCAAGTTGTTCGTGGCTAGCAAGAAGTCGATCCGTGAATAGCCTTTATGCACGTGGGAGAAGAAAGTGTAGTCCCTTTCTCTCCGGTTGCAGAATCTCCATATGTCTATTGTCTCGGTTTCCCACAGGAATTCCGCCAGGGCCAAGGATTTACCAACGTCTTCCCTCGAGGCTGGGAGCGTCTTGTCCACCGTCGGATCCGGTGGGAGGTTGAAGTCCCCTCCGACTAATAAGTGGCCCACTGAGAAGGTTGTGATGGTTGGGAGGAGGCTGTGAAGGAATTGGTCTTACTCTTTATTTGGTGCATAAATGGCCACCAAGGTGATCGGTAGCTCAACTAGGAGGCCCTTCAGATGCAGGAATCTGCCCTCGGGGTCTCTTTTGATGGTGATCTGTGTTAATGGGAGGTCTCTTTTTAGCAGGATAGCGACGCCTCTCTTTTTCTGTGTGGCCGAGGCAAAGTAGCATTTTGGATAGCGCCAGAACCGTAGTCGCTTTTCGTCATCCGCAATGAGGTGGGTTTCCTGGATGAAGACAATGTCAGCTGCTAGTTGGTCTAGTTTGTGTTCCACTACTTTCCGCTTTCTGGGTGCATTAAGCCTGTGCACGTTCCAGGTCGTGATAGTTAGGGTTTTGTCTAGCGAGCCCATCTTTTGGATCGTACGTAGGTCGGTTCGAGGTGTTCCTTGAAGATCTCTTGTTCCTTGTCTTGCAGTGCTGAGTTCCTCTGTCCTTCCATCTTCGTGAAGATTTCCTCTCCTCCTTGTCCCCCCCTATCTCCCCATCTGCCACCCACCAAACAATAACAAGGTTTCCGGGCCAGCCTTCAACCAACTGGGCATTCGGCCGGACCGGTGTATAAACTCTGCTTGGAGGCAAACCTTGCCTCTTCCTTTGGCCAGTAAACATTCAGGTTGAGATTAGCGAGTCTAAGTGATGGAGGCAGCTTGAAGTAATTCAGTATCCCCTTACGGGGGGGTAGACTGTCGGGCCAGGAGGGAGTGTGTGGTTCGAATGTTCTAGGTTACCCGTTCAGTGGTTGTTGCCCCTTTTTTGGCTTGCCCGGAGGGCCACGGGGTCTGTGACGGCTAGGAACCTTGGTCCAGGCTCTGGTGCAGTCTCCGCGGGATCTCCCAGGAGCCTCAGCGACTTCGGGCAGGACCCCTCTTCGCTCTCCGGGTTCATGAATCTCTCGGCTTCTCTAGGAGAAGGGATAGACCAAGACCTGCCCTCCCAATCGAAGAGTAGAGATGTGGGAAAGGCCCAGCGGTATGTTGTTTTCCGATCGCGCAGCCATTCAGCGAGTGGCTTAAGGGCTTTCCTTTTTGTGAGGGTAGTCGTGGCTAGGTCCTGATACAGGGATATTTTGGCATCACGGAAGTGAATTCGGGCCGAACTTCTAGCTTCCTGCATGATTTCTTCCTTTACTTTATAGAAGTGGATTCTTGCTAAGACATCCGGCGTAACATTTACATTTTGTCTGGCTCTGACTCTGTGGACCCCGTTCAGTTTCAGAGGAGCTCCGTCTGGGAGCGTTATGATGAAGTGAAATAAGTCATTGACATAAGCGTTGAGCTCTTCGTCGGGGACAGAACTCGGGATTCCCCTCAAGCGGATATTGTTGCGTCGAGACCTATTTTCAGCTTCTTCTTGTTTGTTCTCGAGGGACTCGCACCTGGCCACCAGCGCAGCGAGTCTGTCTGCCCCCTCCCCTATCTCGAAGTTGTGTTCGGTCAGGGTGGTTTCGATTTCTTCTGTTCTAGATTCCACTTCCCCCACTCTCTTGTCCAGGGAGGAGATTCTGCCCTTTAGTTCTTCTGTCCCTTTTTGGTACTCCTTAGTTATGGCGGAGAGTAGCTCCTGGAGGTCCGCTTTGGTCACTGCTTGGGTTGGCGACTCTGTGTTGTGCTCCGGGGGGCACAAGAAGTGTCATTTCGCTCCCCTTTCTTTGATTTTTCGCCCATGTTGGCGGATAGTAAGGCTTCAATGTCTGTTTGTTTGGCTGTTTTCTGGTTCCTGGACATTGTCCCTTGTGCCCTCTGCAGGCGCCTGTACGCCCCCCACCCGGGGTGGATTGATGTAAAAGGACAGGGGCTTCTTCTTGGCCCTAGCTTCCTGGCCTGGCAGATTTGAGAGGGGACTTTGCTGTGGGGCCAGACGGGTGATCACCCACTTTGTCCTCCGTGGCTTAGAGCGTCGGTAGTGGCCATAGTGGTGGTGGTGGGAGATGATAAGGCCGTGGCCGTTCTCGGGAGGAACAACTCTTTGCTGGTTGTGTAGCACTTCTGAAGAGGATGGGCTCAGCGTGGGTGGAAGGATATGGCCTCCCCTTCGGGTTTGGGGTCCAGCACGCTCCTAGCAAGGGTCGTGTTAGGGTGTGCGTAATGCGCAGGTGCCGCCTTACCTTCCTCAGGATGCCAGAGCCTGCCTCTGCAGCGTCAGGGTGGACCGAGGATACAATTCTCTCGGGCTCCAGGAGTCGTTATCAGTAGTGTATTGCAGGGAGGGTACTCCCAAGCTTCCAGTCCCAGCTGAGGTGATGGGGACCACGGGTTTCACGTGCCTTCCGTGGCCACGGGCACCGATGGGTCAATGGGACTTGGGGCACAGTCCTCCGCTTCCGCCGACTCCCCCGTGTCCGCACCGAAGGAGGGACTCTAGGCTTCGTTGGGGGGGAACAGTGGGAGGCCGGAGATTTTCCGCCGAAGCACGGTGGGAGGGGGGGGCGGACTCCCCGTCGTGCCCCTCTGTGGCTTGTTTCACTGCTGCAGATGGCAGTCGCGGGACTCGGCAGGCGCTGACAGGAGGTAGGGACATGTAGCGTGCACTGTGCATTACACCAAAGCCGGCGGTAAACAGCAATGCTGCTGTCGTGGGCGTTTTTTTTTTCTTTTTCTTTTTTTGGCACTACAAAATGAGCCAGGGCTCATCAAGGGGGCGTGGCCTAACTGCAAGGGTCCTGCTGGCCCGTTAGGCCACGCTCCCCTGACGAGCCCGGCTCAATGGGCCACTGGCACCCCTGCCAGGCATCCTTTTCTAGTGATCAACACCCTCTCCCCATAGGGGAGAGGGTGTTGATCTCTGCATTTATTTTCTATAGGCTTGCCTGGCAGGGGAAAGGGCATCACCTATTCAGCCTTAATGGTGGTGCTGCCCCTTGCCAGCTGGGTAGGGGCAGCGTCACCATTAAGGCTGAAAGGGTGAGGCCGCTGGAAGCTGAGGCCGTTTTCCTGAAGACTGAAACTCCCGCGAGTTTCAGTCTTCGGGGAAAACGGCCTCAGCTTCCAGCGGCCTCACATTTTCTCCATAAAGGTGGCGCCGGCCCACAGGCATCTCATGCTTAAAGGGATGCCTCGCAGGTGCGGCGTCACCATTATGGCTGAAAGGCAATTTGTTCTGGAGCCTGAAGCTTTCACACACGTGCGAGAGCTTCAGGCTTCAGAAAAAAATCCTTTTCGTGTAGTGTCCAGGGCTGGCAGGGGAGATTAGTGGGCCCCGCAGGACCCTGCCTCAAAACGAAATTTCGGAGCCTGACGGGCTGAGCCCTGGCAGGCTCCGGCCCACTTAAAGCCCTGGTCGGCGCTAAAAGGCAATGTTGCCGTTGTGGGCGCTTTTTTTCTTCTTCATTTTTTTAAGTATTTATCTGATCGGATGGCCACTACCAACCCCGCCCCCTCTGCCCCCCAACTCCTCCCCCACCCCAGCACTTGTGGGATCCCCCACCGCATTTTTTCCATTTCCATTCCACCACTGATTACCAATGCTTGTTTCAGAATGTTTTCTTCTTACATTTCCTTAGAGCAAACAATGCTAATATGTTTTCTATGGAATTCCGTGGTCCTGAAACATTAGCACAGCTTATAAATGAATCAAAACGTCGAAAGTCACCAGCTTCGGAAATTCGCAGGGTTCTAACAGAGCTCCACAGATGATAAAGATGGCCACCTAGCTTCAGAAAAGCCACGCTCCAGAGCTGTTTCCGGTGAGGCCAATGTCCCCGTCACGGTGTCAGCTGAAAGGCCAGTGCTACCCTGCCTTCTGGACCAGATTGCAAGAGCAGCTGCTGCTCGAGCACATCTGGTACCAGCATGAATTCCTTGGTGCGAGCGGAAGTGTTTGGCGTGACCTGCTTATATATGAGGATGTGCCCAAGATGGACACCTGGTGTGAAGCGTGGCCGATTTGGACTTGTTTGCCTTTGGGAGCCCTACCTGTCTGCATGACCCAGCCCCGCCCCCCACCCCCGCTTCCCCTGTTTGCTGTCTGCTTTCCACTGCTACTTGTGGGGAACAAGGAATAGCAGTGCTTGGCCTTACACACAACAACCTACTGCGCATGTTGCCCCATTTACGAGTTGTTTTTGTTTGCGTGCGGTTTGGGGCTTACCCTGGTTCTTCACGGTCGGGACAGAACCTGATAACCAGTGATGAAAAACGTATTACATTTGTATTTGTAATTGTATTAAATCTGTTTAACATTCGGCACATGTTGCATGCAATAGGAGATCATTATGTATGCCCCACGCCCCTCTTCCTTCAGTTAAGAGAAAACTTTAACAGAACCGTAATGAAAACTCATAACATTTGATGCTGCGTTTATGAACCAAACTATTTTGCAGTTCACGCCATTGCAAAGGTAAAATACACTTTTTGTGTTATGAAGCATATTGCGACGATATACCTATTCCTGGCCAGAAATGCTCTCTTTGTTTATTGCTTACAATGAGGGCTTCTACAGTCCGTTAATGCCGTTCAGACGGCCCAGCGGCACTCTATGGGTAAAACGATTTCCAGGCACGGGGAAGCAAACCCTGTCATTAGACCTGCCGTGAAAGGTGCATTGTCCACTTCCACGCGAATGTGTGACTTCTCTGTATTTCTGAGCACTGTTCATGACATCTTTTGGTGCAAAGGATCCTGCAATGAAAGTAATCACACACATCTTCTGATTAAAAGCTCCTAAAGGATGTGGAAATGCATCTACTGGGAGTTGTGACCAAGGGTCTGCTGCTCACCTGGAGCATATAGGGGCGCGTGTTGTAGAACACTCCCCCTCATCCGACACTACTACTACACCACAGGTGATCCCAATCATAATGGTGACACAGACAAGGCCCAACAGGTACACCTGTGTCCCCTCTTCTGGTATCATGGAGCACTGGCAGGCTATACGTTAATGTTAATGTTCAAGGATATTTGTGCCGCACACTATCACCCTCGGAGTGGTCCCCTGGCGCTCTGGCGGCTCTGAAAACGGGAGGGTGGGTTGAGTTTGTGGGAATAAGATGGAAAAGTGCAAGACAGCAGTGATGTGCTGTTGGCAGCCTCAGCCCGGTGGGTCAGTTGGCTGGGCTTGAGGTGTTTTTTCCGGTTGGTAGTCGTCATACGCTGTTGTGCGATTCTATGTGTGGTTTGTTTTGTTGTTGCGGTGTAGTGAAGTTTGTGCGGATTGTTGTGCTATAGACTTGTGGTTGTGTTTGGTTAGAGTTTGAGAGGTGTATGCAAACGGGTATAATTGTTATTGGATTGGTTAGCTGAGCAAATGCTAATAATCACAATTCTATCTAAGTGTGTATAAGAGGGGTGTCAGCTACCACCAAAGCATCCAAACAGCAATCGAGGCGAAGTCCCAAAACTAAAAGCAGATTCCAACCAATGTCCTTTGAAGTAGTAGACTTCATCTAAACCAGAAATACAAAAGCATCCCTCAAAAACACTATAACCCACCCCTGTAATAGCAGACTTAGGAATCATTCTGAGTTAGAAGACAGAGGAAGACTGGCAAGGCCTCAGCAGTAAAGTCCAAGTTCATGGGCAATGTCTTCAAAAAGATAAGACGTGTGCTCTTAAGTGCCACTATGGCCCTTTAATCACAACTATGTATGGGTGTACTCCTCAATCACAGACACGTGGGCAACAGACAGGTGCCTCACAGAACCACTATTGAGTCACAAAAAGGGCCTTAGACAGACATGCAGAATTCAGGCACAGAGAGGTCTGCAAAATGCACATATGTTATTGTTATGACAACATATTTTTCTTAAAAACCGTTATTCTCATTTGGTAAAAATAGAAAAACGAATATACATAGAAAGTCTATTTTGTATATGTAAACATACCACGTAAAAAGACAATAGATTTGTGAATGTGCAAATAGGCGATTCAATCTCCACTTTACAAAACAATCACTAACAAAAGTGCTACATGGCACCTTTCCCCAATCACATAGCCACAATGAAGTGCTAGAAGAAAGTGTTTGTGTATATCAAAAGAATTTGAAATTATTTCGTTACAAACTCGGCAGCTATTCAACGAAAAACAGAAAACATTAGTCATCTGTCAATTAGTTCATTATAAATTCGGCAAATATTCAACAAAAAAAACAGAAAACATTCAACACAGTCCTCTGTCAACTAGAGGAGGTCCTGGTATCTTATTTGATTTCCAATGTGTATAGACCTTGGGGGTCATTACGACCCTGGCGTTAAGGGTTTAACGGCGCCGTAAAAGGTGTCGGCGCCGTTAAACCCTTAACGCCTGATTACGAGGTCCCTTTGCGGGACCAGACCTTAACGGCTGGTCTACACCAGTTGTTAAAGTAGGGACCCGCAAAGGGACCTTGGTGCTAAGTACGGTACCGCAATTTGCGGTACCGTACATATCGCCTTCCCCAGTCCCATTGAGCCCTATGGGGCGAAAATGGGAATGGGGAAGGGCCATGGTTCAAAGGGGAATTACCGCCCTGCCAAACTTTGGAATGGGGTGGTAATTCCCCATTGAACCATGGCGGACCCGTTACAACACCGGCACCAACCACGGTGCTAATAGCGCCATGGTTTAGCGCCGGTGTTGTAATGAGGGCCCTTCTCTTCTCAAAATTTCGACAATACACAGCATTCAGATATGCAATAATGTTGATGTCTGTCGTCCTCAGGACTTGACTGTTGTTAAAGAATGGCGATTATAATCTTCAAATGACCCTCATTGCACAATGTTTTTGACTTGATCATAAGCTCCTACATGGGGGCCCAATCAGGTCACTCTCCACCCTCATTCGGGGCAACTGCAGCTTATAACTTCTCGTGTATATTTCCAAAAGGACAACTCTCGACTGATGCCCCATTGAACTCCAGCAAACCTTCAAACTGCTTGCTGAACCTGGCACCGAGCGGCTCCTTTTGTAACCACGATAAAGTCCTTGAATACCCTCTTGATGCAATGTGTTGGCAAGCACCTGATATGTTGCGAATAATGGTGACACTTGTGCTCTCTGCTTTACAACTTCAGAAGGAACCCGTATAAGACAGGCAACCACTTCTCCCAGGGAGGTCGCAGCCATGTGTGTCAGTGGTGACAGATAGGATGATGAACCAGAGTTCAGGAAATGTTTTCCATACTCATTGGTGATAAAAAAAGCAGCAGCATTGGGAAATGATCCAATAGCAGTGAATGGACGCCAGCATAAATTCCATGGAAACCACCAGCCTTCTAAAATCATTCTGGACTCTGCAGCCGCGTTTTGATGGTATCAAGTGGAAATAATACCAAGTCGACACAAATTCCTGCTATTCCGCCAGCTGTCAAGGAGACGGTATTGGAATTTGGCCTAAGGGACTTGGATTTTCCTGACAATATGTTCCAAATGGTGTGAGTAGTGAGGAAAATTAGACCAGTGGCTAGCAGATGGCACGTGTACCTCTGCAAAAGTTAGCCATACTTTTGAAATGATGTAGCCAATCACTTCATTGGAATATCTGACACATGGTGAGAGTGCCTGTTTTTATATGGCAGAATTGCCATACAAGTACTAGATGGATATAGGATGGCAACATCTGCTGTAAGAAGCTTGCCATCTGTTATCATAAGCTGGCATACGTTATAAGGATCTGGCATATGATGTAAGCACCAGTCAGATTATATGAACAAATGATCAATGACGCCCTTATCTTGTCATACAATGGCAAAATGTGTGACTACCTGGTGTATGATGTCAATTACCTGATGGGACATTTCGTGAGAGTAAATGGACATTCAAGAGAAAACCTGATATATTGTTTTGGTAACTAATTATGTGTTCACAGTGCAGGGTGTAAGGCGTGATGATTTACCATATCATGTCAGTACAAAACAGTGAGAGTGTGACCATAGGACGACAAACCTCGTCAATGATATAGGTAGCTGACCATGTAATGGCAAAACCTGTTAAATATACTAATAATAATTTTGGACCAGCTGGTGGGCGGGCTGTTGTCCTGCTGAGAATGGAGAGTGGGGAGGAGCATTTTCTGACACTGTGCATTGGCAGCAGAGTACATAACTTGAAAAGCTCCAAGCGCAGCGGAGAGCTTGTGGAGTAGCTGTGAGGCAGGCTGTTGCCCTGCTGTGGGCTCCGCTGTGAGCTGCTGCTGTGGAGTGACATTGACAGTTAATAAGAAAAGACATTGAAGGTGCCCAGAAGGCTGGAAATGTTGAGCGGATAAGTGTGTGCTTCACCTATTCTCTTTTGTTCTCTTATTCCTGCTCCTGTGCTGCCAATGCTGCTACTAACCTTGAACATTACACTTCATACACACTTGGGGGATCGCGATATACGACACACACTTCACACCTTTCTTCCTCAAGGGAAGATAACTGGCTCTTGGCATAATAACAAACTGTGGACAGCTCTGAGTTCAATGACTGAGGTGACTGCTGGTTTCTTGCCTTTGAACCTCTTGAATTTTCTGAACTCCCGGAAAGCTGATGTGGCAAATACCAGCAGACCACCACACATTGTACCTACATGGAGAACTAGGTCAATACACCAGTGACAGACCCACCGAATAAACATCTTTGATTAATTGAAGTTGTTTAAAACAATGGAACAAAGAAAAGATGCCCGTGCCTAAAAACTATTCTGAGAAAGAAGCCAAGAAAAGTGGGTAACCAAAAGACAATCTACAACAGAAAGGGGTCAATGGTGCACACCTTTGAAGTTTAAATATTAAATGGCTTTGTATGTATAATTGTTAATTCACAATTTTTAGGTGCAGGGGAGGAACTGAGCCCTTGGTACAAAACCCCTAGATAGAACACGAAGAAAGAGGGGATTAAACCTGGGAATCCTCCCGTACCCTGCACACTATCAAGCATTGGTAAAAACCAATTACTAACATTTTTATACAAAATGTATACTTAATATCATAGACATATAAAGAAGAGTTCCAAAACTCAAGAGTTTATGAAAAAACATATTTTTGTATATTTTTTAGATATACAGGTACACAATATTCAAAAAAATGTACAGATGGAAGCAAACAAGTAGTCTGTTTTCTGTGGCGACGCATTTCGAGGAATTGGTCCTCTTCTTCAAAGGCCTGTAGGGACTGTTGGAGGGGAATTAGACAGAGGAAACTCAATGAACTACAACTTTTTCAGAATATACAGAAAATTCCAAATGCAGCATGTTTACAAGTCAAGTTTCTACCTACATCCCTCATTGGCCAGCTACCTGAAACACGTCACAGGCAAACTCGACAAGCAAATAATAGAGGCAGAAAGTGCACTCACTATCACCGAGAATGAAATGACAACTACAGGCTTGGTTGTAAAAATACCACCCGCCACAATCACATTCTTGTGAGATCCAATTGGGTCTGATTGCCTAACATGTGTACAATAACTGCCACTGCTCATGGGACAGTTGAAACAGTCTCACAAGCACCGCAATCACCTCTGCCAAATAACAGAAACTCAAATATGTGGGAAACTTGATAGGTTAGCATCCACATCAATGATACACATTGACCAAGTTAATCAATCACCAAGAAATAAGGATCAAAATGTTTGCAATGACTTCCTGATCACACTTCTGAAATAAACATGCACTTCTACTTTAGTGCTCACAGACAAAGTGCAATGCGGTATGGATTTTATCATTAACTTTAAAGATAAAGTTTTTAACACCCAGGCATTTTTGCATCATTGTGTAAGATCTTTGAAAACTGAAGTTATGATAGCTTCTATGGACAAGGGTAACTTTGCAAGTAAGCTTACCAACCCCACCCAAAATGGGGAAGGAGTGAACAACGATTCAAACGTTAACCAACATTTTGCTGGGCCTACGCTTCAAGAACCACCACATCCCCTTAAACAACTAGCTTAATATCTGTGGAAAACCACTTTTTATTTTGCTGAATTTTTGGTATGCATGTCTTCATTGGTGCCAGGCAATTAACAGCATTCTCAAGAGTACTAGAGTATGCTGCATACAATTCCTTGCAGGTGTTTAAATTGGGTAAATTGATAGTCCAAGGTAAAATAAACGGGGACACATTGGCAGCATTGAGCTTGCGAAGATTCCTGTAAGTGCTCCAACACTTTTCAGACCTGAATTTTGGTAAATGGGTATTAATAAACTCCATTCCAGAAGATAGTGATCCGACCAGGGGCAGGGAGTAAAGCCTACTTGTTCTAGGGCAAGGTTATGAGTAAGAACCCAGTCCAGTGTCTTCCATGGTCATGTGTAGGTGTAGACATGTGCTGATTAAAACCCATGTCAGATAGTGTGGTCTGAAGTAGACAAGAGTGGGTGTCTGAAATGTCCTGAAAGCCGAGATTGAAGTCACCCATAATAAGGGTTCTTGATCTTGGTTTGAGGCTAAATGAAATGAAATTGCAAAAGTTGATCAGAAAGTCAGGCATATTATGCGGAGGCCTGTTTATGGTGTTTTTGGGAAAGATATTCAAAGTTGCATTTTGACTCATATCAAGTTTAGCTCATATTACTTCACAGTCTGGTATAGGAATGTTATCTATTACGCTGATCTGCAAGGACCTAATACAGATCAAGGCCTTGCCTCTACCTTTACCATTCACCTGGTCAGCTCTTCAAGATGTTAAGTCCTTTGGGTACTGCAAGTGTTAATGCAGGACCTGCTGCATCAGGCAACCACGATTCCGTGATTGCACACAGATCTATTTTGTGGAGGCTAGTGTGGTCAGATACCTCGGCTGAATGTTTAATAAGGGAACCTTGTATTTAGGAGCATGCATTTCAGATTCCTCTCCTGCGCTTTTATGGGCCACGTGTTCTACTGAGCGGCTGTGTCCTGAGTCACAGTATTAAAAACTGTCAGACAGCCAGCCTTCTTATGGCTGCTACCCTTTTCCTCAAACACAGGACTAGGATTTCCCAATATACCCGGCTCTGCTAAAATATCAGCATAGTTGCTTGGCACCTGCATTGTATTTTCAGACAGAACACTGTTAGGAACAGCAGTGATATCCCCAAGAGAACCCTCGATAGCCCCATCTGCAGAGATATAGCTAGCAGAATGCCTATAGCCTGTAGCAGAGTGTGCAACTGATGGGTCGCTAGAGGAATATGTGCAACACGCAATGCCATGTGTATCAACATCATGCAACAAGATTAACTGAGTTCTGGGATCATTATCTTGTAAAGTAACCTCGCACCCCGGTGTCAGGCCCATCAGAAGATATTTCGGTAAGATATAATCTGGCCTGCTCCTAGGTGGAGCTACAGGAGCTGCTACATCCATAGGGTGAAGGGAAAAAGAATCAGGCTGAGGCGCTGCGATTTGGTGTGAACTAGACAAAAACCCGCCTCGTTCGCGTGCCGGTGCTGACGCGCTGCTGCTTCAGTAAATAAGAAGTTGCTAGGCAACGTGGGTAACGTAGTCTGTGCTGACTACAGAAACACAGTAGCAGAGATTAAAGAACTTGCTTTGCTAACAGCAGATCAAACAGATCAAACAGTTTATGCAGTCCTCACTGCTTGGAAGAAGTGAGCAGAAGCAAAGGCAATTTAACCTTTGAATTTCTTGAGCAAAATAAGCTTTGTGGTAAGGAAGGTAAATAATTTTCAAGATTTCAAGCAGGCAATCCAATGGATAAATGGGACGCACACCTCATTCACATTCAAACTATTGATGAACCCTGGCCTTTGTCTTGGATTTGCAGGTTCACTTGATTCCCAAATCCTTGTCGATTGAGTACAATGATCAGGGCCTACTTGGCCAATAAATCCCAGGCTTGGGAAAAAGCCTAAAGTATTCCTCCAGGAGGATTAGGTTGTGGTTGTATCTCTCCAGATTAAGTTTGGTTTCTGCAAGTTTCAGGGCTGGGCTAAAGGGGTTTCCTACCCGGTAGGCAGCTCCCTGCTCCGCACCCTCTCTCTCTGACCACAACTTTGATACACTCTTTGACTCCCTGTGAGATTGGATCCCTCATGCCACCTCCAACTGGCTATTGATCCTGCCCCAGACTTACCTGGTCTGTCATTAACCTCCCTGATCTTTCTGTTTGGTGATACAGATTCTCCTATGTTCTCCTCAGGTACATGCCTATCTCCCCCTCTAGATCTTCATTTTCTCCTAATGGTGTTAAGGGCTCTAATCACTTCCCCCTCTTAGTCTATTATTTTTCTCAGGGTTCTTCTACAATCTACCCAGACTTAGTTTTCCAAACGGTATCCATTGTCGTCCCGCCTCGTGATGGCGGCCACCAATTCCCCATTGATATAAACTCCTCCATACAACCCCTCGATACACTTCCTCCAGTCTCCTCCCATCTCAATCTCTCTTTGCTTGAAGTTCTGCCTTTTTCAATCTCTAGCAGCTCTTCTCCCCATTATGACAACACTTTCTTCCTCCAAAAACCTTCGACTTCCAGCTTCCTCCTTCTGCTCACCACTGGGTACTGTTGTCTCGTGCTAAGCTCCTCGAGACTCCTTCCACCAACTCCCATGTAAAGTTTCCACTGAAAAGGCTGCTTTTTATAGTAGTGTCCCCCCTTCTCGTGGGTGTTGCTTTAGGACATAGATGCCATTTATTTGTTGAGGGTTGTGTTTTCTTGTATTCTTACCATGTGGTGGAGGTAAGGTGTCTCCTTCAGTCTCCCTTGTGTCCTTGCTTCCCTTACCTGTGCCAATATGGGTCTATTTATTCTGCAGCATGTGCTGTTGCAAATTCTCTGGTAATTCAAGAAACTACCTGTAACTTTTACAACATCCCCTGTTTGCACTGTTGTGATACCCACACTGCTAGTGATATTAGGAGAAAGGGGCCAGTTTAGTTTCTTCATCCTGGGATGCATCCAACCCAATCATTCTTTGTTTGGGTGAAACTCTGACTCCACCTGAGTTTTCACATGATTTGGAGTGCTCCCCCCAGCCTTTATGCTGAGAAAAATAATTATTTCTGCACCTAACTGGCCCCTTAGACATTTACAGCATTATTTCCCTAAAAGGAGAAGCTTGAATTTGCATGATGCAAGTCTGGGTCTTGCTCAGGGGCTTGAATGGTTCTCCTAGTAAGACAGTATTATATGAAGTTTCCTTAAAGGGTTTGAGCATCGTTTTCCCCTTTGTATGAGCATTCCTTTGACTATTCCCTTGGTGGTAGGCAAGGCAAGACAGCGTAAGGCAGGGCAAGGCAAGTCCTCATTTGCATAACAGCACCTTTTGGCCAGAACCCTCTGAAAATGTTCCTCAGCATCTAAGTGGTGGTAGAGAGTGAGCTGATCTGTAACTACCCTGTTTGGGAATCCTGCAAACAGAATGAGTTGTGGGAGTTTGAAAGATCAGGTAACCATGGGCATCTGTATGAATGGTGCAGATGCAAAGTTCCTGTGACCCCACCAGGAGGGCAAACATGTCCATAGGATTGGGAAGTATATATTTGCCTCTTGGACTGCACCCTAGGAGATCATACATGTCTGTATGGTTGAGAAGGATGTATGTGCTCCAGTGACTGACACCTGACCAAATGTGGTGACTCATTTGGGGTGGTCTGTGGTTACCCCTTCATTTCGCCTTCTGTTCCATGTTGCAGTAGCTCAGGGATACCTCTGGCGATTTTGATCATCCTATCGTTGGTCCCCAAGGTAAAATTTTGGACTTCATCACACTAGCAAAGATTCTAAGGGTGATCCAGATGTGCACTCTTTACTCACTGTGGTTTGAGAGGCTCTGCCTCCCCTCACTTATGATGCCCAACAAGGCTGAAACATGTCTTACTGATGGTACACTTGTTCAGAGCACAATCTCCTCGTTGAAAGGTACATTGAGCTGAAACGTAGTCGAATCAACTTCTGAATGGGAAAACATCCCATAGGATATGTTCTTTGGGCCATATTCCTTCTCAGTAGAGGGGCTGCCACATTTTTGTAGACACTAGTAAATAGTCTGAGTAGTCGGGCATATGGCAGAAACAGCTGGAATATGGTGTGAATAGCTGGATGTATTATGCAAATGCCTGGCATATGATACGAGTGCCTGATCATGCCATGGCAAAACAAGGTAAATGGTGTGTGTGCATGAACATATGACAGTAAAAGCTGATATTAAATAAAACATCCTTACTATACAAACGCTAAACTCTTGGCTGTCAAAGGTTTTTATTTGTATTCTGTATGTGTGACAGCAGGTGGCAATTCATGCTCTACAGTTGGTATTGTGGTTATCTGTAAAATGGTAAATTCACAGCTAATGATTGCTGGTGGGGAATAATATACCACATGTGCAAAATCCCCAGTACTGCTGATGCTATTCTAATCACCTTCTTCTTATCTTAGTGAGGTGGCAATTGTGAAGGTGAGGATGGTAATGTGAGGCAGCCTAAGTGAAGAAATGTCACAGTTTTGCTTTTAACGACACTGTCAGTGTTTAACTATCAAGTGACCATACTTGATATTGACAAGGCTAGACAATCTATGTATTTTATTTATTTAACATTTGTAGAGCACGACTTACTCGTGGGTATCTGGGCACTGGAGAAACAAGGTAAGACAGTTTACAGGTGTTACCAAAGGCAACAGAGTAAGACATGACATTTACAGGTAGCAATTTTTCCACATTTACAATATTTAAAAATGTATAGTTACAATCATCAATTTACAGTATAGAAGTTCTCAGTGCTAGGGTCATATGTATAAAATAAAAGGTAAGCAGTGGATAAGGTGACAGCTCCCACTGTGGGAGTACTATGGATTGGATGTCAAGAGCCAGGTCTTGAGGTTTCTGCGGAATGAAGAGTGTGAGAGGTCAGCTCTGATGGCTAGAGGGATGGCGTTCCAGCCTGTTGCTGCTACTACTGGGAAGCTGCGTTCCCTGGCTTTGGTTCTTTTGAATTTGGGTACCATGAGAAGATGGGCTGAGGTGGAGTGAGTCGGCTTAGTAGTTGGGTAGGGGTGAGCAGGTTAGTGAGATATTTGGGTGCTATGTTGGTGAGACATTTTTGAGTGATTGCCATCGTTTTAGATCTGATTCTGTCCTGAATCGGCAGCCAGAGCACTTTACATCTTGTTTCAGAGATATGCTCTCTTCTTGGGATGTTTAAGGCTGCTTGTAGGGTGTTGTTTTGGGTGACCTGAAGTTTTTTGATGCTACTGGTCGATGTGCCAGCCAAAAGAATGTTACAATAGTCGAGTTTCGAGAGGATGAGGGCTCCCGCTAAGGCCAGGCAGCTGTCGGTCGACAGGTAGGTTCTACATATGTTGATGAGCTTGGCAGTGTAAGCTGCAGATGAGATAGATGAGTTAACTTGTATGGATAAGGTTAAAGAGGAGTCCAGATACACACCCAAGGTTTTGACTTCTTTTGAGACAGTGATGGTATTCCCCTCTATTATGAAGAATTTGTATTTAGGGTCAGGTTTTTTGAGGCACGTTTGGGTGTCGACCAGTAGGAACTCTGTTTTGTCATCATTTAGAAAGAATTAACGTTGGCCCATCCGGGATTGGATCATCTGATAGATATCGTTGAGTATGGTAGAATCGTTATCGTAATCTCCAGAGAGATGCTGTAGGATCTGCGTGTCATCTGCATATTTTGTAAAGGGCATTCCACGTTCATCTAGGTGGTCAAACAGGGGCATGATAAAAATATTGTAACGTGTTGGTGCCATGCATGATCCTTGGGGTACACCGCAGAGAACAGGGTCAGCATTTTCTAAATTGGATAAAACTCTCATTGTGCCCTCCGAGAGGAAAGATTTTATCCAGGTGATGGCTTTCGGTGAGAATTGGGCTGCACTGTCTAGGTGATGACAGAGTATTTTGTGGTTCACTAAATCAAAGGCTGCAGAGAGATCTAGGAGAAGTAATATGGCTAGGTTAACAATAATATCAAACACGACTAGACAGGCCACACTTTAAACCCTGTGATTTTCATTTCTGTTCTTTCACTTGCTCCCAAGGGGGTTTCATCTCCAATAGACAACAGATTTGCATCAGTTGGAAATACAAACTCACCCAATATTCACATCTGCTTACCTGCAGACGCAACTCAAGAGAATTGCATAAGCACAACCTATAGTTGCGACTGCACAACTTTCTGGAAATGTCTGTACAAAAGTGGTCATATTGGTACAAGATCAATTTTCCCAGTTTCTGCTAAGCATTTAACAGTGGAGGGCATTACAGATGTTTGACTTTTCAAAGTGGCTGAAAGGAATTTGCGAATTAAAATTGATATTTGAGCAACATAACACACCTGCTGCATTGAATTTTCTAAAACCTCAAATATGTGGAAATTCTATGAAGGCTAAAATACTTTTTCAGGTAGTCCAGATCCGTTAAACGAGATCTAGGTCTGTTTCATAATATCAAAGACCAGAAGGATTTCCCATGCTAGACGATTACCGAATTGAGAAACAAAGAAATCCAAACCTGACTAAGAACTATTCGCTAAACAGCTACGACCCCAGATTCCAACTCCTGCCACCTCATCAATATGACTCCACCCAAACACCAAATCTGTTATGACAATTAAGCAAAGGAAACAGATCATGAAAATGGCAAACACTGAACATCACCTTCAGTATTTAGTACCAACATAACAGTGGTGTGTCCAGACTCTTTTGACTAGGGTGGCCCAAGTGGGCCACTGATTTATGCAGGGGAAGCATGAAATACGACCGCACACACACACAATGATCATAATTTAAGATAATTGGGAGGCACTTGGGGTGGCCAATCAGATTCCAGGGGTAGCACGTTTCATCCCAGGCCACTCCCCAGACACGCACCTGCAACACACTCCCCAAACCATAATCGTGTCCAAAGGAAATGCATCAAAAGAATCCTATGCAAAATAAAACAAGCATTCAAAGACCAACTTATAAAGCACTCAGTTAATGAACACCACACAAATGACTAGCACAAGTGATTCACCGCAAAAGGAAACAAATGGACTCTCCAACACAGCAGTACAAGGAAATAAACTAAGATGGCGCGAGAACAATGAGCAGCTCCGATCAGCAGAGGGGAATGGGAGAACGCACAGACAAGCATTGTTCAAAACTCAGAAACATGAGGTACACAAAACATGTAATTCATCCTTGTCAAATTTCCACCAGCCAAATGTGAAAATCAATTCACTTTAGAACACTCTTGTTTTATGAATCCCCTCCCCTGCTGCATATCACACAAATCACAGCCAGAAATTGATATGATATGGCATTTATAACGCACCTGTACACAAGTGTTTCTAGGTGTGACAAGACAAGGATGGGGAAACATCGAGAGCACAAAACAACGATCTTAATAGGCCCTGTGTCATTCAGATCGAGCAAGTGCAGGAAATTAGTGCAACCACCCTACATAGCACCACCCCTAACACTTTGCATCTGATGCCACAATGCTACATAAACAAACACTCCGACTGGATCACAACCTAGGACACACAGACCTGATGCCCCAGCTTGCAGAATCACTTGTGGACAATGTTTGCACCAGGCAGGGGGCACACAGGTGCAGACATTTACAGAAGCAAATAAAAGTGGCACTGTACACCAACTTCAAAGGCATACAGAGATACTGGTTAAGAGAACCTTGTATACACAACCCTCCACAGGACAGAGGACACAATCACGGCCAAAAGGAAAAGCCTGCATGTCATGTCAGCTTGTCAGTTGGGCTGAAATTGCTCAGTGTATTATGCTATTATACAGAGGCTCACTGCAATGCATCAAAGAAGACACCATCAGAATAGCATAACTCTCACACGTAGCATAATGTGTTCATTTCGCCATTATCCTGAGAACATCTGAGCTGGCAAGGAGGGTTTCAGATATTGCAAGCTCCCCATAGTCATCTGTGCCATTGACTACACATACGTGGCCATTAAACAACCTTTCACTGCAGAATTAGCCTAGTACAACTACAACTTGAAAAGCTACACTCGATCTAGCTTTTGTGTGATGCACACCTATGTTTCACTGCCTTATTCAATCACCTCCGTGGATTATGGCAGTGTGCAGGAATATTGGAGACCCGCCAGGTACTAAGGTACATGTGGAAAGATTGATACAAGAATGGTGTTGTTTAAGCAAAGTCATAGTACAATGTTATGTGTTTAAGTGGCTACATCCAGGTCTCACAAGCAGGCGCCAGTTGTGCTATGAAATATCTCCACCTTAGAGGCCATCCACTGATGAAAGTGCTGATGATGTCATACAACACCACTACAACAAGAGGTATAACTGGTTATGAAATGGCTCATATGCACATCAGACATTTAACTGAGAGAACCATAGGCATTATAAAGCAATGCATCTTGTGCCTGCACTAAGGCAAATGCCGAAGCCCAGTCACTCCAATATGCAATGGCGATCTACTAGTTGCCTGCCTCATGCCAAATAGCATGTCCACAGACCCATATTCAGCTATCATAGACTACCTGTGACGAGTTGACTTCTGCCCTGCAGGAGTACAAGGATGAGTATAGGCTAAAACGCCCAATAGGCCCTCACACTTCTACAAACCAAGAGCCAACACAATCATAAAGGTAAAACAGGCACACTCAAGCGACATAACTCCTTTGCTTTTATGGTAACATGGGCCAAGGGAAGGCTATACTCTTAAGAGGGGTGTGAATGTGGTTCAGTAGCAACCCAAACAGCGAAGTATAACAGTCCAAAATAAAGGAATGCCCAATCAAGGTCTATAAACATATATATTTTCATCTGACACACCATGTACAATAATAACAACCTAGAAAACAATGTAAAAACCCACCCCTGTAGAAGAAACACAGAATATGCACAGGTAGAATAGATGGTGTCGAATCAGGAGTGAAAGACAAGCAAAAGCAACATTCTTTTTGAAAAGCATATGTACTTGTGAGAAGAAAGGGTTCAATGTGTACTAACCAGTCTCTAGGGCCCAAACATGGACAAAGGGGGTAGATAACACTCAATACTATCTTCTTTATAGTTCTTGGTGGTTTGGCAGCACCAAACCACACTTCTTGGAACTGTACAAAGATCAGGAGAGAGCAAAAGGCAGCAACGGTGGGTCCTGCTGGTTCAAATGTTCTTGAAACACGTTCTAAGCAGTAAAATGGTGACACACACTAGGGGCAGGGGCTCAGGGACAACATGGATGAGTCATTGTCTCATACTCCCACACATGGAGGAGGATGGCACACAACAGCAGGGGTCCTTCAAAACAGTGAAGTCCTGGGTATCGCTGTGGCTGGCAGAGAGGCAAGTCCTGTTCCAGCAGTAGATCACCCCCAAAGGTCCTTGGGGATGGTTAGGTGACAGACCTGGTCTCTGCTTGGAACGCATGCTTTTACCTCACAACTGGAGAATTTTAGAAAGGACTGCTCTCTCAGCAGGGTCCAGTGAAATCTTCTCAATTGATGATCTAACAATGCTTCAAGATGATTCCAAGAAGTGGCGAGAGACCCCTTCTTTTATTGGCAAATATCCTCAGATGATTGGACTAAAGCTAGCTTGCTTTACGGGTCCAATCCCTGCTCTTGAAATGAGTGGACTTTGCCCTTATGATGTCCCACCCAAAGTGCTTTGCTCCAGAGGAAGTGGAAGGGGCAGGAAAGAGAAAGAGAGGCAGAGAAAAACAAAATTGCATAAAATCTAAAAAAACGGTGCTGACCCGTCTCTGGCTATCCTAGCTCTGCCCCCTCCCAGACACAATAGGAACAAAGTCCTTTAAAAATGCAGTACCCTGGTGTGAAGCTACTCCCTATGAATGAGTGTGCTCCTGCTGTGTGGCTGTCCGTGGTGGAGGGTGTTACCTGCGCTCACAAAGAGATCAAAGAAGAGGCATGGCCATTCAGGTTCCTGTCCTGCCAGGCTCAACCCATCTGGCCTGGATACACACCACCTTCCACAGCTGAGCTTGGCTCACCGGTGCTGAAACATTTGTGATATCATATTGGATGTGGCTGTAATAATTATTAGAATACCATCCACCATGCCATAATTCAGGCATGGCTTACATTTAAAGATTATTCTGCCACCTGGAGGTAGACCCGTAATTATATGGAACAGGGGTGCATATCTTAAATGCAGTACTTGTGCTGCAGAGACTTTGCTATCACTCCGGCTGGAAAATGGGCACCTGTGATCTCTGACCCTGCTCTGTGCCACTGGTAGAGCAGGTGCTGCAAATCAGGGTACTGGTGCAGCAGGACACAGGTACACAGTATGCCTTTGGCATGGAGCTTATGAAACGGGAATCTGATCAGCAGATTTCCGTTTCAGAGATGGAATTACCTGCATCAACCAAGGTCTTGACATGCTCTAAAACTTCAATGAAGCTGTTATTAATCTTAATTTTTTTGAATTGTTGTTTTAGCTTGCCTATTTTCTGTGGTGTGCCAAGAATGAACAGTTCTGTTTTTGCCTCATTGAGGGCCAGGGAGTAGTTGGCCATCCATTTTTGTATGACGTTGAACACTTTGTTAACTCTTTGCACATCCTTTTCATAGGAGCCTTTCAGTTCGAAAACCAGTTCGGTGTCATCAGCGTAGTTTGTAAACTGGACACCCATATTTTTTACATGTCACATAGGAGTTTAGAATTTTTTTTAAAAAGTAACACTGACAAGCATGATACCTGCAGAACGCCACACAACGTTTTCCCTTCATGACAGCTGCCATTCTTGGGCCTAGAAATGATTTAAACCAATTTATAGCTGACGAAGAACATTTGCCCATTGTTCTTAGTCTCTCGGGCCAGGAGATCACAATCTATTAGATCAAATGCCGAAGAAAGATCCAGTAGCATAAGTAGGGCAGGATTTTCTTTTTCGATGATATTAGCGATGCTGACTTGGAGATACAAGAGTGCGGTCTCTGTTCCATGTTTGGTCTTGAATCCGTATTGCTCATCTGCCAGTAGTTCATTGATATCAACAAACTTCTGATACTGTAGATAAGCAATCCTGTCAATGATTTTGAGTAAAACCGCCACACAGGTTGCAAAATATCCTTGAACGCAAGGTTTTGCTGCATATTGCGACTAATCAACCATACCGGCGAAAAGAGCAAGCGATCCCGGAGAACCTCTCGCAAGCTAGATGAAAATCGGTGCAGCAGAAAGGGAAACGGGCACTGTGAACTGGAGCCCCCCTTGCTCCCAAAATGGTGACCATGGCGGACACCAGACCATGCGGGAGGATGACCTGAAGTAGACGGCGTGGCGAGCCAGGACGGAGAGAGGACAGAGGCGAGGTTGTGCATGATCAGCGCGGCGCCAGAACCAACAGAAAGCAAACGCTACACAGGAGAAGCGATACATAGACAGTGCTCCTGGCTCCAACGAGGCGGGGACCAGTGGAGACCTGAAACGCGGGAGGCAGAGGAAGAGAAAAGCAGTGCTGAATAGAGACGCAGAGGCTGGGAACAACTGACCCGGCTTCTGCGGGAAGAACGTGGTGGAGATCAAGCGCATCGACACACGGAGGAGACTTCCTCTGGGACGCCTGCGGCTGGTGGCCCAGCTGTGGGGGAGACTCAAGGCAGGCAGTGGATCTGAGGAGGCTGAGGCACCCAAAGAGAACTGAAGGGCAACGAAGGCACACCAAGCACCAGCTGTACTGGCAAAGCAGTAACGAACTAGGGCAACTCCAGCTCACACGGCGAGGAAGGTACAAGACTGCGCGCGCTCGGATTGGTCTGCCTCACTCCTAAACCTTTGCTAGATACGAGCCACGCACAGTATAGGGTGAACTACACGTAGCCAGTTGTGACCCGCTCCACCCAAAAGCACATAGAAGGGCCCGCCACAACAGACTGAAGGGGAGAGACACATACTGCTGATTGAAACATTGGGGGCAGTACCGGAGGGTACAACGCAACGCAGCACAATCCAGTGCTTTGGGAGAGATGTGGGTGCGACACTAACTGATGAGCCACTGAATTAAGGACCAGCCCAGCGAGTAGAGAGTTGTGCCTGAGCTGCAACGGCACACTGCACCATTATAGAGAGATCTGGGGCTACACCACAGGGGCTGGAACAACAGGGGCTGGAGGGCGCCTGCCCCATGACCAGGCAAACATAGCAAAGTGATGAGACGCAGAAGGTAAACATGAAGCTGCAGTGTCCTGCCGAGGAAAAATGAGTTTGTGAGAGCATATCGGCAGCTGAACCTGTGGGCCAGCCAGACAGTACTACTACTGGGACAGGGGGCAAAAGACAACTGGGACCACACAGAGGACCTGCCCACATAAATAGACAGATAAAGCGGCACAGAATACCAACACACAGGCAACAAAACACTGCCCCCCATCACTGAAATGGCACAGCACATGGTGAGACCCGACAGCAGTACCGCTGAGGCGGCATCACAGAGTGCGCACATAACAGATATGCAGCAATGAGCCGGAGCCATAGTGCAATAAATAATTGCGATTACCACTCAGCACAGGTGGCACATGGAGAGCTGGTCCGAAAATAAGGGGGCGCTAATCATGCATGTCACTGACTAAAGGAAAGAACAAAGAGAAGGCTACAATCATGGACTCATTCAATGTAGCCACACCCAAAGGGCAGCCACAGGGTGAAACTACGGTACAACTAACCCAGCCAGACAAGGAGGAAGTTAAATCGAACGTGCATCTAATGAGGCAAGACATTTGCTACCTCACAGAAAGGGTCACGAACACAGAGAAGGACTTGAAAGAAACAATGGACACTACTAACGGCTTGGAGAAGAGACTATCAGAGCTAGAAAAAAGAAATGCAGTCCTTGAAGCCAGAGCAGAAGAGGCAGAGGGCCGTCTCGGTGCAATAACGTGCGCCTGCTAGGAATTCCAGAAGGAATGGAGGGCTTAAACCCCATGGCCTTTGTCAAAAACTTCATCCTGCAGGAAATTGGGGCAGGTAATCTCTCACAGGGATTCGTGGTGGAGAGGGCCCACAGGTCACTGTAAAAGAAACCACCTCCTGGCTCCTACCCCCGCCCCATGATAGCAAAAATACTCAACTTTCAAGACAGAGAGGCAGTCCTGAGATCCTTAAGAGAAGGAGGAGAGATCTGCCGAGATAACTCCAACATAACCATATATCCAGACTATACTCCTGCGGTCCAACGGGCAAGGAACTCCTTTGTGCCAGTTAAAGCAAGGCTAAGGCAACTACACCTTAAATACATGCTCATGTATCGGTCGAGACTCAAAGTGATCTACAAGGGGCGAACAGTCTTCCAAGAAACACTTGTAACAGCCACAATGTGGATGGAACTCAACAACTTAGACCAAGGAGAAGAATGATTAACCTGAGTGGCACCAGATTGGAGCGAACATAAAGGGGGGGGGGCTTGCCAACCAGAAAGGATGCAGAAGAGATATGGTAAGGGTTGACTATAAACTTTGATAGCGAATATAGATTAAGCACATCGGCGGGACGAGGTCCTGGACGCTCGGCCAGGGCAAAGCCCCACCCCTCGAACTGTTAGGTGCCGGCCTGTTGCTGACACCACACAACTCGCACGCACAAGAAGACCTGGATGGGCAAGACAGTGAGAGGGCGCTCGAGTGCTGTGACTGGAAAGCGGCTGCTGAGCGCAGTTATCTGTTTTGGTTAAATGCTACCAGCTGGTTGCAATTGCTGGGTACAGACTGTTGAGTTTAAACTGTTTCTCAAAATGTTATATGGTCTTCACAGAAAACTTGATATTGTCCTGGGGGGCGCCTGAAAAGGGACATGGCAGAACTGAGGGGGTGCAGAAGGATAGGGGAGGCGGTGGCTGGAGCTCGATAGGAAGGGGGGAAGCAAGGGAACTGCACTAGAAGGCAATGCTGGCTGATATAAAGGTACTGACATGGAATGTCAGAGGAATGGGCACCTACATGCGCAGAAACAGAATCAAATCCTATCTGAGGAGGATGAAAGTCTCCATAGCTATGTTACATGAAACCCACCTCACTGCCGAAGGCAATAACAAAGTGCTGGGCCACTGGGGAGGACAGGGTTTTGGGGCTACCTATTCCAAATATGCTTGTGGGGTATACACGTGGATACATGAAACAGTGCCCTTTAGGCTTCTGACCAAAGAGGTGGACCCGGAGGGAAGATATCTGATACTTAGAGGGAGCATAGAAAAGCTAGAAATCTGTATAGTTAACACTTATCTCCGTAACTGTGTAACTTCAGCGTACCTGACCAAGATGAGCGCGAAGTTGGCCACATATCGGGATTGTTAATTCATATGGGGGGGGGGATTTTAACTGTGTCTGAGATCCCACAATAGACAGATCTAACCTGCTACCACACGGGACTAAACCGACCTTGTCCGCCCTAAACAAAGTATTGAAGAACCTAGACCTGGCAGAGGTGTGGAGAGAAATGCACCCCAAGGATTAAGAATTTTCTTACTACTCGTCTCCTCACGAGCTATATACTAGAATAGATTACTTATTGATTGATAGAATGCACTTACCCCAAATAATATCGGCATCCTACATAGGTAGATCAATCTCAGACCAGTCACCATTAATCATGGAGTGGAAGATGAAGGGGCCTAGACCACTCATACTGCTGTGGCACATGCCAACATATGCCCTCACAGACTGTGCCTTCAAGGAGGAACTTAGATGCAAAATAGAGGAATACATGGACATCAATGTGGGGAGTGTAAAGGGCTGGGACACAATATGGGAAGCCATGAAGGTACTAATAAGGGGTGAGGTCATCGCAAGTGTGGGCGGAATAAGGAAACTGCTCAAGGGCGAACTGGAAAAGGGAGAAGGGAGGATTCAACAACGGGAGGCTCATACCCAAAACACCAGGGAAGCTGAATTAGAACTGGCGAGGGTTAGGGAAGAATGCCAAAATGCCTGTGCCAGATTATCAAAATTCGACTACATAGCTAGGACCACCAGGGCCAACGCAGAGGGCGACAAGCCGGGTAGGCTGCTGTCATGGCTGTGCAAGAAGGAATACCCAAAGCACCTGATAACAGTAATTAAAGAAGAAACAGGGGTGGCACATACCACACAACTGGCAATAAATGAAGCATTTAGGGACTTTTATATCCCAACTGGACCAGCCATGAAGAGCAGGTCACCCTGGGTGCCATACAGGACACACTGGAAGAGATAGGGCTCCCCTCAATAGAAGCAACCCAATGATTAATGATGGGTGCAGAACTGACGGTTGAGGATGTGTGCGAGGCGATACAGTTGTTTGCCACCTGCAAAACCCCGGGCAGCGATGGACTGCCCCCTGAGTTTTTATAAAACGTACAGCTCGGAACTAGTGTTCAGGGAGGCGTATGATTCAGTGATACTACCGAGAAGCATGAGAGAGACACTGGTTGTCCCGAAACCAGGGAAGCCAGTGGAAGAATGTGGCTCATACAAGGCACTATCTATGTTAAAATACGACATAAAAAAACTCACAACTATATTGGCCAAACGGCTGTCAAAGGTTATTGGGACCATAGTGCATGGGGACCAGAATGGGTTTGTACCGGGCAGAAATACAGCAGGGAACTTACAGAGACTGCAGTACATCATAGCACAGCCGGCAAATGCGCAGGACAAATATGCAGTTATCTCTTTGGATACTATAAAGCATTTGACTCCATATATTGGGAATGGCTGATCGCTACCCTGAGACAATTTGGGCTGGGATAACACTTCATAAGGTGGATTAGATTGCACTACAAGGCACCAGTGGCGAGAGTGAAAACAGGGAGGGTGGTGTCGGAGTTGTGGGACATCCAAATGGGCACTAGACAGGGCTGCCTGCTGTCACCAATGCACTACATCCTGAGCTTGGAGCCAGTGGCCATATACTTCAGGAAGCAGTTCTTCGATGTCGGCATAAGAGTGGGAGTGGAGGACCACGTAGTGTCTCTATACGCGGATGACGTATTGCTTTACCTAAGAGATCTGCACCTCAATGTACCAGTGACCTTGGATGTGCTGAGGAACTTCGCGCGGGTATCTGGGATCCACTTTAGCACTGACAAATTGTGCATATTCCTGCTGGCAGGGCTGGCAAGAGAGAGCGAGGAGAACCTCCCAGAGGTTGAGCTTCGGTGGCAGAAGCACATGTTCAGATACTTGGGGGTGGCACACACCTGAACCGATGCACAGGAGCAACACAATGCTAGCGATACAGGGGCTTAGGAACTCTATGAAATTCTGGACCAGACTACCACTGTTGGTCATGGGCAGGGTGGCTTTGGTTAAAATAATAGTTCTCCCAAGGGTCCTGTATTTTTTTCATAATGTCCACTTTTACATACCAGCCTCCTTCTTTTGCCTGATGGGGAAACCTGGGGGCCCCCGCTGTGCCCCTGGTGCAAGTCAGAAGGTGCCGACATTATACACATGTTCTGGGAGTGTTCCAAGATACGCAGTTTCTGGCACAAGCTAGAGCAAACATGCAGAAGGGCTAGAATGACGAGATATGAGTGGATGCCAAAGGAATACTTGCTAGGTGCTTATCCGAGAGTTAGTAAATTCAGGCACCTAATTAAACTCATGGACATGGTATGTGTACTGGCCAAGAGGGCAATTGCAATGGCATGGAAAAAACCCAACGGCCTGCAATATGCCAGGTGGTACGGTGAACTAGAGCAGTAGACTACGGCAGAAACCAGAGTGTGGGGTGAAGGTGTGGCATGAGCAGGTGGGAAGACAAGCCCTGCGTACGAGGCCTGGAAGACATTGGTTTGGGACATTCTCCACCCGTCAGTTGATAATCCTCCATGAGAGGGACAGGCCCAAGCAAGATACAGCTAGCATGAAGGTGACATAGCCTGCCAAAACGAGAAACACTAAACTGAGGCCCTCCGGTCCCTGCAGCCCTTGACACAACCGGAGTACAGACCCCTTTGAAATATAGAGGGGCACCCTCACGAAATTGAATGGAAATGGAAGTCCTTTTGTTATTACTATATTGTTTTGGTTGTTTGTTACTGTATATTATGAATGCTAATAAAAACATTTTAAACTAAATGAGTTCCTTTACCATTGTATCCTTGGGATTGTTATCCCATAAATTCATGTCACCAAGGACAAAAATTGCTGATTTTTCTTTGGAAATATTACCAATACTTGCCATTAGATTTTCGTCAAATTTTGAAGTTGCACTGGAAGGACGATACAGTAATAGGAAGCTCTGACTTCTCTCTCTGACAATTCCTCCTATCCTCATGGATTCCCCCTCTCCCTTATTGCCCCCCTCCCCAATGATTTTGTCATCCAAATCAGAATCTACTTTTTCTCCATTGGTCACAACACTCCACAACCAATTGTGAGGGGTGCGGGGAGGAAGGCGTGTTCTGCAATGGTGTCACCATGATCAGTGTCTGGGCTCATTGTACCACTCAATTACACAGCACAGTGAAGGGTTCCACTACTGTGCTCCCTATGACCAAATCCCCACTGGATCAACTGAGTGTCTGCATATAACTCACCCTCCAAACTATGGGTGCATAATACAATGTTTTTTTTTCCCACTGCTTGACTCTGCAATACTGGTTGGCACATCTTCGATATAAGGCATGTTTTTCTTTTTGGTCACTATGCCCAGAGGGATCAGTAACTGTCGGTTTGAAATCTATTTGGTTGAGAAAGAAGGGATGAGTTGTAGCCACCTTCCACAATGGTAAAATAAATGCTAAACTTCTCATATGTCTGGCCTATCAACTAGAAATAATTGGACCAATGCTGTTTTCTTAGATAATTTGCCTTTGCTGTAAAATGTATGCCAGAGGTAGCATGCAAGATGAGGCAAAGAGTGAAATTGTAAATACTCAAGACATGTTGTGCAGTACTTTGCTTGCAGGTCAAGGTGTTCGGCAACTACATGTCTAAATATAAATCGCTATACACAGCGGATCGAGGAATGCCATCTCATGTAAAATGCACAATGAAAACTGTGCCTGAATACGCTCACTTCCTTTTGCCCATGTCCTCCCTACATACCACTCCTTCCTGCTCTCTACTGTTGTAATGATCTAAAAAACAACACACTTGTATATGGTTGACATGCAATCACATTGAGGTGACATTGACATGCAATGGTACATACCTTGTACATTTATGCCCGGGTGTGGTGGTAGATCTCAAGAACCACATGATCTTAAGCAGTGGTGTTGACCTTACTTCTTTCTTGCACAGGATGGGTTGGAGTAAACACCAATAAGAACTAGAAGTACATCTTAAATGAACAAGAATAACCATCCTGTGTTGGTCTAAATAAACTGTGACAGGATCAGATAAACAGGAGATTGTTAATGATTCCTCTATTGTGGGTATCCTGGTGGCCTACCCAGTTTCTTTAAGACAGAAGAGAGTTACAAAAATAAAGTTCCCAGCCACATCTTTCCCCAGCCTTCATCACAGGGTAATAGTGTCTTCTAACCATTTGTAATCAACATCAGAAGGATAGTGTCTGGCTCATTGCTTCCTGGTCCAGGTATATAGAGTGACTATCACTAATGTGATCACTTACTCCCCGGCATCCCCCTCTCTAACTCTAGCTCTATCTCTATGTGTAAAGGTTATAGTGCCCTTCCCACTACCAGGGCTGCCTTACCTCTTTTCGCTCCAAGGACTAATGTGCCCTTATCAGATCAAACAGGATACAATGTCCTTCATGCCCGTGAGTTGTTCCCTTGATCTCTGGTGCTCTCTTCAATGGGGTATACCCATACTCATCATTTCCAGTAAGGGGGGGTTGTGGTGAATTTCACATTGTAGGTAGGTCCAGGATCTAAGATGTGAAAAGAGACAATTTTCTGAAATCTCTGGTATCACGTTCTACCACAGATCTGAGGCGAATTGTCCCTGGATCCTCAGAGCTCTTCATACTTGGCTGCTTCTAAGCCTTAGCCATTTCTTCAGTCTTGTTGTCAAGCAGTTGATCATGCGAATGCATTATGGCTCTTCCCATCATCTTTAAGGCATCTCTGACTCCAGTCTATCACAGATCTTGGATTCCACTGCTCCTTGCTCCTTTTCATTGACTGATCCCTTGTTCCCTCCTTTCTGGAGCTGGCCCAGAAAAAGCCCTTTCTACATCATTTAGATACCTTATTATGTCTTCTTCTTAATGATTGACTTCATTTGTTAACCCTCTTTATTCCTTGTAATGGTTTTTTAAGACAATTTCTTCCTCCTTTAGCTCTCCCATTTTTCCCCAAACTGATAAAATGGTCAACAGCCATTTCAACTCGAGGCAGAAGTCCTACTTTTTGTATGGCTCCGTACTGGTCGATTGAAGCCTTTGCACCTTTTTTCCAATTAGCCAGCTGGACCTGGCAGTGCCTCCTGGGTTCTTGTGCTCTTCCCTGCCACTGCTCTCTCTGATCTCCAGTGCATGCATAAGCTCTTGGGATGATGCCCATAGCTTCAGGTGTCAGACAATAGGCCATGCTGTGCCGCCTCCTCTTGTCAGAGCTCCCACCGCCTGCTTGAATCTAGCATAGATATGATTAATCCAGCTTTAGTCTTCTAATTCATGAGAGCTCCTGGTGCTTTTGTCTGGTCATGGATTTCTTTCCATTGCTCTCCCCTTTCACACCGAGCTGACATCCTTGAGGAATTTCTTCTATCTGGGTTTTCTGGTCCCGTAGGCTCTAAAAATAAGAGTATGCCTGATTCAGAGCACAATTCCCATGGGCAAAGCAATTAGGTCTGGTTTTAGGCTTTACTGCTTCTCCAAACTACATACATCGGAATTACCATTGTGTCCTGAAGGTGAAGAGAGTAAAGGCTCTACAGGAATGTACATAACGTCACTCAAGTCAGGGCATAAACTCAGTGATGGAGATGGTATCTGCAGCATGTCCCATATATGTGGCCTGCAGGAAGCTCACTGCTCTAGATTTGTAGCCATGGTGGTTGTATACCCCGATCAGCAGAGATTCCTTCAGTCCATTCACAGAAGGCCACTCTGGAGACCTTGTATTGGGTAAAAACACTGGTGTCAATTTTTGCCCATTTAGTGTATTTGCTAACATTCTGGATGCCACCAACAGTAGCTGACACATGTGTTTTTCCTCATCATGCGTCATTAGACCCGTAGACCCTACTGGCAGCACTTGTTCTTCTCTTTTAAAACACTTCTACGGACATGGGTATGTGCACAGAAATGCCTATGAATATCTTCCCAGACCGTGTTCTATTGCTCATGGCTGTTTTTTCATACATTGTACAGCAAAATAGCCTGGGCCTGCACTTCTCTTTCCAGTATCACTATTTTTGCTTTGATGACGTCAGGCATTATCCAGTGCTTCTGCAAGCTGCTTTTTGAGAGTCCTTTTGTGTGGTTTGCTGTTGTCTGTGTTAGTCATGGATGTGGTGTCAGCTGTACCTGCTGTGGTTGGTCTTGGAATTGCTGACTGTCTGTTTTTGTTTTGTTCAGTATTCTGCAGGGCTGATGTGCTTCTATGGGAGGTCCTGCTAGGCTGATGTTTGACCACACTAGGGCTCCTCTGCCCTGCTTCCTTGCAACTATTGCTTGCATTAAGTGTTGCCTACAACAAATCTTTTTGGCGACTCTCTATTTCCGAATGAAATGCTGCCCTGGATTGACTGATGCTTCGCCACTGGTCTCATTTTGCATCTTCTTGGGCATGGGCCCCTCATTCGGAGAGACTAGGATGTTTTCCAGGGGTTGCCGGATGCTGTCCAAACTCATCAGACTATACAGGGGGGGCTTCTGATAATGTTAGATAGATCTGCGCCATGCACCTGTATTTGTAGGTGGACACAATTAATGGTTGATTGTTGCTGTTACACTGGTATTTTCTCCTGTGTAGTCCCTATTGGTGGAAGGCTCTTAATGGTGCTGTGTGTCAGGTACTGAGCATGCTCTAATTCAGAGGTATTCAAACTGTAGGTGCGCCCCCCAATGATGTCCTGGCCGCATTCCCAGGGGCAGCCAGCGACTGGGCCAAGGGGGCAATGGGACAATTACCCCCCAGGCTGCTGGCTGGGCAGTTGCCCCATGGGCCAGAGCTCCAAAATGTAAGAACAATAATTGAAAAAGACGAAATCCTTCCAAATCTAGCTTGCTACAAAGGAAACAAGTGCTGTAAAGCCTGCTCAGATTTTGTGTAAGTGGGGCGAGGCATTCATCTTGATTTTAGCATTATTGTAAATGGGCCTGGATGGCCCCCACACATGGGCCTCCACAGGGAGTGAAAGAAGAGGGTCTACGTTCTTATGCCCAATGGAAATATATGTATTTAAATAACAGATTCTGTGACCCTAGATGATAATGCTGGCACCACTGCTCCCCATAATCCATTGATCTGTTAAAACCCACAGCCGCTTATCACAACTCCTAATTGCCAAGGAAACAAGGGTCCATAATTCATTAGAGTTTGTCCTCAGTTTGATTCTGTACGAATGCTTCCCCTATGTTCTGGTGAATTTTGTGATCACCAGCGTGTTCATACAAAAAGAGTTTAATAGCACCCTGAATAGCACCCATGGATATAACTTTTATAGTGGTTATAGAAATGGCTGTTGGACTGTTTGTGCTACTTACTTTTGGACACAGTTGAAAAACACACATAGAAATATGTAATCTCAATGTTAACCACCTGCACCTGTGAAAACAAAATCAAAATATCGAGGCTGAGTACCCCAAAAGGAAATACACCGAACACGGGTTGCAAAGGAACATACAAAGTACTTTATTTTATACTTAATCCAGTTACAAAAACAGAGCAAAATCATATAGCTATCGGCCCTCAGTACAACACAACGAACTCCAGCATGGTTCAATGTGTTCAGTGAGAGACGTTGTACATTAGAATGCATTCACTTTTTATACACTTGGTGGGCGCGATGTCCAGCCCCACTTCGGGTTAATATTCCATTTAATACATCACCGATCTAGGGTTCGTGCCAAGTCTCGGACAACCGCATATAACTGGTTTGCCTTTAATACATGTATCAACAAGCCTATGCAATAACTGTGTATTCTAAGTTTTTCCATGCAGGCCTTCTCAAACATTAATACAATGTAGTTAAACAGATGTTCTACGTTCAGTATTTGAATGCATTGTTTCAACATATGCTCGTGGATTAATTCCATTGCATGAGTAATCCTTCTACAGGTCAACGAAGGACAAGGTCTCAGTTCACGACCTCAACAAGTGGCCTGCAGGGAAGTTACATATTAGCTATGTACAGAGGTCAAGACGGCCATGTTGTATTCTGGAATGACATCGTCCACCATTTTAACTCACAGGGTGACTTTTACAAAGCGAATCCTAAAATGGCGGATTGACCTAAAATGGCGGCTTGCATTGTTTTAAGGTCAGGACCTTGCGACACAGATTCTTTTGCAAGCAACTTTCGAGCAGCTTGGCATAGGCCAAAATTAATATATTTATTGCAATAGGAGGCACGATATGATTTCTCTTTTGACACACCGAGTGCTATTTCCAGTGCTATTTCAGAAAAAACACCTCTGATGATGGTAATGTAAAAAGGTTTTTTTAACATTTTATTTTCAGACATTTTCAGCATCATTGTGAAGGGAGATATTGATTTTGTACAGTAGTGGATCACATTACTACTGCTGAATTTTTGTATGCACAAAAGAGTCAATACTGTCTTTTATGCATTATATGGGAAAGGTGGAGAGAAAAGGCAATCAAAGATGCCCACCTTTTTACCCCATTAGCATAGCCCTTTCTAAAATCTTCTTTCACTCTGTTGAAGGGAAGAACCTGTGCTTTCGGTTTGGTACACTAAAAAAAAAAAAAGATTTAAAACATTTGGTACCAGTTTGGATTTTTTTACCTCCACCTTGAATTGAGGTAAAAATAGGTGGATTTTCTGCAAAAATCTTCCTAAATTTCCACTCCCGGTATTTCAATGGATAACCACTGATAGTATTTGATTAAACCCTGAATTAGGCGGACAGTAAAATCAACTGTATTTGCAAAATATTGACAATTTTACTGTTACCACCCAACTCTTAATCTCTCATAATTTTTCATTGTCTTGTCCAGAACACTCTTCTTATGTGACGAAAAAAAGATACACATACAGATCAACACCAGATGCAGATATATAGATACAAATCCAGATGAACACAGATATAAATACTTTACACTGTCACAAATACACTCAGACACATTACCCCACTTACAGAAACTGAAACACACATGCACGCACACACACCCACACACACACTCCACATCATTTGAAAACAAGCCTAAATATAATAGGCAAAACAGAGGGGAATCTGGGAAACTGTCTACCCGCACAAACACAGCCCATTGACTTGTTCTTGGGTGGATGGCCCCTGGGAGAGTCTCAACCAAGTCTTTAGCTCACTGTTCTTTTCATAGAGAAGAAATGTCCCCGCATATCAGTCTTTGTCCTGCCCAGGGGCAGTCCAGCACTAAAATGCTAGGCAATTCTCCTCTGAACAAGAGTACCACAGCAACCCCATACACGTGTTTCAGCCTAGTTGGGCATCGTCAGTGAGGTGAAGCTGTACCTCTCTAAGAACAGTGAGCAAGGGGTCCACGTCTGGATTACCCTGGTAACTTAGGGTGAGACCCAAAGTTACTTGGTATGCAAAACAGAAGGGGGTCTGGGAAACTCTCTACCAGCACAAACACATCCCATTGACATGTTCTTTGGTGGATGGCCCATGGGAGAGTCACAACCAAGTCTTTAGCTCACTGTTCTTTTCACAGAGAAGACATTTCCCTGCATATCAGCCTTCGTCCTGCCCTGGGGAAGTCCAGCACTGAAATGCTAGGCAATTCTCTTCTGAACAAGAGTACCACAGCAACCCCATACACGTGTTTCAGCCTAGTTGGGCATCATCAGTGAGGTGAAGCTGTGCCTCTCTAAGAGCAAATATAATAGGCCACTCTTGCTCCCTCTCCTTCACCAGGTCCAAGGTGTATTCCCTTGGAGTTCCTTATGCTTCTGTGATTTGAAATATGCAGCCGACTTTCCAAGAAAGTGCAACTTGGGAGCACAAAAAAAACCATGTCTCTGACCACGGCTTCCTGTCGTGTCTGGCAGAGGCTGACAGGCAAATCAAAGTTGTATACTGTCTAACTGTAAGACAGGGCAATGGAAGGTGGTGAGGGGCAAGGAATGGGATTGGGGTGATGGGCAATTAAAGGGCATGAGTGGCAAAGAATGTGTGACTGAGCAATATGGAATGAGGTTTGTCCAAGGTAAGGGAGGGGGATTGAGTTAATAGTTTAAATGATGGAGCAAAAGGGGAACGGAGGTCTTAAAAAGTTCATTGTAAGAACGAGAGGGGCATTGAGAATGTACTGCAAGGAAAGGACACCGGAGGATGATGGGTATGGAACATGTGATAAATGAGATAGAGGTATTCATCTGGAACAGTAAGTCAGCAGGTTGACTGTTGCTGCGATATATTTCTGACCTGCGTGCAACTGCAAACCAACTGTGGGCCTGGCTTGACCCCCTTTCTTTTTTCTGACTGATGCATTCATATGTTTCAATTGCTACTTCTCTTATATTATTTTCAGTTTGCTTTATCATGTGACTTAGGTCTTTGAAAGTACACACAATTGCACAGACTAAGATTATAATTATAGTCAATGGTCATTATAATTATCAACTTAGTCTGTTTTTTCAGATGTATTTGCCTCAAGACACTGATGTTTGATAGCCTTCCCATGTGTAGATACATTGGTGCTGTGAAAACCGGATGTATTGAACAGTACACTGGTTTGGCCCTTGAATAACACATTTTCAGAAAGCACTATGAAAGTCAAATCTGGGTGTGGCAATGTGCTGCGCTAAAATAATTTGCTTTTTTTCCCCCTTTGGGAAAGTCAAATCTGGGTGTATTGTATTGTGCTGTGCTCAAATACTTAGCCCACAACTTGGCATGCACAACTTGACCGCATGTGCTCCCTTGCTTCTCTAGCTGCATGCGCTCCCTTACATAATAGATCCCCACATCTTGTTCCGTTTCCCACTGCTGCGTTTCCCTTCCTTCCTCTTGCATCTCAGCCCTTCCCTATTCGATCCATTGTGTACTATTCTGACATTGTCTCGTGCTCCACTGTTTTTCTGGAATAACTTTGCACTGCCTTCATTCTTCTTCTAGGTTCCTGTTGTGTTCTGTGTCTTGTTGACTGCATTGACTTTGTGTTTGCTCTCTACGGCTCTTAATATTGTGTTGCTATTCACGGTTTGTGGCATCACATTGTAATTGCCTGCATTTTTCAATTCTGGGTTCCCTGCTGACCTGTGTTTTGCTTTTGGTACTGTATTGCATCTGCTTTCTTTACTTCAAGGTTCCCTGTTGTGTTTTGTGCTTTGTGATGGTTCTGTACTAGATCTGCATTCTCTACTTGTAGGTTCCCTGTTGTGCTCTTTTCTTTCTGATGGTTGTACTGCATCAGATTTGTAGGTCCATAGTTCTTGTTCTTTGTTGTTCCCTCCTCCCTTTCATGTCCCCCTGTGCCTCTCTCCTGTCTTTCCCCCGTGTGACCTCCCCTCCCGCCTCCCCTACCTGGGCTCACCTCTCCCTACCCCCAGCCCCCTCTTTCATCTCAGCACCCCCTATGGATGTTCTCTGTCTCACTTATCTTTTCTAACTGCTTTTCTATCGACTATCCTATCCCTTTTACTAAATATGGCAGGATGAAGCTCAAAAGGGACATCCTGGTCTCCAACCCAGGCCTCCCTATCACTGATACCTACCTACACCAGTGCTTCCTCCAGACAGACCCTTACAGACATACTCTATGTCGTTCCCTCTCCAGGTCTATGGACCCTCCATATGGTCTCTGTCCTTTTTCGTCTTTTCCCATTATTAGGGGCGCCCGGTGGGAGGCCCTCCTGGCCCCCTCCCACTCCTCTAAGACCATCATTAATGTTTACTTAAATGGTCCAGGGCCCTCACGGCAATCTCCTCCCCTTTGATAGACGCTTCCTGTGCCTTATCAACTCCCTTTCCTCTCCTGCTATCCCTACTTACCCCTCTCTTGCTCCTCTGCAGCCTCCTTCCTTTGCCACCTCTTCGGCACCCCCTGATGCTTCACTGGCCACCCTGTGGCCTCCCTCCTCTGCCACCCCTCTGACACTCTCTTCTCCCTTTCTGACTACTCTGCCTTATCTTCCTTCCTCCTCTTCCCATACTCGGGCACCTCTAACACCTCTGCAGGGTGTACCTCTGGCCAGTACCCCTCCAGGGAAGTCCTCTAAATGTAGTAACCTGCTCCACATCGCTACTCTCAGCTCTCGTTCAGCTGTCAAACACTCCTCTGACACCTGCTGTCTCCTGGAAGAGCTTGATTTGAATGTACTCGGTCTCACATAGACTTGGTTCATGGCCAGCTCTGTCACGTGTTTTGACGTTCTACTTCCTGATGTTTACATGATCCTCTCCGAACCCAGAACCAACAGTCCCAGTGGGGGTGTAGCTTTGATTTTCCCTGAGTGGATCCCTGCTTCTATCATTACAATGCAGAACTTCTCCTTCTTTGAATGCCTGGTATGCAGTCTCTCTATCTCTCCTGGTCTCCCTCTCACTGTGGCCACTATCTCCGGGCCACCTGACCAGGTCACCCTCTTCCTCTCTGAGTGGGCTGACCTCTCATCTCCGCTCCTTGCCTCTACATCTCAACTTATCCTCCTCAGAGACTTGAACATCCACCTGGATGCTACCAGATCTTATTTGGGACTCTTTCGCAACCTCTCCGATTATCTCTCTCTCTATTCTTCACTCTGGCCTGACTCACTCAACAGGGCGCACCCTGGATGTTCTGATCTCCTCAGACCTCCCCTTCTCTAACACTCTCACCACTCCTCTCTCTTGGAGTGATCACGTTCTCCTTTCTTCCCACCTGTTGCTCTCTTCCCTGCAGGTGAAGCCGACTCCAGAATTGCCACCTACCTTCTCAGTCATTCGACCCAAGAAGTGTGTGTCAGTTGAGACTATCGTTGCTACTTTCTCTCCTCCTCCTGCACCTTTGGCTAACTCACACCCTGACACAGCCCTCGCTAACCTTCATCTCACTACCTCTAACACTCTGGATGTCCTTGCCCCTGTCATGTGGATCTGCTTGAAGCCCAAATCAAAGTGCAACTCTTGGTACGATTCGGACCTCGCTGCCCTTAAACGTAAGTGTAGGGCGGTGGAGAGGAAACTGAGGGCATCAGATGCAACCCTTGACAAACTGGCCTGCCACCTGCTCCAAAGGCAGTACAGACTCACTGTCCATTCTAAGAAGGGATCCTACATCAGAGCCTGCATCTCTGTAGCATCTAACAACTCGGCCAAACCTTTCAAAATCTGCAATGAGCTGGCCAATCCTGCTGCAGTCTCTACCTCTCCTGTTCCCACCCAGGCCCTCTGCATGGCCTTGGCCTCTCATTTCACTACAAAACGTCAGGATATCCTGTCCACCCTCTCTTCCTCTACCTCCTTTTCCTCCTCCGCTACCACTCTTGGTCCGTCTGAGGCCGTCTCTCCTACTCCTTTCTCCTCCTTTCCCTGTTCACCCCTATTAATGTTTCTAGACAAGTCCGATCTAAGAAAATCTTGTCAATGCAGGTTCTCCCCTACTCATACAGAAAAATAAAGGACCACATGAACACTCCAGCTCCATCCTTGGCTGATTTCTGCAATCACATCATTTCCGCTGGAGCTTTCCCCTCCCCTTTAAGCCCTCTCTTGTGCACCAGCTTCTAAAGAAGCCCTCGGCTGATACTTCCTCTCCGGCTAACTATCACCCGATCTCCATCACGCCTTTCCTGGGCAAACTCTTGGACAAGCTGGCCATCTAACATCTTAATCTACATACTGAATTTGTTCATTGCCTCCATGATGACCAGTCTGGCTTCAGAGCTGCCAGAAGCATAGAAACTGCTCTTCTGAACACCCGCAAAGACTTGCTCTCCAATCTTCACTCTAACCTCCCTTCTGTACTCATACTCCTTGATCTATCCTATGCTCTTGACACAGTCAACCATGCCATCCTGCTCAATCATTTCCGCGACAACCTTGGTATTACTGATCAGACCCTGGCCTGGTTGACATCCTTTCTCACCAACCGAGCCTTTCAGGTCCAACTGGGGTCTTTCCTCTCTTCTATCTCTCTCTCTACTTGTGGTTTAACCTCTCTCCCTGGCTCTTGAACCACTACCTGGCACCTCTTGCCCAATGCATTGCTCCTTTCTGCTCCAATTTTCAATGTTATGCGGATGACACTCAGCTTTCTTTCAGGCTCCCCTAAGCCACCTCTGCTTCTCCTCTCATACCAGACTGTCTGGCCGTAATTCAGGAGGATACACTTCCCTCAGGAGGATAGCTCAGGGGCAAGATGCTCACCTTGGAAGCAAGACGACACAGAGCAACACAGGCTCGATCCCCGGGTCTGCGCTTGGAAACCTCTGGGTATTAAGCGCATTATAAATAACCTATCATATCATATCTAGAATGGTGTGCCACCAATGATCTCTGTTTAATGCAAGTAAGACTGAGATCCTCCTCACTGGGAAACCCGCTCCCTCATTTCCTCCCTCTCTCTGGCCGCCCACTCTGGGCCCTCTTCCTACTCCTTCCTGTGAGGCTAAGAACCTTGGTGTCATCTTCGACTCCATCCTCTCCTTCTCCCCTCACATCTCTGATGTCTCTAAGAAGTTAAACTATCAGCTGCACCTCCTCAGAGGCATTCTTCCTTGTATCACTTTCCCCCAGAGTCTCACTGTCTCCAGAGCCCTGGTCCTCTCTAGGCTGGACTATTGCAACAGCCTCTTTCTAAATCTTCCTGCCTCTACTCTTAGACCAGGACTGCAAGACTTGTCTGTGGCCTCAAGCCCAGGGATCATATCTCTCCAGCTCTGAAATCTCTTCACTGGCTCCCCGTGGCTGCAAGGAACATTTTCAAGACCCTCTGCATCATGCACAAGGCTTTCTGGGGCCTGGGTACCGCTCGACCTCCAACATTCTCTTCCAAAACATCTTCCTTCTTGAGCTCTTTGCTCATCCACCTCCAGCTCTCTAAGGGTCAGACACTTCTCCAAGCAGAGAGTTGGGTGCAGACCTATCTCCTCTGCTGGGGCCCTCCTCTGGAACAGCCTCCCTGCCTCTATCAAACTTGAGCAGAAGCACCTCTGTTCCGGAAGCATCTCAAGACCTTCCTTTTTGCTTCCGCTTTCTCTCTTCCTCCCCCCCTGCTGATGCACCTGACTGGTCTGTGCACTGGTCACCTGGTCACTCTCTGAACTCAGGCCCAGGCTCCTGCATGTCCAGTTGCCCTCACACTCCCTCCTGGCACCCCAGCACTTAATGGTCTGTATCTGCAACCCTTCAGTCCCTTCTCTCCGCACATATGAGACACCTGCTGGCTGCACTTGTGAGTTAACTGCACTTCCCCATTCCCCTCCCCCCTGGCACTTCTCCCATACCCTCTTCCCCGCCCTTGTTTGATCTGAATGACACCAGGTCTAGTAAAATTGTTATTCTGGCCTCCTTTGTTCCCCCTCCTTGTCTTGTTGCACCTAGAAAAACGTGTGTACATGCGCGTTATTAATGCCACATCATATCATATCATATCAAATGCTGGCTGTGGAAATGCATGTCTGCATGTGCGAGGGGGAGCTCCTGCACCTCCTCACACATACAGACAGAGCAGGCTGTAGCAGGGCAATTCTGCACCCACACCCAGGATCCTGCATGCTGTGCAGGAACCAGGAAGCTCTTGCTTCATTATTCCTGCTCATGATGCAGGAGCTGGAGCACAGAGGATGAAACCTCACGACTGGGGCAGAAGGTACATTTATTTTAACTTATTTTTTATTTAATTATGTGTTTGGATGTGTGTATACTTGTGTTATGAGTTAGTGTATAATGATAAGGCGCTTGCTGTGTGAATGTGTGTGTGTTTGTGATGGTCCGTGGAGCTGATTTTGGCAAGTGGGGTGCGGGAGGGTGTACAACAATGACATTTTAAAAATGCCTTTGTTGCACAATGCCCCTACCCACCGGCCAAAATCAGCTCTCCTTCTGAAGCGCTGTGGAGCCTAAGATATAGGGATGGTACTTTGTTACTGAACATCTATCATAGATGTCCAGTAAAAAATACCATGCTTTCTCCCTGGGCCCGTCAGTGCCTTGCATGCACACATAATCACTTTGATTGTGTGTGTGTGTTAGGCACTGTGAGACCAAGGGGACAGGGATGGTATATTTGTACTGGACGTCTATCATAGAAGTCCAGTAAAAGAACATACCATGCCAGCTACCTGGGCCCCCAGCACCAATTGCAAACCATGCTTTGTACCCAATTTCCTTATAAAGTTTGCACAAAAAAGTATTTAACCCACTTTTTACAATAATCCTGAGGGGTGCGGGAGGTTGGGGGAGATCCCAAAGCCCCCTTGATTGGTTTGGGGCCCGTTGCTATGCTCGGTCACTATGGCATATCTGGGAGAAATATTTATACCCCTCCACTTAAAAAATTCACCAGCCCCCACACTGGCCCTAGTACTGTCCTGAGAGCGGAGTGTGCGTACCCAGAGACTGTGGTAGGAGCAGGATGTGGGGGAGCCATGGGATAGTGGAGGGAGCAGGGTGGGGAGAGCCCGGGACAGGGATTGGTGTAGGATGAGGGAGCACAGAGACTGTGATGGGAGCAGGTGGGGGAGACCATGGACTATACTGAGAGAAGGGTGCAGGGACGGCACGCAATAGTTCATAGCCATTTGGACTTACTATCCATTTGGCATTTTTGGGGGGCCTGGCCTGCCCACATTTTGCTCAAGGGGGGGTCCCAGGGCAATAAATGTGAAGATCACTGTTCTAATGCATGTTTTCATGTTGGCTTCACCTGGGTGCACAGGATGGCATGGCCAAAGTGTTGTTTGGCATGGGGGTTACTCCCTGTATGTCTAGGTGCTTGGTGAGTGCCATTGTTCTCATGGAAGTGTGTTTGTTGCTTTGTACTCGCAGTGCAGTGTGTGTTTTGTGTTGTAGCTCCAGTGCAGTAAGTCGTCATGTTGCAGTGCCTTTTACCATGTATGGGGTTTTTTAAAAAAGGACTTTTGTTTCCTGGTGTATTCATGGTGGCATGCTAGCAGTGGTGCCAAACTATCAGAAATGGTGTGATTTTCTGTGCTTAGTGTTGTATTTGCAGACTGTTTTTGATTTCACTTTTGTGCCCATTTCCCTGGCTTGGTGACGGCAAATGTTTCCAGTTTGTGTTGGTGAAGATTTCTTTCGTTGTGGTCAGGTCTCCATTTGTGCATTTCCTAAATCGTTCCTGTATTTTTCTGTTTAATTGATTATTGTGTAATATGCATTTATTTCATCTTTGGTTCAAGAAATATTATGCATTGTCCTTAATCTTCTATATCTTTAAATTAAGCAGTAAAACACACCATGCTGTGCCACATAAGAAAAATAACGTCCTCTGCCCTTAACTTCTGCTGCTATTGTTTATCTCAGAGACTTCGACCCTGATTCACAGAGCGTTTTCCAATGGGGGTTTTGCCATTATGCAATGCTTCTGTGAATAAGGCCCTTTGTCTTATTTCTGTTGGGCCTAGCCAACTTAATCCCAATTAATAAATTCAACATGCAATATTTAACAGTAAGCATACAAATCCTCCGATTTGGAAACATAATAAAGTCTACTGTGCCGTTCCCTATGCAAGAGTTCGATTGCTTGACCCCTTTTTAATGACTTAATTAGTAGTTCTAAAGCCCAGATGGGCCGCGCTGGTGACTGCGTAGCTGGACATTTCAATCAGGGCGAATCGGTAACGCGGCCTGCTCTGCCGCCATCGAGTCCCAGGCCAGGGAGAACGCTGGTAACGCTGCATTTGAGCAGTAGGCCTCACATTTCAATTAGTCGTGGTCCGAAACCCTACATGTATATGATGTCTGCGAATTCCTGATACCAGATACAGGGCCCGGCGCTCCCACCGTTAGAACCCACTGAGTTTGCTTTTATTAGCGGCCAATTAATGGGCAAAATCGTCATCGCTTTTTAAATTTATAACTTCTATTCCAGCTGCAGCCGTGGGCCCGCTCGCGCTGTCGCAAGCGTATCCATATCACCGGGGCGAGTGAAACAGCTGCAAACAGCGCCCTGTCTGCTGGACCCAAGACTCTGATACGCGGGTCTCTCAGAAGTTCCGTTTCAAAGCACGGCAGCGTTGCCACAATGAGCGATTTAATGGCGGGGGCAGAGAAATCCACACCAAGCTACCCTCGTGGGATGTGATGGGCTTTCAGGGGAATGAAACCCTATCAGCTTGGCAGAGGAAAAGCGCTGGCGCAATAATATCTCCTGCACAACGCTATCAAAATGTAAGCAATCAAAACACACTCATGTCGAAACTTAACCCCTTGCAGCACATCAATTAGCATCTGCAGGCGTGACAGTCAAAACAACACAGTCATTTAATTTCAGCCAGAGTATTTAAGTGTATTGAAAAAGGTGTTTTGAAATCCACCATAACAAACAAGTCTGGAGCAAATCAATATTTCATGAAGTTGTTAATGTACACTTTGTGTTGGGATATTATTTTGCGTCGTCGCTTCCTTCTTAAGTAACCACCTCACAAAACTTCCTTCATGGTTGTACATAACCCAGAATGTTCAAGAATATCAAATTAGCCTTTGGATGTCCATATTTGCTGTAGAAGATGCAAGGCCAGTCAAGTTCAAGCTTCTCCTGATTGCAAGAATTTGATTAATTGATGTCCTGGGAGCTAGCCGAACAGAATCTGTGCACAATCTTTGCTTTTAAAGAGGTCAAACAATGTTTTCTGTGTCCAGGGCTAAATGTGTTTTTTGGACAATCTTTGTGTTGATGCCATGCACGTCTGGACTCTTCTCCAACTTAAGACCAACAGGTGTGTAAGACAGAAAAAGTGGTGCAAAGCTGTAACATTGTTTTAGTGTGACACATTTTGCATTTTATCTCAGCTCCGCTAGTACATTGAAATAGGAGAGCTCCCTCTTTCCGACAGATCAAGTTGGTCGAAGACTAGGGCAGAGCTATCTACCTTCGTAAGACATCCTGGGAGATTCCTGCTTGGGAATCCAGGCAGCACATATTCTGGCCTTTGAGCGGGCTGGGGTGAGAGTGTCTAAGGCCCTCTAGAGAAGTGGTACACATATTTCACCCACAAGAGCAATGGTAGATGCTTGTCAAAGTGTGAGCCTTGACTCTTGTCCTATGGATCATTTCTTAACGGGGCACCTGCCGCATATTCACACACGGTACTTATTATTTAGGGTGTCACAGCTTGACAGCACAGCACAATGAAGAGCTGCGCACCGACTCCAAAGGCTATTTACTTAACATGGGACTTTTCTGTCCTTTGTGGGCAAAGAATGTGCAGCACAGGGGTATCAGAATTTGATTTAACAGATGTATGTGCATGAATAGAGCTGTGATTTCCTGCTCCATTGCACCCATTCAGTTGACGATGTACGAACACTTACGTTGGACAAATTGTTCTTGCAGTTTGTCACTTTTTCAGAGTAAAGGTACGGCTAGGGGGGCAGGTTTTGCCCCTGATAAGGCCAACCATTACATGCCTATGTTTTAGGTGATAAACATCTATAATCTGTGCAATCCATTTGCTGAAAAACAGTGTCTATGCAATAATGACTTGGACAATGTCCTTATGATCTAGAACATAAGTATGGAAGACACACACATTTTCCATAATTTTGCAGAACCAAAGATATATCAATTTAAAATGTATCATATCACTAGCAAAGAAGAATTGCCACTTTTGGACCTATACATTGAACATGAAAACAACCTGTACTCAACTATCAGAGGCACAGGAAACATTGTAAGTAGAAATCTGACTATTTCACAAAGCCAAAACTATTAGAAAATAATCTCATGCAGAGGGATTTCCCACAAAAACTGATATCCACAGCCCACAAGAGATGTAATACAGGAACTGAAAAGAGTTACTATTATCTTTTTTTTATTTTTTTATTGTTGTTTTGATTGGAAAAAAATCGGATCTTTCAACAAAACATGCAAAATACAATACACCATCTATCCTTTGTGAATTAACAAGTCCTGGCATAATTTCATGACAAAGACACATTATGACCATTTAAAATTAAAAGAAATAAAAATCATTTAAACATACTGACTATGTAAAATATCACATGATTAGGTATCAACAGAGCTATAAAGCAAGAACTACCTCATCAGAAATCTGAAACCTGATATTTTCTTACATACTGTGCGATTACGTTTTTTTCAAGGGATTCAACCTATTTAAATAGCTCACAATTGCATGTCGCACACATCTTCTATTCGTATGGAATAGTTCACGCCACAATATTTCTTCTGTCATGCCCACATTACCAATAAAATAGCTTTTCAAATGAAGAATGCTCTTTTCTAAGAGCTTACTACATGCAACCATGAAATGTTTCAACGTCTCAGGGGATTAATTGCAAAATCTACAGGTTATGGCTTGTATGGGTGTCTGATGCCATATTATCAGAACTTCCTTTATAGGCCAAATGTTCAGTCTGAAGTGTAAATAGTCTGCCCGATGTACAGGAGAAGGGGATCGCTGCAAGTATGCTTCTACTTGACCATATGATTTTAAACAGTAAGGATTTATTTGAAATTTTTGTAACTGCATACACTTAGATCGCGTTTTGATCCAATCGGACCTCCATAATTTTTGTTTGGCTTTGACTGAATTTTTAATTAACATTTTTTCTGTTATCCCGGCTCCCTGGAGTAACTTGGACGCAAAAGAGCACCAGCTCTTTGCAAAGTCCTTGTTTCCCTGTATTAGATGCTTAGAAATTATTTTCAACAAACCATTATCATTTCCCTGAATAATACATTTCCTATAAAGTTGACAAAACTTCCATTTATACATGGCGTACAAAGATATTAAACCCAGTTCGTACCGGATCATAGCCATAGATTCAGATTTTGGAAGATTGAGAGCTCTTTTCCAATAGGACCCTTCCTGATATTGCCAATGATCGTAAGTTCGACATTTTATGGTCTCAACCCCATACAGCATGATTGGAACAAACTTTTGTTTGTAATATATTGTTAATGGGATATTGAGAACTTGCAATATTTGGCACTTATTATGTGCATTTGGGAAATAGCAGTCTGTTGTTTGGTTTTTATAAGATTCTCATATTGTCAAGGAGTTACCCCCTTCTCACCTAGGTACGGTGTTTGCTGGTGTCTTTGATCACTGCCTTCTTGCGAACTGGTCTTGAACAGCGCTGCTCGAGTCTCGTCTGATTCCAGGTTGCGTTTAGTTCCGGGAGCGCGGAGTCCAGGAATCCTGGAGTCTGGGAAAAGCTATTAATGCTCAGAATCAGGAAGGGGGAAAGGGTCAGGAGCGGGTAACAGCACTGGGACAAGGAAACAATACCGCGAGCTACGAACACACGTCTGAGGCTACTCTACAATAGCATTGAGATGCGCGGAGCCGCGGAAGGCGTGGCCTATAAATAGATCACGCCGCGTTCAGCGCATGGAGCGAGCAAGGGCTTCAGCGCTGGACGGCCATGTTGGAAGTAGTACTGAATGTAAGCCCCGTTGAAACAAGGTCCAGGAAGTCCAAAAGGGGTGTGATCTGAAGTTCATGACAGCATGCCTCCTCCGAAGGCCTTTTCCTCCAGGTTTGCCCGGGTGTATTAGGTGAAATCTTCTGAGTAAACGAGGAGCCTTGATATTTGAAACAGGTTCCCAGGTCCTTTCACTAGGAGGATATCCTTTCCACTCCACTAGGTATTGAAGATGGCTCCGCTTACACCTGGAGTCACAAATCCGGGACACCTCATATTCCTGTTGGTTGTCAACAAGTAGAGGAGGAGGTCTACTGGATCTTCGAGAGGATTGGATGTAGGGCTTCAATAGGGATGTGTGAAAAACTGGATCAATTATTTTCCAGGAGTCAGGTAGCTTGATTCGATATGAGACAGGATTGATAACCTCCTTGATGGGAAATGGACCAAAGTAGCGGGGAGCCAGCTTGTTTGGTCGCAAGTGCCGGGGGAGTAGTTTTGATGACAACCACACTCGATCACCGACCGTATAGGAAGGACCTGGTCTTCTCTTGGAATCCGCATACCTCTTGGTCTGTAATCTGGCTTTCTCTAAGTGTTCTTTAGCCTCCTGATGAATGTTGATAAGAGTTTCGATCCAGGAGTCAACAGTAGGTACTGGTGTAGGGTAAGGAAGAACCGAGGGTAAAACCGAAGGATGGAACCCCTGACTACAATAAAAAGGGCTGGTCTGTAGCGCTGAATGTTCGGAGTTGTAAGCGAATTCCACAACGGGTATCAGGAGAGACCAGTCATCCTGGACCTTGGTGGCGAAACATCGAAGATATTGTTCCAGGGTCTGTTTTGCACGTTCTGTGGCTCCGTTGGTTTGGGGGTGATATCCTGAAGAGAGGGCACGTTGGATTCCTAATACTCGACAGTGGTGTTTCCAGAATTGTGAAATGTATTGTGGCCCCGGTAAGATATGATCTTGGAAAGAAGCCCATGTAGTCGGAATATGTGTTCCAGAAATATTCCAGCTAGCTCTGAAGTGGAGGGTAGTTTCATCAGTGGCGTAAAATGGGCCATATGGGTAAACAAATCTATGGTGACCATGATGATAGTATATCCTCGGGAAGGTGGTAACTCCACTATAAAGTCTGTAGCGATGATTTCCCATGGTTTAGAGGGTAGAGTGGTCTGCAAAGAAGAAGACCCGCTGGTCTTTTGTTATCATGTTTATTTTGGGCACAGGTTATACAAGCCTGGATGTATTGCTGTATGTCAGACTTTATTTTAGGTCACCAGAACTGTCTCTGTATAAGACGAAGGGTGTTGGTGATACCTTGGTACCCGGAATGGAGTGTGTCATGACAAAGGTTTATTAGTTTTTGCTGTAACTTCCGTGTAGGAATGAGTAGTGCATTGTCCTTGAATAAGTAGCCTTCCTTGGCTCTTAATTTCCAGTGATTTCTTGTTGAAATGTCCTTCCATATTTCCGAGGATTGGGTTTGCGATCAGACTTCTTCCAGGAGATCAACTGCTTGGGCTACAAAGATCGTGGGAGAAAACATTTTAGGAAATGCCTTATCTTCAGTGGTCACGTAGTCAGGAAGGCGAGACAGGGCATCAGCGATCAGGTTCTGTGATCCAGGGACATGAGTAATGTGGAACTGATACTGGGCAAAAAAGTAGGCCCAACATGCCTGACGACTGTTCCTGCACTCCAGTAACTGTAGAATCTGAAGGTTTCGATGATCAGTACGGACTTGGACAGGATGTCTGGCTCCCAGAAGTAGGTGTCACCATTCAGTGAAGGCTTGGCGAATGGCTAAGAGTTCCTTTTCCAGGACGGAGTAGTGTGTTTCACTTGGAGTTAAGGTTCTTGAAAGATAAGCAATGGGGTGTTCCAAATCGTCCTCCATCTTCTGCTTCAACACTGCTCCTATAGCATAATTAGAGGCATCCGTTTCCACTAAAAAGGGTCGACTTGTATCGGGTTGAGCCAAAATGGGAGCTTGTGTGAACTCGGTCTTCAAACACTGGAATGCAGTTTCTTGTAATGTTGACCAGACAAATGGGGTATCCTTCTTTAGCAGAGCCACTATAGGTTGTACAATCTCAGAAAAGGTGGCTATGAACTTTCGGTAGAAATTGGCTAGTCCTAGGAAGGATTGGATTTGTTTCACGAACGTGGGAGTAGGCCAGGCGAGAATGTCCTTTACTTTTGAAGGGTCCATGCCAATCCCCTCTGGACTAAGGATAAATCCCAGGTAGTGCACAGAGGTAACATGAAACAAACATTTTTCGGGCTTGGCTAAGAGGTGATGTTCCCGGAGTCTTTGTAGAACGGTCTTAACATGTCCTTCATGCTTCAGAGGGTCCTTGGAAAAAATCAATATGTCATCCAGATAGACAATGACGAAGAGAAACAACATATCAGAGAACGCCCTATCCATAAAACGTTGGAATACTGCTGGAGCATTGGCTAGTCCAAAGGGCATGACCAGGTACTCGTAGTGGCGAAAGGGTGTTCTAAAGGCGGTCTTTCACTCGTCTCCTTCCCGGATATGGATCAAATGCTAGGCACCCCGGGGATCCAATTTGGTGAATAATACTGCACCCCTCACTGCCTCCAGGATATCCGATATCAAGGGTAGTGGGTATCGGTCCTTAAGAGTGCATTGATTTAGGCCACGATAATCGAGGCAAGGTCTAAGTTCCTGCGTGTCTCTCTTAGGAACAAAGAACAATGATGCGCCTGTTGGTGACTTTGAAGGTCTTATGGTACCATTTTCAAGGTTTGTATCCAGATATTCTTTGAGGGCCTTTTTCTCAGGTTCGGAAAAGATAAACATCCTACCGAAAGGGATCACTGCCGAGGGTTCCGTTTCAATTGCGCAGTCTTCGGGTCTGTGTGGAAGTAAAGCCTGTACTATGGCAGTGGAAATGACATCGGCAAATCCTTGGTAGGCCTCCGGGACCTGTATTATATTGGAAACCATGAGTGGGGTTTCTTGCTCCTTAGGTGGTTCCTCAGGGGGTGTTAAAGGAGGTTTCAGGGATAGACAATGAGACATACAAAACTCAGAGCCTAGGAATAATGATCCTGCTGTCCAGTTTATATACGGATTGTGTTTTTGTATCCAGGGCATACTCAGACTTAATGATATCGAATCTGATTAGCTCTTGATGGTGGTTTATTGAGAGCTGTATTTCCTTGGTCTGTAGGCTTACGGGCCCTGAACTGAGGGGTCTTCCATCGATGGCTTCCACAGGCTGCATGGTGCTTCATGCCTAATATGGGATTTGATGACTGACAACCCATTCCTGATCTATGAATGTTCCCATAGCTCCACAGTCAACCAAGGCCAGAATGGGGCAGATCTTATTCTTCGAAGGTGAAAGAAATGCCTGGAGAACGACCAGTCTGTTTTGTCCAGGAGAGTTCAAGGATGGAATTGATGTGGAGCAAACATCTCTCTCCCGAATCTCTGCTCCATTTAAGATCGGGAGCTGGCGTTTCCCAAACGCCGAGGAGGTGCCAGAGGACATTCCCTGACCAAATGTTTGTCTGAAGCGCAATACATACACAAACCCATATGGATCCTTCTCAACCTTTCTTGAGGTGAAATGGGTCCACGAAAGGCTCCAATTTGCATGGGTTCAGGTTCTGGGGCTGGACTTGGGTTATCGTCTGTTCTGGCTGTGCTATCAAAGGAAGTCGTGGGTGGGTTTCCCTTGGATTTCGAAAGTCTATTTGCAAGGCCAGGACCATTAGTGCTTGGAATTAATTTGGTCGGGCCACCCTGGCCAGTTCATCCTTGATCTCATCATTCAGGCCTCTCCTGAACAGGGTAAAACTAGCCTCAGAGGACCAGTCTGCTTCCTTAGCCAATTGTTTAAATCTGGTCACATAAGTGAGCATATCTTGGGAGCCCTGTTGAAAGTCCAGCAAGCGTTCTTGGGCAGTATAGACCTGATCTGGACGGTCAAACATGCCTTTAAGGGCCTGTATGAACCCATCATAGTCGTCTAGGAGAGCACCGCCGGAGTTAACAAGGGGTGTTGCCCAAGTTAAGGCGATGCCGGAAAGGTGGGATATGATGAAACTCACCTTAACCCTAGGAGTAGAGAAATAATAGGGCTTAAAGGTAAAGTGGACCAGGCACATATCCAGGAATCCGCAAAGTGTTTTTGCCGAACCATCATACTTGTCAACAATACCGCCCAACAGGGCACCCTCCTTTGTAGGAGAATCCCGGGATAAGACCAATTGTTTGAGCGCGGCGTTTTCCGCCTTAAGATTTTGGACCTCGGTTGATAATTCTTGCATGCGTCGCATTAAGTCCTCCACGGCGGCTACCATCTCGTTTTTAGATTCAATCGGGTGGCGTCTCAGACTGTCAAGGAGTTCCCCCCTTCTCACCTGGGTACGGTGTTTGCCAGTGTCTTCGATCGCTGCCTTCTTGCAAACGCTCCTGGTCTTGAACAGCGCTGCTCGAGTCTCGTCTGATTCCAGGTTGCGTTTACTTCTGGGAGCGCCGAGTCCAGAAATCCGGGAGTCTGGGAAAAGCTAGTAATGCTCGGAATCAGGAAGGGGGAAAGGGTCAGGAGCGGGTAATAGCACTGGGGCAAGGAAACAATACCGTGAGCTACGAACACACGTCTGAGGCTACTCTACAATAGCATTGAGACGCGCGGAGCCGCGGAACGCGTGGTCTATAAATAGATCAAGCTGCGTTCAGCGCATGGAGCAAGCAAGGGCTTCAGCGCTGGATGGCCATGTTGGAAGTAGTACGGAATGTAAGCCCCGTTGAGACAAGGAACAGGAAGTCCAAAAGGGGCGTGATCTGAAGTTCATGACACATATGGCTTGTCACTATGATTATAATGTACGCACACCCCCAAATAAATATAGGTTTTAACTGATAGCAAGGTGGTGTTTTGTAATTACCAATGATATTGTTTATGATTAGCTTTACTAAACTGCATTGTTTGAGATTTAGTGGTGTTGATACTAATGCAGTTTGCCTCGGCATATTCATCCAGTGCTGACAGTAATGTTCTGAGCCCGGAAGGCGTTTTAGATATGAGAATCATATCGTCTGCATATAAAAGCCAATTTATCACCAAGCCCTGTAGTTTCGGGGGATCTGTAATCAGATCTTTAAAACAATGGCATATATCTGCTAGAAAAAAATTAAATAATGCAGAGGCTAGCAGATAGCCTTGTTTTAGGCCTCTAGATGTTTCAATGGGGGCGGACAGCCACCCATCATTCCTCAATCGTACTTGGATTGATGTGTTCCTATGTAAAGCCACAATCCACTTCATTATAGACCACAGACATTTCTGATTACATAACTTTTTAAACAATAGTTCCCTAGGAACTAGATCGAACACCAATTGAAAGTCTATAAATGCAAGGTATAACGGTTGATTGAGCTGTTTATGTTGTGATATAATGGCGGTTAACGTTATCAAATTTATTGCGGTTCCTAAACCAGGGATGAAACCCGTTTGATAGGGATCACAAAGTTTTTTTGTATCTAACCAGATGTTAAATTCACCAATATGAAGCGAGCAAATAACTTGCCTGGACAGTAAAAAAGAGCTTTGGGGCTATATGAGGCTGGATCACTTCGCGAACCCTTTTTAAAGATCAGCAATATTATTGAGGTTTTCCAGGAGTCCGGTACGTGGCCTGTTTTTATAACATTTCTGAATATTATTTGTAGAATGTAGGCCCACAAATCTGGAATTTCTTTAAGCATGGAGTTGTGAAGCCAGTTGCTCTGGAATTACTCAATTTACTTATATGATATTGTATATCATCTAAATTGAATTCCATATTGCAAAGGTGATTCGGGGCATAGATGTCAACGTTAAGGTCTCTGAAAGGTGTTTGAAAGGCATCACCTTAGTAATTATGCCATATTTCTTCAGTGATAGGATTAATTTGTATGATGGATTGAGGCTGTTGGGATGATCCATTTAACAACGCCCAAATGCCTCCCGTAGATTTAAGCATGAGTTGTTTTAACATTGACTCACCATTATGTTGATACTGAATGTCTTGTCTTCCTCTTTGCCAATATGTATAGGCACTCTTGAGTTTTTTTATCTGCTTATGACTATTCCCGGCCTTTTTCAGCATCCCGTATGTTTTTCCTAAATTCTCGTTTTTTGTCTTTAACTTCATAATCAAAAGCATTGCACTGCTTACTATTGCTTTGCCGATCAATCACCTTCTTAGCTTTAAATGCCTGCATAGAGTCAACATAGCTTATATTACTGTTGCTATTAGCAATTTGAAACGAGTTATACAACCTTTCTCAATATTTAAGTAACTTTACGGTGTTCCATGATACTCTGGTTCTAGCATTGTTGACAATTAATTCAGACATGGACGGATCGATCAAATCCTCTGTATTGACTGCGGGCCAATCACATACCAAACATAGTTGATTGTGATCACTTTTGGTTGAAGTTTTGATGTTCAATGATCTTACTTTGTCTAAAAACTGGGGATTTACGTAGATGTAATCCAGAATTGCATACTGACCATCTCTATGCAATGTCATACCCCGTGGAATGTCACCTTGAATGGTGCCATTTAGCATGACATAGTTACGTTTGTTCATAGATTTTAACCATTTGTATTCCTCCATGGTTTTGATAGATGTTACATTTGTCATCAAGTGCATGTTTAAGTCTCCCATAATTAGAGTATGCATGATCGTTTGGTCTATTACCAGGCTGTCGAGAATAAAGTAAAATTCATTAAAAAAGGCATCCACAGACAGATGTTTTCTGCCCCAATAGATATTGACAATAGCAATCGTGTATACTCCTCGTTGAACTTTCAATACTTGAAAACATGGAGATAGAGTAGATAGATTGAGAATTTTAAACTGTTTGTCCTTTCTAAATGCCATGAGTAAACCCACCTTCGGGCGCCCTTGCAGAGCTTCTATATGGGGTATTGTATGGATGTAATATGAGTCCCATATGGGGGCATTAGAAAGCCACGTCTCCTGGAATACCATGATGTCATAGTTATGAAGATCTACACACTTGGTGTTAACGAAGTGACCATGGCCTCTTGTATTCCAGGAGATAATATTGATCTTATCACATGACTGGGATTGTTACGATTTAATTTCCTGATTAAGGTTTGCCCATGAAGTAGCTCCAATGAATTGTGCGGCCTGACCCCCTAGATTTTTATTTGCGCCATATATGTGTAAGCTTGACTGTGCTGGAATTTTACCCATAGATGGATTCGGGGGAGCATCCTGATTGATAATAAAACCTAGGTTGTAAAACGCAGTGCGTGCTTCCCATAGTGTGTTCCAACCCACTCCAGATTGTATGTAAAGTCTTACTTCACCTGAGCATTGCAGTTTTGTAACTTCGACTAGACCAATATCAGAGGATCGCAAGTTTGCCAACATAGGTATATCAGAACAAATATTCAAAACAATTGTTCGATTTAGGTCATATCGAGGAAAGGGGTGAGGCCTACATGTAATTAATAAGCAGTGGTGATGTTTATAGGAGGCCCATCGCCTATCTATGAATATCTCTGGGGGAGTTTTTGTTTGGTGCACTCGATTCAAACCAAAATGATGCTCCTCAATTTGAGGTTCACAATTTTGACCCCTGGTGTTGACCAGACCCTGTGTTATCACGGGACGTCTTAAAAGTTGAGCGACCTCGAGGAATATGTTCAACACGGGATGTTTGCCACTAGTCCATAATAGTGGGTTGCCAATAGTCCCGTCCAGGCGGGGTTGATTCATCTTTTGATTATCACTCTTATAGGCTGCAAATGAGGCTCGTATTTCCTCCTGTAGGTCATGGATGGATTTGTAAAGAGGTTGTAAGTGAGCCGGCTGGGGTGGACGATGTAGTGCTCATCATCGGTGTTTTGCTTGGTATCTCCACGGAGGGTGGGATCTCCGATCTATTTATACAGATTTCTTTATTCATAGTGCCAAAGTCTGGAGTTGCCCTTGGTATGATTATCTGATTTTTAACTATTTGACTAGATGCCGGGGAAGAACGACTAGCTATCGTTTCTGCCACAAGATCATCCAAGGGTTGATAATTGTTTGGCTGGTCTTTTAACTGTTCTGAGTTAGCAATGGCCTTGATCAGTCTCTTTTTTCTCGCTGCAATTGCTGAGAGTGTAGATTTTTTCTAATTGTTTTTAGCTTGAGACTTTAGGCGTAACAGTACTTTTTTTTAATCATTGAAACCTCATTGGGAGGTTTGGCGGTTATCCAATTTATACTATTGATGAATGTGGGGATAAATTAATTGACTGACAAATCTGGTGTCCCAGTCTCCGGCACTATTGGGTGAGGTATGAGTGCCTCTTGGAATAGAGTATCAGGCTTCGTGCCAGTATACGGGAGCGAGTTACACATATTTGTCAAGTCACTTTGGACTATAACTAGAGGAAATGACTCTTTCACAGTGTCATGACACTTCTTTAATTCCTCTGAATGCTGATGTAATTGGCCCTTGTCAATTAGATTATTTGCAGAATTAGTCATCTCAGATTCATTATTTTCAGACTTATTTGAAGGCTGATTATTCATTAACAAAGTTTGATTATTCAATTTAGTCATGATTTGTTGCAGCATGGATGTATGGTTATTTATTTTTTCGTCAAGGTGTTCATACAGTTTAGCCATTGAAAAACGAGCCATATTCATAGTCCCTAGCGTGTTATTTAAAGCAGGGGCTTCGGGGAACGAAAACCTGTGCCCAGTCATCAGATTAGATTGTTGGTTTCTGATAAAGAAAGGTTGATCGCCTATAGGGGCATCAAATTTCGTTTGTCTTGGATTAGGAGCAAGCATAGATAGTGACCTACTAGAGCCACTCCTATCTGTTTTATCAAACATGATGGTCGACTTTGATAGATCATGTTCCTTTGCAGGCAGAGGAGTTACATTTGTGTCAATCTCCATCTTGTCTTTACTGTTTTCACCTGTAGCGGTGAAAACTTGATCAAGTTGTATCAAGTCCCCCGTATTGGAACAGATGTATTTTACCTCCTGGGAAACCACGCCTTGATCAGTAGAACTATTCATAAAGTCCATAATATCGTCGTTAATTTCACCAACCATAGTTAACCTATCATATTCTTTTCTCAAAGCATGTTGAGCTTGAACTGAACATTCACGCAGATTTTGTGGTGATGAGTTACAATTAAGTAGAATCTGCTGAGGCTTAATAGGGTTCAATTGAGCTGCGCATGAATGTCCTTGTAGTAGGGTTGTACATAAATCCCCGGTTTCACACGCACATTCAATCGTTCTGTCTGTTAATTCATTCATGGAAAGAGGAAGCATATTCTTTACAACAAAACTCGATTCATTTGTGTTAATTGCCAGTTGATTAGGCAAAGCCTCTTGATTAGGCATGTTCTTTACTAGAGTTTTGTGAGCCATAGGAGTGACTACGCCCTTTGTTCTAGGTGGATCTAACGAGCAAAAGGAACGAATGTCAACGGTGAGAGAAACAGACCGTTGTGCCGTTGACATTTTTTTTCCTTGAATTTAAGGGCTATGGTGTTCTTTCTTAGCTGCATTAGTTCATCTGTGGGTGTCCTCTCCACCAAATTTTGCAGCATGCCAGTTTTTAGGGTAAACATATTGAGACGGCAATGAGAAAGTTAACCTCCGAAGGTAGACCAGGAGGTTACTGAATTACAGGTAGTGTCTACTTAAATACAGCACGGTCTATGACAACTTACAGCCCCGTCCCACGCTATCCCGCTAGACAGCAAGACAGCCAAACACTTGCAGCCAACGTACTTCAGCTCACGCGCACGCTCACGCGCAGTCAAAGTACTTTTGAGGGCATTGAGCTGGACTGGGGCTGGTACGAAAATCACGAGCACCAATTACTACAGGCACAATATCCAGAAGAAAAGTCGTATGTACACAAGAATCCGGCAGCAGCATTCCCGGACAGCAAGACAGCCACACACTTTCAGCCAACGCACTTCAGCTCACGCACGGTCACAGTACTTTTGAGGGCATTGAGCTGGGCTGGGGGTGGGTTCTAAAATCATGAGCACCAATCACTACAGGCACAATATCTGGAAGAAAAGTCGTATGGACACAAGAATCCGGCAGCAGTGTTCCCGGACAGCAAGACAGCCACACACTTGCAGCGAACGCACTTCAGCTCACATGCGCGCTCGCGCGCGGTCACAATACTTTTGAGGGCATTGCGCTGGGCTGGGGGTGGGTTTGAAAATCACAAGCACCAATCACTACAGGCACAATATCCGGAAGAAAAGTCGTATGGACACAGAATCCAGCAGCAGCGTTCCCGGAAAGCAAGACAGCCACACACTTGCAGCCAACGCACTTCAGCTCATGCGCGGTCACAGTACTTTTGAGGGCATTGAGCTGGGCTGGGGGAGGGTTCAAAAATCACGAGCACCAATCACTACAGGCACAATATCCAGAAGAAAGGTCGTATGGACACAAGAATCTGGCAGCAGCGTTCCCGGAAAGCAAGAGAGCCACACACTTGCAGCCAACACACTTCAGCTCACGCACACGCGTGGGCAAAGTACTTTTGAGGGCGTTGAGCTGGGCTGGGGGCGGGTTTGAAAATCACAAGCACCAATCACTACAGGCACAATATCCAGAAGAAAAGTCGTATGGACACAAGAATCCGGCAGCAGCGTTCCCGGACAGCAAGACAGCCACACACTTGCAGCCAACGCACTTCAGCTCACGCGCGCCCTCACGCATGGTCAAAGTAATTTTGAGAGCATTGAGCTGGGCGGGGCGCGGGTTCGAAATTCACGAGCACCAATCACTACAGGCACAATATCCGGAAGAAAAGTCGTATGGACACAAGAATCCGGCAGCAGCGTTCCCATACAGCAAGACAACCACACACTTGCAGCCAACGCACTTCAGCTCACGAGCCTCATAGCTCAAGAAACAAAGAACCTATATACATTTTAATGTTTAAGAACACATAATAACACAGTTCAGTTATCATATAGCTCATTTCAAAGAACTAGTGTCTAGTTGAAGTCTTTAGAAACTCTAATCAAAATGTGCTTCCATAAGGTCACAGAGTACGATTATATGTCAGTTCCTTCAGCTCCAAAAATGATACCCAGTCAAGCATGTATCACTGAAATATGGGACCTACCAACTTTCAAGGGCAGCATGTGTGTGGTGCATGTCTGGCATGTTCCTTTGCAAAAATAACTGAGGGATTCAAATATTTCAACCTCAAATGGCACCTGAAAGGATTGTAAAACAAGGAATGTGGTTTACTACATTAAATGTATAACCATTCGTATATTGGTAAAAACAAAATGCTCCATGAACAAATCTACCTGTGAGCACTGGTCTAACCTTCGTAATAAGAACCCAAAAACCCCAAAGGTATCACATGACTTAGGGATCCAGCTCTGGAATGGTTGATACTAGATCCCCTGAAGGTTTACAACTAGGCCCCTGTCTGTGCCTGTCCGGGCCATGGAGGGCTCGGAGGGCCACCTCCTTCATCCCTGCAGCACCTCATGGAACATGGACTGGGCATGCAGCCTGTTCCTCATGAACCTGGGCCTCTGGAACTTTGTGCACCCCTCTGGAATACCTGTGAGTCAGGCGTTGAACCAAGGTGTGCCTATGCCATTCTGCACCTAATCCTTCTTTCAACGCATTTCTGCACCCTTGTGCAAACTCAAACCTTGGTGTGTTTTTAATATCTCTGCCCCCCATTTTGGATTGCTTTCTGTGCCTTGTGCGAATTTGATTCATGGTGTGTTTTTGATATCTCTGTGCATGTTTTGCATTGCTTTCTGGGCCCTTGAGCATATTCGAAGCCTTGTGTGCTTTTAATATCTCTTCACCCCATTTTGCATTGCTTTCTGTCCCCTTGTGCAAATTTGAATCCTGGTGTGTTTCTTTACATCTTTGCACCACATTGTCAGTACTAAAGCATTCCCATTGCATCTCTTTTCTTGCTTCCCTTGGCTAGTAGGCCGCCTGGTGAGCTGTGCTCGTACTGTGCAGCCCCTCCTCAATTGTCTTTCTTTCCTCCACCACCCCTATCGCACACACCATCCCCCCTATCTTTTCTAACTGCTATACTATCACCTATCCTCCCTCTCTCACGAAGTCTGGAAGAAAAAAGCTTTAAAAAGACATCATGACCACTAGCCCTAGCCTAACGCAGACACCTATGTCAGCACAAATTCCAGACAGATTTTCACTGATATCCTCTTTTCTGTCCCCTCTCCAGATCTATGGACTCCTCATCTTATCTCTACTCTCTCTCCTCTCACATCTACACCCATTAATGGTGACACTAGATGGGAAGTACTTTTGGCAGGCTTCTCATCATCCAGGTGTATTTTTAATGCCTGTCACAATGGCACCATCTTGGTTCAGGGTCCTCAAGCCACCCTCCTCCTCTTTGACCGGCACTTACCGCCCCTCATCAACTTCCTTCCCACACATGCTACTCCCTCTCCCACTCCATCTCCCCCCTCCTCTGACGGGTGTACGACACCCCTTTACCCCTCCTCAGAAAACTATCTGAGGCACTGACCTCTTACATCAAGCCACCCTTAATGCTCACTCTGCTATCAAGTAATGTGCTGAAATCTGTCTCCTTTAAGACTTTGTCCTTGATTTCCTCGCTCAATCGGTACGTGGTTCAAAGCCAGCGCAGTCACTGCTTTTGAATCGCTTCTCCCTGATGGCTACAAGAACATATATCTAAGCCTCTCCCTAAATGTGCTGGCAGTGGAGTTGCACTGGTCTTCCCTGAGTGGGTCCCTTCTTCGCTGATACCCACCAGCCCTACTTTTCCTTCCAGAGCATGGTTTGCAAACGGGTCATCTCTCCCACTTCCTCCCTGACCATTGCCACTGTCTACAGGCCACCTGGCTCTACTTCCCGGTTCCCATCTGAATGGGCTGATTTCTCCACTTCTCATCCACCTCCTAACTCCTTTTCCTGGGTGACTTCAAAATCCACCTTGACTCCTCAATCATGCAATCCACTCTCTTCTGTGACCTCTGCTCCTCACTCTACATTCTCCCTTCTGGTCCTACCCACTCTGTTGGACACACTCTCAATGCCATCATCCACAATCATCTCTTGCTCTCCTCCCCACTCACCACCCCTCTTTCCTGATCAGACCATTCTCACCTTTCCTCTCCTCTGGGCCCTCTCTGCTGTCTGATTGCACCTCCCCCAGCCCTGCCAACCTCGTTCACGAACATCCGTCCGATGAAACGAGTGACGGCTGCTGCCTTCTCATCTACTGTCCTCCCCCTGTCTCCCCCCCACTGCACACTCCCACTGACTCCGCTCTCAGCAAACTCCATCTTGCCATCACTAACACTCTTGACATTCTTGCCTCAGTTATGAGGATCCGCCTGAAACATGCCTCCAAGCATAACAAATGGTACAACTCTGAACTTGGAGCCCTGAAATGCAAGTGCAGAGCTGCCTAACGGAAATGGCAGACCTCAGGCTCACCCTCTGACAAACTCGCCTGTTGCCTGCTCAAAGTCAATACTAACTCTACATTCATTACAAGAAAATGGCCCTCATCCAGGCTCCTATCGCTGGTGCATCCAACAACACAGCTGAGCTCTTTAAAATCTGCAAGGAACTAGCCAACCCTTCCACAGTCTCCACCTCGCCTCTTCCCTCCCAGGCCCTCTGCAATGCATTGGCCACACACTTACCTGCAACAAACCAGGACATCCTGAGCACCCTCGCTTCTCTTCTGCATACCTTCTCCCACCCTCCTGCCACCTATGGTTTCCCACCTCCCTCTGCCTTTCTCTCCTCCTTCTCTCTTATCACATCTAAGGAGGTCACTAGAGTTGTCCTCTCTATGAAGGTCTACTCCAAACAGGACTCCCCCTATTCTTCAAGAACTATTAAGGACAGCATTGTCTTTCTTGCCCCTGCATTTGTTGATTTCTGCAATCACTCTTTTGCTACTGGGTCGTTCCCCTCTTCCCTCAAGCATTCTCTTGTGCACCCCCTTCTGATAAAACCTTCTTCAGACCCGTCCTGTCTTGCTACCTAGCACCCCATCTCTTTTACACCATTCCTTGGGAAACTCTTGGAGAAGCTTGTCTTCCCCCAACAGACCCATCATACAGAGCTTGCGAAATGATCATCAATCTGGATTCCGAGCATCCAGAGGCAGGAAAACAGCTATTCTGAACACCCATGAAGAACTGCTTACATCTCTTGTTTCTAACTCTCCTGTCATTCTCATTCTACTTGATCCCTCCTCTACATTTGACATGGGTAACCACTCCATCCTCATGAAACAGCTCCACAATACCCTAGGTATCTCAGGTATCTCAGGCACTGGACTAGCTGACCTCCTTCCTCACTGACTGTCCCTCCGAGCTTATCCTGGATTCCTTCTCCTCTCCCACCATTATCTCCACCTGTGGCATCCCTCCGGTGCTCCAACCTTTCTTCTGGGCTCTATAACCCCTATCTTGCCCCACTTGCACACCTAATTTCCACCTACTCCCCTCACGTCCAGTGTTATGCAGATGACACACAACTCTTCTTCAAACTTCCCTCTGATCTTCTCCCCTCCATCATTCCTGACTGCCTATCTGTCATCCCGTCCTGGTGTGCCTCCAATTATCTCTGCCTCAATGACAGCAAGACTGAGCTCCTTCCCATTGTGACTCCTGTCAACTCTTTCTTCCCCTCACTCTGACCACCCTCTATGGGGTTTCCCCCTTCTCTTTCATCTAAAGCCAAAAACCTTGGAGCCATCTTCGATTTCTCTCTTACCTTCCTCCTTCCCATCCAGGACCTTCCCAAGAAGGCCCACTTTCAACTCCACCTCCTCAAAGGAATCCTTCCTTTCCTCACTTTTCCCCAGAAGCTCAATGTCTCCACAGCTCTGGTAATCTCTAGGCTTGACTTCTGCAATAGCATCTTCCTTAATATAGAGAACTGGAGGGATACCCCTGAGTGGGAGGCTAAGGGCTATACAAGGCTAAGAAAAACAAAGATGTTCCCAGTCTCACTGCGCCAAGAAATTATAATTAATTGTTTGTGCAAAGAAAAGCCTTTATTGTTTGTGCGAAGAGAAGCCTGACACGTGTTTCAAGCTGTGTACAGCTTTTCATCAGAGGCTTAGGTTGCAGCAATAAGAACTCCACATTTAGAGTGGGACAATGCCAAATACAGTTCTCAAAATGCCTCGCAGTTGCGGAAAGCTCAATGACCGCTTGTTTCAGTCTTCGAGTAGACTGAAACAAGCGGTCATTGAGCTTTCCGCAACTGCGAGGCATTTTGAGAACTGTATTTGGCATTGTCCCACTCTAAATGTGGAGTTCTTATTGCTGCAACCTAAGCCTCTGATGAAAAGCTGTACACAGCTTGATACACGTGTCAACACGAGTAGACTGAAACAAGCGGTCATTGAGCTTTCCGCAACTGCGAGGCATTTTGAGAACTGTATTTGGCATTGTCCCACTCTAAATGTGGAGTTCTTATTGCTGCAACCTAAGCCTCTGATGAAAAGCTGTACACAGCTTGAAACACGTGTCAGGCTTCTCTTCACACAAACAATAAAGGCTTTTCTTTGCACAAACAATTAATTATAATTTCTTGGCGCAGTGAGACTGGGAACATCTTTGTTTTTCTTCAACTATTCCTGTGGATGTGTATTGGAAGTACACCCACACCGCCCAGATACCCGCAGCCTTGATGTTTATTTTCTTAATCACTGTATAAGCGCTGTGAACTTGTGACTTTTTCTGCCATAACTTTGTTGTATACAAGGCTAAGAAAATGGAAGAAGTCCTGCCACTTTATAGGTTAGACATACTATAGATCATGTATGTAATAGTTCTTCATAAACGTGGCTGGAATAAGTCAGCCCACCAATAACCCTACAACAACGATGGAGACCAATTATCCAGGTTTAGGTGTATAAATTGCACTACGTTATCATGCAGTAAGACGTTTTCAAAGCAGGTCAAACAACTTTTATTGGTGTTTACCATGTACTACTCCATTGGTAATAATATTTTCTTGCATTAATCACAAGCAATTATTTCAATTTTTCTTATGTTGCTGTTAACTTCTTTCAGCATTTCTTGTTAAAAATTGCTTTTCTTATGACATAACAAACAAACTGTGCAGTTGTGATACAAACATGGGTAACATTAAGTTAAATCGCACATACACTTATTTCTCACTTAAGTGCTAGTACATTATTTATGGCTGTGAACTAATTATCATCTCACGAAACTAGACATGTTTAAGACATGTTTACCACACCACCATCACATGAATGAATATGTATGTGTGTCATGTTTTACTGTAAATCAACGAAAGTAGAACAATCCTGGGTCTCATATGTGTTCAAATAGGCTTCTTCCTTCTTTGTAATCCAGTCAGGTTCTAGGGCAAAGGTAGTTATTTCTTGAATCTGTCTTTTGATGGCCAGTGTCGGGTCCTTCTTGAGTTTCTAGTAGGTGGTATCATCTTCAAGGAGTTCCCCAACCATCTTCCGTTATTGACTAATGCCTTGTATCATGATTCCGGCCCCTTTATCAGCTGTCATGAACCCCCACGTTGTCACGGTTTTACTCCACGGCACACTCCAGCCAGGGACTCCTTCCCCGACAATGAATGTGATGCACAATAACAAAGCTTTTTATCTTTAATAAACCACAGGTTATTTTATTTGAGAAGGCCCCCAACCCGTCTCGCACCCAACCTTCACAAACACCCTGTGTCACAATGGACTAGGAACCAGGCCGGTGTGTATCAATGATATATTTATTAATTTATTATTTAATGAAAATCAACCTATATAAAAAATAGGAAAAATATTCAAAATACAACAGCCACTAATAGGTGGTAACACTAATGCAATGATTCCTTCAGAACAATGAGTTTCAGATATCCTATCACAGTTTACATGGATCTTTAATGGCAAAACAAGAAAAAGAACAGTTTTTAATCAAGTGATAGCATCAAGGTTTAGCGCACCCCCTGCAACACTCACCCCAAACATCAGCTAACTTAATTCTTTTGAATGGAAGGCAGTGGCAAGGTATAAGGATAGAGAGAGAAAAATTGTTTTGGAATAAAGCCCACCACCCCAAGATGGGAAGTCAGAAAAGAAAATGAAAACCCGTTTTTGGAGTAAAACGACAGAATCAGATTTTGCTTACTACTCTCAAGGCGGATCACAACTGCTAGGGGGCAGAATAAAAGGAAATTTGTGTTGCTACACTTGAGGAGATCAGGAAGCTTAGAGACTACTAATCAGTACACAGAACAACGTGGAAATGAGGTAGGAAAATTGATTTTGGGGGAAAGCAAATGCAAAAGGAAGAAATACAAACAGCAAATGGAAATTCGTTTTACACAGGTTTTACAATGACAGGTAGCTAAAGAAAGGGTTTAGCTTTCAAAATCGGAAATCGGTTTTCAAAGACAAGGACAGGGGCACATGACAGATGGGATTCTAGGCAAAAGGGATTGCTCTCAATGGGATTACGGTTTGGGGTTTTCAAAAGTACTGATGCAAATAGGAATTCATGGGGAAGACACACAATACACGGACAAATTCGGTTTTCAGTGACATGGAGACTAATCCTTTTGAAGCAATACTTTAATGACTGCAGTAAATAAAAACACTCGACAAGATTGTTGATTTCAAATGGCAACAATTTTGAACGTGAATTTCAATGGGGGAATTAAGTGATTTATTTCAAAATGATACTAAGGATTTTCTACAGACAACTGAGTGATTTATCAAAGGAATACGCTAACAACCACAGGCTAATGCAGATTCTTCTATGGAAAGATGGATGAATTATACTGGCAATTTGGGACTTTCAATGGGATTTCCAATGAGATTTTAATGGGATTTTCAATGGGATTTTTAATGGGATTTTCAATGGGATGCAATATTAAACATGGGAAAGGTTTCTGCAGTTTAAGACTGGGTTATTTGCTACTTACAAAGTAAGCCTTGGTTTGGGATTCTGGAAAGCCAGCCTGATCTCAGGACACTCTGGACAGCTAGGCAAGAGGGTCTGGTCTCTGCACTAACCTGGATGAGATTCTGGACAGCCCGCTGGATCTCGGGACACTCTGTACAGTTAGGCAAGGGGTCTGGTCTCTGCACTCTTCTTGGTATGGTTCAGCTGCCTCCTCTCCATCCTCCTTCTCCTGTCTCCCCAGATTCTTGTGTGTGTGTCTGTGTGTTCCTCTGCCTAGCACAGTCCCCCTTATATAGCCCAAATGACATAATTGCCTTTACAATCTAGGGAGAGTATTCTATGATTACCGCTATCCTCTGATAGGACAATCTACCCTTCCTCTCCCTGCCCCCCGGCATCATTGGTTCAAGGGGAGGGAGCACCATCTGTCTGTTTGGCATTTATTTCAGTTCTTTGTTTCTTAAGACAACTTTTTAGCAAAACTGAGTTATGTTTCCTACTTCATATGTATACTAGCCACCACCATAAGAAATAGATATGCGGTTTCAGTTAGTCATAGGGAATAAGGTAAGCCGATGGCCAGCTGTGTGCGAGGTAGCATAGTCCTTTGGTGCATTTTCGTCCTTTTCATAAAATATATAACAGTTATATGAATAAGCATGTTCATAATGGAATTTTCCATCTTTCCATCAAATCTCATGCTTGTCACATTTTTAAATCAGCCCGAAACCAGTCTTTACTGGCCATTTCAGTCCACAAATTCCTAGGAACATGTACGTAGTCTCTAAATAACCGCCTGGAAATTACATGGAAAAATAGCCTAAAATGAATCAATCCTTTCATGTCAATTTGGAGGATCAGTCACATATGGGAGGGTGGTGCTTCTTCCCCCATAGCCAAATGTCTTCCCCTTTCTCAGCCAGTAACCAGAGAGTTTTATTGCACCCTTTGAAGCTTGTCAGTTTGTCCTTGGTAGTGGGTGCAGGAGGAAGTCAAACTTCCTGGTCAAGCACTAGCCACACTTGCTTTCTTTGTCCTCCCTGCTAGTACTGCCTTTCAGTCTGGCAGAGCAGGGAATTGTAACACCCTCAGTCACATCACATGTCATTGTGGAATAGTTCATGTATAGGTGTGACTTGCAGTGGGAGGCAAGGTTTTCAATTGAGTTTTGTGTCAGCACAAAAACGGTTTTTTTTCTGGTATTCGGAGCCTCTTCCAGATGATTGAAGTCTTGTGGGGGAAAACATAATATACATGGCTTTAGTCAAAACACCATCCACAACATTTTCACTGACATTTTCTGTGCGAGCAAAGTACCCTTTCACATAGGCTTTTTTAAAAGTATTTTTTCTTTATTTTGCACGTGATCAAGCTGTTTGTCATCTGCAGTGTTTTAGAGCGCTGCTGTTCATATGAAAGGGAAAACAAAATCTGTGTTGGTTTGCAATGTAGAAAGCCCTGCCCCTCATCTGATTTACAGTAAGACATGGCCGTTTTGGATGTAGTGCATGACTTTGATGTAGTGAATAACTTTTTAGTATTCACATGAAAGAAAAGCAAATGCAGGGCAGTTTTGAATTCAGTGCATAACTCCTTGTTATTCAGATGCAAGAACAGCAAACGCAGAGCCGTTCTTGGCTAAATGTTCAAATGCTTGCCACACATGTGCCAGGGAAAGGAAAGCAAAGCCATTTTTCATGGCAATGTTTGAATACAGTTTTTTAGGTGACCAGGATTTCTGCATAGGGCCTGTAAATGCACTCCACAACATCTCGCTCTTCATTTCCAAATCTGTCACTGCAGCCAGACTCAACCTCCTGAATATCAGAAAAATCTGCTATCTTTTTTCTTTCAATACTGCTAAACAACTAATCTCCTCCTTAGTCCATTATAGATCGGACTACGGTGCCACTCTCCTCTATGCCTTCCAAACTATGGTGTCTCACCTATGGACAAAGTCCTCAACTTGACTGTCTGTGCTTTTTTTAACCATTCTCGATTTACCTCTACGTCCTCTGCCCATCACCAGATTGTCTGCCTATCTATGAAACAAAGGGCTAGGTATACACTTCTTCTCATCATATTAAAACTATCCATGGACTCACCCCACCATACCTATTGGCTCATTTCACTCCGTACTCTCCTCCTCGCTCGTTACGATTATTCTAAGCTCAACTCCTTGCCACCACTCAAGCCCCTTGGGCTCCCTCTCGTTTTAGCTATCTCTCTCTCCTCCCTACCCAACTCTGGAATGCTCTTCCTCTACCTCTCCATACTACTCTAACTCTATCACTATTTGAATCCAACCTCAAAGCCCTCCTTCTTTCTCAAGCATCTGTTTCTGAGAACTCCACATTACTGCATCACAGAGTTGTCCTCTCTCCCTACTCTTCACGGACAACCCTACAGCACTTTCCCGATACCCTGCCATCCTTAATTTAGCACTTCCTCCACCATCCATTTCGTATGTCATTCTGTCCTGTACTCCTCCCTGGTTTTATGTTTCCACCTTCCCATGCAACATCTGGTCTTCAAGTCACATTCTCTCACCCCAATGTAAAGAAGCCATATCCTCTCTACTATATTATGAATGCTATATTTTGTAATTGTCTTTGTGCCAAAATGTATTGCTTTCCCCAGTGCTCCAGATAAGATTTGGACGTTTGAGTATTTTACTCCCTATTTTTTGAAGTTGGGAATAGAATGATTTTTTTGGGAGTAAAAATGAAAGTCCAATGTGAGTATTTTATGTGTGAATAAAAATGTTTTTAACTGGAAAACGAAAATATTTTTTGTAATCTTTATTTCTTCGCACCTAATTATTCATACACATTAAAAGATACATGTTTACTTCTTCTGAACAGGCAGCAATAATGCTGGCTTGTTCCTGTAGTACTACATACAGTACGGGTCCAAACAAATCCATTGAACTGTGTAGGTGAACGCAGGGGCACAAGATTCCACAAGTCTGCTTCTTATTTTTTGTTGGGAATATTTCTACTCCCTATTTTTATTTTTGGGAGCATTTGCCTATGTTTAGAGAGTAAAGGTGGTCGATACATCCCTTATCTGTAGGGCTGGCTTTCCTTGTGATTTTTTTTATAAATGAATACATAAATAAGTTGTCCTTAAGGGATTGAGTTTCAATCTGTTTGATTCATCCAGCCGTTCACCTCCTCCTTTAAAGAGATCCACTGTGGAACTCAGGAAGTCCCCCAAATGGAGGACTACCTTGGTGTCACGGGAATACATATAGCATGTCAGGACAAACAACTGTATGGAATTCACTAGTGGATACATTATAAAGTCAAGAGTGGGCTTAAAAAAGAGGCATGAGAAACTCCACAAGTAATTGCACTTTTAGCTGACTCAACAGAGAGAGTGACACATTTTGGACCAGCCCTGAAAGTATGGTTCCACCCATTCGAGGCCTTTATGACTAATTCAGAACTGGTAAAGGTGCCAAAGCAAAGTAGGGTGTTCAACAGTGTCAAAGTCCATCATTGGTTTTATTAAAATAAGGGCCCCAATACCACTGAAAAATTCAATTAAGAGAAAATGCAATGGAATATTTAGAAAAGAAAAATTTTCTGTACTTTGCTGCAGTAGCAATATATCTAGATACCTTAATAATGAATGAAATAATCTTTTGTAACATGCTTAATACCGGAGACCAGTCTCTAAGTATGGATCAAGATTCTAACCTGTGTTGCCGTGAGTTATCTTGCTTGCAAAACAAACGTGTTGCACCTGAGCTATCCTTGTGGCATCATTACAGGTTTGTAACCATGGCTAGCTAATCTGTGTGAATACTCCAGTCAATTCCATCCAGCTCAGACAAATCCTGCATCAGACCAAGCACAACTCAGGTGTAAAAACATACGCAGCATGGTTCACCCCAGAGATATCACATGTTGAAACCAAACTGAGATCACTGGAGAGAATTTGTTATGGCTCATATTCAATCGAAACCAGAGCATTATTCATGTTTAGACCAGTCAGCTACAAAAAGCCATGTACAGGGCAAAACCAGATGTTTACCAACATTGTGGGGGCCCCTCCAGTGAGAACAAATAAGGCAAAATAACCTGTATGGTGGGATTGCCCCCACCCAGGTGGACCTACAACCACGTTTTTGCTCACTATATCTTTAAAAGAAGATAACTATTTTTAAAAAAAAATAAAATGTGTCCTATTATTATATTAAAGTGCCCAAACAACAAAATGATTATTTAAAACAATGAAAGAGGTTATAATTATGTTAGGAATGTCACAACGTGAACTGTACACACACATATATAATACATTTACCTGTCGCCGTTCTTCCACATATAAATTCACACAATTCTGTAAGAATTGCTGGCCAGACACCTGAATGCTACCTTGAAAGAGTGGATGTCTTTGAGAACGTCTCCTAACTGGCATCACTATTTCGTGCTCAGTGCTTGCTATTGGTTACTATATTTTCCCAGGAATCACTCATGGGAATTGTACAAGGCAGCAAAAACCCACGATCTCCTAATGAGCCCAGCCCTTTAAAAATGTACAAAATATTTCTGCGGACACCAGAGGTCACCTCACAATGTAGAGATGCCTTACATTTCCTGCTTAAAATCACCCCTCTCTACAAGGCATATAAAGCTGCAGTGCTCATCCCACCCTTACACAGCCTAACCTTTTCCCGGATAAGCAATCTAATTGGGTCTTCAATAGTGGAGGAATCTTTAGGAAACCATTTGTGGATAATGGGACAGGATTTTGGGCACTGACGATTCCCTTACAAACTTGTAGGTCTTGAGCAATTACTTGTTAACCAATTGAAGCAACAGGTCTTGTGATGAGTAACATGCATATTCATTGGCTTTATCTATCCAGTAAGGGCCCTCTGAAATTATTAGTTGAATTCCTCTGAGTTTGTGCAGCTCCTCAATGGCCACAAATGTCCAAAAGGAAGTTCATCCCCCTACATGAGGCCCTGCTCACTTCCTGTCGCTTTGGAGGTTTTTCTAGGCTGTGAGGGAAGGAATAAAAGAGGGCAGACTAAGAGCTTGTTTGGAGGATTTTGGAGAAGTATTTTATTTTGTTGTTGTTAATCCCGTTTGTAGTATTATTGTGATTTGAATACATGTTGCTGTTCCCAATTCTGATAGTGTTTGTTCAGTGTGTTGTGTTAATGTACCTTTATATTAAACCGTTGCCTTTTTTCGCGTGCCTTTCCCCTTCTGAGTCCAAATCTATTTGTTTCCCAAAAAATACAAAAAGCACAAAAAAAAGAGCGTTTGTTATGTAGTGAAGTATTGTATTGCATTGTATTAATTTGTATTGTCATTGTTGCAGGTTGTATTTGTAGATAAGCTAAGATCTGCACACCTCCCTCTTCTGACACACCGATGCGGGCGGGGGAGCAACTGATTGGGCACAATCTTTTGTCAGTGTCTGTGGATGTTCTTTGTCATGGTACAATAGCTATGCATTTTCTTGTACTGGCAGGTGTACCCCTGAATAATTTGTGACAAGCGAATGTAACTTGTTTTTAATGATTCCCTTAATTGACCATATGCAATTCTGGCTTCCCCAGTGCACAGGGAAAGTGCTGCTATAGGGGTGGAAAGACCATGAACACCATGACTCTCCCTGCCTCTCACTCGTTGACATGGTGTTCCACATGAGCATAGTTGTCTGCTACCTGCCTCCCTGGATCTCTGCTGCTCCCTCCCAGGGAAATCAGAGAAGTGTGACTCTCCCACGAGCTTCCCTCAGGGATTCCTGGCTACTCCCTCTCCCCCTCCCATGTTTCACCCCATGGCACTTGTCTTGCCCACTTGCATCACGAGACGGACACTGACTGGCGTGTTGCCCTCTTCCCTGAACATCTTCCATCTTGTAGTAAAGCATCATTCACCATGTATAGTCACTGGAAGAAGCAATCCTACATGTTCATTTGTTGCCAACGAGCTCCATAAAGGGGCCAATAAGTGCCCTCGGGCACTGTATGTGTTATTAAAAGATGGGCATGCAGACTGTCAGTGACTACATGCCAGTCAGAAGCCAGATTCTTGGTGGTGAATGACTGATGTAGGTTTTTTGCTAAAATCATATATAATCTCAATGTTCCATTGCATTGGTGCTACAACCTTCTTGGTGAAATGCAGATTCAGTCCTCTACTACTGTTCTGTTGTTATCATTGAATGAAGGGCAATGCTTGGGTTCTGGGCAGCATCAGGATATTTGAAGCCATCACTGCACGTGTTTTGTTTTGCAACTGGACACTTGTACCCTAACGAAATGCTATTTAGCTTTCAGATTTCTTCGTGAATGCAATGAAGTGGGTCTACACTGGTGTTTACGTGGTTGTCAAGAATGAAATGTTACCTGTGTACATTTTTGAAATATTGTATCAATTATATGTGGTATAATATGTAATTTTTATCAAGTATGTATTAAGAATTAATTGTACATGTATGAAATTCTGCAATTCATGTTTATTTATGTTTTTTTGCTATTGAATGAATACAAGTGTATAAGTTCTGTGAACTAAAAACAACTAAATACAAGAATAAATAAATAAAGTATTTTTGCTAGCGTGAATGTGTCTTCCGCGTTGACGTGGCCTGGGTATTTCTCACATTTTCCTTTGGTATAGCTAACTACCAAGCGTATGTCACATTTGAACACAAAATGTCTATCATGCGATTGATGATTTTATCGGAGGCTTTACATTCGTCCAAACACCCATTGAAAAGAAGCATCCCCTGGTCGCCACGGTGTTGCTAGGTGTATCGAGAGAGATGTTAGGGGAACCAACTGGTACCCATGGCAACCCCCGATTGATGCCAATGTATGTTGGTCCATAAGCCCCCAAACCATACGATAGAACATGTTCTATATGCCAACGCCATAGAAGCCTAGAACACACACATTTCTAGCACGCACGGGCGACTGACAATTTTCTAAGTAACGAAAACTCTGTTATTCCACCAAATATTTTATTAAGGCTGTATGAACAGCTCGTGGGTTAAGTGTTTGCAGTGGCCCCAGGCCGCCATCTTTTTGAGGTTGATTAATTGAGCTCCATAACATCGGGTACTACATTATTAGAGCGCATAGAACCCAGCAGGATCTGGCAAGAAGCACTATATAAAAACACAGTATTATTATGGTATGCTCTATTATTGACCACCGCAGTATATAGTCATTCCTTACTCTGACTTCCTAAGCTGTGTATGTCGTTCTCTGTTGCTTCAATCAGCTTGCACTTAGGAGCGAGCATTGCACTAAGATGTGGTCCTGGGTTGGGCTTTATAAAACACACGAAGAAAAACAATCTCTAAACAGTAGCAACGAAGGAGACATTAGAAGCGCGTGCCTTTGTCATGGCACAAACACAACAAATCACCTGGATAAGCAGCTCTGTTACATTTTAAATAGTGTGAAAATCCACTTCACCCGCATAAATTCAGGGCTCTGCCAAGGCTTGACTTGAATAATGCACACACCGCCGCGGCTGTTTCAAAGCCAACAACAGTCCGTTCTATGAAACGCCGCCGCTTTTCAGCATCCCGCCTCCTGACTGCTTAAACACCGAGGTAAGGCAGGTAATACCACTGTGAAATTATAAGCCAGTGCTTCAAAGTGATGCCTCTGTTGCAGATGTAATCTGCGCTGCTAGGCCAGCCTTCAGATGCAGCATAACATCATTTTGCTGAACGCCACCTCTGTCAACCAAACCCTGTCCTTCCTGTCTAGATGATGGCAGGGAGACTGCGGGGAGAATCCTCTCTGAGCTTTGCTAGAGAGATACAACTTGAACATGTAGAGAAATCCCACACTATTTGCCATGAAGGATTCTCTTATGGTCAAAAATACCTATTGTTCTCTCGTTATAATGTGACAATCAACCCGAACACTTTCAAGTGCTCTTGTAGATGTTAAATTGCCTATAGAAGGTGAGAACAGAATATATCATAGACAGGTGGAGTGACAACAGGCAATATTATAAACATTGGATTGATGTATTTTTATTTATGCAATAAGCCCATCGCCTCAGGGGCATTACTGAGTCAGGTAATGCCCCGGTGCCCATAGTTATAGGCCCGAGCGAAGCATACATTACCCGAGCGGGCATTACCGAGTCATTACCTGACTCAGTAATGCCGCCACGGCGAGGGGCTTATTGCTATTAGTACCCCGGCCCGCAAGACCGGGGTACTGATAGCATTGTTTTTCTGTTGGCGTTTCGGAACAGAAAAAAAAATGTCAAAAAATACCCACCGGAAAGGGAAAACGGAGTCCGTTTTCCCTTTCCATGGCGGCCATCGGGAGCAGACGCGCTGGGGACGTTCGCTCCTGAAAAAGGACCAAAAAGAAGGTAAGTGGGGTTGGGAGACCAGGCAGGGAGGGGATTGTTTGGAGGGTGGGGTGGCGGGAGAAGGACAAAACACTTACCTAAATCCCCGATGGTGGAAGATGGCAGCCTCCAACCGTGTGGTGGCTTGGAGCGTGGATTGCCCCATTTCGAGCCCCCTCATTGGCTGAGGGGCTGCCACGCCCCCCCCCCCGCTGCAAACAAAGGAAAGTAATTGCTGGCAAGGTATTGCCGATCGGGTAAAGCCACGGTGAGGGCCAATCAGATTGCATGTAACGATCTGATTGTCCCTCGCCGGGGTGCTAATTCATATTATTACACAGACATGAATTGAGGAAACACGATCTAAAGCTTCAGGACTTTGTGGAAACTGTAAACAGCTTGGATTGTGATTTCCAGACTGACACCAGGTGAATATAAAGGAGAAAATCATATGATAGACATTAATCTGATATGTTAATTATAAGAACGACTTTGCGTAGACCCTCTATACTAAATAGAGATACTCTTTATCTTTTTAGTTGAATTAGAAAAGTATGCAGCAGAGGCACAAAATATACAAAGAATAACTCCTGAGGAAGGGAATAGAATTCCCGCAACACAGAGAGGATTTTATTGATTGTTGATTTGAGAAATGTTGAACATTGTACAGTTGAAAATCTTCCATGTTGAAAATACAATTGTGGAGAATGTATGATGATTATCATAACTCTATATAAACAATCAAGATTGTTTGATATAAACATTTCTGAGTAAAATAATTTCTTTGAATAGAAAACTTACAAATATTTCTTATCAAATACATGGTTTAAAATATTGATTGAATTACACTAGATTTTGCTGTGCAGGTGGCGGGAATGTTCCACACATTTGTGGAGACCTGTTTGATTTTCAGATTGGTACTACAACCCAGTGTGAGGCTTGGTTTTTCTCCCCTGCACCCTAATACCTGTCTCAATAATAACACTATGTTAATTTAAACAAAGGCATGCTCCTGGCATGTAGGAATTAGCATCTTGGTGTTTGGGGCCACTACTCAACAACATGCCCAGGCCCTGACACAGGTATGCAGTGCATAAATGGAGGCAGGATCAAGACAAGTGTGTGTTCCATAAGTCACACCTAAAATTCTTTGGTCATGTGTTCTCTCTGTAAGGAATGAGTCCTGATCTCAGGAAGGTGAAGGCCATTTCTGAAATCTCGCCTCCAGATGATGTCAGTGTTTTAAACTTGCAAAACAGAACTACTTCTTGGCTCAGTGGGGTCAGGGGGATTCTAAGAGAGGGGTGTTATATAGGGGTAGTCATCCAGAACTCATGAACTGGACATAAAGATATATCAATAAGGGTTTCCATTCAGTATTCCAGACTAGGCATCGACTTAGCTGTAGTGTTGAATTGAATCTTCTTACAAATTGGGGGCTCGTCTGGGATGTCTGGGTTAGATCTATCACTTGTGCAGCTTAATAAAGTGTGCTAACTGACGGGATACATACATCCGGTAGATCACCACGCTGTTTTACGCTGTAAAGCACTCTTCAAAGGGACACTCTAAGGAAAAGTTCTGTTTTACAAAAATAAAATATTAATTTCTGTAAGTCAGGACAGAGATCAATCTCTAGAATGACGACCTTGGTAGACATGAAAATAGCGAGGGAGCACCTCTTACATAAGCTATTTGTGAGAGGTGAGCGGACTCACCAGGACCAAACGGTCTGGTTGCAGGCCATCGCGCAACAGGTCACTGAAACAGGGTCAGACAAATGGAGAGATCAGGGTCCATTACATGTGGCCCTGAGTGAACTATATATGGCTCCTAAAGCCAAAGATGAACACAATAAGATTGCCAGGATAGCGGCATACCTGTACCTATATATGGGAGACATTCAGGATAAATGTACTGAAAGCCAAGATCTGGCAAATAGGCGACAGATGGCGTTAGAGAAGGTCCAATCTGACCTGGTCTCTTCTGAGCAGAGGCTGCAGGGGAGCCAGGAGTTAGAAAATGATAGTAGGCAGTATATCATTAAAATAAAAGAGGATATGGACATCCTGCAACAGGAAAAGGCTGACCAGGATACCAGATTTCTGGCCTTGCAAAAGGAATAACAAGAAGGTTTGGACTCCCTACTACAGAGCCAGAAAAAGCTGGAGCAACAATTAGATTTCAATAGGGTATGTGCTGAGCAGGTAGTCACCCTGCAAAGCCACCTAGATAGGGAAAAGGCAGAAAGCAATAAATTGATTCTGAAAGACCTGGATACCCAGGCAGAGTTTGATCAGGAGCGCCAGAGAGCTGGTGCCTTCCGAAGGCAAAGGGACGACCTGGCGGCACAGATGCAGAGTCTTAGTCAGGAAAGGGACACCTTAGGCCAGGAAGTCTGCCATTTAAAAAGGAAAATGGAAGAAAATCACCTGGCCCTCCAGGGACTGGGTGACCTCCAAAAAGAACACCAGAACTTGTTAGAGCACACCAGGAGGGTGGAGGCGGCTCTGGCAAGAAAGGAGCAGGCCAGTAGGGAAGAGACTCAGGAGGTAACCCTCCTGCAGCAAAGACTGGCCCAGTACTCCAGGACCAATCAGGAGGCACAGAGAGAAAATGAGGCTCTCTGTCAGCACAATGATAGGCTCCAACAACAGGTAGCGATGCAGGAGAGACTGATAGAGTCTAGTAAGGCCTTAACTGAGGAACTGAAAGCGCAGGCTCTTGCATTGCAACAGGGAGCAGGGGCGGATAGAGACCAGGTTCGCTGGGAGAGGGAGACTCCTGAGCATAACCTCAGGAGCCCTAGTACCAGAGGCCTTCATATCTCTCAGTCCCTGGACTCTGCCAACCCCCATGTCCCCTCGCGCACATGAGCCCAGGGCCACAGGGTTGGCAGATTACTATCCAACCAGAAGTATGGGGCTCATAGGCCAGTACCTCCCAGGAATGGAGGGGCGGGCATCCGGGTATGGGCACCCAAGCACAGTGCAATTTAGTGGGGAACCCCAGGAGAGTAGGCCCATTAAGGGCATCCTGAAAACTTCTGCCCAGTTAGGTCAGTGGGGAGGGGTACCCATCAAATCCTGGCAGCAAGGAGGAATCTGAAGACTCCTCTGAACGGCGCAGGACACAGGAGACCAGGTCCCCACATTCTGCCAGCCATTCCCAGGCTCGCAGAATCCGGGAAAACCTTGAAGAGCAGACAGGAACCACTGGGAGCAGAGCCTCTGAGTCAGAGGATGAATGGACCAGGGTTACCTGAACCAAAAAGGCCAATAAGGCAAAAAGGGCCTTGCTTAAGGACCCATTGAAGCAAATAAAGGCAATAAGGAGTGTCTTCACGCCTTATCATAAGAACGCCAAGTATTCCGTTTGGGAACACTTGGAGCTCTATGAGCAAATGATGGAGACTTTCCATTTGAAGGACAGCAGTAGCTGCATCCAGTACGTCAAATGGACATTCTCCCCAGAATACTCCAGTTTCTTTGCGGGGCTGGAGGACCAAAATCATTTAAGATGGTCCACCTATAAGGCGGCCATCTTGAAACATTTTTCTGTTCACAGAAATCCTCAAGAGGCCCGCAAGGCAGCCTACAATTTGCAATGTGGGGAGGATCAGGCCCCACAAGGGTTTGTGCAAGAATTAAAGCGTGCTTTTGCGCAGACCACCAGAAGGGTGCGCACAGACAGCAAAGAGTTTGTCAATACATTTTTCCATGCTCTCCCTAAATATATAATGACCCAGCTCGTGAGAGATTTTCATGAGAAAAGATCTTTAGACTGGGTCATTGAACAGGCTACCCGGATCTATGAGGTGCAGAAGCCTATCGAAAATAAAAATAACGCGCCGAAAAACCCCAAAACCAACAGCACCCCTGCTGCTGCCAAGGTGGCAGAGGTAAAGGTTGCCCCCGTTTTAGATTTGGAGATGGGGGGGCCTAAAAACCTGCCTGCACCAAATAATTCACAGCCCAGAAGGCCCTCGGGCCATTCACCGACAGGGAGTCGAGGAGGTAGTCCCACAAATGGGGTCCCCCGCTCCCCTGACTATGTAAGTCCCCGCTACAAGGGAAACCGACCAATCCTGGGTTATGTGTGGACTCCTCCAGCCCAAGGGGGGGATCCAGCCAAGCACCTGACCTGGGGAACTTCCCTCCTAACTTCCCCCAGGAGGGCAGAAATTCTCCAAATCCTGGGCAGAACTTTTTCCCCAGGTATCCACCCAATTTCCAGCCCCAAAATCATCCATCCTTCTTTCCCCAATTCCCTGAGCCCAGACAACCTAATCCGGGAGAGGGGAGGCCAAGGGTGGAGGGGTACCAAAATCTTCCCAACCAGGGGTACTACCAGAGAAGGGATAGCTACCCTTCCCGGGATCAGCCCAGGGGAGAAAATAGAGCCCCGTATCAGCCTGAGCGGGTTTCACAACTTGAGCGCCAGGTCCAAAATATGGCACGAGATCTGGGTCACATACTGAGGGCTCAACAGAACCCTCAGCTGAGCATGCCACCGCAGAATGCCCCAAACTCGGGACCTGGTGCTCCAGAACAATGACGGGGGCAGCACCCCGATAACCCACCGGTTCCCAGGGAGGAGGCACAAGGGGAAGGGGGGTGTAAAGCCTTGGAGGAAGCTTCCTTCCCAACTTGTAAACAGCCCCTGGAAAACCAGGAACCGGAAACAAAATCTCTTGCCCCTGAAAGCCTGCCTCCCAAGGAGCAGAGGGGGGGTAGGAGAAACAAAGGACCCAAACAGACCCACTTTGTGGAGGAGGTACAGATCTTCCAATGTGAGGGAGAGGGATCCTCAGAGGATCCTGGGGAAAGGAACTTCTCCTTCAGAGATGGGGGAACTCCTCCAAAGGAAAAATGGGTCCCAAGGGAGGCCAATTCAGACTGGGGAGATGTGGAGACTGAGCTACCGCCGCCCATCATCTCATCCCAGAACCGACAATACCAACATCCCCTGGTTCAAACCCATCCTGGTGACTGCCTCCAAAAAGGGGGGGGCGGCCCAGAACCGGAACCAGGGAAACCCACAATGGCTCTGATCTCCAGTTGCCAACTTTTTCTTTCAGATTCCCAAGACTCTCCACAGAATTCTGCCCAAATCTCTTCTCTAGCAATGTCCAAAACCAGAAAGTTAGCCCACCAGTTGTCCAAAAATGTGCATTATCTGTGCCCCCTTGAGGAGAAGGAGGGAAGATACTATTCCCCGGTACAAGTACAGGGGCAGGGTACAATTTTGGCACTGGTGGACACTGGACCCCAAGCTACACTTCTGTCCAAAAGGGCCTTTGAGGAACTAAATGCAGGAAGGGGGGAGAACTCCCAAATTCCTCTCACCTCTCTTCCTGGACAACTGCAGAACTTTGACGGGAAGGAAATTCCCGTTGAGGGGACTGCAGACTTGGACATTAAAATTGGGCGACACAAGGTGAAACACCCGATCATAGTAGTGACTCCAGAGGGCACCCCTTGTTTACTAGGGAATGACCTCCTGAGAAGGTTGTCACCCCTAGTAGATTGTGTAAACAAGGTCCTCTGGACCCAGACTAGCCGACCAATAAAATTAAAACAGAGTGTCAACCATGTTAGTTTAAACGGCACCTGCCACATGGTTGAACAAAAATCTGACCAAGTAGAATTTCACTTCCAGAACAACCAAATTCCAGATGTGACAGTAATAGCAGTAGGACAACAGAATGGTGATGGGGGGTCCTCTCTATTTCTGAAAATCAACCTTCCTTCCAGTTTAAGGTGGTGTTCCACACTGGAAGGAAACACCCTGAAATTCTTTACTAATCCACAATCAGAAACTCCCACTCCTATAGTCCAGAAACATGTGAAATCAGCTCAGAGCCTGGCTGATATTCAGCAAATTGTAGAGCAGTTGTTCATCCCTGTCCAGTTAAATGATGGGAAGGACTCTGTTCTCGCTCGAGTGTGTGTGAACAACGGTAAGAGCTTCATCAGCGAAGCCATGTTCCGCCAACTCCCAAAAGATCCAGCCATTACCACATTCAAACTGATTGTCATGATCTCTGCTTCCAAAAGGTCAGGGTTTTCCCAACTCCCTTGGAAGCAGATTCATAACCCAGGTTCTGAGTGCCAACCAGTCCCAATTGGGACCTTTTGGACCCAGTCCTGGCGCCAGTGGCACCAGGCTCATAAATATGCCCAGTCCCAGTGCTGGAAGCGCCGGGCTTATAATGCTTGGGTGGACTTACCTGCAGCAGACCATGCTGCTTACTTGCCTGCCAGTTGAGCCTCTGATCCTCTTCTGTTTGGAACTACTTTTCCTGTTGGGTGGGGCAGGAGCCACTCCCTAGGTTCAGAACACTGGAACTCTTCTGGAAAGCAGGAACTCTTTTCTTACCTAGGCGTGGCTGTGGAAGGAGACACCTAAGCACTACAGGAGGCTATTTAAACCACACCCGATGGATGAATCTTGCTTTGCGTTATTCTGCATCCTCTGCAGCAGAACGCTCATCGTGTCTTCTGCATCTGATCCTGGGCCTAAGGAAAAAGGCTTACCATCCTGAATCCAGTCTTCAGCAACACCTATAAAGACAAGAAAGAACTGGTTAGCATTACGGTCTTCAGTGACAGCTCTTCACTTACCTGGGCCATCGGCTGTCACCAACGCCTCGCGCTGCATTCTGAAAGACAAAGGCTTACCTACTCTTAGTGCGCTCCGGAGGTCTTCACACTGCATTCCGGCATCTGAAAGACAAAAGCTTACCAACTCTTTGCACGCTCCGGAGGCCTTCGGCGCTGCATCCCGCATCTGAAAGACAAAACAAGGTGCGTTTAAAGACATTGGGGAACTTTAATAATCACGTGCCATTACTCCTTTCCACATCTAACCCAGTGGGTATTCCGGCACCCTGCAGCCGCTCCGAACTTATACCTGCAAAATAAAAAGACAGTTAGAGCGCATCGTGAAGCAGGCAACAAGCGCTTACTTACGTGCTTCCAGGCGCTTCTATTCATCACACGGGCTCCATCTTCAACTCACTTCAGCCCATCATCCACCATCGCCGGAACCCTGCAAAACAAGAGACATCATTACTAAAGACTTTAAAGACATTAGAATTACTCGAAACTTACCGTTCGTGCAGTAAACGACGGACAGCAGTCCTCTGAAGTCAAGAGGCCTGCTCCCCTTATCCAGTGAAGAAACTGGTTACAGCACCCTGCCCCGAGGCAGATGGAGAGCACGGCGTTCACTTACCTAAGGTGAGAGCGTTAACCTTCGGGGTTCTACAGGAGAAGAGAAAGGGAAGAAGAGAGAGACATTCAATAACCCAGTTCATTAATCCCATATTTTCTATCTGCAGACATCTTACCCTTCGAGTCAAACATACAGTGCACAGAGGTCCAGCCCAAAGAGCCAGCCGTGTGTTACACATCACCTTTGAAGATACGGTATACGCCCAGTCAAGACCGGCGCCTCTACGGGAATCAGGTGAGCGTTACACTGATAGACAAATGGGAAATGGACCTGGAACACCTAATTCCAAACATCTCCTGCCAAGCAGGTGTATGCTCAAAATCTCCATTGGCAAAAAGAGCATAGTCCATAATTGTTGGGTTGTGCGAGACGTCACAGCCGCCTTTTACTTAGGCAGTGACATTCTCAATCGCTTTGCCATTAGTTTGGACCTAATAAACTTCAAAGCTTGGTCCCGATTAGCAGATAATCCCATGGGCTTTGATGATCCAGAAAAAGCATTTAGGTCAGCTCAATTGCTACCTTATGCAGTTGAAATTCAGATCAAAGAGGAAGTCACCATCCCAGAAAGGACCCGACAATTCTCCCTGGAAGTGAAAGTTAAAAGAGGACAAAAATTGCAAAACCCTGATGCTTATATTCATCTAAATGCTTCTCTCCAACAGCAAGGGTTAGGGGTAAACCCAACACCATTAGTCAACATAGAACATGACACCATTCCAATAGAGGTGGATAACAGCGACTTAAAGAGTATTACTCTAGCTGCAGGCACCATTATTGGAATGGCGGTTGATGACCGACATTTTTCCATTGATCTAGGAAATGAACTGTTAGGACCAATCCCCAAGGACTGTTTTGACGGTGACAGTGATGACAACACAACACCAGACAGGATTTTCACCCGGCATGGGGGGAACTTCCTGGTGTACACTTCTTGCCCCTATGGTAAGGAAGATGTGACTTGTGACTTCAGGAGGGATGAGGTGATTTTCCAGGTCCATGAGGGTTGCCTTTCCCACCTGAGGCCTCCAGTCCAAATCAGCACTCTGACCGGGGACTTCTCCACCCAGCTGGAGGAGGCCGCTGAGATAGCCAAACCAGAAGTCTTTCCAGGCTTCAGGCAGATGGTGGAAGAGAGAATCAACCTAGCTGATGCCTGTGTGACTCTGGAACAAAAGCAAAAATTGAAACAAGTTTTCTTGGATTTCCAAGATCTCTTTGCGGTAGACTCATATGACTGTGGTCGCACCGACATCCACACCACAACAATTCCCACGGACCCTGGAATGACTCCAGTGTTTGTGAAGCAATATCGTTTGCCTCTCGCATCCATGGAGTCCCTTACTGAAATAATTAAGAACCTTGAGTCCCGGGGAATAATTCGTCCAATACACAGCACCTTCAGTAATCCGGTGCTGGGAATATTGATGCCAAACGGCCAGTGGAGACTCTGCGCCGACCTCAGGGAGCTCAACAATCGGGTCCATACTTCCCGATGGCCTCTGCCCTACATTGACCAAGGGCTGGCCCAGATCCAGGGGTCACAGGTATTCACTGCAATAGACCTGACCAATGGATACTGGACTGTGCCAGTCAGTAGGGAGGACCAATACAAGCTGGCTTTTACCTTTGGGGGCCAGCAGTACACATGGACCCGGACTCCCTTTGGATACCTCAACTCCGGCAATGAATTCAACATTTTCCTACACAAGGCCATGCCCGACCTGGGAGCAAGGAGTAACCTGGCTTATGTAGATGATGTCCTCATCAAAGGTTCATCTGTGGAGGAACACATAGCGGAGATCCGTTATGTTCTGACCCAGTTGAGGGCCGCCGGAGCAAAACTTTCCTTTCAGAAAGCACAGTGGTGTAGAACCCGTGTTAATTTCTTGGGGCATGAGATTACTCCTCAGGGTCTCTGTCCCCAGGAAAAGAAAGTGGAAGCACTTCAGAAACTGAAAGAACCCACAACTCTGCGGGAACTAAGGAGCCTCCTTGGACTGACTAATTACAGCAGAAAGTTCATTGAGGGCTACGCAGAGATCACCAGACCCCTGATTCATCTCCTGAAGGGGGGGTCAAGTGGGAATGGGGTCCAGAACAATCCGAGGCAGTAAGACAACTCAAAAGAAGCCTCTCATAAGCGCCTTGCCTAGCTTACCCTGTCAGAAACAAGGAGTTCTTCCTGGAGACGGGGTTCTCTAATACGTGCTTGACGGCAGTATTATACCAAAAGCATGACAAAGTCAATAAAGTAATCTCCTATGCGAGCAAAACTTTATCCTCTGTGGAGGAAAAATTCAACGATTGTGAGAAGGCACTCCTGGCAACGGTGTGGGCATTGAAGAATTACCGCCCGTTTATCCAGGGGGAACACATCATAGTGGAGACTCCACACCAGCCTCTGCAATATCTCCAAAGTGACAGAATCCGGGCCGGAAATGTGAGTAATTCCCGAATTACTTCCTGGATTCTGTCAATGCAAGGCTTTCCTGTGGAGGTCAGATATGGCCAAAACAAGAAGAGTCCCCTCGTGCAAGGTCTGGCTGACTTGCATGATTGTGCTGGAGAAAGCTGTCTCGAGGACGAAAGTCTAAAAATTAAGGACAACATGGAGGCATACCTTAATTCCCCACACAAAGTCTTTGAAGAAGACAAGTGTGAGGGAATGCCCACTGTCTATGTGGATGGATGCTCTTACCATGTTGACAACGATGGGGAGAAAGAACTGGTGGCTGGCGTAGGGAATGCATGGGTGAAGGAGTTCCCAGAACCCTCCGCTGGATACAAAATTGGTCCCTGAAGTAGTCAGGTGGCAGAATTGATGGCTGTGCATCAGGCCATCCTCACTGCTGTCCAGCATCAACTCCACAAACTGGTCATAATCACAGATTCGGATTATGTACGGAACGGGTTCGTGGAGCACCTGGTCAACTGGAAAACCAGAGGCATGTTATGTGCTAATAACAAACCCTTGAAACATGGGAAGTTAATCCAAAACATTGATGATCTGGTCACATCGAATGGGATGACCATCTACTGGAAAAAGATCAAGGGTCATTCCAAAGTAGAGGGACCAGACAAAATTGGAAATGACTTAGCTGATCAGCTGGCCAAAACCGGGGCTATCCAAGGGGATCTAATCGAAATAGAGTCCCTGTTGGGGGAAATCCAGGTCACCGCTATCACTAGGTCCCAGACAAGTGCTGACAATGATCTTTCAACTGCACAATGGAGTAAGGAGACCCCTGATGCTGATTTAATTACAGCTCAGAAGGGAGAGCCAATTATTGGTAAGTTTTACCAACACCTTGAGGACCCTGAGAACTTTCCCCTGACAGATACCGATTACATTGGGAAAGAGGACCTAAGAGTGTTGATGAAATGTCCAAAAATGTTCCGAATCCAAGACGGTTTGCTGGTAAGGAAATCCAAAGCTGGCCACGATCAGTGGGTGGTTCCTACCTCATTCCGAAGCCTGATGTTAAGTCACGCCCATGATGCGGCCACCGCCGGTCATAGGGGGTTTCACACAACACTGGAAATCTTAAGAGAGGTTGCATACTGGCCACACATGGGGCAGGACTTTGACCAATACTTGAAGGGGTGTCTTGTGTGTGCACAATTTCAGCCATCATCCCTCACGCACCGTGCACCCCTCCAAAAGAGGGGGATGACACTGCCATGGTCAGATTTGCAAATCGACTTTGTAGGCCCTGTAATCCGCTCATCTAGAGGAAACAAGTACATGTTGACCGTTACATGCTTGTTTACCAAGTGGGTGGAATGTCTCCGAGCCCCAAACTGCAAGGCAGAAACAGCAGCTGCCCTGATGATTAACCACATCTTTTCCCGTTTTGGTCTACCGCAAAGGATTGAGTCAGACAGAGGTAGCCACTTCACCAGTGAAGTAATGACAAAGATGTGGGAGATACTGGGGGTTAAAAGGAAGCTACACATTGCTTACAGGCCAGCTTCTTCTGGAGCAGTGGAGAGAAACAACCGAACCATTGTGAGCATATTAAAGAAGTTTTGGCAGATTCTGGGCCAAGTTGGGATATCCGATTACCTCTGGTCCTAATGGCCATCAGATCTACTGCTTCATCTGCAACCAAAATGTCACCATTTGAGTTGATGACTGGACGCAAGATGGTGCTTCCCCAGCATTTGCTCTACAGAACCCAAGAGCAAACGTTGATAATTGCCTCCACAACTCATGAGTATGTGGAGAATTTAAGGAAACACCTTCAACATGCTTTTGCCTATGCTCAGCGGAATCTAGAAAGATCAGCCGAGAGTATGAAGACCCACTATGATCTGAAAACTTCCAGGAAGGAATATCAGGTGGGGGACCGGGTCTAGTTATACAACTTCCAAAGAAACCAGGCAAGACAGCGCAAATTTTTGCCTACATGGAAGGGACCCTTTGAGATTATAGACAAGATCTCCCCTGTGGCCTACAAGATCTGCATCCCCAAAGGCGGTTTGGCAGAGGGGGAAGACAAGTGGTTCCACATAAACCAGTTGAAGTGTTGCCATCCCAGGCACACTTTGCAGCAACTGGAGGAGTCCTCTGTAATCCCAGAGGGTACCGCTCCAGAGTAATTCAATTCCAACCCTAAAATATCCTACATATAGCCTATCAAATTCTGTGTTTCTCAAGTGTATGTGTTCCTGTCGCTTAATTTAAAAAAATGTGCATGTTCATATCTGTGGAGTTCTAAAATATATATGCCACCCCACTATATCAATGGTGGGGGAGAAATGTCCATGAATAGGTATTGCCGCTTTTACTTTGTCGTCCGAGGAGAAAGAGAACCTGTAGACTGGCCAAGGAGGACGATCCGGAGACCGGGAGCAGAGACCCAAGGGGCCCGGGGTACCGCCCAATCCTCCCATCAGGACCAGCAAGGAGAACTGATTGATCGACTGGAGGGAGAAAAAGATGCTGAACTGTGCCATTTGCAGAATTGGAAGAAGATTATGCGGACATACCAGTGCGTGGGTCAAAACCTTCTGTGCACTCGACTCCCCATCGACTCAAATTCAAAGTGCAGTCGCATGGGGGGGCTTTGTTGGGTGTCCTGACCCACGTTTGAGCTATCATGCTGCAACATTTGGTGCTGTGGGCTTAGAAAATCCAAGATGGCCAAAAAGCCCACATGTACGCCAGAATAGGAAAACTGTGCAGTACTGGCATGGAAAACATCATGATGGCCAGAACTTCCCAGAAAATGCACAGGGAAATGCATGAAGAATAGGCTGCCACCCATTTATGCCTATTTTGTGAGCACAGGAGGGCACTGCCTAAAACCACCATCGGGCTACCCACACAGTAGCCTGAAACCATTGGGAATGGCAATGCTGATTTCCAAAAGCAACCCAGAACTGTGGGGATTTCATTTTCTTAAATCCCAAAAATGGTTGCATTACCAGTACTCACCACTATCAGAAAGCCGGCGTTTTAAAACCACCAGACTTTTGTGTAAAACTGAACAAATGAAACAAAACCAGACCAAGGAAAGACTTGCTAAGAGGTGGATACAATGTAAAACTATATTCTGAAATGACTTGAAGGAAGTAATTATTTAATGTGTATGTAAAAATCGTAAGTGATTTAAACTGGGAACAAAAAAATGACATGTAGCTAAAAACTGGCTTAAAGAGATTCCAATTCTGCCTGACATCTACCCCCACAGGAGTTAAAACCTGCTCAGCCACTCTTCCCCTTGCCAAAAGGAGTTGTCACCTCTCTGATTAGATTAGGGGTGGAGCAGCTACAGGGAGTTGAACAAAGGCCTGTCCTGGACTCAGGCAAATGTTATATTGGGGGTGTCGTAAAAGTGGCTTCCTCTTGGCAGAAACGGGGAGGGGCAGCCCCCTCTGAGGACAGGCTGAGCTTAAAGAAAGTGGATAGACTGGTTTCTCCACCATGTGACCTGGGAAGACACACCCCTGTTGGCCAGAATATGATTTTAAGAAAGATGTATAACTCATGGTGCGGACTTGTCAAAATTATTTAAATGATACCATAATTCTTGTGATGTTTCTGCCCACATTTTAAGAGGTTTTAGGACCCGGTGGTGTGATCTGGGGGGTTACGAGCGGAAAAGAGGTTGTCACTCCAAATGTCTGCATGTTAAAAATCGGACACTTCATCAATTAATGTCCATACTCCTTGCGCACATGTGTGTAATTTTGGGTAAGTGTCCGATATTGCAAAACCAGTTAAAAAGCGCAAAATGTTGCCATTTCTGAATGCAAGCCCCCATGAAGATCAGAGGCGGACAAGCATGGACCATAAGGAATATATAATGTGCACATGTAATTTCAACAAATTGTATATCTGGGAAGGATGTATTTGAATCAAATATAGATTTGACTGGGGAGGATCCTCTGACCCATAAAACCTACAGCATCACTCTGACTCACATTTCCTTCCCCCAATCATGGGAGAGGGGAGAATTGGGCCAATTACAAGTAGAGAGGGGCAGGCTTAGCTAGGCCCAGGCACACACCCATTTCCAAAACACATAAAAAGAGACTGCTGGGACAGGTAGAGACATTCAAATCCAGTTGCTGCGGAGCGTTTTGCCGGACCACACAACATCCAGAAGATACCAGTTCCAGACTGACTCCAGCTACATACTCCAGAACCTAGAACTTATACTTTAGAACCTAAATCAGAGGCCCAAAACAACAAGCTGAGTTCTCTGCAGCAGGCCTCAAATCATTGCAAGCTACTCACAGCCGGGCGAGCTGCTTGAATCCCTTGCCAAGAACTTTTGCCAGGACCAGTGCAGAGATCCAGGAGCCGTTCAGAGACCGCTGTATCCGGACAGACCAGACCAGTGCCAGACCAGACCGTGCAGAACCGCAGACCCAGAGACCAGATCACTGTGAAGTGCCGCTAGCCTGATTGATCAGATCCGTTATGAGGTCTAGTCCTTCCAAAATATATTGTGAGTACTTAGGTCAGATTGTGACAGAAATAAGCTCTTAGTTTGAAATAATCTAATCCAAACTATTTTAATCTAACCAGAACTGCCTCCTAGAAGTCGTCACTTGTCATTTTGTAAAGCTGCACCACTGTCACTTGTCAATTCTGCAGCTGCATAGCTGTCACTTGTCATTTTGAGTTTACTTTAAATCCGAAAAACTACCTTTATTTAATCGTCCGTATCTCTAGAACCGTTTGGGCTACGAACTTGGTTTAACTTTCCTCTGAAAGCTTAGAATCTATCCAACAAGCCTAGAACCGACTTCCTACTCCTTATACTTTTTCCGCGGTCACGATTCACGCACTTGCGAATTTTACCGCGATTTGCGATTTGGTTAAAAATCCAGCCACGTGTAACCATCAGCAGTCATTTCTTTCCTTGCTAAAAATTCGTTTGCCTCTTAATCACCATCTCTGAATCATTGCTAAAGTGAGCCTGAACTTATCCCAAGTAGCTACCACTCCCCCTGAACCTCCTAAAGGGAATTAAAACCATTTTCAGCATATTTCTCACTTCATTGCCATCACCTTTTAAAAGCATTTTGGGCCTGTGTTTCAAACTTCTATCTGTGGTCTAAGCTTGCTGGGGTGAACTGAATTATATGTGATTGCATTCCTAAGAACTGTGTGTGTTACTTCCATCTCCTTCCATTTTTTACATTGCATAGGGGAGGGGGGTGAATTGCCAGAGAAAAAGTGATTATTTTATCTTTTTGCTAAAATCATATCAAGTATTTATGTACTGCATTTTATTCCTCATTGCTTTTCCCTTGAAATCATAAAAGTAGTTTTGCTACTTTATCCATCCTATACTAACTCCTCATTGATTGTAAAGAAGTGTGCTAGTGCCAGATTACCCATTGTTGATCAACATCATATGTCTAAGTGTACTATCAGATATTAATTTATTATAAAGTGTGATATATATATATATATATATATATATATTGTTTAAATTCTCAAACAAACCTTTTAAACTTGCAAAACATAACTTCTTCTTGGCTCAGTGGGGTCAGGGGGATTCTAAGAGAGGGGTGTTATATAGGGGTAGTCATCCAGAACTCATGAACTGGACATAAAGATATATCAATAAGGGTTTCCATTCAGTATCCCAGACTAGGCATCGACTTAGCTGTAGTGTTGAATTGAATCTTCTTACACTAGGGATGGCCAGTTACTGTGGGAGATATATTTGAGACTTTGCCACCACGACCTTGCCATTGTGAGAGCTCACTAAACAAGATGTTGTGTTTCAGTGAGTGCGAGACAACATTTCTCCAAATCGAGCATGAAAGTGAAGTGGCTGAACACATGACATATTTGAATCCACTGTTATGCACAGAGATGAAGGTGGATGCCAGCCCAGTTGGACTGGGAGCCCTCCTGGCACAACATTGGCGAGGCATAGAGTCCCCGAAAGCAGCGGCAGCCTTCACGAGCAAAAGTCTGTCTGACGCAGAAAAAAGATATTCACAACCAGAGAAAGGAGGGCTATCTGTGGTATGGGCATGCACATTTTTCAACATGTTCCTGCTCGGACAACCGTTCACTATAATCACAGATCATCAAGTGTTGGTTACCAAATACAGAAACCCACAGTGCAAGATGCCACCGAGAATCGAGAGGTGGAGATTGTGGTTGCAGGAGTTTGACTTCAAAATTGTTCACAAGCTGGGGATGAAGCATAACCCAGTGGACTTCATGTCAAGGCATCCTCTTCCTGACCCATCTGCAGACATATCCATGGCCAAGGAATGCATTACATTTCCTACCCAAGTGATGCCATCTCGGCCAATAATGCCCACAATCACCAGCGAATACACTCAGCGCGATGACACCTTACAAAGGTACAGGAGTTGATAATATCCAGGAGGTGGTCATTTGTGTTTCCTGGTGGCAGTCAAGAGAGAGGCATTTCAGTGGCTGACCTATGTGGATTCAAGCAAGAGAGGAAGAAATGACTGTGTCCGCCAAAGGACTTGTCATGAGAGGCAATCGAGTGGTCATACCATCAGAGCTTCATTAGCAAATCGTTGAACTGGCGCATAATGGTCATCGTGTGTAGTTGCAACCAAGCAACAAATTAGAGACACCACGTGGTTCCCCAGTATCGACATACTTGTTGAGCGCACAATCAAAGCGTGTCACCTGTGTCAAGCACGGCATGGTAGAAAAATCCAGAACCTCTCCACATGTCAGTATTACCAAGTTCAGTATGGAGTCATGTTGCCACTGACTTCTTCGGACTGTTCAGTGGTGTAAATACTGGCTAATGGCCATGGACGTGTATTCATGATTTCCCATTGTACAGAAGGTCTTCTCTACTGCAGCTAGCACAATGATTCCTTAATTGGATAATATTTTCTCTGTGTGAGGAATTCTAAAGGTACTCAAGCCCATTCAGTGGCCTGGAATTTTCACAAATCATCTAGTACGTAGGGATCAGGCACCGTAAAATAACTCCCTTGTGGCCGCAGGGAATTGGCATGGTGGAACAATTAATGAATAGTCTCAAGAAAGTGGTGCGGCAGAATAAACTACAGTCCATGTCAGTCAATCAGGCTTTGTGCACCATGCTGCAGGACTACAGGAATTTGCCACATGGGACCACAGGAAAGTGCCCTGCAGAGATTATTTTCGGCGGGAAAGTGAGAACAAGGCTCCCTCATCTCGCTGGACCAAGAGGTAACCATCATGGATCAGGGAAAGAAGCTGGAGATGAAACAATGTGCATATTGCCAGAGGCATGTCATGGTATCACTAGTACAGACTGGAGACCGAATGTGTGTTAGTCGCAGACAAGAGAAGAAGCCAGAACCAGTGATGGATGTCAAAGGATCGATGGTGACGGCTCGATCACCGGGCCAAGTCATTACCCAAAACGTATCTCATTTCAAGAGATACCTTGAGTGAGATGTGGAAGACAGTGATGAGGGGAGACCTGTAGAAGAAGGCTCCCATAGACAAGATTCTAGAGAAGGAGGTGAACAGGGATAGGTGCATGTGAGACGTGTCAGATGCTTTCGAAGGCCAGTGTGCCTCATTGAAGAAATATGAGACTGTGAGTGAACAACTATGCCCATGTCGGGTTGTCCTTGTGTCGTTGGTTTTGTTCGCCTGGGGGAGATGTCATGTCCCAGATACCGCAGGGTTAACTTGGGTGACCGAGGGCATAACTCAAGTGTGCTGATTCATGGAGAGCACCTTATCAGCTCCTCTCAAGAGCACTTCCGAAAGGGGTTTCTCATGCACAGGATTCATTCTCCCAGCGCGACAATAAAGAAAAGGTGCATACATTCTCCTGGCTCTTTATTCTTTTTTTCTCCTATTCTCGTGCAGGGCCAGATCAATACCAAACACGACACAGACCATTACCAAGGCACTGCAAAGGAACTGTTTTTGGTGCCTGGAGGCCCATTCTTTATCTGCTAACACAGTCAACCTGGCACCTTTAACTGTATCGGATCAAATTTCACAGAACCTGCCTACACACAAAGCAGTTCCATTGGATGTGACATGGCACGAGCAGAGGGCAGATGAAGCATCCTGCCCCACCAGCAGATTTCCCAGTATGATATGATAGGTTATTTATAACGTGCTTAACACCCAGAGGTTTCTAAGCGCGGACCCGGGGATCGACCCTGTGTTGCTCCGTGTCGTCTTGCTTCCAAGGCGAGCATGTTTCCCCTGAGCTATCCTCCTGAGACAATAGATACCCACTGTGGATGACTGGAAAAATGAGGATGGGGATAAAGAAGATCAGCCTGGATACAGTAATGCCAAAGAACATGCCAAGGAACAGTAATCATGATCATTCTATGTCTGAATGGGCATATCAGCACATCCTCATAAGGGTCGATTCAATGCGGGCCATGGTGAGAGATGGAAATCTGTCCAATGGTAAGACAGAATGATCTAAAGATTATTGTAACGTTTGAGTGAATACATCCCAGATAACAAGTGGTTTCACCTTATTCATTCTCTTCAGAGGGGCTACTGCAATTTTTGAGAAAGGTTGAAATCTTTGGATTTCACCAGAATAGTGTTAGGGTAACACAGCAGTGGCCATCTAACTCTCAGTGCATTACAGTCAAACCAAACTTATGATGACCAAAACTGCAGAAAAACCTGCCACGTGTTGCTGTTTGTATTCTTGCTCAGCAATTTGGTGCTGGACTGTCATTGTCGGCAGGACACAGTGATATGCAAATTAATGTTTCTCCTCTGATAAAACACAGAGACCTAAAACATGAGTGTTAACTCTCCGGAGTGGGCCGCAGCCAGAAGAACAATTTATTAGGTCTTGTTCATTCTCAGGAGAAGGGTACTTGCACATTTTGGTCCACGTTTTAAACATGTGTTAGTTTGCCCTAAATTAGCAAAGGTAATCCAGCTGTGAGGCCATTACGCCTTGCATCTAGAGGATCATTGTGCCACTGATACACCTCGCTGATGAGGCCCACCAAGTTAGAGACATGTGCTAGGGTTGAGGTTTGTGTTCTTGTTCAAACAAAGACTATTTAGCATGTTATTGCTGTATACGACTGGGGGCTAGCCAGTGGAAATGCATTTAAGGTGAGGCTTTGCAACATCTGCATGATTTCTGGTTAGATGCTCAGAAGGCGGGAAGTTAGGCAGTAGGTGAAATATTAATGGCCCATACGAATCAAAAAATAGTGTTCCAGTGGGTGGCACCACATTGATATGCAAATTAATGTGTTGCATCCTTTGAGGCATAGTGATCTAAAACGTGATTTTAGGTACTCCTGAGTGGGCATCACCCCATAGAAACACAGTTTTCTGGCTTGCTCTATGGCAGAGGGCTCTCACATTTATTTCGAGTTGTGCATTACTTGGGATCCACCCGAATTTAGCAAGGGTAATCCAGATTGGACCCCTTGCTGTCTGTGCCTAAGAAGAAAGGGCATCACAGCCATACATCAATGATGATACCCCAAAATGCTGAAACATATGTCTGGGGTTGCTGTTTGTACTCATGCTGAGTGAAGCGTTGCCTTGTATTTCAGTGCTGACCCGTGTTTATGGGCAATGCCAGCCTAATACACACATATAAGTTTCTCCTCTGGCAAGAAACAGAGATCTGAGATCTGATTCTAAATCCTTGACATGGGCACCATCCATTAGAACAAGTTTTTGGAATTGTTTTAAGTAGGGGCTGTCATATGTTTTGCAAATTTTGAAACACTTGTGATTACACCCCAAGTTAAGTAAGTTATAATGGGCCTCATTACGACCCAGGCGGTAAGTTACCGCCTGGGTCGTACCCTTACCACCATGGCGTAAACTATGTTTACGCCATGGTGGTTGGCGGATTTACCGCCCCATTCCAAGGTGAGTGGGGCGGTAAATCCCCATTTCCCATTTTACCCTTCCCCATTCCCATTTTTGCCCCATAGGGCATAATGGGAATGGGGAAAGGCGCTAATTACGCCACCGTAAATTACGGTGGCGTAATTAGCACCAAGGTCCCTCTGCGGCATGGGTTTTAATGCCTGCAAAAAGCAGGCGTTAAAATCACCATCCCGCAAAGGGACCTTGGAATCAGGCGTTAAGGGTCGGCGCCGTTTACGGCACCGTAAACCCCTTAACGCCTGGGTCCTAATGAGGGCCAATGTGTATTTACTTATATTTTTTTAAGAATTGAAAGAGCAACCCACACCTGAAGATATATGGCTTTGTAGGGCTCATTCTTAAAAAATATGAGTTAGAAATATCAAGATTATAAAAAAAAAAAAATCAATATATTTGCCAATGTAGGTCTAACTGGCCCTCATTACAACACAGGCGCTAAACCATGGCGCTATTAGCACCATGGTTGGTCCCGGTGTTGTAACAAGTCCGCCATGGTGAAATGGGGAAATACCGCCCCATTCCAAGGTTGGCGGGGCAGTATTTCCCCATTTCACCATGGCCCTTCCCCATTCCCATTTTTGCCCCATAGAGCTCAATGGGAATGGGGAAGGCGGCAATTACGGTACGGCAAATTGCGGTACCGTAATTGCCTGCGAGGTCCCTTTCCGGGTCCCTACTTTAACGGCTGGTCCAGACCAGCCGTTCAGGTCGGGTCCCGCAAAGGGACCTCGTAGTAAGGCACTAAGTGGTTAACGGCGCCGCAGCCTTTTACGGCGCCGTTAACCACTTAGCGCCTGGGTCGTAATGAGGCCAACTGTCTTTAAAACATTTCGAAAAGCAAATAAATAGGAAAAAAACATGAGGCTCATCGGCAGTAAAAGTTTGTTCAGAAAAAATTGACAATGGCAAATTTTGAATCAGACTTAGAATGTCCACATGTGTCTTTTGTCTCAGACCACTGCATGAATGAAACTGGGCTGCCAAGTAGGCAGGTTTGCCCAACACCACAATCTGGTAGCCGAAGCAACCGATATTGAAGAAAGTGTGGATGGGTAACCAGTGGAAAGAAATCGTAGTAGGCGAAATGTGATCTAACTTTTATGCTCCGATAAGCAAATAAGCAGAGTGTAGAACATTTATTAGAGGGGCCGACGAAGAGGATGGAAGGCCTATTAAAATGTAATTACTTCTAGGGCAAAACTACATGCATTCCTTGTGCCACCATTTGGGACTGCGAGCAGTCGTCTTTTGTCTAGCGTTTCCATGGCAGGTTGATGTGACAACTCATACATGTCATTCTGTGTACCCAACTTTTTATCCACAAGCTATTTCATATATGAAATTCCTCCTGCCCATTAATGTTTTATTGGATTGGATCCAAGACATGTTGATTCTCTTCACTTTTGAAAGGATCATCTACAGATGCAAAGATGACCTTCATGCGTTTAAGGCAATCTGCGGTTCCTTCCTTGAGACATATGCCTAATCTGTTTACTACCAACTACAAGTTATGTCACCTTAACGCTACCCTCTATTTTAACTGTAAAATGCTGTTATGCTGACAATTATTATTATTACACGCCTCCCTCCTTTGTGTTGACTTGCATGGTTGGAGAGATACGTGCAGACATTTGTTTTTTCTCCCCCTCTCTTCTTCTCCTCTATAATTGAATAACGTTTGTCAAGGCTATGAATATTGCTCCGATTTCTTTTCTTTTTTGTAATGGTTATTTGTCACTTTTTTGCGAATACAAACTTTGAAGAAAGGGGATTTTTATGTTTAAATTCATTGAGGATGTCAGGATTTCTTTTTGTGTTCATATTATGCTGGGGTTCTTCTCTCCATGGGCCAACACTTAAGGTTTTATTCCGTCTTGATTGTTTCAACTATGGTGAGGTATCAGCAATCAAATGTCATGTCTACCAACAGCTACTCAAGCAGTCTTTCATTCTGGGAATCAAAACGCATTTTCCCAGTGTGGGTGAGGATACTCTTTCAGTCAGTTTGTTAAGGGAATCTGGACGAAAGGTTTAAAAAGCCAACGTTTTAGCCGCAAATATTCTCCCTATTTGCTTTGGGAACATAGGCTTGTTATCGTACCAAATTGTATTTACAACATAATGGTCTCTCTCTAATTTGTGCCCTTAACTCCCAGCAGGTAGTATTTCTGACCCATTGCTCACTTTGGGACCTCGGACTCATTTTTCGAATGTACCATGTTTTCTCAGCACCTTGGTCTCACGGTTTGTTTTGGACTCAGTGATCAAGTAAGTATTGTAATTGGTACTTTCAGGTTGTTTGGGGGACCTTGGAGTCATTGTCCAACTGATTCTTCTTTGTTTCCTCTGAGACCTTGTACTCAAGGTGCCATAATGCAAAGTTTTCTCAGCAATTGCTCTTCTTAAACCACAGTGTTCAATTATGCAACATTTTATCAATAATGAATTCTTTTGCTGCACTCTGCGACTCAGGACTCAGTGTCCCAGAATAAAAAATTGTCTTTTCAATCCCTTCTCTCGGTTCACTTTGAGACCTTAGATCCAGGGCCCCGGCATGCAGAATGTTCTCAGTAACCTGGATTCCTTCTTCTACTTGTCCCTTTCTTCAGGTTGCCTTCAGCAGCATTGCTCCTTTCGTCTCCCCTCTTCTAAACACACTCTTTTCTATCCATCTCAGTCTTAGGATCCATGGATTTACCTCTCACCTGTCCTCGGAATTTGGTCTTTATTTTTCCCTTTCACTCGTTTTTCCGGTTCTCATTTTTCTGGTCAGTGTGTTGTCGCGTCTTCAGATTTCGATAAACCTCATGTCCACAAAGCTGTCAGTGTTTCCAATCATTCAGGGTTACCCTTTCCTCACCCTTCATCTCCATTGGGCAAGTAATGAACATCATAAGGGCCAGATTCTGTTGACTTTGTGTCTCTGGTGTTCTCCAGGCACAGAGGACACAGAATATTTCACCATTGTACTGTCTGGAGGCATTGCTTGTTTCTCCATTGCAATTCAACACAACACAACCTCACAGACAGAACATGATAACCACACTTTCTTCATCCAGCATGTCTCGTCACATGTATGCTATCAGGGATGTCACATGGCTGTTCCTGGCGTGACATTCATGGAAGACACTTTTCTTGGCTCTGGGATGTCTATGAAGAAACACAAATAGCTCTTAAAAGCAGCAGTGTTGCTAGGTCTGTAAAACATCAGGGGCTAAGCTAATGTCAGGACTGGTGGGATTCGGAGCTAGCTATAGCCTTTTGGTTGTAGTCCCTGAGCTTCTATCCGGGGCTACAACCAAAGGGCCCGGGGTTATAGCCCCATTAAACTCCCCTAGCAACACCTCTGCTCATAGGAGAGTGTTTTTGAGACTGTCTCCAATTACAAGTACTCCTTATTGTGTGCTCATAGAAGTATACAGCATCACAAAGTTGCAAAAATAGTAGTGTGAAGAAACAGTACCTCATCACAACAAGTCCCAAATAGCAGACTTTCAGGGCCTCATTACATGTATGGTGGTCCGGGAAAAAGTGTGCCTGAAAGCTTACCGGCAACCTTGTTTCTGGGCCGCCACACTACAAGTCTGCCTGCTGGCAGGTCTGTCCCTGCGGGGTGCAGCAGCCCCGGTAGGCAGAGTTGTCATGGAAGCACGGGCACTGTTAGCAACAATGCCGGTGCTTCTTAGTCCCCCCCCCGACTTCCCGCTCCGCCGGGATTTGTAATGTCCCAGTGGCACCAGGAATCCGACGTTATGGGTACGGCGGCAACTGCCGTACTCGTAATGAGGCCCAAAGTGCAGTAGAAAGTCCATGGTATCAGACCATGGAAAATGGAAGGACGCTAAATTTCCAGATCAGCTTTCAGTTAATGGCAAATCATATATGTTTTATATACATTTGTAGGAAACCGTGGACTGGCATATGTTATACTTTATTTGAAAGCTTTTATGGTTAGATATTGGTTTTAAAGGACTTACTTGTAAGTTGTATCAGATTTGGATAGATCGGCTGATTAATATTTAAATTAGGAATTGTATTTAGTATGTTCCTGTAGGGAGCATATCATTGTTTGAATGGCATTTTAGTCATTTAGCCTTGAAAAAACATCATTATTTGTCCAGGGTGAAATTAGCATGTTAAGATCTGATTCACCTGAAGTTTCACATGATCGTACATCAAAGTTGGCCTTGGCATATTGTTGTCAAATATTTTATATTAATGCATGGGGGGGTGGGTTAGAATGGACTCCTGTTTGGCAATTCAGTGTGCATTTTCTTTTAAAGGAAAGTCTTTTCCTGATCCATGAAATAATGAATATGCTGACATTACTGTCTTGTTCAATGTCTATATATATATATGTATACAAATATATATATATATTTATATATATATATCACAAGGTAGTCTTTATTTTATATATAAAGCTGAATGTATGTATGTGTGTGTGTATGTTTGTCTGGCTGTACAAATCCACGCTGTTGAACCCATGGCTTCCAAATTTTGCACAGATTCATCTTTTGTCTGGGGCAAGATCGTAGTCTATGTTTGGCTGCAAAGATCTTATAATCAAACTTTTTTTGAGATGTGTGTATGTGTATGTTTGTCCGGGTATACAAATCCACCCAGCTGAACCCACTGTTACAAAATTTTGCCTGGATTCCTCATTTGTCTGGGGCAAGATTGTTGTCTATGTTTGGATGCAAATAATGCACTCCGTAGACACTCTCATTTACTGATGCCCACCCCGAAACATTAAAACATTTTGTTATCACACCACTCCAAATATGATAAATGGCAAGGTTACAGTTTACTTAAGTTCATTCATGAGAAGAGAGCACAATCAATCTTTCTTGGACATTTTCTCAAATGTGCTGAAGCCATTGAGTGACTGAAACATGCCGCACAAAAAACGAACATCACTTGGAAAAGCTCCATCTGATGCAAAGCGAAAATCAATATCAAGAGCTTCTGAAACACAACAACAAACAGCAGAGGACAAGAGCAACTTTCTCCAGGGCAAATGAGATGCCAAAGCAAACTGAAGCAAGATTTGCTGACATGAGGACAAGAGCAAAATCCTCCAGGGCACATGAGACACCATTCGATCTGGACACAGGCAATGCCGGGTACCGCAGCTAGTTTTTAATAACACCAAAAACACAACAATTCTTTTGCCTTTCTAAACAAGTCGTAAGGAACAATTCACCAGAACACAAGTCTTCCTTAGTTTAGATTGCTGGAGAACTACCTGTCATTAGGAATGACAGAAGACAGAAATTGAGAAACTGCACACTATTTAAAATCAGTCTGCCATGCGCTGCCCAGATCTCTGAAGTGTAGACCAGACCTCTACATTTCTGAAAGTTTTCAGCTGGACATCATTGGAACAGCAAGTACAATTTAATCTCTTGTGCTGCATTTAGAAGGCATAAGGGAAATGGACCTGATTGCTTCCAAAAAATGTCTCTAGACTAAAAGCATGAATGAAAACCCAGGACTGGCAGTGTAAACCGAGTCAAGTGGATCCTGCCATAAGTGATTTAGTGAGTCATTCGCATTTTAACTGTACCAGCCGTGTGTCCTTATATTTACATGGTGTAATCTTTGAGACAAGCATATGCTACTGACAGGATCAGTCTGCAATCAAGCCTAACACAAAAATAAGCTCCCTGCACTGAGACCTGCTCCTTGCAGCTAGACTTGATATGTCAAGGTCAAGACCAGGTATCTCTATCCCAGATTCTAGACCAGAAATAATGGACCTCATTACGACCCTGGCGCTAATGGGTTAACAGCGCCGTAAAAGGTTGCGGCGCTGTTAACCCATTAGAGCCTAATTACAAGGTCCCTTTGCAGGACCCGACCTTAACGGCTAGACCAGCCGTTAAAGTAGGGACCCGCAAAGGGACCTTCGCGGTAAGTACGGTACCGGAATTTGCGGTACCCTACTTAGCGCCTTCGCCATTCCCATTATGCCCTATGGGGCAAAAATGGGAATGGGGAAGGGCCATGGGGAAATGGGGAAATACCGCCCCGCCAACCTTGGAATGGGGCGGTATTTCCCCATTTCATCATGGTGGACACGTTACGATACCGGCACCAACCATGGTGCTAATAGCGTCATCGTTTAGCACCGGTATCGTAATGAGAGCCAATGTCTGAGACAAACAATTGTGTTGAAACAGCTGCACTATACAGACAGACTACATGGGAAATGTTTCCCAGAGCCATGAGTTCCTGAAACACTGCTGTGTAGAAGATGACACCAAAATAGTACTCTGTGGAATTCATGAGCGCTTGCAGGAAAAGTGCATTTTCTTGGGAATCACCACAATCCTTTTACACTACAGGACTTAAAGATAGACTAGATGTGATATGTTTAGCACTGAGCAAAACCAATGAATCAATAAGATAAAAGCATAGCACAAAGTAGAACTTAAACTATGTCCTTAATGTTATTCAGGCTGTGGGCTATAAAGAAAATTGTGAGCCATACTCATGCTATTGTTCACAGTGTGAGCCCCAACTCTTGCTAGAATGCAAAAACAATACAGTCAAAGGACCGTGAGCATTTTTTGGATCTGAATATACAACAATACATCTCAAAGAGCGAGAGTGTCCTTCTAAACATGAAACAATACTATGCAACATTATTGGACATCCATAAAATTCTATTGAAAAATACCAAAAGGTTTTGGATTTTGCCCAATATTGAATAATGCAAAGTCTAGAGTCTTAGGTCCTGATTCACAGAATATTTTCCTATGGGATTGCACCATTATAAACTGCTTCTGTGAATCAGGCCCTTAGTGGAAGAAGGGTAGAGCAGCGCTTGAGTATGCCTAATTACTGATGACCTGTCTGTCTCCCCCCAACTCCACTCTACCAAGAAACACACAAAACACTGTGTCTGGCTTGTTGGCTCTGAAGCTCAGATTAAAATGCAAGTACTTTTTCACCATAAGCCTAAACATCAATACAGAGAGTTACATAATACAATATCTGTACTCTTTAAACATATATATTGAAATCCATATTTTTTGAAGAAGGGAAATGGTAACTATGTTATCAAGCATGTTATGGATGGATCGTCCGAATTTGAGTCTGCATCAAGGCAAAACAATTATGCCTATTCATGAGCTTCCTTCGAAAATTGAGATAATGGGCTTTATAGCAGTTGACAAAAGCTAGCGGTGTGATCTGGGAATAGGAAATTACATGTATTTGTAGGGGGGTAATTAGCCACATGTAAAAGTATGTCTACTGAAAATTCCAACGCATTTTAGCAGTGTGACTGTTGAGCGATGAACAGAGAGACTGGGTGCTGTGACGATTTGCAAAATGGTGTCACTTCTCCCCAAAGAGGAGCCCTTTCCCATGAGGTAAGGGTGGTGTGGCCACTACTCAATGGTCCCCCTAGGGCAGGTTTAATGTGGGAGGACCTTATCGCATGGGACTCTGCCTCTGGGGACAAGGAGGTTCGCCTAGGCTAGAGCCTGTTGAGCAATGTCACTCCCAACATTCCCTAGCCCCCCTCCACTTCAAGCCATTTGATTGAGAGTAAACCCATGTATTTTTTTAGTACATGGGATGTAGCCAGAACAGTACATCCTGAGACGAGGAAGAACACAAGAAGAATGAAGAATAATCAACTCTTAAGTACTGCCACAAGGTGGCTCACCGGAGGCGTGATGAATGCCAAAGAGACATTGACTACTGGTGTGGACGATGTGCTGGGTTGGACTCCCTGGAATAAAAAGAAAAGAGACAATGGACTAAAGTGTGTCCAATCGTGGGGAAGCCAGGAGCCTGCTGGAACCCAGGAGTCTTGAACTCCAAGTGAGGTCCAGAAGAAAGGCTATGCAGAGGACACTGGCGGCAGGCTGTGAGAGTTCATCGTGGGTCTGACGGGTGCAGACCCAACTACGAGGCCGAATGGAAGAAGCGGTGGCGTGATCGCAACAAGCTGGACCGTCGGGTCCAAGAGCAAAGCCAGGATGGTGAGGAGCGGAGGACAACAGAGGTACATCGAGATCATCAAGGCAGATGAGAAAACAGAGGAAGCCGCCCGCCGACAAGGGAAACAGCGTAATGGTCCAAGCCCAGTGACAGCTCTAGGGCTATTGGGGAACAGAACTGTATAGAGGGCATCAGCAATGAAGTAGCTTCCGGACACTGGAAGAGTGAAAAGTGCATTAGGCAGGATCTCTCTCGTCCCAGTAGTAATGAAAAAAATGACAGGGTGGCATAATACCACTGCCCATCAGAGACGGGACAGGGACCCTAACAATTGCAAACCAAGCATCAGCGGAGAGCTTCCCCACCACAGTGGCAACAGTAAACTCACAGACCAGCAGAAACTGGTCAGGACCCTGACAAGTGTGAACGAAGCATCCAAGGAGAGCTTCCTCATTGCAGTGGCACCAATAAGCCCACTCGCCAGGAGAGAAGGGTCTGGGACCCCAACATAAGTGAATTGGGCATCGGAGGAGGACTGCTTTGTCGGAGTAGCAAATATAAGTCCCTTGATTGAGAATGGTTTAGGACTTTTCTAATACTGAAAAGGAGTGGCAAAATATACATCAAGTGGAAAGACATGAAGAAGAGGTTGTATACGAATTGTTTGTTTTACAACTGTTCGAATTACAATTGACCTTTTCACAATTGACCGAATTGTGAAGGTCAATTGTAACCCCACCCAATGCCAAACCCCCCAAAACCCCTATATATATATATATATATATATATATATATATATATATATATATATATGGTCAATTGTGAAAAGGTCAATTGTGGCCCTTTAAATTCGGTCAATTGTTCATTCGAACAATTGTAAACAAACAATTTGGGTAATACCGAACGAAGAAGAGCTTTTTGAAAAACCAGGCAAATGGAGTCATTCTCCTGGACATAAAACTAAAGTCTTTGGAATATACTCAAGATATGCCAGGGGAAGGGAGTCATTCCACCTAGCCTTACTTTGAACTGTACAGATCAAAACCAGGATAAGGAAGCCATTCTCCTTGTCCAGGTCGTTGGGTTGTGCAATGAGTGTGTGGCACCCATAAGCCAGGGGAAGCAAGCCATTGCCCAGGACTCCCTTTGTGCAAAAGAGCATTTTTTTTAACACTACCTGACTATCAGGAGAAGAGAGTTATTGTCCTGAAGATCGAACTTTTGGTTGCAGTATTTTTTAGTTGTATTGTAAGGGATAGAAGTAGGTTGTGACACAGAATGGTGGAGTTTAATTTTGACGGACATTCTGACAGATCCTTCAGCATTAGTTTGAGGCAGGGAAACCACTCACAGACGATATGGATAGTGAGGGTCTTTTTTTCCATTCTAAATGTTTATAACCACCAACCTGGCACCTTTGTGTCATCTTACTTCTTCAACACCCTTACAGTGCCTAGGCGGATGAGAGTAAAGGTGCCAAATTGCACATATTGTACTCACTAAACTTAAGCCTGAAGTCCTAACATGAAACTCCACACACCATATGTTTGCAGGTTGCCCTATAGCAGTTACATGGTGGAATGAAACGTTCATCAGTATGAACATGCCTAAATGTTCACAAGTTTCATCTAGTAAGAATGCAATGTTTCAAAATGCACATTTAAGTCCACAAATATATATTCCCACGAGTCAGGTCTAGGCTCTTAAAGGGAGTGTTATTGTCTCAGATCTCGAGATCCATTTGCACACACCATACATGCCAAGAGATATTATATGATAATCAGTTAAGCCTTTAGGTCCAGGGATGTCATTTCACAAAATGCCAGGTATAGCGGAAGTGACATCACACAACCCTTGACCTCTGATGACATCACAACAACTGCTGTCATTTGACCCCACCCCAAGTTACATCACGGGAAGTGATGGCACACAACCTTTCACCCCCTGACAAAATAGGAAGTGACATCACATAGCATTGTTCCTCAGTACACTAAAAGACATATGAATGAAATCCATGTAGACACAGACACACACACGCAATATCCATATGGCAGGCACATTAAGCCAATGTGCACCCTACATGACATAAAACAAATGTGCAACCTGTGAAATTAGAGGGGGAAACTACTTAGGAATGGATAACATTGCAGTATACAGACGAATGTGAAACATGTTGTTGGATAATATGTACACAGAGCTAGAGGTCTAGTGAACAAAGCTTGTCCAGAATATGCAAAACTACTGGAGGCAGTGGTAAGGGTGCAGCAGGGAGCCTTCACTCAGCTACACACTGGAGGACCCTCCAAAATATGATTTTTGAGATTGCTAGTGTCATTGCAACAGAAACCTTTTGAACTCAAATTGTGCAGACTTCAAGAATGTATGTGGAAGCTTTGCATTGCATTTACATTACTTGGTGTCGATACCACAGCCTCATCAGGAGATACTAAGGTGTGCACAGAAGTATAGAGATACAACTATTGTATAGAAAAAGATTAATGTTTGAATTAGAAGTTGGAGGCGACTCAGTGAATGTGGTAAAATAGAAGTAAATAATGTTTCTGGTTAGGGAGAATTTTGAGGTACAGTGGTATATTTTTAACAGAGAGATGTCAGACATAGAAATGACTGTGGTTAAAGCCCATGCTATTTCAAAATTACATTTGGAAGGGGATTGGGAAGCCACAGATATTGAAATATGGAACAAAGAAATGATGGAACGAGTAGCATCTGTTGGTTCAGATAGTGAGATGAAAAAGGCCCTTTAAACCAGTCTCTGCAGAAGCAACATGTGACTTCAACAGCAAAAAAAGAACATTTTAAGCTGACATGCATCTCTTTTTACCTATATTTCCACCTTCAATTGGTGGAGGACATGTTAGCAGACAAGGATGTTCAGGTCAAACAGTGCCAAGAAGCAGCCCAGAAACATTCTTAGGAGCTGTCAAGCGCAAAGAAATTGTGCAATGACAAACTAGAAGACATTATTGGATTGCAAGATACACTGAAAATGTTTCAGGTTTCCATAACTGCAAAAGCAAAATGCAATTGATCAAATGCAAGCTGAAATCAAGACATATCGTGATGAACTGCACTACCAAGTGACACCGTTTTTGAGAATCCAGGCCGCTAATAATCAATGTATGGTGGCAAAAAATAAACTTCAGTGAAAATATAATGACCAATATGCATGTAATAATGGCCTGCTACACAACATTGTGACACTAAAGCAAACCATTGTGGAATTGAAAAAAAACAATAACAAATACATTTTCAAAGACGTTGCGTCCCAAACTGAATTTGATCAAATTAATCATCATTTTAGTGTTTTACAACAAAAGAGAGATTAGCTAGCACAAGCATGTGTTGCTCTAATCCATGAGGAACAGCAACTGATTTAAAACGTAAATCAGGCACATGTACATAAGGGTTTGAGCCTAGTATCTTCCTAAGAAGTATCCTAAGTAAAAGATGCAAATTTACATCTATAAGGTTATTTGGAACAAATAGAGACTGCCTTTATACAGGCATTCCAGTGAAAAGAATAATTTGAAAATTTTATTTTGCAGTAGGAAGAGAAAAATCTTGAAAAATCTGGCATTCTCAAAACTTGCCAGCATGATAATACATTTTTACAACAGGAACGGCAAACTAAAATGGACTTGTTAACTTCACATTGGAAAATCCTGAAAGCTAATCAGGGCACCATGTGTGATTTGAGAGAATAATTAGTCCACTGTAACAAAAAGAAAAATAGTGTTGCGATAGAAGAAATTAAAAGTTATGCCAGGAACTAAGGGACTATAAAATGACCTTACAGCAGCACAGCAGACAACCACACGATATTGGTGCTTTGGACTGGGGGGATTATGCCATCTACCGGAAACTTCCCTTATGCATGCTGAAGGACACAATATGCCTGTCCCTTCTAGAAAACAAGGAGCTGTGAGGTATCTAACATCCACTGCCCCAAATATTTCTGCCCAGGAAGGTGAGCATTCCTTATCAGATATAGATTACTTCTCACCACTACCATCGACAAGGGGAGAGGGTACCCCATTCAGTATGTAAGGAGGGGATAGGACTTGACATGAAAATACATTTGGACCTGAGGTAAAATATCAAGAAGGATTGAGAGACCAAAAGTGCACAACATTATTCTGCAGAAAAATTCTTCAGCCAAAGAAGGGCATTTTATTTTAAGTCTCTGCCCAACGGAAAACTGGGAGGATTAGTCTATGCAACCTAGGAGAAGCAACAGTGTTTATTTTCAACCCTCAGAGGAAGAAAATCACTATTATCCAACCTCTAAAGAGGGCTCCTGGAAAAAATCCCAGAGAAGAGAACAAAAAAAATGGAGGCTGTGTCCCACACAGGCATCCCTGAAATTCATATAGGCGGGAGGGCCCAGATGACAACTGGAAATGGGGTTCCAGCAGTAGGTTTGACTTTGAGGGGGAGTGGACTCAGGTTCAAAGATACAAGAAGGATATATCCATAAAGAGCTTAATCAAAAACCCCATGAAACTAATAAAAGCCATCAAAATTTGTATGACTCTTTATCAGAAAAATGTTACATATTATGTGTGTTAACATCTAGAATTGTATGAACAAATAATGCCCTTGTTTGAAATACAAAATTATGTCAAAAAAAGGGAGCATGCAAAATGGATGTTCTCTCTTGGGGTTTCCAGCTTCTTTCAAGGGATGGAAGACCAAAATGATGATAGATGGTTGACTGATAAGGCAACCATTTCAAAACACTTTTCTGCATATAAAACCCCCCAATAGGTATGTGCATACAATATGGTGTGTGGTGAGGACCAATCTCCAAAAGAATTTGCACAAGTTAAAGCTTGCATTCGCACAGACATTTTAGCAGGTAAACACCAACAATAGGGAGTACATTACCACATGTTTTAATTCCCTTCCAGAATACATGGTCACTCAGTTAGTGAGTAACTTTGATGACTTGTGAAGTCTCGAATGGGTGATTTTTCAAGCTACAAAGATGTATCTAGTACATCTGAAGAGAGAGTAAAGAGAAGAGAAGAGAGTAAAAAACACATCTGCAACTGCAAAAGTGGCCGAGGGGAAGAGCATTCCTCCTTTGGATCAGAACACATGGGGGTACAAAAATGCTCCTCTTAATACCAAACAGAATGATCAACAGAGAAGGCCATTTGCCTATTCTGAATCCAATGATGCTCAATCTGGGTTCCAAAGTTCAGACGTCCTCAGACTCCAGTACATATTTAAGTTCACAGTAACTTGGTTCTAGGCCAATCATGGGCTACCGGTAGACTCCCAACAGGGGTGGAATTAAAATCAAGTAACAGTTCCCCTAGAAACAGTAATCTGAATTTCGCATGGGAAGGCAATCAAACACCCTCTCCACATAAAATAATTCCAAATGCTTACCCTCCTAATTCACATTTCCAAAACAACATTCTTCCTCCTCCTCCCGATTCCAGGATAATAGAGTCAAGAATCAAGATAAGTGGAGGCCCATAAATTAGGGTTAGATTAGTAATTTTCAACAATACCAAGGGATATTTAGCCTTCCAGGGACAATCAAAGGTATGTCAAAATATCTCCCCACAGTCCTGAGGGAGGAGAACATATCTCTCAACTTGACCAACAAGATAGAGAGCATTGGACAGATGTTGAGAGCACAACCAAAAACTCAGACTGCCAGCATTCCCCAAAATGGCCCTTCGTATGGATCAGGTGCTCCAGGTGAGAATGATATGAGTCAAACAATCTTAATAACAACGTCCTAGTGGAAGAGAAAAAATAGATATGGGGGAAAATACATGCCATTCCTTCAAGGAACCTTCCTTTTTGACCCATTAAAGACCATTGAAAAAAACAGCAGAGAAAGATATGAGATTCTGAAAATAAAGAAATCAAATTTTAATGATTCAGAGAGAGGAGAACCCCAAAAACCCAGCAAATACTGTTTTCTCTTTCAGCGATGGAGTGGCATCTAAAGAAAAGTGGGTCAAAATAGAAGACCCTGAATCCAATGGTAGATAAAAGGAGACTGAGAAGTGCGTAGAAACCCCTAGACATGAAATCCAACCAGATAAAAGAGAAACTATTAACAAAAACACCCACAAACAGTAGAGGGACCCCTCCACACCCTACTAGCGGTTTCTGAAGATTAGCCTCTGTACAGAAAAGGCAGCAACGAGGAGTCTCTGGATAAGGGAGGTCCACCTACTCCATAATTAATTTCCAAGTGTGTGTTTATTCTAATAGGTTCCCAAGTAAATTCATGTGAACTTGATCTCAAAGAAGGACATGCATACATGGTAGCGACCAAAGTTCAAGTTCAAGAACTAAATGACATCAAGAAAATTCATGACAAGATGTCAGATAACTCACACTTTCTTTGTAAACTAGAGTCTAAAGACTTAGATTGTATGTTCCTGTTCAGGTCCAAGGTCCATGTGATTTATCAGCTCTGGTAGACACACTGTCACAGGTGACCTTGATTTCAGAACAACATTTTGACCGATTCAATCTAGGAAGGGTGAGAGTAATAAAATCCCTCTCATGCTTCTCCAACACTCCAACATACCAAATTGTGAATGGAAAGGATATTTATGTCAATGACATTGCGGATATGGAGATCAAAGTTGCATGACAACATTTAAAAAAATCCAGTGATCGTCATGGCTCTAGAGGACACAACCTGTTTACTGGGGAAAGCTTTCTTATGAGGCAGTTCCCTCTGATTACTTGCATGAAGAATGTTCTCTGGATCCAAACCACCCACACCATCAAGCTGAAGAGGAGTGACATTTGCATTAGCCTGAATGGCACTTGTAACTTGAATTAACTATACCCACCCAGATTTAATTCACATTTTCAAAACAATCATGCTCCTGAGATCACCAATTCTCAGTAGGAGAACAGATTGGTGATGGGACCTCATCTCAACTCCTAAAAATGGATCTGCCTCCCAACAATCAGTGGTCCTCCATGTTGGATGGGGATACCTCAATGTTCTACATTCAAAAGGACCCCAAAGAAGTTTAAAGTTAAAAGTTGTCCTATAAAGATTCAAGAAAAACATATGCACAATTTGACTCACATTCAGAAAAAGAGTAAACACATATTCTTCCATATCAGGATGAATGGGGGGAAAGATCATGTGCTTACCAAAGGCTGTATAGGAAGGAAAACCCCTCATTAGAAAAGACCTGTTTTGGCAACCCCAAAAAGATCAGATCATTCCCTCTTCTAATTTAACATGTAAATGGGAAATTGGATAAAGACTCTGAGAAATAATGAGGTGCTGGCATTGGAAACATGTTGGAGAAACACATTGGTGAATGATGTTCCCAAACATTCTGCTTGTTACAAAATAGGTCACAAAGTACTCAGGTGGCAGAGATGTTGGCAATTTATCAAGCTGTCCCCACTGCCATAAACCATTAACTCATAGAACTGATGATTATTCCTTAATCTGATTATGTGTGAAATGGGTTTGCGGAAAAACAGATTCATTGGGAAAATAAAGGCATGCTTTGTGCAAACATTAATCCATTAACACATGGTAGATTGATCCAAACTATTAATGATCTAGTGACATCTACTGAAATTACCATCTATTGGAAAATGTTCAAAGGTCATTCCAAGAAAGAGTGTCCTGGTAAAAGTTGAAATAAATTATATGAACATTTGGCCAAAATAGAAACTTTATAGAGAGACTTTAGAGATAAAGAACACTTCCTGGGAGCAATACAGTGACCAGATCACAAAATCACGCTGATAGTGAACGTTCAGCTACTCAGAGGAGTAGAGATGCTCGATCACTACTCAACAGGAGGAACCCATTATTGGGAAATTCTATCATTATTTATAAAACTCAATCAGTTTTCCTAGGACAGATCTAGATTATCAAGGAAAAGAAGACCTCTGAGTGCTGTGATGGATCCTGCACATCCCCTCACTAAACCCACCCCCCTTAGGACTTCTCCCAGGTGGCCAAGGAAAGGCAGATGCTTCCTTATCCTGACCTTGTGGATGGTGTATTGTGGGAGGAGCACCTGGGAATAGACAAGGCCCGGGGTGGTGAGGAAATCCCATAGGATGAGACACAATATTTGTCTTTAAAAGGGAATAAACTTTATCAGGTACCAGGGCATATAATGGCTTATTGTCGTTATGGTGTACCTGAACCACACATCCTAACGAAGGAAAACCCAGTTGAGGTCTCTAAGGTTAGAAATCCACCTCACTCCCAGAAGAATAGTTTGAGGAAACCTGTCAATAATAGCTTAGATGAACTGCCTTCTTCTTTTAAGGTAAAATCTTGTAAACTTTTCTTTAAAGCATTTAAGAGGAATATATCTTCCTTAAAAGCTGACAAGAAAAACATATTCTGTTGGTTGAGTCCCATACTTCCCTTACTACTGGGATGAGGACGAGGGCTCAAGAGCAATGCTCTATGCGTAATCAGCATGTTAAGCTTAATGACCCTCACCTGACGGAAGCAGAGAAGCTTAAAAGGCCCCCTCAGGTGCAGCCCATTAGATGGTGCTCTGGCTGAGTAATCACACACAAGCAGCAGTAGAAGGAGAGCACAGGGCTTGCAATCCAAGCAGTTTGGTGGTAAAAAGGGATGGCAGGACTTTGACCAAGCAGAACCCAGCTGCCTGTCATGATAGGGTCCTGTTCCCCCTAACTTTGAAGCACAGAAATTGCGCAGAACAAAGCGTGCTGGACACCGTGGCTGAAAGTTGGTGTACAACCAAGGGTCCCAGGAGGAAGAGGAGCTCTGTAACCGCTTGGCAAGGATGAAGAAACCTTTACTGAGTAAAGGTGTGTGTCCAAATGAAGCCAGAAGCAGTTCAAGTCCTGCAGCATGCAAAGGGGGCAAGACAGAAGCAAGTGAGTGTTACTCAGCGTTCTGATCATTTGCATGAACAAAGGCAGGCAACTGTATCCAAACAAAATCACTCACGTGTGAGTGAAAGCTTCGTAAACATGACCGTTGATTGTCAGATAATGGGAAGTTACAAAAGCAGCACTCGGATACGAGTGAACTGTTGGAATAGCACTTGCGCAAGATTAAAACACTCTGAACCAGAATAATAGCATTTTAAAACTTCTAAAAAGAGAAGAAAGACTAGTCACATGAGCTTAAAAACAATTCTGAGGAAAATGTTAACTGGCTAGTCAATTGTGAAGTAGTTGAAGATAATGTAGCAATGACTTTAAGTGACTGAACATTGATTAAAGTGAGTCTGAGGGAACAAGCATTGCCTATGCCAAGAGTGAAACAAGTGTTGCCTAAGACAATGGTGAAACAAGCATTGGCCTCCCGAAGAGTGAAATAAGCATTGCCTAAGCTAAAAGGGAAACAAATATTTCCTAAGGTCAAGAAGGATACCAGCGTTGCCAAAGCCCAGAATTGTATATGCATTGTCCTCAGCCAAAGAGACTAACACCAGACACACAAGTGGGCTTCTTTGATGGACAGGAAGTGAAGAGGCAAATACCAGGTTGAAAAAATGTGAAGCTTGCTGATTTTAATTGTTGCTTTAAAAAGTTGGTATAACTCACATTGCCAAAGCCACATGGAAGAAAGGTAGAATTGCATCCTTAAGGGTGTTCTGGTTTTTGATGTGACAGAAAGACAAGAGTGGCAAAAAGACTGCCCTTTTGACACAGTGAGTGTGACACAGAAGATTGCTGTGCTTACTTGGGAATGTTGAAGGAAACTAAAGTGAATCTTGTCTCTTCAAAAAGAATGTTTGATGTCACTAAAATGCAGATTGCTGAAGCTTCTGTAAATATTGATGTGGCAAAAAGACAAACTGGCAAAGAGGCAGCCCTTATGAAAGGTGAATGTTCAGAGGAAGAGTGCTTTGCCTACCTGTAGGTGTTGAGGAGCACTGATGTGCATATTGTCTTTTCTGAAAAATTGATAAATATTACCAAGTTGTGTTTCTTCTTTTGCAGTCATAGGTTGTGGGAAAGCATATTGACTCAGAACACCATTGATGCTATTTGATGAAGTGGCAATCATTATTCAAGGAAGAAGATACATCTTTCTTCTGGTTGAACATTTGTTAACAGAACCTTCTTTTGACCAAGTGAAGAAGCCAAGACCTGAGTTGGAACTTTGTTGCAAACCTGGATTTCCTTGTTTCTTTTTGTTGAACCATGGAACTAAATCTAATTTGAAAACTGCAGAATGGAAGTACACTCATGTCCTTAAGAGAGACTGCGAATATACTAGACACACAATTGTTGATGTTTTTTTGTGAATTGCCATACATCTTTGTGTATATTTTATGTTGATTGTGAGGGCCAGATTCCTTAGTTAGAGCGTTTCCTTTAGTTTTTTATGGGCAGGGAACTCCTTGCCAAGGTGGGGATAGCAAGGTGTTTGTTGAAACTTATAATTTAATAAAATGACAGAATCATCCAAACGTTGTCGACCTCACATTTCTGCCCCCTCACAGTACTGATGACAGCCATCACAGGCTCATTTACAGAACTCCCAATCTACAACCATATCTTGTCTGGGCGGAGAAAAAGCAGCATAGTTTGCTTATTACCAGGGCAAGATTTGATTATTTAGTATTGAGGGGTAATACTGTGAAATGGCCTAGATATCCAGATGACCATAGTTGCCCTCTGTGTGGAGCTCCCAAAGAGAATCTGATCCATTTGATTTTATTTTGCTTGGGCTATCGGGAGATTAGGAACAGACATTATTGCAGATTGTACAATGTACGGATATACGTCAGTACAGACCCGCTATGATATTTCTCTTGACGGCAGGAACCAAACTGACGTCATGGGCTCTTTTGTCCTACTTGAAAACTGCTACGTATAGAAGCAAGGTTTATTTTACGGGGATTGGATGCTGTATTTTAAAACTGGCCAATACGCGGTTTTAAATTCATTTTTGAGATTTATGAATATGTTCTGGTGTGTGATTCTCATATTTTGTATATTCTGTTTATGCATTGATGTTATGTGATTGATGGATTTTTTTATCTGAATAACTAACTTGTTACGCTCACCTGGTCTCTACGGAGGCGTTGGGGCATGGTTGCAGCCCTCCCTGAACTTGAATCAGCCTCTTCAGGCCTCTCCCTCAGTAGAAAAGCTGTGAGCGGTGGTACGTGGTGATACTGCTCCTGCATGGAGATAACAGTGAGTGAGTGCGCCAATCTGTGATTGTAGTACCTCTCGAACCCTTCACCCCAAAGTACGGTTTCTGTGAGCATACGCCGGCCCATAAAACTCACCTGTGAATTATGCAAGATAAGCTTGCCGTCCTGCTACTTCTGGAAGGGGCGCGTTGAATGGGATGTAGTTCCTTCACTGATCTTTGATAAGGATTAGTTCAGTCCAGCTGCGACTATGCTTCTCCTTATGATTGGTAAGTCTTTCTTGAGCTCTTGTGATGCGGTTCATTCTGTTTAATGTCTTTATCAGTCAGTCAGTCAAACAAGTTTATTCGTATTTGAAAAATCCATCAAACAACATAAAATAAATACATACAAACAGCCAAAAATTATACAATTCTTGAATCATTTCTAAAAGTCTGTGCAAACAATGTTTAAAATGGGGCATAATAAGATAAAACAATAGTTAATTCATAATCACTAATTCATAGAGTCCAGTTTTTACAGGGACACAGTTAAATAATTGTACAGAAGAATTCCACCAATATTAGGTTTTTCATAATTGGCTTTCGTCTCCCTGGAGCCTCATCATACTTTTCCTAAAATACATTGCTCTTTTTAAAAATGTGAGTAGAGCCCACGCCGTAAAAACAGTACCTGCACTCAGAAGAAAGGCGAGAGCAGGTTTATAGTGGCATATCTCAGACCTCCTTAGGGCTGGAATCAAGGTTGCTCTGCGAATGCCTGCATAGCACGAGAAAAAAAACAATAAATGAGCCATATCTTCCAACTGGTGGCCGCATACCGGACAACCACCCGCATCTGGGTATCCTTTCCAACTTGCTGTATTCGCTTGCAAGAGGAGGAAATCAAACCATGCCCTTGTAATTAGCCACCTATCTTTTTTGTATGGTCTCCAAGTTAGATAAGGTTGGATCCCAGAGGGCCTACTGATCAAAGAGTGGAATTCATCAGATTTATTGCCATTTTCCAAAAGTAATCTTTTCCTCACTATAGCCTCTCTTACCACAATTTTGTGGCTCGACCCCTCAGTCTTTGTTATAAGTAGGGCTGGCGGGAAAAGAGCACTGAGGTTGACCTCCCCAAGAGCATTAGAGATATAGGCAAGTAGAGGAATTTTTTGCCACCCCACTTTGCCCACCAAAGACCGGATAATAAAATGGCACAGGGATGCATATTCGTTGGTCCACAGCCGGATCCAAAATAAGATCAGGGCCAATGCCCACTGGTCCTCCCCGAACTCCATTCCCAGTTCTCTATGTATTGAGATGCAAGCTGCTGAGTTCGGGAGCCGCAACAGCTGTCTGAAAAATGTATTTTCTTTGACTTGGAATTCCGCAGCCCTTTGGAGGCCCCAAATTGGGGCACCATACAAGGTTACGGCCAATGTTTGGGCACCATAAATCTTGTAAATCACTTCTAGAGGCTGGTCCGTACACCTAGACATAAAACGAAAAATACCCCAAGTTTGCTGGCTCATTTTAGCCGATAGTTTCACCACACGTGCTCTACCATTCAAGGTTTCCGAGAAACTGATGCCCAGGTAGTCAAAAGCATTGACTCAGGGTATAATTTCACCAGCACAGAGCATCGGTTTCATAGCCACTGGCCGTTTTCTACCCACACATGCCATCACTGCAGATTTTTTAGAATTGATTTTGAAACCTAGATTGCACATGAAGGTTGTGTATGCATTAATCAGGGCCTGTAGGGCTCTAGGGGTTCTTGCCAACAAAACTGTATCATCAGCGTAAGCTAAAACTGGAAAACCCCGAACCCCCAAAACTAAGAAATCTGCCAAGATATTAGTAAGATCAAGTGAAAAACCATTGATGTAGAGGCAGAAGCAGATAGGGGCTAACACATAGCCCTGCCATACACCAAACCCTACCCTGAAGCAGGCCGTGCAGTGTCCCCCTGGCCCACTACGCACACACGCCTCATTGTCTGTGTGCAGCTCGACCAGTACCTTCAGTATATCCCCGGGCACCCCAAGGACCCGAGCACGGCCCAGAGATTTGCCCTATACACCTTATCAAAGGCTGTCCTCAGGTCGATAAAGGCTAAATATACTGCCTCTCCCCTACAATGAGCCGAGTTAGCCATCAGGAGATAAAGGTTAAGGCTCTGTTCCATTGTGCAAACCCCTGGACAGAATCCAAACTGGATATCCGAGAGGATCGATGCTTCCCCCAGCCAGGATTCAATGCGAGCCAATAATATTCTCCCAAAGATCTTAAAAGAGGAGTCCAACAAAGAGATTGGTCGATATGCACTTGGACTAGCCATATCTCCTTTTTTTAAAATTGGGAAAATAATAGCCCTTTTCCACTAAGGGGGATAATTCCCTGATTGCATACATGCATTGAATACCATTGTTAATACTGGTGTGCACAGATCCAGCGGGTCTTGAAACATATCAGAGGGATCATGTCCGGTCCCTGAGCCCTATTATGGGCTTGAAGGTTGATGGCCTTTCTGACCTCCTCCACCTCAAACTTTAGACCGGACACAGCAAATTCTACACCGGCTTCGGTGTTCGCCCCCACAAACAAACTCCCAAAATGTTGTAACCATGGCCTCTCCTCCACGTGGGTCCCACTGCCCATATTAGTCCTACGTCCCTCCGAACCAACCTTTACAAATTCCCAGAATGCCTTCTGATCTCTACTATTAGCGGCATTTAGGAAGCCCTCCCAGGCCACCCTTTCAATTTCCTGTTGTCTTCTTTTTATCTCCCATTTATAGGTAGTTCTGGCTTCAGCAATCGCTCTTCTGCTGGATATTGGGTCCTTAAGTATTGAAAGCAAGGTTTGTTTGGCCTCTTAACAGGCCAAATCGAACCACCACCTCTGCGGTGACCTCCCCTTAACCTCAAAAGTGGTCGTGAATTTCAATGTAAGAGCAGCCACCAGTTCTACAAATTTGTCAACAACCACCTTTGGTGGTAGACTGTTCCCCAATATGTCCACCAAAAGGGGTTCATTCTCCCTAATTGCATTAATGTGTAGTTCCTCCTCTAAGATAGTCCCCCATTTGATTCTACGGGAGCCAGTGGGCACACCCAACATTGGTCAGGGGCAGTGACCTTGGAGAACCCCACCCCCAACAAGCCCTTTAACGACAAACAGATAGGGTGGTGATCACTATGTACGTCGGCGTTCACCTCAAAACTCACAGTGCTCTCCCAAACGGTTACAGAAATGCAAAAGTAATCAATTGTGGAGGAACCCAAGTGGTTGTTAAAGGTCACCTCGCCCGGTATCCAGAGCTAGGCAACCATTAACGGTACATAGACCCCATTCATTCAGCCACATGCTCGTCTGCAGGCCCTTCGAGCACACTCTCACATCCCTCATACAGGGTGCGGAATATTCCCTAGCCAGACCTCCCACGGATCCAGTGCATCCCTGGAGGCTCCCATTCCCATTTTAACATTAATATTGCCCGCCCATATGTATGAAACATTTGTGTTACTTCCTTTGAGCAATAGGTCTTCAATAAACAGCTTGACTTTTGATAATCTGTCTAACTTCGAGATGTGCGGACTGTTGTAGAAATTAATAATGCAGATTGACTCTCCCCTTGCTGAGGACAAAATATCCACCTGTAAAAAGTCCATGCCTGTGAGAATCACCTTGGTCCTACATTCAAGTGAGCATTTAATCAGAATTCAAAGACCCCCAAAGCATCTGCCTCTCGATTCTTTCTTAGCCGGAATGTCATATGAAGTGAAGCCATCAAGTTGCAGGGGTTCCAAGGCCCACGTTTCCTGAAGTAGGACCACTGCGTTGGCTTGCAAAAGCTCAATCACAGGCCCAAGATTCATCTTATTGGTTGAACCCGCAATGTTCCATGAGAGCAGACGACATTCAGTAGTCGTGCTCACCGAAGCACTGCGAGTTGGGATGGGGACCATCGGCTCATCTCCCATTCTAGTCACCAGGGGCTTGCTGCACCCAGGTGCACCCTGTAGTCAGTCTACGTCCTCGCATGAAGTTAAAATCTCATAATGATTGACATGGGGAATAGAGCTTACTGAGGCCTTCTCTCTCACGGAATTGGGCCCCCTCCTCAGTGGAATCCTGCTCCAGAAAATCCCCCCGATCTTTGTTTGGAGTAGGCCGGGTAGGAATAATACCTTTCACCCTAGTGCCCACAACTACCCTTCTGCCAGACAGCTGGCCACATTGCACCAGCCCCCCCCCCATTCTCACATAGAAATAATCCAGAGGGAGCAATGTACTGATGAGTCTATTACCGTTAGTCTTAAGGCCCCTAGCTAAGTTTGTATTCAAAAGGTAGTCTGCTATTGAGGTGTCTGTGAAGGTCACCATGACACAATCCCCTTACAGATCTTTGGGCCGATTTCCAACCCAACCCACTCTTCTTGCCATGCGGATAATTGTGGGGTCAATCTTGTCTTTATATGTTGCTCCTATTTATGCCTGCAATAATGTCTCTCTTCTGTGTTCTTCTCTTAGATGGAAATGCGGCCTCAATGCAGCTGTGAGACGCGAGACGCAGCCAGATGGAAGATGGATGCTACCGCAATGTTCGACAGCCGGTAAGTGATGGTTTAAGGAAAAGCGCGAAGTATGGCGAAGTGCAACCTTAAACTGACTGTTTTTTTCGATGTCTAGCCTTGTCTTCTGTTTTTCCTTACAGGCGCTGCTGTCGATGATGGAGCTTGTCGTGCTGCGGTGCCAAGATGAAGATTTCGGCGTTCCGGAAAGTGTAAAGATGAATACTTTGTTTCGCCGAAGAGATCTACAGGTAAGAACAGCCTCCCCCAGTTGGTAAGTATGCTGGCAGGAAGCAGGATGTCCAGGAAGCAGGATCTTCAAAAGTAAGTCTGACTTCAGGCGATGGTGAGTGTTACGCTGCTTGCAAGTGCAGAATAACGCGAAGCGTTTGTCTTGAGGATCGGGGCAGCTTATATAGCGGAGATTGTGGGCACGCCCATTAGGGCCGGATTACCAGCCACACCCTGCCACTCCTAGAGAGTGAGCACGTTTGAAGGCAATCCATTAGCAGCCACACCCAAGAATACACTTGGGGCTGCTTAATGGATGGAATGTTCAAGGTTAATGCATCCTGCTTAATGGATGGAATCTTCATGATTAATGCATCTGAATTGCTATGTCCATAATAAAAGCTTTTTGGTGCTGAATGGATGTTCTTATTTACTTTTGTTCATGAGCCTGGCGCCAAAGGCGCCAGGACAGTGTCCACCCAGGTTTTCTGTGCATGCGACCCCTGCATGCCTGTGCCCCTGACTTCATGACCATGACATAACTATGATGATGATGGCTTGAGTGCCTTCCTACCCCAAAATGTAAGGCAGAAACAGCCACCACTTTGGTGATCAACCACGTCTTGCCTCTTTTGGTCCAGTTCAAAGAAATGAGTCCAACACAGGTAGTTGTTTACCAGTGAGCTGTGGAAAATCCTAGGACTGAAAAGAGAACTCCAAAATACCTGCTGCCCAGCATCAAGCAGGGTTGTGGAAAGACACAACCAAACAATTGTGAATGGCTTGAAGAAGTATGTGACGGATTCTACACCAAATTGGGACATACAAATACCACTTGCTCTGATGACCCTCAGATTTACACCTTCTTCTGCTACCAAGATGTTTCCAGTTGAATTAATGACAGGATGAAAAATGTTACTACCTTCACACCTGCTTTATCTAACTCAGGGGGAGACTTTGATAAATGCCTCAACTATGCATGAACACAGAGAATCTCAGAAGACACCTATAGCATGCTTTTGCACATGCACAACACAATCTGGTAAGGTGCTAAAGGGGTGAAGATATATTATGACCTGAAGACAACAAAAAGGCAGTACAAAGTAGGCGATGGAGTTCATCTTTATACATTTCAAAGGATCCAAGCCAAGGAAAAAATAGTTTTTACCATATTTGTGAGGTGATTTTGAGATCATTGATGATATCTCACCTGTCGAATATAAGTTTCTGGCCCCAAAAGAAGATCTAATTGAGGACAAATTAGCCAATATCAATCAATTGAAAAGCTGTGACACTCGACCAGCTTTGAGAAGAAAATTAAACCTGGAGAACAGAAAAGGGAAATGATTAAAAAAGGGTAATTAACTGTGACACATTTTGAGTGCCATGGAATGATTGGATGAAATATCATTAGTATAAAAATGTATGCATTCAAAATATTCACGATTGGATACCATGTTTTTAATCTGTTTCTTTATGTGTTAATAAACTCACCTTTCTACCCCTCTCATTAGTGAAATAAGCAGAGATTTCTTTGTGGGGCCCAAATGGAGGGGATGGATTTTCCCAAGAAATTTCCAAAGAGGGGAGAAGATTAACACAAAAGAAACCTCAAAGCAAAACTTTACATTTAAAAATAAATATATGAACAGCATCCTGCGCAAAGCATTTGAAAGAAATACATGTGATGAAATGTGACTTCAGAAGCTTATCTAGAACTAGAGTGTGTTGGTCCATAGTGAAACACAAGGCACAAACATAAATATGTTTAGTCACATGAAACAATACAGCAATCAGTACTAAGGTGAGAATAGTCAAATATGGGATGAAAATGACAGCATTTTACAAACAAGTGAAAAATCGAATTGAAGTCCACATTACTTTTACTTTCTCCTTTGCAGGAATGAAAATCAGCATCAGCAAATTAAACTTTTAGAAACTTGAAATATCAATATTTGATAGTACCTTGACTGCGAACGGGTTTATAATGTTGCCGCTGTTCAAAGAACCAATCAGAATATTAAAATGTGGAAAAGAAAATAATGGTAATTGCTACATTTGCGAATTAAACCGTGACTTTGTCTAGCCAGCAACATTGCAATTTCTCTGGCAAAAATAACAGTATGGGAGGATGTTTACCCAACTAAATGAAACTCAGGCTTTGAAGAGGTGCAATAATCGTTCTGACACTGCCTGGATTCACCAAAAGAGCAAAGGTTCTCTTTGTTCTGGGAACAGCCCTTGCAGGAAAATAAATACAACTCATTAACAAACTCTACTTGTCACTGGGTCTAACCAACAATTCCCTAACAATACAAGTAATACATTCTGAGAAGCAGGCTTGCAGTGAATTTGCACCAGTAATCAGAATATTTCAGCAAACAGGTATTTCATGTAGGAGGCAATTCACACATGCAGACACCTGGAGTCTGACATCTGTGACAGCAGGGGCAGAGAAATGTATTGTATTGTTGTATTTGTATTTATTAAATGTAAAAAGCACCTTTCGTCAAAGGCGCTGAGCAATGAAAGAATCAAAAATAAATAGTACAATCAAATTGATACAAATTAGTAGAAGTTACATCAGCAGAGAAAAACAGAGAATTTTAAGTGGCTAAAGATGAAAGAAGATAGAGTTTGATATTAGTCTGGAAAATACAAAGAGAGGAGGAGGTAAGAAGTGAAAGTGGAAGAGCGTTACAGTGTTTGGGAGCCAAAAGAGAAAAAGAACTGAAACGCGATGAGGCACCAAGGGGTTAGGAACAGTCAAGAGAAATTGATTCTGACATCACAAGGGGCGTGAGGGGACATAGAATGAGAGTAGAGAAGAAAGGTAAGGAGGGGCCAGCCCATGGGTGCATTTGAAGGCAATTGAAAGAAAGCGATAAAAAAGACGGTATTCAAAAGAAAGTACTGAGATTGTAAGTCGGGAAGATATAATAGAAGCCAGAGAGGGTGAAGAAAAAAGAAGGCGAACAGAGGAGTTAAAAATGGAATGAAGAGGGAAGCAATGACAGGTAGGGACCGAGAGCAACAACGATGAACAGTAGTCGTTACGGGAAAAGACAAGGGAAAAGAGAAGACGTTTAGTGGCATGAAAAGAAAGATAAGCATGAGCAAGACAAATGTTAAACAGAGCATAATGGCATGAATGGGCAACTGAGTAAATATATGGAGAAAAAATGAGGTAAGGATCAAAGATAATGCGCAGATGTGTGCGCTGAAAGTGAAAAGGAATGAGTGGATGGAGGAAAGGAAAGAAGGGGGGTGGAATGGGAGAAATAGTAAAAGAAGGGAAGAACAGAACCTCAATTTTTGAGGGACTGAGATGTAGAAAATGGGAAGACATCCAGTTCTGCACTGCTAAAAGACAATTTGAAACAGTGGAATGCAAGACAGAATCAAAGGAAGAGAAAGATCTATCTGGGTTTCATCAGTGTAAAGGTGAAAGGAGAGATTGAAAGAAGAGATAAGAGCGGATAGAAGAGCAGTATAGAGGGGAAAAGAGGAAAGGGCCAGGTACTGAGCCTTGGGGAACACCATAAAGAAGAGGGAGCGAGGAAGTGGAGTGTCCAGGCCAAGTGACAGAGTAAGTCCATTGCGAAAAATAGGAGAGGAACCATTTGAAGGCAGACCCCAAAATACCCAAAGTGGAAAGAGAAGAGATAGGAAGGGAGTGGCCCACAGTATCAAAAGCCACAGATAGATTGAGAAGAATTCAAATAGAAGAAAGCTCAGAGTGACGAGCTCTGAGTAAAGAATTAGAAACATGAGGAAGAGCAGTTTCAGTAGAGTGAGATGGCAGAAACGAGACTGCCAGGGGGGAAAAAGAAAATGAAGAGTCAGGTAACGAGTTGCCTGGTATAGTCCCATTCAAGACTTTTAGAGAGAATGGGTAGGAGAGAAATAGGGCGTATGTTAGCTGGGGAAGATGGATTAAGAGAAGGTTTTTTAGAATATGGAGGATAAGTGCATGCTTAAAAGCCAGAGGAAAGCAAGAAAGTAGAAGAGAGGAATTAATAAGAGAAGAAAGATAGGGAAGAAGATGGGGGAATACTTGGGGTATCAGAGAAGAAGGAAGAGGGTCAGAAGGAAAGGCCGTAGTATGAGCACGAGATAAGAGAGCAGAAGTATTGAGGTCCAGAATGGGAGAAAATGAGAAAGAGTAAGTTAATGGAAGAAGAGAAGGGAAGGAAGAAGGAGAGGGGGTGAAAGCAAGATGAAGATTAGCTACTTTAGATGTAAAGTACTTTGCAAAGTCAGAAGAAAAAAGGGACTAGAAAGCAGAAAGATCTGCAAATTACCCCGAGAAGCCTAATTTCAAAGGACCTTCAGACAGTGGTGCCCCAGTCTTTTCTGGGGTCATAAATGGCCCAGGTCTATGCATCAACGGGGCCAACATTATATGGCCTTTTAGGCCAGGAACTGGAAATACCATTAATAATTTCTGAACCCATCACATGCGATTGAAAAAAAGCACCTTTAAATGTTTGCATATAGGATCAGATTTAACTGAATATCTGTTCATAGGAATGCTGTAGCAACTTACCTTTTTTTAATTTTGCATGGTGTAAAACTATATCAGCTGAATGTAAAACAATATTTTTTGATATGTGTTAAACTATCCAAAGTAGACAAAAGTAGATATGTTTGAGCAGAAATGTTGCACATCAGTAATTCATATATCCTGGTGGCCATGCCAGCTAGGATATTATTCTGAGATGGAAATATTATTGTTGATTGAAAGTATTAGAGAATGAAAAGCAGAATTCTGTCACACACACATCATATGTCGTGCTTTGGTGAAAATCACTTTATTTGATTTGCCTGATTGAGAACAATATAGAAAACTAATTAACTTAATCACATATATGGAACATGCTGTTTTAGAAAATCACACATTTTTTATTTAGAAATCTCCAAGAAGACATCACATCAAATGGCCAGGAAACTGGATTTAGGAGTTATTACCAGTACACTGCCTCCTTCATTAATATGCCAAATTAATGTTTGAAGAGTATGTTTTAGTGTGATGTCACTTTTGGAGCACTGTCCAATCACATAGGCTGACCAATCAACATGGAGAAATGATACACATCTCTAAATGAACTGGATTCTAATTTATAAAATGTCAAACCCATAGACAGGCCCAACTGCAGAAGGAAAGAAGGAAAGAAACCAGGCAGTGGAGGGAAGCTGACCCATCTTGCTGACTGATGTCCACCTGTTACTAGAAGTGGATAATCTGACCAGTCCTTCAGAGGGTACCCACCTGTCTCTGAAACACTTCCTGTGTAAGTTTAATGCCATGGGGAAATATAATTCTACGGAGTGTGTGAGGTTCCAGAATTAAGGCATGGACAAAAGGGTTGCATGTTTTGGGGTGTAGACTTATTGCTCACAAAAGGTTGGGAAAAGGCTTCTCTGTCCCTAAATCTAAGAGATGTTTCCCTGACTCAAAAGAACCCATGAATCCAGTCAATATGTCCATCTTTCCCAGTCATGTCCCCAAAACCCTTTTTCTGTCCGTGCATCACTCTATAAATGAACAAAATGGTGCAGGGATGACCTCACTCTAAAGCAAACCGTGTTCATCAAGCAAAACATAATTATTCTCAGCCAGTTGGGCTTTAAAAAAGATGTTTTAAAAACAATGTTCAAAAAAGAATGTTCCAATATTAGGGGGTTGCTCCTTTTACCTTGGCTTCTAAAGGGACGAATGTCTTTTCAGTCTCTTCTTATTAAACACGCAGTGATCTTCCAGACGATACAACACGTTTCTCAGTCTTAGTGTCAAACTCACTTGACTCTGATCTTCTTACCACCTGCTTCCGGTTGGTCTTCTTATCTGAGAGGTGTCAGTCCTTCTTTTCGAAGATAGGGTCTATCTCTTGAAGCGGCCAAGCTGACACCCCAGTATGATCCACAAGGTGTTCAGGTGGGCTACCTCCAAGGCAGATCCAAATATATTAGAGGGAAGCCCTATGGGGTAGAAAACCCATCTTATTGTGTTAGTACCGTTCCACAGAGATTAGAATGCCAATGCTGCTCCAGAACCATGAAGTAACATCCAGGATAATGCCAGGCGGACAGATGGAGGGTCCAAAAAAAAGAAAGAACACGGCCAGAACGACAGGTACAAGAGCAGGAACTAGTGAGGAGAAGGGGGGGGAACTGGAACGGACTCACACAAGAATAACAAGGAGTAGCCAGGAACAGTAGAGACAAGGATTCAGAAGATTTGAGCAAGAATAAGCACAGTAACAAGAACAAACAGCGCCCAGGCAATTTACCAATATGCTCCGATTATGGAAGCAATTAAGAGACTTCTGGGACCATGAACTGAGTCATCTGATTGGATGAACCACGCCACAACAACTAGGCCGCTACACGCGTCTACTCTAGAAGGCGTGTCAGGACCAAAGGGAATAGCGGAAGTGTCGTGCACGATTCATGACACTTGGTTAAGCCCTTTTGGTTCTGGCTTCCTATTTTGGGTGCAAATCCCAGAATTGCAATATTTGAGGAATCTTGGTGTACTCTCCTACCAAGACCCAGTTGGTTCTTAAATTCTCCTTCTTTCTCATGTAGGGCTCCAGCCCCTGTTATTTCTGATTAGCTTTGGGTTTCCAGACCCACAACACGTGAGGGGTATTGGTGTACTCTCCTGTCAAGACCCAGCTGGTTCTTATAATCTCCTACTTTCTCATATAGGGCTCAAGCCCCTGTTGTTTCTGGTTATATGTGGGACCCCAGACCCTTTTGTCCTTAGTCTCCCTTCTGGGTGCAGGTCCCAGACTCGCAATACAACTTTGGGCTTGTTTGGTTTACTCTTCTCCCAAACACAGCATTCCTTCTTTTTAAACTTGCTTTCATGTGGAGTTCCTGACTCCCTTATGTGTTCTACTTCAATTGGGTGTGGGTCCCTGACTCATAATTGCTGTCCACAATTGCTTGGTTCACTCTGCTGCCCAGCTAACATTTATTTTATCTTGTGCTTATTTGTCATGCATTAATTTGCTCTATAACCATTATCTCTTGTAGTAACTACTCCTGTTTTTCTGTATTTCTCTCAATGTTTTAGACCAGAATGTTCTCTGACCCTTATTCTGTCCTTTCTGTGCTTTTCTCAGCTTCCCAGGACCTCCTCTTACTTCACACCAGCTCGCGTATCTTCCTTCTCGGGTTAACAACCTCTAGGCTGTGAGATTCTGTCCTGATGCTCTGGTAGTGCTCCCGCATGTTTTCGCTTTGGTTTCCCACATCTATTCGGTAAGGCTGCTACAGGGTAGCTGGCTTCCAGCCTACATTCGTTCGCTCAACTTTCCTGACACACTGTGTCTTCTCTCCTTGACAGTCTTGCATCTCTGTGTTCCACTCTCCAGCTGCCAGCTTTGTTTCTCCTGTCTCAGCTACGTGGAGGGATCGCCCTTTGCTGATCAGCTGTACTACATTTAAACTTCTGTGTTAGTAAAGAGAGTTCTCTTGAACCAATGAGATTCTGAAAAGAAATAGACTGCCCACTTTGGTTTACCAGAGGGATCTTCATCCTCTCAGTCCTCTTCCTCGTCTTAGTACATGGTCTCAGATATAGTAAATCAATACAGGTTTGCTCTTTACTCTGCATGAATGAATTATTTGGATTGGTTTTTACAACAAAACATATCAGTCACATCAGGGCAGATGGGAGGGGAATTTAATTCCTAACAAGGGTAAAAGCACTCTGCAGGATTATACTGCATCTCCGGAAGATGACTGTCTCCAGTTCCATAAGGGCCTTCCCTTTTTAGGTAAACCTACCGCTGTGCACCACCCCAGGGGAATTATTGTACTGTGGATGCACTGCCCCAGGCCCCAGGGAAAGGTCTACCCTTAGAGGAGTAGGGATGATATCCCCAGATCTGTCACAAGAGGTATACTCCAAAGGTGAATAGATTAAATTCAGTTCCCTCTTATTTGTGAAAGTACTGAGGGTAGTATATCATTTGACTGTATATCCTGGGAAATTTGTACATATTTCAGATGTGTGAGTGCTTCTGGAAATTTCAAATTTGATCAAATAGGCCAAAATGGTGTGTATATTTGGAGATGCCTGTCTTCTTTTCTGTGTAATGGCCAAGTACAGAAAAGGGAGCCATACAATATCCCATTTTGGACATGCCTAGAACAATAATGTAATTGAACTCATTCTCTAGCTATGTCAGTTAGTAGGGTCCTGTTACTATCACTGAATTACTCAAGGAATTAGGGAGTGTTTTTCACTTACACTAATTTTCCCAATTTAAATGGTTCATTGAAATATGACGATTGTACACTTTTAACACATGCAATAGAAACAGAATTGAAGAGAACATAGCAAGCATACACATTAAATGTGCACTATTCATATGCAAGCAATTTCCATACATGAATGTTAAGTGTTCTGTCTTTAAATTGAGTTTTCTACAATGCTGTTTGAAATACTGACATGTCTATTAAGTAAGGGAAGGTGTTTATTTTCAGTAAATGAACAATAGAGACAGTTAGATAGGCAGGATATTCTGGTTTAATTTGGTTTTCCATCAAATGAAGGCTTTGTCCTCAATCTTCATTTACTTTTCAATGCATGGTGAATGTGCACTCAGGGTAAACCAAATGAATGTATGATGACGTGTGTGCTTTAAAAATTCTACCTTGAAGTTAAATGCATCTTCAGAAACTCAGTTTACCACTGTATGATCATTCATCATTGTAGTAGCGATTGACAGTGACATTTCATAGATAATGGTAAAAATGGGAATTTGTTTAAATTGAAATTGGTGTGATTATTCCTATTTCCTAAATCAATAAACCTTTTGTGCACACCTGTGGGTTTCTTGTCCTGAAAGAGGAGGGGGGCTCTAGGCAATCAATACTGTTAAACAGGTGCATCTCAGGTTCATGAAAATAACTTTATTTAATTAATAGAAATTGTGCCTGATTTGGGGTCGGTGGAAATTTCCCCAAACTAGGTGTTGCCCAATTAAAACATCCCACAGTTTGCACACTATTGCCATGTTTTCCTACCAAAATCACAGGTCTCAATGCCATTGCCATGTCTTACCATCAAATTCCCAGGTACTAACAACATTGCAAGGTTTTGAAATGTAAAGTCCATGTATGCCGTTTGGCAAGTATTGTGATCATATGGCAAGTAGAGAAGACTTACTTTTGTAGCAGGATGGTTTTGCCACCTGGGCAGGGAGCATCAATGATCCCTGAACTGTGAACAAACCACAAACTAGGTGATGATAGGGGAGGAGCAAGTAGTCTCTGCACTTCCTTATCTCAGACTCTCTGCCTTTTCCACGATCCAGGGGTGTGGTTGGAGCAGGCAGAGAGCATGGAATCTGGAGTGAAGCATAGTTTCGTTCTTACTGTCACTCACAGCTCCATCGGTCTCCTTTCAAAGGCAGGCGGGCTGGAGAAGTAGGTTGATCAAGGGAATGCGGAATGACAGTCTTCTCTGCTGCTCCTCTCACAGGGTCCAGGCAGGTGGTGGGAGATTACAGAGAGATTCCTTTCCACCCCACTTCCTCTCTCTGTAAAATGGGAGAGGGTCACAGTATCCATGCTCTTAACCTGCCATCTGAATGCTGTATTACGGTTTGGAGGTGTTTGACCGTATGAAAAGTGGCCGCAGCAAACTGGCTGAAAGAAACAGCCCGCATGCGGTCACTTTTCATATGGTGAAACCCTCTGCCAAGTGGCTACCGCTGTCTCTGGCCCTCAAATCCAGAAAAGTCATCAAAGAGAATGTATTACCCTCCTTGACGGTCACAAACCCGAATCCTTTCATGCATCCGATCCAAAAATCTTAGCTGATCTTTACACTAGCACACTAACTGCTGCTATTGACACTATTGCCCCTCTAGCCCCGAGAAAGTGAAGCCTACAACTCACGCTAACTCCTGGTACTCACAGGAGCTTGCAGATCTCAGAACTAAAAAAAAAAGATCTGCAGAATCTTCCTGGATAAACATCCCCACTGACGTTCTCAAACAGAAATTCACCAGCCTGGCTAAACAATACAAACAGGCCTCTATTACTGTAAAAGCCTCCATCTTCAACACAGAATAGCCAATGCCAACTCAGACACACGAGAACTATTCTCCATCCTCAGATAATTGGAAACCCCTGTCCCCCAAGTCTCCACCCAGATTAAAGACTCTTCCTGATGTACCAGCATACAGAATACTATTTTACATTAAACTGGCATGCTTCAGAAAATAATACTCTACAATCAAATCAGCCTTAAACACTCCTGACAGAATATTCCAGCCAACCATATCATTACACTTGACACCCCTAACACCCTGAAGTTCAGCTTTACTAAAATATACACACAGGATACCCTTAACATGCCAAAAAGCCTTAAGCTCTCCAGATGTAAAGGAGATGTCTGCCCAGCCTCACTCATCAAAGGCTGTGTGGAAACACCAGCCCGAATCATCACCAAATTCATCAACGCCTCTTTAGCAACAGTCAAGGTCCCATGCAGCCTTAAAGAAACTTGGGTTTTACCCCTACTAAAAAAACTCTCTTGACCCAGCAATACCTAATAACTACAGACCCATCTCCACAGTACCTTTTCTACTTAAAATAATTGACAGAGCAGCTTAAATCCAGACCCAACACCAATTAGATTCAATCCACATCCTAGGTGTCAGGGTTCCACCTGGGTCAAGGCACAGAGTCTGCACTCCTCGATCTCAAGAACCAAATAGACGATATCAGAGACAAGATAAGCCTGCACTTCTACTCCTTTAAGACCTAGCTGCAGTTTTCGACTTTGTTCACCACAACATACTGTGCCATCACCTCACTTCAGCAGCCGCCTTCTACCCAGAAGCTGGATCATGGATAACTTCCTTCCAAGAAGGTAGAGTTATGAAGATTTTCTCTTGTGCGTCCCCGGCCCCTATCAATTTTGGAGTTCCCCAAGAGTCATGCGTATCTCCTACACTTTATAAAATCTTCACTAAGCCACTTTTTTGACCTCCTGGACTCTCTTTCCATTGTATATATCAACTATGCTGACGATACACGCATTCTCCTCCCTCTCTCTGGCACTTACACCAATGACACCACCCTGCTTAACTGCACATACGTGACCATTCAAGCCTGGATGACCACCCTTAGTCTTTGCCTTAATGACGAAAAGACAGAACTTATCCTAATTGGTCCCCATTCTGCAAATAAATACTTGACCAGGACTACACAGCCTTCAGCATCAATGGTACCAAGATTCTGGTCTCACCAACCTTAAAAACTCTAGTAGTCTACTTAGACTCTACCCTCTCTCTATCCGGACAAGTAAATGCCATATCCTCCTCATCAGCTTACTCCACCAAACTCCTCAATGCCGCCAGACCTTATCTCTCAGAGGGTAGCTGCCTGATGATCACCCAGGCAGTAGTAGGTGCAAGGCTTGACTACTGCAACGCCCTCTTCACTGGCATATCCTCACACAATGTACATAAACTTCACAGACTATTCAAAATAATGTCCTATGAGCTGCCTTGAACCGACCTAGAAATGAACACATATCTGATCGCCCATAAAGCGGTACATTGGCTGGCTATCCATCAAAGAATCCTATTCTAGACACTTGCCATCACACACAGATGTATCTCAAAATCAGCTCTTTCCTATCTGTCCCAATAGATTGTCATAAACCAAATGGATAGGCCAACTAGAACGCCTTACACTCACAGACTGGTGCAATCCAAATTCAAACGCGCTGGAGCTGAAGGCTCGAACTTTCCGTTAATGGCCGCAAAACTATGGAACTCTCTCCCACCAGCTCTGACAGCAGAAGAATCATACTGGGCCTTTTCGCAGTGCCCTCAAAACCAGGCTGTTTGCTTAAACTCCACCACGATGAATGACCCTTGTTAATCGATGCACCTTCTCTGTAACTCTAAGCCAATGAAATGCCGTTAACCATACGTAACATCTCTGAGCTATGTAACCTCTATGTGTTGACTATGATTCCAAGACCCATATGTCGTTATGTTGTTTGAACTTGTACTCTTCTTGCATTTGGGCCACATTTAACTGGTTTCCATAAGCGCCCTGATGCCCAGCGGTTTGTGTGCACTATATAAATGCAAAAAATAAGTAAATAAAATAAATAAATAAATCAGAGTTTTCTGCACCCTTCAGAGGAGCACCATCTCTAGGTCGCCGCTGGTTCACTTCTCATTGGTTGCAGATCCCCCTTCAGGGTATGGCAAGCAAAGATGAACTCCCTTTTGCTGTGGCAGTTAACGGAGTTGCCACATGGGTCCTAATTACCTGGTAGCTCTCATAGTCATTCCAGGTAAGGGCTAATCTGGACCTCTGCTGCAAATGAGTCCTGAGGACCGTACCAGACCTGGTTGAGACTTTCAAGGTCCCTGCAAGGAGGCAGCAGTTATAGCACTAAAAATGCAATATTGTCTGGAGAGTCTTCTTCTTTGAAATGTCAGCCTCCGTCACAATTGTATTACGGTGGGACAATGCAATAGTACAGTAAAAATATATGCCTACTTAAATTATTAGACAAACAAATATGCAAACAATCTATGGTTTCGTTATAAATCTCTAAACGGGTAGAAAGTCAATGACGTTGTGCATGAACGAGCAACAACGAGTTTAGCTAGGTGAGAACAGATTTGGCTTTTTCATTTAAATAGGCTATTTCAATGGTTCTGCTGGGATTCCAGGAGCCATGTTTATGCCATTATATATTTATGGCAAGGGGGCAACCACCGTTCAAATTTTGGGGGAGACCAATATTATCAATGTACATTTAGGATTGTGATCTTGGAGCAGTTTATCAGCACTCCTACAAAATTAATCTGTTATCTCTGTTGCAATGTAACAAACCTATATACAGGGACTATATGGTTGAAGCCTGTGGTAAGGAACAATTGATCTATCTAGGAAGGATTCCGTGAGGACTGCCTTTCGCTTAGGATGGATGAGTTTTTGAAATAATATTTTTCCTGTGAAAAGCATCAGCTAAGGGGATTCACCTATCCCCATGGGATGTCACCCCAAAAGTTTGATGGTCTCTAAAAGTCTGCCTATGGCTAGCGTATTCCCACTTTTGGGGGATAGAGTCTGGAGATTTGTTAATGGAGAAACTACCTTCATCCCATAGGGGCAGATGGATTCTGGGAATTGTCACCAGTAGAAAACAGTACAAATAACCTTTAAGAAGGACAGAGTCTGCCCATTGTCACAGGGATATAACACTCCATGTCATTTCATCTGTTAAATTCTGGGCATTGTCTCTCTCACTCATAGGAAGCATGGGTAACACATGTGCCCTTTGAAATAAGGGTATGAGAGAAAATGCAAGGTCCCAGGAACAAACCGTGTCTTATTACCTCAGGATGGAGTCAGTGAATTTTCTTTGGGGCAAAAACAATATTTCCCTTTTATTAAGTAGAGATTCTGGGTATTTACCCATAGAGAAAGATCCTGCTGCCTCTAGAAAAAATGGGCTCTGGGGATCAGCATGAGTAAAGAAGAAATCATTAAAATTTGAAATTGCGCCAGTAAGCGCTAAACAAACACAAGGTAGTGGTATGTTGTGAAAATGGGTTCTGACAATTAGCAAAGAGATGGTGGGCCTTTTTGGAAGGATTGTTTAAGGGGAATGGCTCCAGTATAATAATTTAGTTACTTTTAGGAGGGATGGGTTTTGGGGATTGACCAGAGACAGTGGTCGCCTGTAGGAGGGATGGTTCTGGAAATTAAGAAAAGTAGACAGTGATCAAGAACCTTGGCTTAATAGTCAAGGTGAGTTCCCACAACATCCTCATCAATCAGTCACAGTCAGATAAATGTCAGGCTCCTCCACAAAGTACCCACATTGGTAGCATAGGCTAAGCTCAAGAGTTATATCCCTGCCAGATGTGCCAGGGATTAATGACCCATAAGTACAATGCAAATAAGAAATAACAAATAAAAGAATGGACTCATGATATGAATACAAGGAGTGCATTCTGATACCTTTAGGAAGGATGGATTCAGGGATTCACTTACCCAGGGATATGAAACCTATCACTCAGAGGAACAAACAGTTCTGTGTTTTCAATGTAGTACATACAATATGTTTCCTGTAGTGCAGATAGGCTCCGATCAGTCTCTCAGGCATATACAACTGCTAAAATGTAGCAATAGTGGGTTCTATAGGTTCATACGGATAGGGAAGCCCTTGACCATAGAAAGGATAGGTTTGTGCAGGGAAGGAGAATATGCTACCTGCAGAAATAACGGGTCGTGCATTTTCTCCAAAGACTGGGAACTTTGCCTATAAGAGAGATGGGTACCTGAAGATTCATTCAGGGTAAATTGAATTGTTCACATGCAGAATGGATCCTCAGACATTTTTATTTTTAGTGTAGAGGGCACAGTTTCAAAGCCCTGAAAATCCAAATGAACCCTTCTCCGGTTAGAGGTCTATAAAGTAACAACCATTACAGTGGCTGTTAACACCTATTATTACATGGCTTTGAGGCTCAGAAGCAGGAAGTGCTGCATAAAAACAATATTTTTAGCCTAGTGGCAGAGAACCTGTCAAATAATATAGACCTCTCGAATTAGCATATAGGTACAGAGTTTGCATCTCTCAAGCGTGCTAGTCACAGGGATACAAAGGCTCCCACTCCAAGACAGGGTGGGCTGAAGTGGTTATCCCAGGGACAAAGAGCCTTTTAACTGCATTGCATGATGGGTTCAGTGGATCAGAGCAGGCATACAATGTTGTTATCTTATATAGAGTATAGGTAAAATAAGACTAGAAAGGGGCAAAGGATTTAACAAAGAAATAGAACAGTCCATCTCTCAGACTTATGGAGTCTGAGCTGTTCCCGGGAACATGAGACTTGGGACATTGGCAAAGGGATTGCTATCCATATCAACACCTCCCTTAATTAAGAATGGATGCCCTTATTGGAATTGTTTGTCATACTTAACTCAACATCTCAGCATTTGAAAGGTTCAAGACAGGGATTGACCAGTCATGTATGTCTTTGTCTCTTTCTAGAGACCTCAAATTGAGGTTGTTGCGTTTACCTGATCATTCGTTCTTTAGTCTCTTACGAAAGGTGTGAAATCTTGAGTGATTTTGAATGTTAGGCCAATGTGGTACCTAGCAGATTACTCTAAACACTCATCTAGAAATTAGTCTTTCTGTATTCATGCTCATCCAGTCTGGATTCTCATTTCTGGAGAGATATCAAACCAAAGGTGAGGAACACACTCTATTTCCTCATATATCCCTTTGTATTGCCAACAGAGGGACAACTCCTTCCATCGTCTACACCCTCTCCATAATTATCCCTGCTCTTCTGTCTGCCCACCCCTTCCCATGATCCCCCTGTATAATCCATTAATATCACTTTCCATGCACGTTATCTGGTTTAGTGGTTAGGGTCTAATAAATGCAGCACCACATCCTAACAGTGTTTCTTTCTGAGCTCAGCACTTAAACTGGCTGTGGGCAGTATATGAGCCATGGGGGTAGGAAGACCATGGGAGAAACACATGAAAAGTGAAAAATAAGAAAGTCATATTGTAGAGAAGAACATGGTGTCATGCTGCAAAGCATTCATCGGTTTGTTACCAATTCTGAATATGTACCAAGTGGACGAGACGCTCGGCTCATGCAGCGCATTTTAGGTATTGGAATTTGAGATGCATTTATTTCACCCAGAGGAGGAATTGCTGTAGGATGAGATGAGGCTGTGGGTGGCGCAGATCTCAGGTGTCTCAATCTAGTGCCTGGCATTGCCTCGCTCACAGATTAGTGGCCTGGCACTGTGATTATGGGCACACTGAAGAGGTGGGCCACTAGCTCACACCTTTATGCCAGCAGACAGTACTGCATGAGCCTGCACAGCTAAGAGACATTTGTATCAATTTTAGCGAGGTTTGCTGGTGCTAGGCATAGCCTGCATAGCATGCTGTATGGTGAATAAAGTGATAGTGCGCCGCAGCAGATGATATCCAGGAAATAAAACAGACATCATAAGTCAATTATAGGCACCAGCATGTTAAATGAAGATCAGCACATTTGCCAATTTCCCCATATGAATGTGTTATCGACAGGCCAGGTCTGTCAGAGGCAGCAAAATTAGGGTGCTACCCTGTGAGTCTTCCTGAGATGCTCCCCGTGGCCCCCAAAGAATCTCACACCACGCTACAGACTGCCAGGCCAACCTGAGTCATCACACATGTGAAATGCGCATGATGGTCATGTAGCCTTAGGGCATGCCACACGCTGAAATAGCTGAAAGAATTAAGTATATTTTTTAATCAAACCTTACATCTTTCACACAGCATAGCAACAAGGGGTGGAGGTTCCTTACCCATGGCACCTAGTTGTACCAGCCACCAGTGTGGATGGCTATTAACATTATTACGTAGGTGTCAGCGGTAGAGGCAGTTTTTGACTTTTGGTGCTGTGGGTGGGTGGATCATGAGGGACACTGGAGTTGTTAATGATTCAATGTCACAGACGGGAGGTGTATATTGTTGAGTGCGGGACAATAAAATCTCCCACAAATTAGTGGGAGCGACTGAATGTAGTGGGTTCAGCTGGGCTCTCCAAATTTAAAATGGTGCATTTTACAGCATTGTTTTTTAGAAAGATTGCGGAAAAGGCACTTGAATTCCCAATTGGTTCCCTAGGGTAACACAGAAAAATATCCAGTAAATGCAAAAATGAAGAGAGCGTTGTTACAAAGGGGAATGGCAAAAGAGTGATGGGTGTTGCTAAGTAGAAGGGCAATGTTTGCCTCAAAAAATACAAAATGAGACCAGGCAAACATGTTTTTTGGATCACTCAGCATGATCTTGCGTGGACTTCTTGGCATCCAGTCTGCATATTTTAAATACTTCTCTCCAACTCAGTTTGCAAATAAATCACTGTCTTTAAATAAAATGTGTTTTTCACACAGTGCATAAACAATTTAATCAGACTGTCTCATTTTGTTAAAAGTACTAAGTTCATGCCGGCAACCGCCAACATAAACACTTATGTGGTGAGTCCCTTCAAATTTCCACTTTTACTAAATGGAGTGCAAAAGGAAAGTGTTAATGCAGAGGAAATGTCATTTATTCTTTCATTTTACTTACCATTTTGTAAAAAAAAATATAAAAGTTGCCAGGAAAAGATTAATCCATCTGTTCTTAGCATGTACTAAATGTAGGTAGATTTGGCATGAATTAATTAATTTTATGCCTGCACGAAAATCTCATGCAGCCATAAAACTAGGTGGATTTGCAGGTAGAGCTGAATGACGTCAAGGACATGTATTTCCCCTCTTATTTCCCATTCTGCCTGCAAATTTCAAAAGCTGTGAAGCGTTCGAAAAATGTATAAACTGGTGTTAGCCTTTAAAAACTTGTTTATACACTTAATTTACTGCATTGCAGATTTTAATATGATGGCCAGTGAGTAAATTGCCCAAATTCTGTAAATTTAAAAAAAAAAAAAAACAATGGAAAAAGAGGGCATCAAGAATCACCTGGCTGATTTGCATAAAGCAAAGGGCACTTTGGGATCATGTGAATAGCATGTTTTTATATTTAACAAATATATCTGTGATAGTGGTTTAAGCGGAAACCTTTCTGAGCAAATGCACACTGGCTATGGTGCTCATTCCAATTATCACAATTTTCACCATACCAGTGAAGTGTCTGCAAATCATGAGACATATATATCCATGTGGACACCTTTGGATGTGGTTATGGACATCAGGAGGAAGATTGATTGGTGCGTGCAGGGGGAATGGATTTGGAGTTGGTGTGGGTCCCCAGTCACAGTGGCATTTTGGGTAATGAGTTAGTGGATCTGGCGGCGGGTGAGGGTATGAGAAGAGGAGCGGTTGATAGGAGATTACCTTTGAGTGTGGATGAGGTGAAGGCGGTGGTGGTGAGACGAGTCATGGATAAGTGGCAGGAGAGGTGGGTGAGTGGGGTGAAGGGCAGGTGGATGTTTGGTGTTCGTGGGAAAGTGTCGGTGAAGGAGGATGCGGGGAGTCTGGAATGGAGGAGGGGGAGGAGGTGATGCTGAATCAGTTGACGATAGGGCATGCAGGACTGAATGATTGTCTGTTTCAAGTGGGGAAATGTGAGTCGAGGGATTGTGCGGTGTGTGGGGTGCCTGAGACTGTGGTACATTTTCTGCTTAGGTGTGAGATGTTGAGGAAAGAGAATTGATGAGGGTTCGATTGTCTGCGCTGGGTGTGGCTGAGCTGAGTGGGAAGATTTTGCTGGGAGGTGACGGGGAGAGAGGCAGGAGGAGGAATAGTGTGATGTTGGATTTTGTGAGGAAAACAGGGCGGTGGGAGGAGTTGTGAGTTTATGTACGCTAAGTATTGATTGGTGGGTCTGGTGCACATCATCCTTTAGGATGGGGAAGCGCCTGCGTGGGTCCGCCCACGCATCTGATAATTAAGAAGAAGAAGAAGAAGGACACCTTTTGGTTTATTTGTGTAGCCTGGACAGTCTTGCTCAAACAGCCATTCCTTTCTTGCAAGGTTGCGTGGAATACTTGGGCACAGAGGAAAGTCATGTTCTTTATTTTGAGGGAGACAGCAAACTCTTAACCCGCCCACCCCCCCAAACTGCATAATGCCGCCCCCCCGCACCCCCCCCACCCCACCCCGGTAGTTGCACCTATGGTTCGACGGGATCAAAGCATGAACTCAAATGTCTCATTGCAATTCCTTGACCGTTTCCCCAGGTGTTCAAAGGAAAGCATTCCCGGGCGTCATCTTGGAACCACAGGAGTCAAAAAACCTTTGAATGCCTCCCGCCCAGTATTAAGATGCATGTATGTCCTGCAATGAAATGAGCCATTGTTATCAGGATCTACTATAATATTTGTATTTTGAGTGTATTGCTTTACAAAGTGCTTTCACCAAACCGTTGAATAATTTTCAGGCGGTACAAAAAACATGAAAAATAGAAATTGCATGATATGATATGATATGGCATTTCTAACTGCCTAAACACAAGTGTTTCAAGGCGATAAAAATCAGATTCGAGTGAAGAGGAACGTGAGAAAGCTTCAAAACATGAGCCAGACCTAGAAAGGGTGAGAGAAGATCTTAAGGAAAGGCGTTAAGAATTCCAATCTTTGGGGGTTAAGCGTGAAACAGAACGCAGGCGGGATTGGGCACAGGGCAACTTATAAACTGTGAGTTTGGGAACGGGAACGAAGAACGTGAGATGGCACAGAGAAAGAAACGAAAGAAGAAAGATGTACAGGGGCAAGGGGAGGCCATGAATGCATTTCAACACGATACGGAAAGGGTGAAAGAGGAGTTGTGGTTAGAAGCAAAGCCAGGAACTGGAACGGAGAAAAGATAAAATAAAAGTACGAGGTGAAAGGCAGAAGAGAATATGAAAAGCACAATTACAAATGGAGCAAATGTGTAGGCGGAACACCAATCAGAAAAGCAGAACAATAATCGAGGCTGGAAATGAGTAGTTCGGTAACAAGGAAAGAGAGAAAGGAGTGGGTCCTGCGAATGTTCTAGAGGCGACAGTGACGTGGACAGGAAATATGGAGCTGGTCGAGGAAGAGGAAAGAGAGGTGAGTGACCTCTGACTTGGAGAGCAAGTGGCAAAAGATAGAATGGCGTCCCGTGTGCCCTGGAAGGGTTAAGAACGAACTCTTCTTAGTTTCTCTAAGAGGCACTCTTTGAAACTCCCATTTGCGAAGAGAATTCCGCCTGCATCGATGCAAACACATTCAGTTCAGGGGGAAATCCATTGAGTTTAAATAGTGTTTTCCTGCTCAGTGTGATTTCATCGCTGTCATAAAAATAACGCTGTCGCCCCGAGAACAACTCACCAACGACAGTGAATGTTGCTCTCCTTGTTTTATAGTGGTGACCTTTTCAAAACATTCGTTCGCATGTGACCAAATAAACCCGCGACGCACATGTACTGCACTCTGTAGCGTTCTTCCAATAGCTGGCTTTAATTGGTCACTAGCCATGACCTACATCCCCCGTACACTGCTCCTTCCTCCTCCGCAGCTGCATGCTAATCGCCCGGATGCGGTGTGCAGCAGGGAGCTCGCCTTAAATTATTCCTAACCTACATTGGACTGGGATTTCTCTCCTAGTAATCTTTTATATTAATGCGGGTAAGTGGATTTTTAGCACCACAGCTATAAAGGTCCTTCAGAATATGGCCTCAGGCAGCCAGCGCGGGATTTGAGTTCCCCGGGAAAAGCGAAGTGAATTGCGCGTTTTCCCACACTGCAGAGCGGAGTCGGCCATGCTTCCGAAGGCTGCCAGGCATGCATGCCAATGCGTTCCCTAAGCCAGTGCACCAGGCCCCCGTCCTGTCTGCGCTGTTGAGGGGTTTTTAGTCAGGTTTCAGTGGTAGTCCCAGTCTGGCTGCCTAGCCCCTGGGCCGAGGGCTCGCCCCTCACACGGGGCCTTTCGAAAGTTTGTATTCAGCCCTTGATCTTTCTGACCTGAACACACGTGGCCTGATTCGTGGAATATTTTGCACGGAGCAAAGTACTTTTCACTGGTACAAAGTGACTCTGCACTGCCAAACATACACCCTGATTCATGAAACAGTGCAATGTGACTTTGCACAGCAAAAACACTCTTTGCACTGTGGCATGAACCAGGGTGGGGCAGTGTAAAGTGTATTTGTTGCTGTGCAAAGTGACTTTGCACGGCAAAAAGACAATTTGCACTATGGTTGTTTATTGGCAATGCAAAGTCACTTTGCACCAGTGAAAAGTACTTTGCACCGTGCAAATAATTCCACGAATCAGGCCCACTGAGTACTAGCAACCTGAGAAATGATAACAGCTATTATTGCAGTGCTCAGAAACGAGAGGAAACCAGCAATGATGGATATGCAAACATAAAATGAGATGTTATCATTATTAATACATAATCAATGCTGGTCATAAGGATATGCTGATGGCGCTTTCATTTTGGTAGAAACATAAAGCACATTATGTAGGAAAAATAACTAAGTAGAACACCCTGGGTCTGATTTACAAAGGTGTTTAACAATAATACAATCCCACTAAAAACACCATTGTGGCCCTCTGGGGCTGTTTCCGAACGCATTTTCAATGAGCAAATCCCATTGCAAAATGCTTTGTGGATCATGCCAAATGTTTGAGGTAGCATAGCAAAGTGATTTGGGAAAGCACAGCATGGCGTTGCCACTAATTGTCACAGTGTGTATTTTTAGAATCCACATTCATCCCAGTGGGGCATTTTGGTACTGATAATAGGCGCTTTTTGTTACTCAACTCAGAGGTACTCATGTTGTCGACCTCAGAAGGATACATAGCTGTTGAGATGCGAACATCTGGCCATGAGGTCAAACTTAGATCTCTGTAGCGCAGTGGTCTGCGATGCATGGCTCCCCAGATGTTTTGGATTACGAATCCCATGATCCCTCCTCTTTGTCTTTGCGAGTTTAGGATAATAGGTGCTTTAGGACAAAACATGTATCGCGCGAAAGGTTGTAGACCCCTGCTGCAGTGGGTGCATTAGTCATGCGAGCCACACACCCATTTACACAATAACATGTTGTCTACATGGATGGGGCGAAGAGTTGTGAAGTTCTGAATTCCTAACATCCAGCATCTTTTTTGTGAGCCAGCTGTACTACTTCTTTGACCTCCAATATCAGCACTGAGGGCATGATTTACAAAAGCGATTTGGAATGGGAAAATCCCATTGAAAACCCCTTTGTAAACCAGGGCACGAAAGTATAACTTTTCTGTTGCTATTATGGGCGTCATGTAGAGTTTGCCAGATTGTTCAATCGACAGGTTTCCCACCAGCGGAAACAACCCTGTTTTAAGTTAGTGCTGCACCGGCTTTGCACTGGCGGAAAGCTGTAGGAGAGTGCGCCGGTAACTAGTGCCATGCGTGGACACTAAAGGATCTTCTGCTGGTGTAAAGCCGGTATAGTCCGATCTTAAAACAGTGCTATTTCTACCTGCGGAAAACTTGTGTATTTTACAATCCGCCAAACTCTAAATGAGACCTCTTGGCCCTGATTTACACAAATGCTTTAACATATGAAAGTCCCATTACATTTCTTTTTGGTACATCGGGAACTTTGAGTCTTTGGAAAAAGGTAACAACAACAGACAGCAGCCTGTGGGAGTCTGAGTGCCCAAAGTCTGAGGCCGGGTATGAATGCGTAACACAATATTTTGTAGATTGCATTGTGTGCAAAGCGGGGAGCCTTAAGGTGCTTGGCTCGAACCAGAGTTTGAATCAGTAAAATAACGGGTGGAATCAGTTCACACAAGTTAAAACAGTAAAAATGACAACTTGCCCTTACAATTCTTAGCTTGCCTTATTGTTGCTTATCATTCGAATGTCTGCCTCCTGCCATCCTAGAGGAGACTGTTGCATCTTTCTTCTTTACGCCATCTTTTCCCCAGGACAAAATCCACAGGGGAACTTCCTCTCTTTTAGTTGCATCTGGAATAGTGGGCATTTCTCAACCGAAAGTAGGGCGGGGCTTGACCATCCACCCAACAGGGAAATCCATTCACGTGTATACATTGTCCATCAAGATATTCAGGTAACCCCCATTAGGTACATGTCTGTTGATATATATTTGTATTTGCTATCCGGAAAATCTGACTGGAGTTTATTATTCTGTGTGTTGACTAGTCCAGCCCGGTTGTAGGTCATAGTTTCGAAAACAAAAGGATTGAATGCCTTTTGTTCGGCAGTCAAAGGACTGAAAAAAAGGATCGAATTTTTTAAAAATTATTTTTTTTATGGGGGGTTTCCCCCCAACCCACGTTTTCTTTATTGAAAACACTTTTTTACCAACCCAAACTAAAAATATATTAATAAATAAATAAAAAAATCCTTTTTTTCCGATCCTTTTGCATTCGAGCAAAAGGTTATTCGATCCTTTATTTTCGATCCTTTGACTGGACACCGTCCAGCCCCAATTGGAACCATAGCAACAACACAGACAACGCTCAAATGTGTGTTTTTGTGTTGTTGGTTGTTTTTATTTTTTTCTGGTGACTTACTGTTTATTTTTCACAGGGAAAGCACCAACCGTATCAAGTAAAACTCTTTTCAGTGTATGGCCTTGTACCCTGAACGCAGTCCCACCGAGTGAAGGCTGCACACAGCGGCAAGGCCGTTGTCATGTATGCATTGCCATTCTGTCTCCCTGTCATACTCTCCCCACTTCTGCGCGTGCTCATTTTTCTACCCATATCACTTGGTCACACAGCCTAAAGAAAATGGGAACATCACTGAGGATATTGTCCACTTTCTAGTTCTACTTCAAAAACTCGTGCCAGGCTTCATACGTGAATCCCAACAGTTTAAGAAAGCATAAAGATCAACGTGAAAAAGCCAAAACTACACCCCCTACTGAAAAAAACATACTCGTTTTAGTTCACTGAACATTTTATAGGATCTAGTACGAGAGTATTTTTTGGAAACTGCTCACAATAATACAATCCTATGATAATAGAACAGAAGCGAGTCACATTGGTGAATGAGCAGGGATGTATGTGATGTATATTAAACTCTGGAAAACATTGCGTGAATATTGATTCATACGTTAACATGCGCTGGTGTGAAACACGTGCCATCGTTCCTGAGAGTACAGCCCCATGAAAACAAAGGGAGGCATCATTTGATATCACAGAACTAAAAACTGTTTTTATTAACAGTCGGTTCTCGAAAAGTTTTCTCTAACATATCCGTTGCATTCAGTTATTTAAAACCTGATTCAGTACGTGTTTCCTGTTTATTTATTTCGTTTTACAAATACGTCGACAGACCAGTTGATGACTGCTTCGTCCACGTTTAACAAGTGTGGATACTCTCTCCAACGTGCTTTTCAAGAACTCTCCGATTCATAAATCAGTCTAGTTGCCAAAAGGCAAGCGAGATTAGGGAACACAAACCTCTGCATGATAAAACAGCAAACGTATCAAGTGATTGCCTGCGCTGCCCAGACGGTTCAAGTTCAAAAGGGCTGCGCGCCTCTCGCGGCTATCACGCTGCCAACGCAAAGCCGAGGCACGCAGCGGACGCGCACGCCTCCATTTTGTATTCCATTGACAGGCAAGCTGCGCGATTGGACGGAAGGAATGCCTTGGGAACTGGAACAAGGCTTGACCATGAATCATTCCCCTCAAATCATAAATGAGGTGTGACCGGCCCAAGGCACTGCTTCTATTTATACATGGAGAGACATGTCGGGACAGACGGTACTATTACTTTACAAGCACAAGGCCGCAAAGCAGGATCCGCTTCCCAACATAGCGCTGATTTGCTAGAAAAATCCCTTTCATACACTAATGTGTCAACTAAAAATATGGAAACGGGTTCACATATTTCGGAAACAGGTTGCCTTTGTTCCTTGCAGCCATCCTAAGAAAGCTCAACCCTTGCTGTTGTGTTGGTTCCGTCCCAGGAAGAGCCCCTGGGGGAGATGGGGTTTCTCACTTACCATGTCTAACTAAGCATTTGCTAAGCTCTGCGCTTGTGGTCCTGCAAGCCCACACTGCAACAAGGAGCAGAGCGGCATTAGCTCCCTCAGAGCTTCACCCTCCATAATTCACTTCAAACCCATCCTCCAACATCTTATTAACCTTTAGAGGTTTCATCAGCAGAACGCACTCCAAAATCTGCCCCATTTGTTTTCTTTTATACAGCAGAAGTGGCTACATCAAATGCCTTTAATTAAATCCCTGCCAATATCGCCGGCGCGTTATTAGTGTGTTTTAGTGCGCCAAGTCCGCGGAAGGCCTATCCAAGCTCTCTCGGTCTATGCTAAAGAGGCGAGGCAAAAAATAAAAAAATAAATGTTTCAGCATGTCTGGATTTTTGTATTTCAAAGTCCTGACTGCTTTATCTGAATTACAGATTTAGAGCTTTGTTATGTGTGATGGTTATGATAATACGATCACCAAGGCACAGAGACAGGGAGACACAAATCCCCACGAAAATCCCTTTCTCCATTTCCTAGCGCCGTCGGTGGAGTTTAATATGTGATCGAATGATGAAAAAGAACAGGACGAACTCGAGTTTTAATAAAAATTCCAACAGGTCTACATATAGTTATGAAAAATGTTATTTGCGAGGCCAATCTTTAATAAAGAAAAAAAAAATCTGCTACCAAAGAAAATTCCCTCTGGTCTACCTGCTATGAATGTGTTTTTGGAGATGTACTATTTAAGGCTCTTTAAAGGTTATGGAAATGATCAGTTAAATAACTTCCAAGCGAGCACAACAAAACCTGTGCATGCAAGCTCCCGTTTTGCAGTTTAATCAAATACACAGACAAAGCCTCCTCTCTTTCGTGCAGTAAACATTTTCCGGCTGCAGAGGAAATCTTCCACTTAATTGTTGGTCAGAACGCCCAGACAAAGAGGGGAAGAAAAACACTCTTTCAGAAATGCTAAAATCCGCATATGAAAAACATCGCTGCTTTGCTTTGAGTCGTCCCCACTAAGCATATGCCAAGAGCTGAGAGACCACTGGAAGGCCCAATTGTGCCTGCTGAGATTTAACGTTTTTGTAAACACACACACTCTTTGATGCGGTTTCGCTTTTGCTGCCTGCATTACTTTCGAATTAAGTGGAAGTACGCTTGATGCTTTTTCTGAAATAATAACATACTATCATCAGGGTTTTATTCATTATGTGCTGTAAAAATAGCTGTTATTATCACTCAATTTATTAGTACTCAAAAGGTGCTGGATGGTACCACACGTTATTTGAAGAGATTCTGAAAAAGACTCCTTACCAGAAAGACATGCCTGCTTCCTAGACAGCAAAACTGTGCACAGCACCTGGTTACCAAATAAAGAGCCTGGAAGTGGTGACTGCAACTTGGCTGGAGCAGCGACACTTCGGTGGAGGCAACCATGCTGGACAGAGGGCACCGTGCTCCACTGTACCATACTGCAGTGTTGGTGAGGGATGGGGTGGTGTTGCACCGACTGACCATGAATAGAATGCAGGTTAGTAGTGGTGGCCATCTTAATTCCAGGCATCCAAGCTTTGACATCCGCGAGCCATACATATAAACCCTGGGACCAGTGGCCCTTTAAGACAAGGTATCAATACTTACAGATGGATGGGGATGCACACCTTACTCATACATCAATAATCAAACTGACTCAGGAAGTTGGCAAAACTTAGTACTTTTTAAAAACAATTACTTAAAACAGGGAGTTACAACAGACATCAACAGACGTTTGCTCAATTTCTCTCAACGTGTTACATAAAAAAACACAATTATAGCAAAAATGTGTCATCATTGACGTCACACTATGTGGCAAACTAAGAAAACCTACTTGGGAATGTGATAGACTTTAAGGGAACATCTAAGTATATGTTGCATACTGACGGGGTTGCAAGTGGGTCTCTAAGATCAGATGGACAACTAAGCTCATTCCAAGTGCAAGTCATCTTCCGTGTCATACTAATACTCAACGCTCTATTGGTTACCCAAATTATAGGGCTCTTTAATACGTTGCCCTCTATAATTGGTTGGCATGCTCATACCCTTCTGGACTATTCTAGTTGCTAGCAGCACGCAAGCTGGTTACCCCAGGTGCTGGGAGGGTTGGCCTGGTCATGCTTCCCCACCCAATTAGCCCAACAACTATCATCACTCGTGCAGTCTGCCATTCAATTAGGCTTTGAACTGTGCTTGAGAATAAAAGGGAGTGTTGCATGGTCTTATCTTCTGTTTTTGGTGTAGCTTGATCCAAAGTCTATTTCGATCTGATCATGTGACTAGAGAAAACGTTTTCGAGCTCTTCGTTGCATGTAATACTATTAAATGATTAACTCTTGACACTTCAATGTTTTTCTATTCCACCTCAAACAGAAGATTGTTTCTTTCTCACATTCATGTAGCGTCTTGACAGACAACCAGGCTCATGGCGGCCTCGACTCTTGGTGCTGGGCCAGTCAGTCTTTCTTGAATTCTCCTTTGCCATCAACATTTTTTCAACTGTACCACACTCAAGCCCTTTCTCTTGACTGGGTTTTAAGCTTGCTAAAGTACATTATCGAACATCCAGATTCTATATATTCCTATGTATAAACATTGGCGCATCGCCACAATCTAATCACTACGTAGCCAGCCTCAAGATTACTTCGTCTGCTTGCGGTACAGCATCTGTACAAGTGTAAAATCACTTTGCATTTTCTTCAGTGTTTCTTCGCACAACCATCTTCATTTCGAACCCGATATGTTGCTTAACTTCAACACCTCCTCTCTGGATCTTTTAGAATGTTTATTTACCTTGTTCATTTGTGTCTTTTCTAGGTGTATCAGTTCTGCTCTATGTGACGTCACCAGACCTTTCTCTCTTTCAGTTTCATACCTCTTCCGGGACTTTCTCCAAAAGACCATTATTTCTTCGGGAATGCATGTAGAGTTTTCTAAATGGATACCTTGTCTCAAGAATTCTTTGCGGTATAGGCATCATCATTGGTACTGCACGTGTCACATTTTCTGGTTTCCAACATATAGGCAACATGGGGACGAAGCTTCTGGTAGGCATATTTGGCTCTTCCTCTACACTCTCCCATCTGGGCGATTCATCAACCACTCTCTCATCAGTCTTCACATCTAGACTTCCTCGTCTGAAGAAATGTTTCTTTGGAGTCCATATCTTTATGACTCCTTTCAGCAGGGGCTTTGCTAGGGGGGGCTAAGGGGGCTAGAGCCCCGGATCTTTTGGTTGTAGCCCGAATAGAAGCTCAGGAGCTACAACCAAAAGGCTAGCCAGCCCAGAGTACTGGCAGCCTGGACATTAGCATAGCCCCTGATCTTTTTCAGACCTACCAACACCCCTGCCTTTCAGGCATCCAGCTGATTTCAAATGCTCATCAACACTCCAGGTCATAAGACTGCATTGTCCATTTGGACTGCAGTAGATCCATTTTCCCACATACTTCTTGTGGTTCTTCGGATACAGGAACTTTGTTCCTTCAAATGCATGAATGCTGACCTTTACATAGTCTCTGATTTCTTCATCTGACAGATCTTTAGGTTTAGTACCTGATTCAACATCAATCACAATCATCATACCTACTGCTTTCTTCACAGTTTTCTTGCATTGTGTGATTATTAACCTAATCACACAGAACCCAAACATGATCATTACCAACAGGGCTCCCAAGAACTTGAAAATGTCCACCATCCATTGTGGAACCCATGGAAACATTGACGCAAACCAGCTGTCATCAGCAATATCTTCCACTTGGTCTTCCATCTTGACATGTAGGTTTGTCAGCTTCGTTATGGTCCCTGTCAAGGTGCCATTCTCATTGTCGTGAGAAGGTGTGAATGTGCAACATGATTCTCTGATTTTGGCACAAACACCTCCATCCAAAGCTGTAACCATATCCAAGACACATGTGTTCTGAAGAGCCGTCAGATATATGGCTCTGAGCTCCTCCCTGATAGCATTGAATCCCTTAATGGTGGTGTTGATCGTCTGCAGAAGCTCCCATCTGGTTATCTGTTACCACTTGGCATTTCCCATCGTCTGGATCCCAGGCATAAAGATAACGGTAAAAACTGAAGCAGTCCTGCTGACCAATCCACGTTCATATGGAATACCATCAAAGGCTTCTCTCGATTTGGCTGAGAAATAGTTCTCTCTCTTCATTCGATCAAGGAGTTTGGAAGATTTCTTCTTCTTCAGGTGAGCATCTGCTTTTGGAAACTCCTCAATGTTCAGGTCACATTTCGGGATCACCAATGTTGGAATATGAGCAATCACGACTGAACACAGTCCTCCACAATCTCTGGGCATGTATGCTCTGAAACCGCAGGCCTAGTAGTGATCCATTATCACAACTGTCCCATCTTTCATTCCTGGCACATCGAATATTTGACCGTTCTGCTGATTCTCTCCAACTTTTCTTGTGCCATTATTTCTGAAGCATAGCTCTGCCCTAGCCAAAGGCACTATCTGCAATGGGCCTCCTTTGTCTTCGACACACATCAGAAGCTTTGCCAGTCTCAGCCACAATGGTTTGCATCCTTTTTCCACTCGTTCAATTTCTGGCTTGTGATAACCAGTTACTACCACAGCTCTGCATACGACTTTGACTTCTTCCCAGCCAACTGGAGAAAGTACTGTTCCCCGGATTCACAGCTGCCCCTTTCCTTACAGCTTTAAACTTCTTCATCAGCCTTTTGCTTGGCAGTTGAGCTTTCTGTTTATTTCCCATCAAAATCCAGCTCCCTTCATGCCAGGCTGTTCATATCTTATCACATTATCTCTGGTGTGTGCTCTTTCTCTTGTCTTCAAATCTTGGACATAATCATCTTCTTCTGGAGTTGACCATTCTGTGACCCATACCAAGGATGCCGTTCGACCCTGCAATTGACTTCTTGTAGGACAGAGTGCAAGGTGAGTCAGGCAATGAGCTGTTTGGACATCTATCTCGATAGCTATGAATATTTTAGACTTTCCAATAGCATAAGGCAGGAGAGCACATACATAGCAATCCTTCTTAGAAGTTATTTTTCCCACTTCATTTATGTGCTGGTACCACATGTTATTCCCCAAATGTGTTGTACTGTCTAGATAATCATTTAATTCATAATCATCCTCCCTTGCACTTCTCTTAGGTCTCTTTTTTTGCCAAATGATTCAGCACATAATGATCATGGAGTAAATCAAAAACAGACCTCCCTTCAAAAGGAAGTTTAGGGCCACTTGTCACAGGAGTAGGTACCTTCACATGGGCTACAGGTTTAGGGACAATCACATACAGCCTTGGCCTTCTTACAGCGTCTAGGTCGGCAAAGGTGACTCGAGTGGGAAGGATTAATGGGACTCTTTCCCTTTAGGGACCATTAAAGTAAATAGTGTGGATCCATAGAATCAGAAAAAAATAATAGATGCTGAATAGGCATAAATTATGCACCAATAAATTAGTCTCTTCCATCTGTGTCTTTCCACACGTCGTTGACTCTGCTTACTTTCTGGAATTGCAATATGTTCAATAGACCACATTTTGCCTCTGATTACTTTTAAGGAAGGAAACATTCTTTTTAATCAGGCAAATTTGTCAGGTGTTCAGGAAGTGGTCTGATTTGCTCTATAATCTCCACAAGTAACCGACTGATTGCAGGACAATTTATAGGATCTCGTATAATCACATAAGTGTTGGTGTTACCCCAAACAAGATGAACTTGAAGTAAATAGTAAAAGATCATGACAAGTAGATTGTGAGCATCGTCATTAGACAGAACCATTTGTGTGTCCAAAGAGAAACTCAGTGAGAAACGAGTCGGGGGAATGTTCCCTCTTCCAGTCGTTGAAAAGAAAGTCAAGATCGGGCATTTTCCATTTACTTTAGTACTCCAAGGTCCAATGTCAACAAACTCCTGTGGCTTAAGAACAATAACTTTCTCACTTCCTGCTGTAATATCTATAAGGAGTGTTTCAGGGCAGCCACAGTCCAAATGTACACTTTCATCCATCTACTGGATAGTCTTTGCGTCCTTCTTCCTCATCATCAATCGAGTCTGCACATGCTGAACTTCTTCTTGACTTGCTTCTGAATGGGTTGGGGATATGTAGACTTTCACATCTCCTCAGTGAATTCAAGCTTGTCTCCCTTAGACTTTAACTGCTGAGGGAGTAATGTATTCCACAACAAAAGGACAACTAAATCTGGATTTGTGCCACTTCCTTGTGAAGTACCTTACTAATACAGTGTCTCCAGAATTTGTTTTAGAAACAAATACATTTTCAGGTCCGTTTGCTGTATTGTCTTCATCTGTGTTCTGAGCCCGGCACCCCTTTCACTTGAGTTGATCTGAAATGACAGAGATGCTAGCGGTCATTCATGTTAAGTACTCAATTCTGCAGTTGTCTGGGCATCACTCATAGTCTTCGATGGAGGAGTCAGAGGCATTCTCATCCACCTTCCTGTAATTAGTTTGTGGGATGTGAGGTGGTGGACAGAGCCGGGCTGATTTCTCAATGCATATAATGCAAGTGGCAGGCAATGCAGCCACCCCTTCTTCAGTGTCAATTTCAACTTTGCGATCCTTTCTTTAAGACGACCGTTGAGTCGCTCACATATTCCGTTCACTTGCGGGTGATAAGCAGAAGAAAATGTATATTGAATGCTAAGAAATAAGGTAATCTGTTTGAATACCTCATTCACAAAATGAGGTCCATTATCTGATCTCAACACCTCACATACTTCCCATCTAGGAAATACTTCTCAAACTAAAAACTTTGCATTGCAAGTGCCATCAGGATGTGTGCATGGACCAGCCTCAATCCATCTTGCAAAGGGGCACACTACCACTATCAGATACCTATATCTATTACAAGCCTGCAGCATGTCAATATAGTCAGTATGCAAATGCTGAAAAGGACCATTTGGTTGAGGAATTATTCCTCTGATGGTTCGCAGCATGTGGCCAGCAGTAAACTTTTGACATACGATGCAATTTACTACATAAAAAGAAATGTGTTCTAACAGGTTTGGGACAAACCAGTCCTCCGAAATGGTTGCTGTGAGGATCTCCCTAGTAACATGCGCAGGGTAGTTTAGCTGTTCTAACTCCACCCTTAATAAAGCTACAGGCATCACCAATTTACCAGTGCTATCTTGTCGCCACAGTGCTTCAGAAGGGGTAAAGAACACCTCCTCTGTGTCAACAGATCTTTTTCTTCCTGTGGAGCTCCACCTTGAATTTCCATCAACTGTGTTCTTGATAAATGATTAAACTCTTCATTCACAACCATAATTATAAAAACAATTATTTCACATCAGGAGTATCAAAACTAGAAATATCAGATGAATATGCAACCCTTTTGGCCTCTTCGTCTGTGGATTGGTTTCCATGCGAAATAAAGTCAGTCTATTAGTATGTGCAGCGCACTGAACTTTTGCAATGTCCACTGGGAGTTGTAGTGTTAAATAGCCTGTCCAATATTTTGGCATGTTGCACTGGAGTGCCGTCCACTAAGAGGCAACTCCTTTTCCAACATGCTAATCCTGTGTGCATGGTTGACATCATGTAGGCGGAGTCACTGTACACCGTCACTTCCTGCCCTGGCCCTGCTTGATTCTCAAGCGTGACAGTAAGCACCACCAATTCTGAAGCCTGCACTGAAAAATGAGACGGAAGTCTTGCACTTGCTACTACTTCAAATACCCAGTTAGCTCTGTGCCTTACCACAGCTGAATCTGAATGTCTTTCTCCACCAGTTTGATCGATCTTCGAAGACCCATCAGTAAAGAGAACCTCCCCAGCTGCTAAAGCTTTCTCCTCTACCCTCGGTATCTCATCACAGAGCTCCTCATTATTTGAGCAATCATACACTTGTTCATCTGCTACCAGTGGTTCAGCTACAAATGTGGCAGAGTACACCATTTTCCTCTGGCTGTCTTCATTGTGAATTTGATATAACCACCTCATAAGCAAGCTCTTTGAGACGTCAGTGTACCCTTAGGTTTCTCCAAAACAGCAAACAGAGCATGCTCAACAAATAAAGTCATGGAACTCCCCATCACTATGCTTGCAGACTTCTCGATAGCGAGCATGGCTGCTGCCAATGGTTGTTCGCATTGGAAATGAACCCTCATAACTGGGTCTAAAATACCACCATAAAATGCTAAGGGTTTATACCCCAATGTCGTTCTAGGTGTGATTACTGCTGTCATAACTGTTCCATTTGTGTGCGAAAACAAAAATAATTCCTCAGAATGATTGGGAATCCCTAAAACTGGTGCTGTGCAAATTGCTTTTTTCAATTCATCAAACCCTTCCTCCATCTCCTCAGTCCATTACATTTTTTCCTTATTCACCCGTGCTTTCTTCAAAGCCTGCAAAAGGGTTCTTGTATATGAACTATAATCAAATACTCATGCTCTGACATAATTACACAGCCCCAAAAACTGTTGCATTTGCTTTATTGTGAGCGGTTTTGACGTTTTCATGAGTGCTTCAGCTCTTTCAGGGGTAACTTTCTTTCCTTCATGTGAAATTAACTGACCTATGTACAACACCTCTTCCTGACAATACTGCAATTTCTCCTTATCCACTTTATATCCTTTGTCTGCTAAAATAATCATTAGCTGAATCGACTCTCGTCAACACTCTTCCTCTGTTGCGCTACAGACTAAAATATCATCTATGTACTGCAGCACAATGCTTGGCAAATCAATTGTGCTTAAGTGCATCTGCAGGACCATATTAAAGATCGATGGAGACTCACAGTACCCCTAGTGCAAACATGCACTTTTCAGCATAGTCTGACAAAACGTAAATGAAGTAAGGTCTTGGTAATCTTTGTGCAACAGGATTGAGAAAAGAGCATTTTTCAAGTCAATCACCATAAAATATTGTGCTTCTGTGGGAAGACTCCCTAAAATTGTCGCAGGATTCGGAACTAGAGGAAATTCTGCCTCTACAATCTGGTTAATCGGCCTCATGTCCTGGATTAAACACCATGACCCTCCCTACATTTTTTTATCAGATACACTGCGGTATTACATGGTGATTCTGACGTCACCAAGATGCCTTGTTCCATCATGGCTGATATAGTCTTGAAAATGCCCTCATCTGCCTCTCGAGACATAGGATACTATCTTGCTTGAGGTAAAATTGCTCCTGGTTTCAACTTAATCTTGACTTCTCCAACCCCCTTTAACAGGCCTATGTCATAGGGGCCCATAGTCCATAAAGAGTTTGGCACCTTTTCCATGTCCTCATCAAAAAATGCCGGATGCTGCCACACTATCCCCATTCGCTGTGGAATCTTTCTTCTTTCTATCTTGATCCAATGAGTAATGCTCACTTCGAACACCACTACACCATCTGACAGGTCATCTTTAAACATATCCTTGTCAGTGACATTAGTCAATCTGTACCCTTCCCCATGGCAATCACTGTTCTCCATGGACTGCCTTCATCATCAAATCCTTCTAGCATGGCCAATTCTCCTCGCACTATTGCTGCCTGCAATTCTACAGGAAAAACCTGCCCCCCCCTCTCCGTCCATAGGTATCTGTGAACACAAAAACTAAACCAGGTAGCCATGTTAACAAAATGCATATCCTATAGTGAAAAAAACATCTGGCTCCAACAGTTTTCCTCGCAGAGCTATTTGTCCTGTAAATGCCATGAAAAATGTGCCTACATTTAAATAATGTTTTCCTGGTGTGGAACACACTATGCCTTCGTCAGTGAAGCAAATCGTCATATTTAACTTTGTCACTAAATCTCGGTACACATATTAACTGGTATCTGCCTTGAATACAACAATGGGACAGACATATCACACTCTCCTATAGAGACTGGTAAAAGGAACTCTACTTGTAGCTCCAGAGAACCCTTGAGCATTCAAGGCATTTCCTGATAAGGAAAATGCTCCCTTCTTGTATACATGAGCGAGTTGCCCCAGTGTCTACTAAAAAAGAAAATGATTTGCCTACTGTAGTAACATCAACCCTTGGTTCCTCTTGAGGATTTGGCATCACCGATAGTACTGAACACATCAAGTCATCCTGTGAGCTGTCCTATTGTGGGTACATGCTTATTCCTGTACCTGTAAAATGATTCCCTCCCGCGACAGTGACACCCCCTATTCTAGGAGTCAGTAATTGTCCTGGGTTTGTACTCTTCTGTATCTGCATGGGTCCGTGCTGTGGCTGCCCTTGTGGCGGATTCAGTGGTGCTTGCTGTGGTTTCAAATCCTATTGTGTTTGCAGCACATGTGCTTGATACACTGTCTGATCTTGGGCAAACCCGTCCCTACTTTGTGGGCTATATGCTGGAGGATAAGCTGTCCCCTCTCTTGCGAAGTGCCCATTCTGTACATACCCTTGGCTCCCATATGTTCCCACAATGTACACTGTCATTCCACATGTCCAAAACACAGGAGGGAGTCTTCTAATCTGCCCTCCCTACATGCCTTGAATATCAATCTGCACATTCTGAAAACCACCTTGGTCATTTTGGAAGCTTCCTTGATTATTCTGAAAGCCTCCTCTTCCTCAGAAACCTGTTCCCCTGCCTCTCAGCATGAATCTGTTCCATCCTTGAACCGACTGTTGTTGATTATTTACCCGTGGCATCCCGCTACTTGCTGTGTCCCAGCCCCTCTCCGCTGGTCAACATTGCCCATTCTATAGCATATTCTGACAGTTTCTTCTGTACTAGCTTAGCTTCCTCGAGCTTTCAGCATGTTACCTTTTTAGATTTTTCTCTTGCAACAATTGGCAGTGATGCACAATGGTCAGCTGTATTTCTTTCCATGGCTTTGCTTCCATACCCACCAGCTTCTTGAGCTGTCTCTGTACCTGTTCCAGCAGTCTCTGACACAAAATATGATAGAATACAGGTATTGATTTTTCCCATGGCCCTTGGGTTTCCAAAGATCACTGCTCCTCAAAATTCGGAATGTAAGCAAGCAGATCCTCACCTTCCTGCATTTTACGCGCCATAATTGCACCCATATCTGACATATTAGGATATTGTACTCTAAGCGCTTTCCAGACTGCCGCTCTGCAATTATTAAATGGCACTCCATCATGCGCTGTGTTCTATGCAGTGACACTCGAGTATCCTGCTCTCATCCAAATGTTGTCAGCCATTTCCCCAAGGATAGCTTCAAGAAAACCCTTAATGTCCGCCATAGCTAAGGTATTTCCTCCTGTAATTTTTTCCGATTCATAAATCCATTTCCCCGCCCTCGCTGTTAAGCTGGGCAATTTGCATCTTAATTTGACATTATCCACCTGGGGCCACGGGATATACTGCGGTCTGACACCTCCTTTTTCTAACAAAGGGAATTGCGAAATCCTAAAACCGCAATCGGCTCCCATCGTCTGCCTATCCATAGTAGGGACACTGGTTCCTGACCGCCTTCTTCCTGGTAATGACCTCATTCTGCTCACATATGGTGGCGATTCCACCCTCTCACTATGAGATCTCCTTTTAAGTTGGTCTGAGAACTCCATAGGTTCTGGCGTCCTTTCTTTAGGCTGGTCCAATTCCGACCACCTTACTTCCTTGTCTATCTGAAAACATCGCTCAGGACCGCATGCACTAACACCCTTCTCCTTACGGAAGGTTTCCCTGTCTTCGTCTGACATATCTTGGCCCCAACTAGAATGGCTATCACCTAGTGAGCCCAGTGCACACCAAAGAGTGTATAATATTTAGTTAAACTTAAATATAGTTGGTAGGGTGCCGGGAAGAAATCCAACCTTGACATTGGGTTGTATTAACCAATGTAAGAACAACAGATGTCCACAGAATTGTGGTACCCTCCCGTCCCCTGCACATTCAAAGGTTATTGTAAACAACAATCAATGTCTTAGTCATTGTATTTTATGATATAATTTATAACATATTTTTGGGAAAAAAAGGCATTTTTAGCACAATATTTTTAGAAAAAAAAGTAATTTTACTTCAATTCTGTATTTTTGACACCAAGCTTGATTAGCTCATTACTGAATCTTAACACTGTTACAATTCACATATCATTGATTCCAAAAAGTGTAAAACCATTTTGTTTCTCAAATCTCAATTTCTGTTCTAGGTGATCTATTCAGATGAACAAATAAACACATCAGATCCTTGAATTTTTGTACATATGTTGAGTTCAAAAATCATATTTTATTCAGTTAATCCTTGCGTGTTTAACATTCTACACGTTTCGCAGTAGAGAATCCCCTTCTTCAGGAGTTGTTGATCCCTTTTCTCTGTGTCTTAAATGAACCTATGGATTATAATTGATAACATACATTTAATTTCACATACTGTTCCAAGCAATAATCTGTCATGATTTCTGGGACAGCAAATAATCACCTGGATGTCCAATGTACTGTTGCTTATGCTTTTGCTTTTGTTCTGGTATGTTTTCAACTTCTAACCACTCCTACTGACTGGGTCCCATGTGTTGGTATTTGCAGTAACCTAAAATCTATTAAGAACGCTGTGGTAAATCTAGATGAAAAACTAATCACAATTAAAACCACAATTTGTCTAGATTTTAACAGGAGATCATAGTAACTCAGACGAAAATTTCAAGGTATTCAACTGTACCCAGTTTAATCAATGTATATTGTGTCACCCCAATCATTTGTTCTGTGTGTGACCATGGTGGTCAGCCAATCTATAATTTAGTGAACCTATGAATAGGCACCTTCTTGGGGCCTAACACAGGGTCCCATCTGTATAGTTCTGGATGTTAACAATTACTATAGTGGTAAATCTGTCTTGTTTAACAAGTGTCTAGAACCTCCTTATGGGCCAGTTCTTGACTCAAAATACTGGACAAAGTCAATGTCATACAGTCCTTTCATAGTATATTCTGGATTTGCATTGACAACATGAAAAATATATATTTAGCAGGCATTCTTACCCCTTTTGGCTAGGATCTCAAGATGGTGCCCTAGGTAAAGGGTGGTTCAAAGGTATAGTAGTGCCTAAGATAGGTGGTTAGTCTGGTAGTGCCTATTATAGGCGGCTAGTCTGCAAAAACAAAATATAATTAATGATTATTAGACTAGTAGTTAACTAGTGATTATTCTGCAGTTGTACTAATCTCTACTATCTATTTTAAAATAGAAGTAGTATCTCCCATTAGTGGGGATGTCTAAAACATACCTGAAAAAGGTTTGGGAGTTTCAAAGCTGCATCTTCAGATAGCCGCCGAAGATGCAGACTAACAAAAATGGCTGCCTTAAATCGTGTGACATCATCACGCCGTAGCGGAATGATGTCACGGTGTTGCAGTGCGTCAGCACGTAATGTGATGACATTGCTATGTGTATATTTCTTCTGTCAGCCGAAAAACAAATGATATGATTAAATGGGTCTAAACAATGTGTGTGCATAATAAAGACATTGTCAATGCCCAATGTTGCTAATCTCAAGAATGATGATTGTGAGTATTTATAAAGGATGAAGAATAATTAAAAAAAATGGTTGTCCAGTTGGTAGGATTTTATATTTTGAAATTATATGACATTTTATGAATACTGAAGTGAATATCAAGATTTAAATGGGTTCCCAAGTGGTGTTCAATTCTAGATGTATTGTAAATTTAGTCAATTCCCCTATTGGTATCTGTTATGTGAGGTAGTAGGGCAATGTAAGCTCTTTTATTCTGTTGGAATATCCTGATGTAGTTAAAAATTCAACCTCCTATTGGCTAAACCCAGTTTATTAGTGGGGGCTACTGCTCTGGTCATATTGGGATATGTGTACTGGAACATCCATTAGAGGTCTACACAATATACTTGGGAAATATATATTTGACTATATCCTGTCAAAGGTTGTTCATCCAAATGCTTGTCTGTTAATCATGCTCACATTCTAGTGCCGTACATAAAGGAGAACACAACAGAGAACATTCCATATAAATTCCAATTTACAAGGTTTGTACCATACATTGATGTTTTGTGCATTATTTCAAAAACATGAGTATCCTGTATAATATTCCAAACCAGAAGCTCTCAACCTTACCTTTCATAACAATAGTCCAATGCTATCATTCAAGGAGACCGCTCAGGCTGAAGTACTCATACATCCTGTTCATCTCTTACATAATATATGCTGATGTTTTATGCATGATTCCAGAAACATAAGTATCCTCTTGTAGTATTCCAAATCAGATGCTAGCTATCAAACCCTTCATAACAATAGTCATATGTTTATATGTACTTTAGTCTCTATGTTTCAACGGAAATCACTCAGACTGAACTCTTCATTCATCCCATTTGGTGTCAAGCTGTTAAACCTTTTTATTCAATAGACTTCTCTTTGGTTCATATGTTTGGCATGGTTTCCCCCTCTTGGGAAATTGTTCACTATTTCCAATATCACAACTTTCAATTGGCAATGTTGTGTTTACTCTGGGAAAAATGTCTAGATACTGGTGTGCACCAATCGTTGCAGCTCCAAACCTATATGTCTCACCTTACTTCAATCTAACCATTCAGTCAATACCATTAGCGCCAGGCTCATATAGAGATGTGAGCAGGAACACTTTATTTCAGTGCAGGAGTGCTTTTACTTTATTTCAGTGCAGGAGTGCTTTTATTTTACAAGAACTTTCCAGGAGCTGAAGGCCTTTATTCCAGAGAACATCCTCATGTGCTTACTCATCGGGTGTGGTTCTCTAGGCCCGGTCTTCATGTGCTGACTCTTCGGGTGTGGCAGGGTGTGGCAGGCAGGCTGAACCTGGTGGGCGTCGCTTTAGAAGCTCAGCTATATAAGCTGTTCCAACCTTAAGGCCGGTGCTTTTTCGTTACTGTGTACTTGCATGCAACGTGATGCTCACTGCCGCTTGGACCAGTTAACTTACCTTTGAAACCAGGCGTTCTCTTGCATACTCACCTCCAGGAAACCAGTGCTTCGTCGCTTCATCAGCAGACTCATCTCCTGACATCCAGTGATCTTGATCCCGACGCCACAGCACCGCACTCGGCATCCACGAACTCGGGACCCTGTGAAGAAGAAGAAAGACAAGGTTAGAACATCCGTCCTAGGGCCACGCTGCTTTTGAACCCCACGCACCCCCTAGTTAACAACTTACCAGCTACTGTAAAGCTGCAGCTTCGTTCCTCATTCCCTCCGGCTGTCGCCTCGAGCTCTGCAGCTCCTGCCGGGCCGGCAACATCACCTGCAAGGGAAGAAAGCAAAAGAGCAAACATCAAAAGTGGAATGGACAGAAATACAATGTAAGATCAAACAAGGAATATCGAGGCTTAGTACCACCAAAAATTGGATCCGCCAGTCACGAAGTCAAAAAGTTAAGAATATAACTTTATTCTGTACAGATTCAAATATCAAAGCCGATAGCTATCTGGCTCCCAACCCCGCGCAGTGTGTAGCAGAAAACACTGTGAGGGAAGTGAGTACTGGTCATCACAAAACATGCAGTATTTATATACAGTCCTGGTCATAGCCCAGCCCATCTCCAAACAAATAGGTTACAAATTTGGGTTTGTGCCCAGTTCACATAACAAATATACAACAAGACAATGAACTTTACAATACAACAAAAACAGACGAGGAAAGACAAAGGCAAACAGGAACACTCACCTGAAGTATAGTGGCTTAGTTGCAGCAGGACTGGACTACCACGTGCTAGGGACCAGTGAAGGAGCTGAGTCCAGATCATAAAAGCGCCCCTGCCAGAAGCAGCAGACAGAGTGCTCACCAAAACTAATCAACAAGAGCAGTCCTGAGCAGCATCACTTATTGCCATCAGTCACCACATAAGCGCAGAGGGCGAAGTCAGACTCAAGCAACCTCACTCCGGTGGGCTGCAACCATGCTCCAATGCCTCCGCAGAGACCAGGTGAGCTTAACAGAACACAAAGCCTCTTCGAATCTCTGCCTGGGCGTTATGGAAACTTCTCAAATGGACCAGTTGGCCCAATTACTCGGAGTGTTACGGGCTGAAGTTCATGCCTCAAGACAGGAAACCAATGTCCTAAGGAGGGATCTAATTGTGAACCAGAAGGCAACAGATGAACTAGTAAGGCAAATGCTCCAGGCACAGGCAGACCAGGTCCCACTGCTGGGGTATGCCCCTCCTGCCGCGCCTCCACAGCCCCCGCCAGTACAGGTGGTTCTTCCAAGGGGGGTTCCACTGGCCCCACCAGCATGCTTCACAGGCGCTCTGAATAAGTACGCCATCTTTATGAATCAATGTTGCCTACATTTCTTGTGCAGACCTGGGGCATTCCCCAACGATCAAGCGAGAGTGGCATTTGTACTCTCATATTTGTGAGGTAGTACAGCGGACTGGTCAATACCCTTGGTAAACCAGGATGATCTTTTGCTTTGAGACTTCAGAGGTTTCCAGCATCAAATTGGGAAGCTATTTGCACGGCATACTCAAGGGGGGCTCTGGACAATGAACTGTTATCACTACAGCAGGGTAATCATGACTTACTAACATATATCACTTCCTTCAATCATCTGATAGCACAAACTAACTGGCCAGAGGAGAAAAGAACTATGCTCTTTTACCGAGGCTTGCAAGGGGAACTTAAGGATGTATTAGCGAAAGTAGTAAATCCCCCAGAAAGATGTGCTGAATACATTGACCTGACTGTGTAGCTCAATCACAGATTGCAGGATCGGAAGATGGATCAGGCTAAGGCTGAGGGGCGGTCGGTCTACGTGCGACCACATGAGAATCAAATCATTTCACACTATCAGTCCAAGCCAATGCAAATCGGGGGGTTGCGGAGCCCACTCACCAAGGCAGAAAGGAAGAAAAAGAGACAGCAACAGCTTTGTTTGTACTGTGGTAAGGCAGGTCACTATCTCTGAGAATGCCCGGTGAATCCACCAAGGAAAGCAGTTGGAGCAACTGACAAGGGTGAAGAAGAAGAACAGGACTCGGGGAACCCCTAACTCCCTGCAAGCGTAGGGGTCCACTTGTCGAGCGGTGAAAAGGAACCTATACAGACCTCACATCTAGTCATCCCTGTGCTCCTGGTAAAACACAAGCAACCGTCGAAAATACATGCCTTGGAGGCATACATTGACAGGGGGGCTGTGGGAAATTACATGAAACAAGATCTGGCTTCCCGGATAGGCCTTCCTCTCTGACAGAAGCAGGTTTTGAAAAAAACGTCACAGCAGTTGCTGGATCTCAGCTATCATCCGGCCCAGTGACGCATCACACTGAGAAGGTCACACTTCTGTGTCAGGACGGTCACCAAGAGGACATCACCTTCAATCTCATTGGCGCTCCTCAGTTCGAGATAATATTGGGAATGCCCTGTCTGGTGACCCACAATCCCAGAATTGACTGGCATAAACAAGTTCTGACCTTTCCCCAAAACTGTGCCGACACATGTTATAGCAAGGGATTCTCATTAAAAGGTCTTCCCAACCCAGGTTCATCGAAGAAAGAAACCATACTGGGCCTCACCAGTTCACTACACCCTGAATACCTGGATTACCAGGATGTATTTCAAAAAGAGCAAGCAAACATCCTAACTCTGCACAGACCGTATGACTGCGAAATTGATCTGGAACCTGGAGTTCAAGTTCCTTGCAGCTGGATTTATGCCCTAACAAAACAGGAAAACCAGCATCTAAAAACCTACCTCGATCAGTATCTGGCAAATGGCTTCATTCATCCGTCCAAGTCCCCTGCATCCCCGCCCCTCTTTTTTGTGCCTAAAAAGGAGGGAGACCTGTGAACTTGCATTGACTACAGAGCACTTAACCAGATCATGGTAAAAAAACGGTACCCATTACCGCTTATCCCCGAGCTCTTGCATCAAGTCAAAAATGCTCAGATATATACAAAACTAGACTTACGAGGGGCCTACCATCTAGTAAGAGTCAAAAAAGGAGACAAGTGGAAGATGGCTTTTTACACAAAATATGGCCTTTATGAATATCAGGCTATGCCCTTTGGACTATGTAATGCCCATGCGGCGTTCCAATTTTTCATGAATTACATGCTCCACGAACTGTTGGACGTCGGCGCTCTTTTCTATATTGATGACATTCTTATCTATTCGACCACCAAAGAGGAGAACATCAACCATGTCCGGGCAGTTTTGGGGAAACTGCAGCAACACTGGCTCTATGCCAAATTGGAGAAATGCTTCTTTCATGTGACAGAGGTGGAATTCCTCTGCTTTATTCTCACACCACAGGGCGTATGCATGGACACGCGCAAGGAAGACGCTATCTTTAACTGGCCCTCCCCCGAGTTCACCAACTTTAATCACCAGTCAATTCCCGAGTTCTCTCAGATCGTCCACCCAATCACCTCTTTACTAAAGAAAAATAAACAATTTAATTGGTCCACAGAGGCAGAGAAAGCCTTCCAGGAACTAAAACAAGCATTACCACAGCACCAATTCTACGGCATCCTCGACCAGAACTACCATACGTGGTCGAAACTGATGCTTCCAACATAGCAATGGGAGCAGTCCTGTTACAACGAGACCCCAAAACAGGTCAGTTACATCCCGTGGCATTCTGGTCTCGCAAGTTTTCAGCCCCTGAATTGAATTATGCAATCACTGATAAAGAACTGCTAGCAATTAAGGCAGCGTTCAAAGCATGGAGACATTATCTTCTTGGAGCTACACATACAGTCACCGTCATCACGGATCATCGCAATCTACATTATCTGAAGAATGCTAAAGTGCAATCATCTCGCCAACTTCGCTGGGCTCTGTTCTTTGCGGAATGCGACTTTGTCATCACCTATAGACCCAGAGTACACAATGGAAAAGCAGACGCCCTGTCTCGCATGAGTGAGGGAGAAGAGGCATTCACTACACCAGACCCTGGGGGCATCATCCCTGAAGGACAAATCAAAGGCATGATTGACGCAACCACCACTCTAGACAACTTGAAATCTGACCTGCAATACTTGATGAGTCCACCAGCGCAACAGGAATGGCTAGGGAAGGGAGACCGGTATATGATCGTGGACAACCTACCATACTACCAAGGACGATTGTACATCCCAGATAAGAAATTACAGAATCAATTCATCACAAACTATCACGATTCAATAGTAGAAGGGCATCCGGGAATAGCCAAAACCCAAGCTAAAATAAAGAAAAATTACTAGTGGCCAACTTGGTGAAAGGACATTGTCCAGTTCATCGCAACCTGAGGCACCTGTGCACAACACAAGTCCCAAAAACAAAGGCCTGCAGGTCTGCTACGTCCTTTAGAAGTACCCCCAGCACCTTGGCATACGCTATCAATGGATTTTATTACGACCTTCCCTCTTGTAATGGATACAATACCATTTTAGTCGTCGTAGATCTATTTTCCAAAATGACCCACTTTATTCCCCTGAAAGGTCTCCCAACTGCTTCTACTTTGGCTACCGTGTTTTTGGAACAGATTGTCTGGCTACACAGGTTCCCATCAATATTGATATCAGACTGAGAAACTCAGTTTCTCTCTGCATTCTGTAAAAGGTATTGTAAAATTGCCAAAATCGACCTCCGGTTATCTACAAGCCATCACCCCCAAACCGACAGCCAGACTGAACAGACTAACCAGACCCTCGAGCAATACATACGGTGTATGCTGCAACAAACCGAGGTTACCTGGAATTACATACTTTGGTTACCTGAATACGCATGTAACAACTCCATTCACACCAGTACGGGACAAAGCCCATTCTACATAGTGTATGGTCGACATCCACGGACATCCGTTTTTGACCCACTTGAATCATTAGAAATGCCAGCTGTAACGACCTTACACAAAACCATCACCCAGGTTTTTAAGGAAGCAGCAGAGCATCTTGCCAGAGCCAAAGAGAAACAGAAGCAGTTTGTGGATCGACACCGAAGGGAAGCTCCCAACTAGACAAGGTTTGGTTAGCATCCAAAAACATCCCCCTGAAAGGACCACGGGCGTTCCATCCCAGATATCTGAGACCCTACATTATGAGGGCTGTGATCAACCCTGCGGTCATGAAATTAGAATTACAGGCCCACATGCGGATCCACCCAGAGTTTCATGTCTCCCTCCTAAAACCATTGAGACAAGGTACGCGGATCGATACTCTACCATATCCTGAAATAGTTGAAGGAGAAACAGAATATGAAATTAAAAGGATCCTAGACTATAATATGCTACAGTCCAAGTTATACTACCTTATAGACTGGAAAGGTTATGGACTCAAGATCGGACCTGGGAACCCAGTGAGCATGTCCATGCTCCACGATTAATCAGGCAGTTCCACCGCAATAACCCCACTAAACTAGGGCCAGGGGGGAAACCACCCATGAGAGGGGCCTTGAGGGGGAGTGCTGTCATGGCCACAGGCCCCAGAACACAAAAACCACACCATCTAGTGATGGTAGCAATGGGTCACTTGACTCACTTATGTCCCTTTGAGACCCATAAAGACAGGGGCCCTGGCTGGACTCAGGCCTGACGCCTTTGGCCAGGCTCATATAGAGATGTGAGCAGGAACACTTTATTTCAGTGCATGAATGGTTTTACTTTATTTCAGTGCAGGAGTGCTTTTATTTTACAAGAACTTTTCAAGAGCTGAAGGCATTTATTCCAGAGAACATCCTCGTGTGCTGACTCATCGGGTGTGGCTCCCTAGGCCTGGTCTTCTTGTGCTGACTCATCGGGTGTGGCAGGCAGGCAAGCTGAACCTGGTGGGTGTGGCTTCAGAAGCTCAGCTATGTTAGCTGCTCCATCCTTAAGGCCGGTGCTTCGCGTTACTGTGCACCCGCATGCAATGTAACGCTCACCGCCGCTTGGACCAGTTTACTTACCTTTGAAACCAGGCGTTCTCCTGCATACTCACCTCCAGGAAACTGATGCTTCATTGCTTCATCTGCAGACTCATCTCCTGACATCCAGTGATCTTGATCCCGCCACTGCAGCACCCCACTCCGCATCCACGAACTCGGACCCTGTGAAGCAGAAGAAAGACAAGGTTATAACATCCATCCTAGGGCTGCGCCGCATATGAACCCTGCATGACTCTAGTTAACAATTTACCAGCTACTGTACCGCTGCAGCTTCGTTCCTCATTCCCTGTGGCTGCCGCCTCGAGCTCCGCAGCTTCTGCCGGGACAGCAACATCACCTGCAAGGGAAGAAAGCAAAAGAGCAAACATCAAAAGTGGAACGGACAGCAATACAAGACAACGAACTTCACAATACAACAAAAACAGATGAGGAAAGACAAAGGCAAACAGGAACACTTACCTGAAGTATAGTGGCTTACTCGCATCAGGACTGGACTACCACTTGCAAGGGACCAGTGAAGGAACTTGGTCCAGATCATACAAGCACCCCTGCCAGAAGCAGCAGGATGGAGTGTTCGCCAAAACTAATCAACAGGAGCAGTCCTGAGCAGCATCACCTATTACCACCAGTCACCACATAAGCGCAGAGGGCGAAGTCGGACCCGAGTGACCTCACCCCCAGGAGGACAGCAACCATGCCCCAACACCTCAGCTGAGACCAAGTGAGCATAACAGAACCATCCTCTGCTACCACCTGAATCCCGGGATCTGGGGCCCTTTAAGACGAGGTAGCAATACTTAGAGATGGATGGTGATGCAGAACGTACTCATACATCAATAATCAAACCAACTTAGGAAGTTGGCAAAACTTAGTACTGTTTTATCAACAATTATCTGAAGCGGGGAGTTACATAGGACATCAATAGCTGTTCGCTCAATTTCTCTCATTGTGTTACATGAAAAAACACACATTTATAGCAAAAATGTTTCATCATTGACGTCACACTATGTGGCAAACTAAGAAAACCTATTTGGGGATGTGATAGGCTTAAAGGGAACACCTAAGTATACGTTCCATACTGACGGGAGTTGTGAGTGGGGGGTCTAAGATCAGGTGGACAACCAAGCCCATCCCAAGTGCAAGTCATCTTCCGTGTCATACTAATACTTGACACTCTAATGGTTACACAAGCTACCCAGTAACAAAGCAGTAATAAAGTGTCAGGATTGGAAGGAGGGATTTCTTAGGTTTTTGCATGGTGTGAAGGTTTGCAATCTTGCTGTCAATAGAAAAGATTCTCTTCTATATCATTGCATAAGGCAAGAGGGGCAAGCAATACAGAGGAGGCTTCCGGTTCTTCTGACAGCAGATGCTGACAGTTTGAATGTCTTTAACATAAGTATTGCAAAGCTGGATAAGCACTTCATTGTTAAGGAGAATACAATTCTTGCAAGATATCACTTTTGCCACCAAAGACCAAAAGAAGCATGAAACCATAGAGGGATTCCTCACTGTGCTTAGTGCATTAGCCATAAAGTGTGGTTTTGAACATTGTAAGGATGAATATCTAAGTTACAAGCTTATGATATGCTGCAGCAATCACAAGGTGAGAGAAGCGCTGTGGCGAGAATGTGATATAATCTTCAAGAGAGCTGTTGAAGTGGCTAAAATAGTTGAACACACTGATAAATGCATTAAAGAATTAAATACAGATTCGGAGAAAAACCCCAGAGGTGTGACGAACCATGTTGAACCTGGTATTAAAATAAAGGATGTTAAGCAAAAGGAACAAAAGGAGGAAACTAAACAGTAGTTCATGAAGAGGCTGGAGATGAAGCAGAAGTTTTGATGGAGGCTCTCTGTAAAGCAATGCTTTCAGTGAGGGAGCAGAGAACATCTCGCCAACGGCGAGGAGTGTTTTGTGCACCACGTGATATGCAGGGAGAAAAGGACATTTGGCACTTGCTGCAAGAAATGGTCCAAGCTTGTGACAATGAAATGTGTTCAGAATGGAGTGTCCTCGTTGAGTGGATGGTGTGAGCAGGATGATGATGAGGGGTGGGTGGTGAAAGCAGCGGTGAAGACGTTGGACGCTAGACCAAAGAGAATCAAGCCTCATGTCGAGATTGAAGTTAATGATGTTGTTGTCAAATTATTGATTGACAGTGCGTCAGATTACACTTTGATGAACATGAGTACCTGGAGAGAGAAGTTTGATTGCTGTTATTTGCAGGAAGCAACAGTGGGGGCACACGCTTATAGTGAAGCGCCTATTAACATATTTTGAAAACTTGAGGCATGTTATGGGTTTAAAGTGCGCAGTGCAATACGGTTTAGTGAAGGTCACAAGCAAAGCGGGTAATTTGTTATTGTGGGACACACAAGCAGATTTAGTGATTAAGTAGGACCCCAAACACCCCTCCCAGGTTTTGGGGTGCAAAGGGGGATGAAGAATGGCAGAAAGCTGATTTAAAGGAATGGGATCCTAATGTGTTAGAGGAGATAACGGGATGTCGCAAGGGTGTTCCACACTACATTAAGATGAGGCCGGGAGTGGTGCCAGTGAGAGTCAAGGCAAGGACTATTCCAGTGGCTTTGAGATCAGGAATAGAGGGAGAACCTGACTGCATAATGAAAGAAGGAATCATAGAAGAGGCTGAGGCAGTGGAATGGTTCAGCTCAGTGGTGGTGATAAGGAAGCCTAATGGTAGCGTGACGCTGTGTATAGACCTTACGGGTCTCAATAAAGATATAGTACTGGAAAGGTGCCACTAACAAAGATTAATTAACTCTTAATGGAAATACGGAGGAGGTACATTTTCAACCATTGATCTAAGGGCACCATACCATCAACTTTATTTACACGCCGCATTGGTGGATCTAATGACATTCATTACACTGTTTGGTTTATATAGGTCTAGGAGGATGCCCTTTGGCGTGATTTCGGCCTCAAGTGTCTTTTAAAGAGTGATGAGCAAATTGTTTGGAGGCCTAAAGGGTGTATGCTGTTATCAAGATGACATACTGGTGTGGAGAAAGAATGTGCAGGAACATGATGCAAGGTTAAAAGGAGTTTTGAGAAGAGTATGTGAAGCTGGTTTGATTATGGGTGCAGTATTGGGCATGACTTGTCTGCTCAAGGGATTACATTTAAAATCAATGTGATTGCACATATGAAAGCGCTGAGGAATAAGGCTGAGTTGTCCTCATAGCTGTTTTTGATAGAGTACTTTGGGAAATGTATCAAGTATTTAGCGTAAAAAAAGTATGAGGGAACTCATCACAAGGAATACCATTTTTTTTGGAGTGAGAGGTGTCACTAGGAGTTTGAGCATCTGAGGTAAAGTTTGGTGGATGCACCCATGCTGAAGGGTTTCAAGGAAGATTTGGTGGTCCATTTGTTTACTGATACCAGTGAAAGAGGTTTAGGATGTGTCGTCATACAGTAGAAGGATGGTGAAGTGCATATATTGGCATTTGCGTCACAGGTGCTGGAGGATGCAGACACAAGCTATTCAGCTGTTGAGAGGGAGGCTTTGGCTTGTGTATTGCGTGTAGACAGGTTTAAGAACTATTTGTGGGGAAGGTAGTTCTTCATTGAGATGGATCATAAACCACTGGTAGCCATTTTCAATAGGTAACGCCTGGAAGGAGTGTCAGAATAATCATTAGGTGGCTAGCATGGCTGCAAGGTTTGCACTTTGAGGTTCGGTACATTAAAGGAGGACACAACCTAGTTGCAGCACTTTGTCTCGAAATGCTGTTCAGGATATCGCTAATCCTGTTGAATGTGAAATAATTAATTATCTGGAGGGAGATGTTTTTGTGAATAACCAAGTTGGTGTGGAAAAGGATTGATGAGCACAATGTGATAGAGGTGAGGTTTATAACAGAGTGGTGGAATTTGTTCAGAAAGTTCCGCCCACAGTGGAGTTGGGAGACGAATACAAGATGTAAAGGAAGGTGAAAAATGAGCTGTGCGTGGAAAAAGGATTCTTGGTGCGTAGGCACCTAGTAGTGGTGCAGGAAGGGCTGAGAGAAGTTGTTATGAGAATTGCCCATAAAGGACATTTGGGAGAGGGGGGTAAAATGAAAGGTGTAATTTGGCAGGAATACTGGTGGCCGGGTATGGATTCTCATGTAGAACAGTTTTTGAAGGGATGTGCAGGATGTGTGTATAATGATAAAGGGCTGATTACGCCAGCCATGTGTGTGTGGTGGAGCCGCCAGCTTCCATGTTGGATGTAGTGGCGGTGGATATTGTAGGGCCAATTGCGGATGGAGGAGGCCAAGGACATTTTGTGATTGTGGCAGTGGATATGCTGTCAAAATGGTCAAAAATGTGCATGGAGACGGATATTAGTGCACAGTGGGTGGTGACGTTTCTGGAATCAATATACTGGAGGGAAGATTTTCCGAGGAAGATTGTATCAGATAATGGTCTGCCATTTGTAGCAAGGTAGATGGAGGAGTTTGAGAGAGAACGGCATGCAGCATTCCACAACAGCTTCGCACAATCCCAAAGGGAATTCAGTGGTAGAGAGATTCAATAAGATATTCAATTGATATGATAAGAAATGTGGTTGCACCAGGTGGTGATTGGGTGCGTGCTGTCATGGAAAGGGTTTTCCAATATAGGTTGGCTCTGCGCAAAACTACAGGGGCATCACCTTTTGTGGAGAAGAAAGCCAAACACAAGGTTGCATCGGGGTTGGATGAACATGTACAAGGAGAATAGGGAGTTGGTGACGGACGCTGAAGCAAGTTAGAGGAGGAGGTAGGGACAATATAGAGCCAATTACAGGTATAAGAGAGAACACAGTGTGAGAGATACACAGATGCCAAAGGGCACAATGATTCAGATGAAGCTGGGAAAGAGAGTAGATCAAGTCTTGTCAAAATTTTCAAGGCCGATGAGGGCTGAGGAGGACATGGGAAACACTGTGAGGTTGTGCAAAGGAGAAAAGTGGAGTAAAGAGAGAGTGGCTGTACTGGCCAGATGAGGTGAACACATTACATGCTTGTGGAGGTAAGGGTGTTATAGAGTGTTGTCCAAATTAAGTAAGGGAAGGAGGTGTGTTATTTTGCAAGCTTAAAGCACAATTTATAATAGGTAATCTTTTGTTAAAATATATGTTGATGTATGGGCGATCTCTTGTTTCAGTACATGTTGATGTGTAGGTAGAATCTTGCGTTGAGTACAGTCTTCATATGGAACATTGCTGGGACCCAGTTGGAAGTAAGAGTTGGAATGTATGGATTTTAAAGAGAGAAGAAGGTGTAAAGATGAAGGAGGCGTTTGGGGCTGCTAAAGCATGAGCTTGAAAATAAAAAGAGCCAACAGAACTCTACCTAAGGTGTTGCGTTTCCTAGTTGCACATGGAAACATAATTGCTACCAGCACCCAAAGCATGTAACAAAACATTTTTTGTGTGGCTGTGTCATTTTGTAAACGTGAGCCTTTTATTGTGGGTTGTACGTGTTTTACAGCTCGCTTGCTGCTACCCGGCCAGGAAAATTCAGGCTGGCTTCTGTAGGATATCCTCAGTGAATAGGCATGAAAACAAGGTACTTAGAGACATTCTAAAATACAACCACATTCTTTTTCTACTCAGGGTGCAGATGAGATCACTGTTCTTATTTTGGACGCTCCCTCACATTTCCATCAGATGTAGGTTGGTGGGATTCTCTCTTCTTGAGCACAGAGCACTCCTTCTGGCTTTTATTATTTTCCTAAATTCTATGGATGTGGGTCTTTACTTCACCTGCATTCACTTCACAATATATTAACTGTGACACATTCACTTCTCTAAACGTTTACTTCTGCTCTCTTCCATTTCTCCTAGCATTCACTTTATCATTACAGAGGGAGACCCCATACCATCCTCCTTTCTATCCGATTTTCTTTGCCCTGCCACTCTTTGACCAAAACACTAAACATAAGCTAACCTTAACCACATGCATTGCCACCTTCACAGTGGGAAGATGCAGACAAAGTAAAGGCATGAAGAAGTGAAATGCATGAAGAAATACATTTCAGGTGAAGTGAATGTAGACAAAGTAAGTGCAGACAATGTTTTTTGGGGGAAGGAAAAGGGCGATACCAATAGCACTGGCCAGGTCTTCCACCAGATTAGATGAATCCAGTCCAGCGTTTAGAATTTACACAGTGGAAATGTTTGAAAAAGTGTTCTGTGTTTCATTGGAGATTACTGGGATAGTCCTTGGGCCTTCTGAAAACACAACCTGATTCTTCAGCTCAGCTGGCAACAAACCTAACCAAATACTAAAATGGGATTGTGCGGAAGGCAAAGTACACCCTAAACTGAGCATTCCACCTCAACCAAGCGTCCCATCGTCATGGTTTATATTTTATTAAATGAGCTCTAGTATTACTCCAATAAAAAATCACATATCTGCCAACAGTCAATTTAAAAAGAGGCAATGCAACCAACAGTGGTGCCACCTCAGTGTTATGATATATGATAGGTTACTTATAACGCGCATACCCAGAGGTTTCTAAGCGCAGACCTGAGAATCAGAACCTGTGTCACTCCCTGTCGTCTTGCTTCTAAGACGAGCACGTTGCCGCTGAGCTATCCTCCCGAGACAACTGGTGCATAGTTAATGAAGGCATACCCAGTTCCGCTGTGCCCACCAGCATAATTTGGTGGATAATAATGGAAATAATATTTAATAATAATATACTGCACTGAAACTCAACAACTGAGTCCTTAGCATTTCATCACAGAGCAATTGATACGGAAGCTTCTGACCCTATCGTAGGACTTATTAAATACACCCAAGTAAGTACACACTTTCTCTGCAAAGCTTTTATATGACAATTTACACACAGGTGGGCAGGCACTATTCGTCGAGCAGGAAATTCACTGAATACACATGTATACAATGTTGTGTCTTGCATAGCTATGTGTCTTATTGCTTAATTCCTAACATTGCCTGAAATTCACAATTGAAATGAGAACTGGCTGTGTACTTCACATCACGTCACTACTAATCAAGGCCTTTTATGCGATCAAGTACATGATGTAGCTTGAAATGACAACTTTCTTCCGAATATTGCAAACAATAGCTGATCAAATCGATTTGAAAGTGTCAATGATGATTGTAATATATAAAATATGTTGTCGCTATATTATCAAGTCTTATAAGTGCTGATTTCTTAATAAGGTGTGAATTTCACAGACAATTTAAACGGTAACATTTGCTATATACGTGTTAATTCAACATTCACTCATTGATGCATTCACTCACTTGCTCCCTCAATCACTTTCTCACCTCTCACAATTAGTCTCTTGAAATCGCACTGTCCATAAGAGTCAATGGAGCACCTATTCCAGCTGTGAGTCTGCGCTTGGATCTTGGTTCAGGGGTTGGCGCTTCTTTATTTCATAAATAGGGAGGAGATGAACCAAGCACAGTCCCAGCAGGGCCCTGCCTAGAGAAAAATTCACAGGGCCTAATTTACAAAAAAAAAGCGCAAAGTGCACGGACGTCATTAAAGGGTCGCCAGGGGTCGCAAGTGCGACCCCTGAGGTCTCCGTTGCTCACCCTGTGGTCTTCCTTGCTACCCCAAAAAAGAAAAAAAAAGAAAAACAGTGTCTTTTTTATGTAAGCTCCTGGGCTGTGGCCAGCACTATGTGGCTCTTTGCTTCTGGAGTGGCTGGCTTTATTGTTCAGGCCCCTTAAAAAAAATGAAAACAAAATAAAAAAGAACAGCGGTTCAATAAGAAAGAATAGGAATACCAAAAAATGTGTCTTTCTGGAATTCTGTACAATAATTGCTAGCCGCATTACAAGTTTATTTTAGGCACACTTCAAGGGGTGAGTCACTGATTTAGTCTGTTCTTAAACACCTTAAGTCAGCCTTTCATCCTTCTGAGATTGATAAATGAGTACCAACACAGGTTGGATGATATTGTATGTATAGTTTTTCTAAATAAAGCACTTAAGATTAAGTGCTATATAATAACACATCATTATTTTGCCATGGATATCTGCTGGCATTCACAGTTATTTGGTAATATGGGCCTATACACAATGATCTTAACGATACATATGGCGATCCATTCTTGTATGAAATGTATATCACATTATAGTGATATCATAAACATATTTTTCATAGTGTACTTAGGAACAATGCTATGTGATACCACTTCCTGTTTTGTCAAGGGGTGGATGGTCGTGTTGCCTCTCTACCCGCGATATCACCTCAGGGTGGGGTCAAATGTCATCACTTCCTGTGATGTCATCAGAGGTCAATGGCCATGTGATATCACTTCCGCTACCCCCAGCATTTTGATGAAATGACGTCCCTGGCAAAGTCTGCGCAAAGTAGTTAGTGCGAGAAAGAACATTTCGCAGGCAAAAAAGAATAGTGCTGGGAGCCGATTTATGGAATTAAATGCACACAGAAACCTGTAGCACAAAGAATAACGAGTAGCGCCCAGAATGTACCCAACACACCCCCTTCAAAAACAGAACATAGGAGTATCAAACAACATATGCCCCAGATCCATGGAAGAAAGTAATCAATGATTACTTACCAGCAATCACCTTTCTCTAGAGGAGCAGGTGGAGGCCTCTTCTCTAGTCCCCACCCCCTCACCACTGTCCTATTTGAGTAGCAGATAAAGGGCTACCATTGGTAATTCATGCACAAGTTTATGTGACATGTCCATATCGCGTCGATTGTATGAAGATATGCACTCAGACAGCCATTCAGAAGATATCTTCACGACAATGGAGGGAACCTACCAAGAAGGAGGTCAATTATCTAAATGCAACAAAGCGGCTGTACGAATCATGTATGAACATTAAACAAAAGCCTGAGGACAGCAATATGATGTAATAAAGAAGACATTTAAGCCTTAGTCTAAACAATGTGAAAATACTTAAGACTGGTGATATAACCAAAGCACTAAGAGAAACAAGTACCAGGAGATGAAGTTATTGTGAGAATAAGAAGATGAAGTAACGTGCTGACCAATAACTGTAAATATGCTGTAAAGCAAGGTAGAAGAAGCATGTAGAAGTGTGATGAAAACATTATTATATATATATATATATATATATATATATATATATATATATATATATATATATATATATATATATAATGTTTAGGACGTCCATTGGAAGAAAATGGACGATGACTCATGTTAAAGAATAAACCCAGCTACCTCAAAAACAAGCTTAGGATCGCAAATTGAAGAATTGATGAAGAAATAGTGCAGTATAAGGGAGGCCTGAGTCAAGGAGGCAATTTCGAGAGATGGGCGCAAGGAACAGAGAGGGGCGAATTAATAGACCATGTGCATGAGACATATTTCTGCAAAGATTCGAAGGGCAAGGACATGTAATCATGTCAAGTAAGGCAAAAGCATATGTGAGGTGGAGTATGCAAGTCTCTAAAGGCCAGACAGTGTAATGGCACCCTGGTCAATTAAATCAAGTAGCAGAAATTAAGAGGCAGCAATGGACAACATTTGGGTCTCCTGACATGTGATAAATAACTCAAAACAAAGGTTATTCATTAGAGCTTTATGTTAAGATAGTGGTGTTCTCACACTCCTTTGACTGTCCTACAACAGTGAGCAGACTATGAGGCCAACTACAAATGATAGACCTTGGCTAAGGATCAGGTCGATGACATACGATGGACTAATTGGGAAAACAAAGAACAAGTTGACGCAGGTTGAACACCCAGGTTTCACTTTGCTCATGTGCTTGTAAAATGAGCTGAAAGTCCAAGGTTGGATAGGATTGCCAAGCAATCAAAAGGCTTGCCATGCACATTCATATACAATGTTGTAGTTATTAGCCCGCTACCATGTTCTCTGCTATAATCAATATGTGACGTGGAAGTAGCTCAGTGGGTGTCCTACAGACAAGGAGCAGCCAATGAGATATTAACACTTATATTATTCTATAAGTAGAAATGTTCCCCTAATCCAATCCTTCCTGGCCTTAGGTTTTTTTGTGAAATGCCACATAGGATGACATCACGAATGACATACGAAAAAGTATATAAACAGTGTGCAAGCAAACTTTGGTGTGAATATCAAGCATCTTTTTTGACAGCTGTATGTCTCCCTGCTTTCTTTCATTGAGATTAAAGCAGTATTTTACCATGTTCCTTTGGTCTGTCTGATTATTTGGTCTTTGATAATTATTGGTAGTCCCATCTAGCACAAAGAAGACGCTTCAAGGTGCTAGAGCACATATGGTAGCAGTATGAATGGTTCAGGCCTAACGACCTAGATCTAGGCGCAACTTCAGACCTCGGACAATCATCAGCTCCTGCCATTAGCCAGACTATCACAGAGATTCCTGCGGAGGATCAAGTGTAAAAATAATCATGGGATCAAGATTCGGTTTCGCAGGTCCCTCTTTGATGAAATTCCTGTCTGATCCCCCAGTCACCCCGCAGACTGAAGGCAAACTGGTTGATTGTAGGAGAGTCGATGCAGAGAAACTCGAGCTGAATAGCGGATGTCAGTAGACCATCGAATATGGTAAAAATCAAAAGGGTGAGGGATTGTGCTGTGATGTGTTAAGTATATATATATATATATATATATTTATATATATATATATATATATATATATATATATATATATGGATAGTAACTGGATTCTTTAGGGTTTATAAAAAAGAGACAGATACCTCAATTTCATAGGCCCATGAGGGAAAAAATACATGCCGTAACTCCATATAGGAGTGTTAAGGGATTCCTGAGGAGTAAAGCCAATAAGAAGGGCGTGTATTAAGCTCTGAGACGGAGTTAATAAGGACAGTAAAAGAAGACGTACATAGGAGAGCAAATTAAAGTGCACATATGTATGGGGAATAATATGTTTTTATATCATTTTTTGCATGCTTACACTGAAACATGTAAAATAAAAAGCACAAATAAATAAATTAAAGTGATATTTGATACACTTTTTAAATAAAGGATTGACGTCAATCAGAAGATCAAAGTGAGATGAAACTAATATATAAATAGGGAAAATTAGCTTGAGATGCTAAAAAACCAAGAACAATATAGAAATAATTGATAGAAATAGTAAACGAAGGAACGAGAAAAGTTGTGGTGTGAAACATTTTCAACATATTTTGATTCACGGATTATGAGCAGCGACTGATGGTGTTTGCTCAAAAAGATTAAAACAACATATTTAGTAAAAATAGGAAGCAGAATAATAGACTGGGTAGGTAATGACAGTCTGAATTGACTTGTCACCATGAAAGACACACCACTTTCACACCTATGCAGAACATTTATTTCTTTTTATTTATTTAAATGTATAAAGCGCTCAGCAGCCCTTGGGCATCGTGGCGCTGTTACAGTATTCTTACTTAGTAGCGAGGTGTGTAGAGTTACATGACAGACATTACAGACATAAAGCCAACATTAGAAAATACCATTCTGTATGGATCAAGGGCACAACTAATATAACACTTATGTCATAGCCTCAAGAGGGTTCATTATCGAAATCGATGTCACGTCACATGAAGACATACTTACATGCCACTCAGAAAGGGAAAAGGATAGAGAAAAAGTTATTCATTTTAAAGCTTTGGAATATCTTTCAGAGTGAGAAAGAAGATCCAGTTGAGAGAGAGTGGATGCTTAATCGGAATAAAGGAGAAGATGTAATACCTGCGGCTCCTATTTTACCTCCTGAAAAGCAAGATGAAAAAGTTGACAAAAAGGGATTTTATCCTTTAAAGGTAGCAGCAGGATATGTTAATCCATTGTATGAGCGACAAAGTATATTAACACGCAATGAGAATAAACAGCGTGATGAGAGAAAAGAAAGGTAAGACAAGCAAGTAGAGATAGATGAAAAAGCAGAAAGACAGAAGGGAACAAAGGATACAGCTATGGGCATGACAACAGTACAGGACGAATGGATGGTAGGACAAATATTGCTCAAACTAGATGATCAGGGCATTGATGGAGTACGGGAAAGAGAGGAAAAAGTAGAGTGGGAGAAAAGAGAAACAGATGAAGAAGAGAGATTATACAAGGAAGAAAGTTACAAAGAGTGTGCATAAAGGAAGGAACAAAAAAGGTGTGAGATAAGAAAAGTGAAGGAGAGATTGGAAGAGGAGAATCAAATAGAGGCAGAAACCCAAAGATTGAAAGTATGTAAGTTGCAACAAAGGCGAGAGGAAGGGGAGTTAAGGGAATTAAGTAGAAAAATAGAAGAATGGACAGGAGTAGGGGATTAAGAGATCACGAAGTAGAATATTTATGCCACAGAAGTATAGTGCCCGCAGAAGCACAAGAACAATTGGAAGAAGAAAGAGGGTCACAATAGCCCCTAGGGGATTTGCAAGGAATGCCACGATCAGCATTGGCTGGTGGACAGAACACAGAAGACATAGAGCTGAGGCTTCAGAAATTATATAAGCAGATGATGGACAGAGAAAGGTATGAGATGCAAGAGAACATTGAAAATTCCTGATAAAAGGGAACTGAAGGTAAATCAAGGAGCACTCTAACAAACGACCACAGATCGATGACCCTAAGTAAGTTAGATCTTGACGAAATAGAACAAGATAACAGCCACACGAGCTGGGGCATAATGATGTCAGATGAAGAAAGATAGGAGAATAAGTGGGCACAGATTTTCAAGGGAAGCCGGCAATGATAAAAGGGTAAATGGTCAGATTTAGAAGACCCCCTAGAAAAAACACCAGAATCAACGCTATATGTGGAATGACCGCAAGCACAGTCACGTAGTACAGGGGATATATCCCCACCATATGTAAGACGATTAAGGGTATTGCCAGGATGGAGACAGACCTGCGAGGACAACGTTGCTTGGAAAACAAGGAGCGTGGCTGGGTATGATTACAAACCAAGATTGTCACAATTTCCACTAATAGAGAAAGGAGGGGGTTGACCACAACATATATCATGCCCCTGATGGCTAAAGAGAATTTAATGTGTACGCTTCCAAGTTTAACTCCGGCAGCCGGAAAATGGATTTCTGAACTAGAGAAAAGGACGTCAGGAGCGACTTTAGCGATAGGCAATATTAAAGTCCAATTATCAGCCATCACTGCACAAAACACGGTGCATGATGGAGCGCTATTTAACAAATGTAGAGCAGATGTGTGGTGATCACTTAGAGTACAATATCCTGATACATCGGATATTGGGGAAAAAATGACCAGGATACGAGGGGAGACCTCATTGCCTTTATTCGGGAGATTCAGGACAGATGGAATTGGAAACACATGAATCATGGGACAAGACAGTGGCATTATTTTACCCTATCTTGTTTTAAGGGCAGCCAGAACCAGTGCAACATCAACTAAAGGAACAGGTAGGAATGGCAGAGAAGAGCAACAGACAGGTACATCACAGTGGCCCATGGATATGGGAGCCATGCAAGAAGCTGCACCCAAAATGTGGAGTATGACTGTGGTGGGAGGAAATTCTTTCACCGGTACGGGGATGAATTTATATCCACAATAGGACAGCCCACAGAAGGACTTGATGTGTTCAGTGATGTCTGTAACACCTGACCGCCGAGAGGAACCAAGGCTCAGGGAGACGATAGGAGGCAAGACGTTTTCATTTCTTGAAGACACTAAGGCAACTTGTTCCTGTGTCCTTGAGGGACATTTTCCAATGTCAGGTGTTGCCATGAATGCACAGTGATTATTTGGGGCAACAAATTTAGTTCCATTTACAGTCAAATTACCGATTTCTATAGGTGAACACGACATGTGTATGCCATTGTTGTATTCTAAACAAACGCTGGTGAACATATTAGGACGTGACTTAGTGATGAAACGGAACATGACAATATCTTTCCCTGATGAAGGAATAGTGTGTTCCACTCCAGGAATACATTATGTAAATGTGAGGGAGCTCATACTAGCATTTACAGGAAATAAAGCTCTAAGTGTATTACCGATAGACGAGGAAGTGTTTTTATATGAAGTCACAATTTTATTATCATAGTTGCTTAAATTGATCGGCAAGGTGTTCAGGATACATGATACAATTTTGTTCAGGCCATAAATTCCTATGGATGATGAGGAAGGCAAGCTATCCCTTTAGAAGTAGAAGTAGACAAAGTGAGAGAAGAAAGTGGGATGCTTCATGGGACAGACAATGAGGGAAATGATTGTAGAACAGTGATAGCCTTCCATGAAGGATACAGGTTGACAGATTTGACTGATGAGGAACTATATAGGGACAACAGTTCAAGTGAGGAGACAGTATTTTTCATAAAGCTTACTTATGGATTAAGGTAGAGAATTTAGAAATATCACAGAGAATGGCATTGGTAAAAAAGATACAGCCATTTCTTCAGGAAAACTTGGGAAAGGTGCCAAATATATTCTGGACTACAACTCCATATGACGTGGGTCTATTGAATAGGAGCAGTGAAAATAAACCTCAAACCAGGAGCAATTTTGCCATGTGCAAAGCAGTACCTCATGATCTGAGACCCCTAAACAATATAGTTGAAGCAGAATTTCTTTTAGTTCCAAACCCTGCGACAATATTGTGTAATATCCTGCCAAAAGCAAGGTATTTCAATATTGTAGATTTAAAAAATGCATTTTTCTCAATTCCACTTCACAAAGACTTACAAGATCTAACATCCTTTTCATATAGAACCATTTATCTGAAACATACTTGTTTGCCTCAGCGGTACAGTGATTCCCCTCTATTTTTAACAGAGTACTCCAGATGGACTTTGGAAATGTTCAACTCGAAAGTACCATAATTGAATATGTTGATGACATTTTAGTGTGCAGTGAGACAGAAGAAAGGTGCAGAGCAGACTCTGTCAAGCTTATTGCTATATTGGCAGAGTAAGGGTACAGAGTGGATAAGGATAACTTACAATATTTCCAGGAAAAAGTACTATATGTAGGGCAGTTGATTTCACACAAAGGAAGAAAAGTGACACATGAAAGGGCAGAGGCCATTATGAGTACTGAACAGCCAAGAACAGTAGGACAAATGTGACAATTCTTAGGCCTATGCAACTATTGCAGGGTTTGGGTTTTCGATTACAGTACATATATTCAGCCACTTTTAAAAAGACAAAAGGAAGCGCAGATGGCAAATAATCAACTAATATGGACAGAAGAGATTACTGAAGGCGATCAGAACAGCCACTGTGTTTCAAATTATCGTGACAAATTCTACATCATATAATGACGGCAGTACTCACGTACTCACGTAGAAAACAACATTAGGACATGGTCATAAATTAGCCATTAGCTTATTACAGTGGGATCTTAGATATAGTCATGAAAGGACATTATCTGTGTAAGTAATCTTTGGCAGCAGCTGCCTTTGCAATTGAAAAGGCTTCAAGTGTGACCATGGGGTGTTCAGTAACGTTGTTTGTAGAACATGCATTATTTTAAATTTTGGACATTGACTACACAAATAGCATCAGGATATGAGGTAATTATATCAAACCCTGTGATTAAAATTGTTAGGTGTAGTGTAGTGAATCCTGCAATGTTTATGGCTGAACCAGTGGGAGAAGATTATATGCATGATTGTTCTACGTTTACCGAGTGTTATGATGATATTCCTCAAGTTAGAGAGAATGCTCTAGGGAGAGGGGAAGTAATTTTCATTGACGGGTCATCGAGAACTGACCAAAAGAGTGGGGTGAGACATACTGGATCGGCAGTGGTAAAACTGAACTGAGAGGGTACATTTGAGGTAATGATCAGTAGGAGATTGTACCCAAATTACTCAGCCTAGGCTGCAGAATTAGCTGAAAAACTTTAAGGATGAGAAAGTGATATGTACTCTGACTCCGCCTATGTGACGTCAACTGTACATGCATGTTTTTCATGCTGGAAAAGGAGGGGCTTCCTCTGTGCAGACGGCACTACAGTGCAACATGCGTGATTATTAGAAAAACTCATTGAATTTCCCAGATACCATAGCGATTGTAAAATGCGGAGCTCATTCAAAGCGAACAGATTTAATTTAATCTCTCACAGAAACGAAGCCGCATATTTAGAGTCCCAATAAGCGGCCTATAATCCAACTATATCTGAGAGTAATATAACAAATCTAAGGCAGCCAACAGGAGTGATGCATGCTGGTTAAGGAAGGATTCAATATGATGTCCATTGTACAGTTAACAAGACTACAAGGACGAGCATCGCTAGAAGGGAGAAAGTTATGGAAACAAGGGATGTTTTCTGTCCTCAACTGAGGAAATTTGGAGACAGGGTAGCAGTTATGCCTCTAGCACTAATGAGGGTAGCATTGGAGCAGCTTCACTACCCAGCCCATTTGACTTGTGAGAGTATTGCTGCTACTTTTGCAGAAGAATGGTTTGACTGACCCTATATAAACATGTGGTACTATTCATTATAAACTGTATTGTGTGCCTGAAATGTACTGCAGGTCACACTCTGCGAACAGTAAGAGGAGCAATTCACAGACCAAGCAGACCATTCTGGCATATGCAGATAGATTATGTGGATAGGTTGCAGACCTGCAATGGATATAGGTATATGTTAGTTGTAGAATGTTCATTTACGAGATGGATCAAGGTGGGCTTATGCACACACCCTGATGCCGCATGTGCCGCCAAGTTCCTTGTGCATGAAAGGTTTTCCAAGATAGGGCGTGTGCGAAGGTTTTGTGATCTAATAATGGACCGCACTTCGTGAATGAGATATTCAAAAATATAGTTCTGCTATTATGCATTAGGCATAAGTTTGCTTCTGCTTATCATCCGCAAGCAAGTGGATTTTGTGAGTTCCTCAATGGCCTTTTGAAAGAGAGGATAGCAAAAATAAAAACCACTTTAAATAAGGGATGTTTTCATTTCCTAGCCCTTGTGCTGTATGCACTGTAGAACCAGCATGGCTCAGATCATCATCTGACGCCCCATGAGTTGGTGACTGGAGGCCGCATGAGAACTCCTCTCATGACCCCACAAGGGAAAATACAGATGCCCACAGTGTAGCAAGGGCTCTAGGCAATGAAATGCATCTTATCTAAAAACGATGACTGAAAGTGTTTCTTTTATGTCCCAACAGCTCCTGAATTGACATGAGGGGTCAAGGGAAAACCAGAAAAACAAGCAGCCCATTGATTTAGAAGAGTAGTTCAAACCGCTCAGCTTGTACCCAGGGCACCAGGTGCAGGTGTGTAAGATTGTGCATACCTGGAGTACCTCTCATTTTGACACCCCCCCCCTGAAGTGGAGGAGATGAGCCCTACTGCTGTGAAGTTACAAGGCAGGCGAGCATGGCTACACCCCCATGATGTTAAACCTTACAAAGGACACATCTTGACCTCTCCTACATTTACCCCTACCGAAGCAAGTGAAGAACCTCATCGAATACAACAAGATCCTGGACCAAAATCCAGGACAAAACAAAGGAAGATGAAGCACAATTTTTAGATGAGGGTTTCTTTAATAAATTGACTTCTAGCGATCTTTGAACACTTTCTCTACACTAGGAACAAGAGACAATGGTACAGAAGCAGTAAAAGTCAGAAGAAAAGAAGAAAACGAACTTTATTTTTCCTATTCTACTCATTGTACACACATTCTTGCTTGCAGTCTTACCCAGCATTATTACAAAGGCATAGCAAAGGCATACCAATGTAGTGAAGTTTCTTGGAAACACTAAAAATATTACGATATTTCTGAAAATTATATTGGCAATTATTTTACAGTTCTTGCTACAGTTATAACTAAACAATACATTGATACATTAGGTGCATGTCAGAAATAATTAAGGAAATTGAGATGTTCCAAGAGGTAAGAACTGTAGCTCCACAGAAGAAATGTACCAAACGAAGGATAATGATTGGAACTTTCTCTGGTATTTTAATTTTGACTGTTCTCCTTATAGCATTGGCATTTACACATGTTAAAGCAGTCAGGAGCCAGAAAATAAGACACCCCCCACTATTTCCATTATTCCTGTTAACCCTATTAAGAACCCAAAACCCCATCGCGTTCTGATATTAAAAGAATTGTTTCCTGAGTCAAGAGGAAGTTAATGAAATACTTAGATAAATCGTCTAATTCAGCAAATGACTTTTGGTACCAGCACAGAGAGAGACCATTGAGAGAGAGTCGTTATGTGTGCTCATTAATAATGTATACCATGAATATGGAAAGAAAATGTATTGCAAGAGAAATGTCCCCACACAATGAAAAATGTCTGAGTCATCTAGCAGCATTCACCACGAGAGGACAATTTGAAGTGAAGTGGGCACATTTAAGATGGCGATCAAGACAGGCTTTTCATATGAAGATACATATACAAAGACAATAAGAATGGAGTGTGGATTGGAGTGGACAAACAACAAACTTATTTATCCATCCCCATTTGGAAGGAAGATACAAACTGTTCATATGAAGACAATGAATTGCTCAGATATGACTGAAAATTCAGGAGAGCCAGGATGCTGGGAAAGAGTACAACTGTTGGTGTATGGGCGTTTAGCAACCAGATATGGATGAGAATATGGACTTACATCATGCCCTGCACATCTATTGAAGAAAGACAGAGTCCATAGAGTGCACAAGGTTAACAATGAATGCCTGGAATAATGGGCCAAGTAAGCCAAACTATTAACCTGGGTTGACAACGAAGCAGGACCAGTGCATATATTACAATTGAAGAATGCAGCAAACAGTTTCAAGAATGATGGCAGCGTCTATGTTCGAAGGAACAAAGGTTGTGGAGAAATAATTGAAGTACAGGGAATTAATGGAGGAACTGCAGTTCTGATGGATCGATATTGGGCGTGTGGATTCAGAGCCTACATGCAGTTGCCTAAAGATTGGGGAGGAGTGTGCTCTATTGTAAATGTGCACGTCCCAGCATTAGTGATTCCCCAAAGTGACATCTATATTGATGAGTTCCCAAAAACTAATGAAAATAATAGAAGGAAGAGATCATTTCATCTTCGCCAACTGAAAAGAAAGAATTATTTCTCATCAAAATCAATAAAGGCTTATGAAGATATTTCTGATGAACACAAGTTATTCAGCAAGACAGCCATGATAATGACATCTATATTCATACCAGGACTTCAAGCTGCAGTAAACGCCAAGTAGTTGCAGGTCACAAGGTGGAAATTGCTGCAGACAATCAATGCAACAATAAAATGATTCAACGCAATAAAATAAGAATTGAGAGGCATCAGGCTGATGACTCTCCAGAACAGCTATGTTTTGCATCTGATAACAGCAATGGAAGAAGGCGTTTGTGCCAAGGTGAGGCCTTCTTGCTGCACATGTATACTATCACATGATTGAGAAAATTGAACCCTGAGGCAATAATGATGGTAACGACCCTGCATACAGAAATGGAAGGCAAAGCTGATGAGACGACAGGACACGGTTGGTTCTCATCCCTGTTTTCATGGATTCCATCTTGGTTGGTGAATGCATTCAAACTACTTGGGGCACTACTAGTATTGGTGTGGTTTGGATTCTGTATGTTAAGGATCATCTTGGAACAATGCCAAAAAACAGCCAAGAAAGCTATTGGAATGAAGATAAGGATTGACATTAACAGTGGCACTGGAGAGAAAAGCCAAACTAAAGAAAGTACTCAAGAAAACCTCAAGAAAAGTTCTCTTGCACCTCCAGGAACCAGGTTCTACTATCTCCAAGATCAGAAGAGATATGTGGGATGATGGATATTCCATTACCAGCAGGGGATTGTCGCCACATTACCTGGAGTATGGATGAACACTTAAAGAATGCGGGTCACCTGAGGGGGTGATGAAAATATGTGTCCCAAAGAAGAGACAATATGATGAGATGGTGGAAGAAGATGAGCAGGAATTGCAGAAGAAGAGGACAAGAAGAGCATGGTTGAATTCTCGACCAGAGGGGGGAATGTAGAGGAGCAGGTGGAGGCCTCTTCTCTATTCCCCGCCCCTTCATCACCATCCTATTTGAGTAGCAGACAAAGGGCTACCATTGGAAATTCATGCACAAGTTTATGTGACATGTCCATACTGCACTCAGGCAGCCATTCAGAAGATATCCTCACATTGAGACAATGGAGGGAAGTTACCAAGAAGAATGTCAATTGCCTAAATGTAAGGAAGTGGATCTGAGAAACATGGATGAACGTTAAACAAAAGCCTGATGACAGCAATATGATGTCATAAAGAAGACATATAAGCCTTGAGTTATGAATGGGTACAGGTGAATTAGCTGTCACCAGATACAACAAACATAGAAACCTCATGGAACTTGTGGCAAGACACGTGACGACATGAGTACCCATCCCCAATTAGAGACCCCAAACACCATAATGAAACATCTCACTGATAACCAAATGCATCCTTACATTGACACCAGTAGACACACTACCAAAAAGTCACTCAAACAGCAATGACACAACTACACCAAACATGAAGTGCCCCAGCACATGGAATGGCATCAGACAACCATCCCTTGTCAGCTTCAGCTGTCTGATGGTCCCACCCCTACATGTGAAACACTTGTCCACATGTCCAAGTCAATCAAACTCACATCACCATGCCAACCACAAACAACCCAAAACATTACCCAACAACTTTACCCAATGAACATTGTCACAAATGAAGTGCCATGTCAACCACAGCATACCTGAATCACATACCCATGCACACCATTTAAACAATTGGACAACAGGCCTGTACAGGAAAGCACAGAGGTAGGCAAGCAACAGATGCATATGACAAAGATGCAAAACATGTGACTCCTAAAACATGTCACCTCCCCATATCTACAATACACCACATACGTTAATTGAACATGGATGCAACATACCAAACATCACACATATATGAAGCATATACATATGTCCCCCAGCAGACAGCACAGTAATAACATGACCCACAGAGTGTGCTCATAGGGACTGCCATGGGACATACTCACCCAGAGAATATGACCAAACAAAAGGTGCACATGACTCAAGGATAGCAGCCCATGCCAGCAACAACCTCTCTTCTACCTTGACCCTGCAATGACTATTGCTGCATCACATGCTTGCTACCTGTCCTCCTCCTGTTGCCTCAGAATGTGCACCTGGGTTGACACCAGAGCCTGCATGCACCGTCGTACCTGCTGCCTCACTCGCCCCATGTGTGTATCTGCTTGCCTCCTCCCACTGGCCATGCTTTGGATTTGCCTCCTCTCTGTCACCATCTCCTGTTGCCTGGCATTGCGTGTGCGGTGCAGGTGCTCCATCCAACTGGATGACAGTCTGTATCAGGGAAGTACAGCACATGCACAGCGCTCACATGCCTTGTGTTCATTCTCTGCCTGTTCCACTGTAGACTCCTGGCCAGGCTCAGCGACCACCTCATGTGCCATTGAATGGACTTCCACCTCCACCAGGGACACAGGTACATCTAAACTGGGCAATGGTGGTACAAGTGCACAGGAGGCCATGGTGGTAGCTGGCATGGAGGCCTCAGTGGAGGATGGCTGGCACACAGATGAGGAGCCGGAGCAGGTGGCCATTGCAATGTCCTGTCCCGGAAGATCACTGGAACGAAGTGCTGCTGCCAGTTGTGACAGCAGAGGGCCCATCTACACATGATGTTCTACAAGCAGCTCATGAGGTGCTTGCACAGCATCACACATGGAAGCCTGCCACCTCAGGTCACCCATCAGCAGGGGCAGCACCTCACTGTAGATGGCCACATCAGCTGGAAGTGTGGCCTCTGGGTGGAGGCATCACTGAAGGTGGGTAGCACTAAAGCAGATGGCCCTCAGACATAATGTTGTGCTGACCCCTCGACGGTGCACTGCACATCCTCCTGTCTCAGGGAGAGGTGTGCAGCTTGCACACCCACCTCACCACCCACACCTGAAACAATGGGCAGGCCTGCAATGGTCTTCTCCTTCTACTCCTCCATCAGCCCAGATACCTCCAAAGAGGTCTCCATGGTTTGGGGCCCCTGTGTGACAATGCCACCACCACCATGTCGCACACCTAGCAAGGTGTCACCACAATGATGGAATCCTGGGACTCACCCTCAGCAGCATTGCCCAATGTATGGGATAATCCCCCAGCCACATCACCCTCAGACGAGGTAGAAACAACTGGGCTTGGCAGGGGTCTGTGCTTGGGTCTGGAGGACTTGTCCCTGGTTTTCTGCTCCAAAGCACAGCTTGTACCATCTTTGCCAGCCGCAGCAACTATGAAAAAGGGAACAAGGAACATATGCACAAATCAACAGTGCCAATGCATGTAAAGTCACCACAATAGTAACAGTTCAATGCAGTCAGCATGAGTCAACCAGCAACTGCCACAGACATACACTGGCCATACCCTGCAATCGGCATGAATATAGTCACTGGTGTAGGAAAAAAGACAAGTCACAATGACGAGACATGCACATGTGAACCCACCACATTGCTGTGTGGCTACATACAGATGGCAACAACTCATTCCACAGCACAAACCAATGCTGCAGTGACCCAAGTGTATCCAGCAGGCATGGGCATGGGAAGGCACCTGCCCACATGTGTCCATAGCACCATATGCCCAAATCCATACACCACATCTATCTACACACACCCCTGACACCCTGAAATGAAAGCATGCAACATGTGCATGCAACCATTGCTGAGGATCAAGCAGCAATGCAGTTGCTCCCAACCCCAACAAATGTCATGATGACATATCATGTATGCCCCCTCAGTCAGTGGCCTGACAGATCACAATGCTGTCCCAGATAGTCAAATGCACTAAATTGGCATTACCATACATCCATATGCATATGTCTGTATCAGCAGTTAGTGGGGATGTTGCAATCATCATACGCAATTGAGCAACCCATAGAGGAGGTGTGTGAATGTACCGCACATTCCCCCAAATTCTCAATCTGGCATCTCTTCCTGTCTGAGTCCTTCCTGTCAGCATCTCATATTGCATGCACACGAGTAAAGTATCTCACCAAGAAATGACAAAGCACATCTGTACACCTGTCCACTTCAGAGTTGTGTACCATAACATAGCATCAGCTTGAGGCTGCATTCCACTTAAGAATTGTACAACACACATCTTGTGTGGGGGGAAGACTTGCTCACTTCATGCATACCTCTGCAGATGACATACATTCTGTTGAAAAGTTCACCGTGTGGGTACGCATCAGCAGCTTGGATCTGTGCCTGCAGGTCAAGGACCTGGGCATGGACAGCTGTGTTAACCCTCTACAGGACCCAGAGATGAAGGGGTGACACCTGATGGTGGCCTTCACGGTGCACCTCCACAGACGCAGCAGCATTGAGGGCCGCCTTCACCTGGGTCCCGATCCTGAGTTCATCCCAACACTTTTTGATGTGTTCCGTGGTACGGACTGCATCTCTCTCCACATTGATGGCAGCCGTGATGTCCACCCAGATCTTCTGACACCTGCATGTCCCAAGCTGCTGATGCTGGTTGAAGAGGGCATCATATGGGGCAAGGACCTGCTCACCTGAAGCAATGAAGTTGACAGCTTTGCCTTGGGGGTGCTGGTCCATGTACCAGACATGGCTCCCCTTGAGGCTGGTGGTTTGAAGCTGGGGCCTGATGTATGCTGGGGAGATGCGGTGGTGGTACTGAGTTAAAGAAGTCCCAAGATGGCAGATGAGGTGGTAGCAGAGCCTGACAGTGGAGCCACAGGAGAACAGGCTACGAGGGAATACCAGACACTCAAAGGCAGCGTCAGTGGTCAGCTGCATGTCACACTCTACCAGGCAGCAGGATATGGTGAGGTTTGAAATATAGGGCAGGAGGAGGCATGAAATTACATGAGGTAAGAAGAACAGGTGCCTCTCATACATAGTGGAGACAGCAATGTAAATAGCAGAGGAAGGGCCTATGCATGTAATGTAGCGGCCCCTTGCATAAGAGGTGGCAGAGACGTTCAGGGAGTGCAATGCACAATTCCTGTTATGCGTAGAGACAGAGATTGTTAGGGGATGTATCGCACATTTTCTGTCATATGCAGGGACAGAGATTGTTAGGATGTGCAACATGCATTTCCTGTCGCGCACAGGGATGGAGATTGTTAGGGGATGCAAGATGCATTTCATAGAGGTGGGTATTTTATGTGGGTGCCACCTAGATTTTGCACCCATATTTACTGGTAGCTTGCCCTAACTGCACCATGAGTGGGAGGGATCCGCAGAGAGGGAAAGGACAAAAACAGGGAAGAGGGCAGAAGAAGAGTCCACGTGCCACATGCAGTGGTGAGCCTACAGGTGCCCCTGCACCACCAAGGTACACTAGGGGCAAGAGGGGCCAGTTGGCACAACTTGAAGAGCCAGCACCCAGCAGAGAGTCACAGGTCAAAGAGAAAGGGCCACCAAGGAAGAGCGCTGTTCAGATGATGAGCTAAAAAAACCTCACTGATTATTTCGATGAACACCAGGTTGACCTGTCCACTGGGTCTAGCAGTATCCTTCCTGTGACCGAGCAGTCGGGGATGTCACAGAAGGTCACAGACCACATCAATGCTTGTGGTGTTGAGAGGTGCACTGCGGAAGAAGTCCACACGAGGATGAGGATCTCATGCAATGCACCAAGGAGAAGCTGGGCAACAATATTCCCTTCCATGCTCCTGGGCTTCTAACATCTTGCTGATGGAGCCCTTGTGGAGCTGCCCTTTGTACTGTTCCCAGGACGGACTTTCTAACATGGCCACCGGCTTGCAGTGAAGATTTCCTGGTTCCTGGATTAGCCCGATTGCTGCTCGCACATTGGCTTTGCATTTTTTCAACTAGGTCCGGGAGCCGCAAGGCAACGTCGGCCCCAACAAAGGCCCACCTTCAAGGCTGTGTTACATCCTGTCTGGCTAATTTCCTCTCATGCTCCTGGGCTGCTAACATCTTGCCCGGGGAGCCCTCGTGGTGCTGCCCTTTGAACTGTTCCCAGGCCGGCCTTTCCAACATGGCCACCAGGTTGCAGTGAAGATTTCCTTGATCAGCCTGATTGGCTGATTGCGCATTGGGTGTGCATTTTTTCAACTAGGCCCGGTAGCCGGCAGGTGACACAGATCCCCTCAAAGGGACACCTTCAAGGGCCCTGTAACATTACATCTGGGCCTTTCTGGGCCCCGGAACAGCCCTCCACCTTCTGCTCGCCGACTCCACCTACTACACCTGTGGCGATCCTCAGCACGCAGCATTCTACTGTTAAGGCAGTCCTCCCCTCCTTCCTCCTGACCCATCCCTCACTCCTGTGTGCGTTGTCTCAGGCCAACCCTTCATTGGTCTACCTGCCTTCTTGTGGAGCGCTCTGACTTTTGCAGCTTCACAAGTCTGGCTGCGCTGCAGTAGCTGAATCCCTGTCACTGACTCCCTCGCTCCCTTCTCCTTTGTCCTTTCTTTGGATTTCGTGGCATTGGTCCTACACTGTGCTGCTAACCTGATCGCTTGGTGCTATTTCCCACTAGCAGGATTGCATACTCCCCCCTTCTTCCACGCCCATTCATCTGACTGGCCATAACTCTATTGACTGCATCCTCACCGCATTACATGGACCATTCATACTGGCCTCCATCTTTTATTATTGGCTTCCCCCGCTCAGGCCTCTACTTAAGCTTTTTCTCTGACTTTCTCCTGGCACTCCTCAGCTGTCCCCCCTGACCTTTCTTTACTGGCTATTATATCTAACACCTATCCCGTCACAAATCGAATATGTTTGTTTTTGCAACCACTGATTGTGTTCAGTAGTATGCCCCTCTATGGTAGTCAAATCTGTTTTGTTTTGAAATTACTGCCAATGTTAGAAGTATGCTCATCTCCTCCTCTCTTTGAAAGTCAAATCTGCCTCTCTTTGAATTGCTGGATTTGTTATAAATATGCTCATTACCTCTTTGCTATGAAAGTGAATTCTGCCTGTCATGTGTTAGAAGTATGCTTATTTCCTCCTCTCTTTGAAAGTCAAATATGACTGTTTTCAAATTGATGGCCATGCATAAGTATCTTTTTTCCTCCTTGATATTTATCTTTACACTGCCTGTTTGTAATGGCTTGCTGTCTTCAGAACTATGCTTTTTCCTCTCCTCTATGAAAATCAAATCTACTTGTTTTGCAATTGCGAGCTGTTTAATGTTCTACCGCCCCCTCTTATCCCTCTCTCTTGTCCTCTGTTCTTGCCCTCACCTCTAATGGTCTTGTCATTCTACTGTATGCTGTAACCTATTGCCTAATCCTATCTCACTTGGTTTGATCTTGGATTGCCTTGTGGTTATTTAGGTCATGGTTTGCAGTCCTTCTCTCTCCCTCCACCTGCCCCACAGCTCTCCGCTTTGCTTTCAATGGTGATATCAATTTCCCCTATCTTCTCTAATTGCTACTGTATCACTTATCTTATCCCTCTGGGCAAAGGCTGGAAAGAAAACGTTCAAGAAGGATCTCCTGGTCTCCAACCCGGGCCTGCCCATCGCTGACAACTATGTCAATGTTTCTACCAGACAGACTCTCACTGACATCCTCCTTGTCGTTCCTTCTCCAGACCTTTGGACTCCCCATGTGGTCTCTTCGCTCTCCCCTGTCTCTTTCTCTCTTAAATTAAAGGTGGAAACCGCTGGGACGTACTCTTGGTATCCTTTCTTTCCTCCAGGGTCTTCATTTATGTCTACAAGAATGGTACTGCAATGGCTCAGGGCTCTCAGCGCAACCTCCTCCTCCTTGATAGGCATCTCCCAACTCTCATCAACTTCCTCCCCTCTCCTACCTCCCCTTCTTCTGTCATCCCCCTGGCTCCTCTGCCACCTTCGACAGGTGAACCACAATCCTGTACCCCTCCTGGAAGACCTTCAAATGGGGTAACTCGCTCCACTTAGCTAGCCTCAACTATTGCTCTGCTGTTAAACACTCCTCTGACATATGCCACCTCCGTGAGGGCCTCAACCTAGATGTCCTTGCTCTCACTGAAACTTGGATCATGACCAGCTATGTCACAAGTTTTAACACTCTCCTCCCTGAGTGTTACAAGATCTTCTCCAATGCCAGGCCTAACTAGCCCAGCTGCGGAGTGGCCCTCATCTTCCCTGATTGGGTCCCTACTTCTGTCATACACACTCAGTCCTACTTTCCTTTCAAATTACTTGTCTGCAGTCTTGGTGTCTCTCCCGGCCTCTCTCTATCTCTGGCAACCATCTACAGGCCATCTGGCCAGGTCTCCCACTTCATCTCTGAATGGGCTGACCTCACCCCTTCTCTCTGACCTCCTCCTCCATGCTTCTCCTCCTCTGTGACTTCAATTTTCACCTCGACTCCACTGATACAGTGACTGGGCTCTTCTACAACCTCTGTGACTCTCTTTCCCTCTACTATCTTCCCTCTAGTCCGATGCACTCTGTCGGACATACCTTGGATACTCTCATCTCTTCAGATCTCCCCATTTCCAACACTCTCATTACTCCTCTCACCTGGTCAGATCATTCCCTCCTCTCCTCTCACCTGGACATCCTTGGTCCCTCAGCTAAGTCTCTGCCCACACTGCCAGCCTCCTTCTCCCTCATTGGACTGATGAAGTGAGTGTCAGCTGTCGCTTTTGCCACCACCTTCACTCCTCCTCCTACTCCTGCCGATGACTCACACTCTGACTCAGCCCCTACTAACCTTCGCCTCTCCATCTCCAACACTCTGGACATCCTTGGCCCTGTTATGAGGATCTGCATGATACCTGCCTCCAAGTGCAACTCCTGGTATGACTCTGACCTGGCCACTCTGAAATGCAAATGCAGAAGTGGCAGGCTTCGAGCACATCCTCTCCTGGGCAAACCCTTGGAGAAGCTGGCCATCTCGCAGCTTATCCACCACACTGAATCTGTTGGTTGCCTTCATGACCATCAGTCTGGCTTCAGAGCTGCCAGAGGCACAGAAACTGTTCTCCTGAACACCCGTTTAGACTTGCTCACTAATCTTGATTCCATCCCTCCTTCTGTTCTCATCTGTCTCGACATTTCCTGTGCCTTTGATACAGTCAATCATGCCACCCTGATAAAGTGGCTCCATGACTCTGTTGGCATCACAGACCTGGCTATGGACTGGTTGACACCCTTCTTCTTGGACCAATCCTCCCAGGTTCAGCTGGGTCCTTGTCTCTCCTCCATCTTGTTCTCTACCTGTGGTGCCCCTCAGGGTTCTATCCTCTTGCCTTGGCTTTTCAATATCTATCTGGGCCTTCAAGCCAATTTGAGCTCCACCATCTCTCCTAAATTCAAGTGTTATGCAGAGGACACCCAACTCTCCTTCAAGCTACCTTTCGTTGCCTTTTCCTCTTCCTCTCTTATTCCTGAATGCCTGTCTGCCATTCAGGCTTGTTGCACTACTATTGATTTCTGCCTTGATGCCAGTAGGACAGAGATCCTTCTCATCAGTACCCCTGCTCCCTCGTTGCCTCCCACACTCTGGCCGCCCTCCTTGGGCCCCCTCCCCTCACCCTCCTATGAAGCAAAACACCTGGGCATCCTTTTTGACTCCTCTCTCTCCTTCTCTCCTCGCATCACAGACCTGGCTAAGAAGGACTACTTTCAGCTGCACCTCCTCAGAGGCATTCTCCCTTTCCTAACCTTCCCTCTGAAGCTTAATGTCTAGCTCTCCCTTTGTCCCCTTCAACGAATCCAGAATAGGAGTGTAAGACTTATCCTTGCTTTAAAGCCCAGGGACCACATCTCTCCAGCCCTTAAATCTCTCCACTGGCTCCCAGTTTCTGCGAGGATCAGGTTCTAGACCCTCTGCATCATCCACAAGGCTTTCTGGGGCCTGGGACCCTGCTATATCCAACTCTCTTACCCTAAATACCTCCCTACCATATCCCTTCGCTCATTTAGCTCTAACTCTCTTCAGATCAGACATGTTGACAAGGAGAGAGTGTGGCGCAGATCTCCTTTCTCCAAAGGTGTCCCCCTCTGTAATGGCCTCCCTACCCCTCTCAGACTTGAAACGGATCTCCTTAAGTTCCGGAATCTCCTCAAGACCTTCCTCTTCTCTTCTTCCTTCCTCCTCCCCCTCCCCAGCTAATATCCCTGTCTGCCCTAGAATGGTTGCCTGGTTCCCCTCACAGTAATACAGGTCCATAAGACACCCCCTGCTCAGTCTACCCTGCACTTGGTCTCCCCTGAGCCCCCCTCATCCTGCACTTGCTGACCCTATTGCACATATTGGGTCGCCTGCACACCTGGAGACATTCCAGCCCCTTGCTTGTGGTTCCCACTTCCCCTGCAGTCTCTGCTTCCCCTGGCCTTGTCCGCCTGGCCTTCCCGGAAACTTTCCTCTCTAGGGCCCTCCACCCTGTCCTGCACTTCCCCCCACACCCCTCCACCCTTGCACTTCTCGTTACTGCACTTGCACAATATGAATGTCAAAAGGTGTACTAGGATCACTACTTATTGTCCTCCCTTCCCCCCTCACTCTTGCCTTATTGCAATTCGAAACACTTGTGTATAGACACATTGCAAATGGCCAATACAAAATGTAAATACATTAAAAAATGTGGCCTCTGCCCAGGCGACTGGAGGTGGATCACCACAAGTGGACGACTGGCTCCATTTGAAGAGGTCCCCAGTGGACTCATAAGCAGTGAGCAGGTGGTTGGTGTGGGAGGCGTGCAGCCACATCCATCCAGTGAGTGCCATGTGTGCATGGCATATGTTCTTTCATTTACGCTTGAAATGCTGTCAAATATTGTGGTACAGTTGGTTGGGTGCTCCTCACCCTTCCTCACCCATTGATGGGTACTGCAGTAATGCTACTATAGTCATTTCCATAACGTTTTGTGCATTCGATGAGGTGAATGCATGACTTGGACTTGGTGTCAGTGTGCGGTTGACATTAATCTCACAGTACAAATCACTGTAAATAGAATTTCACTGCTAAGCCAATACACCTGTGTGTGACATTGGCATGCAAGACACATCTCAATGAACACACTCACAGTGTCATGCTTGTGGATAGTGCATTGTGAAAGAAAATAAATTATGACTCACAGAATTACACCAAGGTGTGGATGAGGTCTGAGTCATCGATTCACTGGCCCTGGCCACCAGTGAACATGGATGAGCGACAATGTCAGTGCAAAGACGCATGACGGTGTGTTCCAGAGTTACAGTGGTTGTCCAAGAGATGTTTGAGTGATGTTTATTCCATATTTGGAGCCTGAATGGTTCAGTGGCCATGTAAGTGCACACTGGTCATGTCCATGTCGCACTCTCCTCACATATGTTTGAGATTCATGTGAACGTGGCTAACCGCATATTTTGCTGAGGGCAATGTGGTGAAGGGGGTGATGGGGATAATGACAACACAGATACCTGCTTGTAGGTTTGGTCAGCAGAGGTAGAGGTGACACTTCCACATGTTGCAAGTAGACAACGTTCAAGTAGAGTGGGGCTCAGCAATGATGCATGGACCTCCATCCATCCACTCATGGGACTTTCACTCTCATACATGTCTGTATTTATGTATGTTCTCCTACTCCTCCAAACCATGGTATGTTGCAGAACCAAATATGCACCAACATGATTGCACAGGTATTTGAATGTCAGTCACCTGTGCCTTTCAAGTCGTAGTGTTGTCAGTCCCAATGTGTGATGTATGTGTGGCTGGCCCTGTTGTGTTTGTATGCACTGTAATTCAAATATGCAAGTTCTGCCAGATAGTCATGCCACTGTATATTGGTGTCTGTCTTTGAGTAGGTGATGACACGGCAGATGAAGAGGGGGAAGGAGGAAGAGTAGGAGTATGAGGTGCAACCATCCACCAGTGCAGCCTGCAAGGTCAACCAGAAAGAAGAAGCCTTGGCTTGGGGCTTAACTGATGAGGGATGGTAGGCTAATTGACCAAGTGGGTAGTAGTCTGACAGTGTTCCCTGCACCTGGGTTTCGTTTTGCTCACATGCTGTTAACGACCCGAAGATCCATGGTTGGTAGAGAATGCCAACCAATCATGAGGGCCTATGTAGCAGTGTACTATACCATGTTGCAGAAGCCAATTTGCTGCTGTTATTCTGCTATTAATGTGTATTATACGTATTTAGAGGTATTTTTAGGCGTGCCTACCAGATAAAGGCCAGCCAATAATGTTACTAACACCTAAATGATATATAGCTATATATGTTCCCTTAGCCAATCCCTCCACCCGATAGGTTTTACTATTTGCCACATAGGATGACCTCATAGTTGATGTACATCCAGGTATAAAGCCTTTGTATAATCGGAATATCACTGAGAATGAGTGAGCTGCTACTTGTTTGTTCACCAGGTTTCGATACTTTATTTGAGCTGATAATTATATTCTTTGAGTCTGTCCTGTTACTTGGGTTTGAGATTGTTGATTGGTAATTCCATGTGGCCCTTGGAACACTCCAGGTGCGACTGGACTACACCATCCCATGCAGTTCCTAAAATGGCTACCCATAGCAATTTCATTGAAATCCTTACGCACATTTCCCGATTTAACTCAGAACCAGCATTCGTGGTCAAGGAATATCTACCCATGACTGCCTTGCCACAATATTTCGTCCACCAAGGAAGGTCTCTAAGATGGTCTCCAAGGGTTGTCTGGGGGAATGGCCTCCTACTCCTAGGCCACCGCTCTCTGTAATGGTTGCCTCTTCTGATTATGCACCAAAGTTAGCATGTGAATATTGCAGGAACAAATGAAAATGCATCTCTTACTGTCCGAGCTTCAATAGATGTAGCTAGTTTTAGCTTCAGACAGTGGCAGCGGCAGAGATGAGTGGGGAGTCAGCCCCTGCCCGGGGCTCTCCCCTGCTGCCCAGTGCTCCCACCCGCCTCCCGCTGGCACCCTATTAGTCGCCCTCCCAGCAACAAAAGCTTCCACTGCTACTGGCTTCGAAGGTTGAGACCACTCTGTGGAGGTGAGCGTTCAGACTTTAGAAAGAGTGTTCCATCCATACAAGATCTTCATACTTCTGCCCTGTGTCCATCCAGTGGAAAGCAATAGTGCTAAACGACCGATCCAAGAATGCCACATGGTGCTGTTGGTCAGAATTGCATCGAATAAAGTATGATTAGCTGCATTTGTCAAAGCTGTTGAAATATAGACTTCTACATGCTGTGTGGATATTTTCAAGAGTGTCCCCATTATAGCCTCTCTGTTTCATGCGCGGCTCTATTTTACCATGCATTTGGGGTTTACAATGATCAGAATGTGCTGCAGAGGTTTTTTTTTTTACACACTGCAGTAAATCGCCACCCAAAGCCTTTATTTGCTGCTATACAAATAACTTCACCTCAGCAGTTCCTAAAGTCTCCATCACACACTTGGCCACTTCACAACTATCGTTTTTTTCTGAGGTGATCGTTCTTCTGCTTCACAGTGAGTGTACACTCACTGTTAGTGGCAATGTCAGTGTTGTATACACATCACAGAACATAACAGCGGGAGTGGGCAGAGTCTACAAGGATTCCTTTTGAGAATTCACTACAAACATACACGCCCTTAGGGGCTCTGCTACAACCTTAAATCCTTCTCCAAGCCACAACAGATGTCCGCTGCCAGTGCCGCCCTACGACACAGCCTCTAATTCCAATCAGTATCCTGATCTTAAGGCTTGCTGTACCCTCTTAAAATCTATTTACACAACTGCTTTGCAGATCGCCGAATGTGTACACTGTGTTACAACACAGGAGAGGCCCTCAAATGCACGCTACATCCTACGGTCGGCTTCTATCTTCCCAGACTGCCAGGTAGTTCATGTGAATTTTTCTGGAATGTTCTGCCAAAGTGCGAAATTTTTCACTGAATCTTCATGAATCAGGAAAGCTTTAATTGCGCTCATTTCAATTTCTGGCAGATTCACCAACCCAACCACAGTCAAATGTAGAAAATTAGTACTTGGTTTTGTGTGGCGTATTATTAATTTATTTGACGCTATATTTTGACTGTCAAAAAGCACCAGCATGAATACACTTATTTTTCATAGTGGTGAAAAACGGAAAGGTGGTACGAGCTACATGGCGAGGAAAAGGAGGACGCGTTGCAAAACTAACAAGGTTTTTGACGAAACAGTGAGCAGCCGAGTTCTGTCTTACAACACAGTGCTTTTTTTCAGGATAAGAACTAACATTCTTTTCCATAAACCTCAACCTCAGAGCTCATTAAATGATCTGTCCATTTAGAACCATACCTTCCAGTTCAAGATGCTAAAAGTATGTGGTGAGTGGAATAATATCCTCTATAATAGGGCACTCCGTTCCATTGGCTGTACTCATCCCAGGTTTGCAAGTTATGTAAAGACACTGGGCCTTATTATAAGTTTGCCGGTCCAGTAACAATGGCACAGGTAAGCTTGACGGTACCGTTGTTACCGGACCGGCAAACTACGAGTTCTGCTCGCGGGTGCCTTTTCGACTGCCAGGTCTGACATGGCGGACGGACCGGCAACCCGCGAGCAGACCTCGTCGGAAGCACCGGCATCATTCAGGAATGGTGCCGGTGCATCGGACCTTCCCATTCCCATGGGAATGGGGAGTAATATTTTCGGATGCCCGGGAATGGGCAATTACTGGGTCCGCTGGGGCCGTAATGGCCCGTTAATTGCCCATTCCTGGGCGCCGGGAAAAAAATGATACCGGCAGCAGCCATGCCGGTTTTACCGGCACGGCTAACGCCGGTCTCATAATGAGGCCCACTGATTGAAATGGGAATTATTTACACATGCATTGGTTATCCAAAAGGTAGTACTGAATGGCAGTTTTCTGGGCAATTATTTTTTGTACGCATTTTTTGCTGATTTATTTTACCACACACATATAGATTGTAAGTTTGGGTAATGTGTATAGGAAGGGGGGCTGAGAAGTGGATGGTGGAGGAGTGGGAGTGGGGGATCTCCCCCTCGCGTTTGTGTTCAAAAAAATTGAACAATCGGGCAAAACAAAGTAACCAAATTGCAATTCCGCAAATAAACAAATAAATAAATAAATAAATAAATAAATAAATAAATAAATAAATAAAACTTTGAAGAATGTTCCTAGATCCATCCTGAAAACATGGCACGCTTAAGGCATTCCAGGGTGGAGTTGCACGCATCTCCTCTGGTGATGCTCTGGGAGTAGATACTGCTAGGAATCGATGTTTCTGCCCCATCCAGCACCTATTTTGCATGACAATTAGAAATCTAGTCCTCACTTGGAGGGCTATTATTTCTACTCCCCTTGCATGCAATCATTCAATAATTATGACAGATACCATTACTAGGAGACAGATGACCCGTACAACACATTAAAAGTAAACTGCCACGGCTGCTTAGATAATGTTTTTATAGGTTTGCAAAGCTAAAGTGAATGTCACTCGTACTATAATGATGTTCTCTCCTGAATGAAGCCTAAATATATAAAGCGAAGGCAAGAATGCCCACGTGCCCCTGGGATCAAGCGGGGGTAAGTGATGGATCAGGGCCTTGCTTGTATCCTCTTATCCCCGCTTGCAATTACAGAGTGGGGTCCGATGCGTTTAGTCGCAGCTCCGGGTCCCTGATCTGCAAAGGAAGCCGAAGTAAACACAACACCGAGTCGTGTGCATTAGAGGAGGGAAACGGGAGACCCTTCATATGCTGTTAGCTGCCCAAAGGGGTCAGCACAAATGTATACAGTGCAGCGATGGAGCCATCGGCGGATCGCGTCTCATAACAAAGGCGCGGAGGGAGAGCTCCAGGGGGAGAAAACACCCAGGCAACTGGAGAACCCTGAAACTAGATAATGCAGACATGAAAAAGACAGGAGGGAGGCGGCCAGAGAGTGTGGCAGAAAGCGCGAGGCGTGGAGGAGATAGGCTTGCTAAAAACACGCCAGCAGCGAGCGTGATACTACTCTTAAAAACAACAGTGTTTTTTCCAAATGCTTTACACGTGTAGCATTATTCACATCTGGCCAGATTATCAAAGATGTTCAGGTGTGCAAAAAAGTGCAGCAAATGAATTTAGCACCAATGGTGCTGCTCTGATAATAGAAAATGGAGCAAACAGGTTTAGCCCCAATTGGGAGGGGGGGGATTGGACTGGCCGTTTTATTTGCTACATTTGCATCATAACATGAAAAGAAATGTAGTAGACGTCTTTTATTGTATGTTATGCAGCAAATATGGCGCAAAAAACGGTGTCTGTAGAAATGATCGAATTCAAAATGGAGAAATGGTCGAATTATTTTAAAGATTTTTTTTTTTATTCAGGGACATTTTACTAAAATATAGGTGTAGGGTGGGTTAAGGGTAATAGTTAAGGTAGGAGGATATGAAGGAGGTGGGAGGGGGTCCCCCGCATTATTAAAAACAAAATCCAGTCCTTTCTCCATTCGATCATTTCATGGCAATCCCAAAAAAAATCCCAATACATTTTTGCCCAACTGCAAACGTTTTTAGGTAATACGGATAGTGAGGAGTTCGGCTTGCTCCATTTTGCTTAATGAAAGCATGTTCCCAATTTTTAGCACAAGTGCACATTCTAGATAGTCTGGCCCCGATGGATAAACGACCTAAGCCGCCATATTTATATTAGCGCGCAACCTCGTCAGACACATTTTTATCTGCGCGGGCTATCAGATAACTAGACACGCACTTTGCTTCTCACGGAGCAGAACATGTTCTTGCCATAACAAAAGCAGACTGCAATATTGAAAACACATTGAAAAAACACCAAGAGATTCCCCCGTCATTCCGTCTGAGGGAATTTCAGATTCAATTCAAGAGTGGACTTCGGGCCTTCATTAATCTTTGGACTGTGGTCTTTGATGTCAACGTACATTTTTTATTATTTTTCATCAGACAAAGCTGAGGGGAACCTGACATGTACTTATAAGGTTTGTGAAACTTTTTTTCATCCAAAAATCTATTTATTCAATAATCCTAAATAAATGTGTTTTATTAGTAGTTAATTGCTGGAGCAAAGGGTTTTTGCCTCGGGCTGCAAGACACTGTTTGAACGGATTAGCTCCATAATGATTTTTCTTTTTTTATCTTCTCTGCTTGCCATAAAAAAAAAAAGATGTCTGTGGTTAGGCCAGTGATGCAGAGGGGAGAGTTCTTTGGCATGCGAGTGGTTTTCGCCCTCGTTTTTATCCTTGCATATTGCCCTGTTGCTGTGATTGCCTGATGGCTTTCTTTCCTAAATGCTTCAAAATTGCACAATTTGGTGGGTTTGTTTGAAAACACTGGCTGATGCGTGCTTTAGTATCAGAAGTTCGCTGTCACATCATTATAGCAGATGACCCTGCATTAATTGATCAATAAGCACTGGCATTAGAGAGCAACGTGTGCAGAGCCTTGGAACTTCGGGCCAAATGCGCTCACAATTAGTCCTGGGTGAACTCACCAAATGCAGCACTAACACATTTACCCAAACTCCGTATTTGGGTTAGACTGTCTGGTGGGATGTCGCAAGATTTGTGGGCCATTTCAAATGGGGCCCACACTCGATCTGACTTTAAGGATAGGCGCATGATGAGAGGATGACCCGCGTTCCCCAAACCTCTCAGAGAAGTTCAGCAGAACAATCAAAACCCGTGAATCTCTGGGGAGCTTTGGTAGACTTATAACAAGACTAGATCACTTCGTGTTTCTCTGCGGGTGGTCACGTCATCCTAGTCAACCCAGATTGCAGGAATGGGCGCAGAGTTTAGGGGAACACACAGTGCACAGGCCCCTTACTTCTGTAGCATAGGGGCAGGCACCACACTTTGGGCCTGATTTGCAAAAAGTGTTTTAACATGGGAAAGTCCCATTGAATACATGTTTGTAAATAAGGCCCTTGGCCTTGTAGAGATGATAACACTTTCCAGCTGCCGACCGAGACTACAGGCATTGTGATTGCTGCACGAGGCAATGAATGCATGGCTGTCTCTTAAGCCATGCACATAAGCTGCACTGTTAAATGCAGCGACCTTGCAGAGTATCAAGGATGCATCTGCAATGTTAAATTCTATTTTGAAGTTGAGTGACAGTCCCAAAAGCAGACAGCTGGCAGGTGGAGAAACAGGTTGGGGGATTATTGCTGAGGTTTTATATGTAGAGTTCAACTTCTAAATCCTTTACGTTTTCTCAAATTCAGTAAAATGTGCTCAAAATGCCCCGTTTCCTCCAAGGAAGGGGGCGATTTTGGTTGCTTGCTCCTATTCACCGGGAGGAGGACACAAAACAAAACAAAAGTGGGCATGTTGTCAAATTTGCTAAAACATGCAGTTACCGCCACTATGAGCTAGATTCATGGAATGTTTTGCAGGGTTCAAAGTGACTTTGCACTGCTGAAAAGTGTATTTTTGCTGGGCAAAGTCCAGGCAGAGTCAGCGCACAGTAATTTTTGCAGTACAAAATGACATTGCGCTGACTTTGCACTGCAAAAATACACTTTGCAGGGTCCCATGAATCAGGGTGTGTGTCTGCAGTGCAAAGTCACTTTTCAGCAGTGCAAAGTCACTTTGAACCGTGCAAATAGTTCCATGAATCAGGCCCCATATATATAATCTCATGCCGCCAACAGATATTTTCCTTTCCTGGTAACTGTCTCACAACACATGCATCGTGCATGTATGTCATTCCAGAAAGTCACTGGGATGTTGTCCTCCCTGCACGTGTGCTGCACACTCTGTTACAGCCGCTGTATCTAATCCTTTGCCTAGTCACAAGACCATCATTCCCTGTACGCCAATATGGATATTGACAACATGAAAATCCCATCCAGATGCCACCCTTCCCTTAACCACCCTGACCCAAATCAAATTATAATCCTTATCTTTTTTAACCACAGCAGTCACCCCACTGCTGCCCCTCCATACAAGACTGATGGCAATCTCCAATCGCAGGCGCCCCTAATATGTATTGAAGCTGATCCCAGTCCAGAAGTCTGAGTTTTCTGGAAAGTTTGGCCTGTCTGAGTAAGTGGACAATGTTTGGGCTCCGAGTTCAGGGGGCTACAGCCTCTTCGTCTATTCTGCTTCGATTCTAACCAAAGTAGTAACAATGGGTTACAGGGTAAGGCATGCACCCTCCTCAAAAGGCAATCCCAACTTTTCAGAGTTCTCAAACCGTTTTTAACTGAAACAAAGGGCGAAGGAAGGTCATTGTAGTCAAAATTCAGTTTACATGAAATTGTCCCTTTTGCTGGGCTGGACCCCCTGAATGAGATATGGAGCCTCAACTTCCCATAGTGGGAAATCAGGACCCTGAAAAGGGCTGGGCCTAAATAATTTGCCAGAAGTGAATTGATGCGGGCAGGTTGGGGCTACCCACAGCATAGCCATAGGCTCAACTCTCCAGTGCACCTTACTCACTGTCACCTGCCCGCTGCAAATGCCCACACATACCCACACCAATCCTGCAAAATGTCCCAACCACTTCTTCTGATTTGATCTCCGAGAGCAAGGCGCAAGGCCCTTAGCTGATCAGACCATGGTGTCTCACAGCTTGGGCAACATACACTCCCACCCAATGCACAATGTAAATAAATGCAAGGAAACACAAATACTCTCAATTAAAGGGAATGCTGAGTTTCCAACCTGTAGGGGATAGTTAGATATGTTGTTGAGTAATTGTAAGTGAATATGCCTTTCAAATGTAACTAAACTACCTGTAGCCGGCACCCCGTACACTATTATAGCCCTCTCTCTCTCTCTTTCTCTCTCTCTCTCTCTCATCCTCTCTCTCTCTCTCTATCTCTCTCTCTCTCTCACTCTCTCTCTCTCTCTGTCTCTCTCTGTCTCTCTCTCTCTCTGTCTATCTCTCTCTCTGTCTCTCTCTCATTCGCTCTCTCTCTCTCTCATTCTCTCTCTCTCTATCTCTCTCTCTCTCTCTCTCATTCTCTCTCTCTCTCTCTCTGTCTCTGGCTCTCTCTCTCTCACTATCACCCATACTCTCATGCATGCTTGCACACTCGGTGTTCTTTATCTCTATCTATCTAATTCTATGTCTCTGTCTTTCTGGGCGAGGGTCTCGTTGCCAGGTGGGCATTGCCTAAAGTTGCAAAAGCAGCTATTAAAAAGAAAAAAAAAACGATTGAATTATTCCAACATTCTAAACCATCTATGTTTAAAATTTTACAAAGTGGATTTCTAATAATCACTTCCACTACATATTGTAGTCATAATAGGAATGCTACTGGTGTCTTACTAAGGAAAGCACATGATCAGGAGCTAAAATAACCATAGAAAGAATTTTCAGATGACAGTATGATGTACTCTTTCGAAATACCACTATGAGAAAGGGGAAGAGCACAAATAGCACCAGTGACGGTTGCAGCCTGGTTTGCATAAAACCAAAGAGGATTTTTGGAACAAAAGAATGGCCACTGATTTTTATATTTGACAAATATGCCTTTGATCAAAGTGCTGTATGCATGAATCATTAAATACATAATGGACAGTTGGCATGGTGCGTATTTCAGCTCACCCTGATATTAAAATGTGTGTAACAAGACACCATATGCACTTTTATGCACATTGGCAAAAGTTAGAAGTGAGGATACATGGCTGTAATTTCAGTCACCCCTTTGTGGCTCCAACAGCCATATAGAGCTATGGTTTCCGTTACCCACATGCATGAAACTTTAGCTTGTTTCAATGTGTGTGTGTGTGTGGCATATATAGGATGGCAAGTAAGATCATGGGTCAGTGCTGCAGTACTGTTGGGGAGGTTTATGATGTGGTGTGGTATATTAAAAATGTACACAGCTATATATTTAGACTCAGTGACATGTATAGTGATACTTTATTTAAATATTCACACAATGCTAACATGATGTGACTAGGATATTATTACACTTAACCATGAATGAAATAATATATGGTAAAGTCACACTGTTTTGGTGGGCATTGTTAAGACATTTAAGAACGTTAGCCCAACAGACTACCATGCACACTCGATTGGTGATTACCAAACAATTCACTGCAGAAAAAGCAGCCGAGGGCATGTTTCTCCTCCAAACGCTATGCATTTCTTGAGTGGATGCTGAGCATTTTTTATTATCTTTCAAGTGCAGTAGGACTCAGATGGAGGTATATTTCAAATGGTCAGTATACCTAGGCCATTCGTTTATTTTTTATTTTTAGAAGGGTCATGCTATATGTATAAACTATGCCTCTGCTGCCTGGCAAAGTCATTGTCAATGTGGCATAACACAAAACCCAGAGGATGGCAGAAGAGTGCAAGGGAGGGAATGATTGACGCAGACGCTGGAACTCAAGCGCAGGACGGAAGGTCAGATTGTTTGAGACTCCCAGGTAAAATACCTTTAACCGGGGAACACCTGCAGATCAATCATAAAACTAATGAAGACTGGGGGTGCCTTGCCTCGTCAGCCTGTTACCCTCTGTGTCGCCTATGTCCATGGCTTTCCAAGTGTACCCTTAATGATGTGGCATTTATAACGCGCCTATACACAAGTGTTTCAAAGTGCGACGAGGCAAGGGAGGGGGAACAGAGGGAAGACAGACAACGATCTTACTAGGCCAAGTGTCATTCAGATCGCGCAAGTGCAAAGGAATGGGGAGGAAGACAAGTGCAGGGGGGGAAGTGCAGTGCATGGGATAATAGATAAACAAGATAAATAAACGGCCAGCAGGTGGCAAGTGCAGGGTGAGTGCAGGACATAAGTGCTAGTGGGGGGACTGTAGGGATACAGAAAACAGACCACAGGTGCAGGGGTAGCCAGGGATGCAGTGCAGGCGTGCATCTGGCAGGGCTAGGGCCCGAGATATGATGGGTGGCCAGATAACCAGTGCAGTTTCAGTAACAGCCAGGACTTTAGCAGGGGAGAGGGGGAGAGAAAGCAAAGCAAAGAGGAGGGTTTCCAGGTGCTTCCGGAACCGCAGGTGGTTCTCCTCAAGTTTCAGGGAGGAAGGGAGGCTGTTCCAAAGGGAGGCCCCAGCCGAAGAGAGAGATCTGCCACCAACTCGATGCTTGGAGAAGCGACTGACCCTGAGGGAGTTGGAGGCGGATGAGCGAAGAGCTTGAGAGGGAAGATATCTAGGAAGAGAGATTTGAAGGTATTGAGGCCCCAGACCCTAGAAGGCCTTGTGGACAATGCAGAGGGTTTTGAACTTAATCCTTGCAGCCACTGGGAGCCAGTGCAGAGATTTCAGTCCTGGAGAGATATGATCCCCGAGCTTGAGGCCAAGGACCAGTCTCACAGTCCTGTTCTGGATGAGTTGCAGAGGGTGTAGAGTGGAAGCAGGCAGATTTAGAAAGAGGCTGTTGCAATAGTCCAGCTTAGAGAGAACCAGAACTCTAGAGACAGTGAGCTTCTGGGGGAAGGAGAAGAAAGGAAGAATACCTCTGAGGAGGTGCAGCTGGTAGTGTGACTTCTTAGAGACGTCAGAGATGTGAGGCGAGAAAGAGAGTGTGGAGTCGAAGATGACCCTAGGGATTTTAGCCTTGCAGGTGGGAGTGGGGAGTGGGCCAAGAGAGGCCAGCCAGAGAGCTACAGGGAAGGAGGGAGTGGGTGTGCCGATGAGGAGACTCTCAGTCTTACTGGCATTAAGACAGAGGTCATTGGCGGCACACCACTCCTGGATAGAAGACAGTCAGAGATGAGGGATGGAGAAGAGGTGGCCGAAGGTAGCCTGAAAATGAGCTGTCATCCGCATAGCACTGAAGTTGGGGCAGAGAGCGGCAATGCGGTGGGCAAGGAGTGCCAGGTATCGGTTGAACAGCCAGGGGGAGAGGTTACCCTTAGTCTACCCTTCAAATTGTATCCTTATTTTCATACCCAATTACTGTATATAAGTATATCAGAAAGCGGCGGCGCCAAAAACATCAAAGGGCCCCTCTCATCCCACACGAAAGATCACTCCTACGAAAGTGTTGACCTGACCCAAGCTTACGAGTTGGCCATTTTAAGATGTCTGGAACCTTTGGAGAGGGGCTAATTTACAAATCTGCTTTTCAATGAGAAAATCCCATTGAAAACTGCTTTGCAGATCAGGTCCAAAGTTATTTTGAGGGGTCTAAAAAACAACATGATTTATGTATTAATCCAAATTCCTGAACGATTACAGGATATAAGCGCATGTATTGCTGCTGCCTGTTTGCAGTAATGCTAGAGGGAGCGTTGTTTAAACTGAACAGGCAGAGAGTGGAGCAATTCAGTTCAATTGCGTAAAAGCGTTTTACAATATTTTTCATCTGTTAAAAATGGGGCTCTCTGTACTTTTTCTTGAAAAGTGCACCCAATTACCTCTTATATTAAAAGTCTGCTTTTCATTTTTGATGCCGTGTTGCTAGACTAGGTAGAAAACACAGTCCTGGGTAATATCGGTTGGTGGTAGCCCACAAAGCCCCAAACAGCTCACAATCTCAATGTGATTGATGTTCCTTAACATGACGGGGTCCTTTATAGATGTGCAAGAAAAGAGAATCACTTGTAACGCATCTCACATTTTCACGACGTTGCATTTGTTGCGTGTATGTGATTTAGAATAACCTGTAGGCGAGTTCGTAGTGCTGTAACAGGCTCTGGGCAGGGCCATGATGTACCTTGATGGACATCACAGGCGAGATGCCTCTTGCGCTTTACCTCCTCCTCCTTCCTCGTACATCTCATAACAATAGCAACAGTTCTGATGAGATGCCTGGCCTAGCCCACCTCACACAGCCTAGCCTCCAAGTGCTTAAATAGTAGTTATTCTATGACAAGACAAGAGGCTCATATTATGCATTGCAATCTTTACTCTGAAACCACAGCAGCAAAGAACAAACTTTTACAAACAAAAAAGTTGTAAAGAACAGAACTAAATAGAGTTCAATGTCAATCTAAGGGAGCTCTCCAACCCATCATGGAGGACAGGTCATGACCGGCAGGAGACCATTGAGCAGGGTCCCTTCCTTATATGAGTCCATTACTCTAAACCCACAGCAAAGTCACTCCTTATAGTTGTGCTTTGTATGCTGGTGAAATATTGAAAAATTGTATTGTGTTAATATAATATGTTGATATTGTGGTTCATTGGTGATACAGTATATATTTTTACTGTTTAACACTTAAAACATTTAGTTTCATAGTGTTTCTGCCGCTTTATTGTGGCAGGGTCTTTTATTTTGGTTTCGTTACCCAATGCGCGCGGGCATATCAGAAGCTTTGGCTTCAAGCCCGTCGCGCGTGGGTCTTAGAATGGTTCTTTGGCGCTCTAGCAGCCAGGTGTCCTTTCAGGGACTTGTTGGGGCTTGGAGGGTGGCACCGAGCGGCCCACTCTCTCCTTTCCTTGTGTGTGCTCGGTTAGGGGGCCGGTCCGCCCTCCCGCTCCAGTCCGCGTGTGCGGCAGGATTTGTTTAATGGGCTGGCCAGCCCTTCTATTCCAAGCCACGCATGTATGGCTATGTGTTGCCGGTTGGCCGCCCTCTCCTTTCCCATCCCGCTCCTTTCAGGTTCAATACGAGCATATTATACACGCGTGCCCCCACCCCTCCCCACCCCTTTTTTCATGTCATTTCCTTTCATGTAATGTTTTAATGAATGTAAGTATGAGGACCCGGCTGGGTTGCAATTCGCATGGCCCTCTTTTTGTTGGTGAAGCTCTTTCAGTGAGCATTCTACAGCGTGCAGCTGTAACCTCTCTTTTTAAGTCCTCCATGTTTTTTCTTTGTATATATATGTGTATATATTTATGTATATGTATTTACATATATATTTAAATTGGTATTTTCAGCTTATATATTTGACACTAGTTCGCCTACTGAAGAGCCTCATACGCTGCCAATCTGCAGTTTTATTTATTTATTTATTTAAACGCTGCACAGGGCATAGGTGATTGCCTTCACTGTAGGTGCCATAACCTGCTCGGTTTCAGGTTCTGCCTGAGTTCTAATGCAAGGTTAACCCCTTGTATACTGCTGATTACCACACCCTGCTGGGGTGAGCAGTTTGAGGTACACTTGCTCAGTGTATTCCTTCCTTAAACTTGGCAGCTTTGTTTAGGTGCTGCTTGTGACAGATGTCATTATCTTCCCTGTAGGTGTGCTGTCACCTGCTCGGTGGCAGGCTTTGCCTGTGTTCTTCTGTGAGGCGACCCCTCGTAAAGTGCTGGTTCCACACATTGCTAGGATGAGCAGTGGAGGTGCACTTGCTCAGTGTACTTTTTTGCTAAACAATATATATTTTAGAGGTGCTTGGAACACATTTGCGTTTTCAGGATTGTCAGTAGCTCGGATAGCTCAATAAGCATCAGCTTCTATAAGGGCCAGGGTTTGGTCCCCTGTGGGGGCGTAACCCCTCTTCCTTGGGCATTTTATATATTTTATATTATTTCATATTATTTTATTTATTTATTCATTAAGTACTTCAAAGAAAAGAGTGTGTGGAGGTGGTTGTAAACAGACCCATGTGGGGGTTGTACCTTCCTCTCTAGCCATCACTCAGGTGATAACCTTCGTCTTTTAGTTGAATTCTGTCGCCCTTTATCTTAGTTAGTTTCAGGACAACTCATTCCGTTCCTTAGGTTTTTCTTTCCACAATAACAATTGCTCCACTAAGTACCCGTGCTGATTAAGTTGCAGAATTTTCTCTCGACATGAGGAAGAAAAAATGACACGTAATGTCCATATTGAAGTCTGCATGGCTTGATGCTCTCTTTAGAGAGTGGCATGTTTCCCTTTCTATTTGTCCCATTATGACATTCATTATGCTATTTGGACTATTGGTGGGGACAAGGTCAGCTCGAGGGTAACTGTTCAGTTTTGTTGCAAGGCAACGTTGAGCAACCATGTTCTGTCTTGGATGGAGTGTTTGGAAACACTTGCTGGTATCAGAGGGATGAGTTACCAAATAATACATTTCTGGCGCCCGCCCCATGGTTTTCCCCCCAAGGCTTGGACTGTTTTCAGCTGACTAACTATCCGTGTGTTACAATTTCTCCTCTGCTCGAGGAGTACAAGCAGGCTTCTGTACCCTCAAGAGAGTTGTTTAGTTTCTTTCATTATATAATTTTTCTACAGTGCAGCGAATAGAGTGCGGGCTTTCAAATCTGCAGAGCCTACTGATGCAGGTTCCTAATTTGGAAGGGTCTGAATCAGTCTTTCATCCTACTGAGATCGATAAGTGAACACCTCACACCACACTCCGTTGGTAGTAGTTTGAGCAACACTTGTATACCTGAGGGTTCATAGCACTATATAAGTGCTTTTCTGCTATGGGCAATGTGCTTAATTTCCCCATAGAGTCCAGTCAGCCTTACATGCATACGGAGGCTCAGACCTCAGTGTTTGAAGGGACAGTGTTCCCAGTATTCTTTCACAACCTTTCATTTAAGGAGCATGATAAATATCCCAAAGTCCTTTCCCCCCCTCATTCCCCTTCCCGCCATCTCTGGGGGAGATTACACCATAATATTATACCTCTTGCAGTAACTCCTGTGGGTTTCCGTTTCTCTTTTACAGGAGTTATGGCTCATGACCAGTGCATACTCGCTCTTAGCATTTCCTTCCCGCCAGTTTATTTTCCTTTGCGCCAATGTCCTGGTATTTCACTAAATTATGCGGAGCCCCTCCCCCTTCCACGGTCAGGGGGTTGGTTAGAAGTGCAAGAGTGTATTTATTTTAAGGTTTTAAAGCGGGGCTTTAGTGTGGTCCTCAGGGTAGCCTCCTTCTGGGTTGCAAGGTTTTCCTTAGATAAGTGGGGAGGTTTTTCTCCTCCTTTGGCAAGACACAATATCCCTTGGTGGGATAGAGGAGTCTGGGAGTGCTACTTTTCTTGCATCCAAATTATTATGGCCCTCTATCACAAGGTGTTCCAATGTCTATTTTAACTATCTCACAAGGGGTCTGTCAGTACGATTTCCAGAGGACTGGGATATATATTTAGTTCATGACTTGATTCCCCTAGTTACCTGCATGGCAGGTAGACCTTTTGGGTTTTTACAGGAGATTATTTGGCAATAAGGTGCCAGCACAGGGTACTGGGGGCTTCAAGGTTCTTCAGATTGGCTAGGATAGAGCTGAGGCCTCTTCTGGTGAGCAACTTCATTTTAACTGTTTAGTGATCAGTTTCTTTGCAGTTTAGAGTCTTTGCTAAGACTATGGAATTTAGTGGTCCTCCTTCGGTTAGTTTAGGATCCTCTAGGGGATTTATCAACCATGGAGGAGGGAACACGGTCCAAGCACCTGGCTCATCTACAAGGGGGTTCAGATATCACTATAATGGTAGCGATTGATCTTCCTTTTGTCATGGTAGCAGAGTCCTTCTTCAAGAGCTCAGGAGGTCTGAAGATCTTCGTCCTGGCGGTGTGGCAGGTTTTACCTTCCAGGTGGGGCCCCTCTCTTCCATTCTGCTTCTGCCTCCAGAAGACATGCCTTTCTTCGTATACACATATGACTGGGGGGACAATTGTGTGTTAAGTCTATTGCTTTCCAGCTCAGGATAGGTCGCCCTATTACAGATTAATAAAATGACTTTTTACTCCCATTTTACCTTTTATGAAGATTTGTCTTTCCCACTTGGTTCCCTAGTGTAGTTATGTGACATGCCCTGTTTCTAATACGATACCTTCCTTTAACGCATGGGATGGAACCTACAAAGCTTTCACCCCCTAAGGGGTATTTTTCTTTATCTCCAAGAGAGCTAAGTGTTTATCTTCTTTTGTCTGCTATCTAGGTTCCCAACGATGGTATGAATTAACTGTTTTAAATGTTTGATTGGACAACAGAGGAGTTTATTACTCCGTTGGGTTTTTCCTAACCTATTAGTATAGGAAAACTTTGTTCAGTGTTTCCCCCCCCCCCTCTTTTTAACCAGTTGGTTTGGGTGCCTGTAAGGAACGCTGGAATTGGCACATCTTCCACTTATTTCTTGCAGTGGATTTGGCTATGCCTTATAAGACAGTTATTCGGGCAGCCTAACCTTGGGCAATACTCTTGCGGTCAGCTGATTGATCAAATGAAACATTTTAAAACATTTTCTTCTCCTATTATTATTTTATTATATTGTCACTATTGTATTGATCATGTTGTACTAATGGGATGCAAGGGCTTCAAACTTGCATAATATGAGCCTCCTGTCTTGTCATAGAATGGCTAACCGCCATACTAACGTGAGAAGGAGGTTTAGATTCTATTAAAGACAAGGAGGGCGAGTATTATCCCACCCACCCACCCTTTATATGATATAATTTGGCAGTTATGGCACGCATATACACAGGTGTTTCAAGAGAGAACATTCTTTGGTTTGTTGTTCTTCCCATCCACCCACCCTTCTTGCTTGTTCTTCTTACAGCTACGAGTTGAGGTTCTGATCAGGAGTATGACTCACAGTTACAAGATGTGGAGTGCGTGATACGAGAGCTTCGCTGGATTTGTCTTCATCGTTTATCATCTGATCTGTGCAGTGGACGTCTGGTTCAAGACAGCTACAGAGAGAGGAGTTGGGTTTAGAGTAATGGACTTATATAAGGAAGGGCTCCTGCTCATTGGTCTCCGGCAGGGCATGACCTGTCCTCCATGATGGATTGGGGATCTCCCTTACATTGACATTGAACTCTATTTAGTTTTGTTCTTTACAACTTTTTTGTTTGTAAAAGTTTGTTCTTTGCTTCTGTGGTTTCAGAGTAAAGATTGTAATACATAATACTCACCTCCTTGTCTTTAATAGAATCTAAACACCCTTCTCACGTTAGTGTGGGGGATTAGCCATTGTATTACCCAACGGCACTCCTTTTATCAAACTCCTCGACCGCGTTGACCCTGCAAGGATTTAAGTGTAAACAGCGGTCTTGATGTGACTGATTTTAAATATACCCCACCGCCCCCACTGCTTCGCAATACATCTTTTGAGGGCATCTCGGTTTTTAAAAGCTTGTATACTTTGGACATAGATTTTCCTGCGACACCTACCCACATGGCATTATACCTTCCGTTTAGTATTATTTTCCTGGGGTGATATATACAATATATGTAAAAGTCAGTAATATTGCAGTTGCGTTTGGCAAGCTAGTCTTGCGGTAGGAAGGGAATGGAATGCATCGCTTGTGTTTTTGTTTGGCATTTCTCTGCTTCGCCGTCAGCCTCGTCACTCGGGCGGCGCGCACGTGACGACCTCCGATGCACAGAACACGGGCGACGCTCCGTTCTTCATGTTCTCACGAGGGCTCATTTGCTAATACTGGCTGAACGTAGCAATCTTTGACACGCTTCACAGAGGGTTATTTTTAAGGCAGGTATGGTAATATATTCTTTAACTGTCTTTCGGTACTAACCGAAGTTTTCCCATTTACTTTCGTTTTTGTTAGTTTATATTGCCTTGCTGCTTTAAACATGTTACATTATAAGAATTTGTTTTCAGTTGTTCACATTCTGGGAGATTACCTTGGTAAATGTACCGGCAAGCTGTCCCGGTTTATGGAAAATTCGTTTTAATAAAAAAAATAATGTTTTTATGAACTGAGCAATACTGAATTAAAATGTGATGTTAAACTGACGTCACCATGTTGTTGTACCATGTTTCTGTTAGTGAAAGCTACGTGTTTAAATCCAATAAAAGGCATCAACACTTGGATTTTGTGTGACTTTAACATTGGACTAACTCGTTGATGGCTTCCCTTTGCACATCAGCATGTTATTTCAGGCTGTGAGAGAGACCCAGAGAGTCGAGCACTCAACTCTCAATGTGAAAGACAGGCACTGACTGGTGGAAACACCCAGTGGAAAGAACTGAGCAGCGGCCTAAGTATATCTTATAGAACTGGCGGGTTGGGCCTACTGAGCTGAGCGGGAGCTGTGGAGTGGCCTTAAGTGGACTCATACCCTGGAAACGGAAACATTGTTACTTGTCTGGTTGACCAACTCTCTCATTCCCATCATTAGAAAAAGAAAGTGGACACACTTTAGAAACACTGCTGAGTGCCCTGCTGTGCTCAGAGGAGTGATACTCCAAATATCATGGACGTGAACCAGTTGTCTTGAGCACCAGAAAGCATTGCACGGCGCTATCCTTGTTGAACACCGTAGATGCAAGCCTCAACTTCATGCTGATGGATGCTCAGTTATGTCCAAAAGCATATTACTAAACTCAAAAAACCATCCAATCGTAATGCTAACATTGGGTAATGAAAATAACCCATGAGAGTCTTACAAAAGTCAACTGCATCGTGCTCATATCACCGCCATCAGACGCATTCCAGAAAGATTCTGCACTACCCTCAGAAGTAGGTCGCATGTGATCTACATATATTGGACTAATTTAAAAGATATTTCCCAGAGAATTGCAGGCTTTGGGTTCTTTATGAAGATGGAGGTGATGGGCTGCGGTGGATGCGTGCACGCGGTTTGCATTTCCGATTATGCATTGTCGGCGGGTGGGGTCGCTGAGTAGGGAGATGGCAGGAGTAAAAAAGAGTACATTATCATCATAGAAGCTTATCTATAATCAAAGTCATCTATGACCTTTTTATTAAAAGTGTGACTTATTAGAGATGTCAGGCTCCAGTAGCTTACCCCTAAGCATTTCATCTGCATGTCTAAGGAGCACAGTGTTACCTTATTCTAATAACAGGAACACCAGGATTAAGGACAGCACCACCACATTTCATCACAAAGAACAATTTGATTGGCGGAGCTCAGAGATGGAGTCCATAGCTGCGCAATGTAGAGTCTGGGTTACAGCATTTCCCCAAAATATAGTGTGTTGCTATGGACCATGCTTTTAAGGAAATTAGGCTACAACATGGGGCGTGGGGCTTTTTTAATCATAATTTCACATCTGGGAGCTGCAGTTAGCCGATTGATAGGCAGGATGTCTATACGCCCTGTGTATTTTTGGGGTTCACATGCCAAAAAGCGAGAAAATCATGAACTAGAGAAAACGTGCTTTGCAATGCACAGTTTATTCCACACATAGCTTCTTTAAAGTGCCTTTACACCTCTGTAGTCTGAATGGCTTTGGTAGAAAATCAGTTGGTGTCCATCAATGTCCTGGTCAATGGTTTCCAAAAGGCCAGGAACAGCTATGGAGCAGTAAGTGGTACCAGCCCCCTTTAGAGGCAAACATGCAAGAGGTGCCTCCTAGCTTGTAAATAGTGGACTGTCCTGCATGCGCATGCTTTGAGGCAGACATTGAGGACTTTCTGCTTCAATAGATCCATGCAGCAGTATGATGACGAGGAGGCTGTGGTCCCAAGCTGGCAGCGAGCTTCATTCTATTGGTGGTTGCTTCTGAATGCAAAGCCGGCCCACTCCATTAGGTCTAATATGGAAATGAGGAAGCCCAGAGGCTAGTACCTTCGAATGAAAACGCTCTTAGGCGTGGACACGAGCATGCCGTGTTCGAGGATCTCAAGTAACTTGGCTGGACTTTTATTCTGATCTTACAATCCCATCACCAGTTGCAAAAGGCTGTCCGGTATCCTTTGCCGAAATGGAGCTATCAGTCATTAAGTCTTGAAGGTCACACAAAGCATAAGGAAGATTGGGCACAGCAAACGGACACTAATATACCGGAGGACTGGCTCACTGCACAGAAGACCAGATTGTTTTTCAGAAATACCAATATATATAAAAAATATCCACAACTACGAGGACAGTCAAGTGAGTTAAGCACTTGCTGCAGCCAATTCTAAAATAGCATATCTTATTATTATTACTATTATTATTAATATTATTATTATTATCATTATTTTTTCCCGTTACCATTAATTATTGCTATATTCATAATAACAATAGTCAATAGTAACGGCTAATAATAATAATAATAATAAACTGAAATAGATTGTACACACCCACACATTTTTGTAAACATGCTCATTTTGGTTCACCTGAAAAACGGAGGCGATTTTGCAGTTTATTGGTTTCTCAAGCCAACCCAAAAGATACATTGCAAATCTCCCCAAAGGTTGTATTGACTCTACTGAACATATTAAAATCAATCCAGACAACCGAGGAGCCTCCGTGAAATGTGTTCTATGATTTCTGGACCTTTGGTTGAGACTGAGTCTGGATACGCCCTTTATTTGTTTACCTAGAAAAATGATCTGAGATGAAGCTGTGCATGGAATATTTGCATTCAGGTTTACTGAAGAGGAGAGCGTTTCTCTGAAGCCTGACCCCCATCTGCACTCAATAGATGCCTCTGGCTTCGGTGCTCTATATAAGTGTCAAAATAAATAAATAAATAAATACATTGTCAGATACATGAAATCCCCTATGTGATCTTGGTTTACAGCCACACGTTGTTTCCCAAACGTATTAATGAGTAGGTGTGACAAAGTGGAACCCTTGTGGCATCCACATGGGTAGGGCATCAGTAGCAGGAAAAGATTCCACAATGACCTGGCATGTTTTACCCACCAGAAAATAATATAGTGAAGCCAGCACCTACTCTACGATACAACCCAAAAATATATTTTGACATATTCATTCTCCTGAAATGCGCTAAGGACCCTGCCAACTTTTCTAGGTATCCCAGAACTGCCTGTATAGACATGCCACATTGTTAAAAGCAGCACCACAAGAACTTCTGCTATAGCTATGTAGAGCCAATGGTCAGGCAGGAATCCAGATATATGGTGCTGTTAAGTATGACTCTCCAGCTGGAGGGGGGCCATCCATTCCAGGGGCTGACCTTAGGTCTGCTGTTGCCAACCAGCGTGTTATATTATGTTAAAGGATATTTATACAGCACGCTATCACCACCGTAGTGGTCCCCTGGTGCTCTGGCGGAATCCGAAAAGGAAAGAGGGTGGGATGGGTTAGTAAAGTTGAGTGGAGGTGGGCAGCTTTGCATCTGGAATCTGCCATGTCTTGCGATTTAAATTCCAATACATTTGGGTGCTTTTGTTGAACACCTGGTTTGAGTAGAATGGGCAAAGGCGGTAATCTTGTCTCTGAGACTCCAGGAAGATTTAGGACTAGAAATCTACGAAAAAGACCACAGGCTTTGGCGTTAGTATGGTAGTGATGGTAATGTCCTGGTATTGTGTTTTGGATACCACTTGTTTTTAAAATGCCCCTAATTATGAGTAGGGTTTGCATAGGGCATTTACTGCATGGGGTACATTGGAAGTCCTGCATTGTGTGATATGGGCTATTTACCCCAGCCAGTATTTATATATATCCCATTCAAATTAAATTCATTATTAGATATTATTTTAAAATATGGAGGTATTTAAAAAATATGTTTCTGGCATTACCAAAGTAGTCATAATCAGTGCTGGATTAAACCCTGTGGGGGCCCCAGGGCAGTCGAAATGTAGGAAGGCCTGGAGCTGAAGTAGGAGATCCAGGCGGGTAGACTAATATACAGAATGGGGAAAGGGAGCTGAGACTTAGTGCATCAAGCCAACCCTCATGCAGGAGCCAAACAGCCCATGGGAGCAATGAAAGAGGTTTGGGGCAGTGAGGGGGCAAGTAAGGAGAGTGAGCGTGTAGGCCGAATGCGGGGGAGGGAAATAAACTAGATGGGAAACAGGGAGAAGAAACCCTATACTGGCAGATAGGTGACATGGGAACCAGCCAATGTAAAGACATATCAAACAGGCCGATGCTTTCATCTGACATCGGGGCAGGACTAGCAGAAAGGACTAAAGCATCAAAAACAGAGATGAGAAGACTCCCATACAGGAATAGCGGCAGCACTGACCAGGAGGGTAGTCACAAAACCACCTGAAGCCGCTGCTGGAGCCAACGTCAGAGGGGACGGGAAGAGCTGGCGTGTCCACTCTTCACATCATTGCCATGTGAACAGGACCGACGGCTGACAACGTAAACAGCGGTCGCTTGTGGCCAATACGTTTCAGTAACAGAAAATAAAACATATCCGTCATCCTTCCCTTAGTCGGCATCTAGTGTATGCTGGAGCCCTGAAAAGCAACACCAGCCTGCCGGACCTGTGGGCAGGACTGCACGTGTGGGTACAATTTACAAAAAAAAGTAAAATAATATTTTTTAAAGAAGAAAGGTAAAGAAACAGCCCACCGTCTCACTTCCAATCTGCAAACAAAACAAAATGAAAAATGGCTATCTTGCGCAAACAAGAACAATCTCCACAGCCAATGAAAACATACTGACATCACATACATTGCACATCCAATCACCTACTGCTTACATCAACGAACACTGAACCAACACCCACAGGTAAAATACATGGACACTTTCGAAAAAAACATATATATACTGCGTTTTAATGTAAAGTTGGTGATTTTTGGTACAACATAAATAAATATTTATTAAAAGAGTTACAAGCACTACTATATATTTTTAAAGCAGTAAACAACTGTTTAAACATATTAACATATAGTGGCCACCATTTTGAAAGTAAAAATGGCAGCCAACATGTGCACACATTACAAATGCAAGCAAAGAATGCAACAGGAGTGTGGTTCTGGGTGGGATGGGTGGAAAAAAACAGAGAGTTGAGATACCATTGGGCGTTAAATGGGAGGACACGTAACCAAACAACACTGTATCCAACACTGTATCCATCGTCATATGTCATCTCTATTGGAAAGTATTACAGACCCTCATTCTTAGCTCCACTTTGAAGCTCTTATTTGAATGACAACAGTTTTGGCTTAAAGATAGTGCTTTCAGTGTCACCTATCAGCCAAAACTAAAAATGTAGCTGCAGGGTCCTCCGGTCCAAGAACCAGCGACCCACCCAATTGTTGCTGGGGTTTCCCTGGACCTTGCACTGGTGGCACCACAGCTCATTTTTTTAAAATGCAGCTGCAGTGCTGCCAGGGCAAGAACTGGCCTTGCCCAGAATTGTTGCAGGGAGGGTTGCTGGGCCTTGCTCTGGTGAATAGCAAATGCTCTATTCACTACAGCCCTAACATATATGGAGCCCTAGGGCTAAGATTAGACCAGTGACCAGCCTGTGACATTGTTCTGGTGGCACGTGTTGCAGCCCTTGATGCAGCCCATCCCTAGCTCATCCTGATTACTCAGAATACAATGTGCCTACATTGTTCCGGATGATGAGCCTTATCCCTGCTCCCTGCAGTGACATTACCTCTAAGAACCAGCACAGTGGGATGGAGAAGTGTGATTGTTGACAAAAATGTCACAGGTTGCATAACATAGTGAGTTTTCTCATCACTAGCCTTGCCATTGGGGCCCCACATCTCATTAAAAATGCAGATGTGGGGGCTGTCAGAGCAAGACACGGTGACCCCCGCAATTGTTGCTAGATGGTCATCGGTCCTTGCACTGGTCGCCACACCGGCTCATTAAAAAAAAAAAATATGCATTTGGGGTCCGCCAGCAGAAGACCCAGCAACCCCCACAATCATTGGGGGGACCAGGCTTTGCCGTGGCGGCCGCCAACTCGTTAATAAAAAATGCAGTTGCAGGAGCCACCAAGGTGAAACTCAGCGCACCACGTTTAAAAGAAATGCCACTGCAGGGGCTTTCAGGACAAGAACCAGCGACCCCCACTATTTTTGCTAGGGGTGCACTATGCCTTGCCCTGGCGATTAGTACCTTCACTATTCCGTACAGCCCTAATATATATATATATATATATATATATATATATATATATATATATATATATATATATATATATATATATAGATTCCTATAGCTAGGATAAGACCTGTGACACTGTTGAGGTCCCATGTGATGCAGCCATTGCATCAGCTGTTAATCACGATTCCATTCCTAGCTCATGCTGTTAACACATAAAACAATGTGCCTATCTTGTTCTGGGCAATGATCCTTATCACCGCTCCCCACAATAATATCACAGGTTGCATAAAATAGTGGGGTTTTTCACCACTAGCCTGTCGGAAATGTTGGCTATTGACCTCTTCCCATATTCTTTAGACATATTGTTGGGATCCATAAGTTCATGAGAAAACCAATGATCAGTGCTGGAAGCGTGCAACTCGGTGTTACTTGTTATGCAAGACCGTACCAGAGTTGCGCCAAGGGGCTCTTTTTCGTAGGGGTACAGGCACGTGACCGGTCTGCGGTCCAGATATTCAACTTCACCATTGACATGTGAGTCAGTGGACAGAGGAATGATAACTTGGATGTGACCTCACACTGGATGCCCTTTTCTTTCTTTTCCTGCTAGGGAGGGCCTCAATCCGGAAGTATTCATAGAGGGCAGCAAGAGCATGCAATCCAGCACCGGCCAATTTGTGAATGCAAGGATTTGAATAGAGAGATGCAGAGGGGTTGACGCCAGGAAGAATATGGGGAATGTACTGTCACAGTGGGTAACGCTATGACACTTAGAGGTAGGCTTTGTTACTGTTGAGAGAGAGCCAAATATATTTCCTGTCCTACGAATTGGCAAGAAACATGCATGCTACTTGCTTTGCACGTGCCCTTCATCTTGAGGTGACTTGTTTCATCAGCAATTTCGAGTCCATGAAGGATGTGATTGCTGTAGCCCGGATCAGCTCACACTTCAGTCAGGCCTACACACAAGAAACATGCTTCTCCAATAGCAGGTGTGCCACACGTTGTCACAGCACCACCTGGAGAAAGCAATGTCAACCTGCTGGCAGTCTACTTTGCCTATGGTGGACAGGCTAAGTGAACAATGCAGTACCATACATGGGTATTGCATCAGTGACAATCGAGCTTTAGATGGGGCTTTCTGTATGCCAAGACAGTTACAGCTGCAGTTGATTTTTGTATAAAATTTTTGCAGTCCTTTGTGGCTTTGGTTTCCTAAATTGGCGATTTCTAACTGTGCAGTAATAAATGATTTGTTTGTTACCTGGATGCTGCACCTGTTGAAGTGTATATTGCGGCTGCTGCAATATAGAACAAACTATTCTTTTTATTAGTACACTTCCTTAGAGTGCGCTTCCGGTATTCCTTTTCAGAATTTTAAATCAAACAAAGAAACATCTTTGATCGATTATATACATCTTTGTTTTTTTTTAATTTCCTTTCAAACAGAATTATTTTCTTCAAATAAGTATATCCATTCAGTCTCTCAACACGTGTTTCTCCACGTTTAATGCACGTGGTTCATCAGGAGAGTTTTCTGTTTACAAAACAAAACAAGACAAAAAACACATTTATTTCTCCTTAGCTATATAAACTACAATGTATTGTTTGTATACAACAAATTTGGTGGTCGAGGCAAGCCACCAATATACATTTATCATACTCACCAATTATTTCAATTTTTTCTTTCCCTTTAGTTTAATAAACAATTGTCCTTTCTTAACTTCCAGACCAATTTTATGGGATTCCTATGAAAACCAGGAGTAAATACATTTTTTTAGGCTAGGGTAAAGTTTAGGTAATCCCTATCTTTTCGGTGACATACAGTATCCCTTAGCTGCAGTTGATGCCTATAATGTGGCCAGCCTTATGTTGGGGCCACCAAGTGTGTTAGCTGGCACAGTGCATCATTCAGTGAGTTACTGCCACTGTTGTACGTGGTAGAGCTTAACCTATCCAACAGGTCCAGGGCTCAGGCTTTGGCTAACACTATAGTATAGGTGGTGAGAGATGTGCTGTCAATCTTTCAAGGACATCCATGCATAACATCAATAAAAGATAACCTGAAATCTCTCCTGGCCTTGTTTCTTCTCCCATGTTTCAAGAACAAAGTGGCTGCTTTTCAATCACACGAGAACCCAGTAGAATGAGAACATGTTTAGATGTGCAAGGATAAAGATTCGTGGATGTGGTTATGGGAAGTAGCATTTCCTGAAGGACATGGTATGGCAGAACCCGCAACAACTTATGGGATCAACACAACATGGCAAGGGATATCAAGAACATTTTCATATTCAGTGACAGGAAGTTCATTCATTGCTCTTGTTGCCTACTCCACGTGGCCCCGATTCTGGAAACACTACTGACAGTGATAGGCTGGTGTCAGTGGGAAAGATTCTCAAAAAAGTAGCACAAATGAAAGGAGCGCAGAGAATGTGCTTGTTTAATTCGTGCTATTATTAGAAATTGACAGGTCACCTCATCCTCTAGCGTGACTTGTGCATTCCAGGTGGGGTTGGACAGTGGCAGAAAGATGCACTGTACAGCTCCACACAGTGAAAGGAGGGCCAGGTTTGATTAGTGGCATTTGTGGTTGTGAAAAGGCTAGGTCGCGTGATGGACTGCTGGTGTGAGTGCGGTGTGACTCTCTTATCATGATGCAATGGCATTAGCATCCGTGCTACCACTTTTCTGTTCTTAAATACTGCTCCTAGTTCCAGCTATTTAAGATTAGGGGAGAGATACTTTCCAACAGCCAGAGAGCCACCGACATGAGCATTGTTAAGCTTCTTGCCCCATTCTCCCTACTCTGCGAGAGGCGCCGACATGGGCTTTTCCTCTTATCTGAGAAACGCAAACATGAATTATGTGGGTTCTCCCCTCTAACTCAAAGCTGCCAATGTGAGCATTTATTTTTTACCTATTCCCACTTTTGAGATCCACCAACATGAGGTTTTTTGGGTTCTCCCTGCTAACTGACAGCCACCATGATGAGGATTCTTTGGCTCTCCCCGCTTCCCGAGAGTCAATAAGCGAGAAGATTGGTGAGTTGCCCCTGCTGAGAACCAATGTGAGAATGCATTTGGGTTTTGCCCGCCCTAGATGAGGCAGATCAAGACAAAACGTTTGTTCCGAGGGTCTCCATGGCGATGGTGGGTGTAGGCCGGGAGTACATGAACTAAGTACATGAACAGAGAATAGACCAACGTTGGAGACATGGGGGAATGCTTACAGGGAGATGTTAGCAAGCAAATAGATAGTGGCAGTCGGGATGGGCTGACGGGGACGCAAAACAATATACTGGGATTATATTGGAGCCTATTCTAAGTGTGGGAGATGGAGAGGGAACTTGAAAGTAAATACCTTGGAGGTTTTTTGGAGGTCGAGGACAAGTCTGAATGGTGGGGTAAGCCAAGGAAGAGGACGGATCATAGGTGAAAGTATATATGATGTGGCAGGGCGATGGTGAGATTAAGAAGAGTGGTAGATTGGAGAGTTCCAGTAGGGGAGAAATGAGAGACAAGGGCTGCTAGGTTTGGTGTGGCTAGTCCATGTACAATTAGGTAATGCTTCTCTTTCTTTCTACCCTTTCACAGTTAATTGGGAGATGTGGTGAGGGGCATGCAGGTGAGACTCCACAGCATCCTGAACAGCGGAATCTTCCAGCTCAACTGCTTGATAATCCCCCACCCATAGGGGAAATGTGTGCTTGCCTGCTGGAATAGGTGATCCTACCAGTTGCTCTTTTAGACACAACCAACGTTTCTGGCTTAGGTTTTGGGGACCAAACCAAGGCAACACATGCCTGATGGTTTCATCCATTACCTCTGCATGTTACTGGGCCTCTTTTCCACACCTCTGTATTCTATGTCATGGTGGGGTATGCTGCACCTCTCGACATGCTGGGAGATAATTCATCTACACCTCCAGTGGAGGGCTCCATGACAGTGGTGACAGAAGTTTTTCATGTATACAATGGTGTTGTTTTCTGCCTCTGCAAAATGTGTTCGCATATTGCAGGTGCGCAAAAGCCCTCTTTTCTTGCTCCGCTACACCTATTAATTGGAAAGATTGCTCACAACTGCGCCTTCCCAATGCTCTAGGAGGGGCCTCTAAAATGTTGAAACAGCACCCTTTCTTTTGCCCTCTTCTCTGGCCTGCCTTCGCCCCTCTACAGGACTGGAGCAGCCAGAATCAGCTCTTTCATCCTTCTCTTCCTTACCCTCTTCTGCCGGCCACAGCTCCTTCACCTGCGCCTACTCCCCCTCATCTGCCTGCCTACATTGGCCCTCTGCTGCCTCCTTCTGTTTCACCACATCTTCTGCTGATTGCTGTGCCCCATCCATCTCATAACGTTCCCCCTTCTCATGCCCCTCTAATTCTGCCTACTAATGTTTCACTCCTGCTGCAATTCAATTGGCTCATCCTCGTGTTCCACTTCCTTCTACCCCTCAATCTTTGAACCCCTACATGTTCAACTTCCTGCTGAACCTCCCTCTGGGATTTCTGTTCCACCTCTTGTTCATGACCCACTTCTTTACCCAAAAAGAGGGGGCACCAAGTGAACGGCTTGTACAAGGGGTTTTTGTTAGGTAAAAGGGTTTCACAGCTTGTTCGTCTTTTTACAGTTTTGTAGTGGGGGAAATAGATACTAAAAGATTAAAACAAAGTTTCACAGCAGGTTTCATTTTCTTGCTTTCCTTTTTTTGGGGTCTGATGAGGAAATGTAAGAAAAAGTGGATTAAAAAAACAAAAATCCTACTAGATTTCACAAAGGTTTTTCATAAAGGTTTTCATACATTGTATTTTCCCTTTTTGGAGTGGAAGGAGGAAAGGTGTGGGACATGGACTACAATTAAAAAAAAACAACAAACAGAGAGAGCTACCCAAAGAGGGAGTCAGAATCTTAGGAATTTCACAAAAAGGCACATTACAAAATACAAATACACTAACAGGGAATGCAATGCAAGCACTGCACACAAAACATGCCCTTAGGTCTACAGCAAAAGTTCCCCTGCACTCATGCCATGTAGATCAGCCTTGTTCTTCCTTCTAAAAGTGAAGCACAGCCCGTCGAGAATGATGAGGTACGTTGGGTCTTTTATCAGCCCACCAAACCTCCTCAGAGAATTGGACTACGACTGATTGGCCAAAGCCCTGCAGAATGTTCAGTGGTTCTTATTGTCTCCCTGATGCCTGTTCCATATGGCCAATCACTTTTGGGGATTTGGGTGCCATTTCTAGATGTTGGCGGGCATGTGTATAATACACACACAACATGTCCACAGTGGCTACATCACAAGCTCTCATGCTCTCAGCCCATGTGGATCTTCGCTTTTCTTCTTTCTAACAGTGAAGCACAACCCACAGAAACGAGGCGAGCTGAGCGTGTTATCATCCGACCAAACCTACTCCGAGAATCAGGCTATGACTGGTGGCCAAAGCCCTGCGGAATTTTCAGTGGTTGTGTTGCCCCATGATGCATGTTCCTTATGCCAATCACTTCTTGGGGATGTGGTTGCCATTTTTACATGCTGGCAGGCCAGGCAAGATCTCACGTGAACCCCGACTACCTTTGCCAACAGTTTTGCTCATCCCAGAGATTGTTGAGGAGGGGGTTTGCTCAACCTTAGTCAAGAGGAACAGATTAACTGCTTATCCAATAAAACAATTGAAGCTTCGGTTTTCAAGTTAAATCATGTTCCTTAGTGGTGTAACGTGATTGAAAGGCATAAAAGCCTTGCGTAAGGCTTTAACACCTTTCAACCACGCCACGACTAACTTTCCATTTATTTGTATGGTGTATAGGAGGGGAGGAACGTAACTTGCATTTCCGCCGCCTCCCTCCCTCTCCGCCATACAAATACTCCAGAATCTGCATGGACATGGATTTTCATGCTGGCTTAGATGCTGGCGATCTTCACTGGCATAAAGCAGGCATCCCCATAGGGACCCATTGTACATACTCCCTGCCATGCGAGCATGGCAGCGAACCTGTACAGTTGCAATGAAATCCTCCACGACATGTGCGCATGTCCCTCCCCGACAAGTGAACATGTCAGGGAAAGTTTCATCTAAATTGGGTACACTGCTTACCCGGTGCGCAAGGTAAGCAGTGTTCCCATTTCAATGAAAGCATCGCGTGCCATGCGAGCATGGCAAGCAGCGCCAACACACAAAAAAGTAAACGCTGTGTGGCATGCAAGCATGTCAGGCAGCGTTCATTCACTTTGCAGTGTGGAGTGCAAACATGAAGGGCAAAAGGCAGCGTACACGCTTGCATGCCGCCCTTTGTCCTTTATTTGTACCCTGCAGTGCAAATGATGAAACTTTGGCGCAGGGGGCCGCTTACGTTACAGTGTAAATGTAACGGCTCTGAGGCACCAAATAACTCATTTGGCCAACACTAGGCCCAAAGTGTTTAATTTTGAATAAAATATAGTCTCTTTTCTACAAAATGGAGCAATTGAACTAATTCTTGTACGTGTGTGTGTGTTTGTGTGTGTGTGCGCGCGCGCGCGCCACACATACACATGTATGAGCATGTTTGAGTATTGTACATGAGTATTTGTGTCTGTCTGTTTGACTTTTGGAACCTGTCTTCCACATTAGGGCGTTCCATTGATTGTTTAATACACGTTGCTAGGGTATGTTGCAGTGCTAATTTTATTAGCATTGTGTCTCTTTGGCTGCCGGGTTCTGGAATCTGGGAAAGCCTTTGTAGATTAGCAGCTGCGGGCCCTGATCGCCACGCAGTTGCTGTCTATCAGTTGGCTCACAGTGTCAGGTTGGAACACATGATCTGCTCTAGAAACGCTAACACGAATCCTTGCTATGCACAATGTTTCTGAAACTCCTCATGATTTTAGGGATTCTACGTGATAACAAAGTGTTTATTGGAATGCAATAATTATTTAAAGGGCGAGTAATGTGGCTCAGTATCTCAAACAATGACCTGAAAAAAGGAATTTTAAAATGAAATCGTGTTTTTTTAAAAGTGATTATTAATGGGTGTTATTTATTTGACCAGTCTTCATGGTACTTAATGTACTGACCACTGCGGATGGATGAAGGGCGGAGTTTGCCCGGATGGAATCCGAACAGATGACGGCATGGTGCACAAAGATAAGAAAAGCGGCTGCTGAGCTCTCTTGGACAACACACCACCCAGAGCTTACCTGAAAATGCGTTCATAGCACTCACATGTGTCATTTTTCTTCGCAACTTAAATCGCTGAGGTTGGGAATATCACCACCTAAGCTATTCATGTGCTATTCAGTACACTACGCCCTGCTATATGTATTTCATAGCACCTATCTCTCGCCCAAATAATGCTCTGAACAACCTCTCCACGGCACCAACACTCCGGTTTACTCACTAGCCGTACCCACACGCTTGCCGGCTCCCCGTGATCAGAACTGTATCCTGCTCAGTGCTGTGATTGAACTGTATATTGCCAAATGTCCACCCACACTCGCTAGCCATCCATGTGCATGCATGTGCAACACTGATTAATACTAACTGTATACTGCATCTGCATACCCTGACCCTCATCGGCGCCCAAACTACAATAATGCAGAACACACATACACCCCGGCACCAAATCATCTACCTACTGCAAGCAACCACACTTACCCTTACCACCCTTCACATCTTCACCCTCCTCACAATGACTAACTGCATACCCATTAAAAACTTCCCATCTAATTGTCAGTCCCAAACCACAACCATACCAGCGCCACAGTCGTTGACACATCAATCGCACAACACGCTTGCAACCACCTGCTTGCCACCCAATAACACATCCAGACTTCTCAGGCTCAGGGCCCACACAGCACCCTCTCCACATGTAAGCTCTCCTAAATCCACTGCCATAAGGAACACCAGCGTTAGCACCCGCTTCCAGCCCATTCACTGCATTAAACTCCCCTTAGACTTTAAGGTACAAAATATCTCCAGGGTCTCGTCCAAGACTACCAAACTGTCCAGGCCCAAACCTCAAACTCAAACACACACAGATCACACACTCCCCAACAGACAAGCCTACGCCAACAAGAAATCCATCTCCAAACCACTACACCGCACTAAATCTAACCCTGCCTCAATACACCCCCCCTCTTAAATATGCTCTCATTAATGTGAGATCGCTAGCTGCCCATGCCTCAGAAATCCATGATCTGCTTTCCCAACACGACCTAGACCTACTAGCCATAACAGAAACCTGGCTCCAGGAAGGCTCAGGTCCCGACATAGCCTTCGCCCTCCCACCAAACTACTCTATCCTTAGAAAATACAGACAGTCCTCCAGAGGAGGAGGCGTAGCCCTCATTGTAAAAGACTTGCTCTCTATTAGAGAGCTTAACCACCAATGGGTAGTCAGGCAACATTATCTCTGCTAAATGCTCACTATCACCTTGCTGCACTATAAAAATTCACACCATTTATAGACCTGCCATCGCCAACCCTGAATTCTGAGCCTAACTACACCTACTAGGAGACAACCTAAAGAAAAATACCAAAACACTGTCATTAGGAGACCTCAATCTTGCCTTCAATGACCCCAAAGATAAAAGTGCAGCTGCCCTTGACAAAGAGCTCTCCAACATGGGATTCCAACAAACTGTCACCTCACCCACACATTGTAAAGGCCATACCCTAGACTGGGTGACTGACCACAACTGCCAGACCCTCCTCACCGATATCTCAGCCCTCCCCTGGACTGACCACAATTGCATACAATTCTCAATTCCAGCATCTAGACCAGCCAAACTAGCAGTAAAAGCACCTCCCACACTAGCTAGAAGCTCTAAGAAACTGACCAAGGAAAACCTCCTTCCTTTCCTGGAGATACCTGATCTTAAACCTCCCTTCTCGAATGACCCTATCACCCTGGCCAACATCTAGGCCAGCATGATGACCAAAGCCATTGATACCATTGCCCCACTGGAACACAAGAAAGAAAACAAATCACTTCACGCAAACGCCTGATTCACAGACAAACTAGCAACTCTAAGATTATCTAAAAGTCAAGCTCTGAATACCTGGCAATCCAACCCTAACAACACCACAAAAGAAAACTTCAAACAAATATCATCACAATACAAAAAAGCCATCTCCCAAGCAAAAGCCGTCTCCTTCAACGCACGCATCACCAAAGCCAACTCTCAATCTAAGGAACTCTTCTCCATCTTTAAAGAGCTCATCACTCCTCCTACCACCCCCGATGACATCATCAAAGATGAAAATTGGTGCTCAAACATCCAAGCAGCCATGCTAAAAAAAATAGAACTACCCCAGGACAAAATCCTAGCACAAGCCAAAACACTGCCAAAATACAACCCTGTGTCGCCATCCACCCAAAATTCTAAAGACGCCCCTAAACAGCTCTTCTCCTTCCAGGATGTCACAGAAGTAGAGGTCATCAGCATCCTTGAGCAACTCAAACCCTCCATGTGTAAAGGCGACATCTGCCGCCCTAACTTAGTCAAGGAACTAGCACCGCTCATCAAAGCCTTTATCAACGCCTCAATCTCGGCCATGTCCGTCCCAGCCAACCTCAAAGAAGCTTGGGCTTGCCCGCTTCCAAAAAACTGACACTACACCCCTCATCACCTAATAACTACTGCCCCCATCACTACTGTCCCCTTCCTTTTAAAAATCTTAGATAAGGCAGATCACAACCAAATACAACTATTTCTGGAAACCAACAATATTTTAGGCAGAAGACAATCAGGATTCCGTAAGGGCCATGGCACGGAAACCGCTCTCCTTGATCTTAAATATCAAATCACATCCATCATGGACAAAGGTAAACCGGCCCTCCTCCTTCTCCTAGACCTCTCAGCCACCTTTGATCTTGTAGATCACAAGACCCTCACCTTACACCTTGTAATCTGAGCCCACTTCACGAATAAAGCAGCTACATGGATCACCTCTTTCTTAAACGGCAGAGCCATGAAAGTGTTCTCCAGTCATGCCAACGCCACACCCACTACCATACACTGCAGAGTCTCTCAGGGTTCTTGCACGGCCCCTACACTATACAACCTTTTCACTAAACCACTCTTTGACAAACTTGACTCCCTCGGCATAGCTTACACGAACTATGCCGATGACACTCAAGTCTGTCTCCCCCTCACAGGCTCCTATGAAACAGACGCAGCGGCAATCCACTTCATATATAGCACAATCCAAAATGGATGGCTACGAATGGACTTTGCCTCAATGGTGATAAAACTGAGATTATCATCATAGGACCTAAAGAAATCATAGCTAAGCTTGACCGCCAATACTGCAACTTCACCATAGATAATACAGTCATACCTGTCTCTCAGGCTGTCAAAACCCTAGGTGTCTACCTAGGCTCCATACTGTCCATGACAGGGCAGGTTAATGCAATAGCCTCAGCCTCTGCACACACCACGAAACTCATCAATCAAGTAAAGCCTTATCCTTCAATACAAAACTGCCTCACCATATCTAGAGCCACCATAGGAGCTAAGCTTGATTACTGTAACATCCTCCTTGCAGGCACCTCCAACACAAACCTAAATCAGCTCCAGGTTATTCAAAATAATGCCCTTAGAGCGGCCCTCAACATTCCTAAAAGGGAACACATCACTCAAGCAAGCCGTGAAGCACACTGGCTCCCAGTAAAAGAACAAATCACCTTCAAGACCCTCACTCTTACTCACAAATGCCTTACACTCAACGCCCCACCTTACCTTTCAGATACCATTGCGTGCGATGCCGCCACACGGCCAAAAAAACTCTGTCACTCCAACAAACTTTGCATCCCCACTATAAAAAGGAGCAGACCAGGATGCATTGGCTTCCCGCACATCGCTCCTAAACTATGGAATGCCCTCCCGGACTCACTTAGAGCTGAACCCTCCCTCTCAGCATTCTGGAAAGCCTCAAAAACCACCCTCTTCAACTAACCCCACTGTGACAGTTAGGCTCACACCAGCTATATGCTACGCATGCTACTGTCTCTGTTTCTTCCTTGTAACTAAGAATGTACTGTTTGCTTCCTCACTATGTACTATATAATATGTAACTAAGGCTGTACATCTTCTATGTAACCAGTGCTACGATGCCTATGGGTTGCTGTGCGCTCAACAAATGTGAATAAATAAATAATAAATACATAAATATTTTTATGACAGGAAGAGGAGTGGAAGGACTGGTCATTTTTCTGAGTGTCTTTCGCAATTCCTTTACTGAATTTGCTGAAACTAACTGTAAAAATATATATAGGTGCAAATTAGCTCACAGTGAGCAAGCCATTCGTACGTCGAGTCGGCACCTTACAAAACTGCAAAATAACATAAGCTAAAATAAAATTTAGAAGAGATTGCCAAAATATAGGTGCAAAGTTGTGCATCCTAAAGAAGGCCACTCCAAAGGATATTTTCACCAAGTTAGAGTACCAATTGGATGCTTGCCCATCACTCTCTGTTTAGAAATGAAATGTGAAGTAGTCTTGCAGAACCCCCTGTTGCCCGTTTGGCGACTTTGTTGCACCTGGCCCTGTAAGAAAAATGAGAGATTAGCACCAAGCGAATATAGAACAGCAATATACGCACAATTCACTGTGGTGTCGGTCGGGGCTCAGAGACTATTCCTAAAACTAAAAAAAAACAGTATGATCCTTTTGCAGAACCAGCCCCTAACGCCTATATAATTCGACCAAGCCCTGATTGCCACTCACAGAAGTTTCCCAACCTTGACCTGGAGTATTGTCATGAGAGTCAACAAACCAATTTCTTCTTGCCACAATGCCATAGTGACTGCATCCTGTAAGTAAATGACTAATGCTATTCTTGCACCCCCAAGTGACCTATAGTGACATACTGGTACAGTAAAAGAGATTACATAAATGCTGACCGTAACCGGGCCCCATTATGAGTATGTCGGTATTAATACCACCAAACACATTTATATTTACTGTTAATTGTTTTGGAGTTAGTCTGACAAATTACGGGTGGCGACATGGCAGTAAGTCCTATTTTGGGATCCATAGGCCTTCTATGGTGTTCAGGTCATTTACAACAGGTGGATATTCCCTGAGGGTAAATCTTTAATGTTTCTTTCTGGAGAGGATACCTCCTGCAAAGAGCAGGAGGCAGTACCTGATACTTACCTCACAACTCTGAATATGGCAGTGTGAAATGTACCGACTGATGTGAGATAGTAAGTGGAAACAGCTGTGGGTAATGCCATTTAAACCTCAGTACATTATTTCAATATATGTTGAAATAGTGCTGCTTGTGTGTTCTTTTTGCTTTGCCGCACTAGCCAAAAGCAATCAGACTGCACTGATATTCCAAATGTAGGAAAAGCCCATACATTTGATTTAACTCTTAAACATGTGCTCACTTATACACAAGATTCAATGAAAACACTTAGTTAAGGGGATGTTATCGTTAAGTTGCACTAATAAAAACCTATAAAAATTCAAAGGAAAAACGTTGTTACAGAGATGTTATGGTTACAGGTAAAACCGAAAAACCTCAGAAATTCGACAGTTATGGTAAGCTAAGCAACCATAACTTGCTTCACCACCGTGCACTGCTAAGACTAACACCTAGGACATCAAAGATGACATCACAAATGTCTTGGTCTCTCACAGGTGATAATGATTATCCCTCTTTGTTACAGGTACATTGTTTTGCCTCTGCTATTTCAGATAGAAATATCTAGTCAGACAACGGACTGCGAAAGAGGTTTTGACAAAGTTTAATTATTGCGGAAATTGAACTGAAGAACTCAGTTGTAGGAAGAAATACATTTTAAACTAATATTTTACATTATCGCCGTTTTCCCTAAACTGCCATTAAATAGTTTCATTACTGTTTGTCTGGTGATGCAAAAGTCACTTAAAATGATTTATAATCCTAACAACATTCCAACGACATGATAAGAGGAAAGATTGATTTTTGTGTGCAAAAATACAAAAACATATTTTAAAACAGTTTTTTAAAATACTTTTAAAGTACCATGGCAAGTTTAAAATTAATGATAAAGGCTTACAAATGGCAGGGTTGGAAAAGGCACAGTAAGCACAGCAAGAACATCCCAGGTTGACATAAAAGTGAATAAATGTGAATATGAACTTGGGGATTTGATAGCTTGGCATCTAGTAATTTCACAAAGTTCAGAGTCACTGCATTCCAGGAAGGACAGAATAAGAAGAGAGTTGATGTCATTTGGCAAAATGTGGAATGTGAGGAAATCCATTATGGACAAATCGAAACTTCTAGCACAAGGCTAAGGTCATAACTTTAAAAAAAAAACATACGTTTATAATAAAAGGAGAAAATGAACATGCAATGTTTACCAAAGGGGTCAAAATAAGAATATAGATACTCCTGTTATGTAGCTTCCCATAGTCATAACAAATGAGACATTTGGGGATTGGTGAAGTTAATATTTTCCAGGTTGAAATAACAAGTTGTAGATTAGAAAATAAAGATCTTATTTGTAAAATGTGTTTGACTAATCGGATTATTTCAAGGCACAGGACTCCTAAATTGAGAGGTATTATGGTGAATGTTAAGGCCTAACAGACGGGAATAAGTAAGTGGAAGGGGAAAAGATGGAAGTAACCAAAAAGTTAAGGTTAGGACCTGGGAGGAAAAGCTACTAATGAACATCCACAGATACGATGTAAACTGAAGAGCAGGAAATCTTGCACCCAGAGGCTGTGGCCATCACACGAAAGTGGAGAAGATCCAATGGTCCAGTTCATTCAGACCCCACCTCACCCAGTGCCCAGCATAGATCAGTCTTGATATACAGAGTAGGACAGAGCAGGTGGCTTGTACAGAGGGACGCACAACCACCCACATTTTTTGCAGAGACTCACCAACCTAAAAAAATCCTTTCAATCGGTTCCCAAATACAGCCTTTCAAGTAAATAGCATGTTAGCATCCTAATGTGATTAACCTGTTAGTAGGCCACCTATGGTAATTAGCTATTTATATTACACCTTAATTCCCCAGACTACCACAGGAGCAAGGATCTATCCACATCTGTGATTTCTGACACAGAATTACACTGGATTACAATACCTAATACTACAGTATGAACCTTAGCTAAATGGATATCCATATCAAACTCCTCTTCAATAGTGAATAGAGAGATAGGGTGGGAGGATTATCATAAAGAGAATACAATTCAATATCATATGGTTTTAACCAAGAGTTAGACCTGTGTCCCTACAAAAACCTCAACATAATTTGAACCTCTAACACTGATTGTCCTGAAACATAGTAGAAATGATGGTGCCTTTGTCCTTAAGACATGAATCCAACTCTGGTTACTGGTTTGCATACACATTACATTTTGAGCTTTTCTAAAACATGATTGAAGTAAGTTGATGACATTTAAATGACATTGTATCACCAATTTAATTCATTGGAACACACAGTGAATACCCCTGGAAATGCTGAAACAAATCATTTTAAATTAAGTAAACATATCAGGCATAAGGTTGATTCAGACAAGAGTTAATATCTGGTTGGAGGTTTCCAAATATCAATGTCGTTCCCAAAATATATTACTTATTCATGCTAGATTTCAAGATTTAAACAGACAGATAAAATGTCATATTACTAATGTCTTTACAAAGCCCCTGTTTGTAAGCAGTGACATCTATGATATAACCTAAAGGTGCCAGGTCTAAATAATCTACGTAGATTTTCAATTGTTAATTACAAGTATTTTTACAAACAGTTTGTGTCCTGATACTGAAAGTGGGTGGTTTTGGAGCCATCAAAATTTGGTTGTGCTCACTGTTCCAAGAATACGAAATTGCTGGTTGTGCGATTATTGTTTCAATTGGGTTGTTATATTTCCCTGAATGGGTTTCACCCAATGAAAGATTAGGTTTGGGTATCGTTATGACATGTAGACTGTAGTTTCTGGTAATATCACCAGGAAAATACCTTCCATAAACAGATTTGACAAAACAGTCATGAGCGAGTTTGGAGGAGTTTAGTTGCAGTGAAATAGATGGCTCCAAGAGAAAGGATAGAAGTTATTTTGAAATTCAATATAAATAGTAACATTCAAGATGAATTGGTCCTGTGTTTTTGATTGATTTCATGGTTAGATATTGGATGTATATTATGTGATTGCACATAATTGCTATTTTGATGGCAATTTACTTAGAAGATCAGTGGCCAAAGAGAGATATTTTATTGCTATAGACAGTTAATTTAATTATTGGTAATTGATTATATGAGCTATTGGTTTTGATTCAGTCACCTATCTAGTTGAAACATGTCACAACAAAATTTAGTAACACTGAATTAAATAAGGCCCATGCTCTGTCCAGAAAACTTCAAAGAGACTGGGTGGCACACGATTTTGATATATGGAAATTAAATATAAATGAAAGAGTATTGAAGGTAGGGCTTAATACTTGTGAAAACAGGGATTATTGAATTAGTCATTAGAAGATTATGGGGGTAATTCATAGAATTCAGCGCACAAGTGGCGCACGTGGCTGGCGCACAGTGTGCGCATGCGAATCCCTGCGCCAGCCGCGTGCGCCAAAATACATTTCCACGCACAGCGTATTCATGGATTCCAGCCACCAAAACCAGCCATGGTGCACAGTGGCGCAGCGACCCTGCAGCAGCGCCAGTTACGCCCCCAAGAACGCCCCTTGCGCAGGGAAAAGCCATCAAAATCCCCAATCCAACGCAAAGGGCTGCGCTAACCCTGTACCAGCACGGCAAGCGGGGTATGTGTATCACTGGGGTGCACGGGAAGTTCCTCACGTTATTTCAGCTGGGTACGTGTATTTCAGGGGTGCGTGGGAAGTTCCACACGCAATTCCATCAGGGTACGTGTACATCAGGGGTGCGCGGGAAGTTTCACACGTGAATTCAGCAGGGTACGTGTATATCAGGGGTGCACTGGAAGTTCCACACGCGAATGTCCTGGATACGTGTATTTCGGGGTGCGCGGAAACTTACACACGTGAATTCAGCAGGGTACCTGTATTACTGGGGTGCGCGGGAAGTTTCACACGCGATTGGCCCTGTGCGAGCGTGGTACGTGTATTTCAGGGGTGCGCAGGAAGTTTCACACGTGATTCCATCAGGGTATGTGTATATCAGGGGTGCGCTGGAAGTTCCACACGGGAATGTCCTGGGTACGTGTATTTCGGGGTGCGCGGAAACTTACACACGTGAATTCAGCAGGATAGCTGTATTACTGGGGTGCGCAGGAAGTTTCACACGTGATTGGCCCTGTGCGAGCGTGGTACGTGTATTTCAGGGGTGCGCGGGAAGTTTCACACGCGGTTCCATCAGGGTACGTGTATATCAGGGGTGCGCTGGAAGTTCCACACATGAATGTCCTGGGTACGTGTATTTCGGGGTGCGCGGAAACTTACACATGTGAATTCAGCAGGGTACGTGTATTTCAGGGGTGCACTGGAAGTTCCACATGCGAATGTCCTGGGTACGTGTATCTTGGGGTGCGCGGGAAGTTTCACACGCGATATCAGCATGGTACGTGTATTTCAGGGGTTCTGTGGAGTACTACATGTGAATTGGCTGTGTGGGTCCTCCCAGGTGTTCGCTCTACAACCTCCATGGCCCCTGCAGGCAGCCCACACCACGGGGGGCTAGCCTGCACCCCCACTCATGTCCCCCAGCACCCCCACCCCCCAGCACTGTGGGGCTCCCTCCACCAGGCCCCCAACTCATGTCCCCCTGCACCCCCACACCCCAGCACTGTGGGGCACCCTCCACCAGGCCCCCAACTCATGTCCCCCTGCACCCCCACCCCCCAGCACTGTGGGGCACCCTCCACCAGGCCCCCACACATGTCCCCCTGCACCCGCACCCCCCAGCACTGTGGGGCACCCTCCACCAGGCCCCAACTCATGTCCCCCTGCACCCCCACCCCCCAGCACTGTGGGGCACCCTCCACCAGGCCCCCACACATGTCCCCCTGCACCCGCACCCCCCAGCACTGTGGGGCACCCTCCACCAGGCCCCAACTCATGTCCCCCTGCACTCCCACCCCCCAGCACTGTGGGGCACCTGCCAGCAGGCCCCCATTAATGTCCAACTCATGTCCCCCTGCACCCCCAGCCCCCAGCACTGTGGGGCACCCTCCACCAGGCCCCCAACTCATGTCCCTCTCACCCCCACCCCCCAGCACTGTGGGGCACCTGCCAGCATGCCCCCACTCATGTCCCCCAGCCAACATGTCATCACAATCTAGATCCCTGGCCCCTATGGTCAGCCTCCAAATGCCAAACACCCACCGAGTATTGCATCCACCCACTTAGAAATGGCAATAACATGATAGAACCCCAATTGCAAGTTTGGAAATGAACACATGTCCCTCACATACACCCAATGGGTGTCAGTGAATCTCAAAACCCATATCATGATATGCATGAAACCAATGAGATGATACTACACATTGAAGTTTGAACAAAAAATATGTATTAAAAGAAACATAAATTGAATAAAAAATAAAAAAAACAGAAATGGGAATTTAAAAAAATAAAAAGCAGCATGTCCGTGAAATAATGCAAAACCAAAAATCATAATCCAAAGGAAAGGTGTCCAAAGTCACAGTTCACAAAAGTAAATCCAATGGAAAATTATAATTGAAAGCCATTGCTCCATGGGTAAATTGTAAAAAAAAAAAAGAAAATCCAACAGTCAACTATATACAGATAAACAAGCCAGGGTCCATGATCCCAACAGAAGAAATGAAACCTATCTAATAACACTACCTAATAAAAAAAAACTATATACAAAAATGTGGCCCATTGTCCAAAAGGTCCAAAAAAAAAGCAAAACCAAAGGAAACCTAACACTAACTACAGAACTATTTACAAGGGCAGCGGGCTAGTCCGACGGCTCACTTTTGGATGTCCCGGGCCAGGGCATCATGGAACTCCTGCTCAATGTCCCGGAGGCGCTCCTCATCCATGGCCCCGAGGGTCCGCAGGGCCATCGACGTGTCCACCTCCAACCCCCTGCGGATTGCCTCGAGGCACTAGGCCCGCCTCTGGGCCCTCCGCATGGAGTTCTCCGCCCTGACCATCGTGAGCTGTGCCTCTTCCGCCCGCTGCCGCTCCGCAACTATGGCGTGGCCCAACCGCTACCACACGGAAGACACTTCCCGTCCTGGGTCCTCCTGCTCTCCCGCCGATGCCTGCCCCTCCAATGTCGAAGGCCCCGAGCCATCATGGCTCCCACCACGTTGCTGCTGTGCCTCTGCCCGTGCACTGCCTCCTGCTGCCTGCACATCCTCCGGCTGGGGTGCAGTCGTCGATGTGGCCACCCCTGCTGGACGTCCGACTCCCGACTGTGCAGGCCTTTGGTTGTCCCTCCACCTGCCACTCCCTTGGCTCAATCCACCGAACCCACTGGCCATACTGGTCAGGGCGGCATTAGCCAGCCATGATCTGTGCCACAGTCCAAGAGGAGGAAGGTTGCACCTGCAGCACAGGCTGGGACCCCACACACAGCCACGACCTCCTGCACATCGAGGAAGAAGCCTTTCTGCAAGCAGGAACTGGACTTCCTCGTGGACTACGTGCGGGGCCACAGTCGTGACATGCTAGTGGGTACCAATAGTCAGACTATGGCTGCACAACGTGACACCCACTGGAAGCATGTTGCGGAACATGTCAGTTCATTTGGCCATGAGGTGCGCACGGTGGAAGAGTGCAAAAAGCGCTGGAATGACATCAAACGCAGCACTAAGGCTAAGCGTGCCTCTAATTACAACTTGACTCTGGTGACTGGCGGTGGGCCTGCACCAGAGGAGGAAGAGCTCACTCCGCATGAGGCACTCGTTGCGGAGTTCATACCACCTGAATTGGTCGAAGGAGTGGGAGAGATGCTGGACTTTGATGCCCAGTCCAGTGAGTGTTGATGCGTGTTTGTTGAGGAGGTGTGTGTTTCACTTGTGGGATGTGTTGTGCATGATTGCCACTACATGTGACGTGTACATGGTTCTGATGTGTAAGTAATGCAATGCTTCCGTGATGCATGTCTCCTCTGCCTGCATGCGGGGACTCCTTGTAGGCATGCTCCCTTGCCCCTCCTCCGCCACTCTGCACCCCAGTTCCACCTTTGCACTGGTCTGCTTCAATCTTACCAATGTGTACTTTCTTGTTCATGCGTCCTGTGTAGATGCTAACTTCCAGCGTAGAATCTGCCAGAAATATGCTGTGTGGTACAGCCTTAGTACTTGATGCAGGGTATCTCACTTGTACTGTGCATAGGTCAGATGTCCCGCAGGGACATGAGTGCCCATTCATGCTCCATGTGCATTGCACGCATGCCCCTATGTGTCCTTGACTGGATGATCACTGTAATACAAGTCCTTGGTTACATACATTGCATGGCATCTCATCAGCCTTCCCATGTCAACTGTGGCTCAGTACTGCGTTGCACACATGTTTAGGGTCTGACAATCTGTGTGGCTCACAGGCCTCAGCCTCTTCAATGCCCAATGACTCTGTCCAACTGTTGTTGTGTCTTCTTCACACGTGGGCGGCCTCCAGAGTTTTCATCATGTGTCCTGCTTACTGTCCCATCATCATTTGCAGTGTTGTCACTTGAATCACATTAAGCTGTTGATGCCAGTCAACACTGCCTGTCAATACACAGGTATATGGTCAGCCTTTTGATACCATGCTAGGCATCCCTGCTTTGGTACTGGGGTGGAGGGGTGCTTGTCTTCTAGATATGGTACACATTGAATGCACAATGCACGTAATGCCTGAATTTGACCTTGCACTGCCTTCACATTTCCTAGCACACACCATGGAGTCCTTGTACATGTAGGTAGTGAGTGGCGTACACATTTTCTGCACTGCATAGACCCACTTCCATGGAAACTGCCACCTTTCAACAGGTCTGATCACAGAAGCAATTCAAATTTGACCCAGCATGCATGTCAGGTTATATGTTGTGTGTCACATGTCTGCCTGATGCGTTTGCTGTTGGTGTGTGTGTGTGTTGTGTGCTTCTGACATGTGTAGTGACCTTTTTTCTCTCTATTTTTCAGGTGATGATGCAATGGAGGCAGAGGATGGTGTTGTCATGCCAGACACAGGGTTGTTACCACTACATCAACCCGGCACAAGTGGGGGTCGTGGGGTGGTAGGCCACGAAAACCCCCAAGTGCTACAGTCCATCTTGTCTCTGGCTGACTATGAGTCCAGCCTTGATGACGACTCTGACGTCCATGTTGAGTTGGATGACCATCAAGTCCATGTGTCAGGGGTGAGTGATTCTGATGTGGACACTCCTCTGTCTGCGACACCTGCACTGAGGGATCAGACAGTCTTGGTTCCTCCACCCGTGGTGGATCGGGACGCAGGGTCACCCTCCACACCAGTCACTGATGTGCCTGGGACATCACGTCGACGGGGGCATGTAGTCGTGCAGCCGCGGGCGGTGCCAACACAGCGAGGACTCCCGGTCCTTGGGTCCCGTAGGGGTCAAGCCCGGCAACGCGGTCGCCGCGCGCAACCGCAGTATACTGAGTGGGAGCAAGACATGACTGCCAATTCAGAACGGCAGGGGGCAGCAATGGAGAACATTGCTGAGAGCATGGAGCGTGTGGCCCGATCTGTGCTCCCCCCTGCTAGGCAGGTGCTTCTCCAGCAGCAGGCGGCACGGTCCACGGCCCGCGCGCTCAGGCTGGGCATGGCGGCCTCAGACAGGGCACGCAAGGCTGAAATGTCGTCTCTGCGTCAAGCAATTGCTGCTCACGCAGTGGCGCACATGGATGCCCTGAGGGAGGAGTATGCTTCCCTCAAATCCACTCTGGGTGTCCTTATGATGTGCCAGAGGCAGCGGGCAGAGGAGAGGTTTGCACAGCTTGAGCGTACCATCTCGGCTGAGCTACAGGCTTGCCGGGAGGTGCAGCGGTTGTCCAGCCAGGCCTTGCAGGAGGAACTCTGTGTTACACGTGCTACCTTGCAAGAGGAAGCACGTGTATCACGTGAGGTTCTGCATGCAGACCTACGTCACATCGCCACACAGAACCAGGCTCACCCGTCCGGCAGACTTGCTGCCGATGAGGGGCAAGCTACGGCTAGGCGTGGCCAGGCTACTGTGCCACGTCCTCCTTTCCAGGATGAGCCAGACTCGGACGACCATCTATCTCCCACATAGGTCGGGCTGTGCAGGCGTTGAGCCCATGGAGGTTTTTTTTTTGGCTCAGCATCATCGCATGTGTATGTTGAGCAGCACCCTGTACCTCCCCCCTCCTGGGTGCCTCCCCTCCCCCCCGGGTCATATGTGGCCATTTTTGATTTTTCTTTTAGTTTAGTTAGTTAAGTTTCTGTTTGATAGTTAGTTTAATTAGGTAATGTAGGTTTTGCATAGTTAGTGTAATTACTTAATATAGTTTAAAATTGCTTGTCTATTGTGCTTTCATGTGACGGTGCGGTGCTTTGTGGCTTTTGAAGGCATCCACTGTCTGTCCCAGCTGGGCCCTTCAGGCTTGTCTTGTGTATGTGTTTGCTGCTTGGGGTCCTTGACTTACATATGCCACTCCAGCCTCCCTTATCCATGGGCTCGCAAGGATGTTTCGGTGTGACAACCTATTACACAAGGGCTTTGGACTGTCATATCTGTGGCATGTCTGGTGCTGTGTGACTTGTGTTGACACCCATAGTGGGGATGATTTTGGTGTTATTGTCCACTGTTCAGCTTTTGCTAGATGGGGTGTTTCATGATTAATGTGTACATTCATTGCTATGCATTGTGTAGTATGTTTCTCATCTTTACTGTACACGTGCTTGTTGCAATTCATGCCGTAGATATTGTGTTCCACACTTTGGATGTGAAAGACGGACTGATGGTGTGATTTCTGATGTAACTCTCTGACATGGTCAAGTAATGAGATGCCTGAAGAGACACACACAGATGACTTTAAAGCATTAATCATGTGTTTCATGCCCTTTCTGCAGGGGGATGAGCCTCCAGAGCACCTTTGCCAGCAGACATGGCCCATTGGACGACGGAATTCTGGACCCGTTTGATGGTGCCCACATGCACATGTGTGCACAAGCAGAGGCACAGTGATTGCAGACATACATCCTAGAACTGCTGACATGTTCCAAGGAACTCCAGGCAAGGTGAGCAGCACAGTGGGGCCACAACACAGCAAAGCTTGCACCAGGCGAGTTGCACATGGAGGCTTAGTCATAGCACTGAGGGTGAGCTTGGACGAATATTGGTGTTGAAGCACACAATGCAGCTCAGATGTGTTGGTGGACTGATGGCTGTTGATTGTAAGGTTGTCTGGGACAACTGCAGGGGCAGTGGCACATACCCTCCGGTACACCAAGGTCCATTGAGGCACTTGTATCAACAATGTAGCCTTCCGAGACATGGAAAGGGGCAGCTCACAGGGACATACAGCAAGGGACATACTCGGGTGCAGTGCATTTCCTTTCCATGTACTTTTTGATAAATCCACTGCCAACTTTGTTTCGGTCATGGTGGAACACAACTTGCTCTGAAGTCATGCCTTGCTATATGGGTCTGTCTGCTTACCCAGGGAACATTGCATGTTGTGTGAATTGTGACACATTGGTGTTCCATTTGCCACGCACCCACCGGCGGCTGACTTACTGCATTGACTGTGTATGACCCATCACAGGGGTAATGTTATATATGGGTACGAAGCATCTACACCAGATTGTCTGTTTGTAGAGTAGTTTGTTGCTATGGGGCATGTTTGGTGGTGTGTTTTTGTGTAATGGGCACATACAGGTTATTGACTGTGGCTCTCTTTGCAGCATTGCAGTGCTCCTGTAACTGGACCTGAGAGTGCGCAGGCAGGAGGCTAGCACTCAAAACCAGAGCTAAGTGTCTTGTTGTTTTTCTTTCAAACTGCTCTGCATAGGCTTGCTGGGGGGTGCACTAATGCATGGATGAATGTGTAATTTGGTATGTTTTTTTTTCCCCTAATCACCCGGAATCCTATCCAATTTTAAACCCTGTACCCTCTACCCAGTGTTCCTGCTTCCCGTACCTATCCAAGCAACGTTCCCTAACCTTCTTTCCCCGCTGGGGTTGTGGATGCCTGTGTAAGCCCCAAACTTGCAGGCGCCAAAACCCTAGAGGGGGTGGTTGGTTCGTGCCACTCCTAAGCCTGGACTACAGAAGGCCATGACAATGATGTCCAAGTTTGTTTGGATTGTGTATGTGTTCATTCAGGTAGTACATTTTCGTTCATTCACTACTTTCATGTGTCATTCCTCCTCCCCTCTCCTGCCACTCATTCCAGTTATCCAGTGTGCCAACACCTGTCCCGTCCCGACTGCATATCCCTGACCCTCCTTCCCCACCAGGGTCTCAGAGGCCTGTGTGAGTTTGACCTTGCAGGTACCCGGGACACAGCGGGGGTGGTTGTTTCGTGACACTCCCGCGCCTGTACACGGGACCTGTGACACTACACATCCGTTCATGGTGCATCATTCTATGTTATGTACCACACATGGTTCACATCCTGTTGTGACATTGTTTTACTGTGCTACCTTGGTTGTTACATCATTGTGGTAGTACTTGGCCTTTGTGAGGTACTGCTACGTCAAGTCATCTACTGGAGGCTGTTCTGGTTCGTTTTTCTGGCCTGAATTTTGTGATTTTGCAAATGAGTGTGGACTCTGAGGGTGCAGGCACCTTTTTACACACAAGGTGGGAGATGGTGACGAAGGGGAAAGGTGATCCTGTGGCCAGGTGGAATTGAGGGTTGAAGGCTCCATGACCCAGGTGCAGTTGTTCAGTGGGTCATGGTCATTTGTGAGGGAGGGCGGGGAGTTGTTGTTGATGGTTGCCTTGCCCTGCAGTGTGATGGGAACCCTGACATTGTAATGGTGGTATCCTATGTACATGTTGTGTTCTGCTGATCAATGCCTGTTCATGTGTTGTGTTTACCTTTCAGGTGCAAGGGGATAGTTGTGGTTTGACATGCTGGGGTGTACACATGGTGAATGTTTACATGTATTGTGTAGAGGACACTGATGGTCACTTGATTGCACATGCATATGTTGAGTGCATGTCCTTACTGACCCACAAACTTGCACTCTGATGCACTACACGTACAACCACCCTTGCATATCCACGTGTACACTGTTTACCTTCTGGTACCCACTGTGTCCCTGCAGCACATGTTCTGTGACCAATTATGGATCCTGTACATGCCTAATTTGCTTTTTATTGTGGTCTGTCGCTTAGATGTGATGCTCAGGGTGTGCATCACAGACAATGGCTGTTCACTGTGCTGTGCGCTGAGCAGTGTGTTGCAGGAGTTGGACACAGCACACAGAAGCTGCAGTGTTGATTTTGCAATGCACAATGTGCATGTAGACAGGCATTCATTGTTATGTTACGTCTACAACTCTTGTAATGCATTTGGAAATGACTTATTTTGGGTGGGAGGTTGTTGGTCAGTCGTTTCATCATTTCATCTGATTCAATGTCAGGCATCATTGTCTGATGCCACTGTACATTTTGGACATGGCAATCTGTACCTTATTGTTACTGTGTTGGTGTATGGGTATTGCTTGCCATGTCACGTTGTGGTTTGGGAGGGTTTGAGTGACATAACAGTGATGGCCATGGCCTGTTTTGCAGGTGTGTGATTCACACCTTGCATGTCAGGGTCATCCGCTTCTCAAAGCAACTAGCTGGGGGTAGATCTCTCTCCGCGGCAGGGGCCTCCCTCTGGAACAGCCTTCCTGCCTCACTGCAACTTGAGGAGAACCATCTCCGGTTCGGGAAGCACCTCAAGACCTTCCTCTTTGCTTCTGCTTTCTCTCTGCCTCTCCCTTGCAAAATTCTTCACTGGAACTGTACTGGATCTGCAACTGGGCGACTCTCACCGACCTCGGTCCCTGGCCCAGCCACTCTCCACTTGCACTGCCTCCCTGGCAACCCCTGCACTGCGGGACTGTCTCTCTATCCCTACAGCACCTCCTTCCCAGCACTTGTCTGCACTTACCTTTGCAGTTGCCACCAGCTGGCCTATGTATTTGTTTTTTAGTCTACTTACCCTGTACTGCACTCCCCCCCTCCCCTTCCCCTTGCACTTTTCCCTTCCCCCTACCCCTGCACTTGCACAATCTAAATGACACCTGGCCTAGTAGTATCGTTGTCTGTCTTCCCTTGTTCCCCCCTCCCTGCCTCATCGCACCTTGAAATACTTGTGTATAGGCCATATCATGTCATGTCATATGTGTGCCTTTTGGTCACACAGGATAGCTTGTGTTTAAGTAGCTAGGGATGCAGACAATGTGGCACTTCCATGGCAACTATCTCAGGGTGGTAGGGTTGTGACAGTTGACTGTCTCTTTGTCATCATCGATTGTCACCTGGTATGTGCCAGGCCTGTGTGCACTCCGCAGGGGTGGGAGTTTAGGTGAAAAATGTGGCCACAAGCTGGGTCCGGGCTTCCTCGCCACGTGCCCTGTCCCCTCCCATGGGCAGCACCTGTGCCTGTGGTTGGGGATGTGGGGGCACCACCATGTCCACCGGTACGCCCTGCCGTGTTGCAACATTGTGCAGGACACATGCTGCCACAATGATCCTGCACACTACTGGGGGTGCATAGAGTAGCTGTCCGCCAGAGCGGTCAAGGGAGCGGAAACGTGACTTAAGCACTCCGAATGTGCTCTCCACTATGGCCCTGGTTGCAATATGGGCGGCGTTGTATCTTACCTGGGGTGGTGTGGTGGGGTTCCGGATTGGCGTCATCATGTGGTTGCTCAGAGGGTAGGCACTGTCCCCTGGGGAGGTGTAAATGGTTGTGATTATTGGGGTTTGTGTATTTGTGTGTGTGTGTGTGACATGCATGCATGTGCAAGGGCATTTGTACTCACCTAGGAGCCAGGTGTCGCCATGCTGCCCAGCTTCCAGGGCCCGGCTTAGGGCGGACATTCTGTATATGAAACTGTCATGGGTGGAGCCAGGGTAGTTTGCATAGACAGAGGTGATGATTCCCTTTGCATCGCATACCACCTGTACATTGATGGAATGCCAGTGCTTGCGGTTTCGGTAGATGTGCTCAGTGGCCCTAGGTGAACGTAGGGCCACATGGGTGCAATCTATGGCACAGAGCACTTTGGGGAAGTGTGCCACACAGAAAAAATCCAGGACAACAGCCTGCCTTTCTGCGGGTGTTCTGGGCATGTATATGTGCCTGCGGACTGAGGGGCACGCTGTCATGATTGCCAGTACCTGGTGTAGGCAGCGTGACTGCGTGGCCTGTGAGACCCCCCCCCACTATGGCAGTAGTCTGCTGAAATGACCCAGTGGCCAAAAAATGCAGGACATTGAGCACCTTCTCCAAGGGGCTCAATGCTTGGGAGCAAAGGGTGGGGGATGTAAGGTCATCTTCCCACTCCCTGACCAGGTCTAGGATGATATGAGGTGGAAACCTATACCTGCCGTAGACCTGGTCATCAGGCATCCCAAAAAGGCTTGTCCGTGGTGCGAAAATGCGTGCCCTAGCTATTCTCCTCCACCTGCGGTGTCCCACGATCAGTGCTGCGACAAATGGGGCATTCATCGTAGCAGTTTATAGGTGTTTGTTGTTTGCGCGCACTTTTATACTGTGCGCGGGGACGCTTCTGCCTGCCTTCGTGTGGCAGACACGTTGACGCCTGTGTGCATCTTTTGCCGTGCACGGGTTTCCCGTATTCGAATCCATGAATACGGGTTGTTGGCGTGCGTGTGGGCGTTCCGTGTAGTTCCCTGCAGTTCTTCCCCAGTTACGCCTTCTTTTTCACGCGTTATTCCCCATTCCGCCTGTTACGCCCACTGTTCCGCCCACTTTGGTTGTGTGCGCCGCGCTATGTGCGCTTTTGCTGTGCGTGTAGCGCACGCCGTGTGTGCCTGCATGCGCCATGGCAGGATTGGGCGCACGGACAGCAGGAAACACGCGCAGCGTCTTCCTTGAATTGCACACGTGCGCGTGCGCTGCCTTTCTCGCGCTTGCGCTACCTTGCGCCTGCTTGCGCTGGGATTTTCGGCGCACGTTTGCTCCATGAATCGACCCCTAAGTTGTGATCGTACTACAAAGCATGCAAAACCTATTGATTACATCCATGGTTGAATTGTATTACTGTCTCATGCACAATTATAATTTACCCAAATTATGCCATTTGATTTAACAAATATGCAGGAAATGAACAATCAGATGGTAAAAGAAAGAAATCAAATACATCATGTTTTTTTTTTAACTGAATCATGTTTCTATGTAAGAATAGCAAGTTCTCACAGAACAGATGCAAGATGAACTGCTGTAATCTCACATTTTGAATTAAAAGAATGCTTTGAAGAAAATGTTATCGTTCAAAATACATTCATGATCAGTGTTTGCATACTTTTTATTTGAGCAACAGAGCGAACATGATACATTCTTAAATAGTAAAAAGTTCATAGTAAGTTCAGAGATTAAATATCATCGATACCAGAACCATTTATTTGAGCAAAACCAACATTTCCCAATGATCCAAATGCACCCATTTCTCTGCAGTTCAGACCTGGAATATTCCCCATGTCAAGTGATACAATTTCAAGCTTCCTTTATGCTAAGGATTACTTATTTCCAAATAGCTCACAGTCTTTATTTTTTTTACACCAGGCATCAATGCTGAACGGGCTTGGCATTTTCCAATTTTTCTCTATTATTGCCCTCATTATTAAACATGCAATACATTTCATCATGTTAATTGATTCCGGGTGATACTCCTCTGCTTTTTTTTTTTACCTGGGAGTCTCAAACAATCGGACCTTTCAGCCATTTCAATCCCACATCTTGAACGTGCTGAGGTAAAATATATGTGACAATCGAGTAGAAGTCACATAAATGCAATATTTAGTATATCTCTACAGATACAGCATTGGTTTCCATATCACTGATCGTCATTCTCTAGAGTACAATCTGCAGTAGTTTGTTCCTAACACCGTCTTTGACTCTCACAATCCCACTGAGGTACAAGATATTCAATATATTTTTCACACTTATATGTTTCACCATGATCTAACCCTTTTTTAAAGTGTATTTCACGAAAAATCTAATACATTGTGATTGCTAAGCCCTTCCTTCTTCCTTCCCTCTATGAAACAGCTATTGTAAGAATGGATTTTCCTGTAATATTCCCCACTTAATGCCTCCAATGTGTATCCGTAAGTAATTACAGGAAGTTTACCCTGAAACATCTTTTAACCTCATCTTCCTGTCAAATGTGAGATTCATATATATCTCTAACCTTAATTTGTAGTCAAATTACCACTTGTTGTTTGATCTTCGGAATTGTAAATTCCCTACACCTCTGTTTCTGCATTCCTGTCATGGTTTGCAGAACACATTAACTTCTATCTCTTATTGCATTAATATCAGATAGCAAAGAAAGTACAGGAGAAACTGCTAAACCTATTGCAAAATAACTGGAATTTCTGTGTGATATGAAACTGATACAAGAAAGCCAGTGAAATAGGTGCCATCATGTGAGACAAACATCATCCCTCTATACAATTCCCCCAATCCATCAAACAGGGAGACCAAAAGAAAGTGTGTGCACCAGCAACGGAAACATTTCAGAAGAAAATGGGTTTTGAGAAAGAAAATTAGTATAAAACATGCTCTGACAATGCAGAGGCCGATAGTTCAACAAAAAGTGCATTTAGGTATGTAAATCACTAGCTGGCAATCGGAAAGTCAAGATATAATGGGTACAAGCCAATGTGAAAATGAGCGCCTATAGAAAGGACTGAAAAAGCACACAGATCTGCATGCCTGTGACATAAAGCCAGTGAATGCACTTAGGACAATCTAATAAATTGTAGGGATTTTCTAGCTAATTGTAAGCAGGCATGCTTATTGAAATTGATCATAACACTGAATTTAGGCAAGAAATTAAATGAAACAAAACTGATTTACTATAGAATAACTTACTCAAAGTCAAATCAAAGGATGGAAAGTAGAAATGGAAATAATTTCCTCCAAAATGCCCAACTATTGCCTGAAAAATAAAATGCAATCTCTTATAGCGGTAGTGAAGTGTAATGTTTTCCTTTTCCAATCATACCCAGATAGACAAAAAGGTGGGTGCACAGTCAGATGAAAGGAGGGCCATAGAGCATTTGGAATTCCAAGTAAATAAGGGAGAAGGGTGGAGCTGCTTAGTATTTCAGGAGTAGACAGATGGGGAAATTAGTGTATTTACACCCATAGATAAAGTGAGGAAGTTTATAAAATGAGTTGAGGGAGCAAACCGGTGCTAATAGCACTATCGCCGGCTGTCAGTCTAGAAATCTAATTCAAGACCGCAAACATATTTTGGTGGCAGTGGGCCAACCGTCTCATGCACGATACGACAGAATATAGGTTTTCGAGTGTTGTAATGAACAGCCATTTTGATGTAACAAGAATCGCCATTTTGTTTTCTAACCATTGCTCATTGCTTTCTGTTCCTATTGCTTCGCAGTATATTTTTCGCTTACACTGCTCGACTGAGGAACAATGCTGTCTGTATATGAAAAGGACAAGGCCCGCTAAGAGCATGTCGGCTCCCAGGACGCGAATAGCACCTGATAGATAGCAAGGTCCGGAATGTAACCCCCTCTGCATGTAGCTCGCTTCCAAGAACAGAAGCGCCATGTTCTATTCAATAACCGAAAGATGCCTACGCACTCACAAATAGCAAATTGTTACTAGAATAGATGTTTGAAGGTGTCATAGTGGCCGGAGATGTCCATTGTCACACCAAGTTCAAAGAAACCCAATGAAGAGGGGTGTTAACCATGACATAGCTGATTGTTTGATATGCATTTTGTATATATGTAACTGATGTACGTAATTCGCTCTCTTGCGTCCCATGAGGTCTAGAGATACACGTCGCGTGGCGTTGAGACCGAGTTGGCCAACTGAGACTTTTGCTTTGCAATAAAACCCTAGCTTTGGGAATACAACCTCATGTCTGGCGTCTCTATCGTGTGTGGTGACTCGCCTTGTTTCCATAGACGTCAAAGTCCCCTAGGGGCCCCTTCCACGGCAAGCCCGGTGCTATTAGCGCCAGTGGAAATTGCGTCACTGTGGTGATGGGAAGCATTACAGCACCCATTTAGGAAAACACAATCCATTAAATATCTCCTGGAGGCATCCAGTTCAGGAAAGAAGAAAGAATGACTCAGGAGAGGATAAGAGGCAAGGTGGCAGAACATCACCTGCGCAAACCTAAATTCTGTGAGGGGGAGCTGGTGGTCCTCACATATGAGGTTATTGCCCACTGTGAGGAACGTTATGGCAGTCGAAATCGGAAGACCACTGGGCAGCGCAGGACAGCCATCTGGGATGCCATCTGCAAGAAGTTGGCAGCAGTGGCAAGCGTACCCTGTGATGGTAAGGACTGTGCAAGCGGTGGAATGACCTGAGGGTCATAGTGCAGGGACTGCTGTCCCAACACTGCTAGGAGTCCCTTGTGACGGGAGGAGGCACTGTGGAGCCACTGGTCCTCACAGCCTGGGAGAAGAAATGCAGTAAAGTGATGGACATCAATGGGATAGAGGGATTCAGCAGTTCAGAGGTGAGTGTCAGCAGCCAGGAGGCAGGAGGTGAGCCCAACCGCCAAACAGAAATGCATGCACAAATGACAGCTCAACATAAGATGCCCCAGTGGACAGGGACACATGTCAGCAGACCCAGAAGTTGGGTATGCTAACAGGGCACAGTGGCGTGGTGGCACATCAGCCACCCTCCACATCAGCCAGGGGCAGGGCACCAAGGGCACCCCTGGGCACCACAGCAGCGGGAAGGGGTATCAAGTGACCCAAACAAATGCCATGCACACCACACCCCTGCTGGCGCACCCTGTGCCAGCGGTATTGAGGTGTGTGAGCAACCACAACACTGTGCAACAGTCACACCAGCATGTAGCGGGACCAGTTGGCCTGCCCCATGTTGGCATGGCAGACAAGCTACAGGGAAGTGCACATCCCCCACACCGACATGTGCCCAGCCTGCCAATCACTGTGCACCACAGTGCAGCCTGGCTGGCTGCACAACAGTGCCCTATAGAGCCATGACAGTGCCATGGACTAAGCGAACACCCCCACTCCCACCATGTGAGTGCCACATGGGGAGGGGATGTGGGGCCATGAAGGACCACAAGCATGCATTGCGTGTGAGACGTAAGCTGCCCCAGCATGGGCACCCTGCCCTCCACATACACAGTCCAAAGAACAACTGGCCATGGGTCACACACCCATCGCTACAAGCAACCCCATAACGCTGAGCCCAAATGCAATTTCCCCTGACCAACCATGCCCATTTGACCATATGTGTGGGGTCACGCTCCATACCATAGCAAATGTGTCTTGCATGCCAACACACGTGGGGGAACCATACCTGGCTACTTGTCCCCCACAGGCACTCACAAATCACCAAAGGCATCCGAGGAGGAAGAGGAGGTAGCAGGCCCATCAGGGAGCGGCACATTCATGCCCTCAAAGTTGGCCACCACCACCACACAGGCCACACCAAGGCAGATGTCCCACCGCATAATGATGCAACAGAGATGGGCCACGCCAACACCCACACCACAGACCACCAGGAGCAGTGCCAGGTACGCTGCACCCACACCTGCAGCCGGAGGCACAGACACTGAGGCCACATTGCTGTCAGTGCAACTGAGGAGCCACAGGCAGACACCACCCAAGTGTCACCACCTGTCGAAGAGCCACAGATCCCGGAGAGCCCTCCACGCTGCCAGCATCAACACTCCCCTGAGAGCCCTCCACGCCACCAGCATGCAGAAACACCTGAGCTTGACATTGATACACCCTCATATAGCTCTCCTAAATTCAGCCCTGAGACAGTGCAGAGCCCCTCACTCACACAGCACATGCTAACACGCAGCATGCTGTTGTGCAGGCTAGAGGACACAGAGATGGAGGAGATTGGCCACATGCACTCCAGACACCTACAGCCTATTAGGGACAGCATCCGTGGGGCTACCCGCAGGATTGTGTATGTCATTGCACAAAACAGGGCCTAGACGACAGCCAACTCGGCTGCCCTGACACTGCACATTCAGTGTGTCATGGAGATGACAGACGGCAGAGGCCATCCGGCAGAGCACAGAGGTGCAATGCCAGCAACACTTGGGGACAGGCTCTGTCCCTTCCACCTCAACCACAACCACAGAGTGGCCACAGCAGGGCATGCTGCAGTGACAGTCACAGGGCCTTCTGCACCCAGAATCACGAGGAGCCAGCGGGGAGGAAGGCACGGGTGTAAAGGACTGTGAGACACTGATTGCCATGAGTGGCCATTCTGAGGAGTTGGTGGTGGGAGGGGCAAGGGGATAGTGTAATGGGAAGTTGGTGGTGTGGGGGTAGTTGAGGCACTTCATTACATAAAACCTTTGAACTTCATCAATGCGAGGACATTCCTGATTGTGTCATTGTCGTGTTCATTGATTCAGGTGGTGTCGCACAGCCGTGCATGGCTTGTGCCATGTGAAAGTGTCAAAAGATATTGTCTATCAGTCCCTGGCATGTCAATCTCACATCCCTCACGTCAGCTCTGGCGATGCGTGCATTTGCCTCATCCTCAAGCACTTCATCCTCATCCTCAGGGGGTGGCATGTCCACGTCAGGGTGCAGTGGAACAGTTCTCCTCAGGCAGATATTGTGCAGCATAGAACACACAAGCATAATTGTACCCACTTTCTCTGGACCATACATCAGGGCTCCACCGGTACGGTCGAGGCAGCGGAAACAGGCCTTAGGGAGGCCGAATGTACGCTCAATGCACACATGGGTCCTGCTGTTCACGTGGTTGTAGGCAGTCTCCTGTGGTGTTTGTGGATCACACACAGGGGTCATAAACCATGGCAGCAGTGGAGTCACTTGCATGAGGGAGGCACAGACATTAGACACAGTGTAAGGTGTGGGGGTGGACCTAGACAATATTAGGTCAATGGACAACTTGTGCATGCACATGGACCTTCATATCATGGCATGTGTCTATTCTGTGTCTGTGCATGCAGTGTCACTGGTGTAATGCATTGTTTGTGCTTAACATGCACCCTGTTCCCTTGCTGCATTTATTATGTTATGGGTCTGTCAGTGACATGTGCCGCAGACATGGTGGCTGTCACGTGGCAGTACAGTTCCACCATGCATGTGGCAAGCTAGGTTTCCCATGAGCCCTTCCGGGGCATCTGGTGCCAACGGATGGGCATTGTTGGCTTCACACACATGGGTGCATGTTTGTGGTACTGGAAGGGTTGCTGTTGTGTGAGGCAATATGTCCATTTGCCAGCATTAATTTGGTAAGTGCATGTTGCATTGCGGTACCTGTAGTCATGTTGGTGAATATGGTTGCTACTGTGTGCAACTACTTCTTCATGCAGGCAAGTCTGACATGTTCATGCTCCCTGGCCTATACTGTGACAATGGTGCGGGAGGTGGTGAAATACAGATTTCGCATTTGCATGTCATGCTATCCATTGTGTAGTCATTCGCACCCCCTCTCATTTGGGCATATGCTTCGCGGTGCATGTGTGCTGACTTTTCTACTCACCCACAATCCAGGACCATTGTCCTCTGTGCCGCTCCTTTTTTACAGGCAGTGTGCTGTTACGTAGGACCATGGCATCATGGGTGGAACCAGGGTAACTGGCACAGCAGTGGGTGATGTACAGGTTGGGGTAACAGGTCACCTGCACATTCAGGGAGTGGTAGTGCTTGTGGTTTCAGTACACTGCTTGGTGGGCCTTGGGAGCCACCAGCGCAACATGCGTACAGTCCAGGGCAGCAATCACACTTGGCATTTGGGCAATGGCATAGAACTCTGCCTTCATGGCATTGATCTGGGCTGGGGTGGTAGGCAGTGAGATGGGGCATTGCACTTACGCATGAGGACTTCAAGCACCCTTCATGACACTGCACACATTTTGGACTGTGCCATGCCGTGCATCATGGCACAGAGTGCTGAAAAGTGGCAGTTCCAAGAAATTGTAGGACAGATGTAGGGGCAAAGCAGTCCAGATGTTGATCCTGCTCCCTATATCGTCCTGTATTGTGGTGAACAGCACTGTTATGTTCTCCCTGTTGAGGCGGTGCAGGGTGACCAACTGGCTGTCAGTGAGGGTCCAGGGTGAGGTCCTAACCCTGGGGTTTGGTGCACCCCTTGCTTCGCCTCTCCTCCTCCTCCTCCTCCTCCCACCCCCTGTATTCCCTGTGCCCTAGTCTGGTTGTCCTGCCTCTATATTTCCAGGCGCACCATGGGCAGCTGCCTTTCCCATCTCACAGTTGCTAGTGGAAGCATGGTTTTGTAAACAGTGTTTGCAGTAGGGGTGTGCTTTATGTAGCCCTCTGGGGTGGATTGGGATCACCTGTGTTTTCATTTCAGGCACCTGTGTTAATTTAACTCCAGCTGGAAGCTGGAGGTAGCTGCACTGTGTTTTCGGCAGTATTAGAACTGGTTTTGCGACGGACATGGACTTGTGATGCAGCTGTGTTTGTGGCTCGTGTGGCCGGCTGTAATAGCACCGGCTGCTTTTAAAGTCTGTGATATTTGCACTGGCTCATGTTCCGGCAGAGCGGTATTGGTGGCACTAATTCCATTCCCGCCACTTTTAAGGGTTCCTGCTGGACTTGTGATGAGGCCCTTCATTATTTGTGATGTTTAACCTAAATTCCTTTATAAAAAAATATTTTTTCAAATAATTTCTACTTTTATTTACAGTTGCGTGATTATTCATTTTGAGTGTTTGTTGTAATACTAGCATGTGCTGTAAGAGCATGTAGTATACGTGTTTGTGTGTGGCATAAGAGCATGTTGCATAACAGCGCTTGGTGAAAGTATGTGTCGTAAGTGCATGTGTTGTAAGTTTCTGCATTGTAAGAGCATGTGTCACAAGATTGTAAAAGGGTGTGCACATGTTTTAGGAACCTGTGTGGTAGGAGTATGTGTTGTAAGAGTATGTGTTATAGGACAATGTGGTGTTGTAGGAGCTCATGTTGTAGGATCATCAATGGTAGGAGCATGTGTTGAAGGAGTGTGTGTGTAGTAGGAGCATGTGTAGTATCTGCAAGCACCATAGGGGTGCATGTTGAAGAAGTGTGTACAAAAAGAATGTGCCATACTATTGGATGGTAAGTGTGCATCATAATAGTGTGCATTGTCCCATGCTTGTCCTTACTTCTACAGAATAATAGGGTGAATGGGATTTGGCCAACTCAGTAGTGTTCAATGTAAAGTTAAGGTGACAATAAAGCCTTTCTGCAGCTCCCTTGCCCAAGTATAAGGCACTCAGGATTATAAAGTTCCACAAGTCTCTCAGGTTTCACTTGGCACAGAAAAGTTCACTTGGCACAATGTTCACTTGGCAAAAAGTTAACTTGGCAAAATAACTTCACTGAACCTCTTCTTGATGAGTTCTTTAGACTTCCCCAGATCTCATTTCCATGAAGCCAGAAGCCCTCTAGTTCACACTATCATGCAGCTCCTTGCTTTCAATTGGGCTCCTCTGGTCATGGCGCAGTTGTAAGACTGCACGGTCTGCCCATTACAGGTCACACAACCAGGTGCCTTAATCTTAATAGAGTTCTCGTTTCCTTATACTGGGGTCTCTGCAGCCAACCTGTATCAATCTCGTGCCTGGTGGCCACCCTGATGCTTTTCCAACACTCTTTGTTCATTCTGGGGTTTCTGCGTCCAAACTGGCTCAATCTTCCGCTACCAGAGAAGACCTCAGAGTGCTACGATATAACAAACAAATGAACATAGAACATAAAATGGACAGAAAAATAACAGGGGTGAAACAGGTCAATTAAATTACAATCCTTAAATTCGTGTTGGATGACATTTTACCCAGCTCATTAGAGTTATTTAAAAAGGAAGGAACATTACTCCGGCCACAACCAATGACAATACTGTCTGAGCCATTCGAGGACCACTTCTTAATTTGGACGCAGGAATCTAAGGTCCATAGTTCTAATACATATTTCTCCGATTTTAGATCGTAGCCAAGCCAGCACTTTGTTCTGCAGCGCTTCCATTTGTTCCGGTTTTTCCATTTTATTAACATTAATGATGACCATATTCTTACGGTCTGCAGCCAGTTCCTTTAAAACAGGGTCCATGATCTCTGGCATCGAAGATTTCCTAATACATAAGTCGCGACTTAATGAGGAACAGAACAGCTTGTTGTGTGTGGTCATGATAATGAGGTGAGGGTGGGTTATGGGGTGAGTGTGTATGTTGTGTGTGGTCATGATAATGGGGTGCGTGTGCATGTTATGGGGTTTGTTTGTATGTTGTATGTGGTCGTGATAAAGAGGGGTAAGGGTGAATATGATGTGGAGAGTGTGTATGTTGTCTGTGGTCATGATAATGGGGTGAGTGTGCATGCTGTGTGTGGTCATGATAATGGGGTGAGTATGTTTGTTGTGTGTGTTCATGATAATGGGGTGAGTGTGTATGTTGTCATTATAATGTCGGCTGTATATTGTTGCTTTAATTATGTATTTCCTTGCATGAGTCTAAGGGTCTCATTACGAGGATGGCGATAGCCGTGCCTGTAATGCAGGCACAGCTGCCGCCGGTAATCCTTTTTTTCCAGTGCCCAGAAATGGGCAATTACTGTGTCATTATGACCTTACCGGACCCGGTATTTGCCCATTCCTGGGCGCCAGAGAAAATTCTTCCCCATTCCCATTGAGCCCAGTAGGGCTCAATGGGAATGGGGAGGTCGGATGCACCGGCACCGTTTACAACGGTGCCGGTGCATCTGACATGCTGTGCTTGGGGGTGCCTTTCATTCCACCAGGTCAGACCTGGCGGAATGAAAGGCACCCGCGAGCACAACTCAGAGTTTGCCGGTCCGGATACAACGGTACCGGCAAGCTTACCAGTACCATTGTATCCGGACCGGCAAGCTCGCATTGAGGCCCTATGTTTGCAATGTCTACACAGTGCGGCTGAGTGTGTAAATTGTGTGTGGTCATGATAATCACATTAGGTTGTATGTTATGGGTGAGTGTGTATATTTTGTGTGGTCATGATAATGGGGGGATTGTGTTTGTTGTGTGTGTTCATGATAATAGGGTGAGAGTGTATGTTGTGTATGGTCCTGATAATAGGGTGAGTGTGTATGTTGTGTGTGGTCATGAAAATGGGGTGAGTATGTTGTGTGTGATCATGATAATGTGGTGATTGTGTATGTTGTGTGTGGTCATGATAATGAGGTGAGTGTGTATTATGGGTTGAGAGTGTCTATTATGTGTGGTCATGATAATGGGATGAATGTTTATGTTGTGTGTGGTCATGATATTGGGGTGAGTGTGTATGCTGTGAGTGGTCACTGTAATGTTGGCTACATATTGTTGCTTGAATTATGTATTTCGTTGCATGAGTGTTTGTTTGTAATGTGTACACAGTGGGGGTGACTGTGTATGTTTGGTGTGGTCATGATAATGAGGTGAGTGTGTATGTTGTGTGGTGAGTGTGTATGTTGTGTTTGGTCATGATAATGGGGTAAGTTTGTATGTTGTGTGTGGTCAGTATACGTTTGGTTTCACATTGTTGCTTGATTTATGTATCTTCTTGTTTGATGGTATGTGTGTACAGTGTATGCAGTGGGATTGAGTGTGTATGTTGTGTGTGGTCATGATAATGTCTGCATATTGTTGCTTGAATTATGTATTTCCTTGCTTACACCATGTTTGTAATATGTACGCAGTGGAGGTGAGTGTGTATCCTGTTTGTAGGCGGGTAATGTTTGCTTCAAATTGTTGCTTGATTATGTATTTCCTTGCTTCACTCTATGTTGGAACATTTACAATGCAGTGGGAGTGGGTGCATATTCTGGGGGCAATTATAACTGTTGTGTGTACGGGTGTCGTGTTTATTTTGTTTTAAATATTTCTGTACTTCACTTTATGTTGGAACGTGTTCAACAAAATGGTGGTAAGTACATATTCTGGGTGTCGTTATAGGTGCTGTGCATATGGTTAGCGTGGTTACTGAGCGGATGTCTTTTGTGTATTTTTAACTTATTTAATATTTTTTCACTAGAAAACTTGGTTATCAGTATTTTTTCCAAAACATTTTCAGTGCAACAATTCCAGCTAAAATGTAGGCACCTGCAAGAAATGTGTCAAATGGAAGCAGCCAATTTTGTATTACTTGGGCTGAACAATCTTCTTTTTTTTCCTATGGGAAAACCCCATGTTAAAAGCTGTTCAAATACGATCAAAGTAAACATTTTTGAAACTATGAAGCCATTAATGTAGACATTTGAAAGAATGCATGCACAGGTGTCTGCCTCAAAATATTACTCTGGGATATGTTCAGAATTCTTCATGCAAGCATTTGAAAGTTTTTTGGGAAAAGTCATTTTCTGAAATGCCTCAGAGACTTCTTCTAGCGTGAAGGCATATTAGTACCCGTCGGGGGAGGAGGGGCATCCTCTCAGCCAATGAGAAGGCTCCGAACGGGGGAATTACCAGCATTAATCCTCCTGCTTCAAACCGCTTCACGGCTAGAGGACACCATCTTCCCATCGTTTTCCCTTTCCCGGCAGTGATTTTTTAAACATTTTCTTTTTCTGTTTCGAAACACCAGAGCGTTTCAGAACAGAAACAAAAATGCTTTAATTACCCCAGTCTTATGGGCCGGGTACTAATAGCAATAAACCCCTTGTAGGGGGGAAATTATCACTTCAGGTAATGCCCGGGGCCTTCATTAAGGCCCTCGCCTGTGGTAGCGACCCTGTCGTTATGGTCAAGTTTCTCAACTCATAGGAAGAGCACTTTTTGGGTGACTTATAACTTCGCACCCCCTGGACGACTCCCCATCAAACCAGAATGATTTTGCAAGGTTTGGTGCGTTTTTTTCCGTGTGTGGAAATCTTCATAGACACATTGGAAAAAAAATGTTGTTTGCTCACACCTACAGCCCAAACCGTTGTACGGATGTTCACCAAATTTGCGCCAGGAGTGGTGGCTTGGTCCTAACAGTGTGCTTTTGTAAATTTGGTGTAAATCCATTCAGTGTTTTTTAAAAAATACGGCCAAAAAGTAAGCAGAAAGAAATTTAGTGATATCTTGGTCCAGTCCGCAGGCTCTCTTCCCGATTCTGGCGTGATGTCCGCGGACATCGTACACGCCCGCTGGTTCATTCATTTTTAAACGTGAGGTGTGTCAAAACTTTTGAAACTTTTGAAATGGACGCTATGTTGGATTCACGAACAGCGACCGTTTGTGATGAAATCTTTGATGTCCTGGTTGTTAGTCTTAGCCTTAGCCTTAAGGGAAGTTATGGTCACAAGTTATATATATATATATATGAATATACTAGCAAAAAATGCCCATTCTCTGAACAGGTTCTGTGAACAGACATGACAACACTCTCATCAATTGTTGAAAATCACTGTTCCGATTTGCTTCTTGCTTGATGTGCCTTGCACTCTGAAGTAAACTGCACTAAGAATGGGCGTGTGTGGCTGGCTGACTTAACCCAGAGCAGACATTGGGGGGAGGCAAATGTTGCTGTGCTCTTGCTCACTCGGACCTCCTGTGCTCTCTCCCCACCTGTTGCCTCATCCTGACGTGGTGCAGTTGCTGTGCATTGCAGTGCAAATGTCCGGGAAACCGTGCATTTTAAAGTTGAGTACCGGTCGATTTCAGACAACCGTCTCATGTGGGAAGGTGCTGAAATACAAGGAAAGGCGTGGGGTGTCCACATGTTATGTAGCCAGTCATGTCTGGTGTGTCCTAACAAGTAACTATGCAAAATTTGGTGCAGACTGGTGAAACAGTGTGGAATTTCATAACGAACAACTTGTGCTGACTTACGGGGAAAGGGGTGTGTGACCACATGTCATGTGGCCAGTAATGCCTGGAAGGTCCTAACAGGTAACTATGCAAAATATGGTGTAGATTGTTGAAATGGTGTGGAATTGTAATAGGAACAATGCTTTGCCAAGCCACAAACCCTCAAACAAATTTTGACGTGTGCTGAAATATGGGGAACATGGTGGGGTGTACAAATGTCATGTAGCCTTTATTGTTTTTAGGGTCCTAGCAGTTAACTTTGCAAAAGTTGGTGCAGATTGATGACATTGTGTGGAATTGTATAGGAACAATACTTTGCCACACACCCACCCACCCACAAATGTTCAAGAGATTCAAAATGCAATGATGGACAAACTTTCATCTCATCAGTCGTACATTAGGAAGACACAATCCATGCATGGATGTCTGGCTTCCATTTTAGGATCTACCGCTCCGATATTACTGGAAGGTTCTCCTCGCTTCATCTTCAGGCAGGCGTGGGAAACTGAAGTTTATAACAGCATTAAAGGCATGAAACCTGCATCCTGCAATGGTGATAACTGACTGGCAAATATTGTTGAAGAACCCTTAGATGTTTTACTTCCTTTAATTACCAAGCTGGTTAATGCATAATTTCTAGCATATACCATCCCTGCTACTCTGAAGGAAGCTTGGATTACTCCAGTTATGGCACTGAAGTGGCGAACAACTATCTTCCAATAACTAATGTACCAATCCTTCTGAAGATATTGTATTGTATTGCCTATATTCAGGTCCAGGAATTTCCTGAGACAAATAGCCTCCTGGGTCAACGACAATCAGGCTTCCATGCCAAGCATGGCACTGAAACCCCTCTGCTTGATTTTAAATCCAGCATTTCTGGAATTATAGAAAGCGGTAATACAGATCTGCCTATGTTGTTGCAATCTCTCAGTGCCCTTTGTCCTGTTTGATCATATAATACTTCATTAAGTAGCTTTTGGAGGCAGCTAACATCTACCGGGATGCAGCAGCTCGGGTTGACTCATTTTTGAGTGATTGTATTGATAGCGTTTTTGCTGATGACGGCATGGCCAATCCTGTTCTATTAATGTGTGGTGCCACAAAGGGCTCATGACAATCACTGATGTTGCACACGCCTCCTCTTTGATCGCCTTGATAAGCAGGTTGTTAGCTATAAGAACTATGTGGATGAAACCCAAGTTATGGTGCAACTCAAAGGTGACCATGTCACTGATATTGAGACTATCAACTACATGTATTCCTCCATTCAGTCTTGGATGGCAGCTAATTCGCTGGATGTCAATGGCAGCCCAACTAAGCTTTTGATTCTTGGTTTAGGCCTTCACTTACAAAAACCTCTGAGGTATAAGCAATTCAAAAGGGCAAACACGGTAAAGTTCTAACGGAGACTAAAATGAAAGCGACGGGCCTTTGTCTTATTTGTTCTATGTCGTGTCTCTGTTTGTTTTATTATTCATAAAAAGATGGATGTTGCTTGTTTTGATGATGGAGGAAGGAACTATGTTGAGTATTTTTGTAAAACGATTTGTTAAAAAACTAATACAATAAATAAAAATAAAAAATAAACAATTTGTGATAGCTAACTGTCTCATTCATGTGGTTGACCATGTTAAAACAAGGTGTATATTTGACTCCCAGATGAACACGCAGAGGCATGTGAACTACTTAAGAGCCTCATGCTCTTACACTCTCAAATCTTTATGGCAAATTAGGCCATATTTATCTGAAAGAACAGTCCCAATCTAGCCTGTGCCCTTGTTAACTCGAGATTATACTATTGTAATAGTGTTTTTTGCTGGTGTCTCTGTTTCCAATATTCAAAAGTGTGAACCCATTCAGAATGATTCTATTAGGGCAATTTATAGCTTAAAAAGAAGAGTGCAGATCACCCCTTCCAGGAATGTACTCCACTGGCTTCCTGTTATGTACCGGTTACTGCATGAAATCCTCACTTTAGTTCTCAAATAAAGGACTGGGAAGGCTGCACATTATTTTTCCACACATCTTCAGACAGCCCTGATCAGAAGGATCCTATGTTCAAATGATGCCAACAAACACGTTTTAATCTTCAGAAATACAGTGACACAATGGTTGAAAATGTGGCGCCAAGTGCCTGGAATTCTCTACCTGTTGGCCTCAGGACAATCCTGCAGCTATTCCTGTTTGAACAAGCCCTGAAGACTCAGCTTTAAAGTTTTAATTGACATTTCAACATTGATTGATTGGTCTTCCTGGTCCAGGAGAAATTTGACCATCCACACGGCGGGTGTTCGCTCGCCTGGGCTTTTTTAAAGTTTTGTATTAAATGGAATGATTGCAGACTAACCTCAGGAAAATGTATGGAGCTAATCCACACACATTTTTCTATGCTCACACCATGACAAACACATAGACCTGTGTACTTTGTGTGGACACAGCCTACAGACAGAATCCGCCCTATATGGTATATGACAGCCAGGAGTACACCATGTCATCTCCAGAAAAGGTGAGATTCAACCTTTCCCCTTCCACAACTTGTCTGATTAACTAACGAAGGCTCCCTGGATCCGCCCAGCTCTTTTGTTGGGTCCTGCAGCTGGTGGCAGTGGTTCTCATACTAATAGAGTGTACTTCAAATAGGCACACATGGGGCCTGGCTGCAGAGGTTACCAATGGAGACAGGAAACCACAACAACCTTTTATGCTTAACTGTGTCAACCTGAAGCTAGCTCCCGCCCTCAGAGTCATTGGCAATGATCTGTCATGTCTGGGGCTCCGTATTTATTGTAAGTCTCCCGATAAGGGGACACCATTCATCAGGTATGAGAATGCGGTTTGCAGGAGCTAAAGAGTCTGGTCTCGCCACAGCTTCAAGGGAGGCCTGCCACTTTAAACACGAACCACAGAGAGACCCATTAACCATGGAGACTCTTTGATCAACAACAGACAGGTGGATGGGTGGGACTCAGTATAACATGTGTTCACCCCTTTACTTTTCTTGTTGCAAAGCACTCTGGTTATGACCTCATGCATACAGGTGATTGCTGGTGGGGACCCACAGATTGGTTAATTAACGTGGGCTAAGCCTACATCACTCACTGAGCCCCATTTGGCTTTAAAAGAGGGCTGAGCCCCTCTTTTGGCAGATCATCTGAATACTTCACAAGGAGTAGCAACAATAACTCATAATTGGACCCTGGCTGAAGGTACAGTCTGACATACAACTTCTACCAGGGACGGAAGGCCAGGATTTCGAAATAGGGAAGCAAGATCCCTTCTCTAAACATCTCCCTGGGAACATAGGGAGATTCAGAATCTAGAGGACCCTCCAGCCACTCCAGAACAGGTACTCAGCCAGCACACAGCGTGCTCTGCTGGGCTCTGCTGCAAGCGTCCTAAGCAACAAAGGACAAGGCCGCTTCCTGCAACACACTCCTCAGCTTTGGGCCACCCCCCTTAAAGGATGACACAAGCCCTCGCAAAGTGCCTTGACAAGCATCTACCGACGTACACTTTAAAGGACATTTTCGAGCCAGTCGAGTTCCTCGAGCCACAACCGACTGCAATGCTGACTGTTGTCAAGCTGCAGTTGCTTAAAGACATCTGAGACATCTCAGTGTTTCAGACCCACTGAACAGCACTGAGATGATTCCTGACCCAGAGGAGACGTGCATACCTCCCTTCAACCATACATCCAGCTTCGCCCGCCAAACTGCTTTGCCGCCTGACACCCGCAGCTGACTCCCGAGCTAACTCGGTCACAGAAGCCTGAAAAGCACCCTGTAGCCAACTCAACCTTGTCGAGCACCAAAGACATCTACAGTACAAGGTACATAGTGGTTCTATCCGCCTGGTCCTTACCAGAACACCCCTAGAGATATTTTAAGACCCATTGCTCCCTTTGTGCTAAAGTCACGAAACCGTAAACTGTTGTGGTTATTGACTTTACAGACTGCCCTCCTGTAAGTATCCAGAGTGCATCCCTTTTCCTTCTTTGGAACTGTTTGTCATCTGCGTTCCTTTACAGGGTGGCTTTTATTTTGTAGTGTTACTAGAACTGTCTGTTGTGGTATAAATAATGTAGATTTTTTTGATACAACCTTGACTGCACAGTCTCTTTTATCATTGGGTAATAATTGTATTTCCGCTGTGTTGCAACTAACCAACGATCCACAACCTTTCGGAGATAAGCCTGCCGATCTGTCCACGTTACCAACAATTGGACAAGGAGGTTTATCATTTTTTGTTTTTCCAATCTGTTTGAATCCCTTCTGGTGTACTAGAGTTGTGGGGCTGATTGATGGATTAGAAACCAATATTCAACCCTGGGCCACTGGTGCCACGGAAGTTTATTCATCACAAACGCTATATGTTGACATTGCTGATTGCCCCAATATCTGCCTTTGTCTGTTCTGCTTTGTTTGACTTGTTTGATGTTTTTTGTGTGTCCTGAGTTGTGGGCATGTGGTGCTATATGAAAATTAAATAAATAAAAATAAATGCAATACATTCTAGGTTCTGATAATGTACATTTTGCTCAGTATGGCAATTGTAATATTATTATTAAGACAAAAATGTATAATGCAAGTGTGTGATATATTGACCCACTCAACAGTATTTCTCCAAATCACCAAGCTGCAATTGCGCAGATACAGCAAAATGGCGGTGCAGGGTCCTGTGAGCGCCATGGCCTCAAAACTGCATTTTGCAGCAACAAAAGAAATGGCTGCACCGTCCCACAAAGCACACATCAGGCAGGATGGAACCAGGGAACACACTTAGTGTGTTCTGACATATACAAAAGGAAGAAAGTGAAAAAGCAGCTTTGATTTGCTGCATTACCCCAAAATCCCCATTGAAAAGGAAACTTTTTCACCTTTATAAAATGCTGCTTTGATGCTAATTCCATCTGTCCTTTCTGAAACCACTGTGATCAATAAGGCCCTGCCATGCCCAGGATATCGCATTGTGCTTCAGCAAAATCAGGCATCATTCCTGATCGACAGGCCCTGTCAAAACAACTCTATGAAAAATCAGCAAGAAACTTCACTTTCTGCCGTGCACGGGAAACACTTTATTTTGTTCTACAAAGTGTCAAAGGAATGAACCCTACAAAAGAAATCATAGCTCTGTGCACATGTCAATTCCAGGAAGAAATTCTGGGACATCAAAGTGCAAAGTGGATAAGGGGCAATAAACCTTCAATCAAGCAGGAAAAACCCATCCTCCCTTTGGGGGAAGTGACAGTTGGTGGTAGCTGAAAAAGAAAATAAAATGGTCCAGTACAGGACAAAGGACTGCCATTTGCTTCCAAAGACTATTTTATAAATAAACTTTAAAGACTTTTATCTCTGCAGCAAGACTTTGTGAAAATGTAAAAATCTCACAGTTGAAAAGTGATCTTATTGGGTAATATGCCACAACTGTACAAATGTGTAAATTCTGTTATGACTGATTTTTGGCAAAAAGGTCTGTGGGAAGTCTTTTCACCTCATAAAACTGAGTCACATCCTAGGGGAGGCAGCCAACATTGATTGCCCAATCCAGTTGGTAGAGGCGTGTTTAGCTGACCCTGCCCAGCCATCTACTTCGATGATGTCACTATGCATTATAAATAAGAGTCCCTGAAAAGACTCTGGACAGATACTCTTCCTGAAGTTCCTGCGCTGCATTCCTGTTCCATTCATCATCCAGAAACCAGACCCCACTACAAGGCCAAAGCATAGCTGACCCTACTCCAGGGCCCACTGCATAACCCAAGCAGTGCTGATCCTATTCCCGGCAAGGCCTCAATTCTGAAAACCCACTAATCTCCCATTAAAAAGGGGAAAATGTGGTACCTTTTGCATCCTGAACCAGTCTGGCTTGCTGCCTACTAACTGCATGCCCGCTGCCATCCTGCCATCCAGCTGACCTTTAGTATCCAGTGACCAGAATTTCCATTCTAGTCCTTGCCATCTGGTGACCAGAACTGCCCAGCTGCTTGCCAGGTGTGCTGCCATGTAGTGACAAGAACCCTTGATGGTCCAAAATCCCAAACTAAAAGTGGACTGTAAGTATAATCCCTACCCCATAGAAATCCATAGTCTACTTGTCTTGAATTTTTCCTTATCCCACTCTCTAAGTCATCCTATCCTTATCCTGATAACTTGTTGTCAGAATTATCCATGCAACCCTGCCCTTGATTTCTAGTACAAGCGCCATCTCTCTTTTCAATTTTGTTTTTTGTAATCCTATGCCATTAGTCATATTTCGAGTGATCGGACTGGTTTCCAGCAAGGTTGGGCACTGGAGTGATAGGGTTGAACTCTCGAATCAACATAGGATCTTACTGTGTCCATCTTTGGTGGTCTAGCCTGAATACTCTAGTTTAAAGTAAAACTGTTCTTGTCACAACTGATTTCCTTTCCTATTTCACAGCTTCATTTTACTTAAAGCGCACATTTTTATAGCTTGTATAACTCCCCCAATTTCCAGCTAGATGCTTACTTTCACTTCCATATTGTCCCTGTGATATACCTCTATCCCGAAGCCCCACTCCAAATCAGTGCATTTCACCCATTTTTATTAAAAACCGTTTGGGCAATTTAAGGCGGGAATTGAAAAAACTCAACTTTTACCCGTGTCATTTGACTGCAATCTGTTTTAAACTTTCCACTCATTTGCGAAATGTATGCTTTTGGTAATCCATTCTTTGTGATTGTTAGTGTCTTTGCATTGTTGCTTTATCGAGGAATTATATTTGCTTCAAGATTTTTAAAACACATTCATTATTGATTTGTTCATTTCCGAGAGTCATTTCATAACATTGCAAGGGGTTTAAAATCTGTTTTTCTCTCTTATTTGGGGAGGAGAGGTCAGATTTGGATTCCGTTTCCTGTTTCTTATTCCTGATTCTCTGCTGCTTTGGTTTATCTACTCAGAATTGATTATTTGTGGGTTGAGGGAACATTGCAGGGGGAAATTCTAACTTGAGTGCTATCTTTCCTAAATCAAAACCTGCTCCTATTCCGCTGTCCTATGTATATGTTCCACTAGAAGGTTAAACCTGGTGCATTGCTCACATTTTCAATGTAATTATCACCCCATTGGTGATTGCTGCCCCATATTAAACAGTGTATGATTTTTTAAAAATGTTTAAAATAAATAAATAAATATTGCTATTTACCATCCAGCCTGGTTCATGTCCATTATGACCCAGGCATTTGAAAAGGGTGTGTGATATGAGTGGTTTACCATCTCAAAATTGAATCTGCATAAAATAAGGAGAAAAGCGTCTCAATGGTGCGCTACATACTAGGCCGAGACAAAGGTGTGTGTCGCTTGATTGAAATCCTTAACAGAAGGGATCATTAAATGACTATTGTTCAATTTCAAAAAGAGCCAGTTTACAATTTCAATACAATGTAATCAGTTATTATTTTTAATAGCTCCAATTGCAATAAAAACACTATCCTTCCACCTGAAGATTTTTTGTTTGTTCTTCATCTGCTCACACAACTGTCTGCAGTGGCTCAGGTGACTTTAACAAATGCCCATCTGAAAATAGGAAAATTATATTTTGGGGAACTAAGCTTTTAAACAAATAAGTTAACAGTTCATGGCTGAATTAGGGTCAGAAACTGGCCTAAAGTAAATGGGATAGCCCTTCAGAAATAATAGTTTAAAGGTCTCTTCCACAGTGTCAGAGATGACACAATAAAACGTGAGGTTTCTACAGGTATACTCCAAACCTGGGGATGAGTATTTCTATAAACAGAAATGTTTCAAATATAATCGTAACAAGTGGCTGTCCATCCAGACACACCCTATGTTATCAAAAAAGTACCAATGTCGGTGGCTCGCAGAGAAGTCCAACTTACTCTACATATGGCCTAGTCTTCATAAGGCATATTTTGATCCAGAGTGACAATCCATGCCCCAGGTACTCACAGGAAAGGAATAATCAAAATACAGGGCCAGGGTTCCATGAGTCTAAATCAGAATGTCTCTCAGTAAATGAACCAATCACCCCCTTCTCAAGATAATTACAAGATTACCCATCCTCCTATGCTTCAGGATAACAGATCTGCGTACCAGAGTAAATGGAGGTCAAGTAATACCTATCCCAGTAAATACCAAAATTATCCTAGAAATTCTTTCAAGAGAGAGAGTTACTCTCCTTTGGAGGAACATAGGTGTAAAATTAGATCTATTTTACATAAAACAGAGTAGGAAGGTGTTCTCTCACCTGGAGTCTCAAGTGAATCAATTGAGAGGAGCATTTGACAAATGCTGATCACTCAACCATTTGCTCCTACAATCAATGGTCCTTGTGATATGACACAAAATTGATCACTGGATCACTGGTTCAAAGTGCACCATGGCTGGAAGAAACCATTAATAATAAAAACACACAAGGGAAAGCGTGAGGAGGAGTATAGTGGAAAGAATACACACACTCCCAGGAGAATCTTTTTCTGTGCTATTTAAACATACCCCTGTGCTTGCTGGCATGCAGGTGAAACCTAACATCGCTACCTCTTTACCCTTTATGCAAATAAAATGAAAATTAGAAAGTTCATTTAAATATAGAGGAAAATATGACAATCACCTTTGATGAGAGAGAAGAAAACATGAATACCACAGGACCTCTTGTTGTGACACGGCTGTTGTATTCTCTTTTCAAAGTGGATTGAAACAAACAAAAGAGAAGTGGACTGAGTATACTGAGGAATCGATTTGCAACCCAGATTAAATATATTAAGAAGGAAACACCTAGAATATAGAGCCTGAAATAAGGATGTTAAATAGATGTTATTGAGGGGCAAAACATGATGATGTATCTTCCTATTTAATGATAATGCATACTGCACTTCAAGAGGGGCCAGACACAGAACAAAAGGAAAATGGTGGTGCACCTGAACCATTCCATATTTCCAAATGTGTTTTTATTCCCACCAAATGCTTGAGAAAAACACCTGAACTTGATCTAAAAAATGTTTTGGTAACAACTGTGAAGATGCTGGTCCAGACAAATTAACTGGTGGAGGATGCGATAGTAACCACAAAAGTGATGGGGGAAGGTTTTGAATTAATCAGAACCACTGGCATTGCTCTGGGCAACCTTCCACATCATCGTTTCTAGCCCTTCTGCGCCATTGGGATCCAAGCTGCACCTCACTGAGGAGCCCCAACAAGGCCGAATGTCTGGGGTTGCTTGTGTTTCCATGCAGAGGGGACCTGGCCTAGCAGTTTGGGCTGGTCTGCTATCATTGGTGGCAGCACCTGACTGATTTGCATATGGCCGAACCCCTTTTGCAATGGCGCGGACGGGCTAAAAAACGGTGGTGTGGAAGGTTGCCCAGAGCAATGCCAGTGGTACATATTCATTCAAAACCTTCCACTCATCACTTTTGTGGACACAGTTTGTCTCACTATGTGAGAGAGATTATGCCCAGACGTGGGTCCCTTGCTCGCTGCGCCATAGGGAACCAAGCTGCACCTCACTGAGGAGGCCCAACAAGGCCGAAACATGTCAGGGGTTGCTTGTGTTTCCATGCAGAGGGGACCTGGCCTAGCAGTTTGGGCTGGGCTGCTACCGTTGGTGGCAGCACCTGACTGATTTGCACATGGCTGGACCCCTTTTGCAATGGCGCAGACGGGCTAAAAAACGGTGGTGTGGAAGGTTGCCCAGAGCAATGCCAGTGGTACAGAGTCATTCAAAACCTTCTACCAATCACTTTTGTGGTCACAGGAGGATTTGATAGGACAACTTCAGGCCCAAATGTATGCAAATACAAATATTTGGCTGATAATTTCTGCCTGAAAAGGACCTTAAGACCCATTTGAGTTTTAAGTATTTTAAGGTCAAATCATTTACAAGACCAAGAACTATTTCTGAGAGGTACAGGATAGGATTAAAAATCTCATGCGTTGGAGAATCCTGCTATACTTTGTATGAACTTATATGATAAAAGGAATTATTTGCACATTATATTTCCAAATGATATTCACAGAAAATAGAGAAGATGCAGATTCAGATCACTTTTGAAATGTGAATTTCAGCTCCAATATGCATTAGCTTTGAAACAATGAAGAACTAATTTCTCCTAAATCTTCCCTTGAATACCCCTGAGAACATATACAAACCAAAACAGTACACAGTGTATGCACCTAGAAATATAGAAACTATATTCTCTTAACAACACCTGAGTTGATTGTTTATTATTCTTTGATGCCCGCCCCTCATCTGATTTCTAATGTTCAGGCATTTGTCAGCTTCAAAAACTCTTCATCTATGACATCAAGCATACAATAAGTGAAGCAAAGTTTCAATGGCAAAGACCCGGCAATTGAGGGTATGCCAGGTTGGGTGGGCCGGAGGGTGGACAGGAGCAGGAGTGTCCGGCAACGCCAAGCACGCACCACCGCTAACTTGTTTTTGGCACCTACTGGCCCCTTTGGCTGCAGGTGGGGGGCCCAAATTGGGCAATAAAAGGGGAGGCCATTGGAGATGTGACCACAGGACTTCACCTCTCCATGGAAGACTGTGCTGCCATGCTTCCCGCCACCATGGGACCTCGACACCTGCCAACATGCTGGTTTAACTTTCTTCACCTTTTCTTCTGGATTCTTCGGCAGACTTTTTCACTGCACCCCGCTCCTCCTTGGAAGCATCCCTTGGTAGATTGTCGGGACTGGGGACGCACGTCAAGGTAAGATGAGGAGGGGTGGTTGTTTGGGAACAGTCAGTGTCGGGTAGGTCGGGTAGGTCGGGCCCATTTGGGTGGGAGAATACAGGAGTGTGTTTTTCATGTCGGGTGGATCTTGGGTGTGATCATAATGTGTACAAAGCTTGCATCTGCACACATTCCCCATTTTGTGCATAGCGGGTTTAGGGATGAAATTTGTTGGGATGGATCCAGCAAAATTGGCGGCCATCATTTTAGCATTACAGGCGAGGGATTTGGATACTGTATTTCAGGGGTCGGTCTGCCGGGGGAAGTGGCTGGGGTACAGGCACTGGACACGGGGCCCCTTCTCCCTGGAAGACCATTGCTCCTAGAGCAGCTGTTCCCCTCCAAAAAGGAGAAGAGGGCACGGGTACAGAGTGTGTAGGCCGTGGGGAAAGAGCAAATTGTCATCTGGGAATACACCCAGAACTGACATAGTGATGGGTCAGGTTGGGGGGCCCACGGCGAAGGCAGTGTGATAGACTTGGAGCCCAAGAGTGGACCGGTTGAGGTGACACCACCATCGGCCCCATCTTGGTCTGGGCTAACCCCACACTAAGTGGCACTGGGTGTACATGCCGGCGGTGTCACAGGAGGTATGATCACAGCCCATTGTGTCATGGCTGAACCCGCATTTCTGGAGCATTGGGGAGCGGCTGGGGGGCCTGCAGTTTTCTGCTTAGGGTCTGAATTCCTGGCAATGGGGTGTTTTACGCAGCAGTGCAGGCTACTGGCCATGGCAAGAGTCAGGGGACATGGTGAGGAGGGACCTACCCGCCAAATGTTGGGTCCCTGGGGGGTTTCTCCCCCAAAGTTGGGTTTAGGGCCAGGGCAAGTGCTTCAAAGTATGGAGAAGGGAAGTCCCACTACCAGCATGGGGGGCACAATATCCAACTGTTTTAGCAATGTTAATCAGGCTGGGTTGAGACCCAAGGGGTTGGTAGTGGTCAGGTGGCTGAGCCAAGGGGGGTTGGCATAGGGGCATCACCAGGCTCAATGTTTCCGGGGGCAACACCTGGTGCAGGGCACAGTGCCCTGGCACCAGGGATATCAGGAACACAGGGCAACGCAGAAAGGGTAATTACAGCAGCTGCGGATATGGCAATGGGGGTGGGAAGGCAGCAGATGCCTCTGCCCCGGGGCAGGGACATGTGTCAGGTATGCTCATGTGGCGTGTGCCGCAGAATACAAAAGAAAAGATATGGAAAGACAAATATATAGACATTCTTTCTCTGCTGGATTATAGAATGGTGGAAGAGGGGAGAGAACAGAAGGGTGAAGGAAAGGAGATGACATTTTATGTGGAAAGGTCTATCACCAATTGGGTAACAGGTTTTACGATATTTTCTGCAAAACTGTTGCAGAAATGTCCTGAACTACATCAGAGGTTGTAATCTTACAATCATCTAGTGCTGTCCATGTATCACAAGTGTGTGCTCGGGGCATGGTTTGCATATGATGAGAGATTTAGGGGTGCCAAGGTAGGGAATGCTCAAATGAATTGGGGAACTAGGGTGATGGATTTATGGGCCAACTGTAGGGCGGCTCGATTGGTACAGAACAAGGGTTTGGGGTACCCTAAGCCGGGTCAGTCCTTTTGGACCAACACAGGGACAAGTGACTTGAGGGTGACGTGCTGGTCATTCAATAAAGCAAAATGCACAAAGTGCTTTTACAGATGTAAACATGTCTGCACCTTCTGTGGATTGTATGGCATGGGAAAGGAAAATGCACCAAGTGTGGTAAAGAGGCACATTACATCGGAGGGGAATCGAACAGACTTGCCTTCACCTGTGTGGATATACGGGCATGGGCATATGGGTATAACAGGACAACAGTAGCAAGGAAGTGTGACATCGAATCAATTTTCGTTTGCTCCCGGTGCACCCTGACAATTTTCGATTGTTGGGCTTCCTGGTAGGAGGGGAAATTTTATTTTGAAATATGTATGCCAATGTGGTGTCCCATCTCGTGCTCCTATTTTAAGAATTTTAGCTCGTTTCTATAGTGGGCAGTCAAAAGAGAGTGCAAGGGGTCAATAATTCAATACTATTTGGAAGATTTTCTGTTCATGGTGAAATAAGGCACAGACCAGTGTGGAGAGGGGTTCCAGGCATTCCAAAGGGTGACAGAGGATTTGGGGTCCCTCTGGCCCAAGAATAAATGGAGGGCCCAACTACGAGACTCAGTTTCCTGGGGATAGAGATAGATTCCGAGCATGGGCAATGTCGTCTTCTGGCTAGTAAGGTGCGCTCATTCAGGGAGGCAGTAGCCGCCTGCTTAAAGGCAAAGAAAGTTACATTAGGTCAACTTCAGAGCTTGGTGGGACAACTCAATTTCACCCTGTGAATAATCCTAGTATGGCGGGCATTCTTGTGCGGTATCTCTAGGGCCATGTCCAGGCTGACAAAGAAGCACCATCACACTAGGTTGTCTAAGGAGGAAAAGCGGGAGTTGGAAATCTGGGACACATTTTGTTCAAAATATAATGGCATTCAGGTATGGCCCATGGAGGTCCCAGCGAACAATTGGGCCTGCATACCAATGCAGCATGATGTGTGGGGTTCGGATGCCATCCTGGGTGACAAGTGGTGTCAGCAACGGTGGCCCCTCTAGTGGGGGGACAGTGGTTTGACTAGGAACGTGACCATTTTGGAGTTGTTTCCTATTGTGGTAGCACTAACTAGCTGGGCTGATGACTTTAAGGGCAGGGGTATGATGTTCTCGTCCAACAGTATGTCTGTGGTGTGTGCCGTGAATAATCAGAGAGTATCCTGTCCAATGGTGTTGAAATTGCTTAAACATTTGGTGTTGACGTGCCTTTGTAGGAATGTGCGTTTTCAAGCTAAGCATTCTTAACAATGCAGCTGATGCTTTATCTCATTTCAAACTACAGGAATTCCGCTGATGCTTGCAGACAGCGGATTATGTGATGCCCCCTTCTCCTGAGACAATCTGGGGGCTTGGTGCCCACTGATTGAGGGAATCACTGTCCAGGAAAACTAAGCTGGTTTATGAGAAGTCATTCAGGTAGATTGGGGAATTTTGTGGGGTGCGGGGTATGGCTGATTTGTTCCACAGGAATGCATTGCTTACATTTCTGGGGCAACTGCATGCACATGGGGTGTCCATTGGGGTGGCTAGGACATGGGTAGCTACTGTGGAATTTCTAGCGGGCCCCAAGATAGGGTGAGTCCGTCCACAGATTTTTCAGTTAGGAAAGTGCTATTGGACTGAAAACGGTTGGAAGGATCACAGAAGGACACGAGACAAGCATTGGATCATACAAAACTGGTTGCCTTCATGGGGATTTGCAGGGATGAGTTTGAGATGGCGTTGTTTAGGGCAGCTTTTGTTGCTGCTTTCTTTGTTGCCTTCCGGACCAGCAAGTTAGTGGTGTCATTGACAAGGTATATCTGCGGAGGGTTTGCTGTATGGTATGTGTCCTTCAAGGTGGGGTCACCTGGTTCACCTATGGTTATGGAGGTCTACGACCAACCAGGAAGGTAAGGGGACCAGAGTAACACTCACGCATCTCGATGATGCAAAGATATGCCCGTGGAGGAGCCTCGAGGAGTTTCCCCTCTGCAGGGGGGAGGGGCAGCCTCCTTTTTATTCACAAGGATGGCTCATGCATGTCCAGGTTTCAGTTTAGGATGATTTTAGAGAGGGTGTTAAGCATGGTGGGGTTGGCAGGACTAGCTTTTGCCCCTCATTCTTTCAGGATTGGGGCTGCCGCCACAGCTGCAGGGTATGGTTTGGAGGTACAGCAGATTAAGGCAGTTGGCTGATGGCGGTCTGGCACCTACAAGGGTACATCAGACCCCACTTGGAATGTTGATGGGGAGCAGCAACAGGAGGTGGAGCACAGGGTATGGTGTGGGGGAAGTGCTTGATTGAAGATGTCGGTTTCTCATGTGCCTCTCGCCCGGCTAGTAACATGTTATTTTTTTCTATCTTTGGTGTAGGTGGCACGGCAAGTGTTTTGGGTGATTGGGTACTCATTTATCTGCCGCATGGAGCAGAGGATGCAGGATCAACCTGTGTTATTGTCGGATACCTCTGTGGACATCTATTGGTTGAGGATAGGGGGAATACGGGTGGACCAGGTCCATCAAGCAGTGAAAGATTTGAGCAGAGGGAAGGGGTTGCCACCCCCAGGGCCTGGTGATACTGCACTTTGGGGGTAACAGCCTGGTCTCCTTGGGCAGAAAGACCCTGAAGGAATCTTTATTGTCTCTGTTTGCCTGGCTGGGTCATTTCTGCTCAGGGGTGCTCCTCACTTGGTCTCAAATAATCCCTTGCAAGAACTGGGGGTTGCAGGTCCCAAAGAACCCATTAAATATCTTGGCTCAAAAGTTGAGCAATTAATTGGCTCAGTTGGCAGCATGCCATGGGCATCTGAGGATGGTGGATAATGGTCTTGTGAGAGAACCTGGTACTTTTCACAGGGACGGGTTCCACGTGTCGGACTTGGAAAAGTAAATGTTGCTGCAACATTTCTTGGCCCTGGTGAGGACATTTGGGCTGTTGGGGGGTTGCGTGGACTGGTGGGTCCTCACCCCTGTGGCAGGTGGGGGAGGACCATGTGGACACGTAGCTGCCCCTTTCGGGGACCTCGGGCTGGAATGGTACTGGGGGAGGGCAAACGATGCCCCCGCTTGATAGAGAAAAGGATTTGCCAGTGGGGGGTCACGGCTGGGAGGGTCTTGGAGGGGGTAGGATCAGGAGGCAATTTGGGCTGGTGATGAGGGGGTGGCCTCCTCGTATCGCACCCTGAAAGGGCATAGGGGAAGGACTGAAGCCTCACTTCCATGCACTGCCCTGAGGGTGGGAGTCAAGGTACCCTGGACCACTTGTCAGTCGTATGTTTTGCTGTGATGTGGTTTTGTTGGGTTGAGTCACATTTCAGGATATGGTACGCCGTTTCATTGAAGTGTTAATAAAATGTGGCCAGAGTGGCATAAATACTTCTGTCAAGTGTGTTTACTTCTGCCTTGTCACTGTCTCGTGCAAAGCCCACAAAGGCAAAGACCCGTCAATTGAGGAGATGCCAGGTTGGGCGGACCAGAGGCGTGCCACCACTAACTGGTTTTCAGCACCCACTGGCCCCTTTTCCTGCTGCCAGGGGGCTGGGTGTTGGGGGGCGTGGTTGGGCAAAATATCCAGTAAAAGGTGAGGCCATTGGAGTGGTGAGCATAGCACTTCACCTCTCCGTGGAAGACTGTGTTGCCATGCTTCTTACCGTCCTGGGCCCTCAACACCTGCTGATGTCTTTGTTAACTTTGCCATCACACCCACCCTGATTTTAGGTTGAGGGAGAGGGTGCGGCAGGTGGGGGAGGACCATGTGGAGACGGAGCTGCCACTTCCGGGGGACTCCGGGGCTGGAATGGTGCTGGGGAGGGCAAAAGGCGCCCTCCTCGATAGAGAAAAGGATTAGTCAGTGGGGTGTTCCCGCTGGGAGTGCTGTGGAGGGGACAGGATCAGTAGGCAACTTGGGCCCGTGACAAGGGAGAAGCCTCCTGGTATTTCCCCCTGCGAAGGCATGGGGGACAGATGCCTCACCTCCATGCACCGCCATGGGGGCAGGAGTCATGGTCCCCTGGACCACTTCTCTGTCGTATGTTTTGGTGAGATGTGTTTTTGTGGGGTTGAGTCACATTCTGGGATATGGTATTACGTTTTCTTGAAGTGTTAACAAAATGTGGCAAGTGGCATCCATACATTGTATCAAGTGTGTTTACTTCTGCCCTGGCACTGCCCCCCTGCAAAGCCCACAATAAGCGTGAAGTGAGGCATGTGAAATGACCATAGGCTTGGTCTAAAACTGACACAATTGTTAGAGCATCGTTGGTCAAAGAACAATGGTTGATTGGCACACAACTTGAAAACCGCATATTCTTAGCGTCATCATGGGAATGCCTCTCACTTCAGCTGTAGTGTTCATCAATGAACCTAAAAATAGGGTAGTCACTGTAGAAGAAGTCCGATTATTCTTTGTGAACACTGGGGACCTGGAAGTTGATATGAAGATCATTGTCTCCTTCCAAAATGTGCCGGTATTTATTGACCCTGATTTAACAGCATGAAAAGAATCAAAACTGGACATTAGCATGAGCCCAGGGAAACAAAAAAAAACAAAAAGTCATATTTTCTGTAAAGGTTATGATTATGCATTTGCTAACACTTATAACTTGTTTATTATTGTGGAGTTCAAATATAACTAATGATGTTTATAAACACTGCCAAATTAGGAAATGCTTTTAGGACACATTAGCAACCACTAGAGGGGAAAGGAGAGCCTTAACCGGTAACATTGGCTGAAGATTGCCCCTTTCATTACTCCCTTACTTTCTGTGCTGGGTGGGCGGTATAGATTTTACATGAATGGATAATAAACATTCTAGCCACGCACCCTTTAAAGTGTAGGAGTCAATATAAACCACTGTTTCTCTGTATAATTGGGGCCAGAACATTCAGAAATTCATGAAGCTGCCAGACAGCTGTGGGGTGGTGTATTACACGGACAATTGTATATATTTCGCAAATCGAGAGAGAACATAAAAGATGCACATTTTTATACAGGAATGTACCTTGAAGTGGAAATGTTAGGTTGAACAGCTGTGGATAGTGTATCTAAAATTGTGGCAATGAACTACATATAATGAAATACTGCATCTCATTTATACTGTTTTCATTAACACACAATGCAAAAGCAATCACGTTATACTCCTGCTTGTGATTTGTGACAATCACCTATGTTAAAATTCATGAACATTTTTTCAATGCACTCTATTGGGCACCTTATTTTGAGATGTCCTCATGTGGTGTAAAAGCCAGATTGGATGAAATGGCTGACAATTTCAAGACCATTAAATTATGAATATCCAGTAAAAGAACACAGTTATGATTGGCATGAGATCTGAAGGCATAGCTCTCAACTCACACGCTTTTGGTTGGTGTCACCCGCTTTGTAAAGGGCTGACTTACCCGCCAAGCCTCCTGCACGCCCATTCATTCCAATGGGCTCTCACCCGCCAAAAACAAAATCGGGTGATTTCATCGGCCTTTGCCACACAAATGGTTGAGAGCTATGTCTGAAGGCAGGTTTTCATTTTTCCTATGAGGAACTGGAGGAGTGTGGCTAGGACTTTACAATGATATGGCACGAGGAAAACTGAATGTTCATGTGCAGAAAAAAAACGGGGACACTTTCAAACAGTTAGTTGAGGTGCCCATGGTGATCAATAACTGGTCCAAAATGAATGGCATACACCTAAAGAGGCATACAATGATCACATTTGTATCTAGACATGAAGAGTAGATATTTTGACTCATGGCATTTCCCCTATTTTTGTGTTATTGCATTTTAAATTGAACAGATTAACAAGAGATATGCTGCAGATGGGTAACATGTCTAATGTGTGCAAAACCTTTTATTAACAAATTAAACGTTTCTAGTAAAAGGTGTAGGATAAAAATGTAGCAGGAAGTGGGATTTTCAAGAACAGAAAACATTTGCCAAGTTACAATTTATAAGGTTGCTCCATAATAGGGATCAGATATGCCTATTATGTTGGTCTCCATGCCGATTCTTCTTTATCCCTGCGCTTCCAAGGCCTTGCAGAGACTATCCAGAGAGAGGAAAAGAGCCCAGCAGAACCGCATTGGCAACTTGAAAGGAAAATCCTGCACACTTGTGAATCAGATTTTTTTAAAAGAAAAATGTTGTTTCAAATGTCAAATGACAGCTTTTGCTTGCCCAGAAATATTATTGAATATGTGGGAGGGGGGTTTGGCGACGTAATGTACATTGTATCTATCCCAACGAGATTTGGTTTCTTAGGAAAAGACTCAGAAACCAGTAAAATAGGGTTTTTTGTCTGAGTTACAAGATTCAAGGGCCAAGCCCTTCCTCCCACTGCAAAGTTGCATCCACAAGTGAACCGGCCCTCCAGGACACATGAAAGGCAAAAAGTGTCAGAATTCACTGCATTGCTTGACTAGCAGGCAGCCCTGCTAGAATGAACAAAGGAAGCCTGTAGGGCTGGCGCATGACCGAGAGGTGTGATTTCCTCCGGTATCCACTCTGAAGGGGGAACTGTCAAAACTTCAAAGGGCATCATAAAAGTTCTTTGTTGCAAGCCGAGCCCAGCAGAGGCAGTTTTTTTTTGTGGATGAATTGCCTCACTTTTTGGCAATCAGATGAACTACACACCCAGGGCTGTGTTTCAATGCAACACACAACGTTGTTATATTTAAAATGAAGACAGAACAAATGCAGGGCCATTTTGAATGCTGTGCACAGCTCTTAGTCTTCAGATGACAGAACAGCAAATGTGGAGCCGTTCTGAATGCAGTCATTTTCTCATAATTCAAATGAAATAAAGCAAAGGCAGAGCCATTCTTTGGGTGGCAATGTTCAAAGCTAGCCACACATGTGCCAAGTAGACAAAAGCACATTCGTCGTTGTGACATTGTTTAAATGCGTTATTTTGTTGTAGGGGAGTTCTGCTTAGGGCCTTAAATGTACCCCAAAAATTACCCCCTGCTCTTCCATGACTTTTTATTGCAGGAGAGTAGGGCAGAGTGAGGTTCATTCAGGGGAATTCTCCTTCATCAGGGAGCAGCACTTCAGGATCTCCTTCCGTTTTTGGGTTGAAGGTTATGGGGTGGCACGCTCTTTCCTTTCTTCCCTTTCAGGTCCCTGGGGTGATCCTTGCCAGGCTAGACGGTAATGATGTTAATTATCTAGTAGAAGATAGATAAAAACAAGTTTTAGTATATTTTACTGACATTGTTCCCAGAAGATTTACAACAGTGGAAACATGATTACCATTTACAATTTTCAGGATATGAATCCATCTATTTTTTTACAATCACACCAAGTAAATTACTCAACAGAACAAGGTCAACAACTTAACTTTTATAACATCGTTTTCTCATTTTTACAATACCACCAAGTAAAAATACTCCCTGTTATATAGATATACCTATGCATCTAAATACTTCCCTTCGCTTTTTCTTTTCCTTTCTTCTCATTCTTGAGATGGTTCCTCTGCTTGGTTTTCCTTTGGCTCATCAATCAGCTGCAAAGCGACTCTGGGGTTACAGCTATTCAGCTGATTGATGTGGACCAATTTTTCTTCTGACAGTTCTCCTTTGGGTATACGGATCTTATAGGTGACTGGGGAAATTTTATCTACAATTTCAAAGGGACCGTGCCAGGAGGGTAGGAATTTCCGCTCCTTGGTCATGTTCCTCAGAAAATTGTTCAAGTAGACCCTGTCTCCTTCTTGATATACTTTTTTAGTAGTCTTTAAATCGTAGTGGGTTATCATCCCCTCTGCCGATTTCTCCAGATTCCGCTGAGTGTAGGCAAAAGCATGCTGAAGGTGTTTTCTCAGATTCTCAACATATTAATGTGTTGTGGATGCGTTAATCAGTGCCTGCTCTTGTGATCTATAGATCAGATGGTGGGGTACCACAATTTCTCATCCAGTCATTAGCTCAAATGGAGACATTTTGGTCAAAGAAGATGGTGTAGATCTGATGGCCATCAGGACAAGCAGTAATCGGATGTCCCGGCGAGGCCCAGAATCCGCCACAAACTTCTTAAGAATGCTCACAGTGGTTTTGTTGTACCTCTCAACTCCCCTACTAGAGGATAGTGGTATGCAATATGGAGTTTTCTCTTCACCCCAAGTATCTCCCACATCTTTGTCATCACTTTGCGGTTGAAGTGACTTCCTCGGTCTGACTCAATCCTTTAGGGAAGGCCAAAACGTGAGAAGATGTGGTTGATCATCAGGGCAGCTGCTGTTTCTGCCTTGCAATTTGGGGCCAGGAGACATTCCACCCATTTGGTAAACAAGCATGTTAATGTTAACATGTACTTGTTCCACATAGAGGAGCGAATCACAGACCCAATGAAATCGACTTGTAAATCGGACCAAGGCAGTGTCATCCCCTTTTCTGGAGGGGAGTTCGGTGTGTGAGTGAACGTGGCTGAAATTGTGCACACACAAGACACCCCTTCACATATCGGTCTAGCTCCTGAACCATATGTGGCCAGTATGCGACCTCTCACAAGATTTCTAGAGTAGTATGAAACCCCAGATAATTGGCTGTGGCCGCGTCATGGGCGTGACTTAGCACCAGAATGAGGAAGGTTCCACCCGTTGGTCACATCCAGAGATGGATCTCCTTACCAACAAACCGTCTTGGATTCAGAACATTTTGGGAAACTTCATCAACACTCAGAGATCCTCTTCCCCAATGTATTCAGTTTCCGTCACAGGAAAGTTTACGGGGTCCTCAATGTGCTGGTAAAATTTCCCAATAATCGTATCCCCTTTTTGTGCCGTGATCAAATCAACATCTGAAGTCTCCATACTCCATTGGGCAGTTGAGAGTTCATTGTGGGCAAGTGTTTGGGACCTGGTGACAGCAGGCTCCAGTTTTGGCTAAATGATCAGCCATGTCATTTCCAGTTTTGTCTGGTCCCTCGATTATGGAACAACCCTTAATCTTTTTCCAGTAGATGGTCATCCCATTAGAGGTGACCAGATCATCAATGTTTTGTATTAATTTACCATGCTTGTGTGGTTTATTATTTGCACACAGCATGCCTCTGGTTTTCCAATTAATCAGTTGCTGCACAAACCCGTTTTGGACATAATCTGAATAATTGATTATGACCAGTTTGTGGAGTCTGTGTTGCACGGCAGTGAGGATGGCCTGGTGAACTACCATCAACTCTGCCACCTGACTACTACAGGGACCGATCTTGTACCCAGCGGAGGGCTCTGGGGCACCATTCCCCAGGCATTCCCAACGCCGGCAACCAGTTCTTTTTCCCCATTGTTGTCAACATGGTAGGAGCACCCATCCACATAAACTGTGGGCATCCACTTGCACGTGTCTTCTTCATAGACTTTGTGCAGGGAATTCAGGTATGCCATGTTGTCTTGGGTTTTGAGACTTTCGTCCTCGAGACAATCATGCAAGTCAGCCAAATCTTGTGTGAGGGGAATCTTCTTGTTTTGCCCATATCTGACCTCCACAGGAAAGCCTTGCATGGACAGAATTCAGGAAGTAATTCTGGAATTACTTACATTCCCTGCCCGGATTCTGTCACCTTGGATATATTGCAAACGATGGTGATGAGTCTCGACGATGATGTGCTCCCCCTGGATGAACAGGCAGTCATTTTTCAATTCCCACACCGTTGCCAGGAGTGCCCTCTCACAATCGTTGAATTTTTCCTCCACAGAGGATAAAGTCTTACTCGCACAGGAGATGACTTTATTGAGCTTGTCATGCTTTTGATATAATACTGCTGTTAAGAATGTATTCGATAACCCTGTCTCCAAGAAGAACTCCTTGTATTTGACGGGGTAAGCTAGACAAGGTGCTTGTGAGAGGCTTCTTTTTAGTTGTTTCACTGTCTCGGCTTGTTCTGGACCCTACTCCCACTTGACTCCCCCTTTAACAAATGGATCAGGGATGTCATGACCTCTGCGTAATCCTCAATGAACTTCCTACTGTAATTAGTCACACCAGAAGGCTCCTTAATTCACTCAGAGTTGTGGGGTTTTTCAGTTTTAGTAGTGCTTCCACTTTCTTTGCCTGGGGACAGAGACGCTCAGTGGTGATTTCATGTCCCAAGATGTTTACATGGGTCCTACACCACTGTGCCTTCTGAAAGGACAGTTTTGCTCCACCAACCTTCAACTGGGTCAGAGCATCGCAGATTTCCACTATGTGTTCCTCCACAGTTGAGCTTTTAATTAGAACATCATCCACATAGGCCAGGTTACCCCTCTCACCCAAGTCAGGCATGGTATTATGCAGAAAGATGTTGAATTCATTGCCAGAGTTTATATATTCGAAGGGAGTTCGGGTCCATGTGTACTGCTGCCCCCCGAAGGTGAAGGCCAGCTTGTTCTAATCTTCCCTACATACGGGTACTGTCCAGTATTAATTGGTCAGGTCAATGGCAGTGTACACCCTTGACCCCTGGATCTGGGCCAGTCCCTGTTCAATGTAGGGAAGAGGCCATTCGGGACATGTGGATCTGTTTGTTCAGCTCCCTAAGGTCTGCACATAGTCTCCATTTGCCATTGGGTTTTAGAATCCCCTGTACCGGATTATTAAAGGTACTGTGGGCTGGACGAATTATCCCACAGGACTCTAGGTTTTTTATGATTTCTGTAAGGGACTCAATAGATGCGAGCAGCAATCGATATTGCCTCAGAGATACGGGAGTCATCCCAGGGTGCGTGGGAATTGAGGTATGATGTATCTCAGTGCGACCACAGTCGTACAAGTCCACAGCAAAGATGTCCTGAAAATCTAAGAACACCTGCTTTAACTTTTGCTTTTGCTCCTCGGTCTCACAGGCATCAGCGAGGTTGACACTTTCTTCAACCATCTGGCTGAAGCCTGGGTAGACCTCAGGTTTTGTGATCTCAGCGGTCTCCTCCAGCTGCGTGGAGAGATCTTTGGTGAGGGAGTTGACCTAAACAGGAGGTTTCAGGTAGGAGATGCAGTCATTGTTGACCTGGAATATCACCATTTACCCCCTTGCCGGGTGAAGATCTTTTCTGGTGGTATGTAATCATCACAGCCATGGCAGTCAAAAAAAGACATTTTTCTCAGCACCCCGAATAAGTAGTAATTTTGAATTATGTCCGTTTTTCATGTGATTTTGAGATAAATGGAAAGAGACCAAGTGCAGGTTTCTAGCACTTGGTGAACTGAAATGGTCCTGAAAGACACATTTCTGGGTGAATTATAAATGACACAAATCTGAAACTAAATGGGAAGATGCTAGATGTTATTGGGAATATATGTAGTTATTTGCAGAATTGTAAATATTATGCATTTCAACAAAATTGCAAAAATGTGCCAAAGGGTGATGCGACTTGCACAAATCAGAGTTCGGATTGTCCAATTTCCTGGGACTTATTGAATCTGCATATCTACTTCTTATGGTGAAGGCTAGTATAAATTTGAAGTTTTGATCAATAACTCATTTCTGGTAAAAAGTAGCTTTGAGAGACAAAGAAAAGTCATAAATGCAAACACACACATGATGTCATTTCCCCTGAACCAATCGGCCCAGGGTAAGGAGGGAGGACTTTTAATTTGCCCTATCCTAAGAGAGGCGTAATTCCAAAGTCCTTCCCCCAGATTGCAAAATTCGATGATGTCATTTTGGCTATAAAAGGGGGAGACAGAGAAACGCAAGGGACTTCAAGACTTCAAGATCCAGGAAAGTAGAGATACATCCATCCATCCAGATCCAGCCACACACAAGAATCCAGGGAGAAAGGAGAGTAGGCAGCAAATCCCATTCAAAAGAGAGCCCAGTGACCAGATCCCTTGCCTAGATGTCCAGCATCCCATCCATCTGTCTGCAGTGACCAGACCTTGCCTAGCTGTCCAGCATCCCATCCAGGAGAGCCAGGTGACCAGATCCCTTGGCCTAGCTGTCCAGAGACCTCGCTGGTTGTCCAGAATCCCAAACTCAGGGTTACATTGTAAGTATCACATCACCCAGTCCCCAAACTGCATATCCTGCTCTTTTGACCATTGAAATCCCATTCAAAATCCCAAATTGCCAGTATAATCGGTTTACCTTTCCGTAGATGAATCTGTAGTAAAGCCTGTGTATGTTGGTGTATTCCTTTGACAAGTTCTCCATAGTCTGTATAAACCTGTGGCATTATTTGCAATTAAATCAATGAATTCCCCAATAAAAGGATTCACAGTGAGCTGGTTGAAGTTCAGAATCAACCCCCTCATGTCAAGTGCCTTTCTTTAGTAATTGTAGCTGTTAAAACATAGCCTCAACAGAACTAGTCTTTGTTTAGCAAAAACCAAATTTACCCATGTATAGTGCTTTCCTACCACTCCCGATTTGCATTCATCCCATAGAAAAACCCAAACTGTAATCCCGTTAAAAGTAATCCCTTTCTATCAGAATCCTCCTATCTGTTCTATACCTTTGTTCCTTATCCTGAAAACAGATTTCTGATTTTGACAGCTCAGCCCTTCTCGTGGCTGCATGTCATCAAAAGTCCCATGTAGAAACAAATTGTCATTCTGATGCGTGTGTTTTCTTTTGCATTTGTCTTTTTCCCAAAATCAATTTTCTTACCTGTGTTCACGTTGCCTTGGGGCCCTGATTAGTAATCTGTAAGCTTTCTGATCACTCGAGTGTAGCAACATGAATTTCCTGCCTAGCTATCCCACCACAGTTTCAAACTGCTATGCAAGTAACAATTGTAATCCGATTATGGCATTTTGCTCATAATTAAGGTTTGCATTTTCGTTTCTGGCCTCCCATCTTGGGGCGGTGGGCTGAATTCTAAATCAGATTTTCCCTCTTCATTCTGACTCTTTGCCACTGCCTTCCATCCAAAAATAATTTAGTCAGCAGAAGCTTGGAGGTCAGTGCTGCAGGGGGAGTGATTAACATGAATGCTATCTGTTATTATGAAAGGTTTCTGTATATATTTGTTAGGAGTTTGAATTAACTGTATTGAGGGAATTTTTGCATTTGTATTGCCACAACAGTAGTGGCTGCTGCGCAATTATTTGATTTTGGTTGTTTTTTCATTGAGCCATAACATTTATAAATATCTTATTGTTGCACACCGGCCTGGTTCCTAGTCCATTGTGACACAGGGTGTTCGTTAAGGTGGGTGTGAGATGGGTTGGGGGACTACTCAAGGAACCCAGGATTGAAAAAAATATAGAAAAGGCATTTTTATTGTGCGCCACATTCATTGTCAGTGGAAGAAGTCCCTGGCTGGACTGTGCCATGTTATAAAACTGTTACAGAAAGCAAGAATGGGTGTTCATACTCGACTATCTTCTTGCACACCAGACATGTTGTTCTTCCTTAATTGCACTGCTTCCCCTTGCTATTTTAATCTTATTTACATCCAAAGAAAGGGATTTTAATTGTAACTTATCCATTTTTAAATTAACATATTTTGACTTTTCTATGTGCCATTTTTACTTATAGCCACCATTAAGAGTCTGGTTTCTTTTCCACACTTATTTTTGTAAAATGCAAAGAAAGACATTTCTTCAAGGCTGTTTGTTTTCATGGCAGACATCTTATGCTTACTTTGTTTTACCCAATAGCCTCACCAATTTCTTGCATTTAACAATCCATTATTACCATTTATTTCTTTGGATATGGCAACCCATGTTTGGTTTTAGTATACTTGCCACATTGATGTGGCATTACTCATGCCAATCTAACAATAACATAATATATGTAGATCAGTTTTCATCTATATAGTCCCAGTGACAGTTATTGTTTCTACTTCTTATACAATGTATTTCATTAGAACACATTTAGTTCATGATCTGTATTTAGACCTAGCTTCATTGACTGGAACCGAAATATTAATGATGCTTCCTATTGTAGGCACATTTCTCTTTTTTCCACCATTTATGTCAATCTCAGTGTATTGTTGCACCCAATGATCTGCTAACAGTTGTCTGATCTTTAATTCGTATACTTCATATATATTCCTATATACACAGCTTCAATATTTTTATGGTGCTTCCTTTATATATTTTTATCAGAAATGCATTGTATGGCATATATTACATATGTACTGCTGCAATTAACAAATGCATCAATCAAACTTTTTTTTTACCTTGTTTATCTGAATACTCCTATATATTGTTCTATGCATATTTTCAGAAACTGCACAGTCCACATTTGAAGAACCGTTTTGGAGAATGAGGCAGCCACAGTTTCCTTTGTCTCTTTCTATTTTGGGTTTTTGAATACTATGCTCTGTTTGTTTTCCAAGAAGTTTACTCATTCTTAGTCAGCCAACAATATGCTCCAAAGTTAGCCTAATATATTGGTCACAATTTTACTTTGGTAAATAAATCTGGTTATAAATAAACATCTTTCGTTTAGATTAGTAGGTTTTGGTTTTGGTGTCAAAAGTTATGTTCTACTTCTATTTTTAGCAGAATTGTTTGCCTCTTTGATTGTTCACATGTTTTCAGTTATCTTACATTGTTCCTCAAACCACAGATTTATACCGAAGTTTCTTCTGGCTCTAATAAATTCCCCCAAAGGGGATTTTGATAATAACACTTTGTTATGATAACTTAATGCTAATAGGGTTGTATATGTTCAGTTATTTTCCAATATATTTTTGTTTCAATTTTGTTGTCAATAATCGTAATTCTCAAATTGAAAAAAATGTATTTCTTAACAGCTATGGCTGCAGGTAAACTTTACCCCAAAGTAATATGAAGTTACAGATCTAAAGAAATGTGTTAGTTCTTTCTCTGTACCATTAAAGATCAGCATTCCTTTGAGAAATTATTGATATACTTTCAAATAGGCAGTAAACCGAAGCAAAACTGAGGTATTGCTTAACAAAGACTCCTCATACTATGAGGCAGTGGTTTCAAAGCTCTCAAATAGCTACTACATGGCACTTTTTAAGGGGGTCGAAATTTAGGGGAATTACGCCTGCCTGTTACAAAACTCCTTTATAGGAATTATGTCACACCTCCATCTCCATCATCTTGCATGACAAATGTGGACCTGAGTTCAGTTTAAAGTTTATTGAAGCACTCTGGGACAGAATTCTCAAAAGTCGTAATGAAGGTTTTACTAAAATGTGTTTGAAAGCAGATGCAGATTGAGGTTGCCTGCTTGGCTTATAAATCCTTGCTTAATTGCAGCTGTTTCTGCCACCTAGTGAGGATGTCTATTGGCATCAGGTGTGTAGAGTGAGGAATGTCATTATGAAGCCACACAATGACCTAGAACTGCCTATTTTGGTTCATATGTGGCCCTTTAGAACACTACTATTTTGGGCTCATCGTTGTGTTTCAGCAGCACCCAGTGATTTACATAGTTTTAATCAAAGGCGGTGTTTTAGTGCCACCATCAGTTTCGGCTCATAAGAGGGTTTATAGCACCACCTAAGGAGACTTCATAGTTTTGGCCCCGAAGGGAGCGCACATTAGTATCTTCATTCGGTTTGGCTGCTGGGATGTGTTAGCATCACTTAGTGATACTGCATAGTTTTGGCTAACAGAGTGCACTTCAGCTTGGCCATTCGCTTTGCCACATGGGTAGTACAGTAGCATTATCTGGTGAGGCTAAAGCTTTGACCTAAGTGGTGGCACTGTAAAACCGCCATTCATTTTGGCTCTTTGGTGGTGCGTTACCACCAGTGAAAGCACAAAATATTGTTAGCAATATAGGGTATTTGACATGCACCACTGCACAATAAAAGGCACGGATGACGGTTCTGTTGCTGTGAGAATGCAGGGCATCTGCACTCCTCTCCAGTGCAGTGGCCCCTTGGCTCTGCCTGAGATCTGTGCGGAAGGAGGAGAGGCGTAGTCGGGATTGTCTAACAAGTAGGGCTTGAAGCTAATGCAGTTGGGCCCACTACAGTGAAATCGACATCTGTAAATGCCCACACAGAACTGTTGAGTGGGCATGTACAGGTTTTGGGTGGGCCTTGCCCACTCAGGCCCTACCCTGTCTACGCCTCTGGGAAGGAGGCATTCCCTTTCCCAAAGCCAACACTGTAGAGTTTGCCAATGTTTTTCCTATGAGCTGCTGCCGTTAGGTCCGACTATACCTTAAACTATTTCAAAATATTTTTGGGATCGGTTTTGTTTTGGAAAATGGCCCAGGTAAAATGTGTTAATATGATCGTGGTAGTAACAAAAGCGATCTTCAGGTTTTCGATGTAATGCTTCTGGCGCATTTATCTTGAAGGCCTACTGGTGTCACGGGCCTGGATGTCAGTTAAGTGCGCACACTGTCAAGGACTGTGCAGCTGGACTGCGTCACAGGGCAGCCCTTCGAATGTTATGCAAAAGGAGGAATGTCTTAACCATAACAAATTATTTTTTCGTTTTACTTCCTAGCGTGTGCCGGGAAAGAGGCCTTAACGCTTTAAAGAGGCAACAATTACTCTACCAAGAACACATTTCCCAATTATTTCAGGGAAAATTGGAATTCCCAGAGAGCCTGTACCTTTTCAGCAGTCTGGCTTGACGACGCAGAAATAGACATAACTATTGCTTTGACAGGTTGTCCGAAGATGCCGTGCACTCAAGCAAAATCCTTTTGCTTTCATTCAACGCTCTTCACTTTGGATAAAAAAACAGCTGTGGACTGACATCTTTCACCAGTTACAATAATAGCTATCTGAATTACGTTCACCTGAGCCCAGGACAATCCGTTTAACAAAGTGTTTTTTTGTATATATTGGCATGTTATGTTGTGTTATCCTATACTGTTTTTTGTTATCCTATGTGTGTTCTATTATGCACACACTGGGGTAGTACCAGAAAGTGACCCATGTCGATACAGTGTCCTCAGTATTTAAATACAATGTCGTTCATGCGAGCAGGGTAAAATATATATTCACGTTGAGTAGAAAAATACATATTCTTGTTGAAAAACAAATGGCAACGATATTGTAGTGTCCAGCACCATCCATGTACAGCAGTTTCCTGCCGGTGTGAGACTTGTCTGAACAAGCTCAATTTTATCAGACTTTGAAATATCTTTTCTCTGTATTTTATAACTTGTTTTTCTTCTGAAGACTGAACAAGCACATTAATAAATGTGCCACACAGTGAACACAACATAAAGACGCACTCGTAGGTAGTAGAAACCCACTCTAATACATTAAAGCGAGCATCCATGTTTCCTGTCTGACGACTGTCATGTATTTTATTAAACCTGCACCCAGTCCTGGCTCCATGCGTGGATGCTGCATCTCAAAGAATGAGCAACGCGAGCCCTCTGGATCCGGGGCGTAGGTGCAGGGGGGCGCCGAAGAACGATGACCAGCTTTAATTCACCGCTGAGTTGGTTTATTGTTCAGGTGGATGACTGTAGTGACATGGCAGCAACAAGCCCAGGTGAATGAGAGTAGAAGGAGCATTGGCTCTCGGTGGATTCATTTTATTTGCAGAGCTCGTAGGTGTTGTATTGATGTTTACTCACTGTCAAGGTTATTTCGGAAAGTAAAAGCAACCTTTCCATTAAAAACATCACGATATTAATATAAAATCAGCAATTAACTACAGTGTACACTATGGAACAACGAATGGATTCTTTTTTTTTTAAACTCTTTATTTCTCATTTTCAACAAGTTACAATAAACAACAGTTCTTAAAACAACAAAGACATGCACAGTCAGATGACTCACAGTAGAACATAGCATACACGTCCAATATAAATCAGACCATAAGAGCTGCAAGCCCATGAACACAGTTGACAATCAAAAGATGAGTCGCAAAAAGCGTAGCATACAAATGGCTCATCATATAGCATACGAAGCAAAACAGAAAGTTAATTCATTGAGGTGGTAATCGATATGTTCCTTTGTGCCAGGCACATTTTAAAAACGTTAAGAGCCAAGGCCACTTTCGGTGAGTTTGTCCATAATAGATGGACAAATGCTGGTCGGTATTGGATAACATCAGTTTCTCTTAATAAGGGAATTAAAGTTGCCTTTCTGATATTAGCGTAAATGGCGCAGAAAAACAAGAAATGTTCCAAGTCCTCTTTTGGTGCTAAGCACAGCGGACAGGATCGGTCCATACTGTTATGGCCTGTCCGAGTCGCGGTAATAGCTCTGAGTGGCACGCAGTTGAATCTAGCCCTTGTTAGAATAAATCTCTGATTTGAGGTGGATGCCCAGAGTAAGCATGTTTGCACATAGAAATCTCGTCTGATTGCATGCCGTCGATTGAACGATTTCTCAAGCTCCACTTGCTCAGGTTTGTCTTGATAAGTGCGACCAAAGCTTTTTTTTTAAAAAAGCTTTCTGCCATTACTCTATTTAAAATGTCCTGTGCTTCAGAAAAGTGCAGTGCATTTATTTCAGTATGTTTCATATTTATAGCATTGAGCCATGAGATGTTTAATGAATTTTCCCTTGTTAATAAAAAGTTGATGAGTTCCTAAGTAAGAGCTGTCTCATGATTCTTTCTCATTCACATTCAATGCAAAGCTGGATCTGCAGATGTGAGCAGGCCATTCCATGTGGCTGCCATAATGTCAGTGTGTCCTACAATGTGATGTGATTTGTATCAGCCTTACCTCCAGAGACTCTCCCCCACTCCCAGGGGAATGTCAATGACCACCCCAGCCAGCGCTGTAGTAGATGTAAGGTTAGGGAAAAGCATGTACCCGTCACTATACAACAGAGGTGAGAGGAGGCAACAACCCCTGCAGTAGGTGGCTGCTCTCAATTGCCAACATAGGATAGGTTTACCAATGTCACATGCATTTGCATTTATATTGATAGTCCACTGCTCACACCATCCATGAACCTTTGGTGTGTATTAAAAGACATGTACCTTGTATAACACATCAATACACATTAGTTCACATAGATGCCCACACTTCATAATCATGTTCTATGTCATCTGATGTCACTCAGTAATGAACACTCAATGTATGTGTCTTAGACTCCCATGTTAAAATATACATCTTTTTAATTATGAGAAGCATGTAATAAAGAAACATCATCATTATTATCATCACTATACACAACACACTTACAATGCAATAAACAATACACGGAAAAGCTGAACCATTGCCATTGCCTCTACCTCAAATCAATCAAAACTAAGACTGATAAACCTTCATCAAGAAATCAAAGTCACCTTAAAAATCAACTACCTGCCTCACCAGGTCATGATAGACAACCTCACAGATCATGAGAGAGGATAGCTCAGAGGCAACGTGTTTGCCTTGGAAGCAAGACAACACAGAGCAACACAGGTTCGATAACCCCTGGTCTGCGCGTAGAAACCACTGGGTATTAAGCGTGTTATAAATAACCACTCATATCATATCATGATAGGCAATTTAGTACCTGCCTCACTGTGAGGAAAGATTTCCATTTCATTTGTAATTTTCCCTCCAGTTGAATACCCCCCAACGTTTTGCTGCTGTTATACACCATAGTCTGACTTTGCCAGAGGAGCACAGCCTTCAGCTGCACTCCCATGGGCTTTTCACTCACTTTATTATAGGGAAACTGACATGCCCTTAAAGACAGTCAGTACTGGGAGACTTTGTATCCCTTAGACCATGTCAATGTTGCAACTTTTCGCAACATGTTGCAAGTGCACAATTTACCTTCCAGTATAGTGCACTTGGGTCTTCCTGTCATTTCTACAGGTCCTAGATACTCTTGAGGGATTTTTATTATGTGCCTTGGACAGGGCCGGTGGCAGCTTATCTTTTTATACATTTTTAACCCTTTCCTTCCAGGTACACCATATTTACTGTGTTTGGCACGAATAGGTGGCCTGGCTCCAAAATGGCCGTGCCACGAGGTTATTTGTCCTGTCCTTTGGCCATCTTGCCACTTCACCTCCCCCAGGTTGAGCTGACCCCAGTCAGTCCTTATTTGGGCATGCATTCTCCCGCGAAACACCAAGCTTTTGCTGACTTCTGCATGCCTTGTGTGTGTGCTTTCAGGATGTGGGTTGGACTGTCTGGTTCCAATACACATCCGGGGTGCCAGAGAGTCTGGTATGCTGTGAATGCCTGGGACCACCATGGTCCATGATTGGTCCATATATGGTGAGCCTGTAGGTTAGCAGATCTCCTATTGGGTCCTCTTCTTTTGACGCAAAGGAGATTCTGGATAAGAGAAGGCTCCAAACACCCATACCATTTTGATCTCTGGAATTCTCACTGAACGAAGGATAGGATCCAAGTATCCTGAAACTAAGAAGCAGAGTCGAGGAACCACTGATGACCTGCTGGAAGGTTTGGCACACTGAGCTTGCTGTTGTCCTGCTGGACCCCTCTGCATCTGATAAAACTAGAAGGTCTGCAAAGGCGCTTTGACCCATTGGAATAGTGGGACTAACTATTCTCAGCACCTTCATCAAACCCTGCAAGTAAGCCTTCTCAGAAGTGTCCCTGGGCCAACCATTTGGGAATCAACGCTGTAACTTTGTAGCTGAAAGCAGCAGAGCCGCCAGATTGCCGCATTTGAACCTGCAACCGAATTGGACTGACAAAGTTTGGCCTGGGGTGCGCCAGGGGTCAGTGAGTAATTTCAACCCTTGCCGGTGGCCCCTAGTGCATACATCCATTTTTATGCACGAGTAGCCCCTGAAGGCACCTCTCCTTTCAACAGATATCCTCAGCTATCAAACTATTCCCAACTCCTGGAACCTGTTCTGCCCTCATGGGGAGACCCTCCACGAATAGTGGGAACCTATTCTGCATCATCTCACCCACATTCCTGAGCTTCTACAGACCCTACAAGAGACCCTGTTTTCGCCTATGTGCACTACCGCATCTGCCAGCATTGCAAGTACATTTGAGTAGTAGGCTCTCCTCTTTTTAGGGACTAGACTGCCTTTCAGTTAGGATTGTGATTACTGCAGAACTGCCTAAAGACTCTGCATTACGTGCTTCCTTCCCTTTTCTAGGATGTGGACCCATTTCGTACATTAACTCTTAGGCCCTTTCGTTTTGTATGTGTATTTTTGTATTTTAGTAGGATTGTGTGGTTTAAAAGTGTTACTGTTAATAACTATTGTGTTGAAACTCAAAGGCCTTGAATAAATGTATTTGTATTTTTAATATATATACACTTGACTGGGAGAGATTTGTAAGTGTCATTTACTCTGTGTGCTCATTGAGGTCTTTCAGTCACCCTCACCCCTCCTGAGACCTAGTCCTGACCGCTGCCAATGCTACCTTGATTGGTCTGGCTTGCCTCAATCAATACTCAATACCTCAATACCTTTCTCAATGTGATATCAAATGCAGGGTAAATAAAGTCTCCTCATACTCTCAAAGGTAGGGAGCTGAAGAGAGCTGGAAAAACTGAATGCCTGGAAAAATGCACAATTCAAAATAAAATTGAAACAATTGAAAAAATGAAAAAGTTGGAAAAAATCCAAATGGACACCTGGTGCTGCAACTTGGCTTTTCATCAAAAATGCATAATAATCGGATTAAATGCTTCAAAAAGAATGTAATATATTCAACAATAATTCAATGTCCATTGGACTTAATGGTGTCAGCATATACCCAACCCAGCATAAGGTGCCTGCTCTTAGGATGTGAGCTGAATAAGGTGCCTTGAGGAAAAATAAAAACAATTCCCCAAACAGCTCAAAAGAAAGCAAAAGAAAGTAGAGTGCTGCTTAAAATAAATCAAAATAGCTAGAACCCAGTTTGAGGCTTCAAAAATCCAGAAAAATATTTAGCAGTGGAATCATCCCTTCCATCAGAGGAAGCCTTTTCTGTACTTTATCTCAGTCCAGGCATATGCGTCTGCCAGCTCCTTCACCTGAACAGCAGTGGACATGGGCTAAACTCACTACCTTATATACCCACTGGGCAGTCCCTATTTTGATGCCTTTCCATGCCTACTGTCTCTTTCCTTCAGAGGCCAATAGGAATTGCAAGTTGGCTGACAACATCTTCCTTTTGCAAACACCAGCCAAGGACAAAGTCCTGTTCTTCAGAGCCCACAAGCAATTTTGCCAGCAATTATATTTTAGATCACTGCACTTTCATGTGCACAGCATAGTGAACGATGTGGATCTGTCTTTCAGCGTAATAGAACAACAGAAGGTCTGCTTTCTGTAGTTCACAGTGTTTGCCACTTATCTATGTTTTGTGTTTTGCGAGAACATTGGCTTCCGTTCCAGAGAGAGCCAACATTGAACTTGACTGTGATGTTTATGCAAGGAGACTGCCCTTTACCCAGCTCAAGGTCATTGGCGCGCACCCCGGGCTATTTAAAAAAAAAACCTTAATGTACATTAGTAAAGCAAAGCTTGCTTTTCACTAAATATATATGTGTTTACATCGCAATTGTGCATTATAGCAAGAAAGCCTGTATTCCAAGTGTCTATCTCGCACTGTGCAGAAGTATTTCTTTTCAAGTGATTATATTGTGCTGTGCATTTCAGCATATACAATAATGTTTTCATCGCGCTGTGCCAAGTAGCAAGGCAGGCCTGTTTGCGGCTCGAATGAGTGGCTAATATGAGCAGACCTAGAAAATACATGTCTCACATCGCCATAAGGCGTAGAACAGGCCTGGAGGCTTTAGAGGAACCACGCGAATAAGAACGAAGAGACAAAAGAGCATGAACAACATGACAGAATACTTATTTTCTAAAATGTATTCACCCAGATTCTTCACTATTTACTAAATGTCAAAACATAAAGATTTAATTCTTAAGATGAGCCAGCTGCTGCAGGTACCGATCATCAGACAATCTTCAGCGCTGATGATCACTGATGAACCAGGCATGTTTGCCACAGAAACAGTTCCAAACAGTTTTCATGTTATTCAGGATACAATTTTGGTGCATTGACAAGTTCACTTCTGCTGGTCATGATGAAGTAAAATGTTGATTATGATCAGAAATAATCCAACTACAAAGATGTGGAGCACAGATTTTTTACCTGTGAATGGGATTTCAAAGCAGTTCATAATCCTTTCCATGGATTGAAGAAAGCAACTGTATTCATCAGCCAGTAGATGGAGTTTTAGATGGAGCTCCCATTTGTTTGGATTATATCTTGCCGACAGGGCATGAATCTTCTTTGGCCATTCTGGTATGCTTCCATTAGGTCACTGGCCAACGGTAATGCTCTTTTCGATTATTCAATGAAAGTCACTGTTGTGCCAGCGCTGTGCATTTCCACATTCATGAGAAATGCCAGTCTCAGTGTTAGTTGTGGGTTCCTCAGTGGCGATAGCTTCACTTTAGGTCAGTTAAATAGCACTACCTCAGTTCGCACTGGTAGATGTAGAACATAATAACTGTGACAGTTCACCACATTTGATACTGTAATCATGCTGGCAATACCCACAGGCACACCACATCATGAGGCATTGACCTGCGCAATGTAGAATCCATTCGATAATAGCAGAGCTTTGCTACTGCAGGTTTGCATTCAAAATCCACTTGGTATGCACTTGGTTGAGTTTGAATTCTGCTCACATCGTCCGATCTTGAGAATGTCCTGGCATCTTATATGGGGTGTTCCCACACATTTCCTCAGGGAATACAGTTGCACTTTAGAGATATCATGACACAAACACCCATGCATGGGTGTAGGGCAACTCACAGAGAGTTTGTATCCATGGCTTCTCTGCTTGTTGCATGGTGCCCATGGACAACAGTTCTTCATACAACAGAGGTAGTTCTGCATTCAGGATCCCATGCAATGCCCACAATAAAAGGATTTTGTCCCACGCCGATATTCTGTACAATATTCTCTTGAGTACACTCAGCAAAGTGTAGGTGGACTCTGAGTGGCCTGTCTCTGAGCATGTCTAGATAGATTCAGTTCTGTCAGCAGCTCTGGCCAAGTATTGATTGACCAGACTAGAACGCCTGTAGAGAGTATGTACAGGAAGTCTGTGATCTTCAGAAGTTTAAAGATTGCTTGTTGTTTACCAAGTCCACTTGGATGATATGCACCGTATTCACTACCACATCCCTTCAGTTTGTAGATTCCCTGCTGCAATGCAATGAAGTTGTCATCGGCTGTAAAAATGGCTCATCTTGATCAGCCGTCTGGCCAGTCCTTGGATTTTCAAGATGATTTTCTTCAAGGTAGGTTTAGCTTCTTTCACCTCCTTTTTTGCCCTAGCCTTTCCTAGATGACATATCCTGCCTAGGATGCTGTCTGCCTGACTCTCCCCATGTTTTTACACTAACAATCCCATGTTAAGGGGTTTGCTTTGCCATCAGTTGACATGCTATGCCTATGCTGATATGAATGACATAGGTTTGTTAAATGTTCAGAAAATGTTTTGGGAAGCACAAGCTAACTAGGGCCCTAAAACTATTGTGTCATATATGACAGTCACTGCCTGCAAGATTCCAGTCTACTGGAAGGCCTGGGGTGTTTGTATTATGTTCGTATTTACCTTCCTGTATTGCTTTGTTAGGCTGTCTAGTTGTCTACAAAAAAATCACCCTCCTTGGCGTCCCAATCGGGAAATGCGGGTAAATGTGTTGGACTACACATTGTCGTAAAATGAGTGTGATTGAGAAAACATCAAATGTGGAAGGCTAAAAGCTACATTTAGCATGTCAGTTCCATTCACTTGCCAAGATTTACCCCCATGACGTGTTAAGAGGGACTGGTTCTTGTCATGTGTTCCCTGCCATTGTGGCATAGAATGCTTCATGTTAGACTATGGAAAGTGTAAATCACATATACTGGCCATCTGTAGGAGGTGGGAGGAATATATATATATATATCCATTTTGCGCTATACGCTCTTCTTTCACTTGGAACTTTGGTATGTAAGGGAAGTGTATCATAAGAGGAACATGACAATGCCCCCAGTAGGTTGAGTCAAACCACTGCATAGGTTTCCCCTAATAGATAAGGAAAGTGTGTAAATATTTCACAAAACATACATGTTCTGCCATGTCATCCAGCTTTTCTAGACCAACAATGCTCCTTGAGCAAAAGCTTCTATCTTGGGTCTTAACAGGTACCTATAGGTGTCGGTGATGTAAATCATAGATTAATCTGTTAACAATAGTGTATGTACCTGAAGTTGCATACTGTGCCAACAATAGGGTTATACTTGCTTGTCCAGAAGTGTCCTAACTCGGTTATAGGTCAAAGGATCGACTGCAAAGGGTCGAATGACAAAAGGTTTGAGTCAATAGTCTCGAAAACAAAAGGTTCAACAACATTTTTTTTTTTAAAATACATTTTTACCTATATGGAAACCCAGAAATAAATATATAAATAAAAAAAACTCAAACTTTAGTTTTCGACCCTATTGACTCTCACCTTTTCCATTCGAGCCTTTTGTAATCGATCCTTTGACTGGACACCTCCTAACTCTAGTTGGTATATGTTCATTTGTTTAGAGCAGGGCTGCACAACTGATTTTGACAGAGGGCCGAAAGGACCTTAAATGATGGCTATAGTGGGCCGAAAAGTAAATGTGGGTGGGGCAGTAGGCACGGTGGGGCAGGAGGCTTTTTCAACCCCCAATTGTTTATTAAACACATGGAAAAAGAATACGTTTTTGAGGTGTAATGATTTTTATTTGTATTTCAAACTTATATTTTGTACCACACATTTTCCATTGTTATTTATTTCGATTTAGTTATTGCATATCGTATGTTTAAGTAAATTATATATATTTTATTGACACTTGGCTGGACATTCCATTATTTTGGACTGCTATACTTTGCTGTTTGGATTGCCCAAGAGGAGGATGGCCTTCGTTGAATCAGGTTTCCACAAAAAGCAAAGGATGTACATCTCCTAACTCTGCCTGTTTTAGCTTTATTTTTGGGTTCACTCTTGGAGTGCGACACTATGCCCCATAGCCCTCACCCCTCAACCAAACACTATGCCCCATGGCTCCCACCCCTCAACCAAACACTATGCCCCATGACACCCACCCCTCACGCAAACACTATGCACCAAGACACCCACCCATCATGCAAACACTAAGCCCCAAGACACCCACCCCTCATGCAAACACTATGCCCCAAGACACCCACCCCTCATGCAAACACAATGCCCCAAGACACCCACCCCTCAAGCAAACACTATACCCCAAGACACCCACCCCTCAGGCAAACACTATGCCCAGAGACACCCACCCCTCAACCAAACACTATGCCCCATGGCACCCACCCCTCATCCAAACACTATGCCCCAAGACACCCACCCCTCATGCAAACACAATGCCCCAAGACACCCACCCCTCAAGCAAACACTATGCCCCATGGTCCCCACCCCTCAACCAAACACTATGACCCACAACACCCACCCCTCAAGCAAACACAATGCCCCAAGACACCCAGCCCTCAAACAAACACTATGCCCCAAGACACCCACCCCTCAAGCAAACACACCCCTCAAGCAAACACTATGCCCCAAGACACCCACCCCTCAAGCAAACACTATGCCCAAGACACCCAACCCTCAAGCAAACACTATGCCCCATGGCCCCCACACCCTGACCTAATACTATGCCCCATGACCCCCACCCCTCATGCATGCACTATGCCCCAAGACACCCACCCCTCAAGCAAACACTATGCCCCAAGACACCCACCCCTCAAGCAAACACTATGCCCCATGGCCCCCACCCCCCAACCAAACACTATGCTCCATAATCATACAGACCCCAACCCCACCACCCCCAACTCAACACACAAACTCACAAGCATACACCATGCACCCATACAGACCCGAACCCCCCACCCCCAACTCAGCACACAAACCCACAAGCACACACCATGCACCCATACAGACCGGAACCCCCCACCCCCAACTCAGCACACAAACTCACAAGCATACACCATGCACCCATACAGACCCGAACTCCCCACCCGCAACTCAGCACACAAACTCACAAGTATACACCATGCACCTATACAGACCCCCACCCCCAACTCACCATACAAACTCACAAGCATACACCATGCACCCATACAGACCCAACCCCCCCACCCCCAACTCAGCACACAAACTCACAAGCATACACCATGCACCCATACAGACTCCCACCCCCAACTCACCATACAAGCTCACAAGCATACACCATGCACCCATACAGACCCAAACCCCCCACCCCCAACTCAGCACACAAACTCACAAGCATACATCAATATACCCTTACAGACCCAAACCCTCAACTCAGCACACAAACACACAAGCATACACTATGCACCCATACGGACCCCCACCCCAACTCACCATACAAACTCACAAGCATACACCATGCATCCATACAGACCTGTACCCCCCACCTCCCAACTCACCAAACAAACTCACAAGCATGCACACATACAGACCCGGACCCCCCACCACCACATCTCAACATACACTGAACGTGCACACAACAACAACAAACATTCAGGCAGGCCCGACACCCCCCACCCCCGCAGCCCCTCCAGCATCTCAACATACACTGCACTTGCACAAAACACATTCAGGCAGACCCGACACTCACCCCACCCCGGCATCTCAACATAAACTGAACTTGCACACAAAAACAAACATTCAGGCAGACCCGACACACACCCCACATCCGCATCTCAGCATGCACTTTCATACAATAACAAACATTCAGGCAGACCCGACACCCCCCTCCCCCCAGCATCTCAACATACACTGCACTTGCACACAAACACATTCAGGCAGACCCGAAACACACCCCACTCCCGCATCTCAACATACACTGAACTTGCACACAAACACATTCAGGCAGACCCGAAACACACCTCACTCCCACATCTCAACCTACACTGAACTTGCACACAAAAACAAAAATTCAGGCAGACCCGACACACACCCCCACCTGCATCTCAACATGCACTTTCACACAACAACAAACATTCAGGCAGACCCGACATCCCCCTCGCCCCCCAGCATCTCAACATATATTGCACTTGCACACAAACACATTCAGGCAGACCCGACACACACCCCCACCTGCATCTCAACATGCACTTTCACACAACAATAAACATTCAGGCAGACCCGACACCCCCCTCCCACCCAACATCTCAACATACACTACACTTGCACACAAACACATTTAGGCAGACCCGACACACACCCCACCCCCGCATCTCAACATACACTGAACTTGCACAGAAAAACAAACTTTCAGGCAGACCCGACACACACCCCACACCCGCATCTCAACATGCACTTTCACACAACAACAAACATTCAGGCAGACCCGACATCCCCCTGCCCCCCAGCATCTCAACATACACTGTACTTGCAAACAAACACATTCAGGCAGACCCCGACACACACACCAACCCCCGCATCTCAACATACACTGAACTTGCACACAAACGCATTCAGGCAGACCCGACGCACACCCCACCCCCGCATCTCAACATACACTGAACGTGCACACAAACACATTCAGGCAGACCCGACACACACCCCTCTGCCACCTCTCAACATGCACTTTCACACAACAACAAACATTCAGGCAGACCCAACATCCCCCTGCCCCCCAGCATCTCAACATACACTGCACTTGCACACAAACACATCCAGGCAGACCCGACACACACACCAACCCCCGCATCTCAACATACACTGAACTTGCACACAAACACATTCAGGCAGACCCGACACACAACCCACACCCGCATCTCAACATGTACTTTCACACACAACAAACATTCAGGCAGACCCGACATCCCCCTGCCCCCCAGCATCTCAACATATACTGCACTTGCACACAAACACATTCAGGCAGCCCCGAAACACACACCAACCCCTGCATCTCAACATACACTGAACTTGCACACAAACACATTCAGGCAGACCCGACGCACACCCCACCCCCGCATCTCAACATACACTGAACTTGCACACAAACACATTCAGGCAGTCCCGACACACACCCCACCCCCGCATCTCAACATACACTAAAATGCACACAAACACATTAAGGCATACCCAACACACACCCCACCCCCGGATATCAACATACACTGAACTTGCACACAAACACATTCAGGCAGACCCGACACACACACCCCCTCTGCATCTAAACACATACTGCACTTGCACACAAACACATTCAAGCATACCCAACACACACCCCACCCCCACATCTCAACACACTCTGCACTTGCACACAAACACATTCAAGCAGACCCGACACACACCCCCCGCCGCATCTCAACATACACTGCAGACATACAAATACAAACACCCATACACACCTGACACACTCCCCACCCCTGCATCTCAACAAACATATAAAAACAAAAAACACAGGACGGACCTGAGACAGACACGCACACAAACATACAGCCCCCCTCCACCACATGTACTTACCAGACGTGCTGGAACGCTGGCGAGGCTTCTGGCACTACGGCTGGCGTGGGCGTGACAAGGCTGAAATGCCTTCGGGCATCAAGCCTCACTGGCCACGCCAGCTGTAGTGCTGGCACTCCATTGGTGCAGCAAACACACACTATGTGGCTCGTAGGAGCTGCATGGTTCGTGTGCACTGAACCAATGAGGGCCAGTGTTTTATCCGGCCGGGAAGACAACAAAGACTTTCCTAATGGAAGGCAGCCGATGCTGCTTGCGGGCCGCCCTCCATTAGGAAAGTCTTTGTTCATGGCCTGCTGGACAAAACAGCATGGTGGGCCGCAACTGGCCCGCGGGCCGTATGTTGTGCACCCATAGTTTAGAGAGTCTTCCCCTATCAGCCTACACTCCCCTCTTATGTATTGGGCCTGGAGTGTGTGTTATTTCTAAGGTTTAAATATTCAACTTTTGGCAGATCATTGGGCTCTTCAGTGGGATTAAAAATTGTCCCAAAGTCAAAAAGACAAAAAAGGTGGGTAGGCTTATCCACAGAAAAAATGAAAAACAGGATCACTGTAGCAACAACGTTTGTACATTTCTGTGCAATTAGATGGTACACAAATGTGTCTTCCTCAAGAAGGACCCTGCACTTGGCTATGTTTCAAGGCCTGTTTCTGGATCTTCAGTTCCCGGACTACAAACATGTTCTCATATGACGTGGAGATTTCTGGAGTTATTGTGAACTTCATATTTTCATCTGTTCTTGCCTGTTTGTCAGGTTGTTTAGGAAAGTGAATCTCCTCTTTCGGGAACAGGCGTGGAACCATCTGGATCTGGCTCAAGGTAGTCGGCGGGTACCTGTCGAGTACCTTTCTCAGGAGTCATGGCTGGTATGACTGCTGTTCTGGAGCCATTATGTTTCAGTAGATTCAGAGGAGGTTGGTAGCACAGTCCAAGTGCTTCTTTGTCATGAATATTCATGTATCTTCTCTATGATTTAATCCCCAGGTTTCAGGATCAGTCAGTCTGTGACCTCTCTTTGTCTTGATGCTGTGGTGCTTCTTCACCATTGATGGAGTCTCTTAGGAGATTTATGGAGAGCAGCTGGCCCAGCCTGTTGAAAGAACACAGAAGAATTGTGCAAATCAGGCATGTACATTGGCACACCAAACAGCACCTCAAAGGGTACTTTACCCTCACATTGAGAAAGGCAAGGTAGATTTGTTATAGTACACTGCACTATAGGAACACAACACACCCAATTAACACCAGACGAACGGATGCATTTAGTCAAGGCTTGCCTTTCTACCCCATTGGCTCTCCTTTGACACCATTAGCTTGTGGGCAAAACGGTTTAGAGATTTGCAGAGTGCAGCCCCAGCTTGACAGGGCCTCTCTTAAGGCTTTGCCTGAAAGGACTGGACCATTGTCAGCTTGGAGCAAATTCGGTGCTGTAATAGCTACTAAGGACAGCAAACCTTTTATGACCTCCTTACAATTTGTCTTCTTCTGAAATTGTGCTAAGTGATCCTTGTGCACCAGTCCACACCAACTAACAAGTATTCAATGGACCTAACTGGTCTATATATATGCATTTAAAAGGCCTTGTTTCCCCTGTAGGTGTGCTTACTGGCAGTTTGCGGGAATTGTCCATTGTTATAAGTAAACCTATGGGGAATCTTGTTATGTACTGTCGTAATTGTTTGCAGAGCCCTGATCACCAGTATCTATTCCGCAAGATTCATGTAGTAGCTGAAATCCCAAAGCAGGTTAAGGCTACACTTGCATGTGCAGTGGAGATTCATTTTAATCTATCCTGTCAAAAGAGTCTCAATTTGCCTTAGGTATGGTGACAATTACTGTATGTAAATTTACAGCATAGTTGACAGTAGTGGGGAATCCTTGAGGGTTAGGAGGGACTGTTTGCATCTTTGTTATGCTTTTCTGTCCTCATCTACGTATGTGGCTGAGCATATTACTGCTACTACCACTTTACACAGTCCACGGTCATACAAACTGATCAGCAAGCACATTGCCTGCACTGTGCACAGAATCAGTTCTGGGTGCATAACCCAGATGAAAGGGCTTGCCTTCCAGATGTCCCATATTATTTGCCAATAATTGGTTGGATTGCCACAGTTAAAGGCAAAATTTATAACCGTGTATTGCATAGTCTGAATCAGACACCATTAGAGTTGGCTTATGTGGATCAATTTGTTTTAGTGCAAGGGGGAGGCCTTGTATCTCACCAATCTGAGCTGAAGCATCCCCTAATTGTTTGGTTTGTGTATCCTGGTGTTCAATCCCAGTGTCATGATTGAATTGCGCCTTTACAACAGCAGGGGCAGAGGAATACTTAGAACATGTCTCAATTGCTGGAACCACATTCTCTTCATAGTATAGTACATTTGCAAACATCCAAAGAAGGGTGTCTGGTACTGCTGCTTCTACGTCTGATCACAGAGACCATTCCAGTGCATACATTTGTTTGTAGCAATTCTGGTTTATATTGCTGCGTTATGTCTGGTGCTGTCTGCGTTGCTTCTGCGCTATCATTTTTACAGCAACCAGAATCTTTTCTTCTAGATTAAGGTTTAACTCTGTAACTGTATAGACATGGGAATGGTATGCTATGGGTTTTGTCTCTCCATTATTATATATTACAAATGTAAGAGTTATTGGGCTAAAACAGTAAAGTTATTTATTAACCCTTGTTTGTATTCCTGTCCTGAAATGAACTACTTTGAGTCATCTGTGGGTATACTTGATGTAGGATGTGTGTGTGCACTCCCTCCCCATCTGTTGGATGAAATTCATGTCTCAACTAGTTATGCTGCATGGTATGCCACCTATGATTGCCCAAAGTTAAGTAGGCCAAGTATGGCGTGCAACTGTTTAAGCACACATGGGCTTTACAAGTGTATACATTTCTCTAGGAATTGTGGAGCAAGTCCCCTTCCCTTATTAGTTTATGAAAGCCCCAGAATTAGGCTTTGTCTATGGGCTATCTATGACTTCTTGAATTTGAAAGATGCAGCCTTTAGCTGCTGGTGTCCTAGTAATTAAGTCCACCTTCTCTAAATGTAAATTTAAGTTATTTTTACCGTACAAGTCATCTACATGTTTCCAACATGTCAGCATGTCTGTATGCCTTCTAATAGAGATTGTATGCTTATGGAGAATAGCCCAGGAGTATATTGTACCCATCTGGGAATCTAGTGATACATGTTGTAGAGGAGCAGCTGTAAACCTCTGCAGGAGAACCCCCCTTAATCCCATATGTTGGAGACATGAGACCGTGCCATTTGACACCAGCCGTTGTGCCAATACGGAAGCATGTGTTCAAAAGAAGATACCCATTGAGACAACCCTACCGAATGTATCCCCGAAGTGATGGCAACCTAAGGGAGGAACTCCCTAAAGGAATATGAAAAGGAGAAAAGAAAAGAAGTTAGTGACATCATAAAAATGATGCACAACGTCCCCAGATACTGACTGATGAGAATATATAGAGCCTAAAGAGACTAATGATGAAGTAAAGAATCAAGTGAATTTTTAGATACAAAGAAGAAGATTGCATATGCACAAAGTGCTGCAGAAATTCAACTATTCACTCAATGTACAGACGCTGAAACACAAGGTAGATTAAGTCATCATAGAAGATGGCTATCCATAGTGAATAGAACGCAGGCAACACCATCATTATATAGAAGCTGGACATCAGTATCATGAATTTAATAAGCCAGGACCCATGAAGCGGGAAGGGAAAACTGTGTCGCAGCAAGAATAAGAAGAATCATGGCGCTGCAAGATGAGGTTGTCTGGCCTGGAGTCAAGACTGAAGCACGCAAAGTCAGCTATCTATTCTGGAAATGAGAGAACGTGCAGAGGATGAATCATCCCTTGTTAAGGTGCAAAACACCAAGAGTGCCAAGTTTAATTCATTTAGAGCATTTAAAACCTGCAAAATGGACAAACTCGTGGCCTCCTGGCATGTGAGCCAAGGATGAAAATAGAGTTTGAACTTGGAGTCCTAGACACAATAGTGAGTGCCCTCACTCCTGTGCATTCTCAAAGACAAGTACAAAGATAATCTTCATGGCAGAAGACATAGGTGATGAGAGATGCTGGGCTAATGGGGTGGGGCGGTAGTGTCATGCTTCATCTCCTTGCACCTGGGTCTTGGCGTACATGCTGCTAAATGAACCGAATCTTCCAGACATGGCACAAGCATGCCAACCAATTATAGTAGTTCATATAACGAAGGACCGTATAATTTGAAGACCAATGAGAGACTGTGCATCTAATGTTTCTGAAGATGACATGTTTTAGAGGTAGGCATATGTTTTCTACCTGATAGTGGGCAGCCAATCACAATCCTAGTTCCTATAGAAAGTATACTTAGATGTTCCCCTTAGCCAATCCCGACACTTGATGGGGTTTTCCTTATTGATACGTAGTATGACGTCACTTCCGAGGTATTTTTTTTATATAAAAACCATGTTTTGTGTAAAGATCACTGAGAAAGAGTTGGTTCGGTTATTTGGACTCTGAATTATTCTGTATGAACCCATCAATTTCATATGCACATTCCTAAAGGGTCCTAAGCTCAAGGTTACTGCCCTTAAAGGGTATAACTGTGTTGCCTAGCTCTCTGAAGCCAGAAGTTGTGTAGGTTGTGTGATAAATTCATTCCCCAGATCCAATACTGTCTTATAATTATATCATTGTATGCTACGCAGAAGACCTGAACTATGCATGTTCTGTACAGCCTCTGTGCTTGTATCCGCATGTAAGATCCTAAAGTCTTTTACCAATGAATATGAACCATCTGGTGTAGATATTGAAATTAATTCTGAAATATAGAGGCTTGCCTGTTGTATCAGGACCTCTTATTCCAATAACTGATTTGCAATTACTTTCAAATACGTAGCACCTGTGCTTTGATTGGCTATTGTGTATGAGGCTTTGGTTTTTGTGTTGCCAACTCTTGACATAATATGTGGAGGGTTATTACTGTCATGTTATGTTATGTCTTACATCAATGTGCTGTACCTAGAACACCCCATGAGGCTGAATAAGAGCTGACTACATTTTCCTTCTATTTCCTTTGGATATTCCCCTACAAAGTGAAGTATAACTATATACACTTTATTGTCCTTACCTACTTCTCCTTTGTGAGTAGTATTCTCTACCTGTTTATTAGTAGGAATATGTTGTAAAAGCTTCTTGTGTTGCTCTTTGAATATGGAGACTTGTTTGCCTAATGTACCACTAACCAATCACTTGGATCTTTAGTCTCTGGCATTATGGGCCTCATCACAAGTGGCGATAACGGAATTAGCGCCACCATTACTGCTCCATCTGATCATGAGCCGGTGCAAATACCACTGACTGCAAAAGCAGCCATGGCTATTACAGCCGATGCTATTACAGCCAGCGCTATCACAGCCAGCGCTATAAGAGCCAGCCACACGATGCGCAAACACAGCTGCATCACAAGTCCATGTCCGGCCCAATTAGTGCCGAAAACCGGCGTTAATACCGCTGAAATCACGGCACAGTTACCGCCAGCTTCCAGCTTGAGGTAAATTAACACAGGTGATTGAAATGAAGCCACAGATGATCCCAATCCACCCACGAAGGCTACATAAGGCACACCTCTACCCCAAACACTGTTTCCAACACCATGCTGCCACTAGCCACTGTGAGCTGGGACAGGCAGTTGCTCAAGTTCCGCCTGGAAGTAGAGAGGCCAGGCCAGGGTACAGGGAACACAGCGGGGGTGGGGAGTAGAGCCCAATCAAGGTGGGAACTGACCCCCAGGGTTAGGCCCTCACAGTGGACCCTCACCGACAGCCAGTTGGTCACAATGTACTGCCTCCACAGGGAGACCATAACAGAGCTTCTCACCACAATACAGGATGACATAGTGAGCAGGATCAACATCCAGACAGCTGTGCCCCTCCTGCTGAAGCTAGTGTATGTCCTACAATTTCTTGGAACTGGCACCTTCCAGCACTCTGTGGCCATGATGCACTGCATGTCACAGCCAACATTCTGTGCAGTGTTGGGCCAGGTGCTTGATGCCCACCTGCGGCAAGTGCAACATTACATCTTACTGCCTACCACCCCAGCCCAGGTAAGTGCCATGAAGGCACAGTTCTATGCCATTGTTCAAATGCCAAATGTGATCACTGCCCCGGACTGTACCCATGTTGCACTGGTGGCCCCCAGTGTACCGAAACCGCAAGCACTATCACTCCCTAAATGTGCAGGAGACCTGTGACCCCACCCTGTTCATCAACCACTGCTGAGCCTGCTACTCTGGTTCCACCCACGATGCCATGGTCCTACGGAACATCACACTGCCAGGATACATGGAGAGGCAGAGGACAACGGACCTGGATAGTGGGTGAGTAAAAAGCCAGCACACATGCGCTGCAAAGCACATGCCCAACTGGAGGGGTCAATACGAATGACTACACAAAGGATGGCATGACAAGCAAATGCAAAGTTTTTACTCCGACACTTCCCGCACCGTCGTCACAGTACAGGCCGGGGAGCATGCAGATGTAAGACTTATCTGCATGGAGAAGCAGTTGTACACATACAGTAGCAACCATATACACCCACATGACTACAGCTACCACAATTCAACATGCACTTACCAAATCAATGTATTTATATATTTTTTGTTCGCTTGTTGGGTCCTTATACGGCATTCAAATTCTGTTTCAAAGCAACCACAGGGCAACAGGGAGGGACATGGGAATGAGAGACATTAATAAACATAAGATAATAAATACAGTGGAGGGGAAAAAGAAATGACTAGCCTACTATGGCTTGTGAGTATTCAAAATGTGCAAGTGCAGAAGGGAGGGGGCAGTTGGAGTAGGTGCGCCATCCACAAATGTCCACATTGCCTCATACAACAACCCTGCCGTTAACACAGCCATACACCCATATGCGGGCTGCCCACATTTCCCCCCTGTTGGCACCAGATGCCCGGGGAGGGGCCCATGTGCAACCCAGCATGCCACATGTATGATGGAAATGCACTGGCACATGACAGCCACCACATATGCTGCAAGGGACAGGGTGCATGTGAAGCACAAACAATGATTAACCCGAGTGACACTGCATGTACAGACATAGAATCGACACCTGCCATGAAATGAAGGTCCATGTGCATGCTCAAGTATTCCATTGACCTGAAATTGTAATTGAAATTGAAAAAGTCCAACCCCACACATTACACCGTGTCTAATGCCTGTGCCTCCCCCCGTGCAGGTGACTTCGATACCCACAGCTGCCCTGGCTAATGGCCTATGTGCGTGATTCACAAACACTGCAGGAGACTGCCTACAACCATGCTCCCAGCAGGACCAGTGTGTGCATCGAGCGTACCTTCGGCTGCCTGAAGGCAAATTTCGACTGTACTGTTGGAGCCCTATTATATGCGCCATAGAAAGTGGGTAGAATTGTGCTTGTGGGTGCCATGCTGCACAATATTTTCCTTTGGAGACATGTTTCACTACCTTCTGACGTGGACAGGCCACCATCTGAGGATGAGGATGAAGTTCTGTGGCTGAGGCAAATGCACACATTTTCAGAGATGACATGTGGCATGGGAGATTGGCACGCCAGGGACTGATAGACAGTTTCTTTTGACACTTTCACATGGCACAAGCCATGCACGACTGTGTGGCACCACCACAATCAATAAACACAACAATGACACAATCAGGAATGTTCTCGCATTGATGAAGTTCAACAGTATTTATGTAATGGAGTGCCCAAACTATCCCCCCTCCCACCACCAACTCCCCATCAAACTATGCACCCTTCCCCTCCCACCGCCAACTCCCCATCACACTATCCCCCAACCACCAACCCCCAATCACGGCCACTCATGGCAATCAATGCCCCAGAGTCCTTCACAACTGTGGCCTCTGCCCCTCCCCTGCTGGCCCCTGGTGATTTTGGGTGCAGAAGGCACAGTGACTGTCTTTGTGGGGTGCCCTGCTGTGACCCCTCTGGGGGTGTTGTGGAGGTGGATGGGACAGAGCCTGTCCCCAGGTTCCGCTGCCATTGCACCTCTGTGCTCTGCCGGATGGCTTCTGCTAGGGCAGAGCCGCCTTCCATCATTTCCCTGACCCGTTGTGCATACAGTGTCAGGGCGAACATGTTGGCTGTCGCCTCGGCCCTGTTCTGTGGCACACACAATGCTGCTGGTAGCCCCACAGATAATGTCCCGAATGGCCTGTAGGTGTGCGGCGTGAGTGTGAGCAATCTGCTCCGTCTCCCGCTATCTGAGCTCTATGTCCTCTAGCATCTGCAACAGAATGCTGAGTGTTGGACTGTGCTATGTGGGTGAGGGGCTCAGCACTGGCCCAGGGATGAAAGCAGGGGAGCCATAGTGGCATGGAGGGCCCTCTGGGGAGTCTGGCTATACAGCAGGTGGTGAATCTGGGCTGGTGTCTCCTTGTGGCTCCTCAGTTGGTGAGGCCTGTGTCAGCCTTTGCTGGTGGTTGCGATGGTGGCAGACCTTGAGGGCCTGGAAGCACCGCTCCCTAATGGGCCTGCATCATCCCCCTCCTCCTCTGAAGCCTCTGGCGATGTGTGAGTGCCTGTAAGGAACATAGGAAATGGCGTCAGGTATGGTTCCCCCACGTGTGTAGACATGCAAGACAAAATTGCTATGGTACAGAGTGTGAACCCACACATATGGGCAAATGGGATTGGTTGGTCATGGAAGGATTCATGTGGGCCCAGTGTCATGGGTTTAGTCATTGGTCTGTGTTTTGGCAGGGCAGGGTGTCCATGCTGTGGCAGCTTATGTCTAACATGCATACTTGTGGTTCTTCATGGCCGCATATCCCCTCCCCGGGTGTCACTACATGGTGGAGGGGTTGGATGGCTTGTTCCATGGCACTGTCATGGCTCTAGGGAGCACTTCTGTGCAGCCAGCAGGGCTGCACTGTGGTGCACAGTGATTCGCAGGTTGGGCACATGTCAGTGTGTGGGACGTGTACTTCCCTGTGGCTTGTCTGCCATGCCATCATGGGGCAGGTCTACTGGGCCTGCAACATGCTGGTATGACTGCTGCACACTGTTGTGGACACTTGTGCACCTCAATCCCGCTGGCATAGGGTGTGCCGATAGGGGTGTGGTGGACATGGCATTGGTTTGGTTCACTTGACTGCCATTGCCACTGCTGTGACACTCAGGGGTGCCCTTGGTTGTCTGCCCCATGGCTGCTGTGGAGGGCGGCTGATGTGCCACCCTGTCACTTTGCCCTGTTAGCAGGCAAAGCTTCTGGGTCTGTCGACTTGTGTCCCTGTCCAATGGGGCATTTTATGCTGGGCTAACATATGTGCATGCATTTGTTGGCAGGGGCTTCACTCACCTACGGCTTCCTGGCTGCTGGCACCCGACTCTGCATTGCCGACTCCTTCTATCCCCTCAAGGTCTAGCACCATGTTACATTTCTCCTCCCTGGTGGTGAGCACCAGTGGCTCTACAGTGGCTCCTCCTGACCGCAAGGGACTCTTGGCGGTGTCGGGACAGCATTCCCCGCACCCTGACCCTGAGGTCGTTCCACAGCTTTCGGCAGCCCTCTCCATCATGGGATATACTTGAGACTGCTTTCACCTTCTAGGAGATGGAGTTCCAGATGGCGGTAGGGTGCTGCCCACTGGTCTTCCTTTGTCAGCTTCCATAGAGTTCCTCAAAGTGGGCAATTACCTCATCTGTGAGGACCACCAGCTCCCACTCACTAAATTTAGGTTTTCGCAGGTGATGTTCGGCCGCCTGGCCTCTTGTCCTCTCCTGGGACATTTTTGCTACTTTCCAGGACCGGATGGCTGCACGAAGTGCAGTTATTTAATGGATTGTATTTTTCAAGATTGGCTCGTCCTTGACAAATAGTGAATTAGACACTTTCAAATATAGACTATAGAAAGGGCTGGGGAGATATCTCAGGGGCAATGTGCTTGTCTTGGAAGCAAGACAATAGAGAGCACAACACAGGTTTGAATCCTGGTCCCATGGTTAGAGACTGGTCTCTGTTAATTAGTGCATTACAAAAGGTTAATTAATACATTTTTCATTCATAGATCCAAGATCTGATCACCAGTAGCGAATCATGGTCTGAAAGCCAATTGAACGGGAGATAAGATGTTACTGGTTACTGTGGAGGAAGGATAGCTTAGGGGCAACATGTTTGTCTTGGAAGCAAGACAATGCAGCGCAACACCCACTCTTCCGTTCTGGCTAAGAGTACCCAACCAAAGATTTTAAACAATGCATCCAATAACACAATTAGACTGTAAGAAGGCAAACTTTCTCTGGGGCCATGTTTTCATAGGGGCTGGATTATTGCAAGGTGCCGAGATGTTGGATTTCATTCCATGTTAATTAGGGCCTTTAAACAGATAGTAAGCAATGGAGCCCATGGTTGCCCCTAGGTGCAAAGCACGTCTGCAAGTATACCATCTGGCCCTCGGCACTGACTTTTCTTTTGGGCATTAATTGCCACAATTACGTTGTTGATAGTAAATACCGAATTGGTGTTGTGTATCTGTTCACGATCATTTGTAAGGGGTTCATTGAAGGAGACCCTTAGTCTCTATGGATTCTTTTTTCTTAGCATACTTATCAAAAGACAACAGTAAACTGCTTCATTCGAAAGTCATAGTGCCTGATTTCCAATGCATTTTTCAACGAAAAACGCATTGGAAATCAGGTCAGTAAAGTAAAAAATAGCTTGTGTGGCATCATTAATAAATGCTTGCTACAGCAGAGTTCTTTAGAGATAATTGGTACTATTGATATTAAGGGCGAATAGAACTTTCGAATAGAATTTAAAATTAAACACATGGTAGACTATACCTCTACCCCAGCAAATAGAAACAGTACAAAGTTTACACAATGGAGGAAGGAGGAAGGTTCCATTGTGATGAAAACGTATGATGCATGAGAGCTAGATTTTAATGACAACCCTCTGTCCTCTCCACTAGGCATTGTCAGGGAAGTATGTAAAAATCCTGAACCACTAGGATTCCCACAGGTTCGACTAATTGAACTTTACAGGTTCCTTGTGAGGCTCGAGAAAAGTGGTTATATTGGGTACAGCCTCATGTCAATAAAAAGGTGATTAGAAACTAGGGACAGTCATGGTTGTAGTTTGAAGTGGCAGGCGCAGCTCAGGCTTATTTAATGAAAGGGAATTACAGATAGTGTATTGTAGGCTAGAGGTGAATTACATTTAGAGTAAGCCCTCGGCAGAGCTAGGGAATTAGGCTAACATTTGTTTGGAGTAATTGGGGTTCTCGTGATTTGTGAATAGTTGTGGGAGTGAACTGAGGGTGAAGGAGCAGTACATCACATCTGCATGCAGTCCTTTAATGGATACACGGTGGACAAGGGTGGAAAAAGAAACGACACACATCGCGTTTCACCCTGGCGGGCTTCGCCAGATTGCCGCCGTTGGCTGACAGTGTGCAGCGTTTTGGTGAAATAATATATATATACCTCCATTAAGATCAATAATAAACGTGTGAATCTGATTTTGTGGTATATGTCCTTAAATGCACATGTAGCAAGTGGTACAGTGGGAGCACCAAATGTAAGATGAAGAAGGTCCGCATTTGCAACATGTTCATGCAATAAGAAATCATGAGGCCACATATCCTATGGCGAAACACGTTTTGGGACACCCATGAGGGAAAACTAGATGGTTTTCCTTCTTTGGGGTACACAGAGTGGTCCTGGGACCTAGAGGAGGTGATCTGGAATGCATGTTACGTCAGCAGGAAACAAGATGCATTGTGGACTTTGAAACCAAGAATCCAATAGGACACAATGCAGACGAAGAGTTGTATACTTTTTAGGCGTATGAAAACCTCGCATGTGTTTAATATTCAGTGGGCGGTGATTGGTAGTTCTCTTAATGTGATCAGTCTTCCAATGAATATTGTGAATTCACCGCATTTTTCTTTCTTTTATTTCCTTTCCTTCTCTTTTTCTTTTGTTTAAGAATCATGTTCTCCCCTTCTCAAATGTGACATGTATATTATTACTTGTTTTTAATCGTTAGCCCTATGTCTGCCTATGATGAACATGTGTGTGTTCAGTATGCCAGAATATTGTGTCATTTCGTGCACGAGGGCGTTGACCTTATAAAGTGATCGTCTAAGTTAGTATTTTGCACTTTAGAACAGGAGGTTCCCACCTGTATTCTTGTATGGTGTGGCAATTTATACCGTAGTCATTGGATTTTGGTGTATTTCCATTAGGGTCACTGGGTAGAGGGAGTACACATGTTCACACGTTGCCCTGATTGTCAGATCCTTTGCAGCCACAATTATGGCATTATTGTACTACGGCTTTTTTTCCGACCTGACAGTACTGTTATGTTGGTTGTGAATCTTGGCCCTATTTGACATGGAGTGGGTTGCCATGAGATATGCACGTGGCACTTTCTAGCCCTGTGTCCCCTCAGGGTGGGGGCATCATCAGGTATGCACCATGCACTTTAGATACCCCTTTAGATACCCCTGTTGGGACATTCGGTATGCACCATGCACTTTAGATACCCCTTTAGATACCCCTGTTGGGACATTCGGTAGGCACCATGCTCTTCAGATACCCCTTTAGATACCCCTGTTGGGACATTCGGTAGGCACCATGCTCTTTTAGCCCTGTCTGTTGTCAGGGTTAGGGCATTATCAGGTATGCACTTTGCACTTTAGGTACCCCCTTTGGGACATCAATTTATAAAATGCATTTTGTCATATTTCAAGTAATGCTGTTACTTTTGGTGGCATTTGGAAATGCATCTCAGTACAAAATGTTCAATTTGTTGACTGCTAGGTAAACGTAGAATGTGTTTGTAATGGATGTTGTCACTAGTGGCAACACCAGGTTAGTCGTGTGAACATTGAGTACTGTAGTAAGGATGTCCACATAGCGCTGCAGCAGTCTGGCTATTTTGGGATGGTCCTTTTATGCCTTATGCACTGAGCACTTGAGAGTAGGCCATTGGCATAATTACGTGTCACTATTCTCGCTGGTTGTATGAGATTTACATCTGACATGCAGCATAATATGGGATTATTTTTGATTGTCCAGTGGCCTTATCAGGGTTTATGACATTGGCAACATTTCAGCGTCACTGAGCGTGAATGGTAGACTCTAGAACGTAATATTGCCACTGTGGATTTAATAAATGCTTCACGAGGATGGACGATAGCTCAAATGTATGATTGTTACCAAGCGCAAAGCCAGGCACTTTGAAATCTATTGTTTGCCTCATTGAATTGTAACAAATGCAGAGAACAAATGAATTATAAATGACAAGATCAGAGAATTGCACGTTACATTTTTTCTTTTGGTGTTAACTAATCTGACGTATACAGCCAATACATAATCCATATTGGATTGAGAATAATGATATTGTGATAACATACCAGAAAACATTTGAGAGAACGTAGCCATCTGTATTTATACCTGGTAGATTACGCATTTGGTTCATTTGTTCATTGACCCTTCTGTATGGCGCCTACTATGGAGCAGACATTAAAAAGGGCCAATTTTTACAATGAACACAAACATGGGACAATTAAACTTGTGTAAAATGACAGACCCGTTTCTCTTTCGACTTTGTTTTGAAAACATGTGTTTTGTTAAATGGGCAGACTAACTAAGACCAAGCTATGTGACCAAGCGACTAGGTGTCACGAAATACATCAGCTTGTATTGCTGCCTCCTGTATACTGCTTTGGAGCTGCATGGTGATTTTAACATGTTGTTAACCTTAATAAAGAAAGGATTTTAACCGCATCCTTTTTGCTTCCATGGTGCTGTTGTTTTCTTTGGGGGTGGCTGCTATATTTTTACATTTTTGGCTGGTGTTAGAGGTGGCGTGGGACCCCCAGGCCTCCCGCATGCACACACACGCTCACACGCATGCATACAGGAACACACACGGGACGCGTGTTGCTGGTACGGGGTCCCGGCTGCAACTGCCGCCCGGGACCTCCTTTATTAACAACGCGCATGCGCGGGCCGGAATGAGGCTCGCGCATGCGCACAATGCGTATGTACTATGCAACATCCCTCCTTTTTCCCCAAACAATGAACAAGTGAAACATGAACAAGTAATACACACAACCTGGGAACACCGGAACAGTTTTCGTCCTCCTAGGAGACCGTGTCCATGATGAATTCCTGGAACCTCTGCGGGTGCTGTCGACCCCAACGGCACGGGTACCTTCAGGACTCCTCTCGAGGTGGTCTTGGTGTCCTTGAGACCTCTGGAGGGTGTTCGTCCCTCGGTGGCGGTCCTGGTTCCGGTCCCGCAGATGACGCCTCCGGCGGCACGGGAGGTGGTGAGGCCTCGATCCGCTTGAAGAACGAGACGTTCCGCCTGATGGTTCCTCTTGCATTGGCCGCCGTGACCATGGACCCCTTGACTTGGGTCACCCCTAGCGGCTGGGCCTCATACGGGAGTGCCAGCTTCCCCTCCGGCCTTCTGTTCCAGACCAGCACAGTGTCCCCTACCACGATCGTCTTCTCTGGCTCGTTCTTGACCGCACGCTCTGCGCATACACAGTTATTGTCAATCACCCCCGGGCAGCGTCCCTCCACTTCCGGCAGCAATCCTCTGGGGCACTGCTTGAATAGGGCCTCGGCCGGCACGACCCCAGTGGACTGATGGGGGGTCGTGCGGTACTCTCGCAGGAATTTACAGAGGTTTTGGCGTAATTCCCCTCCCCCATCCAATGAGATTCGGAAGACCTTATTGAGTGTCCGCATGAAGAGCTCGGCCTCCCCATTCGCCCTGGGCCATAGCGGGGTGACCTTCCAGTGTGTGATCCCTCTTTCTTCACAGTACCTGGTGAATTGCTGACCCTGGAACGGCGGGCCGTTGTCCGAACAAAGTTCAGTGGGGAACCCGTAGGTGGCAAACATCTTCTCCAGTGCCAGGATGGTGTGGTCGCTGGCCGTTGACTAAACCAGCTCCACCTCGGGATACTGTGGCCATTGGTCGACCACTGCAAGAAAGTACAGTCCTCTGCCTGTGGATACGAAGTCGGCGTGCAGCGTCCCCCACGGCTGTTCACTTCTTTCCATTGCTCAGATTGGTGGTTCCCTTTCCACCAGACTGGCCGTTTGGCATGGTACGCATGAGCGCACAAACTCGTCCACCCTTTTCTCCAGGTCTGGGAACCACACCTTCAGTCTTAGGCATGCCTTCGTCTTTGCGGTTCCCTGGTGACCTTTGTGGGCCAGCTGTAGCACTTTCTTCAGCAAAGCTCGCGGGATGACGATCTGGCGCCCTCTCAACAGAAGGTCGTCCTCCGCAACCCAGAGCATGTTGCGCAGTTTCCACAGCACTTGGAGGTCTCTTTGGGCACCTGTCTCCCTCCTGGCGTTGTTGGTGAGCACCTCTCTCCACTCCCCACTGTCCATGGCCTCCTTAATGATTAAAAACATCTCATCTTCATTTGAGCCGTCCGCAATCTGCTGGCACGCCAGGGCCACTGGCAGGGCCGCCTCCATGACATTGTGCACCATTTCGATGCAGTCCACCACCTCGGCCGTGTCTCGGGGGTGCCCGGCCCCTGGATGTCTGGACAGGTAGTCCGCCGGGTTATGGGTACCCGGGCGATACTGCAGCTTGACCCCATATTCTATCAGCGACAGCATCCACCTCTCGATGCTTGGTGGTGGCTTGGAGGAGGCGCCTGCCATGATCGGAATCAGCAGCGTGTGGTCAGTTATCACTACAACCGGTTTACCCAGAATGTAGATCCTGAAGTGCTTGCAGCCCCACAGTATAGCTAGGGTCTCCCGCTCGATCTGGGAGTACCGTTTTTCTGTTCCTGTGAGCGCCTTGCTGGCATATGCGATTGGACGCATGAGGCCCTGAGAGTCTGCTTGCATGAACACCGCACCCAACCCAACTGCGCTGGCATCCACAACTATCTCAGACTCCCTATCTGGGGTAAAGTACGCCATGGTTTCCTGGCCCGACAGAGCATTCTTGATCTCAGAAAATGCCTTTTGTTCCTTAGATGTCCATGCCCATGCAACATCGTTCCTCGTCAGGGCCCGTAAAGGCTCTGACAGTGACGCCAGGTCGCGGATGAACCGTCCACAATAGTTCACCATGCCAAGGAAGCTTCTTATCTCTGCCGGTGACTCGGGTTGGGCCACCTCACGAATGTCTCTCACCTTCTCTGGGTCGGGCGATATGCCCCCGGCATGGAATACGAACCCAAAAAACTCTATACGGTCCTTGAGGAACTCACATTTCTTTCAGTGCAGGGTCAGCCCCAAACTCTTAAGTCTCTCCAAGGCACGTTCCAGTCTCTTCAGTTGTTTAGACTCTGACTGTGCGAAGACCAGGACGTCGTCTGACATGTTTATGACTCCTTTGAGTCCTGCCAGGGCTCCCCAGATGATGTTCTGGAAAACTTCCGCCGCTGACGAGACACCAAAACTCAAGTCTTTTAAACTGATATAGCCCTTCATGGGTTGTAAAGGTGGTAATGTACTGCGACTCTGGGTGGAGTTCCAGCTGGTGGTATCCCGACCTCAGATCAAGCTTGGAGAAGACTTTTGCACCTTGCAACTCGCCCACTATGTCGTCCAGCGTGGGCGTCAGGTGACGCTCCCTCTTAATGGTGGCGTTTGGCAGTCTCATGTCCACGCAGATGCAGACGGCCCCTGGTTGCTTGGGCTTTGGTGCCAACACTATGGGTGAGACCCACGGGGTTGGGCCCTCCACCCTCTCGATAATATCCAAATCGATGAGTGATTGAAGCTCTTTCTCCACCTGCGCCCTCAGGTGCAACGAGATTCTTCGATGCTTGAGGGCCATCGGCCTTACTGACCCATCAATGTGGAGTCTGATGGGGTGGCCCTTCAGCTTTCCTACCCCTTGAAAGATGCTTTCGAACCATTGCAGCAGGCGATCAATGTCTGTGTGGTACACTCCCAGAGTGAAATGCACGATGTCGAGGGCGTTGGAAGCGGCACAACTCAATAGGGAGTGCGGGCTCACACTCGTCACAAAGAACCTGGCCTTGATCTTGTTCAGCCCGTGTGACACCGGGGCTACGAAGACTCCCTGAATCAGCAGCGGCGTGTCCCCTTCGAAGGAGTATATCCGGGCTTTGGACTCCTCCAACTTGAGAGGACCCGGGAGAGCCTCATAGTGTTCAGCAACCAGCACACAGACCGATGCCCCTGTATCTATCAAGACTGGGGTGGGAACATCGCCAATGTTCACCGTGCACATCGGCTGCCTGCTCTGCCTTGACTCGGTAGCTATGCTCGAGATGACAAAGATTTCCTCCTCTTCTTCTTCCTCCCCGGTGTTGTCCAGATCTTGCACGGCCTGCTCAATTGACGACACACCCCTCACTCGCCAGGCATTGCCCCCGACTGACCTTGCTGGCCCCCTCGATGCAGCCACTGGGGTTGAGGCCCTGCACACTCTCGCATAGTGTCCCAGTGTGCCACACCGTCCGCAGACTCTCGTCTTTGCAGGGCACTCCCCCGCGTTTGGCAAGTCATATCCACAGTGCGGACACGACTAGGTATTTCCAGGTGCAGAGGGACTGTCTACTCTTCTGGGAGTCCAGCGCGCCCTACCTTGGGTGGAGCACCCGATGGCGAAGGCGACCTCACCCTTCCCTGGGTGCATTTCTGCGTCCATTTTTGCACCTCTGGACTCCGCCAGATCATACGCTCTCCCAGTGTCAAGAATTTGCAGCAGCGTCAGGCCTGGCTCCTCATCTTTCCAGGGCTGCACCCCTGAATCAGCTGGTTCCTCACGATCTCCTCCTCATTTACCCACTTGCAGGTGCTTGCGAGGTGTCTCAGCCGTGCACAAAACTGGTCCAAAGACTATTCCCCTTGCTGCTTCTTCGCACACATTACAAATCTGTTGAAGTCGAAATTCGCCATGGGGAGGAAGTGGTCTTGGAGGGCCTGTTTCACCGCATCATAGGTGACCACCTGAAGATTCAGCGAGTCATAAATCCTGTGGACCTCCGTGCCAGCTGAATATACCATCGTGGCCACCTTTGCATCATCATCTGTCTCTCCTGAGGCCCTGAAGAACATTTCTAGCTTTTTCACCCACAATAGCCACTTCGGCCCCAGCTTGGATGGTGGGCCTGTGGTGTCGAATTCAGGCATGGGTGTCAAGGTACTGTGCAACCTGCGTGGAATTGGCGCTGGGGCTCCCTCTTCTCCCTCCTCCTCACCCATGGTGGTGACTGGGTTGAGGGTATTGCAGATGGGTCATCCCTGGATTGCCTGCACTGACCTTCAGGAGTCTAGGATGTTGTCCAGGTACCAAAGGCCTTCGATGGAGGTGTGGTGGGCCTGCAGCAGGTGTACGAGGTGCCTTCAGCCTTTATTTTCTTGTTTTGTCTGAGGATGATCTGGATCACAGCCGGCGCACAAGCACCCGTATGGGCCGCAACCACTGTGATCCGCGTGTACCCCAAGATGGCCGCCGGCCACGTACATAGGTTTGCGACCGCGTGCAACCACGTGGGGAAAGAAAGCACTTTCTCCGACTCGGCAGCAGCCGGAGCAATGTCGCGTTCCCCACCATTGCAGTTGCTCGTCGCCAGTGTTAGAGGTGGCATGGGACCCCAGGCCTCCCGCATGCACACACATGCTCACACGCATGCATACAGGAACACACACGGGACGTGTGTTGCTGATACAGGGTCCCGGCTGCAACTGCCGTCCCGGACCTCTTTTATTAACAACGTGCATGCGCGGTCCGGAACGAGGCTCGAGCATGCGCACAATGCGTATGTACTGCACAACATCTGGGAGTGCAATTCAAACTGGCGAGTAAGGATAATATATATATATATATATATATATATATATATATATATATATATATATATATATATATATATATATATATGTATTGCAGTCACCACTACGAAGAATCCTATGGATCCCTCAATGACACCTGCCTAAAGTCTCCACACAGGTTACCAGGGAAAGGCAGATCCTTCCTGATCCTGACCTTGGGGGTGTGTACTGCGGGTGGATCACCTGGGAGGGGACAGGGCCCAGGGTGGTGAACAGATCCCGTAGTATAAAACACTGTATTTGTCCTCTGAAAGAAAGTGCCTTTCTGGATTGCCAAAAAAGGTATGGCATATTGCCATTATAATGTCCCTGGCCCACATATAAGATCTGTGACCCGGGGTATAAATTCTGTTAACCTGAGCAAGCCTCATTAACATAAACATCTTTCAAGGTATCTCAGGATAAACATCCTCCTTGCTCCCATTGGTATAATGTAAAAAATCTAGAGAAATTGCCTTACATCCAATGTCTTCCTCTGTACTAACTGATTCAAACAGCCCGTCTTTTAATAAGTTTAAGGGATATAAATCTACCCTTACAATTTACTCAATTTCTAAAAGAACTAACTTTGCTCAAGGGGACTACAAATCCCATAATCCCAGAAGTACTAGGCTGAGGAAGAGGGCTGAAGAGGCATGCTGTTATATTAATCAGGCAATTAAGCCTTACAGCCCATACCTGAAGTAACCTGCAATGCATAAAAGCCCCCCTCAGGTGCAGGCAATTGGAAGGAGGTGGAATTGTGACTGGAATGTGAGTTGTAGCAGTAGTAGCGGAAGGAACAAGGTACTAGGCTGGAAAACCAAGCAGAAGTAGGAGAACAAGAGGAATGCCAGAACGTGGAGACAATCTCCAGATTTCACCAGCTTGTTCTGAGAGGGTCATGTTCCTCCAAAATCTGAAGTGCAGAGGCTGCATAGCGGAATGCATGCAGAAGAGCTGTCTTTCCCCAACCTGGTTGCTGTGGATGCCGCGCAGTGAGCATGCTGGAGGCCAAGACGAAGAGCATTTCTCAAGCCGTGGCTCTCAGGAGTGAGAGGAGCTCCATAAACATGTGGCTGGACTGGAGACACCTTTACAGGGGAAGGGTATGGGTCCCTAAGAATCCAGACGCAGTAAAAGTTGTGACAGAAGTCGTGGAAGCATTGAGACCCATAGAGCAAGATTTAAAGAAGACGGTGTGTGAAGTCTGCCATTCTAATACCTTGCACTAGCATTGCCGGCAACAGTATCCAGTTCCCTATTCACTCCTGTATCAGTTAAAGCGAATAGAAGTTGAAATATCTAAACAATGGAAATGAAGCACTTGCGTATGCTATGAAATTTCTTTTATTTGCCTACAAAGCAAACATTCCTTAAATCCATTGATAAACCTTTAAAAGACTGTTACTGACTGAAGGAGTGGTTGCATGTTACTAATTGAGAAAAGTGAATGTTGAAAAGACCATGACTACATGACCTTGATAATACCATTGTTGAAACCTTTAAATTGTGAAAATTACATGAAGGAGTGGTTGTGTGTGCCTAATTGTGATTCTCAAGGAGGACTGTACCCATCCTTCACTTTCACACGGGAATACAATTCAATACTAATCTTTACAATCTTTAAACTTTAAAAACTGCATTAAGGAGTGGTTGCATTTGCATAATTTTGATTCCTAAAGAAAGACTGAACTCTATTCTTTACTTTAACGCAGCATAAAATTCATATATAAGAAGTTAAAGTGTATATATTACTGAAGAAGAAAGCCAGCATTGCCCAAGCCACAAGTCTCCCCATACTAACAGTGAAATCAGCCTTTCTCAGAGTTAAAAAGCAATCTAACTATTTATTTTAATTCTTGATATAGTGCCAAATCGCCCGCAGGCATCACGGCGCACGTGAAACAAAAACAGACAGACACTGTCCTGTGAACGTAATAACAGTTCAATTGGCCTAAAATACAAGTGTGCAAGTATTACCTGGAGCTAAGAGAGTGGCACCAAGGCTTTTGGGTAATTATTTGGGCTGATAACTCGCAGAAAGGTGCAGGTAAAGTTGGGGAAGGGATAGTGGCTGCTTGTAAAGACTATTTTGAAGTTGACACAACCGGTGGTGCCGGAGACAGAGAGAAGGGCATCTTAAGACAAACCCAGTTTGTTATTGTGGCAGACATACAGCAGAGGCAAAGAGGCTGCCCATTTTGAAGTGAGATATTGGCCCTCATTACAACTTTGGCGGAGGACCATGGTGCTATTAGCACCATGGTCCATGCCGCTAAGGTTACGATTCCGCCATGGTGGATGGCGGAATTACCGCCCCATTACAAGGTGAGTGGGCAGTAATTCCCCATTCACCAATGGCCCCTTCCCCATTCCCATTTTTGCCCCATAGGGCATAATGGAAATGGGGAAGGTGATAATTACGGCACCGTAAATTACGGTTGCCGTAATTATCGCTAAGGTCCCTTAGCGGGTTGGTTTTTAACGCCTGCAAAAAGCAGGCGTTAAAGTCACCATCCCGCTAAGGGACCTTGTAATCAGGCGGTAAGTGTTTAATGGCGCCGACGCTCTTTACGGCGCCGTTAAACACTTACCGCCTTGCTTGTAATGAGGGCCATTGAGAGGAAGAGGACATTGCCTACTTGATGGTGCTGAAGAGCTTTAAAGTGTATCTTGTTGATGCCTGTCTAGAAGTACAAATCACTGAAGCTGTGGTAGTAGTCCAAAGTACTGAAGTTGTGGTGGTATATTGGGTTGCCAGTAGATGCAAAATTGTAGTAGTCTAAAAAAAAGTGGAGTATTGTGAGACAAAGGTGACTGTTCGCATAGTGAATCAAGTAGAAGTAAGGTTGTTGAAGTGGAAGCAGTTGCATTGCGACGTCATCCTGACAAATATACCATTGTGAACGCTAAAACTGTAACTATGAAAATAGTAATTGTATATCACTGATACTTGTGGATATTTCATTTATTTTGAACTGTGGCAAATCTTCTTGAAGAGGTGACAAAGCAATGTGGCAGGGATTAACATTGGTGCTATTTGGTGGAAGTGGAAACATGGACATTTCACCAAGGAGAAGAGATATGCTATCATTGAAACTTTGGTTAACAGAATTTTATTTTGACTTTGAACCATCAAAAACTGATTTGAGACATTTTTTTCTTTGGTTGAAGACTGTCAGAATTGAACTTGAATCCTGGGGAAGGGAAATTACCCAGGACATTAGAAGGTTATTCAGAAACTGTGGATGTTGTTCATGTTATGTTGTATTGCCATATATATATTCTTTGTGTATTTGTTGCTCAGTTTGAGGGCCAGTTATCCTGTGTTAGAGTGTTTCCCCTTAGCTTTGGTTAGGCTGGGAAGTCCTCAGCAGAGTAAGGATAGTGAGGCATTTTTTAACACAGTTCATTTGAGAATAAAATGCCACATTTTGATAAATCATCAAACAGTTGTCTACTTCGCATTACTGACCCCTCACACCACACTAAATTTAAATTGAGTATTGAGTTCCATAGGATACCCGAAAAATGTGTTGCTAAAAACTTTTGACTCGAATGATGTATTTGGATGAAATTTTGCAAACGAACGTGTATGCATGTGTCCCCCAGACTGCACATTTTGGGAAATATCCGTTAAAAAAATGAAAAAGTTATTAGGAAAGTAAAGAAATGCTGTTTCAACCTATTCCCCATTTATTCTCCCATAGAGAAAAATTCAAATTTTTTATCAAAATCATAACAAAAACCAGTGCATGGAATTGGATCAAGTACAAAACTATTTGGGCATGAACTATTGACTCAATTTACAAAGGGTTCTTGGGTTATTACATCCAGTTATTTTTAATATAATTGACTGAGAAAATGTTGCCCCTTTCTCCCAAAATTATATCTATATCGTTCATGGTGCTTTGCAGAAGAGAGGCTGACTGGATTATCAGAAATGAAAAATCAGCAATTTTCCCCCGTAATTCTATTGCTAATAACTTTTGACATGCTGGATGGATTTGAATAAAATTCTCAAAACAAAAAGTGAGTCAAACCCCCTCCCTCCAAACTACACATTTTGCTAACAATATGTTATCAAATGAAAAAGTTATTAAAAAAAACAAAACACCACAGTTTCATAGGTGTCAGCCCTTTCATTTTCCTGTAGAGATAAAGTGCATTTTTTGAAAAGCTGTAGCATGAAAACTGCTTGGTAGATGTGGACCAAGTGAGAAACAATCAGGGCACACAGTGTGGCCTTATTTTCATTGACTGGTTTGAGGTAACGAGTAGTTTTTAAAATATTCGACAGAGAACATGATGCCCCCTGGATCTTAAAACCTTTATATCGGTATTGGTGCTTTGCAGCAGGGAGGCTGAGAGGGGCTTGTAACTTTTGAATTCCTGGATGGATTTGGATGAAAGTTTTTCAATCAAAAGATTGTTAAGGGCCCCCCAACCTGGAAATTCTGGGCACAATTAATAAAAAAATTAAATAGTAAGAAAAGAAAAAAACACAGTTTCCAGCCTACACCATTTGTTTTCCCATCCAGAAAAATAACAGTTTTTTTAACAGCCGTAGCATGAAAGCCATTTGGCAGATTCTGACCCAGTAGGAAACGTGTTAGACACACAGTGTTGACTTCATTTCCTTGACTGGTTTGGGGTAAATCCACCTGATGTGTAATTTAATGTATAACCATGCTGAATGCAGCATATTTGAGCCCTGGGGCAAAGCCCCGATGGATATTCAGATTCATATTTGATAAATGCTAGAAATGCACATTATATTCAGGCGAGATAGCGATATGAAAGAACTACAAATTATGGAAGGACTACAGAACTTCCAGTGCAGCTTTTTAAAGTGGGTGAAAGGTGTGGTTAGCCTTGTTCTTAAGACAAACAAAACATCTGGGCCTCGCAGGAAAGATGTTAGGCACTGATATTAAGCTTCTTTACTCAATTTCTCGCTGCTGCCCTAATTCTAGCTATAGTAGACGTTAACAGTGAGAGCCCAGAGAATATAAAAAGTGTTAGATTTGAGTTCTGCACAGGGAGATTATTTTGTGTCCACGGACCAGGAGCTGCCAAGAAGACAAAGAGGCAGACAGAGGTCTGAAGAGGAAGCACCACTGGAGCATAAGGGAGGACCGAAGTACCACTCTTTTTCTCCTGGCTGGATTCTAAATCCACTTAATAGAATTGCTGGCTTTTCTGAGGATTTTTAAGTCCCCAGAGGATTTTCCCCATTTACTTTTATTTTTAACAATAGATTTTATTAAGACCAAAAGAAGTACAAGTGTTACATTGTGTGACAAAAGCCAAACAGTACAAGTGAAAGATCTCCAATTTCCTTTTGTATTCCCCCCTCCTCCCTCTCCCTCCCTTTCCACTCCCACAACCCACCACAAAAAACCTTCAAGGAATGAAGCGTGACCAAAAGTCAGTAACAACAAACTCAATTAATAACTTTCAGGCAGATACACATTTGGGGCAGGCAAAGCTTTGATTGACAGTTAGCTCACTGATACGTTCGGGGTTATCACACTTCAGGCTCAACCAGTCGGGGTCGTCACACTTAGGCCCAACCTCGGGTAGGCATCAAGGGTGGCTATGGCTGCTGCGCGCTGTTAGAACCAGGCTTTAGGCTACTAGTTTATTGCTTCCAGAACTCAAGGAAGTGGAGCCACTGCATCTCTATGTGTGAATGTTATTCCTTTAGTGCTGCCACTGCATGTCTATGTGCGAATCTGATTTCATTAGGGTTTCCTTTTCATATACATATTTGGCTTTGCACAGCCATTCTATTATTTATAGTAGTGCGCTTCCCTTCCATATGATAGTAAGACATACTCAAGCTGCTAGGGGAAGGTTCTCGGGCAAGTGGGGGAGGACCAGGTTTTGCTCATCTACTAGTTCGGCCCCAAACAAGACCAGAAGGGGCATCATGGCCCTCTCAATTTCCTCTATGTCATTATCCCACCCCAGGATTTCCTTCCAGTAAATATGGACACTCGGGCAGTGCCATCATTGGTGCCAATATCTACTGATCTGCGCACATCCCTGCCAGCAATAGGGGCTTATACCAGGGTACATCTTTGCAAGACGCTAGGGAGTGAGATGACATTCCATGAGCAGTCTACAGTTGTGCATCTTGTATTGGACTGAAATCGTTGAGTTCAAGACAGCTCTAAATATGGCAGCCGATCCCTCTGGGTTATCTTTCCATCCCATGTCTTCTTCCCATTTTGCTTGTGTGTGGGTGATTGGTAAGTGCCCCATGTCTAATAAGGCGCTGTAGAGTTTTGCAATTAACTCTTCCGAACCCACTTGTGTGTTGAGTATGCATTCCAATGGGATGAGCTGTCTCTGGGGTACAGCGGTCCACCGTGGGTCAGTGAGAACCCCTTTTAGTTGCAGGAATAGGATTGGTTGAATATGTTGTCCCTCTTGTGCACATTTTAATTCCTCCTTCATCAGGAATACTCTGTCTTTCCACATCTGACCCAACCTGACTAGACCCTGTTCATATTGTAGTTGCGAATGGGGTCTATTATGAGATCTCTGATTGGAGGTGCCTAGATGCAGCTTAAGGGGGAGGGCCATGCAGTGACTGCTCTCATGTCTGGTCTCCTTTTCCAAAAGTCCCTCAACCCCTGCAGGATCAGGTGATTAGGCACACGTTACAGCAAGGTTTTCTGGGGGACCCAAAGCCATTCTCCCAATGTGACCAGGGCGAAATAACCGTTGTCCAAGTGAACCCATTGTTTGTCTTCTAACTCCCTGAGGTGATCTAATAACACTCAAAATTGGGCTGCCCTGTAGTATTCATAGAAATCTGAGTATGCCATGCCCCCTTTATTTATTGGGCGAATCATGGTTTTTTCCCTTCCCACAGGAAAGCCTGAAGGGTGTGCTTGATCTCCGCATGGAAGGAGTCTGGGAGTGTAACTGGGAGGGATTGGAAAGGGAAGAGAACACTAGGGAGCACGTTCATCTTTATTGTTGTAAATCTGCCAGTCCACGAAAGCCTCAGTCTTGCCCAATTCTGGATGTCCTTTTCGATTGCCGCCCACAGCAGGGTATAGTTCATTTGATAGAGATCTGTTAGTTGTTTTGTGATGGTTATCCCTAGGTATCGGATGCTGTTGCTAACTACCATTAAACCCCATGACTCTGGGCGTGAGTTTGGGAGTGCATTGCCCTTTCTCAGCGGTATCGCTAGTGTTCTGCTTCTTTTAATGCGAAAGCCTGAGAGGGACCCACATTCCTCTAGTGTGGCCAGGAGCACTGGAACTGTCTGGGAAGGGTGCATTAAATAGACTCGTATGTTGTTTGCAAACTATGCTAATTTGTATTCTCTTCTGAATGTTACAATTCCCGTGAAGCAGGCGTCTTGCTGAATGGTTTGGGCTAGCTGTTCCATTACCAGGGCGAAGACCAGTGGGGACAGGGGGCAGCTTTCCCTGGCCCCACGTGTCAGGGCGAATGAGGGGGATGACACTTCATTAACTACGACCTTTGCCCTCGTGTTGCGGTATAATGCTTGTGCCCCCATTATCCTATGTTAGCTTTCCACAAAACCTGGAGCATGAACTACCACTCCACCCTATCAAAATCTTTTTCTGTGTCAAGCGAGACCAGGGTGGGGTCTGAGACCTTGCTGTTGATTGACGCTATTAGATCTAAAGTTTTACGTATGTTGTCTGAGCCCTGGCACCCTTTTACATATCCAACCTGGTCGTTATGCAACAGCTACGGCAAGACTTCGCTTAGCCTGTTAGTGAGAACACTCGCGTAGACCTTAGCGTCAATGTTTAGCAAAGAGATCAGTATGTATGAGCCACACTCGAGTTTATCTCTGCCTTCTTCAGGGAGCACAATGATTCTAGCCTCCGTGAACGAGGCTGGGCATGCCCAGAGTCTATGATGTTGTTGAACAGGAGGGTCAGACACAGCATCAGGGCACCCTTAAAAGTCTTATAGAAAGCTGGGGTGAAGCTGTCTTGTTCTGGCACCGGTCCCACCTTTAGCTTTGAAATGGCGGCGTCGACTTCCTCTGCTAATATGGGAGTGCTCAGTCTGTCTAAGTCTGGGCTTTGCAGTGGTGGAAATGCAGTGTTTTCCAAGAATGTTTCTATGCTATCTCGGGAGGAAGAACAGCTAGAGGTATTCAGTCTTTAGAAGAACTGGGCAAAACATGTGGTTAAGTCTGCTGGGTTGTCTAGTTGTGCCCTTAGGGGTCTTGATTTTATAGACTGCCCTCTCAGCTCTTTGACCCCTTAGTCTGGCTGCTAACGGGGTGTGGCCTTTATCCCCTTTTTCAAAGAATCTTTGTTTGATGTACCTAATGTGAGTCAGCACCCTCGCACTTCCTAGGTCTTTCAGTTCTTGTATGAGTGCTTTCATTTCTGCTAGCATCTTCCCTGAGTCCCCTCACCCCCCGCTAGGGCAGCATCTTTGTGCCTTATTTCCTCCTTCAGACGGGTTTCCCGTAGGAGTCTGGTTCTCTTCATGAAGGTCCCCTGCGCTATCAACAATCCCCTTGTCAAGGCTTTGGCCGCTTCCACACTGTCACTTGAGGAGGTTCGCCTATGTTGTTTCGCTTGAAAAAAAAACCTGTTTCAGTGTCCAGGGATTCCTTAAAGGCTTGATCTTTAAAAAGAGTGTCACTATAGATCCACCTTTTGTCATTTTTTGTGCTTGGGCCTAGGTCCAGATCAACGGTGGTCATGTCATGGTCTGACCAACCCACCAGTTTGATGGACGCTCGTTTGATAATGTATTCAATGCTGCATCCAAAAAGATGTAATCAATGCGGGTGAAAGTTTTGTGTGAGGGGGAGCAAAATGTGTACGCTTTAGTTTGTGGGTGGTGGGCTCTCCATGTGCCTACCAAGAAATGTAGATGCTGGAATTACCCCTTTTCTTGAGGTGGGACTGCACCCTCCTGTATGATACACAGTCCAATGCCGAGTCCATCACCATGTTAAAATCTCCTTCACAGATCAAGGGTCCACATCTCTCCCTTTCAATCAGGTCAAAAAGCTCTCCACTAAACATCATTTGCTGGCTGTTCGGTGCATGCAGAGTGTGACTTCCCTTGTTCGGATGGTTCCCTTTATGACTGGATGCCTCCCGCCAGTGTCGCTGTGGATGTGGCCATCTGCAGTCCTAAGCATGCACGGTACTAAATGCTGACCACTCCCTTTTTGACTGGGCATGATGCCCAAATGGCCCCTCCTAGTTGTCTACCATTGGAGGCGATTTCTTCACCAGATCTAACTTTGTTTTCCTGCAGAAAAGGTACGTCTAAGTTAGATTGTTTGAATGTATTCATCAACATTGACCTTTTTTGGGGTGAGTTGAGGCCTTTCACGTTTAGTGACCCCATTCATACTAGATCATTCACCATATCTCTGAGATGCTTTGAGACACTGACTGTGTTGCCCCAGTGTCTTTGAATTTATGTTTGAAGCTGTTAATGCCTGCTTGGTGATGCCTCTTTGTGGGTTTGCTGATCACCTAAGTGCACTGCAACCCCTTACGCTGCAAAGTGCTGCTTGTAGTGTATCCCTGAGGTCTGACCCTCCACCCTTCCCTTCTCTTGAATGTGGTCTCCCTCAGAGCACCCTTCGTACCCTGCTCCTCCCTCCCCCTAGAAAACAGGAGAAATGTTATCCCATTAATTCTGGAGGTGCCCTAGAAAAAACATAGGGCCACACAACGGGTGACTCCCCGAAAACCCGTAACTTTTAACTTCAACATGTTAGCGTTTGATTGGCGCATATGCTCAATAACAACATACTTGTCAATTCTGCCCAGTGAGCAGAGATTGGTAGTTGGTGGGGAGGCAGGGCTCCCTGCCCAGACTAATGACTTTCCACCCACCAGTCCTGTCAATGCCTGAGGCAGTGTCCCCCACACTCCTCCCAAACCCCTGCAATCAAATCCTGACGTGTAGATGCCCCACCGTTTCAGGGGATGTTAAACCTCTTGTACTTCCTTGTGCCTTTAGAACATTCTCTCTTAGGACAGGGGCCGATTAGTTTCCTTTGTGGCTCTTAGGACAACAGGAGTTCTTCAATTCCACTCCAGATCGTAAACCTCGTAGGATGCTTTTTGCTTCCTCCCCCGAGACCACTCTGTATTCTTCGTTGCCATGCTCAAACAGGAGTGCAAAGGGGAAGCCCCATCTGTACCAAATGTTCTGCTCACATAGCCAGGAGGTTAGCGGACGGTAGTCTCTCCTTTGTGCGAGGGTGGAAGCCGACAAGTCCTGATAAATTTTGACATACGAGTCCTCAACGTCAATGTATTCCCGCTCTCTGGCTTTCCCTACAATTTCGACTTTGCGTCTACAATGATGACATTTGGCTAACACAGATCTTGGACTGTTTGGGGGGCTTGCGGCTCAATGCACTCTCTTGAATTCCAGGTCTGGTGCCAAGGGAGCATGGAAGAGGGAGCTGATCAGGGCTTTGACTTTTCACTCCAGGCTCGCAGGCATTTCAATCGGCAATTCTTTGAGGCCCTGTATCCGTATGTTGCACCTCCTCTCCCTGTTCTCAAGATCACCGATTTTAGCTGCCAGGTCTGAGTTCTTCTGCTCAAGGTCTATGAAGCAACTCTCCGACCTCATTTCTATGACGGTGGACTGCTGGTAATTTTCAAGTGGCTCTACCTTGTCTTCGATCTTGTGGACTCTTTCCTGGAGGGCGTTCACCGTTGTTGTCATGCTGATACTTAGTGACCTGATTTCATCTAACAGAAGGCGCATGTCCGATTTAGTAGGGGGCTCATGGTCTCCCCCAGGAATAATTGGAGCGTCCTGTGGGGGTTGTGTGGCCATTTTGGGACTTGTGCGGTGGAATTCCTGGAGCTTCTTTCATTCTGTTGCCGGGTTTAGACTAATCTGCATATGGCTTGGGGCCCTCCCTGAACTCTTGGGATGTGTCTGCGAGGTCTTTGCCCACGTTGGTAGCTAACAGTGGTTTTCCTTGCTTGTGGGTGCTGGGTGACGCAGTGAACGTCCCTCCTCTGGTGGGAAGTGCGAAGGCGGGTGTGCTTCGGAGCTAGCACTAATTTGGAACATGTGTGACTCAGCACTCTCAGTGGTGGTACTGCTTTTAGCCCTTTCTGCCTGTTTGTAATGTGGCTGGAAGCTGTGGGCCCTTCTTCCTTCTGTGCCAAAATCAAGGGAGGTGGGGAGTTGTGATGTTTGCCGCTCTCACCTCTGCCCCCAGTACCCTCTTCCAAGCTGCCCTCCCTTGCCTCACTGCGAGCCTCCCCCACTTGAATTATGGTTCAGCACTTCCTCACCAGTGTGCCACTAGCATGTTTGTGACATGAGGGAAGAGGCCCAACTGAACGTTTAATTAGCGTTAGGCATCTGAATTGCCCTCTTGCTTGCCGACTTCGCTTGGATTGCAATGGTGCTCAGTGCCCCCACCAACTGACCCCCTGGGGAGCTTCTGGGGGTTAACAGTTTGAGTGAGTGAGTGTCGGGCTCTCCTCTGTGAGCCGTTTGTGAGGCCCTGCGGGCTGCACCATTAGTTGTTGATCCTTGCAGGCCGTGAGGGACAGCCCTGCCCTCGCGCAGCTCGCTTTCTGCAGCCAGGTGTCACTGGCTTCTCCCTCTATGTGCCAGTGCTTCCGAGGGAGCACACCTCCTCCGACCCCCACTCCTTACCTCGGCACTGATTGATCTCCCTGGACAATCTTCCTGTGGGGTCCTCACAGCCTATTTTCCCACGGCTGTTTGCCGTGTGCCAGTGCTGGTGGGGTAGAAGGCAGATGATGGCCCTCCCCCTTTCGTGGAGGCTTTCCGCAGGATAGCAGCGGCAACTTTCTTCTCCTCTCCTGCTTCCTATGCCCTCTGCTGCTGGTTTCTCCCACCCCACTTATGAAGGTGCCACATGGCTGCTGAAAGGCACCAAGGTTTGCACGGGCTGGGGCCTGGTGTCAAGGCGGCTCCTCTCTTCAGATGGCGTTCGAGGGGAAATCATACCCGATTATTCCCGCAAAAAGGCCTGCTGAGAGCTGGAACCTTCCCTTGCATGCGGGAAAGTTCACTGAAGATCAAGGGCTGAACTGTAGAATGCTGCCATTACTTTATGGGCAGTCGGAGCGACGAATGCTTAGGCGGCCATTTCGCCTGTGCCCCGCTGTTAGTCTCCCCCTGCCAATTGACTTTTGAGCAGAACTATTACATTTTGACTGAGCTGCATGCAGAATATGTTTTACTTTTCCACCCAAGGCAAAACAGCTCACCACCTCAATTCAGATTGGCTGATGCTGGCACCTTGGCTAATTCCAATGGACACAGATGCTTTTTGAAGCATTTTTCCTAATTTTCATGATTTTGGACGAAAAGACCACAGTGATTTGTATTGATGTTTTTTGATATTTTTGGGAATTTTCTTTTAGGCAGTTTTCGTGTTCTGTGTAAATCACTTCATGCTCCTGGCTCCTTCAGCTCTCATCTACCTGCCTTATTTCAGATAGTGTGTATGGAAGGTTTTTATCCTTCATTGTTATCACATTGAGAAAGACATGGGGGTACTGAGTCATCGAAAGGGGGTGCTTTTAAATGCTTCTATGATGATTTCCTAGCAAGACCTGGTGAGGCAGGTTGTTGTTTTTTGAGATGATTATGATATCTTGGAGAAGGTTGATCAATCTCAAGTCTTGAGTAGATGTAAAGGCAATGGGCCTCATTACACGGATGGCGGTAAGGGTTTACCGGTACCGGTATTTTACCGGTACCGGTAAATCCTTACCGCCTTACTACGAGGTCCCTTTGCGGGTTGGGGAATTTAACGCCTGCTTTTTGCAGGTGTTAAAAACCAACCCGCAAATGGGCCAGGGAGCTAATTACGGTACCGCAATTTGCGGTATCGTAATTAGCGCCTTCCCCATTCCCATAGAGCGCGATGGGGCAAAAATGGGAATGGGGAAGGGCAATGGTGGAAGGGGGAATTACCGCCCCGCCAACCTTGAAATAGGGCGGTAATTCCCCTTTCCACCAAGGCGGTGCCGGTATTTTACCGGCAAGAACCATGACGCTAATAGCGCCATGGTTCACCGTCATCCATGTAATGAGGCCCAATGAGAGGTAGTGATAATGATTGATGCTTATTCAATGTTGGCTTTTTGCATTTTAAGTGTGTTTTACATAGTGATCATTATGGTAGCAATGTTTCTTTATTACTTATTTCTCATTATTAAAAGATTGACTTTATACATGAATGCGCAAGAAGCATTCATTGAGTTTTCATTACCGAGTGTCTAGTCAGAAACATTTGAACATGAACTTTAGGAGTTGGGCATCTAAGTAAATCTATTCTGTATTGATGTGTTATAGATGGTACATGTCTGTTAATACACTTATGGAGGGTTACTGGGTGGTATCAGCAGTGGATAAACAACAAAACATGTGACATTAGTAAACCTCTGCTGGGCAGATTAAAGAGATTTGTTGCATACTGCAGGGGTTGTTGTCTTCTTTCTTTATTGATGCACAGTGACAGGTATATGCTCTTCGCTATCTTTATTCCTACCACAGCCCCTGCAGGGGGTTCTTGCACACACCCCTGGGGGAAATCAAGGGGTTCTGGAGATAGGGGTACTAAGAATCACGTCACATCCAGTAATTTTTCAAACATTCAACAGAGAACTGGGGGCCCCCTGCTCTTTAAAACCTTTATATTGGTCTTGGTGCTTAGCAGCAGAGAGGCTGAGAGAGGCTAATAAAATAACCGGGAGGGGTTTGGTGTTATTCTGTCCAGTAGTTGCTACAATTTTTGACGGAGAAGGGGGTGCTCCCTTCTCCCAAAATTATAGCTTTATGTGTCCCATAATGCACCAGCAAGGCCTTTAGAAATAAAAAAAAAGATGCAATTTGTTTTTGTTTGATGCAAGAGATAACCGCATTTATAACAGGTATAACTGGGGTTATCTGAAAAAGACAAGTGGAAAAAATGAAATTTGGAGGAGGAAAAATTCTAAAATGGCATCAGGCTAGAGATGGGAAGGAGGGCAAGAGGACTCCATTTGAAATTGGAGTGTTGGGGGCCTACAGACCAAGTTCAGAGCTTGAACGGTTTCACATAACCGGGTTTATCTGACGGAATAACCGCAGTTATGAGGAGCAAAGGGGGCATGTGATGAGTGCCTGGGAGGGCACGGAAGAGTTTTGGATTTTGTGTGCTTTTGACAGATAACTGTAGTTATTTGTGTGCTTTTACGAATAACCATGGTTATCTGTAGTACATTGATAAGCACGGTTATGCGGCAAACATTGTTTTTAAAAAATAGGGTTAAAAAATGATATTGGAGAGACGTGGCAGAACATTCTCCTCCAATGGCACTATACCCCAAAAAGACTCCACGCAATCTATCCCACCACCAACGAGAACTGCTGGCGAGGCTGCCAGCAATTGGGTGACTGGAGGGACATCTGGTGGCTTTGCCCTGCCATATCTACCTACTGGAAAAAAGTCAAAGAACAAGTAGGGAAAATGGTACACGGAGCAGAAGCCCTAGAAGAGAGGATCTGGCTGGCGGGAATGTGGAACCCGGCTCTGAGAACGCACACCAGAAAGCAACAGAAAGGGATAATGATACTGATCATAGCGACCTGGCTAACTATAGGACAGCACTGGAAGCAAAAAGAACCTCCGACACAACTGCAATGGCTCCAGAAAGTATGGAAATTAATCTTGCTAGAATGGATGACATGCAAAATCCAAGGAAACCCAGAGGAGTTCCAGGCAAACTGTGGAAGCATCCTGACTTACCTACAGAGTGACTATATGCTCCAATGGAGTCCACATAAGATCCGTATCCTGAACATTCTTTGACTCGGGCAAGAATATACCCTATGCACGTATAGACAATCCCCACCATCCAAGAGAAGCGGGGGCAGGGGGAAGGTGGGGGGTTAATTGGTTTGTTGACTGTTATGTTAAGATGTAAAACCAATAAAAATATATATTCAAAAAAATGATATTAAGGCAAAAAAGGTGAATTTTACAGCTACAGAGACGTAGGTGGTAATGGGTGTGGCAGAAGGCTATGGCTACTCGGTTACTTTAAGGAACCGAATGGTGCAATGTGAAAAGTGGCCAACGGCCATGGCTAGTGAGCCCAAAGAAAGTAACTTAGAAGTGTGGCCACGTCAAAAGGCCCTGGCTGGTGAGCTCAAAAGACATGTATAATGGCCATGGCCAAAGGCTGTGGCCACCTAGTGGGTTCAAAAGAAACATATCGGGGAAACATGTACAGTAGATACAGCTGAAGGGTGTGGCCCATAAACAAAAACAATTGTATAACAAAACCCTTGAAATTCACTGAAAAACATTTGTTAAGGTGCAGTTAAGTTTAGCACATTTAATGCAACCAAACCCTTGAAATTCAGCGGATTTAGGAAGTCATGACCAACTCAGCGTGTTACGGTTGCATAGCCCCTGAGCATAAAAATATTAATTAAGGGATTTACAATGACATACAAAATGGCATTATGGGGGACAACACATTGTGGGGGTCATCAACAAGAGCACGCTGAGTTAAGCTGGTCATGACGTTCCACATCCACTGAATTTCAACGCTTTTGCTACGTTAAATCTGTTGAACTGAACTGCACCTTAACTAAAGTTTTTCAGTGAATATTTATATATGTGGTAAGTCTCCGAACATTAGAAACACATAATGTTACAACATAATATACTCTTTATGCAAATACATATATGATACATCAAAATCAAACATCATGGTAAACTCAAATCACCCTGCATTTGTTTTGTAATTATTTGTTTTTGAAATAGAAAGTTCTATAGTTAAAGTGATGTCATGTTTCTTTGGGCATATATGTTTGTATTGAAATAATTAGTTAAGATACATGCCATGATGTACAGTTGTAATGGGTATTATATTACAGATGGTCCTGTTGGTGTTTAGGGTATGTGTTATTTTAATAATGCAATGTTTATCATACCTAATACATTTTGGAGTTATTATATGTAGGTATAATGATTACTGTTTCTCCAATATCTAGAAATTAGTTATTAGAACGTATATACTATTTGTAAAAAATAAATACATACCACACATTGTAATGGTGTACGTATGTTTATGATAGTTTACATTTTTTTTCAAATATGTAATGTGATTATGGTTTATATTTGTGATGTTAATAAATGACATAAGTTTGAATTGTATGTTGTGTTATGTTTATGATGAAATGTTGTTGGTTTTTATTTTTAATTACGTTGACTTCTGTCATGTTGATTTGATATTTATTTTTTCATATTCGTTTTAATGTTTACATTTAATTTACTTTGTCAATGTTGTCACTTCTATAAAAGTATGTTATGCTACAAGAGGAAGCCTATGGGCCTCATTACAACTCCGGCGGTAGCCGTGCTGGTAAAACCAGCAAACCCGCCTGAAAAAACAAAGAAACTCAGCCTCCCCGAAGATTGATGAAGTCATGAAAACGTGCGTTAGGAGGAGAAGCTAAAGACTGGTAACAGAGCGCCTGCCTTCACATCTTTAAACATTGTTCCAGGAGTCCCGGGCTCACAAGGCAGTGCAGCAGGGCCATCATGCCTTACATTGGAGAGCCACAACCATGGCTTTCCCCCTCCCCCCATCAAGGAGAAGATTTGTGCTATGGAGGGAGTTGTTTCCAGTCACCTGCCAGCAAAATCCAGTGCGAAAAATACAAGTACCTGAATCCTCAGAGCTAATTAACTTGTCACACCTGAAACAGAAATGCAGACCCGCCTGAAAAAACAAAGAAACTCAGCCACCCTGAAGATTGATGAAGTCATGAAAACGTGCGTTAGGAGGAGAAGCTAAAGACTGGTAACAGAGTGCCTGCCTTCACATCTTTAAACATTGCCACCGAAGTTGTGACTTTTTCTGGCGCCTGGCTCCACTGAAACACCAGCGGATTATGACCCCAGTGCTCCTGGAAGTCAGGCGCCGGAAAAGTGTAAAACCCCATTCCCATTTGAGTCACATAGGACTCAATGGGAAAGTGGATGACAGAAGCACCGACTCTGTTAATGGCGGTGCCAGTGCCTCACGGAAAGTCTGCAGGCAAGTGCTGTGCTGTTCCGCCCGCAGACTCAGAGTGTGCCGGTCCGGTAAAAATGGTGCCGGTAGGCTGAGGCCCTTAGTGTTTTTGCAAAATATTTCATGTTTTAGGGTGATTTAAATTCACCATGGTACTTAATTTTGATCTAACAGGTTTTTTTCATTTGTATGAAGTGTACATTGTGTTGTAATCTTTACATATGGATTTCTGTTTGTAGACTTTCACTTTTATGTTGGTTTAATTTAAAAAGAAAAATGTGCATATGTGCCACCTGTTATTTTGGTGACATTGTACCATTGCATAATGTGGCAGTGCATTGGCATGAACCTTGTGGAGGAAAGTAGAACCAAATTATTAAGTATTTACAAAGGAGTTACACAAGTGGACCAATACTGGACATATTTGTGTTACATACTGGTGGCAATGATCTAGCTCGGATATACGAAAGGAACTGAACTTAGAAGACAAAGGACGGAAGATGTGTTCATTTATTTCATATGTTTCCAAGATGCCACACAAAACCTGGATGCATGGTAGGGCACCTCAACTTAAAATTAATCGTGCATGACTTGTAGTGAATGAGTTTATGTCCATTTTTCTGTTGGAAAATGGTATGTCTTGTGCATGCCGTTACAGTTTTTAGAATAACAAGAGCAACATATTTGGACCTGATGGAATGCTTTCAAATGATTTGGGGATGTTTTTTTTCTCTAAAATATAGTGAAATAGTATGTAGTGTTTTTGATTAAAGACAACATTTTGTTTTGTGGCCAGTATCTTCAGCACAGCTGTACAACATGGCTGGTTATCATGACATGTTGTTTCTGGAGAGGAGCGCCTGCTACCTTTTTTGAAACATTTGCAAGGAACTTGGGGTTGGTCACCCTGAGTTGCCTGGGGGCAACCAGACGTGGACTCCCTGCTCACTGTGCTCAGAGAGGTTCAGCTTCACCTCACTGATGAGGCCCAACAAGTCTGAAACACGTGTATGGGGTTGCTGTCGGTACTCTTGTTCAGAGAGGAATTGCCATAGCATTTCGGTGCTGGACTGCCCATGTGGGCGGGATCAAGACTGATATGCAAATGGATATTTCCCATCTGTGAAAGGTACAGAGAGCAAAAGGCGTGTGCTGCTAACTCTCATCTCAGAAAATACCATGTTCTTTCTGGAGAGGAGCGCCTGCTACCTTTTTTGAAACATGTGCTGTGTTCATGTTTGCTCTATATCAAGAATGACAAAGTGTACCTGTAAAACCAAAATATATTCTTTGGTTGTTACAGTGTGTTTGTGTGTATGTGTGTTTATATGTTGGATGGGTGTTTGTGACCAACTGTGACTGCCAAATATTTCCCATATGTATGTGGCTGTGTGTGTGTGTGTGTGTGTATGCATGTGTGTGTATGCATGTATGTATGTCACTGTGTCTCTCCTCATGTTTCCTGCAGTATACTGTGGGCACCCAGATGTATTTTTCATTGTATGTCAATTCTGTACTGTATGCATCTGTGTGAGTGCCCATTGTTGTGTATGTGAATATGTGTGTATGTCATTGTGGCGTTCAGCATGATGGCTGCATAGATACTGCTGTATGCAGACATATATGTCTTTGTAAACTGATTATTTCCCATATGTGTGTGTCTGTGTGTATATATGTATGTGTGTGTGTATCTCACAGTGGCCCTCAGCAAGTTTGCTGCATATGCTTTGTTGGAATGCAGATGTCATTTTTATTGTATGCACAATTCTTTCCCATCTGTGTGTTTGCCGGTGTTTGTGTTTGTGTATGTCACTGCATCTCTCCAAGTGTTTGTTTCATACATGCTGTTGTTACGCAGATGCACATTTCATCATATACCACATTTTCTTTTATTTATGTGCCTGTATGTGTGTGGCCATTTGTGTGCATCTGGATGTATTGGTGTGTGCATGTGTGCATGTTTGTGAGTGTTCACCAGCTTATTTGTATATGTGTGTGTTTCTCCCCTCTTCATGGGGGCAACTGTATTTGAGTCTGCATGTCTGCAATAATCTGTCTATGTTTATGTGTACATCTCCATGTGCATATATGCATATGTTGTGAAAATACCTTCCTGCATATATGTGTATATCTGTGTGTTTGTGTTTGTGTGTGTGGTGCACCTGTAGCAGGGTGTGTATATTTGTGTATGTCACTGTGGCTTTCCACATGTATGCTGCATATACGCTGTTGTTATGCAGACATACATTCAGTTGTACGCTAGTTCATTCCCATGTTTGTGTGTATGTGCAAATTGTGTGTGTGTGTACACCTGCACAAACATATATTTGCATTTAGTGTGGATGTTTTTGACTGATACTGCACACCAATTATTTATCTGTGTGTGTGTGTGTGCATTGCTGTGGCATTCCACATGCTTGTTACATTTATGCTGTTGATAAGCAAACATCCTTTTCTGTATGCCAATTATAACCTGTGTATGTGTGCACCCACAGCTGTATGTAGGTCACTGAAGCTGTTTGTGTGTTTGCTACATACCTGCTGTTGGTACTGTGAAAAATCAGAGGATCCCGTACTCAGGGGGGCAGGGAAAGGCCATCGAGGGAGGATCACCTGGGTAGGGGGTCCTCAGTGAGGGGGGGAGAAGCACCCAATGCTGAGACATGGTATCCCCCTTTTTCCACAACCCATCTAATCCCCATCCCTGCTTATTTTATCAGAAACTAGAGCTCCCATAATTCCTCCCCACTTTACATTGACAACAGTACTGAGCCAAGGAAGATGAGGAAAGATGTCAGAAAGATTAACCCATTGACTTGCATTGGCTCTGTCCTTGTAATGAGGCCAGGCAGAGTCCGGCATGTAGTCCTAACAATGCACACCTGCCACTTGTTAACACTCCCTGTGAGAATAAAAGGTGATGCAAGCAGGCATACTCTGAGGGAGGCTGGCCACAAGAAGGAACAGCTATTTCGGGGCATATGTGAACCAGGCTGTGGATGTTGGAAGACCAAAGGGCTGATCTGCAGTTTGCCGGATCGAGAGAGAGCCAGGTGAGAAATCCACATGTTTGTGAAGCCTTACGCATTCTAAGACTGAAACCGAGTGAGCGGAGGAAAGAAACCTTGAAGTTGCATGAAAGCAGACGCGACCCTGGCGGTTGAACAGCAGAGTTGGGGAAGGAGCAGATGAAGCATTGGTAACTGTAGTATAATTTATTGTTATTTGGAGTACAGCTCCAATGAATGTGATAAAATTATTGCCAGCAATAATGTGGCACATATAGCCAGCCCTATGTTGTTAGCATAACATATGGGTATGCAAATGGAGACAGTCTGCAGATTTAAAAGTACACCAGAATATTTTTTTGTCTTTCTCTTTTTCTCTTACTTGAAATGCCTCATTCACAGGAGACTACATTAGCTGTCTAATTGACTGACTTAATTAACAAATACTAATACTAGTACTAACTCAATAACATTATAATGTAATCTCTATGTGGAAAAGAGGCAGAAAGACATGCTTTGAGATTCATTTTAAACGTGCATTTGGATTTTTTTTTCTCTCCCTGTTCACTGTGTTTGCAGGAAGCAACATCTTCTGCATGCCAGGAAATGAGTTTAGCTACAGTTTCTTACTGTAAAGAATTGAGCTATTGTGGAAGGAAGGATGATACGGTTTTTGTAATTTGATTAGTGTAGACTGTCTGCAGTGATTCCACGTAAGCATAGGGGGATGAGACAGAGGTTTTCTGGAAGATTCTGACAGAAAAAAGTTCATTTTTGCTTTTGCTGAGCTGCTGACACGGACCATCAGAGACTGGGCATTCCTAGTCTCACTTAGCACCGGCTTGAGAACTGCAGATGAACTGCATGTTCTCGCTGTGCACTTCAAACTTCAAGATTACGAGGACAACCCTGGACCCATTCCTCGGAGGCGGCGAGCGAAGGGAGGTCGTGTGTGGGAGAGCTACAGATAGCTGGTAATTATCCAAGTGAATTGAGGTTGTGTGCTGTACAGATGACCTTATATAAATATCAGGCAGGGAGAGTAGCAACAGGGAATCCCCTGTGTTTAATTGCCACGCCATAATGTTGCAAAGTGAATATTGTTCTATCGCTGTAATTTTTCCTTCTTATTGTTGCAAATAATGTGGAGTGAATTTCGTTTTATTGCTGCATTTGTTTTCTCTTCTGTTTGTTAGATAAGGTGGCAGCAACAAGGGTGAGGTGTTATTTTGAAATGCAACTGTTTATAATACAAATGCTATGGACACGAACTGTGTAGAGTGTTTTTGCTTTTGTCTTTTCTTGGTGCATTTAGGATAATATTTCAGAGAGGGGGAATATATATATATATTTTTAGGTAATACATGTGTCATGTTTCCCATGCAGATGGAATAATAGCACTAGCAATTATAAGTAGCTGTGTGCATGTTTCCACTCAGTGTGTGGTGTCTGAGTGGAATATAATACAATAGACATTGCTGGGCGTACATGAACCAGCAAAGAGGCCTATGGAAACATAGTTCACTAATGTATATAAATTAGTGATAATACCACAGGTTATTGAGAATGATATATGTGAAGCTGTGGTGTTTCTGAATGTAAGTCTGAGGCCTCTATAGATCACAAGAACAGTCTAAAAAAAAAGAAGAGCTTGTGTATATTGGGGCCCCAAATAAAACAGAAAAAATATGCTCACCAAAAAACCACCAACAATAATATATACCAGTAGCTGATCCCATATAATGTAATAAGGAATGGTCATTGAAAGGAAATAAGGCCAAACCCAATCTAAATGCAAGGAGTAGTCATCGCCAAATTACCATTATTTTTGGCCGCCAGACCCCAAATCTATACAAAATATCCAACATATTTATGGTGCATTGTAGGCTGGGAAAGTGATCATAGAGCACCTGCTGGGCATGGCAAGTGTGTCTCACACTACCATTTGTACATTAGAGGCAACCCATTCCATAATAGCAGTGTGTCACTAAAAACGAATTTCAGAATGTCTCAAATAGAAGCCACATTCTACACTAGTGCAGTATTTAGAGGCAAAGTTATATGCACATGGGACGTGGTCATCGAACAATGCCACAGAATGGCACGACCGCATTTATGGTGAAGTGCAGAAAGAACCACTAGACAACATTTTTGCAGAAGGCAGCATAATTCAGGTCTGCCTTCTGAAATTATTAAATGCAGCTGATAAACATGCAGAGAAAGATTGTCTAATACGGCTATGCGCGAAGACCTGGTTTAATTTGAATAGGTCTCTGCCAATTCAAGAAAATGATACTAAGCTGATTAACAGGTTAAAAGCTGACCTAGATGGGGCAAGTAAAAAGGAGGAAATGTTAGGAGCAGAATTAGAAGGATGTCAAAAAGACATGCAGTTAAAATGTAGAGATCTTGATATTCAGTTGTCCAAAAGCAAGAAACAGTTTGAGGACAGTGAACAAGAATTGGTACACTTAAAAGCATTGGTGGACCACATTAGACAAGATAAAGATTAGATTGTTTCAGAAATGCAGATTTTACAAAAAGAACATTATGAAAAGGAAAGTGATCTCCAAAATGCAGAACAGGAAATGGTTAAAATGTTTCAAGAAAGAGACAAGAGGAACAAAGAATTCAATGAATGTCAAATGCAAATGTGTGACATGCAGGAGGTAATTAATAAAATTAGTGATGAAAACAGCTATTTGCAAAATGAGGCAGACAGGCTCCTTAAGAAGTGTAAGGATTGGAACAGCAAATATGCATTTCCAGGTCCCAGGATAGACGGCAGGGCACCACATTCAATGGAGTTGAGGTGAACTCTATTTCTACCCAAAGAGCTAGTGCCCCAGTGATTGGGCCGGTGACTGAACTTGGTTGGAGCGCACTTGGGGGATTTGATACACCCATTGGGGGCCGCCACCAATCCCATACACCTGGAACCAGGGTTGAATCACCAAGTAGTGCAATTCCATGCATGCATTACAACAAGTAGCCCCATAAAAATAATGAAATCCATCAAAGCCCTGATCAAACCATTTAAAAAGGGAGGGGAAATCTGCATAGAGGATCACTTAGAAGCAGTGCATGACATATTTAAAGCCCTCCAGATACCTAAGGAACACTACAGACAGTATTTTCATTTAACTCTAGATGCTCCCACAGCCAGTATCATAAGGGGATTGAATGAACAGCAGAATATGACATGGGCGGAGTTTGAAAAAGAGATTAGGCGTCATTTTTCTCCTTTCTAGTCAATGCAGGAGGCAAAGAAAGTTGCTTACACAGTCACTGCTGGGCCTAATACATCCCCTTGCCAGTTTTTACAAGACTTAAACAGAGCATTTTCTCACTTTGATGTATCTTTTGACCCCAATTCTAATGAATTTAAAACTGCCTACTTCTATGGGCTACAGAAAGACATCATATCACAGTTGGTCCATGAATTTGATTGTGACAAGTCGGTTGAGTAGATTGTACACCAAAGTACAAAACTATATGTTAGTACTCTATTGTCAGGGTAGAGAAAGTGATAAAATGAAAGACATTAGACCAAAAGTTAAAGAACCCTCAGCAACAGTGATGGAAATCAGGTCAGCCAAAATGTCTCTTCAGTCTGCTCAAAGGCCATGTAAAAATAATTTGACACCTGAACAAAGGGGTAATCAACAAAGGTCGTCACTTCCTGTACCAATGTTTCAATCACATGATCCTAAGAATAGTGAGAGCTACATCAGGACTAGGTACTTAGGAGATAGGCCCCGGGCAGGCTATCAGCCTGATATGTCAGGTATGAACAATAACCAGAGACAAAATCAGGATCAAAGAAATAATGGTCCCTACCAGACAGTGGGGACACAAAGCAGATTTGATCCCAACACCATGATATATGGTAATCAGGATAGACCCCTATATGTGGATCGATTTACTGATAATGGGAATGAACATAGGGCTCAGTATCCACAACATGAGAGACAGGACATGAGGCAGAATATGAATTACGTTCCACGTCAGTACAATGATTCCCCACCAGGGGACTACAACCAAAGGATGCGTGCACCCCGCTCCCCTCCACATATGAATCAAGAGTTCAGGAAAAATCCCAATAGAAATCATTCCCCTGAGAGGTATCAGAATAGATCCAATCAGGGGGAAAACAACCAATATCGATCTAGGCCACAGAGAGAGGATTCTAGAGAGATGGAAAGATTCCAGTGTCTCGAGGCCCAAGTGAAAATGTAAATAGGAAAGCTCTGTACAGCACAAAAACAGTCATCAAAGGAGGGGGCAGAAGGCCAAAGCAATGACCGGGTGGTTTCTGAAAAGTGACTAAGTACTTATAATACCTGCAGTGCCAAGAAAAGAGATTGCTCTGATGTGATTTTCCATAATGACTCTCAGATATATAAGTAATCAAAAATAAAAATACCGGTAAATGAACATGTGACAGAAAGTGCAAATACCCTTATGAAAGAAGTTCGGTTTAACCTAGAGCTAAATCAAACATTGGAGATTTGTACAAATAAAAAAGGAAAACCTGAAATTCCAAAGGAACAAAGAGACAGATTTAAGAAAAATGACTCATGCATGGGGAATACCAGTGAACAGGGAGTGAGTGGAGATGCTATAACTCCTTCCCCCGGCAATCATAATAATAACCAAACACAGGCAGAAAAAAGAAATACTCAAAAGGAGGGACAGGTCAATCACCTGAAGAATTCTTTGAGCCACATATTTTTGAAGAAGTTAAAAGTACTGGTACCATACTAAATAATCACAAATGCACAGAGTTAGACAATGACAAATTGCCAAGTGATGTTATTACACATGTTCAGTTGGAGGTTTGTAATGTGACCTCTGATGATACCTGGATGGATGGGCGAACAGTGGCCACACTCCAAAAAACCTCTGACCATGGAGAAATGAATAAAGTCTCTCACACAGAAATGGGCAAAAAGGAGGGAAAAATGTCTTTCCATGTACCAATGTGCTTAGCCAAAAGTGAAAAAGGCCTGAGAAAGGTGAGCCCTGAAATCAGTAAGAATTCCCACTTCTTATGTATGTTAGAGGAAGTTGAACACAGGTATTATGCTCCCATCACTGTAGAAGAAAAATGCAATACATTTGTAATGATTGACATTGGCGCACAGGCCACAATTATGTCTAAAGAATTGGTAAAGAGTATCAATGAAGGGAGATCCCCACAGAATCAGATCATAGTGAAGGAAAATCAAGGTTGAGTGCATAATTTTAATGGGGAGGAGGTGCCTATTATAGGTGTCACCGAGGTTGACATAAAGATAGGAAAACACAGAATGAAACAATAGGTATTGATCACATCTATTTGTGAAATTCCATTTCTGATGGGAACAGATTGGGCCTCGTTACAACCCAGGCGGTAAGTTCCCTACTTTACCACCATGGTGTAAAACTCTGTTTACACCATGGTGGATGGCGGATTTACCGCCCCATTCCAAGGTGAGTGGGGCGGTAAATCCCCATTCCCCATTTACCCTTCCCCATTCCCATTTTTGCCCCATAGGGCATAATAGGAGTGGGGAAGGCGCTAATTACGGCACCATAAATTACGGTGCCATAATTAGCACCAAGGCGGGTTAGCGCCTTGCATTTTAACGCCTGCTAAAAGCAGGCGTTAAAATGATAATCAGGCGTTAAGGGTTAACGGCGCCGACGGCGCCGTTAAACCCTTAACGCCTGGGTTGTAATGAGGCCCATTGCCTGAAAAGATTGTCTCCGCTCATAGATGGGGTGAATAGAGTACTGTGGTCCTTAACCAAAAAAACATTGATACCCAAGAAACTAACATCACAAAACAGCAATATAAATGAATGTCACACCGTTGCAAAAACAAATGATGCAGTGGAGGTATAGCTCCAGAATAGCTGTATATCTAGCATCACTGTTATCTTGATGTGTCAAGATAAAATGCAGAGTAAAGATGAGAAACAATCTGTAAAAATATATTTAGACCCAAGGAAAAAATGGCAAACTGCCATAGATGAGCACACATTACGTTTTTATTTAAAAGAGAAGACATGCAAACAGAATACTGCTCCTAAAACAGATACAGAAAAACACATCACAACTCTTGCTGAAATACACATGGAAGATGAGCAACCATGGGTTCACATTGGTATAAATGACTATTCTAAAACAATAAAAGCCACTTTACTGCTTGAACAGGAAAGGAGCTTCATTAATGAGAAATTGTTGCAAAAAATAATGGAGAGGGAGGAGATCCCGAAATTTAGAATTAAAAACCAATATGTCTCTGGTTTAGACAGTCCAGACTTTGAAAACCAAATTACAGGCAGATGCATACTGAAGATTAGTATTGGACAAAAAACAATTCACCATAATGTTTGGATAGTGAGCGGGACACAAAATGACTTTTACATGGGCAATGATATCATGCACAGAATGTGTATGGTGTTAGATCTCCTTAATCAAAAAATATGGTCACGCCTAGGTGGGTCGGCACCTGAATTTGAAGATAAAAGAATGGCTTTTCATTGCACACAGCTGGTCCCATATGCAATGGAATTACAGCTGAGGAAGGATACTATTATCCCTGCATTCACCAAGCAGTTTGCAATAACGCTAAAGTGCAAAAATGCACAACTGATGAAGGAACCTGATGCATGTGTGTGTTTGAATGAATCCATAAAACAGCAAGGCATGAATTATGAATACATTCCATTGATAGATGTTGGTGAAGGGTCTGTAAAAATTATGGTGAATAATAAAGGATATCAGGATATTCATTTAGAGGAAAATTCCTAATTAGGAATGGCCATACAAAAATCACATTATACTGCAGATCTAAATAACATGGTGATGGAAATATCCCTAAAAAGTATGTGGATGCCAGGGGTGAGTTGCCAGAATACCTGGATTCTCAGCCCAAAGGAATATTTAAAATTGATTCTGTGTACCCTTATGATTCAAATGAGACAGTGTGCTGTCATCAAGAGGATTGTATAACATTTAACTTAAATGAAAATGAAACAGAAAATCAGCCCATTTAAGTGGAAGCTGATATACCAAAATGTTTAAAAGTGGCAGCATTACAGAGAGACACAGCCACACAGTTAGAAGAAAGCACAGAGATTCCTCCACTGGAAGATTTCCCAAGAATTTTCAAAAATGGTAGAGAAGCAGATTTTATCAGCGGATGCATGCGACAGCGATGAGGATAAAAATGAATTGAGGAGAATATTTATGGAGTTTAAAGATGTCTTTGCAGAGGGTGCTAGAGAGCCACCCAAGATGGCGGCTTCCTGAATAGCTCCTCGCTGCTCCTTAACTAATCCTTATACATCGCTGCTACTGTGGTGATAAATCGCTTTGCACTCTTGATGATCTGAATCCCGCAATTCGTAGGAACATTCTGGGACTAACCTTGTCTCCATTCGTTCCAGATCTGCCGAGATACTATGCCTTCTCTCTGGAACCGCCTGCGGCTATCCGGCAGGGGAGCGGCGGCGCTGGGGCCTGGGCCGGCGCCACAGCAGGAACCCCGCAAAGATCTTATCGGCTCAGAAGAGCTCTCTGGACCGCCACAAGAAGCGAGTGGACATGCGCTGTCGCGGCGCTCTCAGAGATGTGCGGTCTCCGTCCCCGCGGCGGCCTCGTGTCGAGCGGAGGGTCCAGTCTGGCCCCAGGCGAAGTCTGAAATCTGCAACCAGGTAGGAGCTTGGAGACGCACGCGGCCTGAGCGCCAAGCAGCGGGCTGTCCGATGTTATCCAAGGGGGTGAGCCCGGGGAGGAAACAGATCTCTCACACACACCATAAAGGCACCTCTGCCCAGCGACTACACTTTGGGCAGCAGCGCATACCGCCCAGCCCCCCGATTACTTGGGAGAACACACGCCCAAGACTGCGACGAGTCCTGAGGGCAGAGACGCCTATGACCTCACGATGTCATCGTGATCCCTTGTTGATGCGCTGCCGGCGCAAACGTGACCTGGGGAGACCCGTTCCTGGCGGGGGGCGCCAGAGCCGGGGCCTGCTCGCCGCTTCGTCCCCCCTGGACTGGCTGCAGCCCACTCATCTCGCAATCCTGCAGCCACACTCAGCACAGAAGCTGCGTGTACCATCGTGAGGACAACATATTCATATTCTTCCCCCAGCACCCGTGACAGCGCAGCGGCTCGAGGCACCCAAAGTAAGTCTGGATGCGCAGCGCACCGACCACCTGCTGAGTGCCAAAGCTTTCGGTAAAGAAAATCACCAGAAGCACTCCAGTTCCTTAACCAGCACATGAGGTGAGACCTGTCCGCACTTTGCTAGTCCTGCCAATGTCTTAATGCTGACTTCAACATACCAGCTTAAACATAAGCAACATCTCCAACCTACTGGAGCTGAATATCTAGCATAAGTCCAGACTAGTGAGACAGCGCTGCAGCGAACGCCACAAGACAACCCGGTCTGTCTGCCCACCACCCACAACGCGATCGGAACGTCTCCAGGCACTCACCCTATGTAATCCATGCTCAGCTGTGAGGCCAACGCTTAGTCCGGAGAAAGAAGACCACGAGATTGCCTGGCTCCCCGGCTATCAACATCTCATAAGGCCCTCAGTCCCTTTGCCCACGATCATGACGCAGCATCGCAGTGGCATCCATTGAACACGAAAACCGCCAGGCCGTAATCATCCTGGCCCCCCCCACATACCCGCGGTTATAACACGTGGCTGCTACATGGAGACGACCATGATCAGCTGAACGGCTGCCTTTCTGGGGGAACTCTGAGGAGACCCACTGGGTCAGTTAATGACCACTCAAAGACCGAGTCAGCAATAAAATAGTCCTAACTGTGTGGTGGGGCCGCGTCAGCGCGGAGGGCCAGGCCTCCCCACGGACCGGCTGGGGCGGCGGCGGTGCAGCACTGAGAGTGATACCACATGTAGCCCAGCTGGGTGGATTTTGGGACCCCTTGGGCTGCTCCCTTCTAATTCCATGGGCGAAGGAACCCATCCTGCTGACTCATAAATACACCTGACAGTGAGTCACGCCTGACAGCAACAGCCGGCACAGCCTCTACCCACATACCTACAGAATACTGATCCAAAAACAACAATCGGTAAAACGGACAAGTCTCAAAAAAAGCTCAACTTTGAAACCAGCTCTTCTAGCAAACCCCTGCCACCCAGCAGACCAGTATCACCAACGCTTAACACGCCCCCAATGGAACCAGAAACCGTGAGTCTTGACATAAGGGAGATCTTGCTGGATCTGAAGTCTGGCATCGGCCGAATGGGGAGCAAATTGGACAACCTGGCATGCAAGGTAGACCAAATCGAACATCGCTTGGATAAACACGCAGACAGACTAGACGCAGTCGAGCAACGAGTGTCCGACCTTGATGACGGCACGGCAACCCTGAACTCGAGAGTCTCGTCCCTTGAAACCCAAATGAAAGCAGTCTGCGCCAAAAATGAAGACTTAGAGTGGCACTCTCAAAGAAATAATATTAGAATCCTTGGGGTACGAGAACAACAACTTCGGACCAAAATGGAGGACCACATAGAACAAATGTGCATTGAACTGTTTGGAAAAGAGACTTTCTCGCAGCTGTTTATTATTGAGAGAGCGCACAGGATTACAAACACCAGACCAATCCCAGGCTCCAACTATCGGCCAATCATCGCAAAGTTACTAAACTACAAAGACCGCGATGCAATACTCAAAGCGGCCAGGGAGAAAGGGAAACTACAATATGATGGTGATCCAATTCAAATCTTCCCAGACTTCTCCCACTCAGTCCAGACACAACGGCGATCTTACATGGCAGTCAAGCGGAGGCTCCAAGAGAACCAAATACTCTATTCCATGCTCTTCCCAGTGAAACTCTGTATTCAGCAAAAAGGGAAGGTTCAATTCTTCAATACACCCGAAGAAGCTAACGATTACCTGGACAGTGCCGGTTTTAGACCCTCACCCAACATCCTGAGACCGCGACGCAATGACCAAATGAGACAAGACCCACCGTAACCATCGGGAGTACCAACACAATGAGGCGGTTCTACCCCGCCATCAAACCCACAACCAGCTCCCACCACAGAAACAAATATCCTGCCTAACCAGGAGCCTTCTCCCACTTGGAGGGCCACTAGCGCCCCAAGCACAGCAATGTTCACAGTTTTGTTCAGCAGGGTGGGAGCATCATGGTCCAGTTGGGAGTTGCCCATGCAAGGGAGGAAAGTTAGTTCAACAAAAACGCCCATGAAGACGCCATCAACAGATCATTCACACAGCGCAACGTCCATACATCTGATAGCCAGAAAGCTGTGTCCAAACGAGGAGTGTTACCTACACGTACCTGGCCGCCAGACACAGGCGAACACTCCGAAAGAGCCGACGCCCAGTCTTCCCCTCAAAATCCAATGACATTACTTAATATCACCACATGGAACATCCGCGGTGGCAACCACCTGGCAAAAACCAGGAGAATCCTCCAATATCTTCGCAGACACAAAGTCAACATCGCAATTCTACAGGAAACCCATCTCCTCCCAGCCTCTGTACTACACTGGGCTAAGTCCTGGGGATGTCATAGATACTTTTCTTCCTATTCATCCTACGCAAGAGGTGTGGCAATCCTAATCAACAAAATGGCCCAATTTAGCCTGATTGAATCGAGAAGGGACACTGAAGGGAGAGCCTTACTGGTGAAAGGGATACTGGCCGGGAAACAGGTGGTGATAGTGAACTCATATTCCCCAAACACCGACGGACCAAGTCATTTTAACTGGGTGATGACTCAACTTGGGCAAATCAACACCGCAACCATCATCTGGGGGGCAGATCTTAACACAACATTAGACCCCAGAATTGATAAATATCAGAGCACAGGAATGAACCCCTCCAGGGCGTGCCTCCAAGTAAGAGAGATCTGCCGAACGTTTGAGCTATCCGATACGTGGAGGCAGTACAACCAGGACGCACAGGAGTACACCTTCCACTCAGCCGTCCATAACACCAGCTCACGGATAGACTATATTCTGGCATCTACATGTGGCCCATTGAAGTGGGGCGTGAGCCAAATATTGCCGCGTTCCCTTTCAGACCACTCTATGGTGACACTTGAAGTCTCGCTCTCCGGTACCGTGCCACTTGGTCTAAACTGTAGGTTCAAGCCGGGTTCGCTGACAGACACCGTGTTTGCAGAAGAGTTACGCCAAGAAATAACATTGTTCCTCGAAATCAACCATGATTCTGTAACGCCAGCTGGCACTGTATGGGAAATACTAAAATGTTACATACGAGGGGTATGCATGGCAAAGGAATGCGGTACCCTAAAACTAATACGCAGAAAACTATCTGCCAGTGAGCAGTGCTTGAAGGAGCTAGAGAGCGGATACACTAGCACCCTAAAACCTCACGCCCTAGCAGCACTAAAAAAGGAATTACAAGAGTTCAAAGAAACAGCAGATCGAGAACTGAAATTCTTGGGGCATAAACACCAAATCCATCAATACGGACAAGGGCAAAAACCAGGTGCCCTACTTGCGCGTCTTATGAAAACTGACAAAAACCCTCCCAAAGTGGAGTGGGTCAGAGACACACAGGGATCAGCACACTATACGGAAGAAGGAATAGCCAACACATTCCGCAACTTCTATCAGAATCTATACAGCTCCAAAGGCAGCATAAGCCGACTGCAAGACAAGAGTTTTTAAATAATACCGAACTGTATTGGGTGGATAGCCAGTTAAGAGAACCCTTGAATGTACCAGTAGCACTAGAAGAAATCCTAGAGGCCATCAAATCTCTTCCAAACACGAAGGCGCCAGGCCCTGATGGTCTCACGGGAGAATTCTATAAAGCCCATGCGGACATAATAGCCCCTCTCCTTCTCCGCTTATTCAAAGAATCAATAGAGCTAGGGTGCCTTCCCCCTACATTGCATGAAGCCAATGTCATAGTCGTTCACAAAGCAGGTAAACCACCGGAAGAGTGCGTGTCATATAGGCCGATTTCCCTAATCAATCTAGACAATAAACTTTTAGCGAAGATCTTAGCATCACGGCTACTCCCCTTAATGCCAGCCCTAGTAATTGACCAAGCCGGATTCATTCCGGGGCGCAGTACGACTTATGGCATTAGAAGGCTTTTTGGGGTCATAGAAGCCCTCGACCCGACACAACAGGCAATAGCGGTACCACTCAACGCAGAGAAAGCGTTTGATTCGGTGGAATGGCCGTATATTTTTGTGACTCTTGCACACATGGGCTTGGGTAAATTCTTTATTAGGCTAGTGTCCCTATTATAGAACGATCCGATGTCATACATCACCGTTGGTAACACCAGATCTACAAGTATCAGGCTAGAGCGTGGAACCCGACAGGGGTGCCCATTATTAGCTGTTATTTTTGCCCTGTAATGGAACCTCTCGCCTCGCGGCTGAGAGCTGATCATATTCACAGGGGTCTCAAGTTAGGCCCTCACAAACTAATAGTCTCCTTCTACGCTGACGACGTGATGCTATATGTGAGCGACCCACTCAACAACCTTAACCCAATAATACGTGAGTTGATCAAATTTGGTCAAGTGTCCGGCCTCAAAACAAACCACTCGAAGTCGGTAATATTCCTGCTAACACCAAGCACCACCGTGTTCCCAGACGATCACGGTTTTAAATGGGAAAATTCAAAGGTCCGTTACTTGGGCATTTATATGTCCCTCAACCACAACGATATATACAGAGACAACTTTGTAACAACTCTGAGCACATTACAAGAACGTGTTCACAGATGGAAATTGCTACCACTAACGCTGTGGGGTAGAGCTTCACTGACTAAAATGGTCATTCTCCCTAAACTCCTTTATTTATTCATAAACGTGCCATTGCCCCTCCTGAGTTCCTTCTTTCAAAGAGTAAAGAGTCTTATTCTAGAGCTGTTATGGGCAGGGAAACCTGCTAGAGTGGCGTATAGCATGCTGACACTGCCGACTTCTAGTGGAGGCCTGGCACTCTCTGATGTAGAGAAATACTATTGGGCTGCCCAAGCGCAATTTTTAAGCCATTGGTACTCAGCTCAGTTCGTCCGTCCACATGTGCAGGTGGAAAGGGCCCTTGCACCCCCCAACCTGTTAAGAGCCATCATTATCAGTCATATCCCAGTACCTTATAACACGCTTAACACAGTCTTGTCCACGTATGCGATCTGGAGAAAGATCGCTTGTAAATATAATGTCAAAATAAGGTTTTTTCCACTCCTTCTGATTAAATTTATTCCGGGCATACCTCTCACAAACGAGAGAGTATTCCTCTCCTGGGTCGATAAAATCAAAGTTCCGTCCTTTGGTGATCTTTTCCCAGAGGGCACCTTTCTAACCCCGCAGATGGCCAAAGACCGAGGAGGAATCACCTCACTAGACGTATTCCTATACTTCAGGCTACGCCACACTCTATGCAAGCTATTCCCATCATTCCCCACCCAGCCTCCAACATGGGACCTACTACATCACGTAATCCAAGCTCAGGGAGAAGGTAGGCTAGTATCAACACTGTACAAGACTCTCCTTAAAGACACTGTAAAATTGGACCCCCGTGTGAAACAGAAATGGGAAACAGCGATCCAAGAAACAATATCTGTAGAAGATTGGTCCTACGTCCTTCGACAGACCCAAAATGTCACATTGAATACCCGCTACAAACATATTCACTTCAACTTTGTGTACCAAACCTACTATACGCCAGCCAAAAGACACAGGCATCATCCAGAATTATCAGCACGTTCCGAACGTTGCAATGCCGAAGGCGCTGATTTCCTCCACTTGGCTTGGAACTGCCCTGGTGTGTATCGCTTTTGGACTGCGGCCCTGCAAATAATAGCAGACCTTATCGGGGAAACAGTGACACCGCTCCCATTGGGGGCTCTTCTTGGGTTGACCAAATACTTACAACCGGCTACACGCAAGCTGGCATCCCTGCTTTTGGTGTTGGCTCGGAGGAGAATCGCCATGTCTTGGGGGCGAGGCCCTCTTCCTTCAATAGATGCTTGGAAAAAAGACATCCTATGTTGTCAAGATGTGGACAGCGAATTCATAAAGACTTTACCACTCCATGCACGTCCCCCCGACATATGGGGACCATATGTACTGTATCTGCTAAATAGGGCCAAGACGTCAGACTCAGATACCTCAGAATCCTAAACACAGTGGAGGGGACATCAGTTCTTAACAGCATCGTTCAGGAACAACTGCTAGCGTTGAGGCTGTGCATCGGATATGCAGCAGTCTACAAAGGGCATCAGGGGAGGGGGAGGTTTGTTTGGGGTTGTTATATGAGTTAGTACCGTGCTGAGACGCACATGTTTGGTGCATTAGTTTTTGCTTCAGTTGTAAATGCCAAAAATAAAGTTTTAAAAAAAAAATTAAAAAAAATAAGATGAAAAAAGATGTCTTTGCTAAAGATGCTTATGATTGCGGTCTAACTAATTTACATGTGGCCACGCGACCAGAAGGGTGTAGTAGAAGCCCAGTATTTGTGCGCCAGTATAGATTACCACTGACATGTCATTGGCTTAGATAATTAAACATTTTGAGTCTCGGGGAATTATCAGGCCTATTCACAGCACATCCAACACACCTATTTTAGGTGTGTGAAAGCCAAATGGTCAATTGCGGCTATGTGCAGATTTGAAGGAATTAAATAAAAGAGTACCAGTATCCAGATGGCCACTGCCATTCATTGATCAAGGCCTGGCTCAGGTACACGGGTCAAAAGTTTTTAGCACTTTAGATCTCACTTCTGGATATTGGTGCGTGCCATTAGCAGAGGAGATTCAGAATTTATTTTCATTTTCATTTGATAAGACTGAGTACGCATGGGTTAGAGTTCCATTTGGGTATGTTAATAATGGAAGTGAATTTGGAATATTTTTGAGAAAGGCCATGCCTGATGCAGCGGAAAGGGGACCCATAATTTATGTGGATGATGTCCTGATAAAAAATGAAAGCTTGAAAAACCATGTTGATGAAATAAGACATGTCCTTGGCCAATTGCAGAAAGCAGGCGCCAAAGTATCTTTACAAAAAGCACAATGGTGCAAGAAAAAAGTGAATTTTCTAGGCCATGAAGTGACTGAACATGGACTAAACCCACAAAAGAAGAAAGTAGAGGCCATACAAAAACTAAAAGACCCTAAAAGTGTGAAAGGGGTAAAAAGTTTATTAGGAATGACGGGCTATAACAGGAACTTCATTGAAAATTATCCTGAAATTACTCAACTATTGACTAAACTGTTAAAGCTGAATACACCCTGGAAATGGGAAAAAGAGCAGTCTGCGGCAGTGGCTAAATTAAAGGAATGTCTTGTAAAGGCACCATGTTTAGCATAGCCCATAAAGGATAGGGATTTCTTTATAGAAATAGGTTTCTCTGAACATTGTATGTCAGCAGTGTTATCACAAAAAACATGATTTGAATCACAAAACCATTCCCTATGCAAGTAAGTCGTTTTCCCAAGTTGAAATTAAATTCAATGAATGTGAAAAAGCCCTTTTGACCACTGTGTGGGCGCTACAGCATTTCTGCCCCATTGTCCATGGAGAAAAGGTGATTATTGAGACAAATCATCAACCTTTGCAGTTTTTAGAGAGTAAAAGAATTAGGTCAGGTAACCTAGCACAGTCCAGAATGACTTCATGGATGCTGGCATTGCAGGGTTTTCCTGTAGAAGTGAGATATGGCCAGAATAAAAAGAGCCCAGTTGCTCAAGGTTTGGCAGATGTACATGACTGTGCAGCTGAACATGTATCAAACGAAGTAGAAGTGGAATTTAGTTTACAGGAATTTGGGCAATCACCACACTAAGCTTTTGATGAAAAAATGTGCAAGGATTTGCCGACTGTATATGTTGACGGTTGTGCTTTTCACATTGAAAATGACAATAATAAACAATTGGTGTCAGGAATAGGAAATGTCTGGTTGAAATGTGAAGACATCCCCAGTATAGGGATGAGAATTGGAGCTAGGAGCAGTCAAGTAGCGGAATTGGCAGCCATTTATAAAGCAATTACTACTGCAGTTGATAATAAATTTAGTGAAATTGTCCTGGTGATGGATTCTGATTATGCACGGAATAGCTTTGTGGAATATTTACTTGGCTGGAAAGCGAGAGGCATGATTACATACAACAAGAAGCCCCTTAAACATGGAAAAATGATACAAGCCATAGGCAAATTGGTGTCAGAGAGTGATTTGACAATATACTGGAGGAAAATTTGTGGACATTTAAAAACTCTAGGAGAGGATAAGGAGGGGAATGATAAGGCAGATTACTTAGCTAAGATTGGAGCTGCGATGGGAGAGTTGCTACCTACTGAACATTTACTTGGTGAAATACAAATTTATGCAGTAACACATTCTAAAGCGCCAAAAGAGGTGGATCAACCAGTAGTACAATGGAGTTACGATACACCAGATCAATATCCGATTAAGGCACAAAATGATGATCCAATTTTGGGAATATATTATAATCATTTGATAGACCCTGAGCAAAACCCTTTAACAGAAAATGATTGTGTGGGAAAAGAAGAGTTGAGGGTGCTATTAAAGAATAAGAAACGAATTAGACTACAGGATGGGCTCATGATTAGAGAGTCCATAACATGACAAATACAGTGGGTAGTACCCCTTTCACTCAAAGGGCTAATGCTACACCATGCACGTTATGCAATAACTGCAGGCCACAAAGGTTCACAAAAAACATTGGAGATACTGTAAGATTATGCTTACTGGCCACATATGTCCCAAGATGTGGAATTATATACTAGGGGATGTCTAGTATGTGCCCAATTTAAACCTGCTTCACCAATGCATAGAGCCCCATTAATGAAAAGAGGCTTAACTCTTCCATGGTCAGATTTGCAAATAGACTATGTAGGGCCAGTAAAGAGGTCGAGCAGAGGGAACCTGTATATTTTGAGTGTGGTATGTTTGATGTCAAAATGGATAGAGTGTATTCCTGCACTCTGTAGTGCGCAAACAGCAGCTACATTACTGGTGAATCATATATTTTCAAGATTTGGGTTACCACAAAGAATAGAGTCAGACAGAGGAAGTCATTTCACAAGCGCTCTAATGAGTAAGGTATGGCAAATACTGGGAGTGAAAAGAAAATTACACATTGCATATAGGCCCGCTTCTCCTGGGGAAGTTGAACGCTGTAATAGGTCAGTTGTGGATATATTAAAGAAGTTTGTAGCAGAGGCAGGTACCAGCTGGGATTTACGTTTACCTTTGGTTTTGATGGCAATCAGATCAACTCCTGCCAAAGCAACAGTATTAGACCCATGAAGTATTGACAGGTAGGAAAATGATATTGCTGCAACACCTGCTATACAGAACACATGAGCAGACACTTGTAAGCGCATCTACAGTTCATGAATACATGGATGAGCTGAGGAAGCATTTACAACATGCATTTGCTTTTGTGCAGCGGAATCTAGAAAGGGCTGCTGACAGTGCAAAGTCATATTATGATAAAAATACATCAGTGAAAGAGTATTGTGTGGGGGATCAGGTGTATAAATTAAATTTTGGAAAAGGTAACCAGAAAAATTCTAAATTTGTGGCAGCCTGGCAGGGGCCATTTCGAATTATAGATAAGATTTCTCCCGTGGTGTACACATGTTTGAAGACTGAAGGTGAAACAGTAACAGAACAGTTTGTTCACGTAAATCAAATTAAACCCTGGCACCACAAACATGTGGTAAAGAGGCTTGAGCGTGTAGAAACAGATAAAGCCCCTTAAATACATGAAAGAAGATACATGAGTCTATTCATAGGGCAGTGACAGAGAAATAAAAATGGAGGTGATTGTTGTAATAGAATAGATGTGAACAAAAAGACTATCTGTGATGATCATTAAAAGAGGGTTGAAACTAGTTATAGTTTACAAAGTTGAAATATATTAAATGATCAATGATGTTTTATGTATGTTTGTTTTCTCTCTAACATGTGCTTAATTTCAGAAGGTGAGAGGAAAAGGCCAAAATGTTTTACAAAGTGTGTGGATATTTTTTTATTTTTTGTAGTAAAAGGGTAAAATTAGTATTGTGCTATATACTTAATTCATTTCTTTTCTATTTGATTTAGAATACTAACAAATCTTTGGTCGGAGGTCACGGGAGACAATGGAGTCCTGGAGTCCCCTGTATGAAGATCAAGTGTTACCTACCTCCGGGTGGAGGTGAAGACAAAGTAACCGCAATGCCAAAAGAGATGACTCCTATGGAAAAAACATCCAAGGGTGCCAGGATGAAAGAGTGCCCCAAATGAACCAGATGATGGAATGTGGCTGATCAGGACGTCTCAGAGGCAGACAAGAGTAGAAGAACAATGAACTTGCAGCATTGTTGGCGCATGAATTCCGATATGTCCTGGAGTATGGAGTTCCACATCTTTATTGATTTAATTAATTATTTTAATTTGTTATGTTAATTCTTTGTTTTAATTATTTATTTTATTTTATTGTTTAATGATTGACTTCAAGTATAAGAACAAGACTCTGGACTATAAACACCTCGATTGGGAAGATATATGTAAAATATTTTATGGGGACTAATGGACTCAGAGATGAATTCCGATATTACGGTGGTTGAACAGTGATTTATTGTGAAATGTGTGAATATTCATTTATTGCTATGTTTTAAAAGAAGAAAAGGAGCGTGTTTTGAGTTTCTTCCAATTGTGGCTTGGACCACTGCCAAATTCTCAGGAAAAGGAGGGATAATGTAGTATCATTTATTGTGTTTTGGAGTACAGCTCCAATGAATGTGATAACATTATTGACAGCAATAATGTGGCACATATAGCCAGCCCTATGTTGTTTGCATAACATATGGGTATGCAAATGGAGACAGGCTGCAGTTTTAAAAGTACACCAGAATATTTTTTTTTCTCTTTTTCTCTTACATGAAATGCCTCATTCACAGGAGACTACATTAGCTGTCTAATTGACTGACTTAATTAACAAATACTAATACTACTACTAACTCAATAACATTATAATGTAATCTCTATGTGGAAAAGAGGCAGAAAGACATGCTTTGAGATTCATTTTAAACGTGCGTTTGGATTTTCTTTTTCTCTCTCTGTTCACTGTGTTTGCAGGAAGCAAAATCTGCATGCCAGGAAATGATTTTAGCTACAGTTTCTTACTGTAAAAAATTGAGCTATTGTGGAAGGAAGGATGATACGGTTTTTGTAATTTGATTGGTGCAGAGTGTCTGCAGTGATCCCACATAAGCATAGGGGGATGAGACAGAGGTTTGCTGGAAGAGTCTGACAGAAAAAAGTTCATTTTTGTTTTTGCTGAGCTGCTGACACGGACCATCAGAGACTGGGCATTCCTAGTCTCACTTAGCACCGGCTTGAGAACTGCAGATGAACTGCATGTTCTCGCTGTGCACTTCAAACTTCAAAATTACGAGGACAACCCTGGGCCCATTCCTCAGAGGCGGCGAGCGAAGGGAGGTCGCGTGTGAGAGAGCTACAGATAGCTGGTAATTATCCAAGTGAATTGAGGTTGTGTGCTGTACGGATGACCTTCTATAAATATCAGGCAGGGAGAGTAGCAATATGGAATCCCCTGTGTTTAATTGCCATGCTGTAATGTTGCAAAATGAATATTTTTCTATCGCTGTAATTTTTCCTTCTTATTGTTACAAATAATGTGGAGTGAATTTCGTTTTATCGCTGCATTTGTTTTCTCTTCTGTTTGTTAGATAAGGTGGCAGCAAGAAGGGTAAGGTGTTATTTTGAAATGCAACTTTTTATAATACAAATGTTATGGACACGAACCATGTAGAGTGTTTTTGCTTTAGTCTTTTCTTGGTGCATTTAGGATAATATTTCGGGAGAGGGGAAAGATTTTTTATTTTTAGGTAATACATGTGTCATGTTTCCCATGCAGATGGAATAATAGCACTCGCAATTATAAATAGCTGTGTGCGTGTTTCCACTCAGCGTGTGGTGTCCGAGTGGAATTTAATACAATAGACATTGCTGGACGTACATGAACCAGCAAAGAGGCCTATGGAAACATAGTGCACTAATGTATAAAATTAGTGATAATACCATAGGTTATTGAGAATGCTATATGTGAAGCTGTGGTGTTTCTGAATGTAAGTCTGAGGCCACTATAGATCACAAGAACAGTCTAAGAAAAAGAAGAGTTTGTGTATATTGGGGCCACAACTAAAACAGAAAAATTATGCTCACCAAAATACCACCAACAATAATGTATTCCACTAGCTGATCCCATATAATGTAATAAGGAATGGTCACTGAAAGGAAATAAGGCCAAACCCAATCTAAATGCAAGGAGTAGTCATCGCCAAATTACCATTATTTTTGGCGGTAAGAACATACTGCCAGACCCCAAAGATACACAAAATATCCAACATAACTGCTGCCTTGACTGCTACATGAATAAGATGAAAGAAAACCATTTAACTCAACCGGTGAGTTATCGAAGGCAGCAAAAGTCTGGTTTGTGTTAAAAGCAAAAGTAACTCTAATCTGAAAAATTGAAGGTTGGGCATGTGCCGATAAAATGCGAATGAAAAGGACAATTGCTGAATTTTAAAAGTAATGAATACAAAGTAACAGAGTGGTTCTGCGAGGCAAAGTCGCACATTCAAATGTCTCTGTGAAATGTTATGAGAGTTGAAAGATATTACAGCGGGAAACAAAGGAGAGAAAGTAACAGCGATAAGGAAAGAAAGTTGAATAAAATGAAAGCGAGGTATGTGAACTTTGAGTATGACAAGAGGGCAAAGTATATGATCTTTGAAAAGGGCCAAGAGCGCAAAATAAAGAGAATAAGAACTACAAGTACCAAGAGGCATTGGTGAAAAAGAAATACCAAGGTATTTGTGTTGCAAGATGAAAGTACCAAGAGGGGAGAGTAAAGGGAATAAGTGATTACTAATACCAAGAAGTATTGGTGTTGATGAACTTTGAAAAAGGCCAAGATGGCAAACTAAAGAGAATAAGAACTACAAGTACCAAGTATTAAAAGATGAGGAAGATTGTGAATTTGCAAAATTGTTGAAAGAGAGGTTGAAGTGGTCATGCAGAGGTTTATTTAAAATCTTTGCATTTTTGAAAGTCTTCGACAGTGAAAAGATACCTAAGATAAAATGTGGGGAAGGGAACTCCCACAAAGATGAATGGACAGTCTCCAGCTTGGCAGAGGGAAGCCTGTGCAGAACTGTGAGAAATTGAGAAAGAGAATGTGAACAGAGTATTGATGACAAGACGGACAAAGCCTAAGGAAGTGATTGAACCACCAGAAGTTTGAAGACCATGACTGAACTGTTGAATTGTATCAGTAAGCCAAAGTATGCTCGACTGATAGAACTGTGCCTTCCACCTATGCTTTTTAAGGAACTCTCTAAACACTGTGGGGCTCAACGTGGGGAAGGGTGTTGTTACTTAAGACAATCTGACATTTCTTTTGAGACACTATTTTCCTTTTGTATTCCCTTAACAAATTTGTCATTTTTGGAGTATGGCAAGGTTAGATTTTCTTAGTTATAGGCCTTGTTATTTTAACTAGACTTCCTTGGACTTGTCTTGCATTGATTTCTATGAGACACGTTCCTTGTTACAAGGACCAAAGCCGCACCACTTCTCCTCATAGAGCTCTTTACTTAGCTACACAATGTGGCGTACATTAATCACCATGTACTGCATGGTTATGATAGCGTTCTTAATCACCATGGAGTCATCCCCGGCCCTCCGTGTTCTCACGGGGGGGATTCGGGGGGCGGGTGGTGCCCGAGGCGTATGTGCCACAGCCTTCCCGCTGGAGCACAACGCTTCGACCTATCTCCATGGTTACGAATACATGCTCACAGAGTCGGCGCGCACTCGCGAATTCGCGGCTGCGCCCGTTCTCAGAGTGTTTGCTAACTGGCGTATGGTGAGTGCCACCTTTTACAAAGCGTTTTTCCTCTGACATACTGCTTATCACTCGAGATTACAGATTCCACCATTTCCCCATAGGAGCTGCTGTTATCAACGTGTTCTGATCACGATCGAAGCGGTTTCATTAGAGCAATCAGAGGTACGCTTACTACTCCGATTTTTCTAAGTAATATGTAATTTTTAGGAACATTAGCTCAGCTGACATACATTTTCCTCTCTCTCCTATATCTGTATATTGGGACAAACACGGGGACATGGGGCAATTATTGGTATGTCTTTCATTTGATTAGTTTTATCATTGCGCAACATGTATTGCATTGACTGTAACTTTGCTTTCGATTATCAGTTTTTGATGAATGATAATGGTTGCTAATTAGAACATAACACTTTTTATATATGTACAGCCCTGAAGATGGTTTTTACCGAAATTTATTGGCACATGTACATTTAAAGGCCTACTGCTATTATTGCTTTGCCTCATGCAACAGAAGTACTACTTAAAGTACTTACACAGGAATGTGAATAAAACATTTCCTAATATAAACACAAAGAGTCCCAGTGTTTTCCTATAGGGACTTTTCACCCAGAAGTCCTCTTAGGAATCCCAAGAGCACAGTTTTGAAAATAATAAACTTTGAGTTACAAAAGAATTATATCAAGAAATATTGAAAACTTGTGCAGCCCTGTCAGAGGCAAACTGAGAGCACCGGTTGTAATGAGGTGGTGTCACCTTATTTATTATTTTTGTGCAATTTCGGGATCCTTGTGCCATAGGACCTATTTTTTACTGGTTGCTACAGGCTAAAGCTACCATCGCAAATCAAACTACACATTTCTGAAAACATTGAATTCAAAAGATTGATAAACAACGTGGTGCCCACCATTACTCTGCATTCTTTGTTCGCATGTGTAATCCATCATCTGATTGTGTGTGTATGGTGTGTATTTACTCATTTGTAATGCACCGCCTGATTGAGAGTGCATGTTTACATGTGCTAAGTTGTCATTTTGCAGGGCTAGGGTTTGAAGGCAGATCTTGTGAAACAGGGTCTCATTACAAATTACCATTACCACCACTAGAAATGGTGCAAATTCATGCACATTATGAGTATGTTTGCACTGAAATGTGGAGGAATAAGCATCCTCAGCAGCACCACATTAGTATGCCGTCCCATACAAACTCATTGTAAAAGTGGAGGTATTGCCTCTGGTAATTCCTCAACATTTTCAGAAGATTAACATCCATTAGTCAAGAGATTTGCAGTTGTCCAAGCTGTGCAGGTAACAGAATTACTTGCACTTTTTACCATTATCGCCAAGCTCTTAATGAGGCCCATAATCTTATGGAAGAATAGGGAACTGCAAACAAGGGCACACATGTTGGTGACCTACGATCTGAAGGTGTGTTATTTGTGTACAGTTGCGTGAGGATGATAACTCTCGATTTAAATGCTGACTTTTCCAGGTTTAATGGGTGACACTAGGTAATCTCATTATGGTTGAGTATAAAAACGATGGACAATCATCTTTCTTTCGAATACAAGTATGCCTGCAGTTACTTGTTAAGAAAATGTATGCAAACAAATAGAGCTTTAACTCATCAACATGTTGACAGATGGATAACACTGGCTTGAAGATATTGTCTTCTAGCAAAACTCTTTAATAATATTTTATATGACAATAACAAGAATGTTCCCACCCAAACACGAGAGTACTTTGAGTTCCCTGCCATTAGGTGACAGAACGGGAGAACTGTAATAAGATCTGTAAGAAGGAGTGCAGCCAGTTCAGACACAAAACATCTATGGCTATGGAGGGTGCGAGAATGTACATGAGCGCACAGATTGGAAGACACATAAGGACATACATGTAACATTACAATAACCCAATGTCTGAGGACATACACTCCCCTATCACATACAATTGATATATAAAGACACACTGTTTAGTGACAACATATGATGACATAGAATTCATGTTAGATGACACATGAGCGCATGCACTTGTTAGCAGAAGGTGAAAACACAGCTATTGTGTTTGAGATTAAAAACCCAGCTAACGTGTTTGATATTGAATACCCAGCAAATTCCACCTTTGCAACATCATTTGACACTGCATTTTTGGATTGGACAGTGCTTGTGATGGGTTCCCTTCACTTATTCATACACACTAAAGTTCTCCTCTTTGATTCCGTTGGTCCATTCAATGTATCTGTGTCATAAGGGGGTTGTTAGCTATGAGAGCTGTAAGGTAGCACTCCCCTCAGGAATGTTGCATCAACTGGACTGAAATATTAATTGTTCTTATAATTCCTGGTATGGATGTGTGATGTTAATACAAATCATATACTCAGCTTCGCAAGAATATTTTGAGCCCAGCGACATCGCATATGCCTGTGTAACTGCATGCAGAACAGAGGTATTACAATATGCAAGGGTATTCATAATGCATTTTTAATATATCTTTTTATATGCATATGATTTATGTTTCAAATCAGAAAATGGCTCTTAAGTTATCGGTGAAACTCTATTTCCAATGTCACATTTGAATGCATATTTTGGAGAACATTGTACTGTATAAATTTAGCTTCAATTAACATTTGTTGTTTGTCCCTGGTATCATAACAATCATCTGTGGTCTTTAAAACAAAGAAGCATTGTAATAGTTGCTGTAATGGAACAGACACATAGTTCATGAGGCCGTATTGCTCTGCCAGGGTCAGAGGTCGGACATTTGCTTATTTGAGGTTGTGTTAACTGACTGGCAATGCATGTATTAATCTCTTACCAGGGTGGTCTTTCAGATAAGCTTACTAAATAGGAATATGAAAAACCTGATCTCGGGATTCCTTCTGCCTTGATTAGCATATTTTGAAAACATGGCTTTGTTGTTAATAAACACAGATGTGATCAAAGTGATGGATAATCCATTCCTGTTCTCAAGAAGGCTGACATTTGCTAAACATCCCTTTCAGTGTTCAAACTAACTTGGCAATGTTGATCTTACAAGTAAAAACATGTTCTCTTTGTATCATTTCGACTGGTAATGGAAATCAAATAAAGTATAGGTGTATTAACAGATTTAATGCAGAAGTTCCTTTGAGTTACCTTTTCCTTTAATTGCAGCCTAAAACAAAATATGTTTCTGAATATTCTATTTTGTCTTTTTTCACATTTATTTCAGTGTAATGTCACTGTGCACTGTCATTATTTAACGGGCAGAGTTGCATTCCATCAAATTCTTTCTTCGTTATGAATTGCAGCAAGACTGTATGAGATGTTAATGAGAACATTTGGTTAGTCTACCTTTAGTGTATATCGATTAACTTATGGTTACCCACTCAGATTTTGGACAACAGTCATGTTGTATCAATTCCTAGTATTTGCTATGTTTGGGTAAACGTCAAATCACATATCAGAGCCCGGGTGTGATACAAATCAGGACTTGTTGTTCATTTTTAATATTAAATAAAAATGATGAATCAATAAACCCTGAGGTTCAGTGATGTATTTATTTATTTATTTATACATTTGTAGCAGCACGCAAATCCTTAGGCATCTAGGCGCCAGTTACATACCAATGATCAGTGCAGGGAGAAAACAGTGCAGTAGTTAGTTAAAGAGGTGTGTTTTAAGTTTCTTTCTAAACAGAGGGTAAAATGGTTTAGCCGCAAGTGAGGGGGGAGGTTGTTAAAGAGTCTAGATGCACAGAATGCAAAACTGGAGCCTCCTGCCCTTTTACGGTGGAATCTTGGTATGGTCAAACAGTGATTGTCGCAGGTCACTGAGGCCTCAAGGGGGGCAGTCTTTTAATCTACGGGGTGAGGTATGTTGGTGCATGGTTGGATAAGCAGCAGTGGTTGATGGAGAGCATCTTAGATGTAATCCTCTCTTTGATCAGGAGCCAGTGAGCGGATCTTCTAGCCTTGGAGATATGAGCACATTTACCCAGGTCCACCCCTGCCTGAAGGGTGTTGTTCTCTGTGACTTGTAGTTTGTTTGAATTCTTTTCTGAGGTGCTACAGAGTACTGAGTTACAATAGTCCAACTTAGAAACGATGAGTGCTCGGGCGACAGTGAGGCAATTTTCCATGTAGGGGAATGGTTTGCTAGCGCAGATGAGCTTTGTGGAGTGGGCTGAAGTTGCGGCGATGTGGTTGGTCTGCCGTGACATGTCGAGGGAGGCATCCAGGAAGATTGTCTGGTAATAGCCTGGGGCCTGGTGCCCAAGATAATATTCAAGTGAAGAGAGGCCATTAAAATCGGTGCTAAGCCATTGGTTAAGTAGGAAAGAAGGAGGCCAGCAAGATGACAGCGAGCACTGCGGCCGGGAGAGGCAGCACAAAGCTAAGTGGATGTGGCGGGAGTTGGACAAAGTGAGGTGGGGACTGGGGAAGGAGTGAATGGAAATGTTGAAGGTTTTTGGGGGATCACTGAAGGCAGGGGGTTGGGAGGAGAAATTGCAGCATTCCGCTCATCAGGTTGTATTGAGTCCGGGCAGATAGCAGGTGTTAAGCCCCACATTCTGAGCATTCCTGATAGACTCAGAGGCTCAGCCACATCCCCTCTGGACTGATAGAACGTATTACACCAAATGATGGATTCTAATACTATTTCTTGGAATTGAAGCTCGCCAATACGCTTCCCTTACTTAATACGAACCGTTTGATTCGGTGTGAAGCACATTCTTCCAAAAATGGAACTCTGTAGACTCAGATTTAGCCCAACGTTGGTTGTCCAGGATCTCAATAACCCAAGTCAGACCACTGAGATGGTTAATGCACTTGCCACAGAGAGCATTGTGCAACTTGAACGACAAAGGTTGGAATCCCAATGAGTTAGACAAACCTGTATTACCTTGAAGGCTGCATTATTATGAGAAATTCTATTTAACGATAAGAACATATTAATCGGTCTTCAGAGATATCATGGAGTTGTGTTACTCAACCTAATATAGAGATTTTGTTTAGGAGTCCAACAACTGTGTCATAAATAATAATAAAAATTATAACAATTCTGCTGTTTTATAGTCCAGCTGCTACTGGGAATCAAGTTCCATAACACTTGGTAACTGATATTACTTATCCATCATTATTACTCAATGTCTTGACCTGGTGGGGCGAAGGGCTGAGTCGACCTGACAGGTATATCGAACCCATGAGCATTGCACTGGTTCACAAGACATGCACTTGAGCTGCCCCTCCCCCTCTCAACCTCAAAGCCCTCCCCAGTTATAAAGATACATAACATGTATCTACATGTATTGATTGTGTACGATACTTATTAAATACACATATTCTAAACGAACACTTGTGCCAGATACTGAGGTATACATTAAATAATTAAAATAGATTAACTAATCTTAAACAACGCAGCTCTTCCTGGTCAAGAACGGCAGCAATGCCACTCTGCCGTGGTCCTTCTATAGTTTTGGTTCTCAAAAGTTTCAAATCGGCCTCTGACTTTGTAGAGTCATGCTGCAGTGTTCACTAACTCCAGAACACAACAAAACTATCTGATGGACTAAAAATAAAGTGTTGCATACTTTGACCCAGTATGGCGCGTGTTTATTCCTTTCATATGCCAGATTATTATTGGAGCACCCCTCAGAACAAAATGGTGGGGTTGCTGTGCCGGCCTCCAGCGGCAGCATCAAAGCGCTGTTCACGCTCGTGCTGATCCCCTGGCTCATGTAGGCTCAATTTCATGCATCCCAAGGCAACCTGTTTCTCTCCTTTTTTCTTCTCTCCCTTTATTTTCCTGCACGGAAGGGCTCAAGGATAAAGCAATTCGCCGGGACCACTAGGGCCGTAATACGGAAAAGTAGCGCTAATTACCGCAGTTGTACCTCTTTATCCAGCCGAAATGCGGAGACATATTTTGTCCTAATAGGTGCAATAACTTCTTAACCCCTGCCGCGTTTCAGCACCACTTCAGCACGTTCATCACTGCTTCAACTAAAGTTATTTCTTAATGGAAACAACGTCATGATCAGCAAGGATAACTGTAATACGGAACACATTTACACACTTGCCACCTCTTAGACGCTGGGATTTCGGTTAGAAATTGCCTGGCTTCCCTATACAGAGACCTCACTTTAAGATGCCTGACTGTGACAGGATTGTCTTTATTGCAGCAAAACATGTGTCTCTAATTCAAAATGAAAGAACACAACACTGAATTGTGAAGTGAGAGAAGGGTGAGGAGAAAATAACGTAATTTTCAGCTCTGCTTCGGCTATTAATAGAAATGGATGCAGCCCAAACCACAACTATCAGAACAGAAGAATAAAATAACACGTTTGTGTGAGAAAAAAACCGAATTGTCACGCTGCTCTAAATTATGCGCTATAATGTGCCATTTCTAGACATTAGAGAAAAAAGGGGGCGCAAATTACATAAAAAGGGCAAAAACGGAAGCAAAATGTGTTTGCTTAACATGCATGTGCAACCCGGCTCAGATTGCAGCAGTGTGCTGATTCACAAAGAAACCAGTAGCTAACCGCGACACTCAGAAAGTGCGACTGCAGGCCCTAAGCCGGAGATTGTGCTCACATATTGCAAGTCAAAACTGACCAATCGTGTAAAGCTGATGAAACCATGGCTATGAACCACAAAGCACACAATTCCATAAATCCTACAGATATCGCTAGTGCACAGAAATGGCAAGAAATCACTCTACCAAAACACACATCGCAGCACACACACAAAGCACGGCATATTTGAACATCCATGAAATAACTAAAGGCACCAAGTGATCATCTTAAAACACCCACAATAATTGGCAAGACAGACCGGGGTTAATCCTGAGTTAGATGATGCAGTAAAAGCGTGGCGTTAATTCCATTACGTCAGGCCAGCGTCTTTCACCAAACCCACTTTCGAGCAACAGGAAGCCCCTAACAGACATGGGGCCTCTTTACGACTTTGGAGGCAGCCATGCCGCTATTGGCGGCATGGCTGCCTCCAAAATCCAGTCCGGGTTCCCTGAATGGGGAATTACCGGGCCATTTCGAGTAATTCCTCCTACAGGGAACCAGGGCCCGGACCTTCCCCATTCCCATTTGAGCCCACATTGGGCTCAATGGGAATGGGAGAGGGAGCTAACAATGGGCCAATTAGGACCGGCTTGTTGTTAGCTCCCTGGTCCCCTCGCGGGTGGACCTCGTATTAGTGCGGAATGGTGTTAACAGGCCCGCCACCATTAGCGGCGCCCGTTAACCCATTCCGCACAGGTCGTAATGAGGCCTATGGACTTGCGTTGCAGGGGTATGCAGTGCAGCAGCGGCCGAGGATACCAGCCCAGCAAAGGCAAATAAGAGGAGGCCACCCATACCTGGTGCCAGACCCTCCCCCTGGCCAATGACCAATGAGCAGATAATCACACTATCCGTTAAAAAGGAACACCATAGGTGAGCTGCTCACCCTCAATTGGTATACCTCCAGAGCGGGGTCAGCATCAGGAGTACCATCTCACACCTGCTGAAGCTGGTGGCTGTCCTGCACTTCCTAGCTATGGCTATCCACAGCTGCCATGGGGGATGACACCCATCAGAAACCCTGCAACACCACAGGAGGTGGCATACAACAAGGCACACACACAGACCAGGGTGTGCAAAGAGCGCACATTTCGACAGCTTAAGGCAAGATCCCTGTACCTCAAAGGGACTGGCGGAGCACTTATGAACAGCCCTGTGATTGTGGGGAAGATTGTCAAGGTATGTGCAATGCTTGACAACATGTGCATTAGAAGGAATGTTCCCAAACCTGCAGAGGACAACAATCCTCACCCGGACTCCGATGATGAAGATGATGTAGACTACCACAGGCCACCTCAGGGAGGACGTATTGATGGAAGGGAAGGACGCATCATCCGTCAGAAGCTCATTGAGAACTATCTTTGAATTAGACATGATTTGACAATTTTAACCCTGTCTACCTGCCTCCCCCATTCCCAACACCAATGCCCAACCACCACCCCATTCCCAACTCCAATGCCCACCCACCCCTCATTTCCAACATCAATGCCCACCCACCACATTCATTCCCTAATCCAATGTCAATCTACCACCCCTGTCCACAGAACCAATGAGTGTGCTATGTACATCCCTCCTCCATAGGTGCTTGTCATGTCCTGGTGTAGATGGGGGGATGAGACAGTATCCACCGTGAACTCTGCACCAGAGCGTTGAGAACGGAACACTCTGTGGGAGTTGCAGAGTTGGAGCTGATGTTTCCATCCTGATGTGCTGATAGTGTGAGTCTCATGGTTCTTAGAACTGTCTCATTGCTGGCTGGCATGGCATCTATCAGATCTTGCAGCCGTGCACAGAACTGACAAGAAATCACTCCACCAAAACACACATCGCTGCCACACACACATAAAGCACAGCATAGTTGAACATCCATGAAATAACCAAAGGCACCAAGTGATCATCTTAAAACACCCAAAATAATTGGCAAGACAGACCGGGGTTAATTCTGAGTTTGATGATGCAGTAAAAGCGTGGTGCTAATTCCATTATGTGAGGCCGGCGTCTTGCATCAAACCCACTTTCGAGCAACAGGCAGCCCCTAACAGACATGGGCCCTCATTACGACCCTGGCGGAGAGGGGTTTACGCCAGCGTAATGCATGGCGTACCTCTCCGCCAGATTACGACTTTCCGTAGCGCCATGGTGATTTTTACGCCCGGATTTCAGAAACTCTGCAACACCATGGGAGGTGGCATACAAGAAGGCACACACACAGACCAGGGTGTGCAAAAAGCGCACATTTCGACTGCTTGAGGCAAGATCCCGTTACCGGAAAAGGACTGGTGGGGCACTTATGTAAAGCCCTGTGAAGGTGGGGAAGATTGTCATGGTATGTGCAATGCTTGACAACATGTGCGTTAGGAGGAATGTTCCCATGCCTGCAGAGGACAACAATGCTCACCCAGACTCTGATGATGACGATGATGTAGACTACCACAGGCCACCTCAGGGAGGACGTATTGATGGAAGGGAAGGACACATCATCCGTCAGAAGCTCATTGAGAACTATCTTTGAATTAGACATGATTCGACAATTTTACCCCTGTGTACCTGCCTCCCCCATTCCCAACACCAATGCCCAACCACCACCCCATTCCCAACACCAATGTCCAACCGCCAGCCCCATTCCCAACTCCAATGCCCTACCACCTTTCATTCCCAACATCAATGCCCACCCACCGCACTCATCCCCTAATCCAGTGTCAATCTACCACCCCTGTCCACAGAACCAATGACTGTGCTAATCACATCCCTCCTTCATCTGTGCTTGCCATGTCCTGGTATAGATGGGGGGGGGTAAGACACGTTGAGAATGGAACACTCTGTGGGAGTGGCAGGGTTGGAGCGGATGTGTCCCTACTGATGTTCTGATAGTGTGAGTCTCATGGCTCTTAGAACTGTCTCATTGCTGGCTGGCATGGCCTCTATCAGATCTTGCAGCCTTTGACCAACCAGGGTTACAGCAACTGTGCCATCAGCAATGTGCCAGCTCTGACTCTCCATGTCATTTGCCAGACGCCTTGATTCCCCTTGACTGGCACCCCTCATGGCCTGTGATTGCTACCGTTGTTTGTCTGCAATCCTCTTCATGCGCCCCTGCCATTGCTCCATCACATTAGGTCTCTCCCATATTGTTTACAGGGTTTTCTGAGTTACCAGTGATGATAGATTGGGGCCCTGCTCCCTCCCTGATGAATGTGTACTATCCACTCAGGGGCCAGTTCCGGAATAAAAGTCCTGCTCATTGTGTTGATGCAGTACATGGCCACTGGATAAGGGTGAGGGAGCGTTGGGTAAAGGGGACAGGATGGGAGAGGAGTCTGGTGGGTGGATGGCCCTGTTAAACGTGACTGGCACACTTCTCATGTTAGCAGAAACAGGTACAGACTGTGCTGAGATGGTGGTGGCTGTAACCACAGTGGTGGCATTCGCAACTACCACTTGCTGGTCTGTAGTGGTGTTGGTCACTGTAGTGGTTTCAGAACAAGTGTCCCTGATGTCCCTGATGTTTCTGGTGGGTATGGTGCTGGCGGTCAGTGGTACAGGCTCTTTAGATGAAAATGTGGCAAGCACAGGCAAGGAGATGGCTATCAAGACTTGCCTACAGATTTCCTGTTACTGCCAGATCCACGCCCTGCATCCTTATGTGTGTGGTCAGAGAATGGGCTCTGGGGTTGAGGTATCAGATGGTGCAGTCTTTCCACCGAAGGCCAATTCTCAGGAAAAATTACCAATACTAGAGGACTGAAACAGGGCTGTTAATTGGCCTCGGCCTTATTCAACCTCTACTTGTCAGACATTCAGGAGGGACAGGATGCAGTAAATGCCTTCCCTCTAGAATAAATAATCATCCCATCCCATGATATTTTTTTCAGATGATTTAGTCATCCTAGACCAGGCCCAAATTGGACTCCAGCGTTGTCTCCATGAATTGACCAAATATTGTGAACTGAATGGTCTAAAGATCAATGTTAAAAAAACTAAAATAATTATCTTGGAGCATAAAACAGGTAAAAGAGCAAAGAGATTTAGATGGTATGTGGGCAAAGATGTCTTAGAGCAGGTAGACCCATTGCCTTATTTGGGAGATTTAATAAACCATAGAACCTGTGTAAAGCAATGGTTAGAAAACATCAAACTTAAATGCAAGCGGCTCACAACCCAGGGGATTATTCTCCGTAAAAGATTTGGAAAATTCTCCTTGATACCAGAGTTTACCTTCTTTTAACAGAAGGTGACACTTATCTTGACCTATGGAGCCAATATTATAGAAACCTGGCCAAAAACCTCTGGGAAGATAGTGTTATGTCTCCCCAATTCTCTACCGAATGGAATGATCAGGTTTGAATTGGGCATTCAATCAATGCGATCATTGATAGGCCCCCCTCCCTTTTGATATTCTAAAACTTGGAGCAAACTAGGAGGGGGTTGCTTACTTCGATGCTTGGACAGCGAGCTGTAACTCCTGGTTAGGAGATCTAGACCGCTCTCATGAAACCCTGTTAAGAAATCTGGAGAAAGTCAAGAATCAAATATTGCATCAAGACAAGATGACCCAGAGGCTGACATGCAAACTAACATTGAACCTAGCACTGGAAGGTAAAGGCTTGAATTAATTACCAAGATACCTGATTAAATTTCCATGTCAGTGGTATCGCAACCTCTTCTTAAGACTGAGTTTGACTATTCTACCTACTAGCGAAGTACTGGGGCACAGAAAAATGTTGGGTGAGCTTAGCTCTGACTGCAGAGTTTGCGCACAGAGGTTAAGACTTGAATTCCTTGAACATTTGACCATAGACTGTAAGGCCCTAATAGGGATGAGGTTGAAATACTTGGACGACATAACTAAAGAATGCAAGTCCTTGTCACCAAAGGAATGTTTGTCTAAACCCCTAATATTATAATTATAGGGGGAATTGCTTTTTTTGAAGAGTCTTTCAATCTTAGTAATGGAAAGACTATGGTCAGTAGGAAAGAATGAATTTGAAACATTGATCTCGTGGATGTGATTTTACTCTTGGTTTGCTAAGTCTGAGCGATTATTGAGTGATCATAATGTATGATAATTGTTTTTACGTATGTATTTTGTATTTTGGATGGAAATGTTATGAAAGGTTTGAAATAAACCAAACATACATTAAAAAATATATTAGGTGGAATTATCGTTCATTCCTCCAATTTGTACTTGCAGTAACTGTTATTCCACCAAATATTGTATTCAGAATTAACTCTCAGTAGTGGAATTAGCACAATTGTCTCTCGGTAGTGGATTTAGCTTTACTACCAAGTTGATTGTTCCACGGCCATGTGCTTGTAATATGGCAGTAATTCAGCTGGACACATTGGCGGTAACGGTAATACAAACAGTAATACAAACTGTTGGAATTACCACAACATTTACTGCCAAATTCAGAATGAGCTCCAAACATTCAAATTTAAGAAGGGTGCATGCTACCCCACAACATTTTATAGCACAAAACTTTAGAAACATGCAGCCCAAAAAATAATAATGGGCCAGACACAACCTCAGCAAAAGCATGTGGAGAACAGTGTGCCAAATTGCAACAGATGTTTTATTCAGAACATTACAAAAACTGTATGAGAGAGGACAACATCAAAGCAAGGATGTGGTTGTATTCCACATCACTGCAGTGTTATATAGTCCAAGATATTCAAATCTAATCTCTGACTAAAATCTAACTCCCATTTTATTATGCTAACATATATGAATGCAACTCTACAATAACTTTACTGCTCTCACAGAACATGCCTGACACAAATCAAGAACTCAAAACCTCTCCCAACTCTATCACTGACATGTGCCATGTCACCATGACACTATACTTTCCTGCATGTAGGTAAGAGATTCTGGTTTGCGTGATGAATTCAGGGAGTTTGTCAAATCTCCCCAAGGGGAACCATCCCTTTTAGGACAAGCGAGATGAGCGCACTATGCTTAACACCCATTAAGGGATAGCCTAAGCGGGATCCCTCTGGAAGTGACTCACCTTAGGGGACAGGGAATGCTCAGAGAGAGACTTAAGTCACCATCACTTTTCTTCAGAGACTAACATCTTTATGGGTTATTCAGATCCTAATGGCTGGCTCAGCTTCTCACCAAATCTTCATTTTATCCTAGTTAGGGAAAACAGCAGAACAATGGGAACAACAGCCTCCACAAATCACGTCAAGTGAGCAACCAATCAGTAAGGAGTATTTACATGGAGCATAGACTTTAATTAATCCTCACCACACATTGGGAGTGGAAATACTTGGAGAAATAGATGTGCATCTCACCTGGAGGCCCAGACTAGGTGAGGGCAACGCCAGCCAGCAGATGAGAATCTGGAGCCATCAGGTGTGGCAACTAGATCAAGAACAGAGTACCTCAGTGGGATGAGGCAGAGCCTGGAGGAACGGCTCACAATCTCCCGTACCAAGCCAAAACGAACTGGGAGGAGACACCCACAGCATCAGAATCCAGTTAAGGAGTCCCATAAGCAGCTCTGCTGCAAGACGAGAGTCAGTGTCACTACATAGCCCTCCCGGGGTACACCGCTCATGAGATACAGGTACACAGTGGCTTCTGAGGAATGGGTGGTGTCACGGATGTCCCCCTTTCTCACCTGAGTTCGATCCTTGCAGGAATTCTTGGAAGGAGCCTTCTTGCGTACGGATCGGGTTTTGTACAAGCCTGCACAAGCCTCTTCTGGTTCCAGCGTGCGTTCAGCGTCCAGGGGTACTCGGAGTCTCCAGGAAGTCCAGGAAATGAGGGAGGTGTACTCGAAGGCGGTACACGAGAACCGGGAATCAAGGCAGAGTAAGGAGGGAGGAAGGGAAGAGGGGGAATTCAAGGGTCTGGGAACCAGGAAACAAGAGATTAAATACAGCAAACTAAGGAGCACACGTCTAGCCACTGCAAGCCGTAGCATTGAGACGCGCGGGGCCGCGGGGGCATTGTCTCTTTGTAGAATGAGCTACGTCTGACGTGGAGGCTGGTGGAGAGCGTGCCACGTTTGACGGCCATGTTGGAAGTACCAAGGAGTGCAAGCCCGTTGTGACAGAGAGCAGGAAGTCCAAAAGGGACGCGTTCTATGGATCATGACAGCATGCCTCCTCCGAAAACCTGTCCCACCAGGTTTGCCCGGGTGTATGAGATGATATCTTCTGAGCAATCGAGGGGTATTCAGATTTGAAAATAGTTCCCAGGTTCTTTCACTAGGAGGATATCCTTTCCACTCAACCAGGTATTGAAGTTGACCCCGTTTATACCTGCAGTCACATATTCTGGATACTTCATATTCCAGTTGGTCGTCCACAACCACGGGGTTGGGTCTGAAGGACTTCCGGAAGGACTGGACGTAAGGTTTCAATAATGAAGTGTGAAAAACTGGATGAATCTTCTTCCAGGAGTCTGGCAATTTGAGCCGGAATGTCACTGGGTTTATGATTTCCTTTATGGAAAAAGGGCCATAGTACCAGGGAGCCAGTTTGTTTGGTTGTAAATGTCGAGGCAGTAGTTACGAGGACAGCCAGACTTTATCACCGACTGCATAAGAAGGTCCTGGTCTTCTTTTGGAGTCCGCATAACGCTTGGTGTGAGTTCGGGCCTTTTCTAAGTGTTCTTTGGGTTCCTTGTGTACGTTGATGAGAGTTTCAATCCAGGAGTCGACTGTTGGTACTGGTGTGGGAAATGGGAGAATGGAAGGTAGAACCGAAGGGTGGAATCCTTGGCTGCAAAAAAAAGGGCTGGTCTTGACTGCTGAGTGATCAGAATTGGTGTAGGCGAATTCAGCCACAGGTATTAAGAGTGACCAGTCGTCCTGTACCTTGGTGGCGAAACAACAAAGGTATTGCTCCTGGGTCTGGTTCACACGTTCGGTAGCTCTGTTAGTCTGTGGATGATAACCTGAAGAGAGGGCACGTTGGATTCCTAGAATACGGCATAAGTGTTTCCAGAATTGAGAGATGTATTTAGGTCCCCTGTCTGATATGATCTTGGAAAGGAGTCCATGAAGTCGAAATATGTGTTCCAGGAAGATGCCAGTCAGTTCTGAGGACCATGGCAATTTGTACAATGGTGTAAAATGAGCCGTGTGGGTGAATAAATCAATGGTGACCATGATAGTCGTGTTACCTCTGGATGGTGGCAATTCCACAATAAAGTCCGTAGCGATGAATTCCCAGGGCCTAGACGGTAGCGTAGGTCAAAGTAGGAGACCTGCCGGTTGCTTGTTATCATGTTTGTTTTGATTGCAGACTGCACAGGCTTGAATGTATCGTTGAACGTCAATTTTCATTTTAGGCCACCAAAATTGTCTTTGTATGAGACGGAGGGTGATGGTGATGCCACGATGTCCGGAGAGAAGGGTATCGTGACAGAGGTTAATAATCCGTTGTTGTAGTCTCTGTGTGGGAATGACCAGGCCATTATCCTTAAACAGGTCTCTTGTTCTAAGATTCCACTGATTCTTCCCTGTAAATTCATTCGAGATCTCAGAGGACTGGGTTTGCATCCGAATGTCTTCCAGGAGACTGATTGCTTGGGCTACAAAAATTGTGTGAGGGAAACATCTTTGGGAAGGACTGATCTTCAAGAGTTTCATAGTCGGGACGTCGGGATAAGGCGTCAGCAATTATGTTCTGTGATCCGGGGACATGATGGATATGGAACTGGTACTGGGCAAAGAAGAAGGCCCAACGGGTTTGACGGCTATTCCTACATTTCAAAGATTGTAGAACTTGAAGATTTCGATGGTCCGTATGGATCTGAATAGGATGTTTAGCTCCCAGAAGTAGATGATGCCATTCTATGAAGGCTTGACGGATGGCTAACAGCTCCTTTTCCAAGACGGAATAATGAGTCTCGCTGGGAGTCAGGGTTTGTGAAAGGTAAGCAATGGGATGTTCTAATTTGTCCTCGAATTCCTGTTTTAGCACTGCTCCTATGGCATAGTTAGAGGCATCCATCTCCACTAGAAATGGTTGATTAATATCAGGTTGAGCAAGGATGGGGGCTTGAGTAAACTCTGCTTTTAATCGTTGGAACGCCTTATCTTGAGATGATGTCCAGAGAAAGGGAGTATCTTTCTTCAATAATGCAATGATCGGTTGAACTCAGAAAAGGACGGTATGAATTTCCGGTAAAAGTTGGCAAGCCCCAGGAAGGATTGAATCTGTTTCACGTTAGTGGGAACAGGCCAAGATAGTATGGCTTTTACCTTTGAGTGGTCCATTCCAATTCCTTCTGGACTAAGCACAAATCCTAGATAGTGAACAGCAGAGACATGAAAAAGGCATTTCTCTGGTTTAGCTAGGAGTTTGTGTTCACGTAGCCGTTGTAAGACTGCCTTAACATGTTCTTCATGCTTTAGATGGTCCTTGGAGTAAATCAAGATATCGTCCAGGTAAACTATGACAAAGAGGAACAGCATATCAGAAAACACCCGATCCATGAAACGTTGGAAGACCACTGGGGCATTAGCGAGACCGAAGGGCATGACCAGGTATTCAAAGTAACCAAAGGGTGTTCTAAAGGCTGTTTTCCATATGTCTCCTTCCCTGATACGTATCAGATGGTAGGCACCCCTGAGATCCAATTTCGTGAATACTACAGCTCCTCTCACCGCTTCCAGGATATCTGAGATTAAGGGCAATGGGTAGCGGTCCTTGAAGGTGCATTGATTTAATCCAAGATAATCAAGACAAGGCCTAAGCTCTTTAGTGCCTTTCTTGGGAACAAAAAACAACGAAGCTCCAGCTGGAGATTTGGATGGTCTTATGGTGCCATTTCCAAGGTTGGTATCCAAGTATTCTCAGAGGACCCTTTTTTTCTGGTTCGGATAAAATGAACATCCTTCCAAAGGGAATCACTGCTGAAGGTTCTGTATCAATAGCGTAGTCTTCAGGTCTGTGAGGGGATAGGGCCTGGACTATAGCAGTTGAAAACATGTCAGCGTATTCCTGATAGGCCTTAGGAACCTGTATGATATTTGAAACCATGAATGGGCCTTGCTGGTCTGTTGGCGAGCCTTCAGAAGATGTCGAGGAGGAACCCAGGAATAAACAGTGAGACAGGCAATGCTCAGATCCAAGAAACAAGGATCCTGCTGCCCAGTTGATATATGGGTTGTGCTTCCGTAACCAGGGCATACCCAGTACAATTGGGTATTGAGCTGACTTTATGATGTCAAATTTGATCACTTCTTGATGATGGTTTATCGAGAGTTGGATCTCTTTGGTCTGTAAGGTTATGGGTCCTGAAGAAAGAGGTCTTCCGTCGATCGCCTCCACAGGTTGCATGATGCCTCGAGTTTCATATGGAATGTGGTGGCTTAAGACCCAATCTTGATCTATGAATATCCCCATGGCCCCACAATCCACCAAGACCAAAATGGGGTAGTCTCATTGGATGGCGATAGAAAGGCCTGTAGAATCACTAGTTTGTTCTGTCTAGGAGAGTTCAAGGATGGAATAGATGTGGAGCAAACATCTCTCTCCCGAAGCCTTGCTCCATCTAGGATCGGGAGCTGGCATTTCCCAAACTCCGTGGAGGGGCTAGAGGACACTCTCTAACTAGATGTTTATCCGAGGCACAATACATACATAACCCCGTGTTGATCCTTCGCATCCTTTCTTGCGGGGATATGGGTCCATGGAAAGCCCCTAATTGCATGGGTTCTGGATCGTTAACAGAGGCAGGAGTTTAGTTTAGTTTAGTTTATTATTTATAGGGCGCGCCATACCCTGGGGCATCAGGGCGCACAGGACAAGAATATGCTCAACTTAGTAACAGGTACATAATAAGTAGGAACAGTACACGGGTATCATACAATATACAATATACAGTAGGCATATATATGCACGGCCGGAACTAGGTCCAGAAACAACACAGTTTTACAGGTGTGGGTATACTATCGGGAGTATACAATAATATATACAGTAGTAATATACAGGTATCAGGAACATTCCAGTGCAAGAGGAAGTTGATTTAGATAGTCTGGTAGAGGGGTGCCAGTGGAGCTTCAGTTAGTTTGCAAATGGAAACAGTCAGGACAGGGTAGTTAGGCGTTGTTTGCTCTCAGCCAATTGATCAAGTTCTGCCTGAATTTCGCAAAGGGCTTGGGTTCTCTGATGCTAAGGGGTAGTGAGTTCCACAATTGCGCTGCCTTGACTGGGAAGCTCTGTCCTCCTATAGTCGTGAGTTTAAATCGCGGGACTTGTAGGCAGTTAGCATTCGCTGTTCTTGTGGGTCTGGTCGAGGTTCTAGGGTGTAGCCTATCCTTGAGGTATGGTGGTGCTTTGTTGTTGAGGCACTTGTGGGTGAGGGAGGCAATTTTGAGTTGAATTGTATCCTGCGTGGATAGCCATTTATGTTCTCTTCTTACCGAGGATATATGCTTCTTTCTGCTAATCTTGAGAGCTGCTCTCAGGGCATTGTTCTGGAGGACCTGGATTTTATGAATAGTCTGTTTATTAGCCCCAATGTATAGTCCATTGCAATAATCCAGTTTGGATAGTATGAGGGCTCTGGCAAGCGTGATGCAGCTGTCTGTAGAAAGGAATTGTTTGCTCGCTCTGATGAGTTTGCATGTGTATGCGGTAGCTGAGGCTAGGGAGTTAACTTGTTTAGCAAAGTTCAAGGTGGCATCTAGGTAAAAGCCTAGGGTCTTCACTTACTTCGCTACTTTTATGTTGTTCCCATCGATAATGAAATTGGCATAATCCGGGCTGAGTTTGATTATGTATGTCGGGGTGCCTAGGATAATGAGTTCAGTTTTGTCATCGTTCAGGCATAGGCCGCGTGTGGCCATCCATGCCTGAACGATGCTGTAGATTTTATTCACTAAAGCCAGATCCCTGACGTAGTCTCCTGAAAGCGGGAGGAGGATCTGGGTATCGTCTGCGTAATTGGTGTAGGCAATACCCAGATGATCCATTTCGTCAAAGAGTGGCTTTGTGAATACATTGTAGAGGGTGGGTGACATACAGGATCCCTGAGGTACACCACATGCTATGGGGATCGGGTCTGCTGAGGCTGAAGGAGAGAAGGCTCTCATAGTTCTGTTACTCAGGAAAGACTTGATCCATATTATGGCCTCTTTGAAGAAGTGGGCTGCAGAGTGTAGGTGGCTACATAAGACTGTATGGTCGACTAAATCAAAGGCCGCTGAGAGGTCTAGCAGTAGGAGTAGGGCTGCTTGGCCATTGTCTCTACATTGATCTATTTGGGCCTTGAGATCGATTAGGGCTGTCTCAGTCCCATGCTGTGGGCGGAATCCGGATTGTCGTGTTCCAAGTAAAAGGTTGGATTCAAGGAAGTTTTGTATTTGCATGTATGCCACTTTGTCTAAGATTTTTAGAAGAAAGGGCACGGTCCTGATAGGTCTAAAGTTGGTAGGAATGGCCGGGTCAAGGGTTTGCTTCTTTAGGAGTGGCAGTACCCAGGACTCTTTTAGGTTATTCGGTACAGAGCCTGTGGTAAAGGATGAGTTGATGAGTTTGGTTATGAATGGCGATAATTCTCTCACAGCATCCTTGATTAATTGGGAAGGGCATTGATCGCCTTCACAGTTGGATGGTTTAAGTCCCAGGATAACTTTTTCTACCTCAATGGTCGATACCTTAGAGAAGCAGAAAAGTGATTCTTGTTTGGGTTTTAGAGGTGGAACTATAGTCTGTGGGATATGAGGTGTAAGAGATGCTTTTTTGAGGGCAATTTTAGTTTGTAGATTGGCTACTTTGTTGGTTAGGGCCGACTGTATGCTGGAGCACCAATTTTTATCCTTGGTGCAGTTTTCTTGGGGAGCAATAGGAGTTTCCAGTTCTTTAAGGATGCTGAACAATTCTCTGACACTAGATTTAGATTGTGATATTCTGGTGTTTTACGTTTCCTGTTTGGCTAGTAAGATGTCTTTCTTATATTGGGAAGATGCCTTGGCTAGGTTGAGTTTGTTTTCGGCTGAAGGAGAGAGTCTCCAGGTGGTTTCAAGATTTCTTTTGATTAGCCTGAGCTTTTTTAGGTGAGGAGTGAACCATGAGTTGAGATGTTTCTTCGGTTTACTGTTACGTAGCCTGAGCGGAGCTATGTGGTCAAGGGCTGTGTTGATAGTTTCATTAAATTGTTCAACTAGCACATTTGGATCCGTATTCGCTGGCAGCGATTTCAGATGTGGTAGTATGATGGGCAGCAATCTTTCCGCAGTCATACGTTTTTTGTTCCTCGTGGGCATGGGAGGGGCAAGTGGGGACTGAGCCATGGCCGAGTTCGTAGCTACTGTGAATAGTAGTAGATGGTGGTCAGTCCAGATCTGGGGTACAGTATCTGTGATGGTTACTCCACAGTTATGTTCCGCTAACCAGTCAAGGATGCAGCCTTTGTCATGAGTGGGAAGGTTAACTTTCTGGGAGAAACCCAGTTCTTCTAGGATCAGAGCTGTAGCTGTGGACTGGATATCCTTAGCGTCATTATAGCCTAGGTTGAAGTCCCCTAGCACTATTGTTTGGGAGGTGCTTTTTAGGTTGTTGGATATGGTTGTGGATAGATCCTCAGCGAAGGTTCCAGTAGGACCTGGAGGTCTATAGATAAGGATGTGGTTTAGTGTTTGGGAGTTAGCGGTGGCAATTTTGACCGCAAGGCATTCGCAAGATTTTGTAATAGGGGTTGTGGTAATTCTCATGTCAAGACTGAGCTTGGCTATGATAGCTAGACCCCCACCTCGAGAGTTGTGTCTGTCTGCTCGTAAGATGGTATAATTGTCTGGAACTGCTAATGATAGGGCAGGGCCTGCTGCATCATGAAGCCACGATTCTGAGATAGCCAGGAAATCGAGGTTGTCTGCGAGAATGATGTCTGAAATCTCTGTTGCATGTGCTACTAGCGACCTAGCGTTTATGAGCGCACCTTTGAGATGATGTTTGCGACTTTCAGGTTTGGGGTTCGTGGTACTGAGACTAGCAGTGGTGATGGATTTGGAACAGTTTTGTGTGAGTTTTTTGGGATTGCTATCTTTCCTAGTATATTCTACAATTGGCTTCGACAGTAGGTGTTTTTATTTTTGGAGATTGAGTTGTTCAATTTTCTTAGCTGGTAGTTTGTGCAATTTAGGTAGGCGTGCACAAAGTTTAAGGTTTCTGTCTGCGGTACTACAGGGCCTTTGTAAGACAGTATCTTCCTGATATTGGTTCACTATAGGTCCTATGATTTGTTGTGATACCGGCATGGTGTGGTAGGGGTGGTGGGTAGGGAGTGGCCTGGTGCTGTGGGACAATATGCTAACTTTAGGTCAGACTTCGAGGAAGTCTCAATGGAAATCTTCTGGAAGGGCATCTTGGTTTTCTTCTTCTCTGTCTTCCTTTCCTGGATACGAACGTCTATCTTCATAGCAAGATCCATAAGTGCCTGGAATGAACTTGGGCGAGCCACTCTGGCTAGTTCATCTTTGATGTCTTCATTTAGCCCCCTTCGGAAAAGAGTAAAGCATTCTTCTGAGGACCAATCCGCTTCTTTAGCCAATTGTTTAAATCGTGTTACATACGTAAGCATGTCCTGGGAACCTTGCTGGAAATCAAGTAGACGTTCCTGGGCGCTAAAGACCTGTTCTGGGTGGTCAAACATGGTCTTAAGGGCATGTATAAATCCGCCGTAATCATCCAGGAGGGCATCTCCAGAATTGACTAAAGGTGTGGCCCAGGTTAGTTCATTTCGGGAGGGATGCAAAATTATAAAGCCCACCTTAGCCCTGGTGGTAGAAAAGTTCTAGGGCTTAAAAGTAAAGTGGACTAAACAGGAGTCAAGGAATCCACAAAGGGTTTTTGCAGAACCATCGTATTTATCTACAATGCCGCCCAATAGTACGCTTTCCTTTGTAGCGGAATCACAGGACAAAACTAATTGTTTTAATGCAGCATTTTCCACTTTCAGATTCTAAACCTCGGTCATTAATTCTTGCATGCGACGCATGAGATCCTGAACGGCCGCCTCCATTTCCGATTCAACTTTGGTCGTTTGGCATCTCAATCTGTCACGGATTTCCCCCTTTCTCACCTGAGTTCGACCCTTGCAGGAATTCTTGGAAGGAGCCTTCTTGCGTATGGATCGGGTTTTGTACAAGCCCGCCTGAGCCTCTTCTGGTTCCAGCGTGTGTTCAGCGTTCACCGTCCAGGGGTACTCGGAGTCTCTGGGAAGTCCAGGAGACGGGGGAGGTGTACTCGGAGGCGGTACACGAGATCTGGGAATCAAGGCAGAGTAAGGAGGGAGGAAGGGAAGAGGGGCAATTCGAGGGTCCGGGAACCAGTAAACAAGAGATTAGTTACAGCGAACTACGGAGCGCACGTCTAGCCACTGCAAGCGGTAGCGTTAAGATGTGCGGGGCCGCAGGGGCGTGGTCTATTTGTAGAATGAGCTACGTCTGACGTGGAGGCTGGTGGAGAGCGTACCACGTTAGACGGCCATGTTTGAAGTACCAAGGTGTGCAAGTCCCGTTGTGACAGAGACCAGGAAGTCCAAAAGGGACGCATTCTATGGATCATGACAGGTGGTGGGTGACAAAGCCAGATATAGCCCTGGTGTGTTTAAGAACCAGAGAAGCCCTGGTATGGGGAAGAAACATAGAAGCGCCAGAGTGGGTAGAGAAAGAGAGAGGGAAACACTGGGATGGAAAAAGAGCAGAGGAACCCCAAATTGGGGAGAGAAACTGAGCGAAAGATCCTGTCTGGGAAAAAAGCCAAGAAACCCCAGAGCGTGGAGAGAAACAGTAAGAAGCCCTGGAGTGGTTAAACGAGACAAAGAGAAACTTGGTGTGGGTGAACGAACTGAGGGGCCCAGAGAAAGATATGAGCAAGAGCAAGCCCAGAGAGGGAGAAGAGGAGACGGAAAGAACTCCAGTTTGAAGTAAGAGGGAAATATGACAGTCTCCCCAAAGGGAGAAGGACTGCAACACACACTCAAGTTCAAGGAGAACCAGAAAGACTTTCCTGCGTGCAAGGCCCAAAAGTATCTCTTGGTTGTTATACATTTTCGTTTTGAGCAGTAGGCAGAGAAAGAAGGTTAGGGTATGATTTCTGGAAATAGGACTTCATTTCTGTTTGACCATCTTGACAGACTGATGAACACCCTCTTTTTAAATCTTTTTTTTGTATAGAGTGGGGCTTAGTATTAGAGTTAGGGAAAGAATAGGTCTTCCACATCATATGAAAAGCCCCTGTCTCATGTGTCCCACAAAAGGGTATAGGCAGACCTCCGTTCGTGATGACATCCTTGTTCTCAGAGCAGTCCATTGACCTGACACACATAACCAGTTGATTAAATTACATGGAGTGAAAAATCATTGGCCCAGATCCCTGCTGAACAGTCCTATTTTCTGTGCATGCTTGCAAGGTCCACTAGAAAACTAGCAGTCACAAATAAACTGTTGACCATGCATTCGAACCCCAAAGAGTCATCCACAAGGAAAGGAAAAAAATCCAAGGGCTTTACCGACATGATGTGACTAGCGGCATAGCCTATATTTAATTGTTACGTGGGTATACATTTGAAGTTCATGTATTCATTTAATTTTACTTCTTCCTTCTCCCACAATCCCCCCTTTGCACTTACATTCAACCCAATGTAACCATGTAAACATTAAAACTTAAATTTATTTCATGAAAACTCTCGTAAAGCGTGTCCCTCATCTTGTTACAATAAAAGCATGGTTCAGGGAAATCAGCCCTATGCAGACAGGTGTTTATTTCCTCCCTAAATAACAATCGAAATTTGAATATTCATCATGGTATTCATCTCTTTTTCTATTTAATCTTCCTTATAAACCACATCATTCGAAATTATGGTACAGAAGAACATTTGATTTATTTAGAACCTCTGGGTTCTATAGGCAGTTATATTTATACTATTCCCATTAATACTGCATCTACAACAACATTTTAACAAACCTGTCAACAAAGCAGAGACCTGTATCGAATTGACGCCGCGCAGTGGTAACACAAGGTTTTTCTTCAGCACTTTCATTGAAGCAAAATATAACTTCCGAGGAGTTGCACAGCGAGACATACTGGTGTGCTATCTGGAGTTATTTTTCTCGCTGTAAACTATAACCTGCAGTACATGTAATTCATTTTTGACAACTTCAGTTCTTTCTACCTGCAATAATAATTCCATAATGTTTTCAAACCTATGAGAAATAATGCGATCCAATTCTGTTGACTTTTGTGATCTAATCTAACCATCGGGCTGAAAAGTCGATATATTCTGAGGATAGTCACACTGAGAAATCCAACCTCCATCTTGCATCTGTTCTGCTTCTTGTTTCATCATGAAGAATCATCTGCAGGGTTGCAGCATCACTCTGATACCAAAGGCCGGGTGTTGCGTAAAAACCTGGTACGTTGTGGCTCTTGGTAGTAGAGGGTGGGGGGTCATTTTGGACTGTGTGAGATGAGATTGGGGCTTTTGGGAGACAGCAGGGTAGACCTTTGGGGGACATGAATAGGGACCTCTGGGCAAAATTAGCAGGAATTCTGTCCCCAGCCTGACCATTCCCCTGAATACCTGACAAATGCCTTGCCCTGTCTCGGAAGGGCAAAAGTCCCAGCAGGCCACCAAGCATAGAATCTGAGCATGTTAGAGTGAGGATGCAGGCCTCTCGCAGCCTCCTAACCAACATACTAAGGGAGTTTAAATGGGTAACTACGTCTTCAAATTGTAAGCTTCCCTTCAACTGAAACTTAAGTTCTTGCTTCTGTAAGGAAGGCATGGTATCAAACAGTAAGACAGACACAAGTGATCACAGTTCGAGGGAGTTTATTGAACCTAAATTGGGTTTGAAAAATACCTCTGAACATAAGGTCCTTTGAGTAACGTGTCATACAGCGGATGGGAGGCAGAGTAAACTCTTACACCAAATAATCAGACCAACTCAGGAAGATGGGAAAAGTCTTTCTGCTGTTTTATTTTCAATTATCTAAAACAGAGAGTTACAACAGACATCAAAGGACGTTTGATCATGCTCACAGCGTCAATCACATAAACACAGTCTTTTATACTAAATATTTGTCAAAAGTGACGTCATACTATGTGGCATATGAGAAAAACCTACGAGGTTTTGTTCTTGGCTCAAGGTGAACATATAAGTATACTTTCTATGAGGGATACGGTTTTGATGGGTATCTATGATCAGGTGGACAGCTCATGCCCACCCCTAGTCTTCAATAGTTATTAGAAACACAGTACCTTATTGGCTCTCAAACTAAAAGGACCTTCATGATATGTCCCTCTACAATTGGTTGGCACGCTCGTGCCATGTCTGGAACATTTGGTTCACTTAGCAGCATGTAAGCTCATGCCCATGTGCTAGGAGGTGGATCTGACCCTATCTCCCTAACCAATTAGCCTAACATCTCTCAACACCCATGCCTTCTGCCATGACGATTGTCTTTGAATTGGCCTTGCAATGTATTCTCATCGCTGGGAATATAAGGGAGTATGGGCATGCTCTTATCATAGTTCTAGAACTGAATGCCCAGCATTATTTTCATCCTAAACTCACATGACAGGAGACCATGGTCTGGTCCATTTTGCAGTAATTAAATGTCTTTAAATGAATAATCATTTGTCTGTTGGTATAGATTATATATATTGACACCACAGGAAAGGTGGTGAAGAACCCAGACAACAATTACTGGTCCAGATGAAGGCTGTTTTATCTACAGCCATCTAAATAAGCTATAGGCCGAAACACAGTCGTGTCGACTTTTTATAAATACATAGCGTCTGCCATACACACCAGGCTGTCATGCCGTTTGCAAAGAGATTCCCTTGGAGTCTGAGAAACCGATGGCAACTCCGCCGCCATTGATCGTTCCATAGTCTTCCCCCATTTCCTGTTGCTACGCTCTAGTCTTTTTCCGACCTCTTCCTGGTTTTGCTCTTAACCACGCCTCTTTGTTTTGCCCGGCGCTTTGCAACTGAAGCTTTCACGCTCCGTTTCGCTAGCGCTCTCTCTCCAGTTCCTTGCCTGCTTCCTGACCGGTGTTTTTGCCGGTTATCGTCCCTTCCTGCCCTCCTTTGTTGCCTTGCTCCTCCCCGGTACTCTGCCCTCCTTTTCCATATTTGCTATCTTTCCCCCGCACTTACCTGTTTTTTTTCCTTTCCTTTTTCCCTTCCAACTAGCCAACCCGCGGTCTCTATTATCTCTCGAATCCGGATCGAGATTCAACAGCTTGTCTGGGTTACCTGGTTCCTCATCCGGATCGAGATTCAACAGCTTGTCTGGGTTACCTGGCTCCTCATCAGGATCGAGATTCAACAGCTTGTCTGGGTTACCTGGCTCCTCATCAGGATCGAGATTCAACAGCTTGTCTGGGTTACCTGGCTCCTCATCAGGATCAAGATTCAAGAGAGGTTTTTTTTAGCTAACGCTTTTTTCCTCTCCTACGGCTCCTGCGGAAAGGGGGTCCCTTGCTTCCCTGGTTTACTAGTGGGAACAGGGTGGCTTCTAACCGCGGAACACCATATCTCTTCTCTAAAAAGAAATCAACAAGAAAAAAGGGGCGAAGACGCGAGGAGTCTACTGAAGAATCAGGTGAGGAGGAGTGGGTTCTGCATAACGACGATTTTGGTTCCGACGAATCAAGTGATCGGCCTGACATTCATGATAGATTGCAAAGCCTAAATGAACCAACCATGGCTACGGCTGAACAGATACAGGAATTGCTTGCTGCGGTACATAACCTCACACAGGAATTGCAAACTGTCAAGGTAGAGAATACGGCCCTAAAGCAACGTATTGATAATCAAGAAAGAGCTCGTGCAGAATTACCCCCTATGCCCCTGGCAACGGGTAAATATGACGGCTCCCCACAGAAATTCAAAGAGTTCATGGAGGCATGTATAATACATTTTACTTTTAGACCCCAGACTTATGCCTCCGATAATGCCCGCATAGGGTTTCTCATATCCAATCTTACTGGAAACGCACTGGCATGGGCCACCCCATTAGTAACCAGTGCTAGCCCACTGCTGCAAGACTATAGTGGTTTTACGGCACAATTCAAGGAAGCCTTTGAGAGACAAGAAACAGCCCTGATTGCCAGTGAGCAGTTGCTTGACATCCGTCAGGGTAGTTCGGATTTACTATCCTACATTTCCCGTTTTAAGAGGGTTGCCGCCGAATCCGGGTGGCAAGAGGCGGCTCAATACACCGTTTTCCGTCGAGGCCTCAGAGAAGAACTAAAAGATGAATTGGCACGTATGCCCAGACCCGCAACCTTGTCGGAACTATGGTCTACCGTTCTCCAATTGGATTTCCGCCTTTCCGAAAGGCGTACAGAAAGACGAAGAGGTCGTTTCACGCCTATACTCTCCGAGCCTTGTCTACCCACTACCTCCTCCACCCATCAGACCAAGGATGAACCCATGCAGATAGGTACTACCCGAGGGCCCCTTTCGTCGGATGAACGAAGAAGAAGAAAGGACAATAATCTGTGCCTGTATTGTGGTTCCAAGCAACACCTGTTACGCGACTGTCCAGAAGTACCTCCACGATGGTCGGGAAACGCCCCACCTCGGAACTAGTGGGGACAAGTTACCGAGGGGGATTCCCAGGTCCCTACGTCTCAATGTCCGTAACATCCATCTCATCCACAGAAGACACCCGTCTTATGGTTCTAGCAGTACAGCTCACCCTTCATCAAAGATCTTATGAAGTCCTAGCTTTACTGGACTGTGGAGCAGCAGGATGTTTCATGGACATCATGTGGGCTAACCAATCCGGCATAGAACGACTAGAGAAAGATGAAGACCAGAAGGTGGAAGGGGTTGATGGCAAGCCCTTAAGTTCTGGTCTAATTACTCATATCACTCCGCCCATGACGATGAAGCTGTTTCAGCATACAGAGACTATCCAGTTTGACCTAATAAGAGCTGCCCATTTCCCGGTCATACTCGGGGTTTCATGGTTGCGCAAACACAACCCTACCATAAACTGGAGAACCAATCAGATGTCTTTTTCTTCTGATCATTGTCTGAAGAAATGTCTTCCGGAGACCAAACATGCCACCGTCCAAGTCATGTCCGAATTCTGTCCAACCACTGATACCGTGGGAATACATACCATTCCCATCGACCTGGCTAAGTTTAGTGAAGTTTTCCAAGACCAAGAAGTCCAAGAATTACCTCCACATAGACCAGAGGATTGCGGTATCGACCTGGTCCCAGAGGCCCTAGTTCCGTTTGGGCGAATGTTCTCCCTTTCTCTGAGGGAAAAAGAAGTCCTCAAGAAATACCTTGACTCCAATCTCCAAAATGGTCTCATTCAACCCTCACGTTCTCCTGCTGGGGCATCTTTGTTTTTTGTGCCCAAAAAAGATTCGGTGGAACTAAGACCTTGCATCGACTACCGAGGATTGAACAGAATCACCATTAGAGATCGGTATCCGATGCCTTTGATTAAGGATATATTAGAAGCCGTACAAGGTGCCACTGTGTTCTCCAAGATCGACCTTCGTAGAGCCTACCATTTGCTACGCATTCGGTCCGGCGATGAATGGAAGACTGCTTTTAGGACCCCCTTCGGCCATTTTGAGTATAGGGTGATGCCATTTGGTCTGGTCAATGCCCCATCGGTTTTCCAGCGGTTTATGGACCGCACCTTTTCTGACTTGTTGTATAACTGTACCATCATCTACTTGGACGACATTCTGGTGTTTTCCAAATCCCCTGATTTACATGCGCAACATCTTCAGCAAGTCGTCCAAAGACTTAAGGAAGCCCATTTAAAGGCTAATCCAGACAAGTGTGTTTTCCAGGTAGCTAAGGTTCCGTATCTTGGATTTATTTTGTCTGCCGAGGGGATTCAGATGGACCCTCGGAAGGTAGAAGCCGTCTTACAGTGGCCAAGTCCGACTTCTGTAAAGGAAATCCAAAGATTCCTCGGACTAGCAAATTTCTATCGCAAGTTCATTTCTGATTTCTCCGATAAGGTATTGCCCATTACCTGTTTGTTGAAGAAGTCTACTTCTCCCTTTCTTTGGTCCGATGAAGCAGAGGACGCCTTTCTCCAACTTAAAACTGCCTTTTGTTCGGCTCCAGTTCTACGTCAACCTGATCAAGACCTCCCATTCATAATAGAAACTGACGCCTCGTCCGCAGCTTTGGGAGCAGCATTGCTACAAGAACATGATGGCATTGAATTTCCAGTAGCCTATGTGTCAAAGACTCTAACCCCTAGCCAACGGAATTATTCTTTGATAGTGAAGGAGATACTCGCGATGAAGGTGGCATGTGAAGAGTGGCGACATCTCTTACAAGGGGCTTTTTTTCCCTTCGAACTGCGCACGGATCACAAAAATTTAAAGGTCATACAAAGTATGGAGTGTATAAATTCACGACAAGCCCGATGGGCCCACTTTTTTTCCCAATATGACTTCGTCCTTACTTACTTACCCAGAACCCAAAATGTGCTTGCCGACGCATTATCCAGAAAACCCTCTGCCGAATGTTTCCCAGATCAACATCTAAACCTCATGTTGCCCCAGAAAAGGGTGATATGTACGGTTAATGCCTTTCTAGAAGGGGTACGCATGGCCACTGCCAACCTGGACAAACCCCCTTTGGTAAGGGCTTCAGAGGATCTCCTCCTTCAGGATCGCGTATATCTTTGCAAAGGACGTCTTTTTCTACCAGACTCCACCTCCCGTCTACAGGTTATGAAATGGTGTCACAATGACCATGTAGCTGGACATCGAGGAATTAAGAACACTCTGGAACTACTCAGACGTCATTTCTGGTGGTCAGGAATGGGAAAGTTAGTAGAGAAGTATGTATCGACCTGCCCCGTCTGCTCCAGATCTAAGTACAGCACTCAGAAACCGGTTGGATATCTACAACTAGAAGAACCGCCTAGGAGTCCATGGAGAGTAATTTCTACCGATTTCGTAGTCGACTTACCTCCTTCGGATGGTTGCTCCTGCATCATGGTGACCGTGGACTGTTTTTCTAAGATGGCACATTTTTCTCCCTTGGCAGGACTACCAACAGCAGCCGAAATGGCTTCTATCTTTTCTAAGGATATATTCCGGTTACACGGAATTCCAGACAAGATTATATCTGATAGAGGCACCCAGTATACCTCCCGCTTTTGGAAAGAGCTCTGTAAGAGACTTGGTATTGAAAGAGCTATGTCCTCAGGGTTCCATCCGCAAACAAATGGCCAGACAGAACGGTTAAACGCTCTGTTAGAGCAGTATCTTCGTTGTTTTACTAATTCTCAGCAAGATGATTGGGTGGGTCTTCTACCTACAGCCGAGTTTGCTTACAACAACTCCGCCCATAGTGCCACCAAACTAAGTCCTTTTTTTTGTACCTATGGCTTTCATCCCCGTTTCTTGCCAATCAGACCCTTTCCTCCTGGGGATATACCTTCCGTGGATGCCTTGCTTGCCAGTATTTCTAAGGCGCATAAGGCTGCATATATTAGTCTGCGAGCCAGCAAGATCCGCTATAGCACCTCCAGCAATCCACTGCGCCTTCCTTCTCCCCATTGGAAAAAAGGGACCCAAGTTTGGTTATCTACAAAGTACCTTCCGCGCTGGTTGCATTCTTCCAAACTAACACCGCGCTATCTGGGTCCCTATGCCATCTCGGAAAGGATAAACCCGGTGGCATACCGGCTTCTGTTGCCCAACTACATGAAACGTATTCATCCGGTCTTTCATTCCTCTCTTTTGAAAGAATATCGGGAAGACCCCTACAAACGAAGCATACCAAAAGGCCAAAAACCCATAAACTTACCACCAGACGAGTATGAAGTGGCAGCCATCCAAGACTCCAGATATAAGGGAGGCAGACTGGAATATCTTATTCATTGGAAGGGCTACCCACATTCGGATGATTCTTGGGAACCTATTTCCCACATCCATTCGCCTCGTCTGGTGCGGTTGTTTCACAGACTTCACCCCGACAAGCCAGGGGGGGTGCCCCATGGAAGGGGGCATACTGTCATGCCGTTTGCAAAGAGATTCCCTTGGAGTCTGAGAAACCGATGGCAACTCCGCCGCCATTGATCGTTCCATAGTCTTCCCCCATTTCCTGTTGCTACGCTCTAGTCTTTTTCCGACCTCTTCCTGGTTTTGCTCTTAACCACGCCTCTTTGTTTTGCCCGGCGCTTTGCAACTGAAGCTTTCACGCTCCATTTCGCTAGCGCTCTCTCTCCAGTTCCTTGCCTGCTTCCTGACCGGTGTTTTTGCCGGTTATCGTCCCTTCCTGCCCTCCTTTGTTGCCTTGCTCCTCCCCGGTACTCTGCCCTCCTTTTCCATATTTGCTATCTTTCCCCCGCACTTACCTGTTTTTTTTCCTTTCCTTTTTCCCTTCCAACTAGCCAACCCGCGGTCTCTATTATCCCTCGAATCCGGATCGAGATTCAACAGCTTGTCTGGGTTACCTGGTTCCTCATCCGGATCGAGATTCAACAGCTTGTCTGGGTTACCTGGCTCCTCATCAGGATCGAGATTCAACAGCTTGTCTGGGTTACCTGGCTCCTCATCAGGATCGAGATTCAACAGCTTGTCTGGGTTACCTGGCTCCTCATCAGGATCAAGATTCAAGAGAGGTTTTTTTTAGCTAACGCTTTTTTCCTCTCCTACGGCTCCTGCGGAAAGGGGGTCCCTTGCTTCCCTGGTTTACTAGTGGGAACAGGGTGGCTTCTAACCGCGGAAGACCATATCTCTTCTCTAAAAAGAAATCAACAAGAAAAAAGGGGCGAAGACGCGAGGAGTCTACTGAAGAATCAGGTGAGGAGGAGTGGGTTCTGCATAACAACGATTTTGGTTCCGACGAATCAAGTGATCGGCCTGACATTCATGATACAGGCACCTAGTATTTGATGTTTAATTCAACACTGATACCAATCCCCTCTCAAAGTGTAAGGGGTTGTATGTTGTGAGTCATTAGACATTTAAAAAATGTACCAACTATTATTGTGATTAGATACATGGCTGTATATGTTTTGTGTTGGGAATGTGTTGGGTACACTTACCTGTGGCAATAATTTTCTTGTATGTAACACACATTATGAGATTGATGTTATCAATACTACTAAATTGTTCTTGTGTCCTATTGTACAACCAGGGTCGCCCTGATCAATTGTCTTTTTACATTGGGAATTGCCTGGAGAGATTAGGGAATAGCCAGGTGTCCCTCTTTTTCTACACATTTACCCCATCCTAACTCATGGGTTATTTAGGAACTCTACTCCCCGCCTTCTTTTACAACACAAACACGTTCTCAAGGACCAGCTCATATAAGGGAAAACAGACTAACACCCGAGACGTGTAGCTGACATGTCCCAATACTATGGTCAGGCGAGGTCAGGCAATTATCAACAATCGCTCACACTTGACTTCCACTACACTTCCACACATGGATAAAAGGCAGAGCATGAGAGCACACTCTGAGCAAGGCAAAGCACACAAGGAAACAGATGTTTCGAGATGCCAGCTGAACAAGAGGGGAACAACAGCAAAACAGAAGGGGATCACAAGGAGGCAAATTCCCTTGAACCTGCTCATTCACTTCAAAAATAAATGCAACACTCTCATGACTCCAGAAGCCAAAAACTGCAAACAAGTGTGCAACTGGGCCAATGAGATAACAGTGTGAGCCACAAAGAAAATCTCTGAAACAGATGCCTTCTCAGTCATGTCCTTTCTACATCTTAACACTCGTCAGACTTCTATGACATTCTATGATGGGACAAAAAAGACATACTATTCATCACAAAGACCTGTGTAGAGAAGCAGATGTACCCATCACTCATGGAGCCCACCCCCTCACCTCTGTCATATTGGACGAATAGCAAGAAAGCACTGTGTATGACAACTAGAATCATCCCAATACTGCATCGAAGATTGGAAAGACTTTATGCACTCAGACAACCGCATAATATGTACCCTAGAAACCAATTTGGTAGAAAGAAGTCTGCAGACACCAATGGACACGGAAGAACTATAAGCTAAGTCTGACAGGTGTAAAGTGACATCATGAAGAGAAGAGACAAGGACGCTCTGAAATGATATTCAGATACTTAAAGAATGAAGGTGTGACTGAAGTGATAAAGTGAACATACAAGTCAACACAAAGAAATCATATACATTGAGAAGATAAGTGAGGAGGGATGCAGTGGATGTATATACACATGAAAAACGAGGTAGATGAGGCATATAGAAGTGTATTAAACATAGGAAATATAACATGGGTAAAGCAGTCTTGTTGAGAAAATGGATGTCGGTTTTGTATAATAATAAGCGAGAAGCCTGAAGGAGAAACACCAAGGACCCAGGGCTGACAAGCACTGGAATACAAACCTGTGCATGGACAAAGAATATTTGTTTGGCTCAGGATCAAGGATGTTGCAGCAAGAAGCAACTGCAATGCATGAGAGGTGTCGAAGAGGATAAGCAATGTATGCAGAACATATTTCTCTTAGATTACGTAAAGGAGTGAACATTTGTGAGTGCCACGTATTGGTGAATCAAAGATTCAGCAAGCATATGCAAGACAGAGCAATCAAGTCTCCAGAGGACGAGGAGAGCAAAAGCACCTAATATAATTGAATCAAATAGCACTAAATATAAGGACAGAATGGACAAATTATGGTCTCCTCACACTGATGCAAGATCAAAAAACAAGGCCTATTTATAATGCCCCAGAGGAAGATAGCAATGTACCTTTGATCCCTTTAAATGTCTGTGGAAGAGATTGTTCAGCAAGATCAAATACAAGGACAGAGCCTTGGTTTAGGGCCCAACTGAAGACAGATGGTAGGCTAATTAGTCAAGTGGGCAGTTGTCTGACATTGTTCCCTGCACCTGGGTTTAGTTTTGCTTACATGCTGCTAACAAGTTGAATGTTCAAGGTTGGAGGAGAGTGCCAACCAACCAGGATGGCCTATTTAATGATGGACTACACATTGTTGCAGAAGCCAGTCTGCTGCTGCTATTCTGGTATTATCTGTATTTTAGGTAGTTAGAGGTGGTTCAATGCATACCTAATAGATACGGTGCAGCCAATTATGTTACTAATACCTAAATGAACTATCAGTATATATGTTCCCTTAACCAATCTCTCCACTCTATTGAGGTTTTTATTGTTTGCCACGTAGGATGACATCATAGCTGACGTGCATCGAGGTATAAAGCATTTTGTGTAATGCAAATACTCTGAGCTGAGATTTGTTATGCTCACCAGGTTTCGCTACTTTGTTGAACTGCTAATAAAGTAGTAATTTGCCATATTCTTTGAGTCTGTCCGTTTATTTATTTGGGCCTGATATCATTTATTTGGTAATCCCATTCAGCACTTGGAACGCTCCAGGTGCTACTGCACACCTGCGTCACAGAGGACTACTCAACATTTATGCACCAGGCCATACCAACATATTACAAGAATAATCTCACTAAAAAGTACAAACAACAGAGGGAGAGAATTCCACGGATACATCAAGACTTTATTGATGTTAAACTGTCTCTTTCTGACAACACCCTGGGTTGCAAATAGCTTTCACAGATAACCTGGCCGATTTGATCACTAACATTTCAGTAGACACCCAACACCTCACTATACTGGTTAATTTCAATCTCTGGCAGGAGAAGGTGGACAGCACAGCTAGAAAAGCATTTGCTGCAAACCTTGGTGTTTTGTACATCAATCAAGGTCACCCTGGTTCACTCGCAGTCCTCTTTCCTAAGTGAGACCACCTCTCCATCCCTTTCAAAAACCATTTCTGACAATGTCGATTGAAGCCCCACAGCATTAACCAGCCCTGCATAGAGATCTAATTGGGCATGCTCCTTGAAAATCTTGAAGCCTCCAAACCCATGCCCATCAACTGAAAACCATTTGTCAACATCGGATGAGCTACAAAAAGGCATTCCCACCAGGGTAGAAAACCCCTTCAATGTTATAGCTCTTTATTATTTGTACAAATGAAACCAGTCACCAAAGGTTTCACACCCAAACATAATCACCTCTCAAACAACTCCTGATCTACATATTGCCACGGTCAAAGTAAACAAAACATCTTGATACACATTCTGAAAACAGTTCGCTCAACATGGCCAGACAGAGTTAAGAATTATCCATAAATTCAAAAACCCTGCAGTCTGTATCACAGCCTGACTTTGATCTTAAGGACGGTGCAACTCCATTGCAACTCATGTTAAATCCAACATTTGATAAATCAAGGACCATCTTGTTAAAAAAGGATGAAAAACACTTATTTTTCCAGAAATAGAAACGGTGCAGAGGAAACCAGGTATTCCAACACTGACAGCCTTTTGTCCCTTCCAATTTCAGGACTTCTTAACCACAGTCAATGCAAGCAAACCAGCAAACTCTCCAGAAGAACCATGCCCCACCAGAATACTTCAATTCACTAATGAAACAACCCATATGTACACTCTCTTTCTCAGCCCTCCTCAATGTCTCCAATGAACAAAGCATCACCAGTTGCACTTTCAAAACAGCCTTTTTCATGCACAAAAACACATGACTGATCCACACAACCCAGAAACCTACTGACTAATTTCCAACACCCTTGACCCCTTGCTAAAATTCTTGAGATGTTTATTTACCAACAGCTATGGGAACAAGTTGAAAGTAGCAGCCTCCTGAACAAGACACATCACAGCTTTCTACCAAAGGGAGGAACTTAATCCACATTTTATGCATGGCAAAAACTAAAAAAAACAAAGTGGACACCAATTACTCATCCTACTAAATATCTCTGCTGCCTTCAATTTTATCAGCCACATAGTCCTGCTAAAATGATTACTGGCCATCAGATTAAAAGGAACTCCTTTACACTGGATCGCATATTTTCTCACTAACATGACTAAAAAAACAGATTGCATCCTTGAGATAATTTCCCTGTAAACACCTATGTTGAGTATCTAAGGATCCAGTCTTTCACCTCTTCTTTTCAATATATGCATGACCCTGCATCTGAATCATATCAATAACTCAGGCCTCCCATGCTTTATTTACACAGACCATACTCAAATCATCTACAAGCTCAAAATCAACATCAATCGCACAGTAACTTTTCATATGCTTCACAGAATGACGTCTCCATGATGACAGAACCTACTCAGGTCGATGCGATCTCTTCTTGATGAAGCACACTCACAAAGTGTCCAGGCCACTGGAATCATTGAGACAAGGCCTGCGACCAGGCCGTGTCAGGGGAGGGAGCGAGGAACAAAGAGAGGGTGGCAAGGAGGGAGGGAGAGAGAAAGGGATAGAGAACAGGACCCCCAACCAACATGTGGTGCCCAAGCGAGTGAGGGCAGGCCTCCTCCCCACCTTGCCTACATGGAGGGTAGTGTCTCTGATGCAGGAGAAGCTGGAACGAGGGCAGCCACTAGCAGACGCTGGTGTGGGCCTTAGGGAGCCCCACTGCAATCAGGAAGATTATGCCGCAAGGGAGGCCGGGCTGCGTAGGAAGGCCTGGCCAAACAACATCACCCTGTGGCATGCAGTGGGGTGCGTTGGCCAGCACCGCACTGGCTGTTGATGAAGCAACAGCCCAGGATACAGTGGCCATCATAACACTGGCTGCCATAGACAGAAACAACGTGTCTAGCTGGCAGTATCAGCTGGAGCCCTCGCATATTGTGAATAAGCCACTAGCCCACCAGGGAAGTGATGTAGCAAATAAAGACCTTTGGGAAGGTCTTGGTTATCCCTCTACCCACCAGGGATATCAATGAAATGTCAAAACTATGGGGTAAGACAGCTTCATATGGGTCTGTGTGTCAGGAACGCAGCAGCAGCATGGTGCAAGGAGGGAGCGGGGCTTACACAACTTTTTGAATTCTTCCCCAGGCCTTCTCCAGTCACACTCTCTGGAGACAGGTAGGTGATTTGCCAGGTTGAGTAACCAGTCTGGGGAGGGGGCAGGGTATTTAACGAGGTGTCTGAGAATGACTGAGTGTGGGTTAGTTGGGTGAGGGCAGGATGTGGGGAGGATATTCGAGAGATCAGAGGAGGTGAGAGCGACAGGAGTGCAGAGGCTGTTGGACAGAGGGGTTCAGTGAAGTGTTTGTCTGGGACAGTGGAGAGTGTGAGGAGTAGATATAGAGTAGGAGTAGCAGAGTTGCAGTGGCAGTAAGTGTAGAGGTAGTAGTATTTGGGAGTAGAGATAGCTGGTAGTGGGAGAACCAGAATACTGAATAAGAGAGCGAGAGGTAATAAGTAGTAGTAGTTGTAACATAAGACTAGAGGGAAGACAGGTAGTAGAGTGAGAGTGTTAATAATGGAGTAAGGAATAGTAGTAGAGGGAGAGTAGCAAGAGCGACCGGGAGTGGGGGAATAGGAGTGGTGGTGGGAGCAGAGAGAGAGAGAGAGAAGGAGAGATTATAACAGAAGAACAGCAAGAGGCAGATAAGTAGGAGGAAAAAGAAGATAACAGCAGAGGTAGATGTAGAGGGGTAGCTTGAGGTAAGATCGATAGTAAGAACAGGAGTATGAAGAGAGGTGAGATGAAAGGATGGAGGTGGAAAGGGGGAGTGAGAGATCAAACAGGGAGTAACGTGGTGGGTGGAGACCCAGTGTAGAGAGGGTCAGGTGAGACTGTATGTGCAAGGAGAGCAAGTGGCACAGAGCAGAAGAAAGCACCATCCCTATTTCCCTAGAACACAAAGCTGGATAATCCTGGGAAAGACTAGAAGGCTCCTAGGGAGCCGGCAATTTTGGGAAACCACCATCATCCTTAGGCAGAGTATCAGACAGATAGGTGTGTCCTTTGGCGAGCTACTAACATCCTGTTAGGGATTCCTGGTATAGGGAGGGTTAAGCCAAAGGAAATAGATAGGGAGTGATGGCGCTATCACCAATTCCCCTTATGAACCTGGCAGCCCCTAAAGGACCCTGTTAAGAACCTACAGTCAATCTGTCTGCACTACTCCAATAAACATCCTTGGACTTGCCTTAAGAGTCAACATGGTTATTTGATTCCAACACTCATGACTTGGACACTTCAAGCCTCCAAGCATCACAACACAGATATGCATATGACTTTCCCCACTATCCCTCTAACAGTGCCCTCTCATTCTTTTCTGCAAGACCACACACAGTGAGGCCACAGAATTGCAGACGTGTGCTAAACAAGACATTTCCACATCACATTACATTACCTCATGAATCCCAGCATTCTCACATCAGTAGCAAAGGTTTACCCATCAAGGATGCAATTCAATAGTTGTTAGATAGAACTTATGAGAATTGAGATGCACTACAGCTGAACAAGCCAGTAAATACTCGAAACTAAATCTGGGACAGAGCTGAACCTCTCAGGATATCAGAGTATTGTTCCTCTTTATTCCCATGTAACTATGGAGCCCTTGTTGTTTTCCAGTGCCACGCTGTGGTGCATATCCAATGCAGATATCCATATTTCCACCTAGCCAGCATTATCACTGGTGTGTTTTTTGAGTGGACCAGAAGATCTGCACCACATAAACACATTGCTGAACAATACTACTCTGTGGCTTGCGAGTCACATTTACACCTGACATAACTCCCTTGTCAACCTTATGCCAGCAATTACACTTAGGAATGCTGTCTATGGCAAAGTCCTGCACTATCAGAGTCTTTAGGATCTGGAGCATGGGACAATGACTGTCCCTTACTGTAAAGAACCGAGCATTTGACAGCTGAAGACTGAAGGCAACTGAAGAAACCTTACAGTGAGGAGTTGACATGAAGATTTGAAAGTTGGAGTCTGACAGAAGCAGGGGGATTGCCCGATGGCAAGATAACATCTATTTTGGTGTGCTGCTTTTGGTACAATCTCAACTACTTTTTGCTCAAAGCGTTACAACTGAGTTGTACACAAGACGGCCATGTAGAAATACACTGTGGGAGACCAGACCTCCCAGAACTTGCTGTAAAGTATACCTGCACATGCTTCTATAGACTATCTTTTTACGAAGGCAGAGCATCAGGATCAACTCCTGCCTAGCTAATGAGCCAATTTTTTATTTAAACCCTGGAATCCAAGGTAGACTATTAAAATATTTGGACCAAGACTTGTTTATTTATCATTGGGGTAACGCGGTGATCGCCAAATGGCAACATCACCAAATACATGTTTACTGCATGGTTTGCTGGATTTTCTAACAGGTAGATGGCAATGTTTAGGTAAGGGGGTGAGGGTGAAAGGGAGTGTTGTTGATCTGCCCCTGCTGTGGTAGAAAGAAAGTGCCAAAATCATCAAAAGAAACCTCAGCAAACCTTCATGGAACTGTGATCGTGGCTGCACATTTCTGAGTCTGTCTCAATGACAATCTTTGTAGCCTTCACCGACAGACTTGGTGTTTTTAAGTTAAATATCATACGGATTCAATTTATTTAGAAACAAAATGCTCTTTAATTATAAAATGTAACTTTTGCTGAACGGCTCCAATAGATTGTCAAACTGATTGGAAGATGCATTTGTTTCTAAAACAAGTAAAATACCTGTTGAAGGATTCAAATAAATTAGCATAATTGAACTCTGAATGTCCTTCTCATCTACTCCTAAACAATGATGCATCTAACTTAATTCTTAAGGTCATTTTAGGATTGACAATTGTTATAAATCTACGCAGGGTATGTGTTGAACAATCAAGTTAGCATCATGTATATTGATTCGTTCACAGGTTGTGCTGCGCTGCTACAATGATACAAAGCAATTAGTAAGCTTAAAATCGACTGTCTAAGAATAAAATAATTTAAAATGGTTCTGTAGAAGCACATTTATTTGGTGATTAAATCCCACCTGTGTACAAAATACGTATTAGTCATATAATGACATGGTCACTCCTTGATCAAAGGTTAAGCAATGACTAGATAATTTACACACCAACGCTAAGTTGGCATTAGGTTACTTCATGAGTAATAGAGCACTATATATACACAGAAAATAGTGAATCATAAGTAAAACCTTTTAAATGTTATTAATTAGAAATTCCTCAATTCGATCCAGCGAACAATAATTTGTCCCTAGTAACAGATGAGCTCACAATTTTCTGTAAACAGAGAAAAAAGCATGAACTCATTTTATTAAGCATTGTTAAACACCAAAGAATAGTTGGCATTGTTATACAAAGAATATTTGATAAATTAGTTATTTTCAGATTTGTTTCAGAAGTTTTGGTTGTGGCACCATAAGAACTTCTCCCAAGGTCCTGGATTCATGATATATTCCTTGGATGTGTCTTTTTGTGTCTTCTAGGCCCAGAAGTAGTGGGGTTCTGTCCGCTCCACCCCCACAGTGTTTAACCATTGACCTTCATTGGTTTGAATCCTGCTCTGCATCCATCCTTCATTGCCTGGCTGGCTCTCAAACCTGGAGCGCAAACTGTTCAAGAGACCCCCTCTGCCCTCTATTGTTTTCTGGTCTGATTGTTTCTTTAAATTCACAAAACGTTCTGGTAGCCCCTCTACCGAGAATGAACAGGGCCAAATAATCTGTTCTTTGGGAAGGTGGCAACTCAGGGGGGTCTACAACCACCTTTTTATCTCTGTACCTTTCACAGAGGAGAAATATCCATTTGCATATCAGTCTGGTCCCACCCACTTAGGCAGTCCAGCACAAAATGCTAGGAAATTCTCTTCTGAATCAGTCCCAGGCAGCTTTCAAAGCAGCAAGTTTAGGATATTTGGAAAGGCTTCATAACCTGAAGTGCAGTTAGAGTAGTGAGGGAAGGGAGAAGTTGTGAGTGACTGGACCAAGCCGGAGAATGAGATTTAGGGTTGATTTTGCTTACTCAGTACAGAGATATTCAGTGAAGGGTAAATCCGGTGGTCGGTTCACCTTAAACAGTACATAGCAGATAATATCAATCTCTTGAAGTGAGTGGACAAAGCATGTGCCATGGGTGATGTCTCGGAGGAGGAATGGGAGAAACTGGGTAATCCTCAGGACAAATTGTAGGAGAGGAAGGTTTGCCTGATATTGCTGGGATGCAGAGATTGAGGGATCACGGTCACAGACCATCCATTGCCATCTTTTGAATCAAGTGGAGACACGCCATTGGATGATACCTGTGAGAAGGAGTGGAAGGAGCCACAAAACATTGAGTGGAGCCTGTGAGAGAGTCACACTAACCTAATGGTGCTGGTAGAGAGCAGCAGAGACTATGGCTGTCTGGTGACACACCAGTCAGTGTCTGTCTTATAAAGCACGTGGATCAGACTCGTGCCATCAGGTAACACCTGAGAGGAGTGGGAAGAGCTTGTGAGAGAGGCATTTTCATATTATTTTGCTGAATGGGACTGGTAGAGATTTGGGAAGACATGTGATACACATGTATACGTATTAGTATCAACATGTCAGCAATAATATGAGTCAGAGGCAGGGAGGGATGTGATATGCTTGGTCTTTTGGCTCCTGTGGAAGAACTTTCTGTATGCAATGGGGAGGCCAGAATTACATGTGGTAAATTGGAGGTATCATCCAATTTACATGCCATCCCCCCCATCAGAGGATGGTTTGGGGATATATACGCTAGTACAAGAAAACACATGGGTATTACACCACAACAATGGACATTCACCAGGAGGCGATTGCACTTTCAGTTCCATCCACTATCTCATGGGGAAAAGGGGGAGGGTATGCAAATCTTATTTAAGAAAGATCAGGGAAAAGCAACAGATGGGGTACCTTAACAGTGGGAAGAGATTGAAAAAAACAGGTCTCTATCTCCCCCACCCCATTTACTAGTTTAGAACTTTATTGATGATGAGATTAATAATAGTGAAGACCAGCATTATGCTCCATGAGAGTCCAGATGCAAACAAGCATTGTTGTTGGGAAGCACTGATCTAGAGGAGGAAGAGGTGAACAATACCACACATGCAGGGGCTGCAGCATTAATTGAAAGTGTGCCCACAACCTGCATAGATTCTCTTTTAGGAGCGGCCTTCCTGATGCAGATTAGAAAGCAAATCCTATCATTGTGTGGCATCCCGAACACTGCCAGCACCAATACCAGGCAGCACCATCACACCAATGTGAACCCTGCACACTACAAAAGTCAAAATTGTGGCAGCACATTACAGAAAATAAACAGCAACTGAATCTGGCCACTTGCACAATCTGCCTGAAAAGGGTGTGCCGATGGAAGTCAGGGACCAATGGCAACTATTTGGTCCAATATGTACTGGCGACAAAGAGACATGGGAAGAAATCCAAAGATCTGAGGGCAACCCTTTCCATCCCATAAGACAAACAGTATACCTCTATCACCATCAATTCTGGATGTCCTCAAACGTCTAACTTTTAAACCTGAGGTCCTTTTTTTACCTGCTTCTACTTTTCTTCTTCGCTGTCCCCAACCCACATTTCCTTTCCCCGTGCTTCCCTCTCACCACTTCTGCTCAAATTCTAGGTGTACATTTCGAACCCTCACTGTCTTTTTGCTCTCACATTTCCTCAAACTCTTGCTCCTGTCACTTCCAGTTTTTTACCATTTGGGGGGCTTGTCGGTTTCTTAATTTCCATGCCACTAAACTCCTGATCACTTCTTTAGTCTTTTCTCACTTGTCTTCTCCAGAGTCTCCCACTGTGTCGTCTTGCCCCTCTACGTTCCATCTATTCTTCCTCCATTCGTACTCTTTGTTCTCTCTCTACCAGGGACTCTATCTCCACTGCCCTGCACCACCAGTGGTTGTCTTTAGATGGTTGCCTTCTTTTTAATTCCCTATGTCTTGTCTTCAAATACCTTCATGGACTCCCTATGCCTCGTCACTTGTTCCTTTCTGTTCTTCTCCGTGGGCTCTTCTCTCACAATTCCTCTTTCTCCTAACTGTTCCTTGCCCCCCTCCCGTTCCCCATCTCATTTCCGTTCTCTATCCCTGCTGACCCCTAATCACTGGAACTCTCGCGCTCTGTCTCTTCGGCCTTTACCCATTCTCCCTCTTTTAATATCCAGACTTAAAGGCCACCTGCTTTCTCTCTAATCTTTCGTCCTCGATTTCACTGGACTTTGATTTTGACTGAGTTTCACGTTTGTGTACTGTTTCATTCTATGCAAAGTGCTTAGGCGTTAGGCGCTATATAAATATAAATACAATACAAAAAAATACAAATATCACAATTACCAGTTCTTAGGAGTGCAATACCAATCTCTAACCCCTGTGCCCCATCGGTCTACAGCAGTGATCCCCCATTGCATTACATCGGTCTACAGCAGTGATCCCCCATTGCATTACATCGGTCTACAGCAGTGATCACCCATTGCATTAGTGTTAAGGAAGTGTCTGAGCATGAGCAAAAATATTTTGAGTTCCATTATAAATGATCTGCAATAAAAGCCCAAGTGAATAAATAAGTGAATAAACATTCCTACTTCTAAAAGTACTACTAAAACAAATCCACTACTGTACTACACTGTTACACTAATACGAAACTACTGCAATACTATAGCAAACAGTAAAAAAACAAAACACAGGGAAACTAGGAAAGTTTAAACTTTTTGTGTTTTTTGAGGAATACAAAGAGATGTAGAACACTTTGTTGGGGTCTTTTTAAAATGTATAAGAGGGCACACAAGGGGAAAGGCACAAGAGGAAAAGGTAACTTGTCTTCTTTTTGTACGTAGAAACTAAGACAACACACTCTCATATATTGAACAAACACTTAGAAAAAGAGGTGCAAATTGGCCACAAAATCACACTAAACACCAATAAAGAGCACATAAGACCAACACCAAATAGATACAACTCCTCCAAATGCTTAAAAACTGTGCTCCAAAGCCCAAGACTCCCTCCAAACAACCTCCAATTGTGAGCTGGCCCTGTGCACCAACTTCCCTCGCAGCCTAGCGAAACCCAAAAAGAATGGAAGTGAGCTGGGACTTGCATAAGTGTACACAATTCTTGGGCTCAGATTGGCTGGACAAACTTCAATAAACTGGACGATTCTGATTAGTTATACAAACCCAACTAATAAGCACATTATCTGTCACGTGATCTAAGGCTCTTGATTGAATAAGTAATCATTGCGAGAGACCCAGAAGCCCACTACAAATTTGTCCGGGTTCTTCAGCAACAAAAAACAATCCCATTCTCACAGGAATCGTAACTAAAAGAATTGTCATACTTGCATATTATTTGTTTATTAATATGAAGTTACATTGTTATTTTTGTAAATGGTTTGCATATATTTTATGTATTTTTATTTTTGATGTGTTTGCATTTTATTTACTTTATATTCAGTACGCTTTTTTGATAATGAAATGAAATGTTCATGTTCCAAAACTATGCGCAAATAAGCCAAACACTAGGTTTTTATAGAAACAGAAGTGGCATTGTAGACAGTTGTCAACAGAGTTCATCACAGAAAGTGACTTGATATGACCTGCCATGACACTTTGACAGAATACAGCTTTTGCAGGGGAACATTGTCACAAACATGCAAGCCTAAAAAGCAACTAAAAAGCAGATTAGATGTCTAGAAAAGAGTTGCAGCCGAGTAGCAGAGGGGTTTCAGTTAGAATCTGGGGTGCACCATGATTCAAGCCGCTGCCCACATTTGCTTACCCACAAATGGCCTGACCAGCAGATCAGTTCTAGTTCCTGCAGTGTGGTTTTGTTATCCTAATCCTTTCAGCTGATTGAAGCTCCTAAGCAATCTTGGAGCCGCAAATGTATAGAGGTTAGTATGGGAAGCATACGGGTTGCAAATGCACTCCAGCATGAGCCCTTAATGACATACTTTGCATTTTGGACTAACCCATGTAATGTCCAATGCTCCTGCAGGCACATAAATACCCCGCTAGTTGTTCCTCTTTAATGCTCTGTAATTCCCCCCCCCGCCTATTCTGTGTGCACTGCACAACCCGTTTCTGACTTTCCCTTCCAGCTTAAAATTTGCATCAGAGAATTTGCTCCTTACTGGTGGATGGATGGATACACAATGGTTCCACTCTACGCAGCTCTCTCTATATATATCCACACAATTGCTAACACTGAGATTACAGCAGATGATCTCAAAGAGTGCTCCATTAGCAACAAAGGGTACTGTGGGTTGATACTAGAATTATTTTTATTTGACTAAAAAATTAGATCATTGTGTTGTACTGCGGTGGTCACAAAAATGTCACACATGTTTCCAAACCTTGTATGAATCTTTTTTGAAACAGAGATTCTTTGCACAAGGATCCTTACAATGTCAAGTAGTATGTACAGGTCTGCTTTGTCAATGCTGTGACTCCACGCTCATTTGGCCTACTGAGAGGTCTACTTTGCCGATACTGTTAGCACTGACACATGTGGACCACTGTGAGACCTGTTTTGCCAATGCTGTTGACACGTACACATGCAGCCTGCTGGGAGACCTGCTTGACCAATGTGATGCAAACATAATTGTGAGGCATTCTTTCTCAGACATTATACCAACTTGTGTAAAATTGGTAAATATAAAAGCACTATTCAGTCAGTCCCTCTTTCTGCAGAAAAGCAACTCCTCTGCCCTTTCCTCTCTTTTATATTGTAAATATCCATAACTAGGTGAGGCGGTACCTTCCTGTCCCAGGAGAAACCCTGCAGGGTGCGGCTCGCAACTTGTGCATCCCACACAGCCCCTCCCTGCCATGGGAAGGATAGCCCTTAATATCTGGATAAATAAAGGATGGCAGTTTTTGCTCTGACTCCATCATTTAGCTGTGGCGCAGAACTTTGCAGGGATATCGGCCAGAGACCCTTACCAGGAAAGAAGCCTGAGTGAATACACGAACAATATCGCAGTGTTTTGGACTGTCCTTCCTATCCCCTCTACTCCTGCCAAAACCCCCTTTATGTCACTGCCAGCATGCTGCTCTTCTCGTTCCCGCATCCACGCCAACCTCTTTAGGCATAGGTATTGCACCTATGAGGATTACACGCTCCACTTTCTATCTTTTCTGTTCCTTGTTTTATTATGAAGAAACGCCTGCAGGGCTGCCCTACTCTGAAGATGCAGCCTCAAAACCTGCTGATTTATGGCATTAAGGGGCAAAAGGAATGCCATTTTGGCCTGGGTGGGAAGAGATGTTGGGCCTGTGGGAGACAGCAAGGTAGACCACTAGGAGGAAAGGGCAATGCCCGACAAATGCCTCAATTCCCGGCCCAAAACGGCCCTGCCCTTGACAAGTAGTATTCTTAGTTGGCCACAGAGCACAGCATGCTAGAGTCAGGTTTGAGGCCTCCCTCGGCCTGCCAAGCAGCTTACTAAGAAATGGCTGACTGAGGTCCCATATTTCAAGTAGCCCTTTCTCTGAACCAAAGGTGTTTGCCTCCTATAACTCTTAGCATGCAGCCTATGGTAATTGAGGAGAGTTTCCAGATTGCTCCCTCACACTCATCTGCCAACTGGCAGTCTGTTGGATTGCACACAGGATACATTGGGCCTCATCACGACTTGGGCGATAACGATAACGCTATTAGCGTGGGCGGTATTAGCCCTACCGCGAACTCTCTGGAGCTAATAGCGCCGAATCACGAGTTCGGCAGTAATGTAAGTCCCCATTCCCCACTGAGCCCATTCGGGAATGCCCCATTCCCCATTGGGCTCAATGGGGAATCTTCGCGCCGATACCGCCGGCGGATTTCTAGCCGGCGGTAATAGCGTGAATTTTTGGCAGATTTCCCCCCAGCTCAGAGCTGGGGTGAAATCCGCCGAAGCCCTGATTCGGCGGACCCTTAAATCTGGCAGTAATAGCACTACCACCGGATTTAAGGGTTACCACCGAAGTCGTGATGAGGCCCAGTGTATTGATTTGAGAGAGAGAAAGGGAGAGAGCGATTGAGAGTGGAAATGTGAACTAGTGAAAGAATCAGCCTTGTTTGAAAGAGGCCAGTGGTGGTAGTGCCGGGTTGCTTTTGCCTTTTAAGGCCTACTTCACCTTTCCCCTCACTAACCAACTCCCCTCTAAGATCTCCTACCTCCACTCACTACATACCCCCTCCCTACACCCACAGATGGCCAGCACAGGTCTATCCATTAGCACATTAACACTAACCAGACCATGACTAATCTATCCTCATTAGCCCTATCACACTCTTGCACATCAGCAGCTAAACGGACCCACACCATTGTAGTTCATCAGATCTTGGGCTCTTCCCTATAGATACCATACTTCCAAGTTTCTCCTCCAAAACCACAGAAAGCCGAATCGTGCACAGGAACTAGGTAGTTCCGACCTGCCCCCTTCACCCCCACAGGAATTGCATCTATCTCACCCACTGTCCCACTAATGTCCACCTACCACTTTGTCTTACAGAGCAAAGCACAGCGAGGCCACCAATAGTGGCAGAATGGTGATATGGAAGACAATTTACAATACTGTTAACACAGGCACATGTGTCCCACTGTTAGGCCTGCCTTAACAATACAGTTAACACATGTGCATGTGGAGTACTCTGAGACCTGCTGTGTCAATACTGTTGACACATGTGAGGCTGCTTTGTCAATTCTGTTAACACACATGCATGTGGCCTGCTGTGAGGCCTGTGTTGCCAATACACAATAAGGGGTGCCGATATAGCTCGCTGAGTCAAGGTAAGAGATCTGCTCAATCCGTTTCTATTGCATGTGATAGCATATCTTTCACTGTAAAAGTGCACTGCATCTAGCACTCCACTCGATACAAACCATTTGGTCCAGCTGTCACATAGTCCCTACCACATAGGCATGTATAATGCACGTAAAAGTGGAGCAAATCCCTTAACTGTAGACAGTTGCCCTAAGAGTTCATACACTTTTAATTCCTGCTGCATTCCTCTTGTAGCACTGCGCCCCATAGCATACAGCTGAGCCCTGCATTTGGTCCAGCTGTCAAAAAGATTCTATCATCTGTAATACACTTATTTCCTCTTCTCTATCCTCTCATCAGCTTCCAACATCTCCACACAAGAATGTTCTGTTTTCCTTCGAGTTCCTGAACTGCAATTTCTGTTGAATGCATGCCACTACTCCTCTCGCTTGTCTTTTCAGACTGGCTGCTTATATGCCCATGCTTCCTAAAGTGATTAGAGGCCTTGACATATGGCAGGTGACGCTATACAAATGTAACATGCCATACCATATCATATCTATTAGGGAGGAAACACCCATGGTCAACTGTTCCTATAAACGAGAGTGAACACCAACTCCTACAATTACCTCTATTATAACAGTGACAATGATAACATTCAGTTCAGAGTACATTGCAGTCCTATCAATATCCTTTCCTGGATTTGAAATGACATAAAACATATTGTTAACTACTACCAAGCGATTCCACGAGAAAACGGCCACTAACACATTCCTACATGTTAGCAGTGGACTCCCCCAGAAAACAATCCATAATTTCTTGACAAGGGGACTATTCTAGGAAACACATGCGTGCAGCCTCGACATGCAATTCTACAAAGTGGCTATTAATAGATTCAAAAACGAAAGACCATCCAATGCCTACCAAGAGACCATTACATTGAAAGAACAACATTCTGAAGTATGTACATGAATAGCACACAGCGGCAGACCATCTCTTCTTCCTCGTCTCCAGAGAAAGATCAGTTCCCTTGCATCTGAGCAGTCATGCCCCCGAAGCCACTCTTCCCCATATCGGGAGGTGATTGTCCTGACCTATATAAAAAAGGCAACACCTGTGTATGAGCGTGATACCAATAAAATATCATATATCACATGACTGGCCTGAGGGTCCCCAGAAGAACATCGCTGGAAATATAGGCCACAGAGATAAACTACTTACTGTTTTTCATCTGGGACATCTGCCATCAACACAGAGATTCAGGGTATCTCCTCTGCCTGGCACCTAGAGGAAGATCAGAACCCCAGTGGCATCCCAACCTCGCCCAACAATGGCACAATAGCGTAAAACAAGTGGATTGGCCTTCTCAGAGCCACATGGCCAGCTATAATGGTCTTAAAGCTTTTGGTACCAGGGTAGCCTCGCCCCAAGGTTGGCACTTGGTAGACCTCGAAGAGCTCGCCCTCCATTCTATTTTAACTATTCATCTATGTGCTGTGCCCTAGCAAACAACTACTGTGTTGTAGAATGCTTGCTCAGGGAGTACTTTAATTGGTTTGATGAGGACAGAAAGTGATCGATGCCACTGTTCCTTAGTTTGAGACTAGATTATGGTCCCACTGTCACCAGACAAAGATCCAGGCTGCAGTGTATGACGAACCAATTGTGAACAACAGTAAAAGCATTACACAGGCAAATCTCTTTTTAACTCTTGTCACATTTTGAACATTTCCAGCAATGAATTAGCGAGTAAGGTAGGTCCTGCAGATAGTGGCATTCAAGATTCTACCTATGTTATCAAGTATTAAGCCTCTCATTGTAAAGGATGTCAGTAGTTATAAGAGACATTTGTTGTTAAATTGTGGTTCCCAATGATTTGTCCACTGCTCCAAATCGATTAACAGAGCTCTTCTTAAAGCGTTGAGGGACCGCTTGATAGATTAAAATACATTGGCATTTTTCTAATTTGTTTTATTTAATGTGTTTCAGTTCAACGAACTTTTCACATCATACAAAAAGTAAATATCAACATTATACAGCATTATTCAAATTAAAATATACCAGTTAATCATTATAAAAACATGACATCATACATTAATATACAATTTACCATATACATTGTTTTTCTCTCACTCATCTCCTTTATCTAATAGTAGATAAGCTATTATCTGCATCTAGTCATTCATTTTTTTTCTCTCCCCTTTAACCACACATGATATATAGCTGTATGGACAAATTTCTTTTCGGAGTTCACACAATACCACCAGAATTCATCAATGTTTATACTGTCCAAGTTTTTAACATACTTTCCCAAAATACTCATATAGAGGGGGGCCATTTACTGAGCATTGTGTGAGGGCACGTTGAGGTGTTTCTATAACGTTCTTAAATTTGCACATACAGCAGATTCTTTCTTCACAGGGGATGTCCAATCCTGGACCTATATCACTTAGGACCGGTCATTTATTTACTCTTTGTAATAATATAAATCTCTGCAATGCGGGGTTATAGCATCATTTCACATAATCTTGCAGGAATTTAAATTTGTGGATGGTTTCTCTCCCTTGTTTCAACTTGGAGAGATGATCAAAGTTTGGCACGCAGTCCCAGGCCTCAAATGTTTTAGTAATATTTTTTTCCTGGGTGTAGATTCCTCCTCCGAGTTGGGGGTCAATTATATCTCTTTAAAGGAGGCCTGTACCAGTTTAGCAAATGGATCCTCGCTTTCGCGGGATGATAATGTTCACAACAAGTTCCAGGCTGGGCACTGGGGGTTGGTCCAAGATTTTATATATAGAAGACCTCTTCTTTTTAAGGCCATGGCAGGAAGAGAGATCAATCTGAATTCCAATCTAATTAACTCAATGGGGACACAAGTTGGAAGCCCCAATATTCTGTTCCAAAACGTCCCTTCCACAGCCACCAGCCATAATCTTGCATACAAATAGCCTCTAAGCCATACAACATGGTGGTACATATAACAATAGTGTCCCACAATAGCTGTAATCTGCATATCCCTGTACATGTTTAACAATCATAGATGTAAGTGCAATTGCTTTCCGTTCTTTATCAGCTATTATGCAAGCATAGTCCTCCTTGGTGTCTATTTCTAAGCCAAGATATTTATATTGAATCACCTTTCCTATGCTGAGGCCCATTACCTTTATCTTAGTTGTTTTCAAGGCTTTGTATGCAAAATGCCTTATCTTGGTTTTTTCCACGTTTTTTCCCGGTTTTATATTGCTCATTTTTATGGGATTAGCTTCCCTAACTTCTTTATCTATTATCTACCTGCCTCCAGGTGGCACGTATTTGCTTGACCCAGGTGTATGCATTAATGGGACATGTAACTTGTTCTGCAGTATTTGTGTATCCAGGTCTTAACTTATGCCAAATTCTTGAATCTTTAGAGGAAACCGCCAACACCAAATGCTGCCATTGGGCATTTTTCTTAGATGTTCGGCACCACTTAACCCAATGTTTGTATATGTTCATGATTTCCTTTATCTGCACCAATTTTAGCCTGGAGTCCAAAACCTCTTTTCTTACTCCACCGAGCCTCTGACGCATGTCTCTCTTAGCGTCCCTCTCGCACTATTACAGGGACTCTCGTGGGCATCCCCAGAGCTGTGTACATAGTTCTCTTTAATTGCCCCAAAGTTGACATCACTTTTTTCAGCCAAGTCTCCATGTCATCTGCAGTCATCAAGTCTAGCTCACTCAGCTCTTCAATATCCTCCGTCTTTAAATATCTACCCACGGCCTCAAGACTTTTTGCATTCCACATAAGCTGATTACGTTTGTTGTTTACCAGCACATCACCAATGTGATTGTGACTGTAGGTATCCCCCATGTTATTGAACTTTACTTTTAACATAGTTTGATCACTATTTTCGTTTTCTTTTAAAGGGAACTCACGAATGTATGGGATAACATTCCCACTCACTTATATAGAATCTATTGTTGCTGTTCTTCCCATGCCTTTCCATGTTTTTTTTTTCTTCCCAGGAATGTCTCCCGTTACTCTCCCATTCATCATATAGCAGCCCACCATGTAGGAGGTCACACCAGGCAATTCCCTGTTCATTTAGACTAGTTTGCTCAATTACAAATTTGCTCTGCGCATAAGTGGTTTCAGGGCTTTCTTTATTACAAACACAGCGTCCATTTAGAGCTCCTCCTATAATGACTAGTTCAGAGTCCTCATGCGCCTCAATTTCGCACAACAGGGTTGACACCCTTTCCATTATGCTGTCTGCTATTTCCACCCCTCAAGGATTATACATATTTATTATAACCCACCTTTCGTGCTTCCTGGAAGTGTAGCCTTTACTACTAGAATATTTACATCCATACCCCTTGAAGGGACTCTTTCAACCCTGATTGTATTTTTAACCCCAATTATTAAACCCCCACTGGGGCACCCTAATTTTCCATTTCTGGCTAGAGCTTGGAACAGCTGATAGCCATCAATAATAATTTCGTAAGGAAGCCAGCCTTCCTGAACAGGAACATTTCATTGGATATTAGTTCAGATAGCAGCATTGTGCAACAAATGGTTATGAGCCCTGGAATTCCAGGAGCAAATTGACCACTCTCACTTGGGCAGCATCCCATTAGGATTTGAGGGTCCTACTAGCCACTGAAGCATGCCAGTAACATTTTCTTGAAAAGTCTGAACGTTCTTTTTTCCCGCACCTCCTGCTTCGAGATTGTCAGCATGCTGTATTAAGTTGGCAATAGTTTGTGTGGTATTTTCTGAAATATTCTCATTCACGATCATGGCATCTATTTCACAACCCAACTCCTCAAATGTCTCCCTCTGTACATGGATCATTAACGTCTCCTCCACTAATTTAAAGTATATCCTGCTCATATCCCAAACATTTTAAGGGTTCAACATATTCAAAATCATTAGTGTCAAGAATCCTCAGAGGGAATATAGAGCGTAGTATAGTCAGGAACTCGGCTCTATTGATATCTTGCTTTCCTTTATTTGTATTCACCTGTTTCCTTCTTATTTTGAATTTTAACAAATCAACTCCCTCTGTCAACTGATTTGGAAGATGGATTCTCATAGGCTCCCTTGTAGGTTTCTTAAGTTTCTTGGGATGTGGTGTGAAAACAGAATCAAAATATCGAGGCTGAGTACCCCAAAAGGAAATACACCGAACACGGGTTACAAAGGAACATACAAAGTACTTTATTTTATACTGAATTCAGTTTCGAAGAACAGAGCAAAATCAGATAGCTATCGGCCCTCAGTGCAACACAGCAAACTCCAGCGTGGTTCAGTGTGTTCAGTGAGAGGCACTGTACATTAGAATTCATGGCTCTTTTATGCTATTTGCGAACACGATGTCCAACCCTACTTCGGGTTAATATTCCTCTAATACATTAGTGATCTAGGGTTCATGCCTAGTTCGCATATCCACATGTAACTGGTTTGCTTTTAATACATATATCAACAAGCCTACACGGCAACTGTGTGTTCTGGGATTTCCCATGTAGATATTCGCAAACATTAATACAATGTAGTTAAACAAGTGTTGTATGTTCAGTATTTGAATACATTGTTCTCAACATATGCTCGCGGATTATTTTCTTTGCACGAGTAATCCTTTACACACAAGTCAACGAAGGACAAGGTCTCAGTTCACGACCTCAACAAGTGGCCCGCAGGCAAGTTACATATTAGCTACATGCAGAGGTCAAGACGGCCATGTTGTATTTCGGAATGACATTGTCCACCATTTTAACTCACAGGGTGACTTTACAAAGCAAACCTAAAATGGCGGATGATCCTAAAATGGCGGCTTACATTGATTTTAAGGTCAGGACCTTGCAACACGGATTTCTTTGCAAGCGACTTGTTAGCAGCTTGGCGTAGGCCAATATACATATATTCATTGTAATAGGAGGCACGATGTACTTTCTCATTTGACAGTGGAGCCAACAGCTGTTTCTGTTCATATGGAGTTGTATCCCAGGTTACCTCCTGCACACTCAGAGATATCCACATTGTGGGCAACAGTATTACTCAATATGTCATTTGTTTGATCATCTTTAACCAGCCAACTTGTTAGGGTTCCGTGGGATCTCGCTTTTGCCCTTTTCTTTTTTTGCCGATTCTTCCTAATTCTTTTAGGTTGCCCATTATTTTGCTTTGATTGGTCAGCAGATGGCACCTCCCTTTCAAGTTCCATTAATTCCCTTTTTTCCATGTTTGTTCTTCTCCATTTTTATAGTCTTTTCTGCCTTTGCGTGAGGTATGTACTGTCCAGCTCATTTGACTCCTCCTCCTCCAGGATCATCGGATCAGTCACCGCTAACTTAGTTGATGGTGATATTTGTGGTTGATCTTGCGTTGGCGGATTTATCTGATCAACATTTAAAGGCTCCACTTCTGTGGTTACATTTTCGGCTCTTTATGCGTATCTCTCACATTTTTATCTTTATCTTCAATCACAAATTCTAGAATCTTTCTAGTCATTTTTAATAGCACTTTCATGGCAAATTGGAGCGTAGACACTTGCGCACACATTTCATTCCCGAGGCCCACTGACACCAAAGAGTTACTATTTTGTGTATCCTCCTCGCTTCAAACAGCATATTAGATGAACCCGAAAGTCTTTGTGTGGTTGCTGTGCTAATTGTTATTGGAAGTCAAAGGCCCATATTTTTCGGAGTCCCTGACGTGTGAATCTGTGCTTGGACTACGCGAAGGGTGTTCTGAGCCTCACATTTCTCAATTAATTTCTGAAGTGAGCAGTAAAGTTCAAGCCGCGAGTTATTATCGTTGATTTCTGCCAGTGCTGGATCTGACACATTTGCCTCAATACATCTAGCCTCAGAGCTTAGTTCCTCCTCCTGCTATGTTGTTGTTGCCAGCCTTTTTTGTGCTTTCTACCCTGCATGGGCTGGGAAGAACGATGTAATACAGCCCGGCCCCTGCTGTGCTCCCTTTGCTCTTCGCGGCGAGCTTGCCACCAGCAGGTCCACAAGCACTTTTTTGTTTCCTCCCATGCTTGAGGTCTTATTTTTCTTTTGCAGAAACCTATTTTGCATGTTATATGTGTTGGGTGTGGGCGTGTTTTTCCCTGCATTTCTGTGAGAAACAGCAGTTGTCAAATGTTTGTATAAGGCCGATCCCAAAATTAGAAATTGTAATGGGTATGCACCCTTTGTGGGTGGCTAGCTACCAACAAGTGAATGGGACTTTATTGAAATATTCTTACCAATCGCAAGCATCTCATCAGTCAGCAGACTGCAGGAGACTGTCGTTGGCCAGTCCATCGCGACTGTCATTGGCCAGTCCATCGCGCCAGCGCATTGCAACCTCTGCAGTAGATAAAGGTCCTCCTACTTTCAGGATTAAAGCTGCAGTACGTGAACAATGATCACTGCAGAGAGTAAGACTCCACCAGCTCTCTTTGTAGACTGCAGGAGACTGCAGGAGACTGTCATTGGCCAGTCCTTGGCATTTTAAGTATGAAGTCAAGGTAATTGGCACTAGGGCCTATGCAAATCATATCACTCACCTTTGGTTAAAATAAAAAGAGGTTGTACATTTAAAGAACAGCAGAGAGTTTTGGTGATTGATAGCTGAGCAGTACATTCCTCGCCAAGCCCTTAAACAATATCGATTCACAAGTAGAGTGATCATTTAACTAAAGTGTATAATAATTTGAACTAAATATTCACCTTGAAATATTGATTGTCAGTGGAACCCTGTGATTAATTCAGAGAGCGAACTTGGTTAAGATGTTGCAAATATTAGCTGTGAAACTCTCCAATAAAAGATCATGCTCAGATTGTATTTTCATGGCAATGTTCAAAGAGAATGGCAATACCACTACATGGTATTTTTGGAGGATTTTATAGTATCTTCAAAACATCATAAAAGAAGTGATCTAGGGTATTGAACATTGCACACAAACCCAACAGCACTCGGAAGAAAGTATCCCCTCGATCATTGATCTGGAGAAGGGACACTGTTATATCAACATGAGATGTCTCAGTACTCCAATGAGAGCGAAACCCTGATTTACGATCGCCCAGCATCAGGTATTCTTCGATATTTAGGCAGAGCTGTAAGGTGGCTATTCTTACAAGAATCTTCAGTAAAAAGGGGCAGTGTGTTATCGGCCTGTAATCTGTAGGAACATCAGGGTCCAATGTGGGTTTCTTCAAAAGATGAGTGACCCAGGACTTTTTTAAGTACAGGCGATATTAAACATTCCTGAAAAGAAGCGTTGATAAACTTTGTGATAAAGTAACTTCAGGAACAGGTGTATTCTTTGGTGACAAAAGAGGGGCATGGGACTCCCAAGCACGATGTGGGGGGAAGCCAAGACATTATTTTATAATATCTTGCACATAAATTGGTTTAAAAGAGAACGGCTATGTGTGAATAGATGGTTGTTAATCCATACTTGGACCAGATATAATAGGAATAATCAAATTATTGTGGGCATGGGTGTGGGAATTTTGGGCGAATAAAGCAATTTTATATGGTACACAAAGGAAAACCTGGTCTGTGCTTCAGCCCCTAATGGGCCACCCGGCCTATGCCTGCTAATTAGTTTGCTGCAAACGGATACAGTTGTTAGTATTGCATTTGGCATACAAAGTGAATGTGCCAAGGCATTCCTGGTGAACAGAGGGCTCTGTCAAGGCGGCGTGCTGGCTCCTCTGCTTTTTAACCTTTATAGAAGGTCTCTATAGAGTGTACTTTGCATTTCGATATTCCAGTGGCGGGGGTCAACACATCCCTCATTTTAGCTACACAGATGATATAGTCCTAATTGGTAGGGCCACATAGGTTCTTCTGTGTTTGCTTCACACTTGCCGCCTCTATCTGCAAATCATTATTACTCCATCTAATACAGAATTAGTGGGGAAAATCAGGGTTTCTGTGAATTTGGTGGTAATGGAAAGGGTTAAATGGTTCACATATTTGGGAGTTAGTTTCTCTGAAAATCTCTGGGGGTTTTAGTGATGTTAATAAACAAATGCCCTCTATTACCGAAGCTAATGTTGATATGGTACAATCGTCCAAACACATAGTTAAACCACCTGTAGGGATTATGCTCTGTGTCCATAAAGCTAAATCACAGGATATTGCTCTGTGTGTTTTCTAACTTTGGGGGTGGGAAAATATCTAGAGCCTTCAACAGGCAGAAATGGTTTTCTCAAAAAGAGTTCATAGTTCCCCTACATCTTCTCTGAAACTATGCTGTCAAAAAAAATGAAACTAAAATGTATCCGTGATGATCTAAGTGTTACGATATTGTTGTAGATATCCTTATAGACGAATATCTCTTTATTATTGCACCATACTTTTCTTCCGGATGTTTGATCTTGGGCTTGCAAGTGTGTTCTTTTTTGGCCCTAATCAATCGCTCTACGGACTTTGAATAGCGCCGAGTCACTGTAGAAGGTGACAGGCTTGAGACCAACATATTACTGCATATGAACTCTAAGGACTATCAATCCCAATCAGATAGCATTATCTCAAGATATGGCAAGATTGAAGTATTTCTATTATGGGCACCTGAAATAACTAATAAAAAACGGTTTAAAAGATTCAGATTGAATACCTGGCCCGTTGAAATACATTAATACGATGAAACAAAGTTGAAACAGCACTTGTGTTTTGTCCTTTCTGCCATAAGCTTAAAGAAACTTTGGCACATTTCATTTTATTTCATCTGAAATACCAACACATTCATTCAAAACCAATACTACTAATTCCAAAGAGCAAGGGCTTTAGGCCTTATCTGCCAACAACGTTTTATCTCCAGCTATTGAGCGACTAGGCATGGGCATGTGTCAGCTCTGTACATTTGGCTTCCACTCTCAGGATTAGGGACAACATCTTTTATATTCTGCTGCTGGTGGAGTTTTCAATGTTTATAGATGTCTAAGCACCTAATTATTTTCATTGTATACAGTGTTTATGAATGAATTGTAGGTGGCTACTGCTCTGCAATTATTTTCCTGTATTTTCCTGTGTTTTATATCTTATTGTGTGAGCTTTATGATCTTAATGAACTAGAATAAAAAAAATCAATTTGAATTGAATACTTTACTAATGTTTCCATCAAACGAGAGGCATGACTTCCAGCTCCCACATCCCGGACGTGTACTCAGGAACCATCTAGATGCTAGACCCACCCCCTCTGAACTGTAACAGCAGATTGATTGACATTCACTCTGCGCATTGACTTACCGTGCCTCTCCATATCAATCCAATTACTATTATTGCTGCTGCCATCAGTCTCTGTTGCTCTGTAGCAGTCTGCTTGTACTTTTAATAAACCACATGTTACTTTGTTACACAGAAATTCTTTGTTGTATGTACATGTTACATTGATGTTTTGTCTTTCGCCACAGACTTCCCTCCCTTTACCTCTGTGGGTCAGGCATGAATTTCCCTAAACTTCTTCTCCTCTACCATTTTTACTCTCTCAGGATCTAGAAAATGAACTGTGGGTTTAGCTGTAAGTGCACCCTCAATGCCTCATGCCCACACTACCCCCTCTTCTCTTCCCCCTTTTTTTGTGACCAAGATCTCTAATGCAACCATGGTGATTAGCAGTGAATGCCCTCTCACCACCCCTTTTCCCTCTATGCCCCTTCCTTCTTTTGTTAGGATCTGGAAGGCAGCCCTTACGTTTAGCTGTGAGTGTCCCCTGACAAGTGTCTACCTTTACGGTTTCCTCTTTGTCCAACCCGTTATCTTTATGGGGAACTAGAATGCAGACTTGGGCTTACCAGTGAATGTGAACTGAACCCTCTCCTCTATCTTCCATGTTCTGGATTGACTTCTGATTGAATGTAGCATGTTAAAAAAACTCCAATAAATATAAGATGTAGTGTGCGTCATTATATGATGTAAGAAGATTCAATCCAGCACTACAGCCAAGTCAATGCCTAGCCTGGGATACTGAATGAAAAACCCTTATTGATATATCTTTATGTCCAGGTTCAGATTCTGGATGACAACCCCTGTATAACACCCCTCTCTTAGAATCCCCCTGACCCCACTGAGCCAAGAAGTAGATCTGTTTTGCAAGTTTAAAAGGTTTATTTGAAAAAAAATTAAACAGTATATATATATATATATCACTTTTATAATGAATTAATAATTGAATATCACACTTAATCTGAGCAGTAATCAATAATGGATAGTCTGGCACTAGCACACTTCTTTATAATCAATGATGAGTGGGTATAGGATGGATAAGATAGCAACAATACTTTTATGGTTTCAAATAGATGCAATGTGGAATGAAATGCAGTACAGAAAATAACTTGATAGGATTTCAGCAAAAGACAATGTAATCACTTTCTTGGACAATTCACCCCCCCCCCACCTTTATGCAATGTAAGGAGATGAAGAGGAGAGCACTCAGTTCTTAGGAATGCAATCAAATAGAATTCAGTTCAATTCCCCCCCAGCAGCTTATAGAACAGATAAGAGTTTTGAAACACAGGCAAAAGCAGCTATCTTTTTACAAGTAAAGAAATCGGGCCAAATCGCAAATCGTGGCAAAATTCACAAGTGCGTGAATTGTGATTACGGCAAAAGTATAAGGAGACGCAAGTCAGTTCTACACTTGTTGCAAAGCTGAGATTCTAAGCTTCCCGAGGAAAGTTAAACCAAGTTTCTAGCCCAAACGGTTCCAAAGATATGAATGATTTTGTAAAGGTCGTTTTTCGAATTTAAAGTAACTCAAATTGACAGGTGACAGCTTTTAAAAATGACAGGTGACAGCTACGCGGCTGCAGAATTGACAAGTGACAGTTAGGAGGCATTTCTACTTAGATTAAATAGATTGAATTATATCACTGGAAACTAAGAGATTTGGTTTCACACCGTCCTAGCTGTACTCACAATGTATTTGGAAGGTCTAGGTCTCACGGATCGGGTCAAGATGGCTTCGGTTCTGGTTTCGCCCCAGACGAACTCTGCGCACAGCGTCTGGTCTCTGCTCTGCTGGTCTGGTCTGACACTGCTCCTGGCCCGGCTCCTGGATCTCTGGGTACAGCGTCTGTGCACAGCTCCTGGATCTTTCTGCACAGGGTTTCAGGCCAGAATCAACAGCTGAGCCCGACTGTGAATAGTCTGCAAATGATTTTTGGGCCTGCTGACAAATACTTTTGCTTGCAGTGGGCCTTCTTGGTTCAAAGTTCTGTAGTCTCTGTTTAGCTTGGAAGTCTAAGTGTAGGATCTCTGGATGTGAAGTCGTCGGTCAGCATGCTGCGCAGCAAATGGAATTGAATGTCCCTACCTGTCCCAGCAGTCTCTTTTTATGTGTTTTGAAAGTGGGTGTGTGCCTGGGCCTAGCTAAGCCTGCCCCTTTCTACTTGTCATTGGCCCAATTCTCCCCTCTCCCATGATTGGGGGAAGGAAATGTGAGTCAGAGTGATGCTGTAGGTTTTATGGGTCAGAGGATCCTCCCCTGGTCAGTTTGCCCACAAATCTATATTTGATTCATATACATATTGCACAGATACACAGTTGTTTAAAATTACATGCACCCATCACATATCACATGAGGTATACTCTGTTCAAACTCTGCTCTTCCTGGGGGCTTGCATTCAGAAATGGCAACATTTTGCGCTTTTTAACTGGTTTTGCAATATCGGACATTAACCCAAATTTACACACATGTGTGCAAGGAGTATGGACATTAATTGATGAAGTGTCAGATTTTTAACATGCAGACATTTGGAGTGAGACCCTATTTTCCGCTAGCAACCCCCCAGATCATACCACCAGGTCCTAAGACCTCTTAAAATGTGGGCAGAAAAATCACAAGAATTATGGTATCATTTAGATAATTTTGACAAGTCCGCACCATGCGTTATACATCTTTCTTAAAATCATATTCTGGCCAACAGGGGTGTGTCTTCCCAGGTCACGTGGTGGAGAAACCAGTCTATCCACTTTCTATAAGCTCTGCCTGTCCTCAGAGGGGCTGCCCCTCCCCGTTTCTGCCAAGAGGAAGCCCCTTTTACGACGCCCCCAATATAACTTCTGCCTGAGTCAAGGAAGGGCTTTGTTCAAAAGGAAGCCATTTACGATCCCCCCAATAAACCATCTGCCTGGGCCCAGGACAGGCCTTTGTTCAACTCCCTGTAGCTGCTCCACCCCTAATCTAATCAGAGAGGTGACAACTCCTTTTGGCAAGGGGAAGAGTGGCTGAGCAGGTTTTAACTCCTGTGGGGGTAAATGTCAGGCAGAATTCAGTTTCATTAAGCCAGGTTTCAGCTAAATGTCACTTTTTGTCCCCCAGTTTAAGTCTATTACGATTTTTACATACACATTAAATAATTACTTCCTTCAAGTCATTTCAGAGTATAGTTTTACATTGTATCCACCTCTTAGCAAGTCTTTCCTTGGTCTGGTTTTGTTTCATTTGTTCAGTTTTACACAAAAGTCTGATGGTTTTAAAACGCTGGCTTTCTGATAGTGGTGAGTACTGGTAATGCAACCATTTTTGGGATTTAAGAAAATGAATTCCCCACAGTTCTAGGTTGCTTTTGGCAATCAGCATTGCCATTCCCAATGGTTTCAGGCTACTGTGTGGGTAGCCCAATGGTGGTTTTAGGCAGTGCCCTCCTGTGCTCACAACCTAGGCAAAAAGGGGTGGCAGCCTATTCTTCATGCATTTCCCTGTGCATTTTCTGGGAAGTTCTGGCCATCATGATGTTTTCCATGCCAGTACTGCACAGTTTTCCTATTCTGGCGTACATGTGGGCTTTTTGGCCATCTTGGATTTTCTAAGCCCACAGCACCAAATGTTGCAGCATGATAGCTCAAACGTGGGTCAGGACACCCAACAATGAACAGCAGTGATCTATGAACTATGCATAAAATGTATACATTTATAAAAGAAATAATGGTGCCCTATAACATAAAGAAACATGTCTGGGGCAAAAATGCATGTTTTGCTAGTTTGCATGCCCACAGTGCATTGCTCAGTGGCACTTAAGTAGAGGTGTACTTCGAGGGATAGCTACTGGCTAGCACTGCGTGGCTTGTTAGCGGAAATGGCCTATTCTACTGTCATAGTTCAAGCAGAGGTTTTTTCGTACATTTATTAAACCCACTGATGGTGTTTGCTAAGCATTACTCAATGTGCAAAGATCAAGCATTTCTGACTGTACCACAGGGGAAGATATCTCTGTAAGGACAATTAAAACTGTACATAAAATATCACTGCCAAATAATACATGGCAACTTTTTAAAGCAAACATGATTAATGTTTGGTTATTTGCATATCCACAATGAATTGCTCAGTAGCTCTGAACAAATGGAGAAGTTCTGCGAATAGCTACTAAGTGGTTCAGTGGCATGTTAGCTGATGTCGCCTGTTGCAGTGTAACATTTTAGGTGGAAGGGTTTTGTGTCATGCAGTTTTTAAACCAACATGTAATTATTTGTTAAACATGCCCCAGTGGACTAACAACAAAGATGTCACACTATGGGCCTCATTACGAGTTTGGAGGCAGCCATGCCCTTAACAAGGGCATGGCTGCCTCCAAACTCGGGTCCCGGTCTGGGTTCCTTGAATGAGGAAATACCGGGCCATTCCATCCTAGGAGGACCCGGTAATTCCTCATTCAAAAAACCCATCCCCATTCCCATTTGAGCCCCCCTAAGGTTCAATAGGGAGGGAGCTAATAACGGGCCCATTAATAATGGGCCCGTTATTAGCTCCCTGGTCCCCTTGCGGGACCCGCACAGGACGTCTGGTCTGACCAGACGTTCAGAGCGGGTCCCGCAAGGGAACCTTGTAATAGGGCAGAATGCGTTTACCGGCACCGGCACCATTACCAGCGCCGTTAAACCCATTCCGCCCACCTCGTAATGAGGTCCTATATCTTACTAATGATAACGAATGAGGGTGAAATGTGTATGTGGTTTTGTATGATATATGCTTAGTGAACACACTTTGATAAATGGATGTTATGGTCAAATTGTCCTAATAAAAACCTGTCGAATTCAGTGCAAACAACTTGTTAAAGGGACATTGGGCCTCATTACGACCCAGGCGTTAACCATGGCGCTATTAGCGCCATGGTTGACGCCGGTACCTTACCGATTCCGCCATGGTGAATGGCGGAATTACCGCCCCATTCCAAGGTGGCCGGGCGGTAATTCCCCATTCACCATTGGCCCTTCCCCATTCCCATTTTTGCCCCCATAGGGCTCAATGGAAATGGGGAAGGCGGTAATTATGGTACCGCAAATTGCGGTACCATAATTACCTCCAAGGTCCATTTGCGGGTCCCGTCCCTAACGGCTGGTAAAACCAGCCGTTAAGGAAGGACCCGCAAAGGGACCTCGGAATTGGGCAGTAAGGGATTACCGGCACCAGTGCCCTTACTGATACCGGTAATCCCTTACCGCCCGGATCGTAATGAGGCCCATTATGTTAAGGTTGCTCAGGTAAACGTCAACGAATTTCAGTGAAAAACTATGTTGAAAGGACCATATGTTAAGTTGCTCTAATAAAAAATATGTGAAATAAAATTGAAACACTTTATGAATGGGATATTATGGTTGCAGAGCAAAATCAGAAAATCAAAGAAACGTGCCATTTATGGTGAGCTGCATGATAATCTCCCATCTGTCCTTTCACAATAAGGGCAGTACATTTTCCCCATTATTAGATACCACAAAACTGGCATGCAGATTCAGATATAATGTCTTGCAGCGCTTCTAAAATGTTATTTGTAGTGTGCTTTTTCTTCTCAAATGAACGGCTGCATAACGGCTCTATTGCTGGGGAAGAGCATTTTGGAAGCAAGGCCTTAGATTAAGAGATATCTTGGTCTGTAGGCTGTAATGACACCAAATGTGCTTTGATGCACATGTAATCTTCTGCTTGTGAGCTGGTCCACATATCCATACTTAAATGGACAGTATGGCTTTTGCTGAGCCCAGGGGCACGATGAACAGTTTTTCACAATCTTTAGTACAATTGTATAAAATTAATGGTTGAAAAAAAACGGCCTGTTTTTGCCTATAAACTCTCCAATCAACTGGTTGATTTGCAGAGTTACACTGAGGTTTTCTGTTCCATTTGCTAACATGCCACTTATAGTTTGCTAATGAAATGGTGTTCTGCCACCATTCTTCTCATTTTCAACCACAAATTTCAACTAACCACAACACTTTGTGCTGCTTGTTTGGCAGTTCAGTGCCATTGGGGGACATGGCAGAAGATTGTGCGTATGAAAAGTTGTGCTCAATTACCTTGACTGCTTTCCAGGGCTCACTTTCCAGTGATGTGGCACATTGAGTGTTTTTTTTGTTGTTGTCAGGAACCGTCGATGGGATTGTACAGGAGGGCGGAGTGACCTCTGACGGGCCCATAGGATCAGAGCTCACCCTCAAGTACTTTAGGATGAGATAACTGCACCTTGAGGTGGATGGGGTGCGGGATTCTCTTACTCCAACACCAATCAATAAGGACAACTCAATGGTTTGGCAAAAGGAAGTCCGTTTTATGACAAGTACAAAAAACAGGGAAAATGGAAATCAACAGTGATGTGATCGCCTGTCTCTCTTCAACTTCCCCAAACTTCATGCAAACAGTAACTTTTTTACCTAAAACTCATCATCATTGTCGTGTAACACTCAAAAGTTTGTCGTGCAATTCTATTGGTTGGAAAAGGTAACTTTAATATAGGTGCTATATCTGTATATGGTAACAAAGTGTGAGGATTGGATAACTCTTATTGGGTGGGCATCTACGCCCATCCCTCTACATCACTCGTGTCAGACATCACTAAAAGTACGACGTCTCATTGGTTCTACTAGCTATAGAACCCTAGATTATGTGGTCCATTGGGATTGGGTCGGTTACACCCCTAGGCATAAATCTCCACTTTAATTAGCAGCATGCAGAATGATCACCCAGATGCGGTATGCCCCAAGATTCACCCTGCCTCCCTTCCATCAATCAGTACTTTAAGGCTATGTGTCAATTAGTTGGCAGAGGATGGCCTCGAAACTGTAGCTTCTTATCATGAAAAGTTATGGCATCCTCTGGTTTTGGGTGACATCAGACGTTGGTACCTCTCCGCGCCTGGCTGGTCACGTATTAGTACACCATGAATCCACTTCATTTTCCTTCTATTTGCGTATTTGATTCTCCCTTTGGCCGTGCCACCTGCCTGGGCCTCCTTATCTCGCCCTTCATGGGGCAGACTGCTATGCTCTTAAGTTTCGATTCTTCAGAGTTGCCACTCTCCTCCCTTCCTTGGGTTGACCTTGAATTCCCAGGCATGAGCTCTTCTTGCTAAGTTTTTATTCCGCTCTTTCATCTGGCTTTGTGCTGGTATACAAATCCTGGCTTGTTTGACCCCTAACAACCTGGGTTAATTCTGCTTTTGTATAAAGTGGCTTTGCACTTATATAATGTTCTTTATTGAGGTAGATATATAGTTGGCCCTTGCCGCTCTATTCTTGTACTAAGCATAGCGAAGCAGTACTGTTTCCTTAGCTTCTTGCGTTCTAAGCCTATTTACAGGCATTAGCTTAGTTGCATATTTTCATCCCGCTTTATGGTCCTGTTTCTTTATATTTCAACATCGCCTCTTCTTCTAAGTCCATTACATCTTTATCCATAAAATTTCGTCTTAGCGTGTCATCGTTTGGTTGTCATTTCGTTCATCTGTACGTCTGTCCGTGCCCTTGTGCCATCATCATTCGCATTCAATTAAGGCCCTTTGGGTCTCTTCTGGGACAGTTTGCAAGTAGTCTTCTTTTCGTGTCAGCTGCTGGTACTGTTGTCTCAATGGATACCGCACTGCCCATGGTTGTCTGATTGTTGGCACTTCAACAGGTATTGCTCTTCTGATGGGCACTCAGCAGAGCCCTAGTGCGGCTCTCTACTGGTTTATTTGCTCATCATACATCACATATCTCGGTGTGTACGTTCTTGGTACTTCAAAATGGGTGGCTAGAGTGCAGGCCATATCTGGGACCTCCTCTACACTCCCCCCTCTGGTCGGTTCATCGACCACTTCTGCTTTCTCCTTTGGATTCGTCTTACTTGGTTCTTCTGTATCCATCTTGTCCTCTTCTGGGTTTGTACATGATGGTGTGAAGGAGTGCCTTTTTGGGGTCCATATTTTTATCACTCCTTTTAAGTTTCCTGCTGTTTTCACATGATCATCTTTATTCCATGTCAATAGTTGACATTGTCCATTTGGGCTACAATAGATCCATTTTCCTTCATAATTTCTACATTTCCTGGGGTACAGGAACTTTGTTCCTTCTGGCATAAACTCGCTGGCCTTCACAAAGTCTCTTATTTCATCGTCAGTCAGGTCTCGGGGCTTCAATTGTGGCTTGACATCGATCATGATCTTCATCCCAATGGTTTCTTTGCCGTTTTTTGGCATTGCGCTATTATTATCTTGATAACACAGAATCCCAGTAGTATCATCACTAGCAGGGCTCCCAGGAACTTGAATATGTCTGCCATCCATTGTGGAACCCATGAGAATAGTGATCCAAACCAGCTGTCATCATTAACCTCGTCAGTTTCGTCTATCATTTGGTTCTGCAGGTTTGTTAGCATACCTATGGCTTCTGTTAAAGTTCCACTTTCTTTGTCATGAGAAGGTATAAATGTGCAACATGATTCTGTGATTTTTGCAAAAACTCCTCCATTCCATCGCTGTGATCATGCCAAGTACATATCTGTTCTGGAGAGTCATTAGTCTAATTGCTCTTAACTCTTCCTTGATTGCATTGAATCCCTCTACTGTCGAGTTGATGGTCTGCAGTAATTCCCATCTGGTGATTTGCAACCATTTAGTGTTTGCTCCAACTTGGAATCTTGGCATGAGGATTGTTGCAAACACTGTTGAGGTGAGGCTGAACAGCCTGTGTTCATATGGGATTGCATGAAATGCTTCTTCTGATTTGGCAGAAAATGTTTTTTCTCTCTTCACTCGTGTTGTCAGTTCCACAGATCTCCTTTTCCTCAGGTGGGCATCTGCTTTTGGGAAACTGTCAATATTCAGGTCACCATTCGGGATCGCTAGTGCTGGAACGTGGACGTTTACTATTGTGCATATGCCTCCCCAGTTTTTCGGCAGTCTTATGTATGCTGTGGATCCACATGCCTAATAATGATCCATAATTACTGCGGTTCCCTGAGTCATTCCTGGAGCTACAAAAATTTGTCCGCAGTTCTGATTCTCTCCCATCTTCCTCGTGCCATTGTTCCTGAAGCACAATTTTGGGCTTTCCAGTGCCACTATCTGCAAGGGTCCTCCTCTGTCTTAGACCCATGTTAGTAATCGTGTGAGTTTTGGCCATAGAGTTTTGTACAACCTCTGTGAGTTTTCTATTGCCTCCTTGCAGGCTCCAAGGACCATCCAAGCTCGGCAGATCACCACTCCTTCTTCCCATCCGTTGGGGGAAAGCAATGTTCCCCAAAGCTGCATCTGGCCTCTGTTCTTCCAAATTTGAGCCTCTTCTGGGGTTTTTCCTTAGACGTTTAGTCTCGGGTTTATTTCCCATCTTATTCCTGCTCCTTTAACTTCAGGCTTTTCATACCTGATCACATGATTCCTAGTATGAGCTCTATTTCTCGTGTTAATGTCCTGGACATAGTCATCTTCATCGGGGTAATCTGTTTCAGTAGCCCATATCAATGAGGCATCCCTCCCCATAAACTGGCCTCTAGTGTTGCACATTGCTACGTGTGCCAGACAGTGTGCTGTCGGGACATCAATTTCTACTGCCACGAAGATCTTGGATTTTCCCACGCTGTATGGTAGAAGTGCACAAACAAAGCATTCTCCTTCTGATTTTCTTCTTCTGACTTCTTTCATGGGCTGGTACCAAATGTTTTTTCCTAGATGTGCTGTGCTGTCCATGTAGACGTTCAGTCACTGTTATCTTCATGCAGGCTTCTCTTGATCCTTAGTGTCTTTCTGTAGTTTGCTATAACTGCATCCCTAAATGCGTCTGTATGGCTTTTTCTTACTGGAGGACTCTCGGCATTCTGGTCCATGGAGCAGGTTTCTTTATCTGCATCGATGAGGTAGGTGGAGGTTTTGAAATTCTCTCCTTCTCTTCTTGCATTCTTTTTCTGCGTCTATAAGTGCCTTTATCAACCACCAGCCTGTCACTGGCCCAGTGCATGGCTGCATCGTAGGCCTGGTACTTGTCTCTTGTTTTGGAACTTGTGTGCTTGTCAATACAGTCTCTGCGGTTTTATTTTTCAGTTCCTCATGCCATTTCTTCGCTCTAGCTATAAATGGAAACAAATGATCTATTAACATTTGTGTCCTTGCAGTGAATTCTCCTACAGCCGCTTCTGTCTTCTTAAGGGCTTTTGTTAAGTCTTCTTTCGTTGGCCTTTCTCTCGATTCTTTTCAGTCTCTCTCATTATTTTCTGGGACTGATTGTTCTGTAGGCAGTCTCATGCTCTCTGTTGCCTTTGCTTGAGGTTCTGTGGCCATTGACACATGCTTGATTCGTGTGCATTCAGTGTGTGTGTGTGTGTAGTTGTCAGTGCTATGTTTTCATTCATTCCATGCTGCCCCTGTCTTCAGCTTTTCTCTTCATTCGTTACTTCAAGTGTGTATGTGTCACTGCTAACTATATTCATTCTCAGGTCATTTACCTTACCATCAGATTTTCTCGGGACTGGAGATACTATATAGGGTCTGGGTGCTTTTGTGGGTTTCATGCGTAGATCATCAGGTGGTTGCACTGAAATTGGACCGCTTCGTGCACCAAGAAAAAATGCAGTTCTGATCGTCAATGACAGCAAAATAATGATAAACACAATGCATAAATACATGATGGTACAGTAAGTGAGGCGGCAGCATTTTCTCCCAGAGAAGCGAGAGTGCCCCTCTGCTTGTGGGAAGACCAGGTTACTGTTCTGGGCCTCCATCTCGATCATTTATTAAACGTCAATGTTATTGTTCTTCCCACTTCAATATTGTTCTTGCACAGTTTATATCATAAATTGTCTGGTGCTTCACAAGTGTCCCCCCTCTTGCGGGTGACGATTGTCTCTTGATACAGGATATAGTTCCCTTGCTAGACTATGGAAAAATAGATTACATTAACACTTCAGTACATCACTTTTACTGTGCATGTTCGAAATACATGAGTTCTCAGTCCACCCCCCCCCCCCGAATCTGCTTCAGTCCTGAGGACATGCTGGATGCTGGTCCGTGTGGAAAAAAGGGAAGAAATGTCAACAATTACAACAATTAGGGTTCTTGATTCTGTTCCCTCGATCTGTCCCTCGGCGGAAAGTTTCACCGGAATCTCCTCATATAATCTCTCTGGAAGTTAGACAGCTCCACCTGCAACATTATACCATCTGAGCGACATTAGCTGGATCTCTGATAAAGGTGAGGACGTCAACCTTGACAGGTCTCCCCACCATCTCTGGAAAGTCAGCGACTAGGTGAAAGAGGACGTTATGTGCCAGCCTGCTGTCTTCTGGTGACAGGGACATTTGTCCTGCCTTACTGAGTTTCAGGATTACAGGCTCTTTTCTTGCTGGGAACAATGTTTGCACTGTCCTGATGCATGGATTGCGACCAAATAGCTGAGTTTGTTCCACAGCTGGTTCAAATGTTCAGTGTTCGCTGGATCTCTAATGAAAGTCAATGTGTCGGTATTCCTTCCGACAATAGATGGGCACTCTTCGATTATACGAAAGAAGTGTATTGATGAGTTCATCTAGAATTGCCTGTGGTGGAAGCATTTGTGTCCTTATCACTGTATTCGGGCAGTACATTGAAGGCTTCCGTAACGACGGTAAGTAGTTGCCAGATTAATTTCTTGTTGGCAGGATCTTGGATAAAGTCTGTGACACTGGTGACCCTCCCTACCAGCGATGGATATGATACCAATATTAAATGGAAGTAGTTAAGCACGTCCTTTGTGATGTCTCTACTGGGGGACACCATAAGTGCCGCCAAACAAAGTCTTGGTGCTGGATGATTCAGGATACTGTATTTCACTCTCACTATAAAAGTCCTTGATCAACGTTTGTTACAGTCTTTTCCTTAATAAATGCTTAAGTGTGACTTGGTTCAACAGTTTGTGTTAACAAACATGCTGTGGCTTACATGCACATTTTTCTTGTTTTGTGTTTTGTGTTTTGCTGCACCCTTTTCGCCATCACTGCAGCTGGTCTGAAATTACAGTAAGGCTGGATGTCATGCAGTTCAGATATCTTTGCATTTCGGATCCCAGGACCTCTCGTTGGCTGGGCATCACATTTAGCTCTGTCTCGAAGGGTTAGGGGAGTTTTCATTCTCCTTCCTGTGACTATCTTATGTGGCGTAAGATGATGGTCGGAGCCTGGTTGGTTCTGGAGAGCATACAATGCCAATGGAAGGCAGTGCAACCATCCCTTCTTTAGAGTAAGCTTCAACTTGGCTATCCTTTCCTTTAACAAGCCGTTCAGACTCTCACAAATACCATTACCTTCTGGATGATACACCGACGAGAACTTGTGCTTTATACCAAGCAATGAGCTAATCTGTTCAAAGACTGTATTTACAAAATTAGCCCCATTGTCTGATCTCATCACTTCACACACACCCCCATCTAGGGAACACTTTCCTCACTAGGAATTTGGCCGCACAGGTAGAGTCTGGGTGTGTACATGGACCTGCTTCTATCCATCTAGAGAATGGACACACCACTACAATTAAGTATCTGTACCCGTTGCATACTTGAATCATGTCGACGTAATCGACATGCAGATTCTGAAAGGCCCATTTGGCCGGGGGATGACTCCTCTCACTACTTTTAATATGTGCCCAGCAGTGAATTGCTGGCAGATTATGCAGTTCACTATAAAGAATGCAACATGCTCTGCTAAATTCGGTATAAACCAGTTTTCCGTGAGTGTTGCTGCTAGATTTTCTTTTGACATGTGTATAGGGTAGTGTAGCTGTTCCAATGCTATTTTTAGTAGGGCTACAGGCATTACTGGTTTACCAGTGCTGTCTTGCTGACACAATCCGTCAGAGAGGTTTAAACAACACCCTCGACATTTCCAAAGGTTCTTCTCATCCTGCGGTGCCTCCCTTTGAAGCTCCATTAGTTGTGTCTGTCCCAGATTGCTGTAGGCTTCAGGCGTGGTTCGTGCCACCATCATTCTCTCATGGGTGCATGCCACTTCCGCTTCCATGACCGTCTCACTTTCGGATGCCATACAATTGGCTTCCCTGTCTGCTGCGTGATTTCTGTGTAACACGAAATCTTTCCCTTTCGTGTGGGCGGTGCATTTTATGACCACTATGCCCACTGGGAGCTGTAGTGCCTTAATCAGGCTGTTCAATAAGGCTGCGTGCTGCACTGGCGTGCTTCTGCTTGGTGGTAGCCCCTCCTTTTCCAACGCACTAATCCTGCATGCACTATGGACGTCACATAGGCGGAGTCAGTGTACACCGTTACTTCCTGGTCTGCGTGATTCTCAATGGTGAGTATCAACGCCAATAATTCTGCAGCCTGTGCTGAATAGTGAGATGGTATTCGTGCACTGACAAGTACTCGAAATTCCCCGTTTGCTATGTGTTTCATTACAGCAACGCCTGTATATCTTTGTCTGTCTTCTTGTTTGATTCTCAAAGAACCGTCAATGAAAACGATCTCCACTCCCACCAGGGCATTTTGTTTCACCCTGGGGATTTCATCATAGAATTCTTCAAAGTTTGCACAGTCATGTATTGGCTCTCTTTCAGTGACTGTCTCAGCTATGAACGTGGCTGGGTTCACTCTTTTACATCAAATGATTTGATCAATGGATCAGATATGATCACTTCTGATCAAATCATTTCATTCAAATCATTTGATCTGATCCATCTCTGGGATGTCAATGTGTCCTTTGGTTTCTCTAATATGGCAAATAATGAGTGCTCGACGTATAACGTCATGGAACATCCCATTGCAATCGTTGTCGCCTTCTCTATGGCAAACGCTGCGGCAGCTAAACTTTGTACGCATGGGAATTGGCCTTTCATTACTGGGTCCATGGGTTTGTACCCCAACAAGCTTTTTTGAGTGAGTACTGCCGTCATAACGCTGCCGTCTCTGTGTGAAAACAGGTAGAATTCCTCTGCGTAATTGGGAATACCGAGAACTGGAGCCGTACAAATTGCTCTCTTGAGTTCTGCAAACCCTTTTCCATCGCTTCAGACCATTCAATATTTTCCTTTGTCACCTGGGCCTTCTTTAGGGCCTGGAGCAAGGGCTTGGTATATGAGCTGTAATTGAAAATCCATGCTCTAACATAGTTGCACAGGCCTAGAAAGCTCTGCATTTGCTTTATCGCGTGTGGTTTAGCCGTGTTCAATATGGCTTCAGCCCTTTCTGGGGTCACCTTCTTGCCTTCATGGGAGATCAGCTGGCCTATGTATAGCACCTCCTGTTGACAATATTGTAGTTTTTCCTTGTCAATCTTATAACCTTTCTCAGCCAGTATAGTCAATAGCTGAACAGAATCACGGCTGCATTGCTCCTCTGTAGTACTGCAGATTAAGATATCGTCCACATACTGCAAGACAACACTCTCTAATGCAATATTGCTTAGGTCCATCTCTCGGAATCTTTTGAAAATGGACCGGGACTCACAGTACCCCTTTGGCAACCTTGTGCTTTTCAGACACATTTGTCTGAACGTAAATGACATCAGATCTTGTGAGTCACGGTGCAACAGGATTGAGAAAAAGGTGTTTTTCAAGTCAATCACCTTGAAATATTTTGCCTCGATGGGTATATTACATAGTATTGTAGACGGGTTAGGGACTAGAGGGAACTCGGCCTCAACAATATCGATTAATGCTCTTAAATCTTGGATTAAACGCCAAGATCCTCCCTTTGATTTCTTGACAGGATAAATCACTGTATTACATGGTGACTCTGACGTCACTAGGATGCCCTGGTCCATCATGGCGGAAATTGTCTTTGCGATCCCTTCATCTGCCTCTCTGGACATGGGATATTGTCGGGCTCTCTGTAAAATTGCTCCTGGTTTCAGTTTAATTTTCACTTCTCCCGCCCCCTTCAGGAGGCCTACGTCATAGGGTCCTGTAGTCCATACTCAGACAGGCACCTGGGCCATGTCATCATCAAAGTATTCTGGACGTATCAGAGCCAACATCATTCTCTGAGGCACTTCTCTTTTGATCATTTTTACCCAAAAGATGAGACTCACTTCCACCCTTGTCTCTTCTGAGTCTGGTTGTTCTTCAAACAGATTGTCATCGGTGACGTCCGTCACTCGATACCCTTCTTCAATGGCGATAATCGCGCACCATTGTCTGCCTTCATCATCGTAGCCTTCGACCAATGCTACTTTCCCTCGCACTGCTGCAGCATGTATCATCAAGGGAAACACTTGCCCCTCCTCTTCATGCATAGGTATTCTTGGTCTGAATAAAAGCTCATCAGGGGTTCTCAAGACCTTGTCTGCAAGTCCTGGAAATCCTGCCATAAGTACACGTATGCCATATGCGAAAATTTCTGGCTCCAGCGGTATAGTTCTCATGGCTATGTGTCCAGAATACGGTCTAATCATTTTGCACACATTTGAATAATGCATTCCTGGAGTGGAGCATACTATGCCCTCCTCCGTGAACGAGATTGTCATGTTTAATTTTGTCATTAAGTCTCGACCCAAAATGTTTACTGGGGTCTGACGCGAATACAACAAAGGTACATTAATTTCGCAAACTCCTACAGAGACTGGGAGTGCGTCTGTAAAGGGAACTTGACTGTGAGCTTGTGTAAAACTCTGAGTATCTATGGCCTTGCCGGACAAGGAAAACTTGCCTTCACGTATGCACGAGCGTGTTGCACCCGTGTCAGCTAAGAAGGAATATTCTTTACCCCCTATGACGACATTCACCCTAGGTTCCCTATTAGGGTCTGGTGTCACTGATAGCATAGAGCACATCAGGGTTCCCAGTGAATTGTCCTAGTTTATATATAAGTTTGGTCCACTGTACACTTGTGGATTTTCTCCATTCTGAGGGTTTCCTCCCCTTCCGGAGTTTGTGCCCTGAAAAGTTTGTTGTGGTGCCTGTTGGAATTTTCCTTGTGGCAAATTTCCCATGTTCGGTGGTTGAACCCCTTGTTGCGCACCTTGCCGCATGCCTGGAGTTTGCTGCTGCACCGTGTGATTCTGCGCACCACCCTGTTGTTGGATCGCAGGTGGAAATGCCCTGTCATTCCACACAGCCAACATACTGGTGGTGGTCAGAATATTTGTCCATTTGACATATCTGGGTTGCCCATTTGCACATTTTGAAAGCCTCCTTGATTACTTTGGAAACCTCCTTGGTTCCTCTGCCATCATCTTCCTCTAAATCCTCTTCCCTTCGGGTACAGTCCTACGTTACCCTGGTTGTTCTGCTGTGGATTAGCCACCTGTTGCATATTCTGTTCAGCTGGGTCAGTTAGCATGGCTCCTTCAAGCGCATACTTTCATAATTTCTTTGTACCAGTTTCGCTTCCTCACCCTTTCGAGTTGCCTCATTTTTTCGATTCTTTTCTTGCAACAATCTACAGTAATGTGCGATAGTGAACTGTATTTCAGCCCAAGGTTTAGCCTCAACTCCTACCAATTTCTTGAGCTGTTTCTGCACTGGTTCTGGCAACCCTTGGCACAATATGTGGTAAAACACGGTATAGATTTCATCCAAGATTCATGCGTTTCGAGTATCCACGCGTCTTGGAAATTCTGGATATAAATTAATGGATCTTCTGACGCCTTCATTTTTTGAGTCATTATAGCTCCCATATCGGAAGTGTCTGGGTAAAGCACTTGCAACGCTTTCCATACTGCTGCTCTGCAATTGTTAAATGGCGCTCCATTGTGTGCAGTGTTGATTGTGGTTACACCAGGGTACCCTGCCCATGTCCACACATCGTCTGCTCTCTCACCAAGTATGGCAATTAGGAGTCCTTTAATGTCCCCTATTGCGAGCGTGACTCCCCCCGTCATTTTTTCTAACTCTTGTCCCGGCTCCCGATGTCAGCATTGGAAGCTTATTTTTCAGGTTTTCTCTATCCATGTGTGGCCATGGAATATATTGTGGCATTGCTCCCCCCTTTTCTAGTAGCGGAAACTGGAATGCGCAGCCCTCTTTCTCTTCTCTCATAGTTCTCCTGTCTATCGCAGGGGTAATATTTCCGCATCGCCTACTACCTGGCAATGTTCTTAGTCTGTCTACATAGGGCGGTGACGACACCCCCCTCTGACCATGAGGTGCTCCTTCATGCTGGTCAGACTGTGTGGCAGACTCTGAGGTCCCCGGTGCAGACTTGCTAGCGTTGGACAATCACACCCCTTTTTCCCTTTGGAGCCGCTTTTCGCGCAGTCTCCCTTCTTCATTTGTCTTGCATTCCATCTCCTCTCCGGAGTCGGACATTGATCGTTCCCAATTCACACAACTCCTTGTGTCATCATCATTTTTACTGATTTCTTATCTGTCCAGGGACAGTTTCCTGCTCCCACTACTTCGGCTGACATCCTCAGTGTCATACAGCTGAGTGCTTTCCAAGCACTCGTCTTCCCCTTCTCCTTGGGATATTTGCTCCAGCCCCATTTCATCATATATTTTATCGATCATTTCCCCGATGCTTCTGGTGTCGGAGTCGTCTTCAATATTTGCCCTGGTTGTGCCTGGTACTGAGTCGTACGCAGGAAAGAATTCTTCAATGTCTTCCCAGTCTACAACGGGATCAGGTTTTTAACTTATCTCCCCAAATATTCCAGATTACGTTTCCTCACCTCTTCTCTGACCTTATCTTCTTCCCTTCTCCTTTCATTTCTACGTTCATCTGCCCTTCGAACCTCCTCATCCCTTCATCTCCTTGTCCTTTTCTCACGTACCGTTTACTCTTCTTCTAACCTTTGCTGTTTCTGCCTGTCGTGGTCATTGGCTGCTCTCTGTTTGCGATCGAGCTGTTTTTCTTGCTCTTTGCGATATAGCTGTTCTCGCCTCAGCCTATATTTCCTTCTTATCCTTTCATCCCTTAACTCCTTTTCTTTCTCCTTTCTCTGTGCCTCATCTACCCTCTCTTTAGTTCTAACGTCATCACTTCCTTTTCCATCTAGCTTCAATAATATTTATCCTCCCATCCATTCATCTTTTGCGGATGCTATCTCATCAGCTCTGTCTTCACTTCCTTTCCATTTCTTTCCCTCTCTCTCCTTATCGAGAGATGCACTTGTCTGTGCCTGATCCTTCCTTTCATCGTCGCGTTTCTCCTTGTCCCTCAGAACTGCGGAGGTAGGATTCTGGACCTGATCCTTCCCTTGATTTTCGTCACTACTCTATGTAGGTGGCTCATATGTGGGGTTGCTGTACCCTGTAGCTGCTTTAAGCTCCCTTAATGTGTAGAGTCCCTCAGGCTTACTTCCCTCGGTTTCTGTTTCTGGTGGGGCAGGTGGTGCGGTAGGCATCTCACCCCCCTCCGTGCATACATTTAATATCCAGTCTGTAGGTGGCTCTTCCTCATTCGACTGTTCGAACATTTTCAAAAGTTCTAGAACAGCAAGGCATTTCTCTAGCTTCTTGCCTGTATATGTGGCATGCAAGTAAGTCATCATATGCTGTAAGATGGCTTTAGATAAGGACCCATTTTGTGGCCACGGCATGAACATCTTGTGGGCGGTACCCTTAACCCACTCGGTGCTATATTTCTTAAGCTTGGGTGCATGCTTCGGCAGTTGCTTACATAAGTGTGCTAATGGTGTAATTTCTTCCAGGCTTAAATCTGTTCTATTTTCCTTATATACAACACTTTTCAATGCTCTCATGCAACTTTACACTGTCAAAAATATGAGCGAGCACCAAACACTGCAAGCTCCAATCCAATTTTCCCGTCAAAACTTTTATATCAGCAATTTACTCAAAACACCAATTCGCTCTTGACTAAAGAATAATGTAAAATCCTAATCAGTTCTAAACAACAAACAACAAAATTCCTTACACGTGACACACAACAGAACACGTACGACAGACACTTGACAGACTAGACAGAAACCAGCTGGACACAAATACCTCTGCCTCTAATTTGTACCCCGACATGGAGTTTAAACAAACTCCATTCAAAACGTCTTTAAACGTGGTGGTAGCCTAGTCGTCCCCTATTATGTGGGGCTCTGAGTTCACATTTCTTCTGACCGCTATATTAAAGCGCAGTAATAAGGCGTATCCTCTCTCTTTCTCAGGTGTCCGCCCTGGTATCCTCTCTTTTCTCGGGTGTCTACCCCGGTATTCTCTCTCTTCTCGGGTGTCTACCCCGGTATTCGCTATTTATTTATTCAATTATTCTTGAGTCATTATCCCCTTATATATACAGTCTTCTCTACTTCTGACTATTTTGTTTTCTCCACCTCCCTCCGTTACCTTTTCCCTTACTTGTTCTAATGCCTATGGCATTAGCCAAAGCATTACATTTTTTTGTTTCACTCATCGCTCGCATCGTTCCTCTCTGGACCCTCGGAATCACCGCCTCCATTACCGCCTGCTTCAGTCTTTATCCTGATCCGCTGCCCGTAGGAATGGAAGGGTTATGCTTTTAAAACGGGTCCCTTCAGGCCCACTGCAGTTTTGGATCCGTTTAAACTATCATTGTCCACGGGAAGCTTCACAGTCTACTCAGCCAAATGGCGAAGGACCCGTGATATTGCCGAAGACCTAGAGTTACTTTTGTCGACGGTCAATAGGTGTCTTATTTTAATCTATAATCAATAATTGATGGTCAAAACCATCCTCTGCTACCAAGTGTACAGGAGGGCGGAGTGACCTCTGACGGGCCCATAGGATCAGAACTCACCCTCAAGTACTTTAGGACGAGATAACTGCACCTTGAGGTGGATGGGGTGTGGGATTCTCTTACTCCAACACTAATCAATAAGGACAACTCAATGGTTTGGCAAAAGGAAGTCCGTTTAATGACAAGTACAAAAAACGGGGAAACATGGAAATCGACAGTGATGTGATCGCCCGTCTCGCTTCAACTTCCCCGAACTTCATGCAAACAGTAACTTTTATACCTAAAACTCGCCATCATTGACATGTAACACTCAAAACTTTGTCGTGCAATTCTATTGGTTGGAAAAGGTATCTTTAATATAGGTGCTATATCTGTATATGGTAACAGAGTATGAGGATTGGATAACTCTTATCGGGTGGGCATCTACACCCATCCCTCTACATCACTCGTGTCAGACGTCACTAAAAGTACAACATCTCATTGGTTCTACTAGCTATATGACCCTAGATTATTTGGTCCATTGTGATTGGGTTGGTTACACCCCTAGGCATAAATCTCCACTTTAATTAGCAGCATGCAGAATGATCACCCAGATGTGGTATGCCCCAAGATTCACCCTGCCTCCCTTCCATCAATCAGTACTTTAAGACTATGTGTCAATTAGTTGGCAGAGGATGGCCTCGAAACTGTAGCTTCTTATCATGAAAAGTTATGGCATCCTCTGGTTTTGGGTGACATCAGGCGTTGGTACCTCTCCATGCCTGGCTGGTCACGTGTTAGTACACCGTGAATCTGCTTCATTTTACTTCTATTTGTGTATTTGATTCTCCCTTCGGCCTTGCCACCTGCCTGGGCCTCCTTATCTCGACCTTCACGGGGCATGCTGCTATGCTCTTAAGTTTTGATTCTTCGGAGTTCCAGCTCTCCTCCCTTCCTTGGGTTTACCTCAAATTCCCAGGCATGAGCTCTTCTTGCTAAGTTTCGATTCCGCTCTTTCGTCTGGCTTTGTGCTGGTATACGAATCCTGGCTTGTTTGACCCCTAGCAACCTGGGTTAATTCTGCTTTTGTATGAAGTGGCTTTGCAATTATATAATGTGCTTTATTGAGGTAGATATATAGTTGGTGCTTGCCGCTCTATTATTCTACTAAGCATAGCAAGCAGTACTGTTTCCTTAGCTTCTTGCGTTCCAAGCCTATTTACAGGCGTTAGCTTAGTCGCATATTTTCATCCCGCCTTATTGTCATGTTTCTTTATATTTCAACATCGCCTCTTCTTCTAAGTCCATTACATCTTTATACATAACATTTTGTGTTTGCGTGTCCTCTTTTGGTTGTCATTTTGTTCATCTGTACGTCTGTCCGGGCCCTTGTGTCGTCATCATTCGCCTTCCATTAAGGCCCTTTGGGTCTCTTCTGGGACAGTTTGCAAGTAGTCTTCATTTCATGTCAGCTGCTGGTACGGTTGTCTCAATGAATACTGCAGTGCCCATGGTTGTCGGATTATTGGCACTTCAACAGGTACTGCTCTTCTGATGGGCACTGGGCAGAGCCCTAGTGCGGCTCTCTGCTGGTTTATTTGCTCATCATGCGTCACATATCTTGGTGTGTACGTTCCTGGTAGTTCAAAATGGGTGGCTGGAGTGCAGGCCATATCTGGGACCTCCTCTACAGGATCATCATCTGCAGAGTCTATATCTGAGTCCATTCCTTATGTATGTGTCTTAGATCACCTGTTTCTTCTTTTCCAAGTGGTCACTGCTCATTTGAGGAACGCTCTGGTTCAGATTATCCCTCCCTCTCTGCTATGGCGTCAGACGTTGCCACCTTTTGTTTGCAATGTATCATCAGTAGGACCTCCTTCTCTGGTCGTGAAATGTCTTGCAGCATTGGCCGGTACAGCCCTTTCATTTACAAATGCTTCAATTACTGCAGAAAGGCCATGGTCATTTACTACACTTTCACGAACATGTGAAACGCATTTGGTTTGCATGGTGGCCCTCCAGCAACTTCTGTATGCATCTGTTCTGCCTTCTGCAACATTCTATTTCCCTTCTACTTGCCAAGAGATGATTATTTTCTCAGTCAAGGTATTCCTAACTGTATTTTTTATACAGTTCTCTCTCACAGAAAAGTATCTCCCTAAAAATGGTTAGTTTTGGCTTGGCTCTCCCACAGACTCACAGAGAACAGCTGATTCCTGGAAAATTGGGGGAAGGAAATCAGCTGCCTGCTACAGAAGTTAATTAATCCTTTGACTGAAAAATGCTTGTTTCTAGAACAAGAGGAATATGCAATAAAATATGAAATATTCTGCTCCAAAACTGGACGATATTATTCACATACTAATGACTTGCACACAAACCTATCTTTTGTCTAAAACAATACAATCCACGAAAAGCTAACAAAAGACAAAATCATAACAATCAAATTAAATGGATAAATAAAATGAATTTGTAGAAAACACTTGAAGAACGCACAACTTGAAGGAGATTAAACAAAATTCTATTTACTTTTAAATTTTAAATATTCTGAAATTAAGTGTACTGCATCAGCGAAAAATGACACTGAGTATGTACCTTGCTGACAGACTACTGGCTCAATGAACCAGGCCCTGATTTATTTTATTTTATATTAAAACAAAGTAAAAATAAATGTATACCAAAATTATCCAATTTTTTCAAAACAAAAATATTTAGCTACAAAAATGAAGTTAAGATGTTCAATTAGATGGGGATTTAAAGTAAGTATGGCTTTGGAATGAAGCACACAGTGCTTAGAAGCCTGTCACTCTGCTCTATAGCGGCCTGTCTCTACAGTCAACTCACTATTGCATCATTCTCTAAGCTACCAGTATTCCAGAATTCGGTATTACCATAGACAATCACTCATGCTGAGTTGAGATACTGAATACTGGTATCTATATGAATGGCTCGAATTCCATTTTAAAGCTTTCAAACAATTTTGAGCTTTGTATCCAAATAGTTTGAATCTTCCAAGCTGATTGAAATCCCCATTGTGTAGATACTCTTCAATGTGACTCAAATTGGCTCGCCCATCCCTACTCACTTGATGTAATATTCCTCACCATTGACCACACCTTTGACTCCTCATTTCACCAGATCAAGCAATTCCTCCCATCACTCATGTCCATGGCGTGGTGATCATACGCTATATTACGTGCCTCGTCACCATCATATCACTATAAGAATGAATCCGTCTCCCTGCCCACCCCCCTCCTCACACCCTGATTTTTATTATCAGGAATACCTGACTGAACCAAAAGCCACTTTTTAATGTAGAGTCCGCATCCCGTTTCCTTTTGAGATTCTAAAAAAACATAAAAAACGAAACAAATGAAATAACTAAATACAAATATAAATTGTGCTGCCAACAAATAAAATGTGGTTTTCTACGATGTCATCATTCTAACCTGTGATAAATGTCTAGTGACGAGTTGGCATGAATGCGATAATGTTATTTAACTAAGAGACTACATCACCCCGGAATCAGGCTGTGTAGATTGGTTAGCAGTCAAATAAAGAGTTGCACTCAAAACCCTCGGCTTCACACACAACACCTAAATGCTGTATCAATCGTTTCCCTCAAAGCAACCTAACAACGTCTCTCTGATACACATCTGCTGGAGAATGAAAGCATTTCCTGACCAAGGAAAATGCCCTGCAGGAAAGAGGTGTTTGGTTCACGTCCCACATGTCTGGAACAATCTATCGCTGGATTTAAGGTAACAGGAAGAGATACTGCTAACTAGAAAAAGCATGAAAGAAGGATTTTCAAACTAGTCTTCCCAGAGTAGCTTGCGTCCCACGAAGGGACGTGTCCCAGACAGTAGCAGTACGCATCTGTTATCTGTTTTTTTAACTCATTTTCTGTCTGTTCTTACTGAGTTAATTATCTCACTCCTGGAATTCTAGGATGTGCCTGAATGCACACTAGCTCAACCCCAACTTTTACCGCTAACTGTACCCCATTTCCCCACACATGTTCTCCACGTTCCCCGTGGCCTTGAAGGGACACAGTGCAGTAAAGAAGAGAAGAAAGAAAGACATTAAGTATGAAATAAATACACAAGACTTCAGAGTACAAAAGGGTATTGCCCTAATTAATGTTTATGGTACCTATGAGAAAAAGAGTAGTGCATCAAAGATGGGGTGCTTCACTGCTCAAAAATCTGTTTAATTAGTATCATGGATCCAGGACAGTGATCTGGTTGGCCAGCACAGAATCTCCAAACCACTGTGAAGTCAAAAAAGATACCAGGGAATCCACGCTGTCACATGTACGGCATAACTACACCCACTGAGATAGTTTTGCCCACTTTCTTTGGATAACGTTGCCATCTAACATTAGAACAGGTGAGGGGCAATGATATGCATTAAGGGGTATACCACCTTCTCTCTTAGGGACCTGATAAATGACGTGGCGTGATATGCTTTCACCTATCCCTTTCACCAGAGAAATAGGAAACCGTATTGTCATAGCCTACGCACTGGACCAACGTGAGTCATATCTTGACTCCTTTCCTCTCAAGCAAGTGAAGGCCTTTTCTTCAATCATACACTGGAACCAGTTTGTTCTCAGTTCAGAGTGTGGTTCATTGGTCGCAGGTTGTAGGTGGTTTAGACTACTGTCCAGAAAACGTGCCACATCTCTCTGTGCTATGGTCTATGAGATTGCAGTAGAGTTATGATTATATGATATATATGATTGGTTATTTTTAACACGCTTAATACCCAGAGGTTTCTAAGTGCGAACCCGGGGATCAAACCTGTGTTGCTCTGTGTCATCTTGCTTCCAAGGCAAGCACATTGCCCCTGAGCAATCTCCCCGAAACGCCAGGTTCTGCTACAGGACAATTGGTCTGTAATTGGCCAGTTAATGGCATTAAATGGTCATGGTTCATCCTCTTGATATTTATGACTAATAGGGGACTCATTTTTTTAATTAAGCGATGGGTACCTGTAGCATTTACACTTTTGTGTAAACAGATCCCCTCTGCCTAACGTGTGCATTGCATAGTGCACAAGCGGAAGTTACAATGCTTGTATGCCACCCTTTTGCACTCCACCGTGCAAACTGCATAAACACGGCCTGTCATGTATGCATGGCCGGCATCGTTTACAGTAGATTCCCATGGAGTCCAACTGCTGTTTGCTGGATTAATAAGCTGGGGGGCTCCCCATTTGCGCCCCCTCCTCTCCACCATACAAATGAACGAAAATGGGCCAAGACGTAACGTAAGGCTTTTACGCCTTTCATTTATGTTACGGCCAGCTCAAAATGAGCTCCTGGGTGATTTGTGGTGTCCTGCATGCAAGCTGAAATTTCGGCGAGTTTGGTGTTAGTGGAAAAGCGTCTGGCATTTTGGAACACCGTATGTTTCAGCACTCTGACAAATCCTGAGTCTCAGACCTCAAATTCCTGCACACCACTTGTTTGATTGGCGAAGGGCTCTTCCAAACAAAAGCATCACCTCGTGTGATTTTAGTGCACGCAGTAATCTGGCATACAGTGGTCTGGCATACAGTGGTCTGGCATTTGATATGGAGTCCTTTGGGGCTTCTAGGCGGGCAATAACTGATGGGACAGCATTATTCTGAATTCATGGAAGACATTATGTGACCCTTCCCCTCATTGGATGCTGGGCGCACGCGGTTATGCTCTTTACTGGATATGCAGCATGTATGGTTTACCACAAACCTCAGGATGGCTGCCTTAGCTTTTGTCCATCTGTTGGGTCAAATGTCAGCTAAGACAGTACTGTCTCTTTCCGGTGGGAGTTGAAGATTCGTTATTACTTATATTGAGTGCTTCACTTGCCTATGATTAAAGCAATAGTGTAAGGAGCAGTGTTTCTAAGAGCACAATGCACTCTACCCATGTGCATGAGCTCGCAATAAGTGCTTTCTTATAACACATGCGCAGAGTGCACTGTGATTGCTGGGGGAGGTGGGATCAGCTCTTGACTTCCCTTGAGCACTGGAGTGCTGAATTAAGTAGCCTGAGACTGTGCCGCAAACAACCTGCCTATCCCAGACAACAAAGTGTCACGGGGGGGGGGGTGAGATTTCCACCATCTGAAAGGCATGGAGCAGCGAAGAGTGTGGGGCTGTCCCTACATGCGGAGCCGCACAGGACAGTCACAGGTGGGGACCATGAAAGGGAGTATATTTCAGATAAGTTTAAAACATACTTCATTTGACATGTGAATGTGAGAGTAGAGGGTCAGGTGAGTGTCTGTGTGTGTGTTTGCCTGTGTGTGTGATGAGGAGATGTGCAGGTGTCTGCATGTGTGTCATTGCCGGAACAGTGAGGCTGTTTGCAAGTGTATGCATGTGTGAGTGTGTGCATGGGCACGCGGGGTGCCCGGGGCAAGGTATATGTACTTGTTTATGGCACCAGCATCATGCACGTATTTTACAGTGACAATGCACCAGCGTCATGAACGTCATTTAAATGTACAATGATTGCATGCATTTGGGACGCCAGTGTCTTGAACACAATTAGAAGTTGCAACGATGACTTGTATTAGGGACAAGAATTGCTGTATGATTGGATGCTGGAGATCTCTCGCGCTGGAGCCAAGTGTGCCTTTTCAGGTTTTGCAAAGGGGGCCACCGCTCCCCAAAAAGACCCCTTAAACATGCAGGTCCAAGTGAGATTTTCAAAAAACAACTTGCACACGCCTCTTCTAATAAATTCAACTGCTGGTCGGTAAATCGTGGTGTTATAAAGTGCCTTCTCGTATTCGTTACTCTTCGCCTTGTAACCTGACAGCTCTTGAATACTAATAATACAACTGTTATAGTTTGTCTAACATAACAATTTAACTTGATAATTTGCCAACACATGTTTTGGGTTACCCCTCTTACCCAGGCAAGATGTTCTGTTCTGAGGTCACTCCTTTCATTTTGATACATTGGTGTTATAAGCTGAAAACAATAACAATTCCTACAGGCGAGTATGGACTCCCTTTTTACACCCACTGTGGGCGCATGGTTCGCCTCTCTGGCTCTTAAGCCTCACTTGGGGATAGTGTTTAGTGCACAATGGTTCCCACTGTATGCGAATGCTCATCCGCTTCGTCCAATTGGGTAATGACTTTACTTTGCACAGTAGCATTTAACTGTTGCTCCTCATATATACTGTGCAGTTCAACACAAATTAGTCTTGCCCTGAAGAGAGAGAAAGCTCGAAATATGAATTGAAAGGTCATCGATTTGCCAATGGGATGTTGGACAAACTATCAAAGTATCAAAAAAACATCATTGGTATTCATGAACTGTCCATCAGGTTACAAAGTAAAGAGTAAAGAGTAAAATATTGCAGGTTATGACACCAAGATGTACCACAATTTAGATTTTTTTTAGAAGAATTATACACACAGTGCAGTGATGGCTTAAATTTGGGAAACCAGCACCACAAATGTAATTAAAAGTGGCGGTGATGGCATATATTGGGGGTACAAGCATCAGGAAGGTAATGTAATGTCAGTCAGTAGTAACTTTATTACGGCTCACGGCCGTAAAATACACATGTAGCACAATTAAAATACAGTTACTAAAAAAAAACAATATTACAATGTTTGTTCAAATTAATTATGTCTTATAAGAAAACAACGTAACTATTAATATAAAAGAACATACGATGCTTGCTTAGTTTTGACCCAATTACCCCAACATCAAATTCATAATTACGGAATCCAGGCATGGCGAAATGAATTTCCTCTTTGCAAATAAATATATTCGCTCGGTCAAAAATGTTATTCCACCCAACATAGTTAATTATTCTTCTAAAATAAATATATTTGCTAAATAAAATGCAAAGGCATAATTATGATGTCAATCAGCAATAAACACATATATACTCTATAAAACAGTAAGAAAGTAAAAGAAAGGAGAAAAACATTCCATGGCCGGGTATAGGTTTCCAGATGCACCCCATGGCTCATCGTTGCTGCCTTCGGATGGCAGAGTATCTATGCTATGGATTTATGAAAGCTGCCTTCCCAAACATTAACGGGGACCTTCATGGATGTATTGCGTGGTAATTCAAGGAAGATGCTTTGATCTAATAATCCATGCCCTGTGCGAATAAGCAGAGACAGTAGAGATCACCAGGTCACAATGGGTGGATTTGCTGATTGTAAGGGCATCTCTGATGTTTCACATTGAGCAAAACTGCAACATGTGTTTCAGGTGACGTGCCCGCACACCTTTGTAAAGTGGTCAAATAAAAAGAAATGTAGCGATGACCCATTGAAGGGATCAGCAGCACGAATGCTACTTGAGGTGCCAAAGACCGCATACCGTGGGACTAGCAGCAGCAGGAAGTAGCATACAATTGCAATGAGGACATGTATTGTGGGCACCAGCATCACAAACATAACTTAAAGCGCCAATTATAACATTTTGGTGTCACCATCGTAATGAACATAATTTAAAGTGAAAATGATAACATAAATAGGGAAACCATTGTCATGAACATAATGTAAAGTGCCATTCATGACAAATATTGGGGTAATAGCACCAAACACATAATTTGAAGTAGAAATGTTGACATATATTTGGAAAACCGGCATCATTATTGTGATTTGGAGTGGTGATATTGGCATGTGTTGGGACCCCAGCATCATGAACTTTGTTCAAAGTGACAATGATGGCATATAGTGAGGACATCAGTGCCAGAAAAGGTTTCCACAGAGGCAATGATAACATGCAGTGTATATAAACATTTTTATACTGGCAATGGGGAGATATTGAGCAGACACCAACATCCTGAAAGTGTTTTAAATTGGCAATGATGACATATATTCGGGACACCGGGGACATGAATGTTATCTAAAGTGGCAATGATAACAGACAACATAACATATAGTGTGGTTTTGGGTGTCCTCACCCACGTTTGAGCTATCATGCTGCAACATTTGGTGCTGTGGGCTTAGAAAATCCAAGATGGCCAAAAAGCCCACATGTACGCCAGAATAGGAAAACTGTGCAGTACTGGCATGGAAAACATCATGATGGCCAGAACTTCCCAGAAAATGCACAGGGAAATGCATGAAGAATAGGCTGCCACCCATTTTTGCCTAGGTTGTGAGCACAGGAGGGCACTGCCTAAAACCACCATTGGGCTACCCACACCGTAGCCTGAAACCATTGGGAATGGCAATGCTGATTGCCAAAAGCAACCTAGAACTGTGGGGAATTCATTTTCTTAAATCCCAAAAATGGTTGCATTACCAGTACTCACCACTATCGGAAAGCCGGCGTTTTAAAACCACCAGACTTTGAACAAACTGAACAAATGAAACAAAACCAGACCAAGGAAAGACTTGCTAAGAGGTGGATACAATGTAAAACTATACTCTGAAATGACTTGAAGGAAGTAATTATTTAATCTGTATGTAAAAATCGTAAGTGATTTAAACTGGGGAACAAAAAGTGACATTTAGCTGAAACCTGGCTTAATGAAACTGAATTCTGCCTGACATCTACCCCCACAGGAGTTAAAACCTGCTCAGCCACTCTTCCCCTTGCCAAAAGGAGTTGTCACCTCTCTGATTAGATTAGGGGTGGAGCAGCTACAGGGAGTTGAACAAAGGCCTGTCCTGGGCCCAGGCAGATGGTTTATTAGGGTGGTCGTAAATGGCTTGCTTTTGAACAAAGCCCTTCCTTGACTCAGGCAGATGGTTTATAGGGGAGGTCGTAAAGTGGCTTCCTCTTGGCCGAAATGGGGAGGGGCAGCCCCTCTGTGGACAGGCTGAGCTTAAAGAAAGTGGATAGACTGGTTTCTCCACCATGTGACCTGGGAAGACACACCCCTGTAGGCAAGAATATGATTTTAAAAAAAGATGTATAACTCATGGTGCGGACTTGTCAAAATTATCTAAATGATACCATAATTCTTGTGATTTTTCTGCCCACATTTTAAGAGGTTTTCGGACCTGGTGGTATGATCTAGGGGGTTGCTAGCGGAAAATAGGGTTTCACTCCAAATGTCTGCATGTTAAAAATCTGACACTTCATCAATTAATGTCCATACTCCTTGCGCACATGTGTGTAAATTTGGGTAAATGTCCGATATTGCAAAACCAGTTAAAAAGTGCAAAATGTTGCCATTTCTGAATGCAAGCCCCCAGGAAGAGCAGAGTTTGAACAGAGTATACCTCATGTGATATGTGATGGGTGCATGTAATTTTAAACAACTGTGTATCTGTGCAATATGTATTTGAATCAAATATAGATTTGTGGGCAAACTGACCAGAGGGGGATCCTCTGACCCATAAAACCTACAGCATCACTCTGACTCACATTTCCTTCCCCCAATCATGGGAGAGGGGAGAATTGGGCAAATAACAAGTAGAGAGGGGCAGGCTTTGCTAGGCCCAGGCACACACCCATTTTCAAAACACATAAAAAGAGACTGCTGGGACAGGTAGAGAGATTCAAATCCAGTTGCTGCAACGCGCTCTGCCGGACCACACAACATCCAGAAGGTACCAGATCCAACACTTAGACTTTAAAACTCCAAAGAACTTGATTCAGAACTCAAAGCAAGGGCCTAAACCCACAAACTGAGAACTCTTCTCAGCAGGCCTCAGCATCCAGCAAACCTAACAGCGGTAGCAGCATCCAGGAGCCGTGCAGATCAGCGCTGTGTCCAGAGAAAGCTGTGCAGAAAGATCCAGGAGCTGTGCACAGACGCTGTACCCAGAGATCCAGGAGCCGGGCCAAGAGCAGTGTCAGACCAGACCAGCAGAGCAGAGACCAGGCGCTGTGCGCAGAGACCGTCCAGGGCGAAACCAGAACCGAAGCCATCTTGACCCGATCCGTGAGACCTACACCTTCCAAATACATTGTGAATACAGCTAGGACGGTGTGAAACCAAATCTCTTAGTTTCCAGTGATATAATTCAATCTATTTAATCTAAGTAGAACTGCCTCCTAACTGTCACTTGTCAATTCTGCAGCCGCATAGCTGTCACCTGTCATTTTTAAAAGCTGTCACCTGTCAATTTGAGTTACTTTAAATTTGAAAAATGACCTTTACAAAATCGTTCATATCTTTGGAACCGTTTGGGCTAGAAACTTGGTACTTCTTGTACTTTTGCCGTAATCGTGATTCACGCATTCACGAATTTTGCCGCGATTCGCGATTTGGTTAAAAATCCAGCCACGTGTGAAAACAGCAGCTTCCTTGCTTTCCTTTGCCAAAAAATCGTTTAACCTGCTAGTTACTCCTAGAGCATTGTTAAAGGGAGCCTGAGCTCATCCCAAGTATCTTTCACTCACCCTGAACCTCCTAAAGGGAATTAAAAGCATTTTCAGCATATTCCTCACTTCATTGCCAGCACATATAAAAGCATTTTGGGCCTGTGTTTCAACTTCTATCCGTAGTCTAAGCTTGCTGGGGTGAACTGAATTACATTTGATTGCATGTCTGAGAACTGTGTGCTACTCTTCATTTCCTTACATTGCATAAGGGGGGGAGTGGATTGCCAGAGAAAAGTGATTACATTGTTTTGTTGAAATCATATTGAGTATTTTCTGTACTGCATTTTCATTCAACATTGCATCCATCTGAACTTATATAAAGCATTCTCTACCACCTTATTCTTCTGTTCCTATTCACAAGTGTGCTACCTCATCCTTATACTACTCCTGGGTAACCAAATCAGTTTACTAGTAGGACATTATTCACTGTTGATCACTGCTCATGTTTTAAGTGTGATATTAATTATTAATTCATTATAAAAGTGTGATATATATATATACTGTTAATTTTTTTTTTCAAATTTTCAAATAAACCTTTTAAACTTGCAAAACAGAACTACTTCTTGGCTCAGTGGGGTCAGGGGGATTCTAAGAGAGGGGTGTTATATAGGGGTAGTCATCCAGAACTCATGAACTGGACATAAAGATATATCAATAAGGGTTTCCATTCAGTATCCCAGTCTAGGCATTGACTTAGCTGTAGTGTTGAATTGAATCTTCTTACAAAGTGGGGGCTTGAGCCGGACGTCTGGGTTAGATCTGTCACTTGTGCAGCTTAATACAGTGTGCTAACTGACAGGATACATACATCCGGTCTGATCACCATGCTGTTTTACGCTGTAAAGCACTCTTCAAAGGGACACTCTAAGGAAAAGGTCTGTTTTGCAAAAATAAAATACTAATTTCTGTAAGTCAGGACAGAGATCAATCTCTAGAATGACGACCTTGGTAGACATGAAAATAGCGAGGGAGCACCGCTTACATAAGCTATTTGTGAGAGGTGAGTGGACTCACCAGGACCAAACGGTTTGGTTGCAGGCCATCTCGCAACAGGTCACTGAAACAGGGTCAGACATATGGAGAGATCAGGGTCCATTACATGTGACCCTGAGTGAATTATATATGGCTCCTAAAGCCAAAGATGAACACAATAAGATTGCCAGGATAGCGGCATACCTGTACCTATATATGGGAGACATGCAGGATAAATGTACTGAAAGCCAAGATCTGGCAAATAAGCGACAGATGGCGTTAGAGAAGGTCCAATTTGACCTGGTCTCTTCTGAGCAGAGGCCGCAGAGGAGCCAGGAGTTAGAAAATGATAGTAGGCAGTATATCATTAAAATAAAAGAGGATATGGACATCCTGCAACAGGAAAAGGCTGACCAGGATACCAGATTTCTGGCCTTGCATAAGGAGTACCAAGAAGGTCTGGACTCCCTACTACAGAGCCAGAAAAAGCTGGAGCAACAATTAGATTTCAATAGGGTATGTGCTGAGCAGGTAGTCACCCTGCAAAGCCACCTAGATAGGGAAAAGGCAGAAAGCAATAAATTAATTCTGAAAGACCTGGATACCCAGGCAGAGTTTGATCAGGAGCGCCAGAGAGCTGGTGCCTTCCAAAGGCAAAGGGACGACCTGGCGGCACAGATGCAGACTCTTAGTCAGGAAAGGGACACCTTAGGCCAGGAAGTCTGCCATTTAAAAAGGAAAATGGAAGAAAATCACCTGGCCCTCCAGGGACTGGGTGACCTCCAAAAAGAACACCAGAACTTGTTAGAGCACACCAGGAGGGTGGAGGAGTCTCTGGCAAGAAAGGAGCAGGCCAGTAGGGAAGGGACTCAGGAGGTAACCCTCCTGCAGCAAAGACTGGCTCAGTACTCCAGGACCAATCAGGAGGCACAGACAGAAAATGAGGCTCTCTGTCAGCACAATGACAGGTAGCGATGCAGGAGAGACTGATAGAGTCTAGTAAGGCCTTAACTGAGGAACTGAAAGCGCAGGCTCTTGCATTGCAACAGGGAGCAGGGGCGGATAGAGACCAGGTTCGCTGGGAAAGGGAGACTCCTCAGCATAACCTCAGGAGCCCTAGTACCTGAGGTCTTCATATCTCTCACCCCCATGTTCCCTTGCGCACATGAGCTCAGGGCCACGGGGTTGGCAGATTACTATCCAACCAGAGGTATGGGGCCCATAGGTCAGTACCTCCCAGGAATGGAGGGGCGGGCATCCGGGTATGGGTAACCAAGCACAGTGCAATTTAGTGGGGAACCCCAGGAGAATAGGCCCATTAAGGGAATCCTGAAAACTTCTGCCAAGTTAGGTGAGTGGGGGGGGTACCCATCAAATCCTGGCAACAAGGAGGAATCTGAAGACTCCTCTGAACGGCTCAGGACACAGGAGACCAGGTCCCCACATTCTGCCAGCCATTCCCAGGCTCACAGAATCTGGGAAAACCTGGAAGATCAGACAGGAACCTCTGGGAGCAGTGCCTCTGAGTCAGAGGATGAATGGACCAGGGTTACCCGAACCAAAAAGGCCAATAAGGCAAAAAGGGCCTTGCTCAAGGACCCATTGAAGCAAATAAAGGCAATAAGGAGTGTCATCACGCCTTATCATAAGAACGCCAAGTATTCCGTTTGGGAACACTTGGAGCTCTATGAGCAAATGATGGAGACTTTCCATTTGAAGGACAGCAGTAGCTGCATCCAGTACGTCAAATGGACATTCTCCCCAGAATACTCCAGTTTCTTTGCGGGGCTGGAGGACCAAAATCATTTAAGATGGTCCACCTATAAGGCGGACATCTTGAAACATTTTTCTGTTCACAGAAATCCTCAAGAGGCTCGCAAGGCAGCCTACAATTTGCAATGTGGGGAGGATCAGGCCCCACAAGAGTTTGTGCAAGAATCAAAGCGTGCTTTTGCACAGACCACCAGAAGGGTGCGCACAGACAGCAAAGAGTTTGTCAATACATTTTTCCATGCTCTCCCTAAATATATAATGACCCAGCTCGTGAGAGATTTTCATGAGAAAAGATCTTTAGACTGGGTCATTGAACAGGCTACCCGGATCTATGAGGTGCAGAAGCCTATCGAAAATAAAAATAACGCGCCGAAAAACCCCAAAACCAACAGCACCCCTGCTGCTGCCAAGGTGGCAGAGGTAAAGGTTGCCCCCGTTTTAGATTTGGAGATGGGGGGGCCTAAAAACCTGCCTGCACCAAATAATTCACAGCCCAGAAGGCCCTCGGGCCAGTCACAGACAGGGAGTCGAGGAGGTAGTCCCACAAATGGGGTCCCCCGCACCCCTGACTATGTAAGTCCCCGCTACAAGGGAAACCGACCAATCCTGGGTTATGTGTGGACTCCTCCAGCCCAAGGGGGGGTATCCAGCCAAGCACCTGACCCTGGGAACTTCCCTCCTAACTTCCTCCAGGAGGGCAGAAATTCTCCAAATCCTGGGCAGAACTTTTTCCCCAGGTATCCACCCAATTTCCAGCCCCAAAATCATCCATCCTTCTTTCCCCAATTCCCTGAGCCCAGACAACCTAATCCGGGAGAGGGGAGGCCAAGGGTGGAGGGGTACCAAAATCTTCCCAACCAGGGGTACTACCAGAGAAGGCATAGCTACCCTTCCCGGGATCAGCCCAGGGGAGAAAATAGAGCCCCGTATCAGCCTGAGTGGGTTTCGCGCCAGGTCCAAAATATGGCACGAGATCTGGGTCACATACTGAGGGCTCAACAGAACCCTCAGATGAGCATGCCACCACAGAATGCCCCAAACCCGGGACCTGGTGCTCCAGAACAATGACGGGGGCAGCACCCCGATAACCCACCGGTTCCCAGTGAGGAGGCACAAGGGGAAGAGGGGTGTAAAGCCTTGGAGGAAGCTTCCTTCCCAACTTGTAAACAGCCCCTGGAAAACCAGGAACCGGAAACAAAATCTCCTGCCCCCGAATGCCTGCCTCCCAAGGAGCAGAGGGGGGGTAGGAGAAATAAAGGACCCAAACAGACCCACTTTGTGGAGGAAGTACAGGTCTTCCAATTTGAGGGAGAGGGATCCTCAGAAGATCCCGGGAAAAGGATCTTCACCTTCAGAGATGGGGGAACTCCTTCCAAAGAAAAATGGGTCCCAAGGGATTCCAATCCAGACTGGGGACATATGGAGACTGAGCTACCGCCGCCCATCATCTCAGCAATGTCCAAAACCAGAAAGTTAGCCCACCAGTTGTCCAAAAATGTGCATTATCTGTGCCCCCTTGAGGAGAAGGAGGGAAGATACTATGCCCCGGTACAAGTACAGGGGCAGGGTACAATTTTGGCACTGGTAGACACTGGATCCCAAGCTACCCTTATGTCCAAAAGGGCCTTTGAGGAACTAAATGCCGGAAGGGGGGAGAATTACCGTATTCCTCTCACCTCTCTTCCTGGACAACTGCAGAACTTTGACGGGAAGTAAATTCCCGTCGAGGGGACTGCAGACTTGGACATTAAAATTGGGCGACACAAGGTGAAACACCCGGTCATAGTAGTGACTCCAGAGGGCACCCCTTGTTTACTAGGGAATGACTTCCTGAGAAGGTTGTCACCCCTAATAGATTGTGTAAACAAGGTCCTCTGGACCCAGACTAGCCGACCAATAAAATTAAAACAGAGTGTCAACCATGTTAGTTTAAACGGCACCTGCCACATGGTTGAACAAAAATCTGACCAAGTAGAATTTCACTTCAGGAACAACCAAACTCCAGACGTGACAGTAATAGCAGTAGGGCAACAGACTGGTGATGGGGGGTCCTCTCTATTTCTGAAAATCAACCTTCCTTCCAGTTTAAGGTGGTATTCCACACTGGAAGGAAACACCCTGAAATTCTTTACTAATCCACAATCAGAAACTCCCACTCATATCGTCCAGAAAGATGTGAAATCAGCTCAGAGCCTGGCTGATATTCAGCAAATTGGAGAGCAGTTGTTCATCCCTGTCCAGTTAAATGATGGGAAGGACTCTGTTCTCGCTCGAGTGTGCGTGAACCACGATAAGAGCTTCATCAGCGAAGCCATGTTCCGCCAACTCCCAAAAGATCCAGCCATTCCCACATTCAAACTGATAGACAAATGGGGAATGGACCTGGAAGCACCTAATTCCAAACATCTCCTGCCAAGCAGGTGTATGCTCAAAATCTCCATTGGCAACAAGAGCATAGTCCATAATTGTTGTGTCGTGCGAGACGTCACTGCCGCCTATTACTTAGGCAGTGACATTCTCAATCGCTTTGCCATTAGTTTGGACCTAATAAACTTCAAAGCTTGGTCCCGATTAGCGGATAATCCCATGGGCTTTGATGATCCAGAAAAAGCATTTAGGTCAGCTCAATTGCTACCTTATGCAGTTGAAATTCAGATTAAAGAGGAAGTCACCATCCCAGAAAGGACCCGACAATTCTCCCTGGAAGTGAAAGTTAAAAGAGGACAACATTTGAAAAACCCTGATGCTTACATACATCTAAACGCTTCTCTCCAACAGCAAGGGTTGGGGCTAAACCCAACTCCATTAGTCAATATAGAACATGACACCATCCCAATAGAGGTGGATAACAGCGACTTAAAGAGTATTACTCTAGCCGCAGGCACCATTATTGGAATGGCGGTTGATGACCGACATTTCTCCATTGATTTAGGAAATGAACTGTTAGAACCAATCCCCAAGGACTGTTTTGACAGTGACAGTGAGGACAATACAACACCAGACAGGATTTTTACCAGGCATGGGGGGAACTTCCTGGTGTACACTTCCTGCCCCTATGGTAAGGAAGATGTGACTTGTGACTTCAGATGGGATGAGGTGATTTTCCAGGTCCATGAGGGCTGCCTTTCCCACCTGAGGCCTCCAGTCCAAATCAGCACTCTGACCAGGGACTTCTCCACCCAGCTGGAGGAGGCCGCTGAGATAGCCAAACCAGAAGTCTTTCCAGGCTTCAGGCAGATGGTGGAAGAGAGAGTCAAACTAGCTGATGCCTGTGTGACTCTGGAACAGAAGCAAAAGTTGAAACAAGTTTTCTTGGATTTCCAAGATCTCTTTGCAGTAGACTCATATGACTGTGGTTGCACCGACATCCACACCGCAACAATTCCCACGGACCCTGGAATGACTCCACTGTTTGTGAAGCAATATCGTTTGCCTCTCGCATCCATGGAGTCCCTTACTAAAATAATTAAGAACCTTGAGTCCCGGGGAATAATTTGTCCAATACACAGCACCTTCAATAATCCGGTGCTGGGAATATTGAAGCCAAACGGCCAGTGGAGACTCTGCGCCGACCTCAGGGAGCTCAACAAACGGGTCCATACTTCCCAATGGCCTCTGCCCTACATTGACCAAGGGCTGGCCCAGATCCAGGTGTCACAGGTATTCACTGCAATAGACCTGACCAATGGATACTGGACTGTGCCTGTCAGTAGGGAGGACCAATACAAGCTGGCTTTTACCTTTGGGGGCCAGCAGTACACATGGACCCGGACTCCCTTCGGATACCTCAACTCCGGCAATGAATTCAACATTTTCCTACATAAGGCCATGCCCAACCTGGGTGCGAGGGGTAACCTGGCTTATGTAGATGATGTCCTCATCAAAAGTTCATCTGTGGAGGAACACATAGCGGAGATCCGTTATGTTCTGACCCAGTTGAGGGCCGCCGGAGCAAAACTTTCCTTTCAGAAAGCACAGTGGTTTAGAACCCGTGTTAATTTCTTGGGGCATGAGATTACTCCTCGGGGTCTCTGTCCCCAGGAAAAGAAAGTGGAAGCACTTCAGAAACTGAAAGACCCCACAACTCTGCGGGAACTAAGGAGCCTCCTTGGACTGACTAATTACAGCAGAAAGTTCATTGAAGGTTACGCAGAGATCACCAGACCCCTGATTCATCTCCTGAAGGGGGGGGTCAAGCGGGAATGGGGTCCAGAACTAGCCGAGGCAGTAAGACAACTCAAAAGAAGCCTCTCACAAGCTCCTTGCCTAGCTTGCCCTGTCAGAAACAAGGAGTTCTTCCTGGAGACAGGGTTCTCTAATACGTGCTTGACGGCAGTATTATACCAAAAGCATGACAAGATCAATAAAGTAATCTCCTATGCAAGCAAAACTTTATCCTCTGTGGAGGAAAAATTCAATGATTGTGAGAAGGCACTCCTGGCAACGGTGTGGGCATTGAAGAATTACCGCCCATTTATCCAGGGGGAACACATCATAGTGGAGACTCCACACCAGCCTCTGCAATATCTCCAAAGTGACAGAATCCGGGCCGGAAATGTGAATAATTCCCAAATTACTTCCTGGATTCTGTCAATGCAAGGCTTTCCTGTGGAGGTCAGATATGGCCAAAACAAGAAGAGTCCTCTCGCGCAAGGTCTGGCTGACTTGCATGATTGTGCCAGAGAAAACTGTCTCGAGGACGAAAGTCTAAAAATCAAGGACGACATGGAGGCATAACTTAATTCCCCACACAAAGTCTTTGAAGAAGACAAGTGTGAGGGAATGCCCACTGTCTATGTGGATGGATGCTCTTACCATGTTGACAACGACGGGGAGAAAGAACTGGTGGCTGGCGTAGGGAATGCATGGGTGAAGGAGTTCCGAGAACCCTCCGCTGGATACAAAATTGGTCCCTGAAGTAGTCAGGTGGCAGAATTGATGGATGTGCATCAGGCCATCCTCACTGCTGTCCAGCATCAACTCCACAAACTGGTCATAATCACATATTCGGATTATGTACGGAACGGGTTCGTCGAGCACCTGGTTAATTGGAAAACCAGAGGCATGTTATGTGCTAATAACAAACCCTTGAAACATGGGAAGTTAATCCAAAACATTGATGATCTGGTCACATCGAATGGGATGACCATCTACTGGAAAAAGATCAAGGGTCATTCCAAAGTAGAGGGACCGGACAAAAATGGAAATGACTTAGCTGATCAGCTGGCCGAAACCGGGGCCATCCAAGGGGATCTAATCGAAATAGAGTCCCTGTTGGGGGAAATCCAGGTCACTGCTATCACTAGGTCCCAGACAAATGCTCACAATGATCTTTCAACTGCCCAATGGAGCAAGGAGACCCCTGATGCTGATTTGATTACAGATCAGAAGGGGGATCCAATTATTGGTAAGTTTTACCAACACCTTGAGGACCCTGAGAACCTTCCCCTGACGGATACTGATTACATTGGGAAAGAGGACCTAAGAGTGTTGATGAAATGTCCAAAAATGTTCCGGATCCAAGACGGTTTGTTGGTAAGGAAATCCAAAGCTGGCATGATCAGTGGGTGGTTCCTACCTCATTCCGAATCCTGATGCTAAGTCACGCCCATGATGCGGCCACCGCCGGTCATAGGGGGTTTCACACAACATTGGAAATCTTAAGAGAGGTTGCATACTGGCCACACATGGGGCAGGACCTCGACCAATACTTGAAGGGGTGTCTTGTTTGTGCACAATTTCAGCCATCATCCCTCACGCACCGTGCACCCCTCCAAAAGAGGGGGATGACACTGCCATGGTCAGATTTGCAAATCGACTTTGTAGGCCCTGTAATCCGCTCGTCCAGAGGAAACAAGTACATGTTGACTGTTACATGCCTGTTTACCAAGTGGGTGGAATGTCTCCCAGCCCCAAACTGCAAGGCAGAAACAGCAGCTGCCCTGATGATTAACCACATCTTTTCCCGTTTTGGTCTACCTCAAAGGATTGAGTCAGACAGAGGTAGCCACTTCACAAGTGAAGTAATGACAAAGATGTGGGAGATACTGGGGGTTAAAAGGAAGCTACACATTGCTTACAGGCCAGCTTCTTCTGGAGCAGTGGAGAGATATAACCGAACCATTGTGAGCATCTTAAAAATGTTTGTGGCAGATTCTGGGCCAAGTTGGGATATCCGATTACCTCTGGTCCTAATGGCCATCAGATCTACCCCTTCATCTGCAACCAAAATGTCACCATTTGAGTTGATGACTGGACGCAAGATGGTGCTTCCCCAGCATTTGCTCTACAGAACCCAAGAGAAAACGTTGATAAATGCCTCCACAACTCATGAGTATGTGGAGAATTTAAGGAAACACCTTCAACATGCTTTTGCCTATGCTCAGCGGAATCTAGAAAGATTAGCCGAGAGTATGAAGACCCACTATGACCTGAAAACTTCCAGGAAGGAATATCAGGTGGGGGATCGGGTCTATTTATACAACTTCCAAAGAAACCAAGCAAAACAGCGAAAATTCTTGCCTACATGGAAGGGACCCTTTGAGATTATAGACAAGATCTCCCCTGTGGCCTACAAGATCCGCATCCCCAAGGCGGTTTGGCAGAGGGGGAAGACAAGTGGGTCCACATAAACCAGTTGAAGTGTTGCCATCCCAGGCACACTTTGCAGCAACTGGAGGAGTCCTCTGTAATCCCAGAGGGTACCGCTCCGGAGTAATTCAATTCCAACCCTAAAATATCCTACATATAACCTATCAAATTCTGTTTTTCTCAGGTTTATGTGTTCCTGTCGCTTAATTTAAAAAAATGTGCATGTTCATATCTGTGGAGTTCTAAAATAGATATGCCACCCCACTGTATCAATGGTGGGGGATAAATGTCCATGAATAGGTATTACCGCTTTTCCTTTGTCGTCCTAGGAGAAAGAAAACCTGGAGACTGGCCAGGGAGGACGATCCAGAGACTGGGAGCAGAGACCCAAGGGGCCCGGGGTACCGCCCAATATTCCCATCAGGACCGGCGAGGAGAACCGATCGATCAGTACCTGATGGAGGAAAAGATGCTGAACTGTGCCATTTGCAGAATTGGAAGAAGATTATGCGTACATACCAGTGCGTGGGTCATAACCTTCTGTGCACCTGACTCCCCATCGACTCAAATTCAAAGTTCAGTCATGTGGGGGGGCTTGTTGGGTGTCCTGACCCACGTTTGAGCCATCATGCTGCAACATTTGGTGCTGTGGGCTTAGAAAATCCAAGATGGCCAAAAAGCCCACATGTACGCCAGAATAGGAAAACTGTGCAGTACTGGCATGGAAAACATCATGATGGCCAGAACTTCCCAGAAAATGCACAGGGAAATGCATGAAGAATAGGCTGCCACCCATTTTTGCCTAGGTTGTGAGCACAGGAGGGCACTGCCTAAAACCACCATTGGGCTACCCACACCGTAGCCTGAAACCATTGGGAATGGCAATGCTGATTGCCAAAAGCAACCTAGAACTGTGGGGAATTCATTTTCTTAAATCCCAAAAATGGTTGCATTACCAGTACTCACCACTATCGGAAAGCCGGCGTTTTAAAACCACCAGACTTTGAACAAACTGAACAAATGAAACAAAACCAGACCAAGGAAAGACTTGCTAAGAGGTGGATACAATGTAAAACTATACTCTGAAATGACTTGAAGGAAGTAATTATTTAATCTGTATGTAAAAATCGTAAGTGATTTAAACTGGGGAACAAAAAGTGACATTTAGCTGAAACCTGTCTTAATGAAACTGAATTCTGCCTGACATCTACCCCCACAGGAGTTAAAACCTGCTCAGCCACTCTTCCCCTTGCCAAAAGGAGTTGTCACCTCTCTGATTAGATTAGGGGTGGAGCAGCTACAGGGAGTTGAACAAAGGCCTGTCCTGGGCCCAGGCAGATGGTTTATTAGGGTGGTCGTAAATGGCTTCCTTTTGAACAAAGCCCTTCCTTGACTCAGGCAGATGGTTTATAGGGGAGGTCATAAAGTGGCTTCCTCTTGGCAGAAATGGGGAGGGGCAGCCCCTCTGTGGACAGGCTGAGCTTAAAGAAAGTGGATAGACTGGTTTCTCCACCATGTGACCTGGGAAGACACACCCCTGTAGGCAAGAATATGATTTTAAAAAAAGATGTATAACTCATGGTGCGGACTTGTCAAAATGATCTAAATGATACCATAATTCTTGTGATTTTTCTGCCCACATTTTAAGAGGTTTTCGGACCTGGTGGTATGATCTAGGGGGTTGCTAGCGGAAAATAGGGTTTCACTCCAAATGTCTGCATGTTAAAAATCTGACACTTCATCAATTAATGTCCATACTCCTTGCGCACATGTGTGTAAATTTGGGTAAATGTCCGATATTGCAAAACCAGTTAAAAAGTGCAAAATGTTGCCATTTCTGAATGCAAGCCCCCAGGAAGAGCAGAGTTTGAACAGAGTATACCTCATGTGATATGTGATGGGTGCATGTAATTTTAAACAACTGTGTATCTGTGCAATATGTATTTGAATCAAATATAGATTTGTGGGCAAACTGACCAGGGGGGATCCTCTGACCCATAAAACCTACAGCATCACTCTGACTCACATTTCCTTCCGCCAATCATGGGAGAGGGGAGAATTGGGCCAATGACAAGTAGAGAGGGGCAGGCTTTGCTAGGCCCAGGCACACACCCATTTTCAAAACACATAAAAAGAGACTGCTGGGACAGGTAGAGAGATTCAAATCCAGTTGCTGCAACGCGCTCTGCCGGACCACACAACATCCAGAAGGTACCAGATCCAACACTTAGACTTTAAAACTCCAAAGAACTTGATTCAGAACTCAAAGCAAGGGCCTAAACCCACAAACTGAGAATTCTTCTCAGCAGGCCTCAGCATCCAGCAAACCTAACAGTGTTAGCAGCATCCAGGAGCCGTGCAGATCAGCGCTGTGTCCAGAGAAAGCGGTGCAGAAAGATCCAGGTGCACAGACGCTGTACCCAGAGATCCAGGAGCCGGGCCAGGAGCAGTGTCAGACCAGACCAGGAGAGCAGAGACCAGACGCTGTGCGCAGAGACCGTCCGGGGTGAAACCAGAACCAAAGCCATCTTGACCCGATCCGTGAGACCTAGACCGTCCAAATACATTGCGAGTACAGCTAGGACGGTGTGAAACCAAATCTCTTAGTTTCCAGTGATATAATTCAATCTATTTAATCTAAGTAGAACTGCCTCCTAACTGTCACTTGTCAATTCTGCAGCCGCATAGCTGTCACCTGTCATTTTTAAAAGCTGTCACCTGTCAATTTGAGTTACTTTAAATTTGAAAAATGACCTTTACAAAATCGTTCATATCTTTGGAACCGTTTGGGCTAGAAACTTGGTTTAACTTTCCTCTGAAAGCTTAGAATCTTGGCTTTTCAACGAACCTAGAACTGACTTGCTACTTCTTATACTTTTGCCGTAATCGTGATTCACGCATTCACGAATTTTGCCGCGATTCGCGATTTGGTTAAAAATCCAGCCACGTGTGAAAACAGCAGCTTCCTTGCTTTCCTTTGCCAAAAATTTGTTTAACCTGCTAGTAACTCCTAGAGCATTGTTAAAGGGAGCCTGAGCTCATCCCAATTATCTTCCACTCACCCTGAACCTCCTAAAGGGAATTAAAACCATTTTCAACATATTCCTCACTTCATTGCCAGCACATATAAAAGCATTTTGGGCCTGTGTTTCAACTTCTATCCGTAGTCTAAGCTTGCTGGGGTGAACTGAATTACATTTGATTGCATGTCTGAGAACTGTGTGCTACTCTTCATTTCCTTACATTGCATAAGGGGGGGTGGATTGCCAGAGAAAAGTGATTACATTGTTTTGTTGAAATCATATTGAGTATTTTCTGTACTGCATTTTCATTCAACATTGCATCCATCTGAACTTATATAAAGCATTCTCTACCACCTTATTCTTCTGTTCCTATTCACAAGTGTGCTACCTCATCCTTATACTACTCCTGGGTAACCAAATCAGTTTACTAGTAGGACATTATTCACTGTTGATCACTGCTCATGTTTTAAGTGTGATATTAATTATTAATTCATTATAAAAGTGATATATATATATATACTGTTATTTTTTTTTCAAATAAACCTTTTAAACTTGCAAAACAGAACTACTTCTTGGCTCAGTGGGGTCAGGGGGATTCTAAGAGAGGGGTGTTATATAGGGTTAGTCATCCAGAACTCATGAACTGGACATAAAGATATATCAATAAGGGTTTCCATTCAGTATCCCAGACTAGGCATTGATTTAGCTGTAGTGTTGAATTGAATTTTCTGACAGTGGGCATCAACATCATGAAAGTATAGCAATGATGAGATGCAGTGTGGGCACAGGCATCACCCCCTGTGTTTTAGAGTAACAGTGCTGGCATATATTGGGGGCAGAGGCATCATGAAAATGTGCATCAAAATGCTTCTGTGTGCTGTTGGGGACCTGGCACCTATTTTTTCCCCATATGCTACCCTATAGAACTGATTGCAAATTGTATGGTGTTTTAATGCATGTTTAACAAACAATATGCAGTAGGATTAAACCATTTCAATGCATTGTAAAATGTTTCTCGGGAGGAGAAGCAATATGAACCACCTTACGTTGGTTTGGGCTCTTCCCATGTATGCAGTCCCGTGAACACATGCTTAGGAAATATGTATGACCCGCTAATGAAACATATCACCGCCGCCACTGGCATGAACCTCAGCCAGAGAACTGTGAAGCAGTGGTGCTCACCCTGATCATAGACTGCGATCCATGCAGGTGGCCACCATCAGGTGCTAGCTCAAACTTGGTTACCTTATCCCTTCAGTAGAAGGGCAGTTGACTTGTGCATACCCTCCTGGTGTGGGTTGTAAGTCATGGCAAAGCTTACTTACCGAGCAAGGAGCCACACGCCTGAGTTAATGTCTTTGTCATTGCCACTGAGGTTCATTCTGTCTTTCAGCTGCTTTCGCTCCCAGGGTCTAGTCCTATTTCTGTATGTGGAGAGACCTGGTCTCCAGCATTGTCCTTTCTCGAATTCTAGCTTTTCATATCAGTAAATGATCTTCGTGTGTTCTCTTTCATCGCTTTGGATAGTGCGATTCCCTTCCGGGAGGTATTCCTTAAAGGGATTTCACATGCTTCTTTGAACAGCACAGGCTGCACATCTTGTTTTAAGGCAACCCAACATAGAGTGTGGACTGCCTCGCTAAAACTTATTTTGAATAGGTCTTATTCATTTTTTGAGTCATAGTAGTATATGGTTTACTCTTTGTGGAGACCAGCGTTCTTCTGTGATTGCCGTCTAAACAGAGGTTAGCGAGAGCCCTTCGCATTTGCAGTCCATCAGTTCTTATACCAGCAGGTAAACAATAACATGTATCCATTCCTAATGCTTTGAAGCTGGATTAATAGCTCATAATGTCTTCTTCTGAATGGAAGCATCTTTCTTAAGGTAATCTCTGCATAGTTGCTAACATGGCCCATTCCAATATGTAGGTGCTTATCCAGTCTTGTTTCTTCTTTGTATTCTGGGATTTGTAGTTCTGCTTTTCCCGTCATAAAAGTCAGACTACAGGTCCCAGAATGCAAAGGAAAAAGGGTATTAGCATACATGACCTAAGCACATTTGACCTAAACATGTGATTAAATGTTTTGACATTTTTTATGGTCAAATTGAATTAAATATATAAATGAGGTGGGTAAAGATATAGATTAGGTTGAGAGGAAGTGGGGGGTTGTGGTGGGGTCTCCCCCTTCATTTTAGACTGAAAAAAGGTCAATTAAATTCGATCACATGTGATTAGGTCAAATGTTTTAGATCAAATAGACACACACCGCAGAAAGCAGGATTGGAGAAGCACCCACAGATTGGAAAGGGTCATGTTGGCAACTATGTCTCTGCCAGTTGCAGTTGTTTCTCACCATTTGCAGGAAAATACCAGGATATTCGGTCTGTTAAAGTAAACAAGTAAGGAAGACGTGTAATTAATTTTTAATTGATCTCCAGACAGAGTGGCGCTCAACATGAGACTGCATCAGCTTTAACAAAACATTCAGTACTTGCCATGGATCCCATGTTTTTTCAATAGCAGAGTCAATTGGCGATGGGTAATGCAAGTTCGCAGCTTTTCCCCAAGGCATGGAGAAATGGGGGTCATGTCCACTAAATGTGTCCTCTTCATATGCACGTTGCCTTTGGTTGCCAAGGAAACTTGCATGCAAGATAGATCTGACATGAGCCTCTGGTAAGGATGTGAGCACATGTTGGCGTTGCTGCTACACTGCTTTCCTAACCAATCATGTCACAGCAAGGTGGCCCAGAGTCATCCTCTCTGCAAGAGAGTTAAGGGGAAATGGCCCCTTCTCTTTTCTCACTAAAATTCGGTTAATCACAGTCATGGAGAATATGAACATTGGTGTAACCTGTCCCTCCTCTGTGTAGTCGTGGTGTGACACCTTAGACACTCTTCCGCAGATGACACCTACCCTCCTCCAATCTTAGCCATCACATAACAGTTTTGGACCAACACAGAGAATGTAGCCCAATGTGGGCAGGCATACTTCACAGACACTTTGCGCCCTATTCATGGAATTTTTTGCACTGTTCAAAGTGACTTTGCACTGCTACAAAGTGACTGTGCACTGCCGACACAAACCCTGATTCATGGAACTGTGAAAAATGTATTATGTTTCCAGTGCCAAGTCAGGGCAAAGTCATTTTGTATCGCAAAAAATACTGGGCCCTGACTTTGCACTGCACAAATACACTTTGCAAAGTTGCATGAATCAGGTTTTGTGTCGGCAGTGCAAAGTCCGTTTTTTTCAACAGTGCAAAGTCACTTTGAACCGTGCAAAACAATCCATGAATCCGGCCCTTTATAGTGTGAGTGATAATGGCCCTCATTACGACCCTGGCGGAAAGGTGAAAACGATGGCGGAAATGCAATTCCGCCATCGAATAGCGCTCGTTGCGACTATGACCCGTCACCGGAAAGTACGAAGCCATTAGCGACACCGTAGTGAACGCCAACGCTAACTGCACCAAGCACGCGCGCGCGCGCCATGCCAAACCGCAAACACCACCATGGCGCAAGGGTACGCCAATTCCGACCCTAGCGGACATGTACCTAACGCCATCAGGCATGGCGTAATGTACCATCCCGCCATGGCGAGAAGTACGGCATCGCGAATCAACCGTAAACGGCCCCACTGAGTGCCTGTACACCGCTCCCTGCCCACAAAGTACAACTCCCCGTAGGTGCAATGAAGTCACAATGCAACCATTGAAATGCACAAGTCACCCCTGCATGGCAACGAACAAAAGAAACACAAGAGGGGCCAATGGGAGCTGCAGGGCACAGATGGCACGAATACAGAAGCCATCCAAATGGACATGACCACAGTCCCCCACCAAGAAACGCACGCAAACACAGACACCTGTGACCAGCAATATTCCGAAAAACACATCATTCCACCAGTCCACCTGGCTGACCGGCAACTGTTACCCAAAACCCAATCCCCCGCCCCTGAGCATGACAACATTCAAACAGTCATATTGGCAGCCCCCATCCCTGACCTCACTGTGCTACGTAGGCAAACGCGCCCAGCACAGTACCACGCAACTAAACCCCGAAGCTGGAACCCAATGCAGATCTCCTCACAATACATCGCCCTCCAAATAGGCATATGCCACATCACTTGCAAAGAAAAAAGCTACACGGGCCAAATCAGAATCGAAATTTAATGCACATCAAAGTCACCAAGCCCATACAGCCATCAGGCCATGAACTACAAAACACAAATCACCATTGTGGGCTGCATCCGCAAGAAATGACCAGCCACTACCTGAGTGTCGCCCTGTTCCCCCATGGTACACAGAGCCACATTCACGTACGAAAAGGCAACATGGAAGCGCACAGAACCGCAGGGCCGACCCAATGGGGAGGCACTAGTCCAGCTGAAAGGCCGAAATGTTGCTCCGAGCCACCAGTACTGCGTAAGGGCATGTGGGCCACTGGCGATCGTCCCATAAGATCGTAATGCTGCTCCACCGATTAACACGAAGCAGCAGGTGTCGGGAGTAAAATCCATCTGCAGGAGTGGCATACAGATGGCAGTGGCAAAAGGGGAGGAGATACCTGTCAACCAAAAGAAAAGAACAAGAACAGAATGGCCATCAGAACTGCATTCGAACAACTCACTTCAATGATCACACGAAATCCACAGCCATATGCATGCTAGCCCACTCCAAAGGATCATCACCACCCCAAAGCCACTTGCGACTCATAACCATCTATATCGAGGTGTAAACACCATCACGAACGAGTGTACCTGTGCATGCGTCTGTCAAAACAGAATCCATCAGATGGGAATGTTAACGTGCATGGACACAAGTGTCTGAGGGCGCGTCGAGACAGGGAGGGCTCAACAAGGCCAGATAGACGATGGTCCCACTATGGCAGCCCTGCATCACATAGCGTAGGGGAGGCGGATAGATCCCAAGAAGCCCTGTACATGGCAAACTCTGTATCAAATCACCTGCCCATGCATCCATTCATCATTCCCTCATCCCGGGATCAAAATGCCTGAATAATTACTCACATGACATTAGAAACATCCATTGAGTCTGTGCGTAATGCAGCCTGCTAAATCCACAGTGCCCCAGCCCGTAAATCCAGTGTTGTGAAGTAACATGTATTTGGGAATGGCCGGCCTCATCGCCCACGTAGCTATTGCGCATCCCAAACTATTCATATCAATCATTGCTCCCTCGCCATGGGCCCTGTCTCAAGGACATAGAACAATAGAACGTTATATTTGCAGTCAGACCTGTGGGCATCTCCTCGCCGTTAGCTGGAAACCGAAAGCGCCGCCCTTCGAATTCCTCATTTGCAACATCACGTCGAGAAGGCATCTGTGGCCGTTTGAGATCACTAATTATTCCATCGAGTGCGGCTGTGTGTGAAAATGGCAACTGCCCTCACCCACAAATGGGAAGCCACGCCCGTCGTTGCAACTCGGTACAGTGATGCATGAGGGCCCACCGTTACTCGAGTACTACGTTCCACTGACCCTTCACAAGTCCGTTCGCGACTGCACAGATAGTATGGGAAACAATGGGACCACAGCAGAATGAACATATCAACCAATCTTACACGCCCATCGGGTACAAATACATGATTGCAATAGCAAGATACCATTACCCGATTTGCAGCGTTGTGCGCGGGACGTGCTCGGCCAAAGGGGAGAGCAGTTTGCACAGGTGGAATCAATCACCACAGGTGGAGGCCATACAGCCTGGAAACACATAAATTGCACACCCAGTCTCCTCCCACAACCACAGCGAAATGCTACCGGCAGGACTCGCGATGTTGGCCCTGGGGGACCTGATAGCACTGCAAGTGCTCCGACTCCAAGAAGAAGACGAACAACAACTACAACCAGCCGCACGGAGGAGACGCAGGAGGAGGAGGAGGCCAAGGCAGGGCCAGCAAGGCCCAGCAGCACAGCCACTACCACCACGCAGGCAGCCCGCAATCCCACGCCTCCGAGCACATCCGTTCAACCTCACTGATGAGCAGATCCACACCCTCTACCGTCTGGACCGGGACACCATAGCCGCCATTGTGGACATGACACAGGCTGACCTAGTCAGCATGATAGATAGCCCAACCGCCATCCCACCCCTACTGAAGGTGGTGTCTGTACTCCACTTCCTGGCCACAGGCACCTACCAGCACACAGTCGGACAGTTGCATGGCATTTCTCAGCCACTGTTCTCACGGACACTATTCCAAGTGCTCAATGCCCTCCTGCAGCACGCAGACGACTACATCTCTCTACCACGCTCGGAGCAGGAAATAACCAACACAAAAGTGGGATTCCATGCACTTGCCGGCATACCGGGTTGCATTGGTGCCATCGACTGCACCCATGTTGAATTGGTCGTCCCACATGCCATGGAGGCCCAGTACCGCAACCGAAAACAATTTCATTCCTTGAATGTACAAATGGTGTGTGACTCCAACAGGATCTTTACGCATTGTTGTGCCCGATTCCCAGGATCAACCCATGATTCCATGGTCTTGAGGAACTCTACAATACCACGCTACATGGAGCGACACGCAGGGAACAGATCCTGGCTACTCGGTGAGTCTCATTACATGCATGATGATGTGGGGTATGTGATTTGGCAATGTACTGGCAGGAAGGGGGGGGGTGTGCGTACGTATCAATGGCATTCCACATCATACGTTTCTCGTCCACATACAGGTGATGCTGGATATCCACTGAAGAGATGGCTCCTCACACCAGTCCGGAACCCACGGGACCAGCATGAGGAGGACTACAACCATGCCCACTCACGTACCCGTGTAGTCATTGAGCAGGCATTCTGTGTGTGTCTGGAACATGCACAATATGGACTGTACGCCTATGATGGCCTAGTACACAAAGATCAATGTCCACACATCTCATTGGTTGATCGTGCACTGTTTATGGCATATGTGATATAATGTTGAACACCCTATCGACCCGCCACCCAAGTGAGCCCAACACACCCCCTCCACCCTCCTACCTCCCACCCGAACACCAGTGTCCAAAGATGCTCATTGTCAGTGGGCTGTCGCTATTGCAAGCCCCCTCTGCGGGTATCAGGGGCACCCCTGCCTGTGGAGCGCAGGTTCCTTCCAGATCTACGTTGGGGGCTGCCCTGGACGGAACTTGCAACGGATGATGTGTCTGCCTGCTCACGTCCATGCATGTCCCTAAGGGTTTGCGAGAGCTCAGTGAGCACACGGCGCACTGCGGCAAGTTCGGCACATACGTCTTTGGACGTCGCATGCAGTTCCCCCCTCAGGCTCTCGGTGCTTCTCTCAATTTGTGCCCTTAGCGTCTCTGTGCCTCTCTCCATTTCTGCCCTAAGTGTCTCAGTTGATGTTTCTATGTCTGCCTTGGTGCCCCCACATTCATCGGCATGGTCCTTGAGGAGTGTGGCCAGTTGCTGCTGTTGTTCGATCAACTGGTCGAGGGACTGTTGCCTCTGCTGGGCCATGGCCATTTGCGGGGGTGTCGCAGAGGGGCTGTTGACCTCATGTTGCCTTGCCACAGGGCTTGGGGGGGATGGCCAGTCGTCGTCTTGTGGGTGCCCCTGCGTGGTATCCTCATGTTGTACGGGATGGGACAGACAGGGGGATTGGGACAGGTCATGGATGGATCTGACTTCGGCATCCCCGTTTTCTGTGTCGGAGCATGCTGCCATCAATGGGGTGTCGCCTATGGTGCTGCTGCCACCTGAGGCAGTGCCTTCTGTGGCATCCGTTGGGGGGACCTGTGGTGGTGGTGTTGTGGGCATGCTGGCTGCTGGGGTGCCTGTTGATGTTCCCTCCTCTGTGCTGCCACCTGATTTGTGCTGCTGCCGTGTCTTGATGCGTGCAGCTGAGGTGGAGGGTCTCTGGCCGTTGGTCTTGGCCCTCTTTGCAGGTGTGCTGGTAGGGGTGTCCTGTGGCTCGTCGTTTGGATCGGACCCTGTGGTGGAGTAAAGGAGGGCGAGGGTTATTGATGGGTCTGTGGAAATTGGAATGGCATTGTATCACATGCATTGGGGTGGTACCTGAGGGTGATTTGGGTCGGGGCCTTGGAGGTGCTTTGATTTGTGTGTGGAGTGAGGGTGCAGTTGTTTGGCAGCCTGCAGTTAGGGTGTGCCTGCTGCACGTGTAGTGCGTGTTTTAGGGGTTTTTAATTATTTATGTATTTATTGTGGGTTTTAACGTGCGCTATCAGGCCGATGTGTGTGGACGTTCTCCTGGACATGTGTTTCTGTTGCACTATGTGGACGCATGGTACTTCACATGGATGGACTGTGTGGATTTGGCATTGTTTTGTCTGGTCCACCTACCTGATTCTTCGGATGTCTGCACTCCTTTCTCCATCCCTCCGACTCCCTCTATGCTCTCCATTCCGATGGTGGAGGCACAGATTTCTTCCCAGGGGGTCAACTTGATGGGTGATTCAGGACCTCCCCCGGTGGCTGTGGCAATGTTGCGGTTGGCAGAGAGTATGCTGCGGACGCGTATCCGCAGGTCGTCCCATCGCTTGCGGCATTGCTGTGGGGTGCGGGGTGCGGTCCCCACCGCACTTACCCGCTGTGCCACCAGAGCCCATATGGCCTTCTTGTTTGCAAGTGCCGTCCTGGTCATTTGCGTGGAGAAGACGACGGCAGCATTCTCCTGGAGGGTCTCTGTTAGCACGGTGAGTTCCTCACGGGAGAAGTGGACCTGCCGCTTGCGGTCGCACGCTTTCTTCGCTACTTTTCCCATTTTTCTTGGTTTCGCTAGGGTGGTTGACGGGTTGGGGTGTGTTTCAGGGTGGTGATTTTAGTGGTTGTGTGGTTTTAGTGTTTTTATAGGTGTACGCCGGGATGTTTCCCGTTCCGGGCCCATGTTTTGACTTCCGTTTCCGTATATTTCCGGTCACCGTACTTTCCGGTAGGCGCACACTGCGGTGACCGCTGAGAGGGGTGGCGGTATTGCACCTAGGGCGCCGTACGGCGGCGGTGTGGGCCGTTTTGGGGTCATTTCCGCCATCGCGGACTTTGCACTTCCGCCGTGGCGTGGTGCTCGTGCCCGATGGGTCGGAATGGGCCGCACTTTGCTCCTTCGTGCAATGGCGGAAACGCTATTTACGCTGTGGCGCTCCGGTCAGTCGATTTCCGCAAGGGTCGTAATGAGGGCCAATGTCTTTTATGCAACCACCAATGCTTGTAATCACTTGGATGGCACTCAACACACACCAGCAGCGTGTTGCAAATGACTTCTTTCAATAGTTTGGAGATGTACATATAAAAGCTTACACACCATTTTATAAGTTCGATCGGTTCATAGAGATATTATTTTACAGTTAAACTGATCAATCGTTTCCTTTTTGGAAGAGACTGCAATTTCCAAGCGAGTGCATATTTACAACTCCTGAAACCTGTCCCAGATTGCCAAACAATTAATTGCATAAATAAATAATAGCTTGTGATTCTGAATTAATGTGTGAACACGGAAGGCGGCGAATCTCCTCTGTAGCCTGCGCTACCTAGGGAAATGCGCCTACACATTTTAATGAGGCTTCGGGCAGATCTGGCTGTGGGATTGGACGCACTATTTCTCTCGGAAGGGCACGTAATTGTGGGAAGTAAACAAGCCTCCCTGCCGGCTTGGCCGACAGCTGTCAGTCAAAGGGCCTCGCAGCTAGCCTACTGTGTCAGCCGACAGCTACTCCGCACTTTCCCAGGCATCTCTGAGCAGGGCATCCTTGCTCTGTTTTCAGATAAACAGATCCGATTTCTTCACAAACAGACCGCTGCAGCCCTTTTGATAACAATGTAATAATTCAAAACAAATGATTCCAGGCTTTGATGATAGCACTTTTATGGGTCAGGGAGAAACCCTCCCACCAACATCTGTTTGATTTTATCTACTTGAACTCTATCCCCCAGCCGAAGATTTATAAGCTGAAATCGTCCCAGCCTATTAAAGCCAGGCCAATGTTCGAGCTCCAACGCTGAGAATGAAAGGGGCAGGCAGCAGCCGTCCCTACCTTTTGAAATCTTGCGGTGAGAAATAGTTGTGGAGAGGCCTGGCCGGCGCATTGCTCGGCACCGGGCATTCCACGACCCGATAGGCAATCCAGGCTGTTCCATTATAGCAGCAGGGGCGCGCTGTTTGCAATAGGCGACTTATGCGGGAAATACAGCTTGGGACATGCAGATGTTGTTTACATTTGAAGCCTGTTTTCTTTGCGACAGAATCCCCCCACTTTGAGGAAAGGAAATGCGCTCCAGATTGTCCTTTCCTCGCCTCTAATGTTGTATACATAGCAAATAAGGAACATGGCAGTAGGTTTATTGAAATCACGTGTGGCTCATTAGCACCATCAACAAACTTCAGCTTCAATTGAGGGAGCAAATGCTTGTATACAATGTTCTGTGCTTTGCTAATTGCATGGAACAATCCGCGCACACACACCCTATGACAGGGTTGCCGAGGGCAAGAGTCCCGCTCCCAGGACATTGATAAATGCATCGGGAGACAGAAAACATGAACGCTAAGGACAGTTAGACCAAGACAGATGCCTGTGTGTGCCTTTGCTTGCAGTTTGCCCTTCTCATCCAGGGCACCTTTATTCTGTCTGGGCCTGTACAATGCGGAGACATTTGCATGTGGGGGCATGTAGAAAAAATATTCTTCTAACGGAAAAAGGGAAACTACATGTTCAAGGAAATAAAGTATTTTTGTCTAAAAACAAAAACATGGACCGATGAAAGATGATCTGATAACAAGCGGCCGGATAACAACACTGCTCACGACTACAATTCAACTCTCAAAATGGATGCACAGTGGAAAGGCGAAGCATGCGCCAATATGCAATCAGACATATCTTTACACTGATTCTGCATGGACTATTTATTTCAACATTTGTGTAACGTCCAGAGCCACAGGTCCATTTGTACATTCCATCCAGAAGCACTATGCTCCAAATACCGGAATGGTAGGGCATAGGTTTAGACATGGAGATCATAAAGGAAACTGTCAGTGGCCTTGGTAGAAAACTCTGGCCAGGAAGCATAGAGTCATGGTGTCCGACTCATGGAATTATTTGCGCATAAAAAGTGGGACTTGCGTGCGAAAACACATTAAAACATGCACGAGCACCCGTTTGACGAATCATGGAACACATTGCGTTTGGCTTACCGTAGACTTGCGCTGAATCCGCGTCTGTCCAACACGTCACTGCGACACCGCGAACGCCTTGCATGAGACTCTCAGCAAAGGGGCATACCGTCTTGCGCAGTCACCTAAATAGGGGCGGGACACGTGGAATGGGGAACAACAAGCATAAATGTGGACGTTACGTGGGACGTCCCACGGTAAAATACTCACAACGCCCACAGGCAGGCTTACAACACGTATTCATGGAATCAAACAGGGTTCACCCCCGCACAGGAAAAGACACCAAATCCGGAAACCCGTCCGCAAAGCGAAAGCTGGCGTAAGAGTCACCACGCACAAGCACAATGCATAAACAGACACGCAAAACACAAACGCGCATATACAGCGATGATGAATGTGCCATTTTTCCACCGATGAAACAGAACCCAATGCCTCTGTGTAAGATACTTTCACACACTGCATTCCTTGCAAGCCCATAGAAAGTGGAAGCAGGAGTCACATATGTGTCTGGATCCTAAGGCACAAACAAGGACTGTACCAACACGAGACAAGCCTATGGGCCTGATCACGACTTTGGCGGTAACGCCGGAGGTATTACCACCAGTGGTATTAGCCCTACTGCCAAACTCCCCGGCGCTATTAGCGCCGGATCACGAGTTCGGCGGTAATGTAATTCCTCATTCCCCATTGAGCCCATTCGGGAATGCCCCATTCTCCATTGGGCTCAATGGGGAAAATTCGCGCTCTTACCGCGAGCGGATTTCCCCCCGGCGGTAATAGCGCACATTTTCGGTGGATTTCCCCCCATCCAAGAGCTGGGGTGAAATCCGCCGAAGTCCTGATTTGGCAGACCCTTAAATCCGGTGGTAATAGCGTGACTGCTGGATTTAAGGGTTACCGCCAAAGTCGTGATGAGGCCCTATATGGGCCCAGCTGGAACCTACAGTGGTTGCCCTCGGATGCCACACAAAGCAATACACTGTCACATAAATGCACAATAGACACAAAAAGAAAAAAGAATAAAAAATGGCCATGGTGGACCAGGGGGTTTGGAGGGGCACCGAGGAAGGTGGAGGGACAAGGTGCACCTCAACACCCACATGTGTTGATGTCGAGGAAAAAAACAAAAAGCCTCCATGGGTCTGTGGTCCGCATGGCTATCATGGATCGGGAGAGCTGTCACTGCTGTCGCCACCGTCTGGTGTGGCAATTGAAGGTGTCAGTGGTAAGGGAGGTAGACCGCGTATAGCCCTGGCCTAGTCTTCCATGCCAGGGGATCAGCAACATGATGGCAAGGATGTCTGCATGCAACACCTCATGGGATGCACATAGTTCCGCTTGCACCACATCACAGGATGCACGCAGTTCTGCTTGCAACACCTCACAGAATGCACAGAGTTCCACAGAGATGGTGTGCGTCAACTGTTGCATTTGTTGTTCTGACCGTGTACTGCATGCTGCCTCAAGTGCAGTCAGTGTCACTCTGAGTGACCTAGCCTCTTCCCTCAGGGCAGCCCTGTGGGTCCGACCCTCTGCACCCATGGCTGCGTGCAGAGACCCCATTTGGAGCATGTGTGAGCGGCATGTGGACCGCAATGCCTGTTGCTGGAGCTCAATCTGTCTTTCAGGGGAGAGAATGGAATTGGCCACCCTATCCATGCCCTGAGCCAAAATCTCATATGAAGCCCCCTGTTGCAGGGCAACCGAATACATGGATTGCTCCAACACATTATCGCCTGCTGGCACACGGCCACCGCGTTGGCGGGCCCCACGCCTGCTTGGCCCAAGGGAACGTAGCCTTTGATGTGCTGGTGCTGTCTGTGGCTGCAGGACTGCATACCTCCCTTGAACAGCTGTCCCAGGAACAGGAGCCAATACTGTGGAGCGTGGCCCTGCACCCGTAACCACCACAGACTGATGTCCCAGCACTGACTGGTCCTGTGAGGGGTCTTCCCCCTTTAGATGTCTGGGATAGGCCAGCGCCCACAGTTGATGCACTCTCCTGTGACTGCAGCGAGGAATCCATGTCCAATTCACCACCAGAGCCATAGGCTTCATCAGAGGGGGACCCAGAGTGAGTCACGGCCAGGATGGCCTGTAGCACCTGTGGATTTTCATGAGCTACCACACCACATCCTACACTGGTGCCTGGTTGTGGCCCACTCTCCTGTACATCCTCCACCTACTTCTCTGCATCCAGTGCCTCATCACCTGCACATGGATAGAACAATACATAGCCATCACAATGTAGTCACAATGTAGTCATGGAACACATCAACCTGCCATGTCATTGATGTCACAAACTCTGGCACGCACGTCGTGGCAATGGAAGGGAAGGGTATCATGTAAGCAGACATGGATGTGCGTCAAAGGGTACAACACCACATGTAGTGCATGGTGCATAGCACCTACTGCACACACAAGCACCAGACTGGCATAATTGAGTCACCAGCATAACGCAAATATACAGATGTCACTAGCATGGCCATGCCTGAACTGACAAACAGCATTTGAGGGAAGGTGATGATTACTGCCACATAGCCAGGTACAATGCTTGTGACATGACATGGAAATCACAATTACAAAAAACACAAGTGTCACACGGTGTTACGATGCTAGGGTGTTGGAATGCAGTGAAGGCAGGCACACCGATTCCATGACTCCAGGTCACATTGACATCACTGGTGTTGGAAGTGTGAGGGGCCAGGGCAGTACTGGAGAACGTGCTCCATGTTGAACATAACTACATAACCAGAAAAGGCAAAGATTTGGGCAATTGCATGAATCAGGTGTCAAGCGTCATCATTGGGTTGTAGGGCTACAGGAAATACACCCCAAGTGCGGGTGGTGCCTGGGAGCCAGTGCCATCATCACAGTCCTAGGGAAATTCCTGGCCACAAAACAAAAGGAGCATTCACACATTCCAGGCCTGGGTGAGTTGCAGAGGGAATAGAGTAGAAGCACAGGAACATTGTAATAGCAGTAGGCCAGCATAGCAATGACCAGTCGCCTGGAGAGAATGAGCTGCTGGGGGAAGGAGCTGAAAGGAAGAATACCTCTGAGGAGGAACAGCTGGCAGGGTGACCTCCCTGAGACATTAAGATATGTGTCAAGAGAAGGCGAGTGTGCATAGGAAGATCATGTAACGCTCACCTGACTCCCACGGAGACGCTAACCAGGTCTGGGCTGCTGCGGCCTCTTCTAAGGTGATGCGCAGGACTCGGAACACCGACTGGGCCAGACCCCCAAACCTCGCCTGTCTGATGCGTAGGAAGATCTTTCTGTAGATGGGGAAAAGGATTTTAATCACCTGCGGAGTGACGAGTCGAACCCCTCCTTTCCCCTTTTACTCAATCTTCAAACCACTTCTGAACCTTCCATTAATTCTCACCTTAAGATTTGAAATGACGAGCTCTCCATCCTGCTTCTGGTGCAGGGGTGCGGTAGAATCCAGTTACTTCACTGGTTATCGGACGGGCATTCAGGTCCAGTTGCTTCACTGGTTTTTTGGATGAATAAGGCGCTTTCGTAAGTATATGACTTATCAAGTTCAAGGGTTGTTCTCCCTTCCTGTTTGGCCTATATTTTCAATGGACTGCTTTTAGTCTTTTAGCGCAGGTGCAGAGCGAAGATTCCACGTAGAGAAGACAATTCGCTGTGGATAATTCAGGTGAGCTTATGTTGGGGTGGTTTTTCTAATGTCTGTATGTTCACCCACTAATGCGTGTGTTCCTTTTTCCCCATAGGGGCCTGGGCGCAGTACTGCCAAAAGGAGTGCCGACCCGAGATGAGGAAGGATTCTCCCCCACCAATTGCCAGGTAAGCCTTCTGGCAAATCAGTTTTTTCCCAATGTTTTCTCTGGCTCACCTTTTGTTCTTCTCTTGTCCTTCCTAGGTGCTGGAATGTAGCGGAACGTGCGGATGGTCGTAGGAGTTCGGAATTCCTTGTGGACAGGTGAGTTGAGCGCAGCGCTGCAACGAGCAACGCGAGGAATCCAAAAATAATGTCTTTTCCTTTAGGATCGTCGGCGTGTTGGCTCCGGATCCCATGCAATATCAGGTAATGTCCTTTATTCACCTTCTCTTCCTCTCTTCTTCCTTTTAGGTGTTCCAGGACTGAAGCGGGCGTGGCTGGAGTCAGGATGCAGGAGCAGACACGGTGAGCGTCCAGCTGCTAGGAGCAGAGCAATGCGAAGCGTGAGCTGCTGTCTGGGCGTGGCTTAAATAGCCTCCAAAGAAGTCCCAGGTATGTATCCTTCCCCAACCAGGTATGTATCCTTCCCTGACCACGCCCGAGTGGCAAAATAGTCCCACAGGTAAAGTAGTTCCTTTCCGGCCTCAAAGTGGTCTGGATCTGGCAGGATGGTCTGCATCAGGTAAGTCCACCAAAAGCACTCCCTTTATGTGCCTGGCGCCTACGGCGCCACGACTGATGTCCAAAATGAGCCTGGCGCCTATGGCGCCAGGACTGTGTCCAAAGGGCCCCTATTTGGGGTTTCTGGACCTTCCCTTGGGTACCTGATGTGTGCTTCCGGGGCTGCCGGTCTTGGACTGGCTCTCCGGGAGTATGCATCATGACAGCACTCCCCCCCAAGGCCCCTCCCAAGATCATTCTCTCCGGGGGTCTCGGTTTGTTTGGGAAATTCCGGTGGAACCTTTTGACTAACCGAGGTGCGTGTACATGGTCACTAGGCTCCCAGGATCTTTCTTGAGGCCCGTATCCTTTCCAATCTATTAAATAGTACAATTTGGACTTTGACACCTTGGACTCCAAAATGTTCTTCACCTCAAACTCGGGTTCTCCATTTATTTGGATAGGTTCTGGTGGCTTGATTAGTCGGGTTCCAGGTTGCACCGGTTTCAAAAGTGATACATGAAAAACAGGATGAATACGCATAGTAGCTGGTAGGTCGAGTTTGACGGCCACTGGGTTGATGATGGCCGTAACTGAGTAGGGCCCCACATATCTTGGGTTAAAATTTTGAGGTCCCTTGAGCGATAAGTGTCTGGTAGCTAACCATACTTGGTCTCCTACTTGGTATTGAGGTGCTTCACTTCGATGTAGATCAGCATTCTGCTTGTACTTTTTCTTGGCTTGCAGTAAATGCGCAGTTGCTTCCTTGAAGGCTTGAGTTATTGTAGAATGTAGATGGTTTACGGCGGGCATTTCGAGGCTTTGAGGTAAATCAAGGTCTGAGGTCCGAGGATGATGTCCATATATGGTATAAAAAGGGCTTTGCCCAGTTCCCGAGTGTATCGAATTATTGTATGCGTATTCAGCAATCCAAAGGATATCTTTCCAATTACTTTCGGATTGATGCAACATACACCGTAGATATTGTTCAAGGGTCTGATTTGTTCTCTCAGTTTGACCATCGGTCTGAGGATGGTGACTGGTCGACAATCTTACGTCAATCTGTGCCAGCTGACAGCACTTTCTCCAAAAATGGGAAATTAATTGGCTTCCTCGGTCAGAGACTAGTATGGATGGGAATCCATGTAAACAAACAATGTTTTCCAGAAATTCCTTAGCTAGGACTGAGTCTGAAGGCAAGCCTTTTAATGGAATGAAGTGGGCCATTTTAGAAAATAAATCCACTATAACAAGGATAGAGTTATATCCACAGCAAGGAGGCAGGTCCGTAATAAAATCCAGTGACAAGGTGTGCCAAGGTGCTGGTGGAATGTCTAAGGGTTGAAGAAGACCAGCTGGTCTCCTCTTTTGTCCTTTGTTTTGGGTGCAAATACCACATGACATCACAAAAGATTTAATGTCCTTTCGCCAAGAGGGCCACCAGAATTGTCGTTTTACCTTTTCTTCCGTTTTGGCAATCCCTGGGTGTCCTTCTATCAGGGTATCATGAAAACGAGAAATAACTAGTTCTTGTAGTTCTTTGTGTGGCAAAAATAGGCGCCCTTGGAAGTAAGGTAGGTCATCCTTAACAGTAAAGTTAGATCCCTTTAAAATCCAATCTTGCAAGGCTGTAGGGTCCAGGAGTTGCTTAATTCTAGTTTGAATGTCCTCCAGAGTTTGTAAGGTAATCATACCCAGAATTTTCTGTTCGGGAATTATTGGTACTGGTTCTGCGCTTGTATCTATTTCACCCATTCCTATTCGGGAAAGGGCATCAGCTTTACCGTTCTTGCTGCCAGGACGATAGGTGATTACAAAATTGAATTCAGCAAAGAACAAAGCCCATCGGAGCTGACATGATGACTGAGCTTTGGCAGTTTTCAAATATTGCAAGTTCCGGTGGTCTGTGATCACCGTGATGGTATGTCTAGCGCCAAGAAGGTAGTGCCTCCAAACCTTAAAAGTGGATTTAATGGCCAATAACTCCTTATTGGTGATTGCATAGTTAATTTCAGATGCTAAGAATTTTCTGGACCAAAAGGCTACGGGGTGTAGTTGATTAGATTCGGGATCTCTTTGAGACAGAACAGCTCCCATGGCTAAACTGGATGCATCGGTCTCAAGTATGTATGGAAGATCCGGGCACGGGTGTTTCAGTACTGGTGCGGAGGTAAATTTGGCTTTCAGCTCCTGAAAAGCCTGTTCGGCTTCCCCAGACCATTCGAAGCGTTTATTTTTCTTCAACAGTGCAGTGGTGGGTTGAACGATCCGCGAAAATTCCGGGATAAATCTACGGTAAAAGTTGGCAAAGCCAAGCATGCTTTGTACGCCTTTCACAGAGCTAGGCGATGGCCATTGGAGGATGGCATCCACTTTTCGTGAATCCATTCGGACTCCTTTAGGTGTCAGGATGAAACCAAGAAACTCGACTTCTGTGGTATGGAAAACACACTTTTCAATTTTCGCAAATAGTTTGTGTTGGCGCAGTTTCTCTAGAACTGCCTTAACATGTCTTATATGTTCAGATTCCGAAGAGGAGTATATCAGAATGTCATCGATATATACGACGACACAAACATCTAGGAGTTCTCGAAGGACATCGTTCATGAAGTTTTGGAAGGCAGCAGGGGCGTTGCACAATCCGAAAGGCATTACTTGGTACTCGAATAGTCCATATTTGGTAAGGAAGGCGGTCTTCCATTCCTCGCCTTCTTTTATTCGCACCAGATTGTAAGCCCCCCGGAGATCTAACTTGATATATATGCAGGCCTCCTTTACTTGGTCAAGAAGTGTGGGGATCATGGGCAGAGGGTAACGGTTTTTAACAGTTATCTGGTTCAATGCGCGATAGTCGATACAAGTTCTGAGGTCGCCTTCTTTTTTTGGCATGAATAACAGGGCCAAGGATGCAGGAGACTTTGATGGGCGAATGAAACCATTGGCTAGGTACTGATCTAAATATTGTCGCAAATGAAGATTTTCAGGTTCCGTAAGAGCATAAATTCTGCTACACGGGGCCTGCGCACCCGGCATCAGATCGATTTGGCAATCGTATGACCTGTGAGGGGGTAGCGTGTTGGCCTGTTCCTTCTGGAAGACGTCTTGAAACTCCATGTACTCCGGCGGTAGCTGTAAAGTGACAGGGGTTACTGTAGCCAGGCCTATCTTTGGATAACAGGTTTGTGCGCAATCAGGAAAGGTTATCCTCTTCGCTCGCCAATCAATTCGAGGATTGTGTGTTTCTAACCAAGGGATTCCTAGAATTACTTGAAACTGCGGGGCCTTGATTACATCAAACACAACAGCCTCCCGATGCCCCGTCCTGACCTACTAGTGTCACCTCTGCAGTGGAATGTGTTACTGGCCCAGAGGTAATTTCGGATCCATCGACTGTGGTGATGACTTCTTTAGTGGTTTTTGGACGAAGAGGGAGGTTGATCCTAGAAGCCAATTCATGATCCACATAGTTCCCAATAGCTCCACTGTCGATGTATGCCTTTACAGCATGCAACTGTCCAGGCTGTTCCGGATTCACAAGGATCATTGGCATGATGAAGTGCGAGGTCTGAGAGTCAGTTTTCAGGCTCGACAAGTGGACCTCTACGCTTGTCGGGCGTGGTCTTTTCCCGAATCCGGTTCCTTATGATTCTTATCCGCGGCTCCTACCGTTTTCTTGGGTGGCTTCACCGGGCAATCTCGTAAAAAGTGTCCAGAAGCCCCACAATAAAGACACAATTGCATCTGTCGTCTTCTTTCACGTTCCTTTTGAGATACCGGTCCTTTAACCCCTCCAATTTGCATAGGTACGGTAACATCGGCATTCTTGGGGTTAACGTGGGTCTTGACTAACATGCGAGTCTCAAACTTGGACCGATCTTCTTTTCTATTTTGAAGCCTATGGTCTAATTGGACCACTAAGTCTATAGATTCCATACAGTCTTGGGGTGGATTTACAACTTAGGCTAGAACATCTTTAAGTTCCCCACGTAGACCTCGATGAAATAACGTGATTCTCTTATTCTCTGGCCACCCAGTCTCCACTATCAACCTATTGAAGGTTGCGATATAGGTTAATAGATCCTGGTTACCTTGTCGTAAGGACAGAAGTTCGTTGTCCAGGGCCTGTCCCTGAGAGTGCCAAGCAAATAATCTTTCCATGCGTGTCTGAAAACCTTGAAAGTCTCGGAGTATCGGGTCGTCTTGAGTGACCAGTGGAACCGACCAATCTGCAGCGCAGCTGCTGAGATATGATAATACGAAGGCTACTTTGGTCTGGTCGTTAGGATAGGCCCCCGGTCTGCAAAGGAAGTGTAATCGGCATTGATTCATGAATACAGCAAATCTTCTGGGGTCCCCCGCAAAAGGTTCAGGTGGGGCCAATGGCATATTTCCCGGTAGATTAATTTGCACAGGGTTGCTTGAAACCATTGGGGCGGGAATACCCCCCGAACCTGGTAGAGGAGTTTGTCCAGCTTGACCTTGCAACAACTGCCTGGCAAGGTCATCAGTTTGTTCCTTAGATACAATTAGTTCTCTCCTGAGAGCGTTTGTCTCCTGACATGCGGAATGCACTTCGGCCCGTAATTCCCCCAATAGGTGGGCCAGCTGATCGGTTTCAGAAGTCTCCATAGCGTCCGGGTGGGAAATTGTAGGAAGGCTTTGCGTTCTGTAACGCTCACCTGACTCCCACGGAGACGCTGAACAGGTCTGGGCTGCTGCGGCCTCTTCTAAGGTGATGCGCAGGACTCGGAACACCGACTGGGCCGGACCCCCAAACCTCGCCTGTCTGATGCCTAGGAAGATCTTTCTGTAGATGGGGAAAAGGATTTTAATCACCTGCGGAGTGACAAGTCGAACCCCTCCTTTCCCCTTTTACTCTCTCTTCAAACCACTTCTGAACCTTCCATTAATTCTCACCTTAAGATTTGAAATGACGAGCTCTCCATCCTGCTTCTGGTGCAGGGGTGCGGTAGAATCCAGTTACTTCACTGGTTATCGGACGGGCATTCAGGTCCATTTGCTTCACTGGTTTTTTGGATGAATAAGGCGCTTTCGTAAGTATATGACTTATCAAGTTCAAGGGTTGTTCTCCCTTCCTGTTTGGCCTTTATTTTCAATGGACTACTTTTAGTCTTTTAGCGCAGGTGCAGAGCGAAGATTCCACGTAGAGAAGACAATTTGCTGTGGATAATTCAGGTGAGCTTATGTTGGGGTGGTTTTTCTAATGTCTGTATGTTCACCCACTAATGCGTGTGTTCCTTTTTCCCCATAGGGGCCGGGGCGCGGTACTGCCAAAAGGCGTGCCGACCCGAGATGAGGAAGGATTCTCCCCCACCAAAAGCCAGGTAAGCCTTCTGGCAAATCAGTTTTTTCCCAATGTTTTCTCTGGCTCACCTTTTGTTCTTCTCTTTTCCTTCCTAGGTGCTGGAATGTAGCGGAACGTGCGGATGGTCGTAGGAGTTCGGAATTCCTTGTGGACAGGTGAGTTGAGCGCAGCGCTGCAACGAGCAACGCGAGGAATCCAAAAATAATGTCTTTTCCTTTAGGATCGTCGGCGTGTTGGCTCCGGATGCCATGCAATATCAGGTAATGTCCTTTATTCACCTTCTCTTCCTCTCTTCTTCCTTTTAGGTGTTCCAGGACTGAAGCGGGCGTGGCTGGAGTCAGGATGCAGGAGCAGACACGGTGAGCGTCCAGCTGCTAGGAGCAGAGCAACGCGAAGCGTGAGCTGCTGTCTGGGTGTGGCTTAAATAGCCTCCAAAGAAGTCCCAGGTATGTATCCTTCCCCAACCAGGTATGTATCCTTCCCTGACCACGCCCGAGTGGCAAAATAGTCCCACAGGTAAAGTAGTTCCTTTCCGGCCTCAAAGAGGTCTGGATCTGGCAGCATGGTCTGCATCAGGTAAGTCCACCAAAAGCACTCCCTTTATGAGCCTGGCGCCTATGGTGCCACGACTGATGTCCAAAATGAGCCTGGTGCCAAAGGCGCCAGGACTGTGTCCAAAGGGCCCCTATTTGGGGTTGCTGGACCTTCCCTTGGGTACCAGATGTGTGCTTCCGGGGCTGCCGGTCTTGGACTGGCTCTCTGGGAGTATGCATCATGACAGATCATCACCGGCAATACACAATAACAGGTTGTCGCTGGAAGAGTGCCAAGAGAGGCTGGACAGAGTGACATGGAAGGAGTGAGCACGAGTGGTGCATGAGTATTGTCCCGGTGTGCAGCACATTGTCCGTATGCAGGCTACATGACAACCAGCATGTACCGGTCCACCATGACATGGTTAACCCATGGCAGTCACACAAACGCAGGCATGACTGCAAGACAATCACAACACTTCATCTAATCAACACACACATGTCCCGGACGCACATGCATCATCACTCACCGGACATCTCGTCATAATTTGGCAGGTATCCCACGCCTTGGATCTGCTCCACATCAATCATATCACTGACAATCTCCTCATGTGGAGTGAGTTCATTGCCCTCTGGCTGTGTCCAACCTCCAGTCACCAGAGTAAATGCATAGGCGGCACCCAGCTTATCCTGGGCTTGGTGTCGGAGGTTATTCCAATGCTTCACTAACTCAGGAGCTGTGCGCATCTCATGGCCCAAGGCATTTATTTGATCTGTGATGCGCTGCCAGTGGGCCATATGCTGAGAAGGCATATGTGTGCTCCCTGGCACACAAGCATGTCACGTTCATGCTCCAACACGTAGTCCACAAGGATGTTGAGTTCCTCATCACAGAAGCTCCTCTTCCTCGACTTGTGGGTCTCCTGTGCCATGCCTCAGGTTTGAGGCAGTCCCTCTACTGCACGCTTTTGCTTCTTGCAAGTTCGTGCAGAGCCAGAGTGGCTGGGACCACATGGTTCAGTAGGCGCTGGAGTACTGGTGGACTGGCCACGGCATCAGACACTGATGGTACGACAGTAGGCTGGCTTGCAGGTATCTATACCTGTGTGCTGGTGCCAGTAGCTTGCACCACATGTCTCTTGGCCTTAAGGCCAAGGGCATCTGCCCCTGAGTCCCTCTGGTCCTGGGCCGGGACCACTACAGTCCTGGCTGGGTGACCCTGAGCCTGGGTGGTGGTACCACAGCTGCCCCTGCAGCTTCCACACCCTAGCTGCTGTGGATGGCAGATGACACTGCTGGTCCAGGATCCCGGGTGCTGGGGACATCAGCAACAGCTGTATCTCCCTGACCCTGTTGGGTGGGGGGCATAGCTCTCCCTGCACAGGCCTGGGCACCTCGGACACCTGTGATGCCTCACCCACCTCGGCCACCTCCGCCAGCTGGCCTACCTCGGCCATCCGTGCCTGCTCGGCCACCTCTGCCACCTCTGCCAGCTCAGCCACCTTTGCCTCCCTTCCCAATTGTTGCCCTCCCAGACAGGGCACTGATGTATTAGCACAATGGGAGGTGCAGCTATCAATTGTCCTGGGCAATTTCAGTAAGGGGGCAGGGTATGTGATGAAAAACGTACCACTGTGCTCCAGATAGGCTCAATATAACACCTGGGAGAAAAAATAACGGGTCGCGTAATGCATGGGCACCCCAAAAACTAAAATAAATGTGCACGCGACCCCCTTTGTAACCCACGTGTGAAGTAGAAACATTACACAGTACACTGTGGCACCCAGCAACACAAAAAATGCATATGTGAGGAACACGTAGGTTACTATGACCTTGAAAATGGGGTACACAACACACAGGGGCAACTACAGGTTGGAAAATAGCATATGCGACTCACCATCTGCCTCTTTGGAAACAAAAATTACATGCCCGTGTGCGCAGAGGCAACTCCCCCTCCAAAATAAGAAGTACACACTGTTGCAGTAGTGAACAATTCACCTGTGACCCCAAAATACTCTGAAGTCCGCGCGCCCTTCCACCATGAAATGCACGTACATTGCAATGTTGTCCTAACCCGATACTGAACGGCAACGGCCAACATACTGCGCGTGTCACATAACTTATGCGCTTAGGTCCTTTCCTCTGATTCTACGCTAACACGCTGTTTCCGCACGTGCAGAGTCACTCTGTTTCTGGCTGGCCACGCGTGTAACACGGAAGACCCACGCTCCTGCCTACCAGCCAATTTACCTGCCTCTGAGTGCCCCGAGCTGCCTCCTACGAGCCATCTGCTGCTGCCAGCCCACACTATGTGCCTGCTGCCCACGTGCCCTGCATTTTGATGCCTACTCTAAAGCAATTGCCAGTGTTCCTGTTGTCGTGACCACCTCTACTGATCCAGAATCCAGAAGACTCCCGACGTGCCATACCATCGCTCTGCAGCCCAGCCCCAGGATCACCTTGCCCACCCACACCTGCCTCTGGCGTTGCCATGTCTGGCCCATCTCCATCTGAGGCAAGTGGCAACCTGCTGGCAGTGGGGCAGAGGGCTGCCAGCTTCTCAGCCAGGGAAGTTGGCATCCTGGTGGAGCAAGTCCTGGGGCATCAAGATGCCCTCTTCCATGGACCATCGCAATTTGGCAATGAAGGACGGAGGAAGATCTGGGCAGACATCGTGGGTGCCATCAACACAGAGGGGGTGGCACCCCGTGACTACCATCATGTCCACAAGCACTGGGAAGACTTCAATTCCAGGACCCTCAATGGGGCTGGTTGACCAACGACAAGAAGCGGGTCCTAGAGCGCTTCTACCCAGCGCTGTACGTCCAGGTCTTGGAGTTGTTGCTCCATCTGGAGTCGACTGGTAAGTGTCCATGTGTTCTTGTCCACCATACTGCATGTGCATGTTGACGTGTGGCTGGAGTGTGCAGCTTGGATTTATGCCTGGCATGCCTCTTGTACAGATGTCTGTGTGCATGTCGCTGACTCTGCTGCATGTGAGTCCATTGAAGCATGTGCCACATCAATGGTGTCTGTGTTGCAATGCGTGATTTGCATACCTGTGTCTGGACTTGGGCATGTGAGAGGTGTGACACATGAGTGCTTATGTCAACATCATGGACATGCATGGTGCACATGTGCATGTGTCTGAGTAGTGAGTGTGTGACCGGGATGTATGTTACTAGAGTTTTTGTTTGTGTGATTGCCTCACGCTGCCAATTTGACCTTGAGTGCACTCTGACGTGATAGCTTCATGGCCTGCTTCATGACTGTCAGATGATGTGTGTGAATGAGATGTGTTTGACCCATGATGTGTGTGAGCTGGAAGCACAATTTAGAGGTGCTGCCAGTGCCTTGGTCAAGGATGTGAATGTCTGTTGTGAATGCCAGACATGATTGTGCATGTGTGTGAATAGCACTTCCCTGTGTGTAGTGGACGGTGATGATGGTTTTGACCACTGACAGTGCCACTGATGTACATTAGCATTGTGACAAACACAAGTGTTCAGTACCCTGATGTTTGTGTACTATGTTTCCCTATCCACAGTGACGATGGAAGAAGAGGGCAGAGAAGGCGCTGTGGAGCACGGCAGCAGGGATACCTCCACCAGGCGTAGAAGCATGGCCCAGTCATCCAACCAGGTACTGTCATCTTCCGGGAGCGAGGAGACTGGTGCTGCATCACAGTCAATGGCCGCAGCTGCTGAGAATAGGTCCAAGAGGGTGAAGGTGGTGGAGGACTCCTCAGCAGTGGGAGGGACAAGTGAGCCCACAAAGGGGCAAGACACTGCGGAAGACAGTGGGGAGGCATCCAGGTTGCCGGGGGAGGGAGAGGAGGAGGAAGCCACATCAGCCCAGCCCATGGGGCTCGGCGGGGGTGATGACTTAGGTGTGACTGGTGCAGTCGAGGATCAGGAGCCGGAGGCAGTGCAGGTCGTTGTGGATGTGCCTGTGCCTAATCTTGTCCCTGGGACTGCGACTACACCTGTATGCACCTGCGGGCATGCCTCAATCCAGACCCATCCGCAGGTGGCGGATGCATGCACACAAACGGATACAACAATACCTGCGGATGAAGCAATTCATGACAGGGTGGAACCGTTGCTAGCCGATATCACAAGGCTTACAGGCACCATTTGTGATGATGTGCAGGCTTCCAGTCGGGGGCTTGCACATCATCACGATGAGGTCTGTCGCCTCATTAACTGGCGATCTCAGTTCCTGGTCATGAATTGGGTACGTCTGCTGGACACTGCTGGGACCCCCTCCACGTCTGCATCCTCTGTGCGCCAGTCATCCTCCCTGCCGTCTTCCAGCCCAGATACCACCAGGGCCCCCTGTGCACCTGTCCAAACCCCAGTGGCCAGTCTGGTGGAGATCACATCCCTGCCAGAATTGGGAGTCGAAGGAGGATAAGCAGAGGTGGTCACCACAGAGATCCATCCGGCGACAGGACATGTAGCAATGGAGGAAAAGCAGGCACCAAGCAGCAGGGCACGTGCACGACAGCACCGGGTGTTGTCATCATCCCGGAGGCTGTCCTTGAGGTGCAGGCACCGGGCAACTCGGCAGCGGCAGGCTCAGCGTAGGAGGCGACAGGACTCAGGGCTTACAATGGAAGAGAGGCAGGTATCGGCCATCGGGCAGGAGGAAAATGTGGGCCTTTCGACAAGGATGTTTTCTGTGTTGGAGAGTTTTGGACAGCAGATCGGAGCAGAGCGGTAGCGGGCACGGGTGGCTAGACTCACCATCGCCAGGGTGGAGAATACACTATGTCGGGCAGGTCGGCAGGTGGAGGTCCTCGAGGAGACTTGCAGGGAGTTTCGGAGTAGCATGATGTATTTCCTGCAAGCCCTCGAGGGGAGAGCTGAGGCCCGCCTAGGGGATTGGAGGCAGTGTTCGCTGATGCCCTGGCAGAGACTTTGACTAGTCCGCTGCCATTGTATATAGTTCTTTAGGTGTAGGTTTCATTTATTTATTTTTTGATTTGGGGTTATTGGACTTTGCTCCACTTTTTGTACATAGTTCTTTTTTGATTTTCTACTTCTGGATTTTTGCAAATAGTTTGGGACAATGGACCCTGGTTGTTTGTATATAGTTATCTTTTCCACTATATTTTTATGTTCACCATCAAGTAATGGTTTTCTTTTCATTTGTGTTTTCATTTGGACCTACATTCATGGACATGGACCACATCTTTGATTTCATTTTTAGTTTGTTCACATCCAATGTTTTTGCTTTTTGACAGTTTCATTTATTGACTAATTTCATGGTGCTTTAATTTCATTTTTTATATGAGTATGACTTAAATACTGTTTTTAATATATGTTTTTTCATGGTAAATAAAAGTGGTGTCTGGTCGGATGGTTTAGCCCAAGTTTCATTCTTGCTTACTCTGTTCTATGTCCATGATGCTGGACTATGTTGTCATGTGTGTGCACACATGCATGCATGTGTCATGTTTGACTTCCAATGGCATGTGGCATGTTGTGGTGCGGATGAACAATGGATGGGTGTTAAGGTGCAGCGTGTGGTGGCATTTCATTTCACATCTGCTGCATTTATGTCTATCGGTCCACAGTGTGTTGGTCGGTACCATGAGTCGGGGCCTGCCTGCAGTTTGCCGTCACAGGTGTGGGGGGAACATGAGTCGGGGGCTGCCTGCAGGTTGCCGTCACAGGTATGGGGGGGACTTGAGGCGGGGCCTGCCTGCAGGTTGCCGTGACGGGGGCTGAGGATGTCCCATGAGAAGGGGCCTCCCTGTGGGGTATGGACACGGGTGATGATGGGACCATGTGGTTTGGGCTTCCTGCGGTAGGGTCATGGGTGATGGGGGGAGATACCATGTGGTGTGGACTGCCTGTGGGGTATGGTCACGGGTGATGAGGGCTCCCATGTGGTGTGGGCTGCTTGTAGGTATGGTCACGGGTGATGGGCGGTCCCATGTGGCGTGGACTGCCTGCGGGGTATTGTCACGGGTGATGGGGGGATCCCATGTGGTGTGGGCTGCCTGTGGATATGGTCACGGGTGATGGAGGTCCCGTGTGGTGTGGGCTGCCTGTGGTCTATGGTCACGGGTGATGGGGGGATCCCATGTGGTGTGGGCTGCCTGCGGGTATGGTCACGGGTGATGGGGGGTCCGATGTGGTGTGGGCTGCCTGTGGGGTATGGTCCTGGGTGATAGGGGGTCCCATGTGGTGTGGGCTGCCTGTGGGTATGGTCATGGGTGATGGGGGTCCCATGTGGTGTGGTCTGCCTGTGGGGTATGGTCACAGGGGGTGGGGGGCCATGTGGTGTAGGCTGCCTGCATGGTGTGTTCCCGGCTGATTGCTGCACGCGCTGGCCTTTCCACGTGATTTGGCTGGTGCGACCGGGGTACGCGATTACGCTGGGATGCGGAAGGGGTATGCGAATAAGTACACTAAAGCGCTGGGGATCACTCCGTTTGTGATAGTGCGCAGTACAAATAACCTTTAACATCAACATCAACTACAAAAAATATTGTCAGGATATCTCTGTAATCTGATATACATTTCATGCAAGAATGGATCACCAGTGTGTACAGGCCAATATTACTAAATAACTGTGAATGAAAGTACATGTTCAAGGCCAAATGATAATGATGTGTTATTATATAGCACTTAAGCTTAAGCTCTTTATATAGAACAAATATACATACAATATGACACAATTTGTGTTGGTACACATTTATCAACCTCAGAAGGATGAAAGGCTCAGTTAGCCTTGCCGGGATTCAAACCTGCAAACTGCAAATCACACACACATCACAGCAGTGAGCACTCACCCTACTGAGCTATCTTTCCGGCTATAGCAATCTTAAAGGCTATAGTAAAATGAGCAATTACATGTCGGAATGTTCTCAAAGCCAGAAAGCAAATTACACCTGCCCCCGATTCGTGCACTAAAGACAGCACCTGGTGCAACAATATACAAAATGCACTCCTCAACAAAATAACCACTCTGCAAACTAAAATTAACGCTAAACAAAACTCTCACCACACTCCCCTCTTAAGCAAAACACTGCCACCTAAAACAACCACCCCTGACTCTCCCTTGCCATTCAGCTTCACGCCGCTCACCACCCTTGAGGTTGAAAAAATCATCTGCAACTTAAAACCCTCCAACTGCCAAGGGGACTCCTGTCCAGCACCGATCATTAAGGAATCGGCCCATGACCTCGCTCCCTTCATTACAACCTTTATCAACTCCTCATTTCAATCAGGAGTGGTCCCTAACAATTTGAAGGATGTGTGCGTCATCCCTCTTCTAAAAAAAACAACCTTAGATCCTGAGGGCCCAACCAACTATAGGCCCATCACGACGGTCCCGTTTCTCCTAAAAATCTTAGACAGAGCAGCATATCTACAGATACAGAACTATCTGGAAACTAACAATCTTTTAGGCACTAGACAATCCGGCTTTAGACCTAAGCATGGCACGGAGAGAGCCCTGCTAGACCTCAAAACCCAAATTGAGGATCTAAAAGACAAAGGTAAACTAGCCCTGCTACTACTATTAGACTTATCCGCTGCCTTCGACTGGGTCAACCACCAAAGCCTTTGCCATCATCTGAAAACCGCAGCTCACTTCTCTGACAATGCCACTAATTGAATTAAATCATTCCTGGACAACAGACAAACAAGGGTATTCTCCCCTACCTCCTCTGCCGACCCTGCGCCAGTCCCTTGTGGGGTCCACCAAGGATCGTGTGTATCCCTGACCCTCTACAAGGTTTTCACTAAACCCTTGTTTGATGTGCTTGACTATCAGGGTGTCACCTATACCAACTATGCCGATGACACCCAGATACTCATCCCCATCACGGGCGACTACACGGTAGACTCAAAATCCTTAAATGACATATACCATGTCATTCAAACCTGGAATGCACAACATGAGCTCTGTCTTAATGACGATAAGACAGAGCTCCTCATCCTAGGTACACAGCAACAACTCAACAAGTTCAACCCCATGTTCAACTCCTTTAATATAGACAGAAACTCCATAAAAGTCTCCAAAGATACTAACACCCTCAGAATCTACCTGGACTCCACTCTCTCCCTCCATAGACAACCAAATGCAGTTGCAGCCGCCTCTCCCTACACATGCAAGCTGATCACAGCATGTCACCCTTTTCTCTCTTCTCTGAACTGCATGCCCTGACTAGGACTTTGGTCATGTCCAAACTTGACTACTGTAATGCACTGTACCAAGACACTAACCAATGTAACCTTGAGAAACTCCAGATCATACAAAATAACTTCATCAGAGCAGCCCTCCACATCCCTAGATCAGCCCACATCTCTGAAACTAGGAAGAACCTTCACTGGCTGTCAATCACCCAAAGGATTTCACTAAAATCTCTTGCCCTGACTTACAAATGCATGAATAACCAGGCCCCTATCTATCTATCTTCACGGTCCACTCAGTATATCCAACCTCGCTCACTTAGGTCCGCCCATAGCCAGAGCCTACTGATCCCTAGATACAAGCTCCAAACAGCGGGTGGGGCCAGTTTCCCAGTTCTGGCAGCCAAACTGTGGAACTCTGTGCCTCTCACTATCAGAAACACGCCCTCCCTGAACCTATTCAAACACAAAGCCAAACACTGGCGAGTCACCTCAGATGACCAAGTGACACTCTGAATAACCCGATTACTTATGTATTATTTGTCTAACTTGCAATGTAATCGTATTCCAATGTTCAACTTAAATGTCCCTTGTAATGTCTCACTGTTTTGTAACCACTGCTTTCTAAGATATGCGCCCGGTAGCCTCCGGGTCTGGTTTGCGCTATAGAAATAATATAAATACAAATACAAATACACTCTGTAGTGGATACCATTAAATTGTTAACTGAGATTTAACAGCAGGCCAGTTCATCTGCAGGTCTGGATCTACTTTTCAGACTTCAGAGGTTGGCAAAATACATAACATTAGGAGGTTCAAAACTGTCTATTAAAGAATTTAGAGAAGCGCAATGGAGAGCAGCGCACTCACACAGCATCCTGTACTCATACATGCAAACAAACATCCTGAACAGCATGCCTGGGAAAGAGGAAAGATAGACACATTACAACAAAGCATTAATTGGGGCACTATGAAATCAAGGGCCACTTTGTGTGCTATGGTCAAACATTTCTACACTGTAGACAAGCATTTAGGCACAAGGATTTTGACAAATGATGAGGACAACGATCTGGAATGTCCTGTGATGATCATAACGGAGACAATGGCTGAACAAAACAGGCTATAAGTGCAACTTGTGAAAAGCCAATTACATTGTCCGAAATGAAAGCGTTTTGTACTCTAAATGTTTGCTGGAAATGTTTGTCTGCATTGTGAATTTGAGGCATTTAAGAACAGACAAAATCAGTGACTCACCCCTTGAAGTGTGACTGAAATAAACCTTTAATGAGTCTAGCAATTATTGCATAGATATCCAGAAAGACAAATGATTTGCTATTCCTAATCTTTCTTATTTAGGGTCACTTCTCAAAGTGTTACACTTGTGCAGCCAACTGATTTTTTTAAAGAGGCCTGAACAAGAAAGCCATCCACTCCAGAAACAAAGAGCCACATGACACTTGCCACAGCCCAGGAACTACAATTTATAAAAAAATAAAATAAAACGAAAATATAGGGGTAGCAAGGGAGACCACAGGGGTAGCAAGGGAGATCTCAGGGGTCGCAGGTGCGTCTCCTGGCGACCCACAAAAGACATCCCGGGAACACTTTTACCACATTAAAAATGTCTCGCCATTATTTGGGGGTCAAACTATTTGACTCATCAATGAACCTCCCCAGTTACAACGTGCTCAAATCTGTCAACCTCGTTCAAGAAACTACAAGGTGCTGCAATGTCTCTATTTCATTCCATGGACAGAATCTACAGATCTTTTATACCACCCACAATCCTTGGAGCCAAGATTTCCTTTGTTGGATACAAATTCAAACGAAAACATGAAATTTGTTTTCAGTAAAAACGACTAAGAAACTTAATCAAATACCAAGGTTGCATAGTATATGTTCTACCATCACATTTGTATTGATGAAACAGGTTATAGTCTTTTATCTCATCCTGAATTTTGGATCCAATCTTTTCTCCATAGCTTTATATTTACAGCCTCGGGTTTGCTCTTCCGTTGCACCTAAATTCATAAGAATATTCTGACACGCATATTTTCTGTCCCTAAAGACCCTTTCATTATCCTCGGCCAATGAAGTCCTTAATGTTTGAAAGTGCATCGAGGTGCCTGTTGCCTGCTGGACACACTGCTGGTTATGCTGAAATAAACGTTTGGAGAGTCGATTTATTGAAGATCTGTGACCCTGCTCCCTTGTGACCTGGTTTTCTATAAAGTCGGCGTGGAAGTACACCAAAGTGCCTGTTGCCTGTTACCTGGGAGCGGGAAGTGGGGTGTGGGATATGGCAGCAGGTTTTCCATTTATTCGTGAACGTCTTTTTAACTTGACAGCTTGATTCTGGTCATTTCAAAGGTGATATTGATATTGATATTTTATATCTATCGTGCTTGTACGTACACGAGTGTTTCAGAGCGCGACAAGGCAAGGGAGGGGGACAGGGGAGAACAAAACAGCGAACTTACTAGGCCCAGTGACATTGAAAATGCACAAATGCACGGGAGAGGGGGATGGGAAAAGTGCATGGAAGGGGGAGAAGTGGAAAGTGCGAAGCAGAGGAGAAACAGATAAATAACAAACAGTTTTAGTGCAGCCAGCAATTTGCAAGTGCTGGGTTTAAGGCAGCAGACAGGGTAGGTCTGATAAGTGCAGGAAGAAAAAAGGGGGGGTCGTATGGGTACAGATACAGACCCCAGTGCAAGGGGTAGCCCGGAGGCAGTGCGGGAGGGTGGCAGGGTGAGCAGGTACCTGGGCCCGGGGGACAGAGGTTGGCCAGGTGCACAGTGCCAAGAGAGAACAGATCAGCTGGGGAGAGGGGGAGCGAAGGCAGAAGAAAAGAGGAAGGTCTTGAGGTGCTTCCAGAACTGGAGATGGTTCCCCTCAAGTTTTAGAGTGGCAGGGGGGCCCCAGCCAAAGACAGAGATCTACCCCCAGCTCGTTTCTTTGAAAAACGACTGACCCTGATGCGACTGAACAATCGTATACGGTTGCTGAGTTGCTTATGAACGTGTTTCTTTAAACCAGTAGACAAATATACAGTGTGAATGTACGTTTGAATATCTTTGAAGAATACTGAACATATTTCTCAACAGTTATACTGTAGAAATACTGCTGTCTTTATACAGTATGGTCCTAATGTCTCTGGTTGCTAATAGGCCTTTTTAAAGCACGTACTGGTTGCCGGATAAGTGTGAGTGGCGTATTTTGCAGGAGAATGAGAAAAAGAAATGGCGTTGCTTAAAAGGGACGCTGTGCCTGGTATGTTTGCTGCGTCAAACACGCATAGAGCGAGTTTGGCAAGTTCAGCGGCTATACCGTTACCGCAAACCTGTGGAAATGAGAAGGCGCTACTGGAATTTGCCCAGATATACTCGTACAACCTCAAAATAAATCACAAAAACAAAACAGCAAAAGCAGAAAACAGTGATTCTTCCCAATCTTTATTTGCTGAAGACAGGGAAAAAATGGGTGGTCATGTTGATTTAAATCTCAAACCTCCAGAGGTGCAAGGTAATCTTGACATAGGCTATAGCTTCAATAGGTTGTTTATCGGTACGCCAGAAATCTTTCAAAATGACGAGATAACTCTGTTGGGGCTATCCACGCATAACGAGGAAAATGAAGATTACTCTTATGCGAACGGCAAAACGTATGGCCTCTGCGCTATGTTGGGGATGCATAGTGTGCTTATTTTACAAGAGCTGTGTAAACAAACAGACGTTTTAAATGGTGTTCTAAAGATGGTGGGTTGGTTACCTGATAAATTAAGTGAATTAATGTGTGATCTCATGACAAAAAACAACACGCAAATTGCAAATACACAATGAACCGTAGTCAAGAAAAGGGCAAGTTAGCGGAAAAAAAATGGCACTTTTTTACCAGTTGGAGAAGTAATTGATATTATTGAAACAGCGAAAAATTAAGGGTCTAAAGGTGGTAAAACTAAGGCAGGTAGTACTATAGAAAAAGTTAGTAATGAAATGCTAGACCCTGAAATCCTGGAGGCAGGTCAAGCAGATGATCTCCAATTTAAAGTTAACTTAACTAAAAAATAAGAAAACATTTTTTTACAGAAAAAAGCCATCAAGAATTTGAATAAATCATCAAGAACATTTCTGAGGGATAAGGGACTATGTAATATGATAGAGGAGGATTATCAGGAGAAGGTGATGTACAAGCAACTGATTGTGGATGTAGTAAGGGCAACAGTAGCTATTCAGTCTTTTAATGGTAATTCTAAGCCCAAAAACACTACAATACACCAGGCCACACAAAGTGAATATCAGGAGGGAGAAAATATTTTATCAGACATTTTGAAAAATAAAAAAGACTCAGGTCAGCTGGAAATGCTATTAAAGTCTATAGAATATATGAACGATAATTTTGATATCTTCAAGAACCCGGCTGCTCCCTCCAGAACAGTTACTCCAGTGTAAGCCGACTGCAAGAACTGGCCCTACGATACAACACTGGTTAACGGAGCCCAAAATAAAGTGGATGCAAGTCATCGGTTAGTGACTGCAATAGAGGGTTCAGCACCAATCTAAAGAAGGGCAAGAATACACTCTGTGAATACAGGGCTAGGATATCAGGATAAGGTGCGGGGTCTAATGCCTGTTTCCAGTACAGAAACAACCACTGTTACAAAATTGCAGGAGGGAAACAAATCAATTGCATAGAGTAATAGACAGGAAAACGTAGAGGGGATGATTTTGAGTGATGCAGAAAACAATGGTCAGTCAACTTCGAAACTGGATGAAGAAGCAGTGAAACAGATAATTGAAAATATGCTGGTTGAGAAAAGATCCACGAGCGAGAAAATGTATGCAGAGATAAATGGTAAAAAGCAAGAAGGCATAACGCAGGATGGGGATCAGTAGGGGAATATGCAAGTAGAAGTAAGGTGAATAGAGACTATGATCTCAGAAAGCCAGTATATCCTGAGTATCCAAGTTTGATACTGAGCTATCTATTTGATGATGGAGGTCCTTTGTTCCTGAATAGACCGTATATCCTGTCCTTATTTGCCGAGATTCCCGAATTAAGCTTAATATCAACCATTGATATTTTGTTGGTGGATTATATACACCAACAAAGACATGGCTATGTCTGTTTGGTTATACCTTCTGCTCTGGTAAGGTCCCTGTTGATGAATGAGCCGGCGGCATTGCAGAGCAGAGGTTTCGACATCTTGAACATTAGTCTATTGCCATGCCAAACTGAAAGGAGCTATGAAAATGTCAAGGTTGGATTAGAACAAATTCAATCTGTGAAAATAGAGCATTCGACTGAAGAAAGATCAAGGGGAACTGACATACAAGATTGGCGATGGTTAGCCATGTCTTTACGAGATTCAGTCACCCAGCTAAAACACTAAGAAAACCCCTTTAGCTCCACAGGGACTTTCAGTTTACTTAGTTGGAAATATTGTGGCAGCTTACAACTAGTAAAACATGAAAAACTAATGAAAGATCTTTCATGCTTTGATTTTATCCTGTTAAAAGAGACCTGGGCGAGAGGTGATCTATTGTGGGATGGTTTTGACACACTAAGCATGTTTGCAACTGGGGGCCATAGAGGCAGACCTAAAGCAGGCTTATTTATGGTATATCGCCAAGGGAAAAGGATTAAGAAAAGGGGGGAATGGAAAATATCTAACTCCATTTTGAGAGACATGTTTGCTGTAGAAGGACCTGGAGGTATTCTCCCCTTGATGATAGGTAACATTTATTGGAATCCGCTGGACCATACAGACAGACAGCTAGAGGTCAACTTACTATCCTGGGGGAATTTAATGGATTAGTGGCTATACAAAAATCAAGGGGGGCATATAGTTTTAGCCGGAGATCTAAATGCAGATTGTAATGTAGATCCTGTTGTAAGTGAGGAATTGATGTCTGATGTAGGGGTCACTGTACAAAAGGGAAGAAATAGCAAACATTGAGGGTCATTGTGGATAACATTTGCTAAGCCATGGGGTTTAGAGGTAGTGGCTAATAAACTACCAACGTGGAAAGCAAGGGGAACATCATCAATGATTGATTATATCTTTACATCATGCCAATTAAGCAACTGTATGAGGAAATTTGAATTGATAGTTTCCACAAACAGTGAACACTCAATGCTTACGGTGTATTTTGAGTGTCTGCTGCCTAGAGAAAATCTAATTTACTTTGATGAAGGTGTTATGGTGAACTCAAGAGGTAGTAGGGTCAAATGGATGCAGCAGAAAATTACAAAATGCATGTCAACCATGATACATGACTATGACTCATCTGTGCTGGAAAATAGAGTAACAAGGTACTCGGTTATACTTTTTTCCTCATATTTGAAGGAATAAAATGAAAAGATAAAAGATGTTAAACGTTAGGTCCGACCATTAAACAGCTTCATAGACATACATCTGATATCATGGCTCATACTCATAATCGAAAAAGTGCTAATGCGAAAAGAAGTAAGACTGCTTAAAAAAGCAGCGGGAGATGAGGAAGAAACATTACCTAAGACTAAACTAGTAAGACAACAATTTAAGAATTGGCTGATATTGTATAAAGGGAAGCTGTATCAGCGTGTTGGTGAAGAGATGTTGAATTCTCTGAAGGGTCATAACTTGTCAAATTTTTGGGATCTCGTTAACAGTCTGGAGACTACACAAATACAAATGGTAATTAATGCAATCGAGGAATGAGTATGGTGCGATCATTTTGGTAATCTATATAAAGGACATTTTCTGTGGAATATGATGTGCAATAAGGAGCAATCCAATTGGACTCTAGAGAATACAGTAGAGCATGTTGCCAGACTGATGCAAGTGAGCAGTCGCCCAAAATACAATACAACACTCCCCAATAAGAGTCAATAACCGACACACCCCGGTCGGAAATGAGACCAAGACCAAGTGCGGGAGAAGTTAAGAGATAAAGTTTATCTAAGTAAAATAGGGCATACAGAGGACTCTGTACACTCAGCGCTCTGCCAAACAATAGAAAAACATTCATATTTATTACAAAATCACGTCATCGATGATGTAGAATCTAGGGGGCACATGAGTTGTGGGGATTGAGATCAGTGAGGACTGGACATTATGTATTCTTTAGGCCCGGTGCTTCAGGTTTGGGGGAGGTCCACGTGGTGCCAGCGCGGGCTGCACAGGTCTGCTGGGCTCTTCTGGGTGGAGCGCAGGGTCAGATGATGTCCGAGCTGTTACAATTTACGTTACTTAACAATGCCTTTTGGCCACACATACTCTGACATTTATTGGCATTTCGCTAACCATTTAGTATATCTCACACTCATAAGTTAAATACACTTAAAAGGGTTACTTCACAAATCAGATGCTTTATCTTGGGGTTACATTCTAGGGCTATCTGCATTAATTCCTTTGTTAGATCTATTAGGGGACAGCTCAATAATGTGTTAGTACAAGAGAGGATATATTATCACTTGGAATTTGAACATTCAGGGTGAGCTGGGGTGGTACTTGGTCGAAGGGCACACAACTGGCACATCAAACAGAATTTGGGGTCAGGGGGTTGGGTGTAGTGTTTCTGAACCTGGGGGTCTGCTAGTACTGATTCAGAGTTATGGAGATGATGTTTTTTTCCAAGCCGGCGCTGTGGTCCAGTTCACTTGCAAGGTAGTGATGTAAAAGGAAGATGAAAGATACAGTGTTTGGAGTGTTACTTTTTACACTCAAGCATCCGTGAGAATGGGCTCACTGTAATGGCGGCACTGGGGAGGAGGAGATGGGTGTAGTTGGCTAATTGTGAGCAGACCCAGGGGGAGAGGTGCAGACTTGCAGGCCGGCGCTTCTGCAAGGCCTACCAGAACCAATTACAAAATGGAGTCGGTGATTGTACAAAATGGTGTCGGGAGTCAGTCCTCTTATGGGTGTTGCACGTGTATGTGTCACCCCAAAGCTGTCGAGAACATTGGCCAGTGGCACATGGTCAGCCGCGGAAGGAGCATAGTGTGCATATGGGGATAAGAAGTAAGGGGAGGGGGGGTCAAAAAGACCTTTCCTCCCTTACACTGATCATGAGATCCGAAAATTCCAGGACTACAGGCCCTAACAATTTGTCGAATAAGATTTTGAAACACAACATACCTTTTTGGGTGAGAGTCTTACACATTCTGTTTGCTGATGTACTGAATACAAAGACCATGGAAAATTATCATTTGTTCTACCTGTCTTCAAAAAAGGTTGTTGATTAAGCTATAGGCCATTGTTATAGTGGATTCAGATTCCACAATCTTTGCCTCTCTTGTATTACTACATATCCAGACATGGATCGATGAAAATCACATCTTAGACAATAAACAAATAGTATTCAAAAGGGAATGGGAACTGATTGTGGTGGTCTGATAATTCGATGTTTACAGAAGACAGCTTTGCTGAAGGATAACATGCCAGTATTTGTAGTATCTATGGATCTCACTATGGCCTTTGACATGGTGGATAGGCTGATACTATGGCAAGGTTAATGGATTTGGGAATGCCACAGGGTCTGTTGGACATAATTATTGCTCTTTCATCTAGTACGAAAATGTGAGTACGCCCGAATTCAGAGGGACTTATGTCTAAGGAAATTGAAATTGCAAATGGGCTAAAACAGGGCTGGGTGCTGGCAAAGCTTTGGAGGAAAAAGGTATGGTTACTTCCAAGATAGGTGGAATCAGTGTGGGATGGATCTCTTACGCTGACGATTTCCTGCTGTTAGATAGTACAAAGCTGGGACTTCAGCGTTTGATAAATGAATATGGGATATTTGAGGGTGAATTAAAGTTAAAAATAAACTCTACCAAGACAGTTATCATTTGTCTGGGAAGAAGTAACAAGTGCCAAGCGAAGTTTTCATGGTGCTTTGAAGGTAAACACAGAAAAACTCAAATTTTCCTACAATATCTAGGTTATTCCTTTACTGGAACTGTCTCGATAACGATGGCCAAAAATTGTCTCAAGTTAAAGGCAGAGATAGCCGTAAGGCAAATGCGCATTTTTGAAAGGAAATACGGAACATTTTCCATGTTACCTGTGAGAGAGTTCTATAGGTTGAAAGTTTTGCCTAGATTGTTGTACAGTCTTGAATTTTCTGCATATTACTTTATGGACTATCCCAAAGTAGTGGAAGGGATTGTGTGGAGAGGGGTGTTGTTCTTTCTACCAAACAGTGTTCCTATGGAACCTATTAGATATGAATTTGAGTTACAGCCATTGAAATCATGTGTGCTATGGAAAAGAGCATCCTTATGGAGGAAGTGTTTAACAGCTAAAAAGGAAGAATTATATGCAATAGAAGGAGCTGGATGAATCTCTGTAGTCTTCATGACAGAATTAAAAATAGAGGTAGAAGACTTGTTATTAAGTCTGGGAGTGCCTTTATCTACCCTGTTAGATAATCCGGATAAGGTAAAAAACATTTTGAAAGGAAATGATTGGTCTGATAATAAGGTACACATCTCACGATCTAGAATCTACTGTCAAGCAGGTTCTTTTTGGAAATTCTATCTGGAAATTGAAGGATACCTAAGTAAGTATCCAAGCAGGTTGATAAGGAACACAACGATGCGTTTCAGGATGAACATCATGAAGACTCAAGAGATACTAAACGTTAGAAATAGGAATAGTGGTGAAGAAAACTGTTGTCATTTTTGCAATGTGGAAGATGAAAAATAAACTCTCCAACATGTTTTAATTGTTTGTCCGGTACTCCCCTCGCAGAGAATTCAATTTTTCTCACATTTTGTATATTCCATTTCCCTGTTAATAGAGAGTTCCTATGGCATCAAATGTTGCACGGAAATATCATCTCAATAAAAATCAGATTAGTTGTTTTTGTGAAAAACATCTGTGATCTGTCGTGATGAAAATGTGTTGCTACGAAGAACCGTTTCGCCCAATATAAACTGAATAACAAGTTATGAAAGGTCCATCAGATTCATGGATTTTTATTAATGATGAATCGTTATATAAGATATGTTATTTTGGGGATTTTGATGAAATTTAAAATGTGAATTGGAAATTTGTGGAGACTAGGAGTGTTGTGAGATCATAGCTGTCTGTTTTAAATCAATAGGTTTATGACGAATTGAGCTGAAATATATATGTAACATTGTGTGTATTTTATGATTGCATACGGATTTAGTCTTCCTGTCTTGGTTCATATTACTTTCTTCCTTTTTATGTTTGTTGCCTTTCTGTTTTCTCTTTTTGTAAAGGTTTAAACAAACCAAATACAAATACAAAAGAAACATCTTTGAAACGCAGAAGGTATCCACAGCTATGCATTTCCTATAAAGTGATAGGGTTCTCCATACTACCATTGCATAGAGCAAGAGGAGCCCTGGCTCCCGACGAATAACCTGAATTGGAACACCTTTAGGAAGGGACAACACTTTCTTCCAGAACATGTCCTCCAAGATCAGCCATATTCTGAATGGAAGTGTAAATGATGCTTCCACTCCATAGGTCAATGTTGACACAACATTCATTTTGTAAAGATTCAAGATGGGGAGCAAGGAGTAACGGCTATACCACCGCAATATAGCGTAAGCCCTTGACCAGCCAGACCTTAGACCTTTGCTCTTAAGACCTTCTCTCTCGGAGCGTCTGTCAAGCTAGTGTTCAGACATATACCCAAATAGGTGAAGGTCTTCACCTTCTGTAAGGGCTCTTGATTTAACCACCATTTAAAGTCCCTCTTTCGTTTGCCCTGATATGACTGAAAAATTAAAATTCGATATTTTGCTGCATTTATTCTCAAACCATTCCCTTCAACATATTCTTGCAGTAAGTTGAGCTGGTGCTGCAAACCAATCTGTGTCTGGTCCAAAAGGACCAGCTCATCCCCGTACAGCACCAGCCCACAGCCATTCCATTCAAGCTTGGTGTGTAGGTCTTGCTCTTCCCAAAGTATCGCCCAGAGCTGAAATAAACAGATTGAGAGGGCTGGTGCCAGTGCGCATCCCTGCTTCAGGCCCTTAGGAGTTCTTATCGGTCTTGATAGGCGACAAGCCAAATTCAATCTAACTCTCAAAAGGCCTGAATGGCTTGCAGCAAATTGATAGGGAAACCCCAATTCAACATTTTGTTCCACAGGACCTTTTAAATTTATGCTGTCAAAAGCTAAATATAACTTTGAATGATTCTTGTGTGTTCAACTTTTCATAATGTTTAATAAAAACACATTCAGTCTCATGAAAACTCCTTTGATGAATCCAGACTGATGGATATTATACCGGTTTGCAGATTTATCCATTTCCATTTTCATGTATCAACAATCTAACAGTCAACTATCTTCCTGATCAACCCCAAAATGGCAATAGGGCGATCATTTGTTGGATCCACCCTGTTGCCCTTTTTGAAGACCGGGAAAATAATGTCAATTTTCCAAGTCTGAGTAACCTCCCTCAAATGCATTATCTGATCAAACAAGACAAGTAGAACATTGGCCCCTAGTTTGAGTCCTCTGTCAACATGACTTTCGTCAGCCAGTCTGGGCACAGTGTTTGGGAATTACTCGCCTTCTTTATGAGGGCCATACTATCCTCCTTCTCAAATAGAATATCCCACTCATTATTTCATATTTCCCACATCTATTTCGCCAACCTTATTAGAGGCACTATATACATTATCAAAGTGGTCAGTCCATGCCTCTTCTGGCTCATCACTTATCTGTGGAGCTGTTTGTTGGATGTTTTTACTATTTATATGTTGCCAAACTTCCCCAGTATGTTTCTTGCAAATTAGTTTTAACATGTTCTCCACATAATGCTGGATCATCAAAGCCTTATGTCACCACAGTGGTTTATAGTCAATGCAGCGAAATCGATGCATCGACATATCAACGCATCGAAAAAGATGCATCGACTATAAAATCGACAGACCATCTTTTACAAGTAAAATTGCCTTTCTATAGAAACCAGTTCATCGAAAATATAAATGGACTGGTTTCAATAGAAATGCACGTTTAGATGTAAAAGATAGCATTTTTAGTAACGTTCAAATGTTACATGGATCTGTCCAGTGCTGAAATTTCGGCACTGGCCAGCTCTGTGTAATGTTTTCATGTTTTTTTGTATATTGGGGGCGCGGGGGTTTCCCCCCAACCCTCAGACCCAACCCCCCTTACCGTAGCCCCAACCCTAACCTCAAACCCTAACCCAAACCTTAACCCTAATCTAACCCTTAATCTTACCCTCGCCCCAACCCTAACCCCTAACACAAACCCTAACCCTAATGTAAACCTTTATCTAACCCTAGCCCTAACCCTAACCCTAACCCCTAACCCTAATGTAACCCTTAATCTAACCCTAGCCCCAACCCTAACCTCAAACCCTAAGCCAAACCCTAACCCTAATCTAACCCTAGCCCCAACCCTAGCCCTAAACCTAATCTAACCCACAGTAACTAATTTCGATGGATCCATCGAATTATATTCAACAAAATGGACATTTGATGGAATGGCAGTTCGTTGCTTATAATTCAATGGTATGGTGTTAGATCCATTAGTATTTGATGGATTGACCAGATACCCACCACAGCCAATTCTTGTATGATTGTTTTCTCTTTTTTAAGCGGTATAGCATCTCTAAATCTGGTAGAGCTTTGAGTTGTATAATATCAGTTCTAATCAGTTTCCTTCTCTCAACTAGCTCTCGATCAAACACATGACTATCTTTAAAGGACTGTTTACCCACCTTTGTATAATGTTCAGTGAAGTCTAACAAGATCGGGGAATAATTAAGTATTCTTTGTCCATCCTGGCCATTCCAGTTTGTTATCCCATTGCTGTATCTGAGCTTCAGTAACCTTACGTCCTTGGATTTCATCCTCAGGCTATTCTGTCCTTCTGAAATTTCTACTTGCACTCCATAGTGGACCGCCTTACCTTTCTTCAAGCTTCCCAAATTAATTTTTTAAGATGTGATGATCCCTACTTGAGGAAGGGATTGCCTTAATGCTCTGTACTAATGGCAATAAATTACTTGAGGTAAACATATGATCCAGAATAATCCATATAATACAGATTCTTGGACTGCATTTCCCATGACCAAGTTGGCTGTCCCGGGTGTCACCCTTGATCTGCCCATTTAGTAGATGAAGATCCCTCATGTTAGCTTCTCGTAAGCTTTTTATCCCTCTTTTCACTGAGGGCTTAGATAAAGGGCATTCCTCATCCAACACCTGAATCTTTTTGTCCAAACAAGTCATATTTGAGTCACTGCAAATCAAGATGATAGGGTTAATCATAGCTGCATTACACTCATCAGTCATTTCCATAACACAATCTACAAACTCCCCGTCCCCTATGGCCGGTGGGTTCCAGTACAAATTGAACACTACATACAGGTTTCCACATGTTAGTCTCATTGTATCACTTCGTATAACGGTCTTCCGAATGTAAGGGTTAGGGTTTCACACCTCAGCAACTACTAAGCCAAGGTCTAGAGTAGACCTGACACAGGCCTTCCTCTAGAGCCTTTAACAGCAGGGTACAAATAGATGGAATACCCACGCAGGATTGAGGGAAGGCACAGTCGGTCTCTTGTAGGTAAAGGATATCAAAGTCTTAAAACTTAAATTGCTCCTGTCTGAACAAATGGATGAAGCCCTGCTTATTCCAGGATCATATTTCTAAGCCCTTGGGAGGTACTGCATCATTCAGTTAATCCCCTTTCTTCTTAACCACATGAGCCTCCGCCAACCAAGCCCAAGACCCCTCCTGTGCATATTGACCCTCTGTGCCCTGCTGCAATATAACTTTCTTTCCCAGAGTTCCTCTCCAAACAATGTGACACTAAAGGGGATTCTCTTATTATTAAAGAAGCCTGTCATGCCATTAGTTTCTACTTCCACCTCTAAGACCTCATATTTCCCCTTTTTGATCTTTCTATTGTCTTAACGTGTATTTAGTGTTGCATTCTCTTTGCTCTAGCTTGACCTTTTACACTCTCTAAACCTTTGTAAGTGACCATCATTAAGACAAATCCCAAAGGTAACAAGCATGGTTCACCCTTAAATAACACATGATTAATTACAGAAGAATCCAAATGGAGCAGTACACAGTCAAGCTCATGGTCAAGCTAATGGTCGGTTACAAATTCCACCTGTTTTATATGAGATGAGCCAATTGCTCTCAACTTGTGAATATGGTGAAACAACTTCAAAACGTTACTTCGTGCATAATCAATCCATCATCCGTATGCCCCAATCTTTCTAGCAAAATACATGTTTCCAAATTGACCTTGGTCTCCCTAGGTTTAAGAGGGCCTCTAACATCAGAACCTGTCGAAGATGCCCACCCCTGATTATCTTTATGCTCCAACTTGTATTTTGAAATTGATATTTATCTTTTTTGCTTCATTGTTAAGAAATATGGGATTGGCCTATCAAAAGCAGCCATAGCCGATTTTCCTGCATCTGGCTCATGCTAACACTTTCTGTAATTTCAACATTATGGGCTCCACAAGCTAGTTTGAGTTGATAGGTCCATGAGTTTGTTCATAAGATCCTCTTGGGTACTGCTTCCTTGCAGCTGATCATGAGACAGCTCATTCGCACCCTGTTGCCTCAACCCAGCTTCTTGTCAGCTTTTAAATTGCTTATTTTCACCAGCTTTCATCTTAACAGGTGTTGGTGAGGTGAGAGAAATTTCTAAACTATGCACAAATTTTCTCGAGTTGTTGGAAATGGGCTTTTTAGTCTGGCCCAAGTTAGGCTTCTTCTGCCGCACCCTGGCACCGTTTTTCTTTTTCTTTTTCCCTGAAAATGTACCATGCTCTCCGCGGGTAGTCATATGATCTTCATCTTCTGTATTTGGATGCTAAATTTACATGCTCTTCCTCCGTCGAGGAATTCACCAAAATAATTTTCTTCTCCATCAGAAAATATGTCAATGGTTGCTAGAACAGGAGCTACCTCACAGGCCTCCACCCCATTACATTACTGACTTCCAGACCCTCTGCTATTACGGGGGCAGGCCTAGCTAGTCATCTATGGCTGACCTTCCACCAGATCATTAGATTCCAAAGTTACTCTATTATCTTGCGAGTTTACATCAACCAGGTCACTACAAGGGGCCTTTCCCCTGTTTCTTTTTGTTGAGAGAATTGAGTTCACACAGGTCCTTTCATTTCCCATTTCAGTTAGTAGCAGGTCTACCACCTAATGAAACAATGCCTGCACATGCTCAGAGTCTTTATCCAGCTTTCCTTGTGCTGCCATGATGAACCCCTCAGTAAATATAATCTTGGAGTGTATTATCGCTAACAGTGCAGCATGTTAGCTACTAACTTTTGCTACTTACCACGTACCAGCCTTGTTGAATAAAGTGATGGTCACACCTTTGCTAAAGAAACATGGGCCAAATTACAAAATGTGTAGTAATTTGAGACCGATAACAAACGTGCCCTTTTTGTTAAAAATAATAGATAAGTTGGCAACTACCAGCTCCACAAATATGTGGAAAATGCAAAATTCTTCACCCCATGCAATCGGGTTTTAGGCCTTTTCACAGCACAGAAAGCACGCTGCTGGATCTGTAGGCAGAAATGCTTGACATCATGGATAGGAGTAAATCGGGGCTTCTGATTTCGTTAGACCTGTCAGCAGCCTTCGATCTCATTGATCACAAGAAACTGCTTTCAAGGCTTGCGGACCACTGAGGTTGCTCTAGTTGAGTGATCAACTGGGTTGACTTCTTCCTCCAGGACAGAAAGTCAAGAGTAGTCTGCGGCAACGCTTTCTCTAAGCTGGAGCTGATTAACTGCAGTGTACCGCAGGGACCATGCCTCTCGCCGGTCCTGTTTAATTTCTTCTGTCACACCCTATGTGACCTTTTGGATTCTTTGGGAGTGCAATTTTCGAACTATGCAGATGACAACCAGCTTATCATGCAACTGAGTGGGGAATATGAAAAAGATCTGGAGAGCGTGGAACATATTTATAAATCCATCCAAATTTGGATGACAACAAATGGACTCTGTCTTAACCCTGCCAATAACGAGTTCTTGATCTTTTGGTCCAGCAGTCGTGTGCCAAATTGACCACATAGTATGATGGCTTTACTGTAAACGGACAACCTTTAAAAACAGCATCTAATGTGAAAGCCCTAGGAGTCACCCTGGAGCTATCTCTTGGCACAGAATCTCAATACCACCGGAGATTGCTTAGACTGGTACAGCCTTATGTCTCCTTGACAAATTGTACCACGCTCGTTCGAGCGGTAATAATACCCAGGTTTGACTACTGCAGTGCACTTCTGGGCGGAGAAGGCAAGAGCTGCATCAAAAAGCTTCAGACATTGCAAAATGATGCAGTCCAGATCATTAAAGGCACCGCAAGAAGCAACCTGGTATTTGGACACAGGAGGGAGTAACACTGGTTGCCAGTTGAAGCCAGGGTACAGTTTAAGATGAGAACCATTGTGCATAAATGCCTATACAGTCCTTCTCCAGAATACCTGAAAGAGCACCTGACTCTGTAGAAACATCTTAGAGTACACGGTCTAAGGACATAATGTGCCTGACCCAACCCAGATGCAAACGAGTCAGAGGCAATGGACGCTCTTTCACAGCTCAGGCAGAGTTGATTTGGAACAAGCTCCCCATTGACAATCGCATGGAAGAAAACAGTACCACTTTTGGAAAACGTCTTTAAGACGTTTTTGTTTGTCTAGACTGTGAGTTATTCTTGTTTGACTACATGTTGCGCCCTGATGCCTGCGGGCTCCGGCGCCTTATAAATAAGCATAAACATAAACAATTCCTGCACATCCACAGAGTCTTTATCCAAGCTTCCTTGTACAGCCGTGATGAACCGCTCAGTAAATATCCTCTTGGAGTGTAACATCTCTAACAGTGCAGCATGGCCCTCATGATTATCATTTATGGTCTCATACATCATTAGGAATGGTGCAAGTGTAATAGTCAGTGCTGAAATTATGTTGAAATCATCTCTACCGAAGGGTTTATAAGACTCCTGACTAAGGCCTTTAGGTGTATTTCATGACGCTTCTGGAATAAGTATTCTGTTGATGAGGATGAATAGATCGAACCTCTCGCATTTCTCCCACTGCCCCCCAAACACCTTCCTGGAAGATCCAACCCTGGGTCCTCTACCTCAACCGCTCCATGAGTTAGTACTCAAGATGGTTTTCTAAGAGAAGTTCTTGTGGCAGCAGAAAACTGGGCCCTGGGGCTATCATCCGCTCCCCCAGCGGCCTCCACAGCAACATCAGGTTTCCTTACACCCACCGGCTCCTTCTCATTTCATTCATTTGCCACCATATAAGTAATGGAGTAATGTCCTGTGTTAATATGACAGCCAATTTGGACTCTATCAACACATAATCATTCAATTTTCAGACCTCTTTGTGTAATCAATTGGATATTTGCCCACACATTGACTGTCCATGGCCCTGCTAATCCCTATGGCCATTGCCACCAATTCCTGCCTCTGCCCGCCCAACACACCTCCTCGTGGGAACTCTTTGAGCTTGCTTTACTCAAGCCTTATCATCAAGCTTTCCATTCAAAGTGCCTGCCGGTGTTTGTTCAAAGCAGTCTTCTGAGAATTAAGGAATTAATTGGTGTTGTAAACATGCTTCTGGTATGATAAAAATGTCTTCACAAGACTTCCTTCAACCACTCAATTTATAAGCACTCTGCGTGTCCTTCACTGAAGTCCTGTTAAAAACAAGCATTGGAAAGCCAACCTTTTTGGCTTGTGCATATGTTGTAAGCTTTTGCCGGCACTGCTATTAGAAGGCCATTTTGCAACTGCTAACAACAATGAGTAGTTAATACCACTATAGCTGTGCCTGGTTAGTGCCTTTCCCATGCCTTCACAAAAGCCCAAACAGTTGGCATTGCCAATGCTTGGTTTGTTTACTTAGACCTGGATTGACAGAGTATAATACTCTAATAAATATACCCTTTGCCAGACCTACTTCATATGTCAGTGGGCTGCCCAGGACACAACGGCCAAGATGCCCAGGCAGCATCCCTGCCCTCCTCCTCTGCCAAACTTTAGGTAGCTAATCATAGACATGGCTCGCTCCCTCCTGCTAAGGCCCCATGTATCTGTATGAGTTCCCCTCTCTGTATCTTCATTGCGAGGGGCAAGTGGGCCACATTCTTTGCATACTCTCTGGACAATAACCATAAGAGTTAATACAGTCTGACATAGATGGGTTCATCCCAAAACCTTTCTATGCTTCTGTAGTCATTCTAAAGGAAAACCCATTATATATTGATTGGGGTATATTCGTTATAAAGAAATATTTGCAAGTTAGCAATTGGGTGTGCATTTTCTGCAAATACTCTGCTTACAGCTTTGTTCCTTTGGAGACTTTCAATCAAACCCAGGAACAACATCCTTCTGGTTGCGCAGGAATGCTCACCATTCATGTCCCTGAAGATGGACAAACAGTCTTGTGGCATGGCAAGCAGGACCGTCAGTTTTAGTTTCTCCACTCTGGTCTCTCCACACCGTGCATTTCCTGCATTGATTAAAAGGTACTGCCAGGGATTCAGGATAGTCAACACATTGTGGTTATCCCTCAAAATCTGCAACTAGTAAAGATTGTGCAGATTTAGGATCCAAGGACTAGATGTGTCTTCTGTCTCTGCATGCTACTGTGGATCTAAGTCTCCCAGGTGGGCAGTTTCTAGAGAGCTACAGCCCGCCACCCCCCCCTTACCCCCCTAATTGCTGGAAGTGTGCACAAGGCAAAGCACCGAGAGGGAAGATGAAAACTATGTTGCCAAATATACATTCTCAAAATCCAACTCAGAAAAGTTGTCTTGGAAAGGATGATCTTGGTGTAGCTTATCTTTCCCCCTCTCAACGTTGCTGGTTGGAATCAGAATATACAATTCTGTGGTGATACATAATTTAGATTTTGGGAAGTGTGGCTTGCAGTTTATTAGGCTGACCACATACCCCTGAAGCTCCTTGAGTCGCTCCATGAGATGGCTGACAAAAGCCATATGCAGAGTGCAGGGGGCCTTTAACAGGTAATGTGGAGACATATTGGGCCTGATTCAAGGAATGTTTGCGCTGTGCAAAGTGACCTTTTACCGGTGCAAAGTGACTTTGCACTTCCAACAAACACCTTGATTCATGGAGCAGTGCAAAGTGTAGTGTATTTTTGCAGTGCAACGTTACTTTGCACTGCAAAAATACACTTTGCACTGCTCCATGCCTCAGGGTATTTGTTGGCAGCACAGTCACTTTGCACCGGTAAAAGGTCACTTTGCACAGTGCAAAGAATTCCATGAATCAGGCCTTTAATACTTTGACATCAGGTCATAATCAGCCAAGTACTCAGATACAAGACAAATGATCTATGGAGACTGATCCTGCTGCCTACCATGGGCTTCTGACAGCTGCTCATTAATGGTAAAGTGTCATTAATGAACTGCAAGGGAGCTCTGGAGCCCGAGGAGAGAAATAACATACTACACCACATCCAGTCAATAGTCACCATGTTCCTGAATTTGTTCAGCAGACACTCATGAAAGGAATAGCATTAAGGATGGGCAATTAGAATGAAGAGGGGCAGAAGAACTAAGTGAACGAGGGATCTGAGGAAGATGTCAGAACTGTTTGCAGATGTCAAAGTGACAAACACAGCCACAATCTAGGGTATATGTGTATAGGGGACATTGGGCCTCATTATGACCTTGCCGATATACTGGGGTAAACCCGCCAGGATACTGGCAAAGGATATTACCGTTTCCAGCATTCGGTCCGGCGGCATTGCCGGACTGGATGTTTTTAATCCCCATTCATGAAGTCCCAGAAATACTATTGCTGGTAGTGACAGCTTTCTTTGCCGGTAGGGCGCCTGCCTTACCTTTTAGCTGGAGGTAATTCGGGTGCCCCATGGGCAACCCTGTAGTGGACATGAATACCGGCACTTTAATACCGGACCGGCTGACTCCGAATGAGGCAAATGCTGATAACACTGTAAGCCCTCAACAGGGCATTTGAAATATGTGTGTAAGTTTGTGGGGATAAGGGGTGTGCCAGATTTAAAGTGGCATGCTGGCATATAGTGTGGGCACCGAAATGTGTACAGTGGCAGAGGAAGCATACATGCAATATAGGGCAATTCTGCCATTACTTGTGGACACAAGCTAAGCATCAGGGACATGCACTTTACAGTGGCTGGGCTGGCATATATGGTGGCCACCAAAATAAATGCGTTTAGCAGTTAGAATGCTGGCATTTTTTTGTGGAGGCTGCATCACGAAAGTATTTTACAATGGTGATGATTACAATACACTGTGTGGGCATCATTATAATTGTGTTTTACAATGGGATTGTTGGCATATATTTTCAGCGAAGGATCATGAAAGTGTTTTTATTGTAGGCTCAGCATCATGGATGTGTTTTGCAGTGTCAATGTTAGAAGATGCCGTGTGCCCAACATCTTATAGGTCTTTGAAAAGGATGGATACTGAAGGATATTTGGGGTTCAGCATCATGAAAGTGCTATACAATTCTCCTTCATACTGTTGGTGACCTGGTGTCTATTTTATCATGTGATACTGTTAGAAATGATTGTAAATTATATGGATTTTTATCCTATTTTTCACAAATATGGTAGTGTTTGTTACATGCACTATTTCTGCCCAATAATTAAACAAATGTCCACAGTGGGATTGGAACTCCCCCTGCATAACCTTTCACATTACTGAGGGCTCCCCTTCCGTGCTCTGGCACTCACGTTGATTTGTGAGGGAACAAATGTTTTGCTGAAAATATTCACGGGCTGTCACTCACCTTGAATCATTTAGAATGCTGGTGCCCCCTTGCGAAACCCCCACCCCTCGACAACCGGGTCCCTAAAGTTACACCAGCCAATGGCCACTGGTTAATGCTGCTTGGCCCACAGCTCAGGCTGGAGGGGGAATGCTGCATGCACGTGCTTACATTTCATTAACCAGGCTTCCTGCCACACCCATAAAGTGAATGTGCAGTGTCCATCCAATTCAGACATGCAAAACCACCATAACAATGACAACTGCCATTTCCCAACAGATTTACACAAATTAAGCCTGTGTTTTTTTCAGTATCAGGAAAACTAGTAGCAGTTCGCAAGCATCACTTGAATGGGCATGGTTTGAAATGTCCAGCAGTCACAAGATGGCGCGCTTCAGCGCATTGCTTAGTTCAGCAGTCACAAGATAGCGCGCTTCAGCGCATTGCTTAGTTCAGCAGTCACAAGATGGCGCGCTTCAGCACATTGCTTAGTTCAGCAGTCATAAGATGGCACGCTTCAGTGCATTGCTAAGTTCAAACACCTATGCTGTAAATCTCCATGCTCTGAGGCGTTTGATTTTACGAGCAGATATGGTCGGCATTTACGCCATTCTGCTTTCCTTGAAATTACGTTATGCTACATCTACAGTAATGTGAAGGAGGATCAATGTGCTTCATCTCACATTCTACCACCACCTTAATTATGTATACAATTTTGAATCTCCTATCCTCTTGTACCGTGCTCTGCTCCAGCTAGTGTTAAATGTGCCTGCATGCCAGTACATGTATACATATAAGACGTACCTACATACACAATGACTAACAACATAATAGGTATACAGCCACACAATGTTTTAACACAACACATCTAGGCATTTTCAGAAATTATAGTTTCCTATACTGTAGAACTATTCATACTATAGAACTATTCACCCTTTATAGTTCACATTCACAACTAAGGACTCGTACAATCGCATTTTTTTCAAAACATAGGTTACTTGTGGTAGTTCTGATGCTGAACAAAGTCCAGACGCTTCTTTTGAAAACGACATTCCAGAAATGCCCATTTGTTTTCTTGGCTCGCAGGACGGAGGAAAGACAAATATTGTCAGATGGAAAAAGAAGAAAGGCATAACAGGTGTGCCACTTTCAGAAGAGGAACACTTTCCCTCATGCTGACAACTGCAGGCCCGCCGCGGCCTTCAGCATCGGTGCAGCCCGCAGGAATAGCTCGGTTAGGAGTCCATTTGCTCGGTGGTTACTGAAAGACATGCGACTGGCACCCCACAAGGCACATTTTTCGAAGTGCGCTCTAAATGTGAAATTCAAGACCTGTAACAAAAAGCCACTGCCAAAGCCACCGAGGGCATACTGCGTCACAGACATTTGCATTTGATACTACAAATATAAAATGCGATACTAGAACCGAGGCCGGCTCACCCTTCATCCTGTGAAATGGGAGAGAGGTTGGTTGGGGCCTTATTGTTGCCAGGGCCACTGAACGCCTCTTGAAGCGAGTAGGGTCACCAGATGTCCCGGTTTTGCAGGAACCGATATTGGGTGCTCTGTCCCCCTTTCTCAACATTATGTTTCCATTGGAAAATGCAGTGGTCCCGGTTTTTTGTAGTAAGTATTCATAGCTGGCAGGAGGAAAGCAAAATAAAAATTACCCCTGCTATCTGCACAGGGAGTATTCATTCTATTAACGAGTAGGAGGCGAGCATTATGCTTCAACTTCTTTTATTACTACTTCTCAGCAGTTCAACAAACTTACATATAAACTCTGAAGTGTCCAACAGTAACGTTTCTTTCTCCAAACTATAAAACCCATAGGGCCTCATTACAAGTGAGGCGGTAAGGGGTTAACGGCAGGGGTGTTGCTAGGTCTGGAAAAGACCCGAGGCTATGCTGATGTCGGAACTGTCAGGGCTGGGGGCTAGCTAGCCTTTTGGTTGTAGCTCCTGAGATTCTATCTGGGGGCTACAACCTAAAGACCAGGGGCTATAGTCCCCTTAGCCCCCCCTAGCAATGCCTCTGGTTAACGGCCTCGTACCGCCTCATTGCGAGGTCCCCTCGCAGGACCCGCTCTGGACGTCTGGTCAGACCAGATGTCCTTTGCGGGTCCCGCGAGGGGACCAGCATGCTAACAATGGGCCCGTCATGAACGGGCCCATTGTTAGCATGCTCCCCATTCCCATTGAGCCCTATGGGGGCTCAATGGGAATGGGGATGGTCCGGGTTCCCTGAATGGAGAATTACCGGGCCCTCCAAAGTCGGATGGCTCGGTATTTCCCCAACTGTGCGAAGACTTTCGAACTTGTCAACTTAACCGCCAATAACCTCCCAGCCTCTCAAGCCACTCTGCTCCTCATTCTTGCTCTCAGCTATTCTCTGTTCTTCCCCTATGAAAACATACAACAGAAGATTTTAGGGTGGTGTCCATGTAGTACCCTAATTTACACATTTATAACACATTCTTAGACAATACATGATTGGGTAGGAATTTAACTAGTCTTTAATAGAATTAATACTCCCTGCGCAGATAGGAGGGGTAATCTTTATTCTATTACAAGACTGGAGGTGAGCATTATGCTTGTTCAAAGCTTTCTCAACAATGTTCCTGCTAAACTTTCTGTTGGTTTAAAATAAAACTCTTTAAATGTACGATCACTCGACCAGTCTGCTGCTAGCATGATCCTTCTTAACGGTACTCCTGCCATAATGGCTCTGGAGGCCATTGCTCCTCTCACGGAATGTGCTCCATACACACCAACATCCACACCTGCTGCTTGCATTACCTCCTTGACCTATCTCGCGATGGTAGCTGATGTAACCAGGTGAAAAGGCTTCCGACGCACAATTAATAGCTGAGTGGTACTCACTGACCTGCTCTCTGCTGTCCTGCCTTCTTACTCTTTAATGCATCTTGCTACGCACCATTTAGTATTACTCTGGAAATAGGAGTAGTGGACGGTAGTCGTCCCTGTCTTAGTCCTCCTAGCTAGAGAAGGTTACTCCTTCCGGTCCGAAGGACCGCCTGTTTATTTCCAGAGCTCTAACGTCCAACACTCGCTTGCATGAAATCAGGCATAACAGCATCGCCAGTTTGCCTGACAACTGCTTCAGAGAAAGGTATCTATCTGATGGCCACTAATTAATGCAGTACTGCTATCACATCCCACATTGTACTATACCTGGGCTCTGGGGGTTCTTTGTACTTTGCTCCTCTGATGAGCCTCACTACCGCCGGGTGTTCCCCAGCTGGGACGCCTTCAATTGGCAGGTGCCCTGCTGAGATCGCTGACCTGTACACTCCTATCGTATGAAAAGCTCTCCCGTTCTGCAATAATTGCACTAGAAAATTCAATATCTCCACTACGGTGCTGAAACTGGATGAACACTTCTCCCTCGACACCAGCTTGTCCACTTGGCCCAAGCCGCGTCGTAGCTCCTCCTAGTGGATGGAGCCCAGGATTCAGCGATAAGCTGTGCAGCTTGCACCAAAATTCCTGGCAGCGCCCAGCTTCTCCTGATATCCTGCATGCAGCGAGCGGGAGTGTCCCTCTCGCTCTCAGAGGATGACACGACCCAGCTGGGTCCGTGAGCAGTTGCTCTCCTTCGGGGAGGACTCTCGGTAGATCTGGTGATAGCTCCAGCAACGTTGGGAACCACACTTGCGACTTCCACAATGGTACTACTAAAATCAATTCCGCTTTCTCCCTCCGACATTTCGCTAGACCTCTGGTCAACATCACGAAGGGAGGAACTGCATAGTGTAGTCCCCTGACAAATTCTGCAGGAAGGCATCGGTCCCTTGTGCTCCCAGATCCAGCCTCCAGCTGAAGTACTCGCTCGTCTGGGCATTGAGCCGGGACGCAAAGAGGTCCATGTGCACTGGCCCCCATCTCGTGTTCATAATCTGAAACACTGTTGGATTCAGTCTCCTTTCGCTGGAGTCTGTTAGATATTGTGAATTCCAATCTGCCACTATGTTCAGTGTTCTGGGCATGTATTCTGCCATCACCGACATCTCGGATTGTAGGCAGAAATGCCAAAGATCTTTCGCCAGCTCCGCTAGCATCTTGGACTTCATCCCTCCTAGATGATTTATGTATCAGACTGCTGATATGTTGTCCATTTTCAGCAGAACGCACAACTTCACTTTTCCCTTTGTGAATGCCTTGATCGCAATTGATCCTGCTAGGAGCTCCAGGCAGTTTATGTGAAGGCGAAGCTCTGCTTCTCTCCACTTGCCTCCGGTCTGCAAATTCCCACATCTGGCTCCCCAGCCCTTCCGGCTGGCGTCTGATTCTTTTATCAGGTCTGGTCGGTCTCCGAATATGGCGTGCCCATTCCAGGCGCCCATATTCTTTAACCACCATTACAGCTCAGTAATGGATTCTTGATCCAGTGGCACTTGCTGATGATACCTCAAGGCTTGCTGCAAGTTCTTTATCTTCAACCTCTGAAGCGCTCGATAGTGTAGGAAACCTGGGAATATGGCTTGAATGGATGCCGCCAGCAATCCCACTATCCTTGCCACAGCTCTGACCGAGACTCGCTGTTTGTCTAAACACGCTCTGATCTCCCTTTTGATATCCTCTATCTTCCTAGCTGGAAGCTCTAATGTAGCTTTCCTGGTGTCTAATACAAACTCTAGGAAATCTAATCTCTGCACTGGCGTGGTATCTGACTTCTCTAGATTCACAAGGAACCCCAGTGATCCCATTAACTCCTGTACCCATCTTTTATGGTACACTAGCGCCTCTCGATCCTCTGCCAGGAGTAAGAGATTGTCTAGGTAGATGAACAGCCTGATACCCTTCTCCCAGATCGCTGCTGCTACGGGCTTCATAAATTTCGTGAACGCCCAGGGCACTGATGCAAGCCCGAATGGCATTGTCTTGAATTGCCAGAGTTGTCCGTGCCAGCGAAAAGCTAGGAACGTTCTGTACTCCTTGAGTAGTAAGGTACGCGTCCTTCAAGTCTAGCCGTGTCAACCAGTCTCCCTCTCTCCGTGAGTCTCGGAGCTGATGGATGCCCTCCATCTTGAAATGTCGGTACACAATCCACCCATTCAACTCTTTGAGATTTATAACTGGACGGACCTTCTCTTTTGTGTGTACTAGAAACATGTTGCTTACAAACCTCGGGGCTGCTACGCATCTCTCTTTAGCTCCTTTCCGATCTAACCGTGCTAGCTTGCTGTCTAGGCATTCCTGTTCTGCTTGTGCTAATCTCTGCTTATGTGGCCTGTTCGGCTGGACTGTGGGGTCTATGAAATCTAGCCGCAAACCTCTGATGGTTTGCAATATCCAAGCATCGCTGGAAAGCATGCGTCAATTTTCTAAAAATATGGGTGTCCTCCCCCTTACTGGAGGATACTGTGTTGTTCTCACCTGGTGTAAATCCTTGTCCTCGTCCTGATCCTCTGGGCCTGCAGCCTCTCAGGAATCGTCCTCTGGATGGGAAGAAGGTGTCCTGCTGTTTATTTTCTGAAGTATTGTGCTCTGGGATTAGGGGTTCTCCTGCCTCCCTCACTGCAACTGGCTGCACTACCCCTGAAGCGGCCGGTCCCACCAAAAACTCTGTTTGGAAAGATTTTTCAGATAGATGCTTGTGTTTTTTCTAGAGAGGTGTAGGTTCCGACGAATTGGCCCATCTCCTTCCCAAAGGTTTCTCCAAAGAGGGGTCGTTGCGCTCCTTCGCCAGCATTGTAAAACACAAGATCAGTGAGCTTTGGATCTATTTTTAGTAGCAGGCCCCTTCTTCTCTCTGAAGCGATTGCACAGTTCGCGTCCTCTAGGAGGCACACTGCTCTCTGTGCCCAGCCGGTCAGAGCGTCAGGGTCTACTTCCTCCCCCATATCTTTTGCTCTCTCCGCTTGGTCCATGATCTTAGCGAGGGGCCCTGTTAAGCCCAACACCTTCTCCTGACAGCTCCTCCATGATCGGTCAATACCCTTGCAGGGGTCCTTGCTGGTTTTAGACATGAATGTCAGCATCTTTGGATCTAGTTTGGGGGTCTCTGCTACCTTTCCTGGGAGGTCTATATGCGGACATTCCGCTCACAGGCATTGTCTCACCTCTTTATCGTACGCCTTGCGAAGTCTCATTGTAATATATTGGGCCACTCGGGGGGATGGTTGCCACTCTGTGGACCTTGGGTTCTGGATACTATCCGGATCAAACATATATCCACTTGCTCCTCCTGAAGATGCTTCACCTTGCGCACTCTTTTACGTCCAATGGGCTTTGCCCATTCTTCCTCATAGACCTCTTCCCCTTCTTGCGAGGAAAGGTCTCCTGTCGGGTCTTCTTCCGAGCCTGGGTCATCTCCTGTGTTATCTTCCCCTGGAGTGGGGGTCGTGAGGTCTGGCACTGCCTGACGCTGAAGGTAAGCTTCTTTAATCTTTGCAAAATTGTCGGCTACCTCTGGGGCCTTTTCTTCCGCCCGTCCGAGGAGCCCTGGGGGTCATCAGAGGCTTTCCTCTTATGGGCCAGTTTACTCCCCTTATGACCTCCTTTTGAGGGTTCTGTGGGCGTGCACATCATCTCCTTGGTGCTTTTACTGGATTGCAAGAGCATAGCCTTTAGTGTCTCCAGTCTTTCTTGGAGGGGCCTGCCCCTTCTGCCACAGCATCAACTAGGGAGCTTCCCAGCACTTCTTTGAAGCTGGCAGCGAGGTTCAGGGGTTGTTCTTCCTCTCTCCACTCAAACTCGGACATTTTCTGCTCTGTGCTCTGTGCCTGAGTACCTGAACCAGGTGTCTTAGCATGCCCACTGCTCCTAGAGTGATGATCTATACTTATTCTCTATGTTCCTTATTTTATGATTATTATTTATGTATTTATATTTTTTGTGGCTGCACCAGTCGGATTAATGGCTTTTTGCCTTCAGTAGGCTGCTGCGAAGGAACTCGCTTCTTGCACATTGATCTCTGTCCACCAGCTGCACGTGGAGTCTATGATGCTCTCAGGAGGTATCCCTTGTGCTGTCTGTAGCCCGCTCGTGAGCTGCTGCTCCTTAGCAGCTGATCACTTCTCGAGCGGTCCTTAATGCGCACGCGACCGTATCTGATCGCAACTTCATTTTAATATATATGGCCGTTAGATGAGGAGATTCACCCTGCGTCCGGTGTCTCCTATAACTGTTGTCACTGTGTCGCGATGCCTGCGCATATGCGCTGACACGCGAGCGCTCTGGCCCCGCCTCCCCGAGGGTGGGGACTGGAGTGCTGCAAACGCTTACCCTCTGGCTCTGCGGAGGGTCCCCGGGACACCTGTTCGCGTTCCACGAGGCTGGGCAGAGCCCTTGATGTGCTGCAATTGCAACACGGGGCCGCCCGCCTCGCGGGTAAGAATAAAGTAGCTTACTTGCAATGTGCGTCCTCGCGCCAAAGTCTACTCTCCTAATGAACGTCCATAAATGCATGCGCAGGTGTTATACTGTGCCGCCTCAAAGCGCGCTTTCGCTGACATATACAATATCATATTTGATAATCTATGCACACTTATTCAGTACTTCCTATACACGTAAATCCATGCCTCACAACTTTCCAGTAAATCTAAATAGCTGACATACGGAGAGGAATGAAATAGTACTTATCTGCTTGAAGAGCAGTAAAAGAAGAGGAGGAGCCCAAGGACAGGAAGTGGGTCATGACTGGCTGAAAGGAGATGGACTGCAGAGACTATAGGTTTTGTAGTTTGGAGAAAGAAAAGTTACTGTTGGACACTTTTCAGAGATTATATATATAAGTTTGTTGAACTGCTGAGGAGTTGTAATAAAAGAAGTTGAAGCATAATGCTCGCCTCCAGTCTTGTCATAGAATCTTGCATAGATGAAATGCTGCATTTTCCAATTTAAGACAGTGTGGTAAATGAATTATAATATGTGTTAATTTGAACGGTGACGTTTAACCCCCCTTCTCCTGCAAACACTACTGAATTGTACTGCCTGGACAGCCACTTTCAAGAGTTAGTCCTACTTTTATGTTACTTGCCCTGTACCGGTTTTTTACTTTGTTAATCTGGTCACCCTAAGGGAGTAGTCAAACTGGTCTTCTTGATTTAATTGTTACCTTTTACAATTAAAAGGTGTGATTAGTGCACAATAAAGACTGACAAATACATGGATGTGCTATTCTCCTTTAAATAGCCTTAGCTTTCCTGCATGGGATGAGGACAAATTGGTTAGACAACATCAGGGCTCATTTCCCATGAGCCGTAACATAAATGCAAGACGTAAAAGCCTTATCTAAGGCTTGTATGCCTTGCACGCATGTCACACCTCATTTTCATTCTTGTGTCGGGTGAAAAGGAGGGCTGGCACTCATCTTGCATTTCAGCGCTCCCTTCTTCTTTGCCAGAATTTGCAGCAGCAAGCATTTTCATGCCGACACAAATGCGGGTATCCCTATCGAGTCCACCAGCTTTAAGAGCGAGCAAAAAGCAGGCGGACTCCACAGGTATCCATGGTAATGCCATGCATATTTCAGGTCAAAAGGTGGCATACATGGCTGCCTTTGGCCCTCACCTTTTAAACCCCGCCATGCACGTGATGAACACTGGGCGGCGGGGAACCGCCTAGATGTAAGTCTTCACGTAACGGGTCCCTGCCATCGAATTCCGGGCTCATGGAAAATAAGCCCCATTGTGCACGAGGCTCACTACGGGCTGCATTATAACGCCCGACCCGGTGCAAGACCCACAATACACCAGTGCTTTGCTGTAAAGAAAGCACATTATGTTGGCAGAACATTTCTGAAATTCTCAACGGTTACGCAGAGCGATCATGGATGACGCATTGTTTGGTGGTAAACTATTAGTTGAATAGATGCAAATATAACAATCAAGACTCCATCGTTGTTTTTTGGAAAACCAAAAAAAGAAAGGACGCGTCATTTGCTGCAAGGTCGCCTTGTTCTTATGCAAGAAAGGAGTGTCTTAGTTGCTTACATGTAAAAACGTACAGGTTATAAATTAGGGCCAGCACACTAGTGGACCAAGCGAGGAGGTTCCAGCAGCACAACTAGTGAACACCCAGAAGAAAATTCTACATTTAAAGCTTTCCCTCAGTTCTCTGAGTATGCCCGCAGAATAAATAGTGAAATAGGCCGCTATACTAAGCACAAACCTGCCATTTTTATAGAATCGGATGTCAGAAAATATCTTGCAACCTTTGACATGGATTGCTGCTTCTTCATTATTATACATGTGGCATTGAGTGTGGTGGACCTACTGTGGTATCAGCCAGGTGCCAAGTGACTGCACTTTCCATGTGGAGTGACCAGAATGTTTTAACTTTTCCGCTCCCTTGGCCAAATGAACAATACAGATTGATGCTGCGTGAAGCCGAAACCTAACCATTACCAGGGCTGAGCTCCGGACCTGACCGTCGTTTCCCTCTGGTTACGAACTGTTAGTCTGACCAGTCATCGGCACTGATGTGGTGACATAAATGGCTCGAGTGGCCCTGGCTAGTGCCGAGACAGCTAGACCAGTAAAGCCTCCCTCTAGCTAGGTCATGCCTGTTGCCGTATATGATGTGCTCATCTGGGGTGATGCAAGGAAAGGTGCTTCCTTTAGCAACTGCGCATAATCAGGAGGCCCAACAGCAAGTCATCCAGAAAAGACGTCTTCACCCTCCAAATATCATTAACTAAGTGAAAAACAGGTCCTACATCACCTTCTCCCGAACCTTCTCTCTCTCTCTAGGATCGCAAACTCCCTTCAGTCTAGTCCTTCTTGGCCCATTTCAATGGAAACATTGCCAAGGCCCAAAATTATCTAAATGAGATCAAGTACGATTTGCTGGGGTGGAGTCAAAGATGTCTTTTCCGATACCAGGATGGGTGTCTGTGAGGACTCCTCCAAAAAATGGAAAAGCTGGAGTATGGGATAGTGCCACTCTTAGATTTGTTGGACAGGTTTTGGACAAGATTGAGAAGAGATCAAGGAGCAACACCCTTCATATTTAAGGTGTGCAGGGGAGGTGTGACGGTGAAGATGTCTCCCCCTTTGTAAATAAAATGTGTTCTCATCTGCACAACTTGCCAGCATCTATTGTTCTCAACATATAGTGTGCTCCTACAGTGAATGCCGTGGCCTCTCACACAATTCCAACAGGCATAATGTTTTAACTACTCTTCTGCATCCTAAAATGGTTGAGCCATTACAGCCACATTAAACAAGACTTCTCTGCTACAACTATGGATACTATTTCTTACCATCCATTGTGTGCTGAAGGCCAGTGACATCCAATCAGGTCTCTTTAGCCTGGTAATAATGAGGTCCACCTACATGTCTCCATCATATGAACACCCAAGCCATCATCAACCCTATCACACATAATCACATACACCTGGGGGATACTCTGGCTGCTGCTTCTTTGATTGCCACTCGGACCCCACTGCAAATGGTAAGTACTCCTAACACTAGATGAGGATGCTGATGATGATGGGTGGGACTTCAGAGCCAGTTGTCTCTAGTGGCTGGTGCCAGATGGCATGGTGAGTTGGTCATGTTGCTGCTAAGATGGGTATGGATATAACCGTAAACTACGTTGATTCTGTGATGATTGGGTCCCTTGAGTTTCTTGTGGGTCAATTCAATGGAGGAAACAGCTAATGGTGTTTCATGATAACTGTTATCAGAACCTTTGCTACTACACAGACCTGTCCTCCATATTACAATCCCATGATTCTCTCTGCCTACACAATGTGACTGAATCCTCTTTGAGACTCTGGAGCCGCCTATACCCCGCCTTTCTGTGTGCCATTGTTCTTTTGGCCAGGGGAGGCATTCCCCAAGCAACTCCCATTCCTCCTTCTCTCAGACCCTCTTTCCGGTCGCACATATATATTAATCTGTAGTAAACTGTTGTCACCTGACTGGAATGCACCAGGAGATTGCAGTGAAGCGGGTGTCTGAGGAGGCAGAGACGGGACCTGGTGGTCAGGGGGCAGCTGAATGGCATTGCAGCAAAGGAAGGTCTCGGAAGTTGCATGGCAGTTTTGGCAGATGTTGGTGATGCTGTGGGCGAAGGTCCAGAAAGTGAAACATCAGTCATAAACATTAGGCGCATACCGGCTACCCTGACAAGCCCAATGCCATTCCCCTCATGCAGCACACTGCAGGGCAAGGCTTTGCTGGGGTGTGTTATGTTCAGTGGCAAAGACATGCACAGAGAAAGGCACGAAGAAAATAAAAGTTACAATAATCAAGGCCCATGTGGGCAGCCATCTTGGACCACCATATTGGAAATGCGTGTTTATAAAGGAACTCTCTGCATCCTGGTGGAATTGGTGAGTCAGCACAGCAGACGAGCACGAAGAAACAAAGGGAACAGCAAATAAGTTGGGGTTCCATGGGAGGTAGAGACATTCTCCAGGGACATTGCTCTGGATACATCACGTGAGTGTAAGCAAGTTCAGTCACTAACCATAGCTGTATTTGTAGACATTTAAAAGAACCACTCGAGATTAACCATGCCTGTATACCTCTAGAGTGAGGCTGCATGCTACAAAGTAATATTGCATGTTTGTGTGACAACAGACTACAGAAGTATAGTGTTGAGAACATATTCTTTTTCCATCCTTATGCAGTGATAGTTGAAGGGACTTTAGGGTAAAGGTTATGCTTTATTTTTACTCAGAAACCTTTAGTAAACTCACCCTGTTTTTAGTGTAAAATCTAAAACTCATAGAAGTAGGCGACTATAACTCACAACCTGCGCCATGCACTGCTCAAACCAACATACAGGGCATCACAGATGGCACAACAAATGGCCTCATCGAATTTAAATGATTTTGAAGCATAAACTTATCAATAAGATCCTGTCAACAGATGTTTTTTCCCACTGAATTTCAAAGGTTTTAATAACTGATTTTTTTAAATTCTTTTTTTTTAACCTTTGTTTTCAAACTGACGGTTACATGTCAACAGCATCAACATTCATCACAGTGCAGTATGCAAACAGCGGTATATGACAAGATATGCATCATGTGCCGTCCCAACCGTGGACATGCAGTGCTGAGCTACCCATCTCCGTCACTTTCTTCAACACTTATTTCAGCCAAGTGTCTCTGTAGAGGAGCCCAGATGTCCTTATGCCTGAAAATACCGGGAATTCCCTTTATAGAACTATCTTCACATTCATAAGTATAAATCATTTCCTTGAGCCACATGTGAATCGTGGGGGCCTTCTTTGCCTTGCAGCATTTGAGGATGTTCTGCCCCGGCTACAGAGAACAGTCTATAATCGAGACTTTCCCTATATCTCCGTATATCTCCTAATAAATATGTGAACGGAGTGACTGGTATGTGCATGCCCAGTATGTCCGTGAGTTTGGCACTCGCTTCTTCTCAGAATTCTTTAATGGGGTGTACAACCAGAACATGTGAATCGTATTTGCCTCTGGGGCTCTGCATTTGGGACAACAGTTCTGTCCGGACAGTTCATATTTTGCTATCTTGCTTGGTGTTATATGTAAGTGATTTAGGATTTAGAACTGTATGAGCCTGAAGTTGGCACACAGAGAGATAGCCTTGGTGAAATGACAGTAGCTCGCCCCTTGCGCATCCTCTATAACCAAATGCATGTCTTTCTCCCATTTGGACTTCATTGTATTCTGCGTGGGGCTATGCAATTGGGCCGCATTTTAAAATGTAGATATGCCTCCCCTGAATTCATCTTGTTGCATAATAGTTGAAAGGAACAGATGTGTATTCGGGGCAGCTGGAAAGGATGGCCATTTGCGCTTGCAGGCCACCTTCATACAGTGATATTGCAATGCTGTGGTGAGATTGGCTCCTACCTTCTCGTGCACCTTCTCTAGATGTACAAATCTCCCATCAGATAACAAGTCACCCACCCGCATCACCATTCCTGGGTCCAACCTTTTCTGCAATGTAGTGTCTAACGAGAGTTCCAGATCTGGGTGATGCCATTGGGGTGTGTGCGGCCAATATGGATCGATACATCCCACTTTCCTGAACAGCTCCCACCCATGCGCGCATTGTGCAAGATACAGGATCTACTTCCTCCTTGCTTTGTTTATGTTTACCAAACATCAAGGACTGCAAGTTCATAGGGGCCGCTACACATTTTTCTGCTTGAATATGTGCATAGTGCTCTGAGTTGGGGAACCAATATTTAGCAAAGTGCGCTTGCGCCACATGCTAATACGATAGGAAGTCCGGGGCGGGCAGGCCGCCAGTATCATAGTGTTCACATATTTTAGGCCTACTGATTCTAACCATTCCTCCTCCAGATGAAAGCGGAAGCTGCTTTTGAAGTTTATCAAAAAAGGGGTGTCCGGGCCAGATCGTGATGTTACAGAAAAGATACAACAGTTTGGGCAATATAACCATTTTGAACAAGGCTATGTGGCCGTATAGTGAAATCGGTAATTTGTTCCAGACCCCTAGTTTTGACTCAAGGAGTATCAGGTAGGGTGCATAGTTTGAGCCATATAAGGTTTGTCTGTGGCCATTATAATGCCTAGATATCTGCCAGAGTTCGGGGACCCTCATAACCGTGCGGTGGCATCCGATTTTGTCATTCCCGCTGTAAGGGGGATGATCTCGGATTTGGAGTGATTAATTTTGTATCCTGAGAACTTTGCAAACGTCTGAATTTCTTGTGTTACTGGGGGTAGGTTTCGTTCGGGGTCTCTTAGGTATAACATGGTGTTGTCAGCATACAAAGAAATAAGCTGAGGGGGACCTTAATCCGTATACCTCGCCACAAGTGTTTGTGTTTTAGGCATGCTGCCATACCTTCAATAGTGAGAGCAAATATGAGATGGGACAAGGGACAGCCCTGGCGCGTTCCACGGTGCAGTGAGAATTCAGGCAATATTGTTTTTTGTTCTGACTCTAGCCTTTGGGTCTCTGTATAATACTTGGATGAATCTCAGAAAACCTGGCCCAAATCCAAACCTACGTAAAATGGCATACATGTACCCCCAGGAGACCGAGTCAAAGGCCTTTTTGGCATCAGGGGCGACATCGATAGTTTGGGCCTAAGGGTCTAGTTGTGACGTTATGGCGAAGAATCTATGCGCATTTTGGGCTGTGGAGTGTGTAGGGACAAAACCGGACTGGTAAGGATGTATTAATGTATGGTGCAATATATTCCTCAGTATGCATTTTCCTCTTGCAGTTTTGTATGGGGGGACGTGTCCAGTAGAAAAGGGGCCTGTGTGTTCCTCTTGCACAGTTCTATGACTGTGCAAGTGGAACAGATTCATAAAACGAATGAGTTTTTTTATCGTATTTTATTTATTTATTTATTTGTTTAGTATTTATAATGCTCCTATACAGCAAAGGGTATTTCAAGGCGCAACAACACAAAAGGGTGGGTACAACAGGGATGAAGGATAACAAAACGGTCCTACTAGACCTTGTCATTCACATCGTGCAAGTGCAGTAGCAAGAATGGCAGGGGAGTGGAGTACGGGGGGTGCCAGACAGAGCGGAATGCGTTAATGCTAGGATGGGAAGGAAGGAGGGAGCATGCAAGTGCAGGGGGGAGAACGAGTGGGATGCCACTAATATACCACAAACTGTTTGAAGACTACTTGGAGCACTCCATCACTACCCCACCAGGTGGTGCAAGAAGTGCTCTCTGTTATATTTGCATTAAAAAACCCTCATAAAGATGAGACAGGAAAATGTTTCTCCATTGATTTGACAATTGATTAATTTTCTTTCCAATAAATTATAAGAGACTCCGTGAAGTATTTACTGTTTTTACATATACACATTAAAAAAAGAGTATTTGTAATACTCCATGCAAAATGAGTAATAGTGAACACAGTGAAGTTTTGTAAACTTTCGCCCAAACGAACAGATTTGAGTACATTTTGAATCACCAAAGTATTGGCCGAGTCTCATGTGTTACACATTCAAAAACTTTATTTGTGATTCTGGCAAAGAGATTCAATCAAGTTTGAAATAAAATGGTTTAAATAGGACATGCATGGTTCACATTTCTGATCACCCTTATATGGAAAGGCTGAGGCAGGAGGTTGCTAGAGCAGCTGAGGAGTGGTATATCATTAAAATATGCTTTATTTGAAGGAGTGGTAGACATTATATCGGATTTAGTTGAGGGCGAGGGAGAACATTAAAGCAGGTTTTATTTGAGGTAGAGGTAGAAAACTGAAATAGGTTAAATAGACTTTTTGTGACTAGTGGGGCAGGAGATACTCAGAGAATACACCTTGCAACGCATTCACGCGTGCGACTTTTCTATTAGTGTGATGAAGTTCCATATTGGAGGCTGGGAGGTGTTAGTGGGTCGTCCTCAAGGGCCAGAAGACGGAGCCCATTTCCACTTGGAATATATAGATTATAGACCAATCTATTCCGTCCATCGCTAGCCTCATGGGTGTTACCCATGCTACAGACCCTATCCATCCCTGGCAGGTGAGATCTGGGAAGATGACAACCATGAGGGAAACCCTCATTAAGTTAAGTTACTTGTGAATCAAGGGAAGCACCCCAGCGAACTAGAAAGTCAGAGCTATACACAAAGGAGGTCACCAAATAGTCTCAAAGATATACAGAAGAGTTTTCCTGCCACACTGGCTAAGTAAGAGTCAGGTAGGGGCCCATCTTTCTCATAGGGAAATCCTAACCCTAGTCATTCCTTCTAACACCAGTGACTGTCATCTGTGTGTCTGGTTCTTGATTTCAACTCAATTCATCAAGAACTCAAATATTCTAAGGGCCTCATCACGAGTCTGGCGGTAACCCTTAAATGTGGCAGTAGCGCTATTACCGCCGCTTTTAAGGGTCCGCCAGATCATGGCCTTGGCGGATTGCCCCCCAGCTCTGAGCTGGGTGGAAATCCGCTGCAAATTTGCCAATTTTTGGTGCTATTACCGCCAGTGGGAAATCTGCTGGCGGTAATAGCGCAAATTTTCCCAAATGGGGAATGAGGAATTCCCGAATGGGCCCAATGGGGAATGGGTTCTAACCGCTCCGCCAAACCCGTCATCTGGCGCTGATAGCGCTGGGGGGTTTGGCTGTAGGGCTAATAGCGCCAGCAGTAATAGCGCCGGCGTCACCGCCCAACTCATGATGAGGCCCTAAATGTTGAAAGCAAACACATTGAATCACATATGACACAGACAATAGGACGTAGTTCTTGGACAACCTAAGGCAACACAAATCCAGGAAGGTGTTTCTGATTCACACACAAATGGAAATAATCTTTTTGTTTCACAAACATGCAGGGATACTAGAAGGGGCCCTTTTTTTGGTGGGGGTAAAAGGATAGATATGGTAAACAGATGGAAGTCACACAATGCCTAGTATGGCGAAAAAAACAAAGGCAAATTAAATTAGAAATGCACAAATGAAAAGGATTTTATTTTTGCTTTTTGAAACTATTTGAGTTAAAAAGTGTAAAATCTGGGAAAATCTTCTTTTGTTTATAGTATTCAAGGTAGGAAAAGGACACAAACGTATTTGTTTGTATGATGGAAATGCGCAGGTAAAAAACGAAAGATGCCAAAGAGTGCCTAACAAACACAAGGGCGCACTTAAGGACTAACATGCACTAAAAACTCATAAAATAAGACCACAGACTACACCTGAATTCCTCTAAACCACAAGATGTGAGTCTGTCTTGTGCAATCCCACTCCTCCAGCCGAACAAAACCCACAAAAGGAAAGTGAAAGTGAGCATGGCCTTTTTTAGGGTCACCAAGCTTCCTCCCACAGAGCACAGCTCCAATTGGCCCATTTAGTGGTTCTGATTGGCCTCTGACAACAAACCCACCCTTGTGGGTCTGCTGAATCCCCCTTCCCCCCAGGATTCCATTCGGCGCCCTAGACCGGCCAGCCAGAAGATTATTCAACCTTACTCTATCAGCAAACAACGGCCAAAAAAATCGAAACACTCCTATGACACACAACTGGAACGCCAGAGCTAACACTTAGGCACACCCACAGGAGTATATAGAGTCACTGTACATAGGTGATGTCACAGCAACAGAAAATGGCTTACGCTTCTGCCAGAGATGAGGACAACAAAATGCCTCTTCGAGTGTTTGCTCAAATGTTAGACTTCTACTCACTCCTTCAAGCTTGGCGCATCTCAGTAACTGCCGCTTGCCTCATTCGATTAGTGCGTTATGCTCTTATACATGCAGAAGTAAACAAACAAATATGCGACACATGATGTATAGATACTAGCAAGGGAATTTTTGACACACCATACTTATGGCTCTTTGCCATTCCATTTTCCTGGCTCTTGGACTATCTTTCTTTTGATCGCAGCTGCATACAAATCTTTTGTAATTAAAACTTCTGTAGGTATAAAATCAACATGCTTGTCATTGTTTCTATCGCCCACCGGCAGGCAACCCGCCCTCTGGATAATTTATTTATTTATTTATTTATTTATTCGCATTTGTTTAGCGCACAAGCAGCCCAGTGGGCATCGTGGCGCTTGTTACAGGAAAAGAAAATGACTTATTTTACATACATTACAGTCATTACTTGCTTGCACGAGAAGAAAACAGAGGATATGCAGATGACTAGTTGTACATACAATGAAATGAATTTCTTAGTTGCAAGAGAAGAGAAATGTCTATAGGGGGGAAGAGGAGGGAGGAGGGGAGGAGGAGAGAGTAAACAACATGAGGAGAGGGAGTTAGTTAAACAAGATGGTTTTCAGCTTTTTTCGGAAGGCAAAGAGAGAGGTTTCTGCTCTCAGTGTGCTAGGTAAGATGTCCTATTGTATAATCCGCCAGGCCACAGCAGAACGGGGTTTTGTGATTGGGCCAGAGAATTACACAGCCACAGCCTTTGCCACAGAACTAATCAAGCTCATTTGTCTTTCAGGTATTCACCGAGCCCATCAATTAAGCACTTAATGGCTATAATACTTATCAGATTTCATTAAACTCTCCTAAGTGTCTCCTTTGGTGAAGGGCAATTCAGGGCTGATGCGCGAAGGGTGCAAGGAGGTTGTTGCTGTGTACATTTTCCTTAAGATCGTGGAGCCCGCGGATTAGGTCCTGTAAATCAGTCTGCTTGCTAGCTAGAGATTAAGGCGAATTCTGCAAAGGACTAAAAGTTGACTGAGAGCATTAAGAAGGATTAATGTTTAGCTGTGGGGAAGCTGAAGTACTAGGTTAGCATGTTTACGCAGTGCTGTAGATCACAATTAATCCAAAATTAGTATAAAAGATCAACAGCAACTGCTCTTGCATGCCAGCTTGGCTTAGTGCTAAAATCGAGACTTGCTTTGGGGGCAATCTGTGTGCAAACTTGCTGTGCGCCTGGCCTAATGGGTTTAAAGCTTACAGAGCGTACCATGCATTTCAAATGTTTAGCTTGCTTGCCCTTTTGCCTGGAGAAAATAAACGTGCAAATTAGCACTCTGCAGGTCGCTGCTGCTCTTATCCCTGTCGCGCTGCCATCAAGGTGTGCGAGGCTCTCGTGCTCTGAATTGGGACTAATGCGGCGTGTTTATTCAGGTGGAAGGAAGACAATTAAAAACATGACTTCCAAAGAATGCAAGTGCCTCGATATTTATTTGTTGGAAATTAGCTCTCGAAGGAGCATATGCAGTCGTGGGTCTCAAGTTGCCCTATGCCAGATGTGAGGAGTTCAACGAGTCCTTGCTGTTTCCACTGTGTTCAAATACTTTTACTGTTCCATCAGATGTGGCAGAGCAGAACTATAATGAACAGAATGCAGCTACTTAACATGACTGAGTTCGCTACTTACGCCTGATAATGTGTGGGGTGTAATCAAAGGCCTCAGACCAACGGACCTGAAGGGCCCACTGGGAAACTGACCTGTCAGCACTTATAAACACAAATGTTCACACCAGAAATTGACCTATTTCTGCAACTAACACAAAGTGGGACCATGTGAAAAGGCCTACCTTGCATTGCATAAGGAAAAGCAGCATTTTAATTCACAAAGATAAGAAGAAATTCAAAGCTCCCTTTCACATGAAAACAGGATTTTTAAACGCTGACAAAAAACGGCTTTGCATGTGTGTTTGCAAGTTTATTTATTTTAATTTTTGCATTTGTAGAGCGCACTACAGCCCTCAGGCATTGAGGCGCTATGATCGTGAGAAGGCTTAATTCAGGGTTACAGGAAAGTGGCCAACAAGAACAATTCTTAGTACAGGTTACTCAGTGGCATTCAAGGCATATCTATAGGCATATAGATAAAGGAACAAGTTAAAGCATGACATGAGAAAATATTCCCCCCTGCCAACATAAAGATGTCAGGGAAAAGACATGGGACCCGATTCATAGAACCTGGCGCAGAAAAGGCACAAGGGGCGCGCGCCGAGAAGGAGTCTGGCTGGCGCAGAGAAATCTTTGCACAGCATGCGTATTCATGGATTTCCTGAGGCGTCAGTAGTCGCGGAGCAAGTAACAGCAAGCTGTGCGAGTAACGCCCCCAACACGCCCCCACGCACAGTAAAAAGCAAGTGAAATGCCTAACATGGCGCAATCCTCTGCGCCATCCCTGGGCCAGCATACAGCCCCCTTAGCGAAATCGTGTGAAAACACCCTACAATCCCCAGTCGCACCCCAGTGTAATCGTGCAAAAACACCATGCGATCCCTGTTCGCACCCCAGCGTAATCGTGCGAATACACCTCGCAATCCCTGCCCGGAGTCCAGTGTAATCGTGTGAAAATAACCCACGATCCCCGTCCGCACCCAGCGTAAACGTGTGAAAACACCACACGATCCCCGTCCACAGCCCAGCGTAATTGCGCGAAAACACCATGCGATCCCCAGCCGCATCACAGCGTAATTGTGTGAAAACACCATGCAATCCCCGTCCGCACCCCAGCGTAATCGCGTGAAAACCCTTCACAATCCCCGGCCGCACCCCGCAATCCCTGTTCGCACCCCCTAGAAAACACGTGCCCTCCCACGCAAGGACTGGCCCAACACCAGCCAAATGGTGCACCAACACTCTCTCATTCCACGGAATGCAACCCCCTCCAGACGGGACACCCCCACCCCAACTCCCATCACCCGTGATGCCACACTGCAGGCAGCTGCCTCCACATGGGAAACCCCAGCCCCCATCACTCATGACCCCACCCTGCAGACAGCCCCGTCCACATGGGATGTCCCCACCCCAGCCCCCATCACCCGTGATGCCACCCTGCAGGCAGCCCCCTCCATATGGGACACCCCAGCACCCATCAACCATGACCACACCCTGCAGGCAGCCCCCTCCACATGGGACACCCCAGCCCCCATCACCCCTGACCCCACACCGCAGGCAGGCCCCTACACATGGGACACCCCCAGTCCAGGCCCCCTCACCCATGATGCCATCCTGCAGGCAGCCCCCTACACATGGGATACCCCATCCCCGATCACCCGTGATGCCACCCTGCAGGCAACCCTCTCCACACGGGACACCCGAGCCCCCATCACCCGTGACCCCACACTGCAGACAGCCCCCTCCACATGGGACACCCCAAACCCCATCACCCATGATCCCACCCTGCAGGTAGCCACCTCCACATGGGATACCCCCACCCCAGCCCTCATCACCGTGACTTCACCTTGCAGGCAGCCCCCTCCAAATGGGATATCCCCACCCCAGCCCCCATCACCCGTGATGCCATCCTGCAGGTAGCCATCTCCACATGGCAAACCCCAGCCCCCATCACCCATGACCCCTCTCTGCAGGCAGCCCCCTCCACATTACACACACCCACACCAGCCCCCATACCCCGTGATGCAACCCTGCAGGCAGTCGCCTCCACATGGGACATCACCTGCATGATGAACCCTGACATAGAGACACATCATCACTCCATCCATTGTGTGTTGTGCACCTTGTCTGTCGTGTGTTGACACCAGCCAGAATATCCACCAGAACATGTATCCTGCAAACGAAAAAGAATGCATACACCCGGGCCACATCCATGAGTGTGTCAGCTGGGCAAAGAGAATAGCTGTCCACAACCATCTCCCAACATACACATGTAACAACTGAATCTCAAAGTGAGTGCCTGCTGGCCATGTGACAATGTCAGGGCATCAATACGTAGGGACACATTGTTCACCAATTACAGAATACGAACCACCCTCAGTGTGTGTCACATGAACAAACACTGGCCAGGTGTCCCACAGCCTGACCTTCATTGAGCTCCTAAGCCTAGAAGAGAATCCCTAATAAACACATCACTGATATGCACATGTGTGAAGGACATGGCAATCAGACAGTGCACCAGGCACGAGATGGCTGCAATGGGCAGCCAATGTGTAAATACCATGAAATGCCAATAGTGTATCCCAGTGCAAGAGGTTGACCAACACTAGAGACGATAACTGCAAAAACACATGCTGGTGAAGGGGAAAGCACCACCTGTATGTTACAAAACAAATAAAAAATTAAAGGAAACTTACACCTGCAGAACTATGTACAAAAGCAATTGAGTAATGTCCATGATCCGAGCTCCAAATAATAAGGAAAAATGAAAGGAAACGTATATGTACAAAACTATGTACACAGGCAGCGGGCTAGTCCTCCTTGTCACCAATGTCACTCAATGTCTCGGCCAGGGCATAATCGAAGACTGCGTCCACTTCCCCTAGGTGGGCCTCCGCTCTCTCCTCGAGGGCTTGCAGGGACTCTAGCATGGACCTCTCCATCCCCTCCGACTCCCTGCAAGTATCCCCGAGGATGTCAGCCCGCCTCTCTGCCCGACGCAGTGCAATCTCCGCCCTTGCGATGGTGACTCTCGCCTCCAGAGCCTGCTGCCTCTCTGCCTGGATTTGCTGCCCATATCACGTGAACACAGAAGACACCCTTGTTCAGAGGTCCACATTTGCGTCCTGTCTGATGCCTGATACCTGCCTCCTTGAGATGAAATGCCCTGAGTACAATAGCCTCCTACTTCGATCCTACTGCTGCCAAATCACCCGGTGCCTGCTTTGTGAGGACACCCTCCGGGATGATGACATCACCCGGGGGTGTTGGCCCGTACCCTGCTCGTGGGTGCCTGCTTTCACTCCATTGCCATTGGTCCTGTTGTTCCCTGGATTGGCATGGTGAGCACCTCAGCTGATCCACTGTTGACTCCCAACTCATGCAGGGATGTTAGCTCCACCAGACTTGCTGACATGGGTGGGACTGGTGCATAGAGGGCCCTGGTGGTATCTGGGCTGAAAGGTGCCCAGGAGGACGACTGGCGCACAGGGTAGCAAGACGAGGAGGGGTTTGCATAAGTGGCCAGCCCACACATCCAATTCGAGACCAGAAATGCTACTAGCCCGTTCAGGAGATGCCAGACGTCATTGTGATGATGTGCAAGCACACAAGTACAAGCCTGCACTTCATCACGAATGGTGCCAGTATGCTTCCCCATACCGACTAGTAGGGGTACCATTCTGTCCCGAAATGGCAAAATGTGCAGGCAATGGAGTGTCAGTCTGGGTGGAAACAACCGACACCTGCGGATGGGTCCAGCCTGGGGCATGCCGGCAGGTGCATACTGCTGCAGCCGCTGAACCAGGGCCAGGATTTTGCAGCAGTCACACCCACCTCACCACCCCCGCTGGGCCACATGGACTGGGCTAATACAGCCCCTTCCTCCTACTCCTCCCCACCAACCTGGGTGCCTCCCCAGCATCTTCTGCAATGGAGGGCCCCTCTGCGTGCTCACCTGTCCCTCCCGCTGCCGAGGAGTCCACATCCAACTTCGCCCTCTTGGACCTCCCCTCAGCAGCTGTGGCTGATGATTGAAACATGACATCAGTTTCCTCGCTCTCCGAAGATGGGGCGTGACTGGGCCTTGCATCTCTGCCCTGTGGAGGCATCCCTGCTGCCTTGCTCCACATCACCTTCTCCGGCCTCTTCTTCCAATGCAACTGTGGATAAGGAGACATAAAACACAAACATCAGGGTACTGCACCAATGTGTGCTTGACACCAAAAATATGCGCAGGAAGTACACTGCTAAAGGTTACAACCATCATCACCCTCCACAACACACAGGTTCATGCAATGTACATACATACATGTCTGTCCTTCACAACAGACAATCACCTCCGTGGACATGGCACTGTCACAACCTATCAATTGCGCATGCTAAACACACATGCGTCATGGGCTATACACATGTCATGGACACACATCACCTGAGAGAACTCAAGCAGTGCACTGATCTACCACATCAAAGTATCCTCAACAGCAATCATTACATCCATCCAGGAGTGATGGCCAGTCACACAGTCACATCTTAGACACATACACATGAACACTATGCATACACATGATGCTGACAACACCACCCCTCTGTCACACCTCTCACACAGGCACGTCTCAGACAAATGTGACAAACCACGTGCATGTTGTGAAATGCTGCAGTACAACACACAATGCAAAAGTAAGACCATTGAAATTACACATGGTTCATAGAACACACGTAGAACACTGCCTGGGACATGCACACAGACATCCGTACAAGAGGCATACTTTCTGTAAGGCCAAGGAGCACACTCCGAACATACATCAACATGCACATGCACTGTGGAGGCCAGCAACACATGGACACTCACCGGACGACTCCAGACGTAGCTGTAAATCGCTGATCTGGGTGTGCAGCGCCTGGTAGAATTTCTCCAGGACCCGCATGTCGGTGGTGTTAATCCGGCCCCTCTGCCCCCCTGTTTGGCACCAGCCTGGAGGATGTGCAGGGCCTTGCTGTGGGTCCTGGATTTGAGGCCCTCCCAGCGTTTGTGCATGTGGTGGTAGTCACGGGGTGCCACCCCCTCCATGTTGATGGCGCCCACGATCTGGTCGCAGATCAGCTTCCGTCCTTCCTCGTCGACTTGCGTTGGTCTGTGGAAGAGGGCATCATAATGCCCCAGGACATGCTCAACCAGGATGTCAACTTCCCTGGCTGTGAAGTTGACAGCCCTCTACCCCGCTGCCAAGCGGTTGCCACTAACCTCGAAAGATGTTGGTTGAGACACGGTAACCCCCGAGGCAGGTGTGGGTGGGCAAGGTAGTCCTGGGGCTGGGCTGTGGAGCGGTGGTGATGGAAAGGCACATTGGGAGCCTTCGGGATCAGCTGAGGTGGTCACAGGGCCAAGGACAGGAGCACTGGCAATAGCTTGATAGCAGGCACTCAAATTGCAGGGCAGGCGGGCAGCAGGAACACACAGTGGGCAGGCAGCAGAAGATGGCTCGTAGGAGGCAGCTCAGGGCAGTAGGAGGCAGATAAAAAGGCTTGCAGGAAGGAGCGTGAGTCTTCCGTGTTTCTCACCTGGGAAGCCGGAAACAGAGTAACGGTTACTCTGCGCATGCAAAATTAGGACATACACGTGAAATTAGAGGAAAGGGCCTAATCACGTAAGTTACGTGACATGCGCTGGCCGTTGGGCGTTGGCATTCACATTCCGGTTAAAGGAGTGCAGAGGAGAACATTATACCGCACATGCGAGTTGGAGCGGATGGACGTGTGGACTTCAGTGATTTTTGGGGTGCCAGGCAATTTTTTCACTACTGTGACAGTGTGAACATCTTATTTTGGTGGGGTATTTGTTATCCTCAGGAATAAAAAGAATACACGCACATGCCCATGTATTATATTTTTTTCTGAGGCTAATGGTGAGTCACGTATGCATTATTCATACTGTGGGTGCCCCTGTGTATCGCGTAACCCCATTATTACCATTACAGTGGCTTCCATGGCTTTGCATATGCATTTCTGTGTTGCTGGGTGCCACAGTGTATCGTGTAATGCTTTTTCTTTTCACAGGAGCTACTGAGGGGTCACGTACATGCATCTTTGATATTTTGGGTGCCTGTGCGTTATGCGCCCTGTTAATTTTTTCACCAGGGGTAATATTGAGCCTTGCAGGAGCACATTAGTACGTTTTACATCACGTACCCTGCCCCGTCACTCCTATTGCCCAGGACAATTGCTTGTTGGGCCCCCAATTGTACAATTCCATCTGTAGCATGGTCCCAAGAGGGAAAGGTGGCAGAGGTGGCTGAGGTGGCCAGGGTCGGGCACGTGCAGAGAGGGCTGTGTACCACCCCCAAAAGGGTCAGGGAGCTGCAGGTGATGCTGCTCTCCCCACCAGCCATGGTCAGGGAGCTGCGGGGGCAGCTCCTGTCCAAAACATCCAGGGCCAGGGAGCTACAGCAGTATCTGTTGTCGTCCCCCCAGGTACACGCAGGGGCAGATGATGGCCATGTGTCCAAGGGGAAGGGATGTCCCTGCAAAACACCTGACCCCAGCACCCTGGGTCAGGGATCTGCAGGGTCATCTGCTCTCCCAAGCACCCAGGTTGAGGCACCTGCAGATGCAACTGCTGCTCCCACCTGCCAGGGTCAGGGAGATACAGCAGCAGCAGTATCTGTGGTCCAGCCCCTAATGTCCTGAGTGGTCCCAGCCACACAGGGTCTGCATCACCTTTCAAAAGGTAGAAGTGTGCAGAACAGAGAAAGGCTCAATCCCAAAGCACAGCAAAGGAGACCGCCACGGAGGACGAGGAGCTTCAATGATGATGAACTCAAGATCCTCGTGGACTACGTGCGTGACCACCACCATGACATGTGCACACGCCAGGGAGAACACATACGCCTGCTCAGCATATGGTCCATTGGCAAAGAGTCACGGATTGCATCAACGCCTTGGGGAATGAGAGGTGCACCGCTCATTAGGTCATGGAGCAGTGAAATGACCTCCACCGTTGAACCAAATCGAAGCTGGGTGCTAACCTTGCCTCTGCTCTGGTGACTGGAGGTGGGTCACCACAGGAGCAGGATCTCACGCCACATGAAGCGGCCATGAGAGAGTTTATAAATGTGGATCAGGTCCAAGGCGTGGGAGGCCTGCCATATTATAAGCAAAGGTCCGGTGAGTGATGAAGCGTGTGCATCCTGAATATGTGTATGTAGATTAAATAAATGTGTATGATGATTGTGTAGCACTTCTGCCTGCATTTGTATGACTGCCATGAGTGAACCGTGTCATGGTGTACTGACCCGTGCTTAATATACTGCAGAGTGCATACAACCTGTGTCCTGCACATCGGTTGAACATGGCTTTGGGACAGTATTCATCCACAACTGTCAGACACTAAAAGACATTTCCGGCATGCCAACACAACGTGGCATCTGGCTATGTACATCAGTGATGTTAGTGACTCAGCTATGCCAGTCAAGTGCTTGTGTCTGAAGCATGTGCACTGCATGTAGTGGGAATTCCATCCACACATGTCCATAGGTGGTTTCAGGCTACCCATACCTTCCATGAACACTGTCAGCGGGCGGGACATTGTGCAATGAGTGACATAGCATTTTACTACACTGTGCAAATCCCTGCCGAAGCTATGGCACTGAGTCCCTTGCATGGAGTCTTCCATGTTGACCTGCCACACTCAACACCCCCCACCCCATGGGTGCATGGGCCTGTCCCTCTTGTGTGTCACTGTCCCCTCTTCCTATCTCCCAGCACATGTCATCACTCTCTCCATATCACACACCTGGGACACCACACTCGGTGCATTTCCACATTGTGTGCACTCCCTGTGCCAGTGGTACACTGTTGTTAGATGTAATTGTAGTGGACTTTGCTACATGTTCTCCTGTAGGTCACTGTCATGTTGCATATCCACTTGATGAGTCACAAATCTCATGTTTTAGTTTACTGTGGCAAGTCTGCAAATGCCATGATTGCAGGGATTTTTGTACATAGTGTGGGTATGCAAATTGGGGCATGTTAGCATGCATGGTAAGGTGTTGCAGGATAGCATTCACATCATTGTGATGACAAGGCATGTAGTAGATGCAATTAACATTATTCTTCATGTCATTCTCTGTCCATGTGCAGGTGATGAGCTACCAGATTCAGGGGAGGAGGTTGAGGAGGAACGGGAGTCTGGGCCCGAGAGAGCACCAGTGGAGGACGTGTTGTGGCAGCCCATGAGAATCCACTGGTCCTACAGTCCATCCGGGCCATGAGTCCGACTCAAATGATAAAAGTAGCTATGGTGGTGAACCGGATGTCCATTCCTCTCAGCTGACGGAGGTGAGTGCATCAAGTGTTGGAGCTGTTGTAGCCCACTTGTCTGCAGGGGGTTACATCTCCTCACAGGGCCAGTTAGTGTTACCACGTCCATCTGTGGTGGTTACGGCTGCAAGGCCACGCTCCACTGTATTGGCTTCCAGACTGTGACAGATGATCAATGGAGGGATGCAGTCCTGCAGCCACAGACAGCAGCTTCACATCAAGGGCCATGCTCTCATGGGTCTGGCAGGGAGGAGGCACGCACACGTGGTGGACGTGTCACGGGTGGGGAGATAGTGTGGGAGCAGTCCATGTATAGTATTGCACAATGGTGCTTCCTATGAGTTGTTGGCTCAGGGCATAGATAGGGTGGCCAATTTCATGTTCTCCCAACAAACACAGGTAGAGCACCCGCTACAAGCATTGCGGTCCACATGCTGCTCACACAGGCTACACATGGAGGCCAGCAACAGGAGCCGAAGGGCCGCACTGAGGTCTCTGCAGGCATCCCTGTTTGCAGAGGGTCGGGCCCACAGGGAAGCCCTGAGACAAGAGTTTCTGGCCCTTAGAGTTTCAATGGAAGTGCTAGAGGCAGCCCGCAGTACACAGTACGAACAGCAGATGCAACTGTTGACTCATACCATCTCAGAGGAACTCTGTGCATCCCGTGAGGTGTTGCATGCAGATTTCCGAGGCTTCATGTAGCAGATGCATTCATCTGGGACCCGTCTGGCCACTGCCATGGAGGACACAATGCAGATTTTGACTCGTAGATAGAGGATGACAAAACATTCATTTGTTCTTTTTATAAATACTCACAAATGATTAAATATTTTCATTTGAAAAAAATATTTTAAAATATTTTTTGTATTAAAAAAACACCCAATGGTGTGCAAATTGTTATTTAAGATCCACATAACCATTCAACCTATATATACAATTCATATCACTTTATCATACCATCGTTCACACTAGTATTCTGTAACCCTACACATTAGGTCACCCTACAGTATTCTACAATATTTCTGTTCTGTTTAGAGCATCTTAATACAATCTTCCAATATAAATCTCTGTCTGTCTCTCAATCAGACAGTATGTCGACACGTGTTTCAGGTTGTATTTTTAGACTTCAATCAGTCGACTGAGTACAACAACCATCTTCAGGACAAAAAAGGAACAATAGCGTCCCTTCAGACCTAGTAGGGTGGATCCAGTTACCTAGAACAATAAAAAATAAATAAAACCTCTATTACATATCATATTTTTGTCATCCTCTTAGTTTAAATACACACTGTTATTGTGAACAACTGTCTTTATATATGGGACATCATGCCGTGTACCACTTTAATTTTATACTAGCGATGTGGACAACGAACAAAAATGGATAAATCCTGTTAGAACCCTTATACGTATCCCCAGCCAATAGGAACAAGACCATAAAGGATACTATACAACCATACTATTTCTCATAGTGGAAAAACTACATATCATTGGGGACTTAGGAGCTATTCTCGTTGACCAATGAATGTGCTTACTTGAAATCCCACAGGTGAAGACTCCTTAGCGGTGTCCCACAAAAAACCTTCAAGCCGGGCCTTACTTTTTTGTAAGCTCACTTGCGTAGGCATATAGCCCGCTTTCCACGGTATCTTCCGTCTCTAGACGATGTAGACACAATGGGGGTCGATTCATGGAACAAACGTGCAATACAAGGAAGGCGCTGCGCTAGTTTCCCGCTGGTCGTGCGCCAAATCCATGCATGTTGCACACGGGCACACACGTCATCAAACGGCGTGCGCTACGCGCACAGCAAAAGCGCACATAGCGCGGCGCACACAACAAAAGTGGGCGGAACAGTGGGCATAACACGCGGAATGGGGAACAACGCGTGAAAAAGAAGGCGTAACTGGGGAAGAACTGCAGGGAACTACACGGAACGCCAACACGCACGCGAACAACCCGTATTCAAGGATTTGAATACGGGAAACCTGCACACGGCAAAAGACGCGCACAGGCGTCAATACGTCCGCCACACGAAGGCAGGCGGAAGCGTCCCCGTGCACAGTATAAAAGTGCGCGCAAACAACAAACACGTATATACAGCTATGATGAATGCCCCATTTGTCGCAGCACTGATCGTGGGACACCGCAGGAGGAAGAGAATAGCCAGGGCATGCATTTTCTCACCCCGGACAAGCCTTTTTGGGATGCCTGACGACCAGGTCTACGGCAGGTATAGGTTTCCACCCCATATCATCCTAGACCTGGTCAGGGAGTGGGAAGATGACCTTACATCCCCCACCCTTTGCTCCCAAGCATTGAGCCCCTTGGAGAAGGAGCTCAATGGCCTGCATTTTTTGGCCACTTGGTCATTTCAACGGACCACTGCCATAGTGGGGCGGTCTCACAGGCCACGCAGTCACGCTGCCTACACCAGGTCTTGGCAATCATGACAGCACGCCCCTCAGTCCGCAGGCACATATACATGCCCAGAACACCCGCAGAAATGGAGGCCATTGTCCTGGATTTTTACAAGGTGGCACACTTCCCCAAAGTGCTTGGTGCCATAGATTGCACCCATGTGGCCCTACGTCCACTGAGCACATCCACCGAAACCGCAAGCACTTGCATTCCATCAACGTACAGGTGGTATGCGATGCAAAGGGAATCATCACCTCTGTCTATGCAAACTACCCTGGCTCCACCCATGACAGTTTCATATACAGAATGTCCACCCTGAGCCGGGCCCTGGAAGCTGGGCAGCATGGTGACACATGGCTCCTAGGTGAGTACAAATGCCTGTGCACATGCATGCAAGTCACACACAGACAAATACCCAAACCCTAATAATCTCAACTATTATCACCTCCCCAGGGGACAGTGCCTACCCTCTGAGCAACCACATGATGACGCCAATCCGGAACCCCAGCACACCACCCCAGGTAAGATACAACGCGGCCCATATTGCAACCTGGGCCATAGTGGAGTGCACATTCGGAGTGCTCAAGTCAAGCTTCCGCTCCCTTGACCGCTCTGGTGTGCAGGATCATTGTGGCAGCATGTGTCCTGCACAATGTTGCAACACGGCAGGGCGTACCGGTGGACATGGTGGTGCCCCCACATCTCCAACCACAGGCACAGGCGCTGCCCATGGGAGGGGATAGGGCACGTGGCGAGGAAGCCTGGACCCAGCTTGTGGCCACATTTTTCACCTAAACTCCCACCCCTGCTGAGTGCACACAGGCCTGGCACATACCAGGTGACAATCGATGATGACAAAGAGACAGTCAACTGTCACAACCTTACCACCCTGAGATTGTTGCCATGGAAGTGCCACATTGTGTGCATCCCTAGCTACTTAAACACAAGCTATCCTGTGTGACCAAAAGGCACACATATGATATATGATATGATATGATATGATATGGCATTTGTAACACGCCTGTACACAAGTGTTGCAAGGCGCGATGAGACAGGGAGGGGGGAACAAGGGAAGACAGACAACGATCCTACTAGGCCAGGTGACATTTAGATTGCGCAAGTACAGGGGTAGGTGGAAGGGAAAAGTGCAAGGGGAAGGGGAGGGGGGAGTGCAGTACAGGGTAAGTAGAATAAAAAATAAATAAATAAGCCAGCTGGTTTCAAGTGCAAAGGTAAGTGCAGTCAAGTGCTGGGAAGGGGGGGCTGTAGGGATACAGAGACAGTCCCGCAGTGCAGGGGTTGCCAGGGAGGCAGTGCAAGTGGAGAGTGGCTGGGACAGGGACCGAGGTCGGTGAGAGTGGCCCAGTTGCAGATTCAGTGCAGTTTCAGTGAAGAAATTAGCAAGGGAGAGGGAGAGAGAAAGCAGAAGCAAAGAGGAAGGCGTTGAGGTGCTTCCTGAACCGGAGATGGTTCTCCTCAAGTTTCAGGGAGGCAGGAAGGCTGTTCCAGAGGGAGGCCCCTGCCGCGGAGAGAGATCTACCCCCAGCTCGTTGCTTCGAGAAGCGGCTGACCCTGACATGCAAGGTGTGAATCACACACACCTGCAAAACAGGCCATGACCATCACTGTTATGTCACTCAAACCCTCCCAAACCACAACATGACATGGCAAGCAATAGCCATACACCAACACAGTACCAATAAGGTACACAATGCCATGTGAAAAATGTAAATTGGCATCAGACAATGATGCCTGACATGGAATCAGATGAAATGACTGACCAACAACCTCCCACCTAAAATAAGTCATTCCCAAATGCATCACAAAAGTAGTAGCCGCAACATAACAATGAATGCCTGTCTACATGCACATTGTGCATTGCAAAATCAACACTGCAACTTCTGTGTGCTGTGTCCAACTCCTGCAACACACTGCTCAGCGCACAGCACAGTGAACCGCCATTGTGTGTGATGCACACCCTGAACATCACATCTAAGCGACAAACCACATCAAAAAGCAAAATAGGCATGTACAGGATCCATAATTGATCACAGAACATGTGCTGCAGGGACACAGTGGGCAGCAGAAGGCAAACAGAGTGTACATGTGGATATCGAAGGGTGGTTGTACATGTAGTGCATCATAGTGTGAGTGTGCGGGTCAGCAAGGACATGCACTCAACATATGCATGTGCAATCAAGTGACCATCAGTGTCCTCTACACATCACATGTGAACATTCACCATGTGTACACCCCAGCATGTCAAACCACAACTATCCCCTCACACCTGAAAGGTAAACACAACACATGAACATGCATTGATCAGCAGAACACATCATGTACATAGGATACCACAATTACAATGTCAGGGTTCCCATCACACTGCAGGGCAAGGCAACTATCAACAACAAAACACCCCCCCCCTCCCTCACAAATGACCATGACCCACTGAACAACTGCACCTGGGTCATGGAGCCTTCAACCCCCAATTTCACCTGGCCACAGGATCACCCTTCCCCTTCGTCACCATCTCCCACCTTGTGTGTTAAAAGTTGCCTGTACCCTAAGAGTCCACCTTCATTTGCAAAGACACAAAATCCAAGGCAGACAAACGAACCAGAACAGCCTCCAGTAGATGACTTGTAGCAGTACCTCACAAAGTCCAAGTACTACCACAATGATATAACAACCAAGGTTTCACAGTAAAACAATGTCACAACAGGATGTGAACCATGTGTGGTACATAATATAGAATGATGCACCATGAACGGATGTGTACCTTCACAGCTCCCGTGTACAGGCACAGGAGTGGCACGAACCAACCACCCCCACCGTGGCCTGGGTGCCTGCAAGGTCAAACTCACACAGGCCTCTGAGACCTTGGTGGGGAAGGAGGGTCAGGGGTATGCAGTCGGGACAGCCGTTGACATACTGGATAACTGGAATGAGGGGCAGGAGAGGGGAGTAGGAATGACACGTGAAAGTAGGGAATGCACTAAAATGGAGTACTTGCATTAACACATACACAATCATAACAAACTTGTACATCATTGTCAGGGCCTTCTGGAGTCCAGGCGCAGGAGTGGCACAAACCAACCACCCCCTCTAGGGTTTTGGCGCCTGCAAGCTTGGGGCTTACACAGGCATCCGCAACCCCAGCGGGGAAAGAGGGTTAGGGAACGTTGGTTGGATAGGTACGGGAAGCAGGAACACTGGGTAGAGGGTATAGGGTTTAGAATTGGATAGGTCTCGGGGTGATTATGGGAAAAAAACATACCAAATTGAATTACACATTCATCCATGAATCAGTGCAACCCCCAGCAAGCCTATGTAGAGCAGTTTGAAAGAAAAACAACAAGACACTCAGCTCTGGTTTTGAGTGCTGGCCTACTCCCTGCGCACTCTCAGGTCCGATTACAGGAGCACTTCAATGCTGCAAAGAGAGCCAAAGTTAATAATCTTTGCGTGCCCATAACACACAAACACACCACCAAATATGCCCCATAGCAACAAACTACTCTACAAACAGACAATCTGGTGTGGGTGCTTCGTACCCATACGTAACATTCCCCCTGTGATGGTTCATACACAGTCAATGCAGTAAGTCAGGCGCCGGTGGGTGCGTGGCAAATGGAACACCAATGTGTCACGATTCACACAACATGCAATGTTCCCTGGGTAAGCAGACAGACGCATATAGCAAGGTATGACTTCAGAAAAAGTTGTGTCCCACCATGACCGTAAAAAAATAGGCAGTGCATGTTTCAAAATGTACATGGAAATGAAATGCACTGCTCCCGAGTCTGTCCCTTGCTGTATGTCCCTGTGAGCTGCTCCTTTCCATGTATGTCTCGGAAGGCTACATGGGTGATACAAGTGCCTCAATGGCCCATGGTGGACTGGAGGGTATGTGCCACTGCCCCTGCAGGTGTCCCAGACAACCCTACAATCAACTAGCCATCAGTCCACCAACACATCTGAGCTGTATTGTGCGCTTCAGCACCAATATTTGTCCAAGCTCACCGTCAGTGCTGCTACTAAGCCTGCATGTGAAACTGGCCTGGTGGAAGCTTTGCTGTGTTGTGGCCCCCCTGTGCTGCTCACCTTGCCTGGAGTTCCTTGAAACACGTCAGCAGTTCTAGGATGTATGCAAAACAAACGGGGGTCTGGGAATCTCTCTACCAGCACGAACACAGCCCAATGACCTGTTCTTGGGTGAATAACCCCTGGGAGAGACTCTACCAAGTCTTTAGCTCACTGTCCCTTTCACAGAGAAGAAATTTCCCCGCATATCAGCCTTTGTCCTGCCCAGAGGCAGTCCAGTGCCGAAATGCTAGGCAATTCTCCTCTGAACAAGAGTACCATCAGTAACCCCATACACGTGTTTCAGCCTTGTTTGGCATCATCAGTGAGGTGAAACTGTTGCCTCTCTAAGAACAGTGAGCAAGGGGTCGACGTTTGGATCGCCCTGTTAACTTAGGGTGAAACCCAAAGTTAATTTATGCAAAACAAAGGGGGGGTCTGGGAATCTCTCTACCAGCACAAACACAGCCCAAAGACCTGTTCTTGGGTGAATAACCCCTGGGAGAGACTCTACCAAGTCTTTAGCTCACTGTGCCTTTCACAGAGAAGAAATTTCCCCGCATATCTGCCTTTGTCCTGCCCAGAGGCAGTCCAGCGCCGAAATGCTAGGCAATTCTCCTCTGAACAAGAGTACCATCAGTAACCCCATACACGTGTTTCAGCCTTGTTAGGCATCATCAGTGAGGTGAAACTGTTGCCTCTCTAAGAACAGTGAGCAAGGGGTCCACGTCTGGATCGCCCTGTTAACTTAGGGTGAAACCCAAAGTTAATTTATGCAAAACAAAGGGGGGTCTGGGAATCTCTCTACCAGCACGAACACAGCCCAATGACCTGTTCTTGGGTGAATAACCCCTGGGAGAGACTCTACCAAGTCTTTAGCTCACTGTCCCTTTCACAGAGAAGAAATGTCCCCGCATATCAGCCTTTGTCCTGCCCAGAGGCAGTCCAGCACCGAAATGCTAGACAATTCTCCTCTGAACAAGAGTACCATCAGTAACCCCATACACGTGTTTCAGCCTTGTTGGGCATCATCAGTGAGGTGAAACTGTTGCCTCTCTAAAAACAGTGAGCAAGGGGTCCACGTCTGGATCACCCTGTTAACTTAGGGTGAAACCCAAAGTTAATTTATGCAAAACAAAGGGGGGTCTGGGAATCACGTGTTTCAGCCTTGTTGGGCATCATCAGTGAGGTGAAACTGTTGCCTCTCTAAGAACAGTGAGCCATGTTCTAGGATGTATGTCTGCAATCCCTGTGCCTCTGCTTGCGCACACATGTGCATGTGGGCACCAACAAACGTGCCCAGAATCCAGACGTCCAATGGGCCATGTCTGCTGGCAAAGGTGGTCTGGAGCCTCATCCCCCTGCAGAAAGGGCATGAAACACATGATTAATGCTTTAGAGTCATGTGTGTGTGTCTCTTCAGACATCTCATTACTGGACCATGTCAGAGACGTACATCAGAAATCACACCATCAGTCCGTCTTTCACATCCAAAGTGTGGAACACACTATCTATGGCATGAATTGCAACAAGCACGTGTACAGTAAAGATAAGAAACATACTACACAATGCATAGCAATGAATGTACACATTAATCATGAAACACCCCATCTAGCAAAAGCAGAACAGTGGTCAATAACACCGCAATCATCCCCACTAGGGGTGTTAACACAAGTTACACAGCACCAGACATGCCACAGATATGACAGTCCAAAGCCCTTGTGTAATAGGCTGTTACACCGAACCATCCTTGCGAGCCCATGGATAAGGGAAGCAGGAGTGGCATATGTGAGTCAAGGACCCCAAGCAGCAAACACATACACAAGACAAGCCTGAAGGGCCCAGCTGGAATAGACAATGGATGCTTTCAAAAGCCACAAAGCACCGCACCATCACATGAAAGCACAATAGACAAGCAATTTTAAACGATATTAACTAATTACACTAACTATGAAAAACCTACATTACCTAATTAAACTAACTATGAAACAGAAACTTAACTAACTAAACTAAAAGAAAAATCAAAAATGGCCACATACGACCCGGTGGGGGGGGCACCCAGGAAGGGGGAGGTACAGGGTGCTGCTCAACACCCACATGTGATGATGCTGAGCCAAAAGAAAAAACCTCCATGGGCTCAACGCCCGCACAGCCCGACCTATGTGGGAGATAGATGGTCGTCCGAGTCTGGCTCATCCTGGAAAGGAGGATGTGGCACAGTAGCCTGGCCACGCCTTGCCCCTCGACGGCAGCAAGTCTGCCGGACGGGTGAGCCTGGTTCTGTGTGGCGATGTGATTTAGGTCATGCATTCCTCCTGCAAGGCCTGGCTGGACAACCGCTGCACCTCCTGGCAAGCCTGTAGCTCAGCCGAGATGGTACGCTCAAGCTGTGCAAACCTCTCCTCTGCTGCTGCCTCTGGGACATCATAAGGACACCCAGAGTGGATTTGAGGGAAGCATACTCCTCCCTCAGGGCATCCATGTGCGCCTCTGCGTGAGCAGCAATTGCTTGATGCAGAGATGACATTTCAGCCTGGCGTGCCCTGTCTGAGGCCGCCATGCCCAGCCTGAGCGAGCGGGCCGTGGACCGTGCCGCCTGCTGCTGGAGAAGCACCTGCCTAGCAGGGGGGAGCACAATTCGGGCCACACGCTCCATGCTCTCAGCGATGTTCTCCATTGCTGCCCCCTGACGTTCTGAATTGGCAGTCATGTCTTGCTCCCACTCAGTATACTGTGGTTGCGCGTGGCGACCGCGTTGCTGGGCTTGACCCCTGCGGGACCCAAGGACCGGGTGTCCTCGCTGTGTTGGCACCGCCCGCGGCTGCACGACTACATGCCCCCGTCGATGTGATGTCCCAGGCACATCAGTGACTGGTGTGGAGGGTGACCCTGTGTCCCAATCCACCACGGGTGGAGGTACCAAGACTGTCTGACCCCTCAGTGCAGGTGTCGCAGACAGAGGAGTGTCCACATCAGAATTACTCACCCCTGACACATGGACTTGATGCTCATCCAACTCGACATGGACGTTAGGGTCGTCATCAGGGCTGGACTCATAGGCAGCCAGAGACAAGATGGACTGTAGCACTTGGGGGTTTTTTGTGGCCTACCACCCCACGACCCCCACTTGTGCCAGGTTGATGTAGTGGTAACAACCCTGCGTCTGGCATGACAACACCATCCTCAGGCTCCATTGCGTCATCATCTGAAAAATATATCGAAAAAAGGTCACTACACATGTCAGAAGCACACAACACACACACACACCGACAACAAACACATCAGGCAGACATGTGACACACAAAATAGAACCTGGCATGCATGCTGGGTCAACTTTGAATTGCTTCTGTGATCAGACCTGTTGAAAGGTGGCAGTTTGCATAGAAGTGGGTTTATGCAGTGCAGCAAATGTGTATGTCACTCACTACCTACATGTACAAGGACTTCATGGTGTGTGCCAGGAAATGTGAAGGCAGTGCAAGGTCAAATTCAGGCATCACGTGCAATGTGCATTCAATGGTAGCATATCTACAAGCAAAGCACCCCTCCACCCAAGTGCAAAAGCAGGGATGCCTAGCATGGTATCAAAAGGCTGACCATACACCTGTGTATTGACAGGCAGTGTTGACTGACTGGCATCAACAGCTTAATGTGATTCAAGTGACAACACTGCAAATGATGATGGGACAGTAAGCAGGACACATGATGAAAACTCTGGAGGCCGCCCACGTGTGAAGAAGACACTACAACAGTCGGACAGAGTCATTGGCCATTAAACAGGCTGAGGCCTGTGACCCACACAGATTGTCAGACCCTAAACATGTGTGCAACGCAGTACTGAGCCACAGTTGACATGGGAAGGCTGATGAGATGCCATGAAATGTATGTCACCCAGGAGTTGTATTACAGTGATCATCCAGTCAAGGACACATAGGGGCATGCGTGCAATGCACATGGAGCATGAATGGGCACTCATGTCCCTGCGGGGCATCTGACCTATGCACAGTACAAGTGAGATACCCTGCATCAAGTACTAAGGCTGTACCACACAGCATATGTCTGGCAGATTGTCCGCTGGAAGTTAGCATGTACAAAGGACGCATGAACAGGAAAGTACCCAATGGCAAGATTGAAGCAGACCAGTGCAAAGGTGGAACTGGGGTGCAGAGTGGCAGAGGAGGGCAAGGGAGCATGCCTACATCGATTACCCGCATGCAGGCAGAGCACACATGCACATCAGTCATGCTATGACATTGTGCCTGGGCTGAGAGGAAGGTCACCCCACGGCACATGCAGAAGGACCAGTGAGCTGCAACATGGACCGGAGGGGTATACTGGTAACCAGCATGTGAGTAGGGTGCAATAGTGGTGATGCAGACAGTCCCCGTCTGCTCCACATGTCCACCATCCAGCAGAGCAGACATGCATCACGGAAGCATTGCATTACTTGCACATCAGAACCATGTACACGTCACATGTAGTGGCAATCATGCACAACACATTCCACAAGTAAAACGCACACGTCCTCAACAAACACGCATCAACACTCACTGGACTGGGCGTCAAAGTCCAGCATCTCTCCCACTCCTTCGACCGATTCAGGTGGTATGAACTCCGCAACGAGTGACTCATGCGGAGTGAGCTCTTCCTCCTCTGGTGCAGGCCCACCGCCAGTCACCAGAGTCAAGTTGTAATTTGAGGCACGCTTAGCCTTAGTGCTGCGTTTGAGGTCATTCCAACGCTTTTTGCACTCTTGCGCCGTGTGCACCTCATGGCCGAATGAACTGACATGTTCCGCAACTTGCTTCCAGTGGGTGTCATGGTGGGCAGCCGTAGTCTGACTATTGGCACCCACTACCATGTCATAGCTGTGGCCCCACACGTAGTCCACGAGGAAGTCCAGTTCCTGCTTGCAGAAAGGCTTCTTCCTCGACGTGCAGGAGGTCGTGGCTGTGTGTGGGGTCCCAGCCTGTGCTGCAGGTGCAACCTTCCTCCTCTTGGACTGTGGCGCAGACCCTGGCTGGCTAATGCCGCCCTGACCAGTATGACTAGTGGGTTCGGTCGATTGAGCCAAGGGAGTGGCAGGCGGAGGGATGACCAAAGGCCTGACTTGTGTCAGTGGCAGCTGGGTGCCCTCTAATGGACCCTGCGCAGCAACATCCGTTGTGGCAGGGTCATTGACCGCAACGGTCCTGGTTGGCAGACTCACAACCGGGGTGTTGTTGGGTGCATCTGCCCCTGCAGATGACATAACTGCCCCAGGGACATGTGTCTTGGTCAGAGCAGCCCTGCATGCCCCTACGTTTTCCCTCCTGGCCTGTTGGAAATCTTCCAAGGGCTCCTCAAGTGCCAACGCAGCCTGCGCTGGCAGTACCTGAGCCTGGGTGGCGGTGTCCACAGCTGCACCTGCGGCTACCACTACCCTTGGGCCCGTGGCAGTTGATGTAACGGACTGCCGGGTCACACGGGCGCAAGTGCTAGATGCAGAAGCTGCATCTCCCGGAACCACAGGGGGTGGTGGCATGACTGCACCGACACATGACACAACATTGTGCTTAAGTGGCGCACCCCTGCATCTTCCCCCGCTGTGGCCGCCCTGGACACCCTGGAGCCCCCCTACCCCCTGGTCACCACGGCCACATCCCCGACCACGCCCACCACGAGGAGTACGCCTAGCTGAGGCGCCCCTCACCTTTGCTGGCCTCCCAACCATGGCACAGATGTAGTAGTGCTGGCACAGATGGAGTAGTGCCAATGGGAGGTGTAGGTGTACAGCACAATGGACCTGGGCAATTGGGGTGAAGGGGATGGGAAGCAAGATTTTAACAGCCCCCCTGCACCTGCAAGGCTGTATGTGACCCCAGTGATGTAGTGACGGGTCACGCAACGCTCAGGCACCCCAAAATTGCAGTAAAACCGTGCACGCAACCCTGCAGCCTACGTGCGTGGAATCAACCTCCCGCAGTACGCGGTGGCATCCAGTAACACGAATAATGCGTACGCGTGGGACACGCAGGCTACTATGACCTCGAAAATGGGTGCGATACACAGGGGCACCCGCAGTGGGAAAAATAGTGTGTGCGACTCACCATCTGACTAGCGCGATGCAGAAAAACACGCGTAGCTAATTCCCCCGCCAAAAGAAGAGATACGTCCTTGATAGCTGTGAAGTTGTGATGGCGTGCGAAACAACAGGAAGCAGCAACACACATCGGTCTCCACGAAAGGCACGTACAGGGAACTGCTGCCCCCGCTCACCTTTAACCCGTGCTGAGGGAAACGCCCGCGCACGTCACCTCACTTACGCGCATGGGCCCTTTCCTCGGATTACACGCATTCACACGCGGACGTGCAGTTTTTTCACGCGCGCTGAACCACTATGCTAACGTCACGAGGGAAACGCCCACACACGCCCGCGCGCGTCATGTCACAGAGGCGCTTACGCTTGAAGGGCCTTTGGTCCAATGAAATTGTGTACGAGTGCTGACGCGCTTAAGCGCTAGGGGCCTTTCCTCGAATCACACGCTGAAGTGCACATTTTTCACGTGCCAAATCACTCCGTATCAAGCTGGCCACGCAAAACACACGGAAGACCATGCTCCTGCCCAAAAGGCCGAATCACTGCCCCCCAGAGCACCGAGCACGCTCCCACCTGCCATCTGCTGCTGCCTGACTGCCTGCTGCCCACGTGCCCTGCTATTTGCTGCCTGCACATCAGCCAGGGGTGCAGTTGCTGTGACCACCCCTGCTGGAACTGAAGACTCGCGACTGGGATACCATCGCTCCACAGCCCAGCCCCAGGACCCAGTTGCCCACCCACACCTGCCTCTGGGGTTGCCATGTCGGGCACTACACCATCCGGCACCACTGGCAACCCCCAGCCAGAGAGGCAGAGGGGCACCAGCTTCACTGCAACCGAAGTTGGGGTCCTGGTGGAGCAATTCCTGGGGCATTATGATGCCCTCTTCGGAACAAGACGCGCCAACAAGGAAGGACAGACTCAGATCTGGACGGACATCGTGACTGCCATCAAGGCGGAGGGGGTGGCAGTCCGCGACTTCCAACATGTCAAGAAGCGCTGGGAGGACTTCAGGTCCAGGACCCTTAACCACGCCCGGTGCCTCTTGAAGGCAGCGGATGCTAAGGGGCGCCGGTGCCACCTGTCGGAACATCAGATGACGGTCCTGGAATGCATATGCCCAGCGCTCCACGTCCAGGTCCTTGAGAGGCAGACCCGTCTGGAGTCGAGCGGTAAGTGTACATGCATACTGTTGGAAGCTGTGCGTGTGGTGGTGTGCCAGTAGTGTGCAGGTTGTACATGTGGTTTTCTAGGGCCATGTATGGATGTGTATGTACAGGGCTGTGAGGCTGACACATGCAAGTCCTTTCATGTGTGAGACAAATGGATGGTGTATGTGTGGGTAAGCATGCAAGCCAAATGCAGATATGTGAGCACACATGTTTGGATTACTGTGTATGTCAGTTGGCATGTTTGTGGTGTCACACATGGATGTTGGTTCCAGCTGCATGTATCTGCACCATGTACATGTGCATGTGTGTCTATTTGACAAGGGTGCAACAGTGATGCAACATGGATGCATGTGACACTGATATGTGGAAGACTGATTGGCAGATGTGACATGGATGCCGATCTCAACACTGCAACAGTTGGCGGAGGTGTACACATGCATGTAAGTGTGGTGGCGTGTGTGCATGTGTAGTGCACTCCCTGTGTTTCATGTGATGTCTGGCTCACCTTTGGCTGCTCATGCTGTTGTATGTGTATGGATGGTGCTGGCTGTTGCAATATAGCTGTGGAATAGCTCATGTGTGTGAGTCGAAATGACATGTGTGTTGGGGATTGTAATGCCATGTCTGAAGTTTGACAATGCCACTCATTTACAACTGTCATGTGTGTATGACTCCATTGTACAGTGCCCTGATGCCTGTGTTTTATTTCTCCCTGTCTGCAGCGTCAACTGATGAAGAGGGCGGAGAAGGTGCTGTGGAGCACAGCGGCAGGGATCGCACCACCAGCCGGAGACGCAAGGCCCGGCTCCCCTCCCAGGTTGTCATCTCGTTGCGGAGTGAGGAGTCCGGTGCCGCGTTCCATGCCGCAGCTGCTGAGGGGAGGTCCAAGAGGCGGAGGTTGGAGTTGGACTCCTCGGCAGCAAAAGGGGCAGCTGAGACCCCACAGGGCCCAACGGAGGAATATGGCATGGAGTCATCCAGGTTGGTGGGGGGGTTTGGTGGAGGAGGAGGCCGTGCAAGGGACACAGATGGGGTCTGGAGGTGGGGATTCCACTGGTGTTAGCGGTGCAGTGCAGGACCAGGGACAGGAGGCAGCACAGGCCGCCGCGGAGGTGCCTGTGTGCAATCCTGTCCCTGGTCCTGTCACTGTATCATCTTGCACCAGCAGGGATGCCTACGTCCAGACCCATTCTCAGGGAGGGGATTGGCTTACACCAACTGGCCTTCCTCTCCTGCGGATGTGGCTATCCGGCACCGGGTTGAGCCTGTCCTGGGTCGGGTGGCGTTGCGTCAACGTGCCATGCGAGGTGACCTGCAGTCTTTTCATGAGGAGACTGCATGTCTTCCCGCATGGCTCGTTGACCGCGGTGACCCACTGGGACAGCTCACCAGAGCCGGATTCCTCCGTTTCCTGGACCTTGTTCCGACCCCCTCCTCAACTGAACCCCCTATGCCCCAGTCGTCCTCCATGCCATCTTCCCACCCATGTATCACCTGGGTGCCCTGTGGAGCTGCCTATGACCCTGCGGCCAGGCTGGTTGACAACAGATCCATGCCACAGTCGGGAGTCGGATGTCCAGCAGGGGTGGCCACCTCAGCAACTGCACCCCAGCTGGAGGAGGTTGTGCAGGCAGCAGGAGCCAGGGCACAGGCAGCGGCACAGCAGCAGCAGCAACAAGGTGGGAGCCATGATGGCTCGGGGCCTTCATCATCGGAGGGGCAGGCATCGGCCGGAGGGCAGGAGGACCCTGGACGGGAAGTGTCTTCCGTGTGGCAGCGGTTGGGCCATGCGATAGATGCGAAGCGGCAGCGGGCGGGAGAGGCACGGCTCACGATGGTCAGGGTGGAGAACTCCATGCGTAGGGCCCTGAGGAACGCCGAGTGCCTCAAGGCCATTCGCAGGGACCTGGAGTTCCAGATGTCATCGTCCCTGCGAACCCTCGGGCCATGGAAGAGGACCGCCTCCGGGACATCGTGCAGGAGTTCAATGATGCCCTGGCCCGGTACATCAACATGTGAGCCGTTGGACTTGCCCGCTGCCCTTGTTAATAGTTGGATAGTGTTAGGTTTCCTTTGGTTTTTTCTTTATTTTGGACCTTTTGGACAATGGACCACATTTTTCTATATAGTTTTTTTATTAGGTAGGAGTTTTTGATAGGTTTCATTTCTTCAGTTGGGATCATGGAACCTGGATTGATCATCTGTATATAGGTAACTGTTGGATTCTACTTTTTTGTTTGGATTTCCCCATGGAGCAATGGTTTTCACTTGTGTTTTTCCATTGGATTTCATTTTTGGAACTGTGACTTTGGACACCTTTCCTTTGGATTATGATTTGTTGTTTTTCATTATTTTACAGACATGCAGCTTTTCTTTTTTAATTTCCATTGTCGTTTCTTTGATTTTAATTCCATTAATGTTGCTTTTAATACATTTTTTCTTCAAACTTCGATGTGTGGTATTATCTCATTGGTTTCATGAATGTCATGATATGGGTTTTGACACTCTCTTGCACCCATTGTGTGTATGTGACGGACATGTGTTCATTTAGATACTTGCCATTGGGGTTGTGTCATGTAATTGGCATTTCTATGTGGGTGGATGCAATACTTGGGTGGGTGTTTGGCATGTGGAGGCTGCCCATAAGGGCCAGGGATCTAGATTGTGATGACGTGTTGGCTGGGGGACATGTGTCAGGGCCTGCTGGCAGGTGCCATGCACTGCTTGGGGGGTGGGGGTCCAAGGGGACATGAGTGGGGGCCTGCTGGCAGGTACCCTGCACTGCTGGGGGGTGGGGGTGCAAGGGGACATGAGTGGGACATGAGTGGGGGCCTGCTGACAGGTACCCTGCACTGCTGGGGGGTGGGGGTGCAAGGGGACATGAGTGGGACATGAGTGGGGGCCTGCTGTCCCCGCACCCCAGAAATACACGTACCCTGCTGCAATCGCGTGTGGAACTTCCTGCGCACCCCAGAAATACACGTACCCTGCTGAAATCACGTGTTAAATTTGCCCGCACCCCAGAAATACACGTACCCTGCTGAAATCGCGTGTGGAACTTCCTGTGCACCCCAGAAATACACGTACCCTGCTGAAATCGCGTGTTAAACTTCCCAGCACCCCATAAATACACGTACCCTGCTGAAATCGCGTGTTAGACTTCCCCGCACCCCAGGAATACACGTACCTTGCTGAAATCGCGTGTTAAACTTGCCCGCACCCCAGAAATACACGTACCCTGCTGCAATCGCGTGTGGAACTTCCCGCGCACCCCAGAAATACACATATCCTGCTGAAATCGCGTGTTAAACTTCCCCGCACCCCAGAAATACACGTACCCTGCTGAAATCGCGTGTTAGACTTCCCCGCACCCCTGGAATACACGTACCCTGCTGGAATCGCGTGTTAAACTTGCCCGCACCCCTGAAATACACATACCCTGCTGCAATCGCGTGTGGTACTTCCCGCGCACCCCAGAAATACACGTACCCTGCTGAAATCGCGTGTTAAACTTAACCGCACCCTAGAAATACACGTACCCTGCTGAAATCGCGTTTTAGACTTCCCCGCACCCCAGGAATACACATACCCTGCTGAAATCGCGGGTGAAACTTCCCGCGAACCCCAGGAATACACGTTCCCAGCTTGCCGTGTGCTGTGTGGCGGCCCTGTATGCTGGTCCAGGGTTAGCGCAGCCCTTTGCGCTGGATTGGGGATTTTCATGGCTTTTCCTTGCGCGAGGGGCCTTCTTGGGGGCGTTACTGGCGCTGCTGCAGGGTCGCTGCGCCACTCTGCGCTGCGGCTGCTTTTGGTGGCTAAAATCCATGAATACGCTGTGCGCCGAAATGGATTTTGGCGCATGCGATGGCGCAGACTATCGCATGCGCACACTGTGCGCCAGCCGCGTGCGCCACTTGTGCGCTTAATTCTATGAATTACCCCCAACATGTCTTCATTATTATCTGATGTTTCAGATTATAGAGAACCAAAATCCTACTTGATCTCTGCTCATTCTCACCTTGTTATTTAGGCGGTTTCCATCGGCATGGATGGTGTCAAAACAAATGGCACGCTTTTATGCTTAAATCCGTTCTGGTCACGATAGAATTCAGACCCTTATCTGCGAGATTTTCTTATTACGCATGCGCTCCTTGTCACGAATAACATCATACAATTGCACCTCTTTTCATATTCCAAGGTCCTAATACATTCCAGACCCAGTCCAGAGTCAATTTCTAAAGTGAAAGAAAAAAGGTTCAAAAGTTAGCCTTGCTTTGTAAATAGAGGCTACTGGATACATATGGGTGCTTTTCAATTCATGCCCCTCTTTCCGCATGCCGCGTGATAAATATTTTTAGAAATGGATTCTTAATACTCCATTGTTACAGGCCCATATATTCCAATCTCTGTACTCTTTTTAGAATGTTGCATAGACCCCCTTCTAGTTCTTTCACCTGGCAAGTCCACGTAAGCATTAGCATTTAAATTACATGCACGTTTTTACTAGGTTGGATGAAACGACATGTGGTGTTTCAAACATTAAACCACATTAGCCCGCACGTCTCAGACTACACCGGTACAAAGTAAGTAGGTCCAGCTTTGCAATCATTCAAACAGCCGCTCGTTCAAACCGCTGCACTGCTTACCCTCTTTGTCCATGCTTCAAATCTCTACTTGCACAAACGGTACGCCTCCATGGAAGCGTCCACATTTATATGTCACCTGACCCCTGGTTAGTGGTATAGAAACATGACTGTAACCGTGTGAAATTTTTCCGGTGTCTTTACTCCTGTTTACAAAGGCTCGATATCTCCTCATGTGTGATAAATGATTCACTCCACCGAACAATTTCATAGTATCCTTTATGGTCTTGTTCCAATTGGCTGGGGATACATATAAGGGTTCTACCAGGATTTATCAATTTTTGGTTGTTGTCCACATCGCTAGTATAAAATGAAAGTGGTACACGGCATGATGTCCCATATATAGAGACAGTTGTTCACAATAACAGTGTGTATTTAAACTAAGAGGATGACAAAAATATGATATGTAATAGAGGTTTTATTCATTTTTTATTGTTCTAGGTAACTGGATCCACCCTACTAGGTCTGAAGGGACGCTATTGTTGTTCCTTTTTTGTCCTGAAGATGGTTGGTGTACTCAGTGGACTGATTGAAGTCTCAAAATACAACCTGAAACACATGTCGCCATACTGTCTGATTGAGAGACAGACAGAGATTTATATTGGAAGATTGTATTAAGAGGCTATAAACAGAACAGAAATATTGTAGAATACTGTAGGGTGACCTAATGTGTAAGGTATCAGAATACTAGTGTGAACGATGGTATGATAAAGTGATATGAATGGTATGTAGGGTTGAATGTTTATGTGGATCTTAAATAAATGTAAATTGTATTTGATGTTTTAACAATTTGGGTGTTTTTTTTATACAAAAAATATTTAAAAATGTTTTTTTCAAAAGAAAATATTGAAACATTTGTGAGTATTTATAGAAAGAACAAATGAATGTATTGTCATCCTCTATCCAAGGGTCAAAATCTGCATTTTGTTGAATATTTAGCCCATAGGACCCTAGATTTTTGGCCAATCCCCTTTGTTTTTTAAATTCACTGTCATGGAGGACCAGGCCAGGGCTATACGTGGTCTAACTTCCTTACCACTACCACCTTCGCATTCTACACAGGAAGGTGGCGACAGCAGCGACAGCCCTCCCAATCCATGATAGCCGTGTGGTCCATGTACCCATGGAGGGAATTGTTTTTTTCAACATCCATACATGTGGGTGTTGTTGTACACCCTGCCCTATCCCCTCCTGGGTGGAACCCCACAGTCAAGATGGACATTTGTTTTCATTTTTTCCACCCCCGCCACCCCCGGGCAGATGTTGGCATGTCATATTTTGTTTTGCCCTTTCCTGGTTGTGGTCTTTGTTAATTTTTGCATTTATTGCCCTTGAGGTGTGCCATTAACTCCTCAGGGACTATACATGTGCAGTGGTGTACATGCAGGTATGCCTAGTGAAGTCATCTGGCATGTTTGCATGAGGGTGCACCGGATGACATTTGCAGGTCATCATAGCTTTGTTTTTCCATGGAACATGTGTGCTGTATCAATTATACTGCACAATGGGTGTTTTAATATGTTTGCACATGTTGTTCCAGTAATCTGTGATGTGGCAGTGACTGCTGTCCCGGGTCAGACATCCTGCACCATTTGAAGTCCACACTCCTCATGCCCTCCACCAGACAATGTTGTTCCTTTCACAAATTAGTTAACACACTTACTGGTGAAGGTCATGTGGATTTACAACATGCAGACACACAGTTATTTGGTAAGCATTTGCATGTTGGGCATGCTTAATTGTTTGTCATCTTTGCTGCATGTGTCGGATCTCTTAAATGTCCTTTGCATGCTCCCATGGTGTTGTGGTAATTTGATTGGAGCTCATGTCACTGTGTAAGCTACCTATGCGTATACCTCAATAGGGAGCACTGACTGTGCTGTGCAGCATGTCATTGTACATTGGTAAACCAGGCCATGGACTCATTGATCTTTCATTTCCTTGTTATTCACTCTCTTTGCCACTCTCTCTCTCCCTCTCTCTGGTGTGGTTCACTTTACTCATGTACAAATTAATGTCAATGGCCATTCAGCCGTTGTCACCCTGTGTTGCTCCTGCACTCTGTGTTGTATGCATATTTTCTTTCTGGTGTCAACTGTGATCATGCATGTGCATGTATTTTGTGCTGTTACTCTGCATTGCATTCCATGTAGGTAGAGTGTCTCCCGATGGTGTGCATCGTATGCAAGCAGGTAAGTTCCACCGACAGGTGAGTGCATAGCATTTGCTGACACTTCGGTGGTGTTTGCATGGAAACTGGGCACGGTGTGTGTTCACTCTGGATTTACTAATCTTTACCTCTGTCACTGTTGCTCGAGGGTTGTTTTACTCACCCATGGGTAATGCCAATGATGGTTATGGTCTTGTTAATCTGATGGATTGCTGGGGACACTGTTTATTGATTATGATAACTGTGCTTTCTGACTGTGTGTCCACCTTTCATGGTTGGTTGTGAGTGTGTAGCATGGTGAACTGTTTGTAGACTGTGGCAGGGGCAGATGTTTGAGCTGAGGTGTGCCTCATTCAACTTTTATCAGGTCTAATGTCTAATGAGTGGCACATCTGATCCCTATCAGGGTTTGTGGGATTTGGAATGTTTATCATATTTGCTGGGTCGAATGTATGGTTCAACTATTAGTGTGAGCTTACTCCCTCCTTGCTAATGTTCATTCCTCAATGCTGTCCCTCCAGAGCCATTTCATCATGTTACTCTGACCTTCTTCAGGTAAGCCAGTTATTGATGGAGATTTTATGCAGGGGATCTTTATCGTCAGCAGGGGCCACGCTCTGGGATACACATCCTGCTGTCCTCGGTTTGGGGACTTGTTTCTTTGCTTTCCATGACCTACCCATGTGTTTCATCTTCTACTCTTCCTTCTCTCTCCTCTCTTCCCTGGTAAGCAATCCCTCTGCTCTCTCACTCTCTCCATTCCTTTTGTCCATTCTGCTTGATGACTGTGTGCTTGATATGCCTCAAGTTCTCACACACCACTGTCAACCCCAGCAATTTGTGGGGCAGTTGCCTTCGTGACGTGGACTAGTGTCATCATCACTGCACTTGGGGAATGACCAGAGAGAGTTGCATCTCTCTGCACTTACCCAAGCAGCCACTCACTGGTTGCACTTGACCCACCCCTGAACTTGTTACCACCCTCCGAATACCACACCCTTCTGAATATCGGTGCACTTGCTCCTTCTGATTGCACAAATCAGGTACAGTGTCTGTTTGATCCACCCTGTCCTCGGTCCCTGCATGATGGCATATTGATACACTTGTGAAAATATTATGAATCACTGTCCGACAGATTCACTTTTACATGCACTGTTGATAGCGTAGTATAGTTTAGTATGCAATTACTGTTCCTGTCCGGAATATTATGGCTCTCTATGAGGGGGTGTTATTTGTGTACTTGTTCCATACATCGTTGAGCACATTGAAACACCTGTATTATGTATTGGCCATTTATCTGTCTCCTTTGACATTACATACCATAGCACAGCCTGGTGATATTTAATATGACATATGAGACGGTTTATGTGACACACAGGCGATTGGATGTCTAGTTTGGCATGTTGGTAGTGGCATAGTCCCTCTTCTATGTGTTTCTTTTGGAAACCCAAAATGAAATTAGTTTTAGTTCTAAGTGATGCACACTATGTTGCACTTCCAAGGACACATTCTCAGGGTGGTTTGGTGGGCACAGATGATTGGCCCTTTGTCATCATAGAATGGCACCTTGAATGTGCTAAGGCTGTGTGCACTCCACAGGGGTTGAATTTTAGGTGTAAAATGTAGCCACAAGCTGGGTACGGGCAGCCTCAGGACATGCCCTTTGACCTGCCATGTGCAAGCAGTGTGCATGTGTTTGTGGGTGTGGGGGCACCTCCATGTCCACCGGTACGCCACGCCATGTTGCAACATTGTGCAGGACACATGCTGCCACAATGATCATGCACACTAGTGGTGGTGCATATAGTAACTCACCATCAGAGTGGTCAAGGGAACGGAAACATAGTGGAGCACTCCGAATGTGCGCTCCACTATGCCCGAGTTCCAATATGGGCTGTGTTGTATCTTACCTGGGGTGGTGTGACAGGGTTCCCGTATTGGTGTCATCATGTAGGTGCTCAGAGGGTAGGCACTGTCCCCTGTACAGGTGAAAATGTTTGTCATTGGTGTGTATTTGTGTGTGTGAGTAACATGCATGCATGTGCACGGCCATTTATGCTCACCAATGAGCCATATGTTGCCATGCCTCCCAGTTTCCAGGGCCCTGTGTAGTGGTGACATTCTGAATATGAAACTATCATGGGTGGACCCTGGATAGTTTGTATATACAGAAGTAATGATACCCTTGGCATCACATACAACCTGCATGTTGATAGAATGCCAGTGCTTGCAATTGCGATATATGTGTTCTGTCGCCCAAGGTGGACGTAGAGCCAGATGGGTGCAATCGATGGCACCAAGCACTTTAGGGAAGTGCGCCACCCAATAAAAATCCTTGACTACGGCCTGCCTTTCTGCATGTGTTCTGGGCATGTAGATGTGCCTGCGGACTGAGGGTGTGCAGTCATTATTGCCAACACCTGGTGTAGGCAGCGTGACTGCGTGGGCTGTGAAATTCCCCCAACTATGGCAGTTGTCTGCTGAAATGACCCAGTGGGCATAAAATGCAGGACATTGAGCACCTTTTCCAAGGGGCTCAGTGCTTGGGAGAACAGGGTGGGTGATGTAAGGCCATCCTCCCACTTTGTGACCAGGTCTAATATGATATGAGGTAGAAACCTATACCTGCCATAGACCTGGTCATCATGCATCCCAAAAAGGCTGGTCCTAGGTAGAAAAGTCCGGGCCCTGGCCACCCTCCTCCTCCTCCTCCTGCGGTCTCCCACAATCACTGCTGCAACAAATAGTACATTCATCCTAGCTGTATACACACATTTGTTGATCGCGTAGGCTTTTTATGCATTTATTTTTGTGTGTGTTGACGTATCCGCCATCTATCGCTTGGCGTACGTTTTTCTGGATTTGCATGTATTTTACAGTGTGCCGGTGAACCCTGTTCAATTCCATGAATACGTGTTTTAGTGCACATATGGGCGTTGCGAGGATTTTACTTGGTACGTCCCTCGTTGCGCCCATATTTTCACTTGTTGTTCCCCATTCCACATGTTCCGCCCCCATTTTAGGTGACTGCGCAGAATGCAATGCCCCTTCTCTACGAGTCTCGCATAAGGCATTCCAGGTGTCGCAGTGATGTGTTGGAGCAGCACGGATACCTCGCAAGTCCCTGGTAAGCCCCACGCATTGTGTTTCATGAATACACAAACTGGCGCTTACACGCGATTTCACACGCAAGCCCCCTATTTTCCATGCAAATCATTCCATGAATCAGGCCCATGGTTTGTGTTGACAAAAAGTAAGGTAGTTTATGCTTCACATGCAAAATACCAGAAAACATTTGAAAATAAAAGCCCACTTTGTTGCCATGGAAAGTTCATTTAGGCCCAAGGCAGACCCTTTTTGCTTGCTGTGGGACAAATGTCACAAAGGACTCCCCCAACGGAAAGCCTGTCTTGCATCCAGTGGTTTACAACAACAATAAAATGTGGCGTGCCTGAAAGGTGTAGAATCTAAATGTCCTTTAGACTTGCTGTCTCTAAAGGCAGCTATATGCATGCCAACTGTTTAGGCTGATGAATGACCAGAAGGTAAGAAGGAGGTGTCAAAACAGGGGTTAAAATTAAGGGCGCCTGAAACTCCAAATTAAAACAGGCAACCAACTTCAAAGAGACCAATAAAAACACTGGCTCAGAGAGACACATTTCATGCAGGAAGTGAAGCTCATATTTGCACATATGAAGATTCCCTTTGTTTAAAAGGACTAGTGTCATGTACACATTTTCCCAGAAACCATACATTGTATTTGCTTTATTTATGTGTCATTTTTTAGATCATTTCCAGGTGATTTTGATGGTATACAATTAATCCACCTGTGACTTAGGGAACTGTAATGGCCAGTTACACTAGGTTCCTGGCTGATCTGAAAATGTCTTGAATTTGAGGGTTGGCAAACTGGTGAAGGGTGACATTTTGAATGTGGCTAGTAAATAACATGATCATAACTGTTATGCTTTCTGTGAAAATTGGGTTAATATTGCCAAATGGTCGTACAAAATGGTGCAGACCTGGCTGGCTTTTTTAATTCCCTATGATTAGCTAAATTGGAAAATACATATATTATGACAGTTAGTAGTAAATCACAAAGTTTAGACACATAACTAGATTTTTGTAAAAATTGTACATGAAATGTGAGTGTATTGCAAATGGAAGTTCCCATATGTCTGTTCCAGACTCTTAAACCAATCCGTAGAGAGAGGCGGAAGTTGGGAGGAGAGAGAAGGGTGGCTGTCCAATCCTATTTGCGAGAACTCTTACAGAGTACTCCTCAGTATTGTAAACTTGTTGGTGTCATTTTTGGCTATATTAAGGGGATGCACAATGAGGAAAGGGGAGTGCTGCTGAAAAATTACCATCAAGAGAGAGCTACTGACAAATGTCCATAGAGAGAGAGCTGCTAACATAACCTTCAAGAAAGGTGCTAAAAATGTCCATCTGACAGCTGCCAAACACCAAAGGAGAAAATCGAAATTGCATATGGGTAGAGCTGGCCATTGTTGGGGATTCCTAAAAAAGCTGACTGGACTCTATGGTGAAGAGCTGGAGACCATCCTTGAAAGTGCTGTGACCAGACCCCTCCCCTATTCTTCCAGAGGGTCCTGACATGCAACTGGCTTTCCTGAACTTTAAACAGAGGCTTTCTATGTATGTAGAACTGAATCCTGGGAAACCAAAAGGTGGGGGAGTCTGCTTGCCTTAATCCTTCCCCTTTATAGCGGCCGGGGGGGGTGGTAAAACTGTGTAGATCTTTAGCCTATTTATCACAAAATATTAATTGAATTAATTCCCTTTGGCAGAACACTATGGGGTGATTTTTGTTTCAAAATTAACAAAGCTCACTTCCCAGTGGGCGCCAAAAAACTATAGCCTATAATTTAATTGGGTAATCCTTTTTGTCCTGTTCACCCCAAATTCTGTAAGGAAGAGCGGTGTCTTTGTTCTTAAATCAGACCAACTTTCCCCAGCACAGGCCTTTCAGTGGAGTGGGTCTGAAATCCCCAATACTTCAATAATCTTAATTTCTCTGTTAGACTTCCACAACCCAGACCAAAATGGTGGGCGGGGGTCTGAAAAACAAACCACTAAATCACCCTGTGTTTATTTTTTTAAAACATTTTTATTTATTTATTTTAACCACAAAGGTGTGGGTGAAATAATAATTGCCACATGTATTTTCTCAAATTTGTAAAACTAAACGGCTAGCCTTTTAAGCACGCAGGAAAATCGAAATTGGAGAGCACTACATTTGTAATTGTTTGTGTTCACTGACCAGCGCTAATTATTTTTTTAATTGAAATTGAGATAAAGTATTGTGATGTGTGTGTTTCCCCAATTCATTTGTGTGATTTATTTGTGTAACAAGAAGTTGATTGTGAGCCACAAAGAAGGTGGCGGGTGTAGTGGCGATTTTTCTAACATCTAATTCAAATAAACATAAATATATTTCCTGTACACAGGCCTGGTTCTTGGTTCATTGGTAGCTCAGGGTGAGGGATCTGGGGGGTATTAGATGAACTGGAGATAGGGCAGAAAAAAATAATCCATTAAACAGTTTGTTGCGTGACACCTTTAGTGGGGAGGGAAGGAATCCCCCATGTTGAGGGTGGCTTCTCTATAAACTGTTACAAATTGGGGGCTCGTCCAGTATTTGGCTAGCTATTTCTGACTCATGACAAATGCATTGTGACAGACTATTCATTTTGATGTAATCGCATTAAGGTGGAGGGAAAGTCATCTTTGCCTTATTAAAGTGTCACAAGGACATGAGCCCTGCGTTCCAGAGATGTCTATAGGTGAAAGATTAAGATTGTATAAGACTTGATCTTGATTTGGCATTGTGCGTGGACATAAAGCTGGAACAGGCTGATTTTTGCCCCTGCACAGAGAAAGTTTTAGAGAAATTTGAAAAAAGCATTTAATAAAATGAATACAATTGAATTAGATGATGCCAAAAGACATTTGCTTACAAAGATGTTCGTTTGTGGCGAGTAGACAGAAGTGGATGATGGGAGCTGGCAAGCTGAAATGATGCAAAATGTCACATCAGAAGGCATTGATATTTGGTGTGAAGGTGGTATATGGCACAAAGCAAAAGAGGCATTTTATATGATCCAAAATGCTCAAGAAGAACTGAGTCAAATGCCTCAGCTCAAAGCTCATATATACTTTCACTTGCAGTTAGTGGAAGAGCGAGTGCAGAAGAGTGAGGCCTGTGCACGGACTCAGACTGAGAATCTAAATGAGGCACAGAAAGAACTTAAACAGTTAGAAGATCAAGTACAGCAGAACAATATTTTCAAGCTAAAACAAGAAAGCCTCATAGAACAACACACAAATGAGTTAAAAACCCAGCAGCAAGAAAGTGCAGAGGTTGAAACACAGTTTTCTGTACTGCAAAATGCACACAAAGAGTGTGTGGAAAACTTGAGCACACTGCAAAGTAAGGTTAATGATCAGACTATTTATAATAGAGGGATGTTAGATGACCTTATGGCTTTTCAATTACAAATAAAGGAGTCAGTTAATTATTAAAGGCGTTGATTCCCCAAATGACTGATTAGATAAATCAGTAGGTACATGCTTTAAAACAACAGAAAATTCAACTTGTGAAGGAAAAAGACTCCTTGAACCAGGAGAATAGTGTCCTTGCACAGGTGAGATTTCACTTTTGGCCAAGCGAGAGGAGTCCAGACCCCATGGTTCTGGGAGATTTGCCCAGTCTCATGGAGATAGGGAGCGCCTAGAAGACAGTGAAGTGAGTACCAGTAGCAGTTCTGAATCAGAAGGTGAATGGACTCTGGTGTAGAAGAAGAAAAATACAGGGAAACAGAGCAAGGGTTTTTTTAAATGCACAATAACACAAATCAAGGCCATAAAGAGCTTCTTGACCCGATACCATAAGAATGCCAAGTATTTGGTATGGGAGCTCCTGGAACTTTATGAGCTGATGATGGCATCATTCCAGATCAGGAATGATGTGAATTGTATAGCATTTGCTAAATGGACTTTCTCACCTGAGTACTCCAGCTTATTTGCATGACTGGAGGACCAGGATCATCATGAATGGTCCACCTATAAGGCGGCCATTTTAAAACATTTCTCTTCACAAGGAAACCCACAGGAGGCCCAGAAGGCTGCCTATAATTTGCAATGTGGGGAGGATCAGGTGCCTATGGAGTTTGGGCAGGAGTTAAAGCAGGCATTTGCTCAGACTTCCCGGCGGGTGAACACAAATAGTAGGGAGTGCCTAACTAAATATTTCCATGCACTCCCCAAATACATCCTGACTCGGTTGGTGCATAATTTTCACAAGCATAGGCCCGGTATTGGGTGATGAGCAGGCCACCTGGATCTATGAGGTCCAGAGCCTGCTGAGAGCCAACACCCCCAAAACCCCCAAGACATCCAACACCCCTGCTGCTGCAAAGGTGGCAGAGGTAAAACCTACCCCTCCATTGGATCTGTAGACATGGGTCCTAAAAGTAGTCCTTCTACCAACAAGCAAAATGGAAGGCATAAGGGACCCCTCAACCCGGACCAATAGAATGGTAGTCAGGCAGAGACTCAGAACAATGATCCCTCTGACCCTCCCAACTATATAAACCTTAGCTACAAGTGTACAGAACCAATCTTGGGGTATGTATACACTCAGTCAGCCCAATGGGAGGGAACCAATTAGCCAAGTACTTCCCCTGGAAACTTCCTTTCAAACTTTCCTCAGGAGAGAAGTATCACTTCACCTCCCAATCTGAAGTTTTTCCCCAGATATCCCCTGAACCAGAACTTCCAAAACAATCCTCCTCTCTGTCCCCGGTTCCAGGCCAATAGCTCCCTGAACCCGGGAGAAAGGATATTCAGGATGCTAAATAATGGGGGAAATTTCCAGTATCCGAGCTACTCCGGGTGATGGGACAGTTACACTTTTAGGGAGCAGCCGAGGTATGATGATCTGGGTGCATACTGAGGTCTCAGTACATCTCTAAACCTAACCCTGCTTTCTAGATTTGCCCAACACCCAAGTCTGATGCACAAGGGGGGAAATGACGCAAGGAAACCTCTGACAAAACACAGGTTTCTAAGGAGGGGGCCTGGGTGGAGGGGAGATGCAAAGACCTAGAGGAAGCTTCCTTTCTCACCAAGACAGAACCCCTCAAAATCTAAAAAGCTATCAGCCGGAAAGTATTTTGAGTGCCGGCAGAGTGGCAGTCTGTGCAGTGAATCTGGTGAACAGTCTGTCTATGGTGGCTACTACAGGCGAGGTGAAGCCTATCCCTCAAAAACCCCTTGAATACCACAAAGTGGCGCGGGAAATCTATGCAGTCCGTGCAGACCAAGTGGACTTAGTGACCTCCTTACAGATCTCTCCACGCCTACCTGATTGGACTGGCCACAGCTTTCAAGGCATCAAGGATTGAACGTTTCATGTGCACCACGCGACAAGGTAAGAAGCGTGACTGTCTGCTCAATTGCTAGGAAGAAAGTTACTTTGGTACATAAAGGGTTGACGTCTGTGGGCCGACAGCCTTTGTGTCAACCCTGGTTTTGTTTTCAAGGCTCAGTGCTATTGTTTCGAATACTAACCCAGTAGATGCACCATGTCTCAACTGGCACTCAGGTCACGTGCCATTCACCACTTGCAGAATGTAAACATTGCGGTCTGTAATGCTTGCCCTCAGCAGAGCCAAGATTAGTCCTCACATGAGGATTCTACAGGACGGCTCTCTGTGACAGTGACTAAAAAGAGAAATTAATGTCATGTACAATTCCTGTTGGTGTGCGGGGTGACGCCTCCCCCTCATGAGAATCTACCAAATGAAGCTGGATATGCATCAGGGGATCTTGGGCGCGAAGAGGCTGAGGCCTGTACTAAAACTGTGAACAACGAAAATGACATCAGCACACGTCAGAAGCGTGTTACAGTGAAACACTTGCGTTCCTTGTTGGTTGACTGTAATGCCTCCCCTACGCACAAATCTAACTCTGACAATCTTATATGCCCTACATCTGCCGTACCTGATTTGCGTCATACTTCGGCAGCTGACGCATTTGTTTTCGGATCTCAACTTGAACATTACTTTACGTTTAAAAAACAGCCACGTGAGGTGGAATTTATTAATACTGGAAATTTCAGTCGAGGTTGAGGTGAAGGGAGGTCAAATGGACTAGGGATTTTCTCCCAAAATTCAAGCAATAACTTTTTTTCATCGTCTTCTACAGCAAACGATGAAATTGCAAAAGAAATTGCTAACCTGGAATTAATATCTGGATGTGACACGGTGGACCTTTGTCTGCCTACCATGAAAGAGACTAATCTGTCAATGGGTGCTTTAGCAGGGGACTGAGTCCACAGTCACTGCAAACTGGTCAGCCAACCGAGGCCACATTACCTACTGCCCACCTGGCCCTTGGAGGGTCACTTGGTGGGCTCTGTATTGAGAGAGTTGCAGGATGTGGTTCCGGTAAAAACCAATGGTCCACACTCTCTGCACATTTTGCCAGCAAGGCTGGAATCAAATGAGTTACTTGGTTGTACAGTCCTGGAGATAAATGCTGAACTTTGTTTTCTAATGAAAAGGGGAGTTCTGAAAAATCGCCTTACATCAGTGGGTCCATCTTCACTTACAGTGGAATTTTGGACTAAATCTCCTCCTACGGGCTCCAGGGCTGTCCATAAAGGGCATCTGTGGGGGGAATTTATGAAAGGCATTAACAAGGAACTGACTGCCCTCTATGACCAACAAGAACTGGTCTTGAATGCCGTCAGGTCCAATACAGCCCTACTAAATATGAAGAATGAAAAACTGTCTTTTATTGAGGGTTTCATTGGGGGCTTTCACTGTAAAAAGAATGTGGCATTTGACCCCAACTCTCCTGTTGGATAACAATGGTAGTGCCAGACACTAGATTTTTTGAGATAGTGACAACATCCCCTATTCTTGAGCTAGGATCTTTGGATGATAAAACGAGTGATACTACTTCACCTCCCAATTCACGCCCCCCTTAGTGAATTGCATGGCAAGCATACATTTGCAGGTTATGGATTTGGAGACACAACGTTGGCATTGGTCAGAGGGGTAGATGCTAATATTACGGTTTAACTTCTTGTGGAGGAGTTTCCAGAGGTTCCCCTTTCTCCTCGTTTTTTAAACTATGTGAATAGGAAAAAAAAAGAAAGAACAATAGGGCTAAAAATACCAAAAATCAGCCAGCGGTTAAACCTAGAGCTGGAAATGCTTCTAAAATACATGTTACTCAATTGTCGGCAGAAGACGTTGTCATTGAACACAAAGACCTAAGTAACAATCATGAATTTTGCGAACAGATCTGTACTCATTTATTAATTTGTTAAGCACTGAAAGCCAGCCGGCAACAGGGAGCTACAAATACACACAGGACAAGAAAAAAAGACGGGACAACCGGAGGAGAGAAAAGGTAGAAGCAAGGGGAGCACCTTACAGAGATTAATCAAAATTGAAGGTTTTCAATTGTTTCCTAAACATTTGGTACTTTGTTTCCAAGTGTAAGTTTACTGGAAGTGAGTTCCAATGAAGGGAGGTCAGAATGATAAATGAACGCCCAAGGCCTGTTGCTCTTTTGGCTCTGCACACGGACAGCAAGCCACCTGATACTGAGCGGAGCTGACGCTCGGAAGAGTGCTGTTTCAAATTCTCCTTCAGGAATACAGGATCATTACTGAACACACATTTATGGGCCCTGATAGTGCCTTAAAGCAGATTCTGACTGCCACGCTCATCCAGTGTAGTCCCTCTCTGGCCTGTGTGACGTGTTCTCTTCTGGGAATATCACAAATGACATGCACAGCGTTGTTCTGTAGTATTTGAAGTTTCCTTAGTCTATTGCAGTTTGCACCAACCAGGAGAGCATTACAGTAATCAATGCGTGGCATAAGAAGTGCCCTTACCAGGAAGGTGTGGTTGATTTGTGACAGAAAAGGTTTGAAATGCCTTAGCACTTTCAGATGGTATTGGGCGCTATGTTTGATGCCATCCACTTCGGCATCTGAGCTTAACGAGGCATCCATGAATACACCCAGAATTTTAACCTTCCTTAGGATTTTTATCTGATTATTCCCAAACATCACGTGGGAATAGTCTGAGCGTAATTCAGTTCTTGCTTGTGTAGAGCCAAAGATAATCAGCTCGGTTTTGGCAGGGTTTAAACACAGACAATTTTGGTCCATCCAGCTTTTAACAAGAACGTAGATGAAGGAGAGCCTCGTGGTGTCGGCGGCATGATTTCCACTCAGCAGGAGCTGGGTATAGTCCGCATAATTATAAAAGTGAACATTGGATGCAGTTGGGAGAACACAGAGGGGCCTGAGAAATAAGTTGAAAAGAATCAGGGACAGGCACGCACCCTGGGGAACTCTGAAGTGGATTAGCTCTGGACTTGAGGAGGCATCTCCCCAGCACACCTGCAAGCTTCTATTGCTCAATAATGATTCAATCCAGTCGGCAGCTTTCTTGGAACAATCTCTGTGGGAGGTAAGATGGTCCAGTAAGCACCCATGATCCACCAAGTTGAACACAGCCGACAAGTTGAACAAGACCTGTAGAGTGGGTTTGCTTTTTCCCATGAGGTTCAACATGTGGGTTTGGAGTTCTATTAAGGCACTTTCTGTGATGTGGTGGACTTGGTAGCCATATCTTTTGGGATGAAAGATCTTGTTTTTTTTCTAAATGTTGCTGCAACTGGAGTGTGGCTAGTTTGTCAATAACCTTTAGAAGAAAAGCGAGTTTGTAATTGGACTAGGTTTTTTAAGCAGAGGCGTCACGGCCACCTGTTTCAGACAGTGTGGTTTAATGCTATAATCAAAGGCGGAGTTGCCAAAGCGAACCAGGAAGGGGGCAAACAGTTTAGAATTTTGCAGAATCAGTTTGGAAGAGAGTATCTCACCTGGACTGTGCTTGTGGTGCATGGTGTGAAGCATCCTGAGCATTTTATCCTTAGTTATGTGACTAAAGACGAAAGGACGACAGAATGTTTTTTCTTGAGAGGTAGCCTTCTCAGGAGGGTTAGTAGTGTCTTTGACAGAGTCTATATTTTGGTCCGTGCAACATGTTTTGCAAAGGCCAACTGCACCTCCTTACAATCTTCCTCAGTCGGAGGTGATGATAAGGGGTGAGTTGTGGGTTTTTCAAGGTTTCTGTAAAAGACGATGTTGTTATATGACTTTTGTATAGATTTCTATTTGTCTTGATTCTCCTTAGTAGGCGATTTTCTCCAGCTCCGTTCCGCCTTTCTTTTTTCCCTTTTTTTGCATACTAGGTCAGTGTGTACCATGAGTTATTCTCTACCCTATCTCTAATGACCTTGGATTTCAGAGGGGCCACTTTGTTCAGAAACCGGTTTAGTGTGGTATTATTGGCCTCAATTAGGATACTGGGGCTGTTGGATTCTGATGTACAAGTCATCACCTCATTTAGGCGTTCCTTTAGGTCGGTATGGGGGTATCCTTCTTAGGTTTCTACTAACAATCTTTTTTGATGGGATATGCTCCCAAATAGTTGTTAACTATAAAATTAACACAAAATTTTGTCTGGTAACGATCCAATCCAGAGTGTTACACCCGGTGTGAGTGGGTTCCAAATTGATGACTCGGAGAACTAAAAGTTTGAATTGCTTTTCTAACTCGTATGCATCCTTGTCCTTAGGATTACCTTTCCAGTAGTAATGTCACCCAGTAGAATAGCCGAGCTGTTGGGTTTGTTAAGAGGGCCTAGTAAGTGTGTCAGACCTTCAACATGTGTTGCAATCGCTTGAAAAAGGTCAAAAAAGGTAAGCACTGCATACAAGTAAGTACGGTTGCTCCAGGGTGTAAGCAGGTTGATCAGACTACCAGCCTGGTGTAAATAGATGGGCACTGACCCTCACGATTTTGGCCAGCCTAGTAGGTTTGTACAATGTAAAAAGAATAACAACTTTCAGGTTGCCTCTTCCACGCGGTCACAGAAATCTATCGAAGACCTGATTAAAGGCCAACAGACAAAAATGACTTCCCTTTGGTCTTTAAATTTGAACAAACCTTGCTCTATTACTTTTACGACCCCTCACGCATTTGTTACTCAGACACCAATGATGGTTTCTCCTGCTCAAGCAGGAGGTATGGCGACACAGCCAGTTATCAAAATGATTCCTTCTGATGTGACTACAGATCAACCATTAGGATGGTCCTCATCAAATCTAGGGTCAGGTTCTTCACAGTTGGTGACACATTCACAGTCTGCTCCCATTGACCTTGCCATGACCTTTCCCTCTAAGTTCATAGGGTGGGAGACCAACACTCAGAAACATGGTTTTGTAAGGCTGAACAGAACCAGGGATCTTGACACATTTACCTTGATTCCTCCTTTGAGATCACTCCACTCTGGTGACATTGAGTTCATATCTGTTCCATTGGTCAACAATAGTCGTATGGTCTCTCATTTCAATTCTGATATCATAGCTAACATGATCTGGGCACAGCAAAGGATTCTTCAATGCCTGGGAAAAGAACTCACTTAACTTAAATCTAGTGAAGCAGCCACATTGTATCTAGAATCTTCAGGTGGTCAGGGAAGTTCTGGCACTCTCAGATCCCAACCCTGGGGGTGGAAGAGTAAGGGAGACTCACCTGGCTAGGGGAACCTGGGGTTATGCTCAGGGGAATCCCACCGGTGAGACACAGTATCATACCAGAGAAGAAGGCGAGGAGGACAAAGTCCCTGAAGCTTTTGTAGGCTGTTCCAAATCTACCTTCCTTTCACCCAAGGAATCTCCCTTACCCGATTCCAACAACCCATCCGTATCTGGTAATCCTACTAGGAATTCAAACCCCATAAACTACATCTTCCAGAATCCCTGTCTTCTTGTTTCCTACCCAAGTACTCCTAGTCATTCTTTTCCACGTCCCTCTGATTATTATTTCCAGAACTCCCTGTCTACTTTGACAAAACACTACCGTTCCCACAATCCCCCCTATTCATTTCACAAACCCTACCAACCTCAGCCTCCTGAGCTTACCAAACTCCCTGGGACAAGTAATATCATTTCTTATGACACCTTTTCCCCATCCATGTCAGCAGGATATTTAGAAACTCTACCCCCTGCCCCATTTTCCGAGACAAACTCTTTCTCACACTGCAACAAACCATGGACTAACACTAGAGCCCTTTATCTGACATGTCCCAAAACCAGTGTCAGGCAGAGTCAGGCAATTTACAATAACTAGACACACCTGACGGCCCTTTCCTTTCCCCACTGGGATAAAAGGCAGAGCGAGAGAGCACACTTTGAGCAAGGCCAAACGCACGAGGAATCAGCTATTCCATGGTGGCAGTTCAAACGGAGGAGAAAGGCAGTGAGACCGGAAAGGATGACAAGGAGGGAAGTGCCCTTTCCCTTTTCAACCCAGACCCGCAAAGCCTCCATGAAAGGAATCATAAGACTGGGAACTAGAGCAGCTGTGTGGTGTAACAGATGTCAACCATGCACAGAGCCCCCGCGCACTGATAACCAAGGTGGGGAGACGTGCTTACCACCATGTTACAGTCCTTGACTCCTGAGACGAGGAACACCAAGGAGTCCAGAACAGACGGTGAGTCGGAGGGAGAACCGATAAGTAAACCAGACTGCATTGAGCCAAGGTTGCAAACGGCAACATGATATGAATTCAAGGAATTTATGAACGAAGAACTTGTCTGTTACTGAACTTATAACGCCCAGGGAAAGACCGGCTGCAGAGTGGTCCGGCGCCACATGGGCGCTCATTCGGAAGACTCTGGCTGGTCCCCTTTTCTTGTGAAAATTATAGTACCAAGAGGCAATAGGGAAGGCCGGTATAGAGAATTAAGGTGGTCATACAAGGGTTGAGCCAAATCCCTTGTACAATCAAAAGCACTTAACTCATTACCAAAGTTTTGACAGTGTGAAACAGGCGTTTGCGCCCAGCTGAGAGAAACGCTGTGCGAACAGTGAATGTATGAGTCCTGACTGGGGTCTAAGAGAAAGTCTGACAGGGGCTTAAAGGGATGGTTCGCCCAAACATATTTATTTCAAAAAAAGGCAAAATTAAAAAAAAACGAAAATGTGAAATGTAAATGGATGCCCGCTTTTGCGGCACTAATGAAGGAAAAGCCAGCCAGCTGTAGTAAACAAAAGCTAACACGGGTGGCTTTTCCTTCATTGGTGCTGTACGAGGAGGACGGGGACCGGAGACTACAGGCAGAAAAGCTGCAGCTGCATCTCGGTAAGTGCTATTTTTTTTAATAAAAATAAACACTAGCTGCGTTTTTTTTCTAAGTTTTCTTGGCTGGAGGAGCCGGGAAAACTTAGAAATAAAACCGCAGCTTTAAAAATATTGTATTTATGTTTACAGTAGCTTTTGAAGTGACCGCAAACATAAATACAACATTATTGTGTTTGAAAACGCTGCGGTTTTTCTTTCTAAGTTTCTCAGGCTCCTCCGGCTCAGAGGAGCCTGAGAAACTCAGAAAGAAAAACCGCAGCATTTTCAAAGACAACCGTGTTGTGTTTCTGCCTGCCGTGGCTATCACTTTGGGTCTCGGGTGCTCCCCCAGGAGAGCACCGGAGACCCAAAGTGAAAGCCAAGGCAGGCAGAAACACAACACGGTTGTGTTTACATGCCGCAGTGTTTCTGCCTACAGCTGATTTCCCATTTGTGGCTCTCGGGCTCCCCACGGGGGGGGCCCGAGAGCCCCAAATGGGAAATGCTAAATGCTGCAGTGTTTCTGCCTAAATCTGCTTTCCCATTTGGGGCTCTAGGGGTCCCCACGGGGAGCCCGAGACCCCCAAATGGGAAAGCAGATTTAGGCAGAAACACTATGCGGTTGTTTTCTGCAATGCTAAATGCTGCAGTGTTTCTGCCTAAATCTGCCTTTCCATTTGGGGCTCTCGGGCTCCCCGTGGGAAGCCCGAGAGCCCCAAATGGGAAAGTAAATTTAGGCAGAAACACAACGTGGTTGTGTTTGAAAACACTGCGGTTTTTCTTTCTAAGTTTCTCAGGCTCGGTGGAGCCTGAGAAACCTAGAAACAAAAACCGCAGCGTTTTAAAACACAATAACATTGTATTTATGTTTGCGGTCGCTTCAAAAGCTACCACAAACATAAATACAACGTTTTTAAAGCTGCAGATTTATCTCTAAGTTTTCCGGGCTCCTCCAGCCCAGAAAACTTAGAAAAAAAACGCAGCTAGTGCTTATTTTTTAAAAAAAAATAAATAGCACTTACTGAGATGCAGCTGCAGCTTTTCTGCCTGTAGTCTCTGTTCCGTGTCCTCCGAGTCCCGGCACCAATGAAGGAAAAGCCACCCAGTGGTAGCTTTTGTTTACTACATCTGGCTGGCTTTTCCTTCATTAGTGCCGCAAAAGCAAAAGCCAACACATGCGGGCATCCATTTCACAAAATGGATGCGCCCATGTGCTTACTTTTGCAAATTTTGAGCTTGAATTGCTCAAAATTCTACATAGGGACTTGGAGAAAAAAAATGCCAATCGTTTTTTTTTTAATATTGCCTATCTATTTTTTAAATAAAACATTTTGGGCAAACCATCCCTTTACGAGAAAGCCTGACTGGGGTCTGGAAAAAGCTATGGGAAGTGAATCCTGCAAGGTGTTACACCTAAGTGAACTGCATGGTGTTACAACCAAGTAAACTGTGTTAAACTGTGTTAAACTGGCAAATGTGAACCTGGCTGAAGAATGCTGTTAAAGGATAGTTCCGGGACTTTTTTTTTATTGTCCCTACGGGTCGGCCATGTGTTTGTAAGCATAAATCGGTAGATCGTAGGAAACTTTCCTATGGACCTTACCCGACTTTTCGCCCATTATCGCACTCGAAATCAGCCTCCATTTTGTGATAATCCTATCATTCCGCCGCATCGACCTGGCTCACCTGCCTTTGCGGCACTAAATCAAATCCCCCGCCCCTGAGCCTGACATCAGCAGACGCGTACTGCCCATTTCAAGCACGTCTCGTGTCAACAATCGCTGCGCCTCAGCTATTGACGTGTTGCCATGGAAATGGCAGGACGCCTCTTTCCCCAATAAGTATAAACAGACCGTTTCACAACACACAGCAGCAGATTTTCGATTCCATTCCTCTCTCTGTGTTACTTTGAGTATTCTGTGACTCGTTTCAGTGCTCTGGTCAGCTACCTTCGCCGCTTGTAGCCCGTGTGAACACCTGTACCATCTCTGTAAATTATTTTACTATCTTTACCGCACAATGGCCACAATAATGCCGTATATGTACGAGCCCGAGTACACCGAGGAAGAACTACTGGAAAGTCAAGCACGCGAAAACGATGGGGATTCGGACGGCAGTTGGGAGGACCAGTCAACGGATGAAGAGCCTGGACCATGTCGCATGGACGGCGTCTCCACCTGGTGCACGTGCAATCGGTGCGAGCTAATGCCAACTGAGGAGGAGAACTGCTGCTGCCGTGAAAATTCCGGGTGCTTGGCCTACATTTCGGAAAGCGAGCAAAGTCTGCAGGAAGGCGAGCAAAGTCCGCAATGCATCATCGAGCTGCCAGAGTTCAGGGAAGCCTGCCTCTCACGGACCGTGTTGAGGATGATGATGGTGCTTATGCACGAACTTCGCGGCACTGTTCGTCCGCGTAATCCGAGTAATGAGTAAGTATACTCTGTTTGTGATGTCAGTGATGCCACCACTATTTCATGGTCGTCTCCCACATATAAAATTACATTTACATATCATTCGAACGCATGTAAATTTTTTCCATATAGTGCATTTTCTAGATATAATTTTTTTCTAAGAAAAATGACATGTGTTACCTGAATCGACATTGATAAGAAAGTTTGGTCAGTTTAATACAGTTTGCATCTTTTTTTTTCACAGGTGGTACAGGCTGGTGGCCTATCGTTGCTTCACTTGGTGGCTTCACGGGAGGCTCGGACACCGCGTTCGGAGAGTAATACCTGCCTGTGCGGTACTTGCCATTAGACAACATTTCCCCAGTGACAGTGGACAATACCGCGGATTTTCCCTCGATGTGCTGCAACCTCAACTTTACAATGTGTAATGTTTATTATTTATGTTCAATTGAAATTAAGATCTAAAATAAAACCCAACATATATTTTAACAATGGTTGTTTTGATTTTTTAAATGAATCTAGTGTATATTCTCCTGGGAGGGTGAGGTATTTATAAACTCACCCCCCTGCATTCCATGTAGTAGATCCTGCAGCTATCCTCTTACATTCAGTTAGATGGCCTCTCCTTGGTGAGGCCCTGCGGCAAACTGGTCTTGTCTGCACGACCACCGCCCCGATCCACCCCCCGCCCTATCAAAGGCAGTTCGCACCGGGGTACTTGTGCTGGCAAGTGGAGCTGTCAGGGAGCGATAAAGGCCAAGAGGTGCCAAAGACCATGTACACTTCAAAGTGGTCTATAGAGCATGGGTTGTTGTTCCCATGTCTACCTACAGACCCTGTGTCTCCTGCCAAGCATCCCCCCTCACGCTGGACGGCCCCCTGCAATCCACATAAGTGTGTCTCCATTCACGAGTCTTCCTGTGTCTTGTCTGCACGACCACCGCCCCGATCCACCCCCCGCCCTATCAAAGGCAGTTCGCACCGGGGTACTTGTGCTGGCAAGTGGAGCTGTCAGGGAGCGATAAAGGCCAAGAGGTGCCAAAGACCATGTACACTTCAAAGTGGTCTATAGAGCATGGGTTGTTGTTCCCATGTCTACCTACAGACCCCGTGTCTCCTGCCAAGCATCCCCCCTCACGCTGGACGGCCCCCTGCAATCCACATAAGTGTGTCTCCATTCACGAGTCTTCCTGTGTCTTGTCTGCACGACCACCGCCCCGATCCACCCCCCGCCCTATCAAAGGCAGTTCGCACCGGGGTACTTGTGCTGGCAAGTGGAGCTGTCAGGGAGCGATAAAGGCCAAGAGGTGCCAAAGACCATGTACACTTCAAAGTGGTCTATAGAGCATGGGTTGTTGTTCCCATGTCTACCTACAGACCCCGTGTCTCCTGCCAAGCATCCCCCCTCACGCTGGACGGCCCCCTGCAGACCGCATAATGCCACGACATATACACGTCATTCATTCACAAACACACCCCTGTTTCGAATTCTTTATAACCCACTTCATATTTCTAATGAGAACTTCTTTGCGCTTTGCTAGTCAACCCGTGAAGGTGCTGGTTATCTGCTCTTCGTCTCTGTGAACTTCCGTGACCACTTTGAGCAAACTCGTCAGTTTGCAACCTGTGAACTGCTCCCTGTTCTACGACAAGAAACTACTCTGATCCCTGCATCTAACTGTTTGTTCGTCAAGGTAAGTCCATGTACCATAATCATTTTGCGTCCAATTTTTTAATTTATATCTATTTGCTAGTAGTCATCAAATTGCATCCATGTTTTCTTTTCGTTCACGACAGTACATGCAAGGAACTAGTCACATGTTCTGAGTTTAGTCAAATTACTTTTTCTATTTTTTGAAAGTTATTGAAATACTTATCCGCATGTGAATAACGTGTATAGTTCCAAGAACCAAAACGGACCTTGCATTGAACCTTTTATGTGTCATTTAATGTTTTAACACATTGGTATTCATAGAGAATTGTTGATCTTTACTTTTCAGAACTTTCCATAATGCCTGCCTGTTCCATTGGCGGTTGCCCTTCGAAGACCCATAACAAATCTGAAGGTACTATAATGCATGTTTTCCCTAAGACAATAGATCAGATAAGAGAATGGGTCCGATATTGCGGATATCCAACCTCTGAGATAGAAAGTAGAGTCCTAGAAGTCTTTGCGGACAAGAGGGGTGATCGATACCGCATCTGCAGCAGGCACTTTAGCCCAGACATGTACTCCACATCATTGCTAATAAGGACGAAAACACCGCGAGCGAGGCGAAAATTGCTCTCAACCGCTATTCCCACTCTATTCGTCCACATCCCTCCACTGGTGAGTCAAGTTTACGTATTTATCTCTCGGCATTGCGGTAGTGTGTAGCATTAGCTAACAATAATTTCCCCATTTATGTATCCACTCAATATGAAGGCTGAAGATTCTCCATCCGTGTCGTTATTGCAGTCATCAGCCACTTCAAGCGCCTATCGGGTAATCTTACTTAGCTATTCTGACACTGACTTGTTTTAGGCATGTAAATCAATAGTTTTAATTGATCGTGTAATTATTTTACCTAATGGTACACCACAGTACTCGTCCTCTAGTCTTTGTTTTCAGTTATAATTATTGTTATCCAAAATAATGCAAGTACTGTCTTTCAGGGAGATGCTGAGGAGTCCAACGCATTGACGACAACCGTAGATGTCACTCAGATGCTCGAGGTACGTTTCCGGACAGTTCCATCGATGGAGATCATCAGATCTTGCATTCTTGTAGCGTGATTGTTACACACAATGTTTCTTTCGTTTTTAGCCATTGGTATGTCCTTCTGTCGTCGCCCTCCTATGTGTCTTCTTTTTTCAATATTGTGTTCATTACTAATGAAAGTCCTATGTTTCAGGGAGTCGATGGAGCATTAGTCCAAGAGGAAGGGGGAGCATGCAGTTACGGGTCGGCGCAACAGCTTGCAGAAGTGTGCACCGCAGTTACAGCGTCCCTTGATGTTCTTATGCATTTCGAGGTATGGATACTGACAGATCAATCATGCGAGATCAAATGACGTGATTACATCCGCTATACTTCCTTCTTTATTAACGCAAGTACTATGTTTCAGGGAGCTGACGGAGCTTCTTCAACAAGAACATCACCCCTAGTAGTTGATGCAGATCTCTGGGTGGTGACACTTCCAACGATGGAGCAAATCGAATCATATTTAGATATCCATTATTTATTTTAGACAACTGATCATTTGTGCAGGTCTATTTAGATGAGCCGTTGACGCCTGCAGAAAGTTTATGTTCTTTTAAACAAAATACAAAACCATACTAATGCAATTACTGTGTTTCAGGGAGTTGCTGAAGCCTCATCTTCAATAATATCATCAATGGAAGTCTATGCGGAGCCCGAGGTATGGATCTTGACAGTTCAATCTAACTAGATCAACAATGCGTGAACTATTGTCGTTTGAATGTTCTACACAATGCGTTCATTCGTGTTTTGCTATTGAGATGTACGTATGGGTATTGGTCCCCAAGTACATTTTGTGTTTTCAATATTATTATACATACTAATGAAAGTTCTATGTTTCAGCGAGTCGATGGAGCCTCAGTGAGTGATGGATGTGCTTATCATGAAAGTATAGTCGTTGCAGCACGAGAGGAAGTGGAGACATGCACACACGAGTCGGAGCAACAGCGTCCAGATGTTGAAGTTCGAGGAAAGAAAGTTTCAAAGAAAAGAAAGCAAAAGAAGGTTAGTGTCCTGTTCACTATATTATGTTGTCTTTCACTGTCAATAGTTCAATACTGTAAGTTGTGTTTAAACTGAACATCCCTTTTCTAATCTGTCCTCTAGTTGCGAGTGGGTGTAAGAACTAGATCTACACAGACAGTGAAGCGAACGAGAGATGTTGCTTGTCAAACCTTTTGGCAGGGACTTGAGACTGGAGATGCATCGTGCCAATGGGAAGAATATGAAGTGATTGACAACGGAGCTATACCACCACCAGCCATTGATAGTGAATGTCCTCCTGGTAGTTTGGATGCAGTCGTAGATCAATTCACAGAATCCACACCCGCAAAAAATAAGAGCACGCGAAAGTTGAAGACATTGTTTTTTTCTCCCATCTCCGGACAAGGAACAGATGTTGCAATGGAAGAGAATGAAGTGGACGACAATGAAACACCATCAATATCACTCAGCATAGCGGAAGACGATATCAGAGATTGTACCTTTCATGCGAGTGACATGTCCTCAACGTTACAGGCCAAACCAGCTGGGATGCAGAGTGACAGTATAAGGAAAGAGGCCAAATTCATTGTATTCGATAGCTGTTTGATGGATATTATTATGATGATGAAATGTGGGCATTGGGTTGGTGGGGAAGTATGTGGGGAGCCATTGATTAATGTGACTCGTGCAATTCGAGGCACTAACCTTAAAATACATGCCACCTGTACACAATATCATCCGTTCGCATGGTCTGCACAACCCATGCTGGGGCAACTGCCAGCAGGCAATCTACTTTGTGCAGCGGCCGCACTTTTTAGTGGTTCAAGTTTTAAAAAGTTACAGTATTTCTTTCAGTTTGTGGGAATCCATTTCATTGCGAAAAGTCAGTTCTACAAATACCAAACCGATTATCTATTTCCAGCCATCAGCGAAGCTTGGAGAATGGAAAAAATGTCAATGGAAAGTACATTCGCGGGCAAACGCTTCAGGCTAGCCGGTGATGGACAATGCGACAGTCCAGGATTTTCAGCCAAGTACTGCACCTACCACTTTCAGGACATGGAAAGTAAGAAAATTGTGAGTTCGGTGGTCGTGCAGGTGTCACAAAGTACATCCTCAGAGGCCATGGAGAAAGTTGGCTTTGTAGCATCATTGCAAGAACTACAATCGCGGGGAATGGTGATCGACCTGATAGCCACGGACAGACACGTTTCAATTGCCAAGACAATGAGAGAACAGTACAAAAATATAAATCACCAATTTGACGTTTGGCATCTTGCAAAATCAATCAATAAAAAATTGTCGGCTGCAGGAAAAAAAAAAGATATGCAAGGTATTTCACAGTGGTCCAAGTCAATCAGCAACCATCTTTGGTGGAGCTCAAAAACATGTGAAGGGTCGTTGGAAATTCTACTGGAAAAATGGCGGTCAGTAATGTTGCACTGTAGCAACGTACATCGATGGTCGACAAATGAGCATTTCCACAAATGTGAACATGGCCATTTGTCCACAGAGGAGGCACGGAAGAAGAAGTGGTTGATTCCTTCATCACCCACTCACAAGGCCATTGAAAAGATTGTATTTGATAAAACTATAACAAGAGATTTGAGGGGACTCACGGAATTCTGCCACACAGGAGATTTGGAGGTGTTCCACAATATGTGCCTAAAGTACAGGCCCAAAAGATTGCATTTTGGCATGGAAGGCATGATAAATCGGACTCTTCTAGCGGTCTTGGCACATAACCATAATGTTGGCCGTCAACAAAGTAGGACGACCGGAACTTTAGGGACGCTTCGCTACAATAAGGCCTTCACTAAAAGAAGTAAACAATGGGTGATCAAACCAGTGTTTGAGGATATGCAATATGAGTTTATTGAGAGACTTATCGTAGATGTCCTCGATAGGCACATACATGGAGTGGTGAACGAACCTATGCAGGGGACAACTGCATTGCCACCCAACATTGCCTCTGTTCCATGTCCACCTAAAGCAGAGCTCATTGAGAAATACACATCACGGTTTAAATGATTGTAATTCGATTGTCTGTTCTCTCGAGTCTCCTCATGTTGCAGGCCCATTGCAATTAAACCAAACAGTAATATAAATCATTTTTACAAAAATTATAGAATGTTTCCGTATTACAAACACATGGCCGACCCATAGGGACAATAAAAAAAAAGGCACGCAGACAAGATGCCCTTACACTAACTGGAGCTAACTAGAAATGTGTGCTCGCTCAAAGTGAAGGTCAGCTGCTTTGATGTTTTGCTCGGGTGGCGGAACGGCCCACGACCCAATATAAGGTTCTATTGTGATTTGACCTTGACAGGCCGGGACCATCCTGAAAGACTAAGAAAAGATAATGAATAAAATTTCAGAAACGAAACGATGAGCCACGTTCATTAGAAGAAGTAACGTCGGCAAAGAAGGAGTGGTGTTTCGGGTCTGCCCTACACAGAGACACAATGGAAAATGCAAATATAATGTAAGTAACTTTTGATGAGTTTATACCGCAATTTCATTACTATACAGTGGCTTTAAAGACGGGTTCAGTTGTACTTGTTCGTTTTATGTGGCATAGTGTTTTCTACCGCGCACTATCTGGAGGAGAAACATCTGCTTTTACTGAAGCACCTCAAAACCTTCCTCTTTGCTTCTGCTTTCTCTCTCCCTCTCCCCTGCTACAACTGGTCCACTGTCTGCGACCTCGGTCCTGGGCCCTTCCACTCTCCACCTGCACTGCCTCCCTGTCAACCCCTGCACTGGGGGACTGTCTCAGTATCCTACAGCCCCCCCTTCCCAGCACTTGTTCTGCACTTACCTTGCACTTGCCACCAGCTGGCCCTATTTATTTATTATTTTATGCTACTTACCTTGTACTCCACTCCCCCCCCCTCCATGCCTCGCCACGCCTTTAAACACTTGTGTACACCCAGTAGCGCTGTCCTCGCTATGAAATGAATAATTTTAATAAGGATCTGATGGTGAGACTAATTTCATTTTTTATGTTTTTAGGTACATCATTCACTACTGTCTGTGTCACGAGTACCAGACACCGGCGGACGGCTTCTACAGCCGCCAGTTGCTTCTCCGCGTGAACAACGTTACCACCCTGACCATTTTATGGGACGATCGCCAAGTACAAGTATGCCCTTACGCGGTACTAACGGTTAGATGCAACATACCTACCGTTGTGGTGGCCTAGTGCCTCGTTGTTGGAACAGCCATGCGATTATCAGTGCGACAGAAGAGCTTATTTTTATCGTAAACCAACACCCTGTGTACTGCACACGAACATCGCTTCCCTCAAGACGAACTAATTTGGATCGAGAGCAAAGAAAAATGCAAATCGCTGAATATTCTCTAAACATTTGATGTCCAATAAACGTACTTTGCCAAATGTACAATCTTGCCGTTTGCTTTTAAACCACGGTTTCACATTCCGAATTGTGGTGCTGTATTGTGAGATGCTCTAAGACCCTGTGTACAGCAAAGGACCATCGCGTTCCTCAATACGAACTTTTTGGAACATGAGCAAATAAAAATGCAAATCGCTGAATATTCTCTAAACATTTGATGTCAAATAAATGTACTTTACCACATTTACAATCTTGCGGTTTGATTTCAAAGTACAGTTTCATATTCCGAATTGTGGTGCGCTGTATTGTGAGCTGATCTGTGTTGATTTCCGGGGTCTGTGTGGAGTGGCGTAGAAGACGCCTGGGCGCGTTTGCCTACGCAGCTCAGTCACGTCACGGATAGAGGCGGGGAATATGAATGTTTTGATAAAGTCTGTTTCAGGGGCGGGGGATTTGATTTAGTGCCGCAAAGGCAGGTGAGCCAGGTCGATGCGGCGGAATGATAGGATTATCACAAAATGGAGGCTGATTTCGAGTGCGATAATGGGCGAAAAGTCGGGTAAGGTCCATAGGAAAGTTTCCTACGATCTACCGATTTATGCTTACAAACACATGGCCGACCCGTAGGGACAATAAAAAAAAAGTCCCGGAACTATCCTTTAATTAGAGCAAAACATAATACCCTGTAAACATTGTGTTGACAAGTGTGACCCCGTCTAAGGGATGTCGACAGTGAACGGTTGTTTAAAAAGACATTGAGACTCTTGAATGTTACAAGTTGCTGATATTTTGAACGAAAGGCCGCAGTGAACCCGAATGAGGGAGGTCAACGTTGCAAAAAAGATCAGAGCCCAGTTAAGGGGGATCCAGGGCTGAAGGGAAATCACCTGACATGAAGATTATTGAAAGGAACTTTTGTTGGTTATAGCATATCAGGCCCTCTGAGGCAAGAGACTTTGTGTAAAAGAGACTTGGCCTTTGGAAACAAACTGTAAGCTTGTGCTGGAGAAGCCCAGGAGTGTGCTGTGCTCGAGAGTATCGCCTTGTTCAGTGCTAAAAAACATGGGGAAGGGAGACCCCAGTTATAACATCCTGACTTATCATTTTGTGAATACTTCTTTGTTTTCTGATGAACATTGTCCCGCACCATTTTGTAATTTAGCGGTAATGATTGGCAATCATTTTTTTAGTATAGGCCCTTTTTATTTGACAAGATGCCACTAGGACTGCCTTATTATTATTTGATGGTCGTAGCTTGCTCCTATGTTAGATTTAGGTTTAGATTAGGTGTCTTTCTCACCCATTTATACAGTTTGATAAACACCCTTGAACTGTGACCACTTGTTGCTTTCTTTACTGTTGCCACCATGAGTTCCATAAAGTACCAACCGACAATAATGACACATGTACATTCCCTTCATCACTACCTGGTGTACATTTCATGTCTAAACTGAAGGATGTTAAGAATTGGTCATGGGTGGAGTCCGCGATCAAAACCTTGGCATCCCTAACTCAAGGTCTTAATCAACCCTAACATCGACAGTATTAAGATTATGTCATGGAATGCTTGTCGAATGACCAATTTTTGGCACATGTGGAATGAATCTCGTTTCCTAAGAGATTGTAACAGCTTGTTTGTTCAGAAAACCATGTGAATGGACAACATTGATTCATTCAACCCTTCTGTGGAGCAGGAGCTCTATCTGACCCTGCAGGAGCAGTGGTAAGGCATGAAGAAGTCGCCCCTTCTAGTTCACAATTGCAGTAAGTGCATAGGCCATTGCGCAAAGAAACAACATTTCTCTGCTCAACCTTTGCTTTTTTATATGAGAGCCTTTATTGATGTCTGATATGAAAAATAGCATTTTCGCCATCATCTGCTGGGTTGTAGCAATTCCGTGCTTACTATCATGGTCTACCTTCCACCTAAACCGCCCTTAGACACCATGAGGAATTCAGCATACTTAATGCCGTCTGCCAGACCCCCTGGTCATTGTGGCCCGTCTCCCTCAACACGCGATTTAAAGGTAACACTTTACACCCGACATCACATTGTTGCTCTACCCTTCTGCCGCAACGCGCCGCCAATGGACTCCATAAAAGTTCGAAAACATTACATCTCGTTTGGCTATTAAAGCCGAATTTAAAGTCTCCTAATAACCCATGGATACGTTGTTATCCCTAACTGCCTTGCATTGATTGCCACTATTTGCTTCCTTTACTATAAGCTATACATGCATTACTTATGTTTGGATGCTCCACCTGTTGTCTGTACAATTCTAGTCCCATCCGTCCTGTTTAGCTTTAATACAACCTTGCGCCAGATAACCACAACCCCGGCCTGACAACGCAAGCATATCACCACGGGCAAACCTAGACTGCACTTCTTGCCCTTCGCCCTTTGGCTGCTGCTAACGCTTTCCTACCGGTCATCTAAATGTGCGCATTGACCCCGCGAGCCATTGTGATTGCTACCATATTGCCCATAGGTATCTGTGTCAAGAGTATTGTTTCCCGATTGAATATCAATTATGCACATACTGTTACTGTATACCTTTGCCTGTGTGCAATGCCTACCACTGTTATCCTAATTGTGCTTTGCGCCCCAAAGTGTTACTGCGACCTAGTGCTTTGCATACTGTGTCCTTTTCATATTTGGCTCACAATCACATGGCTTTGATTCTACCTGCCGCTGATTGTGCATTCATCGCCTTTGTATTACTTGCCACCTTACTGCCTTCAAGGCCTATTCACATTGCCTCATTGCCTGATTGGACTTCTAATCTGTGATCATACTGTATTGCTCCCACCTACCTTGATGGTGTTTATATGGCCCACTGAGAATCATGTGATTCCCCTTACTGCCTATTGGACACCCACTTTGTGTTTATACATCTAAACTGTGTTTTACATGGCATTGTTCCCACCTGCATGCTTGTGCGCATACTGCCCTCTGGGAACCTGTGTTTTTGCACACCCTATCCTCTTGCCACTTGTTTAACACCGCCCACCTGATCTTCCTCACTGCCCCCACTAGTCAGTCAACTGGACCTATACTGCCCAGGATATCTGATTCAGTTCCCGGTGCTCCCCTGCCACTCTCCTTGACCTTGTCAAGACGTATAGTTACCTCACATTACTACTTGCTAAACATGATACATCAACATTTTATCTACATGGCAATAGTGGCCACTTTACTCTTCCTAACCAGAACCTTAGAATACTGTGACAGGTGACTCCCTCCATACGAGGTTGGTCAAATTTCATCTATTCTGCCGAAAATGACAGCCAATATCTGCAGTATTGTCTATCCAAACCACCTCTGTACTACAGATCTAGAGCTTTTGAAACATACCCATGCTCCACTAATGATAGAAACCTTAAACTCTGCGCTTGACTTTCCAAATTGCACGAACCGCTTACAAGATTGTTACCGCCAATCAATAAGAGGACAATTTGTCCCATTGGGGTGAAGCCCCTTAACTCCAACCAACCTACCTCTGGGTCTGCTTCTCACGCCAATGCTACTCAGCATAAGGCACCTAAACCCAAGCTAATTGAGCAGCACAAACTCGCTCCTATCCAGGTCAGAGCCAAAACGGAGGCATACTCCCTTAAAGGAGCACTCCTAAATGTGAGATCGTTTGTTGCCCACGCCACGGATATCTCCGACCTAATACTGGAAAGTAATTTAGACTTCCTTGCCATAACTGAGTCCTGGTTACATAATGCAGCAGGACCTTCACTTATGCTAGCCATCCCAGACGGCTATACGATAGCTAGGCAAGATAGAGATGGAACCCGAGGCGGAGGTATCGCCATTATATCTAGAGCAAGCCTCTCATTGAGACTAGCCCCCCCCACAAACTTTGCAACCATGTGAAATCCTCACTGCTAATCTCCCTCTAACCAACTCCCAGCCACTCACTATCCATTTAATCTACAGACCACCTGGTCCTCCTGGGACATTCGAGGAGGATATGTATAGCATACTAGCCAACAACCTCAAAACATCTACCCAATTACTACTACTAGGTGACTTCAATCTAGGTTTCTGCAGACAAGCATGCCCATGAAATAGGCAACATTATTACTGCATTAGGTCTGTCACAAAAAATCGACAAACCTACCCATATCAAAGGGAGAACCTTAGACTGGGTAGCCGACTATAATTGTACCTCCACCATCACTTCCGTTTCGCCGCTACCGTGGACAGATCACTCCCTTGTGTCATTTCCGCTATCAACCACCAGATCACCCCCCATGGCCCCTCAAACTGTCCCACCTTGCCCAACTAGAAATAAAAGAATATTAAAGTGGATAAAGTGATCCCTGCCATTCTCCCCACACTAAACGCAGTGCCTGACAACTTAGACCCTGATACTCTGGCCCATGAATACAACAAAATTATGCTCACCACATTGGACAAGATTGCACCACTCAAACTTAGACCAAGCAAACCTAAAGCCCACCTAAACAAGTGGTTCACTCCACAACTAAAGGAGCTACGTCTCCTAAAAAGAAAATGTGAAACTACCTGGAGACTATGCCCGTCCAATGAAAATAAAGTCAGACTAGCTACAATCTCCATGCAATATAAAAATGAAATTTTCCTGGATAAACAAAATTCCTACAATGAACGTATCACCAAATCTAATTCAAGTATGAGAGAACTATTTACCATACTAAAAGAACTAGAGTCTCTGATTCCCATACCTGACATCTGCATCAAAAATAAAACTTGGTGTTCAGATATTCAGAAATGCTCTAGCCAATAAAATAAAGACACTCCAAAATAAAATAAACCAAAAGAAAGACTCTCTGAAGCTACAGCACCCCCCTAAAATCACTTTGCCGAGTGATACACATACTGCCCAGGTCACTAGATTCCAATTCACTAAAACCTCCATGTTAGAGGTAGAGAAAGTTATCGTATCTCTGAAACTATCCAACTGCAAATGCGACCTTTGCCCAGCTCTAATTATAAAAGACTCTGCCAGAGACCTGTCCTCATTCATATCCAAATTGATCAATGCCTCCTTCACCTCTGGCACCATCCCCTCCAACCTAAAACAATCATGGGTACACCCACTCCTAAAGAAACAATCCCTAGACCCACTCATTCCCACCAATTACCGACCTATCACGACGGTACCATTCCTACTTAAAATACTGGACAAAGTCGCATATACACTGATCCAAAAATATCTTGAACTGCGCAAGCTCCTGGGAGCTAGACAATCCGGATTTTGCCCAATACATGGGACGGAAACTGCCCTTATCGATTTAAAAACACAGATTGATGAGCTGAGAGATAAAGGAAAAACAGCCCTCCTTCTATTAGATCTCTCAGCTGCATTTGATCTCGTGGATCACAAAGTCCTCTGTAATCATTTGGACGTAGCAGCTCACCTTTCTACAGAAGCTATCAGATGGATCGGATCATTCGAGAGAAACATGAGGGTCTTCTCACCATCAGCACCAGCGGACCCTGTCCCCATCACGTGCGGTGTATCCCAGGGCTCCTGTGTCTCCCCCACCCTGTATAACATATTGACCAAACCTTTGTTCGATGATCTGGACCTTCTGGGTATCACCTACTCTAACTATGCAGATGATACACAGATTCTCCTCCCTCTTACTGGGGATTATGGCAAGGATTTGGCGTTGGTGAACAAGGTATAGCTCATCATTCAGCCATGGATGGCCACACACGGACTGTGCCTGAATGATGATAAGACAGAGCTGATAATCCTGGGTACCCACTGTAACCTCAATAAATTAGGCCATGCATATTCTTTATTTACCATAGATGAAAATATCATCAAAGTAACAAAGGAGGTAAAAACCCTTGGCTTTTACCTTGATTCGACCGTGTCCTTTGACAACCGAGTGAAATCATCGGCTTCCACCACTGCATACACTTGTAAGCTTATCAGGGCAGGTAAACCATTACTCTCAAATGATAGCTGCATGTTCCTGGCGAGAGCATTAGTTCTCTCGAGGTTAGATTATTGTAATGCTCTATATAGTGGCGCCAATAAAGCTATTATCCAGAAGCTACAAACTCTTCAAAATAATGCCTTAAGATCCGCACTAGGCATTAATACAAGAGAAGATATCTCCGCTACTAGAAGACAACACAAATGGCTCTCTACCCACAATAAAATCTTGCTAAAAACTGTCTCCTTGACCCACAAAGCATTAAATAATGCTGCCCCCAGCTACCTTTCAGACAGATTAAATAGAAAAACATCTCTCAGACCGACAAGAGCTTGTAATGCCAATTCCCTTGCGTTACCTAGATTTAAACTTACCAAGATCGGCGGTAATAGCTTCCCCGTGAAGGCTGCTAAACTCTGGAACTCTTTGCCACATGAGCTCAGAGCAGACCAACCATATTTACACTTTAGAAAGAACTATATTAACCTGCTCAACTCTACCGACCTCTAGTTTGCCTTAGCTCACCTGTTAATACACTGCATGTTTGGACCTAACTTTGTTTATAAGCTGTACGTTTGCCCATATTTTTCTCTGTATTCATATTTGTAATTATATTGTACATTCTGTTTTGCCTGTAATACTATGACCTACCTGTAACCTTGTAAGCTTTGTATCTCCCTACTGGGTGTGCCCTGTTACCTATGGGTTTGGTGTGCATTATAAATAAATAAACAAACAATCAACAACAAACAAACAAACATTGAGCTAAAAGGTTTTGTGACGTATTCCCTTCCAGCAACTTAATCGATTACCGGTCGACCAAGTAGTGGCCAGTTCATTGCGATAGTGAACAACCGTACAATTGCTAATAACCTGTGGGTTGTTTGTGAGGGGATTTTGGCCATACGTATTACTTTCCCTGACTCAGTGGGGGATTATCTACTAGTTAATATATACTAGAATACACCCTAAAATTCTATTGATACTTTTCAATCCTCTCTGCTACAGACATTTGAAACATGGCTATTGGAGGACGACCAGCATACAATGTTTGTTGGTGGTGACTTTAAAGCTAATGGTGCCTCTGGTCAGGACTACAATCATTTTAGTTGTATCCCAAAATAATCTAACAACAATGACAAATGGGGTCTCAATTAGGATTACTTTCTGTCTGACTAGAATCTTCTACAACTAGATTATGCTTTCATTACAGGTGCCGATTTCTATAGCTGGCATAGGTGTAACATCGTTTCTTGGATAGACTGCTTCTTTGTTTCCTCCATCTTGAAACCTTTGTGTAGCAAAACAAACTCCTTTGATCCTTTAGTTGTAGACCATTTAATGATCTATTTCAACATGAAATTAAAAACTGCTGCACCAAAAATCTGTCCTACATCTGACAGGCAGGGTAAAGCTAGTCGTTCGAATGGGAGACTTTACACTAGACTGATTAAACTTCTCTTTGAAGGTTACAAGCTACACCAGAATGGACTGGCTCCAGAGAATGGGGTTCTAACGCAAATGGCTGGTAAACCTTTGGATACTTTGGATACTTGTATCATTGAATGCATTAGGAAGGTGTCATTTGAAGATGAAATCAATGTAAAAAAAAAGAAAATGCACCCCCACTATTTTGACCCCAGTATTAAGGCTTATAAAGGGCAAAAGAGGAAAGACATAAAGTTGGGGGAGGGACCTTCCACTTACTGAATATCTAATTCAGTGGAAGTGTGTCTTTATCAAATGTAAGTTTGTCAAATCACAAAAATGTAACTTGTACTTGAGAGACAATCAGACCATGCTTAAAATACTCACTAACTCGAAGTCTAGACACTTTTGGGCACTCAACTGGGGACAAAGCACCTTGTCCTGGTAATGTTATACAGGAATCTGCTTGGGTGTCTTTTTTTTACAGAAATTCAGTATTCCCTCAAAATGCCAGAACTATGTGGGTCCTTTTGGGGGACAAGATTTTTTTGGTCTTTCTCCCTGAAAGGCTGATGACATTCAATCAGCCATAAAGAAGCTAAAACCATTGAGGGCTTCCGGTGCCAGTATCCTCCGGCCTTTCTTGCTAAAAAAGGACCCCCTTGCATGGGCTCACTTTCTCAAACCTCACTTTGACCACATATATAGAACACATCTTCTATCGGATTCCTGGTCATATTCCACTATTATTCCAATTCACCAAAAGGGAGATATGAAGGACCCAAGCAACTATAGGCCTGTTGCACTGATGGATTCAGTTAGCAAGGTCTTTGCTACCTTGTTATTGAGAGACCTTACCAGCTTTTTAAGTCAACATAACATCTTATCGCCATTTCAGGTGGAATTTCGACAAAACATGGGTATGTCTCTCAATGCCACTATACTTAGACAGCTACTGTGTAAAGTTAAGCATAATCCAGGCGGCAACATATACATGGACTTGACATCAGCATTTGATTGTGTTGTACATGAACATCTATGGAACATACTGCTTAAATCTAAAGTACCACCTACATTGATACAGCTGATTTCTCTCCTAGACCACAATTCTATGCTGACAGTGCATTTGAATCCAAAAGGTGCGGTTTCTCGTCCGATCACTGCTAAAGTGGGACTTAGACAGGGGTGCATTTTGGCGCCTACCATCTTTAATGCCTATCTAGGCGGCATAGTGGATTTGTGGCAGAATATTGACATTGTTCTGGTAAAATCTGACCATTTCAAAAAGCACTGGTTGACCTTTCCGGAGGACATCATCTTATTTGATAGGAATTCGCAAGGCCTCCAAAAAAAATTGAAACTATTCTATGAATATTGCTTAAGGAACAACTTGATGGCAAATGGTGCAAAATCAAAGGTGGTAATTTCTCGAATAACCAAAAGAAAAAAAACATGTGGTGGTCTTTTGGAACTGAGAACGTTGAGCTAGTCTCATCTATTCATAATCTTGGATAGAATCTTATGAACACATCATCTAAAATCATGGAAAAGCTAGCCTTAAAAGAAAGACTAGCTCCCTTGTTAGCCCATATGAAACGAATAAATGGAAAACTATGCAGATTCTCCATTCTTTCCATCTTAAATTTTTACATTGGTAAGATGAAGCCAACCTTATTATAGGGGTTAGACCTGGCATCAGTGAATGTGGGTCCACACCTTGACTCTCCATGGTGGGTCATTTGGAAGACTGTTATGGGCCTTTCTCTTTCTAGTCCCGACCCTATTATACGTCATGAATTGAATATAGCTTCACTTCAAGCTCGATACCTCTGGCGTAAATTGTCATCATACATAAGGTTTCTGTCCTCGCTGCACAATGCATTGTACATTGGTTTGAAACAGGTAATGATTGATTGTTCAGCACAGACAGTTCCTTAATTCAGGGTTGACATGCAAAACTTGCTGGAGAGAATTGGCTCATGAGTCAGAGTTAATATCTAAACCAAATGCGGTGAAGAAAAAACTCTTCAAGCAGGATTGGAGACTAACTCTTGAAGCTTTATCCAATTACTCTTCATATTGCAAATATGGTCATTTACCCCACATGAAAGGTCAAATGTCAACCTATCTGACATGCTTTCCTTGTACAAAGAGTCGTAAAATGTGTATGAGATTTAAGTTGAATGAACTTCATACAAAAGAGAGATTGAAAACCTGGTCTACCATTCAACCCAAAGATGCAGTGTTGGCTTGCTGTTTTTGTAAATCGTCAAACGGGACTGAAAGCATCAAGCACTGGATACTGGACTGTCTAGCCCTGTATGTCATAAAATCTACCTCTTTTGATAAAGATCTTAATCGTTTTTCATCTAACCATTCAAAGGAATTGTTGTGGGCAAGATTTATGTGGAGAGACAATGTGTCTTTCATTATCGCATTAGTTCGTTTTTTGAATGAAATTGAATCTATTTGGGAAGAGAACAGAGGGTTCTTAATATGTAATTTTAAATGTATCATATCTTTTTTTGTATGCATGTTCTTCTCATTTGTGTAAGGTTTCTTGTAACCCCATTCACAATAAAAAAATAAAGTGTCTTTTATACCCCCAAAATGTTAGAACCCAAAGAGCAGTAGGAGAGGCCAAAGAAGAATCCACCTTGTGGAGGAACTCCAGATCATCCCCTTCAAAATAGAAGAATCCCTGGAGGGTTCAGGTAAGCATACCTTCTCTTTAAAACATAGGGGGGCCCCTCCCAAAGAAAACTGGGTCCCAAAAGACCCTGAGTTGGACAGGGTAAGTATGGAGATCGACTCAGAACAAGAAACACCTAAACCCCGAACACGACAGCACGGCGGAATTGAAACAGAGGGCGGGGTGAACTGTCACCAGGTAAATGTGGACAGTCAAGAGGCCAGGGAAAAGGAGGATTCCCCAACCACTCCCATTGCAAGTTGAAAAGTGTTCTTTACATATTCCAGAACTCTGACACAGAGAATTGCCCAAGATCAGACAGCGTCTTCAATATTAAGAAAATGACCACTGGGCTATCAAATGAATTACACTTTCTTTGCAACTTGGAGGAGAAAGAAGGCCGATTTTATGGACCCGTCAAGGCACAGGGTCAGTGTGAATTATCTTCTCTAGTGAATACTGGATCCCAAGCCACCCTCCTGTCCAAAAAGGCCTTTGACCAGCTAAATTCGGGAAAGGGGGAGGGCCACCAAATTCCCCTCACACCACTTCCCGGAAAACTCAAAATTTCCATGGGAATGATATTTCCATCAAAGGGACTGCGAATCTGGAAATAAAACTTGGACGGCATCTGCTGAAACATCTGGTGATAGACTTGACTCCAGAGGGTACACCTTGTTTACTGGGGAACTATGTCCTGTGGAGGTTAACACCTCTGATCGCCTACTCTTCCACATGAAAGAATCTTGGAAGAATGGGGGGGTGTATGTGGGGTGTAATCAAAGGCTCCTAAACCAATGAAACTGAAAGGCCCAATGGGAAACTGACCAGCCAAGAAGAGAGAAAGCGGAAGCGAAAAGGAAGGCCTTGAGTTGCTTCGGAGCCAGAGGTGGTTCTGCTCAAGTTTTAGAGAGGCAGGCAGGCTGTTCAAGAGGGAGCCCCCAGTCGAAGAGAGAGATCCGCCCCCAAATCTCTGTTTGGAAAAGCGTCTGACCCTCAGAGAGTTGGAAGTGGATGAGCGGAGAGCTTGAGAAGGGAGATGTTTGGGAAGAGATAGTTGGAAGTAGTGCAGTCCCAGGCCCCAGAAATCCTTGTGGATGATGCAAAGGGTCTTGAAGTTGATCCTTTCTGCCACAGGAAGCCAGAGAAAAGATTTCAGAGCTGGAGAGATACGATGCCTAGGCTTGAGGCCACAGAAAAGTCTCTCAGTCCTATTCTGGATAAGTTGTAGAGGTCGTAGAGTAGAGGCAGGCATGTTAGAAAGCAGCTGTTGCAGTAGTCCAGCCTAGAGAGGACCAGACATCTGGAGCTTCTGGGGGAAAGTGAGGAAAGAAATAATAGCTCTGAGGAAGTGCAGCTGATGGTTTGACTCCTGAGAGACGTCAGAGATGTGAGGAGAAAAGGAGAGGATGGAGTCGAAGATGACACCAAGGTTTTTAGCCTCACAGATGGGAGCCGGACGAGGGCCCATATTCGGTAGGCAGAGAGAGAGAGAGAGGAAAGGAGGTAGCTGGTGTTCCAATGAGGAGGATCTGAGTGTTAGTGGCATTAAGGCAGAGATCATTGGCGGCACACCATTCCTGAATTGCGGCCAGACAGTCATGTATGAGAAAAGGGGAAGGGATGGCTAAGGGGAGCTGGAAAGAGAGCAGGGTGTCATCCGCATAACTCTGAAAGTTGGAGCAGAAAGTAGCAATGCGATTGGCAAGAGGTGTCAGGTACTAGTTGAAAACCCAGGAAGAAAGGTTAGACCCCTGGGGATCACCACAAGTAGAGAGAGGGATAGAAGAGAGGAAAGACCACAGGGTGGGTCAGTGAGAAAGGAGGTCAGCCAGGCCAGTGCTTGATCAGTGATACTCAGGTTATCTGGGAGGCGATTGAGCAAGATGACATGGTTGCCCTTATCAAAGGCAGAAGAAAAATTGAGGAGAATGAGGACAGAAGGAAGGTTAGAGTCAAGGTTAGAGAGCAGGTCCTCATGGGTGTTCAGGAGAGCAGTTTCCATGCTTCTGGCAGCTCTGAAGCCAGACTGATGGTTGTGGTGACAATAAGCAGATTCAGTGTGCAGATTAATCTGGGAGATGGCCACCTTTTCCAAGAGTTTGCCCCGGAAAGGAGTGATGGAGATCGGGCAATAGTTAGCCGGAGAGGAAAGATCAGCAGAGGGCTTCTTTAGGAGGTGGTGCACAAGGGAGTGCTTAAGGGGGAGGGGATGGTTCCAGTGGCAAATGAGCGATTGCATAAATTGGCCAAGGCTGGAGCCAGGGTGTCAATGTGGTCCTTGATGATTCTGGATGATCAGGGGAGAACCTGCTTTGATGAGGCTTTCATAGATCGGACTTGTCTAGAAACATCACTTGGGGTGAACAAGGAAAGGAGCAGAACGGGGGAAGAGAAACGGCAGCAGGCAGGCCAGGAATGGAGGGGGAGGTAGAGGAAGAGAGGGTGGATAGGATGTCCTGGGTTTTAGTGATAAAATGAGAAGCCAAGGCTTTGCAGATGGCCTTGGAGGGAACAGGAGAGGTAGAGACTGCAGCAGGAGTGGCCAGCTCCTTGCAGATTTTGAAGAGTTCGGACGAGTTGTTAGATGCTGCAAACAACAATAATGTGTGGTTTTCCTGAAAGGTGTTGAAACCAATTGTCCTTTAGACTTGCAGTCTCTAAAGGCAGCTACATGCAACCAACTGTTTTGGCTGATGCATGACCTTAAGGTAAGAAGGAGGTGTAAAAACAGGAGCTAGAATTACAGGTGACTGAAACTCCAACTTCAAACAGTCAACCAACTTCAAAGAGACTAATAAAAACACTGGCGAGACAAATGGCTGGGAGGAAGGGAAGTTCATATTTGCACATATGAAGATTCCCTTTGTTTAAAAGGACTATTATCATTTAGGCATTTTCCCAGCAAAGACTTTCTTTATGTGTCATTTTTTAGATAATTTCCAAGAGATTTTGGAGATTTAAAAGTCATCCACCTGTGATTTATGGAAATGTAATGGCCAGCTAAACTAGTTTACTGGCTGATCTGAAAATGTCCTGAATTTAAGAGTTGGTGAACTGGTGAAGGGTGAAATTATGAATATGGAGAGGAAATTACATGTTCATAACTGTTATGCTTTCTGTGAAAATGGCTGCAAATTGTCAAACGGTCGTACAAAATGGTGCTGGCTGGGTTGTCATTTTATTTAATTCCCCATGATTAGATGAATCGGAAAATATACATATTATGTCAGTTAGTAGTAAGTCACAAAGTTTAGACACATAACTAGATTTTTTCCAAAAGTTGACAGGAGAACAAGGGGGATTGCAAATATAAGTTGTCAGATGTCTGTTCCAGACTCTTAAACCAATCCGTAGAGAGAGGCAGAAGTTTGGAGGAGAGAGAAGGCTGACTGTCCGATTTTATTTGCAAGAACTCTTATAGGGTACCCAGGATTATAAACTTGTGTTGTCATTGCTGCTATGTTCTGCAGATGCACTATGAGGAAATGGGAAAGCTGCTGAAAAATTATCATCGAGAGAGAGCTGCTAAAATTAGCACCAAGCGAGCTGCTGAAATATACCTTCTGACAGCTGCCAAACACCAAAGGATAACATCAAAATTGCATTTGGGTGGAGCTGTCCATGCTTGAAAGTGCTGTGACCTGTCCCCTACCCTATCCTTCCAGAGGGCTCAGACATACAGGTGCCTTTCCTGAACTTTAAACAGAGGCTTTCTCTGTAAGTAATACTGAGCACTGGGAAACCAAAAGGAGGGAGGGTCTGCTTGCCTTAAATCCTTTCCCTTCATAGCAGATGATGAAGGAAAAACTGTTCAGATCCTTAACCTATTTAACTAAAAATATTAATTTAATTAACTATCTTTGGTAGAACCCTACGGGGTGATTTTTGTTAAAATTTGAAACTTACAAAGCTCACTCCCCAGTCTGCGATGAAAAACTGTAGCCTATAATTTAATTGGGTAATCCTTCTTGTTCTGTTGAACCTGACTTCTTTAAGGAAGAGGGTGTCTTTGTTCTTAAATCAATCCAATCTTTTGTCCTACTTTCCCCCAAACATTTTTTTTCTGTGGAGGGGTGTCTGAAATCCAAAATTCTTCAATCATCCTAATTTTTCTGTCAGACTTCCCCAACCCAGACTAAAGTAGGGTGAGGGAGGCCTGAAAAACAAACTGCTAAATCACCCTGTATTTATTTCGAAGTGAAAGTGTGGGTGAGATAATAATTACCATATGCATTTTCCCAAATCTGTCAAACTAAACTGCTAGGCCTGTAAGCGCAGGAAAATCAAAATTGCACCGTACTACATTTGTAATTGTTTGTGTTCACTGACCAGCTGTAATTATTTATTGAATTGAAATTGAGATACAGTACTGTGATTTGTGTGTTTCCCCAATTAATTTGTGTGATTTATATGTGTAACGAGAAGTTGATTGTGAGCCACAAAAAAGGTGGCGGGAGTAGTTTGTGCAATTTTTCTTAACATCTAATTCAAATAAACAAATATATTTCCTGAACACCGGCCTGGTTCTTGGCTCATCGGTAGCTCAGGTGGAGGGATCCAAGGGGTATTAGATGAATTTGAGATAGGGCCAATAAAAAATCCATTAAACAGTTTGTTGCGTGACACCTTGAGTGAGGAGGGAAGGAACTCCCCATGTTGAGGGTGGCCTCTCAATAAACAGTTACAAATGGATAACTTCACATCTCTGCAGTCTATTGTTTAAACGTATAATACCATGGGCGAGAATATATATGGCATAAGTGACCCCCAACAATGTGCTGTAAGGGTATTGCAAGTCACTGGGAGTTGTAAGGTCATATAGAGGCATACAACACAGGTTAAGCAACTTTATAATATCATAGAGCTCAAAGGTAATTTGTAAAATGTGTTTTAAGTACAGCAGGGGAAATGTATTCCTTGTAATGCCGGGTCACACCCTAAACCCCTTCACAGTTGGTAGCTCATTTTGCTCCTTACCGTAATTTGATGAAGGATAGTCATCACATTAACACTTGAATGTATGCAGCTCCCCGCTGCTAAATGTTTGTCATTTGCACTAGGTAGTGCAACTGTGCAGGGCAAAAGCCGGTGTACACAGTGCCCTGCAATTTTGCACTCTGTAGTGCAAAGTGAGTAAACCCTGGCTGGCATGCATGCGAGCATGTCAGGCAGCATTTAATTTCAATTGTAAAGTCTGACTGTCATGCGAAAAAAATTAATCCCTATGCGGTCTGCCTCCTTTTTGAAGGTGCTTTTTGCTGATGCCACAGGCATCTTCAGCATTTGCGCCGGCATCAAAATGCATGCCGGTGCAAATGATGTAGCATTGTACTGCGGAGTGGAAGGGAGGTGGCAGAAATTCAATTTGTGTTCTGCCCCTCCTCTCCACCATATACATGCTTGAATATGAGGCATGGTGTTGAAGAAAGGCGTTAAAGCCTTACTCAAGACTGTTGCGCCTTTAATTCACGTTACGCCCCATTGAAAATTAGCTCCTTGGTCTATTGCTCCCTCTATTGTAATGCATCTTCTAGTTGTGAATATTTTAACTGCATGCAGAATGTGCATATAGGGCTTAAACACACAGAAGATATGAAACTGCCAGTGTTCTGCAAATAATTATTTGATCAGTTTAATAAAGATCACTGTAGAAAAGAGTCTTGGAGTGTAAAAATATGGGGTAATGTACAGAGATATCCCCATCATCTGCATCTGACTAATTAAACATACAATTATGACCATCTCCCTATCAACAAATGACTATCAATGTAGCATTCAAGTCTCTTAGGGGCTCATATAGGGCCAGTAATGGGCCACCAGACTGAGCCTAGACAGAACGGGTGAATCAAGGGCCTTGAGGAGGGCTCATGTCTGGTACATCCCCCTAAGTGGGGATGATTGCTATTTGTCTGGGGTGAAAATAATGTATTTGTTTCAAACAGAGACGGCCTCCATGCATATTTCCCTTGCCCAATTTCCAGTACAAAAAACAAGATGGCTGCCACCATAGTGAATAGAAAAGGGAACAAGTCCCTTTTCTATTTCTGTGATGGACTTGCGGGTGAGAAGGAGCGCTTGGACCGGAGCACAATACTCTGGCGCAGCAGGTATTTAGGGAGGGGAATGGTGTGGGATGTCTTGGTGGGTGGGGTGGAGGTTAAGAGTGGGGGGGCAACAGGGAGGGGCTCGTTGTTGCCTCTCCACAATCAAGTTGGCGGCAACCGGGGAAGGACCTTGGGTGGCTGGAGCAACGTGGGCGGTATACTGTGTGTCCTCGCCCACGTTTCCAGTCACCTGCTTGGCAAAGCACCATTGCCCTGTTGTGAACTGTCAATGAGAACACGATCAGAATAAAGAAATCTGATTTAGTATTGGCAGCTGTTATTCTGCTCAGAGAACTGCCTCTCACAGTGTTTGCTGGCTCTGACCAGAAGCATGGTGTCACAATAACACAATTGCCATAAGTCATTACAGCCAGGGAATGATGTCGTTTATTATAATGGACAAGCAATTAGGTCACAAATGTAGTCTTAAAAGAACATTATGTACAACATTGTGGGAGCCCCTCTACAAAGAACAAATAGCTTCACCTAACCCAACAAGGCTGATACACGTGTCTGGAGCTGCTGATGGTTCTCTTGTTCAGAGGAAAACTACCTCGCATTTTGCTGCCAGACTGCTCTTGTGGGTGGAACCAGACTGATACGTAAATGGATATTTCTCCTTTTTAAAGGGTGCATTGAGATCAAACATGGTTGTAGACACTCCTGAGTGGGATACATTTTATAGAACAGATTCATTGAAAGAGTAGACGAGCTCCCATACTTTTGTAAAATAAGAACTTTATGTACAGTTTTATGAAGCTATCCCATGCTTGCATGTATTAGGTAGACAAGCAAGTCTCTGTGGTTTCATGTTCAAACGTATCCTTTATAACATCTTATCGAGAATCAAATCTGTGTATTAAGGTAACTTTCTAAACTTGCAAACTGTACACAAACAATCGAAATTTGCGTTGATGCAAAATCAGTCCACTTGTATTAGAACTGGTCTTGGTTCAGTTACACAAGTGCGGTTTAACACATGTAACAATGTGCCTTAATGCCGCCCTTATTTATTTTTCTAAACAGACTTTTGCTTAAGTAATGGATTTTGGGAAAAGGCCACAAACCTTAAGTTAGCGAGTGGGAACGCTAGCCAGCATGCTTACCAATTATTGCCCTAACGCAAACCATTCCTGTTACCCCTTTAAGTAGTTTCTGGCTATCGAGTGTCCAGACTAACATTGATTGACAGCTCAGGATACACGTATACTTCTTCTTATCTGCAGTTCGACATTCTTTTTATCTTTTATAGATAACGCTGGCCTTTCATTCTTCTAATTCTGGGCTGCTGCGTGTTTTGAGGAAAGCCGCGTAAGGTCAGCCATGACTTTGCAGCGTGTTACCAGGCCTGGTTTGACAGAAGCATCCAGAACCATCTGTATGCGAAAGCAGAGTGTAAGGCTAAGGCAATTCCCACGTGCTGCTGGCTGAACAATACGACCACACTGGGCACCATCTTCCCCATAGACAGGGTCAGACTGAGGCATAAAACTGTCTCCGGCGCCAATTAAGAAGTGTCCATATTCGCAAATAGCAATTCATTCCATATGCGATAGACTGAGTAGTGCTCAAGGGGAGGTTTTTTTTTTAAGTATCTGCTGCGAATTGTGCTGTTTGAAGAATATTTGTTAGTAAAATTGGTTAAAAGTTCTAGCTGTGCAGTGAAATAACTGCTCAGACTGGCCCACTGTGACCCCAAAAAGGGCCCACATTGTCCAAAAGAACTTGCCCACACAAGTATCTTGGACATGCTACAGTTCAGGCCGAACCTGCCCATAGCACGATCTGCATCAAAGGCTGAAAAAAGTCTACAGGGAGAAAAAGACCCAGCGATAACACATTCCAAAATCACTGTTTTGTGTTCGGTTATACAATATTTCATCAAGATCCCTTTCACAGAAACCAATATAAGGGAACTTAATAATCTTGTGTTTGGGTGCACCTGTAGTTGTAAATCAACGAAAAAACAAATTATCATACTAAGGACTTTATTCAGATCAAGCGGGGCTCAAGTCGAGGGTACATGCGGGTGGACCGAGTCCACCCACTTTTTTCAGAGGGTGGACTCAGTCCCCCCTAGCTAAAATGAGAAACATTGAATGTCCTCTTTGAATTTATGAAATGAAGCCAACTTAGAAGATCGAACTGCAGTCGTCAGGTTGGCAGGCCAGACACTTCACCACTGCACTATGAAAAATAACAAACAACTAAAGGTGAAATTTCACATTTTGGTACTGGCTGGTCCAGGGAAAACCTTTGTATTGGTTCTTGGAGTTTAAAAGACTCACACCTTTAAACAAGGTTTTCAAAAACACTATTAGAATAAAATATCCTCTCTAGATTGTGTGTGTTTGTTGATTTTATGAAAGGCAAATGCCATTCGTCCTGTGTAATTTGGGTGGTTATGCAAAACCAAGTCAATGAAATGTGCAAATTTCACCTTGATACGCTAATTTATGGTGACATCACATCCCATTGCAGCAAGACATGAGGCTATATAAACAGTGAGCACTTCATTTCCTTTGGAGCCTGCATTTAGGTATGATGGCACATTTTAGGCAAAAATCCCCAATCAAGATAGGCATAGTGCCCTGGTTTGTTGGACCATTGAGGCAGAGCTTCATGTATGACACATCCATGACTGTCCCAGGTGTGACAATGACCAACTTTGGGGACAGATGTTTTATGTTTTTGTTAAGTTGTCTTTTGCCAATAACGAAGTTGTGTGTTCAGGGGTTGACTCTGGCTGGAAACAGGCTGCTCTCTTAAACGATTTGCTCCAGATGGGTCAGTTTGTTCAAGGGGTACATCCGATCCCCCCTTTTAAAATCACCTTCTCCAATGTTCCCCTTCCAAAATCACATGCTCTACTCTTCTGTCATCTGTTCCCTCTTCATCTTCTCCCAGTCCCTGTCCTTCCATCCGCTGCTCTTCCCTTACATCTGCTCTTCCCATTCCCATGGGGGAAACTGGCTTTGCCAGAGCGCACAAATTAAAACCGTTCACTGCAGATCCCTGAACAAGAGCCTGAGACGTGAATCCCAATGAATCCTACCTTCTATTGAACATACCTGCTTCAGTTGATGGATTACAAATGATGCAATACCAGAAGAGAAGAGGGATACGGAGAAGCATTAATCGTGTTGCGGAAACCTCAATCAACTGATCTTTCCCTCCCATCTGCTCTCGCCTTTTCCTTCCACCTGCTCCCCTTTCAACTTCAATCCTGTCCCCATTACGAACATTCCGACTTACCCCCACTCCTATGCACTACATGCTATGCATGCACCTCCACCCTGCCTTCTTGGCATGGCCAGGCAAAAGCAAGAGGGCTGAACAATGAGGACCCCCTTACCAAAGTCGAATACTACATTTAGTATTTAACTTGTCTTGCTATAGTATTCGAAGACTAGCCTTTTTTAGTATCCCATAGTATTCGTTTTTAAGCAGCACACCATATGAAGACTATTCAGTGTGCTGAATACTAGTCGATTACCAATAGAATATTAAACAAATGCTTGTTTCTAGTCTTTTAGCCTTCATTTAGTATTGAATATTACATTACCACTATTGACCACAACTGAGAAGACAAAAAAAGATGAAAATAAGATCTTCCTTTTCTGTGAGGGATATCTCAGCTTCACCTCGCTCCTCCTTTAAGACTGTGACGACTCCCAACAGGCCGCCGAGCAGGGGCATCATCATTTTGTTGTGAAAGACAGTCAGCCCCAGAATCCTAAACCATGGAATAGACCGTTTTGTGGCGAAATAAATTACAATGTGTGCCTCTAAAGTGTATTTTTGCAGGCATTTTTTTCCTCAAATGGTTAATTAAGTTGAGTGGGTGAGGGAGTGCTAGGATCCGGCAGAGGGAGCCAGGGTGCAGGAGCAACTGGAAATGTGGGAAAGATCCAAAGGTCGAGCCAATCATTTGCAAACAACATATACTCCTTCGTATGATAAACATGGTCGCTAACATCATATAAGAGCAACACTACTTTAGTCAACAGGAATAATGATTGTTTCAAATAGATTACACTGCAAAGTGAATCAGTTGCAGGGACTCATAATTCGGCAGAGAAGGTACAGCGAGACAAAATGATTTCTCTAGGATCACACACTGTGTTAATGTTTGCGTTTAAGGAACTCAAATATTACCCTCTTGTATATTTATGACTTTAAAAGTCACACAATAAATCAAGAAGACAATATATAAATCATTGTAGAAAATGATTGAGCAAAAGTGTATGATTTTCGCTTAAGTTTCCACATCCTTAATTGAAACCATCATGTTACAGCATCCAAGGTAAGGAGAGTCTAAAAACTATCTCCCATACAGACACAAAGTGAAACAAAATCGTCAAAAAGTTTCTTTCTCACACAGCTTGCAACTTGTTATGCCCCCCCCATCATTTCTAATAAACCAACAATTTCAGTTAAATGTCGTATTAATACCTCAAACAAATGGTCTACTGCAGGTGTCAAAAAGATTCTTGAGATCTCGCTGGGTGGCTGTGTGCATCCCTGGTTATTTGTCTTTGTCTGAATACATGGGCCCTGCTAGCATTTATCCTTGGCTGCCTCTAAATGTGCCTCAGGTGCAATGCTTCATATTCCAGTAGACATTTTCCCATCTGATACATAATATGTGCTTATACAATGCACACATTGACCTCAATGGCAATTCATATATTACACCCATCCTAGGCATAGAAGGTACCCAGAATATGAGACCTCATTTGGTCATGTTGAAATCCAATGACTCCTGTGTCAGAAGGAAGGTTAACCGCTGTAACTCCTCAGTAGTACATTGGCCCAAAAGTAACTGATTCAGACATTTACAAAAGCAGATGCCAGGGCTGTCATCCACAGCCTTTATGATTTGATTTTAAGGCAAGGCACAGAAGGGCTTATTTCACAACAAATGTACTATGCGTTACTCCTGGTCAGGGCTATTTGAGCCACATGGGTGTTAGTCTTGACTTACTGCTAATAGGGCAGAAGTAAATCAGAATGACTCATACTAACTTAAGAGTTACTCATTATACCTACATTTTGAATTAGCCCCAGGCTCTTAATTTCTCGAGGTGCAGGCAAGGGCAACGTTGTGGGCCATACTGGAGGATGAAGTGAAAGGTTGCTGTAGTTTTAGTGAATTTAGTTACTCTCTTATTTTTTTTAAAACAGATTTGTTAAAGGGAGACAAAGAAAATGGGTCCCCTGATTAATTTGAGTGAGCTCTACAGATCAATCAGAGACAGACAGTTCATGATTACAGGTATCCATCGCCTCAGAAAAATCTTCCTTCTCAAGGATTGTCTGTCAGGTTAGGCATCAAGGACTAATACTCTGAATATACATTTTCCAGGATTGTGAGAACTGCCTTCCGTTCAGATTGATCAGATGGACTGTGGTATTACAGCTTAACACTCTTTAGACTTGCAGTCTCCTCTTTGATGTTTCATCAAGTTTCCAAGACTTTACCTTTTCTGTACACCCAAAGGACATGTCTGAAAACAAATCTGAGCAATGTTCTTGTCATGTCCTAGTAAAAATATTGTTTTTTAAGGATGGGTGAGTTGGCTCAAATCAGATTAGAGCATATGTAAACAATGGAGGCTGGACTCTACTCAAAAGATTCAAGCCGTTTGGATCTGTAGCTTGAAATGGCTCAAAAATGGTTGAGCTGATGTTCAAGCCACTCCTACAGATATGAGTATTTGATGGCTCAACTCAGCTCAAATAATACTCTAAAATAGTTCTGTATGCTGGGCTACTGGTGGCTTAGGAAAGATGCACTAGGCCCATCACTTCCTGCCTGCAGCCATTCTGTTTCAGGGAGAGCAGAGAGACAGACATTTAGGTCTTGTGTGCTTCATCCAAAGCCATCCTTTCTCCAAATCCCAATCTAGAAGAAAAACTTTTGTTGAAGTTGAATTATTTTACTTTATGAAAAATGTACTATTTTGGATTAATTGAGGTTTACTTTATTTTAAAAGAAAACATATCAGGGTTGTGTTTATAAAGGTTCTAGAGAAACAGGAGCTCTAAAAAAGTTGGCCTATGATAGATATTTTTAAGGATATGCTAGTAAGGGCCCAAATCTGTTTACTTGCTACAACAAAATGCTATCATTATTTGTGCTGTGTTTGGTTGACCTCTCTCAATCTTTATTAGATTCAAACAAGTGCTATTGTTTTTTTTTTATTTTTTTTTTTTATCAGACATTGCAATTGCCAATAAGGATCCTCCTCCTCAAATATAGCCAGTGTGTGCATAAATGAACTCAGGTTGTCTGTCTCCCTGTCACCCATTCATTGTGGAGTAATTGTTGAGATAAATCATTTCGGTCGTTTTCATAAAAGAAAAGTGCTAAACATGTTGGCACTGAGTTACCAGCTAAACTAAAAATTCACTTGCAGTGAAAACTGGTTGGTGGCAGCTCACCATCTTGCAAGCTAATCTAGGAAGACCGGCCCAGATCTGCTTCTTTTTTTCTCCAGTGCTTCCATTGATTACTGTCAAATGGTGCTATAGCTTCCCTGAGTTCGCTTTTTACAGTGCCCTATATGGAGTGCTCCCTTGACACAACGATAGTGTTGTCCTGTAGGGATGAGTAGCTCGTCATAAAAGGTTTCCTTAACAGCTGTTCTTTGTTGAGTGTGCGAGTAATTTTGAACATGTGTGTTGTAGCTGAGCTAGTAACCCTAACTGTCTGGGTATGTGCGCTGTATTTAGGCTGCCAGTGGGCTTGTTGTGATCCTCTTCCAAAGCTCCCATGTCTTCCAGTACTGCAGAAACCAGCATGTCTTTATAAGCTAAACCATCCAAACACTTGGGTAGCTCGATCACAGTTTCGGTATCCAGTGGCGGATCATGATGTTTTATTGGAGGGATGTAAATATTTGCCAGAAATATGCGGGAGCAAACGAGAGTAGCGAGGGAGCCTGAGGTAACCAAGAGAGTTTTGGGGGTTTCTCACCTGTGAACATGTTTTGAACAATGGGTTTGAAATGGTGCATCATACAGCAAACTTTCTTTGAAAAGTTAGATAAAAAAAACATTTACCTTGCTCTGAGTTGTGTAGGGTAATTTATGAAAAAATCCAATAGACACAAGTCACCAAGAGTGCACCGGAGCATTTCCCAAACATTTTCATTATGCCTTTGCCTATAATATATGGCAGTATAAAACACATTTCCATGATGGCTGTACCTACATTCACCAGTATTCCCATATTAGAACATACCCATGTTTGATGTGTGCATAATGGCAGTAATTATACTATGAAAACATGTCCAAGCTGGCTCTGCCAATATATGCCAGCACCTGCACATAAGAACATACTCACATTGACTTTGCTATTACAAATGCCATGCCACAATACGAACACATATTCAGACTGGCTGCTCCAATGTATGCCAATCCCGAAACGTAATAATACTAACAATGTTTGCTTCATAATGATGCCCAGTAAAAAGGGCATGCCACAATATGATTTTATAGCTAGACTGACTGTGCCATAATGCCGAACTAGTCATGCACTAACAATATCAGGCATGTTTTATCATAGATGCCCAGTAAAAGAGTCATGCTACATTTAGAAATGTGTATAGTGACTGCACCAAAATGCAAATCTAGCCATGTAATAATACTTACCATGCTTGCTTGATCAGAGATGCCCAACAAACGTGTTATTACATGGTAGACTGGTATTTTGGTGTCACCATTTCTTACTGTGACATGGCTCGTTTCACTGGGCATCTATGATAAAGCAAGCATGACAAGTGCTATTATGTGGCAAGACTGGCATTTTAGTGCAGCCAGTCTAGACATTTCTTACTGTGGCGTGTCATTTATTTTATTGGCCATCTATGATGCTGTATCATAGAAGTACAGTAATAGCCATTCTTGCAGATGCCAAGCATAAAATGGCCTCCTCCCCCACACTAAAATCAGCCTCCCAATACCCTAGGTTGGCACAAACCAAAAACAAGCACAGGCAGATTCACTCGCTCATTTAAACACACATTAATGCAGAATTCCCTCACTCATTCTCACAGGATTTACTTGATCATTCAAACACACATTCATGGAGCATTCATGCAGCATTAATTTCCAACAGCATTTACTTGCTCATTCGCTCTCATTCAGTCGCTCATTCAAACACACATTCACACAGCATTCAAACAGCATTGACTAAGCATTCACTTGCTCATTTTCATGCACTCCAAACCAACCGTAAATTATATACCCACCCATTCACAAATCTATAAATACACACACACATAACAACATACACATCATACATACAAAATTAAAATTTATATTTACCTCTGCACCGGTCCGCATCCTGCTCCTTTCTCCGATGCCACCTCCCTTGGCAAGGGTGCTCTGGTTCCCACACACAAGAACAGGAACCAGGAAGCACAGAGAGACTCCTGGTTCCTGCAAATGCACATTGGAACCAGTGTGACACATTGTCAATGCTCCATTCAGTCTCAATGTGCAGGGAGACCCAGGAGCACCACCCCAAACATGCATACGTGCACTTCTCCAGCGTGCATCCCCAAAGGGCAATCACTGTGTATTTTTTCAGGGATTTTTGTGACGCCACTGGTGGTTTCCTTTGCAGGATTCCTTGTTTGAAAATAATGAAACTTTGTCCTATTTTTTCAATCTTGTTCACTCTTTTATCTATCGGCATGTTGGGTTGCACTTTGTGGCAAACTCTCCATGGGAATAATATATGCAGAGTCTACGTCTGAGCCCACTCTCTCTATACTGTTACTTAGGTCACCGGTTGGTTCTCTTTCAAGTGACCAGAGCTCATTGGAGACACCAGAACCATGCCTTCAGCAGACCAACCGTATGCTCAAAGCAGAACCTGGTCTTAATGTGTGCCTCATTGTACACCACCTCTGATGCTGTCAGTGGGTTATGGACAGGAGTCATCAGCCATGGGAGCTAGAGATAGCCAGAGTCACCCGTAACAGCAATGGGGAAAGGTGGTGGTTGTGCCACAATCAGCAAGTGTACCAAGTAGTCATGGCATGATAGTGTACATTTCAGGAAATGCACATACAGTAACACTGATATTTCTCTCATTGGTCTATGCCCCTCAATTAGGTCATGCCTCATGAAATTAGGAGTGAAATGGTTAATGTCACTGTGGAAATACCTAATTTGCCACACCACTGACCCACCAGAGGTAACAGACATATACTGTAACTGGATTGCTAATGGACATTGGTGGATCGTCAATGCTGTGCACTCATGCATGTGCTATGATAGGCCTTCTGATAATCGTGTGCACACTGTGACAGTGATAATGTACTTGGGAAATGGCATTAATGGGGTGCAGCCTTTATGCCATAGCAGCCTGTGTGTGCTGCAATGCAATCTTGCACAGGGGCACTGTGTTGTGTCCTGTCTAGGTTTGGCTTCATGGTCACTTCTAGGTTTTACTAGAAAAGCACTCTTATATAAGAGAAGCCTAGACGTATAAATGTTTCTGGTGTCATTGTGTGAGTTAATTCCTTGGGTATTGCACGCCCAGTGCATTGTTCATTATTGAGGCACCTAGTTGTAACTGCTATGTTTTAATGTTTCAATCTTGTTTTAAGAGTGAACTGATTGCTGAACTGATTAACTGATACACTGAAGAGATTCAGTTAGTTTTGTTTTACTGAGCTGTATATAATGGCCGGATGGAGAGACTGTGCAAAAACATAAACAATCCAATAAAATTAATATTTCTCCCCTACCCTGCCAAAGGCCCACATGCACACGGTAGAGGCCCACTTTGCAGTAAAATCATTTCTACACCACCCCTGCAGCCATGTGTCACAGGGAGAACCCCACTGTTCATGGGCCCCCCAAAATGATCCAAAACATGTCTATGCCTTTTGGTCGTTGGCATATACGTTACCAACCATCAAATTCTGCAGGCGCCTCAAAGCTTTGTGCTCATTTTCTAAGTACCCGGCGTATAAATGAAGGTGCTAAAGACAGGTGTAAAGGCGAGTCTTAAAACCTTTATTCTCTCTACAGGGCATGTTTGTTGTTTTTGAAGGAAGAGGAGCAAAGCAGAATGGTAGTTACGTTTCTGTTCTGTCTCCCTTTTCCCCTCTGCCTTCAAAAGCAACCTGGTGTTATGCCAGCATGACATCTTTATGCTGCCCTGTATCCAATGGATTCCAATGGGATCCACCTGCCTCTTACAGCAACAACATCTGTGGATGTCATATGAATCTACTGCAAATAATAGCTGCCACGCGTCAATGGTAGGCATTAACTCATTTTGCTCTGCAGAGTGCAAAAGGGAGGTGTAAAGGCATGTTCGCCACTATTTTACACCTCCCTTTTGTACTCTGCAGTGAAAATGCCTGGAGGGGAACTGTTTGCATGTAAGTGCAAATGTGAGTGGTGCCCATTGGACAATGAAAGCTATATTTAAAATGGGCTCCTTTATGTTCTGGCACTGGTGACAGGCAGTTTGTGTTAGATAAACACATAAAGGTGAGATGGGGTTAAAAAGAGACTGCAGCTCAATCTGGTCTAAGGTGTGCGAAACACGTGAGCGTCCCAGGAGCTGCATAATAGCTCACTGAATCGGGCCTCACATCCCTATCAAACCGTCACAGAACAAAAGCGGGCTGTGCATGTGGTGAGCTGACTCGGCCACAGCCCTCCACAGACCCAGCTGCAAAGAGGCCTTTAGCAGTGGCACCCAGGCAGCCCAGGACCTGCCATAATCACACCCAGATGGCGGGAATTTGTCTTGCGTTTTATGGTGAATCACGGTCGAGCCCGGCAGAAGGAAATTTGTAGAAATAAAACCACCTTGACAGTAACGCGCCAGGGTCAAGAAGCAAAGTGAAGTCAGTGTTCTTAGCTTTAATAAAAGCAGTATGCCCTGTCATCAGCACAGCATTTTTACACTCTCGGACAATGCACGCCGGGAGCTCCTGCTGGGTTTAATTTGATTTCCCCTCCAAAGCAACAAAGGACATCTCATGGCTGGTAATTCACTATGACAGCAGGAAAGCCATAAAAACACCCATGTTTAGACCCTCACACATAAACAGCCTGTGCTGCAAATGTCCCAGAGTCTGGTTGTTAGCCGGGGCCATAACACAACCAGTTGTGAAATGTGGGTTTCTTTAAAGGAAAAGCCCGGGCATTATTCACTGCCACTTAACTGGCTTGTGTAGGAAATTTACAAGACACTCCATTACAACGAATGGCAATTTAGACAAATCCTGAACATTGGTGAAACAACGACCCTCGAAGTTTGCTGCTTACTTCAAACAACGTGCCTGATTTACAAAAGTGTTTTATAATGGCGCAATACTTTTGAAACACGCTTTGTAAATCAGGCCCAACGTCTCCCCAAGTCTGCAGACCCTTATTATGCGTTACCTTTTATGGATATTTCAATTGGCTTAGGTTACGTTTGCAGTAGTGACAGCCTTCCTCATCCAAGATATTGCTAACTTCTACTATTCCAGTTGTCTGTTAAAAATGGTTTCCACTGGAGCCAGTTCTGCAATATGGATCGTTTAGGTACAGACACAAAAATAAGGACTTTCTACTGATTAAATAAAGGGTAAACTGAAGCTTAGAGACATCTTCAGACAACAATCCCCATATGAAAGTGTAATTGGAATATGAAGGAATTTTATCCTTGGCACTTCTGTGCTTGCAACCGGATCCATTAGAAATCTTTTCTAAGTGGTCAACTGGAATTTTCACAAGGCACGATTAGTACTATATAACCAGTGCCCAATAATGTGATCTTGCACGTACAAATCTTCAGATTTAGGTCTTTGAAATCCGTTGAAGTCAAAAACTATTTTTTGCAAAGAGGGCCAATTTCAATATAGTAATATTTCTGTTAACATAAAAACCTTTCCAAGTCTAAGAATTGTTTACCCTCAAGTTTGATTTGCCTTTCTTCACCTTCAACTATGCCACTAACTATATCACTGCCTCTCCTATTCACCCTAGAAAGAAAAAGGCTTGAAGATCAAATGATCTGAGAGTGATGTGGGCAGTATGAATTAAGGCGCAATGCTTCCTACCTAGATAGGAAATTGCGTCATAACCAAACCCAGCAGTTCAAAGACCTCTTGGTCCTAAATTGATTCTCTTTCCTCAGTGGAAGGGAACTCTACCCAAGCAGTCCAATAAAGCAAATGTTCTGTGGGCGTGCCTTCAACCAGCATTGTTTCAATGGGTAGCCGCTGCTCTCAGCACTTGGACTGGTAGGAGTTGATCTGACTCTGCCTTAGAGTTGGGTTTTCCAGAAGGTCCAGACAATTCCAATTGGGTCTTTCCATGGTACTGCACTTCCGTTGGTTACCTTGCTTGTAGAAAGAGGATTTAGAGCTTTGAATGCCCACCTAAAGGATGACAAATAGCCAAGCTCAGACATAGAGCAATTACTTACTACAGTCATATTGAGCATTGTTTGGGAAATGCAGGTTATTTACTATTTGGATCATAATGCACGAATAGTTACTGTGAATATTGTGGTTTCGTAAAACCTTAATAACCCATTCATACTGCATGCTATTAGGGGGGCAGCTAATGCTTTTCACGGCTAGTTGCATAAGTACCGATGCCCACATTGACTGCTTGCAAAGCAGAATTGCAGTAGATCATAATCAGTATCCATTTGACATGTGTTAAGACCATAGGCATCAACCACCTCGTCTGCAGTGGGTCTGCTTAATTCTCAAGGGCACCCGATGAATATACCAACCCAGATTAGTTGAGAAGTCTGTCTCACAGGCTCATAAATTATTCACTCCCTGAAAACTCACCATCATGATGCCTGAATCAGTGCCAAGAGTCATGGAAAAGCACGGTGCATGATCCAAAAACGTCTTTGATCTGTTCGAGTCCCATACTTGGTAATTGATCTCTGACATTTGGCGCTCTCCACTTGTTCCAGCTGGGATTTTAAAAATGAACTTAGTGCATCCATGCACATGTCCAGCATCTTGCCAATGACAACCCCCTGCATTTTCTTCATCCTGATGCAAATTCTGTTCAAAAGTTGCTACATTTATTTTAGACCTTGGGCCAAGGAAAGATGTTACTAGGTAATCCATAATAATCTCCATACTAGCAAAGTGGGGTTCTTGTCAAACACGTCAGAGCAAGTTGCCCTGATTCGTCATTGCAAGGCAGTTAATGTCTTATGTTGATAGTGTTAATTTCAACAGGTATTTAGTGGTAGCACCTTGGAAAGGGATGTAGCATACACACTAAAGGCTGCAACAAAGAAGAAACACTGCTCAACATTTGCCACTCTATAGATGTTAAGTGGGCACCGTCCTGTTGCTGGCTTTGGCTATTGAAGTGCTTGGTCACTGAATTAAACTGTTGTAGCAGATGCTCCAGAACAGGGAGTGTTGAATTACACTGAGTTGGCAATTTTAGTTCTCAGCTGTTTGCAAAGAACATGATGGTGTGACTTGCGATTTCATAGCATATTTGTGGCACTTTACAAGTAGCTAAAGTGGGATCAGGTCTTCTGGGCAATACTTAGCATTCATATAAAATCAGATGCAGAATCATTAATGGAGGATGTGTGCAAAGAAGTACCTGAAGATGGTTTCAACTATCCTCAGGGCTTCTAAAAAATTATATCTTTTGTCAACTGCCACAAACTATGAGCCATGAGCCAGGGTGCCACAACTTCTGTTACTTTGTCCCAAACATCAACTCATCTGTTTGACCTGCTGTTGCACCCTTTCAAACACAATGTGCCCTGCTGGAGAATGACACGTGGTGTCTGGTGTCCTGGGATTTGCTGACGAGAAGTGCAGGGGAGGTGATTGCATGTTCTGGAATGGTCTTAAAAGCTGTGCCTTGAGCACTCGTCCACATGTCCATAGTTAGGTAGACATTCCTACTCTAAATGTGGTGCAGTATCTTTCCCACTTCTTTCACAACATGGTCCTAGATGCATGGTAATGAAGCTTGCATGACTTGGAATTTCCTAATAGAGCTCACAAAGGTCAAGGAACCATCTGAGTCCACGGTTTCCTATAAAGGAATAGGGCAGAAAAGCTATTGCCAACATTACACGAAGGCTGCCATTGAGTATAGACAGGGCTGTTTGTGACTTTTGTTACATTTTGTCAGACATTCAAAAGCCTGAGAAACAGTGGGCTGGCTAATTGAGGTGGACATATCGAGATACTTGCATGCCATGGGATCTGCAGGCAAAGGTGGTGTTCTGACATGACTTGTGAAATTCTGTGAGTTAGCCAGATTCTCCAGTGAGGTGGTGCAGAATTGTGGTGCAAATGTGCCTATTTCTTGGAGTTGAGGTGCATCTCAGGAGGGGACACATGAAATGGGTGCCCAAATAGGTACCTGGATTTCTTTGACCGACACATTTCTTGCATATGTGGCAGGTCTCAAGAGGTGCTTCAAATTCCTGCTTTTGTGTGAAGGCTGAGATGTGCCCCTCCTTCTCCTCCTCCTTGGGCTCTGCTCTATGGACTTTGTAGTGGATACTGTGTGGGTGCTCTTTACTCAGGAGCCAGTGCTGTTGATGTGACGGACTGCAGAATTGTACTACTGCTCTCATGTATTTCTTCAAACTGTTTTTGAAAAATACTGTACACTGGTGAATGAGGGGCATATGAAGCTTGCTTGATTATTGTGCACAGTGCCTACATTTACAACTGCATGGGTGTGTCAATGCCTACACCCTCTTACTCTATCGCCTGATATCTCTCACTATCTCTGATATCATTAACTTAGAGGAGTCAGGGTTTCGATCTTGAATCAGAGCACGCAGCATAATCTGTGTCTGGGTCTTCATTGTAATCTGTTTCTAAGGAAATCCAAAATTGGGACATTTCAGGAAGAACCTATTCTTCTTCCATGGACTGCTCTCTTTCTTGCTGAGCTGTCGTCAAATCTTCTCTGTCTTGCACTTCGATCGATGGTGAAATAAATTCCTCCTCCTCTTGAATTCCATCCTGTCACTCCGGATTGCTCTAGATTCATATTCAAATGCACAGCATGCTCAGTTACATTTTGATGCAAACAATTGTTTTTAGAAAGATACCTCTGTTCTTTATAGAGAAAAAGTAGCTGTTCTAGCAGGCATAAAATTGCCAATAAATGTATTACTCCCCCAACACTTACCGCATTCATTACTTCATTTGGATTCTGCAGTAGATTCAGCTATGTATTTATTTATTTATTTATTTATTTATTTATTTATTGTTTGCTTATTAGGTGCGTATACAATAAGAAAATACTGTTTCAAAGTGCCCACAGGGCAGATAGGGAGCAGGGGAGGGAAATACATTACAACAACACAATTATTCAGAACACAGGGGGGCAAACCTACTATGCTTTCTGAATATTCAGAACGTGTAAGTGCAGAAAGGAAGAGGGAAGATGTGGTAAGTGCTGTGGATAAAAAAGAGCTGGGAAGAATTGGTGTGGGAGGTCAAGGCCCTGAAGATGCATAAGGGCCAAGTACACTGATTCAGCAACTGTAGGATTAACAGAGGAGAGAAGGAGGGAAAGAGGAGGAAAAGAGGAAGGTCTTAAGGAACTTCTGGCATTTGAGAAGATCCTGCTCAAGGCAAAGGGGAAGGGGGAGGCTATTCCAGAGGAGAGAGCCTGCAGAGCAGACAGAGCAGCCACCTGCCCTCTGTTTAGCAAAACGCTTTGCACACAGAGAGTAGGTGCCAGAGGAACAAACTGTTCTAGAGGGAGAGTATTTAGTCAGATAAAGTTGAAGATAGTGTAGTCCCTGGGCCCAGACAGCCTTGTGGATGATGCAGAGGGATTTGAATTTAATCTGTGCAGCAACCGGGAGCCAGTGAAGACTTTTTAGTGCTGGAGAGATGAAGTACCCTGGGCTTAAGGCCAAAGATATGTCTTGCTGCCATATTCTGGATATTATGTTAATATAATTCATACTTCCCTTCAATAAATACATGTGAGGTTCACAGGGATGTAGCCTTCTACTGTGCCTAGTAAATGCATGTGGTGTTCTTAGTAATGTAGCCTCTCTTTACGCCTAGTATGTGCACATGTGGGTCACAGTGCTGTGCCCTTCTCTCTGCTTACAAAAAGCATTTGGGGATCTCAGAGCTTTAAACTTCTCCTCAGCCTATTAAATGCATGTAGGGTTCCAAGTACTTTGATCTTCTCCCATGCCTACACAATGCAAGTCGGTTGTACTGACCTTGCACCCACAATTCACAAATGTAAGAGGGTTGTACTGCTCCTCCACCCATTATTCACCTACCCAAAGCTCAAAGTATGTGCCCCAAACCCCTAAATAAAATCCAATCAAACCCTGCGTAGGCCCGATTATCAATTTAATTCTACTGTGTGGTATCTTCTGTCTAAGACAAAAGAAACTGCATTTGGCTGACAGAGGGCTAAAAAGTGAAGAACCTGGAACACTCAGAGCTGACAGACAAAAAGGCAGTATTGTACTTGCATCTGCCCCATATCAGAATGCTGTTGTCAGATAACGAGAAATACATTTATTCATTGGGCCTTGCATGAATTTGTCGGAGCTCAAAATCAGAGGCTTACCTTTCAAGGTACTGCCCCAAAATAACAAGCAAACAAATGGTGAATGTGTGTTTTCTGCGCATTCGGCATAGTTGAAAATGACGAATCTCGAAATGACGAACTCCCCCCGCTCTCCTAGTTTGGCATCATGGGCTTCGGGGGTTGCAGTGATGTCCCCCACATATTTTAAAGTGAAAATGGGGGACAAATGAACAGATTCCCAAAAGCTTGTGTTTCAAAATGCGACCAAGTCATCTTTGCAATTTAGAAAATCAAGCTTTTCGGAAATGCGGTTTTCTAACGTAGATCCCTTGGTTCCATGTGTTAATAACCCCGAAAAAATATTGCGATTCAAAAATATTGCCATATTTCTGCGCCGATATTGACCTATGGACCCTGCGGAGGACACCCCCGCAACCACGCATTATTTTAAAATGTGCGGGGGGCACCCCCGCAAACCCCTCTCCCACAAAATATCCTCCCCAAAAATATTGTCTATGGCGAGACAAACGGCCATATGTACAGCAATATTTTTGATGGGGATATTTTGTATGGATACCGATCCCTTAGATCCATTTTCAACACCAGTGACTGATGCCAAAAGGCAGCATGTGTAAAAGGGAATTGTTTACCCGTGAAACTCCTTCGCCTGAATCATTTGAATATATTATACGATCAAGGGAACATTGATGTTATGATGTGAGATATTCAAAGGTCTCATGTGTGATACAAAATGGAATAGTTAAAGTGCAAGTTTGATGTGCATGATGAGCTGTGTTCAGCTCAAAAAGACATTTTCAGAACAGATCCAAAGAAATGTTCACCTTCCCCACACCAGAGGCAACATTGAAACTCTGCTCCTGTCCTTAGCTTGAAGAAAATCTCTGTGAAACTTACAGGGGAGCAGAGTGTGAGCCAGGCTACATGCTTTATGAGGTCAGCAGATGAACCCATAGATAAACAGAAGAGCCATCAATGGAAGGAAAATCATACACAAATAAGGATTTAAATATTATGTGCAATGTGGCCCAGTACTTGAATGACTAAAGACATGTTGAAGAACTGCCTCATGATGCTGGGAGGGCAGTGGTTATACGTATGACCAGAAAGATAAGGTCACTTTTGCAGACCTCTTCGCAAGAGAGATTAATGGATTTACACCAGTTCAAAATCAACAATGGAAGCAGATGCAGAGAGTTAATGCTCAGTGGTGAAATGAAACCTAATGTACAAGTAAAGTCAAAATATGTATATCATCTATTTTGCCACATGGTTACATATAGAATCACATTTTACTGATTTTCTCAGGAACGATAAGTCACACAAAGATCATTCAAATGTTATGTTAAAGCTTAGCACAAGTCCAAAGTGTTGATTTATTTCTCATTAAAATTCGAACTTGCCAACTCAAGCTACAACCTAAAATGTGTTTTTTACTCCCCAGAAAATGTCAGGACTAATAAGTAGGGGAGTGGATAGCTTAGCAAATTGAATATCTGCATAGAAACTTTCGGGTTGATAACTGTTATCATTTTCTAGTACATTGTGAAGAACCACTGTTCGAACCTGCATCCCTGTGCCATGATGAGAGTCATTTTATCAAGTGCTGCACGATAAGGGGCATCTAAATATATCTATATTGTTGCACTTGTTTGTAAATAATGGTTTTTTGTCACCTAGGACCTTTGTGAGTGCAAAATTGTAAATGCTAGTGGGCGGATTCATCGGTTCCCTTAATTTAAGTTTCATAACTCAAGAAGCCTATCCACATACAGGGGCCCGGGCCATGGGGGTGGATTGGACCGCAGGCGTCCAATACAGTTCAAAAGCCAATAAAATGGCACTTCCTCATTTTATATTGTGGAGGTGTGGTTTAGATGTTAAAAGGGATCACACAATTTGAATTGGAGAGAGCAGCCTAAAATCATCTTGGTGGAAAAATGTAAAGATTGTTGCAGAATTTAACCTTTCCTTGGAGAGCGACTGCTTGAAATTTCCTGGATTGGAACTGCTGAGAAGATTGCTGGAGATAACCGACAGCCGGGACAGAGGCTGAGATCTATGGCGTGAGGCAAAATAGAGGGATTGAACCTGGAGAATATCCATGACTGATGGTGGATTCTGTCATGTACCTGTAGATGACCTGTGCCTGATGTCCATTTTCTGAGTGCAAAACCATGGACATGTCAGTCAGTCAAACAAGTTTATTCGGTTATATAATGCAACCATTAAACGACAAATAAACACAATTATTACACTAATTCAAGTTACAAAATCTTAAAATTACACTTCCATAAAAAATAGAGTTAAAAAACATTGCCGAAGGCAGCATACAAATACATTTGGCAATCGGACATGTAAGAAAACGTGTCCATCCACACCAAGCTTGAGGTGGATCTGATTGATTGAATAATGTTCCCATTTTGTATTGGGTGGGCATACAAAGTAGATCCTTAATATTTGTATTAAATAATAATTTAACTTTATCACACATAGCCAAAGAACACAATGTAATTTTGTTGAATTCAAACTCAACAACATTGCTTCCAGTGTGGATAGAAATATACGCGGTAATTCATAGAATTTCGCGCACAAGTGGCGCATGCGACTGGCGCACAGTGTGCGTGTGCGAATGTCTGCGCCAGCTGCATGCGCTAAAATCGATTTCCCCGCACAGCGTATTCATGGATTTTAGCCTCCAAAACCAGCCATGGCGCAGAGTGGTGCAGCGACCCTGCAGCAGTGCCAGTTACGCCCCCAAAAACGCCCTCGCGCAAGGAAAAGCCATCAAAATCCCCAATCCAGCACAAAGGGCTGCGCTAACCCTGGACCAGTTTACAGGGCTGCCAAACAGCAAACGCCAAGCGGGGAACGTGTATTACTGGGTTCGCGTGAAGTTTCACACGCGAAAGGTCCTGTGCGAGTGGGGTACGTGTATAACTGGGTTCGCTTGAAGTTTCACATGCGATTGGAGCAGGGTACGTGTATTACGGGGTTCATGGGAAGTTTCACACTCGAAAGGGCCTGTGCGAGTGGGGTACGTGTATAACTGGGGTTCGCGGGAAGTTTCACACGTGATTGGAGCAGGATACGTGTATTACGGGGGTTCATTGGAAGTCTAACACGCGATTGGAGCAGGGTACGTATATTACGGGGGTTCGCAAGAAGTTTCACACGCAAAAGGGCCTGTGTGAGTGGGGTACGTGTATTACTGGGGTTTGTGGGAAGTTTCACACGCGATTGGAGCAGGGTACGTGTATTACGGGGTTCGCGGGAAGTTTCACACGCGAAAGGGCTGTGCGAGTGGGGTACGTGTATAACTGGGGTTAGCGGGAAGTCTCACATGCGATTTCAGCAGGGTACGTGTATTACGGAGGAGCGCAGGAAGTTTCACATGCGAAAGGGCCTGTGCGAGTGGGGTACGTGTATTCCTGGGGGTCGCGTGAAGTTTTACACGCGAAAGGACCCTGTGCGAGTGGGGTACTGTATTCCTGGGGTTCGCGTGAAGTTTTACACGCGAAAGGGCAATGCCCGTGCACGATACGTCACAGACGTGCTTACGCTCTAAGGGCCTTTGGTCCAATGAAATCGCGTACGTGTGCTGACCCGCTTACGCGCTAAGGGCCTTTCCTCGAATTACACGCTAACGTTCAATTTTTTCACGTGCCAAATCACTCCGTATCAAGCTGGCCACACATACACACACGGAAGACCATGCTCCTGCCCTGAAGAGCATTTTCCTGCCCCACAGAGCCCCGAGCACGCTCCCACCTGCCATCTGCTGCTGCCTGACTGTCTGCTGCCCACGTGCCCTGCTATTTGGTGCCTGCACATCAGCCATCTGCAGGGGTCCAGTTGCTGTGTCCACCCCTGCTGGAACAGAAGACTCCCGACTGGGATACCATCGCTCCACAGCCCAGCCCCAGGACCCAGTTGCCCACCCACTCCTCCCTCCGGGGTTGCCATGTCGGGCAACATGCCTCATGTCAGCTTGCACTACTGATCACCAACGCATGACCCCTTGCACCCCCACCCCCCAGCAGTGCAGGGCACCTGCCAGCAGGTCCCCACTCATGTCCCACTCATGTCCCCTTGGACCCCCACCCCCCAGCAGTGCAGGGCACCTGCCAGCAGGCCCCCACTCATGTCCCCCTGCACCTCCACCCCCCAGCACTGAGGGGCACCTGCCAGCAGGCCCCCACTCATGTCCCCCTTGCACCCCCACCCCCCAGCACTGCAGGGCACCTGCCAGCAGACCCCCACTCATGTCCCACTCATGTCCCCTTGCACCCCTACCCCCCAGCAGTGCAGGGCACCTGCCAGCAGGCCCTCTCTCATGTCCTCCCGCACCCCCACCCCCCAGCACTGTGGGGCACCTGCCAGCAGGCCCCCACTCATGTCCCACTCATGTACCCTTGCACCCCCACCCCCCAGCAGTGCAGGGCACCTGCCAGCAGGCCCCCACTCATGTCCCACTCATGTCCCCCTGCACCCCCACCCACCAGCAGTGCAGGGCACCTGCCAGCAGGCCCCCACTCATGTCCCCTTGCACCCCCACCCCCCAGCAGTGCAGGACACCTGCTAGCAGGCCCCCACTCATGTCCCACTCATGTCCCCTTGCACCCCCACCCCCCAGCAGTGCAGGGCACCTGCCAGCAGGCCACCACTCATGTCCCACTCATGTCCCCTTGCACCCCCACCCCCCAGCAGTGCAGGGCACCTGCCAGCAGGCCCCCACACATGTCCCCCTGCACCCCCACCCCCCAGCACTGAGGGGCACCTGCCAGCAGGCCCCCACCCATGTCCTACTCATGTACCCTTGCACCCCCACTCCCTCAGCAGTGCAGGGCACCTGCCAGCAGGCCCCCACTCATGACCCCCTGCACCCCCACTCCACAGCACTGTGGGGCAACTGCCAGCAGGCCCCCACTCATGTCCTCTTGCACTCCCACCCCCCAGCAGTGCAGGGCACCTGCCAGCAGGCCCCCTCCTGTCCCACTCATGTCCCCCTGCACCCCCACACCCCAGCAGTGGAGGGCACCTGCTAGCAGGCCCCCACTCATGTCCCACTCATGTCCCCTTGCACCCCCACCCCCCAGCAGTGCAGGGCACCTGCCAGCAGGCCCCCACTCATGTCCCCCTGCACCCCACCCCCCAGCACTGAAGGGCACCTGCCAGCAGGCCCCCACTCGTGTCCCACTCATGTCCCCTTGCACCCCCAAACCCCAGTAGTGAAATCTCATGACACAAACCAAAAGTCAACTATGCACATCAACACATGTCCGTCACACACATACACTGGTTGGCATTGCTTGTGTAAACCCACATTTTCACATGCATCAACCCAATGATTGAATCCCACAGATGGAACTAAAAAATGAAACGCCACCACACTTACATGCATGTCTACATCTCCTCCAACTGTTGCAGTGATGAGATCGCCATACATGTCACATCTGCCATTCATCCTTCTACATATCAGTGTCACGTGCATCCATGTTGTAGTACAGTTGCAAACTTGTCAGATACACATACATACACATTTAAACAGTGCAGATACATGCCTTATGACCACCATCCATGCCACAACCATGCCAATGTACATACACAGAAATTCAAACATGTGTGCTCCCGCACCTGCATTTTCCCAGCATGCTTACCAACACATACACCATCAATGTGTCTCACAACTGAGAGGACTCACATGTGGCAGCCTCACGCCCATGTTCATACACATCCCTACATGGCCCTACATAAACACATGTGCAACCTGCACACTACTGGCACACTACGACACGCACAGCGTACTATCAAAATGCATGTACACTTACCGCTCGACTCCAGACGGGTCTGCCTCTCAAGGATCTGGATGTAGAGCGCTGGGCATATGCGTTCCAGGTCCCTCATTTGATTGTTCGACAGCTGGCCCCGGCGCCCCTTGGCATCCACTGCCTTAGCGAGGCGCCGGGCCTTGTTGAGGGTCCTGGACCTGAAGTCCTACCAGCGCTTCTTGCCATGATGTAAGTCGCAGACTGCCACCCCCTCCGCGTTGATGGCAGTCACGATGTCCATCCAGATCCTGGTCCATCCTTCATTGTCGGCGCGCAAACTTCCAAAGAGGGCATCATACTGCCCCAGGACTTGCTCCACCAGGACACCAACTTCGGTGGCAGTGAAGCTGGTGGCCCTCTGCCTCTCTGGCTGGGGGTTGCCAGTGCTGCCAGATGGTGTTGTGCTGGACATGGCAACCCCAGAGGCAGCAGTGGGTGGGCAACTGGGTCCTGGGGCTGGGCTGCGGAGCGATGGAAACCCAGTCGGGAGTCTTCGGTTCCAGCAGGTGTGGTCACAGCAACCACACCCCTTGCTGATGTGCAGGCAGCAAATGGCAGGGCACGTGGGCAGCAGGCAGTCAGGCAACAGCAGATGGCAGTTGGGAGCGTGCTCGGGGGACTGGGGGGCAGTAATTCGGCCTTCTGGGCAGGAGCGTGGTCTTCCGTGTGTTTTCGCGTGGCCAGCTTGATACGGAGTGATTTGGCACGTGAAAAATTGCACGTCAGTGTGTAATTCGAGGAAAGGGCCTTAGCGCGTAAGCGCGTAAGTTACATTACACGCGCGGGTGTTTCCCTCATAGCATGTGATGACAGAGCACACGTGGAAAAACTGCACGTCCGAGTGTCATCGCGTGTAATTGGAGGAAAGAGCCCACGTACACGCGTATCTGACATGTACGTGTGGGCCGGTTTAAAATCTATGTGTAGGACGCCATTTCCTTGTACGTGCTTTTCGTGGAGAGCGAGTGGGTGAAATCTGTACTTCTTGTCGGTTCAAACGCGATTACTTCACAGCGTTTCTAGTTCGTACTCCCTGTTACCTCTGACAGCTCTTTTCTGAATTTTTGTTGGGCCTGTTTCCTCAAACAGAGTTCACTTCTCCTTTTGTCCTGTCTCCTCAGACAGCGTACAATTCTTCTTTTGGCGGGGGTGTTGCCAATGCGCACACGCGCATATTTTTCACATTCTTTTTCCAGGCAGACGGTGAGTTCCGCACGTACTTAGCAACTGTGCTTGCCCCGTGTGTCGCGTTCCCCTTCAGAGGTCATTGGAGTCTGCTTGTATTACGCGTACGCTTAGTTTTGTGTTTCTGGGTGCCACAGCATAGTGCGGGATCATTTTTTCACGCACGTGGTCTACGAGGGGTTACGTGCACGTTAATTTTTGATTTTGGGCTGCCTGTGCATTGCGTGACCCGTCATCTTCCCCCAGGGGTCACAGACAGCCTTGTTAGAGCACTAGGGTACGAATTCCATCTGGTATCCTACCCCTTTGACCCCCAATTACCCAGGACAATAGTTTACTGCAACTCCCATACGCACAACAACATCAGTGCCATGGTTGGGAGGCGACCAAGCGGTAAGGGAGGCAAAGATGGCTGACCTTCAAAAGGTGGGCATGGTGGGTGCGGTAGGGCACGTGGCTGGGATTTGCAGGGTGCCCCTATACCCCCATGTGTGGAGGAACAATCAGGGACACCCATGCCTCCTCCCTTGCTCCCAGCTCAGCCCCTGTTGGACCAGCCCATTGTGGAACCTGACCTGGCACAGGATGACTCCCTTGCTGACTTCCAGGTCAGCAAGTCTAGGCCATGTGTTGTGGTGCAAGTTGTTGTCACCAAGCCATGTGGCTCTGGGGCAGCTATGTCATCCGCTGCCCCAAGTATGCAGGGTGGGGAGGCTGCAGGGGCAGCTGCAGCTCTATCCACCCCAGCTCTGACTATCCCAGCCAGGACAGTGTCAGTCCAGGTCCATCAAACTTACGTTCCCCCTGCCAACATTACCCTGCAACCAATGCCTGCATCAAGACCTGTGGTCATTGTGCATTCCACCACTCCTACTACCCAGTCCACCAGTGATTCTGCCCCTACTGACCAGAGCGGCGTAAGCCACTCTGGCTCTGCTCCACCTTTAAAGTAGAGGAGGAATGGTGCTCTGGCACGACAGTCTGAGACCCTAGACACGGCTACAGACTCCGGTACCTCAAGGAAGCCTTGCTTTAATGATCCGGAACTTGATGCACTTGTGGCCTATGTATCAGCACATAGCCGCGAAATGGTGGTGACTGCAGGGTGCAAGACCACACCTGGTCAACGTAGGGCACACTGGCAGACCATCGCGGACCGCATAAGTGCCCCTGGATTTGTGAGGCACACAGCCGATGATTGCTACAAGCGGTGGAATGACCTGAAAAGCAGAGCAAAGAACAAGCTGGCCTCAAATCATGCCGCTACTCTGGTGACTGGCGGTGGGTCTCCACAAGAGGACAACAAACTCACTGAACATGAGTCTGTTGCTGGGGCCTTCATCACAGAGGAACAGATCCAAGGTGTGGGAGAACTACCTGATTATGATGCATTGTCCGGTGAGTGTCCATGCATGTGTGTGTAATGCATGTGTATGTTGTTTGGGTGATGGGTTCTGATTGAGTGCCAGGTGAGGGTTTGTGTGCCTGAGTGGTATGGGTCACCTATGTGCTTCATCCAAAACATTCAGCGACCTTGGATTTGGGTGTGACAGTATCCCTTCTGCCCACAGTAGTAATTTAGCGCAACATTACGGCAGTTGTCCTTGAAGTGGCATCTTGCAACAACATTGTTTGTATTTTTCAGTGTTCGTTCAGTCTGATTGTTTCAATTCTCCCACTTTTGCTACGCATTCCTCAGCCCTATTGTCAAATTTGTGACATGCTTCTGTCATTGATGAACCCCACATTGGCCCACATGTGTTACCTTGTTAGGTGAATGATTTGACCATTCAGGCTGATTTAGTATTGGCCTGATCACATACATTTTTGGGCCCTGTTTGAATGTGGAACATGATAGTTGTTTCCTGTCATGTTGAATTGCACAACCATTGATGTGTACATCGGCTTGCAAACACTGGATGTGTTGTAGTGTGTGGCACATGCCTATTTTGTCACACTATGTAGCATTTTTCATCTCATCATGTCCATCTCACATGGATGGCTGACAGTATTCATTCACTGACATATGGATGTACTTGTGGAATGTACCATGGCTGTGGTACATGCCATCTGTGTGATGGCATGTGTAATGTTTGTGTATTGGGCATGCCACTCACAGGCCAATGTGTGATGGCAGTGCTACCCAGCATGCAGCAAATGTGTTGCTCTTCCATCTTGGTGTCATCAGTGTCTGCCTTTTGCCTCCCCTTCCAACTCAGTGACAGTGCATGCATGGGAGGGTTATAGTCATGTGGGACATGTGTAAATCATGTACTGGTTCTGTAGCTTGTCAGGCCTATTTGTGTGCTATGGTGCTAATGCCTGTTTCCATTTTTTGTCTTTCATGTTTTTGCAGGGGATGACGCACTTGATGCTGTTGAGGTTGAGGAGATGGTGCAGACCCAGGAGGGATCTCAGGCACGACCGGGCACCAGTGGGGGACGTGGTGTGGTGGTGGGTGAGAACCCAATCTTGCTGCAGACCATTATGTCCAGGGGTGTCTCTGGGTGCACCTCCCCAGACCTCTATTCAGGCGCTGATTCGGATGATGAGACCTATGTGCCATCCCAGGTAAGTGTTTCTGGCAGGGATTCTGTTCTGTCCGACTGTGATGCTGGAAATGCATCGGAGGGACAGGGCCTCCGTATCCTTGTCCTTTACTGCTTTGTATCGTGTGTTCTGTCATGTTTTCCATGCAGGAGTTCATGACGGACTCCTGGTGGTGCAGCTCTCTTTCTTTTGGTTTGGTGAATGGACCCGTGGGATACCCTTATGGCACCCATGGGTGGGGGTACAACCCTGTGCCCCTAGTGTATGTTTTTGGGCACCTGTGGGTGGCCCACAGAGCAGGGTATGGGCTGGTGGCAGCTCCATGCTGAATTTGACAGGTGCACGGAGTATCCTCCATTTTGGGATACCCCGGCCCTGCCATTGGGATCAGTTGATCCCTGATAGAAAACAAGATGGCCCCGGTGGTCTCTTGCTTTCTATTACCCATTACCTTGTTTTCCCAAAGTCCTGGGAAGCCCTGACTCTGTCCCTTCCCCCTGACTGGCTGTTGGATGGAAGTGCCATATATGGTGTTGTTGTGAAGGCCCAGTCAGACTAGCTGGAGCCTTCCCGATGATGTATGTTGTGGGTACCTCCTATGGGTGGGACCTGGGTGAATAGAGTGTGTGACGAATATGCATTCTGTGCTGTGGGTGTCTAGTATCTGAGGTTGACACAATGACTGAGACAACCCTGCCCGAAACTGGTATGAATGCAGCTTGGAGTGTTGAATGGATCGGTACTAGTCCCAATACACATAACTTGTTGTGAGTGTCTGGAGAGAAGAGAATGGCCTGAATACATCGCGTGCCTGATTGGCTGCCTGCCTGCATGAATGCCCATAGTCGTGATTGGATGCTTGAGTGTGACCCAGCGGAATGAATGGGAGATCAACAGTTTATCTGGAGTCCTCTCACTGCTAGGAATCATGTTCAGAAGCTGAAGTCCACTACGACGAGTAACTGGATTGACTGACGCTTGGCCTTGAAGCCCTGCTGGACAAGAAGAATTGCTGTTGCTCTCCTTCACAATCTGGACAAGGACTGACCCAGAGAGGACCTGGTAAGGCGCCCTCTTCCCGAGCTACGAGGGACCATCGTGCACAGATGATCTTTGCCAACGCTCCCTGGTAGACAGACCTTCGACAGGCTGCTGACCCGATACGGGGACTGCTGCGGAACTCCAAGGAGAAGCACTCGGATTGTTGTCTGCCACTGTCGACGACCGCCGTCGCCGACCGGAGCCGCCATGCTCCCGTTTGCCTAAGAACTTCATTGATCATCGGACGCTCTCGTCTGCATCGTCATCCGCTTGTCTCCCGCTGGAGAAGGCTCGAGGAGCCTCCACCGGTGGGTTTCCCGCCACCTAAGGACCGCAGAGACGCCGACGACTCGACGCCCTTGCTGGGCCACAGTTCTTCATCATCTCTTTGCGGTCCAGAACTATTGTCACTGAGGTGCCCTGCATGCCTCTTCCTTGCAGGACGTCAACGCTCTGTCGTCGACGAGCACCGCTAGGAACAAAGCTGCCACTTCCCTGCCATAGTGCACCCTGTTCACCGTCGGACGTTCGACGACCCGTGACTCCTGCCTTAAAGAGAGGGCACTCAAGAAGGGCCGTCGATTCCCTGACACCGAACGCCAAGTTCCCCGACACCTCTCGACGATCCGTGGCTCCCGCCTGAAAGGGAGGCACTCAAGAAGGATCGGTCGGTGCATCGTCGGAGAACTCTGGACTGGGCTTGTGCTATATATCTTTATTTACAGGTTGCCCAGGTGGGGGGATCTCCACACAGAACTGTGCCTAGTGGTAGAGGTCAGCATTCTGCCTATTGTTTCCACCATCTTACATTCCTACCTATCTCTATTGCTGGTTTACTCGTTATTGATCTGTGTGACATTTTAACCGTACAGTTGATGCACTTTAATGAGATTTGATAACATTAGTGGTACAACTCTAGACGTGTATATATTTATCATTATTGACTTCCAAGTACAAAGTGCGTTATTGTGATCGTGTACATACTTTTGAATATTAATTATATAAAGACTGTGTTTTCAGTAATACAGTGTGTGGACATTCCTTTGTGGGGGTTCGGGGACTACACTGTACTTAAGAACCAGCCCGCATCACCTCCTGAGAAGCTAGGCCTTGATTGCTCATCCATTGCTACCGAATAGAGAATATTGGCTGGGGTCTGCTGTGCCTCTCCTCTACCATATAGAGAGCGGAAGTACAGACACCCCCGCCGGTCTTTATTTACACCAACCCTCCTGCACCAGGGGTAGAACCCTAAATGGAGATGTTAGTGTTGGTAAGTCCGCCTTTGGCGGTAACGGATGCAGGGTCACACTCCACAACATCTGATCCTGTTCCTGGGCCAGCAGATCAGAGGAGGAAGGCAGTCCTGCAGCCTCAGGCAGTGCCGGCACAGCAAGGCGCAGATCGCCTTGCCCCAAACAGGTGTGGTGCCCGCCGACGTGGTGGCCGTACGCCACCAGGCAATACCGCATGGGAACAATCCATGTACCGTATGGCAACCCAACAGGCAGCATCAGTTGAGATGATGGCTCAAGCAATGGAGAGGGTGGCCACTTCCATTGTCCCCCCTGAAAGGCAGATGGAGCAACTACAGCAGGCAACAGACTCCATTTTCCAATCACACAGGGAGGACATGTTGGTGTCCAACAGGGACAGACGGGCGGCACTGGAGACTCTACTCCAATCGATATCAATAGAGTCCCAGGGCCACAGGGAAGCCCTGAGGGTAGAACTCCATCACCTCATGGAGACTCTTGTTGACCTTGAGGCTTCCACTAACTTGAGGACAGAACGGCAGCTGGAGCGGCTCACACGTTCGCTCTCAGCTGAGATGCAGGCAATTTGGGAGGAGATCCGGGCATCACGTCAGGTGGTGCATGGGGATCTCTGCACTATAATCCTCCAGAACGAGACCTTCCACACCCGCATGCTTGCTGCCATGGAGGACCATAAAAGGGCTTTGCGTGGGCTGCCTCCCATAGCACCACCACCTCCTGTGGCAGCAGCAGAGGGTGATGAGAGCGACAGCAGCAGTTCTCCCACATTGGCATAGCCGTGCAGGCCATGAGCCCATGGAGGTGTTTTTTTCCCCAACATCCACACAGGTGGCTGTTGGTGCGCACCCTGTCCTCGGATCTCCCGCGTGGCCTCCCCCCCTCAGCCCCCACATGGCCATTTTTGATTTTTGATTTTTTTTAAAAAAGTTTTACAGTGTGTTGCCTTGTGTGGCTCCCATGGGCATCCACTGTATTCCGGCTGGGCATATGCAGGCTTGTCCTGAGTTTGGGTTAGATGCTTGGGTTCATGAGACACACACCCTTCCTGCTTCCCGTTTCCATGGACTTGCAAAGGGTGTGCCCAAGTGACATTGACTTACACAGTGACGTTGGACTCCCATGAGCTGTGTGGGCAGTCTGTAGTCAATACTGTGTATACATTGCTAGTGGATATTGTTGTTGTATTGTACACTGCATGGTGTATTGATATGTGCTTGTGCAAACATGTCTTCCTCCTAATTTGCAGGTTCATTCCTCATGTCTTCACAAGGCCGTCTACTTTGGAGATGGAGTTCATGTTGTAAGCAGTGCACTTACACATTTGCGTGGCAGCAGCACTGTACAGTTCGAAGTGGTCGATGTGCTGGCATAATCAAGTTGTAAGACTACCACTACTTTAACTTAGTACTGTCATGTTTATGCTATGTTTGAGGTTGTGTAGCTGCATTGTATTGTTGGTAAGTATTTGGTCATGTGTGTTGTTAGTTCTACATTACTGGGAGCATATTGTGTGTGGCCAGTTTCCATTAGGGACACTGTACTTTGTGACAATTGTGTCATGTTTTGGGGATTGCTTTGTTTGCTCTCACATAGCATGACATGCCATGGTGTGTTGGGTGGCGGTGCTGGGGAGGGGTTGGGTGACATGGCACTGTTGTCATGTTATACATTGCAAGGGGGTAATGAATTTAGCAGCATAGAAGTGTGTCTTTTGATGACACAGCATTGGTGGTGTTTGTGTGGGTAGGGATGCACACAATGTAACACTTCCAGGTAACCAATCTCAGGCTGGTATGGTTGTGACAGTTGACTGTCCCTTATGTCATCATCATTGATTGTCAGATGGTATGTGCCAGAGCTATGTGCACTCCACAGGGGTGTGATTTTTGGTGAAGTAATTAGCCACCCGCTGCCTACGGGCTGCCTCATCCCGTGCCCTTTCCCCTCCCATGAGCAGCGGCCATGCATGTGGTTGGGGATGTGGGGGCGCCACCATGTCCACGGGCAGGCCCCAGCGTGTTGCAATGTTGTGCAGGACACATGCTGCCACTATGATCATGCACACTACTGGGGGAGCGTATAACAGCTGCCCGCCAGAACAGTCAAGGGAGCGAAAGCGTGACTTGAGTACTCCGAATGTGCGCTCCACTATGCCCCGGGTTGCAATGTGGGCTGTGTTGTATCTTACCTCGGACGGCGTGGTGGGGTTCCAAATTGGCGTCATCATGTGGGCGCTCAGAGGGTAGGCACTGTCCCCTGGGGAGGTGGTGATGGGTATCATTAGTGAGGTTGTGACATTACTCAGTATCTGACATGCATGCATGTGCTGTGGCATTTATACTCACTGAGCAGCCATGTATCGCCATGCCGCCCAGCTTCTAGGTCCCGGTTTAGGGTTGACATTCTGTAAATAAAACTGTCGTGGGTGGACCCTGGATAGTTGGCATATACTGAGGTGATCATTCCCTTGGCATCACATACTACCTGGACGTTGATGGAATGCCAGTGCTTGCGGTTTCTATAGATGTGCTCTGATGCCCTGGGGGGACGTAGAGCCACATGGGTGCAATCAATGGCACCTAGGACTTTGGGGAATTGTGCCACCCCGTAGAAATCCTGGACGGCAGCCTGCCTTTCTGCAGGTGTTCTGGGCAGGTATATGTGCCTGCAGACTGATGGGCGTGCAGTCATGATGGCCAAGACCTGGTGTAGGCAGCATGACTGCGTGGCCTTTGACACCCCCCCCACTATAGCACTTGTCTGCTGAAATGATCCAGTGGCCAAGAAGTGCAGTACATTGAGGACCTTCTCCAGGGGGCTGAGTGCTTGGGAGCACAGGGTGGGTGATGTGAGGTCATCCTCCCACTCACTCACCAGGTCGAGTATTATGTGAGGTGGAAACCTGTACCTCCCATACACCTGGTCATCAGGCATCCCAAAAAGGCTGGTTCTGGGTGTGAAAATTCTGGGCCTGACTATCCTCCTCCTCCTCCTGCGGTATCCCACGACCACTGCTGCTAGGAACGGTATATTCATCCTGGCGTCTGAGCTTGTTTGTTGTTTGCGCGCACTTTTATGCTGCGCGGGTCCACGTACGCCTGATTTTTGCTGGTGTGCGTGTTTCCGGATTCGCACATCTTTTTTGGCGCATGCGTTAGCCCCGTTCGAATCCATGAATACGTGTTTTGAACGTGCGTGTGGGCGTTCCGCGCATTTGGCTCCTGTACTTCCCCTGTACTTCCCCCATGACGCCCACATTTTCCCGCATTGTTCCCCATTCCGCGTGTCACGTCCTCTGTTTCCTCCTACTTTTGTTATGTGCGCCGCGCTATGTGTGATTTCGCTGTGTGCATAGCGCACGCTGTTTGGAGACATGTGCGCCACGCAAAATTTTGGTGCACATCCTGGGATTTACACGCGCACGGACTTCCATGAATCGCTGTGCGAGGGGTTCGCTGCAATTTTCGCACTGGCACTGCGATTCGCACGCTTTCGCACGCTTGTGCTGAAAATTTCAGCGCACATTAATTCCATGAATATGCCTGATAGTCTGTAAAGTAATTGGTTATTCCTCTTTATTTTAGCTAGCCCCAAATTTCCCTAAAAGGTGTGCTGCATTAAAAAGCTAAATTCTCTATTGCTTCCCATTACCCTGAACCCTGCCTTAAAGTAGTGGGGTTCCAAATAATCAACTGATCTTGATTTTAATATAAATTGTATGTGGAGCTTATGATCTTCTCGGTTTCAACGCGCTTCATGATTTTCACACAGGAGACCTAGCCACACTCCACTCAACTGCATGTAACCGAGTAGCACCTACACCAGCCTACTTTGACTACCTTCACCCAAGTAACCATACTCTTAAGTGATCCCTTCTTGCAACCAATGTCTACAACTGCATCACTTGGATCACATAGCCACTGTAACTAAAAGCCAAAATATGCATTTTATGCAAACTGCATAACCTGTAACCAAATTCTTAAGCCAGCAGAATATGCAACCTAGTTCTTTACTAAGCCTGCCTGTAACCACAATCTTTTTCTTTTTTTTTTTTTAACTTCTGTAACCACAATCTTAAGTATGCTCTTCTTATGATCCGCATTACATGTCACCAAAGCTCTAAGTGCAACCACTCTGCTTAACCATGTACTACTTGTAACCATATTCTTAAGCTTATGCGCCCAGATGCCAACAGGTTAGGTGCGCAATACAAATGTAATAATAAATAAAAATAATAAATAAATGAGTGAATCACAGGAAAGGGTTTTGACTATATATGTTGTGCGGTTAATCAGTATGTAATTTGAATTTAAATCACCACTGGTGATTTTATTTTGGGAAACTTGAATTGTCAGGAAAGAAAACCATTTGGACCATGGAGTGAGGTGGTGTGATTTGGGGTTTTGTATAAATCTTAATTTTCCTATGCATTAATAAATATATATTCTTTCTGTGCATCTATGGCACAGGGGTAAGGGACCAATGTGGCACAATATGAGTCACAAACAGGACTAGATTGAACCAAAAAGGAATATTCGTGTGGCGTTTTGATTGGGGAGGGAAAGAAATCCCTGCATCAATGTCTGCTGCATGAATATCCCTAACCAATCTAATCTATTATAAAAATCCCTTCCCTAACAATCTTGAGCTGCTTCTACCACTTCAAATGTCAAGCAATGACTGCCCCTTGATTTTGCCCACCTGTCTTATCAGAGATGGGATGCCAAACCCAGTTAAATCACATATCTCAAACCTCAGAAGAAACGTGCTAAGGTTGACCCGTGGAACCCATGGAAAAAATATTGGCTCAAACCATCCATTTCATGCATAAGCGTAATGTGGCATGGCGTGTATATTTATATATATATATATATATATATAAAACAGGACCTGCGGTAGCGGTCCTGTAGTTATGGTTAAGTTGCTCAACTCATAGAAAGAGCACTTTTTGGGCGGTTTATAACTTTGCTCCTCCTGGACGACTCCTTAACAAACTTTGCAAATAAAGTATATGGCCCCCTCAGAATTTTCTTGACAAGTTTGGTGAAGTTTCATCAAAGGGGGAAAAGTTGTAGGGGGGTCCCAAAACTTTTTGCATAGATGGAATGGAAAAATAAATTAGCTTATGTCTACAGTCCAAACCGCTGGATGGATTTTCACCAAATTTGCAGCAGGAGCAGTGGCTTGATCCTGAAAGCGTGCTTTTTAAAATTTGGTGTAAATTTGTTAAGTCGTTTTTTAAAATGGCCTAAAGCTGGTAAAAATGTTTTTGTTATATCTGGGTTCACTCTGCTGATGCACTTCCCTGTTGGGTCCGCAGGCGGGCCCCCGATTGGCCCAGAGGCAGAAATGATGTCCGCGGACATTGGACGCACCCACTGATTGGCTGCTGAAAAGCATGAGATTTTTTAAATGGCTATCATTTTGGATTTGCGGACATTCGCAGGTGTCTGCAGACATTGCGCTAAAAACCTATTAAAAAACACCACATTGGAGACCGCCAGGGGGCGCGGAACATGACGGACCTGTGAGCTCGCGCTATGTCAGTACCGCAGGGCCTAGTGTGCTTCGAGGATCCCCGGCCGAGATTTTAAAGCAGCCCCAGAGGAGACCACTGTCCTCGAATTAAGTGGGAAGCCCCACCGCCCCAGCAGCCCGAGACGCCAGCCTCCCTAGGCGCAACAACGGAGAGAGTCGCTGGGAGCGGGAAAGACACAGCCCGCCGAACGCGAGCGGCGCCTACAGTGCGGGAGACACCTCCGTGCCTTCGCCGAGCAGGCCCCTTGGAGGCAGACGGGAACCGCCAGTGGGGCGGGAATTACCCCCCCCTACAACTACCACAATATCAGGCAAGCCGGGGTGCTGGGGGAGGCAGCCCCACGTCCACAGCCCGGAGCGAGACACCAGGGGCCAGCCACCAGAACGCAGGGGGGAGAAAGACGAGGCCTCTCGGGACCCGTCCCTGGCCAGAGAGGACGGGACTGCCCCGCGCCGATCCAGGTGCTCCTCGGCCACGCCCCGTGTGAAAGCCTGGCTGCCTGGACCACAGAGGACCCGGAGAAAGTCAGGCCTAGAGGGCCGCACACGTGAGGGTCCTCGCTCCCGCTGCTCTCGGGCCCCACGGAGGGGTCGGCCCGAAATCAGTCGCCGACATAAGGTGAGGAGCCGAAGGGGGGGAAAGCAGGTTGGCGTGGGCATTGTGGCCAGAGCTCCCCCCCCCCCGGACCTTATCAGAGCTATACGGTGCACGGACGGCGAGTGGAGGCGGCGGGGGAGAAGTGGACACCCTGAAGTGGTCAGCACACCCTGGCCTCGGCACTGCGGAAGGGACCCAGCCGGATAAGAAAGCACCTGCCCTGGCCATAGATTTCCCTTGCTGCCCTGGACTTAATCCCACATAGAGCAGAGGAAAACGCAGCACCCTACAACAAGAAGGGGCCGTGATACCCGACCTGAGCTTCTAGAACGTTCCAGGGGGACCCTGCACAGCGGCGCCACCTCCCAGGTGCCCGCCCTACCCCCGATCTTGGAGCAGACCCCACTCTCCGGCGCTATCAGTTCTCTCCAGCGGTTTTGCCGCCAGTCCCCAACCCAGCCCGAGGGCCCCGGAGTCATCATGCCGGCTGTGGGGGACCCACCGCCGACAGCACTGACCAGGGATGACCTCAAGGATATCCTCCAGGAGATCAGGGCACTCCGCACAGATATACAAGCCTCCATTGTAGACCTCATGGGGAGAGTGGACACCCTAGAAGACAAAATGGAGGGGATGGAAAACAACCATCTACAGGCGGAACTCCTCAACATGAAATATGAGGCCATGTTAACAGACTTGGAAATGAGAGAAGAGGACATGATCCTTAAGATGGACGATTTAGAGAACAGGGAACGTCGAAACAACCTGCGCATTACGGGGGTGACTCAGGAGAGAGGGGAGACGCCCGCGGATGTGGGGAGAAAAGTCCAGGGCCTAATCAATCAACTCTTCGCACTGGAGGGGGGCAAAGAGGTCCAGCTGGAAAGGGCGCACCGAGGTGGAGGCGGTGCGGGGGGGGAGGCCCAGGATCCATCGTGGTGAGGTTTCTCCACTACAGGGAGAAAATGGAAGTACTGGTGAAGGCAAAGAGGTTGGGGAGCTTCATCTTTGAAGGGGACACCATTAAGATTTATCAAGACCTTTCAACCCTCACTCTCACCCATACGAGAGAGTGCCGTCCACTCACACAATGGCTGACAAGCCAGGACATGAGATACAGATGGTCCTTCCCATTCGCCCTATCCTTCGAACAGGCGGGGGTGGACTACAGGGTGATCAGTGGTAAGGAGGCTACGCAAGTTTTACAGGGGCTCAAGGGAGACCCTCCGGAGGAGCGAGAAGGAGCGGGAACTCGGCCCAGACCAGAAATGGAGAGGGGACCGTTGGGCCCCTGGTCGACAAAGAAGAAAACAAAGGGCAGGAGAAAATTTACAAAACCCAACACCCCACCGTTGGAGGCTGGAGGAGACTAATGAAACGATTATGAACTCCTGGGATACCTCAGGTCCCTAGTGGCACAACCCCGGCCGGGGACAGGATTTTTTTTGACCAAGAGAACTGCGGTGCACAATCATGTTTTGGCTATGCCGGCGCACCCGTTGGCAGGCGTCACAAACAGGGGAGGGAGGGGGGAGAGGGGAAAACGGGCTAGAGGAGGAAGGAACTATTGGGATCTCCTCGGATCCAGCCATAACGAGGGACAGGGCAGCTCCCGCCGAATCGGGAAGCCGATGAACACCATGCATGGGAGTAATGGCAGACCATGAGAGAAAGGGACGGGTCGAGATGATCAGAATTGGCTCACTCAACGTCAAAGGGCTTAACTCCCCAACTAAGCGCTCTCTTCTGGGGCGAGAAATGAAGAACACAGGGACAGACATCCTCTTCGTGCAGGAGACCAGATTGGTGAAGGGTGAGGAGAGGGCCATGTGGGCCAGGTATTTTGGGCGTCCAACGCCACTAAAAAGGCTGGGGTTGGGATCTTGATCCACAGGCACCAAAAACTAACAGAGCTTTCCCATTGGGAGAGGGAGGATGGGAGGGTTCTGATGGTATCCGGTAATCTCCACAACTCCAGAGTCTCCTTGGTATCCATTTACTGCCCCAATGTAGGCCAGAAGGAATTCATCCACAAGGCCATGGGAGAGGTGATGCGCAGTGCGGAAGGTCTCCTGGTACTGGGTGGGGACCTCAACATGTGGGCGGACCGGAATTTAGACCATAGCTGGGGGGCCACCCAACCAGGCGGCGTGGGGGGAGGCCTAGAATGGGGGCTCAGAGACCTGATGTGGGAAAGGGGACTTGTGGACATTTGGAGGGAACGTCATCCAAGAGCAAAGGGGTACACCTTTTACTCAGCAGCCCGTGGGACAAGGACAAGAATAGATTATCTGTTCACAGGTCACCAGTTCATGAGTAGAATAGACGCGTGTGATATTCGCCCTGTCAGTTGGTCAGACCATGATATGGTCTGGTCGGACCTCAGCATCTCTGGCTTAAAGGCCAGGGAATCTTTGTGGAAATGCAACGGCTTCCTGCTCAGGGACGCCGTCTTTAGAGAAGAAATGTCCTCGGCTATCAGAGAATATTTTGAGCTAAATGACACGGGCAAAGTGGATCGAGATATCGTATGGGAGGCGGCGAAGGCAACTTGGAGGGGTTTTAATGGAAATGTGATGGTCTAATGATGCTTTTTACATATTGAAACAGTTGTAGTGTGTGTTTTGTTTGGTTTTAAAATAAAATAAAAAATATTTTAAAAAAATAAAAAAAAACTTGGAGGGGTAGGCTGATAAGTGAAGGAGCCTCCAAGAAAAGAGAAAGGACCCTTCTAGCTCACAGGCTGAGGTCAGATATACTCTCCCTAGAAAGATCTGAGGGGAAGGGGGAAGGAGAAAAAGAGAGGGACCTAGGCCTGGCGAGAGAAAAGAGACAGGAACTCAGGGACCTAGAATTGGGCAAAATAGTAGCAGGACTCCAACACCTGCGTCAGAGGTACTACGAGAAGGGAGACAAGGCCGATGCTATGCTGGCGGCCAAACTCAGAGGTCAGAGAGCAGACAGGTGGGTCCAACAAATCGGGGATGATGTAGAGGGTGAATGTACGGATCCGGAAGGCATAGCAGAGAAATTCGCTAGTTTCTACGAGACCCTATACGGAAGAGAGGGGGTAGTGGAGAGGGAAGTACGGGAGGCATACCTCAATGGGGTCTCACTCCCGACCCTTGGAATGCTGGAATCCACGGCCCTTGATGCCCCAGTAACAGAGGAGGAGATGCTGAAAGCAATTTCAGGGCTGAAGCTGGGTAGGGCCCCGGGGGAGGATGGATTCACTGCAGGCTTCTACAAGGCTTTCTTGGGTTTACTGGCGGGCTTCCTAGCGGGTCTATTTTCGAACATAATGCAGACAGGGAACGCACCACCGTCATTTGGCAAAGCACTAATCAAGGTGATTCCGAAGGAGGGGAAGGACCCTACGGACTGCCGCTCCTATAGACCTATCTCCCTCCTTAACGTGGACGCTAAGCTGTTCATGAGAATTATTGCCACGAGGCTGGACGGCCATATGGCGAACCTAATCCACTCAGACCAGGTGGGGTTTATAAAGGGAAGACAGGGAGCTGACACTCTGCGTAAAACTCTGCATCTCATGCGGGTCGCGGCTCCGATGGGTGAGAACCCAGTCCTTGTGTCCATAGATGCCGAGAAAGCATTTGATCGGGTCGACTGGGGGTTCCTACATGGTTTCCTAGAAAAGCTGGGCTTTGGAATGAGGATCAGACGGGCCGTCAAAGCCCTATATATGTCACCTTCGGCCAGAGTGACTGTCAATGGTCGCCTGTCTCGCATTTTTGGCCTGCAGAGGGGGACGAGGCAGGGCTGTCCCCTTTCCCCCCTTCTCTTTGCCATGACCATGGAGATTCTCGCAGAATGCCTCAGAGGTTCTCCCATGGTGCGGGGCATAGTGGTGGGAGACCGAACCTTTAAACTCGGCCTGTACGCAGACGACATCCTGCTCCACCTGAGGGAACCCACGCGCTGAGTCCTGGCGGCCCTTCAGATCATCGACCAGTTTGGCAGGTTCTCAGGTTTCAAAGTTAATGTCGGCAAGTCCATGATCTTCCCATTTGCCTCGGATGCCGATAGGTGCTTACATGAATTGCCCCCTTTGGGCCTTCAGGTCTGCGTCGATGGGATAAAACACCTGGGGATCAACATTGTAAGACCCAACGAGGACCTGAGCCTGGCAAACAACCCCCCACTGTTTGAGAAACTGTTCAGGGAAATGGAGGGTTGGGGGAAGGGGCAAATCTCATGGATGGGTAGAATAAATGCGATAAAAATGAACCTGCTCCCCAGAGTGCTCTACCTCTTCCAGATGCTCCCACTGGAGGCCCCGGTGGCATACCTTTGAGAGGCCAAGAGGTGCATAGTGAAGTTTATATGGCAAGGCCAGAAGCCCAGAATAGGGTATGAGACCCTCACCCTTCCCAAAGAAAGAGGAGGTGTTGCCCTCCCAGATCTCGACACATACCACAGGGCCACGCAGCTCAGGGTTTTGGCCCCCACCTTAGAGAAGACTCCAACAAGTAGTGGGTCTATATTGAAAACTCGTTCCTGAGCCCAGTTACAGTGGGTGAATGGTTGTGGGTCCCACTTAAGAAACTTCAGAGAAGAATTAAAGACCACCCCATTATGGGAACTATGTGGAAGGCATTAGCAGGGAAGGGACATAAGGATGGAGTCACCACATGGCCCTCCCCACTCAGTCACATATGGTCCACACCAGTACTGGAAGAGATTCCGGGACACGAACAGTACCAGTCCTGGTTCGAAGCGGGGCTTTGTAGGGTTGGCCAACTGGTGAGGGTTAACTCTTTCATACCGATGCAGGAACTAGAGGAGGCGCTGGGTATTGGCAGACTTTCGCCACTCCTATACCTTAGACTCAAGGGCATTCTAATGAACCCAAAACTGAAGGAATGCTTACAGAGGGGGCTCACCCCAGTGGAAAAAATACTGGACTCCCACAGGGAAATGTAAGCCTCATCTCGCTCGTGTACACGGCCCTCCTGGTTCCCCGGGAGGGAACCACTGGGAGCCTCAGAAAAAAATGGGAAAGGGATCTAGGCTGCACCATAGGGGATGGTCTCTGGGGGAAACTCTGCACTAGGGCCTTCAAGACATCGATTTCATGCCAATATAAGTCCCACTCTGTCAAGCTCCTCCACAGGTGGCAGTACGACCCGATTACTCTTTCCAGGATGTTCCCAGACGTAGCCCCAGTGTGCTGGCATGGGTGCGGGGAAAAAGGCAATTACTGGCACATGTGGTGGGCCTGTCACAAAGTCCAGACTTATTGGTCCGAGGTGCTTAGTTGGATTAGGGATGCAGGGGAAGGGGGACTACCCGTTGGACCCCATACTGGTGATTTTTGGCCTGCAACATAGAGATGAGCACTGGGAAAAGTTACCGGCCTTGACACACGCCCTATTGCTGGCTGCCAGAGCGGCTCGGGCTAGGACCTGGAAAAGACAAACACTTCCAACAAAGAGGGAATGGGTGAAAGTGGCCAAGGACATTTACTTCATGGACAAACTAACGGCCGCAATACATGGCTCTAGTGCGCAGATTGAAACCGACTGGCTGCGGTTCATGGAGGTGTTTGTCAACACAGAGGACAAGTCTCCAGGGTAATTGGACACCTCCACCCGGCCCATAACTACCTTGTGCATGGATCTCTATGCATGGGAATCTGGAGAGTCGATTATACATAGTTGGCCCGGGCCCGGCTGGTGCTGCCCAAAGAGAAGAATCACAAATCGCGGACTCTGAGTTCCCGAGAGGGGCAGGGGAGGGGGGGGGTGAAAAGCGTTAAAGCCTTGTGTCGCTATTAAGTTTTGAAGTCGTTATGGGCATGTGCCCAAGGTGTACTATATGCATAAGTTTGCTTTTTCGTGCTCTTGAAAAACCAATAAAAATTGAATTTAAAAAAAAAAAACACCACATTGTATTTGTCAAACTCATCAAACAATCTCTGTGGAGTTGGGGGGTGATGAGGATGCGATATGGCCGTAAAAAGCCAAAAAACAGATGTTTTTCATCCCCGAAGTCCGCAAACAGTCCGGATGTTTGGGTACAGTCCAGTGATGTTCGCAAACACTTCAGTTGTTCAGGGACATCTATGCCTATTTCTGCCTTACTGGGTTGGTGAAAAGCAGTTTTTGGATTGATTATAACTTTGGCGGAACGCAATGAAACTGCATGGAATTTGGGAATTTTATTCTAGACCTGATACCAAACGGTTTTGGAAAGTGTGGAGCTGTTTTGTCTAGAGGGAACAGAATTAGAGGGGGGTCCCAAAATATTGTAAAGGCTCATTTGACGAATCTGCACAAAAGTTTGCAGAAAGATTTTAGATCTAGATATACACTGCATTTGTAAAGTTAGGTGGGAATCTGTAAAGAGGGGGCTAAATTAGAGGGGGGTCTCAACATTTTTAGATGGCTTATAACTTTGTTACCATTTGACGAATGTGGACAAAAGTTTTCAGAAATATTATAGACCCAACCTTGGATGTTTGTGTAAAGTCTGAATGGGTTTTGTCAAGTGGCGGCTAAGTTATATGACTATTGTATGTACATACATTTTGACACTTTTGAAAAAATAAAACATGGGCGGATTTCTAGCAAACTCGAGCATTGGCAACGACCTTAAAGCATGCTTTTACAAAAGTGCCAATGTTTTATTTTTTCACAAGTGTCATAATGTAGGTATAAAAAAAAGAAGTATACCTTTGGTGACTGAGGTATAGCCTGTGGCCCTGGGCAGTGGGCAGATTGTCTGGGTCATGCCATAAGGTCATGACCCGGACCACGAAGGATGACAAATGTGGTTAAATTGGCCATGTCCACCTGGGACCGGCAATGTGGTAATATTATTCGAAAGTGGGATAAGTTTGAAAGGGGAAAAAATGTGCTTGTGGTATCTTGTTGATATGGTCATAGGGTTCTCTCTTCACCTTCTGCAGGCTGCCATGGAAAGGGAAGGTGGGCTCTGTACTGAGCCCTGCCTTCCGTTTCCATGGTGGCCATCTTGGAAAGGGATTTTCCTTCCTACAGCTGGACGCAACATTATTCCCATTAGCATAGTACAAAATGCTAATGGAAATGTTGGAACATCTTATTGAGTCTATGCACTTTACTGAGAAATATAAAGTAGATGGAGTCTATAAGATTTTTTTTTAGTTCTATTTTTTGACCTTTCTTTTGTTGTTTTTTTGATGTATTTATATTTTTACAGGAGAGGTTAGAACGTAAGGTGTAGAGGGAAATGAGGGACCCTGTCCAGAAAGTCCATGATGACGTCAGATGTTCGCAAACGTTGAGGGATGCAAAAGCAGTGGAAAATTTGCAACAAGTGTATAGAAGTGTTAAAAATGATGCTAGAAGGTGGTGAATTGCAGAGGTTTAAGGTGCACTTGTAAAAACCCATCAAAGTCACAGAAAAACATTGTTAAAGGGATGTTATGGTTAAGTTGCACTAATAAATACCTATGAAAATCACTGAAAAAACTTTGTTAAAGGGACATTATGGTTAAGTTGCACCAATAAAAACCTAGGAAATTCAATGAAAAAATGTTGTTAAAGGGACATTATGATTACAAGTAAAACCAAAAAACCTCAGAAATTCACCAGTATGGTAAGCTAAGCAACCATAACTCGCACCACCCCCGTGCACTGCAAAGACTAAGACCCAGAATATCAAAGATGGCATCACAAATGTCATTGATGACATCACTTAAAACATCACATATCGGGGCCACTAGTTTTTGTTCACTGACATATCTAGGTTAAGTGGTTTTGTTCACTGACAGTCAGAATACTAAAATTCAAAAGGTGCTATATATCTAGACGTTAAGCTTGTCGTATGTTCTTAAAGTACTTTCCTTAGGGTTTGTTCTCAGCTCACGGTGCACATACATTGGGCAATAAGCAGGCCTCAAACACACAATTTATTTGTATACATGAAGATAAACTTTAATATTATTAACATTTTCTAGTGATGCTGTTTCTTTCTTCCTTACTTTTCTTTCCCTGTATGCGCCTCTAATTTCTATGCATTGTGGGTCTTCATATGTATTGTTTGTACTAGCACAAGTGTGCAGTAAGTCTTGAATTGTTAGCTAGTTATTACATGTTTAACATTACTCAAAACTCTGATACAGTAGCAATCATTATTTTACTATCCAAAATTACAAGATTATAAATATTGTACTTCTATGGTGCATGCTGCAGCCCTTGCCTATGTTTATGTATGATTAGGTTCCTGTATTAACAACAACACTCCAATATAATGTTACATTCTATAATAGATTACATAGTTCATGATAGGTCTCCTGATCACCCCTGACATCTGTTTACCAACATTATAAACACAACCCAGTGTAGGGACTTTTGATCTAAATTCATTTCATCAGTGATGTCATTAATGACATTTGTGATGTCATCTTTGATGACCTGGGTGTTAGTTTTACAAGTGCACAGTGGTGGTGTGAGTTATGGTTGCTTAGCTTACCATAACTGAACATTTTTTCTGAGGTTTTTTGTTTACTTGTAACCATAACGTCCCTTTAACAATGTTTTTTCATTGAATTTCCTTAGTTTGTATTAGTGCAACTTAACCGTAACGTCTCTCTAACAGTTTTTTTCAGTGAACATATGTATCTTTTAATCTACATGTATATGATGACATTACACTTCTCCTTTTTTTTAATTGGTACTATGATGAATTGATTGACTTATATAAGCTGTTGTCTGTATCTATATAAGACACAATCTGACTCAAGTCAATGCACTAGGTTTTTAACTAAATGTTAATCTAGTTTGGCTTTGTTTTTTAATGGTAACATATGGTGGAAATTACGGTACATTACGGTTGTATGGTAGGCAATAACTTGACTTTCCGTTCCAAGATGGCCACTGTTGAATTACTTTGTAAATGCACCTTCATTTCATAATTGACATAGAAGGTGGACTACACACCTTTTAACCATGTCTTTGTCCTTTGTTGTGTTACGTGATCAAGCGCAGAGTCGAGCGTGAAACGCGTTGTAAGCGGGCCGTGCCCACAGGCGTCCTGCCTCTGTTTGTTTATGCTGTTTCCCCAGCCTTTTGTTCTGTGCACTTTGTACAGCTAAGAATTTATTAAATATTTACCTTTTTTCTACTCTGTGTGAGCTGCGCTTCCCTTTTTTTGGAAACTTTGTTGGAACTTTTTCAAACTTTGTTGGGTGCACGGAGAGTGCGGTCCCTCCCCTCTCCTCTTTTTCTTTACATATATATATATATATATATATATATATATATATATATATATATATATATATATATATATATATATATATATATATATGCATATATATATATATGTCCCTCTACTGGCACAAACACGCCCCCTTGACCTGTTCTTGGGTGGATGTCCCCCGGTTGATTCTCAACCAAGTTTTAGACAGGCACAGCTCCACCTCTCTGATAAAGCCCGACTAGGCCAAACATGTGACTGGGGTTGCTGTTGGTACTCTTGTTCAGAAGAGAATTGCCTACCATTTCGGTGCTGGACTACCTATCGGTGGGACAAAGACTGATAAGTGTATGGAAATTTCTCCTCTGTGAAAAACATAGTGACCTAAAGCATGTTTGAGACCCTCCCGGCGGCCATCCACCCAAGAATAGGTCAATGGGTTGTGTTTGTACTGGTACAGGGTTTCCCCAGACCTCTTTATGCTAATTTTGGGTATTTTGGATTCTCACACTAAGTTACCAGGGGAATCCAGATGTGAACCCCTTGCTGACTGTGCATAGAGAGGCACAGCTCCACCTCACTGATGAGGCCTGACTGGGACGAAAGACATGTCTGTGGTTGCTGTTGGTACTCTTGTTCATAGGAGAATTGCCTAACCATTCAGTGCTGGTCTACCTATGGGTGGAATAAAGACTGATATGTGTACGGACAATTCTTCTCTGTGAAAAACATAGTGAGCTAAAGCGTGGTTGAGGCCCTCCCGGCGGCCATCCACCCACGAACAGGTCAATGGGCTGTGTTTGTAACAATAGAGGTTTACCCAGACCTCTTTATGCAAACGTTGGGTACTTTGGGTTCTCACCCTAAGTTACCAGGGGAATACAGACCTGGACCCCTTGCTCACTGTGCTTAGAGAGGCACAGCTCCACCTCACTGATGAGGCCTGACTAGGCCAAAACACATGTCTGGGGTTGCTGTTGGTACGCTTATTCAAAGGAAAATTGTCTACCATTTCGGTGCTGGACTACCTAAGGGTGGGACAAAGACTGATATGTGTATGGAAATGCCTCCTCTGTGAAAAGCATAGTGAGCTAAAGTGTGGTTGAGACCCTCCCGGGGGCCACCCACCCAAGGACAGGTCAATGGGCTGTGTTCATACCAGTAGACGGTTTCCCAGACCTCTTTGTGCAAACATATATATTTTAAAAAACAGCCAAAATTTACATCCGCGGTCAAATGTCTGATTGGCCTGGAGTGTGCCGTCATGTCGGTGAACATTGGAGTCAAGAATGTGCTGATTGGTTGCACGTACTGGAATACTACATGTACAAAAGTGGACAGGGTCTCAGGTAGATGCCTTATGTGTTTGGTTTGTGCTCAGTTGCTGTGTTTGTTCCCATAATCATTGGGTCTGTGGGAAAAGAATTCCATGCAGGATTTAAAAAAAATGGATTTAATTTGTTGTTATGTGGAACAGTCTGTTTCAGTGATGTGTGCAGTGCTTACAGTAATGTTTAAGGTGCATATCTATGTGGTATTCTGGTTATAGGCACTGTTGCACTAGGAGGAATTGAAATGGTGTATCATTTTTCTTTTGGAAGTGGTGGTACGATGGTTGCAGTTAGATACCAGTTGCCATATTCTAACTGTTTATTTGTTTTCTCTTTTTAGCAGTATTTGTTTATGCATTTGCTTGCTGTTGATGTTTTCTAAGTACTGTGTTATTGCAGAATAATATTGCAGGATTGTGGGGGCAGTTAGATACTTGTTGGCGTATTCTAACTGTTGGTAGTTTGAAAGTTGTTGAGGGTATGTTTGTAGCTCTGTGATTGCTGAACGTTTATTTTGGCAGTTTCACCGCTGCAAGTAATATTGTAGTACTGGGGGTGCAGTAAGATACCAGTTGGTGTATGCTGGATGTTTATACTTAATAAGTGTTAAAGGGTTTCATCAGAAGAACTTTTATTTTTGGTGGTGGATTAATGGGAAGTAATATTGTAGTATTATGGTTGTAGTTAGATACAAGTTGGTGTATTCTAACTGTTTACAGTTTCTCATATGTGATGGTGGGTATTGGGCATTAGCTCAGTCAGTAAATATTGGTTTAAAAAAAAGTAGACATTTGCAAGATTTGCTGATAATCTCTGCTTCAGAGTAATGCAAGTATCACTGCATTCAAACCATCCACATTTCTTTTTAATGTAAGCAGTATAGTGACCTGCATTGGTTGTGGCGCCCGTGTGGTAGATTATGCCTACTGTTGTGAAGGTTTTCTTGCAAAGTGATACTTGTCCCTGTGTGAAGCTAGTAAGCTTGCAGTTGTTTTTTGTACCATATGCATTGCATCGTAAAAGCATTACTATTACATATTGGCTATGTGATTGTATCTGTATGGTGGAATGATTGTCGGATTGCAAGTAGTACATAATATGCCATGGTTTGCATTTTGTACCAGCTGCTGAAATGGAATTGATTCACAGTTAGGTATAGATACATACACAAAGCGCTCGTTAGGGACGTGTTCGTGTACCAACTGGCTGCAGAGAGTGCATGTATGTTTCCACATGTATGAAATCTGAAGGTTTCATTTATTGGTATGTTTTTGCTTTCCAGTACTTGCATTAAGTACATTAGACATTTATGTGGATCTTTTTCTGTGTTTTTAGTGAATCTCACCATTCTCGCACAGTAGTCCAATTCCTGCCTTATTGCTGAGACACTGTAAGTGTTCTCAGGATTGTTTGTTGTATTTCTGTGAAGGAGTACCATTTGCAAAAACAACTGGTCTGCACCGTTTAAGTAAATGTTTTCAACAATTGGTGCCAATTGGAATAGCACATTGATTGCTACATTTGCATAGAAATTTACACCAGTTGTATTGGCAAATTTGAATTGACCAGACAGTTCTGTGTCTGAGTCATTTGATATAAACCCAGGTGGTTTCTTTGAAGAGGTAGTTTTCTTTGTTTGTGCAGTTGGGTATGCCTTTGCCTTTTCATTACATCCTTCTGGGGTTTATTATAGATGGAGTACCAGCTGTTTTCAATTTCTTTGGTGATACTGTTGGGAGATCATGTATAAGTTGTGTTTGGTCTAGTTTTCTTTTACAAAGTTTGCCTTTTTGAGGATCAGGGTACATATTGAGAAGGGGTGTGTAGAATGCATGTAGTCTGTTGTACTCTACAATGCAAGGAATGTCAGCTTTGACTTTACTTGCATCAAAGTTGACAAGAAATAGTTTTTGTTCTGGGTAAAGTTTTTATCTGATATAGTGCTTTCATTTGCATTGAAAGCATCTTCATAGGAGGCATGAGTGTCCAAAAAAAATTTTTTTTTTCTCCATGGTTTAAAAAATTGCAGTTGGGACATGTAGTACAGTTCTCTATGTTGAGGAGTTTTTTTTAACAATAGCTTCATATGATTAGAGGCTGTGTTTGGTAAGTTTAACCAGGCTGCCATCACAACTTTTGACTATGGGCCTCATTACGACCCAGGCGGTAAGTTACCGCCTGGGTCGTACCCTTACCACCATGGTGTAAACTATGTTTACACCATGGTGGATGGCGGATTTATCGCCCCATTCCAAGGTGAGTGGGGCGGTAAATCCCCATTTCCCATTTTACCCTTCCCCATTCCCATTTTTGCCCCATAGGGCATAATGGGAGTGGGGAAGGCGCTAATTACACCACCGTAAATTACGGTGGCGTAATTAGCACCATGGTCCCTTAGGGCCATGGATTTTAACGCCTGCAAAAAGCAGGCGTTAAACTCACCATGGCGCAAAGGGACCTCGGAATCAGGTGTTAAGGGTCGGCGCCGTTTACGGCACCGTTAACCCCTTAACGCCTGATTCGTAATGAGGCCCTATGTATTTGGGCTATGTGGTATAGGCACATGGTCTCCAAAGCAGTACTCCTGTTTGGGTAGTATGTGTCCACTAAGTTGTTTTTCAAAATGTCATGGCTGTTGGGATCGTTTTTGGCTATTGTTTCTATGTCTTGGTACGATTTAAGAACTATTTTTCTGAATGCAGCAGGACCAAGGCTTAGCCAAACTATGTTTTCAGATTTCCCATATAAGGCGGTGCCGGTTAAAGGGTCTGCGGCTTCGTAGCAGCCACATTCTCTATAGGGAGAGCATTTTTATGCCAGAGCTGTACAGTTTTTATGACAGTGTTTCATCAGTTGATATGTCATCCCAGAGGTCTTTCAGCTCTGTTTTCTGTGCTTTGGTTAAGTAGTCTGTGACATACCATGCCACTGCAGTGGAATTGTCTGCAAGGTACTGCACATCTATGTTTGCTTTCCATAGGAGGGCAATGATTACATTATAATCATTGATGTACTTTGATGCTTTGTTCTTTTCATGCAGTAAGTGTTCTTAGGCGATTTGGCTTTCACACTGTGTCTAACAGAAGACATGAAGTTGTTTACCTGTCCTTTTGCTGAAACAGGTCTAGGGGGGGAGGAATTGTTTTATTACAAAAGAAGTGCATCATGGCAATAAAGCGATGATGTAAGTACCTTGACACATTTGCAGGTTCAAGAGAACAGAGTTCTCTTGGAGTTTTCATGTTGATCCTTGCTTTGTTTTCGTTTGCTATGCGTAGGAAATTGTCAAGTCGTCCCATGAATACTCTGCACAACTTAAAGTGACAAAGCATGTGGGTGGGCCAAGGTTGAGTAGCAAACAACGTATGTCTGTGTGATGTCGGAACCAATATTCTTTGGTACCACGCATGTTTGCCAAGAGATTTGCAATACTTGACTGTAAAACTTCATCTTTCTCTTGCATCCTTTGAAGTAGCTGTGTAGCAGACATGGTTAGGAAAGTGGAACCTGTTTTAATGTGTGTGCAACTCCGTAACATAGAGTTGCTAGTTCACTTTCGAAGAGGAGGTGGAATATGTATTCCACGTTTCGTCTGAATCTGGGGTCTTCAGAATACATTCACATCGAGAAGTATTCTGATGCTGTTATTTGTGTTAATCTTTCATCGTATCTTTCACCTTTTCTAGTAGGAAACAGTAGAGTAAAGGTGCGTGCATCTACACTTTTTTCCCATATGCTGATTGGAGATCCTTTGGCTTGCCGCATTTGATATATTTCTAGTGCATCGTCTATGGTGTCTTTGGAGTGTAGTGAGTGATTTGTATACTGGCTGTGGTAGGATCTATAAGTTTAAATTGGCCAGTCGCTGATGAATCCTGAATTAATTTGGTGGTTTCTCTTAGGTGTTCTTCAATATTTATTTCTTTGTAGTATTCATTGTTGTCTTTAAGATATTGCAGGGCTTCTCTAACTTTGATTAAGTCTACTATTTGCTGCCACATTCTTTTGTGTTTTGCAGGTACAACATTCACTAGGATAATCAAAGATTGATCTATTGGCCATTACCCTCCTAGATTGTCAACATTTTCTTTGAGATCTAATGGCAAATAAACTACTTTGCCATGAATGCCTTTCAGTAATTCAGAGGGAGGCAATTTCGCTGATTTTGGTTGAAGGCGTATTATCACTTGAAATGGGTGCACTATTTGAATTATAATGCTCTCATTCAAATTAAGCTGTTGGAGTGGTTTTGGCAGTGGGAATATTTCAAAGTTATTAGTGATAGCCTGTGAAGGCATTTGGTTTTTGTCAAGTTTTGCAGTAATTTTGTATTTGTTTTCTGCTATAAGATAGAGAGCCAATTGGAACCATTGGGAATGCACATTGTCTTCTAATTTGTACGTTATATGTACAGTTTTGGTGCTCTTTGTATATAAAGTTCTGCGGCAATACAAACATACTTGGTTTGGCATTTCAGCAGATATGCTTTTAAATTTCGCTATTTCTTTTTTGTACATGTGTAATAGAAGGTTGACATCTGCAAGGTTGTCGGTATTCTTTTCTAAAGTTACTGGATTTTGTAAGTGCTCTTCAGTTCCAATATATTTCTTTTGGATGTGGTATATTTCTTCAAGCCGTTCCTTGGCTGTACCATGTAGGAGCATGTCATTTAAATGCTCCAGTGCTAAAACAGGACTTTTTCCATAGTACAGTCTGTGAACGAGATTTTGTACAGTTGAATGGTGTGATGCTAACATTTTGATGTAGTGGAAGGTGCAGAAATGCTAGCTAATGAATGTCCTCGTAGTCCAGTCTATTTGCGCACTGGACAGGAGTCCATAGGTTGTAATATTGTAATTTTTAATTTGTCTTTGGCTTTCACTTACTGATTGAGGAACTGCTGCAAAAATTAGAAAGTTTGTTTGTGCACATTACACATTGATGTGCATGGCCATTTGTAGACAGGACATATTGGTTCAGTGGCATGGAGAGTTGATTGTAAGTTTGTTGGGGATATTCTTGCAAGCAGCGTTTCTTCTTCCATAATGGTATTGTTTACCTTTTCATACCCTCGCCCACTGCTATGTATAGCGATTGGGTTTGTTTGCTTTTGTTTGTATGCCTCTTCATTGAAATATGGCTCTGTGCTGGTGGTGTGAATCCACTCCCTGCACAGATGTTTGCAAAGGTATCTATACTGATATTGCATCTGTTGTGAAGTATTGTTTGTAGTTTACTAATTCATTTTGTTAGTGGTTTAATTCTGTTTATAACTAATATAAATAATTTCCTTTTTAGGAGCATTGCACTGTCTGTCAGAGCCTCCAGGATCAGTTTTCTGCAGTAGGTTTTAAGGGTGGAGCATGGTTTCTCCCCTGTTTTTATAAGGTTCTGAAGGATCCTATTGTGGAAATTCTTTTGTAAAATACATTTTTTGGAATGCTTACTTGTGGCTATTTTACCGTTGGTAGTGTAGTGTTAGCACTACTAGTAGTTGCATTTTTCTTAATGCATTTAGTTTTAGTTTTACATTTCGAAAGAGAAGTCACACTTTTTTTCCTGGTACCTGGCTCCGTTTTGATTAGTGACTGTATTAGCTGTACTGTTTGAACTTTCTGTACAAAGTCTGCTAGAAGTGGGTGCCCATTTTACATGGCTTGAGTTTTATCTTCTCTATTTCTGCGTTGCTTTCTACAAAGTTTCTTTTTGGTAGGCATTGTCTTGTGTCTGTTGGAGAAAAAAGGAAAGTGGGGGTTTGGAAGTTGTGGAATGTTTTTGTGTGTACTGTGCATGAGTGTCTGAATATGAGGGTAGGTATACATAGAGGAGTGTGATTGTGCTGTTAATTTTGGCTGGGAAGGTTCTACTGTTATGTGTGCGAGTTACTGTGGGAAAGGTGTTCTTTAGTGTGCATGACAGTGTAATGTGTTTGAAGAAGTAAGGACATTGCAATGTTTTTATGAAACTAGTGGGTGGTAACATACTGGTGTTCTGATGAAAATAGAAACAGTGGACCTCGCAAAGTGGAATGAGTAAGGTTGAAGTGATTGCTATGGGTTTGGATAACATTGTCTAGGCTAGAGTAGAAGAACACTGCACTGACTGAGTAACAAGCAGAACACTACAACAGTACTGCACATACTTTCTTGGATGTGAAGAGTAGGTTTCTTCTGGGTTTTATTCCAGCAGAGACATCACTGGCTTTTAGCAGGCGGTTCATCACTGCAATTGCAAAAGTATGAAGTTAGTGTGTGTGTGTGTTAATGGTACAGTAACAGCAGTAGGAGAACACATTGTTTTAGAATGTAGGAGGATTTTTTTGGCACGAAGAGTTAGTGTGCATGTGCATTTGTACATCACTGCATATGCGTGGGGACTTGGAAGTATTACATTGTTGGTATGTGGAGGCAGTGCTGCGGGGATAACTGTGCCCTAAGCGGCTGTAATTTTGAAATGTGTGAAATGGTTTTCACTATTTGTTTTGGGAATGGATTAGTGGAAGTTATAGTAGAGTGAGAAAAAGGGCAAACAAATGTAGAGATTGGAATGGAGAATATTACTGTCTATGGACGTTGTTAAGTTTCTCACACATTGATATTTGGTACATGAATGCAGACATTCTTTTCAGTTGTTGAAGTTATGTATTCAAATGTACAGATAGCACACTTTCCAATGTATGCATGTATTTTTTTCTTTCTTCCCAATGGTGTATTTTGTGAATTGTGCAATGCATGTGTTTTGCATGCTTTCCCAATATACATGCAATTTCCCTTTTTTGTGTGCAATGTGGGCATGTCAGATAGGATACGGCACTTGCTTGTGCTGTGGACATTTTCCCAGTGTGTTTTGTTTATCAATAAAATCACAGGAAGTGGTGCTAAAATTGAAATATGTAGTCTGCAGCTTTTATGCTAGTGGGCAGTTCAAGAAAACTGTGAAAGCAAACAGCATTGCAAGTAACTGTCAGTTGATGTGAGGAAATGGTACAAATGACAGTATGATTATTTGGTAGGTTATACAGGGCGAGTGGCAGGCACCTTGTTCACATGCATGCAATATATGTACTTGCTGTGCTTTGTTAACATACATGCAGTTTAAATTTTCTGTGTGCATTACAAAACATATGCATACCTGTAGTTTCTGTCGCTTGATGTTGATGTAGATGAATCTGGAAGTAGAAATCTTGGTGAGTTTTACAGTCCTTTTGAATGCAGCTTCTTTGCAATCATAGGAGCTGTTTTCTGAGTGTTGAACAGTACATTTGCAGTGTTGTACTGAGTTGCTAGAGTTAGATGTATAGATCTTAGATGTGATTGGTGGATGGTTGTGGGACTGATTACCAGTATCCAATGAGCGAGTGCTGTAAAGTGTGAAGTGGAAAGGGAAGAAGGGCTGCCCCTGTGTTACGAGATCCACGAACACTGCGCTAATCCACGGATCACACGTGCTGTATCCGGGGCTTGCCAGCATGCTTGGCATGGAAATGGGAGTGTACTATGGGGATTATCAATCAGGTGTTAAGGGTGTACTTTACAGGAAGGGAGGGTAATTCATTTTGTCATTGCTGTGTTGGTTGTATGGTGAAGATGGCAGGAGATGGGGCCGGGTAGTTGGAGATAGTTTTGTTTCTGCTCTGGAGACATATGCAAAGTTCAGTGGTGTTTCTAGAGATTTTGGGTTTCCATGCATGGAGGTTTTGTGGTGGAGTTTGTTTTTGTGCATTTATATAGCGCTACGAACCCTCAGGTATCTGAGCGCTGCTTATTTCCCACGGTGTGTGGTGCTCATTTATCGACCTCGGAAGGATGAAAGGCTGAGTTTGGCCATGCCGGGATTCAAACCTTCATCAGCAGGCTCTGCACTGATGTCAAAGTGAGCGCTCTACTCGCTGTGCTATCTGACCGGCCTAGTGACCGGAGTGAGCCTAGATGCAATTTGATGCCACTGGTTTCTCTTTTGGGAAACATGTCTACTTTCAGTAGTCCAGATATCTTGTTGGCGCACTGTGTTGGAGAGTATTTGGGGTAAATCAATGCCCCAAGTTTGATTCCTGTGTTGAAGTCATTTGTGGAGAGACTAATAGTAATTTTCCCATGTGCAAAGGTGTTTTTTTCTCAAATGTTACCAAAAGCACAATGGAACCAACCAAATGTGTTCAATCCCCAGCGAAATTTTGGAAGGCGCTTTGTAAATAAATGCATGGGTGTAGTTCTGCGGCCTGCTTATATGTTTCTTTTCTCCAATTACAATATTGACTCATTTGGTGTGCAGTATTTTAGTGCTGATGGAGTTTTGTTGTCCATTCTGGGGAATGCTTGTTTTTTTACAGAATCTGAGGGATGCTTTTGAGAGGCTGATATAAGGACTTAAGAAAGATTTAAAAAACAAAAAAAACAAAAAAGAAAAGGTGTTTTTTGTTGCATCTTTAAAAAGAAAAGGCTCTTTTCAGAGCCACCACTAAAGAGTAAATCTCCTGCCCTGGTTGAAATTTTGTCCCCACCTCTGTGCAGTGCATGATATGTCTGCGAACCCTGTGGTAGTTTAGCAGATTGCATATGCCACATCTGGGGCTTTTGAGGATGGTAGGCATGGAAATGGGACTGTGTAGACAAGGGGATTGTTCAATAAGGTTTCTTGGGAGTGAGGTACAAGGAGAGACTGTGGAAGAAGGTCTGTTTGCTGAGAGGAGTGCAGATTGCTATGGGTATGGCTGTGTCTTTCAGGAGGCAGAGTGTATGGATTTTGGGGGACTCATAAATACATTGTTTGCAGGTGTATGCAGAGCCCAGTGGAGAGGCTGCACGTCTTGTATTCCGTTGTGTGGATGTGCACTGGTATGGAGTGTGTGGCATGAAGTGGATGGATTTGCTTCCGCTTTGTGCCACTTTGGTGATGCGCCATCATCCAGTCATTATTATTGTTCATTGTGGAGGGAACAGTTTAGGCCACGTTACTGTAATCTCTCTGTAGTTTGCAATGAAGAAGGCACTTGGGAAAGTCATGGACATGTTTCAAAAGTCTTGCATCATTTTTTTGCACATTGGCCAGAGGCAGATGTGACTGCGCCCTTCATCATTTGGTCCGCAAATGGAGAAAGCCAGGCGCAATGACAACAAGGCTGTTTGACCATTTTTGCGAGATGTTGGTATGTCTTCCTTTCACAATGAAAACATCACATTTTATAGTACCAACATTTTCTGCAGAGATGGTGGCCATCTCACTGATGCTGGCAATCTCCTTTTTTACCCAATATCCAAAATGCATTGCAGCCCTTTTTGGAAGTATAGCAACAATTTTTGCAGTAGGTGTTGCCCACTTCAAACCTTCCAAAAACACACAAACACCACAAAAAGCTCTTTTCAGAGCCACCACTTTCTCTATGAAAAGAGAGCAAAGTTTTGGATGGTGCCACCCCCGATATTTTTTTGGAGTATGCGGACTACCGCGCTGTCCGCGGACTTCGCAGGGCATGCAGGGGCCTGCACCATTTCATTGACACTTCTATTTTTAAACTGTGAAAGGTGGCTCTGAAAAGAGCCTTTTTTTATTTTTCAGTTTTGTGTAATTTTTGGGATTTTTTAAACATGACACACATGGGAGGGAACGGTAGGGAGGGAAGGGAAGGGGCACCAACTACAGGGATTAGAAAGGGCAGATGGAGAGAGGAAGATGTTGGGTGTGCCTCATGGAGGTAGGACGAAATTTCATTTCGTGGTCCCGGAATGCAGCCTCGAAACCACTCCGGAACTGCTCACCCCTGCAGAGTACTGCATCACAGTATATACACAAAACAGTGAACTTTGAAAGGTAAGGATCCACTGTGGTGCTTATGGCCTGCGAGGCTGCTTGAGGAATTCTCTGTCCTAAAGATGTGTCCCTTGTGGTGACAGGAGCAGATGTTGAGGATGCTGTACTGGAACTGAACCTCCTACCCTCTTCGAAGGGGGTGACCCTCCAAACTGCTGCTTTGTTGTTGAATCTTAAGTGTCACCATATGGAGGTAGTCGTATACCTGTACAGCACAGGTTTGCCGTGGCTGACTACCATCCTGCACTCTTTGCAGCAAACCTTGGCCACAATAACCTTGGGCTTGCCACCACCGGTGGTAAAAAGCCTCCACACCCAAGGCTCATGCTGCAAGCTGGTAGTGAGGATTTCCACTACCTCATTTTCATCTTCCTCTTGTTCCTCCTCTGCATCGTCACACCTGTTCCCCTCCCCAGGCCCTTGGGGAGGTGGTGGTGTTGGTGGGGGTGGGAGTGCTGCTGAGGCAGAGGTAGCAGGAGAGGTGGACATGGACGTCATTATCCAAGTAGAAGTAATCTGCCAAACAGCCAATCAGTAACCTGCAGCAATACTCAGTAGTCCTGGTCACCAGAAAGGAGCCAAAAGCAATTTCTGCAAGGAGCCAAAAGCAATTAAGCAAGGAGCCAAAAGCAATTCCAGCAAGGAGCCAAAAGCAATTCCGCATAGAGCCAAAAGCACAAATCTGGAGCAGTGCTCTGTCCTGGTCAGCCAAAATAGAATGAGGAGCAGCACTAAGGTGTGTCCTTTTAGAAAGGTGCTGGGGAGCGCTCTGTGAAAAGATGTGTGATCCGCTGACACTTTGAACCCCAAACTGGGTTCAAAAAGTTCCAAAAAATGTCCAGATCATCAGGGGCATGGTCTGGGACCTGTGCAAGGGTACATTTTCACAGTAAAACACCTTGGATTACTCAAAAAAAGCACATTTTTGGTGTCCAGGGGCCCGAATAAGAACTGCTGCTCAGCGTGGGTGCGGTCGCATGGTGACATCGCAGACATTTGTGAATGGGACAACTGTCCGCCGGACAGCTATTGCACAGGATCTGCTGTGTGCATGCGCATAGGTGTCCTACGGACAGTGTTGGGATCCCCAAACTAATTAAAAGTGCGACACACGTGCAGCAGACAGCTCCGAAAAGGCGCGGTGTTCGTAGGACCCAGGGGATGAGATGCGCATGCGCCCAGGTGTCCGCCAAACAGGCTTGTTTCCGTAGGACACAGGGAATGAGATGCGCATGCACCCAGGTGTCTGCCAGATATGTGTGGGGAACTCGAACTAATTAAAATACGTCACTGTTTTGCGGACATGCCGGACAGGACGTACATTCATAGGACTCAGAGGGAGAGATTTGCAATCCCCCAATGACCGCCGGACATGGTTGGGGTCCCCAAACAAATTAAAGGTACGTCACAACTTTGCGGACATGAGGACAGGAGTGAAATCCTACGGACACCTCCATTTTGAATGTGGACCTTCCAGACCGGCACAGTGTCCGCAGGACACCTCCATTTTGATTAATTGCAGACATCCTGGACAAACACACAAAGACAGCAACAGTATACGCATAGCACTTTTTTATACACATAAATACACAAAAATAGGAAAGAGAAGGGGTAGCAGAAATGGAAACATATACAGGGAAATTAGGTTTTTCCACAGGTGGGGCTTCAGGGGAGGGAGTAAGGTCTCATCGTAACATATTTGTTTACATGGAATTTGTGGGGATGGTTGGCTGGGATAGGGGGTACAGGTGCAGGTGGGGCACTGGTATTTCATTTTCTCCATGGTATGTCCCTGTACAAAATCTTTTAAGTCAGCAAAAGTGTACAGCAATTGCTCAATTTTTGCGTCCAGCCTGTTTAGTTTATTTTGTACAGTGTTTGTTTCATTTTTCTATGTGTCTATGCACTTGTGGAGGAGCTGCTTCTTCTGGGACATTTCCTTAATTTCCTTTATGCACTGTTAAAGAAAAAAATATCTGTTAGGTATGTGTGAAGCAATGTGTATTAACTGTCTTCCTTTTCAAACTGTGTTGTGTACCAATGGAGTTACTGTCTTCACTCATTTCATCCCGAGGGAAATTATCTTCAAGCCATTCCAGGGTGCTTGCTATTTCTGAGTAAAAAAAAACAAAACTATGTTTTCCTAGTATTTTACACTGAACAAACTGCGCAGTTATAGGAAAAATGTAGTGTACTTACCACCTAGTAGTACAGTTCTGCTGTCAGTACTTTGCAGTTGTCCCGCTAACAGTTGCTTCTCAGTTTGTATGTAAAGCAGCACTGAGGTAATGTTGTTGGAAGCACAGGTTATTTTTCTTGTTGGTGCATTCCATTATGTTGCATACCCTATGCAATTGCGCTGTTGCTTTCATAAGTACAGACTTTGTAGACCTACTATCATTTTTCCTTCTAATTCACTTATGTGTTGCTCTTTCTACATTTACAGTGTCTTTGTTCCATGGTACAACAATATAAGAGAAGCCCTGACCTTTTGGGCAGTGTGAATACTACCTGAGGTCTGCGAACAGCCACGCAATCCGTGGATCCTGTGGCTATCAGCATGGGGCCAGAGGGTTCTGTATGCTGTATGGTACATCTATACAAATTAAGGATATCCTGGTAAAAAACAGAAAATTCAGTGAAAAAACGTTGTTAAAGGGAGGTTATAGTTCAGTTGCCCAAAGAAAAACCTATCAAATCAAATTCACTGCAAAAACCTTTTTACAGGGACGTTATAGTTACTTTGCACTAATAGCAACCCATCCATAGTATGGTAATTACAAGTAAAACCGGAAAACCCCAGAAATTCACCAGTTATGGTAAGCTAAGCAACCGTAACTCATGCCACCACTGTGCACTGCTAAGACTAACACCCATGACATCAAAGATGACATCACTAATGTCATTGATGACTTAAGCATGTCAACCTTGTTACAAAGAACAATTGCAGCCACAAAAATCATCTAACTCATTGAAAAGGATTACATTGTGTATAATGTAATCAATGAAGACTGGTCAAGTTTGTCAACATCCCACCCTCACTTCTGTCCCACATGGACCTCCCCTCTTCCACCTTTCCTGCCATAATCCCTCTTTCCTTGATGGTGTTAAACGGGTAATGTATCCTCTGTGCTGTGGTATGAAACTCTAATTTCTTTTCATTTTTTTGTATTTATTTATTTATGTATTTATTTATTTATTTATTTATTTATTGTGCATTTGTAAGGTGCTTATACAGCAAGAAATTGTGTTTCAAATATATGAATACATGAACTAAATAGTTGTATGTTATAAATCAGTGTTCTTTATCATCCTGTGCCCTCATGTTTGAAAAGGCCCATCCCTCTGGTCCAAGGTTATGTGTCATGACTTACTGTGATGTCATTGAGGTGGGTCAGAGATTCCGTGATGCCACTTAGTATTCCCGATGTTTGGTGAAATCGGGACACTAAATGTAGTCTTGATGATCTTCAGTGCCTGACTACGTCTATGATCATGTTTGTAGTTGGTCTATTTAGGTTATTGCATTATGAATGGCTTTTAAACCAATTCCTGGAGTATGTTCTACATTTCCTTAAATTGTACCATGCATATGTTGTTAACATCCTGCAAATGAGAACCTCGACTGAATTACACTTCCCCATTAAAGAGTCTTGCCTTATGTTTTCCTTGTGGTTAAATCGGAACAAAAACTGTTTAACGTTTCAATAAATCAGAGATGAAGTCAGTTCAGGGTCATTTAATAAAACGAATATTGGAGTTGATGCACTGCATCACGATTACACTTATTTGTTTGACAATCAAGACAGTGTACGTGTTTCCTGAAATTGGGGCATTTTGCTATCTGACATCCCAGGGCCCTTACTGTGCCAGTATGAATGGGAGGTTAAGTGGGGGATCTGAACATCATGCAGCTGGAGTAGTTAAACCCTGATCAAGGAAAATATTTCTCCTGTTGCTGAAACATAATTCATGATGCGGTCATTGAGCTCCGTGCCTCGTTTCATGCATGCATGCCATTGCGGTGAGCTCAACTGCACTTTCCATCGTGGGCTAACTGCTTCCCTTTGAATGGGAGCCCGACCGGCGAAGGGACAAGTACAATCGCATCGTCCAGATTCATAACTTGACTGAGAAAGAAGTCCACTTGTTTTCTTCTCCTGACAGTGGGCTGTGACTGCAAACCAATGGGATCTATTCACAGAAACCTTGCAAAACTGTAAATGCAATTTTGGACAGTATTGGCACTAGGGCAAAAATGTTGCAAGTGCAATAAATGTATTCTTTTGATGCATTTTTGCACCAGGGGTCTAGTTGTTTACTGCCATTCCGGATTTTCACTGGGACAAACATTCTAGGTAAACATATAAATATATTTGGCCTATGGCAGTTATTGCCCTTTTGCTGATACCTTGCAAAATTGCACTTGTATGGGTAAAGTGTGTCTTTAATACGCCATGTGCAAGTGAGCATCGTCTGTAATTAAAACAAGCATTGGCAAATACAGTTTTGACATTTATGATTTTTTGTAACATTTTATATGTATAGTTAAGAAGGCAGCAAATACTTGGGTTCTACTTCTCCAGTAATTCTTAACATGCCGGCAAATTAGTGCTTGAAGAATAATAACAGTAGTGGACATATTGGAAAGACGTCGCTTCACTGCAGTATGTGGCAGTTACTCTACAGTGTGTGCTGCTAATATTACATGTCAAAAACACTAGATTTGGTGGAAATGTTAAGATACACATGTGTATTTACGGGGTGAGCTTGGGTGGCAGAGGTACAGATGACCTAGGGTGGGAGGTAATATGAGTATAGTAAGCGTAGGTGAGCTAAGATTAGTGGGGGTAGGCAGCGGTAAGCTAGGGAGTGTGGGTTGGCTGAGATAGGCAGCGATAAGGTAGGGTGGACGGGTGTAGTATGGGTATCAAATGGTGGAGGGCATCGTTGAGGTTTTTAAGGGTATGATAGAATGTAATGTGATAAGTCATTTTATAATATGCCTGTAGACAAATGTTTCTAGGTGCGACAAGATGAGGGAGGGAAGACAGAGGGAGGACAAAACAAACAATCTTTCTAGGCCTTGTGTCATTCATATCATCCAAGTGCAAATGCAAAGTGCAATGGGGTAAGGGGGAAGTGCCAGGGAGAGGGAGAGGCGAAGTGCAATCAGGACAGCATTGCTCTGATTAAGTGCAGCCAGGGCATTGTAGCTCTGGGTAAGTGCAAGGAGGCAGGGGACTGTAGGGTTACAGTTACAGCCCCTAAGTGTGAGGTAGGCCCAGAGGCAGTGCAAGGGCGACTGGCTGTGGAGGAATCTGGTACCCAGTGAGACTCTGAGGGTAGCCAAGCCATCAGTCAGAGCAGCAGACAGGTAGGTCAGCAGGGGGGAGAGAAAGAGAAAGCAGAGGCAGAAAGGAAGTTTTTGAGCTGCTTTCGGAACTTCAGGTGGTCTGGATCAAGCCTGAGAGGTTCAGGGAGGCCATTCCAGAGGGACGCACCTGCAGAGGAGAGAGATCTACCCGCCACTCTCTGCCTGGAGAAGTATCTGACCCTCAGAGAGTTAGAGGTGTCTGAGCGAAGGGCTGGAGAAGGAAGGTATTTTGGAAGAGAGAGTTGGATGTAGTGCAGACCCCGTCCACAGAAAGCCTTGTGGACAATGCAGAGGGTCTTGAACATGATCCTTGCAGCCACCGGGAGCCAGTGGAGAGATTTCAGGGCTGGAGAGATAGGTCCCCGGGCTTGAGGCCAAGGGCAAGTCTTGCAGTCCTGTTCTGGATTAGTTGCAGACGGAAGAGAGTAGAGGAAGATGGATTGAGAAAAGGCTGTTGCAGTAGTCCAGCCTAGAGTGAACCAGGGATCTGGAGAAAGTGAGCTTCTTGGGGAAAGTGAAAACAGGAAGGATACCTCTGAGGAGGTGCAGCTGGTAGTGGGCCTTCTTGGCAAGGTCCATGATGTGAGGAGAGAAGGAGAGAACAGAGTCGAAGATCATACCAAGGTTTTTTGCCTCACTGGAAGGTGAAGATAGAGGGCCCAAGGAGGGCAGCCGGTGTGTGAGAGAGGAAGTGGAAGCAGGGGTCCCAATGAGAAGGATCTCAGTCTTACTATCATTGAAGGTGCACCAACCTTGAATTGCATATAGACAGGAATGAGTGAGAGAGGAGAGGAGGCTGAGGGGAGCCTGAAAGCGATCTGATTGTCATCCGCAGAAGACTGAAAATTAGAGGTGAGGGTAGAGTAAAGGTGGGCGTTGAAGAGCCAGGGAGAGAGGTTAGAGCCATGGGGAACACAGGTGGTGGAGAGAAAGGACTCAAGTTGGACCTGGGAGGATCGGTCCAGGAGGAAGGAGGACCACTACTCCAGGGCCAGATACTTGATACCCAAGTTCTCACAGTGTGGATCGATCAGTATGGCGTGATTGACGATGTCAAAAGCAGAGGAAAGGTCAAGGAGGATGAGGACAGAAGGAAGACTAGATTCGAGATTAGAGAACAGATCTTAACGGATGTTCAGGAGAGCAGTTTCCGTGCCTTTGGGTGCTTTAAAGCCAGACTGATGGTCATGGAGACAACCAACAGATTCTGTGTGGATATTAAGCTGGGAGATGGCCAGCGTTTACAGGAGTTTTCCCAGGAAACGAGTGATAGAGATCGGTTGATAGTTTGCCAGACAGGTGGGATTGGTAGAAGGCTTTTTAAGGAGGGGGTGCACAAGGGAGTGCTTGAGGAGAGAGGGGAAAGTTCCAGTCGCAAAGGAGTGATTGCAGAAATCGGCCAAGGCTGGAGAGAGGGTGTCAATGTGGTCCTTGATGGTTCTGGAGGAGCAGAGGTGCACCTACTTGGACGACATTTTCATAAATCGGACTTGTCTAGAAACCTTGTAAGGTGTAATCAGAGAGAAAGAGGAGAAGGGAGGAGTAGAGGGAGAGGTGGCCAGAGGGGGGCCGAGAGAGGTAGAGGGGGAGGAAGAGGAGAGAGAGGACAGGATGTCCTGAGTTTTAGTGGTGAAATGAGAAGACGGAACCGTACAGATGCCCTGGAATGGAACAGGTGAGGTGGAGACGCAAGAAGGACTGGCCCACTCCTTGCAGATTTTGAAGAGTTTGCCCATGTTGTTAGATGCCATAGAGACACGGGCTTGGATATGGGCTCTCTTCTTGGACAGGACAGAGAGTATTGCCTTTGGAGCAAGTGGGAGGCCAGTTTGTCAGATGATACGCCCAATGCCATCCACTCCCTCTCAGCTACCCAACACTTGTGTTTCAGGGTGGTGAGGTTGCAGTCATTCCAAGAGTTGCACTTGGAGGCAGGATTCAGACGGATTCTCATTACAGGAGCAAGGACGTCAAGAGTGTTGAAGATAGAAAGATGCAGGTTAGAGAGGGCTGTGTCAGAGTGTGAGTCAGCCGCAGGGGTAGGAGGAGCGCAGAAAGTAGCGGCAAAGGCATCCACTGACACGCACTTTATGGGCTGAATGACCAAGAAGGTAGGTGGCAATGCTGGGGTGGGCTTAGCCTGGGGGACAGAGAGCATCAGGTGAGAGGAGAGAAGAAACTGGTCAGTCCACAAGAGAGGAGTGGTTATACTGGTTGACACTCACCTCCACTAATACTTTATGGCGGAAGTGTCAACTATGGATCATATTCCTCAGTGCTCCTGGGATATAAAGAGCAAGAAGCCTGAAATCAAATGAGGAGAGAGCACAGGCACAAAGTGAGCTACAGTCTCTCTCTCTATAGGTTCCTAATTAGTTATCACAATCACAGTGGATTATATAAGACCCCTTACCTTCTAGTTTAGTAGGGTCAATTTCTTGTAAAGTGCGGGCAATTCACCTTCCGGCTGTATTTTCAATGGGGTATCCCAAATGGATCACATAGTGCCACTTGTCTAAAAGAGAACAAGATGGCGTAACTAGTATAATATGGTGTGGGGGACCCTGCTGTCCCCATGCATTCCATCATCTCAGTATAGCATGTTCCAGAGTCCCAATGTCAACAAACAGTATAAAGATCTTACTCATCAATGTGACAATCACAACATTAAATGATGGTATGTTGCACTGTATCGCTGTCCTGGAGGAAAAGGGTTCCCTTCTGGACTTGATTTCTGATAGTTGGTCAATGTCCCATGGATACGGCTCTATTGAATAGAATCGGACACATGACTGTCAGGATGGAACATTCCCATTTCTCCCTCCTGCACTAAACATGCAAATCAATGTGTCAAATATTCGGTATTCTCGCTTGTCTTGGGGAATCTTGCGGATTAGCCGAAATCTCTTGACTGTCGCTGGAGAAGTGTACCTTTAGTCCATAGCAAGCATTAATTGCTGCTGTAATGTTAAAACCCAATGCACGCATAAACTGAAATCGGTAATGAACTTGCATGAAGATGAAAACTCACCTCAATAATGTGACTGCTTGTCCGGGTAGACCTCTTGTCCGCAGCTTGCTGGGCGTGCATTGGGTTTTAACATTACAGCAGAAATTAATGCTTGCTATGGACTAAAGAGGGTTGGGCAATGTTTTCTCTAATATTCTATGATAACATGAGGAAACGTCCGCGCGGTCGGTGTCAATTTTATAAACCTTGAAACAGCGATCTATGTTGCTTGCAAATAAGTGGCACAGGTTCAAAAAGCAACTTCTCGTAGCCGTGTTTTTTTTTCTCAAATTGAAGCCTCAGTGCATGTTACTGAATAGAGAGCCTGGCTAACAAAGGCACACTTCTCCAGCGCCAGTCAAGAGATTTCGGCTAATCCGCACAATTATCAGAGAGCGAGAGTTGAGAGTAGCGACGTGGAGCAGGTTGCCACGTGTGAAAGACTTCCATGGAGGGGGTACAGGCTTGAGGTACGCCCTGTGGAAGTGGTAAAGGGGCCCGAGAGTGGGCAGAGGTGGTAGAAGGAGGTTGCAAAGTAGCCAGAGAGGAGGATGAGGGTTCCAGAGAGGCAGCGGAAGAAGGTGATGGCTGAGGATCCAGAGAGGTGTTGGTGGGAGTAGCAGGAGATGGAAGGAAGTTGATAAGATGTGTGAGGCGCCAATTGAAAAGAAGGAGATTGGGCTATCGTTCCTGGACCAAAACATTGCCTTTCAGATAGACATTAATGATGATATTTTAGGAGTGGAAGGGGGCCAAGAAGACCTCCCACTGAATGCCACCATTAATGGGAGAGGAGGAAAAACGAGAGAAAACAGAGAACGTGTGAGGGGTCCATAGGTCTGGAGAGGGAACGACAAAGAGGATGGGCCTCATTACGACCCAGGCGGTAAGTTACCGCCTGGGCCGTGACTTTACCACCATGGCGTAAACTACGTTTACGCCATGGTGGTTGGCGGACTTACCGCCCCATTCCGACCTTGGCGGGGCGGTAAGTCCCCAATCCCCATTTACCCTTCCCCATTCCCATTTTTGCCCCATAGGGCATAATGGGAGTGGGGAAGGCGTTATTTACGCCACCGTAAATTACGGTGGCGTAATTAACTCCATGGTCCCTTAGCGCCATGGATTTTAACACCTGCTAAAAGCAGGTGTTAAGTCCGCCATGGCGCTAAGGGACCTCGTACTCAGGCGGTAAGGGTCGGCGCTGTTAACGCCGCCGTAAAACCCTTACCGCCTGAGTCGTAATGAGGCCCGATGTCTTTAAGAGTCTGTCTGGAGCAAGCACTGATGTATGTATCAGCAATAGGGAGGCCTGAGTTGCAGACCAGAATGTCCCTCATGAACTTCTTCCTTCCAGACTTAGTGAGAGGGATATGATAGGAGAGGAGTAGCAGTTGCAGAAGATAGGTGAGATAGAAAGCACCATAGAGGGTTTGAGGAGGAAGTAGGAGGAGAAAGGAGCGAAAGTGAAAGGAGAGATGCCAGTAGTGTAGGGTAATGTTGGCATGAGCTAGAATGAGGGGGGTAGGAAGAGGTGAGCTAGGGTTACTGGGTTGCTGGTGCTAGGTAGCGGTGTGATAGGGTGGGTTGGTGGATGCAGCATGGTTATGGTAGGCTAGGTGGGCATAGGTGAGACTGGGAAAGTAAGGGTAGAGTGGGGTGGAGTAGAGTAGGGTGAGGTGAGATGGGTATGCGTTGTGGTAGAATAGGGTGACGTGCGGGTGTCGAGGATAGATAGGGATGTGGTTTAGAGGAGAGAAGTAGAGTGCAAAGTAAAGGGGGTGGGGAAGTGTCTGTGGGGCTGGAGAGGGGTGAAGAAGGGTGGGTGGTGTTAAAGTGGTGTGGAGTAGGTGTAGGGCTACAGTAGGGGATTCAGGTGGTGCAGGGATGGGGTTGAGTGGGGTTTGTGGAACAGGGGCATTGTTTTAGACTGGGGTTTTATAATGGAAGTGTGGAGGTATGGAACAGTGGCATGGACTGGTAGTTTGGGCTGGTGGAGTGCAGTTGTTGTGTGATGGAATGGTGTGGTATATTTTGGTGGAGGGGTGTGATAGTGTGGGTTTGTGATAATGTGTTTTGGTGTGGGGCTCTGGAGTGTGGGTGTGGAGGGTGGTGTGGAAGTGTGGTGGTGTGGGGTTGTGAAGTGGTATGTGGGTGTATGGAGTGTAGCATGGAGGAGCTGGGGTGGGGAGTGGTGACATCTTTTGCTGATGTGGAGCCATGGTGGTGTGGTGTGAAGAGATAGTGTAGTGGGATGGTATGTAATGATATGATATGATATGGCATTTATAACGCACCTATACACAAGTGTTTCAAGGTGCGACGAGGCAAGGGAGGGGGAACAGGGGATGACAGATAACAATCCTACTAGGCCTGGTGTCATTCAGATCGCACAAGTGCATGGGAAGGGGGAAAGGGAAAAAGTGTGAGGGTGCAGGGAGAGGGGAAAGTGCAGTACATGGGATAGTAGGATAAGAATAAATAAAATGGCCAGATAGTGGCAAGTGCAAGGTAAGTGCCGGCATAAGTGCAGGTAGGGGGACTGTAGGGATACAGAAACAATCTCCAGGTGCAGGGGTTGCCAGGGAGGCAGTGCAGGTGAGCACCTGGTGGGGCCCGGGCCTGTGAGCAGAAGGGGTGGCTATGTAACCAGTGCAGTCTCAGCCAGGAATCAGCAGAGGAGAGGAAGAGAGAAAGCAGAAGCAAAGAGGAATGTTTTGAGGTGCTTCTGGAACTGAAGATGGTTCTCCTCAAGTTTCAGGGAGGCAGGAAGGCTGTTCCAGAGGGAGGCCCCTGCTGTAGAGAGAGATCTACCACCAACTCGAAGCGACTGACCCTGAGGGAGTTGGAGGTGGGTGAGCGAAGAGCTCGGGAAGAAAGATATTTAGGAAGAGAGAGTTGAAGGTATTTCGGCCCCAACCCCCAGAAGGCCTTGTGGACAATGCAGAGGTTTTTGAAGTTAATCCTCTCAGCCACTGGGAGCCAGTGCAGAGATTTCAGTGCTGAAGAGATACGATCCCTGTCTTGAGGCAAAGGACAAGCCTCGCAGTCCTGTTCTGGATAAGTTGCAGAGGGCGGAGAGTTGAAGCAGGCAGATTTAGATAGAGGCTGTTACAATAGTCCAACCCTGAGAGAACTGGCTCTGGAGACAGTGAGCTTCTGGGGGAAGGAGAGGAAAGGAAGAATACCTCTGAGGAGGTGCAGATGGTAGTGAGACTTCTTAGAGATGTCAGAGATGTGAGGACAGAAGGAGAGTGTGGAGTCGAAGATGACCCCAAGGGTTTTTGCCTTGCAGAGGGGAACTGGAAGGGGGCCAAGAGAGACAGGCCAGAGAGCTGCAGGGAAGGAGGGCGTGGGTGTGCCGATGAGTAGAATCTCAGTCTTACTGGCATTAAGGCAGAGGTCATTGGCTGCACACCACTCCTGGATAGCAGAGAGACAGTCACAGATGAGGGAAGGATAGGAGGAGGCCGAGGGTAGCCTGAAAATGAGCTGGGTATCATCTGCATAGCACTAAAAATTGGGGCAGAGAGCGGTGATTCGGTGGGCAAGGAGTGCCAGGTATTGGGTGAACAGCCAGGGAGAGAGGTTAAATCCCTGGGGGACACCGCAGGTAGAGAAAAATATATCAGAGAGGAAGTACCCATAATGTGCTTTGGTAGTCGGTTGCATGGGTGTGAAGTGTTAATGTTGGTGTTGTGGTATAGGGTGCAGAATGGGGATGTGAATTGGGGGGAGTGGAGTGATATGTGGAATGAAGGATTGGCATGCTACCTGAAATAGAGTTAGTTTGGAATGGTGCTGTTGGGCGGAGGTGTGGGGAGATGGTGTGCTGGTGTGGCGGTGTGGAGTTGTGTAGAACAATTGGAAGGTGGGAGGCACTAACAAACAAACAAGTTTCAGTAGGGTAAATATGAAGCGAAAAGCTCCTTAGTAGTGTATATAGAGTAGTTAATTTAACTTCTGGTGCAGCTGGGAGAATCTCGAGGCCACTTGAGATCCAAGAATATGCACAAAACAATGAACACCGGATGGTTCCAGCCGGTAACCCTGTGCTGCATTCCAAAAGGGATATCCAATCCCAAAAGAATGTATGACCTGGTGAGATCCAGCTCCTCCTAATAAGAGGAAGTTCTCACCAATGGTCAGTGCTGTAGATATTTTCGAAACAGTCAATTTTGATCCTAGCTTTTCTGATTATTTCTCTAATATTGCACATCCATGGATCAGTGATCCTGTCCCCTGCTCAAATGACAAAATATTTGTAGTGACATTGTTAAAACTAGTATTGATGAACAACTTCTTTAGATTCCAAGAAAGATACTACCTGCAACTCTCGGGAACCAGTATGGGGGCTGCTATGGCCCCAGCTTACGCCAATACCTTTATGTATTATTTGGAAGTCTGCAAGATGGTCATGTCATCTAACCATCTTTGTGAGATACATTGATGATGCCTTTGGCATTTGGTCTGGTCCAGATGATGAATTGGCAAACTTCTTCTCTATGATGAATGAAATGCATCCACGGATTAAATTCAGCACACAGACAAGCAAATCAAAGATCAATTTTTTGGATGTCGAAGTCAACATTAAGGGAGATAATCTGGAGACACGGATCTTCACTAAAGGTACAGACAGGAATAGTCTCCTACTGGCAACAAGTTTTCATCCCTGGAGGACAATAGACAGCGTACCATTCAGTACATTTTTACGCTATCGGAGGAACATCTCAGGGGACACAGAATATGTGAGACAATCATCTGACCTACGCCAAAAGTTCCAGGAAAGAGGGTACAATCCAACCACCCTTGCTCAAATTGAAGAGAAGGTTGCTACCGTAGAAATAAAAATTATTACATGGTATATGTGTCACGCATTCCACTCAGAGCAAAAAAATCAGGAGTATCATCCAAAGAAATTGGCTGATGTTGCAAATGGACCCCGAGACGCAGTCACTTTTCCAACAACGTCCCATATTCGCCTACAGAAACAGTAGAGCTTTAAGAAATAGCCTGATTAGAGCAGAGACTCCTATGGATCAGGCAGCATCTACAAAGTATAAAAGGACACAACCTTGTTTTAATTGTCAACATTGCAGCAATATTCTTCCAGGTAATACAATCTCACACCTGCACACAGGCAAATCCATTGCACTTAAACACTCATGCACGTGTGATTCTACAAATGTTGTATATGCACTGAAATGTCCCTGTGGACTCTACTATTTAGGGATAATTATGAGGAAGGCGAAACTGAGATGGACTGAACATGAGTCGAACATTTGGACTAAAAACCTCAGATCACCAGTATCAATGCATTTTATTGAATCAAGGCATTCTATTGCTCAATTAAAATATATTATTTTGGAACAAGTGAAGGTGGGCTCAAGAGAGGGGGGATGTCCATAAGAAATAGCTACAGAGAGAGATTGCCTGGATTGATTTGTTGAACTGTCTTAGCCCGAAAGCCATGCATTTGACCTAATGTGCTTTGTATAATGTGCTTTGTATGTATTTTTTTAGTAGGAGCTTTTGTTGGACTGATGTTGAATATGAATATGTTTTACATCCGTAATGTGGTAAGCTGCCTGGAAACAGAAACTTGTATAAGACATGAGTAGGGCACTACAATTCTTGCTTGGTGCCTCAGAATGTGAGCGATCTAGGAACCGAGAGATTGGTACAATTCCAATGACCCTACCTTCTTTGTAGGTTTCTGTCGATTTGATAGACTGGAGGGAATGTGACTTGCTTAATGACTTAGCTGGTTGAAACAAAGAGGTGTCTACATAATTGTATTAGAACACAAACACAAATATTATCACCCACTGGCAGGTGGGGACAAGGGTAATTCCACCCTTGTTTGTCCCCTTCTCCAGCCCCGGTGGGTCCCTAATTGCGTGCGGGAGTTGGGCACCATGCAGCGCCTTGCTGCTGCGGTGCCCCGACCCGTGCAATTACACTCTTTACTCTTTACTTTATATGTTACCACCCGTCTGTGGCATTGGATTTCGTTCCATATAAATGTGGAGATTATTTGTGAGGGGTCCCCTCCTATGCTGTATTCCATATGGAATTTTCCCTTGCATATGTTGCATATTTTGGACCTTTTGGTTGCGATGCGCGGGTCTGCTGCGCCTATGACAGCCAGTCATAGAATATATACATACAGGTAAGACAATTATCTGATCACCTCGAGGGGCCTTGATGTGGATGCCATGGCTGCAACGCGGGTTCGCGTCGCGTCCATTGCAACCATGTATACAACCTACAGAGAATGTAATACCTTAACCAGGGAATGAGTACAGGACGTGTCGGAGTCCTGTTATATGCTTACCATGTGGGCATATAATACTATGCGTAGAGTACATTGATAATCCGATTTAGTGATAGGCATGAACGTACTGAATCTGTCTAGTCCCACACCAAGATGGCGACTGGAGCTGGAGCGCGGGTGCGCGGTTGCGCGACGCTCCCATGAAGACCATTTACACTGGACAGATACGAGCAGCGCGTCTAGGTGACGGGTTGCTCGATTCCAGTGTCCGATGAGAACGGTGAGGCGGGTGTCACTGTGGGGATGCGTACAGTTAGCCCGCCCTTACTAATGCACTTAAATGTACCGCAGAGGTGGGATTTGCTATCTTCTGCCTTAGTCCACCTATCACTGCAAAATTATGCATATGTACACCTTTTTCAATCGCTGAATTAAAACCAGTAATCATATACTCGAACTACAATATGGACTACGAATATTGTCAAGGTGAGATCCAGCTCCTCCTAATAAGAGGAAGTTGTCACCATTGGTCAGTGCTGTAGATATTTTCGAAAGAGTCAATTTTGATCCTAGCTTTTCTGATTATTTATCTAATATTGCACATCCATGCATCAGTGATCCTGTCCCCTGCTCACACACTGCCTTCTCAGTCAAGAACCACTTTGACTGAGAAGGCAGGTTAAACAGGTGAATCAAATATTTTTATATAACAAAGATGAGTAAATAAGCACTGTTACAGCACAGTGCGGGGTACAAACATTTCCAAGGAAACATATATTAGTGAATTTAAAGACAGCATCATGTTTGAGCCGAGATTGAAGCACTGTTCTGGCCAGTTACATATCAAATATAAAGGACTTTTGGCACTCCAAGATTGGCCACCATTGTATATGATACAAGCACCAAGAGGTGAAGAAGTAGTGATACCTGCCTTTTCAAAGGAAGTGAGTGGCAACCTAGTATAAATATATGCACAAGAATGGGCAGCACTGAGAGCAGTGCCACTGTTTAAAAACCATGTAGGACATGATCTGGAATGTCCAGCGCATGTGATTCCAGTACTAAAACCACCCCCACCACAGAGGCAGTATTGAGTTTAGACACTAGCAATTGCCAACATTCAAACCATAGTGGATCAGTTAATTGACCAAGGGGTAATTATAAAGCAAGCAAGCCCACATAATACTCTGGTATTGCGTACTTTAAAACCAGATGGTACTTATGGTTTTGTTTCAGTTAATAGAATTTTAAAATCGCATCGTAAAACAGAGGCAGTCCAAAAATCAACACAGTTCCCAAATCCTAGCCAACTTACACAGATGCAAATCCAAAACAAACCTTGATCAAGGTAATGGCTTTTTTGCAAAACCTTCTAGTGTGGAAAGCCAGAAATATAGCACATTCTGTCTGCAGTTCAAATTATCATTCATAAAAAGTGGCCCATAGCGGTAAATAGAACTATAGATATAAACACACCTTTAGTTCAATTTGAGGATACCACAAAAGCTAGCATGCCCAATTCAAAGCCATTACACACTAGATGTATTCAATGGTGACCACCTGAACATGCTCCAGATTTAAAATAACATTATAAAGCAGAATTGTGAAGAATGAGTGGTTTAATTTGGACAATGGCTACAGAGCCAGATACCTCATTGACTAAAATTTTATTTTTTGATTATTCCCAAATAATTTATTGTGATGACGTTCCAAGTATGCATCTGCATGTGCAGCCATAATAGGACATTTTACACATGAGGAAACATTTGTACCATTTGTACATACTGATATTGCAACAAAGCACCTGGGAGACATGTCTGCCAAGATTGCTGAATTGCATGGATTGTTGCTTGCATTGCGCCAAGCAGACTCAGAGAAGCCCACACTACTGGTATCATTGTCAGATTACATTGTCAGAGCTTATAACACCAATTTGCATTGATGGATTCAAAATGACTTTATAGACATCAAGCATGACACTGTTGCTTCAAGTCAGCTCTGGAGACATGTTTGGGACCTTAAACAGACTCACCTTTTATTATGGGTGATGCACACAACAGCACATACCAAAGGTTACATTCATAGCACTGGCAATGAATTGACAGACACATATGCCAAAGAGCACACCGTGAGAAAAACAGTAGCAACAATAACTCGTTCAGCAATTGCAATGGATGAGGATATAAAATAAGATTGTTTGGGTAATCTACCCAGGCCAAAAGGTTGCCCATGTAATTTCATTTATGTCATTGAGAACAACAAAGCAATAGTCACAATTCCTATGAAAAAAGGAGATCCTATTCAAAGGTTACTCCCCAATGAAACAGACAGGCAAAAGCTAAAAGCTGCCACTCACGCTGAACTTGTAGCTACCCTTTTTGGGGTACCTGCAGCCACACAGTTGATTCTTGAAAGGTAGTGGCGGCCAGGTTTAAGGCAACGGGTTAAAGTATACATAACAAATTGTGAAGCCTGAAGAAGACTTTGGATCACAGCAACACACCTAAGGAGGCTCCTCTAAGAAAGTCAGCCTCATCTTTTGAGATTCAATGTTTGGATCACATAGGCCCACTACCAGCAATAAATAAGTACACACATATTTTAGTCCTTGCAGATTCATGCAGACGGTTCACCTGGATGATTATTCAGAAGAGAGAAGAGTGCAAATCAGTCATATAGGCACTCTGGGGTGTAGTAGCCATGACAGCAAACCAAAACCTCCATGATGATAATGGTCCAGCTTTCGAGGCAGGTCCTGAGAAATGCATTAGAGGCTTGGGGATCAGAGCTGCACTTTTATAATACATTTCACCCTGAGATGAATGGGGTGATAGTAAGTGCAACTCACTCCATCAAGTTGTGCATGATGATATGCATTCTTTCAATTGGGGGTAACTGGTTAGACCATGTGCCTCTAGTAATCAAAAGTTTAAACAATTTACCACACCAGTCTTTAGGCAGTGGGATGACGCCATTTGAACTTGTGTTTGGTAGAAAATTGTTTATGCCTGATCTGCACACTGTCCCCAGCCCTCTCTCTAGGCAATAACAACTGCTGGATACAATGCTGCTGACAGAATCCATCCAGGTGGAAGCTCCCAAGGCAGGTCCTGAGGACAACCTCAAGTCAGGAGACTGGGTCCTGGAGATGATCCATGACAAGACTCAGTTTGGCCCTTCCTACAGACCGGCAGTACAAGTGATCAGATTGAAAGGTTCCAGAACCCACGTCCTGTCCCCAAAAGCACCCAAGAGAGGCACCAGACATGTTTCTCTGAATCACCTGAAACCCGCTCCAGATGGTTACCACAATGTTTCCATGCAATCATCCTCTTTCAGTTGAGGAGCCTGAAGAAGAAGAGTTGGAGATTATACAAATAATGATGATTGGTGTCCAAAAAGATGAAGAATATGCCACACACTTGACTACAACTCCACCACAAATCATGGAAGTACTGCAGCTGCCATTTTTGTTTCTAAAACCATGAAAGATTTTTGGGGCCAGACTTTCTGTAAAGGTGTTGCATCATGGTGGCAGTATACTTCATTCTGTTATGGCTGAGTCTCGCTGTGTTTTTAATCTCTCTTCTGGGCTTTTATTTAGCACATTTTCCACTCCACCTGTAAACAAAGAAGTAGTTCTGAAGCCTTTTGAGTTCTTCACACACATTAGAGAAGACAGAGTTTCAGGAGCCAGGAAGTCCAGCTTCAAAACAAATATTTCCTCTAATCATCGGTCATGTGTGGATGCCATCATTTAAAACTTTCAATTGCCCAGCCAAGCAGCTGCAAGTTCACACGTTCTGTGATGGAGTGAATTCAGACTGTTTGCACCCAGTAATCCCATGTCCAGAACGTTTAGAGAACTTTTGAGAACTAGGCGCCAGACATTTACGCAAAATGCTATGTTTGATTATTTTGATGATATTGAAGATCTCCATGAGATGGGATCCCATGTGTGTTTTGTGAGATATGACAATGCCTTTTTGTTTGTCAAACGTGAGCCTGTCCCAATCGTCCCATCATCCAAATATACTTTATGGGAATACTGTTAAGTGCCTTTCTATACTGATAGTTCTGACTTCCAAGCATAGTTCCCATATGTTTCACTGAAGCCATACCAAGCAAAGGATACATTTGAAAATCAGTATAAATTCCCTCCAGAGCCAGATAATGCACAGCACATGTTGGTGGCAGATTCAATTGCTTTTGACAGAGGATACGTTTCAAATATGACTGAACAAATATGGTGGCAAACAGTCCTTCTTTGGTCTACTTGGGGTGAGCAGAAATGTCAAATCAAAGGTGTTCTCAAGTTAGACATGGCATGCAGATTCCCACATTTTATGTACTTTTTAGATTATACAGAGTTTCAGACCATTTGCCGTAATAATACCTTGAGCTTCTACCCTGGAAGAGGGAAGAAAGTATGTTCTGGAATGCAGCATATATAGAGAAGAAAAGGCATGCAATGACACCAAGCATATTACCTATGCATCATGGTGGCCTGTCCGATGGGCTGTTCAAGCAAATGAATGCAACAAATAAGCAGCAACCAGCTTGGGCATCTATCACACTTAGAATTCTCATAACCCTTCCCTGACACCAGCTATATCACTAGGTAAGCTGTGCCCAGGAATGTTTATACAATCTCACATAAATGAGGTGATACAATCCCTAATAATATTATAAAATTAAAGAATTGGACAGCTACCATGCGGACAGCTGCCGTTTTGAGGTGCACACAGAGTGGGCATGTCAGGAGATCAGCTACCTGCACCACCTCTGACCATAGAATAACTTGTGAGGAGGGGCATGTGTCTATAACAGGCAGAACATACACTAGGTCACGAGCAACAATCTTGCAGAGTGAAAGGGAGGCAGTAAGATAAGGATTTCCATGCATCCGATTCTAATGAGCAAGCGAAGGGCTTCTATACGCTAAGGGATGTAATTGCAGATGTAGTAGGATTGGTTCTGAATGACCCTTCTGTTATTAGAAGCGGCCAAGAAGCATCAGTAAGTCTTTCTGTTGTAACAGCCTTTTTTGACACTTTTAGCAGAGAAATCCCAGATTGGAATGTGATTTCATGACCAGAACAAATAAATACACTTATCTTATCCAGGGTTGCAATCCACCAGGCGAAGTCAGGCTCTAGCTTCTTCTTGTTTAGTGTCCTTACAAGGTGTTTTGTAGCATCATCTGTCTGGGTACTGGGGTTGACTAATTGGATTTTGCATGGTGTTTTAAATATACCCCTTCACACTACACCTTGCATGGTTTGTTGGGAACTGCATTCCTCGGGTAATGTGCACTTCATTAATAACACTCGGATTAGGGAGGACTATGTAGTGCCTTATTCACATGCGTGTGTTCCACCTTCAAGTCCTGAAATAACACTGTACTCATTATGTGAATGCCAAGGTTCCACTCGTATAGTTTGTGCACATGCCGTGCAAGGGAATTCTTGTAAGAATAGTACTGAATGCACACTCCATGTTACATCAATTGCATTTTTCCACAGTCAAGTGCATAGCTTATCAAATCGCTCATATCTCATACATTTCAATGCATCATGTTGTTGTGTTGAAATTGGGGTACCAACCCTTGTCACTGTAAGTACACAAGTTAATTGTTGTGGGTTTATTTTGAATCCACCCAGGCTATTGCAATTCAGATTCCTACCATGGCCAAGCCTCAATTTAAGGCCCTTACAATTTCCCAAATTGAGCTTATATTTGGCACACCTACTACAAATTCATCTAAGAACATGAAGCATTGAAGAATCTTATATTGACGAACATTCTGCAGTTGTCAAGCAGAGTGCATCTCTCCTAGCCTCTGGAGATACAATGGAAGAGGCCATGCACTCTTCAATCTATACAGCTCAAGGTTAACAGGAATTGATACTGTTTTCTCTGTCTTCACCACAAAAACCCTGTGAAAGGTCCTGGACATGCGCAATATGTTGATTAGAACACTAACATATTTGCCAACTGGTTCTCTGTGTGGACTGCTACTATTACTTGGACTTTTCTCCTGTGCTACTTTAGACAATGAATGATGATTGTTCACATAATGCGCCTTGAAGAGACCTGTTTTTATTTCATAGCTGAACTATGCAGATGCCTGGGGTACCAGCAATGTGGGCAATTTCAAAAACATTAAATGTTTTCATTAATCAGGAACATGTTGACAGTGTCATCGATTGGCAGATGTATTGTGTGTTCCAAGGAGTTGCGTCTTGCCAGGAGATTGGGTGTCAGAGTCTTGCTCAAGAGAGTCACATTGTGGCAAGATCAACTTTCCAAGCTGAACACAGAAACGTGTGTGGGATACAGAGAGTCTCCCCTCGAGCATTCAACTGTGATTTTATTGAAATGAGGACAAAAATTATGATTATGTCCCAATGCCTCCTGTGGGACCAATACAGCAGCAAGTGGAACAGATGGGACCCCAGTTGCAAAGCCTGATTCAAGCCAGAAACGAGATGAAACCTGCTTCCTCTCTAACCGTTGGCCGAAGGAGCCAACAGTTTCGAGACAAGTGATGGATATTTCTGGTTCCAGGAATCCATGGCATGACCAGTTAAGGGCTATGTCCTCACAGAAATCTAAAATGCAAAATCCTGTTTCCATCACAACTTTGTTTCTTGGCACACATCAAGAGACGATTGGTAGCAAACCCCGAATTCAGAAAGCCTGAAATAAAGCTGAATCCAGCAGCATTGGAATTACAATCTAGCTCCAATGAAATAATAATATACTTCATTATTACTCAAGGCCCATGTTTGAGCGTACGTTATGCCTATGTATTTGATGACCTCCACCTACAAATCACTGTGGCCCCCACAAACATACACTTCAGAGTCCCACAGGGCTCCTGCACAGCCCCGACTCTCTGTAACTTATTCACCAAACCACTCTTCGACAAACTTGACTCGCTTGGCATAGCCTATACGAACTATGCCGGTGATACTCAGGTACTCCTGCCCCTCTCTGGATCATATGACCAAGACGCGTCTGCACTTCATCTTATCTACAGCACCAACCAAGCATGGATGGCCACAAATGGGCTGTGCCTTAACGGTGACAAGACTGAGATCATTATAATAGGCCCCAAAGAGATCTTAGCAAAACTAGACCAACAATATTGCAACTTCACCATTGACAATTCAATCATCCCTGTCTCACCATCTGTCAAGACACTAGGTGTCTACCTCGACTCTACCCTGTCCATGACACGCCAGGTCAGCGTCATTGCCTCAGCCCCCAACCACACTACGAAGCTCATCAACGAGGTTAAACTCTACCTATCCAAACAAAACTGCTTTGCTATCACCAGAGCCACTATCAGAGCTAAACTCGATTACTGCAACATCCTCCTTGCAGGAAACCTAAAAGGGATCATATCACGCAAACAAGGCGTGACGCGCACTGGCTCCCTGTGAAAGATCAGATCACGTTCAAGACGCTGACGCACAAGTGTCTCAGACTGAATGCCCCACCCTACTTCTCCGACACCATTGAACGAGATGTATCCACTTGCCCAAAAGGAAGCTGTCACGCCAACAAACTCCGCACCCCACCATAAAAAGGTTGAAAGCAGGAGGCATTGGCTTCCCCTATATTGCACCCAAACTCTGGAATGCACTCCCTAATTCACTGAGAGCAGAACCCCTCTCAGTATTGACGAAAGCGCTAAAAACTGCCCTATTCAACTAACCTCCAGCCCTTTCCACCTTCCTAGTCTGTCTCTCTTTTCCCCTTGTCTCTGCAACTAAGTATGTGCTGTATGCTCTTCCTCTGTCATGTACTATGTAACTAAGTTTGAATCTCCTGTAACAGCGCCACAGGGCTGTTGTGCGCTCTACAAATGTGAATAAATAAATAAATAAATAAATACATGTGGTGGTCCCCAGGGCTCTAACCGCTCATCCTGGTTCTTCAATGTCTATGTGGCCCCTTTGGCCCACCTTATCTCTACCTTCTCTAACTTTCAGTGATAAGCGGATGACACTCAGCCCTCTTTCAGGCTTCCCTCAGCCTCCTCTCTCGCTGATTCCTGACTATCTATCTGTGATTCATGATTGGTGCACCTCCAACGATCTCTGCCTTAATGCCAATAAGACTGAGATCCTCTCATTGGGACCCCTGCTCCTGCTTTCCCTCTGTCACTCTAGTCGCCTTCCTTGGGCTCTGTTCCTTCACCTTCCACTGAGGTAAACAAACTTTGGTGTCATCTTCGACTCCACTCTCTCCTTCTCTCCTCACATCACAGTCCTTGCCAGGAAGGCCCACCACCAGCTGAACCTCCTCAGAGGTAATCCTCCTTTTCTCACTTTCCCCCAGAAGCTCACTGTCTCCAGAGCCCTGGCTCTCCCTAGGCTGGACTACTGCAACAGCCTCTTTCTCAATCTGCTTTCCTCTACTCTCCACCTTCTGCAACTAATCCAGCCCAGGACTGCGAGACTTGTACTTGGCCTCAAGCCCAAGGATAGTATCTCTCCAGCCCTAAAATAACTACACTGGCTCCCGGCAGCTGCAAACATCAAGGGGCCAGGGCCCACACTACATTCTACTCTCTCTTCCAAAACGAGTTTGTTCTTGCAGCACTTCGCTCAGCCACCTCGAACTCTCTGAGGGTCAGACGTTTGTCCAGGCAGAGAGTGGGGCTAGATCTCTCTCCTCTGCAGGTTTCTCACTCTGGAAAGGCCCCCCTGCCCCTCGCAAGCTTGAGCTGGTCCATCTGAAGTTCCGTTAGCAGCTCAAGACCATCCTTTTCGCCTCTTCTTTCTCTCTATCCCTGCTGACCTATCTGTCTGCTGCACTGACTGGTGGCCTGTCTACCCTCAGAGTCTCACTGGGAACCAGGCTCCTCCACAATCACCCACCCCTGCATTGTCTCCAGTCCTACCACACACTTAGGGACTATTACTGTAACTCTAAAGTCCCCTGCCTGCTTGCACTTACCCAAAGCCGCGCTGCCCTGGCTGAACTTACTCAGTGCAATGCTTCCCTGATTGCACTTTCCCTTTCCCTCTCCATGGCACTTCCTCCTTGCCCCCCACTCACCTGCGTTATCGCACTTGCACGATCCAAATACCACAAGGCCTAGTAAGATCATTTGTTTGTCCTCCCTCGGTCTTCCCTCCCTTGTCTTGTCGCTCCTAGTGACATTTGTGTACAGGTGTGTTATAAATGACATATATCATATCATATATCATATCATATCAAGTAGATAACTGTATTTTCAGATATTTATTTTCTAATTTAATTGTAATTTATTGACTGACATCCCAGGTAATATATTGCTTATGGAGAATCGTGGTATAGACAACGTGGCCACTGCAAAAATCCTCACTTCATTGAAGTGTTAAAATGCGGGGTGGAACAAATTCCCCATCAGTATTAAGACAAAGATTGCTTTTTTGGCCAATACTGAGGGTGATATTCCCTAATTAAAAAGTTTTATTTGAAAACTAAAAACAAAATGTTATGAAGACTAAGCCAGGGTGAGGGGAGACAATGAGGTTTCTGTGTCAACCCGGTGGCTATAGCGTGGTGTGCAGCAGAAATCATCCTACCGTCTCCATGTGTGTGTCAACTGGTTTTGTTGGTCAATGTGGTTAAAGCCACCTTCTTCAGTAATCTCTTCTTTATTAATTGCAAGACGTGTCTTCTTTTAAAGAGTGGCTACACATCTATTGGCCACTACTAGCATGTATCCAATATTCAAGTGTAAAAGTGAACAATCTCACCTCCAAATGTTTTACGTAGACCTTTAATTTGACCAGGTGACAGTTGTGACTAAGGCTCAGTGGGTTAAATATCAATAACCATTTGGTTGGATGTGATGAGTCACACATGTTGCTGTGCTGTGGACCACCCGTAATTAGCAGATGTGTGTTTCATCTTGCAATCAATGTCGGAACTAAACGTGAACCAGATTCAAGCCAAATATGAGATGACATCTCCTTCCTCTCTAAGCCTTAGCCTAAGGAGCCGACAGTTTTGAGACAGGTGATGGATACTTCTGGTTCCAGGAATACATCACGTGACCAGTTAAGGACTATGTCCTTGCAGACATCTGAAATTAAATCCTGTTTCCATCACCCCTTTCATTCCTGGCACACATCAACAGAAGATTGGTAGCAAACCCTTAACTCTGAAAGCCTGAAATATTGCTGAATCACGCAGTATTGGAATCACAATCTGGCTCCATTGAAATACAAATATACTTCATTATACCTCAAAACCCAAGTTTGAGTGCACATCATGCATATGTATTGGATGACCTCCACCTACAAATCACTATGGTAAACTGACAAACTCATGTGTTGGTCTACCTAAAGGATCACCAATTCAACGTTTGGACAATCTAAACAAGCAGCAATAAGCTTAAGATCACACATTCCAAGGCTTGTTGGATCAGAAAGTCAAAGGCCAATTTTTGCTGGATGTCATTTCCAATGGGATCTCAAAGACCCCACCTTCTTACCACGAAGGCCTGGTCAGTAATAGTAATTGGAATTCATCTGAATACCTCATATTAGAATACATGAATTGATGTATATTTTTTATTAGCTATGACCAGTAGTAGGAATTGGATTAATCTGAATACCTCACATTAAATAAATGTATGAATTTATGTTTTTGTTAGCTATGATCAGTAGTAGAAATTGAAATTAATCTGAATGCTTCAAGTTAGATGCATTAATTTATTGATTTTATTTTTTAGCACCAGAAATATGCTTCTAGGTACTCATGTATACACTCTGAAACTCATTTACTTATATGAATATGCAGTAATTATTAATCACAATTGCTACAATGTACATGCTTTGTTTTTGCTAACATTATAGGCAGCTTACTTTGCATGTATAGCTCCTAAAAGTGTCGATAGGGGTTTAAATGTTCTAGAGATCTCTGATCTATTCTGTTTGTCTTGAGGGGGGTGACATGCATCAAGAAACTCAGAGCAATTTAAGACAGCCTTACTTGCCCATACAACCTGTGCACTGTCTGAATAAGGCAAATTTTAGGGTTACATACAATGTGTACTATGTTGTTTGTGCACTGTTATGCTAAATTATCTCCGCTGTAGCCGAACACGTGGGGGACAGGCCCTCAGCTGCAATGGTTAGTATGTTTGCCAGCTTCACTAAGAACAAGGAAATGGTGCATTTCCTGTCAGAGCCAGCGGGCTTATAAACCACAAGAGTTCAGTTGGTAGTTTGAGCTGCACACTGCTAAGTGTTAGCTCATCAAATCAATACAGGAAGTTGCCATTAAACAAAGATTTGCAATGGTCACTTTTTAAAAGCATGCGACAGGGTCACATAGCTTGCAGTGAGATGTGGCAGGTAATAGTTAACAAGATTCTACCTCTTGAAAGAAAAAGACACTCATTCCGAGTATGGAGGTAGTCATGGCGCTATTGGCGCCATGACTACCTCCCATACCGGTACCGACTCCGACTTGGTTCAATGGGGACTTACCTGTGTAGTCTGACCTTTGTGGGGCCGGTAAGTCCCCATTGAAAGATCCATTCCCCATTCCCATTTGGGGCTCAATGGGAATGGGGAAGTAGCTAATAACGGTAGCGCCATTTGCGGTACCGTTATTAGCTCTGAAGTCCCTTAACGGGTCCCGTCCATAACGCCTGGCGTTAAAGGAGGGACCCGCTAAGGGACCTCGGAATAGAGAGCAAAGGGTTTACCGGCACCAGTGTCCTTACCGGTGCAGGTAACCCTTTGCGCCCAACTCGGAATGAGGCCCAAAGCCTTCTGACATAGCTTGCAGAAAAATGCGATTATTGAATGTTAGAAACTCTACCTCTGATAAAGAGGCATGTCAGCCATTATCTGGTGAAGAAGACATTACAAAGTCCCCACGTGCAGGACAGCCATTTTACTGTTACAGATCCATATATAAATATATGGCCCAGCACAACAAAGGAAAACACACACAAGAAGCCAGCAGACCTGCCTGCACTTTGAAGCAGAGGATATGTGGGGAGGAGTGGAGAGAGAGACAGCCAGGTCAAAATAAGCAGATCCTGTCAACCTCAGAAGGAGACATTTTCTTTGAGGCTGTTTTTCTCTAAAGGTGAGTACAAGTGGATTTCCCGTTTTCATGGAGACTAGAGAATGTAGTGTAGTGTAGCTTAGCAGCAGAAACGTGTTTCCAGTGTTTTTTGATTGAACATCACTTTTTCATTATTTGACTACTCAACATACTCTTCTCTTACATGATGATCTAATTAATAGATTTGATTATATGTTAAGTTATATCTGCTTTTACACTTACGTGTTTAATAAGGATAAGAACCTTACAAAGATAGGGGAACATATTAAACCTATTAAAATGATAACTAATTTCTCAGTGTATATTTAAGTGCAAAGAGTCTGAATGTTATCTCTGTGTCACAACCTCCATTCCCTGACTGTAGATGTTTAATCATGTTTGATAACATCTGAGCCTAGGCCTGACTGTCCTTAAGCACTGGTAGTCAGCCTAGGGTGTTTTCAGACATGAATGACTGATGACCAGGAGTCACTTGTCACAGAATTAATAGGGGTGGAGGCAAAGGACTCGTGGTCATGCTTGAATCATTAGCAATCAAGACAGTATTGTTTGCATTCAATCTGCATATTGTAAATTAAGTTCTCTGGGGTTTGCTAATGAATCACTCTCTCACTCAGAATATGGACAATTCGGTGAGTAAACAAATCACCCTAATTCTATAAAGAAATCAACTATGGGAAAAAGGTGAGAGGAAATAGCACCATTGTTATTTTTAAGTGATTTTCTTAAAATCAAAGCACCTATTGGGGATATAAGAATATCCACAGTATATTGTATTGGAACTTTGTCTGTGATAGGGATTCTTGAATGAATCCCTTCTGAGCATGTAACGCACACTGGGCTCGCTTAATTTGTAACAACATTCTCTCTAACAATAAAATGACTTCAAACCACATGCCATGTATACTCATGTGGGAGCATTAGTTGTCAGATGTAAGGCTTGGCTGTTCTGCTTGAGCAGGGGCTTGTAAATCAAGCACTCATGTCCAGCTCTTCTATGGGGTTTTGTGAGGCCTGAAGCATTTGGTGAGGCTTCCTTAATGTTTTGAGTCTTGGCTCGGCACCAACAACAGGAGACACACATACTCTGTGTTTCAGTTTATGCATTGAGGATCCTTCACTTTGTTTGTTTTTTGATTGCAAATAAATGGGAAACACAGGAGACACACAGAGTATATGCATGAGGGAACCTTCACTTTGTTTGTTGTTTGATTGCAAATAAAATTAAAATAAAACAATTTTTCACAATGAGGGGCAGATATGTTCCCAACTAAGTTTTGTTTTATATGCAAATTACTTCAGATAAAACTCTATGGACATGACCACTCTGTGAATGATTAATGCAAAGACTGTGCATGTGAGCAGAGGTGTGTCTCCAGAGTTGTTTCCATTCTCTGTCCAACGTTCTTAGGTTCTACCCAACACAGTATCTATTGTGAGTAGAAGGAGGAGGGTGAGCATTGACGCTCCACCCTTTCCTTCTGCCCTTACCCATCTGATAGCCATGAACCACACATTGACACCCTCGCTCCAGCCCTTGCTGATTTATGCAACCACTCCTTTGCCTCAGGATCCTTCCCCTCCCCTCTGAAGCACTCCCTTGTGCATCCTCTTCTCTAGAAACCCACAGCTGATCCTTCTTGTCCAGCTAACTATTGCCCAATTTCCATTACTCCCTTTCTAGGCAAACTCCTGGAAAAGCTGACCATCTCTCAGCTTAACCTTCATACCAATTCTGTTGGCTGTCTCCATGACCACCAGTCTGACTTCACAGCTGCCAGAAGCACAGAAACTGCTTTCCTGAACATCCGTCAAGATCTGCTCTCCAACCTTGACCCTAACATTCCCTCTGTCCTCATCCTCCTCGATCTCTCTTCTTCTTTCTACACAGTCAACCATACCATCCTGCTCAACTGTTTCCATGATAACCTGGGTATCACTGATCAGGCTCTGGCCTGGCTGACCTCTTTCCTCTCAGATGGACCCTCCCAGGTCCAACTTGGGTCCTTCCTATCATCTATCTTCCTCTCTACCTGTGGTGTTCGCCAGGGGTCTAACCTCTCGCCCTGGTTTTTGAACCAATACCTGTCAACTTTCGTCCACTGCATTGCCATTTTCTGCTCAAACTTCAGTGCTACGCTGACGAAACTCATCTCATTTTCAGGGTGCCCTCGGCCACCTCCTCTCCCTCTCTCATCTCTGATTGCCTAACTGCCATTGTAGTTTGGTGTGCAGCCAATGATCTTTGTCTGAATGCCAGCAAGACGGAGATCCTCCTCATCGGCACTCCTTCATCATCCTTTCCCCTCACCCTTTGGCCGGCCTCCCTTGGCCCTCCTTATACCCCCACCTGCGAGGCTAAGAACCTCTGGGACATCTTTGACTCCACATTTTCCTTCTCCGCCCACATCTCTGATGTCTCTAAAAAGTCAAAAATCCTACTGCACCTCCTCAGAGGTACTCTGCCTTTCCTCTCCATCCCCCAGAATGTCATGGTCTCCCAAGCTCTGGTTCTCTCTAGGTTGGACGATTGTAACAGCTGTTTTCTAAATCTACCTGCCTTTACTCTCTGCCCTCAGCAACTAATCCAGAACAGGACGTGAGACTTGTCCTTGGCCTCAAGCCCTGGGATCGTATCTCTCCAGCTCTGAAATCCCTCCATTGGCTCCCAGTGGATGCAAGGATTCAATTCAAAACCCTCTGCATTGTCCACAAGGCTTTCTGGGGCCTGGGTCCAAAATACCTTCAGCTACACCTCCGCAAATACCTCCCCTCTCGAGCTCATCGCTCCTCTACCTCTAACTCCCTCAGAGTAAGTTGTTTTTCAAAGAAACGAGCTGGGGGTAGATCTCTGTCTTCGGCTGGTGTTCCCCTCTGGAACAGCCTCCCTGGCACTCTAAAACCTGAGGAGAACCATCTCTGGTTCCTGAAGCACCTCAAGACCTTCCTCTTTTTGTTCTGTCTTCGCTCCCCTCTCCCCTGCTGATCTGTTTTCTCTTGGCACTGTGCACCTGGCCACCCTCAGTCCTCTGGGCCCAGGTACCTGCTCACCCTGCCACCCTTGCGCACTGCCTCCGGGCCTCCCCTTGCACTGGGGTCTGTATCTGTACCCAAACAGCCGCACTCTTTTTCTTCCTGCACTTATCAGACCTAGCCTGTCTGCTGCCTTAAACCTAGCACTTGCCAATTGCTGGCTGCACTGCCACCGTTTGTTGCCTTTATTATTTATTTATTTATCTATTATTATTTATCTGTTTCCGCTTTGCTTCGCACTTTCCACTTCTCCCCCCTTCCATGCACTTTTGCCCCTCCCCCTCTCCCATCCATTTGCGCGTTCTTAATGTCACTGGGCCAAGTAAGATCATTGTTTTGTTCTCCCCTGTCCCCCTCCCTTGTCTTGTTGCGCTCTGAAACACTTGTGTACGAGCGCAATAGAAATAAAATATCAATATCAATATGAACACCTACACAGTAACTAAGTGATATATGAACTACCCCATATGCAGTATTCACACAAGGCCAATTTAAGGGTTAATGGAGCCCAGACACATTTGGGTCCCCTCTCGAATCAAAAGAAAATGATGGCATCCAAGAATGTCCTTAACACCCCAAACCCCAATCACAACCCATGGTTGGATATCCTCCCTGGCAGTGACCAAGATAATCATGGTATGTCCCATATATTCCTCTAACTCTCTTTATCTGTGCTAGAATCAGCATAATGAACCACCCAGGGTCAAAATGTGCAGTTCACAATGAGAGTGTTACTTTTCTAGCATAGGTATAGGGCTCAGTTCAACAGTAGCAGCCAGGGGGATGGTATACCTCATGTAGTATTATTTGCAGGACACATATAATAGCCTGGTGACAAAGCTACACATAACCCAGCATAGATACAGAACTCTCACAGAATATTTAAGTTTTCAAGCACGGATATAGGAGTAAGAAAGGAAGCATCGAGGAATGTACATACTTCACAAGATTGGCAGTGGATGCCGATTAGAAGTTGCCAGGAAAGTATGTATGTCCAACAAAGACGGAGATGAGATGAGAGCCCTGGTTTCCAAGTGATGTTGCTATTGTCGTATGGTGTGCAATATATTGATGGTCACAAAAATAATATATAAAAAAACGCAACAGACAGTTAAGCCGTTAGTTTGTCTTGTCTGAAAAGCTTACTCTGAGAAGTAAACCAAGGGACTTGAAACTTTGGCAGGTTATGGTTATAAATGTGCTGTTCCTGATCACATACTTTGATTAAGTTGTGAAGCTGGCATTTAAGCCAATTGTACAATTTCAGCACAAGACTACATGGTTTCCCAGTTCTTGTCATACACCAAGGTGCAATTGTTGTCGAAGAAACTGTGGGATAAGATTGCACATTTAAATTCCTTGTTTGATGAAAAATTGTAGATTGCTGCATATGAGGTGAAGAAGAACACAGTTACATTCTATAAACAAGCAAAGCGTCTGTGTTCTGTTTAGGGCCCCTTTCACTTAAACGCTCTAGGCCAAAGGAAAAAGGAGTCAAAGGATTAAAGAATGCCATCGAAATGTGGGAAAGCAAAAATGTTCTAGGAAGACAGACCAACACTGTACACACAATTAAGAGGATCTCTATCCAGGATCACAAAATCATCCCGTGGAAAAGCCAGAATATGATCCCCAGGGCCCTATGTTGACTACCTAACCACCCCTCCCATCTAAGGGAGGATGTTCTTCATTGGGGATGCTAAGTAGCTCTGCACAATAATGATGCTATGTTACTTGTATAACCAGTGTTTGATTTTGCAGGTACATTGTTGTGTTGCATAGTAAGTGTTAATATACACAAATAAAAACCTCAGAGAGAGAAAAGGCTGAGTTGACCTTTGCCAGGATTGGATACAGTGATGTGGCACATTAAGAGAGATCACTGCACCAAGTACTAAACTCGTGGAGGGGCTTTCTTGACCATGGTGGTTCTGCAACTTATCAACATGCATTTCAACTTCGATTATAGCATTTGAATAATAATTCTACAAATAAAGGTATACATACTATCCAAGTTGTGGAATGTTGAATGCACACATGAAAAACAGCAATAAATCCCCTGGCGCTCACTTCTGCCTCAACGCTGGACAAGGATAAAGCGTTCAGGAAACACTGACAGCAGTGAAGCCAATACAAAATAAAACATAAAACAAGCCGAAGAGCTTAAGACGGCAGAGCAGTGATCTCCATGTGCAAAGAGCAGTGGAGAGTGACACGATGGATGCTGCCCGAAATCGTGCTCGTATTTTAGCCAGGTACCCCTGCCCCCTTACAATGGCTTTGCTCAAGGTATTGGTGTCAATGGAGGGGAATGAGATGATAATACAGTGAAGTCCACCATCGTCAAGGTGCCATGAATAAAGTGATGACCCCCAATAAAGCGCATGCTGAAAATCGTGCATACATAAAGGAGAATGTGTTGATGGGTTTTTACATATAACGGCCCAGAATGGGATTGGAAGGGTGTTCTTGCCATCCTACGTGGCCCAGAGCTGGCTGTCTGCCCACCCTGCGCCCTTCTTGTGATGGCCCTGCTCAGTCCCCGTCCCTTACTGAAAGTCTCCTGAAGTGCTTCTCATAGTAGAGACATCACACAGGCAGAGGATGGGTGACAAAGGCAGCCAAGCATGGCCTGGCGTGGTGGTCAAATGTTTTGCAATTTACAAGTTTAATTTTCCTAACATTGTGTTAACTTCAAGCTTAACACAGGCAAGTACACTTGGAGCGCTATGCACGGGTGCACGGGGGAATTTGCCTTCTGTTCAGCGACATCGCTGGGCGAATTGAAAGCATCAGTGGTGGGTGGTGATCAGAATGAACAGTTGCCTGGTGCCCAGACACACTGTGCAGCAGTCAGTGACCAGCTCTTGCTCACAGGCATACTAAGCGGAAGTGGACGAGGAACCTCTTGGGTAGCAGGGCCAGCTGCAGAAAGCACAACAATGCACATCTGCTACTTGGGCCATGTCATCCCACAAGCATTGCCACTGTCTATGTTAACCAGAGAGTATGCTTCCTTACACTCCTTTTCTCTCTCGTTCACATGCAGCATTGTATTGGCATATGGGTAGTGCGCGTGGCGCAAAATGCACCAAAACCAAAAAGGCAATGTGTAAGTGACCAAGTGACCAAAAAACTCACCAAAAAGGAGAATGCACTGGATACGCGCATCTCTATCTGTGCATATATATTATGTGTTTGTTAAAAGAATCATGTGATTTGGTGACAGCATATCACTGTCAGCTGCTCTGGTGTATTTTATATTACCATATGTCTATTTTATTCTTGGTAGTAGTAGTAGTAGTAGTAGTAGTAGTAGAAGCAGTAGTAGTAGTGACAGTAGTTTTAGTAGTAGAAGTATTTAAGAGAATGCAAGCCTGTCCCAGAGGCACATCGAGCATTAAAAAGAGCAATTCCAAACAAGGCTAATAACATGTGTGAATGCCTACATATCCACAGGTGTTAGCTGTGGGGATATCCAGGTGAATGAAAGGTGTACTCCTTGTCTTGCATGATATACTCAAGATCATCAGTTTTGCAGACAGCTTAGATGGCTGCCTCAGAATAATTCCTTCATTGGCCAAGTAACCTAGCTTAAACAGAATCCTGGCACCGAACATATGCCAGTGCAGTCTGGAAATAATGTCTGTCCTGCTAAGGGAGGGTGAACATCTATTGTGCTCTCTCGGCTTTCATTGGCATGCTATTTGGGGGATGTTGATGAATCGTAACACAGCATCCTGCCATCACATCTCATTTCAGCTCTATCTACATGTTAAACAGCATTGTGGTTAATTTAACTTAGAGTGTGGGAGCCCCTCTACTGAGAACGAGCATGTTTGAAATAAACTGTATATGGAATTTCTTCCACTCAGGAGGTTCGACAACCACGTTTTAGCTCACTGATGCATCACCGAGAAGAAATTACCATTTGCATATCAGTCGGATCCCCTCCCCCCGAGTCTCGAAATGCTAGGCGCTTCTCCTCTGAACTAGACTACCATCAGCAACCCCAGACATGTGTTCTGCCTTGTTCGGCCTCTTCAGTGAGATGAAGCTGACCCTGTATAATGAACCGTGAGCAAGGGCTCCCTCCACGCGTGGATTACCCAGGGTTACTTAGAGTGAACCCCATGTTGTACAAATTTAACAAGTGTGTGGGAGCCCCTCTACTTACAATGAACATGTTTCAAATAACATGTTCTAAGGAATTTCTTCCACTCAAGACGGTCTACAAGTTTTGTGGTTACAACAGACCCCCGAGGCACTCCATATTGCACAGCTGTAGGGAGGGATTCTCATGGATCTATTTATTGATAATTTATATGTCCTGGTGTTATGGTATTCATTTTTTGTCATTAACTTCTCTATGTATACATATTTATTTTTGACCTTTTTATCTGTATTTATCTACATTTATTTTTTGTCATATACAAAAATAATTTGCAATCAGTAATTTTCTGGATTTATTCTAATAAAAACATGCATTTATTAAAGCACACATGCAGCCATATAGGAGAGAAATGCTAGCTCCAGTTTTTCCATAACAACACACAGTTGCTCATGTGACTGCTGCTGCTTTAAGATATATGTTGCCAGCAATTTGAAGAACTTTAATGCTATTTGTATACAACTTTTAAACTCTACATGCTGCCAATCTGCAATGTTATTGGCCTGCAATTTATGAGTGACATCATAGAGAACCAGGTAGCAAGAACTGTTTTTCCATTTTCTTCAATTTTTATTAAAAAAACAGACATAAAGCAGATTGGTTTCCTTCTGTATTTATTTGTAAAGATCAGTAAAAACTGAAAACTGGAAGTCTGAATTATATAGGACTGACAGTAGCATTGTCACTTTGCAGAGCTCTTGGATCTTTTCAGAACAGATTTGGTTCTGCCAGAGAGAAAAGATGTGATATACTCAAGAGCCTTGCCACCATCCACCCATACCACCTGGCAGATAACATGTCCACTTGGGCAGCATATTCAATCATAGTGAATTCTTAGAGAGATCAAGAAGAATGAGCAAACAAGCATCAACACCATCAGTTGCCTGCAGGATACAGTCCATCACCTGGATAACAGCTGTCTCTGTGCTCTGACAAGTGTGGAACTTACAGTGAAAGAAAAGCAGGAAGGCTGACCTTTCATGAGGAAAGAAACTGAAGAGAGACCGCCTTTTTCAGAATCGTACTCTGGAACGACAGACTCATGATAGGTTGAAACATTACAGTGGACTATAAGAAATGTATTAAAATGAGCAGAATCAGCTAATTCTTTAAAGGATCAGGAAATATTCCTTGTGAAAGGGAAGAAGCATTGAAAATATGATGAAAACATTATAAAGATTCAGGAGCATGTTCCTTAAACAGCAGGCAAGGAAAACATCATCTCTGCAAGGGGTGCATTTTAAAGAGAAAAAAATGGACACAAAGCTGTAAAACAGTGGTGGTAATTCTGTTACTGCCACTTTTTTGACAGTAACTGAATTACAGACGACTACAGGCAGAAGAAGTGGGATGGTACATTGCTCCAATAGGAGTATTGAAGCCCTGAATTGTAGGGATGTTGAAGACATTTGACTAGGATAATCTGAAAGTTATTGTCCAGCATTCCCAGAATTTCACTGATGATGGAAGGACTTAAGATTTTGCAAAGAACAGTCAGCTTGTGGTTTGAACCATTTCTTCCCTAATTTATAAATTTATTGTGGTTGAGATGTTTTGCATGGCAGGAATTCTCAACACCTTTTGTTGGGAGTTTTAATGGGACAAGTGCTACAGAGTAAATAAAAGAATATAGTGACTCAGAGTACATTTTGAAAAGGTGATTAGGATCCGTATTCTGTCTCTGTTCTGTCTCTTTTCCCCAGGGTCCAGAAGTTGCTGCAGTGAAAACTCTGCTGTGCAGAAGAGAGCTGCCGCGTGACTGCGGAGGCCACTCCGGGTAAGTGTAATATTGAGAGAAGGCCCCGCAGGGAAAGCGAAGTGCTGAGGGATTAAGCAGGACTGCTCAGAAGACAGAAGCAGCAGGCACGTGGACCCCATCCCGACAAGCGTTACACCGCTTGCATTTGCTGTGGGAAAACACGCTAAGCACTGGGTGTGGCCGAGGGTGGGGATTTTATAGCCCTGGGCCACACCTTTCCACTAGACCACCAGGGATCAATGCAGTAAGTGCAACTAACTATGGGCCGTCTTGGCTCCCCAGTCTGAGTCCTAACTCGGCGGCCATGTTGGCAGGGGCATTTATTATCTGCATACTGGTGCTTATGCCAAACAGCTACATTCTGTGTTCATTGCCCACCAACAGTGTCTAAATATCTCTGGAGACTATGGGGGTGGATACTTGGTGTTCTGCTAGTTCTGCTATGGTTCATGACAACTGCAGGCTTCGCAGTGTTCGTGCTAGCATGAGCACACAAAGTGACCAGCTGTCTGCTGTCTGTCAGAAGCCCATGCATGCTAACATGGGATTTTACATGCTCAATGCACAACATGCAGAATTATGAAAACAAGGTTTAAAAGAAATTACAAGACCACATAAATACAAGAGTAGGATGAGTGGAGTGTTTGGAAAGAATGAATGAAAATTAGTTTGAGAAATGTTTAGTTGTTTCTGGGGCTAGGCCTCAAGTTTTGTAAAAGTCTGCAGGGCTGCAGTGTGTTTCTATGTAAGGTAGCAATCTGTACAGTAGCATGTCCTGAGAGAAATCACTGACAATGAAGAAAGGAAGACTGGAGCATCCCTTGTATGGGAGCAGGACGGTTTGGGATGAAGCCATGACCTTATTCAGAGACAGAACTGCAACAAGCCAGCAGTATATAAACCCCTGCCTGGCTCCAGATTGGGAGGAGCAAGGAACGGTTGAGGGACAGAAGAGACTGTTCAGGGAGAAGAGTTCTTTGCCCCATCCACATTTCTGTAAAGAATAAACTTGTTATGCTTGCAAGATAGACTCTTGGCCTTACTTCCCTAGAGGGTTATAATTTACTCTGGTGTGAGCATATTTAAGGGAAACTCTTATAATTAGGGATACCCGTATAATTAATACCAACCTATAATCACCAAGGGGAAAATAATGTCCCAGAGGTTTCCCACAAGATAGGACGGCCCAGACCGCCAACACCACGTCTGCAGCATCTCAGATGGAACCACTAGGTGAAGGCATAGGGGATGAAGATGAAGATGTTTTCTTCATATCGGCCGTGCTCACATTCAGTGACCGGGGAAAGCACCAACCCCGGTGTTCAGTGACTATTCTGAACAACCCTGTCCACGTACTTCTCGCCACTGGTGCCTTGGTCAATATCATGGCCGATGAGCAATACCGGACGCTACCCGGACCTCTGCCACAACAAGAGACCAAAGTAAATTTCGGGGAAAGACCCCACTACCACTAGAAGGTGCCTTCATTGCCACTGTCCAACACCATGTTGTGGCTATACGAGCCTGATTCTACGTGCCCAAGGTAGTCTCCCAAACACTACTCGGCGGGGCTGCAGATGAAGCCACGGGACTCATTAAATTCAACCATGGAGTTTTTATTGAAGACGTACAGATGCTGCTACAGAGGTTTCAAGGTGTATTCACAGGAATCGGGCAGATGGCAGGCAAACCAATCAGGCTCCACATTGACAACAAAGTCCAGCCGATGGCAGTGAAACACTGAAGAGTGCCCTTCCACATTTGTGGGAAAGTAGAGAAGGAAATACAGAGCTTTGTGGACCTCAATATCATCGAAACGTTTTAGGGCCCACCCCCTGGGTGTCCCCAATTGTCATTGCCCACAAACAGAAACAGCCAGACAGTGTCTGGATTTGCGTGGATATGCGATTACCCAACAAGGCAATAAGAAGAGAAAAGCACTTAACACCCACACTGGATGACATCATCGTCGAATTGGAAAGCACAACAGTTTTTTCCAAACTAGACCTCCGCTCAGGCTACCACCAACTTCTGCTCCACCAGGACAGTTGGCACATCACAACATTCACAACACATGTCGGCCTCTACAGTTATAAGAGGCTGAACTTCGGCATTTCATTAGCTGCCAAGGTGTTTCAGAAGGCCATACGTGGAGCCCTGGCGGGACTGCCGGGAACCCTGAATGTAAGCAATATTAGCTTGATTCATGCCTAGTCAGAGAGCAAACACCTCGAACATCTAGAGAAAGTACTGCCGAGGATCCAGTCATTAGGCTAACTTCATAATGAACAATGCAAGTTTCTCAAGAAGAAGATTGAGTTTTTCGGCTTCATCTGTCAGGAAGGAGGGTTATCCGCCGATCCAGCCAAGGTCAGAGACATCCATGAGGCCAAAGCCCCGGAATCCGTCTCAGAAGTCAGGAGTTTTCTAGGAATGGTCACCTACTGTGGCCGTTTTATAGAAAAACTGGCCACCCTATCCGAGCCCCTGAGAAACCTCACAAAGCAATCCACCGCGTGCAGGGGGATAGCCCTGGAACAAAACTTGTTTGAAATCATCAAGAAGGCACTGTCAGATGAATGCATCCTGGCCTTCTTTGACCCACAAAAAGATACCGAGATCATTGTTGACGCAAGCCCATTCGTCCTTGATGCCATCCTCACACAGACAAACAAAGATGGCACCCCGTGCACCATTGCATATGCCAGTCGAACCCTCTCTCCGACCGAGCAGAGGTATTCCCAGATTGAGCATGAAGCTCTAGCTGTGCTGTGGGGATGTCACCACTTCCATGTGTATATCTATGGAAATCCGGTGAAAGTAGTCACGGACCACAAATCCCTTCTACCTATAATGATGGGTGGTTCAGCCAACCCCCCGCCACACACTGAAAATTGGTTATTGGCGCTCCAAGATTCTGGCATCAACCTCAAATACAGGCCCGGACAAAATAATGCTGCGGATTATGTTTCCTGCCACCCGAAAGAGACAAACACAACCCCCACCTCTGGAGAGGTTGCTGGAGCAGACGAGTAACTAAGGCTAATTGTGGAAATCTCAGTTCCCAAGTCAATAGACGTTGCCGAACTCAAAGCAGCATCACCATATGAAGGGTGCTTCCAAATCCTGCGAGATGCAATACAGTCTGGGCAGTGGAAAACTGCTCTTCAGAACCTAGGAACCACAACCCAACAAGCGAAAGTAACTTGAATCTAAAGTGGATGAATTCATTGATGCATGCAAATGGTGCCAAGCTGTTGCTCCTAAAAGTAAAGAACCATCCATCCAGTGCATGCCTCAGAGCGAAGAGTTGTGGGAATCCATTCACATGTCCTTTGGCTCCACACAAACAGAATCACACTACCTGTTTTTGATAGACCAGTGTTCTCGGTACCCTGAAGTAGAGTTTGTCCCATCCCTAGCTCTACTAACGTTGATGGGGAAAATATTTGCTACCCACGGATTTCCCAAGACAGTATGTTTGGACAATGGTTCCCTGTTCCAAAGCGCTGGCCTCGAAAAATTTCTGGCCAAGAGAAGAATTGAACACCGGAAAACCACACCTGTATGGCCACATGCAAATGGTGAAGCAGCACGGTACATGCACATACTCAACAAAATTTATAGCGCATGGTCAGGGAGCATGAGATAAAAGAGCCCTATTTCAGATCCTACTTGAATATAGAACCACCCATCACTGCGCCACAGGAATGGCCCCTGCAGATGCACTATTTTAGAGGTGACCACGCACGTTTCTACCCAAACTGGACAGGAGGACTCCAGGAACAATATACAATGAAAGTGTGTGTGCCCAGAGGGAAACAGCTATCCACAAGGAGAACACCAGGTGCGGCCTACGAGAACATGAAATAGTGGTAGGCGACATGGGATTAGTGAAATCTTGCCACCCAGCAGGAAAATCGTCTCTCCCACATGAGCCATCACCGCTCAAAGTAGTGCGAGAGCAAGGATCAGAAGTAACAGCTGCAGACGATCGTGTGCTGGTGACATCGAGCTCCAGTTTCTTTTGGAGACTCCCAGGTGCACCCCGACTAGAAATAGACTGGTACGAGCGGAGAGTGGAAAACACAACCCAGCCCTCCGATGTGAGTGACACAGAGGACAATAACCTGAGGGACCATACCCTGAAGGAACGAAGGAACCAGCACCCAAGGGATATGGACATCACACAGAACATACCCCTGCCGTTGTGCGCAAAAGACGATACCCAGCCCATGAACTAAGAGGACCCCCGGTGCAACTGAGGGACTGTGACCTGAGCATCTCAACTTGGACACTCAGGGAATCCAAAGAACAGCACATTACCCCAGTCTGGGGTAACCCTGAGTTCTTCTGCAAGTTGCATGTTGAGTCTGTTTTTTTAATATGTGTATTACCATTGTTTGTAACATGTTTTTCAAGTCAATGTTTGCTATTATAAAAATGGGGAGGAGTGTTGTATGTAAGTACGAAAATAGATAGATATTATTCATAACGACTATCTCATATCTAGTGACAGGCCCCTCTCTTCTCCCACTGTAAGTCCTGAATAAATATATTCAGTAGACCTTACAAAATTCTAAATCTCTTTATTTTGTCAATATGATGACTATAAAAAATCTAAACACCCAACAATACACAAAGCATCACATATACCTATAGTCTGAAATCACATATCAATGATAATACATCAACACTAAACAATTAATCAGACACAATTTTCCAAAAATGAAACCTCAATCAAAATAATGTGTCCCCATTTCAAAATCCCAACATGTTCCTGTTCATCGGACCACGTTGGTAGAAAATTCATCAAGGGATGTCCTTTGCAATTTATTTCCGTTGTTTCCAACACTTTGGTCTATGGGTGACTCTCGCATTAAACACTCGTAGCAATATAACATACACTAAAAGGAAAAAGAAAAAATGACATATCACCAGATTGACTATTAATACTGTTGTTGCATCTATAAACACCATAACACAGGAAATTATTGCATCATAGTGATCGTCTGTGTAAGACACATACCACCAAATTTATAACCAAGGAAATACCTGCTAGTTACGCATGATACTTCTGCCAATACACATAAGACATCAACAAGGGACATGTTTAATTTGTAGATCGGATTTTGAACGTCTCCAGCCTCACTAAGAAGAAATGTTGTGCATGAATATTTATTCAAGAATTAGACGTATAGCAAATGTGTTTGGCAGTCCTTCCCAAGATACGAAGTTTGTTTTTGGAGGTTGATTAGCAACGGTGTTGCCTTGATTCTAATGTGTATGATTCTCTGTGGATGAAATATGAGGTTGATTAGTCCCTTGTTGATGTCTTTGTTGACAGATGAGCTCGTGTGCTACTTAGGAGCAACTAAGAGTCATGGAATTCCCAATGAATTGCAGAAAAGGGGCACATTAATACTGCACAAGGGAGTGTGAATGTGTATGCCCCTACAACATAGCTTAGTGCTTGTGATTACCATATACTAGGTGGGTGGCCAGCTACAATCAAAAAGCCACGGTAGGATATTGTGGTCAAATTCCAAGTGCATGAAGTGGACTGCAAATGATTGCAATATAATGTGCTAAAATCCTCTTGTGAAATCATACTTGCTAGCACTATGAAGTGCAAATAAGGCACATTAATCCTGGTGGACAAGCGTTGACGTGCATCATTTGCAACTCATAGCACAAACAAATGTACATGCCTCTGGTAATGTACGTATGATGAGAGGCGTGCATCATGGATTACCATGGAAATTCCCACCTTTAGCTTCTGCAAGCAGACTTGTAATTCTGGCATACATTTTCTTTGGGAAAGTTGAAAGGGGGAGGCAGAAATAACATTTTGCAGTGTGCCATTGCCCCAGTTGACAAAATGGTCACAATCTGCAGGAGCACCAGTGCATACATGCAGCCATGTTCACAACGTTCATGGGTGTGTGAAACATCAACACTACAGGAACCTAGCAAAGGATCCCACTTTTTTCTATCAGAAAGGTGTATTTTCATGCACGCTTGCACCACACTGCATGTTGATTGTCAAATGTACCTGCATGTACTGTGTGATCAGATGACAAAGTAGACATGAAATAGCCAACTGTCTGTGTACAGAAATCATGACTTCACCACATGGCCCATATGCAACCTTCTTCGTGCTGTTGGCCTCATTCAGCGGCAACCCATCAACTTAAAAATAGACGGCCCTTCCAACCCCCCTCAACACCATACCCTCAAACTACCACAGAGTTGGGTGGGAACGGCTGGGGGAAAGTTACATTGGTGCGATCAGCATTCTGCACCATTGAGGTTGATGTATTACGTTTTTGGGTTGTGGTCGCTTGGTAGGTGTTTGTTTCTATGGGTGTGTTATGCTGCTGTGGTTGTGGCCAGGGACTAGAGTCTTGGGTGCATGGCCTACGGCCCAGAGTCTTGGGTGCATGGCCTACGGCCTAGAGTCTTGGGTGCATGGCCGAACGCCGTAGGATGTAGGTCATGCACCCAAGACTGTAGGCCCTGGCCACAACCACCACAGCATAGCTCTAAAATGTTAGCAAACATTTTGATTGTGGTATGTGGGCTGCTTAGGGGAAACATTTTCAAAAATGTGAGTACTGATTGGTAATAGTGTAATAAGCCCTCATTACAACTCGCTTTAAACCTTAAAGCCTGATTCTGATTTTAACGCCTGCTTTTAGCAGGCGTTAAAATCCATGGCGCTAACCCGCCATGGTGCTAATTACGCCGCCGTAAATTACGGCGGCGTAATTAGCGCCTTCCCCACTCCCATTATGCCCTATGGGGCAAAAATGGGAATGGGGAAGGGAAAATGGGAATTTACCGTCCCACTCACCTTGGAATGGGGCGGTAAATCCGCCATCCACCATGGTGTAAACAGAGTTTACACCATGGTGGTAAAGTTGGTGCACTTAGCACCAAGGTCGTAATGATCTCCATAGTGTTTACAGGATAGTGAGATGATGTGTGGATTGGTGAGGGGAAGCACTTACTTTTTTGGATGGAAAGCGTAGGTTTCTTCTGAGTTCTCGTTCGTACTTCAGACGTTGTTAATGTAGACATGGATTTCTTTGTTTTTGCAGTAGTAGTGCTTTCTGATAACTGTGCATAGCATGTACATGCACTTTTCTTTGCCTATGTGTATTCTGTATATTTTATTTACAATCTGTTAGTTGAACATTAGAAATGAGTACAATAGTAAGTACATACAACACAACTGGCTTCATAAGGCGGTGTTATTGGATGTTAGGAGTTAGAAGAAATAATGGTATACTTCGCTATTTTTACAGGGTAAATGGCAGGAACTGTATGGAAAATTATGCAATGTATGTATTTGTGAAGGTGTGGGAAATAAATCAGAAGGATGTGATGGGGTCAGCAGCTTATTATTCAGTAGGTGATTACTAAAGTACTGGGTGATTCTGTGGTGCTTGGAGATGGGAGAGTCTGAAATAAAGTAAGGGTTGCAAGGAAGGACCTGGTGCTTGTGTTGCAGGCTGAAGGGAAGGGGGAGAAGTTGTATGTCTTGCTTTACAACACTGTACATAGTTGTAGATGATGTAATAGATATGACTGCACCTGTGCATAATTGAATGCTGTTGTGAAATCTAGAACAAATGGACAACCAGCTGGAATGAGAGAGCTGTGTAGATTGGAAGAACAGTTGTAGAGGCAGTGGTGTTGTTTTAGCTGGGCACATTTCAAATGATATTGGCTATCTGTGTGCATAAATAAAGATTCATGTACTCATCCTGGCTGCGTGTGATTTTATAACAAACTAGAAAGCCTTTTTACATAATTATACTGTTATTTCTCCCATCTTTTAACATGAAATGGCACTTTGTTAGATAGCTGTGTGTATTTTGTCTGATTACTAATCTAGTCATTTGTAAAGGAAGTTGAAATGATAGAATGTATGTGAAGTATGCAGAATGTATAGAAAGGAAATTGTATGTACATTTTATGCACTATAATGCATTAAATGCTAACATGGTTGCAATATGGTTAAACACGTGGCAATGGTTACAGAAATGATAGAATGAATGAAGAAAAGAACAGTTTGCACATTGCAGTTAATAATATGGGAAAATAAAAATTTGGAGAGCAGACAACTTTGCAAGTGACACTTGATGATAGCAGATGGGAGAAATGACAGTAAACTTGTTTTACAGGTAAGTGGCAGTTACTCTGTTTAAATGCATTTATACAAGAGATGTACATGTACTATACATGCCAATCCTGCCAATTTCGTCAGAAGACTCCCTATTTTTCCATGAAAAATATTGTTATTTTTCACGTTCTCCCGCCGAAAATACATCTTTGCCCAATGCATTCTTATGACACAAATGTTGTCTCCCGATTTTTCAGAGGAAATGTGCCTCCCAGGTAGGTCGGAATGTTGGCATTTATGATGTACTGTGCAAACAATATTCATACCTGTACTTTGTGTTCATGCATGTGGATGTGCATGAATCTGCAAGTAGAAATGTTGTAGAGTTTACTAGTAGTTGCTGTAGGTGCTTTGCAGTCACAGCTCAATTGTACTCAGAGTAATCAACAGTACATCTAAAGTGCTGAATTGTGATGATCGAGTAAGCTGTAGAGGTCTTGCTTGTGATTGGTGGATGGTTGTGTGACTGCTTAACAGTAGCCAATGAGGGAATGGTGCAGAGAGTGAAGTGGAAAGGGTAGAAGGGCTATCCTAGTGTTACTTAAGCGCTCTGCGGACAGCGCGGCTGTTCACAGACAGGGCATGCCACATCCGGGGCTTCCGAGCATGAAATGGCAGTGTATTTTGAGTATTAGCCAATCAGGTGTTGAGGTTCTGCTTCGTATTGAGAGAGGCTGCCTGTAGTGAAGATGGCGGAGGTGGAGAAAGTCATGGTGGTGGTGCTTGGAGATATGTTTGTGAATGGTTTGGAGCAGCATGCCAAATCTAGGAATGTGGCTAAGCATTGTGACACAAAAGGAGTGGAAGTGGTGTGGTGCACTGTGCCTGGTTTAAATTTGCAGGCAATGCTAGAAGTTTGTCAGGATATGGCAAGGTATTATAGTCCACATGTGGTTGTTCTGCACTGTGGTACTTTGCATTTTGGCTATGTCAGTGCCCCTACTTTGTTGCAAGATCTGAAAAACTTGGTTCAGGCAGTCATGAAAATGCTTCCAAATGCAAAGGGTATTTTCCGCCTTGGTACCTAGGGCAGTATGGGGCAATAGTTCTGTTTTTTGTCCTCAGCAAAATGTTGGTAGGTGCTTAATCAACCGAGGCATGTTTGCTTTTATGACTAGAGCTGGCATGTTCTTTTGCAACAATGAGAACATTGACTCTCGTAATGTTGATTACTTTAAAGAAGATGGCATGTCTTTATCTTTTATTGGAAATGCCATGTTGTTTTGGAACATAAGGGTTGCTTTGGAGAAGCTAATGTGAAGATTTGTGGAGGAAAATAAGAAAAACAACCCCCAAAAAATAAAAAAAAGGTGTTTCTGAAGCATCTGCAAAAAACTCAAAAAAGACTCTTTTCAGGGCCAACCTCAAAGGGTAAATGGGGCACACTATTTAAATATTCATTCCCCACGCTTAGGTTTCACGATTTGTCCGCGGACAGCGTGTATTACATACAGGGAATTTGCGGCTGAGAGGCATGGGATTGGTCAAAAGGGTTTACTGGGTGTGACGTGTGAGGAGAGAGTTTGTCAGAAAGTATTTTTCCTGAGAGGAGAGGAGATAGCTATGGCGGTGTGTTTCAGAAAGCAGATTGTCTAGATTATGGGAGACTCGTGGATACATTGGTTGGAGTTGCATGCAGATCACTGTGGAGTGGCTGCACATCTTGGATTCCCTCATGTGGAAGTGCACTGGCATGGAGTGCGTGGAATGAAGTGGCTGGATTTGGTACCTCTTTGTGCCACTTTGGTGACACAGTGTCATCCAGACAATATTATTATTCATTGTGGAGGGAACAGTTTAGGACATGTCTCTGGAATCTCTTTGCAATTTGCAATGAAAGAAGGACTTGGGAAAGTCATGGACATGTTTCCAAAGTCCCGAGTAGGTTTTTCTCATATTGCGCAGAGACAAATGTGGCTGCGTTCTTCTTCATTTGGTCCACAAATGGAGAAAGCGAGGAGCAATGTCAACAAGGCTGTTTGTGCATTTTTGAGAAATGTTGGTATGTTCTTTTTTCACAATAAAAATATTATGTTTCATAGTACACAAATTTTTCGCAGAGATGGAGTACACCTTACTTATGCTGGCAATCAGATTTTTCTGTGAAATATACAAAATACATTGCGACCCTTTTTGGAATTATAGCAATCCATTTTGCAGTAGGTGTTAACCTTTTGAAGTTTTTGAAACACAAAAAACCCACAAAAAGGCTCTTTTCAGAGCAACCACTTCCTTCCAGAGAAAAATGCAACGGTTGTTACAGGGCAGCACTGCACAGATTTTAGATGTCCACTGACATTCCACGGACTTCTAAAATACACAGGGCCCTGCAAATTTAATTGACACTTCTCTTTTTGAACTGTGAAAGGCGGCTCTGAAAAGAGCCTTTTTTGGGGGGATTTTTGTTGTTTTATATTTTTTGGGTTTTTTAAACATGACACACAAGGAAAGGAAGGGAAAGGAAGGTAAGGAAGGGGCACCAACCACGGGCATAAGAAAGGGCAGGTGGAGAGAGGAAGATGTAGGGTGGGACTTATTCAGGTAGGTAGCAGTTCTTCTGATGCTCCTTGACCACAGTCTCAAAAGCACTTCGAAGCTTTTTCCCCCCTGCGTCGCAGTACATGCACAATACTGTGATCCTCGAAAGGTAAGGATCGAGGGATGCACTGCCCCACAGGCGTGTCTCTTGTGGTGGCAGGAGCAGAAACGGAGGATGCTGCAGAGGAACTCAGCCTACTATGTTTATCGCAAGGTACAACCTTACAATCTTACGAATAGCCCCACCGTGAAATGATTTTAGGTGTTGCTTCATTGAGGTAGTACCATAGCTGAACAAACCCGGTTTCCCATGACTCAGCACCATCTTGCACTGATTGCAGGTCAACTTGTGTGCACATGCTTTTGGTACTCCATCAACAGTGGTAAATAACCTCCACGCCCAAGATTCACGGTGAGAACTAGTAGTAGGGATTTCAACTACCTCATCCTCTTCATCACTCTCCTCTGTACCCTGACGCCTGTTGCCCTCTGCAGGCCCTCGGGGAGGTGTTGGTGGTGGAGGGGTTGAGGGTGTTGCTGAGACAGCAATAGCAGAAGCAGCAGCCATGGATGCCATGAGGACAGCTGTTTCAAAGAGCAAGAGCAATCCGATGTCCTGGAAGACCAAAAACAGAATAAGGAGCAGCTCTGGGGTGTGGCCTTTTATAGGGGTGCTGGCGCGCGCTTCGTGGACACCTGTGCTGTCCCAGCACACTTCGAACACTAAGAAAGGGCTCCAAAAATTCCAAAAAGTATGCAGATTGCCAGGGACATAGTGTGGGACATGTGCAACGGTGAACTTTCCCAGGAAAATGCCTTGGATTGCTGAAAGAAACACTTTTTAGTTGTCCAGGGGCCCGGACAGTGTTCATTACGCTTAGTGTGGGTGCGGTCACATGATGATGTCGAGGACACATTGGCGAATGGGACGGCTGTCCTTAGGAAACCAAATGCACAGGGTCAGGTCTACGCATGCGTGCGGTTGTTCTACGGACAGTGTTCAAGTCCTCGAACTAATTAAAAGTGCGACACACGTGCGGTGGACAGTTGCGGACAGGCACGATGTTCGTAGGGGCAAGGGTGTGCTACAAATGCACACGGGTGTATTAAGGACAGTGTTCAGGTCCCCGAACAAAACAAATGTGCGTCACAACTTTGAGAACAGGCAGACGGGCTATGTGTTCTACAGACACATTCATTCTGGTTACGTACATTGCTTACAGGGGGGATGCTCTTAGGACATTAAATTTTGCATAGCTGCGAACATGCAGATGTCTTTAATGTTCTGCGGACATCCCAATACTGACTACGGCCAATTCGAACAGGTATACTGTCCTCAGGACACCCCCATTTTGGTTAAATACAGACAGGCGGACATCTTGTGGGTCCTAACGGCACTTCCATCTTGATTGAGGACAGTGCGAACAGGTATAGTGTACTTAGGACGCCCCCATTTTGGTTAATTGAGGACATCCCAGACAGCCGCGCTGTCCGCGGACACCCTAACTGCCTTTTAAAAAAAAATAAGACACAGAGGAATACTAACAACACACTTAATATTTTATTATTGTATAACAGTATAACAATTACAAAAGAGAGGGGGAAGCGGAAACTGAAACAAATACAGGAGAATTAGGGGCTTGGACATGATGGATGGGAGGGGAGGAAGGGATGGAAGTCTCATCGTAACGTTTTTCTTGATAGGGGAGGGTTTGGGGATAGTTGGCTGGGACATGAGTAGGTGGGACAGTGATATTTGATGTTTTCTTTTATATGGCCCTCCACAAAGTGTTTTAAAAGAATTACATTTTTCATTAACCGATCCATTTTTACCTCCATTCTCTGCAGAGGATTTTCTAACGTCGCTCTTGGTATATTATTTTGCTCTGTTAAAAAAAAATATGTGTTAAGTACACATAAAGTAATGGTTATTAATTGGCTTATACAGAGACGTGTACTGTCTACCATTAGTATCACTGTCTTCACTCATTTCATCCTGAGGAACATTTTCTTCCAGCCATTCCAAAGTACTGGACATTTCTGTTTAAAAGAAAATATATCAGTTTTAGTGTACCTAATACAGAATGTTTATATATATATATACAACACATGTATTGTACTCACTAGTTTCTTGCTAGGTTTTGCTGTTACTGCTGCATAGGTGTCCTGTTGATTCTGTTGGAGGCATATTTATTGTGCTTTGGTGTATTCCACTATGTTGCATATGCTATGTAATTGGACTGTTAGTGTTTACATACACAGTATCACTTATTATTTATTATTGAATGTAATTTATTTATATGCTTCTTTTTTAACATGCTTAGTGTTTTTTTTGGATGATATGACAATGTAAGATACTCCCTGAGTTTTTGGATAGTGTTCATGTTGTCCAAGTCCTTCCGCGAACAGGCGCATGGTTCGCAGATATCAGACACACTAGCAAAGGTAGGGGGTTCAGTATGTTTTATGTTATATGTATATAAACTAAGGGCATCCTAGTAAACATTTATCAAATGTACATTATCTATATATGTGATTCAGTGAAAAAACGTTGTTACAGGAACTTTATGCTTAAGTTGCGCTACTAAAAACCTATGAAATTCAGTGAAAAAAACTTTGTTAAAGGGACGTTATGGTTAAGTTGTTCTACTAAAAACCTATGAAATTCAGTGAAAAAAGTTTGTTAAAGGGACGTTATGGTTACACTTAAAACCAGAAAACCTGTGAAATTCGACAGTTATGGTAAGCTAAGCAACCATAACTTGCGCCACCACCATGCACTGCTAAGACTAACACCCAGGACATCAAAGATAACATCACAAATGTCCGTTTTTTTCACTGAATATATATATAGTTATAGATATATTTTTGTAAAATGAAAGGGAAAGGTTGTTTACTCCTGTAACTGTTTCATCAGTTTGTACACAAGCAAATGGCTTGCAAGAAAATGTGACTTTGAAAAACGAACCTGCAGTCAAATGTTGCGTCCGCCTCTCCTCAAAGCCTCCAACTCGATCTAATGCCTGAATCATAACATGAGTAATAAGGACATGAGTTTTAGGGATATATCTACTGATACAATGCACACTTTAGGGCCTTTTTACCAATTTCCTAGAGCGTAAAAGCAAGGCGTAGGAGTACTTTATTCCCCCTTTCTTTTATGCTTTGTCTCATGTTCCCTGATGTGGCCCTAACCAGTGCCATGAAAAGCAACCCTAAAGACAAGAGAGCTCATGTTCGTTGGTGACGGAACAGTAATGGGAGTCGTAAAACCCTTGATTAAGGTTTTAACGCCTTCCACTAATGTCACTCCCCATTTTTTTAAATCATTTATATGGTTGAGAAAAGGAGAAGAACACAACTTGCATTTACGACCTGAGTGCAAACATACCAAGTCCCCACAATTAAATTACGATTTGGAGCAACATGAGTTCCAAGGTGGTCAAACCTACACCACCTATAGTTTTATTCCTTGCTTTTATACCTCAAATGTACGCTTTTGAAATATGCCTAATTATTTAATTAATCAGCACTAATGCACTTGCTTTAACACAAAGCTTTACAGATAAAAATATCCCGTTTTAAGAGAAGGTGCTATGTGCATGTGAACAAGTGGCCACTGGCTAAGATGGCCTGAATCAGTTACCCAACATCTTGACCAGGAACAAGGAGACATAGAAGAAACTACCAATTAGAGGGTGGGGGTAGCACATAAACAGATACAACACAGGCTTCCATTTTTCATCACCATGGCAGGACATTGTTTCCTACAATGTTGACAGATACAACGAATCTTGCAACAAGTTCAATTGGGGCAGCAGCAGATCTACCCTTTGTAGTTAGCTCATCTAACCACGTCTCAGCCATACTGCAGGCAGCCGAGCCGTTTCTGCCACAGCCCCCCAGCCGGCAACCCCCTCCAGGCAGCCTATCCGCCTTCACCAAACCCCACTGCCGACAGTCCATAAGCTTGCCCCACAGCTCCTCCACAAGCAGCCCATTAGCTTTCCCCACATCCCCTCGTGCACCGATCTGCGTGCATTGCAGCCTCCCAATGCAGCCTGTCAGCCTACAAACAACCCCCCCCCCAAAGAACACAGGCAGTACATCACCCAACAGGCCAGTCTCACCCACAGGAGCACATTGGCCTGCCCCCTAGACCTGCAATAGTTTGCCCATTGGTTTGTTACCCAGCCTCCGTCCCAAGATGCAGCACCAACACATGAGGAGGAGCATTAGAGATCAAATACCCTACAGATTGAGAGTGTACAGGCTCAGGCTGTCCCAACAAGACCACTCAGACCATCAGGTCATTCTCACCTAGAAGATGGATCTGCCCACCCTGCGCACCCTCCCGGCAGAAATTTAGTGCTACATTGATCCCACCAGTCAGACTGTAAGTCTCTCCCCTCCATTGAAGCCCCTCAGAGAGCTCCATATTTGTGACATGGGCATTTGAGCACACTGTGGCCCTGGTGCATGGCATCACCATGCAATGCTTTCCCAAATCCTTTCAAATGTGTTGTTGCCCTGATGAGATGGAGGCACTGTGACAAATCAACTTCTGCGGCACCAGTGGTCCAGGGATGAATATCGGTTTCTAAACCATCAATAGACCCCACACCTCTAGTACACTAGAAGGGATCCGAACAGATTGGAAACAAAAGCAACTCATAAACCTCCTTGTCCAATTTTGGTAACGTGGACGGAACGGCAGACTTATTGTGCAAGGTCGTGGATCATTGGTTAGTTGCAACACAGCAAATATACAATTACTACCCAATGATAAAAAGGACTAACCAGTCAAGGTTGTATACAAATATCTACTTTGTTATTATCACAACAGACAGTTCTAGCACACTACAAAATGCACCCCATCCTGTAAAGGAATGCAGAGGACAGACAGTTTCAAGAAGGAAAGGGGATGCACTCTGGATACTGACTGGAGGATAATTAGTAAAGTAATGAATCACAATAGTTCCAGGATACTTGGTTTCAGCACAAAGGGAGCAATGGGTCATAAAATGTCACTAGGGGCCTTCAGAGAAGGACCAGGGGGACAGAACCACAATGTACCTTATGATTGTAGAAGTTCTTGGTGCTCGACACTGTAGAGTCAGTTTCAGGGCACTTTGCAGCTTCTGTGACAGAGTTCAATATGGGAGACAGCTGCGGGTAACAGGCGGAAGACAATTCGGCGAGCAAGACTGAACAGATGGCTGCAGTCTGGCCTACACAGCAGCTTAGGTTCATGAATCATTGTCTCAGTGCTGGTTGGTTGGTCTGAAGCACTGGTCAAGGCATCTTGGATGATGTTACCGACAGGAGCTTGATAACAGTCAGCAGTGCAGTCGGCTGAAGCTCGAGGGGCTCGACTCGCTCAAGAAATGCCCTTTAAGGCAGATGCTGGTTGATGCTTGTTGATGCACTCCTCCTAGCTTGTTCATTGGGCTTGTGTTGTCCTTTAAGGTGGATGGCTTAAAGCTGAGGAGAGTGTTGCAGGCAGCTGCCTTGTCCTTAGTTTTGGTCACAGACTCTCTGGCACTTACTTCCTAGGAAGCTTGCTACAGATCCTAACAGGGCATGCTGTGTGCTGGCTAGGTACCGGTTCTGGAGCTGCTGAAGGGTCCTCTGGATTCAGTATCTCCCTCTGTTGCCCAGGAGTTGTTTAGGGGAGGGATCTTGCTTCCCTCTTGGAGGTTCTGGCCTTCCTTCACTGGTGGAGGATGTAAGGCAGACTGTACTTTCAGCCAGGGTTCAATGCTGAGTTCTTCTTGCTACTCCTTGTGGACTTCAGTCTTCGCACCACTGGTCTTTTTAGGGACCAGTACATGTGGGCTAGCCCATGGTCTGTGGGATGGCTCTATCACTCCTAGCAACAGTATACTGTAAATGTCATTCTTGATGGTTTCCCTGACCTTATCCAACATCCAGTGAATCCTACTCTTCACCGGCTTACTGTCTCCAGTGTCCACATCAAGGGTGCACCAATCTGTGTGACCTGGAGTCAGTGAAAACAGACCGGCAAACTGTCCCAATAACCAACAACAGTCTGTCCATTTCTGTTCTGACAGGTCAGTTGCAAGGCTGACACCTTCAACTGGCCCATCTGAGGCTTCAGTGTGCAGGAGGTCAGGTAAGTGATCAGTCTTCTCAGTCTCTCCATCATTCACTAATGCCATGACCAACTCTTCCTGGCTATAATGGGGTTTTAGCCGGTTGATGTGAAAGATCCAGAACATCTGTTTAGGTCATTTCACATCAGTGAGACAATTTACCTCACTAACTTTTTCCAGCACAATATAAGGCCCAGTCCACTTGTCCTGAAGGGCATTGGGATTGACAGGCTCTTTAATTCACACCCACTGTCCTGGAGAATAGTCTGTCACTGTGCTGGTTGTGCCACTGATTCATCAGCTCCTGAAAGACCTTTAGGTTTCTTGTTGACTGTTCCATGTACTTTGCTATTCTAGAATGAAGGCCAAGTACATAGTCCACTACTGCATCTCGTGTAGGGGATGAGGGGATGCACACCCATCCCTCGTTCACTAGACTGACGGGACCTCATACATGGTGTCCAAACAAAAGCTCAAAGGGGCTAAACCCTACTCTGTTCTGAGTCACCTCCTTGTAGGCGAACAGAAGGCATGGCAGGAAAATATCCCATTTTCTCCTCAGATGCTTTTCCAAGCCACATATCATACCTTTCAGGGTCTTGTTGAACCGCTCAACAAGTTAATTTGTTTGTCAATAGAATGATGTGGAGAACCGGTAGGTGATTCCACACTCTTCCCACATAGCCTTCATATATGCTGATATTAAGTTTGAACCCTGTCAGAAACGACTCCCTTGGGGAATCCAACACAGGAGAATATCCCAATGCGAGCCTTCGCAACCACATGGGCTTTGATGCTCCTCAGAGGGAGAGCCTCAGGGTACCTTGTGGCGTGGTCTACCACCATCAAGATGTATCTCTTACCTAAGCTAGTTTGAGGATCCAAAGGGCCCACAATGACCATGCCTATTCTCTCAAAGGGCCACACAACCACGGGTAATGCAATTAAAATAGCCCTTGCAGCACAACCTGACTTGCCACAAGCTTGACAAGTCGGTTAGGACCGGACAAATTCCTTAACCTATAGGGCGAACTGCAGCCAGTAAAAATGCGGAGACAACTGGTCCGATTTCTTAGACACTCCCAAGTGACCCGCTAAAGGAATTTGGTAAGCCAAATCCAAAAGGAACTTTCTGTGACACTGGGGAATCACCAGCCTTTTGGTTCCTTTGCCCTCAGAGTCTTTTGGCTCATTATACAGGAGCCCATCCTCCCAGTACACTTTGAACATTCCAAGGGCCTTGCCCTTAGCCTGCTCCTCCTCCTGCTCCTGCAGACCTGCCAGTGTGCAACACTCTTTCTGGGATGTGAAGAAGTCAGTCTGATCTGGGCCCCAGCTGATGCAAACTCATCCAGCTCAGGTGCCTGCACTGCACCAGGTAACTCTGAAGTCACTGAGTCCCCTGCGACCAAAGTAGGGTCCTCAGTTGCTACTGGCCCCTCTCCCACAGGAGTAGGTGACTCAGCAGTCTGTGGAACGGAACTAGGGGCTACCGGCCATGCCGGTCCTTCTAACAAGCCCTCTGGAAGTACCCCAGGCCCTAAGGCTCTGAGAGTGTTCATTCTGGCAATCTCTTTGGCCGCGATCATGTAGCCGCTGCGACTTTCTCAGGCTCAGGAAGATCATTACCTAACAGACATGGAACAGGGATGGAGTCTTTCACTGCTACACGGCACTGGGTTGTTTCACCTCGCCAGCTGAACTCTACTATTGCCAAGGGGCACTTACTCTTTCCATCAAACCCACTGATACTACAATCAGGGCCATCAATATATTGGCCTGGCTGTAACCACTGCCGGATGACAGCAGTGACCCAGTGTGCAAATGTCAGAGAACACTTTGGTGTGCCTTTGAGGTTCACACGGCCACAAGAAAATCTAGAGGGTCTCTGGTGTCCTGGCATCATATGAAAATGTAAAGCGCTTTTGATGTCTGAGTATGGCAGCTGGGCAACCACCCTTTGTCTTAGCATGGTCTTTATGGTGTCTGATTTAATGTCTATTTTCATTGTCCAGGCAAACAGGCTCCCTCGTTAATGGATCTCTTTAAAAAAACAGTGTTTAGGAGTTTCTCTGTATGACTGTGCTTTGGGACGGGGATGCATAGTATCACTTGCCACCTTATCACCTGGCATCCCAGGTGCAGGATTTCTCTTTCTTAATGAGGTATTTCTTATGTGGGGCCTTATGGACTGTTCCCTGCCCTGATCTGAGCAGAAGGTAGGGGTGACCAGAGAATCCCCCATACCACTCCCAGACCCGTCATGCTCTAGCTTGAGGAGACACCTAGCTCCCTTGGCTAGACCACTAGATGTCCAGAGACAGACAGGCTACTTGATCACAGCTGAAAATTTAAGTGGGAGCTACTAGAAAGGTAGTGTGATCGTGTGGACTTTGGGAATTAACAAATGGCCAAAATATCGACTCTGAATATGTGTCAGCACAGTCTCCTATGCGTACAGTGGGAGCATACCAGTAATGGGAGGCTAGAATACATTGGAGCGCAGTTAAAGGCCCATGTCACAACCTCATTATGTAGAGTGGTGTTGACTTTTGGGACAACATTTCTCAAACGGGTACACCTGCAAAATATTTCATGGGAATGCTGCAAATCAACATCAAGCTTTGTGTTTCCATGTTCCTGCACCCGAACCTCACCAGATGTCATCATTCAATTGCGAGGGTTCAATATTCATACAATCCAAGCACCTTGATGGTGAGGTGTGCTTGCATTCTGCAAGCACACATGTTCCACTTACAATAATGCACAAACATACCACAGTGTTTGGCACCGCTACCCACTTCCATTCTCAAAGCATTGTAATAATGCCAACCAAACAACACAATCTTCACAACATTTGTCCTGCTCCCAAGACTCTAGTACGTGCATAGAACCAATACTACATAGTGCAGTGCAACACTTACAAATCTGAGCAATGCAGACTACCCAAGCACATATAAGAAACAGTTGAACTGTAACCTCTTCTATATGTACACTATTCCAAAACTGCACCCAGCGGAGACACTGCAGGACTGCTCACTGCAGCATCTACGCCCATACACCAACAACTGTAGGATGTTCTAACAATCACCACACCCATGCAGCCAACAATGTGTGCAATGCAGCCAAACCACTCAAACAGAGTAACAACTTGCAACCAGTGGACATACCTTTTCAACCAGTGGACATACTTTTCGGTGCAAGGGCTCTAGCCATGCAACGAAGGGGTTATGGACTTACCACACACAACACACCATAGTGCGTGTTATGTTTAAATGTTCATGTCATGTGGAATGCACTGCCCTTCTGCAATTCTACCTGTCACCACACATCACAGAAAGCGATCGCCGCTGGAGCTATCAACCCACAATGAAGGCTGCCTGCAATCGCCACACAAGGTTGTTACCTGTTGAGGTAATCGCAAATTGGCGTAGTATGCATGGATACAGCTGGCACACCACTGTCTTCTTCTAATGAGATATATCACATGAAACAGTTATCACTCCCCCACCCTTTCCATCCCTTCTTCCCACCACCAGATGCCGTAAACTATATTTTCCAGGACCATTTGCCGCTGCATTGTCCTCGGATACAACATGCCGGCATTAGCGAAAACAGTTGATGCACATCACATCACTGCACACTGCACTGCAATCATAATGTTGACTGCACAGTGAACAGGGAAAGGGACGCCACAGCAGAGCCAGATATTACTATTTTTTGTGACCACAGTGTTACATACAAGAGCCCCAGCCATGCACACAATGGCTTAGGGTCTTGGCACACACACCACTACACTATCCTCCGATACAACATGGCGGCGTTTCCCAAAAACTTTGCCGCACAGCATGCTTCCCTCCAGCCAACCACCGGCCGCGTCCAATGTTCGCCGACATCACAGCGTTCTGCAAGCCAATGAAACTTCTGTTCGCGGAGCGAACTGGGAAATGGGTCCGTGGAGCCGACCCAGATATCACAAATTTTTTGAGACGTACATTTCAGTTCTTTGCAACAAAGGTACTGGTTGGTTTCCACCAAACACCAAAAGCACGCTTTCTGACCCAAGCCCCCACTCCTGCTGCAAATTTGGTCAAATCCATTAAGCCGTTCGGCCTGTAGCCGTGCGCAAAGTGTTTCCCCATTCAGTCTATGGAAGAAAAAAAAGGTGAGTCCCCCCTATAACTTTGCCCCCCTGCATGAAACCTCACCAGACTTGCTGAATAAATTCAGAGCGGGTCATATACTTTTTTTGCAATGTTTGGTGAGGATTCCTCCAGGGGGAGCGTCGTTATAAGCCGCCGAAAAAGTGGTCTTCCTATGAGTTTAGCAACTTAATCATAACTACAGAGCCGCTACCGCGGTCTGTGTAAAAAACAATCAATATAAATCATTCTATATAAATATTTCTAATGTACACACAATTATAAGATATTTAGCTCATGTAGTATCCTGGGGAATATCTCATATATTCAATATCACATAAGTATGAGGTAAAATACCTCCCAAAAATTCCTTCAGTTTTTAACTCCTCTAAATGTTGTAGTGAAAATGGTTTAAGTCCCCGATATTGGGAAAACAGTTTTACCTTATGAGAAGAGATGTGGCAGCGCCTTTGAACATTATGTAGAAAACTATCTGTGGGCCCATAAAGAATATGGAAAAGTGCCATCTTAGATGGCCACCTTCTGACTTTCTTTTCAATGTAATGCAGAGAAGGGGCATTAGTGACCCTTCTGTGCATAGGTATAAATGGCCATATGATCTCCTACTGTACCTAACCTATGCACCTCATTGATTTCTTTCCACTAAACAGGAAAGAAAATGGACTATTTGAGGGATGCATATAATGACCATGGCGATTTTCTGAAATACCGCTTGAGAATATATTACTGACCACAAAAGAGATGGGTGGAAGGTTTCGAATGAAACTAAACCACTGGCAATTGCTCTGGGCAATCTTCCACACCACCGTTTTTTAGCCTGTCTGCGCCATTGCAAAAGGGGACCAGCCATGTGCAAATCAGTCAGCAGCTGCCGCCACCAAAGGTAGCAGCCCAGCCCGAACTGCTAGGCCAGGTCCCCTCTGCACAGAAAACTAAGCAACCCCAGACATGTTTCAGCCTTGTTGGACCTCCTCAGTGAGGTGCAGCCTGGTTCCATGTGGCGCAGCGAGCAAGGGACCCATGTCTGGGCATACCCTATCTCGCAAGGAGAAACAAACTGACCACAAAAGTGATGGGTGGAAGGTTTCGAATGAATCTAAACCACTGGCAATTGCTCTGGGCAACCTTCCACACCACCGTTTTTTAGCCTGTCTGCGCCATTGCAAAAGGGGACCAGCCATGTGCAAATCAGTCAGCAGCTGCCGCCACCGAAGGTAGCAGCCCAGCCCGAACTGCTATGCCAGGTCCCCTCTGCACAGAAAACCAAGCAACCCCAGACATGTTTCAGCCTTGTTGGACCTCCTCAGTGAGGTGCAGCCTGGTTCCATGTGGCGCAGCGAGCAAGGGACCCATGTCTGGGCATACCCTATCTCGCAAGGAGAAACAAACTGACCACAAAAGTGATGGGTGGAAGGTTTCGAATGAATCTAAACCACTGGCAATTGCTCTGGGCAACCTTCCACACCACCGTTTTTTAGCCTGTCTGCGCCATTGCAAAAGGGGACCAGCCATGTGCAAATCAGTCAGCAGCTGCCGCCACCGAAGGTAGCAGCCCAGCCCGAACTGCTATGCCAGGTCCCCTCTGCACAGAAAACCAAGCAACCCCAGACATGTTTCAGCCTTGTTGGACCTCCTCAGTGAGGTGCAGCCTGGTTCCATGTGGCGCAGCGAGCAAGGGACCCATGTCTGGGCATACCCTATCTCGCAAGGAGAAACAAACTGACCACAAAAGTGATGGGTGGAAGGTTTCGAATGAATCTAAACCACTGGCAATTGCTCTGGGCAACCTTCCACACCACTGTTTTTTAGCCCGTCTGCGCCATTGCAAAAGGGGACCAGCCATGTGCAAATCAGTCAGCAGCTGCCGCCACCGGAGGTAGCAGCCCAGCCCGAACTGCTAGGCCAGGTCCCCTCTGCACAGAAAACCAAGCAACCCCAGACATGAGAATATATTACCACTGGCAGAGAGGTAAAGTGTGGTGGCCGTGAGATTATATGCATAGTTCTAATTATCACAAGAGGTTATCCAGGGACACAAAATATACATAGGGAGATTAAGAATAGTGCACACTTTCGGAAACCTAGGGTCACCTCCTGAGAATACCCATGCATTGGATAGACAGAGGAAAGGGTAGATGGAGGGCCAGTGAGAGAAATGGACTGAGAGGACCTGGGGGTGTAGGAGTGGACTGATGAATTCATTTACGGACAGGAAGTGGAGAAACATGAAGGGGGAGAGGAGCAGCTGGCAGGAAGGAAGACTGACATGTGAAAAGATAAATGAAAGAGGAGGTCAGATGAATATGGAAAGGACTAATATATAAATTAGCATAAGCAAGGGAGCAAGAGACTTTTCACGCCACCGTTGCTGATACACCTTAAAAGGCAGCAAGGCGTGCGGAAGTCAGGGAGCCCGATTCAGGCCCGATGCTTCCGGTGCTCGCTGTTGCAGCCGCAGTTTAAGAGATGAGTTTACATACTACCACATGGCCAGATAGCCCCATAAATATACCTGTCGCTGACTCCAAACCCGAAGAACATACACCATAAACACTGAAATAACACGTGCAGCCAAAATCTCTTTGATAAATCATTGTGCACGCAGGACCAATAAAAAAGTTGTCCTCCCAGTCCCACTGGAGGGAAAATAGATTGTGCTTTTTAGCTGTCAGAACAAAGCTGCGAAGTAATTCATAAAGCATTATATTAACACATATAAAACAAAATGAGAAACGGCGGAAGAGCCTGACCTTTAACTTCGCTGAAAGCTGCGGCAAGTGTACTGGAGGCCGCATTAATACCTAGTTGTCTGGGCAAATAAATTTAACACAATGACTCAAGGCATTAGTGGGCATAGAAGCAACCGTTCCAATTTTAGGCATACCATAATCTCTGTAAGCAATGGGGAGAAAGGGCTGTCGCACAGAATATTCCAGAGTGCCACATTCGTGGAATGCGTAGTGGCTTTGACAGAAGAAAAAAAAACTCGTCAGGAAAACGTCCCACAGTGCCGCGCGGCATTAAGCGGGCGAACTCGGTGTAAAGTGTGAAGGCTGCACTTCATGCGAAGCATGTGACCCGAAGCGAGGCGGCGCCTTTGATGTGCGCGTGCTTCCAGGTACAGCCGAGCGCGCTGCGGTCACCGAGGGGGTCAGAGGGTGGGTGGAAGGGCAGGGGCTGCGGGGTGGGAGGGGAGGATGCCACAGAGGAGACAGTCTGCTGCTGCCGCTGCCCCTCCAAAGCAGAAGTTGGAAAGTTTACTTTCACATGACTTTTCGCTTTATGACCTGCTCTTGACCTGGGTGATTCTTGCAGGCCAGTGAGTTTAAGAAGGCCTGGGATCTATTAAAAGCGCGGTAGCTTGACTTTTACTGAGGAGCACGATGATGGTTTAAAGTAAATGTTATGGTTTGTCACAGGAACCAATTTGGGTACCGTTTGTTCTCCCATGCTCATGCCTTACTGATATTTTTCCAAGTGTTTCCCATTCTTAAAATTCCATAGAGAACGCGGCTTGCTGTTATTTTAAACTCCTGCATCTCGCCTTTTCATAGTTCACATTAAACACTCAGGCGAGCACGCAAAGTTGAATCTAAGCACCCCTTTTGCATCATGTAATCGCCCTGGAAATGGTTAAGAGGGTCTAATCCACTTGGAACATTTAAAGAGGTCATCAGCCAGCTGGGACACACGAGTTCTGATCGCCGGAATACTACAGTATGTGGCTGGGAACTCCCTTGGAGCAGCAGCCTAGGTGGGACTGCATGCGCGGTTGGCACAACCCTCACTCATTGCTTAAATCTCCCATGAAGTGGCTGGGACGGGTTCTTGCACCCCGCCTTGTTACCATCTTTCTCTGTGGCTGCTGCTACTCATCCATCACGTGCCACATACCACACCATACTTGTCAGAGAGATCGTGTAACAAATAGATCAGATTTTGCCCACAGAAATTATTAGGTATGACACAATGGTACTTCTCTTTAGCATGTTACCTTCTATTTTTAAGCTATCTCACATTTCAAAAGTCAGTGCACCCTTTCAGGTAAACACGTTCATGGTCCATTTACACTCGGAATATCGCAAACAGCATCACTCGCACTCGGCCTCAACACAATTCTATTTATGGGCCCGATTCATGGAATAATTTGCGTGGAAAATATGGTATTTGCAAGCCAAAATGTGTGCAGGTCCTCGTTCGTCGATTCATGGAATCGAATGCACTGTAGTTTTCCTGGACTTGCGTGGAGTTCGCCCAGGCCCTATAGGCCCGAATCATGGAAATGTGGGCAGAAATCCTGCACGGGCCACACGCAGAGAAAGACACTTCACGGGACTGTGCGCAGATAAAAAAAAGCACACACCGTGTGTTCATTGAATTTACTGCGCAAAGTAACCGTAATCACAAGTCACGACCGGAACGCCCCCGACACGCCCCCACGCAAAGCAAAAACAGCGAGGACAGCTACCTTTGCATGCTCCCCCGGGCATGAATAAACACACCCTTCAAACAGTGTGTGGGAACCCCCGCGAGCAGGCTTGCATCTTGGGAACCCTGCACGGGGTCCCCCGTAACTGTATCCGGCACCCCAACAACATGCGTATGAAAAATCGTAACTCGGTTTAAATCTCGATAAATATTCATGCTACCCCCATAAACCGTTCCTGTACCGTGCTATAATGCGTACGCGCACCCCTAAATTGGATCGGAACCCTGGTTGCATACACGCTTTCGAAATCTGGCATGCAAACCCATTTCCGTGTTGCGATTCCTATGCACAAGTGTACTTACACCTGCCTTCGGGTGGCAGATAGTATGAAGGACTTGCGTGGCCATTTCCGGCTTTAGAGAATGCACGATCAAATCTATGAATACGTCTCGTGCCGCACAATTGTGGGCCTGCGAGAGACTTCCAGCAGGTCGTCCCTCGGATAGCCCACGTTTTAGCAAGTTCTTCCTTGTTTTTGGTGTTCCTTCCCCTTCCCAGCCCTGTGCTCACTCCACGCCCACGCTCTGCGATGTGCGATCGTGCGCGAACTTCACGCAAGTCCAGGAAAAGTACAGCACATTCGATTCCATTAATCTACAAATGTGGATTTGCGTGCAGTTTAGCACACAAGTACCCTATTTTCCATGCAAATTATTCTATGAATCGAGCCCTATATCTCTACTTGTTTTAAAGCTGCTCTCTTTCCCATTACCCCACTATCACGTTGCCTCCTCTGGAGAATGCGGCCTGGATACACCTGGCGGCGGGGCCACAATAGACAATTTACACAATATAACAGCTTTGTAAAATAAAATAAAGTGGGGCAGTATTGAGGTCCATTTACCCTTGCAACTACAGCACTGGCGCTATCTCACGTACAGCAGTCGACTTGTGAAACCATCATATTGTATAATTCAGTCAGGCTTTTCAGTTTGCCCCCCAAAGTCCAGAAGCAATCTGCATCAGAATTCATTATCATTTTTCTCTGTCGTCTTTCACCCCCTGTTTTTCGGTTCGCCGTGATCATGCTTGATATCTTGCATCTTCATCCAGTCATGCACAGACCACTGATAGTGACTGGGTAGGACCCACAATTTTAGAAAAGGTCAAAAATAAAACATGAACAATAACACAAGCGTAATAATAATAATAATAAAGTACATAGATAAAGGGACAGGTGTGATAATTTTGAACAAATTTTACCAAGAATCAGAAGTGGAAAGATACATTGGTGATCCAAACTGTTACCTCAGATTTAGCAATAAACCCTTTCTTGAATTGTCACCTGCATTCAGGCATCGTTTATCTTAAGCGGCTAACAAACAATTTGCTGCGAGTTATCAAAACTTTGCCATTCTGCTGAAATCAATAAATTTACAGCCAATTTTCATGGGTCGAATTTACAAAGCATTTTCCAATAGGGATTTACCATTCAAAAACGCTTTTGCAAATCAGTCCCTATGCGTATTACCTAAACATGTTTTTATTAAGGCAAACATAAAATGGATGATTTTTATTACTGGTTGCCTCATCATTTAAAAAAAAATGTGGTAACACATCTATATGTATGCTACGCAAAAGACATTCTGCTAAGAACACGCGGATTCCTTTTTTTGCCCCTGTGCAAATGTTTTTAAATAATACGGATTCTCACGAAACCAATTTTTAATTGCTCTTCTTATATCACACCATTTGCACTGTTTATTTTTGCAGTGCAAATGGGCTTTGCACTGGGCTTAAAATTCCATGAATCGGGCCCTAAGATCCTGCTTTCGCTGGGCGGGACATAGTGCACCTGAACTCAGACAAGGCTTATGCCATTTGAAACTACTATGCTGCTGAGCTGGTGCAGTATAAAAAAATGAACAATAATAATAATAATAATAATAATACTTTTTAGCACTAGTTCAAATGTTAGATCATTTGGCCGGATATAACCATGATTTCATGTGGAATCCGCCATCAATTTTACTTATATTTCAAAGTCCCGGAAGTAGGTTTCCCACCCAGCAGGGACACATTGGGCCTGATTTATACAGCATTTTTCTATGGGACTTTCCCACTTTTATAAATAAAGCCATTTATTTCCTCAATGAGTAGATTATGTGAGAGGCATTCAGAATATGTGGATTGCTGTTTGCCCCCTTTCCTTGAAAAGGCACCCTTATATTTAAGGGACATCAAATATGTGCTGCAGATTATTCAAGAGCCGAGGATTTCACAAATTCTAGCAACTCTAGATATTACAGCCCCTGCGCACGCTCTGTGAGATTGATGCCTTGCAGCACTTTTTTGATTCTGAGGCACACGTAATAATGGAAAAGTGCTGTGTCTGAGTTGAAAGACTGCCCTTGCTCTATATGGCTGCTCTGGCACATGTAATTGCCACTTTCACCTCTAACTTCCAGCATTATGCGGATGACACACAACTTTCTTTCAGGCTATCCTCAGCCGTCTCCTCGCTCATATCTGATTATCTGTCTGCTATACAGTCTTGGCGTGCCAAAAACAACCTCTGCCTAAACACCAGTAATACTGAGATTGTTCGCATTGGGACCCCTGCACACCTCTTTCCCATTTTCACTCTGGCCGGCCTCCATTGGCCCTGCGCCCGCACCCACCTGCAAAGCAAGAAACCTCCGGTTGATTTTTTACTAGACTCTCTCCTTCTCCTCTCACATTTCGGACATCTTTAAAACGACTATCAGCTACACCACCTCAGAGGTACTCTACGTATTCTCACTTTCCCCCAGTGACTCACTGTCTCCAGAGCCCTGGTTCTCTCTAGGCTGGACTATAGCAACAGCCTCTTCTTCAACCTCCCTTCTTCTGCTTTGCGCCCTCTGCAACTCATCCAGAACAGAACCGCAAGACTTAACCTTGGCCTCAAGTCCAGATACTGCATCTCTACGGCACTGAAATCCCTTCACTGGCTCCCCGTGGCTGCAAGGATCAAGTTCAAGACCCTCTGCATTATTGACAAGGCTTTCTGGGGCCTGGGAACTACCTACCTGCAATGCTGCCTACCTAAATACTGTCCCTCACAAGCCCTCTGCTCATCTACCTCCAACCTTCTGCGAGTGAGCTGGTTCCCCATGCAGAAATTTGGAGGCAGTGCCCTATCCTCAGCAGGTGTCACCCTTTGGAATAGCCTCCGTGCCGCCCTCCATCTTGGGCCAGATTTTCTTAATTTCCGGAAACTCCTCAAGACCTTCCTCTTCTCCTCTTCGTTCTCTCTCCCTCTACCCTACTAACCTAGCTCTATGCTCTTTCCCTCTCTCCCTCCCCTTCTTTACAGCTTGCCGACTGGCCGCCTGGTGTAGCTCAGTGTCTCAAAGGTCCCTGGCACCCCCACCAGACCTCTTTCACACTTGCCTCAGGGCCCTACACCCCACCCACACTCACTGAACTTGAGAATCAACCCAAGAGAGTGGCTCTCTCTGCACTTACCTCAGTCTCCACCGCCCTGTTAATGTGTGCATGCACACAATCCGTACGCACCTTGCCTGAAGATCATTTGTCTGCTCTCCCTTGTCTTCACCCCTTACTTGCACTGGTAAAACTGCAGAATCGCCATCAGGCCTATTTGCTGTATCTCAAACTGTTGAATGTATTTTATGCACTTACTCTGCTTGTGCAGACTCTTAAGCTCTCAGAATTTTAAGGGCTCTGAAAGACTGTTGTCCCCCCCCCCTTCCCACCCTCTTTGAGCGCTTTGAAACACTTGCCTGTATATTTGCATTTATAAATAAACAATACCATACCAAAGATGCTTTTCCACGAAGACCTGAATTTCGATCTAATACGGCAGTGGCGGCAATAAGCAAAGTCCGCCACTCCTGCAAAGCTGTGATTTGATTTACAGCTGGCAACAGCCTTGCCAACCATCTCACATGTAAGGGGCTGACAAGGACTATATTCAGAGGCCAGAACAACCTCTCTGCACCCTAAAGAGGTGCTTATTAACGGTACCCTGGGAGGTGCCGTTAAACTCGTGAGCAATTTTTTTCCCATTATGAATATAGCATTTCTCAGACTACTGAACCACTTTTCTAGTTTAATGAAAGTTTAAGAAAACTTTCTTAAATTAGAAAAGTGGCAGTCTTTTGAGAGATGCTCACAATGCCACTGGAGCACACGTTTCCCTCCCCAACGAGAGACTTTTTCAGCTTTTGCTGCTGGAAAGCACAACATTTCCCCTCCAATATTTCCACCAATCTCAGAATGATGGTGCAGGAAACTGGGAGGGAGAATGTTGGCTTTCCTCGCTATATTTAGCACAATCTCAGAATCAGGCCCTCAGTGTCCCGTGTGAAGCACACAAAATAAATACCAAAGCTTGTATATTTATTCCTAAATACACATGGGTGCAATTCACACAGCATTTTTGTGTCCAGAGAAATGTGCACATTTCAGGTGCTGCAAATTGCACCTTTGAGATTGGGCACATAGAAATATGCCTGTGCCCAATTTGCACATGCCCAGAAAGGCAACTTAATTGGTAGAATGGAACTGTGCCTCCATTACCACCAATTTTCCATATGCAAAATGTGTGCGGCTAGAGTACTGGCATTGGCTGAGGAGTACAAATGAGGACTCCAGTGAAGCATACTGAGTCACAAAGAAATAGTAATGTACTTTTTTTTAGCAGTTTGTCCCCTTCCAAGAAAGTGTGAGTCAGTCATGGGCAAATCCGCAGAAGCTGTTTTTGGGTAAAAGGGTAAAACAAATTCAATTTTTCCCATCACATGTTATTTTGAAGTTCTAGGAATCTGAACCTGTATTTAAAACATTTTTGGAGTTTCAGGTCTATTGGTGGAAGTACAAAGTATGATACACAAAAATTGCATAAACATACTTTTTTGTTAATCATGCTGGGAAGGGGACAGCCCCGCCCACCAACCTAGGCGCTTTAGTGTGAGGCGAAACACATTTGAAGCTCTATGATGGGCCATGGGGAAGGGGGGATGGTGAGTAGACCAACTCCCAGCATAAAAGGACCCCACTCCAATATAACCAAATATAGTACAGCGTAGGGTGCAAGCCGGATTGCTATTTTTGTGTAGATATTAGTAACCATAGGTAGAAGTGAAGCCCTGCGCAGCAAATGCAGCATTGCATGCACTAGGCCCAAATTGCGAGACAAGGGAAATCACCAGCCAGGCCTCGAGCACCTGTGAGGACATCCCACACCCCAACCGCCACAATGCTTATTCATTGTTCTAACAGTGTTGCAAAGATATTTCAGAGAATTGTGCCCTACAAGGCCGTGATCACAGACCAACGGCTGCTATGTATGTTATCTCACACTTGCCAAAGCATGAGCCAGCCCATCCTAAGGTGACCACGAGAAATAGCCCACATAACTGACTAAAACTTAAGACCCCTGAATTCCATGTCACCAGGTGCCCTTTGAGCACCAACCCAAAGTAACAAGCCATGAAAAGTTCAAAGAGGATGGGCAGGGCACATTGTTGAAGCGACAGTCATGTGATTTATATTGCGAGGTGCTGGGAGGGATACATTATAGTTTAAAAGAATGAAGGTGGAGACCTTGGAGCCAGATGGTGCGGAAGTGAGTAAGTGAGTGAAATGTGTGTGTGACGGTTAGAGTGCGTCAGAACCTCCTTTGTGCCTGTTTTAAGGCCTGACAAGTGCACTGTATGATTGATAAGGGGAAGTGTGAAGAAGGGCATGAGAAGTGGGGTAAAGATTCAGATGCCCCTCATACAAAAGGGGGCAGGGAGAACACAATATGTGCCCTGGCCCCAGAGGATGAGAACAATTTAATTAAGGCCCTCCCACTGCTCACAGCAGGGGCGAGCAAGTGGATATACAAATTTGAAAAGCTAACAGCAGGGGTGCCCCTGGCAATAGGGGATCTTAAGAGATTGATGGTTGCTATAATTGGGGATATCCGTGTATAACCCTGGGGGATGATGAACATGATGGAGCACCATTTAACGAAATTAGAGCATGAGTGTGGGACGCGTTAATGAGGGCTTTCCCGGATAATCCCGATTTACAGTCCCTGATGCAGTGTTCAATCAGGGATGACAAGGATCCAGCTAAATTAATTCTTAAATTGCAAGAGATGTAGAGGGCTGAGACGGGAGGACGGTGGGACTGTTCAATATCATTCTTCTATTTTATTGTGAAGAGAGGATTGCCAAAGGAAGTGCAGAAGGCCTTAGATAAAATTGTGGGTATTGAGGCAAAGGGGTGGCTGGGAATACAGAGCATAATAGTGCATCATTGCAAAAGGGTTAAGGTACATGAGAGGGAAACAGCTCAGAGGCATCAGCCAGAGGGAACAAAATGGATAGAAAATAAACTGGCAAAGGTTGCCATTCAGTTGCCTGTGTCTACACCTGTACAGGTAGAGGGGACAGAGAGTACCCAAAAAGTTGTGAGCATCACTTTTGCCATGCTCTGGGCTGAAGGAGGACAAGGACAGTGGGGCGAAGGACAACAGTATCCCAGCCCACAGTGGCAACAAGGAGAGTCACAGAGAGGAAGAGGGGGATTTCGAGGAGGAGGTTTTGGACCCAAATGGGGTGGGTTTCGGCCATTCCAAAGTTGGAATTGTTTAAGGTGGGGTCATTTTGCAAGGGAATGCAGAAGCAGGTCTGGAGTGAGGTATAATTATGGGGCAACACCAAACATATAATCAGGAGCCTCAAGTAGCTGACATGCAAGTATGGCATTTGCCACAGCAACAGCAGGGTGGTGCTCCCCCAGTGAGCAGGGTACCAAGTGGGGCTACTGCTTCTTTTGGAGGAGCAGCCATGATGGGGGACAACCCCTTCTCGTTTCCAGGTACAAACACATACCCTGATTCTGGCAGCCCACAGAGGGCACTCACGTGTCCGGTCTTGTCATTGACCATCCACCCTGAAGAGGAACCTTTGGTGGGGGTGGAGATAGGAAATAAACTGTTCATATTTATGGTGGACTAAGGTGAAACTAAATCATGTATCATGGAGGCACATTTTCCTTTATCAGGAAAGTATCTTGACGTGCAGGAATTCTCTGTGGCTAATTCCAAGGTTTCATACACTGAGGAGCTAGACGTAAAGGTGGGAGGGAAGGTAGTGCGGACACCCTTACTATATTCTGAAAGTTCCCCTGTTAATTTGCTAGGGAAAGACCTGCTCATCAAATTAAACATGACAATATCATTTACAAATTGTGGTATAGTTTGCTCCATGCCTGGATTTGTGCTATAGGAGCGATGTTGATAAAGCAATGTTGATAATGCACACCATGACAAGGGAAGTGGGAAGTAGTGGTCTGTGGGATTCCCGTGGACCCTGACATGTTAATTTATGGTATTACTGTGCTTGTGGAGGTGGTGCCCCAGATTGCCAAACAGTGTTGGGGATTGCCAACTGATTTTATCTTTCGTCCAGCAATGTCACCTGAGGTAGTGACAGGAACAATATTGTTGCTGGATTGTAATTGTAATTGGTTATTTATAAGGTGCTTAATACCCAGAAGTTTCTAAGCACGGACCGAACCTGTGTTGCTTTGCGTCGTTTTGCTTCCAAGACGAGCGCGTTGCTCCTGAGCTATCCTCCCGAGACAAGGGGTTGTTGGTTTCTAACAAAAGGGTTGTTGTGTTAGGAATTGACAGGGATGGGTCTGAGTGGCGCACAGTGCTCTGTGTAGATCCAACAGTATAGCTAAAGGAAATGATGGATGATGAATTGTTTAAGAAAAACGACAAAGATGGGGAAATAATACTAGAGGTTTGTATGCCCTGTGACAAAATGATACAGTACCGAAGAGTGCAGTGCTTCCTGATGGCAGTATTAACTCCACCCCTATTTTTGGCTAAAGACTTACAGCACGTGCCTTCACAGTCGTGGACTACAAATCCATATAATGTAGGGTTCTGAAAGACGTGTACCCTGTGTGCATAACACTAAAGCCAGGTGCAGTGCTTCCCAGGCTAAGACAACATCCATTATCGAGGGAGGCAGAGGAGGGTATTAGAAAGACAATACAGGCCCTACTGGACCAGGGGATCATTGTGCCAACTTCTGCGTTTAACACGGCGATATAATCTGTCAAGAAATCAACAGGCGGCAATTGGAAAATGATCCAGGATTTGTGCCCCCTCAATGATGTGGTGCAGAATTAATTTTCAGTCGTTCCGAATGCTGCGACAATTTTATGTAGCATCCCCAAAGAAGCCATGTATTTCACTGTAATGGACATGAAACATGCATTCTTCTCGATTCCACTACATTCTGAGTCGAGGGATCTCACAACATTTACAGAGGGCCTGATGCGGTTCAAACATACAAGGTTACCTGAGGGGTACTGTGAGAGCCGGAGCATATTCAATAGAATACTGCATGCTGATTTAGGGAATATTCAGGTGCCTAGCACGATTACCCAGTACATGGACGTCCTGCTTGTGTGTAGTGAAGTGAACAGCACTGCTGAAGGGACTCTATTGCACTCCTACAATTGCTGTCCTGCAAGGGGTATAAGGTCGACAAGGCCAAATTGCAATATTGTCAACAGGAGATGCTCTATCTGGGGCAGTTCATAACAGTGAACGGTAAAAGAATACTACTAGATAGGGCAGCGTCAGTATGTGCCACCCTCAGACCCGCCTCAGTTAAATAAATGCAGACGTTTCTGGGTCTGTGCAACTACTGGAGGGCATGGATTCTAAATTACGCGGCATTCACAAGGAAGCACAAAAAGCAAAGGATCATAAGTTACAGTGGATGGCAGACATGATCAAACAGTTTGATGATTTAAAAGAAGTCATTAGTTTGGCACCTGTACTGGACACCCCAGATTACACGCAGGAATTTTACTTGTTTTCACATCCAGATGCAAGTTTATGACAGCCGTATTGACTCAAAAGAGCACTATGGGCCATAAGCCATTGGCCTATTATAGCAGCACTTTGGATGCAGTGATGCAAGGGCAGTTTGCATGCGAACAAGCTTTAGCAGCTGCTGCTTTCGCAGTACAGAAAATGTCTATAATTGTAATGGGGTGTTTAGTTACATTGCATGTGGAACATTCTTTGTTTGCCATTCTAGAGAGGTAGAAATCTACTGTAACTACAGAAAGATCTTCAGCGTACGAGATAATCGTTTCTAAACCTCATTTACAGTTAGATGGCTAGATGCAAAACAGTGAACCCTGCCACCTTTTTAACAGACATGCCTACTAGAGAGGATTTAACGATGCACGACTGTGCCACATTCGAGGGGGAGGAGGATATTCCTAAAGCAAGGGACTGCGCATGGTCAGAGGGTGAGATACGTTTTGTTGACGGGTCTTCCATAATTGATCAGGAGGATGGGCAAAGACGGACAGGGGCAGAGGTGGTACAACTTAAGGAAGGAGAGTATAAGACGTTGGACATGTAAAGGTTGCCCATGCATTATTCTGCACGTGCAGCGGAAACTCATAGTGCTCATCAAAGCATTACAAGTGTCTTAAGGGTGTTATGTCACAATATATCCAGACTCAGTGTACTTCACAACAACAGTACATGCCGGTCTATCCCGCTGGAAGAGGAGGGGGTTTTGGAGGGTGGATGAATCCCCGGCGCAGCATGTGGCACTGCTAGAAATACTGATAGAAGCACTAGCCTCACTATCTCCCTTTTTTCTCTCTTTCTTTATCAATCTCTCTCTCCTTTTTTTCCTCTCTCTTTTTCTTTGTGTAAAAAGTACATCTTGTATGTTTCTCCTTTTCATTGTCTTGTATGTCTGTGTTTTCATTTCAGGAAAGAAGAAGATGGAAGTGACTAATGGAAATAATTTGTTAAGTAGGGATTTGAGGTGTAAATGCACGACTGAGAGGATATGGACCTATGTCTACTATTGTGGGTTGACTAGAGTCACAGGTCTTTGTGTGATGTTGATAGTACTATAGGGGATTATATTGGGGAGGGTGTTATAGGGGGAGGTGCTTTAAAGGGGGGAATGGGATTGTATATTATCCAAATGGGACAATACATATAAATGTTAATAATATGAGCCGAGTTCCATATAATAGTAATAATGTGAACACTAATAATAATAATAATAATGGAAATTAATTTAACAAGCAAAACACAACAGTGGAGGAAACTGTTAAAAGGTTGTTTTCAGCAAGTATGAGATTGTCTACCAATGCAAAATGATATAATGTTATTTCCGATAGCACTAGTAAAGATGCCATCCCTAAAAGCATGAATAGAATAATGAAAAGAGAAATACGAAGAAAGTATGACACGTATCAAGGGCTGGGTCTGGATATGATTGAGGATATCCGCCATCCAGAGTTGACCAACTCATGGTATTCTGACATGAGTGATATGGGAAGAAAAGCTGTGATTGGAAGCTCTTATGTGTGTTCACTCATTCCGCACGCGTCAGGCGCTCCCAATGTGTTAGTACCGCAAGCAGTCCCAATTATAGAGGCACAATGCCTAGTTTATCTTGTGCTATGCAGAATAAAAGGAACGTTCTAGGAACATAGTGTGCAAATGCAAATGGTGAGTCCAGATCTTGTACAGTGCAGGCAGCAGTGATTCAAAAGACATCAAGTGTGTGGAACTACCATATTCGATGGTTAAAGGGTGTAAACATGTCAATAATAACTGGCAGGACACAACAATACCTTGCTTGGCAGAAGGATGGGTAACATATAGCAACGAAAGAATAGCACAAGTGGATAATTTTTGTGCACAAATCTGGACAGAGCATATCACAAAGCTGATGTGGATTGTAACAATGGAAAAGCCGGTGCGAGTACACAAGGAAGAAGAATATAGTCTCTGTTTCTGCAGCATGGGTACAGTCTTTGTTGGCTCGAACAAACTTTCCAATAAGATTCTCCTGATCACAGACATGAAGAAAGGAACAGCGGTGATGATGGATTACTAATGGGTCTGTGGCCATATTGCACTCAGCACTATTAGTAATCCCAGAAAAACACCTGAAGGGGGAGCACTGCCTGCCGAGGCATCAACTAGTCTCATTGTCGAAAATTAAGATAAGGGCCTGTTGCTCACACAAGAGCGCCATTTCCTGCTGGGAAAATGACAGTTCCAACAAACACAGAGGATGAAAAGATTGAATTACATATACAAACTCTTCTACGTTGCTTGCTGAAACACCAGAAGAATACAGGCTCTTCAGCTCAGCAGAATCCTTTTTTGCATCTTTACTTTTGCCAGGATTGCAGGCCACAGCAAATGCCAACTGGTTGCACATCATGAGATTGGAGCTGACCCAGCCCACGAACAATGTGTTCCATGCGTTCAAGGTTGAGCTTCGTGCATTAAGACATGAGGATGCAAAACCGTTATGTGTTGGACATGTTAACAGCAATGGAAGGTTGCGTTTGTAAAAAGTTTTGTGATTTCTGCTGCACATTTGTGCCTCCAGAGGAATTGGAGAAAGCATCATTATCCCACATCATTACAGCTGTCCATGGCCTGGGTTTTTGCCTGAAGAAGGAAGGAGGAGTACAGTACAGTGATTGATTTACTATGGCATTCAGTTGGTTCCTGTCGTGGCTCAGAGCAATCGTGAAGATGTTAAGGCCCATCATCGTGTTCATCCATTATTTTCTGCATTTGTCAGCTGGGCCTTCAGTGTTGTGCCAATGTGGCACCTAATACGCAAGAATGATGGTATCAATTGGGGTTCCAAAAGCACCTCACGAGACAAAAGATATTGAAGTACAGACTGATATCCCACAAAGTGGCCCTAAATGCGAAATGCTCTCCATCCCATATGGAGATGAAGTTGATCATCAATACCATGCTATCATTTCTCCACAAAATTGCACAGAGGTTTTGGTGGACCTGGCAGGGGAGGGGGGATGCATCTATATGACTTGCTCACCTCAATAAAGCATGCGTAGGGGGAAGAGTTTTGCGGTCTTTGTGAAGGGCCTGGGTGCCAATAAAGGAAACTCAGCCATGTGTGGAAGCAGAGAGGAGGGAATGGGAGTGTAGAGGTATAGCAGAGTTTGCTACTGTAGGAGTAACAAAAGGGGGAAATGTTGGGAAGGGGGAAGCCCTACCCCACTCCCTTAGGTACCTTAGAGTGAGGTGAAATGAAGTTCGAAGCACTATGATGCGCCCAAGGATAGGGGGGACGGTGAGAAGGCCACCTCTCAGCATAAAAAGACCTGACTCCAATATAACCAAATAAAGTACAGCATAGGGTGCGTGCAGCATTGCTATTATTGCGTTAATATTAGTAACCATAGGTAGAAGGAAAGGTCTGTGCGGCACAAAAGGCATTGCATGCACTAGGCCCAAATTGTGTCAGGATTCCAGCTGTCCGGAGATCTCTGAGGAGGCAAGGCAATGCTCATCACATCATCATCTCCGAACCTTGGGTCCCGAAGGCAGTTATGACACTCAGTAACTCTCGTCTCGCCCCTGCTCATAGTTCGGCAGATGATGTTTCCTCATTACGCCAAGCTACAACTAGGACTCCCGTCCTTGCATGTACAGGGTTCCGTAGACGAGACGCCTGGAAGTTACCATGGTGACTGTGGCATCCATTGCGGGCACGGCGCAGCGTTCGACGTTTCGGAGGCGGAACCACTGGTGGCCATAGCAATACTACTTAAACTTCTGGGTTTTGGAAAATGGCGCTTCTGATTTTGAATTCTGTAAAGAACCTACAAAGTCTATTGCACTCTTGTCCCTTTTCTCCCTTGGCCTTACCTTTTTTCTTGTCTTCCCTTCTTTGTGCTTACAGACTGCTTTCCTCCGAATTATGACCACAGAACGAAGACCACTGCTTTGCAATATCTGTTTTGTCCTTGATCTCTCCATGCACGGTAAACAGACCCGGACTGCTAAACTCGACTTTCTGAACTCCTGCTGAATTGGCCAACGTCCTTCCACGCACAGAAACAGACCTGGATCGCTAACTCGACTTCCCAAATGCCTGCTGATTTTGTCTAAGTGCCACCACGCACATTAATGGACCCGGACTGTCAACTGGATTTCTTCCCGCATCCACGCTCACCAACTCCCCAGAATACTGCTACTCCTTCCCAAGATCTGGAATTCCTAAGACCTGCACTCACCTGTCTTGTCTAAGTAATCCAGTGCAGGAACTCACGGATTTCCAACCCTGGCGCTCGAACATCGTTAGGCGTCCGTGTGCTGTTTTGACAGGTGGTCCTGAAGGACGAGAGACTACTGACCACAACCGCAACCAGGCGTCCTCGTGCTGTCGGGATAGTACTCTCTGGAAAATTCTACAAGGCCCCAGTCCTCTGGTAAGACCATCTCTGCTATATCTTGTTTCTTCCGACTCTGTCAGAATACGGGGGGGAGGGAAATTAGTCTATCTGTAGATATTCAACGTGTTGCCTACACAGGTTAGCCCATACGGAATAAGCCTGGTTATTTGGACCTTTCTCTCTCATGTTGCTAATAGTTCTTCTTTTATATTGACACAGTATTTCAGTGCTGCTGACTTCCTCATCATCCTATCAGCGATCTCAGGGGTACATCCGGTGTCCATCTCTCAACTAATAGATCTCTCAGCCTGTATAAACCCATACAGAGAGTTACATTGGTATGGAGAATTCTTCGCCTACACTACAGGGGCAAGAATTCTTCGCCTACACTACAGGGGCAAAATTCTCACATCTCCCAGAACTTATCAGGTATCTGACAAATTGCGAGACAAGGGAAATCTCCAGCCATGCCTCGCGCTCGCATGGAGACAGACAACACCCCAAACTGCCACAATGCTTATTCATTGTTCTAACAGTGTTGCAAAGATGTTCGAGAGGAATGTGCCTTACAAGGCTGTGATCATAGTCCGACTCATAGTGTGCATGTTATCTCACGCTGGCCAAAGCATGACCCAGCCCATCCCCAGGCGACCACGAGTTATAGCCCACATAATTGACTAAAACTTACGACCCCCTGAATTCCATGGCAAAAAGTGCCCTTTGACAACCAACCCCAAAGTAACAAGTCCTGAAATGTTCAAAGAAACAATCGTGTTATTTGTATTGTGAGGTGCTTGTAGGGATACATTATAGTTCAAAAAAAGTGTGGAGACCTTGGAGCCAGATGGCGCGGAAGGGAGTGAGTGAAATGTGTGTGTGAAGGTTAGAGTACCGCAGAACCTCCTTTGTGCCCTTCATAAGGCATGCCAAGTGCAGAGTATGAGTGATAAAGTAGTCTTATGGTAGTAGTATAATTAATTTGTTCTTTGACCTTCGACGTGAGGAGGAGATGATCACTGCAGCACCCATGTGATGGAAGAAGGACGGATTGGGCTGCAACCAATGGCCTGGCATCCCTCATGGGGCAGGCGGATCCTGTATAGGCGCACACCAACCAGCCGCGTGGGATTTTACTATTTGTACTGCATCATGTATGACAGTGTTTTCCTTTAAAAGACTCTGCTTGTACTACTTTTCGGCAGAACATTCTTAGCAGCAGAATTCTTTGTTGTTGCTCTCATCTGCGTGTGATATTAAAACTTGTTATCCTTACAAGATCCACTTGGGCCTTTCTACCCTAGCAGGTTATGTTTTCTCTGTTGTGAGCATCCAGGGACGTGCCTTCAATCACCATGCATTTGATGCATTTGTAAGTTGCAAATGGCCTCATACACAACTTGAGTCTACTTCTGCTTGCATCTGCAAGTGAAAATATTTGTGAATCGGGCCCAATGCATTCACAAATAAAGGTCCCCTCTATAAATACTTTTGAGTAAGTAAGAAAATATATTTATTACGTGCAAAAACACACCGTGAACCAGTATCAAGGCGCTAGTACATACATTAAAACATCACATTAACTCAATACAAAAACATTACATAACCATATGAACAATATAAAAACGGACCACACAATGCTAAAAACATATAAAACAGGGCTGTAACACTGCAATTTGTGACGAGTTCTAAATAAACATTTAGCAGACATCAGTAGCAAGGAAATGTCATTTAATCCTCTGTGTAAATATCAATACTGACACACTGTTTTTGTTGTGTGCTGGCAGTTTGTTCCATGGTCTACATCCGAGGGAGCCCAACAGGCTACCCCCATAGCGAGCGGTATTGTGCCTGTTCACCACTAGCAGTCCCTTCAAACTGGAGCTAATGGTAAAGGCAGAAACATATCGGTGAGCCACAGAGGGGAGATAACTCAGTGCTAATTCATTAAGGACTTTCCAAATTAGGGTAAGGGTAATTTGAGATTTGTTCTCAGTCGGCAGGCAGTTCAGTGACTACATGCACAAGAGATATGATCACGTTTTTTTTTTCAAATTAAGAATTACCCAAGCTGCTCGGTTTTGCACAGCCTCAAGCCTAGAAAGTAATCTCTTGCATAAACCAAGATAAACCGGCATGTAGCATTGTACTCTGGATAACACTCCTCCTTGAACTAATGCTTTTAGATGTTCCTGTGTTAGTAAACTACTGCACCTACTAATGGAGTGCAAGTGGAGGTGTGCATTTTAGCCTACCACACCCAATTGTCTAGAAAATATCAACTTGCTATCAAATAAAACACCCACATTCCTGGCTGATTCCACATGAGTTGGTTTTACTCCAAGGCAGGATGGCAATGCAAATGGTAGGGGGACTCAACTGCCTGGCAGACTAAGACTATTTCAGTCTTATGACCATTAAGTTGTAAGTAATTGTCCTTCATCCAGCACTGAACCTTAGCCAGACATTCTCCCACCACTCTATCATTGTCAGAGGTTCCATGAACATCAGCCAGAGGTTTGGTGTCCTCAACATAAATCTGACACACAAGCCTCAACTTCTCAATCAGATGGAGCAAAGGATACATATACACATTAAAAAAGAGAGGGGACAAAGCAGAGCCTTGCCGAAACCAACAAGATAGTAGAGTGCTTGGTGAGATAATACTTCCTACTTGTCCCCTCTGCAGCCTATACTTAAGGTATGAATTCAACCATGCCATATGTTTCTAAGTGTTTCAATAAAACACCGTCCTCTACAGTGTCAAAAGTCGTTGACAAATCTTAAAGGATGGGTGCTGCTGGGCATTGATTATTTCTTAAATGAAGATGTTTTTCCTGTGTTTAAAGGGCAGAAGCCTGATTGTGGATCTGGCAAAAGGTGGCTATGTTCCAAATATTTGGAAAGTTGGCCAATTGATTTGCCTTGCATAATTTTCCTTATGAAGGTTAAACTCGAAATAGGCCTAATGTTGGAGGGATTGGTGGCATCTAAGTGAGCCTTTTTCAAAAGAGGTGTGATTTGGGCTTGTTTCAGCAGAGCACGAAATACGCCTCTCTGGAAAGAGGCATTCATCATTCAGTAGCACAATTTACTCTTCAAGAAATCATGATTGTAGAGGGTCCAACGATGAACCACAGACTTCCCTGCTCATTACACTCTTTATTTTATCTACACTAGACAGCAAGTCAAAACACTTGAACTCTACCTGGCCCTGAAACAGAACATGGGGGGAAAGATCATGCACTCATGGCTCAGCTTTAATGATTTTGAATTATCATTTTAAACAATGACGATAATGCTTGAGTAGGGACCAAGTTTTTCGAGTCCTCATGTGGTGCGACAAGCTCCTGATCAATTTTGAACAATTCAGCACTTTCAGATGATTCCGTACATATGCGCTCAGTAAAATGATTTTTCTTGCATTTTTGATAATAGGCACTGTGTCAAATTTAGCTGCATATTTAGCTGCCTTTTTGAGTATATCCAATGTGTCATATTTAGCTGCATTTTCGAGTATATCCACTGTCATATTTAGCTTCATTTTTGAATATATCCACTGCACCATATTTCGTTGCATTTTTTAGTATGATATGATATGATATGGCATTTGTAACGCGCCTATACACAAGTGTTTCAAGGCGCGACGAGGCAGGGAGGGAGGACAAAGGGAAGACAAACAATGATCTTACTAGGCCGGGTGTCATTCAGATTGCGCAAGTGCATGGGAAGAGGGGAAGGGAAAGTGCAAGGGGAAGGAGAGGGGAAAGTGCAGTACTGGAGTAGTGGAATAACAAGATAAATAATAAGGGCCAGCTGGTGGCAAGTGCAAGGTAAGTGCAGACAAGTGCTGGGAAGGGGGGCTGTAGGGATACAGAGACAGTCCCGCAGTGCAGGGGTTGCCAGGGAGGCAGTGCAAGGGGAGAGTGGCTGGCCAGAGACTGAGATCGGTGAGAGTGTGGCCCAGTTGCAGATTCAGTGCAGTTTCAGTCAGGAATTTAGCAGGGGAGAGAGGGAGAGAAAGCAGAACCAAAGAGGAAGGTTTTGAGGTGTTTCCAGAACTGGAGATGGTCCTCATCAAGTTTCAGGGAGGCAGGAAGGCTGTTCCAGAGGGAGGCCCCTGCCGCGGAGAGAGATCTACCCCCAACTCGTTGCTTGAAGAAGCGGCTGACCCTGAGGGAAAGGGAGGCGGATGAGCCAAGAGCTCGAGCAGGAAGATATTTAGGAAGAGAGAGTTGAAGGTATTTTGGCCCCAGGCCCCAGAAGGCCTTGTGGACAATGCAGAGGGTTTTGAACTTAATCCTTGCAGCCACTGGGAGCCAGTGCAGAGCTTTCAGTCCTGGAGAGATACGGCCCCTGGGCTTGAGGCCAAGGACAAGTCTCGCAGTCCTGTTCTGGATGAGTTGCAGAGGGTGGAGAGTAGAGGCAGGCAGATTTAGATGGAGGCTGTTAGAGTAGTCCAGCTTAGAGAGAACCAGGGCTCTGGAGACAGTGAGCTTCTGGGGGAAGGAGAGGAAAGGAAGAATACCTCTGAGGAGGAGCAGCTGGTAGTGTGACTTCTTGGAGACGTCAGATATGTGAGGAGAGTGTGGAGTCGGAGATGACCCCAAGGTTTTTTGCCTTGCATGTAGGAGCAGGAAGAGGGCCTAGAGAGGCCGGCCAGAGAGCTGCAGGGAAGGAGGGAGTGGGTTTGCCAATGAGTAGAATCTCAATCTTCCTGGCATTAAGGCAGAGGTCATTGGCGGCACACCATTCCTGGATAGCAGACAAACAGTCAGAGATGAGGGAAAGAGAGGAGGAGGCCGAGGGTAGCCTGAAAATGAGCTGGGTATCACACGCATAGCACTGAAAGTTGGAGCAGAGAGCGGCGATGCGGTGGGCGAGGAGTGCCAGTTATTGGTTGAACAGCCAGGGAGAGAGGTTAGACACCACAGGTAGAGAAAATGTGTCAGAGAGGAAGGACCCCAGTTGGACCTGGGAGGGTCAATTGGAGAGGAAAGAGGTCAGCCATGCCAGAGCATGACCAGTGATAGCTACTGTGTCATACTTGGTTGCATTTCTTTTTAGAATCTATCCTTGCTTAAAACTCGCCCATTTAAACTTAGCTGCCTTTAAGTAGAGCCACTGTGTTAAACGTAGCTCCATTTTTAGTATGGACACTGGGAATCATTACATGTTTGGTGGTATCCGGCTGGACAAATCCATCAGAAATACCACCAAACGGTATTACTGTTACCGGCACTTGGTCTAGCGGAATTACTACCAGATTACAAGTGCTGGTATGGGCAGTAAATCCACATTCCATGGTATACTATTGTAACGCTATATTGGTAGACCACGCTCAACATAGGGAGCCTCTCCAATTAAGATGGCCCACAAAATCCCATTGATTTTCTTTATTCGGCTAGCCCTATCTATGATTTAAATAGAGCCACGTAGATCCCTCCACCTTGCCAATAATGAGCCAAGAACTTGACCGGGTGTAGAGAGAATATATATTTATTTAAAGTATAGATTCAATAAATCTTGCACTCAATGGATACACACAACCTTCTCTGTGGCACAAAACTACAAAGCTTCACTATAAAACCCATGGTTTCCTTTTTGTAATAACCTCGTAAATATCACTTAATAAGGTTTAGATTTAAAACAAAGCACAGTTTTGGTTGTCAAAGCCTGTTACTCATTACACATGCAGTCCTTTATTCGAGTTAATTCCCTGCACACCTGAACATGCTAGCAGTTTTGAAAACACACAGAATATGAAGATATTTTTTTTATTTATGGAACCTTTCTTTCTGCACCCCAAAGGTAATACCAAAATCGTTCTGCTATCAGGGTCACTCACTCACTCTCGGAAAGAGAGTATATTTTTCAATGTAGAATTATGCTGGGTTTCATTTTACAAAGCACCTCTCCCCCCAGCAGCCAAACCCAGGCATCAATTACATGCAGCACCCCCCTGTTTAAAGGCCAGGTCTAGGGAGTGTGGACAGTTAGAAATGTAATTTTGGGACAAGGGAACGCTTTTGTTCAAAGGCAAGGTTCAAGGAGTGGTGGCAATCATGAATTTCGTTTTGGGACTGGAACACCCATCTATTTCAAGGCAAGGTTTAAGGAGTGTTGACAGTTGGGAATTTCATTTTGATACTGGCAACCCCATTTGTTTTAATGCAAGGTGTAAGGAGTGGTGACTGTTGGAAATTTCGTTTTGGGCCAATTAAACCCTTGTTCTTTAGAGAAGTTTGGGGTTGACAGGAAAAATAAATGCACCCAATTACTTTAAAGACAATGGTCCTCATTACAAGTTCTCTGGCCGGACTTAACGCTGCCGTTATAACCATACCGGCTCTGTTTCCGCGATCGTCAAATTATGACCTACGGACCCGGAAATACCACCACCATAAACCGCCACCGCTGAGTCAAGGCACCTGTAAACTTTGCCTGCACGGAAACCCCCCGTTACCGGCAATACAAAACACCGCGAGCATTACAAGTAGCATGGACATGGAAACACAGCCACAAAAGTAGCGCTAAAACCGTGACCACAGTGGTGGTATCGCCACCACCGCGAACATGACGTTAAACAGTGCCTGGTGATCTGAATCAGGCCAAAGGTGCACCAAATGAGCCCAGCTGGACCCAGCAGGCCACAGGGAGCCTACAAAAGGGCCACACCGAGGCCAACTCCAAACAGAACTATGCAGGCAGCAGCTCTAGTGGCATTGGGACTGGGGCTATTGAACCAACAGGCAGCACTGCACATGATGGCAGTAATGGTGCAGAGGAGGAGGCGGAGGAGGCGCAGGCAGCACTTAGCAAACCCTGTACCCACGCCAAACCCTATTGTCCAGCCTGCACGACCCGCAGGCAGCCTGCAATACCCCGTATCAGGGCCGCACCCTGGAACCTGACCCCAGGACAGATCCACACATTATACCGGCTGGACCGTCCAACAATCATGTATATCACCACCATGATAGAGGATGACATCAGCAGCCACATTGACATAACCACCGCCACCCCTCCCCCCTCCTGAAGGTGCTGTTGGTACTGAATTTCCTTGGCACCGGAACTTATCAGCACACAGTTGGTGAGCTGCACAGGCTTTCACAACACTGTTTCTCAGAAATACTGGTACAGGTACTGGATGCCCTGTTGCGCAATGTGTCTGAACACATTGCCCTACCCCCTACCCTTGCCCAGGTCATTGCCACCAAGTTGGCCTTCCATGCCATTGCAGGCATACCAAATTGCATAGGTGCAGTAGACTGCACCCACATAGAGCTGACAGTACCACGTGCCATCGAGAGGGTGTACCGCAATAGGAAACTGTAACACTCACTGAATGTACAGATGGTATGTGATGCCGCACAAGTGATAACACATTGCTGTGCACATTTCCCGGGATCAACACATGATTCAATGGTCTGCGCAATTCGACATTGCCACGGTACATGGAACGCTACGCTGGACAAAGCACATGGCTATTGGGTGAGTAGAACTGCCAATGAACAGTCCCTGTGGAAGTGGGGTGTGTGTCCAGGCAATGACCTATGTGAGTGGGCTGCTACGCTTCCACATGCATCACCCCCCACCCATTGAGTGAATAGTCAGCACAACCCACACATCACAAAGCTACACATGACAGGTTGCCACAGTGTGCCCGTACACACCCTGCCACATGACACACACAGCCAATACTACCACTGGCCCATACACCTGGAGCCACTCAATACATTTACCCACAATATGCACCATTGCCCCACAATGCACATGATGCCTGCACATGAGACATCCTGCATCGACAACATCATCACAGTCAATTGATTGACTCCGCCATGTGTGTACATCACTGCACAATGCCATACTTACCAATCAATATTTCCGGCAGGGGCAACTACACACGCACATCAATTTGTTGGTAAATGTCCAGATGCCAACGTCCACTACAATGACCCAGGAATGGCAATCAACCACCGGTCCAACCACTGCCTGCCACATATGGATGAATGATCGATGACACATGATTGCACTGTATCTGATGAAGACATGATACAACAAACACTGACATATCCCCCACATCCCATGTAGGTGATGCTGGATATGCACTCACGCCATGACTGATGACGCCAGTACAGAGGGCAAGGAACAGGCATGAGGAGGTGTACAACAGGGCACACGTCCGCACACGTGGCATGATTGAGAGGACATTTGGACTACTGAAGGCCCGGTTCCGCTGCTTGAGCAGATCTGACGGATCACTGCTCTACAGCCCAGTGAAGACAGGTAAAATCACACTAGTTTGTGCCATGCTGCACAATCTGTGCTTGCGCAGGAACATTTTGATGCCCCCAGACGCAGAGGATGAAGATGGGGATGGAGATGGCGATGGAGATGGGGATGGAGATGGAGATGGGGATGGGATGGCTGCACCTCCTCCTGGGGGTGCACAAGATGGACAATGAGCACGGGATACACTGATTCGCATTTACTTTTGAAAGACTGCACATTGACAGCATTGCATGGATATGACGATGCCAGTTAATAAATTGATGGACTGCAAATGAAATGATGGATGTCCACTCTTGAATGTTTTTTTCAATGAAGATATATTTTTAACATTACAACAGGGAAGAAGGTGCATTGGGTAGGGAAGCTGTACACCCGTGCCCACCCACCATCCTAACATACCCACACCCAACCAGGCCCCAAATCACTAACCCTCTAATGAACCTCCCTCACCACCCAAACGTACCCACCCCCAACCAGGCCCCAAATCACTAACCTCCTAATGGACCTCCCCCACCACCCAAACGTACCCACCCCCTTACACCCTTCTTGTCCCTATGTGTCCTGCAGTGCCAAACAAACATGTAATCATTTGCGTGTGGGCTTCTGCGCACGGGCATCCTTGACAGAGGGCCCTGTTAGGCAACTTGAGCACCTCCGTGGGCTGGCAGACGTGGAGCTGGGTGGGGTGGTGCTAGTGGATGGCACTGTTGCTGGCATTGGTGGCAAACGTCCCAGATATGCCTGCTGGGCAAGCAACATAGACTCGGCAATACTGGAAGTGTTGTTGTTGCCCTCCTGCACATGGCGTGCCAGGGTCACTATGGTGATGGCAAAGCGTTCAATTGACCCTGATAGCCGATGCACAGATGTGCTGTAGCTCTCCCTCTGCAGCCTGGACTCCTCAAACTGCCTTTCCGCTAGCTGGGTGAGGGTAGCCTGCTGGTCCTCCATCCGCTGCATGCATGCATGCATTCAGCTCAGCCCTTGAGGGGGTTGGCAACCTCATCAAACTGCATAGTGATGTTGGGCTGAACAGGTGGTCATGGAAGAATTCCAAGTCATCTAGGTTGGGCACCTCCCCCTGTGGCCCAACATCAGACTGCAGTGCAGGGGCACTGTTGTCGCTGCCTGCAGCCTCCTCCAGAGTGCAGATATTTTCTGGGGTGGGTTGTGTAGGCATGATGGGTGCCTGTGGCACCTGTGAGGCAGCAGGCAGCTTGGAGATGGTGGTGCTGGCGGCCAGTACATGTGGCCGCCAGCACCACCACACACAGAGGGCATGCTATTAGTTGTGTGGTGGTACCTGATGGGTGCATCACATGCATCAGACAGGTTGATCAGTGAACATTTGCATTTACACGCATATGATTGTTTAGGGTCATGTATTGTAGGGATGTTGCTCATCCTCCGGGTCATGATTGGGTCCTTTTGGGCACTCATGCACTGGCTGGGGGGGGTTTGTTAATGGTCCTTTGGAGCACTCATGCACTGGCTGGGGGGGGGGGGTTCTTAATGGGTCCTTTGGAGCACGCCTGGCCTCAACAAGTACTCATATGGAATTCATATGTGTGCAATTACCAGCATCTGCAGGTGGGCTCACTCCTGCCTCAGCATCCCCAATCCCATGGAGGGCCTCAAGGTGGAGGACACTGCTGCAGTGCTCCTCCCATGCCTGCAGCCTCAGTGGGGAAGGGGGCCCTCCACCTGTGCCACTGCTGCATTGCCGGTGTGTTGTGATCAGGTTTCGCACCTTCAGTCTGAAGTCGTCCCGCCTCTTGTGGCAGTCCTTGACGCTCCTCATAGTCACGCCCACAGCTGTGCACTTGCATGCAGCTTCGGCCCACACATCCTTCCTGTGCTGCTGTGTTGCACGCCGTTGGTCTGCACTAAACAGCATTTCGGCATGCTGCACTATGTGGTCCACCAATACAGTGAGCTCTGCCTCGCTGAAGTGCTGTTTGCGTTGTCTCTGGACAGGGATCCTGGCTGCCATGCTGGTGGTCCTTTTTGGCTTCTCAGTGTGCAGATTTAGCCTGTGCTGACTCTGGATGGCAGTGGGTTGTGCTTTATATGATGGCCGCCTCTCTATTTCCGGTTTTCGCTGTCATGGTATCTCCGCTTCCGTGTCCGTGAGGACGGCGGCGGACACGGTTTTTACACTGCTTGTGGGGCCGGTATGTCCATTTCCGTGGGTGTTTATGTGGCGACGGTGACACCGTTTCCACATCCGTGTGGTGCGCGCGACCGACAGCCCGTAATCGCCCGATCTTTCCGCAACCTTGCGGACATGGAACCTTTATTATCGTCATCACGAAAACACTGCATTCCGGACCAGAGAACTTGTAATGAGGCCCAATAACTTTCCGCTAGGAAAGAGGGTAGGGTTTTCTAAACTCCTCTAAGCTCCCCCGTGAGTCAAGCTATTTGGGAGTTCATTAAATTAATATTTGGTCAAATATACTAAGGGTCTAATTTGCACCCTACCCACTACTAAGGGAAAAGATTAAGGCAGGCAGGTTCCCCACTTGGATCAATCTACTTACATTGGAAAGCTTTGTTTTTGGGCACTCAGGAAAGACAGCATTGCTCCTCTTCAGGACAGCGCAGGGTCTGGTCTCTTCAGTCAAAGATCATCACCAGCTTTGATCCCTCATATGGTTCTCCTTAATAACAGGGCCCAGTCAGCTTTCGGCTTTCCAAGTTTCTCCCTCCCATGCAAGGTTAAGGCTCATCAATTTGTGGCCCTTCCACCCAAGTAATTTCAGGGAGCTGTATCAGGATTCACCCAGATAGATTATGGCAAGTATCAGTCAATAGGTTTGGCGGCTCTTTCCCTGTAAGATGTTTGGGCATCCCTCCCTCCAAGATATTTTTTTTGGTAGGATTTTTATGTCTGTCTGTTTGTCTTCTTTCTCCATAGAGCAAGCACTTTTTAATGCCTAAGTCCCTCCCATGAAGCACTTTTTAATGCCTAAGTCTCTCCCATGAAATATTAAGATCAGGAGATGTCAACTTATTAGCCTTTAATTTTTATTGGACCACTGCAGTTCTCTCCTACCCCCAAGGTTCATCCCCTGTCTGCCGATAGGCCCATGTAGTTCGATGAATGAAGTTAAGTGGAGAGGAACACACCTACTGTCATTTACAGTTTTTTTTTACATGACAGCCTTTTCACTCAAAAAGTCCCTACATGGCAAAATGTCGTAATTTACCAGTAAATGCCATAATATATAGATATTAATGTTCCCCTAACCATCAAGGATAGATGGAGCTTACTTTCGCTTCGGCACGTTATTGCACATGTACGCTATGTTTTTTTTGCCCATAATGCAAAAACAAACATAGTTGGGAATATGAAATGTCCTTATCAGATATCTGATTTAATAAGCCATTAGCTCCCCAACTTTCAGATTTATAAACCCTTTGTGACAGCTCAAAGTACCTCTTACGGTGTCACAGGGTTATCAAAAATTGGATTCAGATACAAATGAGACTAACATAACGGGCTCATCACAAGCTTTACAATGACATAGGAATGGACTCAGTGTGACTTATCGTTGTTGAGAAAATGAACAATTATAAACATCTATTTAAACTAATGGAAATGTTCAAACAGATATGCAAATCTTGAGTTTTATATCAGCACTTTCCTTAAGTTTCAGTCTCCATTTCATTGAAACCAGTGGTTCAGAGCCTGTTTGCTTCAATGTTGATTTAGCCTGCAATAAAATGATCAATCACTCTTGAGGAGCCCAAAGCTGAGGTAATGGATAATGCAGAGATTGTATCTCTCTGAATAGGTGGTCTCTGATGTCATGAAGCTGTGCTGGCATTTACTTTTTGTACTTTGCAGTCTCGAGTCTACCATTTTTTAGATCTTTAAGTTTATATTTTTTTCAGCACAGCACTAACCCAGGCTTGCTCTGTTGAACGAACCCATCATAAATACCTTTTATGCATGAGCGTCAAAGACATCTCCCTTCCAGATAAAGAGCCAAGCAGACCTGCAATGGGAGAATGTCCTTCAGAAATCTGGCCAGCAACTAGGGGCATGTCTTTCTTGGGCTCATAAGGGATTTACATGTTGCATTTGCAAGCAAAACAGCCTTTTCAATTATTACACTCATTTTCCATGTGCAGCCTTTATTTCTTTTAATAACTGCATCTTTCTGTTATTGTTCAATGCACTTTTGAATCAGTGTATTTTCTTCTTTCACACAGCATTGGTTTATTAATGGTGCAACTGAAAGTGCAACCCTGAAGTTCATTTGCTCATTCAGAATGAACAGTTTTCCTTTTTACAATGTTCTTTGTGTCACTTCCAGCAAGACACACATTTTGCATTCACTAGGCCCCTTCCCTGTGATAAGGTGTTGGGGTTGGCAATGTCATTTTTTCAGTGTGCCCTTTTCCATCAAACCAATGTGTTTCACAGTAGAGGCCTAACCTTGCCTTTCAGTTACATTTTCTGGGGCTGTCATTAAACCCCACAAGTCCCCCCAGATCTTTTATCTGGATAACCTGTAGGAAGGATAGGGGAGAGTAGGGTTTTCCAAGGAAGTCCTTTATATTGGAACCCATCCTGCTCATTTTCCTTTCTGAGGGAGTGGGTGCTCCATCCTCCACTTCTGTATTTCTGTCATAGGGAGGTATGGTAAGGAACCCCTCTACTTTTCTTGGTTGCTGGGGTCTTCCCTGGACTCCACTTCGCCGGTTCCCCAGGCTGGAAGGGAAGGAGGTTATTGTTCTATAAATAGGAAGAAAAAGAGAGGTTCAGTATTTGGTACACATTATATTGCCACAAAAATGTTACAGAGAATTAAAGGCACAATATTTAAGAGAAACATAGAGCATTACTTAGAATTACACAAATGGATGGCAGATTACAGACATTTTTCAGGACCATACTTTTCTATTTGACGTTTTTCGTAGGTGTTAATTAATTTGCCCCCTGTTATGTATATTTCAGTCTCCGTACAGACTTTTCATTCTTCCTTCTCATTCCTCAGATGGGTCCTCAGCTCGCCCTTCATTGGGCCCCCCAATCAGTCATAAACCTTGTCTGGAATGACAGCTTTTCAACTGATTGATATGGACACATTCCTCTTCCATGTGTTCTCCGCTTGGGATGCGGATCTTGTATGCAATAGGTGATATGTACAATTTCAAAGGCACCACACCAAGACAGAAGGAATTTCCATTCCTTGGTCTGATTCCTCTGAAAATTGCTCAGGTAAATCTTGTCACCTACCTTGGACTCCTTCTTTGTGGCCTTTAAATCATAATATGTTTTCATTTCTTCAGCAGACTTTCCTAAATTGCGCTAAGCATAAGCAAAAGCATGCTGGAGGTGCTTCCTTAAATTTACAATGTACTCATGAGTAGTGGATGCATTTATCAGTGCCTGCTCCAGAGTTCTATAGAGCAGATGCTGAGGTAACACCATTTTCCATCCGGTCATACGCTCAATGGAGACAATTTTGTTGCAGAAGATGGTATAGACCTAATAGCAATCAGGACAAGTGCTAATCAAATGTCCCTAATGAGTCCAGAGTCTGCCACACACTTCTTTAAGATGCTCACAATTGTCCTGTTGTATCTCTCTATCCCGCCGCTTGAGGCTAGGTAGTAGGCAATTTAGAGTTTTCTTTTTACACCTAGAATCTCCCACATCTTCGCCTTCACCTCACTGGTAAAATGACTTCTTCGGTCCAACTCAATACTTTCGGGGGGCCGAAACAAGAGAATATGTGATTTATTATTAGTGCGGCAACTGTCCCTGCCTTATAATTTGCGGCAGGAAAAGATTCTACCCACTTTGTGAACAAGCATGTTACTGTCAACATGTACTTCTTTCCTCTAGAGGACCGAACCACTGGCCCGATTAAATCGATTTGCAAATCTGACCAAGGCAGTGTCATTCCCCTTTTATGTGAGGGAGCCCTGTGTATGAGTAAACTGGGTTGAAATTGAGCACACAAGACACTGCTTTAAATTAAGGTTTAGGTCATGACCCATGTGTGGCCAGTAGGAAACTATGTGCTAGATTTCCAATGTCATATGAAACCACCTATGACTGGCAGTGGCTGTGTCATGATATGATATGATATGATATGATATGGCATTTGTAACGCACCTATACACAAGTGTTTCAAGGCGCAACGAGGCAGGGAGGGGGGAACATGGGGAGGACAGACAACGATCCTACTAGGCCAGGTGTCATACAGACCGCGCAAGTGCAGGGGTAGGGGGAAGGGAAAAGTGCAGTACAAGGTAAGTAGAATAGAAATAAATAGATAAATAAATAAATAGGGCCAGCTGGTGGCTAGTGCAAGGTAAGTGCAGACAAGTGCTGGGAAGGGGGGGCTGTAGGGATACAGAGATAGTCCCGCAGTGCAGGGTTTGCCAGGGAGGTAGTGCAAGTGGAGAGTGGCTGGGCCCAGGACCGAGGTCGATGAGAGTGGCCAAGTTTCAGATTCAGTGCAGAATTTAGTGAAGAATTTAGCAGGGGAGAGGGAGAGAGAAAGCAGAAGCAAAGAGGAAGGTTTTGAGGTGCTTCCGGAACCGGAGATGGTTCTCCTCAAGTTTCAGGGAGGCAGGAAGGCTGTTCCAGAGGGAGGCTCCTGCCGCAGATAGAGATCTACCCCAGCTCGTTGCTTCGAGAAGCGGCTGACCCTGAGGGAGTTGGAGACGGATGAGCGAAGGACTTGGGAAGGAAGATATTTAGGAAGAGAGAGTTGCAGGTATTTAGGCCCCAGGCCCCAGAAGGCCTTGTGGACAATGCAGAGGGTTTTGAACTTAATCCTCGCAGCCACTGGGAGCCAGTGTAGAGATTTCAGTCCTGGAGAGATACGGTCCCTGGGCTTGAGGCCAAAGACAAGTCTCGCAGTTCTGTTCTGGATGAGTTGCAGAGGGCGGAGAGTGGAGGCAGGCAGATTAAGATAGAGACTGTTACAGTAGTCCAGCTTCGAGAGAACCAGGGCTCGGGAGACAGTGAGCTTCTGGGGGAAGGAGAGGAAGGTAAGAATACCTCTAAGGAGGTGCAGCTGGTAGTGTGACTTCTTAGAGACGTCAGATATATGAGGAGAGAAGGAGAGTGTGGAGTCAAAGATGACCCCGAGGTTTTTTGCCTTGCAGGTAGGAGCAGGAAGAGGCCCAAGAGAGGCTGGCCAGAGAGCTGCAGGGAAGGAGGGAGTGGGTGTGCCGATGAGTAGAATCTCAGTCTTACTAGCATTAAGGCGGAGGTCGTTGGCAGCACACCATTCCTGGATAGCAGACAGACAGTCAGAGATGAAGGCAGGAGAAGAGGAGGCCGAGGGTAGCCTGAAAATGAGCTGGGTATCGTCCGCATAGCACTGAAAGTTGGGGCAGAGGGCGGCGATGCGGTGGGCAAGAAGTGCCAGATACTGGTTGAAAAGCCAGGGAGAGAGATTAGATCCCTGGGGAACACCACAGGTGGAGAAAAAGATTTCAGAGAGGAAGGACCCAAGTTGGACCTGGGAGGGTCGATTGGAAAGGAAAGAGGTCAGCCACGCCAGAGCCTGACCAGTGATACCCAGGTTATCGCGGAGACGGTTGAGCAGGATGGCATGGTTGACAGTGTCAAAGGCAGAAGAGAGATCGAGCAGAATGAGATCACACGGAGTGATGGAGTCGAGGTTCAAGAGCAGGTCATCACGGATGTTCAGGAGAGCAGTTTCCGTGCTTCTGGCCGCTCTGAAGCCGGATTGGTGGTCATGAAGACTACCAACAGCTTCAGCATGGAGGTTAAGCTGGGAGATGGCCAGTTTCTCCAGGAGCTTGCCCAGGAAGGGAGTGATGGAGATTGGGCGATAGTTAGCCGGGCAGGAGGGGTCGGCAGAGGGTTTCTTAAGAAGAGGGTGCACAAGGGAGTGCTTGAGGGGGGATGGGAAGACTCAAGAGGCGAAGGAGAGGTTGCAAAAGTCAGCCAGGGCAGGAGTCAGGGAGTCGATGTGGTCCTTGATAGTTTTGGAGGAACAGGGGTGAACCTGTTTAGACGAGACTTTCATAGATCGGACTTGTCTGGAAACTTCGTCAGCAGAGAAAAGGGGAAAGGCAGAGAAGGAGGGAGGAGGGGTGGCTGCAGAAGGGCCGGAGGAAGAGCAGGGAAGCGAGGGAGGGAGGTGATAGGAGGAGAGTGAGGATAGGATGTCCTGAGTTTTAGAGATGAAGTGAGATGCCAGTGCAGTACAGAGGGCCTGGGAGGGGACAGGAGAGGTAGAGACTGCAGCAGGGGTGGCAAGCTCCTTGCAGATTTTAAAGAGTTTGGCCGAATTGTTAGATGCCGCAGAGATGCGGGCTTGGATAAGGGCTCTCTTCTTGGTGAGAACGGAGAGACGGTATTGCCTTTGGAGCAGGCGGCAGGCCAGTTTGTCAGAGGATGAACAAGAAGCACGCCATTTCCTCTCTGCCACCCTGCACTTGCGTTTTAGGGTGACGAGATCCGAATCATACCAGGAGTTACATTTGGCTTTGGGCTTCAGGCGGATTCTCATGACAGGGGCCAGGATATCAAGAGTATCAGAAATAGCAGAGTGGAGCAAGGAGAGGGCTGTGTCAGGGTGGGAGTCAGCCGAAGGGGGTGGGGGGGGAGAAGGTGGCAGCGAAAGCCTCAACTGACACGCGCTTCATGGGTCGGATGACCGAGAAGGTGGGTGGCAATGATGAGGGTGGCTTGGCCTATGGGGTAGGGAGGGTGAGGTGGGAGGATAGGAGAAAGTGATCACTCCAGGAGAAAGGAGTGGAGAGAGGGACTGAGAGGGGAAGGTCAGAAGAGATCAGAGCATCAAGAGTGTGCCCTGCAGAATGAGTAGGCCCAGATGGGAGAATAGAGAGTGAGAGAGAGTCGCAGAGGTCACGAAAGAGTCCAGTGGGGGGACAGGAGGCATCTAGGTGGATGTTGAAGTCACCAAGAAGGAGGAGTTGAGTGGTAGTGGACAGGAGTGAGGAGGAGAGGTCATCCCACTCGGAGAGGAAGGAGGAAATTTGACCAGGTGGCCGATAGATAGTAGCCACGGTAAGGGAATGGCTAGGAGAGAGAGAGAGTCGGCAGACAAGACATTCAAAAGAGGAGTAGGTCTGCGTAGGAGTGACAGTGGCAGGAATCCACTCAGGGAAGATAAGGGCAACACCCCCCCCTGCACAGTTGGGCCTGGGCACGGAGAGGATCTTGTAACCGTCAGGTAGGAGTGTGTCAAAGCTGGTGACAGAGCTGGCTGTGAACCATGTCTCAGTGAGACCCAGGACGTCAAGGTCCAGTTCCTCAAGAAGGTGACAGATATCAGAGGAATGCTTGATGGCAGAGCGAGAGTTAAGAGTGGCAATGTGGAGAAGGTTGCCATCCTTGAAGGACTTCCGGGGAGGGGTACAGATCAGAGGTACGCCCTGCAGAGGTGTAGAAGAAGGAGGTGAAGAAGGAGCAAGAGAGGGGGCAGGGAGGGAGGGTAGAGGCAAGGTAGCCAAGGACAGAGGAGGGGGGACAGCAGGAGAGGAGAGGAAGTTGATGAGGCGAGGGAAGCGTCTATCAAAGAGGTGAAGGTTGGCCTGAGGGCCTTGGACCAAGACGGTCCCATTAGCGTAGACATTAATGATGGCCTTAGAAGAGTGGAAGGGGGCCAAGAGGACATCCCAGCGGGTGCCACCATTAATGGGAGAAGAGGAAAAAGGAGAGAGCACAGAGACCATATGAAGGGTCCATAGGTCAGGTGAAGGCACAAAAAAGAGGATGTCAGTGAGAGTTTCCTTAGAGCAGGCACTAGTGTAGGTGTCAGCGATAGGGAGGCCTGGGTTGGAGACCAGGATGTCCTTTTTAAACTTTTTCCTACCAGATTTACTGAGGAGAGCAGGATAGTCAATAGAGAAGCAGTTAGAGAAGATAGGCGAGATAGAGAGCACCATAGAGTAGGAGGGAGTGGGGGGGAAGACAGACGATGTGAGAGCCTGCAGACAGGAAGAGAGCGGCAAGCACAAGTTTACCACATTTAAGAACAGCAACAGTAATGCGTTTTAGGTACACAGTGGAGAGTCCACCTAAGTTTGAGAATCCTGCGAGGGGAGAAAAACCCTAGTATACCACATTTAAGAACAGCAACAGTAATGGTCATGGGCATGGTTCAACATCAGACTTTGGAATGAGGTAGTCACCACCCACTGGGCACAATCAGATAGGGCCCTCTGTACCAACAAACCGTCTTGGATCCGGAACACCTTGGAACACTTCATCAACACCTGGAGATCCTCTTTACTGGCATAATACTATTCTGTTAGAGGAAAACTCGCAGAGTCTTCAATGTGTTAATAGAATGTTCCAATAATCAGGTCCCCTTTCTATGCAGTGATCAAATCTTCATCTGGGGAATCTTTACTCTACTGGGCACTAGAAAGCTTACTGTTGGCACATGTTTGTGACCTGGTGACATCAGCAACTTGGATTTCACCCAGCAGGATTCCATATCTATGAAATCCCCATGCAGAACTCTGGTTTAAGCCAGCTGGTCAGACAGGTCTTTCTCCGTCTCATCTGCTCCCTCTATTTTGGAATGACCTCTTACTTTCTTCCAGTAGATGGTCATTTCATTAGAGGTCAACAGATTAGCAATTGACTGGATCAGTTAGCCATGCTTCAAGGGTTTGTTGTTGGCACAAAGCATGCCTCAATTGTTCCAGTTAACCAGTTGTTCAACGAACCCGTTCCTGACATAATCAAAGTCAGTGATTATGACCAGTTCTTTGAGTTTGTGGCATTCTGCAGTGATGATTTCTTGATAAACGACCATCAACACTGCCACCTTACTACTTTGGGGATCTGCTTTGTAACCAGCAAAGGGCTCTGGGGTATCATTCACCCAGCCATTCCCAATGCCAGCCACAAGTTATTTTTCCTAATTATTACCAACATCCTACGGGCAACCATCCACATAAACTGTGGCTATCCCCTGACACGTGTCTTCCTCATAGACCTTGTACAGGGGAGTTAAGTACACCGCCATATTGTTGTTGGTTATTAGACTTTCCTCCTCGAGACAGTTTTCTTGAGCACAATCATGCAAGTCCACCAACCCTTGCACTAGAGGACTCCTATCGCTTTGGCCATACCTGACCTCAACAGGAAAGCCATGCATAGACAGAATCCAGGAAGTAATTCTGGAATTACTTATCTTCCCCACCTAGGTTCTGTCACTGTAAATATTACAAGGTTTGGTGAGGAGTCTCTATGATGATGTGCTCCCCTCAGATGAATGGGCAGTAATTTTTCAATGCCCATTCCTTTGCCAGCAGTGCCTTTTCGCAGTCATTACATTTTTCCTCCACGGAGTACAATGTTTTTCTTGCCTACAAGATAACTTTTTGGAACTGCTCGTGATTTTGGTACAATACCGGTGTTAGGCAAGTGTCTGAGAACCCGCCTCCAAGTAGAATACCTTATACTTGATGACCCCACTCTCACTCGACTCCGGCCTTCAATATATGGACCAAGGGTCGAGTGACCTCTGTGTAGTCTTCAATGAACTTCAGACTATAATTAGTGAATCCAAGAAGGATTCTTAATTCTTGCAGAGTAGTAGGGTCTTTTAATTTCAATAAGGCTTCCACATTCATCGCCTGGGGATTACTGGGTCAGAACGTAGAGGATTTCTGCTATATGTTTTTCCACAGTTGAGCTATTGATCAGGACATCATCTACATAGGCCAGGTTTCCCCTTTTACCAAAATTGGGCATGGCCTCATGAAGAACGATGTTGAACTTATTGCCAGAGTTTATGTATCCAGAGGGGGTTCAGGTCTATTGCTGCCCCCGAAGGTAAAGGCCAGCTTGTATTGGTCTTCCCCACTCACAGGTACAGTCCAGTCGCCGTTGGTCAAATCAATGGCTGTGTACACCTTTGACCCTTGAATCTGTGCCAGCCCTTGATCGATATAGGGAAGTGCCCATCTTGACATGTTGACCTGTTTGTTGAACTACCTCAGGTCTGCACATAGTCTTGATTGGTCGTTGGGTTTGAGTACAACCACTACCAGGTTATTAAAGGTAAGGTGGATTGGGTGAATTATTCGACTGGATTCTATATTTTAAAAAATCTCTGTGAGTGACTCCATGGATGCGAGAGGCAACTGGTATTGCTTAACAAATACTGGAGTCATCTCGGGGTCCATGGGTATGGTGGTTGAATGAATAGATATGCGTCCACAGTCAGATGAGTCCACTGAAAAGATATCTTGGAAGTACAGAAATACACGTCTCATCTTTTGTGTTTGCTCCTCGGTCTCACAGGCATCAGCAAGATTGATCCATTATTTGACCATCTGCTTGAAAACTGGAAAGACCTTGGGCCTGGCAATTTCAACAGTATCCACCAGGTGGGTGAAGAGATCTCTTTTTGAGGTGTTCACCTGGATAAGTGTTTCTAGGGATTTGAGGTAGTTGTTCTTGACTCTGACTACTCCCCATCCCTTCTGATGTTACAGGTCACCTCTTCTACACCATAAGGGCAGGAAGAGTACACCAAGGAATTCCCCCAATGCCCGGTAAAGTCTTCTTTGGAGGAATACCGTTGCTGGTGTTGAAACAGTCTTTTGGGATTGGTCCAATGATTTCATTACCCAAATCAATAGAATAATGTTGGGCTTCAACCACCACTCCAATAAAGGTGTCTGCGCCCAAAGTGATACTTTGAAGGTCGCTATTATCCACGAATATTCGAACGATTTCGTGTTCTTGGTCTACCAGTGGTGTTGGATTTAAATACAAACATTGTTGTTGGATATGGCAATTCAAATTTATATAGGCATCCCTGTGTTTGAGGTTTTGTGCTTGCTTAATTTGGAGGGGAATAGTGAATTCTTACACCTCTCCTTGCACTCGATCTTCAACTGCATAAAGCAGCAATTGAGCTGACCAAAATGCTTTTTTGATGTTGTCAAAGCCCATGGGGTTGCCCCCAGTGGTGACCAGGCTTTATTATTAATTAGGTCCAAATTAATTGCGAATCGGTTGAGAATATCACTACCAAAATGAAAGACAGAAGGGACATCTCACACGACCCAACAATTATGTTCTATGCTTTTGTTGCCAATGTAAATCTTTAGAATACATATGCTATGCAGGAAATGTTTGGAATTTGGCATTTCCAGACCTACTTCCATTTATCACTCAATTTAAATGTGGGAATGGTCTGATCTTTTGGCAGTTTCCTGAATAATTCTTCACTGATTAAGCTTTTTCCATATTCAAGCATACTCTGGTGAGCACAGGCTCCTCCCCCACATGTATATGATGGGGAAAATAACTGTTCACCATTTTTCTGTATGTCCGTCAGACTTTGAGCTGGTTCTTCATTGTCTTTATTCATGGGGCTCAATGTGTCTTCTGACTTTGGACTGGCGTAAAGTTTCAGAGTGTTCCCTTCCAGTGCGGAATGCCACTTAGAACTGAAAGGAAGGTTGATTTTCAAGAATGGAGAAAGGTTCCCATCACCAGGATGTTCTCCTACTGAGATGACAATGTTGTCTGGGACCTGATTATTCTTGAAATAAAATTCTTTCTCTGACCGTCATATGTCTATTTTTTTTATTTTATTTTTTTTATTTTTTTTATTTTCGTTCAGTTTTTACAAACTTTTTGAAAACTTTTTAAACACTTTAACTTATTAAAAAACACTTTTAAAATACATAAATTGAGTCCAAAAACAAAAATAGGAAGTACATCTAAATGGCAAACTTTCTCTTGGCTTAGCGCAAATGGACCTTAGTATATCTCCATTTGGGAGATTTCTCTAGTTCTCGTTTATTTCTGTGCTCTTTACACCTTCTGTTTTCAGAACTGTGCATATATAAGAAGTGGCTTTCTTGTTCAGTGTCTTCACTGTTCACCAAGTCAATCGTTTGCGATTGTCTTTTCCTCACAATATGGAGAAGTCTCCCCCAACCGAATTTGCATTTGATCAAGGAATCGCATCGTTGCAATCAGCAGGGATTTACTTTCGCCAATGTGAAGATGTATCCACCATTCTTCCAGACCAAATGACAGGACTCGACTCCTCTCCTTCCTTAAGCAATTTTCTCGCTGAACATTAAGTTCGGGGCAACGCAGGACCAGATGTTTTAAATTTTCGTCTTCTTCTGCGCAGAAACTACATTTAGAGTTTCCGGCCGCAATCTTCCTTCGATGGATTAGGATCTCTTTGGTTTCATAGATGTTTAGGCGAAATTTTAAGTATAGTCTTCGTAACCGTTTACACGGTGATAGCGTTAGATATTTCGCGAGTGTGTTGCGACTTTTGGCTTCAGGTGGAGTGTTTAGCATACACTTGTGCGACAATCTTTTTTCGTTGATTTCTATCCAGTCCCAGTCTAATAGTTTTCATTTTACTAGATCTGGATTCTGCCATAAAGTATCTTCGTCTGAACCCAATTGTGCTAGAATTTCTCTGCATTGGCGCTTCCACTCACACAATGCTGATTTTCCTTGTCCTTTGTCTTCTGTCAAGAATTTAACGGAGGGTAAGTTTGCTACTTCATGAGTTTTCCTGAACAGAGCCAATTTGTTCCAGGTGATTCTCGCATTGAGAGTAGAGAGTCCTATCTCAAACAGTATACATGCTGTAGGTGTGCTTAGTGGGATCTGGAGAATCCTTTTCCAGAAGATGCTTTTGCAACAGGCCCATATTTTATAATCACACCCAAACATATTCTCGGCACCATAGGTGAGAATTGGGCATACTTTACTTTGGTAAAATCTTCTTACCGCCTCATAAGAAAATTTGCCATATTTTTGCTGTAAAATGGTACCCTGTGCTGTTAATAATTTGCAGCTGTTTAGGAGTTTTTTTGTCATTGGGGTGTCATTTATGCTGGAGTTAATCATGGTTCCTAAATATCTTGTGTGTGGCACCTTGTTTAATTTATTTGTTCCTATAGACCAAGTTGTTTTTTTTAACTTGCAGTTCTTCCTCTTTGGTTTTCCAATACTAAAATCTCCGATTTGGCCACATTGATCTCAAGACCCAATTCTTCAGCAAAAGTTCTTAGTGCTGTAAGTTTTCTTTGGAGCCCTATGGGGGTCTGGTCTATAATTACCATGTCGTCCGCATACATGATGTGATTTATTGGGACTCCATTTATGAGTGGCGGAAATCAAACAACAGATGACAGTGCTGTTCCAACTTCCGATATATAGAAGTTAAACAAGGTAGCTCCTAACGCGCACCCTTGTTTCACACCCCTCTCCGTTGGTATGGGATTGGTTAGATTTCCTTCACGATCTAGTCTCACCTGTATATAGGTGTCGGAGTATAGATCTTTAATAGCATGGATGAGGCTCGCGTTGCATCCTCTTTCTTTGAGTTTTTCCCATAAGGTTTCTCTGTCTACACCATCAAAGGCATTCGCCATGTCGATAAAGGCCAGGTATATTTTTCGTCCTGATCTGATGGCATCGATTTTTAACAGGTTCAGTATCAACAAGTTTACACTACAGCCTATACCTTTGACAAAGCCCGACTGGCCTTCATCATATACTTTGTTTTGGTGGATCCACTTGGTCAGTTGAGCTAGTAACATCGATGCAAACACTTTCCCCACTACATCGAGTAGGGCAATTGGGCGGTAGTTCGCGGGGTCTGTGCGAATGCCCTTCTTGTAAATCGGAACGATAATCCCGGATTTCCATGTCTCAGGGATTTTCCCTTCCTTTTTTATTGCTTTGAAAAGTGTATGACAAAAATGTGACCATTCTTCGATATTTTCTTTTAGGTCTGCATTTGACAGGCCATCAGGTCCCGCTGCACGGGAGGCGTTACATCTCTTGATGGTCGCTCGGATGTCTTCTCTTTCCATGTCGATTTCCCACGGCTGTCTAGTGTCTTCATTTGATGGCTCAGACGTTTTTCTCCTTTTGAATAACATTGTGTAGTGCTTTACCCACTCTTTTTCGTGCACCATGCTTGATAGCAGTGCCTTATCGGAGTTCTGTGTGTCATTAATAATGTCCCAAAAGCCTCTGGTATTTTTTCGATTTAGCGCCTTCAGCATTGACTCTGCGTCTCTTTGTTCAAATATTGCTCTACGCTGTTTATACCAGTTGTTATATTGGTTTTTCACCTTTTTTATCTGTGTTTCCATGTCCACTGTGTGTAGGGCCCTAATTTTCCGTATTAGTTTCCTTAATTCTCTTTTTATTCATGCTACTTCCGGGTCATACTGGTGTTTTCTGTGCTCCGATCTCGTCAAAGACGTTCTCTTTTTGACTTTATAGATCTCAAGGAGTTGTTGGTATTCTATTGACCTCGGGAGGTTCTGTTCTTGAGATTTTTCTACTAATTCGGTGATTGACACAATGTCGCGTTGTTTCAGACGCAGTCTATTATGGCCAGGAACCACAGATGGATCTTGTCTCCATTGCCTACGCTCCACCGAGATGCTCTTATTCCATTCGGCTGCCACCATGTTGTGGTCGCTGTGGTTAGTCATAACCACGTGGAAAGAGTCGATTTCCTGGAATAGATTGTCAGAAACGAAAATGTAATCTAATATTGACTTTTGACTTCCTCGTATCCAGGTTGGTTTGGCTGGAGTATCACCCTTCATCGCTCCGTTCAGCATTACTAGGTTTCTTAGAGACATTTCATCAAGCCAGCGATCACAGTTTGTTTTTTCTCTGTGATTCGCTAATGCCTTAAATTGAAGGATCTCAATCACTTTCATATTAAGGTCTCCACACAGTATTATTAGTGCGTTTGGATCTCCTTCTAGTATGCTGTCGATTGCATCTAAGATGTCATCCTCAAATTTTAGATGTAATTTCGCTGTTGTATTCCAATACACATTTAAAATGTGGATGGTCTGATTGTTAGTTGTTGACGGACACACTGGTTCAATGCAAATCTTTTGTAGATGGGACGATAGATTCCAAGCTTCTTTAATTCTCAGAACGCTTTTTCTTTTAATCAGGGTTAATTGTCCCGACATTGGGCGACCTTTTCCTTTGCTAATCGCTGGATTGAAAGCTACTTCATAGCCTTCTACACACGGTGTACATGTTAACCATGTTTCTTGCATGCATACAATATCGGCTTTTCTCAAGAACTCTGGTGTTGAACTCAATAAGTGGTTAAACCCCCTCGTGTTCCAGGAGGTTATCACCAGCTTTCCCCTTTGGCATTAGCTCATTGGTGACCCATTTAAAGATTTTGCTATCCATCTCCATGATTGGGACTCATCTTCAGTATTCAGTGTGCTTTTGCACTTCATCCTCTTTAGATCCTGGGTGTTCTCAACTGTTATTCTGATTTTTTTCTGCTTTATCTCCTCCAACGAGTGTTGTATCCCCCCACCTTCTTCGTCCCCTCCATTTTTGTCTAGTTCTTGGGCTTCATTTATTAGACTTTTCTCCTGTTGGCTTTTCAATTTTGTTTCCTTTTCGATTATCAGCTGAGCACCTTTATCTTTTGGATTATCACAGTCGTTTCCTCCCAGTGCATTATCTGCCTCATACACTTGGAAGCCTGCATTCAACAATTGTCTCTCTCTCATCATTATCAGTTTGACAACTTTTTTCTCAGCAATATGAAGCAGTACAAATTTCTGGTTTGAGTCTGCTATAATTTCAACCGTGTCAATTTGTGGGCTCTTTAAAGTTCTTAGCACCGGGATCTTTTGGAATATCTGCAGTATCGTGTATCTGTTTAAAGCGGGGTCACTCTTTTTGAGATCGATTTTTTCCACCAGTACCTTACATCGGGTGGAATTCACATCTTTCTTAGATTTGCAGCTGTGCTCAATGGGTTTATCTGTTTTTCTTTGACTTTTCGGAGAAGGTGCTGTAATTGATTGGGCCCCCCTCGTCGTTTGGCACTTCATGTCATTGCTTATTGGATTGGTTGATAACCCACTTGGACTACACACAGCATTTTTTTTTTTTTGTTGTATAATCCTTGCACGTTTCTCCTCCAACGTGCAAAAGCTTTTATCATTTCCCTCTTTGGGCTCTTTATTCTTTAACATTGATTCTGCTTTTTTTGGAGTCGCAGGCCATAGGAAGACTCTTTTTCCTAGTTGCCCTGTCGCTCCCTCTTGTTCAGGTTCGATAGAGGTCTTGCGTGTCGAACTTGGCACTCCTCTCATCTTGTCTTGCTGGGTTTTCACTTCGCGTTCATCAGCTGTCTCAGTGGCGTTGTCTTCCTCAACATCTCCTTCAGTCCGTGAGCTATAGGTTGACATATTCAGTAAATTTTCATCATCTTCAGCTTCCTCCTCAATCACCAATGATGTTTTTGTTTTTCCTTCATCTTCGTTTGTCTCCATCTGTCTGGTCTTGCTCTTAGCTGGATCTTCTGTGGCCGTTGTTCTTACGGCCTCGCTGGAGTCTGTGCTGCATTTTCTGTTAGTCACGCCCGTGGGCTCAGTATTATTTACTGTGATGGTGGGCGCTTTGATGGTTCGGAAGAAGTTTGCAGAACTTCGTGGATTTTTATTCTTCTGCACTTGCTGATTTTTAGATTTCATTTTATGTTTACTCTGAATAAAGTCGACAGACCTGCCTTTCACACTTTGACCCGCGCTCCGTTTTGATTTTCTAGACTCGAAAATGTCAAACCATTCAACTTCGTTCTTCTTTTCAGTTATGACATAGACTTGGCTGTTAAACGTCGTCTCTCTCGCATCTTTTTCTTTCATACTCAGCCTTAGACCATCTAAGACTTCACTCTCACTTCCTCCCTCTTCATTTTCAATTTGTACACTCTCAATTAGGTCCGTTTCTTGGGCCCTCTTTTTTTTTGTTGGAGTTTTGAGGGTGTTTTCTTTCATGACCTTACCGCTATCTTTGATCTCTTTAGTGGGTTCCTTTTTTTTATTGTTTTTCTCTTTGCTGTTTCTTTCACTCACTTCGTCAGAGGAGTCCTTTATCTTGTTTGTTTTCTCTGGGCTGTCCCTCGTCAGAATTGACATTTCCAAGTCTGCTTCAGAGCAACAGTTCTTATTCTTCTTTGTTCTTATAGGCACAGATTTTAGTTTTGACGTTTCCTCATTTGTCAGTGATACAACGTTGCTGTCTTTTGCGGTCGTGGCATGTGTTGTTTCTGAGTTCAGTTGGATTTTTGCTGGAAGTCGATTCTTACTTGCATCCGCTCTATATTCAGGATCTTTTTGTAAGAGCGTCATAGCTTGTTTCGTCACTTCTGCCAAGAGTCTTTTATCTTTGATTGTTGCTTTTAAGGACTCTCTTAGCGCTGTTAAAGATATGTCATTACCTCTTCTAGTTTCCACAACCTGTGCCGTCATGTCCATCACATCTATTTCGAGTTTTACAATTTTCGAGTTCAGCAGTGCGACCAATGTTGTTTGGTCGCGAAGGCTCTTGTTTAGATTTTCATAAAGTTTCAACAACGGGGCCACCGCTATCGTCGTTGCAGACAGTAAAATGGGGCTCAACCTTCCAATTGTCGTCTCAACGAGTGTCGTGACTTCGTAAGAATTTTGAGGAGCCACCGGAGCTGGGAGTTGCTCAAATTGTTGTCTCACCTTTCTTGGATGGAGAGACTTTGCTTCGTCCTCAGACTCAGATGATGCCTGACTCTGAGCTTGCTCACTTAATCTCTTCGGTGTGGGCGTCAGACTCCGTCTTGTGTTACTTTTAAATCTTTTGTGTCCATCTTCGAGTTCTAAGTCAGAGCTTAATTTTCTTCGGGCACCTTTTTTGTGAAACTACAATCTCTTTGTTTCTGAACTCGAAGGAAGGAGTGTTCGCTAGGCTCTTTTCCTTAGTTCCTTGCCAGTGTACTTGTGGAGATGTCCTTCCACATGAATGTGTTACTGAATTCCTTCATCGTTTCGATAAATTGGAATTCATTTCCACTAGGTCTCTCAGGACTTGGTCCGCGAGCCCTACTGAGTCCCTTCTACGTGGTGTCTCGACAGTTCTTTCCTTTGTAAGTCTTTCTTTCCATCTCGAAGCGCGAGACTGCTCCTCGTTGGGGTCTCCTTCTGTCACAGCGATACTGGTTTTCTCGCTTGACTCCGATGTTCTTCTTTTGTTGTTTATTAATACATGTTCTTTTCCCTTTTGAGTTTGTAGATTTAATGTTTTGCGATCCTCCTTGTGCATTGTAGCCACTCTCGACCATGCCAGTACCTTTAGAGAAGAGCCTATGTGTATTGGTTTGGATGAAGTCTCGCAGGGGACAGCCGCGCGACCTGCCGGGGACACACTTTGTCCTCTCACACTCCCTGGAGATGACTCTTTTGTTAGATCAAACGTCTCTGCTGCTGTATCCTCTTCTGACGCACAAGTCGTTTTATTCAGTTCTTTCCTCTGCTTATTGTAGTGTGAATCGTCTTTAGGTAAATCCACACTCTCCTTGACTTTATCAGAGTGGTCAGTAAGTCCTATCTGAGCGTCCATGTGGATAGGGTTTGAGGTAACATTCATAGACCTTCTCCTCTCAGTCGTAATTGCAAGTGTTTCGCTCGTGGGTCTGAAGAGTGGATTTCCGGCACTAGATGTTGTCGCGGCAGAGCCGCAGTGTACCATAGCAGTACAGATCTTCAGTCTCGACTCAACCCCCATTTTTCTCTCCTCCTCCGATTGTATTTACAACTCTTCTATTTCAGTCCTTATCGTGTCAGTGGTTTCCGCAGTTTGCATCGGAGCGATGGGGGGGGAGTCCCTTCTTTTGTGTCACTCTCCCGTCCCTCGCTCACGTAAGTCCACTCCCCTGGGCCACCAGTGTCCCCCTCCATAGATTCATCAGCGCCTTCAGTGTGCTCTGATTCACTTGTCCCCTCGCGGTCACTTACAATGCTCAACTCGTCACTAGCTAAGCTAGCGACTTCTCCCTCTCGGGTTAAAATTGAGCCGTCTTTCCTCACATATCTTGATCTCAATGATTCAGCGTGGGGCTCCGAACATGCAGCGAGGTGGTACGGTGAGATTGTGCTCGTTGCATGTAAAGCTTCTGCTCCCGCTGCTCTTTCCTCTCTCACCTCCGTTGGTGAGTTTCTACGCACCGCTGTGATAGTAGTGTGTAAGCCCTTCATCGGGGCATTTAACATTACTTTGCCTCGTTTTGTGTGCTCGCGTGTTGGGTGGAGCAGTGTCTCCGGTCCTCATCCTTGAGACTTCCGGATCTCTCCAAACGCTCCTCACGCGCAGCGCACTTCTCGCACTTCTCGTCCTTTTTCGTCAGAGCTCACTCGTAGTAAACGTGGCGCAGCGGACAGCGGGCAGGGAACTATGGGGAAGGTGCACGCGCAGCTGCTCTTACCCGTTCTATTCTGCGATCGTGCCACCTTCCACCTTCTGCTGGTGAGAGTATCCGAACCTCTCCGGACCTCCACGGACCACCAGGGAACACAGGAAACACTCTGTCCACTCCGCTCGGCTCCGCTTCGTTTTGCTGGGGGATTTTAATGGCTGGCTCCTCCTCTCCAGTATAGCAATGAATGACAGACTGCCCCACACAGGAAACACTCTGTCCACTCCGCTCCGCTCCGCTCCGCTTCGTTTTGCTGGGGGATTTTAATGGCTGGCTCCTCCTCTCCAGTATAGCAATGAATGACAGACTGCCCCACACAGGAAACACTCTGTCCACTCCGCTCCGCTCCGCTTCGTTTTGCTGGGGGATTTTAATGGATGGCTCCTCCTCTCCAGTATAGCAATGAAGGACAGACTGCCCCACACAGGAAACACTCTGTCCACTCCGCTGACCGTCATATGATTAAATGATACTTACCATTCCTGCTGACATAATTGGTACTCATTTTTAGTTTTATAGGTCGGTTAGTCTTGGTCCAGAGGACCTTGTTTACATAGTCGATCATGGGAGATAACCTCCTCAGGAGATCATTCCCCAATAAACAAGGTGTGCCCTCTGGAGTCACTACTATCACCAGACTTTTCAGGAGATGCCCTCCAACTTTTATTTCCAGATCTGCAGTCCCTTCCACTGAAATGTCATTCCTATCAACTTTTTGGAGTTGTCCAGGAAGATGTATGAGGGGAATCTGGTGACCCTCACACTTCCTGAGTTGAGTTGGTCAAAGGCCTTTTTGGACAAGAGGGTGCCTTGGGATCCAGTGTCCAATAGAGCTGATAAGTCACACTGACCCTGCACCTTGACCGGGCCATGAAATGTGCCTTATTTCTCCTCAAGGGTGCACATAAAATGTGAGTTATTTGCCAGCCTGGTGGTTATTTCCTTAATATTGAACACCAACAGTGTGTGATCTTGGGCAATTTTCCGTGTCAGAGATCAGAAATATGTAAGAAAAAGCTTGCATCTGGCAATTTTATCTAATGATGGTTCTCAGAAGCTGTTTGTGGGGAGGGTACCTCTTCTGTTTCTTCCTTTTCTGGCTCGCATTTTTGGGTTTGAAGAGTTTCTTGATCTGGGTCGTCTCCAATTCAGGATCTTTTGGGACCCATTTTTCTTTGGGTGGGATCCCTTCTTTACAGAGAACGAAGGTTTGCTGACCTGAATTCTCCAGGGAATCTTCTCTGTCAAAGGGGATGATCTTGAGTTCCTCCACAAAGCGGCTTCTTCATTGACCTCTCCTACTTACCCTTTGCTCTTGGCTTATAAATTCCCGGGGGTAGGAGAGTCACTTTCAAGCTGAGAGGTTTCCTGGGGTTCTGTTTGTGTGAGAATGAAAACTGCCTTTAGGGCTTGGCATTCCCCCCCTCAGACCCCATCCTCAGGAATCTGTGGCTTGTCGAATGTTTTCTCATGTCATTTCCCCCCAAGGCATCAGACCTGGGTGTTGGGTAATTATGGGAAGCAGGGTTAGGTGGAGGGTTCGATTGAGCCCTCGGCATGCACCCCAGGTCGTCGGTCAGTTGCTGGACCTGTCGCTTCATTAGTGAGACTTTTTCTAGGTTGTAAGGCGGTCTCAAGCCATACCTCTGCTGCTCCTAAAAAGGGTAACTGTTCCTTCTTCTGGAATAGCTTGGGTACTGAACATTTCCCCCATCATTTCCATCATGAGTCTCCCTTCTCCCTGGTTCAGGGATCTATTATCCTAAAACCGGGGAGAGAGAGGAGGATTATTCCAGAAGTTCTGATTCGGGGGGTACCTGTGGGAAAAGTTCAGGTTGGGAGGTGGAGTGATAATTATCTTCTGAGGGAAGTTTGAAGAGAAGTTTCCCCGGTCAGTACTTACCTGGTTTGGTCCCTCCACTGTTCTGGGGGAAGTGTACACATACCCCAGGATTGGTTTGGTACCCTTATACCTAAGGCTTACATAGGTGGCAGGGTCAAGGGATAATTGTTCTGGATCCATGCATGACTACCATTGAACTGAGCCAGGGCAGGGGTCCCTTCTGCCTTTCGTTTTGCCTGTTGGCAGGAGGAGTATTTTTAGGCACCCCTGTCTCCAGGTCCAAAGGGGGGTAGTTCCTTTGCAACAGCAGATGTGGTAGATGGCTTTGGGGTTTGTGGGCTCTTTTTACTCTCAGTGGGCTTCTGGATCTCATAGATCATAGTGACTTGCTCAATTACCTAATTGTTATGCACTCACCTTCTGCTCCCCTTCCATCCAGTACAGGTGCAGGGACGCGGCGCACCCCGGTGGGGTGGCGTCGATGGTTGCGTTTACACTGGCAGTTGACATGGTGGTTGCAGGCATCCCGGTGTCAGGTCTCCAGGGCCTCCGTTGCGTGGAGGAGGCGGTCACGTGTGTGGGGGCAGGACCTTTCCCCTTCAATGTCATGTGCTTCCCCCTCAGGCAACTTCTGCCGCACAGGGCCGTCCAGTGTTCCTCCTTGCGTTCTGCTCACCCAATCACATGACTTCCTCACACAATCACGTGACACCCAGTAGGAAGCTTAAATAGACGCTGGGAACGCTTCTATACACTTCTCAGCTGTTGTTCTGCAGCAGCGTTTGGCGTTCGTTCCTGCTTCTGGTTTGCTTTATGGACTTTGGACTTGGCTTTGCTCTATTGGAATTCCTACCTGGTTTTGTCCCTTGAATTTGGCGCTACTTTGGATTGATACCCTGAACTGCCTTGACCCCGGATTTTGGATTTTGGATTGCTCTTGGCTTCTTGTATTTGGATCTGGTACCTGGACTTTACCTCTGTCCGGCCCCACCTCTGCTCCACCCCACTCCCCTTCTGGATCCCTTCCTTTCCCTTCTACCCTATGGTGGCGTCCCCTTGCTGTCTTACTTAAGTAACAACCCTGTTGCTTCATTGTTGTCTCCTTCACGACATCACACAGACACAAGTAGGAAACAACTGACATCCATTGGTAGGTGCTTCTACTATTCCTACTTTGGGTTGTCTACACACTGCCATTGTTTTTTTAACCTCATATTGCCTGTTTTGTCCTTACAGTCACCCGGGACCCGGAGTTTGCTGTTCCTGTGGCCCCAATAACCGGTCAGCGAGTCATTTGTTTTCTCTCTGACTGGTGCTTGGGGACGAAGGTACTCTAATCTACCTGGATCTCATTTCCTAACACTAATCCAGGGTCCTATGCTCGTGAACATCATGCACCAACTGAGTCACAATGTATTTGGGGAGCGCATGGAAATATGTGGTCACAAACTCCCTACTATTTGTGTTCACCTGCCGGGAAGTCTGTGTAAATGCACACTTAAACTGCTGCACAAACTACCTAGGCACCTGATCCTCGCCACAGTGATTGATTGATTGATTGATTGATTGATTGATTGATATTTTATTTCTATTGCACTCCTACACATGTGTTTCAGAGCGCGACAAGGCAAGGGAGGGGAACAGGGGAGAACAAAACAACGATCTTACTAGGCCCAGTGACATTGAGAATGTGCAAGTGCATGGGAGAGGGGGAGGGGGAAAGAGCATGGAAGGGGGGAGAAGTGGAAAGTGCGAAGCAGAGGAGGAATACATAAATAACAATAAATAAATATTAAAGGCAACAAACAGTGGTTGTGCAGCCAGCAATTTGCAAGTGCTAGGTTTAAAGCAGCAGACAGCGTAGGCCTGATAAGTGCGGGAAGAAAAAGGGGGGGCTGTATGGGTACAGATACAGACCCCAGTGCAAGCGGTGGCCCGGAGGCAGTGCGGGAGGGTGGCAGGGTGAACAGGTACCTGGGCCCAAAGGATAGAGGTTGACCAGGTGCACGGTGCCAAGAGAGAACTAATCAGCAGGGGAGGGGGGGAGCGAAGGCAGAAGAAAAGAGGAAGGTCTTGAGGTGCTTCCCGTACCGGAGATGGTTCTCCTTAGGTTTTAGAGTGGCAGGGAGGCTGTTCCAGAGGGAGTCCCCAGCCGAAGACAGAGATCTACCCCCAGCTTGTTTCTTTGAAAAACGACTGACCCTGAGGGAGTTGGAGGTAGAGGAACGAAGAGTTTGAGAGGGGAGTTATTTGCAGAGGGATAGCTGAAGGTATTTTGGACCCAGGCCCCAGAAAGCCTTGTGGACAATGCAGAGGGTTTTGAATTTAATCCTTGCATCCACTGGGAGCCAATGGAGACATTTCAGAGCTGGAGAGAAATGATCCCAGGGCTTGAGGCCAAGGACAAGTCTTGCAGTCCTATTCTGGATTAGTTGCAGAGGGCAGAGAGTAGAGGCAGGTAGATTTAGAAAGAGGCTGTTACAATAGTCCAAGCTAGAGAGAACCAGTGCTTGGGATACCATGAGCTTCTGGGGGAAGGAGAGGAAAGGCAGAGTACCTCTTAGGAGGTGCAGTCGGAAATTTGACTTTTTAGAGACCTCAGAGATGTGGGCGGAGAAGGAAAGGGTGGAGTCAAAGATGACCCGAGGTTCTTAGCCTCGCAGGTGGGGTTAGTAGGAGGGCCAAGGGAGGCAGGCCAGAGAGTGAGGGGAAAGGATGGTGAAGGTGTGCCGATGAGGAGGATCTCCGTCTTGCTGGCATTCAGACAAAGATCATTGGCGGCACACCAATCTTGAGTGGCAGTTAGGCAATCAGAGATGAGAGAGGGAGAGGAGGTGGCAGAGGGCAGCCTGAAAATGAGTTGAGTGTCGTCAGCGTAGCACTGGAAATTTGAGCAGAAAGTGGCAATGCAGTGGGCGAGAGTTGCCAGGTATTGGTTGAAAAGCCAGGGCGAGAGGTTAGACCCCTGGGGAAAACCACAGGTAGAGAGGAAGATAGATGAAAGGAAGGACCCAAGTTGGACCTGGGAGGGTCGATCTGAGCGGAAAGAGGTCAGCCAGGCCAGAGCCTGATCAGTGATACCCAGGTTTTCACAGAGACGGTTGAGCAGGATGGTATGGTTGACCATGTTGAAGGCAGAAGAGAGATCGAGGAGGATGAGGACAGAGGGAATGTTAGAGTCAAGGTTGGAGAGCAGATCTTCACGGATGTTCAGGAGAGCAGTTTCCGTGCTTCTGGCAGCTCTGAAGCCAGACTGGTGATCATGGAGACAGCCAACAGAATTGGAATGAAGGTTAAGCTGAGAGATGGACAACTTTTCCAGGAGTTTGCCAAGAAAGGGAATAATGGAAATTGGGCGATAGTTAGCTGGACAAGAAGGATCAGTCAGCTGTGGGTTTCTTGAGAAGAGGATGCACAAAGGAGTGCTTTAGAGGGGAGGGGAAGGATCCTGAAGCAAAGGAGTGGTTGCAAAAATCAGCAAGGGCCGGAGCGAGGGTGTCAATGTGGTCCTTGATGGTTTAGAGGAGTAGAGGCAGGTAGATTTACGGCACATTATATGCAGCCTTACAGTCCTCCTGTTGGTTCCTATGTGTTGATAAATGTTTTAAAAATTCTGCCTTATATGTGGACCATTTATAATGATCTGCATCCTCCAGTCCTGCAAAGAAACTGAAGTATTCAGGTGAGAATGTCCATTTAGCAAATGCTATGCAAGTCACGTCATTGCTAATATGGAATGATGACATCATCTGCTCACAAAGATCCAAGTGCTCCCACATGGAATTTTTGGAAATGGCTTTTTTTATTATTGGACATGTGTGTGGCACCTATAAACAAGTTTTTCCAGACACCACAAGACAAATTCGAGGAGGGGAACATAGGAAAGAAAGTACAACAAAAACGGTTATAGGGGCCGTGACAATCCCGCCGTGCAAGTGCAGGAACAAGGTGGTAAGTGCTGGGGGAGGGTTGAGGGAGAGGTGCAGGAGTGGGGTGCCCCAAAGGGAGGGGGGCAAGTGCTGTGGGGGCAAGAAGGCTAGTTCTGGGGAGGCCAAGAAAGCAAGTGTCTGGGGAAAGGGAGTGGGAAGGGAGGGTGAGTGCGGAGGACAGGGTAGGCCGGGTTAGGGCTAGCCTGGGAAGGGAGCAGAGGGCAAGTGCTGGCAAGGGATGCAGGGGGGACTGGTAGGGTGGTGGTCTGGCCCCTGTGTGACTCTGAAGGGACCAGGCCCCAGTTGCAGCGGCAGAGGGAGTGTTAGCACGGGAGGGGGAGAGAGAAGGAAGAGGAGAAAAGGAAAGTCTTGAGAAGTTTCCGTAACTTAAGAAGATCTGGCTCAAGTCGGAGGGGGGCAGGAAGGCTGTTCCGAGGGAGGAACCAGCAGAGGAAAGTGACCTACCTCCCACTCTCTGTTTGGAGAAACATTTGACCTGCATAGAGTTGGATATTAAAGAGCAAAAATGAGCAAGGTCATGGGATACCTGGCTGATGAACGAAGGGTGAACACACACCTATCGGGGTTACACCTTGGTAAGTGTGAACAAGTAACTGTGAATGACTTCTGACAAAAATGGATCAGGACAGTTCTGAGTACTGCAGTTAGATTTTAAATAAAACTGCAGTTTACGTGTTTGTAGATACACTTAATTGAGAGTAACACAAGATACAACAGTATTTACACATTTTGAAGGTATAGTAACCAGTTTGTGAGTGACAAATTTCAAATATTTATAACGTCTTTTCAATGTTTACACATCCACTGAGTGGTCCTTGGGAAGGAGACCAGTGGATTTAGTGAGGTGATAGCATGTAATAATCAGCACATACACATCAAAACAATGTGGGGTTGAACAAGGACAACACAGACAATATAACAGTCAACACGACAGTGTTTCAGCCAGAAAGTGAGCTTGGATGAGCTCTGATGGTGTGGCCTTCATCAGGACGAGATATTCCAAGACGGGAAGTATCTTGTGAGGTTGGAACTTCGGAGCGCAGTAGCTCAGGGAGTAGCAGTGTCAGGAGTACACTGGAGGATTTTCGAGGTCCTAGAGGTGGCTGTTCCTTGAGGGCCTGTTGCTGCGCAAAATATGGGTAGAACAGGCTGGCGTGATGAGTACGCTAAAGTCAACCGCAAGCGTGAGGGGCTGGAGTTGAAGGAAGGATGAGCGCTGCAGAGCAAGCTGTCAGCGGTCGCGGTCCCTGGCTGCGCACAGGCCCTTCATGTGCAGATGTCCAGAGTTTTGGAGAAGTGGGAGGCCAGTGCAGTGCAGAGGACCTGGGAGGGAGGAGGGGAGGAGGAGACTGTAGTAGGATTGGCAAGTTCCTTGCAGATTTTAAAAAGTTCCGCTGCATTATTGGTGGCTCCAGAGATGCGCCTTAGACATGAGCCCTCTTCTTGGAGCAGATGGTGAGACGATATTGCATTCAGAGTAGGCGGCAGGACAGTTTGTCAGAGGATGAGCTAAATGCCTGCCACTTCCGCTCTGCATCTTTGAACTTGCCTTATGGCATGAGGTCAGGAAGCTCTTTATGGCCTTGATCTGTCTGATTGGGTCTTTAACCAAGCCCTTTCTCTGTTTTGCTGTCTTTGTTTTTCTCTGCACCTGAGTACATTCATTTTCTGACTCAGAGCTGCTGTTTGGACTCCATTCCCTGTCTTCTAGGTGCTCACTATCTCCGTAAGGTTGGGAATGCCTTCCAGACTCATAGGATCTGGACTCCTCTCGCCTGGGCCACCGTGAACTCTCAGGGTCACTTTCCTTGTTGTCATTCGTAGGCCCAGGATAAAACACAATGCCTTCATCCCTCCTTCCAGGGAGTATGGGGAAATCCCACTGAATGTACAGAGGTTTTTCTATCCCTTCCTAGGCTGAAACTCTAGCTTTTCTCCTCTAGCAAAGCGGGCTAGGGGGTCTCTTTGTAATTTCCTCTTCTGACAATCTTACTCCTTGATTTTCTCTTCATATGAGTTTTCAGGGTTTGAAATACTCAGAATTTTTTTTGTGGTCTTGCAAGACACACCGGTTTCGCCCCCTTCCCTTATGTGGGATAGAGAGTAATACTCATTAATGTCAGACATGGAATGGCCTTCTGGATCAGTTTGGCTAGGACTGGGTTAGTCCAACTGCCTCATGTTCTGTTATTCTTTATAGGTGGCATGCATGAGGTTAGTAACCATTTGTACATGGGAGGTTGTGGATAAATGGCCTGAGGTACCTGTTGGGAGGGCATCTCTCCTTGATCAGAGGGGCCTATCCCGTACCCTGATTGTTCAGGGTGCCTGAATGCTGTTTATATTTTTCAATTTTAGTTATGAAACTCTTGCATCTGCTTCTCTCTGTCATTATTTCCTGCTGGTATTCAGAGATCTGGCTTTTTAACCCTGACACCAAGGCCTGACTGGTCTCAAGCACCCTGTTCTTAGCCACTAATCGACCCTTCATTTCCCTTAATTCCTCCTGAAATGTTTCATTTTCTCTTTGGGAGTCCTGTATTATGTGTGTGTGTGCATGTTCTGGGCGCTTGTCTTTACTCTTGCATGCCCCTACAATGCTCTGCAGGTCAGCTTCTGCTTGCTTCAGACGCTCCACAAGCTCCATGTTCATCGTGGTATTTACTCAATTGGAATTTCTTTTGCTTCCGAATCTTTATATCCTGAAGCATTTTTATCAAACTCCTGTTGTGAGTTCATTTCTTTGATGATGAACTGACTGTTTTCCCTTTCTAATTCCTTGATTCATTGTCTGAGGGCATACCATTATCTAACGGCCCTCTAGTGTGACCATTCTGGCCATTCAATTTGCATTGGAGGTGGCTCACAGTTTCTGCACTCTCTTTACATGTGTCTTTCAGTGCAGCAACCTCTTTATCTCGCTCTGCACTGGCCTGTAGGTGGGATTTTGTTTTTCCACATGAATTTTTATTAAACATTTTCCAAAAAAGATGTGTAACGATACATCCACCACTAAAGCCCATCAAAGAACAATAGTTGAACCCCCCCAACCGCCATCTCCCACCCCCCACTCATACACAACCAAGCCCAATAGGGCAAAGGATACACAGACGTCGAAGAAATCAGGGATCAGACAAAGTAACAATGCTGACCATGTGGGCTCATCTCAATACTAAAAGGTAGAACTCATAGCTGGAAAATCAAAATGAATCTTAGGCTGCTAGTGAACCCCACCAATCAGAGTCTCATCGATTCACAGTCTTCGTAAAGCAGAACTACCATCCAATCTTGCAAAATGAGTTCATAGTGTCCCGGGTAAGGGCTAACAGTTTCTCGTATGTGAATATCACCCAGAGATTGGCCAGCCAGACTGCTTTAGATGGCACTAAGCCACTTTTCCATTTTTGGGCTAGGGCAAGCCTTCCAGCGAGCACCATGGCCTGGACCACACTCGGCATGGTGGACTTGCTCGCTTCCGGGGCCGGAATGCCAAAGAGGAAGACCAGGGGCAGCAGAGGCAGGTCGGCACCTGAAATCTCCTTGATCCAGTTCCGAAAGGTCTGACCAGTAAACTTGAAAAGCAGGACACCCCCACCACAGATGAAACCAAGACCCACGCCTGCCACAACCCCTCGGGCAGAGTGGGGACGTCCCTGGGAACATTTTAGCAAGTCTTTCTGGTGAGAGGTGCCATATGTGAAGTACCTTAAAGTTGTGTTTGATAGCAGATGTATACAGAGAACCAGAGAAGATGGACTTAAAAATCGAAGACCATGTGGAGTCCGCTACCTCCCCTTCCACCCATCCCTCCCACTGACTATTGAAGATCTGTCTAGGCTCTGCATCCGCGGTAATAAGGGCATTGTAAAATTTAGAAAGAGACCCCTTCCTTGACTTGGAATCCACTATCACTTTTTCCAGAGGCGTGAGGGGGCGGGTCAGCTTGTCAACCCACTGGGAATCTTTCATGATCCCCTTCACTCGGATGTAGTCAAAGACCGAAATTGGAGCATCCCCCAGGGCATCCACCAAGCTGCCATAGTCAATAAATACACCCTGACTAAACAACTGAGCTGCCTGCTCCAAGACCACATCTGACCACCGCTGAGACCCTCGTAAATTTCTCTTGCCCATCTCGAACAGAGGAGCCCACAACGAGGACAGGGGGAGGGCCAGGAGGACAGAGCTGCATTTCCCCTATCATTTCTCCACAACCCCCACAACACCGACAAGGTTGGATCGGCTCTAGCTGCATTTGGGAGGTTCTTGCCCGAGGTCCACACAAGGTCCTTCACTTTTCTGGGATGTACGTGGGAGTCCTCAATATATGACTAATATGTTCTCATATCGTCTCTTAAATGCTCCAACAACAATCTAAGTTGAGCGGCTTTATGATAGCGCCAGAAATCAGGTAAGCCAAATCCCCCGTGCGATCTCGGGAGGGTAAGGACCTCGTATTGGATCCTCAGCTTTTTCCCATTACAAATGAATCGCAGGACATCCGAGTGAATGGATTTAAAAAATGAATCTGGGATGGTGACTGGAAGAGAGGCGAAAAGATAGAGAAGCCGAGGCAATACGGTCATCTTAACTGAAACCATGCGGCCAAACAAAGAGAGAGTCAAGAGAGCCCATCTCTGCAGATCTGAAACTACCTTGGCAGGAATGGGGGGAAAATTAACTTCGTAGAGCAGGGCCAAGTCCCTCGGAATCAGCACACCCAAGTAATGCGTAGCCTCCCGCTCTATTCTAATACCCCCCAAAGAGACCTTCCCCTCCACCTCTGTATCTGCTCTATTCATAGGCATCAGGCAAGATTTCTCTAAATTGATCTTCAACCCGGCAAATGCCCCAAATGAGTGAATCAGGTTAAGGAGATTTGGGAGCGAGAGTCGGAGATTGGTCAAATAAACCAGGACGTCATCCGCAAAAAGCAAAAGCTTAAAGTCAAGAACCCCGCAACTAACCCCTGCGATCCCCTGATGGAGTCTTACTGCTATGGCCAGGGGTTCCATCGCAAGGGCATAAAGGAGGGGCGAAATCGGACAGCCCCGCCGGGTCCCCCTGGAAAGTCCAAATGGAGCCGAGCTCACCCCATTCACTGCCACTCTGGCAGACAGGCCATTATATAGATCTGCAATCCACCTGCAAAATCTCACCCTCAACCCCATTTTCTGCAAGACCTTGCTCATGTAAGCCCAGTCAGCACGGTCAAAGGCCTTTTCCGAGTCTAAAGACAAGAGATAGGCCTCCTCCTCCGTAAGGGCAACCTTGTGCATAAGACCCAACGACTTCCTGATGTTATCTCCTCCTTGCCTCCCTGGAATGAAACCTACCTGTTCGCCATGAACCAGTGACGGGAGATGCTGGGCCAGCCTATTCGCCAGGAGTTTGACTAGAATCTTCACGTCTGTGTGGAGCAGGGGAATTGGGCGGTAGGACTGACATTTCCTTGGATCTTTGCCTCCCTTCGGGATGACCACAATACGGGCTGAGAGCATTGACTGTGGGAGACGGCCTGAGTCCAGGACCCCATTGAGTCTAAACAGAAACGGGGCAAGGGCAGCGCTAAAGGATTTATAGAAGAAAACCGTGAACCCATCGTCCCCTGGGGTAGTACCTGATTTCGTTGAGCCTATCATGTCAATCACGTCCTGGGGCGAAATATGCCTCTCTAGGCGGTCGGACTTCTCAGGGGGGAGGCAAGGTACTGGCAAAGCGTCTAAAAAACTGTCAATATCTGCCCCGTCGCCATTATACTAAGATTCGTACAGGCGTTCATAGTACCTGTGGAATTGCTCTGCAATCCCCTGGTCTTCCCTACAACATGTCCCATTAGGAAGGACTAGTGGATCCACTCTCCTACTCTCCTTAAGCTCTCTAAGCTTCCACACCAAGATTTTATCGGCTTTCTCACCCTTCTCCAAGTATTTTTGCTTGAGGAAGGACAACTTCCTCTCCGTTTGTCCTACAAGTAGAGCAGCCAGCTTTGCTTTTAGTTGTTGAAGCTCAGCCCATTTCCCCGGGAACATCTGCGACTTTTACTTGCCCCCTGGTTGAATGGCTTTGGTTTTGTCCCTAAGGAGTCTCTCCGCTCTTCCTCTCTCCTGCTTCTTCGCTGCTCCCAGTCCTATAAGAACACCCCTGATTGTGGCCTTAAAGGCTTCCCAGACCCCTTCCATCCCCACCTGCCCATCGTTGTTGAATTTGAAGAACTCTGTTATGGCAGCTAGAATGGATTTAGCTAATTCCTTGTCCTTCAACAGGAGATTGTTGCAGGTCCATCGCCCAGGCCCTGAATCTCTCAGGGGAAACCCCAACTGAACCTTGACCATATCGTGGTCAGACCAAGGGGTGACCTCCACTTTCACTTCCGAGATCCTTTCGTAAAGCCCTTTATCAACAAAAATATAATCAATTCTAGAGAATGACGAATGGGATTTAGAAAACGAAGTGTATAAAGGCTCCTGGTATTCTCGGGCCAAGTGAGAATCTCCGAGCCCTAATTCCTCATTACTGGTCTGGAAAGAGGCTGCCAAGCGCTTCTGTAGCTGGGAGTCTACGCTAGCTCGGGTGGACAACCTATCACTGCTTAGTTCCAGTGCCATATTAAAATCTCCTGCCACCATAAGGGCCCCCTCAGTAAATTGTGAGCTTTACCTCTGACCAAAAGCAGTCCTGAGCTTCATTAGGTGCATAGATGGAGACCAAAGATACCTTAGCCCCTCTAATTTCCCCCTTAACCATTACTTAACGACCCTCTGGATCTCTACATTGGGCTTTAGGGGTAAAGAATTGCTTTCTGGGAGACCACGACTGCCACTCCTCTTTTCTTGGCCTGAGCTGACGCATGAAAAACCTTCTGTATCAACCTGGCCTTCAGAGCTAGCTCACCACCTCTCACCCAGTGAGTTTCTTGAAGAAAAAGAAAATCCAGCTTCAGCCTGTTAAACTCTTTCACCACCAGAGACCTCTTATAAGGAAAATTGAGACCCCGGGTATTCAGAGAGCCCAAAGCCAGCGGATAACTAAACTCAGCCATTTAGTAGGTAAAGTCTACACTCTAATCTTCAGGAGCTCAAGCTCCCCTGAGGAACTGTTCTTGGCTGATTCTCCAACAGATCCCCCCAACATAAATCCCACTCCAAAAAGGATAGACTCCAATCAGTTGGCACAAACAAACAAACCCTTAACTTGCACGAAGAACCCCCCTTCCGCCCCTCACCCCCTCTTTCCCGAGAGCCTGGAACATTTGCGACGTCGACATAGCCGCACCGCCAGGCCACCATGGGCCACCTTCACCAGGGTAGCCAGCAACAAGAGCACCACTACATACTGAGCCCCCCAAGACATCAACCAATATCAAGTGATCCCTTCAAACCCCCCACCTGTTCAAAAATAGGGCAAAAACTGGATACAAACACCAGCCCCATCATGGAGATTCGCCGACCAGGCCACCCCCAGGGGATTTTAGGGCAGACACCCTGATCCACGCCTCCCTCCAGTGACCCACAAGGCAACAAAGCAAAAAACCACAAAATCAAGTTAAGTAGCTGGTTGCCTAGGGGAGGGTGGAGTCACCTTTCTATATTTCCTGTGGCCTCAGATTCAGTGCCTTTCCACAAACCCAGAGGCTTCACGGGGCTCCACAACCTCCCCCCCACTCCTTCTTTACCAGGGTTCAAGGCGGAATCTCCTAAAAGTTCACTAGTCACTCTTTGGATGTCAGACTCCGTCACAAGGGAATATCTATAACCTTCCACTTCAAACGAAATCGAGAATGGGTGACCCCACCTATATCTCATTCCTTTGGATTGCAGCCATTTCGTCAGGTGACTGCACAGTCTCCGACGTGAAAGGGTGAGACCAGAAAGGTCTTGGTAGATTGCCACTTTAGAGCCTTCCCAATCAATGGAGCCTTTTCTTCGAGCAAGCTCCAGGATTTTGGCTTTTTCAGACTAGTAGTGGATTTTTGCAAGGATTGACCTAGGGCCTTTAGCAGGGGCACCTCCTCTATGAGCTCAGTCTATTGTTGGCTCGTTGATATTTCCCTCGTCGAACAGTTTACATATTATCGCTTTAACCACTCGTGCGATGTCTGCCTGCGTCTCCCCCTCCAGCTCCGGAATACCAAGAAACCTCAGGTTAGAGCGCCGCTCCCTGTTTTCAAAATCATCAAGCTTGAGGGTAACTTTCCACTCTCTCCTCTCCAACCCCGCCAACCGCATGTCGAATTGAGTTTCGAGCAGGTCATTTGAGGACTGATTGGTTTCCAGAGCCTGGACTTGTTCATCAACAGCATCCACCTTTTTGTCTAATGAGTCAAGCCTTCTGCTGATGTCTGCTCTAAAACCACGGATCTCCTCCAACAGGGCCGCCATATTTCTGCTCATTGCTTAGACCTCCGTTGCTTCCGGTTGGCCTGTAGACTGCATAGTAACTCTTTCCTTCGTCTGCTCGGGGATGCGGCGGAATTTTTGCAGGGACTGTGTCCAGTCCATCAAAGAAGGAATGGGAGTCCGCTAGGGGAACCCCCACGTGCTGGACTGAGATCCCCTGGCCAGCCTACCCCAGGAATCCGCTGAAGTCCCGGACCCCAAGAAGGCCCCAGAGACCAGATCCCAGTAGGCAGGGACCAAGCAAGACACCCAGAGGCACACCGCCGGGGCTTCCCCGACCGCAAGTAGTTATAGTGAGGTGAAGTGCCACCAGGAATGATAGAGCGATGGCCCGGAGAGACCCCTGGTGAAAGGCAATCTGGAGGGAGCCTGGACAGATATCTCCTGCTGCATTCACAGTGCCAAACTCTAATGCTCCAATTAGCTTCTCCTCCTCTGTGTCCAAGAGCTGGAAGGGGGGGGAGGGTGACAGCCGGGACTGCACAGGGGGGAGAGGGCCGGAGCTTCAACTCTACACACACACGGCTCCAATGCACACACACATCCAAAGAAGAGGACAGTCCAGGTGAGCAAGGATGATGGTATCACCGTGCGCAGGCTGATGGAGCTTAATACACAGTAGGCAAACTGGGCTGGGGCTACCCCCTGAGGCACAGAGTAGGGACTCTCTGTGGACGGAGGTGGGAATGTGCAGGGCTTAGGACACGCACCTTAACAGCGAATGAGGGGGGAAGCCCCCACCCGCTCCAGGACTTCACTACTCAGAAGACACAAGCCGATCCTGGCAAATATCCAGCAGACCAGGGTTTACGTTTGAAGTCCGGTTTGCTCACTTATTCACATAGACCCTGTGGAGCGGTCTCTGCCTCCCCAGATCTTAGAGACTGCTCACACCTAAAGGCCACACCAGTGAGTCTGTAACGAGGGGCAGGGGGAGCACCGATGACCCGAAGAGGGGCGGGCTTAACTGGAGCTGCATCGATCTTCAGGGACGCTGCAGTGTTCCTCCCGCAGACGTAGACCTCTCCGCCAGGGGGGGAGCCTTCCAACACCTTCCCAATCAGGGGGCTCCCGCGGCACTCTCCACTCCTCCCCGGGCCCGGGACGTTATGGCCCGAGGGACCGAATGTCCATAGCCTATTGGGGAGGTCCTGCTGCAACCGCTTCCCATGTTCTTCTCCTCCGGGTCTATCTATCATTGTGGTAAGTCACTGGCCGGGAAGGCGGGCCTCCCCCTCTTGCGCTCCGGGCCACGATTTTGGTCGATTGAGCACTGTCCGCTCTTCTCGGATGCCCGCCTGGGAGCCTTAGGAAAAATTAGACTAGGAGGTGCAGGGGAGAGCTGGGGTCCCACCGCACACCAGGACTGTGCTTCTCCCAGGGAACGCAAGCCCCGGGGGTCCGAGAGGCGACGCGTTCTTCCCACGCACCCGACTCCCAACTCCAGGGCCACCGGCAGCCGGGGTGTCACCTTCCTTAGTGCCGCTGCTGACGCCTGCTGCGAAACACTGCCGGCCGAGTCCCGCAGTCCAGACAAGGGGCCTCTCTCAATAACAGGACAGCATACTACTGCCACACACCAGGCAGGGTAGCATGCCACGAGCGCTCCGGCGGGAAACAACCTCCTCTCTGGTCCTGCTGGAGGCCCGACTGGCTCCAATCTCGGGTCTCCCGGCGCTTCCAGATACCAGGACTGCGCTCAAAAGCTGCCCAGTGTGTCTCACAGCCTCTGGCGGCATCGAGGACCTTCTACCACAGGATCTCGGGGGTTCAGGTCCCAAAATCAGGTGCCCCGGGGAGGCGACCGGCTGAGACGCTTCAGCACATCTCGACGCCTCCTGGTGGCTCCACCTTTAGGTGGGATTTTGCCTTATTTTGTAACTGCTCACTGAGGTTTTGTTGTTTTACTTCAAAGAAATGTCTCTGTTGTGTTTTATCTTCTAACTGTGTGAGTTATTTCTGGGCTTCTTTCAAAACCTCTAATTCAGAACACAGGCCTCCCCATTTTTCTCTCGCTCTTCCACTGACTGCCAGGTGAAAATATAAATAAGCTGTGAGGTGGGCCATTTGACACATTTTTCACAAGTATTTTGGGTCATGTAATATGCCTCTAATGCTTTGTGTAATATCCCACCTTCAAACCAAATTTCAGGGCTCACCGAGGTAACCTCCTGCACCATCCTAGTTTGCCAGCTCTACTTCTAGTATAGTCATTTTAAAAATGAGTTTTTGCAACTTTTCAACTTTTCATGCGCATGGACAAAAAACACCCTATTCCTGCTTGATTTTCACACTCAATGCCAAATCAAAAATCTATTCTAATCAATCTACTTTTTGCATTGGTACTATGCACAATCTTAATTTTCTACACTCCTCCCTGGAACTCAGGGGTCAAGTCATGGTGGTACTTTAACAAAGCACAAACAACACTGTATTCACCTGAATGTACTTACACCAGAATAAATAGTCTGTCACAATGCACTTGTCATGAGTCAAATACAGTAAGCTAAATCCCGGCACGAGCCCCTTCCTTTATAACCATATATTGGGAGTTCCTTCCCGCCACCCCAATTAAGATGGGGAACAACACACCATTTACTTTTTTGCATTCGGCTAGTACTAGCTATGACTCATATAGAGCCACCTAGATCATTCCCTCAGTGCCAACAATGAGCCAAGAACCATGTATAGAGAAAATATATATTTATTTAAAGTATAGATTCAATAAATCTTACACTCAATGGAAACACGCCACCGTCTCTGTGGCACAAAACAAAGCTTCAATGTAAAACACATGGTTTCATTTTTGTAATAACCAAGTAAATATCACTTAATGAGGTTTAGATTTAAAACAAAGCACAGTTTTAGTTGTCAAAGCAACTTACACAATAGACATGCAGTCCTTTATACGTGCCAATTCCCTGCACACCTGAACATGCTAGCAGTTTTGAAAACACACATACTTTGAATATACCTTTATATTTATAGAACCTTTCTTTCTGCACCCCAAAGGTAATACAAAATCGTTCTGCTATCAGGGTCACTTACTCTCAGGAAAGAGAGTATTTTTGAAAGAGGTTCTGCCTTGCCAGCATTCGGCCAAACTTAAAAACAAGCATTGGCATTTGGATAGGCATGGGAAAGGCACTTGCCAGGCACTGCTGTTGTGGTATTAACTGGCCATTGATAGCAGCAGGTGGAAAAACTGTGTGAGCAGTGCTTGACGAATGGCAAATACTTATACAGAAGCCAACATTGTTTTTCATAGGACTTCAATGGAGGACACGCATAGTGCTTATAAATCGAGTGGCTGAAGGGAGACTAGGTTAAGACATTTTTATTACACCAGTTATGCCTTTACAACTCCAATTTATATATATACATATATACTTTATGGTGTTATAGTTCATTAAAACATTTACACAAAAGAGGAAAAGGAGAAATGTGTTTACACATATATAAGTACATACAGCATCATATATATAATGCACATAATTTAAAACTTTTACTAAAATTTGCAAATTTAACTTATCACATCATTTAAAACATTTGATTACGTTTATAGACCATACTTCCTCTTTTCCATGATATGGTACTTTCCTCTTGATTAATTATCCTTAAAGTAAAGTACAATACATTGCCATATGCAAAACAGTGCAAGGTGTGTGGAAAGAGCGTCTCTGTTCGGGCAATAAATCCAAAATTCTGTCAATTTAATACATGTATAATTAACTCCAATTAAGTAATTAACTCTCAGAAGACTGCTTTGAAATAACATTGGCAGGCACTTTGAGTGCAACATTTTGATGGTAAGGCTTGATTAATGCAAGCTCAAAGAGCTCCCATGAGGAAGCATTTTGGCTGAGCTGGGGCAGGAACGGGGTGAAATTTGCCATGGAGATTAGCATGGAGATGGGCAGTCAATAGGTGGTTGAATAACCAAACAACACCTGCAACCTTTGTGTCCCTCCTCCTATGGCATTTCTCCCTAGTTGAACTCTAATACAATAGTGGTGGCGTGTATGTGGCGTGAGGCCAAGGGTGGGTCATTATAAAAATTCGGGATGGGTAAGATTCTCAAAACATTTTTGGCGCAAGTGAGATTTGCTACTGCATCTCCTCACTTGAGCCAAAAAAAGGAGAAGCCATATTCACAAAGAGCATCTTAATGAGTGCAACCTAGATGCGCTCATTCAGATGCCCTCCACCTGCACCCCTTTGTACATTTACACAAATAAGAGGGGGCTTCAGGGTATTTAAATGCCCTAAAATGAGGCTCAGGGATAGGTGCAAGTCCTGACATGGTCATTTCTCACTCTGTCATGATTTTTCATTTTATGTGTGAGAGCCCCAGGAACTTCTCAACAAAGGCACAGAGGATCTAGACAAACACCAAGAAACAACCAACCACAGCAAACTCGTAGACAAACAACCCACACACCCCACTCCAACTGGACCGCCAGGAAAAGCATCCAACAATGTGTCATCCAAAGCACACATGGCGCACTGCAGCCTGCTCAACTTACTATCTATTGCAAAACACCAAATGGAAATGTACAACCTCGTTAGGGAAGGCGGCATTGAGGCCCTCTTCTGCACAGAAACATGGCTATCAGACAACTGTCAAGTAATCGCTCATGAAGCCATAGCCTGCAACTTTAAACTAATAATATCTAACAGAGAAGGCAGATGAGGAGGAGGTATTGCTGTTTAGTCAATCTCAAACTCACCAAACAATGCAACCTACTCTTCCTTCTTATCTAGAGAATGCCCACCTACAATCCTAACTTTGCCCCAAAATTCACTGATGCCATAACCAGCCTATCCATAAATCATGACAACATCATCATTCTGGGAGATTTCTACGTTTGGTTTGAAAGAGAAAATGGAAAAAAGTAACTCCATCAGCGCACTCCTGGAAATTCTCCATCCCAAAGAAATGCTGAACCCATAGAGCTGGTCCCACCCTCAACACAATATTCTGCAGGGATGGACTCCACTACCTTCCCACTGGTACCAATCATCTGGAGGGAGCATCATATGATCCCATTCACTGTTAGAACCATAACCCGTACAATACCCAAAAACATAAAGCAAGCATTGACAAAAAAAAAAACTGGAAAGGCTTGCTCTAGAAACTCTAAACCTACTACTAGAAACCACCAAACCCGATTTCTCCCGACTACATGAAATGATATCAGGCACTGTTTAAAAGAACCTTCACACATGGATCACAGATGGATTAGACCAATTGGTACCCTTAAAAATGTTCAACCCTAAACCGAAAAAGGTAGTGGCCAGATGGTTAACAGAGGAACTCTGAGAACTCAAGAAAATAACCTGTAAACTAGAAAAGACACGAAGAAAAATTGCAGGCTACTTGACAAAAATAACTAGCAAATACAAATGTAGCTATACAGATCGTCAGTCTTCAAAGCCAAGAAAGCACATTACGCCACAAGATTCCAATTGGCAACAAACCCCCAAATGGAAATGTACAGAATTATCAAGGATATATAAAACCCAACCCCATGCTGTAACAACTGCGTATCCTCGCAAATGTTATGTGACAGTATCTCGTACCACCTTAGAGCAAAAATATGCTCAATCCAGAAAGCCATAGAGGCATCCAGTAGGACCACTAACAACACCCTCTTAGAAGCCAGATCCCCAAAACCAGTGCAACATTCACCTAATTCAAACCAATTAGGGAGGAAACCTTCAGCAACCTACTGAAATAAACCAAACGGGCTGGATCCCCCAGCAGCCCATGCCCACCGGATATCTACAAACAGCTACTCACCCATAAAACACCAACTCATTACACCTGACTACTAATGAACCTCTGAACTCTGGAATAGTACCAAAATGAAACAAAATTGGCCTATATTAAACCACTTTTAAAAAATGAGGTAGGAAAAACCGATGACTCCAAGAACTACAGACCTATATAAAACCTACTCTATCCGGCAAAAACCTTGGAGAACCACTTGTACAAAGAACTGCTCAACCATGTGGAATCCAACAGACTACTTGACCAATCCCATGTTTGTTTCAGACTAATGAGAGAAACTGAATCAGCACTCCTCTCCATATCGGACAACCTAAATATGAATGCAGAAAACAACACCCAATCTTCCCTCATACTACTGGACATATCGCCTGCCTTTGATACAATCAAACACACAACATTAATAAAAAGATTGGATGAATCAGCCATTCAAAACACAGCACTTCAATACTTAAAACCTTTCCTCATGAACAGAACCGAAAGAACCTACCACCCTTGCTCATATGAAACACAAAACATTTCACCTGTGGCATACAACAAGGATCAAGCCTCTCTTCAGTTCTCGTCGATATCTATATGGCCCCCCACCCCCAATGAATCTCATACAGACTCATGGACTGACATCCTACAACTTTGCAGACGACACCCAACTCATTTTCAAGATGACTACCAACAACGACCCTGACAATGCCCTCAATAAATGCATCCCGGTATCAACACATGGACGGCAAACTACAACCTTGAACTAAACCCAACCAAAATGGAAATAATGATAACCCCATGAGATAACAACCTAAAACAGACATCTCACACCTGTCCCTTGTGTATGGGAACTCAACCTGAATCATCAACAGTGAAAAAAACCTGCGAATACTCATGGGCAGTGGTCTCACCCTGGAACCACAGGTCAAAGCAATAGCAAAAAAAAAATGTCTACCATCGTTGACTAATAAGAGGGATCCTCACTTACGCCATCTTCCCACACTGTACCTCGTTACCATCTCATTGGTATTATCAAGAATAGACAATTTAAATGGCTTCTACCTAGGAATGCCCCGAACACTTCACCAAAAAACTACAAAACATCCAACACACAGCAGCAAGACTACTCCTGAGACTAAATCGAAGAGATCACCCAAGCCCTGAATATTCTATATTGGTTACCAGTCAAGAAACGAATCAATTTCAAATCCCTCTGCATTGTCAATAGATCGCTACACAGACAAGGAGCCAAATTCCCCAAAAGGTAAAAACACCCAATACCAAACCAGAAGAACCTTAAATTCTATCACCAACCTTCAAATAGAAAAAAGACATTATGAGAAAACTAAATTCGGAGACACTGCTCTCTTCATTCTCATAGCCAAACTATGGAACTTGATCCCGAAGGAAATGGGTAAGATGGAAGACCACCTAATCTTCTGGAAATGGCTTAAAACCTGGCTATTCAACTCGCCGAGATAAAAACAGATCAACAACAACTATACAACGATCACCCCATACAATGTCCAAACTGTGGACAGGCTCCTTCAACCCCATACAATGCCCAAACAACATCCATAAAGGCATTGGAACTCTGAGGTACAGAACCGCAAGGATCTCTACAACCAAACACTCCTCAATTCTCGGACCGATGTTTCAAGACACATGCACACAAGTTTGCCTAATGGTACAAGAGGACCCAGGAAACCCAATAACTTCTGGACAACACCCAGCCCCTCTAGATAATGACCCACCCTAGTGACAGCTAATCATCCCGTACACAATAATTTCTACCATACAAATCTATTTCCTTCCTTTTAGTCTCATCCCACCAATCCAAATCTAGCCTCACTCCAATGCAAAGGTGAATGCCCTACAAAAAGAAAACAATAGCATAGCTGCACAATATCCAGGGACCACCCAACATCCTACCAACCACTTTCTCTTCTCTACCACTCTATGTCACCACACACTTACCACCCACACCCAGATGACTAGCGAACCACCCTGCTAAACACCCAAAACCGCACATCACTCAAACCATCACTCAAATCAGCCTCCAACACCCAAAAACACAAACACTGGACCCCGCCCATCGGGAACCGGTAAGCATGCAATGTACAAAACAAAGCACACCCAGAAAGCACACATGCAAAGACTCCAGTTACCCCTGGTTCTACACGTATTCACCCATCCCACTTTACCTTACAGATCAGGCTATAACAGTTCTGACTATACTATCCGATGAGCAAACAATGATTCAATATTTCTCCTGGTTGGAGAAGGACACCTCAATGTTTGATTTATCTGCTAAACCCTATTTATTAGGAGGTGACATTGTGCATATTAATATTTTATTACAAAATCTTTAATAAATGACACAGTTGCATACATTGTATTGTTTTTTAATACTTGTTTTACTCTGAACTATACAAGGTAAATGTTACTTTGTGGACTCAACACTCAAATCCTGTCACTGTCTTTGAAAAGATACTCTGCTGATTATCATTGATGTATGGGATTTGCCCTGCAGCCTCTTACATAAAGGTGGGAGGGACTGTGACAGCTGTGGAACCACTGACCCCCGCAGCCTCTTACATAAAGGTGGGAGGGGCTGTGACAGCTGTGCATCCACTCACCCCTGCGGCCTCTTACATAAAGGTGGGAGAGGTTGTGACAGCTCTGCATCCACTCACCCGCGCAGCCTCTTACATAAAGGTGGGAGGGACTGTGACAGCTGTGGAACCACTGACCCCCGCAGCCTCTTACATAAAGGTGGGAGTGGTTGTGACAGCTCTGCATCCACTCATACCCTTACTCTACCGATTCAATTACCTTACTAAGCTTTTCATGGGAAGGTAAGCTGTGGATGTATATATTTCAAGTATTTGGAATAAGAAAGGCACATTTCTAAAAAAGATGCCCTGTGCCGCAATTGGACAATGAAAGAGCCCATCTTTCCCCTTGCTCTAGATTGTGGGGGGGATTTATCCCACCTGTCCCCCCCCCATTTCCTACGCCCATGTGCTCAGCCCTCGGAGGGGCAGAGGAAGCATCTCCTAGCCAGGCCAATAAAGACATATTGGGGTTTTCTGGAGGTAGGTGGGAGTGGAGGTAAACGGGAATGGTGGTCAGGGGGAGCTGATGGAAGGTGACTGCGGCGTGAAAGGTGGAGAAGTGTGCATAATAGGAAGGGGAGAGCAGATGGCGAGGGAAGATAGGTTAATTGATGTTGCAACACCTACACCCTCACCCAATGGAAATTGCCCTCCTCCCCCCCACAATCACAAATCTGGCCCACACAGAGGAAAAGAAAATTCCTGCTTATATTTCTAATAATAAAAGCATTTTAAAGTATCCATTCCAAGCCGATCGTCATGATTTTAGGAACACTTTGCACATGACTAGAAATGCACGTAATTTTTGTCATACGTTTTGCAGGCACCTTATTATTCATTTTGAACCAAAAACGCAAGGACGACCATGTGTTCCAGGGAATGTGATGCTAGCGTCGTCGTGTGTCTAAATCAGTGTGTTTACAAGAAGTTGTGTGACTAGAAATGAGCACGTGCAAGGTTATAGAGAGATTGATTACACGGCCGCAGCACATGCTGAGGCGTTTGTGTAACACTACACAGGCAGTCTGAAATGCTGGCAACGCTTTATTATTTTATGATTTAATGTAATCGTCGTTTGCTTCTGAATCAGTTTTCAAATATCGGATCGCTTTTGGTCTGAGTGTTTCTGATTATGCCAAGATCACAGAACGCCACAAAGCACCTGCTAGACGAAGACATTTGAAACCTTTGGGCGCAAATCCCTTCAAGTTGACACGGGTTTCATGAACGATATTTTTTTATATAATATATATATATATATATAGTTTTTTTGCCCCTGGTCACATGATCCTATAGTGGAACTATTATCTAGCCTATTAGCAATATATGCGTGCATTCCAGTTCAGTGCACGCAATTCATCTTGAACACGCTTTTCCCATATCTTTGAACTGATTTGTCTGATTTGAATTTTTTAGCTTAGCAACCATGTGGGATTTGCTCTGATTTGCCTCAACCTTACTCGCTTGACCCCCTGCTTTGCACTAGATCAGGGGTATGCAAGCTGTGCCTCTCCAGGTGTTTAGGACTACAACTCCCATTAGTCCTAGCCAGCCTAGTCAATGGTGCGGGAAATTGTGATTTGTAGCCCAAAACTTCTGGAGAGTCACAGGTTATAGACCCTTGCACTAGATCATAATAAAAAATGCCTTTGTGAATTTTTGTTGGTGCACTGTTCATGTTTACCCCAAGCAAGGGCAGCATTCAGTAGGGTGATCGTGAGCTAGTTCTGCTACTGGCACTCCATTCAGTGTTATAGGGGTTTGGGTATCCAAACACAATAGGCCCGATTCATGGAATATTTTCCCGGTTCAAAGTGAATTTGCACTGGTGAAAAGTGACTTTCCACTGCCGACACATGCCAGATTCATGGAACTGTGCAAAGTGTATTTTTGCAGTGCAAAGTCCGGACAAAGTCAGTGCATAGTCTTTTTTGCAGTACAAAATGACTTTGCACAGTTCCGTGAATCAGGGTTTGAGTCCGCAGTGCAAAGTCACTTTACAGCAGAGCAAAGTCACTTTGAACCAGGCAAATACTCTATGAATCGGGTCCAATGGCATTACTGCCAGTTCCTCTGTGTGGGCATCATGCATGTCATGCCCCTTTGCACTTGTACAAGCTCTACACTGTCAATGCTTTTGATGTCTCGGGAGGATAGCTCATAGGACAACGTGCTCGCCTTGGAAGCAAGACGACACAGAGCAACACAGGTTCGATCCCGGGTCTGCGCTTAAGCGCCTTATAAATGACCTATCATGTTGATGTGGGAAGTGCTCACCAACTAAGGCATCTTGGGCCTGTAGAAATACAAAAGAAAGCGGTGTGTATTTTGAGGGGCACACGTTTGGCTACAACTTACATCGTTTGGCTACAACTTACATTACAAGTTCCAATGACGTTAATTTGAATTAATTCAAGTATTAATAATATTTGGTTGATAGGTCAGTGATTGAACATATTGAGGACCTTGGCAAAATCAACAGAACGGTGAAAAGGGCATGTGTGAACATGCGGTTTAAAGTTGCAGCAATCTTGATTAATTAAAAACAACTTGGGGGCGTATTCATTGAATAGGGAACAGTAGAGCATAGCTGTGCGTTTGCCTCCTACAAACTCTGCGCTATTTACATTTTGAGCAGTTGAGATCCTTAAAGAAGCAATCCTATGCATATACACATCTTTGGATGTCTGTGCATTGGGATCAGAGTATGTGCACACATATCCCACAACTCTGCGCAAGCAAGGACACATTATCTATCAATGGCCTTCAACCCCAATGGAGTGACTGGGGCTGATTTCACCCTCACAGCTGAATGGTAAGGGTGTCCGAATCACTATAGGTGCTTCAATGTTACAACCCTTTCATGTTAGCGTAATTGTTGTACACATGAAACGAGAAACAAGACCAGTGTTGATTACGCACTTAGTGGTTCCAGCATAAATAGCTTTTAGCACATACATATGTTATGTTATTTTGCATTTATATAGCGCCATATATACCATTGGTATGGTCTGAAGGCGCTGGTAGGTTGTATGTGTCAATTTTAAAGGTTTATGGACATTCGTATACTCTCACAATGCTTGTTGAGTTCATGCAAAGTCATAAGGTACCCTCGTGTAAGCTATTTGTACCATTTTCCTTCCTCACAGGGACCTTTTAAAAGATTACAATGGGAGTGTAGTGGACTGTGTACAGTGGCGGCCCCAGCCATTTTTCATAGGGGTGGCCTGATGAGGCCACATGAAATCTTGGGGTGGCACACCAAAACAAACACATAACTGAATTTCAGGAAATCTCTTATGGTGATGTAGTATATAGTCCAGTTGAAAACTATGTGTATATGAGAGAACGAATTGCACATTGATATAGTTCCATGTATTATTTAACAGTTAACTAATTAATGTATCTGATGAGCATAGACTAATACCAGTACCACATTCAAGCATGCGCACAATCCCAAAATACAGCCCACGAGAAACCAAAATCTAAATATCGTTATGCTACAAGCAAAACACTCCACACACACACATAGACCAAAAAATAAACTAAATTATAACAACGCTTGCTACCACTAATAGGGAATCCACATAATTTCTCCTCTTGTATTCATGCACAGCCCATCCAAAGTGCAAAGAAATATGATATGCCATATGTGCAACTAGTCAACGTGAATTCACTAAACATAACGCAAAACATACAGATGTTACATGTTGCTACCACACCAGGAATAGACCAGCCAAATCTGAGTGGCTACTCAAGTAGATGTACTTAGTCTACAAATTAAGTGTGGAGCCACTAAAGACCCAGCTAGCAGAGAATGTTCCACGTGGAGTAAAGATCGTGGAAGAGAACAGCTGAATTATCCTGTTTTGTGGAAAGGGACAGTTGTAGAAAAGGAACAAAGAATGGCGAATCTGGGAATAACACCTCCAGCCAAGTTGTTGGACAGACCGGGAGAACCCATTACAGAGTGGGAAGACTTGTTCAAGTTTTATTTACTAGCAATGGGTGGCAACACATTTTCGGATGGACCCAAACATACCACATTAATGAACTGTTCGGGCAAAGAGGCAGTAAGTAAACCTTATTAAGAATACCTTGGATCCACTTCCAGCAGCGCAAGCTATAAAAGCAGTGGTGACCAAGAAGAACAAAGCTCCAAGTGCTCGAGGAAGTCCATTAGTGGGAACAAGCTTCAAATGTGCTTGTTTCCTGTATGAATTCATAGGTCACATGGTGTCGGACCCAGGTTGTTCAGCAATAAAAGGGGTGTGCTGGAAATATAGCAGGAGAGGACAGTTTGCTAAAGTGTCACAATCATATTATTCAGGGAGGAAGCAACCCGGACAGAAAGCTTGAATAAACATGGATGAGGCAAGAGAATATTCTATGGTGGTGGTCAGGGGAGTATCCAGCAATTGCAAGAGTGGGGGTGTGAGCCACTAAAAAAGTCCTGCTACTTTCCCCGCAAATGCAGTGCGCACAATTCTGTACGCTCTCATTCGCACCCCCAATCCACCCACACCTGCCCCAATCTACTTTTTTGGTAACATTAGTGGCAGATGGCATTTTAACACAACAAAAACAAGAAAATTACAGAATCATTACAGATGCAGGGAACTCATCTATTAGAGCTCTATCCAGGCTCTCTGGGGCAAAATACATGCAAACCTCCAAATTTGCATAAAGATTGCACCAATAGAAATGACTTGACAGAAATGGAAATTTCAAGGAATATCATCAGTCTTTGATACTTGGAGGCACCATGGAAGTGCCTTTAGAATAAGGTGCCATAAGCAAGCACTTGCAACCACACCAACAGATATCCACATCATGACAGCTCTGCTGAAATGGAAAGAACTGTACTCATGTTTGTATTAAGTAAAATGCATATCGTCGTTACAGAAACACTATTTTCAATTCAACAACAAAATAAAACCTCTACCTTTGGCGATGGTGAACCGAAGACGTAAACCACTGACCAGACCCTGCACAATTGTTCCTAAAAGCCTTTTGCGCACAACAACCTACATGCAGTCTAGTCGAGGATGGAAACTCGGAAATAAACACAGCCTGGCTGGAAGCATGAGCCAATGCAGAAATGCGCACATCCAGGCTCAGGATGTGTTTATTTCCGGGTGCGTATGCTGCCATTTTACTAAGGCCTGCGGTCTGCTTGTCTGCGTTTCTGCAAGATGAGTGCCCGTTCAAGTGTTCTCACCTTTCGGCTTTGTTTAGTGTCACAGTGGCCTCTCATGTTCTGAGGATCTAGGTATGCACAGTGTGCTTATTCAGATACTTATTGGGAAGCATTGCAGGATAGTGGCTGTCATGGGTAGGCATTGCATGCACGGCCATGTCTGCAGTGAAAGCAAGGCTTGTTTTCTGCAGCCATCTGTGGGTGGAAGGGCAAATTCCCAATTTTGAGATATACTGTACAGATGTTACAATTTTTAAATGGAATTGAATTGAATTGCTTTATCCCTCTTATACATCTTAACCTGTGTTTGGGTCAGTTATTGCTTATAAATAAATCAACAAACATACATGCATTTTTCCTAGTACGTGCAGTGCAGACGCAGCGTGGTAATAAACATGTTCTTGTAGTGCTCTCAGCATCACTCTTTGGTTCCAGTTCTGAACTGTTTTCACTTGGTTTCCCTACCCAAACCAGTTAAAGAATTAAATATCTATTATCCTTCATGATGGACAGGTACTGCATATATATATTGTTTGGGGAATAGGAAAAACTCTATAGTAAAATGTACTTTTTAGTTTTCATGTAATGCTTGATACAGGGTTTAAGTTATTTTGAATGCTCCCAATTGTGCCAATTTAGGGGATGTAGGACAAGCGATATAAGGTGATTTGCCAAGAATCACACAAATTGCTTCAGTGGAGCTGGCATTAGAACTCTGGCCTCCCTGTTCATACATCAATTTAGCAGCCCTTTGTTGAGTAAAGGTACAAATAGGAGACATCAATGCTATCATTAACATAGGCCGGGTGGATAGCTCAGGGGCAACTTGACAACATACATAGCAACACAGGTTTGAATCTTGGTCTTGCACTTAGAATACCTCTCTGGTGTAAAGCGCGTTGTAAAAGAATAATTATAAAGATACCCTGGTAACACATGCTCCCCACAGTCACCCAGGGATCTTTTTATTTTCCCAAGGGTATCATGAATTCAGCTATGCTATACATTTTGTAGATAGGTAGGTGTACAGGGGCCTTCACTACATGTTGAGTTGTAGTATTTGTGCTGAAGAATGTTTATGGTCCCGTTTGGCAGGGTAGATTGCAGTTTTCAGTGCTTGTGACTAATGGTGCCTCCCCTGTTCAATGGGCTAAAGGTTTGCACAGCTGAAGCAATGACGACCTGCTCAATGCGTGTGCGTGAGTGTTTGTGGGCAGAGGTGCATGGGGGTCTTCACTTTTAATCTTTCCTGCTATAGTCATTTCATAATCTTTCCTGCTATGTTTTAAAAAGATAGTTTAAAACCTGAGAGGGAAATAGTCCACGTGGCCGTGGTGCTTGCGCCATGCAAGGGCCTGTGTCTGGATGGGATGACAAAATGGCCTTTCGCCCAGAGCAACATCAAAAACGTTCACTGCCACAGCTCCAGTGCTTATTCTCGTGTGAACTCAGTACTAACAATAATGTGTAGCGTGGAGTGAAGGGTTTCATGTTCATACATCTCTATGTAGTGGGCTGAGAGAAAGAGAGTGTTCTGGAAGGACATCATAAATTCAAATCTCAGCAAGTTTTTTGCTTGTTTGTTCAGAATATAGAGGGACCCAACTCGAAACGAAAATGTAACTAATTTAAGCCGTTACTTGGATGGAGTGGGGACAGTCACTTTCCCTGCTCGTGCTTTCTCTCCCCCCCCGCCCTCTGTAGTCGCTGAATCCCCAGTCCACTTGCTCTTGCTTCCTCCCTCTCATCATCTTTTGTGTCCTCTCTCCCACATGATGCCTTTCTACTTCTCCACCTCAGGCCCTCACTCGGGGTTCACTGACTGAGCATGTGAGATCAGTCAGTAATGGGGGGGCCACCATCATACGTGCCACTCTAACCCTGTGGCAAAAAAGAAAAAACAAAAGACATTTCTTTTCGCACCGAACTGTGCATGTTATTTGTCCATGCACAGTTCAGTGCGGAAAAAAAAGTATTATTTTGTTTGCTTTTTTGCAGGGTGGCCAATGGGGGGGCCAGCATTTTTATAAGGGTGGTCATGGCCCCCCTTGGCCACCCCCTGGGGGCGCCCCTGACTGTGTATCTAGGGAAGATAACATTGTATCAGAAAATGATTTGTATTGTTATTCTATGTACAGATACTTTGGTAAGTCAAGTGTAACGCTCTAACATTCTTATGACTGCAATATATGCTGGTAGTGATCATTAGAAATAGACAATGTAACATTTTAAAAAGTGCCAGTTTACAATGTTAACTAATTTCCTTTTTTAATAGATGTTTTTGCAAAAAACGCTGCTTAACTCCAAAAATAAATATATGTTTTTCCTTTGGACGAACATATGTCAGCAGAAGCTAGGGTGATTCTATGAACATGATCATGGGATACTCGCCCACAAAAAAAGACAGAGAGAGAGAGCGAGAGAGAGAGAGAGACTCTAAACAGCTACAGAGGCCATTTTGACACACCAGTATAAATGCAAAATAACACTTTGGGAACGAAAGTGCACATGGGTTATGTAAAAATGCATACAGTGGTCTGCACAATAATAATGTTTTCAGCTTGAACTAGCAGTATCTTGGCAGTGGGAGCTTGTTTCATTCGGAGGTAGTGGAATGGGCAGAGCTATGAGGTGATCAGCAGGGTACCTAAAGGTATGCCACCATCAGACTCCATGCAGACTTACGTTTTTGAGAAGTTGATGCAGCATTACTTTGTGTCTTCCAGACTTTCATTTCTTTCATTTGCTGCCAGGCAACCTGTATTTTCTCTGTTAAACGAGTAGTGACTTTAGTATATATGTAATGTACAGTGGTTTTATATAAAGCAACTTCATCCATTTTTGCAGGCTCTGAGTTCCTGTTTCGGGAATAGAAGAGGGAGTGGGAGGGAAGGTTAGTGGGATGACAGGAGTGGGCAGGGATGGATCCTGAGTTGTTGATAGGTGCAAGCTGGAAGTACCCAATTCATGTGAGCCTCCATGTTTCTAGGTTGCTCCTGCTCATAAAAACTAGGAGTATATGCATTTCGTGTATGACAGATTTCTCTTTACAGCACTGTTCACTCCATTTTTATGGACCCCAAAACTTTCTGATTTTTATTTTTTAATATGATTTGCTCTTTTTGCAGTGAAGTGAAGCCAACAGCTTCTCTGCAGTGGCTTTTGCTCATCTGTCATGGAGAAATTGGCATGTCTTTCCAACAATGTTTCCCTCAGTCCTGTGACTTTGTTATCACTTTTGGTAACTTGTTATCAATGTACAATGTATCCTACAAAGCAGAACAATGGGGTACACTTTTTGTTTTACCCTAGACTAATTTATTGTGTATTTTACTCTAGCCTTACCACATTTACTGCGTTTGGCTACCTACTGTGGCAAGTGTCCAAACATGTCTGTGCCACAAGGTTTGCCTTGGCCATCTTATCACTTACCCTTCTTTCTAACCTGTGAGGACAGGAATATCCTTGTATTGACTTCCAGTGCCTGGGAAAGCAGAGGGTTTTCGCAGACTACTGAGGGGCATGTGTGTTTGCTGCCAGGAAGTGGTTTAGGACTATTTGGTCCCAAACCACAAACTGGATTCAGTGTGTCTAAATGGTATGCATGAGCTGTACCACCAGTGGTCCTGATTAGAGCACTGCTGGAATGTGTGTGTGGGCCAGATCTTTGATTGGCTAGTGGGATGTTCAGCGCTTACCTACTTTTTGGATAAGAAGAGGATCCCTGCACCCATTGTTCAGAAATCCTGGAAGAGACCTGAAGGAGCCAAGTATCCTGTCCAGCTGCAAGACGTGTAAGGAGATCGTGGACCCGTTGGAAGAAGGCCTGGCGACCAACTTCTGCTGCTGTTCTGGAAGAGCCCTGTCTTGTAGGTGATCTTCAGTAGTCCTACAAAGGAGCTGCAACCCTTGGAGTGGACGGAACATCCATTCTCAATATCAGCTTGGAGTCCTGCGAAGAAGAGCCTTCTGAAGTGACCCTTGATCACCCACTGGCTGCACAGCTCAAAATTTGGGCTTTCGTGCTACAGACCTTGATGTTCAGCATTGGGGATTGACAGCTTGTGATACACAACTCACCTCTGCCAAATGTTGTGGTTCCAGCATCAAGGGGATCTGAGATATGAGGAGAGGTCTGACCACAAAAATTCTGTCCCCCTGCGTTGCTGTGCATCAGTGGCCATCATCTGAAACAGCTTTCCTGCATTCAGTCCTGTGCTGAGAGAGACCCTGCATCAAATTCTTCTGCATTCTCCAACCTGAATAACTTGCCCCAGCATTTGTCGCTGACCGGAGAAATGCTTGAACCTGCAACCCCTGGACATCAGGGACTGGAGCCCAGGGTGGGAAAAGTGACCTCAGACCCTCTTCAGAAGAACTGCCAAGTTCTAAGTAGAATCAGAGTACGGGGTGAGTGGTAATAGTACTTGCGTGAACCGCTAATTCCCTTTCCAAAGTTTGGTAAACATTTAGAAACCTTTGTAATAGATTGTCTTCGTCATTGCTTTCTCATGCAAGCACTCCGAAAGTTGGGGACACTTGTTTTAGCTACAGTAACATCCTCTACACTTTGGAACTCTTCATTGGACCCCAGAAGCCATCCGCTAACGTTTTTCCGTCTCACAAAACTGTGTGGAGCTTTGATGAATTTTTGGTCACAATGCCCTATAAATCTTATGGATGGACTTCTAAAGTTAGTGTTATATCTCTGTGGACCTATAGTGCTGTATACTAATACTTACCTTCTACTTACCTTCCTTTGCAGGCATGTTCTATTTAGTTTTTCCTACTCTAGTGATATATATATCTTGTATTTAGTATTGTGTGATAATATTACATGATAATAGTCATTTTTCATAGTGTTATATTGCCATAAATAAATAAGTATTTTTATAACTGATGGTCTAAGTGAGATTCTTGAATCTTCATTATCTGGACTCATTGAGGGCCCCTTACAAGCTCACCCTTCCTGAGACTTTGCCTTGACCACTCGCCTTACTACCTTGAACTGATTTGGCTACTGCTCCCAGAGTTGGACCTGTCACTAAACTAGGTTGGCCTTCTATACATCTGTCCACCAGGATAGAGTATTGAAAATCATTACTAACAATTTCCAGCAGGTAGAAGCCATGCATCTGTAAGAACATATTGTAATGTCACGCCCAGGTGGGTATCCGCAACCCCTGCCTAACCTCTGAAGCCAAATGGCAGTATATGGTTGGCACAGGTCCCTAATTCTGAATAACAGGTCACCATGAGGCAGCCAAAGGCGGGCAGATTGTTAGGGAGAGTGTGTGGATAGGTAGGGGGAATTAGGAACACCGGAAATAGGGTTAGGGTAATATGACGATGGGTAGGGGGAGCGAGGGTAAATCACACCTGCGTACCTTGGTACACCCTCCAAACAATCTATGTACTCAAGTAGTCACATCTGAACTTCCTGATAGGAAGCACTCCTGTCCTGCCTTGCCTGAAAGTACCTGACACCTCTGAACCTAACCTGCTTCATGTCACACACTTGTGTTGAATGCCATGCAACCTGCAAGCCCCTCCTTATCACATTGACACTCCTTTCTCATGGGTTACCTACTAGGCACTTTATGTTGGTATAAAACATTACAAAAGCATGATGGTTGACTGTAACATGAAGCACGGCATGTCACTGCTATTACACAGAAACATGAAACACAAAATGTAATGTGCTACGTACCTCGCCCCTGCTGCATGAAACCATCAATAATTGCAAGCAGCACAGGCTGAAGCAGAGTTAATGTAGACACGGCAGAACAGGCATGATGCTCGTTGCCACTGGAACTCCTGTGAACCTGTGAAGTGCAGCCCCAACCTAGTCCGTGGACCCAAGGAGCCTCATCTCCAGGGCTTAGTAGCCCAACTTTGATGGCGATGGCCACAGGATTCCACGTAACCCTACACAGATCTTCACACGCAACAGGACGATGTGTAAAGCACATATACAGCCAGAGATCTCTGGGTGTGGAATAATAGATGGTTATTTTTTTTTAACCACTTCAATGGTATTCATTGTGATCAGTCTCACGATAAGGGAAGAGTGACCCTTTGCGATTGCAAGTATACATAAAGAACAGGGCGCGTGTCTCTGTGACCCCACTGGGGTTAGTGAGATAGTGAGCAGTACCAGCCTGTGAGGTTGGAATGTGTATGGGGATCAGTGTGTCTATCAAATGCTGGAGGATAAAGGAAATGGTGAGTAGGTTAGTGTGTGGTGAGCAGTCCTGCACTGTTGGCAGTGATGAGTCCAAGGAGTCCTGATAGCCCTGCATTTTTCTCGTATGATGACAGTGGCAGGTTAGTGCGTGCTCCAATTTTCCTTGGCTCATCCTAGGTGAGTGCTCATGGTGAGGTTTTGATGTGTATCAGCTCACGTATGGGATCCTTTGTGAGAGTACATGTGTGAATGTTGCTCTCTGTGTGATTGTGGTGGTTTCCAGAACGTGCATGGTTTCTAGTTATACCGGGATAAAACCAGAGGCAATGTAATTTTCATTGTATTGAAAGCTTACCTGATAAGAAATGGCAAGAAAAGATTTTCTTTTAAAACTTTCTACCGTCATTCAGATTAGAAAGTTAAAACAGTAGGCATTTTCTCCTTTAATAGGTTGAATCAAATACTGTGCAAAATAATGTTTCTTTTTTGTCCCAGTGCAAAGCTTTATTTACAACAGAGGTATTCAAACTGTGGGGGGCGCCCCCCATGGAGGGAGAGGCCTCATTGACGAGGGGCCTGAGAACCCAGACTGAAATGGAGAAAAAGTATTCAAATATTTTCATTTTAAAAGGGAGGAAAGAAGAAGCAGGGCAGCGGGAGCCCTTGGCAGGGACGGCTCATCCATAATGGGTGAGGGGTTGTCGACCAAGTGGCCCCCTCACCCATTATGGAGGAGCCAGCCCAGTGAAATACTGAGTGCTCCCTGAGCTGCTTTTTCCACCTGAGGGAGCGCTCCTGGGCTGGCTTCCCTTTGACAGTTCAGTTAGCCCGGTCGCACATGCTCAATGAGCCATTCAAGGCTGGGGGGCATTTTGCTTCGCCAGCCTTGCATAGTTCACTGAAAATGCTGGCTGGGGTTGCATGTCTGTATGTGCAATGGCGAGCTCCTGTGCCTCATCGCACATACAGACAGAGCAGGCTCGGGCGCAGTGTTTCAGCACCCACGCTCAAGCCCCTGCATGCATGTACAAGAACCAGGAAGCCCTTGCTTCACGATTCCTGTTCATTATGCAGGAGCTGGAGTGCTGGGGAGGCAGAAGGTACGTTTATGTTCATTTAAATATGTGTATGGATGCGTGTATGCTTGTGTTGTGAGTGAGTGTATGGTAATGGGTGCTCGCGTGAATGATAGTGCTTACTGTATGAATGCTGTGTGGATGTGTGTGTGGGTGTATTTGTGTTGGTCTGTGGAGCTGCATTTGGGGAGGGGGGAGGAGGGTTGTACAACAAAGGCATTTCACGATCATAGATGTCCAGTAAATAAATACCATGCTTTCCACCAGGGCCCAACAGCGCTTTGCATGCACACATAATCACTTTGCTTGTGTGCATTTGTTAGGCGATATGAGGCCAAGGGGACAGGGATGGTATGTTTTTACTGGACATCTTTCACAAATGTCCAGTAAAAAGTGCCATGCCTGCCCCCTGGGCTCTCCAGTGCCTCACATACACACATAATCACGCTGATTGTGTGAGTGTGTTAGGTGCTGTGGGGATCAGGGGACAGGAATGGCATCTTTTTACTGGACATCTATGAAACATGTCCAGTAAAAACATACCATGCCTGCCACCTGGGACCTCCAGCACCAATTGCAAACTGTTTGGCTTTTTACCCAGTTTGCTATTAAAGTATGCTCTAAAATGCAACATTTTAACTAATTATTTTGAAATATTTCTCGGGGAGGACCACCCCCCCCCAAATTCCCCTTGATTTGTTGAGGCTCCCTCGCTACGCTTGTTGGCTATGGCATAGCTGGGGGAAAATATTTATGCACCTCCACTTAAAAATAGGGTGAGCCAAGGTCTGTGGTAAGGTGAGAGAGTCCAGGGACTGTGATGGGAGCAGGATGGGGGGCATGGGAAGTGGTGGGATCAGGGTGGGGAGAGTCCAGGGACTGTGATGGGAGCAGGATGGGGGGCATGGGAAGTGGTGGGATCAGGGTGGGGAGAGCCCAGGGACTGTGATGGGAGCGGGATGGGGGGCATGGGAAGTGGTGGGATCAGGGTGGGGAGAGCCCAGGGACTGTGATGGGAGCAGGGTGGGGGGCATGGGAAGTGGTGGGATCAGGGTGGGGAGAGCCCAGGGACTTTGGTGGGAGCAGGGTGGGGGGCATGGGAAGTGGTGGGATCAGGGTGGGGAGAGCCCACGGACTTTGGTGGGAGCAGGATGGGGGGCATGGGAAGTGGTGGGATCAGGGTGGGGAGAGCCCAGGGACTGTGATGGGAGCAGGATGGGGGGCATGGGAAGTGGTGGGATCAGGGTGGGGAGAGCCCAGGGACTGTGATGGGAGCAGGATGGGGGGCATGGGAAGTGGTGGGATCAGGGTGGGGAGAGCCCAGGGACTTTGGTGGGAGCAGGATGGGGGGCATGGGAAGTGGTGGGATCAGGGTGGGGAGAGCCCAGGGACTTTGGTGGGAGCTGGATGGGGGGCATGGGAAGTGGTGGGATCAGGGTGGGGAGAGCCCAGGGACTGTGATGGGAGCAGGATGGGGGGCATGGGAAGTGGTGGGATCAGGGTGGGGAGAGCCCAGGGACTTTGGTGGGAGCAGGATGGGGGGCATGGGAAGTGGTGAGATCAGGGTGGGGAGAGTCCAGGGACTGTGATGGGAGCATGATGGGGGGCATGGGAAGTGGTGGGTTCAGGGAGGGGAGAGTCCAGGGACTTTGGTGGGAGCAGGATATGGGGCATGGGAAGTGGTGGGATCAGGGTGGGGAGAGCCCAGGGACTTTGGTGGGAGCAGGATGGGGGGCATGGGAAGTGGTGGGATCAGGGTGGGGAGAGCCCAGGGACTTTGGTGGGAGCAGGGTGGGGGAACGCAGGGTCTGTGTTTCGGTGGGGAGATCCCTGGGATTATGTAGGAGTGGGATGAGGGAGACTAGAGACTGTGATGGGAGCAGGTGGGGGAGACCCTGGACTATACTGAGAGTAGGGTGCAGGGACGGCACGCAATAGTTCATAGCCATGTCCATTTGGCATTTGGGAGGGGCGTGGCAGGCCGCATTGTGTGCAGGAGGGACCCAGGCCAAACATGATTGAAGACCACGTATTTACAAAGTAAAGGGTTTATTTTGACCGAATCTCGTTATTGCATGTTTTGCCCTTGTGCTATCAACAAATAATTGGGCCTGATTTAAAAAGTCGTTTTCAATGGGGGTTCTGCTTCCAAATGTGTGACATGTCTTCCTGCTGTGAAGTGTCACACATCAGTCAAAGTTTGAAAATAAACCCAACACACTCGCTCATCTCTGTTGTCCAAGGAAACTCGTTGGCCAAGCATGATGTCTGGAAGATGGAAATACATTTTCTGAAGCATCTGCAGGTATGGCAACTCTGAACGTTGCTGTTCTTTTTACAAAATCCCATGTCCCCTGAAAAGTGGCTTGGAACCATCCAGAATTTGGTTGCGTGGCTGCTATTGAATGGTTGGACGGGAACTTCCTGTTTTCTCACATACATGTCATACAATAGAATTCACAAAATCGAATATACAGATCATGGTATCTATTTCCATTGAAATTTTCCATTTAAAAAATGTCCATTTAATGCATGATTTTTTGGGGGTAAAGGGTGAATTAAGTTCAGGTGTATTTTAAAGGGTAAAAAACAAGGGTTTGGGGGGAACATACCCCCCCCCCAAAAAAAGAAGAAAAAAGAAAAGAAAAAAGAAATGCCTTAGATGGAAATTTTTCAGATGGACAAATTTCGATGGAATGGCATTAGATGAAATGACCATAAACCACAGATCATATGGGAGTACATTGACTGCACCCTCAATTTATTTAGTCAAAATGCAATGCCACTCAGACAAGTTACCTCTGTGCTGAGGTGTGGGCCCTTTTTGGAAAGCTAATTACCGGGTTCTCCTGAATCTAGGGGCCCCAACAAATGGATTAAGACCTTTGGAAAAGCCACAAATATGAAACCAACCATTTCCTTTTTCTGAAACTTCTGGAAAGAGCTTCTTTTATCTGTATCTGACCTGTCGTCATCTTATCGCCCGCCCAGTCCGTAAGGCATGCGTGGCTTCCTCGCCCACTTACATGCTCACTCACTCACTGTTAGACACACTCAAGTTTCATAGATCACTCCAGCTTCCACAGGGTCCCTCACTAGCCCGCTCTGGAAGTGAGTCCATTACTCGCAAGGTAGGGTACTTAAGTCACAAGTCACGCCGGAAGAGCCTTACACTACCACATGTAACCAACTCAGATTTAACTTATAAACTGGAGAAGAACCCCAGCTTTGACCCCCTTGGGGGGTCGGGGCAGTCAAGTGTTGCTGGCAACAGTATGCCAGCAAACAGACTTCGAATTTGTACCCTGTCCTAACAACCCAACCTTGAGTTTACTGGTGGTTTCCAATGCATTTCTAATAATAATAATGTGTTATTTATATAGCGCTTTTATCCCAAGCGCTTTACTTAGAACATATGTAAATACATGATTATTCCCCAAACGAAATGGCTACTTTTCAATGGCATTCTCTGAAGAAGCAGAGCAAATGGCCCTTACCTGCAAGGTGTGTGCGCAGTTAGGCTAAGTGGACCGCGGGCAATTACGCAGCTCTGTTTGGAAGGCAGTGACACATGGCAATAGTGTTCTCCCAATTAGCTAATCTCCCTTGTTAGTGCATGCAGGCATGAGCCGCTTAAGCCGCAAGGGTCCCTTTACCTAAGTGTAACCCAACTCCTCCCGAGTTTTACAGGCATTATACTGTAGCAACACCGGGGCAGATGTTGCTAGGTACAAATTGTTTTTAGAGGAGATAAGGCGAAGCAGCTTGCAATTGCCCGTGGCAGCAGAGATAGCCATCAGGCGTTCGGCAAGGGCCGTGCACTAGAGCGCTATCACCTTACATATTCCGGGCGCGAAGGGGTCGCAAGAATGCCGCCACTGAGCGTGTGTGTCTGTGGTTTAGAAGATAATGAAAACGTCTTTAAGAAACCTCTTTTATACACGCGACGTGTCATGTTCCTTTGTCGCAGGGTAGGAAATTGGCTCGTGCACCAGTGATAAACGGATCCCAGATTCGAAAAAGCACTAAGCACCTGGTTACATTCAGCTCCAACTTCAGTTAGTCACTTTTATTGGAGGTCGTGGGGGGGGGGGGGCAGAGTCGGGTTTAACCCCCAAAATCACAAAATACAAACAGGAATTCAACACCTCCATAGATTGTGCAGTGTTAAAAATACGACTTCCAGTTATGGAACCTCAGTCGTAATTTTAAACATAAAATGTTATTTTTCTATGAGCCTCTCCCTCCACTCTCAGTAGCAAGATTGAGATTTTAACACATGCTACTGCTTCTTTTAGCTGCTTATTTTTTCTCCCAGGCTTAAAATACAAATACATATGAGATTCCCCCGTCTTTTTATGCAACAAATGACTTCTACTTATTGTCATGCAGGTTGTTGTTTACATGCAACATTTCAAGCATGGAAGTATTTTCACTTCTGAAATCATGGAATGAGTTCCACATTTTAAGACTTGCAGTTTTATAGCTTCTACTCCCAAACAGTTCACTGAAGGTTTGCTTCGAAAATAACCCTCCAACTGTTAAACCTCACACAGAACCTTTTCCCCCAAATATTCCATGCACGAGACAAAACAAGAAGATTACTAGTGAGCATGTACATGTATTCGTTTATTAGTCTTGCTACAAGGTGGTGCTTCAGTGCCCCTGTAAGATGAAACTATTGCATTGGAGCACAGCTAGGAGGGAGGTGCATGTGAGGATGCACACGAAGGCTGTAGGTGTTCTTGTGATTTCATTTTACTATTATCTTGGGCAGATTCTCCACCTTAAAATATGCCTCTCCAGACATGCTTTCTAAGTACAAGAACATGTTTTAATTTGTGAATGCTGATGAGTAGTTTTAAAGATGGTGGCTCTCTTGTAAGCTCCGTGCAGAGTGGGTGTCTTCACTGTACACACACAAGCCCGTCGCTGACAGTGTACACCATTTAGCGAATTTCGGATGCAGGAAAGAGACTGAGATATGCGTATGTGTCACTTGTGGCCTGCAGAGCGACGAATTGGCCCGGTGCCAGTTGCAGGGGCCTGAATTTGGAGGAGAGCAAGTTGGGCGATGGACTCCCTGGTCTGTGAGACACAGAACTGTGAGCCCCCTGAGCTCAGCTACTGGTGTGCCTACCAATATGAAGTGCATGCTTGAGATTTTGCAGCAGGGACTTCTGTCTGTTAATGTGAAACTGGACTGTGTCAATGCCAATGTGGCATCAATATGTGCTCAGCTTGAAAGGGAGATGCAGGGCATTACGGAGGCAGAGGGATGAATAAGAACGACGGAGGATGATATCACAGACTTACAGTCGGCCATCACTGATTTGACCAGAGACATAAAACAGATAAAAGCAAAGTGTAAAGACCTGGAGTCTAGATCCTGGAGAAATAACATTCACATTATATGGATGCTGGAGGACACACTTCTTGGCAACATGGAGACTGTGGTAGAGGACCTGCTTATATCACAGATTTACAGGCATCCGTCAATGCTTTGACCAGAGACATGAAACAGATAAAAGCAAATTCGGAAGACCTGGAGTCTAGATCCTGGAGAAATAACATTCACATTATATGGATGCCGGAGGACACACTTCTTGGCAACATAGAGACCGCGGTTGAGGACCTGCTTATATCACAGATTTACAGGCATCCGTCAATGCTTTGACCAGAGACATGAAACAGATAAAAGCAAAGTCGGAAGACCTGGAGTCTAGATCCTGGAGAAATAACATTCACATTATATGGATGCTGGAGGACACACTTCTTGGCAACATGGAGACTGTGGTAGAGGACCTGCTTATATCACATACTTACAGGCATCCGTCAATGCTTTGACCAGAGACACAAAACAGATAAAAGCAAAGTGTGAAGACCTGGAGTTTAGATCCTGGAGAAATAACATTCACATTATATGGATACCGGAGGACACACTTCATGGAAACATGGAGACGGCGGTAGAGGACCTGCTTTGTAATATTCTAGATAACTGGATTGGTCACCACACTTCACAGTTGAACACGCTCATAGGGCACTGGCTGTGAAACCTAAGCAATGAGACTACCCACAACCAATTTTTGCACGTATTATGAACTACTGTGTCAGAGATCTGATACTGCGCATGACCAAAGACAAAAAGGAGCTCAGGTTAGAATGCAACACTATCCATATTTACTCAGACTACATGATTGCTCTGCAGCAGGAACAATGCACATTTCTTGGTGTAAAGAAACTGTTAAGTGAGAGAAACATCCATTATGCAATGTTGTTCCCAGAACATCTCAAGATTCAGCACAATAGCAGAGCCCACTTTTTCACACGGCCAAATGTGGCTGTATACTGTGCTTGATAATAATTGTTATCTAGCTACATGTTGAGTTAATAGTAAGAGATGCTAACAAGGGCCAGTGTGAATATATTTGTATCCTGGCATCCATGGTTCGTGAGATGCATCACCTGAAGCCCACGGAAATGGTTGTCCTTGATGCAAGTGCAAATATTTTGTTTTCTGTTGTGTTTGGTGGGGGCAATAGCAGAGCCCACTTTTTCACACGGCCGAATGTGGCTGTATACTGTGCTTGATCATAATTGTTATCTAGCTACATGTTGAGTTAATAGTAAGAGATGCTAACAAGGGCCAGTTTGAATATATTTGTATCCTGGCATCCATGGTTCGTGAGATGCATCACCTGAAGCCCACGGAAATTGTTGTCCTTGATGCAAGTGCAAATATTTTGTTTTCTGTTGTGTTTGGTGGGGGCAATACAAAGACAATGTTGGGCAGTGTTCAGCGGTTGGGTTGTAAATGTTAAAATGCACTTAATGATGGCTGGCAGTGGATAAGCTGAGGTAACCTATATGGCCATTGCTTGCAGAGATCCATACCTACATTTATGGCACAGGTGGGTGGGCTGAGACAGATCGTCACTTTTCTTAGCTGGAATGTTCAGGGGATAGGGATCCAATTAAAGCTTTCAAGATACGCAAATATGAAAGGTGCCAAGATACTGTCCCTGCAGGGAACACATGCAGAGCAGCAAGTCAGAAAACACTGTGCAGGGGTGGGATGCGCATAGGTACTTTACATCATACTCGACAAAAGCCAGAGGGGTTTTAACTCTGGTGCACTGCTCCCTGCAATTTGTGCATTTGGAAACTAGAACAGTTGAGGGTGAGTGATACATGTTAATACATGGTACCCTGTGCCGTGGGAGTTTCTGTTAGCTAATATACATGGACTCCACATGGATGACCCAGACATTTTTTCTGAGGTCTTTCGCCACTGTGCTAAATATCCTATGGCCTCAATAGTCTGCGGTGGGGACCTCAACACTATATTATGCACATCACTTGACTGAACTACCGACACACCAAGGATGCTCACTAAAGCAGCACAAACTATCCTCACAAATATGTCCACTATTGATAAATTTGATGTTTGGCGGTCGCTGAATGCTGGGAAAATATACGCTCTACACTTCGGTGCAAGACATGCACTTCTGTATAGATGTGTGGCTGACATCTAGTTCATTACTCTATGGAGTTGAAAGGTTTAAAATACTACTGTGATATTTGTCGGCCATTCCCCTATTTTGCTGTCTATATAATTATCCCATGTGGGAGGCACACGTGCAATGTGTTGTTTTGAACCAGCGACGCTGCAGGATCCAGCCTTCTCCTTGACCTTACATAATAATAATAATGTGTTTCTTATATAGCGCTACACACGCATAGGTCTTCGAGCGCTCAAGTAACAGAACACATTATTATCCCACAGAGTGGTCTCATTTTAATGGTATCGGAAGTATGAAAGGTTGAGTTGACCCAGCCGGGATTCAAACCTGCCACAGCAGTCTGCACACAGATATCAGGGGCGAGCGCATAGCTCACTGTGCTATCTGACCGGCTAATCCACATGATCACAAATCTTCTTATTTTGATGATAATGTGGGGTTGGTCTCCTCGGTGACGACACTGTGGCAGGCTTTCAAGGTGTATACTCAAGGGATAGCTGTGTCTACAGAGTTCAGGGTCCATAAGAGCATTAGGAGAAAATGTGATACTTGTGAGTACAAACTCTCGACATTGCAGCAGCATTATACTCGGTGCCCCTCCACTGTAACATGCCAAGAAATAATGACTGAATTGGATGCATTTAGGGACATAGTGAAAAGGGAATAACAACACCTGGACAGGCCAATATCAGTAAGAAGGTATGGGGAGGTAGATAGACCTGGCTAGATGCTTGCTCATGTTATAAGGGCAGTAGAAGGGAACACACACATCCCAAATGTCAGGAGGCAATATGGGTCCATAGCACACATGGATGAGGACATGTGTTTTCTCAGCCCTCTATCAGCTGAAGGGCACTGATACTGCTACGTAAATAGAGCAATATTTGGGAAAGAATACCAACGACCCTTCTATCTAGAGGGACTAGCAAGTTGTTAAAAGTCCCGGTAACGGTGGAAGAGATTAAAACAGGTATATGGATCTCTCCAATGGTAAAGTGCCGAGGTCAGATGGGTATTGTGCTGAATTTGATAAGGAATGCAGAGAAGTGTTAGCTCCATACATGGTGCAGGTTTGGGAGGAAGCGCTCCTCAAAAGGGTTCTGCGGGAGACTATGCGAAAAGCTATTATAATATTACCACTCATGCCAGATACAGCGGTGGATGAGTGTGGGTCATAAAGACCATTATCACTTATAAATATTGATGCCAAGATCTATGCTGATCTCCTAGTGACTAAACTGTCCCCCTTGATGGTCCACATGGTACATCCAGGCCAATCCGGCTTTGTAACAGGGCGGTCCATGATATCCAATATAAGAAGATTTTATAATGTATTAGCTCAATTTCCACCCAAATAACCAGTAGTGGCGGTCTACCTAGACATGTAGAAAGCATTTGATATGGTCTTGTGACCATTTTTATTCCAGGTTCTGTCTAATTATAGGTTCAGGCAAAATATCTTCTTGTGGGTTGACTGCTGTATATGCAACCATTCATCCGTGTTCATCCAAATGGAGGCTATCCCAGGCACTAGTCTGGGAGGTGAAACAAGCCAAGGATGCCCCCATTCGCTCGTACTCTTCGTCCTAATAATTGACCCATTAACAAATAGGATTTGTGACAAATATAGTGGAGCGGGCATACGACTGGATGGGAAATCTGAAATGATATCATTGTATGCAGATGACATCCTTTATTATATATATATACGGAACCCAGAGGTCAACCTGGTGAGGCTAGTGGGGGCAGTGTCAGATTTCTGCCAATACTTGGGCCTCCATCTCAACAATAATAAATTGGAGATATTCCCTCTGATGGATGATACACGGCCGTTAGAGGATACAATGGGACCCACATGGGCTTCACGCAGCTTTTGTTACTTGGGGATCTGGATTGCCAGATTGACTTCATTGACATTTGATTTGAATTATGGGACCTTTTTGTCTATGTTAAAAGCCAAACATCGGAGATGGGGGCATATACAGATGTTGCTGGCTGGGAAACTCTCAATGATAAAGATGGTTATACTACCCAGACATTTATACCTGTTCCATAATATTTCTCTGCGGCCCAGCAGTGCTTTCTTTACTGACCTCACTGGTGCAGGCTGCTCCTTTCTTTGGGTTGGTCGACAGGTTTGAATGAGTTGGGGACTCCTGGCCTACCTGTATGAAGTGGGAGGACTGGCTGCCCTAGATTTTGAGTTGTATTATTTGACAGCATAGATACACTACACAACCCATTGGCTTGCTGAGCAACCTGATGCGTCACATGTTAGACTGGAACAATTGCTAGTGGGCACCTCGTCCTTATCATTGCCGCCTGCAAGCAATGCATATTGATGCTCACACTCATTAGACCCAGTGGGTGTGACCCAGGAGGCCTGGGGTAAGTTGAATAAAAGACTGAACATTCCTTCCCCATATGACAAATGCCTCCAATATGGGGCATGTTGACAGTGGCACCCACCGGAGACAGGTCTGTGGAGGCAGTCTGAAGTGGGGCCCACATTCTGTGGGGTGAGAATACAGCGTCAGAGTGACAGAGATGGAGAGGCAATGCTAAGCCCCTATTGTGAGAGTGAAGATGGCTAATGTAGAGTCCCAGTGAAATATAAAGGCCAGTACAAAAAAGTGATTTCCAACACAAAGCCTAGTGAAATTAAAAGAAATGGGCCTATATCCACTCTACTAAAATGGACAGGTGCTCACGTGAAAGGGGAATCTACCTGAGAGCTTGTAACTGCTGGATATGCCCAATGAATGGGAAAATACATGTGGTGCTGCAGATGCTGACTTCGTGTAAACTGGGAAAAGGCAGCTTTGACAGATTCTATGTCAAGACGGAGGCAAGCATTAAGCTTTCATCTTCTTTATCTTTCCACTCTCCAGCAGTTTCAACAAATATACATTTTGTAAAACTTTCATTTTAAATGTTAACTTTTCTTGATTTATTTATTTATTTATTTATTTATTTATTTCAAATAAAACTTCAAATCCCATCATTCCTGTAGTCCCATAGTCTCTGGCCATGTGACCTAGTCCTTCCTGTTCCTCTGGCCTTCCTCTTCTTTTCCTGCTCTCCACAAGATAAATACCAGTTTATCTTAGCTGCGTAATGTTTGGCTAACGGAACGTGTTTTATGGCATTAACAAATACAGAGTTGTACACCAGTAGAAAATGTTAGAATTAGACTATATAGTTAAGCGTGCGAAGCAGCGTTGGGGATTTGGTATTTAACGCAGTAGAGAGATTTGGAGGCCCCGTGTTGTAACATACGACACCTCAGGGGCCTGCCAAACTCCCTTGCAAAGCCACGAGCACGCAGCCCCCACCCTTGGAGGGGTGGAGCTCAACGCGAGCGGGAGATTCCCCGTGAGCGGAGCAGAGGAGGACAGCCCCCACCCTCGGGGAGGAGGAGCGGCCAGTCCGTGTAGCTCGCGACGCGAGCGTACGCTTTACGTCCAGCAGCCCTCACCCCTCGCGAGGGCAGCCACGTGCAGGGAATACGCCAATAGAAGACACGGCGCTCCTAGTAGCGGCCCCCACCTTTGCGGGGGCGGAGCTTCATACACAACGCTCCAAGGGAATCGATTCCCTCATTTCTATGCCGGTTCGGAGCGGAGACAAGAATATTACCAGCCAGAATCTGTACAAGAACATTCTTGTTCCCAACATTGAAGGAAATCTCTGGCAAGATATATCCTGCAAACATACATACTGTATAGTGAAGGTGCAGCCTCAAGCAAAGTGAATCAGTGGATGTGCCACTACACCTAGTCAGGTATTTATTCAGGCACCTGCCAGCACACAAAGAATGTTGCACTTCGAGTGGAGCACAGAGGAGCAGGAAGCAGTCTACCAAGAAGACTTAGCCTATAGCTTCAAAGAAGTGCAGGGAGATTCACTGACAGAGGCAGTGGCCCAAGGAGTGAGGCCTTTACAAGAAAGGCTAAATACCATAGAACTATTCCTGAGCCAGAAGGAAGAACGCACTAAGCAGGAAGAAATCACGTCCACAAGGGTAACCTTTAAAGACCCTAAGGGGTGTAATAAGGCCCGGAAGAGCAAAGACTCTTGTGACCCCCCGGGCCAACCGAACGGGGCGGATACAAGAGCCCCAGAGGCTACTGACATGTTCCTCAGACTAAAGGAAGCGTTCATGAAAGATTCTCTGGTGCCGAGCCTCCAGATCCCCTACCCAGGGGATGACAATATGGGATGTACAGAGGAGGAATCCCCAGAAGGCTTCCCAAATGAGGAGCCTCCGATATCCCCCACATCCACCCAAGAGGATGCAGATAATGAAGGGGATGAGGGGAGCCAGCCTCCGCCTAAGAAAAGGCAACGAAAACTCCACCACATAGAAGAAGATGAGACGGCAGATATGTTTCAACCGGAAGAAATCAGAAATCCGAGGTCCTCGGAATGGGTTCCCTCGCCGAGAGTGGCGAAATACATGATGCAGAGATTGAGGAAAGCTCTCGTAAAAGAGGTCAGACAAAGACTGAGGGCGGAATGCCCAAGACCAGACCTGCCAGGCAAGGTCACGGAAGCCCCGGAGTTGAACCCTAAAATGTTGTCATTTGTCTCTAAATCTAACATAGACCCGAGAAACGGCATAGAACGCTCCTGAAGAAATTGTCAAGAAAAACTCCTCGTCCTAGCCGGTCCTCTAGCTAAAATAATGGACCTCGCCGAGCGAGCCAAAGATACAGGCGAGGAGGTAGAGCCTGGAGCTATCGAGAATTGGGCCCAACGGGCCGTATGTATGTTGGGAAACGCAAATTGCGTGATTTCATCGGAGCGCAGGAGAGGCCTCCTTCTGAAAATTGACTGTAAATTAGGAGACTTATCGTCATACGAAGCCGGCAAGGCAGCTCAGGGCCTGTTGTTCGGAGAGGCTTTTGGTAAAGAGATGGGGAGGTTAGTAGGGACCTACACCTCCCTCGAGAAAGCACAGGCTTCGATGAAGAAAATCTTTCCAGGGAGAGTTTTTAGCGGGACCGGTCGCTACAGAGGTCGCTCAACCAGTCGGTACCAAGCAGTTAGAAGGCCTCAAAACAACAGAAACCAATACTGGGAGTCCAGGCAGCCAGATACCTTTTTTCCCCCAAGGGGCCGCTTCCCTAGAGGAAGGTGAGGCAGAGGACAGGGAAGAGGACAAAACTTCCCCACAGGTGAGAAAGCTTACATATCCGCCAGTAGGGGGGAGGACAGCTATATTCTGGGAAAACTGGCACTCGCTTTCCAGCGACGCCTGGGTCCTACAAACAGTGAAAGGCATGTGTATAGAATTCACAGGGACTCCCGTTCAGGAGCAAGCGCTGCGCCCCGTAGTCACGACACACACCGAGAAAGAACTGCTAGACGCAGAACTGCAAAGCCTAGCATAGAAACGGGTGATCGAACCATGAATATCACCACCAAGATTTGTGAGCAACATGTTCCTGGTGCACTGAAAAGACAAAGTGAGGCCAGTTATAAATCTAAGACACATGAACAGCTCGGTGGCCTACAACCACTTCAAAATGGAAGGAATCCACCAGCTCAGAGACACGCTCAGACAGAACGACTGGCTGGCGAGGATAGACTTGAAAGATGCTCATCTTATGATTCCCGTACAGAGGGACTTCCGTCCATTCCTAGCGTTCGACTGGGACGGGCAATTAGGGCAGTTCGCAACAATGCCATTCGGGCTCTCCTCAGCGCCATGGGCATTCACGAAAGTGATGAAGCCTGTAGCTGCAGCGATCAGAGGGAAAGGGATTCAGATGATTATATATCTAGACGACATCCTACTGATGGCCGACAGCAGAGAGACCCTAGCCTATCAGACCGACTGGTTAGTGAACCTCTTAACCTCGTTAGGTTTTCTAGTGAACCGAGAGAAGTCGGAGATGACTCTGATGAAGAGGATAGAATTCCTGGGGTTTGTCATAAACACCAAGTCGGCGATATTGGAACTCCCAAACAAAAAGATCAGAGACATAAAGAGAGAAATAAGGGCGTGTCTCAGCAAAACGAGCATATCACCCTGCACCATAGCGAGAGTAGTAGGTTTACTGGCAGCATCAATACAAACAATCTTCCCAGGGCCATTACACTACCGAGCCCTACAGAGACTGAAGATACGACATCTTCAACAGGGTCTACACTACCACCAACTGGTACTCTTGGATCAAGAGTCCAAAACAGAGTTGGAATGGTGGTTAGCGAACATGGAGGCCTTGAACGGGAGAGACATTTTCGGCGACCACCCAGACTTGATAATAGAATCGGATGCCAGCAGAGCTGGCTGGGGAGCCCGTTGTGGGGATTTCCAGACAGGAGAGAGATGGAGCGCAACGGAACCCCAATTACACATAAACTGCCTGGAGTTACTGGCCGGATCCTTTGCGATCAGGGCTTTTATGAAAGGGAAAGTGAATTCCTGTATTCTGCAGAAAATGGACAACATTTCGGCAGTCAAATACATGAACCATTTAGGAGGAACACAATCCAAATTTCTAGCGGAAATAGCCAAGGATTTCTGGCATTCCTGCCTAGAATCAGGGATCTCATGAGTAGCCGAATACTTACCAGGTTCGTTGAATGTAGTGGAGGACTGGAACTCCAGACATCTCTCAGCCTCCAGCGACTGGATGCTGGACCGGATGATATTTCAGAAACTGGAAAAGCTCTGGGGTCCAATACACACAGATCTGTTTGTGTCCAGGCTGAACGCTCAGAAAGAGAGGTTCTTCAGCTGGAGATTGGACCCAGCAGCAGCCGGAGTGGATGCTTTCCTACAAGACTGGAGGGAGCAGACACTTTACGCTTTTCCCCCATTTATAATGATGAATCGAGTACTAGCAAAGGTACGCAGAGAGGCAGCGAACCTGATAGTAGTGGCTCAGATCTGGAAATCACAAGTATGGTTCCCAGCACTCATGGAGCTAATAGCAGATTACCTGAGAGTCTTGCCGAAGGAGAACGCCTCCTCACGGACCCAGTTGGGTCATCTCACCCTCTGAGAGTGAAGGGGACACTGCCATTGATGGCGTGCAGGATAGCAGGAGACGCTGGAATCTCCCGGGCATTTCGTCACAAGCTGCAAGCCTCATTGCCGAGTCATGGGCTCCATCAACTCGAAGGAGCTACGGTGCAGCTTGGAACAAGTGGTCAATGTGGTGCAGAAGGAGAAATATTCATCCCGTTTCTGCCCCTCTAGTCGAGATCTTGAATTTCCTAGTGGAACTCCTCCAGGACGGCAAAGCGTACAGAACAATAGGGGTATGCAGATCTGCGATCTCGGTAGGTCACCTACCCGTGAAAGGAGTACCAGTGGGAGAAAATGTTGCAGTGATACGGCTACTAAGAGGAATAAGATTCAGGAAGCCACCGCAGCCAAGATATGAATCTTTATTGGGACGTATCAGCGGTGCTAAAACTACTAGTGGATTGGCCCGATAACAAGTATTTGTCTCTAGGACAGCTGTCGGAAAAACTGGCCATGCTATTATGCATGGTGTCATGCAGGAGAGTAGCAGATGTGAGAGCTTTGGAGGTGAATAGGAAAACGTACAGACCGGAAGGCGTAACGTTTAACCTAGCCAGAAAGACTAAAACTGATTCTAGCACTATCACATACCCGTACATGCAAGAGCACCCGAAATGGTGTGTAGCAGCATGTATAAAGGAATATGAAAGTAAAACGGCCGAACTAAGACCGGCAGGTACGACCCAATTGTTAATTGCGCGCAGAAAACCACACAGAGGAGTAGCAACAGCCACCATAGCGCGTTGGGTCAGAAACATCATGAGCTTAGCAGGCGTAGACATGACAAGATTTGGTGCACCCTCAGTTAGAGGAGCAATGGCCTCGAAAGCTCTAGGGCAAGACGCAACGTTACAAGACATTATGAAAGCCGCAGACTGGGATAGTGATACAACATTCAGAACGTTTTACTACCGACCTATTAATGCAATGGCAGAAGTAGTAGTAAGAAGCTTTGAACAAGCTTAATGCTCGCCTCCGTCTTGACATAGAATGAAGATTACCCCTGCTAATAGCGCAGGGAGCTCTTGATTCTATTAAAGACAAGGAGGCGAGCATTAAATTCCCGTCCCAAATACACAAATGGATGCAATGATGAAATAAATGATGTCATGCATTGTTGATAATTAACATGACTATTTCTTCCAGAATAGGGTGTGTATTCTCGCCCTAACATACACTATTTTGTTTCTTTTTGGATTTAGGGGATGAGCTAAAGAACAGCTGAAAGCCCTAATCAGATCAGATCGCCTGGAGCGAACTTGCAAGTTCAAATGTGAGAGACCGATCCAGCACAAAGCGGGAAGTTCAGCACAAGTTCACCAGTTGGTTACGCAGTTAAAGAAGGATTGCAGTTCAAGCAGTCAAAGAAGAGGAAGGACAGAGGAACAGGAAGGACTAGGTCACATGGCCAGAGACTATGGGCCTCATTACACGGTAGGCGGTAAGGGTTTACCGGTACCGGTATTTTACCGGTACTGGTAAACCGTTACCGCCTTACTACGAGGTCCCTTAGCGGGTTGGTACATTAACGCCTGCTTTTAGCAGGCGTTAAAAAACAAACCCGCAAAGGGACCGGGGTGCTAATTGCGGTACCGCAATTTGCGGTACCATAATTAGCGCCTTCCCCATTCCCATTATGCCCTATGGGGCAAAAATGGGAATGGGGAAGGGCAATGGAGGAAGGAGGAATTACCGCCTTCCCAACCTTGGAATAGGGCGGTAATTCCCCTTTCCTCCAAGGCGGTACCGGTAAATTACCGGCATGAACCATGGCGCTAATAGCGCCATGGTTTACCGCCTACCGTGTAATGAGGCCCTATGGGACTACAGGAATGATGGGATTTGAAGTTTTATTTGAAAACAAAAAAGAAAAGATAAGTTAAAATTTAAAATTAAAGTTTTACAAAATTTATATTTGTTGAAACTGCTGGAGAGTGGAAAAATCAAGAAGATGAAAGCTTAATGCTCACCTCCTTGTCTTTAATAGAATCAAGAGCTCCCTGCGCTATTAGCAGGGGTAATCTTCATTAAAAACTGCAGCAGTACACATGGGAAAAGATACGTTGAAATGCTGTGTCTTTGAAAAATAGAAACGAGGACTGGTGCCTTACATTTAAAAAGTGAAGCCAAGTGACATATTTTATTTGACATGGAGAAAGACACTTACCTTCTACAAATAAACTGACATTTAATTGGGAAGGCCTACATTTTTTAAAAAGGGACACTGGTTTCCCATGTTAAATAATAGCCTGTGTGTAGACAAGTTAAGAGGAACACTCATGTCTCCACAACCAGCAGATGAAAGAAACATATTAACATATGGACAGAAGACCCATAGGCAATGTAAAATGTTACATGTAAACATATACTTTCAAGTTAAACTGCTATTTTCTCAGAATTATGCATGTAACTGGCTGCTGTTTCTTCCCCCACTGAACTGCTGTGTATCTGGAACTGTGACCTCCAGACCTTTGGGCTGAGGCCATGTAGGAGGAAAGGGTATTGTTTTCAGTTTAAATGCTAAGAATTACAGAGAATTAGTTCAGAACATTTGTAGTTGCAGATAACATGGCCAGCAGAAATGACCTTAAAATCAAACATCCCCATTAATAGTTGCTCGAAAAGGGTATTTTGAAGAAAAGGAGGGGAGGGCAGCGTAGGATAACATAAGCCAGCAGATGGTCCTGGTCAGGTGATGATGGAGAAATGAAACTTAGGAATAGGTGGGGAATATGTGAGACTGAGGGGCATATGTGAAGTGTTACTCTTTATTAACATTGGATTCCTTTTTCCTGAATAAAAATATAATTCTGTGTTCCACTGACCTCAACCCAGACTCAGATTAAAGGGGTTAAGAAGCCCATTGGGACCCTCTAAATATGATTTCTGTGTGATGTATACAATTTGAGTTATGAAAACAATTATAATTCAGAGGAAGTTGAAAATTAGTAGAGTATTAGATGGAGAAATTAAGATGTGAAGTGTGGAGTGACATATTTTTCCCTAGCGCAGCACAGTAGCAAATCGCAAAAACACAGTCGTTCCTCCCAGGAAGCGCGTGCCGAAATAAGATGAGTATTTTCCGACTCGCCATAAAATATATAACTCAATATATATATATATATATATATATATATATATATATATATATATATATATATATATATATATATATACACATATATATAAACCAGCGCAACATTTGCACGCACCTTGCACTTTATTATAAGAGGGAATGTTTCTCCTCTTCCCTTTGTTTTAAAAACAAAGCAAGCAGCCCATGCATGTACTGATAGCTCTCAAAAATAAATAAATTAGCAGAGATATTCTCTAATTTATTATAATGAGGATATTAGTATCCATATACAAACATCTGTCTACGGAGCACCATATTTATGGTTGGATTACATGCATGGACGGAGAGCACTATGCACTTTATTTCTTGCTACTTTACAAATTTAAATCTTTTGGTGTTAAAATGCATTTTGCACCAACTTTTGTATTTTTCTTCCCTTGCGTATTTGCACAGCCTAACCAAACAGGCAATATTATTAATATGCCATTTTTTTAGCATTGCCCATTTTTGTTGGATCACACATACAATTCTAGCATCCTATTTCTAATGACTAAACATAGAGCGCAGCATCATGCTGCTCGAGCAGGTGGTAAACATTATTGCTCATTAACATCTTGTCAAGGCTGCTTTTCTTTATTTCCATAAAGCAGCATTTAACACTATATTATACCATCTCACGCATTTTCCAGTAATGCTGCTAAACATCAGACATCAAACTATACGGGATGCAAAAATAAATGCCTTTAACAAAAGTCGTTTTATTTATGAACAGCATTTACATAACTTTTACTATGTCAGCTTAAAAAACAGCGATTGCATCTTAAAACCTTTTAGGCTTGTGGTTTATGTGTTGTGTAAAAATGTAATCTATTTGTAACTACCCATGATGATCATGTATTATTTGAATGTTTAAAGATGTCCGCTTGGCAAAACGAGAAAAAAAGTGGTAAACAGCAGGTAGACACTCTCTACACACAATCAGAGAGTTGTCAAGGCTTTAAAACTTCAGTCCATCATCTGTGTTGTTTGTAACCTACGTGATCAAGTGGTTTGCATACCGCGAAACGCGTCATTTTTTCTACCAGGATGTTTCCCTTTCCTAATACATAAATACTAATAAAGAAGAAATTTTTGTTGCCAGGAATCTTTGAGGTGTCTGGTTTCCTCTTATTTGTTGCAGGGATATTTTTTCCCCTGCATCTGCTCTTGGGAGTGTACTCCATTAAGGTAGCTGCCATGTTGTTAGATTTTTAGGAACACTGAAAAGTTAAACCCACTTTGGTTTTGGGATGATGAATCTTTCTCCTCCCTCGGCCTCCATCATCCACCCCTCCCAACTCCTTGTCCTATCAGCAGGCAGTGGGTGTATTGGTGGGGAGGGAGAGGGAGAGAGCTAGCCAATCCGTATTGTGGGAATTATGATCATAATAGTGTCATCAGCCCTATAAGAGATCAGTTTTCAATCTGAGAGGGACTTTTGGCTTGACCTTTCCACTCTATTCCTGGAGGTAGTCTACTCCTGGACTCTTGCAAGGAACAACTAGCAGAGAGGCAAGGAGAGCTAACCAGGTTATCAGGGTAAATCTTTGCCCGGAGAAGAGCTGGTTACCTGGAAAAGTCTTAAAGCTTACACGGGAGACAGAGACTGGGAAACCTAACAGCTAGCTGGGGCTGCCATTTGAGGAGCCAGAGGAGGACGGGGTGCTGGGGACTATCCTAGACCGAAGCCTTTGGTCAGACCTGTGCTGTCCTCAGAGGAGCCCTGCTATTTCCGTGGATGCCCCATAACCAAGGCCTCCCATGTAAGTAGATTAATCTGAATGTCAAGAAAAGTGTGGGGGGATCTGCCAGCCTTAATCTCCATCTTGCATAGCGAGTGGGGGGTGGAACTGGGGAGACCCTTGGTACATTTTATTAAATATAATTCAAATTAATTCCCCATAGAAAACCACCATACCCATTTAAATTGAATTGTGTGGGGAACTGCCTGCCTTAATCCTTTCCATTAAATTGTGGGGAGGGGATGAAACTGTGGAGACTGTTAGCAAATTGAATTAAAGTTAAATCAATTAATTCCCATATAGAAAAATCACAGCATGAGTGTTGTTAGAGTTTGAAACTACCACATTTAATGCCTAGTGTGTTAGAGCCAGTATAAACAATAATAATAAATAATAATAGTAATTTGGCATTTATATAGCACTACGAACCCTCAGGTATCTGAGCGCTGCTTATTATTACCCACGGTGTGTGGTGCTCATTTATCGATCTCGGAAGGATGAAACGCTGAGTTTGGCGCTGCCGGGATTCGAACCTGCATTCGCAGGCTCTGCACTGATGTCAAAGCGAGAGCTCTACTCGCTGTGCCACTTGACCGGCTAATAAAGTACTTGGGTGACTCTACCTTTCTGAAACCCCTGTCATCCTTATCGAAGGGAGTGTTTCTACTCCCAAAATAAGTCCGCTTAAAACTCTGCCATTCAAGTGAATGTAGAGGGTGCCAAACAAAATTTCCAATGTTTCCACTTCTATCCCAAAACAGAATACCAAGGCCCTGTATTTTATTCAAATAAAAAGCCCAAAACTATTTTCTCATTGAGTTATTTACCCAAACATTGCCTTACAAATAAAAAGCCCCAAACGATTTTCCCATTGGAGTTCCTTTTCCAAAAATGGCCTGTACCTTTCCTTCAAACCAGAGGGGTCATATCTAATTGATATTTGGGTGTGGAGGTTGCTGGGAGAAAAGAGCCTTATAACAAAGTAAGCAATCACTCTGTGAGTTATATTGTTCTATGGGTGCAATTGCAAGAAATCTGATGTAAAGTGATGGCTGTCCTTCTCTACATTTTACCTGTGTGTTGTAGTATTTGTAAGTCAATTAGAAATATAAGTCAGTCAACTGGTGCAAGTTATTTGAAATTGTAATATTGGGTAGTGCCATAGCATTGGTGGCTGATGTTTTGGTTGTTCTATTATTCTTTGTCAAACGTTAAATAAATATATATTCTTACTATACACCGGCCTGGTTCCTAGCTCATTGGTGGTAAGGAGGGTATTTGCTGAATGGCAAGAGATAGGTTGGAGGCCTCATTAAAGTTGAATATTTAAAGCGTTTTGTTGCACGCCACCTTGCTTGTGGGGGGGAAAGGATCTCCCTGTGTTGAGAGTAACCACCCAATAAATCATGACAATTCTCACAATAGAGAATCTTTATGTGGATGACCGGTTCATTACTTGGGATGCCATAAAGATACATATTGGGGACACTTCACTACAATTGCTGAACTATTTTAGTCTAAGAGTGAATATCTCTGCACGCTGGCCTATGTCAAGGGCGGAACTCTCTTCACATTTATGCCTGACATATATTCTTTTGGGAGAAACGAGGAAGAAGAGCATATCCACACTTTATACATTGGCACAGACTGTAGATGCCAGAAGGGGGCCGAACATCAGGGAGAAGTGGTGCGTTGATGTAGGAATTGAATGATGGACTTGCAATGGAAGAATACATGCTTTTTGATTAAAGAGGTATCTCTTAATTCAAAATATCCCCTTATACAATTTAAAGTTCTCAATAGGCTATACTACACCCCAGCTAGACTCAATATGCTTTGGCCAGACATTGCTGAAGAACGTCACAAATGCTGCAATCTGCACGCTACCTTGATAAAAAAAATGTTATGGGATTGTCCCAGGATGAGTGAATACTGGTCTAAGATTTGCCATGAGCTGGAGAAAATTCTGAACCAGCAGCTACACCTCACAGTGCGAGACTGTGAGTGGGTTTACACAGATAAAATAGCAATAGTTCAGTGGAGGTTTCTCAATTTCATCTGCTACTAGCAACAAGGGCCGTCTTGATGCGATGGACTTGGAAGGAACCGCCAAAGTTGGCAACTTGGTTGAATGATGTAAAATGGGCTAATAATAATGAAGAACTATATGTCACAATGGTGCCTAGCAGCTGCTGAGACTTGCAAGACTTTCGCATATACTTGGCAAAGACTACAGTGTCCTTAATTCTCCAATGCAGCTACCTGTGTATGCTTGACAATATATTATGTTGTATGGTCAAAATGTTAAAGATGCCTCAAGCTGTCATGACGCTACTGTTATGCAATACATGTTGTGTGATCACCAAGTGCTTGATAAATAACATTATAAAAAAAGTGGTAGCTCCCATTGCACATCATCATTACATTGTATTGAGTGAATGCATTCTCTTTATATCAAACCATTTATTAAGTCCCCATCACTTTGTTTCTCAATAAATTAGGTGAATCCAATAAAATACCAAAATGTCTTATTCACACCTGACCTTTGTTATCTGAATATATTTGGGAATTATTGGTCCAAACCTTTTGTGGATGATGTTTAAGAACAGCCACAATATTTATTTTCAAAAGAGAATTATTCATTAGTAACCAGATTCTGACTGGTACATTTGTTCAGCGCCAGCTTTCAAATGTTATTACTTCCCTTTCCTTGATTATTTGATAGTTTAATGCAAATGTGTTTTTGCGCTCCATTCCCAGTTTGTCTAAGCCTACGCACACATTACTCTGTGACTGCTTTTTGAGGTGTCAGTAGTCCAAATAAATCTGGAGAGCCAAAATGTGCAAACCCTGGCAATAAACTGAAGTGCACACCTCAGCCGTTTTATGGAATTGAACTGCAGTAGTAGTTGCCAAATAAAGACCTGAGTCCCGCCTCTAGCTAGCTAGTAAAGTCAATTGGTCTCCTTTGAGGAGCACTGGAGGTGGGTCCCCTCCAATAGACCTAACTCCCTGTCAGCCTCTCATCTGTGGCATTCTGAGCTCAACCCCTGTTCAGGCCTTGATGGATTGGTTCCTTGTGAGTGGGTATTAAAGCCACACTTCTGGTCACCTTGGGATAGAGATCCTCATGTTACCCATTCCTATAAAATGATGATCCTGGGGTCGAAGGAGGCTTAAAACAATGGAAATCATTACTGACCTCCTCTCAGCCAATTAGAATGACATGTGCAGCAATAATTGGTATAAGTTGGCAATAAATTGCCATGTGAGGCTAAAGTAGCATATGCCTGGCAGTGTACCTGGCTTGTGTTGGTTCTACTGTATCTAACCCTGTCATAAAATTACCCCCTCCATGCCATATTAAGTAGGTCCAATCCTTAAATGTGGTTGGTATCTAAAAAAGTCTTATGTCTGCTCTGGTTTGTATTTCATGAAATGTAAGCTTTTGTGCATTTGTATACCTGTCCATCACATTAGGTGCTAACAAATGGGTTACATGTCATGTGATGACATAGATTTCAAAGGTTATATGTCAAAGGTTGTATGTGATGTCACTTCCGCTACCCCAGGCATTTTGGTGAAATGACATACCTACATAGCATTTTTCCTGTGGAAAACCCGAAGGAGACAGATTCAGGAATATGTTAAAAGTGTTTTCATGAAACTAAAAGAAAAATGCCTCACTGTGCCTATTGCTATGAGGGATTTCCCTAGCTATTAAGTAAACTAAGGGTGCTCCTCAGTCATCCACAAAAAAGGCATTCTTGAGTCCTCAACCTATTTGCTATTTAGCCCTACCACTATAATCAAATAACATAAAATTAGCCTGGGTGATGGCCTTCTCACTCAGGCTTTCATGGGCCAAGATTCAGAAGATCTCTTTATGGAGAAGGGTTTCACAGACAGTTAAAAAAAAACATGTTTCTGCTCTCCTTTTAACTCTTCAGGAAAAATTGCAAGTCTCTTCTTTAAATTAAATGTATCTAGTCCTTGACAGGAAGGAATGCTTTCCTTAAACTTTTCCCACTACCTTAGCCACTTTCTGTTCCCTGGCTTTATGCCTTGATCCACTTGCTTGAACCCTCCAGGTCCCATCTCTTTGGGGTTTCCCAAGTGTCTCTTTGGCTTCATATCATAACACCCTTTATTATTCAGATTCCCTTTTCTTGAGGTTTCCCCAAATATCTCTTATTTCTCCCTTTCTGGACCCTTTCGCTTTCTGCATTTCATAAATGTTGTACTAGCTTCAATATTTTTATTATATATTAATCTCCCAGGGTTCTAAGACTCCTGTAACCCTCTTCTTCTCTTTCTGTTTGTGGGGTTCTCTTGACCACCCTCCACCCTGTTCAACCATGGTACCTTCTGTAGCTCTGGACATGTTCCAGCAGGGTGACTTACCAGCGGGATTGTGGACATCACCCCCTTCTCGTTCTTGGCCCAGAAGCATCTGCTTCTCGATTGCTGCCCAACATGGCACACTTTGTGGTTCTTATATTCAGAACAGAGGATTCTTTCCTGTGTTCCCTCTTGGTCTCTGCACTGTGTCTCCGGTTCCTGATCCACCATGACTGTACTGTGGTAGTGCACCAAGGAAGATGGTTTTCCTGTCTCCATTTCTTGTTCGGCTGAGTCGCCTCTGTAGGCGTCTGTTTCTCTAATACTGTCTGGCATGCCAGACCCCTTTAATCTCATATCCAGAATGGAGGGATATTTACTTGGTCCTTCCCTGGTCTTGACGGCTGCAACATGATCACGCCACCAACTTGGACGGTTCGCCCGTTGCTGCCTCTTGTTGTGTGGTGCCACCTCTCTCAGCACTGGCCTTGCAGCTTCTTTTCTTCCTCACTTCACCTACATGCTACAGCTGGCACAGCGGTATAGCGTGGCTCTGCCACTCCAGGACCTCAGAATGCTAGAGGCTAGCCTCTGTGTTGGATTCTCTCGTCTCCGTTCATGTTTCTCATCTCTAAATTCACACTCGCGTACATGAAAGTGGCGCGTTGCTGTACTTCCAGAGCTGACTTTAACTGGCCTCCAGCATTACTTTGAGCCAATAGTAGAAATGTGCTATCAGTCTTGGTTGCAGGCCATATAGCTCTACCATTAATTTCTTATATTCCTATATAGGCACACATTTTGTTCTTTGGAGGGAATTCCAAAAAGGAATGGGAGGCCTTGTCCCACAGACAGGAGTCACTCTCAGTGTGTGAGGCCCTGCTTTCCCTAACCCCTAGGTAGGGTCTTGCTTAGCAGGCTCACCTCCCTAACCTCAAAGGGGTGTCTCCCTTCTGGGGAGAAGGGACAAATTGCCTGGATTCGTCACATTCCCGACAACATCAGATGTCAGCATCAGTAAATCTCAGAGGAATTGATCCAGCAGTAATGTTGGGACAGATGACAGTGACTAAATGTTATAGCTCATTCTTTCGGAAAACATCCTAATTATCGTATGTGAACAACATGCTGCATCAAAAGGTAGTGTTTTCGAATCACTGTTGCTGCCGGAATATTGGAATGGATATCAACAAAGAGAAACATTTTCGAATTTTTCTTGTAGTTGCTATAGCACAATAACAACAACAAAATCAGAAAAGACAGCAGAAGAGAACAAACTTGGACCATTGTTGTTTCAGGTGTCTTCCCCCTAGTAGACTAATGCAATGATCTCCATTTTGGTCTCCAACCCAAAGCATTAAGCAACATTTGAAGGGGCCAGAATTATCAAGCTGACTCACTTTTGAAATAATCATTGTGGCCACATCACCCTGACTATGGCATTACTCCACTGGCTACCCCTCAAGTACAGAATCAATTTCAAAACTATTTGCTAATTGATCCAAGGATAGGCTGGCCATGCTGCAATATCACCTTAATTAGCCATTCACCTGCTTCACCCTACCAGGTTTACCTGCTGAAGAGGTCTTGCACCTGTATCATTCAGATGCCAACCTTTTACGAAAAACATTCTAATCACAGGGACTATCACAATTGAACTCCTTACCTCCACTACCTCATCTGAAGGATAACTGCATGACGTTTGCAATGGACACGAAGACCCACCTCTTAAAGCTAATGGCCTGATGTACCCCTAAGACTTTCTCAGCTGTACATTCATTTGGCCGTTACTCTCACTATGAAGCTTCCTTGTCCATGGTGTGTGTGTGTGTTTTACAAAACAATAAATAAACAAATAAATAATTAACTAACCAGGTACTGCCACAGACTTGCGCCAACTAAATGTTTGGCACATCTATATGGTTCTATTTCCAGTTAAAATGTAATTATCAAAATATTATAAATGAGGTATTTGCCTATGCCAGGAGCCAGATTAATGTAGTCCAGTCAGAGATATCTCTATAAACAAGCTGATCCCCAGTGGTCAGGCGTTGAGAAAAGATATTGCAGCGGCGTCCATGGTAAAATATAACTAAAAAATAAAAACATATATATACATAGTAGCAGTGACAACATCTTCACCAACTGTTGCAGTTCATGTTTTTGCCAACAGATATTGCAACATTTGTACTATACGATTTTAGAAATGCCACTACCCATATTATATGAGAGGCGCAAGGAGGTACCTTTTTGTTCAATGTTAAATTTTGACAGGCGACTGTGCCCCCATTTCCGGTCTCAGCCTGGCCCTTTTCCTTAGTCAGGCCCCTTTGATATAAAATGAATATACGTTGTATATTCATTTTATATAAATTTGATAAGATCCACATGACATTGATATCAATTTGATTGCCCCTTGATCATTTTGATATAAAGTTTATTTACATTTTAAATACATTTTTATATATTTTTATATTTTTTTAATGAATGTTATATACATTTTATATAATTTTGATATACATCTATATCAATTTGATATACATTATATATAAATCGGGCGACCTATCAATAGGTCTGGTGTGGTTCTAACGCTATGATGCTGTTGAAGAAGAGGTTTATCACACGGCTACATGGCTTTCGCAGTAGTCCTGAAAAATATGAACGCTCTTTTTGCTTCCCAGGGACTATCCGGCGTGGTATCCAGGAAATGATGATTATGAACTGCAACAGTTACGATGAGGGGGAAATAACCCCCAGAAGTCCCGGGAATCCCAACGATAGCTATGCCCCTGATTGTCGATTGGACAGGCATAAAATTGATGATTCCCAACAGGATGGTCCCAAATGTTTGGAAATATCTTACCCGGGTAATTTGCTATGTAAAATATGTTATGTGTTGAGCCCTAAACGCCTTGCAGAAATGTTGAGGTTCATACAGCCACTAACACAGCTAAGGGTTGGGAAAGGGACTGAGCAATGTGTATCTAAAACATTGTGGGCAGTAGAATCGGCGAATAACCCCCTTTTGAAAATCAAGCAGTGTAGACAGCGGTGACCGTTGTGTGCCAGAAGCATTGGGAATGGAGAAGCAGATACTGACCTTCAGTTGTGAGCGGGCTCAAAGGCTTTGAGCTTAAAAGAGGCATGTTGTGCTCTCACCTCCTCTACTTCCACTTCTATACTGCAGTGCTGCAATATTTGTGTCTTAAATAATCTAATTTAGGTGTGCTCACATCCCGCATTGCTTTGTTACTGTTAGCTTTAAAATCGAATTCAGGTGTGTTCACATCCTGCATTGCTTCTTAAAAAACGAATTTAGGTGTCCTCACATGCTACATTGCTTTAATAAATCGCATTTAGGTGTGCTCACATCCGGCATTGCTTTGTGACTGTTGGCTTTAAAATCGAATTTAGTTTTGCTCACATCCTGCATTGCTTTTAAAAATCGTGTTTACATGTGTGCACATCGTGCATTGCTTATTAAAAAACAAATGTAGGTGTATTCACATCATGCATTGCTTTGTGACTGTTACTTTAAAAATCGCATTTTGGTGTGTTCACATCCAGCATTGCTTTGTGACTATTAATTTAAAAATCACATTTTGGTGAGTTCACATCCTGCATTGTTTCTTAAAAATTGCATTTAGTTGTGCTCACATCCTGCATTGTTTTGGGTCTGTTGCCTGGTGCCTCTTTAAAATCACACCTAGGTGTGCTCACATCCTGCATTGCTTTCTGACTGTTACTCTTAGCATCCACTTGGCCGCTTGCGATTTAAGGTCTGAACTGTGCACTGCAGCAACCCCCCTCTTTATCTCTCTGCCTCTCGCTTCTTTCCTCTTGCTCTGAGATGGCACTCTCCATCTCTCCAATCTGCTCCAACTGCTACACTATCACCTATCCACCCGCTCTCACAAAATCTGGATGGAAAAAGCCTTAAAAAAGACATCCTTGCAGCAACCCTGGCCTCCCAATTGCAGACACGAATGTCAGTGCATCCTCCAGAGAAATCTTCGCTGACATCCTATTCTATGTCCCACCTGCAGACCTATGGACTTCTCATCTCATCTCTACTCTCTCCCCTTACTTTTCCTCTCCCTTTAATGGCGGCACCAAGTGGGAAGTCCTCTTGGTGGGCTTCTTCTCCTCTCGCTGCTGCATTAATGTCTACTTCACGGGAACCATCCTGCTTCAAGTCCCTCAGGCCAACCTCCTTCTCTTCAACCAGATCCTGCCCCCTTTCATCAACTTCCTTGTCCTGCCTCTCCCCTTATTTCCCCCTGCTCCTCCACCTCTGACAAAAGTACCACGCCCATGTACTCCACCTCAAAAAATTTTCGAAGGAAGTGATTGCCTCCAGCTGGTGACACTGAATGCACGCTCTGCCAACAAACACTCTGCTGACATGTGCCTTCTCTTTGAAGACAGTGACCTTGACATAGTGGCACTCACTGAGACTTGGTTCAGTGCCAGCTCAGTCACTTCATTTGGCTGTCTCTTACCCGACGGCTTTAAGATCACCTCCAAGCCTCGACCTCACCGGGCTGGCAGTAGTTTTGCCTTAATCTTCCCTGAGTGGATTCCTTCTTCCATCCTATCCACTCAATTCTATTCATATCCTTTGAGAGGCTAGTATGCAAATTGGTCATATCTCTCTCCTCCACCCTCACCATCGCTACCATTTACTGGCCTCCAGGTGCTTCCTCTCTGTTTTTCTCTGAGTGGGCCAAATTATGTTCCTTGTTACTTTCCAACCTGCTACCCTTTGGTGACTTTTACATCCAATTAGACTCCCCGTGCACAGCATCCACCCTCTTCATTCACCTCTTCACCCTCCTATACCTCTCCATTTTTCCTTCTGGTCCAACCCACTTGGCTGGACACACACTGGACGTAATCATCCATTCTGACCTCCCTCTCTCATCTCCTCTGGGCCCCCGTCTCTTTTGGTCTGACCACTCTCTTCTCTCCTCCCAACTGGGTCCCTATGGCCTTGTGACAACTCCTCCAAAAGCCCTGCCAACCTCGTTCATTATTATCCGTCCAATGAAATGAGTGTCAGCTGCTGCCTTCACTTCCACCTTCATCGCGCGTTACCAACCCAACTCAGAATTTACCTCCGACTACCTCCGACTCTGCTCTCAGCAACCTCTATCTCTCCATTATCTCCACCCTTGACATCAGTCATGAGGTTCCGCTTGAAACCTGCCTTCAAGCGTAACATCTGGTATGACTACAAACTTGCAGACCTGAAAAGTAAGTGCAGGGCTGCAGAACGGAAGTGGCAAACCTCGGGTACACCATCTGACCAACTGGCTTGCTGCCTGCTCCAAAGGCATTTCATACTCTCTGTCCATGCCAGAAAAGGTGCCCACAGTCAGGCACGAGTATCTGGTGCATTAAACAATATGGCTGAACTCTTCAAAATTTGCAGGGAACTTGCCAATGCGTTCACAGTATCTTCTGGCCCTATTCCTTCCCAGGCCCTTTGCAATGCACTCACGACTCACTTCACCACCAAAACCTAGGACATACTGAACAGTTTTGTCATGCCCGCTTACAACCCACCCCACCCCCCCTTACCTCCCCAAACCGCTCGCCCTCCTCCTTCATCCTTTTTCCCATTCACCTCTGTCTCAAGGGAAGAAGTCACCAGAGTTGTCATCTCCATGAAGGTCTCTTCGAAACAGGTTGCCCCTTGCTCATCCAGGACCATCAAGGAAAACATTTTCTCTCTCGCCCCTGCTCCCGCTGATGTTTGTAACTACTCTTTTGCTACTGGTTCTTTTCCATCCTCTCTCAAGCACTCCCTTGAGTGCTCCCTCCTTAACAAAATGTCACCAAACCCTTCCTGCTAAGCCAACTATTGCCCCATCTCCATCACCCCTTTCCTGGGAAACTGCTTGAGAAGCTGGCCCTGCCCCAACTTAACTCACACACTGACCTTTTTGGCATTCTCCACGACCATCAATCTGGATTCCGAGCAGCCAGAGACACATACATTGGTCTTCTGAACACCCGAGAAGAACTGCTTGCATCCCCTGATTACAACTCCCCAGTTGTGCTCATCCTCCTTGATCTCTCCTGTATTTGACACAGTCATCCACTCCATACTCGTAAAAAGGCTCCATGACACCCTTGGTATATCGAGCAGGCACTGGACTGGCTTACCTCCTTCTTAACTGACTGCTCTTCCAAAGTCATACTGGGCACCTTCTCCTCCCCTACCTCCTTCCCCACCTGAGGTGTCCCCCAGGACTCCATTATTTTGTCTTGCCTCTTTAACATCTACCTTACTCTGCTGGCATGCCTCATTTCCTCCTTCTCCCCCAACTTCCAGTGCTATGCTGATGGCACTCTTCTTCAAACTTCCTACAGATGTCCTTGCGCACTCCATCATCCACGACTGCACTCAGCCATCCTGGCCTGGTGTACTTCTAATGATCTCTGCCTCAATGCCAGCAAAACAGAGATCCTCCCTATTGGGACCTTGGCACCCGACATCTTCACTTCACTCTGGCCTTCTTCCATGGGCTCTCCCCCTGCTCCCTCTTCGGAATCCAGAAACCTTGGAGTCATCTTCGACTCCTCTCTCTGGTTTCTCCCTCATACTCAGGACATTGCCAAGACGTTCTACTTTCAGCTTTTCCTTCTGAAAGGAATTCTACCTTTTCTAACCTTACCCCAGAGACTCAATATAACCCGGGCTCTGGTTCTTTCTAGGCTTGACTTTTGCAATAGCCTCCTTCTTAATCTGCCTTTGTCCACTCTGCGACCCCTTCCAGCTAATCCAGAATAGGTCAGAGAGATTTATCCTTGGCCTCAAGCCCAGGGACCGCATTTCACCTGCCCTACAAAGTCTTCACTGGCTCCCGATCGCAGCACGGATTAAATTCAGATCCTTCTTCATGGTATCAGTTAATATTATCCCCACCAATAATATCGCCATATATATATGGTCATGGGGTAAGGTCATAGGCAATATTATTGGTGGGGATAATTTATGGGGTAAATAAGACTGGGAGTTGCGGTGGTGGCTCACACTCCCTTTAAAATAATATGGGAGTTGCAGGGTGTCCTTGCAGGTTCCATAGCTTAATATCGCCGCAAAAATATGGTGATATTTTTGTATTGTGATACTGTTGCAGTGATATTAACACATGGAGCCCTCTGCATCATCCACAAGGCTGTGCGGGGCCAATGACCACTCTATCTGCAACTCTTTCTGACTAAATATTCCCCCTGTTGACACCTCCGTTCCTCTAGCACCAACTCCTTGTGTGTAAAGCGTTTTGCTAAACAGAGAGCAGGTGGTAGATCACTTTCCTCAGCAGGCTCCCTTCTTTGGAACAGCCCCCCCCTTCATCTTGAGCAGAACCTCCTTAAGTTCCAGAAAAGCCTCATGACCTTCCCTCCCTCTCTTCCCTGCTGATCGCACAGTAGCTCGATTGGTGTGCAGGGCCTTTATGCATTCTCTGGGCGCTGACCTCCCACATCTTATTATCCCTGCTGCTGTCTATCCACTGCACTTGCCTCGGCTCACCCTCCACCACTGAAGGTTGCACTTACCTTTCAAAGCAATTCACCTGCTGCTCTCCATGAGCACCACAGCACCTATCCCATACCCCTCTCCCCTCTGCACTTGCACATTCTGAACACTCACATGGCATAGTAGGTTTGTCTCCCCCTCCCCATTGTCTCTTCTTATATTGTTGTATTTAATTATTGAACATTGTTGCAATTTCATTGTCTATCATCCTCTGTCCCCTCCCTGTTGCCCTGTGAGCGCTTTGAAACAGTATGTGCTTCCTGTACAAGCACCTAACAAGTGAATAATAAATAAGAAATATAAATGGTGAGTGGAACTCAGAGAAGCGAATGCAGTGTAGCGTTTAGGTCGGAGGTGATGCCGGAAGTTCTCTTTCAGCAGCTTGGACAGTATCATAGGTGCCCAAACCAGCATCAATTGCTTCAAAGATTTGGGGGAGAGCCAGGGGCCACCGCTTTGTTTTTTTCGTCACTGGAAGACACATACTCTGTCTGGTGTCTCATACAGGGCACTAAACCACTCGCAGAGACATGCCGAGCCTGCGCGAAGTCCATGCAAAATAAGAAAAACTGCAGCACAGTCAATTCCATGAATCGACAAACAGGAGTTTGCACGCGGTTTGGTGCACAAAGTCCCTATTGACCGAGCAAATAATTCCATGAATTGGGCCCTATTACTGACATCCGGCTGCTGGACTACACAATTATAAGATTTTGAACCAGAGGTGCAGATGGTTCAAAAGCCAAGTGTGACTGTTTGAACTTTGTGATTCATCAACTGTGTTCAGGAATGCACATGTGACCTTTGAACGTGACCTGTAACCTCTGCACTGCAGCTGCTGGGCATATCAGGAGACAATCATAGCAAGGTATGTGTGCATTATTCTTTTTGGCATGGATCATTATGAAAGTGACATTTGATTAGCAGAGCTCACTTTCAGAAACAGAATTACCTGCATTTTTTTTTAAAATTAAAAACACAATCCAAGAAGCTCAGGGTATCCCTCTCTCACCTTATGGCATTCTGTTAAAAGGCTGTTTTGCGGTGCTTGCACCACAATGGGGGCAATATTTGCACCAATGCATTAAAAATACAAGCCACATATTGTGATATTATTTAATTTGTTAAGAGCACCGAACAAAGCCAGCTAAAAACAAATTCTTTTAAATATTATAGAAATATATGCATAACCCACCGCCAAATGCCTACTCACAAATACACACTGCAATACACATAGACGCACACACATGACGTCTGGCTCACACAGAAGAAAATGCATGTACCCGCACAGGCGCAACGCCGAACCCAATTGCATAGTGGTGCTGCTTTTAAGTACAGACACCTCTGATTCAGCTGTTGAAGTAGCACCTTTGTCTTTCTTTATTACCTTTGTACCCAATTTGTAAGCGAGGAACATCCACATTCTGGAGGACGTCACCTGAAATAATACATTGCCTGTGAATGATGATAGCACATGTGGTATTTAAATTGAGAATGTAAAGTGTGGCTATGAACATTTGTCTATTTGCTATTACTGAATATGCCCTCGGCAGGACCTTTTCTGTTTCTTCATCTTCATATGTGTGAGCTTTATCCATTATTGATGTTCATTGGATCTTTGCCAGCAACGAGGTACTTCATATTGCTTTTCAGGCTAGCTGAGCAAACGTTTGCATAATAATGCACTTAAATAGTGTAACATTGATTCAGTCAATGGAATGGTTAGTTTTAATTGTTAACATCAAATTGCACTGAATACAATTAAGCTCTCTGATAAGCTGTGACATGAGGTACAAGAGGGGTTACTGCCTATCAATCACTTATCCAATAATGTCATCACACCACTACATACAGAGGCAGACACTGCAAGTGCAATTCTACATGCGATTAGCAATAGGGCAAAAAATGCACTAGTGCAAACAAAAAGTACTCTTTCTAGGAATTATTGTTCGAGGGCAATGTTTAACCTAGTGCTACTATGAAACAGTGTTAGCACTAGGGTAATCATTGCCAGGCTCCAAAATTGTTCGAAATATTACGTATCTTCGCCAGTAAATGTTTCCCTAGTGCTAATACCATGCAAAATGTCACTTGCATTTGTGCAACATTTCTGTAATGAAGCCGCTGATGGTGATGGTGGTAAATTTATTTATTTGTATTTATTTTTGCATTTGTAAAGTACCTACACCCTAAGGTATCAGGGCGCTGTTCTAACCAGTTACACAAAGCGAGCTAAGATAGAGGTGTTACACTTCCTCCGCTTAACAGTATACATTTTTTACTTTTAGGAACACTGGGTTCCATGCTAGCTCCTGTTCACAGAATCCAAACTAAAGTCATGTCACAAGTTCAGAGCTTGCGTCAGGCTAGGGTGTTAAGCAAGTAATCAACTTTTCACAGCTTTTCGGAAAACCCAATAAGATCCCTTTGCTCTTAGGGCAGGCCAGAAGGAGTTCCAGTGTGTAGCTGCCACGGTAGGGAAACTTGATCCACCTGCCCTAGCTCGTATGTATTTCGGTTGAACAAGGTGGTTGGCGTGGGTTGTCCTTACTAGTTTTGCATAGTATGCTCTCATGATTTTGTGTGAAAGGTATGCAGGGGCGGAGTTGGATGGGTATCTCTGTGTGAAGTACAGAATTTTGAAAATAATCCTTTCCCGCATGGGGAGCCAGTGGGCCTTCTTTCTTGCAAGTGATATGTGGTGTCTTTTAGGAATGTTGAGAGCGTTGCAGTAGTCAAGCCTTGCCCAGATGATCGCTCGGGCTATTTTGAGGCAGCTGGTGGGAAATTGGACAGAAATTGCACAAATTGCCACAATGGCAATGTCTTACCATTATCCATGCACCTATATTTTAAAAAAATGAACAGAAACTATGTTCATCCACACACATTGATCAGTCAATCAAACATGACTATATTAATGTTTCAAAATTATTTAACGTATTTATCTATTAGCAATTCATAAGTCGCAGGCTGCTGGAAAAGACATTTTGTAGCACCACCAAAGCAATGGGAGAGGAAATCTGATCTTCAAAGGCTTTAGAAGCATTCAGATCTGTTAAGTGCAAGGCAAACCAACATGGAGAAGAACATAATAAATTAGAGAAGTGTCTTAATATAATATAATAAGAACAGTAGTTTAAAACATTATGGATACGTATGGCAAAAGTTTACAGTGTTTAGCAAAAGCGTATAGTGTTCGAAAGGACACAGGGCCTCTGTAGCGGTTTATTGAGAAGCCACTCTCAACACGGGGAGTTCCTTCCCTCCCCACTCAAGTGGTTATTCAACAAACTGTTTAACAGATTCTTTTTTTTAGCCCTATCTCAGACACATATCATGCCCCTTGGATCCCTCTCCCCTGAGCTAACAATAAACCAGGAACCAGGCCGGTGTACAGGAAATATATTGGTATTTATTTAAATTAAAAGTAATAGAAATTAGCATGAAAATGTCAAACACCACTTTATACGTGTCACAACACAATCAACTTCTCTCTGCATAAATAAATCACAAAAGTAAAATTAAAAAGAACACAATCATAATTCTTCACTTTCTGCAAATTTCAATTCACAAAATAATTACACAGATCAAACACAAATGCACTTATCGTGTAATGTTGTGCAATTTTGATTTTCCTGCAGGCTTAAAAGGCTAGCAGTAAGCTTTCAAGATTCGTCATTATGATTTTGCCCACACTTTTTGTTTTAAATAAACACAGGGGCCCTCATTACGACCCTGGCGGAAAGTAACTGACCTGACCGCCATAGCGTAAATAGCGTTTCCGCCATTGCACGACGGAGTAAAGTGCGGCTAATTCCGACCCATCGGGCACGAGCACTACGCCATGGCGGAAGTGCAAAGTCCGCGATGGCGGAAATGTCCCCAAAACGCCCCTCACTGCCGTCGTACGGCGCCCTAGGTGCAATTCCGCCACCCATCATAGCGGTCACCGTAATATACGGAAACGGAAGTAAAAAAATTGGGCCCGGAACGGGAAACAGCACGCCGTACACCTATAAAATCAGAATTCCCACACAACCATTAAAAATACTACCCTGAGACACATCCCAACCCGTCATCCACCCTAGTGAAAGCAATAAAAATGGGAAAAGTAGCGAAAAAAGCGTGCGACCGCAAGCGGCAGGTCCACTTCTCCCGTGAGGAACTCACCGTGCTCACAGAGACCCTCCAGGAGAATGCTGCCGTCGTCTTCTCGACGCAAATGACCAGGACGGCACTTGCGAAATAGAAGGCCATATGGGCCCTGGTGGCACAGCGGGTAAGTGCGGTGGGGACCGCACCCCGCAACCCACAGCAATGCAGAAAGCGATGGGACGACTTGCGGATACGCGTACGGAGCATACTATCCACCAACCGTAACATTGCCACAGCTACCGGGGGAGGATCGGAATCACCCATCAAGTTGACCCCCTGGGAAGAAATCTGTGCCTCCACCATTGGAATGGAGAGTATAGAGGGAGTCGGAGGGATGGAGAAAGGAGTGCAGACATCCGAAGAATCAGGTAGGTGGCCCAAATAAAACAATGCGAAATCCACAATGTCCAATCATGTGAAGTACCATGTGTCCACATAGTGCAACAGAAACACATGGCCAGGAGAACGTCCACATACATTGGCCTGATAGCGCACTTCAAAAGTCACATTAAATACATAAATAATTAAAAATCCTAAAAACACCCTCTACACGTGCAGCAGGCACACCCTAACTGCAGGCTGCAAAACAACTGCATCCTCATTCCACACAAAAATGAAACCACCTCCAAGGCCCTGACCCAAATCACCCTCAGGTACCACCCCAATGCATGTGATACATTGCCATTCCAATTTCCACAGACCCATTAATAACGCTCGCCCTCCTTTACTCCACCACAGGGTCCGATTCAAACGACGAGCTCCAGGACACCCCTACCAGCACACCTGCAAAGAGGGCCAAGACCAACGGCCAAAGACCCTCCACCTCAGCTGCACGGATCAAGACACGGCAGCAGCACAAATCAAGTGGCAGCACACAGGAGGGGACTTCAACAGGCACCCCAGCAGCCAGCATGCCCACAACAGCACCACCACAGGTCCCCCCAATGGATGCCACAGAAGGCACTGCTTCTGGTGGCAGCAGCACCATAGGTGACACTGCATTAATGGCAGCATGCTCCGACACAGAAAACGGTGATGTCGATGTAGGATCCATCCATGACCTGTCTCAATCCCCCTGTTTGTTTCATCCCGTACACCATGAGGATACCACGCAGGGGCACCCACAAGACGACGACTGGCCATCCCCCACAAGCCCTGTGGCAAGGCAACATGAGGTGATCAGCCCCTCTGTGACACCACCGCAAATGGCCATGGCACAGCAGAGGCAACAGTCCCTCGACCAGGTGATCGTGCAACAGCAGCAACTGGCCACGCTCCTCAAGGACCATGCTGATGAATGTGGGGGTACCAAGGCAGCCATAGAAACATCAACTGAGACACTTAGGGCAGAAATGGAGAGAAGTACAGAGACACTAAGGGCACAAATGGAGAGAAGCACCGAGAGCCTGAGAGTCCAAATGGAGAGAAGCACCGAGAGCCTGAGGGGGGAACTGCATGCGACGTCCAAAGACGTATGTGCTGAACTTGCCGCTGTGCGCCGTGTGCTTACTGAGCTCTCACAAACCCTTAGGGACATGCATGGACGTGAGCAGGCAGAGACATCATCCGTTGCAAGTTCCGTCCAGGGCAGCCCCCAACGTAGATCTGGGAGGAACCTGCGCTCCACAGGCAGGGGTGCCCCTGATACCCGGAGAGGGGGCTTGCAATAGCGTCTGCCCACTGACAATGAGCATCTTTGGACACTGGTGTTCGGGGGGGAGGTAGGAGGGTGGAGGGGGTGTGTTGGGGTGTGTTGGGCTCACTTGGGTGGCGGGTCGATGGGGTGTGTAACATAATTTCACATATGCCATAAACATTGCACAATCATCCAATGAGATGTGTGGACATTGATCTTTGTGTACGAGGCCTTCATAGGCGTACAGTCCATATTGTGCATGTTCCAGACACACACAGTGCCACAAGTCCCGTGTCCATGTATCAGCCACCAGGCGTGAGTGCTAGAAACATGAATCTATGAGAATCTGACGAATGTCACGGCCCTCCTGTGCCCCGCGGACTCCTTGAGGTGCTGCCACATCCCCACCCTCATCATGACCATCTTCAGGTGCTTGCAGTTCTGCGTCAGGGGGCATGGGCACATTTCTACGTACGCACATGTTGTGTAGCATGACACATGCCATGACCATCTTTGCAACCTTCTCATGGCGGTACAGGAGTGCCCCGCCAGACCTGCTGAGGCAGCGGAAACGAGTCTTCAGTAGGCCGAATGCCTGTTCTATGACTACACGGGTACGTGAGTGGGCATGGTTGTAGTCCTCCTCATGCTGGTTCTGTGGGTTCCGGAGTGGTGTAAGGAGCCATCTCTTCAGTGGATACCCGGCATCACCTGTATGTGGACAATAAAGGATGTTTGTGGAATGACATTGCTACGTACGCACCCCCCCTCTTCCTGCCAGGTCATTGCCGCATCACATACCCCACATTATCATGCATGAAATGAGACTCACCGAGTAGCCAGGATCTGTTCCCTGCGTGTCGCTCCATGTAGCGTGGTATTGTAGAGTTCCTCAAGACCATAGAATCATGGGTTGATCCAGGGAATCGGGCACAACAATGTGTAATGATCCTGTTGGAGTCACACACCATTTGTACATTAAGAGAATGAAATTGTTTTCGGTTGCGGTACTGGGCCTCCATGGCATGTGGGACTACCAATTCCACATGGGTGCAGTCGATGGCACCAATGCAACCCGGTATGCCGCCAAGTGCATGGAATCCCACTTTTGTGTTCGTAATTTCCTGCTCCGAGCGTGGTAGAGAGATGTAGTCGTCTGCGTGCTTCAGGAGGGCATCGAGCACTTGCAATAGTGTCCGTGAGAACAGTGGCTGTGAAATGCCATGCAACTGTCCGACTGTGTGCTGGTAGGTGCCTGTGGCCAGGAAGTGGAGTATAGACACCACCTTCAGTAGGGGTGGGATGGCGGTTGGGCTATCTATCATGCTGACAAGGTCAGCCTGTGTCATGTCCACAATGGCGGTTATGGTGTCCCGGTCCAAACGGTAGAGGGTGTGGATCTGCTCAGCAGTGAGGTTGAACGGATGAGCTCGGAGGCGTGGGATTGCGGGCTGCCTGCGTGGTGGTAGTGGCTGTGCTGGTGGGCCTTGCTGGCCCTGCCTTGCCCTCCTCCTCCTCCTGCGTCTCCTCTGTGCGGCCGGTTGTTGTAGTAGTTGGTGTTCGTCTTCTTCTTGAAGTTGGAGTACTTGCAGTGCTATCAGGTCCCCCAGGGCCAACATCGCTAGTCCTGCCGGTAGCATTTTGGAGTGGGTGTGGTTGTGGGAGGGGGTTGGGCGTGCAATTTATGTGTTTTCAGGCTGTATAGCCTCCACCTGTGGTGATCCATTCCACCTGTGCCAGCTGCAATCCCCTTTGGGCGAGCACTGTACCGAGGTTCACCGACGGGCGGGGCGTCCCATTTGTGAGTGAAGCCAGTTGCCATTTTCACACACTGCCGCACTACATGGATGAATTTGTGATTTCAAGCGGTCACAGATGCCTTTTCGACGTGATGTTGCAAATGAGGAATTCGAAGGACAGCGCTTTCGGTTTTCAGCTAGCGGCGAGGAGACGCCCACAGGTCTGACTGCAAATATAACGTTCTATTGTTTAATGTCCTTGGGACAGGGGCCATGGCGAGAATGCAATGATTGATATGAATAGTATGGGATGCGCAATAGCGTAGTGGACGATAAGGCAGGGCGTTCCCAAATACATGTTACTTCACAACACTGCAATTCCGGCCTGGAGCACAGTGGATTTTGCAGACTGCATTACGCACAGACTCAATGGAAATTTCACATGTTATGTGAGTAAATAATCAGGCGTTTTCATTCCGGGATGAGGGAATGATGTATGGATGCATGGACAGATGATTTAATGGAGAGTTTGCCATGTACAGAGCTTTTTGGAATCTATCCACCTCCCCTGCGCTATGTGATGCAGGGCTGCCATAGTGGGAATATCGCCTATCTGCCCTTGTTGAACCCTCCCTGTCTCGACGCGCCTTCAAACACTTGTGTCTATGCACGTTACTAATCCCATCTAATGGATTCTGTTTTGACAGACGCATGCACACAAACACTCGTTTGTAATAGTGTTTTCACCTCGGTTTTTATAGTTATGATTCGCAAGTGATTATTGGGTGGGAATAATCCTTTTGAGTGGGCTAGCATGCATATGGCTGTGGATTTAGTGTGATCATTGAAGTGAGTAATTCAAATGAAGTTCTGATGCCCATACTATTCTTTTTCATTTCATTTGGGTGACAGGTATCTCCTCCCCTTTTGCCGCTGCCATCTGTATGCCACTCCTGCAGATGGCTTTTACTCCCGACACCTGCTGCTTCGTGTTAATCAGTGGAGCACCATTACGATCTTATGGGACGATCGCCAATGGCCCACATGCCCTTACGCAGTACTAGTGGCTAGGAGCAAAATATCGACCTTTCAGCTGGACTAGTGCCTACCTAATGGGACGGCCCTGCGGTTCTAGGCGCTTCCATGTTGCCTTTTTGAACGTGAATGTAGCCCCTGTGTACCATGAAGGAACAGGGCGTCACACAAGAAGAAGCTGGTCATTTATTGCGGATGCAGCCCACAATAATGAAATATATTTTGGAGTTCATGACCTAATAGCTGTATGGGCTTGGTGATTTTGTTGTGCATTAAATTTTGATTCTGATATTGACCGTGTAGCGTTATTCTTTGCAAGTAATGTAGCATATTCCTATTTGTGGAGCGATGTATTGTGAGAAGATCTGCATTGGGTTCCGGCTTCTGAGTATAGTTGCGTGGTACTGTACTGGGCGCGTTTGCCTACGAAGCCCAGTGAGGTCAGGGATAGGGGCTGCCATTATGACTGTTTTAATGATGTCATGCTCAGGGGCGGGGGATTAGCTTTTGTGTAACAGATGCCGGTCAGCCAGGTGGATTGGTGGAATGATGTGATTATCAGAATATGGCTGGTCACAGGTGCCTGTGTTTGCGTGCGTTTCTTGGAGGGAGACTGAGGTCATGTCCATTGGAATGGCTTCTGTATTCGTGCCATCTGTGCCCTGCAGCTCCCATTGGCCCCTCTTGAGATGAGCCTGGCTGCTCAGTCACTCTGCCAACTTGTGTGGTACATGCTTATGCTGATGGTTGGTTTGTTTACTGGCAGGAGTACAGGGCTGGTGCAGTCTCCCTCAGGATACTGCTTTGAATCTTGCCTTACACTGGTGTCAAGCGATGGGGGGCCTGTTTTTGTTTGTCTCATATTTCAGTTCATGTTGCTGTACTTGAACCTTCACATGCCTGTGCTGCATCAGTACGGCAATGGTGCCATGGCAAATATGGATGGCCACTCACAAGGCACTTGGAGCCCCTAGATTCATTTGTTCGTTGCCATGCATGGGTGACTTGTACATTTCACTGGTTGCATTGTGACTTCATTGCACCTACGAGGAGTTGTGCAATGTGGCCAGGGAGTGGTGTACAGGCACTCAGTAGGGCCTTTTACGGTTGGTTCGCGATGCCGTACTTCTCACCATGGCGGAATGGTACTTTCCGCCATGCTTGATGGCGTTAGGTATATGTCCGCTAGGGTCAGAATTCGCGTACCGTTGCGCCATGGTGGTAATTACGGTTTGGCATGGCGCGCGTGCGCGTACTTGGTGCAGTTAGCGTTGGCGTTCACTACGGTGTCGCTAATGGCATCGTACTTTACGGTGACGGGTCATAATCGCACCGAGCGCTATTCGATGGCGGTATTGCATTTCCGCCATCGTTTTTCGATTTCCGCCAGGGTCGTAATGAGGGCCAGGGTGATTTATTGGTTTGTTTTTCAGACCTCCCCTTGCTTCGATCTATGTTGGGAGTCAGACAGAAAAATTGGAATGCTTTGGGGAATTTTGGATGCAGACCCCCCTGTGCCCCTTTACTGAAAGATCTGTGTCAGGGTCAGCTGGACAACAGGAAGTGAGCTTTGTTCATTTCAAATTTTAGCAAAATTAACCCTGTAGTGTTCTGCCAAATGGGGAATTAATTAAATTAATATTTTTGGTAAATAGGCTAAGCATCTACATGGTGCTGTCCCCCCTGCCCATTATAAAGGGAAAGGATTCAAGGCAAGCAGACTCCCCCACCATTTGGTTTCCCAGGGCCCAGTTCTACTTACATAGAAAGCCTCTGTTTAAGGTTCAGGAAAGCCATCTGCATCTCAGGACACTTTGGAAAGATAGGGCAGGGGTCTAGTTACTCCACTCTCAAAGATGGCCTCCCGCTCTCCACCTTTGGACCCAGTCAGCTTGAGGCCTTCCTAGTGCTAGACAGCTCCACCTAGATGCACTGTCAGCAATCTTCTCTGGTTTCTGCTTACAGCTGTCAGATGGTAAGTCTCAGCAGCCTTCCTGAGGTCTGTCTCTTCTCTCTGTCCTGTCTCTGTGTCTCTGGGTGTCTCCTTTTTCTTTGTATCTTTTCTGTCCCAGTGCAGTCCCCCTTATATAGCAGCAAAACACCACCAATTTTACAATCTTGGGGAAGTACCCTGCAATAATCCCTGCTCTCTACTCCCAAATCCAGCCTCCAAGTTAGGCTTGGTTTAGGGGTCTGGAGCAACATATGGCAATTCCCATTTGTAATCGCCCTTTGATCTCCTTTCAACTTTTTGCCAAAAAATAGTTATATCAATACTTTATAATTGTACTAGCAACTGCCATACTAAACATATTTTCTGATTCAGCTAGTCATGGAGAATTAGATAAACTGACCACCAAATCTGTATAATATAGCACAGCCATGTAGCACCTTTTTTCCATTTCCATAAAAAGCACAACAGTTGTGAATATGTAAGTTATTAAGCAACTCCCTAATTTCATTTTCCACCCGCTCACCAACTCTCACATTTGGAACATGATCAGATCATCCAGAAACCTAGTTTAACTGTTCATTACAGTTCCCAGAGTCACAGGTAGATGGATTTTATATCCTCCAAATCGCCTGGAAATTACATTAATAATGGTTGCTGAGAAAGAGGACTAAATGATAATAGTCCTTTAAAATTAATTGTGAATCTTTATGTGGCACAAATTGTCCTGACTCCTGCCTTCCGGCTATTTGTTTTCAGTGGGTCAGCCTGTGCCCAGAGATTTTTTTCACACATATTAGTCATACTCCAGCCAATGGTAATTTTTTTTTAAGTCAATGCTTTCAGAGCCAGCAGGTCTGGAGAACACTGAATTTCAACACCTTTAGCAGGACATTTTATTGCGCTTGGTCATTAGATGGCAGGTGTGACATCCAAGCTGGAAGTGGGAGATTACCCATAGCCAGCAAAAGGGTCTGCCATGGGCTGACAATTTCCATGAAGACAAAGTGGCTCTTCAAATGTCACTGGAGTTGTGTAGGTGAAAAATAATATACATTGCTTTTGGTCAACCTGTATATTATGTTTTGTTTTCCTGACATTTTTCTGTGAGCAGTGATATATTTTTTTCACTTTTACTTTTTAAAACTGTTTTTATTTGCACACACCTGTGCAGGCCGTTTTTGTTTTCAATGTGTAGAAATCCTGTTTTCCATGTGACAGGGATCTTTCATTCCTCCTTCTTTTGTAAATTCAAATGATGTTTGTCCATTGGTAATGACAGGTAGGCCACTTTCCACATGCCTCTTTAATTTTACATGAAAAACAACAGCAAAGGCCAGGCCGTTTTTGTTCCAGTGTTTCAAATCCTACCATTCATGTGAAAGGGACTTCTGTTTGGGGCATTCAAATGCACCCCACACCTCATTGCGAGTTTGTGGTATACAGTAAAAGTGACGTTAATTGATTTAATGCCACTTTTACCACACTGCTGTATTAATGGTTGGTGCTAATTATGCCGGAGTAATTAGCCCCAACGGAATTATCGCTAACATCAGGTGGAATTACCATCAGCGCTAATTCCAGAATTACCCCCAAGATGCAGAACGGTATTTCCGCTGTATCAGAAGTTGAAATACCACTGAAAGTGGGCAGTAATTCTGCCAAAAACACAGTGGAGTTACCACCAGCTAAAGGCTGGCAGTAAATACATGCATGTGATGTAAAACAAGTCACAGGTGCACCCAACACTCTGAAAGACCACATAATGCCTGTACATGACCCAAACATACTTTCAAAGAACATGCTATCGCTAACTGGGACATGCATGTCAATGCCATGCGTTCTTGCCAGCAGCACCTTTCAGCACACTGTGGGAATGCTGCCTGGCATGTCGCGGCCCAATATTTCACTTGTGCTCAGGCAGGTTCTGGAGGCATTCCTGTGCCATACATCCCAGCACACGTCCCTGCCCACCAACCTGGCAGAGATAAATTCCACAAAGGCATGCGTCTACTCAGCATCCCACATGCCAAACGTTATAGCTGCGCTTGACTGCACCCATGTGGTGTTCTTTGTCCCCCAGGCATCCGAAGAGGCATACTGCAACAGGAAGCAGTTCCACTTCATAAATTGTCAGGTTATGTGCGATGCTGAGCTGACAAGAACACAGTGCTGTGCCTGTTTCCCTAGATCTACCCCTGACGCCATAGTCACCATAACAGCACCCTGCCAGAGTACATTGACAGCCAAAGTGGGCAAGGGACATGCCATCACACAATACACTCTCACAGCAGCAGTGTAAAATCACTACTACTGATTAATGGATGCCCTGTCAAGGCCCCATACATGCAGGACCTGCCCTCTCCTGCAGTAGCATGACAGCAATGCATAATGCCCCAACAAGTAACTCCTACACAAACAGGTGACTACAGGATCCATGATGCATAGGGCACACATACCCATACAGTCAATGCAACAGTTCAACACAGAACAATGACAAAGCAACACGGCCAGACACTAATGACATGTACACCACAAACAACATCAATCCAATGTGGCAGGAATGCACACACCACATACATAGTCACAAGAACAAGAAATAGACAGCTCAACACACCATAGACACAACATAGACAATATGCACTTTGCATATCCTATCACAGGCCATGTCTGGCACAACTTGCTTGTGAGGCATGTGCACAGTGTAACTCTAAGTGACAATGCACATGTACTCCAGTAGTATATCACACATCAATTAATATCTGTGAATGAGAACCATGTAGCACAAATGCAACATAACTGCATCAACAGAGTAACCTTCAACAAGACATGTAACATCTAACATGATATGCATCCTTAATGCACTATGCCTGACAAATGTGTCCTATGCTCATGCATGTGCCTCTGGTTACCTCCAGCTCCCATGGCTGATGACACCTGTGCACAATCCACGTATGCCTGCCACAGTAGGTGGCCACAATGAGGCACATGTCAGGACCAGGCTCTGCATTGAATGGACCTTTGGCCTGCTTCCCATGACTGCACCATACTGGAGGGGCCCTGATGTAGAGGCCAGAGAAAGTTGCCCAGATATGTGTTGCTTGTGCCATGTTGCACAACATCTGGCTCGTGCAAAAGGAACCCCTGCCCCCTGATCTGAGCATACCAGCCCCAGCAAAGATGCACTGTCCGCAGATGCAGTGCTGGTGCTCATTGAGCATGAGGAAGGCAGCGATGGATGTCTGGTGTGGCAAGAAACAATAGAAATTCTTTTCTAGGCACATTGCTTTTCACATTAATCACATTTGAGCATATACACACATATTGAACATGCACCTTAGCACAAAAAGTATTGTCCTTGCATTTCTTCCAGTGAACCATTTTTTAAAACTTTGGTGATCACCCATCCACAACACCCATGCCCTCCCACCTCCGTTGTGTCCAGTGAAATAGTGTGATATCACATCATGTCACTTTTGTGGACTCTTGCCCTTGCCTGCCTGCTTTGCCACTGTTTGGGACAGACTGCGCAAAGAGCACTACCTTGGGGTCTCAGGCAATTACCCCTCTGTGGGGGTGACAGAGATGGAGGGCTCTGATTCCTGGCCCTGGATGTGTTGCATGCATGGATTCAGCAATGGTCACATGCCCTCTGTGTGCGGTATACACGCATTTCACCGCAATATTTTTCATCGCCTGTTTTTTCATTGCCGTTTTTATTTTGAAAAAAAATCGTTTTTTTGGGGGGGGGTTAAAAAATTTAATATATGGTTGTGGGTGTAAGGGAATAAAAAAAAAGGGGCTTGGGGGGTAACCCCCAAAAATAAAACGATGAGTTTTTCGAAAAAAAAAAAATGGCGATGAAAAAACCTGCGATGAAAAATACTGCAGCGAAATAACGTAGAACCCTGTGTGCTACCTCATCCTGTGGCCCAGAGAGGTGATGGCAGCATTCACCATGGACAGCTGCCAGCACTGGTGGTTCAATGCCTGGCAATCCTTGTTGAGGTTCCCTGTACACTGTCTCTGATGGCCTGCAGGGGCTGCACCTCCTCGCTGCCATGGTCTCTATGGTGATATGCCACTGCTTCATGGCATCCAGCCTCCCCAAGATTGCAACCAGTGAATGTTGTGGCACAGGCTGTGTACTTTGGAGAGGGTCAGGGCTGAAGCAGGATGACCTGAAGCTATTGTCATCCCCCTCATCTGTATGAGTGCCATCAAGCCCTGTGTCTGGCACATCCTGGGGCTGGTAATGGCTGTCTTCTTCCGGTGGTGAGAGGGTTTCAGGGGGCAGATGGATGGGTGCCGGTGTGAATTGGAACCATCTGCTCCTTGGGGATCACCACAGTGGCCGGCTGTGGTGTGACAGTCAGAACTGCTGGGGGGTCTGCACCTGGAGCTGTATGTGCAGTGCCTTCTGTGCCATCTGCATGCTGGTGTAGGGGCCTCTTGGTACACTGGTGGGGATAGTGGAGGTCTCCAGACTTTGCATGGTTGACAATGGGCTGGTGTGATATGGCCGTGGTGTCTCCCTCCTGCTCGTCCTCCCGATACTCACATGGCTGACCTGTGCAGGGGTTGGGGAAGATGCACTGCAAGCTGTAAAGGCCTCCTCCGCAGTGGAGAGCCTTGACTCTTCAGCCTGAGTCAACTGTGAACCCGCTTGGTGGATAATGTCATGCTGTCAGTTATCCTGCATACAAGTAAATCGGCTAGCGAGATACACATGCAACATGAAGTATGGTCATCCCACACACATTTTGTATGATGGGCAGGGTCAGTTGCAGGCCAATGAGTACAGCAAGGTTGGAGTGGTGTCTGCTGATGGTGTACACGGCACATGCAAGGGCACATAGCCTGTTGGCCTGCCAACAGGGCTTATTATTATTATTATTATTATTATTATTATTATTATTATTATTATTATTATTATTATTATTATTATTATTATTAATTTCTTATGAAGTGCTGCATGCCCATGGGCCTCAGGGTGCACAAATAACAATCAGGACATAGACAAGAAAGTGACATGTTGGAGGATGTGGGAAGGTGGAAAGCAGGAATCGGTTCACTTCAGCCTGGTTTAAGATAGAACAAATGAGTTTTAACCAATCTTTTGAAGTCTGTGATAGAACCAGAAGCGCTCAATGCGAGTGCAAGACCATACACTGCTTTAGGTGCCTGCACGTTGTGGTGGCATAGGGGATTCACTTTGCAACATGGACTTTCACAATACACATTGGTTCTTCTCCTGTTTCCATGGCTTCACATGCACATTTCCCCTATGGTGCAAGTTCATTACAACAGTATCCCACCTACCTTTTCAAATGAATGTGGTCTCTGTGCCTTTGTCCTGATTGCCATGTGGTTGCCCATCCCCCTAACCATTGGGTTAATCTATGCTGGAGAACACATGCTTTTAGCCAATGTATTCACATGGGAGTAGGAACGTAAAGACTCACCAGCATCTCATTAGCTGCTAGCTCCGACTTCGATCCCCTTTATCTATTCCATGTGTAGGATTCAGCTGGCCTTTTCCTTCAATGGAGTCAGGATCAGTGGGTCTATGGTGTTGCATCCTGTAGCGGAAGTCCCATGCCTGTCCTTGGCAATGATGCTGCAGACCCTGACCTTCAGGTGGTTCGACCTTTCATAGCAGTTTTGCTATCCTGTGAAACAATGCTCAACGACATGACCATGTCCCATATGCTCGCCCAGATGACAGCCTTCCTTTGGCCAGAGGTAATCTGCTCTCTGCTTCCATACAGGACGACAACCTCATCCACCAGCAGCTGCAGGTCACCATCGCTAAATGTGTGATTCCGCAGCCTCATCTCTATCACCTTCGATTTCCCCTTTTCCTGCGACATGCCCCTACCAACTCATTGTCTCCGGATAGCACCAGGAAATTGGAGATTAAGGGTGGATTGGATTTTTCAACATGGCCACCTGGAGGCTTCCTGTTCTGTTGATGATGCTATTCCTGCCAGCGGTAATTCCACCAGCTATAATCCTGCCAGCAGAATTAGAGCTGAATCTGGTGGTAGCAATAGTAATTCAGCCAAAACCAGGAGGAATTACATCCAAAACTCATTTACGGCAGTAGTTCCTTCCAACGGAATAACTGTTACTGCCAACGGTGTGTGTGCGCACCCGACAACCTGTAAAATTTCATTAAGTCCGCCGGACACCACAGCAGTAACGGTAATTCAGCTGGGATGGAATTACTGCTGTATTACCGTCCAATTTGTAATGAGGCCCATAAAGTGGTAATGAAGAGAGGAGAGGGGGTGCCAAAAGGTGTATTAGAATAGAGAACAGGAGAGCAGAAGAGAGAAATGTTGATGGATAATTACAATGTGGCTGTATTGGGGCGATGCAGTGCTCAAGGACAGGATGGCCAAACATCCCATATTAAGGAGACTACTCGAGATTCTACTCTATGGGATTTCTTGAAGGGGAACGTTTTCATTCTTTTGCTGAAGTGAAGATGATTCTCTGCTGATCTGATAACAGCTGGACGACCGTTCCAGCTGAAGGACTTTTTTCCAAAAGGTGGCAACAACCAATGCTTTAGAGACAGAGCATTTTAAGTGTCAGGAGAGGATATATTACATACCCTTCTGCCTGAGATAAAGTAGTTTATTAGTTCAGTGGACTCTGTGGACAAGGCAGAGAACCTTGAAGTCAATGTAAAATGTGACAGGGAGTCACTGCAGGTAGAGTGGTGCAGGTGTGATGAGCATAGGGTCCAAGTGAAGGGGAGTACTGATTGACTGGAGTTGCCAAAATAGATAATCTCAGCTTTCATTGCATTCAGGCAGGGGCTGGCGATTATTGACAACAAAGAAACAATCATGCCATTATTTTAATGAACCTTTACATCAATTTGAATAATGTTGGAAAATGCAGTCAGGCAATATAGAGTGACTCATGAAACATGGATTCTCATCTCAAAATGCTCTTTCAGCTATTTGATTTATTATGTATGGCAGACTAAACCAATGCCTTACTGAGTGGTGGATGGAGAGTTTGGCATGCGTCATAACTATTGCAATTGCTCTGGGCACACATCCAAACCCTCATGTTGCACCCTTTACACTCATTACGGAAGGGGAAAAGCCATCAGCAAATCAGATTTGATGCCACCCTCATAAAGGGGTGGTCCGGACACAATAATCAAGGGTCACCCTGTATTTACACGAGACCACAAGCAACCCCAGACATATTTCTGTCTCCCCATAGAAGCTTAGTACATCTGAAAATCTTTCCCACAGTGGCCCTCATTGTGGAGTCTCCAGTCTAGGAACACACCCAGTTTACTGCCACCCCAGCCTACAGTACCTGTCAAAAATGAATGCATTTTACCAACATCTGATTTTCCTTCTGAAATTAGTTGAATTCCTTGGGTGTCCGCCTCCTTTCTGCATCTGCTGTCTCCTGCGGTGCACGCGCATGACAAGAGGCAAATATGATTGTTTGCTCTTGTCCGCAAAGCATCAACATTGCACATAGGGCACCGCAGTTAAAGTATGTGCACGTTTGCTGTCACCCCGGGGCAATTTGCACATTTAAGAAAATGAGCGCCGGTGCTTTTGGCGTAACTCTGTGATCAGCGCACGATTTGGACCCACGTTTCACCCATTTTGAAATGGAGGAGTGGAGGAAAAGGTCTGGCTTCCTGTGCATGTTTTTTTAAGTTGCAAATACTTCCGACATTCTCCATGTTGGAGCTGTTCGTTTTGGAGCAGAACGGCAGAGAGTAGGTGCCCAGAGTATTGCAGTTACATATTCTCCATATGATAAAAGGAGGCGTTTTGCTAAACGGCTCAGCAGACCATTTTCCTTCGCTTAGAATGAGCGGTTGCTCCATATATATGCCTTATAAGAATCATGTGTTCTGATTACACTCCTCATTTCCATTTCTATTAGTATGTATCGCTCACCTCTAGACGCCTTATTGTTCGATCAGTTCCAGGGCCAGTATCCTGGAGTTTGGGGATAGGCTTATAGTTCACCTCAAAAGTCAAAACTATATTTAGACCAAAGCTTTGAAGGGTGCTTCCTTGTGCCAGTATTAATTTAACACCGTGTATTTCTGTAGATGTACTGCCACTGCCATACCGTTATAAAAGGGTTGCATCAGAAATCTCAAACATATTATATTTGCAAAATAAAAATCACACACGTTTGAGTGCACATCTGATATTCATGTAATGAGGAATTAATGTTCCACCCTCGGGGAAAATACGATGTAGGCAGTGCAGGGATTTCTGGTGAGCAACCCCCAGCCAGAGGCACATTAGGCAGTACAATGCATGTCCCCATTGTGCATTAATCAGATAGACCTTAAGTAAATACATTTGTCTTTGCTAGGGTTTGAGCCACAAAACCCACGCGTCACCCAAAGATGGTAGATCTGCATCATCCTCCAGCAGAGCATCCTGTAGTGTGTGTGTGGAGCATGCATCTGGCAGCACCTCTGTAGAGAGTGGACACCCACCTGTAGATGTTCAGGTGTGATGCTGTCAGCACCCCACCGAAGCAATGGACAGTTCACACAAACAGAGCCAAGACCCGGAGCTCTCGGCCAGGATTGTGTTGGTGCCCCATCAATGTTTGGTTGATTGGCCGAGTGTGCCTGCTTCTGGGGTGACTGTGACAAATCAACTTCCTGGGCACTAGTGGTCCAGGGATGAATATCGGGTTATAAACCCTAAATCAGTCCCACACCTCTAGTACACCAGAAGGGATCCTAACAGATTGATCAGTAATAAACCTCCTTGTCCAATTTTGGTAACGTGGACGCAGCAGCAGTGTTATTTCAGAAAGGTTGTGGATCGTTGGTTAGCTGCAAAACAGCAAAAATACAATTATTACCCAATGATAAAAGGGACTTTATTATGATCAAAACAGACAGTTCTGTTACACTGTGAAATACAACCCACCCTGTAAAGGAATGCAGAGGACAGACAGTTTCAAAGAATGAAAGGATGCACTCTGGATACTGACAGGAGGCTAGTCGGTATAGTAATTAATCACAATAGTTCAAGGATACTTTGTTTCAACACAAAGGGAGCAATGGCTCATAAAATGCCATTATCGGCCTTCGGAGAAGGACCAGGGGGACAGAACCACAATGTATCTTGTGCTTGTAGACGTGCTTGGTACTTGACAGGGTCGAGTCGGTTTCAGGGTGCTTGACAGCTTCTGTGACAGAGTTCCAGACAGGAGACAGCTGTGGGTATCAGGCGGCAGGCAGTTTGGCCAGCGAGGCTGGATGGATGGCAGCAGGTTTGCCTACACAAAGACTCAGGGTCAGGAATCTTATCAGTGCTGGTCAGCAGTTCTGAAGCACTGGTCGAGAGATCTCGGACAGCATTAGCGACTGTTGTCTAACAACACTCAGCAGTACAGTCCGTTGCAGCTCCAGGGGCTCGACTGGCTGGAAAAAGTCCCTTAAGGCAGATGTCGGCAGATGCCTGATGATGCAAGCCTCCTACCTTCTTCACAGGGCTTGTGTCGGCCTCTAAGGTGGATGGCCCAAAGCTGAGGAGAGTGTTGCAGGCAGCTGCCTTGTCCTTGGTTTGGTTCAGAGACTCTCTGACACTTCCCACCTAGGAAGCTTGCAGCAAGCCCAGCAGGGCATGCTGTATGCTGGCTGGGTACTGGTTCTGGAGTTGCAGGACGGTCCTCCGGATTCAGTATCTCCCTCTGTTCCCTGGAAGATGTTTAGGGTAGGGATCTTGCTTCCCTTTTGTGGTTCCTGGCCTTTCTTCACTGGTGGAAGATGTAAGGCAGACTGTACCTTCAGCCAGGGTCCAATGCTGAATTCTTCTTGATACTCCTTGCAAGGTGTTCAGATGATCTTCCCAAAAGAGGGGCTCAACCCTCTTTTAAAGTCAAATGATCCACAGGGATTGATGTAGGCTAAGCCTTAATTAACCAATCCTTGGTCCTCCCCTCCTGTATGCGTGAGGTCATAGCCTGAGTGCTTTGCAACAGAAAATGTAAAGGTGAAAACATGTAATACTATGTCCCACCCATTTTCCTGTCTATTGTGGATCAAAGGGTCTCTATGATTAAAGGAGCTCTCTGTGGTTCATGATTAAAGAGGCAGGTCTCCCTTAAAGCTGTAGCACGACCAGACTCTGTGGCACCATCAATTCACATACTTGTACCTACTGAATAAAGTCTCCCTGCAGGCCATTTCCCTGTCAAAGTGATACTGAGGGCAGGAGCTGGCTTTAGGTTGACACAGTTCTTCTGAAAGGTAGTTGGGGTTTCCTGTCTTCTTTGTTAGCCTCTGCAGCCAGTCCCCATGTGGGACTGTTTGAAGTACACTCTATTAGTATGTTAATTATGTTTAATCACTACCACCCTCTACAGAGCTAAACAAAAGGACAGGGTGAATCTATGGAGCCTTTGTTAGTTAATTAGGCCGGCCATGGCAGGAGGAAGGTTTTTCTCTCCCCCTTCTGAGATAACATGGTGTATTCTTGGCTATCATATCCCAACTTAATATGAAAAGTGGGACTGCGCTTGTAGGCTGTTTCCACTCACAGTACACAGGTCTATGTGTATGTTGTGCGGTGAGCGTAGGAAAATGTGTACAAATTAGTCCCATCCATTTTCCAGAGGTTGATCTACCATCATTCAATTTAATTTAAAATTTCAAATGAAGGGTTATGTCAGAACTGTAGGCCTCATCTATTCATAATTTCATGCATGTCCTATTCCATGCTTGTCGAATTACTCGAGTTATACAGGATGCATCTGATATTACTGTCTTCCTCCAGAGTAACTGCATCCCTGTATAGTATCCATGGATCCCCTTTTAGTAATCTGCTGGTTCCCTTTTCTCTGGTGCCACATCTAGTAGCATGTTGCAACTGGGCCACTACAAAATATATCTCCAAGTCAGGGAGGGCATGGTACTTCCCATGTAATGTGCTAAGTGCTAATCTATGTCTCCCCGCAGCCCACAGGAATTTTGATATCTTACTAACCAGTAACTTATAAAAGGGCAGTCTGATCATGTACGGGATGTTGGCAAACAAGTATAATTTATCATTTAAAAAAAAAAGCTTGCATACTATACTGTGCTGTGGACACACGTCCACCTTGTTATCTAAACAAATATAGTAGCCTGGGTAGTACTACCATTTTACAGATCGCTTTCTTACCCATTAGGGATAGAGGGAGTCTCTTCCAAAACGTAATCTTATCTTCTAGGCTAGATAGTGCTATACCCACATTATATTCGAATGTGTCTGGCATGGTATGGTGAATCTTGATGCCTAAATATCTGAAGGAGTCAGTTTCTCATCTCATTCCCACCCCTGAGAGATCCTTTGTTGTTTTCTCTCTGAGGTTGCCTAATAGAAAGATCACTGACTTTTCCAAATTGACCCTAAATTCAGTCACTTTCCAAAGGTATTCCAACACTTATAAAAGGAATATGCAATTGTGGATTCTGCATGTATAAAAGATTGTCATCCCCGTACAAACAGATCATGTGTGGATGGACATCTATCGGTATGCCTTCATCTCTAAATTGTCCCCGAATATATTCACTAAGGTTTCCAATGCTTAGGCAAACTAAATAGGAGACAGGGGACAACCTTGTTGTGTGTCTCTCAGTTGCGATCTCTGTGAGACCTCCCTGCTCATCTTCACTCTCGCCAATGGCTCTTGGTATAATAATCGAATCTCAACATGTCTTAACCCAACCGATTATTTTCTAAGACTCTGAAAAGCCAATCCCACTCCACCGAATCAAATGCCTTATCTGCATCTAGAAAACCATGGACAGTCCTTCCTCCACATCGTATAGCCTGTATATAATGTATGGAAGCTTCCTTAGATTCATAGTGGTGTTTCTCCCCTAAACAAATCTGCACTGATCCTGGTGTATCAAGTGAGAGGTCTCCTTTAGTTACCTGTTTGCTATCACTTTACCCAATATTTTCATGTCTATGTTTAATAGTGAGATAGGGCGATACAATTCACATTGTCATGGCGCCTTCCCTTGCTTCAGTATCACTACTATATTGGCCTCCCTCAGGAGGCATCCCTTGTGGAAGACAAAATCATAAAGTTGTTTTAGCTTGTGGACCAGAATATCTGAGAACGTTTTATAAAATTCAGCTGGGAGGCCCACCTCCTGGTGTTTTCCCATTCCTAAGAGACTCACCGGATAGCTTGTTTGCCCCCTCTGTCACTTGTTCCTGTAAGTGATTTCAACCCGGCACTCCACCTAAGTCAATGCCTAACATTTGATGCACAATTGAAACCCTTAATTATTTATTTATGTCTATACGTTCTTTTATTTCCGAATGATGTACCCTTATATCACGCCCCTCTCGTTGAATCCCCCCGGTCACACTGAACCAGGAAGCAGGCTGTTTTGCAAAGTTAAAAATATTTATTTTATGTATTTCACAATATATATATCACACTACTTGACTGGTTATACAATGATCACCAATGGGGTGATGTCACAATAAATCTCTTCAATCAGAAGGAGTACGATAGGAAAAATAATGCTGCACAGAATAATACTTTTGTGTGTTCAATCAAAAATGCAATGTGATTACTCTTTCCCCCTGCACACTACTCAATCCCCCCAATATGCAATATAAAGAGATGGAAGAAGAGAAAACAGGTTTCAGGAATACAGAATTCAACAAAATAGTATCAATCCCAATTTCCCTCCAGAAAACACAGAGAAAAACAGAAACGATTGCAAATTTGTAAAAATGGTTTTAAATGTGGCTTCGAATGGAATGGTAAAACACTGAAAATGGATCTAATTCACTAAAATTGTTTCAATACTAGTGGGAGCCGCTTTGTATAGTTTCAGACAAACGATAGCAATGATTATTGAGTAACTAGCAAGTTGAAAACTTAATTCTGAGGTCGGATGCAATGAACAGCTATTTCACACGCGATAGATTTGAGCCAAACGGAAAATTTGCGGCAAACTTTTCTGCGCACGGTAAGGGTGATTTGCGGAATAACTATAAGGAGTTGGGGTGCAGTTTTGGGTTCTTTGGAAAGCTGAGGAGGTTAGCTTCAAGTAGACACTTAAATTATAAATAAAGAGTCAAAATAGCAAAACAAGAATGCACTTTTTAAAATTAACAAACAAGGTTTACTAATACTAGGGGAGACTAGGAAGATGAAAACTACACGACAGTGCAGCCACCAGCCCAGGATATCTCTGGTTGGTTTGGCCTGCCGAGACGCTCGCCTTTCTTCAGAAAATATATCAACGCAAAGATGATTTTAACACTACTATTACAAAGAACTATAGGGTAAGAGAAAGAGTTCAGCAAGACAAAATATTCTAGCAATACAGTTCTGGATATAAGAGAATGGGTTTGGATAGGGATGACTTATGGATAATACATATGCTAGTGACAATCCTATGCTATGGATACTCACTACCAATGTTTGGAATGGACCCGTCAGGGATCTGGTCAGGGATCTTTCTGGACAGGAATTCAGCTAGCACACTGGACTGGACTCAAGGCGCTCTGGTTCTGCAATCAGCAAGGCACTCTGGACACCGCATGGTGGGACTGGACTGGATCTGACAGGTTCTGGTTCGCAGCTATCTGGTCACAGCTCGGCTCTACTGGGTTGGATCTTTGTATTCTGGCACAAATTCTTAGCAAGAAAGCAGTACAGCACAGCCCGGCTGTTCTTTTGTTCCCCTTAGAGGTCTGGGGTAAGATTTGGTTTCTGGATTTTTAAAGGCCAAGCTGAGAAGGGTTCAGCTTTTGAAATGGGCCTTTCTGCTTTCAAAGTTCTGGAGTCTGGAGTCTGGAATATGGATTTCTCTTGCAAAGTGCTCTGCCAGCAATCGGTTGGTGAGTGAATGTGTGTGTGTCTTTCTAGGTCCTAAGCTGTCTCTATTTATGTATTTCCTAAAGGGGTGGGTATGCTGAATTCAACTAGGCACACCCCTGGGTATTCTATTGGCTAGGGTTTTTCCTCTCTCTTGATTTGAGAAGAAAACAGAGTGTCATCATGACGATGTGTTTTATGATCCAGGGAAAACCTCGACCTTTGCACATGAAATCTACTTTTCCTACAAGACATATTTACAATTTTACAAACTTGATAGCAATTCCATATTTATATCACAGATTTTGTGGAGCAAGTATTCATCGAAGCCCCGTCGCGGTGAGAGCTTGGGTCTAGATTTGGCAATTTTTCGCACTTTTGGTCTGATACCCAATGTCAGATTTATCCACTATTTTACACATATGTGTGCATGATATCTGGGCATAATCATATGAAGTTTCATGTTTCTGTCATCAATACAATTGCTACAAACCCACAATTTCTGCAGTTATGTCCCTGAACATAGCACAGAGTTCTGAGTACTTTTAAAACGTGACCAAAATTTAATATGAACAATACTGTATTTTTACAATTTTTACAAATTTGCACAGTCTTTTGTCAGTCCTTTTAAAAAATGTACTTTTCTGTGCTTTAAGAATAAACAAAACTGTCTGCTTCCCCTCCTACCCCACCAAAGTTCCTGGTGGCTCAAGATCAATCCTTGCCTCTTTCCTCTGGCAGGGGCTTCTGTTGACACTTGCAACTGCATATCTTTTCAATCAAGGAAGTCCTTTGTATCTCCCCAGAGCAGCAGCTCAAATCTCCTCCCCTCTTCATTAACACCTGAATGTGAGTTCCTGGGCCAGAGAGCAGAAGGGAGGTGCCTTTTGTTGGGGCAAGCTGTGGAATTTGCTTTGTAGTTTTGGCTGCCATCAGGCTGACTTTAAAAATCACTTTGTTTAAATTTTTCTTTGATTAAAGTAAACTTATAATTTCAACACAGGCAAATAAAACTCTAATTCCAGTCTTTTAAAACATAGAGATTAAATAGTTGCAACCTATATTACTTTTGATAGCAAGTCACTTAATTTCAACCATTTGATTTTAACTGCACAAGTTTAAACTTGTAATGCAATTAAATGACAGCTTCATACAGGCGGCCGGTGGTACTGCGCCCATATTCTGACAGATTTTTACAGACAAGCACACTTTTTAATGTGGATATTCTTATGATGGATTCTGCTTTTCCTGACATTGTGTGCTCATGTGGATTCTTTAATTGAAGTGATGGGTAACACCCAGCAAGGATGTTAGATATTTTCTGATGCTTTGAACCATTATTTTGTAATTTCAGCAAGCAAGGAAAAAGGGATTTCAGAGCACTTCTGGGTTTCCTTGCAATAAAACACTGCCTTTCATGTAGTTTCAATTTTCACTCTGTGGGAAGCCCAGTGATAGGTTTCAGCAGAGTGTTCTCCTGTTCCACCACTTACACAGGCAAAGTAGATTGGCAGCCATCTTTTCCAGGTTTCACAGCGCAATTTTCACAGGGTGAGAGCGCATGGGCTTTTTGCAGCCATTTTGCTGGTTCTGGTGCCACGAGCACACAGTGATGTCGCAGGGCAGAGCCTAGTGGGTCAGTACATCCCACAAGCCCCCCTCGTGATTTGGCTTTTGACCACCCGTCAAGGGAAAGTCACGAGATTGTGATGATCAGTTTCTTTTCTTTCTGGTCCAAACGGCATAACTCATCTGCTTCCCCCATCAGTGGTGGATCGACCGGTTCTCCTTGCCGATTCCTGATGAGAGTATGGAGCGATACCCCAGGCACCTTGGATCTTTCCTTCTGGTCCCTGGGTGGCCCTCCTTGGTTTTAGTCTCCATGGTTTCCTATTCTAGGATGACAAAGCAAAGCATATTTGTAGACATTTACCCACCACTATTCATGTAGTGGGGCAGATACATACATTTTGATATATCAGGAACATTTATTCTATTTGCAATTTAATGATTATACAGATGGAATAGTTTTTTATAGTTGGAATTCTAGGGGGCTGGAGTGACCCCCTCTGGGGTTCCAGAAGAATCCTCTAGTTGCTGCAGAGTGTGCCTAGGATGGCAACACTTCTGTTGGTTGATATGGACCCACTTATCTTCGCCCTCTGCCAAACTGCCTTTGGGGATACGGATTTTGTAGGCGACTGGTGAGATTTTGTCTACAATTTCAAAAGGACCCCTCCAGCTAGGCAAAAATGTGCGCTGTCTGGCCTGGTTCCTTGTATAAGTAGACCCGGTCTCCTACATGGTATTCTTTTCCAGTAGTCTTTAAGTCATAGTGGATCTTCATACAGTCTGCAGATCTTTCTAAATTTCGCTGAGCATAGGCAAAAGCATATTAAAGGTGTTTTCTCAGATGTTAAACATACTCATGAGTTGTGGAGGCATTTATCAATGTCTGCTCTTGGGTTCTGTAGAGCAGATGCTGTTGAAGCACCATCCTTCGTCCAGTCATCAGCTCAAACGCTGACATTTTTGTTGCAGATGAAGGGGTAGACCTGATGGCCATCAGGACAAGAGGTAGTCGGATATCCCAACTTGGCCCAGAATCTGCCACAAACTGTTTTAATATGCTCACAATTGTCTTGTTGTATCGCTCTACTGCACCATTAGAGGCTGGCCGGTAGGCAATGTGTAATTTCCTTTTGACCCCAAGTATCTCCCACATCTTTGTCATTACTTCGCTAGTGAAGTGGCTACCTCGGTCTGACTCGATCCTTTGGGGTAGTCCAAAATGCGACAAGATGTGGTTGATCATCATGGCTGCTGCTGTTTCTGCCTTGAAATTTGAGGCCGGAGACATTCCACCCATTTAGTAAACAAGCAACATGTACTTGTTCCCCCTAGAGGAGTGAATCACAGGCTCGATAAAATCGACTTGTAAATCTGATCAAGGCAGTGTCATCCCCCTCTTTTGGAGAGACGCACGGTGTGTGAGGGATGTTGGCTGAAATTGTGCACACACAAGACACCCCTTCAAGTATTGGTCGAGGTCCTGCCCCATGTGTGGCCAGTATGCAACCTCTCTTAAGATCTCAAGTGTTCTGTGAAACCCCCTATGACCGGCGGTGGCAGCATCATGGGCGTGACTTAACAACAGGCTTCGAAATGAGGTAGGGACCACCCACTGATCATGGCCAGCTAGGGATCTCCTTAGCAACAAACCGTCTTGGATTCGGAACATTCTTGGACATTTCATCAACACTCTGAGGTCCTCTTTCCTTTCAATGTGTAGATAAAACTTACCAATTATTGGATCCCCTTTTTGAGCCGTAATCAAATCAGCATCTGGGGTCCCCTTACTCCATTGTGCAGTTGAGAGTTCATTGTGAGCATTTGTCTGGGATATAGGGCCTCATTACACGTTAGGCGGTAAGGGTTTACCGGTACCGGTAAGGGCACCGGTACCGGTAAACCCTTACCACCTTACTACGAGTTCCCTTTGCGGGACCCGACCTTAACGGCTGGTTTTACCAGCCATTAAAGTAGGGTGCCGCAAAGGGACCTTGGAGCTAATTACGGTACCACAATTTGCGGTACCATAATTAGCACCTTCCCCATTCCCATTATGCCCTATGGGGGCAAAAATGGGAATGGGGAAGTGCCTTGGTGAATGGGGAATAACCGCCCCCGCTCACCTTGGACTAGGGTGGTAATTCCGCCATCCACCAAGGCGGACACGGTAAAATACTGGCGGCAACCATGGCGCTAATAGCGCCATGGTTACCGCCTACCGTGTAATGAGGCCCATAGTGATAGCAGTGACCTGGATTTCCCCCAACAGGGATCGATCTCAAGTAGATCCCATTGGATGGCTCTGGTTTTGACCAGCTGATCAGCTAGGTTATTTCCAGTTTTGTCTGTTCCCTCTACTTCAGAATGACCCTTGATCTTTTTCCAGTAGGTGGTCATCCCATTCGAGGTGAGCAGATCATCAATATTTTGGATTAATTTCCCATGTTTCAATAGTTTATTATTAGCACATAGCATGCCTCTGGTTTTCCAGTTAACCAGGTGCTCCACGAACCCATTCCGTACATAATCCGAGTCTGTGATTATGACCAGTTTGTGGAGTTGGTGTTGGACAGCAGTGAGGATAGCTTGCTGCACAGCCGTCAACTCTGCCACTTGACTACTTCGGGGACCAATCTTGTGCCCAGAAGAGGGTTCTGGGGCATCGTTCACCCATTTATTCCCTACGCCAGCCACAAGTTCTTTTTCCCCGTGGTTGTCAACATGGTAGGAGCATCCATCCACATAGACAGTGGGCATTCCCTCACACTTGTCTTCTTCATAGACTTTGTGTGGGGAATTAAGGTATGCCTCCATGTTGTCCTTGATTTTAAGACTTTCGTCCTCGAGACAGTTTTCTCTGGCACAATCATGCATGTCAGCCAGACCTTGCACGAGGGGACTCTTCTTGTTTTGGCCATATCTGACCTCCACAGGAAAGCCTTGCATTGACAGAATCCAGGAAGTAATTCGGGAATTACTCACATTTCCGGCCCGGATTCTGTCACTTTGGAGATATTGCAGAGGCTGGTGTGGAGTCTCCACTATGATGTGTTCCCCCTGGATAAACGGGCAGTAATTCTTCAATGCCCACACCCTTGCCAGGACTGCCTACTCACAATCGTTGAATTTTTCCTCCACAGAGGATAAAGTCTTACTCGCATAGGAGATTACTTTATTGACCTTGTCATGCTTTTGGTATAATACTGTAGTCAAGCATGTATTTTCAGAACCCTGTCCCCAAGAAGAACTCCTTGTTTTTGACAGGGTAAGCTAGGCAAGGCGCTTGTGAGAGGCTTTTTTTAAGTTGTCTTACTGCCTCGGCTTGTTCTGGACCCCACTCCGACTTGCCTCCCCCTTCAAAAGGTGGATCAGGGGTCTTGTGATCTCTGTGTAGTCCTCAATCAACTTTCTGCTATAATTAATCAGTCCAAGGAGGCTCTTTAGTTCCTGCAGAGTTGTGGGGTCTTTTAACTTCTGGAGTGCTTCCACTTTCTTTTCCTTGGGACAGAGACCATGAGGAGTAATCTCATGCCCCAAGAAATTGACACGGGTTCTACACCACTGTGCCTTTTGAAAGGAAAGTTTTGCTCCGGGAGCCCTCTACTGTGTCAGAACATAACGGATCTCCGCTACGCGTTCCTCCACAGTGAGCTTTTGACTATAACATCATCCACATTAGCCAGGTTACCCCTTTCACCCAAGTCGGGCATGGCCTTATGTAGAAAAATGTTGAATTCATTGCCGGAGTTGATGTATCCGAAGGGAGTCCGGGTCCATGTGTACTGCTGCCCCCCGAAGGTGAAGGCCAGCTTGTATTGGTCCTCCCTACTGACATGTACAGTCCAGTACCCATTGGTCAGGTCTATGGCAGTGAATACCTTTGACCCCTGGATCTGGGCCAGCCCTTGGTCAATGTAGGGAAGAGGCCATCGGGAAGCATGGACCCGTTTGTTGAGCTCCCTTAGGTCAGCACAGAGTCTCCACTGGCCGTTTGGCTTCAAAATCCCCAGCACCGGATTATTGAAGGTGCTGTGGACTGGACGAATTATCCCACGGGACTCAATGTTCTTAACTATTTCAGTAAGGGACTCCATTGATGTGAGAGGCAAGCGATATTGCTTCACAAACACTGGAGTCATGCCAGGCTCCGTGGGAATTGTTGTTGTGTGGATGTCGGCGCAAACACAGTCATATGAGTCCACCGCAAAGAGATCCTGAAAATCTAAGAAAACTTGTTTCAATCTTTGCCTTGCTCCAGAGTCTCACAGGCATCAGCCAGGTTGACTCTCTCTTCAACCACCTGCCTGAAGCCTGGAAAGACTTCCGGTTTTGTTATCGCAGCGGCCTCCTCCAGCTGGGTGGAGAAGTCCCTGGTCAAAGTGCTTATTTGGACTGGTGGCTTCAGGTGGGGAAGGCAGTCCTCGCGGACTTGGAAAATCACAGGTCACATCTTCCCTATCATAAGGGCAGGAAGTGTACACCAAGAAGTTCCCCCAATGCCGGGTGAAGATCCTGTCTGGTGTTGTGTTGTCATCACTATCACTGTCAAAACAGTCCTTGGGGATTGGTCCTAACAGTTCATTGCCTAAATCTATGGAAAAATGTCGGTCATCAACCGCAATTCCAATAATGGTGCCTGCGGCTAGAGTGATACTCTTTAAGTCACTGTTATCCACCTCTATTGGAATGGTGTTGTGTTCTACATTGGCTAGTGGCGTTCGGTTTACCCCCAACCCTTGCTGTTGGAAATAAGCATTGAGATGAATATAGGCATCAGGGTTTTTCTATTTCTGGCCTCTTTTAACTTTCACTTCCAGTGAGACTTGTTGGGTCCTTTCTGGGATGGTGACTTCCTCTCCAATCTGAATTTCAACTGCATAAGGCATTAGTTGCGCTGACCTAAATGCTTTCTCTGGGACGTCAAAGCCCAAGTGATTATCCGCTAATCGGGCCAAGCTTTGAAGTTTATTAGGTCCAAACTAATGGCAAAGCGATTGAGAATCTCACTGCCTAAGTAAAAGGCGACAGTGACGTCTCGCACGACCCAACAATTATGGACTATACTCTTGTTGCCTATGGAAAGTTTGAGCATACACTTGCTAGGCAGGAGATGTTTGGAATTGGGTGTTTCCAGACCCATTTCCCATTTGTCTATCAGTTTAAATGTTGGAATGGCTGGATCTTTTGGGAGTTTGCGGGACATGGCCTCGCTGACAAAGCTCTTACCGTTATTCACACACACTCGGACGAGAACAGAGTCCTTCCATTCATTTAACTGTATAGGGATGAACAACTGCTCGCCAATTTTCTAAATATCAGCCAGACTTTGAGCTGATTTCTCATCTTTCTGGACTATTGGAGTGGGAATTTCTGATTGTGAATTTGTAAAGAATTGCAGAGTATTTCCTTCCAGTGTGGAATGCCACCTTAGACTGGAAGGAGGTTGATTTTCACAAATAGAGAGGACCCCCATCACCAGTTTGTTGTCCTACTGCTATTACTGTCACGTCTGGGATTTGGTTGTTCTCGAAGAGAAATTCTACTTGGTCAGGTTTTTGTTCAATCGTGTGCCATGTGCCGTTTAAACTAACATGGTTGACACTCTGTTTTAATTTTATTGGCGGTTAGTCTGAGTCCAGAGGACCTTTTATACACAATCTACTAGGGGTGACAATCTTCGCAGGATGTCATTCCCTAGTAAACAAGGAGTGCCCTCTGGAGTTACAACTATGACCGGGTGCTCCACCTTGTGTCGCCCAATTTTAATATCCAAATCCGCAGTCCCCTCGATGGGAATTTCCTTTCCGACGAAGTTCTGAAGTTGTCCAGGAAGAGGGGTGAGAGGAATTTGGTATTTCTCCACCTTCCCAAATTCAGTTTATCAAAGGCCCTTTTTGACAGAAGGGTAGGATGGGATCCAGTGTCCACCAGTGCCAAAATTGTACACTGCCCCTGTATTTGGACCGGGACATAGAACCTTCCCTCCTTCTTTTAAGGGGGCAAAGATAATGTACATTTTTGGACAACTGGTGGGTTAATTTCTTGGTTTTGGACACTGATAGGGAGGTGATTTGGGCAGGATTCTGTTTGGTGTCTTGGGAATCTGAACGGAAAAGGTGAAAGCTAGATATGGGAGAAGTTGTAGGTTCCCCTGGTTCTAGGCTGCCCCCCCTTTTTGGAGGCAGTCACCAGGATGAGTTTGAACCAGGGGATTTTCATACTGTGGATTCTGGGGTTGGATGATGGGTGGTGCTAACTCATTCCCCATATCTACCCAGTCTGGATTTGAATCCTTTGGGACCCATTTTTCTTTGGGAGGAGTTCCCCCATCTCTCAAGGAGAAGATCCTTTTCCCAGAATCATCTGAGGATCCCTCTCCTTCAAATTGGAAGATGTGTACCTCCTCCTCAAAATGGGTCTTTTTTGGCTCTTTATTTCTCCTACCCCCTCCTCTGCTCTTTGGGTTGCAGACTTTCAGGGGCAGGAGATTTTGGTTCCGGTTCCTGGGTTTCCAGGGGCTTTTTACAAGTGGCAAAGGAAGCTTCCTCCAAGGCTTTACACCCTCCTTCCCATTGTACCTCCTCCCTGGGAACCGGTGGGTTGTCGGGGTTCTTCTCCCGTCATTACTCTGGAGCACCAGGTCCCGGGTTTGAGGCATTCTGTGCCGGCATGCTCATCTGAGGGTTCTGTTGAGCCCTCAGCATGCGACCCATATCTTGTGACACCCGCTGAGGCTGATAAAGGGGTTCTCATTTCTCCCCTGGGCTGATCCCGGGAAGGGTAGCTATTCCTTCTCCCAAAATACCCCGGGTTTGGAAAATGTGGGTACCCCTCCATCCTTGGCCTCCCCTCTCCCGGATTGGGTTGTCGGGGCTCAGGAAAGCGGGGAAAGAAGGATGGATTGTTTTGGGGTTGAAAGTTTTGCGGGTACCACAGGAAGAAATTCTGTCCAGTATTTGGGGGATTACTGCCCTCCTGGGGGAAGTGAGGAGGGAAGTTCCCTTGGTTAATTGCTGTTTGTTTGGATCCCCCCCCCTAGGGCTGGAGGAGTCCACACATAACCCAGGATGGGTCTGTTCCCCTTGTAGCAGGGGCTGATGTAGTCAGGGGAGTTAGGGGTCCCATTTGTGGGATTGCCTCCCCGGCTCCCTGTTTGTGATTGGCCCGAGGGCCTTCTGGGCTTGGGATTGCTTTGATTCTATGTAGGCAGGTTTTTAGGCCCCCCCCCCCATCTCCAAATCTAAAATGGGGGTAACCTTCATCTCTGCCACTTTAGCAGCAGCAGGGGTGTTGGTTGTTTTGGGGCTTTTTGGATTATTTTTATTTTCCACTGGCTTTTGCACCTCATAAATGCGTGTGCCTTGTTCAATAACCCAGTCTAGTAATCTTTTCTCGTGAAAATCTCTCACTAGCTGGGTCATGATGTACTTGGGGAGAGCGTGGAAGAAAGTATTCACAAACTCTTTGCTGTCAGTGCCACGCTTCTGGTGGTCTGCACAAAGGCACGCTTCAATTCTTGAACAAACTCTTGTGGGGCCTGATCTTCCCCACATTGGAAGTTGTAGGCTGCCTTGCGAGCCTCCTGAGGATTCCTGTGCACAGAAAAATGTTTCAAGATGGCCGCCCTATAGGTGGACCATCTAGAATGTTTCTAGTCCTCCAGCCCCGCAAAGAAGCTGGAGGACTCGGGAGAGAAGGTCAATTTCACATATTGAATACAGCTTTGTCTGTCCTTCAAATGGAAAGTTTCCATCATCTCTTCAAAGAGCTCTAGGTGCTCCCAAACAGAATATTTCGAGTTTTTATGATGGCGTGATGACGCTCCTTATCGCTTTGATTTGTTTTAGGGGATCCTTGAGCAAGGCCCTTTTTACCTTGTTGGCCTTTTTGGTTCGGGTGACCCTGGTCCATTCCTCCTCTGACTCAAAGTAACTGCTCCCAGAGGTGCCCGCCTGGTCTTCTAGGCTCTCCTGGATTCTGCAAGCCTGGGAATGGCTGGCAGAATGTGGGGGCCTAGTTTCTTTTGTCCTGGGGTGCTCAGAGGAATCTTCTGATCTTCTGATTCCTCCTTGCTCCCAGGATTTGATGAGTACGCCCCCTTCGTCCTAGCGGGGCAGAGGTTTTCAGGATGCCCTTGGTGAGCCTACTCTCATGGAGTTCCCCACTACAGCACTTGGGAACCCATATCCAGATGCCCGCCCATCCATTTCTGGGAGGTGCTGATCTATGAGCCCCATATTCCTCATTGGATTGAAGTCTGCCATCCCCGTGGCTCATATGCGCCAGTGGACATGGGGTAGGCAAAGTCCAGGGATTGGAAGAGATGAAGGCCTCTGGAACTAGGGTTCCTGAGGTTATGCTCAGGTGTTTCCCTTTCCCAGCAGACCTCATCTCTCTCAGCCCCTGCTCCCTGTTGCCATGCAAGAACCTGAGCTTTCTGTTCCTCTATCAAGGCCTTGCTAGTTTCTATCAATTGCTCTTGCATAGCTACCTGTCTGTGGAGCCTGTCATTTTTCTCACAGAGAGCCTCATTGTCTCTCTGTGCTTCCTGTGTCATTTTAGAGAACTGGGCAAGTTTTTGCTGCAGAAGGGTTACCTCCTGAGTCCTGTCCATACTATCCTTGTCCTTCCTTGCTAGAGCATCTTCCACCCTCCTGGTGTGCTCTAACAGTTTTTCATGGTCTTTTTTGGAGGTAACCCAGTCCCTGAAGGGCCAGGTGATTTTCTTCTATCTTCTCTTTTAAATAACTGACCTCCTGGCCTAAGGTGTCCCTTTCCTGAACAAGAGTATGCCTCTGTGCAGCCAGGTCGTCCCTCTGTCTTTGGAGCGCACCAGCTTTCTGGCGCTCCTCTTCAAATTCTGCCTGGGTGTCCAGGTCTTTCAGGATTAGATTATTATTCTCTTCTTTTTCTTTGTCTGGGCGGCTTTGCAGGGTGACTACCTGCTCTGCGCATGCCCTGTTAAAATGTATTTGCTGTTCCAGCTTTTTCTGGCTCTGCAGTAGAGAGTCCAAACTTTCTTGATACTCCTTCTGTAAGGCCAGCATTTTGGTATCCTGCTCTACCTTCTCCTGCTGCAAGATACCCATATCTTCTTTTATTTTTGTCAGGTATTGCCAGATTTCATTTTCTGATTCATGGCTCCTCTGCATCCTTTGCTCTACAGAGTCCAGATCAGTTTGGGCTTTTTCTAATGCTTGCAGTTGCTTGTTTGCCAGATCTTGGCCTTCGGCATATTTGTCCTGTATTGCTCCAATATGGAGGTACAGATATGCCGCTATTTTGGCAATCTTACTTTGCTCTTCTTTTACCTTAGGGGCCATATAGAGTTCACTCAGTGCCATATGTAATGGACCCTGGTATTGCCATGTGTCTAATCCTGTTGCAGTGGCCTGTTCTTTAATTCCCCGCAACCACACATTCTGATCCTGCTCTGTCCATTCACCCCTGACAAATAGTTTGTGCAGTTGTTGTTCTTTAGCCATATTGATTTCTACCAAGGTCGCCATTCTGGAAATATTAATTTCTTTTCTGATTTACAGGAATTTATTTTATTTTTGCAAAACAGACCAATTCCTTAGAGCATTCCTATTGAGGGGTGCTTTTCACAGTGTAGCACAGTGTGGTAGCCCAACAGGGTTTATGTACCCAGTCAGTTAGCACACTGTATTAGACTGTCACAAGTGGTATGTGTAATTCAGAAATCCCGGCGCACGAGCCCCCAATCTTGTGAGTGATTTCAACCCGGCACTCCACCTAAATCAATGCCTAGCGTGTGATGCACAATTGAAACCCTTAATTATTTATTCATGTCTATAAGTTCTTTTATTTCTGAATGATGTACCCTTATATCACGCCCCTCTCCTTGAATCCCCCCGGTCACACTGAACCAGGAAGCAGGCTGTTTTGCAAAGTTAAAAATATTTATTTTATGTATTTCACAATATATATATCACACTACTTTACTGGTTATACAATGATCACCAATGGGGTGATGTCACAATAACAGGCTGATTCATAGAATTAATGTGCGCTGAAAATTTCCGCGCAAGCGCAGGAATTGCAGCAAGACCCGCGCACAGCGATTCATGGTCCATGCGCGTGTAAATCCATGGATGTGCGCTAAAATCCTGCGTGGCGCACGCTGGCGCACACGTCTTCAAACAGCGTGCGCTACGTGCACAGCGAAAGCGCACATAGCGCAGCGCACACAACAAAAGTAGGCGTAACACAGGGCGTAACACGCGGAATGGGGAACAACGCGTGAAAATGTGGGCGTCACAGGGGAAGTACAGGAGGCAAATGCGCGGAACGCCCCACGCACGCCCACAACACGTATTCATGGAATCGAACGGGGCTAATGCGTGCGCCAAAAAAGATGCGCTAATCCGGAAACACGTACGCCAGCAGGAAGCAGGCGTACATGGACCCGTGCAGCATAAAAGTGCGCGCAGACAACAAACAAGCTCAGACGCTAAGATGAATATACCGTTCCTTGCAGCAGTGGTTGTGGGATACCGCAGGAGGAGGAGGAGGATAGTCAGGCCCAGAATTTTTAGACCCAGAACCAGCCTTTTTGGGATGCCTGATGACCAGGTGTATGGGAGGGACAGGTTTCCACCTCACATAATACTCGACCTGGTGAGTGAGTGGGAGGATGACCTCACATCACCCACCCTGTGCTCCCAAGCACTGAGCCCCCTTGAAAAGGTGCTTAATGTCCTGCACTTCTTGGCCACTGGATCATTTCAGCAGACAAGTGCTATAGTGGGGGGGGGTGTCACAGGCCACGCAGTAATGCTGCCTACACCAGGTGTTGGCCATCATGACTGCATGCCCATCAGTCCGCAGGCACATATACCTGCCCAGAACACCTGCAGAAAGGCAGGCTGCCGTCCAGGATTTCTACGTGGTGGCACAATTCCCCAAAGTGCTAGGTACCATTGATTGCACCCATGTGGCTCTACGTCCCCCCAGGGCAACGGAGCACATCTATAGAAACTGCAAGCACTGGCATTCCAACAACGTGCAGGTAGTATGTGATGCCAAGGGAATCATCACCTCAGTATATGCCAACTATCCAGGGTCCACCCATGACAGTTTCATTTACAGAATGTCAATCCTAAACCGGGACCTAGAAGCTGGGTGGCATGGCGATACATGGCTGCTTGGTGAGTATAAATGCCACTGCACATGCATGCATGCATGTCAGATACTGAGTAATGTCACAAACCCACTAATGATACCCATCACCATCTCCCCAGGGGACAGTGCCTACCCTCTGAGCACCCACATGATGATGCCAATTCGGAACCCGACCACACCACCAGAGGTAAGATACAACACAGCCCATATTGCAACCCGGGGCATAGTGGAGCGCACATTCGGAGTGCTCAAGTCACGCTTTCGCTCCCTTCACTGCTCTGGTGGGCAGCTGCTATGCGCTCCCCCAGTAGTGTGCAGGATCATAGTGGCAGCATGTGTCCTGCACAACATTGCAACACGCCGGGGCCTGCCGGTGGACATGGTGGTGCCCCCACATCCCCAACAACATGCACAGCCGCTGCGCATGAGAGGGGAAAGGGCACGTGGTGAGGCAGCCCATACGCAGATGGTGGCTAATTACTTCACCTAAAATCACACCCCTGCGCAGTGCACACAGCCCTGGCACATACCAGCTGACAATCAATGATGATGACATAAGGGACTGTCAACTGTCACAACCATACCAGCCTGAGATTGGTCACCTGGAAGTGTTACATTGTGTGCATCCCTACCTACCGAAACACCAACAATGCTGTGTCATTATAAGACATACATCTCTGCTGCTAAATTGATAACCCCCTTGCAAAATACAACATGAAAACAGCGCCATGTCACCCAACCATCCCCAGCTCTGCCACCCAACACACCATGGCATATCATGTAATGTGAAAGCAAACAAAGCAATGCACAAGATCTGACACAAGTGTCACAAAGTGCACTGTCCCAAATGGAAACTGCCCACAGACAATATGCTCCCAGTAATCAATAACAAACAGCACACATGAACAAATACTTACCACCAACACAATACAGCAACACACCATGAAACATTGCAAAACATGACAGTACTAAGTAAAAGTAGTGGTAGTCTTACAACCTGAATAAGCCAGCACATTGACCCCTTCCAACTGTAGAGTGTTGCTGCCACGCAAATGTGTCAGTGTACTGCATACAACATGAACTCCATCTGCAAAGGAGACGGCCTTGTGAAGACATGAGGAAGGAACCTGCAAATTAGGAGGAAGACCTGGATGCACAAGCACATATCAATACACCATGCAGTGTACAATACAACAACAATACCCACTAGGGATGTCCACACAGTATTGACTAGAGACTGCCTACACAGCTCACGGGAGCCCAATGTCACTGTGTAAGTCACTGTCACTTGGTCACACCCTTTGCAAGCCCATGTAAACGTGAAGCAGGAGGGGTATGTGTGTCATGAACCCAAGCATCTAACCCAAACTCAGGACAAGCCTGCATGTGCCCAGCCGGAATACAGTGGATGCCCAGGGGAGCCACACAAAGCAACACACTGTAAAAAAAAACAAAAAGAAAAAAAAATGGTCATGTGGAGGACAGGGGGGGGAGGCCACCCAGGAGGTTTGAGGACAGGGTGCACACCAACACCCACCTGCGTGGATGTTGCGGAAAAAAAAAATACCTCCATGGGCTCATAGCCATGCCATTGTGGGAGAACTGGTGTCACTCTTTTCACCCTCTGCTGCTGCATCAGGAGGTGGTGGCACTATGGGAGGCAGCCCATGCAAAGCCCTGGAATGGTCCTCCATGGCAGCAAGCATGCAGGTCTGGAAGGTCTGATTCTGGAGGATTAAAGTGCAGAGATCCCCATGCAGCACCTCACAGGCTGCCTGCACTTCTGCATGCATGGCCTCGTAGGAGTCCCGGATCTCCTCACGTGTTGCCTGCAGCTCAGCTGAGAGCGAACGTGTGAGCTGCTCCAGCTGCTGTTCTACCCTAAAATTTCAGGAAGCCTCAAGTTCAAGCAGACTATGCCTGAGGTTATGGAGTTCTACCCTCAGGGCTTCCCTGTGGCCCTGTGACTCTATTGATATGGATTTGCGCAGAGTCTCCAGTGCTGCCCGTCAGTCCCTGTTGGACGCCAACATGTCTTCCCTGTGTGATTGGCAAATGGAGTCTGTTGCCTGCTGTTGTTTCTCCATCTGCCTTTCATGGGGGATAATGGAAGTGGCCACCCTCTCCATTGCCTGAGCCATCATTTCTACTGATGCTGCCTGTTGGGTTGCCATACCGTACATGGAGTTTTCCCATACAGTATTGCCTGGTGGTGCATGGCCACCGCATCGGCGGGCACCACACCTGTTTGGGGCAAGGCGATCTGCACCTTGCTGTGCTGGCACTGCCTGAGGCTGCAGGACTTCATTCCCCCTCTGATCTGCTGGCCCAGGAACAGGATCAGATGCTGTGGAGTGTGACCCTGCATCCGTAACCACCAAAGGCGGACCTACCAACATTGACATCCCCATAGAGGGTTGTACCCCTGGTGCAGGTGGGTTGGACAGAACAGAATCCCTACCAGAAGCACTGACCTGCGACAGCACATAAGACTTATCATCCGACTCAGCACCTGAATAGAGGTCTGAGGAGCTGCACCCAGAGACACCCCTCGACAGTATGGTCTGCAGTACCAAAGTGTTTTCATCCACCACCACACCGCGTCCCCTACTTGTGCTTGGTCGTGGCTGAGAATCCTCCTGGGTTTGTACCATCTCCTGAACCTCACCAGCATCAAGTGCGTTGTCACCTGCAAACACTTGAAATACAAGAAATGGAAATAGGCATGAGCACCATAGCACACACATAGGCCTGACAAGACAGAGATCCTGTACATGGTTTACACATGTCCCACATGACTACAACCCTGGCATGCATGCACTGTCAATGAGTTTGAAGGGGAGTCAAAAAGGTAGACAATGAGGACACCAAGATGGAAAAGCAACACATTTGCAGCATGTTGTGTAGCACTGGCATCACACATCAGCCTGTGAGTGGCATGTCCAATAAACATACATGACACATGCCAGCACACAGATGTCATGTAGAATAGCCATTGTAAATTAGACAACTACAGCAATATGTCAGTGAATGAGTACTGTCACACATCCATGTCATATGGACATGATGAGAAGATTAATGCAGAATAGTGTTGCAAAATATGCATGTGCCACACACTGCAACACATACAGTGTACAATAAAACAGTGATTTAAGGCAGATGTACACATCAATGGTTGGTTACTTCAACATGACAGGAAACTACTATCATGTTCCACATGCAAACAGGCCCTAAAAATAAGTTTCAGCAGACCAAAACTCCCTCGCCCTGAATGCTCTAATCATTCACATAACCAGATAACTAAAGTGGCACAATGTGGGGTGTAAACAATGACAGAAGCATATCACATATGTGGCATTAGGGATGAAAAAAGCATATGAAAAATGGGATGATCTAAACAATCAGCCTGAATGAACAGAGAAAAAATCAGAACAATGTTGTTGCAAGATGATAGTTCAAGTGCAACAGCAGTAATGTGGGGCTAATTGGCAACTGTGGGCAGAAGGGATACTGTCATACCCAAATCAAAGGCACGTGAATGTATTGGAGGAAGCACATGGGTGACCCATAACACTCATGATTACACACCCTCACCTGGCACTCAATCAGAACCCGTTACCCAAACAACATACACATGGATTACACACACATGCATGGGCACTCACCGGACAATGTGTTGTAATCCGGTAGCTCTCTCATGCCTTGGATCTGTTCCTCTGTGATGAAGGTCCCTGCAACAGACTCATGTTCAGTGAATTAGTTGTCCTCTGGTGGAGACCCACCGCCAGTCACCAGACTAGCGGCATGATTTGAGGCCAGCTTGTTCTTTGCTCTTGTAGCAATCACCAGCTGTGTGCCTCACAAATCAACTTATGCAGTCCGCGATGGTCTGCCAGTGTGCCCTACGTTGACCAGGTGTGGTCTTGCACTCTGCAGTCACCACCATTTCGCGGCTATGTGCCGACACATAGGTCACAACTGCATCAAGTTTGGCGTCATCAAAGCTAGGCTTCCTTGATGCGCCGGACTGTGTAGCCGTGTCTGGGGTCTCAGCCTGTAGTGCCAGAGCACCCTCCTTCTGCTTTTTAAAAGGTGGAGCGGAGCCTGAGTGGCTTACGCCGCTCTGGTCAGTAGGGGCAGAAGCGCCAGTGGACTGGGTACTGGGAATGTGCGAAGGCACAATGACCATAGGTCTTGGTGCAGGCATTGGCTGAAGTGTGATGTTGGCAGGGGCAACGTCGGTTTGATGGACCTGGACCGACACTGTCCCGGCTGGGAAACTCAGAGCTGGGGTGGATAGAGCTGCAGCTGCCCCTGCAGCCTCCCCACCGTGCCTACTTGGGGCAGCAGATGACATCGCTGCCCCAGATCCACGTGGCCTGGTGACACCAACTTGCCTGGGAGTCATCCTGTGCCGGGTCAGGTGCCACGATGGGCTGGTCCAACAAGGGCTGAGCTGGGATGGTGTCAGGTACGTTTCCCACAACCATGGGGGGCATGGGTGTCCTTGATTGGTCCTCCACACATGGGGGTCTAGGGGCACCCTGCAAATCCTGGCCACGTCCCCTACTGCGCTCACCACGCCCACCTTTTGGAGGTTGGCCACCTTTGCCTCCCTTAGCGCTTGGTCGCCTCCCAACCATGGCACTGATGTTGTTGTGCGTATGGGAGTAGCAGTAAACGATTGTCCTGGGCAATTGGAGGTGAAAGGGGTAGGGTACTAGATGGAAATCGTACCCTACTGCTCTAGCAAGGTTTTCTGTGACCCCTGGGGGAAGATGACGGGTCACACAATGCACAGGCACCCCGAAAACAAAAAATAAAGTGCACGCAACCCCTCGTAGACCACGTGCGTGGAAAAATGAACCTGCACTATGCTGTGGCACCCAGGAACACAAAAATAAGCATACGCGTGTTACACACAGCCTACAATGACCTCTAAAGGGGTACGCGACACACGGGGCAAGCACAGTTGGAAAAATGCATGCGTGACTCACCGTCTGCCTGGAAAAAGAACATGAAAAAAACACACGTGTGTGCGTTGGCAACACCCCCACCAAAGAAGAATTGTACGCTGTCTGAGGAGACAGGACAAAAGAAGAATTGAACGCTGTTTGAGGAAACAGGACCAACAAAAAAATGAATGCTGTCAGAGGTAACAGGGAGTACGAAATTGAAACGCTGTGAAGTAATCGCGTGTGAACCGACAAGAAGTACAGAATTCACCCACTCGCTCTCCATGAAAAGCACTTACAAGGAACTGGGGTCCTACACGTACCTTTTAAAGCGGCCCACACGTACAACGTCACTTACGTGTGTACGCGCTAGGGCCCTTTCCTCCAATTACACGAGCTGACACTCGGACGTGCAGTTTTTGGACGTGTACGATGAACATGCACCCGTGTTGATGGAAACGCCTGCGCGTGTCAGGTCACAGACGCGTAGGCCCTTTCCTCGGATTACACGCATTCACACGCGGACGTGCAGTTTTTTCACGCGCCATGAGCCACTATGGCCACATCACGAGGGAAACACCCGCGCGCGTCACATCACAGACGCGCTTACACGCTAAGGGCCTTTCCTCGAATTACACACAGATGTGCAAGATTTTCATGTGCCAAATCACTCCGTATCAAGCTGGCCACGCAAGAACACACGGAAGACCACGCTCCTGCCCAGAAGGCCGAATTACTGCCCCCCAGAGCCCCGAGCACGCTCCCACCTGCCATCTGCTGCTGCCTGCCTGCTGCCCACGTGCCCTGCTATTTGCTGCCTGCGCATCATCCATCTGCAGGGGTGCAGTTGTTGTGACCACCCCTGCTGGAACTGAAGACTCCCGACTGGGATACCATCGCTCCACAGCCCAGCCCCAGGACCCAGTTGCCCACCCACACCTGCCTCTGGGGTTGCCATGTCGGGCACACCAACATCTGGCACCACTGGCAACCCCCAGCCAGAGAGGCAGAGGGCCACCAGCTTCAGTGCCAGGGAAGTTTGTGTCCTGGCGGAGCAAGTCCTTGGGCAGTATGATGCCCTCTTTGTAAGTTCTCGTGCCAACTATGAAGGACGGACCAGGATCTGGATGGACATCGTGACTGCCATCAATGAGGAGGGGGTGGCAGTCCGCGACATCAAACATGTCAAGAAGCGCTGGGAGGACTTCAGGTCCAGGACCCTCGACAAGGCCCGGTGCCTCTTGAAGGCAGCGGATGCCAAGGGGTGCCGGGGCCACCTGTCCGACCACCAAATGAGGGTCCTGGAACGCATATGCCCAGCGCTCCACGTCCAGGTCCTTGAGAGGCAGACCTATCTGGAGTCCAGCGGTAAGTGTACATGCATACTGATTGGACGCTGTGCGTGTCGTGGTGTGCCAGTAGTGTGCAGGTTGCACATGTGTTTTTGTAGGGCCATGTATGGATGTGTATGTACAGGGGCGTGAGGGTGACACATGCAAGTCCTCTCATGTGTGAGACACATGGATGGTGTATGGGCGGGTAAGCATGCAGGCCATATGCAGATGTGGGAGCACACATGTTTGAATTACTGTGTATGTACGTTGGCATGGTTGTGGTGTCACACGTGGATGTTGGTTCCAGCTGAATGTATCTGCACTGTGTACATGTGCATGTGTGTGTATTTGACAAGTGTGCAACTGTGATGCAACATGGATGCATGTGGCACTGACATGTAGAAGGCTGAATGCCAGATGTGACATGGATGGCGATCTCATCACTCTGACAGTTGGTGGACATGCACACATGCATGTAAGTGTGTTGGTTTGTGTGCATGTGTTGTGTACTCCCCGTGTTTCATGTGACGTCAGGCTCACCTTCGGATGCTGATGCTGTTGTATTTGTATGGATGGTGCTGCCTGGTGCAATATTGCTGTGGTATTGCTCATGTGTGTGAGTTGTCATGCCATGTGTGTTGGGGATTGTGATGCCATGTCTGAAGTTTGACACTGCCACTCATGTGGAACTGTCATGTGTGTATCAGTCCATTGTACAGTGCCCTGATGCCTGTTTCCTATCTCTCCCTTTCTGCAGCATCAACTGATGAAGAGGGCGGAGAGGGTGCTGTGGAGCCCAGCGACAGGGATCGCACCGCCGGCCGGAGATGCAAGGCCCGGCTCCCCTCCCAGGTTGTGATCTCGTCGGGGAGTGAGGAGTCTGGTGCCGCATCCCAGGCCGCAGCTGCCGAGGGTAGGTCCAAGAGGCGGAGGTCGGAGTTGGACTCCTCGGCAGCAGAAGGGGCAGCTGAGACCCCACAGGGTCCGACGGAGGAAGATGGCATGGAATCATCCAGGTTGGTGGGGGGTTTGGAGGAGGAGGAGGCCGTAGAAAGGACACATACGGAGTCTGGAGGTGGGGATTCCACTGGTGCCAGTGGTGCAGTGCAGGGACAGGAGGCAGCACAGGCCGCCGCGGAGGAGCCTGTGTGTAATCCTGTCCCTGATCCTGTGACTGCATCATCCGGCACCAGCAGTGATGCCTATGTCCAGACCCGCTTTCAGGGAGGTGATGGGTGCACAATAACTGGCCTTCCTCTCCCTGCGGACGTGGCTATCCAGGACCGTGTTGAGCCTGTCCTGGCTGGGATAGTGTTGCGTCAACGGGGCATGCGAGTTGACCTGCAGTGTTTTCGTGAAGACACTGCACGTCATCTCGGATGCCTCTTTGACCGCGTTGACCTACTGGGACGAGTCACCAGTGCTGGATTCCTCCGTGGACCTTCTTGCGACCCCCTCCTCACCTGAACCCCCTACGCGCCAGTCATCCTCCATGCAATCTTCCCACCCATGTATCACCTGGGTACCCTGTGGAGCTGCCTCTGACCCAGCGGCCAGGCTGGTGGAGGACACATCCCTGCCACAGTTGGGAGTCGGACGTCCAACAGGGGTGGCCACCACGACAACTGCAACCCAGCCGGAGAAGGACGTGCAGGCAGCAAGAGCCAGGGCGCAGGCACAGCAGCAGCAGCAACATGGTGGGAGCAATGATGGCTCGGGGCCTTCAACATCGGAGGGGCAGGCATCGGCCAGAGGGCAGGAGGACCCAGGATTGCAAGTGTCTTCCGTGTGGCAGCGGTTGGGCCACGCCATAGATGGGGTGCGGCAGCGGGCAGAAGAGGCACGGCTCACAATGGTCAGGGCGGAGAACTCCATGCAGAGGGCACTGAGGCGGGCCGAGTGCCTCGAGGCAATTCGCAGGGAGTTGGAGGTGAACATGTCATCGTCCCTGCGAACCTTCGGGGCCATGGAAGAGGACCGTTTCCAGGACATTGAGCGGGAGTTCAATGATGCCCTGGCACGGGACATCCAAAAGTGAGCCGTCGGACTAGTCCGCTGCCATTGTAAATAGTTAGTTAGTTAGTGTTAGGTTTCATTTTGGTTTTCATTTTTTTTTGGGGCGCTTGGGCAATACCCCACATTTTTGTATATAGTTCTTCATTAGTTAGTGTATTTTTGTAGGTTTCATTTGGACAGTTGGGCTCATGGACCCAGTATTTCATCCTTGTAAATAGTTGGAGTGTGGATTTGTCAGCATTTTCTTTTTTGATTTTTCCATGGAGCAATGGATTTTACTTTTTCATTTCTGTTTGGATTTGCTTTGTTGGAAGGAGACTTGACATTTCTGATTTCATATATTTTGGATTCTGATTTCCTTTTTTTATCATTATGTGACATTCTGCATTGTTTTCCTTATGTCTATTGTTTGGTATTTGATTTTATTTCACCACATTTTTTGTTCAATATATTTGTTCCCATACTTCAATGTATGGTATTCTCTCATTGGTTTCATGCATGTCACGATGTGGGTTTTCACATTCACTGGCACCCATTGTGTGTGTGTGACGGACATGTGTTGATGTACATACATGCCATTTGGGTTGTTTCATGTAATGGGCATTTCAATGTGGGGTGTATGTTATGTTTGGTTGGTTATTTGGGCAGGGGTGGCATGCCGTGGGATTTTGGTGGCCATGAGGGCCATGATTGTGGGTAATGTTGACATGTTGGGGGGGAGAAATGAGTGGGGGCCTGCTGGCAGGTGCCCCTCACTGCTGGGGGGTGGGAGTGCAGAGGGACATGAGTGGGGGCCTGCTGGCAGGTGCCCCTCACTGCTGGGGGGTGGGAGTGCAGGGGGACATGAGTGGGACAAGAGTGGGGGCCTTCTGGCAGGCACCCCTCACTGCTGGGGGGTGGGGGTGCAGGGGGACATGAGTGGGGGCCTGCCGGCAGGTCCCCCTCCCTGCTGGGGGGTGGGGATACAGGGGGACATGAGTGGGGGCCTGCTGGCAGGTGCCCCTCACTGCTGGGGGGTGGTGTTGCAGGGGGACATGAGTGGAACATGAGTGGGGGCCTGCTGGCAGGTGCCCCTCACTGCTGGGTGGTGGGGGTGCAGGGGTACACAAGTTGGTGATCATATTGCAACGTGACATGTGGCTGGCTGGGGGGCATGCCCATGGTGGATGGGCTGCCTGCGGGACATGACCAGGGGTGCAGGGTAGTCCCCTGTGGTGTGGGCTGCCTGCAGGGGCCATGGAGGAGGTAGAGGGGACACCTGGGAGGACCATGTAGGACTCTCCCCGCACCACACTGGATACACATACCCCGCTCTGACAGCAAAATCTCGTGTGAAACTTCACGTGCACCCCCGAAATACACGTACCCCGCTCTGACAGCAAAATCGCGTGTGAAACTTCACATGCACCCCCGAAATACACGTACCGCGCTCTGACAGCAAAATCGCGTGTGAAACTTCCCGCAAACCCCAGTAATACACGTACCCCGCTCGCACATGGCCAATCACGTGTGAAACTTCCCGCGAACCCCAGTAATACTCGTAGCCCGCTCGCACAGGGCCAATCGCGTGTGAAACTTCCCACGAACCCCAGTAATACACGTACCCCGCTCGCACAGGGCCAATCGCATGTGACACTTCCCACGAACCCCAGTAATACACGTACCTCGCTCGCACAGGGCCAATCTCATGTGAGACTACCCGGGCAGTGGGGTACGTGTATTCGGAGGGGTGTGCGGGGAGTTTTACAGGCGTTTTCGAGGCTGTGAGCCTGTGAGCCATGTCCGGGAGTTGTGCGCTGTACATGGCGCACGGGGAGGGGTTTGGGGCATAACTGGCGTTGCTGCAGGGTCGATGCGCCACTCTGCAACACGGCTGGTTTTGGATGTTAAAATCCATGAATATGCTGTGTGCGGAAATGGATTTTAGCGCACGCGGCTGGCGCACAAAGTCGCACGTGCACTCTGTGCGCCAGCCGCATGCACCATTTGTGCGCTGAATTCTATGAATTACCCTCTTAATCTCTTCAATCTGAAGGAGTACGATAGAAAAAATAATGCAGCACAGAATAATACTTTTGTGTGTTCAATCAAAAATGCAATGTGATTACTCTTTCCCCCTGCACACTACTCAATCCCCCAATAAGAGAAAACAGGTTTCAGGAATACAGAATTCAACAAAATAGTATCAATCCCAATTTCCCTCCAGCAAACACAGAGAAAAACAGGAATGATTGCAAACTTGTCAAAAATGGTTTTAAATGTGGCTTTGAATGGAATGGTAAAACACTGAAAATGGATTTAATTCACTAAAATGGTTTCAATACTAGTGGGAGCCACTTTGTATAGTTTCAGACAAACACTAGCAATGATTATTGAGTAACGAGCAAGTTGAAAACTTAATTCTGAGGTCGGATGCAGCAAACAGCTATTTCAGACGTGATAGATGTGAACCAAATGGAAAATTCATGGCAAACTTTTCTGTGTGCGGTAAGCGTCATTGCGGAATAAGTATAAGGAGTTGGGATGCTTCAAGTAGACACTTACATTTTGTTTCTAGCATAAACAGTGAAGAAGTTATGAAGGTTTTTGTGGAGGTCATTGTTTTCAGAAAGAGTCAAAATAGCAAAACAAGAATGCACTTTTTAAAATTAACAAACAAGGTTTCCTTACACTAGGGGAGACTAGGAAGATGCAAACCACACAACAGCACAGCCACCAGCCCAGGATATCTCTGGTTGGTTTGGCCTGCCGAGACGTTCGCCTTTCTTCAGAAAAAATATCAGCGCAAAGATCATTTTAACACTGCTATTACAAAGAACTATAGGGTAAGAGAAACAGTTCAGGCAAGACAAAATATTCTAGCAATACAGTTCTGGATATAAGAGAATGGGTTTGGATAGGGATGATTTATGGATAATACATATGCTAGTGACAATCCTATGCTTTGGATACTCACTACCAATGTTTGGAATGGACCCATCAGGGATCTGGTCAGGGATCTTTCAGGACAGGAATTCAGCTAGCACACTGGACTGGACTCAAGGTGCTCTGGTTCTGTAATCAGCAAGGCACTCTGGACACCGCACGGTGGGACTGGACTGGATCTGACAGGTTCTGGTTTGTAGCTATCTGGTCACAGCTCGGCTCTACTGGGTTGGATCTTTGGATTCTGGCAAGAATCCTTAGCAAGAAAGCAGTACAGCACAGCCCGGCTGTTCTTTTGTTCCCCTTAGAAGTCTGGGGTAGAATTTGGTTTCCGGATCTTTAAAGGCCAAGCAAGAAGGGTTCAGCTTTTGAAATGGGCCTTTCTGCTTTCAAAGTTCTGGAGTCTGGAATATGGATTTCTCTTGCACAGTGCTCCGCCAGCAATCGGTTGATGGGTGAATGTGTGTTTGTCTTTCTAGGTCCTAAGCTGTCTCTATTTATGTATTTCCTAAAGGGGTGGGTATGCTGAATTTTACTAGGCACACCCCTACGTATTCTATTGGCTAGGGCTTTTCCTCTCCCTTGATTTGAGAAGAAAACAGTGGCATCATGACAATGTGTTTTATGATCCAGGGAAAAGATCCCCTTTGCCTTTGCACATGAATTCTATTTTTCATACAAGACATATTTACCATTTTACAAACTTGATAGCAATTGCATATTTATATCACAGATTTTGTGGAGCAAGTACTTATCCAAGTCCTGTCGCGGTGAGAGCTTGGGTCTAGATTGGCAATTTTTTGCACTTTTGGTCTGGTACCCAATGTCAGATTTATCCACAATTTTACACATATGTGCGCATGATATCTGGGCATAATCATATGAAGTTTCATGTTTCTGGCATCAATACAATTGCTATAAAACCACAATTTCTGCAGCTGTGTCCCTGAACACAGCACAGAGTTCTGAGTACTTTTAAAACGTGACCAAAGATTTCACATTAACAATACTGTATTTTTACAATTTTTACAAATTCGCAACAGTCCTTTGTTCAGTCCTTTTCAAAAATATACTTTTCTGTGCTTTAAGAATAAACAAAACTGTCTGTTCCTGCCCCCAAAGTTCCTAGTGGCTCAAGATCAATCCCCGCCTCTTTCCTCTGGCAGGGTCTTCTGTTGACACTTGCATCTGCACATCTTTATGCATATTCAATAAGCTGTGGAATTTGCTTTGTAGTTTTGGCTGGCATCAGGCTGACTTTAAAAATCACTTTGTTTACATTTTTCTTTGATTAAAGTAAACTTATTATTTCAACACAGGCAAATAGAACTCTAATTCCAGTCTTTTAAACCATAGAGATTATATAGTTGCAACCTATATTACTTTTGATAGCAAGTCACTTAATTACAACCATTTGATTTTAACTGCATGAGTTTTAACTTCTAATACAATTAAATGACAGCTTCATACAGGCGGCCGGTGGTACTGTGCCCATATTCTGACAGATTTTTACAGACAAGCACACTTTTTAATGTGGATATTCTTATGATGGATTCAGCTTTTGCTGACATTATGTGCTCATGTGGATTCTTTAATTGAAGTGATGGGTAACACCCAGCAAGGATGTTAGATATTTTCTGATGCTTTGAACCATTATTTTGTAATTTCAGCAAGCAAGGAAAAAGGGATTTCAGAGCACTTCTGGGTTTCCTTGCAATAAAACACTGCCTTTCATGTAGTTTCCATTTTCACTCTGTGGGCAGCCCAGTGACAGGTTTCAACATAGTGGTCTCCTGTTCCACCACTGACACAGGCGAAGTAGTTTGGCAGCCATCTTTTCCGGTTTCACAGCGCAATTTTCATAGGTTGAGCACGCATAGGGCTTTTTGCAGCCATTTTGCTGGTTCTGGTGCCACCAGCACACAGTGATGTCGCAGCGCAGAGCCTAGTGGGTCAGTACATCCCACATTCCTCCATTGATTGAGTGGCCTTCTCATGTAGTTTGGAGAGGGAAGCCTGTTGCAACACTCCAGCAATATCATCGGCATCCACAGGGCTCCCACCTTTGTATATGTTCTTGTAGTACTCGTAAAAGAACTCATTTATACCCCCCTGCATTGTAACCAGATTACCTTCTATGGATACAATTTGAGTCATAAGTCCCTGTGATTGTTGCCTCCATAGTAGCCAGGTTAAGAGGTGTCCCACCTTGCCACCCTCCCCAAGAATCTTTGCAGTGTATTTGGTATAATCATGTTTCACCAGGCGTTCCTGTGCTTGTTGCCTTAGGACATGTTCCCATGGGAATTCAGCCCCAAATGATGCCCTATTCGCCATCTCATCTTCCAGTGTCAATACTCTTTTCTTCACACTTTTCAGGGTCATTTGGAGGGTAGAGCGAATCCTGTAAGTAGTAGCCAGGCACTTCCCCTGGATAGTAACCTTAAATGGCTTCCAAACCGTTCCATAATCTTCCACTGACACCTCATTAATGTCAAAGTATTCTTTTATGGCCTGACAGATTTCTCTTATGTATATCTCGTATTTGAAAGATTCTGCTCTCAATCTCCAGCTGGGAATTACACTAGTCGACTTCCCCCAGGTCATTGTGACCTTTAATGGGGCATGATCTGATATCATCTTCCCGAAGTATTCAACCTCCCTACAATGGAGGAACTGGTCCCTTCCCACGAAAAATGTAATCGATTTGCAAAAATGTGTTATGTGGGTAATAATAATATCTCCATTGTGTTCTCACCACAAATCTACCAGATCAAGATCCAATATAGTTTGAGTCCGAGACTTAGAGGCCAGTGTCCTATATACCCACTTAGGGTCCAACCTATCTAGGTGTGGGTTAAGTAAGACATTAAAATCACCTCACCCTATCAGCTCCCTAATTCTGTGGCCTCCTATCATCCAGATCACCAATGAAAAATATGTATCATTGTCAATGTTGGGTGCATATGAATTAGTTAAACATATCTCCTTCCCATCCAACACTGTGATGTGTAAGGGAGCCCCTTTGTCTATCCACGTTAGAACCCCTTTTCAGTAAGAAGAGTATGTGGTGCCGTGTATCTCTCCATCCCAGCCCGACTTTACCTTCTCAAGCTCTGTTTTGGGGAAATGTGTCTCTTGGAGAAATTCTATGTGTATACTCCACTTCTTCAGATATCCCAGAATTTCTTTACATTTGAAGGCATGCTCCATCCCTCGTACATTCCAAGTAAGCATTGTTAAAACCCCCATACCACTACTAGTGAACCATCCCCTAACACAAATTGCAGTCTACACCGCAAAGTCCAGATCTTTGTTTCTCTGAATGGGCTGTTTCCATGAAAGCTCAATCTTACCCCCACTTCCTTAACTCCTTTCCCCTCCCTCTGGCCCCCCTTAACTTCATAACATCCCATAACTCAGGGCCCGATTCATAGAAATGTGCGCAGAAATCTTGCAAGGGCTGCGCACCTAAAAGGACACTGTACGTGCCTACGCGCAGAATAAAAATGTTCACCACGTGTATTCATGGAATTTACTGTGTAAAGTAAACGTATTCGCAAGTCGCACCCGGAACGCCCCCGAAACGCCCACATACAAAGCATAAACAGACAGAATAGCTACCTGTGCATGCTCTCCAGGGTGGGAATACATGCACCCTTCAAACATTGTGCGGGGTCCCCCGCAAGCAGGCCTGCATCTCAGGGACCCAGCGCAGGGTCCCCCATAACTGTTGCCGGCAACCTGGCAACATGGCAACGTGCGTATGGAAAATCGTAACTCAGTAAATCTGCGTGCGAACCTCCGTCGACCGTTCCTGCAGCCCGCTACACTGCATACGTGCACCCCTAAGTTAGATCGGAATCCCGGTTACATACACGCACCCCTAAATCTGACATGCAAACCCACCTTTGCACTGAAAATCCTATGCGCAAGTGTACTTATGCCTGCCTTTAAGTGGTGTAGTGATCGAGGGATTTGTGTGGCCATTGCCAACCCGAGAGGCTACCCAGGTGTTTCCATATCGTTTGGCCCAAATGTGGGCATGTGAGGGGCTGTCTGCGGGCTGTCCCTCGTAACACCCCTTTTTCGCATGTTCTTCCCATTTTCTGAATTCCGCCCCTTTCAGAGGCCTCTGCGCAAGCCACACCCACACTCTGCATGCTCTCTCGCGCAATGTGATCGATGGCTCACAGAGATGTGCCGAGCCTGCACAAACTCCAGACAAGTCCTGGAAGGTCCTGGCCAGTCGATTGCATGAATCGATGAACATGGATTTGCATACCGAATGGCACGCACATTCCCGATTTTCCATGCAAATAATTCCATGAATCGGCCCTTAGTGTGTACCCATTAATATGAGGGTACCCCAATTTAATACCATCAACCTGGGCACTCAGCAGCTGCCTGCCTTCCCACAAGGAGAGAGTATGTCTTCTGTTTCCCTGCCGAAGGGCCTGGTGCCTCAATCTTCCTTGTGTTAAGCATTGAAGATATAGGGAATGCAATCAAGGGTTGAGACAAACAGTAGGCCTCCCAGGGTTCCACGTCATATTTCTTCATTTTAAAGACCGAACACAAAAAAGACAGATTTCTCTAAGCTGTTTTTTCGTTTCTGCTTTAAAATGCTGAAATATGACATATTCCGCCACACACACACACACACACACACACACACACACACACACACGCACGCACGCACGCACGCACGCACGCACGCACGCACGCACACACACACACACACACACACACACACACCCCCCCCCCATCCCCATATTCACTCACCCGACACGGCCACACCTGTCAGCCCAGGTTTTTTTGACCTAATACCCCTCCCAGGGGTCATTTCTCCAGTGCCTCCTTTCCCACCCATTTCCAATATCACGTGTCCTCTTGTGGTTACGTCTTCAGTCTCCTCAGAAGAGTCTCCCAGCATGTTTCGATTCTTACATATGTTATGGTCCATTTGTTTGCCCTCATGAGTCTGAGTCATCCATGATGTCATCAATCTCTACCCTCGCTTCCTTTCCCCCTCCAATCATCTGAGGATGTTCCATCCACTGTCACAGTAATTCTTCCTATCTCTGAGTCATCGGTAATCCTTTCTCTTGCTCCCACGCTCTGGAGGTGTTTATGTTCCCGTCCGTTGGGTGGTCTGCTGCCCCGTTTCTGCTTGGATGGTTTTCTCAACCAGCTTCCTTCTGCTTTCTTCCATTCCCATGCATAACTTGGGGGAAATACAAAACCAATTGCTGTCTTCCTGAGTGATCATCAATCTGGCCGAGTATAGTAACATGTAGTGTATTCCATTCTCCCTTAAGACTCATTTTATTTCATCAAAGTTCTGCCTCTGTTTTTGAACGTATTTCGTGTAATCATGGAATACCATGACTGAGGCATTGGTAACTTTTATCAGGCGTTTATGTCTGGCCATCTGTAAGAGTGCATCACAATCTGAGTGATTAAAGCACCTAGTACCACCAGTCTGGGTCTCGTTCCATGTGGGGGCTTCTGCATTGGTACCCTATGGGCATGTTCCAATGCAAACCATTTTGAAAGGCCTTTCACTCCCAGCTTATCTTGTAGCCACGTCTCGATGAATAGGTCCATGAAGTCCCCTTCTTCACCCTCAAGGCCAGATTGTTTCGTCTGGAACAGCTGTCTGCATCATCTGCTTGTGCCTTTAGCACTTTGCTTGTCTGCAGCAGTGTCTAAACCTTTCTTATTAAGTGCATGTACCCCCCCTTTAGTTGTAGTGAGATCAGTTGCCTTTTGCTTCTCTGCAGTTATATGCATATCTGCCTGTATTGCTCTCCCCAAAGTGCACAGAACAAACATAAATCACCAATGCAATTACAGAGCAAATACTTTGAACTTAGACAGATGCAATAACTCACTACTACGCATTCTTAGAAGATAATCAGCACTTATACGGCTATTTACTCAAAGCTTGGAAGTACATAGAAATAACTCACAAAAATAATATGGACATAAATCACAAAAGAAGTAAAGAATTCAAAGGGAAATACATCACCGTGAGCGTAACAGAATTTCTCATCTCGCCCAGAAGCGGCTAGAAGACCCGGGGAACAGCCAGGCCGAGAGCACTACAGCTCACAGGAGGGCCGGACATAAGTGCCCTTCTCCGGCTGAAGTCTCACCTGACCACCTCCGGGCTCCCGCATATATACACACTCCACAAAGGGGAGTCAATTCTCGAACCTTCTGGAAAGTGCACTTGCGCAGTTGAGGAACAGCCGTCGGTTGCCAGCTGGGTCAATCGAGAGCTCCCCCCAAGAAGCGCAGTGCCTCCCTTCTCTAAAAACACGCTCCACGGAGAACAGTAGCAAACCATAACAAAGATAGCTTTCCCAGCAGGAATGTCCTTGACCGCATACCAGGTTTGGAAAGCATGTTTTTTCTCAACATCGTGAATCTAACACTCAGCAAAATGTGTGCAGATTTTCACTGCGGCATGAAGTAAATATCCATCATGGCTCCGAGCGCTCCCAGAATGTATTGCGCACCAGCGCCATTTTAGTTCAAGCATCACAATTCCACCCTTGGATATTTACCTTCCATAACCCGGTGGCACCCGAACCGGTCTCTGAAACCTACAAAATGTTAAAACCAAATTGGGAATACATTGAATGCAACAACAACGAGCAATTACGATAGATAATATAATAAAATGCAAGCAAAAACGTAACTCAGTGTACCCCCAACATCAGGTATCCATGAAAATAACCAATCCCACCAATTTCTATTACGATCTTGAGACACTTGAGAAATGAGATCCTTCAAACCTCGAATATGACTTTCAATAGATTGTGAATGGTCACTTAAATTGAAACAACACATAGCTTCAAATGCGTTACACCCTAAATTATGTTTTAGCAATAGATAATTAACAGCAGCTCTGTTCTGCAAAGTTGCTTTTCTAATAACTTGACTATCAAGGAGTAATTCTTCTAATGCCTGCGAAGTATGATTAAGGCTTTTAACTACTAAACATGCTAATTTCATCAAAGATTTGTAACCTCCAGCAGCTAAACCCCAAACTCCAACTAATGAAAGGGTTAATGTTGGAACCTCAGCTTCGGATAACAAATGTACATGTGAATCACAGTCAGAAGATAGACCTACAGATTCGAAAGTTGACCTTTTACCTTGAGTTATCACTGGGTGTAAAGGAAACATCATTAGTCCTAATCGAGTTAAAGCACATGGACCTCCGGAAATGTTAGCTGGAATATAAGTGTATGTGATGTTGCCACATGAAAAGAGCCATCCTGTTGGACGTTTCACATGATTCAAATGACTGGCAGTTATCACTGTATGATTACAAGACATAGTATTATTTACACTGGTGCATTTGCGTGGCACTCACGAACATAGTTTTCTCTCAAACATTGTACGATTGTGCTGATTGGTCAACTCTATTTGTCAGCATTTGCCAATTTCTTGTGCATTGCAGGTCATAACGTAACATACATCACCTTGGGTTATATTATAGGTAATAACATGTGCCAAATTTCTCCATTTACGGTCAGTCTCTTGGCAGAACCGACAATATTCATAAACTGAAAAAGATTGTCTAATATCTGAGTCTTGAACTAAAGAATCATTGTGTGTGACGCCGAAGATATGCTTTAAAACCGGAACAGGCGTCGGCACCGCTACTAAACACGTAGCCAATAAAGCTTCAGCATTGGGCACATCAGTAAGACAAAAGTGTGATATGTTCAGTACTTGCTGTGCCAGATATATCCACATATTCTCTTCTTGCGTGATCATAGGAGAGTGTTTTCGCCTCCCTACGAATGTATCTTGTACGACTGGCATCAAGGTTGTTTTCACTGGTTTCTGATGTGTTTGTCCCATTTCACGAATCCATGTCTTCTGTCTGGTTGGCTTTTCGGCACTGGCATAAGGCTGCTTGGGGACAACATTAGTCATCACTATCAGTATCCCCTTGATCACTGGCACAGATGTGACATTTTTCGTTGGTAGTAGCAGACTGTTTAACTCTCCCAAATGGAGTCCATTTAGTGCCACAATTACACCAACCAGACACAGGATCTACAAAGCAAACCCAGAAAAGAGATATCACTATTGCACATCACTCTCTCAGGTAACATTTGTCTGCGGGTACATATTGCCATTTCTTTCTACCAGGCTCCATAACTAAAACTACTTGATCTCTGCCTGATGCAATGACATCTGCGGGCACTGGTGGGCCACTTGGCTTTTCCACCCACACCTTTGCACCCGGTACCATACTGTCTGAAGAGCCAAAGCCGCGATCCCCACAGGTAGTTAACACTGTAGGAGGCTCCCCCTTCTTAATCATGGACAACTTAATGGGAATGACTATTAATTGGGCCACTCGATCACCCTTGTGAATTGATAACAATTGATCCCCACTATTCATTAGGATGACTTTAATCTCGCGCGGGTAATCAGCATTAATTACTCCTCCCAACACTTGAACTCCCTTCAATGCTAGGCCATATCTAGGGGCAATACATCCCATATGCTCTGGGGGAATCTGTCCTCCAATCCCTGTTTCAATCACAACTATTCCTCTTGGATCTAATCTGATTTCTTCATGGGAATGCAAGTCTACCCCTGCTGACTCTGGAGTTGCTCGATAGGGAGCTAAAGAACCTGGAGTAATTTCCCAGTACAATAGTGTTTCTCTGACTGAATTGGGTTGAACCTGTAAAGTAGGAGTCATTAATCACATCAAAGGAGTTTCATGTTCATATACAGGCCTATTATTTAATACTTGCACCGCATCAAACACACAATCACTACAGCCTGCCAAACTGCCGTCTCCAGATTTGCGCAACTGTTCTTTCAATAACCTATTCATTCGTTCAATTAACCCTGAAGCAGCTGGGTGATATGGGATGTGGTACACCCACTCAATGCTCTTTTCCTGACAAAACTCCTGTATTAATTTGCCTTTGAAATGTGACCCATTGTCACTTTGAATCTGCAAAGGCACTTCATAATGTAATATGATCTGATTTAACAACCTAATGGTGTTCATTTGGGTTGCACGTTTGCACGGCAAAACCATCAAATATCCTGAGTATGTATCCACAATAGTGCATGCATACTGACAACTTCTGTTGATTGGCATGGGACCGATATAATCAATCTGCCAAATTTGACCTGGTAATTTTCCTCTTCTCAATGTGCCTCGAACAATTTGAGGGATAGATCTATGCAATTGGTGTTGGCACACAGGACATTGCAAAATTAACGTTTTCACTACTTCTAAAGGAAGACTGATTACTCGAGCTTGTGCCCACCTGATAGTAGCCTTTTCTCCAAGGTGCCCACATTTCTGATGTGCCCATTTGGCCAAACCCTCCAAATCGTCTTTCTGAGCCTCTGCATCCACAGATGAAATCTTGGTGTGTTCGTCTGCAACAGAATTAAACTGACGTTCTAATTAGTTTGTGGCACAACGCGCGTCCACATGATATACAGTGACTTCACTTTGTAATAACATTTCTGCAATATTTTGCCACAGTTCTTTTCCCCACAACTCTTTTGAATGAATCTACCACCCATGCTTTGGCCAAGTTGACAACCACACTGCCAATCCATTTGCCACTGACCATGAATCTGTGTACACATAACATTGACCAGGGGTCTCTTGTTTCAATGCTTGGTAAACTGTGAAAAGTTCTGCAAACTGACAGCTCTTCCCTTTCCCTGTCGTTGTCAACATCTTTTTTTGTTTTGAGATTGTACTACTCGGCTTTCCAGTACCGCTCAGTTCCCACATATCGAGCTGAACCAACCGTGAACCAAGCATGCTCTGTTTGCTCCACGGTCAAATCGCTGTAAGGTACTCCCTATTTCACGGGAGACTCACGTTTTTCAGGCACTTCCGGTGGTTTGTAATCTGAGTGCGGTATGTTGGCTACTTGCTCATGTAATTTTGCCACTCCACCCTTTCCTGATTTGGCTCTGTCTTGAAAATACCATTTCCACTTAATTATGCTGGCTTCTTGAGCATGTCCTATTCTATGTGTTTTAGGAGAGCTCAGTACCCATTGCATGATTGGTATTTCTGTTCTCGTGACTACATCATGGCCCACCGTCATCTGCTCGGTATCAACAAGAGCCCAATAACATGCCAGCAATTGCTTCTCAAACAGAGTGTATGAGTCACCAGCGTCTGGTAACTTACGACTCCAAAACCCTAATGGCACACGTTTCCTGTCTTGTTTCTGCCACACACTCCAGTTAGCATAATTGTCTTGTACAGACACATTTAATTCCACTTCTCCTTCCTTCAAGGGCCATAAATCAAGCACCTGCTGCACGGTGTCTTTCGCCATCTCAAAGGCTTTCTGCTGCCCTTCCCCCCACTGAAACTCATATTTCTTTCGTGTCACCTTGTAGAGGGGGGACACTATCTGCCCTAAACGAGGAATGTGCTGTCTCCAAAACCCAAACAGTCCTATAAACTGCTGAGCTTGCTTTTTGTTCATTGGAGTGGTGAATTCAAGTATTTTCTGTCTGGCTTTTGGCACCATTTCTCGATGCCCATGATGCCACTGAATCCCTAGGAATATCACTGTTTCATTTTACTTGGATTAATCTCCCACCCTTCCTTTTTCAATCCTTCCATAAGGACATCTAACTGGCTTTGCACACTGTGCTCATCCTTGCCTTGGATCAAAATATCATCAATGTAATGAGAGATTTGTATGTCAGGTTTGCACGGTATCTTGTCTAAGTGCTCTGCCACCAGCCGGTGACAGATAGTCGGGCTGTGTCTGTACCCCATAGGCAGCCTCGTGAAAGTGTACTGACGTCCACTCCACGAAAATGCAAACTGTTCTTGACACTCGTCAGCAATTGGCACGGAGAGAAATGCATTAGCTAAATCGATCACTGCATACCAAGTCCCCTCAAACTTTTGGACATTTTCAATCAAGGTAATAGCATCTGGGACTGCGGGCACTAAGGGAGGAGTTTGTTTATTCAACTCCCTGTAATCCACCGTCATCCTCCACGACCTACCTCCCTTTTTAATAGGCCTGAGAGGATTGTTCCATAAGGTGGTAATAGGGCGTAATACACCTGCCTCCACGTACTCTTTGATGGTGTCTGAAATTTCCTTGTGCCCCCAGGAATGCGGTATTGTTTCATTGCTACCCGCTTAGTTGCCACTGGCACTTGCACTGGGGGCATCTTCAATTTGCCTACTGTAAGGGGTGTACAGATTAATGCACTCACCCCAAACTGGTATGTTTTACCGCCAAGTCCCAAGGTTAACCCTTCCAAAATGTCAAAGCCAATTATATATTTAGGTATCGGGACAATCAACACTTGGTATTTCTGCCTATTCAAATTGCCTATTTTCATCTCCACTTTCGTTTGTACTGCGGGGGTCTCCTTTCCCCCTAGACCTGTAATAGTAAACTGTTTGCCTTTAAATCATGTTGGATTACCATGAATCAAAGAGGCCTCCGCCCCGGTGTCTATCAATGCTCGCACCCCTTGTGTATTTCCTGGCCCCCAAAAAATCTTAACATCAACATGAGGCCGCCTATCCACTTTTGTGCGGGCAGACGCTGCCAGAGCTTGGCCGAAGCCCTAGTCAAACTTGGAATGAGTGTACAAGACTCGGCCTCTAGCATCGCACTCACCACCTTTCTCAAATCAGCGTATGTTGGCTGGTATGGGGAAGGTGTCCCCATAGACCCTTCGTCTTGTTCTTCCGCCCGCAGGGGGAGCAGAAGGTGAGGTGTCCCCCTGTGGCGTGGTGACTACTTGTTTCTTAACCTGTTTATAGCACTCTTTGGCTGCAAGTCCTCGTTTTTTGTATAATTCATACATTACTCTGGTTTCAATGCCATTGATTTCTTCGTGTGGCACACCATCTTTTAACAAAGCCAAAAACATGTCTTTTCGGGACACTCAGGAGTCTCTGCTATCTTGCCGCCTGCCTTCGGTTCTTCTCTCACTACGCCCCTCTCTCTCCCGCGGCTTGTTATCGCTTTCATCCCACTCCCCCAAATCTGCAAGTTGCCGAATGGCATCTGCTACCTCATCAGTAGCCTTGCCCGTCATACCTTCGAGCAAAGTCATAATGACACTTTTGTATGCGGGTGGTGCAGTTCTAATCACCATGTTTCGAGTTGAAACTGAGAGCGGCACGGCTCCCATATGATCTGGAGCATCTATGTGAATAGCCTCTTTCATAGCATGCTCTCTGACTTTTTGAATTGCTTCTCTTAACGTATACCACTGTCATACCTGCCTCCCCATCCGGCTCCGTTGCTACACCTACACGTTCCTGTTTCCCGGTGTCATCAGCTTTGAGAACGGCTAGACCATTCTATACTCAGTGGAAGCTGTCCGGGAGACGCTATTGCTAAAATCACGTATCACATGACCAGCGCAGTGACGTCTACGTACGTACGCATGTCAGCTGACACCATTTAAGGAAGCGGAAGCTTTACACATGCGCTTCTGATCGTTGTTTGTGATCCTCGCGTTCCGGAGCTTGTCTGCTGTTCCTCACAGACGCCTGCCTTCCAAGGCACTTGTTTCGGAGATTTCTGCTGCTGTTTCCTTGCAGTTGCCATACTTACCAGGGTACAGTTGCCTTCCTGCGTTCTGATGCAGTTTCCTGCAACTCGAGTTCCTCCTTGAGCTGGGTCCTTTCCGTGCTCTAAGCGGCACTCCTCTCCTCTCCTCTTTCCAAACGGAGTCGCCGCACAGCCCTATTCAAGGCTACACCATCAACCGGCTCTGCCTCAATCTGTTTCAGACCCTGCAGAGTCTCGCTCTGCATACCACTCTGCATACCGCTCTGCTTCAGACCTTGCAGAGGCCAGCTCTGCATTTCACTCCGCTCCAGTCTACCAAGACTCAGCTCTACCTCAGTCAACCATCACTGCCTTACTTACCGAACTCCTACTGCTTGGGCGTGCTTTCCTGGATCAAGACCTTCCTCACATCTCCTACATGTGCACAGGATTCTGGACGCTTTCCTGCGTGTGCACCAACCCGTCTCTAGTGCGGCCCTCGTTCCGCTCGGGTTAGAACCCTCACTACCCTTCCCTTGCCGTTGTTTCCTTGGATTCTTTGGACTTCCTAGGACTTCCTTGGCTGCATATCCAGGTCAGTGCTTACAACGTAGGTTCATATTGTCCTACTTCTCAAACAGCATTCTAAATAGTTCCTCTTTTTCTACAGCTTGGTGAATCTTGGTCCACCCATGCCCTTCCCATTAATAGCTCTATCTGACTGTAGGTTTTACTAGTCAGAGAGTGACATTAGTGAGAAGGTTCTCTTTGATACGCTACGTTCTACCTCCGACGTCTTGTTGGAAGAAGTCTTTGAGTGTATCCTTTGCTACTACCAGCCTGTATCCTTTACAAACCTTGATTTATTCTCTGGTGTTCATTTTGTTTAATTGTCTTGAATCAACGCTTAACAACCAGTTTGTTTCTTCACTGGGCCAATCTGTGGTAATAGGGTATTTACGGTTACATGCCTGGGCTACCAGGTGCAACAAAGACACCTGCGTATCTTGACCATTTACATCAGGGGGCGGTCCTGCTCTTAAGACCTCCTGTACATTGGTGTCAATTGACAGGGGTAAAAAATGCAGTGAATCCGTAGAATATACCAACTACCCTGCAGCACCCCATCTAGTAATCTCACCATCCATGTCAGTAAAGCTTCCCCTGATTTTTGCCTCAAACGGGTAATAATTTCCCCAACCTCCTGTTGTGTGTAATCCTCCAGCGTGGTTAAATCCACCATTCCACCAGCAGGATTCTGCGGGTGGGGTCCGGCTCGCCATCTTCTAATGGGCTTAGCCGCAACGGTTTTCTGTTTCACTTCCATTTTGGGATCAGACTCATCTGCGGAACTACTTTCTAGACTGGTCGAATCAAAAATATCACCATCCCACTTATCCGGATCCCAGTCTACGCCAGCGGTAGCGATTACAGTTGCCACCTTTCTTTTGTTGACCCCTCCCCGTCTTTTCCTATACTTATACCGGGCCACTCTGACTGCTGCCCTCTCGGCCACCGCCTGATATGTGTCAGCCTTATCTTTAAACAGTTTAATTTGAATCTGCTGCATTAACGCAGTCTGCCGTTCTGCAGCTAGCTCTCTTTCTATTTGCAAGACCTCATTTTTCATTTCCACCTTCATTTGATGTATTTTCCTATAAGCATGCAAAAGAACCCAACCTCGTCTACCTAATGCCGCACATTCTTTACCACGTTCTACTGGAACTTGTTGTAAGCATGCCATTACATCAGCTGGATCGGCATCTCCCAATCCTTGATCCCATGTTTCACTTAGACCTGCACCACATGCCCACGCCTGAGCCAACTTATCATATGGACTCTTAGTCCAGCCTGGAATAACAACATCAGAACAGTCACCGCCAGCGGTAACGCTCTTCTTCCTGAACAAACTACGCATTATCGCAAACAAAACAAAACCTCATTGAATCTATATATTTTTTCTCTCCATGCTGCAATCACTCCCACAGGCACTCACACACTGACAAAAAGGAAAAAAAAACTTCACTATTCAAAAGCTTCACTTACAAGACAACCAAATCCTATCTACATTTCAACAGATTCTTGAATACTCGCACAACTCATCACAAGCATCCTGTTTGTGACGCCAAAAATGTATTGCTCTCCCAAAGTGCACGGAACAAACAGAAATCACCAATGCAATTACAGAGCAAATACTTTGAACATAGACAGATGCAATAACTCACAACCACGCATTCTTAGAAGATAATCAGCTCTTATACGGCTATTTATTCAAAGCTTAGAAGTACATAGAAATAACTCACAAAAATAATATGGACATAAATCACAAAAGAAGTAAAGAATTCAAAGGGAAATACATCACCGTGAGTGTAACAGAATTCCTCATCTCGCCCAGAAGCGGCTGGAAGACCCCGGGAACAGCCAGGCCGAGAGCACCACAGCTGACAGGAGGGCTGGAAGTAAGCGTCCTTCTCCGGCTGCAGTCTCACCTGACCACCTCCGGGCTTCCGCATATATAAACACTCCACAAAGGGGAGTCAATTCTCGAACCTTCTGGAAATAGCACTTGTGCAGTTGAGGAACAGCCGTCGGTTGCCAGCTGGGTCAATTAAGAGCTCCCCCCAAGAATCGCAGTGCCTCCCTTCTCTAAAAACACGCTCCATGGAGAACAGTGGCAAACCATAACAAACTTAGCTTTCCTAGCAGAAATGTCCTTGACCGCATACCAGGTTTGGAAAGCATGTTTTTTCGTGAATCAAACACTCAGCAAAATGTGTGCAGCTTTTCACTGCGGCATGAAGTAAATATCCATCATGGCTCCGAGCGCTCCCAGAATGCATTGCGCACCAGCGCCATTTTAGTTCAAGCATCACACTGCCCTAATAAGGTTCAGCTCTTCAATGATAGTGCCGATTTTAGACTCAAGAGTCAGTCTGGAGCTTTACACTGCCTGTAAACTTCAGCAATTTTGCCTTCCATGTTTGTAGGGGCATCCTCTTTGGACTGTGTGGTGGTGGTGCAGCTACAGAGGTCTGTAGCACATCACTGCAGTTGCATATTTCTCAATTTTTGGTTGTGAACCCTTATGGTCCTTTTAATCGAGGCAGCACATTGTACGGTGGATGGGATGGAGAATAACTCTTACACCAAATAAAAAGACTGACTCAGGAAGATGGCAAAATGTCTCTGTTTCATTCTCAATTATCTAAAACAGGGATTTATAATGGACATCAACAGACGTTGCACAGCATATTCTCAAAGCATTTTATAAAAAACATTCTTATATAACATAAATTTGTCATACGTGATGTAATACTATGTGGCAAACTAAGACAACCTATGTGAGATTGTGGTTAGTTCAAGGGGAATATCTAAGTATACTTTCTTTAAGGGATTAGATTGTGATTGGGCCTTTACAGTGAGGTGGACAACTTAAGCCCTCCCTTAGTGCAAGTCATCTTCAACAGTTATTAAGTACACTGCATATCATTGGCTCACAAACTATAAGGCCCTTTGTTACATGACCGTCTACAATTGGTTGGCACGCTTGTACCCTTCTGGAACATTGGATTCACTAGCAGCATGTAAGCTGCTACCCCAGGTGCTGGTGGGTGGACTTGACCGTACGTCCCCACCCATCACTGGCTTTGCACATGTCACAATTTCTGGTTTCCAACATATAGGCAGAATAGGGGCAGGACTTCCTGCAGATTCATTCAGCTGCTCCTCTACAGTTGTCTGCCTTTGCCCCTATCATAATTAACGAGTGTGCCTGCCCTTATCCGTGTCACTGTGGTGAAGTATTTGAGATTGCAAAGCCCAGGTAGTGCTGGTGTGCCTCACAGTTTGGGTCACCACTTCTCCACTCATTTTACCTCACTTGGGCAGCTTTAACATACACTATGGTGAATCCCCACCATTGCAATCTAATCACACAATGTTCCTGCGGTGTGGCCCCTCTTGGTATAATGCAGGATGTGAGCCATGGTCTCTTTGATTTATTCGCTACTCCCAGGCTGGTCTTCCGGAGTGGCTGCTGTAAAACTGGGGAAAGACCAGCCATGAAAAGTAATAGACCACAGAGTGTGTGTTTCTCTCCAATGCGTCCATTCCATTAAATTGCTGCTCCCACAGCGATTCTCCCATCAGGACTGTGTGCCGATATCATCATTGAGTCTTCTCCACTGCTGTTCTCACTACCGAAATCCACTTACTCATGATGCCAGCTTCTCAAGCACCCTCTTGCTCGGGTCTCTATAGTCTTGTTAATGCCTGTGTCATGCTATATTCCACCATCAGGGTTGGATAGCACGGCCTGTGGCACTAAGGTACCCTGATGGGGTTTCTATGTTGGTTTCTACGGTTCACTTCCAGCACCTGTTTCCCTTATGGTCACAGCTCACCGCGGCTAGATCTATCTCCTCCCGGCTTGGGATTTTCCTTAGGAACGTATTGCTCCCAGATGCGAGTGTGTTCTCATAATTTATGTCGGGATGCTTCAGGCTCTCAATTCTGTGACCCTCTGTTGGTCCTCTGTGCCTCACAGCTCTCCACGGCGAGCAGTGGCCATCTTGATGCTGGGCGTCCTCCTCTCCCGTCCTGGGTCTTTCGATGTATTAGGGAATCTTGGGTTATTTATTGCTAGAGGAGGATATTTTTGCATCCCTGGGTCTTTCCCCTCTTCAGATCCCCAGAAGGAGTCAACAGTTCCAGCCTGTCGACAAGATAATTCAGGATGTCATTGGGCAGTTGTGGGAGCCTCGTAGAGTTAGCTCCTCATCCGATGCCTGCTGGTCATGCCCCCATCCCTTTGCGTTATAGTTCAATTGGGGTAGGGGGTTTTGGCCGCACCTTTGGCTTGGCAAGGGATAGATGACCCTATGATCATCTCGACTGCTTGTTCAAATCCTGAAAACCAGACTTTCTCTCATAATCAGGTTTTAGTCTTGCATATATCCTGATGGCCTCCATGTGAGTGTTATACTACTCTGCTGGTAAGTGAGGCAGGAACTACGATGCTTGAGCCTCACACCTGTAGTCCTTCCTTGGTGACTTCCAGCTTGTCCTTTCAGATGAAAAAGCTTTTAAAGGTGCCTTTGTGCTTAATAGATGCTGTTTTACTGTGTGTTGAGGAGTCTGTTCCCCATTGTGGTGGCAAACACTTCTTTGATGGCACCAAATCACTCGTCCTGGTCATTCGCTCTCTTGATCTCTTCCATGCTCAAAGCTCCAGGAAGGTTCCCTTCTGTGACCATGCTCATTTGTCCTTCTAGGCGTGCTGCCACTCTTGCTTCACCAGTGGTGGCTTTGCAGGAATGTCAGGAGAGGAAGTCGGTGATGTTTCTCAGTGAGGTACACAACTGAGAAGTTGAACTCTGCATTTGTACAGTCAATTTCTCTATCCTGGGTGGAGGTTACATGGAGGACCCATGGAAGACTGGGATCAGCAATTTATGATATGTCACTATTTTGAAGTGTCACCCTTAGAGGTAGAGGTGTCATTGCCCCCTGCAGTAATATATGATGCCCAGGAATCTCCAAACCTCAGACTGGTTCTGTAAGGCTGGGACTGCCTACATTCCACTGGCCATTTGCGGGTCTGAAGGGACACCTTTCTTCTGAACTGCAAAGCTGAAGAATCACAGCCTGTCCTTGTGGAACTCACAATTGCTTTGCAGGACAGCTCTCATGTGTCAGTGTTGCTCTGCTGTGTTTCTGGCAAAGATAAGAATATCTTCGCTCATGCTAATGACTCCTGGGATGCCACCAATGAGGCACCTCTATGAGCTGTGTATGGACCTTGTTTGTTTTGTCCTCAAGAGGGCATGTGGATGCCAGGTGTCACAGTCTGGCATCTAAGGTATCAGTTGGTTCATTTGCATTTTTGCGTGCTTGGTGGTTTTGGAAGCACTCGATGTTAGCGTTTCCTTGGGGGTTGAAGTAATCAGCAGGGAAGCATGTTGACGCCTCATATCGGTTGTCATCTAGGGCCAAGGTCTTCAAAGGTTTGTTCAGCCCTAAGTCAGTGTACAATATCACTGATAATGCCTTTGCCTCAATGGCATGTTCTTTGGTAGTGGCAAAATAAACCTCCAGTCACTCTCACCAGAGGGTCCATGTTTGGCCTAGAGCTGAGGGTGCCCCTAAGGCTTGGAATCCCTGTATGGAAATTGAAGCGAGTATGGTACCACTGTGTGTTCTGGGGTTGGTGCGAGAATGAGGGGTGCTCCTTCTTTCTCAGAATCCCCCTTCCTAACTTCTTAGCAATTGGTCTGTCCTACCTCACTTTGCTCCCACATGAGGGGCCTGACCCCCACTGGAGTTTGACTCCATGGATCAAGGCTATTGGTCCTAGCGGGCCCGGATGTGTGCCCCAAACACATGTTATGAGGTAGCTCAGCTATGTGGTGTGCAGCAGGGTCACAATCGCAATAAGATGCAGGAGACAGGAGTGTGTCACAGCCTCAGGGCTGTCCCCATGCTCGTGAGTGTGCCTCTGCCTTCATTAGGTGCAGTGATGCAACCCTCACCTCACTGAGTGCCGGCATGAGTTTGTGCGTGTTTGTGCACAGGTGGGGCAAACGGTGTTCATGCCACATCATCTCCTGGCACCATCATAGTGAGCCTTACTGTGTAAATGCATTTGCAATGTCGGAAAAATATACACCATTTAACAGCTCCTAGCACAGACGGTGACAGCTTATATGTGGAGGCAGAGAAGCAAGCGGAATGCTGTAACCAAATTAGTTAGTTTGCTGGATTGCCCAGAGCTATGCCAGAGGTTAAGATTAATTCTATACATTCCAGCCATCACCTTTTGTTTTGTCTAAGTCACCCTGTGTGGGAGGTGTATGCCCAGACATGGGTCCCGATTCTGCTGGGCTTAGAGACCCAAGCTACTGGTCACTGATCACGCCCAATGAAGCCAAAACATATTTGTGGATGCTTGTGGTCTTGTGCAGGTGGGATGTGACCTAGCAGTTTTGGCTGCACTGCCCCTTTTGTGGTGGAAACAAGTCTGATTTGCATGTGGTCTTTCCCCTTTTGTAATGGCTTGGCAGGCTAAAGAACGATGGTTTGCAGGGTTGCCCAGAGCTGTGCCAGAGGTTATGATTAGTTCTTATGCTTCCGCCATCACCTTTTGCTCTGTTAATGAGTCTACACCTAGATCTTTATCTATGTTCTCTTACAAACCTTGCAAAAGGAGTAGGTCATTTACAAACATCTGACATAGAACTTGACATAGAACACGAGGCAGGAGGCCAACTAGGGATCACAGGGCCTTCTCTCAGGGTTCACTCACAGACCCTCAAAGATGCTTTCAATCCAGTCGGGATTTTGAAGTGCCAAAACCGGTCTAATGCTGCAAACCATTTCATGGCTCTCAATGATTTCTAGTACAAGAGCAACATCGCTGTTCTGTTAAAAAATATTCCCTTCATTCCTTTAGTTTGTTGCTACTGATCTTCGTTTTAGTAGCTGGGTTAAGATGTATTCAAAACCAGACCGTTGCATTATAATCAGAAGTGCTGGAAAGCAAAAGAGCGTCATTAACCAAGCAGCCTACATCCCACTTTTTTTTTTTTAATGCTTGAAGTATGCCTACATTCTGGGATTCTAGCGCCTAAAATTTGAAACTGGAGCCAATATTTAAAACAAGCAGAAATAGCACACAATTGTCTGGTTTTGAATCTACTGAAGCCAACAAAACAAAAAAAAACACAAGTCCCAGTAGAAAACAGGACAGCTAGGCTGCTATTGAGGTTACATCGCCTAACAATGATAGCTACAGCAACTAAGTCGAAATTTAGGAACAACACACCTTTTTGAGATGCACGATTACATTTACATTTTTGGACCTGAAGCAACTTACATACTGTACCTGTGTACGTCTGTAGAGGATTGTTGGCTGTTTTTTGTCGGTGTCTTTTAGTACTTAGTGTGTAATCAATATGATAATCTGTATCCTTTGAAAGATTGTTAAATATCGTTATTGTTATTGCAATGATTGTCTTTTCTCCTTTACGTGACTCTGTCGTTAGTAATCTTCCAAAATGGATTAGAACATTATCTACAATAACCAACTCTCAACAAAAATATATCTTTTCATGGCTTCTGGGTGGTGTTGCACTTCGGGCACCTTAATGTGGGCTGCCAGCTCTGCCAATGGGCAGTGCGCAAAAACTGCTCCTCAATTTGAGTAGTGGAACAGGGGGAAGAGGAGAAGATATACGGAAGCAGGCAGCAGTAGATGCCAAGGAAAAAGTAGGTAAACAAAGTGTCAGGGGAGAGCTCACAGCACGGACACTCAGAGGCAAGTTACTATAGGACACAAATTACAATGAACAACAAAAGCATATCACATTAGGACATCTGAGCAGTGGTCGAAGAGGGCGGGAGTGGTTGGGACCGGTAATCTTCTACTTTTTATTTTCATTATGCTTCGTCATTTCTATACTTTTATTTTAAAAACAAACCATTCCGGAACGGTTTCGTTTTAAAATAAAAGTGTCAGAAGAAGTTCAAACTTGCACTTCAGTGCACTGCATCAGAGGTAGGTGGGAGGGGTGGATTTGATCTTTAGCATGCCCTATAAGAGGTGCGAATGGTGGGTGATTAGAAAGGGACGGGTGCATAAAGCTGCATGCTGTGGGGGACAAAGAATAAAGTTAATGGGGGTCATTTAAAATGCATTTAGCATTTTCTTTCGCTGTGTTTCTTTCAGCCTTTGCACTGTGGTGGGGGTAGAATTGAAGGCAGGCGGGATCCAGGTATCGGGTCTGTATTGCGTGTGGATGGGCTTGGCAATGGGGTTTGTGGGGGGGGGGCGAGCCAGCAGGGAACATAGATCCACTACTTCTTTTCATACCTCGACCACTGCATCCAAGATAAAAAAAACAGTAGTGCACACATTATCCAGCACTCCTAGGAGCAGTGCTGGATATGGAAAAAATGCACTCTAGGAACCCTCTACCACATGGGGGGAGTGGGCTTGGGGGGTAGGGGGGACGGGCCTAAGCGGCACAGCCCCAGGCCAGGTTGTCGAAATCGAAATAATATTATACCTCCTATCGCATTGTTTGAATGTATGTTGGCCTGCGCCAAGTTGTCTAAAAACATCGTGTAAATAGATTCCGCGGCAAGGTCTTGACCTTAATGTATTGTGTAAATCGCCATCTTGGATTTAGCCGCCATTTTAGGTTCTCTTGTAGTGTGGAAGTCACCCTGAACATCAAAATGGAGGCCGAATGACATTTCGAGTGGGATTCTGGCCGTTTTGACCTTCGCACACATGAATAAGTAATATGCCTGCAGGCCACTTGTTGGGGTCGCGAACTGAGACCTTGTCCTATCCCTGACCTATGTGTAAATGAACAACTGTATCAGCGAAACTAATCGAAATGCATACATTATGGGATCGACCTAGCAACGAACTCTAGGCCTGGTTCTAGGAATGGTTAACCCGCGAGGGGGTTGGCCAGATCTGGATAAAAAGTATAAAAACCTGAGTATCCCAATGTACAGTCTCTCACACTAACACGTCGAACTACCGTTGATAGTTTGTTCTGTTACTCTGAGGGCCGAATAGCTATCCATTTGTCAATTGACTTTTTGGTAATTGTTGTAGCTTTTGAATAAAGCACTTTGTATGTTCTTTGTAACCTGTGTTGGTGTGTTTCCTTTGAGCTTCCCGGCCTCATATCAATTTCTCTGTTTCCACAAGGTCACGCATTACAGTAGCTCTTCATCGAATCCAAGCCTGGCAGTTTGCATAAAAGCGAAGACCATTTTGCGACCATAAGAATGCCCACAATTTTAAATTTAAAACATGTCTGTGGTAGTGATACAGCATAAAACACTTTTGAGACTCAGGTTCGAGTCTAGCAGGTGGGACAGGGGGGCCAGGCCCCCCAAGGCCTCCCTCTAGCTCCCCTAGAGAGTAGGCCTTTCCAGTGAGACCTGAGGGAATATGGGTGTGGGAGTGGATTTCACTCTACGCATGCAGCAACAACCTCAGAGATATCATTCTGAGAGGCTGAACTGCAGGAGGTCGGCCAGGATTTGTTTTCATGCCCTAGATAATGATGTAGCACCTGGATGCCTATGGGCGTTGGCACTCTAGAAATATATAGAAATAAAAATAGAAATGTATGCCCTACGGCCATGAAATGACCAGGGAAATGGAGGGCCATTCACACCTATAAGTGAGGTAGCACACTTGTTCAAGCTGGCTGCCTACAACTATTTTCTCAAACCTAAAATCACAGTTTACTTACTTTTCTTACCTTATGGTTTTAAATGTCAATTCAAGGCAAGGGGTTTTTCTTTGCTGTTGAACCAAATAAAGCATTATAAAAAATTTAAAAAATTAAAAAATCACAGTTTTGCTTTTTGTAATTTCAAGCAAGTTTATCTTTTGTGGGAATATAGCGGTTTTTCGTATCCTGCTTAATAAAATGGTTAACTATATCAAACAATACACGACAGATGCTGTTGCTTGAACACAGATTTCTGAAGAAGGTGCATCATCTGTCTGGGGAACCTTACAAATTACATTTAAGATATTTATTCTGCTGCATTAACTACTTCAGTATAAGTAAAAGGATAAGGTTGATAGTAACACAAATGTAATTCTGCAGTGTAGCAAAATAAAAAGTGATAGATGCAAGGCTTTGAATTAAACATTACCACTACAGTTGTTCTGCGAAGCATTCCATGCCAAATGACTCTTGGTGCTGCCACCAAAAGGTGAAGTCCAATCTCAATAGCTAGGCCATGACCCCTCTGCACTGGAACACAGCAACCACATGCATTTTTAGGCCTTGTGGTCTAGCAGTTTGGGAAGGGCTTCTCGCATTGGTGATTGGGTCATAGCTGATTTGCAAACAATGGTAAAGAAGATTGGCCAGTGCAATTCCAGTGGTTATAATTCATTCAGACCTTTTGCTATTAGGTTCAAGCCAAAACTCATGCAGTGGAACACAGATAGGGTGGAGATAAAATGTGAGGAGAAACATGCATTCTATGGGTGTATTTGGTCATTTACCCACCCAATGACTAGTCATGGCTATGTTAGAGCCCATGGCATTACAACCAACTACCTGCCTCTCACCACCAAAACGTAACCTTTCTGGAACTCTTTGAGCAAGCTCTATCACCAAGTAACACCAAAAGTGTTGCTATATAGGTCCTGCCAGTGTTATATCTAAGCATTCTTTTAGTGTTTAATTACTTAATTGTCCCTGTAAATGTGCTCCTGGTATGATAAAAAAAAAACTCTTAATGTGTGTCTTTAGCCAGTTGATTTTATAAGCAATATCTTTGTCAATGCCTCTGCCTGAAGTACTGTCTTAAACAAGCAATCTCAAAGCCAACAGTTTTTACTTGTCTATAGGTATTAGACATTTGCCAGGCAATGCCATCATGTGCCGAGGTACTCGCACCATGTTCCATCTTTCCCCATTTTATGGCCAGGTGGTACCCTTATGGCAGTGCCTAGCAAATGCCTATCCATGCCTAATCAAAAGCCCAAGCTGTTGGCTTTGTCAATGCATGTTGGTTTCAGTTTGTCTCCCGAAGTGAACATGCATATGCCCAGATGCGAGTGCCTTGCCTGCTACGCCTAGGTATTCAAGCTGCACCTCGCTGAGTTGGTCCAACAAGGCCCTACCTGAACATTATAAGGCTAGGTTGGCAAGTATGGACCAGTTTCAGATCTTCTCATGCATATTTAACAGTGGGGCTCTGACCTAAATACAATGTATAGTTGTCTGTGTGGAAACCTAGGCTACTCTGCCAGAACGTTTCATGATTCAAACTAAGTACCAACTTGATACGCTCATACTGTTTGAGTAACTTAACAGAGTTTACATTCCAACAGAATACATCATGTGCAGTGTGGGTCTTATTTGGAAAGTATAATGTAAATCCTGGGTGCTTAGGCAGTGCCGGAATCCCTTAAAGAGTACCTTTAAAATGATACGAGAGAAGAGTGTTTCCTATAATGTTGCGTGCAAAGTATAAAAAGGAGTAAATCTTTTAAAACTAAAAAGCAGTATTTAAATATTTCCTAAAGAGTGCCATCAGAGGTGGATTTAACATTTGGACCTGGACAAATGCCCATGCCCCCCGGCTCTGCCTCTCTCCCCCAAATACAAATAGTCAGGGCTGCACAGGCCCTCCCACTGAGGTTGTATCTTTTTAACCTGTCTCAGAGGCAACTTATTTACAACAGGAAGTGATTAACAGAAAGTAATTAGAGATGAGGAAAGGTAACAGGTAGTGACCATTGCTGCTGCACTTTTTTCTTTAAATGATATAAGGTTTTAACAAACTGTTTAAGTGTGATTGTTGGGTGATTAGGACACAGAACAAGCGGTGTAAAACAATGATCTTGTCATGCATTTCATTTCACTTTGTGTCTGTATGATATTTTTTGTAAATTCACATTAATGTCTATGCTGGAGCCCATATGCTTCCATTCAGGATGGGGAAAACAAAGCTACAATCACAGGGGGTCATTTCCCAAGCAAAGCAGAGTGCAAGAAGTGGTGATAAATGCATTTCGTATGATTTGGCATGTGAGGTTGGAGACCAGAGGACCCGCTGCCAAATCAAATTGGTTTTCTGCCAGCATGTATTTTTATGTTGGCAGAAAACCAATGGATTCCTCTGGGATGCATCTGACATTTACACCTGGTAAAATCAGGCAGATTCCAAAGGAATCCTTTCTGGTTGGCTCCCACTATTGTTAATTGTGGAAGTGATTTACACTTTCCCAGACACATAGTGGAAATGTAAAGAGCTAAAATTAATGACTTGCCCCTTTTGTAAAAAGTGCAAACAGGAGTGACTCCCTTCCTGTGTAATTTAGGATTCAAAACAAAATGCCTCTCTTACTCTTTTCATCAACACATTTCTAAAGTGTTGAATACATTGTTAGGTTGATTTATCATTTGACTTTTGCATTTTTAAAGTAATCTGTATAACATTAAGTATTATTGTAGGTGTTCAAAGCCAAACTTCAACACATATTTGTACCAAGTTGTGCTTGGAAGATGCATGGTTAAGTATCTACATTTCTAACTCCCTGATTCATGGAACAGTGCAAAGTCACTTTGCAATGCAAAAATACACTTTGCACTGCTCCACCATGATTCATGGAGAAGTGTATTTTTGCAGTGCAAAGTCACTTTGCATGGCAAAAAGACACTTTGCACTGTTCGATGAATCAGGGCGTTTGTTGGCAGTGCACAGTCACTTTGCACCAGTGAAAAGTAACTTTGCACTGTGCAAAAAATTCCATGAATCAGGGTTTTATGGATATTCACCCAAGATTAACATTGGCAAGAACTACACCTTTTCCCAGACTCTGCAGTGTATTTCTGTTAAACAGTGAGTTTCTGAACATTGTAATGCCACGTGTTTGATGGCTAGAGGGTGTAATTGGCACCCCTTCTAAAATCCTAGCCATTATGCATGCCACCTTTCAAAATGTAACGTAACAATTTCTAGTATAAAATGTAAGAGGCCAACACGTTTTCTCAGTGTAGCATAACCCTTCTCAAGGTAATTCCCCATTGTAAAGGTCAAGAGCAACCCAAGGTCCTGGCCTGCAGATCTGAACTCCCAGGGCAGGGAATACTCTAAGGCAAGCAGCCTCTCGTGCCAGAATCCGCTCCCCTGGATACCATTACAAAATAATCATAGTCGCGGCTGCCTTGTGCCTTGGCTACTTGACTGGAGAGATCAAAACACTTCCCCGGATAATGAAATCACATGTGCTACAAATCGGTGCACCTAATTTATGGCCACGCACACTTCTGATGACGGTGGGGTTCGACAAGGACACCTGAGACAGTGCCCTTGTTATTTCTGACGAGAGGCAGCGTGACCTTTGCGGGCACGTGCAAAGCACAGAAACTTCAGAGCAGTTGGCGCAGAGAAGGCACTCAACAGACACAACGGTAATAGATGTCAGGCAGCGCCAATCACACAGCATTTTCAATAGCACCCTTTGCCTTCAACAGTAGAAAGTAGCCACCTGAGCAGGCAAAGACTATCCTTTTCCCCAGGGAGGTACACAGGAAAGATAACAACAGCGCCTACCACTCGCCTACAATTACAATCACACGACTTCCACGTATTAAACATGATAAATCGCTCCACGAGTCTGGCAAAATGGCGGAAAGAGTGTTGAGTCGTCTGGCCCCTGGAAATGAGTTATCCCAGCACGGGCACCCTGTGGGAGACTTCAAGAAGAGGGACAATTAAAGGCTTTTCGCTGTCCATCCATGTCACAGAATGCCTCTGTTCATAGCATAGGCCTCTCTCGCTAAGGCACCGCGCGCTCATGCGGTATCGGAATAACGAGTCCGCTATCAGTCATGTGATCTTTTCTATGCCGTCGCATGCTTCTTGGCAAGTTGGAAGGCTATATTGCACTTAATATAAATAACCAACATATAACCCTTAGTCGTGGACGTAAAACATTGGACACGGCTGTCACAAATCATCATACTTATAACATGAATATATGATTAAGAATGATTTTCTTCGAGCGAATAGATTCGGTGAATCCGAAATTTGGAGTAAACTCAGTGAATGTGATGGAGTTGCAAGACATTGGGATACTATTTTGTTTAGCCTTTTGTGCATTTGGGCATGACGCAATATACACAATTACAAAATGCAATATCAGTTTCATTAAACTAATGACTGAAGGGAAAGGTGGCATGCCCCACCCGTACTTTCACTTCACGTAAACCCCGCAAGAAAATCAAACAAATTCAAATAATACCCTGTATTGTGCAAAGTTCAGTGGTATAACTATAAAGTACATATCTGCAAAATGCTCATACTCTGGCTCTCTAAAATGTTTCTTTCCTTTTCTGCGTTCTGTGCACACGCACATTCTCTGTATATGAAGACAATATTACTGCACTAAGTCGAACTTTCATTTAAAGAAGCACTTTGCATAGGACAGTGTGTCAAAGTAACACTGTGCGAAGATTTTGAATTGTGTGCATTTTTGACAAAGACATTCTGCGTATCAGGAATGGGCCACAGTCGTGCATGATGGATGATAATGGTCAATGCAACTCATTGCTCACATAAGTATTTTGAGGACTGTTACCGAATTTCATATAGGTCTAGCTCGGAGGACCAGGCCACGGTGTTGCACCGATATTTACACAAGTTTCATTCACATTGTGGGTAACAGCTCATTGAAACTGAGCGCAGTCTACATTGATATGAAATATTTGCGTGATCTCAGCGTAGGCATGGATGAGCAGCGACCCTGAGAATGGATTCTTCTAAGGTAGTTTCACAGATAAACGGGTGGATGAGGAAGTCATGCACATTTTATCTTTGATTTAAAAAGCCCGACAGGACCATACACCACACGAGACCCAGAAGAGATTATTAGGCAATTGAACTATCCTATTCATTAAGAGATAAAACTGAAGGCACACTTCGACGTCAGCCCAATACTATATAGCTCAAAAAATCCAGTGCGGTCTTCCAGTCCCACCAATGCCAACATTTCTCAAAGACAGTCCAATATTTGTCAAACGTTGGTTTCAGATTTTTAATACATGTTTTTGGGAACTCATTGTATTATCCATAAAGGAATTAGAAAACAGTTTATATGGAATAGGCACGCAAATTCTAGTTTTAAAGAATAGTTTGGTGGCAATGTTGGCTCCAATGTGTCTGGAGGAAGAGTTCACGCCCACTTTGGAAAACATCCATTTGAAAATAGAATAATAGAGGAATTGGAAGCTACATTTTATTCTAAAACATCAGCGAAATTGAATCATACAGCATTTACCAGTAATTAATCGTCTGATGTTGCTTAGCAATGAATTGAAAGCACATACAACCATCTGCTTTAGTTAGCAAAGTTCAAAAGGCTGGGAAATTCGGTGCCGACACAACACAGTACCGTCACTGTAGATCCGCAGGCATCGCAGAGATCATTGGAAAGACAAGTACATTTTTAGAAGAGAACACAGAAGATGTGAGAAGAAGATGAAATCCTACCAGAAAGGCACCCACCCGAAAGAAAACGACATCATCAACTCTTTGAGTCATCCTTTAGGATCTTTCACTTTTGTGCACACATAATAGAATTAGGGAATTGATGTAACACAGATCGAGCTTCAAGAAGCAACAGAGAGCTTTACAACTCATAGAGGCAAGTGCATGGTGAGGGAACCAAATCTCAATGGATTAACCAAGGGGACGGAGAGCGAACAACGCGGGCAGGGGAGAGCGGGCAATCTGGCAGCTAGGGATCTACAAGGCATCAGCGGAGGAAACAGGGGGGTACGGATCACCCAATCTCATGTTAGGTGAACATTTGTTCACAGGTATTTATTTTCTGTCATTTCTGGCATTCTGCTTGGCATTCACATAGTATATACCTACAATGGGCACCTACCTGATAACTGAGGCCTATGCATTTTAAGAGCTTCTCAAATGCATCTCTGGGCCATCTAATAACCATGAGTCCACTAATTACACTACTTCTTCCAAGGTGGTAGAAACCACCAACACTGGAAAATGCTTGTTACCATGAGTTTTCTTATCCCCCCCTTTCTACATCAGCATTCCACCTGATCCACTGCCTACCATCACACATGCACCCGACTTATACGATTATGTTCCCTCTATCATAGTCCCATTATATCTTCTTAATTAGTTAGCTCTGTGCATCCCTACCCTGTCGCTGATTCTCCCTGTCCCCACTTTTCCCCTTGTTTTCCTTTCTCCTTCCTCCACAGAATACATCTGGTAGCTCCAGGCGGGCACAAAATACATGATTTTCTCTGACAAGGTACCAGTGTCATAAGACCACTACTGTTGTGGTTCGCACAGTACAAAAGATCTATAAAATAACTAACTAGGGGCCTAGAGTGAGGGTGACAGCCTGATCAAACATTGTTGGGACCAGGTTGCGTTTGCATAGATATATAAAATGCAAACACATACAAACAGACACCCAGTGAAACGGCAATACTTGTGTAGAGGTCCAAAAGCAGTGGCTACTTGAAGCTCCTGCTGGTTACCTTTAATTTTGATCTCTATTCACAACACTCTTCAGTTGCACATGATCTCGAGGACGCTGAGCAATCCTGCCAACTTACAAGAGATCCTGGGCAGCCTGCACACTGCTCACCTAGATGCAGCAGTAAACAAGCCATGCACCTACCAGTGTCGCTACAGAGCACCAAATGTCAACGGATACAAATGATCTTCTGCATTTGTTTGTATTTATGTAGGTATGTTTGAGCCAAGTCTCACAGATGGCCCACTAAATAAAACACTTAGAGCCTCACGCATAGTTCAAAAAGTTTTATTGAGCTATTTGAGGGCCTCGGGTCGTTCCTCTCTCTGTAGTCTCTCATGGGCAGCCTGCTTTACCCAGGCACCCATACCCCAGATTAATTCAACAGAACACTACATTCTACTGCATTATATCTGTCCTGGACCATTGATGGCTCCGTAAGTACAGGTTCACTCAGGGACTTCCTAACATTCCCTACAAATTAGTATTATTCTATTAGAGATTGGGGTTGTACCCTGCAATTGTTCTGTAGGATACAGCTGACTTTCCTCATGCCCACAATCACCTTACCCTGCTACTCTACCAGCTTTCCTTCCTTTAACACCTCCCCCAACCTTCTGTCCCTCCATTATTTTACTCCTCCTGCCTCCTGCCTCCACAGTTCGATATTTACACTGTTCCCACTTCTCTCACTCTTCTAACTACCGACCCTCTCTCCGCTACTTCTCCACCCTTTCTATGACTCCTATTAGTCCGCCCACAAATATTCCTCGCACAGGACTTCTTCTCACCCCACAATACTATTCCTCCCACATTACTACTCCTTCTCTTCCCACACTACTTCTCCTTCCACACTACTAGTGAAACACCCTTCTTCACCCTGTCCCACTTTTATCACACTCACGCCTTACACTATACTTTCTACAAACCTATCTCACACTCACACCGCAGAAGCACTGTCACTCCTTTGGGTAAACTTTGGGTCTGAAGCGCATTATAAATCAATAAACAAACAAACAAACAAACTCCTAACATAATGCCTCCACAAATCTACCCCACGCGCTGTCCATTCCTCCTTCCTCTTGCTGGTCTCTTGATCCACCTCTAACTCCATTACTGACCTCAACCGGATAAAACAGACTTCCTATTTCCTGTCCCCTGCTTTCATTTCTATCCCTCTTTACTGATTGGCTAGCTCTCCCTAGCCAATCCCGTTCTGTCTTCCCCACCTGGGAGGTGTATGCGCAAGGGTAAGTCTTTAAAAAGAGCTCAACCTCACCCACTTTCTACATGCAGGCTCATCATGGAATGGCCATGGCAGCGCTGGAAGTTCAATGGTGCAGTTCATATTTCTAGATCTGCTTCCTGATCCCATGTAAGGGAAATGTTTATTTTTTAAAAGTTTTTAGTCCCTGGTGTTCTGGGGGCTCATTCCGATCCAGTGCAGGAGTTCTTGCATCCCCTGCCAGTCCCTGCATTGTAGTGGTATGAAATTGCAGCCGCATTTGGGTCTCTGCTGTGCTGTGGCAGTGTGTGGTCTTTCAGCGCTCGAGTGGTAGGTTTGGATGTCCTAGTTTTCTCTTCTCTGCTCTGATTTGGATTGGCTGTTTCTAAAAGTCAGAGAAGCCAATGGTGAATATCAGCATTAGGAGGCCAGGCTGGAGATAAGGGTCTGCAAAGACACATGCTGGCACAGGGTGGCAGGTGTTGGGACTTTCTCTTTTGCCTCCATCCCACTCATGCTTACGACTGGTGCTGGTTTCCCTCCTAACAAGGCTGGTATACTGGCCTTGTCACAATAGCTTGTGCATCATTAGCAGTTTTCATTATGTCCAGTTAACACATCATTGCCATTTGTCAGCAAACCCAGTTAGACTTTCTGCACCCACACAGACACACACACACACACACACACGCACATACACCCACACACTCAAACACTAGCTCCTTGTTCTCCAGAAACAGGTCCTGCTCTATGGTTGACGCTCTGCACCCAGTTTTAGCTCATGCTTGCAAACTCTTTATGCCAACTCTTGAATCCAAGCCCCACTACACCAGGCTGCCCACTAAATCACTATTCTAGATGGCATTGGCATGCCAAAGAAAGCTGTTTGTTGGGAGCTAATCTGTTGGGCCACCATTGAAATCAGCAACCCTAGTTCATACTAAGGTCGTCTGAGGTGATGGCTTAAGGCACGACCAGCAGGCTGGCACCAGTGACGAAAAATGGACTCTGCAGCAGCTGCCAACTAGTTCACGTATCCCATAATGGCTATGGTGGGTAAATGCCTATCTAAAGCCTATGAAAAAGGTAAAAGTGTTGGCTTGGCCAATGCTTGTTTTAACAAGAATTCAGTGCACAGAACAAGTGCAAGTACATATTAATGAAAGCACACTTGCTTACAAAAAATGAATTACACCCAAAGCTGGTTTTAAAGCTGCAGGAAATACACCTTTTTTTTAATGAACAGATATATTTGCATAGGTTAATTGGGAAAATGAGACTCAAAATATGTTTTTTTCAACACTGGAACCTAAAGACAATTTTGCAGAGTCCATTGTTCTGGATATACAATTCTCTTTGGGTAGGCAGAAATGTATATCCTTGTGTCCTGTGTGTAACAAGATGTGTCTATTCACATTCTATTTACTGAGAGTGAGTAGGCAGAGACTGTAGTAAAGGACGTCGTCTGTATCAAAACATAATGTGATGAATTATTGTTGTTTGAGGTTGTAGAGTATGTAGAAATGGGTTAACTTTGTCCTTGCGTTCCCACAGAATCATGAGACAGTTTATTTGCCCTGAGGAAGACGAGGCAAATGGCAATACATCAAAACTATTCCATCTCAAATGTCAAGACTTGAAGATGTTACCATATTGAATCAAGGCTGATGAGTGTGAGAAGCTGCATCCAAATTGAAACCCTATGATACTGTATGTTGCTGGCTTATTTTATGTAGATGGAGCCTTTTGTCATATTGAGGTGAACGGAAGAACACATGAAATTATTAATGTTGCCCGTATTTCAATTTTTAAGGAGTGTATGTGTATTGAAGTATAATTAGCTATTAGCATTGTTATGTGTTTGCTCTATGAAGCAGTTCTACTAAGCTCTGTGTTAAATAGGTATATGTTATATGTGAATGCTTTTGATTGTATTAATGTAGTTTAGTATAATGTTGTGAAGCACTTGTACTTAAATATCTTTGCCTAATTATGTGTTGTACATGCTTTTTATTAATGAATAAAAGGCTTTTGGATACAGAGTGAGCCCTTACATCAGTCTCTGCATACTTACACCCAGTAAATATGATTTAAATATACTGATTGGGTCATATACATGATAACATGATGTACATTTCAAACTCCACAAAGAGAATTGTGTATTGAACTTCTATTTCCCTGCTCTTCGTGAGTATACAGTGTCTCCTGGTGTGTCGTTAATGTAATGTCAATTTACAGAATGTGGTTATGATGGAAAATTATTGAAACAAACTATATAGCAAACTAATGCCATTGGGAGGTGAGCCAATTTTGGCCACAGAAGTAAAAAAAGCAGCCAGGGGTTACATGTGCTGCCACTTTTATGAATCAGAGATACACAATTTACAACATTGTGCAGAACAATGTAAACATTTTACAAACAGATGAATACAAGCAGAAATTGTTCCCAGTGTTAGCTAATTTTGCTTATTGAAAACCTAGTTCAATTGTAAATGTGCTCATAAAATCTGAACAGTCAACAAGTGAACGTTCTTAAAGAAAACTTGATATATATCCTTGTTACAATAGCCAACACATCAATCACCTCCTTTGAGTGAAACACTATGGCATCCATTTATAGAGAAAGACATTTCTTTGTATGAACATGCTACATTTGACATGATAAACTTTAAGTATAGCATACAATGACCATGTGGAATATATTATGTGGGTTTGACCACATGCAAGGCAAAGCAGAGATGAACAGAGAAAAAGTCAACTATAAGGACATGCACTGAAAAATCCCCCATAGCATCAAACTATAAAGAACTCCAACATACTTTCGCACAGCTGCAGTCTCTTACCTTAACACTGGTACGCAATCCCAAACAAGGGGGACGCATTAGACAATTATTATCAGAGAGTCAAATTAGAGGCATAGATCCCTAAAAGGCATGTAGGTTGAATGGGACTTAGGAAGTGCTTCATGGAATTTCTTTAAGTGGCACCTGTTTCATACATTGTTTAAACGAGCAACACCCAACAGGCAATAAAATATTTAACTTGGTAAATTGTTCATTTCATGTTAATGTTCATGCGGTAGGGTATGCGGATGCTAATTCTATACATTGACAGGTCTGACACACATCTTTGATTTACTACAATATTATAACCATATATGATAATTGTGGATGTTGTATTAAGATGATATGATTTGGGTTATTATACATTTGTATCTCAATATTGTACATTTACAATACCTACATTGAGATATTTAAGTCGATTACGAAAGCGTTATTCCAAATTGATAGATAGTATACCCTTAGTGGATGGTCATGGTAATGAAACCATTATGTAAATCATCAAACTATGGCAGTTAGATATTTTACTATCTTCAATGTGATTTTGAGGTGGCACAGATGGTGAGATAACTTGCAGTTAGCTTAGTTAAATACTTATATGTAAGCATAAATGTATTTTTTGGGGTCGAGAGCTCATGATTTGTGGGTGGGTGGGGGGGAAGTATAACCCATATGAATGTTGTAGTCATAGGAAAAGGCCAAAGAACTGAGAACCTATTTGCATTTGCTTGGTGAAGGGGACAGGCAAAGCATAAAGAGCCCTGTGTGCATTTACTAGTTGGAGGAGATGGCCAAAGCACTAAGAATCCTTCATGTATTTACGTGGTGCAGGAGAAAACCAAAGCATGAGAATACCAAATCTATTTAATAGTCATAGGATATGGACAAAACACTGTAAACCCCACATAATTTTGATGGAGGATAATGGCAAAGAACAGAGAATCTCACATGCATTTACTATTCTAAGGAGAAGACCTAAGGACTGAGGACCATAAGTGTATTTTGTATGCAGGGCATTAGGCAGTATCACTACACATTGTGTAGACATCAGAAGAGGTCAACTCACTGATAACCCGATGCACATTTTGAAAGGCAGAGGGTGCAGGGAAACCACAGAGAACCCAGCATGCACTGTGCACTTGTAGGGGAAGTCCAAAGCAATAAGAAGGCTACATGCATTTTCTAGATGGAGGAGGATGCCGAAGCACTGAGTACATCAAATGCATTTTGTAAGCAGAGGTGAAGGCCAAAAAACGTAGAACCCAATGTGCCTTTACTAGGCACAGGGGAAGGGCAAAACACTGTGCACCCCACATGCATTTTTTGGAAGAATAGAAGGCCATAGCACTGAAAACCCCACATGCATTACATAGGAATAGAAGGCAACACCAATAAGGACCACACTTGCATGCATTCTGTAGGGAGAGGAGAAGGCCAGATAGGTAAGAACCTCACATGCATTTTGTAGGTGCAGTGGAAAGCCAAAGCACCTACAAAACCCCACATGAACCTGCTAGGAATGTTCACCAACAATAGTAGCAGAGGTTTGTGCTGGAGAAGCGCAAATAGGTCACAGGTCTCAGACCCAGCCACCCTATCAATTGATTGCCATGGTTTTCTTCCTCTGTAAATAACAGGGGTATCTGTCATGAAATATTATGTTGTACCAGTAAGAAATGTAATTGTGCATGAAGTGTCTTTGGACATGGATCAGGTTCCAGACAATACAATTCAGGAGGAAGAAGAGGTGGAAGAATTTGAGCCACTACCAACCAAGGAGAAAGAGGATGAGGACATGGCATAAACTCAGTGAGCATAACAAAGTGAGCAATCCAGGGATTAGAAGAAAAAGTGGTTGCTGAAAATTCCCCACCTCTGATTTCATGACAGATAGCAGACAATGATGAAACCGTTCTTCTGACAAGTGAAGGCACTGTATACAGGAAGCGAGCTTCGGACACTCCCCATGCACCATTGTACATTCTTTTACAAACAGGTCTGAAAAGCCACATGCTAGTGAAAGGACAAATTTGCAGTCACTCACATCAACTGCACCTGCTCCTCAGTCAACAGCACCCACACAGCATTGATTGCAAAGTACAGAGAGAAGACTGCACACACGAGAAGAGCCTGTTTAAAGACTCCCAACGTTTGAGGAGCGTGGAGTTAATTTACATGGGTTAAGCAACAAGTTCACCTTGACACCTGAACAGTGTCTTGCGAAGGAAGCTGGTTATTCCTTTGGACACCTCTTTTCTGTGTTCGCATATGAGATTGCATCATCTGCATGCTTGGCAAAAAGAACAGACAGGGTAGACTCCGACTGCCCCTCAACTGCAGAAAATGGGCATATTTGCACCAGAATCTACACAGGGAATTTGACTGATTGACAGATTTACACAGACTGTCAGAACACCACCTTTGCCTGCAGATCCCACAGCACGCAGACACCATATTTCCCTCAATGCACCAGTCGACCTTTGCTGAGGATATTGAGTATGTCACAAAATATCACAAAAGACACATACATCTACGTTTATTCAAGGACAAAATTGGTATATGAATTCCTTTCTACTAGAAGCAGAAGGATACTGATGACCCTTGGTCTCCTTGATCTAACTGAGAAATTACCTACCACAAATATATGACCTTGTTGTGGAAGCAGTTGGAATGGCAATGGACCACTGTGTGGGTAAAATAGTACACTTAAGAATGGACATTGGCACATATTTCCAAGGCATCTGAGAGCACTGGGTAACCTTGACCTGTACCTCTTGCCAGCTAAGCCCATTAAATCAGCCACCATATGTCATTAACCATAGGCCCCCTTGTGTATGGAAGGGTTTAACAGCAGGTCCAACAGGGGACTTGATCTCTTGAAGAATGTAAGGGAGGATGGAGTGCATTGGCCCACTGCATGAGGTTTTCAAGTGTACTTTGTGGCCACTAAAAATGAATTTGATGTTAGAGCTGTCCTGAGGGTTTATGAAAGTATGCATGTGCGACCTGCGTTGCCCCTGTCCCCAACCTTGTGGCAATCCTCATATGCCAGTACCCACCACTAAATTAGATGGTAAGTATAAACCAGAAGATCAGCACCCGCTTTAAAGTCTCCTACAGTACCTGCAATATGTTAAGAAAGCTGCATCCCTCCTCCCTTTTCATTACCACCATATGCTGGTGCATCTGCAAGAACAATGCAGCACAGTGACCGACTAATGCAATAACCAAAGCTAGATCCTGGACGATGCCTATTTAACACCTAATAAGTGTCAAATGTTGGAAAGCCTAAAGATGCAACTTGGCGGGTTAGACTGCAGGATGTGCTGGCCATTGGCAAGGATGTAGATGTTTACAAGCTTGACTAGAAATAGAAGTTAGAGCCAACGGCCAGAGATCAACAACAACATGCAGCACTTTACCACTGCAAAATCTTCAGAGAGGGGGCAAATGTTAGAGAATGTAAGCGATTGTGGGACAGATTCATCCGCCAACCTAGGCTGCTATATTAATCCGGGCCCCCAGGTGAATTCAGCAGGCCCACTGCAGACCAGAAGGTTAATGCCTACATTCTCAACAGATGTCAAATGGGTAATTAGGAGGATGTGTTGCAATTCTGGATTGATATGCAGTCAGTATGGCATCTGTACGTTTTCCATTTGCTGTGGAAAGGTTAAGCTGCCTCCTTGCTAGCATGCAGTGTGAATAGGTTTTACACATTGCAGGGCGTTTTGTCACAGACCACAGTAGATGCCTCAATGACACACGTATGGGAGAGCTTTATTAAAATGAATGGGCATCTTATCCCCAAAAACCATGCTGGGTGGAAAAAACAGACCCATGTCTTGGAAGACCACACAGTAGATTCCTCACATGCTGTATATTTGTATGCAATCCCGCTACAGTCACATGCATGGAGCGACATCAGAAAGGGCGGTGGAGACGTTGGCACTGACATTAGTGGTGGAGTACACTGCAGAAGTAAATCTTCATATGGTCCTTCATCCTCAATCTGTTTCTTCTACCAACCAGTGCAGCCACTTTTCAAGTTCTAAGACCATGCCCAGAAAATTAGAAGTTCTACCTCCATTTATTTGGCTCTATCAACAAATTGAGCCACTAAATGCATTTTTTTCAGCACTCACTCCCTGCACCATTCCCACCATTTGACTTCACTCTCATCTAGAATAGAATGAGCTGGTGCATGAACATGTGCTTTTCCATGGCATTCACCACGTGATTATCACTGTGCATTGCCTTTTCTGCCCACATGCAGCACAGCTTGAGGTCTACCTCAGGATACTGTATTGGTCTTGGTGGTGTAGTGGCAGTGGTAGTCGATGGTGCCACTGGGTCAAGCTATACTGGATCAGAGAGGTGCATTTGAGGATATGGTTGGGCTCAGGAATGGTTGGAGGTTGGTTGCTAGAGCATGTCCGGCAATGGGCTGGAGTGTCATCTGACACTAACTTGTCAACTAGGTGCATCTGTGGCACATGATATAAGCTGCTTGAACACATCACTGTGCCACAACCTAAAATGCAAAAGCTTACACACTGAGAATATGCCCAAGACACTCTTACTTGGGTTAGCACTATGCACTATCTTCTATCCAAGGGTGCATGTTACTCTGCCTGCCTTCCCTGACAGTCACGCCCTCAGGCAAGGTGAAGTATTGAATCACCTATGACCAAATGGTTGGGATGTCAGGGATGGGTTTGTCTTCTGATCTGATTGGTTTACTTCTAACATGCAAATCCTCGAAAGGAGCCAAACAGGAAATGGTATCTAGGCGTAGATGTTTAACAGATGAACGGAAAAGGAAAATGAGCCACAGTATTTAAAAGAAAGTTACAGGAACCAATGGATTTTCAGCTTCTTCCTGAATAAGGAAAGAAAGTGAAGTTTCTGCCGGCCAGGGGGTAATCTGACCTCACCCTCTTGAGGACATCCTGAGTACACCTTGCCCAATCGCTGTTCTCATGCATTATGGCCCTTAGACAGCTTAGCAACCCTCCCAAAGATCCCTAGATGGTGCTTTTCAAAATGGGAAGTAAGTGCAGCAAAGAATATGCTGCTCACAAGCCCACCTGCATAGGTTTCCATGAGAGCGATGACCCACTCTGGAGATACTGTAGACTAGCTGCATGAAAGGACGTCCCTGGGACATTGTGAGACAACCCCATGCAGCACCATGGACGGGGCCTGCTCACAGTCCCCCTCAGGCAGAGATTAAGTGCTAGCAGACACCAGTGGGATCACCATGGAACAAGGAGTCCATGAGAGGAGGCCCATCTGACTCCAAGATGGTGGAATAACTTTATACGGATGCTAACATATTATATGTAATATTACATTAATAAGCTTGTGTACTGCTCCCATCTCCTCCATAGAGGTATTGCAGCACCGGGGCATGTCCAGATAGCAGTGTATTTTGCCTCCACCATGGGCAACAAGGATGTGCTCTGTGGAGGGAAGGAAGCAGAGAAAAGTGGGGAGAAGGATGGGGATGAAAGGGGAGTGGGACCGAAACAGACTAACATCTGGAAGGATATTAATGGAGGGGAAAGGGAGAGGCTGGTTTATTGTGAAAGCAAAGGTGCATGAGTAGCTTTAAAACACTGTTTTGTGATCAGCATTTTCCAGTGATGGCTCTTTCTTGTAAATCGCTGTGTGGTATTAACATCAGTCAGAGCATGGCTGTGCAATGTACTCGAGATGGCTCAAGCGTGCCCTTGAGGTGTGGAGGCTCGATTGCCAGGTGTCTCCTCCCAACCCCCGGGGAATTCCTCTGGGGCAGACAAGCCAATTGTTAGAAGTCACTGAATGAAGAATGTGCCATTTAGAAGATCATACAAGGAACACAACGGGAGAGTGGGAATAGAGAAGAAGGAGGGAAAAGCTCTATAGGAGCAAAGCACTCATGGCCTCTTAGTGAGTCCATGTTCACTAATGTGATCTGTGGGTAGTATAAAGGCTATACATGTATGACCCCTCCATGAGAGCAAGTTCACTGATGTGAACTCTTGATGTGCTAATGTTTGGCGCAAGGAAAGCAATTGTCTTAATATGAGGGGTAGCAATTTGAATAAAAGAAGTCTGTGTTGTCCCAGATTATGGCTGGATCTGGTTGGCGCCTTGAAACAGGTGTGTATAGGCGCATTATAAATGCCATATCATATCATATTTTTGAATCATACATTTCCAAGAATATGGTGCATATGACCCATTCCATTCCAGACTATGATGATCTGTCATTAAACTTCAAGCCCAGTCTGGACTGCCCAAAGCATGGAGCCAGGAGGAAAGCACACCATTGATAACATCCACCTGATGTAGAAGAGTTCGAGTGCAATGGAACAATAAAGATCATTAGACGGTCCTGGCCCTGAGAGTTATAATACCGAGGTGCCACACCAGGCGAAAATCACAATATCACAAAATACAACAGCGGCTGCAACACCAATAACAGATCCCCTGGGACGTCATTTGGGGGTTGCCAGGGGTCGCAGCTGCGAGCTCTGAGGTCCCATTTGCTACCCCTGTGGTCTCCCTTGCTACCCCTAAAACATTTTTTTAACAACTCTTTTTTATTTTTATTTTTTACAAATTGAAGCTCCTTGGCTGTGGCCAGCGCCATGTGGCTCTTTGTTTCAGGTGTGGCTGGCTTTCTTGTTCAGGCCACGGGCCTCTTAAAAAAACAGGTGGTTACACAAGTGTAACTCTTTGAGCAGTGGCCCTAAATCAGAAAGAATAGGAACAACAAATAATTTGTCTTTCTGGAATTCTATACTATAATTGCAAGACTCATTAAAGGTTTATTTCAGGCACACTTCAGGGGTGAGTCACTGATTTAGTCTGCTCTTAAGCACCTTTATTTCACAATGTAGACAAAAAAGTCCAAAAAGTATTTAGAGTAGAATAAGCATCCATTTCGGACCATGTATTTTGCTTTTTGCAAGTTGCAGTTATAGCATGATTTTTCTGCCGTTGTATCTGTTACGATCATCACAAGACATTCGTCTTGGGAGGATAGTTGAGGGGCAGCATACTCGCCTTGGAAGCAAGACGAGACTGAACACCACAGGTTCGATCCCTGGGTCCGCGCTTAGAAACCTCTAGTTATTAAGCGCGTTATAAATAACATATCATATCAATCTCGGTGTCCTCGGTAACTTCACAAAATCCTTGTGCCTAAAAGCTTATGTAAAGTGTAGAAATGTTTGACTGTGGCACATAAAGTGGCCATTGATTTCATTGTACCACAATTAATGCTTTGTTGTAATGTATCTATCTTTCCTATCTCCCTGGCATGCTGTTCATGATGTTTATTTGCATCTATCAGGTAAAGAGTGCCCAGAGTACGGGATGCCGTGTGAGTGCGTTGCATTCGCAGTGCAAATCTAAATTCTCTAATACAGTGTTATGAACCCTCCCAATGGTATGTATTTTGCCAACTTCTCAAGCCTGAAAAGTAAATTGATGCAGGCTTGACATGTGGCCAACTCTGCACCAGACCTGCAGAGGAACTGGCCTGCTGTTAAATCGCAGTTACCAGTTTAATGGTATCCATAACATACTGTAATTTGCTTTCTGAATTTGAGAACATTCAGACATGTAATTGCCCGTTTTACTATAGCCGGTAAGATAGCTAGAGCCGGTAAGAAAGCTCAGTTGGTTGAGCACTCGCTGCTGCGATGTGTGTGTGATCTGCATGTTCGATTCCTGGCAAGGCCAACTCAGCCTTTCTTACTCCTGAGGTCGATAAATGAGTACCAGCACAGGTTGGGTGATATTGTATGTATATTTATTCTATATAAAGCGTTTAAGCGTAAGTGCTAAATAATAACACATTAATATTTGGCCATGGACGTCTGCTTGCATGCACAGTAATTGTGTAATATGGGCCTACACACACTCATCTTAATGATAAATATGGCGATACATTCTTGTAAGAAATGTATATCACATTGTAGTGATATCGTAACCATATTTTTTGTAGTGTACTTACGAACAATGCTATGTGATGCCACTTCCTGTTTTGTAAAGGGGTGAAAGGTCATGTTCAATCCCTTACTGTGATATCACTTTGGGGTGGGGTCAAAAGACATCACTTCCACTTACTGTGATGACATCAGTGGTCAAGGGTAGTGTGATGTCACTTCCGCTACCCCTGGCATTTTGGTGAAATGACATCCCTGCGGATCCAGCGGCTAAAAAACATAAATGGAGCAGAAGATTGTGCAGGGAAAATAGCAAATGTAAATCTCCAAGTGGGGTACACGTCAGGAGAAATAAAACATAGTAGTTGTAATTCAGTGGTATTGTAATAAAGGAAAAAATAAAAGTGCATAAGAACTGAGGGTAGAAAAGTGCACGGTCTTGCAAGAGTCGATGATGGGACATGGCATATGAACAAAGTCACAAAGGGGAGCAGAGATACTTCGGGGTCCACAACGATCGAAATCGCATTAGTGCACAATACAGGAAATGCATGGCAGTGGATGTCAGGAATGCCGGAATAGAGAAATACGGCAATCCAGGCAAACCATCAACAAAAAATGGGCAGCCGGGTGTAAGAAGGGACATAGTATAACATTGGAGCAGAACACAAGCTAGGATAGCAGAGTTATACTATAACTTAGTCACAGTAAAATATACCATTGCACTGCATAAAAGGAATCACAGTACGAATGAGGTCACATGGGAACAGAACATGGTACAACACAGTTATATAATAATATAGAAGTGCGAAACATGTGAAACAATTACAAAACAGCACATTGCACACAACATAGCGATGCATAGTAATAGTTTAGTATAGCAAAGCAGAGCGTATGGGGAGAGTCGGAAAATGGGGACAGGTGGGACCAGGGCTCAAAATAGCATAGCTTGTATATCTATGGTGTATCAAAACATATGGAGCAAGTACATAATAGTAGGGCAAGAAACCATCTCACATAGGCGACACCTGTGGGCACAGTTACAGGGAGGATGCAAAGCCAAGTAGGGTGACGTCGGTTGCATGGAAAAAAAGAAGTCTGCAGGTCGGCTTGGAAAGGTGGTGGGACCAGGAATAAGCAACCATAGAACAGCCACACCAGTATCACTCTTTGATAGTGCTATTTCAGACATAACTTTACACATAGCACTCTGACAATCCCTGTAGAGTGTGAAAGGCGTATGCGATTTATTGTTGAAATCTTTGGGGTGGTCAGTCTCAGGAGAAAAAGCCTCAGTGCCTTTGCAGCAAGGCTGTGATCTGGAGCTGTACTTCCAGTGGTGGCCAGTAGGTGGCCTTATACATGTGTGACTTTTTAGCTGAAATGGCCTATTCTACTATCACATTGAGATTGGGTTTGTTCTTGCTTGTTTTCAAAGCAACTATAATATTAATTGGTGAATGGTACACAGCTCTCACTATGTAAATATTGTGAACCAAGATCAGCCTCAAAATAACAATTCATATCTAATCTGCATCACTGAACAAATGGCATCTTTGTTGTTACCTTGCGCACATCTCTGTGCCCCACTACTCACAACCACGGTCTGTTTTCAGAAAATAGCTTGAGGGGTTAATCATAATATGCAAGCCCATTACCGTGTAACAAGCAGACAGGTACCCACAAACAGCCTGGCAAAGACTAGCCCCCGAGTATCTTGTGCAAATGTACACAATGTATTGTCCCAGAAGGATGGATGGTTGGGTCGACATTTGCAATATCAGCAGTTAATGTTAATGTTTAAAGTATTTGTACCGCGCACCATCACCACCGGAGTGGTCTCCAGGCACTCTAAAGGATCTGAAAAGGTGGGTGTGAAAAAGGGAGGGGTTGGGGGTGTTAGTAGGCTGCAGTGGGAATAGGAAAGTGAGAGTTATGATGTCCCGTTGGCAGCTTCAGTTCGGTTTGCACCGTACGCTGAGTTTAGGTGCGGTTTTTGGGTCTGTGCTTATTCCCATGTGCTGTTGTTTCCCGGGTTATGCGTTGTTAGTCTGTTGTTTCAATGTGGTGAAGTATGTGCGGATTGCTGTGCAGAGAAATTGTTGTGTGAGTTTCTGTATGAGGAGTGTATGGTGAATGTTGAGGTATTAGAGTTGGGTTAGCAGGTTTTCCTTACCTCTATGTCTTTGCGTTTCTGTGCTCAACATTTGCGATTATTCTGTGTTATTGGGATTGTTGTTTGGCTGCCTGGTTGGAAGGGATGTTGAGTAGTGGCAGTTTTCCTCGGTATTACTCTAGTGGTATGTGTACTTGGCTGATATAGGCGTGTTTGCCCCGCCCTATTTTGGCGAACGATTGGTTAGAGGATTCTGTCCCTCCCTGCCCATCCCGTTTGGGAACCTTACCTTGCTAAGTTTCCTGTGAGGACTAGCCGTATGTGGGCACTCTCTGGTTAGGAAGATTGGGTAGGGGTCATAGGTTCTTCCCTGGAATTCTTGTATCCCGGAGGGTCTATGCTTCCTAGTTGTTTCCTTCTGGTTCACAAATGGTAGGCAATGAGAAAAGGCCTGGGTTTCACAAGGTAGTAGACAATGAGAGACACACCTAGGTTTGAGAATTCCTTGATAGTAGGAGAATGGCCTAGGTTTCACAACATGGTAGACAGTGAGAAACGTCACAATTCTATCTAGATGTGACACCTGCTAAACTTCACACATCCATCTAGATGCTGTACATACCTCACAATTCTATCAATATGTGACACCTGCTAAACTTTGCAATTCTCTCCTGATGTGACACCTGCTAAACTTCAGAAATCCATCTAGATGTGACGCATGATAAACATCACATTTCTATCACGATTTATGTGCATGCTAAGATTCACAGTTCTATCTAGATGTGACACCTGCTAAACCCTGCAATGCTATCCCGATGTGACACATGTTAAAATTCACAATCCTATCTAGATGAGAATGGTAACAATATGGCTAACCTTATAGATGTGAGAGTAAAGCTGGATCTGGCTGATAGGGGATGAAGGCTAAGTGCCTGGGGGGCAAGAGTATGTAGGAGAATCTGAGGGTTGATTATAGCCTGGCTAGTTAACATAATGGTTTAAATGTGAGTAAACGCTACCATGCCAATGTGGCTTAAACATGGGAATAAGCTATAGAATACGAATTAAATCGAAAGATATAAAAAGATAAGTAGATAAGTAGAGTGTCGTTTCCACTGTCTGGATTGACCATTTAGGTAAGGTTTGTGACCCTAAACCGGACCACGAAAATTCCAATGAGCATCCATTCTGCCTAACTTGACCAGCACTTTTCTTTGATGAAATGTATGAACATTGCTGTTTTTTTTTTTTAAAGCAACAAAATACATAAGATCTACTGAGACAGCATGGCCATAATATCAAAAAATCTCACCTGTTTACCACATCCCAAAACCACATGAATCCCCTAACGAGACATTAACCCAGCATGTTTGGCCATATTGATAAGAAGAACAACAATGTCCTCAAAGTTTCAGGTGGTTCCTATAGCATTTGGGGGGGGGGTGCTGTGTCTTCACCACCCTTCCATGCGGCTTCTAATGCAGTAATTATTTTGCTTCTGGTTCAGTGTCTGTGCTTGCCAAAAGGAAACATCACATTTGAAAAATATAGCTTGTTCCCCTCTCCACCAATGAGTGTTCCTGCTACCAAAGAACAGACAGCTGTTTAGGGTTTCTCCTTCATAAGCCCAATTACAGGACCATACAGAGTGTAACATGGAGAACAACCATGAGGGGAGTGTGGGATTTAGGAGTTTGTCAGTGAACGTGGGGAGAGACGAGGGAAGAGAGGGATGTGAAAGAGAGAAAAGGACAGGTTGAAGCAGAGCTAAGGAGAGGGAAAACAGGAGGTGGAAGAGGCTTTTCTGGGATGTGAATAGAGAAGGGACGTAGAAACGACCACAAAAGTGGAAGAGAAAGGAGGTGGAGGAGGGGAATGTATGTAAAGAGTAGGACAGGACACATTTAAATTCAGAGGGGGAGGAAGAACAGTGGAAGTGGGCCCAGAACGGGACAGAGTAGGAACAACTACCTAGGGTGGGAGGAAAGGAGGCAGAAACACATCAGAGGAGTATGAGAGAATAGGGAAAAGCAGAGTGTGGAGAGGTTGAGAATAGACAATTAGAAACGGTAAGAGACGTACTGACGAATAAGAGCAGCAAAGCAGAAGCTGGGACGAAGAAGGGGTGTCAGAATCATTTAGGACTTGGGCCTGGAGGATACTTCTATTTTGGTGGAGAAAGGGTGAGAGACAAAACTGAAACAAGAGCCTTGGCGAGGCGCTCTCTAATTCAGTTGTAGGCTGGCAGGGAAAGGCCGGAACAAATTCCAGACACAAAATCGGACCGGACCCAAAGAAAGGAGCGCCATCTTCCAGTCAAGAGTTGCGAGTGGACATTTTGAAAACCAATAGGTGGAAGCACTGAAGTACCCAGGAGACAACCTGCCAAGGATGTCATTTCACCAAAATGCCAATGGGTAGCAAAAGTGACATCGCACAACCCTTCACCTCTGATGACATCACAGTAAGTGGTGTCATTTGACCCACCCCAAAGTGACATCATGGGAAGCGATGGAACACAACCTGTCACCCGTTGACAAAACAGGACGTGGCATCACATAGCATTATACCTAAGTACACTACGAAAAATATGATAATGATGTGTTATTTATAGAGCGCCTTAATCCAAAGCGCTTTACAGAGCACATATTTACATACAATATCACCCAACCGAAGTTGGTACTCATTTATCGACCTCGCAAGGATGAAAGGCTGAGTTGCCCTTGCCGGGATTCAAACCTGCAACAAGCAGGTCACGCTCAAATCACAGCAGCGAGCGCTCAACCCTCTGAGCTATGTTACCAGCTAAATATATGTTTACCGGCTAAAAATATGTTTATGATATCACTGTAATGTGATATGCATTTCATACAAAAATGGACCACCATAGGTATTGTTAATATAAGTGTATATCGGCCCATATTGCCAGAATGCAAGCAGATGTCTAAGGCCAAATGATGATGTGTTATTATTTAGCACTTATGCTTAAGTGCTTATTATAGAACAAATACACATACAATATCACCCAACCTGTGTTGGTACTCATTGACATCAGAAGGATGAACAGCTGAGTTGCCTTCGCTGGGTTTCAGACCTACAACCTGCAGATCACGCACACACATCACAGCAGTGAGTGCTCAACCCACTGAGCTATTTTACCATCTATAGAACAATTACATGTATGAATGTTCTCAAAGTCAGAAAGCAAATTGCACTCTGTAGTGGATACCATTAAACTATTTACCAGCAGGCCAGTTCATCTGCAGGTCTGGTGCAAAGTTGGCCACATGTCAAGCCTGCGTGGATCTACTTTTCAGGCTTCAGAGGTTGGCAAAATACACACCATTGGGACGGTTCATAAATGTGTATTAAAGAATTTAGAGTAGCGCAGGGAAAGCAGCACACTCACACAGCATCCTGTATTCTGGGCTCTCCTTACCTCATACATGCAAACAAACATCCTGAACAGCATGCCAGGGAGATAGAAAAGATAGACACATTACAACAAAGCATTAATCGTTGTGCAATGAAATCAAGGGCCACTTTATGTGCTATGGTCAAACATTTCTACACTGTACACAAGCTTTTAGGCACAAGGATTTTGTCAAGTTGCTGATGACACTGAGTGTGATGATCGTAACAGAGACAACAACAGAAAAAAACATGCTATAACTGCAACCTGAGAAAAGCAAAATACATAGTTCGAAATGGATGCTTTTTCTACTCTAAATGCTTTTTGGACGTTTGTGTCTGCATTGTAAATTTGAGGTGTTTAAGAACAGACTAAGGGCCTCATCAGAGGTTTGGCAGTATCCCAGCGGCAAATCCGCCAGGATACCGCCAACTCAAATAGCATTACCACAACTCGGTCCAGGCGCTATTAGCGCCGGATCACAAGTTGTGGAAAGGGGGTTTCTTCCCATTTTTTTAAGAGTTCATAGGACTCTATGGGGAAGTTCTGGTGCTATTAACCCCCGCGCTAATAGCGCCGTGGTAATAACGCCGCAAATGGGCACAAAGTGGTAACATTTCGCTCCAGCAAAAAGCTGGAGGTAAATCTGCTACTTTTCACCCAATTTCGCAATTGAGTGAAGCGGTAATGTGGTGGTAATAGTATTACCGCCTCATTTTTACCGCTCCTCTCAACCACTGGTGACTCCCTAAATCAGTGACTCACCTCATGAACTGTGCCTGAAACAAACCTTTAATGAGCAATTAGTGTATAGAATTGCAGACAGACAAATTATTTGTTATTCCTATTGTTTCTTATTTAGGGTCACTGCTGAAAGTGTTATACTAGTGGAACCCCTTGTTTTTTTAGGAGGCCTGAAGAAGAAAGCCAGCCAGTCCAGAAACAAAGAGCCACATGGAGCTGGCCACAGCCCAGGAGTTTCCGTTTAAGCAAGGGTGACCACAGGGGTAGCAAGGGAGCGCACAGGGGTCACAGCTGCGACCCCTGGCGATCTCCATATGATGTCCCTTCAACCTGCTTGACCGCATCAGACGACCTAGGGTACCAGGTGATGGTAGCTGTTATTTGAGGTTCAGGGAGAGCAACTGGTGACCATGATGAATCTGGCAACATCCAAGAAGAAACTCAAAACCAAGAAAGAAGTGGTTAGGACACAATAACTCCCAGAGATTGTGAATGACTGTTTAACTTCCCTCGAAAGACAGCACTAAGCTAAGAGACAAAGGCAAGGACTAAAAACAACTGTCTGGAATGAAGAAAGGCCTGAACAGGGTGGAAACCTCAAACCATGTGTTGCACAGGTGTAAAACATTTTGCCCAGGCTTTACTGACCTGTGAGCTCTTCTGTAAAGAAAATCAATTCACTCCAAATTTCAAACTCGTTTCTGAGTCATCTATGGATCCCTCCACCATTATCTATGGTGTCTGAAATGGGAACACAACTCTTGAGACAGTTTGGTCCAGCCTAAGATTCCGAAACTGAAAGAGAGCACTGGACCAGTGGTTGAAACCTCCCTCCTTTGTTTATCTTTCCCTCAGTGGTAGAGGGGCCAGTAGAAAATATTCAAAATCAGTGCAATGCAAAGACAGTCTAGTGTAGCTGTCATTCCATAATTTCCAGCCCAACTGCGCTCCTCTTCTGAGTTGGAGGAGGAAGACTTTACCTTGGTCATTGATGAAGAACTGGAAGATGATTAGCTATTCTCTGAGAGGATGGAAAATACCAAGGAGAGGAGAATGACAAAGCCAGTGGCATGCAGGGCAGTCGGGCTGTTGGTTCCAGCTAAAGTTAGAAGTTAATCTCCTTCCCACACCTTCATAGCAGAACTCTGAGATCTGGAAGATGATCAAGTAGATTAAACCACTTGTAGACCTCACCCAGCTTTTCACCCAGGGGACAATAGACACTGAGCTCACACCTGATCCTGATGTGTCCTTGGAAGGGATCCTGAATGAACTCATAGATAGCCAAATACAGCCAATTTGTCAGCTGAAGTTTATGAAACCCCAGCCCACTAGTGCATCACAAACTCTACCTCTGGCGCTACTGAAGTACTGTGAGGGAGAGTGCACAGAGGTCTTCTTTACCAACTTTGAATGCACTGCATAGGTGGCGAAATGTTGCAGCCTTCCAATGTAAGCAACCATTCAAGTCTTAGATTCTGATGGGGATTTCTCTTTAAATGATCTGAAACAACGAATCCTAGAGATTTTTTGTCATGATCACGCACTTTTTCTTCAGATCCAGAGCATAGATAACAAGTGGATTGAGGAGATGATGGAGCAGCTACTAAAGGAAACTTTGTTGCTGGACAAAAACTCCTTGTTATTGCTATGTTATTTCCGACTCGTAAAGCACACCGCGGCTCATGGGTATCCTGCACTATTGAGACCCCAACAGAGAGAAAGAAAGAGAGGAAAATATAATGACAGAGACCAGACCATACGAGTTTTTCAGAATAAAGGAACGTTTTTTGGGCTTTTGAAAACATATAGTGATGTTCAACTGATCTCAGAGATAGCAGAAGGGTATTACAGAGGGTTGGAGCTGCCACAGAGAAAGCTCTGCCACCTAAAGTTGGCTTCCGATACTGTGGGACACAAAGAAGGTGGAGATTAGAGGAATGAAGATTCCTGGTAGGCCTGCAGGGAATAATCTTGTCTCAAAGATAGGAAGCACCCTGTCATTGAAAGGCTTGATGTGTTAAGCAGAGAGCTTTACACTTAATCCGGCTCTCAACTGGGAGCCAGTGGAGTCTATGCAATACAGGTGAGACATGGGCAAACCTAGGTAACCCAGCCACCAACCGGGAAGCAGAGTTTTTGCAAAACTTGTAGTCTATTCAGATGGCACTTAGGCTGAACCTGCAAAGTCGCATTACAGTAATCAATAATCCCCAAAATAGAGGAAGCAACTACTGGTCCATGAAGAAGATACTGAATATAGGGTATAACCTTTTTTAGTGATTTAAGCTTAAAATGGCCAGCACTACACTTAAAACTAATTTGAGGCTGAGGAGACAGGGAGGCAGTGATTTTAATTCCCCAATTTTATACAGCATCAACCAGGGTCAGGAGCGTGCCCAGGGATGGTGGCCAGAACTCAGGGGACCAGAGTGACCTTGTGGCGATGGTACAATCACCAGAATTTCTGTCTTGTCTGCATTCTGGTTCAGCCAGTTATTGTTCATCCATTCCCCGATGTCCGCCAAGCATCACCTCAGATGGGTCGCAGTTCCATTAAGGTTTGATCTACTAGCAGAATCTGCAGAGTGTCATCTGCATAAGAATAAAAATGACAACCATGCGAATGAATAAGACTAGCCAATGGACGAACATAAACATTAAAAAGCAAAGGAGAGATTGCAGACCCTTGAGGAGCTCCTCAAGTGAGAGTAGAAGGAGAAGAATGTTCCACAGACTCCAACCCCGCCAAGATGCTGGCAGAGGATGGAGTGCTCCATCGTGTCAAATGTTCCTTGCCCCCAAACCTCCTTCGTGTGGCACATTTACTGACCCACACTGCAGCAAGCAATACAGACCACTTATGGGAACCCTAATTCTAACCAGACATGCTCTACTTAACCCGGAGACCCAGCAAGAAAATTATCCAACCTCGGGACATGGAAAGATGGTATATAACCATCCCAGATACCATTGGTCCTTTCTGAACCATGTACCCTGACAATAACAGACAGCACCTCAGTGCTGTACCCTTGAGCTAGAGGGAATGTGGATAAGAACAATTGCTGACCTCCACCAGAAGCAATGGCGAGGCCTATGCCAAAATACTTTGCCTGCAGAAAGATTTGATACATTTCAGAAAGATGTCCAGAAAAACCATGGAGGAACACAAGTACACCAGTTATTGTTACCCTAAACAGGATCCGATAGCCTGGGAAAATTGGTGAAGGTAATCAGAAGGATCTAAAGGAATTCCTGAAGGCAGTTTTGACATGCTAACCCAAGGTTCCAGCATGACAAAGTATAGTGGGCTCACATTCCCAAGCAGTCACCGCTCTTTCCGACTCCATTCAACAGACATTCTTGCATTCACCCCAAACTCCTCAACTCTCTGAGGGTCAGTTGCCTTCCCAAGCAGAGAGTTGGGGGCATATCTCTTTTTTTCGGATGGGGCTTCCCTCTGGAACAGTCTCCCTGCCTCTCCAAAACTTGAGCAGAACCACCTTGGTTCCGGAAGCAACCCAAGACCTCCCTCTTTGCTTCCGCCTTATCTCTTCCTCTCCCCTGCTGATTACCTGTATGATCCACGCACTGGTCACCTTCTGAATTTGGGCTTGGGTCCCTGCCTGTCCAGTTGCAACCTCAGCTTCATCTTGGCTCCCCCAGCACTTGTGGTCTGTATCTGTAACCCTACCATCCTCTTTCTTGCACTTATGAGCCACCCTTTGGCTGCACTTCTGAGTACCTGCACTGTGCCACCCGTTGGCTGCACTCTCTGACCTGCACTTCTCCATCCCCCCTCCCTCAGCACTTCTCACCTCCCCCTTCTATGCTCTTTCACGATTGGAATGACACAAGGCCTAGTAAGATTGTTGTTTTGTCCTACCTCTGTTTCCCCCTCCTTGTCTTGTTGCGCCTAGAAACACTTGTGTACAGGTGCATTACAAATGCCATATCATATCAAACAGCGCCTAACTTATCAGTCCATACTAATTACTTTTGTCCATGAACACCTGTATATCCATTCCAAGGCCCAAGTAGATCTCAAGGAGAAAGAAGAGGACATCCAGATGGAGGCAGCAGTAATGGCCAGACTCCCTGAAAGAAAGTAATTTTATGAATTTACCTTCAATCCTTCTCATATGGTATATACTGAGTGTGGAAGACCCCATCAGCTCATGGTTAAGATAGACACCACATGTTATGGGGACATTTAAATTAGTCATGGGTGAACTCTTAAATCCAATGGCAATAAGTTCAAATGATTTTAATAAAAGCCAACCCTCCCAGAAATTCTGGTGTAGTTGGTTTGTCTTGACCAGCTCTAGTTCCAAGGTCTCTAGTTCCTAGGTAGTTCTAATTCCAGGGTGTCATTCTGACACATATTCATAGACTGAAAACGTGCACTGGGTCTAAAACACATAGAGAAACTTTCTGCCCAAAACACTGTGCTTTAGCTTTAGTGGGGGCATCAGATTGGCTGTTTGTTTGATGAGCCTTTTATATACAATGAAGCATTGGCAACTATCAGGAAAGGCTAGCTCATCCCATTGCTGTAGGACTGTACTTATGTCTTTTCCCAGGACTATGCCAATGGCTTAATGAAGTTCTATACACAGGTCTGGGTAAACCTGTTTTTTCCCTGCTAAGAAAGTTTAAGAGGAATACATTTTTCACAAACTCCCGAATCGCAATTCTTCTAGATTGATTGCTTCAGAAAGCAAGCTGTATGTTTATGTCTCATAGAGTGCAAACACTCACACAAAGCCATATCTTGGTGCTGTTTGAGCAATTGCAAAGCTGTTTAGTCATTTGCAACAGAGTATGGATTCGCACAGGTCGGCTGATGGCACAGTGACAAATACTCTGCAGCTTATTTTCGAGTATCCCATAGTTTGGCGACATGGACCCGTTATGGTGAACTTTGTCCCTGCTGCCACATTTTCATCATTTGCACATCAGAGAGCAAAAAGGTGACATACACGCCGTGCAAATGAAGTAAATGTCGGCGGCCATATATGCATGGCAGGCAGTGGTTACAATATATGCCTATGAACGGAGCAGCAGAAATGTAAATCACGTTCCGCACCTCCTCTCGGCCATACAAATCCATGCAAATGTGCTGTGACGGTAAACTATAGCATGAAATCTTTATGCAAGTCTTTAACACTGCCCATTTAAGCAGGGATCACAATTAACTCCTATGAGTTACAGAAAAAGTGGGTTTTTAGCTGTTTTCTAAGTACGGGTGACCAAATGTCCCAGTTTTGCCTGGACTGTTCCAGAATTGGGTCCTCTTGCCCCCGTCCAGAGAGACTTTTGTATTTAAAAATCCTGTCCCGGTTTTGGGGACAGGGAAGGTGACTACTTAAATCTGTACAATCTACAAACTATTTAACATAACATTTATAAACGAAATATACATTTTAATCGTTTTAACAGTTTAATATCACATCTCTGCCATCCCGTGATGCCCTCCAAACCCCATTCTTCCAGAAGCCCTATTCATTAACTCATCATGCCATGGGAGACTGCCTGAGAAACAAATATATATCAAGGCATGTAAAAGCAAGATGAGCAAAGACTCCTTTGGTTTTAAATGCTTACATTTACAGACAAAACAGCAGAGTTTATATCAGGAGCAGTGCTGACATTGGAAAGTATTTATCCATTGCTGTGTGATCACACAAGATAATGTGGGGGTTTGTAGTCCTAGTTTTATGTTTATAGCCTAGACGCTGTAGGGGGGTTGTAGTCCTATGTTTATGTTTGTAGCAACCCTAGTTCTTTATTTTGAAAACCTGGTAACCATACTCCAGTGTGCCTAGAAGAATCACTCTGAACCCAGCATCTCCCCAAGGCAGTGGTATTCAAAATGTTTTACACAAGCCCTGTTTGAGTACAAACAGTTCTACTGAATCCCCCTCCCCGACCCCTTGAGCAAAAATATTGTTTCTGGTGTCGAAATAGAAAGTATATCGTGCCTCCTATTGTAATAAATATATTAATATTGTATTACGCCAAGCTGCTCGAAAGTCGCTTGCATAAGAAATCTGTGTTGCAAGGTCCTGACCTTAAATCCATGTAAGCCGCCATTTTAGGTCAAACCGCCATTTTAGGATTCATTGTGTAAAAGTCACCATGTGAGCTAAAATGGTGGACAATGTCATTCCAGAATACAACATGGCCGTCTTGACCTCTGTACATAGCTAATGTGTAATTTTCCTGCAGGCCACTTGTTGAGGTCATTAACTGAGACCTTGTCCTTCATTGACCTATGTGTAGAAGGATTACTCGTGCAATGAAACTAATCCACAAGCATATGTTGAGACAATGTATTCAAATATTGAACGAAGAACATCTGTTTAACTACATTGTATAAATGTTTAAGAAGGCCACCATGGAAAACTTTAGAATACACAGTTATTGCATACGCTTGTTGATACATGTATTAAAGGAAAACCAGTTATATGCAGTTATTTGAGACTTGGTACGAACCCTAGATTGGTGATGTATTAAAAGGAATATTAACCCGAAGTGGGGCTGGACATCGCGCCTACTAAATGTATAAAAAGCGAATGCATTCTAATGTACAGCATCTCTCACTGAACACACTGAACCACGCTGGAGTTCGTTGTGTTGTACTGAGGGCCGATAGCTATCTGATATTGCTCTGTTTTTTGTAACTGGGTTCAGTATAAAATAAAGTACTTTGTATGTTCCTTTGTAACCCCTGTTCGGTGTATTTCCTTTTGGGGTACTCAGCCTCGATATTTTTTTTCTGTTTTCACAGTTGGCGCCCGAATAGGGACCCTCAAGTTTGATGCCGGATTGTTGAAGGTTGACGCACGCTATCGGACCGGGATCGGACGGTGTGACATAAGGGCCCAACTGAACGAGACGCGACACCTGAACAGCGCTATACGACCCGATCCTTGAACGATAAGCGTTTGGTCTGAGATGGCATCTTGACGAGGGTCCACTTATCGAGGTGGGCAGATTTGCCGAAACCACCATACATAACGTAAGATTAGTTAGGTACGATTCTTAGAAGTACCGATCGGTCCTCCTTAGGTTTGGTCAGGTGAGTTGTGACCCGATTCTTAATTTAACCCTGACAATTTGAATTTTGGCGCATTGTATCTGCAGACACAATTATTGACCAGGTAACACCAAGAATTTGAGATATGCCTGGGAAATTGTCTACCTGCTTTAGGGCATTATTCCGCAGTGATAGACAATCTTTGGAATTTAGCCATCCCGCACCACAGGAGGGGTCGCCGGCATGTACTATGTACTGTAAGTATGGCATTGGAAGTATAGTATTTAATGATATTTGGCACAGACAAACCAGACATGCCTCCGAACTTCAGTGGCCAATCAATGGTAGTTTTGAGATCCCTCGTATTGAATATTTGGAGTCAGTCTTGTTAAAGAAAAAGGCTAGACCTGCAGCATTTGATGTTTTGCAGAATTGGAAAAAAGAAGCGTTGCACCAACTTAAAGGTAGAGAGAAACATGCACGTCGTCATAAAACGAACGCTGAAAAAGCATTGTTATATGACCAAAACAAACAGTCAGAGGCGACTAAAAATATGGATAGGGCTTTCTCACTTGGAATTCAGAAAATCTATCCTTCTAAAGATCTTCATATTTCTGATGAGTTTATAGACAAAATATTAAATGAACGAAGGCCTGGTGCCTCTGCTCCACCTCCGTATGTTCCTCTTCCCACTGCTCTACCTCTTCCTGCTGTTATTCCTGCTCTTCCTGCTCAACCTGTTGTTCCTATTCCTCCGGTTTTTGTCCTTCGACCTGCTCCTCCGCCTCTTTTTATCGCACCAGTTATAGTACCTCCATCGAATTTGCCTGCTCCCCCTCTTCCAAGTGGTCCTGAGCCACTTGTAATCGATCGAGGTACAGGAACAAAAGTTGTCACTCGTAATACTGTACCACCGGAGAAGAAACGTGAGTTAATTGCATGGGCTAAGCATTGTATGGAGAAGGATGATCAAGCTAGCGTTTTTGCCACACTTTGTAATACGGATAATTTTCCTGAGAAAAATGTTTTTATTGAAGGTTTAGGGATTCAGTTATGTATAATGTGGGGAAGATTAAATAATGCGGATGTTCCGCAAGGGTTAAGGGATCTAAATACTCTAGCGCTTTCTAGAGACACTGTGGAGAAGGTAAATGAGCATGTCGAGAGGTTATTTGGGTATAGAAAGGAGGTAGAAAAGTTACAGAATGAGGATGATGAAGAGGAGAATATGTATGTACAGAAACGGTTCCTTCCGTGTCGTAAACCGATATCGGAGGAAATGCGAATTTGTAAGAAAGACTGGATTAGATGGATTTCAGACATATCAATAACTCCAGTTGAGGTATATGACACAAATAGTCAATATACGTTAGAAATGCATAGGAAAGTGATACAGGTAATGGTAGAATACCTGCAGGATGAATGTGTAAAAAGGAAGATTAGTTGTCCCACAGAGTTATTGAGCATTTATAAGAGAGCTTTTTCACTTGACACTTCTTCGACTGCTTTAGGGCTCGACTTGGCTCGGAGTCACCTATTTCTCAGTTGCCTATGAGAGAGGTTCCTCCGACATTTGTCCTCAAGGTTGAGGTTGCGGCCGATGCTGTAAATAATATAGTCGCTGTGAACATTCCTGCACATTATGTATCACAGTTTGCTTACGTCCCGTTCTCAAGACAGGAAGTGAATACTATTAGGCAATCTATCCCCGATATTAGTAAAAATCCGACAGGGTTCTATAAAGAGATAGAATCCGTTTTGCAGTCCTCAGGGTTCACCTTAGGTGACATTGATTTGTTGTTTCCTGTACTCCTGCCCGTAGATTTATGGAAACAAGTTAGAACTATTGACGATGTACCCGGGTTGGGAGATACATGGGCAAATATAACCAGACTCGATGGGGAAAGGCCAGCTGGCGAAAGACCGCAACAGGTGATATTAACTCTGCCTGATAGAATCATTGCTAAATTAAAAACCATAATTCCCGAAAAGAGAATTATTTGGGACAAGCTTACAGCCTGTGTCCAAGGAAAGTCTGAAGGTGCTACCGAGTTCTTTAATCGGTTCAAACAGGTATTCTCGGATTTCAGTGGACAAGACTTAGGCACAGAGTCTGGGAAAAGATTATTTGTGGACAAATTTGTATGTGAATTGCTGCCTGACATCCAGTCACAGATTATGTCTTCTGAGAGCGCTTGGCAGGCGAAATCACAATCAGAAGTACTGCACATGGCTCAGTACTATGAGAACCGTGTCGATAATGAAAAAGATAAGATTGAAAAACAGAAAGGCGATTTAAAAACTAAAGTGCTCTTGCAGCAAATTGTTAGGGGCCCCAGAGGGGGTAGTTCTCAGGTTAGAGGTCAGTATGTCCCGCGGGGGAATGTGCCCTTGGGTCCTGTGAATATTAACCAGTGTGCTTATTGTCGTCGAGAGGGTCATTGGCAAGCACAATGCCCCATCCTTCAACAAAGGTCGAATAATACATTTGGTAATATGGTTAGGCGATCCAGAGGTCGCCCGGGCGTAGGGGGCCCTGGTAGAGGTCAGTTTACACAGGACCCTCAGCCACCTTTTTCGCAGGACAATCAGACTCCGAGTGCGGACATCAGGAATATATTTGATCATCCTTCCGCTTCATATTTATCTGAAGAGCTTCCTTTTGATGATATTCTGTTTCGTTAGGATTGCCCGAAGCAGAGTTTGGATCCTACACCTATTCCCGTCAATCAGAAAGGTCCCTACATTGAAATGGTGGTGGGAAATAGGAAACATCCGTTTTTGATAGACACTGGAGCACAGAAGTGTTCCATTGATCATTCGTGGGTTCCAAACATTCCACTGTCAGGGCAAACCAATGTTTCTGTAGGGTTTTCTGGTACACCAGTTGTTTGTCCAGTTTATATGCCGGTACCTATTTCTTTGGGTCCCTTTACGGACCACTTTCCATTTCTGTTGACTTCGGATTGCGGAGAGAACTTGCTGGGGTTGAATTTGTTAAAAGAATTGAATGCAGGGATTTATTGTTCTTCTGATGGAGTGCGCTTGACGATTTCACCACAGCAATTTTCTGCCTCGCAATTCTTGACTAGACCTTTGCCTCCAGAATTCATTAATGTACCAGAGAGCTTGTGGGCTGTCGACGACAATGATGACGGTGTTTTACAGATTGAGCCTGTCAAAATAGTTTTGAAGCATGGAATTGAGCTGCCACACATTCCCCAGTATAAGATTTCAGTCGAGGGCGAGCGAGCTTTGAAATGTATTGTTTCCGATTTTGTGCATCGCTGGGTGATTGAAGAAATTTCAGGAAGTTTGTGTAATAGTCTGATTTTACCCGTGTACAAGAAAGGCGATAATGTAATTCCATTCCGTTTTATAATTGATTTACGTGCCATTAATAAAGTTGTGGCACCACAATTTCCAATTGTGCCTGATGTAACGACAATCCTAACCATGATCCCAGCTACAGCTACTTACTTTAGTGTTGTGGATTTAAAGAATGCGTTCTTTAGTATTCCTATACACAAGGATAGTAGATATTTGTTCGCGTTCACCTTAGGGGGACGCTCGTTTACCTTTACTCGTGCACCTCAAGGGTACACAGAGAGTCCTAGTATTTATATTAGGGCTTTGAAAGAACAACTTGATACCCTTGAATTGCCCTCTACCTGTACTTTGCTTCAGTACGTTGACGATGTGCTTCTAGCTGCTGACTCTGAGAGTGCATGTAAGGAGGGCACTGTGTTATTACTTATTCATCTAGCTAAGCATGGTCACAAAGCTTTGCTTAAAAAATTTCAATATTGTTGTCAGGAGGTCGCCTATTTAGGCTATCTCCTGTCAAAGGAGGGAAGATGATTGACACCTGAAAGAATAAAACACATTTCTGGCATGTCTGTCCCAAATACACAGAAGGAAGTTAGGGCCTTGATAGGTATGGCTTCTTACTGTAAGTTGTGGATCCCAAATTTTTCACTAGTAATCAAACCGATGTTGGCTTTGACGAAGAAGGGCATTTCTTCGCCATTGCCAGGGAAAGCGGTACACTAGCAGTCATTTGACGTGCTTAAGCCTGCATTATGCTCTGCACCAGTTTTGGGCACACCAAACTATGAAAAGGCCTTTGTGTTGTTTGTGCATGAATGTGATGGATGTGCTTTGGCTGTATTAACGCAGGAACATGGAGGGAAGAATAGGCCGTGCGGTTACTATTCTTCCGCCCTTGATCCTGTAACATGCGCTTTGCCAAGATGTTTGCGCGCTGTTGCTGCTGCTGCTGCGTCTGTAAATCAGAGTGAAGGAATGGTCCTAGGCCATGATCTAACCCTGATGGTGCCTCACTCTGTAGATGTTCTATTGAACCGAACTCAAACGCAACACCTCACTTCTGCACGGTTGACAAGATATGAATTGATCTTGTTTGCTCCTCACATTCAAATTAAGAGGTGTTGTGTCCTTAATGCGGCTGAACTCCTACCTTTTCGGCAAGATACTACTTGCGGCGATGAAGAGTCACATGATTGTTTGTATACGACCGAACAAGAAACAAAGGGTAGAATTGATTTGAAAGATGCTCCTTTGGATAATCCGCAAGGAGAGCTGTTTTGTGACGGCTCCTGCTTTAAACTTCCAGATGGTACATCCACAGCCGCTTATGCAATCACTACATTGAGCACGGTTGTGGAAACTAAGAGAATTACGCATAATTCTGCGCAGGCTGCAGAGATTATAGCATTGACCCGAGCTTGTGAACTTTCCGATGGGCTTGCAGTAAATATATATACTGATAGTCAGCATGCCTTTGAGGTGGTTCACAACTTTGGGAGACTTTGGTCAGAAAGAGGGTTCCTAACTTCGCATGGCACCAAGATTCAACATGGATCCCTAATAGTGCAACTACTCTCAGCGCTTGCACTCCCTACTCGGTTAGCAGTTATGAAATGTGCAGCACATCGAAAGATTGTAGATGATATTGGAAAAGGGAATGCTTTCGCTGATCAGATAGCTAGACAAACTGCCACAGATCTCTTCACGGAGATGTATGTTTCAAGGGAGACTGTAGATGCCTATGTAATGGATGAGGGTGTTGATGTACGGGATATCCAAGCTGATGCCACAATGGAAGAGTCTAACAGGTGGGCTGAAGGCTTGGGGAAACTTGATGATGATTGGTGTTGGGTGGAGATGGTCGAAGGAAAATGGCTGTTACCTGACGCCTATGTCATGATGATGGTTGTCATGGCACACGGCCCTACACATGTTTGTACCCAGCAGGTTACGAAAATGTTAGAAAAAAGTTTGGGCAAATGACAAGATTTTGAAAATTGCCCAGCGCTATGTCCAGAACTGCATGATTTGCCTACAACAAAATGTGGGAAAGGGGACATCAACTCCAACGGGAAGTTTTGGCCCACCTTCTGTCCCCTTCGAAGTTATTCACTTTGATTTCATTGAAATGGAACGATGCAACAATTTAAAGTATGTCCTCGTGGTCATTTGTGCTTTTAGTAAATGGGTTGAGGCTTTCCCTGTTAAAGATGCTACAGCCATGACCACTACGAAAACCATGTTATAGGAATACTTCCCCCGGTTTGGTTTGCCGAGAGTTATCTGGTCGGACAATGGTCCACATTTTGTCGCCGCTGTAATTCTACAGATATGTACAGCGTTACGAATTGACAAACGGTTCCATTCGGCCAGACATCCTCAGAACGCTGGACTAGTAGAAAGACACAACAGTATCATCAAGAACAAGCTCGCTAAGACGTGTGCCGGCACCAAACTAAAATGGCCGGACGCCTTACCGATCGTGTTACTAGCCATGCGTAAAACCCCTCAAACTAAGACTGGGCTCTCTCCATTTGAGGTGGTGATGGGGAGACCTGCCAATATCTGGAACCTTCCAAAATGTCGAACTTTAAAGAATGTTGAAAATGTACTACTTTCAGATTATTGTAGCCAATTGACTAAAACCTGTATTTGATTTCTCACCAGGTACGAGAAGCTTTACCTGTGCGATACGAGGGCCTGGGCCACAGCATACGGCCTGGGAGTTGGGTGCACGTCAAATCATTTGAGCGCACCTCCTGCCTCGCGCCTCGCTGGCGTGGGACATTCCAAGTCCTGTTGGTCACCCAGACAGCGGTGCGGGTAGCTGGACGAAAGAACTGGATCCGCGCGTCACACTTCAAGAAACTTCATCGCCCTGTGCCACACGCTACAGAAGAAACAGACCCCCTCGCTGATACTGCAACCAATGATCCCAAAGCAGTAAGCAACACTGAGAGTGTGTCGGAGAATATCTCTGAGCCCGGGAGGCTTGGGGAAGCTGCAATTTTGTCGTCACAAATTTTGCACCCAGAAACGGCTGTTTCAAATTCAGCCCCTTCACTTGCCTCCGACACGTTGCCTCCAGCAGGAAGTGACAACATATTGTTTCCGGATCAATCAGTACCAGGAAAAGTACGATATAACCTGAGACCACGAAGATAGACTTACGGCACAGTTTTGCTGTGCATCTGATAGACTTACGGCACGGTTTGACTGTGCATTCGGAGAAGGAAAAGAGTCATTGAGGGCTTGCTTTTTGCCCAAATTTGAGAAAGCGGATTCTGTTGACTGGGGTGGTGGAAGGACTAAGAAGTCGCTCGACCGGGAGGTCGGCAGCAACAAACTTTGGAGTTTTCGTTTGAAGACTACGATGCCCGCCACCGCTGCCGCTTGTATGGGACTTGTAAATAAGGGGTGACCAACCGGGACAATGGACAAAATGACTGGGCCCCGAAAATGTATTGCTGTATTCTTATAATAATATTTGGTTTTTTAATAGTCGGTGCCTTAGGATTATGGTACCTCGAGGAAACTCACTCTTTAGAACTTTTGTTGCCTACTGAAAGTGCATCCATTGTTCCTACTCCCTTTGTACATTTGCACACTTTATCCCCTCAGGATTCCCAGCACAGACAAAGGTACCAGAATAACACTCTACTACTTATCATGAATGCTACACATACCATTTTTAATAAATCCAACTGCTGGGTCTGCTCATATTTACCACAACACGGGGATAAGGGGCTAGGTTGGTATATTCATCCTTTACCGTTGACAACTGCCTGCTATGCTTCTCTTAGAGCACTGTTCTTTGTCCGATGGAATGATAGCATCTCAGGGAACTTTGATGGCACCAATTTGAATAGTTTTGAGAAACGTTTTTTGACTCCCATGGGATGCTCGCTTTTTGCAAATAGGAGTAAACTGAATGTTGCTTCTATTAGGCCTTCTGACAAACTGTCTCGTCCTTTCCAATCTTTGATTTCCTTTAAAATGGCTCCGATAGGCAATAAGGTTGCTATGCCTCCTAGCCTCCATAGCCCCGATTCAGTTTCTTTTTGCATACAGAGGAATGGAACTCAGCCAATGGGAAATTCTTTAGGTTGTGCCAACGTTGCTAATTTGACTGGGGAGAACAGACCTTTGTATGTAGGCGAACCTATCTACTTTGTCTGCGGTAATGTAGCATTCCCGTGGTTGCCCAGGGATTGGCAGGGAACCTGTTATTTAGGGATCCTGTTACCTGGGGTGTTTATAGCTAGTACAAAAGAAGTTTCGAAGGCTCGTCCACGGCAGGATGGGAATGGTCACACCCCAGCACAAGTCTTGGGAGATATAGCTAAATCAGTTGTGCCATTTTGGGGGCAGATAGCAAATTCAGAAGATATCAGAAAACTAGCGAGAGTACTGGAGAGAACCATCAACCGGACCACGGACATACTCTATAATATGACGTTAGAACAAAAGGCGATAAGATTAGTAGCACTTCAAAATCGAATGGCATTAGATGTCATTCTAGCTGATCGTGGTGGAGTATGCAAATTAGTGGGGTCCGCTTGCTGTGTTTTCGTACCAGATTCCTCCCCAATTATCTTCAAGGCAATACAGAATCTGCACGACCTTAGTTCCGAAGTGCATGTTCCCGAGGGAAACTGGGATCTGAGCGCTTGGTTCTGGGACTTCTTGCGATCTTGGGGTTGGAAGGTGCTTTGGTCTTATTGATTATTTTGGGAATACTGTTGTTTCTTTGTTGCTGTATTCAGTGTCTGCCTGGTATGTGTTCGATACTAGGGGGATGTTGCGCACAAGCGATAGGTTTGATAGGACATAAAGTGTATGCCCCAGATAAGACTTCCAAAGAATGCATATTGAAGGATATTTTATCAAAAGACCTAATGGCAATAGATATTTCTGATAGTGATTCAGGGTGCATGGACAATGATGCATGGAGTTATTTGCAAGGAGATCCAAAGTAGTTTTTAGCACTTGGCATAGGCCAAAAGGAGGGTTTGTCGAAATAGAAAGTATATTTTGCCTCCTATTGTAATAAATATATTAATATTGGCCTACGCCAAGCTGCTCGAAAGTCGCTTACGAAAGAAATCTGTGTTGCAAGGTCCTGACCTTAAATCCATGTAAGCCGCCATTTTAGGTCAAACCGCCATTTTAGGATTCGTTGTGTAAAAGTCACCCTGTGAGCTAAAATGGTGGACGATGTCATTCCAGAATACAACATGGCCATCTTGACCTCTGTACATAGCTAATATATAATTTGCCTGCAGGCCACTTGATGAGGTCATGAACTGAGACCTTGTCCTTCATTGACCTATGTGTAGAAGGATTACTCGTGCAATGAAACTAATCCACAAGCATATATTTGAGACAATGTATTCAAATACTGAACGAAGAACATCTGTTTAACTACATTGTACAAATGTTTAAGAAGGCCAGCATGGAAAACTTTAGAATACACAGTTATTGCATACACTTTTTGATACATTTATTAAAGGCAAACCAGTTATATGCGGTTATTTGATACTTGGCACCACCCCTAGATCGGTGATGTATTAAAAGGAATATTAACCCGAAGTGGGGCTGGACATCGCGCCCACTAAATGTATAAAAAGCGAATGCATTCTAACGTACAGCGTCTCTCACTGAACACACTGAACCACGCTGGAGTTCGTTGTGTTGTACTGAGGGCCGATAGCTATCTGATTTTGCTCTGTTTTTTTGTAACTGGGTTCAGAATAAAATAAAGTACTTTGTATGTTCCTTTGTAACCCGTGTTCGGTATATTTCCTTTTGGGGTACTCAGCCTCGATATTCTTTTTCTGTTTTCACACTGGGGCCCCACAGATGCCATATCTGCTTATGTTTACTATTAAAAGCAGTCATCATACTTCCTTTTGAAGAGCCTCAAACCCCCCTGGATATCTTTCTGGCACCTCTAGGGGGGCCAGGGCCACAGTTGTAAGACCACTGCCCTAAGAGTTTGAGAAACAATGGACTCCTCTTGCATGTTCACTGGCAACCAATCTTCTTTAAAGCTCACCCTAGCTTTTTGCCACGGACACTCGCCTTCAAGCAACCACCAATCACACTGCACAATCTCTTCTCCAGCAGCAATGTTGCGTAGATCATTTGTTGTGGCATTAGAATTTAAAGAAAGTAGCAACACATGATGGGGACAAGCTAGCTCTTGCCTTCTGTGCAGTTGCACTATACCTGGCTATGTATTAATGTATTTAGCACATTTCACTGGTTGCACTGTCGCCTTTTTTAGTCTGACATAAAATGCGTGCTGCACACCAAAATGAAAACTTGCTTTGGGTAGCTTCACACAGCTGGTAAAGTGCTATTAATGTGCATGCGCCATTTATTTTAATCTGAGCCGGAGTTTTGCGCACAATAAATGACTCGTACATTTTAACCCAACAATGTCCTACAGATGATGTGGGATATATGAGAAGGCGCACGATATTCAGAGTAGGAAAAGATAGTATTTAGAAAATGCAAGCAGCGATGCTGCTTTAAATTATGAAAAAGGCATATATATTTTTTTTTCAAATGTGGTCAGCGGGCCCAGTTTCTCGGGCCGATTCTCTATTAGCGCTGCATGAGACAGAGTTGCACAGATGCGCCCCTCTGGAATAATATGCCTTGACCTTTTTCAAGTTAAACCATCAGAAATGACTGCTACCTCTCGCCAATTTCCTTTCCTCCATTGCCTCGTGGGGTCCAATCCAAGCCGGGGGAAGGAGGCCATTTTAATAAGTAAAACCAATATCATGGCGCCACTTCGACCCAACGGATCACGAGTTGAAGATTGATACTGCGTGCGCAGTTCCTGATAGGCACGGGCTGCCGCCGCGAGCTGCAAAATGTCAGGACATCAAAGTCTAGTACGCAGGCATGTCTGTCTCTGAGCAAGGGAGAACTTCAAAAGCTCAACAGACTGAAAGGCAAACATATATGGAGTGTAATTTTCTGAATGCATGTAATATTGGCCATTTGCCACTTTGCTGATATTGCTGCGTAGAGTGTCGCATTTATGAAGAGGTCACAAAATGCACGCTGGGAAAAGTGCAATAAAAAGCTTTCCTAAGGAAGAGTAGTGCTAACCCAACCTTTAGCGCATCTATTAAGAAAAGGTACATCCGTCTACAATCTAATCAATGTTCTAATATGTCAAAGGATGGGAAAGGAACTATAGGGAAACCACATCTTCTTTAAAGCGGAAATTGCGCAATGATGGAACGAAAAGGTTGCATGTGAACAAAGGGCCATCTTCTTGGGCTGTGTGACCGCTGGAGCACCACCTATATGAATACTGCAGCCTTTTATCAAGGAAAACAGGTAATAGATTCAAAGCCTTGATTCCCGCAGCTTCATCCCACTGCCATCATGGTGCAGCATGCATAACACAGCAGGTCAGATTCAACAAAAGTGGTGCAAGTAAAAAAAAGGGTGCAGAGGATGCGCTTTCATTACCTGCACCTCTATAAGAAATGTGCAGATCACCTTATTCACATAGGTGACCGGGGTATTTCTTGCGGGCTAGGCAGCAGCGTAAAAGATGCAACGACCCCAATGAATGCATTAATTCTTGGGAGTATGCTCCATGCAGTCATGCCTAATAGGCTCCCAGCACCCAAGTGAGTGCTGGTGCTGGGTGCACATTTGACTGCAATAGGCCTTTAAAGAGCCAGTCATTGTAAAAATACATGGAAAAAGAAGAACATAAACATTTGTTTCCCGATTTGGGGAACAGAAATACAAATGGAACAGCAGGGGTTCAGACTAGAACTGTTGAAATTAAAAACAATCATTACAGTGTGACAAGTGGTCTAATTCTCTTAAATTGGCAATCTCCTACAGCTGATTGGCTCCCTTCTAGCCTTTATCAAGTGTGCCAATCGTGTCTGCTGTTTTAGAGTCTTCTGCCTGGTGTTGCCATACCCATAATGATTTGTCTTCAAGAAGTGGGGATGGGCCACAGGAGGTTTGGGAGAACTGTGAGCATCCAAGATGCTGGAAACCTTCTTTCGACCCGTGCTTCTCTCCGGGATAAACTAACGCTGCCCTCTTCTCCTGTCTTCCTACATCAAGGGCCTCATTACAAGTATGGCGGTAAGGCAACAACGATGCCGGTATCGCTACCGGCACCGTTGCTACCGTACCGCCATGCTATGAGTTCTGCTTGCGGTGCCCTTGCAGCCACCAGGACTGACCTGGTGGCTGTTCCGGCACCCGCGAGCAAAACATGATGGTAGCACCGGTGCTACCAACCTCCCCATTCTCATTCAGCCCTATGGAGCTGAATGGGGATGGGGAGTCCCTTATTACCGGCACCCGCGAATGGGCAATTACCGGGTCTGCCAAACTGGGCATGAGTTCTGATTAGCAGACCGCACTTTCAGAAACAGTACTATCTGTATAATTTTATTATTAAAAATCAAAAAAGCTAAGACCTGTCCACCCTCACATATGACATTTTGTTACACACAGGATCAGAAACGACCATGTAATGCATTACTCACTCTCATTTGTACTTTGAAATGAGCAATGGGAAATGTGGGCCTCATTCCGAGTCCGGTGGTAACCCTTCCGGTGCTACCGGCGTGTTGCCACTGGACCTAGAATGAATTACCAGTGCCAGACTTCCTGGTGCCACCGGGCAATTCCAAGTCCGGCGGCCGGGAAGTCAGGCACCGGCAATTTCCTTAATCCCCATTCCCATAGAATATGGGAATGGGGACACGGGAACACCGACACTGTAAACAACTGAGTATAGTTAACAACGGTGCCAGTGCTCCTGTGACAAGTCTGCCTACTGTGGCTGCTGCGCCTGGCACGGTCAGACCTGTCGGGCACAGCGGCTTCAGCAGGCAGACTTGTAGTTTGCCGGTCCAGAAACAACGGTGCTGGTAGGCTTACCGGCAACGTTGTTTCCAGACCGGCACACTTATAATGAGGCCCTGTGGTTCTTATCAACATATTTTTAAAGAACATCCCATTTCTGAACTCAGGAATATGAAGACGTACCCCCTTATATGCTCAAATGCTCAAAGGAGGTAGTACAAGTGAACTGAATGTGTGCACCTATGTTGCATTCACAATGCACACATTCACATGCTTTTTTGTGGATACATCAACACATTGTTGATGCAAGTAAAAGGGCGGTGCTTGCACAACTTAACACTTGTGTAGCGGATGGCTCAAAAAGTGCCCAGCTAGATAGGGATGGATACTTGTCACCTAAGGGGCACCTAGAAATAAAGACACATGCATCAGGGTTTTGTTAATACAATATTTTATTTAGTGTGTGCATGGATTTGTGTGGTTACGTGACTTGGTCTAATCCAAGTTCACCATAGGGGTGGATAGAATGTAGAGGAAAGAAGAGAAAAGAAAAACAAAAGGACAGGACTCCTTTGTCCCAGAATGGGCTTTGCAGGGAAGAATTCCAAATAAAACCATTGGGGGAGAGGAAGAACGGTTGAAAGAAGAAAAGGAGGAAGCAAGAAAGCACAAAGGTAGAAAAAGGAAATAAAAGAAATCTCTGCTGTGGTCACAGCTTCACGTGGACCTATGGAATCAGAAAAATACAATATTAAGACTTTTACACCATGCAAAGGAAAATACACCGACACGGGCTTGTACAGATTCCCAGAATCTTTATTACAAAACTGAACAGTATTGAACAAAGTACACAAATAGCTATTTGGCTGTCAATATATCACAGAGACCACCAGCAGGGTTCAATATGAGCAGTGAGCAGAATTTGCTAGCTGGACATCACCGTATTTAAACAGTTTGTTATAATGATGTCCAGCCTCTTACAAGTTAATTATTCACTGGGCTAGGGTCGCGCCAGATTCGTTTCCTAATTTACATATCTCGTGCATGCGGTTTACTCTTAAATGCATTTACTAACACACACTATTATTCTTTAATTTAACGTTACACTCTTTACATATTGCTTTAATACAGATCAAACAAATGTTTTGTATGTCGTAATAGGATAGCATTATTGTTCTTATATACTTGTAGATTAACATTGCTAATTCAAGTAATCCCCTGATCCCGAAGTCAACAAAGGACAAGGTCTACATGACCCTAACATGTAGCCTGAAGGCAGGTTGGACATTAACCCTCCTACAGAGGTTGAAGAGGTTAAGGCAAGAACAGGAGCACACGAGACGGCCATTTTAGACTACAGGGTGACTTTGTACAATAAACTATAATGGCGGTTCTAACCTAAAATGGAGGCTCGATTCACTTGAGGTCATGACCTTGTAATACGGATTTCCTCGCAAAGCGACTGGGCATAGGCCAACATATACAATGAGGACGAAACAATATTATATCAGTTCTAACAAACCCTCCTTTTGGCCTATGCCAAGCACTAAACTACCTTCAATGACTTTGCAACTAACTCCACATGTTGCACTCTCAGTGTACCCTTGTGGTGCACGAGTTAATGTGAATGAGCGTCCACCTAGGGTAAACGCGAACAAATACCTGCTATCCTTGTGTATAGGAATACTAAAAAACGCGTTTTTAAGATCAACAACGCTAAAGTGAGTGGCAGAAGCCGGAATCATGGTTAGTATCATTGTAACATCAGGTACAATAGGAAACTGAGGAGCCTCAATTGTGTTAATAGCACGTAAATCAATTATACAACGAAAGGGAATCGCATTATCACCTTTTTTGTATACTGGCAAAATGGGGCTGGTACATAGGCTACCCGTAATTTCCTCAATTACTCCAAGATGCACAAAATCAGAAACTATACATTTCAAAGCCTGCTCGCCTTCAACTGAGATCTTATATTGCGGGTTGCGAGGCAATTTTATTCCATGTTTCAAAATATTTTTAACAGGTTCAATTTGAAGAATGCCCACATCATTATCATCAATTGCCCATAAGCACTCTGGAACATTAGTGAATTCTGGCAGTAAAGGTCGAGTCAAAAACTGAGAGGCGAGTGATTGCTGAGGTGAAATTGTTAACCGAACTCCATCCGGAGAACAATGTATCACTGCATGCAATGCCTTCAACAAATTTACCCCCAGCAAGTTCTCCCCACAGTTTGTGGTAAGTAGAAATGTTCCGTGAAGGGACCCAGTGTTATAGGTACCGGCAAAGAGACCGGACAAACTACAGGTGTGCCCGAAAACCCTATGGAAACGTTGGACTGCCCTGACAGGGGATTATTTGGAACCGTGAATGATCAATGGAACATTTCTGTGCTCCCGTATCTACTAAAAATAGATGCTTCCTATTTCCCACCGCCATCTCAACGTAGGGGCCTTTATGATGAACGGGAATATGCGTTGGTTCCAAATCCTGCTTCGGGCAATCCTAGCGAAACAGAATATTATCAAAAGGAAGCTCTTCAGAGAGATACGCGGCAGAAGGGTGATCAGAAATGTTTGTGTTATCCGCATTCGAAACTTGCTTATCTTGTGAAGGAGGTTGCTGTGATTCTGGTGCAAACTGACCTTTGCCAGGGCCTCCTGGACCTGGGCGACCTCTGGATCATCTACCCATGTTCCCAAATGACCTTTGCTGCAAGGTCGGACATTGTGCGCGCCAGTGGCCTTCCTGTTGACAATAGGCACACTGGTTAATGGTTACCGGAGCCAAGGGCGCACTTCCCTGTGGAATGTACTGACCTCTAAATTGATTACCCCCTCTAGGGCTTCTAACAATCTGTTGTAATAAGACTTTTGTTTTTAGGTCACCCTTTTGTTTCTCAAGTTTCTCCTTTTCAGTATTTACACGATTTTCATAGTACTGAGCCATATGCAGTACTTCTGATTGAGACTTCGCCTGCCAAGCGCTTTCAGAAGACATAATCTGTAACTGGATGTCAGGCAGCAATCCACGTACAAATTTGTCAACAAACAGTCTTTTCCCTGATTCTGTGCCTAAGTCTTGTCCACTGAAATCTGAAAATACCTGCTCGAACGGTTTGAAGAAATCGGTAGCACCCTCAGATTTTCCTTGGACACAGGCCGTAAGCTTGTCCCGAATGATTCTTTTTTCAGGAACTATATTTTTCAATTTTACAATGATTCTATCAGGCAAGGTTAATATCACTTGAGGCGGTCGTTCACGAGATGGTCTTTCTCTATCTAGCCTAACCATGTTATCCCATGTATCTCCCAACCCGGTATATCATCTATAGTCCTAATCTGTTCCCACAAATCGACTGGCAGGAGTACGGGAAATAATAAATCAATATCACTTAAGGTGCATACCGACGACTGTAAAACCGACTCTATTTCTTTATAGAACCCGGTAGGATTCTTTCTTACGTCGGGAATAGATTGCTTTATGGTGTTCACTTCCTGTCTGGAAGATGGGACGTGAACAAACTGTGATACGTAATGTGCATGAATTTCTCCCGCATCTATTCCTCATGCAGCATTGGCCGGGATCTCAACTTTCGGGACAAATGTCGGAGGGACGACTCTCATAGGCAACTGAGAAGTAGGCAGCTCCGAACGCTTACTAAGCAACAGAGCCAAATCAAGTGCTAAGGCAGTCAAAGAAGTATGAATCGAAAAAGCTCTCTTATAGACACTCAACAATTCTGCGGGACAACAAATCTTTTTCGTTATACACTCATTCTGTAGGTACTCTACCATCACCTGTATCACTTTCTTTTGCATTTCTAACGTATAATGTGTCATATACTTCATCTGGAGTTATCGACATATCCGAAATCCATCTTAATGCATCCTTTATACAAATTTGTGCTTCCTCACCTTTTAATTCACGGCGAGGAGAAAACCGCTTCTGTAAATACATAATACCTAAACTACCACCATCTGCTTCCTCGTTCTGTAACCCTTCCAACACCTTCCTATACTCAAAAATCCTCTCAACATGCTCATATACCTTCTCCATAGTATCTCTGGACAACGCTAAGGCGTTCAAATCCCGTAACCCTTGTGGGAAATCCACATTGTTTAATCTATTCCACATTATACTCAAATGAGTCCCTAATCCTTCAATAAAAACATTTTTCTCAGGAATACCTTTTAAATTTTTGAGTGTGGAAAAAACATCAGCTTGTTCACCCTTCTCTATGCAATGTTTAGCCCAAGCAATTAATTCATTCTTTTTGTCTGGGGACACAGTATTACGAGTCACAACCCTTGGTCTCGCTCCTTGGTCTACTACAAGCGATGCAGAATCACTTGGAAGAGGAAGAGTAGGCACATTCTGAATTTGAACAGGTGGAGGCAAGGGGGCAGGCAAAGGAGCGACGGCTGGAAGAACAACAGGAAGAACAGCAGGGAGAACCGGAGGAACTATAGGAGGGGGAACAACAACGGGAAGGGGCAAAGTGCCGGGAGGAGGGACGTACGGAGGTGGCGCGGAGGCACTGGGCCTTCGTTCATGCAAAAGTTTATTAATCAATTCATCTGACGTATGAAAATCTTTTGAGGGGTATATTTTCTGAATGCCTAATTGAAACGCCCTGTCCGCGTTCCTAACTGACTCCAATTGTTTATTTTGATCATATAACCGTGCCTTTTCGACACTTGTCATATGTCTACGCATGTTTCTCTCTACTCTTTTGTTGCTGCAAAGCTTCTGTTTTCCAACTGTGCAATGCGTCAAATGCTGCAGGTCTAGCCTTTTTCTTTACTAATACAGACTCTAGATATTCTATACGAGGGATTTCAAAACTACCGTTGGTTGGCCACCGAAGATTAGAATTATGTCTGGTCTGTCTGTGCCAAATGTCATTAAATGCTATACTACCAGAGCCTTTCTTACAGTACATAGTACATGACGGAGACCGCTCCTGTGGTGCGGGACGGCTATCTTCCAAAGATTGTCTGTCGCTGCGGAATAATGCCCTAAAGCAGCCAGAAAATTTCCCAAGCATATCAAAGTTCTGATCTTACCTGGTTAAGTAATTGTGCTTGCGAGTACAATGCGCCAAATTCAAATTGTCAGGGTTAAATTAAGAATCGGGACACGATTCACCTGACCAAAGGACTGGGAGGCCCGATCGGGTTACTAAGGGCAATGCTAAGGACCCACGTGTCAGGTGATTTTCGGCAAATTTACCCACCTTGATATATGGACTCTCGTCAAGACGTCATCTCGGGCTACAGCTCACCCTTCAGGGATCGGATTGTGCAGTTTTGTCGAGGAATTCGCTTCTCGTCTAGAGTGGCCGTTTCTGTTGGCACCGTCCGATCCCGTTCCGATAGCCGAGCCAACCTTCAACGAGACGAAGTCGATCTTGAGGGTCCCTATTCGGGCGCCATCTGTGGAATCAGAAAAATACAATTTTTAGGCTTTTACACCATGCAAAGGAAAATACACCGACACGGGCTTGTAAAGATTCCCAGAATCTTTATTACAAAACTGAACAGTATTGAACAAAGTACACAAATAGCTATTTGGCTGTCAATATATCACAGAGACCACCAGCAGGGTTCAATGTGAGCAGTGAGCAGAATTTGCTAGCTGGACATCAGCGTATTTATAAAGTTTGTTATAATGATGTCCAGCCTCTTACAAGTTAATTATACACTGGGCTAGGGTCGTGCCAGATTCGTTTCCTAATTTACATATCTCGTGCATGCGGTTTACTCGTAAATACATTTACTAACACACACTATTATTCTTTAATTTAACGTTACACTCTTTACATATTGCTTTAATACAGATAAAACAAATGTTTCGTATGTCGTAATAGGATAGCATTATTGTTCTTATATACTTGTAGGTTAACATTGCTAATTCAAGTAATCCCCTGATCCCGAGGTCAACAAGGGCAAGGTCTACATGACCCTAACATGTAGCCTGAAGGCAGGTTGGACATTAACCCTCCTACAGAGGTTGAAGAGGTTAAGGCAAGAACAAGAGCACACGAGACAGCCATTTTAGACTACAGGGTGACTTTGTACAATAAACTAAAATGGCGGTTCTAACCTAAAATGGAGGCTCGATTCACTTGAGGTAACAACCTTGTAATACGGATTTCCTCGCAAAGCGACTGGGCATAGGCCAACATATACAATGAGGACAAAACAATATTATATCAGTTCTAACAGACCCCCAGGGCCTAAGACATTTTTTGAGCTCGGGTGCAAAGGCAGTTTGAGGGGGGTGACTCAGCATTAGAACCAGGAGCCACAGCTGCCAGGCACCCACAGGCTGGGGCAGCTGTCGGCACACCCAGGGGTCAGACAGACAGGCCCACTGACAGCAAAGGGCCTGGGCATCGAGCACAGTGCTGCCCCGGCTGAACATCAGAAGAGATGCCCATTCCGGGCTCTGTAGGAGGACAGGTGGCACCGGGCAACCTGAACATTCCCTATGTCAGCCTGGGTGGTGGCGGTGAAGTGGGCCAAACAGCACAGAACTCCTAGGTCATGCCTCCCAGGTGACCCGGGAGTTGAAGAGCAGTGAAGTTCGCTCCATCCCAGAGGGTGGAGCGGTGAACAGAAGTCCCAGACTGCCCCATAAGGCAGCCAGGGTGAAAAGCATGAGACTGTGAAGTCTCAGGCTACCTCGCTGTGGCAGTCTGGGTGAAGAAAAGCCACAGGCAGCCGCGGCAAAGCAGTCTGAGAGAAGAGAAGCAGCCCCCCTGCCTCCCGGAAACCCATTGCAGAGAGTGCAGTGCCGCGAGGATGCTGGAGGATCAGTGAACATGGCGGCATCCCCATGACGATGGGATTGCTACTCGAAGTTACAATGGTGCCGCAGACACCACAGTGAGGCAGGTAGCCCCGCCAGGCCATTCTAGCCACTGAAGAGAACATTCAATGCCACAGGGGTGCAGTGGTAAGACAACCCCCAAGGGCACAGGGCCACCCTGAAGATGGAATTACGATGTAGTTCATGGCAGGTGAGAATGGGTCTGTCCTCACTTGGGCAGGGGGCTGCCCAGAGAGAGTGAAAGGTGCAGGCCCCGTGGGTGCGGGTGGCCCCACATTGCAGTCAGGCACACCAAGAAGAGAAAACATCATCAAGGGACAGGCTCTCACCCAGCCACACCAATGAGAGAACCATGACGGTACTCTAAGGGTGTGGATGAATGGAGTAGTCACCCCTGTTGTGAGATAATATCATATTTGTGATGTATGTCATGTGTTATTTGTATATTTGTGTTCCTATAGAGATGTTTGTTAATAGCTATAATAATGTTTAGTATCTAGTACAGTTAAGTTGGGTAGTGCATATATGTATCACTGGTAGAAATGTTAAGTAGAGGTGCTAGCTCAGGGAATGTTATGTAGGCTATTGTAATAGGATGTAGAAGGGTTTAGAGGGGTGTGTACCGTGGCATGAGATACGTGATGGAAGTGGTGGCCTGCCTGAGGCTGCCTGGTGCGTGGGGCAATCCATGAAGGACATCCTCTGGCCTCATGCATCAGTGGGTAGTAGCAGGTAGTAGGCAGGAGGCCCGCTGCATCAGTCCCAACCTATGGTTGTAACCGTGACCCCTCCAAGGAAGGGTGTGCTGATGGACCAGATACCTATTTAGGACAAGCTCACACCAGGGGAGTATAGATGGGAATTTTGAAGCATTAGGCCGCGTGGGTGAACATGTTCCAGTACATGTCTCGATGAGAACCAGGAAACAACAGCTGTGATGAGTTGAGGAAGGCTCAGGAGTATCATAGGTATGTTCTTCCACTTGGAGAGCACCGTGCATGCATGGAACTGCCCCCAGTGGTGGTGGTTACACTATTGTTATGCCAAAGAGAGAGCTAGATAGTACGGTCCAATGATGGTTTTACCAGAGGAATAGACTTGGACATATTGGGGGTATTGTCACGAAATCTTGGTCTGCCCCAGGGGTAGCACACAGCTATACAAGGATTCAGCACAGCATGCTTTCGTTGCTGCCTGTATTGACACGCGCTAATGACGTAAGTCCGGCGAAAGCCGCTCTGTCAGCATGAACACATGCCCACATGAGTGTGCATTGTAAGGGGACCAGGGCGCCAAACTGTGGTTGCAGTCTCTACCTGCAGCCCATGGTAGCCTGGCCCACAGAGGGACCAAGGAAGCCTTCTCTCCCCCTTGCAATGTCCATCTTCACTGTGCATTGTGCAGGTCTACTGCTTCCGTAATTGCAGGCATGCGCACAGGCAATCGGACCCCTTGTTTACACTGAGCATCCCTACCCCAGCGGCAAGCAACTGGGATAACCTCCTTTTAAGAATGCATGTAGAGGGCGTCCATTGACCATTACAGAAAAGGCCCCCTTTAATACCAGATTTGCTATTATGACGCTCCAGGTAGGCATGGTGGATTTTCGTTCTTTTTCACCATTCCTAAATTCTGGAATGCAATTCCCTTCCCTGTTCGTTCTGCTCCTACTGTCTCATCCTTTCATTCTTTGCTTGACCTTCCTCCTTCTTCTTGAATGAAATGTCGTTTGTACTTCACGTTGCTCATTTTTTGCAGACACATTTTTAGCTGTGTACAGGCCTTTGGTGAAAGTGCTCCATTAACCCAAGTTCAAATAAATAATAAACATCAGCTATCACTCTTTATATTGTATGTGTACATCAATGCACCAAGAGGGATGGGTGCTTGTAATAGCAGGACCCAGGAAGAAATCTGTTCAAAGTACTCGAAGTTATTCTGCCTGGAAGATCATATGCAGCCATATACCTATGTGTCCATTGTAAAGCTTCTTCATAGGCCCCAGATGCGTAGGTGAATCGGGGGGCCTCGGTTAATTCCCAGCGGGCGCCAGGCACTCCATCCTTAACACAGGAGGCGCCAGGCACTCCATCCCTAACACAGCGGGCGCCAGGCACTCCATCCCTAACACAGGAGGCGCCAGGCACTCCATCCCTAACACAGCGGGCGCCAGGCACTCCATCCCTAACACAGGGGGCGCCAGGCACTCCATCCCTAACACAGCGGGCGCCAGGCACTCCATCCTTAACACAGCGGGCGCCAGGCACTCCATCCCTAACACAGGGGGCGCCAGGCACTCCATCCCTAACACAGGGGGCGCCAGGCACTCCATCCCTAACACAGCGGGCGCCAGGCACTCCATCCCTAACACAGCGGGCGCCAGGCACTCCCTCCTTAACACAGAGGGCGCCAGGCACTCCATCCTTAACACAGGGGGCGCCAGGCACTCCATCCTTAACACAGAGGGCGCCAGGCACTCCATCCCTAACACAGGAGGCGCCAGGCACTCCATCCCTAACACAGGAGGCGCCAGGCACTCCATCCCTAACACAGCGGGCGCCAGGCACTCCATCCCTAACACAGGAGGCGCCAGGCACTCCATCCCTAACACAGGGGGCGCCAGGCACTCCATCCCTAACACAGCAGGCGCCAGGCACTCCATCCCTAACACAGCGGGCGCCAGGCAGTCCATCCTTAACACAGAGGGCGCCAGGCACTCCATCCTTAACACAGGGGGTGCCAGGCACTCCATCCTTAACACAGGGGGCGCCAGGCACTCCATCCCTAACACAGGGAATGCCAGGCACTCCATCCCTAACACAGCAGGCATCAGGCACTCCATCCTTAACACAGCGGGCGCCAGGCACTCCATGCTTACTCCATCTGTAGCACAGCGGGCGCCAGGCACTCCATCCGTAACACAGCGGCCGCCAGCCACTCCATCCTTCACAAAGCGGGCGCCAGGCACTCCATCCTTAACACAGCGGGCGCCAGGCACTCCATCCTTAACACAGCGGGCGCCAGGCACTCCATCCGTAACACAGCGGGCACCAGCCACTCCATCCTTAACACAGCGGGTGGCAACCACTCCATCGGTAACACAGCGGGCACCAGGCACTCCATCCTTAACACAGCAGGGGCCAGGCACTCCATCCCTAACACAGCGGGCGCCAGGGACTCCATCCCTAACACAGTGGGTGCCAGGCACTCCATCCTTAACACAGCAGGCGCCAGGCACTCCATCCTTAGCACAGCGGGCGCCAGGCACTCCATCCGTAACACAGTGGGCGCCAGGCACTCAATCCTTAACAAAGCGGGCACTCCATCCTTAACCCAGCGGGCACCAGGCACTCCATCCGTAACACAGCGGGCACCAGGCAGTCCATCCTTAACACAGCGGGCACCAGCCACTCCATCCTTAACACAGCGGGTGGCAGCCACTCCATCCCTAACACAGCGGGTGCCAGGCACTCCATCCTTAACACAGCGGGCGGGCACCTGGCACTCCATCCTTAACACAGCGGGCGCCAGCCACTCCATCCTTAACAAAGCGGGTGCCAGGCACTCCATCCTTAACACAGCGGGCGCCAGGCACTCCATCCGTAAGACAGCGAGCGCCAGGCACTCCATCCTTAATAAAGCGGGCGCCAGGCACTCCATCCTTAACACAGCGGACGCCAGGCACTCCATCTGTAACACAGCGGGCACCAGCCACTCCATACTTAACACAGTGGGCACCAGCCACTCCCTCCTTAACACAGCGGGCGCCAGACACTCCATCCTTAACAGGTCTTCGGGTTTAAACTAGGAAGTGGGTTCTCTCCCATACAAGTGAATGGGAAGATCGGGCCTATGTGCGTGAGTCCGGTACTTAGGGCAGACTATAGTGACTAATGTCCGATATTTCCAACATAATGTTTTGCTCACTGTAAGTCTCTTTAAATAACTTTTAACAGACGCTGAACTATCTCAGTATGTCACCAGTTATTAAAAGTGAGAGGATCCGACTGATTGTTTCAAACCACCTGTGCCTTTAATAATTTTTTGGGGTGGAACGGCAGTAAATATCTTCTTTCCCTGTACATAAATCTTCCCAATGAAGGAATCTATGAACAGCTGGTCACACAATGTGGACCATTTCGATCCCTGCAGAATGACTGCAAGAAGCCGTAAAGGACATTTTACACGGAGAAAGCCACGCTAGAACTTTTGGGTAGGGGGTCAGAACGGAACACAGTGATGCTGGGGGCCGCTTCTCTGCGAGCGAGGCAGAGCGTATTCGGGGAATTGTGAAGCAAGAACACACATGGCGCTTGGGAAAGGGAACCCCGCGTGTGCCTAATTCAGCAGGGAAATCGGGTAAGGAAAGTTCATTCTGGAGGCAAACATGACCCCTATCACGCTGACAAGGTCAGCGAGAGCGAGGCTGACCTGCTGCGTACACGCTGGTCATGGATGTTAAAGATGCCCCGGGGAGGGATGCCTGGCCCATGCCCTTCACATTACCGGGGAGAGCGCAGCTTCCGGAGGACAGCATGTGCGCTCACTTCTTCCTCTGCAGCTAATGGCCGTCTCTCGCCATGCCTGACGTCCAGACCCACTGCTCCCTGCGAGTATCTACACGTGTCAGCGGTTCAGCCGTTCAGCTAGTCTAGCGACCACGTTGCCATATCTACTGCTTTTCTATTTGGAAAAGATTTTGCATGAAAAGCTGGAGAAACTGTATACAATAGTAACATTCCCGATGCCCTTAAAAATGCAGCCATATCTTGCTAGCCACTGGGAGCCAGTGAAGAACCACTGGCAGAATATTATAACCCACATTCCTTGACATCTGCACTGATCACACAAGCTCTATAAATGCGCTGTTGTGGACCATTAGACTAACGGCCTCATCTTGAGTTGGGAGAGGTAGCCCTTAAATGCAGCGGTAACGCTAATACTGCCACAATTATGGGCTGGCCTGATCACGAGTTGTGCGCTAGATGGTCTGTGTCACTTCCAGCTTTTTTCGGGAGGTGAAAATACAATTTAGCGCCCTGTTTTCAGCGCAATTACTGGCAGCTGTATTAGCACGCGTCATTTGAGACAAAAATGCCCCATTGGGTACAATGGACCCAATGGTGAGTTACCGTTAATGCCCAACCCGTGATTGGGCGCTAATAGCACTGGACCGGGTGGCGCTAATGTAAATAAAGTTGGGCGGTATTACCGGCAGGATGGCGCCCAACTCGTGATGAGGCACTAAGCCATGAGATGAGCAAGGCACCCACTCTGGAGTAGGTACCCACTCTGTATTCTTTCCTCAGGAGGTAGGGTTTTTGTAATGTTTTCTAGTTAATTAATATTGCACTCAGTGTGTTTAATTAAAATATTTATATTCCTATAGAACCTTGATTGGGCATTCCTTTATTTTGGACTGTTATGAGAATTGCATTGAGCAAAAAACATTAATCAGCACTGATTGGGTCGCTACTGAACCACATTCACACCCCTCTTGAGAGTACAGTCTTCCCTCAGTCCACATTACTACAAAAGGAGAAGGCGGTTGAGTGTGAGGGCTGAGTAGGCACGCTAGTCTCTACTCATCCTTACACTCCTGCAGGGCAGAAGTCCATTTGTTAAAGTGCTGTCTGGTGATTTACGCACTCATTCACCGCAGTGACCATGCTAGTCTTTATGAGCATTCCCATGCACAACCTGCCCCTCCAGACGCAAAACACATCCTCTGGAATCTCTTTTACTCTAGCTCTGTCCTTTTTGGGCAGCATACTTGAAGATAAAGAATTAAGTGCAGCTATAAACCAGCTAAACCAGCACTGGACACAATACAACTGAGTTAACCACGTGTGAATTTAGCCTCTTGATTTATAAGCAGTATGTGTATCCTTGCATATGTTTATTGCACCGCATTCTCACTAGAAGCATGCACTGCTAAAGCCATAAACGTTGTCTTTTGTATAGGCATTAGCTAAACCTTTTCTAGACACTGCCAATATATGCCCAGGTACTAGCACTATTTGGAAGCTGTTGCTATCTTTTGGCTCGGTAGTGCCATTATGGCATTGCATGTAAAGCGTGGATCTCATGCCTACACAAATGCCAAAATGGTCTGCTCTGCCAATGCTTGCCGTTCTTGCTAGTGACCCCCTTCAGAAGGTCTTCATGTGGGAGCCTTGCATGCAGGGAATTCTGAATAAGGGGAAAACTTTCATGAGTTTTGTTTTCATGCACAGTAATATTGTCAACCATCAGCCTGATTCTGCAGGCTCCCTGCCCCCCTCGAGCCACATCTAACAGTTCATCAGTGTTTCTGCAGCTCTACAGCTAAAGTAAACAAAGAAAAGACAATAATGACAAACAATTGTATGCAGCTTGATGTGCAAAATGAATATCACTCTCTATTGGCAAGCACCAAAGCGATTTATTGTGGTTTATATTCCTCAAGTGTTTCTCCCAATGGAGTGAAGTGGGTCACTGCTCTTATTTCTGATTGGAAAGAAGTTCACGAGCTATTGTATGTGCAATAGTCAGAAATTGCCTGCCTGATTGGTCCTCCCTATGGAGACAGAGGCGATGAATGATGCCGTCAAAATACTTATGTTTCCGCTAATTCTATACCTATTATTTCAATTCAATACTGAATATTCCCTTATTGAAGCTGAAGATTCAACATGTTGGGCTCAGTTGTGTCCACATTGGTAGTAGTGTGCTTTCACCTCAAAACCTGATGTTATTTTTTTTCTTTTCCCTTAAATAATATACAGCAAATCCGTTTGTTAGAAACATTTTCAGACTGATGATTTGCCATTGGTTATCAGATTAGTTTTTGATCTTTCAGATGTTTTGAAGGTCATTGTTGTGTAGTTTTTTCTTTGGATTCCTATCTTAATGTTATTTGATTTTCTTTCCTGTGTTAACTGCATTGGGGAAAATGTATTTTCTTCATTTTAAACTAAAAGGGAGCCGCGGGCAGCAATGGCGAATTTGCTTGAAGCGGGGCTTGTGTCAGCACATGCAGCCTGTGTTTCAAGCAATCTGATTGGCTGCCACACCTGCACAAGAGGCTAATGGCATGTAACCTATGCAAAGTTACTGTAATTATTCTTAATATATTCAGTTCATGCAATCATATTAAAAGGCACAAATGACTAGAAGATTTCCTGTACGGATTGGTGGAACATGTCATATAAAACTCACATAGAATTGACCAACGATCCAGTAAATCTCCCACAGAATTCCCGACACATGAAACCAAATGATATCCTTTAATTCAGGCTGTTCCTTTGGCGACCCCACCATTAAGTTGGCTTGGAGGATGGAGTTACCTTGTAACTCAGAAATCGGTCAACCTTGTGGTGCAGTTGTGGGCATGGTCTTCTAATGTCCGATTTGCTTGATAATGACAGCAGGTATGATATGATATGATATGGCATTTGTAACGCGCCTATACACAGGTGTTTCAAGGCGCGACGAGGCAGGGAGGGGAGGAAAACAAGGGGCCCAGGACCGAGGCCGTTAAGAGTGGTCCAGTTGCAGAATCAGTGCAGTTTCAGTGAAGAATATTAGCTGTTCAGCAGGGGAGAGGGAGAGAGAAAGCAGAGGCAAAGAGGAAGGTTTTGAGGTGCTTCCAGAACCGGAGATGGTTCTCCTCAAGTTTCAGGAAGGCAGGAAGGCTGTTCCAGAGGGAGGCCCCTGCCGCGGAGAGAGATCTACCCCCAGCTCGTTGCTCCGAGAAGCGGCTGACCCTGAGGGAGTTGGAGGCGGATGAGCGAAGGGCTCGGGAAGGAAGATATTTGGGAAGAGAGAGTTGAAGGTATTTAGGACCAAGGCCCCAGAAGGCATTGTGGACAATGCAGAGGGTTTTGAACTTTATCCTCGCAGCCACTGGGAGCCACTGGGAGCCAGTGTAGAGATTTCAGTCCTGGAGAGATACGGTCCCTGGGCTTGAGGCCAAGGACAAGTCTCGCAGTTCTGTTCTGTATGAGTTGCAGAGGGCAGAGAGTGGAGGCAGGCAGATTAAGGTAGAGGCTGTTACAGTAATCCAGCTTCGAGAGAACCAGGGCTCGGGAGACAGTGAGCTTCTGGGGGAAGGAGAGGAAGGGAAGAATACCTCTGAGGAGGTGCAGCTGGTAGTGTGACTTCTTAGCGACATCAGAAATATGAGGAGAGAAGGAGAGTGTGGAGTCGAAGATGACCCCAAGGTTTTTTGCATTGCAGGTAGGAGCAGGGAGGGGGCCAAGGGAGGCAGGCCAGAGAGCTGCAGGAAAGGAGGGAGTGGGTGTACCGATGAGTAGAATCTCAGTCTTACTGGCATTAAGGCAGAGGTCATTGGCGGCACACCATTCCTGGATAGCAGACAGACAGTCAGAGATGAGGGAAGGATAGGGGGAGGCTGAGGGTAGCCTGAAAATGAGCTGGGTATCGTCCGCATAGCACTGGAAATTAGAGCAGAGAGCGGCAATGCGGTGGGCAAGGTGTGCCAGATACTGGTTGAACAGCCAGGGAGAGAGATTAGATCCCTGGGGGACACCACAGGTGGAGAAAAAGATGTCAGAGAGGAAGGACCCCAGTTGGACCTGGGAGGGTCGATTTGAAAGGAAAGAGGTCAGCCACGCCAGAGCCTGACCAGTGATACCCAGGTTTTCACGGAGACGGTTGAGCAGGATGGCATGGTTGACAGTGTCAAAGGCAGAGGAGAGATCGAGCAGAATGAGAACACACGGAGTGTTGGAATCGAGGTTCAAGAGCAGGTCTTCACGGATGTTCAGGAGAGCAGTTTCCGTGCTTCTGGCAGCTCTGAAACCAGATTGATGGTCGTGAAGACTACCAACAGATTCAGCATGGAGGTTAAGCTGGGAGATGGCCAGTTTCTCCAGGAGCTTGCCCAGGAAGGGAGTGATGGAGATAGGGCGATAGTTAGCCGGGCAGGAGGGGTCGGAAGAGGGTTTCTTGAGAAGAGGGTGCACAAGGGAGTGCTTGAGGGGGGAAGGGAAGACTCCAGAGGCGAAGGAGTGGTTGCAAAAGTCAGCCAGGGCAGGAGCCAGGGAGTCGATGTGGTCCTTGATAGTTTTGGAGGAACAGGGGTGAACCTGTTTAGACGAGACTTTCATAGATCGGACTTGTCTGGAAACCTCGTCAGCAGAGAAAAGTGGAAAGGCAGAGAAAGAGGGAGGAGGGGTGACTGCAGAAGGGCCGGAAGAGCCAGGAAGGGAGGGAGGGAGGTGAAAGGAGGAGAGCGAGGACAGGATGTCCTGAGTTTTAGAGATGAAGTGAGAGGCCAATGCAGTGCAGAGGGCCTGGGAGGGGACAGGAGAGGTAGAGACTGCAACAGGGTTGGCCAGCTCCTTGCAGATTTTAAAGAGTTCGGCGGAGTTGTTAGATGCCGCAGAGATGCGGGCTTGGATAAGGGCTCTCTTCTTGGTGAGAACGGAGAGCCGATACTGCCTTTGGAGCAGGCGGCAGGCCTGTTTGTCAGAGGATGAACATGAAGCACGCCATTTCCTCTCTGCAACCCTGCACTTGCGTTTTAGGGTGGCAAGATCCGAGTCATACCAGGAGTTACATTTGGCTTTGGGCTTCAGGCGGATTCTCATGACGGGGGCAAGGATATCAAGAGTAACAGATATAGCAGAGTGGAGCCTAGGGGAACAGCAGGCCTGGGAAGCCCTGCCTGGGCCTCCGTGAGTTATTTGCTTTTGGCGCTCTGAGCGCGGTGTTTGGCCTGCTCCTGCTCCCCCCTCCCACTTCCTGGTCCTCCTCTCCCTCCCCGCCTCCCTGCCCGCCCACCCCCCCCTCTGATTGGCTGTGTGCCTGCTTCCCCTCTGGCCTACTCGACGGCCGTTCCCCCCGCTCGCTTCTTTCTTCAGCTGAGCGTGGAGAGCGGTCGCCGGTAGCCCTAGGGGAACAGCAGGCCTGGGAAGCCCTGCCTGGGCCTCCGTGAGTTATTTGTTTTTGGCGCTCTGAGCGCGGTGTTTGGCCTGCTCCTGCTCCCCCCTCCCACTTCCTGGTCCTCCTCTCCCTCCCCGCCTCCCTGCCCGCCCCCCCCCTCTGATTGGCTGTGTGCCTGCTTCCCCTCTGGCCTACTCGACGGCCGTTCCCCCGCTCGCTTCTTTCTTCAGCTGAGCGTGGAGAGCGGTCGCCGGTGGCCCTAGGGGAACAGCAGGCCTGGGAAGCCCTGCCTGGGCCTCCGTGAGTTATTTGCTTTTGGCGCTCTGAGCGCGGTGTTTGGCCTGCTCCTGCTCCCCCCTCCCATTTCCTGGTCCTCCTCTCCCTCCCCGCCTCCCTGCCCGCCCATCCCCCCCTCTGATTGGCTGTGTGCCTGCTTCCCCTCTGGCCTACTCGGCGGCCGTTCCCCCCGCTCGCTTCTTTCTTCAGCTGAGCGTGGAGAGCGGTCGCCGGTGGCCCTAGGGGAACAGCAGGCCTGGGAAGCCCTGCCTGGGCCTCCGTGAGTTATTTGCTTTTGGCGCTCTGAGCGCAGTGTTTGGCCTGCTCCTGCTCCCCCCTCCCACTTCCTGGTCCTCCTCTCCCTCCCCGCCTCCCTGCCCGCCCACCCCCCCCCTCTGATTGGCTGTGTGCCTGCTTCCCCTCTGGCCTACTCGACGGCCATTCCCCCCGCTCGCTTCTTTCTTCAGCTGAGCGTGGAGAGCGGTCGCCGGTGGCCCTAGGGGAATAGCAGGCCTGGGAAGCCCTGCCTGGGCCTCCGTGAGTTATTTGCTTTTGGCGCTCTGAGCGCGGTGTTTGGCCTGCTCCTGCTCCCCCCTCCCTCTTCCTGGTCCTCCTCTCCCTCCCCGCCTCCCTGCCTGACCACCCCCCCCTCTGATTGGCTGTGTGCCTGCTTCCCCTCTGGCCTACTCGACGGCCGTTCCCCCCGCTCGCTTCTTTCTTCAGCTGAGCGTGGAGAGCGGTCGCCGGTGGCCCTAGGGGAACAGCAGGCCTGGGAAGCCCTGCCTGGGCCCCCGTGAGTTATTTGCTTTTGGCGCTCTGAGCGCAGTGTTTGGCCTGCTCCTGCTCCCCCCTCCCACTTCCTGGTCCTCCTCTCCCTCCCCGCCTCCCTGCCCGCCCACCCCCCCTCTGATTGGCTGTGTGCCTGCTTCCCCTCTGGCCTACTCGACGGCCGTTCCCCCCGCTCGCTTCTTTCTTCAGCTGAGCGTGGAGAGCGGTCGCCGGTGGCCCTAGGGGAACAGCAGGCCTGGGAAGCCCTGCCTGGGCCTCCGTGAGTTATTTGCTTTTGGCGCTCTGAGCGTGGTGTTTGGCCTGTTCCTGCTCCCCCCTCCCACTTCCTGGTCCTCCTCTCCCTCCCCGCCTCCCTGCCCGCCCACCCCCCCCTCCTATTGGCTGTGTGCCTGCTTCCCCTCTGGCCTACTCGACGGCCGTTCCCCCCGCTCGCTTCTTTCTTCAGCTGAGCGTGGAGAGCGGTCGCCGGTGGCCCTAGGGGAACAGCAGGCCTGGGAAGCCCTGCCTGGGCCTCCGAGAGTTATTTGCTTTTGGCGCTCTGAGCGCGGTGTTTGGCCTGCTCCTGCTCCCCCCTCCCACTTCCTGGTCCTCCTCTCCCTCCCCGCCTCCCTGCCCGCCCACACCCCCCTTCCTCTCCCTCTGCCTATAACCTCCCCCCTCCTGGGCAGCCCTCTGCCCGGCAGCCCCCGCGGCTAAGGGCCCCAGGCCAAGGGCGACTCCTACAGTGCGGCTCCCTGTGTGTCTGCAGGTGTCCGCAGGGGACGCCAGGCGCCAGTTCCACCTGTTCTCCGTTCCCCGGCCCACCCCTCCTACTCCTGGTTACATCCGCATGGGGCCTTGCCTCACTGTATTCACAGTTGAGGTAAAATAGGGTGTTATCCTCCCCTCGCAGGTTTCTCAAACTTAGGTGGCCCGGTACCTAATACGCATTACTGTTTGCTCTGAACTATGGTAAACTAGGGTGTTTTTCTCCCCTCGCAGGTTTCTCAAACTTAGGTGGCCCGGTACCTAATACGCATTACTGTTTGCTCTGAACTATGGTAAACTAGGGTGTTTTTTCTCCCCTCGCAGGTTTCTCAAACTTAGGTGGCCCGGTACCTAATACGTATTACTGTTTGCTCTGAACTATGGTAAACTAGGGTGTTTTTCTCCCCTCGCAGGATTCTCAAACTTAGGTGGCCCGGTACCTAATACGCTTTACTGTTTGTTTGCTCTAATTGTGGTAACTTGTGCTTGCCGCTCACTTCCTGTCCGCGTGCTCTCGTTTCGTCTGTCTCCCCCCCTCCCTCCTACTCCATGGTGCTCTCTGTCTCGCCTATCTTCTCTAACTGCTTCTCCATTGACTATCCTGCTCTCCTCACTAAATCTGGTAGGAAAAAGTTTAAAAAGGACATCCTGGTCTCCAACCCAGGCCTCCCTATCGCTGACACCTACACTAGTGCCTGCTCTAAGGAAACTCTCACTGACATCCTCTTTTTCGTGCCTTCGCCTGACCTATGGACCCTTCATATGGTCTCTGTGCTCTCTCCTTTCTCCTCCTCTCCCATTAATGGTGGCTGTCATTATCCTTCATTCCGTTGTTGTTATGCATCGACGGCGGACTTGGTCGGTTTGGCACCGTTGGCGTCACATCTCGTCAACATATCGCTTTAAACCCAAGTTGACGTATAGTTCTTCCAAAATGGCGCATCGAACTGAAAGTAACAGTCTAGTCCTGCAGAATGGCGGACAAGAGGCTCCTCCCTCTTTCCTGGAGACGGTACATCTGAAGCAGAAGCCAGGAGGAGGGTGCGTTGCTACTGCTTACTGTAGCTACGTTACGTGAGTAATCGAATAGTTCCGAACTTTCCTCCTGCTTCCATACCTTTCCGCAACTCCTCTGCTTCTTGCTTTTCAACTCCTTTATATTTCCAGGTCTTCTTTTCCTCCGCGCCCACCGAGCGCAGAGAGTACTCCCTCGGCCCCGAGCTTATCGCAGGAACCCTTTCAAGCAGCGTTCCCCGTTGTTAAGGAAGATTCTTTTCAAGTAGGTTGCGTACCTCGTCAGATACTTGTCTCCCATCAGGCTACTTTTTGCTGTTAGTAATTCTCGACCCTTTCAGGTTGGGTTCCTTTCTGCTAACGAGGATTCGTGGTATCAGACTACATTTCCCATAACCCCTTCTCCACAAGTCACGAACCTTGTCCTCGTCAATTTAGGTAAACTAAACTCCTCAATAGGTATTCTGAGTAAGACTTCCTACTCCCTTCTTGCAAACCTCTCTTTTTCCTCATTCTTTTACCCAAAGGAGTCAAGCGTGTTTCAAACAGCAGGACTTCCCATCCGTCTATTCTCCCGTTCTAACAGAAATACAGTCCGGAAAGGTATCCTCATTTCCTATATCCTTTGACATACCTTTCCATCAAAAACATCTTAGTAATTCTCTCCTTATATTATAGTTACCTCCACGTGAAGTAGAATACACCTGCTAGACATTGGGGATCAAACTACGCTCTCTAGCCACGCACCCCAATTTCTATTGACCAGCGCTCTCAAGCAGCCCAGGGTTTTTTCCCTTACGAGGGTTTCCCTGCTGTGGTCTCCAAGAGCTTTAATTACAAGCGCGAGGAGAGTGCGGCAGGTGAACTTTCATCAATTCCTGCAGCTCCGAAGACAAGGTAGGCTGTACTTTGATTGTGTTACCCATCGGCCAACATCAAGAGTGAGAAATAGATCATTTGATTGGTATCCTATAAGTTAATAACAGTTGTTCGATGCCAGGATGGCTCTAGAACCACAAGCTCAGAAACCCATTACCTCCACATCCACTCTTCCTCATCCCAGTACTTACTTCATGAGGCACCCGCCTCCGACACAGGACCTTTTTCTATTTCTTTAAATCCTTATAACTCCTCCCCCACATCCACATCACTCAGTTCAATTTTTCCTGCCTCCGGCAGGTTGGACTTTTTCTTCCCGGTGCAGGGCACCGGGAAGCACCGATTGCTGGCCCCCTGGGGGGGGCTGTGTGGCGGGGCCCTCGGCTCCCTCAGGTGCGGGCTGCTCCTGGGCCCCCTGCGGGGCTTGGGGTCACAGTTGAGCTGGATTGCCTCACTCGGTTCTTTGCTGGGCTCCGGACCTCAGCGTGAGCATTGTGTCCCGGGTCCTGCATGGCCCGGGGGAAGGTAAGGAGAGGAGAGGACTGGGCTTGATGTTTTTCCCCTCTCCTCCTGTTTTGGACGTGTTGGAGTATTTGGCTTGGTTTGCTTTTTCCACCAATCTGATAGTCTTCTGATTGCTTGTGGTCCGGCTGGGGCTGGGCATAACGCATCTGTGGTTTCCATTTTCCAGTGGTTCCGGGTTGTGATCTCTAGAACCTATGTGGCTTCTGGCCTGCCTGTGCCTGCGCACGATCAGGGGTGGTCCGCCAGGGGTTTGGCAGCTTCCTGGGCTGATGCAAGGAGGATTTTTCTCTGCAAGAGACTTTTATGGCTGCCGCCTAGGCTGGTCTTGGCATTTTCATCATCCGCTATGGGTTGAGTTGCTCCCACTAAGGGGTTGGTTCCTTCGTGGTTGGAGTTTTGTCTGTGGGGATGTGATTTAAGAGTTATTGTGGGTGTGTTTTGCTGCACTGTTTTTGACTCTGTGTCTCATTGGGATCTTTTGCCCGTTGCTGCTCTGGTATACCTCATGAAGTAAGTACTGGGACGAGGACGAGTGGACATGGAGGTAATGCTCTGATTACTTATCGGTAATCTTCATTACTCCTAGTCCTACTCTTCCTCGTCACACTACTAACGACCCTCCCTGCGGGAAGGTCCCATGCTCCGGCTTGGTAATATGAAACTGAGTGATGTGGATGTGGGGGAGGAGTTATAGGGATTTAAAGAAATAGAAGAAGGTCCTGTGTCGGAGGCGGGTGCCTCATGAAGTAAGTACTGTGACGAGGAAGAGTAGGACTAGGAGTAATGCAGATTACCGGTAAGTAATCAGAGCAGTAGCGTGCTTACTTCGATGTAAACATCATTAGTTGTTTTGTGTTTGTGTGATGTGTGTCTCTGGGCCCCCTCTCCTCCATTTTGTCGCTATTCTTCATTGCAACCCTTTGGTCTCTTCCAATCGTGTGTTTATGCTGGTTATGCTTGATCATTTCTGCCTTGCCCTCTTGCAACCTACGCAAACCCATTAAGGAATATACAAAGCTATCATATCCATCCGAAGTCCCTCAGAATCCTAGTGCATATGTGTAGGCTGTCAAATCTCCACCATTGCAATCAGGCCAAAATGTGACACTTCGCATGGACAAGGCTTTCTCAGTTGATGGGTGTCATTAAGTTGCTAGATGCACTGCCCGTTGCCAAGACATGCTTGTGTAGGTTGATGGCATCCTTCTTTTAATTGTACCGAGGCATGAGGTAGGAATTGTACTGTTGCATTTTGCTTCCATGATAGTACTGTTAGTGGAAATTAGGCATGTCCACAGGGGCATCACACCCAGGAAAACATCAGGTGGTATTTTGTTCTATGTATCAGCTAGCAGCTCTGTAACCAAATAAATTACGATACTAACTTGATGTACACAGTGCCAGGTGTATCTAACTACGGTAAATATACGTTTGACGATCTGGTCAATTAGGACGTGTTAGAGGTCTTCCATTTAATTGTTTCCATTATTTGGGTGTTTAGCAAGTCTCCCTTATAAACAGTATGAGAAATCTTTGGTTAAAATCATAAGCATCTGTTAAAATGATCAATGGACGGATAGGATCCTTCCTGGAATGAGCCATGAACTTAGTTTTGCGGTTTTAAGACCAGGTCAAGATGACTGGCAGCAGCTAGTATATATAGCCCCATGATGTGGCATTGTTAAATCTCCCAGCTTCCCACCAGTCAATACATTTCAAGCACTGCAGGAAGAGGGTGCCCAGGATTTCAGGATCAGCTAAGCAGACATGTTTTACCTTTGTAAGGCAATGGGTTTGTTATGTCACATGTGATGTTATTTTTTGTTATGTTAGGAAGCTTTTATATTGCACCCAACACTACCGTAGTAGATTTACTGCCCCAGGGCTTCTATGGAAAAGGGTGTATAGTGCCCCCACCTAGGTTAACCAGACCTTGATATTTGGAGGTAAGGATATGAGGAAATGTGTAGAGGGAGGGAACAATGGGAGACATGCCAGGAAACAGACAGGTAGCATTTGAAAAGATACAGGGTCAGCATGCTGGTCTTGGAAGAAGACCACGCAGAGAAACATAGGTTAGAATCCCAGAACCACGCTTAGAAACCAAACTCAGTCATTAAGCGCATTATAAAAAAAACAATAAAAATACAAAAAACAAAATTAAAACTAAGGGGTTAAGGTAGAGGGTATGTGATAGTAGTAGTAGTATGGGAGCATGTGAAGTCATGGCAATTGATGAGAGGAAATACCGATCAAGAGGAGGGAAAATAAAACATCTCATAATATCAAGAATTTTCTAGTGATGACAGGTTCTAGCATTCAGAAGACATTGATATAATTAGTTAGAGCATCCTTTCATGATGGGCCTGAGATGTGTACAGGCATGCTCTTGAAGCGTGGAGGCTTGATTTGCTATTCACGTTTTTAGCCATCCACTGCCATTCATTAGGGAGTTAATCGGGCACAGCCAAGTCAACTGTCAGAAGTGGCAGAGCTAAGACTCAGATGTGTGAAGGTGAATGCGGGGAGCACAGACGGAAAACTCAAGTATTGAAGAGAGTGTGAGCCCACACCTTCAAGAGCAATGCACGCATGGCTTCCCAGTGTGGGTGGGATCACTAATTAGTATTGTGAATGTAGTGGCGTGAGGTAAGTAGGTGGAGCTATCACCCTGAGGTAATGACGATATATCTATCTGAACACAGAGGTTTGCAAAAGTTGTTTTTAGGACCGGGCCTCATAATGAAGTAGAGCGGCTTGAAACATAACATTTCCTGTAAAACGGTGCATATGACATGCTTCAGAGGCCATGCTCCAAGACTATTTGAGGCCATGATCGTTCAGCCACAAGGTACAGGGAGAAGGACCTCTTGCAGGAAGCAGAGAGGTAAGGCCTTCACTGCCATCCAGTAATGACCCCTGTGGAAATAGTCTATCTGGTCTACACATCAGGATGAGAAATGCAATAGGCAAGTCTCAAGGTAGGTCGCAACCAGCCTGCTGTCAGCACACAGGCTACATGTTCTCAGTCTGTTAAATACAGAGAGCAGACCCAAAAGAGAGCCACACCAAGTATGCGGTCAGGATGATACCTCCAACCTCTATAAGATGGTTTGTGAAACCATTCCTGCTCTATAGGGCTGTAGCAGGAATGGAATTAGTCAGTACACCAATGGTTATGTATGGGGGATGTGCAAGGGCTCCTTCAGGCTTTTCTCAATTGCATTGCTGATATTATATAAGTGTTTTACAATGCGCCTGTACACAAGTGATAAGTAATTCACACAAAGTCATCCACTTACTTTTTAGCAAGATGAATAGTTTATTATCATCAAAACCTCAGTCTGCCCATCCTTTTATTCAAAGTAATGCTATATTACGCAGTACTTTTTTCTAAGGGTTGACTGTGACTGCTCGACCACTGCTACCATTAGGTGAGCCAGGAATAGGTTTCTGAATGCTCATCAAAGAGAACATTGTGCATAGCAGGTTCCAAAGTCTCCCCACAGGAACAAAGGCAACGAGCAGTATGGTTATTCTCCTACTTGCCAATCACCACAAACATAGACACTTGACTCCAGGGTCAATGGGACGCGGGACACCTCATGTAAAGCCTTCTCTTTGCAGATGGGGCAAGCACAGATAGATAACAGGTGTTACCTATTCACACAGAAGGCCATAGCCTAGTTAATCCTCGCTGTTGCTGCACACTCATACTATTCTGGTGCTCCCAACCAAACTCTGATCTCCTAGTGGCCAGGACTTTTTATTAGCAGCTACGCTGTCACACATTCGTCCTATGCACAAGTCACACTAGCTAGTTCCCACTAATGAAAGCCAAGGGACTGTAGCCACCCCATCCATTGCTGCTACTTCTACTACAGTCCTCTTGTACAGTGTTGCATCAGGGTTTAGCCAAAGGCTTGCTCAGAAGTGAAGGAACTTGACTGCCATCTTTTTTTCAACAGTCCCAACCCAAGATCCCACTCTTACAACCATCAACCGGGTTTTAAGTGGGACTCTGAGCAGTATACGCATTAACCCTTGTTCCGCTAACGAACCAATTTTTATTGACGAATAGCATCAAAGGCCGGCCCCGTAGGATGCTACCACTGCTGTTTCCCAGAGCCTTCTCTGATTAGGTGCCTTCCAAAATGTGTGTTCAGGCACAAAACACGCAGGTGGTCTGGTCCCAGATTACTCTGCTTGCTCTACTTGAAGAGTCCAACAGGGTGAGGCAGAACATCTGATCCCTAAATAGTCAGAGCATGGGACATTCTGAAGAGTAGAGGCCTCTTATAAGGTTTACTCCATTTCCCAACATCACCAAGCTTGCCAAACACATCTTAAGTAGAGTCATATTTTTGGGGCTGTTTTGTTGATTGTGATTTCTTCAAGGGGAGCATTGTCATAAGGATCTAAAATGTCCTCTTCAGTAGAAAGCTAAACTCAACAATGTCTCCTATCTATCACCCACACATTGTTTAAGGGAGTGTGTCATTACAACCACTGCATCCTCCCCAAGCTTTATACAGATGTTGATCCACATTGCTGTTCATATAATGAAAGGCATCTCACATTAAATATCTTAATGATGACCTCCAGATATAGAACGTCTTTCTCTGCCATTCCCTGAGCACAAGAGAAGGGAGTAGCCAGTTACATGTTTTTTCTGAGATCAGCAGCCACGGGTAGGAACAAGCTCGTGGTCACATGAGTAACACAGAGAGGGACTTGTCCTTGCTCATCCAAATGCACAGGGTTGGCCTGCCCAATAGGTATTGATCACGCGTGATTGGTGTTCTAAGACATCTCTTCACTTCGACATTAACACCCTAGTGTTCTTTTCTTTTCCATTTCCCACTTGTCTTGAAAAGCACAATGCAACGTGATTTTTGGTTTGTTTCAGTGCGAACATAAATAAACAGATGTAAAACTGCGACTTTCGTTAATCAACTTATTTTCAAGGGACTGTGTCTAGTCACAATGACTAATAATTTTGAACAGCACGATTTAGCAGAAATGCCCTCCACAACATAGCAAATAAATAAATTGCGCATGCCACAGAGGACTGTGTTTTCTTTCTTAATACATTACATTGCTCATGGGAACCAATGCACTTTAGATTTGTTTTTTTTTTATGTAGGCTTGGAACCTTCAGGCATCTAAACGTTGCTTTTTATTCCTCACATGTCATGCTCATTTATCGACTTTGGAAGGATGAAAGGCTGATTTTGGCCCTGCCAGGATTCGAACCTGCGTCAGCAGGGTCTGCACGGATGTCAAGGTGACTGCTCTACTCGCTGTGCTATCTGACCAGCTTCTATTTCACGTGGAATTAGCAACGCAATGTGAGTGAAATTGAATTGTTAAGAGCATTCCTAGCATTCTTTTAGACCGGAAATTTGATCAGGCCCCAAGACAGTGGGTGACAACTGGACAGACAGGCTGCCAGAAAGAAGGCAGAGCTAGAGATATATAACATGTGACCTCTAAATGCAAGGTCATGCAAAGAGAAAGAAGATGGGGCAGGGAGACAATGTGATGGCTACGGATATGAAGATCAGGCAGCAACCTATTGAGACACTCACAGGCTCATTTAGAGTGTGGGCATATTTGTAAAACACAGTGGTATTGGTAATAGCACCCCTCTAAAAACGCTGCAACTGAAAGTTAGGGTGACTGAGCTCTGAAAGCAGCAATCTGAGCAGGGAGCTCAGCAAACAAGCTTTGCAGAAGCAGCACCAAAGAAAAATGTAGTGGGTGTGAATGGGCTGAACTCCCTTGGAAACTATGAAGTACAGTTGGAGAGTCGGAACTCGCAGCTGCTGTGAGGTGTGATGCTTGTCGGCTCCGTCTTGACAACGGTTTTTCTGTGGCACCTGATCTCAAGGGGGTTGAAGTGGTGTGGTCACACAGGGGCACAGCAAATAAGGGGCGCCACCAGCTCACACAAGGCCAGTCAATGACTTTCTATTAGTGACTGATAGTGTGTTTAGGCACGGACATGGCGCGCCTCTGTCACTCACTAATAGAAATGCATTGTCTGATACTTTACATGGCACTTTACATTGTGTGAGCTGATTGGGCCCTTTAATGCCACACTCGTGCATCCCGGCGGGGGTGGGGCTGGGGGGGGGGGCGCATCTCACACAGGGCGCTGCTAGACCCGGGGCCGGCGCTGAATGTAATAAGGGGCATCAGAGCGCACATGCTCAGTGCAACATGACCACTGTGTAGAAAGTCATATAATCCCTCATATACTGTGTTTTCTGCCTGCGTGATTTTGCAAAGTTAGCAACTTTGCAGTTGTCCTTTGTTCTGAAGTTTTTTCCCCCCCCCGCTTATATCGTTGGCAGAGTTGTTTGTCCACACCACTCACTGAGCAGTTGACTTTTCCTGCCATTGATACATATGGGTGTGCAATACCATACAGTTGTGCTGAAAAATCGAGAAGCGTAGCCCCATTTGCAGAGTTCATTGCTTGCTAAAGTACAGGCTCGGAATTGCCTTTAGGGCAACAGTGCAATGCCCGCACTGGCAGTCCATGATTCAAGAATGGGCTAGACTTTTTGGAGAGAATGAACCACTTTTGGGGCCGAAGTGGGCCTGTTTCATAAGTTACTACACTAGTTTTAACCAATGTCACTAAGCAAATATGTTTTCAAATGCATTATTTGCAAAGTATTTTACCCAAAACACCCCCTTGGATAGTACTCAAACCGTTTGTTTTGGATAGTTATGAATTTTTATTTGCGACTGTGGGCCACCTTTTCATTGGTGCCTAGGCAGATTTAATGCCCCAGTCCGATCCTGCTAGCGTACAGCGACGAGAAGACGCATAATCACAATTGCAAACTTTATTGCTGGCTAAAATACATATAGTGGAAAATAATGGACGCCATATCAAATGTACAAACATTGTTTCTCCCTTAGTACAGATGACATAAATGGAAATTGAAGTCCATGTACACACTCAACTCATATGACTATCACACCAGCCTGACTACTCCTGATCCCGCTGTGTGACAGTCCCGGAGAGTTTTGCACTTTTTGTTTGGGAGTTGGCCCCTGCTATGAGCAAAAGGTTTAGTGAGGTGGATGTGTTTTGCCTCTTATGCTACGTGGCATACTACATGCCCACAATGCTGGAGTGTGATGGGAGGGCATACCCTCTAAAAAGTGGGAAAGGACATGTGAGAGGAGGTGTTGACTAACACACATCTGAGAACAGGTGTGAAGTACAACCCTAAAAGTCCATCATCAGTGGTATGATGTGGTGCACCATGAGCCAGACCTGCGCGTGAGCCTGCATGTGTCGGTGCAGCGGTCAGTGAATCCCAGGCCTGCAACAGCAGCAGAAGGCAGTTGTGAGAGTAAGTGAATTGTGAAATCTGTGTCTCATTTAAATGTAACACACTTTTTAAAAACGAAACTCTCAGCAATCTTTAAACACTCACCTAACTCTAAGCACTAAGCTAACTGAACATTCTAAACTCTAACTGTAAATTCTAAACCCTAAACTCTAAATTGTAAACTCTAAACTCTACCATGCTGTACTATACTATACTATACTATACTATACTATCTCTATTCTATTCACTACACCATCCTTACACTATATTCTATATACTGTGCTCTATATACTATATGCCATATATTATATACATGCTTGTTTTTTTAAAGATGGTAATCGGGAGGATCCAGAGCTGGAATCTTCCTGAGGCCTGAGTAAGTCATTGTGGCGGGGGGAGGGGCTGCATGGGTGTGGGGATTGTACCTCAAGAAGAGACAACTCCATGCAGAGACCTCCCCCCAGAGAAGCCCACCGGAAACCACCAACCTGCAAAGCCCATTGCTACACTAACACATTCTTCTGGATCTGTAGAAGAGGATAGATGGGAAGTTCTTTGAAGTTCAAGTCCCTCTAGAGCATGAGGAATACATATTTGGCTGTTTTGAGGAGCGGCTAGAGAGGGACCTTCCACAGGCCCGGTTTTAATTCAGTTGTTCTTGTTTTCCTTTTATACACATGTGACATTCTATTAGTGAGTTCCATTTCAATTTCCACCCATCACTGAGTACATCAAGTGAAATTCAATACTTGCACTGTGGTAATGTTCAGTGTGCAGTCAGACATACATTAAATAAAAAAAGGAAAATATATATACCAACGCTGTTTTAAGAAGAATACATGCGAGTCCTGGAAAAGGTACTGGCGAAGCATGGCATACCCTCACCCTCATGTAGTAGTTCTTCTTTTGTTGTTGTGCTGTGATGTCACCTGCATGCATTCTGTGGGAGTTATTACTGGTGTGTATTTGTGAATGTATGAACCAGACCCTAAAAAGTAAATTTGCTATATTTAACCATCATTTCTGGGGAAGGAAATATTTTCTCGCAAATCTAGGCTGGATATGAGTGCTAACAATTCATACTGCCTTGCCGTTCTCCAGTCCCTCCAGTGATAGGTTCTGCCACACTACTAAGTGATGTTGCAGTCCTCTGTATCACCATCATCTGAGTCAGACTTAGCAGCCACACCAGCAGAAGGTACATGTACTAAATCATCCAGATGCATTTACTCCAAATGCTCATCATCTGGAAAATAGTATGTGTGGGTTAGGAAGTGCTGGTTCATCTTTAGCATTGTTAGGATTTCTACATTTTGTCATAGAGACGTTTCCTTCTGTCTCCAATGAACACCCCTTCTGCACAAAGAACATGTTTAGAGTTTATGTTGGCAGGAAGGCCTAAAAGATATTTGATCGTCAGCCTGCTTTGTGATGGCCATTGATCCATTTTGATGCACCAATAAAGCAGACACTTGTCATCTATAAACAGCTGTGCAATCTTTATATGTAAAGCTGAATGTATGCATGTGTGTATGTTTGTCCGGCTATACAAATCCACACCATTGGAGCCACATCTACCAAATTTTGCATGGATTCCTCTTTTGTCTGGGACAAGATCGTAGTCTATGTTTGGATGCAAAAATACTATACGCAAAAAATGTTTGGGATGAGTGTGTGTGTTTGTCCGGCTCTAAAAATCCACATCATTGAATCGACTGCTTACAGATTTTGCATGGATTCCTCATTTGTTTGGGGCAAGATTGTATTCTATATTTGGATCCAAAAATGCACTCCGTAGACACCCTCATTTACTGATGCTCACCCCGATTCACTACAGTAAGTACTAGAAGGAGGCACCATTTTGAAAAGTGCCTGAAGTAATATGTTTGATGTGTTGTTTATTCCTTTGAAATGTATTACTACTTTTATGTAAAAAGTTGAATGTATGTATGTGTGTATGTTTGTCCGGCTATACAAACCCAGGCCGTTGAACCCACGTCTACCAAATTTTGCATGAATTATTCTTTTGTCTGGGGCAAGAACGTAGTCAAAATGTTCGATGTACTGGTTATTCCTTTGAAATGTATTACTATTGTATACAGTTCGAAAGTGTTTATTAAAGCATTTTTAAAGGGAAATAAAAATAAATTACAAATTATTTTTATCACGCCACTCACAATATGGAAAATGGCAAGGTTACAGTTTACTTAAGTTCATTCATGAGAAGAGAGCACAATCACTCAATCTTTCTTGGACATTTTCTGAAATGTGCTGAAGCAATTGAGTGACTCAAACATGCTGCACAAAAGAATACATCACTTGGAATAGCTCTGTCTGATGCAAAACGAAAATCAATATCAACAGCTTCTAAAAGACAACAACAAACCGCAGCATGACTTGCTGACCAGAGGACAAGAGCAACTTTCTCCGGGGCAAATAAGATGCCAGAGCAAACTGAAGCAAGACTTGCTGACATGAGGACAAGAGCAACATCCTCCAGGGCACATGAGACACCACTCGATCAGGACACGGGCAACGCCGGGTACCCCAGCCAGTATCTTATACATTCCACTACCCTTCTTGATATGGACATTACTTCTGTTGTCAGTTAAAGACTTCAACTCTGTTTGCCTGAGTCTATGAGAAGTGGTAAGAAACAGTCTACCTCTTACAGATACCACCATTTCAGTGTTAGTGAATAGCTGCCTGATGGATGGTCTAGGAAGAAAGAAAACCCTTTGGAAAAAGCTGTATCATCTTGATGTCAAAGAGCAGGATGAATATGCACAATCCTTGCATCACCACCTAGAACAAGCATTGGACACAGCAGCAGATATCCAAAGTCAGGAGTGGGAGAACAAATGAAAGAAGAAAGAAGCCAAAAATGGGAATGAGTAGTATGAAGAATAAATAACCACTAGAGGCTGGCAATGGGCATTGATAGAAAGGGGGTTGCAAGTGGAGAACAGCAAAGTGTCTAAGAACTTCCAAAAAGAAGAATGCGTCCTAGCATAGCACAATGCGGAAACACATATCACACACACAGCAGAGCAGTAGCAAACACATTAAATGTGCATTGGAATGTAAAGGTCTCAGTGTTCAAACTTGGTATTAGGCTGCGGTGTTGATATTGACCCAGAAGGTATCTGCCATAGAGATACAAAGTACTGTTCTCTGATGATTGAGTGCAGTGCTTTCGGACAGCCTTCTTACACTGGTAAAATTTTCTTACTATGGCTGCAGTCTGGAATGGAGCAGCTATGTTGGGGTTTCAATACTAACATTTAAAATGTGGCTTCTTATTTTGGGAATCAGCTGGTACCCTATGTTTGGAAATCAGTCTCCAAGATATGGTTTGTTCATCTCTCTCTAAAATGTCTCCTTTCCACAAACTGTCTGGAAACCAGTAACCCAGATGTCTTCAATATTAATTTCCCAATTAATCCTATCTATCTGTGTGCAAGCTGTTTTACAATCATCAACTCCTCCCGTTGTCTTGTGAATAAGGTATAGCTTCCACCAGTCCCATTGCACAGAAGGGTGGGGCAACTCACTCCTAATGTTATGGAGAGACCTTTCTTTTATGCCAGGTAAATTTGGAAGCTGAACGTGCATGTTTAATACAATAAACATCACTGTACTTTATGTGTCAAAGGGAACAATTCAAGATATTATATATCCCTATGCAAAATGTACTTGCAGAGATAATTATTTTCCTACTTTTGACATGCATTTCTCACTATGCACCAGGCAGAGTTTAAATTGGCTGCAAGATGATATTTTTATATGTAAATTACAATGTGTTTCAAGTTGGTAGGATGTATCATGATAGAGACATGCATTTTCAAATGATTATATATTTGATTTAAAATTCCACTACCCAAATGTTGTATTGTGATTGACAAGAAGTGTACTTAAAAAAAATACTGATGCAGCCAACATATGTCACTATTGGTGTATCACCTATGCACACTCCTTCTTTATATTACTGCATGTCCAGGCTAGTTTCTTTAGCTTTTGTGTAGCTATCATATAAGCCATCCATGACTTTACCTAAATGGGTATATTTTGAGGGGCTTGAAGTGATGGATGTGACCGTTCTCTTTGTACTTTATATATTAGCCAGCATCTGACAATGTTTATGAGGCCTGGGTTTGGAATCTAGTTTCATCATAATGAATCAGGGCCTTACTGTTGCCTCATCTCTTGTGATATGGTTGAGGGGCTTCAGAGAGTTGAATCCCAGGTGAACTCCAGCAACATGTACCAGCAAGTGTTTTTTCAAATTGAATAGAACAACATGTTTTTCAAAGGCAAGTGAATCGCACGGCAGAATACAAGGGGATTTCAAACTTTGTATTATTTTAGTTCAAATGAAACATATTGTGAAATATAATGTTTGAACACAAATTAAAGGTTATTACAATACATAAGTGCATTCATTATTTTAAATGCAGCAAACACACTCTTTTTACATGTGGCAGACATCCAACTTCCATGCTTGTTCTGCATTTCTTCACATACTGTTCATACAGTATGTGATACCAGCTCATACTCGTGAAAGGAGGATAGCACAGGAGCAATGTGCTGGTTTTGGACACAAGACTATGCTGAGCAACAGAGGTTCATATCCCCAATCCGCACTTAGAAACCAAACTCAGGCATGGCATTAGGTGCGTTACAAAAAAAGAATTAAATAAAAACAATTTGCATTTGTGTGCTGAAGCGTGAAATAAGGACTTTTGCACGTTTATATGTAAAAAGTTTCAATTTAAATAGGTGCAGTTCTCAGCATAGCCTTAGCATCGACCTGCCAGTTTCTGGATTTAATTGTGTTCGAAAAGATTCTACAAATGATTACAGTTTGTCTCTCAGGTGTGCACACAGTTCTTTTTTATCTTGCATATGTACTCTTTTTCATTATGGCAGCGAACAAGAGACAAAAGTCAACAAAACATGCTCTTTTGTACAGCTGTACCTCTCCTCTGTGCCCCTCTCTATCAAACACCTCACTGTATATCTGTTCTGTTGTTACCGCTGAAAAGCACTCAATTATGAATCTGTACTGTTGTATACCTCTGTAAAGCACGCTGTTCTGTATCTGTAAAGTAAATGTTCTTTGGGTCTAAAATCACTTACCCAATGTCTTTGCAACAGCAGCAATCCCTTGTCCCGTACTGTGTCTGGTGTGTGTGGTTGTTCCAGGTACAACAGACGTTGACTGCTGTGGTAGACTCCTATAAATGAATTGAGATAGTTTGATCCAAGACTGATCCACACTGCTGGTTCTCATGGAGATGAGCACCACTCTCTTGTTCCAGTTTGCTTGTTTGGAGCTATTTTTATGTTCAGCTTCTTCGGAAATTAACTCTTGATTCACTGGTCTACCGGCATGGAAGTGGAAAATATATAAGTATGCATGCACCTTGTAGTACACACTTATTTGCAGGACTAAAGCTTTGTTAGGAAAAATGCAATTGTTAAAATTGTACATTTGTTTTGTAGAGGAGCAGGTGGATGCATTCACCTTAGTCACCACCCAATCACCCCGTCCTATTCGAATGACAGGCAAGGAGTTACAAGATATACAGTCGAGATTATGCAGAACCATTCCAAATGGCTAAAGGTCATGATTAATAAAACATTTAAAGGTTGGCCTCCAAGAGGCTGATTGTCAAATATAGTATTACGAAACCTGGCAACATATTTACATGCTTTGCTTAAGGGAAAGAAGCTATAGAAAAGATTAGCAGTACTAGAGCTTTGGAAAATGTAACAGAAAGAGAAAGAAGATCCAGTCTATAAGGTGTGAATGATTAGACAGCATAAGGGGAAGACGCAAAGACTTCCGCTCCTCTTTCCCCTCCTGAGAAGCAAGACATACAGAGTAAAGAGGAGAGGTTTTAACCCTTTAAAGGAATTTAAAGCAGCACTGGGGTATGTTAACCCACCATTTGACCCCCATGCCTATACTAGTGAAGAGACAGGGGAAGAGAGTAAAAGTAGAGAACGCAAATATATCGACACACGATGAAAGCAAACAGCGTGATGAGAAAAAACATAGACAGAAAAAAAACAGATTGAGATAGAAGAAGATAAGATAGAAGAAGAGGCAGAGAAACAAAGAAGAATAACAGAAATAGCAAAAGGTACGACAATAGTACAGAATGAATGGATGGGAGGATACATATTGTTCAAACTAGATGACAAAGGTATTGGTGGAATTCAGGAAAGAGAGGAAAGGGAAGAGCAAGACAAGAAAGCAAAAGAGAAGGAAGAAGAGAAATTATGTAAACAGGAAAGAGACAAGGAATGTAAGCGAAGGCATGAACAAAGAAAGCATGAGGCAAAATGTGTGAAGGAGAGGCTAGAAGAAGAGAAATGAGAAGAAGTAGAAACCCAAAGATTGAAAGCACTTAGGTTACAAAGAAGTTGAGAGGAAGAGTAATTAAGGGAGATAAGGAAAAGGGAGCAAGAAATTAATAGAAGCAGGCGATTTGAAGACAATGAGATTGAATACTTATGCCAAAGAAGCATGATACCCATAGAAACGCAAGAGCAAACCGAAGAGGAGAGAGAGTCGCAACCATCCCATGGACGATGGCGAGGGCCATTAGATATGCCAACATGGAGAGAAGAAGATTCAGAAAGCATAGGAACAAGAATGGGGAGACTATATAGACAAATGAGCGATAAGGAAGGGTACAGAACTCAAGAGGGTGAACAAGGAGCATCCTTCATAGGAATAAGAGGAAGCTTAAATTAAGTCAGAGTAGAAGATCATAGAACTATATCATTAAGTGGATTATATCTTGAGGACGTGGAAGAGGATAATAGTCACATGAATTGGGGCATAATGCTGCCAGATGAGGAAAGGAGACAGAATAAGAAGACATTAGAAGAGGGTGCATATGGATTCTCAAGAGAATCGAGCGTAGACAAAGGGGTATAATGTTTAGATCTAGAGGACCCTATAAGGAAAACACTGAACCAATATTATATACTGAGGAACCACAAGTACAACTGCATTGTACAGGAGATGCATCCCTGCCTTATGTAAGCAGATTAAGGGCTTGGAGAAAACAAACAGGCGATGATAATGCTGCCCGGAAGACAAGGAGTGTGGGTAGGTATTACAAAGTATCTGGGTTTTCACAGTTCCCACTATTAGAGAAAGGAGGGTGTCCACCACAATATATACTATGGCCCCAGATGGATAAGGATCATTTAAAATGCACACTGCTGAGTTTGACATCCGGTGTGGGAAAAGGGGTTAAGTAATTAGAGAAAATAAATGCAGGAATGACGTTAACTATAGGTGATGTAAAAGGCCTATTATCAGATATCGTAGGGAAGAGAGATATGATGGCATTTGGAAAAGAGCAGGGTATCCAAAAGTAACCGCACAAAATACAGTGCATGATTTGGTGCCATTTAATAACTGTAGAGCAGACCTATTGCGAACTCTTGAAGTACAATATCCAGATACAATGGAAATTGGGGTGATACTGACTAGGAAGATGAGGGAGGATAAAGACCCCATTGCTTTTATTCAGGATATTCAGGACAGATGGAGTGCAGAGACACATGAACCGTGGGATATAACTGTACCATTATTTTACCACGTATTATGTCAGGGACTGCCAGTGCAGAGGCAGTTAAAGAAACAGGTGGGAATGGAAGCAAAACCATGGCCAGAGATTCAATTGGCAACCATGCATTATTGCAGAATGCTAAATGAAAAAGACAAGAAGAAAATTTAGGGCCGAAAGCAAGAAGAGACAAAGTTGGTGCTGAAAAAAATATCAAAGTTCACCATAGAGGTACAAGTGTTGAAAAGTAATGAGGGAAGCACGGTGCAAATAGTGCAGTACCACAGCAAAATAACATAGCCAATGCCCAAGATAAGAATGGATATAATTATATGCCATGGTTAAGAGGGAATGGGCCTCGATGAGGAGGACGAGGAGGATTTCAAAACCCTCAAGGAAGGGGAGGATTTAATGGCAACAGTCATTAATATGTTGCAATTGTGGAAAATTAGGACATATGACTAGAGTATGTAGAAGCAGAGCAGCCATGCCACCACAGAATTGGCAATCTCCAAGAGGGGGGATGGGATATGCTCCACAATATAAAACAGATTCACAAGGATATTATGCCCAAGATAACAAGCAGAATCAAGCATATGCCCCACAACCACAGCAGTTTCAGCAAGCGCCAACACAGACACGAGGCTCACAACCGCAGCAATTCCAGACACAGCCATCACAGGGGCAGCAAAATCAAACACCTATGCAAATGCAACAGGCCCCCAACCAACAAATACAATATATTCCAATGCAACAGACAGGCGCACCACAATGGCAGATATACACAGGAGTTACAGAGGTAGTCACACCCAAACTACAGAGTGTGACTGTGGTAGGAGGGAATCCTTTCACAGGCACAGGGATGAATTTATACCCAAAATGGGACAGCCCACAGGACGACCTGATGTATTAAGTACTATTTGTAACACCAGTCCCCCAAGAGGAACCAAGGGTTGAGGTGACGATAAGAGGCAAGACATACTTATTTCTTCTGGACACTGGAACAACTTGTTCCTGTGTCCGTGAGGGAACATTTTCAATGTCGGGCATTCCAATGAATGCACAGGGATTTACTGGGGTGACAACTTTAGTTGCATTTACAGATAAATTACCTATTTCTATAGGGGAACACAACATGTCTATGCCATTGCTATACTCTAAACAGACACTGGTGAACATATTCAGGAGTGATTTCATGGCAAAAAGTAACATGACAATATTCTTTACTGATGAAGGCATAGTGTGTTCAATTCCAGGGATACATTACATAAATGTGAGGGAATTTATACTAGCCTTGGCAGGAAAGAAAGCCTTAATGGTAGTCCCTCTAGATGAGGAAGTGTTCGTGTATGGGGCGCACATTTTATTATCATGGTTACCCAAACGGGCAGGTAAAATAATAAGGATGCCTCATACATTTGTGTTCAAGCCCGAAATTCCCATGGATGACAAGGAAGGGCAAGTAAACCTCTGGAATTAGAAGCATCATTGGTAAGAGAAGAATGGGTGATGCTTCATGTGACAAATGATGAGGAAAGGGGATGGAGAAAAGTCATGAAGGATATAGACTGACAGACTTCATAGACGAGGAGCTATTTAGGGATGATTACTCAGATGACGAACTAGTATTCTTTATAAGTCTCACTGATTGGATCAAAGTAAAGCGCATAGAGTACCACAGAGAATGGCAGTGATAAAAACAAAGCCATCTTTTTTTCAGGAAGACATGGAAAAAGTGTCAAGTATTTATGGACCACAAGTCCATATGACGTGGGTCTATTCAAAGGAGTAGGAGCAGCGAAAATTAAACTTAAACCAGGAGATATTTTACCACGTGCAAAGCAATACCCTATGTCTAGAGAAGTGGATGAGGGGATATTCTAAACTATATCTGCCCTAATGAAACAAGGCATTCTGGTACCATCAGATTCACTGTGCAATATGGCAATGTATCCTATCAAAAGAAGCGAAGGGGGCTGGGGGGTTGCAGAGATTCATCCTGGACCTCCACCCTCTAAACCATACAGCCAAAGCACAGTTTCCTTTAGTTCCAAAACATGTGACAATATTGTGCAATATCACCTCAACAGCCAGGTATTTTACTGTTGTCAATTAAAAAAAAAAAATTCTCAATTCCCTTCCATGAAGACTCACAGGATTTTACTTCCTTTTCATATACAACAATGCATCGGAAACATACTTGTTTGCCTCAGGTGTACTCTGAGTCCCCTTCCAGCTTTAATAGAGTCCTTCAGATGGATGTAGGAAATGTTGAGCGTAAAAGTGCCATCATTCTATACGTGGATGACATTTTAGTGTGCAGTGAGACAGAAGAAAATTTTAGAAAAGACTCTATCAAACTTATGATGATACTTGCACAAAAAGGCTCCAAAGTAGACAAAGGAAAATGACAGTATTGTCAAGAAGAAGTGTTATAAATAGGACAGTTAATCTCAGATGAAGAGAAAAGAGTGACACCTGAAAGAGCAAAAGCCATTATGAGAACCATGCAGCCAAACACAGTGAGACAAATGCAACAATTTTTAGGTCTAGGCAAATACTGCAGGGCTTGGTCTTTGACAACAGTACATATATGACCACTTTTAAAAGCGCTCAAAGAAGCACAGGTGGCTACAACTAAATTGGTGTGGATAGAAGACATGACTAAAGGATTTAATGAATTAAAAATGCAATTAGGACAGCTCCTGTATTAGGGATTCCAAATTATAGTGAACAATTTTACTTATTTTCCCATTCAAATGGAGAGGTCATGACAGCAGTCCTTACACAGAAAACGACGTTAGGACATGGCCATAAACCATTCGCTTATTACAGTGGGATTCTAGACCCAGTTATGAAAGGACACTACCCTTGTGAACAATCTTTGCCAGCTGCTGCATTTGGTATAGAAAAGGCTTCAAATATAACTACCGTGTGTCCCGTAACTCTATTTGTAGAGCATACATTATTTGCAATTTTAGAGAAACCCAGAAGTACGTTGATCATTCAAAGAGCATCGGGGTATGAATACATTATTTCAAACCCTGCGATTAAGATTGTAAGGTGTAGTATAGGGAATCCAGCAACATTTATAGCTGAACAAGTGGGAGAAGGTGATGATGTGCATGATCGTCTTACATACACTGAATGTTATAATCATATTCCCCTTGTTAGAGAGAAGGCTTTAGGAAGAGGGGAAGTGGTTTTTATTGATGGTTCATCCAGAATTAATCTGCAGACTGGCGTGAGACATTTGGGATCAGCAGTAGTAAGAGTGATCCGAGAGGGTACCTTTGAAGTACTAATGAGCAGATGATTACCGGCAACCTACTCAGCACAGGCTGCAGAATTAGCCACGCTTATTGATGCACTACAAAGCTTTGAGGATTAGGAAGTGACAGTGTACTCTGACTCTGACTCTGCCTATGTGATGTCAACAGTACACGCAGGCCTAGCATGTTGGAAAAGGAGGGGCTTCCTCCACTCAGACATCACTCCATTGCAACATGCAGGACTATTAGACAAACCCATTGAAGAATTAAGCTTTCCAGCAACCATTGCCATACTGAAATACGCAGCACATTCAAAAAGAACAGATTTCATCTCTTGCAGCAACAAAGTCGAAGACTTAGAGGCCAAACTTGCTGCATATTATTCAACCATGTATGAAGATGAATTAAAAGACTAGAAGAAAGTGACAGTTTGATGCATGTTGGTTGAAGAAGGATTTAATATGATGTCCATTGTACAGTTAATTGAGATACAAGGATGAGTATCTCAGGAAGAAAAGGAGCTGTGGAAAAAGCGGGAGTGTTTTTTATCCCCCACTGAGAAAACTTGGAGACAGGACAGTGCAGGAAAGCCAGTTATGCCTCTAGCATTATTGAGAGTAGCATTGGAGAAGCTCCACTATCTAAAACATGTGACTCAAGAGAGTCTAGCTGCAACTATAGCAGAAGACTGCTTTGCACCGAACCTCAGTGAGCATGTGGCACAGTTCATTTTAAACTGTATTGTGTGCCAGAAATGTATGGCAGAGCACACTTTGTGAACAGTGAGAGGAGTAATCCCCAGACTTAATATCCCCTTTCAAAATTTGCACATAGATTATGTGGATATGTTGCAAACACGTAATGGTTATCGATAAATTATAGTTTTAGTTTGTCCATTTTCCAGATGAATTGAAGCATGTCGGTGCATGCATCCGGATGCTGCATGTGCTGCAAGGTTTTTGGTCTACAAGTTCTTTCCAAGATGGGGGTGTACAAAGTTTTCTGATCTGTCAATGGACCGCATTTGGTGAATGAAGTCTTTGAAAATATACTCTCACTTTTAGGCAGTAAGCATAAGTTTGCTTCGGTATCACCTGCAAGTAAGCATATGGGCTATGTTAGAGATTAAACAGACTTCTGAAGGAAAGGATATCAAAGCTTAAATTGACATTAAAGTAAGGATGGCTACATTGCCTACCTCTTGCATTTTATGCACTTAGCAACCAACCTGGTTCAGATCACCATTTAACGCCCTATGAGCTGGTGACTGGATGATGACTGGATGCTGAATGAGGACTCCTTTCACCACCCCAACAAGGGCAAATACAGATACCCACAGTGTAGCAAGGGCAGTAGGCGATGAAATGCACAATTATTTTAAAACAATGCCTCAAAGTATCTCTTTTATTTCTCAACAGATCAAACATCAACAGGAGAGGTCAAATGTAAGCAAAGAAGACAATGGGGGTCATTCCGAGGTTGGTGCTGAGGGAACAACGATGCCGGTAAAGGAATACCGGCATCGAATACCGCTATGGGCTATTTTGACCAGCCTGACTGCTATTAACGGCACTGTAAAGTACGGTGCTGTTAATAGCGGTCTGGGTGCAGGCACGCGACCCACCATGCCGGCAATAGCGGCATGCCGTAAACTGGAGTAGATCGTAAACGGACATGCAAATTACGGCTTCATGAAGGCGTTAAAAGTGCCTACCAGCATGCCGTAAATACCGGCATCGTAGACCTACCGTAAAATGCCATGTGCAGTGATCCCAAATGCCACAGGTGCACACAATCAGCACACGTGGAGGCAATGGAGTTTGCCCCACTACAAAATGAGCACACCCACACACCACACCCCTTACCACAACAACATCAATACAATAGCAGCATCAACACTTGAGCTGGAGGACATGTATGCATTGCAACACCAGCAACAACAACAGCAGGCACCACAGAGGAGACGCAGCAGGAGAAAGAGGGTGAGACAGGCCCTGCATGCCCCACCAGTGCAGCCAGCTTAACCACGCATGCAGCCCCCAATCCCAAACATCAGAGCCAGTCCCTCCAACCCAACCCTGCAGAACAACCACACCCCGTACTGTCTGGACCATGACATCATCAACACCATTGTGGACATGATATATGACTGTCAGTCTCATTGAAATATCCACCGCCATCCCCCCTCTACTGAACGTACTGTCGGTGCTACACCTCAAGCACACAACGGAATACATATCTCTACCATGGACTCCCCAGGAGATACTAGAAACAACAGGTGGCCTCCTTGCCATGGAGGTGGTTTAATGCAATCACAAACTATACCACCACAAACAGGTGTAGATGGAAGGTGACGCAAGCAAGATCATAACACATAGTGGTGCACATTATCCCGGTTTATCACACTCGAATCCGAATCACGTTTATTCAATTATAACTTTACCTTTAGAATTAATCCATGCTAGTGAGTTCCTGAGTTTGCCTTCAGGGTTCCACAAGTGTAATTCATTTTCTGTGTTGCTTTCCAAATAAACATTCATTTCTATTTGCGTTTTTTGGATTTTACAACTGATCAAAAAATATATAGAGTATCGGACCTCAATCGATAATAGTCAAAATATGATTAGTCGTCAGAGGTAACTCCTATGTTGCGAGGAATACGATGGTCTATTTATTTCGTGTATGGACTCTGCTCCTCAATAGGTAGATGAAAGAGATGAAAAAGGTGATCCCTTCTGGTTACTGGGATCTAAAGGCGATCTGATGCAGGGATCTCCCTGATCCATATTGATCTACTCAGGTCGCAGGAGAAGCCGACCGGTTTCAGTGGTATAAAGATGAATGTCACCACTTTCTTCAGGGCTGGGGACACGCACCAGTTTTGTTGTGCGGTCACATTATTTATTGTTGAAAGAGCTCAGTCTCTGGTATCCAGGATTAGGAGGTCGCCCCAATAGAGCTGTAGAAACTCCCATCTATCAGGGTCCTGGATTCGAGTAGGGTTCTTTCACTATATTGCGAATCCAAAAGGTTTATTTATTTACCCACCTCCCACTTGCTAAGAGAAACGCAACAGTCGTTTCGCAGCCGGTATACAAACAACAAAAGTTATCATTCTCCCCGATCAACCACAGGAATGCTGCATGTCACCATGGGAAAAAGCAGCGCAGACTGGCAAAAATTGCAGAGGCTACTGCCAATGCTCACCATCAGAAAATCCTACACAACACAACAAATCACCCAAATCACACAAACACAGCAATATGCATACACAATGCATGAGCTACAATACGGCAGAGCACACTGTGTATCATCTTGAAGATGCAACCCACATCATTATTCCATGGCACAGGACACATTGAGGCCCAAAAAATAGCTTGCATACAACCAGGGACATGTGCTTTTGACCAACGATAATCTGCCGGCATGTGTGACTAGTACAGCTGTCCATCATTATTTGCATGACATTTACCTTTAATTGCGTCACATGCAGGTGATAGTGGCCATCCCTTGAAGCCGTGGCTCCTCACCCAGTCCGTAACCCACAGAACAGGCACAACGAGGACTCCAATTGTTCCCATTCCAATACCCGTGTGGACATCGAGCAGACCTTTGGCCTATTGAAGGCACGATTTCACTGCCTCAGCCGGTCGGGTGGGGCACTCTGCTACAGGCATGAGAAGGTGGCCAAGATCATCATGGCATGTGTTGAGCTGCATGATATGTGCATCCTCGGGAACGTGCCCCTGCCCCCTGACATTGAACTGCTACCACCTGGTGATGATGATGGGGAGGAAGAAGACGTGGCTGGACATCATCGCGGTGGCGATGCACAGGAGGCCCGTACTGTCTGCAAGTCCGTGATTGCACAATATTTGTGACACACTTTGCAGCAGAGGGTGACATGATGGTTGGACAGAGGGCACTGGGTGTGGGGGTACAACTACACCATTCACGATAACTGAATAATTGACACATACACAATGATGAATGTCCACTCTGGTCTTGTTTTTCACACAACCGGTGTATTAAATGTAACAAAGTAAACTTAAGTGACAAAACCCTCAACCACCCTCACCCCCCTCCCCCCACAACTCCCCCACACCCTCCCCCCTCCGACTCCCCTCACAACTTCCCCACACAAGTCCCATTGAGTCCCCGAAGCCTACATGAGGCTGCCATAACAATTACTCGGCACTCCCTGACCCAGGGGCCGGCATGTCTTGTTGGCGCTGTGTACAGGCCGACCTGCGGAGTGGGCTCGTTTGTGTGGAACTGAAGGACGATGGTGTGGCCGCCTGCTGAGGTTGTGTGACGGAATGCCCTGCCTCCATTGCATCCGCGATGCGCCCTAACACCTGCCGGAGGGCCGAGACCTCCTCACAGAGGCGGCTGTTGGTGTCCGAGAAAGATCTCACCATGGAGGCAATGTTGTTCGTAATGGTCCGACCTAGTGCAGCTAACTCCGTACGCCACTCCTCTCTGGCCTGCCTGTTGTCCTGTACAAACTCACACACAAGTGCAGTTAGCAGGTCAGCCCACTGCGGCCCTGCGGGTGCACCTGTGGATGTATTGGGCCCCTGGCTGTCATGCCCAGCTTTCTCAGCCTCCCCAACACTGAAAACTGGGCTGAAGTGTCCCTCTGTGTGGTCATAGCCAGACTGCTCTGGGGTGGTGGCATTCCCGGTATCGAACGATGATACTTGGAGGGATGCAAGTTAAGTTGGGGTATGGACCACATCCATTAGATCGTCCTCCATGGTGCCCCAGATGTCCTCCTGTGTGTCATCCAGAGTCAGGAGTGCTGTGGCTATCACCTCCCCAGCCAAACTCGACTCCTCCGAATGAGGTGTCTCACATATGTCATCAGGGTGACCAGTGGGTGGAGGTGGTGGTGGTGCTTTGCCCTCATTGGGCCTTGGTGGCACAGGTGCAATGGGTACCTGCGGTGGCTTGGATGCTGGTACACGGCGCCCCCTGGCTTGTCCGCGCGAGGTTGATGGCCGGCTGCTGTCCTCCTGGGACCTCTTCCGGGGTGTGGCCTGTGCAGGGGTAGCATCCTGCCCATCACTGTCATGGTCAGTGCCTGTGGGGGTGGAAGAGAGGAACGGCATGAGTGTTGTTTTGAGAGGCATCATACATACATTGGGACAATTGCTCATCCACACAATTCGGGGTAATAGGCATTTGTGTTTGGAAGGGCACGTCATTTGATACATGGGTGGTTAATACAGGCATATGTCGGCATCACTCATGTTGGCCAGGAACAGTGCTGTCTGACATGCATACTATTTTGCACATTCACACTGTGTGCCTCGTGGAATTTCCTACTTTGTGTGGTATGTGTCATGTACGATATTGCCTTGCACCAGGCATCTGCATGTCTCTGTGATGCATCGACCTACTTTACGGGGAGTGTGTGTGTGGGCGACTATAGCGTGACTCTTCGGACTGACAGTGGGGTTGACTTTCATCAGATTTGGCATAGCAGTGTTTACTTTGGACACTCACCTCCATCGCCCGATGTTGTGGTGCCACACTCCATCTCGCCTACACCTTCAATGGATTCCGTACCAATCATGCTTGCGCATATGTCCTCACACGGGGTGAGATTTATAGGGGAACTGGGACCTCCTCCTGTTCCCATGGCCTGGCTGTGATTGACAGAGAGAATGTTGCATACCCTTAGTAGCAGGTCGTCCCATCGCTTACGGCAGTCTTTTACTGTGCGTGGTGTGTTGTCCACAGCACTAACCTTCTGGGCAACAAGTGCCCAGATCTCTTTTTTCCTTAGCACTGCCTCTCTCGCCATGTTGCTAGAAAAGAGTCTGGCAGCATGCTCGTACAGTGTGTCCACAAGCATCTGGAGCTCATCCTCATTAAATCGTTCATTTCTCAGGCGGGCAGCTCCCCTCTTCAGGGCCTTAGGCATTGTGGTCTTGGAGGTGGATGTTTTCTCACAATCAGCAGTGTCCCAGGGTTCCTGTGTGGTGAGGCTGGCAATGGATTGTGTTTTTAAAGATGGCCACCGTGCTCCTTCCCGTTCCTGTGCGATGATGCTCCTTCCGGTTCCGCTTATTAGCGGTGACGGTAAATAGCGGTGACCGCTAATTAGGGTCACTGCTATTTACGGTCACTGCTAATGACGCATTGGACAATGTCTATAGTGTTAGCTGTGCTACGCTTGATGCCGGTAAGGGCTTTCTGGGAGCCTTTTGCGGCATGCCGCTAGATACCTTACCGGCATGGTGTAAAGCTTGTGCCCGCAAAGTCGTAATAGTCCTCTATTAGCGGACTGGTGCCAGCACAGACATGCTATTTGCGCCATGTTGGTAAGGGACGTTACTTACCTCCAAACTCGGAATGACCCCCAATGTGTCTATCAATTTGGAAAATACATAAAAAGGCACTGCTATACATTTAGGGGACTGCAAGGAAGGCATGGTATCAACAGTAAAACAGACACAAGTGACCACAGTCCAAGGGTGTCTACTGAACTTCAAAAAGGGTTTGAAAAACACCTATCTAATCCTAAATCTAAAGATGGGAGCAAGCTATGACCATCAAATAATATTAAAGAGCAGTCCTAGTGGTGTTTTGTAAAAACGAAAAAGGCTCTATACTAAAAAACTGATTGCCAATCCTTACCTCTAAATACAAATAGTGTGGGAAACAATGTTATGCAAAAGAAAGAAATGTTCAAGAAATGGTATGTCAGGATATTCAGGCCATTGGTCTCCTTTCCCCACGTTTTCAGCACGGGACAAGGGAGCACACTCAAGCTTAGCACAGTCTATGGCTTCTCTAGCACAAGGGTGCAGTTCAAACATTAGTATCAGGGCCTTCAATGCCCAAGTCTCTTTGCATTTCAAAGTCTCTTCTTTCAGAGGGCCTGATGCGATTGACAAACAATAGTTATTTTCTTCTCACGATTTCACACATACTCAATTTCTCAGGTGATTCACTATTCACCTTGGATCCCCCTCAGCCGGGCTCAGATCCCCTGTAAAACAATGCTTGTAGGATTTTCATGTATCCAATTTCTCAGGTGATTCATGGTTCACCCCAGGTCCCTCTCAGCCGGGTTCAGATCTGTTTTAACACAATGTTCAATCAGTCTCCCTCTGCCAGGCTCTGACACATTTATTTCACTTTAACACATACTTGCTTTATCCCAAAAGCTTTCAATTGATCTCCGTTATTCAGGCTCGGACCAACTTTATCTATTTTGTCATCAGCTTGTTTGGCAGTATCAACATTGAAGATTTACGATTGTGCACAGGATTTTGCTTGACCCATCACAGGACCACTTCGATGCACAGTTCTTTGCCACTCTTTTACCTTTCTCAATTCCCAGTTGGATATCTTACAAAGAGATTCAAATGAGCATGCAAGTGGTGCCGGACCACTCTGTCAAAGGTACTGTATCTTGCTTTCAAAGTTCAATCACTCATCTGTTGTTCAATGATCACATGTGTTTCAAACACTTATCTTTTCAGCTCTCACAATACAATGTTGCTACTTGCAACTTTGGCTTCAACACAGACCGTTCTGGTATGAGTCTCTCAAACTCACTGGCTATGTGGACTTCACTGGCGCTGTATTGTTGTCAGAGCTAAGGACAGCACCACGGCAGCAGGTGATTCTCTCTGCCTTGATTATTGAAGTGGGAGGGCCCAGGCTACCTCCGACACACAATGCAGGATTCTTCAGCCTGGTTTCCTGGTCTTACGCTTTCTATTCTCGAGGTTTCATGAAAATAACGGTTCCTTGTCGAAAAGGTCAAGGGCACTTCCCTCCTTGCGATCTCCTTCTGTTTTGCTGTCTTTCTCCTCATGTTAAACTGCCATCTTGGAATTGCTGCTTCCTTCTGTGCTTTGCCTCACTCAGAGTGTGCTCTTGCGAAGCATATTTTATCCATGTGTGGAAGTGTAATGGAAGTCACGTGTGTGTGTGTGTGATGGTCAGTAATTGCCTGAACACTGTATTGGGACATGTCAGGTATACCGTTCGGATGTTAGTCCATTTTCTCTCATAGCTAGCTGTCCGTGAGGAAGTGTTTGTGTTGTGAAGGGGAGGCGGGTTGAGTCCCTAAGTATCCTACCTGGTAGGATAGGGTAAAGGTGTTACAGGGAAGGGGATACCATGTCTCGCCAATGGGTGTCCCATTCCCACTCCCCAAAGACCCCTCACCCAGGTGATCCTCCCGAACTGGTGAACCTCCAGGAACTGTATACAAAAGAGATGGCTGTGTCCTGGCCAACTGAATGACAGGTTTCTCACAGGACCAAGTGTTAGTACACAAATGTGTACGCACCTGGAGTACCCCTCGATTTGAAGGCCCAAGTGAGGTGGAGCACATAAACCCTACTGCAGTGAGGTTGAATTTAAGAAGGGCATGGATCCACCTGCATGATGTCAAACCTTATAAAAGTGAAGCAACATTGACCTCTCTTGCACCCTTCGCCAGTGAAGCAAGTATCTCAAGCGATGTAAGTTGCCACAGTGAAGCAAGAGAAGAGCAACAAAGAATGACCTTGCGATCAATGGTCAAGAACTCGGACAAAGAAGCAAAACGCTTTTAGATTAGGATTGATTGATGGAATAATTCATCTGCAGTAATCTTAGAACACTTTTTCCTAAAACTGGTATAGACTATGAAATAATTGAAAGAGGGAAAAATATTTGAGTTTTTTTGTTGCCGATCATTCATACATTCTTACTCGCTGTTTTCTTTTATATACTTAAGTGTTATCCAGCTTTAATACAAATAACTACGAGCACTGTGACATTTTCTGGAGATCCAAAAAAGGGCTTCATCGTTTTAAGAACTGTTTTGGCAATCATTTTACAATTATTGTTATAACTGTATGACTTACAGTTAAAACAATAAGAATTGATATATTAAAAATAAAAGTGGTAACAATGGAAATGTTACAAGTGGTAACAACTGTAGCTCCACGAAAAAGATGTATCAATCGAAAAAGAATTCTTGGAGTTTTCTGTGGCATTCTGATTTTGACTATTCTCCCTATAACGTTATATTTACATATTTTATAAGCAGTAAAGCAGAGAGGAGCCAGAAAATAAGACACCCCCACAAGTTCCATTATTTCCATTATCCCTATTAAGAATCCAAAAAACCCATTACGTTCTGATATTAAACAACACTTTTTCTTTGTGAAGAGATATGCTGAGGAAGATAATGAAAGTATCAACACATAACTAGATAAATCAGCTCACTTGGCAAATTATGTATGGTACCAGCACATGAATGAGGTGGGAGAGAGAGAATGTCAGACGAGAGTTTTTATGTGTATTCATTAATACTGTATGCAATGAATGCGGAAAGAACATTTATCACAGGAGAAATGTCTTCACAGGATGCAAAATGTCCCAATCATCTAGCTGTTTGTATTACTCTAGATTCTCACCTATGCATTCTCCACCTTACCACAAAATTACAACGACCACCACAAAACTACTCACTAAAGCTAAGATAGTCGACACTACAAAAAACATAGCAAACCTCACTACCTCACCCAGAACAAACTCTTCTCACTTACAAATGCACCCAAAAAGCCCACCAACTCAATCAAGGACACTCTGATCAATGCCAGATCCCTGCCAGCACATGCCACTGATATTCCTGATACCATAACATCCCACAACCTTGACTTTCTGGCAATCACTGAGATAGGGCTGCATGCTGCGGCAGGGCCCTCTCTCTCTCTTGCCATTCCAGATGAGTATTCTATCATCTGACTTGATAGAGATTCCAGTCGATGTAAAGGTGGAGGTGTCACCTTCACCTCCAAAACTGCCTTAGGCCTATCTCTAACCAATCACTCCCACCTGGGGAAATTTTGACCTTCAAGTTACCTATCTCTGCCTCCAGAACAGTCACTATCCATCTTGTATACAGACCACCTGGGCCTGTAACTACCTTTGAAGAAGACATTATGCTCCTCCTCAAAAACAATACTAAGTCAGGCTCCCAAATTATCCTACTAGGTGACCTTAACCTGGGATTTCAGGATACCAAGGGTAGTAAGGCTCTAGCCTCGGCCAACATGATAACATAACTAGGCTTTCACGCTGTATTACCAATCCAACCCATCTCAAAGGTAGGACGCTAGACCGGCTTGATGACCTTAATTGCAACACTGACATCCTCTCAAACATCCTGTGCGCATGGTCAGACCACCACCTTATGTCATTCTTGATAAAGGAAGAACGTAATCAGTGCAAATCCCATAACCTTACCCCTCACACCCATACGAGGAACAACAGTGGAGAAGTTGCTTAAGCTAATACAACCAATTATCACTGCCTCTACCTCTAAACACTCTGACCCTATGTTCCTAGTAGACCTCTTCAACCATACCATACTTAATGCAATAAACACGATTGCACCTCTCAAGATGCGTAAAGATAAACCCAGTGCTCACCTAAATCATGGTGCAGCCCGTATCTCAAACCACTCTGCAAATCTAAAAGAAACACAAAGACACTTTGGAAGAGTCACCCAATATCCACCAAAAAGACAAATTCTTAATAGCCTCCTTTAATTATAAAGAGGCGATCCTACAAACTAAGAAAGAAACTTATAACAACTGTATCATCCAAGCTAAATCAAGCACGAAAGTACTCTTCAACATACTTAGAGAGTTGGAATCCCTGGCACCACCTCTTACCTCATGCAACAAAGACTCCACCTGGTGCACTAACATTCAGTTAGCACTATTGAACAAAATGACAATGCTACAAAACAAAATTGAATCCAAAAAGCTCCTGCTCCCTGATATCCTATCTCAACCCACCAACTCAACTACTCCCCCTAAAACTCACAACCTATTCAACTTGTCTCTGCTTACTGCCAAAGAGGTAGAAGACATCATCACCAAGCTAAAACCTTCAAGATGCCAAGGCGATATCTGCCCTGCTCCCATCATTAAAGAGGCAGCCAAGGATTTGGCCCCTTTCATCACATCTATCATCACCTCCTCATTCGAATCAAGTATAGCCCCCAACCTAAAAGATGCCTGGGTCCTCCCTTTACCAAAGAAGCCGATACTAGCCTCAACATCCCCACTAATTATACACCCATCACCACATTCCCATTTCTATTCAAAATCATTGATAGAGCAGCCTATCTGCACATTCAAGAGCACTTAGAAATCCACACCCTCCTCGGCCTCAGACAATCTGGCTTCAGGCCCAGGCATGGAACAGAAACAGCTTTGATCGATCTGAAAACCCAAATTGAAGAATTAAAAGACAAAGGCCAATTAGCCCTCCTCCTACTATTAGACCTTTCTGCAGCATTCGACTTAATAGATCATAAAGTCCTCTGCAAGCATTTAACCTCAGCAGCACACTTTTCTCTCAAAGCCACCACATCGATCCAATCCTTCCTTGCTAATAGATCAATGAGAGTCTTCTCTCTGTCAGCCACGGCCAAACCCACTTCAGTTAAGTACAGAGTACCCCAAGTCTCGTGGGTGTCACCTACTCTATACAATGTATTCACAAATCCCCTATTTCATGACCTTGATTGTCTGGGTGTCCCCTACACGAATTATGCAGATGACACCCAGATACTCATACCCATCCCTGGTGACTATGCTACTGATACTAAAGTACTTAATGACATTTACAGCATCATACAGGCCTGGATGGCTAGGCATGGACAATGCCTCAACAATGAGAAGACAGAGCTACTTCTTTTAGGTTCTCAACTAAAACTCAATAGACTTAACAAACAATTTGAATCTTTCAACATAGACGGGAATACTATCAGAGTCTCCAAGGATGTAAAAACTCTTGGCATCTATATCGACTCTTTCCTAACTCTTTCAAGACAAATTAATGCAACAGCCTCCTCAACAGCATACACCTGCAAACTTTTCACGGCCTGCAGACCATTTCTCACAACCCCCAATTGCATCTCTATTGCCAGAGCCCTAGTCTTCTCAAAATTAGACTATTGCAATGCACTCTACCTCGGAACCAGTCAACAGAACCTATCAAAAATGCAAGTTATTCAAAACAATGCCATTAGATCAGCCTTGAATATCCCTAGATCACAACATATCTCTTTCTCTAGACGTAACCTGAATTGGCTGTCGGTCAAGCAAAGTATTGCCTTTAAATCCTTGTCACTTACCCATAAGTGCCTTGCGAATCTAGTACTCTGTTACTTGGCTAATCATTTCTCTCGCAATACCTCAGATTGCCCAGTCAAATCTGCATATTCACACTGCCTCAAAATCCCTAGCTTCAAGCTACAGAAAGCAGGAGGAAGCAGCTTTCCCGTCCTAGCAGCCAAGCTATGAAACACATTACCAATACCACTAAGAAATGTACCTGTCTTACAATTCATTCATGAGAAATGCTAAAACGTGGCTCACGGCCAAAGAATCTTAGTCTACCCATACCATTTATCCGCTTCACACTTTAACCCGCGGCAGCTCAACTAATGCTTTTATCTAAGAAACCTTTCTTTTTAGCATTTGTAAGTAATGTAAATATGTAATGCTGTAATAATTTTATAAAGTATAAATGTGTCATTGTACAGTCTGTAACCTATGTTATGCAAGAAATGCGGCCAGATGCCTTTGGGCTTGGAGCGCTCTACAAATAAACAAATTACAACTACTACAAGAGGCCAATTTGTAGAGAAATGGGCAACTTTAAGATGGCGATCTAGACCGACTTTTCCATATGAAGATACGATATGAAGATAGATAAAGACAAAAAGAATGGAGAGTGGATAAGGATGGACAAACCAAAAACCTATATATCCATCCCAATTTAGAGAAAAAATACAAGCTGTTGACAGGGAAAGGATGTATTGCTCAGACATGACTGAAAAATCAGGGGAGCCAGAATGCTGGGAAAGAGCACAACTGTTGGTGTATTGGCATGTAGCAACCAGAAATTGATGGGAAGATGCACTAATATCATGCCCTGCACACTTATTAACAACAGACTATGTCCACAGAGCACCAAAGTTGAATGATGAATGCTTGGAATCATCAGCTAAGCATGCACAATTGCTCACCTGAGTTCACAATGAAGCAGGACCGGTGCATATACTACAATTGAAGAATATAACAACCTGTTTCAAGAATGAGAACGATGGCAAGGTCTCTGTTGGAAGGAACAAAGGATGTGGAGAAACAATTGAAGTACCAGGAATTAATAAAGGAACTGTGGTTCTAATGGATCGATATTGGGCCTGCGGATCCAGAGCTTACATTCAGTTGCCTAAAGATTGGAGAGGAGTGTGCTCCATTGTAAATGTATACGTTCCAGCACCAGTGATTCCCCACAGTGACCTCCATATCAAAGAGTTCCCAAAGATGAATGAATATAACAAAAAGAAGAGATCATTCCATCTTCGCTGACTGAATGATAATGATGCCATGATAATGACATCTATATTCACACCAGGGCTTCAAGCGGCAGTGAACGCTAAGTGGCTCCAGATTACAAGATTGGAGCTTTCGCAGATGATCACTGCAGCAATAAAAGTATTTAATACGATAAAGGAATAGTCGAGAGACATCAGGCTTATGACTCTCCAGAACAGGTATGTTCTGGATATGATAACAGCAATGGAGTGAGGCGTGTGTGCCAAGGTTGGACCATCTTGCTGTACATTCACACCATCTCATGACAGGGAAAATGGAATCCTGACAGAGACAATAACGATGCTGACAACCCTGCACACAAAGATGGAAGATGAAGCTGATGAAAAAGCAGTAGACAATTGGTTTCTATCTTTGGATGAATTCCATCTTGATTGGCAAATGTTTTTAAAGTACTTGCAGCAATATTACTGTTAGTAATGTTTGATTCTGTCTCATAAGATCATAATAGGAGAATGCCAGAAAACAACCAAGAAAGCTAATGGGATGAAGTTAATGATTGAGATTAACAGACATACTGGAGAATGGACACAGATAGAAGAAAGTACTCAAGAGACTATAAAGAAGAGTTCTCTTGCACCTACAGGAACCAAGCTCTATTATCCCCAGGATTGGAAAAAATATGTAGGACAATGGATATTTTATGCACCAGCTGGAGATTGTCGTCTGATGACCTGGAGAGTATATGAACACATAAAGAATGCTGGCCATCTGAGGGGGGGTGACAAAAATATGGGTTCCAAAGAAAAGAAAATATGACGAGATCATCAAAGAAGATGAAGCAGGAATTGCAGAAGAGGAGGCGAATAGTCTGGTGGAGAATGCGAACAGAGGTGGGAATGTAGAGGAGCAGGTGAACGCATTCTCCTTAGTCGCCACCCTCTCACCCCTGTTCTATTGGAATGACAGCTGAGGAGTTACAATTGGGAACCCATGCACACGTGTATGCAATATGTCTGTACTGCATCGATTATATGAAAGACGACATGCACTCAGGCAGTCATTCAGAAGATACCCTTACAATGAAACAGTGGAAGAACGCTACCAAGAAGGAAGTCCCTTGCCGAGCTGTTGAAATGCAGCGATAAAATGGTGCACGACATGGATGTACGTTAAACAAAGTCCAATGACAGCAAAAGAGTGTCCTAAAGAAGAACCTATGTTGAAACTTTATGAAAATACTTAACAATTCTGATGTAATTGGAGCACTAATAGAAACATGTACTCCATGATGCAGTATTTATGAATACAATTAAGAATGAAGTGACTTACTGGTCAATAACTGTAAATACGCTGAAACACAAGGTAGAAATAATACTTAAAAGCTTGCTTATAAAAGGTACATATTCAAAATGTAGGGCTACCATCAGAACAAGATGGATGACGGCTCATGTCAATCAACCCAACTACCTCAAAATACGAGCCTAGAATCTTAACGTTGAAAGATGATGAAGAAGCTGTTTCCCTTGCAAAATAGTGGAGGACATTGGCTCAGAGCCAAAGATGCTATTTTGAGAGATGAAGGAAAAGCATGCAGGGAGTCTAATGAGCAGACCATGTGCAAGGACATATTTCCCAAAGATTAGGAGGAAGAAGAACATTTACTGATGCCAAATATTGCATAATTAAAGGGGCATAATGTCAATATGGGATAGAGTGACCAAGTGTCTAAAGGCTAAAAGGAGAACTGCACCCAGTGTAATTGAATCGAATGGTGTTAAATGCACTGTCGAAATGGATAGATTCATGGTCTTGCAACACGTGATTAGGAGCTCTCAAACAAGGGCCATTCATTAGGCCTGAAGCTAAGATAGCAGTGCACCTACACTCCCCCAAATGCCTGAGACACTGCAGACTGGCAAGATCATTCTTCAAACAGAAGACACTGGCATGAGGCCTACCGATGAGGGAGGGTGGCCTAATTGGGAAACAAGGAAGAGCTGATGCATCTCCAACCACATGGGTTTAGTTTCTATGTATGTGCTGCTAGCAAGTTGAATGTCCAAGGTTGGATTTGGGTTGCCAACCAATTAGAATGGCATACCCTGCACTTTTACATATAATGGGCCTCATTACGACCCAGGCGCTAATTGCGCCAACTTTACCACCATGGCGTAAACTATGTTTACGCCATGGTGGATGGCGGATTTACCGCCCCATTCCAAGGTGAGTGGGGCGGTAAATCCCCATTTCCCATTTTCCCTTCCCCATTCCCATTTTTGCCCCATAGGGCATAATGGGAGTGGGGAAGGCGCTAATTACGCCACCGTAAATTACCGTGGCGTAATTAGCATCATGGCAGGTTAGCGCCATGGATTTTAACGGCTGCTCAGAGCAGCCGTTAAAATCAGAATAGGCGTTAAGGGTTAACGACGGCGTTAACCCTTAACGCCTGGGTCGTAATGAGGCCCAATGTTGCAAAGTATCACTCCACTGCCACATTTTCTGCCATGACAAGTACCCTACACCATGTGTTTAGAAGTAGCTCGGGGTGTGTTTCACAGATAGGAGACCGGCCAATGATAGACTAAAACACACATTTTCTATGAGTAGATATGATCATCTAATCCAATCCTACCCCTCAATAGAAAATAGATTTTTATTGTTTGCCACGTAGGATGACATCATGGACGATGCATCTAGCATTATATAAGCTAAAAACAAATGATAGGACATTGTGATCTGTATGAATCTACTTGATGAGTGTTTATTCACCCTGCTTTACTTCTTGAGATTAAAGCAGTATTTTACCATCTCCTTTGAGTCTGTACGGTTATTTGGTCTGACATATTGTACTGGTAATTCCATTTAGCACAAAAGATGCTTCAAATTGCTAGAGCACAGTGTATAAATGTATGGCATTTACATATGCATGTTAATATGAATGGGCTGCTGGACATGGGAGTAAGAAAGGTTGAATGAAAGCTGAAATTGATGAATTACTGGTTGGACCCATTTTATTAAATTGGCAAAGTCTCAGGATTTCTTTCTTCTTTTTCATTTTTGATTTAACAAATAATTTCATAATCTTTTGTAATGTGCCTCTGCCACCCAACCTTGTAATTAAAAAAAATATTTATTTTATGAAAAATGCAATAGTAAATATATTTTGACGAGACATAATAGTAATCAAGATTGATCACAAATATTATACAGATTCTTCAGAAATAGAATAGTGATACAAATAAAATCAATATTGATCTGAAATAGTGAAGAGTAATAAAAAAGGTGTCATTATAATGTAAAACTCCTGCCTTGCCTTTCTCCCTGCCACGTTTTTACATCTGCCTAACAACCCGTGAGTTGCTTAAGTAATGTAATATGGGATTTGTATAGCGCTTTTTCCTATTGGTATGGCCTCAAATCGCTGTATGTGAACACCTTTGGTGGACCGAAGTCCGAGGTCTGAGGGATTGGTCAGAGGAATTTAGAATGTGTGTGTGCATTTTTCCCAGTATGAAGATAAGAAGAAATGGCTAAGACCCTGCTAGCGGCCCACGTAGAGCTGGCATGTGGATGGGTGCTGTGAAGGCTGTCGGGAGAGTATGTGAGTCAAGGAGACTGATCATTTGTCCAGCTAGACCACATTTTTATTGTGGGATTTAGCTGCATTCTAGTGGCAGAGGTATTGTGCAATGTTTCTACAAGTAGCAGATGATTGCAGATGTGTGCGGGAGGGATATGGTTATCTTCCATTGAGATGGAGCTTGAAACATACCCATGAGTCAAGGCTTTTTACTTGTTTTGTTGATGGAGTGCAGGTCCTGTCCTGCAGGTCTATGGAAGTCTTTTTTGTGCATGCTCGCACTTTCTTGGAATGACTCATCGATGCCCCAGCCTACATGTCCGGGGGTGACATTCACCCAAGAGGCATATTAAGTCAGTCAAGAAGCAGAGGGGAGATCCAGGTCTTGAGTGCCTTCCAGAAGCTGAGGTGATCCTCTATGCAGCGGATGCTTAAAGGGATAGAGTTCCAAATTGTAGGTGCTTGGATAGAGTAGGACGATCACCCTATTCTGGATGGTTTGGCAGGGAGAAGAGTGATGCCTGATCTGAAGTTTCTGTTAGGTCTGTAGGAGGTGAGCTTGTGGTGTAGATATTCTGGGCCAGTCTTGTCCATAGCACAGTGTCGATGCACATAGCATTGAAGGTGGACTGTGGCCTGACAGGGAACCAGTGCAGGACACGGATGGTGGGTGTGATGTGCTCCCTAGACCTAGGGCTAGGAGTAGCCTGGCTCCAGTGTTTTGGACCTGTTGGAGTTTCTGAGTTGAGATGCAGGGGTGCCAGGTATAAGGAGTTGGTGAAGCCAAGGCTAGAGATAGGACGATAGTCGTGATTGTGGAAACTCTGTAAGGATAGGAGAGGTAGGGGAAGATGTGTCAGAGAGGGCATAGGTATAGATAACATGATTTTGATAGAGTTAATGTGATGTGACAGTGTCTTATCTGCACCCATGTGCATCCTAGGTCCTTTACTGTGTTTGAGGTAGGGGGTGGAGGCCCTAGGAAGGATGCCCAGGCGGTGGGTTGGAGGAAGAGGGCTGTCTTCCCACAGATCATGATTTCATTTTTTTTCTGGGGGTTGAGAAGGAGGTGGTTAGTCATCACCTAGTGGTCTTTTTACTGACAGATGGATGTCACTGGCTTGTGAGCAAGTGGTGTGATTAACACTCACCTTGAAGGACTACAGACTCATCACATGCATCTTGTTTGCGAGCCCGGCCCTGCTTCTGTTTGCTCACTGAGGGATCATCAAAGCTGTGCACCTTCTTGGATTTAGAATGCGTGTGGCTGTTTTCACTAGCACCCACCTTTGCTCCAGGTATTACCTGTTCCAAAATTCATTAGCAGATGTGTATTGGAATTGTGCAGGGCTTCATAAACTCTGTAGGCGAGTCCTGCGAATGGGTGCGCATATGTAGATTATGGATTCCTGATGTTGTTTAAACCCTGTTTCTACAGGTTCTTAAATAAGTCCACAGGTGCTCATGAAAGCAGGTCCACAGCTGTGCAGAGTCACAACGTTTTTCTTTGTTGGAAATTACATAATTGGTATTTCATACAAACGATGTTAAATGTATCTTCTGTAATGCTCAGTGCATTCCCTTAGCTAAATGCTGTGGGCTCTCTGATGTAACGGTGACCTTGAACCCTCCATAACCTCCATCAGGGCAATATTCCTTTATAAGAAAGGGGTCATTTTTGGAACTGCTTTCTGATAGCTGAGCTCAGTAAACCCTTCTCCCTCATATGGCCTCTTAGAGAGGATATTTTGGAATCCTTAATCTTAGTTCCCATGGACATGGGGATTTCTCTTGCCCTTGTAATTTGAAACCCAGACTACGGTCTTGTGGATAGCCACCTTTCGGTGAAACCTTCATTTCTTCTCAGGCATATCAGTCATTCCCGACCAGAGGTTAGAAAACTTTAAGTAGATAGCAATGAACCTAAGGTTGTTAATGGACTGTGAAGCGTGCAGATACTGTGTGTTCCATTTCTGGAGCCGGACATTGGTGCGGGTGTTGGCACCTGGCTTCCAGTATCATCCCAGCCCCTTCACTGGACAACTGACATGGAATTTTGACACATAACCTTCGAGTTTCCACATATCTCCGTAATGTTGCAGGGCAGGGGTCTGCAACCGTCAGCACCCCAGATGTTTTGGACTATAGAAGCAAAGATAACTACCATGCTAATCACACTACAGATGCTTTTCTAGATATGCAAAATGGGACAGAACACCAAAACAATTTTGGAAACAGAACGGGATTTGGCTGATGTTGACAAGTCAGCACTGAGGAGTTAGCTCCAGGGAACCTGGAAAAAGTTTGCAAAATCCCAGGCAGCCACAAAAAAGTCCTAGCTCTCGGTATTTAGGTGTAAGGAGGGTACACTGATTGCAAATATACATGAAGTATGATATTTGCAACTTAGCAGCAAGAAAGCTCAGAGGACAAGCATAATAATTTTTAAATCAGGAAACACACCTTGTACGCAATTCTACACTTTAGAGAGTTCAACAAGACCTGATCTGGTTATTGGAACAATTCCCTAAGAAGTAAAGGATTTATTTTTCATAATATGTAAACGTTCTTAAATATATATATATTTTTTTTATTATTCGCATTTGTATAGCGCACTTGCAGCCCATGGACATCGAGGTGCTGTTACAAGTAAGTGTTGGATTCTTGATTCAGCGGATATGCATGAGACTGGAGGTCTTATGGATACACAATTACAGGCATAGTTGCAGGTGAAGCATGATATTCGTAATACAGTAACAGAATGCAGTCAGGTACGTTTCATACAAAGAGCATGGTTTTAACAGCTTTGCGGAAGGCTTGGTGGGATTCAATCATTCTTATGTGCGGTGGCAGTGCGTTCCAGTGGGTGGCGGCCCGTGTGGGAAAACTGGCACCACCGGCGCGCACCTTGCGTGTTTTGGGCGTGACAATCGTGTTGGAGTAGCACATTCTTAATGGTCTGGTGGCAGAGTGCTTGGTGATTCTTTGGGTCAAGTAGGGTGGAGCAAGTTCATGGAGGCATTTGTGGGTGAGGGGGAGTGTTTTGAAAACAATCCTCTCTTTCACCGGAAGCCACTGTGCCTGTCTTCTGACTTCGGAGATGTGGTCTTTTCTCGCGGTACCTGTGGCCGGCCTCAGTGCATTATTTTGAACTAGCTGAAGCTTGGCCAGGTTTTTATTGGTGGTGCCAACGAGTAGGGCATTACAGTAGTCTAGCCTAGATTCAATTATTGCCCTAGCAATGTTGAGGCAATTCTGGCGTGACAGGAAAGGTCTGGCAGCGTTGAGTACTTTAGAGTAGTAGGCTGAGGAGGAGGCAATGGCATTGACCTTTTCTGGGTATGAAATTGAAAAGAAAGTTTAGACTCCAACACAAAACCCAATGGTTGTGTAACTGGCAACTAAGGGAGCAAAACCTTGGTGAAAAATGTGCAAGGAGCCATGATTGTGCCAGATGTACAGCTTTATCTGAGCTGAACAAACAAAGCTCTGTTTTACCACTCACATTGAATTTCAGGATGGCTTTTGGCATGTATGATTTAGTAGCTGCCAAACAGTTTCCAAACCGAAGGACATGTTCTGTCAAGATAGGGCAAGGTAACTCTGAGTATCATCCTCCTATGGGTGTATGTGGATGTTATACCCAGCCATTATATCACACAATGGCTTCATATACAAATCAAATAACACCATGGAGTGGATGGAACCCTAAGAAACCCCACACTCCACCAGCAGTGGGGTGGGAGGGGGACGAAGAGGAGCCTTAAGCACTTCCGTTTTGCCCGAAAATACTGAATGAAAATGCAGAATGCACTTTTACTGTAGACAAAAAAAAAATGAATCCCATAATGTCGACCAAGGGGCGCACAGGTTGCAGGGGGTATCCCCTACTTCGATAAAATGGAAAACAGGGAAAAAGAAAGTAAAATAAAATGGACCCTGCAGCAGAGGTTCTGCCCCGCAATGGAGAGACGGAACTCATGCCACAGAGAAACGGAAGGGAGGTAAGTAAAAAAGGTAAGTGCACCTCACCTTACATAGGGATTTAGGGGTGGCAGGTAGATGGATTGCGTCTACGTGATTACTGTGCACTGCAGTTTTCGAATTTGGATTTTTTGATTTGAGATTTTCGGCACCACAATAATCATGTATCCAGGACTTCCCATCAGAAATGAGCACAAACCCTCCTAAACACTACCTCCAATTTCACACAAGCTGACTATATAGTGGGGAGGGCCCCATACTCCACAGTAGTGCTGCATGCCTTTCATTTTGACATATGCCCCTGCATGTTAACGATATGACAGTTTTACCCTACTTCTAGAATTAAATACTATTGTTTAGAAGGGTGGAGGATGATCATGACACCATAGTTCACAAGGTTTAAGGGGTGCATAAATGCAATTGATAATGGGCAGACTATAGCCAATTTAAAAGAGGTGGAGAAGAGGAGGCGAGGTGAGGGAACCTGTGAGGAGGGGTAGGATGAGATGGAAAGTATGAGAAGGTAAAAAGGAACAGTAGACAGAAGAATCAGAGAATGCCACAGAGGATGTGGATGAGAATTTAGGTGGGGATAGAGGAGGATAGAAGAGGAGCTGCTGAATAATACAAGAGAGGAGGCAAGAATCAAAGCAAGTGAAAGAAGGGCGGCAGGTGTGCAGAGCAGAGCTTTGTGGAAAGGAGTAAAGGAGGTTTGATAAACAGACAGAGGAGGAGCAAGTCAGAAAAGAGGAGAGAAACAGTGATGAGGAGATGACCCCAGATAGTTCCATGTAGAAAGCAGGCTGGTCAATACTGAAGTCCCTAGACATTCTTCCAATTCGGTGTGGGAGTAGTAGTAGTAGCCAAGAAGGGCATAGATAGCCTGTCGAGAGGTTATGCCTAATAACTGCAGGGTCCACCATGATCCTGTAAAGGATATTCCAGACGCTGATGCCTGGCCTCTGTCCAGATAGCCTATGGCACTAGCCGCTGTGGTGTTCATACATCTTTAAGGGACAGTGCAACATCCGGACATCAGTTATGAAGGCTTAGCACTCAACAATTACTTCAAAGAAAGAAATGCAAGCTCTGGGTTCTTAAATCCCCAAAGACTGTGAGTGACTTATTTTGTTTCCCATTTTAGGTGAAAGGGAATGGCTCAGGACCATGTTAAAAGCCTGATTTGTTTTTACTATTGAATTTTCCTTTTGTACCATCAATACAATCTTTCCATTAAACTGCTAGTTCCGTAATAAAGACTATTGCACCTGATGAGTCAGCTTCTCGTGACCTGTTGATTCCAATACATGTGACAGCTCTCTGCACCTAGACCATGTAACAATGCTGCTCGTTTCTGGACATTACTGATCTGACCAACCTCCACTGCCATCAGATACAGTGAAAAATAGTCTAGCCATTGTTGTCATTGGATCACAGACTAGTCTCGATCAGCTTGAACTGACTGCCTGGGGTGTGTTTAATGTCTGCATGCTCTGTGTTACCCCTAAGAACTGTGATGGAATTCTACTCCAGAAGAAAAGAAGGGGGCAAAACAAATGACTTCATGTGCTGTGCCCAAATACACCACGATTTAGCACAGATGGGATACAAACATAAAGGTTAAGCTGACAAAAATAAAGAGTGTAGCTCCTTCAGCGTATGTGGGAAAAGGTTATAAAACACAAAAATGGACTTACAAAAACGTTTTTGGGGGGCGGGGGGCAAGGGCATAATATGGGTTTTGTGCTTTGTGCCAGTATCTAAAGCCCATCCTAAGGTCTGGTGATTAGGCTACCCACGGTTCTTGCATCTGGCTCCTAGTCCAATAGTTTGATACCTTTTTCTTCCTTTGCTCAAGTTAGTCTTCTTGGCACTTTGCACTGGTTTCAGTTGTTGTTTGATGACATTGAGTTGGCTTAAAAGTACAGGTTACCCAGGCAGTGTCTTCATGATGGGGCGATCAACAGCTTTTATAGTGTTCATTCGCATCATATGTGACTTTGAGATGGGCGGCCCAGCAGGTTTGATCATCAGCTTTATGGTGAGAAGTAAAATGTTATCAGCTTGATTGAGGTCTGCAACTGGCACAAACCACATTGCAAAGCTGTAAACCGGGAATCAATGGTTCAGGTGGCAATCTGTTGCCAGGGTACACATTAGTTCCTCATGGAAGATTGATGGCAACGTGCCAGCTAAATATGTTGTTTGGCACAACAGTAACCGAAAGCAGGACTTTATTGGGTGCTAGAGGTTCTTCTTTGATCCCCTTTCTGCTCATTGTCCACAAAGCAGAGTCTTCTGCGGCACCTCCAGAATAATGTAGGCACCAGGATGTTTCAAGTCTCTGGTTCTCTGCATCAGGCAAACACCTTGTTTCTCCCCAGAGTCCCTTCTGATCCTCCGTTATGTTGTGTGTCAGTGAGGAGTATTTCTCTTTTCTTAAATTTCCTGTTTTCATTCATATGGAAGGATGTTTTGGGTCCCTAAACTGCATCAAGTAGCCAACAAAGTGAATCTTCCCACTCCCCCTACTCGAACCCTACGGGATGAATGTTTTCCAAGCCCCATATAGATTATTATGGGGATATCTATACTAGGAGAAGCAAAAAGTTGGTTAGTGATCCTTAAGCCCCTCTGCCAACAGTCTGATTTATGTCCACCCATTTCTTGATTCAATAAGAACAAAGGGGCCTGATTGTATGTGTTAATCCTTTGCCCTTGTCACCTGTGATATATAGCCTACACCGGTCTGCTGTGGTTTCAGAACATCTTTTGAAAATAAAATCCCCCTTCCCACCTAGATGTAGTGTGAACATGTGACTTAGCAGGACAAACTACTTTCCTGGGTTCGGCTCAATGCAGCTGTCATAGGTTCTGACATAGCAGCTGCTCTCCCAGCATTTCCAATATATTGTAGGACCAATGAACAGCAAGTTTAGCATATGTAAATGTGTTCCAATGGAAATGGCTTTAGCACGACATGTACTGCTGTATGTTCCATTCGGAGGTTGGTAGTGCATTGCTCCCAGATATGAGAGAACATCTGAAAATACAATGCAGTAACAGTATGAGACTTTACTGTTTTTAATAAAACCTCATTGCCTCCAGTCCCAGTTTTGGGCTAGCAGTCCTCCTTATCAATATCACAATGTTCTAGCTAATATCGTTTGGCACTGATAAGGTCGGTTATGACAACAACCATCTGTATAATATTAAATCATCTTCGAAAAGTATCGTAAGAAGAAGCCACACATTTTCTTTCCTATAATTACACACCAGACTGCATGCAAGATTCTTTATGGGAGGTTGACATCTCCCCCTCCAGCTGCTTGCATTTCTTAGGATTGTGACTGCTGAAGTGGCATGCATCCACTGTATGGCTTTCAGTAATGTAGTTACCACAAGGCCCATAGGCCAGCCGAGATGTAATAACTGACACAACTTTCTAACTACAGACCATCTGTAGAAAGTGAGTTTCTTTACCTAAGCACATTTTACTTGCAGAATCCAAATCCACCGTTACATTTGTTCCTACATTTTCAAAGGCAATCCGGAGTGTTCTCCTTGAAAATGACATGCTGTCCCAATAACCTGTTAAAAATAAAAGGACCACAAATGGCCTAGAAACACTTGTGTACATGCACGTTATAAATGACGTATAATATGTATAATTTATAATAGCTCAGATATCTCATAAACTATATTCACTGTTCATCGCTCAAATGCAATTATGCATGTGCATGTGATGTTTCTTCCTGTCATTGAATAGTCCAGCTATTCCCAGATATATACTTTGAACTTCACATACCCAATATGGCCACACAAAAATGCCTTGCTTTTTAGTTCTAGCTATACAGATGTGCTTCAGCACTACCTATAATACCAAATGAATGCAGTGGAGTATACCTAGGGAGAAATGGCATTTGAGGAGGGACACAATGCTTGTGGGTATTGTTTGGTTGTTTACCCACCTGTTATCTGCCCATTACCATGCTAATCCCTAGAACCATTCCCTCCCACTTTCTGCCCCTCACTATCCAAAACACACACTCCTGGGATCACTTGAGCTAATTTTATTAAGCCTTACAATCAAACGTGTCACTCTAAGTGCCTGCCAGGGTTTTTTCAAAGCAGTCTTCTGAGAGCTAATCGTTTAATTTGTGTTTTTACAGTGCTACTTGTGTCTTAACCAGGTCTGCCATCAGCCACTTGATTGATAAGCAGTATGTGTGTCCTTCACTGAAGTCCTGTTAAAAACTAGCATTAGCTAAGCCAACAGTTTTGATTTGTGTATAGGTATTGGATGGGCACTTGCCAAGCACTGCTATCATATGCCCGGGTCTGATCACCATTTCCAAGCTGCAACCATTAATGGCCAGTTGGTACCATTTCTGCAATGCCTGGCAAATACCTTTCCCATATCTACACAAAAGCCAAGATGTTTGGCATTGCCAATGCTTGTTTCTGTGTGCTTGCATACACACAAATCCTCACCAACCCAATAAGCCCTTCTATACGCAGAGCTTAGCTCACAAGCTCAATACTCCACATGCTCACATGCTGAAAAGCATGCAGCATATCTTTTAATTGGAGAGTCTGTCTATTCAATTATACATGTCATGACGATCTTTGGAGCTCTCTCAGTATTCGCACATGTAAAGTCTGATCAAATTAAGGGTACTGGTGCTATTCGATGTAGCCTAGGTATGCATCATGGCTCACGCTCTGTCCGTGATCCTCATATGCAGTATGGTACTGCTTACTCCTTAAATCAATTTCAGAGATGATTGCAATTGCCTGACTACAGCTGGGCCCTCTGTCCCAGGCAGTGTTGCAACAGTTCAACGATGATCAAATTCTTCTTGGACTAGACAAATGCTGATCCTGTCTCCAACACTTTCCCTGATGGTTGGCACTGCTACTCTGAAAGAGATATAGATGCGGGAAAGTCTTCCCGTAGCAACACAGTTACTGAGCTCCAGGATTTACACAAACAGGTAGGTTAAAGCATAGCTGTACTCACCGATGTAGTGGTCACATTGCACAACTCCTACTGTGGCATAAAGAAGTCATGGGCAGATTGCCCAGAGTCTCCTTATTTGAGTTTGCCTTATCATCACTGTTGTGATTATTTTTTATGGTGGTGTGGCATAAAACAAACAAAAAACTGAACTGCCCTCCTCCACGAACAATAGATCACGAGACAAAAATACTGCAAAATCAGGACTCTGGAGATGATTCACACCATAGCGATAATATATGCGATAATGCGATAAAGTACCCCCTACCAACGTTATAAGGAAATCTAAATTCACAGAGGAGTGCTGTGACCAAATAGAGGAACGAGGATGAAGTCTGAGTTCCTTTTATAACACATGTGCATCTGTAGAGTACACCTTCACCCCGGAGGATTATCTTGGTGCTATTGACAGATAATATATGTTTTTGGTTACCCAACGCACTGGTACTCATTTTATCAACCTCAGGGTGTGCCTGTTGTTATTCAAACATGTGACTATCGCAGTCAAACACAGGAACCTGCAGTGGATGCATTAGTCCACTGAGCCACAGAACCGACATAAAATCACAGAACTCCAAAGAGACTTGCAGTATCCTTGCTACATGCAATAGGTGGTATTCTATTCCATAAAAGACATTGCTACACACTGTCATCCCCAGGGGCGGCTTGTACATAATGGGTGATTGGGCATCAACCCATCCATTTTGGACAAGCCGCCACCAAGCTAGTCCCATAAAAACTCTGAGCATTCCCTCAGCTGCAACGAGCAGCAGAGGGAGTACTCCTGCAATGGCTTTTTGTTCATAGCCTTGCATGCACGTCCAATTGACCATGCATGGCTGATGAGTTTGCTGTTTGCTTCCCCAGCCTTACAAAGCCCAATGGGATGCAGGCTGGGCTACAATAGCTCTGAATATGTGAGGGGACACTCATGTACCTCAATGCACGTACAGAGCTGCTGAGGCATCCTCCAGGTCATGTCCTGACTCCTGTGTGCATGCATGTGCAGGAATCCTGCTTCCTGTTCATGTTACGCGAAGCCAGCCATCACGGGTCCTGGAGGAGTAGATGCTGGACCAGGTTGCCTGCAGGTAAGAAACAAAATGTGAATGTGTGCGTGGCTTTGAGTATGATGAATGAGCGTATATTTGTGCCCATAAATTAGTGCACTTTGTGTGATTACGTGTGAGAATGAGAAAGTAAATGATGTGTATGGATGCATGAGTGTATCTGTATAAATGTGTGAACGAAAAGCATGCCTCAGCCCAGTGCCCCCAAATCAGAACTGTGAGTGGGCAGGTGTAGGAGGTGCCCCCAAATCAGAGGCCCGCTCACCAAAATGGTGAGCAGGGCTTGCCGTGCTGGTGAGTGGGCCGCTTTTATTTAAAGAATCAAAGCAGAGACCATCTCACCAGAAGTTCTCTACTTTGATTCATTAAATCAAAGGCCCGCTGCTTGATTGGAGAATGCATCTAGAGGCTCACTCACCAACACAGTGAGCAGGCTTCTGATTTCGTTGTCCCCTCTTCCCCTGCACCCCAAATGATTTGGGGTTGGGCAGGAAGGGTGTGCATTTATTTTTTACTGCCCATCAATGTTAAAGAAACATGAAATCATGTTTGCTTTAACAACGATGTCCAGTAAAAAAATACTACTCCAGAGGCATAAAGTGTAACCAGACTGGCTGCAGAAAGAAGCACTTACTAACAAGGTAACAACAGTTATCATGTGTCCATGATAATTGTTGCTACCTGGCTAGACTGGACTGCATTGCTGCAGTAAGTCTGTTTATGTTTTCTTCCCTTTGGCATGGACATTTTTACTGGGCATTCATGATATAGCAAGCATGTTAGGTGTAAATACATGGCAAGACTGACCTTTATTGCAGCCAGTCTAGCCATTCTTGCTGTGGCATGGCATTGAGATGGAATGAACACAAATCGAATGTAAGGACCAATAATCAACACTCGCCTGTTGCCAGACATTTCAATTAAGCAAAACATCAAATTGCGCAGATGCAATTTCAAATCTTAGAAGTAGTCCAAACAACGAACATCAGAACCAGTGTTACTAAGAAATTGGAACAACGTGAAGTGCACTGGATTGAAAGACTTGGTACGGTATCGCCCTGGGGATTGAACGAAGAATTGAACCTGCACTTTTTAATATAAAAGGGACAATATTAATTTGTATTGTTGTGACCCTATCAATACAGGCATTTAATTGAACATGATCTATATTTACAGTAAGTATGGTTGCAATAGAATTATGCCAGTTGAAGTGAAGCAAGTAGTAATGTCAAAAGATTGGTATACACACGAATATGACATCAATAGTTGGACATATGACCATGACCACATTAGTGGATGCACAAGTATTGGTAAGGCATTGTTTTTTTTGTTTGTTTTTTTTTACTTTTTTTACCAAGTTACTTATGGACCATAAGTGAGCTTATATTGCCTAAAACCTGTTGAACATAGGCATTCTATTGATCATGTACATAATGGCAGCAATGATCTTTGCAATAAGAATTATGGCTTTTGTTTGAAGACATGGAGGGCAACAAAGGATTGATATAAGTATTGGCAAGTTGTTGATACTTGTTTGTTGAACTATTTGACTAAGTTGTTTATTGGCAAGAAACAAGTCTGCATTGTTCAAAACTACTATGCGTGGGTATATTATCAATTATGCACACAGTGAAGTAAGTATCTCATTGATAGGAACCACAACTGTTGACCAAATGCAACTAGTAAGAACAAAGGACATTAACATAAGAGGTTCCTTACATAGGGTAGATTATTCAACACTTACCAACAATCTCTACTTAGTGTAGATTCGACTACATGAAACATTATGCCTCCAGATTACCTATCACAACAACAGCATCCAGCTTTAACCATTTGAAGCATGACACACTAGCAAGAAACAGATTCTTTCTTACTGACACTGAGGTATAGCCCTGTCATAGTGATTGGATTACAGCAAACAACATAGTAATTAGATACATTGAGAGGCATGAGGGTATGAGTCTATCACACTTGGTGTAGCGCATGTTATTTTATCAATGTGGAGTTTTGACGAATGCAACATATTATTTGAAAACACAGATTCATATAGGCAAGGATGCACAGACGGGGTAATTAAGTCATAGCGTGACAATCAAGACCGAGTGTTTTCACCTGTCTGTTTGTTTGAATATTCTTGTACATCTTGATCTGGATAAACAGAGAACTCGCACACTTTTATACGCCTGGGTGCACAAGTGTTCTCTAGCATAGAATACTCTTTTTGGGCAAGTGTAAAATGTCGAGCATAGACTGTAGTCCGTTGCCCTGTTAACTATCAACATTGAGCATTAAGACGTACTGACACGCAATCACGTAACGTCAAGCTTATGAACATTTCTATGGTAACGCTCGCGCTCGTATACAACATACTGCGGCTGAATGGAGACCGCAGTGAGACTGATCCTTCAGACAAACATAGCGATCTTGAGGTAATGAAACAATATACATTGAATTATACTATTGTCACTACCTCTGGTAATTAATGGGGCATAGTCACTGAAACAGAGTGTTTACATTTGACAGGACTACGGACACCTCATTGAGTTGAGAAAGGAACGGCTACATCCCGCAAACACGTGGAGCAGTAACAAGCTCACATGAGCTTATAGGAGCAACCAGAAGAATCTTTATGAGAACAGATATCAGCCTTTCTACAGGAACACTTGTGTTCGGATATAACGTACTGCAAATGTATTATAACTGCGGAGAGAGATTACTTTAATAGAAAACACAACAATTTAGAGGTAAGGAAACAACAAAGACAGCATTTCGTTAATGTAACCATCTTCAATATCACAAGAGTGAGAATCACTCAAACTGAATTTTTACATCTGACAGATCTAGGGTGAAGTAGTTAAGTAGATGAATAAGAACGGCTTCATACAGGCATTACATGCAATAGTAATAGAAACACATGAACTCACCAGAGTATTTATACGAAAACACAGTGGGAACAGATGTGCATGACACTTTAACTCTAACCTCAATTTTGTCAAATATAATGTGACAATATCTAATTACCTCCATACGATCTAAGCTGTGTATTAGGTAGCTTGTGGGCCTATATTGTATTGTTTTGCAGAAGGGAAGACTTTGACATAATTCTCATTAAGAGTTTACGTGAAAATCAACATTGCATTTTAGATTTTTTGAATATGCATCAACGCTTGACACCAAGGCGTTATTACTAAGATGATGTGAATATTATTTCATAGAATACGTGGCAAGGACTCAAACATCTGCAGGCATTTAATAGTAATCTAAGTTTGTTCTATGTAGCGTGATAATATGTTGAACCTAGTCATGATGTGACTATACAAAACTCATTCCATATGTTTTGACTGAGCGGTTGCATTGTTTTTTTTTTTAAACTATAGAATTCGCCCTGATGAAGGACCAATATGTGGGTCCGAAATGCATTGGCATAACTGTTCTAAATGAACTTTGAGAATTAAAAAGCAACTTAAAAAGCTACATGGGATTTATTTCTATGTGTAAGGATGTGAACCTTATTACGCAACTATTTTGATTTTTCATTTTCATGATATGAAAGAATACAATATCCATCAGTAGTCTTTACTGCAATTGGCGAATACTGCCATGTATAGATGCAGTCAGCATGAACATGCATGGACACAGCCAGCGTGAAACATTTTTTTGTAGAGGAATATTTTGTGGGGAAAGGCATCATGAAAATGAGTTGCTCCTGTGCCCAGTGGTGACTTGCATCTATTGAAGTTTTTCATGCGTTACCCTACAAAACCGATTCAATTTTTCACATGAAGCCCGCTGCAAAATGCATAATTTGAGCCCATTATTCTAAAGAATGTCATAGGGGAAGAACCCCACCGAACACCCTATATTGGTTTTGGCTCTCTCACTATGCTCGTTCGCATATTCTTATTTGTGGCGAATATTTACGCCCCTCCAATTAAAAAGTTACAAAATTCACCAGCCATCACTGCTCACCCCCTTTCATACATTATCTCTTGCTTCATCTAATCTAAGAGATCTTCCATTTGCTGTTTCATAGAATCAATGAAGAATCTGTTTGAATTTTAAAAAGCTAATATGCAGCTACTAATGCGTTGTAGAACAATTGGTTAAGGAACTTAATTAAATGCAGGGGAAAAAAGTTTTCATTTTGTACTTCAACATAAGCAAAAACATGCAGATTTCTGCTGACTGCAGGAGTGCAGAAATGAAACATGCTACCATAAACAATTCATTTTCAATTAATGACTCTAGCATGTCATAGAAAACTATTTTACAAACTCAGAATTTGGAAAGATTGCCATGGCTTTAATTAAATGCTGCAGGGAAAGCTGGAATTCTGCTCTGTCCTGGTTCAAGCAGCAGGCATTGTGATGTCACAATGGAAGCGTAATAACGGATTAGAAAGCAGTTATGATGTCATTTTCTTTTTACGGGTAATTTGTGATGTCACAAGTAGCCTGTAATAAGATTAAAGCAAAATGCACCAGTTCTGTGGGCTTCACCGGGTGGTAACGGCCCTGCATCCCGAGTTATAGGCCCGAGCAAAGCAAGGGCCTTCAGGCTGAACCCGGGGGCATCACCATCCGGTGAGGCCCCCTGTAAAGGTGCTTAGTGCTATTAGCTCCCCGGGTGTCAAATCTAGAAACCTGGGGTGCTAACAGCAATGAACTTTGTATTAATGAATGGGAGGCCAAACAAAATACTTACTTAAGATGGCTCCCACTGGGCTGGAAGGCGGGCCTCCATGCAGAGCCCCTCTTCCATTTGCCATGGCGGTCATCTGGGACACGGAGCGGCAGCGGCGGCACTGCACAAGCCAGGTACGTGGGGATGTGAGGTGGGAGGACACCAGGACCAGAGACTGGAAGGGAGAGGGATTAGGGGGAATTCGGCAAGGGGGGGGCGAAGCAACCTCAATGCAGGCTGTGATTGTGGGATTCTGCCTGCGATCTGCACAACCTGATTCGTTGGCACACCCTAAGCGTAAGACCAGACAGTTCTGCTCGCCACTGACTTGTTTCCAAGACTAGCGTGCTGCCCTTGAGCTATGCTTTCTAAGTAAACTGTAAAAAAGCACACATAGCCAACAACATTGTGTTTGTATGACATTGTGTGATACTGTTTTTCAGTTTCTGTAAGGTTGTTCCTATTTTTTCAACCAATATCCCAATAATAATATATAAATAAACTCCTTTATCGTAACTGATTATTTAGCTTAGTTTGAATTGATAGTCATTAATAAGAAGTGCTGCACAGGAGAAGGCATGACTCTGCGCATGCCCACACTTCCAGGTGTGTAGAGTCGATAGTGGTGCAACGAGAAAGACACCTTGCTTCATAGACTAGTTACCAGTTGGTATCATTACATGTTGTTATATTCATATGATCTGCTGGAAATGATACACCTGGCAGAATGTGCTGATATTTGTAGTGACATATCTATACTATTTATTCATGTGCGGTCACTTGGAAATCTTTTTTTTTTTTTTTACTTTGACAGTATAAGTAATATATCCTGACTTACTATTGTTTAATATTACGTTGTAGTTTCTTTCTGCAAGTTTTTCTGTCTATTGGCATATTTGAGACGGAACACTTGTTGCAATTAGATGAATAATGACATATTTGTATGTGTGCACAATATCGTGTATTTCATATGTGGTTATTTGTTAGCTTACTCTGGTAAGTGGTTGCCTCAAGAATGTTATAACACGAGGCACCATTTTGGAACTGTTCTTGTGCAGCCGCAGTTCATCTGTGTGCTTTCTTACTAGAACTACCAAACTAACAATGTCGCATTAAATGTTCAAGCACACAATTTATGTTACTCGGAAACATCACCGTTTGTTCAAAGTGGCCCCTTGAAAAAGACTGCAAGTGGGTGCATTAATGAAGACATCTGCAATGAGGGCTGCAGCGGGCGGCCACACGGCTGGGATATCCACAACTGTCAAAACAGGCGGCTTTTATATCCACTTTCACTCACGGTGACCATTAAAGCCTGCTCTCAGATTCCAGGATTTCTTTGTTAACTCGCAGTTTGTCCTCGGAAGCCTTTCAACGCAAGTGATTGTTCCGATTTGTAGGTGACGAGGTGAAGTGTCACCAATGGGCCTTGCACAGAAAAAAAACAACATCGTTTGAGCGTCCCAGCCGTGCTGTGTACGTGTACTTGCCCACTCGGAGACTTAGATCATGATGGCAGCTCCGAGCGGAACTAAGCATGAATGCGAGAAAACCAGGCCTGCGTTTATTTTGGGCCCAGGCTTGGGAACCAACAGGTAAACGTCTAAAGAAAAGACTTGTACAGGATATTGGTAGGATAGCATTTCACATGTTTACGTCGCCTGTAGGGGAGTTTGCATTGGGTGGAAACGAAATGATACAATGCTGCTCCAATTTTCCAGAACATTCGTCATCATTTCGTTACTTTTTGTGACCGGATCATCATTTCATGAAGGGCACCTGTTTCTTCCATAATTGGGATTCGCACCTGGGTCCAGCTTAGAACACTCTAGCATCGCATCCTGATGAGCTATCTCGTAGGGACCAGCTGGCATGTGTTTATTTAAATAACCTGTTTGGTGCGTGATGCCCATTTCCGAGCTGCCACATATCCCTGCACCACAGTGATCAGCTTTTGTCTTCTGCATTTAAGCATCGTTAACGTGAAATGACTGCAGACACAGCTGTGTGTGCAGTTAATGGATGAGGGCTAAAGACGTGGGTATGTCCCTTAAGAGAAGTGAATGGTGGGGGTTTGCAAAGGGGCGGGTGCATTAAACCGCATGCTTGCAGTATAATGACTGAAAGTAAAGGGTATAATTTAAGGTGCATTTCTTTCAATGCTTCTTTCATTGTTTTTGCTTTCACGTATTTATTAAAGACAGAGAGTCCAAACAACAAGCACAAACAAGTTCACATACATATAACCCTCCACCCCCCACACAGGTAACAGGATTAAATGGAGAACAATGCATGATTTACACATCTAAAACTCTCCCCCCAAATTTCTTCTTGAAGGTTGCATTTCTTATTTCTATATAGAATCACCCTTTCAAGTAAAGACATTTTATTTAGATCCTCCAACCATACAGAGCTAGAGGGGGCTCTCTCACTCTTTCAGTCCCGCAGTATTTGCTTCTTCTCAGATAATGATGCCCTGAAGAACCAATATCTCTTTGGGTACGACAAATTCTCTATCAGTTCATACTCCCCCAAAGTAATGCTTAAAAAATCACATTCTATGTCAAGCGTCAAGACATTATTCGTTGTCATTGTTAATTCCTCCCAGAACAATCTCAACCTGCTGTATTCCCAAAACATATGTTCAAATGATCCCACTCTGTGTTTGCATCTCCATCAAGCCTCAGAATCAAGTAATCCCCTTCTATAGAGCTTGACCGGAGTCCAGTATACTCGGTTTAGAATTTAGACCTGCCTCACCTTTTTACCAAGGTCTAACAAAGTCATGTTCACTTTCCTGCATAAATTGTCCCATCTACACACACTCATTTCTGATCCAATTTCATCTGACCATCTGACCATGTATTGAGAATATCTTCATTAGCCTCCTTTTATTTCATCAGGTGTTTTAATACTTTCGAAGCAATATGTCCAACCTGTCAGCCAGGTACTTGTTCTCATTCGGTATCCTTTCACCAAAAGCCCTCTTCAATTTCCAATATTCAGCATATGTGCAATCCTGCAGACTGGGGCCAATCTACCAAAAGTGATCCACTTTGTATTCACGAACAGGTCACCAAGTCACTGGACACCACACAGGAACCAATTTGGTCAGAACAGCACCCCCAATGCACAATCTCGGGGTTCGGTCAGTCACAACAACACATTTGAATATTGAAGACTTACTTCCTCCTTGGTCAGTTCCTTAAACCTATGCCAGCATTCCCTCAAGAACTTAGTCAGTGGATACAATTTGCATTCTCTTGCATCCTCAGACATCAGGAGTGCTCTGGGTAACAGGCGTGTACACCTACTAATTTCTGCTTGTGTCTAGATATCTATTGATTCTTCAATAAAAGGAAGCAAGTGTCTCACCGTGAAAGCCAGATAATGATTTGTAAAGTCCGGTACTCCTAAACCCCCTTTCTGACATGGGAGCTGCAGCTTACAGAACCTTAAGCGGGGTTGTTTACTGTCCTATAAGAAAGATTGTATAAAGCTCTCTATCCTCTTTAAATCCTTCTTCTATGCCAATAGTGGGACCATACTTAGGACATAGGTAATGCGTGGAACAGATATCATCTTGATGGCATTAACCTTCCCCCAAAGACCCATCTGTAATTCAGACCATCTATCCAGATCTTTCTTCAGATTCCCAATCAAACAATTCCAAGTTGTCTTCCATTATGCGATTTACATTGTTAGTTAGCAAAATGCCCAAATATCTCATTCTCTCCAGGCACCAGCTGAATCCATATCTACTCAGCTGCTGACTGGTACATGCTTCTGATGCAGCCATCGCCTCCAACAAGTGTATTGTTTTGTTGCTGCTGGAATTGAAGTATCCACATCTTGCACCACCAGCAACATTTCGTCAGCATAAAGCCATAGCTTTTGCAAGGCCTCTCCAAACTGAACGCCACGTATCCCCGGATCCCTTCTGATCTTCTTGGCCAAAGACTCCATCGCAATTATGAACAGCAGTGACGAGAGCGGACAGCCCTGTCTTGTATGTCTCTCCAGTTCGAAACCATCCGAAGACAAACCATTCGTATTCACAGAGGGAGTACATTTGGAGTACAACAACTTTATCCATTGCAACAGAGTTTCTCTGATTCCAAAACCTTTAAAAGCTGTACAAGGAACTTACATTCTATTCGATAAAATGTTTTCTCAGTATCCAAAGATAGGACCATCACCTCTCATGATAAACTTTGACTTTCACATAAGGTCACGATCAGCCTGCACATGTTTGTAGAGGCATGCCTCCCCTTAAGAAAACCTGCTTAGCCAGGGTCCATGATTTGAGGCAAAATGTCTTTCAACACAGAGCCCATGCCTTCGCTAGTAATTTGTTTTCGGTATTAATTAGGCTTATTGGTCTGTAGCCCAAGTCAGATGGGGGATTGTCCTTTTTCAGAGAGAGGGAGGTAGAGGCATGTCCGCCGGCGGGAGGACTGAACCCCTGTTTCTTGAAGAATGCAGCATCTCAAGCGTCATTTAATACACTATATCTGGCATAATCTTGTACAACTTAGCAGGCAAACCATCTGGACCTGGACATTTTGATACGTTAGGGCGACATGCAGCTCTCTTCGGTTCTTCTACACAAACTTCCTGCAAGTTACAGTCTTCAATGTAATTCCTCAAGTCTTCAGTACTCGCTTTCCCCTCGGAAGTATATAGTTTGTTGTAGTATTCTCGAAATTCCTCATTGTTCTCCCTTGGCTTGTATGTCAGAACTCCAATCGAGCCTGTAATTGCACTGATCCATTTCTCACTTTCCATAATCCTCAGTCAATGAGCCAACAGTCGATCACATTTCTCTCCTCCTTCATATTAAGTACATCTTGTTCTGAAGAGGAGCTTTTTAGCTTTTTCAGGAAGCATTTTCTCCAGTGTGTATTTCTTGTGTTTCAATTTAGAATATAGCTCCACAGTAGACCTTATCATCAATTGCCTCTCCAATTTTAGTATGTATCCCTCTAGTAACTTCTCCTCCCTCTCCTTCATACTGTGCATCTTACTTGAGACCTATTGACATATCCCTCATGTAACATTTAAATGCCTCCCAGACAGACTCCACAGACACTTCCTACATCCAGTTCATCTTAACAAAATAATCAGCTTCCTTCACTATTGTATCCACAACCTCCACATCATCAAGCAGTGTAACAATCATTTTCCAGAATCTAGATTTTGGCATAGGAAATGACACTAATATCTCAATTGATACGGGGCATTGTCTGAAATCAAGATAGAACTAATGTCCCTAACCAGAAAATGTGCGTAAATAGACCAGTTGTCAGGAGCAGATCAATGTGGGAATGCATGTTATGACGCCCAGAATGGAATGCATTTTGCCTGTCTTGAGGGTAAGGAAGTCTCCAGACATCTAGAAACTGGAATTCCTCTATTAGATCCTACAAGGATCTGCGGTTGACCCCAGCATCAGAACACGAGGAACCAACATTTCTGTCTACCAGCGGGACCAATGTGACATTGAAGTCTCCCCCTAAGATGAGAGTGTTCTGGCCCAAATTCTGTACAAATTAAGACAAAGAAACGAAGAATGAGCCCCCTCCCCCATTTAGAGCATAAATATTGCAGATTCCATAGACAGAATTCTGCACATTCACATGAACACACATTCCTACACTGTCTTCTTTGCAGGAAATCACAGACAATGGCGAATTCTATCAAATTAACGTGCAGACCTGGAAGTAAAGAATGAACAAAAACCCTTCCCCGCCCATCCTTGCGTCAATCTTTCTGCATCTGTTTCCACCAAGTGAGTCTCCTGCAGGAGAGCTATATCCGCCCCATTTCATGTAAACAACCAAAATCCTATTCCGTTTGTTTGCACAATTAGCTCCATTTACATTCCAAGACACCACGTTCAAGCTATGCTTGGAGCTGTCCATCATAATCAAAGTTTCTGTTCCCCACCCTGTGAAGAAACACACATAAAACTGAAGGCACCCACTCATACATGTGCCCCAATAATAATACAAAATAAGATAACACATCTCGTCAGGGAATGAGACCAAGAGGTAGGTTGCAATGATAACAAAGTATATATCATATAAAGAATGCCAGCAAAGAACTCTGCTGCCTGAGAGCGCTCTGCCAACAATTACACGGCAGCACATTATAAGAGACAATTGCATCACTGATGACGATTTTCGACTATAGTAAATGCAAGGTTGCTGGTGCACCTATGGAGGTGCCTGCTCCATAAGGGATGCCAGGTGTCTATTGGACATTGCTTCCCAGTTGATCTTGGTGCACGTGGGTCAGCTGGGCTCATCTATGCGGTGAAGGGCAGGGCGAACGTGATACATAACTCATCTAAACTAAACCTCAGGATCTGACAATTAAAAATAATGGTGAACATCAAGTCATTTCATGAACAGGGGTACTTTAGAGAGAATGGAATAATATATTGGCACACCAACCTCCACATTCAGGCCCTTACTGATGCTGTGGTTCCCGCTTCAAGGTGCCTCCACCTGGGGGTTTGATCTACCGTCTACTTTCCCTGGTGCCTCATGATACGAACAGACGTGTGTTGCTCCTGGGAGAATATACTGCTGCATAGGATTAGATCTGTGGTGGGTGTTCTAGAATGGTAAATGCGAGGGGGTCAGATGTGTATCAACATGAAAGGGTTTGGGGGATAGGGCTGGTGTACCCTGGCCTGGTGGGATGGGAGTTGAGAGGGCAAAGGCAGTTTAGTAGAGATGGATGGACCCTTGTGCTGGGGCCTGTCTCTGTCTCACGCTCTGCAGAGAGCACTTTCCTTGGAATAGATAGTAAACATTTGCAACAGTAAATGGCTGGACTTCCATGAGAACAAGACTCACACAGAGCTAGTCTGGGTGGCAGTGGCATGGGCCCTGTGGGAGAGATGCTGGTGATTTAGAGTAGAGATTTCACAACACAGATCATTGTAGGCTCTGAAGTTCCACGCCACCTCTGAAGCCAAAACTGAATTACCAGCTTCCACATTTGTAATTCTAGACTCCAGGTGGTTAACTGTTTAATGCAGCTCACTCACCCAAATCCTGGGAGACCTTCAGTAAAAGGGCATAAATATCACTGATGCCAGGGGTCACATCCAGTTCACCACCTTGCTTAGATTATTTCATGATGGGATTCTCAGGCACCTTTAGGTTAGCAGTTGAAATAGGTTTTTATTTGTTAACTTCGGAACTCTTGATTTGATTAATCAATCTGATAAGGTCCATTGGAAAAATACAGATTGCATGAATTAGGCACACAGTCACATATTTTAACACATCTGGTTTACATGAATATACAAAACATAAAGGATGTCTCTGAATTTAGAATACTCTTGTGAATCTGAATGTATTTCGTATTACCAGCACATGTCCATACAGGGTGTTATATGAAAAATGAATATGTGAGTTAAATTTGAGTACTCTTTCTTGAGGGGAGGCTTATTCATAGCTAACACGTCCTCTTATAACACGAGTTAAATTGGCCATTTGAAGCGAGGAGGAGGGCTCTGGTGCTATAAGTGAGTGGGGCCTATCACAGGCATGTCCAAACCAAACCTACTGTGTCAAATGATGCTGCATTAGTGAATTGAACTGGGTATATAAACTCAAACACATAGGAAGGAGAAGGGGTTTGGGAAAGCAGAAAACAACATCTGGGAGGATAGGAACAGATTGGGATTCCATCAGAGAGCAGCTGAGGAGATTTGTTATTCAGAAGCCCTTTCCTGAATGCATAGGCCTTTCCAAAGACAGAACTGTATTATCTGAGAGGGATTTTGGGTGCAGGTGGACAGACTGCCAAGTGCTTATCTGGGGGTGCTCTCTGAGGCTGGATGTTGTCCCTACCTATCCTGGGCTTTTGAAAGACAACCCGAAAGTGAGTACAATGATACCAGAATATTTAGACAATCGTCCCTCGAGTTAATCACATTTCAGATAGCAATTAAAAGTGTTTCAGGGGAAGCCTGTTTGGAAGCTATGCAACGGAAAGGAGTATATAAAATTAGGCATATGTGCGATTAATAACTTGAATTGAAACCCAGGATAGCTTCACTATAATAAGGCTTTTCACCAGGAATCTGGGAACTCTGGGGGCTGTAGGAATCCCAAATTAAAATGTGCAGTAATAAGACATTGTGATAGGTGTTTCACATAGTCAATAAAGTCATTTGCATATAATGAACACAAAGAACTGGGGTATTGTGAGGGCAAACATGATTCCTTCTGAATAGTTAGAGTGTTGTTGTATCCACATTCCCAAAATACACAAAGTTCCTGAACCCAAGTCTTTAATGTATTTGCAACCAATTCAACACCACAAAGATATCCAGTTGTTTATATGCCAAAGATGGGTACCAACAGTTTTTCAGAGATATGTGCCATTTTAGATTAGAATTAGCACACACATCAGAGATAACCATATGATAGAGCAAGAACTTCGTTAACTTTTTAAATCAACTAGTGTCATGCTGTGTGTCTATATTTTGGAGTTGTTTATTCTAATGCCCACAATAGTCATTCACAGTTGTTTTTCCATGCATGAATGTGTGTTCAAACTGGAATGAAAACATTAGCGAGACAACAGCAGGCAAAGTTGATTTTAATTTCTCTAGATAAGCTGCCCATATTAATTTGAAATGTTATGGGGGACTTCCCAGCCATTGAAAGTTAGGGGACAGCCTTGAAGTCCTTGATTTATTATTATAAATAAAACAAATATTCAGATTAAAGCATCCTCTTTTTTGTCTATGTCTGTGGGGCGGGATTGTTGCTTTTGAGGGAGTATTAACTTACGGCCATTCTTCCATGAAAAGAGTCCTGAGAACACTATCTTCCATACATAGATGTCAGTACACATGAATGAGGGATCGGAATAAGTGGAGCTCTTTTCTCATCTCCAATGTGGTGTGCTGAAAGACAGTGCAGGGATATCTGTTGGACATGTTTTGGATGTTTTCTTTGCTGTCAAACCACTGTGGCTTATTAAACTCTTGCTAATATATATCAATGGTTGTTTTTTTTAAAGAAATGTTGAGCTACCCCATGCATAAAACAAGGCATACTGCATTGATCATGATGCCAGCTTCTTGTTTGCCTTCATGTTCTTGCTGATGTATGGTTGGTATGGGGTATTTCTCAATACTTTACATTCTGGGATGACTTGTTTGAAAGTTACAGCTGATGTGCTATTTCAGCCCCAGAGCAGGCAACCTCATTCACATTTCCCTGAATTATTCAGTCCAAGTACGGGAATTGGTGATTTCTGAAATATCCTGCAGATCTCATGATTTCTTTTGAGGCTCTCCCTGCCCTACCCACAGGTGTGGCGATATCTATAACCCATTGCAATTTCTTCGAGATGGTAATACCCTATCCATCTGCAAGTCATATCTACTTCAAATATTTTTGCTGTATGTATAGATTTCTTGTTCCCCATGATCATCATCTTTCATGCTCTCTAATAATGCTATTCCTTTTACAGTAAGTTATCATTGCATTTGACTTTTTCTACAGGCCATTTTTTCATGTCATCAATATGAAAATGTAAAAGGGCTTGTGCTTCAGACATCTTTGCTTAGCTCCTTTATTTAAGCTGAACGGGGTTGAAAATTTCTCCGCTAGGCCAACACATACTCACAATGTGTTTTTCCTGTGCAATGGTATGATAGCACCAACTAGGTCTGAACTGATTTTTTTGATGTATTTGTTGCATACAGCACAAACCGTCATGATAGCCGTGGTACACTTTACAAAGGGAGGGTGCCAGCATTGGTCTTGGAATTTTTTAAAGTAGTGCAGCACTGTTGATGGAGAGAGGACAGGGTGTTTATTTGTCTGGAAAGTATTGTTGAAAGAGCTATTTTTGTGTGTTTTGTGGAACAGGGGGATTATGTGTGCATTTCGATTCTCTGTTGGGATTGAGTTCCCCATGGTCAGGGTGTTGCAGGACAAGAACTACTTGCAAGTTCTCTCTTGACGGACTATCTAAGACTCCAATAGTGTGATAGTGTTACTATATAAGGCACGAGCGCCTCCAGAGCTGTGCAGTTTAGCTGCCAAGATTGTTACTGTTCCATTCAAGACCACTTTTTATGTGATAGAGGCAATTTTGAGAATGATCTTGGTGGTGAGGGGGAGCAAGTAGGGATTCTGCAGTGTACGGCAACTTTGGGAGCACTTGTAATGAGGCAGACTGTGCATGGTGGTCTGCCTTCTGGGGGCCATGTGCATAACTGAAAACCGAGTAAGAAGAGTGTTTCCCCCATCAATGCATGAGATGACAAGGGCCTGGGCCCCTGTGTGCAAGTCATGCTTGGAAGGTGAACGGTTTGATTTTTGAGATTTTGGAGTTTTTTAGCCACATGGCTTGCACCTTTGTGAAGGTGTGCTTCTAGAAGAAAAGGCTACTGTCAACAATGACGTCCAGGGATTTGACTGAGTTTGACAGCTAAAGGGTGAATCACCCTCAGCACATGCCATTCCAGTCATAGTTTCATGAGTTGTTGTTTGGCGGGGGAACTAATGAGTACACATTCAGAGCTGGTAGGGTTCAGTTTGAGGTACACATTTGACATCCACAGAAGCTAATTTGAATGTGAAAGTGGCACTGAAGCTCGGGAAGAAAAGATAGGTGGCTAACTTGGCTATCTGTCTGGTTCTAAAGAAGTTGTGATATAATACACATATCGGATTTCTGGTCAAGACTCCAGTTAAGATACCGCATTGGGCCAAGGACAGGATGTTACCATCTTCCATCCAGTGCTGTAGCTCAGTGAGAAACAATCTGTTATAGATGTCTCTACCAATATATATTAGACTAATGGGCTTGTAAGAGACAGCATCAGAAGTTGGCAGCAGTATACTTATTCAACACAAAGAATTTGGTTTGAATAGCTTAATGAGCATGAGGTTGGGAACAGGAGTATTACTGACTTTAAGGAAATTGATAACTTTTTAAATCTATCTATTTGTTATCCAAGATCGCTCTACTTTAGTTCAATCGAAAATTAGAAGGGTGTTTTCTCTTGCTTTAAACATGGAGTATATTTTTGTCGTAGTTGGTAGTTAAATCTGCTGCAATGTTAGCACCTTTATTTGAATGATACTTGCAAGCACCTTTGGCAACTACACTGGCTGCCATATCTATGCTTATATGTTTGCAGCAGAAGCAAGTAAAAGCTCCCATCTCCTGTCCCGGATGTGTCTTTCTTTTTCATGTTCGTATTTGGATATGTCTTGAAGACAGAGAGTATCAACATTTGCTTATTACCATGCCTAAGTGCCTGAAATTGCTTGGGTTAATGTCAGAGAATTCTATTTTTAATCAGCAATCTTGAGTTGAATTAATCCTTTTTGTATTTCTTTTTTTTTTCAGGGATTGCCTTGGAGAAGATGAAGGTTATTCCAGAAGGTCGTCCTCTGAATCAACAAATGTATTAATTCAAAATGTGGTCATTCTAGCACTTGTGTGAATATTTTCATGGGCGACAAAAGCTGCTGCGTTGCACTCAGCTTCTGACACAGCTTTGATTGGTTCTGCAAAATTTTGGTGTCACTCTACAGCCTCTCGGAAAATGCGCCATCCACCTAGCTCATCCTGTCTTTCTTACATCTATGTCCTGCTTTGCTGTAGATATCAGTCTGCTGATCCCTGTTACTTGTGTGCTGCTTGCTCCTACGATCTGAGATGGTTGCTTCCCAAGTTATTATAAGGTTGATATGATTGCTTTCAAGTCACCATTTTATGCAGCGCTCCCAGATATAGTGAATGGCCTCTGGTGGGAAACAGGTCCTATTCGACTGCTGATCTTTTCTCACCTATGACAATCTATCCCGTCATTATCGGGTATAGACTATTCAGTGCATTGACTGTGCAGTGGTCTCGAAAGAATATTGCGAGTTTCTACCCATTCACATCATCTTTCTGGAAAGGGTATAATGGGTCACCACAAGCTGTCAGGAGAGAAGTAACATGCTCTGCCTTTCCTTACCAACCACCCATGTTTCCTGGAACTCACTGCAAATCACTGTGAAGTCCACGGAGGCTGAACTAATTTAATTTCTTATAGGATTTCTTGGGAAATTGATGATTTTTGGGGGGTATATAGATGTTCAACATCATGAAATCAATGCCCCCAGTCAAGTGTAATGTCACCATCTGAATGTGTGTTGAGTTGGTGTTGGTAGTAAGGTAGCTCCTCCTTCAGAATGCTTGTTTTGTAGATCATTTGAAACCTCACTGAACAATTTCCTTTAATTTTCGTGGATGCAAGCACAACCGTAAACCAGTAGAAAAGCAGGAAATATAATCTTTGGTTTCAGTGCCATCCATCATTGGCTTTGGTCCAAGTAATTATTGTTAGCTCCGATGTTGGTTAGATATTTATTTCTCATTGCACCATAATTAAAAGTATTAAAAACCAAAGTCAATGAATATAATCTAAAGTGTGAAAATCTGGACAGAAACTAAAATTCATATTGAATTATGAAGCTGATAAACACAGGCAAAAAAAGCATAACAAGAGCAAAAGACATGAACAAGTGTGATGCATTGCTTAACGACTTACCTAACTGGGCTCCTCTGGGAGGGGTAATATAACACGTGGTCTCGTCTCTTGTATCAGAAGAAGGCAAAAGACCCAATCACTGATTCTGACCTTAGTGACTTAACAACGCCTTTCAGAAGGTTTCACTGCGTGAAACCCACCGGAATATATCTTCAGCAGGAGCATAGCTGTGGATCAAGAATGGGTCTTGTTTTCTCTCCTTAATCTCTATACTCTACTTGTAACCCTTTGGGTCCCCTTTCTTCGTTGCTTTCCAAGTATACCCTTAACATTCTACCATCTCATTGAATCCATATACCCTATCACTGCATCCACGTGTACATCGCTCCATTAATTTAGGTTTTGCACTATATAAAACCCAGCATGTACATTATGTTGCAAAATAGTTTGGTTCTATGAATAACTCAGCTTAATGGTTATTCCACTAGCAAATATTTTATGAGATGTATCTCTACTGGTTTGTTAGTCGGGGAAGAATTTCCTTTAGTACATGTTTTAATCGATGTTTGTTTGGGTACTGAATTATACTGACAGTCATACCTACTGGAGCCATACAGTTTCCAGCTGGGGGAATGTGTCTTTTGACTCGAGCTTGTGTCTAAGTTGGTTTTACAATGATACATGTAGCCATGATTCTTTAGCAGGAACGTAACCCGTACATGCAACTGGTGCGTGTTGCAAGCATTTAGAAAATCAGATCAACTGGACTCGAGCTATTCACTCAGTAAAATTTAAAACAAAATAGTCTCTACAATTCATACATGTGTATAAGGCTCTAACTGAAATGAAATTAGAGCATCTGTGGATTATGCATGGACATTCAGACACAAATGATGACTTCCAACAATGTGTTCAAATAATACATATGCAAATAGAATATGCTTAAATACAAATAACCATGATAGATCACTATGCAGTCACACTATCATATTGCACACAAACACACACAATGCACACGCACACAATACACACACACACACACACACACACACATATACACACACACACAGATATTAACTCCCCAACGCACATACATTGCACATAAGAATATGCTTGGAATAGAGACAAGTGTGCATAGTATGCACATACAGTATGCTCGGAATTAAAGAAAGTGCAGATTTGGTACTATCAGTCATCTATGCTTAGAGAGAGCATGGTTGGTTGTGTAGTTTGCTCAAGATGTGATCAAGCAGTGTAATACATTTGGAACATGGTTGGATTGCACTCTGACATATCAGGTATACATGCAGTGCAGTGAAGAAATAAAATGACAATAAAATAAAAATGGACTTAATTTCCCTAATCAGCACACCCTGGCTAGGTCTTTGGAGAACCATGAGTCTTGAAGTGTATGTATTTTAATCTGAGGTGAATGTGTTAGAATGCAGAAAACATGAGTCAGGGTTAGGGGAAGAGGGAAAGTGACTGTTCATCTGGAGTGCCCCAATTGCATGACCACAGTTCCATGTTTATCGATCCCTGTATATTTAGAAGCTTGTAGTTAAAGAGGACATACTTTGTCAATTCCCTAATTTCTAAATTTTCAGTTCCCAGAATCCCTCTGACTGTATGTGTGCACAGGGAATACAGCTGGAATACAGGTAATATGCAAATACCATCCACTCGGAATGTATGTGAGCAGGGACAAAATGCCCAGAATATGCACAACAGTAGCCATATTCATATGGTCACTTTTTGGAATTCCTACATAAAATCTATCATTTCTATCCGAGCAGTCAATGCAGTGTGAAAAAAACAATTATGCGTTTGACAGATTATGCATGTACATACACACACACATACGCACACACACAAGGTAACTACCAACAGTAGGCTCAGAATATTTATTTGCACATATATAAGTTGGCACACTTAGATAACACACTCAGAATCATGATGAAGCCTACACCCACATATACCCAAGACACCCCACACAAAATTCACAATACACACATACACACAACACTCACTCCACGCGATATTGCACATTTCATTATGCCCAGGGGCACATGATATGTCCAGGAGTAAGCACAGCATGCACATATAATAAAATCAGAATGTAAGTAAGCACAAACAAGACACATTGGGCCTGATTTACAAAAATGTGTTCAATGGGACTTTCCAGTATTAAAACATGTAACTTGTAAATCTGGCCCTTTGAATATTCATATGCTCAACCGATACAATCTGAATGATTATGCGTAAACCACCTCAGAAACACACACAACCTTTACACACATCAACACTCCCTACACAAACACCACAAATAAGCACACACACACACATACATCATATACCAGATTCCCTTTGACTATACATGCTCACTCACATGCTCACAGTACAAATACAAATAATATGCACATACATTACACTCGGAATATGGAAATGTATAAAGGATATGTTCTTTGTGAACGCAAATAAATGCCCACATGCCCCAAACAAACACAAACCCACACCAACACACGCACAAATACAGCCCACACAAGTACACAAAAACACAAAATATGTGTGAAACACGCATGATGGTTACAAACATTATGCTTGAAAAACTGTAGGCACATGCAATACACTATGAATATAATTAAGCACATAACATACACATGGACTGTAAGTGTGCACAAACAATGTACTCGAAATCTGTCTGTGTGCAACAAAGCACAACATGTGTAAACAGTAAAGTTAAACTATGCATACTGCACGCTGAATGACTATGCATACATGCCCACACATCCTACACTCCCCAATTCACAATTCCACACAACCACTCAGATGCCCCTACACTTCTCTCACACTCTCACACATACAATACTGACCATGACTATTTGGAAACACACATACATGAGCAACACACATATAAATAAAAATAAAGCAACACATTTTGGGGGAACATATTTTTACAATGAGTAAAGGATCCAGCTTATAAAAAGATGGATTATACACATGTTGGGGAATACCAACATTAAGGTACAAACACACATTCAGTGCAAACGAAGCATTTATCTCATGTTAATTCAATTTGTGCTGCAGTGTGAGTTAGGGTTTAATGTGCATGGTGATGCTGCTGTTCGTGTGTATGATGGAAATATTCATATGGAATGAAACTGTGTCCCTTAACATTGACATTCCATTGTTTGTAAACATCACCTTTGTATTTTGAAACTCGTTTTTAAATGTTTTATTTTTGCTGACATACTTGTACATGTACATCTGCACACACGTGTCATTTACACGAGTGCTCTAAAATGGAAAATGAATGCCAAGCTCTGTCTGGAATAAACAATTTAAATAGAACGAGATGTGCAGAACACAAACACACACAGAGACACATGTGTCTTTATAAACCTGTTGAATGGCCTCACTGAAACCGGCAGCTTTAATGAATACATTGATGTTACATTCTGATTTTTGTATTATTTTTTCTTCCCATAAATGCTTGCCAGGCTTATTATTTCGCACTCATTGGCCGGAGCCAGTGTTGCACAGGCTCACACCGTGGGTGCTCATACCAAGTTTAATTTCGCTCACAAGTCGAGTTGACAAAAGATCACAGACACTAAGCTCTGGAATTACCCTAGATATTGCCCTCTGTGCTCTGCAAATGAAATCCAACAGGAGACCCTTTGGGAAAAAAAATAACATGACGGTTAACACTCAGAAATCCATTTTTCAGAGGGCTGCATTTGTACATAGAGAAGGCTGAATGACAGCCCGTATGGCTATTCCGGGATAGGAAGCGGCTGGCGCTCTGCGTAGCAAACACTACTTTTCTCCTGTTCTTCGGGGTTATCCTTCTAACCATACACACTGTGCACCCCTTTCTATGTCTGACAACTGATGTCTGCCATTGCCTTGTGTCTCCTGCTCTCCTCTCTATATTTCTCTTGAATTTCCACTTCTCTCCCCCTTTTCCTTTGCTAAATATTTGTCTTTTCCTATGTCTCAAACATGCTCTCTTTCAGCCTCACAAAATATGTATCTATCTGATAATACACAATTGCATGTATGTGTTATTCTACCAATCTATCTGCGGGCAAATGTCTGCATAGTTGCGTGCATTTACTATCTGTCTGCCTATATATCTTCTGTCGATCTCTATGAAGATGCGCAATTGCATATATGTGTTATTGTACCAATCTATCTGTGGGCACATGTCTGCATAGTTGCGTGCATTTACTATCTGTCTGTCTACCTATATATCGTCTATCTATCGATCTGTCTGAAGATACACAATAACCTGTATGTGTTATTCTATCAGTGTAGGCACATATCTCTATACTTATATGCATTTCCAATCTGTCTATCTATCCATACTTGCCAACCCTACTGATTTAGGCAGTAGGCTACTGCTTTTTAAGCAGTCCTACCGCCTACAGAATTAAGTGACAGATCCTACTGCTTTTTACAGTGGCAGGTAAATTTATGTGACTCTAAGGCAATTAATCATCTGTGCAGTGGGTGGATGAGTGATACATTTGAGTGATGGGCTCAGATCAATTCACTGACCTCACAGCTACATGAATCTGCCCTGCACTCTTGCCGGGGCAGACCTTAGATGAACCACCAGTGAAGGCAAGCGGCAGAGTGTGCCACCATCACACAGCATCTGCCTATCAGAATGAGGAGGATATCAGTCTTCATGTTGTTCAGTGTTCAACCTGCACTGCAGGCATACCTATGTACTGCCTGGGCTGCTGCTACAGAGCAGTGGCAAACGTTGCCTACCAGCTGTGTGTGATTATTTTCTGTGAAGTTAGGTAATTGAATTTGAATTTGGTGTTAACAATTCACAATGATACATTTTAAACATTTGAGCATATTTCCATGTTTTGCTGGTTGATGGGTTGTGCATTTTAGAATGCCCCAGTGGTGCCAACAATGTATGTTTTGTAATTTCCTGCAATGTCATTGTTATGCTAAGAATTATTTTTGAAACTTGAAAAATCATACATCTTTTTGGTCACAGAATGCTGGCAAGTATGTCTATTTATCTATCTAGCTAACTATCGATAATGTTTCCATGGTGATCATCCTGCTTACTCAGCATTGCTCTCTTCCTTGTCTGCACTTTTCTTTCTTTTTCGTTCTCCCTCATGTCTTCAAACTTCTGCGGGTGTTCCTCATGCACGTGCAGTGATGATGGTCCCATTCACACAATAGCACCTGAGGCGTTGCAGCTTGCCTGCGTGACTGTCTGTCTGTCTGGGGATCTGCTCGTGTACGCGTTCGCCGACGCCGCCGTCTTTCACGTCACGTGATTTCTTTCATTCTCCTTCGAGGGCAGAGTCTGTTTTCTCGTTCTCGTCCCTCCGCCTTCTCTACTCCTCTCCTCTGGCCTCCTTCGCATGCCCTTGATTGACTACCGGGTCAGATAAGAAATGAAGAGCAGTGAAATCAGAACCAGGCGGCACCTGTCCCCGCCGCGGCCAGAAGTGAACTGAAATAAAGCACTTATGAGGCAGTGTGAGCATAACCTTCAAACCCCTGAACTCTCCCAGCTGTCTGCCTTTCCGAAGCAAGACTCTACACCCTCACACTCTGACACCGGGGCCGGCTACAGTAGTACTCTGAGATGCAGTAATCTACTGCAAAGGCACGGTTTTTTAAAGCCTGGCGCATCCTGCACAACATACCATGAAGTAGATTGAATATACCCATTATCTCAAACTATTACACTTTACTGAAAGATGAATCGTTTGGAGATTAATGCACCTGAAGCATTTTAATTTGTAAACACAGTAATGGCGAAGCTTGCAATTTGCACGTTAAGGCAGCCGCTTTAAATCTCTGGAGTATCATTCTTGCAAAATGCACACCTCGCTCATCACATTTCGGACTCTGTAATATGCTGCAAATCTTTCAATACGTGCAAGACAGGCGCCTCTACTCTAAACCTATCTGGTAGATAAGGAGCTTCAACATATATGCAGGGAAGTGCGCATTACAATTGCACAAGTATTTGCCTTCCGTCTAACCATAAGAATCCCCCAGCGGTTCATACGTGTGTTTACAATAGATTTTGAGTAAAGGGAGGCAACAGCTAATATTCAGTCACGTGATGTCTCTTGAACGTGCCTATTAGTTCAGCCAGGAATCTTTGGCTCATCATTTAAATGCGTGTATGATTTACAGTGCAGTGTCCAGACACCTTAAACGGTCTGATTCAAATTCAGCATGGCTATGTAATAAATAGAGTCTGGTCAAATAAAACATAATTAAATGGGCGTTAAGAAATATTAGCACCCTGTGGTGGCGAGCCAGCAAATCAGGAGACCAGGTATGTGGGCTGAAACTAGTGATCTCCAGTTTGCCTGCCCGGCATCTTCCCTCCACACTCTTCCCTTTTTTTTGCGCAATCCACCCTCCCACTTACCTCAGTGTGGTGGTGGCAAGTGGCAGCTGCTGCTCATTCCACTCTGCCCCGGATGACAGCCATGGAAAGTGAAGAGGGGCAGCCATCTTTGAACAGTCTTTTCTGTCCGTGAATGGAACACCATGAGATGACCCATTCACGGAAAGTAAATACTTTGAATTAGCCCCGTCCCATGGGGACGGGTGCTAATAGCGTTAACCACCCGTTCCAAGGGCTGGAACAGGTGGTAACGCCCTGTGGCCCTCGTTAAAAGCCGTAGCTTCACTTGGGACTTTAACTTGGGCCCCAGGCTGTAATCACCCATTGCAGCCCTTGGAATGAGTGCGTAATGCCATAATATAACAGCAATCAATGCTACCGAACAGGTGTGATAATGTACTTTTATCATCATCTGCGGCAAAACACAACCCATGCTTGATTCCTGAAATGTTCTGTTCACTTGAACCCCTGCATTTTGTTCTGATGCTGATTCTGAAATGTGAAACTTTCCCTAAGGAACTGCTTGGGCGCCAGCAGATTCACTTTTGGGGGTCAGAACAGGAGCAACATGCTGCCAGGGAGCATGTATAAGATCAAAGTGCATCCTGACTCACAATTGGATGAACTTTGATCTCCAGCAGGTCTGCAAATATTCCCCTTCTACTGCCCCACCTACTCCGCACCTGATCTCTCTCGTGTCAGGCCTCAGGCAAGGCACATGGGAGCACAGTACTGAAAGAAGATTCAGAAAAGAACTCTTGCAGCAGAGATATGCCAGGAATAGAAACATGCAGGCTTTGTGTGATCATTGCTATATTCACTTTAGTTTAGGAGTAGCTTGAGTGAAATTTCACTTTCTGCCAGAGACCCTGCAACAGAATGTAAAAGAGTCCCAGGTCTCGATCCTCTGCTCTGTGATGTAGAATGACCGCATCATGGGTAAAGCTCTGTGTCAGGATGTTTTAGAAGATAGTGCTCCTGTGAGAGTTGGGGAGAGAGTTGTTCAATGTTGCTTCTAAGAGCTTCTTTTACTTCCAGTCACACGTTTGTGCCCTTCCAATTTAGTACTGCATTATTTGTCATTATTGCAGATCATGCTGCATGATAACACCCATTGATATATTTTCAGATCTGTGTAAAGGCTGGTTACAAAAGGGCATTTCTGCAGATTCTGGTACAAAAGGCTGCATTCCACAAGTTTGGCCTTTTGTAACCATCCCTTTCGGGTGGGTAGGAATTAGTCCACCCCGAACCACCCACCATGGCGCGGCCCCCTCAGTTCGCTCACACCCATCCCCACTTACCTGCTGCAGGTTCCGGCCTCATGATACTGTTATAGCTTGAATGATTTAGAGTGACTGTCTGTGTGGATGCTGGGCCTCATGGAATGTTAGGTGGAGCCTGGAGTGTTGGAGGCCTGGGGGTTCCATAGAGTGACTGTTGGAACTTGCAGTACGGCAGGGAACCAGGTCAGATGCTTGTGACCTTCTCTCCTACCTTTCATGATCTGCATCTATGTTTTCAAGCAAATAAAGCATCTTCTGTTTGTACTTAGCTGGGTCAGTCTGGTTCATGCTCCATGTCATCTCTGATCCAGGCACATCTTGCTGGGGGCAATATACAACAGATACCTCCTTCCGCACATGTTTGGATTATAGGTACTACGTCTCCAGAAGCCCGATGCACAGCACGCTGCAGTTTTGTGCGCAATTTTTTGTGCCTCATGCAACCGGAACTGCAGCATCTAGACCGCAAACAATTTTTTCACTTTTGAACAGCATTATATTTTTACACCATTGCTAGTTGCTTTTCATTTGTCAATGATTGCCGCCATTAGTGTTGTTAAAGAAGATAATAATGCAACTTGCAATCTATAAAATCAGCTGCTGCGTGATGCAGAAACGGCCTTTGATTGGTTAATTGTATCTTCGAAAGTGTGGGCTATGCCTAACAATGTTATTGTTTTATTGCTTGTGTCAGCCCAATGATCCTATTTCCAAAGAATATGTGTTTTTACTAAAGTGGAAACACTTTGAAATGTGCATTTTAAAATAATGATATTGAATCACTGGATTTATTTATAGGAGAACAATTGTACTTACAAATTGGTGTTTTGGAAGATAATGCTTTGTTTGCATTACATTTTACAAAGCTGCTGGGAGAGGGACAGGCCTTTGTGTGTGTTGCCCTTCATTCAGCAGATTGTACTATTTCTTGTCAATGTATTAGAAGGAAAAAGACTTTCCAAAGTAAAATTTATTATTATATGTATATATCATAGTATGATTGTTGTCAGCCTATATTTAGGCAACACTTTTGATCCTAGACTTTTTGGAAATACATTACAAACCCTTTCATGAAATTGCTTGAAATAGGCTGAATTAATGGGCCTGATTAAAAAAAAAACATGTTAAAATGGCACAAACCCATTGGAAACACTTTGTAAATGAGGCACAGTATGTTTTTAAAAATATGCACACTCGGGTGCACACATCCACCAGCACATGTATATATCTCCCACAATGCTCTACAACAGCTGAGGCTTTTCATAGCAGACAACCCATAATTTTACCTTGCAAGGTTTTAACAAAACCTTGTGAAAATCATGAATTAAATGTGCTTTAAATGATAGAAGAAGGAAATCAATAGTATGTTTTCCCCCAAGCAGGATGTACGGCCAGTAAATAAGTAGGATCTGAGTGGGTGTTTATAGAATGCATGAAAACGTTTTTTCCAGTCATTTCTTGAGCCTCACAAGGTACTTCATGAAACTCAAAAGATTTTATGAATGCTTAAAACAACATTTGTTTTCAAGGATAAGTAGGCAAAAAATACACTGTAAAAACCACAAACCACCAAATCAGAATGCTGCAAATATTTTAAATGAATTTAGAACACTATGCTTGGCATGAAATACACTGAAAGAATACCTAGAATATTTTACAGTTGCAATCAGTATTTGGTGATTATTAAAATGGGCTAGATCTTTAGTTAAACACGGTTAATGAATTGTGCTATGCAGTACAGGCTGAATAATGCTGGCCAGTGTGATGTTTTTGATTTGGTATAATTGGAAGAGGCTCTTTACTCATGAGGTCATCTCACAAGGTTTCTCCAGACCATTGTGTGTTGCCTGAGCGGTATTGCTATCACTGGTTAGTTGGGGTGCTTGGAATTGTAGGATTCTTGGGAGCCTTGCAAGGTGTTTTGTAAACCTCACAATTTATTTTTTTTAATGTAAAGAGCAAACAATCTGTTCACCATATATATTTGAGGAGCCCAGAAAAGCACTATTTGGTTCCAATGTTGTTTCAGTGCAAGTAGAACAGTGCTGTAATCTTGACCGGACATTGTTCGGGAATAGAGCACTGGCAGCACTGCTCAGGTGGACTTCACCTTCAATGGTTAGATTCACCTTGAAGCATTGAATATTGATTGGGAATCCAAAACATTTCATGGACAGTGACATATGCATGAACCAAGTTGCGTGAATTTCTCTGTGACCTTTCAGATTAGGCAAAAAAAACGTCAAATGTAGGAAACCCAATGTTGTTAGAGAGTTCAACTGTATTCTGGAATTAGAATCCTTCAGGTCAGTCAACACATTCATTTTTGAAATGGTGTGGGCATACTTCAGTTGAAAGTGTTGTATAAGTTATGGTTTAACATGACCAAACCCCAGAAATTTAGAAGTTCAGGTAAGGAAAATATATTTTTCTCAAAGCCATCTCTTGCATAGCTTGTGAACACACTGGTAACATTGCAAATGACAAGATAGATGCCATCCTTTATGATATCATATGAAAATTAAACTCTTGTACAACAGGTTATGGGAGATACAGCACAATAAAAACCTTGATATTCAGTTAAAAAAGATACGTTGAATTGATGTTAAGGTCCTGATTTAATGTACAAAAATCCCTAGAAATTCACCAGTTTTTGAAAGCTACCATAACTAATATCCCCTGTTGCGCAGCTCATAACCACACTGATGATATCCCAAATTAAATCACACATGACATTACTTATGATATCCTATATGATGCCACTGGTATTGCAGATAACAACTAAAAGTGAGAGAGAAGCCTGGTTTTAAATATCCGACAGTATCTGCTCTCATGAGTTGCAATGTCGACTGACATGCAATGCACCCTTTACCATGATGTGAGACCCATTGCCTCTCAAGTGACCTCTCCTAGATTGATTTCTAATTTCCCATCCCCAATATGCTTGATGAGGAAGTAACTGTGCCTCTGGACTCTTTCCACAGTGTGGTTCTAGATGGAAACCACACTGCCCATGCACAATGGGGGTCATTACGAGGTGGGCGGTAAGGGATTACCGGCACCGGTAAGGGCACTGGTGCAGGTAATCCCTTACCGCCCTACTACGAGGTCCCTTAGCAGGTCCCTTCCTTAACGCCTGGTTTTACCAGGCGTTATGGAAGGGACCCGTTAAGGGACTTAAGAGCTAATAACGGGCCCGCTAATAGCGGGCCCGTTTTTAGCTCCATTCCCATTGAGCCCTATGGGGGCTCAAATGGGAATGGGGAATGGTTCCCGGAAAGGGGACTTACCGGGTCCTCCACGGTTGGAATGACCCGGTAAGTCCCTATTCCGGGAACACGCACATGGAGTGCGGTAAGTGGGTAGCCATGGCGCTAACAGCGCCATGGCTACCTCCAACCTCGTAATGACCCCCAATGTCTTTTCACTAGCCAAGTAATGCTGATCTGAAACAATCAGACTGGTCTAATAGGCAATGCAGTGTGCAGCTTATATCGGGGGACGTGATGGCCATGGGGAAAATGCAGGCAAGGGAAAATAGTTCACATTCTGGGCCTGATTCACAGAAGCGATTTATAATGGTGCAGTCCCATAGGAAAATGCTCTGTGAATCAGGCCCTCTATGTCATTTGCCACATTTTGAACCCTCTTGTCAACACCATTATTATTTTGCTTGTTTTAATTTGCTTTTATAAAGTCAAAGTTTTACCTACAAATAGTAGAAGAGCGACAGACATGCACTACACTTCTTGAAATTATAATCTTGCGGTCATGCATTCTTATGAAAAGAGAAGCTTAATTATCTCAACATATTGCTTTCTTTTTTGGGCTTCAAATGCTGTTTTGTGAGTCCACGTATGAGCCACATACAGAAAAATAAGTGTTGCCATGGAATCTGCATGTGGACCCGCTCAAAAGATGCTATTGATTTTGCTACCACTTTTTGTTACTTGATAGAGCAAACAGAACGCCATTAAGATGAAGCGTTGCCTGGTGCTTTTACCTATGACAGTGCTCCACGTTGAATTACCCAGAGCTTTCTTTAGAATATGGAGTCACGGGCAAGTCAAAATATGCAGAAATAAGGGACAGCGATTGGGTAGGTTTCTCAGATTTAGAAGTTTGTCATTGGATTTTGCGAAATAAGAGATCTTTTAAATGATTTAAATGTACAGCTCCTGTGCTGATCTCAAAATAAAGAAGTGGCTCCGAGAACTGTTTACTACATATTTTTCAAGCATGCGCACAGCGCGGGCGCACACGGGCAAGTACTCGTAAGTACTGCTTTGCCGCTTCACTGCGGTGGTGCGGCGGGCGGAGTTTATGGTCCAGTGAGTTATCTAGGCACACAGATTCTGCCTGCCAGGGGGTGGCCATACTAGGTTTGACTGTGTAGATTTATTATTTGCTGTGCTTGTTCTCTATGGTATTTTCTATGTATACTTTGAAATCCAATATGCCGGGTGGCTTGGCCAAAGCTCCGCTCTTGCCTACCTGGCCCAGTTTGGTTCATTACTCGCACACTGTCATTAATTTAACGCCTCTCTGGACTTGTATCCCATCACATACTAACTCCGGTGGACTACCAGGGGACTGTTCACCATCAGTACCATGTTTTGAGGGTGCGGAGCTAGCCTCAGCACGCATGTTTGGTAATGCAACTAATCCTCACTTAGGCTTTATTACAACGCTGCCAACCAATCACCATCTTCTCTCAAACCAGATTATCCTTGATTCAGTAAAATGTAATGTAGCCTCGCATCAAAATTGTGTTTTGCCATTGTTATCACTCATTCCCTTTCCTATAAATAGTGAAGACAGTGCTGGCATTTCCATATACGCCAGCCAGTGCTAGTCTCCCATTTCCATGCCGGATGATATTAACTTGCTTAAAGTGTCAGTGGAGAGGTTGACATCCACTCTTTCACTCTCTTGCTCCACCTTGCCTTCTTTTGCATACTCAATGCCTCGTGCTCATAAAAAACACTTGCAGTGTCTGTTCCACAAGCATCAATATCATATCACCCCCACCCCAAGACCATGGAGCTAGCATTAACAGCTATTAACCCGTCAGTGCTAACTCTTCAAAACTATTTGAAATTTTGGAACATAGGATATAAAAACAAGCCTCAACGTTAATCATGAACTGCTGTCTGAACACATTTTGAAATGTCTGGGTGATAGTGAACCGTTGACCATGCTAGTGCCTCACGATACTGATAATGCTACATCACTCTCCAGTACATATATACCATCTATTAAGTCACCTCGGGCAGCGCAAGTGTCCGTTTTGCCTGCCTTTGCGGACGTCATTCGTCATGTAAGTGTGGCACCTATGACAGAGGTCATTGATGTTGAGAGAGATGCCTCATACATTGATCTCTCTGCAGATCCAGGCACTACTGGTGAAGGGGGTGCCATGTTGCAGGTGGCCTCTCCAACCCCGTGACTTGCAAGAAAAAAAACATTCAAAGTTAGTCAAAGGGCCCCCGTGCCATTGCTAAGAAATCGAAAAATATGCCTGGCTGTAAAGGCCTGAAGAACACCCTTACAAAGTTCTTCCAAGCGATTGGTGGTTCAGCCCCATTGCCCGTTAAACGCAACTTGGTGACTGGCACTATCTTTGACGTAAAGCAAACCTGTGTAACACCAATTTGTGAGAAAAGTCCAGAGGTTGCTGTAAACTCCATAGACATACCCTCGTTGCCTCTGGCCTACACACCATTGAATCATCTGGTGGACTCAATTAAACAAGTGGAGGCACTGAAATTGAGTACAACTCTTGAGTGTCCAATAAAAAAATCAGTCACCTTTAAACCTTCACATGAGCAGCCAGGGGCGGTCCACGGGGGGCAATCGATAGAGACGGTTGACTCAATAAAACAAATGATTGAGGCCTATTTATCAGAACTGTTTAGTGATTAATGCCACAAAGAATAGATTAAGATGGACTGATGCTAAAGTGTCAACATATAGACATACCATTGAGAGAAATGTAAGGTCCGCTGCTCCGGTCCATTATACTGAGTTATTGTGGCTATACACCAACATATTGTCGAAGGGCCGGTTAAACCATAGGCATGCCTTTGATTCCGATATTCAGATACAAAGAGCTGCTTATCGGAAGAAAAGAAGGTGCCTGCTAGCGGCCGGCTCAGCAACCTGTCAGGAGGAATTGAATAATGCCTAATTCCAATATAATAATTGTGTTAAGTCAAAAAACCTCTCATGTTTCAACACGATAGTGAACAAATGGGAAGGGCAATGGCAGATAAAAAATCAGCCCAGGTGTGTCTCTTACTTAATAACCAACCCTCTCACACACAGGCAGATGTGCTATTAATTGCGTAATTGCGGTTAATGAGGACAAGTGGATTGAGCATTACTCTAACTTATATGCCAATCCGGGCTTTGATAAGTATCATAGTGCTGAGTAAACAACAGTAGGTTGGTCCCTGAATTTTTCTCCAACTATTATTGAAGACTTGATACGCCATGCTAGTTCATCTAAGGCCGCTGGTCCCGATGGACTCACCAACTATATGCTTAAAACAAACATATCTGAATGGGCATTAATTCTGGATCAGAATTTTCAACTGGTTATAAAAACATGATTATTGCCGTTGTCTTGGAAAAAACCTAAGTGATCATCCCCATTTTCAAGAAGGGGGATCACACTTTACACCAAAACTATCGGCCTATCGCATTGTTGGATGCCCCAGGTAAAACTTTTACAAAAGTAGTTCTTCACGATTTCAATGCATGGACGCTTGAAAAAGATCTGCGTGATCCGAATCAGACAGGATTCGTGTCAGGCATGGGCACCATGTCAATTGAATGTGCCTGAATGCAATCAAGACTCAGTGCCAGGCCATGAGGCAAGCTGTATACTTTGCCTTCGTGGACTTGCACTCCGCATTTGACTCTGTCTCGCGTACCATGTTACTGGAGAAACTAACAAGAGATCACTGTCCGGTGACTCTGGATGAAATTATTCACGCTTTACACTCTGGTACGTCTGTGCATGTTTGTCTCTCACTTGATGGTATCCTCTCCGCTCCAATCCACCCAGCACGTGGCCTTAAACAAGTGTGCCTACTGGCATCATCTCCATTCAATTACTTCATCCATGATATTAGATATGTATTTGCAAAAGTAACCTCAGACTCCCCAAAACGTGCTAGTCATTCCATAAAAGCATTGCTGTACACAGATGATCTTGTTTTAATTTCCAAAACTCAATTGGGTCTTCAAAAATTATTGGCAGCTTTTCAAGGTTACATTCAACAAAATGAATTGAGACTGAACACAGAGAAAACCCATATTGTCCTATATGCACCAACAAGGGTTGGATCCAGACGTTTTGTCTAGTTGGTTAGTGAGGTACACCTGCAAATTGTATCTCAATATACTTACCTGTTTATGTGCTTTGAGGGTTCCGTAAATGCAAAAAGCCAGATCAATTGTGTGGAGAAGAAACTAGACACAGCGATATGTCAAACGAAAGTAATCATGTATAGATATGGCAAATCTTCCATCAAACCGGCATGGCTTTACTGGAATCAAAAGGCAGTGCCAACACAATTGTATGGCTTGGAAAGCCTTCCTATCAACTCTGGTTTTCAATTTGACAAGTGGGAAGGAAAGTTTTGGAGGCAAATTTTACATCTACTGATGTGTGTACTGCACTCCTGGTTCAGGTAAGAACTGGGTCTGGTTTCTCTACACGCCTTATACAATTGGAAACTATGTTCATTATTTAGGAAATGTTTGATTTCCATGAATGTCGACACTATTCTGAGACTATTATCTGCATATATGTTTTCGACCAAACACTGCTTTATGGTTACCTGGGTAAATAATGTGTGTGTCAAATTCTAGCATCCTCCGATATCAACATTGAGATGCTGATCACCAACCCTGATAAGGCCAAAAGGACACTATGTAACATAGATTGGATCCGAACTTGTGAGCTATGCATGAAATATAAGAATGGTGGTAGGTGGTAGGTTTACGCCAAAGAAAATGCACACTTTATCTCCCTATTTAGTTAGAACAGCCTCATCTAAATACAGGCTAACAACACTTCTCCTGCGCTTCAATCTATGGCATACAAAAGAGGTTCTCACTAAACGACACTTGCTAAACCCACAAGAGAACATCTGTCGATTTTGCAATAACATAGGAGCAACAGAAACTCTGGAACATTTGATTACCCATTGTCTTGCATTACGAGAATGTAGACAAATACATGATGCCAGACACTGCACATTTTTAGGCCTTACAGAATGGAACAATTGTTGGGCTATCATCATGAGTGGTGAACATCTCCCAATTCAGCTGGCTACTATTAATTTTTTGAACAGTCTGCAATTGGAAGTATGAAGTGCGGAGATTCCCTATGTTGGGGATATATGATGATGACAAATTATCAATGAAGTCAGTTTGCCTGCGACTCTATGAGAAAACACTGTATGTGAACTATTAATTTTGTTACTGAAGATTATTTTTTATTGATCTGTAATTTTATGTATATCATCATTTTTAATTCATATGAAAGTTATTAATCATGTTGTAAGAATATTGAAATGTTGATTAAATTCAACTAAAACAATAAAAAAAATAAGTATATTTGTATCAAGTAAAGGCTCAGTTGTGCTTCCATACAAATAAAATGTTCATTGATAGTCCCAATCATTGGGACACCTGGCCAAGTTGCCTATATCAGCGCTCAAGTAATTGTACAGTTCTGGTGTATTGAAGCCATTTAGGCATCCTTGTGAGGAGTTTTATCTGTCGGGAAATACACATTTAAAATTACAATAAATCAGAAGTGGTATTAAAAAATGTGTTAACCGTTAGCAAGAGGATACATAATATAGTCAGGTCTTTGACTAATTGTTGATCTGCATCTCATGGCCTGTCGTAGTTACCAACATACAGTAGTGTTTGAAAGTTGTGATAGACAAGAAGCTATGGAGGGCCTTTTCAAATGAGATGTGTGGCTTCCATGGTATGAGACAGAAAGGAGGCTTCAGTGCAGAACGATTGGCATATTACGGACTCAGCTGTGGCCACATATTTTCTTTACATTATTTAGCCTCAGGTAATAAAACATGTTTTATCAGAGAAGGCAGTGCATCTAAAACAGGATAGGATTGTTATCTAAGTGCTTATTTATTGATGATTAATAATTATTTGGCATGATTATTGATCGCTGGAAGGAGATGATATCCTGCAATATAAATGCTACCCCACCTCCCCCATTCATAGTTATCCCATTCTTGTGAATGCTTTTATAACTAGCAGGGAGCAGACTTTTGAAGATGGACATTCATGGTTTGGGGGAAAAGGATTTTAATTACCAAGATTGCTTAGTTACAATGTATGTGAGAACGCATTGAATCAATGAAAACATAAATGGTAGCTTTTAACTTCTGAAAAGGCTCAGTTCTGCAATGCCCATTGGGAGCTATACAAGTTGCTGGTGAAACACTGTCAAAGTTTTAAAACAGTACTGGACAGATTTGCACCAAAAGGCAAATCTGCACCCCTGTGAGCCCATATTGTTTTGAATTGGAGGCAAATCTGTCCAGTTGCTTTGGCTCTGCATCTGTTCCATTAATGCACATTTTCTCTTTTGGGAAAAGAAATGCAAAAGGTGAAATCCACTATTTTGTCCTGTGCATTATACCGTTTAAACCAAAGTATGAACTGGCACCAAACCTTCCATATTTGGTAGCTCCAGGAAGAAAACAAAACATCTTTGGAAAATATCAGACAGATCCATCAAGCAAGTCAAAGGTTAATAGCAATATAATATTTACAAACATGTCAATGGATTTTAGGTATCATCTTAACTGTAGGGTGACAACCGTCACTCTAATATAACTATATGAATTTGGAAAAGAGTTAAGGTTATACCGTCAAATACGTAAAGTACACCAACATCAGAAATACAAACATTAAGGTAACAACATAATGTACTTCATTATATTTACAATGATATTTTGTTCAAACCAACTATCATGGTAACCCAACTATACCAGCTTTTGCTTTTTAATATGTTTAATATTTTGTTTTTGCAATGACATTTTATTGTGAAAGTGATCTGATCTGTTGTCTGAATATTTTGTTTCTGTTAAATGAAACGTTTAAAATGTTTTAATTTACGTTTTTAATGTGTGTTGTTTTTGGGCTGCTTTTGTTATCATGTAAAGTCTGCATTATTTACTAAATAGCACACATATTACATGTTTGTGATTATTTTGTATGCATTGTATAATGTACTTTAAATGGAAATACCTTGTCAATTATAAATGTTTGTTATATATTGATGTTATTTGTTGAAGAACATGTTACTAATATTTTAATATATATTCTAATGTCATTGTAGTGGTTTAGTATGTGCTTCATTTTTATAATGTAATGGCTATTTTTTGAATATATTATATGTTTCAATTAGTATATGTATCTTATATTAATTTATATTATTTTAATATGCAAATTATGGTTATTTTATTATTTATGCATATATTTGTATGCATATATGTGCATTGTAGATGTATGCTTAAACTTGTTTTATTACCTATAAACTATTGTCTATTTTATGTATACTTACATGATATTAATGCATTGATGTTTTCTTAATTCTTTTTAATATGGTGTTTGTTTTACATTTTACAGTATTAAATATGTGTATGCAATTTGTCTGACAGCCTCCTTGTCACCTCTAATAGCCGCTCCTTACCTCCAATATTAATAAGACCTTTTTAAAAATTGTTTAATTAAAAACGCCACATTTTGTACCACAAAACATCCATTGTATACGTCTTATGTACATGAACTTAAAAGAAATACCAATGAAAGTTTCTTTTAATGTACCGTTATAACATTAATACTTTCATGTATCCTGTTATCATAACAAAAAATGCCAGGAATTGAGGTAGTTTGCAAAAGTATAGTGAGGGGGGATAGCTCAGGAGCAACGCGTTTGTCTTGGATGCAAGACAACGCAGCACAGCACACGTTTGAATCCTGATCCTGTGCTTAGATGCCAATCTCTTGTATTAAGCGTGTTATAAAATAACAATTATAATAATTATAATTATACCTAGATTTTAGTAATACATTAGTTTATCATTTCAAAATATAAACCTGGGGCTCCCGTGTGGGTCCTGTACTGTCTTTCTCCATGAAGAACTAGGATGGCTTCTTGTAGGGTATGTTGCTGCCCTCTTATCTGTTTGTTATTGGATAAGAGTCTGGAGTAACAAAGAGCTGGCAATCTTTATGTATGGTAACTTGCTCACCATTACATTCAAACCATAAAGACCTTTGTCTTATATATGTTATATAGCAGCCACTGTTTATGGTGTTTCCCTAGTGATAAGTAATACTTTCATGTTTATACTGAGTTGCAGAAATAGAAACTTGATAATGTGCACAGTTGGTCATTCAAGTTTTACAACATGAGTTTTGTATCTTACTTGTATACGCACAAAATAGTTAGAACAATGTGTAACTTGAATACTTTGTTTCACTACCTTACATTGCTCACACATGCTGTTTGTAAGACTTTTTGTAAACATATCGCTAAATGGGATTTTGATATCATAGGATATATTTAAAAGTAGAACATTTTAACTAACCTCATGTTGCCAGTAGAAACAATTACAAGGCATAAACTGATTTATCTATTAATAATGTATGCCTATTGTTTCAGAAACATTTATTCCAGCTATAAGTGTGATTTTAAATATTGCCAACAATAATTCATAAGGATCTTGTTGCTGGTTGTTAGTAAAATAGCGTACATTTTATCTATGTATTTATTTATTATTTATTTATATAGCACTGATACACAGGTGAATTGCTTCAAAGTGCTTCAAGGTGGGAAGGTAACAAGGGAATACCATAATCATTCTTCGGTCTTGAAGGTTCCAAATGATCTAAACAGAAAAAGTAGCATACTAGGCCTGACAACATTTCTCCTAGTGCAAATGCATGAAGTGGCACAGTTGAGACCAAGCTCGGAAGGGGGGATGGAAAAACTTTGGGGGGACAGGACAGACAAACTAACTAGTCCCAGTACATTTAGGACATGCATACTTACAGACAGAGGTGCAGAGACGGGGCGAAGGGTGTGGGGACAAGAGTCCAGTCAAGCAGGGTACTGGGTTAATTGCAGAGAGTTTGCCCCGCTCAATGAGCGTAAGCTGAAAATGCAGTAATGTTGAACAAAGTGCAGCAGCCCGGAGACAAGTGCAAAAGACTGGCGGGGGAGCCTGGAACCTGTAGGCTCTGGAGGTGAACCAGGCAACTATTTAGCAACAACTGAACAAAGTTGGGGAGGAGAAGGAGGGTGGAGGGAAAAGAAAGGAGGTTAGCAGGGGAGAGGGAGAAAGACAGAGGAAGAGAAAAGGAAGGTCTTGAGGAGTTTCCGTAAAACTTAAGGTGCTCTGGCTCAAGATGGAAAGAGGCAAGGAGGCTATTCCAGAGGGAAGCACCTGCAGAGGATAAAGATCTACCCCAAACTCTGTGTTTGTGAAAGCGGCTCAACTGCAGAGAGTTGGAGGAGGGCGAGCAGAGGACTCTAGAGGGTGAGTATTTAGGAAGAGAGTGTTGTAGATAGTGGGGGCAGAAAGCCTTTGTGGATAATGCAGAGCGTCTTGAACTTAATCCTGGCAGCCACAGGGAGCCAGTGGAGGGATTTCAGCACCAGAGAGATGCGGTCCCAGGGGTTGAGGCCAAGGATAAGGCTTGTGGTTCTGTTCTGGATGAGTTGTAGAGGACGCAGGGTAAAAGTAGGTAGATTAAGAAAGAGACGGTTGCAATATTCCAGCCTAGAAAAAACCATGGCTCTCAATGTGATGAGCCTCTGGGGGCAAGTGAGAAAAGGTAGAATACTTCGGAAGAGGTGCAGTTTTGCCTCATTGGTAGGTGAGGGTACAGCGGCAAGGGATGGGGGGCAGAGAGAAAGTGGGAAAGCGGTAGCAGGGGTCCCAATGAGGATGATCTCTGTTTTACTGGCATTCAGACATAAATTGTTAGCAGCACACCAAGCCTGGACTGTGGATAGACAATCAGGGATGAGTGAGGAGGAGGCCGAGGGTGGCCTGAAAGAGAGCTGCGTGTCATCTGCATAACACTGAAAGTTAGAGATAAAGGTAGAGATCCTGTGGGCCAAGGGGGCCATGTAGCTATTGAAAAACCAGGGGAAAAGGTTACATCCATGGGCGACACCACAAGTAGAGAGAGTGGTAGAGGAGAGAAAGGGCCAGAGTTCCACCTGGGAGACCCGGTCAAAGAAAAGGAGGTGAGCCACGACAGGGCCTGATCTGTGTTGCCCAGGGTATCACAGAGACGGGTGATCAAGATGTTGTGGTTTACCATATCGAAATCAGAAGAGAAGTCGAGAAGAATGAGGACAAAGGAAGAGTTGGAGTCAAGATGTGAGAGCAGGTCTTCATGGGTGTTCAGAAGAGCAGTTTCTCTGCCTCTGGACGCTCTAAAGCCAGACTGATGGTCATGGAGAGAATCAACAGATTCAGTATGGACGGTGAGTTGAGTGATAGCCAATTACGTAGTGTTATACCATCAAAATTTAATGTGGCTAGACCTGTAGGAGCTATTTAGCTCAGGGGGCAACATGCTCGCCTTCGAAGTAAGAAACACGGAGCACCACAGGTTTGATCCCCAGGTCTGCGCTTACAAACCTCTGGGTATTATGCGCGTTATAAATAACATATCATATCATGGTCTCGGGAAGATAGCTCAGGGGGCAACATGCTTGCCTTGGAAGGAAGACAACATGGAGCACCACAGGTTCGCTCCCCGGGTCCGTGCTTAGAAACCTCTGGGTATTAAGCGCGTTATAAATAACATATCATATCATATTATAATGGACACTAACAGATTATTAAATGTGCCACACACATCAGATATACCTTTGCATTGGTATAATTGTACACAATCACAAAGATTAATTTCATGTGAGAGCTTGTGGTCAATGTTACCTGCAACATTATAAAACACCTCTTTTGTTGCCCATTTAATTTAATAACAAGAAAAAGTTCTTCTAATGTATCTGGTAGTTTATCATCATGTTTCATGGCAGCAAGACATCCATTACAGAGACACTCTCATCAGGGCAGGATCCCCAACGCACCCCTCCTAGCTGCAGGAGCAGCTCCACACCCACCTGATGCCTTCCTGATATGTGCACCGTTGCTGAGGAGAACATCTGAGGCATAACGCTGCATCTAGCCATTATTTACTGGCTCTGTGAGTTGAGCAGCCACCCTGACACCCGTGGAGTTCATACTCCTTGGTCACATTAGCTAAAATGGCCACTGCCCAACGCTTGTTATTTTGTTTATGATGGTTGCCTAGCAACCTGTAGGAGCGGCTACATAGCCAATCTTGTGGGGCCGGAGGCGGAAGATGGCCCCACATGACTAAAGCCCCCTGAACAGGGCCTTTCCTGTCCGTGCCCCATTGCAGAGACACCCTCATCAGGGCAGGATCCCCAACGCACCCCTCCTAGCTGCAGGAGCAGCTCCACCATCAACGCAGCATCCGAGCTGCAGGAGCAGCGCTATGCATGCTCCTCGCCCACCTGACGCTTTCCTGATATGTGGGCCATTGCTGAGGAGAACATCTGAGGCATAACGCTGCATCTAGCCATTATTTACTGGCTCAGTGAGTTTAGCAGCCCCCCTCACCCATGTGGAGTTCGTACTCCATGGTCACGTTAGCTAAAATGGCCGCCGCCCAATGCTCGTTATTTTGGTTATGATGGTTGCCTACCAACCTGTAGGAGCGGCTACATACCCAATCGTGTGGGACCGGAGGAGGAAGCCACCCCCACACGACTAAGGCCCCCAGAACAAAGCCTTTCCTGTCGTTGCCCCATTGCAGAGACACCCTCATCAGGGCAGGAGCCCCAACACACCACTCCTAGCTGCAGGAGCAGATCCACCATCAACGCAGCATCCGAGCTGCAGGAGCAGCGCTATGCATGCTCCTCACCAACCTGACGCCTTCCTGATAAGTGCGCCATCGCTGAGGAGAACATCTGAGGCATAACGCTGCATCTAGCCATTATTTACTGGCTTTGTGAGTTTAGCAGCCCCTCTCACCCACGCGTGTTGCTACTCCACGGTCACATTAGCTAAGATTGCCCCTTCCCAACGCTCATTATTTTGTTTATGACGATTGCCTAGCAACCTGTAGGAGCGTCTACATAGCCAATTGTTTGGAACCGGAGGCGGAAGCCGGCCCCACATGACTAAGGCCCCCAGAACAAGGCCTTTCCTGTCTGTGTCTGTCTGTGCCGGCAGGGGTCGAGGGTCAGCAACGAAAATTAGCGCCTATTACAGGTAAGACTTATCAAGAAACAACTACTGATGCCTACTAGTTACAAGCCAGTCGGCCTCACGCAATTGCGGTCTTCACACCAATATTGTAATGACTCTGTCTCATGCGTTACGCCAAACTCCCATCTAGGAACTACGTTGCACAAGCACCCAGCCGGTAATACTGCCTTTACTATTGTTGCCAAAGCTCATCAACTTACTTAATTCATTCTAGCCTGCATAGTAAATTATACGTGTTAGATAAATCGCCCAGCGGACTCTTACCTATCCGATGACGGCGATGACCTTCCTGATGATTGACTCATAACTATCATTGCCGATTTGATTTGCCGACCCTTGTTGTAGGCCATATCTAACTGTGCCTTTTTAGTCAGATTGCCCACATTGCACTGATCTGTGCTTATGTTGTGCGCTACAGCGAACTGTGCCATTCTAGTCAGATTGCCCCCATTGCATTGATCTGTGCCTATGTTGTGTGCTATAGTGAACTGTGGCATTCTAGTAAGAGATTGCCTCCATTGCCTTGATCTGTGCCTATGTTGTGTGCTACAGCGAACTGTGCCATTCTAGTCGGATTGCCCCTCTTGCATTGCTGCATGCCATACCTAATTTTCAATACCCCAACTGGCCTGATCTTGCCCTGAATGCTTCAGTGCCTCATACCTAGGTGCATCGCTGCCTCCTGCACTCCCAAATAGCAAATTGCGTGGCTATCGTTAAAAGTGCCAAAATCACTCTGAACTACCGATATTGTATTTTGGGTCATACACATTAATGAATAGGGTGCTGTATGTATCAGTTACACCTCAGGTTCCAAGTGCCTGATTCACCTACTGCCCAGCTACTCCCCGATCAACATTAGCCTGAGGGCCTTATTTCCTCATCCAAAACCAAGGCAACTCTTCACTATGCATGTGCCCTACTTAATACATATATACTACCAATATTCTGCACCTTAGTAACGCATGCCTGGACCCCTCCTAGCTATAGCAGGGACATACTAACCTTGCCCACCAGGTTACTGATTCAGATGACCATAATGTCCTGTGAAACACCTACTATGAGTCTTAGCCAGCCCAGGCTGAGTGCATTCGTCATTCTACCTTCCTGCCCTCCTGCCGCCGACTCAACGCTAGCACCAATATTACCACCACTGTGCCACCATTTAACCCTTGTCTGAAATCACCAGCCTTATGGTTGAAACACTTTGCTACCAAACCTACACCCAACCAACTCTGCGCCTTGCATTTTAGGAACTTCAGATTAGGATCCAGATCCCTATTTGCAGCCTCATGAGTACATAACCACACCACCATTGCCAAAACACACAATACCCCTCTCAAACATACAGACATCCATAAAACAACAACGCCTAAGAACACCATACATACTATGGTTCCTTCTACCACCACCAATACTAATCATACCCTTGGCAAAGCCACTCATACTAAGGGTGCATTAATCAACGGGATGTCACTCTCTGCACATGCCCTGGACATTGCAGACTACATCACAACTCAAGATCTAGATTGCTTAGCCATTACTGAGACCTGGCTACACGCAGCTGCAGGACCATCACTCTCTCTCGCCATCTCTGACGGTTACTGCATTACAAGATACGATAGAGACTCTAACCAATCCAAAGGCGGCGGCAGTTCTTTTAGCTCTAGAAGCTCTCTAGGCCTTAGACCTATTCCAAATCAACATATCCCATCAGCTGAATTACTGTCCGTCAAGATTCCTACCTCAGCCACTCAAACCATTGCCATAAACCTCCTCTACTGGCCACCTGGACCAATTTCCACCTTTGCAGAAGACATTACCTCCCTGCTATCAGTCAATACTAAGCCTAACTCACAGATCATTCTATTAGGTGACCTTAATTTTGGCTTTCAAGATGCCAAGGACCGCAAAGTTCTAGACATTGCTAGCACAACAACCGAATTGGGCTTCACCCATCGTATCCATGAACCCACCCACATCAAGGGAAGAACCCTCAATTGGCTGGTTTATCTTAACTGCAGCATTACTATATTGTCCAATTCACCATGTGCTTGGTCAGATCATCACATTATAACTTTCAACATCAAATCTGACATCTTCTGTCCTAATCTAAACATTGCACCATCTATTAGCATGAGAGCAAAAGGGACATAACGAGTGAGAAACTGCCTTCCCTAATACTACCTATACTAAATAATGCCACTGATTTGTGTACTGACCCCACAGCACTAGTCAACATCTATAATCAAACTATACTTAACGCCATTGATTCCATCGCCCCACTGAAAGTACAGAAATACAAACCACTTGCACAACTTAACTTGTGGTTCACTCCACAGCTTAGAATACTACGCAAGGAAAAAAGAACTGCAGAAGCCAGATGGAAAAGCCTACCTTCTGCTGTAAACAAGGACAGCTATATTCGAGTATCCCTTAAATACAAAGAGACAATCTTCCAAGCCAAAAAAGTCACTTATAACATTCAGATCTCACAAGCTAAATCGAGTAGAAAGAGCTCTTTAAGATCCTTAAAGAACTTAAATCACCATCAGCTCCCCCGATAACTGTGTCAAAGATAACACGTGGTGTGCTAATATTCAAAAAGCACTCCAAGACAAAATCACCATGCTACAAACCAAAATTAATACCAAAATAAGCTATCTATCTACAAACCCACAAAGAAGTATTCCTACCAGAGCCGCTGACCCCTACAAGCATACCCACAAACCTTTTAACTTCTTGCCACTCTCCATCAAAGAGGTAGAAAATATCATCCCAAACTTAAACTCTCTAATTGTCAGGGAGGCACATGCCCAGCCCCCATCATTAAGGAGGCTTCTAATGATATCACACCATTCAGCATCGCCCTAATAAATGCATCTTTTAACAAAGGCATAGTTCCCAACAACCTCAAAGAGGCTTGGGTCCTCCCCTTAATTAAAAAAAAACCTTCATTAGACCCTAACACCCCCACTAATTACAGGCCCATCACCAGTGTCCCTTTTTTACTTAAAATCCTGGACAGAGCAGCTTACCTACAGATCCAGGACTATCTAGAATCCAATAATCTCCATGGCCTTAGACAATCTGGCTTCCGAACCAGGCACGGAACTGAAACGCCTTATTTGATTTAAAAACACAAATCGAAGACCTCAAAGATAAAGGCAAGATGGCCCTCCTTCTACTGCTTGACTTATCTACGGCATTTGATTTGGTCAACCATCAAATACTATGCCAACACCTCAAATCTGCAGCCAACTTCTCTGAGAAAGCCACTGCCTGGATCAGATCTTTCCTGGAGAATAGATCTATGAGGGTCTTCTCCCCCCTGGCCTCCACTGAACCATCACCAATGTTTTCAGGGTTCCCCAAGGATCTTGTGTTTCACATACACTCTATAATGTGTCCACAAATACCCTCTTCAATATTCTGGACTATTTGGGTGTCACCTACACTAATCATGCAGATGACACCCAAATACTCATCCCCATCATAAAGCCGTATAGAAAGCTTTAAATGACGTCTATCTGGTCATCCAGGCTTGGATGGCACAACACGGGCTCTGTCTTAATGACGATAAGACAGAGCTACTCCTCCTGGGATCTCAAAAGAGATTAAATAAATTAGAACCAGCCTTTAACTCTTTCACCATTGATGGCAACCCCATAAAGGGATTAGCAACACAAAAACCCTTGGCATTTTCTAGATTCCACTCTATCTCTAAGGAGACAAACTAATGCAATAATCTCTTCTATGGCATACATGTGTAAACTTATTACTGCCTGTCGACCATTGCTAACGACCGCAAATAGCACTACCTTGGCTAGAACCCTCATGTCAAAACTTGACTATTGCAATGCAAATAATCTAGGGGCTAGCCAAAGTAACCTAAACAAACTACAAGTAACACAAAACAACGTCATTAGGGCAGCTTTAAATATCCCTAAAACTCACCACATCTCTAATACGTGACGAGGCCTACACTGGCTATCGGTCACCCAAATAATCTCCCTCAAAACATTGTCACTTATGCACAAATGTCTGGCCAACCAGGCACCGAAATATTTGTCCAACAGATTCATGTGCAACACCTCTGATCGACCTCATAGAGCATCACAAAGACATTGGGCCTCATTACACGGTACGCGGTAAGTAACGGTTCTTACCGGCATGGCGCTAATAACGTGTCTGTGTAGGAAGCAGCCGGCTAATTGTGTGGCATCACAAGTACGCGGTCACGGGCTTTGCGCCATGTCGGTAAGGACCATACCGCCATGCTATTAAAGGCCTCAAAAAGTCCATTAGCGGCACCTAGGAAAGCGCTGATTGCACTTCCGCCAACCTATAATATGGTATTAGCGGTCACCGCTAATATCAGTGACCATAAATAAGCGGAACCGGACATAGCGTCATCGCACAGGAACGGGAAGGAGCACAGTGGCCATCTTTAAAAACACAATCCATTGCCATCTTCTGTCCCCAGGACCTGCAGCTACACCACAGCCTGCCAAGATCATCCATACAACAACTGAGAATGCCCAAGACCATAAAAAAAGGAGCAGCGCGGCAGCGCAAGGAGCGCTTCTCAAATGAAGAACTGATAATGCTATCAGACGCACTTGCTGCCAACGCAGAGGTCGAGTTTGCAAATGACATGTGGCGTCACACACAAATTAAGAAGAAGGAGATCTGGGCTGAGGTGGTCCATAAAGTCAGTGCGGTGGGCTCCACCCCCCGCACTGTGAAAGATGTGGTGGGACGATCTACGCCTCCGTGTACGCAGTATCCTACCAGCTAACAGGAGCCTGGCCATGGGCACAGGAGGCGGTGGAGGATCCCCAATAAAGCTGCAGGAGTGGGAGGAGATCTGTGCCAGCACCATTGGGGTCGAATCTATTGAGGGGTTGGCGAAATGGAGCGCAGTGTGCCGTCATCGTCAGATGGAGGTGAGTGTCCACACAAAACACTGCACTGCGAAACATGAGCTAATCCCCCAAATGTGACCCTGAAATCAGCTCATGGATGGGGCCATCAAACATACATGCACACAACCCTGCCCATATGCTGTGCACATCCCCACAAAAACACATGCATGCAGCACCCCAGACACGTGTCAATCAGACTCATGCATGTATGACCCACCCATCTGTCTAAAGACCTGTATGGCCAGACATGAAGTCCTAATGCATACAACAGCAGGAACAACAACATCTGCATGATGCACGTTGACCCATCACTGATGCTATCCCTTTCTTTTTCCCCCACAGGCTCACAATCTGACAGTGAGGAGCAGGACACTGCGACGCAGGCCCCTCCTCCTAAGAAACAGGGCAGGGGAATGGAAGCAGGCACCATGGCCAGCACATCGAGGGGCACTGGAAAGACTGCACTCCTGCAGAGGGCCAAACCCACACAGCCACCCACGTCACCAAGACGTGAAAGTCTGCCAGACGCAATTGCAGCACCCACTCCAGCAATTCCCACCACGCAGGGTCCACCTGCGGAAGGGACACTGTCCGCCGCTAATAGCTCCATCAGCGAGGAAGCTGCCACGGCACCCATGTCCGATGTGGAGGATACTTGTATCTCGGCCATTGAACACCATACACCCAGCCCGCAGCAGTCAGACCAACAGAGTCCACGCCCCACATCACATGCCAGCAGCCATGAGCAGTCTGGGGATGAAATCGTGGCAGGATGCTGAAGTCCCACGGTGACATCACCTGATGGTGGACATATGCCACAAGGTGTGGCAGGTACCGTACAACGTAGACACAGAGGCCATGACATGGCCATCATTCGACAGCACCAGGAAGACATCACTGCGCTGGTCGGCCAGCATGTGGGTGAGGCTGCCCTGGCGAGGGAGGAGTGCAGGGAACATGCCAAGGGCATCAAACAAGCCATAGAATCCAGCACCAACTGCATATGCGAGGAAATATCAGCTCTGAGGCAGGTCCTCACACGCATCACAAACGCTATGGACAGGCAGAACCCCCCACCGGCACCGGACCAACCGAGCACCTCCTCCTCTGCTAGCTCAAGGCAGACCAGCCCCCTGCGCAGGTCCATGCAGCGTATGCAACGCACAACCTCACAACCCCCCAATGGTGGCAGAGGGGGTGGGAAGTAGGGCCAGCATGATGTTGGTGACACGTGTACTGCACTAATGTGCAAGCCATGTTTGGGAGAGTTGTGGGGGAGGGGTAAAGGGTTTTTGGGAGATGTGTGAGGGGAGGGGGTAAAGGGTTTTTGGGAGAGTTGTGGGAGGAGGGGGTAAATGGTGTTTGTGTTGTTGGGTCCAGGCACTTCATTTACTTACGTCACTTAATACACACTGGTGACATGACGAATCACAGGAGTGGACAATTTTCTTTGTGTATGTGTGCTTTACTGGTGGACAGAACACAGTGGACATTTTACCACAAAACCCAGTGCCCCAATAACCACATCGATTGCACCCTCTTCATCCATGTGTATTAGAAATATTGGTCTATCAGATGCTGGTGCACAGCACGTCCCTCCTGTGCATCGCCACCTGCATGAGGTGCAGCCCCATCTTCTCCCTCCTCATCCTCATCCTCATCCTCACCAGGTGGTTGCAGTTCAATGTCAGGGGGCAGTGGCACATTACATCTGATGCACATATTGTGCAGCATGACACATGACATGGTGATCTTGGCCACTTTCTCATGACTGTACAGGAGTGCCCCACCCAACCTGCTGAGGCACCGAAACCGTGTCTTCAAAAGGCCAAATGTCTGCTCAATTACCACACAGGTACGGGTATGTGGACGATTGTATTCCTCTTTGTGCCTGTTCTGTGGGTTCCGTACAGGGGTAAGGAGCCACCTCTTCAGGGGATAGCCAGCATCACCTGCATGGGAGCAACAATGGGTATGTGTAAGTGATTACATCAAGTGGAACCAGTACATATCACACAAGTCAACTTAGCATTTTGAATGACATCCACAAATCCCTACATGCATGGAGGTAATCAAAGTAGCTGCAATGTGGGAAGGCGCTGTAGCCCTTGCAAGTGTACATGCACTGTGCATGCCTATGGCAGTTATTGCCATGTGCTGGGTGAGGTCCAGTCATTCGTGTCCTTTGGTCCTCGCACCGTTTGAACCACACTGCCAGTGAACTGCCATTCCAAAGTTGATGTCCCCATGCTGTCATGCGGCACTTCTGTAGTGGAGTACGGGTGTGAATCTGTATAATGGCTACAGGTGATGACTTTGTAGGCACTCAAGGTCGCATTTCCGTTGTGATGCTGTTCAGCGTACATTTCCATTGTCCATATTGGCTGCATGTTGCTGCATTGTGGTGTAGAGAGTACAATCTGATGTGCAATGTGCATGTAGATGGATATGGCATGGTTGGGGTAATGGCCTCATTTCATTGTAGTGCAGCTTAGTACTTGCATGTGGTTTACATGTGTCAGGTCCAGTCTGGGCTGCCTTGGGGACAGTGGTGTATTTCTGTATGAGCATTGTTTATCCTGTCAACTATTCTCAAACAGTTTGAGTTTTCCTGCCCCCCAATCACACCCAGTTGGAGTATGCATCTCTCCCCCCCAATCACACCCAGTTGGAGTATGCATCTCATCCCCAATTACACCCAGTTGAAATATGTATTACACCGTACCGAATCACACCAAGTTGGAGTATGCATCTCTCCCCCCCAAATCTACTCCCCACATCACACTGCCATGTGCTTGCGATGCTACTCACCAAGTAGCCAAGAACGTTGCCCAGCATGTCGCTCCATGTATCGTGGTATTGTTGAGTTCCATGGGACCATTGAATCATGGGTTGATCCGGGATATCTGGCACAACAATATGTGATGATCTTGTTAGAGTCACATACCATTTGGACGTTGATGGAGTGGTATTGCTTTCTGTTTCGGTAGACTGCCTCATTGGCATGTGGGACCACCAATTCCACATGGGTACAGTCGATGGCCCCAATGACACTTGGGATGCCTGCCAGTGAATGGAAGCCAACTTTGGTGTTGGAGATCTCTTGGGCAGTCTGTGACAGGGATATGTGTTCATTTGTGTGCTTCAGGAGGGCATTGAGCAGCTGGTTCAGCGTGCGTGAGAATACTGGTTGTGATGTGCCATGCATCTGCCCTACCGTATGCTGGTAGGTGCCTGTGGCCAGGAAGTGGAGCACAGTAACCACCTTCAGTAGAGGGGGGATGGCAGTACGGATGTCTATGAGGCTGACGATGTCGTTGTGTATCATGTCCACAATGGTGGTGATGGTATCCCGATCCAGACAGTACATGGTGTGTATCTGCTCAGGGGTTAGGGTGAATGGACTGGCTCTGATCCTGGGGATTGGTGGCTGCCTCTGTGGTACAACTAGGTGCACTGGTGGGGCTTGCTGGGCCTGTCTCGCCCGCCTCCTCCTCCTGCGTCTCCTCTGTGCTGCCTGTTGTTGTAGCTGTTGCAATGCAATCATGTCCTCCAGCCCATGTAATGCTACTAGTATTGGAATCATATGGGTGTGGGAAGGGGTGTGGTGTGCTCCTTTTGTGCTGGCCCAGTCTCCATTGACTCCACCTGTGTTGATTGTGGGCACCTGTGGCAGTTGGGAACACTGCACATGGCCCTTTACGGGTGGTTCGCAATGCCGGTATTTCCGCCATGCCGGTATGGGATTTTTGGGCCTGCTCCATGCCGCTATTAGCATGTCCGCATGTCTTGTGATGGACTCCTATTTCCGCCATGCCGCTATTGCCGCCATGAGGGGTCGCACGCCCGCGACCATGCCGCTTTTAGAGGCACCTTTCTTAGCAGTGCCGCTAATAGTGGGTAGGCGGGTCGTAATTGACAGGAGCAGTTAGCGATGCCGGTAATCCTTTACCGGCATACTTTTTCCCTTACCGCCTACTGTGTAATGAGGCCCATTGACTACTATTACCTAGGTTCAAGCTTCAGAAAGCAGGGGGCTGTAGTTTCCCGGTGCTCATGGGCAGGCTTTGGAACACCCTACCTAGCCCACTCAGATCAGAAACCTCATTCCACTCATTCAAAAATAAAGCCAAAATCTGGCTTGCAGCGCAGGACCACTAGAGCCAACATTTGATCATTTGACCTTTGCTTTGCTGGATGATATGCCATCCTGCGGAATACCATTGTAAATATCTACTGTATGTAAATGGATATGTAAATACTTGTTATGTATATGTATCAGATGTACCAGCTATAATTGTATGTATATGTAACTCTATGTAACTGTAACCTTAAGAAATGCACCCAGATGCCTTTTGGCGAGGTGCGCTATACCAATAAACAAAATACAAATACAAATACCAATAAACAAAATACAAATACAAGTGCATCTTGCAATGCTAATTGTGCTTCATTTCCTTGTAGTGGTTGGCCAAGACGGTCAATTACATGTGAATTTGATGTTGATTCTTGGGTATCCTTTGCTAGTTCTGTTTTTGCAATTGTTCTTGAACAATGTCTTAATTAAGCATTTGAATGTAATGTTCAAAAGACAGGAATTCAACTTATTCTTTATGAGGTATAAATACTGTTTGTAAACTATTAATTCTAATACCTTACATAAAGATTAAAAAAAAGCTGCAGGGAGCAATAGTACTACAGTTCCTTATTTTCTAACGAAGTACACGTTAATTTTTGGTGATTAACTAGAGTAGATGTCACATTCTTAATTAAACATCAATGACTATTTTCTACTCTTTAAAATATCCCTTTTCAATATTTTATTGAAATGCTTCATGATAATTGCAATGTTGTAGAATTTCAGATAAACACCCATTTCTAAAATGTTTATGTTTATACAGGTAGTGGTTTGAAGCATGTTATTTTAAAACTAGTTACTTACTGTCTGAATTACTCACAGTTAACATTTCAATTTAATGATAAGCTTTTAAAGCTATATGTCTGATTTCTGGGTACCCAAGATTAATCAACTTATGTCTGCAGTTTTGCAATAAAGGTGTCTTTCTGTTAATGTGTCTGCTGCTTCGTATGTGCCACATTCACAATTTGAAAGAGTTGTTGCTCATAAACTAATTATACATGCTGAGAGTGAGTTTTAACTTGGAATTTATTCCCAAAGAATTTGAAATTGGCATTTTACAGGTTTTATTATGTATGATGTTATTTATCTACTTACTATCATTCAATTGTCTGCTACAAATTGAGTATCAATGTTTGCATTCCACATACCTACAATAGCAGGAAAATAGTTGTTGATGGTTTTAAAATCTCTTTTTAATTCATATGATCTGTTGGGAGTTTTACAACTAACATGGTGTCTAAATAGATGAAAGGTGGTCATTAATTACAGTTTCTTCACATACTTTCCTTGAAAATCTAAACTGACATCTTTGCTAAAAGTGTTTATGTGATGGGTATTTTCTTTCAAAATAAGATGTTCATTTGTGATTTTGAAAACACATTACTTTATCATATAATGCTGGGCTTTTATTAGAGTGAGGAATTGTGCACATAACTGTAGTATGCTGCTTGTATTGGTGCACAGATGCAAGTATGAGAATGTAGCCTAGTAGCCTGGAACCTACACTACACCAAAGTTCCAGTGGAGTCAGTTAGGACACACAGGATGGGAGAGAGACCAGTGAAGATGTATATGCATTGTGTTGCTACCCTCTTCCTATAACTTACCCTGTAACTAAATAAAGTAACTTCCATTTGTACCTACTTGCCTCCAGTCTGGTCTCTGCTACATAATGAACCCTAAATACTAAAATAACATACTTTCGAATAAAGTTGCTTACTATTTTTTTACTTTCTTATCAAAACAGTGCAGTACCTTGGACTCATAACAGCAGTTTTATAAGTGGTGCTCCTTAAACTTGATATTCTTTTCTCCCAAAATAATGTGCAACTTTACCTAATGGTAGATAATGTGTGCCTGAATTACAAAGTGGTTTGCAATGAGGTTGATCAATTGTAAAACACTTTTGTAAATCAGGCCATGTGAGATGGCAATAGAGTTTAACATTGTAAGTAATCGATGATGAAAAGGTCTTGATACATTTACTTGATCCAAGTGCATGGATTTATTTTGGAGTTCAAGTGTTAATGATACTAAGATATGGATTTGCTTCTTTTAAAAAGTTTAATCGTCTTCCCATGCATAATCTGCACAATTTAAAGCAACAAACCATGTTGGTGGGCCAAGCTTCTGCAACATACAATTTAATTCTGATAAAGGCCTACACCAGAATTGCTTTTTACCTCACATATTTGCTAAATGTTTGTAAGAGGGCTTTCGAAAATGTGGGGCCTGATTTACAAAACCTTTTTCAATGGGAATTTCCCCTTGAAAAACACATTTGTAAATCAGGCCCTTCATCTTTAGCTTCAACTTTTTGAACTAGCGTAGATGCTGTCATATTTTGATAATGTTTTCCTGCATTGTGGGAATGGCAACTCTGTAACGTAGTGTTGACAATTCACTTTAAAAAAGCAAGTGATACATATATTGACGAGTTAGTCCAAATCTAGAACCTGTTGAATACATCCAATCTGTTCTATATTCTGAACCTGATATTTGTACCTGCCTGTCTTCTAATCTTCCCCCGTTCTAATGTTGGGAACAAATGAATGAAGCATCGTTATCAAAAGTATTTATCACATACACTTAATAATATGCCCTTTGTTTGTCTCATTTAAAATATGTCTTTAGAATCACCTATACAGTCGTAAGAATGTGAAGTATGGATTGCATATTCTTCATACATGTTTTCTGTATTTAAGAGTTCAACTTTTTCAAATTGTGGCTGTTTTTCATTTCCAACTTCAAAGTTTAAAGGCATATGTTTTTCTACAATAACATGTTCATAATGTTTATTGTTCGCTTTATCCATGATAAATATTGGAAGACTTTGTGTAAATCAGCGAGTTGTTAACATTTTGTTGGTACTTCAATAGTCCATGCTAAAAGTGTGTTTTCAAAAGCATGACTGATTTATAAAGCTTCAACATTATCATTTAAATTTAAAGGTATATATACCAAGCTGCGTTTTCAAAGCTTTTGTTAATTCAACGGTTGATCTTTTCATGATTTTGTAAGCTTAAAGAGAGTCAGTTTAATGACAAGTACAAAAAACGGGGAGTCTCATGAATATCAGCGGATGCGTGATCTTCCTTCTCGCTTCACAACTCCAACGAACTTTATAAAAATGATAACATTTATACTGAAAACTCATCATCATTGATGTGTAACACTCAAAAGTTGACATGCAATTCTATTGGTTCGGGAAAGGTAACTTTAATATAGGTACTATATCTGTATATGGTAACAGAGTGAGGGGATAGGGTAAACACTGTCAGGTGGGCATCTAAGCCCTTCCTTCAGAAATGGCTACTGCAGGCGTCACTAAAAGTATGACATCCTATTGGTTCTACTAACTATAGGACCCTAGATTCTTTGGTCCATTGTGATTGGGTTGGCACCAACCCTATGCATACTTTTCCACTTTGCTTAGCAGCACGCCGAATGGCCGGCCAGGTGCAGAGTGCCCCTTAGTTACCCGGCCTTCCTCCAATTATTGTTACAATCAATTATCACTTTAGTAGCCATGTGTCAATTATTTCACTGTGGTTGGCCTCGAGACTGCATCTTATGTCTGGAAAAGTTCTGATATATTTGCCTGGCTAGGTGTCATGCGTAGGCGTGAGCTCTCGCTTCTTCTTGCTCGGCTGGTCACGTGATTCAGACACTGTTAATTTGTCTCTTTTCCACATAATTTATGTATTTGATTTTCGTTTCACCCACCAGCTGTCTTCATCTTCTTATCTTAACCTTTCAGAAGCAGGATATTCTGTTCTTAGTTTCAATTAAATGTAACTACTGTTCGTCTCTTCCACTTATATGAGCTTGGCTTTCCTGGCATGGGTTGCCTAGCTGAGTTTCGTTTCAGCCGTCTCTTCTTGATTTTGCTAAATATGAAGCTTTTTCTCGTGTGGCCCTTAGTAATCTGGGTTGATTCTGTTTCTTGTGCAAAGTGGGAATATGCGTATATAATGTGCTTCGTTGAGGTAGGTATGTATAGGTGGCTCTTGCCGCACTATATTTCTACTAAGCACAGCAAGCCACACCATTTTCTTAGCTTTCTTGCGGTTCCAAGCATATGTACAGGTGTAAACTGGTCGAATATCTGCATCATGCTTACAGCTTAAGCTTCTTACATTTGCCATTGTCCTTTCACTTTAGGTTCACAATGGGGGTCATTCCGAGTAGGGCGGTAAGGGTTAACAGTCACTGGTAACGAGACTGGTGCCGTTAAACCATTACCGCCCTATTACGAGTTCCCTTTGCGGGTTGGTACTTAACGCCTGCTTTTTGCAGGCGTTAACAAACCAACCCGCAAAGGGACCTAGGAGCTAATTATGGCACCGTAATTTACGGTGCCGTAATTAGCGCCTTCCCCATTCCCATTGAGCCCTATGGGCCAAAAATGGGAATGGGGAAGGGCCCATGGTGAATGGGGAATTACCGCCCCGCCAACCTTGGAATGGGGCGGTAATACCGCCATTCACCATGGCGGAGTTGGAAAAATACCGGCGTCAACCATGCCGCTAATAGCGCCATGGTTAACGCAAGGGTCGGAATGAGGCCCAATATCCTTGTTCATGGAATTTCATCTCTTTGCGTCATTCTCTGGTCGTGATTTCTTCTAAATGTGAGTCACTCTGGGTTCTCTTGATGTCACCATTCGTCTTCCATTAAGACCTTTTTAGTTTCCTCAGGGACTGTACTCAGATGATCTTCATTTCATTTCATTTGTTGATACCGTTTTCTTAATGGATACCTTACTGTCCATGGTTTTCTTGGTATTGGTACTTCAATAGGTGCTGTTCTTCTGATAGGTACTGGACAGAGCCCTACAGTGGCTCTCTGCTGGTTTATTTCCTCATCATACATCATATATCGGTGTGAATGTTCCTGGTACTTCGGAATGGGCGGTTAGAGTGCAGGCTTTATTTGGGACCTCCTCTTCATTAACCCCTCTGGGCGATTCATCAACCACTTTCACCTCCTTCTTTTGATCAATCTTCTTTGGTTCCTCTGTATTCACCTTCACTTCCATCGCCTGGGTCCATTCTTTCTTCATCTTCTGAGTCTATACATGATGGTCTGAAGAAATGTCTCTTTTGGGTCCATATCCCTATTATTCCTTTTAAACTGCCTGCTGTTCTCACCTGTTCATCCTTGTTCCATGTCATCAGTTGACATTGTGCATTTGGGCTGCAGTAAACCCATCTTCCCACATAATTTCCGTGCTTCCTGGGATAGAGAAACTTAGTTCCTTCTGGGGCGTGAATTCTGGCCTTCACAAAATCTCTTATTTCTTTGTCAGTCAGGTCTTTGGGTTTCCATCCTGGCTTGACATCAATCATGATCTTCATCCCTATGGCTTTCTTTGCAGTTTTCTGGCACTGAGAGATTATTAGCTTGATAACACAGAATCCTAGTAATATCATCACTAACAGGGCTCCTAGGAACTTGAATACATCTGCCATACATTGAGGAACCCATGAGAACAGTGGTCCAAAACAACTGTCGTCGTCTACTTCCTCAGATTCATCAATCATTTGATTCTGTAGTTTCGTCAGCATACCTATGGCCTCCGTTAGAGTTCCATTTTGTTCATCAAGTGAACATGATTCTCCAATTTTTGCAGAAACTCCTCCATCCGTAGCTCTGATCATGTCAAGTACATATCTGTTTTGGAGAGTCATCAGTCGGACTGCTCTTAATTATTCTTGGATTGTATTGAATACCTTTATGGTTGTGTTGATGGTCTGCAGTAACTCCCATCTGGTTATCTGCAAACAGTATTTGCCCCTATTTGGAATCTTGGCATGAAGATTGTCGTGAACACTGATGAGGTGAGGCTGAATAGCCTGTGTTCATATGGGATTGCATGAAAAGCTTCTTCTGATTTGGCAGAGAAGTAATTCTCTCTCTTCATCCGAGTCAGCAGGTCCACAGATCTCTTCTTCCTTAGGTGAGCATCTGCTTTTGGGAAACTGTCAATATTCAAGTCACTTTTTGGGATCACCAATGCTGGAACATGGACATTCACTATTGTGCATATACCTTCCCAGTTTCTCGGCAGTCTGATGTATGCTTTGGATCCACATGCCCAATAATGATCCATAATTACTGAAGCTCCATGCACCATTCCTGGAGCATCAAAAACTCATCCACATTTCAGATTCTCTCCCATCTTCCTTGTGCCATTATTCCTGAAGCAGAATGTTGGGCTTTCCAGTGACACTATCTGCAAGGGTCCTCTTCTGTCTTTGACCCATGTCAGCAGTTTTGCAAGCTTTGGCCACAATGGCTTGCATCCATCTCGCACTATGTTGATGGTAGGCTCGTATTGACCTATGACCATCCATGCTCTGCATATCACTACTCCTTTCTCCCATCTGTCTGGTGAAAGCACTGTTCCCCAAATCTGCATTTGGCCTCTGTTCTTCCAACTTCGAGCCTCTTCTGGAGTTTTTCCTTGGATATTTAGCTTTTGGTTTGCTTCTCTTCTAATATCTGCTCCTTTACCTCCAGGCTTCTCGTATCTGATCACAATGTGTTTCATTTTTCCATTGTTTCTTGTCTTTATGTCCTGGACATAATCTTCTTCATTTGGATCGGTTGCTTCAGTTGCCCGCTTTAGTGAGGCATCACTTCCCATGAACTGGCCTCTGGTCTTCACATTGCTACATGCGAAAGACAGTGTGCTGTCTGGACATCAATTTCTACAGCTATGAAGATCTTAGACTTCCCCATGCTGTACGGTAGGAGTGCACAGACAAAGCATTCCCCTTCTGAGCTTCGTCTTCCAACTTCCTTCATGTGCTGGTACCAAATGTTGTTTCCCAAATGTGGTATGCTGTCCAAGTAGTCATTCAATTCACTGTCATCTCCATGTATGCTTCTTGTGATTCTCAAGGTTTTCATGTGGTTTGCTATGACTACATCCTGAATGCCTCTGTATGGCTCCTTCTTGCTGGAGGATTCTCAGGTACCCTGATCCATGGTGCAGGCCTCTTCATCTGCACCAATTGAGTAGGTACAAGTCTGGCAATTCTCTCCTTATCCTCATGGATATTTTTCCTTCGGGTTAACAATGTTCATATCCATTCTGGCATTGGACCAGTATATGGCTGTATTGTAGAACTTGTACTTGTCCCTTTCACTGGAACATATGTGCTTGTCCATGTTGTCTCTGTTGGTCGATTCTCTAAATCCTCTTGTCTCTTCAGGAGTTCAGCTTCTTCCATTTGTCTTTTCACTTCGCTTGTAGTGGAATTTCTCATAGCAGGCAGTCTCTTCCTCTTCCATGCTTTGGAATGTGGTTCTGCAGCTATTGACACTAGGCCTGTTGTGTTTGCATGCATGTGGTTGTCAGTACTCCATTTCCATTCAGACTCTGCCGACGGTGTCTGTGGCTTTTCACTTTGCTTGTTACCATTTGTGTATGGGTATTATTGCTGATTACATCCATCTCAAGTTCATTCACTCCTTTACTGTATATATACTTTATTCTCTCCTTTCTCATATATGGCACTGATTTGACGTTTCGTTCGACACCAATGAACAATTGGCTATATATCCTTTTTACATGTATGTTATCACTGCTATGATATGTTACCATATTTTGGAATGCAAACTACATTGGTAAATCTTGTTGGGAATTGTTGTGATATTTACTTAACATGCCACTCCTATGCTTGCTCAATGGTTTTTTGGACCCGGCTTATGTCCAATTTTTTGTTAATCCCAATATATTGTGAAAACAAAATCTAAATATCGAGGCTGAGTACCCCAAAAGGAAATACAACGAACACGGGTTACAAAGGAACATACAAAGTACTTTATTTTGTACTGAATCCAGTTACAAAAACAGAGCAAAATCAGATAGCTATCGGCCCTCAGTACAACACAACGAACTCCAGCGTGGTTCAGCGTGTTCAGTGAGAGACGCTGTACATTAGAATGCGTTGGCTTTTTATACACGTTGTGGGCACTATGTCCTGCCCCACTTCGGGTTAATATTCCACTTAATACATCACCGATCTAGGGTTCATGCCAAGTCTTGAACAACCGCATATAACTGATTTGCCTTTAATACATGTATCAACAAGCCTATACAGCAACTGTGTGATCTGGGATTTTCCATGCTAGTCTTCTTAAACATTAATACAATGTGGTTAAACAAGTGTTCTATGTTCAGTATTTGAATACGTTGTTTTTATAGTATACTCGTGGATTAGTTTCTTTACACGAGTAATCCCTTACACACAAGTCAACGAAGGACAAGGTCTGAGTTCACGACCTCTGCAAGTGGCCTGCAGGCAAGTTACATATTAGCTATGTACAGAGGTCAAAATGGCCATGTTGTATTTTGGAATGACATCGTCCTCCATTTTAACTCACAGGGTGACTTTTACAAAGCGAATCCGAAAATGGCGGATGAACCTAAAATGGCGGCTTACATTGATTTTAAGGTCAGGACCTTGCAACACGAATTCTTTCGCAAGCAACTTTCGAGCAGCTTGACGTAGGCCAATATACATATATTTATTGCAATAGAAGGCACAATATGATTTCTTTTTTGACAATATGATTGTCAAAAATGTACAAATTATGTTTACATTCTTGCAGCCTTGGAAGAAGAGCTTGTGCTCGAAACACGTGTTGGGTGTCTTTGAATTGCATTAAATTATGCTTAATTGAACACTTTAATTTCTGGCTGTGTGTGCAATCTCTGGGAGCAAACCAACCCTCATTATATTCCATTTATGTGCACACCTTAGGCAGGGTGTTCACACTCCGCTCCCAATTGCTGCCCGTCAACCATCTTATTCTCTTGTCAGTGCGCCAAAACCTCAATTGTCCTTTTCTGCCACACTCTTTTGCATCTTTTGGACACTGAGGACTGGCTTCCGGACCTCCACTCTTGCATTTAACTTGCAAAATGGTGCAAGCCGCTGAATATTTACTTACTAGAGACCATGATATAAAAGCTTTGTTTGCACCCAGAGGTTCAACTCTGAACCCCTTTAAAAGATGGACCTCGGAATCGGAGGATCTCAGATCCAAGTTTATCAGACTGGAACATCTCAGTATAAAAGAAATCAACAAATTCTGGGAAAGAACCACATTAGCTCATTATTTACAAGAAAATAAAATTCCTCGTGGCTTACGGATACTTATCTTGCCGGATTTGGAAGATCCGGAAGAGAGTGACCTCGCAACGGAATCTAACAGCCAGTTTCAATAATATGTTTAAACTACTTATTGAGCATGCAAAACATGAACATGCTAGGATTGTCATACAAATTGACGCACTCAAGGAAGAAATAGCCCTTTACGATGCACCTAGTGCAACCATTGATAAAAATTTCAAGACCCTGTATAGTCTCTTGCGTAGACAACAAGATGATGTCAAACTCCGTAAATCCCGTACATTTTCACGGGATGATAGGGATTATAGAGACAATCGTGTATACACCTATCAGCCTAAATATGACAAAGTTTCTAAATCCAGAACTAGCAGCTTAGCATCCTCCCCTGCAAGCTCAGACATTGATAGCGAAAGCGAAAGACCAAGTACCAGCCGAACCCCAGTATCTGATATACCTGCTAATGGCTCGATTTCCACAGACGATGAGATACCTGCAGATTCCGAGACTCCGACAGCAGATGCTAGTAATATACACCCGTCGGCTTTTTTGTTTCAAAAAAGGCAACCGGCAAGCTGCACTTGCAGCCATGAAAAAAGTTTGGTTTTAAGTACCACTCGCGACAAATACTTCAACCCCAGGCCAAAACATAGGGGCACAAGGGGTGGCAAACCCAACAGGAGGAAACGTTCCTCCGCCGCAACGCAGAGTAACCAGGTCATCCTACCAGCAGAATCTGAGAAATCAGACCCGATAAATTTAATTTGTAATTTGAGCAGTTAGTCACTCTCCCCGTGTGAATGTGCAGTACTCAACAAATGACTTGACTTTCCTTTGCCCCTTCGGGTTACAATGAGTACGTTCAGATACAAATCGATCTGTTCAAGTTCATTCGTAAACTTAAACTTAAGAAATATTTTGCGACCCAAGTTAAATACTATAAGACCCAACCCGCAATACCCAGTCCATCAGATATTACACTGCAAATGATGCATAATACTCATGTACTTTTGTCTTTGGATGAATACGAACACAATCCTATGATAAACATCAGTGACCTAATGAAAGATTTGGACATACAACAACAAAATTTGAAAATTAAAGAACTTTCATGCAAATCAAAATGTGTACCAACTTTTCCGAAAGATAACATAATTGATACATTTCATCAGGCTGTAATCAATGACATCCATCGTTCTGAGGATATCTCTAGAGGTAAAAAAATGCAACAGCTCTAAACATAACTTATCTCCAGCTGAACAATCTGCACTATGTATATTAATGGAGAATGATGCGATAATTATCAAGGAAGCAGATAAAGGGGGCAATGTGGTTCTGATGGACAAACAAGATTACATTGACATGGGTTTAAAACATCTAAACTCCCCTGGCTGCTATGAAGAACTTCCAGCCAACCCTTTGCCTCAGCTCCGCAACACAGTGAGTGAACTATTATGTAACTGGCACTCACGTGGCTTACTAACAGATGTTGAAAAACAATTCCTCCTTGTTAACGGTCCTGTTATGCCAACTGCATACTTTTTACCGAAGATACATTAACAATTCATACATGCACCTGAAGGGAGACCAATCCTAAGTGGGGGTGGGGGAATATGGAGCCTATTTCCATTTATATTAATGAATGTTTAGCATCTTTGGTCAACTCAATTCCCACCTTTTTGCGCGATACAATGCACATATTGCAAATCTTATCAGAAATTACAGTTATTCCCGGGATGTTGTTGGTCACGCTTGATGTCAAAGCATTGTACACTTCCATCAATCATGCAAAAGAAATTGCAAGTGTAGACTTAATCTACCGCAAACACTCTGCATCCTATTTTGATCATCTTTCGATGGTTAAAGGAATGCTGTCTTGTTCTCTAAGTAATAAGGTATTCTTGTTTAACAACTGCTATTACAAACAATTGGTGTAGCCATGGGGTCCAACTACGCCCCAGCACTTGCCAACATTTTCATGCATCAGTTTGAGGAGCAATTTGCAATTGTTGATAATCCGTATGTTGAAAGTATTCATGTCTGGAAACGTTACATAGACGATGTGTTCTTGGTTTGGACGGGTACAGTGGACGGTCTGAATGGTTTTGTAAATTACTTGAACAACAATGATTGGGGCATTTCATTTACATGTAAATACAGTAACAGCAGTATTAATTTTTTAGATCTTACTATCAGTTTGATGGACAATACAATTGTCACTAAAACATTTAGCTAGGCAACTTCAGTCAATGCAATTCTACAGGCTTCTAGTTGCCATAAAAAATCTGTCATTAAGAATATACCGAAAGGTGAATTTATTAGAGTCCGCAGGAATTGCTTAAATGACAGGGACTTTCTAGAAGAATGTACATTCCTACATGAGAAATTTAAAGCAAGAGGATATGATCATAGTACAGTAACTAAAGCTCAACATACTGCACAGAACATGAAGAGGGTGGATGTACTTACCCCTAAAATCAGACAAAATTCTACTCATTCGAACAAATTGAAATGTTTTACAAGGTACAACACAGATAGCTCGAAGTTATATAAAATTGTTCGACGCCACTGGCATTTATTACAGTTAGATCATGAGATTTCACCATGGTTGGACAAATCCCCAATTTTCATTTACAGTAAAGTAAGTAATCTCAAAAACATCCTGTCCCCCTCGTTTAAGCCTAACCGGCAACCTGCCACAACTTGGCTCAGTCAGAGATCCAACCAAGGCTTCCACAAATGTGGAAGATGCTCAAAGTGCTGTCATGCACTTGAGACCTCACATATTGATTTTGGGAAACTTGGTATGTTCAAAGTGAATTCCTTCATTAATTGCAACACAAAATGTTGTGTTTATTGTATCTTGTGTGTATGTGGAAAGTACTATATTGGCAGTACTATCAGGCCTCTCAAAACGAGAACACAAGAACACTTATCTACTACTTCAAACCAGGAGTTTAAATACCCACTTTCCATACACTGGCAGAAATCTCATCAGCTTGATAATAAATCGCAGATTAAATTTGTGGGCATGGCAAAAGTGTCCCTACCACAACGTGGAGGTAATCTTACCCTCAAATTGAGACAATTGGAAGCACAATTAATCTGTCAATATCGAAAGGTATCCAATGGCCTCAACAGCGATCATGAACTCTCTGTGTTTCTTTGAAGTCTTTGCACATTTATTGCATTAGACCAGTATGAGGCTCCATACATGTTTATATCAATATGATGATGGGAACTGTCCTGTTGAGTCAACACTGGCAACCGCTTTTTGTTCCATGGCTCGATCAGTAATTACTGAACCCAACTTCTTAATTCTAATTGGATTGCATGCATGTGCCATCGAGAATTGGGGGACATAGGGACTCTTAACTATGTTTTATTTCTGCTGCTGTACTGTAATTGCCCAACCCTTCCTGCATGCCATGCAGTATGGCAACAGGACTATGGAGTGGGCCTTAAACTTATGCCCCCCCTTGTCAATTATCCTCTAATAGGTAGCTATTCCATTGTTACTTTTGCTGGCAATCGCTAGAACTACAGGACTCAACCAGATGGTAAACAACCATAACTCTAGGATATACATCAGGCGCTATTGAAATGTGCAGTAATTTCATAGTTAAGCTAATTTCACACTGTTTACGAATTGTGTGAATATTGCTTTGTGATATTAATTAATTATAATTGTGATACTCTCTCTTGTATTCCACTCGCACATTTAACTGAACATGCCTTGAGCGCATACCCAATATGGCCGCCGTGAATTAATGCTAGTGCTCTAGTTGTTTTCATGGCGTGAGCTCCATTGTAAATACGAGCTCAGCCATCACGTGCGAGGCTCCAGTTTAACAGTATGGGCGGAAACACTGGTAAGTGTGGGTCTTTCGCGTCGACCCTACGGACAACGCGTCCTGGGGGTATGCGCATGTGACCATCATTGCGAATGTCAATTACCTGACTAATTAGACTTTTCCTCTCCTATCTCCCCCTTCACTCGGTGTCACATGTCTGCTTCAATTTCATCGCACATGTTTAGACTGACAAATCCAGTTCGAATACGCACATGCGTTCATATAGGTATGTTAATTTCATTTAATTCCATTCTCTAAATGTATCTTTCACTCGTGATTGACTTAAATTCTAATCTATGCAACGCGGCTAATCTAGCAATTGTCCACTTTCAGCGGAGCCGCAATCGAAATTCTGTTGGATACTTATCTGTTATATATAAAGGTAAGAATATATGCAAGAAACTTTTTTGCAATTTGTCGTAATTTGGATAAGCAATATAATATGGCAACTCCTTGTAAACTGTTTATGAGGGGCTTTGCTAATATTTATGTCACCTTAAAGAAACAAAAACTTTTCCTTCTTTTTCCCATATATCAGAACTAGTGTCAAGCCTCCTCAGGTAAAACTACTTTTTTAACCTTTAGCGAGCACACGGACATAAGTATGGCGAGTTGTGAACTCACAGCACCGTTCCCTTCACTGACCTTACTCTATAAATACTTCATTTTCTCCTTTCTCATATATGGCACTGATTCGACGTTTCAATGAACACCAATGAACAATTGGCTATATATCCTTTTTTACGTTTATATTATCACTGCTATGATATGTTACCATATTTTGGAATGTAAATTACATTGGTAAATCTTGTTGGGAATTGTTGTGATATTTACTTAACATGCCACTCCTATGCTTGCTCTATGGTTTTTTGGACCTGGTTGATGTCCAATTTTTTATTAATCCCAATATATGATTGTCATAAATGTACAAAATATGTTTACATTCTTAAGCCTTGGAAGAAGAGCTTTTGCTCGAAACATGTGTCGGCTGTCTTTCAATTGCATTAAATTATGCTTAATTGAACACTTTAATTTCTGTCTGTGTGCGCAATCTCTGGGAGCAAACCAACCCTCATTCCATATATTAATTATACCTGTAATATTCCACTTGTAATTTCAAATGATATAGGTTTGATACATTTTAATAACAATGCATGTTGCTTTAATGTATTTCTTCTTATACCATTTTAGTAATTTATTAATTTAAGCTTGCACAGTGCACATGCATGGTTACTTATGTACTCATGTGAATATATTAATGTTGTGTACATTCAAATGTTTTTATTTTTAAGCATATGCATACATTAATTATACATGTATTTTTTGCTCAATGTTTTAAGATACACTTATGTTTATACAATTGTTATACATTTAATTTTTTTTAACAACAATACTGTTGTGAACCACTAGAACAATGAGCCTGCTCTTATCACTTCCTAGTAGTTGATTCAGTCATAGCACATGGACCGATGGCAGAAAAAACCTTCCCCCCAAGAGCACAGCTTGCAGGGAAGGAAATGCACCTGACAGGCCAGGGGCTTCAGTGAAAAGTCAGGAGCAGCAACAGAGCTAAAGGAAAAAAGGGAAAGGTCACAAGGTCAATAATCAGAGAACTTGATCAAGTAGTGCAACCGTCAACCCTCCCCCACACAACCCCACTCTTAACTGCAGTGTATGGTGAAACTGTGAAGAACCTACTTGACTGTGATAGCAGTAATAAACCAGGTACTTGTATGTGAAGGTAGTGAAGACTGAAGAAATGTCCCCAAGTGTTGTTCTCAATGAAGAAGTCCCAAATCACCTGTCCCTAACGGCAAGAGGGCACAACTAACCAGTGTCCATAACAATCCACCAGGAGCAGCAAAGCGTCCATTCAAGCAATCCAGGAGTGTATGAAAAACGTGGCAAGAAGGGTAATATCAGCAGAGCGTCCAGTACCCTTAGTGGAGATGAAAATGGTGCACGGAATAATTCAGCTGCATAGCGTCCAAAAGGTAGAAGGAGCAAGAAACCTTAGGGCACAGCGAAGAGTAGTGAAGGAAGAAATGGTAAAAAAGGAGCACAGGGAGTAGTTCAGCAAGGTAAGTAAACAGTGGGGGTCAGAGGGATAGATGTGAAGTAGAACGCTCTCATGAAATAACGATGCAAGCTTCCTTCTGGAATCAGACACACTAGTTGTGGTGTCCAAGCAGGAAGCAGATCACGGCAAGAGACAAGGCAAATGTTCTGAGGCAATTCACAGAGGCGGTGTCAGGGACAAAACAGGAGTCGGTAACCGGTAAGTTCAACAAGGGAGGGACCTGGCGTTGGAAAAAAGAGGAGGCGTAAACCAAGGCAATCCATAGAGCAGTTCAAAATCGATGTACCAAGGTATCGTAGAAAACACAGAATAACCTAGCGCGACTTAACAAGGAAAACCAGAGTTAAGGAGCGCTTGCACAGTGTTAACAGATCATTCATATAACTTTTTGCAAGTGATGGGAGGCACGTCGTGTGTGAGTCACGTGACCATGTTGGACTATGGGATACTGGAAAATGTAGTGCCTCCGGTGTCGGGATTGCATTATACACCAAGGTAACCTCCAGGTATTGCAGGCAGGATGGTGGGACACTGGATTTGCGCTCCGGGTCATGACAGTACCCCCTCAGAAAGGAACCCCATACTGGGCACTACGAAGGCCGCCAGACCAGAACAAATGCAAGAGACGAGGAGTGTGCAAGTTAGAGGCAGGTTGCCATGCCCTTTCTTCTGGACCATACCCCTTCCAGTCCACCAGGTAATACCATAAACCCCTGCGAAGATGAGTGTCAAGAATAGCATGGACCTCATATTCATTCTCACCATGCACCCTGACCGGAGCAGGAGCAGAAGGAAGTCGAGTCCCCAGAGCACATGGGCGGAGCAAAGAGGTATGGAAGACCGGGTGTATCCGCCACCTCGCTGGGACGTCCACCTGGCTAGCAACAGGGTGAAGGCATTTCAGAGCCCTGTAAGGACCACCATAAAAAGGCAATAACTCCGCTTGCCCCAAAGAGTTAAGTGCTTAGTAGAAAGCCAAACCTGGTCACCAGGAACATAGAGAGGAGCCGGAGAGTGACTCTTATCAGCGTAAACCTTGGCGCGGAACAGGGCAGTGCATAAATGATCCACCACTGACACGCAAATCGACACCAGGGAATCACAAAGCTTTTCGGCTGCGGGCACCTGTTCCAGGGAAGGCAGGACAGGTGGGAGAATCCTACGGTTCAACCCATACATAGCATAAAAGGGTGAACAGCCAATAGAAGAAGGCCTTGAGTTGTTGTAGGCAAATTCAGTGGGTCCCAAAACCCCAACCAGTCCGACTGGTGTTGTAAACATAAACAACACAGGAATTGTTCCATAGTAGCATTAGTATGTTCCGTCTGACCATCGGTCTGAGGATGGCACGCAGAAGAAAGGTGTTCATCAATGCCCAGAGATGTAATCAGTGAACGCCAACATCAAGATGTAAATTGGGAACCGTGGTCAGAAATCATAACTGTAGGCAGCTCGAAATACCGAAACACGTGGTCAAAGAACAAAACTGCCAATCGCATGGCAGAGGGAATGCCATGACATGGTACAAAGCGGGCCATCTTAGTGAAGACATCTACGACCACCAAGATGCTGGACTTCTCCTTGACTACAGGTAGGTCCGTGATGAAGTCAAGGGTCACTGTGTGCCACAGATGGGGAGGTAAAGGCATTCTCATCAGGAACCCTACTGGCTTTCTCGGTTGATTTTTGCATTGGACGCAGGTGGCACAACGTGAAACATACAGATTGGCATCTTTCTTCATACCTGCCAGCAACACCAACGGCGTAACAGGTCATAGGTCGTAGCTTGCCCTCGATGAGCAGCAAGGGGAGAATCATGGGACCATTCCAAAGCCATGGTCCGGGAATGGTTGTCAGGTAGGTACAATTTCCCTTGTATATACAGGAGCCCTGAAACAAGACGGATGCCCAAAGTATCTAGAATAGAGGAATGATCCCTTGCCCATTGTTTCAGCTGGTTCAGAAGGGAAGTAGACACAGAACAAACAGAAATCACTGAACCAGCGGGCAGAACTGTAGGTTGTGGTTTGGGTGTGTCTTGATCCACGCCAATGTGAGATAATGCGTCGGCCTTGCCGTTCATAGGGCCAGGACGGTATATGACCGTAAAGTCAAACAACGTGAAGAACAAGTGCCAGCGAATCTGTCTGGCATTGGTACACTTGGTATGTGATAGGGCCTGTAAGTTTTGATGTTCCGTATAGATGACAACGGGATGCCGAGCTCCTAGGAGATGATGTCTCCATTCCTTGAATGCAGCTCGAATTGCAAGCAACTCCCTTTCCATGATAGTGTAGTTGCGTTCTGCCTCAGTTAATGACGGGAATAATAGGCCACTGGATGTAGTTGGCGTGTGGAGGGGCACACTTGGGACAGAATGGCTCCAACCGCCACGGTGGAGGCACCGGCTTCCACAATGAAAGGAAGAATGGGATTGGGGTGCTGTAGGACTGGAGCAGTAGTAAATGCCTTCTTTAAAGTCTGGAAAGCCACATGTGTGGTTTGTTTCCAACAAAACAGAACTGAGGGGCTCATGAGGCGGGTGAGAGGGGTGACAAATTCCGAAAAAGAGGCAGTAAAGGTTTGCGAAACCCAGAAACGATTGCAAAGCTTTTACAGAAGACAGAACAGGCCAGTCCAGCACTGCTTCCACCTTGGAAGGACACATGTGCACTCCTTCAGCAGAGATGCGAAACCCCAAAAACTCAACCGAAGAAGCATGAAACACACACTTCTCTAGTTTGGCAAAAAGAAAGTGTTCACGGAGATGCTGCAAAACCGAGCGAACATGTTGCACATGTTCCGGGAGATTTTCAGAGAATATCAGGATGTCATCCAGATATATTACCAAGTAGCAATCCAACATGTCATGGAAAATATCATTGACAAAATGCTGAAAAGTAGCCAGGGCATTACATAGCCCGAAGGGCATAACACAATATTCGAACAGGCCATATTTAGTTTTAAAGGCAGTTTTCCATTCATCGCCAGTTCAAACGCTCACCAGTTTGTAAGCCCCTCTCAAATCAAGCTTGGCGAACACAGTGCAAGAAGACAACTTGTCCAACACTTCTGAAATGAGAGGTAGGGGGTATTGGTTTTTGATGGTTATCTTGTTCATGGTCCTATAATCCACACAAGGATGGAGATCCCCCTCCTTTTTTGGTACAAAGAATATTGGGGAGGCAGCAGGAGAATGAGAAGGACCAATATGGCCCAACAACAAGGCTTTATCTATATACTCCCGCAGATGTTCTTCCTCTTTCTGAGTAAGGGAGTATATACGGCCCTGTGGGATGACAGTACCAGATCAATGGGACAATCATAACTCTGATGAAGAGGAAGTTTTTCAGATAAACCTTTATCAAAAACATCCACATAAGTCACATACTCAGCAGGTAACACAGGAACTGAGGTATGTGAAGTGGCGTTAATTGAAGGAGAGGCAGTAACCATAGCTAGACACAGTGAGGATGCGGCTGCAAGATGCTTCTGAAGGAAATGTTGGGTACAATACTCAGAAGAAAAGAGGACCGTATGTTGGACCCAATCGATGACAGGGTTATGGGTTTGTAGCGAAGATATCCCAAGAATAACCCCAAACTGTGGGGTTGTGATAAGGTAAAAAGTGACCCATTCAGAGTCTCCCTCAGAAGTGGACATCATGATGGAATCCGTACTTTCAGTTACATATCCCGAAACCAGGCAGGAGCCGTCTGCGGCCTGCACTTCTTCAGGTATGGCCTTAGGGAACAAGGACAAACAGTGTTCTTTGGCTAACTGAATATCCATGTAGTTGCCACTAGCACCAGAATCTATCATGACCGGGCATGAGAAGGAATACTTGGCTGAGGAAGAGAAACACATAAACAGATAGATGTGTGATGATAGGTAAGAACTATCTGAACTGATCTTAAGCAGACTCATCACCCCGGTTTGGTTCAAAGACGAGTCTTAGCGTTTCCTGTCGCCTTCAACGGTCTCTTTGGGCACACACGTATGTAATGACCCGATTGGCCACAATAAAAACATAAATTGTTTGCCAATCTCCTTTCCCTCTCTAACTTGGTTAGCGGGCCCCAGACAGCCCCGATCTGCATTGGTTCGGTATCTCCAGACGTGGTTGCAGTAGGGGTATCATTCCGCAAGAGACGCATGTCGGGGGGGTCTCTGCTCACCCCTTCGTTGTTTGAGCCTGGCATCCACCTGTAGTACCAAATCAAACATTTCCGGAAACCTGGACGGAACAGAGGGTACCACTGATAGAGAATCCTTAAGATCATCTGAAAGCCCCTTGTAGAATACTGCAGCCTTCTTTGATTCGGGCCAAGTCATTTTGGCTGCCAATTGATTGAAACAAGCGAGATACTGCAAGAGATCTTGTTTTCCCTGGACGATAGCAAGAAACTCCATATCAGATGCTTGTGACTTATAGCGAGCATCAAAGACGGCATTCATTGCCTGTATTAGAGTATCAAAATCATATAAGGCATGATGGTAATTTGCCTCCAGAAGAGGGTTGGCCGAAGCAGCAGCTATGCCACCCAAGTGGGACAGTACAAAAGCCACTTTCGTGGCTGCATCAGGGAAAACCAGAGGTCTGCAGAGGAAATGCAGACGACACTGGTTAACAAACGTCCGGTAGTACTTTGAATCGCCCAAAAAACACTCTGGGGGATCCAACAGAAAAGGGCCAGGGAGAACAACCGGCATTGGAGCGGATGGTGGTGGTTGTCGAACCAGAGGGGATGTGGCTGCAGCTAGAGCATCCCCAAATTTCTCATCAGGGGAAGAGGTTGCACAAAGCTCTATAGCACATCCATGCGCTGGTGCAGCGTAGCATGGGCAGATGCCATATTGGTATGTAGGGCTGAAAAGGCTTGCATCAACGCAGCCATAGGGTCTGCCCCAGATTCCATACCGGTAGGCTGCATTTAGGCTCCTTAATCTGCCGTGAACCACTAGAACAAGGAGCCTGCTCTAATCACGTCCTAGTAGTTGATTCAGTCGTATCACGTGGACTGATGACAGAAAAAACCTTCCCCTCAAGAGCGCAGCTTGCCGGGTAGGAAATACAACTGACAGGCCAGGGGCTTGGGTGAAAAGTCAGGAGCAGCAACAGAGCTAAAGGAAAAAAGGGGAAGGTTACAAGGTCAATAATCAGAGCACTTGATAACGTAGTGCAACCATCAACCCTCCCCCACACAACCCCACTCTTACCTGCAGTGAATGGTGAAACTGTGAAGAACCTACTCGACTGTGATAACAGTAAAAAAACAGGTACTTGTATGTGAAGATAGTAAAGCCTGATGAAATGTCCCCAAGTATTGTTCTCAATGAAGAAGTTCCAAATCACCCATCCCAAACGGCAAGAGGGCACAACTAACCAGCGTCCATAAAAATCCACCAGGAGCAGCAAAGCAAAGAGTCCAGTGCCCTTAGTGGAGATGAAAATGGTGCACGGAATACTTCAGCTGCATAGCGTCCAGAAGGTAGAAGGAGCAAGAAACCTTAGGGCAAAGCGAAGAGTAGTGAAGGAAGAGATGGTAAAAAAGGAGCACAGGGAGTAGTTCAGCAAGGTAAGTAAACAGTGGGGGTCAGAGAGATGGATGTGAAGTAGAATGCTCTCACAAAATAACGATGTGAGCTTCCTTCCGGAATCAGACACACTAGTTGCGGTGTCCAAGCATGAAGTAGATCATGGCAAGAGACGAGGCAAAAGTTCTGAGGGAATTCACAGAGGCGGTGTCAGGGATGAAACAGGAGTCGATAACCGGTAAGTTCAACAAGGGGAGGGACCTGGCGTCGGAAAACAGAGAAGGCGTAAATCAAGGCAACCGTAGAGCAGTCCAAAATTGATGTACCAAGGTATCGTAGAAAACACAGAATAACGTAGCGCGACTTAACAAGGAAAACCACAGTTAAGGAGCGCTTGCATAGTGTTAACAGTTCATTCATATAACTTTTTGCAAGTGATGGGAGGCACGTCGTGTGTGAGTCACGTGACCGTGTCAGACTCTGGGATGCTGGGAAATGTAGTGACTCCGGTGTTGGGATTGCATTAAACGCCAAGGCAACCTCCAAGCATTTCAGGCAGGACGGTGGGACACTGGATTTGCGCTCCGGGTAATGACAAATACACATTGTTTTAATGTATTTCTTCCTAAATTAATTACATGTAAATAAACACCTTTTATGTTACAGCCAAATTGAAAATACCTGCACTTGCACATTTTGTACAGTGAATAAATACAATTTAACTTATAAACATTTATGATAACATTCATTGTTAAATCACTTTTCTAAACAAATGAAACTATATATATATATATATCACTTTAAAACTGATTTTTGGATTCACTTTTGTCTCGTTCTTTACTGCACCACATGTTTTGTAGAAAAAGGAGGTCATTTTAATCTTGAGTCATTCTAAAATGTATATTAAAATGTCTGAAAATATCTATATGTTTAACACAAATTTTGTTTTGTTAAAATCGTTTTTATTAAATTACAAAATGTACATGGTACTTTTTTTTATTGTAAATTGAACCAACACTATTATAGTAACCAATTGATTGAAATGTACAATAAACTTCTAATTTAAAGTGAAAGTGTTGTCCATCAACCAGTAATACTTAGGACCTGATTTACAAAAATGTTTTAACATGGGAAAATCCCATTGAAAACATTTTTGTGGGTGATTTTATAGTTTATCTTGTATCTAATGCTTTTTTATTGCATTTTGACTTTTCAAGTGGGTGGTGATTTGTAGCATGAGATTGTATTTTAGGTAACGTTAGTTTCACCTTACAGACATCAATAATTGTTTTAAAAAAAGAAAAAGTAAGTTATGTTAAAGTATTGTGTTATTTAAACCATTTGTTTTACCGAACTTAATTTGTATACATGTTTTTAAACTGTTGTAGATTTCAATATGTATTCTTATGTAATCTAAATGTACTTTTCTTGTATATGGAACCTTTTTAAATGTATTTATCATAATAAGAGAAAACAAAGCTATGGCTATGCATAAACAAGAACATTCATTATTTTCACCAATACACCAAATATACACACTATAGAAAGTGCATTCATATTTAAATGTACTATGTGTGTTAAGGTTATATAATGCATGCATTGTTAGTATATGTCAGATAGATCTGTTATATCCTCTTCCACTTGTGAAGAGTCTGATTCCCTGTCCTCCCCTTCCTCCTCACCTCTGATTTTCCAGTGTAATGCAAGCTTCGGATTATCCTGGGTTTGAGTCTTCACCTTTTTTTTATGTAGATAAGGACGACCATGAAAGGATGCCACAGTGACACCCAATGGGTGAACTGTGGCTGCCCTCCTCAGCCGTTGAACAGTGGGGAAAAAGCCAGTGGCATAAAAAACCCCAGTAAGGTACTCCTCTGCTAATGAGATGTGTTGCAATCAGGAAACTCCAGGGGTAGCAACAATAACGTATGAACTGCAGTTGAATGCCAGAGAAACACAGGTAGAATGTTCCGGTAGCAACAAATCAATCGAGGAAGAGGCAAGCAATCCTTTGGACAGGCAGAGGTCAGTACAAAGAAAGAATAGGATAATGCCGATCAGGAAGAGGCAAGGCAGTCCGTAGTACAGGCGGAGGACGATACACTGGATGACAGAGGACTGAAGGCGGGGGGGGCGGAGTAGAAAGGAGTGAAAGAAGACAAGCCTGAGAGAAAACAACACAAGACGGGAGGAAGGGACGGGCGGAGACAGGAGCGGAAAAGTAGAAGGAGGAAGGGTGGGGATAATAGAGGCGAGAGGATAAGCTGGAAAGAAGATGAAATAGAACGGGGAGACTAGAACCGGAAGGAGACAAAGTCTGAGGAGTGAAGTACAAGGAGTACGGCAGCGCAGGCGATCAGAGAAACTGTTCGTTGCAACACATCCGACTCCGGAAGTGGGAGGCTAAAGAGCCGGCGTCGGAATGCGTAGAGCAAAAGACTAGACCCGTACTCTGCGCTTCGCCGTGCGTGAAGGAACCAGCAATGGAGGATGCAGCTTCCATTTAGACCAAATCCGCAAGGTTCCCTGAGGTGTGACAGTATGCCCCCTCCTAAGGTCCACCCCTCCTGGCTTGCTCGGATGACTATGGTGGAATTTATGTAACAGCAGGGAGGTATTCAAATGAGATCTAGGTTCCCAGGTGTTTTTCGAACTAGGGTATCCCTTCCAGTGGATTAGATACTCCAAGCGTCCTCTATGATACCGGGAGTCACATATCTGGGCCACCTCATAGACATCTTTGGAAGGATCCTTAGGTACTGAAGTATTGATCGTTTTACGGGTCCATCTATCTTCCACAAAGGTCTTTATTTGAGAAGTGTGAAACACCGGATGAACTTGACGTAAGCTTGTAGGTAGCTGTAGGCGAAAGGCTACAGGGTTGATGACTCGAGTAATCTTGTATGGTCCAATATATCTAGGGGACAGTTTAGAGGGAGGTACCCAACGTGGTAGGAATTTGGTTGACAAGAGTACCTTAGAACCAACACCCCATTCAGGAACTGGTCTACGGTGTTTATCCGCTTGGGATTTGTTTCTTTCTCGGGCCTCCTTCAATCCCAGCCTAGCCTTGTTATGTGCCTCTCGGATAATTGTTAATGAAGCTTTGGCAGAAGGTACTGAGCTCTCAATGTGAGCTATTGGAAGTAGGGTGCGGGGATGGTAACCATAAGCACAATAAAAAGGGCTAATTCCGAGGGCAGAGTGTCTAGCGTGATTGTAAGAAAATTCTGCCGTCGGGAGTAACTGGACCCAAATGTCTTGCTGTTGGTTAACAAAACACCGGAGATACTGCTCTAAAGTACCGTTGAGGCTCTCCGTTTGTCCGTTAGATTGTGGATGGAATCCCGAGGTAAGAGCTCTCTCTATGCCCAACCCTTTACAGAGAGCAGACCAGAAATGGGATATGTACTGGCTGCCTCAGTCCGAATTTATCTTAGTAGGTAGACCGGGTAACTTGAATATGTCTCTCAAGAAGATCTCTGCCATACAGGAGGCAGAAGGAACTCTGCGTAATGGTGAGAAATGTGCCAACTTGGTGAAGGAATCAACCACCATTATTATACAGGTACAACCTTGTGACTCTGGCAAATCCACAATGAAATCGGTAGACACAGTGGTCCAAGGGCCAGTAGGAATGGCACAGGGTTCCAATAATCCCAGAGGTCGTTGCGTGGAGGATTTGTTCCGAAGGCAGGTGGTACAAGACTGGACATATTGTTTGGTATCTTCCCTCATGTTGGGCCAAAAGAAATGTCGTACCAGATAATCTTGAGTGCAATGAATGCCACGGTGGCCAGCAAACTTGGAGTCATGACACCAGGATAGTGCAGTCTTTCTTAATGCTGGAGTGGGTAGGTACAATTTGTCATTTACCAGATAAAGTCCGTCTTCAACGACGTACTCAGTCAGGTTGCCATGCATTTCGTCTTCAAATCTTCCTCCTGAATCGTCCTTGACTTTGTTCGCCCGGGATATAGGTAATATCGAAGTTAAACTGGGCAAAGAAATGCGCCCACCTTGCCTGCCTGGTATTATAGCATTCAAATTGGCGTAATACCTGCAGATTTTTGTGATTCGTTCGAAGGGTAAAAGGATGTTCCCCACCTTGGAGAAGGTGGTGCCATTCAGCCCAGGCTAATTTCATGGTGAGTAATTCTCGTTCTATAACAGAGTAGTTACGTTGGCTGATGTTTAGGGTTTTGGAAAAATAGGACACCGTGTGTTCCTTACCACGGTGTTCTTGTAGTAAGACCGCTCCTACTGCGGCTGAAGAGGCGTCAGTTTCCACAATGAAACGGCAGTGCTGGTCGGGTTGTCTTAAAACAGGAGCCGAACAAAAAGTCAGTTTGAGTTGTTGAAAACTCTTCTCCGCCTGGGGAGACCATTGGAACGGAGAGGAGGACTTCTTGAGAAGAGTGGTCATTGGGAGTACCTGTTGAGAGAAGTTTGGGATGAATTTTCGGTAGAAATTAGAAAGTCCAAGGAATCTTTGGATGTCCTTAACGGTTTTAGGAGACGGCCAGTCTAGGATGGAATTGACTTTTTGTGGGTCCATGGCTATGCCCTCAGAGGAAAGGATGTAACCTAAGTAGGAAATGGACTTTGCCGAAAAGACACACTTTTCAAGTTTGACCGAGAGATGATTGTCTTTTAATCTGTGAAACACCTCCTGGACATGGATATTATGCTTTTCTTGGGTGAGAGAGAAGATAAGTATATCATCTAGGTAGATGATGATTGAGTGTCCCAAGAGATCAGAAAAGAGTCTGTCCATAAAGCGTTGGAAAATGAATGGAGCATTGACAAGGCCAAAAGGCATTACTTGATACTCGTAAAGTCGAAGGGGGTCCTGAACGCAGTTTTCCACTCATCCCCAGATTGGATACGAAGCAGATGGTAAGCGTTACGTAGATCCAGTTTAGTAAATATTGTGGCCGACTGAACGGCGTGAATGATTTTGGATATCAGTGGCATGGGATATCTGTCTTTTGTGGTTACCTTTTTTAGCCCCCCGTAATCGATACAAGGGCGTAGTTCCTGTGTGTCTTTCTTGGGGATGAAGAATAAAGAGGCTCCTGCAGGAGATCTAGAAGGCCTGATCAAGTCATTGGCCAGATTCTTGTCTAGGTATTCTCGCAGATACTTTCTTTCTTGAAGTGTCAAAGGAAACATCCGGCAAAAGGGGACCAAGGCCCCAGGATGTAGATTGATCCTGCAATCTTCGGGTGTGTGAGGAGGAAGCTCTAGAGGAATCTTCTCCGTCACAACATCGGTGTATTCTTTGAGAAAGGAGGGTAAACAATGTATAGTCTTGGATTCCACTCCACAGGATGTTCGCACCGCTGCAAAGGTCAGTTTAGGCAGACAGTTCGTTTTACAGAAGGTTGAGTGAAAGCTTAGAAGGTTTCTGGTCAAGTCTATGGAGGGGTTGTGTCGACGAAGCCAACCTATGCCCAGAATCAGAGGGAAGTGAGCTGCTCTGATGATGTCAAAGGATAGACGTTCTGAATGTTGCATGATACACACGGTGAGGACCTCTGTAGAATGAGTGATCAGGCCTGAGCTTAATGGTTCGCCGTCAACACCCTCTACCTTCTGATCCTTGGTCTTGGCTACTTGAATAAGTCCGTGGCTTTCCGCCCACTGGGTATCAATGAAATTGCCTGTGGCCCCACAATCCAGGAGGGCCTGGGTCTGGATCGAGGTCTTGCCGACCAGTAGGGTAACTGCCATCACCATGAGACGGTCATCGTTGCTACCTTCCAAGGTAGTGATTGAAAGGGTAACAAAGGGACTGGGATTATTCCCTCGGTAGTCAGTCCCCAAACTTACCGAGGGTGCTTGTTTCCCGAGCGCCTCGGGGGTACATCTGGGCAGGCTCGAAGTAAATGAGTCGAAGATCCACAGTACATACACAGGCTTCCTTCTCGCCTTCTCCTGCGTTCTTCAACCGTGAGAGGGGCTCGGGTAGTACCAATCTGCATAGGCTCTTCTCGAGTGGAGCGTGTTGAAGAAGGTGATGTCAGAGGGAGGGAAACTGGAGGTATGGGGATCCCAATCTTTGTTTTTCGACGCTCTGCTCGCCGTTCGGTTAACCGAAAATCAATCCGCAATGTGGCTGTGATAAGATCCGTGAAGGTGAGAGATCTTTCTATACGTGCTAGTTCGTCCTTCAATTCTTCTCACAGACCTCTCCTGAATATGGCATATTGTGCCTGTTCTTGCCAACCTGCCTCAGCTGCAATTTGTTTGAATAACGTGATGTAGGACATTAAGTCTGAGTTCCCTTGTCTGATGTCCAACAGGTCCTCGGAGGCCAAATACGTGCTCTCGGTACGTAGGAAGGTCGGTTTCATCAATGTCTTGAATGCTTCATAATCTTGTAACACAGGGTCTGCTCTGTTGACCAGCGGGGTGGCCGAGGCCAGGGCATTGCCTGACATGTGAGTAATCATAAACCCAACCTTAGCATGCCCTGAAGAGAATGTTTGGGAACGAAAGGAAAAATGCAGGTTACAGGCATCCAAGAACTCCTTTAGACTATTGGGCGTCCCATCAAACTTCCATGAGACTAGGGGTAAAGGAGGTAGATCCGTAGTAGGTGGGTCCCGCTCTGCAATTCTCTGCTGTAAAGTGGCATTAGTGTCCTTGGGATTTTGAACTTCTAAGTTCAGATTCTGGACTGCTGCCACTAACTCCTGCACCTGTTGCGGAGTGGCAATAATGATTTGTAGGCTTTGCAAACTGTCAGATAGATCTGTTATATCCTCTTCCTCTTGTGAAGTGTCTGATTCCCTGTCCTCCCCTTCCTCCTCACCTCTGATTTTCCGGTGTAATGAGAGCTTCGGATTATCCTGGGTTCGAGTCTTCACCTTTTTTTTATGTAGATAAGGACGACTGTGAAAGGACGCCACAGTGACACCCAATGGGTGAACTGTGGCTGCCCTCCTCAGCCGTTGAACAGTGGGGAAAAAGCCAGTGGCATAAAAAAACCCAGTAAGGTACTCCTCTGCTGATGAGATGTGTTGCGATCAGGAAACTCCAGGGGTAGCAAACAATAACGTGTGAACTGCAGTTGAATGCCAGAGAAACACAGGTAAAAAGTTCCGGTAGCAACAAATCAATCGAGGAAGAGGCAAGCAATCCGTTCGACAGGCAGAGGTCGGTACACACAAAGAACAGGATAATGCCGATCAGGAAGAGGCAAGGCAGTCCGTAGTACAGGCGGAGGACGATACACTGGATGACAGAGGACTGAAGGCTGGGGTGTGGGGGCCCGAGTAGAAAGGAGTGAAAGAAGACGAGCCTGAGGGAAAACAACACAAGACGGGAGGAAGGGACGGGCGGAGACGGGAGCGGAAAAGTAGAAGGAGGAAGGGCGAGGATAACAGAGGCGAGAGGATAAGCTGGAAGGAAGAAAGAGATGAAATAGAACGGGGAGACTAGAACCGGGAAGGAGACAAAGTCTGAGGAACGAAGTACAAGGAGTACAGCAGCGCAGGCGATCAGAGAAACTGTTTGTTGCAACGCATCCGACTCCGGAAGTGGGAGGCTTAAGAGCCGGCATCGGAATGCGTAGAGCAAAAGACTAGACCCGTACTCTGCGCTTCGCCGTGCGTGAAGGAACCAGCAATGGAGGACGCAGCTTCCATTTAGACCAAAGCCGCCAGGTTCCCTGAGGAGTGACAGTATAGCATGTTTTACTCAGTATATTATAAGTTATCTTTGATTTTATAACACATATATTTTTAATATGTGTGCAACTGTATTTTTTCTTAATTGTTAAACATAAAAATGTTTAACATTTCAATATTTTTTTATTGTACAAAAAAGGTTTAAATGACATTTTCTGAATTTTCTAAACAAAATTACATGTTATTTAATTTCAACATGTATTAAGAAGTTACTGCAATACTATATATTTTGTTGGGTAATTATTATTGTTTTTAAATTATATTATACAGATGATTTAATTTAAAATATATTTTGTTTCTTAAATTAAATGAAGAAAATGTCATAGTCTACAATGTATGCTTTTTGGTGGGTTTTATGAATACATTGCATACATGGAATTTTACCGCTGAGTTAATTTGTTGGCATTAGAAAACATGTATAATTTAAAAATATGCATAGTACAAATGCTTAAATGTGTGGCTGTTAGTGTACAAAACTTAGCATATCTTTAAGCATTTTTTGGTATTATTACCCAGAAATCAATGTAAGTTTTATAATGTCAAAGTATGCACCCTTTTTTATAATTAATGTACAATAAACTGTAACATATGTTCATGTTTATTTAAAAGTTCAATTAAACTTGTTAAAATCTGCTATATAGACGGTAGTAAAAATGATATGGTAAATATCAAACATACATATGTGTACAAAAAACAATTATACACGTAAATGCTTTCTTTAAAACATATTCCTTAAAACGATGAAAATGCAGGCAATTAACAACATTTTATATGTTCCACCTTGAAAATGTATACACCATATATATATATATATATATATATATATATATATATATATATATATATATATATATATATATATATATATATATATATATATACGGTAGTGGCCGTGTAGTTATGGTTAAGTTGCTGTTTCCATAGGAAGAGCACTTTTTGGGCAGCTTATAATGCCACTCTCCCTGGACGAATACTCACCAAACTTTGCAAAAAAAAGGATACGGGCCACTCTGAATTGTTTTGCAAAGTTTGGTGATGTTTGGTGCCGGGGGAAAAATGTCTTTTTTTCCCCATAAACTGAATGGGGAAAAAACTTTGCGTACGCCTACAGGTCAAACCATTGGACGGATATTGACCAAATTTGCGGCAGGGGCTTGGTCCCGAAAGCGTGCTTCTGTAAATTTGGCGCCAATCCTTCCACTAGTTTCCTTTAAAATGACTAAAGAATATGTCTAAAAAAATTAGTGATATCTATGTCCACTCCGCGGTCACACTTCCCTGTTCGCTCTGCAGGCAATCTACCGATTGGCCAGGAGGGTGGCGTCGTAATTGAGGACACACAACGTCTTCGACAATTGGCTAGAGAGCCGTGATGTGCATCAGAATGTGTGGCTGTGCCCGACATCTTGGATCCAAAGACAGCACAGTCGCCACTAGAGGCGAAATGCTGTTTCGGACATTGTTTTGCTCTCCTACTGTGCTTGGGGAGGTTCACAGAGTAAGAGATGGGTTAAATAGTGTTCTTGTTTGGGTGGCAGTTGTTAATGATGTATTCGCCACCTGAAATGCTGGTTCGGAAACTACTTTGATGTCGTACAGTGCTTGGGAAGGTTCAGCGAGTATGAGATGTTTGTACGTGCAGAAAATGAGTGGACTCATAAGGGTAGTATTTCTGTCTGTGGTGTGTACAGGCACCTTGAGACTGTTGTAAGGACATGCGTGGTGTTAGCGACCATTGCAATTGAGTTAATGTTGTTACTATATTATTTTTGCCTATGGGTGTGCCACTGAATAGGACGCCACCATGGGTGTGACATGCTGCAGAGGTTGTGACCCGGGCCTAGAGTCTTGGATGCATGGGCGTAGGCCGAAGGCTATACTTCCAAGACTCTAGGCCCAGGCCACAACCACCGGAGCATGTCACACCCACACATACACCTGTTCTATTGATTGTCCATTAGATGATTGTGGGGAGTGTGTACAGTCTTGGGTGCACGGAAGAAGGCCATGCACCCAAGCACTAAGTTATAAGCACTGGAGGTATCAGCCACTGCACAACCACATACTGTAATATCTACCAACATACAGTTAGGAGTCTAGCCTCTGGCCAGAACAAGTGAGGCATACAGCACCTATGGATACTCCCTTACTTACACACATCACTCAGGTGGTTGTGGGCAGGATGCAGACTTTTGGATGCATGGCTGTAGGCCGTAGCCCGTACGCCTTACTCGTAAAACTCTAGGCCCTGCCCAGATTCACCACATCACCCATACTATAGTTTAGTATTCTGATTGTTTTGGGGAGGGTATACAGTCTTGGGTGCATGCCCGAAGGCCATGCACCCAGAAACAACCTTATAAGCATTGCTGTTATAAGCCAATGTACACCCTTACGGTGAAATATGTATGGAGAAATCTAGAAATCTGTAGGTCCTGCCCACAACCACTGCAGCATATCACACAGGCATGTTAATGGCTGTGTTGTTATGGTGAAGTTGCTGTTTCCATAGGAGGAGCATTTTTTGGGTGCTTTACACCTGCGCTCCCCTTGGACGATTCCTCACCAAATTTTCCAAACAAAACATTTCAGACCCTTTACATTTCTTTGGAACGTTTGGTGATGCTTAGTTCAGGGGGAGGGGAAATTATAAGGGCGGGGAGTTTCTCCAAACGTCTCTTTTCCCCTTACACTGAATGAGGAAAAAAATTAGTGCCCACGAACATGTGCCACTTTCTATGATTGGTTGTGTAACAGCGTCAAGAATGTCAACTTTGTACAGTCCTCCTGCAACCTTTACATAATGTTTTGGTGTACGCGGACATTGCCAGACCCACATACAAAACTAGACAGCATTGCACTGATCACACTTATGTAATAATACTTCAGAAGGTCACCCTTGAGGGGGTTGAAATGGGATGTGGGAGCACAAAATGAAAAAGTGAAGTTTTCTTGTATTCAAACTCATACGTTAATTGCAACTTTGTGTTCACTGTACCACTACCAATTAGTGCGCATGGGTTGAAATGTTTTTGGAACAATATTGCTGTTAGACTGCCGTTCTAAGTTTTGAAAACTAAGGCCATCATGTGCACTGTTTGCTGGAAACAGCAACTCTGGAGGTGTATGCAAGTAGCGGTTCTCATAATTGAATTGCAATATGTTGTTGCAAACTAGGAATTTTTGTGCCGTCTGCATGAAGGTCACATGAGTTGTTTTTTTGGTTGGACGCTCAATACACCCGCGCATCTGAGTGATTGGATAAGGGGCTTTTCTTTTTTGACCTTGAGCGAAACCGAAACCTTACAAGAAAATCAAGGAATGAAAGGGTCCAAAAAAATAGCACTTGATAAGGATAGGTTTTAAAAAGTTTGTTAGGGACATGCAATATCAGTCCACGAGGATTCTATGATGCAAATACATTGGTGTCTGATTTGCAGTTTCAGAATGGAGGCTGTACATATTATGTAAGTTTACTTTTGCCCACTCTCCAGTGGACCGCCCTTTATTTTTACATTACCAAAACTATAATTGTGCCAATATAAGTGACATTTTATGTTTCTATGCTGTTACATTTCTCCTCCAATACTGCCAAGTGCACAGGTTTCCGATTTGTAGGGTCTTTGTACACTGCTCCTTCTTTAGCATTGCTATTTATTAGTTGCAACATTATGTTTGTGCACATAGGTTTGTACATCATTTTGCACGTTCTTGTGGTCTTACGAGCTGTACTTTTCCTTACACTTTTCATTAATTTTGCTTTCCTAACTACACTATCTTCTTTCTGTGTAGTTGCTATTTTTTGTTCTCTTACGGCGCATGCAGATTCTTGCCGTTTCAACACGATTTCCATAGAAACATTTCACTAAAATGTCATGTTTTTTGTGTCTTCTTGTAAAATATTTTTGGTACAGGTTGGTTACTGACATGTAATTTTTGTAACGTTTGCCCCCCAGGTATCTATTGCTGTATCTTTCAGATGCCGAATAAAGGCTTTTTCGGCCGTCAAATACAACTGCTTGTGAGCGGTTTCCTGTGCATAACAGTTATGTGGGATGATACCCTTAGCCCGCTTTGTCCATACGCTGAACTCGCTACTCGGTGCAACATAACATAATTTATTGTGCTGTAGGCTCAAGATTACGATGCCTTCTTGAAAATCACTGTGGAAACAAAGCACCTGCTTTATCAAAGAACTCATAATCTTTGTATGCAAAAAAAACCAACGTGTTCTTCATCTTTACCTTTTGCAATGCCCGTCTTTCAACCATTGTCATCAATGCATTCACAATGGGATTACTCCGAACATCTGACAGTTTGTGGTTAAATAAACCTACTTTGCAAACTCTAAAATGTTAACGTCTTCTTTAACAATCCACTCTATTATTTGCAAATGTAAGATATTAGGTTGTACGTCGCTGTATGTTTATTTACAGATTCTGCGTCACGTCACGTATTTGTGTTTTTTGCAGACTACCTTGGAAAGGGAAGAGGCACTATGCATGAAATAACCGCCTTCTATTTCTATGGTGGCCATCTTGAAAAAAGATTTTGTTTTGTAATCCTACCCCACAAAGCGGCCCCGGATTCTAACAAGTAATCCTCCTTTTTAGTAGCATTTGTTACTGCGTTGCAAATGTATACTATTACTGGCAAATATTATTGCGTCTATGTATTTTATTGACAAATATGCAGTACTTGGAGTGCATGTAATTTTTTTTAAAAATACATTTATTTGCACAGTGAAAGGGCTCTATTAATGCAATGTTTACTTTTTGTATGGGTGGCTTTGCTTTTTGAAACGCCAGATAATAAGGCAATTTGCAAACGGCAATGAACAAAGAGCCATGCAACGGTAATATGGGTCGGTAGATGTTCGGCGACACATTTTGTGCATTTTTTACTTGCAAGGCAGCGGCACTGTTTCTTGTGCTTCTTCATTACAGCAGTAACATTCAGTACAACTTGTTTTTATTCACAAGTCACAATACATAAAATGACATACTAAAAACCTGTAAAATTCACTCAAAAAAACTTTAAGGGGATGTTATGGTTAAGTTGCACTGCTAAAAACCTTATGCAATTCACTAAAAACACTTTACAAATGTGCCATTATGGTTCAAAGTAAAACCGAAAAACCCCTGAAATTCGCCAGTTATGGTAGGCTAAGCAAATATACCTGCCCTCACCACTGTGCACTGCTAACACTAAAACCCAGGACCTGAAAGATGGCATCACAAATGTCATTGATGATTTCACTGATGATATCACATGTGTAGCCCCTTTGTTTTTGTCCACTGCTATATATATATATATATATATATATATATATATATATATATATATTTCAGTAAAAAAACGTTGTAAAAGGGACGTTATGGTTCAAAGTAAAACCGAAAATCCCTTGATTCGCTAGTTATGGTAAGCTAAGCAACCATAACTCATACCACCTACGTGCATTGCTAAGACTAACACCCAGGACATCAAAGATGACATCACACAAAAAAACAAAAAATATATATATATATATATATATATATATATAACATGTCCCACGGTAGCAGCCGTGCCACTAATGGTTAAGTTCCTCAACTCATAGAAAGAACAGTTATGGGGCTGATTATAACTTTGCCGCTGTTCTTCGAATACTCTCCATACTTGGCAAAAAAAGTATATGGCTACTTCTGAATGATTCTGCAAATTTGATGTGATTTAGTAAAAGGGGAGGGTAAAAATATAGGGGTGTCCCTAAACTTTTGAAATCCTCATAGACATAATGGGAAAAAAAAGGGTGCACGCCTACAGCCAAAACCACTGGATGGATTTTCATCAAACTTGCACGAGGAGCGGCGACTTGGTACCGAATGAGTGTTTTTCCATATTTGGTTTAAATCCATGCAGTAGTTTATTTTAAAAATAAAAAAAATATAGCTCAATATAATGTGTGATATCTACGTCATGTCCATAGACTTTTTTCTTGGTTCAATGTCTGTGGACACATCTGGACCAATCATGGGGTGGCTTTGTTTTCGCGGACATCAAACTCTCATGCTCATTGGTTGTTGGAAAAAGTGAGCTGCTTCATACTTTTTAAATGGTCATCATGTCCGCTGACAGCGCAGTGAGAAACAACTCTAAAAAATACATTTGGGGTTATTTTGTTTTTATAGGTGAAAAAGGTTGTGCAGGTGCTGCCGAGTCCGCTGTCAAGTTTACTGTCCACGGCCATATTCGGAGCTTCAAATGTGGCCAGACATGTGTCCATGGACACAGACATGTGTTCACTGACACTATTGGGATTGGGAGGGGTTGTTACAAAAAACAAAAAGCTTAATACTGGGCGTGGATACTTAGTTGAATATGGTAAGAAGGCTGGCATCTGCGATATACATTGTATGTACTATGATCAGAACTACATTTTTGTGTGGTACACTTGTTGTATTAACAGGACATTGGGTCATTGGAAAAAAAATCCATGGTTGATTAAAAAATCCCTACTGTATTTACAAATACAGTTTCTGGCATTTATATGGTTTTAAAGTATATACATGTGTGTGTATCTCTTGGCAAAAAAACCTTCAAAACAGTAGGCATAATCTACCACACTGGTGCCCCAACCACTTCAGGGTACTAAACTGCATATGTCCAAAAAAAAAGTGGTTGGTTTGTATGTGGGACAATCGACACGCACTGCAAAGGTGAGATGGAACGAGCACCGCTCTTGTATTCGGAACGATAATAAAAATTTGGCAGTGGCAAGACATTGGGACTCGAAAAAACACAACATATCCCAGATTCGATTTCAAATACTTGAAGTGGTGAAGAAAGGAGAACCACATATGAATATACAGCAGAGACTGGATCAGAGAGAATCCTTCTGGATTGACAAACTCGGAACTTTAACACCAAGAGGATTAAATGAAGAGTTACATTTTGCTTGTTTTCTTTAAGTAATGATGTGTACTTGTTTTGCTAAGATTGTATAGATGTTGGTCATAAGAATATTCTGATTATTTTGTATTTAGTATATGTTGGACATATGAACATGCTAATTATTTTGGTATCAATGTAAGGATATGTAAAGAATTGGGAAATACACCTCCGTGGCCCGCGGGAGGACATGAAAATGTCAGTGGTTAATCACAATTATGACCGTTAACTGCCTACAAATTGGGAATGTCTGTGTGTACATGATCATAAGTAGTCATGACCTCTGTCCAGCACACACCTGTACTGGTACAGGTATGAGAGTAGTGGTCCACCTACACATTTTGGGCCCCCCCACATACGTAGAGGGAGGATACACATCCACTAACTAGTGTCCCTGATTAGAAGTAAGTCTTCATTTAACGCACTACCGCTTTAAGGATTCGGCTCCTATGCAAGCTCTGTCCCTTTTTGTACAACACGGAACGGTACGTCCGGCTATGCATTTTTAACACAAACCATGGGACCGACTCGGCTCCGGCCAGTGGCTTACTTTTATCCCCTAAGGGTGGACTATGAATCAAGTTTATTAATGGTTGTATGATCGTGACGCACGATCACTTACATTGGAGTCTGGGTTGCCGTGGCAACTTCAAAACTAGTAACTGGAGCGGGCGGGCTTATTTGCTACGCGTCGCTCGAGAGACACGGACCAGAAAAACGCAGGGTTAAGACATTGTAAGCGAGCCTCGCAGTCACACTTAATGACACGCAGTCACACATATGCTGTGTACAGCACAACATTGAAATTTATTACACTTTCCTTTCGATTAGGATACCCTCCGTATACTCACGATTGGAGATATATAAGGCGAGCCCATTCCCCTATCTAAGATAAGGTAATACTACATCACGGTTTTTGGCTGTAAATGTTCATTTCTTCGAACCAGCAGTTGCACGGATTAGGTCTAATACACTAATGAGGACATTTCTGTTTTCTCTTTAACTATTCACCTGCATGTATTGACGCATCATCTAAGATTCACTCACGTGGGGGTATGTATTTTTTCCAATTCATAATGTATTGTTTACAATTCATAACGTATCTGACAATTGAAATGTGATGATTTCTATATTTAATGAATATAGCCCTGAAGATGGTGCTCTGCACCGAAATGCATTGGCAAAATAGCTTGTACTCGAAGTTTAGGATTTGCTGATTCGCCTGAAACCACAGTGTGATTAAAACACAAATTACTTACAGTACATTTTGAAGGATTGATTATTGCTAACTTAAACTCATGAGCTGGTATACTTACAGCTCGGAGTAAGAACATCAAATAGAAATATAAATACAAGCCATACACATTTGTAACTATAAACTATAAAAGGAACGAATTTAGCTCCAATTGAGGAGCAACCAGGAGCACTAGGTTTTACAGGGTGGACTCCACTCAGTTTTTCTTCATTGTCAGTATTTGGATATAGCCCGGGTGTCATTGGGCTATTTTCTACCTGGTGGCTCCACATACAAGCAGCAAGATAGAAACAGAAACTGAGTATATTAACCACAACTAAAGATTAAATATAAAATATCAGTAGTGCCCACCTCTCTGCCATTTCTTGGTTTGAATGTAACAACTCCTCTGTTACATTAAAACATAGTTTACCAGCAAACCTAACAAATGCCTACTTAATATTCCTTAAACCCAAATTTACCCACTAAGCTGTAGCACAATGAACAGTTAGAATACCACAACAGGTATCTAACTCCATAATTAACACTACAATAGTACTTTTAAAAGCCAATCTCATTAGAATACGCCAACAAGTATCAAACTACTTCAAAAATATCCTTCATTACAATACACTTTAAAAACACCATCACAATTCTGTTACTACAAAACTTCTTATGAAGGCTAAAGTAGTTAGAATACGCCTTACCTAACTACTTTAAATATTCCCTCAATAACAACACACTTCAAATAAACATACTATCACACTTACACTCACATAATTGTAATGTTTGTTTTTTAATCATGTATGGATTTTGTCCCCAATGACCCAATGATTATTTATTGTCAATACAACAACAGTGTATCATGCACTAATGTTGTACCACACATAGTACATATAATATACTGTTTATGAGGGTCAAAAATGTAAATGTATAGGTAAAATGGTATGCAATTAAATCTCATGAACGATCCTGCTTAACAAATTATACTGTTATTTTCCACAGAAAATGAACCAGAGATTCCAGCTTCATTACTGTATGCAACTCAGTAACCATACCAAGTACAAACAATTACATATTCTATAAGAACTATCTCCAATTTTACTACAATCATAAATACCATATACACTTCAATTATATCATTCCACCATAATACAAACACTTTATACTCACACTACATTACCTATAATTTTATACACATATAACTACTGTGGTGGTTGTGGCCAGTGCGCAGATACTTGAGGACATGTCCTATGACCATGCCCCCAAGAATCTGGCCACTGGCCACAACCACCACAATATAATTAAACCATATAACAAATAGGTACAATACATGTTCAAATAACAAAACTCACCCAGAATCCCCTGCGATCCAAATGATGTCCGCGGACACCAAAATTGACTGCAGACACAGCAGCATCTGCAAACTCTTTTTTCATCTATAAAAACATCTCTACGTCATCTTTATACCATTACTGCACCCTTTCCAAGCCCTCTTTCAGCCATCAAACAACCTCAAATGTGTTTTCCAAGCCGTTAGTTCACGGCCCTTTCCATGGACTACTGCAGTATCTGCGGAGCGGGTGGCACCCGTGGCAACTTTTATTACCTAGAAAAACAACTCAATATCATCTTTATTACACCCTCCACCCTTTGCAGCTGCTCGATTGTCCACCAAATAACCCCAAATGTGTTTCCCAGACATTTTCCCCGCTGCGCTACCCACAGACACCGGTGACTGTCCGTGGATCCAACATGGTGGCCATTTCCAAAAATATGATGCACCTCACGCCTTTCACCATCCAATCAGTGGGAGCATCTGATGTCCGCAGACATTACAATGCTCCCTGATTGGTCCAAAGGGTTGTACGCGGAGGGATTAGGGACATGGGTCCATGGACCAAACCTAGATATCACCATTTTTTTAACCCACTTTCTGGCCCTTTAAAAAAAATCTACTAGACGGATTGACACCAAATTTACTGATTTTATGTTATTACTTCTCCCGAATATTGCACTTTATCTATTTCTTTCCAGGAGCTGTACTTCTGGAGTTTGATGGCTAGACTTCCACCTTTCTTAGTTATCCTGTCTTCAATATTGAGTGTACAGGTAGCAGGGAGCAGAACTTTAAAGATTGGTGGAAAGGTGTGAGGAAACAATTAACACAAGGTATTAACAAGATTGTTACTCTAGGCAGTGATAACAAAAATAAATGATTTTCATATCAGAGCATTTTTTGAATTGTCACATTTATTTTCCCTGAACATGTTTACAGGGGCAAGATTACAGAAAGTTTGCCCCAATGCACGTGCAATATTGTAAGTTATAATTAATGAAAACATTTCAGTAGTGCAAAACATCATGTGCTTTCAATGAATTTTTGAACCGCTACCAAGCTTGCTATAGTACTAATGAGGGGCAGCATTAGGACAAACTTTGCCATAGTGCAAAAATGCATTGAAAACATATGTTTGTGTGCCCTGGTACTAATAGCATGTAATATTGAGCTTTCACCACTGCACTTTCTGTAATCAGGCCCCTACTTGTATTTTGTGCACATAGGCCATTTTGTCAACAACAGTCTCGGTGATGTTAGGTAAAGTGTTTTTTGTCTTAAGTTAACCCAATCATTGAGTGAATATCGATCATGTCACCTCCTCTTGTAGTATTGTAATAATTCAATTTGTGCTCGTGATTCTCCCTCTTCCTCTACACAAACCGTTTTTTCGCCTATTTTGCCCTCTGTTACTTCTATTTCACACTTTACTCTGATTACTAACAAAGACATCTCTCTTCTGTTGACTCAAGATCACCCTACTGCTGCACCAACTGAACCTATGCCGTCTGCTCTTATTTCTAAAGTGTATCCATCTCTTAATTCCTATCTGATATCTTTCTTTAATATGGAATATCGATCATGTCACATCCTCTTGTAGTATTGTAATGATTCAATTTGTGCACGTGATTCTCCCTCTTCCTCTACACAAACAGTTCTCGTCTCCTATTTTGCCTTCTGTTACTTCTATTTCGCACTTCACTCTGATTACATCTCTTTGCTGTTGACTTAAGCTCACCCTACTGCTGCACCAACTGAACCTATCCTGTCTGCTCTTATTTCTAACGTTTATCCATCTCTTAATTCCTATCTGGTATCTTTCTCTTAACCTACACTTTCCCCTCCTCTTTTAAACATGCCTCTATCATTCCAATGCTAAAAAAGCACTCTGCTGACCCTGGCTTCCATCAAACTTTCATCCTATCTCTCTTCTACCTAATATCTCTAAATTACTTGAGCGCCTTTTCCAGTCCCAAGTTTCCTCTTTCTTGTCTAATAGTGCTATTTTCCCTCGGTTTCAATCAGGTTTCCGCCCCATGCACTCAACTGAAACAGCTCTTTTGCCAGTCTTAAATTCCCTGCTAACAGAACGGTATTCTATCAATACTTGCCCCTTAGCTAAAGTTATTTTGTCCTATGGTCTATCACATCCCTTTTACGCTGATGATACTCCATTTTGTCTCTCCTTTTCTTCTTTCTCAGCTGATGTATACAATCAATTATCATCTTGCTTGCTGGCTATTAAATCCTAGATGTCCTCCCACTATTCCACAGTCCATACTGCTAAAACTGTAGTACTCCTCTTCCCTTCCAACACCACCCCCCCATCTTTACCTTTTTCTATATGATTTCCCCCTCCCAGCTTCTTATCTCATCTACTGCTCGTAATCTGGGACTTTACTTTGATTCTGCTGTATCCTTTAAATACCACATCTCAGTCTCTTCATGTGCCTGTGTCTACCATCTATTTAACATTCAAAATGTTTGCCCTTACTTGATTTTTCATGCAACTAAAGTACTGATATCCTCTTTAATTTGTTCACATTTATTCTATTGTTCTACTAGGGTTTTTGGTCTTCCACTTTCTCGACTTGTCCCTTTGCCCCTTTAAAATCTCTTTTCAACGCTTCTATTTGTGTACATTTCTGTCTGTCTCCTTGTGATTCCATCTCTTCTGCCATTCTTACTCTTGGCTGGCTTTCCTTTCAAGCGCAATTCAAATTTAACTTCTTATGTCTTGTCTTTGAATCACTTGAGGCCTTGTTCCCGACTATCTCTCCTCACTGGTTTCATTCTACACCCCTTCCCGTTCTCTTTGTTCCAGTTCCCAAGTTCGTCTTGTAGTACCACCTCCTCCCTGTGCACAGTCACGTTTTCATGTATTATCTCATCTTGCTCCTTTACACTGGAACGCTCTTCCCCTTTTGCTATGCTCCATTTCTGTCTACTCTATGTTTCATAGATCGCTGAAATCTTGTCTACTTCAGCAAAGTTGTTCACAGGCTAATCTCGTTCAAACTCCAGATCATTTTACTGTTTTATTATGTTGTTGTTATGTACAGAGCTTTGGCTTAAGGCACTATATAAATCTCAAATAAATACAAAATAACAAAAATGTTAATTGTGTCTGTCAGATTATTAATGATGCCGTATTATTCCGCTGTCAGGCCCTGGACTCAAGCATGAATGACTCAAGGAACCTTCAACCTGTGCTCCCTCTCGGATGGAAAGTCCAGAGAACACATGGACATTCCAGCTATGCGAATCGAAGACATGAATGGGCAGATGAAATTACAAGCTACTGCATGATCAGTCTCGTGCTTCGACTTTGTTCTGTGCGCTGGCCTATCACCTCCCGACCTGTATAAATCCCACCGAGTTCTAATAAAGAACTAGCAGGGCAACATTCCATATTTTATTAAATCAAAAAATGAGGCGGCCATTTCCATTCATTTTGCAACCATGGACGTCAAGCTGATGGAATAAACATGTCACTTTCCATTGTTTCCTAATGCAGCTTTTTCACCAGCATGGCGTCCATGGCTGCAAAATGAATTTACATGATTGCCTCACTTTTTGATTTCATAAAGTATGGAATGTTGGCCCTCTAGTTCTTTATTAGAACCCTGTGATATACCCTCATCTGTTCCAATTCTGCTAGGTGTGTTGTTTTGATAGAAACAGAAGTATACCTCGTTATGAGCCCTTTCTTTCATTAATTTTGCTATGTTCCATAATCCTCTTGGGTTAAATCAATTAAACGTGCCTCCTTATCTTCACAACTCAGGGTAGAAAAAGAAGGCATACATTCAATTATCTTGTTTTTAAATAAAGGTAAGGAAAATCTAAGCAATCCATTTAGGGCGAAAAGTGCATAGTATCCAAGGTAGTAATGGTGTGCCACCTATCTAAAAGACTAGAGGGGGATTGTGATCAGCCCACTTCCAGGACTACATAATGCGTATCACCCAGACTTATCAAGCACTTACCCAAAAGACCACAGCAAGAACTAATGTCCATTTCTTTCAGTGGTGCTCATGGATCCCTTTGGATTGGTGATTGGTGACTGCCAAAGTCCCAGGGTCAAATGGTGAACAGTGCTTTTTGAGTCCTGGACTGTCTCACTAGCACTGTCTCCCCAGTGCCAAAATTCTAACTAAAAGCTCTCCCACATCAATCCACATATTTACTGATTGCTTTTCTCAGTTTATCACTCCTCCTCCGATAATGAGCATCGTCAAACCCATCCGCCACGCATGGAATCGGTGAGAGATGATTGTGTACCTCCTCCCAAACATCAACTCGGAAGGACACTGATCAATTGTGCTATGTGGTGTTCTGTGATAATCCTTTAAGAGTTTTAAGATAGATTGCTTGACTGGATTCTTTGTTATCCAATGGACTTGCAATGCCCTCTTCAGATTCACCATGAAAACTCTATGGCACCATGTACTTGTGGCCCCAGTCGAGTTACCAGACGCTTCTGAAAGCCTACGTATTTTGCAAAAAGCTCCAGTTTTTTTTCTGCTGGAAGGACAGCCATTGTCAATTGTGACTATCTTCGGAATGCCATACCCAAAACATATTTTATCCAGCACTAGAAAGACAGGAAATGGCAGCTGTGGACCAGGGGAGCTGTACTTTGGAAATGTCATCAAGCACAACCATTAGACATGCTCTCATGCACATTTGAACAAAGAAACCAATCACAACTTCCTCCCATTCAGACGCTGGCCCATTTATCATTTGGAGAGGAGTTGGGAAGGTGTGTGCAGGAATGTTCTGGCATCTCTGGATGTTTGGCAATGTCTTCTCAACTGAAAAGTACATTTTCAGAAAGCAAAACTTCTGGCATACTACCCTCTTTTTCCACACTGTGCCTCCATAGCCTGGTCTGGTATATAGTGATGACAGAATTGCTATCTAATTCTTGAGTAGAATTGTTGAGTGACACATGGACAGTGAGTCTTTCAGTTTGAAAAGCGTGCATAGTGTGGCATGATCCATGGGTAGATTTCTTATGGCTTGCTGTTTTGCGCCTTTACTTTTGCAGGAATGCAGATGTTCCATGTCATTTTGCCAATGGTAATTACTTCACGGTAATTTACTTTGAAGTAATTACTTTGAACAATCACTTTCATTTTTTAATTTTATTTGGGGAGTCAAAGCCCCTCCCCCCAATATAATCCAAATTGTTTTCGAAGTAATTGCTTTGAAGTAATTACTGTCAGAAAAAACACAGCATACAATGCAGACATTTTGCAAGGAAATTTGTTCTCTTTTTATATTCACTAATTCCATTGATTCAGGCCATGCGTTTTGTACTATGTAATTCACATTTCGCTCTTTTTGCTGCCATGAATTCCTTCTTGAAATAGTCCCACTGCTGATGGAAGCAAAACTTGACCTTTTGTAGCGATAGGGCCCCAAGTAAGTGAAAGACATAGTTCATATTCTGCCATGAGTGTCTACTTCTAATTGATGGTATCCCTTGTTAGGTCGAGCCTCAAGATGGTTGTTACTCCATAGAAGAGAAGCTATACTTGCCACCTGATGTCTTTCCCAATATAATGCATGATTCAGTATTCTCATGTGGATGCATATGCGAATGTGGTGATCATATTCTTTTGTTGAAATTATTTCTATTGACTACAGCCACAGTGTATTTATTATTGGCGATTCTTCCGTTTACCTAGTCCATGGATTAAAGATTAGAACATTGGCTCATTTGACTCCCTATTATTGTAGTGTTGCCATACCATCACAGGCTTTTAAGAAGTGTCCCAGCCCCATTTTCATTGCTGTTATAAAGCTGAGGATACACAGGCTATCAAAGTCAATTTGAATTACATGTGTATCAATCTTGCGACTATGCTCTCATTACGTACTCAAAGCCGAGAATATGCGCAGTGTTGACTGGGAAACATACAGGAAAATGTCAATATCTGACAGGCAAAGATTGAGTGTCGGTTTTATGGTTTTGTATTCCTTTTCCTTTGCCAGCCTGAGCAGGGCCATCACGAGGGAGTGCAGGGGTGGCAAACTGCCCCGGGTCTCGCACTTGCAGGGGGCCTCGCGGCCCCCTCTCCTAAGTGGAAGGCAGCAGTCTCCCGTGTCCTTTATTTACATGGGAGACTGTGATTTCTGCTCTCTGCCCCTGCAATGATTTTGCTGTTTGTTGCGAAGCCGTTTGGCTCCGCACCAAACAGCAAAATAATAGGAGACAGCAGGGCTCAGAAGTGAGCTCTGCTGCCTCCCGTCATTCAGCTGACAACGTGGACATGCTGAATGACAAGAGAGGACTCCTCTCCTGTCAGTCAGTGTATTCACGTTGCTCAGCGTGACCACACTGACTGATGGGAGAGGAGTTCTGTCTTGTTAGTCAGTTTGTCCACATTGCTCAGCGTGACCACACTGACTGATGGGAGAGGAGTTCTGTCTTGTTAGTCAGTTTGTTCACATTGCTCAACGTGACCACGCTGACTGATGGGAGAGGCGCGCTCTCTTGTCAGTCAGTGTGTTCACGTTGCTCAGCATGACCACGCTGACTGACAGGAGAGGAGAACTCTCCTGTCAGTGAGTATGTTCATGTTGTCAGCGTGATCACGCTGACTGATGGGAGAGGAGTTCTCTCTTGTCTGTCAGTGTGTTCACGTTTCACATTGCTCAACGTGACCAAGCTGACTGATGGGAGAGGAGTTCTCTTTTGTCAGTCAGTGTGTTCACATTGCTCAGCGTGACCATGGTGACTAATGGCAGAGGAGTTCTCTCTTGTCAGTCAGTGTGTTCACGTTGCTCAGCATGACCACGCTGACTGACAGGAGAGGAGTTCTCTCTTGTCAGTCAGTGTGTTCATGTTGTCAGCGTGATCATGCTGACTGATGGGAGAGGAGTTCTCTCTTGTCAGTCAGTATGTTCATGTTGTCAGCGTGATCACGCTGACTGATGGGAGAGGAGTTCTCTCTTGTCAGTCAGTGTGTTGAAGTTGCTCAGCATGATCACGCTGACTGACAGGAGAGGACTCCTCTCCTGTCAGTCAGTGTGTTCATGTTGTCAGCGTGATCACGCTGACTGATGGGAGAGGAGTTCTCTCTTGTCAGGCAGCATGTCTACGTGTCGGCTGCATGGATGCTTTTTAAGGGTGCAAGGAGGTAAGGTAATTTTTTTTTATTTTAAATTAAAAGTGTATATGTGTATTTAAATTAGTATGTATATGTGTATGTATGAATGCAATGCGTGCATGTTGGTGTTGGTGTCAATGTTGTGTTTGGTTTTATGAATACATGTATGGAGTTGTGTAACTGGTGGATGAATGCATGGGTGAAAGTGTTTTTTGTGAGTGTGTGTTCAGCACCACCGCTAAATGTAGCCGCCCTGGGGCCACTTCATTAAGGGGTGGGTTCATGGCATCAGAAGTGCACCTAGGCTAAAATGTCAGGGGGGAGAGGGGACTAACACTTCAATGTTGGGAGAGGCTCTAACGTCAGAGGCTGTGAGGAAGGGGCAAACTTCCTTGTGTGGGGACACCTAACATCTTTCCACATTTCGAAAGAGTATATTCTGGTGAAGCTTCAATGTTACAAGCAGCTACCTCTTGCCTTCATTTCTGAAACGTCATACTTACGGACTGAATGTGAGAATGAGATGTCTCATGTCACCACTTCCCTTCTAATTACTCCCCTAGCATGCAAGTTCTAACCCCACATCACGATTTCAATTACCTAAAAATGTATGGATATGAATGCAGGTGCTAACAGTTAAATGACTTCTCATGGTCATGCTAATCCCTATGGCAATTCTCACCCAGTTCCTACCCTCCCCACCCAAAACACCTCCTCACTGGAACTCTTTGAGCTAGCTTTAAACATGCCTTGCCATCAAACCTTGCCCTCAATGTGCCAGCAAGTGTTTCCTCAAAGGAGTCTTCTGAGAGTTCATGACTTCATTGGAGTTGTAAACAGGGAACTGGTGTAATAAAAATGTCTTAATCAGGTCTGCCGCTGACCACTCAATTTAAAAACACCCTGCATGTCTTTCGCTGAAATTCTTTTAAAAATAAGCACTGGCGAAGCCAACAGTTTTGGCTTGTGTATAAGTATTAGGCATTTACCAGGCACTGCTATTAGCTGCTCAGGTACTCAAACCATTTTGCACTGACACTATTAATGGCCAGATAATACCAATACAGAAGTGCCTTTCCCATGCCTACACAAATGCCCAAACTGTTAGCATTGCCAGTGCTCATTTTGCTTTACCCTTGATGCACAGGACTATGCATCAAGGTTAAAGTAAACATACTACTTAGCTAAATAGGCCCATATTGAATGTAGGCCAATCTAGCCAGTAATAACACTTATGGTACACAGTCAGCCTGGATATACTTTCTGTGGCGTGGAATTTTTACTAGCTCGGAGTCCGTATATGGTAATAATGGCATATATTGAGGCAGCCTGCATCAACATAATTAGAACAACCAGCATGAATATATTTTTATACTAGCATATCTCGCGTGGAAAGGCAGCATGAAATGTATTGGAAAATGTTCCTATGCACAATTTGTGATTTGCAACTATTGGGAATTTCCATGTGCTTCCATACAAAACCAATTGCAGACTGTATGGATTTCTACCCAGTTTTGCAAAAAAGTGCTATAAAATGCATACTTTTAACCCAATGTTTCAAACATTTTCTTGGGAGTGAGAACCCCCCTGATGCAAGCCTTGTTTGGTTTGGGCTCCCTCACTGTGCTCTGTTGATCCTGTCTAATTGGCACAAACATTTAAGCCTCTTAAGTTCAGAAATGTACCAGCCTCCACTGCACATCATTTGTCACTGAGTATGAGGTGTTTTAATGTGCACACAGGGGCAGGGTGCTCCTTAATTATATGATATGGCATTTATAACGTGCCTACACACAAGTGTTTCTAGGCACGCCAAGGCAAGGATGGAGAAACAAAAGAGTAGGACAAAACACAGATCTTACTAGGCCTTGTGTCATTCAGATCACGCAAGAGCAGGGAAGGGGGGGGGGAAGTGCCGATGGTGGGGTAGGATGCAGAAGTGCAGAAACCAAGGAGAAACAAAAGTGCAGCCAATGGGTGGCAAGTGTGGGTACTCATAAGTGCAGCCACCGGGTGGAGAATAAGAGCAAGAGCGGGGACTGGAGGGTTACAGATGCAGACCACAAGTGCAGAGGAGCCAAGAGGCAGTGCGGGATTGCAACAGGAGAGGCAGGGACCTGGGCCCGAATTCAGAGCTTGACCAGGTGACCAGTGCATGGATCAGGCAGGTGATCAGCAAGGGAGAGGAAGAGAGAAGGAAGAAGCAAAGACAGGTCTTGAGGTGCTTCCGGAGCCGGAGATGGTTCTCCTCAAGTTTCAGCGAGGCAGGGAGGCTTTTTCCAGAGGGAGGCCCCAGCCGAAGAAAGAGATCTGCCCTCAGCTCTTTGCTTGGAAAAGTGACTGACCCTCAGAAAATTTGAGGTGGCGCAGTGGAGAGCTCATGCCATCTTATATTTATTCATATGATACAAAAGTTAGTCTGGCATGAACCTTTCTTCAGTAGAGAAATCTAACTTTGCTATAGTTGATTTGGAGTTGTAGTAATAAACCATATTTGGGATCCTGCACACAAACTCAAGGGGATATTTCTCGAGTCTTCTGTTTGCGGAGGTGCCGCCGCTGGCCGAGTGCAAAAAAATTGTAAGGGGGCCTCACCAAATGTTTTGCCCCAGCCTCACCACATCTTCTTACAGCCCTGAGCCTGACACTAGGGAAACTGTCCCCCAGTACTGTTTGGTATCTCGAGAAATGTTCGCTGCTAGATTATGACTCACATTACTTGTTTTAGTGCAGTGGTACGGATATACATTTAACGAATCGCAAGTCTTTGCTTTATGAAAACATCCAGATGTTTTTATTTAATCAGGAGACACGATTAGGAATAACAGAAGTCCAATCCATTTCTGACTATTAGAAATCCATCTCCTCCCAGTGAATCAGCTACCCAACAAAACTAAGATCAACCAAACATTACATTCTAGCATGTGTCTGACTTAACTGACTGTAGAACGACAATATCTTTAAAAAAAACAGCAGACGTACATGCCCACAAGATTAAGGAACATTAGAAGGTGGACAAAGTAGATGACAGTACCTGGCTTCTATAGCTGTCCATGGGGAGAACAATATAAAATAGCGTAATGGCTACCTAAAAGAAATGTATAAACACAGTCAGTCACCCTTGTTCCTTAACACCTCAGTGTATTCACTCATGTCTGATAAACGACTGCATACTCACTTTATCGCATAGCATGAGAAACTCTCAGGCTCCTGCGTAGCTGCTAGACCTGCGTCTATGGCAGGGCAAGTACACAAATAACGCTGTTCTTTATTTGTGGCTTAATCCCAGTTCGGACCTGGAGACGTCATCGGCGGCAACGCCATCATGTCACATTGTGTATTTTACCAGTGACACTGCAATGTCCTTTACCCCAAAACTTACACTGTGGCCCTATTGGCAATCAAACATTCGAACCAGTGTCCATTCCTGCTCCCCAGCAATACTGGGCTATGCTCAGTAACTAGTGCATTAGCCAGAGCAATTTACATATCCTTTTTTTTCTGTCAGTGCTCAATGACTCAGAGTCACTGTGTGGCTAAGAAAGGAGGTAGTGAACCTTGTAACACTGCTTGCATGTGTGTCTATGCTCGTGCAAGTGATACGCTGATTCTGCTGATTGTGTCGCTCAGGTGAGTGCCTTCTTCCTCTGGCTCTTTTCCTGTCTCACTTTTGGTAAATGTCTTTGGGCACACTTAGACAGCGTCTTAGCAATGGAAGTCCAGTCATTCCTGGATGAATGACAAACAGCCCAAACAATGATTCTCATGGCCTCAAACACCGCAGGATTGCCCACATCACTGGGCACACAATTTAATGTGAAAATTAATATCTGCAACAAAAATAATGTGTGTTGTTAGACCTTCTCACTTTTAGTACATCATCTATTTCGGATACTTGCGTGGATGTTGACTGTGCTATTTTATGTTTGTCCATGACTTCAGCTTGAATTTTAAATGTCACGGCGGTTTGTGCCATAGCCATAATTGAATCCAGTGTGTGTGATTTTTGTAGCAATTTCTTTTGAAATGTGGAGGATTCACAGCCCTCAATTACCTGTGATCTTACTGCTTTTTTCAATGGGGTAGCCATGAACATCATAGTGCTTCACGCACATTCGTAGACATATTTATGTATTTGTTTATTTTGTCATTTGTATAGCGCACCTAACGTGGGGGCTTCATTATCCATTGTCCATTCTTTCATTCCTTAGTTTGAGTTGTAGAATGAAATGGATGGCGTTCACAATCCGTATTTGTGTGATTCATCTAAATATCCCTTGATCTCAGAAAACAAAGTTGTGGAGTCTTCAAGCATTTCATCCATGATGTGACACACTGGCGGACCAACACATGGTATTAGCAAACCTCTCTTACTTTCAGGATCATGAGGGACTGCTGCATCAAGAAAGACATCCGAAGCACACATCCAGCACACGACCTTGAGGCCCAGGTTACAGGAGTTCTAAATGTTAAAGGGGATCTGAGCTTGCATTGAAAATCCGTCTCTGTTCACACTGCCAGCATAAGATGCAGTTACTGTGGTATAGCTTGAGGAGGAAACATCTTCCTCTCCCGTCTTGGCACTGGATACACTAAAAATCAGTGATTAACCCTTGTAAACTGTGCCACATGCCTGCCCCAGTGGGACCGCGTAGCGGTGATGATATGCAAAGCAGTAAACTGCATGTACACGTTGCTCCTGCTGGCAGCTTGCAGAGCTAGAGAAATGTGTTAAATGCATGTGGAATAAGAGTGTGTTACAAACACTTGCAGGCTACTGAGCACCTCAGTTTATTAGTGCTTCATGCATACTAATACATTCTTCCTCTCCGTGTCACTCCCCTCGTCTCAGCCAAAGCCACACCTGCATACATATGTGGACCGGCTTAGGACCCGACATAGCCAATAAGGAACATGGAAAGGGAGACTTTCCCAAAAGATGGAGCCAGATTTTCTATTTCCATAGCAGGCAGGTCTGGTTCCGGTGGTGTGACTCTGTAGAAAGTCGCTGAAACACAAAACTGCAGTAGGACCCTCTGAGCTAACTGATACAAGGTAAGAATGAATACGTTCTGTTAGTAAAGGGGTAGTGCAGAATAAGGTGGCTTCTTGGAAGCTTAGAATCTAGGATTATATCATCAGATATAGATTGTGTTCAAATCTTTCCTTTGCTCAAGGCACATATGCAGGCTGCTTATTAAGTATTTACATGTGTTAGCGTATTTGCACATTCGCATCTGTACACCGCCTTTTGTCCTGCACTTTTGCACTCAGCAACAGGGAGCCATGTACATTTATGTCAACATAAAGGCTCCCATTCACCAAATTACTCATTTAAAGAAAATCTTCACCAGAGTGTTCATAGAGCAACGATTTACTAGAATGAGGAAAAACCTTGGCAGATTAAAAAAAAGGAAAATTAGCTTGTTCTAAATTCCCCTCATTCTATTTCCACTGCATGGGTGGCTCAGCCCATTCAGAGCAACATACTAGAGAGGCGTTGACAGAGAAATCTGTTGACGGCCCCAATTGGCTCACCAAACAAGAAAAGAGCTTTATGCACAGCCTTGGTGCAGCTATGAGACATGCAAAATGAGATGGTTGTTAGAATTCTTAGAGCTTGCTTGGTGAAACAGAAGAAGGGAGGCCTGCATGCAAGAAATGAATATTGATGGGAAGGGAGATAAAGACCCAGAAAGAACATGGTGATGGGAGCAACTGTCAGCTTGAAAAGATAGATATGACCGGCATAATACAGGAGGCTGACGAAAAATACATTAGAAACATATAGGACGTGAAATATTGCACTATAAGAAGTGGTACTGGCTGGATAATAATTGTGGTAGAATGATCTGGTCTATAGCCAAACATTCTACAATGGCCTCAGCAACAGACGGTGGATAATATGGAATTAGAGAAGAGAAGAGAAGAGAAGAGTGACACAGTGTGATGGGGGCAATCAGAGAATGATCTAGAGCAAAGCAGAGACCGACCATTATTGAAAAGTAGGGAAGACAACTGGAGAGTGAAGAAAGGAAACATCTTTTCTGAAACGTACTAATCAACATCTCATTTTGATGCGACACATTCTTATGGAAGGAATCGTACAAAAATGTCGACCTAGGAACTGCAACGGCTGAAAATGCCGACTTTTCTTTTTTCTTTTTAACCCCTCCCTTACACAAAGGGTTAAAAAAAAGTCGGCATTTTCGGCCGTCACAGTGATCACATAGATCCTTATAGAACATGTTTAATGCGTCATTATTCAGACTATCAAACAAAAGATTCAATTCATCTGTGGTGGGTTAGTGGGAGAACCCTGAAATCAATGCAATATTTATTATGTTGTACGATGTTTGTGATGTTTTTGTTGTATCAAATTAGGCCTAGCTGAATACACTTCGCATAGAAAATGTAATAAGTGAGACCCAAAGAACACTTTAATGTATTATTAAATGAACCATGATCTATATTTTGGAAGGCATGATCCAATGGCAAAGTATTCTCTTTGATACACAACACAAAATGGGTGAATTTGTAACTGAAAATTATTGACACTCGCACCCGCACACAACATTTGATTTACCAGATTAAAGCTACATCTTAAATTTCCCATCTCCTTCACTTGGAAATTTCAAGTGGCGTGAAGACAACTCAGACCCACAAGGGAATTGCAGTCAGTTAACTATCAATTATAATTATGATTTGGAAAAGTGAACGGAATTAGCGAACGAAACACAGCCATAATGCATGTCCCCTGGAGCTGCAGTCATTGTGGTGCTGCTGAAAGAGAGCAGTTGAAGGGTTCTGCGCTCAGGTCGCGCAAGCCGATGGTCCAATCTCCGCTCTCTACTCGGTGCCAAGGCCCGGTTTAATTAGACTTTGTTTTCATCGGGCAATCACGTGAGAAATCCCTGAATGAGCGCTGGACAGGTGCGTGGACTGAACAATATGGAACTAAAAAGAGTGCAGGAAACATAACACCTACCATTGCCGTCTGGGCCGGATTTTAATTGACTCTGCCCTGGAGTGTGGATTTCATATTTGAGTGAAAGCATTCTTTTTCTTCCGTCTGAAAAACTCTACTACAGCCAGCTCAGCTTGAATTACCTTTGTAGTATTTGGCTGCACGAGACAAATGACCGGTAACACCTAATAAACAAGTGGGCTAGAAGGCATTTCGCATTTGAATGTGATCTATATGTTTTGAATGCATATAGAAATTGGGAAACAGTATTCATCAGATTACAAAGGGGGCGAAGAGTCAATTCATGAATGTTTGGCAACACGCACCCGTCTCAGCACAAAAGGCCCGATTACGAGTTCGGCGGAGTGGGAAAAATCAGCGGTAAAGTGGCAGTAATTCTGATACTGCCACCTTACTGCCACATTCCTGCACCACTGAACTATGAGTTTGGAGGCAAGGCAGAGGAAAGACCTCCCGCACAAAGCACCTTAGGTCCAAAACTCGGAAAAATCGTCAGAATTACCACCGCCGGTAATTCCACAGAAATCCCATAAATGGGGACTAAAACCGCCATACCACCACTTGTAATAAATACCAAGTTTTAAGATACATAAGACTAAGGCTAAACTATGGTTACATGCTAGTGACCACTGACATCCTCACCTTAACTGATCACTATGTCTATATGTTTAGATCATTTGTATATTTTATTCTCATACTTTTTTTCCTTAATATCACACCTGCTTCTAATTCTTCACTATCTATTACTGTACATTGTATTCTCTTTTATCTCTTCCTTGTACCTGTAACCTACTTAAATATGTAACCTGTAACCCAAACTTTACAAGCGCCTAGATGCCTGGCGGTCCAGTGCACTCTATAAATAAATACAAATACAAAGTGGCAGTAACAGTAAATCCGTTTGGCAGTATTCCGGCAGATTTACCACCAGAATGCTGACAAACTCGAAATGAGGCCCAACAACGTCAGCACGTGATTACAAGTGTTGTGCTGATGGAAAGCCCATTTGGAATGTCACAATCATCTGTTGAATGTCCTGCAGCCAGCAGAGAACTGTCATCCCCCCCCATGACCAAATTGAATGTCTCCTTTGGCAAAGAAGTGGTTGGAGGAAGGTTATGTACTACACCGTTACAACTGTTAATGCAGTAGCAGCCTATTGGTGCTTCCTGATCTTGGCAGGAAGTATCCCTCTGAAAAGCGGAAGCAATCCCTGGAAGCCTCCTTAGTTTTGCCTTGTGAGGAGAAGACCTAGGGGTCAGTGTAAACGTCAAAGGTCTCCCTCTGGCCTTTAGTTCGGATCCACTTCCGACATCCTGGACCTGAAGAGATAGATGCCATCCAAGCCCACTCAGGGCCCTGTCGGGCGTTTTCCAACTTGAGCAATAAGTTGCAAGGTTGTGATCCACCTCATGAATTATAATGAGGTGGGCAGGGTGCATTTAGTTGGACAATCCTTCTTGACACGTCTCAGAGATACACATCTGCTGGTGTACAAAGAAGATAGTTGCACCACAAAGCTTTGCATGTTCTCTCCCTTGCATATAACCTTCTCACAATGGCAACTCTATAGTGATGGGTATGTTGGGCTTCCCATAGGAAGAGTTTACAACACCGGCACCATTTGACAAATCTTCTCAAGACATGCTCGCAAACAATATGAATCCTACTCTAAATTCTTCGGCAGGTTGGAAGGGGATTACTAAATTAGTGCTTTACGTGCAAAAACTCGTAGGCAGTATTCTGTCTCTCATGCAACGGATGCACTGGGTGGATTTGCACCAATCCAGCAAAAGAAAATGGTGGCTGGTCCCACCGACTCATTTGGTTTGGTGAAAATCCATTCAGCATGCTTTTAAATAACAACAAAAAAATTCACCAAAGTAGAGTTAGAGAGATTTGGGTCCTGGAGGTCAGACCATAGACCCAACTGATCAGAAATCAGAAATGTAATAAGCCGAAATATATCTGCATAGCAATCAACTTGAATTCAGATTTGGATCTGAAAAAACATGGAAAATTGTCATATAGCAGTTCCCCCAGGGCATGTTCTGCAAATATGGCTTTCGGTTTCATAGTCCTGGACTCAGGTCCTTGGACTGGGGGCAGATTATGCCATTCCGTGATAAACTTCTGAAGACACTGGAGCAATGTTTTGAGGGGTTTCAGTTTGGTTGTCGTGAACGGAATTCCATCAAACTATCCGGAATATATCCAAAGCCTATTTTAAATATTGCAGAGCAGTTTCATGATGTCTGACTTGGGGGGCAAAGTTTATGGGGTTGGCCCAAAATGTTTTCCCTTTTTAGCTTGCTGCCATGTATGGACTGTCAAGTAACTTTCCACATGACATGTTCAGCACAGCATGATTTTTGTTGGAAAGCTTCCACCCAGGTCAGAAAATGCTGTAGGGTGGAATATAATATAACCTTTTCAATGCTATTTCCAACAGAAATATATTGTGTAAATGTATCAGGAATTCTGAAAAGATTGATATCACACTTGGGTGAGAGTATGACAGGTAAGTTTAGAGAGAGAGCACGACAGAATGCCAACACTGCACACAGTGTAAATTGAGCATGGCCACAAACCAGCTTTGCTCAGTGGCCACTGGGGTGAGGTTGCTGTGCCTGGGTCTTGGATGCATGCTATGCACGGTGTGCACTGTGTGTATCTTGGCTATTGCTACAGGCTATGCACTTTGGGCACTTGTGTGTGTCTATGGTGCCATAGATTGGTTTCAGGCCATACACAGTGGGCACTGTAGGTGTGTCTTGGGCACAGCTGAGAGCTGACATTGGCTCATTGGGTGGATGGGGTGTGCCTTGGGCTTGGTGGAAAAATATTCTATGACCAAAATGTGGCCATACATACTGCCTAATGACTATAGTCCATTGCCATGCCCAGAAGTCACATAAAGTGATCAGGGGTGCCTGTGGTAAGGCCAAAGAAATGGCCGTGGGGAAAGAGACAACTGGTCATTTATTTTGGGGGGTCAGGGGAGCAAATCTTAGGAGGCACATTCAGTGTTTAGGAAACTTGGACATGGCTGAATGCCATGCTCCAGGCAAAGTGGCAATCGGAAATGGCTGAATGGGAAGTTCAGCTAAGTTACCATATATAGTTTAAAACACAAGTATGTGTTTACAAAAAAAACACTTTGGGTTCCTTGCCGTGTCTACCAAAGGAAGAGAGGACACAAACTCCAAAGGAAAATAAGTGCTCAAGGGGTAGGAGAAACAAAAAGGTTTAATGCACTGAGCAAGGTAGAGATGTTTGGGAGAGGATACAATTTACAGTTGTGCAGTTAGGTGGGCCTGCCTACCACCATGGTAGTACTGCCTGATTTAAAGATGGTGGCGAGGGATGCCAATTCCCCAAAATGCCTGGGGTAGCGCAAGTGACATCGCTCACCTGATAATGGCATCACAGAAAGTGACATCACACAACTAGTCCCAGTGATGGCATCACAGAAAGTAGCACAATAAGGCCTTTGACACTGATGACTTCACAGAAAGTTTAAATGAATGTCCAACTGAACAGACCTGGTATACTCTCCTGCCAGGTACTGATCCACATAGGATATTTTATACAGTTCATTTCCATCTCTCTCTTCTTGGTTTTCTCAGGATCCCCAAACCATTGACCTTGGCCTTGTCTCTGTGGTTCACTTGGGTCCCAGACCCATTTGTATTGGCTTCCCAGGACACTTGTTTTACTCTTCTCCAAGTGTCTACTGATATATTGTGTTTTTATATTTTTCTTAGGGTCTTTGTGTCACGCCGCGGGGAAACTGGCGGCTTTGGAAGAAGTGGAAGCTGCGACCGCCATAGCGGATTCCATTACGTTTTGTGTTTTGAGCTTGCGGTGCAGGTCTAGTCGTCGTTGCGACGTACCTGAACCGGTATTTAATCCTTTCCACTTCCGGGTTCAGGTGCGTTGCAACGTACAGTGTTTCGTCCTGTTCCTGCGCCGCTGCTACTTTTCGAAGTTAATTCCTTTTCCCTTCCGCTTCATTAGTTTCTTTCCCTCTTCCAGTCCTTTCGCTCCTTACCTGCTCTGGTAAATTCTTCTCACCTTCTTTCTCTCTCTCCCTTGTTCTATTCCGTTCCAATCTATTTCCTTCCCCCCCTTCCGCCTTGATCTTTTCCGTCTATACTTTTCCCGTCTTTTCTTGTTTTCCTCCTGTGTTCTTTCTCCTCGCTGTTCCTCCAGTTACCCCCCTCTGGCCTCTCTGTGAATTCCCGGATTCCGACCTCTGTCTGTTTTCAAGTTTGCCTCGTCCAGCCCTTCTCTGCTAAGTCTGCTGATGATTACTGTGTACCGACCTCTGTCTGCCAATTGGATTGCCTCGCCTCATCCTCTACAGTCTACTATTTAAGAACTTTCATCGTTCTGGTTCGTTCCCGATTCCTCTTTCTACTGCATCCTCAGGAGAGTCCATTACATCACTACGCTTGAAGATCTTTATCCTCCGGGGTTTTTTGTGCCTTTGGCTTTTTCCCCTTTGTACAGCGACCGAGGAGGGCTGCCACAGATCACCCAAAGGGTGTCACTGTGGCGTCCTACCTTGGTCGCCCCTCTCTTCAAAAAAAAAACAAGGAGGGAAGGCTCGAACTAAGGACAATCCAACGCTAACTCAACGTCGGAGACTTCAAGGTGAGGAGGAAGGGGAGGAAGGGGAGTCTCAGGAGGAAGAGGAGATTACCGACCTTCCTGACAGTTTGCAACGCCAGAATCTAGACATGGCCACTCCACAGCAAGTTCAGGAACTGGTAGCAGCCGTCCAAAACTTGAGCCTAGAAGTCCAGAATTTAAAGGGCGCTAATGCAGTTCTACAACAGAGGATGGCAGAGCGAGAACTACCGACAACCGATTTGCCTCCATTACCGTTAGTGTCTGGGAAGTTTGATGGGACGCCCAAAAGGCTAAAAGAGTTCTTAGATGCTTGTCACCTACATTTTTCATTTCGTCCACATGCCTTTACTTCTGGCCATACCAAGGTTGGGTTTATGATAACCCATATGTCTGGCAATGCCTTGGCTTGGGCCACCCCTCTGGTCAATAGAACAGATCCAGTGCTTCTGGATTATGAGGCTTTCAAGACCATGATGAAACAAACTTTCCTTCGAACAGAGAGCACTTTTTTAGCCTCCGAGGATCTATTGGACATCCGACAAGGGAATGCAGACTTAATGTCCTATATCACCTCCTTTAAACAGATCGCTGCGGAGGCTGGATGGCAAGAACAAGCTCAGTACGCCATCTTTCGGAGGGGTCTACGAGAAGAGCTAAAAGATGAACTAGCACGTATCGAACGCCCCTTAAATTTTGCCGATCTTATCACTGCAACACTTCGGATCGATTTCAGGCTGTCAGAACGGCGAGCTGAGCGACGTAAGATTAAGAGTGGTCTTCCGATGCCCCCAGCTACTTCTTCTTCAGCATCCCTTCCTCCTACTCGTCTCTCGCGTGAAGAGCCTATGCAGATCGGCACTACCCGTTCTCCTCTCTCTGCAGAAGAACGAAAGAGGAGGCGTGAAGGAAACCTATGCATGTACTGCGGATCTCCTAATCACCTGCTTCGAGAATGTCCTGATGTGCCTCCTAGACGCTCGGGAAACGAGTACCCTCGGTAAATTTGGGGACATATTACCGAGGGAAGGAGTCCAGTCCCTTTGTTACCCTCTCAGTCACCTCTTTGGAATGCTCTGACGATGATCGTCTTATGGTAATGACAGTCACTCTTCTGTATGGCCAGACCTCAATCCAGACTCAGGCTCTTCTGGATTGTGGAGCCGCAGGAAATTTCATCGATACCCACTGGGCAGAGAGTCAAGGACTGACTCGGATAGCTAAGACCGAGGATCAGACGGTGGAGGGAGTTGATGGCGAACCTTTGAGCTCAGGCCTTATTACCCATTCTACAGAAGTCCTCACCATGCGTATCATGCAACATACTGAACGCCTTTCTTTTGATATCATAAGAGCTGCTCATTTCCCCTTGATTCTAGGCATTGGATGGTTGCGTCGTCATAACCCTACCATTGATTGGTCTAGGAACCTGTTGAGTTTTCATTCAACCTTCTGTAAAGCAAGCTGTTTGCCGAAACCAGACTTTTCTACGATACAGACTTCCTGTGGGATGGAATCGAAGTCCATACATTGCTTACCATCCTATTTGAGCAGTTACGCTGAAGTGGTGGCAGAGAAGATTCCATTAGAGCTTCCTCCTCACAGACCTGAGGATTGTTGCATTGATTTTCACCCTGAGGCTTTAGTCCCTTTTGGTCGCATGTATCCCTTGACTTTGCAAGAAAGACATTATTTACGAGATTACCTAGACAAGAACCTAGCCAATGAGTTAATCAGACCTTCTAAATCTCCTGCTGGTGCCGCCCTATTCTTCATTCCCAAGAAAGACACGCAAGAACTACGACCCTGTATCGATTACAGAGGATTAAACAAGGTAACCATCAAGGACAGATATCCTATGCCTCTCATCTCTGAAATTGTTCATGCCGTCCAGTCGGCCACAGTGTTTACTAAACTAGACTTACGCAATGCATACCATTTACTTAGGATCCAAACCGGAGATGAGTGGAAGACTGCCTTTAGGACACCTTTTGGCTTATATGAGTATCAAGTGATGCCCTTTGGCCTGGTAAATGCTCCATCTATCTTCCAACGTTTCATGGACAGACTTTTTTCAGATATTCTGGGACACTCTGTCATCATTTATCTTGATGACATATTGGTCTTTTCCCACTCTCAAGTAGAGCATAACACTCATGTCAAGGAGGTATTTCACAGACTCAAAGAAAATCATCTCTCTGTCAAATTGGAAAAGTGTGTGTTTTCGGCCACGTCCATATCATATTTGGGATACATACTCTCCTCTGAGGGTATTGCCATGGACCCTCAGAAGGTCAATGCCATCCTAGATTGGCCGTCTCCTAAGTCCGTGAAAGACATCCAAAGATTCCTGGGGTTATCAAATTTTTACCGGAAGTTTATACCCAACTTCTCTCAACAAGTACTCCCGATGACCTCACTCCTTAAAAAGTCTTCCTCTCCCTTCCGGTGGTCTTCGCATGCCGAAGAGAATTTTCAACAACTCAAGCAAGCCTTCTGTTCAGCTCCTATATTAACACAACCTGACCAGCTCCATCCTTTTATCGTGGAAACTGATGCATCCTCTGCTGCAATCGGAGCAGTGTTACTACAAGAGCATGAAGGGAAGGAACATCCAGTGTCCTATTATTCCAAGACACTTAACCCCAGCCAACGTAACTACTCTGTGATAGAGAGAGAATTGCTGGCTATGAAATTAGCGTGCACAGAGTGGCGACACCTCCTCCAAGGTGGAGAACACCCTTTTAAACTTCGAACGGATCACAAGAATTTGCAGGTATTGCGTCAATTCGAATGTTACAACACACGACAGGCAAGGTGGGCACATTTTTTTGCCCAATTTGATTTCAACATTACTTATATCCCGGGTGAACAAAACTTAGTGGCAGATGCCCTGTCTCGACGAGGTGATTACCTGTCAGAACAAGAAACTACCCCTGAATTGATGTTTGCAAGATCTCGGATAATCGGAGCGGTGTCCACATTCCTGCAACAAGTTAAGGACGATTCTGGAGGGAGGTTTGAAGCAGAAAAGGATAACGTCAAGACCGATTATGTAATCAAGGAAGGTTTATATATGGTTAAGGACAAGTTGTATCTGCCAACTACGTCTTTAAGGAAGACAGCATTATCCTGGTGCCATGATACCAAGATTGCGGGCCACCGTGGGATTCGGAATACGCAAGAACTTTTATCGAGATATTTTTTCTGGCCTCGGATGAAGGAAGAGACTAGACACTACGTTCAGTCTTGTGTTACCTGTCTTCGTAACAAATATTCCACACAAAAGCCTTTGGGCTTGTTAGAATCCGACGCCATACCCACAGGTCCGTGGACCACAATCTCGACCGACTTCATTGTAGAGTTGCCAGTGTCTCAGGGTTGTACCTGTATAATGGTGGTAATCGATTCTTTCACCAAAATGGCACATTTTTCGCCTCTACCGGGTGTACCTTCAGCATCTCGCATGGCAGAAGTCTTCTTGAGCGACGTATTTAAGCTACATGGAATGCCTACTAAGATCATCTCAGACCGTGGCAGCCAGTACACTTCTCATTTCTGGTCTGCTTTATGCAAGCGACTAGGCATTGAAAGGGCCTTGACCTCGGGATTTCATCCACAATCAAATGGACAAACTGAACGTCTTAATGGTACATTAGAGCAGTATCTCCGGTGTTTTGTCAACCAACAGCAGGATGATTGGGTCCAATTGCTTCCTACGGCCGAATTTTCATATAACAACACCTGCCACTCTGCCTTGGGTTCTAGCCCTTTTTTCTGTATGTACGGGTATAATCCCCGTACCTTTCTTCCCTTGGTCAACATTGAGTCCTCGGTGCCCTCTGTGGAAGCTTCCCTATCTAATATTCGAGAAGCCCAAACCAAAGCTAGACAAGGACTCTTAGAGGCAAATGAAAGGAACCGATCCCAAGCAAATAGACACAGAAGACCAGTACCGAATTGGGAAGTTGGATCTAAGGTACTTCTGTCCACTAAATTTCTACCTCGTTGGGTACACCCATCTAAACTGTCCCCTAGATTTATTGGACCTTACAAGATAACACAAATGATCAACCCTGTAGCATTTCGCTTACAGCTACCTGCACAACTAAGTCGAGTACATCCGGTGTTTCATGCCTCTCAATTGAAGACCTTCATAGAAGATAAGTGGTTCCGAAGAAAGAAGAACACTCAGATCCCCTCAGACCCCACTGGAGACGTTTATGAGGTATCCCAAATTTGTGACTCTAGATTTCATAAGGGTCGTCTAGAATACCTAGTACACTGGAAAGGTTACCCTAAGTCTGAAGATACCTGGGAACCCAAAGCCCATTTAAATACACCTCTCCTGTTGCGCAAGTTCCATTCCAGACATCCCAATAAACCCGGAGGGGAGACCCTTAGGAGGGGGCATACTGTCGCCGCGGGGAAACTGGCGGCTTTGGAAGAAGTGGAAGCTGCGACCGCCATAGCGGATTCCATTACGTTTTGTGTTTTGAGCTTGCGGTGCAGGTCTAGTCGTCGTTGCGACGTACCTGAACCGGTATTTAATCCTTTCCACTTCTGGGTTCAGGTGCGTTGCAACGTACAGTGTTTCGTCCTGTTCCTGCGCCGCTGCTACTTTTCGAAGTTAATTCCTTTTCCCTTCCGCTTCATTAGTTTCTTTCCCTCTTCCAGTCCTTTCGCTCCTTACCTGCTCCGGTAAATTCTTCTCGCCTTCTTTCTCTCTCTCCCTTGTTCTATTCCGTTCCAATCTATTTCCTTCCCCCCCTTCCGCCTTGATCTTTTCCGTCTATACTTTTCCCGTCTTTTCTTGTTTTCCTCCTGTGTTCTTTCTCCTCGCTGTTCCTCCAGTTACCCCCCTCTGGCCTCTCTGTGAATTCCCGGATTCCGACCTCTGTCTGTTTTCAAGTTTGCCTCGTCCAGCCCTTCTCTGCTAAGTCTGCTGATGATTACTGTGTACCGACCTCTGTCTGCCAATTGGATTGCCTCGCCTCATCCTCTACAGTCTACTATTTAAGAACTTTCATCGTTCTGGTTCGTTCCCGATTCCTCTTTCTACTGCATCCTCAGGAGAGTCCATTACATCACTACGCTTGAAGATCTTTATCCTCCGGGGTTTTTTGTGCCTTTGGCTTTTTCCCCTTTGTACAGCGACCGAGGAGGGCTGCCACAGATCACCCAAAGGGTGTCACTGTGGCGTCCTACCTTGGTCGCCCCTCTCTTCAAAAAAAAACAAGGAGGGAAGGCTCGAACTAAGGACAATCCAACGCTAACTCAACGTCGGAGACTTCAAGGTGAGGAGGAAGGGGAGGAAGGGGAGTCTCAGGAGGAAGAGGAGATTACCGACCTTCCTGACACTTTGACCCATGTGTTATCATCAGCTTTAGTTCATGCTTCCCCAAACTTCATTAAGCTGCACTTGGTCAGTTCCCAAGTCCTTTCTCTCCACCACCTCTATCTCCACATGGGGTATTCCACAGGGCTCTAACCTCTCACCCTGACTCTTCAATCTCTTCTTGGCCCCTTTGGCCCACCTTATCTCTACCATTTACTCTAACTTTCAGTGTTATGCAGATGACACTCAGCTCTCCTTCTCCCTACCCTCAGCTTCCTCTTCTCTCTTGCTCATTCCTAACTGTCTATCCATGAATCAGGACTGGTGCCCCTTCAACAATCTCTGATGTAATGTCAGTAATACTGAGATCCTTGTCATTGGGACCCCTGCTCCTGCTTTCCCTCTCTCACTATGGCAGCCCGCCTTGAGAATTCTTCCTTCACCTTCCTGTGAGGCTGAACACCTGGTGTCATCTTTGACTCCATTCTCTCCTCACATCACACATGTGTCCAAGAAGGCCCACTACCAGCTGCACCTCCTCAGAGGTATTCTTCCTTTCCTTACTTTCCCCCACAAGCTCACTGTCTCCACATGCCTATCTCTCTCGAGGCTGGACTATTTCAACAGCCTCTTTCTCAATCTCCTACTCTCCGTTCTCTGCAACTAATCCAGAAGGCAACTGCGAAACTTGTCCTTGGCCTCAAGCCCAGGGACCATATCTCTCCAGCCCTGAAATCTCTCCATGGCTCCCGGTGTCTGCAAGGATCAAGTTCATGACCCTCTGCATCATTCACCTGGCTTTCTGGGGCTGGGCCCACACTACATCCAACTGTCTCTTCCTAAGCACCTTCCTTCTCGAGCTCTTCGCTCAGTCACCTCCAACTTTCTAAGGGCCAGACGCTTCTCCAGGCATAGAGTAGGTGGTAGATCTTGGTGCTCTGCAGGTGCCTCCCTCTGGAATGGCCTCCCTGCCCCTCTCAATGTTGAGCCACACCACCTGAAGTTCCAGAAGAAGCTCAAGACGTTCCACTTTGCTTCTGCTTTCTCTCTCTCACACTCTCCCATGCTGACCAACCTCTATGCTGCGCTGACTGGCTGCCTGACTACCCTAAGAGTCTCATGAGTACCTGGCCTCCCTTGAACGGTAGCCCCTGCACTACCTCCAGGCCTAACGTGCACTTAGGGCATGTATCTGCAACACTACAGTCCCCTGCATCCTTAAACTTACCCAGAGCTGTGTTTCCCTTGCTGCACTTACTCAGGCCATTGCTGCCCTGATTGCACTTACCCCTCCTTCCCTTCTCCCTCCCCCTGCATTTTGCGTCCCAAACTTGCACGATCTGAATGACACAAGGCCTAGTAAGATTGTTTGTTTTGTGACGTCCTGCTCGGGCTTCTCTGACTCTATGCGTGAGCTTCGGATCCTTCTCTCTCTTCTCCCACTGTTGTGTGCATCCCGGTTATGTTATGTTATACAAATTTATAAATCACACATCCACCCAATAGCACCCTGGTGCTAGGACCATACCAAGCACAGCTGACACAAAACACCCCAACATCTTAAATAACCAAGTATTCAATAAGGGTCTAAACTCAAAATGATTCTCAATGCTCCTAATAAAGAAAGGAAAAGTGTTCCACTACTTGATGGCTGCAACAGAGAGTGCCGGACCTCTGGTACTAAATAGCCAAAATCGAGTAGTGGTAATCAACCAAGCATTGTACTAATGAAGAGTCCAGGATGGGGTATAAGGAACAAACTTGTCCTGTAAAAATGCAGCCCCTGGTATGCCTTATGTACAAGGCACAGGGATTTGAATTCAACCCTTTAGGGACGAGAGTGAAGCACCAGGGAAATGTAAGCCCCATAAGGGGTGCCAGTAGCAATCCGAGCTGCCAGATTTTGAAGTAGCTGCAGCCGGCGCTGAAGATAAAGGGGCGGGGCTAAGAACAGTGAGTTGCAATAATCAATGTGGCTTAGAATAAGTGAGGCGACAACCAGAAGCTGAAGATGAGATGGCAAAAAAGGCAAAACTCTGCAGAAAACCTTTAATTCCTGCTTTGGGTTCATCGGGTTGGCCTGCGCATCATCCCTCCAGGAGGTATCCCAAGTCTTCCAAGTCTTCCATATACTGGCTTTGTCTTTGCTTTCTCGTGGTCTGCCACTTCCTGGCGTCCCAGTCAACAGCTTCTTCCCATGTTTCTGCGCTATTCAAGCTTCGCTCTTGGTGGCTCAAGCACAGGCTTGACACACGAGACAGTGCTTATTCCCACTTGTACTTCTGGCAACCAGTAGGCAGCCTCTAAGAACTAGACTGCATATGCGGTTCCCATCAGTATTCCTCATTGTTCCAGCTTTCCTCCTCATCACAGTATGGAACTGATGCCACGATATAGTTCAGTAGCAATCTTCTTCATATCAGTATTTTTCTGGCACTTGGATTCTACAATTCTGCAGAGATAGATAAGGGTGTTGGGGACCACAGGGTACTGAGTGGGGTGGAAGGAAGGAAGGGACAGAACTGAAGGAGGGGAATACTGCGTTGTCCCTAGGTACTCTTCACGGGTCCCATGGAGGGATTCCCTCCCCATGAGATCTACACGCCGAGTACCACCCAGGAGGACTATCAGGTAGCACCCTCACCTCCCTGGCCTCATAGCTCATAGGAAGGGGCTTCTCCCATGGAAGCAGTGAAAATACCCTGGGATTCGTCCCACTATCTAAATTTACTTTTCAATGTTTCAAAGTAAACAAAACACTTTATATGCTCTAGTCAGACAAACAAAAGACAAGAAAACAGGAAGCTACAGTGACTGGAGAAAAAGGTAGCTGGCAATTTGAGGCTGCCAGCTTCCATTAGTATCCCATTATGCAGTGGGCTGAAAGTTAAGCGCTCTATTCATTTCTTCATGGTAAAAAGGAGCAAGGCTTAAATACATAGATGGCCATTTGTTTCTGAGTTCAATGGGTATGAAAGAGGATAGTTTATGAATATTAATGAAGATATCCATGAAGAAGATCTATTATTTAAAATAACCAACTTTCCTTTCTTCATTATGGGCTACTCATGCTTGAGGGTGAGTGAGGACTATTGTATTGCTAGATACACACACATAGTGAACCTTCATATAGCCTCATAGACCGAGAAGGGTTCTGCGGAGGCAAATCTGAGGGCCATAGGTTGGTGAAGGGTCATTTTCCCCAAGCGATAATGACCCTTCCAGAGATCTATAAGAGTATTAGCACATGGTGGTAATAGCAATACATGTATTGGAGTTGTGGTAGTAAAGTAAATTGTTTTTGATTTATAATATTTCAAAACTTATGTTGTTTTTTTTATAAGACATGCATTCTAATTGTAAACCTGGTTGAAATGGAATCGTTTTTACATGAACTTGCAGAAGGTGCAATGTTAAGGTGAATGGGTTTTCTTAAAAAAAAAAGAGAAGCATTGTTCTATGTTTTAGTTTTCACTTCGGTGTGCTAAGTTAAGTTGGATTGCCAACTTCATTTTTCCTCAAAAATGCATTGCCTTTTTTGAATGCAAAGAAAAACATGTTCGTTCACTATTTGGCTACTTCTGAAGTAGCAATGTCTAAACATTCTGATTGGCTGAAAGGCAGTCGATAATGATTTCCAGTGATAGTATAGAGTACATCACAAAGACTTTTGCCTATTTGCCCAGACGGTAACATTACTTAGAACATTTTCTCTTCTCTGATTCACAAATGATATGTTACTATGTTTGAATAGAAAGTGAAGGGTCTTCTTGCTATGCAAACATATGTATTGCCTGATTTATACAAATGTTTTAAATGGTACTATCCCATGTTTAAACATAAACATTTTTGTAAATCAGGGCCAATGACTGAAATTATTCAATCAAACCAATGTTCCCTTTCGATGTAAATGCATCACAGAGCAGTCCAAACATCAAGACAGTTATCCTAATATATTACAACAATGTACCAGCAATATGTTGTAACAATGGACAATAAATAAACCATCTCCAAAACAATGCTTATAAAATAGAAATATTATTACAAACCAAACAGTTAATTAAATCCTATTAATACAATATACTCTATACTCTTCCAGTAATGTCGCATTCCAATATGGCCACTGCTGTTGCAGGCAATGATGGCCCTTCCTGTCGACTTAATTTCAGTTCTACTGTTGGTGCTGCCACTTTCGGCGAAATCTATTTTAATGACGATATTTGCTATGCAACTTAGTGGCTCCATGTGTCGTTTGCTGCACATGGCCTCAGGAATCCTAGGGTGCGTCCAGCCAAACATCAGGATTCCGGTGGATGGGAGCACCAGGTAAAAGAAAAAGCCTGCGTAACGAACAAGCTGCTGGGAGCTTGCACACGTTTCCCTGGACCACCTGTCTCCCCTCATCTCTCTTTGCTCGATCCTTTTTCCATCTGCATTAACGCCCCAAAATCAAACCCAAACGTCTTAATTACCTGCATCCACAAATGATGCTGTCTCTGCCCATCCACCTCTCAAAAGCTGCAGCACCCTCCTCTCCGGCTCATTTGATCACCATGACAACGAAATAGGCACTCTACGCCCAGTAGTCATTTCAAGGACAGCCATTTTATGTGTAGTTGTATTAATATGTTGCAGGCAAAAAACGTGCCACAAGTACTCTGTGGCCCATTATTTGTCCTCAAATAAATTGCCCATTAACTATAGGAGGGACAGCATAAAATGCTTGGGGGACAGGTGGGGTGGAGGACAGTTCTGAACGCTGGTCATGAGTGGAGCCATTAATGCATTCAACTGTTAACCCACCCCTTCCTCTGAACTCAGGAGGCCTAATAGCTATTACACCTTCCTTTGGCCCGTTAGATGCATGCATATTTCACCCCGGTTCCGAGGATATTTAGTTTCACAAAGATGCTAGTCATTGGGGGCATGGGCCATCTAAAAGCTGAGCCCAGCGGTTAAGCTTTTGGCTTCATCATAGAGCTATGTTGATATCACCTGGGCAGTTTTTTGTCCTCTGTCACTGTGCATTTGCAGCTGCTGCTGCTGCCAGGTTACTGATAGTTTATATGTAAATACTCAGCTCGCCCAGGTCAGAAATGTGATATGCTCATGGGGTAGCACCCCATTCCGATCGGCACCCCTGGTCGAAGCTAGAGTGCTGACTTTTGCATGAACCCATCGCCCTTTGGGGGGGGGGGGGAGCCGTAGCAAGCCAGGGGCTGTGCCGCCCCGGCTCTTAGCTCACCCGATGTTACTCCAGTATCACACTAAAGCCCACAGCGGCAGGAAGTAATGGGCTGATAATGGACCTCAACCTCGGTAATGAAAAGGGGCTGGATGTAGAGTGACCAAGTCATAATGCTATATGTGTGGTCGGTTCTAAGTTCCTAGATTGCCCGTTTTCTTTTTCCACTGAGTTTTTTGTCGAATATTTTCTGCCGAAAAAAGCTCATCTACATTTTTTTTTACGGGGGGGGGGTCCTCCCAAGCTTCCCCTTCCCCAAATATCTAGTCCCTATTACGCACACTTCCTACCAATTATATCCCTTTACCCACCAACCCAATATTTTCTGCAAAAAAGCATACGAAAAAAAGCCTGCCGATGTAACAATGTGGTATGGTGTGGTCCCATTTGCAAACGCCATGTGTGGGAAGATGTTGGCATACGTACTTAAGGAAACACTTAGAGAAACACGTATATTAATATTAATTGGCCTTTGAAAAAAGAAAAAGCGTTTGACTAAATAAATACATTTGGGAATTCATGATGGGCTAAACAATGTCGTTTGGAAATGATGAGGGAAAAGAAATACGGTGTTTTTGAGGAAAAGTAGAGACATGTTTATATATCCGTTTTTGCGATATTAAATGTAGTGCATTTTGCTGACCGGTGCATATGTGCTTAGTTCATTATTGCTTTCTTCTTGAAATATGTAATGGTATACGGGAACAGAACTTTTTTTTTTGTCTGTAGGGTGTTCCTTCAGCCTAAAAGATAATAAAACCAAAACGTATCTTTCTGTCATATTCTCGCGATAGCAATAGTTCGCAAATTTATGTGCTGATAAAAAAAGAATGTTTTCCTCTGATGTCTAACTCCTATCACTTCATAACTTATCTCTGGGTGCCTCGCTTGGAAATGAAGCAGACTGGAAGAAGGCGGCTCGTCGTGGTGCCTACGGGTACCTAGAAGGTCCAAAAGCTATTTTTCTTGGCTGGGGAATATGTTCCAAGCAGCGCAGTTCAAGGAGGGTATCATGATGGCATCCTTTAAAACTTCGCAAGGTATATTTCAGTACTGGCAGCTGTATGCCCACTGCCAAATTTGGAAAGATTTTTTTGCGCCTTTGTCCTTCCAATTCCATTACAAGTAACTGCTGTTGGAGCTTTGTTTGACAGACTGTTTTCATTGCTTGACAGCGACACCCCTAAGCGACCACATGCAGCTGTCAGGCAGCTGAAAGCGAACTTCGTGCTTTTCATTGTTCATGCACAAAATATACACGAATACCGATAATGGCAGAAAAAATGCCCATGTGTAATTGCACTATTTTCAGCTTTTATCATCGTGCTTTTTCACAAGTTCTCTCACACAGTGTCTATGATTTTCCAGCCATCAGTACTTTACATGGCAAATGAGGGGAGAGCGACAATTTAACGCATGTAGATTAATATAGTAATATTTTCAGGGTGAGAATTTTAAGTTGGCATCGGGCTCAATGGATGAGGGCAAGAGAAACCATTGGGCAAAGATGATTAGATGCAGTTTGGCACTCACCTCTGATGTCCACCTTGAACCTTAAGCCTGGGGAAGTGTATTTGAGCAAATCCTGAATCACAGGTCTAGCCCCATTGCTTGGGGTGTGTTTGGATTAAATGGTATACATAAGCCTGCATGCTTTGAATGTTGGATACGTCTTGTAGGCAGAGGCAAAGGCATGAGGTTGCTAAAGCAGTTGCACTAGAATTTAGCTGTTTGAAGGAGTGGGAGAAAAAAAATAAGATTTAGTTGAGGTGGAGTTAGGCCATTTATTTTACGTGACTAGTGCTACTTTTTAATTGTGATATGGTTTGTAAAAAATAAAAACCTTACACATATTAATAAAATAGCAAAATCATTGTACATACATTTTAGAAAGACCTATATAAAACCTTACACTTTACAGCAACCCCTACAAAAACAACCCGAGTAATCATAAGAACACCATAAACAACAATAACATTCATTAAACAGCTTAATCAATAGTATAATGCCACAAATTCTCCTCACTGAAAAATAGCCGACACATACCGAAAGCGCCCATTTGGAACCTCTTACAATCCTAGCCCATAGGTTCTCACCCACGATTTAGAAAGTGTGCAAAATGAATGGTTCTTTCAGTCCTAATATTTCGGCTCTGATGAAGAGTTTCTGGAACCACCGCAACAACAGAACCGCTTAGGTATTGGCAACTGTTGCCTACGTCCTATAATTTCAAGGGCATGTTGAATCTAATCTAATTTTCAGAAAAGGTTTGCACGGTCCCCTACAAAAAAGTCGCCCTCATTTGTGCGCCCCCGCAGTCACAGCGACTTTGGAGGCGTACAAAATTAGGCTGACATTTACTGCGCCCAAGCAGAGCGGGGGTTGCAGGGGTGTCCCCCGCTCTTCCTGGGCGCAGTAATGGGGTAGGTGGTTGCGGGGGTGTCCCCCGCTTACCATTTCGAAAAGCGGGGGGACACGTAAAAAAAAAGAAACAAAAAAAAAAGCACCCTGAGGCGTCAGCTCCAACCCACGTTAGTGGGAAGAGCTGACACCGCAGGGATCACAGAGTGCGGGCGGCACACGCAGAAGTGTGCCGCCCTAAAGGTAAGTGGGGTGGGGGGTTGGGAGGGGTAATGCAGGCCAGGGAAAGCGGGCACAGTGATCCATATGATCACTGCGCCGTAACTGCCGTCGGCATTTTCAGCGTCACAGTTGCGGGCGGCGCAGTGATCACATAGATCCGTTTGCACCATCTAGCATCTGGGAATTTAATCAGGTAAGAAGGCAGCGTACCCAAAGCCTTCTCATCCCTACCTAACCCTGCAAACATTTTATTTGTGGGTAGGTTTTCACTAGTGTCCATCCATCTATCAGACATCATTTCCTTTTGGCCAAGTCTGGGTTGGGGACATAATTATATTGCTAAGTAAACTCCTACATTTACATGTCACAGCCCTCTGTTGAAGAAGCGAGTTTTATGGCCTGAAACAAAGAGTGCCTCAGAGGATCCAATATTGTAAGGATTTCCAATTAACGATGGTCTTAATCGAGATGAGTCCTAGTTTGTACCACCTAATAACTGAAATGGGTATATAGGTATTTATTTGTATTTTTAAAACACTCACACAGCCCAGGGGCATCAAGGCGCTGTTACTGAATTTTTTGTTGTTGTTGTCTTAGTTGCATATTTATAATGAGCTTAAATACCCAGAGGTTTCTAAGCGCGGACCCGGGGATCGAACCTGTGTTGCTTCGTGTCATCTTGCTTCCAAGGCGAGCACGTTGCCACTGAGCTATCCTCCTGGGACAAGGAAGGAAGATAATCCTAGAACTCACCTCCAAAATAAATCCTCCAATTGGTCCTATCTGGACAGATCCTTCATATTGATTATTTCTAATCCTTAATTTACAGCTGGTATAACTTTCGAATTACTGGCAGGAATTAATATTTCCCATAGTCCAGATTATTCGAATCAACTAAAATGAGAAGTATCCTTCAGCTGGAATAGAAGAGATGAGGTAGATGATCTACACAAAAGAGGGAAACCTAAAAAGGTACATTACTAAAAGTAAAGTAAACTGCGATAATAGCCTTGTTGACGTTCCACTTATAATGGCACAGTTTACTAGATTTTGAGAAATTCATTATTCTAGTTTTGGTCCTGTTAACTGCCATGTAATTTGTTGTAATATACGAGGTCATAGTATCTAAAGACCTCTGTAATCACAGTGGAATAATAATCCTAGATGACCAGGTCATCAGCGTATTGAAGCCAAATAATGTTTTACCTTCCCAGAGCACAAGGAAACACTCTGATTTTATTGAGATACTCCCCTAAATCAGAGCTGTACAAGCAAAACAAGGCTGGAGCAAGTACACAGCCTTGTTGTAAGCCATTGCTTGCAACACTAGGATCCGAGAGAGTACCGGTTGTATTTAAGTGGATCTGAAAATAAGTTTTTAAATGGAAGTCAATTTCTTGTCAGTAACTAGAGAGTGAAGAAAAAGTGCAAGAATTGTTTGGAAGACGGCAGAAAAAGGTCTGCACCCTTAACACAATTTAGTAACAAGATTGAATACAAGTTGCAAAGACCACGTTTTGGAATAAGTTGGAGGCATGAGGGTACTTTCAGTGGGTGTCCTGGGTCTGCTAACATCTTGTGATAAGATCAAATACAAGTTTTGAAGAAAAATTGAGTGAGGCAAGAGGGGAATATGTCCAGAGCCTGACACTGAGTGTCATCTCTTTTGTGAGGAGACAGAATACTTTTTGCAAAGAAAAACGGTTAGAATGTGTTGGTGGAAGGAGAGTATATTGAGTAGTAGCACTGAGTGTGCTAACTTTTTTGAAGAGATCGGAGAAAATCCTTGTTGTTAAGAAAATGTCTTAGAATTCATTAGTGACAGTATATTCAATGACTTTTACTCAGTGTGTCTTCTTTTTCTGATGAGAAATAATAATAGCTGCAAGGGGGAAATATTTAGTGCTTGTACTGGGTGTGACACCTTTTTTTGACGAAAGAGATAAAGTACTTGCTCGAAAGAAGAATTTTGAGAAGTCTTTCAGAGCAGGAGTACATGAAATTAATTTTGTAACTGAGTGTGCCATCTTTTTGTCAGAAGGCAAACTATTCTTTGTCACGATAAAGCCTTGAAGGCTTTACAGGTAGAAGGGGCTTCTTATTACTAGTAGTACGAGTATCATTAATTATTCTTTGGCTGTGACTGAGTGTACCATCTTTTAATGATGAGATGAAACACTAGTTGTGATAAGCAGCGTTACAAATGATAGACGTGAGTCCCGTGCCGCCTGATCCTAGAGAACCTAGGTAAACCTCACTGAAGATGCCCAATGAAGCAAGACATATCTGGGGCTGCTTGTGGTCTCTTGCAGAAGGGATGTGACCTAGCAGATCAGGCTGGACTGCACCTTTTTATATGATTTGATTTGATTTGCACTTTTGTACCATGCACATGATGGACTTAAATGGACACAGGCGCAGATGATTCGACAAAGAGGAAAAAAAAGAACTGGTGATTAGCTATTCCAGACATTGGTCAATATACAGAACCATAGGTCCTCTCAGTTACTATTTTAGTAGATAGGTTTTGAGGGCTTTACGAAACGGAAATATGGATGCCAATATTTTAATCTCCCGAGGGAAGCTGATCCGCAATCTAGGGCCTTGTACTGAGAATCTATCACCCCTATAGACACAAGAAGAAAGTGGGATTGTCAAGAGCAGTTGGCACCCTGAGCGAAGAGTCATTGGGGGTTGATATCTGTTGATTCTATCCACCAGATAGGAATGGGCAAGACTATTGAGGCCAAGATTTGGTGCATACCTGAAGCTCGCGAATGTCCACCTGAGCTAATTTCAATTATTTCTTCTTTGTACTCTTCAAATCAGACAAAAGTTTTATTTGGTCTGGGGCGGAGTGCACAAAAGCATTGAATGTATGCAGGGGAGTGAGGCAGGTTGCCACAGTACAGCTTGAAATGTCCACCCACTGGAATTCTACTTTGCACATGTTGGATCAGCTAATTGACTCAATAAATTCCATCATTGACTATTAGTACAGTCAAAGCCACATGTTAGGTGGCTCATTCTTTACGCAAAACTGTCTGATGTCTGTGGTATTCTATACCCTTTTGTGGAGCACACAACACATGTTAGTTGCACTGTGGATAATCAAAAGAGGCACTGCCACTATTGTACCTACTAGAACTCAGCTGGTACAATATGAAGAAGGACTCTGATTTGGCCAGTGATGGGGCTACATTGCACCTAGTGTGGTATCCCATTATCTGCTTGGCAGCTGCATGAGAAATCTAAGAAGCCAATACAATGAAGCACCATGGAAATGTTCAAAGATAATGTTATGATGAGTGAGGAAATAACATTGTGTAAAGTACAGTGTTGTGAAGAAAAGGCAACAACCCCTGTCCTCAACACAAAACAATACATGTCAAAAAGGTGGTCTCCTTCTCATCAAGAAGTCCATTGCAAGCATACGCCATCTGATCCATATGCAAGAAAGACGAATGACATGATAGTTTATTTATATAGCCCCTATACACAATGTGTTTCAAAGCGCATCAAGGCAAGGGAGAGAACAAGGGAAAATACAATGACATTCTTACAGGCCATGAACAGTAAGGATGTGAAATTAACTATCATACTCGGCCTGACGACATTTCAGATAGTGCAAGAGCTAAGACATAGATAAGGAAGGGAGGGGGGGGAAGTGGGAAGGAAATGGAAACCGACAGTCGACTACTGTACTAGGCCTGACGACATTTCTGGTAGAGCTGGAGAAAAACAAAAGGTGAGGGAGTGGGGTGCAGAAGGGAGGGGAGGAACAAAACAAGTGACTATCGTACTAGGCCTGATGACATTTCAGATAGTGCTGAAGGGGGAGTGGGGAGGAAAAAAACAGTAACGGGAGGGTGGAGGAAACAGACGAAGTTGCTATCATATTAGGTCCAGGGACAATTCTGATAGAGTAAGTGCAAAGAAAAAAGTAAGGGGAGGAGATAGGAAAGGGAGAAGGGAAAGGAGGAGAGAACAGAGAGTAAGCAGTCAAAAAGAGTGGAGAGCGAATACAATTGCAAAAGTCAGTAGTAACACATAATGTTGCAAGCCGGGATACAGGATGAAGATGGGACAGCATGATTAAGGGCCACCATGAGTACAAGATGCAAAAGAAGTCCAGCATGAGAGTTGAGAAAGAGTGACGCACCGTGAATGAGTGAAGTCCATAAAAGTCAAATCCAGCATCGGCCACAAGACAGTGATGGTGAAACGAGAATGTATCAGGACAGACTCCTGCAGAAGTAGGCTGGAGGAGGTTGAGAGGGAGCAGGGTTGAAGAATCAAGCAAAACAGGCAACACCTGTGTGCGAGAAGGCGGGGGGCACAAGGGAACATCAAACTGGGACAAGAGGGGGGATGGCCTGTGGGGACAGAGGGAGTAGCACATGTTGGTGCATGCTTACCTGCTGTCTGAGCAGGGGGTCGGGCCCTGGGTCCTCCCGGTCCAAACAGGAATTGCCCTTTTCTTCGACTGCCCTTCACTGCAGACGCCCGGGCTAGAGACAATCTAATAGTTAAGAGCAGGAAGGAAGGGGCAGGGCTAAGAAGGTGGGTGGTGCTTAGGCCAGGTAACCTAGATCCACTTGCACCTGCTCCCCATCTGCAAAGGAAGAGAGGCTGGAGGGCTCTTTAAGTAGGGAAACAGAGCGGCAAGCGGGAAGGCACCAGGTGGACGGGGCTTGCTAAGTGGTGAAAAAGAGCAGCAAGCAGGAAGGCACTAGGTGGGTGGGGCTTGCTAAGTGTTGAAAAAGAGCGGCAGGCAGGAAGACACCAGGTGGGCGGGGCTTAGGCCAGGTGACCTAGATCCACTTGCACCTGTTCCCCATCTGCAAAGGAAAAGATGCTGGAGGGCTCCTTAAGTAGGGAAACAGAGAGGCAAGCAGGAAGGCACCAGGTGGGCGGGGATTGCTAAGTGGTGAAAAAGGGTGGCAGGCAGGAATGCACCAGGTGGGCGGAATTTGCTAAGTGGTGAAAAAGAGCAGCAGGCAGGAAGGAACCAGGTGGGCGGGGCATAGGCCAGGTGACCTAGATCCACTTGCACCTGCTCCCCATCTGCCTATTGAAACAATGGAAATGGAGAGCATGTTGGACACACTCAGCAGTCAATAGGGAATCCACAATCTAAATAGGTGCACAAGAACATACAGCTGACCTTCAGCAGTTCATGTTGTTTTTATGTCCAGCCCCTTGCTTTGAATGACAATAGACACTGAAGTCAGACTGCTCAGAGGTAAATGCTGTTTCCCAACTCCAACACGGAAACACACTGCGCACACCACACGCACCGCAAGGCAAGGGGTTTTTAAGTTCAGCCCCTTGCTTTCAATGCCAATAGACACTGAAGTCTGACTGCTCAGAGGTAAAAGCTGTTTCCGGAAACACACTGCGCAGGTCACTAAATAAATTGTGCCTGTCTAAAGATCTGGTCCTGCAGGTATTTACTAATGTTGCATAAGAATGAGGGGAGAACTGAACAATTAACTGTCAGGGTTCGAGCATCAGCGATACATGGTCCACTGAGACGAATGTTTACTCGGTTTATTTACGATCATTCTACAGCGATCCTAACTGGTGGGCGGCAGTTCAAAAGAGATTTGGTATGGATAAGGTCTGGGATGTCGTCCTTTTCAGTTTATGGTGATCCTTCCTCCTGCAGAGGTATTGATAGGCCCAGGAGTAGACTACATGGCCAGCTATAAATGAAAAGGAATAAACAAACGGTGAGACAAGCTCTTTGTAAAGCTCTGGGTACCCAATGATGACTCTGACATCTATTGATGTTCTAGTTGTTCCTTTAATGAGTTTCCAGTACATCTTTTATGTTTCTTATGTCAAGTTCATCAGAGCTCCAGGCAACCATGCACCGGCATCCTCCCAGGTGGGCTTCATCTCACCAACTCTCTCACTCATTCTCACCAGCAAGATTTCATGTCACTCACTCAGCATTCTACTCATTCTGCAAAGACAACATGGAAACCAAATCACTACACTCTTCCTTGTATTTCTCTCCACTATGCTTCTTGCTATCTCGTAGAGTCCCAGACTTGTCAAGCACCCTTTCTGCTTCTATAATTAATTGGATTTGGGTTCGGTCCCGACCCCCGTGAGTTCCCCAAAACTTATCCTCTCGCATTCTTCCGTGCCAGTCAATGGCATCTGCTGTCAGAGCTGTTCATGTGCCAGGAGGTATGTGTCTGATAAGTCTCTTTAAGTATGCCTGCATACTCTTTAAGTATGCTGATGTCCATGGTCATTTTTGGGTTGTGACCATTACAGGAATCAGACTGTCTAGTAGGTGGACAATGTCCTGTGGGCTAGGCAGCAAGGGGGACCCTATTACCATACCATTGTTGAACACACAGAGCGGAAAGGTTTATGGGGTCCGACTTGGCTACAGTCTGGAACTGCATCCCCCCCACCCTCTGAATGCTAGACTGGGATTCCATATTGTTTTATTCTTGCAGACCCAAATCAACTGGACGAGTGCGCCACACATATCCATGCTGTATGCCTCTCTGAGATTTTTTTTAAATTATTTTTATTTATTGTGTTTTGATTCCCAAATGAAAAAAACATATGAGAAACTTTCACAAATACAAAACTTAAGAAAACACTCATTTAAAAATAAAGCAACTACAATCCAATTATGCACAATAGGATAGGAAGAGAGAAAGAAAAGGAAGAAGCCAGACACAGGGATAGACCAGAGTCTCACAAAGTTGGGGTTATTATAGTCCACTGAAGGTGCTTTACATCCCCCTTTATTCCTCTTCTTCAGATGTAACCTATCTCAACCTGTTCAGCACTTTGAAAAGGAAGTCACATAACACCAGAATTAAGCCCTGTGATTGACCATTCATCAGACTACACCACCAGGCTTCTTTGCCTAGCGTCATGTCTAGGTATTTCTCCCGTTCTTCCTTCAGGGCCCTACATCCCATCACCAAATGTTTTGTAGTTTCTTTCATTCCGGCCACACCACACAGTCTACAACTCAGATTTCCTGCTACCCCTTTCCACTTTGCCACTCTCACCAATGTTGGTAATTGGTTCAAGCATAAGCGCAGATACAATATTCTCCTTCTTGGGCACGGGAATATTGCTCGCGTTTATAGACTAGCTTGGCATATTCCCTCTATAAGGAATATTATGGCAGCGCATCTGCTGTTTTCCCCCAATCATGTTGAAAAAGCTTTTTTTTTTTTTACCTTAGCTAGATTTAAGGTAAACTCCTCTCTGGAGGATCCTATTTCAATCAATAAGGCGTTCATTTGTTCTTTCAAGTTTGCAATTGACATCCCCGAGGTGCGTGTTTGCACTTCACCCCATTTCTCATATAAGAAGTATGTTGGTGGATTTAGGAGTTTCGCATATACCAACATTTTCTTCCACAGAGCCCTGGTGGGCAAGGAAACCAACCCAAACTAATGTCTTATTACTGAGTTTGGTGTAGAACTTGCCAACCTTAAAGTGTTCTTCCAGAGCATGCCTTGGATCTTATTTAGGCTATCCCTCAAATCAGTAAGATTAATGTTAAACCCATAGAGAATTATTGTCTCGACTTGCATCAAATAGAATTCAATCAATGGGGTCAAGGAAAACGCACATAACTGTGCATACACCCGTTTCATTTTTGTTAACTAAGGTCCATATTTCGAATTTAAATATAGTATTCCTCCTTGTTTTGAGGCAGAGTTCAAAACGTCATAACCCAGGTAAGTCAGAGCTGTCACCCGCTCAATATCGTTGGGGCTTCTCTTGGTTGAGAATACACAAACTCTTGATTTGAGGCCATTTATTTTTAAATTGTTTCCCACAGCATACAAGTGGAACAGTGCAAGTTTAGGCTGCAGCCCTATTGGCGTGAGGTCGAACAGGACTACTTTGTCCACAAAAGCAATCCAATCCAGCATTACTGAACCCAGCCTCACTGGATGGCAGAGGCGTTGCTGGCGGGGGCTGAGGGGTCTATGGCCCCGGGTCTTTTGGCTGTAGGCCCGGATAGAAGTTCAGTGGCTACAACCAAAAGATATAGCTAGTCCCGAGTCTGGCCAGTTTCGACATTAACTTAGCCCCTTATCTTTTCCAGACCTAGCAACAACCCTGCTGGATTGGTAAGGACTCCCTCCCACACTCTATCCATGTCTGCAGTATACAAGTTATAGAGTGTGGGAGCCACCAGAGAGCCCTGCCTCAGCCCCACAAAGGTTTTAACCGATGCTGTAATAGCCTCACCCCTATCCAGACATACTCATACTGTTGTGTCTGCATGCAGCACAGCCAGCAATTTAACCAGCCCAGGTGGGACCCCAACCAGCAAGAGCTTATGCCAAAAATCGCTCTCGGTTAACTGTGTCGAATGCGCTGTTCTATCGAAGCCATGTAGACGGTAACCAGTGTCTTCTTTTTAACTGCTGCCCCAAAGCCATCAAAGCTAGTTCTTCTCCCATATAGGCATCAAGGTCTGCATGCCCTCAAGTTCCATCTAATAGCCCCCCCCACACCCTTCCCTAGCTACGTTGGTAAAGGCCAAGGCAGTTTCAAAGTGCAGGTTGTCCAATCACATGCATAACTTAAGCATTATAGGAAAGTGGTCCCTCCCCATAGCCTCTCCCCTGGTTAAACAGTCACTTTTCCCACTCAGTGCTGGGGACAGAAAGATGTGATCTATCCAAGAGGTCTTTATTCCTCTCTTCCATGTATGGAAGTCCTTAATGTTTTCTTCTACCAGGTGAAAGATCCCATTCTGCCATAAAGGACTTCCAAAGCGGACCTGTTGTACATTCCTAGATCTATTTTTCCCTCCTCGCTGATTTGTCTGCATTGGCTGATTCAGCACACAAGCCGCATTGAAGTCTCCTACCACTAATACATTTGCTGTTTCAGGTCTCCCCATCCCACCCAATCCCTGAACAGAGTATCCAGCACACTCTGTAGCGCCATTGTGTGTGCCATGAGTTAGTTTCCATAGACATTTAGGATCAGGAGGTTAGGCTTTGACTGTAGCGTGGCAATGTCTATAGCCATTATGTCAGATGAGTGAACCTCAACCTCATGATGTGTACAGGCCCAGCTTTGCCCTATGGCCACTGCCAGCCCACCTTTTGGTCGTCTCTTTGCACCCCTTGTTGCTGGATTTCAGTACGTTGAAAACTCCACCAATTGGAAGTTACCCACAGCCATAGTTTTCTGTAATGTAATGACGTTCGCTAACTTAAGAAACGCCATGTGCTTCCTGTTAGTTTCTGAAAGCCACACATGTTCCATGACATTATTCTTATGTCCGAACTTTCAAAGGTGCTGTTGACTTAATTTCACCTTTTTGAACATTTGGATTGCCCTTTCCAGCCAGGCCCATTCATCTCCATTCATGGTTGAAAAGGTGTACAGTCACACTGAGCCACACTCAGGGATTGTTAAATGCAACAATGCATCTGTATTTCTTGTTGACACATCTCACCCGACACGTGTTTCGAGCAGAAAGGCTCTTTTTCACTCGCACGGTTCAGGTCTCGTTGAAATTTATTTATACAGGCGATCACTTTCTCATAGACTGGTCAACAAGTCGGTTCAGACGCCGAAAGGCTGGGTAAGAGCTAACAATTCAGCAACTTTTGCTACGATCCCTACCCCTACGCTCCACGAGATGACCGATGTAGACAAGTTTAGCTCGATTGAGCGTCAATAAGGAATAAAGCACTCACAATTGGGTTGTCTGTTTCTTTTCTTTTCTTCTTTGCCGTGTCTATACGGACGCGCATGATTTTGCCTGGGTTTTACTTTGGGCATTCCCGGAGGCACAACAATGGACGTTAATTTCGATGATATAAACCATTTATTTGGCGCATTGGATTACAGTGTTACACTAATTAGAATGCAAGCGCAACGCCAATAAGGTACATGTTTCACTAACAATCTACTGTATAGAAAATGTAGTGTCAAATCTCTCAACTGCACTGGTATATTACCCTGAGGCTAGGGACTTTGAGTGCACATTTTATTTCTCGTTTCCTTTATTTACTTTAGGCACCAGAATATAATCCTTGGGCAAACGCGCCCTTTTTTCTTGGCAAATTGTCCGACTTAATAAATTCGATCTTTCACATTATAATGTCACAAGAATACTTTGAGATATACAGGCAACTTACAGTACCTCTTTAATTCTATCTTTAAGGATGTCTATTCATGACGGCAATTTGGAGTAATTGGATTCATATATATTTGTCTTTTACGCATCCCCACGGTGCGTGTCCATGCGACGCACTGCCCTGTAGTTTCTTTTCATGCAATAAGCTTAAAGATATTCTGTTTATTGGCCCAATACTCATTGGATCTCTTTATTTTCTTTCTATTTTCTTTTTCCTATCTGTCTATACTATATTTTTCGAATTTGTATCAATTGGATCATAATTTATGTAATGATTGTCAATTTGATAAGAATTCATTTAACATGGTTGGTCTTGCATTGGTGATACACAAACGTACATAATGTGATGCTCTCTTATTTCATACTCATTGTCAATTACTCCTTCTTTGATTACGCCCAGTGTTCTGTGCAATCATTTTGATATATGTATTTATGCACATATGTAATGATGTTCCGTTCTGTAACCATACATGTTTTTTTTTTTTTAAACTTGACTTTTATTAATTTTAACATTGGATGTGAACATACAGGTGGGTACATGTTATGCATTGCGAGTTATTTCGCGAAGGTATTCCAGTCCACCTTAACAGCATTTATCAACATTATTGTTCATTATCCCAAAAAAGAGTAGGAAAAAAGAAAACAGGGGAAAGGGAGAAAGAAAAAGTAGAAACGCCCCACCCCCCCTCCCGTCTCCCACTCCCCCAACTTTCGAGTCCACTTCCTTCGAGGCATTGTGGTCTGTGACAGGCAAGGGTTGTTGGCAATGGGCCTTTCAGCTTTCCACCAGCGGTGGCGCGGGTTAAGTGCTAGTCTTCTTGCTGTGTTGGGTCATCCGTGGTTGAACGCGAGATGTATTGTACAGTGAAGTCATACCAGGCTTCTTCTTGTCGTGCGGCTTTGTCATGTAGTATTGCCGTTATTTTTTCCATTGTGTAGATGTTCGTGGCGATCTGTATCCAGTCCTTTTCATTAGGGAGGCGTGGGGCTTTCCATTTTATCACGAGGGCTGCTCTCGCTGCGAGTAAAAGGGAGGATGTTAGACCTTTTACCCTGACCATTTCGTCATCTTCTTCTTCGAGGCCAAAAAGAATCAAGAGGGGTGACATTTCCCTCTCTATGCCATCCAGCTTTTTGATCCATCCCAGGACTTCTTGCCAGTAAATATGGACTTTGGGGCAGGCCCACCACATGTGCCAGTAGTCGGCATTCATGCCGCATTGTCGCCAGCATCTCGGGCTGGAGGCCTGGAACATTTTGGACAGCCTGTATGGATCGTACTGCCATCTGTGGAGTAATTCTATGGCGTGTAGTTTATACTGGGCCGCGATTGATATTTTAGATGGCGTCCCACAAATTTTGTCCCAGGCCTGCTGATCAAACTCCCTGGCAAAGTCTCGTTCCCATCTTGCTTTAAGACGGTGGTTTGGTGCGTCATCTTTGGTAATTAGAGCCCTGTACATTCGCGCTATGAGGCCTTTGGAGGCGGTAGTTGTATCCAGGATCGTCTCAAAGGGCGTGAGTTCTCTTTGTGTGGTGGCTTTCCACTCCTTTCTGGATATGATGCCTTTCAATCGGAGGTACAGGAAGACTGGTATCGGGTGAATTTGGAGGGCTTCTTCCAGTTCCATTATTGAGATGAATTTCCCTTTTCTCCACAGCTGACCGACAGTCTCGAGACCGGCATCAAACCAAGATTGGTGTCTAGCGTGTTCCGGGATTTCTTCTCTGATCCTGGGGGACCAGAGATGGCTTAGTGGCGAAGGCCACGTGGTGACTCCTAACATCGCCTTCCCCTTCCTCCATATGTTCCAGAGTGTGCTCAGTATCGGGTGGTTGCGCAACTCTCGATAGTTTCTGTCTGGGGACCCATAACCATTCTGCTAGCGTTACGTTGAAGAAAATGTTGTTGTCCAGTTGGACCCATTGGAGGTCCTTCCTGTCTCGCAGATTCGGGATTAAAATTCTGAGCTGCGTGGCCTGATAATAGCGTTCTATGTCCGGCAGGCCCACTCCTCCAAGGTTCTTTGGTAATATTAAAACCTCGTAGGGGATTCTGGGTTTCTTATCGTTCCACAAAAATTCTAGTATGGCCTTTCTGACTTGTCTGAAGAAATGTTCCGGGATTGTGATGGGCAAGACCTGAAAGGGGTACAGGAACCGTGGGAGGGTCACCATTTTGATTGCGTTTAGGCGTCCCATCCAGGAGATTGTCAACGGTTTCCATTTTTTGAGATCAGTCTTGAGGGCTTCGAGGAGCTGAGGGAAGTTGGCTTCGTAAAGGTTGTCGAGATGTTGCGTCAAATTAATCCCCAAGTATCTCAGTGTTGGGCCTCCAATGATCAGCCCAAGGTGTTCAAGGGCGATTTTGTGTTCCGGGGATGGCTCATGGAGTGGAAAGAGAATGGATTTGGATTTGTTGATCTTGAATTCCGAGAGCGTGCCGTAATCCTCTATCAGCTGGATCGCTCGCAGAATGGAAGAAATTGGGTTTGAAACATGGAGTAGAATGTTTTCCGCGTACAAGGCTAGCTTGTATTCTTTGCCGTTCACTGTAATCCCTTCCACTGCAGGATCTGCTCACAGCATTACGGCGAGGGGTTCTAGGGACAGCGCTAACAATATTGCCGAGAGGGGGCAACCCTGTCTCGTACCCCTGCTGAGAGGGAACCAACGGGAGAATTAGGCGTTCACCGCAACCAATGCTCTTGGGGAAGTATAGATTGCTTTGATCCCGCAACGGAGTGTGGGGCCTAGGCCTATCTTCTTTAGTGTGGCCTTGAGGAAGTGCCATTCGACTCTGTCGAATGCCTTTTCGGCATCTATGGAGAGTAGCGCAGGTTTGCTCGACGAGGTTTGGGCCTCATGGATTATGTACAGGGTTTTCCGGGTGGATTCTGCTCCTTGTCTGCCTAGGATGAAACCTACTTGATCGTTGTGGATTATTGCGGGCATATGTGACTCCAGCCTCGCAGTAAGGATTCTCGTATACATTTTTGCATCGATATTTAGGAGGGATATTGGGCGGTAGGAGGCACACGGCTTTGGGTCCTTACCCACCTTGGGGATGACTGTTATCAGTGCTTCAGAGAAGGATTCGGGTGTCACGCCAGAGTGCAGGATATTGTTAAATAAGTTGACCATGAAAGGGAGAAGGGCATCTTTGAAAGTTTTATAGAACCCTGCCGTGTACCTGTTGTTTCCGGGGGCTTTCCCCATTGGAAGTCTTTTGATTGCTTCTTCAATTTCTTCTCCTGTGATGGGGGCTTCTAAGGAAAGTGCTGTATCGGGCGAGATAGTAGGCAAGGGTATTCAGTCCATGTATTCACGTATTGCTTCTGGATGTGAAGCAGCACGCGACTTGTATAACTCTTCGTAAAAGTCGGCAAAAGCTTTGGGGACACTGGGGGGAGGTGGTTCATCGGAATTCCCTTCTGTTTGGATCGTGGGCTCCCACCTCTCTTGGCGTTGGCCCCGCAGTCTTGCGGCTAATAAGGCGCCTGCTTTGTCCCCATGTTCATAGTGTTTCTGCTTAAGGTATTGGAGCTTGCACGCGATGCTACCCGCCTCCAGTTGTCGTAGCTCATCCCTCTTGTCGTTAGCCTCTTTGATCTTCTGTGGTCTATCTTGGTCAGCTGACTGTGCAACAAGGTCCAATTGAGTAATTTCGTTACGGAGCCTATTTTCTATCAATAATCTTTCTCTTTTTTTCGCTGCTCCCTCTCTAATCAGTAGCCCTCTCCAGGTCGCCTTGCCTGCTTCCCAAATTGTGTTCATGGGGGTTTCGCCCGTGTTGTTAATCTTAAAATATTGGGTAATATCCTGCTCAAGTTGTGCCCGAAAGATTGGGTCCTTGAAGAGGGTTTCGTTGCAACGTCGCCATTTGGAGCATCTTCGAGGAAGGGCCATTTGATCAAGGATGACCGTGACCATGTCGTGGTCTGACCATGTGACAGGAATTATAATGGCTTCAGTCATTGCCGTGATGAGGTCTGCGGTTAAGTATATATAGTCTATTCTGGAGAAGGTCGCATGAGGCTCTGAGAAGAAGGTAAAGCCCGTCCGGGTGGGATTGGTATGTCTCCACGCATCGGTAAGGTTGTAGGCCGCCATCATGTCTGCGGCCGGAGGGCGTCTGGCACCTGCAAAAGGGGGCGTAGAGGTGCGACCCGTTTGTCTATCCTGTTCTGGGTCCATCCATGTGGTCAGATCCCCTCCGAGTATGACGTCGCCTTCTGCTTCGCACATGACTTTCGGAATTATCCTCTGTAGAAATCTGTCTTGTCCTGTATTGGGGGCATATATTGCTGCAAGGGTGACGACCGTGCCTTGTATCCTGCCCACTAGGACTAATGCTCTGCCACTGACGTCTGTCCATGACTTCAAGAGTTCGAATTGGATCGTTCTGTTGACCAATATGCCGACTCCTGCCTTCTTCAGCGGGCCAGAGCCCCAATAATCAGACCCTAGCTTGGCATATAAAACCTTCCTCTCTTCTCCCTTGCTATATCGGGTTTCTTGTAAAAAGAGAATGTCCAGGTTGGCCCTCTTGAACTCTATCGTTACCAGCGATCTCTTGGTGGGGGAGTTAAGTCCCTTAACGTTCAGCGTGCCAATTTTAAGTGTGCCCTGCCTGTCACTTGATTCATAATGTCTGTGAGACATTGATATATTTGTGGAAATCATTTGCAATGTCACGCTGCGCATTATAAGAAATTGCCATGTCGGAAGTAGTGCTGTACCTGCCTCTCCTTAACAGGGGCTGTATCTGAGGTTGTGCCATTCCCTTTGACCCTCCCCCCATCCGCCCCTGCAGCGTATTGAACATCATACCCTTTGCCCTCTGATCAATCGCGTTGTTCTCTGGTTCTTCGATGAGGGTCTGTGAGTGTTTGTGATGGCGTCCGAGTCGGACTTGATGTGAACAACCGGTCCACTGTCGGACCACCAGTGAGGGTCGTAACCGCACGACCCCGTCGAATATTAACATCAAAATAACGTTTTTGAGCCCCCTCCCCCCTTCTCATGAGATTATGTAACAAACGAGAGTGTGTCAAACAACAGCAATTTTAACTATGAGATTATGATACATGCGTTTTCCGGAGTCTTCATTCCTCTGCAGTTCTCGTACGCTATTCAAGAAGCCTCGTCCGCCGGGATATAGAACTTGGAGTCACAATGTCACTTGTTGTTGTCTGGTGTGTCGTTGGCCGCCTGTATTTTCTGGATCCCTTTACACTTTTCCTTCTTGGGCCCTGAAGTTCCCATCGTGATCTGTCCTGCGCGGGGGTGTTCTGAGTCCCCTCCCCTGAGGCCGCTCCGAGGAGATCGGCAGTGCAGTCTCGGATTTCCTCTTCAGAGCGAAGTAGAAACTTCCTGCTCCCATGTTCAAATGCAAGGGAGAAGGGGTATCCCCATCTGTACCTCGTGCCTTGATCCTTAAGCCATCTTGTGAGACGGCGTAGGGCCAGCGTCAGTGATGAAAGGTCCTGAAAAATAGTAATCTGGGCTCCCCCAAAGGTAAGGGTGCCTCCGGACCTGGCTTTAGCAAGTATCCTTGTTCTATCCTGATAAATGTGGAATCTAGCAAGGACCGATCTCGGGCCACCTGGAGGCCCACCAGCTCTGTGAATTCTCTCGGTCTTGAGTTTGTCAATGTCCTCATCCACGGTCAAAATTTTGACGATATCGTGTATCGTCTGTTTAAGGTGTTCCTCCGTCTCCCCTTCTCTCTCCGGAATTCCAAAAAACATAGGTTATTCCTTCTCTCCCTATTTTCCAAGTCGTCAATCTTAAGGCGAATCTCGTCCTCCTTCTTCTCTATGTTCCATATTCTAAGCTCCATTTGGGCTTCCAGAGTGTCGATCGAGGCCTGGTTGTTCTCAACTTCTTCTAGTCTCTCCTAGATGTTATCTACCCTTTGCGTCATCTTATCCATTTTACCGCCAAGGTTGGCTCCCATGTTTCGGATTTCACTTAGAAGGGCAGCGATGTCTCCCTTGGTGGCAGCTGCGCCCGTTTCGGAGGCTTCCAATGACATTGTTGGCCTTGAGTCAGGAGTCTGTGGCAGTGGGATGTAGGCGTATTTGGCGAGTTTACTTGGAACGTTCATGGAGCACTGGCCTGCGAGGAGCCACACGCCCCGGGTTCGGGGGCCGTACCCTCGGGCCTGGTGTGGAGAGGCACGTAGGCAATGTCGGAGGGCCCCGACGTGATGATCCTCGTAGCGGGGGCTCTTTTGGTGGGAGGAGTGGGAGGAGGCACACGCCCCGTCTCCAAGGGCTCTACCCTCCGTTTTAGTCTGCATCCTGCGTTGGATCTAATGTCCAGGGGGGCTTGGGTATTGATACCAGCCCGTAGCGGGGCTCCAGAGAGAGTATGTGGGGTCCGGCCTCAGGGAGAGGGTCTCAGGTGCAGGTGCAGTGGGGGAGGTGAGCTCCTCTGGATATTCTGCTGTTTCTCAGTTCCTGGGCCACTTGCCCGTGCCTCGATCAGGCCGTTAGTTGGGGCCTTGCCAGAGGAGGGCACATGCCTCATGTGTGAGGGCCCAACCCTCTTCTTCCCCTTCGTGCGCAGCCAAGTTTGCCGCCGTGTGGGGAGAGGCCTCGGGCGGTGAAGTCTGCAGGAATTGCGTCGATGGGACCAGTTAGAAGCAGAGGAGGCTGGGGTGGGAGCGGCACTTTAATGGTTGTGCGGGTTCCCTGCAGCTGGGAGGCGAATGTCACTAAATATGGTCCACCAGCGCTGGTGCTGTGTGGCGCGGGGACCAATGATGCAGCTGGTGCATGGAGTGCGTCGAACCTGCAGCTCCGTTTCAAAATTAGGGCCACTTCCGGTTGTGCTCCAGCGCTCCACTCGATGGGGCTCCCTGGGGGTATCAGGGGGGGGCGCCGGGGGAATCGGGCAGCTGATGGGGGCCCCCCGTGGGTGCGGTGCCGTCAGATCCTCTGTGAGAGTGGGGGGGAGGGGTCGCCTCAGCAGCCCCCACTCAGCTATCCAAAACTAGGGGGGAGAAGCGGGCCCCCGTCCTGGCGAGATGCCTCAGAGCACTACAGGAGGGGAGGGCACTCACCTCCGTGGGCTCACTCCACCCGCCGCGGGGCCAGCGTCCCAAGACTCGGAGGCAGCCGCCAAGGGAGTGCGCAGGGGGACACCTGGGGGGGGCGGCCCCCGAAGTATGCTGGCGAGGTTTGGTGTCCACGGCCTCCTCCAGAGTCTCCACGCGGATCGAATCTCCTGCAGGGAGCGCGGTAGGCGGAGTCGGGTGCCGCGGGCCGTGGCCTCCTCCCAAGCTGGTATCCTTGTGGGCGAGGGGGAGACAGGTTCCAGCGGGCCTTTCTCCCTCTGTGGAAGTCCGATTCTGGTCGGGTTTTCGCTCGGGAGGTGGGGGGCGCTTCTCGCGGCTCGGACTGCCGTTATTGGGAACAGGGGGGGGCAAAAGTGGGGGTTCAAGGCACTTTTGGGGCCCGTGGGTCAGGGGCTCACATGGAGGCAGTCATCGTCCGTGCGCCCCCTTGTGGCCAGCCAACCATACATGTTTTTAATTGATAATCAGCCTTTGAAGAAGAGCCTTTCTGCTCGAAACACGTATCGGCTGACATGTATCAACAATAAATACGGATGCATTGTTGCATTTAACAATTCCTGAGTTTGGCGCAGTGTGATTGTTGCCACTTTATTAGTTGATTTCCTGTTTCCTTTCCTCCCAGAGACGGGGCATCCAGGAACTGTCTTGAGTTATTTTATTTGTTTGTGTTCGGTGCAAGTTCTTAGTTTTCTTTTTCCTTTTTTGAATATTAACTCTCGTCTTCTGTCTATTTGAGTTTACTCACCCATCTTGTTCCTGGTTTGGCACAGAAATTTCCAGCGCCGCATCTGGTATGGGGTCCTGCACCACCTCCACCTGTTTGTCTTCTCCTTGTTCAATTGTGTTTAGCTGATCACAGAGAGGTGTTGGCGAATCCGGGGTCTCCACCTCATGACTGGGATATCGCTCTTACAAATCCGGTTCACACCATCTGTTGCTTGTCTCCACCCATAAGCTTGGGTGTATGTGTGGTAATTCAGGATCCCAGGGGTTTCGCCCTTCCTCTTCTCATCTCTTTTTTGTACCGCTCCTCTTCTTGAAAACGTGCGACTTTGTATCCAGATCTTTTTCTGTGTTAGCAGGCTTTTCGGTCCCTGCTATATGGTCTAGTTTTAGTGCATTTCCCTGTACAATCTCTTTGATGTTGTCATACAAGCGCAGAAGTGATTCCAACGCCAAATGCAATACTGAAATGGATGCTGGTCCCAGTGTGTCCATGTGTTGTTGCAAGATGTTGGACTCTCTTCCCATAATGATGTTTTTAGGCGTAAAATAGTTGTCACTTAATGTTTGTTTTGGTCTATGGGGTTGAGTCAAACAAGCCTGCTCTTGTATTAGGATATTTGAGGGACTTTTCTGAGGTTTCCAGTCTCTCAGAGATCCATAAGGAGGTTGTCTCAGTGTGTCACTGCTTTTATTTAGTGCCCGGTAGCGTCTTTGCAAGATCCCATCTTTGTCACTATATAGGCATTCAAATGAATGGTCTAGGGCATCTTGCTCATTTACATTTTCATTCTGTGATAGGTTTTCACAGTGAGCGTTTGCATCCCGCCATGATGCCGTGGAAACATCCCCCAAGTTTAGGCCATGACACTCTGTTCCTTTTCCAAATCGTTCCGCTGTTGAGTTTATAAATGTTACATGGGATTTGCCTGTTTTGTTTGAGGCACCTGATGTATCCCACAGTTTTTCCAAGAGGGAACTAACTACAACCTCAGAAATAGTGGGGAGTACTTGCAGGAAGATGTGTTTCTTCCGGTTGAGCATCTCCCCTCTTTCCATTGTCAGAACCCAACGCATTTGGTAAAACTTTGCTGTTAATCGTGTTTCAAAGTGTCTGAGAGATCCTCCCCTGTCCCTCTTGTCTCCTGGTGGGCTTTTAGACCCACCCTCCCCCTTACGGTAATTGCAAGCGTACCACTTCTTAGATTTAAAGTAACCTTTTTTTTTCCTTCCTACCAGATATTCACACGCGTGTATTCATTAACAATCAGAAAAATCTAGCGCAAGAAAAGTGAACAGATTACAAATTACCTTCTTTTCTGTCAGGAGCTCCACAGGCTTAATCCTGCTCTTCCCAATGCTGTTACGTGACCGCTTTCTGTGCTTGTAACTGGGTGCACTTTCCGGCACAGCGCTCCACAACACTGTCTCACCGCACAGAGTTGGAGTGCAGTAAGGGAACATCCCTAAACCCGTGACTTGCCGAAGACTGGTCCTTTGCCGGTCCTTCGTGCCAGCGCTTTACGCCACCAACAATTTTAATACACAGGCCCACAAAGTTCCTTAAGGGCACAGGAGCTGATTTCACGCAGCTTGACAATAGCAGGAAAGCAAAGACACTTGTAGTCATGGAGTCCTCGCTCACTGCACTGCCGAAGGCTGGTCCTTTGCCGGTCCTTAAAACTGTGGGATTTATACTCTGAGTCCCAGATTAGATAAATGTTATCCTTTAATGCATCAATTACCAATGGGCCCTGAGATTAACATAATGCTTTTATACAGCACGCATGAGTAGTTCTAGAACAGTGGTTCTAGTCAATGGCGCCTTCAAACATGTTTTTCTCTGTTTAATAAGAGTCCCAATTCATGAGGACCTGCTATCGGTACCAATCATTGACAGGCATCACTACTCATTATGCAAATTAGCCATGAAGTGCCTGCACCGATTTGTGCAAATATGTAGTTGTTCCAGGAACAAAAGGAAGCCAAAGACTATGAGAGGAGTTGAACATGGTTCCAGATCATCTGCCAGTCTTTATGCGTAGATAGGGATGAGGATGGCTAACACTTCTTTTTTGTATTGACTCTGGCTCATCAGCTTGAAAATGGAAAATCTGTTGATTTGGCACAGATAAAACTGTGGAGAGCCAGTTGATTTTCTTTCGCAGAGGACAGATTTGCTGTCAAGAATGAATTTACAAACTTTCTTTACTCACAAACTGATTAATTATTGTAAAGAATCAGAAAACCTATTTAAACCCATGAAAAATTATGATTATTGACACATTTCTTTCCGGTTGAGTCCCAGATTAGCTTGGTGTCATCAAAATCTGCCTGACATACTAGCTCCAAACTTGGTATGAGATCTTGATACCTACGATGAGCAACATAATTTGTTTCATGATTTACCCACCTTAAGAATGCTCTTTTGCTTGCAAAGCTCAAAGATAAATTATTCTCCCTACCACCCTCATCCACCCTTGCTGTGCTACACTAAATTGACAGAACTACAATGGTACGATAACTTTAATTTCACTGTTAAAAGTCCATCAAGTCTATCCTGTTCCAATTTTAAATGCAAAGTAGGATGTAGTCGATAAGAATGCTAGGGCAGGCGGAATTTTGCCTTTAATCGCACAATTACAAGCCTCAACACCCAATTTAAAGTGAGTTTGGGACGTTTTAAGCCATATATTCACATTTAGACTTACATATAGGAGTTGACATCGCAAATAAGATGTTCATCTGCCAGGAGCTCACCCATAACATGAGGTAGCTTGATTTGGAAATTGAAATCCCCTATGAATAAAAGGATTGGAGGTTTTTCAAAAGTAACTACTGTGAAGGCATTATGAAGCAAGACACAGAAAACAGACTCAAAGTTCAAACAAAAGATAATTATTAACTTAAATGTCAAGATGGTGTAAGGACTAACTTGCCGTATGCTAAGGTGGGATTTCCCTACCTGAACGAAATGGAATTGCACCAAATGATAGAGAGAAAAAGACTGAATACATGGTTTGCCTGCATTTGGTATAGCTAGAAAAGACTGAACCAGAAAGTACCGAATTCAGTGAGCAGGGTTTGCAGGGGATTCCCCCACCCACCTAGTTCAGTATTTTCAGTTTCAGGGGTACAGGAAAATAAAGCGGGGGACAAATTAAAAAAAAGCTTGAATTGCAAAATGCGGTAAAGTGGGCCTCAGTATTATGCAATTCAAGCTTTTTGTAATGTGATGCGATCACGTAACTCTGAACGAAACTAAGAAAAGTCTGATTCAAAGAGTTTACTTTAAATGTCTGTCTATGTCCAAAATCTATCCTTGCCACAACTAAAGCTAAACAATATGTAGGGATGCCAATAATGAAAGAAATACTGATAAACACAAAGTTCATAGCCTCTTCCAGCTCTCTGCTTCCTCTTCAACTCCCCTTCCCCAAGTTCAAGAAAGTTCCACAAAAGTCTCAAGATTACCTTTTCCCGGTTCACAGCAATACAGTTCTACATACTCCAGAGGGTTTCCTTCCCCATGTTCAATGCAACACAATTCACACAAAATGAGTCTTGAGGCTCTGTCTTCGAGACTGAACTTGCAGTTCATCAGATCTCAGGGTTCCTTTTCCCAACATTTCAATGTAGCAACTTGCATGAGTTTCAATGTTTCAAAGTCAACACAAAACTGGGTCCACTTGACCCTCCTTCTAGTTTGCTTTCTCAGTTCATCCACAGTGCTCCTTCTTGTTTATTTTACAGTGGCTTTGACTTTCACCATTTAGGGCTCACTGGTCTAGGCGCAGTTGTCAGACCACGTGGTTCAAAAACACTAGAATCCACACTGCTATAAAATTTACTTTGAGAGAACTTTTGGTAGTAATTTGGTTTTTAAGTGTATCAACCTGATATCACTAAAACAACAAATTGATGGCTGTGGAAAACTCTGAAAACAATCAAGATAATCTCTTGGTAACAAAAAAGGAGAAATGTATTGCTTGTGTTTCAAAGAACATAATAATAAATGGAGGGAACACCGTCTTATGAATAATTAAACAAATCTAAAGTAAGACAATAAAACAGAAAGTCAGAAAACAATAAGTTTGAACAATCATTTTGTTCATCACAATGAAGTGGCAAAACAAAAAAGTGAACAATAAATGTCAACTCCAGGTATTAACTTAAATTCTATCAATACTGACCACGCGGTTCACCCATCACAGGTCGTGCAACAAGGAACCCCCCACTTGTTTCTGTTTGTCAGCCTGTCTGCATGTTCACACCCTCTGGGTTTCTCCTGGTTAGCCTCTTGGCTTTGCCACAGCTGATACACACTTCTTGTCAGTCCTTGGCCTCGTCGCACTGTTTTCATTGTAACAATATTTATTGAGGAGCACTATTAACACAGGAAGGACCTTCTACCCCCAGTTAAAGCGCCACACCAAATACCATTATATCTGTAATATTGAGTTTGCTTAGCATGTCTGAAACAACACATAATAAGACCAAGGCTTTCTCTTCCTGTGCCAAACTAAGCCAAGAACCAGGCTGGGGTATTGAGATAACAGATATTATTATTTATTTGAATAAGAGGTTATGAAACTCGCAATGGAATATCAAACACCACTTTATCGGTGGCACAACACAAAAAAACAACTCTCAACATAAATAAATCACAAAAGTGAGTTGAACCGTACCCACATCACAATTCTTTACTTTCTACGAATTTCACTTCAAGAAATAATTGTCAGTGAACACAATTTACAAATGTAGTGCTTTGCAATTTTTGATTTTCCTGCATGCTTAAAAGGCTAGCAGTTTGTTTTTTCAGATTTGGACAAATGCATATGACAATTATGATTTCACCTACACTTTTGTTTTAAAATGAACGCAGGGTGATTTAGCAGTTTGGTTTTAGACCCCCCCTACTTTGGTCCGGTTTGGGGAAGTCTGACACAAAGCCCTTTGTTGGGGAAAGTTGGAAAAATAGATTGGACTAATGTTATAACAAAGACACCTAGCTTTCTTAAAGAGGTCGGGTTTAACAGGACAAAAAGGATTACCAAGTCAAATTATAGGCTATATTTTTTTGCTAATTTCAAATTTTAACAAAAATCACTGCATAGTGTTCTGCCAAAGGGAATTCATTAAATGAATATTTTAATTAAATAGGCTAAGGATCTACACAGTTTAGCCCCCCACCCCCGCGCACAACAAAGGGAAAGGATTTAAGGCTAGCAACTTCCCCACCTTTTGGTTACAAAGGGCTCAAGTCTACTTACCTTAAAAACCTCTGTTCAAAGTTCAGGATAGCCAGCTGCATGTTTGGACCTTATGGAAAGATAGATCAGAGGTCGGGTCACTACACTCTCAAGGCTGGTCTCCCGCTTCCACCATAAGGCCCATTCAGCTTTTAGCCTTCCTAGAAATAGACAGCTCCGCCAGATGTACTCTCAGAAACCTCCTCTGGTGTTTCCTTGCAGCTGTCAGATGGTAAGTTTCAGCAGCTCTCCCTAATGCATTCCCTCTTATATAGCAGCAAGGGCCCATCAAGTTTCCAATCTTGGGGAAGTACCATGCAAGACTTCTCACAAATAGGACTGGACAGTTTCCCTTTTCTCTCTTCCCCACTCCAACCCATCTCAATGGATTTGTTTAAGAGTCTGGGGCAGAAATATGGCAATTCTCATGTGTGATCACCATCTGTTCCCATGTCAAATTTTGGGGGAAATCTAGTTACGTGGCAAAACTTCATAATTTTACTAATAACTGCCATACTATACATTTTTCTGATTCAGCTAACCACGGGGAATTAAATAAGATGACATCCAGGTCCACACCATTTTGCACGACCATCTGGCAATTTTCTACCATTTACACAAAAAGTATAACCATTAGAAACATGCAATATGTTCGCCACATTCCTAATATCACCCTCCACCCATTCACCAACTCCCGAATTTGGAAAATGTTACAGTTCCCTGAGTCATAGGTGGCTGAATTGTATATCACCAAATTTGCCTGGAAGTTAAATAAAAACTGACACATAAATAAGAAAATCTGAGTTATGGTTGCTGAGAAAAAGGCCTAAGTTATAATAGTCTTTTGAAACAAAGGGAATCTTCATCTGTGCCCATATAATCTTCCCGTCCTTCAAGCCATTTGCCATTTGCCACTATGGGCCAGTCTTTCTATTAGTCTCTTTGAAGTGGGTTGCCAGTTTGAAGTTGGAGTTTCAGCCTCCCTTAATTGTAGCCTAATTGTAAATTCTGGTCATGCGCCAGCCAAGGAAAATTGTTCTGCAGAGACAGCAAGTCTAAACGACACTTGGTTTTCCACGCCTTTCAAGCAAGTCACTTTTATTGTTGTTGTAAAATGCCTGGGGGGATGTAAACCAGGCCTTCTGTGGTTGATATCACATGCACATGGTATAGTTCCAATTCCCTGTTGCTGAGGGTCCTCTAGTGATCCCTGTTTATTCTTGTAATCGGCAGTCCTATCGGAGGGATAGTTACAGAGGTGAGACGGCATAATGCTGCAAGAATCACCTGCACAAAACATAAGATCTAAACTCACGTGTGTGGTGGCTCTTCTAGTACAACCATGAGAATGACCCCATTGATTAAAGATGAGCCGTGCACCATACTGTGACTGCAGCATCCCCTAGCCGAAGAAGGAGTATGCGCAAGCGTCCGAGGGAACGCTCCCTTGTGGAAACTGTCTACGGTCCTCCTAAGAGATGGATTGCTCTTACCTGGGTGCCTCTACGTGGAACTTGGTGCAAACGTTACCCAAATATTCTGTGCTGCGACTGTGGCTGCTACACACAAGTAGCCATTTTTGAAAACTTTGTTTCAGGTGTCATGGAAACCAGATGACTCGGTTCGGTGTGGTCTACAAATGTATTTGCAGGGCGCCCATTTTACAGTTGACCACTGATAATTAGTACTCAAAGGACTGACTATGATGAAGGGGTAGTTCATGTGATAATGACCCACATATAAGTCAGTGTGTCAATATATGGATCTACATTGGACCGAAATTCAATTTCGAGAAAAAAGGTTTTGTTATAAAAAAATGTAGGTGAATTTGGGAAAGCAACCAACAACAGTGTGTAAAGAACAGATTCTCCAAATCACGCAGTATGTTTTTCTTTAACCAACTGATTGAATTCCGAAAACATGTGTTGGATGAATACAAATCTGTATTGGAGCTGGAAAATGCACTGCAATCTGTGTTTGAGCTTGTCTACTAATACATAGTAGGACTCAATTTAATCAACCTAAAAAAATGGGGTACGTTAATCACATGATGTTTCACTGCAGGGACCATTCAACATGTAGATGTAATCCTATGGTGCCAGGATAGTGCCTCTAAATGGAGGCGCATGGCCCCATGTGTGTATGACGGCTAGGAATGTACGTCACATCGTCCCGCTACATTTGACAGTGTAGAGGAGGTCCCAGATACGGCCTGCACTCCAGCCCCCCATTTTGAGGTACCAGGAACATACTCACCAAGACATGTGACGTATGAGGAACAAATAAACCAACAGAGAGCTGCACTTGGACTCTGCCCAGTGCCCATCAGAAGAGCAATACCTGTTGAAGTGCCTATAACCAGACAACCTTGGGCAGCACGGTACCCGCTTAGAGAGCCGTACCAGCAGCTGACACGAAATGAAGATTACCTACAGACTGTCCACGAAGAGACCCAAAGAGCCTTAATGGAAGGCAAGTGGTGACGACACGAGGGCCCGGACAGACTCACGGATGAACAAAAACTACAACCAAAGATGACACGCCAGGACAAACAGCTATGAATATAAATGTAATGGACTTAGAAGAAGAGGCGATGTCGAAAACGTAGGGGAACGTAGCTGTAAAACAAGATGGAAGTATTCAACCAGCCAACGCTTGTAAATAGGCTTGGAACGGAAGAAGCTAAGAAAACGGTACTGCTTGCAATGCTTAGTAGAAGAATAGAGCGGCAAATGCCAATTATAAATCTACCTCAATGAAGCACATTATACAAGTGCGACTCCATTTTGTAAAAGCAGAATTAAGCCCAGGCTGCAAGGGGCCAACCAGGCTGAGATTCATATTCCAGCTAAAGCCAGAAGGAAGGAGCGGAATGGAAACTGAGCACAGAGCAGCTCATGCCTGGGAATTCGAGGTCAACTCCAAGAAGGGAGGAGAGCGGTAACTTCGAAAAAACGAAACTTAAGAGCATAGCAGCAAGCCAGTGAAGTTCGAGATAAGGAAGCCCCAGGCAGGTGGCAAGGCTAAGGAAGAATCAAATACAAGAAAAGAAGTAAAATGAAGCAGATTCACGGTGAACAGACACGTGACCAACCAAGCGCGAAGCGGTACCAACGTCTGATGTCACCCAGAACACGAGGATGCCATAACTTTTCCTGATAAGAAGCTGCAGTTTCGAGGCCATCCTCAGCCAACTAACTGACACATAGCCCTAAAACACTGATTGATGGAAGGGAGGCAGGGTGAATCTTGGGGCACACCGCATCTGGGTATCCATTCTGCATGCTGCTAATTAAAGTGGAGATTTATGTCTAGGGGTGTAACCTACCCAATCATAATGGACCAAATAATCTAGGGTCCTATAGCTAGCAGAACCAATGAGACGTTGTACTTGTAGTGAAGTCTATCACGGGTGATGTAGAGGGATGGGCGTAGACTCCCACCCGATAAGAGTTATCCAATCCTCACACTCTGTTACCATATTCAGATATAGCACCTATACTTATGTTACCTTTCCCAACCAATAGAATTGCATGACAATTTTGGAGTGTAACATGTCAGTGATGATGAGAATGTACTATAACTTTTGCTGTCTGAATGAAGAATTTGGGAGTTGAAGCGAGCCAGGCGATCGCATCACTGTTTATTTCCATTTGTTTCCCTGTTTTTTGTACTTGTCATTAAACTGACTTCCCTTTGCCAAACTACTGAGTTGTCCTTATTGATTCGTGTTGGAGTAAGAGAATCCTGCACCCCATGCTCCTCAAGGTACAGCTATCTCGTCTTAAAAGTACTTGAGGGTGAGCTCTGATCCCATGGGCCCATCAGAGGTTGCTCTGCCCTCCTGTACAACAGATATACATTGCACACTTCAATCATTTAAAAAGGAACAGTAGTCTAATGAATTCATACCTGGATAGTGCATTTAATAGAGACACATGGAGGCAATTGTGTATGTCCACTAGGGATATATGTGACATAGTCCTGCTACATTTAATCTACATCACACATTCTATGCATTTGCAAAAAGAACAATAGCATAATTAATTTATGCTTTTATATATACAGAATACATTTGTCTCTGATCATTTGAAAAGCAGTTGTTCACTTTGTCAATTAATACATGTGTTCTCAATTAATACATGTGTTCTTTTAAAATGCATCTAACTGGTTTATCTCCAAAACACTCATGACTAAGATACATTGAGGTCAATGCATACTCTCTGAGAGGTTGTTCTGAGACACAACATGCATGCAGTTCTCTCTTCTACATATTGATCTGTCTCTATCTTGCCACTACAACACGTGGCTACAAGTCCCACATGCCACCCAGATGTCTCTATTCCCATCAATAGTCTATATGAAAGATACATATTGAAAGTGGCCTAACTGTTACTGCACCCGCTGTTTGAAGACATCTATTGATTATTGATTCATCAACCCATTCCACTCTATAGCTACATTCAGACCATGATGGACACTGTCCAACCTATACATCTATCTCTGTTCTAGTTCCCCTTGTCGTTTTTCACTGTCTCCGCCTCTTCTGCTGGAGCTCACAGTTTGGAGGACAACCACTTTAGACCACGATCTGTGTGTTTGAATTGTCTGAAGTGTTCAACAAGGGGTTTGTCTGCTACTGGATGTTGGATACACAAGCGGTGCTTGGAGATCCTTTATTTAACAGGTCTTTTGGTTTTCCTGACATATAAGAGATCACATGGGCATTGGATGACATATACTACCATTTTACTATTGCACTTAGTGTGTGTTCAGGTCCCAGAGTACATTGCCATGGTTGAATGAAAGTGTGGTCTCCGTGTTACTGGAATGCTACACATTTCCCACGCTTATGGTGTCTGTTTACTGTAGTGGAGGAAGAACTCATGTTCTCTTTAGTGATGGCTGTATCCTGGCATAACGATAGGTATCAACTAGATGTTATTTTAGATTCCTATTCTTTTTGAAGGCAAAAACAGGGTGCCAGTATTTTTTATGAGATGCCAGTGTTGATTAATGGTGCGTTTCAAGATGTTACTGATTGGGCTGTACGTGGTCACACAGACCAGTCTCTTCAGTGGTCCTTCAATGTGGCTGTTAGGCAAGCTTCTCTGGGAGTACTGGCTGCACTTTTTCCTGCGTGTTTAACTGCTTTCTTCTGATTACCTCTTTGGAGTAGACGTTGTTGTAATCCTTCTGAATGTTTTATGAACGTTTCTTGGTCTGTGCAGTTTCGCCGGATTCTCAGGAATTGTCCATAAGGAAGGTTTTGTTTGAGACCTGCTAGATGATAGCTGTCATAGTGTAACAGACTATTCCGGTCTGTTGTTTTTCAGAACAGTTCAGTTTTCAGACCTGGGTCTGACTTGTATATATGAAGGTCCAAAAAATCTATGGTCTGGTGATCCCATGTCATGGTGAATTTGATGTGACCCTTGCGTAGATTGAACCACTCAAAAAGTCTCATGAGTTGATCCTTTGTACCTGTCCAGATAAGGAACACATCATCTATATACCACCTCCAGGTCTGGATCCAGAGCTTGTGTGGATTGGTATGATCGTAGATGTGATTCATTTGGTAGTCCGCCATGAATAAGTTGGCTACGTCTGGTGCAAAAGTAGGCCCCATGCTCACACCTTTTATCTGTTTGAATAATGTATTCTTAAACAGGAAAAAAAAAATTCTCCTTCATGGCTAGCCTACTGCTTCTAAAATTAAATCTATCACGACAGATTTTGTGTTGTCTCTTTTGTCCAAGTAGCTGTGTAATACTTCGAGACATTTTGTTTGGGGAATGGAGGTGTAGTGAGCTTCTACGTCCCTAGTCAACAAAATGCAAGAGTCCCCTACCACTACTGTCTCCAGTATATTCAGAGCCTGTGTGGTATCTTTTATGAATGAGGCCATTTGTATTACAAACGGTTTTAAAAAGAAATCTGTGTAAAATGATAGGGTGGGGTTAAATATAGCCCCTGAATTTGCCAAAAATAAAGAGGTCAGAGTGATTTGTAAAGTCCCATTGAAGTCTAAAGCCTGCACAGAAATGGTGATGTCAGACATGAGGCCTATTGAACTAAAGACAGGCCTAAATCGCAAATGTAGGAGACATATGCTGGCTAGTTCAAAAGTGCAAAGATATGCACAGTGCATTTCAGCAAGGAAAAGAAAGACATGTTGCTGAAAAATGCTGTTTAACTACATCCATGGAAAGCTACATTTTTACTAAAAGATGCAGCTAGCAGCATGTATAACATCTTTATGCAACATGATGCCATGATCACAAAATCTTAATTGAAACCAAGATTCTTGCATTCATAAGAAATAAAAGAACTTCCTTTTTCCTCATCCAAATGACAATATGCAGAGAGAAGTGCCTACTAGACTTTCAGAGTTTGAACATGGTTTTCTCATATAACTGCCCAATACATATGGACAATCCAGAAGTGATACTCATGTCTTTTGCAACTGTGAGATTAAGGAAGTATTTTACACATGGATATAAGTCCCAGGTGCCTTATAAAATGTCACGTAAAATGTATTGTGTGTGAGTTTAAGAGCCATTTCTTGCAGAATGTTACATGCAGCACTCTTTTCTATGAAAAATTAAACTTAACCTCCACAGCCTTTCCTCTGCTGTTCCTGGAGAGAGAGGTCTGGTTGTCAACCATCAATCAGGCCCATTGCTTAAAAAATATAAAGAAATACACTGCCTAGATTTAAATCAGGGTGGAAACAGATAACACCATGCCTTTTCTTTCAGCAGAAGTGACCTTGAGGTCACAGCTTCCATGAAATGTATGTCAGAGTTGCAGCCAGGGCCATTACAAGGCCAAGAAGGGACAGGCAAAGATAAACAGGAGCCAGCCCCTGGCTGATCACATGCTTAGGGGAAATGCAACTTAAAAGAACAAAGGAGGCTGAGGTTTAGTTAATAGAAAAATACATATTATTGCATAAAAAGGGAAGCATATATGCTGCAACGGTCATTCCAGACTTTTTGAAAGATGCCAAAATGATGTTTGTGATAAACAAAAGTGAGGAGATTAGTATCCTGCAAAATAAGAGCTCTGAATATGCCCAGACAATACAAGCCTCAAAAAAGGAAAACGAGTCCCTTTGTGAGGAGAACAAGGGACTCAGTGACCGAGTATTGCACAAAAAAAGTGCTCGAAGCTACTCAAGCACTGGTATGAGAGTTGAAAACGCAGGCATCTATATATCACCAAGTGATAGGGGCTGAGAAAAACAAATCTGAGAGATTAGGAAAGGAAATAGCCAAATACAAACAGGCTTTGAGGCACCCCAACCAGTTAGAGTATGGAAAGGCAACCTCCATTCATGGAGTGATTAATTTTTACCAGGGACTTCAAGCCAACCCACCACCTTATATGCACTGGGTGCTGCTAACTTTATGCTTGTTAGTTTTCAAGAACAGGGAAACATGAGGTAGCTGTACTCAACCAGGTCTAGTCCAACTGAGCCGGAGGGCCAGTCCTTATCAGATATTGACTGGTATTCATCTCTACCCAGATTTGAGAATATCCTAGCATGTACTTCTGACCAGGAGGGCTCCTATGATGAAAAGATCAGGGAGTTAGACTGGCAGAAACTAAAGTTACAAAGGGAGCACCGCGTCCGCTTTGCAGACAGAAAAGAACCAAAGTCGAGGCCTCAAAAAAGTATTTTAAAAACCTTCACACATTCAGGGAGGTGGGGGGAATTCTCCACCATACCCAGACAAAGGGATGTTGAAGAGGAGTACTCCCCTGTATGAAAAGTGGAGTACAAGGGAAGTGACCCTGAGAGCCCACAGAGGAAAAGAGACCAGACCCTGTAATTCTGGGAGGGATTCCCAGTCTCATAGAGGTAGGGGGTGCCTAGAGGACAGGGAGTGGACCCCAATAGTAGCAGCTATGAGTCAGAGGGTGAGTGGACACAGGTGCAGCAGAAAAGAAAGTCTGCCAAACAAAAGAGAGGTCTTATGAAAGACCCAATTCGGCAGATAATGGCCATATAGAGCATAATGACTCCTTACCATAAGAACACCAAATACTCACTATCTACAAATGTATGACCAAATGATGACTTCATTTTGTATCAAGAATGTTCATAATTCCATGGAGTTTGTCAAATGGATATTCCTCCCAGAATACTCCAGCTTCTTTGCAGGGCTGGAGGATCAAGATCACCAAAGATGGTCCACCTATAAGGCGGCTATTTTAAAGCATTTCTCCATTCACAGGAACCCTCAGGAGGCCCTCAAGGTGGCCTAAAACCTGCATTGTGGGGAAGACCAAGCACCTAGAGAGTTTGTGCAAGAGCTGATGCAGGCATTTGCCCAGACCTCTAGGCGGGTGAACACCAATAGCAGGGAGTTCATTAACCCTTACTTCCATGTGCTCCCAAAATACATTTTGACCCAAGGGGTAAGAGAATTCCATGAGTGTAGGAACCTGGATTGGGTGACAGAACAGGCCACCCAGATTTAGGAAGTACAAAAGCCATCTGAAAATAAAAAATCTTCCTAAAAACCCCAAACCGTCAACCACAGCCACTGCTGCAAAGGGGGCAGAGGTGAAAAATACCCCCATATTGGACTCGAAAATGGGGGGCCTAAAAATACCTCTCCCGCTAACACTAATAAGCAGAATGAGAGGCAGAAGAGACCTTCTGATCCAACCTAAGTGGGTGGTAGTCAGGCAGGAGGGTATCTAACCAACACTCCATCTGACCCTGCCACCCATTTTAGCCCTAGATACAAGGGTAACAGACCCATCTTGGGGTATGAATGGACTCCCCCGGCACAAAGGGGGGGGGGCAATCAGGTAAGTGCTGCCCCAAGAAACCTCCCTCAAAACATCCCTCAGAACTTTCCTCAGGAGGGAAGAAATACTCGACCCCCCTGACCTAAGTTTCATTCCCAGTTACCCTTCAAACCCCAATTTCCAGAACAATCCTCCTCTCTCTCTCGTCGCTTTCAGGGCAATAGATTCCTGAATCAGGGAGAAGGGAGACCAAGGATGGAGGGTTATCATGGAAACTGCCAATACCCAAGCTACTCTGGGAGACGGGACAGTTATCCGTTCCGGGAGCAGCAAAGGTATGAATCCAGACACCCCTACCTACCAGAAAGGATGTCTCAACTGGATCGCCAGGTCCAACATTTAACACAAGACCTGGGTCGCATTTTGAGAGCTCAATCTTTGGAACACAATCTTTTCACACCACTAGTTATGACAAAGTGAATACACTTTCATTAAAAAGGCTTGAAAATCGGATTTGTGACATTAGTGGGCTTGGTCAAACGTGTGCAGGTACAACCCATTATTTGGCTCTGTTTACAAGAGTTCATGGCGACACTCACCCCAGTGATCATGCATTGGTTCTATCGCCTCTATCCGAGGGATATTAAAATAACCCACACAATGGGATTCAAATACTCTTCACTCTCCACAAAACACAGTCACAACCAGTGGATTCTCTTAGAAGAATGGTACATCATGGAAAATCGCTCTTGCATGCCTGATATTTCTGCTACTTCTTTGAGGTGAGATCAATGTTCTGTGGTAAAGAACAATTTTGATTGTAAATCTGAAAAGTGAACTGCCTTCTACAACTTAAAATATCATAGTAGAGGCAGTGTTTGTAAAAAGCATCAATACTGTAGCGAAGCACATGGGATGGGATTGTCACAAATCCCTAACATTAGTCATAGGTATTTTGTACATTTCACAAACATTGTCTTAATCACTACAAAACACCATTTCAAATAAAAGCAATAGTATTCTGGCAAGTGCTAAAAACAATAATAAGGAGCATGAATACATTTTAATGTACCAGATTTTGATCCATTTTCCACAGTATCGGATCTCAGTCATGACATTTAGTGATAGCCACCTGGGTATGTGTCTATATGCACCACAGCATATAGTAACTTTTTTTAGGATTGCTCAAATGTTTTTTGATTCAAATTTATGAAAGTAGATGACAGTAGGACAACAAGTACTGGCTTGCAAGAGTTGAGAGTCAGTTTAATAGATAGGAGAATATATATTCATTAAAAATATATTTATTTAATTGAAATTACAGGGAAAATAATGCATTTTTTGCACAAAAATGCTTACAAAACTCTTTAACATTGATTTGCAGAACAGAGGACCAGTGTCCTTACCAATGGGTGAAAGGGTTTGCATAGAAGAACAGATGATGCAGGGGAAGTAGAAACAGGAACCAGGGATGAGGACAGTTGAACAAGATACAGGAACGGGATGGTGGAGGAAGTGCTACGTTTTCAGATGAAAGGGTGAGGGATAAGTGTTGTGGGGTTGTCGGAGAGAGGAAGGGGGAGAGATGCAGTGGAGTAGAATGCTATGCAAATGGTTCTTCAGAAAGGAGGAAAGCTAGGGGGTTGAATTTAAGTAGAGATACAGTGGGAGTAGTGCAGGAAGTGAGAGGAAGAACATTCCAGAGTAAGGGAGCACGATGAGGAAGAAAGCAGAAATGAGAAGGAGCATAAGGGGTTTATAGGTGGCAAACGAGGCTGATCATGGGGAGCGAGGCAGGGGAGATGGGCCGATAGGTAGGTTGGCGCAAGTCTGTGTAAGGTTTTGAAGATGGTGAGAATGAGTTTATGCTTTTCCCTCTGTCTCATAGATAACCAGCCTAACTGATGATGGACTGGGGAGGTGTAGGTGAAGCGGGGTAGGTTGAAGAGTGTACAGACATCAAAGTTGAAGACTTTCTGCCTGATTTATGGAATTATTTGCACTGAAAACGCAGATTTGCGCGCCTTTCTGCCCGAAAATCCCCATACTTCAAACAGGGATTTTCGGGCAGAAAGGCACGCAAATCTGCGTTTTCGGCACAAATAATTCCATGAATCAGGCTGTTAGTTGAGAGGTGACAAGGAATAGTTGGGAAGGCCATAGAGTTGACTGGCTCATAAGTCAGATCAAGAGTGTACGTTAGAGGAGATTAGGGCTTAGCAGTGTTGAGGGGAAGAAGATGTATTATTTTGCTGATGTTGAGGAGATTAAGTATGGTTGCAGGGGTAGATACGGAGATGAAGATCGATGTTTTAAAGACAACACCAAGGTTGAAAGCAAAAGCAGAGTAGGGAAGGTACTGGTTTATTTTAGGTGAACATTTTAGAAGTGATACAGCCGATTGTTTTTTCTTTCTAAAACAGGGTTCTGTTTTCTTTCAGAAAAAAAAAATATAGCACCATAGGTCTACAGCCTTATATTCGAACATTTCACAGAGAACATGAATGCGAAAAGCATCAAACTATGCCTAAATCAGATTGTAGACAACAATTATGATTTGGTATTGACTCTGTTAGGGGTGGCATTGAAAAGCTATTTTTTTTAGGCACCAGCCTTCATATTTCTACATATTAAAGACGTTTCTATGGGGGCAAATGTTGCAACTAACCTGGAAAACATGTACATGCAAGACTTCTACGAAATATACACATGGTCTGTCTTAAGTGCGAAGATTCATTTTTTACCAGGTGTATTGCTGATCTATTTTTGATCTGGACAGCCTCACTGACTGAACTAGAGATATTTAGCCGGATTCTCCAAACTTTTCTTGGGGCAAGTGTTGAGATGTACTTGCTCAACTCATCATTTTGCACTATTCTCAAAGGGAATCTAAATGTGTGTGTCACAGATGGTTACCGGAACGTTTAGCCACGGAAGAATTGGTCGAATCTGATTTCATAGATTTTTTTAAAACAATTTTTGCTGCAAATATATGTGGGGTTGGGTTTATGTGAATAACCAGTGTGGGGGAGGTTATGGGGGAGGGGCTGCAGGGGGTGCCCCTCCCCCATAAATCTGTGACAAAATTTTTAAAAAAACAAATAGAATTTGATGAAATCGTTCTTGACCAAACAAATTCGACCAGATAACATAGAACTTCACAGATGCACAGATTCAGATGTCCTTTCCTACCCAACTTGCTCATTTGCGCAAATATGGGGCTTGTTCTCTGCATTTCAATATACACCCCAAATTCACCAACAGAATGTGCCTTCAAATATACAGAAATGAGACACATTGCCCTGCACCTGTTGGGAACAGGTTCAAGGTTATTCGCAAATTCTAACAGGGTAATTTTTGACCCGGTCGTGATTTTTTCTATGGATTTTTCAGCATTAGTTTAAACAGCTGTTAAACGTTCATTTATATCGGCTAAACAGGGATAGGAATGCTTTTATTTTTTGGTGAACATTACACAATTAAGGGTCCTTTAAGGGCCTGTCACTGTGAAATGTGTTCCTAGCACTCACTTCTCACTTGGGTCCTACGAGTATGCAACACATTAGTGTTGGGTAGGGGTGAGCAAAATATCCACCGGCGAAATTAAATTGGCCAAATGTAGATCCTGTATCATCGTCTGGGCAGATTTCTACCTTTTCGCCACATGTTTTGGTGATTTTTTTGTTGTTGCGGGAATTTCATTTTTTCATCAACATTTCAGGGCAAAAACTAAATGTAAGGGTGAAAAACAATGGAAATTTAATTCTTCAAAAAACGAAATTTTGAAAAACTAAATGTTGGGCGGGAAAAGTCCACAAACTGTCCATTCCACTCCACAGTCGAAATAGGAAGCTCTGGCGAATTTTATAAGAAATCTACCAATTGTCCCAGAATTGAGCAATTTCTCCCACCCCTATTGTCGAGAGGTCGCTTCAAACAACTAGTGTAAGGAAGGGGGCTGGCCAGCAATTTTTTTGCACTGCCGCACAGTCCCAAGAAATACACAGGTCACCTTTGTAAATAAAGTGACTTGCGTATTTCTTAAAGTGGCACAAGAGAAAAAAGCGGTTCCTCTGCAACTTTTTTTTTACTTGCACTATTATTTAAGAATCTGGCCCATTCATATGATATATGGCATTTATAACACGCCTGTTCACAAGTGTTTATCGGCGGGACAAGACAAGGAGGGGGAAACAGAGGGAGGACAAAACAATGATCTAACTAGCCCTTGTGTCATTCAGATCACACAAGTGCGTTCTGAACTTTTTTTCTGAACTCAGACATTCTCTTAGTGACATAACATTTTCCACGAAGCATTGTGAAGAGCAGTGCATTTTTTGGACACATTAATCCTCAAAACAAATATTGGTTATTAAGTACCGTTTATATAAAGTTAATTAAAAAAAAACGCCGAGAGGACCACTTTTCTCCACGCTACATCATTCCATCCTTCCACTTATTTCTTCACCAGACTACCGGCTGCTGAGAATCAGAAGGCTCTGCGTGGCTCTGAATGAATTTGTGAACAATGAGCACGTGTTAAACCAAACTTTCTTATCTAGAGGTTACAATGAGGAGACGATTCTCAATTAATAAAAACACAATCAATCCCTTGAGAGTTTGACAGTGATTGATTTTATTTTAATTTTTTTATTGCAATGTTTGCATGGACACTGTTATGGTGCACCTTTAGTTTCTTTTTGAAGTTTGCAATTTTTGTTTATCCTTAAATGTTTAGACCGCTTGTCAGAGACACCCAAAACATGCTGTGGGCCAGATGCATGGAATTTTTTGCACGGATCAGTGACTTTGCACTGGTGAAAAGTGACTTGGCACTACCGAAGAATACACTTTGCACAGTTCCATGAATCAGATTTTGTGTCAGCAGTGCAAAGTCACTTTGAACCGTGAAATAAATTCCATGAATCCGGCCCTGTGTGTCATTGGAGGAGAGTCATTGAGAATGCACCATGGGCAATGTGCAATAACGCCTATTATTGATCTGATTTACATTACTGCTGAAGCAAATGGTGCAGCCTAACTCTGCATTTCAGTGAGTTTCGTATGCTCGACTAACTGGCAAACAACAGTGTGTCGGTTTTCCCTTAACAATGTATGGTTTTGGAATCCAGGCCACAGGGGCTGTGTGACTCAGAGGACCAGTTAATCACATTTAAACTAAGTGTAGAAGAGTGCGGACATGACATTCCATGATGTGTCCTCCCTGTCTCACAATGCAACTGTTGCAGGCCAGGTGCCAAGACAGGTGTTTTCAGACTCCTGTCTGCATTGATCTGCCTGGAACAGATTTCTTCATGGTTGGCATCAGCCTTTCTATTTTTAAGGTACACCGGCCTTTTAAGTGTACCCAGTTCTCCTGTGGACATAGGGGTGACTGTAGCCCTCCAGCTTCAGGCAGGTTAGGGGGGGTGGGGGGGTACCGCTTAACTAGGCGCCTGAAAGGGCCAACACTTACATATGAGTGGCGGGCCTAGATACGGGCCACTTGCTCCTGCAGTCTTTAACACCCCTGAATGCAAGTCCCATGAATCTGTGGTCGCAGAATGCAAGTGTTGCGTAGCAATTTCAATTGTATACGCATGCGCGAGCCGCATCGAGGCTCGCGCATGCGGCGAGAATATTAAAGGCGGTGCGCCGGCAGTTCGCGCCGGCGACCGGAGCAGACACACGTCTCCGGCGTCCACTCTCTGTATGCCTGCATACGTGTGTGTGTGCGAGCGGGGCCCCGGCTCGCCCCAAGGCCCATAACACTGGCGACGAGGGCGCTCACCAGAAATGATGTGGCGTGGACATGGACAGGGAAGGAACAAAGAGCGTTCACCGCCATTAAAAATGCCCTGTCAGAGCAAGAAACAATGGCATACTTCCACCCCGGTCGCGAGTCGGAGATCGTAGTTGATGCTAGCCCGGTAGGGCTGCGAGCAGTCCTCATGCAAGCAGACCAGCAAGGGACCATGAGGCCCATTGCCTATGCCAGCAAGGCCCTGACCGACACGGAGAGGCGTTACTCCCAAATAGAGCGAGAAGCCTTGGCCATACTGTGGGGGTGTAAACATTTCAGAATCTACATTCTAGGGAAGCCAGTTGTGGTGGTGACCGACCACAAACCCCTCATCCCCATACTGTCTGGAACATCGTCCAAACCACCTCCGCGCATAGAAAGGTGGATGTTGGCCCTCATGGAATATGGGGTCAAATTGCTATATCGACCAGGGACACACAACCCGGCGGATTACCTGTCGCGCCATCTGGGCACGGGAGGCCCAGGGACTCACTGGAGGTGGCGGACTGCGTGGAAGCCGTACATCTGGTTGTGGAGGCAGCACTGCCTGTAGCCCTGAGGCGTCAGGAAATTGCAGATGAGTCCAATAACGACGAAGCGTTCCGGAAAATAAAAGATGCGGTAGACACAGGTGAATGGCAGGAGGTCCTCCTTGACAACTCCCGAAGGACCGCGGAAGCTCAAAGAGATCTACAAGCACTCTGGAAGACACGCCACGAATTGTCGGTGGCGGATGATGGAATTCTGCTAAGAGGGCACCAGATCGTAATACCAGGAGTGCTGGTTGAGAAAGTCCTACAGCTAGCCCACAAGGGACATCAAGGAATGGCCAAGATGAAAGCTCGGCTCAGATTGAAAGTGTGGTTTCCAGATCTGGAAGGAAGGGTGGAGAAATTTGTGAAGGCCTGTATCCCACGTCAAGCCGCCAGCCCTGTGGAGAAGACGCCACTCATTCAGGCCATGGAGAGGAGTGTCCACCCATGGGGGACAGTGCACGCGGACTTCGGGTCCACGGGCCGAGCCTTATACTTTCTGGCGGTGACAGACCAGTGGTCACGATACCCAGAGGTGGAATTGGTCGAATCCACATCCAGCGACCACACCATTCTGGCCATGGACAAAATATTCGCCACACATGGGTTCCCTCTTGAAATTTGCTCGGACAACGGGTCACCGTTTCAGGGCCAGCGTTTTGCTCAATACTGTGAGGGCAGGGGGATAAAGCATCGCAAAATAACACCTTTATGGCCGAGAGCAAATGGCGAGGTGGAGCGATTTATGCGAACGCTTAACAAAGTGTTCCGCATATCGGTGAATGGGGGAGAAGATCTCAGGCGAAATCTGGTCGAGTTCCTCAGAGAATATCGCACGACCCCACATCAGTCCACCGGAGTGGCCCCCGCAGAGGCCCTTTTCAAAAGAATACCAAGAGGCCTACTACCCGAAGTGGAAGGGAGGACACCAGGAGAGATCAACAACAGCAAAGTGCGCACAGCGAGTGCCACTCTGAATGAGAAAGAGACCGCACGGCGGAGACAACCCGAGAGGGCGATCGCAATAGGAGACACTGTGCTGGTGCGCAACAGGAAGCCGGAGGAGAAGCTATCACTGCCATATGAGCCACAACCATTGGGCGTGACCCACGTCAAAGGGTCGATGGTCACGGCCGCCAATGCAAGAGGGACTGTGACCAGAAATGTTTCGTTCTTCAAGCGCATAGAACCTGGGACCCCTGGAGCAGCCGTCAGAGATGATCCCGACCCGAGTACGGGAGTGCCGGTGCAAGAAGATGGGCCGCCATAGGCTCCGTCGGCACCCGAGGACCCCGACGCCGGAGCACGCAGGTACCTGAGCCGGGCGGGGCGCAAGCCACCGCTGAGGTTCAAAGACTTCATCATCAACCCTACCTCTTAATTAAGGCAGAGGTACCGTGAACGTTATGATGGGCCCCTTTGGCCCCCACGTTTGAATATGTTGTTTTGTTTTGGGGGGGAAAAGGAGGGATGTTGCGTAGCAATTTCAATTGTATACACATGCGCAAGCCACATCGAGGCTCGCGCATGCGCGGAGAATATTAAAGGCGGTGCGCCGGCAGTTCGCGCCGGCGACCGGAGCAGACACACGTCTCCGGCGTCCACTCTCTGTATGCCTGCATGCATGCGTGTGTGTGTGTGTGTGCGAGCAAGGCCCCGGCTCGCCCCAAGGCCCATAACAGCAAGGGCCAATTTTCATCTTGTTTCTGTGGCCACTGACTTTCTTAAATTTACTAGTAAATCACCACATAGCATGAAAAAGCACAATACCTTTCAGATAAATTGCTTGCATTATTAATTATGGGTTTATTAAAATCCGATAGTTGAGCGCTAATTGATCATTCAGTTTGTAATGTGTACTATATAAATGCCTATTTTGATAAGTATTCAACTTTTTCGTCTTCTTCCTATCCTTCCTTTCATTAATGTACGTATTGCTATTAACAATAAGTATTACTATTATTAATAATAATAATAATAATAATAATACTAATAAAAATAAGGATTAATGCCTGGACATGACAAGGCTACGGATGAAGAATTCCAAACCTTTTCTACGCTGGCCTTGCTTTAATGATGAGTAAATGCAGGCAGTCGGCGATGGGGCGCAGCGCCAGGTGTCAGTGGGAGAGCAGGGATGAGACACTCAGGAGGTCTGTGTTGTTTCTGCCCCTCGACACCCCCTTTTCACGAGCTCGCGCCCAAGTGTTTCATGGCAGTAAAGGAGTCCAGCAAAGGAGTCTCATTAGCTGTGCTTTATCTGGTCAGTGCGTCGCTCACGCACCAGCAAATCATTGACGTTTCCTCCCCACGCTTGGCATTTAGTGATCACATGACACAGGAACTCAACCCACCTTGTTAACAATTAGAAAAAGAACACCCGATAATAAATCAAAGCTGAAATCCCGTTAAAGATGTAAAGCCGCAAAGCACTCTTTAAGGGCATTAAATAGGCATTCATCAGGCTCTGTATCACTATTATTTTTCAGGGTTAACAGCCCCGTCGTTCATTAGGTAACTTTTCTGCGAGAAATAATACGTAGGAAACAAATTAAAAAAATATATTAATGATGGCGATACCATGCTTACTTTGAAAGTAGAAGGCAGTGGACCTGATTTACAAAGGCGTTTTTCAAATGGAAAATTCTAATGTAAAACGCATTTTAATTTTTATCGAGCCCAATGTGTTCTGCTACAGAATATCGAGATATCGAAAAACATAACCAAATCATGTTATGATTGCTAGGCAGGTGTGTACTTCCCGGACAGAAGCATGGGAATTCGTATCTGGAGGTGGTGTTTCTTTACTTGTTTTTTTAAATATTTTTATAAAAGAGGTTGGGGAATGTTTTGGATTTTCCAAATGTAAATTGCATTTATTTGTTTCGAAAAACGGGGAATAAAATAACATGTCCGCCGAATGTCACCGAATCCCTTTTATTTAACATGTTTTTTGAAGCACATTGAAAAATGCGTGAAATGAGAAATAATGATGTCAGGCACTTTACTGGATGTGGCATACTTATAAAAAAAAACAATCAATACTTACAGACCCCTAACAAGAATTGCTCAAACAACCACCCACAGTCACACCAGAAGAACGCAGTTCCTATCCTCAGCACCCACACACACACAACATCATCCCCCTTAAAAAAGCAACATGTGTTGACCAAGCAGGTAGGTGAGACTTTTTCACAGGTGAAAGTGTTCTTTTCTGTATTGGTGAGCGACTCAATCAGTGAGTGAGTGAGTCGATGAATGAGTGAGTTAGTTATTGAGGGAAATGTGAGAAATTATCCTGAAAATGGTTGTGCGCATTACTGAAAATATTCTGTTTGAAAAGAACAGTTACTATTTTGATAGGAATGCTACAGCAGTGAAAACCCACAGGGGTAATTTCTCAAAAAAACCCTTAAAATGAAGTATCAAAAAAACTGAAGGGGGTTTTTCCTGACTGTGCTCCCAACCTTGTGGTATCAATGAGACTTAAAGTGTCTAGAGGTACACATTAAGACCATGTAAACATAGAACATATAATGATTATGGAGTCATTGGTATGATTTTCATGTAAACGTAGAACATATAATGATTATGGAGTCTTTGGTATGATTTTTCTCTGGTTTTTAGTCAAGTGAAAGTACACACATTGTTACTATCAACATAAATTTCACAATCTGTGATTAAATTACAACATGAACGGTAAAAGTGCAAAACAACTGTACCCACATTTTAGAACCAATCATGTAAGTGTAACACAAATCATGTAAGTGGAACAGAAAAATGAATAACAAAAACAAACGCCAACACGTGTTTCAACCCTATCGGGCCGTCCTCAGGGCATATAAATCTAAGAGTTACTGACTGTCAGTCAAAAAAAGTACATTGTGCAAGAGGGCAAAATAACATGTTCATTTTCCCAAGTAGTGCATTAGATAATATTTGTTCTTTTCCACAAATGGTGCATTATAATTATTCTGCACGGGGAGAAATCATGTCTGATATTGCATTCATACAAAGAGTATGCAGAGAAGAATATGTATAATAAGAGGAGGGGGGAGAGAGGGAATTCGGGTAGGGACAGAAAACAAAAAGAAAAAACAAAAAAAAAAAACATTAGATGTCAGATATGCGTGATTTGTCAAACTAGATATATAGATTAGATGACATCTGGTGACCGCATGTTGTAGCCCTCTGTGGGCACCCAGAGCTAGCAAAATTAGTCACTGGGGGTTACCTGTCTAATGCTGTGCGGCGCAGCGAGTAAAGGTGCATTTTGGCACTCTGCTTGGGTTCTGTTCATATGCTGCAGGTTAAATTTCTCCACATGGTCAAAATCTAAAGACAGACATAGTCTATTTTAGTCCTAAACATAAAGATACTGCAGCCAATGCCGAAAAATATGACAAACTAAAGCATTTTTTCTTTAGTTTCAACAATTCTTCCCCTGAGGCTGTAGATGCTAGGTGTTGGTGCGCCCGATCCATATCGAACAGTGTGGGGCTTTAAATGATATCGTTGATTTGGTCCTCTGTGAAACTCAGTGTTTGTTCCATGTTATATTTTGAGTGTGAGAAAAACTGCGGTGGTGTGAGTTTAATAAGGGAATTCAATTCTAATTTCCTCGGGAGGTAAATAACAAGGGGGAAGTGGTACTGCCTGGAGATACTGAAAAGAGTAACTGTAAGAATTCTTAAGTGCAAAGGAATTGCTACAAACAACATTCAGTGGGTCACTATTGCAGCTATTGCTGTATCTGGAAACAGGTAACTAGAGGGACAGCCCAAACAGTGCAAGGACTAAGGGCTTACAAATTATGCAATACAGAAGCATCCTGCACGTATATTTTTCACAAACTTACTCCAATTCCTGTAAGTAATCTTTTACTTTCCTAAAGTTTTTATGGATATCGGTCATGTTTCCACCTGCCCATTTGCACCCCCAACAGTGATGTCAATGTATCTGCTGATTCAATCATGCAAAAACACATGCACTTTCTAAAACACTTTTTTCAGCAGTTATTAATTTGCTGGTGGATTTTTATCTTTCTTTGTTTTCTCATTTTACAATGAATACATACAGAAGTACATAGACGTACGTTGTAATTCACATGAATAACACAATCTTCTTCAGATAAATGTGTGTACAAAGCAAGACTAAAAGCACAAAAACGTCTTTTTCATGTAACAGCGGAACAAAAAACAAATCTTGCATTAGTAAACAACAACATACAACATAAAGCAAATAACAACAATAGCCCTTAATCTAGTTTTGGAGTGTTAGATATATGTCGTTTATCATGACCTCATCAGGGTCAATTGCCAGGCAAAAAAGTCATCAATCCTTAGGTCTGGATTTGACTCTCAGGCCCGAGTCTTCTTCTGCTTCGGAATAGTTAGTGTCTTTGAAATGGGCTTTCAGGCGAATTGACCAAAAGAAATTGTTGAGTTCCTGGTATAATTTGAAGCATTTAGTTGGGCTGATTGGGACAAAGGACAATTCTTTCAAAAGTAGTGATATTTCTTGTACTGTGAGGGTGCATCCAGACAGACTGAAAATTGGAATCTCATTCCGGCCTCTTATCTCCATTGATTGCGGCATCACCCTCGTGGTTGCCTCCACTCCGGTTAGCAGAATGATTGCATGGCCTGTGGTGGAGGGCCCCAGTACAGTAACCGACCCACATTTTCTAGCTTGAATATTTTGATATCCTTTGCAAGTGTTTTATGCTTCTTTTCCAGAGTCGTGGAAAGGAATTGGTCCAGGGCATTATTGATTTCTTTCCATGTGTCTTGTGCGTTCTCTAGGCTGATGTTATTAAGGAATTTAGCCTCCTCGCTCTCAAGTTGTTCTTTGATTTTTATGTGCAACCGCTGGGCAGTGGTGATGGTTAAGACCATAAGGTCCCTGCTGCATTTTGTTGCTATCTGGCTAAATCCCACCATATATTCTTTGTCCTCTAAGAACAAGGCTGGTTCATTGCGCACAGTCAAGCCTAGAAGTACAAGGTTCACTTTTAAGTATTCCCGCAGGAAATGCCTGTGTACTTCGTTCCTAACACATTTTTTCTTTAGTTTCAACAATTCTTCCCCTGAGGCTGTAGATGCTAGGTGTTGGTTTGCCCCATCAATATTGAATAGCCTGGGGCCTCGAATGATATTGTTGATTTGGTCCTCTTTGAAAATCAGTGCTTGTTCCATGTTATATTGTGAGTGTGAGCAAAACTGGGGTGGTGTGGGCTTAATAAGGGAATTCAAGTCTAAGGTCCTCGGGAGGTAATAGGTAAGAACCATGGTAACAACACATACTCACAAATGTATCACAGAATATGGCCAATCCTCCTGAAATAGGGTTACTTGTTCCTAAGTAGGGTACACTGCATTTCTTAATGCTGATGTGGTCATAAGGACGATTGTGCAGGGTTCCACAGAGCACCAGCTGGGGAAATGACCGTGAGGCATTAAAAGGTGTGGGGCATAATGGACATAATGGAAAAGCCAATAGCCTGGGGAAAACAGCCCAAGAATCTCACAACGATAGGCTAAAAATCCCACCCAAACAAGATGAACTTAAGAAACCTGAGGCATGAGAGCCAAGGGGCCTGAGTTTTGTCCACTCATCCAATGGAGGGAACATACACACTGACATAGAGGAAACTGTTACGGTCTACTAAAGGAAACACCTTCTCCATTGCAATAAATCAAACCTGCTAACTGTGTCTGGGACTATACATGTATGTCAAAAATATGTGAAGAACTGGAGACATTTATTTCTAGTCAAACCATACACAGGGCAGTTGACTGACAAATTACTTTGACTAAATAGTTCTTCAGTCAATGGACTTGTTTATTCCGGAAAGAAAATCGATGTTGTCTCCAGTTCTAGACAAATTGATGATATTCAATATGCAGTGGTCGTAGGTGGTCAAATCTAAGTACCAGACTCCTCATTTTAATTGATGGGATTATAAAAGGCTTTGAGGGACTGTGTTAATTTAATATTAAGCTGATTTATTTCGTTCATTCCTTATACAGACATACTAGGAAAATAATTAACTAACATTGTCCCTCTTTTTTGAGGGTAGAATGGGCGATAACAGCCAGCCATACATAACTAGCATGGGAAGGATTCCAGTTTGTATTATATAATAGTATATCAAGGGACTCAAAAACTCACTATGATACTCACTTGACGGACAGCACCTAATCATTAAAATGGCCAAGAGCAAATCTAGATATATCCCCTCCAAGGCATTCATACCTAAATGATGAGGTTTTGGAGTTAGTTCCTGCAACATTGCAGGTCAAGCTAAACACCTTTGAGACTATCTTTCATGGTAAAGGTATGTCTTTTGGGAACATGGCCTACAAAGTCCCCATCCTCTCCCTTCTCACAACATCACTGCCGAAAGGGTAAGATGGAGCCCACCTAAGTGAGACCCAAGGGATGAATTACTTCGATAACAAAATGATCCTCACAGAGGGGTAGAAACAAAATATTACAACTCAGGTTACATTATTATTAACATTATTATAAGGGTTTTTATTTTGTGCAGACGTAGTTTAGGGATACAGCAGAGTCTTTGCAAGCCACAAGTGTAAGTACATGGTGAGGTAAGTAGATCACAAGGGATGACAAGGATTTTTTGTGAGGGACATTGGCAGCAAGGGATCTACTAGAAACCAGCGGTGAAAACAGGGAGGAGCAGATCACCCAGTGTCAGGTTAGATGAGGAGTGCAGGTTATGGGGACCTATGTGTTAAGGAGGTGCCATTCCTTGAAGAGGAGGGTCCTGAACTGCTTCTTGAAATGCAGAAGCAAGGTAGTGAGAATGGTGTTGATGGGGAGGAGGTACCAAAGTCTGGCAACATAGACAGAGAAGGCCTGTCTTCTGGTTATATCCTTCCTGAGCTGGTTCGAGTTTGCACAGGTTATTACTTCTGGCGGAATGCAGGCCTAAAGAGATGCTATTCTTCTCAGTGATATTGCTTGATGGCTTGAGGGCGACAGCCTGGAAGAACAATGCAGCAGGATTTCAATGTGACGCGTGATTGCAGCAAGATCCACTGCATCTCAATGAGGGTTGGGGTGATATAGTTAAATTTGCAGAGTCTTTTGTTGCGTCATGCTGCAGCATGTAGGATGCATCTCAGTTGTGCAATGGAGGCCATTGGAAGGCTTTCCATGAGGACATTGCAACCATCCAGGTGGGAGAGGACCAAGGATGTACAGCAGCTGTTTGCTCAGATGAAGGACTTGATTTTCTGTTAAGAGGGAAAGTTGATACCAAGCCATTTGTGTCTTCCTTGTTGTATGTTATTGAAGAAAAGGTGTATTTTGATGTAGTACCCAAGGGACTTGGCACAGGTGGTCATCTGGTGTGTGAACCCCTCGAGTAGCATAGCTGAGAGCCATGTCCGAATGTCAGGGTGTTCAGTGTTGGAGGTCAGCAGTCGGAATTCGGTCTTGGATGGGTGGACATTCAGGTGTCTATCAATGTTAGTCAGGTCTTGAGCCTGTGAATGCCTTTCTCAGAGGATATCTTGATGTACAGCTGTGTGCCATCTGTGTATTGGTGGATCCGGGTGTAAGGTAGGATTTGAGCCAGAGGTGGACAGTTATATGTTTCCCTACTTGGCAACAGAGAATGTTGGTAAGTGTCTGGTGGTCTACTCTCTCTGACATGGTTGAGCGGTCGCAGAGAACCAGAAGGCAAGGATGATTGTCATGGAGCATGTTACAGGCATTGTCATGACCAGCTTAACTCAGTGCATTCCTGTTGATGTCCCCCATAAGCAATTGTTGATGTCATTGTGAATCTATATATGAATATATATGTGCTACTGGGCTTTGAAAGGGGAACACACAGAGTTATGTTGGTCATGACATCCCTCATCCACCGGATTCCAAGGGTTTTGTTGGGTTAAATCTGCTCAATTTAACTACACATTAACTAAAGTTTTTTCAGTGATTTTCAAGAGTTTTGCTATACCATATTCTTTTTGTATGTGCCCCTCGCTATGGCCATTTCCACTGTATATGTTCCCCCAATATGTTTCTTTTACACCCACTAGGTACATATCTTTGGCTAGTGAGCATGGCCATCAGCCATTCGCACTCTATATTTGAAAACACTACTGAGCCACTAGCCAGGGCTTTTGACCATATCCACTGTATATGTTCCCCTAAAATGTGGTTCCATGTGATAATGTCACCCAAACTTTTTCCATGCAAGTATTGTTCAGTTTTTTGCAGAGACATTATCATAAGGAACATGCAGGGGACACCCCTGCAACACCCGACATCCCACATATATTGTCCCCGTATATAATGTCACCTATGCAGTTTCCCGGCGACTATATGTATGGTGACATTATAGATAGGGACAATATTACCTGATAGCCAAAATGTTTCTTTTGGACCTGCTAGGGGGCCACAGACTACAGCTGTGGCCACAGTGCATGCCTTTTGGGGTCACTAGCCAGGGCCTTTAGCCCTGGCCAGTGAGCAGGATCTTCGGCTGTGACCACTGTACATTTTAAAACAATACCAGGCCACTAGCCATGGCCTCGACAATAGCGATAAGGTCCAAGCTGCTGTAAAATTGGTCTAAAATTATTTAGAAAATTATTTGAACACAAAGTGTATCCTAATCGATATCACTTGAAAATTGATTTTGGCTGCATCATATTCCGAAAGCAATCAAGATAATCTTCTTAGTAGAAAATCAAAATGTATTTTCTTTTCATAAATATTGTGATTCAAAGAACAATGTACAAGAAAAGTAATAATAAATAAAAAAGGAGAGAATGGGGGTGAGTATGGTGAACAAAAAAATTATTACATTGCTCAAACCAATTTATGAAACAATAGGACAATGAAACATTAGGACAATAAATCAAACACAATCATTTACAAGCAAAAAATAAATGGAAAAGCAATAAAAGATGCAGTAAACGAGGCAACAACCTCAATTGTTAGAGCACCTATTTATTCAGGGTGCTGTCCTGTGGTCAGACAATGTATTGATTTATTAGAAAAAAATGGCTGATAGGTTATAAGGAGGTCTGCCTAAGTGTAAGTGCCTCTCATTTGGTTGTTTTTTGAAAGAAACATAAACAAGTTTTGAATAGACATCTAAAGCACGTTTCGGCAATGGAGCTACCTGCTGGGCAAAGAAAATCGAGAAATTGCCTTGCGAAAAAACAGCTGAACCCTGTAGAGAAGCAGACATAAAGGATGAAGATTTAAAAGGGCAAAGAGAAAAGGAATATTGCTTTAGTTAACTGTTTCAAGATTGCTTTCAAAGTATGTTAACCCATATTGGCGCCTGCCAATTATTTGGACTGTGGCTTAATGCGAACTTCCAAATGTAATGCTTACCTACATTTTTAGGGCAGAACAATTGGAGAGGTAAGCCGGAGTTGGCCTCAAAGACTCAGCAACATCAAGGAGGGGTGTGGCAGGAGAACAACTACTGTGGACAGAAGGTAAATGAATCATGTGTCATTATAGACTTGTTAGGCTAAGTCACAAACCAACACAAAATTAATGGTGATGAAACATGTAAAGTTGTGGTGGAATTAGTTTAGATTATGTCTCAAGTCAATAAATATTCAATGAATACAAAAATAGGAAGCCATATCCACGATACATGTTGTGGTGTGCCAAAAGTACGCGGTCCCGCAGAATGGTGGGGAGTTGTGACTCAGTCAAAGGTGAGTGGAGGCAGCGCCAATGGAATGGAAGTGGTTCCTTGGGTAGCAGAACCCTGTTTAAAAAATGATAAAATGCTGAACTGTAATTCTCTATTTTGGGGTGTCATTGGCAAACATTAGGCAACATTTAAAAAAAAAAAAACTTTAAAGAAAAAACAGAGAAAGACTTGGAGTGTCAATGGCAGTTCCTGTTTTTAACAATAACAATGTGTTGTTCCTGCACAATATACGCCTACCTGGATTTGTAGTAAACGAGATCCATTACGACCCAGGCGGTAAGTTACCGCCTGGGTCGTACCCTTACCACCATGGTGTAAACCACGTTTACACCATGGTGGATGGTGGATTTACCGCCCCATTCCAAGGTGAGTGGGGCAGTAAATCCCCATTTCCAATTTTACCCTTCCCCATTCCCATTTTTGCCCCATAGGGCATAGTGGGAGTGGGGAAGGCGCTAATTACACCACCGTAAATTACGGTGGCGTAATTAGCACCATGGTCCCTTAGAGCCATGGATTTTAAAGCCTGCAAAAAGCAGGCGTTAAACTCACCATGGCCCTAAGGGACCTCAGAATCAGGCGTTAAGGGTCGGCGCCGTTTACGGCGCCATTAACCCCTTAACACCTGATTCGTAATGAGGCCCATGATCTGTTGAATGAAGGACTAGTCTTACACCTTCCACTGAAGTCAAATGCAACAATGTGCAGGAAGACAGCGGGCAAGAAGCCTCATGTCTCTGTGATTGCTTTTCACGAAGCTGCACCGTTAAACAGAAGAAGAATAGAACATGGTAATAATGTACCATAAGTAAAATGTGTGGTTGGGGGAAGGAGACTGACATGGCTGCAGATAAATGAAGCAATAGGAGTGGAGACACGTACCTTAAACGTGCTTTAGAGCTTTGCTCCGAACCCTGGTATCCACATCGCACTCTTGAGGTTGCAAATGGAAGACAAGGTAAACCTGGTGTCTAGAGAATCTCAGAGACGTGCTTCCCGCACCCTGATTGGATAGGTGTTGACGTGCCCCTTTGGTGGCCGCATTCAGATTGGATGCGTGCTTCCCACATCCTGATTGGATGGGGACTATGTGCCCTTTGATGGCCGCGTCTGGATTCGATGCGTACAATCAGTGTTACTTGCACGGTGAATGGGCAAGAGTGGGACGTGCCTCTGGGATGTCCGCAGCTTGATTGGATGGAAGCAGCCAAGCCCTCCATCAATACGTGTGGCTCTGCATGCCGCAGTGCCCGTAATGGTGGCTGCTGCATAGAAATGTAGTAGAAGGGAAAAGAGGGAAACCTCCATAGTTATTGTGTAAGTGTTTATGGGAGAGCGGGTGCTTGCTGGAGATAGAGTTAAACATGTCTCTTGCCGGATTGGCATATCACATGATCGGGTCGACCAGAATTGCTGGTAAAAAAAAAACCGACACTTCATTGTTTGATGTCATGCCAAAATATCAAATTTGAAAAACATTAATTGGAATTAAACGGCAGTGAGGCTGGTGAAGCACTTACAAGGGGGTTTGTTCCGAACAGGAATCACGCAGATCCAATGAAATAAATTTAGAAGGAGGAACATGTGTGAATGGTATACTATAATAAGTGCTAGATGTGTCCACAAAAGTTTTAGTGAAACGGAGTGTAACTAGCAGGGCTCTCGAAAGGGGTGCGAGATTATGAAGGGACGGTGGCAAGCCGAGAAGGCTTGTATGCTGTCTGTTTAGCCATTTCAGTTAAAATGTGGAAAAAAGTCAGTCAGCCTCTAACTGATATAGCTTCCGTAAACTGATGGTTTAAGAAATATTGAGGGAATGGTTGAAACTAGGGACGGTAAGTGCATGTATGATCTTGCACAGAGACTGCAGTAATCTAAACGTATAGCACCACCTATTATAGGTTTAAGTTGCGTTGGGAAAAAGAGTACCATAAATATCAAAACGTGCCCGAGGCTACACACAAAGATACAAAACCTTAGGATAATGGGAAAAATTCCTCATTGAGGCCATTGATATGGGTAGATAGTCTGTGAATCCATCATGCCTCCTTCTGTAGTAGACAATGGGAGACATTTGTGGAACTTTTTACAACATCAAGGATCCACCAATAGATGTCATTGGCAGTGTGGTGTAATTCCATGTAGTGATTCACTAGCGGTGCAGATTCCATTTTGCACCGAATTCTAGAGCGGTGCTCTGAAATTGTAATGTGGACTGGACGAGTAGTTTGTTCAACATAGTGGAGCCCACAAGGACACTCGATACAGTACACCACCTGTTTAGTTTTACAATTCGCGAGAGAGGAGAGTGTCCATGTTTTCGCTCCAATTTTAAAATCTTTAAATTCTTTGGTGAACTGGCATACCGAACAAGATCCGCACGGAAAATGGCCCAGTGTGGTCCGTAACTCCCATAAGCCCATTCTGGGTGTGTCTTTCTTGAAGTTGGAGTGTACCAATTTGTTCTGGATATTTCTGGCCCTTTTTAAAGCAAACCTGGGCAGTGGGCTATCTGGAAGACTTAATTTAACAATGGGCCAGTATTTCGAGATGAGTTTCTTAATCTGAAAAGTTTGTGGTCCATGAGTGATGGCACAAGTCACTTTGTCTTTTTCAGTTTCTGAAGATGTGTTAGGCATCGTATCTGGGGATAGTAATTTATCCCAGTCTGTGAACTGTGCTCGTTTCTTCACCTTGTCAATAAGATTTTGGGGTAACCTCTCTTACTCACACATGAGGCGAGTTCCCAAACTGTCTGATTGGTCATAAAAATCGTTTAGGTCAGTGCAGTTTCTCCTAATGCGGAGAAACTGCCCATATGGAAAACTGTCGCAAAGGTGATGTGGGTGGTTACTCGAATAGTGCAGCAAGGTGTTGCGTGCACTGGTCTTGCGGTACAAGGAACATTTAAGTTTACCTGATTCACCTTTTATTACGAGGTCCAGAAAGGCAATCTCTTTCATACAGAATTCCATTGTGAACTGGATATTTGCATCAATGTTGATTAACCAAATGAGAAATAGCTCCAAGTCAGATTCTGATCCATCCCAGATAAAGATGATATTGTATATGTAACGCTTCCATTTAATTATACAATTTCGATAAGGGTTTCTGTTGCAGAAGACGTTCTGGGATTCAAAGTTGGACATAAAAAAGATCGCTAAGCTAGGGGCAAAAGCTGCCCCCATCCTGGTTCCTTCGGACTGTGGGTAAAATTGACCATTGAATTCAAAGTAATTTTTATTCAGTGCCAAAGTAATGAGTTCTAAAATAAAGTTATGTGGAACCTGTTCCTGTGAGTCAAATTCTGTGAGTAAATCTAGCATACAATTAATTGCCTGGTCTTGGGGTATGCTAGTATATAAGGATTTAATGTCTATAGTTACTAGTCTTTGAGTGGTTTGGTCAAATGTGTGATTCTCAAAGATCTTAATCGTATGAGTTGTGTCTCTAAGATATGTTTCTGTACGTGTGCTTAGGGGTTTCAAAACAATGTCGATAAATTTGCACGTGGGCTCAAGTATGGAGCCACAGCCCGAAACTATAGGTCTTCCTGGCAGTCTTTCAGCATTTTTGTGTATCTTCGGGAGTGCATACATCGTCGGTATGCGTCCTTGACTTGTAGTAAGGAACTTGGATTCTTTGTCTGTGATCCATTCACGGTCATGTGCGTACTGTACGGCACTTTCTATTTCCAGTCTGATGTCATTTGTGGGGTCCTTTCTTAGTCTTTTGTAGCTTGATCTTGTAGTAGTTCATTCATCATGTCTAGATATTGGACTTTGGACATGATAACTATTCCGCCGCCCTTGTCAGCAGGTTTTATTACAATGGATGTGTTTTTGGATAATTCAATCAGAGTTTTATGTTCCTTCAAGGAGAAATTGTGTTTGAGGGGTTTCTCTTTGGTTTTAAGCTTTTCAAAGTCTCTTAGAATTAATCTCTCAAAGATCAAAATTTGTTTAGGGACCTCATTGTCTTGTGATTTGAAGGTGCAGGGGACGTGCAGACCAGTGTCCTGGTCTGGTTCCTTGTCTGGGAAATTATTAAAAAAGACTCTGAGGCAAATGGTTCTCAGAAAGCGGTGAATCTCCAATTCTGTTTCAAACCAGTCCATGGGTTGGGTGGGTACAAATCATAACCCTTTTGATAAGAATGAAATTTGAGGGGCTGTCAGTACAAATTTTTGCCAAATTGAAAATAGGCAGCTGTTGCTCACAAGTGATTATCCGATCGGGCATCTCCTGCCCCCAAATTGAAGTCATGCTGGGGCATATAGTGGAAACCATTGTTGTCCCCAAAATGGGCCTCCTGACCCTCCTCTGCCTAAAAAAGAAGGGGGTGGTAAGCAGTTTCCAAATGTTTGTTGTTGTTGCTGGTTGTAGCTGGATTGGCAGTCTGAGCTACTGCTGCTAGAGTTCAAGAAGAACGCCCAACGGCGTCTCCCTTTGTTTTTTGGTTGTAGCGTTGACTGTTTTTTAGCAGCGTCTATGTATCATCTGTTCTATAGGGGAAGATTTTGTCTAATTTAAAATCCTGAATGTCTTGATGTAATTGTTTAGTCTTTTTTGTGATTGTAGCTGTTTTGAAGTCTTCAAAAAGTTTGTTAGTTTTCAGGAGTTGGTCATGAGCGTTGGTGATGGCTGTATTATCTAAAAACTTATTTTCTTCCAGGTTTAATTCTTTTTGAATCTCGGTGCTTAGTGTCTGGGCAGTTGTAATAGTTAGGACCGCTATGTGGCTGAATGTTGTTGTATATTCCTTGTCAGGAGAGAACAGACAGGGCTTGTTGTGGACAATTAGTCCTGCTGGAATTGTGTCTGCCTTGAGGTATTCACGGAGAAAATGTCTGTGTAGCTCTGTTCTAAAATATTTCTTTTTAAGTTTCAGCAAGTCTTCACAGCATGTTGAGATGGGCCACACCTTGATTAGAGCCGGTTGTGTCAAATATTGAGGGGCCTCCTAAAACTTATGCAGTTTGTTCAAGTGAGTAGCTAAAGATTTGCAATTCAGCCGTTCTATTATGCCACTAGTGTGTTGAAATGTCACACCCCAACCTGAGGAGCCGTGCTGCAGAGCAGAAACAATGGCTTATTGCAGTCAAAGGGAACATTTCTGAACCTAGGCACAATATATATGTATGTTCAGAAGCCCTAAGTAAAACGGGTTAATGGCATAGCTCCCCAAGCAAACAGGTTGCCAATGAATTTACACACAGAGAAATACTGGGGAGGAGGAGTGTCCCAAATGCAGCAGTGGAGTGGGACTTGAACTAGACAATAATGATAAGGTCCAAGCTGCTGTAAAATTGGTTTCAAATTATTTAGAAAATTATTTGAATATAAAGTGTATCCTAACTGATATCACTTAAACATTGATTTTGGCTGTATCCTATTCAGAAAGCAATCGAGATAATCTGTTTAGTAGAAAATCAAAATATTTTTTTTCATAAATATTGGGATTCAAAGCACAATGTACAAGAAAAGTCATAATAAATCAAAAAAAGGAGAAAATAGGTGAGTATGGTGAACAAAAAAATTATTACATTGCTCAAACCAACTTATGAAACAATAGGACAATGAAACATTAGGACAATAAATCAAACACAATCATTTACAAGCAAAAAAAGGAAAAGCAATAAAAGATGCAGTAAACGAGGCAACAACCTCAATTGTTAGAGCACCCATTTATTCAGGGTGCTGTCTTGTGGTCAGCCAATGTATTGATGTATTAGAAACAATTGGCTGGTCTGCCTAAGTGTAAGTGCCTCTCATAGAGTTGTTTTTGAAAGAAACATAAACAAGTTTTGAGTAGACATCTAAAACATGTTTCGGCAATGGAGCCACCTGCTGGGCAAAGAAAATCGAGAAATTGCCTTCCTCTGGGCGAAAAACTGCTGGACCCTGTAGGGAAGCAGAGATAAAGGGTGAAGATTTAAAAAGGTGAAGAGAAAAGGAATATTGCTTTAGTTAACTGTTTCAAGATTGCTTTCAGAGTATGTTAAACCATATTGGACTTTGTCCTGTCCATTTAAAATGTTCCCATAATGTTTCTTTTTGCCTTCGTCCGGAGCCATTATACATGCCTTTCAAGCCACTGGCCACTTCCAAGCCACTAGCAATGGCCTCTGGCCATGGCCAGTGGACACCATTCTTTTGGACCTACTAGAAGGCCACGGCCGTAAGCACAGCATTCATGCTCACTGGCTAGGGCTATATTGCACCCGTTGACATGTTCCCCCAAAAAGTTACCTTGCACCTCACTGTAGCTGTAAAGTTCCACTTTTTTTGTAATCATCTCATTTTTTAACTCTCTCTTTTTCTTAAGTAACTTTTTCCCCATAAATGCGGTAATATTAGCAATGGACTACAAATACCTCAAAACATTTCAACCATATTTGTGTTTCTTACATGACTGACACACCATTAGAACCTTAAATATGAAAAAACCCACATATATGGGAAATGACCCATAATATGCTAAAATAACCCTGAATATGCAAAACCATGTGTGCTCTGAGCTTGGTCCCTAGCCCCCCCCATCTCCCTAATTTCACATGATGTCTCATTCCCCCTCCCAAACTCTAGCCTGATGCCATTTCATCCCTATAACTCTTCAAAAGGGCATTTATTCCACTTTTAGTTGTTGGATATTCGAGAATATTTCAAAAATGTTAGTAAACATTTCTTGCATCGAACAAAAAAAATTGCTTCGATTTTCATTTCTGAAAAGCCTCTATGTTGCAAAGCACTATGAAAGATAAAGCTGTAATTTTGGGAGAAGGGGTCACTCCTTTTTCTGTAAAATATTTCAGAAACTACTGGATTCAATAGCCCCCTCCAACCCGTAAACCGATTCAACGCTTCATGCTCAAGTTGTTTCATACCTGGTCCAATTCTGTCCAGCGGTTTTGGCTGTGCACTGGATCAAAATTTTGACTTTGTCTCTATGGGAAAATAAATGGGGACGTAAATAGCATTTTCTTACTTTCTTAATAACTTTTATATTTTTTAACAGATCGTTCCCAACATTTGCAGTATGGGGTCACCTGTGACAAAACTTTTGTTTGCAATATTTCAGCCAAATCCGTTATGCGAGTCAAAAGACAAGAACAATTCATATTTCATGTTTCCTATGTCTCCCTATATTCAATTTAACTATAGTGTGGCGACCACCACACTATAACATATATATAATAATACAGTTTTTTTTAACCAACATCCAAAGTCCAAGTGCTTAAACTACTGAAATATCTTAGTGAACGCTGCTTGTGATATTTTATCTGTATAACATTCACATTCACAGCCCAAGGGACAGGGACAGTAGCTGGAGACAGAGGAGCACTAATCAATAACTAGCACCCAACAGAACAGGGGGCCATTAAGATTCAGAGGGAGAAGACCACACCCAGGGTCTCCCGGAGATGAGGGCAGGCAGACCCCACTGACAACCAAGGACCAAACCACAACCTTAGCAACCTCAACCCTGTAGAGGGGGAGGCCCTCATCACCTTCCCACCCACAGATCACTAGACAGTCACAGAGGCATGTCACTCCTCATGCAGAACCAAATGAATGAACCATCAAAGGAATGTTCCTGAAGGCAGTAAGGGCAGAGACACCCAATACAGATGCCCGAAACAAGGAGGTAACCCCACTAACCTGTCTGCTAAAAAACCTCAACTCTCTGCTTACACCTCTGAAACCCTAAACAAACGCAACCACTTTCTTGCACAGCAAACCGCACACACTTCACTACACTGCAACAACAAAACAAACCACACATAGTCTTGCACAACAGCACATGGGAGACTACCAATCCGTAAACCACACCCATGTTCAGCGAACAGTATTAACCGAACTGAAGCGGCCAACAGGACATCACTAATCTCTCTCTACATTTATCCCACTACAACCTACTAACTCTCCCTACCCTCTTACCTTTCAGTTCCACCAGAGCACCAGGGGACCACTCCGGTGATGATAGTGCACAGTATAAATGTCCTTTAACATTAACATTCAGAAATATAGAGAACACAATGTTCTCTTATTAACCCCCTACCTGATCTCATCCCACCCATTCCAATCCACAACATCTTTTCTCTCTTTCTTTGAATTTTGTCCCCCGTAAAAGTATCCATAGATTATTTTTACTACAACAATCAGCCCTGAACCATCACACCTTAAGCTGCCTCGATATGCCGTGCAGATTTACAACTCTGAGGAGATTGTGCCATTATGACAGTAATAATGCTTTCTCGGAACAGTGACTCAACCCGAATCTCACTTGGGAATCTAGGTAAGCCTGCAAGCCATTTTTGGAAAGCTAGATCTGTCCAAATTATAAGGTACTCTTTTGCACTTTGAACAGTTTGATTAAGAAATGTAAACACCATTATCTTCATAGCTATTTTGCTTTATATTATTGCTGTTATTTGCACCTGTTTTTATATACCACAGGTTATTATATGTAGACACTCATGTTTTCCCCATGGTTATGCCTTGTTCAAGATATACCCTGCAAAAAATAAAATAAATGTTTGACTCAGTGATGACAGGCCCCAGAGAGAAGCTCTGTATGAACAAGGAAATACCACTCAGTGCCTTACACGAAGGTCTGAGATAGACTAGACCCAGAAAATTCTGCAGAAATAATTCCCTTAAGAGTAAAGTTTGGGGGACGGCAGCAAGCCTAGTTACCTATTGCCATGAACAGAATTGCTGAAAAATGTGTTGTTTTGAACAAAAAATAATAGTACCTTAAATTTCATCATCATTAGACTAGCCAACTGTATTAAGTGATGGATTCTATATTTTTGCAAGATCCTGTTATTTTCTTTCATGAGCAGATGATACTTGGGTTAATAACGTTCATAACATCTTATCAAACAATGAACTCCACATACTTGGTCTTATTCTAAAACAAGAGTCTTCCTGACAGATAAGTTCCAGTTAGAGAGCTCATTCTTGGATTAATTGATCAAGTAACTAAAGATGCAACCAAAATCTCAACACATTGGAAATAAATTAATTTGCAGCCATAATTCTCTGCAGTCAGCCCACCCTGGAAATAAATACACTTTTTGCACAAGGAAGAGACATATGGGCAGCCGGCTCAGAGTAAATTCCTTTAAAGGATAGTTCCGGGACTTTTTTTTTATTGTCCCTACGGTTCGGCCATGTGTTTTTAAGCATAACTCGGTAGATCGTAGAAAACTTTCCTATGGACCTTACCCGACTTTTCGTCCATTAACGCACTCGAAATCAGCCGCCATTTTCTGATAATCCTATCATTTCCTCCCATCGACCTGGCTCACCTGCTTTTGCGGCACTAAATCAAATCCCCTGCCCCTGAAACAGACTTTATCAAAACATTCATATTCCCCGCCTCTATCCGTGACGTGACTGTGCTGCGTAGGCAAACGCGCCCAGGCGTCTTCTACGCGACTCCACACAGAACCCGGAAATCAACACAGATCAGCTCACAACACAGCGCGCCACAATTGGGAATATGAAACTGTACTTTTAAATCAAACCGCACGATTGTAAATTTGGTAAAGTACATTTATTTGACATCAAATGTTTTGAGAATATTCAGCGATTTTCATTTTATTTGCTCACGTTCCAAAAAGTTCGTTTTGAGGCACGCGATGTTCCTTTGCTGTACAAAGGGTCTTAGATCATCTCACAATACAGCGCCACAATTCGGAATATGAAACTGTGGTTTAAAAGCAAACGGCAAGATTGTACATTTGGCAAAGTACATTTATTGGACATCAAATGTTTAGAGAATATTCAGCGATTTGCATTTTTCTTTGCTCTCGATCCAAAATAGTTCATCTTGAGGCAAGGGATGTTCGTGTGCAGTACACAGGGTGTTGGTTTATGATAAAATAAGCTCTTCGGTCGCACTGATAATCGCATGGCTGTTCCAACAACGAGGCACTAGGCCACCACAACGGTCTGTATGTTGCATCTAGCCGTTAGTACCGCGTAAGGGCATACTTGTACTTGGCGATCGTCCCATAAAATGGTCAGGGTGGTAACGTTGTTCACGCGGAGAAGCAACTGGCGGTTGAAAAAGCCATCCGCCGGTGTCTGGTACTCGTGACACATACAATAATGAAGGATGTACCTGTTTTAAAAACATAAAAAATGAAATTAGTCTCACCATCAGATCTTTATTAAAATTATTCATTTTATATATTAGGTCGGGAAATTATTTCATAGCTAGGACAGTGCAACTGGGTATTATACGTCATTTCCAGTAACCCACCCCTTCTCCTCCGCCTTTTTCAGAGCCGCCTGAGCGCCAGTGGACCACTTCGTCACTGATATGATATAATATGGCATTTGCAACGCGCCTATACACAAGTGTTTCAAGGCGTGGCGCGGCAGGGAGGGGGGGAACAAGGAGAAGACAGACAACGATCCTACTAGGCCAGGTGTCATTCAGATCGCGCAAGTGCAGGGGTAGGAGGAAGGTAAAAGTGCAAGGGGAAGGGGAGGGGGGAAGTGGAGTACAAGGTAAGTAGCATAAAATAATAAATACATAGGGCCAGCTGGTGGCGAGTGCAAGGTAAGTGCAGAACAAGTGCTGGGAAGGGGGGGCTGTAGGATACTGAGACAGTCCCCCAGTGCAGGGGTTGACAGCGAGGCAGTGCAGGTGGAGAGTGGAAGGGCCCAGGACCGAGGTCGCAGACAGTGGACCAGTTGTAGCAGGGGAGAGGGAGAGAGAAAGCAGAAGCAAAGAGGAAGGTTTTGAGGTGCTTCCGTAAAAGGAGATGGTTCTCCTCAAGATAGTGCGCGGTACAAAACAATATGCCACATAGAACGTACAAGTACAACTTAACCCGTCTTTAAAGCTACTGTATAGTAATTAAATTGCGGTATAAACTCATCTAAAGAGTTACTTACATTATATTTGCATTTTCCATTGTGTCTGTGCGTAGGGCAGCCCCGAAATACCACTCCTTCTATGCCGACATTATTTCTTCTAATGAACGAACATTAAATGGCTATCAATTCTGAAATTTTATTCATTATCGTTTCTTACGTTATTGCACCACACCCCCAAAAAGAAGTCTTTCGGGATGGTCCCGGCCTGTCAAGGTCAAATAACAATAGAACCTTATACTGAGTCGTGGGCCATTCCGGCACCCGAGCAAAAAATCAAAGCAGCTGACCTTCACTTTGAACGAGCACACATTCCTAGTTAGCTACATTCAGTGTAAGGCCATCTCACAGGACTTGAAATTTACACTCCATCTTTGCATTTTGTCTGCGTGCTTTGCAGCCCCAGAGAACCATAAATACGAAGACATTCTATATTTTTTGAAACATGATTTATATTACTGTTTGGTTTAATTTAATGCGCAAATGAACAAGGTTGGATAGACACATTGCATGTACACTGAGCAATCACTTTTATTTACACATTACATAGATACACATATTCAATGGGCCTGCGACATGAGGAGACTCGAGAGCAGAGTCACAGGTGACACCCGGGTGGTTCGGACTACTGCACGGTGAAGGGAGGGGCAAGGGTGGAGAGACACATTGCATGTACACTGAGCAATCACTTTTATTTACACATTACATAGATACACATATTCAATGGGCCTGCGACATGAGGAGACTCGAGAGCAGAGTCACAGGTGACACCCGGGTGGTTCGGACTACTGCACGGTGAAGGGAGGGGCAAGGGTGGAGAGACACATTGCATGTACACTGAGCAATCACTTTTATTTACACATTACATAGATACACATATTCAATGGGCCTGCGACATGAGGAGACTCGAGAGCAGAGTCACAGGTGACACCCGGGTGGTTCGGACTATTGCACGGTGAAGGGAGGGGCAAGGGTGGAGAGACACATTGCATGTACACTGAGCAATCACTTTTATTTACACATTACATAGATACACATATTCAATGGGCCTGCGACATGAGGAGACTCGAGAGCAGAGTCACAGGTGACACCCGGGTGGTTCAGACTACTGCACGGTGAAGGGAGGGGCAAGGGTGGAGAGACACATTGCATGTACACTGAGCAATCACTTTTATTTACACATTACATAGATACACATATTCAATGGGCCTGCGACATGAGGAGACTCGAGAGAACAGACAATCAAATTACAATCATTTAAACCGTGATGTGTATTTCTCAATGAGCTCTGCTTTAGGTGGACATGGAACAGAGGCAATGTTGGGTGGCAATGCAGTTGTCCCCTGCACAGGTTCGTTCACAACTCCATGTATGTGCCTATCTAGGACATCAACAATAAGTCTCTCAATAAACTCATATTGCATATCCTCAAACACTGGTTTGATCACCCATTGTTTACTTCTTTTAGTGAAGGCCTTATTGTAGCGAAGCGTCCCTAAAGTTCCGGTCGTCCTACTTTGTTGACGGCCAACATTATGGTTATGTGCCAAGACCGCTAGAAGAGTCCGATTTATCATGCCCTCCATGCCAAAATGCAATCGTTTTGGCCTGTACTTTAGGCACATATTGTGGAACACCTCCAAATCTCCTGTGTGGCAGAATTCCGTGAGTCCCCTCAAATCTCTATTTATAGTTTTATCAAATACAATCTTTTCAATGGCTTTGTGAGTGGGTGATGAAGGAATCAACCACTTCTTCTTCCGTGCCTCTTCTGTGGACAAATGGCCATGTTCATAATTGTGGAAATGTTGGTTTGTGGTCCAGCGGTGAACGTTGCTACAGTGTAGCATTACTGACCGCCATTTTTCCAGTAGAATTTCCAACGACCCTCCACATGTTTTTGAGCTCCACCAAAGATGGTTGCTGATTGACTTGGACCACTGTGAAATACCTTGCATATCTTTTTTTTTTACCTGCAGCCGACATTTTTTTATTGATTGTTTTTGCAAGATGCCAAACGTCAAATTGGTGATTTATATTTTCGTACTCTTCTCTCATTGACTTGGCAATTGAAACGTGTCTGTCCGTGGCTATCAGGTCGATCACCATTCCACGCGATTGTAGTTCTTGCAATGATGCTACAAAGCCAACTTTCTCCATGGCCACTGAGGATGTACTTTGTGACACCTGCACGACCACCGAACTCACAATTTTCTTACTTTCCATGTCCTGAAAGTGGTAGGTGCAGTACTTGGCTGAAAATCCTGGGCTGTCGCACTGTCCATCACCGGCTAGCCTGAACCGTTTGCCCGCGAATGTACTATCAATAGACATTTTTTCCATTCTCCAAGCTTCGCTAATGGCTGGAAATAGATAATCGGTTTGGTATTTGTAGAACTGAGTTTTCGCAATGAAATGGATTCCCACAAACTGAAAGAAAGACTCTAACTTTTTAAAACTTGAACCACTAAAAAGTGCAGCCGCTGCACAAAGTAGATTGCCTGCTGGCAGTTGCCCCAGCATGGGTTGTGCAGACCATGAGAAAGGATGATATTTTGTACAGGTGGCATGTATTTTAAGGTTAGTGCCTCGAATTGCACGAGTCACATTAATCAATGGCTCCCCACATACTTCCCCACCAACCGAATGCCCACATTTCATCCGAATAATAATATCAATCAAACAACTATCGAATACAATGAATTTGGCCTCTTTCCTTATACTGTCACTCTGCATCCCAGCTGGTTCGGCCTGTAACGTTGAGGACATGTCACTCACATGAAAGGTAGAATCTCTGATATCGTCTTCCGCTATGTTCAGTGATATTGATGGTGTTTCATTGTCGTCCACTTCATTCTCTTCCATTGCAACATCTGTTCCTTCTCCGGCAATGGGTGAATAAAACAATTTCTTCAACTTTCTCGCGGTCTTAGTTTTTGCGGGTGTGGATTCTGTAAATTGATCTCCGACTGCATCCGAACTACCAGGAGGACATTCACTATCAATGGCTGGTGGTGGTATAGCTCCGTTGTCAATCACTTCATATTCTTCCCATTGGCACGATGCATCTCCAGTCTCAAGTCCCTGCCAAAAGGTTTGACAAGCAACATCTCTCGTTCGCTTCACTGTCTGTGTAGATCTAGTTCGTACACCCACTCGCAACTAGAGGACAGATTGGAAAAGGGATGTTCAGTTTAAACACAACTTACAGTATTGAACTATTAACAGTGAAAAACAACATAATATAGTGACCAGGACACTAACCTTCTTTTGCTTTCTTTTCTTTGAAACTTTCTTGCCTCGAACTTCAACATCAGGACGCTGTTGCTCCGACTCGTGTGTGCATGTCTCCACTTCCTCTTGCGCTGCAACGACTATATTTTCATGATAAGTACATCCATCACGCATTGACGCTCCATCGACTCCCTGAAACATAGAACTTTCATTAGTATGTATAATAATATTGAAAACACAAAATGTACTTGGGGACCAATACCCACGTACATCTCAATAGCAAAACACGAATGAACGCTTTGTGTAGAACATTCAAACGACAATTATTCACGCATAGTTGATCTAGTTAGATGGAACTGTCAAGATCCATACCTCGGGCTCCTCATAGACTTCCATTGATGATATTATTGAAGATGATGCTTCAGTAACTCCCTGAAACACATTAATTGCATTAGTATGGTTTTCTATTTTGTTAAAAAGAACATAAACTTTGTGCAGGCGTCAACGGCTCATCTAAATAGACCTGCACAAATGATCAGTTGTCTAAAATAAATAATGGATATGTAAATATGATTCGATTTGCTCGATCGTTGGAAGTGTCACCACCCAGAGATCTGCATCAACTACTAGGGGTGATGTTCTTGTAGAAGAAGCTCCGTCATCTCCCTGAAACATAGTACTTGCGTTAATAAAGAAGGAAGTATAGCGGATGTAATCACGTCATACGATTTCGCTTGATCGAACTGTCAGTATCCATACCTCGAAATGCATAAGAACATCAAGGGACGATGTAACTGCGGTGCACACTTCTGCAAGCTGTTGCGCCGACCCGTAACTGCATGCTCCCCCTTCTTCTTGGACTAATGCTCCATCGACTCCCTGAAACATAGGACTTTCATTAGTAATGAACACAATATTGAAAAAAGAAGACACATAGGAGGGCGACGACAGAAGGACATATCAATGGCTAAAAACGAAAGAAACATTGTGTGTAACAATCACGCTACAAGAATGCAAGATCTGATGATCTCCATCGATGGAACTGTCCGGAAAAGTACCTCGAGCATCTGAGTGACATCAACGGTTGTCGTCAATACGTTGGACTCCTCAGCATCTCCCTGAAAGACAGTACTTGCATTATTTTGGATAACAATAATTATAACTGAAAACAAAGACTAGAGGACGAGTACAAGGGTGTACCATTAGGTAAAATAATTACACGATAAATTAAAACTATTAATTTACATGCCTAAAACAAGTCAGTGGCAGAATAGCCAAGTAAGATTACCCGATAGGCGCTTGAAGTGGCTGATGACTGCAATAACGACACGGATGGAGAATCTTCCGCCTTCATATTGAGTGGATACATAAATGGGGAAATTATTGTTAGCTAATGCTACACAGTACCGCAAGGCCGAGAGATAAATACGAAAACTTGACTCACCAGTGGAGGGATGTGGACGAATAGAGTGGGAATAGCGGTTGAGAGCAATTTTCGCCTCGCTCGCGGTGTGTTCTTCTTTATTAGCAATGATGTGGAGTACATGTCTGAGCTAAAGTGCCTGCTGCAGATGCGGTATCGATCACCCCTCTTGTCCGCAAAGACTTCTAGGACTCTACTTTCAAGCTCAGACGGTGGATAGCCGCAATATCGGACCCATTCTCTTATCTGATCTATTGTCTTAGGGAAAACATGCATTATAGTAACTTCCGATTTATTATGGGTCTTGGAAGGGCAACCGCCAATGGAACAGGCAGGCATTGTGGAAAGTTCTGAAAAGTAAAGATCAACAATTCTCTATGAATACCAATGTGTTAAAAAATTAAATGACACATAAAAGGTTCAATGCAAGGTTCGTTTTGGTTCTTGGAACTATACACGTTATTCACATGCGGATAAGTATTTGAATAACTTTAAAAAAATATAAAAATAATTTGACTAAACTCAGAACATGTGACTAGTTCCTTGCATGTACTGTCTTGAACGAAAAGAAAACATGGATGCAATTTGATGACTACTAGCAAATAGATATAAATTAAAAAATTGGACGCAAAATGATTATGGTACATGGCCTTACCTTGACGAACAAACAGATAGATGCAGGGATCAGAGTAGTTTCTTGTCGTAGAACAGGGAGCAGTTCACAGGTTGCAAACTGACGAGTTTGCTCGAAGTGGTCACGGAAGTTCACAGAGACGAAGAGCAGATAACCAGCACCTTCACGGGTTGACTAGCAAAGCGCAAAGAAGTTCTCATTAGAAATATGAAGTGGGTTATAAAGAATTCGAAACAGGGGTGTGTTTGTGAATGAATGACGTGTATATGTCGTGGCATTATGCGGTTTGCAAGGGGACGTCCAGCGTGAGGGGGGATGCTTGGCAGGAGACACGGGGTCTGGAGGTAGACATGGGAACAACAACCCATGCTCTATAGACCACTTTGAAGTGTACATGGTCTTTGGCACCTCTTGGCCTTTATCGCTCCCTGACAGCTCCACTTGCCAGCACAAGTACCCCGGTGCGAACTGCCTTTGATAGGGCGGGGGGTGGATTGGGGCGGTGGTTGTGCAGACAAGACACAGGAAGACTCGTGAATGGAGACACACTTATGTGGATTGCAGGGGGACGTCCAGCGTGAGGGGGATGCTTGGCAGGAGACACGGGGTCTGGAGGTAGACATGGGAACAACAACCCATGCTCTATAGACCACTTTGAAGTGTACATGGTCTTTGGCACCTCTTGGCCTTTATCGCTCCCTGCCAGCGCAAGTACCCCGGTGCGAACTGCCTTTGATAGGGCGGGGGGTGGATTGGGGCGGTGGTCGTGCAGACAAGACTCGTTTGCCGCAGGGCCTCACCAAGGAGATGCCATCTAACTGCATGTAAGAGGCAGGCTGCAGGATCTAGTACATGGAAGGCAGGGGGGTGAGTTTATAAATACCTCACCCTCCCAGGAGAATATATGGGTGCAGTTCACCCTGGAGACCCTGGATGCCTAGGCAGTTAGTCAGCAGCAGGCTGGCCTGTGGTGGCAAGGCGGCACGGGCCAGAGGGGGTCATCTCTGTACCCGGTGCCCAAAAGGATGATTTATTATGATCAACCATATTGATTATTTACCTATAACCATGTTTTGTATCAATAAAATCCAACAGCCTTTTATTGCCAACGCTTGAACAAAGTGGTGTGGTAAGTATTTTTGGGGGAGGAGGCAAGGCCAGGAGGCTTGATGCCAACCCGCAAAATAACATATGTATGTCTGCTGCATATGGGTTCAACGGTTATGTGGATTGAAGGTGGGCGGCCAGCGTGAGGGAGGATGCTGGCCGGAGACATGTGGTGTGACAAGACAAGGCACAGGAAGACTATTCAATGGAGACACACTAGATTCATTTAAAAAATCAAAACAACCATTGTTAAAATATATGTTGGGTTTTATTTTAGATCTTAATTTCAATTGAACATAAATAATAAACATTACACATTGTAAAGTTCCGGTTGCAGCACATCCAGGGAAAATCCGCGGTATTGTCCACTGTCGCTGGGGAAATGTTGTCTAATGGCAAGTACCGCACAGGCAGGTATTACTCTCCGAACGCGGTGTCCGAGCCTCCCGTGAAGCCACCAAGTGAAGCAACGATAGGCCACCAGCCTGTACCACCTGTGAAAATGAAAGATGCAAACTGTATTAAAATGACAAAACTTTCTTATCAGTGTCGATTCAGGTAAAAAATATGATTCTGCTTTGAAAAAAAATCGATCTAGAAAATGCACAATATGGAACCAATTTACATGCATTCGAATGATATGTAGATGTAATTTTATATGTGGGAGACGACCATGAAATAGTAGTGGCATCACTGACATCACAACCAGAGTATACTTACTCGTTACTCGGATTACGCGGACGAACAGTGCCGCGAAGTTCGTGCATAAGCACCATCATCATCCTCAACACGGTCCGTGAGAGGCAGGCTTCCCTGAACTCTGGCAGCTCGGTGATGCATTGCGGACTTGGCTCGCCTTCCGAAATGTAGGCCAAGCACCCGGAATTTTCACGGCAGCAGCAGTTCTCCTCCTCAGTTGGCATTAGCTCGCACCGATTGCACGTGCACCAGGTGGAGACGCCGTCCATGCGACATGGTCCAGGCTCTTCATCCGTTGAGTGGTCCTCCCAACTGCCGTCCGAATCCCCATCGTTTTCGCGTGCTTGCCTTTCCAGTAGTTCTTCCTCGGTGTACTCGGGCTCGTACATATACGGCATTATTGTAGCCATTGTGTGGTAAAGAAAGTAAAATAATTTACAGAGATGGTACAGGTATTCACAAGGCCTAGAAGCGGCGAAGGTAGCTGACCAGAGCACAGAAACGAGTCACAGAATACTCAAAGTAACACAGAGAGAGGAATGGAATCGAAAATCTGCTGCTGTGTGTTGTGAAACGGTGTGTTTATACTTATTGAGGAAAGAGGCGTCCTGCCATTTCCATGGCGACACTTCATTAGCTGAGGCGCAGCGATTGTTGACACGAAACGTGCTTTGGCGTTGGGAAATGGGCGGTACGCGTCTGCTGATGTCAGGCTCAGGGGCGGGGGATTTGATTTAGTGCCGCAAAAGCAGGTGAGCCAGGTCGATGGGGGGAAATGATAGGATTATCAGAAAATGGCGGCTGATTTCGAGTGCGTTAATGGACGAAAAGTCGGGTAAGGTCCATAGGAAAGTTTTCTACGATCTACCGAGTTATGCTTAAAAACACATGGCCGAACCGTAGGGACAATAAAAAAAAAGTCCCAGAACTATCCTTTAATCACTGCTTCTTACAGCTGAAAAAGGAAATGTCTCAACATTGTACTGTATACATCACAGTTGTATAAATGGCAACAGATTGCGCAATCATTTTATGCTAATATAAACCTTATATTTCAATAGGCTTTGATTGGCCATTTTACTTAAAGGTCAAACTTCACTTGATTTCCATTGGACATAAACACTTCCTGAAACACATGACTTCCCATGCTAAATTGCATTACTTACTTTTTTCCCCACATTTTCTGAATCATTGAACATAGGTTGCAACCTTAACACTGGATAGAACAAATTCTAGAAATGACACACTTCTTTAGATGTTTTAGCACACTGTGCTCAAGGCATAAATAAGTTTACTGGTTTTCTATTGGCTAATTTCCCTACCTTATCTTTTTCTGACTGTGTTGCAGTTTTGTTTTATGAATCAGACCATTGAAAATAACATATTCTGCTATTAAATGTTGCCAACTGATCTGCACCTGACTTCAGCTGCTCTCAATCAACCTTGGCCGTGGCTCAACTATTTGTCTAGGGTTTTCCCAACAGTGTGTTTCTGTGATTCTAAACAAATGTACACTCCTATCAGACTTAAGGCCTACATTCATTTGCAAGGCAAACTGTGGAGTCCATTTTAAGATAATGGACATCTGCTGCAGTCACATTTCTTTTGTAAGGGAATTGTTTTTCAGCATGTATTTGAGCACTACCAGTTTTCTGATGTCAAATGTCTATTAAGTGTGAGTAACATCCTCAATATCTAAACACACTGTGGCCTAATGTCTGTGTTATTCTATAATAAATACATTTCTACTTTGTCTCTCATGCAACTATAAGATGTCATAGGTGAAATTACATCACTTCTGCCATCCTTGGCCCACACCATGTTTATCCTCACTGTTTCTGTTTACGGTATGGATAATACAGTTGTCTGAGTGCACATTCTTTCTTATATTTGCACGATTGTACCAGGGGGTGGGACACACCGCTGAATGGCATAGTCATCTGTCCATCACCAGAGTGGAGGGGGGAGGATCTACTCCTCTAAAACATACTAACTTGGATTCATAATAAAAAAAAAAGTTCATCAGGAAACAGTCTGACTTTCATTATCTGTTCATTATGTTATGTTATGTTATGTTATCCAATATTTATACTGTGCGCATCACCACTCTAGTGATTGTACGGTGCCTGCATTGTCCAAAAGGTGTCATATCATGGCCCAGCTAGAGTACATAATGAGGCTGCTGTCCGCCATATCTAGAGCCTTTGCAGGCCTCATTTAAGAGCTCTTGAAAACATGTCCGATAGCATATAACACTTCTGCATTTAGTATGTGGTGTTTCTCCAGAAATGCATTTTTTATGAGTCTGTTACTTCTGCAACATCTGTGTTTGTGTTTCCGAAAGTTAGACAGGTTCTTCTTACGGTGCCGGGATTGTCCAAAAGGTCTCATATTGTGACCCTGCTAGAATAGATAATGAGGCCGCTGTCTTCCATATCTAGAGACTACAAAGGCTTCGTTTGAGAGCTCTTGAAAACAGATCCAATAGCATATAACACTTCCGTATTTTGTATGGGGTGTTTCTCCAGAAATGCATTTTTTTCTGAATCTGTTACTTCTGCAACATCTGTGTTTGAGTGTCCAGAAGTTAGGCAGACAGGTTCTTCTCTTCCACCAAGCACTGTGAACCTCTTTGCTTTGAAGGTAAATGGATATGTTTGTGTTTTCTTCAGCTGGAAACCCATGAGCTATTAGGATGATTGTTCATGAGTTAAGTGCTCACTTACGACATGGCCTACTGCCTACAGTTTGCAATCTAAGGCACAAGGCAGGGCTGATTCATCGCTTCATACTTTTGAGGTTGATTAATTTAGCAACATTACATTGATAATAATGCCCGTTTTTACATTGTTTAGAAGAGAGAAGAATCTGGCAAATGAGGATGGGAGGCTAGCTCAGGGTAACACACTTGTCTTGAATGCAAGACAACACAGAGCAACACAGATTTGAATCACAGCCTTGCACTGAGAGACTGGTCTCTGGTATTAAGCACGTGATAAAAAAAAGAATTAATTAATAACTGACATGATTGTATAAGAACTGAAAATATGATAATTATTTGTATGCAGACCTTAGACGTGTGGTATGAATTAGAATTATTTTAGAAACAAATAAGTTATGCTGCTACCTTTACCATTTTTATTCATTTGCTCCAATGTCCTGTTTTCTAACCCAAGTGAGGAAGAACTTGGAACACCTTGTCTTTGTCACTGAACTTCAAATTGAAGTATCCACCCATCTTCCACCCTTTCTAGATATTTTTCTTGACTTTCTGTGCTCCTCAGCAGTGGCATCTCCAGGAATCATATTTCGGCCAATCACAGGAAATAGTAGGGGGCCACCTATACCAGCCAATAACAATGATACACCTGTGTATTTGTGTTTATGCACTTCATTTATACAAACAAGTTATGCATAAGAAAATGAGATTCATAAACATTTCATGGAGACACAGAAAGTGCTTTATTTAAGACTTTTGTATTGCCATGTCTGAAGTTGAAAAAGACTGTTTTGGGTTATGAATGCACTGGCATGAGATGAGACTGTATGCAGTAATGGTATGTACACGTGAAAAAACCCTTATATTGAGGGCTTTGATAAATACAGAGCAACAGGACATTGTGTTACTGGACTTATTATGTGACTAGCAAAGACCAGGACAAGGTGACCAGTTCAATCATGGCACCAGGAAACTTGAGAGCAATGCAATGAATATCCTCAGTTTTAATTAAAAAAACAACTAACAATGCTGGTTTTACAAACACGTGCTACCTATTTGACAATCTGTAAAGACTATTTTAAACAAATAATGTTTAAACAATATTTTTCAATTTGTACTGATGAGTGTACATGAAAGTGATCTCTTGGTGGGCAAAGCCTCAATATGCAAATTGTGTAGCCCCAAAGGCTGTCTCCTTCCTTTGCAAACATGTGGATGCTAACAGCAGAGTAGCAGTGCATAGGATTGGCCGTCTTGCATTTCAAAATCTATAGCGAGGGTGGGATAAAGGGGAACCAGGTCCCATTTCACAATTATGCATGAGGACCCATGTGCCTAAACCTGAGATGACCAGCACACATGCATGTTGCTCCTCACCTGAACCCCCAATGACTTTCATACTGGTATTTACATAGTAGCCTACCCACAGCAATGCCTTTAATGGAAAAACAAAACAAAAATTAACATGAGCACATTTGTTAACAAAGGATGAGAAATCTAATTATATGGATTAATTCAGTCTTCAGATACCAGGTGTGAGAGCAAAGTTGCTGAGTAAAGCAACAAAAAAAAGCAAACCTGGTCTATCCTACCATCAGAATGTCTCTAGAAAAATGTACATTAACAGGCTCAGACGCAAATGAACTCTCTTGCAACAGATACAATCTAAATTAGATGGCAGACAGCCTAACGCATGGCATGGGATAAAATAAAATGGCAGCACCGGATTGTACATAACTATGTTCTGGGATTATGAATGAAGAAGGTTTGGGATTTGAAGCAAACCCCACAGACTATTTTTGTTAATAATAGGGGTGCAATATATACATCTTAAACCAGACCACAGAAAAGGGTTTGAGAATTAGAAAACAATTAAGATATAGTGCATGATTATTAGACTTGCATTATAGCTGGTGACAAGAGATTAGGGGATTAATACTGCTAACACCAAATACCAATAAACACTCTGAAAACGATAAGGGGTGAGAAGTTAGGAGCAGTACATGTAGGTGTGTAATACACTGTAATGGTTGAAATATCTGGAATGCATGGTAATGAGCAATACGTTATAGGTGGGATTATAACCTGAGAAGTTTACGGAACTACAACTATTTACTAAAGAAGGAAAAAATGAGATTTATGGTAAGATACAATTAACAAACCTTACTATTGCACGTCTAAATGGCAAGTGGTTAAAAATGAAAGTCACAATCACGGGTGCTGTGAATATTAATATAATCATGGAAAACAATGGATTAGCCATACGAACAATGCTTACTCAGGTCATTTACATGTCAAGACACAATTAAATGGGTTGTGAGTTATACAGGTGGTGTAATCACATGGTTCTGGTACTATGAGAAACAAGGGGACAATTTTATCACTGATGCGGATCAAGGCCATAGTTTGGCACATTTTGGCATGAATGGAAATCACCTATCAAAATGTTTTGTTTGAAATACGCCTTAATCTATGTACCGAAACATGTGTTGATTTATACTTTTTTTGTGTTTCTTTTTCTTGTGATTTTCTTCTTATGGAACCGCTATACCCTCCCCTTAGCCCCTCCTCCATGTCTTTCATTACACAACATAATATGTGTATATGTGTTTGATTGTATATGTGAAGTGAATGTGGTATATGCCCAGATTTGAAAAAGGCACACGATGTGCCGAAACACGTGTCATCCAAAAAGGGCTCTCCTTTGGGGGATATGATAAAAATTTTAAAATGCAAATCAAAAGTTGAACTCAAACTAAAACCTATGGCGCAGTTCTTGTGTGGACGCAACATCTTTATTCATTGACTATGGAGGTGGGGAAGTGGTTCCTCCGAATTCTCCATCAAACGCGTGACAGGGTTATACCAGAAAGTGAAATGGGTTGCAAGGCCGAAGAAGGTGATACCCCCAAAAAAACCTGATTAAACATATATCTAGTTCAGGCAGAGCCTGAATTTGTAATGGCCTGTCTTGTGCTCTGAGACACAAAGGAATGATATTGGGTGTGCAACCTCAGCTACCACTCTTTGTGGCTCCCCAGAAATGTAAATTACATGGGTTTGGTCATTCACAAAGCACTCGGTGTGCACAGTGTGCACAATTTGCTCCTGCTGCCAATTGCACATGCAAATACATCCTGATTCACAAAGGAGGAGACAATCGGCAAGCACAAGTCACACTGACCATGGAAAAATACTTTATGACACATTTTTCACTGAAAGGAGTGTCTTATTGTGGGGGGAAGTGACGAACTTTCAGGAACACCTATTAAAAAAAGTTGTTTGTGTCCCCACAGGTTTGCATGTTGCCAAATGTAAATAACACCAGGTTTGAATAGGGGTCTATTGTGAAGAAACGTGATTAATCTTTTTTGTGATCAAGCCTGCTTAATGTCCATTTGTAGATGTGTTTCTCCTTTGCATAGTTTGTGAACTACTGCATGCAGGACATTTTTGGCGTTCAAACTGTGCTTATTAGAGGTACACCCCAACCCACACATCCAGTTGCAGGTAAGCCTTTGCACAATGGACATATATTGCAAAATCAATGAACATGCAGGGCCTGCTTTCCCTTTTGTGAATAGGTTGTAGTATAATATTTCTCTCTCTCTCTCCCTCTCCTGACTGTGAGTCAACAGTGTTTCTAGCATGAGACTCACCCGCCATTGTGTGGTTTAGCAACAAACAATCACATGGCCTGACCATGATATGATATGATATGATATGATATGGTATTTGTAACGCGCCTATACACAAGTGTTTCATGGACCATGTTCCCCTGACCATGGACCATGGTTGGGAGCAGGAGGAGTGTCCATGGTCAGTGTAGGGTGAGGTATATTGGTGTTGATAGTGCAATGATAATGGCTGCACATGTTGCCAATATGCTAAAGTCCTCATGTTTGCTCCATCAATGTGTCTAGTTGGCCCTGGTAGCTATTGTGCCTTTGGAGGGTGACTGCTCATTCAATGCATTCCATGCATGCAATTGATGGGGATGTCAACATGTATTATGGGCTTAAATGTCTGTGTGTTCAGGGTCCTTCCTTGAGGTCGTGATATGATGGGACGGTGTCATTTGTATGTAAGATGGCGGCATGGTACCTTGCAAATGTTCAGACATGCACATGTGAACACACATATGCTGAACTACCTCTCCTCTCTCCCTTTTCAACCAGTGTCACATGCAGGGGATGAGACCAGCTCTGAGGAAGTTGCCAGGCCAAAACCTTCCAGGAGGCTATGGAAACTACAGTTACGACTGGCATCGTACATGTCATCTGAGGGCCAGGTAGCTGGCGAGGGGACATCTTTGGATGGCGCTGGTGATGTCAGGCAGGTTGTTTCCATGGAAATTGAGAGTGAGTCTTCAAGGGCAGAGGGGCAAGGGCATTCCACCATCCCCTCAGACTGGCCGGTCGCCACAGAGTTCCCATCTAGGGGGTCACGCTCAGGTGTAATGGAGGGGTAGGGTGCCATTGTGTGCCTGTCCGTGGTGGCTGGTGGGGGTGTATTGTCAGGTGTGCAGTCTTCAGACATGGGCTGGGGAAAGGAGGTTGTGTGGGACACAGTGGTGGGATCACCTCTTCGCACTGTCCCAGGCCCATTGGTTACAGGGCTACACACCTTTGGTGATGCCACAGCACAGACAAGCCTTGCAGTCAGTGCTGATGATGCCATACAGGATGATGTTTTGCCCCTGCTCTTGTCAGGCCGTGGCCGGCGGGTGGCTTCCCTTGAGACCCTGGCAGGTGTTCCACATCATGTCACAGAAGGCTAGTGCACTGCTGTGAGTGGTGTAATTGGCACAGGCTTCACCAATGCCACCCACCTTCTCTTCATCAACTGTGCCCCAGGCATCCACAGGTGTGACGACCATGCTGACCACCACATCAGGCTCCTCTGCCCCTGTTACCCCATTGGCAGATCTGGTGCCTCGTTCACGCTCAGTGGGGGTGCAAGTGGCCACGAAGGCAATCATGTGGTCCCACAGTCTGGGATGGCCTTTGCACAGGATCATGCAGTGCAGGTGTACATGGCACTAGAGGCATCTGGTGGGGCAGTACTCTGCTCCCGGAGTCGTTCATCTCGCCTTAGGGAGTCCAAGAGCCAGATGGGGGTTTGCAGGCAACTTGAGTTGATGCAGCAGCAGAAGCGCTCACTCCGGTAACTTATGGCACGTGGTGCCTAGCAGGCATTTGTAGTCCTGCAGGAGAGGCAGGTGGCAAGGCACTGGATACATGTTGCCACCACATGCCAACTGCAAATCATGAGGCAGCAGGAGGAACAGGGGCTGCAGGCAATGGAAGAGGCAGCTTCCAGGGCCAGGGCTGCAGCACATGCAAGCATGGTCGAGTTGCGTGAAGCCATTCTGGGGGAGAGCATCAGGGCTGCCCAACAAATTGGAGAGACCATCCAGGATGCCCTGCAGGCCCGAAGGGACACCACTGAGGCCCACCTGCAGCAGGTGGAGGCAGAGACACAAGCAGCCTTGGCACAGGCATTATCTTTTATAGGACTGCAGCAGTGAATGTACCAATTGTGTTTTCTGTGGATTGCCATAATGTGTTCTGTTTCAAGGAGGATCCCTGTGATTGTATTTTGGCCTAATGTTCTCATCGCTAAAGTTTGGTTTGCTTTATAATATAGTTGTATCTTTGGTTCAATGGGATTCATGTGGTTATTTTGTCTTTTCGTGTGATGCTTGTGTCTCCGTGCATTCATCTTTTGGTGGTCATGTCACACTGGGCTGTTTTGATGGCTGCATGCCACATACTCATGTGGTATGCTTTTCAGGATTCATGAGTCCTCACTCACCATCTCATTATTTTGAGTTGACGAGATTCTGTGTAGCATTTGTCTGGGCATCTGTTCACTGTACAGGCATGAATCTGTGTTACGTTTGCACATTGCCAACAATCAACATGTGTGCTGTATGCAGGTGTCAGGCTCACATAAATGCACCTATGGATCAGCATATGTAGGTGTATTAATTGTGACCTTCTCAGTCCATGCATGTAGTCAATGCATGTGCATAGGATTGGTACATGTATTGTGTTGTGTGTAGACTGTCATGTTCAGCTCTGGCTGTATGTGTGTGAGGGTGGTGTGGTATTAATACAGTTCATCATTGTGGTAGTCAAGGTTGTCATTCCTTGTACAGATGGTCATGTTGCCATGTGTGTTGGCTGTACAGATCTATGTTTAAATATGTGGGACAATGATGATTATGCCTTGCAGTACGCATGGATGTTGCACTTCACACCCCTGTGATCATGAGATTTGGTTGGTGTATGTGGCCTCACTACTCATACGAGTTGTGATTGTGTTGTGGATGTGGGTGTGCTTTTATGGGTGACTTTACTATTGACAAGGCTTTATCAATGGCTTATATGTGTCACGGGCGTGTTGTGTTTGTTGGGTGTGGTGATGTTGGCAGTGATGGTGTTTGTTGCTCTGTGATTTTGGCAATCCGATTGATGTTCATGGTCATGCTCAGTATATGTAATGTCAATGTCTCTGCTGCCTGATTTGTCCTTTTGTGCAGAACTGTGACTGCTAATGCACATGTTACACACCAGACATCACTACGACATCTGTAGGGCAGATGGGTGTGTGCATAAAGGTGTTTGTATCTGTACATATGCTTCAGGTGAATGCATGTCAACAGCACCACGGGTGCCATTGATGAAAGTAATCATTGATTTCTCCATGACGTGCATGATGGGAGACACATCTCTGTAGGATTTGAATCAGAAGGACCGGTTTACAAGGGTGAGTGGGCATGTGATGGCACACTGTACCCTGTAACTTCGAGGGATGGTGAGAGGACACATTCATGTGGATGAACAGGTACACTAAGGTTCTATTCCTCTGCCATTTTAGATATGGCGGGCCATATGTAGTCAATGTCCTCAGGAGGGGTGTTATGGTGAACCAGTAGTTGCACGGACCATATGTTGTCACTGTCGGTAATTGAGGTAGTGCCCAATCCAAGTTTCAACACTTGTTGTGGTCACTCATTTTGTACCCACCACCCACAAGTTAAAGTTTGAATGATGTGTGCACAATGTCCCTCTACAAGATACACTGGGGTGTTGCGGCTGGAGGTGGTGGCACTTCTGGAGGATATTGGGCTGAGTACTGACATGCATAGATTTGGAAATTTGGGAACAGAGCTGAGTTACTGTGGGATTCAGACCCTGGAGGACCCTGCATAGTGTAGCCCTGTCTAGGCCCCAAGGACCCACCCTCACTGCCTCTCCATGCCTGTGCGTCCAGCTGCTGTGCTTTGTTGGGACTCACATTCCACTCTGGCCATTTTGTTCTGCTTGGTGGTTGCCCAGTGGTCAGGATTGATGGAACAGTGTTTCATGGTCCACCTCATAGTGCCCAGCCAGCTTTTTCCCACATGGCGCAGAGCTCCCAGTCTCACTTCAGCGTCACTATGGCCTCAGGGCAATTGGGCGATACCTGCACAGGGGGCACCCAAGCCAGCTGTGGGGTGGTTAGCTTCCTGCCTTCCTGTTGCACACATACAGGTGCAGGGGGCATCCACCAGTTGCATCACACAACGGTATCTGAGGTGGACAGTTCTCATCCACCATTGTGCCACCACTGAGTGGGTGCTAATGGAGACAGCCAGCCAAGTGACAAATGTATGAGTGAACCATGTGCCCTATTTTCCTATTCCAGGGGGATGCATGGTTGTGCAGATTTGAGGTGCACATGTGTGTGTTGGTCCTTTGAGGGGGATGTGTGGGTGTGGTGCTATGTGTGTGGTGTGGTAATTGGTAGTTTTATGGAGGGTAGGATTAGTGGTTGTTTGTGCACTTTGCATGTGGGGGGCTCAGATTGGTGGTTTCACTGGGAATGGGGTGGTGGGCATAGGCACACTTTGCATGTGGTGGGCTCAGATTGGTGGGTGTACAGAGTGTGGGTATATTGGGTGTAGGCACACTTGCATGGGGGCTCAGATGTGTGTCACTCCCAGGACTGTTAATGGTATGGGTGCAAGTAATGGTGATTACTTGTGGTGATTCAACATGTGATTTGCAACTTTTTCGCTGCATCTAGTGTCACGGGTCATATTCTGCGCAAAACAGTCTATTTCAGTGGGTCCTTGGTTTGCACTGGGGGATGTTGTGTGACCTGTCAGGTGCAATCCTGTTTTCTTTGCACTGAAGGTCCCTGCTAGGGGAGGGGAGATAACTCAGGGGCAACCCGTTTGCTTTGGAAGCAAGACAACGCAGTGCAACACAGTTTTGAATCCCGATCCCGTGCATAGAAACCACTCGCTGGTATTAAGCGTGTTATAAATGAACAATATAATAAATAAAATAGCAGTTATTTCTGTAAGTCTCCTCCTCGTGCGATGCATTTTCACGGCACACGAGCTGGAACTTATGTGGGCACTTTGCATGCCTTTCTGTAAATAAGGCCCTTAGTAGTTTTCTCCCCTTCACTCACCACTGACATTGTTATATAAAAGGACCCAATTTACAGAAGTGTTTTATATTAGCAAAACCCCACTGGAAAACGCACTATGAATGAGGGCCTAAAAGTCTTCCAAAACTGTGCTTTTTTAAAAGGCTGTGGAAAGCGGGCTTGCGCCGGTCTGCTTGTTGTGCCGCTGCAGACAGAACAGAAGCACTGCTAGAATATACATCACGTTAATGCTATGCTGTAAAATTGTCATTTTCAGCATTCCGCACTTATCTTTATTTGCTGCCAACGACATAATCCAGAGTTTGTGTTGTGGAGCGGGAATGAATAGGGCGATGGAGGCAGATTTGACTGGTTTCGTGTTACTGACATGAAAGAAATAGAGAAAGGACCAGGAGAATCTGGTAACCACTTTGCTAGCCTCTGTGAGGATGTCACACCTACAAACCGGTATAGTATACAGTGGCCATATCATGTGCAAGTCAATGCTATTGTAATGTGTTGGAATCATAGGTTGTCGTGGAATTTGTATTTTTGTCATATGCATTTATTCTGCTAGGCTAAGTTGCTGACTCAGGAAACAGAGCTCAGCAAAAGGTCACACGATGCTCAATAGACTGTATCCCATTACCGGAAGTGTTTGCTTGTTGAAGGAGAAGCAAAGTGAGCGATGTTAATAAACCAGATCTCCCGACCTTCTTTCAGGTCTACAGAAGTGCACCAACAGTGCAGAGCGATCACAGAATATAGCTTCACTCATGGCCACATCCTCAAAACGCATTTCTCTAGCAAATCAGAGATATAGATGTGCACGATTCACAAAAATGCACTTCTATAAGATGCGTGATCGCACACGCGCATCTTTGCGTAATCACGCCTCTCATTGGGATGCGCTTGTTTTTGAGGATCTGTCCCTCAGTGTTTAGAATGTGTCTTCGGTCTCCCCGTGTCTAGGAGTTTGTTTTCGGGGCATTAACAGTAAGCAATAATCTGGCTAGGAACACATGTCAGGATCGATTTATGTGGCAGTGATTCCGCTCACCATTGCACTGATGCCCCGCTAAGTGGAAACTCAACATCAGGAGTTGGGTGGAAGCCCTTAAAAGTGGCGGTAATACCACTGCATTTAAGGGCTGGCCCCATTATGAGTTGGGAGGAAAATTTGGAGTTTTACCTCCAGCTTTTTGCTTGAGGTAAAAATCCTGCTTCTCGCCCGTTTTTTGGCACTATTAGCGCAGCGCTAATTGAGCCAGTGCTATTAGCGCCCCCAATGGGGAATGGGAACTTACCGCCTTACTGCTACTGGTGATCCAGACTGAGTAGCGGTAATGCTATTTGCGTTGGCAGTATTACTGCCGGGATACCGCCAGACTCGTGATGAGGCCCTTACTCATGATGCAAACGAGACTGTACATTTTGGGGTAATGTTATTGTACATGCAATGAAACAAGTGTGCCAATCATGGTGCATGGGACAAATGATTGTGAAAATGTGCACTGCAAAAGTGTGGTGTCACGGACACGTTTAAGTGCCTCTTGGGGTAATGACTACCTGTCAGGCCCGGCTCCAGCAGGGGGGCCAGGGGTGCCAGGCCCCCCCAGATCCAGCCCCTGTCCCCCCCTAGAAAGGAGGCCATGTCAGTGGTGTGATACACCAGTAGTAACCAGGGAGTGGGGGGATGGACGGCACTCTAAACATTAATCAGCAACCTCAAAGACATTCTGAGAGGCTGAACTGCAGGATTTGTTTTATTGCACTAGACAATGATTTATGCCCCATAGCCATGAAAGTACAAATAACCAGAGAGATGGAGAGCCACACACACCTCCTCTAAGTGAGGTAGCACACATATTCAAGCAGGCTGCCTACAACTATTTTCTCAAACCTACAATCACAATGTTGGTTTCTGTAGTTTAAATTGTGTTTATTTTTTGTGAGAATATAATGGTTTTTCACATCATGCTTAATAAAATGGTTAACTGTATCAAGTTATATAAATGACAGGTAAGATGCTTGAACACAGATTTCTGCGCAAGGTGCGTCACCTGACTTGGGGTCCTTACACATTACATTCAAAGTATATATTCTGCTGCATTAATTACTTGAGTATAAGTGAAAAGATAAGGTTGGTTTTAACAAAAATGTAATTCTGGAGGGGAGGGTGTAGTAAAATCAAAAAGTGATACATGCAGGGCTTTGAATTAAACATTACCACTACCGTTGCTCTGTGCAACATTCCATGACATCATTTTGCAGTATGTCTGTACCATTAGAGAAGGGGACAAGCCATTAGCAAATGACTTTTGGTGCTGCCACCAAAAGGTGCAGGTCATTCTCAATTTCCATCTTCACTGGAACACAATTAACCACATGGATTTTTAGGCCCTGTGGTCTAGAAGTTTGGGACGGGCTTCTGATATTAGTGACAGGGCCAAGGCTGATATGCAAACAATAGTATGCAAGGCTGGCCAGAGCAATGACGGTGGTTTTAATTGATTCATAGACTTTTTACATATTAGGTACAACCAGAACGCATGCAGTGAAACGCAGCTATGATGGCGATAAAATGTGAGAAGAAACACACCTCATATGGGTGTGTCTGTTCATTTACCCACCTAATGACTAGCCATGGCTGTGTTAATACCTCACCAGAAAAACCTAACGTTTCTAGAACTCTATGAGCAAGCTCTATAACAAAGTAACACCAAACATGTTGCTGTATAGGGCCTGTCAGTGTTATATCTAAGCATTCTTTTGAGTGTTTAATTACTTAATTACCTGTGTAAATAAGCTCCTGGTGTAATAAAATTCTCTTAATGTGCGTCTTCAGCCAGTTGATTTTATAAGCAATATATTTGTCAATGCCTCTGTGATTGCACTGAAGTCATGTCTTAAACAATCAATCACATTCCATCCCTTTTGGCTTGCTTATAGGTATTAGACATTTGCCAGGCAATGCCATCATATGCCCAGTTACTGCCACCATTTTCCAGCTGTTCCCATTTTATGACCAGGTGGTACCCTTATGTGGTGCCCTTATGGAAGTGTCTGGCAAATGCCTATCCATGCCTAATCAAAAGCCCAAGCCGTTGGCTTTGCCGATGCATGTTGGCTTCTGTTTGTCTCCCTAAGTTAATGTGTATATGCCCAGATGTGGGGGTCTTGCTGGCTACACCCTGGGAATCAAGCTGCACTGAGCTGGTCCAACAAGGCCCTACCTGAAAATTATTAGGCTAGGTTGGCAAGTTTTGACAAGTTTTAGATCTTCTCATGCATACTTACCAGTGGGGCTCCGACCTAAATAGAATGTATCTTTGTTTGGAAGCCTAGTCTACTCTGACAGAATGTTTCATGATTCAAACTGATAAGTACTCACTTCATAACCTTAATCTGTTGAGTAACTTTACAGAGTTTGCAAAGTATGATGTAAATCCTGGGTGCTTGGTGTTTAGGCAGTGCCAGAAATTAAACATGAACACCCACAAAATAAACAAAAAAGAGGAGCGTTTTCTATAATGTTCCAGGGCAAAGTATATACGGTGTACATCTTTTATAAATAAAAATCAGTATTTCAATATTTACTAAAGAGTACAATCAGAGGTGGATTTAACATTTAGACAAGGGACACATGCCAATGCCCCTCCCCTGCTCTACCATCACCCCTCACATGCAAACATAAGGGCTGAACAGGCCCTACCATTGAGGTTGTATCTTTTAACACGTCTCAGAGGCAGATTATTTACAATAGGATGTGCTATGCCAAATATGCTGTTGATACTCAGTGTCTTTTCACTTTATCAGGTGACCACTCCAAAGTCACTGAGGTCATTAATGCCACATACAACCAAATCGAGCTCTGGATGCTGTATAATGGCCTAGCCCTGAATAACTTAGAAACTGAGATTACTATCCTGCGCAACAGCCCCAAGTGGAGCCAGCTTGATCAGTCCTATTCATTCTTTCAAATCGCAGACTGTCTGCTCCCCACTTTGAAAAAACAATAAAAACCTTGAGATTCACGATTGAGGTCCCATATCAGCAGCCTAGTGTCAAACTCAACATTATATTACATTATACTTTTGGCACAACTCAGACAATTCCTTGAGGTTGTGATCATAGAGAGCTGCTCGGACTTCTGTGGCAGCAGTCTACTTAGGGTAGGCAAAGGAGAGCTCAATCGTCTGCAAGCTGTCCAGAACAATGCAGTTAGGGTCGTTATGGGGATGCGCAAAACAGATCATGTCTCAACAGCAAACCGAGCATTACATTGACTAGCTATTACAAAGAGAATCAAGTTTCGTACCCTTTGCATTTCAGGGGCTTGCATGTATGGAATAAGCCCTTTTTATATGGCAGCACAGTTGAAGTGGCTATCTAACAGCCGTAATCTAAGATCCAATAACATAGGGTTGCTTTTCACCCCAAAGGCCAAACTGGTACAGGTGCAAAATGGATGCTTCCCAGCCACAATTCCTCACTTGTGGAATACTCTCCTGCCTGATTTGAGGCTGTGTGCCAGTCTTCCCAGGTTCAAACGTGTCCTGAAAACGTTGCCTTTTGAGTAAATGGATCCTTGACCTCCACTAGTTTCTCTCAGGTTTCTCCTTAGGCTTCGCTGAGCTTTATGTTTTTTATTGTATGTCATGTCAGCGCTCTTACGCCCCCGGGCCACTGTCATTGTGCTTTAGAAATAAATTCAATAAATAAATAAATTAGAAATGAGAAAAGGTAAAAAGACAGTGATCATTGCTGTGGCACTTAAATATATAGGGTTTTAAGAAGCTGTTTAAGTGTGATTGTTAGGTGATTAGTAATTAAGGGGATACAGAACAAGCTGTGTGAAACAATAACCTTGACATGCATTTCATTTCACTTTGTGTCTGTAAGAGATTTTTTGTAAATTCTTATTCATTGCTATGCTGGAGCTTGTAGGCCTCCATTCAGGATGGGGAAAATAAAGCTACAGTCATAAGGGATTCTTTTCCAGGTCAAGCAGAGTGGAAGAAGTGGTGCTAAATGCATTTAGCTCCACTTTGTATGAGCTACAGGATTTTGTATGATTTGCCAAGCGAAGTTGGAGAGCAGATCAGACTTAACAAGGCCCCCCTGCCAAATATGCTATTGGCATTCCAGCAGCATGTATTTTTAAGTTGGCTGAAATCCAATGGATTCTTATGAGATCTGCCGACTTTTACACGTGGTAAAAGCGGACAGAGTCAAAAGGAATCCATTGCGGATGACTCCCACAATCATTCATTGTGGAGGTGATTTAAACTTTTTCAGACACGTATTGGTAAAGTAAAGATCAAAAGCGATTTTCACCTGTTATAATCTTTAATTTTCCAGTACTTGGGTGGAACCAATTAACATTAATGAATGGCCCCTTTTGCAAAAAAGCGCAAACAGGAGAATTCTGCTCTATGCAGTTCAGGATTCAAAACAAAATGCCCCACCTTAATCTTTTCATCAACATGTTTCTACAATGATGAATACATTGTCAAGTTGGTTTATCATGTGACTGGTGCATTTTTTAAGTAAACTGTATGCAATTTAGTATTATTTTAGTTATTGGAACCAAACTTCAACACATATTTGTACCAACTTGAGCTCTGCAGATGTTTGGTCAAATATCTATATTTCAGGCTACGCTGAAATTATGGCTTTACCACTCAACCAAAGTGTGTGACCCTCAGCATATTTTTTTAATTTCACTATGCCTTGCCTGTCAAAAGTAGGTGCCCCTAGAAGGGATTCAGTTTGTATTACAAGCTATTCCAAAAAACGTCACTCATGATTTAATAGATGGCCAGCACAGGCATTAGGATACACACACACACACACACATCTAACTTTGAAAATATCCAGGTCACATTTATTGAACAAAATTGTGTCTTCATTACCAGTGAACACATCAAACAAAGAGTCATCTTGGACAATTGCATTTTATAACCAGGATGTAAACAGTATGTACCAGACAATGATGTATAGTGGCATGACAGAGGAGCAAGACCCGCTCCTTCATGCCATACTCCACCAGGAGCGATACCAGGAGGCTGGAATACCCTCAACCAGCACTGTCTGCCTCCTGATGCAGCCCTTACAACCCTAGAACAGCCTTGCACTCTCAAATCAATTAAAATGTGCTGCGAAAATGCAACAAAATATAACATTTTGTATTTCAAATTTAATATTGGACATGAACCATTGATGGGAGACATTCAGAATGGGACTAATGTAGGGGTTCAGTTGGAAAGGAGGGGGCATTTGTGGAATGGGTGGGTGAAGGGAGAATTGTATACATGCGTATGTTATTGTAGGATATGTTGTTGTGCTCTAAATATTGTTAAGATCAACAAGACTACCTGTATTGATTGGGAATGGTATGTTCTGTTCATGAAATAAAAAAAAGTTAGAAAAAAATGTAATTTTGTAGGAAACAAAATCTCCTATTCCTTGCTTCAGTATTGTGGGGGGGTCTATCTTTCACAACAGGATGGAGGGAGCACAAGCATCCCCTTCGGGGCCCGCTGGGAGTAGCCACAGGCACCATCCATCTGCTCAGCCCTCTCAGAGGAAGAGGAGGAGGCATTGCCCTGAATTCTCTTAAACCAGGCCAGGAAATGCATGCTGGGTGCTGGTGTGAACAGGTGAAAGGGTGGGTAAATGGGAACAGTGATTAGGGCAGCTGAAGGAACGTGTCTGATACTCCTTCACCTTTCACCATCCAGATATAACAGAAAGGGGAGAGCAGATGGGAAGGGAAGACAGGTAGATTGATGTTGCAATACGATTTTCATTGCTTCTCTTTTGCTATGTTCATTTTTATAGAGGTGTGCAAATTTATTTTTGGAGATCTGCAAAATCTGGATCAACGCCAGCACTTTGAATAGGGTTCTCCTAGACCCACACCCAATGGAATGTGGGCCCCCCTGGTCACAACCCTGGCCCACCCAGATGAAAATTCCTGGAGCCGGGCCTGCTACCTGTCCCCTCAGTATCTCCTATTTTCCGTAAGCACATTGTCCAACTGAAACATTAAAGGTAGAATCAATTGAGCACTGTGCCCCCTTTCAATAGTGCTGTTGATTGTGTCACTGACTGAACTCGGTTGATATTCCCCACCCTCCGCAGGTATAGAAACTGTATCCATTTCAGGCAGAGCACCTGCAGTGTCCCCCGGGTGCATCACTGTGCTCAGTGCCTCAGTAGAAGTTCATATAGTGCTTTCTGTTTGTGCTGCAAAGAATGACGGCAATTGTAGGTTGCTTTGAAAAGCAGGGTTTTTCACTCACTGAAAAAATCATCATTGATGTTTTGCTAAAATAACGATAGATCATTCCAGAGGGGCACAGCCTGGTATGGCGAGGACCTTGCACCGCGCCTATCTTGCTTCAACTTTGGTCCATTGACCAGAAAGACTTTTAAGAGTATTTGACAATGGAGAGAAGGAGAACATGTTTTTATTAGAACAGAAGAGCTCATGTCATGTACAGCATTGGAGTCTAAGTGGACAGCTTTCAATAGATCTCTTTCCAGAACAGGAAGCCAGCGCAGTTCAGATATAACATTTGAGAAACAGGCTTTTCTTGGGAGTTTTAACATCAGCCTGGCCAAAGCACTTTGCATTCTCTGAAGTTTGTATAGATTTTTCTGAGGCATTCATTGAATCTTGAGGACCCAAAGGCACATGCACACAGTCAGCGACTCTGACATTTATTTATTTATTAATGCACAGGAGAAGCAGGCGAGTGCAGCCGTCCCCATTGCGCCCCCATTTGCCCACTTTATTTTAAATAAAAAGTGCTCCCAGGCCTCGTGCGCCCCGTAATCCCCGGCGACCATTTCCTGGTCTCCCCTCTCCCTCCCATCTCCGAACCCACCCACCGCTTCCCATTGGTGAATATCATGCTGTCTGGGGTCTAGCAACCCGTTCGCCACCACCTGCTTCATTTTAACACAGGAGAAGCAGGTGAGTGCAGCCGTCCCCATTGCGCCCCCATTTGCCCACTCCCCATTAGCTTGCGCCGCATCTAGGTACAAATGTGATGGTTAGCATATGCCACACTCAGGATTCGTAACTTTAGCTTGCACTGCATCTAGATAGAAGTGTGATTGTTAGCATGTGCCACACTCAGGATTCGTAACTTAAGCTTGCACCGCATCTAGATAGAAATGTGATTGTTAGCATGTGCCACACTCGGGATTCGTAACTTTAGCTTGCGTCTTATCTAGATAGAAATGTGTTTCTTAACATGCACCACGCTTAGAGTTCTGAACTTTGGCTTGCATCACATCTGGATAGAGATGTGATTGTCGGCATGTGCCACACTCAGAATTCTGAACTTCTGAGTCACTCACAATATTACACATAAATGGAGCAGCTTTTCTATAGAAAAGAAACACAACCTGACTGCTATTATCTCGCTAATGTTCATATTCACAATACAAAAACACACACACATATACCCACACACACACACCCACCCATACATGCAGACACATACATATAAAAGCAAAGCTGCATAACTGTTCTAGGAGAAAAAATCCCCTCCAATATGAACAAATACAAATTGCAAATGGTTGTCAGATTCTAAAAGACAAAACCATTCTAGAATAAATTTTACAGCAATACAATGCAATTTGTTTTCTCTGAAACTCAATGACATGTGTTGGTATCACAGACAAATATTGACTTCACTTTTCTGAATCATATCTAAAATGTTGAACTTCATTGGTTTCTAGCTCAGACGGAGACACAATAATGCTTTGTACGGTTGTCTTGGTTACATTTATTCTAAAGGCGTGGGTTTAGCGTAGAAGCTTTTATTTACCAGAGTAAAATATATTGATGTATTAATTGGTCACACAAGCATGATATTATGATATTGAAATGGGAAATGAATCAGCAAATTAACTTTAATTTGAATGAGTCTACTTAATCCTTCTATTTCTGTGCAACCAGCTTTTTTTTGGAAAATATAATGCTAGTTATTTAAATAGACATTATTTTCTTAGGAATCAAGGTGAAATACTAGCCTCATTATTATTACAATGTTGGGAGTAGTAAAATCTATTCAGGATATTTCTTTTTATATAATCTGTGATTTTTATAGGTCAAGATGTTTATCAATCAGTGACAATCTGTGGGACATGTTTTAAAGTTTTACACCATGTTTGAAAATCCAGATATTATTTGCTAATTGAATTAATTAATAATTGGTTACTGTCAGAGACAATGCATCGTACACAAGTTGTATTATAGGTGGAACTATTTAAAATATACTTGCGCAAAGTTTCCTTTATAGACCGGGTCTACCAATAGTAGCGCGTAAACAGGGTTTTCCGCAAAATGCTTCAATTCTGATCTGGGATTTAATTAATTCTTGGGACATTTATATAAATACTCTGGATATATTGTACTCACTTTTGGTTTGTCTTTCCCAGGACAAGTAGGGACACCAGCAGCTCAAGGTAACACTGCCAGGAAAGCTCTTTTTTTAGTCTATCCACCTGCTCTGCTTCCACATCCCTCTAAGACATTCTGGTGATGTTTTTGGAAAGCCCCCTGCATTCAGCTGCATCTGCAATAGACCTTCTTAAGGAAAATTCCCTCAGCTACTGCCAGCTGGACCCAACCTCCTGCTTGGTAGGCTCCCTTTCCGTGCTGCTTTCTCAATAACCTCTACCCTTTCTTTGTGTTTGACTTTAAATAATCAACAAACTTAACACATGCATCTTCATTTAATGCAGCAGTTTTAGAATGCCAATATAGCAATAAATGGACCAATAGATGAAAGATGACAATATAATCGGTCTTCTGTTTCAGTAATACACAGAGAATGGTTTTAATTAATCACAAGTCATCATATCACAAAAACTTCATATCTAAAAGAAGCTCATCAACAATAACCCATCATTCATACTCATTCACACTCTTCATGCACGCTGACTCGCTAATATGTTCAAAAAACGGTGTCATGTGTCACCATATTATACAAAACAAAATACATAAACATTTAAACCCATTCCATTTTACAAGTGTGTCCCTCTGTATCTCTTACAGGAGATTTACCAGTCGACACGTGTTTCGGTTGATTTTGAATGGGGTATCACATCTCTTGCGCTTCAATTCTGCTAACCTTCATCAGGACAAAGGTCAACTACTGACTATGTGTTGCCTCGCATAAGGATGGGGTGAGCAACGTAATCTCCTAAATACAAATGTTGGAGGCGAGCATGGATATTCTGGGACAAATCCCCTCTGTGCTTAGTCTGTAGATCCAACAGCTATTGGATAATCTTCTTGGGTTAATGTTTCGTTATAACCCGCGTGGATATCATCTTGATTTATGTTGGAGCGATCGACATCTCAATAGTGTTCTCCTGGTGCCAATGTAGATGATCGTAGATAATCTCCTCAATTTGTAAGAGTGATGAGTCCAGGATCATAAGGATGTACTGGGTTGCTGTCTATATCCGTGATGTAATTACATCTGTTAGTTGTTTTAGAATGGACAAGCCATCATAGGTTTTATTCACTTACTCACACCCACAAGAATCTTCCTCTGATTGGCCCAATGTATTGTAACATGTCATGAAGGGATGTATTTAGCAGTGGGTTAGATCTTCCCTCAGGAATTATGATATTACTGCACTGATATATGCTGTTCCCTTATAGTTTCGTGTATGGACCTGTGCCATCAATACTTCTGAATCACAAGACAATTTTGAATTCACAGATATCCTTTAGGTCTCTAAATTAACATGCATAATACAATTATTAAAATATCTGCATGTATTAATAATATAAACCTTTATATGCATTCTTTATATACGCACACAACTAGGGCAACTCTGCTGAATTCAAATATATTTTCAGTTTTCAAACTAAAAAAGGGTTACAAAATAATCAGAGCTAATAAGACATTCCTTTATTTGTCACTTTAAATGCATTTTTGTGACGTGCATTGTGCTGTAAAATTCAGCGTGGATTATGTTTGTTGCTACGATACTAGTATCAACAAATGCATCTGCTTCCTTTAAAACAAAAGTCCATGTTGATAGGCTCATTAATGGATAGATACACATTTTACAAAAGGCCTTATTGTTCTGTCCAGTCAGGTTTAAGAGTCTATTTGATGCCCAGGCCATTTGAAGTTGCCATCACTGGCTCACCAGACCTCTGAATGTATTGACCTTGCTCTCCTCTTAAAAATGAGTCCCCCAAATTGAGCTGCATCTACTATGTAGCTCATCAATATGTAGCTCACATTTAATTTTATTTTCTTGGTATTTTATCAGCTCTTTGTCGTGGGTACACACAATCTTGACACATTAATCTCTCTAATGGATTATACATAGTGAAATTATAATGTGGCCTAGTTTACAGAACACTGACACTTGAATCTCTGGTATCAAGGCAGCTCTGCATACAAATCCAATGTAGGTTTAACCAGAGTCCAAATTAAGTTGACCACTTTGGGTTTGCATAGAAAAAGGAAAATGCTTTCTGTGCAGTTTTTATTGCTAAAGAGAATTTGATAAAGTTTAGGCTTACTAACATATGTAACTCAATCTATCAGATACATGGAAATACATTGAAATACATGTTCTGTCCATCATCTCTTTCCAAAAAAACAAACATAATTTGCATATGTCTGATCATTATCCTTGCAACATAGCTGTGCGAATAAATAAACATGTTTGCATTAGTTGATTTTGTATTTTTAAATAAAACACTTGCCTTGTTATGTTTAAAACTAGCTAACATGATATGAAGATATAAACTCATTCAAAATGCACATAATTTAATGAAAAGTGTTACATTTACTCAAATTGTCATACATTTTCCTCTGGGCGATGAAGGGGCTATGGATTACCAGTATTCAGAACATGACATACATTTTGAAACTTCATCATTTCTGGATTGACCCTTCTTACATAATTAAAGCTCCTCCCCAGAGGTGAAATGTGACTTTCCGACATGTGTCATCTAGGAGGCTTTGGGTGAATTCAGCAATTAACATTTTATCATCTAATTATTTTGTAATACATCTTTCTATGGCTTCAAGTACTGTCTCAATGAGAATGAATATTTACATGTGAACTCTTTATATTTTTGAATGTTGATTGAGTATTATCTGATTAGCAGACATTCCAACTCTTTGGGGTTGTAGACGATCATATAATGGTGCCTATTACAAGATGCCCAGAGAAGATATCAAGAATATTTTATTTATTTGCCGAGTCTATTCATCCATTGGGCAGAAGTGGCTAAAGCCCTGTCTGAGGAGCAACAACATTAGGAAGGTGAGGTAATGGCTTCAGTTAGCTAACTCTTTCCACCACAAGCATTTCACTCTGCTGAGCACATTTACTGAGGAGAGCTTGCCACAGCAAAAGGTGCATTAGCAGATATGATTAGTTGATTTTAGCCTACCTCTGTGAATATGATTGCTCATGATTTCTTTCATCTACTAGCACTTAACACTTTCTTCACTATCTAGAAATCGTTGCGTGTTGCTGTAAGCACGTGTAATGAATGCATTGAATAAAATTGAACTGTCCAGACTGCACACTTTAACTTTAATGACTATTCAACACTATGCTCTTTATGTGTACTGTGCAAACTGTGTATTTTCTGCTAGTTTACATTGAAGAAGATGTAGTTATTTTTGCTGTTTAAACGTTTCATTTTTTTAAGTTTTGGATTTCTTATGTTGAATTTTCCTTATTGAATCAAACACTTTTTGGACATATTGGTGAAAAAAGTCACGATCCACAGCGCTTGTAAGTATAAATTGGACAAAGAGCGTCAAGGCTGGAGGTATCAGCCTAACACATGTTTCGAGCCTTCCAATGTGCATTGATTTTTCAGTCTGTCTAAACAGCCGACCAGCTTTAACCGCAATTGCGAAGCCTTCAGAGTACTTTTTGGGCATTGTCCCTTCAGCTTATTTTTCAGGCTCTATCCCTATCCCTATCAAGTCTCAGATGAAGAGCCGTGGAAGGCTCGAAACACGTGTTAGGCTGTTGCTTCTACTAAACCTTGGACTTTAAAGGCTGTTCTTTCATACAAATCACTTGGACTCCTGATTTTTATTTTGCTTTACTTGGCGCAGTGAAACTGGGTCTTGTTTGTGTTGCACTTTTTGGACATAGTCGCGAAATAGATCTTGCCTCGATTTTGACTATGAAAAGTTTCTATTACATTTGAGCAATGGGCGACCTAGTCTTGGCGAAGGACGCTCTTAGCAAGAAGCAGCTAATAGGAGGATCAAAATGCCTGGAAGAACATTCCTCAAATTCCAATCTATGTCACAGACCCATAGATGGGCAATAACGCATCATCATGAGTGCATACATTCCGCACAGGAGTAAATCTGTCCTTGAATTATAAAGGACACATTCAATGAACATGGTTTTGCAACACTGAGAAGACATGCTGAGGTAATGTATGTATTTATTCAATGCATTAATTAATAACCATGTTGTGTAATGCTCCTTTTGCTGCTTGTTGCTTCAGTGCCCTTTTGTATGAGTGCATACAAAGAGGTCTAGGTTAAAGGATCAGTCTATCAGTTATAACCATTGGATAACATCTCAAGGTTTATATCAATGGTATTGTTACAAAATATCGCAGACCATCAATGCAACCCCAAACTTGCTATTTTGTACATGCCAATTTCGCTACATATATATATGTGGGGGGATGTGTTAGGTTAATAACAAATGAGGGAGGGTATTGTGTGGCTGCAGGGGGTCTCCCTCCACATATATATAAGTGGTGAAATGTGGTAAAATAAAAAGAAAACCAGTATTTTCGGCTTTGCAGTAATGGATTTCACATACATCCCTGTCAATCTACCACCACAAAAAGGCATTCCATAAAGAGATATAAAGATTGCTCAATCTCAAATTTTAATATAACATAAAATATAGGATGGAACAAAATCTAAACAGCAAATGCTAAAATAATTTCAAAGAGGAGTCATAGTTTTACATACACACCATGCCGTAAATAAATCCTTGAAACTGCATAAATGATTATTTGGCTAATGGCTTATTTACATGTCACTAATGCATAATTCAAAGTCCTCATTGTGGGTCACGGGTCTGTAACCTTTCCATCTCCACATGTATTGGACCAAAACTCCCATGATTACTACTATGGAGTTTGTTAGGTGGGGCTGATGGGAGTTGTAGTACAATACATTTGGAGAGCCAAAGGTTGCAGACCCCTAATCTAGGTACATTACAAATAGGGACCAACAACCATTTCCTCATAGTCCTATATTGTGGTAAGAGGAATACAATGTGTCTTTCACTTTCAAATTGCAAGAAACAGAATAGGCAGTTTATTGCATTACATATGTGTGTTGGGAAGGAGGGGCAGATCTTTCAGGCCTCTCTGGGATTTTGGACAGGTTGATTGAAGAAGGAGAATGGAGACAGTTGCCCAAAAAAAGTTGATTGCATTAGAAATATAGCGGATTTCAGTGGTAATATCATGTGTATAATAAAACTTCATATTAGAAGGCAGACGCCATTTTGAAATTGAGACGTAGTGCAGTGAATATGCTTGTATGCTTACAGTTAGTCCTGAGGGCTAGAAGGGTGGGTGTGCGTTCATCGCTCAAAGCACAGCAGCCCTGCAGAAGGTTAATTTCTTGAAGACAAACACATACAGCCCTTTATTGAGCCTTATTAGTAATGCATGAAAGTCAGAAAGAATGTGCCCTGTAAGGCCAAGAGATATCCCATGAGAAGCTTTAGGCCTTCACTAGTTCAGATCTATAAGTTATAGCGGCCCGAGACCCCCAAGCCTCTGACACAAACATTCCAGAACCCCAATCAGCCCAAGACCCCTGGCCATACATCTGTAAAATTATCAATCGATCAAGAGGATCAGAGAGCAGGGGCAGCCAGCCCCCACTAGTGGCTTGTGTGATTTGTGCTGTGAAGTGCCAGGGGGAAGGTAAAAAATATATGCCATGTGTGGGAAGGTCGTGGAGACACCAGCGTGTCTAGGAAAGGAGCGGGACTACACGTAGTTCTGAGAAAGTTATTGCAACCTCTAAAGTAGCTGCCTTGCTCATGTCCTTGGTACCAGGTGACTGTAGAGCTAGTGTCTAATGATTTGTATACCCCAAATGCCAAGTACATTTTTGCATCCGATGATGACAGAAGAACCCCACGTGGAACAAGATGGACAAACGATGCTGGGACCAATTGCCTGGTTTTCCGTTTGGAGCAGGCTATTATGTGTATAGGGTAACACCGACCAGCTCCCTGCATTTTTAACCTATGTGATATACATCACATGTGATGCTGTGTAACCTTAAAAGCTATTGCTTATGTTGTTTTGTCAGAGCGCTCCGTGGCAGCAGAGTTCTTTGCTGGCACATACTTGTCTTTTTATAAGAATAAACCTTTCAAGAGGTGTGCTGGGCCTTTTTCCCAAGTGAGCTGTACTTTTTCTGGTTTGAGTGTTGAGGGGTATCTCTACTTTTTACTAGGCAGATGTAAACATGTGCATAAAAAATGTGATAAAAAGATTGTGCATCTCAGAGAGCATGATATAATTCAGCTGCGGTTCTGAGAAAAACATTTCTTCATAAATCAAATAATCAGTGAATCTGGACTAGTTCTTTGTCAATGAAATCAGTGAGCTAATGTAGTACATCTCATAGGCTTTTGACTATGGGAATGTCATGGTCTTGCAGATTCACTCCCTCTCTTATGAATTCTTTAAAAATGAGGTGTAGCCAGTCGTGCCATAGTCACGTGACATGCCTGCGGTACCACAGGAGAAGGAAAAGGATGGAGGAACCAGAAAGAGGGTAGTCTTGACATACCTGTAGTGTTGGTGTAGGTGGAGAAAGCAGAGAGAGTCCACAATAGCCATCTGTGCAGAGGAGTGTCAGTAATTATCACACACATATCACACGATCAGCAGAAGGATGCAGCTAGATGGCAGGAGACAACATTTTAGGGACAGGGACTCAAAAGTGGGAGGCACTCCATATGCTGGGAGGAGTCAGAGCTGCTAAATGTAACCTTCACAAGGTGGTATGTGTGACAGGCTAGACCAGGTGGTGGGAAGGAAACAGAGAACAAAAACAACACAGGTGCAGGGTTTACAGACATTGATCAATGTAAAGAGAGAGGAAGTCCAGGTAAAGGCTGGGGGGCAAAGTAGAATGTCTACAGAAAACCCTGCCAGACACAATTGAAACAGGAACTGAGTGCAATATTATTATAGATGTTTCTGCATGGTGGACACAGGGGGGAAATGAGAGATTGATTACATTGATGAAAACAGCAAGCTGTTAGCAGGGGAGAAAGTTCCTAACACCAATTGGTAAAGTGATTAAAGGGAAGAAAGTGGCAAACTGAAACTGGGAGCTAAAGGTCTTAACGCAAAATAGACATATGATTAAAAGGAGAAATGCTGCATATTGACACTTGAGGGCAAAGTTCGTAGAGTTACAAATACATAGAAATGCTGCATGCTGGAACTTGAAAGCAACGCCATCAGGGGCATGAAGAAATAGAATGTAGTAGGAATATTACTTTCAGGCAATGTTTTTGGAGTCACAAAGGAAGAGAATACAAGCAGCAACACTGCATGATGAAATGCCAATGCAAAGTTCATAGAGCTACAAAGAAAGAGATGAACATAGAGAATATCATATTTAAACTGAAGGTAAGTTTGCTGCAGCCATTAAAGAGAGCTAAAGTATATACGCTCCATGCTCGAACCTGTAAGCAAAACCTCATAACACCTAGCAACCCCAAGAATTCTTTGCACATGGTGTTAGTAGTGGGATGCAAATGATCTGATATAACATCCGACAACAGCCATGTGATACCCGGAGGGCATAATTCAGAGGTATACCTCATTTGAAGGGTATATATCCAGTCCAGAGGTTTAAAATAATTATCTGTGGCATTCGACTACAGCATTTGTACAAAAGTCTAAGCATTTGTTCAAGCTGACATGCAGCTAAATGTTACCAAAGGCTATCGGTTCTATGTGAAATTTCCAAATATTGATGGTTGCACACAAAAAAGACATTTTTTTCAGCCGATTTCGGTGCATCCATCAATATTCTGAAATTTCACCTTTTTCATCCCATCCTCTTTGCCCACCTATCCACCACCTCCTTTACTCTTTAATTCAAGGGGGTTACACCCACTGGGCCCATCTTTGCTCCCTGCCCCGCTTTTCACTTCCCTACCTGCTGCCCACTCCCCTGACACACGCACACAAGCACCAACAGAAACACACACAGACCACTTGCCTGTTGTGTCCATGGCTTCCGTTAGGCCTGGATGTGCCTGTCAGCCCCTGCGTGCACTTGTGTGCAGCAGAGGCATGACAGTTTGCTTTAGAGAGACTGCACTGAGCGGTCTCAGCACAGTCTTTCTAAAGCGATATTTTTTATAGGCGGAATAATAAAAAAGACAATTTCACTGTAGGCCATAGCTATCACTAAGGATTACAGTCCCTAAGGATTACAGTTTGGTATACACAATTTAGCAGGGATTGTAGTGACTACTTCAAAATCTGAACTAATGAGATAGACTGTGGATAGTTTTTTATGAGGTAAAAGTACACTCCCCGTTTTTGGAATTAGAATAAAGATATCCCCAGGAAATGTGCTACTGAAAAGCATAAGACAATAAAGTTAGAGTTGACCTCTTCCTGCTTAGGGGAAAAAGTATCAATGAAGAGTATATTGAAATCCACATAGAGACCACATGGCCCGAGGATGTCAGATTTCTTCAGCAAATAAATATGTTAAACTATTTCAGACAATTTCAGTTTATTCCCTATATTGCACATAAGTGCATCTTCCATTGCGTGGATATTATTTGCTTACAAGGTGTGTCAATGGAGGTAGGCTCAGGTTAAATAAACCTCAGTAATATATATATTTGTATACAATTCCAGGAATAGCAATCCAATACCCTGGGCATTTATGACCACCTCTCCATCAGCATCCGTCAGCACTACTATTCAAATCTAATCTTTCTTTTCCTTGAGGCAGAATGTTATTCTTTCAATCTTTTTTTGGTAATTGGTAGTTATACAGGAGCATTTCAATAGCTATTGTGCATGCCTGCCAGCACATGGCTTATCAAGACTTCTCCTTCCTATAACATTCTGATATCTGCTATTAAAGAAGAGGATTACTACTCTAACTTTTATTTTCTGTGAGCCAATTATGCAATAATAAGTCATCTAATTACAGCCTTAGACACTCCCCATATGTTAGTGGATTAGGTTCACTAGGAACATGTGCTTGCAAAGAAAATGCTCTAAAACTGCTCTGCTGAGTTCAGAATCTAAATACCTTTAAAGAGTTATGATATGATATGACATTTATAATGTGCCTATACAAAAATGTTTCAAGGTGTGACGAGGCAAGGGGGGAGGACAAGTGGGAGGACAAAGACAACGATCTTACTAGGCCAAGTTATATTGAGATAGCGCAAGTGCAGGGGAGAGGGGAGGGGAAAAGTGCCAGATGAAGGAGAGGGAGGGCAAGTTCCAGACATTGCTTCACAAAACAACAAGTAGTACGGCCAGCAAGTGGAAAGTGCAAGGGTTCAAAGTGCATACAACAGGTATCTAAAAGTGAAGGTAAGGGGACTGTAGGGTTTGTAGATACAGACACAAGTGCAGGAGTTGCCAGGAGGCAGTGCAGGTGTGCAAATAGGTGGGCAGGGACCTTGGCCTGAATTCATAGTGTAGCCAGGTGACCAAGGCAGTATCAGAAAGGAGATCAGCAGGGGAGAGGAAGAGAGAAGGTATTGAGTTGCTTCCGGAACCAAAGATGGTTCTGCTCAAGTTTCAGAGTGGCAGGGAGGCTGTTCCAGAGGGAGGTGCCAGCCGAAGAAAGAGATCTGCCCCCAACTCGTTGCTTGGGGAAGTGACTGACGCTCAAGGAGTTGGAGGTGGAGGAGCGAAGAGCTCGAGTAGGAAGATATTTCCGAAGAGAGAGTTGGAGGTATTGTGGACCCAGGCCCAGAAAGCCTTTTGGACAATGCAGAGGGTCTTGAACTTGATCCTACACCCACTGGGAGCCAATGGAGAGACTTCAGTGGTGGAGAGATATGATCCCTGGGCATGAGGCCAAGGATGCGTGTCGCAGTCCTGTTCTGGATGAGTTGTAGAGTATGGAGAGTAGAGGCAGGCAGATTTAAAAAGAGGCTGTTGCAGTAGTCCAGCCTAGAGAGAACCAGAGCTCTGGAGAATGTGAGCTTCTGGGGGAAGGTGAAGAAAGGAAGAATACAGTTGGTGCAGAGGTGCAGTTGGTAGTTTGACTTCTTAGAGACGTCAGAGATGTGAGGAGAGAATGAGAGTGTTGAGTCAAAGAGGATCCCATGGTTCTTAGCCTCACAGGTGGGAGCAGGAAGATGGCCAAGGGAGACCGGCCAGAGAGTGACAGGAAAGGAAGGTGCAGGTGTGCCGATGAGGAGGATCTCAGTCCTACTGGCATTAAAGAAGAGATAATTGGCAGCGCACCACTCCTGGATTGCAGACAGACAATCCGGGGTGAGAGAGGGAGAAGAGGTGGCAGAGGGGAGCCTGAAAATGAGCTGAGTGTCATCCACATAGCACTGAAATGTGTAGCAGAGAACAGCAATGCGGAGTGCGACAAGTGTCAGGTATTGGTTGAACAGCCAGGGAGAAAGGTTAGACCCCTGTGTAACACCACAGGTAGAGAGTGAGACAGAGGAGAGGAAGGACCCAAGTTGGACCTGGGAGGGTCAGTCCGAGAGGAAAGAGGTCAGCCAGGCCAGAGCCTGATCAGTGATACCATGGTTATCACAGAGCCGGTTGAGCAGAATGGCATGGTTGACTGTGTCAAAAGCAGATGAAAGATCAAGTAAGATGAGGACAGAGGGGTGATTAGCATCAAGGTTAGAGAGCAGGTCTTTACAGATGTTCAGGAGAGCAGTGCCCATGCTTCTGCCTGCTCTGAAGGCAAACTGATGGTCATGGAGACAACCAACAGATATAGTGTGAAGAGTAAGCTGGGAGTTGGTCTCTACCCAAGATCCACAAAGACTCTACCAACCCCCCAGGAAGACCTATTGTCCCTGGTTGTGGTTCCATATTAGAACCCTTATGCAAATGTGTTACCACAGAATCATATATCAGAGATACCATGCATACCATTCAGTTATTTGAAAACTTGGACTTTGATCCACAGAAACAGTTACTGGTGACTTTAGATATCAAGTCACTACACACCAGCATCCCTCAACAAGCTGTGATTGATTGTGTATATGAATATCTCATTGCAGCCAACACAAGGACTAAAGCTCCACCAGAATTCATCATTGAAGTGATGACACTAGCCCTATGCAAAAACATTTTTGAATTTAATAAACAGTTTTACCTGCAAATGAAGGGAACAGCAATGGGGGCCACATTTGCCCCTAGTTTGGCAATCTTATTCATGGCCAACTTCGAACAGAAGTTTATATTCAATCAAACGGGAAATTTCTGAGAATTCACACAAACTGCACCTCCCTAGATGATTTCTACCATGGCGCCAGCCTCTTAAGCAACAGACTTTGAGAAAGAGGCTACCCAAAAAAACTGGTGTCCAGATCTTTGAAAAGAGCCTGGTTTACATGCGACTCACTCCTCACTCCTAAAACATTATAGGCAGGTGAAGACCGAATCACTTGTGTGATTACCCATGGCCAACATGCCTTTCAAATTAAACAAATTGTTCACAAATATTGGTCCATTGTTAGACTTTGCCTTCCGGATCAACAAAAAACAATATTTGCATTCAAAACGGCCCGTAACATTAGAGAACATTTGGTGCATTCAATGTATATCAAAAAATGCACTCAGGGTAGCCTCTGGAAACTTCGACCACTCAAAGGACATTACCCATGCGTGGCTTGCTCAGTGTGTCAATTCACTGGCAAAATACAGCAATTCCAATTTGGACAAAAAACCTGGACCCTGAATGATGTCTCCAATTGCAAAACTAATCAAGTGCTGTACTGTATTGAGTGCCCCTGCCACTTGGGATATGTTGGGCAAACTACGCGTAATGTTGGAACACAGATCTCTGAACATCGTCACGGATCCGGTGTAGAAACCTCACATCTCCTCTTGTACAATATTATATGGAGAAAAAACACAGCACACAAGACATCAAGTGGTGGGTCATTGAACGGGTCCGGAATGGTCCCAACATCCAAGGTCAACTTTTGGACCTGGAATGTAGGTGGATACACAGAATGGACTCTGTAGCACTGGGGCTCAATGAACAACAACTCTTCCAGCACTAGTGGCGCTCTCGCGTAGGATGTGTCCACACACTTTGACCACACAGACTTATGGTAGGCCTTGAGCTTACAGCAGTTTCGGACCCTAGGACAGTCTCTTGCCGAGTTCATGTCCACAGGAGGGGACAGTGAGACCTCATACACAATTTAATAGAGTCTGCTTCTTTACACACTTACACAGACCTTCGAGCTCCCCCTGTTTTTACCGACCGTCGGCAGGAACACGGCAACCTTACACCATGGACCTCAGAGGCAGGGTGGTTATCCAGACACAGATGAGGCGTTGTCCCCACAGATGTGGGTTCATATATGCACAGCCCCATTGACACACAACGGACCAGACGCCTATCCCCAAGCCGCATGCACAGATGGCTACATATATATATATATAGTGGGAGCAGAGCGTGAAGACCACTAAACGGAAGGACACTTACTGAAGGCACAGTTGCCTGCATCCAGCCGGACAGTAGACCTGACTCTGGGCCTGTGGTGACGCATACAACCGGGGCCCAGACCACACAGAACCCTGATTGGTCGGTCACCACACACCCTCTTTGGCCATAACACCCTTGCAGTGCTCACAGTGAGATATTCCAATTGCAGCAACTGTAACTTTGGTCGCATGACGAACGTTTGGTCAAAGATGATATAATATTATTAATGACTTTCCCAGACCCCTTATGATTCACGCTTCTTACCGGCTTCACTCGCACCATTCATCCCACCCACTCTGCTCCGTCATTTTGCTCTGGTTCCGCATTCTACATGCTACAACCAATCAGGTTGTAGGGATAACAGCATTCTAATTGGCTGGGTGATACACACCCTCTAACTTGCTGCGGACAGCTTCACAGCGTCCACAGCTCACAGCACCGTGGCCGCTCCTCACTCGACTCCAGAGCACCGGCCTGCATTCCGGGCTCACACGACACAGTGCTCGTTCAGGAAACAACGAGCAGAGATATGCCTCACAACACGCAGCCATACACGCTGCAGGACAGGATTGAGGACAACCGCCCTACGATCCCCCAGGTACCACACAGAGCCCCATTTTACGTAATGCCGCTAGCATACTCGTTGTGGTTATAATATGCCTCTTAGCCTGGTGCATGTCTTTTTTACTCTCTCCCATATAAATAGGGGTTTCCAGACGCCACCGGTCTATAACTTAAGACTGCGCCCTCCCCACTGGGCATTCACCCAACAGCCGATCTCCGCCCAGACTCCCAAGCCCGGAGGAATCCACGGGACTCCTGGAGTGAATCCACTTCAGCCCAGGTACATCCATCAACAAATAACTTTTAGAAAAAACACTCTTTTCGTTTTATCCACCTTACATACAATATATTTTGCATTTGTCGTTTATACATGATTTAGCTCCTAGTTAATGAATGGAGCTTGCATGTTCAGAAGCCAGTCTACCACGGCTCCCGTTCTGACATGCACCACTCTACGAACGTGCAGCATGTACTTATATCATGCCACTTTTTTGGCTTCCTTTCAGAGCTTCCAAACTCCGGATTGGAACCCCTACCCGTGCCCTCCACATTCAGGCTGGCGTGGCCGTCACACTTTCTATTGGATGGACATTCATGTTCACCGGAGAGGCCTTACCGGGGAGCCTGCCCCACCGAGAGATTCATTACAAGTCCCCTGTGGTGAGCAAGTTACTCAATACACCCACCACACTATATCAGAGGTAGTAACAAACAATCTTTTACCTTGCTTTTATATCAGCCCTTCGCCAAAATGATTACGTGTGTTTTAACAAAACCTTTTCTTTTGCACAAAGCCTTTGTCGTTACTAATAAGCCCAGAAATGTCCAGAAAGGAAACACTTCCGTACCAAGAGGACTTCGCATTTACTTTCTTCCCCTTTTTTTTCTCTTGGTTTTCTTGATAGAGGGGTTCGCTTAATCGCCCTGATGAAGGCGGCTACCATGTACAAGCCCAAATCCCTCTGATGCAATTTCAGGATGGATGTCATTGCCGCCGAAACGTTATCTCTATGCAAGGGGGATGAATGAACCTACTGTTTGGGGTTCTGTTTTTCTATATTGTTTATATAATTTCAACACATGCTTTGGTTAAACCAAACACTTACGCCCTGCCAGGTTGGCATCTGAAATATAAGATGCTTTTTATGCACCAGATACTTCAAACTTGGATATTTCTCTAAGGACATAGATTCTCACAGGTCCTTATAAGCACAGAGTTACTAATGCTTTTGATTTCTACATGTTTCTTTCACTGGTTTTGGTGTGTTTTTGCAACCCGCCTGCCTAGACAACATTCATGCTTTAGTTTCATGATGCATTTTTGAACAATTGTTTTTCAACCTTTACGATTTCAAGGATCACGACACGTTTAATATTGTTTTAATTTTGACTTCATTATATGTTTTTGTCTATATTTTTGAATCTTGTTATATGTAAGAGTCCACAAGAGAACTTTGTTTTGTCTTAATACAAATAATGTTTATTCACAGCCCCTGATGTGTGTGCGTTTTTTCTTTCTGGACAATTTCACGGGCTACGAACTTGGGGATTAATCCCATTAGTACAATTGGGAAAGGTTGCCCGATACAATTTATATGTTTTGGTCCATTCATTGACAAAAATTGGGTTGAACCTTTCCAAGTAGCAGTTCTACTTTTTCTGTGTTTTTTTAAGCTGGGAGTTGCCCATCTTTTCCAAGAGTTTGCCCAGTAAAAGGAGTGTTTGAGATTGGGAGATAGTTAGCCGGACAAGAGGGGTCAGCTGTGGGTTTCTTAATACGAGGGTGCACAAGAGAGTGCTTCAGGGGTGAAGGGGAGATTCCAGTGGAGAAAGAGTGATTGCAGAAGTCGGCCAAGGCTGGTGCGAGGATGTCAATGTGGTCCTTGATGGTTTTGGAGGAACAGGGAAGAACCTGTTTTGACTATACTATCAATGATCTGACTTGTCTAGAAACCTTGTCAGGAGTGAACAGAGGAAAGTCAGTGAAGGGAGGAGGAAAAGAGGCTGCAGGGAGGCCGGAGGTAGAAGAGAGAGTAGAGGGAGAAGGAGGAGAGGAAGAGAGGATGGACAGGATGTCCTGGGTTTTTGAGATGAAGTGGGAATCCAAGGCCGTGCAGAGAGCCTGGGAGGGGATAGGAGAGGTAGAGACTGAAGCAGGATTGGCCAGCTCCTTGCAGATTTTAAAGAGTTTGGATAAATTGTTAGATGCTGCAGAGATGCAGGCTTGAATGTGAGCTCTCTTTTTAGTGAGGACAGAGAGCCGGTATTGCCTTTGGAGCTGACGGCAGGCCAGTTTGTCAGAGGATGTACAAGATGCCAGCCATTTCCTCTCAGCTACCCTACACTTGCGTTTAAGGGAGATGAGGCCTTAGTCATACCGAGGCCTTAGTAGTACCAGGAGTTGCACTGGTCTTTGGGCTTCAAGCGGATCCTCATGACAGATGCAAGTACACCAAGAGTATCAGATATAGTGGAATGGAGCATGGAAAGGGCTGTGTCAGGATGTGAGTCAGCCAGAGGTGCAGGAGGGGGAGAGAAAGTGTTGGCAAAAGCCTCAACTGACACACGCTTCATGGGTCGGATGAACGAGAAGGTGGGTGGCAGTGTGGGGGTAGGCTCGGCCTGAGGGGTAGAGAGAGATAGATGAGAGGAGAGGAGAAAGTGGTCACTCCAGGAGAGAGGAGTGTTGAGAGGGTTAGAGAGGGGAGGTCTGAGGAGAGCAGAACATCCAGAGTATGCCCTGCAGAGTGAGTCAGGCCAGAGGGAAGAATATATATAGAGAGAGAGTCGCAGAGGTCACAAAAGAATCCAGTGGAGGGACAGGAAGCATCCAGGTGGATGTTGAAGTCTCCAAGATGGGGGAGTGGAGTGTTTGAGGCCAGGATGGGAGGAGGGGTGGTCGACCACTCAGAGAAGAAGGAGGTGATCTGACCAGGTGGCCGGTAGAAAGTAACCATGGAGAGAGAGTGGACAGTAGAGAGAGAAAGCCTAAAGACAAGGCATTCCAAGGAGGAGTAGGCCTGCATAGGAATGATAGAGACAGGAATCCACTCCGGGAAGATTAAGGCTACACCCCCATCGGTACGGTTGGATCTGTGTGCGGAGAAGATCTTGTCAAAGCTTGTGACAGAGCTGGCCTTGAGCCATGTCCCGGTGAGACCAAGGACATCAATGAACTTGAAACAGCAATCTGTGTTAGGTGATATTTTCTGGTTGATGATGAATATGCCAATTATTGAAAATAAGATGAAAAGCATCAATATGGCTATCTAGTAGTCAATCATGTTACTAATTAGTAAGGCTGGGCGATGCTATTTGGCCAGATTTTCCGAGATCATGATACAGAATTTTGGAAAAGAACGTCTTGCTAGCTCCGGCCTAAATGCTATAAATAGAGCATAAGTGGATCATTCTTGTTAGGCAGAGGCAGTATGTTGCTAGGGCAGTTGTTGGTGTAGGCCTCAGTTGAGGCAGAAGTGGAAAGTTTAAAGGATTGGGTTGAGAGAGATTTAGAATATTGTAATATGCTTTTGTATCTGTAAAGGTTTCTCTGGAATAATCAGAAAAACAAAAGAATATAAGACGAAGGCAATTGCTCAAAGGAAGATTCCTTTTATTTGTCGACCGGGAGAGTTTGTGCAACCATACAGGGCTGTAAGTCTTAAAGAAGTCTTGAATCAGCAAGTTATTTATACAGGTAGCATACAATGCTTAGCAATTTTTACATGTAGGCAATGTTGTCTCACGCTATCTTATCACAGGTCCAGAGACAGGTAACAATCCCCCACCTAATCCTTTCATTTACACAACCTTGTTCTAGAAGGACATTTCATGAATCATCTGTTTAAGGAGAAGACAACAGTGTTTTTGCGAAACCCAAGGTATTGTCCAGCCACTCTCACCGCAGAGAACTCATCATACCTTCCAAAATGGATGCCTCTAAAGTCAGAATATGGCTGACATCAACTTCAGCACAAATTCAAAACTATGAAAGGCTAGTCACCCTTTTTCAATTGTTTTCCTACAAGGTAGATCATTCAAATCGGTTTAAGTTTAGGAAGCATAGACATTTTTAATTTTGGTTAGGTCTTCTTATTGTAACTACTGGCGACTGCACCCCAATAAACATTTGCATGTCATAAATGCACATGTGATGTCTTGTCAGAGTGAAGAGAAAAACAGCACATAACTCATTCTAGGAAGGCAGGGGCTTGTATGCAGTGGTTATAAGGGAGTGCTTGTGCCATTTGTGACCAGAGAATGGCAGTTATTGTGGGGTGCATTTAAAGGCACCAAACAGAAGTCCCTTTCACATGAATGGCAGGCATTTAAACACTGAAACAAAAACGGCCTGGCTTTTTTTTTTAAGTAAAGTTAAAGAGCCTTGTGGAAAGGGGCACTACCTGTCATTACCAATGGACAAGCAGCATTTAATTTACAGAAGAAGGAGGAATCAAAGATCCATGTGACATGGAAAAAAGGATTTTTAAACATTGAAAGCAAAAACGGCCTGCACATGTGCGTGCAAATAAAAACAGCTTTAAATAGCCAAAGTGGAAAAAAATATCACTGCTCTCAGAAAAATGTCAGGAAAACAAAACATGATGTGTGGGTTGACAAAGCAATGTATATTATGTTTCACCTACGAAACTCCAGTGACATTTGAAGAGCCATTTTGTCTTAATGGAAAACCTGTTTCTGGCTGTGGTCAAACCTTCACAAAGGAAATATCCCACTTACAGCCTGGATATCACACCCCCCATCTAATGACCCCAACAATAAAATGTGCTGCAGAAGGTGTTGAAAGCAGTGTCCTCCAGACTTGTTGGCTCTGGAAGGAGGGGTTTCAAGGAAATACACTCTTGGCTGGAGCATGACTAATATGTGTGAAAATGGGGGCACCAACTTCAAAGGGCAAGCTACCAACTTCAAAGAGGCTCATATAAAAAAAGAAAACTCTGGTCACAGGCTGGTCCAGGGAGACAGATGGCTGTGCTGGAAGAAGCAGACCTCCCATTTGCTGAACATTCACAATTAATTTTAAATAACTGTTATCATTTAGGCCTTTTTTGCAGCAATCATAATGTGGATTGATTGCATTTTTGTACCATTTTTTATGCAATTACCAGGTGATATGGGGGATATAAAATGCATCTACCTGTGACTCTGGAAACTGTGGCCAGTTAGACTAGGTTTCTGGCTGATCTGAACATGTTCCAAATGTGAGAGTTGGTGAAAAGTTGGAAAATGAAATTAGGGATATGCTTAATAACTTACATCTTCATAACTGTTGTGCTTTTTATGGCAATGACAGACATGTGCAACATGGCCATGCTACATCATACTAATTTGGTGGTCGGCTTATCTAATTCTCCATGATAAGCTAGAACAGAAAATATGTTTGGTATGGCAGTTGCTAATAAAATATGAAGTTGGGATACATAACTAGTTTTGCCAAAAAGTTGAAAGGAGAAAAAAAAGGGCGATTACAAATAGCAATTGCCATATGTTGCTCCAAACCTCCTAAACCAATACTGACTTGGAGGCGGGGGTGAGAGAAGAGAGAGGAGTAACTGTCCAATCCTAGTGGCAGGGATTATTGCAGGGTACTTCCCCAAGATTGTACAATTGGTGATGTCATTTATGCTATATAAGGGGGACTGCACTAGGACAGGGAACAGACACAGAAAAACCAGGGAAACAGACACATAAAAACCAGCGAGACAGACACACAAAAACCAGGGAGACAGAAAAAGGAGACAGGCAGGAGACAGAGAGGGCTGCTGAAATGTATTTTCTGGCAGCTGTAAGGAGACACCAGGGGAGATTGCTGAAAGTGCATCTGGGAGGAGCTGTCTATTTCTAGGAAGGCCTCAAAGCTGACTTGGTCCTGTGGTGGAGAGCGGGAGACAATCTTTAGGAGTGGAGTGACCAGACCCCTGTCCTATCTTTCCAGCGTGTCCTGAGATGCCGCTGGCTTTCCTGAACCTTAAACAGTGGCTTGCTTTGTAAGTAGAACTAAGCCCTGGAAAACCAAAAGGTGGGGGAGTATGCTTGCCTTGAATCCTTTCCCTTTATAGTGGGTTGGGGGGGTTGGTCAAAACTGTGTAGATCCCTAGCTTATTTAACCAAAAATATTAATTTAATTAATTCCCCATTTGGTGGAATACTACAGTGAATTTTGTTAAAATTCGAAATTAACAAAGCTCACTTCCCAGCGTGCGCTGGAAACTATAGCCTATAATTTAATTGGGTAATCCTTGTTGTCCAGCGGACCCTAATTACTATAAGGAAGAGGTTTGTCTTTGGTCTTAAATCAGTCCAACCTTTTTATCCAGCTTCCCCAAACACAGGCCTTTCAGTAAGGGGGGCGGGGTGTCTGGAATCCAAACTCCCCAAAGTATTCACATTTTTCTGTTTGACTTCCCAACATAGACCAAAGAGAGGTGGGGGGGGGTTGAAAAACAAAGCGATAAATCACACTGTGTTTATTTTACACCAAATGTTTGGGTGAAATGATATTATTGACCAGTGTAATTATTTTGTGCAGTGAAATTGGCAGAAAGTGTAACATTGTTATTGTTTTCTTTTGAACTCACTTTTGTGATCTATTTATGCTGAGAGAAATTGATTGTGTTGATCCACGGATAAAGCGGTGTGTTCCATATTTAAGTGATAATTTCTATTACATTTAATTGAACTAAATACCAATATATTTCCTGATCACTTGCCTGGTTCTTGGCTGATTCTTAGCTCAGGGGCGAGCGATCCAAGGGGCATGATATGCGTCTGAGATAGCGCTAAAAAAGAATCTTTTAAACAGTTTGTTGAATAACCACTTGAGTGGGGAGGGAAGGTACTCCCCGTGTTGCGGGTGGCTTCTCAATAAACCGTTACATTATGCAAAGTATGTCTTAGAATTCTTTGGAGGCAGGAGTGGATATTATTCCTCTCACCTTTGCCTGCTCTCTGTTCCTTCTCCCACCTTGCTCCTTAACCACTGGAACTCACTTCCTGCCCATGGGATAAAATCCTTAACCATCCACGCCTTTAAATCTTCCCTAAAGCTCCACCTGCACAAAATAGAAGGAGCACCTCTTCCTATCCTTATATTACTGCCCCTCACTTCTACGCTGTACTCCTGTCTATTGCACATAGCATACTCAGTCCCATTGGACTACTGTCTGTCACATGTCTTGTCCACGGGTCCTGTACTATGCATTCTCCTTCATTTGTTCAATTGCTTACTACTTGTCTGTTCTTTGTATGACACAGGTTGCCCTGATGGCTTGTGTCGTCTAGTAGGTTTTTCTTGGTAAACCACCTTGTTCCTTCAATAAATACACTTAAAAATACAAAAATACTAATTCAGAGAATGTTACTCAGGGTGTCTGCTATTGTTGACAAGACCAAATAACAAATCCTTCCAGAAGCAATATTCAAATTCATTGGAGGTAAGAGTGTGCATTCCTTCGCTCTGGCTCAGTGAGTCAACATGTTGTGCTGAGAGCGAATAGTAGTTGCTTGTGAATAAATATTCTGAGAATTCTTTGGAAGTAACAGAGAGCATAGTGCCATCTTTTTTTATGACTAAAGAAAGTAGCACTTGTGCAGAAAAAGTCAAATAATTGTTTGGAGGCAGGGCATGAATGTGTTTAGTGGCTTTAACTAAGAGTGCTGTCTTTTTGTGATGAGAAATAGTTTCTTGTTAATAAACGTTCTTATTGTAGGCAGGTGTTCTTCAAAGTTTATTTGTGTATCAGATAGTGTTCTATTCACATTACAGTTAAATAAAAATTCCATTATGTGTAGTTCATAAAGTTTCTTTGTAATGAATGCAAAAACATAACAAAATAAATGAATTCGATGCTAATAGCCAGAAAATATTTCATGAATGATAATCATTACAAACTAAATGTATATGTAGCAGCTAAAGTGCAAAGAGTATGCTGAAACATGTAAATGTCAACATATATCCTTGACTGCTTTCCTTCTGAAGGACCCAGCCCTTTATAAATGTTGACCAACGGCCTGGGTAAAGGTCACTTGGTTTGACAATCTGCACAATTCATAAGCCGATTTTAGGTCAACTATCCCATGGGTATGTGAACAGGTCTCAAGCAACATTCCCTTATCATCTTTCAGAGGGGCATACAAAGCTCAAAAGAGATATTGTTTCTTGTATTGAGGTAAACAGATCTTGATTGGACTGGGCACATGTTATCTAAATATACTTCAAACCCAGGCCACAATGTCATCATCAGGGGGTAATTCATACTTAGCCTGGCCACTAAAAAGTTGTATGTCTGGTGTCCCAAAAAAATCCTAATATTTGTTTTTAGCTATAGTCTTGTCAGATTCGGTGATAGCATCAGGGTGTGCTTAAGTTCAGAAAAACTTACGCAACATAAACATAGTGTTACAACGCAAGTTGAGGGGTTGCAATGATGAGCCAGGAGACCAGGTTGGGTTAAGAGACTTTAGTGGGTTCGTGGTATATAAGTCACAGGTAATAAGTTAAAGGCAGGATAAGTACATAAGGGAGGGAAGCATCCACCGGTCCCCCTCTGCCCAGTTCATTTTCTAACTGCAGAGGGAGAACCTTGGCACTCATACCATAACATTCTACATGGAATGCACCACACAAAACATTCTGGACTCAAGCTCACACATACATAGGGAATGGCCTCAGACCCAGAGTAGGTTAAAACATAACACATCTCCCCCCTTTCATAACAATACAATAAAGGAGAAAAGCAGGGGAAGAAGTAAATGAACACATAAATCTCAAAGAACTATATTCTTCCAAAACCCATCCTGCAAACAACTGAAAGCAAAATGCTATTCCCTACCGATTCCATAATATAGCTATGAATAGCTAAAACACTACAAAAACACTCACCAGAACCATAATGGCCAATTATGGAACTCATCCACAGGGGACCAGCCCACAGTCATATAAGCAATCCTAACTGCCTGCATCACCTCATTAACCCTGTATCAATCTTCACCAACATCAACAGCTTCCTGAAGAAACCACAGGGTTAAACCCTCTATCTGCCTAAAGCATAAACCTATTGAGGCAACAATGAGCCTCAACATAACATACTGCTGGGCACCAACCACAATATCGATGACGTAGATCACCAAAGTTGATACCCAACCAAAAGATCAAAATTTACACACCAACAAATTGACGCAAGCAGTGTGCCAACACAATACCAGGTCTGTAACCTGGCCACAGACTTCGAACAACCAATGCTCACCTGAGAATTTACCCATGACTCTACTGACTGCCCGCCGCAGCTGAGCACAAGACATAGGCACCTTAGTTCTGATGCCCAATAGCATTGCAACTAGAGTGCACTGCGTGTCATCACACACTGACACTCAGACAACCATACAACCGCAATCATTCAAGTGGTCAACTTTAATTACTGACACAGTTACTCCTAAAACAATTAATGAACAAATTCAGAATGACTTTTGGGAATATAAGACATTGTAAGTAAATCACCATAGCGAGTCCCAAAATCATTCTTGCAGAGTCCACTTTTCTTTTTAAAATTACTGTGGAAACAAAATTAGGTTGAGAACAAACATTTTCAAGTGACTATGATACAGATATGCAGTTCTCCCAAAACACTCCCAAAATCCATATAGTTACAAGACGAATTCAGCATTACAAATTTTGAATATCCGGAATTTTAGTTGCGCCACAATAAGAGTTCAAAATGTAATGCTTGCAGAGTCTTTGTATTAATGTGCCCGTGGAGAGAATTTGGATTAGTGCATAAAGAAAACAAACACTTGACATTTCATAAGGTAACTTTTCTATTGGCTGCCTAAATTCAACATAATCCAAAACATTTTGCCAAAACCACTTTTGGCACCATGAAATACTTTAACCAATAGTCACTACTGACCCTAAATGTAGTGGCACCCTACCGCAAATACCACTAGCGGTGGCAAGGTGCCTGGACAGAGCATTTCACATGCTACCTCATGAGGTACACCAAGAACAAAAAACCACTGTCAGTGGCGCTGTGTCACTAAATGGCCACCATGCGTGGCTTGCCACCGCCACCATGCAACATTATATCCTTGGTACAATGTCAAATCAATTTGGAGCTACTGATACGGGAACCACATTCCCAAACAATGCCAACACCACATTGTTACAATGATGCACCAACACCAATAAAGAGACCCACAGCACATGGCCACTGTAAATCAACACTCCTGCCAACGCTATTGGCACAAAAACCAGGAAACTCCTTTCCCAGAAGCATGTTATAGAATGCCATATAACAAACCATAAAAACTACACCACAATGCCTGCAAAATGTGACCCATGTTTTCATGTATCACATTCCCAAAGTGATGCATTGCCTTCATTTTCATTTTCCAAACAACATTTTAGCATGTGATGGCCTTTACATTTACAATATAAAGAAACGTTGCATGGGTACATTGCATGTTGCTTTCAACTCTTAAATATCAGCTCAATAAAATGGCAATGTCACAAAAAAAAATTGCAATGTACATAAGGCAAAAAATTTTGAGTTCGCACATTACACTTTCAAGAAAATCGGAAGGCAGAAACACTTTCCTGAAGATCCGACCAGACAAAATGGAAATGCTAATAGAAAATAAATGCCTGCCGCTTTCATTTTGATAGCCTTGAAATGCATCCTCCAGTCATTGCAGTACATGTAACTTTCCAGTAATGCCGAAGGTAATGGACAGTCAATCCAGCTGCGCCTTTAACTCCTACTCAGTGTTAATATGACTTGCAGCCGCTCCTTTTTACAGCATGTTCAAACGCAGCTTGTAAAAGTCTTATGAACGTGGACGTGATGTCAAATGCCCGGCTACTTCTATGCGCATTATCGCTGGAGCCACTTGTACTGCTGATAAGCAGAGTCTCTCTTTTGTTCCCCCGACCCCTTGCTCTGCCAATAACACGCCATTGACTTCTTGTGAAGCGCCAAACTAAAAATGCGCCTATGCCTTCATATATTAAGAAGCCATTGCTGTGGCATATGCAGAACAAATGAAAGTGAGCAGCGCTGCCCCCCAAAATCACTATAAATGTCCCTCACTAATCAGTCATGCAGGACATGGGACGCGCTCACCTTGGGGCTGGAGGGTGTGGGGGGGTGGTGGATGCTTCTGGTTCCTCCTTTTTGGTGGGCAACTTCCTGTGCACCATATTCCTTCTGGCACAGGTTTGCTTCTTTTCTGTCCTTTCTTGCTGCTTTTCAGCCCCAGGTACACCTCAATCACCAAAATCCTCGTCGCCAGTGTTACACGCAGGTTGAGGGGTTGCAATGATGAGCCAGGAGACCAGGTTGGGTTAAGAGACTTTAGTGGTTCGTGGTATATAAGTCACAGGTAATAAGTTACAGGCAGGATAAGTACATAAGGGAGGGAAGCATCCACCGGTCCCCCTCTGCCCAGTTCATTTTCTAACTGCAGAGGGAGAACCTTGGCACTCATACCATAACATTCTACATGGAATGCACCACACAAAACATTCTGGACTCAAGCTCACACATACATAGGGAATGGCCTCAGACCCAGGGTAGGTTAAAACATAACACATAGCTTCATATTGCAGAGCCGTGTCGCTATCAATTCCTCCTCATTATCAGTGTGATTAGATGTGATTTGATGTGATGTTTTTTATAATGGACTAGCGACCTATAGGCATCAAAGTGACACTACTAAGTAGTACGCCATCTGGGAAGCGAGTCAAGGAAGAAACAGAAATTTAAATAATGTAACGTTTTGGTTTTCTAACAGAAAACATTTAGATCGGTGATAAGGTCAACATCATTTAGAAGATTATTCCACAACTTGACTGCTTTAACAATTAGTTGGCTACCAATCACCTCTTTTAATAAAATCATGCATGAGTCATTAACAAGTCTTAGCCATACACTCAACCATACTTGAAGGGGCTTTGCCGTTCAGGCATTAATCTGATAAAAAATGGAGAGCACCACCCCTTGCACTGGGATCTGTATGTGTACCCATACAGCCCCCCTTTTTCTCCCTGCACTTATCAGACCTACCCTGTCTGCTGCCTTAATCCTAGCACTTGCAAACTGCTGGCTGCACTACCACTGTTTGTTGCCTTTATAATTTATTTATTTATTTATTTATTATCATTTATCTGTTTCTCCTCTGCTTCGCACTTTCCACTTCTCCCCCCTTCCATGCACTTTTCCCCTCCCCCTCTCCCATGCACTTGCGTGTTCTCAATGGCACTGGGCCTAGTAAGATGGCTGGTTTGTTCTCACCTGTTCGCCTCCCTTGCCTTGTCGCCCTCTGAAACAATTGTGTACGAGCGCGATAGAAATAAAATATGAATATCAATATCAAAGAGCAGTGGAACTTGATGGAGAAATGTTCAGCAACGATTTTCATTGACACTTAGTAATTTTATATTAGTGTAGCCCCACGGTTCTTTGACAAACGAGTATGCTAACAACCCCTTAGCCGTGTAAACCTGCGACACGTACAACATTTAATGTGTTGCCATGTGCCATCTTTTTGTGGCATGAGACCATAATAGTAACATAATAGTAATACAATTGCTGTATACCACTTGTTTGTGACCAAACAATACACATCAATGTAAGCTGGTTATGCAGACCACCACCATGAAGGACACTCATGCCACAGTTATATTAGTATTCCCAAGGCAAATAAGGTAGAAGCATGATGATCGGGTCCTCCTGGATGTCTATCTCACAAATATGAGGGGATAGCAAATTATCTGTTATGAGAGAGAAAGTTCACCCCTTGAAACGTTTCATGAAACTTCGTTTGAAATATTAGGAGGAATACAAACAGGTAGAAAAATTAAGATCCTTAAACCACGTTGTCTTCGGGTGAACTGCCCCCGTTAACATAAACCACAACAATAACATGTCCAACACAAACCAAAATTAGCCAAGCTGGTACACAACAGAGACCACAGGACGAAAATGTTTACAAACTCCATTATATATAAGTAGTCTTATTCAAAGTCCGACCCTGCATCAGATTCAGCCCACCGCTGCTGACAGTTCTGGTATTGCTTTGAGGAGCTCTTCTGACTTCTCAGCATTCCAGAAAATGTACTCCTTTCCCTTCAACGTAACCCTGAGTTTGACCGGACGCACAATACCTGCTAGTTTTGAACACCTTGAAGAAGAGATTTCTCACCGGAGTGGTAAAAGTGGGAACCTTTGTTTGAAGCCAATCAGTTGATGGATCGGCTGCATGCAACAGGGCAGCTCATGGGGCCAATAAAAACACAGGCCCGTTGATCCCTTTTTTCTGGCACTCATTGCATCTTTCTGTTTGCAGATGGTCTATGCGTAGATCCCGGTCAATAAGTGCCTCAATAGTTTTGGCTTCTGGACTGTGGATCAGCTCATCCTTAACGTATTCACATATTGGCTGCAGAAAAACATCAGCTGAGTGATTTCTGGCCACAATGAGCCTGCTGCAAGTTGCCTAAAAGTGGATGATTATTAAATCCTGATTACCTTTCTTGACATCAATAAACTGGTTTTCAGCTAAAGCTGTCTGATTCTCTAACTGGAGCTCATCTAAGAAAGATGTATTGAATCCTGGAATATCCTCCAAAATAGAACTGTGAGCTGGTGCCAGGCCAGAATGCTTCAGGTCGGATTGTTCAAAAAGCATCCTTTTGTGGCCTTTTCTGTTTGGAAATGGGTAGGCTGCAACAAGAATTGTATCTTACAATGGTTACACAGTGGTTACAGGAATCCATACGCTTTCTATAGTCTCTGTGACATTGGAAAGAACTTGACTGTTCCACTGTGTTTTCTACTGAATCCACTGAGGATGCAGCAGACATTGGATCTTAAACCTAGTAATGCCAGCTTCTAGTGTAGCAAACTCTGTTACACGTGTAGCTCATATCACAATTCCTGTCAAGCTTACATTCTTCGATCAGAAGAGTAAGGCATTGGAATCTGTTTATTTGCACTTCACGCTGTTTCTTTGTACCTAACTGCCTCTTGCACTGACATTTATGGCAAGGGGGATGTGGTGCCTGAAACCTGCGACAACTAGACTGGCAACTAAATGGCTACACATGTGGTGAAGTGGAGTCCCAAAACCACAGGACTGCCAAGACAGTTTTAACATGATGGTGAGACAGTGCCAATATTGTAGTGGTTGGTGCTGGAGCCCAGATGTCATGCTGATAGGGAAGCTTAGTGGCTGTGCACTCACTCATGAGATCTGTGTGTGATATGCAGGTCACAGGCAGGGGCGGACTGGGATCCAACAGAGACCCTGGCAATAATGTTCAAAGTGGCTCTGAATGACACATTTTTAGCAGCCCCAACTGTTTTCCTATGAGAAAAGGTAGAAATAAAACAGGTTACTACACAAAAGAGTCCTTGGATACAGTGGCCAACTGGGAAATCTCCAGAGTTCCCTATACCCCAGTCAGCCCCTGGTCACAGGTTAAAATCCTGGCCAGGTCAACCCATGATTTCATCCTTTTGAGGTTTGTAAATTAGTTCAAATTCTTATTGGGTAATAATGTATATATATGTAAACGTTATATGTAAAGTGCTTTGTGCTCTAGATAAAAGCACTACTCAAGTTATAGATTATTATTATTATTATTATTATTATTATTATTATTATTATTATTATTATTAATAATATTATTATTATTATTATTTCCAAGGCAATATTCTAAAGTAACATCAATACTGACAAAAGGTAGGAAGAGGATACTACCACGTTTAAAGACGTGGCTAACTGGGTTCGTTTACACCCCATGTCGGGGTATTGATTAGAAGGCAGAGATATAGGTATCCAGCTGGTGTCTGTCTAGTCTGTCAAATGTCCATTGTACATGTTCTGTTGTATGTCACATGTAAAGAATTGTGTACCATTGATTCTTTGAAAAAAAGTTTTGGGTTTTACGCAATTTTGTAACTGAGAGGGAATCGCACATGGATTAATGTTCTCGAGTCAATTGATGAGATAACATTTTTGCGGAAAAGATTGGATTGGAGCTTGCGGTATTTGGTGCTTGCTCAAATTGTTGGGAGTATTGAAATTGCATGAAAATATTGTTGGAAATAGAACCCAAGCATGGAGGATATTACACAACTTGCCCACTTATGTAAGCAGCTACCTAAACATGCACCCAAGCTTAAGAAATACAGCACCGAGTGGGTTAAGGGTACCGCCCACAAGATGTTTATGCCATGGCCACAGAATGGGTCCTTATCTAAAGCCGTTTTACAGCATATGACGACTTATCTACATGCCACCTATACAGGTAAAAAAACTAGAGAAATACCTCGGTGTTCTAGAACTTTGGAAAAGTTTTGAACAGCCGAAGGAGGAGGAACCATCCACAGACTGGATATTAAATGTATGCACAGAGGGGGGTGAGACACCTAGCACGCCACTAACCCCGCCTGAGCCAGATATCGAGGGAAGTAAGTCAGAGGGACTTTACCCGCTAAGAGACCTCAAGGCAGCCACAGGATATTGCAACCCCATGTAAGAGTCACCTACGTACAGTAGTGACGAAATCCAGGGGAAGGAGCAGGAAATTAATATTACCTCCGCAGTTCCGAGGGACAAGGAGAGACCTGATGATGAAAGTAAGGACCAGGCACAGATTAGTGCACCTCTCGATAAAAAGAGAGAAGGAAAGAAGTGGAAAGGAAGTGAAGATAGAGCTGATGAGATAGCATTTGCAAAAGACAAATGGATGGGAGGACAGATAATATTGAAACTCGATGGAAAGGGAGGTGATGATGTGAGACCGAGAGAGAAGTCTGATGAGACACAAAGAAGGGAGAAAGAAAAGGAGAAGGAAATAAGGGATGAAAAGATAAAAAGGAAAGGTAGGCTGAGGCGAGAACAGCTATATCGCGAAGAGCAAGAAAAACAGCTCATTCGCAAACAGAAGGCAGCCTATGACCAGTACAGATAGAATCAGCAAAGTTTGGAAGAAGAGCAAAGAGTACGTGAAAAAAGGATAAAGAGGCGTAAGGATGAGGAAGTTAGAAGGGTAAATGAACGTAGGAATGAAATAAAAAGGGAAGAAGATAGGACTAGAGAAGACGCAAGGAAGCGCAAGGAAGTCGATGATGATATAGAACGTAAGCGTAGACAGAGGGCACGAGATCTCGAATATTTTGAGCGGGAAGTTAAAAAAAAACAATCCTGTTGTAGAATGGGAAGACATTGAGGAATTCTTTCCTGCTAAAGGCTTGAATTATGCTTTTCTTACGGCCCTCCTTTGCTGAGCCCGCTAGAGCGTGTCGGCTCCCAGGACGCGAATAGCACCTAATAGATAGCAAGGTCCGGAATGCAACTCTTCCCCCCGTATGTAGCTCGCTTCCAAGAACAGAAGCGCTGTGTTCTATTCAACAACTGAAAGATGCCTTCGCACTCACAAATTGAAAATTGTTACTAGAATAGATGTTTGAAGGTGTCATAGTAGTCGGAGATGTCCATCATCACACCAAGTTCAAAGAAACCCAATAAAGGGGGGGGTGTTAAACATGTCATAGCTGATTGTTTGATATGCTTTTTGTACATGTGTAACTGATGTATGTAATTCACTCTCTTGCGTCCCTCGAGGTCTAGAGATACACGTCGCGGGGCGTGAGACCAAGTTGGCCAACTGAGACATTTGCTTTGCAATAAACCCTAGCTTTGGGAATACAACCTCGTGTCTGGTGTATCTATCGTGTGTGGTGACTCGCCTTGTTTCCATAGACGTCAGGTTCCCCTAGGGGCCCCTTTCAGTATGACTCAGTACCAGGCACAAGTGGGGCAAATATTGAAGATGACTTCGACACCAGAAGCATTGGGGAAATGATTGGTAAAATATACGATGATATGGGGTTGGAATCAAACTCCCACGGGGTAAGAGAAGATGAGCGATTGGAAAGCACTCAGCTGTATGACACAGAGGATGTCACCCAAAGTAGTGGAAGCAGGGGACGGTCCATGGACAGGCTAGAAATTAGTAAGAATGACGAAGATGCAAGGAGTTGCGTGAACTGGGAACAATCAGTGTCCGACTCCGGAGAAGAGACGGAGGATGAGACAAATGAAGAAGGGAGAGGGCGCGAAAGGCGGCTCCTAAGGGACAAGGGGGTGCGATGGTCAGACGCTAGCGAGTCCGCACCTAGGGCATCAGAATTTGCAGCGCAGCCCGGCTGGCATGAAGGAACACCCCACGGTCAGAAGGGGTGTCAGCACCCGCCTAAGTAGAGAGATTGAGGACATTGCCAGGTAGACAGCGAGGCGGGAATGTTACCCTGGAGATAGACAGGAAAGCCATGAGGAAAGAGAAGGAAGACTGCGCATTCCAATTTCTACTGCGAGAAAAAGGGGGAGCAAGACCACAATATATTCCATGGCAACACATGGATCGAGAGAACCTGAAAAACAAGATTCCAATGCTGACATCAGGAGCCGGGAAGTGGATACACGAGTTAGAAAAAATGACAGGGGATGTCACGTTAGCTATAGGGGACATTAAGGGTCTCCTGATCACCATACTTGGTGAGAGAGCAGACGATATGTGGAAGCGGGCAGGGTACCCTGGTGTAACCATAATTAACACTACCCATGACGGAGCTCCATTTAATAACTGTAGAGCTGCATTGTGGAAAGCACTATGAGTGCTGTACCCGGACACTTCCGTTATGGGAGCTATAATGACTCGAAAAATAAAGGAGTCCGAAGATCCGTTGATTTATATCCAGAATTTTCAAGACGCGTGGGTGCTTGAAACGCATGAATCTTGGACGAAATCTATCCCTGTATTCTTCCATATATTGTGCCAAGGGTTGCCTGAACCGGTGCAAAAACAGCTCAAGAAATTGGGAGGAATAGAAGCTAAACCGTGGGCCAAAATACAGTTGACAATTGCACATTACTGTAGATTGTTGCAAGAAAAGAATTGAAAAAAAGAAGGCAACTCGTAAGGGTGAGGAAGCGAAGCTGGTGCAAAAGAAACTCTCAAAGTATGCTCTTGAAGGAGCTATACTGACAAGCCCAGCTGAACCGAACGTACAACAGGCGACTAACCCGCTGCAGAATAACCAGGGTAACGTGGGATTTTACCTGAGGGGAAGGGGATTCAGAGGATGGCAGAGTAATCAGGGGGGGTTTCAAAGTAATCAGGGAGGTTTCCAGAATAATCAAGGAGGCTTTCACAACATGCAGATGGGCAGTCCAGATATGTCAAATGGACAGATAGCCCGACCACCGCCAGTGTGTTGGCTGTGTGTAATGACAGGACCGTAGTAAATATGGATAACTACTGGGCGTGTGGATCCAAGGCATATATAAGACTACCGAAAAACTGGGGAGGCATATGCACACTAGTGAACATCCATGTTCCTGCACTAGTGATCCCAAAAGTGACCTGAGTATTGACAGTTTCCCAAAAGCAGATGCTCACCTAAGGAAAAAGATGTCTGTGGAACTGGTATCCCAAATGAAGAGAGAGAATTACTTTTCTGCCAAATCAGAAGAAGCATTTTATGCAATCCCATATGAACACAGGCTGTTTAGCCTCACCTCGTCAGTATTCACAACAATACTTTTGCCACACATCCAAGTTGGAGCAAATACTAAATGGTTGCAGATAACCAGATGGGAGTTACTGCAGACCATCAACACCACCATAAAGGGATTCAACACGATCAAAGAAGAACTAATAGCAATCCGATTGATGACCCTCCAGAACAGATATGTGCTTGACATGATCACAGTGATGGATGGAGGTGTTTGCGCAAAAATAGGGGAATCATGTTGCACATTTATTCCTTCACATGACGAAGAAAATGGAACTCTAACAAAAGCCATAAATATTCGGACACCCCTAAAGAACGAGATGGTCAACGAAACCGACGAGGTGGATGATGACAGCTGGTTTGGAGCACTATTCTCATGGGTACCACAATGGATGGCAGATATATTCAAGTTTCTGGGAGCCTTACTAGTAATGATACTGCTAGGATTCTGTGTTATCAAGTTAATCATCACACAGTGCCAGAAAACTGTGAAGAAAGCCATTGGGATGAAAATCATGGTCGAAGTCGAACCAGGATGGAAGCCTAGAGACCTGACTGATGAAGAAATAAGAAACTGTGTGAAGGCCAGCGAATTTGTGCCAGAAGGAACAAAGTTTGTGTACCCCAGAAAACGAAGAATGTATGAAGGAACATGGATCTATTGCAACCCAAATGGACAATGTCAGCTAATGACCTGGAACAAAGACGAACATATAAAAACAGCAGGAAGTTTGAACAGAGTGATCAAGATATGGACTCCAAAGATACACACGTTCACACCATCATGTACAAACCCAGAAGATGATGAACAAGATACTGAAGAACCAAGTAAGACAAATCCAAAGGTGGTATCAGAAGTGGTCGATGAACCGACCAGAGGGGGGAGTGTAGATGAGGTCCCAGACATGGCCTACACCCCAGGCCCACTGTTTGAGGTACCAGGAAAATACTCGCCAAAGTATGTGACGTATGAGGAACAATTGAACCAACAGAGAGCTGCACTGGGCCTATGCCCAGTACCCATCAGAAGAGCAATACCTGTTGAAGTGCCTATAACCAGGCAACCATGGGTAGCTCCTTACCCACTGAGACATCCGTACCAGCAGCTAACACGAAATGAAGATTACGTACAGACTGTCCCTGAAGAGACCCAGAGAGCCGTAATGGAGGGTAAATGGTGACGACATAAGAGCCCGGACAGTCGTACAGATGCACATAAATGACAAGTGAAAAGGATAACATGAACATAAACAACGATCGAAAGATGACACACATGGACGAAATGTAAAGAATAATGATGTAATGGATTTCGAAGAAGAAACAATGTAATATAAAGAGACGTAAGGAAACATAGCTGTGAAACGAGATCAAAGTATTCAACCAGCTAACACTTGTAAATAGGCTTGGAACGCATTAAGCTAAGAAAATGGTACTGCTTGCAATGCTTAGTAGAGGAATAGAGCGGCAAGCGCCAATTATATATCTACCTCAATGAAGCAAAGTATACAAGTGTGACTCCATTTTGTAAAAGCAGAATTAAGCCCAGGCTGCAAGGGGCTAACAAGGCCAAGGTTCATATTCCAGCCAAAGCCAAAGGAAGAAGTGGAATCAAAACTTAGTAAGAAGCAGCTCATGCCTGGGAATTCGAGGTCAACCTAAGGAAGGGATGAGAGTGGCAACCTCGAAGAATCGAAACTTCAGAGCATACCAGCCAGCCAGTGAAGGTCGAGATAAAGAGGCCCCAGGCAGGTGGCAAGGCTGAAGTAAAATCAAATACACGAATACAAGGAAAATGAAGCAGATTCATGGTGAACAGACACGTGACCAGCCAGGTGCGAAGCGGTACCAATGTCTGATGTCACCCAGAACCTAGGATGCCATAACTTTTCCAGATAAGAGGCTACAGTTTCAAGGCCATCCTCAGTCAACTAATTGACACATGGCCCTAAAAGTACTGATTGATGGAAAGGCGGCAGGGTGAATCTTGGGGCACTAGGCACCTGGGTGTCCATTCTGCATGCTGCTAATTAAAGTGGAGATTTATGGCTAGGGGTGTAACCCACCCAATCACAATGGACCAAATCATCTAGGGTCCTACAGCTTGTAGAACCAATAAGACGTCGTAGTTGTAGTGACTTCTATCACAGCTACAAAACCATTATATTAAAAAAAGACAGTCACAAGGGGGGATGTAGAGGGATGGGCATAGACACCCACCCGATAAGAGTTATCCAATCCTCACGCTCTGTTACTATATACAGATATAGTACCTATAGTAAAGTTACCTTTCCCAACCAATAGAAGTGCATGACAAACTTTGAGTGTTACACGTCAATGATGATGAGTTTTTGGTATAAAAATGTTACTATTTGTATGAAGTTCGGGGAGTTGAAGCGAGACAGGCGATCGCAACACTGCTGATTACCATTTGTTTCCCCGTTTTTTGTACTTGTCATTAAACAGACTTCCCTTTGTCAAACCATTGAGTTGTCCTTATTGATTTGTATTGGAGTAAGAGAATCCTGCACCCCATCCTCCTCTGTCAAACTAGAAATTATATCGTGCCTCCTATTGCTATGAATATATGTATATTGGCCTACTCCAAGCTGCTAACAAGCTGCTTATAAACTACATGTGAATAAACTCGCATTGCAAGGTCCTGACCTTAGAAACCATGTAAACTGTCATTTTGGGTCAAGTCGCCATTTTAGGTTTTCTTGCTCTATAAAGTCACCATGTGAGCTAAAATGGTAGCCTATGTTATTCAGAACAGAACTCGATTGTCATGACCTCTGTACAGCTAATGTATAACTTGCCTGCAGGCCACTTGTTAGGGTCATGAGCTGAGACCTTGTCCTTCTGCTGACCTGTGTACAATGGATTACCTGTATCACCGAAACTGATCTATAATTGAATGAGAACACCTGCTTAACTACATTGTATAAACTAAGTCCCGCATTGTAATGTTAGGCCTAGAGCATACATTATTACCATTTCTTCTTGTTAATGTATAAACTTAAGATGAACTAGATTTGACCTGGCAAGGGACCCTAGAGCAGTAACTTATTTATGGAATGGTTAACCTGCAGAAAGGCTGGACAACAGGCTGGAGAAATGTATAAAAGCCTGACTGTTTCAATGAATATTTGCACTCACTGAGCACACCGAACCACGCCGGAGTTCGCTGTGTTGTACTGAGGGTCGATAGCTATCTGAATTTTGTTCTGTTCTTTTGTAACTGGATTCAGTATAAAATAAAGTACTTTGTATGTTCCTTTGTAACCTGTGTTTGGTGTGTTTCCTTTTTGGGTACCCTGCCTCATATTATATCCTTGTTTTCACACCTCAAGGTGCAGCTATTTCGTCTTAAAAGTACTCGAGTGTGAGCTCTGACCCCTGGGCCCGTCAGAGGATGCTCGGCCATCTTGTACAATATTTCAGCAAATAACTGCGAAAAAAGAAACAGGGATGCATGAATATAGAAACGTTCTGCACATGTGTGCAACAGACACAGTGATCACTGGGGCCTATGCATCATAGGCAAGATGACGGTGTCCATGCTTCACCTGTGCTTAGGTCCATGCCATGCTGGATGGCCTCCCAAGTACCATCGAGAAAACACTTTTCATCGCAAGATGGATTTGATACTAATATAGTCCCGCACAGAGACTACGAGGCCAATGTCCAGTGTCAGGATTTCTCCAATCCCACATAGAACTTTGCAAGGGAAGCCTCTGTCTGCCCTGTGGCCCCTCCACAAGAGCAGGTACAGAATGAAGGATCTGGGGACATTGGTCCATAATGTTTTCAAAGTGATTACACTTTTGTCCTCTTCACAACTATACCTTCTTTTGTCATCTGCTGTGCAGTAAAGCACCTGTTTGATGAAATATTTCTCTAAAAAAATGGTAATGCAACATTTATTTCAAATAGCTATGTTTGACAGGTGCTTGACATGATAATGCTGCTTACTTTTAACTTTTCATGTTTCCATTAAAGAGAGAACGTGATTGCCTTGTGGTGAAAAAACAGTTTTAACCTTTTACCAGGCTATTTGAATTGGGTGCTATTACATTGTGTATGACATCTCATTCCCCTGGTTGCAGGATGCATGGTGTGTGACATCATGAGAGAATGTTGGTTGAATGTTAGAATGTTTGTGCATGAAGAGGCTTCCTTAGCCAGGCAGTTGAACGGGGAGAGCCTGGGTGGTGGGAGCCAGTGAGTCTGCTAGGAGTCTCTATGGAGCTTACATGAGATCTTACCTGAAGAAATTCAAGAAATCAGGATCTAATTCCTGGAGTACCAACAAATTGCTATTTCCTTGAATTTCCACAACGGCACCAAACCATATGTAGCACAACAACTTGCAGCAAGGGACTGTTTCTTCTCCATTGCTTCCTCCTAGTGCTGTCTAGAACAGTGTACACATGTTGCCCCACAGTACTTTAGGGAGACAGGCCCGCCTCCCTCTCCGGCGCTTTTGCTCACAAAGGGACCAACTTCCATCTTCATTCTAGCTAGATAGGCCCGTTTCACAGGGATCCCACAAGAGCCATCAATATCACAGGCGTGCCTTACTTATGTAAGTAGGTCTGCCTCTCGCAGCAATGTGTTCACCTGTTTCCTTCAGCATAGTCCCTGTTAGCTCAGTCTCCGGCCTGCACTGCTTTAATTCCTATACTGCCACCTGGATACTGGCTCCTTTGCTGTCCCCAACGGACACAACTGGTTCCTGCAGTCAAAACTGACCTTCCTTGGCCTGGGTTTGCTGCCCCTCGCAGACTCCAAATGTAGGCTGGAATGCCTCATACAGAAAAGTTACTGTTTACCCCTTGCAGACTCAGTTGGCCCTTAGCCCCGCAAAGTCTCTGTCCACATCTTGCAGACCCGATAGGCCCCCAGGCCCTGTGGCTGGACCCTCACAACAATGGCTGGGCCTCACTGGCCCCGCTGCAGGCCACAGCGCTCCTAATGTCTCTGTCTGCCATTTGCAGACCCGAAGGCCCCCCAGGACCTGGCACCGCTTCTTCCCATGAATTGCTGACCCTCATTAGCCCCAGTGCAGCCCACTGCGCTCCTACCTCGAGAGAGGGCTGTATCTTGTTTTGGGGGGCAGTGAATATCCCTCAACCGGTACTGTCCCGCAGCACAGCCATCATCCTCGTTGCCATTGTTAAGTTGGGTTCCTAGCCAAGCATGATACTGACACCATTGTAGGAACAGGAAAGATCTTCACTAAGTTCCAGCTCTGGGTACAGGGTACAGGAATACATTTAGACCACATCAGGTAAGCCACTAGGACAGACATCCACCGGCATCCTCTCTCAGTCAACCCATCTTCTCAACTGGCAAGGTTTGGTCAGAGTATCTTCTGGTGTAGAGGGTGTTCCTATTAGAGAGTACCTGCTATATTTCCATCCAGAGTTTGGTTGCAATCAGTGGTGGACTGTCATGTTAGACTTTCCTTGATTAAAAACATACTTATTAGTGGTTAGCGCACACCCAGGCCAGCCTTCTCCTTTTCCTAATAGTTTTTAAGGCATAAAATGGTATGTTCAGTACAGAAAAATACAGAAAGGGCCTGATTTACAAGGCCTTTTTTCAATGGGAAACCCCCATTGAAAAAGGCTTTGTAAATCAGCTCCAACATGTAATAAACTTGAGGCAGAGTGCAGGAAACATCACTACTTCTTTTTTCACTCAGTCCTTACTCCAACAGAGTGTCAGTAGAGTGACAACGAGTTGAAAATATACCGGTCGCAAAGATCCAATCAGATAATAGAAGTCAGGGAGACACATGACAGGAAGAATTGAAATAGAAAAAAAACCTCATAAACAGAGAAAAGACAGCTAACCAGATAGAATGATATCAACAGACGGATACAAATCGAGACAGTAAGGGATAGAACGTTAGACAGAGGCAGAGAGAGGTAAAATGCTACAGACAGACACAACGACTGGGAGACGGTTAGATAAGTTGAAAAGAGGTGGGTAAAAGCTAGATCGGCCATAGAAAGGCGGATATTTATAGGGACGGAACGATGAAAGGGCACAAGGACGGGCAGACGAACAGATGGACAAACAGGAGCACAGACTGGTGAGCAAACACAGAGTTAGACGGAGAGACAGACAGACAGCTGACAGAAAGATGAAGGGGATCGGGAAACAATAAAGCGTTGCAGGAAAGAACAGAGCAGATAACTACATTTAGAAGCGCAAACCACATGCAACGTGCTATTCGCTTTTTATAGATGCATATCACATCACAGACATCTTTGGCAGGGCTTGCACTTGTCAATTCGCAAACATTGCATCTGTTAAGAACAACTGAAAGCGCTGTCATATAAAGCATCTCTAACTATCCAAAAAGAAGACCTGCGCAATATAATATCACCTTAATTAAGTCTCCTGGATCCTTTGATTAGAATAAGGATGCTTGACTAAGAGCATAATGCTGTGGGTTATGAGTTATGCAAAGTTTGTGATTTTTCATTTGTGCTCCAGGATCTTTAGCCACATTGTCTCACTTATGCATAATCCATCAAGCCAGGCGACAAATTCTGTTCTATATTTACCCTCCCGGAATATACAGAGGGCATACTGTATTAGCAGCTGGAACCACAAGCCCTGCTGTCAATCACACTGCCTGGCATGGGCCCATATTTCTTGTCACCACGAGGCTTACAGCAAAGCATCGCTGCTTAATTCTCTTAAACCTTGCAGGTCAAAAGGTTTGAAAATTATTTTTGACACCATTTCTTTGCTTTGTCAACAAGTCGCCGTACTTTTTAGTATGCAAATTATACAAACAGCACGGGAGGGTGGCTTTGCTCGTCGCATTTTGACAGTGCGTTCGCTTCAACTCATCCGTTCATCACATGCAACTGACAGTTCTCGCACGTTCTTTAATCTTTGTATTTTGAGTGTTTGTTTGTTCAAACACACAGGCATTGTCTTTGCTATTCAGCTGTTTTCCTCACTTCACTCGGCTCTGGTCCACTACATACCGTTTTAGCATGGTCATCAATCTTTTCAATTTCGCTTTCTGTGTGTTCAAAATCTCACAAAGTTGCCTGTCGGGTTCAGCTGTTTCCGTCATTTAACTCCGCTGTGGTCCGCCGCATGCCGTTCACTATTGTTCATGAATGTCCTTATTTTCAGTCGTTTTGGTGAAACCCCCTCTGCCCTCCCTCCCCCAATCTGTTCTGTCATTCAGCTGTTTCTCTCATGTCACACTGCTGTGGTCCACAGCAGTGTTTTCCAGGCTGCAGGGCCAACGGGGGAGCAAATATGCCTGTACTATGTACATTTCTGTTCAATCACATGTAAATATGTCTGTATCATGAATCAGCTCAATGCCTGTAACAGCACCACGATGCCCCCGGGCTGATGCGCGCTTTATAAATGCTAAATGCTAAACAAATAAATAAATAAATGCTTGCCTTGTGAGTGCACCATTCGGTGTTTACTGCTCACAGGACAAGAGCAGCGACGGGGCTCAGAAAAATGATGTTTGGAGAAAGCACATGTCTATGGGTTGCATTTTTGTTTTCCTCCAAGTTGGGGGGGCCCTTATATGCGGGAGACGACCTTAACCACAAAGTGCTAAACTTGGAACCAATACGATCTTTTGCACCTTGGGTTCCATACTCTGGTCAGGTGGACACAACAATGACACAACCCTTCATCACTCGACCCCTCCACATGATAAACTGAGAACCACCTCGAAGATAATAATGATGGTAGTAAGTGCAATTGGTTAACAAGTGCTCTGAAGCTGGATTCCCAGTGATAGTGGCACTTTATAACACACCAGGCAGCTGATTTACTAAGCTAAATAAGTACCTTAAGTAATACAAAATGTACTAAGCTCAAAAAGAATAGTGCAAGTTGCACTTAAGTCATTTTTTGTTGCAAGGATAACTTAATCTTTTTTAAGCTTAGAAAAGCAGCCCCCCACCCCCGAACTATTAATTGCCATGTTATGCTTCTGCAATGCAGTGACAATTCCAGCACAAAGATGGCACCCGAGAGCAGACGCTGACTGCCTGAGTGTTATTCTCTACCCATAAATTAAACCCGATGGTGTCCCTGGACTCTGGCCTCTGATCTCCACTGAAAACCAAGTGAGGCCAGTGTGCTTTAAATTTCAAATCTTAACATCTGTTCTACATGTGTGATTAAAGGAATCCTGGTGTTTGTTGCCCCGCTTAATTCTGTCCTTGCTAATCCACAAACAAGTTCCTATGACTCACGGGCGGCTCATCAGTATGTTTGGCCCCTAAGTGGGGACTGGCATTTACACTGGGCGCATGCCAGCATGGCAGGCTTACATGCTTCCTTGTGCCCTCTTGCAGCATGCTCTAAGTGGGGACTGGCATTTACACTGGGAGCATGCCAGCGTGGCAGGCTTACATGCTTCCTTGTGCCCTCTTGCAGCATGCTCTAAGTGGGGACTGGCATTTACACTGGGCGCATGCCAGCGTGGCAGGCTTACATGCTTCCTTGTGCCCTCTTGCAGCATGCTCTAAGTGGGGACTGGCATTTACACTGGGCGCATGCCAGCGTGGCAGGCTTACATGCTTCCTTGTGCCCTCTTGCAGCATGCTCTAAGTGGGGACTGGCATTTACACTGGGAGCATGCCAGTGTGGCAGGCTTACATGCTTCCTTGTGCCCTCTTGCAGCATGCTCTAAGTGGGGACTGGCATTTACACTGGGCGCATGCCAGCGTGGCAGGCTTACATGCTTCCTTGTGCCCTCTTGCAGCATGCTCTAAGTGGGGACTGGCATTTACACTGGGCGCATGCCAGCATGGCAGGCTTACATGCTTCCTTGTGCCCTCTTGCAGCATGCTCTAAGTGGGGACTGGCATTTACACTGGGCGCATGCCAGCATGGCAGGCTTACATGCTTCCTTGTGCCCTCTTGCAGCATGCTCTAAGTGGGGACTGGCATTTACACTGGGCGCATGCCAGCATGGCAGGCTTACATGCTTCCTTGTGCCCTCTTGCAGCATGCTCTAAGTGGGGACTGGCATTTACACTGGGCGCATGCCAGCATGGCAGGCTTACATGCTTCCTTGTGCCCTCTTGCAGCATGCTCTAAGTGGGGACTGGCATTTACACTGGGCGCATGCCAGCATGGCAGGCTTACATGCTTCCTTGTGCCCTCTTGCAGCATGCTCTAAGTGGGGACTGGCATTTACACTGGGCGCATGCCAGCATGGCAGGCTTACAGGCTTCCTTGTGCCCTCTTGCAGCATGCTCTAAGTGGGGACTGGCATTTACACTGGGCGCATGCCAGCATGGCAGGCTTACAGGCTTCCTTGTGCCCTCTTGCAGCATGCTCTAAGTGGGGACTGGCATTTACACTGGGCGCATGCCAGCGTGGCAGGCTTACAGGCTTCCTTGTGCCCTCTTGCAGCATGCTCTAAGTGGGCACTGGCATTTGCACTGGGAGCATGCCAGCGTGGCAGGCTTACATGCTTCCTTGTGCCCTCTTGCAGCATGCTCTAAGTGGGGACTGGCATTTACACTGGGAGCATGCCAGCGTGGCAGGCTTACATGCTTCCTTGTGCCCTCTTGCAGCATGCTCTAAGTGGGGACTGGCATTTACACTGGGCGCATGCCAGCGTGGCAGGCTTACAGGCTTCCTTGTGCCCTCTTGCAGCATGCTCTAAGTGGGGACTGGCATTTACACTGAGAGCATGCCAGCGTGGCAGGCTTACAGGCTTCCTTGTGCCCTCTTGCAGCATGCTCTAAGTGGGGACTGGCATTTACACTGGGAGCATGCCAGCGTGGCAGGCTTACATGCTTCCTTGTGCCCTCTTGCAGCATGCTCTAAGTGGGGACTGGCATTTACACTGGGCGCATGCCAGCGTGGCAGGCTTACAGGCTTCCTTGTGTCCTCTTGCAGCATGCTCTAAGTGGGGAAAGGCATTTACACTGGGCGCATGCCAGCATGGCAGGCTTACAGGCTTCCTTGTGCCCTCTTGCAGCATGCTCTAAGTGGGGACTGGCATTTGCACTGGGAGCATGCCAGCATGGCAGGCTTACATGCTTCCTTGTGCCCTCTTGCAGCATGCTCTAAGTGGGGACTGGCATTTGCACTGGGCGCATGCCAGCATGGCAGGCTTACAGGCTTCCTTGTGCCCTCTTGCAGCATGCTCTAAGTGGGGACTGGCACTTACACTGGGCGCATGCCAGCATGGCAGGCTTACAGGCTTCCTTGTGCCCTCTTGCAGCATGCTCTAAGTGGGGACTGGCATTTACACTGGGCGCATGCCAGCATGGCAGGCTTACAGGCTTCCTTGTGCCCTCTTGCAGCATGCTCTAAGTGGGGACTGGCATTTACACTGGGAGCATGCCAGCATGGCAGGCTTACATGCTTCCTTGTGCCCTCTTGCAGCATGCTCTAAGTGGGGACTGGCATTTACACTGGGAGCATGCCAGCGTGGCAGGCTTACATGCTTCCTTGTGCCCTCTTGCAGCATGCTCTAAGTGGGGACTGGCATTTACACTGGGCGCATGCCAGCGTGGCAGGCTTACAGGCTTCCTTGTGCCCTCTTGCAGCATGCTCTAAGTGGGGACTGGCATTTACACTGAGAGCATGCCAGCGTGGCAGGCTTACAGGCTTCCTTGTGCCCTCTTGCAGCATGCTCTAAGTGGGGACTGGCATTTACACTGGGAGCATGCCAGCGTGGCAGGCTTACATGCTTCCTTGTGCCCTCTTGCAGCATGCTCTAAGTGGGGACTGGCATTTACACTGGGCGCATGCCAGCGTGGCAGGCTTACAGGCTTCCTTGTGTCCTCTTGCAGCATGCTCTAAGTGGGGACTGGCATTTGCACTGGGCGCATGCCAGCATGGCAGGCTTACATGCTTCCTTGTGCCCTCTTGCAGCATGCTCTAAGTGGGGACTGGCATTTGCACTGGGAGCATGCCAGCATGGCAGGCTTACATGCTTCCTTGTGCCCTCTTGCAGCATGCTCTAAGTGGGGACTGGCATTTGCACTGGGCGCATGCCAGCATGGCAGGCTTACAGGCTTCCTTGTGCCCTCTTGCAGCATGCTCTAAGTGGGGACTGGCACTTACACTGGGCGCATGCCAGCATGGCAGGCTTACAGGCTTCCTTGTGCCCTCTTGCAGCATGCTCTAAGTGGGGACTGGCATTTACACTGGGCGCATGCCAGCATGGCAGGCTTACAGGCTTCCTTGTGCCCTCTTGCAGCATGCTCTAAGTGGGGACTGGCATTTACACTGGGAGCATGCCAGCATGGCAGGCTTACATGCTTCCTTGTGCCCTCTTGCAGCATGCTCTAAGTGGGGACTGGCATTTACACTGGGCGCATGCCAGCATGGCAGGATTACAGGCTTCCTTGTGCCCTCTTGCAGCATGCTCTAAGTGGGGACTGGCATTTACACTGGGCGCATGCCAGCATGGCAGGCTTACAGGCTTCCTTGTGCCCTCTTGCAGCATGCTCTAAGTGGGGACTGGCATTTACACTGGGCGCATGCCAGCATGGCAGGCTTACAGGCTTCCTTGTGCCCTCTTGCAGCATGCTCTAAGTGGGGACTGGCATTTACACTGGGCGCATGCCAGCATGGCAGGCGTACATGCTTCCTTGTGCCCTCTTGCAGCATGCTCTAAGTGGGGACTGGCATTTACACTGGGCGCATGCCAGCATGGCAGGCGTACATGCTTCCTTGTGCCCTCTTGCAGCATGCTCTAAGTGGGGACTGGCACTTACACTGGGCGCATGCCAGCATGTCAGGCGTACATGCTTCCTTGTGCCCTCTTGCAGCATGCTCTAAGTGGGGACTGGCATTTACACTGGGAGCATGCCAGCATGGCAGGCGTACATGCTTCCTTGTGCCCTCTTGCAGCATGCTCTAAGTGGGGACTGGCATTTACACTGGGCGCATGCCAGCATGGCAGGCGTACATGCTTCCTTGTGCCCTCTTGCAGCATGCTCTAAGTGGGGACTGGCACTTACACTGGGCGCATGCCAGCATGGCAGGCGTACATGCTTCCTTGTGCCCTCTTGCAGCATGCTCTAAGTGGGGACTGGCATTTACACTGGGTGCATGCCAGCATGGCAGGCTTACAGGCTTCCTTGTGCCCTCTTGCAGCATGCTCTAAGTGGGGACTGGCATTTACACTGGGCGCATGCCAGCATGGCAGGCGTACATGCTTCCTTGTGCCCTCTTGCAGCATGCTCTAAGTGGGGACTGGCATTTACACTGGGCGCATGCCAGCATGGCAGGCGTACATGCTTCCTTGTGCCCTCTTGCAGCATGCTCTAAGTGGGGACTGGCATTTACACTGGGCGCATGCCAGCATGGCAGGCGTACATGCTTCCTTGTGCCCTCTTGCAGCATGCTCTAAGTGGGGACTGGCACTTACACTGGGCGCATGCCAGCATGGCAGGCGTACATGCTTCCTTGTGCCCTCTTGCAGCATGCTCTAAGTGGGGACTGGCACTTACACTGGGAGCATGCCAGCATGGCAGGCGTACATGCTTCCTTGTGCCCTCTTGCAGCATGCTCTAAGTGGGGACTGGCATTTACACTGGGCGCATGCCAGCATGGCAGGCTTACAGGCTTCCTTGTGCCCTCTTGCAGCATGCTCTAAGTGGGGACTGGCATTTACACTGGGCGCATGCCAGCATGGCAGGCGTACATGCTTCCTTGTGCCCTCTTGCAGCATGCTCTAAGTGGGGACTGGCATTTACACTGGGCGCATGCCAGCATGGCAGGCGTACATGCTTCCTTGTGCCCTCTTGCAGCATGCTCTAAGTGGGGACTGGCACTTACACTGGGCGCATGCCAGCATGGCAGGCGTACATGCTTCCTTGTGCCCTCTTGCAGCATGCTCTAAGTGGGGACTGGCATTTACACTGGGAGCATGCCAGCATGGCAGGCGTACATGCTTCCTTGTGCCCTCTTGCAGCATGCTCTAAGTGGGGACTGGCATTGACACTGGGAGCATGCCAGCATGGCAGGCGTACATGCTTCCTTGTGCCCTCTTGCAGCTTGCTGTTCAGAAAACATGCCTTTAAGTTATCGCTTATCTTTCTATTCCACTGTCAGTTGATTCCTGCAAGTATGGGGAGACCCACTAACCACACTCGGTGGTAAAGAAGTGCCGTTTGAATAACATAACATAACATAGCACAACGTAGTGTAGTATAATAATCAGGTCACTGATGACTTGGAGTAACAACTTTATTTGCCTTAACATGAGCAATTGCCAGTGACACTGATCAAGGTCCATGTATTGTTAATGGGCTGCTTGGGAGCAGGGATAAAGTACCTCGAGCCCCAGGGCTTCTCTGGGGGCCTGGTGGCAGTCTTAAAGTCCTCAATCAGGAGGAGCGCCAGGAGCATGTCTGCTCCATGTCCCTGGAACCGGGCTGTGTCTCTTTTGATGCTTTACGCAGCTGGGCGCAATTCCGTGAAGAATCTCGCGATACTACAGTGGTGCTGCACACCGCGAGCTTCCTACACACTTCCCTTTGGTTATACAAAAATGTCCATTGCATAATAAAGTCATCATACTTCACTGGTCTTCTGTGCTCTCTTCTCGGACGACTTCCTGGGACACTTCCGGCATCTCCCTTTCTATCTCACTTTCTATGACATCCCTCGCCGATGCCTCCAGTTCTTGCTCTCTTGTTGCATCACAGTCTCAGCGGTTTCAGGGACTAAACTCATGTTGCACTCTCTCAGTTGTCTGATGCCTCTCAAACATTGCCACATGTTCCATGTTCCAAGTACACCCATCTTCTCTGCGGATGTGATTGGTCCGTCTTTGTATGACTTTTATGGGTTTGCTGAACTTCGACCCTGTTATTTTGGTCTTTACATGGTAGACAAATTTTGATCCAGTCTCCTTCTCTGACTTTAAGAATTTGGGTCGCTCTTCTCCGGTCGCTCTATTTCTTCATTCTAGCTTTGCTATTTTCAAACTTCCACACAACCTCTTCCATGTTGACTTCATCATCTTCCTTTACTCCGGTCAACCATGGTTGCACTAGTGTGGATGTTGCTCTTCTCCCCATTAGCATGCAACACACCAACACTTGTATGACCCCATTGGGGGTTAATCTGTGGGCCGCTATGTTCTCCTTGACGGTTTTCATGGGATCCATTCCTGATGCCATTGCTAAATGAATCGCCCCTTTGATAAACATATTCGCTCTCTCAACCAGTCCATTCACCTGGGGGTGGTATAACACGGCTTTCCTCTGCTTTATGTTATCTCTCTGCAGAATTGACTCCATCTCCTGTGACACTAATTAAACCCCATTGTCTGTGGCAATGTGTTTGTGGAGGCTTTCCCTCTGGAAAATGGATGTGAGGACTTCTATAATTGTTGTAGTGGTAATGTTAGGGACGAATTCTGCTTCCACCCATTTTGACAGATAGTCTATCATCACTATGCTGTACCAATGCTTAGGGGCCATTGCTTCTAATGGACCAATGAAATCCAATCCCACTTTGTGCCATAGTGCTTCTGGGATTTCTGAGGGAATCATCAGGGCTTGTCTGGTCTTCAAGCCTTTATCACTGTTCATGCACTCGTGGCATCTCTCACTCATGGAGCGTATGTCCTGATCCATAGATGCCCACCAGTACACCTCTCTCACGTGTTGGCACATCATCGGGTTCCCTAAATGCCCTTAGTGGCTCTTCACAGGATGACTCTTCTCATTCCCAGTGGTGGTATTACCTGGTCGCCCTTAATGATCAGCCCTTCTGCCTCTTATATTTCTTCTGCCACTTTCCAGTAAGGCCCCATGCCTTCTGGGATGGCTCTTTTTTCTGACCAACCACTCCTGACCCACTCTCTGACTCTCACCACAGTGGGGTCTCTACTGTTCATCTTGTTCCAGTGGCCTTTACTCAACTCTAAGAATTCTGGACCGCTGAGGACGTGGATGGACGAAGCAATGCATTTGTCCTGCATAAATGTGGTGGCTCTCTCTTTGTTCCTGAGTAACCTGGACATACAGTCGGCTTGGGCATTCCTCCAGACAGCTATTTGGGTTATCTTAAAAGTGTATTCCTTCAATTTTGCCTCAATGTGTGCCAGGCGGGGTGTTGACGACTTTATCCCTCATGGACTGAGCATGTGGATAAGGGGCTTATTGTTGTTGGCCAACTTAAATTTTGTGCCCCATACGTAGGTGCTGAAATGTTCTACTGCCCATGCACAGGGTAACATCTCTTTCTTCATGGTGGAGTAGTTCCTCTCGGCTTCGAACAGTGCTTTGCAGGCGAATGGCACCACATTTTCATATCTCCTTTCTTCTGGGTGAGCACGGCACCTAACCCGTACGCGCTGGCATCCGTGGTGATGACTGTATCCCACACGGAATTGCACGGCTGTAGGCACGGTGCTTTCACTTTCTGTCCTTTTATGCTTTCTACAGCCTCCTTTTGAGCTTTGGACCAGGTGAACTCAACTCCCTTTTTGTGCTTTCAAGACACACTTCTCGTATCTCAGCTTTACCCCTGCGTCCTGTAACCTGGTGAAAACTTTTCTCAATGTGACATCATGCGTGTGCTCATCATCGGCGTACACCAGTATATCATCCTGGAAATAGGAGACGTTTCCTATATCTCGCTGTAGAGATCCCATCATTCGCTGGAATACCGAGGCTGCTGATGACAGGCCGCAAGGCATCTTGGTAAACTGGTACGTGCCAAACAGGATGGTAAATGCTATGAGGGGCCTGGAGTGTTTGTGAAGATGAATTTGATGATATGCATCCCTCATATCCAGCTTGGAAAACATGCTAGCTTCTTTCATAATGAGGGTAAGTTCATTAATGCTGGGGAGGGGGTAGCTATCTGAAATGGCCTCCAGGTTGAGGTTGCATAGGTCTATGCATACTCTGAAGTCCTCTGAGTTTTGCTTTTTGATCAGCACAACCGGGCTCATTCACTCTGAGGCTTTCACTTGTTCTATGGTGCCCTCTTTCACCATTTTGTTGAGTTTGCTTTTGAGTATGTCCCAGGCGGTCACTGGTACCGGCTGTACTTTATGTTTGACAGGGACGGCATTGGCCTTGAGAATTATTCTATGTCAACATTTTTTGATTTTCCCCGGCCCGTTTGAAAACAATTTGGGGAAGTCTTCTTTCACCACTGGCACTCCTCCTGTATTGATTGCCAAAACCTGATCTTCTGTGCTGGGATCTAATTTGATCTTGAGTTTGGCTTGGCCATCCCATCCTAGGACTGATGTGCCTTTTGCGGACAAGTATACTCTTGTTGTGGTCTTTTATCTTTGAACTCCTCAACTCTCTTAATGTACCCTAACAGGTTCACTGACGCACCTCCAAATACAGTGGGTTTATGGTGCGTGCTGAGTAATTCAACTCTTTCGGTTCCCATCATTTCCTTGTATGTGTGCAGGGGTAATAAAAGGGTAAGTCGGAGCCTGAGTCAGCATTCACTCTTGTCCCCATACCGTTTACTCTGATAACGCAATGGGGCTTCTCCCTTCTGGCTCTTGAGCTGTCCACCATCAACACAGTAGGTCTCCCTTGTTCTTCCGTGCTCCCCATTCCCATTGAGTCCTATGGGACTCAAATGAGAACGGGGCTTTACATTTTCCGGCACCTGACTCCATGGACCGCAGGGGCTGTAATGCAGAAAAATATGCAAGTCCAGCAGCAGCCTGCCGGTTTTACCAGCACAGCTACCGTCAGACTTAGAATGAGGACTCTAAAATACTAAATGTTTCAGTGAAGAAAAGAATATTTTGGCAGTCCTATACTGACAGAGAGACAGTTGTATCTTTCTCTCAACATCATAAAATACTACCTTAAATCAATAGTTTCCCACCTTTAGAAATGGTCTACGTTTACTCTTACCTAGTAAAAATAAACAATATCAATATTGTGTACTATAGATAAAATTAACACAACCTTGGAAGACTGAAGGAAACAATACTATCTGATATATTCTGATTCTCCAAACCCAGTTGTTTGTGGGTTAAATTGCATCAAAGCATTTTGAGAGCTTGGCGAGAGCTAAAAGAATGTATCTAAAGAATAATGCTGCCACAAACCACAACAAAATAAACTGCTGAGTCCTGTATCCAGAAGGTTCCACACTGACTGGCTTTTGTGGCATGAAACATTGCAGGGTTCCACCGCCGAATCATTCTTCTCAAGTCGGTTAATCGCAGCAGCCACCTCTCTAAAGGCTATCACCTGCTGCCAGCTCTGCTCTTCTTGCCCATGCGGCCTGGCCCCCAAAATTAGCTACATGGCTAACATGTGCAAGAGGACTAAGGCTGCCATGGCCGGTATGCCCTGATGTGATCCCCAACATGCCAGAGTCATCTGAGGTTTGTTTGTTTGTTTGTTTATTATTTGTATTGCGCACCAGACCCAGAGGTAGCAGGGCACAGAGCATTAGGTAATTCAAAGCTTAGTTACACAAAATATTAAAGAAATAACAAATTGAACACATATGGGATATAATACAAGAAATGACAAATAGGGAGGGCAATGGGAAGCAAGGGGAGGTACAGTATAAAGAAAAACATGAATGTAAAGCAGCGACATGTGGAATATACTGTATAGTTTGGAAGCAAGTATTTACAGTCAGAGAGTCAGAATTTACAATCGCAGTGCAGTACAGTGACAGGTACATAACTCAAGGTCTTAAACTTTGAGCCATTAAATGGTACTCTGGCGGAAGTTATGGAAGGACTGATCTGCTCTTAATGTGGGTGGTAGAGAGTTCCACAATTGGGCTGCCTTGACTGGGAAGCTAAAACCCCCGATTCTCGACAACTTGAATCTGGGAATGGCAAGGTAGTTAGTATTGGAGAGTCTAGTAATCCTAGTCGAGGACTTTTTGGTGAATCTTTCCGACAAGTAGCTAGGTGCAGCATTATTTAAACATTTGTAAGTCAATTTCGCAACCTTCAGCTTGATTTTGTCATATGTGGAGATCCAATTATTAGCTCTTCTGGTCATGGCGATGTGTTCTCTTTTGGCAATTCCTAGTGCGGCCCTGAGAGCATTATTTTGCAAGGTCTGGATTTTCTTAATGATTTGTTTGTTGGCACCTATGAACAATGAGTTGCAATAATCCAACCTTGACAAAATAAGAGCTCGGGCCAAAGTAATGCTGCTACTGTTTGATAGAAAGGGTTTGCTAGCGCTAATCAATTTACACATGTAGGCTGTAGAAGAGGCCACAGCGTTAACTTCCTTGTTGAATGATAAGGTTGTGTCTAGGCAAAAGCCTAAAGTCTTCACCTCTTTGGCAACAGAGATAATGTTGTTATCAATGTTGAAGACGGAATAGTTAGAGCTTAGTTTTTTAAGGGATGCAGTAGTGCCCAGGATGATGATCTCAGTTTTGTCATCATTCAGGCATAGACCATGGGTTGCCATCCATGCCTGGATGATGAGGTATCCTGTTCACCAAGGCCAAATCCTTGTCATAATCACCAGAAAGAGGTAGGAGGATCTGGGTGTCATCTGCATAGTTAGTGTAGGTGACACCAAGATGATCCAGATCATCGAAAAGGGGCTTAGTGCAGATATTGTAGAGGGTGGGTGAGACACAGGACCCCTGAGGCACTCCACAGGTGATGGGGCTAGGTTCAGCAGCTGTGGTCGGAGCGAAGACTCTCATGGTCCTGTCACTAAAAAAGGATTGTATCCAGACTATGGCTTCCACTGAAAAGTGGGCAGGTGTATTTAGGTGACTGCATGGTCGACTAAATCGAATGCTGCGGATAAGTCGAATAAGAGGAGGAGGGCAGAAATCCCTTTGTCTCTAACTTTGTCAATCTGGGCCTTCAAATCTAATAAGGCTGTTTCAGTTACATCCTGGGTTCGAAAACCAGACTGACGTGAACACAGTAAGGAATTAGATTCCAAGTATTTTTGGATCTGTGAGTAAGCCATTTTATCTAATATCTTCAACAAGAATGGCACAGTGGTGATAGGTCGGTAGTTGGTAGGGATCGTAGAGTCCAACGTCTGTTTTTTCAGAAGTGGGAGCACCCACGATTCCTTAAGGTTGGCTGGAATTTTACCAGATGAGAATGAAGCGTTAATCAATTTAGTGATGAAAGGGGCCAGGTCTCTGGTGGCATCCTTTATGAGTTGTGCCGGGCAGTGATCTCCCTTACAGTTGGAAGGTTTGAGCGATAAGATAATTTTTTCCGTATCAAGTATAGAAACTTTAGTGAACTTAAAGCGTGGGGGGAGTTCATGGCTATTAGGTGTAGTGTCAACAGTGGAAGGAGAAGGAGGGGATGCACTAGTTAGTGAAGCTTTTTTCTTGGCAATTTTCGTTTCTAAGGTCATAACTTTGTTAGCTAATGCATGCTGAATGTTAGAGCACCACAGTTTATCTTTAGTACAATTATCCGGTACAGGGATCGTAGCTTCAAGCTCTTTTAGTATAACAAAGAGTTCCTTTGTACTTGATTTAGCCTGAGCTATTCTGGTATTATACGTTTCATGTTTTGCTTGGAGTATTTCCTTTTTATAGAGAGCAGTTATGGTACAGAGGTTAGTTTTGTTTTCCTCAGATGCAAGTAGTCTCCAGGTTACCTCGCATTGCCTTTTTTTTCCGCAGAATTTTCAAGTGAGGAGTTTACCAGGAGTTAAGGTGTGCCTTGGGCTTACTTTGGCCCTCATTACGACCCTGGCGGAAGACCATGGTGCTATTAGCACCATAGTCCATGCCGGTGAGTTACCGACTCCGCCATTGGGAAAGAGGGAATTACCACCCCATTACAAGGTTGGCGGGGAGGTAATTCCCCCTTCCTCCATGGCCCTTCCCCATTCCCATTTTTGCCCCATAGGGCTCAATGGGAATGGGGAAGGCGCTAAGTACGGTGCTGCAAATTGCGGCACCGTAATTAGCACGAAGGTCCCTTTGCGGGTCCCTACTTTAACGACTGGTCTACACCAGCCGTTAAGGTCGGGTCCCGCAAAGGGACCTCGTAATTAGGCGCTAAAAGGTTAACGGCGCCGCAGTCTTTTACGGCGCCGTTAACCCATTAGCGCTTGGGTCGTAATGAGGCCCTTTGTCTTTTTTTTTAGAGGTGCTATTAGATCTAAGGAAGTGAACATGATTTGATTAAATTCTTTGACTAAAACGTCTGGAGCCAGGTCGGCTGGGAGAGCATTGAGTGTAGGGAAAATAAGAGAGAGTTAGTTGTCCTGAGTAATATTCTCCTTGTTCCTAGTTAGAATAGAGGGGGCACGTGGTACAGGCATAAGAGTAGGTCTTTCAGTGCCTAAGGAGAAGGAGATCATGTGGTGGTCAGTTCAAATCTGAGGAGATATGGAGGATATTATGGTATTGCAATTGTGCTCTACCACCCAATCTAACGTTCTTCCTTTAATGTGGGTAGGGTCAAATACTCTTTGAGTAAATCTTAATTCAGTTAAGGTTTTAGTCACACTAGCTGCCTGTGTATCTTTTGGGTCATGAAGTCCTAGGTTCATATCTCCTAGTATTAGTACTTGAGAGGTATTTTTGAGGTTATTAGATAACATGTTAGAAATGTCTTCCTCAAAGGTACTGATGTGACCTGGAGGTCTGTAAATCAGATGAATTGTGAGAGTCTGGGTATTGTTAATGGTAAGCTTGGCTGTAAGGAGTTCTCATGTTTTAATATTGATTGGAGTTACTAGTCTGATAGGTAGATTCTCTTTGGTGATGAGGGCAATGCCTCCTCCACGCAAGTCATTTCTGTCAGATCTTAGGATAGTGTAACCATTGGGTATGGCTAGAGGGAGGACTGGGCCTGCAGCCGCATGAAGCCCTGATTCGGTAATAGCCGAGAAATCAAGGTTATCTGATTGGATGAGATCCGCTATCTCAGAAACGTGTGCTACAGTGATCTGGCATTTAACAATGCACATTTTAGACAGGGGTTAACTGGTGTAGTTGCTGGCAGAGTTCTAAGCTTTTGAGTCTTAGGCATAGTATGGTTAAATGAGTCATATGGAGAACATGACTTCCTATGTTCTTTTATTGTAAGATTGGGAGCTTCAGAGTGAGGGTTGGATCTTTTATTGAGGCAGGTAAGGGTTCTAGTTAGAGGTTCAAATATTTTAGTGAGCCTCGAGCGGAGTCTGTTATTTCTATCGAGCGTGTTGCATGGGTAGGATTTTAGCATAGGTGGTAGTTGAAGATCCATGTTAAGTATAACTAATTGTATAGTATAATTTGGACTTTTTATGTAGGAAGTATATTGAATTGTACTACAGTCAGGGATAGTATGGGCTTGGTGTACTAATAAAGTGGTAAGTATACTGGATATGTTCATTAGTATATTGAATAGGTGCAGGAGATTCATTAATGTGAACATTTTAGGTATAACAGGAGCACTGAGCAGGGACAGTCAGGTCTGAATATCCGGCTGTTAGAACAGGGGTTAGATCAGATATAGAGGCTACCCTTATTCGTCGTGTAGTAGGCTAAATCAGACTATACAGGCAGGTTACATGGGCAAACAAGCTCTATAAACTGAGGAGTAGAAATCTATGAGCCTCATTCCGAGTATGGAGGTAATCATGGTGCTATTTGCGCCATGACTACCTCCCATACCGGTACCGAGTCCGCCCTGGTTCAATGGGGACTTACCGGTCCATTCCGACCTTGGAGGGACCGGTAAGTCCCCATTGAAAAACCATTCCCCATTTCCATTTCAGCCCCAATAGGGCTCAATGGGAATGGGGAAGTAGCTAATAACGGTACTGCAATTTGCAGTACCGTTATTAGCTCTCAAGTCCCTTAACGGTTCCGGTACTTAAGACCTGGTCAGACCAGGTGTTAAGGAAGGGACCCACTAAGGGACCGTGGAATAGGGGGCACATTGATTACCGGAACCGATGTCCTTAATGGCGCCCGGTATCCCTTTGCGCCCACCTCGTAATGAGGCCCTATGTCTAAGGTGTGTGGGATAAGCCAGTTCAAATTGGATAGGATAAAAAGGGTTGCGCAGCTATAGAACTGATATAGGTAAACTGTATTAGGGTGCATGCCAGCTAAGTTCAAGGTTACCTGCAGTAGTCTACAATAGCAACCAGTTCGCAAAGGCTAGACTTGGTAATGCACACAGTAGACTAACATGTAACTGGACCTGCTGAGATCCATATTTCTGCCTTAAGTAAAAGCACAGGTTTAAAAAGGAAAAAAAGGCTATGAACGGAAATGTACTCATGAATGCAAGTCAACATTGCTTGCTATGGTTAAATATAGTGAATAAAATAGTCAAGAATCAGAATTGTAAGCCGTCATTTAAGAAATGGAGCATGACAGATTATATTCAGATAGTGAATACTGTAAAGAGAGTGCAAGGTTTATAGTAGGATCGGTCGGCGTAGCAAGTAGTGGACCTACAATATGGCCCAGGTGGAGTACTTTCAATGATACAGGCAGTGAGAATCAGGACAAGCAACAAGATTGGAACAGAGTGGATGAACATTACTTAATAGAAGCTGATGAGAGAATAGCAACTAATATACGCAATCTGCTGGGGCTAAACTGAGTGGTGGTGGCGTTTACTGGGGGGCGAGCGCATTTAGTGGTGGTCATACAATATATATATAGAGACAGAGCACTGTGAAGTCAGTGGTTTAAGGAAATTCAGAGTCAAATCACCAGACTGCCATGCATTCGTAGAGGCACATCTTGTAGCATGGAGGGAGGAGTTTGTATTGGCTCGCCGTTCGTGATAAGGCAAGGTAGCGGACATAGGACTCTCTTACCGTCTGAGTGGGCAGTACGTGCGGCAGGTGATGATCTCAAAGGAGGTGGCGCCTTGCCCAGTTTATATGCGCTTCAACGTGTAAGCTCGGTTTGTTCATAAATATGTTCGGAAGGGGAGCAAGTAGAGTAGAAGGGTCCCTGGCAATCGCAGGGGACACTCCGAGCACAGTTTCAGGCCCTGGGCTCTGGCAGCCTCTGGTCAGGCTCTGGTCAGGAGCCTTTCTTGTCTGCCTTTCCTTGGAGGTCGGCTCACGCCTGCCGGTGCCTCCTGATAGATAATAAGGTATGTCTGGCCAATCGGGCATCGGTACCGGTCTCCAGGGGAGGCGGACTTTGATAACAAAATACAATAGCCATTTTGGAAGGGTATTACCTTCCCAAAAGCAACATCAATTGCAAAATGAAGGATTTCGTAATAGGGATCACCCGCAGACCTGTGTAGCACTGGAATGCACAAGTAAGAAGCAGGCTACAGGTACTTTGATTAGATCTTGTTATGGAGTGAAAGCAACGCTGGTGTTGACCAGCTAGTCTGAATCCTTGCACCATCTTCCCTGCTTCCCAGGCATAGTGGTATGGACTGCTGACCTCAGGCTAGCTGTAGGTTGTTGTTAAATGATTAGTGCTCAATTCCAATCTTTTCAACATCATCTGAGATATACATAAAACCTCTCTGAGCAGTGGAAACTTCAGAGAAGACCAAAGCTTGCAGTGGTGATAAGCCTTCACAAGAGGCCTACATTGGATTTCCATGGCCTTTTTAATTTCTCCCCAATGTCAATAATAAACTACGTCGCAAAATTAAACAAGAGGGTTTTAGCACATCGATTAGAGATTTTCACTGAGTCAAAAAACATTCTTGACTCTCCCAAAGCTGGTTTCAGACCCTAAATGGGATTTAATTGGTTGCCACTGCCATCTTGGACAACCTATGTCTGAGCGCAGGCCAAAGGAGCATGAGCATACTGGTGTTCCTTGATCTGTTCAACTTGAAGCAGTCACCCGTGTGCTTCTACTGATGAGGTCGAGGGAAAAAGGGTGTGAGTTGAGTTTTTGGGGTGGCTACAGTCCTCTGTAGTCGGACGCGACCAACTGATCTCCTTTCCAACATCCAACTCAAGAACATGGCCACCAGAAGAGGGGGTTCTGCAGAGTTCAGCCCCTCACTCCTTAAAATGTATATCAGTCCTCTTCAAAAAATAATTACAAGCTTTAATGTCTCAGCATATAATTCTGCCGGTGACCCTCAAATGCCTAAAGATGCTACATTGTTTTAAGACTGTCCTTTGGCAATCTATAGCTGGATGCAGGACAGTTATATACATATCAACCCGGCAAAGAGCAAGACCTTAGAGCCTGGTAAACTGCCGACTCCGTGGCTATTTAACATTGGGCCATCCCAAAAGTTGTTCACTCCCTCCACCGACTTCCTTGGTTAAGGACCTGGTTGTTTTCATTGACACGGATTTCACTGTGTAACCCAGGTTGGTGCTATTATTTTGAAAGACTCCAAGAGTCTCCAAAATACTTGTACTTTTCTTGGTTTCCCACAGAGGGTATAGGCCACTCAAGCACCTTACTGATAATCACCATATCACACTACCACACTTACTCTCTCCTCTACACCACCATTCAACTAGAACACAGCGATACTATGACACATTCGGTATAGCTGTTCTCATACTAACACCCGCCACATACTCCTCATCATCCTAATTAAACACAGCTAGCTGAGCACACACCGCTAGTTTAAACGTCTCTTTGGGCCTAACGCAGCCAGAAATCAGTCTGGGTGTGAACCCTCCAGAATGAACACATAAACCTGACCTCCCACCCACCACAAGAAGCAGCTATCATGCAACTGCCACACCGGCTGCACATATATCCGGTCCACCCACGCACCTTATGACTCTCTCTCTCTCAACTGACTTGAACTACGGTTCCCGAGGGCGTTCAACCTACCAGCGCTTTGAGATCATACCAATGATACATAAGGCACTATATAAATGCAAAGTAATATAACATAACATAAAATATCCAAAACATCCCTTATTAATGAAGTCATTAAAATAAGAATAATATGTAGGCAATCAAGGTTTCTTTGTGTGCTGCCATGCGCTGAACTCAATCCCGATTAATTTGAGAGGGCTGAAAAATCACCCATGTTTCGTTGAACCTCAAAACCCTAATTTTCCCTGTGCTATAGAATTCATGGATGAATGTTGTTGCAAAGGGCCTGGACTTTCAGTGCTAAGAACCCACCATTGTTATTGTCAATGCACTTAATAAAACCCCATTAACATAGCATAACATGTCATAAAACAACTGTGATGAGATGAGTATTGTCCTGCAATGGTACAGGGTAACGCAGTGGTTTCTAAACTTTGGGCTCCACCCAACACTAGTGCTAGTGCAGCAGTGATCCGGTCACAAAGGTCAAAAGGGCACCAAAATGAATTGTATTCCCTCTTTGCATCTTGATTTAGCATCAGCTAATGGCAGGCAATAATCTTCAGGGGTGTGTGAAACAATGCAGAAGCATTCAATCGCCGGTAGCACTGTTCTACCAAAAGAAAGGGAGTGCCCATACAGTGTTCCTATGAAATATACTTGACTCAAAAACAGACACGTGGCTAACACACTAAATAATCCCACCGTGTAAAGCCAATACACGGATCACGGCACAGTTATATTCATGTACAAATGAGTCTGGTCATAAATGGCAGGTAGGAGCAAAACAGAATGGGCCTCGTTATGAGGAAGGCAGTAGGGGGTTAACGGGGCCGGTAGAGATGCCGGCCCCGTTAACCCCCTACCGCTGCATTACAAGGATTGCTCGCAGGACCCGGTAAGGACGCCTGGTAAAACCAGGCATCCTTAGTGGGTCCCGCAAGCAGACCAGGATGCAAACAACGGGCACGTTATTAACGGGCCAGTTGTTTGCATCCTCCCCATTCCCATTGAGCCCTATGGGGGCTCGAATGGGAATGGGGATGTATAGGGTCTGGGTTCCTGAAATGGGGAAATACTGGGCTCTCCAAGGTCGGAATGGCCCGGTATTTCCCCATTCCAGAAACATGGACCGGTACCCGGAATGGGGTAGCCATGCCGCAAATAGCGGCATGGTTACCTCCTTCCTCGTAATGAGGCCCAATGTCTTTTAAGGTAGTTAATGATGTGCTAATTATCTCTAGGGACCAAGTTTTAAAGGCATGGGAAGGAGAACCTAGAAAATCCTTTTTAGGGGCTGTAGACCATTTCAATGCTCGCATTGTCGTTTGCAGCAGCTTGACAGTCCTATTGATGCTTTCTCAATGGCGCGAGTCGTGGTTCAAAGCAGCATGTGTCTCAACATGATTTGAGCACCTTTTTGTGTAGCTCTGATCATGGGTGTCTCAAAAAGCTTGACCGTGTCCAGTTGCAGGCAGTGCAAGTCCCAGATTTAGCAGCTCAATCACTCTATGGGCGACTTAAAATTGCAAAAGCTTGTGATTCGGTCATGATGGTTTGATTTGGCAAGTTGGTCTCTAATGTGCAGTAGCACTTTTTGGGCACATCTGTGCGCAGAATGGAATTACCATAACAAATACTTTTGGACCCAAATAACCAGACAGACTCAAAGAATATGGAAAATTACTACTTTATTTTCAATTCAAGAAAGTAGGGCAATCTGGCGAACAACAGTTTGTAGTCCACACACTCACAGTGCAAATTAGTTACACAAAGGCTTTATACCGCAAAGTGTGTCAGTTATGATGTCATCCTACGTGGCAAATAATAAAACATATCGGACTTGGAGATTGGTTAGGAGAACATGTCTACTTATAGAGCCTATACATGTTAGTAACTTTATTGGCTGCTCCTCTCTGGTAGGCAAGCTTCAAACTTCCTTTTAACTACGTATAATACAGAGTAGAACAGTATAACAGTAGCGGATTGGCTCATGCAACATTGTATTCTCATCGTTGCATAGGCCCTCATGATAGGTTGGCATCCTCGCCCAACCTTGAACACTCGGCTCAATAGCAGCACGTAAGCAAAATGAAGCTCAGGTGCGGAGAGCAACATCAGACTACTGCCCACTTGCCCAATTAGTTCTACCATCTCTCATCATCAGTCAAGCCTTCAGCCAAGGCCTCTTCTTTGTAGCTGTCCTTGTGGACTGTTTTCTTCTTATGGACTTTTAAGGGAGTGTAGGTACACCACTATCTTCGTCTGGAGCCTAATGAATAGGCCTTGTTTTTAGGTTCTTAATCACATGTGAGGAGACCACGATTTTTTCCAATTGACTTTTTATTTTGTGCTTCTTGATTCAATCAAGCTTGGTGTCATTAATTCTCTTGGCCTCTGGACACTTGGCTGTTCCATCTCTCATAGGCTTTTCTGCTTTTTTATTGTCAATACTTGGCACTTGTAAATGTTCACTCTTTTACTTAATCTAAGAGAAATATGTCCTCTTGTACGTTGCTTATCCTTGGTAACTCCCCTTGTTCCCTTCAGTAGCTTCCTTGATCTCTGGCCAGCTGCTATTTTTTGTTCATGCACAAATTTATATTTGCAGCCTCTGTCTACTCTGCCGCTCTGATCTCTCTCCTTTGAGCTCATTGCTTACTATCATTGAGAACCAACGTCTATCTTTCCAAAATGGCCGGTTCACCCGTGTTATGTTTTTTACTGCTGCAAGCTTCTATATGACTCATCTACCTTGCGGTACTGCGTATATACATTCACTACTCATCTGGTTACTTACCTTCTTCGTATATATAGTTTCTTCTCACTCGTATATATATTTTTTTCTTAGTTCTTTTTATTAGCAGTTTTGAACAGAAATAAAGAAGAAACCAAAACAGTACTACAAAGGTCACATAGCATGAAGAACAGCTGAATGCTACAACCAAAGAAGGGGGAGTGAAAAATCAAATCACATCTACTGCGCTCCTCAAGTGTTAATCACTTGCACACGTTTCAGTCATTATTGAACACACAATGTAAATGCAGGTCCTTATTTCATGCCTCTGTTAACCTTCCAAACTCCATCAGTCTTATTTAGTCCCATTAGCTGTCAGCTGCACCGGGCCCATGGCCCTAAATTCCAAACAAAATTAACAAACAAAGGGAAGAACTGTGCACTGTGCATACCACCCTTCTCCCCTTGGCCTTCCCTCACCCTCCGTCCCCTCAGTGTCCAACTCCCCTTTCACCCCCGAGCTCTCGGGGCCATGGGTATCCCACACCCTAAATGTGTGGTCTTCATGGTGGCATGTCATCAAAGGACGTAAACATTGTTTGAACCAATGCACTCCATGCCGTGACATCATCAGTCACCTCCCTTTGTCCCCTGTACACTGCCCTGTGCCATACCACTCGTTCCGCTTCCGCTCATCTTTTAAGATCTCTCCACCAGGCCTCTATGTGCGGTCCGCCCACAGATTTTCAAGCTACTGGTATCCTGCGCTTGTCTAGGATACAAATAAGATCTTTCATCTTAGTTACATATGTCTCTGCGTGCCTTATCATGAACAATACCTTCTCAATCGTATATATATTTACTTTTGTTTATTCAGTTACATCTTCTTTCTTTAAGTAATCTTATATCGTTTCAGTGAGTCAGTGGGCCTCATTACGACCCTGGCGCTAATGGCTTAACGGCGCCGTAAAGAGCGTCAGTGCCGTTAAACCATTAGCGCCTGATTACAAGGTCCCTTAGCGGGTTGGAGGCTTTAACGCCTGCTTTTTGCTGGCGTTAAAATCCAACCCGCTAAGGGATCTTGGAATTAATAACGGCAACCGTGATTTACGGTGCCGTAATTAGTGCCTTCCCCATCCCCATTATGCCCTATGGGGCAAAATGGGAATGGGGAAGGGCAAATGGTGAATGTGGAATTACCGCCCCTGCCAACCTTGTGATGGGGGAGGTAATTCCGCCATCCACCATGCCGGAGACCGGCATGGACCATGGTGCTAATAGCCCCATGGGCCAGCGCCTGGGTCGTAATGAGGCCCAGTGTATCTCCTCCTTATGACTTCACTTTGCACTTGTCAGGTTTTCTTTATAGCTCCTTGATATTCAGTGGTGTCTGCAATTCTCCTGCTACCACCTCAGTATGAGAGTGCATTTGATACGGGTGTCTGAGCGCATAACGTCTCTCATGCACTCAATGCAGTATTGGGATGATACCTGGTGTCACGCACAGTGTCTTACTGTCGTACATCCAGTATGATGGAGATGGGGGATTAAGCCTATCAGTGACGTACACGTCTGCTCCTCTACACTATGGTACAGAATTAGCAGTGATTGGCATCCACTTGAGAGCCTCAACTGGATTCTCCAGTCAGCTGAATCTGGCCATGTGCAGTTCAGAGTAGAGATGATGAGGAAGTCAGTTTGTGTCCGCAGCTTGATGACAGTTTTAAATCAGCTTGATCATCTCAATGTGGCTCAAATACATAAATACTGTATTCTCCAACCAAAATGTCCGAAGGAAGCACCTTTTGACTTGCAGAGCTGTGGGACCTTTCACCAGGCACCCTATAGGAAAATGATGATTGCCCTGCTTTTTCCACTTTAAGGAAATACTTCAGAGTTGCTTGCAGGGTATTGGCCACTGTCCTGAAGGGTGATCCATGGCTTCCAGCAATCTTCAGTGACAGGCAAGCTTTCCTTCCAGCAGTCACTTCTCTTACCCCCAGAAGTGGTAAGGGAGAGAGCTGCCAACTCTCCTGCAAATCCTGTCATTTCCCAATGCAGGGGACTTTGAGCAGCTGTAGCTTCAATAGCCTATTGGAGTGAATTCCAAAAGATAATTCACCAAATAGGGTGTTTCACACATATACAAATATTTTAAAAGAAATTACTAGGCCTTTTCCAAGCCTTCTGCTAAAGGATAATCCATATCTCTATTAAAGAGTTCCCATTCTTTGCAGAGTCATACAGAGGGTATGTCAGAAAATTAATTTGGTTTTGACTGCTTGATGCAACCCCATCATGATTCTCTATATCTTTCTTTTTGTAAGATAATGTTTTATCTTTACTTTAGTACTGTTTCTAGCTTTTAAAGGTGCAGTTGCACAGTCACCATATTCATGAAGTTAACATTTAACAACTGGCCTTGGGGTACTTTTTCAAGCATCAGACCAGTGCCTCTCAAGTTGAATTTGACTTTAGCTGCCTGTTTGTAATTCCTTACCATACTTCATTTTGGCCTCTATTCGATTACGTGGAAAAGGAGCATCCCTGGAGGGCTGTATGATAGGAACTTGTTTTCTTAGCAACAATATATCTTTTGAAATGAAACCTACTTCAGATGCTCCTGCTTCTTCTGCATGTGCACATTTGAAGATCATCCCTGAAAGGTGGAAAACTCATATTTCCTCTTGTAACGTCTTAGAAAACTGTGTTCAGCTGAAGTATATATGTGCTAGCTATATGATTGACTGTGATCATGTTACTCATTCACAGGGTCTGACACCAGCCTAGGTGCTTTAAAGCAATGTCTGTACCATACAGAAGACATACAAGTCACAGTGTGAACTCATTAATCGTGCTTGTCGTACCTTGCTACGTAGGATATGATATGATATGACATGATGTGGCATTTATAACGTGCCTGTACACAAGTATTTCTAGGTGTGACAAGTCAAGAAGGGGGAAACAAGGGAGGACAAAATAACGTTCTTACTAACCCTTGTGTCATTCAGATTGTGCAAGTGTGGGGAAGAGGGAAGGGGAGAAGTGCCAGGGGGTAGACGAAGGTGGAAGTGCATTTAACTCACACATGCAGCCAATGGTTGGCTCATAAGTGCAGAGAGAAGGGACTGTAGGGTTGCAGATACAGACCCTTAAGTGCTGGGGATCCCAGAGGCAATGCAAGGGCACCTGGACATGCAGAAGCCTGGGCCTGAGTTCAGAGGATGAGCAGGTGACCAGTGCGCAGAGCAGTCAGGTGCATCAGCAGAGGAGTGGAATAGAGAAAGTGGAAGAAAAAAGGAAGGTCTTGAGTTGCTTCTGGAACCAGAGCTGGTTCTGCTCAAGTTTGAGAGAGACAGGGAGGCTGTTCCAGAGAGAGGCCCCAGCCGAAGAGATAGATCTGCCCCCAACACTCTGCTTGGAGAAGTGACTGACCCTCAGAGAGTTGGAGGTAGATGAGTAGAAACCTCGAGAAGGAAGATGTTTTGGAAGAGAATGTTTGAGGTGGAGTCATCCCAATCCCTAGAAAGCCTTGTGGACAATGCAGAGGGTTTTGAAGTTGAAGAGATTTCAGAGCCGGAGAGATACGATCCCTGGGCTTGAGGCCAAGGACAAGTCTTCCAGTCCTGTTCTGGATCATTTGTAAAGGTCGGAGAATAGAGCCAGGAACATATACAAAGAGGCTGTTATTTTTGAATGGGTTCATGCAACAAACTTGCATGACACATTTGCAATGAGGGTCTGGTAATTTTGGTAAATTATTCTATGCAATTGTGTGCTGTTACTTTGCTTTCTATTTGATGAGGGACCATCTTCCACTACCCAAAAGCCTCGGGAGAACCTAGATCCAAGACTGCAGCCCCCTTCTGCTTCTTCTACTAGTGCCTGGCGAGTGGAAAGACAGTTGCTGACATCTCTTTTGAGTGCTCCGTGACCAGCTGCCTCACTGCTTTTTGCGGTGATCTACAGTAGCACCCTGAGATGAGTGAAGACTACACACGTATGGCATAGATGTGGATCCATAACACAGTGTGCTTCTTGACAACTGTTTTTCACCATCCGGTTAACTGTCCACCAGAGGTCCTCACCGGCAATCTCTCCTGCCAGGCCAGTGAGATGATGGCCATTAAACCTGAATTTACAGCGCAGAGCCTGCCTTCTTGCAGAGTGGTGGTGTTTGCTGGAGTGTTGCTTTCTTCTGAGATTTATAATGAACTGTCCCAAATGGTTGAAAGAGTCACTGTCTTGTTTCTGGTTTTCCACACATATGTAACATTATTTAATTCAAATGTACTGAATTTGGGAAAGAATATAAGCAGTCCACTGCGTAGACTCATGCTGTGGCATCATTTGTGAGTGCTCTTCCACAGTATACACTTACCCTCCATTGAAAAGAGTTAAAGAAAAAACAACTCAGGCATTTCTAGCTTGGTATGTTCTGCTGCAATGCTACTGAGTCCTAAAGGGAGATGTTAGGCAGATATCTTCATTCATTACCCTTGTGACCAGGAACCCAGAGAGTCAAAGTGTACAGGTGAACTCTTCTCTTTATGTGGAAATGTTATTCCACTAAGTGCACAGGGGAGAATCTGTTTCTTTCCCTGTGAACATAAGATTCAGTAATGTATGTGCTGAGTGTTTTGGTGTGGACTGCAGCTGCTGTGCCACATTGGAACTTTGTGCAAGCAGGAGAGTCTTTCCACCACCTCTATTCTTTCTAGCCCGAGAAGGAGGACTCAGCATTTAAAAACCTCACTCCACGCAGTGGGTGCAGAGTGAGCTGAGTTTTTTGGTGTGGACTGTTGCTGCTGCGCTATGTTGGAACTTTGTGCAAGCAGGAGAGAGTTTCCACCATCTCTATTGTTTCTAGCCTGAGAAGGAGGACTCAGCATATAAAAACCTCACTCCACGCGGAGCGCGCAGAGTGAGCTGAGTGTTTTGTTGTTTGGGTGTGAGGGCACAGAGCAGCTGGACTCGTTACCAACTGCGCCAGCATCTATTGGTAAGTCTGCATCTGTGCATGATACTTTATTCTTAACTCCTTGGTGTCACATTGTTTTGGAGCCCTGATTAATTGCATCAGAACATACACTATGATGGATAAAGAACTGTATTTGGCACCCCTTCTGAATCCTGTCGTGCTCTCTGCAACAGACACGTCAAATCGCAGAGCTACCACTGCTACCGCAACATGAGGCTCTAAAAATGGCAGAAATCGAACAACTCAACCCCCACAGGCTTAAAGCCATATCTACGCCTAATGGAGCTGGACTATGAAGAGAACAGGAACGCACTAACCTAAGCACACCCAAAGGAAAATCTCTTCACAGCATACACTGTTTGTCACGTGACTGTCCGCAGCGGACGGTAGCCATTGAGGACTCATCGACTCATCTTAAGCATAACACAAAAATCACTGACTTATACCCCGCTTACATACATGTAAAACAGGCAATAATGTATGAAGACCTTACCAGGAAAACAAAGAGGATGAATACTAGACCAAAGGGTCAGGCTTATAAGCAGATTGAATGCAAAAGAAGGAGGCTGAGCATGTCAATTAAAAAAAATCTGCTCATGCTAAGGTTACTTCCCCTCCTACTCAGGAAGAGCTGGCTTTGATGCAACCAACTTCGGTATCCGCAGACAGCAAATTAATTGGCAGAGCTGGAGCTACTACCTATAACGCTGCCACTCAGGCAAACTTTGGCTGTGACATCGGTCTTGACTTGGTGGATGTTGGCCCTGTTAAGGTCACAACCAATGTTAAGGCTCTAAAAATAAGTAGGCTATTTTATGATTCTGACAATTTCTATATTAATGGTCATCGACTATTAGAGCTCCTACATACTGCCATTCCATTGAGATTCATCAGAAGCATTGATATCAAAGTAGTGGACATGCTGCAGGATGTGCAACCTCCCTCTGTGATTGTCCACTTTCAAGCTGCCTCTACGCTACTCTACATTATGGAGCCTGGTGCGTCATTGCACAAACTGGGTAATGAGTGTGAAGTCATTGAAACTACATTGAAAGAGCGAACCAGTACTGGCTCCAGAGACGAGGGGACTAGGGGGAATACCCTCAAGGGCCATACCCTCCATAAGAAGCATTGATCTGACTTCTACTATGGGAATAAAGAAAAACATTGACCCTGCTGGACCAATTGCCAATCAACTAACTGCCAATCAATACAACTTTAACCTTTCAGTGCCACAGAGATAAGAGGGACACTGGGAGTGGTTAGCCAACATGGTGGAGAGATTAAATGTTTGCCTATACACAGATTGGCAGTTGTCTCTTCTACTGTTCATCTGCATGAGTCCGACCGTCTTTTCAGAGAGAGGAAAAGACTTCTTTGGAAGGAGTTGTGCAACTTGGCAAAGGCTCCCCTCAGCCCGATGGAGCCTGCGCCTTAGTCCAGGCCGCCAAACAACATTACATAAAATGGCACAAGAGACATAAATATCTGTCAGAATGTACTCAATGGAAAGCCTTGGTCCATGCTTCGCTTATGCAGGATCCGAAAAAATGTGGAAGATAATTAATGGACATAAACCTGGAACCTGAGCCATCAATTGGGTTACAGAACTGGCCTGGCAATGACATATGGCACTCACTCTTGGGGCCAAGGATCGAATAACATCTGCTACTGCATATAAGGGCATTGTCTGGAGATATCTGACAAATTAGGCTGATATTTCCAAACTTATTGCCTCCAGTAGGTCTGTAAGGCTCCTGGCTTGAACGGAATCTGTAGCACATTGGCCAAACACGATCCCTACATCTGGGCCCACACATTACATAGGCTATTTTGAAGTATCGAAACTACCCAGACTATTCCAACTAGCTGGTGGGACAGCATCATAATTCCAGCCTGGAAGAAGTGGAAGCATGAGAACCCATAGAATTATAGACTATTAGAATTATAGACTATAGCAATGTTCGACACTTCCTCAAAAATTGAAGAACTTGAAGACTGGGTGGAAGAAAATAAGATCATACCTGTAACCAGACTGGTTTCCACAAAGGATCTAGTACCATCATCAACTGTCTGGCACTAGTCACCATCATCGAGCAAGCTGGGAGATCTAAAAGATCCCTGTCTATGCGGCCATGGTCGACTTTTTAGTGCCGCTTTCGATACTGTAGACAGAGGGTACCTCTGGAACAAACGGCATGGCTGGGGAATCCCTCCAGGACTTTTAAAGATGATAGTGCTACTCCATGACCAGACGCAAGTGAAAATAAGACTGGATCATCAAGGGAGTACTACTACATGGATAAACACCTACAGAGGCCTCAAACAAGGTTGTACCCTGGCTCCAATCTTGTTTCAATTGAATCTTTCAGATGTTGGTTCTGTAATTCAGGATCCAGCCACAATACCACCAACAATTGTCTCAAACATCCTACAATGGTTAGGATATGCAGACAATTTGGTTATCTTGGATCTTAATCCAAACGGTTTCCAAAGTGGGCTGAAAAATCTTCAGAAGTATTCAGATTTTAACTCCCTAAAAGTTAATTCGAATAAAACCAAAATGATGGTCTTTAATTCGTCCAGAAAAATCCCTCAGAAAGTCGAATAGAAATATGAGGGGGCACTCATTGAGGAGGTGCTGATCTATAAGTACCTAGCGATACATCTGGACAACAAAGTATAGGGGCATGAGCACTTTGAACAAGTAAGATCCTCTACATAATCTACTTTGGGCCAAATACATATGTTTATGTTCGCCTATCAAGGAGCAGGCTACTCTGTAGCCAGAATCCTACAGTTATGTCAGACCTAGATCTCCCCAGTCATCATGTATGTAGCGGTCATATGTGCTATGAACCATTTGGAAAAAAGTGAGTAAACTTGAACTGACCCTACTCAAGAAACTATTGAGGCTACCTCCCTAGGCATCAATTGAGATGGTCTATCTTGAACACAATATTCTGCCCATTGCCGAGAGAATAAAATCCAGCTATTTTATAACATACTGGAAATTAGCTGGTGCACCTAAGAACACGTTGCAGGTCCATATCTGTGAAGCACTGAGGTCCAGAGTCCAACTAATGCCCAAGAGAAGGATTGCTCTACTTAAGGCGTCTGCCTCTCTTTGGCTGCTTAGGATGCCCGTGACCAGAGTTGAGCCAGATTGTGCAACCTTCAATGCACAGGTGAAGCACCTGTTCCTTGACTTCAGTAATGAACAGCTAACGATTAATCTGGCATCTTCTGAACAGGGGGCAGACTTTGTTCACTAATTGGAAACAAGAGGTTGCATCCCCAAATATGTGAAAAGCTTTATTGGGAATATGCTGATCAGGGATCATCTCAGGATTCTATGCTGTTAAAACATGGGACTTGGAGTGGAAATGGGCAGCTGTTCGAGAGAGGATAGAGCATGTTGTTTATGTGGGGATGACCTGCTAGATACGGCAAAACATCTCCTGACGGGATGCAAGTCCCTAAACCCCCTACGATCCCGAGCCCTACTCTCTACAGATTTACCAGTTAGTATAAATAAACAAGAGTTGTGGTTTCTGTATCTAAGTGGGAATCATGAAGCATGTGTTCTATACTTGAACATTATGTGGTGGAAAATCCAGGAGATTTTACATGTTTTGACGTAATCTTCTAGGAACCACGTAGCGTCCTTTCTTCTCTTGTTCCAGAATGGGCAGGATGGACTGACACACCAGGCTTTTATGTTATGGTTGGGAGATATCTCTGGCCTAGGCTATGTATAGCTAGGAGTGAAATCTCTCCTACCATTGTATGGTGCCACAGACTCATCTCTTTATTGTCAGGGAAGTGTGCTTCATTGGGAACAGAGTGGGATTTAATGTTATGCAAATTATAGGATATGTGATTATTACTTTGGTTGTCACCAAACATTTTAACTATTCTGTGAAAGGTTTGTACAAACTGTTGCACAGTAATATAAAAAAATAATTAAAATAAACTACAGGAAGGCTCTATCTGCACAGAACATAAGAAAGTCAGAATGCCTGTTACAAGTTTGGCAAAAATAGTAACAAATCTGACATTTTGTAATAGTGCATGTTTTACCAGTGAAACTCACCTTTGTTTGCTAGCTTTTGTGTGGAGCTAACTGCTGTCACACAAAAGCACTAATGCATGTGGTAATTGCCACATGCAGTAGTTACCACACAGAGTGATATGAAACATTCAGGGGGTATTCCTTTGGGACTCCAAAATGGGGAGCAAGTGAAGGCCCCACATGGATCAACATCAGACCCTTCAACTTACTGCAGGCAGTGATGTTAGGACCATTTGGTGGTTTTTCCATTGGAAATACCTCCAAACTTGTAATCAGGCCCAATTTTCTCCCCTCTAACACAATGGGCCTCATTACGACCCTGGCGGTAGCCGTGCCCTTATTAAGGGCAGCCGCCGGTAATGATTTTTTACCGGGGCCCAGAAAAGGGCAATAACCAGGTCATGCCGACCTTGGCGGACCCGATAATTGCCCTTTTCTATCCCCGAGTAAAAATGAATCCTCATTCCCATTTGAGCCCGATAGGCTCAATGGGAATGGGGAGGATGCTAACAACGGGCCCTTTAATGATGGGCCCGTTGTTAGCATCCTGGTCTGCTAGCGGGTCCTGCTCAGGACGCCGGGTCTGATCAGGCGTTCCTTAGTGGGACCCGCTGCAGACCTCGTAATAGGGCGGCCCGGAATGAACGGTGCCAGTCCCTTACCGGCACCGTTCATTCCGTGGCCGCCGGGGTTGTAATGAGGCCCAATATGTATTCAAGCAATTAGGAGAAGGACAAAGAAGCAGACTCTTGTCTGTTCCACGTTACTTAGCACTTTGGTAAATGAAAAGAAATGCCTCTGGGCTTGAGCTATTACCAAGCAGCTACTGCTCCACTAAAAGTCTCACCTCCCAAAAGGTACCCCGCTGGGTGGATATCATTCTGTGCAACTTTGCCTGTTCATCTTGTTCAGTAATACCACTAAGCTTTCACGCTCCACCCCAGTCCCATTTACACTCTCAACCACAGACGTTGGCAACCAGTAGGCTAGGGAGAGAAGGGCTCCTCAGTCAAGTTCACCTATGTGGTAAGCGTCATCAGAGCCAGCGAAGGAGATGGAGGTGTTACCTTAGAAAATATGGGTTTGACAGAATTCACACACGTTGACAAATGCAGCCATCAATCAGCATGTCCAGTGCACAAGATGTATATTTGAGAATCTTCCTGCGTCATTGAGCAAACAGCTTGAGAAATACATTTCCCAGAACCCGTAGGGACTGGCCATCTTTGAGTCTGTGCTTTACGAAGTGAGCCACTCCAATTCATTGGTGCCCGCTTTCCAGCTGGCTTTTGGAGGCGGAACGCCACACAGATATTCTATGAACCTAGACCCCGAAGTCTGTGATCTCCCCGATATTCGGTAATTAACTAAGTTTATCAAGAGGCCAGTCCCACTTCTTAACATTTGGCAGCCATATTGGTTTAATTCTGTATTTGTGAGTCAATGCAATGGGGGACATCCTCTGTATTGGTTGAGAATAGCATGCTGAATTTGGACGTTCTAGGTTTAAGAGTAAAGGACCTTTTGTGGTTAGCAGTATCATTAAATATAGGGAATACTTTTAGAGACGATGCCATGTTGGGTTTAGCTCTATTATCGGACTCGAAAGCCAGCAATGCTAAGTGGTGTATGGGCTGACCACTCTTAAGTTATCTGGACTAGCACACTTCATTGCCTTCAGGGATCCAGGCACTCTCTTGTGACAGCTCTAAATGAAAAAATGCATTGGCCAGCAGCCAGGAAGGTAATGCTGCAGTTGAGGAATGAGGTACACCAAAAACCTATTTTATACCTATCGTTACACTCCTGGAGGACAATCTTATTCAGTACTGTATTCTCCTAATTGCCAGGCTCAGGCTACAATTAGATGCAGTAAATACTGACAAAATTATAGTTCACAATATTTCAAAAGACTATGGAGAAATCAGTTGTACACCAAACTTGGGAGATGTAAAGGTCATTTAACATCAGTGGAATTCATGGGTCAGAAGACCTCCACATGGATCCTAAGAAAAATAAATATGAGGTTTTGTCCAAGCCCGTGCCATCCTGCTTAGAAGAAGTCCACGCATGTTTGGAGTTTGGTAACTCTTATCACTGATGTTTAGATAACTCTTCATCCATTGTGTCTATGATTATTTGGTAACTATGTAGAGAAGCACTGTTTATCTAGGCAACAAAAACAGTGCATGCATTTTGTCCTCCAGAAGCATTCATAGCTCTCAACTCACCCTCTTTTTGCGGGTGTCACCCACCAAAAGCGTCCAGACACCCACCCACCCGCCAGCTCATCTGTTTCACCCTCCTTGGAGCCATAGACTAATTTTTGCCGGGACCCGATTTCGAAATCCTGAAATCGGGTCCCGGCGCGACTCTTCCTGCGCGAATGGGGGCGTGAAAAGCAAGTGAAATGCCTTTCACTCCCCCATTTCCTCTCCCTTCCCCTCCCCGGCGCTCTCCTCCAATGAGAGGATTGTGCCTGGGAGCACATTCCCGACCCCCCGCAAAAGGTCAGCGACATAGAAGTAAGACTACCGTTTTATTTGCTTTTATGGCAGTCCTACTTTTATGTTTATGGCCCGTCTGGATTTTCTTTTTTTTAAATCTGGTTACCTTAGTTTTCACCCGCCTTGGTGTCAAAAAAGGTTGAGAGCTATGAGCATTAACATCAGCACCCCTGTTTTTAAGCATGAACACCCCCTTTTATAAAAAGTACTACATGATAACAGCACCGTTTTTCTAAGCTGATTATAGTAGGTGGTTGAAAACACTGCTTACACATTGCATTTCCCTCTTTCCATTCAAAAATAAAGCCCGTAATGTACCTCTGGAATCCTAATAGCCCTAGAGAAGCATCAGGATTCTGGAACCCTCGTTGTGGATTGGGGTTCTGGTGAGCCATGTCAATAGACTAAGTGGACATTGCGACTCTAGGAGGGACAGTCAGATTCCGCCCGCTGCAGTGAATCGAGAACTGTAGGCATACACAAATGTTTCCCCGGTGAAGATCTTTGTCAAATTTATTTCGATATTGCCACATAAAAAGACTATGCCTCCAAAAAAATGTTATGTTAGATACAGCAGTGTTACTGGAGTTAAAAAAACAAAAACATAATCACGCTACTGTCTGATTACCCCCATAAGACTGCTAAACCAGTTGCCCACTGCGACCAGAAACTGCGCCACTTGTACATTACCACCCTAAAATCTCACATGCCACATTCAAATTACCATCAAAGATTTAGCCCCGAGAAGTTTCACGTCGTACCCATAACGTTAAAACGGACCCATTGTGTTTACATATTTTCCCACAGCATATCAAATGCCACTTTCAAGTCGCCTGCACAGCATTGCCCCAAGGTCAATGTTGAAATGTCCTCAGACAACTGCCCCATCCATCTGACTTTCACGAGCCTGAGACAAATGCCCATTGCCACTTTCACAATTCCACGGAACTTGCCTGATGACACTTTCACAATGGCCCCACAAAAGAACCGGCACACAAATACACCTCCATCAACATTCACAGAGCACACAGACACCATATCCCTTTCCACACACGCACACACACTGCAAAGCCATTTCACTCACTCTCTCTGCACATCTGCATAGAAAATCTTAAAACATCCCTACTGTAGTCCCCGGTGTCTGATACTGCATCCACAGGTTCACACAGACTGGCGGTCAAGAAAGTTCACTTGGTGTTGATTGACTTCTCTGCCATGATAACCAGCCTTATCCAGGAGCGTTGTCACCAAGCCGTGAGTGACACACTACATCCCGCTCAACCTGATTTTAAAATGGGATAGGAAGAGTCCTTCCAACGTCCATTGGGAAGATGACCGGTTGGGCTTGTCTTTCTGCTGGGAGGCTGAGTGTCTGTAAGTCTATGGAGAAGAGCCTGGCAATAGTAGAGCCTTGGAAACCCGCTAGCCTCGAGAGTAGCAAGAACATTCCATATCAGTTCCTGGGATCTCACTGGAGAACCTGCAGCAGTATTCTGGGAAGCACCAGTCTACTTACTCAAAAAACCTACCTGAAAAGGGAGCGGACAGCACATTGGCACAGTCCCATATTGCGCCAGACCACTTATGTTTGGGGCATTGAGATTATTCTGCTTAGTTGTGAAGTTGGGTTGAGTCTTGGTACTCTGCCTCCACTGTGACAGCAATTGTGAACTGTATGAAATTGATCCAAGTTGAGGAGAGTCTGCCATACCATCATGTAATTCCTGAATGTGCCAACTTTGAAACTCGCCTAGTCACCAAAGGTTATTGTCTGCCTGGAAACTGTTTAAAGAAGACCATAAGAAATGTTCTGTTCTTGAGAAAGATTTAAAAACTTAAGAGTAACATGGATATTGACCTTCTTAATACAGAGACGGGTGAGATCCAGTGCAGAAGCATTGTCCCACTTGTGAATTCTAGACAAGGATGGACAATTCTCACATTTGGTGTGGTACATTAGAAAAGGTCTGTTCACAAGAGAAAAAAAAACAGATGCGCAAATTGGCTAAACAAGACCACTTAATAATTCTGTGTATGAACTACAGGGTAGGCGATAGCAACCCTGTATTTAACAGCACGTGTGTGTTGCTTATAAATTATATGCGATTTGACGACTCTGCCCAAAACTTTAGAAAAACTTTGAAGACCCAACATTTTTGAAAGGTTTTGCATATTTTATGAAGGGGAAGTAAAGTTTCACTGGCGGGGGTTCCAAAGTGCATGTTTCCCATTGATTCTCCTTCGACTTTTTTTCTCATTCCTGCAGCCCCCAACATCTGCACAGTTGTGGATGAAATTTGCAAGAGGAACTTGAATCTGCCCACCCCCCAGTGTGCTTTGACAAATTTGGGGCAGATCTATGTCTAAAAGTAGCCAAAAATTAATTTTGGACAGTTGGATGTGCCAGGAAACTCCCTGGACATGCATAGAGCCAACTTGCTCTGCCATCGAATATTAAGTTTCTAGTCTATGGATACTGTCCTGGTTTACTCCAACTGATGGGACCCATATGGGCACATTTAAAGTGGGGCAGCCATGTGTGAGGGGGCAGCACAATTTTGAACAGGGCGCCCTTGTAGTCTGCAGGTTGTGGGGTTCGGGTGAACTCCACACACACACCTAACAGTAAAGAGAGCAATGGTGGTGCCTCATAAGGGAACAATGTACCCGTCAAGATGTTTTTTAAAACAAAATACATGCAGGAGCATTAGTCCACAGGCCAAAGATATAGGTTGTGGATGTACTGATGGTTTGCACCTGAGAAGCCAAGTCCATTAGCGTGTAGTGTTTGAGAGGCGCGTTTCGCAGTGTAGATGAATATGTAACTGGGCAATGTGTTTTGCCTGAGGAGCGAAGGTTCATGGAAGGGATTAGTCAGATGCAGGATTTCGCAGCTTCCGCAGAAGTATTAGGTAAATTATAAGGCCATGATAAAGCTCTTGTCAATACCTTGAATTAGAGGAGCCAGAACAGTTTGCATGTTATGCTCATGAGTCAGATATGGGTCAAGCAAAGCATAAAAAATGTCTGAGCGAATAAAATCACCACTTCCCAACTGTGGCGACATGGGGCTCAGGGTTCAACTTTGCGTCCATTAGGGCCCTCCCCCCACCGGTTCTGAACCTGAGCAACAAAGAGGGGTCAGGGCACGGAGAAGTGGGCTTGACATCTGGTGGCCAATCGGCATCTAAAGGACCTGTAAACATGAACTCAGTATTCAGGGCATTCAATTTGTGTTTGTTAGCTTCTATTCACGAGTCAATTAACAACATGCAGTGAGTGAAATTGACTTCTGTGTCAGTGGAAGTCATGTGGGTCGTCAGCATAAGGCGAGTATCATCTCCACAGTTCAGCTACTGCTTTCCCTGTGCTGGGACTCGAATAGTTTACAGAACGGGAGGATTGTGAATATTGAATGTCAGGGCTGAGAGATCCAATCCTGTGATGCATTTCCAAATTTGGAGCCGGAAAAAAAAGGAATGGTGATTGCCTGTTCTTTATCTTTCAAAAAACATTTAATCCGGCAAAAAATGATGTTTGTCACCCAAAACATGTTGTAGTCTGTCTAACATAATGTAATGATCCACCTTATCAAACTCTGCTGAAAGATCAATTAAGATAATAGCAGCTGCCCTAAAGTGGAGGTATGTTTCCTATGCGAGCCTTGGCGCTTTTTAATTCAGATGTCCTCACAGGTTCCCTAATTGTGTAATGATTGTGAGGTACACACTTGTTAGTGTTTTTCACACCATGTTTTCACTTTATTCAATGTGATTCACATTCATCATATAGATACACGTTACCTCACTTAGTTTATTCCCTTCCGTTATTTCTGGTGACTTTTCTTGGTGAAAGATACAGCATCCTTTAAAAATATGCTTTTTTAAAGGATGATATATCTTTCACCAAGAAAAGTCACCAGAAATAACGGAAGGGAATAAACTAGGTGAAGTAACTTGTGTCTATATGATGAATGTGAAACAAATTGAACAAACACTAGGTGAAGTAACTTGTGTTGAATAAAGTGAAAACATTGTATGAAAAACACTAACAAGTGTGTACCTCACAATCATTACACAATTAGGGAACCTGTGAGGACATCTGAATTAAAAAGCGCGAAGCCTCGCATAGGAAACAAACCCCCACTTTTCTTAAAGTACAGGCCGACAGGTGAAGATTGATCCCTATTGAGCCATGCAGCCACTGACCTCCCACTAAATGTGGGTAAGTCAGTTACTAAGCAAACATAACAAAAGAAAGGAATCCAAGTAGACTAAAACACGGGTAGACCGCACAGACTGATACTATTCACCAAAAGCAAGAAACATTTACTAATGTCAATCATAGTTCACAGATCATCCCCACGTTGTTATGACTACAGTCTCAGTACTGTGACAAGGCTGGAAGCCAACATGTTCAGGGCATAACATATCATTGTTCTGAACGTAGTTTCTAATTCGACATAGGACAGTACTTTCGATTAACCTTGCAATGTATGGAAGATTAGAAATGGGCCTGTCATTTTCTCAAATATCCAGGTTTTCCTGTTTTTTTAAAAAAAAAAAAAAAAGTTAAACAACCGGGACCACAGTGCCCCTTTAAGCGGCCGCTGGGTGTTCTTGGGCCTCCATCCTCCTTGGTCTCATTGAGGAAGGGCACAGGGGCAGGTGCGCAGACCTCTATTGCATCACCATATCTGCAAGCCTCTTCACCACACCACTGATGAGAGGCATTTTTGCCAAACGCCTTAGAGTCCACATCATTTGTTCGTCCCATGTTCACTTATTGTGCTTGCACTTTACAAGTTGCAGAACCCAGGAAGCAGGCTTATGCCGACTATTACAAAAAGTTTAGGCGAAAAACCAGTGATTTTCAAAGCGCGTCCAAAGGCAGAATAGATGATCAACTGGTTGCTTACCTGTCTGAAGCTGATTGGACACCAACACTCTTAATTGTAAGATTTCTGTGCTGGACATACTGCAACTTGATGGAATTAAATGCTTGTTTAATGAAGTGCCGTATCCAGGAGTGTGGTAGAGAAGTGTTAATACACTCTAGCAATGATTTGCAATCACTGAGTGAGATGCAATTTGTTTAAACAATAAAGGTGGGCTGGGATGCTTTGACCTTTTGCTCTTCGATTCTAAACATATAAATCCCTTTGATGATGGGGTGTGGAATTCTCCTAGCCTTTACTATTAGTTCATGGCAGAACGTGCTGTAATATTGTCAATATGGCCATAGTTTTACTTTCAGTTTATGTGAATTTTGTGTACATAATTCTATGCATTTGTGCGAATTTGCACAATACTTGTTTATATTGCTTGCACTGTATTCAATCTATTCCATAGAGTTGCACTCTTGAAATTTGGCACATTTAATGTCAGCTATTTTTGCACACATTACACGACATTTGAATATGTTTTGGAATGTGTGAACAGTAATACGGTTTGTATTTGTCCAAAATTGGGCTATGTATCTATATGTGATTTGTGTAGGTGGCAATTGTGGAATCGGGTTTTCCAGATTTTACTTTTTTTGACGTGTAATAAAAACAACAATGTGGTTCATTCCACGGGTTTTGGTTATTCAAGGAATCCCGTTTGAGCTCCATAAAATAATTGTTATGGTTTCTCGCGAAACACCACTTTGTGCTTGTATAAAAAAAAAAGACATTTTATATGGGACGCCATGGAGGAGTCGTACCCTTTCCAACCCCACATTAATATGTGTTAATATATCCCTGGACGATTCCCAATTGAGAGAGTTCTGAGGAGTCACGAATTGCGTCTTCTTTGCATTATTCGAACCTGTGACTGGGAATTAAAGGCAGAGCTATGAAGCGCATGTTTTCATCGCACAGCCATTTTGCCCACTAAATGACTCGAGAACATGTGCTTCGGGACATCTCTGGGACATGTCGCCTACCAGTAGCAACGTCGGTGCCAGCGCCCAGGACAGGGCACCCTTGTGAAAACAGAGAGCACAGCTGGCATTTTAATGTGTGTGCCATTGCAAAGTTTCCCTGTGAGGCATGGGCACAGGCATTGCAGATGAGACCTCGGGGACTGGCTCGCCAGGCTTTGAATCATACGCAATGCCTCGTTTATTTTTGACTTCTGGAACTCAAAGGTCACAGCCGTGGTCTTTTCGCGGTATTAAAATTCCCAGATTATTGGATATATCCATTTTATTCAAAGGGAAAATAAACCAGGGACAAAAAATACACTTCCCTAGTCGCTAAATTGAGAATTTCACTATTTTGAGGGGCCAGATTACAGAAAATGTGTACAGGTGCAAGTGCAAAGTTGCACAGTATTAGCACTAGGGCAAAGCTTGCCCCAGTGCCAAAAACATTGGGGCCGAGTTAGAAAACCTTTGCAGCATGGCTAGCGCAATTGTGCATGGTGTTAGCACTAGGGCAAACATTCCCCTAGTGCAAAATACATATATGTTTACCATATTGCTAATACCAAACTGTATTAGAACTAGGACAAACTTCGCCCATAAGCAAAAATGCATTGGAGGAATATCTTTTCCAATGCCATGCAACATGGCACTTTTAATGGTGAAATCATTTTCTAATATGTCCCCAATATTTTTGGCACTAGGGCAAACTTTGCATTAGTGCTTATACTGTGAAACTTTGCACTTGCACTGGTGCAAAATCCCTGTAATCTACCCCATGTAGCAAATAATAACGCCCAACAGTGTGCCCAATTGAAATTTAAAGCATGGTAGAATTGAAAGCAAATACATGTATTAATACAAGTTCATACAAATTAACAGGAAATCAACACACCGATTTGCTAATTCTATGGCTACAATCAAGGTGTTTCAGAAATTGTTAGAATTAATCAATTGCAAGTGTCATCTACACTATGGGCCTCATTACGAGGTTGGAGGTAGTCATGGCGCTATTAGCGCCATGACTAGCTCCAATACCAGTACCTTGTCCGGTCCCGTTCAATGGGGATTTACCGGTCTATTCCGACCTTTGTGGGACCGGTAAGTCGCCATTGAAAAAGGCATTCCCCATTCCCATTTCAGCCCCCATTGCGGTACCGTTATTAGCTCTGAAGTCCCTTAACGGGTCCCTTCCATAAAGGGACCTGCTAAGGGACCTCGTAGTAGGGCGGTAAGGGATTACCGGCACCGGTGCCCTTACCTGTGCCGGTAATCCCTTACCTCCCACCTCGTAATGAGGCCCCATATCTGTAGCCATTTAGATTGTCAGCATGTAGATGACACATACATGAACTGTATTCTCATTCAGAGATGAATTTAAACATGTTTTAGGATGATAACATAATGCCTAGAAAATTGCAATGAATGCACAGTAGAGTATTAATGCTGCCAGACAGTATTCTTGTGCTGGCAGGGACAGCTCCACACTTCGTGTGAGCATAGCACTCAATACAGCCTTTTACATGGAGACATATGGAAACAGTGCACTCCTGCAACACTGCCCTCAAACCCTTCCTTCCGTTACTTGGAAGCCTTAACCCGTATGTCCTATGTCACATTCCATGTTGCAATTTCCATAAACACAGAGTACTTCTTTCTTAGTCTGATGTGTCAGTCTACGTCTTGAGTGTGGCACAAATGTGGAGACATTGGCTGCCATGACTACAATGCCTGCTGGGGCTTCTCTAAGTGGCACAAGAAATATGATAAAGAGGTACTGATGTTTAAAGTTTTTGGTGCCCAAAGGAGAGTGTGGCTCCTAAGGGGCACCAGCCTCGTAAGTCATTCATGGCTAGTGGTCTTGTGAACATGTTTAGTGGTGGGGCATTGAGGTAAAAAGCTACACAATTTACAATTGCTTCTGTAGGGTAACAAATTCAAAAAAACAGAAGGTGCCAGGATGCCAAGAGTACACAGGAGGATTGTACAGCATGTCCATAATGCCAAGCCCCGCAATATATGCCAGCATTCTCACTGGAAATATTTTCATAATGCCGTGCCCACAATGAATGCCAGCATTATTACTGTAACACACTTTCATGATGACATGCTCAAAATATATGCCAGCATTGCTAGTGTAACAACCTTTTGTGATATTGTTATGACCAGGGATCAAGTCGAGGGTACGTGCATTGGGAAGCGTCTGCCTACATTTTTCAGAGGGTGGACGTCATCCCCCATGAGGTTGCGTGTAAAACTGTAAACTTGTATGGTTTTTTTCACATTTATTAGTTTAAGCATAGCTTGGGGATTTGAGTTCAGCGATCAGGCACTTCACCACTGCTCTATATATCTAGTGACAAGGGGCAAACAACTGAAGGTGAAATGTTACATTTTGGGAGTGAACTCACCAGGGAAAATATTTGAATTGATTTATGAGGATTAAAACATGCACACTTTTTAGGAAACATTTTCAAACACTATTAGAAACAACTATACTCCCTTGCTTTTTTGTTTGTGTTGATTTTATGAAAAGCAAATGCCCATTTGTCCTGTGCAATTTTAATGGTTATGCAAAGCCAGTTGAATGAAATGTGCATATTTCACCTTGACATGCTGTTTTATTGTGACATCACATCCCATTGTGCATCATAATGAGTCCTCCCACTTTGTTTTTTGGAACTTGACTCCTGGTTCTCACAATATATTTCTTTATATAGATTGATATTTATTGTTTTTCATACCAGACACTGGCATCTATGTACTCAACTGTAGATCAAACTCTTGGTTCACCACATCACCCCGTCCCCCAAATTAGTGTGTTAACACTGAGCTATCCTCCAGGCTCAATCCCAGCCAGCATTGCCAGTGCAACACTCTCATGATGCTGTGCCAGTCTTCCCAATATAAAATTCTTCTGCTTTGCTGCACTCAAAATACACGGCAACAGCTCCACTGTTAAATGCTTTGAAGATGCTTTGAAGATGCTATGCCAACTATTATTGCAAATGTAAGACACTTTCATGCTTTTGTGCAATCCGTCCCACACTTAAACACGTTCATGATACTGCACCCACAATATAGGTCAGCAATGCCACTTGTGATGCTGCACTCACAATATTTCCAGTAAACTCGGCTGTGAGATTCATCACGAGGCTCAAGAATACAGTGGCAGCTCTCCTCGGTTCAGAGGGGCTGCATGTCTATCTGTACTTCAACGGCTGGCTAGTCAGGGCCTCGTCTCCAGAGCAGGTACAAGCCTCAGCAGACAGGCTCATCTCCACCCTATTTGGCCTGTGGTTTTCATTCAACTGCCAGAAATCTCAGATCACCCATGGAACATATAGAACGGACGGAACGGATGGAGTGGATGGAATGGATGGAGTGGACGGAACGAATGGAGTGGACGGAATGGATGGAGTGGACGGAACGGATTGAGTGGACGGAACGAATGGAGTGGACGGAACGGATGGAATGGATGGAACGAACGGATGGAACGGATGGAGTGGATGGAACGGATGGAGTGGATAGAACGGATGGAGCAGATGTAACTGATGAAGCGAGTAAAACACATGGAACAGTTCGAACGAATAAAAAGGATAGAACAGATGGAACACACTAAACAGATGTGAAGGATGAAATGGATCAACAGATTGATGGAATAATTTATGTAGATGAAAGATCCAATAACGGAATGGAAGGAAAGAATAGTAAACTGAATGATGAACCAGACAAAATGTATGAACAGACGATACTGAGTGAACCGACAGAGTGAATAAAATGGATAGAATTGATGGTACAGATGAGCGCTCCATCTCAAGCGCCTTACTGAAAACCACCATATCACACTATCACGCTTACTGTCTCCTATACACCACCGCTCAATTAGAACACAGCGATACTATGACACATTCGATATAGTTGTTCTCATACTAATACCCGCCACATACTCCACTTCATCCTAATTAAACACAGCTAGCTGATCACACACCGCTAGCCTAAGCGTCTCCTCAGGCCTAACGCAGCCACAAACCAATCAACCCACCAGAATGAACACATATTCCTGACCTCCCAACCACCACACCTACCGCTAAGAAGCAGCTATCATGCAAATGCCACACCAGCTGCACACATATCCGGTGCAACCACGCACCTTATGACTCCCTCTCTCTCTCTCTCTACTGACTTGAACTAGGGTGCCTGATGGCGTTCAATTTACCAGTGCCTTGAGATCATACCAATGATACATAAGGCGCTATATAAATGCAAAGTAACATAACATAACATAACATAACATATGCCAGCATTCCCACTGTAACACATGTTCATGATGTCAAACCCACAAGAAAATGCCCACATTATCACTGTAACACACGTTCATGATATTGTGCTATAAATAAATGGCAGCATTCTTCCTGTAAAAATGCTTTCATTATGATACACTCAATAGAAATGTCAGCTAGCTTGTGCTCATGCAATACACTTTCATTATGCTGTGCTAGCCAGCCCAAGTAAAACACTTTCATTATGCTGCTACCACAATACACTCTATCGTGGATGCTGCTAACATGTTCAGGATCTCCAGTCTACAATATATGCCAGAATTGGCCTGTAAAATCCTTTAATGATGCCCCACTCACTATATATGCCAGCTTTCCCAATGTAAAATGCTTCATTATGTTATGCCCAAAATAATTTCCAGAATTGCCCTGTAAAACACTTTCATGATGCCTTTGGCCAATATGAAATATATGCCAACTTTGACACTTTAATAATTGTTCTTGCTATGGTGCAAATGCACCTTTGCAGCCCACAAACACATTGAAATCACACTCATGCCCTTAAACACACACAGACATATACATAGATATGCACACAAACTCAATCATTCACTCACTCTCTCACTCACACGTGCATGTTCATTCATACTCTCTGTCATACACAGACACACGCATATAAACACTTTAGCATTTTTTAAATACATTTTCCTGTACAGATTGGCCCTACACTTCTCTCTGGCTTGACACAGGTGGTGGACATTTTACGATGTGTGGGACAGGCAGAGATGTTAACTTGTTTGCCTTGCAACCTGGGAGCTGTAACACAACGAGCCTGTGTGTGCAATGTAATGCAATGGAATGGATATGAACGCGGGATCTTGGAATGATGTAGGCCTGGAGATGCTACATGAAGCATCCAGACGCTCCCCAGTCCCTCACCATCGTAAGGGCTCTACTGCTCTCCAGGAATGATGGTGCACCCTGGGCGACTAGTACAGCGTGCCTGGAAAGTGGCACACCGGAATTATGATTCCCAGAGTTTCCCAAGGCTTAAGGGGTGGAAGAGTATGGGTCCAACCTGGTTGAATGGATAGGAAAAAGCTCAGTCTTTCTGCCAAAGAACAACATCTTGGAAGTGTGTTATTCCCTGGCAAAGGGTCCAACCGCAGTGCTCAATCATTGAATTTACCAAAGTGGAGCCTTTCAAGCAATTATGGGCCCTGTGGGTAACCCCACTATAGTATAAAGGTTAGAAAGTGAGGTGTGTGTGTGTGCGATAGGATTTAAAACGTGGGAGGTGAAGTGCAGTGCATGGTGGAACAGTGAAGAGTGAGCAATGCGAAGGAGAGGTGCAGAGAGGAGGCAGCAGAAGTTAAAGAGGAACAGAACAGATGGGAAGGAGAGAATACCAGAGAAAGTGAAAAGGAGAGCAGGTATGGGAGATGAAGAGGATCAGTAGCAGATGTGATGGAGGTGAAAAGGAGCACTAAGCAAATGAGAAGGAGAAGGAAATGAGAAGACGAGAGAGAGAGAGAAGAAACGTGTTAAGGAACATAGAAAGACAGTGCATTGGAGCTTCAGAAGAGAGGAGGGGAGGACAATCGGAGTAAAGCAAGGGATGGAGAAGGAGCAGGCCTAAGCTTGACCATACATTGAAGAGGAGAAAGGAGCAGGAGGGGGGGGGGAGGAGGTAAAGACCAGTGAGGAAGGTGCTGGAAGAGATAAGGAGAACGTTCCAAAGGAGAGGGAGTGCAAAAGAGGCAGTTGCCCAGGACCTGAGCTCATGGAAAGTGGTCTTGCTTGGTATAGGAGCAGCTCTCCGGGCTGTCTGTGACCGTATAACAAGGGGTTAGGCCAACAACCTCAGGGCCAAATGTAATCTTGGCAAATATCATGCAGACCCAAGGCATGGCCCACATTTGGACAACGCAGATCATTATGCTTTTACATAACAAGATGTGTGACACCCTGACAATTTCTCTGACAGCCATGCAAGAAAGGTCAACAGCCAAGAAAGATTTGTGGGTCACATACACCACAAATATTGTGAATGTTGTTTTATTCTCTGGGAAGACGTAGTCTAAAGGATATAGGAAAGGACTATGGATCACAGTGCAATATAGAAACCGTGAACATTGTTCATCGTATGTCGTTCTGTTGAAATACTACTGAGTGACATCAGTTAAAACGAATCCCTTTCTTCTCTGTTTTTTGTGTGACGAAAAACCTTGAATATTTGAACTTGGCTTCTCGTTGTCTGTTGATCCTTCAGCAAGGTATCAGCTGCATTGATTACCTTTACCAACTCCAACACCTAAACTAATGATTGTTTTATTTTGTTTGCAAGTGCCTTGGCCAAGTTGGTGTCGGGCGGGGACGCACTGGGAAGCCGAGGAGGGTCTCAAAGCGGAAGGTTGGCCACTGCATTGTTTCATTCGGAGCTCTCACAACAGAGTGTCTGGATCCCTAATGTCAATGAGGTGTGCTAGTCCAGATAACTGAAGTGGTTAACGCTTGGTGGTTAACGTTCACTGCAGGATTGTGTGACCTCTGAGCTCTGAGCACTTATCCTACATACTCCATAAACATGAGCCAACGTTCTTCTACAGAACCATTGTATTGCTTCAGAATACAAAGTTCTGTAATGTATTCCATTGATAAATGCAGACTTCCAATATTGAAGGGAATGATTTCTGGATTACCTATTGTCTCCTTACTTCTCCCTCCCTTGATGTGAAGTTCATATGGGTCATTTTTATTATACTATTTTATTTTTATTTTTCATAGAGGTTATCGTGCACCACATATTCAATGTAGAAAGCATCTAAGTGTGTACCAATTAATTTAAGATTAACTCTAGAGTTCTTGCATAGAAACCAGTGGAAGTATAGATATAGGTACAAGGTAGCAAAACTATTGAGGCAGCAGGTAACATAGCATACAATTACATTTCACGCAAACACAGTAGGGGGTATGTTCAAGAGGAATATTTAGAAGTGCAGGGCGATCTGGGTGGGGTAACATGCCGGGTGGTACAGTTGTCACGGTCATACTGAAAAGTAAGTGGCTACTTTGTACTCTGATGTCAGGGTGAGGGTGTTCCAGATTTTGATAAATACAGACATTGCAGGGATTGTTTTCTATTCAACTCTGTTTACATTTGTAATTTGCATGTGTATGTGTTTTCTTTGTTGGGTTAATTGGATGGAAAGTGTGTAGCTGTAGTCAGGACATGATGCACACATGCTTTCTGAATACAGATATGTTAAATGTTATGTTAAAAGGTTTCATACCGAGGCACAGCGCAACCAACAACAAAAAAGTCAACCTGGCGCTCTGATTGAAAACACAGGTATCACATAAAGAGGGAAACTAGAAGAGTAGAGTTTTCAGAGCTTTCCTGAACTGTAGATGGATCGGGCAGGCACGAAGGGCAGCTGGAAGGGCATTCCACAACCTGGCCGCGCTGACCAAAAAAGAGCGGCCTCCAATTCTTGCTCGGCAAACTCTAGGGGCAGCCAGAAGGGAGCAGTCCGCAGAGCGCAGAGCCCGGGTCGGCATATAGGTCGACATTTCAACCGCAGATACTCTGGGCCAGAAGCATAGAAAGCCCTATGCACCAAACAAAGGGATTTGAAAAACACACGCTTAGCCACTGGGAAGCAATGGAGAAACCTGAGAACAGGTGAGATACATTTCAATTTGGGACCATACAAGGGTCCCTTTAGCTAGCTTTACTTGTTCTGATGACCTGTAAATAAGGCTACAGGCCAGAAGAATGACACTAGCAGCCCTCCATGCTGGCAACATTCCACCTTAAGAGCACCCCTATCTTCTATCCCTGAGCTGCAGAAAAGTGGCCATCGCCATGCTGGTCCAGTTGCTGGCTACTTGCCCCTCCACACACACCCTTCTTTCACATCCCCGCCAGCACACACCTCTCCCATCTGCCTCCCCCACTCCAATCCTCCTCCCAACATACACGCGTCCGCTGAGCATTGTCCTTGCAACTTTTTTGACACGGTGTGCTGCACACTTGACTCCCCCTGGTGACAATGTGTGTACTGGCATCTTCCCACCGTTTGGCAGTTCCACTGCAGATTGTATTAAATACACGAAAACTCTTTTGACGACCCTATTCAGGACTCGTTAGAGATTTGAGGGGTGCTTTTTGCGAGCGCCTGTTCAGGTATCCTGGTTATTGTCCACTTTCCTCATTAACATGGCTCGATGTAGATCGCCCTCGTGTGAAGAGTGGAAAGGCGTTCCGTAAACAGGTGGGCTGTAGGCGAGCATTCATTGGGACTGAAATGAAGGAACGGGAAGATTGACGGAAAAGCATTACCCATTGCTTGTATGCCCTCTTTAACCATTGTGGCCCATTTAACACGTGTGTGACAGTGTGCTGGTGGCAATGAAAAGTGGGCATAGGCAAATTGTGCTTGTTCATGTGCAAACGGCATTGACTCAGAGTGGATGTTTTTGCACCTCTTTTATTGGACACCTAAAACTCTATGTACCCACGTTCTGTCAAGATTCCAGCCATTATGCATACCTGTTTCTTCTTCTTAAAATGGCTGCCCAGATATGCATTATTGCTATTTAAAATGAGTCTATAGTGCTATTAGAGTATGAAATGTATTTGTTTAAGCCTCAGCCTTGATTCAGACCAGTTAAAGAAGGGTGGGAAAAGGTGATGTGAAACAACAGATTGCTAAACAAAAAGATGTTTTACAATGAGGATACTATTTACAAGATAAGAATTGATTATTCAACCATTGTATAATTTTATAAAGCCGCCATAGCTGGCTAATAGTTAGCAAACACATATTACAGATGGACAAATACATGGGCCTCATTACGACCCAGGCGGTAAGGGGTTAACAGTGCCGTAAAAGGTGTCGGCGCCGTTAAACCCTTACCGCCTAATTACGAGGTCCCTTTGCGGGTCCCGACCTTAACGGCTGGTCTTACCAGCCGTTAAGGAAAGAAGCCGCAAAGGACTTTCGAGGTAATTACAGTACCGCAATTTGCGGTACCGTAATTACCGCCTTCCCCATTCCCATTGAGCCCTATGGGGGCAAAAATGGGAATGGGGAAGGGCCAATGGTGAATGGGGAATCACCGCCCTGCCAACCTTGGAATGGGGCGGTAATTCCGCCATTCATCATGGCGGAGTTGATAAAATACCAGCGTCAACCATGGCGCTAATAGCGCCATGGTTAACGCCAGGGTCGTAATGAGGTCCAATGTCATTTTATCAAAACCTCACAATATAAATACACATAAAATATCATAAAGTGCAGTGTACAAAAAGTGTTTGTGTCCACCAGCACAATCCCACAGGGGCTGATTGATGATGGAGGAATCTCTGTGCGCCACTAATAGGCGTGGGTCAACAGTATATGTACACCCTAAAGACAAAACCCTCAACGTAGCTGTCCTGATGAAAATGAAACAACCATAATCAAATGGAAACAACCACAGTCTACTAGGTGAGACAGATTTAACACCTGTCTTCCAGATTTTAATAGCACTCTTCTGGACCTGTTCCTCCTAGTTTCAGCATCCCTTCTGTATGAAGAAAAGGTTGTCATCAGTCCAGGTGTGTCCATGTACATTTCATCACAAAAAGTGCATGGATTTGGTCGGTTCTCCTAAATTGATCGACCAAACTGGTATCTCTACTTCATCAAGTCGTGTTCAGATTTAGGTACTTCCAGCAAGTGGCGTTCATATGACACTCATGTAGATTGAACCAACTGGGGAAAACCCATGGTGATGGTTAAAGCGCTCCTGTTCGCCCAGGTTAACTCCACCGTTCTATGGATTCACATGAGCCAGTGAGCGCGATGTGCAATCTCGGCGCCTCAAATGCTGCATATGAATCAACAGATTGGCAGATGTTGAGACAGAACTGTGGCATTCAAAGCAGTCTTTGTATTTGATAATTCAGGGCTACTTACTGTTAAAGAGCTTGCATGTATCACATGCTTTAGGTATATTATTGAGATATTTATTGTTTGGAAATAAACATTCAATTGGCTCCATCAACAACCAGGGGCATGTCCCCGTGAATCCCTGTGACTAACCCCTAAACCAGGCTAGAAAACTGCATTCTTGACTGTGGTGCCAGACTTAACACTGCCCTATGTCTGGCAGGAAGATCTCCCTGGTTTGCAAATAAAAATTATTCAGCCACAAAACCTCAGGACACAATAATAGTCCACCATGTGCATGGGTTAATACGCTCAAAAAGGCACAGATGTATTCCAGACATTTGCGGCGGGCGGGGAACAACTTGTGTGAGTCTCGAAAGCCTTTGGTAGATGGCAAAGTAGACATTACGGCTGGGGTTTCCCGCAGTTAAATTGCCTCTAAAATGGTCATATCATGTTTAAGGGTTATGTAAATTCAGAGCCCTAGTTTTGGTAAATTAGCTTAGCTGCTTTCATGGGGCCTGCTTCGCCTGCAAGCTTAGAGCCGTGGGTTTACAACGAAGGCTTACACTATAGAGCTCATTTTCACTGAGCTGTAAAGCAAATCACACGTGTAAAAATCATGCGTAAGATTTTAAAACGTGATTTTCTCCACGGCTCATTTTCAACCATTTGTATGGCAGAAAGGAGGCATACAAACTCTCCAGCATTTGCGTCAACATGTATTTTCATGCTGCCGCAAATAAACGGGATCCCTTTTGCCCTGCACTTATGCACTCCGACATGCAAATGACCAATATTTGGAGGCAGACACCTGCTTACATTGAAGTGTTAATGTAACTCGCTGTCAACTACACGTGGACTCGAAAATTAGACCCTTTATATTTGATAGTAATTCACAACTGCACTAATGCTGAAACAGAAGTGTGATGCAAAGCAGGGCTGGCAAACATGTTTCTCCATTCTGCACAATCTCCTGGGGATTGCCTCACATTGGCACAATCGTGAAACTTGTTGTTGCTATTTTCATACTTTTCCCTTGATGCTACCTAGCTTTGGTTCAAACATTGGAACCAATGATGGACTCAGCACATTCCAGTCCAGATTAAGGACAGGTATGAATGAATTCCTATTAAAGCTATTTAAACTGGAAGAATTGCACTGGAGGTTGGGTGCATATATTTACTGTCTCTTTCTGATAGCCCACATGAGCTGGAACTGTGTTTCCATTGGTTTTGCTGGTAAAGGAGAGTCAGAACGTTGTTCACTAGGATGTGGCAGCCTTGTAATGCAGGACATGTTTAACATTTGACTAGTTCAATCTCAATCTGGTTCTTTCCAAACTGGATTACTGTAACAGCCTCTTCCTAAATCTACCTGCCTCCACTCTCCGCCCTCTACAACTAATCCAGAACAGGACTGCGAGACTTGTCCTTGGCCTCAAGCCCTGGGATCGTATCTCTCCAGCCTTGAAATCCCTTCATTGGCTCCCAGTGGATGCAAGGATTAAATTTAAAACCCTCTGCATTGTCCACAAGGCTTTCTGGGGCCTGGGTCCAAAATACCTTCAACCATCCCTCCGTAAATACCTCCCCTCTCGAGCCCTTCGCTCCTCTACTTCAAACTCCCTCAGGGTTAGTCATTTTGCAAAAAAACGAGCTGGGGGTAGATCTCTGTCTTTGGCTGGTGCCTCCCTTTGGAACAGCCTCCCGGCCACCTTGAAACTCGAGGAAAAACATCTTTGGTTCCTGAAACTTCTCAAGACCTTCCTCTTTGCCTCTGCCTTTGCCCCCCTTCTCCCGTGTTGATCTGTTTCTTCTCATGGCATTGTGCACCTGGCCACCCTCTGTTCTTTCGGGCCCAGGTATCTGCTCATCCTGCCACCCTCCTGCATTGCCTCCGGGCCACCATCTGCACTAGAGTTCTGTATCTGTACCCATACAGTCCTCCTCCCACGTTTCTTCTGCACTTATCAGATATACCTTTCTGTCTAACTTTCACCTGCCACTTGCTGGATGCACTACCGTGGTTTAAAGCCCTTATTTATTATTTATTCTATTTAATATTTATTTATGTTTCCTCTCCTCTGCTTCACACTTTCCACTCACCCCCCACCCCCTGCACTTCTCCCCCATTTTCCTTTCTCTTGCACTTGTGCTTTCTTAAATGTCACTGGGCCTAGTAAGATCGCTGTTTTCTGTTTTTTCTTTGTTCCCCTCCCTTTCTGCCTGGTCGCGCTCTGAAACACTTCTGTACCAGCGTGATATAAATAAAATATCATTTCATTTCATTTCAATACACAATATAGGTTTGTAGACCAACGGAGGGAGTCATTATCGTGGGATAATGATCCACCACTGAGTTATCGTCTGAGGTAAAGCCAAGAGCCATGAATTGGGGAGGGATAATCATCCCATGCGATAATAACACCCTCCTGAGGCCTATATGGATATTAGGATACCAGGACATACTGGTAGTAGCATTACATGGTTTGGTGAAGTAAAACATTTTATTTTAATATTGGGTATAGTAAATAGGTATCTGAGTTAGTAAATTACAAGTGGGTTTTGTAGTATTGAAATAACATGATTGTCCTCATTAATTAAGCAATTTAGTTACAAACTAGGTTGAACTGAAACAGGTTTACCATGAGCAAGCATTTGGTGGCATGTAAAAGTAAACTGTTTCTCAATAAGAAAGGAAACGTTGTTTTCACATGTTTCAACTTTCTCTTTTGTATATTAAATAGGACGTTACAGCAAAGAAAGGTCCTTTCAAAGAAGAAGTGTCTTGTTGAGAGTAATCTTAAGCTTGTCTGGAAATTGCATTGTTGTTTCACTGGCTGCTTTTTAAGATAGACGGTTCAGAACGAACGTTTTTTTTTTTTTTAAAGGAAAGGGAAAGGGTGGGAGGAAGATGGATGCCTGTGGTGAGGGAGGCAGCACGCGGGTTCCATGCAATGAGGGTAGAGATCAGAGATTTCAGCCCTCAATCAGCGCGACTTGATTGGCTGCCCCTTCACCCCACCCCCCTCCAGCCTCAGGGTGCTAAGACTCAATAACTACATTACACGATAATGATGGCACTTGACAACATCCTTTCCTGTTGACATGGTGGTCACTGTAAATTTAAATGAGAAATCTAAGCCTAAAATGCAGAAAACAGTGAGATGTGTAAGAGAAATGCCTTAGTATGCTTTACTCAATCCCCAATGCAGCTGCACATAGCTTTACATGTCCTGACTGCACGTATTCTTGTTTCTGATTACAATCTGCTACAGCTGCCCAACCCCACTATCCTCATCCCCAGGATAACCAAACACAGCATGCGTTGCCTCCACACTCTCGCCACATGCACTGATGCAAACAAGGGATGGTCACTCAATGCACAGGATGCGTTTTGGGAGAACATCATAGAACATATTGTGCCTCTAGCATGGTATTCCATAACACTCTGTCCCGGGAGCCGTGTTATAATTAACTTGGTTAAAACCCCTCAATATGTGCATCCACTTTGCACCACAGATGTCACACAACTGCTTGCAGAGCTAAGCTCCTCTTTGCTGAATTACTCATTTGGGAGGGAGGTATTACTAGGAGACCTTGAACTTTGAAATTGTCTTAGAAAACTTAAAGCGGACTTATTTCATTAACATTCTCAATATACCTGACATTAAAAAAGGTTGAGGGACATGAACTCTGTGACGGATGCTTAAGAGGGCTGAGCTATCTTGGCTCCTATTACCACTTCCATGATCCTATGAGTTCATAACACTTTGAGAACCCAAAGGTTTGCTAGAGAATGTTGTGCCGGTAGAAGGCCCTATAAACTAGCCCTTTCTGTGAAAACAAACCACCGACCAAAGTCATCATTTCTACCCTTAGCAATAATTATCTTTATTTCGTTTTTTTTCTTCCAAATCCAACTTTATTAATTAAATTAAAGTATAATAACAACAAAAAAGGTACGAAAGAAAGGAAGATAACTTACCCAACTCCCCCACTAATATTCAAGGAACTTCTCACACTTATCTCCAAAATAACATCATTCATAATTCCCAAGAGCCTTACTCACATGATAAAGCAGAACATGTATGATTTGATACCCCACCCCAGTCACGGTCAGGTTCCATCAACCAGAAACACAGAGGCTGAACATTACCCAGAACATTAGTTTTAGCTTATAGACATCCTAAATGTTTGAGCATCCTATTGTTATATTCACATCTCTCTATCCGTCTCATACTCGTATGCAGATTCTAAAACAAAATTCCCATCTTACACCCCGCTGACCCCTTCCTAATGTCTCAATTAACGTTCCTTTAGCTGAAGGACTGAGAAGCTAATCAATCTATTAACAATCAATACATTCCCCTTGTGGTACAACCATCTCAGTGTCTGAATCACGTGGAATTCCATATTTATCTCTAAAAATCGCTTGTTCCCATTCCACATTCACAGTTGATTAGATCAATACATTTGTTAATATTGCCATCCTGTAGATATCTCACAGCTGCTCTTTCTTTGTGGGCAGATCAAGAGGCATCATGCTATCACCAAAAAAAATCATGCTGCCAAAAGCAAAATTATGCATCACTTGCGGAAGTGAGTAGCCAAATGAATCTACCCATTGGAGGGCCAAATATCACCAATAATAGATCCATGGTGCTTGAGAATCCCACGAGGACTGTCCTTAAAGTAATGCTTGTTCCTACCACATATGCCAAAATGGCCCTGCCTCTCCACATTTCCGACAGCACTTAAGGCTCACATTTAGGAACATCCTGGCCATAACCTGAGGAGTGTACTGTCACCTATAAAACAACATTATTTCACCTGTCTTAAATTGGCATGGTGTAGAAGATGAAGATGCTTATTTCAAATATGTCAAAAGCTATCTGACAGAGGTATCCCAGATCCATTTTCTGTTCTTTTCAGGACCTGTGTAAGTACCCCTTCTTTGCTATTGTCAAAGCTGTGGACATCTGAGAAAGTGAGATCTAGATCCTAGCAAGTATCTGCAATTGCCTCGTTCATTTTTTAAAATTAGAAATACAGACGGTGGTCTCTAGCCAATCACTTTCTCCAGTTTGGGAAGGTCAAAAATATAAGAGCATTTTGGCAAAATGACAAAGGAGAACATGTAAAGGAAACATGCACGAACACTGTGCATTGACAAAGCACCTGTGGAGCTGCAAACGCCATTTCCTTATTATGAGGACTTTGGGGCAAGGACCTCCTATGTCGAATATACAAGCAAACTCAACCCCATGTAGGGTATAAAGAACACTGGTCTGCTGTTCCCTCACATTAGATGGGAGCAGGCAAAGGGGTAGTTCAGGGAAGAGTTGGCACACAGCTCATCAGCTTAGTTGCATCAAGTGGGAGACTGTGTGGGTAGGGAAGGAAGCAGAAGTGGACTGTGGCGATGCCATGGATTATGTGGAGCTCCATTGCGGGTGAGCCTTGGCAAAGAGATCTCGGTCAGAGCAGTCAAGTTATTCTGAGATGAAGGCAAGCATAAGGCTGCTATGCTTTTCTTTATCTGTGGGATCGGTTTCTGGCAAGGAAGCCCTTCCCTTCCCAAAACACCCCAGGAAATATTGACCCGTGGCATAGTCACAGGCTGAAGGATTCTCCACCAAGCTGAGATGTACATCCGCACATGAGCCCTAGATGCTGGCTGCACGGGAAGATTGAGCCCCGCGGTGCACACAAGAGTGGGAAACCGGTTCCATTGCTGCCAGCAGGGAAGGACCAGCAGATGCCTGACTTCTCATGCCTCTATCCGGCCATCTTTTCTGCATGTACTCCACAATTCTGCTTGCAACTCTTGCAGGTGCATAATACCAATGAATGAAATGTTTAGGATTAAAAAACAAAACAACTGAATTCAGTACAAAATTATTTAAACCAGTCAATGTATATCACACAGCTTGGAAATAAAACACGCTCTTTAAACGGACATTCAGGAAATCTCTCACCATCTTAAACAGCTTTTCTATCCATAAATGCATGGACACTGCTGAAACAGAGCTTCGGTAGGATGCATTGCTTATGCATGATGACGCAGCTGACTGCCATATATTCATTCACTCTGACAGTGATCAAAGCTCTCCAAGACAAGTGGGGTTATTACGACTTGGGCGCAAAGGGATACCGGCACGGGTAATGACACCGGTGCTGCTAATCCCTTTGCGCCCTGTTCCGAGGTCCCTTTGCGGGACCCTCCCTTAACGCCTGGCTTTACCAAGCGTTATGGACGGGACCGGCAAAGGGATACCGGGGTCAATAACGGCCCCGCAATCGGCGGTACCATTATTGCCGCCTTCCCCCTTCCCATTGAGCCCTGTGGGGGCTCAAATGGGAATGGGAATGGCTCTGGTGAATGGGGAATTACCAGTCCCGCCAACCTCGGACTGGACCGGTAATTACTCCCTTCACCAGACCGGAGTCGGACCGATTTTGGAGGCAGCCATGGCGCTAATAGCCCTCCAAACTCGGAATGAGGCCGAAGACCTAAAAATGGCCCAATGAGCTATTCTAAGACATTCTAAGAATTATAATAATGTATTACTTAAGAAATAAGCCCCGATATGCAGGGGCTGTACCGAGTCTGGTAAAGCCCTGGGGCCCATAGATACAGGCCCAAGTGAAGTGAGGGCCTTAACGAAGGCCCCGGGGCTTTACCGGACTCAGTAATGCCCCCGCAACCCGGCCCGCAAGACCAGGGTACTAAGGAACAGAAAAACTAAATTTTAAAGAAATGGCTGCCGGGGAAGGGAAGACCGAGTCCGTTTTCCCTTTCCATGGTGGCCATTCAAAATAACTAGAAAAAGGTAAACAAATAAAATGGCTGCCATGCAAAGGGAGAAGGGACTACAAGTAGTCCCATCTCCTTTTTCATGGCAGCCATTGAAAAAAATTGTAAAAGTAAACAAACAAAATGGCCACCATGGAAAGGAGGGAAGAGACTATGTGTAGTCCCTTCTTCCTTTCCATGAGGGCCTTTTGCAGATCGGGAGCGGACGCGATGTGGACATAAGCGTTCCAAGCGCGTTCACTCCTGAAATGACCAAAAAAAAAAAAAGTGGGGTTGGGAGGGCAGGAAGAGGATTGTTAGGATTGGGTGGGCGTAAGGAGATGGAAAACACCTACTTTTGTCCCTGACGGGGGAGGATGGCAGACTTCAGTCATTTGGTGGCTTGGAGCGGGGATTACCCCAATCCGAGCCTCCTCATTGGCTGAGGGGCTGCCACACCCATTGCCGGGGACACAAAGAAAAGGAACGTCAGGAGAGGGATTCCCGGTCGGGTAAAGCCCCGGCGAGGGCCAATAAGATTTATTGTAACAATCTGATTGTCCCTCGCCCGGTTTTAATGCAAATTAAAGACGTTTTACACAAAGCATGATAAGAACAAACAACGAAGCAATACTAAAAATTGATGGCAGAATTAGTATAACATTTTATTCCAGTGGCTGAAAAAGTCAACAGGTGAGAGAAAATGTCCTCCAAAACTTCATAAGTGTCTTAATAGGATTTTTACCGAGCAGAGCTTTCAACTGAAATGAGTGTGGTTGGGGACTGCACTGGTTTAAAAAAGAGACTTCATTGCTCAACAAGCATACTCAAAGGCTTAGTCATTTGGCCTTTTGAAATTACTTTAATTACTTTAATTAGGAACTGGAGGCTGCCTGAGTCTTACTATCGCACCTAGAAACTCTTGTGTGCAGGCGCGTTATAAATGCCACATCATATCATGTCATTAAGAGGAAGCATTTATGTATTGGTGCAGCAAGTTTCCCGATAGCCACTTTACTTGGGAGGCTTACCGTTACACTGAGTGGGAGCAAGGGCTGATGAAAGACAATAACAGTGTCACCTCCTCGAATTTGGTTGGCTCTAACTCTCAGTCAACTTCGACATTTACAATGAAACATAGGAATCGATTTTTCTCATGTTTTTGTCAGTCACATGTGCAGTCTGATTCTTAGTATGTAGGATGTTGACCTATTCCAGACTATACAGCTTTTCCAGTGCAATGTCTGCATTCAACTATTCATGCCTCGTAGCATGGAGTAGCTCCACATGAGTGTTCACCCCAAATCAGAGGATTTTGGACAGATTGGGCCCAGTGCTGTTGCTCCTGCAAAAAAATGCAATCCACCAAAATCGGTAGGGAGGCCTTGACACTGCATGCATGCATTGAAGTGCCTAGGAACCTGGGATTCAATCTACATATACCCAGAATCACTAAGACATTTCTACACGGATTAGAGACCTGCCATTAAAGCCAGAAATGGTCTCACCAACCTGCTCCTGCTTGGCCTGGCACTTCCCCACAATAAAAAATGTTGCTCAGGAAAAAAACACATCATTACGAGTAGGCCGGTCCAGAAATAAAGTGCCGGTAACAATGCATTCTGGCACTTTTCCGGAACGGCCAACTCCGAGTCTGCTGTTAGGAAGATCAGGTCCTTACCAGCAGAATAAAGCCTGAATCACCAGCACCGTCACACCACACACCTAACACTGCTCGCTTCAGCTTTTCCAAAGTCTCGTCCCTCGAAGTAGAAAAAATAATTCTTAGCCTTAAACCCTCCAACTGCAAAGGTGACCTCTGCCCCCCACAAATCATTAAAGACGCGGCACGAGACCTCTCGCCATTCATCACCAGACTCATCAATGCCTCTTTCTCCTCAGGAACAGTCCCCAGTAACCTTAAAGAGTCCTGGGTCCTCCCTCTCCTCAAAAAACCCTCCCTTGACCCGTCCATCCCAACCAACTACAGACCGATTACCACCGTCCCATTCCTGCTCAAGATACTAGACAAGACAGCATACCAACAAATTCAAAAGTATCTTGAAACAAACCACCTTCTAGGAATAAGACAATCCGGCTTCAGACCCCAACATGGAACTGAAACAGCCCTGATAGATCTGAAAGCCCAAATAGACGACCTTAGAGATAACGGGAAAACTGCATTACTACTCCTGCTAGACCTCTCTGCGGCGTTTGACCTAGTTGACCATAAAATCCTATGTAATCATTTAGACTCAGCTGCCCACTTTTCACAAGAAGCCATCAGTTGGATTGAGTCATTCCTCAACAACAGATCCATGCGAGTCTTCTCCTGCTCTGCCGCCGCCGAACCCATCCCCATTACATGTGGAGTCCCACAGGGCTCGTGCGTCTCCCCCACTCTGTACAACGTGTTCACAAAGCCCCTGTTTGATGATCTAGATGGCCTGGGTATCACCTACACTAACTACGCCGATGATACACAGATCCTCATCCCGTTGACGGGAGATTACAACCAGGATTTGGCCTTGGTGAACAGGGTGTATTTCATCATCCAGGCATGGATGGCTTCGCACAGTCTATGCCGGAATGATGACAAAACTGAACTCATCATCCTTGGTTCTACGTCCAACCTAACCAAACTCGACCACAATTATGCCAACTTCATCATAGATGGGAACCTAATCAAGGTTTCGAAAGAAGTAAAAACCCTAGGAATATACCTCGACTCCTCCCTAACCTTCCACAAACAGGTTAGCTCGATGGCATCCTCTACGGCCTACACATGTAAGCTCATAAGAGCAGCCAAACCCTTCCTCTCCACCCACAGCTGCACTACACTAGCCAGAGCATTGGTATTATCCAAACTGGACTATTGTAACGCCCTCTACATAGGAGCCACCAAACAAATCACCAACAAAATTCAGACGCTACAAAACAACGCCCTTAGGGCAGCACTCAATATTCCCAGGAGGGAACACATTTCCAATATCAGGAAATCCCATAACTGGCTCAGCACAACAGACAAAATCCTGCTTAAAGTAGCATCGCTCACCCACAAATGCTTGAATAATGCTGCCCCACGCTATCTGGCAGACAGAATATGCAAACACAGCCCCATCAGACCCACCAGAACCTCCAATGCTAATCTGCTCACCGTCCCCAGGTTTAAACGCACTAAAATGGGTGGCAACAGCTTCCAGGTGAAAGCACCTCAACACTGGAACTCCCTACCACCATCGCTCAGAACTCCCCGACCTTACTCACTTTTTAGACGCAACTACATCCATTGGTTAAAGAACACGAACCACTAACACCTCTAACACAACACAGCTGCTCTCCGCGTTGCATGCTTTAAGAGAATCTGTAAATTTGTAATACTAAACTTGTATATATTTGTAATTCTTTAAATACATCTACTGCATTCTCTCCTGCCAAACTGTACACATGTTCCTTCATCGTCACACTGTAATTATGTAATGTAAAGTATAATTATGTAATGTAAAGTATAAGCATCCTGTAACCAAGCTTTGAATCACCTTACTGCTCATGCGCCCTCATACCCTCGGGTCTGGTGCGCAATACAAATGAATAAACTAAACTAAACTAAACCGTAACTAACAGTGCCAGTGATTAGGGCAACCCCATCCCATGGAGTTCTATGGGACTCCATGGAATAGGGAGTTACCACTGTCTACCCCACCCTTAATATCCCGGTAATACCTGGATATCGGGAGTCGGAGACGGGATGGTAGTTCCCCGGTATTCTGCAGAAATTACCAGCAGGATACTGAGCCCCTAGTTATTTTCCTGGGGTCCTTTGCCTCAACATCTGTAAAGGATCAAGACAAGATCGGTACCTCGACCTGCATCAGGATTCTAGATAGAGGGTGATGTATGGGAGCGCCGCTCTCCTGGTCAACAAGGGTCAGATCCTTATTGGCAGGTGTCATGCTGCTACAATGCTACAGACATCAGGGTCCCAAAACATGCATATCTTTTGATAAATTCCATGCACTATTTTCCTTAACTAACACCAGCGTAGCAGGAGACGCCTCCCCAAGCTGTCACCCATAGACATCCACTGCCAGGCCCCCCCCCTCTGAAACATGCACCTGCCCCCACCCCACACTTATCTTCTTCTTCATCGAGTTATGGGTCAGTGTCTGCTGCCCCAGTCTGGCTGCCGTGGAAGCAGAAAATAAGCTCTGTTCACTTTCCCTTTTCTTGTTCCCACTGGCTTTGTGTTTCCTTTTCACTTTATCAAAAATGCTCTCAAGCAAGTGCTTTCTTCATAACAGACAACCTTTGCAATTAACGACTCACACTCCTTGCATGGTGAGCTGTGTAACAGGGTGGTATGGACCCACTAATCTTGTTACAGCCCTTCACACTGCTATGGGATGGAAAATATGTGATGTGGAATAGAGCGGTGCATGTATTTCCATTGAAAAAGGAGAAAAAAACAAGAACGTATCTTACAAAGATTACGGCCCTCATTACAACACTGGCGGTAACCCATGGCGCTATTAGCACCATGGTTGCTGCCGGTGTTGTAACGAGTCCACCAATGTTCAATGGGGAATCACCACCCCATTCCAAGGTTGGCGGGGCGGTAATTCCCCATTGAACATTGGCCCTTCCCCATTCCCATTTTTGCCCCATAGGGCTCAATGGGACTGGCGAAGGCGGTAATTATGGTACCGCAAATTGCAGTACCGTAATTACCTCGAAGGTCCCTTTGCGGGTCCCTACTTTAACGGCTGGTCCAGACTAGCCGTTCAGGTCGGGTCCCGCAAAGGGACCTCGTAATTAGGCGCTAAGGGGTTAACGGTGCTGCAGCCTTTTACGGCGCTGTTAAGCCCTTAGCGCCAGGGTCGTAATGACCCCCTACATCTTTGTTAGGCTATCTCATGTCCTTTGCGGCAAGCTTTCAAGACCTCACATGTCTCTTCGCCAGGCAATTATCCTTAAAAACAAGCACAGAACATTTGAGATGAAGCAAAGACATCTATTTAAAAAAAGAGGTATACTTATGCTGTGTGCACTTCAGAAACGTGGTTTCATTTAGTAATTGTGCTGACCAAATTATTTGCTTCCGATAGCCTATCTGCACCTTGTAGCAAGTTGATGCCTACATTTAAAAACATGGCTGGCCCCATGCATGTAGAATTGTCGGGTTTAAGCAGGGACGATCCCCTGGGAGCTATAGAGTGTCCTGGAAGTGAGTTTAGAAGTAACACGAGTTTATATTGAATGATAAAGTTACCCTCTCAATAGTTGTTATGTAGTGTCATGTTTCGGCGGTGAATATTTAAACCAGTAGTCACGCAAACTATTTTGGAATTTCAAACCCTCTGCACGAATCATGGCTCATGAACTTCTTAACACATGATTTACTTTTATGAGTTACAAATGACTGCAAAATTAAGATCGTGTGAAGGCAGAGAGGCAGAAGAGGTGATAAGGTACCGCTCTAGGCTACTGTAAAATTAGATATATCAGCTGTCCGCAGTGACCATGATTGCCTTGTTACTATGCTGCACTAATTTGCTCCATCCAATTGAACCGCTTTTTTGTGCTACTTCTCATCGCCTATTTTGAAATCTGAGAATGGACAAGTTCATGGATTTATTTATTGGCGAATTATTGATGAGGATCTTTCAATTGAATGTGATGATAAGGGGCTCCAGAGGGCAGTGACCAACATGTCCGCTCATTAATCAAACTCCTTAGGCTCAGGGTCCGTGAAAGAGAACACTTTTTCTGAAAATGGCCAGCTGCTGCTGAAACTAAGGAAGCAACGCTGAAAGAGGACTCTGAAAGAGCGGGTAATAATGGGTCGATTGTGTCTGAGTCTGGATGCATGGGCTGCTTTCCATAAACTGTGATGAAGTGACTTGTGCTCTGCAGGAGTACAAGGATGAGTAGTGGCAGTGGTCCCAATCATAACGGTGGAACAGGCACAGCTGAGAGATATGCCACCTTCACCTTGTGTGGTAACATGGGCTGAGGGAAGGCGATAAACTCAAAAGGTGTGTGAAAGAGATCCAGTAGCAACTCTAACAACAAAGTAACACAGTTCTAAAATAAGAGAATCTCCAATCCAAGTTCTATAAAAATATAAATACTTACATGAAGAAATCAGTTGTACAAGTAACAATAAAAACAAACATAAAACTCCACCCTTGTAAAAGAAGACAGAGACATCCAGAACAAGACTGTAGATACGCTCTGGATAGTTTGTTCCGGGGCGAGAAGGCAAAAAATACAATAGTAGAAAACGAATATGTTGTTGAAGGAAAAGATTCAGCAAGGTTGGCTTACTAGCCTCTAGATTCACAAAAGATGACCAGAGATACCAGCCCTCTCACAACCTTATTCCAAAGTTTGGGGGTTCAACAGCGTTGCACAAGGCTTTGAGCTGTACTACAGTGTGAGTCAAATCAGGTTCAGATGTGGCAAGTTGTGCTGGTCCAAGTGGCGAACTGGCATCTAGCTGGTTCGAAGACAGTGTTGATTTGATAGCTCAGCAGCTTTGGTTTGAGCATTGAGTCTGTTCTTAGGTAATTACTGGTTCGGGTCAATAAGTGATGCAATGCTCCAGCGGTTCAAGCCGAGGTCTGTTGGTTAAATGTGCTGACCTTGGTGATACGATGCAGGGTTCGAGGAGGTGTCAGTTCAGGTTTGTCAGCAGTGATGAGTTTGTTTTTCAAGATGAACAGGTAATGTGATCTGGTTGGCATGATGTGGCAGCAAACGAGTTTGATGAATGAAAAGCAACAGCAGCTCAAGGTTCAATAAAGTGCCAAAAACTGCATTGGTAGTTCACTCTGGGTGTGTTCTATGCAGTAGAAAGGGGTTCCTGGCTGGTCCAGCTCTCAGGATGCTGTTTGACCTACTTTGGGACAGAATTAATCTCTTCATATTCTGCTTCCTCAGCCAAGCAACAGCTTTTGTTTAGAGTGGCAGATTCTGGACTCATTAAGAGTCACCCCCAATGTTCCCTGGGAGTGGGTAGGAAGCAGTGATTGCCTCTACCTTGGAACACTCGGTTTGGGAATATCAAAATCTGCCAAAAGTGGTCCAAATGAACTGTTCTCTGTATGTTCTGGATGGTACAACAGTGTATCCAAGAAGGGGTGGGAGACTCCCTTTTTTAGGCAAAAGTTCACATGTGAACGGACAAAAGAAAACCTGCTTTAAGGGTTCAATCCTTGTCCTTGTGACAGGTAGTACTTGTCTTCTGGTATCATAACCAACGTGGTCTGTGCTAAAGGATGTGAAACCAGAGCTCTAGACCAAAGTTTTGTGACAGGGATACTCTACTAGTCTACCTTTGACATGTGGGTTGAATATTAGATCATTATTGGATTATTATTATAGGAAGGAAGGAGAGGTATGGAGAAAAACAAGATGGTGGAATCCGTCCCCACCTGTGCTGAGCTCCCTCTGACTACACTAAGCTTAAACCTTATGTGGTTTTCGGATAAAAGTGCAGAATGTAAGTGCAGCCTCTGTGCTGAAGTGACTTGTCTGTCACGGCAGCTGTCAAAAGGGCACCTGGGACATATGAACCTGCTCTATGCCACTGGAGAGCAGGTTCTGAACATGAAGAGAATCAATGAGTAGGTCATATGTGTCACTATGCTTTTTGCATGGAGTTTCATGAAAATTGGCTCTGGTTAGCAGACCACCCTTTCTGAGATGTCATTACTTGCATACGTGTATTAATTATAAAATAAGGAAAAAATAGGCAAGAACCTTTACACCTGTGGCAGATGGCAATTCCTCACAGAAACTTCCAGAGTTCAAGTGGGTCCATGAGTCTCTGATGTCTTTCTAGGCGGCCTAACATGCCTGGGAAACCGATGGCATCTATGACTATTTCTGTATTTTCTACTTAGCCACTGTTCTCTCTTAATTACTCGAATTCCTACAGTATTAAACCCTTTGTTCAGAATACTTGAAAGTCCTACATAATTTCATTCTTGGTTCAGAAAACTCCTGTGCCTTCTAATTTTACACATCCAGACTTTTAATCTGTGGTTTGAGAGTAGAATATGCCATTTCCACTAAAAGAAATGTAGTTAAAGCTACTACTGAGGAAAACCAGTCAGCCAATAATCCAATAATGATCTAATATTCAACCCACATGTCAAAGGTAGAATCAGGATGTGTTCTCATACAATTGTTCAGAAATAGATGTCAATGCTAATGTTAAAGGATATCGGTACCGCACAGATGGAAAAACTAGTAGAGTATCCCTGTCTCAAAACTTTGGTCTAGAGCTCTGGTTTCTATAGGACTTTACAAAATTAGGTTAATACAGGAAAGTCATTAAGATACATGCAGTTGGTTACTTTAACAATTAAGTTCCTAAGAACATCCTTTGGCCTTGGGGGTAGCATTGCTTTACACCAACATGATATATCTGTATGATTCTGCTTGGCCTAGCCAAGTCATACAATCCTCTGTCTTTCGCAGATCTTTCAATCTTTCAATTACATGTAAAATGGCCTGATCTGGTGACGGACACACACATCATTTCTTTTCTCATCTCAGGCAAAAAATCCTGCCTTCACTTGTGACACTTCACACATCACTAAGCATGCCTGTGCCCCTGGCAGAGACTAGCATCATTGATGCACAGACTCGTGGACTGGCATGCATGTGCCACCAAAACAAATCTTTCACTATGCCACTTCAACGATTGTGGCTTCTGACACTGTGTTATCTCTTCAACCATGGCTGCGGTTTTGTTCTGCCTGTGGTTCAGGTACTTCCAGGGGCCTATGAGAAATGAAGCACTGTCGGCTACAACAGATCGCACTTTTGTTGTCTATGGAGAAACTTCCTGGAGATTTGATATCTTTTGCTCCCCTCTTTATCATTTTTTTTTTTATGTCTCAAACCTCATGTCTCATGCCAACTTTTAGAGTGGTCGGCTGGTGAATGTTTTAATTGGACGGGTGTAAATATTTCACAAACATATGGCACGGTGACCGAGCGTTGCGAGGAAGCACAAACCAACTAACTAGGGCTCGGGTGGGTTTTAACCCCAAGATATTTCTTGTCATATTTGGTTAAAATGATCCATTATGCAGCACACTTTTTGTGAAAACTGGGTAAAAAGCCATACAGTTTGCACAAGGTTTTGTAGTGCAAGTCACTAACAGTGCACAAGAGCATTTTCCAACACATTTTCATGATACATTTGCCATCAAAAGTTGCCAGTGTAAAAACATGTTCACATTGGCTGGGCCAATAGATTGCAATGCTGGCTGCACCAATATATGCCAGAATTCCTATATAAGAACATATTAATGATTGTTTTGCATGTAATGGCAGTAATGATAAAGCAGGCCCACACTGGCTCTATATATGACAATATCACCTCAAAGAAAGTACTCATATTGGCTTTGCTTTTAAAAATACCATGACATAATAAGAAATCATGTCCAAACTCGCTGCACTATGAAGTCTAGTTTACACATGTAATAACACTTATCATGCTTACTTTATCATGGATGCCCAGAATAAAATGCTTAAGAATTGGTAAGGCAGGTGCTCTGTTGCCAGTCAAGATTTCCTGCATTAGCTTCTCCTCCAAATGCACGTTTTCATGACTCCATCAATCTTCAGGGAGGCTGTGTTTCTTGACTTTTTCAGGCATGTCTTCATTTCCTTTTCAGGTGTGGCAAGTTAATTGACTCTAAGGATTCTGGTACTTGTATCTTCTGCACTTCAGCTTTCTTGTAGGTGGCTGGAAACAACTCCCTCCATAGCACAAATCTACCCCTTGATGAGGGCAGGGGGAAAGCCATGGTTGTGGCTCTCCATTGTAAGGCATGATGGCCCTGCTGCTGACAACAGAGCGCCTGCCTTGTCACCAATTTTTTAACCAGAATAAAATGCCATGAACAATAAAAAATAGCTAGACTGACTGCACCAAAATGTCAGTCTACACTCTTAATAACACATGGTTGCATTATCATAGATGTCCAGAAGGAAAACCATGCCACTGTAAAAATGGGATAAATTGGCTACCACAAAATGCTAGTTTAGCAAGCTACACAAGCCGGCTATAGTAGGACTCATTGATTTTCCGAGAGACCATTCCCGTTCAGTGAACCCCATCAGAAGCGGCTGCAGTTGCTTCTCAAACTGCTGCGGTGCAGCTTGACAGAATGATTGAGCACAGCCGACACGCTTCTAGGTTCTTTCCTCTAACCTGGAAGTGGTCGGCTCGGCTCACCATGCTTTGTGATGCTCCTTTGGGGTCCCGTGAGGCTCTACCCTTGACCCTTGCGTTGGCACAACATGCCCCTTTTCCCCCTTGATAAACAGCTTCTGAGGTGAGTGATGACTCCTGAGGCAATGGTGCAAGGAGTTTTTGGTGAAGGTAACACAAACACACTGAGGAATGTGAAGGAGAGACATACCACAATAGAAGTACACTGTGGTATGCTGAGCTTCTGGAAGCCAATTGTTTTTTGTTTAGGTTATTAAGTGTTAGTTTAGAACACACTCTGCTTTTTGTGGCCTTTATGGCTGTATCTGACATAGAATGTGTACAATGCCCACCAGGAGAGTGCCTGTTTCATAAATTAAGCCTTGTTCATTAAGTGTATGTCGTGTTCATTCCAATATTATTGAAGTAGGAGTCTCTCCTATATGTGTGGGTGTGGGTAACAACCGTGTGCTGGAGGTTATGGCAAGGAGTACCCTGAGAAGACAGCATCTTTGAAAACAATAGCTGGGATTCAAGGGAGGAAGAGGGAGCTGTTGCTGTGGATGCCATAGGTACTAATTTAGCAGCAGAGTTGGAAGCTGTCATCAATCAGAAGGATGTTGTTGATATGCTTGACGAAACTGCTGGCCTCAGTGAACATGGTCATTCTGTGAAAACAAAATCAAAATATCGAGGCTGAGTACCCCAAAAGGAAATACACCGAACACTGGTTAGAAAGGAACATACAAAGTACTTTATTTTATACTGAATCCAGTTACGAAGAACAGAGCAAAATCAGATAGCTATCGGCCCTCAGTGCAACACCGCAAACTCCAGCGTGGTTCAGTGTGTTCAGTGAGAGACGCTGTACATTAGAATGCATTGGTCTTTTATACTCTTCGTGAGCACGATGTCCAGCCCTTACTTTGGGTTAATATTCCGCGAATACATCACCGATCTAGTGTTCATGCCGAGTTTCGCACATCCACATTTAAATGGTTTGCTTTTAATACATATATCTATACGTATACATATATCTATATCTACCTATACGGCAACTGTGTATTCCGGGATTTTCCATGCAGGTCTTCTCAAACATTAATACAATGTAGTTAAACAAGTGTTCTACGTTCAGTATTTGAATACATTGTTCTTAACATATGCTCGTGGATTAGTTTCATTGCATGAGTAATCCTTTACACACAGGTCAACGAAGGACAAGGTCTCAGTTCACGACCTCAACAAGTGGCCTGCAGGCAAGTTATATATTAGCTACATACAGAGGTCAAGACGGCCATGTTGTATTCCAGAATGAAATCGTCCACCATTTTAACTCACAGGGTGACTTTACAAAGCGAACCTAAAATGACGGATTGACCTAAAATGGCGGCTTACATTGATTTTAAGGTCAGGACCTTGCAACACGGATTTCTTCACAAGCGACTTATAAGCAGCTTGGCGTAGGCCAATATACATATATTTATTACAAAAGGAGGCACAATATAATTTCTCAATTGACAAACCCTCCTTTTGGCCTATGCCAAGTGCTAAAACTACTTTGGATCTCCTTGCAAATAACTCCATGCATCATCGTCCATGCACCCTGAATCGCTGTTGAAAATATCTATTGCCATTAGGTCATTTGCTAAAATTTCTTTCAACACATATTCTTTGGAAGTTTTATCTGGGCATACCCTTTATGTCCTATCGTACCTATCGCTTGTGCGCAACATCCCCCTAGCATCGAACATATTCTAGGTAGACACTGAATACAGCAACAAAGAAACAACAGGATTCCCAAAATAATCAGCAAGACCGAAAGTACTTTCCAACCCCAAGATCGCAAGAAGTCCCAGAACCAAGCGCCAAGATCCCAGTTTCCCTCGGGAACATGCACTTCTGAACTAAGGACGTGCAGATTCTGTATTGCCTTGAAGATAGTTTGGATGGAATTTGGCAAAAAACACAGCAAGCGAACCCCACTGATTTACACACTCCACCACGTTCAGCCAGAATGACATCTAACGCCATCTGGTTTTGAAGTGCAACTAGTCTTATCACTTTCTGTTCTAATGTCATATTATAGAGTATGTCTGTGGTCCAGTTGATGGTTCTCTCCAGTACTCTCGCTAGTCTTCTGATATCTTCGGGATTCGTTATCTGCCCCCAAAATGGCACAAATGATTTTGCTATATCTCCCAAGATTTGTGCTGGAGTATCACCATTCTCGTACCGCTGTGGGCGAGCCTTCGAAACTTCTATTGTACTAGCTATAAACACCCCAGGTAACAGGATCCCTTAATAACAGGTTCCCTGCCAATCCCTGGGCAACCATGGGAATGCAACATTACCGCAGACAAAGTAGACAGGTTCGCCTGCATACAAAGGTCTGTTTTCCCCAGTCAAATTTGCAACGTTGGCACAACCTAGAAAATCTCCCATTGACTGCGTACCATACCTCTGTATGCAAAAAGAAACTGAATCGGGGCAATGGTTGACAGTATAAGAAGGAGGCAGGGCATCCTTGTTGCCTATCGGAGCCATCTTAAAGGAAATCAAAGATTGGAAAGGACAGGATAGTTTATCAGAAGGCCTAATAGAAGCAACGTTAGGTGTACTCCTGTTTGCGAAAAGCGAGCATCCCAGGGGAGTCAAAACACGTTTCTCAAAACTATTAAAATTTGTGCCGTCAAAGTTCCCTGAGATGCTATCATTCCAACGGCCAAAGAAAAGCGCTCTAAGAGAAGCATAACAAGCAGTTGTCAAAGGTAAAGTATGAATATACCAACCTAGCCCCTTATCCCCATGTTGCGGTAAATATGAGCAGACCCAACAGTTAGATTTATTAAAAATGGCATGCGTAGCATTCATGATAAGTAGCAGAGTATTATTGTGGTACCTTTGTCTATGCTGAGAGTCCCTAGGGGACAGAGTATGCAAATGTACAAAGGGAGTAGGAACAGTAGGTACACTTTCAGTAGGCAACAAGAATTCTAAAGGATGAGTTTCCTCAAGGTACCACAACCCTAAGGCAGTGACTATTATAAACCCAAATATCATTATAAAAACACAGCAATACGTTTTCGGGGCCCAGACACACTGTCCATTGTCCCGGTTGGTCACCCCATCATTTACAAGTCCCATACAAGCGGTAGCGTTGGCAGGCATTGTAGTCTTCAAACGGAAACCCCCAATGTTCGTTGCTGGCGACTTCCTGGCCGGGCGACTTCTTAGTCCTTCCACAACCCTAGCCAACAGAATCCCCTTTCTCAAATTTGTGCCGTAAGTCTATTTTCTTGGATGCAGATTGTGCCTTGCTTTTCCCAGTACTGATTTATCCGGAAACAATGTGTCGTCACTTCCTGTTGGAAGCAACGTATCAGAGACAAGTGAAGATGCCGAATTTGGAACAGCAGTTTCCGGATGCAAAACTTTTGGAGAGTGTGGAGACAAAATGGCTGTTTCCCCAAGCCTCACGGGCTCAGAAACATTCTCAGACACACTCTTGGCGCTATTTACTGCTTTAGGATCGTTGGTTGCAGCGTTAATGAGGGGTTCTGTTTCTTCTGTAACGTGTGGCACTGGGTGAGGAAGTTTCTTAACATGGGATGCGTGGATCCAGTTCTTTCTTCCAGAGACCCGCATTGCTGTTTGGGTGACCAACCAGGACCTGGAACGGGCCACGCCAGCGAGTTGCAAGACAGGAAGAGCTCTCAAATGCCTTGATGAGCACCCAACTTTCAGGCAGTATGCTGTGGCCCGGGCCCTCGTATCGCACAGGTAAAGCTTCTCGTACCTGGTGATAAATCAAATACAGGTGTTTAGTTAACTTGCTGCAATAATCTGAAAGTAATACATTTTCAACATTTCTTAACGAATTACATTTAGGAAGGTTCCAGATATTGGCAGGTCTCCCCATTACCACCTCAAATGGAGAGAGCCCAGTCTTAGTTTGAGGGGTTGTACGCATGGATAATAACACGATCGGTAAGGCATCCGGCCATTTTAACTTAGTGCCGGCACAGGTCTTAGGGAGCTTGTTCTTGATGATACCGTTGTGTCTTTCTACTAGTCCGGCGCTCTGAGCATGTCTGGCCGAATGGAACCGTTTGTCGATCTGTAATGCCGCACATATCTGCAGAATTACAGCAGCGAGAAAATGTGGACCATTATCCGACCAGATAACTCTTGGTAGCCCGAACCGTGGAAAATATTCCTTTATCATGGTTTTCGCAGTAGTCATGGCTGTAGCATCTTTGACAGGGAAAGCCTCAACCCATTTTCTAAAAGCACAGATGACCACCAGCACGTATTTCATATTGTTGCACTGCTCCATTTCAATAAAATCAAAGTGGATAACTTCAAAGGGGACAGAGGGTGGCCCAAAACTTCCCCTTGGAGTTGCTGTCCCCTTTTCCACATTGTGTTGTAGGCAAATCATGCAATCCTGGACGTAGCGCTGGGCAATTTTTGAAATTTTGTCATTTTCCCAAACTTTCTCTAACATTTTTGTCATTTTCTGGGCACATACATGCGTAGGACCATGGGCCATGATGACCATCATCATTATATACGCGTCAGGGAGTAGCCATTTCCCTTCAACTATGTCCACCCAACACCCATCATCATCAAGTTTCCCCAAGCCTTCAGCCCAACTCTTGGATTCTTCTAACGTGGCATCAGCTTGGATATCCCATACAGATCCAACACCCTCATCCATTGCATAAGCATCTACAGTCTCCCTTGAAACATACATCTTCGTAAGGGGATCGATAGCAGTTTGTCTAGCTATCTGATCAGCGAAAGCATTCCCTTTTCCTATGTCATCTGTAATCTTTCGATGTACTGCACATTTCATAACAGCTAACTGAGTAGGATGAGCAAGCGCTGAGAGTAGTTGTACTATTAGGGAGCCATGTTGGATTTTAGTGCCATGTGAAGTTAAGAACCCTCTCTCTGACCAAAGTCTCTCAAAGTTGTGAACCACCCCAAAGGCATACTGACTATCAGTATATATGTTTACTGCAAGCCCTTCGGAAAGTTCATAAGCTTGGGCCAATGCTATAATCTCTGCGGCCTGCGCAGAGTTATGCGTGATTCTCTTGGTTTCCACGACCGTGCTTAATGTGGTGATTGCATAACCAGCTGTGGATGTACCATACGGAAGTTTGAAGCAGGAGTCATCACAAAACAGCTCTCCTTGCGGATTATCCAAAGGAGTGTCTTTCAAATCAATTCTACCCTTTGTTTCTTGTTCGGTAGAATACAAACAATCATGTGACTCTTCATCGCCGCAAGTAGTATCTTGCGGGAAAGTTAGGAGTTCAGCCGGATTAAGAACACAACACCTCTTAATTTGAATGTGAGGAGCAAACAAGATCAATTCAGATCTTGTCAACCGTGCAGAAGTAAGGTGTTGCGTTTGGGTTCGGTTCAGTAGAACATCTACAGAGTGAGGCACCATCAGGGTTAGATCATGGCCTAGGACCATTCCCTCACTCTGTTTTGGAGACGCAGCAGCAGCAGCTACAGCTTGCAAACATCTTGGCAAAGCGCATGCTACAGGATCAAGGGCGGAAGAAAAGTAACTGCACGGCCTATTCTTCCCTCCATGTTCCTGCGTTAATACAGCCAAAGCACATCCATCACATTCATGCACAAACAACACAAAGGCCTTTTCATAGTTTGGTGTGCCCAAAACTGGTGCAGAGCGTAATGCAGTCTTGAGCAAGTCAAATGATGGCTGGTGTTCTGCGTTCCACGGCAATGGCAAAGAAATGCCCTTCTTTGTCAAATCCAACATCGGTTTGATCACTAGTAAAAAATTTGGGATCCACAACCTACAGTAAGAAGCCATACCAATCAAGGCTCTAACTTCCTTCTGTGTATTTGGGACAGACATGCCAGAAATGTGTTTTATTCTTTCAGGTGTCAATCTTCTTCCCTCCTTTGACAGGAGATAGCCTAAATAGGTGACTTCCTGGCAACAATATTGAAACCTTTTAAGCAAAGCTCTGTGACCATGCTTAGCTAGATGGATAAGCAATAACACAGTGCCCTCCTTACAGGCACTCTCAGAGTCAGCAGCTAAAAGCAAGTCATCAACATACTGAAGCAATGTACAAGTAGAGGGCAATTCAAGGGTATCAAGCTGTTCTTTCAAAGCCCTACTATAGATGCTACGACTCTCTGTGTACCCTTGAGGTGCAGGAGTAAATGTGAACGAGCGTCCCCCTAAGGTGAACGCGAACAAGTATCTACTATCCTTGTGTATAGGAATACTAAAGAAAGCATTCTTTAGATCCACAACACTAAAGTAAGTAGCTGTAGCTGGAATCATGATTAAGACTGTCGTCACATCAGGCACAATTGGAAATTGTGGAGCGACGACTTTATTAATGGCACGTAGATCAATTATGAAACGGAATGGAATTGCATTATCGCCTTTCTTGTACACGGGTAAAATCGGACTATTGCACAAACTTCCTGAAATTTCTTCAATCACCCCACGATGCACAAAAAAATCGGAAAAAATGCATTTCAAAGCTTGTTCACCCTCAACTGAAATCTTATACTGGGGAAAGCGTGGCAGCTCAATTCTATGTTTCAAAACTATCTTAACAGGCTCAATCTGTAAAACACCGACATTGTTGTCGTCAACAGCCCATAAGCTCTCTGGTACATCAATGAATTCTGGCGGCAAAGGCCTAGTCAACAATTGCGAGACAGAAAATTGCTGTGGTGAAATCGTCAAGCGCACTCCATCAGAAGAACAATAAATCACTGCATTTAATTCTTTTAACAGGTTCAACCCCAGCAAGTTCTCTACACAATTCGAAGTCAACAGAAATAGACAGTGGTCCGTAAAGGGACCCAAAGAAATGGGTACCGGCGAAGAAACCGGACTAACAACTGGCGTGCCAGAAAACCCTACAGAAACATTGGTTTGCCCTGACAGTGGAATGTTTGAACCCGTGAATGATCAATTGAACACTTCTGTGCTCCAGTATCTATCAAAAACAGATGTTTCCTATTTCCCACCTCCATTTCAACGTAGGGACCTTTTTGATTGATGGGAATAGGTGTAGGTTCCAAACCCTGCTTCGGGCAATCCTAACGAAACAGAATGTCATCAAAAGGAAGCTCTTCAGATAAATATGCAGCAGAAGAATGATCAAATATGTTCCTTGTATCCACACTCGGAGTCTGATTATCCTGTGAAAAAGGTTGCTGAGGTTCCTGTGCAAACTGACCTCTACCAGGGCCCCCTACACCCGGGCGACCTCTGGATCATCTACCCATATTCCCAAATGTGTTATTCGACCTCCGTCGAAGGACGGGGCATTGAGCATGCCAATGGCCCTCTTTACGACAATAGGCACACTGGTTAATGTTCACAGGAACCAGGGGTACATTCCCTTGCGGGACATACTGACCTCTAATCTGAGAACTACCCCCTGTGAGGCCTTTAACAATTTGTTGTAATAGCACTTTAGTCTTTAAATCACCTTTTCATTTTTCAACTCTATCTTTTTCATTATTGACACAATTCTCGTAGTACTGAGCCATATGCAGCACTTCTGATTGGGACTTTGCCTGCCAAGCGCTCTCAGAAGACATCATTTGTGACTGGATGTCAGGCAGCAATCCACGCACAAATTTGTCCACAAATAACCTTTTCCTAGAATCTGTGTCTAGGTCTTGTCCGCTGAAGTCGAGAATACCTGTTCGAACCGATTAAAGAACTCGGTAGCACCCTCAGACTTCCCTTGGACACAGGCCGCAAGTTTGTCCCAAATAATTCTTTTCTCTGGAATTATAGTTTTTAATTTTGCAATGATTCTATCAGGCAAAGTTAGTATCACCTGACGCGGTCTTTCACCAGCTGGCCTTTCTCCATCGAGTCTAGTTGTATTCACCCATGTATCTCCCAACCCTGGCACGTCGTCTATAGTTCTAACTTGTTTCCACAAATCTATGGGCAGGAGTACAGGAAATAACAGATCAATATCTCCTAAGGTGAACACTGAGGACTGCAAGACGGACTCTATTTCTTTATATAATCCTGTCGGATTTTTTCTAATATCAGGAATAGATTTTCTAATAGTATTCACTTCCTGTCTTGAGAACGGGACGTGAACAACTGTGATACATAATGTGCAGGAATATCCACAGCGACTATACCCCGAGCAGCATCAGCCACAATCTCGACCTTCGGGACAAATGTCGGAGGAACGTCTCTCCTAGGCAACTGAGAAGTAGGTGACTCTGAACGCTTACTAAGCAACAGAGCTAAGTCGAGTGCTAAAGCAGTTGACGAAGTGTTAGGTGAAAAAGCTCTCTTATAAATACGCAATAACTCTGTGGGACAACTAATCTTTCTTTTTACACAGTCACCCTGCAGGTACTCTATCATTACCTGTATCACTTTCCTCTGCATTTCTGGTGTATACTGACTATATGTGTCATATACTTCAACTGGAGTTATTGATATGTCTGAAATCCATCTAAGCACGTCCTTCGTACAAATTCGTGCTTCCTCAGATATTGATTCACGACAAGGAAGGAATCGTTTCTGCACATACATACTTTCCCCCCTGCCACCCTCATTCTGTAACCTTTCAACGCCTTTCTATACCCAATTAAACTCTCGACATGCTGATTTACTTTCTCCACAGTGTCTCTAGAAAACGCTAAAGTATTTAGATCCCTTAACCCTTGTGGGAGATCTGCATTATTTAATTTACGCCACATTACACATAAATGAATCCCTAAACCTTCAATAAAAACATTTTTCTCAGGAAAATTGTCCATATTACAAAGTGTGGCAAAAACATTAGCTTGATCATCCCTCTCCATACAATGCTTGGCTCATGCAATCAAATCACGTTTCTTCTCTGGTGGTACAGTATTGCGAGTGACAACCTTCGACCCTGCACCTCGATCGACTACAAGCGGCTCAGGACCACTTGGAAGAGAGGGAGCAGGCAAATTCAATGGAGGTACTGTCACAGTTGCGATAAGGAGAGGTGGAGGAGCTGGAGGAAGAGGAACATTAGGAGGAGCAGGAACAACGGGAACAACAGCAGGTAGAGCAGGAATAGCAGGAGGAAGAGGCAAAGAAGCAGGAAGAGGAACATACGGAAGTGGCGCAGAGGCACCAGGCCTTCGTTCATTTAACAATTTGTCCATGAATTCATCGGAAACATGGTGGTCTTTGGAAGGATAGATTTTCTGAATTCCACGTGAGAAAGCCCTATCCATATTCCTAGTCGACTCAGAATGTTTATCCTGGTCATACAACAATGCTTTTTCGGCGTTCGTCTTATGATGGCGCGCATGTTTTTCTCTACTTTTAAGTTGCTGCAACGCTTATTGTTTCCAATTCTGCAAAACATCAAATGCTGCAGGTCTAGCCTTTTTCTTTAATAGAATTGACTCTAAATACTCAATACGAGGGATTTCAAAACTACCATTGATTGGACACTGAAGTTCAGAGGCATGTCTGGTTTGTCTGTGCCAAATGTCATTAAACACTATACTTCCAATTCCATGCTTACAGTACATAGTACAAGCCGGCAACTCCTCCTGTGGTGCCGGACGGCTAAATTCCAAAGATTGTCCATCGCTGCGGAACAACGCCCTGAAGCAGGAAGACAATTTCCCAGGCATTTCAAATTATTGGTGTTACCTGGTCAATAATTGTGTCTGCAGATACAATATGCCAAAATCAAATTATCAGGATTAAATTAAGAGTCAGGTCATGACTCACCTGATCAAGCCTAAGGAGGTCCGATCGGATTTCAAAGAATCTTACCTAACTGATCTTACCTCATGTGTGGTGATTTTGGCAAATCTGCCCGCCTCGATAAGTGGACCCTCGTCAAGATGCCGTCTCGGACCACAAGCTAATCGTCCAGGGATCGGGTCGTGCAGCGCTGCTGAGGTGTCGCGTCTCGTTCAGTGGGGCCCCTTTTTGTCACACCGTCCGATCCCGGTCCGATAGCCTGCGTCAACCTTCAACAATCCGGCATCAATCTTGAGGGTCCCTATTCGGGCGCCAACTGTGAAAACAAAATAAAAATATCGAGGCTGAGTACCCCAAAAGGAAATACACCGAACACGGGTTACAAAGGAACATACAAAGTACTTTATTTTATACTGAATCCAGTTACGAAGAACACAGCAAAATCAGATAGCTATCGGCCCTCTGTGCAACACATCGAACTCCAGCGTGGTTCAGTGTGTTCAGTGAGAGACGCTATACATTAGAATGCATTGGTCATTTATACTCTTCGTGAGCACGATGTCCAGCCCTTACTTCGGTTTAATATTACGCTAATACATCACCGATCTAGGGTTCATGCCGAGTTTCGCACATCCACATGTAACTGGTTTTCTTTTAATACATATATCAATAAGGCTATACGGCAACTGTGTATTCCGGGATTTCCCATGCAGGTATTCTCAAACATTAATACAATGTAGTTAAACAAGTGTTCGACGTTCAGTATTTGAATACATTGTTCTTAACATATGCTTGTGGATTAGTTTAATTGCACAAGAAATCCTTTACACACAGGTCAACGAAGGACAAGGTCTCAGTTCACGACCTCAACAAGTGGCCTGCAGGCTACTTATATATTAGCTACATACAGAGGTCAAGACGGCCATGTTGTATTCCAGAATGACATCGTCCACCATTTTAACTCACAGGGTGACATTACAAAGCAAACCTAAAATGGCGGATTGACCTAAAATGGCGGCTTACATTGATTTTAAGGTCAGGACCTTGCAACACGGATTTCTTCGCAAGCGACTTATAAGCAGCTTGGCGTAGGCTAATATACATATATTTATTGCAATAGGAGGCACGATATCATTTCTCATTTGACAATTCCTCCCAAATGCCACCAAGCTTAAATGAGCCGCTGCATTCCCCTTCAAAAATCATGGATGCAGTGATTGCTAAAGATATGGCCCAATTAGGCCCTGAAAGTAAAAAGACTAATGGAGCTGTAAACTGGAAATGCATTAAGAAAAAGATCATTCTTGATCTGAACCAGTGTAAAATATACAGGGGCTTTTGGGACTAGGTGGAATTCCTTTGATGAGATCATCTCACATGCCCCCACGGATACGATGGACAAAACATGTCAATGTGACCTGAATGAGCTACAGGGCAATTGGATGGATATATCATATCAAACTAACATGATGGTAAACACCAGTGGGGTAATTATTACAAAAGAGATCAGTGTCTCTCAGTCTGACATTATATGGCCTGATGCCGGCTCTGCTGTAGTAGGAGCAGCAGGAGAGGCTTCTGTATCTTCAGAAAAGATTAGAAAGCGGGCACATCCACTTTTTTGGACTGATTACATCTCCTCCTGGCAGGGATATCCGCATCAACAAGTCAGGAATGCCTCTGATAACTGATATCTCTCAAAGAGAGTTTATCATGGAATGTAGGGACATTGTGATCACTAATGTAGAAATACCAGAGAGGGTAGAAACCAGAGAGGCGCTCAGAAACAAGGTCCTGTCTTGGCTGCACACTAAGGTGGGCCCTGGTTGTGTCAGAGGATGAGACTGTAGACTTTTGCAAATGTTGCATTTTAAGGAATGTTGCACCAGGACCAATAAAGACTGCATTATTATAGGTTGTGGCCAGAGCAGCCGCCCTTCATTTCTGAGCGTATGTAAAAATCTGACAAAAGTGTCGTCCACTTAAGGATTGTCCTCAATTAGCTAAAAATACTTGTACTTTTTTAAATTACTGTTGTATTCCTTTTGTCCCTTCCCCCTTGAAATGTGTCTAACTCTGTGATGTATGTTTTGATTGTATGTATTGTTATGTGTAGCACCCTTATGCTTCCGGGCCACACTGGCGCTATATAAATAAATGTAAATAAAACAATTAAAATAATGGCACATGCCCTGCTTGGTTTATCAAAGATGTCCAGAAAAAAAGTTATGCCACAGTATGAAAAGGCTAAACTGGATGGACTAAAATTATTGAAGTATTCGTTGATATCACGCTTAATGCCGGGGACCAGACTGTACACGTGGGACCAGGATTCAAGTCTGTGTGTTCTGCGTTGTCTTGCTTCCAAGACAAAGGCATCGCCTCTCAGCTATCCAAAATGCCAATCTAGCCAAGTAATAACATTTAACATGCTTGCTTTATCAAAGTTATCCTGTAAAAAAATGCCATAGTACGAAAAGGCTAGACTAGCTGACCCAAAGCACCAGTACAGCCACGTGATAACACATCATGCTGTCTTTTATCAACCGTGATTGATAAAATAAGGATGAAGATTTATGCTGCCCATCTATGGCACATGCCCAGTAAAAATCAATGCTGCTGTGCCCCCTCCCCCACCCACTCCCCGGCACAGCACGAGCACACACCTGTATACCCATTCACACATATCATTCACTTACTTATTCACACATGTACCCATACATCATACACTCACTCATTCAGGCAATTATAATACATAAAAATGATGACTTGACACACAGTTCCATTTGTATGTCCGGGGTGGTGCAGGAGTGCCCCTGTACCCTATACAAAGGTGCAGTTCCCCAAAACGCTGCACCATTGCATGGCTCATTGGACATGTGTGGCTGGGGAACAGAACTGTCAAAGGGAAATCATGTTTCCCTTTGACAGTTCAATCCAAACCAGGAGCACTCCCTCTGCTGCAGAAAGCACTGGGCTGTCATGGCTCTCCATGATGGTTGAGGACTGTGGTGGGTAGGGCCCCCTCGCCCATTATGGATGAGCCGCCCCTGGACTTGTATTCCCTAATCCTAACACATGCAATCATGATTAACTTTAATGTCAGTGTTACTTAGTATAAATGTATGCATTGAGACTTTTCATCACAGATATCTTTTGTTTCATTTTCATCAGTCGTCGAATAACACTATTTCTATGCTATATACTAATTTGGGGTGTGTGGGAAGTGCTGTGTGGTAAAGAATCCGTGCAGCACATGTTATGTGCAGTATAGTCTAATCCATGGATTACTAACATGGATCACTAACATGGATTAATAACATGGATTACTTGACATGAGTACTAGCGTAGCATTAGGAACAAAAAAGGGGGTAAACTGGGTTGCTAATACTTAGTACAGGAATGGTTTCTGGGTGCTAAATATGTAGACCACAGAGTCTGATAGAATTAACACTGAGGCAGGCGCACAAACTCCACTGGCTGTAATGTAGTTCAGAAAATAAAGCAGACATTTGAAAGATGAACAACATTTTTGCAAGGTGAAATGCTGTACACAATGTAACAAAAGGATGATGCCTTCGTAAATGAACATGTTCTAAAGTATGCCCCTTGCTCATAAACAGATACTGATGTGGCTGACCATGCCTAACTTACTCAGCAACCTGTCATCCACCCTCTAGGTTTGGCGCTACCATCAATGTTGGCATATCCTATAACTGTAATTTATATATGTCTACCCTCTATATTTGCTGTATATGGTATATTTGTTACACTGTCTTTTGATTCATGTATTGTCGTCACATGTAAAGATCAGTGCCTAGATGCCCCCGGGTTTGGCGCGCTATATAAAACAAAATTGATAAATAAATAAAATGTTCCTGCAGGAGCGCAGGAAGAAATGTGTGGCATTTCCCTCTGAGCAATAAACAAGCCAGAATGCAGCTTACCAAAAACCAGGGGAAGTGAGCTGAACCAAAAGGGGGGAACTGGGTGGTAGAAGGTACGGAAATGTGCTCGAATGTTCTGACATGTGATAAAGTTGGAAGCAACTTCATGAAAGGGGAAGGATGGTAATGGCTGACATCACCAAATAGGGATCTTTGACCGGGTCTGTGGATTGCCTTGGGCTGGCTGAAACTTTAAAACTGGGCTGATCTTTAAAAACTCGGACTTCTAGAAAGACCTAGCGTTTTTGGTTGCCAAATTTTGAAAGAGATTTGGGGCTTAACAGAAAAAGAGCGCAGAGGGTTTTGAATGGGGGCTGGCAATGAGCTTTTGCCATCTCTGTTTGCATTGAGTGAGAAAACTGGGCCGTCTTGTTTGGTGTGCTTCTCTGAGCACAATAGAGAGTCTGAGGCCTTGAAGACTTCTGAGAACTGGCTGCAAGCTGATGATATCTGAGGGAAGCTGGAAGCACAAAAGAGTTTAGCGCAGCACAGTGTCGTGGGATCCTGTCAGCTGGGAGGTAGGGGCTGCTGCCGAGTGGAGCGCAGATTGCAGGCTGACCGGACAGGCTGGGTTCACAAGAGTCACAAGTGAAGTAGGGTGAGTATTAATAGGAACACAATTAGCTGGGACTCTCCTGCAGGGTAATCTGGCAAGGTGTCAAGATACTGTGAAAACCTGAAGGTGTCTCCCTGGCTAACCCCGAGGATCTGTCATCCAGTTGCCAGGACACAGGCATCACTATTGGATCTAGTTACTGGGGGTGGACTAGTGAGGGACGATCACCTCTATGTGGGTCCTCAATAGTGGGAGTGGGACACCAACAGATGATACGCGGTATCCCTCTTCTTTAACACCTTTTCCCCATCCTACCATCTAGGACATTCAAAACCACTGCCTCCCGCTCCCTTTGGTGACAAAAACACTTCCGCACAACACACCAGAGAATGATCTAACGCCAGAGCTGTTTACCTGACATGTTCCAATACACAGGTCAGGCAAAGTCAGACAATTGTTGAGAATCACACACACCTGACAGCCCTTACCCACAGGAATAAAAGTTGGAGCAAGATAGCACAGTACGAGCAAGGCAGAATGCATGATGAGACAGCTATCCAGACTCGGCAGTTAAAGAGGAGGAGAAAGGCAGAAAATATTGAGAGGCTGATGATGGGAGACACGACCTTGCCTTTTTCAACAAAACCCTGCGAACCCTCAGCTGAAAGAAACATAAGACCCAGGACAATAGCACAAGTGTGCTGCTGCAGATGTCAATGGCACACATAGCGTATGGACGCCAATAAGCTGGAACGAGGGATACTCCTGATTCCATGGTACTGGCCTTTACTCCAGCAAAGAGGAAAGCCAAGCGGTTCATCAGAGCCGGTGAGTCGAGGGGAGAGCCGATAAGAACTGGGCTGTGGTGAATGAAAGTCACAAAGTGGCAAAGTGAAATAAGTTTAAAAGAACTGTAAAATTGAAAAGGGGAGACCAGCTGCAGAATAGGCCAGCACCACGTGGGTGCTGCTCCAAGAAACTCTGGTCGGTCCCCATCTGAGTAAAACTACAGAAACCAGAAGGCCTTAGGAGAGCTGACCAGATTGGTCAAAGTAGTCAAGCAAACTCCAGTACATTCAAAAGCCTTTGATCTATGAACTTTAAATAAAGCAAGGGAATTGAATCCTGGCGCATGGGAAAGCAAGGGAAGTGAATCCCGTAAACACTGATAGTGAATTTGAAGGTGAAGTTGGCATGTGTGAACCCGGAAGAGGGATGTTGATGAGAAGGGGGCAAAGTCTAAAGTCCCAAGAAACAGTGCATTGATAAGAGTGAACCCGGCTGAGGAATGCCCACTAGAACTGTTTCAAAAGACATTAAGAGTTGTGAAGGAAGGAAAAGCCATAGTGAACTTTGTGGAGGGAGGCTAACAGTCGAGAGGGGTCCAAGCCCAAATGAGGGAGATCCTCAGGTGAAGCCATCGGCGAAAGTCCATTAAGAGAAAGAACTGTTGTTTGATTTATGGAGTACAATTTGTAAAGGGTCAGCACCCCGGAAGAGGCCGACACAGGCGTGAATCCATCACCCTAGAAATAAGTAGAACAGAACTTTGTGTTTATTTGTTATTTTTCTTGGTAAACTTATGAGGTCCATAGGACCAGGCAACCATAACCCTAGAGGGCTTAATATCGATAGGAAATGGTTTAGGGTCCAGAACCCAGTAGAGGGAGATATGAGGGGTGAAAACCAATCACCCAAGACCTTGAGGAACAGGAGTCAGTGCCCAAAAGAGGGGGACCCAAGGGTGAAAAATCCTCACCCTAAGTAAACCCGGGAAACAAACTTTCATTTTGTTGCTGGAACTTTTGTTTTGTTTTTTAATACATCAGGCCTTCGAAGGCTAGAGATCTTCAGGAGAAACAAGACTTGGCCATCGATGGTCCTGATAGCTGCAAGCGGAACTGTCAACTCATGCTGGGAATGCTTGAGTGTGTGCTACTCTCCAAGGTCCCAACTTACCCCGTGCTCAAAACGTGGGAAATGAAGACACAGGCTACCACATCTTTCTTTTCTTGAAAACCATTCAACACCCTTTTTGTATTAGTTGCAAGGTTTGGCAATAGGTTTCTTAGTATAGGCCCTTTTTTTGACACAACGCCACAATGCTTGCTCCCGTCTACGATTTAGATTTAGATGTTGCCAATATGAGTTCCTTACAGTACCCAGAGGTGAAGGTAGTTGCCTGAATCTAAATTAGTGTTGGGGTTTGTTCTGCTATGCAGGAGAGTCCATAATACCTAACCCCATATGCACCCAACCTTAGCTAATGTCAGGGGGTACATGAGAGTTGAAGCTATAGTTATAATGCATTTGCTTTCATAGCCAAAGTATCAGCTATGGTGTCTCCTAATTTCCTTACTAATCTAATATTAGGCAGGTGGTGGTACAACTAAGGGTGAACATGCTCAACGTTGGGTTGTACACATTATTAATGAATGTCATTTAGTGTTTCTTAGAACGAACAGGAACATTTCATGTGTTTTGAAATGTACTTCATTTTCTTACCTTCACCACTCTAAATTACTGACATATGTTGTTTCCTCATCTATAACTAATGCTAATGGAAATGTTTGTTGTTTTGCTAACATATCTAAAAATCTTCATATAAAGTGTGCAATTATGAGCATGTGTGGTGGCTTTTCTATTGTGTTGCCTGTTCAATTCATGATTTCCAGAGTTAAAAGAGCATGATGTGTGCCTGGTGCAGTACAACGCCTGCTGGTGTCTAGCAAAGCCTGTGTTAAAAATGTGGGAAAAGGAAAGTGGGAGGAATGTGGTGCTTTCACTCCAAATTAATATGTGCTTTCACTCACAATTAATGTGTGCATTGTTTTGCAGGCTTTTATAAAAGCAGCATTAAAAGATGATAATGATAATGATAGTGGTCATGATTATTATAACAAAAATTATCCCTATATGAATCAGATCTTTTGAAGATTTTGAAGTATGATACATTATGTCCATCTTGGCACAGAGAATAAATATTTGATGAGCTAACTGGAAAGCATTTTTCTCAAAATGATATATTACCTACAACACATAAAGTAACTTTTTATTGTTTCACAATTGTTGCACTTCAGCAACATATTATTAGATTGAGAGTGTCATATCCTGATTCCACTGATTCCCCTGATATTATTTCCTACACCGATCGAGGCAGAATTGTGCATTTATTTTGTGTCCTAACAACGTGTCGTTCATTGGACCGTGTAGAAGTCTAGTCCTGGAAGGTGAGGAAGAATGGCGCAGTGTAGAGGAGGTCCTAGGCATAGCATACACCCCAGCCCCACAGTTTGAGGTACCAGGAACATACTCGTCAAAGTATGTGACGTATGAGGAATAATCAAACCAATAGAGAGCTGCACTGGGCCTATGCCCAGTACCCATCAGAAGAGCAATACCTGTTGAAGTGCCTATAACCAGACAACCATGGGCAGCTCGGTACCCACTGAGGCAACCGTACCAGCAGCTGGCACGAAGTGAAGACTACTTACAGACTGTCCCCGAAGAGACCCAAAGAGCCTTAATGGAAGGTAAATGGTGACGACATAAGAGACCAGACAGTCGTACAGATGGACATAAGTGACAAGCGAAAAAAGGATGACACACAAGTCGAAAAGTTATGAATAATGGTGCAACAGACTTAAATGAGAAACAACGTTGCAGCACGAAGAAACATAACCATGAAGTGAGATGAAAATGTGCAAATAACAAATGCCTGTAAATAGGCTTAGAATGCAAGAAGCCAAGGAAACGGTACTGCTTGCAATGCTTAGTAGAAGAATAGAGCGGCAAGCGCCAATTATATATCTACTCAATGAAGCACAGTATACAAGTGCAACTTCATTTTGTAAAGGCAGAGTGAAGCCCAGGCTGAAAGAGGCTAACAAGGTCAAGATTCATGTTCCAGCTAAAGCCAGAAGGAAGAGCGGAATCGAAACTCAGTAATAAGCAGCTCATGCCTGGGAATTCAAGGTCAACCTAAGGAAGGGAGGAGAGAGGCAACTCCGGAGAATCGAAACTTCAGAGCATAGCAGCCTGCCCCGTCAAGGTCACGATAAGGAGGCCCAGGCAGGTGGCGAGGCTAAGAAGAATTAAGTACACGAAAAGAAGGAAAATGAAGCAGATTCACAGTGAACAGACACATGACCAGCCAGGCGCGAAGAGGTACCAACGTCTGATGTCACCCAGAACCAAGAATGCCATAACTTTTCCCGATAAGAGACTACAGTTTCAAGGCCATCCTCAGCCAACTAATTGACACATAGCCCTAAAGTACTGATTGATGGAAGGGAGGCAGGGTGAATCTTGGGGCACTCTGCATCTGGGTGCCCATTCTGCATGCTGCTAATTAAAGTGGAGATTTATGCCTAGGGGTGTAACCTACCAAATCACAATGGCCAAATAATCTAGGGTCCTATAGCTTGAAGAACCAATTAGACGTCGTAGTTGTAGTGACAAGTGATGTAGAGGGATGGGCGTAGACGCCCACCCGATAAGAATTATCCAATCCTCATGCTCTGTTACCATATACAGATAAAGTACCTATAGTAAAGTTACCTTTTCCAACCAATAGAAGTGCATGACAAACTTTGAGTGTTACACCTCAATGATGACGGGTTTTTGGTATAAATGTTACTGTTTGTAAGAAGTTCGTTGATTTGAAGCGAGACAGGCGATCGCAACACTGCTGATTTCCATTTGTTTCCCCGTTTTATGTACTTGTCATTAAACGGACTTCCCTTTGCCAACCTACTGAGTTGTCCTTATTGAATTGTGTCGGAGTAAGAGAATCATGCACCCCATCCTCCTCAAGGTACAGCTATCTTGTCTTACAGGTACTCAAGGGTGAGCTCTGACCTATGGGCCCATCAGAGGACGCTCCACCCTCCTGTACACTTGGTAGCGGTGAGGATGGTTTTGACCATCAATTATTGATTCATTATTGATAAGACACCTATTGACCGTCGACAAGATGTAACTCTAGGTCTTCAGCTGAGTAGACTGAGAAGCTTCCCGTGGACAATGATAGTGTAAGTCCATAAAAAACTGCAGTGGGTCTGAAGGAACCTGCCTTATAGAGCATAACCCTTCTCATTTCTATGGGCATCCGATCGGACGAAAAGACCGTAAGAGGTGGTAAAGGAGGGGGGGTGATCCAGAAGATCCAGAGAGGAACCATGCGAGCGGTGAGTGAACCAAAAAAGTCAATATTTTGGCAAATGTTTTGTAGGCATTAAAACAAGTAAGGGAAAAGGTAATGGAGGGAGGCGGAAAATAAAAATAGTCAGAAGTAGAGAAGACTGTATATATATATATATATATAAGGGGATAATGACTCAAGCATAATAGGGAAAATAAGTGGTTTTGGGGGGGACCCAAGAGAAAATAGTGGTTACTGGGATAGACACCTGAGAGAAAACAGTGGTTACCGGGAGGGGCACCCGAGAGAAAAAAACAGAGGATACAAGGAAGGACACCTGAGATAATAAAAATGAGAGGATTCGCCTTGTTCCTGCGCTTTAATATAAAAGCGGTCAGAAGAAACGTGAACTCATAGTCCGACATAATAGGGAAAAATTAGGCTACTATGACGATTAAAGACGTCATAAAAGGGGTTTGTTTAAACTCCATGTTGGGGTATTGATTAGAAGGCAGAGATATATGTGTCCAGCTGGTGTCTGTCTGGTCTTTCAAGTGTCTATTGTATGTGTTCTATTGTATTTCACATGCAAACAATTGTGTATCATTGATTGCTTGAAACAAAGTTTGGGTTTTATGCGATTCTGCAACTGAGAGGGAATCGCACATGGATTGATGTTCTCGAGTGAATTGATGAGATAAAATTTTGGTGGAAAAGATTGGATTGGAGCTTGCAGTATTTGGTACTCGCTCATATTGTTGGGAGTATTGAAATTGCATGAACATATCATTGGAAATAGAACCCAAACATGGAGGATATTACACCACTTGCCCACTTATGTAAGGAGTTGCCTAAACATGCACCCAAGCTTAAGAAATACAGCACTGAGTGGGTTAAGGGTACCGCCCACAAGATGTTTATGCCGTGGCCACAGAACGGGTCCCTATCTAAAGCCGTTTTACAGCATATGACGACTTATCTACATGCCACATATACAGGCAAAAAACTAGAGAAACGTCTTGCTGTTCTGCAACTTTGGAAAATGTTCGAGCAGCCAAAGGAGGAAGAGCCACCCACAGACTGGATACTAAACGTATACACGGAAGGGGGTGAGACGCCTACCGCGCCACCAGCCCCGCCTGAGCCAGAAATTGAGGGAAGCAAGTCAGAGGGACTCTACCCACTAAGAGAGCTAAAGGCAGCTACGGGATATAGTAACCCCGCATAGTAACACCGCATATGAGTCGCCTGCGTACAGTAGTGATGACAATAAAGGGAAGGATCAGGAAATTAATGTTACCTCCACAGTCCCAAGGGCCAAGGAGAGACACTATGACGAAAGGAAGGATCAGGCACAGATTAGTGCACCTCTCGGTAAAGAGAGAGAGGGAAAGAAACGAAAAGGAAGTGAAGACAGAATTGATGAGATAGCATTCGCAAAAGACGAATGGATGGAAGGACAGATATTATTGAAACTCGATGGTAAAGGAAGTGATGATGTGAGACTGAGAAAGAGGTCTGATGAGGCACAGAGAAGGGAAAAGGAAAAGGAAATTAGGGATGAGAGAATAAGAAAGAAAGATAGGCTGAGGCGAGAACAGCTATATCGCGAAGAGCAAGAAAAACAGCTTGTTCGCAAACAGAAGGCAGCCTATGACCAGCACAGACAGAATCAGCAAAGTTTGGAAGAAGAGCAGAGAGTACGTGAAAAAAGGATAAAGAGGCAGAAGGATGAGGAAGTTAGAAGGGCAAATGAACATAGGAATGGAAGGAGAAGGGAAGAAGATAAGGCCAGAGAAGAGGCGAGGAATCGCAAAGAATTTGATGATGATATTGAACGTAAGTGTAGACAGAGGGCACGGGATCTCGAATATTTGGAGCAGGAAGTTAAAAAACCCAATCCTGTTGTAGAATGGGAAGATATTGAAGAATTCTTTCCTACGTATGACTCAGTACCAGGCACAAGTGGGACAAATACTGAAGATGACTTCGACACCAGAAGCATCGGGGAAACGATTGATAAAATATACGATGAAATTGGGTTTGAATCAAACTCCCACAGGGGAAGAGAAGACGAGCACTTGGAAAGCACTCAGCTGTATGATACAGAGGAGGTCACCCAAAGTAGTGGAAGCAGGGGACTATCCCTGGACAGGCTAGAAATTAGTAAGAACAACGAAGATCCAAGGAGTTGCATAAATTGGGAACAATCAGTGTCCAACTCCGGAGAGGAGACGGAGGACGAGACAAATGAAGAAGGGAGACGGCGCGAAAAGCGGCTCCCAAGGGACAAAGTGATACGATGGTCAGACGCTAGTGAGTCTGCACCTAGGAGATCATAGTCTGCCGCGCAGCCTGGCCGACATGAAGGAAGACCCCACGGTCGGAGGCGGATGTCAGCACCGGCCTATGTAGACAGATTCAGGACATTGCCAGGTAGACGGCGATGCAGGAATATTACCCCGGTGATAGACAGGAAAGCCATGGGGAAAGAGAAGGAAGACTGAGTATTCCAATTTCCGCTGCTAGAAAAGGGGGGAGCAAGACTGCAATATATTCCATGGCCACACATGGATCGGGAGAACCTGTAAAATAAGCTTCCAATACTGACATCGGGAGCCGGGAAGTGGATTCACGAGTTATAAAAAATGACAGGGGGGTCATGTTAGCTATAGGGGACATTAAGGGTCTCCTGATTGCCATACTTGGTGAGAGAGCAGATGATGTGTGGAAGTGGGCAGGGTGCCCTGGTGTAACCATAACTAACACTACACATGACGGAGCACCATTTAATAACTGTAGAGCCACAGTGTGGAAAGTGCTACGAGTGCTGTATCCAGACACTTCGATATGGGAGCTATAATAACTCAAAAAATGAAGGAGTCAGAAGATCCGTTGCTTTATATCCAGAACTTTCAAGACGCGTGGGTGCTCGAAACGCATGAATCTTGGACGAAATCTATCCCTGTATTCTACCATATATTGTGCCAAGGGTTGCCTGAACTGGTGCAAAAACAGCTCACGAAGTTGGTAGGAGTGGAGGCTAAACCTTGGGCTGAAATACAGTTGACTATTGCACATTACTGTAGATTGTTGCAAGAAAAGAATCGAAAAAAGGAGCCAACTCGTAAGGGTGAGTAAGCGAAGCTGTTGCAAAGGAAATTATCAAAGTATGCTCTTGAAGGAGCTATGCTGACAAGCCCAGCTGAACCGAACGTACAACAGGCGACTAACCCGCCGCAGAATAACCAGGGTAACGCGGGATTTTACCCGCGGGGAAGGGGATTCAGAGGAAGAGGATGGCAGAGTAATCAGGGAGGTTTTCAAATTAATCAGGGAGGTTTCCAGAATAATCAAGGAGGCTTTCAAAACGTGCAGATGTCAAATGGACAGATCGCCCGACCACCGCCAGTGTGTTGGCTGTGTGGAATGACAGGACATGTTGCACGCTCGTGCAGAAGCCAAGGCGCATGGCAAAATGGTCAAGGAATGGGAACAGGCACGGTGAATCCGCCTGCAATCCCACAACAGGGCGGTGCACAGAATCACACAGTGCAGCAGCAAGCGCCGGGCTTGCAGCAAGGTGCACAGGAAGGGGTTCAACCCTCGAACATGGGGAACCTGCCACAATGGCAATCCCAACAGGCACCACCACAAATGTCTCAGGGTGCAAACTCCTGAAGGGGAGGCAACCCTGGGAATGGAGAAAATACACAAGCATACAGTGGACCAAACTTATACATAAACTAGGACAGTTCACTGGGAACTCTGATGTGTTCTATCCTATCAGTGACACCATACCCTAACGGGGAACCAAGGGTGAATGTCGTCATAGGGGGGAAAGAATATTTCTTCTTAGTTGACACGGGTGCAACACGCTAGTGCATACGAGAAGGCAAGTTTTTCTTGTCCGGCCAGGCCATAGATACTCAGAGTTTTACAGGAGCTCACAGCAGAGTTCCCATTACAGATAATCTCCCAGTCTCTGTAGGAGAATGTGAGTTGAATGTACCCTTACTATATTCTCGCCAGACCCCAGTAAACATTTTGGGTCGAGACTTAATGACAAAGTTGAATATGACAATCTCGTTCACGGAGGAGAGCATAGTATGCTCCACTCCAGGAATGCATTATTCAAACGTGTGCGAAATGATCAGAGCATACACCGGACGCATAGCCATGAGAGCTATACCATTAGAACCAGAAGTTTTCGCATATGGCATGCGTGTGCTCATGACAGGATTTCCAGGCCTTGCTGATAGGGCCATGAGAACCCCTGATGAGTTTCTATTCAGACCAAGAATACCTATGCATGAAGAAGGGGGACAAGTATTTCCCTTGACGATACATATTGCAGCAGTAGAGGGAAAGTAGCATGGGTCGAAGGGTAAGATGACAAAGGCAGGCAATGGTGTGCGATTATCGCCATTGAAGAAGGGTATCGAGTGACTGACGTCACCGATGACGATCTGTTCAAAGAACACCCTGACTTGGAAGAGACGAGGGTGGAAGTAAGTCTCATATTCTGGGTCAAAATTGTCAAACGAGAAGTGCCACAGAGAATGATGTTGGCGCTGATCCGTCCCGCATACTTTGATGATGACATGGCCCAGGTGCCTGTCTCAGTATGGACTACAGGACCCTATGACGTAGGCCTCCTAAAGGGGGTGGGAGAAGTGAAAATCAAACTGAAACCAGGAGCAATTTTACCAAGAGCGTGACAGTATCCCATGTGCAGAGAAGCGGATGAAGGGATCGCGAAGACAATTTCTGCCATGATGGATCAGGGCAGCCTAGTGATGTCAGAATCACCTTGTAACACAGTGGTTTACCCTGTCAAGAAGTCAAAGGGAGGGTCTTGGCGTTTAATCCAAGATTTAAGAGCATTAAACGATATTGTCGAAGCCGAGTTCCCTCTAGTCCCTAATCCATCTATGATCCTGTGTAACATACCGATCGAGGCGAAGTATTTCACGGTGATTGATTCGAAAAATGCTTTTTTCTCAATCCTGCTGCACCGTGACTCACAAGAACTGACGTCATTCACTTTCAGACAAATGCACTTGAAAAGTATGAGGTTGCCACAGGGGTATTGTGAGTCCCCGTCCATTTTCAACAGAGTCTTACAAATTGACCTAAGCAATATTGCAGTAGACAGAGTGTTGTTTTGCAGTATGTGGATGACATTCTGATCTGCAGCACCACTGAAGAGCAATGCAGGCGTGATTCTATCCAGCTACTGACTATACTGGCTGAGAAAGGATATAAGGTTGACAAAGAAAAGTTACAGTACTGTCAACAAGAGGTGCTGTACATAGGCCAGCTAATCTCACATGAAGGGAAAAAGGTAACCCCAGAAAAGGGCAGAAGCTATCATGAACACGGCTAAGCCGTTCACAATAAAGCAAATGCAGAGCTTCCTAGTCCTGTGCAACCATGTTAGAGCATGGGTTTTCGATTACAGCGCTTATACCAAGCCCTTGCTCCAGGCACTAAAAAAGGCTCAAATGACAAAGGAAAAGATTGAATGGACTGAGGCAATGGAGAAGGGGTTTGCAGAACTCAAGAGGGTGATTTGCACGGCCCCAGTTCTCGGGATTCCTAATTATGCAGAGGAATTCTACCTGTTCTCACACACTGATGGCAGCGTTATGACGGCAGTACTCGCTCAGAAAACCTTGTTGGGATACAATCCCCTGGCATATTACAGTGGGAGCCTGGACCCACAGTCATGAGAGGCCACTTCCCATTCAAACAAAGTTTAGCTGCCGCAGCATTCGCCATAGAGAAGGCGACTACCATTGTAATGGGCTGTTCCATGACGTTATACGTTGAGCACTCATTGTTCGCCATCTTGGAGAAACCAAAAGGCACATTGACATCACAGAGGGCTTCTGCCTATGAAGTTATTATATGTAATCCATTGATTAAAATAGTTTGATGTAAAACTGTAAACCCAGCCACTCTCATAGCTGAGCCAGTCACTGAAGGAGAGCCGATACATGACTGTGCAAACTATGAAGAATTCTATGATGAAATCCCCAGGGTGAAGGAAAATGCCCTGGCGGGAGGCGAGATCGTTTTCATTGACGGTTCATCAAGAATTGACCAAGAAGACGGACAAAGATACACAGGCGTGGCCGTGGTAAAACACATAGCAAATGGAGAATTTCAAGTGCTCATCAGCGCATGAATACCATCTAATTATTCAGCACAAGCTGCAGAATTACTGGCGCTGATACTTGCCATTGAGAGTCACGCATGCCAGGAAGTAACAATATACAGTGATTCCGCCTATGTGACGTCCACCATGCACGCAGGCCTAGCACGATGGAAAAGGAAGGGCTACCTCCGAGTGGACGGCACACCAGTGCAGCATGCAGCCTTATTGGACAGACTGATAAAGGCACTATAGCTCCCAGTGGGCGCTAAGCGGTCGTGAAATGCGCCACCCACACCAAAGGGACAGATTTCGTGTCACTTGGAAATTATGCAGCAGACACGAAGGCCAAGCGTATTGTGTGTAAAAGTGAGACGATCATGGAAGTAGAAGTGGCATGCACCCATGAACGAATGATGGTATCTCGAGCCACACCAGAGGCCTACAGTGTTTATATGCTGTAGAGACCATAGACATGGTGCATTGCTACTTTACTTATTTTCAACGCTCGTAAGTTCGAATACTCTTTCTGTCCCTTTGCTCAACTTACCTTACTATCATTCTTTGACCCTCTCTTGTTCCGCTTATTAATTCTGTGTTTAGGACACTCCTATCTTCACTCACATGCAGAACGTCCTCTCTCTCAGTCCTCAAGTCCTTGCCTTCCAGCAGAAGGTAGCCTTCTCTCTATATTGTTAACAAGCTCTATCCAGTCTATAGATCTTGGAGCCTTACCACAATCTTTCTCTCTCCAGCTGCCATTGCATTTCCCGGATAACAGCGTTTCCATACTGACGGTACCTCTTCTCCCTGGAGTATCATCATCGCAGGATGGAAGACCAGGGTTTTCTCCCCCTAGAGGGTTTCCCTGCGGTTTCTGTTCTTTCTGTCCTTGATTAGAGATTAGCAGAGACTCCAGAGAGATTCTTATACTCATTGAATTGCTGTGCTCGAACAAGGTTAGTCCATTGTGCATGTTCTTGTTGTCAATCGTTAACATCTTTGACAGATAGAGGATAATAGTGCAGAATTAAAACTAACTTCATACTTCAAGTGTATTTCAATGTTCAATTCTGCAGGCCAAAATAAATGATACTCAACAATGCAACGTTTTCACCAGTCACTAAATGTTCCTTATGGTGAACACAGCTATAGTTCACAAAAAAACATTGGAGTTTCATTTAGACTGAAACCTTTGGCCACTCATCCTAGTAAAACAGACCTTCAACAGCAGTACACCACCTGGCTTCACTTTGCCTGTACACTGGAGCTGTGGGTCTTTTCTCGTGCATAGCAAACAGTAATTGCTGATTCTAATCCACATGTCTTGCTTAATTTCAGGGATGCTCACAATGTAATGGCTGGATTATCCTGGGACCTGTATTTGTCTCGGTGGATCTCCAAGTCTCATTTGAAGCGTGTGCAGATCCACCCCATTATTCGGTATGTTAAAGTCCACATCCCTCAAACAGGTAAACAGGCCTGGAATGAAGGAAAATCATTACACTGCCCGTTAGAAAACGTACATGCATTGTTCTGGGGCCATAACATTTCTGGGACTCTAGAATCTTCTTCAATGCCCTTGGCCAGTACTGGTGCTTGATGTCATCTTGGATTGAACTCAGCTGATTGTTCTGGTAGTCTTGTACTTCTTCATAGATAATGGGCTTCATTACAAGGTTGCTGGTCCGGTAATAATGATACCGGTATGGGAATAACGGCATCGTCTACCAGACCCGTGCATTATGACCCGCGTTGCCGGTGCTACCAGCATCTGTAGTTACCCGTTGTGGCCGGGTAGCACCTTCCAGGAATGAGCATGAGCACGCGGCATCCATGCAGCAAGGAAGTGCACATTACGAGGTTCACGGACATGCATTTACCGGCATCCAGATGCTGGTTAGACCGGTTACCATGATGCTGTCAACACTGGCATCGCGGGGCAGCCATTAATAGCAATCTGCTGTGCTGAAACCTGCTGCATGTGCACACAATCAGCACAGGTGGAGGAAATGGAGCCTGACACAGCACTAAAGGAGCACACCCACACACCACATCCCTTCCAAACCCAAAATGCTACCATTAGCGGTTGCAATACTTGGGCTGGAGGACATGCCTGCACTGCTAATACTCCAGCAGGCATTGAACCAGGGAATGCAGTGGAGGAGAAGGAGGGGGAGACAGGGCCAGCACATACCACAAGTACAGGCAGTTCTACCCCACAAGCAGCCACCAAACCCTCTCTTAAGGGCCAGTCCATTTGAACTAACCCCTGCAGAGATCCACACCCTGTACGGCCTGGACAGGGACACCATATGTACATAGTGGACCTCATACATGACTACCTGGTAAGCCTTATCAACATCCGGACAGGCATCTCCCCCCTTGCTAAAGGTAGTGTCTGTGCTGCACTTCCTTGCCACAGGCACCTACCAGCACACTGTGGGACAGCTGCATGCCATCTCATAACCATGTTACCATGGTTAAAAGATGGCAGCTGTGTGCTCAACCAGGTTCTAGATGCCCTCCTGAAACATGGAAAGGACCACATATATTTACCCCGGACTGTGGATGAGGAGAATGCTTCCAAAATATCATTCTATGCACTGGCAGGCATGCCAAACATAATCGTGTCTCCGACTGCACCCATGCAGAGCTGGTAGTCCGGCATGCCATGGAGGCTGTGTACCACAACAGGAAACTCTACCATTCCCTGAATGTCCAGATGGTGTGTGATGCAAGCAAAATAATTACGCATTGCTGTGCAAGATTCCCGGTATCCACACATGATGCCATGGTGCTGCACAACTCACTGCTTCCCCGCTACATGGCACGACACACTGCACAATGTATATGGCTGCTGGGCAAGTCCAACCACAGGGCAATGAGGTGTGTTGCCTGGGGGGGGGGGGACCACAAGCATAGGCAACCAGTCTGCTGGCCGGGTTATGAGGGGTGTTGCCTGGGAGGGGACCACAAGCATAGGCAACCTGACTGCTGGCTGGGGTATAAGGGGTGTTGTTCGGGGGGTCACACAGCGACCTGGGTGGCAAAACTGTGACCCCAATCACCTCGACAGAATGTTGGACACAGCCAATGAATACAAATGTGGCATGCCTACACAGCTGTGCGTTAATGTAAGCAACATAAACAGTGCCCACCCCAGCGGATCTATGTGATCACTGCGACCCTTGCAATTGCGACGTCCGAAAAAGCAGACTTTTTTAAATAATTATTTATAAAACCCCTTTACACCATATTTATATATATAAGGGGGTCTAAAAAAATAAAAGTCTGCATTTTCGGCCGTAGTAATTGTGAGGGTGACATTTTTGGCCATTACCACCCAAGCACATGCACCTGGAACAAATACCATCAGACATGAACCACGGGTACCACGATGCACCACCCTGCAGGCACAATGAATGAAATACATGAGCGAAGTAAAGTCAATCACTGGGCATGCAGCCATGCCTGGGGAAAATCCAACTGCCACACATGGAATTCACTGTCACTGCATTCACCCGACAGGTACACTGCAGACCAGTATACCAGACCAGGCACCTCAAGGGACACTTCCAATTGCAATTGTGCAAGCAAGGAAACTCATGTAATCACCAATCAGTTACCACCACTATCATATGAGCGAGTGGCGCAGGACCCATCCACAGTACCTCTGCTCCACCATGCCAGTGCACACCCAGCCCCATCACAGAAACGTCTGCCGTCACTGGCTGACCATACTACCATTGCCATTGTGCCTTGGTCATATGGGGGAAGGCAGTGATGGGCAAGTACATGGTGACATCAAGTAGTCTTAAGCATTATAAGCAAACCACTGTGCATCATGAAGCACATCAAGGGAATGTGTCATGGTGCACTCCACATGTATAGTACATATTTCAAATGCAACACACTCATCTGATGTCAGCACATCATGGTCATTTTCAACTCATTTGTTTGAGTGCTGTACCTGATGGAAAGGTCCCTAAGATGTGAAAGGCACACATACCCCCCAAGCAAGGATCATCCCTAAGTACACTTACCTGGGTCTTACTATAAGGAAATGTCAAGTGCAGTCATGATGAATCTGCGGCATATGACCATGAACACTGTACAGGCATTGCACACAAGGAATGACAACAGTGTTCACAAATACACTTTCCATTGATCTTGTACAGGTGATGCAGGGTATCCCCCGAAGCCGTGACTCCTGACCCCCATTAGGCAACCAGTCAACAGGCATGAAGAGGACTACAACCATGCACATGCATGCACGTGTGTCACGATTGAGCAGACTTTTGGCCTGTTGAAGGCCTGTTTTTGCTGCCTCAGCAAGTCGGGTGGGGCACTCATATACGGGTCTGAGAAGGTGGACAAGATCGTGTTGGCATGTGCCATGCTGCACAACATGTGCATCCAGCACAACGTACCCCTGCCCCCTGACATGGACCAGATTCCAACTGAAGATGAGGAGGATGACGGAGAAGATGCAGCATATCGTCCACGGCGCAATGTGAATGAAGGACGTGCTGTACGCCAAACTTTGATTGCACAATACTTTTGATGGACCGGGTAACACAAGGTACTGGGAATGGGGGACACTGGGCACTTGGCACTGGAGAGAAATAAATTGGCACACACTCAAAAAGCAATGTCCAGTCATGTGTTTTTCTTATGCACAACAGGTGTATTCATTAAATGAAAACTATGTACAGTGAACATGAACCAACGTGGACCCCTATCCATCAATTTATTACAAACTACCCCCCAAATCCCCAACTCCCCCACACACCCACGCCCCCCACCCCAAACCCCTAACACCCCCACACACCCCACTGCCCCCACTGCAAGTTCACTCCTTCATGACATGTGCATGTGTGTCAGGCTACTGACGCCCCCTTTTAGGTGGAGGGGGTTGCTGGTCTGTGCGGCGCATACTACGCAGTGACCTCCGCACTAGGCTTGTCTGCGTTGAACTCGCCGGGGTTGTGCTGGTTGATGGTGCAGATTGTGGTTTGGTCTCAGCATACTGCTGTTGGGCCATGGCCATGGGGGCAACCAACTAGGTGAGACCCTGTGTCAAGGCTGCCATTTCTTCCCGCACATGCCGGGCCACACGTAAACACAACGGCTGACTGTCCTGGAGTTCTCCTTCATGGCCCGGCGTTGGCTTCCCCTTCTGCAATATACTGCCTGACCATGTTATGCATGGCCTGCTGGCGCTCCTCCATGCGGGTCAGCCTCCCCTCCAGGTCCCTGATGGATTGTGCAGCTGGTGGTTGCATGGAGGGTGGTGTGCGTGTGGTTCCAGGGCTGCATGCTACTACGGGCATGTCATCCGCAGAGCTGTCAGGTTTGGGTGAGAACTGTGGGGTAGGCAGCATGGTTGGGGTGTTCGGCATGTCCTCAGGCATGGCATAGCCTGAAGAGTCTGCTTCCTCCACTTCCTCCTCCTCCTCCGCACTATTTTGCACAGTTTGTGCTGCCTCACCAAGATCACTGGTGGCCGTTGACTGTGGCCCCTCCACATCACTGGCCACTGGGGATCCCTCGTCTTCCACCTGAGGTGTTTCCTGTGGGGCAGATGTTTTTTTTGTTGGCACCTTTTTGGCAGGGGTGCCTTTTGGCATGGGTGGCTTGATGGCAGCAGTGTGGCCTTCCTGGGTGTTGGTGGTAGGTGCTCAGCTGGTTCTCAAGCCTGTGCACCCGATTGGTTGGGGGCTGTGGCTTCGGAGCGTTGGTTCGCTTCTGGCCAGCTCTTGATGTTGAAGGCCTGGAGGCGTCATTGTTCCATGGCTCAGGCATTCAGGTGTCTTTGTTGGTGTCACAGTGTTTTCCGCCTTACTGTCTGATCCCGTACCTGTGGGGGACAGAGAGGCAGGGCATCAGTCATGGGTCAACGTACATCCTACATTCATCGATGGTAGTACATTTAGAGTCCTGTGCATTCTCGTGTACATGTTGGAGGGGCGGCCATGGTGCTTACAGGAGTTGGGGGGTGCAGTGTTTGGGCATCCTTCTGGTGCATCCATGATGGGCATGGTGTCTGTTTGGTGGCCTACAGGTGTATCATGGCTTGCGTGTTGTAGCCATGCCTCAGGGGCTGTGTGCCATGTGTTGTACAGATGTGGGTCACATGTGCTTGCACAATGTGCATTGTTGCATTGCTGTTTACACTGTGTGCATGGTCATGGTGGGTGGGTCAGGTGTGCAATCGGTAGTGGTGATGTGTGCACCATGCAATGGGATGACACAGTGGTCAGGCCTGCATCTGTACGGTGATGTATGTGTGTGTGTGCACATGCAGATGGTGCATGTGTTTGCAATTGGGACTCATGTGGTTTGTGTCAGTGGGGTTTGTTGTGTGTTTTCATGGCAGGGATTTTGCGGTTTTGTAGGGGCTGACTTTAGGTGGGAGGTGATGGGCCATGTATTTGCTTTCATCTACTTGCCATTTGGACTCCACCATTGTACTTATGGCATTAGGTGTGTGTTGTGACTTTTGTATTATGGTAAGGGTCACTCACCGTCATCGGCCGATGACGGGACTCCCATCTCTGAATGGCCCACACCCTCGATGGACTCCATGACCATGACAGTGCTGCATGTCTCCTCCCAATGAGCAAGCTTAATAGGGGATGGTGCTCCTTCCACCTGTTGTCTGGGCCTGGCTGCGATTTGCAGAAAGGATGTTGCAGACACACAGTCGCAGATTGTCCCAATGATTCCTGCAATCTCGTACGGTGCGTGGGGTTGTCCCAACCACAGAGACGTTTTGTGCCACCTCCTCCCATATGTCCTTCTCGCGGATTTGAGCCGCCCGGCACAGGTCAGTGCAGAAAACCACGTCTGCGTGCTCCACCAGTGTCCGCAAGCATGTTCAGCTCCTCGTCGCTGAAACGTGGCTTTCACAGCCACACTGTGCCTTTCCTAGTGGCCATGGTCATCACCTTGCTAGCACACTCCACAGTTCGCCGATCCAGGTGCTGTAGGCAGAGATTTGCAATGGATTGTGTTTTTAAGATGGCCGCCGGAGTATTTCCTGTTCCGGTGCAATGACTTTGCTTCTGGTACCGGCACTTGTAGACTATGTGCTCATGTGCATAGGTGTGTATGTCATTGTAATTGTAATGGGTTATTTGTGTGTGGGGGTTGGGTATATGTGTCTGTGTGTGTGGGGATTGAGAGGGTGTTGGTGTGTTTGCTTTTGTGTGTATGATATGGTGTGTGGGTGGGTGTATATGTGTGCTGGCATGTGCTTTATGTGTGTGTTGTTTGGGTGTGGGGATGAAGAGGGTGTGTGCAGGGGGTAACATTGATGTGGAACATGTGGTTATGTCTACGTGGGAAGGTTGTGTGTGATTTGTGTGTGGTGGAAGGGTGCATTTTGTGGTTAGGTGTTTGTGAGTGTTTGTGTGTGTGTGAGGGAGTGGTGCATGTGCAGGGTCGTGAGTATGGATATGAGTTGTGTGTGTAAGAGAGATGTGGTGGTTGTGTGGGTGTGTAAGGGGTATGGTTTTTTTGTGGGGATGTTCATGGGAAGGGGAGGATGCTTGGAAGTGTGATGAGGTGTTGTTATGTGTGGTTTACATTTGCGTGCAATTTTGTGTTTGTGTGAATGATTGTGGTGTATGTGTGTGTGAGGGTGGTGGTGTATGTTGTGTGTGGGGCCCAATCTTCCCACACACCCCAGCCCCTAGTAACAAATTATCAAGCTCCTTTTCTTTGATGTGCTTTGCTATTCGATATGTTAATGCGATCTGTTGTATTCGCATGTGGACTCTATTTTTCTGCTATTCTATTTGATTGGCTCTGTTAAGAGTAGGTTGACAGACAGAAAACAAACATATTGCTGTGGTTCCAATTATGGATACAATCTGATTTTTATGAAGTTGAGAACCTTGCATTTCCACCCTTTATCCCTTCACACTCTTCCCTCTGAATACCCACTCCAAACCCACCCTCACAATACACTGTCACACTCAGCCATCAAAATTCACCACTGCAATCCCTCAACCTTGTCTTGATGAAGGTCTATGTACTACATGAAAAGTATAACAAGAAAAGGGTTTGGGGTTTAAAGCCCCTCTCCGGCTTACCTGGATTGTCTATCTGCTCCACAATCACAAACCCATAAACAACCCTTCCTTCTGTGCTGTCCATGTACTTCTATGTTCTATCCTTCTATGGGCTATCCTTGCTCCTCCTGTCCTTCTCCACTGGATAGTGTCTCTCGAGATGAAACACAATGTGAGGTCATCTCCTTACTGTAATAGATTGGTTAAGCTAGTTGGTATTTCTTTAGGTGTATACATTGTCAAGGTGCAAAATACAGAATTAGCTGAAAGAACATCCAGCTGTACAACATTTAACACAATCTGGTTATTCTTTCATGGCTTCTAAGGCCATCAAAAGATCTACCCTCAGATTATGACCAATGATCGTTTGGTTATTCTCTGCTGTAGATGGAATTTGATATCTGGGGAAGAGCTACATAACTTTAAACACTAGACAGGAAAATTGGATAAGTTCCGGCTAATAGCACACCTCTAAATTCATAATGAAATTGTACCTCTAGCACAGAGGATAAACCAACCACTAGCAAACCTGTGTGGGATAGATGTGTGTCTGACAGGTGTAGTTTGAAAAGAGTTGAGTCAGTCATATTTGCATCTCTAATTGAGAAAAATAAATGGCAACACATACGGGGATTCCTCTTCAATCCTGGCACCTTTGATAGCTCTTTTAGTTACAATTGGATACCTAACCACTCAGCTTTGGCATAGCTAGACCAGTTCTTCAATGCAAAGCAGCTGTCCACATTCTAGCAATTGTTCACCTGGGTGCCAAAGTCCCTGCAGAAGCTCTGCCCGCACTACTCCCTAGCAGGATGTGTTTTGTTGGTGACTCTCCAAAGGAAAAACACTGATGCCTTTCATATTTCGGTTCAGAATGTGTGTGATTGGGCATTATCAGAGAAGGGCCATGAGCACATGTTAAACAGGAGACACTCTGTCAATTGGTGTGGACTGTGCACACACAGGCAAAATCTCTTCTGGGAATAACTGCACAGGGAATTAAAAAATCCCATCCATCCAACCTCAGCTCTGTTTCATAAACCTCCTCAATGATCCAATCATGTGACTGCATATAGCATGCATTTCCCACCAGCTGGTGCCAAGGTGTTGCATTTGTTAGCAGAGGGAACTGTTAGGAAATGCCTTTCCTAGTGACTCTGACCAGTGGGTTCTCTCTGTTAGCTCCACTATTACAAATGTCTTTCCAAGCATTGAGAGTCAAGTCAAATTGCCTTCCTATTGTTTGTCCTTTTAATCGGTCGAAACAATAGTTGCTCTGCAGCTTTTCATAGCATACTTTATAACCTATATTTCTACTAATAAAACAGCGGTGTGGGAGCCCCTCTACTGAGCGTGAACAAGGGTCAAATAACCTGTTCAAGGGAATTTCTCCCACTCGGGATGGTCTACAACCACGTTTTAGCTCACTTCACCCTTCACAGAGGAGAAATATACATTTGCATATCAGTCTGGTCCCATCCAAAATGGCAGTCCAGCACCAAAATGCTAGGCAATTCTCTTCTGAACATGGGATTTTCTCCTCTGAGTAAAGTACTGTGAGCTTAAACCTGGTCGTAGATGCTCCCGAGTGGGCACCTATTATTAGAACAGGTTATTTGGCCGTGTTGCTTCTCAGTATGGGGGCTCCCAGAACTTTTTCTGTATTTCTAGGAACTTGCGGTTTCACCCTAAATTACCCACAGTGATCCAGACATGAACCCCTTGCTGACTGGGCTTAGAGAGGCACAGCTTCACCTAATTGAAGAGGCCCAACAAGGCCGAAACCTGTGTATGGGACTGCTATTGGTACTCTAGCTCAGAGGAGAATTGCCTAGCATTTCTGTGCTGGACTGCCCAAGTGTGTGGCACCAGACTGATATGCAAATTACTTGTTCTCCTCTGTGAACAGTACAGTGAGCTAAAACGTGGTTGTGAACCCTCCCCTGTAGGCACCTACCCATAGAACAGGATAAATGACTGTGTTAGTTCTCTGTAGAGTCGCTCCCCGACCTTTTTGTGTTTGTCTCTACACATTAGGAGTTTGGAGTTTGCCATGCCGTTCTTACCGGCATGGCTACCCCCAAACCGGGTACCGGGTCCCAAAAATAGGGAATTACCGGGCCATGCCGACTTTAGCAGACCCGGTAATTCCCATTCTCGGGACCCAGACCCAGTACATCCCCATTCCCATTTGAGCCCCCATAGGGCTCAATGGGAATGGGGAGGGTGCTAACAACGGGCCCGTCAATGACGGGCCCGTTGTTAGCATCCTAGTCTGCTAGCGGGTCCCGCTCTGTACGTCTGGTCTGGCCACACATCCAGAGAGGGACCCTCGTAATGTGGCGGCCTGGAATGAACAGTGCTGGTCCCTTACCGGCACCATTCATTGCGCGGCCGCCAGCCTCGTAATGAGGCCCTATGTTTCTTATTTTGATTCCAGGCTGTTAATGAATGCATAAATGAGTATTCAAAAAAACATATGTCAACATCCTTATCAGGTTTGGAAAGATTTTACCCTGAAACATCCTGGTTTTGAATTTGTCATCTCGCGGCCTGCATGAGTTCACAGCGACAGGCGAGATAACATCAGCAGCGAGGAATGCTTCCTCCATAGCGAGACGGTCCACAAGTTGGGGGAGAATAAAGAATGGTTTTTGCCAAAGGATAAAATTCCCCTTTGAAATATCCAGAATGTCGAAAGGTTGGGAAACGACCAAATTGTTTTTAAAGTCTCTGTGATAAGCACATTGCAGAGATAGGGACAGCTTCTCTCCTTCTTTTCTATTAGATAGGTGGTGCACCAGCATTGACCTAGGGACAGCACTACCCTAGGGGTAGGTTGTGCTTCTGACTAGGGACAGTGTTAGCGGACTCATTTATTGTTTGAATGAAAAACTCATGTATGCACTTATGTGTGCTCTATACCTGTTCTTGTGTGATATAATATATCGTGTATCTAACAGTAGAGCCTCTACCCTAGCCCTGATTGTTTTTGAGTTTGAAATTGTTAGGCACTTTATACGGTGTTGTACATCCCCAGATGTTTGCCTCTTTCTGGCAAGCCTGCATTTCAAAAGCCCTTTGTAAGATGGTGCATGTGTTTTTTTATTGTTTTTATTGGTTTATTTCAAACCTTACACATAATACATTCAAAATACCACACAAATATTTCACAAATATTACAAAATACGTACAAAATGAGCACCATCAGAATTGAAATGCATATTCCCTGGTTTATAACAACATTTTGAGTTTCTCATCCAATTCCAACTTAATTAGAAAAGTAACCACTTTAATTAATAAAGCAGTCGGCGGTCCAGAGAGAATCCGGTCCCAAAAAGCCTGAGTGTTAAGGAAATGTTCTTCGTAGACAAACTCAATTAATAAATGTTACTCTCCATTCCTGTAAGTGTCCACAATCAATGAATACGAGTTCTAGGGACTCATTTGCAAATTGTCAGTACCTGCATAGTGGGCTGGCAACTTGCCCTGTAATGTGCAGTGTCTCCCTTGAGTGTATCAGATTTAGGGCCTCATCACGAGTTGGGCAGTATCCCAGCAGTAAATGTGCCGGGATACCGCCCAATGCTATTAGCATTACTGCAACTCAGTCCCGCGCAATTTTTTGCCAGATCCCAAGTTACGGTGGCACTGTTAATCCCCATTTATACAGTGTCTATAGGACTCTATGGGGCTTTTAAGCGCTATTACTGCCAGCAGTAATAGCGCCAGCGGTAACAATGATTTAAATGAGCAGAAAGGTGAGGGTTTTGCTTCCAGCAAAAAGCTAGAGATAAACCTCCCACTTTCCACCCAAACTCGAGATTGGGCGCAGCGGTATAAACACTGCATTTTTACCGCTCCGCTCAACCCCTGATGAGGTCCACAGTCTTATTCTCATCAAAGTTTTCATGAATTTGCCATCCTGAAATTGAGTTAAGTATCTTGGGAGAATGTTGCTCTTTTTCTGCTCTAAGGTAAAGTCACCCATCCGTCTATGTGAGGCTCTATTTTCGCATGTTTGTATCCAGTCATTTACTAGCAGATTCCTCTTTATTAGAATGTGATCAGGGGACATGCCAAAGACAGGCAATGCATACACAACTCGACAGGTTGAGAACCTTCCTCCATATAAATATATATATATTATAGGGTGGCGGTCGCTGCCCTATAGTTAAGGTGAGTCAGAGACACATAAGAACCCCTCAGAATTCTATTATTAATAACTTTTGATTCGAGTAACAGATTTGGCCGAAATTACGAAAGTGATTAGAGGTGTGCAGGCCCGCCCACAGACTGCATAGTTTTGTAAAGGTTCGATAAAAAATAAAAAAGTTCTTAAACATCAAAAAAAAAAATCCAAAAGTGCGGCCTACTTCCCATTCATTTTCCCATAGACAGAAAAGGTCAATTTTTGCAAAAACACACTGCCCAAACCACTGCACAGATTTGGACCAGGTCTGAAACAACTTTGGCATGAAGCGTTGACTCACGATCCATGTGTTTTTTTTGGGGTTATTCCGTGTCATAGTTATTTTAAAATTTGACAGAGAAGGGGATGCACTGTCTCCAAAAATTAGTTATATCTCCCATGGTGCATTGCAGGATCATGGTTTTCAGAAATAAAACAAACACCATTGTGTTTTTCTCTCGATGCGAGAGATATTCGTGTCTATAGCCGAGGTTATGGGAAAATGAAATGCAGAAAAAAGTCTATTTCCAGGTCAAAAAACATACAAATGCTGTCAGGGTAGAGGTGGTGGGATGGCTGGAGGGCACTGAGTGAAATTTGGGAGTTGGAGGATGTACAGGAACCGAGTTTCAACACAAAGCTTTCCGTAACCTCGGCTGTAGCACGAATAGCCAACATCTCTTAGCAAACTGCGTCATAGAAGGAGCATGTGTTGTGGGGGAATGGGACAGGGCACGGGAGTTGAGGAGGCAATCTGGGGAGTGGGGGGAGCTGGCACAGATGAGGGGGCACTTGGTGAGGTGCGGGGGCGGGAAAGCATTTCTTTTCCAGCCTTTTTGCTGATATTCGCAGCCATATATCTGAGGCTACAAAGGACTAGATAGCTGAGGGTATGTGTAGTTCAGTATCCGTGTCTATATAGTCAGTGTTTTATATTTTTTAAGTACTTTGTTTAGGTATAGTGACATTTCTAGTGAAAAATCACTGGCCATGGCCAAAGGCCATGGTCAGTGACCTGGTAGGTATTAGAGAGGTTTTTTTTTTTTTTTATTGGATGTGTGCTTTCAGACTTTTGAGCATGTGAGACTTTGTAGAAAGATAGAAGAAAATAGTTTAACAAAAGTAATATAAAAAGGAGCAGTTGTAGTCATTTTAGATGTGCCATACAATGTATTTTAGCATGTGTATTCTCACTTATGGTATTATGATGTGTGGGTGTGCATTGTTTGCCTATCTAGTTTACTGTTATGTATTTTTCTATGGTTTCTTATTTTTTAGTTACTTTACATAAGTACATGAATAGTTTTGTGCTGTATTGATCATTAAAGTTGGATTGTAGTATAAAACTTGAAGTCAGTCCCTTCTCAACTTACTTTTTATAACTGCAGTTATGATAAAAGTCAATAAACTGTAGCTGTGACTATTATAAAAAAAGTTCTTTAATTATTGATTGTATTTGGGTATTTTTATATAATACATAGTCCTTAAAAGGACTGTTTTGGGGTACACTGCGTGTATAACTTTAGCACATTAGGAGTACTGCTTTGATGTTATGAAGGAACATTGCATTTCCATCATGTCTATAGAAATTGGCCATGTAGAGTTATTAGAAATGCTAGAAAGGGGTGGCTTCAATTTTTGTGGCATTGTCTTTTCAGAGTTGTCATTTTTCTTATTTCATATTTTTGTCACCAGTTGTACATTTGAATATGTCTGACATTGTGCAGGAAAACAATAAGACGTGGTCCTTCTATGGTTCCGTCAGAAAGGTTGGGAACATCAATTATGATAAATCATCTGTGTAAGTCTGCTGGGATGATGTGAATAATGCATATTGGAAATTGCACAAGATGGTCTTGCACATACTGGGTTGCAGCCTTTTTTAGCTTATATGTAGTGTTATATATTTACTGTATCTGTGAGTTGTGGTAGTGCAGAATCAACCTCCACTCATTAAAGGTATTGCCATCAATAGCTAGAGTTTTCAAACACATGCAGCACCGGAGCACTCTTTATGAAGTGTCATTAGAAATGCAAGAGAGGTTCAGAGACAAGGCTTCCTTTTTTGTGGCATTGTCTTTTTAGAGTAGTCATTTTTGTTATTTTATATGTTCATCACCAGTTGGACATTTGAATATGTCCAACAATGTTCATGAAAAGTCTATGAGGTGGGGTGGCCCTTATAATGCTTTGTCAGAAAGCTTGGGAACAACAATCATGATAAATCATGTGGTACGAATCTCCTTGGATGATGTTATTGATTTCTATTGGAAATTGCACGAGATGGTCCGTCCCATACTTTTTTGGCTTATATGTGGTGTTATATATTCATTGTAACTATGAGCTGTGGTTGTGCAGAATCAACCTCCCCCATTAAAGGTCCTGCTAGCAACAGCCATAATCTTCAAACATAGGTAGCACTGGAACACTCTATGTGAAGAGTTATTAGAAATGGTTCAGATACTGGCCACCAGGGGGCGCACGGATGAGCAACCTTCCTGTGTGAGCTCTCCCTCGTAGGTCCGTAATGTGAGTTGAGCCCCCACATTACGCCCCCATGCATTTATAGCGGTGGTGCAGACGTCGGAAGACCCCCCCACCAACCTATGAAAAACCCAACCAAAATTGGATAAGTATAACAGGAGAAACTTGCTGCTGAAATTTCCTCCCTGTGACGACGAAGAAAGACCGCAAGCACGGGACCTGCGCGACTCGTCACTGAGGAGCCGCGGACAGACTCCCGCTGCCAGTGATCTTACGAGTGAGTGTGCGGCATCCCATCCCCCTCTCTACACACCCCCAGAGGATATCCTGCTGCGGCCCGCAAGGCACAACATCGGCGGGGCGGGGGACCCGGCGGCATTGGCCTGGTGAGCCCCCCCAGAGGAGCCCCTCTCTCGAACTCCGCCTATGACCACATCGAGCCCGCGGCGGGCCTCCATCCAGGGCGGCACAGGGCGGGCACTCCAATCCTTGCGGCCGTGCCCCGGGTGCCTGTCTGCTCAGAACGCTGCCGCGCCCGTCTGCCAGAGCGGCGGTGTGAATGTAGCCCTGAACGCCTGTCTCAACGGCACGCAACTCGCGCCCCTCCAACGAACACACGCCGCAGGGGAACGGAAATCTTGGACACCCTGAGCCCTGCATATAACCCTGAAAGCATCTGAATCACACAAGACATTCTTTTGAGGGATACCCCCACCCAGGACCCTTCTGGAAGCACAACACCCTGCCCTGGCCCTGCAGATTATAAATAATGTGGGCTGCCTTAGTGAAATGAGCAGTACCCCGGGTCTATGAGTGCCAAGTGAAGCCAGCTAGGAGGACATAAGTACTGCTTACTCCACATCAGTGGCAATAAGGAGTGTTCCCCGTAAGCCTATACTCTCATACGGCGCAGGACAACCCCGGCCCTCTCACAAGCATCCCAGAGCATTGCGGCCCACCTCAGTCCAGCAACCAGATAGCTCTCATTGTCTGTGGTACCCCAGACCTCTGGTTACTTAAGACAACCCACTAGTTCCACCAACCAGTGAAAACTGTACCACAAATAGTCTGTGCATGAGACTGCGATTCTGCATGCCTGTCCCCCTTGTGAGACGCATCGTCACATGAACCTCCCGGAAGATAAGCCCTCCTGCACTGCGGATCACCTAGTAAACCCCACAGGTGTCTCTCCAGCCCCTTCATGAGCCGCACAAAGGCCTGAACGTTTGGACCTGCCCTGTTCACACCAATCTATGATGCTACAAAGAGGGTAAGGCCCCCAACTACGGGGCGTGTGCCTCCTCTACCCCAGGAACCACTCTATGGATGCAAAAAGTAGGCTCGCCAAATACACCTATGCCCCAATCTCCCAGGCCCATGAACAGAAAGCAATAATGTCAACAGGTGCCGCGGAAGCGGGGGCTGACGCCACCAAAGGGGACATTGCTGCACTGTTATGTGAGATAAAGACCTTGGGAGCCAGCCTAGGTGGTAAGATTGACAGGATTACCCAGAGAATGGACAAATTTGAAGAGAGATTAGAAGGTGTCGAGAACAATCAGGCCTCGATTGACACCCTTGAAGCCCAGATGGACACGAGGATTCGTAACATCGAAAAAAGGGAGGAGGAGATATGCCTGAAAATGGACGATTTGGAAAACAGAGAAAGGAGGAATAACCTCCTATTTTTCGGAATTCCAGAGTCCGAGGGAGAAACTGAAGACTCACTCAAAATCACGATACATAACATCATAAAAATTTTAATGGTAGATGAAGAGACCCACAGAGCGGGTAGGTCGGTGGACCATGCTCTGTTCTCGCAAGATTCCACCGATACCAGGACAGAAACAGGACCCTGGCGAAGGCCAGATCCAGGGATGCGCTCACATTGGGGGGTGCTCAAATCACTATCGTCCAGGACCTATCGTCGCTCACGCTGGCGTTGAGGCGCCTTTGCAGTCCCTTGACGAAGTGGCTCAAGGAACAGGGCACGAGATATAGGTGGGGATACCCTTTCTCCCTCACGTTTGAACACAGTAGCACGAAGATAGTCCTTCGGTCCGAGCAAGAGATCAAGGACTGCATTGCAGACATTCTTGGGACGGCCGAAGAGGGGGCGAAAGAGATGAAACGGAACACGCTGGAATGCAATGGGAACTCCAGGGCCCTAGCAGAAGAAGAGTGAAAGGATCAAGGAAATATAGGCGACCAAACAACATGCCCGAAAACGGAGAATGAAAGGGAATCTCACGAACCTCGCAAGCTAACTGATTGAAATAAACGTTGGAAATGTCCGGAAACAATCATCCATTGTTGGAGAGCGATACAATCACTGTCAGAACAGCGGCACCTGGCCGCAAAGCCCCTCCCTGAAGTAAGGGGGGAAATGAGCACCCGAAGAAAAGGCCGGAGAATGCACGTATCGTTACACCTTTGTTTCTTCCTATTGTTATTGTTGAAATATATGATGTTGGGGGAGTAGATGGGGCCGCTTCGGGGGGCTCAACTGTATGTCACGATGGTATACTCGAATGGGACCGTGAGGTAACGCTCCCTGCTGGTGGTCCAATACTGGACTGAATATTTTCACAAAGTCCGAATTGGACGCCGTCACAGTGCTGAAAATGGCACATCTTCAGTTCTTGGGTTCACTTGAACACCATCAACTCAGGGAAGGGGGGGGGGAAGGAGGGAAGGGAGAAGAGAAACTTGAGAACAGTAGCAACACCATCTGAATGAATTCACAATGTCATCGACAGTGTGGGAAGGAAAAATCGAGCATCGGTCTGGCCGCCTGAAGCAACCGATTCCCCAGAGGGACCCAACAATGGCACCACCTGATGAATTCACGGTGAGGGGCTCACTCAGAGTCAGGACTGTTAATGTGAAAGGCTTGAACTCACTGACCAAAAGGTCATTGGTCCTCAGGGAATTTCGTAGATCCAATATTGACCTATTCCTCCTGTAGGAGACCAAGTACGCCAAGGGCGAAGAGCGAAGCATCCTGGGGAAGCGGGGAGGCCTGAAGTTTTGGGGTTCGGGCCCACTCAGGAAAGGTGGTGTCAGAATCCTACACAGGAAAGGAATCAAATTTGAAGTGGATAAGACATGGTCTGACGTTGGGGGCCATACTCTACTTATAACCGGAAAAATAGCAAAAGTACAAGTAACTATTGCCACTGTATACACACCCAACACTGGTCAGGTCACGTTTCTTGAAAAAATGACCCCTAAAATAATGTTAGAAGCCACAGGGCATAATATCCTGGGAAATAGATTTCAACCAATGGGCTGACCCAGATAAAGACTGGAAACCGGGTAGACCTGAAACGAGACACCAACATAAGGGAGGTCGCACCGAACTGGCTGTAATGATGGAACTCTATGACATGAAGGATGTGTGGAGAATTATGCACCCCACCGAAAGCGGATACACCTTCTATTCAAACCCCCATCAGACCCTTACGCGTATTGACTACATATATCTCACAAGCGACCTCACATCCCCTACACGCCATTCAGACATCGTCCCGATAACCTGTTCTGACCACGACATGGTACTAGTGGACATCAACTGGGCGGATCTACCTGTTAGAGGGGGGAAGTGGCGGTGTAACAAGACCCTCTGGAAAGATCAGGTCTTCAAAACTACCATGGAGACCGAAATTGATGAATACTTTAAAATGAATAATGATGGGTAAGTCTCCAAACAAATGGTCTGGGAGGCTGGGAAGGCCACATGGAGGGGTATTTTAATATGAGAGGGGTCCTCCTAGAAAAGGGAGCGGAAGATCGTAGATCAAAGGCTGCGGACCGAAATATGTCAATTGGAAGGAGAGATAAGGAAAGACCCTGAGGTAGACCCAGACAGAATGAAAACAGCCCAACAAAAAAGGGAAGAACTACGGCTGTTGGAACGTGACCAGGTAGTACGCAAACTGCAGTTTTTAATGCAGACATTTTATGAAAAAGGAGACAAGGCCGACGAGCAGAACCCAAAGTAAATTAAATAATGGAGGACTCCGCCCCCTCTGCCCAGACCCCCTGCACCATCCCAGAATCATTTGCCAATTTCTATGAGAAGCTATACACCTCTGAAATAACCTCTGGCCAGTTAGATATAAACTCTATCCCCGATCACCATGCCTACAATAACGCATGCAGAAACCGAGCTTCTCGATACCCCAATTATTGAACAGGAGATCCAAGATGCAATTAAAAGATTAACACTAGGCAAATCCCCGGGGAGGATGGTTACACTGCTGGGTTCTATAAAACTTTCACTAAGCAATTAACACCCTTCCTAACAGAACTATTTCACAAAATAATAGGAACGGGCGTGGCACCAGACTCCTTCAAAAAAGCACTGATAACACTGATCCCCAGAGATGGGAGAGTCCCTAAACATTGTGGGTCATACCGCCCTATTTCCCTCCTCAATCGTGATGCCAAAATCTACGCCAGGGTACTAGCGGCCAGACTGGAAACACTAATGCCCTGCCTGATCCACCCTGACCAGGTCGGGTTTATATTGGGGAGACAGGGAGCTGACACCATGTGCAAAACATTACACCTCATCCACGTGGCACACAACCTTCCCAATGACCCTGTCCTACTGTCAATAGATGCAGAAAAGGCCTTTGATAGAGTGGAGTGGGATTTTCTGGGAGCAGTCCTGCAGAAGGTTGGAATAGGCCCAAGAACTAGAAAGGGAATACAAGCAATATAAACATCCACCAACGCATCCATACTTGTCAACGGAGAATACTCCAGATGGTTCGAACTGAAACGCAGGACTAGACAGGGTTGCCCCCTCTCTGCAATCCTATTTGCACTTTCATTAGAACCCCTGGCACAAAAGATGAGAGCAGATCCTTTGATAGAGGGGATGCGGCTAGGACCAACAGAATACAAAGTAGCCCTCTATGCAGACGATATTCTCCTCCACATAACTAACCCCTCAGAGTCCATCCCTCACGCCCTTAAACTAATGGACGAATATGGTCAATTCTCTGGGTTTAAAGTACATAGGACCAAGTCCATGTTGTTCCCCCTCCAGGGAACCACAGAAGTAAATGACGCCAAGTTTCTCCCGTTGGGCCTTAAGCTGGAACATGCCACACTCCAATACCTGGGCATACAGATTACTAAAACCTTGAATGACCTATTTGAAGCCAATTTTCCTCCACTCCTCCAGCGATTCGCTGCCGATCTTAAAAAGTGGAATCAACTCACAATCTCCTGGCTCGGCCGAATTAATGCAGTCAAGATGGTTTGCCTTCCCCTTGTTTTCTGTATCCCTTCCAAATGTTACTGGTTGAAATACCAAAAGAGTTCTTTATTGAAGCCAAAAAGATTATGGTAAGATTCATATGGCAGGGGAAGAAAGCAAGAATCCCATACAATACACTAACACTCCCCAAGAACAAAGGAGGGGTCAGGCTCCCCGACCTGAGCACTTACTATAAAGCCACTCAGCTGCGCGTTCTGATCCCACACCTCAGAGACCATAAAAACCTCCAATGGGTCCAAATGGACAATCACTATCTGTTTCCGGCCACAGTATCGGAATGGCTATGGACTCCACACAAAGGGTACAATGGAAAATCAAGGGCCACCCCATTCTGAGCACCATATGGAGTACATCGCGTATAGGCAAAGAAATGTGCAAAAACACCACCTGGCCGTCCCCGCTTAGTCACTTATGGTCGCCCGGCATAAACAACCATATACCTGACGTGGGTAGGTTCCAAACATGGTATGAGGCAGGCTTGGAGAGAGTGGGACAGCTGCAGAAAAAAGACTTGTTTATCACGCTACCAGACCTGACTGAGGCGCTAGATATAGGCACCCTATCCACATTTCAGTACATCCAACTGAAAGGGGTGTTAACGAAGGCAGAATGGAGAGACAAACTGAACAGAGACCTTACCCCATTTGAGAAACTCTTAGGGCCTCATTATACGGATGGCGGAGAACCATGGCGCTAATAGCACCATGGTTCATGCCGGTAAAATACTGGTACCGCCTTGGCGGAAAGGGAATTACCGCCCCATTCCAAGGTTGGCGGGGCGGTAATTCCCCCTTCCACCATTGCCCTTCCCCATTCCCATGTTTTCCCCATAGGGCATAATGGGAATGGGGAAGGCGCTAATTACGGTACCGCAAATTGCGGTACCGTAATTAGCTCCCTGGGTCCCTTTGCGGGTTGGTTTTTAACGCCACAAAAAGCAGGCGTTAAATTCCCCAACCCGCAAATGGACCTCGTAGTAAGGCGGTAAGGATTTACTGGTACCGGTAAAATACCGGTAACGGTAAATCCTTACCGCCATCCGTGTAATGAGGCCCTTAGACTCTAAATCCGAGATGAAAGGCTTCATATCTGCAATGTATCAAGAATTAATAGCCGCAGGTGACGGATCAACAGAAACCCTGAGATCGAAATGGGAAAAAGACTTTGGGGAAGAAATACACCCCGACCAATGCAAAATAATGTGTAGAGCGGCCTCCAAAACGTCCAAATCTAGTCAATACAAACTTCATGCCATCAAACTTCTACACAGATGGCAATACCACCCCCTTAGACTTTCTAAAATGTCCCAAACAATGGTTCCAACATGCTGTAGGAAATGCAGAGAAATAGCTAGTTATCGGCACATGTGGTGGGGTTGCCCGCAAACCAAACGTATTCTGGAATGAGGTCGTGGGGTGGATTAAAAAAAATAGAAGGTATACAAAGAGACGCCGACCCCTACCTAATACTATTCGGCCTGGAAAAAGATGAAGATGAATGGACCACAGTGAAGGGCTTGACCCCCCACCTATTGCTAGCGGCCAGGGCCCTATTGGTGATTAAATGGAAATACACAACGGTGCACGGAAAGAATGAATGGATCACTTTAGCCACAAACATCTACATAAGGGAAACAATAAATGCCTCTCTGCACGGCAAGGCTGCCCAATGTGAAGCCCTATGGATGGACTTTAAAAACAAACATTTTGCAACAAACTCTGAGTCCCAATCTGAGGAGTCTCCCAGGTCCTGATGAAAATGCAAAACTCGACAGAAAGCAATGGAAGAGAATTTACAATAGGTGGTCTCAGAGCGACCAGACAAGGGAAATGTGACCAAGATACTTTTGATGTCCCCACGCTTTTATAACATTCAATAGATGTGTGCTCAATCAAGGGAGGAATGGGGGTGCAGGGGTAGAGTTTCTTAGTTATGATGGGCACACCCTGAAATAAGCAATGTAGCATATGATCTGAAAGTCTTTTGATGTAATGTGTACTGTCCTTGTCATCCAATCATATGCTTACAACGGTGAATCTTATCATGTCTATTCCATCTTGTTTGTTCCGTTGTTAAAACTAATAAAATCAAATAAAAAAATAAATGGTTGAGATGTTTAGAAAGGAGGCTTTTCATGAAGTGTCTACAGATGTGTTGCTCCTATCTCCAGTAGTACCACTTGGATGAGAGAGATGCCTTTGCATGATCTTGTCTTTCTGATGAAATGCATCTGTCAGACGTTTTCATCCACTTCATCCCGGGGCACTAATAGTGTAATTATTCTGTTGAAGACACACTAGTATTTCAGAACTGAAAAAAAAATGCGTGATATGAAGCTTGGGAACATCAATTATGATATATTATTTGGAGTGAATCTTACGGAATGACTGGATGATGAGTATTGGAAATTGCATGAGATGGTCTGGACCATACTGGGCTGCCGTCTTTTTTGGCTTATATGTGGTCTTATATCTTCATTGTAGCTGTGAGCGGTGGTTGTGCAGAATCAATGTCCACCCATTAAAGGTGCTACTGTCTACTTCATCCTGGGGTACTAATAGTGTCATTATTCGGTTGAAGACACTCCAGCATTGTGCAACAAAATATGTCCACCATGGAATGGGATATGAAGCTTGTGAACATCAATTATGATAAATCATTTGGTGTGAGTTTACTCTGATGATGTGAATGATGCGTATTGGAAATTGCACAACATGGTCTGGCCCATACTGGGCTGCAGTCTTTTTTGGCTTATTTGTGGTCATATATCTTCAGTGCAGCTGTGAGTGGTGGTTGTGCATAATCAACCTCCACAGATTAAAGGTGCTGATAGCAACAGCCAGAATTTTCAAACACTGGCATCACTGGGACATCCTGTTTTAAGAGTTATTAGAAATGCTAGAGAGGTTGAGAGAAGCAGCTTCATTTTTTCTGGGATTATCTAGTTAGAGTTGTCATGTTTGTTATTTTATATTTTTATCACCAGTTGGACATTTGAATATGTCTAACATTGTTCAAGAAAACACCAGGACGTGGCCCTTCTAATGTTTTGTCAGAAAGCTTGGGAACATCAATAATGATAAATCATGTGTTGCATGTCTCCTGGGACAGTGTATATGATGTGTATTGAACATTTTTCGAGTTGGTCTGGCCCATGGTGGAGGGCAGTCCTTTTTGGCTTATATGTGGTCTTATATTTCCATTGTAGCTGTGAGCGTTGGATGTGTAGAATCAACCTCCAGCCATTAAAGGTGTTGCTAGCAACAGCCAGAGTCTTTAACCACCAGTAGCACTGGATCACTCTATTTGAAGAGTTATTTCATCAAGACATTCAGAGAGGAGGCTTTTCATGAAGTGTCTACACATGTGCTGCTCTAGCTCCACCAGTACCTCTTGGATGAGTGAGAGTTCTTCAAAGGATCTTTTCTATATGATGCAATGCATATGCCAGAAGTCTTCATACACTTCATTCCAGGGTACTAATAGTGTCTTTATTCGATTGAGGACACTCAACATTTCACAACTGAAAAAATAAATAAAAAGATGTGGCATATGAAGCTTGGGAATATCAATTATGATAAATCATATGGTGTGAGAATTCTGGAATAATGTCAAGGATGAGTATTGGAGATTGCATGAGGTGGTCTGGCCCATACTAGGCTGCAGCCTTTTTTGACTTATATGTGGTCTTACATCTTCACTTTAGCTGTGAGCGGTGGTTGTACGTAATCAACATCCACCCATTAAAGGTGCTGCTAGAAACAGCTAGAGTCTTCAAATACCTGCAGCACTCTATTGGAAGAGTCAGTAGAAATGCTAGAGAGGTACAAAGAGGAGGATTCATTTTTTGTGACATTGGGCCTCATTATGACCCGGCGGTAGCCATGCCGCTATTGGTGGCATGGCTGCCACCGAAATCGCGTCTGGGTTCCCAGAATGGGGACTTACCGGGCCATTCCGAGTTTGGAGGACCCGGTAATTCCTCCCTCCAGGAACCCGGGCCCGGAACTTCCCCATTCCCATTTCAGCCCCCACAGGGCTGAATGGGAATGGGAGAGAGAGCAAACAACGGGCCGATAATGAGTGGCCCTTTGTTTGCTCCCTCTTCCCCTCGCGGGACCCGGTAACGACGCCTGGTTTTACAAGGCGTCCTTACCGGGTCCCACGAGGGGACCTCGTAATGTGGCGGAACAGGTTTAACGGGTCTGCCTCCTTTTGTGGAGGCCATTAACCCATTCCACCAGGGTCGTAATGAGGCCCATTGTCTTTTTAGAGTAGTAATCTTTGTTATTTTATATTTACGTCACCATTTGGACATTTGAATATGTCTAACATTGTGCAATAAAACACAAAGGGTCTCATTACGAGTTTGGAGGTAGCCATGGTGCTAATAGTGCCATGGCTGCCTCCAAAATCGTGTCCGGGTCCAAGTTATCTGAATGAGGAATTACCGGGTCATTCCAACCTTGGAGGACCCGGTAATTCCTCATTCACAAAACCAATCCCCAATCCCATTTGAGCCCTCATAGGGCTCAATGGGAATGGGGATGGAGCTAATAACGGGCCCGTTACTAACGGGCCCGTTATTAGCTCCCTGGTCCCCTTGCAGGACCAACAAAGGACGTCTGGTCTGACCAGACGTTCTGAGCGGGTCCCGCAAGGGAACCTCGTAGTAGGGCAGAATGAGTTTACCGGCACCATTACTGGTGCCGGTAAACCCATTCCGCCAAATTCGTAATGAGGCCCAAAGACATGGCTCTTGTAATCTTCTGTCAGAAAGATTGGGAACATCAATTATGATAAATCATTTGTTGCAAATCTCCTTGAATGGTGTGGATTATGTGTATTGGAAATTGCACAAGATGGTCTGGACCATACTGGGCTGCAGTCTTTCTTGGCTTATATGTGGTCTCATATCTTTAGTGTAGCTGTGAGCAGTAAATGTGCATAATCAACCTCCATCGATTAAAAGTGCTGCTAGCAACAGCCAGCATTTTTAAACACTGGCATCACTGGAACACTCTATTTGAAGAGTCATTAGAAATGCTAGAGTGGTTCAGAGAAGTGGCTTCATTTTTTCTGGGATTGTCTTGTTAGAGTTGTCATTTTTGTTATTTTATATTTTTGTCACCAGTTGGACATTTGAATATGTCTAAGATCGTTCAAGAAAACACCAGGACGTGGCCCTTCTAATGTTTTGTCAGAAAGCTTGGGAACATCAATAATGATAAATCATGTGATGCACGTCTCCTGGGACAGTGTATATGATGTGTATTGGACATTTTACGAGATGGTCTAGCCCATAGTGGAGGGCAGTCCTTTTTGGTTTATATGTGGTCTTATATTTGCATTGTAGCTGTGAGCGCTGGATGTGTAGAATCAACCTCCAGACATTAAAGGTGTTGCTAGCAACAGCCAGAGTCTTTAAACACCGGTAGCACTGGATCACTCTATTTGAAGAGTTATTAAAAATGGTAAAGACATTCAGAGAGGAGGCTTTTCATGAAATGTCTACAAATGTGCTGTTCTATCTCCACCAGTACCACTTGGATGAGTGAGAGTTCTTCATATGATCTTTTCTTTATGATGCAATGCATATGCCAGAGGTCTTCCTCCACTTTATTCCAGGGGATTCATAGTGTCTTCATTCGATTGAAGACACTCCAACATTTCGCAACTGAAAAAATAAAATAAAAAGATGTGGGATGTGAAGCTTGGGAATATCAATTATGATAAATCATATGGTGTGAATCTTCTGGAATAATGTGAAGGATGAGTATTGGAGATTGCATGAGGTGGTCTGGCCCATACTAGGCTGCAGCCTTTTTTGGCTTATATGTGGTCTCATATCTTCACTTTAGCTGTGAGCGGTGGTTGTACATAATCAACATCCACCCATTAAAGGTGCTGCTAGAAACAGCTAGAGTCTTCAAATACTGGCAGCACTGGAACACTCTATTGGAAGAGTCAGTAGAAATGCTAGAGAGGTTCAAAGAGGTGGCTTAATTTTTTGTGACATTGGGCCTTATTACGAGTTTGGAGGTAGCCATGCCCTTGATAAGGGCATTGCTACCCAAAAACCCGGGTCCGGGTTCCCTGAATAGGGATATATTGGGCCATTCCCACCTTGGAGGGCCCGGTATTTCCCCATTCAGGGAACCCGGACTGGGTCCATCCCCATTCCCATTTGAACCCCAATAGGGCTCAATGGGAATGGGGACCATGCTAACAACGGGCCCGTTAATGACGGGCCCATTGTTAGCATGCTGGGCAGCTCGCGGGACCTGCTAAAGACGTCTGGTAAAACCAGGCGTCCTGAGCGGTACCCGCGAGCGGACCTCGTAATAAGGTGGTAAGGGGTTAACGGCTCCGGCACCTTTACCGGTGCCGTTAACCCCTTACTGCCCTGCTCGTAATGATTGTCTTTTTAGACTAGTAACCTTTGTTATTTTATATTTTTGTCACCATTTGGACATTTGAATATATCTAACATTGTGCAAGAAAACACTAAGACATGGCTCTTGTAATGTTCTGTCAGAAAGATTGGGAACATCGATTATGATAAATCATTTGTTGCAAATCTCCTGGAATGATGTGGATGATGTGTATTGGAAATTGCACAAGATGGTCTGGACAATACTGGGCTGCAGTCTTTTTTGGCTTATATGGGGTCTGATATATTTATTATAGCTGTGAGCAGTGGTTGTGCAGAATCGACCTCCACCGATTAAAAGTGCTCTTAGCAACAGCAAGAGTATTCAAACACTGGTAGCACTGGAGCACTCTATTTGAAGAATTATTAGAAATGGTAGAGACGTTTAAAGTGTAGGTTTTCACAGGATCTTTTCTTTCTTATGCAATGTATCTTGCGGAAGTCTTCATCCACTTCATCCCAGGGTACTAATAATGTCTTTATTGCTTGAAGACTTTTCACAACTTATAAAATACAAATAAAATGTGGGCAATGAAGCTTGGGAACATCAATTATGATAAATCATTTAGTGAGAATCTTCTGGAATGACTGGATGATGTCTAATGGAAATTGCATGTGATGGTCTGGACCATACTGGGCTGCTTTTTTGGCTTATATGTGGTCCTATCTTTACTGTAGCTGTGAGCAGTGGTTGTGCATACTCAACCACCACCCATTAACGGTGCTGCTAGCAGCCGCTAGAGTTTTCAAACATTGGTAGCACTTGAGCACTCTATTTGAAGAGTTGTTAGAAACGATAGAGAGGTTAATGGAGGGAGCTTCATTTTTTGTGCCATTGTCTAGCTGTGTCTACTGACAGTGCAATCGCACATTCGGATCTATTGACATGGCCATATCATGACAACCATGCCTACGACACCGTCCAATCAGCAGACGTGGAAGTCTGTAGGTGCAAATAATCACCACACCCATTGTTTTCTGTACATGCTAATGAAAGGGTTTTCCAGTAACTTCAGGCACTTTGGGCACAATAGCCCTACATTCTTTATTATTTGTACCCACTTTTCCCCTAATACTATTTTTCGTTGTTTTGTGATTTATTGTGTTGCCTATTTTTTATTTTTTTATTTTTTGAGGCATTGGGCCTCATTATGAGCTTGCCGGTCCGAATACAACGGTACCGGTAAGCTTGCCGGTACTGTTGTATTCAGACCGGCAAACTCCGAGTTGTGCTCGCAGGTGCCTTTAATTCTGCCAGGTCTGACCTTTCGGAATGAAAGGCACTCGCGAGCACACCATGCCTGTAGCACCGGCACTGTTATGAAACGTTCCGGTGCTACAGGCATCCCCATTCCCATTTGAGCCCTTTGGGGCTCAAATGGGAATGGGGATCACCCGATTCTGGCACCCTAGAAAGGGCAATTACCGGATCCGGTGGGGCTGGAATACCCCAGTAATTGTCCATTCGCGGGTGCCAGACTTTCTTGCAAGTTTGGAGGTAGTCTTGCCGGTTTTATCACCAACCACCAACTGCCTGCCCCACTTAGAAAATCGAATTTCGGCATTGTATTTTGTTGAACTGCTGCCTATTATGCCCTGCCACCATTTAGCCTCTGCCTGCCCCACTTAAGAAAATTGAATTTAGGCATTGTATTTTGTTGAACTGCTACCTATTATGCCCTGCCACCATTTAGTCTTTGCCTGCCCCACTTAGAAAATCGAACTTAGGCATTGTAATTTGATGAACTGCTACCTATTATGGCCTGCTTCTGAACTACCTAGCACTAGTCGCGCGATCCCCCTGTCGTTTCTGTCACACACCAGCTGCATGCACACACACACAGCCACTCTCCATGATCATGATGCCCAAGAATGCACCTCCCAATCATAGCATAGTTTCACTCTCCTGCACTCTCCCTGCCACAATCCGCTCAGCCAGCCTAACAGCCCTCCTTATAGCCCTCACTATAATGGTCTCTACGCCTCCCCACATATTCCCAGCACACCTCACCCAGCGCCCGGAACTAAATTCACATGCTGCAGCACCAGACTACAACATCACATGGTCTCGGCCACCTAGCCTAACCACCAGACTCCGCAATCTTAGAAATGGATCACTTCCTAGTTATCTACTCTGCTCACCCACACCCATCACGACTAGAAACACCAGATTAGGCACCCGCACTGCACCACTACCCCATACTATGATGAGCATAGGCACTGCCCCTCTACCCCCACCACCCCAACATGCCTCTACACTACTTCACACTAAGCTCCTCACTACCACACACCACAACAAGCACACTTCACCCCATACTAGTACAAACAAAAACATCAAAGGCACACAACACCCACCTCTTAAATGTGCACTACTGAACGTACGCTCCCTACCTGCACATGCCCTCGAGATAAATGATCTACTATCCACACTTAATCTGGATTTACTTTGCATCACCGAATCCTGGCTCAATGATGCCTCCTGCCCAGCCATCGCACTAGCCCTACCCACAGGCTACACCATCCTTAGGCAAGATAGATGTGATAAGATTGGAGGGGGAGTCGCCCTTATCCACAAAGACTCACTATCCATCAGATTAGCAGACCATAGTACATGGGGTGGTAATGCTGATAACCTATCAGCCAAGCTTACGCTCTCCCCCAATAATCTAATCAACATCCACATCCTATACAGACCTCCCGAACTCCCAGCTGACTTCCAAGAGCACCTCTCCCATCGACTCAGCAACAACATTAAAAAGTCCTCCAAAATCCTTCTATTAGGAGACTTAAATTTAGGATACAATGATCCTAAGGATAAATCCGCCGCAACCCTAGCTAAAGAACTCGTAGACTTAGGTTTCTCCCAAAGAGTCCTCACCCCTACTCACTCCAAAGGCCACAGCCTTGACTGGGTCATGGATCACAACTGTGCATCCAACATTACCTCAAACACCGCCCTTCCTTGGACGGACCACACATGCATCGAATTACTCATCCCCACCAACCCTAAACCTAAGACTCTCACCCATGCACCACCTTCCACAATAAGAAGTTCTAAAAAAACTCAACGCAGAAAACTTGCATCCCCACCTTAAAAGCCCCTGCCTAGCACCACCTTTCTCTCAGGACCCAAATATACTATCAGCTATCTTCAATGATACTCTCACCAATGCCATAAACTCTATAGCCCCACTTGAAAGCAGGAAGGAAAAAAAATAATTTCACTGCAACTCTTGGTTCTCGGAAGAACTCCAAACCCTCCGAGCTCAAAAGTACCAGTCGCTTAAATACTGGCAAACGGATCAGAGTGATCTAAATAAAAGCCTCTTCAAACAAATAGGCCTCCAATATAAAAAAAGCCATTTTAGCAGCAAAATCCAACTCCTTCAATGATAGGATCTTTAATTAATTAGTCACTCCTCCGGCTACCGCTGACGAGATAACTAAAGACAAAGCCTGGTGTGCCAGCATTCAGTCCGCCATGCTCAACAAAATAAAACTCCTCCAGAACAAAATCCAAAACCACTGCAAAGCCCTCCCAAACCAAAAAACCAACCGCCCTACACAAGACAAGCGTAGTAATCTCAATCACGCTCAATTCTCCTTCAGAAACGTCACTGAACCTGAGGTCCTTAATCTTATCAAAAACCTCAAACCATCCCTCTGCAAAGCAGACATTTGCCCTTCCAAAATCATCAAGGAATGCGCCAATGACCTAGCACCCCTGATTACTGCCTTCATTAACGCATCTTTCCAAACAGGAACTGTCCCAAACAATCTCAAGGAAGCCTGGGTGCGGCCACTTCTAAAAAAGGCCACACTTGACCCAGCGCATCCCAACAACTACAGACCGATAACGACAGTCCCGTTCCTCCTAAAAATCCTGGACAAAGCAGCTCACATCCAGATCCAATCATACATAGAAGGTACCTCCATACTAGGCAAAAGACAATAAATATAATAATAACAATCTGGCTTCTGTGTCGGGCATGGAACAGAATCCGCCTTATTAGACCTAAAAAATCAAATCTCACTGATCATGGACAAAGGCAAACCTGCCTTGCTCCTCCTCCTCGATCTATCAGCTGCTTTTGACCTGGTAGATCACCAAACACTCAATACCCACCTCACCCATGCAGCCCATTTCTCTAATCCAGCAGCATCCTGGATCACTTCCTTCCTTGAAGGAAGAGCCATGAAGGTCTACTCCGACACAGCTAATGCAGATCCAACCACTATAAACTGCAGTGTCCCCCAAGGATCTTGTACAGCCCCCACCCTCTATAACCTCTTCACAAAACCCCTCTTCGACCTACTTGCCTCCATGGGTGTTGCATATACAAATTATGCAGACGACAGTGAAGTACTTTTACCCCTATCTGGACTCTATCACCAAGACGCCACGGCCCTTCACAACATCTATGCCACTATCCAAGCTTGTATGGCAATCAATGGCCTCTGTCTTAATGGGGAGAAGACTGAAATTCTCATCCTGGGCCAGACAAACACATTATCGAAACTAAGCCCCCAATACAACAACTTCAACATAGACAACTCAACCATCTCCATATCATCCTCTGTCAAGACTCTAGGTGCTCACATTGATGCAAATCTGTCGATGAACAAACAAGTCAGCGCCATAGCCTCTGCATCAGCATTCAGCACCAAACTCATCAATGCCATTAAACCCTACTTATCCACCCCCAAACGCTTGGCCATAGCTAGAGCAACTATAGGAGCCAAACTCGATTATTGCAACGCCCTTCTAGCTGGCACCTCCGCCAAAAACATTCACAGACTGCAAAGCACACAAAACAATGCCCTCAGAGCCACCATGAGCATCCCTAGAAGAGACCATATATCCCACGCCAGACGTGAAGCACGGTGGCTGCAGGTCAAAGACCGTATTACTCTGAAAATCCTCACCATCACTCACAGGTGCATCAACAAAACCGCTCCAGCATACCTATCTGAAGCAATATCAAGGACCACATCCACTCGCCCCACCAGAGCTCAGTACACCAACCAGCTACACATACCACGCATAAAGAGAGCCACAGCGGGAGGTCCAGGCTTCTCCTATATTGCACCAAAACTCTGGAACTCACTCCCTGCCACCCTTAGAGCTGAAACTTCCATCTCTGTCTTCCGCAACAACCTCAAGGCCACTCTCCTCCCAACTAGCAAGTGGAGGACTGCCTCCTCCACTTCTGCCATGTATATTTTAATATAACACAAATGTAATATAACTATATTGTAACCTGTATATATACTGCTAATGACTATGTAACTATATTGCAACCTGTATATATATATATTGCTAATGACCATGTAACTAAGTAACGAAGCTTTGTACTGTAACAAGTGCCACGATGTCCTCGGGCTGTTGTGCGCTATATAAATACGAATAAAACAAATGAGGCCCATTGTTTTTTTGAGTTGCTATTTTTATTGTTTTACATATTCCTTCCCGGTTGACAGTCCAACATGTCCGACCAGGAGAGTAACAGCATTAATGACCTTATCATTTGGCTTCCGAATCCATCGCCAATGAGGAAGAAGGCAACTCAGATAAAAACCACTGCTAACAGTTGGTGCTTCTTGAAATTTAAAGAGCACTGTTCTACAAAAGAGGCAGAGGAAGTACTTTGGACATTCTGCAACAAAACTCTAAGCTTTGGACCTTTCTATGTTGTATCTCAAAGCCTGGGAATATCTATTATGATTAAACATGTAATGTGAGTCCATCGGAAAGCTCACAAACATTATAAAAGAAAAATGCATGGGTTCCATTCTTTGCGTAGACGGACATCAGCACCACTTTCAGCACTTCCATTCACCATTGCAACAATATTACAAACTGTAAATGTAGCCTCAACTTCAGCAGTGGTGTCAACTTCACAGACTCCTGTTTTACCGACTCTTAATCTTTCCATGATGCAAGTCATATGTAGATGGTGTCTTGAATGGATAGTCAAGGGAGGTGCTACATTTGAGGAATGCCAGAAGTTAATCACTGAATACCTGATTACCTGCCATTCTTATTTCTTGTATTAAGTGGCAGTTTTCCCCCTTTTTCCTAAAAAATAAAATACAAATGTAAAAAAATACATACGTTGCTTTTTATTTTAATTCCCTTTGTTAGATATTTCATCCTTATGTGTTTCCTCCCCTATTCCATCACCCTCTTTCAATCCCCCGAATTGGCCCTTTTAAGGGTCACCTTTTAAGTTACAAAAATAGATCAAATTGAACTCAGACCATGGCCGTAATTTTAGGGGGGGACAGGGGTGTTTGTCCCTCTCAACTTTCATGGCACACCATTTTGTCCTCATTCATTTGGCTGGGGCACCTTTTCTTCAGATGCCATGTCCCCCCCAACATTTTCAGCAAAGTTACTCCACTGACTCAGACTGCTAAAATATATTACAATAACTATTGTAATTTATTTTATGCAGTTTCAGTAATTGAAATCTTCCAATTGTTTGTTTGTTTTCGCAGTTACACCATTAACATGGGCAGTAGTTTAACTGCGAATAAAAGAACTCCAGTCATTGCTCGTGTTAGCTGTGCACGTAAAATCCTGCAATTCATTGGCTGATGCTGTAGCTTTGGCTACTAATAATAATATTTTAATATATATATATATTTTTATTATTGTAGCTCTTTGGTTTGCACAAAGAAAACCGTTAGCTATTTTTACCGAACAAGGAGCAGAAAACAACATAAAAGAGAAGAAAACGACATAAAAGAGAGAGGAGAAAAAACAAGTTCAACTATACAAAATCAAGACGAGAGTTAATTCAAAGAAAACTTAAAAAGCATTTTAAAAATCAATAATAATGCAATAAAAATAACCCAAAAACAACATGTTAAAAGACATTTATAAAAATGCCTGTTTCTTATTTCCTTTCTCTTTCTTTTCTTTTATGTTGCTTAGTATTTACTGCAAAAGTCTGCTTGATCTCAGGTCCTTTTCACTGTTCCAAGAGGTTCATCTTGTCCCTCAATTTTTTCAAAGATGAACTGGATAAATGTTATGACCGCAAGATTGTTTGAGATCTTATCTCCTTCCAGCAGGAATGACCACCAAAGATCAATGTCCTTGAATCTGTATTCTTGCCAGATATGACCTAAGTACGTCTGTCGTTCACCTCTCACAGTAGGGCATTCCAGCAGCAAATGTTTCAATGATTCAACTTTTAATACATTTTTACATAATCTACAATTCTTTGGGTCGTCTCTCTCTCTTTTTCTATAATGATTGGTTCTACTTGGCCAGAGATTCAAACGCAGCTTTAAGAAGCCTTGCCTCAAGAACCAATTGGGGAAAAGAGTTAGGTATTTGGGTAGTATATTCAGTTTTCGCGGGACTGCCCAGAATTCTTCATAGCCTCGATATTTAGTGAGCTCATCCAGTGTATCAATCCAATCTCTAGTGTACATTTTTTTTTCCACTTGTTCTGGGTTGTTCAAGAAGGATTCTTCCGTCTCATTCAAATTAAGAAGAATCATATTTTAGCCCATTCAGTCAATATTGGTTCTGACCTCTCTGCCATTGCTTTTTCTATGGCCGCAAAGCCCCCCTTTGTTGCCGGTTCTAGGCATCTTCTCTAGAAAGACAATATCTTCCACTCCACGATGACTTTCAGAGAGGATAGTGCCAGCTCTCTTCTAATTAATTGAATTGGGAAAGATTTTGGCAATCCCAAAATAGATCTCCAGAACTTGCCTTCTAGACGTGACCATATTTTGTTGTCCAATAGGAGTGAGGTTTGTGATCCGTAGGTTAGGATTGCCACTACTTTTGCACGATAGAAGTCTATCAGCGGTTTCATGGAAAATCGACAAAATCGCGCTAGTAGAATCTTAGCTTGGCCTATTAGGTTTCCAAGTTTGTTTTTTAAATCCTGACATCTCGGGGCTTCATATCTGTTGGTGTTGATACAAACCCCCAGGTTCGTGATAGCTGTCACTTCCGTTATCTTTTTGTTGGTTAAATACCATTAAGGTGAATTTATCTTTTTCTTCTTTTTGGTATTAGTGAATGTCAAAATCCTAGATTTTTCTGGATTGATGGTCATTTTGTTTTTGACTACATATGTTTGTAATGCTTTTAGTTGATGTTGAAGACCTATAGGAGTCTGATCGATTAAAACTAAGTCGTCTGCATAGATCAATCGTCCAATTGCTATATTAGCAAGTTTTGCTGGAACGGATCTTATATCTACAAAGGCTTTTTCCATATCTGAGGAATATAGTTTATATAATTCTGGAGCCAAGGGGCAGCCTTGCTTAAGCCCAATGGTCGTAGGAATTGTATCCGATAACAGGCCAGCTTTATTTAATTTCACTTTAATTGAGGTGTTCGAGTGTAATTCCTTTATGTTGTAGAGTAGAATTTCTGGACAATTCCATTTTTTTAATTTCCTCCACATCATCTCTCTATCAACTGCATCAAAAGCCTTAGATAGGTCAACAAACGCTATATAAAATGTTGCCTCTTTGTTGGTCAGGGTTCGAGCTTTCAACAGATTTAGAATAAAGATGTTTAATGGAGTGCCTTGTCCTTTTACAAACCCAGATTGCCATTCATCCTTATGGCCTGTTTGTGTTGCCCAATTTGTCAATGATTTTAATATAAAGGAGGCAAATATTTTTCCAGCCACATCCAGAAGTGCAATTGGCCTGTAATTTTCTGGGACTGTTCTTAGGCCCTTTTTAAAGATTGGCACCACAATGCTCGTCTTCCATGAAGTCGGTAGTTTCCCCGAAGCCAAGATATATTCAAACAGTTGGTGTAGGATTTTAGCCCATTCCGCTGGGTCCTTTTTCAGACCTTCATTTGTCAGGCCGTCTGGCCCTGGTGCTCTAGAGTTCTTTAACTTTTTAATCATGTCTTCTAATGTCTCGCTGTCTATGGTCAGCAAACTTTCATCCCTTTTTGGTATAATCCAATCATTTATAAGAGGTTTTAGAACTGGCTGTTGTTGTTTATAGCAGGGTTGCCATTGTTTCTCTGTGACTGGGTTTGTTATTAGGGCATCTTGCAAAGTCTATTTATTATTTATTAAGGCCCACGTCTCTGCTGTATTTCTCTCACATATAGTTCTTAACATTGCCTGGGAGTCGTGGTTTAACATTGTTTTTTGTGCAACTTTCTCCAATTTCTGAAGGTTTGTTTTATTTCTCGTACTTTATCAGTTTTATTTACCTCATTCAAGTCTTTCAGGGATTTTAACTGTTTCCTCATAGTCTTTTTTTTGTCAACCACGGCTTGATCGAATATATGTCGATGTGACATTATTGGTTTTGTAGTACCAGGTTTAATTCTGGTATGGAAGATTTTTAGCAGTGGAACATAATCGATGGTTTGCAGAGGTAACTGCAGATACAAATCGTTTAGGGTGGATGTCAAGTTATCGTTCAGCGTTGGTAGTTTGGCTGGATTCATTTTTACTCGAGTTCTCCCAGTGTTGATTTCTATCTTGAATGGGTATATTTCCTTTACTTTCTTAGGAAGAAAACTAGAACAGGTGAGTTTGATAGCATTGTGGTCACTAGCCTTGGTCGGTGTCACCTCAAGTTTTTGAATGAACGTTGACATATTAGTTGAAATTGTCACGTAATCTAAGATGGCTTTGGATTTCAGCCCTCGCCACGTCGGTTTCCCTGGAATATCGCCTAAGTCACTCCATTTAGGATTGTGCAATCTCTAGATTGTAACGTGGACCTCCAATTGACCCCTCTTTTATGTTTGGTTGTGGCCATTTTCGGTACATCTTCGAGTGCCTTATTGTTTTCATCCAGACAAGTGCAATTAAGGTCGCCCACCAATATTATCCATGGATCATGCCATTTAGCTTTCAGATCATCAATTGCCTCTGCTACATCCCTTGGAAGGGATTTGTTTCCTTTAACTCCTGGCACCCAGTATATATTCATCAGCACAACGTGCTGGCGGTGTTGATCGTCAAGGGGCGACAGTGTTTCCAGGACTAAGATTTGAATATATGGAGTCAAGTTCCAAGAATGGATCACATTCCAGTTTAGGTCTTTTTTTATCGCTATCAGCAGACCCGCCATTGGTCTTCCTTTTTCTCCTTTTTTTGCTGGGTTTATATTTACTGAATAGCCTTCGATAAGGGGAGTTTCTCTCAACCACGTTTCCTGCAGGCATAGTACAACTGGCATCTCTTTTTCAAATTCATTTTTTGTTAGAAGGTGGTTGAATCCCCTTGTATTCCAGGAAATGAGGGTCCATGTTTCCTTTTGTGTTACTTTCCGGCCCTATAGTGTCTTCATTTTTCCTGCTGATAGGTTGGCCAACCATACCCACCTCTCCTGTTCTCCGTCTTGAGGTTGGGTTACCTGCGATTGTTTCATGGCTTTTTTATGCGTATCGTACGCCTATTGAAAATGAGCTTTCTTTGAGATAGTTTCTTGATCCAGGACCTCTGGTTCTATTTCTTTATTGTTTTTTTCGGTTATCTTGAACCCCATCTTTCTTCGGATAGTAATAGCTGGTGAATCACCTGGGAGCATGTAGAGACCCGAATACTATCCATATACCTTTTGTCAGGAAATTCTATCAGGGTTATATCACTAGAGCTGATTAATCTCAAGGCTGTTATATGGTGGAACAACCTTAGGACATTTGCCCGGTTTAGGATAAGACCATCATCAGTATGTACTAGTCTTTCCAAAAGAAGACCTCTGCCCTTTTTTTCCGGGTTTAATCTGCATTTCGGTAGTCTCAAGATACTAGTCCGGAAATCAACAGTTCCACTGTTCTGCTTATTTTCTTCTGTAATGTATTCCTTGAACTCCAAAATATGTAGGGGGCTGTTTATATTATGACTTTCCAGGTTTATTATAAGACTTTTGACTGGTATGTTCGAGCTTCCCGTCGTCGTTGTCTTTAATTTTTTCTTGCTTACAATTTCGGGGTTGACTATATTATTTTCCTTTTTTGTTGGTTCAGCTTTGTTTGCGTTTTCCCCAATTATCCTCTTTTCATCCAACATTGGTTTAACTCCCCTTTGTCGTTTCGTCTGTACTTGTTTATCAGTTATTTCAATTTCCTCTTCTTCTGAGTCACTATCAGTTGAAACGTTGTCGTCCGAGATGGAGTAAGTGGACATATCCATTAACTCCTGATCGGAGTCATCCGTTTCAACTGCTTCTTTGTTCTTTGGACTCGTACTTATTTGCGTATGGCTACCAATGTTTCGATTTACTACAATAGTTGCTGCTTCCTTTGGTGTACTCAGGCATTTGAAAAATGATTTGCTTTTATTTGATTTACATACCCTCCGCGGCGGTTGATTTTTTGTTTTTTTGAGTATCTGTAGTGGCTGAGTAGTTTTCGCTTTCTTATCATTCATGGCGATTTGCTCCTTTCGTTGCGACACAGTGATACCTACCATCTGTTTCACATCCTTTTTTTTAAAGATTTCGCACAATTTTGAGTTCTGCTTATCCATTTTTGATACATCAATATCTTTTCCGTGCTGCGAAAGGTCCAAAGTTTTTTGAGGTGTGTGTTGTCCTTTTTTTGTGATCTGGTTTACTTTCTGATCGTTGTTTACCGTGGCTCCTCTTTGAGTTTCGTTTTCCGCAGGGATTTTTGAGGTATTTGGCATCAGTTCCTTATTTTCTTTATTTTTGTCCTTTCCTTTTATTATGTCCATTGTATCTTTAATTGTTTCTCCTTTCCTCGGAGTTGGGATTGGACATTCGACCTGATTACTTAGCTCTTCTAAGGTCCCTTTTTCAACCGTATTTTCAGTACGTTCTTTCAAATGCTCTTCGTTTGCATTTTCTTCTATTTGTGGTTGCAATTTTGCTAATTCTTTTGATTGAAAAACGGAGCAGTCCGAACCACCTAAAGAATCTCTCCTAGGGTCTTTCCATCGGTTTTCCTTCTCTTTCATAATTGGTTCTAAGATGGTGTGTAACATATCGGAGATTCTTTGCTCAACATTTTGCATATTTTTTTGGATGGCCGATATGAATCCTTCAATGAAGATTGTCTTAGAATGAACCATTGCTAGCAATGTAGTGTGGTCCTTCAGAGTATCCGTAGCATCTTCGTGTAGTTTCATGAAAGGGGCCAGTATCGCTGCCATTGTTGTAATCATCAGGAAGTCATCCTTTTCACACTTTTCTCCCCCTGTCTTAGGTTTGTTGGTCATCTCCCTCTCTTTCTGAGGTGCTTCTATCGTTGATGGTAGCATGTTCAAGTTTGAGTCTTGGTCATTGTCTGTTTGAATTAACTGATTTTTAGTTTCCCCTTTCATGGTTTGAACGGCCGTCTCTACCGTCTGGGGCTCTTTATCTATTAAGATTGAGTTTTCCAGCATGACAGCATCAGGGATTTCGTTTGCCGTGGTGTTTTTATGAGTTGATTTCCTTTTGGGTACATTCCCAGAAATGCCTGTTCCCCAGTTTAGTAAGGATTGTTTCCCAAAACAATGGTTATTTCTGTCTTGAACATCCCCTGAGGATAGGTTTAGGGGTTATTGTTTTACCTTCTGTTCAATTAAAGGTTCCTTTCGCTGTTTTAGCTAAATCTTCAACCGTAGTGTTGGATTCTAATCCGGGAATATCCTCAGATAGTTGAATTAAATCCTTTGCCTTAGGATCATTTTCTTCTACTGTTTTTGATCTTATCTCTAGTGCAGGTGATGGCTTCTCTGACACAACTTCCTTTAAAAGGTCAGTTTCCCTTGTAGCTTCTAGGTCTTGATCATTTTCGTCGGATGTTTCATTTGCTATAAGGGCCAGAACTTCCTTAGTCTGCTTTGCATCAACTAAACTTTCCTGAGGCTGAGGTGATTCGTCCGTTTCAATCGTATTGTCAATTTGATGGAATATGAAATTATTCCTGGGTGGGTTGACCTCATTGCTCTCTGAGTTTAATTGTATGTCTTCCTGTGGCCGCTCCCTCCCTGTTTGATTGCCGATCTCAACCTCTGTCATGAACGGACCGAGTACTGCTCCTTGATTAGAGTCTTTCGTTCCATGATTCGGAGTCCTGCTTTCCTTAACTAGCACCGACTCGTTATCATTGTCTTCGGATAATATTAAGTCATCTATATGGTTGTTTAGTAGAGGGTGGTCACCCAATCTAGTCGGTAACACTACTTCTGCCATTAGGTATTGGAGATTGTGTGTGTGTTGGTTTAAAGCACTGATATCAAACCTTCAAATGGGACTGTAAGTATATTTTCCCCTGATGTTGTCAGGTTATATCAGTTGTTTACAGTGATCGGGATCAAAAGGGTCGAACCCCAGCAGTCTCCCTTTCTTTAGAACTTAAATCTAAGTTTTTGATTGTTTTGCAGGGCGGAATCAAAGGGGTCAAGCCCTAACAGTCTCCCTACCCCAGCATACGTGAAAAAAAATAACAACTTGTGATGTTAGCTTGTTTATTCGGGCTGATCCTAGCGACTTTTTATCCTTTGGTCATTTGACTTGTTTAGCTTTGGGATATCCCCCAGAAGTACAAATGATTGATCAAAATTAAGTGACCCACCTGCACGTGACTTCCGCGGGGTGTTTCCCGTATCTTTTCGTGCCCAGCCGTAGGCCAAACAGCCCAAACAGCAGCGCCCTTGTCCCCGCAGCGAGCTTAACGCCACAAGGGCACCAACGTGTGTTTTTATCCCCGTACTTCCGGGGTGGGCGTGGCCTGGCGGCGAGGTCCGCATTCAAAGATTCCAGGCACAGGCAAGTTAGAAACACACAGTGCTTAGGGGAAGCGCCGTATTAGATTCCAGCACAAAGCACTTGGGTGGCTCCAGCGTGTGTTTTTATCCCCGTACTTCCGGGGTGGGCGTGGCCTGGCGGCGAGGTCCGCATTCAAAGATTCCAGGCACAGGCAAGTTAGAAACACACAGCGTTTAGGGGAAGCGCTGTATTAGATTCCAGCACAAATATAACGTTGTGTATGGAATAACAAAACCCTTGAAATTCAAGGAAAACACATTAGTTGCTGGAATGTTAAGGTGAGAACTTAAACCCTGGAAATTCAGCTAAAGCCATCTTAACTGTGCGCCCCCTGTTGCGCAGACTATGGCCACAATGATGACATCACAGATCACATAACTGATTACATCACTACATTACAACAGTAACTGCCATTAAGCATGGGTTTTAGCCATGGTCAGTGAGCATGGCCAAATGCATTTTAACACATGTATGGGCACTAGTCATGGCCTTCAATTATGGACAGTGGTCACAACCTTCACTCATGTGCACTGAATATTTTAAAACACTAACAAGCTATCAACCATAGATTTTGGCCTTTAAGAGTGGATGCAAATTTCAACAGTGTCCACTGTATATTATATACACTGAAGAGGCATTTACCATAGACTTTAGCACAATACTGGCCAGTGGCCACAAAGTTTGACTATGTCCACTATATTCTAACATATAAATGGGCCACTAGCCATGGTGCTCGACCATGAGCAGTGTGTACATCTTTTGGCCATGTGTACTGTATATTTTCAAATTCTAACATGGCATAAGTGATGGACTTCGGACGTGTGCACTCTGTATTATGCAACACTATCCAGCCCCTATCTATGCACTTTGACCGTGGCCACTGTAAATTATGTACACTAACCAGGCACTAGCCATGGCCTTTACCACAATACTGGCCAGTGGCCACATTCTTTGACTGTGCCCTATGTATTATACACACTAACCAGCCACTAGCTATGGTCTTCAACACAATAGGGGTCATTACGACCTGGGCGCAAAGGGATACCGGGCACCGGTAATGACACCGGTGCCGGTAATCCCTTTGCGGCCTATTCCGAGGTCCCTTCGTGGGTCCCTCCCTTAATGCCTGGTTTACCAGGCATTAAGGATGGGACCCGCAAAGGGATACTGGGGTCAATACGGTACCACAATTTGCAGTACCGTTATTGACGCCTTCCCCCTTCCAATTAAGCCCTATGGGGGCTCAAATGGGAATGGGGAATGGCTTTTCAAATGGGGACTTACCTGTCCCACCAAGGTCGGACTGGACCGGTAAGTCCCCATACCACCAAGTCGGTGGCGGTACCGGTATTGGTGCTAACACCAACCTAGGAATGAAGGCCAATACTAGTCAGTGGCCATGGATGGCACTAGCTATGGCCTTTAGCCATGGCCACTGACTACAGCTTTCAAAGTTGCCCGCTGTATATTTTAAAACAGTGACAGGCTACTAGGCAGGGCAGTTAACCATGCACATTGGTATTTTTGAACACCAACCGACCACTAGCTATTGACTTTGGTGTTGGCAAGTGACCCCAGATTTTGTCGTGGTAAAGTCCACGGCCTAAATTGTTATTAAGGTGAAGTTTTCACGAGCTAACTTATAAATTATGCTATGTCTTATTCCATTATTGATGTAATCAGTTATATACAACACAGTTACTATTGTAACCAGTTATGTAATTTGTAATGTCATCATTGTTCTCATACAACATGTATTTAGTGATGTCATCAGTGATGTGATCTGTCATGTCATCATTGTGGTCATAGTCTGCGCAACAGGGAGTGCATAGTTAAGGTGGCTTTGGCTGAATTTCCAGGGTTTTTGTTGCATCACCCTAACGTCCCTGCAACTAAAGTTTTTTCCTTGAATATATTTATATGTATAGATATAGATGGTGGTGTTCTATTGGAAGCTGATATCTTGCCACTTTATATTATATTTATGTGCATGGTTTGCATTAAAGCACAAAAATATGTTATTATTCAAACATTTTCCGCTGTTCTCTCCAGCCATGTGGCCTTGTGGGGTCTGCAGACATGAGCCTAGTTGGAAAATGCAGGGATTGGATAGGCCAGGTAGTCCTTATCTGCTGTCATTTTCTGCCTAGTCGCCCGGTTAGCTATCTTATAAGAATCCATGAATTAAGGTTGACAGTGGCACGTCAGTGGTCTATCATAGGCAGTGGGTGACTTGTGTAATATTTATTTTTATATCTGCCTATGACCCACACTGAACAGGTGATAGAATCTGGAGCTGCCAGTCTATTCTTAGCTCCCACAGCTATGTTTAGACACACGGTTCAATACATTTGGGTTACAATAGTCACCAAACCTTCCCGCCATCGTCAAATAAAACAAATAGGAAGGAGTGCCCAGTTTCCAAAGTGTGCGGCTTGGCGCAATAAGTATTTTAATATGGGAAGGTACACAGAAATAGAAGACGGATCAGACGAGGGAAATGCAAGTGGAGCCTTTATGCATAGTCCAGATGTTTTCAGGATCCAATTAGAATGCTTCGATCTTCCATACATTAAATGGTCTTTCAGTAAACATATACACAATGCATATTAGGGAAGCAGTTTAGTATCTGGTTGTTTTGCATAATTCTGTCCACTTTGCATTGTCAATTCTCATATTTGTAATTTCTCTTGAAATGCTTTTCAAATGCACTGTTGCAATGCATCAGCCGGTGTGCATGGCTGGTGCAGCACTAACGGGGTGCAGGCGTGTGCACTACGTCAGCCAGTTGTGGCTGTGCTCACAGCGTGGCCGTGTGAATAACACTGATTAGCAGTCACGTTCCTATGTGTGCCATGTGTTGCCGCACATTCATTTTGCATAGTTCACTGTGATTTTTTTGGTGCAGAAATTTGCAACAGCGCACACTGACGCTGGAAGTGGCCAATATGAAATGCTGTGCACATGATTGCAATTCGAATATAATTGCAGCTGGTGTAACGCAACAGCATGTGCGTGTAAAGCATTGCACCAGCTGCTGTTCAAAGCATATCATCGTCCTGAATATTTAATCACCACTAAAAAAAGAATTAATTAATTCAAGAGTAGGTAATGTTCCTCGTTACGGGTTTGGCCGCCCCACGTTTCCACAGGAGTACCGTGACTGCTACTTAGTTTGATGGTACATTTTCCACATTACAAGTGCCAGTAAAGTGGTCTTAGTCCTAATTCATGGAGTCCTATAGGATTCCACGCTGATTCTGGTGGTAATTCCACCCGTGGAAAATCCTCAAGGTTTTCGAGGTAAAGTGGAAGAAATACCACCACCAAGTGCTGCAGATGTACCCTGCGCTTTACTTCCAAACGTGCAATTCCGGTACTGCTACTTGTTTACTGCACTAGCACCTTCGTCTGGTCTTCAATCAATTGACGCAGCCTGATTGCCAAGTGTTCAGCAGTGGACTGTACGACCTGGGTTCAAATACTGGGATCCCACTTGACCAAATTGAGGAAAGTATTTACAAAAGGAAAGTATTACAAAAGTATTACAAAAGGAAAACCTACCCCCCACTTTATTCCTACCACATTTGAGGCATCATGTAGGCATGGCTTTTAGCAAAGTGGGCTGTGTAAGTGAAATGTACCTCACTCATGTTAAAATGTATTTTGTAAGAGGATCCAATTCAACACTACAGCTAAGTCAACGCCTAGTCTAGAATACTGAATGAAAACCCTTATTGATATATCTTTATGTCCAGTTCATGCGTTCTGGATGACTACCCCTATATAACACCCCTCTCTTGGAATCCCCCTGACCCTACTGAGCCACGAAGTAGTTCTGTTTTGCAAGTTTAAAAGGTTTATTTGATCATTTAAACAATAGATATATATATCACACTTTATAAAGCACACAGTTCTCAGAAATGCAATCAAATGTAATTCAGTTCACCCCAGCAAGCTTAGACCACAGAAGTTGGAAACACAGGCCCAAAATGCTTTTATATGTGCTGGCAATGAAGTGAAAAATATGCTAAAATGCTTTTATATGTGCTGGCAATGAAGTGAAAAATATGCTAAAATGCTTTTAATTCCCTCTAGAGGTTCAGGGTGAGTGGTATCTAGTTAACATTAGTCCAGGCTCACTCTAGCAATGATTCAGGGATGGTTCTTAAGAGGCAAACGAAATTTAGCAGTTCAGACAAAACAGCTATCTTTTTACAAGTAAAGAAATCGGGCCAAATCGCAAATCGCGGCAAAATTTGTGGGTGCGAGAATCGTGATTACAGAGAAACTATAAGGAGTAGGAAAGGTAAGATTCTAAGCTTTCAGAGGAAAGTGAAAACAAGTTCCTAGCCCAAACGGTTCCAGAGATACGGACGATTAAATAAAGGTAGTTTTTCGGATTTGAAATTTTTAAAGTTTAAAACGACAGGTTACAGCTTGCAGCTAAAAATGACAGGTGACAGCTTTGCAAATGACAGGTGACAGTTAGGAGGCAGTTCTACTTAGATTAAAATAGCTTGGATTAGATTATTTTAACTAAGAGATTGGTTCTGCACAGTTCTGCTAGGTACTCACAATATTTTTAGAAATAGAACGGGCCTCGCCACGGATCTGGTCAACAGGTTTTCTTCACTCGCCACGGACGGTCTCTGACACAGCGTCTGGGTCAGCTCTCTGGTTCTGCGAACAGCGGTCTGGGTCAGCTCTGCTCTGCCTCTGGTTCTGGATACTGCTCTGCTTTCTCTGGGTACAGCACTGCTTCGGGATCTTTCTGCACAGCTTTCTCTGGACCCAGTGCTGATCTGCACGGCTCCTGGATGCTGCTACCGCTGTTAGGTTTGCTGGATGCTGAGGCCCACTGAGAAGAGTTCTCAGTTTGTGGGTTTAGGCCCTTGCTTTGAGTTCTGAATCAAGTTCTTTGGAGTTTTAAAGTCTAAGTGTTGAATCTAGTATCTTCTGGATGTTGTGTGGTCCGGCAGAGCGCGTTGCAGCAAATGGAATTGAATGTCCCTATCTGTCCTGACTGTCTGCTTTTATGTGTTTTGAAAGTGGGTGGAGAGGCTAGCTTTCTAGACCCTACCCCTCTCCACTTGTCATTGGCCACTTCCTCCTCTTCCCCTTGATTGGGGGAATGAAATGAAGTGTCATCATGATGAGGTCTGTTTATGATACAGAGAACCCACCCCTGTCAAATTACACACAATCTATATTTTGACCCAAATGCATATTTGCACAGGTACACATTTGTTTAAAATTACACCCCCATCACATATCACATGAGGTATCCCCTGTTCAAACTCTGCTCTTCCTGGGAGCTTGGGTTCAAAAATGGCAACATATTTCACTTTTGGTCGGGTTACCAATATTGGATTTGTCCCCGCATTTACACAAATGTTCGCAAAGCATGTGGGCATTAGGTGGTGGAGTGTCAGATTTTTAACATACATACATTTAGAGTAATATCCTCTTTTCCGCTAAAAACCCCCCTGAACATACCACCGGGTCCTAACACGTCTTCAAATGTGCACAGAAAAATCACAAGAATAATGATATCACTTATAACATTTTCACAAGTCCGCTCTATGAATGATCCATCTTTTTAGATTTATGTTCTGACCCCAAAGGGGTGTGGTTTCCCCCCAGCACAAGGTTGAATTTCTGGTTTTTCCAGTTCTGCCAAGCCAGCTTGCTCTCACAGGCAGTGCTCCTCCCCTTTCCTTCCAGGAGGAAGCCACATTTACGACTCCCCCCAATAAAACATTTGCCTGAGTCAGGACAGGGCTTTGTTCAATTTCCTGCAGAGCCCAGGTAATTCAATCAGAGAAGTGTCATATCCCTTTTGGTGGGAACAGCAAAAGGCAGCTAGGCCTGGGAACTGCTGTGGATCCAGTTTCACTCCAATTGGGGGGAAGTTGTCAAGCAGAATCCAGTTCCTTAAGCCAGGCCCCAGCTAATGTCACTTTTAGTTACCCAGTTTTCTGCATTCAAATAACACTAACAATTTTTACATATGCAGCTAGAATGCTGATTCTAAGTTTAAAACTATGACATTTAAACAATTGCAACCTATGTGAGACTCAAAGTAGGTCACTCATTTCTTTTAAACATTTAGATTTTTAGTGTCTTTCAGTCCAAATTTACTTAAACTGCTGAAATCCACAGCCCAGCCAGTCTTGTTATAAACCTCCAAGTCACTTCAGAATATAACTTTACATTGTATCCACCTCCCAGTAAGTCTTTCTTTGGCCTGCTTTGGGTTCATTTATTCAGTTTACACAAATGTCTGGTGTTGTTTTAAAACGCCGGCTTTCTGATAGTGGTGAGTACTGGTAATGCACCCATTTTTGGGATTTAAGAAAATGAATTTCCCACAATTCTAGGTTGCTTTTGGCAATCAGCATTGCCATTCCCAATGGTTTCAGGCTACTGTGTGGGTAGTCCAATGGTGGTTTTAGGCAGTGCCCTTCTGTGCCCATAGCATCGGCAAAAATGGGTGGCAGCCTATTCTTCATGCATTTCCCTGGGCATTTTCTGGGAAGCTCTGGCCATCATCATGTTTTCAATGCCAGTACTGCACCGTTTTTGAGGTAAGGCTCGGATGCATGGGTAAAAACATCCCACAAGCCCCCCTCTTGCGATGGCCATTCTGTTTCACTGATGGAACTCGCAAGATCTGGGATGTTTCCTCATCTTCTTCCAATAGATGGCACAGTTCAGCATCTTTTTTCTCCATCCGGTCGGATCAGTCGGTTCTCCTCGCCGGTCCTGATGGGAGTATTGGGCGGTACACTGGGCCCCTTGCGTCTCTGCTCCCGGTCTCCGGATCGTCCTCCTTGGCCAGCCTGCAGGTTTTCTTTCTCCTAGGACGACAAAGGAAGAGCGGCAATACCTATTCATGGACATTTCTCCCCCACCATTGATATAGTGGGGTGGCATATAAATTTATAGTCAAAACATATGAACATGCACATTTCTTTTTGCATTCAAAAACGAAAACACCCACATTGAGAAACTCAGAATTTGATAGGCGATATGTAGGATATTTTAAGTTAGAACTGAATTAATCTGAGACAGTACCCTCTAGGATTCCAGAGGATTCCTCCAGTTGTTGCAGAGTGTGCCTGGGATGGCAACACTTCAACTGGTTAATGTGGACCCACTTGTCTTCCCCCTCTGCCAAACCGCCTTTGGGGATGCAGATCTTGTAGGCCACAGGGGAGATCTTGTCTATAATCTCAAAGGGTCCCTTCCATGTAGGCAAGAATTTTCGCTGTTTTGCCTGGTTTCTTTGGAAATTGTATAGATAGACCCGGTCCCCCACCTGATATTCCTTCCTGGAGGTTTTCAGGTCATAGTGGGTCTTCATACTCTCAGCTGATCTTTCTAGATTCTGCTGAGCATAGGCAAAAGCATGTTGAAGGTGTTTCCTTAAATTCTCCACATACTCATGAGTTGTGGAGGCATTTATCAATGTCTGCTCTTGGGTCCTATAGAGCAAATGCTGAGGAAGCACCATCTTGCGCCACGTCATCAACTCAAATGGTGACATTTTGGTTGCAGATGAAGGGGTAGATCTGATGACCATTAGGACCAGAGGTAATCGGATATCCCAACTTGGCCCAGAATCTGCCACAAACTTCTTTAATATGCTCACAATGGTTCGGTTATATCTCTCTACTGCCCCAGAAGAAGCTGGCCGGTAAGCAATATGCAACTTCCTTTTGACCCCCAGTATCTCCCACATCTTTGTCATTACTTCACTGGTGAAGTGGCTACCCCTGTCTGACTCAATCCTTTGAGGTAGACCGAAACGGGAAAAGATGTGGTTAATCATCAGGGCAGCTGCAGTTTCTGCCTTGCAATTTGGGGCTGGGAGACATTCCACCCACTTGGTAAACAAGCATGCCACAGTCAACATGTACTTTTTCCCCCTAGCAGAGCGAATCACGGGGCCTACAAAGTCGATTTGTAAATCTGACCATGGCAGTGTCATCCCCCTCTTTTGGAGAGGCGCACGGTGCGTGAGGGATGATGGCTGAAATTGTGCACACACAAGACACCCCTTCAGGTATTGGTCGAGGTCCTGCCCCATGTGTGGCCAGTATGCATCCTCTCTTAAGATTTCCAATGTTGTGTGAAACCCCCTATGACCGGCGGTGGCCACATCATGGGCGTGACTTAACATCAGGCTTCGGAATGAGGTAGGAACCACCCACTGATTGTGCCCAGCTTTGGATTTCCTTACCAACAAACCATCTCGGATCCGGAACATTTCTGGACATTTCATCAACACTCTTAGGTCCTCTTTCCCAGTGTAATCGGTATCCGTCAGGGGAAAGTTCTCAGGGTCCTCAAGGTGCTGGTAAAATTTACCAATTATTGGATCCCCTTCTGAGCGGTAATCAAATCAGCATTAGGGGTCTCCTTACTCCATTGGGCAGTTGAAAGGTCGTTGTGAGCATTTGTCTGGGACCTAGTGATAGCAGTGACCTGGATTTCCCCCAACATGGACTCAATCTCAATTGGATCCCCTTGGATGCCCCGGTTTTGGCCAGCTGATCAGCTAAGTCATTTCCAGTTTTGTCTGGTCCCTCTACTTTGCAATGACCCTTGATCTTCTTCCAATAGATGGTCATTCCCTTCGAGGTGACCAGATCATCAATGTTTTGGATCAACTTCCCATTTTTCAAGGGTTTGTTGTTAGCACATAACATGCCTCTGGTTTTCCAATTAACCAGGTGCTCCACGAACCCGTTCCGTACATAATCCGAATCTGTGATTATGACCAGTTCGTGGAGTTGATGCTGGACAGCAGTGAGGATGGCCTGATGCACAGCCATCAATTCTGCCACCTGACTACTTCGGGGACCAATTTTGTATCCAGCGGAGGGTTCTGGGGACTCATTCACCCATGCATTCCCTACGCCGGCCACCAGTTCTTTCTCCCCGTTGTTGTCAACATGGTAAGAGCATCCATCCACATAGACAGTGGGCATTCCCTCACACTTGTCTTCTTCAAAGACTTTGTGTGGGGAATTAAGGTATGCCTCCGTGTTGTCCTTGATTTTTAGACTTTCGTCCTCGAGACAGTTTTCTCTGGCACAATCATGCAAGTCAGCCAGACCTTGTGCGAGGGGACTCTTCTTGTTTTGGCCATATCGGACCTCCACAGGAAAGCCTTGCATTGACAGGATCCAGGAAGTAATTCGGGAATTACTCACATTTCCGGCCCGGATTCTGTCACTTTGGAGATATTGCAGAGGCTGGTGTGGAGTCTCCACTATGATGTGTTCCCCCTGGATAAAAGGGTGGTAATTCTTCAATGCCCACACCGTCGCCAGGAGTGCCTTCTCACAATCGTTGAATTTTTCCTCCACAGAGGATAAAGTTTTGCTCGCATAGGAGATTACTTTATTGACCTTGTCATGCTTTTGGTATAATACTGCCGTCAAGTACGTATTAGAGAACCCCGTCTCCAGGAAGAACTCCTTGTTTCTAACAGGGTAAGCTAGGCAGGGCGCTTGTGAGAGGCTTCTGTTGAGTTGTCTTACTGCCTCGGCTTGTTCTGGACCCCATTACCACTTGACCCCCCCCTTCAAGAGATGAATCAGGGGTCTGGTGATCTCTGCGTAGCCCTCAATGAACTTTCTGCTGTAATTAGTCAGTCCAAGGAGGCTCCTTAGTTCCCGCAGAGTTGTGGGGTCTTTCAATTTTTGGAGGGCTTCCACTTTCTTTCCTGGGGACAGAGACCCTGAGGAGTAATCTCATGCCCCAAGAAATTAACACGGGTTCGACACCACTGTGCTTTCTGAAAGGAAAGTTTTGCTCCGGCGGCCCTCAACTGGGTCAGAACATAACGGATCTCTGCTATGTGTTCCTCCACAGATGAACTTTTGATGAGGACATCATCTACATAAGCCAGGTTACCCCTCACACCCAGGTCAGGCATGGCCTTATGTAGGAAAATGTTAAACTCATTACCAGGGTTAAGGTATCCGAAGGGAGTCCGGGTCCATGTGTACTGCTGGCCCCCAAAGACAAAAGCCAGCTTGTATTGGTCCTCCCTACTGACAGGCACAGTCCAGTATCCATTGGTCAGGTCTATTGCAGTGAATACCTGTGACCCCTGGATCTGGGCCAGTCCTTGGTCAATGTAGGGCAGAGGCCATCGGGAAGTATGGACCCGTTTGTTGAGCTCCCTGAGGTCGGCGCAGAGTCTCCACTGGCCGTTTGGCCTCAATATTCCCAGCACCGGATTATTGAAGGTGCTGTTGACTGGACGGATTATTCCCCGGGACTCAAGGTTCTTAATTATTTCAGTAAGGGACTCCATTGATGCGAGAGGCAAGCGATATTGCTTCACAAACACAGGAGTCATGCCAGGGTCCGTGGGGATTGTTGTTGTGTGGATGTCAGTGCGACCACAGTCATATGAGTCTACCGCAAAGAGATCCTGGAAATCCAAGAAAACTTGTTTCAACTTTTGCTTTTGTTCCAGAGTCCCACAGGCATCAGCTAGGTTGACTCTCTCTTCCACCATCTGCCTGAAGCCTGGAAAGACTTCTGGTTTGGCTATCTCAGCGGCCTCCTCCAGCTGGCTGGAGAAGTCCCTGATCAGAGTGCTGATTTGGACTGGAGGCCTCAGGTGGGAAAGGCAACCCTCATGGACCTGGAAAATCACCTCATCCCTCCTGAAGTCACATGTCACATCTTCCTTACCTTAGGGGCAGGAAGTGTACACCAGGAAGTTCCCCCCATGCCGGGTAAAAATCCTGTTTGGTGTTGTATTGTCATCACTGTCACTGTCAAAGCAGTCCTTGGGGATTGGCCCTAACAGTTCATTACCTAAATCGATGGAAAAATGACGGTCATCAACCGCCGTTCCAATAATGGTGCCTGCGGCTAGAGTAATACTCTTTAAGTCGCTGTTATCCACCTCTATTAGAATGGTGTCATGTTCTATGTTGACTAATGGAGTTGGGTTTACCCCCAACCCTTGCTGTTGGAGAGCAGCGTTTAGATGTATGTAAGCATCAGGGATTTTCAAATGTTGTCCTCTTTTAGCTTTCACTTCCAGGGAGAATTGTCGGGTCCTTTCTGGGATGGTGACTTCCTCTTTGATCTGAATTTCAACTGCATAAGGTAGCAATTGAGCTGACCTAAATGCTTTTTCTGGATCATCAAAGCCCATGGGATTATCCGCTAATCGGGACCAAACTTTGAAGTTTATTAGGTCCAAACTAATGGCAAAGCGATTGAGAATGTCACTGCCTAAGTAAAAAGCGGCAGTGACGTCTCGCACGACCCAACAATTGTGGACTATGCTCTTGTTGCCAATGGAGATTTTGAGCATACACCTGCTTGGCAGGATATGTTTGGAATTGGGTGCTTCCAGGTCCATTTCCCATTTGTCTATCAGTTTGAATGTGGGAATGGCTGGATCTTTTGGGAGTTGGCGGAACATGGCTTCGCTGATGAAGCTCTTACCGTTGTTCACACACACTCGAGCGAGAACAGAGTCCTTCCCATCATTTAACTGAACAGGGATGAACAACTGCTCTCCAATTTGCTGAATATCAGCCAGGCTCTGAGCTGATTTCACATCTTTCTGGACTATAGGAGTGGGAGTTTCTGATTGTGGATTAGTAAAGAATTTCAGGGTGTTTCCTTCCAGTGTGGAATACCACCTTAAACTGGAAGGGAGGTTGATTTTCAGAAATAGAGAGGACCCCCCATCACCAGTCTGTTGTCCTACTGCTATTACTGTCACGTCTGGAATTTGGTTATTCTGGAAGTGGAATTCTACTTGGTCAGATTTTTGTTCAACCATGTGACATGTGCCGTTTAAACTAACATGGTTGACACTCAGTTTTAATTTTATGGGTCGGCTAGTCTGGGTCCAGAGGACCTTGTTTACGCAATCTATTAGGGGTGACAACCTTCTCAGGAGGTCATTCCCTAGTAAACAAGGGGTGCCCTCTGGAGTCACAACTATGACCGGGTGTTTCAACTTGTGTCGCCCAATTTTAATGTCCAAATCTGCCGTCCCCTCGACGGGAATTTCCTTCCCATCAAAGTTCTGGAGTTGTCCAGGAAGTGAGGTCAGAGGAATTTGGTAATTCCCTCCCCTTCCTGCATTCAGTTCATCAAAGGCCCTTCTGGACAGAAGGGTAGCTTGAGATCCCGTGACCACCAGTGCTGAAATCGTACCCTGCCCCTGTACTTGTACCGGCGCATAATATCTTCCCTCCTTCTCCTCAAGGGGGCACAGATAATGCACATTTTTGGACAACTGGTGGGCTAACTTTCTGGTTTTGGACATTGCAAGAGAAGAAATTTGGGCGGACTTCTGTGGAGAGCCTTGGGTCTGAAAGAAAAAGTTGGCAACTGGAGATCAGAGCCATTGTGGGTTCCCTGGGTTCCGGTTCCGGGCCGCCCCCCCCCCCTTTTTCAGGGGCAGGAGATTTTGTTTCCGGTTCCTGGTTTTCCAGGGGATGTTTACAAGTCGGGAAGGAAGCTTCCTCCAAGGCTTTACACCTCCCTTCCCCTTGTGCCTCCTCCCTGGGAACCAGTGGGTTGTCGGGGTGCTGCCCCCGTCATTGCTCTGGAGCACCAGGCCCAGAGTTTGGTGCATTCTGTGCCGGCATGCCCATCTGAGGGTTCTGCTGACCCCTTAGCACGCGACCCAGCTCCTGTGCCATGTTCTGAACCTGGCGCTCTAACTGGGAAACCCGCTCAGGCTGATACGGGGCACTGTTTTCTCCCCTGGGCTGATCCCGGGAAGGGTAGCTATCCCTTCTCTGGTAATACCCCGGATTGGGAAGATTTGGGTACCCCTCCACCCTTGGCCTCCCCTCTCCCGGATTAGGTTGTCTGGGCTCAGGGAATTGGGGAAAGAAGGATGGATGATTTTGGGGTTGGAAGTTGGGTGGATACCTGGGGAAAAAGTTCTGCCCAGGATTTGGAGAATTTCTGCCCTACGGTGGGAAGTTAGGAGGGAAGTTCCCTGGGTTAGGTGCTTGGCTGGATCCCCCCCTTGGGCTGGAGGAGTCCACACATAACCCAGGATGGGTCGATTTCCCTTGTAACGGGGACTTACATAATCAGCAGAGCGAGGGACCCCATTGGTGGTGCTGCCTCCTTGGCTCCCTGTCTGTGACTGGCCCGAGGACCTTCTGGGCCTAGCATTATTAGGTGCAGGTAGGTTTTTAGGCCCCCCCATCTCCAAATCCAAAACGGGGGTGACCTTTACCTCTGCCACCTTGGCAGCAGCAGGGGTGCTGTTGGTTTTGGGATTTTTCTGGGTATTGCTTTTATTTTCTATGGGCTTCTGCACCTCATAGATCCGGATAGCCTGTTCAATGACCCAGTCTAAAGATCTTTTCTCATGAAAATCTCTCACGAGCTGGGTCATTATATATTTGGGCAAGGCATGGAAAAATGTATTGACAAATTCTCTGCTGTCTGTGCGCACCCTTCTGGTGGTCTGTGTAAAAGCACGCTTTAATTCTTGCAAAAACTCTTGTGGGGCCTGATCCTCCCCACGTTGCAAATTGTAGGCTGCCTTGCGAGCCTCTTGAGGATTTCTGTGAACAGAAAAATGTTTCAAGATGGCCGCCTTATAGGTGGACCACCTCAAATGATTTTGGTCCTCCAGCCCTGCAAAGAAACTGGAGTATTCTGGGGAGAATGTCCATTTGACGTACTGGATGCAGCTACTGTTGTCCTTCAAATGGAAAGTCTCCATCATTTGCTCATAGAGCTCCAAGTGTTCCCAAACAGAGTACTTGGCGTTCTTATGATAAGGCGTGATGACACTCCTGATTGCCTTAATCGGTTTCAATGGGTCCTTAAGCAAGGCCCTTTTTGCCTTATTGGCATTTTTGGTTCGGGTAACCCTTGTCCATTCGTCCTCTGACTCAGAGGCACTGCTCCCAGAGGTTCCTGTCTGATCCTCCAGGTTTTCCCGAATTCTGCGAGCCTGGGAATGGCTGGCAGAATGTGGGGACCTGGTCTCCTGTGTCCTGTACCGTTCAGAGGAGTCTTCAGATTCCTCTTTGCTGCCAGGATTTGATGGGTACCCCCCCCCACTGACCTAACTGGGCAGAAGTTTTCAGGATGCCCTTAATGGGCCTATTCTCCTGGGGTTCCCCACTAAATTGCACTGTGCTTGGGTGCCCATACCCGGATGCCCGCCCATCCATTCCTGGGAGGTACTGGCCTATGAGCCCCATGCTTCTGGCTGGATAGTAATCTGCCATCCCTGTGGCCCGGTGCTCATGTGCGCCAGGGGACAGGGAGGTGGCAGAGTCCAGGGACTGAGAGAGATAAAGGCCTCTGGTACTAGGGCTCCTGAGGTTATGTACAGGAGTTTCCCTTTCCCAGCGAACCTGGTCTCTATCCGCCCCTGCTCCCTGTTGCAATGCAAGATGCTGCGCCTTCAGTTCCTCAGTTAAGGCCTTACTAGACTCTATCAGTCTCTCCTGCATCGCTACCTGTTGTTGGAGCCTATCATTGTGCTGGCAGAGAGCCTCATTCTCTCTCTGCATTTCCTGATTGGTCCTGGAGCACTGGGCCAGTCTTTGCTGCAGGAGGGTTACCTCCTGAGCTGTGTCCCTATTGGCCTGCTCCTTTCTTTCCAGAGCATCCTCCACCTTCCTGGTGTGCTCTAACAAGTTATGGTGTTCTTTTTGGAGGTCACCCAGTCCCTGGAGGGCCAGGTGATTTTCTTCCATTTTCCTTTTTAAGTGGCAGACTTCCTGGCCTAAGGTATCCCTTTCCTGACTAAGAGCCTGCATCTGTGCCGCCAGGTCGTCCCTTTGCCTTTGGAAGGCACCAGCTTTCTGGCGCTCCTGGTCAAACTCTGCCTGGGTATCCAGGTCTTTCAAAATCAGTTTATTGCTCTCTGCCTTCTCCCTATGTAGGTGGCTTTGCAGGGTGACTACCTGCTCAGCACATGCCCTATTGAAGTCTAACTGTTGCTCCAGCTTTTTCTGGCTCTGCAGTAGGGAGTCCAAACCTTCTTGGTACTCCTTCTGCAAGGCCAGAAATCTGGTATCCTGGTCAGCCTTTTCCTGTTGCAGGATGTCCATATCCCTCTTTATTTTAATGATGTGCTGTCTACTCTCATTTTCTGACTCCTGGCTCCCCTGCAGCCTCTGCTCAGAAGAGACCAGGCCAGATTGGACCTTCTCTAACGCCATCTGTCGCTTATTCGCCAGATCTTGGCTTTCAGTACATTTATCCTGCATGTCTCCCATATATAGGTACAGGTATGCCGCTATCCTAACCATCTTGTCTTGTTCATCCTTAGCTTTAGGAGCCATGTATAGTTCACTCAGGGCCACATGTAAGGGACCCTGATCCCTCCATATATCTGACCCTGTTTCCGTGACCTGTTGCGTGATGGCCTGCAACCAGACCATGCGGTCCTGGTGAGTCCACTCACCTCTCACAAATAACTTATGTAAGAAGTGCTCTCTGGCTGTTTTCATGTCTACTAAGGTCGTCATTCTGGAATTTGAGTTCCTTCCTGACTTACAGAAGTTTGTATTTTATTTTTGCAAAACAGACCTTTTCCTTAGAGCGTTCCTTTGAGGAGTGCTTTACAGCGTAACACAGCGTGGTGATCCGACCGGATATGTGTATCTGGTCAGCTGGCACACTGTATTAATCTGCACAAATGGTAAATCTAACCCAGAATATCCCGGCTCGAGCCCCCAATTTGTAAGATGATCCAATTCAACACTACAGCTAAGTCAACGCCTAGTCTAGAATACTGAATGAAAACCCTTATTGATATATCTTTATGTCCAGTTCATGCATTCTGGATGACTACCTCTATATAACACCCCTCTCTTGGAATCCCCCTGTCCCCACTGAGCCACGAAGTAGTTCTGTTTTGCAAGTTTAAAAGGTTTATTTGATCATTTAAACAATAGATATATATATCACACTTTATAATAAATTAATAATTGAATATGACACTTAATCTGAGCAGTAATCAATAATGGATAGTCTGGCACTGGCACACTTGTGAATAGGAACAGAAGAATAAGGTGGTAGAGAATGCTTTATATAAGTTCAGATGGATGCAATGTTGAATGAATGGCAGTACAGAAAATACTCAATATGATTTCACCAAAACAATGTAATCACTTTTCTCTGGCAATCCACTCCCCCCCTTTATGCAATGCAAGGAAATGGAAGGAAAGCACACAGTTCTCAGAAATGCAATCAAATGTAATTCAGTTCACCCCAGCAAGCTTAGACCACAGAAGTTGGAAACACAGGCCCAAAATGCTTTTATATGTGCTGGCAATGAAGTGAACAATATGCTAAAATGCTTTTATATGTGCTGGCAATGAAGTGAAAAATATGCTAAAATGCTTTTAATTCCCTCTAGAGGTTCAGGGGGAGTGGTATCTAGTTAATATTAGTCCAGGCTCACTCTAGCAATGATTCAGGGATGGTTCTTAAGAGGCAAACGAAATTTAGCAGTTCAGACAAAACAGCTATCTTTCTACAAGTAAAGAAATCGGGCCAAATCGCAAATCGCGGAAAAATTTGTGGGTGCGAGAATCGTGATTACGGAGAAAGTATAAGGAGTAGGAAGTCGGTTCTAGGCTTGTTGGAAAGGTAAGATTCTAAGCGGTTCCAGAGATACGGACGATTAAATAAAGGTAGTTTTTCGGATTTGAAATTTTTTAAGTTTAAAACGACAGGTTACAGCTTGCAGCTAAAAATGACAGGTGACAGCTTTGCAAATGACAGGTGACAGTTAGGAGGCAGTTCTACTTAGATTAAAATAGCTTGGATTAGATTATTTTAACTAAGAGATTGGTTCTGCACAGTTCTGCTAGGTACTCACAATATTTTTAGAAATAGAATGGGCCTCGCCACGGATCTGGTCAACAGGTTTTCTTCACTCGCCACGGACGGTCTCTGAGCACAGCGTCTGGGTCAGCTCTCTGGTTCTGCGAACAGCGGTCTGGGTCAGCTCTGCTCTGCCTCTGGTTCTGGATACTGCTCTGCTTTCTCTGGGTACAGCACTGCTTCTGGATCTTTCTGCACAGCTTTCTCTGGACCCAGCGCTGATCTGCACGGCTCCTGGATGCTGCTACCTCTGTTAGGTTTGCTGGATGCTGATGCCCACTGAGAAGAGTTCTCAGTTTGTAGGTTTAGGCCCTTGCTTTGAGTTCTGAATCAAGTTCTTTGGAGTTTTAAAGTCTAAGTGTTGAATCTAGTATCTTCTGGATGTTGTGTGGTCCGGCAGAGCGCGTTGCAGCAAATGGAATTGAATGTCCCTATCTGTCCTGACTGTCTGCTTTTATGTGTTTTGAAAGTGGGTGGAGAGGCTAGCTTTCTAGACCCTACCCCTCTCCACTTGTCATTGGCCACTTCCTCCTCTTCCCCTTGATTGGGGGAATGAAATGAAGTGTCATCATGATGAGGTCTGTTTATGATACAGAGAACCCACCCCTGTCAAATTACACACAATCTATATTTTGACCCAAATGCATATTTGCACAGGTACACATTTGTTTAAAATTACACCCCCATCACATATCACATGAGGTATCCCCTGTTCAAACTCTGCTCTTCCTGGGAGCTTGGGTTCAAAAATGGCAACATATTTCACTTTTGGTCGGGTTACCAATATTGGATTTGTCCCCGCATTTACACAAATGTTCGCAAAGCATGTGGGCATTAGGTGGTAGAGTGTCAGATTTTTAACATACATATATTTAGAGTAATATCCTCTTTTCCGCTAAAAACCCCCCTGAACATACCACCGGGTCCTAACACGTCTTCAAATGTGCACAGAAAAATCACAAGAATAATGATATCACTTATAAAATTTTCACAAGTCCACTCTATGAATGATCTATCTTTTTAGATTTATGTTCTGGCCCCAAAGGGGTGTGGTTTCCCCCCAGCACAAGGTTGAATTTCTGGTTTTTCCAGTTCTGCCAAGCCAGCTTTCTCTCACAGGCAGTGCTCCTCCCCTTTCCTTCCAGGAGGAAGCCACATTTACGACTCCCACCAATAAAACATTTGCCTGAGTCAGGACAGGGCTCTGTTCAATTTCCTGCAGAGCCCAGGTAATTCAATCAGAGAAGTGTCATATCCCTTTTGGTGGGAACAGCAAAAGGCAGCTAGGCCTGGGAACTGCTGTGGATCTAGTTTCACTCCAATTGGGGGGGAAGTTGTCAAGCAGAATCCAGTTCCTTAAGCCAGGCCCCAGCTAATGTCACTTTTAGTTACCCAGTTTTCTGCATTCAAATAACACTAACAATTTTTACATATGCAGCTAGAATTCTGATTCTAAGTTTAAAACTATGACATTTAAACAATTGCAACCTATGTGACACTCAAAGTAGGTCACTCATTTCTTTTAAACATTTAGATTTTTAGTGTCTTTCAGTCCAAATTTACTTAAACTGCTGAAATCCACAGCTCAGCCAGTCTTGTTATAAACCTTCAAGTCACTTCAGAATATAACTTTACATTGTATCCACCTCCCAATAAGTCTTTCTATGGCCTGCTTTGGGTTCATTTATTCAGTTTACACAAATGTCTGGTGTTGTTTTAAAACACCGGCTTTCTGATAGTGGTGAGTACTGGTAATGCACCCATTTTTGGGATTTAAGAAAATGAATTCCCCACAATTCTAGGTTGCTTTTGGCAATCAGCATTGCCATTCCCAATGGTTTCAGGCTACTGTGTGGGTAGTCCAATGGTGGTTTTAGGCAGTGCCCTTCTGTGCCCATAACATCGTCAAAAATGGGTGGCAGCCTATTCTTCATGCATTTCCCTGGGCATTTTCTGGGAAGCTCTGGCCATCATGATGTTTTCAATTCCAGTACTGCACCGTTTTTGAGGTAGGGCTCGGATGCATGGGTAAAAACATCCCACAATTTATATATTTATAAAATATATGGGGCAGACCTTTGAGGGTACTCTAAAGCCCAGGATATTGCTAACACTGAACATATCTTTCAAAGATCCTACCTGTCCTCCCTTCAACCACCCCAAATGCATTGCTTCATGTGGAGACTGATATTAGACCAATTATAGTAGAGATACAGCTTAGGCTGGTGTGGTATTGGGTTCGGATTTGGGGTTTGCCTGGGTTGGTAAGATATAGGGAGGCCTTGACACATTTTATGTCCTTAGATGGAAGGAGGTCATGCCTATGGTTTTCACATATTAAGGGCTGTTTGACTGCCCTAGACCTTAGTTCATATTTGGACAACACCCAAGAAATCAGCACTGAGTCAAACGATATTGTTAAAGAAGCGGCCATTGCCTTGGTACATACTAGGATGGAGGCTTCCTGTCGCTAGGTATAGACAGGGCCTCATTAGTACCTAACATTTAAACCAGAATGTGGCTATTAAGAGTTTCTGGATATTGTTGTACCTCCCTATGCACGTGCACATTACCTACAATTTAGAATGAGCACTCTGAGTGCGGCTAAATTCACATGTTCACATGCACTCAGAAGGCCAAAGGAATCTGTCCTAAATGTCGGATTGGGGAAGAGACGATTATCCATTGTATGTTTTTATGTGATGGTTATAAGGATTTGAGAATCAGATACGGGAAGCCACTATTTAAACATTGTAATCTTCGTGGACTTGGCCAGGGTTTGAGCATGTCTAAATTAATAAAGAATTTAAACACTCTTCATTTTGTTGTAAAGTTCATTTGTGATGTCATCTTTGATGTCCTGGGTGTTATTTTTAGCAGTGCATGGTGGTGGTGCGAGTTATGGTTGCCTAGCTTAAAATAAATGTTGAATTGCTGAGGTTTTTTGGTTTTACTTGTAACAATAACGTCCCTTTAACAAAGTTTTTTCATTGAATTTCATAGTTTTTTTTTAGTGCAACTGAACCATAACGTCCCTTTAACAAAGCTTTTTCAGTGAATTTCATGGTTTTTTATCAGTGCAAGATAATTTCCTACAACTTACTAATATCATACTTACCCCAATACAGCAAATTTATTGTCCAATTTACTAAGTTTCAACTTAACACTCGGCCATTTCCCACCTTCTAGCATCATTTTAAACACTGAAATACACTTTTTGCAAATCCTTCCACTATTTTTTGTGTCCGTCGACTTTTGCAAACGTCTGACTTCATCGCAGACTTTTCGGACAGTGTCACGTGACCACAGGAGCGCACGTGACATGATGATGTGTTCGTGAATTCGCCCGCACTTCGTGATTGGGTCTGTGCTTCACAGACAGTTCGGAACTGCACGTTCTACTGATCTAGGAACATTAAAACTCAAAATGTTCCCCTTCCATAGCTCCTACATCTATTCTTACCCATTATCCATTAACAATCCAGTACATAGCACATACTTGGAAGAATATTAGCAAAACTGCTCTTTCTCTTAAAAATGGCATCAGCTATTGCCATCCCTCCTCCGAAGAGCCACCACCACTACCAGCTGGAGGACCTTTACAACAAAAAAAGCACAGTTCTTCCAAAGACAATGAAGAGAACCAAGAAGATGAGCTAGAGGAAGTGCCTACCTCTAGCACCCAGAGAGAATCATGGGTGCGGCAGTTCTTTACCACTGTTGGGAATGTACCAAAGGCTAAAGCTACCAAAGTGAAATGCAATGAGTGCAACGTTGTACACAGTCACGGACTACCTGTACAGTACTCCTACGGGACCACCTCCATGCGACGACAAACTCAATCCGAACACTGCAATACTCTCAGAAAGGCTGTTCCTTTATTAGCAAGTAGTAGGCTGTCTTCCTCCACCTCATCTTCCTCAACCAATACTGTAAACACACAGTCTATTTCTGTGGGACACAAAATCCCACCAGCGACCTTGCAAGTGATAAAACAGGATGTTGATCCATATCTTTCGAAGACAACAGCCCTCTGTATATACTGCAACACACCACTCTGCAGGGGGGAGCAATTTCAAAGTCTTTCGAAGCTGTAATCAAGGAGCATGAGAAACACTACCTTAGATGTAAAACACGCGCAATATATTCCCCTGTCCACCTGCATTTCCATATTAGTGCTTGGTGCCTCTGCCCTCATTTCCGACCCCACCTTATGTTCTAACCACTACTGAAAAAAACTATTAATCAAAAAACAACAAAAAAAGGTTCCTTTAGGAACCACCTTTCACAGTTAAAAAATAGAACTAAAAGAAAATCATATAGACTCCATCTCCTTTACATTTCTAGGTAAAGTTCATAGACTCACTAAGATTTTCCAACATTCCCATTAGCATGTTTTGTTATGCTAATGAGAATAATGTGGCATTCATCCCCGTTCCATGGACTGGACTGGGGGATAATGGCCCGCCAGCCCAAGTTATCGGCTCAAGCAAAGCGAGGGTTGATAATGAGGGCTCCGGACCGGTATCCCAGTTCCAACCCCTACAACAGGGGATGAAGGCCATTAGCACCCTGGGTAGCCAAAACAGTAACCTGGGGTGCTAATAAAAATGATTTTTCTTCCTACCCTGGACGCTGCAGCGTCCCTCTGTAGGAAGGAAAATCAATTTCCAAGATAGCCACCATGGAAAGGGAAGGCGGGGCTCTGTACAGGGCCCATCTTCCCTTTCCATGGTGGCCTGCAGAAGGTGAAGAGAGAACCCTATGACACTATTACCACAAGCACATTTTCTTTCCCTTTCAAACCTATCCCAATTTTGAATCCAAACTTTACCACATAAATGCTCCCTGGTGGACATGGCCACTTTATCCCCATTGGTTGTCCCTCGTAGTCATGGCCAATAGCCAGATTGTCTGGCTCATGACCTTATGCAATGACCCGGACAATCTAGCCACTGCCCATGGACACAGGCTATACCTCAGTCACCAAAGATATATCACTATTTTTTGTAACCTACATTACGACACTTGTCAAAAAATAAAACACATACACATTTGCAAAACCATCCTTTCAGGTCCTTGCCAATGCTCCTTGCATGAGTTTGCTTGAAATCTGCCAATGTTTTATTTTTATAAAAATAGTCAAAATGTATGTACATACAATAGTCATATAACTCCGGCCCCACTTGACAAAGTCCATTCAGACTTTGCACGAACATTCAAGGTTGGGTCTCTAATCGTTCTGAACACTTTTGTCCACATTCGTCAAACAGCAACAAAGTTATAAGCATTCTAAAAATGTTGAGACCCTTCATCTAATTTTGTCCCCTCTTGACAAAATCCCACAAAACTTTCCAAAAACATTTATATCTAGAACTAAAATCATTTTGCAAACTATTGTGCAGATTCGTCAAATGGCACCACATTTATAAGCCTTTACAATATTTTGGGACCCCCTGTCTAATTATGTTCCCTCTTGACAAAACAGCACCAAACACCTGTTTTTTGGCTTTTTAAGGCCATATCCCATCCCATCCGCATCATCCCCCCACCTCCCCAAAGATTGTTTGATAGGTTTGACAAGTGCAATGTTGTGTTTTTCAATATGCTTTTACCAGGATGTACACAGACACCGGAGCCTGTCCACAAATCTAACATAGCGGCCGTTTCCAAAAATCTGACGCACTTCATGCTTTTCGCTTGGGCCATTCGGAAGCCCGTCCACAAACCGAACAGGGAAGTAAATCCGCTGACCGAACGCAGATATCACAAAGAAGAATGTACCTACTTTTTGGTCCTTTAAACAAAAGGAACTGGGCAGATTTACACCAAATTTACAAAAGCACACATTCGGGACCAATCCACTGCTCCTGCCACAAATTTAGTGAAGATCCGTCCAGCAGTTTGGGCTGTAGGCGTGAGCAACATTCTTTTTCCATTGCATCTATGGGAAAAACCATAAATTCTAGGACACCCTCTATAACTTTGCCCTGCTTGATGAAACCTCACGAAACATTGCAGGATCAATCTGACGGGGCCATATACCTGTATTGAAAAGTTTGTGAGGATTTTTTCATGGGGGGTCAAAGTTATAAGCCACCCAAAAATTGCTCTTCATACTGGTTAAGCAACTTAACTATAACTACAGGTCGGCTACTGGAGACCCTGTAATGTTTTAGTACAACATTAATTGTTCTTATTATATAAGGGCTTTGGTTTGACCTATTTTGTGCAATCTGGTATATTTGGTTTTACTGATCGATTTTATATATGTTTTATGAATTGTATTGTATGTAGCTTATGACATATGTCAAATATAGAAAGGAGAAAACCTTGTTAATATGTTTAAAGGGTGAGTGTGTCCAAACTGGGCCTATGCAAAGCAAGGAAAAATTATTATTATTTTTTTTATTGTTGTTTTAATCAAGATAAATCTTGACTTTTCAACATTTAAGAAAGAAAAAGCAATAGATACATATATACAAAAATAGATAATAAAAAAATATACAAAATATACATTTATCACATAAATACATAGATCATAATCCATATTGAACACTCCAAAGTTCAAATTTGTTCATGCTGCAATTGATAGTGAGAATATTATTGTTAAAAGAATAGAAAATCAATATTTCTAGCTTTTTAGCTTCAGACTGAATAAAAAGTTAAGAATTGCATATCTCACTTTACGCAATGTTGTGTGGTAAATCATTTCCCAGAAACGTTCTGCATCAAGATCTTTATAGTCTTCATACAAGTGTTTAAAATGTATCATTCTTAGATGACATAAACTGGTACATTGAGCACATAAGTGTTTCATTGTTTCAGGTTTCTTTTCACAAAATCGGCATTTTAATTCCTCATTCGTAATTTGTTTACGTTGGTGCATTAGTTCTCTTGTAGGCCATAAATTTAGGCGAAATCGTAGGTAGCTGCTCCGAAGGTATGAATTTGGAAACGTGTTAAATATGTTTCTGTTATGCCATGCCTTTTCATAATAAACGGATTAGTCACACATTTTTTGTATTTAAAACATGCTTCTCTGGTTTGGATCCAATCATATTTCCAGATACTCTCTTTTGCTTTGTCTGGATTTTCTAATAACATTCTTATTGAAATATCTGCATTAATAATGGCTTTTTCTGATTTTCTACGCCATTGTACTGGAAATGCATCAGTCGACTTTAATAGATATTTTGCCAAAGTATGAAATAGAATATTTTTGGAATCTAGTAAGATACATTTCCTATAAAAGGAACATATTTTCCAGTCGTGCACGGCATGCAACGATATTAGACCAAGTTCATGTCTTATGAGACAAACAGATTCTGATTTTGGAAGCTTGAGAATGTTTTTCCAATATGTTCCTTCTAATTTAGCCCAGTATGCATATGATCTATCAGGTAAAGTTTCTGAGCCACACATAATCACTGGTATTACTTTTTGCTTATAATAGGTCAGGAGGGGACATACTGAAAATTTACAATATTTGTCTCCAATAATATGAGCCTGAGAGGTTGCCGTTAATAATTTATTTTTGATGTGTTGGTCTAATCTATCACGACTTGTTTGGTTCGATATTAAAGTACCTAAATATATGTATGTCGGTTCAGATATTAGGTATTCGTTCTGTAATGGCCATCTATGTTTGATGTTACGCTGTTTGATGTTACCAAACTGAATTATCTTAGTCTTTGTTACATTGATTGTTATAAAGTTATCTCAGGTATAATTGTCCAATGCAGATAATAATGCTCTTAGTCCATTCGGAGTTTTGGAAAATAATACCATATCATCTGCGTAGAGGAGGTATTTTATATGTAGCCCATCAATATTCGGTGAGTCTGCCTTGACTTTGGAAAAGCACTCATTGACGTCAGCAATAAAGAAATTAAACATAGCTGACGCCAATAAACAGCCTTGTTTCAAACCACAAGCTGTTTCGATTGGGTCTGTTATTAGGCCATCTGCAGATAATTTGACTCGTATGGAAGTATTTGAATATAATTCTATTAGCCATTTTAGAATAAACCACGGGCAACCTCTGTCCATGAGCTTTTTGTACAAACATTCTCGTGGGATGGCATGAAATGCCATTCTGAAATCTATAAATGCCGTCTATAATGGTTGTTTATGTTGTCTCATTTTACATAATATGCTATTTATGGTAACAATATTGACTCCTGTTCCCAACCCGGTATAAACCCCGTTTGAAAGGGATCTCGCAGATTACTTATATCAAGCCATATGTTAAATTGATCAAGGACTAGTCTAGCAAAAAAATTTCCTGGACAGTCCAGTAGTGCAATTGGTCTGTAAGACTTCGGATCAGCTCTGCTGCCCTTCTTAAAAATTGGGACAATCAGAGACTGCCTCCATGAAGTGGGGATGCGACCTACTTCAAAGATATGTTTGAAGATTCGATGCAGTATTCTTGCCCATTCATCAGGATGTTTTTTCATCATACCATTGTGCAAGCCGTCGGGTCCCATTGCTCGCGAATGGCTTAAATTGCTAATGCAGTATTTAATATCTTCGACTTCAATGTTGAATGAGCAGCTTTTGCTTTTGTTAATGGTGGGCCATTCTATTTTTCCCCACGGGGAAATATATAGTCCACCAAAATATTTTTCCCATTCTTCTTTCGGAATTGCATTAATTTGTACTGCATTTTGATTTTTAGATGCAGTCTTGTTAATTAGAGCCCATACACCACTGGTAGATTTGCTCACAATTTTGTTTGAGCATTATTTCGCTCTCACGTTGTTTCCATAGAAATTTGTGATTTTTCAACCAGGTTTTGTATATCTTTTTTAATTCTTTTTTCTTGTCTGCTTTATCTGTGCTATTTTGCCAATCTAATATACACAGATCTTTTTTTAGCAATGCTTTCCTATTTTTTAGGATAGGATCAAATGGATGACAATGCTCAAGCTTAGTGCTTTGATCTTGTAGTTTGCATTCTTTGAATATCTGCATTAACTGAACATAACATTCAGTGCCATTCGCGACAGGGAATCCGAGGACCTCATCAATGTTTAGCATATATTGGTCTAGCTTAAATCGATTCCAGGTAAGTCGATTACCTCCATTATTTACTATTAAATCTTTGCAATGGTCGGTTTGCGGGAGGCTTACAGAGCTTGTTGGTATTTCGCAAGACATGATTAAAATGTTGTGGTCGCTTTGTTTTGATGGAACAATTTTAAACGAGGTTACATACATTAGAAAAGTGGCGTTTACATACATGTAGTCCAAAATAGATTTTTGATATCCTCTGCTCCAGGTATATTGTGCTGGTACATCATTTTCTATAGTGTCATTTAACATTATAAAATCCCTCTCTTTCATCATAGAAGACCAGCGCCTCTCTTCACATGAAAGTTCTAAACTGGCATTTGAGAGAAGATGTAAATTTAGATCTCCCATGATTATGGTATGCTCAATTTCTGGATCAAGAAGTAACATATCTAATACTGCAAGTACATTTTCAAAGAATATTTCTGCCAATAATGATTGCCTGCTCCAGTAGATGTTAACAATTGCAAACACCAGATTACCCCTGGTTATCTTTGCTATTTGTAAACAAGATGAGGGTGATGGATACATACTACATTTCAACCCTGCTGCTTTCTTAACCGCTAGTAGGAGGCCCTCTTTTGGACGCCCCACTAGTTGTTTTGTTGCAGGTATGATTGAAATAATATGTGAGTCCCATATTGGCGCCTTCATTAACCAAGTTTCTTGTAGTGCGATAATATCATCGGCGCCAAGTTCTGTTTCCCATGAGTTGATGAAATGTTTATAGCCTCTTGTGTTCCAAGAGACTAAACTTATTTTTCCATTCATCACCACTTGTTATGATCTTTCACAATTGGGATATGTATCTGTAAATTGTTCTATTTCTCTCATCTGATTCGGTTTATAAATTCTTATTGCTGGTTTCTCAGTCTGTGATATTGTTGTATTAGTTTGCATTAATATAAATCTCAGGTTGAATAATTGTGGCTTTGCTTGCCATAATATATTGGCGACTAGTCCTGATCGCAAATATATTTTGCTTAATCTAATTTATGATTACTGATAAATTCAACTAGATCGATATCTGTTGTCATCAGATTTTTCAACATGGGAATTTCAGAGCAGATGTTTAAAATACTTGCTCTGTTTAATACATATTGAGCACCTGGTAAGTCACGACATTTAAGTATTAAACAGTGATGATTTCTGTAGTCATCTTTTACTTTGTTATTTGTTTCAGTACTTGCAGGAGATTTTTTGTTTGTGTACTGTAACTGTTTCCCCTCTTCATTTGCATTCATCGTTTTTCCATATGCTTGGATGGGAACTTGTGTTGGTCCGATAGGACCTTTAAGTAATGCTGATACATCTGGGAAGGTTGGTTGGCAAGATGCCATGTAATTTCTTATGTTGCATTGACTTTCCGAAATATATGTATCAATCGATAATTTGATTAAATCTCGTAATTCTTGAGGAGCAGTTTGATCAATTATAGATTGTGATGTTGGCCGAACCTCTGACCTTATTATTTCTTTTGGCTTCGGGGATACAGACATTAGAATATTCGATTTGATGTTAGTAAATGGTATACTAATATCTGCATGCGTAATCTTTGTGATTCTAGGTGCTTCTTCATTTCTCATGTCCGAATCTACTTCAGAAGTTTTGTTCTCGCCCTCGCCTGTTAGTTTCTGTAGCATGTAACCATCAATAGATGCACGTATTTCTTTTCTAATTTCGTCAAATCTCATTTTATCTGAAACACAAGTTACTGACTGAGTTGGTACTGACAGTGCCGTATTCGATTTTATAAAGGCACTACCAAATGAAGATGCTCTTGTAACTTCTTTATCGTGTGTAGGTTGGTTATTACACTTATGTTTGTTCAACTACACTATCTTGTTGGAAAGTGCCACAAGATCATCTAGTGGTTCATAGGCCACTGGTGAGATGGTATTTTTAATAGGAAGCTTCGGGTCCGTTGGTATGGAGGTGTCTTTTATTTCTTCATTCAGCGGATTAGGCAGGCGACTAATTGCTTTTACAATCCTTCTTGGTTTCCTTTTTGATTTGGTTGCCTGTTTTTTACCTCTTGTCTTGTTCCCTTTAGATGTGAATACGTTAAACATATTGACTTTCTTTGAAGCTGTTACCTCACTCGCTAGATCGACATTAGTAGGTTCCTTATCTTCACTTTGTATGTCTGTCAGTTGTACTTTTCCCAGGGCTTTTTCCTCTTCAGACACGTTTTTGGTTTCCATCTGCTCTGTTTGTGTCGCCCTACTTTTCCCTGGCCAATCTTTACGTTCTTTTTCGATGTTCGAAACTCCCACGTCTTGTGTAGATTTGTTATTTAGGCCTTGGTCCACCCCTTTCGGGCGATTTTCTGATGGTAGCATAGGCAAGTCAGCACCAGTCCTAAGAAGAGTTTCAATATTGGCTACCTTACTAGTAAGTGAATCTAAAATAGAGGTTTGTCCATTTATTTTACTCTCTATTGTTTCGTATAACCTTGCTATAGCTAATAGCACCGTATTCATTGCTCCCAAGGTGTTATTAAGTGCGGGTGCTTCTGGAAATGAAAAACGCTTTGCGTTGCCGTTGTTCAAGAAAAACTCAGGTTCTCGCGTTGAGTCTTCAAATCTAGTTCGGTGAGGTGTTGGAGCAGTGAAGGATAATGATTCGTTTACACATATGCTTTGTTCATTGTCAGGTATATCTTCATGAAGTTCTTCTTCTTGCATTATTATTTTTTTAATAGGGGATATATAATCCTGATGTTCTGGGATGGCATTACTGCTCATATCTTCTTGTAATTGAATTAGATCTCCCGAATTGGAGCATATATATTGAACCTTCTGTGAGTCTGTACTAGACTTGCTTGATGAGTCCATAAAGTCCAATGCATCCTCGTCTATCTCTCCCATCATCGTTAATTGATCATAAGCGTGCCTTAATCGTTTCTGTGCTGCCACTGTACATTTAATTGGATGTAGGGGGGTTAAGGCAATACCTCGTGCTAACATTTGAGGTACTGTGCCCATGTGTGTTTCATTCAGTGAGCATGCAGTAATTATTGTAGTGTCTGTTATTTCTTCCGGCACTGGGACTAATCTATGATCAGTGATAGTTTGGTCCAATACTTCGATTTTTTTTGTTGATGAATCGTTTCCTTCTGTAATTTCAATTCTGGAAGCAGAGGTCTTTTGAGCGACTACATTAGATGTTTTTTGCACCAGGTTTGAACCCTCTATATTTTGCAAATCCACAAAATTTTGCTCCTTTGGATCATTTGTGCAAAACGGGCGTATATCAGAGGTAAGGGCTATCGAACGCCGTGACAATAGAGCCGCATGCCTTGCAATGGCAGCCGCTTTTTTTGCACGCAAGTTTGCTACACTTGCTTGCAATGCCTCACTTTGATTTGTTGCTAGAGATTGTATTGCGGCAACAGTGGGCATTCCAGTTTTTAATGTAAATTATTTTGCCCCCATAGATTTTTTTGGCCCCATAACAAAATGAAAACAGAAATTAACTTATATAACACGAAGATAACAAGATGATTCTAAAACAATACACCATATGAAATTTATCAAAAATGACCCACCAATACACCCGTACGCCCGCTAGACAGCCAGACAGTGAGCGAAAACACTTTGCGAAAGCACTTGTGCTAATGTGCGCGTGCGCTGTGCTTATGTGTGTTTTCGGGATGTAGATGGGCGGGTTCACTCCTAGAGAAAGGTACAAATTGCTTTTAGTATTTACTATAGTTAACCTTTCAAAGTCTGTTTCTCAGTCTCTAAATGGTCTACTGGCAGTCTATAGCAGTCTATAATCCCATGGGCTAGTTTTCATACCCTGCCAATCGTTGCTACAGAGGTCTGGGAAGGGATCACGTGACGTCTTCAATGCGTTTTCCCACTCGTTTTCGCCGAAGTTGTCCGCGTTCAACAGCTACCAGATGAAAGCTCCACAGCCAGACAGCGAGCGAAAACACTTTGCGAAAGCACTTGTGCAAATGGTTTTTGGTTATGGTTTGGTTATGGTTTTTGAGGTATAAGATGTTTTCCTGTTTTTTTAAGAAAGTAAATTAAACCTGCTTCAACCTGGTACAAGTAAGGAATTGTTTATGTCTGTTCCTTCTCTCATCACATCTCTGATGTCTCTAAGAAGTCACATTACCAGCTGCACCTCCTCAGAGGTATTCTTCTTTTCCTCTCCTTCCCCCAGAAGCTCACTTTCTCTAGAGCTCTGGTTCTCTCTAGGCTGGACTTCTGCAACAGCCTCTTTCTAAATCTGCCTGCCTCTACACTCTGCCCACTGCAACTCATCAAAAATAGGACTGCAAGACTTGTCCTTGGCCTCAAGCCCAGGGATCGTATCTCTCCAGGACTGAAATCTCTGCACTGGCTCCCAGTGGCAGTGAGGATTAAGTTAAAAGCCCTCTGCATTGTCCACAGGGCCTTCTGGGGACTGGGGCCTCAATACCTTCAACTCTCTCTTCCAAAATATCTTCCTTCACGGGCTCTTCGCACATCTGCCTCTAACTCCCTCAGGCTTAGTCGCTTCTCCAAGCAGCAAGTTGATGGTAGATCTCTTTCTTCTGCTGGGGCCTCCCTCTGGAACAGCCTCCCTGCCTCTCTGAAATTTGAGGAGAAACCTCTCTGGTTCCGGAAGCACCTCAAGACCTTCCTCTTTGCTTCTGCTTTCTCTCCTCCTCTCCCCTGATGATCTCCTGGCTGAATCTGAAACTGCACTGGTTTACCTGATCTTGGGCCCAGGTCTCCTCCCTGCCAGCTGCACACCTGCACTGCCCCCTGGCATCCCTTGCACTCTGGGACTGTTTCTGTATCCCTACAGCCCTTACTAGCACTTGACACCTGATTTCTGAACTTACCCTTCCAATTGCCACTGGCGGGCCACACTTTATTTATTTATCATTTATTGTCTTATTTATTTTACTGTTATCCTATGCACTGCCCCCCTCTTTCCATGCAATTTTCCCCTTGCTCCCTCCCCTGCACATGTGCGATCTCAATGTCAGCTGGCCTAGTAGGATCGCTGTTTCTTTCTTCCCTCTGTTTCCCCTCCATTACCTCGTCGCACCTTCAAACATTTGTATATAGGCACATTATAAATGCCATATCATATCATATCTGAACATATATGTATATATATTTTTTATTTCTCTGAAAAAATAAACGTCGTCCCTGTAAAATAAAATAAAAGAAATTCACTTCTACAAGTTTCAGGAAACAGCAAAGTGTTCTTCACTTTGCTTTCGACCATGTAGCAGTGTTTTGATCATGACTTAGGGGTGTGGAATATATGTTTCTGTCTATTTTCTGTGAATCACATAACTTTGCATAAACAATGTATATCATGTGCAATCTACAGAAGAAAATTAATTAAGTGAATAAGTAAAATTGACTCCATTTTGCATAGGTGCATGGGTAAATCACCCTTGGAGAAAGTTACTGAAGTTTCCCTGAACCTTTGAGAATGGACCTTTTTGTGAGCCTCACTTTCCTTATTCCTAGAATTGATTGTGTTTCATAAAGGATCTGTCCCTATTATTAAGCACTCTGTAAACATGGCAAGAGTCACATCTCACATACTTTGGAAGGTGCGCTAGGCAGACTAGTAGCCATGATATTCTGACAAATCGAGAAGATGTGTTTCTAAAATAATGAATCGCTGTACATTCCATGTGCGCCTTTGGAAAGTGCGGACACATGGTTCGTTGTGTAAAGATTCTGCATGTGTGAGTGTGTTTAGAGATATTTATGCTGCAACAATCGATGCAGGGACTTCTTTCCCTCCCCAATCACAAATACCACACAAATGGTCCTGTTTACGTTCAATCTAGCCCGGTCTATGATTCATATAGTACCACGTAGATCTCTCATCTTTAGCAATTGGTAAGCCAACAACCAAGTCGGCATAAAGAAATAATATATATTCATTAATAAATCATGAAAAGTATTATTTATACAACATCACAAATCATGCCACCTCAATCTGTGGCCCACATGCTTTTCTTTCCTAACAATTTCCTCGGCACGCAACTTCAAAACACCAGTTGGTTTAGGCTAATACAGATCACATACTCTTCAACTCCACAACACGTACAATCAAAACTTTGCATGGCGCTTACTTTTAATAAAATTGAGCACCTTGTAAAATGACAGGATCATACACATGGTATTATACTTTACATGAAGTTTAATTGAAATTATATGCAAAACATTTCTATTTGCAAAAACAATTTCACACATGTAGCGTTCTGTCTTTTTAATCTCCCTGAGCACTTGGAATTGCTAGCAGTGTTGGAGCTAAACCGACATTTAAAAACCAAACACTTTTTTAATATATAACTTTTCTTCCTTCAGCTCAATGCCAAGAATAATCTTTCTTCTACCAGGAGTCCCTTTCCCACTCTCCCTAGAGAGTGTGCTTTTCAGTCAGGGACTTCGCTTTATTTAATTTTGGCAAGACACGTTTCTGCCCCAACACAAAACCCAGATATTCTGTTTACATTCAGCACCCCTCTGCTTTGAGACAGGGTCTGAGGAATGGTGAAAAGTTGGGAGTTTCATTTTTTTATGCACCCCTTCATTTAGGGAATTTTGGGGTTGGCAATGAGAAATAGGAGTACCCAAGTACTTTAACAGACTATATTTATATTCACACTGGAATCAATGTTGTTGAGTTTGAATTTCAACAAAATCCCCCAGTGTTAGTTGACTATAAGGGAATTAATTAAATGAATATATAGTAAAAATACAAAGGGTCTTCTTAGTCTGCCCACACACTCGCGCCTAGAAACACTTGTGTACATGTGCATTATAAATGCCATATCATATCATATCATCAATAATGAAAATATATTAAATGAAACATATCCCACAAGACATGGTTTGTTTGATTGGACAGGTTACTTACATAAAATCTCTCTGGGTTTCATTCTCAGGGAGAATACAGGGATATTAAGGGGAAGCATCAGGGCTTGGTTTGAGGGCCTCAGTAGCCTCCAGCATTAATCCCCTTGCCTTGCCTCTCCTTGTCTGAATCCCAGCTTCTGTCTCTATTCCTGGTTATCTCCACTTCCCTGTCCCCAGTCAACGTTATTTTTCCAGCAATTTTCCAGTAGTCCCAGTCAGATGATAATATGCAGCGCTCTCCTGATTCCCATTGTGCAACACCTCATAACATCTAAACCACACCCCAAATTATTAAAATTAGGAGGTGTCAGTTTATTGGTTCTTGCTCTGGATTGGACATCTGCTGGCCTCCCCGTGCAATTATTGGTTCCTAAAGTTAATGGATATCAGCACTATGGACTCATAATTCCACCGTTGGGAAATTGCATTTTTTCCACTTCTGTTATGCCTTTCAAAACTATAAAGTGACAACATTCTTCAATTTATATATAAACCTAGCAATATATACATATTTGACTTCCTATCATGCACGACGTAATGAATGTTGCAGGTTCAAATTAGGGTTTTTCATGAATTACTCGAAAATGAAAAATTCAGTGTCACAAAATGATATATACAATTAAATAATTCACTTAGCTGCTATCTCGCAAAATCTCTGCTTCATGGCATTTTCTGGGGAACGAGAAGCACATTTTAGATTGTAGCTTTACTTCTTGAGGTTGACGGTTTATGGGAGTTGTGTCAATGGATTGAGCTTTCCATAAGTGTTTTACAGATATTTGAATGATGTTTGTGTGCCTTATGGTTCCTGTGAAAATGAACCAAGTATGATCCCCTATGTAATCCTAGGGCAAATAATGATGCACATATTTTTCCTTCAATTTCACATTACATTTGATTTTTTCAACTGAACATGTGATCTGGCCATCTGTTTCCTTTGTTGGTTTTAGCCTGCTGTAAATCCATTAACAATCTTGCGAAATCAATGGCCGTACCCTGGGTCTGCTTATCTCCTGATGCAGATGAAGACAACTCCACCCCTGACTCATAAAACACCTTCTGGTGTACATCAGATGTCATTAGTTCACAGAGAGGGACCACACATTTCAGTTTTAAATCCAAGTATTTTAGAAAGATCAACCAATTAAGGGCTGCCTGTGTTTAAGCAGTTGTTGGGCCCAACCCAACATACATTCCTTCCTGGTCACTGCTGTGGCTTCAAAGAGGTTTTAGATAAATAGAAGATAGGGGAAAGGTGGGCAGTCAGGTGCCTGTGAATCTCATAGGGACATTTATTTTTGGGCTGAGCACAGCATTTCTTCATGCTCAGAAAATTGGTGTTTTTGAATGTTGCAATTTCTTCTACACATGAGGCCTTTTAATATCTCACATCATGCCTTCAATGTTCATCTTTACATCCTGATATATATTCACATGACTTTGGCAATGGAGATTCGTTTCCGCATGTGTTCATTGTTCTAAACTGCAAATGTTTACATTTCCATGGTAACTGTTTCTGTGTTTTGAAAGTTACTCTTTATTCTTTGTTCTCTGTGTAGGCAAGACGGGAGGGCATATGTAAGGGAGGGGGTGCTGTTGCGCAACAAGATGGCCGCCTAAGAGTGGAGCTCCTCTCTGGCGAGAAATCCTCCACAAATATATCCTGCAACTAAATCCCCGCACGCTACAAAAACAGCTGTGCTGGTCGAAGAACACATCCTGACTCCGACGGCAAAAAGAACGAGAGGAATCGGACCCTGAACGCCCGTAATCGGACGAGGTGGCGGCTGGAAGCTCTGGGCCACCTCACGGCTCCAGAAGTACCTGTGCGAATACCGCAGCTCCTGCTGCATGCGGGCCTCCCCATGGGCGGGTCCGGCCCTGTGGACGGCACACACTGGAAGCAGCGGCGCTAGCGACCCGAGCTGACCCGGAATCCTGCGAGCAGAAACACCGGCGGCACGTCGAGGAGAGGGACCCACCCGGTAGGAACAGAGCTGCCTATCCCTGCGCCCTCCGGATGCATTGAGCATGCCTTGTCTCCTCCGATCTCCCAGTTTACAGGCTGTCCACGCTCCCTGTGTGGTTTGGGGGCAGCGCTGGCCACATAGACATTCATGTTATGTTATGTTATGTTATGTTACTTTGCATTTGTATAGCGTCTTATGTACCATTGGTATGGTCTGAAGGCGCTGGAAGGTTGAACGCCCTTGGGAACCGGAGTTCAAGTCAGTAGAGAGAGTCAAAGGTGCGTGTGAGCACCGAATATGTGTGCAGCTGGTGTGTAATAGCTGATTCTTAGCGATAGGTGTGGTGGTTGAGAGATCAGGAGTATGTGTTCGTTCTGGCAGGATTTAGCCAGACAGAATGTGGCTGCGTTAGGCTTGAGGAGAACGCCTGGCTGAGGGGGTGTGTAACCAACAGTGTTTACTTAGAGCATGGGTGCACAACATACGGCCCGCGGGCCAGTTGCGGCCCGCCATGCTGTTTTGTCCGGCCCGCAAGGCACAAACACTTTCCTAATGGAGGGCGGCCCGAAAGCAGCATCGGCCGCCCTCCATTCGGAAAGTCTTTGTTGTCTTCCGGGCTGGACAAAACACTGGCCGTCATTGGCTCAGCACACATGCACCACGTCGCTCCTACGAGCCACGTAGTGCGTGTGTGCTGCACCAATGGAGGGCCAGCACTACGGCTGGCGTGGCCAGTAAGGCTTGATGCCGGAAGGCATTTCAGCCTTGCTGGCCACGCCAGCCGTAGTACCACTCACCTCGCCAGCGTTCCAGCTTACCTGCCTTCCAGCACGTCCGGTAAGTGGTCTGTTTGTGTTTGTGTGTCGGGTCTGTTCTGCTGCATGTTTGTGTTGTGCATGTTGAGATGGGGGGGTGGGGGGGTGTCGGATGTGTATGAATGTTTGTTTTTGAGTGTTTGTGTTGTGCATGTTGAGATGGGGTGGGGGGTGTCGGATGTGTACGAATGTTTGTTTTTGAGTGTGTTTATGTTTAGATGGGGGTGTGGGGGGGTTTCGGATGTGCATGAATGTTTGTTTTTGAATGTTTAAGTTGTGTATGTTGAGATGGGGGGTGTCGGATGTGTATGAATGTTTGTTTTTGAATGTTTATGTTGTGTATGTTGAGTTTGTGGGGTGGGGGGTGTCGGATGTGTATGAATGTTTGTTTTTGAGTGTTTGTGTTGTGTATGTTAAGATGGGGGTTGTCGAATGTGTATGAATGTTTGTTTTTGAGTGTTTGTGTTGTGTGTGTTGAGATGGGGGTGTCGGATGTGTATGAATGTTTGTTTTTGAGTGTTTGTGTTGTGTATGTTTAGATGGGGGAGTGGGGGGTTTGGGTCTATATGGGTGCATGCTTGAGAGTGGAGTGTGTGTGCTGAGTTGGGGGGTGGGGGGTTTGGGTCTGTATGGGTGCATGCTTGAGAGTGTGTGTGCTGAGTTGGGGGTGGGGGGTTTGGGTCTGTATAGGTGCATGCTTGAGAGTGTGTGTGCTGAGTTGGGGGGTGGGGGGTTTGGTTCTGTATGGGTGAGTGTGTGTGCTGATTTGGGGGGTGGGGGGGGTTGGGTCTGTATGGGTGCGTGCTTGAGAGTGTGTGTGCTGATTTGGGGGGTGGGGGGTTTGGGTCTGTATGGGTGCATGCTTGAGAGTGTGTGTGCTGATTTGGGGGGTGGGGGTTTGGGTCTGTATGGGTGCATGCTTGAGAGTGTGTGTGCTGATTTGGGGGGTGGGAGGATCGGGTCTGTATGGGTGCATGCTTGAGAGTGTGTGTGCTGATTTGGGGGGTGGGGGGTTCGGGTGTGTTTGGGGCATAGTGTTTGGTTGGGGGTGAGGGGGCCATGGGGCATAGTGTTTGGTTTGGGGGTGGGAGCCATGGGGCATAGTGTTTGGTTGGGGGTGGGGGACATGGGCATGGTGTTTGGTTGGGGGTGGGGGACATGGGCATAGTGTTTGGTTTGGGGGTGGGAGCCATGGGCATAGTGTTTGGTTGGGGGTGGTGGACATGGGGCATAGAGTTTGATTGGGGGTGAGGGACATGGGGTATAGTGTTTGGTTGGGGGTGGGGGACATGGGCATGGGGCATAGTGTTTGGTTGGGGGTGGGGACATGGGGCATAGTGTTTGGTTGGGGGTGGGGACATGGGGCATAGTGTTTGGTTGGGGGTGAGGGGGCCATGGGGAATAGTGTTTGGTTGGGGGTGGGAGCCATGGGGCATAGTGTTTGGTTGGGGTGAGGGGGCCATGGGGCATAGTGTTGCACTCCAAGAGTGAACCCAATAATAAAGCTAAAAAAAAGGCACAGTTAGGAGATGTACATCCTTTGCTTTTTTGAGGAAACCTGACTCAACAAAGGCCATACTCCTCTTGGGCAACCCAAACAGCAAACTATAGCAGTCCAAAATAACGTAATGTCCAATCATAGGTCAATAGAATATATATAATTTAATTAAACAGACGATATACAATAACTAAATCGAAATAAATTATAACAATGGAAAATGTGTAGTACAAAATGTGAGTTTGAAATGCAATAAAAATCGTTACCCCTCAAAAACATATTCTTTTTCCATGTGTTTAATACAAATTGGGGGTTGAAAAAGCCTCCTGCCATGCCCCGCCTACCGCCCCGCCCACATTTACTTTTCGGCCCACTATAGCCCTCATGTAAGGTACTTTCGGCCCTCTGTCAAAATTAGTTGTGCACCCGTGACTTAGAGTGATGGGGAGTATGCGGCATATGTTGGTATGAGAACAGTTATACCGAATGGTGTCATAGTATCCCTGTGTTCTAATTGAATGGTGGTGGAAAGAAGAGAGTAAGCGTGGTGATGTGATATGATGGGTTCCATGCACTCCATACCATTCTATGTAGTTCACGCAATTCTACACACTCTAGTCCGCCCCACACACTCCAGTCCGCCCCACACACTCCAGTCCGTTTCATGCATTCGAATCTGTTCTATTTGCTCTGATTCGTTCCGTGTATTCTAAGTTGTTTTATGCACTTCATCCACATATTTCACCCGTACCATCTACATACTTCATCTGTTCCATCCACATATTTCAAACGTTCTGTCCACATACGTCGCCCATTCCATCCACAGACGTCATCCATCCACATACGTCACCCATCTCATCCACATACATCACCCTTCTCATCCACATACATCACCCATCTCATCCACATACATCACCCGTCTCATCCACATACATCACCCATTCCGTCCATATACGTCATCCGTTCTAATCACATACATCACTCGTTCTATCCATACACATCACCCATTCCATACCCGTACTTCACCTGTCCCGTTCGCTCTACGCATAACCGGTGGAGGTCGTCCCGGCTGCCAGCCAGCAATAACAATACTCAGAGCGCGGCGATCCGGGCTCTCTTCCCCCGGCCGCATGTGCTGGGTCATAGGAGGTGTCTGCACTCGCGTGCGTAGCGCGCGCAGCCCGCGGCTGATGGGCGGCCTGGAGCTAACAGCTGAAGTGGCCCCCCGGGCCCTCCGACACGAACATTTTGTATATCATACTGAAACTGGCATACTGGGGGTCACGGGAGAAAATCCCTGTTGTACTGAATGGCACAAGCTGAACACTCCAAACAGGCACGTATCTTGGGTGTGTAGGCCGCCTGAGATCTAAGGCCGACGGCACCTGAGGGGGACATACTGCCCAGGGATTATCCATTCCATTAACCAACCAGGCGAGAGGCAGAGAGGAAGACCACACGGCCTCCCCCTTGGCTTAATCAGAGACATAACAACTTGAAGCAGCAAAACTTAGCAGGCACCTAGCGCACCCGCCCCCAGGACAAACTGCCATATTTGGCCAATACCCTGGCAGGGGCGACACTATCTCTCGTTGACTGGTCCCACTGGAATCAGCTATTCAAAAGCATATTTGATCCTACCCATCTCCGCAGCCTGTACAATCAGAAGCCAATTCGCCATCAAGCCCGTGAAGTGAAAGTAAGCTCCCACACCCTGTCAACGCACTCCTGATAACACGCGGGCACGTGGGAGGACACAGTCCACTCCGGAGAATACAGGTGGAACCGCTGAAACACACGCTAATACTGGCCAACACGAAAAGGCAAGTGCTCCCCAGTTTATCCGACACTGTGCCCAGATCACCCTAAACGTCCTGTTCCAAAGAAAAAAAGAGACGGGTGGGATACAGGAACCAGAAACTGGCAGGAGCTACCGCAGAGAACATATTATCTCCTGCTCAACGGGGACGCAGTCCTGTTAACTGATATAAGTGGATGCTAATCCCAGAGGACAACCACGCACCGCACCTCAATCTGAATAACCAAGTTAATGCCCTTACAATGCCTGGAAAGAACATAGTTAAAAGCAGGAAGACCGGGTCAATGGATTCCTTTACAAATTCACAAACATCCTCCGAGAACCGGACCCAACGACAGCCGCTGCGCCATCAACTGCAGATGACTCCAAGTTTGACCACCTCCTAGCGACGGTCCAAAATGGGTTCCTTGCAATTAATGTTAAATTAGACGATATTGTCTCAACAATAGGCTCTCTCAAAGCCAGGGAAGTCAAAGAAAGCGCCAGAATCACAGAGGCCGAAAACAGAATAAGTACAAATGAAGACTCAACTCACCAAAATACACATGACATCACCCTCTTGAAAGGTGAAATTAACAAACTCTGTGATAAGTGTGAGGACTTGGAGTCGAGGTCGAGAAGGAATAATATACGCATAGTCGGCCTATCAGAATCCTTTTGCAAGGGCCCAATGGAATCCCAAATTGAAACTCTCTTGAAGTCCCTCCTTGGTGCTGACTCGTTCTCCCCTCAATTCTTGGTTGAACGGGCACATTGCAAACTTGCCCTACCACCCAAGCCGAGGGCTTCCCCCCGCACGATCATTGTCAAGCTACTGAATTACAGGGATAGAGATGCTGCATTGAAACTGGCAAGGGAAACGGGTCCACTGAGACACGGCAATGACAATATACACATATACCCCGATTTCTCGGCGGGAGTCCAGACCCAAAGAAGTTCCTATGAATCCATCAAACATCAGCTGCGAGTAAGACAGGTGCCATACGCCCTTTTTTTTCCTGCAAAACTACACATACAACATGGCGGACGGGCTCACTTTTTTGATTCCCCAGCAGCAGCACTGGCCTACATGAGGCTGCCATTCCCCTTCCGCGTGGAGGGAATGATCACGTTCAAAATGACCTCCAACAGTCAGGATAACTCTTGCCCTGGATTACCATTCAGCTACGGGACTTGACCTCCTTATTGCTCATGCTTGTGCACACTTCTGAAATAGCAGAAAGGGGTAACACAGTTTTTCAATCATTAAAAGAAGCCGGATGAGATGCGCTCGGCTACGGAAGCGGAGTTGCAGCACTCGTCCCCCTCCACGAGTGAAACCACAAAGTTGTAACAAGGGATCATCATCATGTTGGGCCAGATGGTGAGGGCGGGGGTGGGTACAGGGAATTTGGGTTTGTTCTGCTGGCCAGCTATATGGTCATTCACGTTGAGAGCCCCAGTTGGGCACCTTGAGAGTAAGTTTGCTGTTTTGTTCATAGTAAAAAATGCAATCACAGTATCACGCGCTGATCCCCCCATTGAGTCACCCTCCCCTCCCAGGACTGATCGAACTTGCTGACATGGCACATGGAACACACGCACCCAACGGGCTAACACTTAAAATGCTAACCTGGAATATCCGGGGACTGAACAACAGGGCAAAATCCAGTAAAGTGGGGCATACATTAATAGACATCGCCCGCACACAGTAATGCCCCAAGAGACTCATGCATTGCGGGGAACTAATGAAAGTCTTTTGAAACAATGGGGCAACTGCAGGTATTACACTGAATACTCATCACAAAACAGAGGTGTCCTTACGTTGATACACCCCGCTCTCGGGTTTGCCCTGGAAAAAAGCAAAACGGATCCACTGGGTAGATATGTTGTGGTATGGGGCACGGCGGCAGGTGAAAAACTAGTACTGGTCAAATCCTATGGTCCGAACACAGATGAACCCGACTTTTATGTTCACCTCCTTGACGTAATAGGTTCAACAGTGGATGCATGAGTGCTGTGGGGTGGAGACTTTAACACTATCCTTGATGTCCTATGAGACAGGTCTTCCAGTAGACAAAGGACCCTCACTAGATCGGCCACTATCATACACCAAGCCTTGCAAGAATTGACTCTCTCCGACGCCTGGAGGGGGACACACCCTATTGACCAACAATATACTTTCTACTCATCAGCACATGATACAGAATCCAGAATATACTACTGGTTCATTTCCTCTCCCTTGCTTAGCTCTGTAGTAAACTGTGAAATACTCGCCCGCACACTCTCGGACCACTTCCCGGTCACTCTTGAGATATTATTTCGGACTATAGGACGACCAGCCCAGCGTTGGAGAATGCCCCCAAACATCCCAAAGGACCCCAATGTGGTTCAATCACCACATATTGAAATGGAGGAATTCTTTCAATTAAATACAGGATCGGTGGACAAGTGGGCCATTGTGTGGGAAACGTTCAAGGTATGGGTGAGGGGCAATCTGATGTCTAAAACTACCGGACTCCTTAAGAAGGTTAGAGCAGATTTTGACAAAACTGAAACATACCTGAAAACACTAGAAAATGATTATAGTACAACACACGATAAGCATACACTGGCCGATATCAATGCACATCTTCAAAAATTCGATGATTTAGCGACCCAAGAACAACAATACATTCCAGCCCAATCAGGGCACACAGATATGGTGAAGGAAATAGAGCAGGTAACCTCTTGGCATGTATATTACGTAATGAGAATACTCACGCCCCCATCACTAGCATATTGACAGATAAGGGAGTGCCTGTGCACACAGAGGAAGAAATTAATGCCGAATTTGCTGAATACTACACCAATCTGTACACAAACCATGATACACGAACGGAGGACAATATAAAGACATACTCAAGCAAGATCGAGCTCCCTAGACTCTCAACAGATGACAACTGGGCCCTTGAGTAGTAAATAATCAATGAAGAGATCGCTGAGGCGATTAAATCACTGGCATCGGGCAAAACCCCAGGCCCAGATGGCCTAAACTCTGACCTGTACACAGGGGTGGACTGGCCTATAGTGAAATCTGGAGATTTCCCGGTGGGCCTCTGCACCCTGGGCCTCTTTTGTGTGGTAGTTCCAAATTGTCTCATAGGAAAAGCATTGGGCTTGCTGAAAATGTGTCATATGAGGCACCTTTGACCATTATTTCCAGGGCCTCTTTTGCTCCCCAGTAATTATTTCCAGGGCCTCTTTTAGTTCCCAGTCCACCCCTGCCTGTACAAGACATATGCCACAATACTAGCCCTGGTATTAACTCATGTATGGGAGGAAGCCTTGAGCTCCGGTTCGCTCCCAGACACAATGACAGACGCAGTCATTACAGTCCTCCTGAGGCCTAGACGCCCCACCCATGAACGCTCGTCGTATCGTCCCTGATAAACACAGACGCAAAGATATATTCAAAAGTACTTGCTAATAGACTACTGCCCAAAATGACCACCCTAATACATCCTGACCAATGTGGTTTTATCCCAACGAGGTCCACGGCCTTAAATCTGCGTAGACTGTTTAGCATCATGGCACAGATCAAGCCGGATGCATAGGCTGTGGCTATTTCACTGGACGCTGAGAAAGCGTTTGATTCCGTTTCGTGGAAATACATGTTTGAGGTTCTCCATACGTTTGGCTTCGGCCCATACTTTACGCAGAGTGTTAGACTGCTCTACACCTTGCCTAAAGCTAGGGTCCTAACAAACCGTACCCTCTCTACTCATCTCACCTTACACAGAGGCACTAGACAGGGCTGCCCGTTCTCTCCCATCCTCTTTGCCCTCACGATTGAACCTATGGTGGCCGCAAGCAGAAGGGAACAGGAAATGAGGGGCATAAAGATGGCTGGCATTTATCAATCCATCTCACTATATGCGGATGACGCACTATTGTATATACGTAAGCCGGAGGAGAACATAGAGCCAATATTGACAGTGATAGAAGACTTTACTGTACACTCAGGCTACAATATTAACACTGCCAAGTCTGAAATGTTCCCACTGACACAGGCCACTACCCGCCCTACATATGGTCTGGGATGGGCTCCCGACCACATCAGATACTTGGGAATCCTGGTATCCAGGGACAAATCGTCACTATATATAGATAACTACGAATCCACAATGCAGATGATCCATACCAAACTTCAAATCTGGACTAGACTTCCCATATCACTCGCCGGTCGAATCGCGGTACTTAAAATGGTGGTCCTCCCCAAGCTTTTGTACATTTTCAATAACGTCCCCATATGGCCAGGCAAACCTTTCTTTGAAAACGTACGCTCCATGGCGACCACCTTCATATGGAATGGGGGGGCCAATAGGTAGAAATGGGAAAAACTGGTGGAACACTATGAAATGGGGGGCTTTGCCGCACCCAATTTCGAGTTGTATTACCAATTGTCACAGGCACAGAACGCCAAATACTGGCAGAACACCGCAGAAGAAGCACCACATGTTCCCATAGAACGACACTCGGTCCGCCCAACGGATTTAAGATCCATAATTTTTGCGAAATCCCATAAAGACGGCTGCAAATTTGACCCAGCATCCTGTACAATCGCAGCATGGGCCGCAATCAGTAAGCGACTCCACATAGAAACACCCTATGACTCACAAGTTCCATTGCGGAATTGCCCGGGCATCGCACCTACCTATGACATAGGTATACAAAACGCTTGGATCCCAAAATATGACATCACAATGAAGGCTATGTTCCCAAATGGCAGATTCGTAACCCTGGAAGACTTTGCAGACACAGTGGGGTGGGGCCAACTCGTCACGTTACAATATCACCGCATGAGGGCAGCATTCAAGACACGATGGCCAACATATCCAACAAAACCACCCAAACACGCCTGTTACCAAGCACTCCATTCACAAACAGGCATAGGTGTCTCCACACTATATAATTTAGTCCAAACCCACACAAAATCGTCCAACGCCATAAAGGCCTCTTGGGAAGAAGATATGGGTATAACAATAGAGGAGGGGAAATGGGCCAGATATGTCTCCTTACAAAGAAAGTCTCCTTGAATGAGGGGCTCAGACTTATACAGCTTAAAATACTGAATAAGCTTCATTATACCCCAGTCAAGATGGTAAAATTTTACAACTCCACAACCACTAACTGTCCCAAATGCAACAAGCCTAATGCAGACGTATACCATATGTATTGGGCCTGCCCCATAATAACCAGGTTCTGGCAGGAAGTAGCGAACATCTTGGAGGATATTACACAAATTCCTGCAGATCTACACCCCCAGAAATACCTGTTCGGAGATATAGGAAAAATCCCAGAAATAAACAGGAGACTGTTCAATATAGCATGTGTAGTGGCTAAGAAATGTATCTTGCAAAAATGGAAGAGTAACCATGCACCGAGTGAAGAACAATTCCTTACAGAATTGACATATGTCAACGAATATGAAGAAGCTTATATTGGACTGGTTCCCTCACCTTGTAGACCCAAAGACATTTGGACTCGATTCAGATCTTACCTTGGAACCTCTCCACCAGATTCGGAAGAATCAGATTCCGATTACATCACATGCGGAATTTTGAACTGCATGTGCCCTATGTGTTTAAACTACGCTAATACTAAGATATGCAATGTTGATACATAAAATGAGAGTAGAAGGGAGCATACTATTGTTTTGTTTTGTATATCCTGTACCAATGGGAATTTGAAGCGATTGTGATGTGAATTGCAAATCAAAAATAAAGTTTTTAAAAAAAGAAATCAGTCATTTGTAATGGAAAGTACTTTCACTTCTTCGGCCTAGTCAAATACAAGGCCCATTTGGTGTTTGTATTTCTCTTGCTTTGAAAACAGCATTTTGATATTTGGTAGTTGCAAGTGAAATACTGCCCTTGTGTCTGTCAGCCAACAGTGTGCCTTTGAATTCTCTTCTGCGCTGTAGTCTCATATTCCATGTTGCTGGTTTTCAATCTGCAGAAGGCCCACATTTCCATGACATCTCTGTTTCATTCAAGGAAACAGTGTTTCCCCGTTTTGCCGTTTGAAATTAACTACTGGCCTTTTTTTCTGCCAGTGTATAATGTGTGTTTCCAATTACAAAAAGGATTTCTGCGCTCTTAGGCCCAACGTGGCTAGAGGCAGTTCATTTGATCCTAGGGCTGCCGTTAAACCCCACATTTTGGGAGAGTCCAACACACTTCCTGATCAGTACTGTTGGATCATAGGCATTACGTCAAGAATCTTTACGTAAGTCAGTACTTGATAAAGAAAAAAGAGGCCGGTTCTGCTGTTATAAAGATGACTACAGTAATGCCACGTATGAGGAGTATTACACATAATCAATGAAAGATAATAGTGCTCAAATTATCCAGCTCTGATGTTAGTGAATGCTATCAGTGGCCAGATTATCTAACAATGGTCATGGGTCTAAACATTGAACAAATGGTTAGACAATGCAAAATGGAGCAAACAGGTGTTGTCACAGTGCATACAATCTAAAAACATTGGGCATGATTTACAAAGAAAGTGTTTCATAACGGAGCAGTCCCATTGAAAAATGCTTTGCAAATCAGAACCATTGACCCCAGGGCAAAAATTACACAGACTTTTTTTGTACTATGTTTGCTGCAGAACCGAACAATAAATATAATTACTACAGGTTGATTCCTTTTACGCAGCAAATATAGTAAGTAAAACAGTCTGCTTTAGTTTTGCCCTATTGAAAAAATGAATTGGATCGATATCTGTTTTCTCCATTCTGGATTATCTAAGATGAAAAATTGGTGTTAAATTTAATTAGCACTGTTTTTTTGCACAAGGGAAATGCTTTGACAATTTGACCCAGGAAGTGAAACTTCTAGGAATCCTTTATGGCCATAAGATGAGAGAAAGGATGAGGGAGTGTTTATACCCCAACTTTCCTGGGTGAAGCATTCAAAGCCATACCCAGTCTCCCAAACACACATATTTCTGAGTAGGTGGGGTGCAGAGGAATGCAAGGCAGTGGGATTCTATGGTCTTCTTTTTAAGTGATTTCCCAGTAGTCCACTGTGGAATCTGCTGCTATGCCCATCAGCATACACCCACTTATCTGTGGGAAGGGCAAGGGAAAGGACATAACAGTGGGCTCTCCAGCTCACCATTTACCTTCAATTCAATACATATATTCAAAAATCGCAAGATGTGGTGAGGCTCTCTCTGCAGCCAAGCACATGCTGCACATGCTCTGTTTGGGTGTTACTATCCCTAATATGGTGAGCTGGAAAGGAGGTGCTTTTTAATGTCAAGTGAAAAGAAGTGTAAGCAGAAAAGTGAGCAAACATATGTAATGCAGACAGACTCCTATGAATCAATCTACCTCTGTGTGTCATAAAAACTTGAGAATATGTTCAAAGTCATGTTAAAAGATGTTCCAATATGCTTACAAATATTCTCACAGTTGAGGAACAACAATGTATGTAAATATGTAAAACTAGCATAATTAGATTTTTTTCCCAAAAAATAAATCTAACAGTGTACTTGTTTATGGAGGCCTGATGGCTGCAGCACCCCAGATTATGGTCTTTGGTGATTGTCGCCAGGGACGTCATTTCACCAAAATGCTAGGGGTAGTGGAAGTGACATCACATGACCCTTGACCTCTGATGGCATCACAGGAAGTGATGTCATTTGTCACCACCCTGAAGTGACATCATGGGAAGCGATGAAACACAACCTTGACAAAACAGGAATTGCATCACATGGCATTATTCCTAAGTACACTACGATAAATATGGTTGCAATATCACTAATGAGATTTACATTTCATACTAGAATGGACCACCATATATATCGCTAATATCAGTGTGTATAGGCCCATATTACCAAATTATTGTGAATGCAAGCAGACGTCCAAGGCCAAATGATAATGATATGTTATTATATAGCACTTTATATAGAACAAATATGCATACAATATCACCCAACATACATTGGTACTCATTTATCGACCTGAGAAGGATGAAAGGCTGAGTTGGCCTTGCCGGAATTTGAACCTGCAACCTACAGATTACACAAACATTGCAGCCGCGGGCGCTCAACCCACTGAGCTATTTTACCGGCTATAGTAAAATGAGCAATTACATGTCTGAATGTTCTCAAAGTCAGAAAACAAATTACACTCTGAAGTGAATACCATTGAACTGGTAACTGAGATTTAACAACAGACCAGTTCATCTGCAGGTTTGGTGCAAAGTTGGCCACTTGTCAAACCTGAGGGGATCTACTTTTCACGCTTCATAGGTTGGCAAAATAGGGAAAGCAGTGCACTCACGTGACATCTCATAATCTGGGCACTCGTGACATCATACATGCAAACAAACATCCTGAACAGAATGCCATGGAGATGGGAAAGATAGACACTACAACAAAGCATTAATTGTGACACAATGAAATCAATGGCCACTTGATGTGTTATGGTCAAATATTTCTACACTGTACAAAACTTTTAGGCACAAGGATTTTGTCAAGTGACCGAGGATGCCGAGATGGAATGTCTTGTGATGATCATAACAGAGACAACGGCAGAAAAAACATGCTATAACTGCAACTTGCAAAAAGCAAAATACATAGTCCGAAATGGATGCTTATTCTACTCTAAATGCTTTTTAGATGTTTTTGTCTGCATTGTGAATTTGAGTTGTTTAAGAACAGACTAAATCAGTGACTCACCCCCTGAAGTGTGCCTGAAATAGACCTTTAATTAGTCTACCAATCATTGTATAGAATTTCAGAAAGACAAATTATTTGTTATTCCTATTCTTTATTATTTAGGGTCACTGCTGAAAGTGTTACACTTGTGAAACTCCATGTTTTTTAAGGGGCCTAAACAATAATGCCAGCCACGCCAGAAACAAAGAGCCACATGGCACTGACCACAGCCCAAGAACATCCCAAGAACATCCTTTTTTTTAAATATCTTTTTTTTCTGAGGGGTCACAAGGGAGATCAGAGGGGTCACAGTTGCGACCCTTGGCGACCCCCAAATGACGCCCCTGATTGGGGTGGGTTGTGTCAGGTGCAATTTTCCCGGCCCTGTTTCTGCAGATGCAGAAACAGGAGGTTGCTAGAGTAGTAGGCCCTAGTTGAGGGAGAGGAAGACGATTAAAACAATATTTAGTTGAGGGAGAACACTGAAATATGCGGCCTTCATTTTGAAACTACTACTATTAATAGGAGAAGATAGAATGCCTTTGATAACTTTTCATGACATACACTCACGTGACACACCTTGTTAGTTGCTAGAAAGTGGGGGTAAAAATCCCAGAATTGTTTAGAGGCAGACAGGAGATTACTTTATGTGGCTGGAACGGAGCGCGCCATCTTTTTGTGTCAAGAAAAATAGTTCTGACTACAAAAAGTCTTAGCATTCTTTGGTGGAAAGAGGAGGTTATATTCAGTTGCTGTAAATCGGTGTACAATCTTTTTGTGATGAACAAGTGACAATACATGTTTCAGAGAATTGGCGGCAACGGGTTCATTTTGCCAATAGAGTAAGATGGATTAGAGAAAATACTAATTGTGGGGGAAAAGTCATAGAATTCTTTAGAAGCAGGATGGGATATCTTGTAATTTCCAGTCAGTTTGCCATTTCTTGCTATGAATAAAATAAAATAGTTGATGTCGAGAAACAAACCATACTTCAAGGTGATAGGGTCTTTTATTAGGTGACTGTAATTAGCTGTGCTATCTTTTTGTGGTGAAGAAGACAAAATACTATGGTAGTTGCATAGAAAATATGTTGGAGTTCTTTGGAAGGAGTTAGTGATTCTATTCAGTGGCTGTAACTCAGTGTGCAACACATGTTCTTCTGGCTATGGAAAAGAGAAACATTTAAGGGCCGAAATGTCTGCAGCACCCTAAAAGGGCAAAGTTACAGGCCGGCTTGCAGTTAGAGGGTGTTCAGGCACGAGGATTGCTGTGTGCATGGGTGATACCGGAAGCATATGTTGCCAACTGAAAGCATCCGTTTTGCCTTCATCTGCATCATGTGTGCAAAAATTGTAATGGAGTTGCAGAATGTATCTGCTGGTGAGCCGGAGTAAACAACGCACAGTGTAAAGATGCTGGATATAGCCATTACCTTGTCTCCTTCTCCACCACCACCCACGTCCCACGTCCACCCACTTCCATCCACTCATGAGTGCAACATTAATGATGATGAGCAAGATAAGGGTGACCCATGTGAGTCCCAAACACAAGCCATGATTTTGGAAACCAGTGATACAGATGAGAAGAAGGAAGGGGACAATACCACAGTTACAGAGACAGTTGGGGGAAGACAAATCTACTCTGTCACAATTGTACAAGGCCTTTCAAACACAGCAGTGCAGATTTGAATATGCAGACCTTCCTCATGTGGAAGTCATACCACTAACTTCACCATCACCACCTTGACAGCCTGAGGAGTGTAGGAGGGTGGAATTTCTTAGCCCAAACACATGCACAATTCGGAATCACTTCCTACAGAACAAGGAGTGACATCTCACACCAGCGCTCTGAGCAAGAAAAACATTTGTCAGGGAAAGCCTGGGACCGGGGTGGATCCTGCATTTCTGTGGTGTCAAAAGATGTGACACCATGCAGAGGACAGGGAGGAACCACAAAGGCCTTTACTGCTGCCCCCACCCCCACATGTTACCAGTTATCATACCCACTCTCAGGGTATACTGTAAACCCAGAAGCATGTGCAGCTGTACCATGGTTATAGTGACTGACTGCAGCAGTGACTGCTTGCAATAGTATAAAATGCAATTAGGGCTTGTGCTACTACTCTTCTGCTCTTGTTTCTGCTCCTGATATTTTGCAGTCACAATAATGACAAGAGAACACCCTTCCAACAGAGCAGACATTGCATCTGGCAAGTTTAAACTGGGAATGCAAAAATGAGCATCTCTGGATACTTCTATCCCTGCAGCCATTGTCGTTCTCCCAGTGCTGAAAAATAATTCACTTGTAGGTGAAGCATCAAGCCAGCTGCAAATCACAAATAATAGTCAGTCTTACATTGTAAAGCACAATTGCATCATGTCATATTCCACATCATGAGCCTCATTAATGACAATGCGTTTCTGTCATCACTTACCCTCGGCAAAGTGATACATGTTTGGCTACTTCTTTATTTAATTCTGTGCATATCAACGTTGGACTCAATGCTTGGTTGGTGCTTTTTACATACGTCCCCACCACCTCATATAAAAAAATGTGCTCCCTTCATCATAATAGCAGAATGAAAATGCAAAGGGTCCATTTCTAGCCAGCTGAGTTTTGTAAACTGCTGATGAAGGCTACAGATATATTGGCACAGGTGACATATAATTCATTGTCTTTCGTCCTTCATAGAACCCTATTAAAGTAGTGCAAGTCGGACGATTGCAACCATGTGCATACTGGGCCAACACTGGGGTTGATTGAACTGTGGTCCATTAAATTGATTCTGGATTAGCTATTTTATTTCAGATTAAACTCCTTTCCTAATTTCCCAAACTCCCTTTTCAACTGTGCATACAGCGCTAAAACTTCCACTGTTGAGTGCAGTTGCAGTTTCTCCACATAGCACAAGACTTTGAAAGAGACTTCTGCAACTGGTTGACATTGTGACACTCTGACAAAATAGAAGAGCATCACCTGTGGTATTTGCAGACTGTAATGCAGAGTCTGCCCTTTCATGGACTATTGCTGTTCAGTGCCCAGTGACCTACAAGAGGACAATGTGGTTCTGGAAGATGTGCCTGTAATGTTATCCTCCACTGCCGTGCGGTTCTGCTCCAGCCAACGCATGTTCATTTGGCAATGCAGTCAGCATGTGAAAGCATGACATATTAGTCTGTCCCTCAATGACCTCTCAGATATCACACCTCCAAGGTTATAACCACCAACAAGCTGCGATGGTGGCAACAAGGCCCTGCTCTTGGATGGTGCCATTGGTGCAGTATTCACAGAGTGCATAGGTGCTTGGCCATGCTGAGCGCGTGGTGAAGCTGAGGGTTGCTTGTGCCATTGTCTCTGGGAACTACTCGTATGTCATCCTAAGAAGGACCTGCAGACACTATCTCACTGTCGTCCACACCGCTGGAGGGATTGTGGAAGATGGCCCTGCACAAATCATCTGAGTATGTTCATGGACTAGTCTGACCTTGCTACTTTTTCCATGCGTCTGCACATTGTCATGGTTCAGAAATGACAAGCATTCTTTGATACAACGTATAACCCTCTTGACTAGTTAGTACTTCACACTGTCTTCTTCCCCCTTCGCAGTCGTAGCATCTGGCAAGCAAAGCAGTTTCAGACCCTTGATGAGGTGGGCACTATCATTGGTGGGGAGGATGCCCACTGTCCTACCTGAAATTTGACAAGGGATATCTGTGCCTAGCTTGCCCCCTCTGATAGGGCAGGCACATACACACAGTGTCTTCTTTCAACTGAGGCAGCTGCTGGGGGCCCACCTCGGTTTCCTCCATGTATTGTTCTTCTGGTTCGAGTAGCACAGCCACATGCACATGCTCCTCATCATTTTCTGGGGTGCAATGCTCCTCCCACACCTCTGTCAGACCCTTCAACTGTTGAGATACTACCTGCTCTTTTCCAACTCCAATCTCAAGCAACACAGACACATTATTCAGAAAGGCTTGTGGTGGATCTGGTGGATCTTTCTCCAGTGCCCTGGTATTGCTATAGCTAAGTCCCCCCAGTACAGCTTCCAGTCTCTAAGCATCTTTCCAGCTGCTCCCACCACCTCTGGCACAAGGACTCGCAGCGGTCTACAGTTGTTTTTCCGCCAGTTTTTTTTTAATGAGTGTTTAACAAAAACTATTAATCGAATAAACTAATTGAAAAATAAAGGGGATACAATGGGTCGGGGTTAGGGATAGGGATTAAATAATAGGGAAGGGGGCTTGGTGGGGGAACCCCCAATATAAAAAAAAATCTACGAGTTTTTTCAATTAAATATTTTCATTCCAAAACTTTTCAGAAAAAAAAACTGTCAGTAGAAGAACATGGACTCCTCTCTGCCTGGAAAACTCTGATGGCATCACAGCCTCCATCTTCTTCTCTGCCTCCTCCTATGGAAGTGGCTTCCATGCCTTTGTCCGTCATGTCGCCTATCCTCTTCTTCTGCCATTTCCCCAACGACTCTCCAAAGGAGCAACACTGATGTTCCTGTGGGCGACAAACACCTACCCTCACAAGCGCAACAGGAGCACCCTTATCCTCCTAAGCAATTCACATCCTCGTCCTCGTATAAAGGAACTTTCTGACTTTCTCTTCCTGCTCTCCCTTTCCTTCTGAGAACCAGACAGAGTCCAATTCCACATTCCAATTCCTTTCTAAAGGCACACATCGGATTCACACAAGGCTCACACAGACAATGGAAAGGTATCTTGGACATAAAGAGGAAACAGTAACCAAATCAAACTGCTAGAAAATGTACGTTGCAATATCTTCTGTGCCAGCTGTATCTCACCAAACAGAATAGTGCAAATAACCACCCTGTTGCCCACAACAGTCATTTCCCGGGGTGTTGCTAGGTCTGGAAAAGATCTGGGACTACTCTAATGTCGGGACTGTCGGGATTAGGGGCTAGCTAGCCTTTTGGTTGTAGCCCCTGAGCTTCCATCCGTGGTACAACCAAAATACCTGGGTCTATAACCCCCTTAGGCACCCCCTAGCAACGCCACTGGTCATTTCATTATACAATTCCGAACCAGAGAGAGTCTACATTACATGTAGAGCAGGTCCTGTTTGTGTGACACTGAAAGGCAGACAGAACCCGTCAATGCCCTAAAGCCAGGAATGTTGCTCATACATAAGCTCTGGATCAGACAGGTTCCACCGAGTGCTGACATATTCCTTATTTCAGGAAACAGCAGGGGTCGTACGTTACTTATAAACCAAGGGCTTGTTTGGAGGCCAGGCCGCAGTTAGGGAAGTCAAGGAGTGTGCGCGGAAAGTCCCTAATTAGGTGAAGGATCGCGCGAGAGGCCACCTGTTGAAACCATCGACTGAATGAAAACAACAGAAAGAATGACAGTGCGGCCTCGAAAGAAAATATGACATGGAGCGAAAGCGGAATGTGCGGCTTGAAATAGAACTTTAAAAGGCATTGTTTATAAGGCTGGCATAAGGGACCAGGAATCCGGGGCGTGCTCCGTCCCTGTGTAGTGGTGCCAGGGAGATTCATGGACTTGACCTCCCAGGTGCAACGCGCGTGCGGATATTTGAAATGACGCTTCAGAAGAAGCGAGGTGGTGACATCAGAAAAGGGGTGCCGCTCTCGGAAAGTGCTGGCCCACGCCGAGGCGTCCTTCACGGGGGCAATGTCACGTCTGTTCAGCTGTTCGCTGCGCCTTGATGTTGCCTTTCCCTAGCGGACCAGAGTGCATTGTGGGAGTCGTGGAAGAATGCGCCAGATGATCTGTTTGCTTATGTTCCGTGTGCTGACCGTGGCGACCAGTGCATGTGTTTGAAGGGTTCGAAACGTGGCCCCGTCCTCTTCGCCTGAGCGTGGCCAATCGCAGCGCAGGAAGTTTTCTAGACGTTTCTGTCATTGTTTGATAGTCACAAGTGATCTGAATGCAGGTAGGAAACAGGAAAAGAAATGGTAACCTGGATTTAATCTGATAATTACGCACGATACGTCTATGAGAACAAAACGGCACTTTAAAGTAAAGTAGGTTGTCTGCTTACCTGGTTACTTTTTAACGTTTACTAATAAAACGGGCAATACGTTTTCCATGGTCTAACCGTCCAATGCTTTGTGGTGGTGGCAAGGCCCATCATTCTTTAATACAATATCCCGATTCGTTGTATTGTTATAAGCGCACAAGACCAGACTAGTAGAATGTACAGGTTCTGCTTTGGTTTCAGCCCACAGAGGTTTTGGCTTATTTCGGAGGGTCACAGCCTGGCAGAGTGAACAATGTGACGTCAGAAGAAATGCGAATACGGCAATACGGGTCTGGGGCCCTTGCAGTATTGCTAAAGCTTCCCGGCAGGTTACACACGCACAGACCTCTGCATCAAGTATTCAAGCCACAGATCTGCGGGGTCGGTGTTCATTGAGATCTCTTACACATGATGAAGTGCACAGGATGTGACATCACTGTACCCAATTAGACTCACTGTGCGGCGTTAGCTTCATTAATGTCGCAGCTCTTGCCTGATTGTCATTAAAAACATGCATTCGTTTTTGCGAGTTTTTTTGGTGTCATGCAGATTGTTTAGATCTTTAAAAATGTGCATCCACCAGTCGAGGCTCAGCCCATATGGGCCACAGTCCTTTGCCTGCTATTCCATTGAATTACGGGATAGCCCCTCGCCCCCGCCTAGTGAGAATCAAAAAAATGCCAAGGCTTTAAAGTTGTTTCTTGGCAGAAGAAAGGAGGAATGCCTCCTCGCTCTTGCCACTTCAGCATGTGGGCGCAGCACGCCCTGTCATCAGCACGCCCTACCCCGAATTCCTATTAAAAGCAAATTAAAGTGCGTCAAAGATTCGAGCCTGCTCAGTTCATGTAAGGGATAACCGGGATGAATAATGACACATTGAAGACTTTAATTCTGTTGTCGACACAAAGGGATTCGGCTTTCTTTACAGCGATTTGTTAAACCATTTCAGTTTCAGAGCTTCAGTTCTCCAGTGATGAAGCCAAAGTAAATGATGTCGTTATCATGACGGAGCAAATGCATACGTTTATGAGTGACACGGAAAGAAGCAACAAAGCAACCTCCTAAAAATGGATGCAAACTGTCTGGCTCTGTAACCTGCGAGGGTACTGATGTTGCTCTGTACCGCAATAACATAGCAGTGTGTGACAGGTTAGTCCTCTTTCTTTGCTGCATATCATGTAAACATCTCTGCAGTTAATGTCTTTCGTACTGCAATCCTTTTATTTTGCTATAAAGAATTTGGGTAACCTGTGTGTGGAAAAGGTTTAGAGCACAGCTCATGGTCACCACCTTATCTTTTCCTTTCACAGTGAAAGCATGACATATTAGTATGCTTACTGTGGTGTCACGTGCCCCGCCAATCGAGGGTCACGTGACACACAGGAAATAAAGGAATCACCGGAACTGGCGTCATAACGCCAGTCCGGGTTTATGCACTGATCAAAGTGGTCCGTGTGTTTCTTTGCTGCGCTCCCCTTCCCGCGCTGCGAACCAGAGGCCTGCCATCCAGAGGCCCGACGCAGAACTAGGGACCCCGGGGGCATATCACCACACTGGCGACGAGGCGGTAAGAACTCGCGCCCCTGGAATGCACAGCAGCTCATCATCGCTCCGCGTGCCGGCGCGACGCACAGCCGCGTATCATCCCTCCGCCTGCTAACGCAGACGGCCAGCTGCTGCTGCATCTACCCGGCGAATCCACGCAGCAGCACTACAACATGCCAGGGCCACTCCCACACGGACAAATGAGCCGTGCATCACACGGACAACCTCTCTCACATACCGCAAGTTGGCTACAACACGTGGGGCACTGAAAAAAAAATAAAAAATGTTTCTACAAAGACTGGCAAGCAGCAACGCAGGCACCCTGCACCTCGAGAGGTGAAGACACAGCCCTCACCTCACCCCAGGAGCCATCACAAACCCCCACAAACTACACCTCAAACCAAATCTGGTGAGTTCCAACCTACCCTGAAGGGCAGCACCGTGAATTTTCCAGAACATGTCCAGCCCAAACACTAGCCCCACGAGGGCCAGCACAATTTCATCATCCAGGAGGAGCCTCACCTTAGACCCTCCAGACCCAGCGCAGACAACCTTCATGCCGCCGTTTCATCCTTTTACCACCGGAGCCACTATTAGGTGGGAAATCTGGCTACAGCGATTTGAAATGCATCTAGATGCGAGAGACATTACCATAGCAAAGAAGAAGCGCACGTTCCTCCTACTCAACATTGGAGCAGCCGCCCTGCGCTTACTCAACGCGACCCCAAATCGTGGTAACGACAACAACTACGACGCGGCCAAAGCTACGCTGACTAATATGTTCAAGCTTGATCTCAACCCAGATTACGAACGTTTCCACTTCTGCATGGCGAGACAACGAGAGAAAGAAACAGTAGACAAATTCCACGCTCGCCTTCGTGAAATGAAGGTAGGCTGCGAGTTCCCAGACGAAGAATTCGCCATCCGCCTTCAGATCATCAATGGGATATCCTCAGAAAAGCTAAGAAGAGCCATCCTATCTGAGAGAAACATAAGACTATCTCGCATCCTAGAAATGGCACGCCTCCGTGAACAAACAGAAGACCAGGTGGCGATCATGGAGGCCGCGATTCAAAGATTTCCGCTAGACAGCCCTAAACCCACCGAGGACGTCGCTGCCATCTCTAAACATCAGAGCAATCGCACGAAACAAAGCCAAAGGCCCAACACGGCACAGGGACGAGACAGGAACTGCAAATGGTGCGGAGGCCCATGGCACAAGGGTGAGTCTTGCCCGGCATGGGGATCCACGTGCAGGAAATGCAACCGCCTCAACCACTATGCCGCAGTCTGTTTGAACCCACCGAACAGAAACGACGCAGCACAGCAGGCTGCACAAGATCGCAGGAAGAAGTTTGCACCCAGAGAATCCTCCCGCCAACAAGAGCGAAGAGGAAAAGCAAGAGCCGTAGACAACTCCCAAAAGTCCCCAGACATGAGCAGCAGCGACGACAGCGACGACAGCTCATCCCCAGAAGGGAGAGACAAAAACAGATGGAAAAGGGGAGTAGGCGGACACACCGAGTACACCTGATCTCGGCCGTCAAGCCGCACCGATCACGACAGAAAAAGACACCGTTGTGCACCGTTCTTTCCAACGGGGCACCGCTGAAAGTAGTCATCCACACCGGCGCAACTGTGAACGTCATGCCGGTGACGGCGTATAGCAAGCTCCGCCCGAAGCCTACCCTCCAGAAGAGGAAAGTCCGGCTCTATGCCTACGGAAGCAAGAAGCCTTTGCCCGTACAAGGATCCTTCAAGTCGGATTTCACCTACAAAAACGCCAACCATAGAGCACGCATCTATGTAGTAGATGCTGGCTGCGAGACATTACTGAGTTGCAGAATAGCAGAAAAACTGGAGTTGATCCACTTCGCTTTCAACCTTCAACATGACGAACTCAACAGCCTGCTGAGACGACACAAGGGTCTGTTCCAAGGCATCGGATGCTTAAAAGGACAAACCATCAAGCTCCACATAGACCCCACCATTGAACCTAAAGCAGTAAGACATCGACGGATTCCATTCCACTTAAGAGGAGCAGTGGAACAAGAGCTGGCCAAGCTAGAAAAAGCGGGAATCATAGAAAGAACGTCAGGACCTACCCCGTGGGTCTCGCCCATGGTAGTTGTTCAAAAACCCAAACAACCAGACGCGGTAAGAATTTGTATTGACATGAGGCTTCCAAACACAGCCATCGGGAGAGAACGGCATGTAACACCTACGATAGACGAGCTTATTGTAGACCTCACAGGAGCAACAGTCTTCAGCAAACTTGACCTTAGATCAGGCTATCACCAACTGAGGCTGTCCAGAAAGTCGAGATACATCACTACATTCTCCTCTCACCTCGGCCTGATGAGGTATAAACGACTCAACTTCGGAATATCATCTGCCGCGGAAGTGTTCCAGCACGAAATCTGAAAAGTCATCACAGGGTTAGAAGGCACCACCAATATCAGCGACGATATTCTCGTATACGCATCAAACAAGAAGGACCACCACAAACGACTGGCAGCAGTCCTAGCAAGGCTAGAAGAAGCGGGCCTAACACTCAACGCCGGAAAGTGCGAGTTCGACAAAGATGAAATATGCTTCTTCGGGTATATCTTCAGCGCCAAGGGCATATCCCCCGACCCGTCCAAGGTACGAGACATAAAAGACACCAAAGCACCCCAATCAGCCTCCGAAGTGAGAAGCTTCATGGGGATGGCGACATATTGTGCATGCTTCATCCCCGATCTCGCCAGCACGGCAAGCCCACTCAGGGAACTAACGAAGAAGGACCAGAAGTGGGAATGGACCACCTCCCACCAGCAAGCGTTTCAACAAATTAAAGACACCCTATCCGCGTCCACCACCATGGCATTCTTCAACACAGACGGGCAGACTGAACTCCTGGTCGACGCCAGCCCCGTCGGCCTCGGAGCAGTCCTGACCCAAACTGACAACGAGGGAAACGTAGTCCCCATCGCGTTCGCCGGCAGAGCGCTTACAAAACCTGAACAGAACTACGCACACATAGAGAAGGAAGCACTAGCCATCTTATGGGGATGCCATCACTTCAAAGTGTACCTCTTAGGCAAACAAGCAAAAGTCCTCACGGATCACAAACCTCTGATCCCGATTTTCCGTGGATCCGCTCCTCACCCACCAGCACGTATCGAGAAGTGGATGCTGCAGCTACAACCCTACAACATCGAGGGTGAGTATCGCCCCGGAACAGACAACCCAGCTGACTACCCATCCCGCCAACCGCGGCCTGCCACCGACAGAGAGCGGCGCCAAGCGAAGGAAACCGACGAACACATCTGTCACATAGTCGCCTGTGCGAAACCACGGGCCCTGACCCTACAGGAAGTGGCCAACGAAACGGAAACAGACACCGTCCTGCAACACACCACTGCCGCTGTCCGAGCTGGCAACTGGAAGAACTATCTCACGTTGATGGCCCAGCGCACTGCGTCAGCCCAAGTGAAACTCAGAGCTCTGTTTGGGATCCGACATGAACTCTCAGTAGCCCCAGAAGGCATCTTACTCAAAGGACATAGAATCGTGCTGCCCGAGTCCTTGGAAGATAGAGCTCTACGCCTAGCACACAGTGGGCATCAAGGCATCGTCAAAACCACTGCATACCTCAAGTCCAGGATGTGGATGCCCAACATACAACAAAAGGTAGTGGAGTTAGTCGAATCCTGTGCAGCATGCCAAGCATCCAGAAGGCCAGAACACCCCGAACCGATCAGCAGTGCCCCAAGAAGCTGCAAACGCTGGGGCGCTGTCAGCATGGACCACTGCACAATTGCGGGTGAAGGGTATCTTCTCGTAGTCATCAACGAGTTTAGCCGATACCCGGAGGTGGAACACGTAGCATCTACTAACGCAGAGACCACAATCCTCACACTAGAAAAGATATTTGCCACACATGGAACACCGAGGAAAGTGAAAAGCGACAACGGACCATCATTCACTAGTCAAGAGCTGCGCGAGTACTTTCAAGAAGTAAATGTCAAGCACCAGCATATCACCCCAAGATGGCCCCAAGCGAACGGTGACGCTGAAAGATTCATGGGGTCGCTCAAGAAAGTCATCAGGATCGCCAAAGAACAGGGACGCCCGTGGCTGAAAGCAGTATACCGGTTCCTGAGAACACACAGGCAAACCCCGCACTCCTCCACTGGGATCAGCCCGGCAGCCCTCATGCTAGGCGTACCCATTCAGGCGGAACTACCCATACACCCCCAATGGATAGCTCCCGAACCAGACATCCCTGCCATTGACGCTACGCGGCTGAGGCGGAATGAGCAAGAAAGCATCACCAGACGAGCTAGCCACAGAGAGCTGACACCAGGGGACACCGTCATTGTCAAGAATCGAGCCCCGCTTAAGAAAATGTCCCTCAACTTCGAGCTCCAGCCATGGACAGTTAGTACCACCAACCACAGTATGGTCACAGCTACCCGAGGGGGAGAGACGGTGACGAGGAACGTGTCTCACTTCAGGAAGGTACCCCCTGAACTGTGGGAAGAACAACCGATGCCTTCTAGGGAAGAAGCGGAGGCGCCACCCTCACCCCCCGGCCAAGTAGCACCGGGAAGTCCAGATATTCCCGGAATATCAGACAGCCCACGACAGCAAGCCGAGATGCCAAGGGCAGACGCACCGGAGAAAAGAAACACCCGGTATCTTCTGAGGGAGAGGCCCAAACCGTCGTCCCGCCTGCATGGATATGTCGTGGACAGAGTAAGCTGGCCGAAGCCTCGCTAAGGTGAACTCTAAGCCCAGTCATTAAGTTGTGTTTATCCAAAGAAGTATGCCAAGTTATGTAAGAGACCAGTTAAATGTATGTTTGTCGACAACCGCGCAAACACCTCCAAGTTGGGGAGGAATGTGGTGTCACGTGCCCTGCCAATCGAGGGTCACGTGACACACAGGAAATAAAGGAATCACCGGAACTGGCGTCATAACGCCAGTCCGGGTTTATGCACTGATCAAAGTGGTCCGTGTGTTTCTTTGCTGCGCTCCCCTTCCCGCGCTGCGAACCAGAGGCCTGCCATCCAGAGGCCCGACGCAGAACTAGGGACCCCGGGGGCATATCACCACACTTACAATGTGTGTTTAATAAACAAGTACCTCAAACACCGCGCAGCGCCATGAAGCGAGTGCTAGTGTCCGTAGGCCATCCTTATTTCATTCACTGAATTGTCACAGTGTCCATCAGGTGCATTGTTTACTTCTTAAATATTTCATCAGGGTGACGTCTGTCCAAGACGTTCGCAAGTTGCTCCCTGTAGCATCTGATTAAACCTTCTTTTATGACTCCCGCCATCGTTTCCTTGTTTCGGTAAAGTAATGGAGTAGGATCCGATCCATCCTGTTTTGCTTTCTACTTTTCTTCTCTCTGAACATATGCCCAATTGACCGAACCCTTGTTCCAGCTTCCTCAACTATTCCGTCAGGCTTGTCTTTTGATTTTTAAACTATCTGCATCCGAGTAGAAACAGCTCTAATGTTTCTGAATACCAGCAATAGTCAAATTCTCCCAAGTCATGTCTGCCTACCTTATACAACTGGTGGTTCCGTTTATTTCTCTGCAGCTGCACGCACGCGCAGAGGGCGTAGCATGTTTGCATCCTTCATCCAAGCAGACACCCTCACAGGATGAGGTATGATGCCTTTAGAGACACCTTTAGGTGTCTATGCATGAGAGCACTGGGGAGCGCTTCTGTAACCTCATTTGGGATATCAGGTTCCCTGTGATTTAAGGAACAGAAGCAGGGGTGTTTCTAGGTCTGCAAAAGATCTGGGGCTACTCTAATGTCCAGGCTGTCGAGACTCGGGGATAGCAAGCCTTTTGGTTGTAGCTCCCGAGCTTCTATCCGGGGCTACAACCAAAAGATCAGGGGCTGTAGCCCCCTCAGCCCCCCCGCTAGCAATTCCCCTGAACAGAGGTCCATCCCTCAGTGGGAACGCCTATGAGCTATTGCTACAAGGAGAACGTCCCATTCTCTTTTGGGGGAGTCATTATTATTTGGAAATGTAAGTAACTTTATGAACCCTGAGTCGGGAGAGTCACGATTCTTTGCAGCAATGCCTTGTTTACAAGGACCAAAGATATATAAGCACCAGGTTTACACAGGGTTGGGGGTGCTACATCGATTTCTAACTTCATATAGAGCACTATCTATGGACCCATCATATCATCCTTTTTTCTGTAACTCATATTCCCCTTGGAGCCTCTGGAACCCAGCATTTGACTGAGGCTCTGATCTTCTTGTTGGAGAGTGAGTCACACTTTTCGGAAGCCGTCACACATGACAGTAGGTTCTGTCCTCAGGTCTTGTTTCCTGGGTGGACATGATTCTTGAGACCCTTTCTGCATGCTATTGGGCTAGACCTGCAGTAGTTTCTCTCAATGGAAAAAATTCATGTTTGGGGTTGTGCTGATTAACTCCCTACCTGAATCTTCAAACAGCTTCTTGATGGATGACAGCGGCACATCTTTTTTTCTGTTTCTGTCTCTAGCTGGCGATCGGAGGATATCTCAGGAGAATAGAGCTCAGGGGCAACGTTCCCGCGTTGGAAGCAAGACGACGCAGAGCAACAGAGGTTCGATCCCCGGGTCCACGCATGGAAACCTCTGGGTATTAAGTGCGTTATAAATAACCAATTACAATGGGAAAATAGTCTCCACCCTCTGTCTGGGCTGTCTTAAGCAAACATATATATTTTCATTTCATTTAACTAGATGTATGTAGTGCTTTCACCAACATCCTGAATACAGTCAAAAAACAGTACAAATAAAAAATGAGGATACAGGTTACATTGTTCAGTTAAGTAGAAGCCAACATATGGGCTTTAAGAGAGGAGTGAAACAAAGACAAGGATGAGGCCAAAAGGACAGACAGAGGAAGAGTCTTCCAAAGCTTGTGAGCAAGCAAGGAAAATAGAAGGAATCTCGAGAGTGCACATGGCGGTTTGGGAACAGATAAGAGAAAGAGGGGTTGGAAGCAAATGGTGTGTGCAGGGGTATAGAAGGAAACCAAAGAGGAAAGATATGGGGCAGCAAGACTATGGGTGCATTTAAATACTATGGTGGGGAAATGAGAACGAAGTCGAGACGACAAGCACATTCGAGAAATATAGAGCAAGGATTTAGAGACAGAAGCTTGAGGAGGAAGACAAAAGAGAGTGTGGATAGCAGAGTTATATATATAGAGTGCAAGGGAGCAAGAGAAGGGGCAGGGAGACCAATAAGGTGGTCAGAACAATAATCGAGTTGAGAAAGAACAAGCAATGCAATTAGAAGTGTAGTGGCCTGGAATGTTAGTAGAGGATGAATTTTGGGGATATTGAAAAGCTGAAAATAGCAAGAGTGAGCCGTTGACGCAATTTTTGAGGAAAAGCAAAGATCAGGGTTGAAAACAACCCTTAAATTGTAAGCAGAAATAGAAAGAGGGATACAGGAAGGGAGGAACAAATAGACAAAAGAGATGGGAGGAAGGAATAGGGGAGGAGGAAAACAGAGAATTTCCATTTTAGATGGATTTATGTGAAGAAACCGAGAATGCATCCAGGATTTAACTGCTTGTAAAGAGCCAGAGATGTTATTGTGGTTGGAATCAGAGAACGTAGAGAATGAAAGGTAGACACGGGTGTCGTCAGCATACATGAGATAGGTGAGACCAAAGGATCAGACAACTTGTGCAAGTGGGGCAGCAAACAGAGATAAATGTTTGTAATTTCTAAAAGCAAACAGACCCTTCCATTGTCTACAGTCCTGCTAGCCATGGCATCCAGAAAACTCTCACTGCAGTTCTATCACAGAAGGGGTGTGAAGGAGACACTACTATTAGGCGCTTGATTAGTAGACGCAGAAGGATCCAGCAATCCACAGAACCTCAATTTAGATCTACTCACATTGGTTCACAATTTAAGGGGAAAACAAACTGCTTAACGACCCTCGGCTGCAGCATGATGTAGGTTGCATGGCAATGTTCAGCTTGCTATTGAAAGGCCCATCATAGTCTCCAATATTCCGACTCATTACCAGTAAGGAGTAATGCAGTGAAGTCACAGATAAGTACTACCTGAGCAGGAAGACTGTGGTGGCCATTTACATGTGTGAGAAGTTCTGCCATAGTTTGATTCTAATAGGCCTAGAGGTGCATGCTTGGCAGGTCCCTCAAAGTGGCTGCCAGTTCTGCCATCTTTACATAATGGCAAGCATGATTACTAACCCTTGTAGAAGATCATTTCTGTGGGGTTCATCAAAGAACAACTAATATGTCTGCATAGATTGCCCCAACTTCAACATTGATCTTGATATCTATGCAAGTCATACATATATTTGGGTCTGCCCTTTTCAACTCAGCCTCCAAACTATCTGTGTGAGAATATCAAACCTAGCTCTCTTCACTATAACCTGCATAATGAGTATTCTTGATTTTTGTCTTATTCAAGCAAATGCCACCCCAGATACCTACTTGGGGAAAGACAAAGCCACCTGAGAAAGATAAAGGAGCTATAGTGGAGCCTTCTCCGAAAAAGACCTTCATGTACAAATCTGAGTTTGGGAATCCATGTTCTCGTTTGAAATTGGTATCGGTCGAGGTTGGCTGCTATCTGAAAAAGGACTTGAAGGGCGTGAATGACAGTACCCCTGATTCTCCCACATTATGACTATATAACCAAAGTTGTATGTTTATTGATTCTAAAATATAATCGCATTAAAATGAGAATTTGCATTTGTCGAATAAGCATGTTATGACAGTAAAAGAATCAAGGAATCTGTAGTATGACCCAACTCACCTCTGGGATCATATCCCAAAATTACAATTATCTCCTAAATCCGGACTCTTCAGATGACATCTGAGTCCCACCTTTAATCCAAAACACGTAATTCATTTAGGGGATAGCCTAGAGGGTCAGTAGAACAATGATGGTGGCATTCTAATATATAGATTACAGAATTGTAATTGTTGATTTCCTGAGTGCCTGTCAAAAGTGACAGAGAAATTGTACAACCTAGAACTGGCTAGAGTTTCCACCTCACACGATTGGATTCATGATAAACTAGCAAAAAGTTCCCATACTCCGCATCGGTTCTGTAGACAGACTTGATAACACTCATCAATTGTTGAAAATCAATGATCCTGTAGGTCGCTGTTCGGAGACGCTTATCGCTTGATGTGCTTTGCACTCTGCAGTAAACTGCACTGAGAATGGGCACATGTGTCTTTCTGGCGTGTGTCTGGCTGACATACCCTGGAGCAGACATGGAGGGACGGTGAGAGTTGGCGTGCTGCAGCATACTGAAAGCTTCTGTGCGCTCTGTTGCCTCACCCTGGTGTGATGCAGTGTGTTGCAGTCCAAATATCTCAGAACCAGTGCATCCAAGAACTTTAAGAAATGCATTTTGAGGTCCAAATCCTTCAAGGTTTGTTCCTCATGGCGAGACGCTTAAATGAACTTTGTCCAGTCCGTCTATCAGGCAATCTTCTCATGTGTGAATTTATTTTTAAATTTGTTTATTGGCATTTTTCAGTGATATCAGTCACATGACATTCATATGTGCCTTACATATGTAAAAATTGCAATGCATTTTAACTTAAAACAAACATTTTTATAAACAACAATAACTGTCTCCTTGCTTTGTTCGTGTGTCTCAGTATCTCTTGTCCTGGGGGGGAGGGGGCGAGGGGTGTGGTCCGGCGGTACAAAGTGGTTGAGGGGTGTCCTCAAGGGGTCAGCATTATCTTCGGTGGCTTCACCTGGATTGCCCTTGTTTGTCCTGCTGGTATGCTTAGTTTGAGGTCTTTGGATCATGGGGGCTTGTCATCAGAGGGGTGGAACATATGTCTGGTGAGTTCTTTCCATGCCTCGAGCGCCCTGCTAGAGTCATCAGTGGACCTGGCGACACATTCCTCCCAAGCCTTGGTCTCAGCTAACACCCACCATTCCGTTTCGCTGTGCCATATTTTGTATTGTGGTCCCGCAGGTTTTTTCCAAGACATGGCAATGGTTCTTTTGGTCAGTATGCACGTTATGTCCATGAGTCTTACTGTGTGCTTGAGCTTGGCTAATCTGGGGTAAGTTCCTAATAGGCACTCCTCAGGTGTCCATTTATATTTGGTCATGCCTGCTTTCTCACACGTCTGTTTTACTTTGTCCCACAGTGTCCTTGTTTTGGGGCATTCCCACAGCATATGGATCAGATCGGCTTTTTCCCGCATGTACCAGGTACAGTTTGGTTGTGCTTGCTTGTTAAATTTGGCTATTCGGTTTGGGGTTACGTAAGTTCGGTGCAGTACGTTCATCTGTATCTGTCGGAATCGGTGGTTCCTTGACACCTCTTTGGGGAATGTGAGCGCTCTGTTCCACTCCCCCTCTGTCATTTCTCTGCCTATGTCCGTTTCCCATTTATTTTTCATTTCCATGCTCCGGGGGTTGGGTGTATCGCTCAAGTGACCGTATATTTGGGATATTGGTCTGCTGCCCTCCCCCAGGTTGTATAGCAGCGTTAAGAATGGATCTGTGTCCGGTACTTCAGGCCCTGTGTCCCATTTGTGTTGTGCTGTGGTGCGGGCTCTTTGATACCATAGGAATTGTCCTGTGTGGATGCCTTCTTTTTCTTGTAGCGAGGCAAACTCTTTGAAGGTGCCCTCTTCGTAGAGGTCTCCCCAAGTGTAGACCCCTTCTCTTTCCCATAGTCTGATTTGTTTCAGGTCTGTGACTGTTGTGTAGAGGTCCGCAATCAGTGGTACTTCTGGTGCGTAGGAGTTCTGTGAGTGGGTAAGCATTTTCGTTCTGCACCAGATTTGCTTCCCCAGGGCGACTAAGGAGGGTGCATTTTCCAATAGTTGTGAGGGTCCCCAGACCAGTTCCTTCATTTGGAATGGAAGGATCATGGCTTGCAGCAAGGGCGTTTCAGATGTGGGCTCATCGGCTAGCCATTTGGTCACAAAGCTGAGCTGGGCTGCCAGGTAATATTTTTCCAGATTTGGAAGTTGAATTCCGCCCAGGCTGTATGGTAGAACTAACGCCGACAGCGCTATCCTGTGTCTGTTTTTCCCCCATAAGAACTCTTTTATTAATGTCTGAAGCAGTCGGAAAAAGGGTTTGCTGATATAGTAGTGTATATTCTGGAACCCATGTAGGAACTGTGGTAGAACAATCATTTTGACTATCGAAGCCCTTCCCATCATTGATAGGGGGAGTTTCCCCCAAATGTTCATTGATTTACGCAGAGCTGGGAGTGCTGCCTTTGTGTTGTGTTCATTATGTGGACTCTGAGGTATCGGAATGAGGTAGTCTGCCATCTTATCCCCACTGCCGGGAGTGCCTCCATGTCCTCATGTTTCAGGGCCGCTAGGGGGAACAGGCAGGATTTCGACTTGCTGAATTGGATTCCAGAGACCCTAGAGTAATTGTCCAAAACTTCGAGTATGGTGGGCTCATTGTGGTGTGGGTTTCTGATGTATATGAGGACGTCATCTGCATAGAGTGAGATGACGTGATCCACGCCTCTCAGCCTTATGCCAGCGTCGAAAAGTTGCTTCCTGAAGTAGATGGCTATGGGCTCCAGTCCCAGTATGTACAGCATTGGGGATAGTGGGCAGCCCTGTCTGGTCACTCTGTGTATGTCCCAGGCCTCTGACACGTGTTTCCCGGATTTCACCCTTGCTTTTGGTTTAGTGTATAGTATTGTGATCCATCTAATAAACCCAGGTCCGAAGCCGAATTCCTTGAGTACAGTCGCCAACCCCTCCCAATATATGGAATCGAGCGCCTTTATGGCATGCAGGGATAGTAGTGCGTATGAGTCCTTGTCTTTGTCAGTTTGTGCTATAATGTGTTGCAGCCTGCGCAGGTTCATGGATGTGTTACGACCCAGTACAAAGCCGCTCTGGTCGGTGTGTATTATGTCTCCTATTATTCTGGACAGCCGCTTGGCTAATATTGTGGTTAAGATTTTCACATCAAAGTTAAGCATCGCAAGTGGGCGTAGGAATCGCACAGGTCTGCCGGTTTGTTGGGCTTAAGTATCGGGACCACAAGCGTTTCTCTCATGCTTTCAGGTAGTATACCCCTCTCGTATGCCTCTTGGTATACCTCATTTAACAAGGGTGCCAGGGAGGGTTCATATGCTTTATAAAACTCTGAGGGCAGTCCGTCAGTGTCAGGTGCCTTGCATGTGGCCAGGGACCTAATGGCTTCGGTTATGTCTTTGGGCCTGATTTCTGTTTCTAGTATATTGGCTTGTTCAGGGGACATTCTGGGGAGCCCTATCTCGTCCAGTGTATCCATTATCTGTTCTTGGGGGACTTGGTCTTTGTGGGAGTATGGGTGTGCATAGAAGCGTTTGAAAGTGTCATTTATGTGTTCCTCTGTGTTTGGTGCATGTTCCCTTCTTCGTCCCGCAGTGATGTGGTAAAGTGTCTGGGGTGTTCCTTTTGGCAGAGCCAGGGCAGTAGCCTGCCCAGTCTGTCCGCCTCTACGTGTGCTCTATTTGTTTTGGTGGTGTAGTCGAACCTTTCTAGCCTGCTCCATGCGGTTGCATTCTTCTCTCTAAGTTTCTGGAGTTCAGCTTCCCCCTGCTGAGTGCTTGTTGGGGTGGCCTCCAGCCTTTCGATCTCCTTCTCCACCTGGTCTAATTCTTTTCTGAGTAGTTTCCTGATTCCCCGGCCTTTGCAATGGTTTCCCCCCTTATCACTGTTTTTAGAGCGCCCACACTGTGCTTATGTGTTCTACACTGCCCGTGTTAACTTCTATATAGTTGTTGATAGAATCTTGTAGTTCTTCTCTAAAGGCTGGTTCCTTCAGGGCTTCTACAGGCATTTTCCACATGGGGATCGGGGGTCTGGGGCCATTGTGGTTCCATGTCACTAAGAGTGGGGAGTTGTCAGAGATGGTTCTTTCTAAGTATTGTGCTCCTTCCACTTGGGGTAAGTGTTCCCTGCCTATAAGGATATAATCTAATCTCATGTGTAGATTATGCGGGGACGAGTAGTATGAATAACCTCTCGCTGTTGGGTGTGTTTCTCACCATGCATCTGCCAGGTCCGGCCTGTTTATCATTGCGGCCAGGGCTGTTGTTGCTGCCGATGGGCCTTTCGATTGGGGTATGGACCTGTCCAGTATTGGGTCAAGTACGCAATTGAGATCGCTCCCCCCAGATGAACAGGCCGCTTCTGTGTTGCGTGATTCTGGGATACAGTGAGTTCAGGTAAGCCGGTATGTTGTTATTGGGGAAGTAGGAGTTCATGATACATATTTCTGTCTGCTCAATGTGTCCCCATAGCATTACAAATCTGCCTTCTGGGTCTATCTCTGATTTGGCCAAGTGGAATGGGAGCTGTGGGTGGATCCAGGTGTAAACTCCTCTAGCATATTTAGAGTAAGTGGTGCCAAATCCCTGTCCCCCCCAATGAGTTTGGAGTTTAGTCATGGAGTCTGCCGTACAGTGGGTCTCCTGTAGCAATGCTATCATCACCCCTTTTCTATGTAGGTAGGCCTTGATTCTGTTTCTGCGGAGGTATGTTCTCAGGCCCCTCACATTCCATGTCATTATTTTAATTGCTGTTGTGGTAATGGTGGTTCAAAAGGGATATTACGTTTGTCCTGCTTCCCCCTCTTAATTGTTTGTGATCATGGCTCTGGTGTTGGAGACCCCGCCTGTGTGTAAGTTAGGGCACGGGCTCCCCCCGCCTTCCACTCAACTCGTCCCCCTCCTCCTATACCATCTGGAGACTTACCAACAGTAGTAACGTTCATTCTAGTGAATGAGAACAGCAAACTATGCAACTTTGAACTGCCCCCAGCAGTTGCTTCCAACTTGCAGCGCTCAGGGGCTCCCGAGCCTTTTGGGCCTTTCCAGGCATCCTGGTACGGTTAGTGTGTTGGCGGTTGGCCTACACGTTTCCTGGAGGGGTGTGTCGATGTCATCGGCGCACGTATAGGTCGGTGCGCTCCTGCCCGATGTTGCTTTCGTAATACTGTAGTTCTTGGTGCGGTACCGTGGTTTTTTCCTTTTTTGTGCTAGCATCGGTCATTTCCTGTTACTTTAAGTGTTCAGTGGCCTGTGATCTCTTTCACTGTTCCTTCCTTATCATCTGCGAGGTTGTTGTGTTCAAGCTACATATTCGCCGCCGCAGGGGTTTCTAGGAAGATGGCTTTTCCTTTATGCATTACTTTGAGGCCTGATGGGTACATTAGCATGTACTTGAGGTTAAGTCCTCGTAATCTTGCTTTCACTGGGATAAATGAATTCCTTGCCCGTTGCACGATGGGAGGGTAGTCCGGGTACATGACTATTTTGGCATCTTGTCACTTGATTTCCCCTCCTTCTCTCGAGAATCGCAATATTGTCTCCCTGTCGCGGAAATTGAGGACTTTTGCGATCATTGGACGCGGGTGCGAGCCCGGCGGAGGTCTTTTTTGCAGAGACCTGTGGGCTCGTTCTATCGAGAATCCTTGAGACAGATTGCCGGCCCCAATTTCCTGCTGTAGCATTGTCTCTGTAAATTCTGTTGGGTCCGGCCCTCCATTCCCTCTGGGACCCCCAGGATTCGAATATTGTTGCGGCGGGCCCGCCCTTCCGCATCTTCTGACCTCGCCCCTAGCCGTGCTACCTTCAGTTCAAGGTCCTGGACTTTAGACTTGAGATCCGTTGTGCTTTCTACATTGTCCTGTAGGGTGGCCTCCGCTGTGGTCACTCTTTCAGTAAGATTGCGGGCATCTTGTTTTATCAGCTGTATGTTCGATTTGACTTCATCTATTTTAGTTTCAATAGAGGTGCGTATCGCTGCTATGGCCTGCAGTACTTGCGCGTTCGTAGGGTCTCCTTCTTGGGTCGGTAGCTCCTCTGTTGCCCCTGCATCTTGCTGTTGTTTGGGCCTGACCGTTGTGAAGGAGTCCATTGTTACATTTTTCGATTTTCCCTTAGGGGGTGACATCTCCTGTCTCTGGGTATTCAGTTCGCCACCTCGTGTCGGGGGTATTCGCCCGTTCACTAGCTGTGAGTTCGATGGCTATCGTTTCAGGATTAGGTGGTCGTTGTACTATTGGCCACTGAAGGGTGTAGCGTCTCCTTATTATTGTGCGTGCCTGAAGCAATGGTATTTTGGGATAGCGGCAGCCCTATTTGTTTTTTGTGGCTGGGCAGTAATGGTGTCAGCCCCCTGATGGCTCAGTCCTTACTTCTGTGGGTCTGGGGTACGTTGACCAGTGGGTTTTCCCCCCCCCCGGGGCCCAGGGCACTGTGAAAAGGTTTGGTTATCGCTGTGTCCTGCCTTTTATGGCACCGCTTTCCTTCTGCTCCTGGTTGTTGGGTGTGTTGCCTGTCCCTTCCTGCTCGTGGGCCGTCGTAGTGCTGGTGTTGCTAGGTCATTCATTAAATGGTGGCCTTAATCTTGGGGTTCGGGGCACGGACTGCGGCAGTTCATGCTATGTACAGGTTAAGCCATATGTGGAGCCTACCTTCTGTTTGTGCATTGCTATGTTGTGTCAGTGCCTCCCCTGGCCCTCCGAGTTGCTCTTGGGCCCCTCCACCTTGCTGCTCGTATGGTCTCTCCGTTTCCAGGTGGGTTGTGTCTGTGCCCAGGCCCGTTGTTCCGTGAAGGGCAGCGGTCCCCCGTTGGTCTCTGTCTGGGTCTCCTATGGCGTTCGCCTTCAGGCCGCCTCCCCGTTCTCTGGTGGCTGCTCCGCACCTTCAGCGGGTCCGTCGGGCCGGGAGTCCCAGCGGGATTCACCTTCCAGCCTGCTTCGAGTGAGTGCAGCGCGGGCTCTCCCTCCTCGCCTCGCTGACAGGGGTCCAGCAGGGCGGTGTCTGTTCCTTGCGGTGGCTTACCGCATTTACAGTCTTCTGCCTCTGGGCTTCCCGCCCGCCAGAGCCATCTCTGTTTTGGCTCATGTGACAGGGTGCTGGGTCGCAGGATGTGTCCTGCGGTGGGTGCTGGTACCCTTCGGGGATCCTTCAATATGTAAATTGGAGGGTAACAGTCCGCGCGTCCCTCCCCCAGTGGGCTGCCTGTTCCGCGTCGTTGCGGTCTACAGCGGAGTCGCAGGCGCCGCCATCTTGCGGGTCAGAGGGGCTCCTCTTTACTCTCTCCGACTGCTTGCTGTAGTGATCCAATTTCTCGTGGAAACAGCACTGAGTGTTGGGAAACGGGTCCTCTCTACGCTGCTATCAATTTTATGTCCGTATGTCGAGTATTTTCTGAACCATTCGGTCCGTAGCAGGATCCCGGGCAGGAGCGCTGGCGAGTCTCGTCTCTACGCCATGCGCGCCGGCCACGCCCCGTCTCATGTGTGAAGGGGCTGAAATCCGGGGCAACGAGTGTTGTGTCCAAATGTCATGTAGCGAGTAATGTCTGAAGGATCCGAACAGGTAGACATGCAAAATTTGGTGTTGATGGTGGAATGTTGTCGAATTGCATAAGGAACAAACTAACAGATTTTCTTATTTTTATATATAGAGAGCGCTTTGCCTTCTACTCTGCTTGTGGTAGTTTCTGGGCAATCCACAATTTCCCAGCTCCTCTGTTAGATATGGACAATCTAAAGGGCATATCAAATAAGGGCCTGCAGCAGTGTTGAAGTAAAAGGGTTTCCGATCTATGTGAACACACATTGGCACAGAGCTTTCCTTTGAACTAGTTCCATGCGTGTGAAAGCTATCTAGAACCATTTATTCCCTTGGAAATTTGGGATTTATAGTTTTGCCTTTTCCATTTTGAAAACAAGGACTAAAAATCCCAGACTTCGCAAAAATCAGGAGTGGATGGCTTTTTCACAGAAGGAAGTGGGAAAATCGAGACATCTTCAGTAGAGACTATCAGTATATCTTTTGAGGAACTAATTGGGTTGGGGTTATCCTATACTGGACCTCAGCGCCCTTAGCTATATTTCTGATTTAGTTTTTCAGAGTCGCATGGGAAAGTAGCACAGAGTACTTGGTTCCTCAACTCCGTTTATGAAAATGAAACTTATTGGGTTGCTACATAGACTTAGTCCCATGCGCTCACATATTACCGAAAAGGATGACAAATAGCCCCCTTTTCAGTGTTCGGAAAAAACTCCACTTGTGGTTTATTTCAAGGTTTTCTCGTGCCCTATGTGATTACATGTGTTTCGATGACTTGCTCATCCTTTTCAAATCAGGGCTGTTAGAGTAACAAGAAAATTATTTTTTTCAATATTTAAACACATAACATTATTTTCCCATATTAACGTCATATGAGAGTCATTAAATGTCATAAAAGAACATTCAAACATTCAGAAATTCAAGATAATTTTCATAAAAGAAAAGAAATGATTGGCCATTTTTGAGGAGGGGGCAAAGGGTAGGAGTGTTAAGGGTTAAAGAGAAAAAAGATCAATAAGGAAAAAAAAATATGAATTAATGAATTAAAACACAGAAAAAATAACATTTTGTTAAATTCTGCAAGTTATAAATATTCCATGTATGAAGTAAAAATCCATCAAAATCCGTTTGTTATGGTAACATATACTGGACACATGACCTTACCTAATTGTGCTGTTCGCTACTAGTATTCTTTATATCTTTCAAAATAATTGCACAGGTTAAATCCCAGGTCCATCTACAAAGTTAAAAGAAGTGATGTTTGAAAAGAATATGGGTATTCGCGTCCTATTTTTGTTTGTTCCTCCCAACTTTATTGACAATAATAATAATAATAATAATATGTTGTCTATTGACTTTGTTGATATTAATTCGATTACCGACTCACTCTGGCTCATGTTCTTTAGTTCCCATATTTTCCCTAATCTGGGATTGTTGGTCATTTTGAGTAAGCAAGGGGGTGAGCAATTGTGTGTGTCTATCTCTGTCTATTATCCTCTGCGGTAGTCGCGGCACAAGGGGAGTTTTAAAACTCCTTGTTTTCGCTCTCGTATTACAATTATACCGTCCTCGTGTTTTCCTCGCCTCTGCCTGACTAATGCCATTTTGCACTTTGGTTGCCTAGCAACCCGGGTCTGCGGCAATGCTGTTACTCGTGGCCATGTTGGATTGGGAGAGCGCTTACTTCGTTCCCTGTATTACCCTTAATTTTAATCTTTGAGATCCATAATGCTGATTCAAAATAGAGTTATATATATATTTTTTTTTACAACCTGTGTGATTATTGTGGTTCTTATAATTAAAATTTCGAAATTATTTAATTTCATTAATGCAAATCAACATGTCTGTTTTTGTGATCCTAAATTCCATTACAGATTGTGTTGCATCTGTCCTAATGCAAATACATTAATTATGGCTTAATGATCCACTTATCTTCAGTTTAATGTGCTCAAAAATATATCGCGACGGTTTAGCACAGGACGAATAGTGTTAAGGAAAGCTTGCACGGGGGGCTCAAAAACGAAGGGGTCTGGCTTATCTCGCCCACGTGGTGACACGTGGAGCCTTTCATAAATTAAATTTGAAAAATATATAATTGTAATACGAGAGCGAAAACAAGGAGTTTTAAAACTCCCCTTGTGCCGCGACTACCGCAGAGGATAATCGACAGAGATAGACACACACAATTGCTCACCCCCTTGCTTACTCATAATGACCAACAATCCCAGATTAGGGAAAATATGGGAACTAAGGAACATGAGCCAGAGTAGGTCGGTAATCGAATTAATATCAACATAGACAATAGACAACATATTATTATTATTGTCAATAAAGTTGGGAGGAACAAACAAAAATAGGACGCGAATACCCGTATTCTTTTCAAACATCACTTCTTTTAACTTTGTAGATGGACCTGGGATTCAACCCGTGAAATTATTTTGAAAGACATAAAGAATACTAGTAGCGAACAGCACAATTAGTTAAAGTCATGTGTCCAGTATATGTTACCATAACAAACGGATTTTGATGGATTTTTACTTCATACATGGAATATTTATGATAACGAGCAGAATTTAACAACATGTTATTTTTTCTGTGTTTTAATTCATTAATTCATATTTTTTTTCCCTTATTGATCTTTTGTCTCTTTAACCCTTAACACTCCTACCCTTTGCCCCTCCTCAAAAATGGCCAATCATTTCTTTTCTTTTATGAAAATTATCTTGAACCTCTGAATGTTTGAATGTTCTTTTATGACATTTAATGACTCTCATATGATGTTAATATGGGGAAATAATGTTATGTGTTTAAATATTGAAAAAATATAATTTTCTTGTTATTCTAACAGCCCTGATTTGAAAATGATGAGCAAGTCATCGAAACACGTGTAATCACATAGGGCACGAGAAAACCTTGAAATAAACCACAACAAGTGGAGTTTTTTCTGAACACTGAAAAGGGGGCTATTTGTCATCCTTTTCGGTAATATGTGAGCGTATGGGACTAAGTCTATGTAGCAACCCTTTAAGTCTCAGTAGAGACTACACAATCTAATTCATCACTCTTGTTCTTACAAATAAAGATAAAGTCCAGCATGCTACCACACCCATGAATCATGGCCACAGAAGAGGCAAAGCTCTTTTTCAGCTTGCACCCATTGCCATCTAAATTGTCTGTGATGAGAGCGATCAGTCACGCTAATTTTAGCAGGCATCATGATAAATGACACATCATTTATAGAGGAACTGAGATGGGAAGAGGGAAGTAGCCTAGGTGGCGAAGCATGAAAAGACATCAATCATGGATAATTTACAGAGGGTGAAAGAAGAGAGGACCAGGGATTGATGCAGCTAGAGACAGGTGGAGGGATGTCAATCACACAGGCAGAGAAAGGGCAAGAGGAAGAACAGCCAAAGACCTAGAGGGAATCCATCACACATACTTTATTGATGTGGAAAAGAGAGAGGGAGAAGGAATGGTAATGGTAGGGAAAAACAGAGAGAAATCAGTCACATTGAGTGGGGTAGAGAGGGATCATCCAGTCAGTTTTTATATAAGGTGAGAGGAGAGAGAGAAAAAGAGAGGGAGAGAGAGAAAGAGAGAGAGAAAGAAAGAGAGAGTCTGTGAAGGTAAGGTAATACGTAACATCACCCACACAGCCAGCGGAGGCTCGAGAGGATTCAATCAAACAGATGAGTAGTACACGTGTGAGACAGAGGAAGAGTGACTAACCACCTAGGCAAGATGTATCACACCTATTTTATGTATGGTGGAAGGAGAGAGAGAGAATGACTCAGAAATGTACGTAAAGATGAAGATATATCAATCACACAGCTAGGGAGGGGTTGAGAGGGATCACTCACACAGAGTTTATATATGGTGTAAGGAGAGAGGGGGGGCAAATGTAGGGGCAGATGATGATACATCAGCCACACTTGTAGAGAGTGATGAATCACATTGACAAGTAGTGAATGAATCGCGAGAGGGTGAACGGCCAACCACCCAAAGAAAATCAATCACACAGACTGTATGGATAATGAAAGCGAAGAGGGGACTGGTCTAGGTAGGAAAGCATGGTACAGGTAAGGCTAGAGAGTGAATAATCACACAGACCTTATAGATGGTGAAAGAAAGAGGGTGAGGGAGTGGTAAAGGTAGGGAAAGAAGAAGACAATCAATCTCACTGCTGGAAGGGTTTCAATCTCACAGACAACTAGGATTGGAGGGAGAGAGGAAGAGCACCAAACCACCTAGATACAATCAAACAGACATACTCTATTGATGAGGAAGGGGGAGTGAGAGAGGGACTGGCCAGGAGAAGGAAGGATGGGGTTTGATGAACCACTCATAGTTTATAAATGACAAGTAGCGAGTGGGGGGGGGACTGACACAGAGTGATGGGTGGGAGGGGACCAATCACACACAGAGACAGGGGAAAAGATTTGAAGGGAGAGGAATCATGGGAACCTTGGATTATGAGGTGCACAGGCCAGTACTTCAAATTACAACCAGAGAGGCAAAATTAAGGAAGACACCATAAAGAAAGAGCAAGTGTGAGATCGAAAGAGCGAGACAGAGACAGATAAAGATGGACTATGTCAGAGAGAGGATGAGAGAGACAAAAGAGGAAGCCGTCAGGAAGAGAGAGAAAGAAAGAGCTAGAAGAAGGAAAGAAAGAAAGAAAGAAAGAAAGAAAGAAAGAAAGAAAGAAAGAAAGAAAGAAAGAAAGAAAGAAAGAAAGAAAGAAAGAAAGAAAGAAAGAAAGAAACAACTGAAGGATGAGAGAGGCAGATCATGAGATGTAGAGTGAGAGGAAAACAGAGAGAGGGAGAGAGAGAAAGAAAGAGGGATAGAGTGACAGAGTGATAGAGAGAGACAGAGATTGCAGGAGAGCGCAAGAGGTCAAGTGAGAGAGAGGGAGGGAGAGAGGCATCATGTAATGGATTTTTACACTCTGAGGTTGAGCATAAGGGTTTCTTTAAGTCTTCTTGCTGAATATTTCGATTTGACTCTGCTAGGAAAGCACTTTGATGGATTATGGTTTTGCTGACATTTCATATTGGTGACTTTTCCTTGTTTTTTATTACAGGGCAAATCATTGAGAATGCTGCTTTTCACTAGGCAAGGTCGGTCTTCAGATCATTTTATTCTTGCGGAAGGGCATTCCAACGCTGCCCACTTTCACTGGAAAACATCCCATTTGTTTCATAGATTTTAACCGCCAAGTTTTAGCAATCTGATGTCACCTGTTTTCCTGAACAGTGTGCAGTTAAAAAAATATCCTGCCGCCAACATATGCTGCACAAAAAGAAACAAAGATCTCATCTATTAGACACACCGGAAAATTCATGGTTGCCAGGGCCGGACTGGCCTATCGGCCATTCGGCCACCGGCCCAATGACATGGGAGTTGGAAATGGCCATGGCCCATTTTGTAAGTCACCCAGGGGCCAGTTTTAAAAAGTGCTTTTATAAGCGTTGACAACATCCATAGGTTGACTTTAAAAGTTAAGTAATGTCTGCCAGGCCGAATGCATTCATGTGCACAGGCACGTTCAGCAAAAAAAGTTAACACCTAGTTACTAAGTGTTCATTTTGCTTCGATGAATGCAGCACACAACAGCATGAGGCAGTGTGCCATCCACCAGTGTGGCTCAGCTAGCCAGAACACAACAGCAGCTGCCTGCAGGTACAGGAGGCAGGGCATCCCCCACTTGGGCCACACTCTCATAGTCAGAACAACAAATGGTGGGAGTGAGGAGACCGGGTCATGTGTGAGTTGCCTGAGCTTGTGTACTTGTTTATTTTTGCAAGCCTGGGGTGGGGTCAGAGCTGGCCTGGGGCTGCCACCTGCCTGACTCCTGCGTGTGACACATGTACAAAGCCATCATGCACATTGGTGTGCTGGGGGTTGTATACGAATTGTTCGTATTACAACTGTTCGAATGACAATTGACCTTTTCACAACTGACCGAATTGTGAAGGTCAATTGTAACATATATGTGGGGGGAAACCCCCCGCAACCCCATCCAACCCAAACCCGCCCAAAACCCCATATATATATATATATATATATATATATTACCAAAGCAATATATATGCGGTCGATTGTGAAAAGGTCAATTGTGACCCTTTAAATTCGGTCAATTGTTCATTCGAACAATTGTAAACAAACAATTTGGGTAATACCGTGCTGGGTGTGGGCCCCAGACTCAGCACATTCTGACAGAGTACAGGAAGGAAGTGCTTTGGCGATGAGGGATGACTGAGTGAGCAGACCTCAAAGCACAAGGCCTATTTGAGCTGCCACCTGCCTGTCCCAGCTGAAGACTGTCTGGAGACACCAAGTACCACCCCACCACATCCACTAGTCACCCACCAGATGGTAATTCAGCAGCCACTGCAAGTATTTTCATGGGTGGTGGCCTAGTACCTGCTTCTTTCCAACAAGTCTGCAACCATTGCAAAAGGATAGAAGAGACTGGCCATGTGTGCTAGAAGAAGGAGTTAAGTGGATGCAGAGAAGTTTTTTTTTTTTTTTTTTTTATTGTTGCATGATTAGTTTACATAAAACCTTATACAACATAAAATACATTCCAAACAAATAGAAAAATACATTTCATTTTATGAACAGAATTTTTTTTTAACACATTTATCAACTTTTAAAATCGTTCCCAGACATCAAATTCCATATGTATTATATACAGATTACATTTCATATACCGTATATCATTTCATATACCATAGGATCAATCTAGTCTCTACTCATTGAATTCCTTATTTTTAGCTTCCAGTTCCTCCTGAATATTAAGTAGGAGTGAATTCAATGCGAGGATTAGGGAGATATTTGCACCCCACATGCAGCGACTCCAGAACAGATTCTTCGACATTTCCCAATCCCCCTCAAATCTATCTGTAAAGTAGAGAGATCTTTTATTCCCAAAATGGGTGCATGTCAGGAGAAGGTGCCTAAGTGTTTCTGTCATGTCAGTCGCTCCACAAAATCGACATGCGAGATTTTTAGAATTATCCTTCGATCCTTTTTCTATATGGTTCCAATGGTAAATTCTTTCTAGAGTGGGCATCTGATTTAGTCTGAAACGCATAAATGTAGTTCTCGCCTTCTGGCAAGGAAATCTTTGAATATATAGAGGAATCGATTCCCTTGCATGCAAAAATTTAGCATACTCCTTGTAGGTAACATGGGACTCAATATCATTTACTGTGTCTACCCAGTCTGACCTAAATAAAGATTTTTTGACTAGTCCCGGTCGTTGAATCAGATCGTCTAAACAAAGTCCCAGCGATTCCAACAAAAAGAACATTCTATCGCTGAAACTCTTAATAGATAGTACCGTCTCCGTTTTGACTACCTTATTCAACAACTCATATAAAGTGTTTATCGGAGATCATATATTTTTCTAAAAGAGGAGAGTTGCCTCCACAAGTATCTGGCTTTAAGTGATATGAGACATAACTCGTGCCGAATAATGGAATTGGGGATTGCCCTAGAAAGGCCCATTGCTTCCTTCCACAGTTTCCCCTGGATCACATTAAGGTATGAACTCAAGTCTTTTGTACAAATGTCCAAACCGTACAAAAGAACCGGTTCACATTTCGCAAGGTAGAATCGTCTAATAGGCAGAAGCGAAAATTTACAGACCTTTCCCCTCAGAAACTTCATCTGATTCTTTAGTTTAGCTGTTTTATCCCCAAGATTCAGTTTCCACATCTTTAAGCTAGATTGGTTGGAAAAATTATAATCTAGATAGGTTATGGCCTGAACCTGTTCCACCGAGTTATCTCCCATCTTCCAGATACAAGGTTTGGCAACTCTTTTCCTAGAAATTACAATCGTTTGGGATTTCGAAGCGTTGGGGGAGAGATTATTCGCCAGTGCATATTGGTAAAAAATATCCATCCTTCTGCGAAGGCCTCTCGGGGTACGATCAAAGAGGATAAAGTCATCTGCGAAGGCCATCCACTCGATAGCCAAGCTACCCAACCTGACCGGAGCAATGGAAGGGCCCTGCCACATGTCCTCCACATCGCTAACGTACAGGTTAAAGAGCGTGGGTGCAAGGGAGCAGCCCTGCTTGACCCCAACCTCAGTATCAACTGCATCAGATAGGGAACCTTCTTGTGATAAGCGTACCCTAACGGAGGTACTCCTATGTAAAAGAGCCAAGATTTGGACAATCTTGCGTGGAACATTCATAGCTAACAATTTTGTCCACAATCTTGCTCTAATAACCCCATCAAAGGCATTAGAGAGGTCCAGGGAAGCCATGTATACATCTCCCATTTTAGTTTGGTGAACTGTATCTCTTAGATGAGCCAAAATCATCCCATTTAGGTCGGTTCCCAAGCCCTCTCTAAAACCAACCTGGAATTTACTATAGCAGGCCTTCCCTCTAATAACCTTATTAAGGTCCCTCAAAAGCAAAATACCAAAGACTTTGCTCGCTGCATCTAACAGTGCTATAGGCCTGTAGTTCTGTGGATTTAGGACATCCCCTTTTTTGTAGATAGGAATTATAATGCTCTGCGACCAGGTTTTAGGGATGGAATGATATTTAAATACATCATCAAATATGGGTTTGAGTAACTTAGCCCACATTTCCGGGGCCGCCTTTATAACAAAGGGGGGAATACCATCGGGGCCCGGTGCTCTAGAAGGTTTGAGCTTATTGATGGCCCATTTGATATCCTCTACATCCCACAAACACTCACTTACAACCGGAGGGCCCAAGTTCACATCCTGTTCCCTAGAGAGATTAGCGGGTAGAGCGAACTTTGCTTTATAAAAGAGAGTCCACACATCCGCTTGAATGGGGCAGTCTAATTTATCTTTAGCAGGCGTGAGTATGGAGTTGATGGTAGACCAAAATTTAACCTCTCTGCCCTTGCATAGATTATACATCATCAGTTGATGTGTTTCGTGATAGTGATCCATTCTAAGAGACTTGATAAAGTTTTTGTAGTTCTGAATTATTTTTTTCTTTTTCAGCCTAAATTCCGCGAAAGGAATAGACGCTTTTTTCAAGACTTTAATTTCCCTATATTTAGTATGCTTGGCTTTTTGAATTCTGGGATCAGCCGCCCGCACCCTCGGTGTCGGCACCCCCAGATCTCTGGCCATACTAATTTTATAAACACATGACAAAATAATATTATAGTAGGAACCTCCCAACTCAATGACATCCCCCCTGATACTTTGAAGCTGCACCTGTGACAAATTTTCCAACACCAAGGTATTAAATTTCTTAATTATTTTCTTATTCCAAGTAACCCTTCTCCCATTGTTTCCCACCTCTAAACCCTGCAACATGGGATTGATATAAATACCCTTGTCGGGGATGAAGAGAGAAAAACATAAGGGAACGTGATCACTGAACTCGACCTCCATATGTGACAGTTTTCCACAAGCTTGCTTCCAGCCATTAGATACATAGAAGAAATCAATTCTAGAGCTCTTACTTCCTCTTTTCCAAGTATGTTTAGGAAGATTCCAATCTAAGGCATGGTCTAAAAGACCCAAATCCCAGTTATCTAAATAATTATCCCACCTTATACCTCTTTTTGTAGTCGTACTAAGAAGTCTAGGTAATACCCCTCTTTCATTAAGCACCGAACCATCGGCACAAGCTGAGTTAAAATCCCCTCCCAAAATAATGCGATTTCCAAACCCTTTCTCGAACCAATTTCCCAAGATTATATCTAGAGAGTCCTTCACTTCCTCAATGTCTACTTTTAGCGGATTCCAATAGAGGTTCAAAAGGAGTATCGGCTCTAAATTATTCTCCCTAGATAGCATAATAGCCAGAAGCCAGTTACTCCTAAATATCACCTCACCTACGAACCCCAAGTAACGATCGATGGCAATAATCAGGCCTCCGCTGGGTCTGCCCAGCTGGCCCCTGGTAGCTACTGCAGAAAAAGTGTAGAAACCTTCTATGTGCATATCTGAAAGCATCATAGTTTCCTGTAAGAAATAGATACGGGGCGTACATAATTTTCCCTTTTATTCAGAAACGTGTTGAGATTGATTCCCCCACAAGAATTCCAAGAGATCACCTCAATCTCTATATAGTTAGGAACACCTCTTGTCTTGTCTAAATGTTTCCAAGGTTTTGAGTGCGGGTTGTATCCATGACCAATCCTGATTATTATTCAGGAGGCTTGAAATCAGTGCCAACCCTGGGCCCAAATTTTCTAATTTATTATTATCAAGTTGAATAATTTGTTTGATTTGACTGTTATTCGGTTCCTGATATTCAAGAAAATTATTGGCCTCTTTCTTATCTGCTAATGAGAGTAGATCATAGCCCAAAGAATTAAGGTTTTTTTCTTGGGCACGCACCATATCTGCTACCATTTCCGAATGAAAGCAACTTACCATTCTGTGGTTGTTGCAGTTAGGAAGAGATATGGCATCTATATCATCTGTTGTTATAGCTCGTAGCACAGGGATCTTTTTAAACAGATTTAAAAGATGAGTTCTGTTCAAGTTAACCTGTGAGTCTGTTATATTATTGTTAATCCAACCCACTATTTTCCCTGTACAGAGCTTAATAGGGGCCTGAATCACAGTAGATTGCTTCTTTGTATGATCTACTCCAGAAGGGCTCATAGCATCACCTTCCGGATCTTGTATTTTTGGGGGTTGTATATTTTGGGGGTTTCTTTCCATAATATTAGTGGTAGAACCACTATCCCTCCCACACGATTCGGTCAACCCCTTAACGGGATGGGTAGTATTACTTATAGCTGGCAGAGTTTCTTGGGAAACCGTGGGGAATTTGACTTGTTGTGTGCCTACAGATGTTCTGGCGTGTTTCGTGCTAATTATTGTGCCAAAAGCTGTCATCTTTGTTTGTTTGGTTTGAATAAGCTCAAATCCACTTTTCAGCAAGTTATTCTTTTCCTTATTAGCATCTATAATAGTTTCCCCACAAGCCACCGGGCCTTTATTATTCTCGCCCTCAACTGGATTCTCTTCCTTATGAGCATTCTTGGGACCCCCCCTAACTTCCGTCTCTTCCTGAAGCGCGATGTTTCTAATTTCTTTTACGGTTGGCATTTCTACCTTTAATTTTTGTATTGGGCATGTTTTTGCTTTTTTTAAGTGTCCTCCCCTGCTTTTTAGATTTATTACGCTTACCCACTGGGGATTGGGGCACCTCATTTATATTATAGTCGGAAATATTCACAGGCACTCTTCCATCATTGTTACTCTTTGCCTCCAATTCCAGCTCTTGATTTGATGATTTTTTCTCTCTATATTTGGTCTTATGTTTGCTTTTTAGCCCTTTAATTGGTGTGGTGTATTGAGGGGATCTTGTATCTTCACTACTGATGTTCAAAAGTTCTATGTCATTAAGGGATACTCTCATTTGCATCTGTGTACTGTGATTATCCAACTCCTGATCTTCGGAGCACCCTTCAGTTGCCATCATTATGACATCCATGAGGGTTGAAGGACTATCGGGAGAAACCATTTTCTTTCCGTAATTATTATTGTTGTCCTCATTATCTTTTTGGCCCTGGGAATCGCGTTCCCCTAGCTCTCTCTTAGATGAAGTGGGGCGGTCTCCTGAAAGCATAACTTCCAACAGAGTGGTAATTTTTGCATCCATGGTAGTTAATCTTATGTCCTGATCCTTTCTAAATTTGTCGCATTGACTCTGTTCTTTAATAATATGCTCCTTCATGGTCTTGCCCTCTACTATTCCCTCCAAAAATGCCAGACGAGACACCAGCTGATTGAAAGCCGCTTGTTGCCCTATCATAGAGCCCGCCATAGTCTCTTGAGACTCCCCCAGCGTTTTCAAGGCCAGATTTAGACTAATGTGTAGGTTCGATAGGAGTGGTAACAAATAATCACCTCTCTCCTTCCTACTTAAACCAGATGTTTCTTGTTTATCTTCCTCTACTACATGGTTTTCTCGTAGAAATTGCTGGGGATCCGTTGCTTTGTCTTCCATTTGCACTATAGTTTCCTCCCCTTTGTCAGTTTGAGTAGAGGCTGTTTTATTGTGCATAGACGAATTGGCTGTTTCTATGGGCAATTTAACCAAAGATTGTTGCGTACCCACTAGTTGATTCCCAGTTATGTAGTTGTTTTCATCACATGGATTTGAGTAAGAAGGCGCTCCCTCCGATAGACTCCTTGCCCCCTTTCCATTATGCACAGATCTACCTGCTGGTATCTCTAAATCCACAATTTCTTTAAGCAAAACACCCGTAGCATCTGCCATAGTAAAGAAAGAGTCATCTAAATCGCTTTCCCCAATAGGTTGATTCGGATTATACTTAGGCCGACTAGAAGTCCCTTTAGAATGAACCCCCCCATCATTTAGTTTAAGGGTTTCTAACCTTGGAGAATTTATGGAAGACTGCACATTATCGTTATTCTCCTTTCCAAAAATGAATGTAGCTGGCGAAATATGTGAAAATTGCATGAATCCGGATGGGTTTATACCCTTCCAAGGTAACGATTCTAAACCTTCTCCAGATTGTGTTTTACTATTCAAAATCTTCCTCTGAAGGGGGGTAGAAGCGTGATAGCGGACTACCTTTTTAGTACCAATAAAACTTTGTTGGAGGCATTCTTCATCTGTAAGTTCCTGTCTAAATTCTGGTTTGTCCCTATGAACCCCATTAAATTCGGAATCTGCTAACTCCATATTCCCATTGCTAGGGGCTACGACATTGGACACTACGAGGTCGGTAGAAGAGGAGCCCCTCTGACCCCCTTCAATACTTAAAATAGACTTTTCTTTAGTCTTACCCACAGCTAAAATAGGGTTAGGCATATTTCCAGTAAAATTTGTGTACACAGGTGCCTCACTTAGCCTCCCGGAGCCAGGTTGAACCTCTATTATTATAGGTGCTTGGTTCTCAACAGTTTCAAACCCACTTCTAAGTGCGGGCATGTTAAAAGTAAATGCACAGATACTAAGTTACTTACAGAGGGGAGCACAGCTCACAGCCTCTAGGTATTAATGATGATATCTCCGAAGTGGCTATGAGTAAAATCAATAAAAACAATAGCTGGGAACAAAAGATATGCGATTAAAAGAGTATATAATGCTTGTCAATTACTTTTAAAATCAGTATCACATATATATAAAAGCATCACCTTGGGAACGCCCGATGGCTTGAGGAGCAGCCAGAGTCCGTCTCTCCTCCCCAGTGTCCAGCTAAGAGCAACAGTTGACCCCTGTAGATAATTCTTAGTAAATGAGACCCAGCCGGGCTTCCTGCGCCACCCCGAGCCAAACAGCAGCAAAACAGTACAGCTAAAGATAGACTGCAACGCCCTTTACTCCGCGGACGGGCTTAACGCCGCAAGGGTGGTTTGGGCTGGTCTATGAGGCTGCACAAAGTCACGTGATTGCCCACGTGATCGCCGGTTGGCTCCGCCTCTTCCCGGAAGCGAGCGTGCCTCAGCAAGAGCCCTCCGTGGCTCGCAGTGCCAAGGATAATGTTTCCAAGTGAACCTTCTTACAGATATAGCAGCTCTCTCCTCCAACAACAAAATACACCGCAATGGCGGTTTGGGCTGATCTATGAGGCTGCACAAAGTCACGTGATTGCCCACGTGATCGCCGGTTGGCTCCGCCTCCTCCCGGAAGCGAGCGTGCCTCAGCAAGAGCCCTCCGTGGCTCGCAGTGCCAAGGATAATGTTTCCAAGTGAACGTTCTTACAGATATAGCAGCTCTCTCCTCCAACAACAAAATACACCGCAAGGGCGGTTTGGGCTGGTCTATGAGGCTGCACAAAGTCACGTGATTGCCCACGTGATCGCCGGTTGGCTCCGCCTCCTCCCGGAAGCGAGCGTGCCTCAGCAAGAGCCCTCCGTGGCTCGCAGTGCCAAGGTTAATGTTTCCAAGTGAACGTTCTTACAGATATAGCAGCTCTCTCCTCCAACAACAAAATACACCGCAAGGGCGGTTTGGGCTGGTCTATGAGGCTGCACAAAGTCACGTGATTGCCCACGTGATCGCCGGTTGGCTCTGCCTCCTCCCGGAAGCGAGCGTGCCTCAGCAAGAGCCCTCCGTGGCTCGCAGTGCCAAGGATAATGTTTCCAAGTGAACGTTCTTACAGATATAGCAGCTCTCTCCTCCAACAACAAAGAAGTGTGGCAGGGAGCAGGATGTGGGGAGGGAAGAAGTAGATGGGTTGAGTGGAGGCAAGAGCCCTGTGAGGCAAGCTTGCATCGTCCCAATGCTTAGTGTGCTCGGAAAGAGGTCAATAGCAACAGACAAGTCCTGCCTTACCAGCTCCCTGATTGTCCTGGAGCCTCATCTGTGGTGCTTCCTGTGTGCTAATATTTAGTAATCAAGCAAGCTGCAATATTATGCATTACGAAGAACCAAATTGCAAACTGGTGACTATCTGCCCCGTCCCCTTTTCCATAAACTATTCTCAAAACTGCCCATTTGCTCATTGACTCGCCATCACCAATTAATTTCTTACATTGGTCGGTCCATATATCAATGGACCACATCCAGACACATGTTTTTTACCCCGTAAGCATCTCTGCAGACCCTCCAGACTTTAATTGAAACTTTTAGCTCTTAATACTTGTGTATGTGCACTCTATTGCACAGTAGCCTGTTGACCGATGCACAATTATTTATCTTTAACAGCTGTTTTCAAACATAACAATGGGGTAGGATTTAGAGAAAGCAAGAAAGGAAAGGAATAAGGAGGAGTGGTAGGAGTGTCGAAACATATTGCGGTTAGAAGGATGGAGGGAAACATGTTGAGAGGATGATGGTAGAGGGACAGGAAGGAAACAATATGAGAGAAGAAGGAAAAGAGGAGAGGAAAGATGCCCATGAATGTAAGGGGAGAGAATGGGAGGGGAAGACGGAAAAAAGAAAGAAACAAAGAGGGAAGGAAGGGATAGAGGGGTGAGGAAGGGAGGAAGGAAGGAACTACTTGCTCCTTCTATCTGACTACAGCAAAATAGAACAGCAGGTTGAGCGCTCTCTGGCGCTGTTGCGATCTATGTGTGATCTGCAGGTAGCAGGTTCAAAGCATTTCATTAATTCACGCTTGATAAATGAGTTCCAACTTTGGTTGGGAATAATTGTATGTAAACATGTTCTATGTACAGTGCTTTGGCAAAAGCGCTATATAAATAACAAATCATTATCAAATGCCAGGGCCATGGCAACTGCCTGGAGTACCTGGGTGTGTTGCTCACAAGTTAAGTACTCACCTGCTTTTGTCGCTCGCGGTGGAGCCAGCCTGCACTTTACAAGTTTGAATCCTGCACCCAAGCCCATTCGTCCTTTCATCTTTCTGAGGTGGTTCATGAACTCTGACCACTATTCACTGGAATAATACCTGCTATTACAACACTTAAAAGCAGGAGGAAACACGTGCGAGTATAAAGTACACTATAAAAGAATGCAAATTATATGATGGGTGGAAGTGGGAGCCTGAATGCAGCGTGTCTGGCGTGGTCAGATGTATGCATTCTGCTTGCTGTGTTGGGTTTCTCACTGCCCTGCAGGAATGCTACAGTATAAAGACTCATTTAAGTTATTGGTAATGTTTGAGCATACATACAACTGGCAAGGTACTTTGTGGTGTCATCATTTGCCTGTATTGCTAATTAAATGCAAATCTATTTTCATTACTGGTGGCAACTAGTAGACATGCCTTGAGTCTGGTCCTGCAAATTAAGTATTTTGTTTAGCTATGTGAAGATGTTCTCTTTTTAGAAAAAAGAACAAAAGGAATGTCATCACTGTTTTTCTTAAGTGTTCGACGCTATTCACAGATGAGAGATTGGGGCACCTTTTTGTTAGGTGAGGCCCGAGGGCCATTTTTTTATAGGTTCCCGGAACTATTACTTGTCCCAGTCCCACCCTGATGGTTGCGTCTTCTTTAGGGAGTGTAGTAAATTGGGAGGTCGTTGAGGGAGCTGTTCTTTTTTTGGTAGAGTTACTTTGAAAGGCACACTTACACAAAAAGGCTCTCCCTTGAGCTCTATCTCTATTTCAGTATTATTTTCCAAGTTTCATTTCTTAGGATTGAGCTGTGCCTTAACACTCCCTTCGTTGGCTCCAAAATGTATCAACAGTCCAGATAACGTGAGGTGTATGTGTGCGATTCCTGGTATCATAAACAGAAGATAAGCATGGCTGTTTGTCATGTGATGGATAAAAGCAGTTGTAAAAAATGTCCTCAAATAACTGCACCAAGAAACACACAGCTAAAAAAAGAATAGCCAACTTTCTCCGAAAGCGGCAAGCCTGCTTCAAACATTGTTTTCATTTAATTTTGTATTGGGAGCGTGTGGAATGTTACTATGGAGCATCGTGCCCGTGTGTGATGTTGTACAAGAATAAGGTTTGAAATGTGCATGATGGGCACTCTGGGGTTGGCAAGGCAACAGAGAACCAACAGGGAGGTAGGCCTTTTCTGAGTCTGGTAAACATGAAAGCATTGCCCTTTCGAACAGGAAGAAGTAGGTATGTTGTCACTTCCCATCGGACGGGTCATAGCCATGGTCTCTTCTGAGTATGTTTTTATGAATCAATGATGAGCTTGAATGTTCAGGTGTGTGGGTTTATTATGAGACAGGCATCAAAGAAAGGCGGCATGTGTTTTACTTGTTAAATCCCTGCGGACCCAACGATCAATTCAACATTTTTAACATATAAAGACCAGTGACGGAGAGCAGGCCCCTAAAGAGCAGTTCAGTTTATAAATAGCCTACCTACATGCACACTAGTTAGTAGGAAAGGTTATGTTGTGCTATGTCTATAGCATAAAGATAACAGGCAAAGTGATTCTTCTATGTCTATGTAGAAGAAATACTATCTCCTAAAATATGCTCTAGATAGAGCAGGAGCTAGTTTGTCTACAGTGTTCATAAAGCGCACTGAGCTAGTAGCAAACAGTGCTCCCACTATTACTCTCGTTATCTTCAATAAATCGGGACGGCTCCTCCAGAATGGGCGGCGGGTCGGCAACCCACCTCCATTATGGTGGAACTAAAGCCAGAGTCCAGTGAGAACCTGAGCACTTCCTCAGCTACTGTGCAACTGAAGAAGTGCTCCTGGTTTGGGCTGTGTTGTGGGGAAACACGGTTTCCCTTTGGGTCCATTAACCATGCTAGGCTTGGGCAATGAGCCATGCACTTCTGAGCATTGCATGGCTCCCTCCCTGCACCTCCTCTGTATTAGGAAGGCCTGGGGAGGTCATCCCGTGCTGCTCACCCTCATTCTCCAGCACCAGGAAGTAGGGAGAGGTGTCTGATTGCTCTCCCTTCTTCCGGACTGGTGGGTTTCCAGGGAGGGCCTTTCCAGAGCAGGAAACGGCAGCCTGACACCGATCCGAGAAACAGTTAAGCATTTTTTTTTTAAGTGCGCAGGAATTCATGCGTGCAGATATGTGAGTGATGGTGTATATGGGTGAGCCAGGGTACAATGCTTGAATGTGTGTGTGAATACATTCAGGTGAGCACTAAATGAGTGAATGAATGTTGCTGATTGCATGAGTGTATACATGGGGAATGTATGCAAGTGAATGAGTGAATGAATGCTGCTGATTGTGTGAGTGTATATATGGGGAATGAATGCAAGAGATTTTTTTTTTAAATCAGTGATTGTTTGAATTTATGAATGCAAGGGGCTCTATGTGTGCCTGGATGAATTTGAATACACCCTCACTCACACATGCATACTGCACTCTGGGTGCAGTGTGTATATGTGTGTGTGCAAGGGTGTAATGCTCTTGAATGTGTTTGTGAATGAATGCAGATGGTTGCTGAATGTGCAAACGAATGAGTGAATGAATGCTGCTGATTGTGCAGAAGGGATGTGATCTAGCAGTTGGGGCTGGACTGCCCCTTTTGGGCTGGGACCAAGCCTGATTTGCATATGGTTTTTCCCCTTCTGTAATGGCTTGGCAGGCTGAAAAATGATGGTCTGGAGGGTTGCCCAGAGCTATGCCCGTGGTTATGATTAATTCAAAACCTTCCAGCCCATCAACTTTTTGTTTTGCTGAAGTCACCTTGAGTGGGACGGGCATGCCCAGACGTGGGTGCCGAGCTTGCTGCGCCTACAGACCCAAGCTACATCTCACTGATGATGCCCAACACGGCCGAAGCATGTCTGAGGATGCTTGTGGTCTCGTGCAGAAGTGATGTGACCTAGCAGTTCGGGCTGTACTGGCACTTTTGCGGTGGCACCAATCCGGATATGCATATGGTCTTTTGGCTTCTGTAATGGCTTGGTGGGCTGAAAAACGATGGTCTAGAGGGTTGCCCAGAGGTGTGCCCGTGGCTATGATTAATTCAAAACCTTCCAGCCATCACCTTTTTGTTTTGCTTGAATACTGCTGATTGCATGGGGAATGTGTGAGTGAACACATGTATTACTTTCCCATAACCTTTATTACTCCTATTCCTACTCTTCCTCATCACATTACTTAATTTAGCCCACAAGTATGTACTGAAATGAGAAAGAGGAACATGGAGGCAATGAATGCTGGTGAATATGGAAGTGAATGACTGCTGCTGATTGCATGAGTGTATGAATGGGGAATGAATGCAATCATTGTGAATGTTTGAATGTGTGCATGCAAGGGGCTCTATAGATGCTTGGCTGCTTGTGTGATGAATACACCCTAACTCGCACATACACATAATGCACTTTGAGAGTGTACTATGTATATATGAGAGTGACGGTTCCATGCATTTGAATGTGCATGTGAATGAATGAAGATGATTGCTGAAATTGGTAGTGAATGAATGCTGGTGATTGCATGAGTGTATAAAAGGGAAATGTGCAAGTGAATGCACAGGTTACTTACTGGTAATCTTCATTACTCCCAGTCTCACTATTCCTCGTCACAGTATGTATGCAAGGTCACCCACCTCAGATGTGAGTACTGGGACAAGGAAGAGGATAATGAATGCTGGTGAAAATGAGAGTGAATGAATGCTGTTGATTGCATTAGTTTATAAATGGGGAATGTATGCGAGTACATTTTTCTTATTCTTTTTTTAATCAAAGTTAATGTTTGGATACATGCATTTGAGGGCTGTATAGGTGCATGGCTGCTTGTGTGATGAATAAGCATGAATGTGTGTGCATGTGAATGAGCAAGTGAATGCTGTGCTTGAATGAGCAATGAGCAAGAGAATGGTAAGTGAATGTGCGTGCTTGTGTTTGCAGAGCTGGAGAACTAATTTTGACAGCATAAGGCGGGAGGCAGGTGACAGGTGTGCATCATTTGTTTTACTTGTCATCTATGATAAATCAAGCCTGATAAGTGTTTAAACATGACAAGTTTGGCATTTTGGTGCAGCCAGTATAGCAATTTCTGACTGTGTATGGCATTTGTTACAGCCATCTATGATAAAGTAAGCATGATAAGTGTTCGTACGTAGCTAGACTGGCATTTTATTTACAGCCAGTGTAGCCTTTTCTTACTGTGGTATGACATTTTTTTGCTGGACTTTTACTGTTATAAGTGTTATTACCTGGTTAGACTGGCATGTTGGTGTCATTTTGGTGCAGCCAGTCTAGCAATTTCTTCCTGTGGCTTGGCATTTTTTACTGGACATCTATGATAAAGCAAACATTATACATACTGCTTTTACGTGTCTACATTGCTGCATCATGTTGTTATGCCCTTTCTTATTGTGTCATAGAATTTTTAATGGCAAAGGCACCAGGAGTATGTTCATACATGGGGATACTGGCATATAGTGGCCAAGTTATTTTTGACATGTTTTCTTATATTATCAGTATTGGCATTTTGCGCAAAGCAAGCCTGAATATGCTCTTATATGGCAGTACCCTACAAAACAGATTTCAAACTGTCTGGATTTGTACCCAATTTTTCACCGAAATATTCATTCTAGCCCATTATTCATATATTCTTCTCGGGGGCATTGCCCCCAAATCTACCTCGCTATGCTTGGTCGCTCTTTTATTTTAGTGTTAAATATTTACACCCCACTAATTAAAACATTCACCAGCCGCCACTGATCCTCTTATGTCTATAGTGCACAGAAAGAAGGCAGTAGTCTGTCATCACATGCTTCGAAATAACGCAAGGCAGAGTAGGAGGGCTGTCTACTTTTGGCCGTTCTGGCACTATGAACATTGCAGAATGACTACCTACTGTCATGTCTATACTATTTAGAAAGCAGACAGTAGTCTTTCTTCTGCGCTTGTAGAAGAAATACTACTATGGTATGTTATATGAATACCAGAAGGCCTTTGTTTGACTTTGTTTTTGCCAGGTCAGGCCAGTAGTCTTCTGGTTACATACTGCACTGCACCACCTATGGACTTGTTGCAAGCCCTCCAAACAGGTCTTTACATTTTGCACACAAAAAATCTGCTTTTCATTAATGAAAACATGAAATAGCTAACTTTTAATTCAAGAGGCTTGTTTTATGTAACGTATAGTCCTAGATGTCCCAGTTTTAAACCCAGGACTACAATTCCTAGAATTCAAAGAAAACGACACGACTGCACTACCAAATCCCAAATGAAAAGGGGCATTTTGACATCCATGGCAATGCCCTGAAGAGACTTTGGGGCTGATTTACAAAAATGTTTTAACATGGGAAAGTCCCATTGAAAACGCTTTTGTAAATCAGGCTCATTTGATTCATTTTCATTGTACTTATTTGTATAGCGCTTCTGCCAAAACGCTCAACTGCAAAATGAGGAAAACACTGTGCAATCAAAGTGAGTAATACACTACAAACATAAGAACAGTAGAAAAGTACAATCAATTATAAGAGAGAGAAGATAAAAGATGTGTTTTGAGGTTGGTTTGAAAGATCCACTGAGAAGAGCATGAACGGATAGATAGAGGAAAAGATTTCAAGTGCTTAGGGGCATGGAAGGCCAAGGAGTGGAAACGCTACAGAAAGGAGGAGCTGGTTCTGAGAGTGTTAGACACTGGAGGGAGAGTAGAGGAAGATTAGTGGATACATTTGAAAACAATAGAAAGGAAATAGTGAAGACGAGACTCGAAAGAAAGGAGGGATGTAGAAAACTAGGTGTATGAAATGGAGGAATGAGAAGGAAGAGAGGAGAGAACAAGAATGAATGAATTATATACAGAGTGAAGAGGGGCAAGATGAGAAGCAGAAAGACAAAGAAGTGCCGAGCAATCGATACAAGAGAAGGCCAGCAGGAAAAAATAAGTTTAGTGGCGTGAAAAGAAAGTTAAGGATGGGCACAATGAATATTAAAAAGAGCATAGCAGCAGGAGCGAGCAGTGGAACAAATGCAGAGGCAAAAGGAAAGAGAGGGGTCAACCATTACTAGGTTGCGCGCTGAAGGGGAAAAAGAGAGAGAAGAGGGGGAAAAGAAAGGGAAGGAGGATGAAGAGGGGGAGGAGTCAAAGTAGCAGGAAAGAAAAGGACCTCCCTTTTTGATGGGTTGAGGTGAAGAAAATGAAACAACATGGAACATTGAACTGCAGACCGGCAGTTAGAGACAGGGGAGTGCAATTTGGCGGAAAAGTGGGAGAAAGATAAGAAGATTTGGGTATCATCAGCATAGAGATGAAATGAGAGATTATAAAAGAAAATAAGCGCTGGGAGTCTGATTATGTAAAGTGAGAAAAGAAGGGGACCATGGATAGACCCTTGAGGGACTCCATAAAGAATAGGACGGAAGCATAGGTTTGGCCAGCCCTGGTGACGGAATAGGAACGATCAGAAGGAGAGGAGTGAAACCACCTAAGAACGGAGCCAGAAAACCAAGGGAGTGTTGAAAGCTGCGGAAAGGCCGAGAAGAATAAGAACAAAAGAAAGCTTAGAGTGTCCAGCAGTGAGAAGATTCTTTTAGACATGTAGAAGAGCAGTCTCGGTGGAGTAGGAAGGACGAAAATCAGATTGAATTGGTGGCAAGAGGGAATGCAGATTGAGATAGGAAGTGACCTCAGAGTATAACACATGCTCTAAGAGTTTGGGAAGAAAAGGAAAGAGAGAGATAGAACGGAGGTGTTCCAGGACACAAGCGCAATGAGAGGGTTTTTCCAAAATGGGAAGGATGAGCACGTGATTGACAAAGGAAGGAATATATTGGGCAGCAGCTGTTTGCAAATGACCTAAACCTTCTAGGGTGATTCTCTGAGATTTTCTGTGTGATCTTCTGCTAATTAGTGAGGCACTATAAGGCAGGAATGAACTGAGCCGCAAGATCATATGCACTGTGCATTTTTGTAACACCTGTTGTTGCAATCAGAGGGGTGTGTGTAACTTCCGTTTGGGTATGGTGGAATGAAACAAATGTAAACATAGTCCACAACTTGGAATTGTTCTTGATTAAAAAAAAAATACAATAATGAATTCTTTCTAGCAGGATATTGGGCATGGAATATTATGGCATCTTTCTGCAGAGGGACAACGTTACTTCGCCAGGTATATTTTTGTCGAATATTTTCAGCTGAAAAAACTCATAGAAAAATATGGGGGTTGGGGGAGACCGGGGATATAAGGGGTAGGGGTTTGTGGGGAATGGGGACTAGATAACAGTGCAAGGGGATTTGAAAGGGACCCCATAAAACATATTTCTTTTATTTCGATGAGTTTTTTCAGCCCAAAACTGTCAGCGAAAACATACCTGGCGATGTTAGAACAAAGAACCCTGTAGAGCGCTCATTGTATGGACGGAGTTTTGATATGAAGAGAAAGAAGGTAGGTAGTTCCACTGACACAAACAATCTTACATGATCCTTTACAGTCAGCCATGTAGTCTTCTAGAGCGGAGGTTATATAGGAGCTGCCCTGAGGGATTTAAATTATATCACAGCCAGGGCAGGAAAAGTACTGAGTACTCCTAAAAGGAGACCAAGGGCACACATTGTGGTGGATTGATTTGCAGTACAGAACTCGACATTATAGTGTCAGGTTGTGTATATATCCACTTGTTGGAACTTTGGACTTTGTGCTGCTTAGACTACGATTAGCCTAGCAGCTAAAAGGTCTGCTTAAGATTTAGGTTTTTGGAACATTTTGGTGGATCATCTCAATGAAAAGTTTATTTGGGCAGCATTACATGTCCCAGGAGGGAGGAGCACTGATAAAGAATAGGTTGTATTCTCTTGATGTACGTGCCACATTTGCCATTGCGATATCCCCAACCACCTCTCTTTGTGTTGGCCCATCCCTGATACCTTTTCCTTAGCTTTTCATTCTTGGTGTTTAGTCATTTCGCCTAGTCCCTGTAGGCATTTTAGTACCAACATCCTAAGACTACCTTTGAATAAAGGCTTATTTTTTTTTGTTTTCTTCAGTCAAGATAAATGTGTTCTCACAACACTTCTGAAATGGGTGTTCACTAGAACAAAATAGCTTGTAAACATATGTGTATTTAATGTTTAATGGATATGCCCCTCCACACCTTGAACCCTTCCTGCCTCTAATGTTTCCCATCCACTGAAGAGGACATTCTTTATTATCATATTTTCCCTTTCTGAATTTGCTTCTCTGCCGCGCAGCCAATTTATCACAATTCACAGCTGAGTTTACCCATCTTCAAAGCAACCGCAAAGCTCCGAGTAAGTTCTGACATATGATCAACCTTATTGAAGCTCCTCTGAAGGAGTGCTCAGAGTAAATTCCTGGAGGCCGTGTCTCCTCCAATATCAAATACTATTTTACAAATACAACCAAACCTAGGAAAAAGGTAGAACTTTCACTTATGGATTTCATCTGTAATCAGGAGCGGATGCAGCGGCATGCCGCTTGGCCTCCGTGCAATGCTCCGCGGCAGACGTGTGCACACTACACATCCACAAACCGAAGATAATCCACAGTTAGAGCAGACGAGCCGAAAGGATTACAAACACACACATACGACAGCGCAGAAAGACATGTCTTGAAAGTCATCTGCATGCGCGTGGGATCCATTTTAAGAAGGCCCTGCAGCTTCTGCTTGGCTCATTTCCTGAAATGCAGGAAGGCATAGGAGCACACAGAGTCTGCATTAAGGGCACATGTGGTCAACTCTGGCACCTTGTGCACGCCGCATTCTGGCCGCAGTTAGAAGACATGAACAGTGACAGATGAAGCGTCTACCTACTCAAACTTGGAACATTGTGCCTGATTCAGTGAAAGCCACGCAAGTAAAAAAGGAAAAGAAAACGCATGTTTTACTTGCTTGCATGATTTTAAGGGATGAGAAGTTCACCTTATTCACTAATGTGACTCGTGCATTTATGTGGGGGGGTCAGGGGGGTGCGCACCTCCTGTGCATACATTTCTGTCAGGCAAGGTATGCTATTCTCCCAGCAGCCCCAGGTATTCTGGGAGCTCGTTCCACATATATAGCAAAACAAGTATTCATAGCTCTGTGTTTGAGGGATACAAGCAGAGTTAGGACAGCAGCTGTTCAACTTAAATATCATGCACTCGATGGCCAGAAATAGGCTGGGACTACCTATTCGGTAAATTCTCGAATCAGTAGAATGTTGTGGGAGTCAACCTGGTCGAACTTCATCACACCTGTATAAGAAGTTCAACAGATTTCGACCTCATTTGCTATAGCAGAGCACATGTGGCTGGAGTTGTGTTTTAGTCGTAGGCTACTGTAAAAGAGGCAAGAGGTGGATGCTGGAGTCAGCCTTATGACATTTAGGGGTAGGGATAATAAGAGGGGGTGTAGATAGAGAAGTTGAGTAGGAAGATGTGTGGGGGGAGTGATGGGGATCAAGAGAGTAGGATTTAGCGCAGGCTTTGTTAAGACTGACACATTCTGGTGTGAAAACAACACTAGGAATATACATGTTAAGAAGCAAGCAGTGGAACAAAATCTGGCGACATCCTTAATTGTCAAGGTTTACTGATCAAAATAACCTACTATACACAAACAACTTTCAACCGATTAGTACCATAAAAGAGTTACATTACAGTCATTTCCTAACAGTTGAAATAGTTGTTTCTGGACAAACAACTGTTGAGAAAATCTACTACTCTCATTGAGAAACTTAAAACAAGACTTTGCAATACTCAGACTTTACAAAGATGATTATCTAAGGTTTCCCTACTTAGCAGACAAGATTTACTGAGAAATGAAAATAATGAACTCCCCTCTGGGTCTTGAACAGGTGACTGCATGTAAAATACTAAGACAGAAAATTAAGAGTATCATTAAAATAAAGTGACCATTTGCGAGCATAATGAGTTCAGTCCTAAATTGTTCCCTGAACCTCCCACCCTTGCTGATGGCACCAGAATTTGATTTTGGGAAATACAATTAAACAGACATTTACTAGAATAATTATTTCCTTCAATGATTAAACTAAATGTAACTCTACAAATGTAAGTAATGGGTCACAAGGTGGGATTTGGTAGGAAAGACCCAGATATTTCTATAGGGCCAAAGGTTTGGGAAGGCCCAACAGTTGGGGGGAGACTGGCACGTTAGGCTCCCGGACAACTGGCCAATGGGGGCACTGCAGTAGGCCTATTTGCATCCATGTAACTGCTGTCAATGAAGAATGTAGAGATTGCAGCAAGCTGCACTAAAAGTGGGAGGTGTGCGGGCCACGGGATGGGTGTGCAGACAGCAGGCAGGGAGTGGGATGGATGGAGGACCTTCAGGTAAGAGGCAGCGCTCAGTTGCCCTCGTAACAGGGGATAGGTGTGGGGAGAAGGGGGAAAGGAATGGCCAGCAGCAGACCCAGGAGTGGATGGGGAACGTGCCGCCCCTCATCGTCTGTGGCGAGCTTTCCCTTGCCTGTGAGATTGCCTCTGCCTTTGGTGATCTTGTGCCAGTGGATCCAGAGGGAGCAAGAACCTGCAGGGCGTGTGGAGTGCAGCCTTGTAGTGGTGGGGCGATGCGGGTCAAGGAACATGCCCCTGTAGGGTGTTCATTGGGGGTTTCCCAAGTGTAGGATCTATTTAGTGGGTGGCTCTGCCACCTCCAGCCCATGTTCGGGGAAGTTGCCTAGGGTGGGACTAAGATAGCCCTGTGGAGACATATCTCTACCAGGGTCGTCTCCAGTCGGTGCACCAGAGTGGTTTCAGGTTGGTAGGCCCCTCGGGTGTCAGGGTAATGGAGGGGCTTAAGTAGCAGGGTGAATTTGTGGTGCATAAAGTACCTCAAGGAAGTAGTTCAATGGGGAGGGATGTTGGAGGCTGCCTACAGGAGGGAATGTAGGAGGGGGGGAAAGCGGAATGGCCGAAATGGCTGACGGCCCGCATAGGGCCCTCGGGGTGGGTTAGCTGTCAATTGACATACAGAGATGTGGACACTTGTGGGCAGGAATGGGGTTTGTTCTAGGAGAAGGGGATGCAAGGGTGACAGTACTATGTGTTTGCAGGGTGCCACAGCAAACAAAGGGGAGGGGATGGCGCAGTGTCGGTGGGTTTTGCCACGGTACGGCAGGTTTGATGGATGGGAGAAGGGAATATGTAGGGGCTCTAAACAGAGGGGATGGAGTTGTGCGATCTGGTCTATAAAGTAGTGTTAGGGGAAAACACAGGTAGAGAAGGGAAGGGAGGGTCGCAGGCAAAGGTAAGGGGGGTGTATACACCAATGGGCTAGGCAGAGAGTGGCCGAGGGGGACCGGGAAGGCCTCTATTCCACACCCCAGATTTCCAGTGAGATGATTGGGGCTGACGTCAGGATGACACCCCCCCAAAAGTAGTGGCATTGAGTAGAGGGCAGAAGTTGGGAAGTCCACCCACAACAACAGTGGTGATGGAGAGGAGGTTAGCATGCTCCCCCAGGGGATATCCAGCATGCAGGGGTGGACACCACCCCCCTTCAGGAAGGAGGATTGCGAGCATGAAGAGACAATTGCCATGGAGCAAAGGGAAGTGGACTGGGGCTGTAATGGGTCAAGTTGCGAAGTGGAGGTGTGGTGTGGTGATTGACGAAGGGGACAAGGGGGACATGTCTGGTTTGGTGGGATGAGGTGATAGCAGAGGACACATAAGGGGTTGTGTGCTTTGATCAAATATGAAGAGGGATCCAGTCTAGCTTGGCAGTTGCCAGGAAGTGTGATGGAGAGCATGAGGCTGGTAGGATGGGCAAAATGTGCTGTTAGTGGGCAAGGATGACTTTGGAGTGGAAAGCAAAGCTTTTCCCACTCCTTTTTTTATTACAAACCCACGCCAAAATTACTGGCAGGAGCGTAATATACCAGACCACTCCCCTTACCATAATGCAATATTCAATAAAAAAGACTCAGATTTATAATGGCCATCAAACATTTCCTAAAAGTTCAAATGTAAAGGTACTAAATATAAAGTAAGTGTGGTGAACCAGAAGAAGGATTCGGACTAAGTGATAAAATCTTTAAGGTTTGTATTCAAACAAAATGAAAATGCCTTTCGAGCCCTAACGCTATGACGGAAGTTCCCTGCCTACCAAACTAAAAGTAAGGGTGCTCGTCAAAGTCCAAAATAAATAATCCTTATTCCAAACCGTATTAGCCATCTGGCCCTACCACTTAAGACAACCCAACAAAAAAGGAGGCCAGAGCAATAACCTCTGTCTTTGGCTTTGTACTGGACTAATTACTTGGATCCCTTTCTCAGAGTGTTGTAAATGTTTTTCAGTTTCTCTCAGTACAGTCTTCCACCCCTCTGCAGGTTCTGTATGCCAAATCTCAATTCCAAATGGTTTCTTAACACAATTCCACCATTTCTAACTCAGTACTTGAAAATGTTCTTGTTTTGTGCTTAAAGACTGGAACTCTTCAGGTACTCTCTCTCTCCACTCCACTCTGCACCACCACTGAGTCTTTGAAGGCAGTGGTGCTGCAATCAAAAGTTACTCCCAGAAAGAAACAGTAATCCAAAGTTTTAAGGGGTCTTAGGTCCAACAACACTCTGCTTGCACTCCGCTGCGCTCCATGCCGCCATGGAGTCTTTGAAGGCAGTGGTGATGCATCAAAAGTTCCTCCCAGAAACAGTATTACAAAGGATTCAAAGCTCCTAGGTCCACCAACGTCAGCACTCTGCTCGCACTAAATAAAATTAACAACAGTCTTTCTGATTCCCATGTAGGCAGATAATGTGCTGTGGACAGGGAGTTCCTTGCAGGAATAGAAGTCCTTGTCCCCAAGAGGAGAGTCAGTACCAGTGAGGTCCCACTGGCCCAGACCCCTAGTGGGGGGGGGTTCTTGCTGAGCAGCCTCACCTCCATAGCCTCAAAGGGCTGTCTCTCCTTTGGGCAGAAGGGACAAATAGTCCAGATGCGTCACAGGACCTATGCTTCAAGGTAACAGTGTACACCTTTATTCTGCATGTTTTGCTGTCAGAGAAGGAGGACATGGAGCAAACATTACAAGGAGAAACTGTGCAAATGTACAAGGATGTTTGGAGAAAGAACACAGGCAGCAGAAGACATAAACAAGCACATACTTGTCGATTTACACTGGAAATGTCAATTTTGAGACTGAAGGCATGAACGAGCCTACGGGGAGGAGATGCTGTGGAAACCATCCTCAAGGACTCTGGTATTTTGAAAAAAGATGGTATATCAAAAGGAACAGACAGCGGGCCATCATCTGCACAGATGCTTGATGCTTGTTTTATGGACACTGCAATTTTGGGAAGGGATGATTTCAAGGACAGTGTTGGTACAGTAAGTCGTCTATGTGGCCAGTGACACTTGATATGATATGATAAGCCATTTATAACGCGCTGGTACACAAGTGTTTCTAGGTGCGACAAGACAAGGAGGGTGAAGATAGAGGGAGGACAAGACAAATGATCTGACTAGGCTTTGTGTCATTCAGATCGTGCAAGTGCTAGAACGAGAAGTGCAAGGGGAAGGATAGGAGGGGTGCAAGGGAGAGGGGAGGGGATAACGTGGCAGCAATGTTCTGAGTAAGTGCAGCCAGGGCAGCGCGGCTCTGAGTAGTGCAAGGAGAACAAGGCACTGTAAGGTTACAGTTACAGCCCCTATGTGCGTGGTAGGTCTGGAGGCAGTGCAAGGGTGACTGATCAAGGAAGGTACCCAGTGTACTTTGAGGGTAGCCAAGCAACCAGTTGGTAAAGCAGACAGGTAGGTCCGGTAGGCCAGCAGAGGAGGGAGAGAGAGAAAGCAAGGCAGGAGAGGAACGTTTTGAGCTGCTTCCAGAACTTCAGGTGGTCTGTCTCAAGTTTGAGAGGGGAAGGGAGGCCATTCCAGAGGGAGAAACCTGCAGAGGCGAGAGATCTACCCCCACTCTCTGCCTGGAGAAGCGTCTAACCCTTATAGAGTTGGAATTAGCTGAGTGAAGGGCTAGAGAAGGAAGGTATTTTGGAAAAAAGCATTGGACGTAGTGTGGGCACCAGCCCCAGAAAGCCTTGTGGACAATGCATAGGGTCTTGAACTTGATCCTTGCAGCCACCGAGAGCCAGTTGAGCTATTTCAGGGCTGAAGAGATATGGTTCCTGGGCTTGAGGCCAAGGATAAGTCCTGCAGTCCTGTTCTGGATTAGTTGCAGAGGGCGGAAAGTAGAGGAAGGCAGATTGAGGAAGAGGCTGTTGCAGTAGTCCAGCTTAGAGAGAACCAGGGATCTGTAGACAGTGAGCTTCTGAGGGAAAGTGAAAACGGGAAGAGTCCCTTTGAGGAGGTGCACCTGGTAGTGGGACTTCTTGGTGACATCGAAGATTGAGGAGAGAAAGAAAGAGTGCAGTCGAAGATGACACCAAGGTTTTTTGCCTCACAGGAAGGCTAAAGAAGAGGGCCCAAGGCAGGCAGCCAGAGTGAGGGAGAGAAAGCAGGGGTAGGGGTCCCAATGAGAAGGATCTCCATCTTACTGGCATTATGCCAGAGATTGTTGGAGGTGCACCAATCCTGAATCGTGGATAGACATTCAGGAATGAGAAAGCGAGGAGGCAGAGGGGAGCCTGAAGGAAAGCTGATTGCCATCCGCATGACACTAAAAGTTAGAGGAGAAGGTAGAGATCAGGTGGGCCAAAGGGCCCAAATAGAGGTTGAATAACCAGGGTGAGAGGATAGAGCCTTGGGGAACGCCACAGGTAGAGAGAGAGGTGGTGGAGAAAATGGGACCAAGTTGGACCTGGGAGGGGCAGTCCAAGATGAAGGAGATCAGCCACTTCAGGGCCTAATCCATGTTGCCCAGATTCTTGTGTGAATTGGTTGTTGAAACACTAAGCTGCCCACCAAAGTGTACAGTCATAGAGTCTATAGTGTGCCTGTGCCTGTCTTTGACTGAAAGAGAAGCATCTCAGTATCTATTACATATAAATGCATATTGAACAACTCACAATTATAAGAAATACCAGTGACTTCATTGCTGAAGACGATGGAATGATATACCCATAGCCAACACAGCAGGTCAGATGGTTATGATAAACCTTTATCCAGTACTAGTCAGATACCTTAAAGTGGAGGAGAGTTATTTCAAAGTGCATGTGGTTGGGAAACAGAACTCTGCTGTGACAGAGCAGCCCTAACCAGTTGCTGATTTGATGGGAAGATGCCATTGCCTTTGATGCTAATACTTTTTCGGGGGCCTATTTTTGTCATGATCACAATCATCACTTGTCAAAAGTTCTTGGGCTTTTTCACAGAGCAGAGCTTACTCCCAAATTTCACAGGCTCTTCCATAGTTCACTGCAACGGTCGACTGTGTGGAGTCTCCATGAGCGGACAGTCATAACCCAATGACTGCCTCATTCCATCACCCCTGCACAGTCATCTACAGAAGAGAAAGTTGTGCTGCAGCAAATGCCTCTCCAAAGCAGCCACATTTGTCATGGAGTCCAGCTGCCCCTGACTGAGAGGCACCGGACCGCACAGGAAGCATGCGGCTGCATGCCACATCACCAGGTCCAATGGATTCTGCCCAAATGCAAGAGCTGCCAGTGGCATGATGCCTCCAAACGCTTGACGGGGCAGCAAAGACTACAAAATCCTGCTGTTGCCCACAGTGGCAGGTGGGACTGACAGTGACTGGGCAGGGTTTGTGTAGTTGAGGGTTTCCTGCTGCTTGGCACAGGGTGGATGTCGTGCTTCCCCATGGCCCTGGGAGGTTTCAGTGCCCACTTTATCACCGCTGCTGGAGTTGTCAGTGATTTCAGCCAGATCACTGGTGGGATCAGTGGTGACAGGATACTCATTTGCCATGTAAATCCCGTTCTTCCACCAGAAAATATGATTGCTCATCGCTGTCATCCGCAGAGCATTGCATTTGCTTTTCGGACCCACCTCTGTCTTCAACTTGCAGAAGAACTCACAATGTTCACCCTTTTCAGTCTTTCCAGGGAGAAGACAATGAACTGCTGCACCCCGGATCATGATTGCTGTGTGAAGAGTGGGAGGTTGTTGCTCGTTGAGACTCAAGTTCATGACTGTCCCTCTTGGCAGTGGCAGGCGCATGGCAAGGCTCCTCCCCACCACTGCTTCGTCCTCCTACTCTACTCTCTCCTCCTCAGGTAGGCCTAACAATTTCTGGGGCAGCTCCGACACCTGGCCCTCCCCCTGAGGGCTCTATCTAAAATTATGCTCCTGTGCAATGACCTCCCCCTCATTTGCACTCTACTCCACTGACAGAAAGCGACTTGATTCCACCCAGGCAGGACCTGTCTCACTTTGCTCCATGTTGTGTGCAGCAAATGCCCCCTCCTGCCACATGAGTAACACCAGTGACGTCTTTATGGGAGGGCAAACGGGGCTCGTGCCCAGGGCCCCCATCTTGAGATCCTTCGATGGGGGCCCCCACCACTTTGGTGGGCGGTCAGGGCAGGGAGAAGACCTAAAAAAAGTGAACCTGTTGTGCAAACAAAACGATTTGTTAAAACACATTGTGCCACATTACGACCCTGGCGGTAGAGTGATAATGGCGCCAGTAGTGCTGCCGGCGCCGTTATCACTCCACTGTCACATTACGGCACAGTTACGACCAGGTCAGACCAGACGTGCAGAGTGGCACCCGCTAGCAGAACAGGATGGTAGCAACGGTCCTGTTACGAACGGGTCCGTTGTTACCATCTTTCCCATTCCCATTGAGCCCTATGGGGGCTCAAAGGGAATGGGGACGTACCGGGTCTGGGTCGCGTGAATGGGAATTACCGGGCCTGCAAAGGTCGGAATGGCCCGGTTATTCCCATTTTGCGGGACCCGAACCCGAGTTTGCCGGTAGCCATGCTGGTAAAAACGGCATGGCTACCTCCAAACTCGTAATGAGGCCCATTGTTTTTCTACAAAAATGCATGCGTTTGTTTAGAAAAGAAAGGAGCGGTTGGCCAGGGACGTCATTTCACCAAAATGCCAGGGGTAGCAGAAGTGACGTCAGGTGACTTCTGATGACATCCCATGAAGTAATGTTATTTGACCCCACCCCGAAGTGACATCACCGGAAGCGATGGAACACAACCTTTCACTGCTTGACAAAACAGGAAGTGGCATCACATAGCATTGTTCCTAAGTACACTACGATAAATATGGCTACGATATAACTGTCATGTGATATACATTTCATACAAGAGTGAATCATCATATCTATCGTTAATATCAGTATGTATAGGCCCATATTACCAAATTACTGTGAATGTAAGCAGTTGTCCAAGGACAAATGATAATGGGCCTCATTACGACCCTGGCAGTAATCGCACGTCATTACCGCCATGGCGTAATGAGCGTTTACGCCGTGGGACGATGGCGTAAAGAGCGCCACATTACGACCCATCGCGCACGAGCATTACGCCATGGCGGTAATGCAATTAACGCCATGGCGGAAAAGGCCCCTACCGGCATCGTTAAGCGAGCAAGGTGCACTTACGCCACCGTAAGTAGCGACCACCGTAAGTATCGGCCACCGTAATTAGCGGCCACCGTAAGTAGCGGCGGCCGTAATTAGCGGCGGCCGTAAAAAGTCGAACCGGAAATAGCGTCATCGCGCCGGAACGGGAAACAGCCCGTCGGCCATCTTGAAAAACACAATCCATCGCCATCCTACCAAACAACACCAGACCCAACCCTGACACCTGTCCCAACCAATCACCCACCCTACCAAGTACCCGAAAATGCCTAAATGTGTGAAAAAGGCATGTGACCGCCAGCGCCAGGAGAGATTCAGCCGGGAGGAACTCTGCATGCTTGCGGAGACCCTGCAAGACAACGCAGGTGTCGTTTTCGCCCCGGACATGACCAGGACAGCGATCGGGAAAAAGAAGGCCATCTGGGCCCTGGTGGCTGAGCGCGTCAGTGCGGTGGGGACCGTACCCCGCACCCCACAGCAGTGCAGGAAGCGCTGGGATGACCTACGCATACGGGTCAGAGCCGTCATCTCAGCAAACCGCAACCTTGCCCTGGGTACCGGTGGAGGGTCGGAATCCCCCCTGAAACTCCAACCGTGGGAGGAGATCTGTGCAACCACGATTGGCATGGAGTCCATTGAAGGCGTCGGAGGGATGGAAAGGGGAGCTCCGACATCAGGCGAAGAAGGCAGGTGCCTCAAACAAGACATGCCATAGTCACAGCAGTCCAATCATGTGTAGCACTAGGTTGCCCTAGAGTGTAAATGCAACACATATCAACACTGCCCATAGCCACATGCGAGCACCACCCTGCATACACTGCTGGCACCCGCATACCTGCATCCACATTCCACACTAAAAGGAGACAACCTGCATGGCACTGCCTGAAATCTTCCACTTCCACTGACCACAATAATGTCAAACATTTCATTCCAAAGTCCGCAGACCCATCAATAACGCCCTCCCTCCTTTGCTCCACCACAGGCACAGAATCACACCCAGAGGACCAGGACACCCCTGCGCCAATGAGGGCCAAGAAGGCCATCAACAACGTCCCTGCACCCTCAACCTCAGCTGCAGTGAGGCAGACCCCACAACAAGCAGCTCCCACTGCAGGCATACCGGAGGACCCACCGGCAAGCACCCCTGTTGGCAGCAGGCCAGCAGCAGCTGCTCCACCTCCACCGACATTGCCTGCCACAGGAGGCAGGGGGTCAGCGGCCAACAGCAACATCGGGGAGACAGCTGCAACAGCTGCATGTTCAGACTCGGACATGGAGCACGAGGTCAGAAGCCCCACTGACCAGCTACATTCCCCCTGTTTCTCAGACGCCAGCCCCCATGAGGGTCACTCACAGGGGCACACAGAGGTAGAGGAGTGGCCATCCACCCCATGCCCTGTCCACACTCCACAGGAGGGGAGCAGCCCCTCCATCACTCCACCAGCACTGGCCATGGGCCAGCACGGCCAGCAGTCCCTCCAGGACATCACTCAACGGCAGCATCAACTGTCCGCAATGCTGGATGAGCATGCCGCGGAATGTGTGGGGGCTAGGTCTAGCATTGAACAGGCCACGGAGACCCTAAGGGCCGAAGTGGCGCAGAGCACTGCCACCCTGAGGGATGCCATGCAGGCCATGTCCAGGGACATCTGTGCAGAACTTGCGGCCTTGCGTCGTGCGGTCACTGGCCTCACCCACACACAACAGGACGTGCATGCACAGGGGCAGCCAGGGACATCCTCCACTGCCAGTTCTGCGCAGAGCAGCCCCGTGCGACGTTCCGGTCGTAACCTGCGCTCCACAGCCAGGGGTGCCCCGGGGGCCGGCAGAGGGGGCTTGTGACGGCCTGTGGCCACTGTCACAGGCATCTGTTGACACCTGCAGGGGGTGTGTTGGGGTGTGCAGGGGGGAGGTGGGAGGGGGTGTGTTGGGGTGTGCAGGGGGGAGGTGGGAGGGGGTGTGTTGGGGTGTGCAGGGGGGAGGTGGGAGGGGGTGTGTTGGGGTGTGCAGGGGGGAGGTGGGAGGGGGTGTGTTGGGGTGTGCAGGGGGGAGGTGGGAGGGGGTGTGACACGACAGTTCATAGTTTCAATACACTTTTTTCTTTCCAAAAAAGAAATATGTGGACATTTTCATTGCGTATGTGTGCTTTATTGGTGTACAGTCCACAGTGTGCATGTCCCAGGGACACACAGTGCCCCAAGTGCAGTCTCCATGCGATAAACACCAGCCGTGTGTGCTAGAAGCAGTGGTCGATGATACTTTGGCGCATGGCACGCCCCTCCTGTGCTTCGCCTCCTCCATGGGGTGCCGCCCCATCTGCACCCTCCTCATCCTCATCGTCAGGTGGTTGCAGTTCTGCATCAGGGGGCAGGGGCACATTCCGTCTGACGCACATATTGTGTAGCATGACACATGCCATGACGATCTTTGCCACCTTCTCATGGCCATACAGGAGTGCCCCACCAGACCTGCTGAGGCTTCGGAACCGTGCCTTCAAGAGGCCGAATGTCTGCTCTATGACCACACGAGTACGTGTATGTGCACGGTTGAAGTCCTCCTCGTGCTGGTTCTGCGGGTTCCGGACTGGTGTGAGGAGCCACCTCTTCAGGGGATAGGCTGCATCACCTGTATGTAGGCGAGAATGTATGTGTCAGTCATGTTGTCTGATCAGGAACATGATGTTCCACCATGGCTCGCATCCAACTGTTACTTTGGCTCACTTCTACATGCACTGATTGATTCACACAATGCAACCAGTATGTGCTCATGGCTCCCATGGCCTGTTTTGCATGCCATCACCCAATGTATGCAGAGGGTTTGTGTGCATTGTGAGTGCCCTTCCTCTGTCTCCGTTCCCTGTGTTACTCACAGCCAGGTGGAGTATGCATCACCCCCCCCCTTTCTGCCAGGTGTAGTATGCATCATCCCCCCCCCTTTCTGCCAGGTGGAGTATGCATCATCCCCCCCCCCCTTTCTGCCAGGTGGAGTATGCATCATCCCCCCCCCTTTCTGCCAGGTGGAGTATGCATCATCCCCCCCCCTTTCTGCCAGGTGTAGTATGCATCACCCCCCCCCCTGGTACGTCATTCACCTGCCCACTTCCATGACATTGCACTCACCGAGTAGCCAGGATCTTGGCCCTGCATGTCGCTCCATGTAGCGTGGTATAGTGGAGTTCCTCAGGACCAGGGAATCATGGGTTGATCCGGGGAATCGGGCACAACAATGTGTGATGATCTTGTTGGAGTCACAGACCATTTGCACGTTGATTGAGTGGAACTGTTTCCGGTTGCGGTACGGTACCTCCATGGCACGTGGAACCACCAATTCCACATGGGTGCAGTCGATGGCACCAATGCAACCGGGTATGCTGGCTACTGCATGTAAACCCACTTTGGTGTTTGCAATCTCCTGGGCAGCCCGTGGTAATGAGATGTGCTCGTCTGTGTGCTTGAGGAGGGCATCGAGCACTTGGATGAGTGTTCGTGAGAATAATGGTTGTGAGATGCCATGCAGGTGCCCCACTGTGTGCTGGTAGGTGCCTGTGGCCAGGAAGTGGAGTACGGCCACTACCTTCAGTAGGGGGGGGATGGCGGTTGGACTTTCTATCATGCTGACGATGTCGTTGTGTGTCATGTCTACGATGGCGGTGATGGTGTCCCGGTCCAAACGGTACAGGGTGTGGATCTGCTCAGCAGTGAGGTTGAATGGATTGGCTCTGATGCGTGGGATTGGGGGGATTCCTGCGTGGTGGCACTGGCTGTGCTGGTGGTGCTTGCTGGGCCTGCCTTGCCCTCCTTCTCCTCCTGCGTCTCCTCTGTGCTGCCTGTTGTTGTTGTTGCTGTTGTAGCACATGCATTGCTATCAGGTCCTCCAGCCCCAACATTGCTAGTCGTATTGGTATCATTGTGGAGTGTGACTGGGTGTGGGAAGGGGTGGGGTGTGCTCTTTTTGTACTCCCCTGAGTCTGTATTGCCTTCACCTGTGCTGTTTCTGTGAACCTGTGTCAGCTGCATTCACTTAACATGGCCCTTTACGGTTGGTTCGCGATGGCGTTATTTGCACCATGGCGGTAAGGTACTTAACGGCCTGGGTGATGGCGTTAGGTGCATGTCCGCTTGGGTCGGCATTTGCGTACCTTTCCGCCATGGCGCTAAGTACGGTGTGGGCGGTCGCGTGCGCGCACCCTTAGCGCAGTTAGCGGCAGCGTTAACTACGATGCCGCTATTGGCTTCGTAGTTAACGGTCACGGGTCATGATCGGACCTGGCGGAAAACGATGGCGGTAACCATTTACCGCCATCGTTTTTCACTTAGCGCCAGGGTCGTAATGAGGCCCAATGTGTTATTATATAGCACTTACACTTAAGCGCTATATATAGAACAAAAATACCTACAATATCCCCCAACCTGTGTTGGTACTCATTTATTTAGAGCTCAAAAGGATGAATGGCTGAGTTGGCCTTGCTGGGATTCAAACCGGCAAACTTTAGATCACACAACCATTGCAGCAGCAAGCACTCAACCCACTGAGCTATTTTACCAGCTATAGCTATCTCACCGGTTATAGTAAAATGAGCAATTACATGTCTGAGTGTTCTCAAAGTCAGAAAGTGAATTGCACTTTGTAGTGGATACCAATAAACTGGTAATGGTAATTGAGATTTAACAGCAGTCCAGTTCATCTGCAGGTCTGGTACAAAGTTGACCAAATGTCAAGCCTGCGTGGATCTACTTTTCAGGCTTCAGGGGTTTGCAAAAAACATACCCGTGGAGGGTTTATAACTGTGTATTAAAGAATTTAGAGTAGCACAGCTAAAGCCGAGCACTCATATGGCATCCCGTACTCTGGGCACTTGTTACCTCATACATGCAAACAAACATCCTGAACAGCATGCCAGGGAGATCGGAAAGATAGACACATATTACAACAAAGCATTAACTGTGGCACAATAAAATCAAGAGCCAATTCATCAGCTATGGTCAAACATTTCTACACTGTACATAAGCTTTTATGCACAAGGATTTTGTCAAGTGACCGAGGACACTCATATGGAATGTCTTGTGATGATCGTAACAGAGACAGTGGCAGAAAAAAAAACATGCTATAACTGCAACTTGCGAAAAGCAAAATACATAGAGTTTTTGTCTGCATTGTGAATTTGAGGTGTTTAAAAACAGTCTAAATCAGTGATGCACCCCCTGTAGTCTGCCTAAAATAAACCTTTAATGAGTCTAGCAATTATTGTATTGAATTCCAGAAAGACTTCTATTCCTATTCTTTCTTATTTAGGGTGACTGCTCAAAGTGTTACACTTGTGGAACCCCCTTTTTTTTTAAGAGGCCTGACCAAGAAAGCCAGCCCCTCCAGAAACATAGAGCCACATGTGCTGGCCAAAGCCCAAGACCTTCCATCGACTCCCAAATGACCCCCAAATGATGTCCCTGCAGTTGGCTTTTTGCTGATTTAGAGGGTACCCAGACATTTTACTGAAAATAAAACAGTGGTAAGTTTCACCAAAAGCCAAAATACCATAAAAATACCAAACATGTTCATTAAATATATATGGTAGTGGGGTAAGGGGTTAAAATGGGTGTGGGTGGGGTTGGGGTGGGTATAAAATGATACAAAAAACAGGGGGTTTTCAGGGTGGACCGCCACCCCAAAAAAAAAAGAACATTCTTCATTCTTTGGGTATTCTGACCACTCTGAAATCTACCACTCTGTTTTTACCTTCGGTAAAATCACATATAGCCATTTAGAGCTGAGGTAAATGCACTGGTTTGCTGTGTGGCAAAATGGCAGAACTTTCAGAATGTTAACCTGACTTACACTACAAAAATATGCTTTCCTCCAGCCCAGGTTCCAATAGTGATGCACACTTGAGTTGTTTATAGTAATGTGCGCTCGTGCCCCTCATAGACTATGATTATTTATTTTGGGATACTTTATAGCGCTATCTACAGCGAGTCCTTTTGAAGAACCTGAATAGGAAAACACATACAAAAATACGCACATATTTACCCCAAAATAATTGTTTACTCTGCTCGGCTTCTCTGTCGGATCTCATTCACTTTTTTTGTTTACTCGGCTAGGCTTCTCTGGTGGATCTCATTCACTTTTTTTGTTTACTCTGCTCAGCTTCTCTGGTGGATCTCATTTACTTTTTTTGTTTACTCTGCTCGGCTTCTCTGGCGGATCTCATTCACTTTTTTTGTTTACTCTGATTGGCTTCTCTGGCGGATCTCATTCACTGTTTTGTTTACTATGATCGGCTTCTCTGAAAAATCTCCTTCACTTTCTTTTCCTGCCCTCTTTATCACACGTTATCACCAATATTACGGAACATAGATTTTAATCAGTGCTGCCCTGCAATGTGTGACTTGTTAAACACTGAAACACCAGCAATGGGCTGGCTACTTTCATCTTATCTTCATCATGCACTAAAGCAGAGAAGCACTTATTATCAGCTGTATAATAAGTATGATTCAATGCCGTAGATGTTATGCTCTTTTGTAATTCATATTCTTGTATTATGCATGTGTACTTGTATCTAGTTTGAATGTTTTAAGGAAACTGTAATCCGAAATAAAAACGACTTCACTTGACTCTGTACTGGTTTCAAAACGGCTTCTCCTTAATCCACTAATTTTCTGCAGTTAATATAACATGACTAGGAAAGGTGTAATCTATACCTATAAGACTTATTGGTCAATACAGTGCTGTTTCATTTGTGAGTTTGCTATTACACTACGGGTGTGGGAAGAAACAGTTTACGGCAAAGAAAGAGAAGATAACCTGCATAAATTGAGCCCACCTTTCCATGAGATTCTGGAAGATTTCTGTCAGAAATATATTGGGACTGGTCCTTTTTCTTTGACAAAGTGGTTGATTGACACCCTCATTTTTTGGATGTAGAAAGGCAGTTCTCAAAGTTAGGAATCGACATGTGTAGATGTTATGCTGAACACTTGTATTACCCCAAGCACCATTACATTACTTCCTTGCTGGCTCAATTCTTATTTGCATTTGGACCTCCCTGGAATAAGTGGCTGACTCTTGATACATCATAATCCTTGATATTGAAGATTTCAGTGAACTGATTAATCGGTCAAAGTTTGAAAAGTTGGATTCTATTTGAGATTTTCATCTCCCATTTCTTAGGCAATGCACTTCCAAAAAGGCCTGGAATCATTTTTGCAAGGTGCTATATTCGTATATCGTCTGTGTTGGTTCTGTATCTGTTTCTTCTTAGCACTTATAAACGCTTTATAATATACTCTTATTTCCCTGATTCCATCCAATCAGAGCCGATATTTGTTGCAGGCTTGTAGTTCAGACACAATTCTATTCAACCAATGAAAAGATATGTGTTTTGAAGCATGCTCTTTTCAGGTGAGCCTTATCTTTCATGACTATTATTGATAATGATATCAGAAATTGCTCAAATTATCAATCTGTTGTCTCTACTCCCAAATTGTTTTACCCATGGAGGATATCAGAGCTCCTAAAAGTCCCCATGGCCATATGTTGTGTCTCATGTTGTTCAAACCAGGCATTCAAATTTGTTCTGAGGTATGGGCCTAGCTCACACTAACTTTGTTTGTAAATTCATAGGAGAGGTCCCGTTAGTCAGCTATGCCAATATTTCTTTCCCAGTTGAATTTTGCTATGCAGGATCAAAGTATTTTCATAACTTTCAATCTTGCAGCATATCTCAAAATTCTCATAGTTAGACTATTTGTCTGGACTAATCCGGATAGAGTCAATAACAGAGCTGGTTCCTCTCACATTATATGTTCCGGACTGAAATGCAAAAGGTGTCGGCTCTATAACTGACTGTATCTTGATGGACGTATCAGAGTTTTGCGCTGAGATTAATACCATTTTCTCACACAATTCAGAGAAAAGGTTGCCACTGGCTGCAGTTGTGACACTTTCTTGCATGGGTTCTTGAGATCCCTCTCACTTACCCATCTTTGTTTTCATGTCACCGCACACAATGAAAACATGTTGCTTCTTAAATTCCCAGGAGTCAATAGCTTCCCTTGCTACTACCTCCAGGACCCCAGAATATACTTTAGGATTTTTGAAGTTTATATATTGATAATTCTTAAAATTTTCCTCAGAGTAAAACAATACCCACTGCAATTGTATGTCTAGATTTGATTTCATATTCATTGGCTTTTTGACACATTTTTACCCTGCATGAGATTTGGTGGCCACCCCAATTCCTTCCTTTTACACGAGGTGAGCTGTTTTGAAGAAATTCAAATAATCTCCCAAATGTTAGGAGGCCAGCATCCATCTCTCCAGCAGGATGAATAAATCATAGTTTGATAACATGAGATCTGGGTCGGAATACCTGCCGTATTCCACGACAGAAGTACAGTTGTACTGGATGGATGGTGTGGGGCTTCCCATTTTTATATTGCCACTCTTTAAAAAATGTAATTAGTCCATCGGGACTATTCCTAGTATAAGTTCTTCTTCTGTTTGTTGTCATGTCACCACTCTGGCCATTTCCCATGCCATTTCTTGGCCGGGCTATTGCCTGCTTGCTCATTGATCCAAGTTTTCTTAATGCCTCGATAGGATCCCTGACATTCAAGGTTACTGTAATGGATGGATCAAAGGATTCCATACCTTTGTGAGGAATCAAATTCTGGGATACCAGTGGTCCAGGGGTGAATATCGGTTTCTAAACCATTAATCAGCCTCACACCTCTAATGCACCAGAAGGGATCTGAACACATTGGAATACCACGCAAATTATAAACCTCCTTATCTAATTTTTGTAACGTGGACAGAACAGCAGGCTTATCTCCGAAATGTTGTGAATCGTTGGCTATTTGCAACACAGAGAAAATACAATTTTACCCAATGATAAAAGGGACTGTCCAGTCAAGGTTGTATCACAAATATATGCTTTATTTATATCACAACAGACAGTTCTAGCAACACTACGAAATACAACACACCCTGTAAAGGAATGCAGAGGACAGACAGTTTCGAAGAAGGAAAAGGGCTGCACTCTGGATACTGACATGAGGGTATTCAGTATGGCTAATAAACACCACAGATTGTTAAAGGTTCTTGGCTTCTTGGTGTCCCTGTGTTAGGAATTCCTGCACTGCTTTTCGGAGTGCATGGCTGAACTAGAGTTTTGGGATTTTCCATCATGCTTTTGGGGACGTGACTTCAAAGAGGAGTGGCTTGGACCTTTTTCCGTCCCTTCCTTGTTACCTTTCTTGTCTGAAGATTTCTCATCTGGTTTGGGAGTGCTCGCTTTTTTATGGACTCGAGTACTGACAAACCTGTCGGCAGCCTTTGCAAGCTCCCTAGGGTTTGTAATAGCCTGTCGACAAGATGCTGGTGTAGGTCATCCTCACAATTCTTCAAAACATGCTTAAACACAATCAAATTGTACACTGCTTTAAATGTGTCATCTTTGTTACCAGACACCCACCCGTTCAGATATTGCAACGACAAGTGTGTGAATGCTTCAAATGTCTGCCCACTTTTCTTTTTGAGCTCTCTGAAGCTCTTAGGATACTGTACCAGAGTATTACAGTACTTCCTGTGATGGGCCACCTTCATGCTCTCATAAAGGAGCCTTTCCAAAGGAGTTAATTCAAGAATTGCATCAGTCCCCTGGGTCGGTAAGCAACTCCTCAGGGCTGCACCCCACAGTACCTCCTCTACCTTCTGCAACTGAAAAGCCAGGTCAAACACTTCAAACCAATCAAAAATGCCTTCCCCACTTCATAAGCTTGCACTAAATGTTTGGAGATTTGGCACCGGGGCTTATCCCAGCCACCTTGGTTTGAGCCACTACTCAACCTCACTAGAGGTGGATCTGTTGGTCTCCTTCTTCTCTTTGAGCGCCAGTCTGCACAGCTATATGGCAGCCATGTCCTCCTCTATGGCGGCTCTGTCCTGCTCTATGGCGACCTTGTCCAGCTGATTTTGTTCCTCCAGCGGTAGTCTCCTCTCCTCCAACACGAGTTTTCTAGCTGCTACATCATAGATGTAACAATTACTGGGTCAATTAGAAGCTGTGCCAAGGCCTTGGACGCGAGGTATGCAGCACTAGCCCCTGACATCTCAGACACTCTGCAGTGTTGAGAAACCACCCTTGCCCCCCTGGAGGGATGGTTGATGAGAAGCAGTACTGATACCGTCTTCCTCGTCATCTTCCTCTACCCCTCCTGGAAGGTCTTTTTCATTCAGGTACACAGTGCCTAGCCTGTCCCCTGGGGTCTCCTCCCCAGCCGCCCCCACTTCTACCCATGCTTGGAGGCTGGACAGCAACTCAGGTTTATTAATCCTGGTGCTGTGGGGAAGTCCCCTCTCTTGACATAGGACGTGCAGGACATCCTTGCTCATGCCTTTCACAGTCTCTATGTCAAGATCCATGATTATTAACAAATACCTAGCAGTGTCTTAATGTTGCCTGCAACAGTACTTTTATTGTTGGGTGACTAAGCTGTGCGCAAGGCTCCAACTAGTTCTCACCGTCTGCCACCAATGTGACAAATCAATTTCCGAGTACCAGTGGTCCAGGAGGAGTATCAGTTTCTAAACCATCTATTAGCCCCACACCTCTAATACGACCTCCAAGTCATGGCAGACCCTAAAACATGCACCGCTCTGGTTCTCTTGGATCTCTCATCTGCCTTTGACACCATTAACCACTCAATCCCCCTCGACCGGCTCCACTCCCTTGGAATCTGAGACTTGGCACTAAACTGGATTGCCTCTTTCCTTAACAATAGGAAACAAATCACTATCCTGCCCCCTTTTACCTCTTCAGCTCGCCCAGTGAACACTGGAGTACCCCAGGGCGCTTGCCTTCCCTCTCTCCTTTACAACCTCTAACGGACCCAGCTGCCAGGGTTCATCCGTTCGCACAACCTCACCTGCTACAATTATGCTGACGACACTCAAATTATCCTGCGAATCCCCAAGACAAGCTCTGATCACCAGCCGGACCTAGCAGCTTGCCTCAGTGATATAGACAAATGAATGACTAGAGACCACCTCCTTCTCAACCCAGGGAAACCGAGATCATGGTATGTGGCAACATAGTCCTACTCCCACAACCATTCCCATGGCCTCCCTCCCTTGGCACACCCTCCTCCCCCCACCTCCAACACAGTCAGAAACCTTGGCTGCACATTGGACACAGGGCTAACCCTGTCCCACTATATCAATTATGTATCAAAATCCTGTCACTACCACCTCAGACAGCTAAGACGCATTGTCCCTTGTCTCTCCTTCCCCAACAGATTGACTTCTATTATGTCAATTGTCATGTCCAGGCTGGACAATGCAAACTCCATGTACCTGGGTACTCAAGCATACCAACTTGACAAACTCCAAAGAGTCCAAAACACAGCAGCTAAACTCCTAAACTCCTCCTTGCGCTGGGACCAAGAGACCACATCTCGCCTGATCTCCACACCCTCCACTGGCTGCCCATTGGACGAAGAGCCACTTTCAAAATCCGGATTAAGACGATCAAGGATTACATAGGCACCCATCATGCATCCTAAGGTCAAGCATGGCCCTCCTACTAATGATCCCAGCCTCCAATTCAGCCAGACCTGGAGGGTCAGCCTACTCTACCTTGGCACCAACTCTATGGAATTCGCTATCCCCCCATATTCGACACAACATGGCTCTTCCCAAATCAGTGAAAGCATCTGCCCAAGGCTATGAACCCATCCCACCAATGAACAAACTCTTGTGAGAATCAGCACTAACCTGAAACACAACAGAAGAGCTATGGAAAATGGCTGACCAATTAATTAATTAATCACCTCTCCCTGGAAAAGCCGAATCAGTCAGGGCACGGAAGACAGCCGATGGACCAAAGACTCTCGGCTGATGCAGCTCCAAGATGCTCGCACCTATCTGAAACAACAAAGTATAGCTGGTGCTTTATGATCAAAAGTGGTAACCCCTGCATATCTAGAAATAACTATTTACAACCCTGCCCCGTTGGCAGAGAAGCCACTATGCTTGTCTACAACCCACTGTGGAATCATACAATAGCCAAAGAAGCAGCCAGCAACCCAGCTTAAAATTCCTCCAGGGACCCGGAAAATGGGCCCTCAGAGTCCACCTACAGAGTGTATGGAAAAGGACAGACCGGCCAAGATAACACATCGTGCCCCAATGACCAGTTTACCTCTCTCTGAAATCCACTACCAGAAATCACTGGGGAAGACACGGCCGCTGCACTCACCTTCAAATGCATCCCAAGTAATGGGGCCACCCACTGATAACTGCAGGCACTCATTCCTACCAATATGCTCACCCTCCACTTTACATCAACAAAAAAGAGAACTCAACTGCACCTCTCGATCAATTCAGCCTAGCTGCCCAAATACCTTCATCACTCATAGAACACCTCAACAGCCTGGTAGACTGCAGCTATTCCCCACAGAAGAATCAGCCTAGCAGCTCACATAATCTCTTACATATGCCCATTGTCACGGCTCGCTCCCTTCGCTCCCGTTCCCACCACTTGGGGGCATGATTTGAGGTTTATCCCCTACTGGACTTTCCCTCCGAACCTTATTCTACAGTGCTGTCATGAATGGGGAGCACTAAATCCCTATTTTCCAAGCTACTTCCCTTCCGGATCCATTCCAGGTTTTTGGCAGCCAACATGCTTCTTTAATCAAAAGACTATGCTTCCCAGAATGCCTGGCCCACTGCTTCACCTCCTCCCTTGCAGGACAAGGTTGGGTGGAGGATAGGCAACACCTGTGGCTGCAGGTGCAGCAATCAGCACACCTGAGGCGTGTGCTCGTTTAGCAGCTTTAAAAGCCTCAGTTTGCTTCAGTCCAGCGCTGGTCATTGATGCAGTGTTCCCGTTTGTGACTGGTCCCTTGTTCCTGGTTCTTAGCTTTGTGCTTAGTTCCTAGTTTCTATTGTTTGTTCCTTACCCTGGATTTTGAATTGTTGAGCTTAATTGATTTCTGCTTTTCAGATTTCCCTTTCTGTCTTCCTCTGTTTACAGGCAGCATTTCTCCGTGCTTTCCCTTTGGTGCAGCCAGTTTGCCTGTGTTCTTTATTTCTTTGACTTTGTCCGCTGCTGCTGTAAACCTTGATGCTTTAATCTTTCCTGTTAATAGTTTAGCTTCCTGCCCTTTTCCTTGGATGGGTGGGGGAAGTTTGCCTTTGTAATTTCGTTTTTACCCTGCTCCTGCTCCTTTACTTTCTCTTGGAATCCATTCCATGTTTTTCCCTTGCACTTCTGCATTTATTTCCCATTGATAATTAGGTGTGGTGTGCTGTTGTAGCTAGCTCCTGTGTGAATGCCTATGTTTTCCTCACTATTCTATAACCACTATTCCTACTTGCCCCTTGTCTTGAGTCTTATGTATTTATTTATCCTCCCATTGCTGTTATAGCCTTTCTGGGTCCCTGTTTGATCAACAGGGTTCGTGGGCTTACTGACATTCAAGTGGTATTTCTCGTCCACGTGAGTACTGTTTTTAAGTTCTTTTATTCAATACCATCAAGAGTGTCAGCTCACAGATCCTGTCCTTGCTTGCCCTCTACGTGGGCTTAGTGCTGTCAGTATCTGTAATAGCATAGTGGGTAAGGAGCTTGCCGACTTTCCTTGCAGTCATAAGGAGTGTCTAAGTGCTTACCCCACATCCCTTTTCATATATTTGTCACACTCTGTTTGCACTCCTGGGTTTTAGTATACATGAGTCTTGGTTCCTATGTGCATGTTGTTTTGATTCAAGGCTATTCGTTGTGTGATTTGTACACATTTCACTTGCCATATTCGCTGCCTTAGTCCTCACATGACACCCATGGCAGCCCGAATGCACACTCGGAAACCACACTCCTTCCTGCACACATTACACTGATCTCTGACATCCACTGCACAGGAACCAGAGCCACAATCGGAAAGAAGGTAGACCGTTAACGCAGGAAAGGGAAAAGACCAAAGGGGAACCCATTAATGATGGAGTAGCCGCCATCTCTGCCATATGCGCCAGTATGGAAGACGCGCAAGGCGTGTGACAGTATGCCCCCTCCTGATGGGGAACGCCCCCGGTTTTCCAGGATGGGCCCGGTGGAACTTCTGCACTAATCTGGGAGCGTGTATATGAGAAACGGGTTCCCAGGAGTCATCAGTATGAGGATACCTCTCCAGTGTATCAGGTACTCCAACCTTCCCTTTCTGTATCTGGAGTCTCTTATATTTGCCACCTCAAACTCCTCATGAGACTCATCTTTAATAGTGGGTGATCTAGGTAGAATGCGTTGGTAGGGATGCTCTTGGTATACCTTCAACTGGGAGAAATGGAAGACCGGGTGAATTCGTTTCATGTGTTTGGGTAACTGGAGGCGGTAAGAAACTGGATTAAGACGATCAAGGATTACATAGCGACCAAGATATCTTAGGGTAAGTTTTGAAGGATGTAACCAACGAGGCAGATATCTGGTGGATAACCATACCTTGGTGCCTATGGTCCACCTGGGTGAGGGCAGGTGGTGTGGATTCTTCTGATGGCCATAACGTGCCTGACCCGCCCGTAGACAGTCAGAGGCGATCGTATGGGCTTCAGAAATGGTAGATAGACAAGCATCCACCAAGGGTATATCAGAAACTGGAAGGCGTAAGTCAGGAATGAAGTCAGGATGGAAGCAATAAGTGCAAAAGAATGGACTAAGGTTTGTGGCACTATGTTTAGCATTGTTGTAGGCAAACTCTGCTGTAGGCAGTAAAGAAACCCAATTATCCTGTTGTGTGTTGACAAAGCACCGCAAGTACTGCTCTAAGGAAGCGTTAGTCCTTTCAGTCCCCCCATTGGTCTGTGGGTGAAAACCAGATGACATTGCCCTCTCGACCCCCAGTCGTTCGCATAAAGATTTCCAAAAGTGGGAAACGTATTGCGATCACCGATCGGAAATAATCTTCTTAGGTAGGCCATGTAGGCGAAAGACATCCTTGGTAAAAACCAAAGCCATTTCCACAGCAGTGGGAAGACCAGGAAGGGGGGAAAAGTGGGCCATCTTAGTAAAACAATCCACGGTCTTCATTATGCAGGAACAACCATCGGAAGGGGGTAGATCAACTATGAAGTCCATAGATATGACGCTGCAAGGTCTGTCCGGTGGGGGTTCTTGTTGAAGGCTTTCATGTGTCGTATTTGGCCCTGTTGCAGACTAGACAGACAGTGACGTAAGCCACTGCTTCTTGCTTCAAACCAGGCCACCAAAAATGTCTCCTAAGAAGATCGATGGTATTGGCAACTCCCCTGTGCCCTGCTACCTGATCGTCGTGACACCATGTTAGGGCTCTCAGACAGTTCTTCTGATCTGGCAAAAACAGACAATGGTCCATGAAGTAAAGTCTGTTGTTCTTGTGAAACCAGGAGTGGGTTTGGCGGAAGACGGAGGTGGTAACAACATGGAACTTCTTTGTACCTCATCCAAAAAGGAGGATACAGTGCCCACAAACTTCTTTGGAGACAAAATGAGATTCGGCCATTCCTTTTGTGTCGCACCTGGAAAGGGTTTTCTTGAGAGGGCATCGGCCAATTCGTTCTTTGAGCCAGATAAGTAGGTCAGAATAAAGTCGTATTGTGAGAAAAATGGGCCCATCGAGCATGTCTAGAGTTTATACATTCCATGCGTTGGATTACCTTTAAGTTCTTATGATCGGTCCTCAATTCAAATGGGTAGGATGCCCCTTGTAACAGATGGCGCCATTCCTCGCAGGCCTCCTTCATGGCTAATAATTCTTTTTCAATAACTGAATAATGAAGGTGGCTGGTAGTTAAGGTTTTAGAAAGATAGGCTACTGGGTATTCTGTGCCTTCATGATCCTGAAGTAAGACTGCACCTATGGCCTCGGCTGAGGCATCTGTCTCGACGATAAATGGTCATCCCTGGTCCGGCTGTCGTAACACCAGAGCCGAACAGAAAGCGGTCTTGAGATGTTGGAATGCCTTGTCGGCCTCATCGGACCATAGAAAGGGTAAGGAAGATTTCTTAAGACGTTTAGTGATGGGTAGTACCACCTCAGAGAAGCCAGAAATGAATCTTTGGTAGAATTTAGCCAGACCCAAAAATCTTTGGGCGTCTTTCATTGATGCAGGAACAGGCCAGTGAAGTAAAAACTCTACCTTGCGGGCATACATCCTTATGCCCTCTGTTGACAAAATAAATCCCAAGTACGGCACACTGGGTACTTGAAACACACACTTCTCTGGGTTTACCAGTAAGTGATTTTCTTAAAGTATTTCCAGAACTCTATGAGGATGTTCGACATGCTGCTGTTTAGAGGCCAAGAAAACCAGAATATCATTCAAGTAGACCATGGTACATTGGAATTGAAGATTGGAAAAGATACGATCCATAAATCGTTGGAAAACGGAAGGGGCATTAGCAAGTCCAAAGGGCATCACCCGATATTCAAAATGCCCGTATGGAGTCCTGAATGCCATCTTCCACTCATCTCCCATGCGTATGCACAAGAGATGGTAGGCCCGGCGTAAGTCTAACTTGGAGAAAACAAGAGGGCCTCCAGGATGTCCTTAGTAAGAGGCATGGGTAACGATCCCTTATGGTGATCTGAATAAGACCTCTATAATCGATACAAGGTCGTAACTCACTTGTATCTTTTTTCGGGACAAAGAACAGTGAGACCCCAGCTGGAGAGCGAGAAGGTTGGATAAGACCATTCTGTAGGTTGGCATCAAGATATTCCTTCAGCACTTTCTTCTCCTTCAGAGACAAGGAAAACATCCGCCCAAAAGGTAAGACAGCATCAGGGACTATGTCGATGGCACAATCCTCTGGTCGGTGTGGTAGGAGTTCTTGAGGTACCTTTTCCACGAATACTTCTTTGTACTGGTGAAGCTCGGTGGGTAATACGTGAATCCCCACAGAATGCGAAAAGAGGTCTTTGACGGCCTGTACCTTAGAAAAATGGGGATCAGACATACAAGCTCTGAGACAGAAAGAAGAAGAGAAAGCTATCTGATTTTGTTTCCCAGTCTATGGAAGGGTTGTGTCTCCGGAGCCATGAAATTCCAAGGATAATGGGGAAATGAGCCGCTCTGATTAGATCAAATTGGATGGTTTCAGTGTGTTGAGTCATGAGCCTGGAACTGAGTGGTTTACCATCCAATCCCTCCACCTTCTGATCAACTTCCTTCTCTCGAAGTTCAATTCCTGATTTATTGGCCCAAACAGTGTCCATAAAGCAACCAGCGGCTCCACAGTCTATAAGGAATAGAACATCTAAAGGTTCTTGGTGGAATGTAAGTTGTACAGCGACCACCATCAGTCGGTTGTCTTCAGATGGGGTGACTGACGCTATGGACATTGAAACATAGGGACCAGGTCTTTCTCCTCTGCAACTAGTCCCCGCCTTGGTGGGACCTCGGGACAGTCTCTCAACAAGTGCTGTTCGGACCTGCAGTACAAACACAGGTTATTGTCCTTCCTTCTCCTCCTTTCTTTGCTTGTGAGTGGACCTCTCGTGGTGCCAATCTGCATGGGTTCTTCTTTGGAGTGTGAAGGTGAGGAAGAGGACGGAGTGGGGAAGTCTTGGAGAGAGGGAGGATTGCGACCCTTACGCTGTCTTTCCGCAATCCAAAAGTCCTATTGTAACACTGTGGACCAAAGGTCGGTGAGCGTAGCTGGCCATGGTAAGCGGGCAAGTTCGTCTTTAAGTTCCTCCCGTAAACCACGCCAAAAGATAATATACTGTGCTGTCTCTGTCCAACCAGTCTCTGGTGCCATTCTTTTGAAGGATGAGATGTAGGATAGCAAGTCACTGCTTCCTTGACGGATGTCAAGCAGTTGTTCGCTGGCCACTTGAACAGTTTCTTTTCTTTCAAAGGCTTCTTTAAACTGGGCAGTGAACACATTGTAGTCTTGCAACAAAGGACTTAAACTGGTTACCAAGGGAGTGGCCCAGGCCAAGGCATTGCCTGTAAGGTTTGATATCAGGAACCCTATCCGGGCCTTATCCATTGAGAAGGTCTGTGGCCTGAAGGTAAAATTGATTATACATGCTTCCATGAATTCTTTGAATTTATGTGGGGAACCATCATATTTCCCAGAGGTAAGTGGCAGAGGAGGTAATTTAGTCTTTATCCTATCTTTACTATCCACCCTTTGTCTGAGAGCAGCATTTTCTGCTTTAAGATTCTGGAGTTCTTCTGACAGACCCTGCACGACGTAAGCAGTTCTTGAACTTGCTCTGCGGTAGCCATATTAGAGGTACTTTGGCATTGCAATCTGTCAATTTCAGCAGCACCACTCTCTTCCAGACCCCACTCCTCCTCACCTGATTCTTCGGAGGATGACGTCTTCCTGCGCCCCTTCTTCTTCTGTGTGTTTTTTCTGGAGAAGAGGCATGGCCGATCCCAGATGGAAGCCACCCTGTCTCCCTAGAGGAACAGGGATGCAGGGGACCCCCTACCGGAAGGACCGGTGAGAGGAAAAAAGCATACGCTTAGAAAAAAACCTCTTTTGAAAACAGTCTCAGGTTGGGGCGTTTGGATGGTCCGTCGAGGTATGCTGCAGAGTGGAGGGCTGGTGTGGTGGTCGAAGTCAGGAAAATCTTATCTTGGGCAGCCAGATGAAAAGACTCTTGAAGAAACCCTAACTGTAGCAGAGATGGATTCTGTGGAAAGGGGAACGCAAACAGAAGGGGAATATTATGAGGAAAACAAAACAATAATAAGAAGGAGGAAAAAAGGAAAAATAAAAGGACAGGAAGAGAAAGAAACCAAATAACCGCAGGAGGAAGACCCAAGGGAAGGAGAAAGAAGAGAGAAGCAAGGATAAACAACCAAGAACAAAAGAACGGAGGCAAAGGGGCAGAGCAAAAAGAGGGAAGGTCCCCGAGCCGCGGAGGAAAGAGCAAGCGGCGAGGAACCCGAAATCAGCTGAGGTGAAGGAGGAAGAAAGGGAAATACAGAGAGATGGACCGAGAAGGCACAAAGGAAAAAAAAGGCAACAACGGGAAGGAAACGGGACGAGACTTGCGAGCGAGGAAAGCAAGGCAAAAGCACAAGCCGGCACAGCGTCAGCACCCGGAGCGAAAAGCGATGTGTTGCAATGCGCCGGAAGGAAGCAGGGGTGGGGCTTAAGACAGGAACCAGAGCCGCAAGCGGAAAGAAGCTAGACCGCTAACGCAGGAAGGGAAAAGACCCCATTAATGATGGAGTAACCGCCATCTCTGCCATAGGTGCCAGTATGGAAGACGCGCAAGGCGTGTGACAGCAACAGCTTCATTTCCAGTTATATGCATGCCATGTGAAATAAATGTGGAGTGTCATATACATTTTCATCTGAATACCATCCACAGACCAATGGCCTATTTCAGAGTTTCAACAGGACTATCAAAAGCATGATCGGACCTATTGAGACGCCCCAAAGGAGAAAGTGGGATCTCCTTATGCCATGCCTACTGTGATGTACCTCAAAAGGGGTTGTTTTTAGCCCCTTTGAACTCTTGTATGATCACCCCATAAGGGGACCCAAGTGCCATTGTTAAGGTGATTTGGGGCATGCCAACTCCTCATGTAACTACCAATGTAGTAGACTGTGTTTCGGGTTCGAGAAAGAGGATGTGCTTACTAATGGCCCAGGCCAATGACAAGTTGAATGCTGGACAAGCACTGGTGAATCTTTGGTATGACTAGAAAACTTCCATTGTACATTTCTCCACAGGCCAGTAAATCCAGATTAATAATCATATAAGGTCTAAAACTTCATAGCAAAAAGATTGGGGGTTCAGAGAAACTATCCAAGCTTGATGTGTTTGCGGTCTTTGCGAAGTTTGTGATCCAGAGCTTGCATCCAATGTTTTCCTTGTGGTAATCAAGGCAATTGGATGGGGCACATCATATGTTGCTTGTGACCCCCATTCACACTCTGGAACATCAGACTGTGTGTCGAATTAAATTAACTGGTCCTTCCCAAGTTCTTCAGCACATTCTTTGGCCCTCCCTTTGTTCGCTTCCTCCCCATTTTCCCTTTCATCAACATAACTGGCATTCTGCTCTTTCAATGCCTTTATCCCAAATTGTTCATCCAATGGCTTTGTCAAAGCACTTTTGTTCTCTCGAGCTGCCGCCAATTTGTCAGGGGCCAGGAAGCCTTCAATCTTTTCATCCTGATTTCACTTTTCGTAAGTGCTTCTTTAAAGGGATCTATACTTTCTCAAATGTTAATTTCCTCTATGTGATTATCAGTACTCTGGTTTTCCACCATAACGTCTAAGAGTACCTCAACAAGTGCAAAAGAAAATCCCCCTACTTGGCTTCTTTTCGCATCCATTAACTCTCTCATGTACACTTGAGATACCTAAGACATATCTCTTTGGGACAGCAGAGCATCCAGTTTTTCCTTTCAACCCCAGGTGGCAGTTCTGCCGATTTTACAAGGACGGTATTGCACATGTTATTAGTTCTCCCTGCATCAAAATTCCAATTAACATGGTTATCTATCACCACTTTAACTGTGTCCAAGTTCTCCTTAAGCCACCCTCCCCTCTTTCCTTAATGACTGCAGGGAATGACGTATCGTTCCATGTACTTGCTGGGTATGAGCAACTTATCAATTTCCCTTCTTGCTGTTTGTTTCATTTGGGATGACACTCAATGTCCTTGTTCACCTACACACTGTACATCTACCCTCTGTGAGGACTGTGTGGATAAACCAGCATTTATCACACTGCCTTGCTGTTTTTCGTGCCTAGAAGATGCCATTGCAACATCCATAAACTCCATTATGTTGTGCTGCCACTCTGTACATTTTGATTCTCTGACACTTTCAGCCGTTGGTTTTCTTTCCAAGACGCATTCTTAGCACCCAAGAAAATGTGAATGTGTCCTCTTGGGAAGTCTCATAACAAAGCATATGCAGTCATTTTCGAATATCAGCATGTGATGATCAATTTAGGAAATACCCCACTTGAGAGGTGTGGTTTAATTTGGAATGGATTGCTAAGGACTGTTTGCAAGAGTCTTAACATATATTCCCATGTCTCGATTAAAAGAGGAATTGGTTGAAAATTGGAACAGTCAATGAGATCTCTACCCGTTTTATGAATTACCAACATAATTATGGTGTTAAATATTTCAGGCATTTTTTGGGTGGATGTTTTGCATTCTGCCTCGAGAAACATTTTAGTAGAGGGGTGAATCGCTCTTCATTGTGTATGGCACTGCATATTTCATTGTTCAGTCCGAGTTATGCAGCATTGCAGAACTTTTGTTTTGGTGCCAGCCATGCAACTGAAAACCATCTTGCTTAAAGAGTTATCTTAATTACATCGGCAATATTGAGGGCCCGATTCACTAAATATTTTTGCTCTTTGATGGAGCCAACTGCAAATGTGGCATATTTTGTGTTAAGGTTGTTTCACAATCAATGCAGGAACATACAGCGTGCAATTATTCACTACCTCGAAATGTTGTTATGCTACCGTGGTGTGTTTGAGGGACTGTGTGCAGGGCATTCCTGAAGACCCTGCGATTCATAGAGAAATGCAGTCATGCATGTGCAGCGGCCTTCCTTGATGCAAGGAGTGACTTCACACAGGGCAAGCACAGGGCAATGTAAAAATCAGATAATGTATTTCTTCAGAGCCCTTCCCACCCTACGTTGCCTTGACAGGAGAGTTTTTATTTACCTTTAAATGCCACCTCTACAAGAGGGGAGAACTTGTAAAAACAGACATCTCAGTGACAGACACCTCAAATACCCAGACCAGAAATATAACACAAGAACCTACTTGTGTGGAGGGGTAGGAGAATGCTGACAAGCCAACCACCATTTTAAAAATAATTTGCACCCAACCAAATTTTGTTAACATTTTTTTTACATCAATTTAGTTTTTGATAACCACACAAAATGTAATACATGACTACAGGCTTTCTTGTCAAATATATGATTAAAAAACAATGAACCAATCAACAGACAATTTATTATGGAACGATTATTATTTTAATCTTTTTATAAATAAGTCTGGGTATAATGTGAAACAACCCAACTATCCACAAACCTTCATTCATATACCTTTCATAATCCATTTATAAAATAATTACATACAAGAACAACCAAGAATTTTTCTCATCAGCTTATTCCATAATAGAGGTGCTGACAAATCCTTAGTGAGAGCCCCCAAAACACCCCTTCACAATTTACATATCAATTAACCACATTGCAAATGTTGCATTTCAACCATCTAAGTTACAATTCAACAATCTAAATGTTTAACTTCTAGTGTTGCTGTAGTTGCTTTATAAAACTACTAAATAGTCCTCACGATCCTAAAATGTCATAGTTATGTATCACACATGGTGTTCATATGTTATTCTAAAACAACAACATCAATTAACATGAATTAGTCCCTTGATTTCAACAGCGTCAGACAGGCCCTTCACATGTGTAAAAACATTCCATGTCCAAATTATCATCCAAAAGCTTGGATCAATTAACTCCTGAAAAAGCACAAGATGAAAAGTAGAAATCTTACACTGATAATCCCCATGAATTGTTATCATTATTAGTTTCAACACATAAGAATTCTGTGTGTTTTATCATTTTAATGCAATACAAATCATTCACACTGCTTTGTTATGTTCCTATATTGTTTCCTTTTAACTTTTGTACTGAATTGATTTAGAAACTACATAACCAAGTTCCAACATCTACAAGTTCTTTCATGAAATTGTGGATATAATTAGGGTGCACCTCGATTTTAACAAAGGCACTTCATGTATGCAAGTCAATAATGAACTTCCTTGTAGTGGCCAGTAAAACTCATATATTGTGTCTCATTATATGTAGAAGTATACAATATAATATAATTTCAATAGCCCTCACTCAGCTTCATTCAAAACAAATTCTTCTTAGTTTTCTGCAAAATGTAATCTTCATATCTCATTGTTTTGTAGTTATCACGTATAAGGCTGCCTATTTGAATTGTTTTGTTTATTTTAGGTTCTGAAGTTATATTAAAAAGACAAACAACCCACTTTTTAATTTATTTTTTATTTAAATATACAGTTTATTACAAACCTTTATCATAATCATCCTACTGCCAATAAACAACATGGTACATCACAAAATTGAACCCTGATTCCTATAAACATCTAAAAAAGTCATGAATTTCTCAACAGATTAAAAATTCAAACATCTTCAATCATAAAACTCACTATTCCATATTCAAACCAATTAAACATTAAATAGTCCTTTTAAAAACTTTATCAAACAGAAAATTGCTGGATAATTTTCGCCCATTACCAAAAGATTCCAAAATGTTTCCACCTCTTGATGCTGTCTGTCCATGATCCAATTGCCCATATATCTAGTTCTAACTTCAGTCAGGCCTTGACAAAACTGTGTAACATGGCTTAGTGTCTCAGTATTAGCTTCGACTTTACAAAATCTACAGCTTAGATCAGTTACTTTTTTTTACACCCTAATAATTTCTTTAGTCGGTTGGAAATTGAAGCGAAATCTCATATACTGATCTGATACCAAGTACAAGGAAAAAGTCTGACGTATCTAGGCAAGCAGTCATATGCCTTACACTTATTCATTAATGAGGACTGTAAGCACTGGTGATTTTTATCCTCTACGCTGTGGATCCAGTCTTGTTGTCAAAGAGTCCATTTGACCTTCACAGGGTTGGACAACAACAATTCCTGATCCTCTCCGAAGGATTCCAAGATCCCCCGTCAATGGAAGATCCATTGGCCCAAACGGTCAGGGCCATACTTGTCCATTTCCAGACTAAGAATTAAAAATGGAGGCATAGGTGGAGACATCATACACTTTCGAAAGAAAGCAAGTGCCTTCCACACAGTTCTTGCGTACATAGAGATCAGTCCCAATTAATATCTAATCACTGTGGTCATGATCAAAGTGGGAAGCCTCAGTATCTTCCTCCAGAAACTACCCTTCAAGACCGACCAGACTTTTGCCGTGGTAAATAAAAATCCCTCTGCCCCATATGGCAAAATAGGGAGAAACTTTGACTTATAAAAAGTCATGACCGGCACAATTGAGAATTTTCTAAGTTTTCTATTAATCAAGATTCCATGAGAAATCACCATTTTGACTTTCCGTTTTAAAGCCAATATTCGAGAGCCATCATCAATGCTGGTGTTTATATGGGTGCCCAAATATATCATTAGAGGTATCTGCACTAGGCATTCTCTTTCCAAATACCATTTGAAATCTGATCTCCCTCTTTTCCTCCTCGGACCAAATGCTCGGATCTTAGCTTTCGATGGTTTAATCTCCAACTCGTTCCCAATAGTGAATTACGATAGACCCTCCAAACTCCTTTGCAAGCCTATCAGACTTTGATCAGTTAGTACGAGGTCATCATCAAAGAGGATCCAGGAAAGTTTTTGCTCACCCATCTTTGACAGGAAGGATCTGACTAAGTCCAATGTTTCACATAAAACAGACATAAATAAATTAAATAAAGTGGGGGTATGGGAGGAACCTTACTTCAATCCCTGCTGCATATACATAGATCTAGTCAGAAGCCCCTGTGCACTAATTCTGATTTGGACATTAGTTGATGTGCATAAGGATTTTATTGCTTCAAACAAATCAATTGGGCACTCCCATGCTTCCATTTTAGCCCATAACAATTGCCAATCTACACTATCAAAGGCCTTTTTTACGTCAATAAAGGTCATGTAGATATTTGAGCCATCTTTGAGAGCTTGCAATTTCAAGATATTTAGTAGGAAAATAGTCAAGTCTGTTTCTACCTCTTTTGTATGGCCTGTTTGACGTGGATCATATCTCCTGGTCTTTGTAATCCATTTCTGGAGATGACCCAAAAGAAGTGCTCCAAATAATTTACCCAAAACATCAAGGCGAGCTATTGGGCGGTAGTTGGATGGGTCTGCTCTATCTCCCCTCTTAAATATGGGTACAATAATAGCAGAACACCACAGGTCTGGAAGTACCCCTAACATCATTACTTGGTTGAAAAGCTCATAGATAAATGGCAACCAGGCCTTCAAGTCTGCTTTGATCATTACATTTGTTAGGCTGTCATGCCCGGGGCCCTTGATGCATTAGCTTTTCTGATTCGCAGTTCCAGATCCTCACTGTCGAAGGCTAAAGACCAAACCCCTTTATTTCTTGCCAATGGTTGAAGGGGCGCCATTCCCCCTTTTCAAAAAGTTTCACATATTTCTCCACGCAATTAGCTTTTGTCACTATGTTAGATAAAGGGGCTGTAGACTTCAAATTACATATATTTATCATTTGCACAGTAGATCTTGAGTAATTTCCCTTCAAAGAGTGCATCATTGCTTCAGCATCTTGCTGCCACGTTATCGCCTTTTAAGAGGCCAGACAATTTTTGAAACTTTTTTTCTTTTCCTCACTAATTCCCTGACATATTAATTTTTTGATCGACCAAGAATCCTTATTTCTCTATGCAACAGTTTTTTTTCTCAATGAGCACTTTCTCATCAGAAATATGACTATGGTTCAGCATTGTACTTAGACTGTTTTTGCCTTTCACATTAAACTCCAATAAAAGGGGAACATAGTCCACATCACACCCTCGTTCCACCCGTTTAGTGACATTTTCGCATAGTACTCCAATATCTTGAGGTTTCATCCATAAACGGTTGCCACCATTCAGAGATTCTATACTAAACAATGTTCCATCCACCATCACACTGTGTCCCCTCCACCTCAACAAAGCATGGTTGCTTGTCTTTTTCTTGGTCACTGAAAAGAATGTTATTTCGCTAATAACTGAGCTGGATACAATTATATAATCCAAAATTCAAACTTGCATCCCATTAAACCAAGTTGCACTTGGAGGTTGGTTGCCATCACAATGCCCATTCAAGATATATAAATCTCCATCTCCCATTAACTGAAGCCAGGCTACAGTTCTAGCCTGTCTCTTTCCCCGGAACCAACCAACTTTTAAGGACAATATTGTTCTCACTATGATCCCAATGTTATCTCCAGTACATTGGGCTTTGATCACTGTTCATGTCAAGAGAACATCTTAGTAAGTCACTAACACTCATGTGATCTGTGGCATGCACTTGGTACACTCAGTGACATATGGCTGTCATGAGATGCTCCTGTCAATCAGTGTGGTGTGGTGTTTGTAAGCATGTGTTCCCTGTCTCATCTCAAATATCCTGCAGCAGGACAAGTGTGCACATCCCCCTCCCCTGCAGGGCCACCTACATTCTAAGTAGGATGTGAAGAAGAACACTAAAATACTATTTTAAAAATCTGTATGTTTTTAAACATTTATGTGTAACAGAATGTAGCATTTGTGGAATCATGAAGAAAAAGGATCAAATAGGAGATTGATTCAGAAACAACACACTCCTGAATTTATTTGAAAAGTCGTTTCGCTATTGATGCATGGTGATTGATTACCCAAGGGATTTGTGCAGGATTTGTGACATTTGGAAACGTAAAGGTCAAATGCAAAAGACCTCCAGATCTGGGTATACGTTCATTCAAGCTTTTTTTCCCTCCAACAGAAAACATGTTAATACTAGCAACTATTATTTGGATAGTTAATTGGTTAAGTACTTCCCTCCAACATGAGGCCTGCCTGCATTTCTCCAGTTTGAATTCTGTCCAGACCAACTCAACTCTTAATCCTCCTGAGTTTCATAAATTGAGCATTATAAAATTCAGTAATAGTAGCAGCTACTTTACAGCACTTCTAAGCAAGTGGAGTCTGTTTTAAATGGCTATATAAAAACATGATATGTTTAGCATCATTATTATTAACTGGAAAAGATGCATTGGATATTCAAACCGAAAAGGGGGAAAAAATATGGACATGAACTTAAAATATTTAGCTGATATACCGAACTTGCCATCAACATTTGGAATATCGGCTGATGAACACTATTTTGTTTTGTAATTTACTTGTATCCCACTAACAAAAAGGACAAAAACATATGCCGATTGTATGGGGTCAAAGCTTATGTTTGCCTGGTGCAGTAATTAGCCAGTAATTAGCCTCACTACTTTGTTGCCAAGGGGAACTGTTGCATCCTGTGCAATGGCACTGGACAATTGCATATGATTCATCCAGGGATCAAAGTGCCCTCATTCAGTACCCCTTGTTTACTTTTTGCTGTTTGTTTCCATGTCTACAAACAGTCATACCTTTATACAAGAAGTAAAATACATGCTTCTTTATTAAAATGTGTACTACTGCTTAGGTTTTTTTTGTTTTTCTCCACTTCTTTCCTCTAAATTCTGAGCACTTCACTGATAATGAAAAGTTATCCTCCAGCCTCTGGCCTCTTGCAAGGTGTCTGTAACTTTCACATGGTAGGTTTCAGCCAACTCACTCCCGATGCAAAGGGTCAATTAGCCTTGATGAATGCACCAATCAGTGCTGGCTATACTCAGCACAGTACTCTTTAAAACAATGAAATTCAACAATTGTATGCACCTTTTCTACCACTCCTCCTCCAATGCTACCCTTTTTAAAGTACCTTGTTTGCAAGATAGCAATACATGTATTGGTAGTGCATCGCAACTCATGATCTACTTCACCTGCTATACTCTCCCTGTGTCTTTACTGCTCAATGCCTGAAATCTTTAATCCACAGATGAGCACCAGGCTGAGAGGGATTCTAATCACTGTGTAGTATACTATAGAAGCCCAGCAATGACTCACAACCGTTGGGGATTCTGTCAGCAATCTTCCATCTACTACTATGCGCACTACTCTGAGGGTAAGCACATCCATGGAAGAGGAAAATGAAGCATGAGGATAAGTAAATGCTTTTTTGGGAATGTGGGGATGTTTGAGGTCTTGTACAGTCTGCTGTCCGAGGTGGTGGTATCCATACATGTTAACCCTCCTTTTTTGAGGTGGGCGGGGGACTCCTGATTGATTTAACCATAAATATAGCTATTTTTCATTGATGTTCAAAGATGCAATTTTCTCCCTCCTAAAATATTACTCAGCCCAATGCAAGTCAATATCCAAACAATGTCCAAACTTTCCATTTCAAGATGTCCGACCTGGCTGATCTAAAATGTTGGTATTTGTGGGGCTCCAAACACTGGCATTCCCTTTCACTTTCCTTTGCTGTACTTCCTTTTACTATACACTCTAAGTCACTGATTCCAATTTAAGGAGAGCAAAACAACCATCACCGAGGTCAAATATCTGTGTCCCTCTTTCACTTGGAATTCAAATTACGACCAAAGTCATCTACAACTTATTTTGGGCTGATGGTACCACCTGATTTAAATGTGATTACCCACCACAAATTATAACCTGAGATTGCAAGTGGGCATTTTGTGCAGCATTGATGCGGATTGGGTATGTACAGCACAGTAATGTTGTATTTTTGGGGTAAGTCATGGTGTTCTGGTGCACTGGGTGGTGGGTCTATAAAACGGCTGCAAATAAATAAGAAGCTTGCATTTTGACCGGTGTTTTTTATGTGTGGTTTGTGCACAGCACAATCATGGAGTAGTTTTGGAAAAATACTAGTTCCTGGTTCTCTAAGAGTGGAAGGTAGTAACCCAAGGGAGTAATAAAGCATCCTCATACTTTGTACAGTGTTGATTTGCAATTCTGATATGCAGTGCTGAAATGCACTGTTTATGTACAGTAGAATGATGGCGTTTTTCGGTTAAGTCCTAGGGTGTGTCATTTTGTTGCATGTGGGATGGAGAGTCAAGGTCATCATAGGAGTAACGGGGGAGAGACAACCCAACCTATGGCGAAAGCAATCTCTCCTTCGTAGTAATACAACTGAGTAGAAGATTGATTCCTTTTAGGAAGGATCGACTTATGACTTGCACCGCCAGGTCTTAATGACCTCGGGTTGCCAGCTCATGAGCTACAGAGGATGAGAAAGAGGTATATGTTAGTGATGAATCAATACTGCTGCAAGTAATGGAAATAAAGAATAGAGTGATACCTAAGCCCCTTCATAGCCGTATCTGGACCACCTGGGCTGCCAATGCCCTGTTACTTCAAAGGAAAGGACCCATCACGAACAAGGGAAGGCAAAATCTTGCAATACTTTAATGTCTCAATCCTCCTGGTGTAACTGACTCTAAATGCGTGATCCTACAATTTACCCTGTGGATTCTATAATACTGGGACTAGAGTTTTCCAAAATAATACATGCGAGACAAGATAAAGACAGAACAAGAAATAAACACCTGGGCGAACTTGTGGTCTTACCTGCTCAATACCTAAACTGTCTTGCAGCCTCTGCAGGATTCTGCTCTGCACCTGCCTAATTTGTCCACAGAATATTTATGTTTAGATAATTATTCAGATACATTCGTTTTCAATGTTGGTTTTGGTACTGCGATATCCTGTTTAGGTTCCGGTTTAATACAGGGCTTTATTTCTTATTTTGGTGTAGTCCTTCCCTTGTTGCCCCACTCTGAACGGGGTGCTGACTTAATGAGTAATTCTCATAAGCAATTTTGTGGGATACACTCAAGTAATGCCCTGCACGTGGAGGGTATCTGCACAGTATAGGCGCATATAGGCTATAGGCGCCGGATATGAATACTAGATAGTAATCAGTCTCGTAATGGCTATGCCTCATGTCCCCCCTTTCCTAGCCACCACATGTCATCTTTTCCAACATGGCCAACCTTGCATATCTTGGCTGATGACCTGCAGTTCCTGCCCAAAACACGACATTTAGCATTCAGAGGGGAAGTGGTTAGTCTGCCACTCAATGCCAATAATATTACGTTTGACAACTGTAGAATACATACGTGAATCAGGTTGTATCTATTGGTCAGCTGTAGCATGCACACATACATTCTGCTGTATACATAGGCCAGCTGTAGAATGCATACACACATTGTGCTGTAGCTATAAAGTCCAGTGTATGTATCAAAATGCAATAACTGATACCATATAATTCCAATTGTGCGTTTAAATGAACGTTCAACTATATATGCAATGTATTGTTACATAATGATTGTGTAAGGTGTGATAAATCAGATGTGATTATCCCAAAGACCCTGGCCTGGGAAAATTCTCATGTGGCCAGGGAAAGTCAGACGCTTCCTGATCCTGACCCTGGGGGTGTTACGCTCACCTGGTCTCTGCGGGGGCGTTGGGACACGGTTGGAGCCCTCCCTAGACTTGGCTCAACTGGATCAGCCTCTTTACCCAGCTGCTGTAGTGTGGGCTGCTCTAGTTGCTGACACTGCCCCTGAGAGAATACGAGAGGCAGCAAGAATGCTGCGGTTGGATTGTGATTCCCCTCAAAGCTTTCGTTCCAGAACGAGGTGGGCATGCGTTTGCCCATATAGTCTCACCTGTTTTCTTGTGAGGATGAGCTTCTCAGCAGGGACGCCATTGATGGACCTAGTTGCTTCACTGATCTGTGTGCGTGGCGGCCCAGACCGGCTGTGACCGAACCACTTTGAAGGTAAGTTTTCGTAACAATGATTGTCTGCATCCTTTTGCAATGTCTTTTTCCAATGATTTTTGTCCGTAACCCTTGTAATGTCTTTTCTCTCCCCAATAGGTGGGAAGTTGGCCACGTGGAGTCACGGTGTTGAAGGCGAGTCCTAATGGTGCCAGAGGGGATTGCGAGGTGCCCACTTATAAGGTAAGTAGGGTTTCAAGGTTGTACGCAAGGCTTATGTGTTGCGCGGCCAAGCATAAGATATTTATGCAATCTCTAACCTTGTGTGTCGCTTTTCTCTTGCAGGGATGGCCTTGCAGCATCAGATGGAGAGCGGCTATCCGAAGACCTGCCGGCGATCGCTGGATGGATGGATCCATTAGGATGCTGGGTGAGAAGAAGGCTCCCGCGTAGCTAGACGTCCGGAACAGGTGAGGATGCGGCCCGACTCTGATGACAATGGGAATCAGGTAAGATGCAATGCGCTGCAGGTGATGGGATTGCAGAGACAGGTAAGATGCACGTCTGGCGATGGAGTTGCTGGAGTCAGGTAAGTTCTCCAGCATGGGGTCTGGCATGGATTCACATGCTCATGAATATTCCCCGTCATCAGGGTGGGAATCCTCGGTAAAGAAAAAATCAGTATCAGTTTCGTTTCTGATCTGTCTTTCTTAGTAGTAACCAATCACTGGTCTCTGGGTCATACTGCCCCCAGCCAAAGACTGCCCTCTCCCTAAGCCCCGCCCCTGGCAGCTATCCTCAGATTTTTACCGCACGTTCAAGTGTTGGGAGTCCTTGTGCTATAGCTCTCGAGCTTTTACTGCGTTTTGCGTTTTTTCAGGGAGTTTAATCTCATTTTTTCGGTCAATCGAGACTCAAGCTCCACCGTTTCTACTTCCGATCAACGGGGACCCGTTTCAGAATTTTCTACGCCCCTCAAGGGCAGAGTTCTCATCGAGTTACGTTTCTTGGAGGATTCCAGAAGATCTGAGGCCTACCTCGTGGACATGGCCCAGGACTAGTGAAGCTCGACACCCGGATCCAAGCTGTTCAGGAACTGCCCTGGATGCGGATTACAGAATGTTTTCAAGGAGGATGAGCATTCGAGATGTCTCTACTGCCTTCACGAAGACAAGACGCATGTGGAAAAGGACTGTGCATTTTGCAAGAACCTGTCGGAACGGACTATGAGGGATCGTCGGACCCGCCTCGCCAGCTGGCTGGAGAAGGGCCCAGCAGGTGAGAAGAAGAAGAAGTCAAAGCGGTCTTCAAAGTCTTGTGAGGGCACCCCGGCGAATGGGGGCCCGACAGGAGGTAAAGCACCGCGAGTCTACAGGCACCGGCGGAGCCGAAGGGTAGGGCTCCTTGGCTGCCAGGCAGGGCACACTTTCACCGACGCCATCAACCACGAGCCAATGCTCTTGCTCGGGGAAGAGAAAATCCGAGAACCCGGCTAAGCTTCTGGAGAGGCCCCGGTCGATCTCAAAGGGATCAGCCGAGTGGGGACCAAGGCGGTGACCCCTCCTCCAAGGTCGAAGGTCTCAAGCGTGCCCAAGGTGGTGAAGGCCTTGATTCACCCGGTGAAGGCCTCTATTGAGGGAGTCGCGGTGGCCCTGGCGAAGCCTTTGGAGGCTAACCCAGTGGAGGTGACCTCGGGGCCCAGAGTTTCCCTGCTGCCACGGAGGGAATCCTCTTTTCAGCCCATCGATAAGACCCCCGTGAAGACGCCAGTGGACCTGCGGCAGTTAAATAAATACATCAAGGCACAAAAGTTCAGGATGGTCACCCTCCAGCACATGCTGGGACAGCTGGAGGAGGGCGACTTCCTATCGTCGCTGGACTTGGAGGATGCTTACTTCCACATCCCCATTCTAAAAGGACATCGAAAGTTCTTAGATTCGTAGTCCAAGGGCGGCACTACCAATTCAAGGCCCTGCCATTCGGGCTGAAGTCGGAACCCAGGGTGTTTACCAAGTGCCTCGCACCAGTGGCGGCGCGGCTGCGTCTGCGGGGGATCCACGTCTACCCCTACCTGGACGATTGGCTAATTTGTGCAAAGACAAGAGAACTCGCCGTCGAACACACAGCGGAGACCGTCCAACTTCTCACGGATCTGGGATTCTCCATCAACTACTCGAAATCCCACCTGGTCCCGTCACAGGTCGCACTGTTTCTGGGAGCCAAGCTCGATACAGTGGTGCAATTGGCCTCGCCATCGGAGGAGAGGACGAAGGTCAACTTGGGCAAGGTGCAGCGCCTGCTGGCCACCGGTGTGGCCAGGGTGAGATCCATCACGTCCCTGATTGAATGATGTCCTTGCGCATCTACCTGGTGCACCTGTGCAGGCTACGGATGCGTCCTCTACAAGAGTTCCTCGACACCCGTTGGATGCAAGTGATGGGCAGCTTCGGAGACAGGATCCCACTCAATGAGGTTTTCCGCCAAGTGATTCAATGGTGGGGCACCCGCACGCATCTTGCGGCAGGCAAGGACTTTCAGACCCCGGTACACCAGGAGACGGTGACGACGGACGCTTCCCTGCAGGGATGGGGAGCGCACACCGGAGATCTGCACGTGAAAGGCCTTTGGCTCCCGGAGGAGAGGTCACTCCACATCAACATCCTGGAACTCCGAGCAGTGTTCTGGGCCCTCAGGTCATTTCTCCCCTCCCTCAAGGGCAAGGTGGTGAGGATCTTCACCGACAACACCACCACAATGTTCTACATCCGGAAGCAGGGAGGCACCAGATCCCCAGCCCTGTCCAAGGCGGCCCATGATCTGTGGCACTGGGTCGTCACCCAGAGGATGTTTCTGGTGCCCTTCCATCTAGCAGGAACAAAGAACATAATTGCCGACTCACTCAGCAGGGAGCTGCGCTCGTGCCATGAGTGGGAGCTGCATCAGGATCAAGTGGATCAACTTTTCCAATGATGGGGCAAACCCCAGATCAACGTGTTTGCGACGGCAACGAACTCCAAGTGCCAGAGGTTCGCCAGCAGGTTTCCCCAGCCGAGGAGCATGGGCCATGCTTTCTCGTTCCCCTGGGACGGCCTGTTCCTGTATGCGTTCCCTCCGTTGCCGTTGCTGCTCCGACCCATCAACAAACTCAAGAGGTCCCGGTGCAGGATGATCCTCGTCGCAACCGGCGTGGCCGAGACAGTTCTGGTTCCTGGATCTTCTGGACTTGTCAGCGTCCCCCCCAGTCAGGCTGTCGACGGACGCAGATCTTCTCTCTAGAGAAGGAGGCGCCATCCTCCATCACGACCCGGAGTCGCTGAACTTGCAGGGCTCGCTCCTGCAGCACTAGCGTTTGGAGGGTACGATATCCCGGCGGATTGGAAGGAGGTGCTTGCAAAGGACAGGGCGTCCTCAACTCTAAAGTGCTACAGACACAAGTGGAAGAGGTTCTCTGTCTGGTGCTGTGCACAGAAGATTAACCCTCTTCGAATTACGGCCCCTCAAGTGCTGCTGTACCTGCTGTCGCTGACCAAAACGGGGCTAGCTCACGCTTCCATTAAGATCCATCTTGCAGCAATTTCCCGTTACACCAGAACTATGGGACGGGTCATCCCTGTGGTCTCATCGCCTGGTGAAGGAATTTATGAAGGGACTGTTCCGATCGTTCCTGCCGGTGAAGGCTCCGGCCCTGGCGTGGAAGCTCAACGTTGTGCTGACCAGGCTCATGGGGCCGCCATTCGAGCCTCTGCACTCAGCACCGTTGAAATTTCTGTCGTGGAAAACAGCGTTCCTTGCGGCCATCACCTCCGCACAACGAGTGGGAGAGATCCAGGCCCTATCCTGCAAGCCTCCATACTTGACTTTCCACAAGACGAGGGTGGTGCTGAGGACACACCCCTCCTTCATGCCCAAGGTGCCGTCAGACTTCCACCTCAACGAGCCCTTAGTGTTGCCAGTTTTCTTTCCATCGCTTTCGTCGCCAGCCGAGAGGACTTTGCACTCGCTGGATGTAGCTAGAGCACTGAAGTTCTACGTGGACCGCACAAAGTGTTTTTGGAAGACATCACAGCTTGTTGTGAACTTTAGACCTGTGAATCACGGGATGGCCCTCTCGAAGGCTTCCATTTCCAGATGGCTCTCCGGCTGCATCATGCAATGTCATCGGTTGGCAAACCGACCGTTGCCCGGCCGTCCGAGAGCCCATTCGACCAGAGCGATCGCTGCTACTACGGCATTCTTGCCTGGTGTGCCCCTGCTGGACATCTGCAGGGCTGCTATGTGGAGGTCGACACACACCTTCACGAAATTCTACTGCATCGACCGGGATTCCAGGGAGAAGTCCAGAGTCGGCCAAGCAGTGCTGCGCAACCTGGTCGCCTGAAGGTGGGCCCGGGTCAGGAGGTAAGAGTTGCTTAATGTTGAGTGTATGTAATGCTTAATGTTGAGCCTTGCCACCTCCTGTGGTTGTGCATGTGTGTACTGCTATGTATTCTTATATTCATGAGCATGTGAATCCATGCCAGACCCCATGCTGGAGAAGGAACAAGTTACTTACTTGTAACTGTTGTTCTCCAGCACGGGTCTGGCATGGATTCACATGCGAACCCTCCCTACTACCCCTCTGCAGCTCTTCACTTGGTCTTACTGCCACTTTACGTGCTACCAAATCTGAGGATGGCTGCCAGGGGCGGGGCTTAGGGAGAGGACAGTCATTGGCTTTGGGCAGTATGACCCAGAGACCAATGATTGGTTACTACTAAGAAAGACCGATCTGAAACAAAACTGATACTGATTTTTTCTTTACCGAGGATTCCCAGCCTGAAGATGGGGAATATTCATGAGCATGTGAATCCATGCCAGACCCATGCTGGAGAACAACAGTTACAGGTAAGTAACTTGTTCCTACGCGTCGAGTGATGATAATGCTGAAGGCAGGTAAGATGCGTGCTGAAAATGCAGTGCTGGAATCAGGTAAGCAGCGCTTCAAGCGATGGTGTGGCTGGAGTCAGGTAGGTGCACACAGAAGAAGATGTTCTGGAATCTGATGAGATGCGTGCAGAGATGATGAGCTGGAAACAGGTAAGAGCGCTTCAGGCGGCAGTAAGCGTTATGCTGCAGAAACAGACTAATGCGAAGCGCTTGCATGTGGGTGGGGCTGGTCTAAATAGCCTGGCCCCAGCCACTCCCCTTTAGCCCCGCCTTGTGGCTCCACCTTGCCCCTCCCAGAGACTTCTGCACGAGCCTTCCAATGTTTCTTAATGGCCACGCCCGGCCTGGATGCATGTGCCCTAGACACAAAGTGTGCAGAGCACACTTTCTTATGAGCCTGGCGCCAAAGGCACCAGGACTGGGTCCATTTGGACCCTTTGGATGATAAAGGTAGTGGCCCTTGACCAGTGGGCATGACAGGGGGTGGCGTCCTGCGGGAGGAAGTCACGTTTTTATTGAGAACACTGTTAACCTGGGGAGTTGCTTCCCATCCCCAATCAAGGAGCCTTGCAATACTCACCTATGTTTTTTTAGCTATGGCCTTACTGGAGCCACATAAAGAGTCACACAAATCCCCCCACCCCCTGTGCCCACAGTGAGCCAAGAACCAGACCGGGTATAGGAAATATAATTCTATTTATTGAAATTAGAAGTAATACAAAGCACCATAGCCTGCAAACGCCACCTTCTTTGTGGCTCACAATTAACTTCTTGGTACACAAATACATCACACAAAATACAATACTTTTCTTTCTTTTTTTTTACAGATTACACTTCAAGAAATAATCACACTGGTCAATGAACAAGAGTCATTTACATGCGTAATGCTGTACAATTTTGATGTTCCTGCACACTTAAAAGGTGAGCAGTTGGGTGTATAAATTGGAACAAATGAATATGGCAATTATGATTTCACCCACACCTTTGGTTTAAATTAACACAGGCTGATTTAGTGGTTTGTTTTCAGAACCCCCTCACTGAAAGGCCTGTGTTGGCGAAGTAGGACAGAACTATTGGGAAGATTGAAGAATTGTGGGATTTCAGACCTCCCTCCACTTAAAGGCTTGTCTTGGGGAAGCTGGACAGCAACAATGGTGATTATTTGAGTTTTCGTTTAGGGACAAAGACACACCCCTCTTCTCAAAAAAGTCAGGGTCAACAGGGCAAATCGGATCACCCAATTATATTACAGTCAATAGTTTTCAGCGCGCACAGGGAATTAGCTTTGTTAATTTTGAATTTTCCAAAAAATCACACCATGGTGTTCCACCAAAGGGCAATTAATTAAATTAGTATTTTTAGTTAATTAGGTTAAGGATTTACACAGTTTTGCCTCTTACTCACTATAAAGGCAAAATTATTCAAGGCAAGAAGACTCCATCACCGTTTGGTTTCCCAGTGCTCAGCTCTACTTACATAGAAAACCCCTGTTTAAAGTTTGGGCAAGCCAGCTGCATTTCAGGTCCCTCTTGGAGGGCAGGGTCTGGTCACTCCACTCTCAAGGATGACCCCCATCACTTAACCATAGGATCCAGTCAGCTTTTAGGCCTTCCCAGAATTAGACAGCTCCACCCAGAGGCAATCTCTGCAAAGTCTCCTTTTGGTTTTTCCTGACAGCTGTCAGATGGTAAGATTCAGCATCTCTGTCCAATGGTACGTTTCAGCAGCTCTGTCCCTTCCTCTAAGTGCATACACTTTATATAGCAGTGATTACACCATCAAGTTTACAATCATGGGGAGTACCATGCAAGAGTTCTCACAAGTAGGATTGGACAGTTACCATTCTCTTTCCTCCCAACTCCAGCCCATCTCTAAGGATTGGCTTAGGTGTCTGGAGAAGACATATGACAGCTTCCTTTGCAATCACCATTTGTTCACATGTCAAATATTTGTCAAAAACTAGTTATGTGCAAAACATAATTTTATTAGCAACTGCCATAATATATTTTTTCAGATTCAGCTAATCTGTTAGGCATCCACACGAACACCAGAATTTAGCTAGCGTTCCCACAACACCTCCCTCCTGTTTGCACACTACTCACCGGTTACGAGACTCACATGATTTGGTTGTCCCACATGTTCGTACCCGGTTGCAGCCTTTCCTGCACTGGCAGTTACCATGGAGAACACACGCCAGAAGGATCGGCAGAACGCTTCCGCATCGTGTAGCTGTCTGATCACGTGACCCAGCGCAGCGTCCGTCATGTGGTGGCAGAGCGCATCACGTGACTGTCAGGCGCCCGTTACAAAATGCTTGACGAGCAAAGCAGTCACCGCTTCTCAGCTGTCTCTTGGACCCTGTTTGGCACTACGTTTGGACCTTGCTCTTGTTGGTATACCTTGACCTAGGAAATCTCACCTGGACTCCCTTGGATTGCCCTTCTGTCCCTCTGCTTGGAACTGTTTACTCGTCGCGGAACTCCGGACCTTCCTTCACTTGCAATCGGATTTGTTCTTTGGAACTTTGTGCGCTCCCTCTACGTACCCGTCTCCCGATTCCCACGTTACACACCCAGTCCTTGACTCGGTTGGGCCGTCCTGCTTCCATGTACTACTCTGGTCCCTGTTCTTCTGGGGACTACCTTTCATCTGAGTCTCAAACCTCCTGCACTTAGGTCTCCCGTGCCTTCCTACCACCGGATAGGTAAGACCTCTCAGATTTTGTGATTCGTGTTATACTGTCATTGCCTGGTACTTAACCCCATTCTATTTGCAGCAGCATCGGTGTTCTTGAGGCTCCGTGGATCTGGGAAGAGACATCTCCCACCTGTGGCCTCAAAGGTCGCACAGGGGGTTCTTCAGGTACCCCTGTGTGACACTTGGGGACGGAGGTATCAACGGTCTACACGACACTCAAGTCAGAACAGACTGAGAAGCCGTATAGTCGTGTTGAACCATGCAGGGATCCACGGAGGAACCCATAGCTGTGCTAGTTCAGGCAATCACGGTACTGAGGGCGGATATGACCGCCGCTAACACCGTCATACATCAGAGGTTAGACTCCATACAGAGCGTCCAATATCCCCTCCCTGCAGACCCCGAATTTGACGATGCTGCTGCTCCACCCACACCACCTCCAGTGCCCAACGCCCCAGCCCCGACTCCTATGATCCTTCCAACTCCGTTTCCCTTAGCAGCCCCTGAACGTTACCAGGGCGACCCCAAAAAGTTTAGGACCTTCATCAACCAATGCAAGTTACACTTCCTATGCAGACCCCTGGCCTTCCCTGACGGCACTACCAAGGCGGCCTTTACCTTGTCTCACCTGGCTGGCACAGCCGCCGCCTGGGCTAACCCTTTGTTAGAGAACGACAGCCCGGTTCTTTATGATTTCGACCTACTGGTTACCGAGATGTCTCGAGTCTTCGACACCCGGCACAAAGTGCAGTCCAGGGACCTGGAGCTGTTAGAATTAACCCAGGGTAGGGGTTCGTTGATAGAATTTATCACCCGCTTTAACCAACTGGTCGCCGAGACTTCATGGCCGGAAAGCAAGCGGGCGGTGATTTTCTACAGGGGGTTGAACAATCCAATGAAAGATGCCCTCTCTGTGGTTCCCTCCTTGGCCACTCAGTATCAGGAGCTGGTAGACCTGGCGCTGCAGGTAGACGCACGCCGTTCTGAGCGCAGGGCTGAGTTAGGGTTCTCCCAGCCAGCAGCCACCTCACCTCCGGCCTCATCCTCAGAGTAACCAATGCAAGTGGGAGGGTTACGGAGTCCCATTACTTCACTAGAGAGAGAACGAAGGAGGGTGGACAACGCGTGTTTCTATTGTGGCCTAACGGGACACTATGTAAAGGAATGTCCACGACGTCCCAAGAAGTCCCACGTTTTTCGGACTGCTCGACCCTAGACCCGGAGACCAGGTCGAGCATCCAGTCTTCTTCTCCAGACACAACCCCTGCTTTTTCTCGCATCCAACCCATCTTTGTACAGGCCACCCTTCATCCCTCTGTGGATATAACTCACTCAGTCACGATCATCATCGACTCCGGCGCCACAGGGAACTACATTGACATCGCTTTAGCCCACTCACTCAATCTGCCTTTAGTGGTAAAAACCCGACCCGAACCGGTCCAAGCTGTGGACGGTACTGCCTTGATATCCGGTCCCATTAAGCACCAATCCGCTCCTCTCTTATTGACTATACAAGACATTCACACGGAGACAATTAGTTTTGACCTGATTACCATGCCTCAATTCGGTCTTATTTTGGGAATACCCTGGTTTTCGGGAGCATAACCCACTCATCAATTGGAAATCAGGGACGGTTCTCTTTGAATCAGACATCTGTCAAAACTATTGTCTCCCGGCACACCATGAAGCAGACACGCCATCACGGGCCTTGGGTGCCATTGCTCGACTCACGTTGGAAGACAAAGGGGCCTCGGCTGCGGGTTCCCATACTGTCGGGGGGTGATTAATGGGATTCCCTCTGTGTACGGGGCATACGAGACAGTTTTTGATCGGGGCTCCTCCGAGGTGCTTCCCCCTCACTGGTCCTATGACTGCCCAATTGAACTGGTCCCAGGCTCTACCGTTCCTTCTGGTAGGATATATTCACTTTCCCCCCCGGAAGAACAAGCCCTGAAACAGTACGTTCAGAACTCCCTACAATTAGGCCACATTCGCCCCTCTACCTCGCCGGCTGCAAGTCCTATATTCTTCGTCCCTAAGAAAGAGGGGGACCTCCGCCCTTGCGTGGACTATCGTCTTAATGCTATCACCAAAAAAGACAGGTACCCAATCCCTTTGATCACCCCACTCCTGGACCGGTTGTCTCATGCATCTATCTTCACCAAGTTAGATCTCCGAGGCGCGTACAATCTGGTACGCGTATGCGAGGGTGATGAATGGAAAACCGCCTTCTGTACCCGCTATGAATTGTACGAATACCTAGTCATGCCCTTCGGCCTATGCAATGCCCCGGCCACATTCCAGCGTTTTATGAACGACATTTTCAGGGACATCCTGGACGTGTTCATGGTAGTTTACTTGGATGACATCCTGATCTTTTCACGTGATCTGGACGAACACGTGCAGCATGTCCAGGAGGTCCTGTCCCGTCTAAGGAAGCATTTGCTTTTTGCCAAACCCGAAAAATGCCAGTTTCACAAAACATCTGTCGAGTTTCTGGGCTTTCATATCACTCCTGGAGGCCTCGCCATGAACGAGTCCAAGGTGCGAGCGGTCCTGGAGTGGCCAATTCCCCAGATACTCAAGGCCTTGCAGGCTTTTTTGGGTTTCGCCAACTTTTATAGGTGCTTTATCTCCTCCTTTTCTGCCATTGTAGCCCCCCTCACAGCCCTGACTAGCCCCCAAGTACCCTACCATTGGCAGAAGGAGCAGCAGGATTCCTTCGAGGCCCTGAAGACCGCCTTCACCACTGCTCCGATCCTCCAGCATCCCAACCCCGAGCTCCCTTTTATAGTCGAGGCGGACGCCTCTTCTTTGGCCCTTGGTGCAGTATTATCTCAGACTTGTCTGACATCAGGCAAACTACACCCGGTGGCGTATCACTCCCGTAAGTTTTCCAGTACAGAAGCCCACTATACGGTGACAGAGAAGGAGCTCCTGGCTGTCTTGGATGCCTTTCGCGTCTGGCGTCACCATCTCCTGGGGGCCAAGCATCAAGTCACCGTTTACTCCGACCATCAGAATCTGCAGGACTTGGCCTCCTTGAAGTGCATCAACAGCAGGCAGGTCCGGTGGCATCTTTTTTTTGCTGCTTTTGATTTTCGCTTCACTCATCGCCCTGGGGTTACTCATGGGAAAGCAGATGCCTTGTTGCGCTCTCCGGGCAGGGTCTCATTGCCAGCATTCCCCGACACTCTTCTAGACAAAAGCCACGTAATCTGTTTGTGTACCCCCTCTCTCTCGTTGGTAGATTCTGTACGTGCCTGGACAAGCAGTCACCCTGACCAGCTACTGGATTGGGATCCGGTATACCGTGACGGCTTGCCCTTCGTACATGATCGCCTGTTCCTTCCTACGCCCGACACCAGTAATCTGGCTCTCGAATGGTCCCATGACACCCCCATCAATGCCCATCCCGGCCAAGAACGCACTATGGACCTTCTAAAGCGTTGGTGCTGGTGGCCTTCAATGAAGCACGATGTGGAGTGCTACGTCAACGCCTGCTCTGTTTGTGCACAATCTAAACACCGAAGGGGTCGTCCGATCGGTCTACTGCTACCGCTGCCGGTACCCCCGAAACCCTGGCACACGTTGACTATGGATTTTGTTACCGACCTTCCCAAGGTGCGGGGCTTTGATACTATCTGGGTAGTGGTAGACACCTTCACCAAAATGGCCTGCTTTGTTCCTTGCAAGGGGATCCCCTCGGCTCCGGTTCTGGCTAACTTGTTTTTTGATACGGTCTTCTCTTTGTTTGGGCTCCCATCTGTTCTTATCTCTGATCGGGGTTCACAATTCGCTTCCCGTTTTTGGAGGGCGTTGACAAAGCTGCTTGGCATCGACACACGCTACTCCTCGGCTTACCATCCCGAGACCAATGGGCAGACCGAAAGGACGAACCAGACTATGGAGCAGTATCTTCGTTGTCTTATATTGCACCAGCAGTCCTCTTGGTTAGACGTTTTGCGTCTTGCGGAGTTCGCCTATAACAACGCGGCTCACTCTGCTACAGGCTTCTCCCCTTTCTATGCCCTCTATGGTCAGCACCCCAGGCAGGGTGCTGCCCGTCCAGGATGCTTCCATGTCCCTGAATCCCACTGCCACGGTCTGTTTTAGGGACCTGTCTGCTGTTCATGCTCGGACGCTTGTGCACCTTGCCGAGGCGAAAGCCTCCATGAAGTCTTGTGCGGATGGGAAGCACCTGGCTGCTCCACCCTTTGCGGTGGGTTCCCGGGTGTGGTTGTCCTCCCGTCACCTATGCCTGGTTGGTTGCCGGAAACTCCTGCCCCGCTTTGTTGGTCCCTACGTGATCTCCCAGGTGGTCAATCCTGTGGCGTTTTGCCTGGTCCTTCCGAGCTCCTGGCGCATCCATCCCGTTTTTCATGTCTCCCTCCTTAAGCCCTGCCCGGATTCCTCCCGTCTCTGTGCCCCAGTGGCCCCTGTGTCTCTGGCCTCCCCTGACGTTTTTGAGGTGTCTGCTGTCCTGGGTTCCCGTTGGTTTAGGGGTCGTCTCCAGTACCTTGTGGATTGGGCAGGGTATGGCCCGGAGGAGCGCTCTTGGGTTTCCGCCTTGGACGTCGATGCGCCTCGGTTGGTCTCCCGCTTCCACCGGGACAACCCATCCTGCCCACTGGGTCGTGGGCCTTTGGGGTGGGGGCTATGTTAGACATCCACACGAATACCAGAACTTAGCTAGCGTTCCCACAACACCTCCCTCCAGTTTGCACACTACTCCCCGGTTACGAGACTCACATGATTTGTTGTCCCACAGGACCGGTTATGCCGCACCAGGTGTCATGTTCGTACCCGGTTGCAGCCGTTCCTGCACTGGCAGTTGCCATGGAGAATACACGCCAGAAGGATCGGCAGAACGCTCCCACATCGCGTAGCTGTCTGATCACGTAACCCAGCGCAGCGTCTGTCACGTGGTGGCAGAGCGTGTCACGTGACTGTCAGGCGCCTGTTACAAAATGCTTGACGAGCAAAGCAGTCATCGCTTCTCAGCTGTCTCTTGGACCCTGTTTGGCGCTACGTTTGGACCTTGCTCTTGTTGGTATACCTTGACCTCGGAACTTTCACCTGGACTCCCTTGGGTTGCCCTTCTGTCCCTCTGCTTGGAACTGTTTACTCGTCGCTGAACTCCAGACCGTCCTTCACTTGCAATCGGATTTGTTCTTTGGAACTTTGTGCGCTCCCTCTGCGTACCTGTCTCCCGATTCCCACGTTACGCACCCAGTCCTTGGCTCAGGTGGGCCGTCCTGCTTCCACGTACTACTCTGGTCCCTGTTCTTCTGGGGACTACCTTTCATCTGAGTCTCGAACCTCCTGCACTTAGGTCTCCTGTGCCTTCCTACCACTGGATAGGTAAGACCTCTCAGATTTTGTGATTCGTGTTATACTGTCATTGCCTGGTACTTAACCCCATTCTATTTGCAGCAGCATCGGTGTTCTTGAGGCTCTGTGGATCTGGGAAGAGACATCTCCCACCTGTGGCCTCAAAGGTCGCACAGGGGGTTCTTCAGGTACCCCTGTGCGTCACTTGGGGATGGAGGTATCAACGGGCTACACGCCACTCAAGTCAGAACAGACTGAGAAGCCGTATAGTCGTGTTGAACCATGCAGGGATCCACGGAGGAAGATTTCAATTAGGGCCCTTACCTATCCCTTGTGTTGTGTGCAGACACGGGTTTGAAGTGAACCAGTCCGCTCCTCCTGTTACTGTTTCAAATGGGCACAGCAAATCTGAGGCAAGGCGGCAAATGTCGGATCCCACAGGTTTTCACCCAACAATCCAAAGAGGATTTGAGGCAGCAAAGGCAGAGACAGATCTATTTCCATACATCTGTGCAGACACGGGTCATTAAACCAGGACCTCACATCTCGAGAATGTGCCCTCTACTTAAAGCACAGAAACCTCTAGGTTCTTTACAGGGTTTTACATCAAGCGCCTCATACAGAAAAGTCAATTATAGCACATTTTTTTGGTTACGTTAACAATGAACTTCCTGACTGAGTATCATCTGGCGTTAAAGGGAATGGCTTTACTGCACCGGACCTCTACAATTCTGCGAACCTACCCATGTGGCACACACCACCCATCTAGCAGCTATTTCCTGATAACGTAATAGTAGCTGACATAGCTTCTCCCTGCCCATGTGTTTCACCGTCCATGTACCCAGGCCATTTGCTCAACCTGCATTATTGATGGAGACATTGGTTAACAGGGCAGTGTTGGGGAGCACCTGGACATTTCCAAGCCTTTGACTGAGCCCAACGTAATAGATGCACTGCGTCAATACTCATATGGGCATGCCTACCAATCAGCATTCATTCTGCGCCATATCTGATACCACTGCAGTGGTTCTTTGTGTCATCCGAAAACAAAGAAGTGGCATAGCTCAGTCCATGCCTAATTTACACCTATGATAAGATGCTGTCAATTCTGACAGACAGGTGGTGTTTTTGGTAGCACCATTCATTTAAAATAGCCCATGAGGGTCAGAACGACCCTCCTGACACAGGGATGTTTTGCGGGTATCAATAGAAACGTACTGCACAGCACAATTAATCTCATAGACCCTCACAACAAAGAGTGCTGTAATCCAGATCAAAGTTCCCCCACTAAAGGGAATGGAACAACAGCATCAGAATGGAAAGAGCATACCACTCTGTGCCCACCCTATTTCCACCCCTTCCAGGAACATGTAATAGAAAAGGCAGAGCAAATTCTTCATGGCTGTGCTTTTGGGAGCGGAGGGTGTTCTTCCCCTTGAGCCTTTGGTCTTCATTCAGCAATGGAGTCTGCTAACCGAATGAGGATCATAGTCATGCATATTAGAACCAGAGATTCATCTGCAAATTGCAAAGGAAATTCAGGATGTCCCGGAGCTGTGGGAGGTGTCCAGTTGCGTGCACGCACACGTTTGCTGGCGTGCTCCCTCCTGTGCGGCTTTTTGGCATACAGACTGGGTTTTTGATGGATGTTGGTGACCGGGGCTCCCTTCCCTGTGGCTGGGAGGCATGGGATTGAGGTGTCTTTTGAGCCCCAGAAGTACCTTCTGAGTTGCCTTTGGTGCCCTGTGATCCAGCTCGTGCTGCCTGGTGTGACGCGGATTGTCTCGCAGAGTGCCTTTGGCCTGAAGGAGCCGTCCTGGTGCTGGAGTCTTGACTTTTCGGTTTGGGCTGCTGGGGCGCTCGTCTGCTGGGTCTTTGCTCCAGTCTACTGGCAGCCGGGCAGTCCTGGCAGTCTTGGCTCTGTTTGTGATGCATTCAATCATTTTTGGTGAGTCTGTGAGAATCACACCATATTAATTACCACAGTGGCATTGGACTATGTGGCTATGGGGCCATTGTGGAAGATATACCTTAGGTCCTTACCAGTGTGGCTTGTCACGGGTTCTGGATTTATATTGAGTTTAGATTGCTCTTTATTTTCTTTGCCCTGAATGTGTCTAAAATAAGCAAAACATGTAAAGCCCCCACCCTACCTGTGAATAAATGTGCGACCCCCTTGCTTAAGAATTGGCGTTCAACTGAAGTTATGGCATCGGGTCCCTGAAGGAGCTAAAAGATTGCAGCAAATGAGTTCACATCTTTCTGCAGACGAGGCTGTTTCTAGTTGTTTGCGGGTCCTTTCTCCAGGTATTCCAACTGAGTTGAACATCGATACTGAAGAGGGGAGGTGTCGCCCTATGAAGGATCCTCCTAAACATTGTAAACAAAGGTCTGATAATATGATGTTAATCTTGCCTATTGATGGTATCTCTACTGATGAACTAGCCCCCTTTCAACATGCAGAGGAAAAATGGAGATTGTGGACATGGAACACCTTGTGCAATTCTCCTCTGAATTGTCTGATGGAGGAGATACACAGACCTGTCAGTTTGGTCCTACCAGTCCCACCCAATGGCTGCCAATAAAGGACAAGTTATTCGGAGAGCCTAATTTATGCAAAAACCTTGAAGTGTTTTGTTTCTGGATTCATTTTATGGACAAACTGGCAGTGCAGTTCTAGTCAGCGAAAGAAGATGAGTCCTGCCAATGGGATCAGACCGTAGATCAGACTGACCAGAAATCCCAAGTTTATATAAAAAAGAATTTTCAAACAACCCAATGTAATCTGAGTTGCCTACCCCCCATATGGAAAAAAAACATCTCTCAGGGGAGTGGAGGGGTGTAACTACCACGGATGCTAGGGATAATCTTTGTAAAACAACCACAGAGCTTGAACATGTGAATGTGCTATTGGACAAAAAAACAGCGCAACTGCAAACATCTTTGCTGAATCAGCAAGCTGCGGCCATTGCTACTTCTTTTATCACTGGCAAGAAAGTCCAACTATCTTTGCCAGTATTGCAGAGTGAAGAAGGAAAGGTTGTTCAAGTCACCATATTACGAGTTCAACAGAACATCGTTAGCCCTAAATACTGTTTACCCAGAAACTTCAGTATTGGTAAAACCTTCATGCCCCCAATTGCTGATGACCTCATGAACAAGACTATAATGGATCATAGAAATGTTATTCTCACCAATGTATAGTCCTCAGTGGGACATGAACCTAGAGATGCCCTGAGGAATAATGTGTTGGCATAGTTATGTCAAAAGACTGGCCCAGGTGTTGTAAGAATGTCGAACCTTAAAATCATCCGAAGGGTCAAGATAGATCAGAGGTGCACTCCGGAGGGCAGGGACTGCAAATTGGTGGGTTGTGGTATAGGTGATCGGCCATCCTATCTATCTATTTGTAATTACCTGTCAAGAGTTTCACCGGACCTTAAGCTAGTTGTTGACTTTTCTGCTTTATGACACTGATGCCGTTGAATAACGGACTTTCTCTGCATGTTATTTGTTTTAAGTTTTTGTCTTACTGTTTGTTGTGCTCTGAGGCTTGTGGGCATGTGGCACTGTATAAGAAATAAATAATAATAATAATAACTTAAACAATAGATGATAAATACTTATCAATAAAATCCAAATGCAGTACACTCAATTGTGCCTGCAGTGCACATTGACAAGATAACATAGAACAAGTAGGTCAAACCATGAGGCCCAGTTGATGGAGTGGATCGCCCAATAAATGCCGAGGCTGACGGGCATCAAACACAGGCTCCATGTTGATTAACGGTACGCCAGGTGAGCGCTCAAAATCGACTCCCCATCTGTAGTTGAAAATACGAGCACCTCAAAACCTATTCGCTTCAAAGGAGGTCTACGTCGCCCTCTCCTTATCCTCATAGTGTGTCCTTGTGTGATGTGGACTGATCATGCAGGTGCTTCAAGGCCTGAATTATGACCTGGAACCATCTACTGGAGAAATGCGCAACATGAGCAAATCGCGCTCTCAAGAACAACACATATGCCTTTCTGTCTGGTAGCTATTCATGAAGTTATTAGATAACATAACACTACTTCACTAAATGACTTCAGTGCATATACAAAGACAACAAGCTAACATACCATATTTAAGTTAAAATCTGACCATATGTACAATCACCAAATCAAAATGATAGCAGAGCATGCATTTGGAGAGAGCTAAACACAGCTATTGGCCTTTAGTTATTGTTAAGTTTAAATTCCTATTATAAACTATTTAAGGAGATGTATAACTACTACAAGGATGACCGTGAAAAGTTTAGCCTACTTTGAAATACAGATGATTCAAGTTTGTACTGAACATTTTGGAATATTGTTATGGTGGCTAGCTGGTGGAGTAGACAAAACAGAATACAAATAATAATAATAATAATCGTAGTACTTTGCGAGAGTGTGTACAATGGCGATAAGAACATAACAAGACCCCAGATTGTTTTCTAGTGATGTAAAATGAGCTGGGTATGTGGTGGGCAAGTAGCGGGAGAAGGCAGGATCAAAAAAGCACCAGCTTGATGGTGAAAGGTACAGGGCAAACTGCAACGCATGAAGTTATTTTCTCCTTCAGGGGTCTGCTGAGGACAACACATTGTTATCAAACTTCTGTATCACTCGCCAGTCAACCCATTCTCTCTTTGGTGTGCTGCGTTTCCAAAGGGTCAAGCTCATTTGTGTCCTATTTGCTGTGAAAGTGGCAGCCCGGACAACAAATATAGTAAACATAGACTCTGCAATCTAGGTACAAGGCGGTCTCCGTATGTGCCTCACACACCTAAGTGCCTCATACACATCACAAAAACAACATCAGCAAATTGCAATACGCTGGAAATTGTGAAAAACTTTTTTTTTTTATTTTATTATATTTTTGAGTCTTGCAATGCTCAAACTCGCAGAAATGTTTCTTTAAAAAACGAGGGTAATACAATTGAAAGCACCTCAAAACACATGGTACAGAGGAAGGAGAAAAATAACGGTTGTATCAGAAAGCATGACTTATGGTTACAAGCTCAAATGGTGCATCTAAAAACTTTGATATCAGATGAAAATAATGGTGCAATAACTTTACACCTTGGGAGTCATGTTTTTTGACAAGCAGAACCGGATTTATAAATGTCTAGGACCTCTTGGTGTTCTGAGATTATAACAGCATAGTAAACTGGACGACAAGGTAAAGGTCACATAACCTTTCACATGCCCAACGTCGGGTGGATTAGTGGAACATTAATGCTGGGGGAGTGAAAAAGGCCTAAACAAAGACATGGCCACACATATGTCTAGTAAGATCTACACCAGGGATGCATGGAGAGAGAGGATTCAAGAGAGGTTTACACATGTATATATATATATGTATATATTTTTTTTTCCACAGGGATGCCTTAATCAATTAACTGATGATAGTCAAGTTAAATAAATGTTTAACAACAACAGGAAAAATTCTCCTTGTGATAAATAGTTCCTGGTTTTGCAGACCGCAATCTCCTGTTCCTTCCCGGAGAGGGCCTTTGGTACGCAGTCACTCACAGCATTACAGTGGTCATTTTTCCTTGTCTCTTGGTTCCTCATCTCTGGCTATCTGCTTCTTGCTCTCAAGGCCAGAGGGGTTGCTATTAGGGTACCCCAGGCCTACATTCACCTGCACACTAGGCCTCACAAGGGGTTGAAGCTGGGACATGGGTAAGGATTGGCAAAACCACAGAGCTTCCATCTGTAAATAAAGTATCTTACCCTTTCTACTGTTTCTCGATTGATACCTATCTTTACCACGGTCATAGCTCTGCCTCCTGAAACCCCAGCCATGTCTTCCTCCTCCGCAATTCACAATGGTCTTTTATTTATTTATTTATTTCACATTTAAAGTAGTGTGCAAAACCCTCAGGCATCTAGGCGCTAGTTACAGTTGGTAGTTACCGTTTGCAAAATCAAATTTACGTTGCAGGTACAGAAGTAGTAAATTAAGTCAGCTACTGAGAAGTAGTTTACTCAAACACAACTTGTCATGTAAAAAAATGTTTGCGTATTTGCCCCACCAGCTAGGATGAAGTTGAGCACGATAGGGAATAAACCAGGGGTAAACTGGCTCACAGGGAACTCTGGTGATGTTCCTGTGGGCCTCTGCATCACGAGCCTCTTTTGTGTGGTTACCTATTTTATTTCCACATTTTCTTATGGGAAAGGAGTTGGGCTTGCTCAAAATGTATAATATGGGCCCACTTTGTAAATTATATCCAGGGACTCTTTTGGTTGCCAGTCCAGCCCGGAACAAACAGCAGTGGTATTGCCACAGACACACACACACACACTGGGAAAGCCTTGCAAGGGGCTACGTCAGCAGTGCGAAATGAATCCCTACACAAGTGCAAGATAGTGTTACAGCTGCAACGGAAGGTTGACAAAGGCAGTTAATGTGGAGGCTAACGTAGCAAATGTAGGTTTTGAAGGACGTGACCCGCCAGCTGGGATGAAGTTGAACATGGAAGGGAGCAGACAGCAGTGGTACCGCCATGCGCACGCTGCGAAAGCCTCACCTCAAAAGTTGCAAGGGGCTACGTCAGCTGTGCAAGTCGTGGGCGGATAGACTCATTAGAAGTCAGTAAGATGAGATGAGCAGGGGATGATGGTGGCAACAAGGGTTGCCAAAGCTGTACCTTAATGGGGGAGCGAGGATATATGAATTCAGAGGCAGCTCCTGGATAGGCAAAAGGATTGCCATACAAGTGCATACACAGTGGCGGGAAAGTTAAGGTTGCAGGTCGAGGGCCGTGTTTAGGGATGAAAGAACAGGTCCAAAAGTGGGCGCATACCTTGGTGAATCGGCACCTGCAGGGCCCCTTGCCAGACCCAGACAGGCACAGATAGGAGTTGTTTTTAGGTCCTTAGGTCTTACTCCTAGAGGGATGCTCTATTTCCTCCTCGCTCAACCTCTCAATTTCATCATCTCTCCACTTCTCTCTCCTTGATTCTACCTCCAGTCTCAAGGGTGCTGATACTCCTAACCTTGTCCTGACCTTGTCCTGTATGTTCTCTCCTCCCACATCCTCAAACCTCCTTCTACCTTTGTCTTCACAATGCCTGCTATTTTCTTCCTTGCAGAACCTGCAAACCTTCTCGCTGATGTTTTTTCCAACACCTTCATCAGAACTCCTTCTATCCTTCTTCTCATACCTAGTGCCAGCCGACTTCCTGATGTTCTCTTCACCACGCTGCACACAGCCAATTCCAACCACACCATCACAAATGGCAGGACCGTCCTCCCCCCTCTTTGGTATTGCCTCCAACTTCCCTCATTGCCCTTTTGTATCCTTCCTCCAACTAGTCTTCTGTCTCCACGGTCCTCCCATCGCCTTTCTCCTCTCAACCACAATGTCCTCTCTCTCACAGCATCCATGCCTCTCTTCCTGAATCCTTACACCCATTGCAGCCAAAGGGATCACAGGTGTCATTGAGCCTTAGCCCCTTCTCCTGGACCATGCTTATTGTGAGCGAATGCACCTCTTGTTACTGTGGAACCTAGGGTCTGGATTGGTACCAGAATTTCGTAATTGGGCCAACCCAATGACAATTCAGTTCATGTTGGAATGTGAACAGGGCTTTTAGAAATGTGGATGAAATGCTGCGGGGCAGTCATCCCTCTTGCAGTGCTCCACTTCAAAGCTGATGTGGCACCTGCTCTGCACTATGCACAGCTGAAACCGACAACAGCAATTCCTGAGCACAAGGGAGTCTTAGGATGTCCTCTCAACCCGCAGGCTGATTACCAAAGGCAATGTGGACATATTAGGCATTATAACAGTGCTACAAAGTATATGCCAGGGCATCCAGTTTAGTAAAGGCATGTTTCACGGCCACAGAGATGGAGCATGATGTTGGTGGTCCAGGGGACGCTACATTTACCAACATTGGGTGCAGCATCACACTGCAGGTGGTGCCATCTGGCCCCTGTGACTGCCTCACCCAACACCAAAGAGAGACAGGGGAATTTGCCACAGTCATCAGTGCTCATGATGAAGGTGGTAGGCAGAGGGGTTAAATATGGGCTGGTGCTATACATGGGCAGTTTTTGCTCTCACCAACGGCCAGTGACGAGCAGAGGACCACAGGATGCAACTGCTACCTGCATTATAAGTGCTCTTGGGAGTGGTTGGGTTGTTTTTGCCAGTGAGACCTTTTTTCCTCACTTGCCACCAGTCGGCCCTGCCGACTCTTACTCCACACCCATTGAGGCAAGGAAGAAAAATCCTCTCCCCCCACCTTCTCCGTGGCTCAGCGGACCTGGTCCTGTTGGCCCCAGTGCAGCTTAGCGCATACTTAAATACTGAATTGGAGGTCATTACGAGTTTGCCGGTATCCCGCTGGTAATTCCGGTGGAATACCCGCAATCTGACCAACCGTTTCAGCCGTCTGATATCCTGGAATTTCCCGGATATTACAGGTGGCAGAAATGGCAGTAAATCCCCATTCCATGGATGGGATTGCTGGTATTTCCGGCACCGGTAATACTGGTGCCGAAACTACCAGCAGTTTTTTGCTTGCGTGGGCCTGATTTACCTCCATCTCTTGGTCGGAGGTAAATAATGAAAGCCCCACAAGCAAACTTGAATTGCTGCCAATTTTAATAGCAATTTACCCTTACCAGCAAACTCATAATGACCCTATTTTCTTTGTAAATGTCAAACCATTTAAATCCCACACAGAGCTCGAGTTAGCTGCCCAAACCTATGTCTTCTTTCAAGCCAATTATAATGTGGTCCGCTTGTATGTAAACTTTTTTGTAGAACTTCAGATTTTCTTCACATCATACATGCAGCATGCCTGTTTTACACACAGACTGCAACGATGTGAACATGACTTTTGTTGCATGACTTTGTGTCTTGAAAGTGCTTTTACAAAATCCAAAGGGCATTTTGTACCCTCACACTGCTTTGAATTCTGGTACCTGTAGTCTTCCATTAAAGGTGAGGATAAATAAGTCTACAAACATATGCCAAGCACTATATATTTTTCCCAACTATAGCATGTAAAAATATGTTTAAATATGTGACAAAGTGCTAGGTTTGCAGACTCTCTCTCAAAGACCAGCTTCAGCACGTACCTAAAGTGTGTAATCCTGGCCAAATAATTTTTCCTCACTGTGATTGATCTGCCTGTCCTTGATTCAGTTCCCACTAGATGGTAATGAAAACGTATTAATTAATGGCATTTCTCCACAAAAACAAGCATTTGCAAAGCCAACAGTTTTAACTTCTGTGTGGAAACGTGGTACGCATTTGTCAGGGTGAGTTTTTTCAGGAAGTTAAGCCAAATGAAACATGTTCAAATATGGTGTCATTTCGCTGCTTGCATTTTTGGACTTATCATTGGCATTCAAATTAACGCAGTGTCATTTTGCAGATGGACATGCTGCACAAATGCTGTAGGAAAGTCTGGAGTGACTCTCGTTTCTGTGTGGGCTTGCAGCGCGACTGCTTTGGGGAGATTTGGTGTGCCTGCGATGTCACTGCAATCTCGTGTTATATGTAACAACCATCAGCCATGAGTGACTGAGTCTATACATTAGCAGAAAACTATTCCTATGGTAAAATAAGTATGCCCCAATAAAGTTAGGGTGCTTAGCCATTAAGTGGGCTGATGAGGTCCTCAATTACTTCCCTGCAAGCCAACAATTCAAGTTCATCCCAGACTTTGCACCTGTTTAACTGGTAAGTAATTAATTAATAAGCACATCGACATATTATGATGTGTTTTATACAACTACAATCCAATACCTTCAGCTTTACTGATAGAGTAGGCCATCTGCAAGCCAATGTAGTTTGTGCAAGATGACACAAAGTGAACAATTCTAGTGGGGGTTCAGGGAAAAGAGGGGTAGTATGCGACTAAGCCAAATGTTCCAGGCTACAGGATTGGACTGGGAAACTATGGAGACTGGGAACTCCTCATTCTGTTTCAAGTAAGCCCAGAAAAGTTATCTTGGGCTTCACCCGATTCCTCCAGTCCATCCCTAGCCTACCATGTTCGCATAATCCTGTGCAAACAAATAACTCTCTATCCACCCACAGAAACTGCCATGATTGCATAGGATTGATGGTCCCAATGGTAAATAGAAATATCAGCCTAATTCCTTTGAACGAAGCTCCCAAGGGATGCCTACTGTTGTGTCTCCAGCTGGAGTGGGGACTGGGACATATAAAGAAATGACTTTGCTTAGGGATGAGGGTCGTGGAGTTTCCTTATCCATGGGACAGCTGCCATTTATCGCAATAGAACTGACAATTCAGAACAGAGGACCTGGTTTTCCAAAGGACTAACTGCACTCTGTTCTCCTCTGCTGGTTAGTCCCTCACTAATGTGTGTGAGCTGCCGCCAGGAGAAAGAGCAACTCTGGATGTGCTTACTTTGGAAGGAACGTGGAGGATCACAGAGACATGAGTAGGTGCGGAGCAGGAACGGGAATCAATGCGGGCTGACACAACCAGCTATACAATCCGTGGGTCCTGGGGCCACATTAACAGATGCTGGGAAACGGAAAACAGACAGTTGCAATTCAAGTGCAGAATAACTGATTGCAAGGCTTTCTAATATGGAGCCCTATCTGGGAGCTACTCCAAACATATAATGATTGTGGGGTATCTTGCTTACTTATAAAAATTCCCTGGGAATTGTTAAGGGTGGGGGACTGAGGAAGTAGAGGCAGAGAGAGCTAAAGTATGGGTGGCGAACCAGCAAGGAGGATAGTGGAGGTGAGGCGGTAGATGGGGTAGAGGAGAAGGTGATGAGAGAGACATTCCAAGGAGATGGTGAGACAACCAATGGAGGAGAAGTAAAGACAGTGGGGGGGGGGGTGGTGAATGACAATAATGTCATAAGAGAAAAAGCTTAGAAGAAAGAGAAAAGGACAGGAGTAGCAAGTGAAAGGAAAGGAGGCGGTGAGGGGAACAATGGAGGAGTTGGGATAAAATAAAAAAGAAGGGGAAAGGGAAAGGAGGTAGCGGGACAAATGAGGAAGAGGTAGCAGGAGTTACAGAGTCAGTGGTGCAGAGAGATAGAGAATGATGAAGTGAAGGGAACAGTGTGGAGGGGAGAAGGCCAATTGAGAGGGGGAGGAGGAGAGGAGCAGACCTTAATGTTGTGTTGCGGTTGAATGAAAGGAAGTTGTAGGTGAAGATGGGCAAGAGATACATGGCAGACAATTGCTTAAAAAAACAGGAGATAGTGTGTAAACTAAAAGGCGGGGGTCTGCCATGGCAGTTAAGATCCCTGTGCACAGGAAGAAGGTGTCGTAGTCTACCAGCACCCACCTATTCTTGCTACTTAACAGATCTTTTGAGGGCTCGGCTAAAGCTTACTAAAACCTAACCGCTGGCCCAAGTGCTGATGACATTTTATATCAAATACTGTGGCTGCGACTTCCAATCTAAAAAAAAAAAAAATACTATATCCTGACAAGTTCATCTGGGACTGACTTTTGTAAAGGCCTGTTGGTGGAATAGACGGAAGAATCGATGGCCTGTGGTGAAATGCTGAGTACTGCTTTTGTAAATCATCCGTGCTGAATCCTTCAGCCTTCTTTCTGTTTTGCAACAAAGAAGATTGGGCCTCAATACGAGGTGGGCGGTAAATTGTAAAAGTGGCGGTAACGGAATTACTGACACTTTTACCTTTGTGTACAATTAAGGAAACTGGAAATGGGAGCTAATTCAGCAGACAGAATTAGCGCCGGTGGAATTACCACCCACGGGATTAGCACCGAAAACTGCAGGAATAATCCCTAGCTGTAATTCCACCAGCGGGAGTAGCGCCATGAATACAAATGGTAATTCCACAGCATTAGAAGTGGAAATTCCATCGAAATACTGGCAAATATGATTAGTAATTCCACCAAAGTCACAGTAAAGTTACCTCAGCAAAAAGGTTAAAGTAAATGCATAAAGGCGATGGAAATTAAGGCACTGGTGCACCCAATGAGCCATGAAAGAGTATACAAGCCCCACACTTTCCCCACAATCACACTTCCCAACACCATGCAGCCAATAGCAAACCACGAGATCCACAGCCTCCTGCTGTACACTGAGCTGCAGAGGCATGCCTAGCAACACCACAGAGAGAAAGCGGCAGACAAACCAACGAGATGCCCGGGAAGAGGAGTGCCCATTCCCCAGGGCAGGCAACCAACCTGGGAACTAACGGATGGGCACCTAATAACACTATGCCACCTTAACAGGAAGAGCCTAGCAGAGCTACTCACCCTGATACAGGGGGATCTACAAAGCAGAATCAACATAGCAGCAATGCCACCACTGCTGAAGCTTGTGTCAGTGCTGCCCTTTCTCACCACAGGCACCTTTCAGTACACTGTGGGCATGCTGCATGGTATGTCTCAGCCCACATTGTTTATCATGCTTGGCCTGGTGCTGGACATGCCTATGCTGCATGCACCCCATCACACCTCCCTGCCGGCCAACCCTGTATAGGTAAATGTAACAAATGCATGCTTTTAACTGTGAACTCTTAATTTCAATACACTATGGTACCACACTGTATTAAGGATGTCGCAGTGACTACTTTGGTAATGAAAGCAGGACTCAGCCCAAGAGACTCAGCTCACTTCGTCCTATAACTAACTCACACTTTTTGCTTAAAGAAATAGACAAGGATGACTGTATCCAGCTTCAACAACATTTAGAGGAGGCCAAGCTTCTACACCCCAAACAGTCTGATTTGCGATCACATAATGGAATGCAAAGTGCACTGTTAGATCTGCAAGAAAGTAAGCTAGACATCATGGACTAAGGGAAAGCATGACTATGGGCCTTATTATGAGTGTGGCGGTCTGGTAACAAGGGTGTTGTTCAGCTTACTGGCACCCTTGTTTCCGGACTGCTACACTACAAGTCTGCCTGCCGGGGCCGCCGTGTCCAGCAGGTCTGAGCCTCCCGGGCACAATGGCCCCGGTAGGCAGAGTTGTCATCGAAGCACTGACACTGTTAACAATGGTGCCGGTGCTTTCGAGTCAACATTCCCATGACTCCACAGGAATGGGGACTTACCGAATCCCCCGTCTGACTTCCCGCTCCGCTGGGACTTGTAGGTCAGGTGGCGGATCCAGTGTTTTGAGGTTGTCGGCAAACCGCTGGTAGCACTGGTGAGTTACCGTAGACCTTGTAATGAGGCACTATTAGTCCTGCTGGATCTCTCAGCGGCCTTTCATCTTTTGGATCATGACCTTCTGTTGTCCAATCTATCTACATTCAGGCATTGTTCTGGGAATGCCATCTACTGGATACAATCCTTTTTGAGCAACAGAAGCTCGACTGTACAGTCGGGCACAGCCTCTTCCACCTCAATCTCTATCGAATACGGTGTTCCATAGGTTACTAGCTTATCACCCGTACTTTTCAATATGTACATCAGACCATTTACAACATTTTGGCAGATAGCAGAGTGATTTATAGAAACTATGCCCATGTCACCAAATTACTGCTGGAACTGAGAGGGACCTATAAAGTGGCTTAGTCAATATTCAGCTGATTTATGGTTCCATCAAAAAATTGATGTGTGGTCATTGGCTGTGCCTCAATAATAAGACTGAGCTGCTTATATATGGCTCTTGTCAATCTAGAGCTAAGCTTTCATCAGAATATTCCAATTTCCAGAATGTGAATTTTGTAATCCCAGTATCCAACAAGGTGGAAACTCTGGGAATTATAATAGAGGCGTCCTTGGGAGCAGAGGTTCAGGTTAATGACACCCTAAAAAATAGCCATTGCCAACTAAATTTATTAAGGCAAATAAGACCTTACTTGTCCACAAAAATTGCATTTCTTTGGCACGAGGCACAATCCTCCCGTGAATCGATTATTGTAACACCCTACGAGGTAGGATACAACAAAGGCTGTGTATAGAAAGTACAAGTCCTCCAGGATGATGTATTTATTGATTTATTGGGTATTTATAGTGCACCTATACAGACAATGGTTTTCTGAGTTGCAAAAAATCTACCACGCTGCTCCCATTTTTCCGAATTACAGAAAGAGCTGCATTGTTACCAGTTGCAGTGCAAATAGCAGTGGTCGAAGTGGGTGGGAGTGATGCTCTTCTACCTTTTTAAATTAAGTTTTACTGTTCCTATACTTTTATTTTAAAAAGAAACCGTTCCGGAATGGTTTTGTTTTAAAATACAATTGTAGGAAGAATTTGAAACCTGCACTTCAAGTGCACTGCACTGAATGTTCCCTTAAACAGCAGGTGCATTTGTTTAGGGTAAAGGAAGAACGCGGGGTATCACAAGTATGCATGGGCGCAATGGCTGCAAGATTTGTGAGGTACTAGTATTCAAAATACATGGGTGTGCCTGAATCAATGCGCTTATCACAAAATAAGAGTGTGTTCCAACAAAATACTTGTAACACAATCAGTGCCAAATGCTGCATTTATTCCAAATGTCCACAAAATTAGTGACACAATGCAATCTTCTTGCCCTTGCCAGTACGTGTTTCGACCATTGTGGTCTTTTTCAAGGCAATATTGCAAGGTGAACAACATATGGGAAATAATCCCCAAACAATAAATAATATACACATGCATTCAATACTGTGAACACTTATTGATGATGAACACATTATTTTCCAAAACAAAATTAATCCACTGATTGAGCAATATAAAATGTAAAGTAAACAAGGAATTGACAAAGGAGAAAAAGAAGGGGGAGGAGGTGAAGGAAAACAGAAAAACTAAATTATTAATGATACTAGCGCATTGATTCAGGCACAGCCATGGTCATTTGCATTTGTTTAGGGGTTTGTACGGCACCTGGGAGGGGGCATGGCGATGGGCTGTGTGGGGAGCAGGGACATGACAGCAGGGAACATAGTTCCACTACTTCTTTTCATACACTTTGTCCATTGGCGAATACAGTTCAAGCGACTCATCTTGGTGCATAAGAGTGTGTATGGCACAGCACCTCGCTACCTCTCAGAGAGATTGACAAAATATGAATCAGTCAGAACATTAAGGTCCTCTGGAATTGGGCTATTCCAGGGTATTAAAACCAAATGTAAATGGGAGATCCTTCAGTACACCGACACCTAAAGCGTGGAATACCCTGCCATTGACTCTTATGCTGGAAAGTAATTTACCATGTTTTCATAAGCAACTGAAACATTTGTATTCACTTAGATCTGATAGTCAAATCCTTTTTTCCCATTCATTTGTCCTGTACTTCATGTTTTGTCTTTTGTCTTTTATTGCACCCTGACGCCTGTGGGCTGCGGTGCTATATAAACAAATACACGAAATAAATAAATAAATAAATAAATAGAGGAAATACCACTGTGGGCCACCCTTAAAGAAGGTACCCCAAACTGACATTTTGTGCAGTCTTCATCCCATGCTAAACAACCACATAACCCTGGATGCAGCCGTAACACTAACCTCAGCCCACAAACCCAGCATACAGTCCCAACGATATTTCTTCCGGGTGCACTCCATTCACAGCCACCTTGGCTATAGTGGTGGAAAATAATTTAATCACCCAAGTAAGCCAGTCTGGCACAAAACTAAACCTAACCAATGTACACTTCAGGAAGGTCCAATTGACTCTGTTGAACACTTGCACAGCATCTAACATGAACAGGGCAGAGTTAGTTCATTCTGCCCCTTTGATCGCCAATGGATTTAGGGTTTTCCATAGGTTGTCCATCCCTTTTCTATTTCATATGAACCCTGCTTGGTCCTCATAGATCAAATCCGGGAGGCACTCCTCCAATCTGGAAGCCAAGATTCTCATTGAGAGCTTCGCGTCCATGTTTGATAATGTTATTGGTCTATAGGAAGAGCACAAACTTCTATGTTTCCCCTTCTTCGGGATCAGTTTTATAACAGTCTTCAAATACGAGGGAGGCAGCTCACTTCCAACTCTTATTCCATTATACACTTTAACCATGAACAGCACCAATACCTTGCTATAGTTCTTAAAAAGGAAGGCTGAGAAGCTGTCCTCTTCCATAGTCTTCCCAGATTTGAGGCCACAGATGGTGCCTTGACCTCCTCCAGTGTAATGGCCTACTCAAGGGTTCCCACCTGTTTTACACTGAGTTTGGGGAACTTGATATCTTCCAGATATCCTTCTATTTCAATGGGATACTCTTCTTCCTCCCTGACATAGAGCACCCAATAGTAACAAGCAAAGCAATTAGACACTTCTTCGGATCCTGTCCATTCTTTTCCCTGGTCATCCACCAACTTAAATACCCCTTTCCCTTAACATTGGGTCTTGAGTGTAATCACAAGCAGTGAGCATGCCCGATCCCCTTTCTCACAGTATTGCTGCTTAATTGTTTGCATGTCCTGATAGACCTTGCTCAAAATGCACTCTTTCATCGCTAGTCTTGCATGTTTGATGTCCTGCAATAACTCTTCGCTATCACCCCCTCCACTTCTATATTTCTCCTCCAGAGATCTTATATCCACTATTAGCTTATCCATCAGCTGATCTTCTTTCTCTTAGACCTCTGTGCTATAAGTAACCCTGTCACAATAGCTTTGGCTGCTTCAGAAACCATACCCATCCTCACTTTCCCATTATAATTTTCCCCAAAACAATAGTCTAATTTCTTCCCTTAAAGCATCAGTAGAGAGTTTGTCCAAAAAGAGCATTTTGTTGCACCTCCAACCTGTTCTACCACCTACGGGGACCCGAGTGCCACCTGGATCATTACTATATCATGGTCTGCCAGGATATGGGGACAATGACAGCCCCCTGAAGAAGGTGCTCTTTCCCAACCACAACCAACAGATAATCAATTCTCGTGTACGTTTTGTGGACTTTTGGGAAGAAGGTATGCCTCTTCCAATCTGGGCTCAATTCCCTTCATGCATCACACCAGAAGAATTCCAAGTACTCATCCCCATGTGTATCTAGTTCCTTGGGTTGCCTACCACCTGGAAACCTGTCCATAGCCGGGTTCTGATAATATTAAAATTGCTGCCTAATATTGTGGTCCCCTCTGTCCATTGTTCTATGTGTCTTGGTGCATTCTTTTTAGATCCCAATTTCTGTGAATTGGGGGCATAAAGTGACACCAGGTAAGGCTTTTAAGAATTTCTAGACAAAATTGTATACATTTCAGTCAGGAAGATGAGGTGGAAAGTAAGGATGGGAGAAGATTTTGGCCCTGGCGGATGGTAGTGGAGAAACTCATTCCATTGGGGCTGTTGTTGGAATTTTTCCGGTGTGCTACTGAACAATTGGGTAAAACAAGATCCTGCTCGAACAATTTCAGAAGACACATTGGAGCTTGTTAAAACCTGTGCGACTTGCACTAAGACCAAAATTGATATGTGAAAACCTGCGGGTTTACTAGAACCTATACCAATATCTCCACAACCATGGCAAACTGTTTCGTTAGACTTTATTGTAGATCTACCTAAATATCAAGGATGTTCAACCATACTTGTAGCTGTTGATTGTTTTACTAAGGAAGGGCACTTTATACCTATTAAGGGGGAGGTTACAGTCTCTAATTTAGCTCAAAAGATTCTTCAAGAAATAGTTTGTTTACATGGGTTGCCAAGTCAAATAATTTCAGATAGGGGCCCACAATTTGTTTGAGATTTTGGAGAGAGTTTTGTAAAAGTATTGGTATGGAGGTTAGGTTGACTTCAGGTTATCACCCAGAAACTAACGGACAGGTGGAGAGGAAAAATCCAGAGTTAGAAAAGTATTTGCAATGTTGGGTTGGACTGTTAAGGGTGGCAGAGTTTGCATATAATAATTCTAAAAAGGATTCAACATATATGTCTTCTTTTTTTTGCGCAAGAGGTGTTCATCCACGTTTTCTTGGAGAAGTTGAGGGAGTTGAAAGTATCAATCCTGCAGTGGAGGAAAGGCTGTCAGTTTTAAGGGAAGGATGGTCAAAAGTGACACAAGTGTGCAAGACAGAAAAATGTGTTATAAAATATTTGCTGATAGAAAACATATAGCTAGTACAAAGTATCTAGAGGGAGATTTGGTTTGACTTTCCACTAAGTATCTAAGAATAAAAGGGAGGAACACATTTTGTCCCAAGTTAGTGAGACCATTGGACATTGAGAAAGTGATTGGTCCAGTATCAATTCAACTTAAATTACCTGTTAGTCTAAAAGTTCACCTAGTTTCTCATGTTAGTCTGCTGAAACCTGTGGTCAAGGGTACTAGGTTAAGTTCTGCTCCTCAGCCAGTGTTTCATGAGTCTATTTCAGAAGAGTTTGAGGTCACAATGATTCTAGATTCAAGAATGTCTGGAGGGAAATTACAATATCTCATTGAGTGGGAAGGTTTTGGTCCTGAAGAGCGGACTTGGGAATTGGCTTCAAATATTCATGTTAAACAATTGGTAACCAGGTTCCACAGAAGAAATCCAGTGAAACCAGGCCCTGAGGTCAGGGCTTAAAGAGGGGGTACTTTCAGGTCTGTTTCCGAGTTGGGTCAGAGTTAGAATAATGTATGTTATATTTTCCCTTTTTAGGGGGAATGTTATCCTTAACCCATATTACATGTTACAGAAGGAGAATTTCAGAATTTCCCAATCCATCATGGCGGTGGAGAGGCTGAGCACTGATTGGTGGATGATCTTCAAGATTCCACAGGCATTATAAACAGCCTTTCATTGTCCATATTCAGTTAGGAAGGTCCTGTTTAGACTACGTTCCAGGTTAGGCACGATTCTGACGATTTTCCCTTTCAACAGTTAAGCAGCATTTCTTTGAGCAAGTCTGCACAATGTGGGGCAAGTACCAGATATATTGGTGGGAGCGCAGCACATCTTTGGGCTTATGAATTGTGTTCTATGAGCTACTTGAATTGTGACTTTCACTCTTTGAAACATTTAATTTCAACTCTTAGTCATTTAGTTAGGTATTTAGGTTACTTTAAATTCAGTTCAAGTTTGGTTTAGAAGTGCCATCACACAGTTTAAAATTTGTCACAAGAAAAAAAAATGCTACAAGTGTCATTGTTTGTTTTATGACTATGCGCGCGTGCGTGCAAATTTACTCTGAAGTACTGTGAATACATGTCATGATCAGCAGTCCTTCTGCTGGCCAAACAGGAGCACAATCGCTTTGTGAATAATTATAAAAGATACTGCTGAACACAGTCTTGGTACGTTTGTGGAGAGTGCGGAGGAGTTTTAACTAAGTACGCAAGGCTGAGTAAAAGGGAAGTCCAAACGTGCGCACGACAAATTACACTGTTTAAGACATTTGACGGTAGCACAGAGCGGCTCCTGACCGTGATAAGTTTTTCAGTTATTGACAACTCACGAGAGGGAGTAGCGTTCCTTACTCGTGCATGCACAAAACTGAATAACGTTAACCCATTACACTGAACTATAATGAAAGGCGTTTTTAAAAGTAGAAGAAGTCAATGTAATTCTAGCAGAGAGATTCTTTGAAGTAAAAAATCAAACTGCATTTAACCATTGAAAGAAAGGGAACTTTGACTACCTCCTGTTCTGCTACCATGAGGATTAACTTTTAGGATTGAGACTGCAGAAGAGAAAGGAAGAATGTCCCACATTCAAAGAGCCTGAACATTGCAACAACCAACTGAGATTGAATTCCTCTCAGCTCATTGCAGAGTAAAAAACAGATACAGCTCATATCCTAGAACGGGGAGAAGTATTTTTAGGGAAATAGTGCATGAACCGGTGTAACTGTGTTTGTCTTTCATTTCCTCTGCAGATGTCCATTCCGTGAGATGAAGGAAATCTGTTGTTTGTTATTTTCCGCACTTTCCCTTTCCCCTAGGGATGTTTGAATTTCATCTGTTATATTGTCAGTTGTTGATCAGACTTCTAGAGGGGTCTGTGGGGTTCAGCAGTTCGTGCGGACCAGATCATCAGGACCGGACACCTGGCACAGGCGTATGCCACAAATGCAAGATACGATGCCATTGCACGTATGCCACATGTGGTGGAAGCCCTGGATTGCGTGCATGTTGAGCTGGTGGCACCTCGGGCCTTAGAGGAAGTCTACAGGAACCCGAAAGCATTTCCATTCACTTAATATCCGGGTCACCTGTGATCCCGACTTCACCATCACCCACTGCTGTGACCAGTACACTGGATCAACCCATGATGCCATGGTCCTGCGGAACAGCATGCTGCCAGCGTACATGGAGGTGCATAAAGGATATAGAACCTGGGCATTAGTTGAGAACATGTTCCATCACATTAACCTTGCTGTACAAGTGGCATGCAGTGACAAGGCCACATACTTGCATGAACCACCGGGACAACCAACACATGACAGGCTGCAACCCAACTGAGTGGGACATGACTCACTATGCAGCAGAGAATGGCCAAGACATGCTACCCCAAATGGCCAGCCACACACACTGCATCATAGGAACCAGAATGCAATATTGCACATCCCACTACGTGCATGGTCTGCAAGGTGGGGGGCTAGACAGCTGGCCCACCTATGGCTGTCCAAAGTATGTCAAGAGGAGGCCCCAAGAGTCATGGAAGAAGCACAAAAATGACACATGCCATCATACACATTGACCATGGTTACTGTCCATGCAAAGTTGAACCACACATTACAATTTACACACTAGTAGAGTAGTTGACACTATGGCACCCTTGAAGTTTGAGCAGCCTGTGCAGTCCCAGTCACCCTTGGTGTGAGCTGAGGGGTTGGGGAAACTGTCGGTGGTATGACGCACCAGCACCAATAGATTGCATGGGGTATCTATCGTGTCAAGGCCTGAAGAACGCTGCCATACATATCATGTCACCATGATAAACTAAAACTGAGGGATATAACACTGGCATATGACATGGCATGTAACCAGGGAACCATGTATTTGAATCCATCATCTGATCCACAAAGACGACACACACATGTAAACCATACCCCAATCAGGAACCATGCATGGGAGCAAAGCACAGACCCAAATCACCCGACATGGCATGCTGACCTCACCTGAACTGTCAAGCACCTGCCATGGAAGCTACAAGTGTTGGCTGTGTACAAGATGTGCCATGAGAGAAAGAACAACATCCCCTGAGTAATCGACTCCACATGCAAAGGACGGAATGTTAAATGTTAAAGGTAAAAGGTATTTGTATCGCGCATCATCACCAACGGAGTTGGTCCCAAGGCGCTCTGGTGAATATGCAAAGGAGAAGGCGGGATGGGTTAGTAAGGTGAAGAGGGAGTAGGATAGTGAGAGTAGTGGTGTTCTGATGGCAGCTTGAGCTTGGTATACACTATGTGCTGAGATTTGGTGCAAGTATCGGATTTGTGTCAGTCCTCGTGTGATGTTGGTGCGGCTTATGTGTTGTTGCTGTGTGGTGAAGTGCATGCGGCTTGCAGTGCGAGAGGTGGTTGTGTGAGTTTTTTGAGTGAGTTAAGTATACAGAAAGTTTGAGCTTTTTGGTTAGTGGGTTATATGTTTTGGAGCTAATCTTCACAGTATGGTTAAATGCCTAGATTTCGGGAATCCGGCATGGTGGGAAGAGGCCCTGGTCCCACAGTACGCTCTGTTTATCAGCATACAGTGGACAGATGTGTATGTCACACCTAAATTCGAATGCTCCACAAAGTCGTGAAGCAGTCTGGGCTTCACAATAAACTATGTTTCATCATACAAAATGCAAAGACGGAAGATTCCCCAGATACGAGAGTCCTGCACAGTGGAAGAAAGGTCAGGCCCCACAACAGGTGGGACTCAACAAACAATGGACAGAGATGGCGGCCATGTCCAGACATGAGAGTCCTGCCAAGTGGGAGAGAGGACCAGGCATCACCATCCATTTAATGCACTTGCTAATATTCATAAATCTGTCTGTATGCGACACAGGCCAGCATCCACAATTACATCCCAGTATGGCACTTGTCAACATTCACAACTTCATCCAGTGTTGTACCTGCCAATATTCACAACTTTAAGTGTGTTGCTTGCTAACCCTCACAATTTTATCCAAGTGTGGCACCTGCCATCAACCACCATCCCATCGAGATGCAGCGCAGGCCAACCCTCACAACCCCATCCAAATGTGGCATATGCTAACATGCACAGTTCTAATTGTGTCACTTGTTCATTTTCACAACTCTTATGAAGTGTGGTCCTAGCCAACACCCACAGTCCCATCCAGCAGTGAGGCAGGTCAATATTTACAATTCCATCTAGGTGAGGCATTTGCTAACCTTCACAATCCCATCCAGATGCAAAGCAAGCTAATATTCACAGTTCTGTCTAAATGTGACACAGGCCAATAATCACTGATCTGTCTAGGTGCGACACACAATAACTTTCGTAGTTCTATCCAAGTGTGCTGCTTGCTAACTGTCAAATTTTATCTAGGTGTGGCACATGCTAATATTCACAAATCTGTCTAGATGCGGCGCAGGCTAACATTCACAAATCTGTCTAAGTGTGGCACATGGTAATATTCACAATTCTGTCTAGGTGGGACGCAGACTAATTTTTATAATTCTATGTAAGTGTGGCAGATGCTAATATTCACAAATCTGTCTAGGTGCGACGCAGGATAACTTTTGAATTCTATCTAGGTGTGGCACATGCTAATATTCACAATTCTGTCTAGGTGTGACACAGGCTAACTTTTATAATTCTATGTAAGTGTGGCACATGCTAATATTCACAAATCTGTCTAGATGCAGTGCAAGCTAACATTCACAAATCTGTCTAAGTGTGGCACATGTTAACAATTACAAATTCCATCTAAGTGTGTCGTTTGCTAACATTCATAGTTTTGAGGTAAGGCAATGTAGAATGGTGGGGTTTTCTTGAGTAGAGTAATTGCTGTACCCGCCACCCATGCCACACTTACTTTGCTAGTTGTTGGTAGGTTGTGCTGGCTTCCCCTGCGGACACCTGCAGACACACCTTGGAGCTGTCACTGTAGGAGCCGCCCTTTGCCTCGGGGCCCTTAGCAGCAGGGACTGCCAGGCAGAGGGCGGCCCTGGGAAGGTGGCTTAAGAGTATTGAATGAGCCAATCAGGGGAGAGGGGGTGGAAAGAGAGGCGGGAGGAGGGAGGGAAAACGAGGAAAACGAGCAAGGAAAGGTCGGATGGCCGAGGGGTGAAATGGGGGCTCACAAAAAAACGAAATTGAGGACTACAAGACCCAGGAGGGTCTTGGCTGGCATGCAACTCACCTGCTACGCTTCCAAATAAATTGCGTGCAGGAACCGGAACTGGTGCTAGGGCCTAGTGAACACGGTCATGGTAATCAATCACAGGTAGGGTGCGGGAAGGGAGGCGCGAGGAGGGAGGGAAAGCGAGGAAAACAACACAGGATGGGTCAGATGGCCCAGGGGTGAAACAGTGGTTGGGGGCTCCCAAAAAAACGAAATTGGGGATTACAAGGCCCAGGAGGGTCTTGGCTGGCATGCAACTCACCTGCTACGCTTTCAAATAAATTGCGTGCAAGAAGCGGAGCCGGTGCTAGGGCCTAGTGAACACGGTCCTGGTAACCAATCAGGGGTGGGAAGGGAGGCGGAAGGAGGGAGGAAAAGCAAGGAAAACAAAACAGGAAGGGTCAAATGGCCGAGGGATGAAACGGGGGCTCCCAAAAAAATTTAATTGGGGATTACAAGGCCCAGAAGGGTCTTGGCTGGCATGAAACTCACCTGCTATGCTTCCAAATACACTGCATGCAAGAAGCACAGCCAGTGCTAGGGCCTAGTGAACATGGTCCTGGTAACCAATCACGGGCCGAGGGCAAGAAGGAAGGCGGGAGGGGGGGAGGGAAAGTGAGGAAAACAATGTGGAAAGGGTCTAATGGCCGAGGGGTGAAACGGGGGCTGGGGGTTTCCCCAAAAAAATGAAATTGGGGATTACAAGGCCCAGGAGGGTCTTGGCTGGCATTCAACTCACCTGCTACACTTCCAAATAAATTGCATGCAGGAAGCAGGGCCGGTGCTAGGGCCTAGTGAACACAGTCCTGGTAACCAATCACAGGTCGGGCGGGAAGGGAGGCAGGAGGCGGGAGGGAAAATGAGGAAAACAATGCGGGAAGGGTTGGATGGCCAAGGGGGGAAATGGGGGCTGGGGGTCCCAAAAAAAACGAAATTGGGGAGTACAAGACCCAGGAGGGTCTTGGCTGGCATGAAACTCACCTGTTATGCTTCCAAATAAAATGTCAAATAACATAGTGGGAAGACACATGGGACATGCATTGACAAACTGTCTGTTGAGATGCTGCAGTTACAAGAAACTCATCCACCGATCACCATGATTGATAGCTATGCTTCTCCCCATTGCAGGTGACTCAAGATACCCTCAGCTTCCATGGCTGATTACTCCTCTGAGGAATCGCCTGATGCCACAGGAGGTGGCATACAGCCAGGCCCACAGGATCAGGTGTAAATTGAGCGCACCTTCGGCCTGTGGAAGGCCCTCTTCCAATGTCTACACTGAACTAGGGGTGCGCTCCACTCATGTACAGGCTGGACAAGGTGGGCCAGATAGAGCTGGCATGTGTTATGTTGCTTCTGATATGCATCCGGTCCAACATACCCCCGCCCCCGAATGTGGACATGCCACATCCTGTGGAGGATGACACGGTGGCTGTGGATGGCACACATGCACACACTGAGCATGTAGAGGTCAGTCTTGGGCAACTGGCTCTCCAGGAACTCAGTGGCTCCTTATTTTGATGAGGACACAAAATGACCCTACCCTTGCACCTGTGTGAAATGAATATTGACTGCACACATTAAACACATTTGCTCAATAAGGGATGTCCACTCATTGCTTCAAGTGATTTTTTAAATCTAACTATGTGCAACATAAAAACAACATCCCCACAACAGCACACCCCTCCCAAAATCCCACCCTGAGCACACCCTCCCCAAACACTCACCCTCAGCACATCCTCTCAAAACACCCACCCTCAGCACACCCTCCCCAAACACCCACTCTCAGCACACACTCCCCAAACAACCACCATCAGCATACCCTGCCCAAACACCAACCCTCAGCACACCCTCGCCAATCACCAAAACCCCAAATCACCCGTGCAATGTTAAAGTGTAAATTCCGTGGCCTCTTGAACTTGGGAGCCTGCTTCTGCTCCCTGGTGGTGAGGTGGTGCAGGGAGCAACGCTGTGGGGTGCTTTGGAGCGGGCCCTCAGTTGGTGTTGCAGAGATGGATGGCTCTGACCCCTTGGAACACCTGTATTGCAGAGTCAACTGAATGGCCTGGTTCAGCGACTCTGCTGAGGCTGAGGTCGAATCGGTGTGTTCACGCAACCTTTGACCCAGTGTCACCATGGTGGTGGTGGCATAGCCCAGTGATCATGCCAAACGCTGGGTACATCCCTACGGATGTGTTCCAGCCTTGCCTGTATTGCCCGCAAGTGAGTTGGTCTCAGGCAGTGGAGGTGGGCTGTGCAGACTTGGTGGCTGGGTTGGGCTGAAGCCAGGTGCCATGTCACCCTTGTACTCATCCTCCTCCTGTTGCCCTTCAGTGGAAGGGGCATGGGCCCTGTCAAAAAGTGCCAGTGGCCGCACCCCATGTAATGTGGATGGGTGGTGTGCTAGAGCGGGGGGGTGCACTGTCCGCTGGGATGGGTGTTGTGTCCCCCTCAGGGCTCGATAGTATCTCAACAGCGGTGGTAGGTGGAGGTGGAGGCAGAGGCAGTGGCGGTGGCGGTGCTGGTGGCGGTGGAAGTGCTGGTGGTGGGTCGGCAGCCCTGCCTTGTTGCTTGCTCCAGCATGTGGGTGGTTTTGCCTGGGCAGGGGTGGTGGCAGTTGAGCTGGCTGTGGTTGAGGTTCCATCCTCTTCGCTGTACATGGAAAGTGTACCTGTTGGAAATGCAATGACATGTTGTTAGTCATTTGGCAGACACACACACGCGGCATGTTATGTAGCCACAAGAAATGTTATATTTAACTTCTCTCCAGACAAGAGAGAATACTTAAAAGAATCTCAAATACATGAGGAAAAACTGTAACAACACAATGCCTTTTGTATCAACAAGGCCATTGCCATTTATCTGTGCACCCGATCTGCTTTTTCCATGTGTAGATTTAAAACCTGTGCCTTGGCAAAACCAGTGTGATTCTCCTTGCCTGCCAGATAAATCCACCACAAGGGAAATCATAAAATGTGCTGGGTATGCAAAAATCATTTGAAATTTAAAATATTTAAAAATGTTTGTGTGCCCAAAATAATTTCATGGGTTGGGTAAGATGCCGGAGGAACACAACAAATTAGGTTTTTTTGTTTGCTCCCATATGGAAGGAAGCTGTGGCTCCTACAAGAAATAATCGGGCCGATCCAAGCACTTTGAATGGCAACAAGCGCCAAACAAAGCCCTATGTTTAACTGCCTTAATTACAAGGTAGTACACTGTTTTCTTCATCACCATGATGGTAGCGCATACAATCAAGGATACACAGTAGAGAGATGTTCAACCAGGTATTGAAACCAATGTCATGTTTTATATTGTAGTTCATGTTAAAGGGGGGTTTGTTGTCTTACTGATCCTGTACAGGAAGCAACTATATGTCCTGAAGATGGCTCTGTAAATTTACACTGTGAACACGTGGGTACAGTGTATCATGAACAAAGAGCCGAAACACATGTCGACTCTAAAAAGAAAGCCTTATTCTATGGTTTTCTGCTTTGTGCTCTCAAAAATTAATAAAAGATATTGAGTAATAGCACAGTATTTTATGAAGTGCAGCACTATTAAATCAATGCGCAAAAAGAGACATGTGTTGAAAAACAAAATCACAACATCGACTTGCATCCAATTGAGGTTTTCTGCATGTCCGAGTACTGTGGTATCTATGCCAAGAAGTAGTATGCAAAAATCACAGTATACGAACCCCCAGTCATAAATTTTTGTGTCAATTTCAATTTTAACTAGTGCTGTGGGATGATTGTTTGTCTTTGAAATATTGTTAATATTGTTCATGTTATGTCTTGGTTTAGCCGATCTTTATGGCTGGTCTTGTACACTCGATATGAATTTTCCTAAATAAATGAGTGACATAAGACTCTTGGGTTCCTCACTCTCTCTCTAGCTGGATGTATTAGAAATAGCATACAGTGGTGAAACTTAGACGGTGAGAGCAATTTGTTGCTCCTATACCAAGGGAGGGGTGACCATTCTCCTGCGGACAGGTATATGTATATACTCTTCCACACTTGAGTTTGGTCCCTCGAAAACAAATAAATGAGTGTAAGTACGCAACAGATTAACCTCCTCTCCATGCTCCTGAAACTGTATCCACCAATGCGGTGAGCTCTGCATCAGAGAACTTGGACTTTTCTGAGCCAGGTATCTGGGGCCTGGAACCTTTTCTCCTGTGACATTGTTCTGATGCACTTCTAGGCCTGGTTGGCAGCAGGAACATGGGGGATTCAGGATGGAATGTGTTTTTAAAATAAATGGCCACTGCTTCCTGTTCTGGCGATGATGCTATTTCCGGCGCTGGTAATGCCAGCAAACCTCCTCGATGTGCCGGTATTACAGGCAGTTCTAGTGCCAGTATCTGTATTACCACCACTTAGGTGCCAGTGATTCCAGCACTTTGTTGTTCTGTTTCCAGCTGGGGGGTGTGCGCATGCCTGTGGACTCATAATACGCTGGTAAATCTGGCGATCTCCCCGCCGGAAACGGTACTACCAGCACGCCGGTATTTTCAGCATTTTACCAGCCAACTCGGAATGAGCCCCATTGTCTTGAGATGCTGCTTCCATTCCGGTCCCTGGTGGAGCACACCTGCACCCCCCACTAGGATACAGGTCAATTAAGCAAAGGCCTGTTTTGAGAAACTTGTCGCTCCTGAGCCCTAAAAGCTGTTTCCAGACCAGTTCCTTCTCATACGAAAGGCACAGATTTCTGGGTATGCATCAATGTCTTCCTGCCCCTTCCCTAAGAGCTCATTGCAAAGAGATGCACAAACATGCACTTTGCTCACCTTCAGTAGGTAGAGCTCTTCAAGCCATAGCCTCCATGTCTATAACTGGCACCCCAAGGGCCCAGCAGACACACCAGGAGCACCTTTTCTCAACAGGCATTCCTTCTCCCTGCAAATGTTCCTTCCCTAGGCGATGTTGCTGCAGGACAGATCACCATCCACACCACCACGTCCATGTCTTTACTTCTCCCGGCACCCTTGTCAAGCAGCACTATGAGATGTAGCGCTCTTCACCACATTATGGCCTCCTCAGGACTGCCTGCCCGGTGCCAGTGCCAACTTGGCAGCTTCTCACCTCATGGTCAATCTTTCTTCAAACTCTTGAGGCCACTCTGTCACCGAGCCACACGCCACTCACAGCCGCCCCTTCAGTGCCCTCACCACACTTGGTTTTGCTGGGCCAAGGCTTTCTCAGAGCGATTTCAGTTGGGTAGCTATAGTGTTGTTCTGCTGGTCTGGCTTCAGGCCCTCTGGGCTGCCTCCACACCAATCCCCACATTGGGCCTCTGGTGATGCCACTCCACCCTGGGCCTCTCTCCATTTCTAAGCTGGCTCGATGTCTCGCCATCTCGCACCAGCCCTGCTGGCTTCTGGGCCTGCACATGTCCCTCGCTGTCGCTGCTGTGCGGACTCATGGGCGGGGGGTGGCAGACCTCAACATATCGGATCTCCCAGGATCTTGATCTTCCATGGGGGTTTGTATACCCCTGCGCTCCTGACATCTTAAAGGATCCAATGGGTCAACGTTCAACCTCCAGGGGACACTTCTGCAGGGGGAGGCATTGTAGAGTTGTTCCACCGCTCTGGGAGCGAGATGTTGAGGCTGCCATTATACCTGTGTCCCCTGATGGTCTCCTTCCCTTCATCTTTCACTGAGTTTAGGGGTCAAGTGCACAAAACAAATGTAACCAGAATTTAATTAAGGACAAAAGCTTCAATTTCAGAACATCTGTGTTAACTGCCCATTAAATGTTCGTCGGTCGTCAAGTTTTATCCGTCCCTGCAGCACCAGAATCTGCTTTAGGTTTCGTGCTTAATTGACCTATGACACCCTTGTATAGGTTTCACTCTTGTATTTCCTCTTTTATGTTCCAAACATGCAGGCATGTCTTTTTTTGCCACACCATCAAACCACCTATTTCTTTTTAGTCAGTTAATATTTTGCAAGTGTCAATCAAAGCTCTGAAGTGTCCACTCTTGAGCCAGCACTTGCTTTCAAACCAACACCAGTACAGATTAAAAGGACAGTTAAAGAACAGAAAAGTTAGCAAGCAGGAATTAGTCCCAGCAACTGCTTTATGAAAAAAAAGGGTTTGGAACTACCGCTGGTGTGAAGTAATATTGCATAGGAGGCAGAGCTTGTGGTTGGAGATATTCCGAAGCAGGGCGCCTCAAAGGCATATTTGCAATTGCGGGCATTCATAGCAGGGAGACCCTGGAAGTATTTGCAGTTGCAGCTGCTGCATAGCAGAGAGAAGAAGATAAATATTTGCGGATGCAGCTATCACGTATCTGAGAGATCCAGAGAAGTAGTCTCAGTTGCACTTATTTCGATGCCGGAAGACTTAGACACACATGCGTAGTTGCAGGTTATCGCGCATTGAGAGGACACACGGAAATAGTTGCAGTTTGAGGCTCTATTGCACCCGAGAGAATTTGACCCATTCTCATGTTTGTTTGGTTGTTGCTCATGGGAAACAGTGCGAGCCTGCAATATTCTAATGATTGCGGTTTTCATCAGGGGTGTTGCTAGGTCTGGAAAAGTTCTGGGGCTATGCTACTGTCGGGCCTGGGGGGACTTGGGCTAGCTAGCATTTTGGTTGTAGCATCTCAGCTTCTATAAGGGGCTACAACCCAAAGATCCGGGGCTATAGCCCCCTCACCCCCCCCACCCTAGCAACGCTCCTGGTTTTCGTGTATCTCAGGAAAACCTCACACATTTTCAGCACTTCTGTAGCATGGGAACCCCAAAAGAGCCTGGTGATGCAGCTCTCATATACATTGTAGCAGCTCATGGCTTGATTTACATACCGATCATGAATTGACACGAAAGACTTTCCAAGCTTCTGCTAGTTAAAAAACAAATCGCACGTGCCACCTAAACCCTCACAATAGGGTTTTGCAGGTGTTTAGAGGTTCATAGGCCGTATTACCGGGATATATGTTCCGGAAACAGGTGTTGTGTTATTTTTTGCCCTGTGCAAACACCTGTAGCCCCAAAAAGAAAATGTGCTAATGTATTGGTTATTCATTTATCTTTCAAACCCTGGGAGTACACATGGAGAAATATATTGCAGCAAAACACTAAATGCTGACAATTCTTACCTGCAAAACATTGAACATTAGAAGGATGATTGATACCGGCAAGCCCTGCACTACAGGCAGACTAGTAGCAGGCTAGTCACTGTACAATGCCCACTTCCTAGAGGTCAAGTCCTACAAAATAAAGTGGGGGACTCATCAACAAATGCAATGGGATGTGATGTCAGCAGAAAATAGCTTATCAAGGTGTAATAGGCAAATGTCAATAAATTGGCTTTGCATAACCACCCAAATTGAACAGGACGAATGGCATTTGCCTTTTTTCATAAAATCAACACACACACACAAAACCAAGAGAGGATATTTTCTTCTAATAGTGTTTTTGAAAACGTTAAAAGGTGTGCATGTTTTAAACTCCAAGAACCACTACAAATGTTTTCCCTGAGATTTGCAGTACCGAAATGGGATATTTCAGCTTTAGTTGTTTGTTGTGTTTCATCAGGTTATTTAGTGCAGTGCTGAAGTGTCCGCCCTACAAGCCAAAGACTGTGGTTTGATCCCAGAGGTCGGCTTTAATTCATAAATTGAAAGAGGACATCCAATGATTGTCTTTTAGCTGGGGGGGGGGGCTGCGTCCACCCTCTGAATAAAGTGGGTGTGCTCCGTCCCCCCTCGTGTACCCTCGACTTGAGCCCTGCCACTTCCTGTTTATCTCTCCTGATTAGCCTGGGGAGTGAACATTCTGTAGGCATCCTTGTTTTTGGAAGAATCAGGATCCATCCTGTTTCCAATGTGAAAATTACGTTTTAGTGTGACAAAAAACAGGCATTTAATTCTATTCTTTTTAGCTCTTTTTCTTTATTTGGTAGACAGATGGGAGAAGGTCAGTGCTACAAAAAAGTGTATATAATTTGACCTCACCTTTGCAATGTATGATTTGTTTTTGAATACACAGTACACTACATACAGACACACACACAAAGCATAACACAGGAGTCAGAAGGTGTCAGGGGCCAATGACAGGTGAGTCTAGAGCCAGGTGTGCGATGGTAGGTGGAGGGGCAAAGGTGCACTGACTAGAGCATCGGGAACGGGAAGCCATTTTCTTTTCTTAGTGCACTGTCAGGCTAGGCCTAGGCCTTTTTTTCAATTACAGAGAAAGGGCGGAGGTCTGTGGGCTCAAAAGTAAAGTATACAATTAGATACAAATCAATAGGAAAGGTGGAATAATTTAACACATAATAACATGTCTTTTAAACATGTTTACAACTTTTTCACTAAAAGAAATATAAATTGAAACACTCAAAGAAAATATATGCATAATAAATTCGGCTTACATGTTACAATTCGATTCTTTCTTTTTTTTGTTAAATGTGCTTGCTTTTCTCAAAGTACATAAAGTCATATTTCTATTGTTTGTTCATTTTTACATTTTTGTTGGCTCTGGGGATGACCTAGTGAAATATATCACACGGGAAGGTGGCATAGGAGGATTGTATTTATTTATTTATTTATTTATTTATTTATTTATGTTATTTTATTTATTTTGTTGCTTATATATCGCACCAAGCCCAAAGGCATCTGGGCACTTGCTTACAGATTATGTTACAATGGTTTCCATGGTTACATATATACAATAGTCATCAACAATAGTAGATACGGTTTGTTGAGGGGTGATACATTATTTACATAGTTGCAAAGAGGAGTTCAGAGATGACTTGTGAGAGTTCAATATGTACAACAGACATGTGTGGGGTAAATTAGTTGCCCAAACTTTGTGTGAAGAGGTAGATTTTTTATTGTTTATGGAATATCCAAAAGTATTTTTGGGCTCTGAATTGGACAGGCAGGATATTCCACTGCTTGCTAGCAATTGTAGGAAAGCTGCTGCCTCCCGCCAGAGTAATACAGCTGTCGGTGGACAAAAATTGCAGTCGTTGATACATTTACAAGTGTAGGTTGTAACTGATGTGGTAGCTTTTACTTGTTTTGAGAGTGTGAGCAACGAGTTCAGGTAAAATCCCAGTATTTTTACCTCGTTAGATATTTTGATGGTGTTACCATCAATGTTAAAGTGTTTGAAGGCCTCATTTAGTTTGGCCTGAGTTGTGAACCTATGAAGAGCAACTCAGTCTTGTTGTCGTTCAAGCACAACCCGTGATGAGCCATCCATGCTTGGATGGTTAGGTAGATGGCCTTGAGTGTGGCGGTGTCAGTAACATGGTCCCCCGTAATAGGTATGAGGATTTGGATGTCAGCTGCGTAGTTAGTGTCAGTGACACCCAAATCGTCCAGCCGGTCTTAAAGGGGCTTAGTAAATATGTTGTATAATGTTGGAGATGCACATGATTCTTGAGGTACTCCACATGAGACAACAGTAAGTGGTGCTTCAGCCTTGGGGGAGAAGACTCTCATTGTTCTGTCTGTTAGGAATGATTTTATCTATTGGGTGACGTTAGGGGAGAAATGTGCTGCTGAAGCCAAGTGCTTGAACAGGATATTATGGTCCACTAGATCGAAAGCAGCAGAGAGGTCAAGGAGGAGAAGTAAGGTTAGCTTCCTTCTATCTTTTAAGTCATCCATTTGGATTTTTAGATCCAGGAGTGCTGTTTCGGTCCCGTGTCTCAGGCGGAATCCTGACTGTCATAACCCAATGATATTATTGGCTTCAAGATATTTCTGTATTTGAAAGTAGGCTACCCTATCTAGAATGTTCAGTAGAAAGGGAACTGATGTTACTGGGCTGTGGTTGGTAGGTATGTTTGGTTCGAGGGTGTTTTATTTTTGTAGGGGTGATACCCAGGCATTATTTAGGTCGGTGGGGATGCAATTGTTTTGAAATGAGGCATTGATAATATTCATTATGAATGGAGTTAGTTGAGGGGCACAGTCTTTAACGACCGTTGCCAGGCAAGGGTCACCTTGGCACCTTGAGGGTTTTAGACTTGAGATAATTTAGAGGACTTCTGAGTAGGTGACCTTCGGAAATTCAAATTGTGGCACTTCATTGTTAGTTGGGACGTTTGCGTGGTTACTGGAAGGTTCGGTGAGTAACTAAGGATTTTTTTTGCCTCAATTTTTGACTGAAGTTGTGTGAATTTGTCTTGGAGAGTATTCTGGATGTTCAGACATCAGTTTGCATCCTTGTTGCAACTTTCCACTGGGGCAATCAGAGATTGTAATTCTCTGAGGATTGAAAACAGTTACTTTGTTTTTGAGTTAGCCTTAATGATTCTTTAATTTCACAGCAAACCTTTTGTTAGGATGACTTGTTGTTTCTATTCAAGGGAGGCTCTGTCAAATTCTTGTTTATTAGGTTCAGTGGGAGATTTTTTCCAGTGAGATTCAGCTTTTCTCTTAGCATTTCTGAATACTTTTAATGTAGGAGAGAACCACTCATTTATGTGGGCAGGTTGTTTAGCTTTGCGTACGGCAAGATGAACTAATTTGTCTATGGCTGCAAGGATAGTTTAGTTGTACTATTTAGTCATTATTGTCGGATCAAAGTTGCCAGAATTTTTTTATTGCTAAGAAGAGTTGCATCAAGGGTAGTAGGTTATTGGCTGGGATGTTTTGTTTGTTTCTCGATGGGCAGCTGGGGCCAGCTGTAGGAGTTTGGTGCAGCTAATGTTAGTATCGATATTGAATGTTATAAGATGGTGGTCAACATGGGCAAGGAGAGTTCGAGGTGATGGCCGAATTACAGTTGATATCCTCAAGCAGTCGAGGATACAGCCTTTCAATGTGTAAGATTCAGGATCGGGTGCTGACATAGTGTTGGCAAGGGATATAATATTTTTGTCAAGTGCGTCATTAAAACCTAAGTTGAAGTCACCCAGTATAATGGTTTGTGATTTAGGTTTAGAGTTGGAGGTTAGAATTTCTGTTACATCATTCTAAAAGTAAGTATGGGCCCCAGAGGTCTGTAGTTGAGGTGGATATTCAGTGTGGCAGTAGCAGACAGCAAAATACTTGTAGAAGTTCTCCTGATGTCATAGGATTGATACGTGTTTCTCTCATGTTCAAAGTGTTTTTGGCAATGATGGCTACACCTCTGCCTTTGACTGAGGCTCTGTCCATCCTACAGATAGAGTAGTTGTCTGGCACAGTGAGGGTAAGGGCTGGGCCTGCTGCTGCATGGAGCCATGATTCTGTTATGGCTAGGATGTCAAGATTATGTGTTGTAATAATGTCTGCTATATCTAGTGCATGGGCTGGTAGGGATCTGGCGTTGATGAGACCACTGGGAATGCTGTGGTTTGGTGATCTAGCATTGGTCTGGTGGAGATTTGTTAGGTGTGTACAAGTGTGGGCAGTTCTGAGTGTTAAGAGTGAGGTCCTTCTTAGGATAGTAGGGGTATTGTTGATAGTGATGTCTCTCATGAGCTGAGTTCTGGTTGTTAAGTTGGTGTTTCTAAGTGTCAGTAGACAAGGGTGGCTGTGGCAGAGGGTGGTTGCCAAGATTGCAGATCTACATTTGTCAATATGAATGACCAAGTTGTTGTTCAATTGGAATGTCTTGTAGTGGTGGTTGAGAGTTGCGGGGAGGAAGTGAGTCGGCAAGATGGAACGGAAGTTTGGCAGGTGTATGTGCATGGATATAGAATGGGTTGATCTAAAGCTGGGCAAGGTCATTAAATGACTTGCATGAATGTAGTGTTTAATTAGGGAGGCAGACATATTGGCCAGTTTAGTTGAGATACTTTTAGGGGGAGAGAGAATAACATGAATGGGTTTGAATGTATACCTCTGCGCTTGTAATCACTCTTTTAGATTGAAGTGTGGCCGGCTGCGTTAACCCCTCCACAAACCCAGACCAGGGCCTTGAAAGATTAGCAATAAGAATTAAGTCGGATGGTTGTGACTCGCACACCGCCTTCCTGATAATTACCTAATTGATCTCAAGATAAAATGTAATTAGAGTATTCCAAATGTGTTTTTTTGAAGTTTCAACTTATTTCTGATATCGTCAGCTGACACATGTTTCGACCTTGGTCATTCTGAAGTCAGTCTTTGGAAAAGTTTGGAAGCCCTTTTTTTGGGCTTCCAAAGTTTTCTAGATTTTTGGGGGCCTATGATCTTCATCATCTTTCATTTTACATGCCATAATTGCACCCAAATCTGACGTATCAGGATACTGTACCCTAATCGCTTTCAATGGCACTCCCTCATGCACTGTGTTTTATGCTGTAACACTTAAATAACCTACTCTTGTCCAAATATCATCAGCTCTTTCCCCAAGAATGACTGCTAGGAGACCATTAATGTCACTTATGGCTAACGTATTTCCTCATGTCATCTTTTCTAGCTCATAAATCTATTTTCCCGCACCCGCCGTTAAGCTAGGGAGTTTGCATTTTAAAGTATCCTTGTCTGTTTGGGGCCAAGGGGTATACTGCAGTCTGGCCCCTCCTTTCTCCAATAAGGGGATTTGCGTGAACCCGAATCCGCAATCCGCTCCCATTGTCTGCCTACTCGTAGAGGGGACAATGGTTCCTGATTGCCTTCTAACTGGCAATGACCTCAACCTGCTCACATATGGTGGTGATTCTCCCCTCTCACTATGCAATCTTCCTTTAGGCCGCTCTGGGTACGCCATGGAGTCTGAGGTCCTATCTTTAGGTTGGTCTAAATCTGAGCATCTTACTTCCTTGCCCGTCTGCAGACATCCTTTGGACTGCATGCACTTTCTCCCTCTTCTGCACTGAAGGTTTCTCTGTCTTTGACATATCTAGTCCCCAACTAGTATAGCTTTAATTTTTCTCATCTCTGTTTAAAGTCAGCCTGTCCAAGGACAAGACTCTATGCTCAAGACTAAATGGGCTTCTTTCTTTGCCTCATGACTGGACACCTGTGGGTCGATCTTCTTTTCCCTTACCTCTCAATTCACTTTTTGTCCTCATCTCCTTATAAGCTTTATCTATCCTATCTCCAATGTTTCCTATCTCAAAATTCTCATCCAGGTTTACCCTAGATGGTCCTGGCATTGCTCCTTGCAATGGGAGTAACTCCCCTATGTCACCCCATGATATTACTGGAGTCAGTTCCATCAGCTCTTTCTCAATGTGATCAATGTCGCATGCCTTCTGTCTCCTTTTCCATTCCATTTCTTTGTCTAATTCCCTTCACTTCTTCCCTTACTATCTAACTCTTTCCTCTTCCTGTCTTTTCTCTTCCCTTTTTTGTTTGCTCTACGCACTTCTTTGTCTCTTTGTCTTTGCATTCTTTTGTCTAATAATTTTGGTTCTTCTTCCTCTTCTCTCTTCTTGTCTAGCCTTTCCCATTCTTCGATTGCTCCCTGTCCGTTGTCATACTTTCTCTGCTCTTCTGCCCTTTCTTCCTTTCTGAGTCGCTCCTCCTGATACATTTACTCTCACGTTTGTCTACTCTTGTAACGCTCACCTGGTATCCACGGGGACGTCACTCAGCCTGTTCTGACCTCTTACGACCTCAAAACATTCCCTGGAGTCTACTTGACTGGAGACTGGGCTTGAAACATAGGATTGGTAGAGTTTAACTCCCTATTGTCTCTGTGTGCTTGAACCCCTTCTTCCCCGGGGTCCACCCCTTCCCTTTGATCCACAGCTCACCTTGTTTTCTTGGAAAGTGTGTTCTCCGTCCTGCTTTCAGTGCAGGGGCGCTTTGATAGATGCGGGCTTGTTGCTGCCTAGTTACTTCACTGGCAAGAGTCCGACAGGTAAGTGTAATGAGTCTTTTGAACAGTTCTCTAACTTCGTTCCTTTCCTTCCTTAGATGATGGCCGGCTGCCGGGGAATGGGGCGTGCTGCTGAGAAGAGTAGTATACACAGGAGGGAGTGCCCAACACAGACCCAGGACTAAGGGCTATAAATAAATGTGTACAAAAAGGGGGTTTCATCCTGGCTGTAGGAGTCAGAGCTAATTGCAACTTATTTATTGCAAGTCAACGTTATGGAGTATTCACTACCCTTCGGTGGCACTATTTATGCATATCCTAGGTAGGTGTACATGAAAGAGAATAATAATCCACATGTGCTAGCTTGTTTACGATGCGAGGAACAGCTTTTATTAAGTAACTGTCATTCCGCCCATATAACAGACCACAGTTCAAACAAATGTAAGCGGTAAGCATAGATCAAAGCCCAAAACAAATTGATGCATGAACATGCTGCATGGTAACAGTGAAAGAGAGAGACACACATTCAAAAACATCTTATTGCTTCTAATACATTCTGTTCTTCTCATTGTAGACCATGCTTTTTATATAGAAGGTTTTAAACAAGTTCACCTAACCAAAGTGGAACTAACATAACCTATTGTTCCTCTAAAATGAAGACCTTGGAAGGGTCTAACATAGCCAGGCTAAAGGGTGACCAAAATAATGGATCGACGTCACTGAAATGAATCTAAACTGAGGTTTTAAGGGGACCTAACAACACCCTAAGGGGGTGAGAGTGTCCCAGGACGTTTCGGCCTTCAGTGGGTCACAGCCTTCTTCATGGAGCCAAGGAAAGGAGTCCCCTGTAGAAAGTAAAGGGGAACTAAGGTTACTACATATGGTGTATAAAGAATAAAGTAAAAGCATAGTGGTTAAAAGGCCATGTACATTCACATGTCATTGTCAAAGGTACAGGACCCAAATAGTTAAAAACACTAGATACTCCTATTGGTGGTCAAGTACTGACCTTTCACCGGACTGGGTCCTAAGTGGGAGCCAGGGGCTATGGATGTTTGAAATCTGATGAATTCCTCATCTGGGATGTGGTGCATTAAACTGCAGCGAAGAGCTGGGTGGAGGGAAAACAGAGAAGGGCTATGATGAGTGATTCACCCCTGTGTTTCACCAATACCAGAGGACATGAACTGGTCACATGTGATTACATAGAACATGAGAACAAGGCGGAAGGTACCTTGAGGTTGTGGGACAAAAATCCAGCATGGACATCAGTATTTTCTGGACGATAAACGTACTGGAAATGCATGCTGGAGGGGCCTAGCGCGCGGTGATGAAGCGGTGCTGCACGAGTCTGTGAGATCGAAAAAGAAATGCAGCATGATTGGTCCGCGAGCCCCCAAAGTACTAGCAGGTTGTTAAAAGGTAGTTTGCTAGCACTGGCAGGCTGACAAAAAAGGGGGGGAATTCTGTACCTGCCGTTCAGGAGCCGCTGTGAATGCGTCAATCCGGGAGCTAGCTGGATACCAGAATGGAGCTGTGTTCCACAGGATGTTAGTGCGCAGGTGCAGTAAAGGGAATGCTGCACCTTCGTGCATGCGGGATGGGTGAAAGGAACTTATCTCCTAATGCCGGCTTGTGCTACAGCAGAGGAAAAGTCTTGCTTTAGGCGCCGCTGGGAGGTACGTGTTACACTATGAGGGAGGCGCTACAGGACATAGTACACAGTGTGTGGCGGTATATGGCCTGGCATTGTAGGCTCAGTGAGGCAATGTGAGAGGGGCCATAAAGAGTGGCTCTGGGGTTGTGCCTCGTTAAGACCCATAGTTGTGGCCTGGACTTTGTACATCCACCATGACTCTTTGAAGTTAAGGGAATTGGTGATGTTACTGGTGTTATGTACTTTGTCTGCAACCCACCATATGAAATTGTCTGGGCCATGCTGAAGTTCAAGGAATTGTGGTACCAGTGGTGCTGTGATGGTTTTGCACCGAATACGGGACCGGTGTTCCTCAATTCTTTTATGTACCGGTCTCGATGTTTGCCCCACATGTCGTAACCCACAGGGGCATTCAATGATGTAGATCACGCTGCTTGATTTGCAATTTGAAAAGTGCCTTAATTTCCACTCCTTACTGCCTATGTGGAAGGATGTCATTTTTTTTAGTATTCCACAGGGATACTGCCCATTGATTTCTCGCAGGTTCCACAAAGAGGATCTGGTAGTCTTTTTGCTCATCCTGGCATGGGTGAGCATGTCCTTCAAATTTTTTGATCTCTTCAATGCCATTCTTGGCATGGGTTCATCAGGAAAGCTGAGCTGAATAAGTGGCCAGAATTTTCTTATTAGTCCTTTAAGTTTAGTAGTACTAGGTCCAAATGTGGTGACGCAAGCCATGATGTTATCTTCCTGGGTGTCATGGGCTTTGGGTAAGAGTAGAGCTTCTCTAGGCGTAAATCTAGTCCTCTTCTGGGTGTCTCTAAGCAGTTTTTTAGGGTAGCCTCTAGCTTTCAACTTGTCTTCCAGGGCTGACGCATTCTTTTTAAATTCTGAGATGTCTGTGCAGTTTCTACAGACTCGTAAAAACTGACCATATGGGAGGTTATTTCTCAGATTGCACGGATGGTTGCTTTTGTAGTGAAGTACTGTATTGCGGTCGGTCTCCTTCTTAAACATGGTACATTCCAATTGATTGTTTTTAGGTCTAATAGTCAAATCCAAGAAGTTGATACTGGTATTGCTGCTATTGATGGTGAATTTTATCTCTTCCGTACAATTATTGATCCAGTCGAAGAAGTCCATGAGGGTATTGTTCTCCCCCTTCCAGATAAAAATAATATCATCAATGTATCTGTGCCAAAGCACTATGTTGTCAAGAAATGGATTGCGTGTGTTCAGTACATTGTTATATTCATATTCTGCAATCAAGATGATGGCCATACTCGGGGCAAATGCTGCCCCCATTGCTGTCCCACGGATTTGTAAATAGAAGGTCTCCTCAAATTGGAAGAAGTTGTTTGTAAGCGCTAATTCCAACAACTATAAAGTTGGTCGGGACTCTGGTTTGTATCATATGATGCGTAAAATGGTGCCTGATACATTCCACCGCTGAATCTTGGGGGATACTGGTGTAGAGGCTATTAATATCCATAGTGACTAGTATGTCTTCAGATGGATTAAAGGGTTGATGTTCAAATTTTTGATGGGAAGAGTAGTGCTGAAGGTGAGTGAGAGCGTGATGTGCGATGCGACCCTTTCGTATTTGTATTGAACTGAGTTATTTTTCTGTGTATTTTAGGTGCCGCAACATTTGCAGCGTGGATGCCGGTTATGAAGAAGAAATGCGGTATAAGCGCGGAATGCGGCGCCTCTAGATGTTTCCACGCTTACCTAGAGTGTCTTTTCCCTCTTGCAGATGGATGAGAAGTTCCGGAGACAGTGTTCCACCAGAACGGCTGGGATTCAGGTAAGCGTTTGAAGCTCGTACAGTCTTTAAAAATAAGCGAAGATTTTCTGAATGCTTACTAATGCCTTTTTTCTGTTCTTTTCCCTTTTCCTTAGGAAGCGGCGTGCCGGGATGGGAATGACACCGCCGAAGATCCCCGCAGAACAGAAGAAGCGATGAATGATGGCCAGAAGTGCCGCAAGGTAAGGCTGTTCCTAACGGTGTTCTTGTTCTTGCAGGAGCTGAGCGCAGAAGAAAGATGCAGGCCTACTGGAGACCGATCTGAACACAGTGAGTGTCACGCTGAAGGTGCAGAAAACACAAAGCATGTTTATCAGCCTGGGCATGGCTTAAATAGTCTCTGGGTATCCCAGGTGTCTCTAGGCTGAACCACACCCAAAAGACTAGACTGCACATGCAGTTCTAGGAACCGAAATATGTGGGGGCATCCATCTTGTCCCCATCAAAGCACTACAAGTCCAATCCCAAATGTTATCCTATGGGAGTGAGTGAGTCTGGTGCCAGAAACACCAAGTCTGACTCCAAGTGGGTCTTTGGAGGGATGGGGAGGCCCTTGAGGGCCATGTAGGTGATTGTGGCCTGGCTCCAGCCTGACATCTTGGAGGGCTGGGGACATGAGGGGCAGGAATCATGGCAGCACTCCCCCCCAAGGCCCCTCTCAAGGTGGCTCTTCTGTCTGGTCCTGGTTTGTTTGGATGATTTTGATGAAATCGTCTAAGCAAGCGAGGTGCATGGATGTTCTCACAAGGCTCCCATGTCCTGTCTTGTGGACCATACCCCTTCCAGTCTACTAAGTAGTGTAATTTGGATCTGACGTACTTTGAATCCAGGATGTCCTTGTCTTCGAATTCTGGCTCCCCGGCGACTGCTACTGGCTGCGGTGGCGTTGCTACCTGGGTCCCAGGTTGAACAGGCTTAAGGAGAGACATGTGGAACACAGGATGAACCTGCATGTTTAACGGCAAAGCTAGTCTGGCCACCACAGGATTTATCACGGAGGTGACCGTGAATGGACCCAGGTATCTTGGACAGAAAGTTCGGGTTCATTTAATGGACACGTGTTTAGACGCCAGCCAGACTTTTTCACCCACTTGGTAGTTGGGGGCCTTTGCTCGGTGTTGATCAGCAAATTTCTTTTGGCGATTTTTAGCTTGAAGTAGGTGTTCAGCTGCCCTTTCAAAGGTTTGAGAAATGGTCATGTGCAAGGTTTTGACTGCTGGCATTTCCAAGGTTGTAGGAACGTCCAACTCAGAAATATGTGGGTGCCTGCCATACATGGTATAAAAGGGTGACTGCCCAGTGCTGGTGTGTAGGGAATTGTTATAAGCATATTCAGCTATCCATAATAGGTCGAACCAGCTTCCTTCAGCTTGGTGTAACATGCAACGCAGATACTGCTAGAGCATCTGGTTTGTCCTCTCAGTTTGACCATCCGTTTGGGGATGGTGACTGGTGGATAGCCGGACGTCGATCTGGGCCATAGAGCAGCATTTTCTCTAGAAGTTGAATGGAATACCTCGGTCTGAGACTAAAATTGAAGGAAACCCATGGAGCCGTACAATGCCTTCAAGAATACCTTTACCAGAGTGGAAGCATTTGGAAGCCCCTTTAGAGGAATGAAATGTGCCATTTTTGAAAATAGGTCCACGACCACAAGAATAGTGTTAAATCCTTGACTGGGTGGTAAGTCAGTAATAAAATCGAGGGACAACGTGTGCCAGGGTGCTGGTGGGATTTCCAATGGTTGTAATAGCCCAGCCGGTTTCTGCTTGGATGACTTGTTTTGAGCACACACTCCACAAGATAGGATGAATTGGATAATGTCTGTACGCCGCGTGGGCCACCAATAATTTTGTTTTACCTTGGCTAGGGTTTTAGCGATTCCAGGGGGTGGCCCTCGATCAAGGAATCATGATAACCGGATATGACTTGTTCTCGTAGTTCTTGGTTTGGTAAGAATAAACGATTCCTGAAGTAGGGCAACTGATCTTTTATCATGTAATGTTCTCCTTGTGCACTCCACGCTTGTAATTGCTCCAGACTCATCAGGTTTTGGATTTCTTCATGTAATTCCTTCTGAGTTATGGTTGCTGTGATTCCTAGAAGCTTGTCAGTCGGGATGATTGCTATTGGGTAAGGGGTCTGATACCCTTGCTCTTCCACCACCATACGGGAAAGTGCATAGGCCTTCCCATTTTTTATCCCTGGTCGAAATGTTATCACGTAGTCATATTCAGCAAAAAAAAATAGCCCAACGTAGTTGTCGTGAGGATTGGGCCTTTGCCATTTTTAGGTACTGGAGGTTCCGGTGGTCAGTTATTACGGTGATTGTGTGTCTGGCGCCCAAGAGGTATTGCCGCCATGCCATAAAGGCTGACTTAATGGCCAGGAGTTCTTTGTCTGTGATAGCGTAATTGATTTCCGGGGGTGTGAATTTACACAACTAGAAGGCAACAGGGTGTAACTGGCCCGTTTCGGGGTCCTTTTGTGAGAGGACGGCTCCCATAGCCATGCTTGAGGCGTCCGTTTCCACCAGGTATGGGAGATCAAGGCGAGAGTGGCATAAGATTGGGGCAGATGTGAATCTTTCTTTGAGTTTGTGGAAAGCATCCTCGGCTTCTGCTGTCCATTGGAACTTTTTGTTGCTTTTCCTTAGCAATGACGTGATGGGATGCACGATTTGCGAAAGTCCTGGGATGAACCGGCGGTAGAAGTTTGCAAAACCTAGCATACTTTGAACCCCCTTGAATGAATTTGGGGATGGCCAGTTCAGGATAGCATCTACCTTGTGTACATCCATTTGGATTCCATTCGAGCTGAGAATAAAGCCCAGGAATTCCTTCTCGGAGACGTGGAATGAGCACTTTTTGAGCTTGGCGTAGAGCTCGTGTTGACGGAGTTTCTCCAATACGGATCGGACGTGTTTAAGGTGGTCCTGCTTTGATGCGGAACATACTAGAATATCGTCGATGCACACTAGAGCACAGACATCAATCAATTCCCGTAGGACATTGTTCATGAAGTATTGAAATGCTGCAGGTGCGTTGCAAAGGCCAAAGGGCATTACTTGATATTTGTACAAGCCGTATTTGGTGCAATAAGCGGTTTTCCATTCGTCCCCCTGTATTACGCGAACAAGGTCATATGCACCCCTCAGGTCTAGTTTTGTGTAGATTTGGCCATTTTTGACTTGATCAAGCAATTCAGTGGTAAGTGGCAGGGGGTAGCAGTTTTTTACGGTAATCTGGTTCAGTGCGCGATAGTCGATGCACGTTCTCAAGTCCCCCTCCTTTTTCGGTACGAAGAATAGAGGACTGGCTGCTGGAGACTTTGAGGGAAGGATGAACCCATTGGCCAGGTATTGGTCAAGTTAGGCCTTCTGGTGCTGGTTTTCTGGTTCCGTGAGTGCGTAAATTCGCCCACAAGCGATTTGTGCGCCGGGTATCGGGTCGATTTGGCAATCGTATGGTCTATACGGTGACAGGGTATTAGCCTGTTCTTTCTGAAAGACATCTTGAAAGTCCTGGTATTCACTTGGTGGGGTGCCGATTGCCACAGTCGCAAGCGTGGAGGTTCTGGTGTCTATTGGTTGTTTCTCTTAGCGATAACATGTGTGGGCGCAAGTCACGGGAAAGGCCAATTCTTTTGCTTGCCAACCGATTCGAGGATTGTGAGCTACCAACCATGGCATTCCCAAAATCACCCGGAACTGTGGTGCCTTAATCAGGTCGAAAACGATAGATTCTTGGTTTCCATCCTGGCACAGAAGGGTTAAAGCTGCAGTACATTGGGATACTGGACCAGAAGTTATTTCCGTGCCGTCGACCGTGGTAACAGTGTCGGTGGTTGATTTAGGGTGTAACGGAAGCCCCGTCTTTGCCGCAAGATCCTGGTCGATGTAATTCCCAACGGCTCCACTGTCAATGTACGCTCTTACTGCGTGCATCCGAGATGGTTGTTGGTGATTGATCAAGAACACAGATAGTGCAAAATGGGAGGTCTGTAGTTCACTTTCTTTGCTCGACAACTGGACCCCTACACTTGCCGGGCTGGGGAGTTTTCGATTCCTTGATGGTATCTTCCTTGTCCGTGGCCCCTACCGTCCTCCTCGGTGGCTTCAAAGGGCACTCTTTAAGGAAATGACCTGACCTTCCACAGTACAGACATAACTGCTGCTGTCTCCTTTTATCCCTTTCCGCTTTAGTCAAGGGGGATCTGACCCCCCCGATTTGCATTGGTTCTCCTGAACCTTCCGTTGTGCGGGCAATATTGGCCTTTGAACGCACATACATAGGGCGAGGATCTGGTCTGGTTCGATCTGCTCTTCGGTCCTGCAACGTATGATCCAGCTGAACAACAAGGTCAATGAACTCTGAGCAGTCTTTCGGGGGGGGTTCACTACTTGTGCGAGAACATCCTTGAGCTCCCCCCGCAACCTCCTTTGAAATAACGTAGTTCTCTTCTCCACTGGCCATTCTGCTTCAACTACAAGTCTATTGAACGTGGCTATGTATGTTAATACGTCTTGATTCCCTTGGCATAGGGACAGAAGTTCGTTGTCTAATGCCTGCCCATGAGTACGACGGGCGAACAGCTTTTCCATTTCCTGCTGAAAGCCCCTGAAGTCATGCAGCAAAGGGGCCACAAAGGGTACAGACCAGTCCGTGGCGCTACCACTCAGGTAGGATAGCACAAAAGGGACCCGTGATTGGTTATTCCGAAAGGCCCCTGGTCTACAGAGGAAGTGCAGGCGGCACTGGTTTATGAACGTTGCAAACCTCTTGGGATCCCCGTAAATCGTTCGGGCGGGGCCAAGGGAACTGCCCCAGGAAGCGTTATCTGAACGGGATTGGCTGATGGTGCTGGCATCGAGGGCACGCTTCCCGGCAATGGTGCATGCCCTGCTTGTGACTGGAGAAGTTGCTGGCTTAAATCATCAGTGCATTCTTTGGCTACTATCAGCTCTCTCCTCAGGGTGTTGGTCTCCTGCCTGGCTGCATGTACTTCAGAACGTAGATGCCCCAAACATGTGGGCTAACTGGTCGGTTTCTGACGTTTCCATGATGCCCAGGTGGATTTTGATGTGAGGCTTTGCATTCTGTAACGCTCACCTGGTATCCACGGGGACGTCACTCAGCCTGTTCTGACCTCTTACGACCTCAAACCCTTCACTGGAGTCTACTCGACTGGAGTTTGGGCCTGAAACAGAGGATTGGTAGAGTTTAACTCCCTATTGTCTCTGTGTGCTTGAACCCCTTCTTCCCCGGGGTCCAACCCTTCCCTTTGATCCACAACTCACCTTGTTTTCTTGGAAAGTGTGCAGGGGCGCGTTTATTGATGCGCGCTCGTTGCTGCCTACTTCACTGGCAGGAGTCCGACAGGTAAGTATAATGAGTCTTTTGAACAGTTCTCTAACTTCGTTCCTTTCCTTCCTTAGATGATGGCCGTCGTCCGGGGATGGCGATGTGCTGCTGAGAAGAGTAGCGCTGAATGTGAGTAAGAGCGCGATGCGCGATGCGACCCTTTCGAATTTGTATTGAACTGAGTTCTTTTTCTGTGTCTTTTAGGTGCTGCGCCGTTTTCAGCGTGGATGCGGTTCTGAAGAAGAAATGCGGTATAAGCGCGGTATGCGGTGCCTCTAGATGTTTCCACGCTAACCTGGAGTGTCTTTTCCCTCTTGCAGATGTATGAGAAGTTCCGGAGACCGAGTTCCCCCAGAGTGGCTGGGATTCAGGTAAGCATTTGAAGCTCGTACAGTCTTTAAAAATAAGTGAAGATTTGCTGAATGCTTACTAATGCCATTTTTCTGTTATTTTCCCTTTTCCTTAGGAAGCAGCGTGCCGGGATGGGAATGACACCGCAGAAGATGCCCGCAGAACAGAAGAAGTGATGAATGATGGGCAGAAGCGCCGCAAGGTAAGGCTGTTCCTAACGGTGTTCTTGTTCTTGCAGGAACTGAGCGCAGAAGAAAGATGCAGGCCTACTGGAGACCGATCCGAACACGGTGAGTGTCACGCTGCAGGTGCAGAAAACACAAAGCATGTTTCTCAGCCTGGGCATGGCTTAAATAGTCTCTGGGTATCCCAGGTGTCTCTAGGCTGAACCACACCCAAAAGACTAGACTGCCCATGCAGTTCTGGGAACCGAAATATGTGGGGGCATCCATCTTGTCCCCATCAAAGCACTACAAGTCCAATCCCTAATGTTATCCTATGGGAGTGAGTAAGTCTGGTGCCACAGGTGCCAAGTCTGTCTCCAAGTGGGTCTTTGGAGGGATGGGGAGGCCCTTGAGGGCCATGTAGGTGATCGTGGCCTGGCTCCAGCCTGACATCTTGGAGGGATGGGGACATAAGGGGCAGGAATCATGACAACTATTCCTTTTATGCTCACCCACTTTCAATTGTTCCTCTTGATCTTCCCCTTGCCTTACTTCCTCAATGCTCTTCCCATCAAGCTTGAGCAATTTTGTCCACCCATCCATTTGTTCTGTATGAGCGTAATTCCGTCAGCTTTATCCCTTACTCCTTTTCATCTCTTAATTTCTCATTCTATAGTTACATATACATTAGGTCATTCACTTTTCTCCTCTTTATCTTGTAGGACCTTAACGGTCTTTTCCTTTGCTTTAGCCTTTTCTCCTTCTGGACTCTCATCACTGCTATAAGCAGGGGGTTCATGCGTCAGACTATTATATCCTGTTGCCGCTTTTAATTCCCTTAATGGATACAACCATTCATCTTTTGCACTATTGCCATTTACTTTAAGCACATTAGGAGGAGAAGAAGGCTCAGCACCTTCCTACCTGCACTGATTAAGCATCCAGTTCTCAGGAGGTGGATCTTCTCATTCCTCCTGGTACATCTTCCAAAGCTCTAAGCTGGCTAACCTTCACTCCAATTTCTTCCCTGTGTACGCAGGGTACAAGTATGTGGTCATGTGCTGCAAAATTTCTTTTGACAGTGATCCCCCTTGTGGCCATGGCATGAACATTTTATCTGCTGTACCCTTAACCCATTCGGCACTATACTGTTTAAGCTCGGGTGCGTGTTTTGGCAGTTGCTTGCACAAACGCATCAGTGGAGTAACATCCCCCATTTTGACAAGTCTCAATTGAATGTCGATACTTAGCATTGCTTTACACAAAATACGTTTCAGAAAAATAATAAATAGTAGCATGCACCAATAGTCGTCGCTCAAAGACTCTAGTTCACAATTTTACTCCAGTCTACTTATTTCAGTTGGCACCGACAATGACTAAATCAATACATAATAACTTTTCAGTCTCTACTCAACACAACCTATCCTTGTCACTCTTCGACACTTCACTTTCTCTAATACATAAAAATACATAAACAAACTAGTCGACTTTTCAACACATTCTTTCTCAACGCTCTTAGCTGCTATTACTTGCCCCTAACCACTCCGATATGGATTTGAATCATCTCTTCTCACAGATCATATCTGTGTGCAGCCTAGTGTATCCAATTAGGTTTTGAGACAACTCCTTCTAGATGCTCCTTGAGCATAGGACAGTGGGTTCATCTAGACCAGGCTTGTCCAACCTTTCTGAATGAGGGGACGAAGCATTAACTTTTTGTCAGCCGGCGAACCAAAAGTCAACAATCTCACCCAAAGCTGTATATTAAAAAGCGATGGTGTGTGACCTTTGACACAAGAGCATCACAGGCAGTGATAGCCATGCAGTCCCAAAGATAGCTTTTGGTGTCCGGGGCAGTGATCAAAGGTTAGTTTCTTGTGATTTCTTCCAGTGTGTATGTGTTGATATTTTTCTGAAAAAGTGGGGATGCCCGAGCGTAGCAAGGGAGCTATAAGGATCTAGGGATGGTTTGGGGGGTCCCCCCTCAGCTCCCAAGATTTATTTTCCAAATATGGTGCTGAAATGGTGCATTTTACAGCAGGAAAAGTGACCAAAAAGCCATAGGTTTACAATCAGTTATAAAGGGGAACATGTACATTCCATGGCCCTCATTAGGACTCCGGCAGAAAACCATGGTACTATTTGCACCATGGTCGATGCCGGAGTCCGCCATGGCGGACTGGGGAATTACCACCCCATTCCAAGGTTGGCGGTGTCGGTAATTCCCCATGCCACCATGGCCTTCCCCATTCCCATGGGGCATAATGGGAATGGGGAAGGCGGTAAGTACGGTCCTGCAAATTGGGGTACCGTACTTACCTCGAGAGTCCCTTTGCGGGCCCCTACTTTAACGGCTGGTCTAGACCAGCCGTTAAGGTTGGGTCCCGCAAAGGGACCTCGTAGTAAGGCGTTAAGGGTTTAACGGCGCCGACACCTTTTACGGCGCCATTAACCCCTTAACGCCTGGGTCCTAATGAGGCCCCATGTCACCAACAGCAGACAAGAACATTTTAGAACACACCACATTTTAATGATCACTGTGTCCAGTGTAAGACAGCACTGTCACTGATGTAACACATTGGCATGCTGGTTGTGCCCAAAATATGCCTCTAACAACATGTCTATGCTGGCTGTTCCCAGTTTAGGCCAGCATTGTCCTGTACAAAGCATGATTGATGCTGCCTGAGCATGTGCAGTGTGCCCAATACATATGCCAGCTTACCTCTGTAATACACATTCATTACTTCTGTGTTAATGGTGACGCCACAGCTGCCACGACTCGGTTAATGCATTTATTTCTGCAATGTTGGTTGGGTACCTGTATCCGACCAACATTGCAGGAATAAATTAATTGGTTCGGTCTCCCCACAGGGACCTGGGCTGAACAGAATTGCTGAAGCCTGCCCTTCGTGGCACACTGGGCCTGTAGTGCTGGTGAAAGGGCAAAAAGGTCTGAAGGTAAAACCCGGCAGAGGCAACTGTGGATCCTCCACATTTCCTAACTCTAGAAGATGTGGCCAGCACCCGGTAACGAGAGAGTCCTCACGGCTGGCTTACGGCCACATGCTCTGTAAGAGGTACGGCCAGCCTCTGCCTACCCGACAGCATTTAGGGCCAGCGTCCCCATGCCCAGCCTCCATGTGGCCAGGAAAGGGCATGGGTAAGTTTGCAGCAAACCATGTTCGCAATGTTCCCTCTTGGGGTCTTTACCTGCAGTCAGACTTCCAGTCGGCCAAACCACAGCAGGCCCTCTCCTTCCTCTACCCATGTAACGCAGAGTGGCAAACCGGGCACAGTGTGTGGTTCACGATGGCTCCTCGCAGCCGACACGTGAGAGTAAGGCATAAGACACGGGCCCGACAAACATTACCAAAATAAATAAATAAAACGGGTGGTGGCTGAGCCCTGTAACTGCCTCTGGTGCCCCCTTGCGGGAGCCACCAGAGGCAGTAACAGTCCTCCCCACGTCCCGCTCCTCTGCCACAACCCGGTTAATTTATTTATTTCTGCAATGTTGGTCGGGTACCTGTATCCAATATTGCAGAAATAAATCAATTAATTGGGTCCACGGACCCGACAAACAGTGCCCACATAAATAAATAAACCAGGCCGTGGCTGAGGCCTCTGGTGCCCCCTTCAAGGCATACCTGCCTACATTTGAAAATCAAAAACCCTGAGATGTATGCCCCGCCCACAGTCACAGAAGAGTCTGCCCATTTGCACATGGATCCGCCCACATATCAAAAAGGTAAACTCTGTTGCAATGTGATGTGACATCAGATATTTGAAGTTCAAATTGAAATATGCATATTTCACTAAATTGGCTTTTCACAACCACCCAAATTGCATAGAACAAAAGGCATTCACCTTCCATAAAATCAATACGTTAAAATGTGCACATGTAAACTCCAAAACTCCAAGAACCAATACAAAGGGTTTCCTTGAATTTTGCAGTACTGAAATTGGACATTTCACCTTAGTTGTTTTTCATCAGGTTATTTAGTGCACTGGTGAGTTGTTGTCACGCCCCCATCCACATCCACAAGCCCTCCTATTGCATCCCGTAATTCAATCAATATACGGCAGAATCATAGTACACAACAAGACACCACACGCACCATTGCACATTCTCGCCTTCAGGTTTGCCGACAAGGGGCTGGCCGAACTCTGCGACGCTGGTTTATGCCTCGCTCTCCATTCCTGCATTGGCAGTTGCCGTGTAGACGCGCCATGAGCATTCCGCGTCTTCGCTGCCGACGCTTGGACGTTCCTCCGCCACGCGTCCAATCGCATGTACGCCAATCACGTGTGTGAGTCACGTGATCACTGGAGCGAGCGTTCAAAAGTGACGCGCGAACTCCCATCCACGCTTCACAGCTGATCTTGGTTGGACTACGGACGCTGCTATCCTTGATCTTGGATTTTGCCTTTGGAGTCCGAACCGCTTCCTCTTTTTTACCTCGCCTGGACCTGCTTCTTCCTGGTTTTGACCTCGGCTACTCCCACGGACACGGACTGCTTCTTGGATTTCCCTTGTTTGGTACCTTGTCTTGAACTGCTCCCCCTGGACACAACCTTGGTTTTTCTCCTGGACTACAATTGGATTATCCTTTGGTTTGAACTCAGCTCTCTGCATCACGTGCCATCTAGTTTGGCTCACAGTACCAGGTTCCGTATCAGGTGGTGACTTCATCCTTCAAGTGCTTTGCCAGGCTGCAACCTTGTCATCCACCCTGCCGGCCCCTCAGACAGACACCCTACATCACATTCCAGACAACCACTCAGGGTAAGCTCCTTATAGGTAAACATTTAGGATTGGGCACAGGGTGTAATGGTTATCTAACCCGCGTGTTTGCCTTACAGTGGTCAAGGGAAAACATCTTCCGGCATTCCTGGTTCCGGCTGACGACATTCACCACCTGTGGCCTCAAGGGCTGCTTGGGCAGTATATTGACTGTTTGCTCGAGTGGATCTTGGGGACAGAGTTATCATCGCCTACACAACCATCAAGTCCTGACAGACTGTGAAGCCACTTCTGGTCGTTCGGGCGATGGAATCCGCTGCCGGGGATCCCGTGGCCGCTCTAATGCAAGCCGTTGCATCTCTTAGAACGGAAGTGGCGGCTGCCACAACCGCGATTCATCATCGCTTAGACACCATCCAGAGCAACCGCAACCCTTTACCTCCAGATGCCGAATTTGGGGATCCGGCACCGCCTACCCCGGGGCCCTCTGCACCACTCACACCACCTACTCCTGTGGTATTGCCCTCTCAGTTTCCTTTGGCATCCCCTGAGAAGTTCCAGGGGGACCCCAGAAAATACCGTACCTTTATCAATCAATGTAAGCTTCATTTCCTTTGTCGGCCCTTAGTCTTTCATGATTCCACCACAAAAGCCGCTTTTCTGCTTTCCCATCTGTCCGGGGTTGCCGCTACTTGGGCTAATCCTTTCCTTGAAAACAATCACCCGGCCCTTTATGATTTCGACCTCCTGGTGAGTGAGTTGGCAAAAATATTTGACACCAGGTGTAAAGCCCAGTCCCGGGACCTGGAGCTGCTAGAGCTATCCCAAGGCAGACAGTCTTTGATAGAATACATCACACATTTCAACCAGTTGTCAGCTGAAACCTCATGGCCAGAAAACAAGAAAGCCGTGGTGTTCTACAAAGGTTTATGTAACGCTATGAAGGACGCTCTTTCCGTTGTACCTTCCCTTCCTGACACCTATTCTGATCTGGTAGACCTAGCCCTACAGGTAGACGCTCGGAAGTCTGAACACCGGATGGAGTCAGGCCTTTCTGTAAAATCCTTGCCCTCTACCCCAGATGGTGCTGGGGAACCCATGCAAATAGGAGGTCTACGAAGCCCTATTACCCAGACCGAAAGAGAGCGTCGAAGAACCGACAATGCATGCTTCTATTGTGGTCTCAGTGGACATTTTGTCAAGGAGTGCCCTCGACGTCCAAAGAACAAGGCTTCGGGTTTTCAGAAAGCTCGCCCTTGAATACGGGGGACAAGGCGAGCTCGGTTTATAACCCCGGGGTTCCTTCATTCGGTCCAATAAGGCCAGTAGTCGTTCAAGCGGTTCTTCAACCGGCCAAAGAGTGTTCACATGAAGTCCACTCGTCATTGATTCAGGAGCTACTGGTTGCTTCATCGACATATCATTGGCCAAGTCACTGAACCTTCCTCTAGTGACCAAGATACATCCCGAACCGGTCCAGACAGTGGACGGGTCCTCCCTCGTATCCGGTCCGATCAAGCAACAAACAGCCCAAATGGACGTGACCATCCAGGGCAACCATAAGGAACAATTGTCCTTTGATCTGATATCCACACCTCAGTTCGGGATAATCTTGGGTCTTCCCTGGTTGAAAAAACATAACCCTTTCATCGATTGGGGTACTGGTCAGGTTTCATTTGAATCTGAGGTATGCCAACATTTTTGCCTACTGGCCGACGATGTTCTCATCAGTCCCGCAAGGGCACTCGGGGGGCTACGCATAGTGGTTGAGAGTCCTCCTGAAGGGGCACACACAGTGGGAGCCACTATGTCAGGAGTACCCCCGGAATACCACGATTTCCATTCGGTTTTTGACAAAGCCTCTGCCGAAGTACTACCACCCCACAGACCGTATGATTGTCCCATTGATCTGATCGATGGGGCAACACTTCCCAAGGGGCGCATATATTCGCTATCACCATCAGAAGAAATGGCCCTGAAGGAATACATTGGTCATGCTCTTCAATTAGGTCACATCAGGCCTTCTACATCCCCTGTGGCTAGTCCCATATTCTTCCTTCCGAAGAAGGAGGGCGACCTCCGTCCATGTGTAGATTACAGACGCCTGAATGCGGTCACCATAAAAAACCGCTACCCTCTCCCACTCATATCGACCTTGCTAGACAAGTTGACCAATGCTTCTGTATATACCAAGTTGGATCTACGGGGAGCATACAATCTGGTCCGTATGCGCTCTGGTGACGAGTGGAAAACGGCATTCTGCTCCCGTCAGGGGTTGTATGAGTATATGGTGATGCCTTTTGGCCTTTGCAATGCCCCTGCCACTTTTCAACGGTTCGTAAACGACATATTCAATGATATTCTGGACATATATGTCGTAGTATATCTAGATGACATACTAATCTTTTCCCAAACTATGGCAGAGCATGTCCTTCATGTTAGGGAAGTACTCACACGACTTAGAAAACATTCCTTATATGCCAAACCTGAGAAATGCCTATTTCACACAGCCGAAGTCGAATTCCTGGGGTTTCATATATCTGCTGGGGGGCTGACTATGAACCAGTCCAAGGTCCAAGCTATCATAGACTGGCCGATCCCTGTCACTGTGAAACAACTGCAATCTTTCTTGGGGTTCGCTAACTTTTATCGGAGATTCATCGCGAATTTCTCTTCCATTGTGGCACCCCTAACCGCATTGACCAGTCCCGCGGTATTGTTTGACTGGACCTCTACACATCAGGTAGCCTTTGATACCCTCAAAACCTCGTTCACCACGGCTCCTGTCTTGCAACACCCGGACCCAGAACTCCTGTATGTTGTGGAAGCAGATGCCTCTTCATTCGCTTTGGGGGCCATCCCGTCCCAACCATGTCCCTCCACCGGAGCACTACACCCGGTGGCCTACCATTCCAGGAAATTCACACCGACCGAGACACACTATACGGTCACCGAAAAAGAGCTCCTGGCTATCAGGGATGCTTTGCTGGTCTGGAGACATCATCTCCTGGGAGCAAAGCACCAGACCACAGTCTACACTGATCACAAAAACCTACAGGACCTAGCGTCATTGAAATGTGTTAACAGTAAACACGTTCGTTGGCATCTGTTCTTTTCTGCCTATGATTTCATTGTCAAGCATAGACCTGGGACGATCCATGGAAAAGCCGACACCCTGTCTCGTTCACCAGGGGGGGTACCCCTTCCTTCGTATCCTGAAATGCTTCTAGGCGAAGGCCATGTAGTTTGTGCTTGCACACCACCCCCACCTATGTTGACTGCTATTCGACAATGGGTTGCACAACGTCCCCAGCTACTAGCTGACTGGGATCCTGACATACAAGACGGTTTGCCTTTTGTTCAAGGGAAACTATTCCTACCCACCAATGATACACGTAACCAGGCTTTGGAGTGGTCCCATAATGCTCTCATCAATGGTCACCCAGGTCAACGACGAACCCTGGAATTATTGAAACGCTGGTGCTGGTGGCCATCGATGCGATGAGATGTGGAGACTTATGTCAACACCTGCTCTATATGCGCACAGTGCAAAACACAGAGAGGCCATCCATTGGGATTACTACAGCCCCTGCCCATACCCCCAAAACCTTGGCATACGGTGTCCATGGATTTGATAACAGAATTACCACATATTCAGGGTTATGACACAGTTTGGGTAGTAGTGGACTCATACACCAAAATGGCCCGCTTTATACCATGTAAAGGCATCCCCACCGCTCCTTCCTTGGCTCAAATGTTCTTCAGGTCTGTTTTCTGTATGTTCGGTCTGCCATGTGTCATTGTGTCGGATCGTGGAACACAGTTCACGTCACGTTTCTGGGTGGCCCTTACCAGACTACTGGGTATTGACGCACGCTTCTCGTCGGCCTACCATCCCGAAAGCGATGGTCAGACCGAAAGAGTAAATCAGGCCCTGGAACAGTACCTACGTTGTTTAGCCTTGCAATTTCAATACACTTGGCTTGATTCTCTACATTACGCAGAATTTGCCTACAACCACACCATGCATTCATCCACTGGGTTCTCCCCTTTTTACTCACTCTATGGCCAGCATCCACGTACTCACCCTTTTTCTGATTCTGACTTTTCCAATACCCCCGCACTACGGACCGGGAATCCGGCGGCAAATGACTGTGCCCGGGATCTTGCTTCCATACATGCTCAAACCCTTGTCCATCTCCGGGAAGCACAAGAGTCGATGCGGACAGCCGCTAACAAAAGGAGAAAGGAGGCCCCTTCATACTCACCGGGCGATCAGGTGTGGTTGTCTACGCGTCACCTGCGCATACCAGGTTCACGTAAACTACTACCCCGTTTCGTCGGCCCTTATAGGGTCTCCAAGGTCCTGAATCCGGTTGCTTACCGTCTTGCTGTCCCCACTTCGTGGAGACTGCACCCTGTTTTTCACACGTCCCTTCTCAAACCCTGCCCTGGTACCTCTCGCATGACGTCCACTCCCGGTCCTGTTCCACTGGCCTCCCAGGAGTATTATGAGGTTAGCGCTGTTTTGGGGTCCCGGGTTGTTAGAGGGCAGTTGCAGTACCTGGTTGATTGGTTGGGCTATGGTCCTGATGAACGGTCCTGGGTTCCGTCTCCTGACGTCCATGCTCCGTTGTTGGTGGCTCGGTTCCACAGGAAGTACCCTTCAAGCCCACGGGGTCGTGGGCCTTTGAGGGGGGGCTCTGTCACGCCCCCATCCACATCCACAAGCCCTCCTATTGCATCCCGTAATTCAATCAATATACGGCAGAATCATAGTACACAACAAGACACCACATGCACCATTGCACATTCTCGCCTTCAGGTTTGCCGACAAGGGGCTGGCCGAACTCTGCGACGCTGGTTTATGCCTCGCTCTCCATTCCTGCATTGGCGGTCTTTGTAGAGACGCGCCATGAGCATTCCGCGTCTCCGCTGCCGACGCTTGGACGTTCTTCCTCCACGCGTCCAATCGCATGTACGCCAATCACGTGTGTGAGTCACGTGATCACTGGAGCGAGCGTTCAAAAGTGACGCGCGAACTCCCATCCACGCTTCACAGCTGATCTTGGTTGGACTACGGACGCTGCTATCCTTGATCTTGGATTTTGCCTTTGGAGTCCGAACCGCTTCCTCTTTTTTACCTCGCCTGGACCTGCTTCTTCCTGGTTTTGACCTCGGCTACTCCCACGGACTGCTTCTTGGATTTCCCTTGTTTGGTACCTTGTCTTGAACTGCTCCCCCTGGACACAACCTTGGCTTTTCTCCTGGACTACAATTGGATTATCCTTTGGTTTGAACTCAGCTCTCTGCATCACGTGCCATCTAGTTTGGCTCACAGTACCAGGTTCCGTATCAGGTGGTGACTTCATCCTTCAAGTGCTTTGCCAGGCTGCAACCTTGTCGTCCACCCTGCCGGCCCCTCAGACAGTCACCCTACATCACATTCCAGACAACCACTCAGGGTAAGCTCCTTATAGGTAAACATTTAGGATTGGGCACAGGGTGTAATGGTTATCTAACCCACGTGTTTGCCTTACAGTGGTCAAGGGAAAACATCTTCCGGCATTCCTGGTTCCGGCTGACGACATTCACCACCTGTGGCCTCAAGGGCTGCTCGGGCAGTATATTGACTGTTTGCTCGAGTGGATATTGGGGACAGAGGTATCATCGCCTACACGACCATCAAGTCCTGACAGTTGTCCAGCCTGCATACTTGATGGCTGTGGTTCAATGGGACTGAGTCCACCCTCTTAAAAATGTGGGTGGACACAGTCCACCCACATACCCTCGACTTGAGCCCTGGTAATCTGGGCAAATTCATTGCTGCAGAGACAAAGACAAACATTGCCCAAATAAATAAATAAATCGGGCCATGGCTGAGGCCTGTAACTGCCACTGGTATCCCCTTGCAGGGGTCACCAGAGGCAGTAACAGTCCTCCCCACATCCCGCTCCTCTGCCACGACCCGGTTTATTTCTTTATTTGGGCAATGTCTGTCTGGTCCGTGGACCCGATTAATTTATTTATTTATGCAATGTTGGTCAGGTACCATGCCCGACAAACATTGCAGAAATAAATAAATTAATCGGGTCCACGGACCCGACAAACATTGCGCAAATAAATAAATAAACCTGGCCGTGGCTGAGGCCTGTAACTGCCTCTGGTGCACCCTTGGAAGGGTCACCAGAGGCAGTAACAGTCCTCCCCACGTCCTGCTCCTCTGCCATGGCCCGGTTTATTTCTTTATTTGGGCAATGTCTGTCGGATCCGTGGACCCAATTAATTAATTTATTTCTGCAATGTCGGTCGGGCACCTACTATACCCGACAAACATTGCAAAAATAAATAAATTAATCGGGTCCACGGACCCGACAAACATTGCGCAAATAAATAAATAAACTGGGCCGTGGCTGAGGCCTGTAACTGCCTCTGGTGCACCCTTGCAGGGGTCACCAGAGGCAGTAACAGTTCTCCCCACGTCCCGCTCCTCTGCCAAGGCCCGGTATATTTATTTATTTCTGCAATGTTGGTCGGGTACCGTACTCGACCAACATTGTAGAAATAAATAAATAAATCGGGTCCACAGACTCTCTTGAGCCCCGTGGGCCACATCAAATTGCTTGGAGGGCCGCATTGTGGCCCGCGGGTCGTATGTTGGACAACCTTGATCTAGACGCTCCTCGTCATTGACACACCTCATCATAAATTTACTCAATCAACCCCCGTTACTCTTTACTATTACCACACTCAGCTGTCGCCTCTTTTTTTGCCACTCTCCTCAATCCACTAACCATTCGCCTTTCGGCTCTTGACACTCAGATCATCTCCTCCTCCAACCAGCCCAGTCACCAGTCTTTACTTTCATTCGTTTTCACAGGTCTTCCAGAATTTCGTTCAGAAGATCGTCATTTCTTCGTGGATACATATAGAGTTTTCTCAATGGATATCTTGTTTCAAGGACCTTTCGCAACATAGGCACCATTATTGGCTTTGCACATGTAGCAATTTCCGGTTGCCAACATATAGGCATAATAGGGGCGGTACTTTTGGTAGAGGTCCTTGGCTCCTCCTCTACAACTGTTAGAGGCAATAACAATTGGAAGGAAAAGAAATCTATTTAATATGGTCTGGCCAAAAAACAAGACTGCCGGTGGAACGGGAGACAACTGGTAATCTGCATGTTCATGCAGCTGCATAGTGTGGAGCTTTGTACTATTACAAAATAGAAAAGAATGGTTGCACACTGTTAGTACTCAATAGAACATGACAAAGGAAAATGTTCATGTTTGTGGCTCTTGTTTAGCAAGAGGAACACGTGTTTTTCATGTGTGTGACTCTAGTGCAGCAAGGAATACCCAAACATTTCTCATGTTTGATGCATTGTAACATGAGAGACCTGAACAGTTCTCATTTTTGCAACCCTTGTGTAGCAGCCAGAACCTGTTAAAATTATCTTTTTGTGTCTCACGTGAAGCTGAGAGTATCTGAAATATTGCTCGAGCAAGCTCTCTGCCGTATGCGAATGTAGCACTCCTCTGTGCATCACTGTGCTTGTAAAATTGCAGCAGCTGGACTCAAGAACAGAATAGTAGTAGCACATTCATGAATGACATGTCATTATTATAGTCATCCTCATTCTGACACTAGAGCTATCCGGTTCATAACCACAACAACTAGTGAACAACCCCACTCCACTTTGTGGTATGTGACGTAAAGTGAACATTAGTTTGTTGTCACTATGCAGTGCCATTCTGTTTATACACTCCATCCCTTAGCTGAGCTGCCCGGGCGGCAGCAGTGCAGACATCCTCGGGATACAGGGCATCTTACAAGTGGCACAGCTCGGTGGGTTTAGGTGCTCTCTGCAGTTCCTTTGGTTTGCTGCCACTTCATGTCGAGGGGCCTGGGGAGTGCCCACTTCCTTTGCTACCTCCTTGTGCCCAACCGAGTGGTGTACCATCTCAGCATATAGGATGGCATTCTGGCTCCTGCAAAGATCCAGACCAGCTCTTCCCAGAGGCAAGCTGTTAGCATTGATCTGTGCTTTCATAGAGTCAGAAATGGGAATCTCAATTTGCTGACTAAGCAGTGGGCCTGAGGTTAATAGGCATGGCTGTGAAACAGATTCCAAACAATAGTCTCCCCTTTGCTCTCATCAGTATAGAACATGTGCTCGTTTACAAACCCATCTATTGACTTCCCTGCACACTACAGGCCTTAGATCATGGCTCCCAGCATTCACATTTTCTGTTCAGTTTGTTCTAATGGGGTGGGAGGGTCGACACTGGTTCGTTTCCTGTGTCCCATCACTTCTTGGACATCAAGCTATATAAAGGTGCAGCTCTTAGCTTCACATCTCTATTGTGCTGCCTGTATTCACCTAACCTTGCCTGTATATTCTGCAGAGGTTTTTATACCTGGGTTTGCCATCCTGCATGCATCAAAGTTGTCCTCTACATGCTATAGGATACCTGTTGGCTCTTATCTATTTTCAATAACCTTCTGCCCTCATTTGGGTGAGGGTTTGGAGAAGGAGCTGGGAACAATATGCAACTCTTTAAACCTGCCTTCCAACTCCAGATTTGGCAAACAAGATATACCGAAGAAACAAGAACCAGTAAGACATTACCTTGAAAGTTGTAATCACAAGGGCAGTTCTGCTTCCTATAAGAGGTGCCTTGACATATTCTGACACAATGTAGGGATCTTCCACCTTATTGAAGAACACGTGTTTAGCATGAAGCATTTTGATGCTTCTACTGTGGTCAGACACTAAAGCCTGGCATAACTAAACCCTCCCTCGGATAACACAAGAATTACTTCAAGCCTCAAAGACAGTTTAAGGTTTTTTATTCAAGATGTAATGGGCCCTACGTCCATTCCTCTCTCTCATCTTGTGTAGCACCTCCTATAGAACCCAAGGGTCCCTGACCTCAGATTAGGGAATACTGAATATTGACCTCTACTGTCAATACTAGCTATGAGGACCTAGAGGCAGGGTGACTTCTCTATCTAAACTCCCTGATGGACTTTCTAACTGTCCCTACTCTTTCCAGTTGGTAGTGTTCTATATGGATAGTCTGCCTTACAGACACCTTGTTTGATTCAGTCCTTCTTCTACCACACTCACTTTCTCCTCTGCCTCCCCTGACCTCTTGCGACACTGCTCCAAGTCCAGGCACCTCCCCTCTCTCCTCCCCTAGTCTTCTGTCCCTTCAACGTCTCCTGTCCCTTCTAGTCCTCGCCTCCACTCTTAGATGTTACTCCACCCTCTTTGTCAACCTTCCTTCCTCATCCACACTACTACTCCCCCTTACACTACTACAGCCACGCCGCACTTCTACTCCATCCTCCCTCCTTCTAGTCAGATACACTCCGTTTTCTTCACCCCACATACTGCACATTCACTCCTTACAGTAAGTGAACCCCCCTTGCCACACTAACACAAACACACCTTTAGAGCCCTGATGATTACTCACAAATGCCTGTCCAATTCGGCCTCTACATACTTGATCGACAAAATTTCTAGAAAGGAATCATCTAGACCGACTAGAGCTAACTATCTTCATTGTCTCAACATTCCAAAATTCTAATTGCATAAAGCAGGCAGATCTAGTTTCCCAGTCCTAGCAGCTAAGATTTAGAACTCTCTGCCTACCGCTCTGAGAGTCGAGCCATCCTTCGCAGCCATTAGAACCTCTCCTCTCTGACTTCAAATTCAGACTAAATCCACTCTTTGATGCTCATCCCAGGTACTAGTATTGGACGATCACCTTGGTATGTAACACTTGGCCCTCTCCTCGCTTGCATCTAGTCATATCCTTTTAGTTGTATAGAATTCCCCACATAACTCTCTGAAATTCTCAATTCTCAGATGATACTGCCTATTTGTAGTCTATAATCTTCAAAATAACTACTTAATGGATGCCTATTCCTACCCAAGACCATACTATATATATATGTATATAACTATGCAGAAAGCTTATTGCAATTTGTAACTTTTTGTTGATGTACTTTTAACTGTATGCTATAACAATGATTTATTTTTCTTCTGTCTGCTGTAACATTTCCTTTCTATGTAAGCAAAAGCACCCAGATGCCCACGGGTTTGGTACGCTATATAAGCAAACAAACAAAACTAAACTAAACACTGCAGTACCACCTGCTCCCACTAACCAATACCTCAAATTGCCCCCAGAATCTGCTGTCCTTCGCTTCTTTCTGCTGGTCCCTCAGACCACCACCTGCAAATCCTCTGGCCTCAACTGAACAAACCCCACCTTCCTGCTTCCTGTCCTTCCTTTTATGCTCTCCTCTATTCTTGCCATTACGTCTCTCCCTCTTTCCTATCTATCCCTGCCTCTCCGGAGGTGTGACATGCAGGGCCGGCCTTTGCGTCAGGCAGCTCAGGCGGCTGCCTGACATCAGTCAGCCTCTAAGGGGCGCTGCACCAGCAGTCCGCAGTGCCAGTGCTAGAATACACGTGTAACACGTTCGTTTCCTAACATTATAAAAGTGAATGTGCCTGTTCATTTTTATAATGTTAGGAAATGAAAGTGTTACATGTGTATTCTACCACTGGCACTGTGCAGGCTGCAGCCTCGGCCCTCAGGCAGGGCAGTGCTAGAATACACGTGTAACACGTTCATTTCCTAACAATATAAAAGTGAATGTGCCTGTTCATTTTTATAATGTTAGGAAACGAAAGTGTTACACATGTATTCTACCGCTGGCACTGCTGCAGGCTGCAGCCTCAGCCGTCAGGCAGGGCAGGTCAATTGGCAAATAAATGAGCAACATTTGTTGCTTTATGCACTTCCCCCAGCCCTGGGTGGTGCCAGCGCCGCTGGCGCCAGCCAGGCCCATGGGCGCACGTCCGGTGTGCCCTTCACCAGGCTATGCGCACGCACTGACACTGACAGTGAAGTGAGGATTGATTGGGGCTGGCTGGTGTTGTCGGCCTGACCAGCAGTAACTACAGCCTGCTGCGGCAAGCACACTTCTTTCCTCCTGCTCCCGTCCTTGCAGGGGAGGCCTATTGCTGCATAGACGTTTTATTTATTTTAAAATGGTATTGCGGAGATGATTGGGCCAACCAAGAACGGCCTCTGGAGGCCACAAAGCTAGACACTTTTGTCAAGGCTCAAGTAGTCATGAAAAAGGAAGCAAGCACTGGAAGTGGACTCTCCTCAGGAGATCAAAGGGCCGGTTCAGGGAAGACCTGGGCAGTGTCACTGTCAGCAGATCTCAGACAGTTGCAAGTTCCAGCAGGGTTGGATTGGTCCGTCCGTCGGCCATCCGGCCCCGGCTGGGCTGACATCACTTCAAGGGCGAGGCCCTGGGGGCAGGTACCATGCTTGGGCCAGTTTGGGGGTTCCTACGCCCTCCTAGTTCCCGCTCCCAAGCATATTGTTCATCGTTCCCCCTTTCCTGGGCATGCACTGCTGACTGAATTTTAGTGCAAGAATGTCATACATTTCACTTTTCGCTCTGACTTGTCTTTTACTCTTCTTTGTCGTTGTGCTTGTTTTGTTTGAAATAGCAATAACGCTAGTTTAACGAGATAAACAAACACCTACACGAACGCGCTTTGCGAACGATGGTGTGAAGGATGGATGCAGGCGCTGGACCAAAAGCTGAGCAAAGTCTGCACAGCAGCTGGTTTAGGAAAGCGACTCAGTCAACTACAGTAGAAACCGTCTCCATGGATGGTTGGCCCATCTTCCGTATACTGCAAATACCCAGACTTGCAGAATGCATGCTTCACTTTCTTTGTTCCAGTGGGGGTGACATGCTGTAGCATCAATTTGTGGCCTTTAAAATACCCCGCACAGTGCAGCTTCTGATCTCCTTTAACACAAACGCTGGGAAATGGCCATGACTAGCTAACGCCACAGTAATCAAAGCCAGGTATCTAAAGAATGGTTCAAGTGTTGGGGAATCACCTTCTCACACTTTCTGTCTTGTGACCAACCAGTGCGGAAAGGACGTTTCAGAGCGTAGGGCTCTTGATGCCACCCATTTCTGCATTTACTACACCAGCAGCTAAACATACCCCGGGCAGGCAGCTCCTTCTGCATAGTCCATTTCTCTCCCAAGCTCGGGACAATGTTCTTTTCCATAATGGAGAATGTGAAAAAGCACAGGGCTGCAAGGCTGGGGGTTGGGGGTGGAGGGCAAAGCACACTACACTTGGGGTACACTGGAGATGCTGCCCCTGATACCTGCAGTACTCCAAGTCCCTTGAAATGAAATTCGACTATCCACTGCACAATGTGCACGGGCCGCTGTTATTCAAGCAGCACGTGACTAGTAATTTGCAAAAAGTAAACTTAACGAGTCCCAAGAAAAGGTTGCCTTGCACCCTATAAGAATTTGATTGTTTTTGTTTTTATGTTGGGATGGTAGACATCATTTTTCTTTGTGATCTTACAGTTTCATGGTGCTGTCATGAGATAAAGTGAGTGATCACGAAGGAAACATTTAAGAATTTTGAGTTCACGAGCATGAGTGAAACAAACCCCAATACTCGAACTGCCATTTCTCTGCCGCGGTAACGCACTGCGGTGTGTTTCAATGTAAAGTCCACATTGTAATTTCATAATTTTAGAACGCCATCTCTCCAACATTTACATTGGGAGCTATGTTGAATTCTACATGCATGTCAACTCTCTGCACATGTTTAAAGTAGACTTTACCACTCACATGGAGTAGTGATATTGTTTATGTGTCCCTCCTAAATATATTTAACTTCCCGTGAAATATTTCATGCAATACATATTGCATAAATGCATGTATTTTAATGCTGAGATAGACGGGCTTCTACAGGTATCAGTGGATATGTTGCTGGTGCTTGTTCTTGGAGGTTCGAGTAACAGTGTTCAAGACCAGTTCATCGCCTTTTAAGAGTGGCTAAATGTTTGAGGTCATACGATTGACATTACTGTAGATCTGAAATTGTCGATTCTCTGTCCTGAGTCACAGCAGCAAACTGTTAATTGTTACTAAAAATGAAGAGCCAAAGCAAACTAACTTAACGAGGCGTGTTCGGGTTTCACCCGCTTATTGCTGTTTTCTGGGGTTCATGAAATTCAGCAGATGCCAGAATTGACAATTATGTTAACTCATAGTCGCTACTCCCGCTGCTCAGCCCATGACACATGCATGAGATCACAGGTCGGGGGTGGGGGGCGCCAAGGATGCTTCCCGCCTGGGGTGCATTTCTGGAGTAAGACCGGCCCTGGTGACATGATCAACAGAACTGTTAAATGGCAGGATAAGACCCACCCCATTTCTCTGTGCGGGCCCATCGTGGATCACTGATGGCTGCCCAAGGCACTGAGCGTCGATATTTGTGCTAGTGTGATCCGTTCTGGGTTCTTCCCTGGTAAGTTTCGTCTCTTACGGTCAAAGTCCTGGTACAACGACCATGGTGGCCTTGGGCCCAAACCGCCAGTGGAAGTGCATAACTGCCATCGCTGGGGAGCGTTGTGCGACTCTACTCACCACTGCGTAGAGGAGATCCGCTGATGTGCTCTCTTCCTGCTGTCTTTATCCTTTCCGGCATGGAACACTTGTAGCCATTGAGAGCTGGAGGATTGTTGTTGCAGACTCAGTTCCAGACTTCAAACACTTGATATGCATCTCTGATAAATATATGGGAACTATTTTTCGGTGCGCCATACTACTTGTATACCGCTCTGCCCATTGTAAACAAAATCCTCCTTTTTTCTGATCAAGGGGACTTGCACAATGGCCCTCATTTTAACACTGAATGCATGCTCTTTCGCTCATATTTCTAAATTATGCAATGCCATTTTGTGCATCTTTGCATTTTCAAATCACAGACATAGTTGTGCTCTCTTTCACGGTGTACCATAATACCTGTAAGTTCTCTAATTCTAGTTTAACAACATTTTCTCTATCTCCAAAATGCTCTAGTAGTTGAAGCCTCACTTCCATGAGTTGACAGGGAGCGTACTCATGTCGCAAGAGCTCTAAGATGGTCATAGTGTTTAAATGAATGATGAACACATGGGACTCACTCCCTCTCATTAATTGCAGACTATAATGAGGGTTTACATAACATATCTCAGTATTACGGAACCTAGCAAAAAAGAAGCATAATATAGCGAGCACATTCTGCTTTTGTTTAATAAAACCAACACAACCAGACTCATGCTGTGCTCACATGTCTAATGCTGTGGTCAGACCCGAGGCATGAAACCACATTAGAAGCCTGGCCCTTGTTTCCACTATTCTAATAAATTGTAACGACTTTGATCAAAGCTCTCTGACGACTCCCATAATTCAGAAAACAAAATAACTTTTCATTGAAGTCATTTACAGTTCCTTAATTGGGATAGTGGTTTTCTTTCACCCAAAGTCAACTGCACTTTAAAGCTAGAATTAGTTATTAACCAGAATGCCCCTTATGGAATACGCCTCCCTTTTGGAAGACATCTGTTTGCAGTGCAGTGGGCTGATTGCTTTCACCACACCAGAAACGTCTTTATTAATTGCATTCTATCCTTCCATCGCTGAACCAGATGGAAATAATGTTTTGTTTGTCTTTGTAGCGTTCAGATTGTCCCCCCCCAAAAAAAATACTTTCACTAAAATCGTGTTACACAGAGTCAGTGGTCAGAGATCGTTATGCACGTGCCGTGTTTATTGATCAGTGCGATCACTATTAATTAATCGGCATTGAAAGGGCAGCTGCAATCTGAGAGGTGCACATGTTCGTAATCTACCCACTTGATGGAATGGTGAGAAATGTTCCTGGGGGGCTGGGAAGAGCTGGTCAGATACAGCGTGTGGAAGTAGAATATGAACCAATTAGCACTTTGTACCATATTTAGCACAGGAACACACAAAAGCCCACACACAAAAGCCCAAACCGCGAGTATGGTATACAAGTCCAAAACGTAATTTGGCAATAAAACGTCACAGGCTATCTAGAAAGAAATGTGTGCAGGCCTTAACTAGGGTTATTTATAGACCATTAATTACAATTGGAAGATATGAACCTGGCGATTTGAGTGTTTGCATTTGTCCACAGCCCGTGTTCCATCACCTGGTCCAGCATGTCAGACCTCCCATCTAGACAATCTAGACCAGTCCTGAGATGCCTGGCACCCACCTTAACTGGGACACCTTGGAGAATGGCCCTTCAGCACCAGACAAAAGAGGAGAGGCTGTGTAGTGAAGAGGGTCACAGAGGGCCTCAACATGGTAGAGCCATACATACTTCCACACCCAAAGCCATGTAATACCTGTGTGTCGGGAAAGTTACGAGACAGGCCTCTCTTGGTGTGGGCTCCATTGGGCGCGTTACTGTGGGGTTAGCCCTATGTGGGAAGCTTCCTTGACATAGGGCAACACTAACCCCACCAGCCAGAGGAATGCCCTTTTTGCTTTCTTTGAAGTGCTGAAAATAAGAAAGAGGGGCCTGTTTGCCATTTCTTGCCTTGCAAGCTGGCAGAGCTCAGTGGAACATTCATGGAAGGATCATAGCCAAAGGTTTTGGAGCAGGAGTGGAGACAGTGACTGTGTTGGCTTGTGGCAGTTCTTGGAGAGGAATTTGAAGTGCACTGACAGAGTGAACAATCAATGGGTGGAGAGCCCTCTTCACTGCTTAGTACCAAACCCGACTTTATTTGGGAGAAAGCCTACTTCCGTTTCCCTGGCTAGTGCCCTGTGAAGCACCACCCTATCCACTGCAACTGTTAGCATGGGTGGGAGGGGGACGAGTTGAGCGCTTGGATACTCAGACTAACTTACCCATATTGAGGTGAGAAGCCAGTATGGATTTCATCTGGGGAGACAGATATCCCTTGGATGACAGCTATGGCCTGCTGTGACTGCCCATGATAAACATACTTTTGAAGAAGGCAAAAGATTCTTGTCTGCAGGCATTCCACACAGGCCGTGTAGCTCGAAACTTTCAAAAGGATCAGTGTCATAAGGTGTATAACTCCATCAACTGGCCTTGGATCAGTCACACTCCTTTACTCAGTCTCTCCTGGGCATACAGCCTGGGCATCTGCAGCCACGGGCCAAAAGCAGCAAAGGGCAATCAAATAGTTAGGCCTGTTAGGGCTGGAACGGGTGTTGGGCAGCAACTCCTGCTCAAACCAGGACTTTATCCTCCTCAACATTTACCTTACTCGTGATTCCCCGCATAGCGATCCTTACACCTATTGGCAATCTTTTATGCTGAGCTTCTCTTACCTTGCAGGAAAAAGGAACATCAATGTTTTGGGCCTGTTAACTGTCATTCAGCTTGCTATGGCCCTATTCTAGCCCAACTCTGAACTTACATGTGCTTCTCAGTTAAACAATCCAACCCTTCCCTTTCCGCTCACCCACCTAGCCTATCGAATTGGGCTGCACTCTTTCTTCAGTGCCTTCACATGCCTATTTCTTCCACCCTTCCTCCTGTACCTTGACTTCTCTCTATTCTGCATTGTACTAACTCTTCTCCTTCCCTTCTCTTTTATCCTTCAGACTCAACTTCTCCTAACTTCTGCATCACTCTTCAGCCACCCCATCTCCCTTGGTGCCCCCTGCACTTGCGCACCTCAAATAAGATGCTTCCATATCCAAGAATCTCCAATCTCTCGCCTACCGCTCAACACCTGCTCATCTTCCCTGCCACTTTTTCACTTGGCTTCTGGAATGCACAATCCCACTGCAACAATTCATAGTACATCACTGACCACTTCGACTCTTACCACGATCAGTAATCACTTCTTGCTATCACAGAAACCTGGATCTTCCTCCTTCATGACTCTGCTACAGTAGCAGCTCTCCACACGGACTCTGGTAGCTTTTCCCACTTTTCCTGACCTGTTGGCAATCGTGGTGTTAAGGGGATCTTTATCAATAAGGCCCTCAACACTGCCCCTCTAGCTCCATTTGACATGGCCTCTTCCTCTTTTAAATATGCCACTATTCAACTCCTTCCTCCAACTGCTCTCACTATTCCTGCTCTCTATTGACCACCTTTGTCTCTCAACTTCTTCTTCCCTGATCTAAACGAGCTCCTTGAGTCATTTACAACCACCAACCACATTGTAATGCTGGAGGATTTTAACTTTCCCAAGCCCTCTGCAACCACCATCCTTGAACTTAACTTCTTCCTATCTGACAACTCCTTCTACTCCTTCCACCATCAGCCTGTCCACTATAGTGGGAACACTCTTAATATTGTTGTTCTCCCTACTTCCCTCTCCTACTCTATCCTCTCCATTGACCCCTCTCCCTCTGATTACCACAGTATTCCAGTAACTGTCTCTGACCAGCCACCTTCTACTCCTCCTCCCCCCTTTTCAATGAATAGTAGGACATTCAGGCAGAACTCTCTTGCCTCTTACCCTGGTGGCATGAGCATCTCTCCTGTCTTTCTCCTCTATCCAAAGATATACATTTTCCGTACTTTTTTGACTTTCACTATGCACTTATGGCTTCATTTGATCAACACTATCCTGCTTGCACATTTTCATCTTCACGCCTGTGTCGTCATCCTTGGACCACCTCTAAAATTCAGACCCACAGAACAAACATGCAGCATGAGCTACAAAGTTATCACAAATGACGGACCCCCACCCTACACCTAGCCTACAAATATCCTTGCTGCCCTCATTTAAAAAAAGGGCTCTAGCAAATCCTTATAATCCACAAAACTGATCTCTTTTCTTTGCAATCACCCTGACAACTTTCACCTACCCTTCACACTTTGTTCACACCACCCAAGCCAATATCCAGTCCCCTCTCACCCTACCCAACCCTTCTTTTGTCCACCACCTCTTTCCCTACCTCACCTACTCCCAACTACCTATCTCCAATCTATCCTATCAAATTAGCATCCATCCTTCACAGTGCCAACCTATCTTGCACTTCTATGGACACTTTTTCTCCCAAAATGGTCAAAGGCGTAGTCTCAAACACTTGGTATTATCTCTCTCTTCACTGCACTGTTCCCTGGTTCCTTCAAATGTGCAACAGTCTTAGCCCTGTTGAAGAAACCCTGTATTGAACCAGACAACCTAGCAACCTATTTCCCGGTTTCACTCCTTCCCCATTAATAAAAATTCCTTGAGTGGGTGGTCTTCAACCAGATCGCTAAGTACCCTTTGGATAATGGCCTTGGAGACATCTCAATCTGACCTCCATAGTAATCACTCCATTCAGACCACACTCATGCATGTCTCCACCTTTCATCTATAATCATTGTATTGGACCTCTCCTTCACTTTACACAATGTTGACAACTCCTCTCTCCTCCTCCCTCTCCAGGAACTTGAGTGTCACAAATCTGCTCTTGAATAGGTTGCCTCTTTACTGGAAGGTTGATTCTTTAAAATCTCCTAGAAGCCACAAGCCTCTGACCCAAACCCTTGTCCTTTGACTGCTGCTCTTCACCTTCTGTACCTCTGCCAAAGAAAGATCTTGTCCTTTGGCTTTCACTATCACATTTTTGCTCATTACACACACCTCTTTTCCTCCTTTCCCCTGTTCACCCCAGCCATCTTGGAACAGGTAATGAACTGTCTCACTCCAATTTGCCACTGGATGGCTCACCAATGCCTCATATTGAACTCTTCAAAAATGGAAGAAATCTTTCTCCCGGCTACCCATGCAATCCCTACCAACGCCTCTCCTATCTCCTTCCCGCTTGATCTTCTTGCCCCTTTGCCCAAGGCTCACAATCTTGGGTCCACTTTGATAGCTAAATGCAACAATTCATCATTACAACTGCCTCCACTACTTGTATTAACCTCCTCAACATTAAGAAAATGTGTTAATGCCTTACTAAACACTGCAAAAACTGTAATCTTTATCCTCTACTCCTTCCACCCTCTAGACAAAGTCTTTAGCTTTCCTACCCACCCTCCCCACAGGCTACCCAAACCCCCCTCACCACCCACACATCTACTTACCAATAATATTCTGGTTGGCTCTCCATTTACAACTGCTCAATGTTCAAGTTGTTTCTCATAGTCAATAAATCTATCAATGGTCTTGCTCCTCTTTCCCTGTCTGATTGTATCTTTGTTTGCTCACGATCTCATTCACTTTGACCCTTCTCTGTACTCAGCCTCACTGTCCCATGCCCTCACTGTGCCTCATCTTGCTTCCTTTCTTTTTCCCTGCTTGCCCCACTTCACTAGACCCGCTCCTCATCACAATCAAAGTGAGCCCAACTGTGGATCTCTTCTGAACTTGGCTTAAACTTCACTTGCTTTCTAAAGAGGGAGCTCCCTCTGCCTTCTCCTCCATCCTCACTGCCTGATCCCACTACTCCCTCCAGTGATGCTTAATAATGTAATTTTGTAGATATAAATAATACTCCTTGTTTGTTTGAAGCACTTGTCCTGTTAGGTTTATGTTACCTTTGTGTGTTACCTTATTTCCTACATACATTTGTTTCTGTTTGTTTTGTTTTGTCCCTAGTACATGCCCCACTTTTTTACACCCTCATAAAGTGGCTCATCTATTTATTTATTTATTTATTTATTGTGATATAGTTTAGTTTATAAACTTTACACAAAATACAAATGTAAATATCTTATAAGCATAAAAGTGCAAATAAAAATCCCATTAAGCATGATTTTTTTTTTTAAAAAAACAGCAAACAGCAAATATATACCACATAATTACCTATGCAGCCAATCCTATCTACAAATTATTCAATTGAAAACTATTACTTAAAATGTTATGTCCAGTCTGCCTTCAATCCTCAGCCAGATGGTATACAGAGCGATCAGCAGGCGCTTACTGTTAGTATTAACAAAGTGATTCCAGAACAGATCGTCCTTAATGTAGTTCCTAGAATGGACAAAGCCATCCAGCAGAGGGATAAAAGTGCTAGCCATCTCAGGGCATTCAGTCAAAAGATGCTTTGCTGTCTCCAGCTGATCTTGAACTTTACATAATCGGCATGTTCGCAAATTGGCTGCCAACTTAATTTGTCTTCCTGTGACCATCCTTGTGGGGAGTTGTTCCAGTCTGAGTAGCAAAATAAACCGTCTTAGTCTGGGTGATGGACAAATGTTCAGATATTTCTGAGGTTTCTTAAAGTCATAAAGTCTATATTGTACAAACCTATAACTACGCAATCTCCTCAGGTGTTCGAAATTCTCAGTCCAATCCCATAGGTCTTTGCGTTTACAAAGAGCCCTTTGTACTTTATCCGAGTACTCCCCCTCCCTCTCTTGCCACCCGATATCTGAATATAATTTAGTCATCTGCTCAATGGTTGACATACCCTGATTCTCCCTAGCCAGTTCTTGATAGACAGCCGATAGTAGACCATTCCTAGTGTCACGAGTCATTTTTAGATATAATACAGCGCACTTCTTCAATACTAACGCCTTGAGAGAGATCAGGCCCAATTCTAATCTTATTATGGCCATTGGTATACAAGGCGGTAAACCAAGAATACTACGCCAGAATTTTCCCTCAATTACCTGTAGCCAGCCTAAATCTATATCCAGTAGTGCTTCTAGTCCATATGTAATGGCCGGGGAAAATGCCTGTATGTATAGCTGCCGAATGCCCCACAGCATATAACCACACTGCTTCACCATAAACCTGTGGAACAAGGCAGTCATTTGTGCTGCTCTAGTTGTACGCAGTTGTTTACAGGCCCCATAATCACCCGTCACTTCAAAATCTATACCAAGATATTGATATTGTGAGACATAACTGATGTTCAATAAGCCTACCTGAAGTGAAACACGGGATACTCTCTTTTTAGTATATCTCATGATTTTGGTTTTACCCAAGTTAATACTAAGGCCATTAACCTCTGCAACTCCCAGAGCGCTGTTGCAGATCGACGTATTCCACTAATAGTACAGTCGAAGATCGCCAAATCATCAGCATATGCTAAGACAGAGCAGCGAGCATCACCGATTTTGGGGGGACAGTTGTTTACAGCAGCTATTACCTCGGGAATATCATACACATATAAGTTGTAGATTAAAGGGGCTGTGACACAACCTTGCTTCACACCCCTGTTTTGTAAGACATTAGCCGTGGTATTACCCACTTGATCTAATCTCAGTTTCACTGAGTTATTATGATGCAATAGTCTTAAGTAATATATAGACCCTTCGGACAACCCATTAGTTCTAATTTCCACCACAACCGACTACAGGGAATTGAATCAAAAGCTGCCGAAAAGTCTATATATAGGGCATATAACGGAGGAGCCCCTGCTATTAGCGCTCTGGCTCGCAATAGGTCCATGACCATAATATTGTGGGAAGTAGAGTACCCCTGTCTAAAACCACTCTGGAATTTAGACAAAACGCCAGATCCCTCAGCCCATGCTTGCAGTTCTTTTAATAGTAAAGAACCAAAGATTTTTCCAGTCGCATCAAGCATTGATAGTAACCTATAATTACTCGGGTCAGATCTGATCCCTTTTTTAAAAACTGGGATCAATATTGCCGTTTGCCAGAAGCGAGGTATGTTTCCAGATTTTATGATTTTCTCAAATAGTATTCTCAGTAAACTGGCCCAAAACACTGGATGTGATTTAATAACAATGTTGGATAATCCATTAGGTCCCGGTACACGAGACGATTTTATCTCTTTAATTTTATTTAAGATAGCTTCGTATGAAATATCAAACGGAGCCACCACCGGAGGACAATCCAAAACTGTTAATAAGTTATCCGTTGTATTCCGATTTTCCAGAAAATTTTCCCAGGCTCTAGCTTCAATGGGATTAATCAATGTCCCTTTTTGCGAGCAATGTGCCTCAGCCAGCAGGGACCAAATATTCTGCGTATTTCCTTCACATACCATCTTCACCATTTTTTGCCATCCCAGTATGCTCTCTGCTCTTTTCTTAGCTTTAATAGCTGCTCTGTATCTGTTTTTGATCCCTCTAACTGTTGAGAAATATCTATCTCCCCGAGCCATGTATTTTTTGGCACTACGGAGCTCAGCTCTAAGCAATCTTTTCATATCTCTAATGGCTTTATCGTAGGGCAATTTTTTCCCCACCGTACTTGTCATAACTCCCACTGGTGATGCTGCATGTCTTTGAGCAAAAGCCTGCACCCAATCCTCAATATCGTCCATTGATAGCTCATTAAAGTTAGGGAGATCACTATAGTCTGCCACCCCCAAGGCTTCAATTGCCAACAAAATATTTTTATCCGACCAGATAATTCTAGTACCGGATCTGTTGGTTTTGACCATACCTATATTATTGGGCAGGATCTGTTCACTAAAAATATTGATCTTACATTTTAGTGCAGCATGGTCTCTCCATTCATTGGCAATCACCGTCATATCTATCACCATTTGCTAAATCCCAGGACATACAAATATATAATCCAGAACACTACACGAGCTCCCGTTTGACCACGTGCAGTGTCCAGGACAGTCCCCGGTTGATCTACCATTGAGCATTACCATGTCCCAGGAATCAAATAGATATTCCCAAACTCCACCTTCATGGTTCCTCTTACTGTGGGGGATGGCTCCTCTTTTTTTTAGTCTAGGGTTCTGCATATTACTCTCTTGCCCTAGCATATGGCAATTAAAGTCACCCACGACAATTACTCCTAAACTACAGGATCGAAATAGCCACTTGGCCAATAGCTCCTGGAGGGAGTCCCGCAATTGCTCACTCAGCCTTGCCCCAGGTGGATTATATAGATTCACTAACAAAAAGGAGCCCCTGAGGTCCTTGGGGTTTGGATTTACTTCAACAGCTAACATGTTGCTCTCAAAACTACAAACAATCTGTTTGGAGCCTATTGGATTAGTCACACCTATAGTCAGGCCACCATAGGGCCTACCTTTTTCTCCCCTTTTTGCCGGCGAGTGGTATGTCGAAAAACCATCCAATATTAAAGAGTCAATTGCCCAAGTTTCTTGAAGACAAAAACAACTGCAATTATCCAGAAGCTTAGTAGAACCCTCCGGGGATAGAAGGTGGGCAAAGCCTCTGCAATTCCAAGATAATATAGTTAGTTCTCATTGGTTAGATATAATCTCCGGGAGTGCGTCTGCTATCCATTTTAGCATTTGTTGAACTTCCGATGCAGCGATCTTCTTATCCTTTACAAGGCTTGGGCAATCTGCCATGGCCGGGGCAGGATCTACATCTTCTGTAGGGCTAGTCAGATCAATTTTATTAAGATTGGCGTCCACCTCCACATCAACTGCCTTTAATTCCTCTTTGTAGGTCCTTAGGAGATCGGCTGTTGCCAAGAACTTGCAGTGCAATGCAGACACTCTAGGGTTGGGGCCTTTCAGAGGCTCAACAAATACAAAATCGTCCGATTTGAGCACTCGCAGTTGTGGAACAGAATCGAGTCGTATCAGAAGTTCAGATCGTGATCGCCATTTCCTACCCTTGCTATGATATAGATTCTTAATCAAGCATATCCTGCTTCCTTTCTTCTCCTCATGATTTTCCAATACTGCTGCTATTGTGATTTCTGAGCAGTCTAAGTCCGTGGGCAGATTGATTGTTCCATCTATATTGACCTCTCGTTCATCAATCTCATCCAACTCCACATTCTTTGTCTCTACTTCTGAATCATTGTCCAACCCTTGTGCGGGTATTAGCCAGCTCGTAAGAAATCCTTCTCTGGCAGCCTTCCTTTTCTTCGCTCTGGCCATTCTTTTCCTACTCTTCTTGGTGGGTAATTGCAACTTGTCCTGCTCCGACATAGAACATGCCGCAATGCTGGTCCTTTTACCCTTACCAGCCCTTTTTGCTAGTCTCAGTTGTTTCCGAGAAAAAAGAGGATCGTGATTCTGCACGTCTTGTTCTTTTTCCAGAGCTTCTTGCTCTTCCATTTCGTTAACAATGAGGATGGCTTGTGACATGTCGGCTTCAACTTCTTCTACTGCTAATCCTCTTCCTTTATTTTCCATGGCAAGGGCCTCTGTGTTAGCTAGTATTCGTCCAGACATTTTAAGCAAAATCTTAAGTGCAAATTGTAACGATGCAACTGACGCTTGGATTTCAGCTATTTCTAGCGCCCCCGGGAAGGGCATTTCCTGGGGCTCAACTTCCTCAACAGGTGCATCCTCAGTAGAAACCATTGCAAGGTTAGGGGAAATGGAGAGCCTATCCAAACCAGACCCAGCCATTATTCCCAGAGGTGTAATCGTGCTTCTGTCAGTTTGCTTATCAGTGTTGCTAGATCTTCTTTCCAGATGAGGTGTCATGCTTCTTTGAATGTTAAAGCACAAGTCTAATAGTGAATTATTATCTATGTCTTCAAATTCTATTGATGTTATAGCCTCAGTGTCACTATATGCTGGTGGATCATCTTCAATCGCAGTGGAATTTATTTCGCGGGCTGTATTCAATGGAAAAAATTCAGTAATCACCCCTTGATTTAAAGGAGGATTTTTCAATACTTTCTTCTTTGTCCTGATTTTTTCCATATCAACTTCTCTATTGGCAAGGGTCGAGTTAATGGTCTTCACCTTGGGTTGACGTAGATTATATGTGGACTGATTCCGTTCAGTTCCTGTTTGCATCAGGCCAACAGGTTACTTGTCCCTTTGTATTTTGATCCACTGCGCTTCCACACTATTCCAGCTCAGAGACAAATGGTCCCTGAAAATAATGTAACCAGGCTTCTACTTAGTCGTCAGGATGGGTTAATTTTCCAAGAAGATCAAAAAAAAAGATTAAGAGAAGGAACCCTATAGTCCTCACGTACTATACACAGACAGACAACTACGCCTTATGTATCCCTACAAAATCGGGTCGTCAAGCCGCACTATCAATAGCCGCTTCTGACAGCCCGAAACCAATGGTCCTTTTATGTCTGAAGTGTAAAACTTAAGGACAACTCCCCACGCTTCACTGTAATACTGAAGCTGTATTCAAACCGGAACCCGCAAGAGCCAGCGGTCCGGCGAACAGAATAAAGGAGACAAGACAACTAAGGGGCCAGATAGAGGACAGTAACACAGCCCGTTCCACCACCTTTCAGCAAATTCTTCAACAGATTCTAGCAGGAATTGTTCTATGGGCTTCCCCTCAGCTCAAGGGTGGAAAGAGTGGGATTTAAGGGTTCACAGTGCGGCAAAATAATGATGACATTTATAGCTCTGAGAGCCCGGTAAAACTCACAGTGCAGAGCAGCTCACCAGCACTCACCAGACCTTTTTTATTGCCGCAGCTCCACTCCGGAAGCCAACCCCTGTGCTAGGCTCGGTGCTCCGTGCACCGAGAGAGTCTCAACTCACGGCTCCTCGCCCACGTCCTCTTCCGCTCTCGACAGTCTCGAGACCGAGGGGGCACTGTTTCCCCCGTGGCTTCCCCGAACTTTGGAGGGGGCGGGATAGACGGAATCCACTTCTCGGTCTATGCGGCACTGGAAAAGCAGACCCTGCGCTATTCGAGGCTCTCAAGGCTCTCGCGCTCACAGAATCACAGACTAAAGCCGCACCTCCTACGCTCATACACAACGTATTAGAGGCCGCCTCCGAGTCACCGAATCATGCCATTCTTTTAAAGTGGCTCATCACTTGTTCTCATCTTTGTGCTATTGTACAGGCACTCTTCGTGTGAATAATTACACCATTGTACCAAAACATTTAATCTTCTTTTCTTGTTTTTGCATTTAATGCTTAAAGCCAAATCTCTTAACTCGCTCACTCTTAATAGTTGATCAAGTTCATTTTATTGGTTATTTCTTCACCATTAGAGTTTCTGCATCAATTATTTAGTACCGATGTACATGATACATATTTCATACTCATATGAACGTGTTGTATTCAACAACAAAATAGCCCCTGGTCTTTATCATTTTTTCAAAACAGTGAGGCTCTATTCACATTTACAAATGTTTAGACAATTCTACTATGAGCCCTAGCTGCTGTTTGTACAGCCACCATCATCTTGTGATCTAAAGCCCACTAAAAACCCATAGAAAACATTATTTAATTGCAACCAGGTCAACGTTGCATATGGAAACAATTTTGCAACTCATTATTTTCCCTTATCGATAGAGTGACGTTTCAGTGGACCTGTAGTATTCCCACCTTCCTCAGGAACATGTTGTGTATGGGGACCCTGGAAAGCAACAACAAAATGTTATGTTATGTTATGTTATTTTGCATTTATATAGCGCCTTATATACCATTGGTATGATCTGAAGGCGCTGGTAGGTTGAACGCCCTTGGGAACCGAAGTTCGGATCAATAGAGAGAGTAGAGTGAGTCAAAGGTGCGTGTGAGCACCGGATATGTGTGCAGCTGGTGCGGTATTCGTGTAATAGCTGCTTCTTAGCGGTAGGTGTGGTGGTTGAGAGATCAGGAGTATGTGTTCATTCTGGCAGGGTTTATCCAGACCGAATGTGGCTGCTTTAGGTCTGAGGAGAATGCCTGGCTGGGGGGTGTGTAACCAGCAGTGTTTACTTAGAATGATGGGGAATGTGCGGCAGATGTTGGTATGAGAACAGTTATACCGAATGGTGTCATAGTATCTCTTTGCTCTAGTTGAGTGGTGGTGTAAAGAAGAGGGTAAGCATGGTGGTGTGATATGATGGGTTATATGCCCTTTCAAATGTTCCCTGCAATCCAAACCATACTATATATGTCACGCAATTCTATGCGTTCCAGTCCGTTCCATGCACTCCAGTCCACTCCATGCACTCCAGTCTGCTCCACACACTCCGGTCCGCTCGACGCACTCATGCACTCCAGTCCGCTCCATGCACTCCAGTCTGCCCCATGCACTGCTGTCCGCCCCACGCACTCCTGTCTGCCCCACCCACTCCTGTCCGCTCTATTTACTCTGATCCGTTCCGTGTATTCTAAGTTGTTTTATGCACTCAATCCACATATTTCACAAGTACCATTCCGTGAATTCTAAATTGTTTTATGCACTCCATCCACATATTTCACCCGAACCATCTTCATATTTCATCCTTTCCATCCATCTGTTTCACATGTTTCGTCCACGTACGTCACCCGTTCCATCCATATACGGCACCCGATCCATCCACATACGGCGCCTGATCCATCCACATACGGCACCCAATCCATTCATATACGGCACCCGATCCATCCACGTACGTCACCTGTTCCATCCACATACATCACATGTTCCATCCACGTACGTCACCTGTTCCTTCCATATATGTGGTCAATTCTATTCACATATATCACTCGTTCTATCCATATGCGACACCCGTTCCATCTACATACTTCACTCGTTCCATCCGCTCTATGCATTCAGCAGCTTTACGTAATCATCCATTCTACACACTCATCCACACTGCATGCATTCTGCACTGATCCGTTCTACGTACTCATTCGTTCTACGCAACTCGTCCGTTCTACGCGATTCATCCGCTCTACGCAACACGCCCTCTCTACGCAGCACGTCCGCTCTACGCAGCACGTCTGCTCTACGCAGCACATCCACTCTACGCGACACTTGTCCACTCTAGGCACTCGTCCACACTAGGCACTCGTCCACACTAGGCACTCGTCCACACTAGGCACTCGTCCAATCGTCCACTCTAGGCACTCGTCCGCTTTATGCCGTCACACGCGCTACACATTCATCTGTTTTACTTACTCACCCGGTCTACGCACTCATCTGCTCTACGCACTCATCCGCTCTACGCACTCATCCGCTCTACGTACCCCTCTTTTCATATGTACTCATTCGCTCACATGCACTCATATACACTTGTCGGCTCTACCCACTAGTCTGTTCAATGCAATCATCCACTCTACACATTCTTTCGCTCTGCTCATCCATCCCGCTCTGCTCATCCATCCCCTCCCCACACTCATCCGTTCGGCGCATTCATCTGCTCTGCATGCATTCCGCACTCATCTGTTCTACATACTTATCCGTTCTACGCAACTCATCCGGTCTATGTAACTCATCCGCTCTAGGCATTTGTCCGCTTTATGCCCTTGTATGCTCCACACATTCACCTGCTCTACCCATTCACCCACTCTATGCGATCCCCCACTCCCCGCACTCATCCGCTCCCAGCACTCATCCGCTCCTCGCACTCATCCGCTCCCGGCACTCATCCGCTCCCCGCACTCATCCGCTCCCCACACTCATCCTTTCCACGCATTCAACTGCTATATGCACTCATCAGCCCTATAAAGTCGTTCGCTCATACGCAGTGTTCTGTTCTATATATTCATCTGTTCTCTACACTCATTCGCTCTATACCCTCAGCCACTCTATACACTCATCCACTCTATACACTCATCTGCTCTATACACTCATCCGCTCTATACACTCATCCAATCTATACATTCATCCACTCTATACATTCGTCAGGTCTGTACATTCATCTGCTCCAGCGATCTACACACTCACCGAACTTCCATACTCATCCACTATCCACACTCATCTGCTGTACATACTCATCCGCTCTACACACTTATCCGGTTTACAATCACCCGTTCTGCACGTTCATCTGTTCTACGCACCCCTGCGTTCTACACCCTTCTCTGTATTTACGCACTCATCCGCTCTCCATGCTCGTCCGCTCTACACACCCAACCGCTCTACACACCCAACCGCTCTACACACCCAACCACTCGACATATTCATTCTATACAGTCATCCGATCTACACACTCATCCGATCTACATACTTATCTGTTCAACGCCTTCTTCCACTCAGCGCATTCATCCATTTCACACGCTTCATCCAATCTAACGATTTCATCCACGCTATTCACTTTGTTCATTCATCATGCATTATATCCATTTTATTAGTTTAAAGCTTGTTGCTGTTTCCGTATGATTTATTCTTATTATCCATTTCACTGCTTTGATCTACTTTTCTCGTTTAATTCTGTTTGTCATTTTAGTTTATATTAGGGGTTATTAGCTGTTGATTTCTCCCATCAGTTAGTTTGTTGGATTGGTGTCATTGAGATGCTGTTAGTTTGCGTACGAGTTGGTTTTGGGGGAAGAGCCAGGTTTTCAGTAATTTGCAGAAAGACATTAAATCCTTAGTTAGGCGGATGTGGGAAAGGGGTGAGTTCCACAGCGTGGGGGCCAAGGCTGATAATGATGATCCGCCTAACCTGACTGAGTTTGTCTTAGGTATGATTAGGAGTCTGGCTGAGCTTGATCTTAGGGAGCGTGGAGGGTGATAGGGTTTTAGCTTGTCTTGAAGATATTGAGGTCCCGTTTTATGCAATGCTCGTTGGGAGATGCATAAGGTTTTGAAAGTCACCCTTCGGGCCACTGGAAGCCAGTGCAGCATTTTAAGGGTTGGGGAGATGTGGTCTCTTGGGCCGAGCGCAAGTAGCAGTTTGGCTGTGGCGTTGCGTGCCCTTTGGAGTTTATTCAGTTGGTATGTGTGGACTCCGAGGTATAGGGGGTTTGCGTAGTCCAGTCTTGATATACCGATTGATTGGACCGTGGAGAGTCTGTTGGGGAAGGAGAGATATGGAAAGATGTGCCTAAGGGTTTTAAGGTGGTAGTGGCAGGACTTTGAGATGTTGTTGACTTGGCACGAGAGTGTTAGGTCGGAGTCAAGGGTCCATCCAAGATTTTTCACTGAGTTGGAGGGGGTCAGTGAGTTGCCCATGGCGGAAGCCCAGGGTAGTGGGTGCGGAAGAAGTTCGGAGTTGCCACATACCATGATTTCCGTTTTGGAGGGGTTTAACAAGAGGTGGCTTTGGGTCATCCAGAGCTCTATGTCAAGGAGGCAGGAGGCCAGGTCAGGTCGGGAGTTGGGATTTGAGTTCAGGAGTTTTAGAATTAGCTGAGGGTCGTCGGCGTAGTTGTAACACATGATGTTGTATGAACGAGTTATTGGTGGGAGGGTGATCAAGTAGAGATTGAAGAGGAGGGCAGATAGGCATGCTCCTTATGGGACTCCCGTGTCAACTGGTCGGGCTTGGGAGGAATAGGTGGAGAGTATCGTTGTTTGGTACCCATCTTTGAGGAATGAAGCTATCCATTTAAGAGCGGTTCCATGAATTCCTAGGGAGTGGAGGCGGTCCAGAAGGATTGAGTGATTGATTGTGTCGAAGGCGGTGGATAGGTCAAGAAGGATTAATGCGGGGCATCCCGCAGAGTCTGCCGTCATTTTAAGGTCATCCTAGATTGAGGTTAGGGCGGTTTCAGTTCCGTGACGGGCTCTGAAACCTGATTGTGCGGGGTCTAGGAGATTGTTGGCTTCGACAAAGACATTTAGTTGGGAGTATGCGGTTCGGTCAATGAGTTTGGCAAGGAACCTGGTGTTTGAGATGGGACGGTAGTTTTTGGGCTCAAGAGGGTCGAGGGATTGTTTTTTTATTAGAGGTTTGACATGAACCGTTTTTAATGCGTTTGGAAAGATACCAGAGGAAAGGGAGTCATTTATGATGGATCTTGCGTGTTCTCCTGCGCAGGTGGAAGCGAACATTTCTTTGAGGGTTGTGGCCGGGCAAGGGTCCAGCGGAGAACCAGATGGTTTGCGGGCAGATAGAAGTTTGAGAAATTGGTCTGGTGATATTGGACTAAAGGATTCGAACGTTGGTTGCGTAGTGGTCGCAGGCGGAGGGTTGGCCGGTATGGTGGGGAGTATTGCCTGGTGGATGTAAGAGAGCCAGTTTGGTGGCCAGAGCATTTGTTCTTTCGAGAGCCGTGGTGTAAAAGTGGAGAGAGAGTGAGTCGCACAGAGATTGTGAGGGGGTCGGGAAGGTTGTGGTGCATGCCAGTTTGGTGAATTCGGAGATGATTTTGTGAAGTTCTTTGATGGGGTTTTTGCAGTTTAGGATTCGGTAGTTGTATTGTTTTTTTTTGCTTTCCGGATTTCGGCCTTGTACTGATGAAGGTGTCGGGCCAAGGTGGCCCTGCTCTCCTGGGTTTTGACTTTCTGCCATTTGCGTTCTAGGTATTTATATAGCTGTTTAGTGGTCTTCAACTCAGGAGTGAACCATCTGGGGAACAGGCCATGGCGGGTTGATGGTTTGCAAGAGGGTGTGAGCCGCATTAGTGATGCGTTGAGCCATGAGTCAAAGGCGTCGGGGGTTATTTGTTTATTGAGTTTGCAGGTAGGTGGTGGAGACTGGAGGAGTGCGTCGGCTAGGCCTGGAACGATTATTCGTTTTTTCCAGCATTTGCATAGATTCAGAGGTTCAGATTCGAGTACGGAAAGGGGGTCGAGTGAGCGAATGGCGAAAGAAACAATGAAGTGATCAGACCAGATGATAGAGGTGAGGGGGTTTAAATGAATCTGGTTGTGGGAGCTAAAGATGGCATCAAGAGTGTGTCCTTTATAGTGAGTCGGGCCGTTTATGTGGGGTTGGAGGTTTATTGCGTCTAGACCGTCAACCAGAGAGTGTGTCATAGGGTTGGCGAGGATGTCGAGCCATATGTTGAAGTCTCCAAGAAGGATGAGGTTGGGATGGTTTAGTTGAAGGGTGGCAATAGAGTCCCAGAGGTTGTTTGAGAATTGTCTATCTTTGCCAGGGGGTCTGTAGATTATGAGGAAGCTGTGTGAGGACGACGGGGAGAGGGATAGTTTAACAATGAGTTATTTGCAGGAAGGAATGGAAGGTTGGTTGTCGATGATTGAGGCATGGAAGTGAGACTTGAAGACGAATGCTACTCCCCCACCTCTAGAGGGACAGTTCAGTGGGATGAGGGAGTAGTCAGGGGGGAAGGCTTCATTGGTGATTGGGGTGAAGTCATCAGAGAACCAAGTTTCGGTGATGAAAACCAGGTCTGGTTTGTCAGAGGCGAGAAGGTCAAAGATGCAGTGTCTGTTTTTCGCTAAGGATCGGGCATTAAATAGGATGCAGTTCACTTCGGCAGGCGAGGTTGGTGTTGCAGCTGGAGCAGTAGGGGGTGGGGGCAGAGAAGGTGGAAACTGGAGAGGGGTAGGGTGGTTGATGCTCGGCGGGAATAGTGGGCGAGCAGAAAAGTTTGCGGGTTTCAGGTGGGAGTGGGTGGCTGCATGTGTTAGGATGATTGGGTTTGCCTCAGGGGATTTGAAGGTGGGGTGTGGGCAGTTCAGAGTATCATTTGCAGTTGATGAGAAATCGAGGGATAGGGGTTTCAGGAAGGGTGAAGCGAGGGGGGAAGGAGGTGATTGGGGGAAAGAGGTGGTGGGTCAAGACTGGGGAGGCGAAGAGTGCTGAGTGATTGAGGGGGACCAGTTACGTTTCCTCTTTAGTGTCCTTGTTGCGATTGGAGTGTGAGAGAGGGTAGAGGGGTGAGAGGGAGAGAGGGATGAGGCTTCGCTTCTTGCTAGGGCTAGACGTGCAGTTTTTAGGGAGGGGAAAGGGTGCGGTCGGGGGGGGAAGTGGCAGGGGTTTGTGGGAAAGGCGGGGAATGGATGATTGCAGGGCATTGTGTGCCCGGTATGATAGTGAGGGGAGCGGGCATGATCAACGTAGGCTGGTCGGTGGTGGGGTTTGCGGGAGTAGTGGTCTTAGGGTGGTTGGCTCGCCATCGTGCCCCTCTGGCTTGGTGTTTGGAGAGGGGAAGGGTAGGGATGTGAAGGTTGGTGGGATGATTTGTGAAGGGGGGACGGGAAGGAAGGCAGACCGGGGAGTGGAGGCGGTCCACAGTGGTTGTTTCCGGCAATCGCTGGTGGAGTGGGTGCACTCATGATTAGTACGAGCTATTAGGTGTGGTTTCAAGTGCAACTTACAGTTTATTGGACTTTATAAGTTCGGCTATATCACTGGGTGAGATCAGTCTTAGTTTCAGGGTTCCACTAAGCTGGATGATATTATTCACTTATTCTATGTTTTAGTGTACTAGTTGTACTAGGTTGCAGATATTAGGCCGTTTTGAGGTGTAGGATATGTCCTTAGGATATGCTGATTAGGCGGCCTGTCTAGTTGCAGCTACAGCACAGTTACACTGTTGGGTAAGCTTTCTTCTAGTAATCAGGGATACAGGAAAGCTATTAGGGAGAAATTGAATGTAGCAACACCCCAGGTATGGTTTTAGTTGGACTTTTAGGTGCAGTTTAGGAGGGCTTTCTAATTGTAGTTCTAAATTCAGTGGGGGCGCGCTATTAGGCACACTTCTAGATTCAAGCAAGGGGTGCTATTAGGCTCACTTCTAAATTTGAGTTTTGTACAGATAGGATATTAAGAATGCTTCTATATTCAGCTAATAACTCAATGCTACTGGGCACACTATTGCACAGAGAGGGATATTATGTACACAGAGAGGATATTAGGCATACTTCCAAGTTCAGTGTATACAGAGAGCTTATTAGGCACACTTCCAAGTTCAATTTGCACAGAGAGGGTATTAGGAATACTTCTGAATTCAACTAGGGCGCGTTATTAGGCACACTTCTAAATTCGGTGCGCTATTAGGTCTACTTCTAAGTTTAGCTTTGCAAAGAGAGGCTATTTAGGGACACTTCTAACTTCAACACTGGGCTGAGGGGATATTTGGGCACGCTTCTAAATTCGAGTTTTGCACAGAGACGTTTTTAGGTACACTTCTAGATTCAACTTTATACTGAGTTCATATTATACTATTAGGTGCACTTCTAAATTCACTTGTACACAGAGATGATATTAAGCCAACTTCTAAATTCAATTTTGTATAGAGGGGATATTAGACTAATAGGCACAGTTCTAAATTCTACATTACACAGATATGCTATTAGGTATACTTCTAAATTATGGCAAATATATACAGTGGTACCACAATTATGGTCAGATCTCATTAAAGTGCATCAACTAAACTCTGGTAAAATGTCACACAGATCACTCAAAGGAAACCAACAATAGAAATAGGAGGAAAGCAGTTGGTTAGAACAATTGGCAGAATACTGCCCTCTACTGTTACCTAGACACAGTTCTCTTTGAGGATCCCCCTCACCTGGGCAACCTGTAAATAAAGATATCATACAAGCCCAGTCCATATATTGTTCACAAGATTCTCATTTCCTTCTAAAATAGCTCTACCACCCCAATGTACCTGGAATAGCAGAATTTGTCGTCGGGTCGCCGACGGATCCTTCTTGAGCAATCCCTTTAAGGCAGGAGCCACAGATCGTCGAGATCCCACGAGGAAAAGGGTTGAACGACGACGGGGAGGTGGCAGCTTCGTTCCTAGCGGTACTCGTCGACGACAGAGTGTTGCCGTCCTGTAAGGAAGAGGCGTGCGGGGCACCTTGGTGACGATAGTTCAGGACCGCAAAGAAGTTATGTGTGTAAAACTACTGTGTTCGTAAAAACCTTTAAAACTAGATTTAAAATGGTTTTTCAGTCAGAGCTTCTAATACTCTGAGCTATTCACTTTGATACTGACCTTGCTCAATATGTTTGTTATCCTTCGGTTCTTAATTTGTGCTGGTTTTGGTGTTCCTTGCCTCTTGTCTTGGAGCTATTGAAAATAGTCATCATATATGCTTGGTTAATCTTTTGCCCAGTTGTACACTTGTGCAATATGTGACCATGCAGCGGAAACCAAGTTCTTAACCTGTGATGGGGTCCTTGCAGAGTGTTGCTTTGGGTATTGCAAGAAGGGTCTTATCTTGCCAGAGTGGCCCAGTCTTGGTTGTTAGCCTTGTATCTACACGATAGATATGTGTACATTTAGACTTTTTTTTATAATTTTTAACAAGAAATGTTTTTTCAAAAGAATTGCCTATATTTCGCCATAGGTCACACAAGTGAAACTGATCTTATTGGCACATGAAGCAAATGGGTACCTGCAGTTTGTTTTGCATGTGCACCAATTCGTTCGTGGTCAGATAGCACAGCGAGTAGAGGACTCGCTTTGACATCCGTGCAGAGCCTGCCATCGTAGGTTCGAGTGCCGGCAGGGCTAACCTCTGCCTTTCATTCATCCGAGGTAGATAAATGAGCACCACACAACGTGGGTAATAATAAGCAGCACTCAGCTACCTAAGGGTACTTAGAGCAATATAAATGCAAATTATTATTATTAGGTACTGTTTCCTCCTCATCTGTAGCTGAGCTCTCTTAAAATCTTAAAATCGAACACTTCAATCGATGTGTTTGAGCAGCTGAAACAGAGTGAAAATAAATAAGTGAGGAGGATTTGATGGATCTCCCCAATGGGCGCAGTGATCTTGGCTAGACAATGGAAGGTTGCGGGTGGCAGAGTACAACTTACTTTTTGACTTGAGCGCCTACTCGCAGAGGCTGTGTTTCACTGTGTTTCTCCCAAGCAGCGCTGGAGTATGCATACAACTTCTTTGTTGGCTAACCCGTGTCCCATTACCAATGGCAACCTTGGTTCTGCGCCTGCGCAACCCAAATGGCATGTCTTGTTGCCTGGCAACCAGCGTCAATTGCCGCGCTGGTTGCAGTTTCCCCATAGTGGGCCTATCCTAATTACAGAAGCACACGCCAGTGCTACTTGCAACATTTTTGTGATTTCAACTATATTTTAAATTTTCAGTTTTGTAGGAATCGATGTGCAGTGCCCACAAAGTCGATATGCAGCATTGCACATGTGTGTGCTGTGCAGTGTTTCATGTTTCTTAGCAACCGATGCTACTTGCCATGTTAGTTGTTATTGTGTTGAGTCGGCCATGCACGGCCTTTCCAAATATACAGACGACATATGCGAAGCGCCTTGTTGTGCTTGAATACATATGTTCACCTGAAGAAGCGTTTTGGTAATTTTGTTGGTGTTGGCATTTATAACCATCAAGAATATTGACATGAATTTGATGTGTCCCCTGCGTTGTAACTTGCATTGCATATCTCAGATTCTAACTGTCCAGGGAAAAAGAGTGCCTATCACTAGAGACTTTATGTGCCAAGCACCATATATCTTTTTGAGCCCACCTCCAAAGTGTGTGTTTATTGGCCTGAACCACAATAGTGGTACGGGGTAATGGGCAAAAATGTGGCCCTCATAATTTCGACAGCCGAAATTCTTATTTTTAGACCCCCTTACACCACATATGTATGTGGGGGGTATATGATATAATAGTAATATGCGGGTGCTTCAGAGGGTCTCACCCCGCATATGTATGTGCTGTAAAGGGGTTAAAAAAAAAAGACGCCATTTTCGGCCGTCGCAATTGTGGGGGTCGCAGTCATCACATAGATCCGTGGTATGGCTATTGATTACTTATATGTTCTTCCGTACATGCCACTATTGTCATGCAGTGCAGCACTCAATAGTTTCCTGTTTGTATGGTGTACAGAGTGTTCCAGAGTGAGTACATTCTGTTCCACATTGATCAAGGTGTGTATTGAGGGTAAAAAGATCAACCTTTGTGTGTTAGGCTCACAAGCAAGTCCCACTCATGGATCACTCCAAGTTGGGCAGACGATCTAAGTTCTCCTTCATATCAAATAAAGGTAAATTCTTTGTTTTATCCTGTCAGATTCGTGCCAAGTTTATGGATCCACCAGGACTCCTTGTGTAGAAGATCCCTTGTGCTATTTGCAGAGTTTCTCACTATGTCTATAATCCACCAAGTCATATCATCAGGCATGTGTGTAACGCTCACCTGGCTCCCATGGAGGCGCTGACCTGGTCTGGATTGATGTGACCTCTTTAAGCGTGATGCGCAGGATTCGAAACACCGACTGAACTGGACCCCCAAATCTGGCTTGTCTGGCCCGTAGAAAAATCTTTCTGTAGGTGGAGAAAGGGGATTAACTGACTGCAGAGTATTGTGATTGCTTCCCACCTCCCCTTTGCTCTTCTCTGACCACCTCCGAAATCCCCAATCAAGGCTCACCTTAATGTTTGAATGGATGAGCTCTCCATCCTGCTTCAGGTGCAGGGGCGCGTATTTGACCAGTTACTTCACTGGTTTCGGAAGGCGAAATGCCGTAAGTATGCAGTTTAAAAATTTCCAGAGTAGAGTCTTCTCTTTGTTTGCTTTTCTTAACCTGCGATCTGTCCTTATTTTCAGGTGCAGAGTGGAAGTGATGCTTCGAGGGATATTGCCGGAGATAAACTCAGGTGAGTTCGTGATAAAATGATCCCTTTAAATGTCTTTGAATCCCTCTAGTAATGTCTTTCTTTTTTCCCCTTAGGGGCCGGGATGCGGTACCAGGCCAAGAAGTGGCGCCGACCCGAAATGAGGAGTGGTTCTGTCAAATATGGCCAGGTAAGTCTTGTGACGGAAAATCAGGCTTTCCTCATTTGTTCCTCCTGCTCACCTTTTGTCTCTTCTTCTCCCCTGCAGGTGCAGAGATGTGGCGGAATGCCCAGAAGGTCGCGTGGATAGTGAAGAGCCCACGAGGCAGGTGAGTGATGCGCGGCGCTGCTACAAGTAGCGCGATGCTTTTAGAAAATGTCTATCTTCAGGATCGCATGATGCCTGCTCCCGGGGGTGCTGGGCCTGTCCTGGTGCTCCGTGGGTAGGCATCATGACAGCGTGCTGGAGACTTATGTGGTGTTATACAAGTGGAGCTGTTTGTGTTTTACATCTAATGCAGGAGCAATGCTCCCCTATTCTCTTGAGCACTGGTCTTGATTTGTGTCCGATGTATTTCATACTACACAGGCACTGTATGCAGTAAACTGCATTGGATGTTTTGCAGTAAGTGAATTGTTTTAAGACCCACGGTCTGCCTTCCACTGTAAAGGTGATAATTTGACGTATGAATCTGCACACTGAGTACGTTCCGCATGGATGATGTCCCACAATACGTCTAAAATTCCATAGTGATCTTTTCTGTGGTTGTTTTTGAAATTGGACCTGTGTGAGATGTTCTTTGAGATTGTTTGATTGTATTAATGCCATTCTGTGAAATGCTTCATCTGGTAAGACTAGTTTCTTTTTTTAGGATTCTTTGAGGTCCCAACTCCCCCCCTTTTTTACACAAACACTGGAAGAGGGTGACTGAGAGTAACAGGACTAACTCTCATACATTGTACTGGACAGGTCCCATTAATCGGGTCAGGCAAGCCAGGCATTTGACTTTAAGTGCATTTACCTGATACCAATTAGCTCTCCTAACACGGATAAAAGGCAGCATCTAAAGACACACTTTAAGCAAGGCAAAACACAAGTATGAGCAGAACTTCCGGTGAGAAGGCAAACCTACTGGAGCAGAGCGATGGACCAAGGGACGAGAGCAGGGGGTCGAAAACCCCAAGACTTCCCTATTGGAGATTGTTATCTCCGACAGGCCACAAAAGACACGTGAAGAAGGCCCAGTCCTGCATCAGAAGGCTGCATTGTGTTTCAAGACACCAGTGACCCTCCCGGCTGAACGGCAGAGTTGTGGAGGCCAGGCCAACTCTGTGGTACTAACCTTGACTCTTGAATTGGAAATCACAAAACCAAGAAAGAAACACACACAGCCGGTGAGTTCAAAAGCGACCTTAGAGACCGGTGTGTGGTAAAGAAAGTTTGAAGGGGCAGCATTATATCACAAGTGAAGACCGCACAAGTGTGGATGAGATGCGAAGAAAGCCAGATCTGTGAATGAACTTTGAAGTAAGGACAGCTGTGAAATCAGCGATACTGAGCAATCGAGTGGTCTGGCGAAAGGACGTACCCCACTCAAAGGTCTCTGTGAAAGGTGCATTGGTTGTAATGATAAAGCGAATGAACTGCAAAAGTGAAGTAAGCAAAATTAACTCAGAGAAGGGGAGAGTGAAAGTTGAACCTTGAACTTTTAGTCGAAGTGGTCAGGTGTCATGATTCCTGCCCCTCATGTCCCTAGCCCTCCAAGATGTCAGGCTGGAGCCAGGCCACGGTCACCTACATGGTCCTCAAGGGCCTCTCCATCCCACCAAAGACCCACTTGGAGTTAGACTTGGCGCTTGTGGCACCAGACTCACTCACTCCCATAGGATAACATTGGGGATTGGACTTGTAGTGCATTTATGCGGACAAGATGGATGCCCCCACATATTCCGGTTCCCTGAACTGCATGTGCAGTCTAGTCTTTTGGGTGTGGTTCAGCCCAGAGACACCTGGGATACCCAGAGACTATTTAAGCCACGCCCAGGCTGAGAAACATGCTTTGTGTTTTCTGCACCTGCAGGGTGACACTCAACGCGTTCAGATCGGTCTCCAGTAGGCCTGCATCTTTCTTCTGCGCTCAGTTCCTGCAAGAACAAGAACACCGTTAGGAACAGCCTTACCTTGTGGCACTTCTGCCCATCATTCATCACTCCTTCTGGCTTTCGGGCATCTTCGGCGGTGTCATTCCCATCCCGGCATGCCGCTTTCTAAGGAAAAGAGAAAAGAACGGAAAAAAGGCATTAGTAAGCATTCAGCAAATCTTCGCTTATTTTTAAAGACTGTACGAGCTTCAAACGCTTACCTGGATCCCAGCCGCTCTGGGGGAACTCTGTCTCCGGAACTTCTCATCCATCTGCAAGAGGGAAAAGAAACTCCAGGTTAGCGTGGAAACATCTAGAGGTGCCGCATACCGCGCTTACTCACCGCATTTCTTCTTCATAACCGGCATCCACGCTGAAAACGTCGCAGCACCTAAAAGACACAGAAAAATAACTCAGTTCAATACAAATACGAAAGGGTTGCATCGCACATCGCGCTCTCACTCACCTTCAGTGCTACTCATATCTCAGCAGCACGTCGCCATCCCCGGACGCCGGCCATCATCTAAGGAAGGAAAGGAACAAAGTTAGAGAACTGTTGAAAAGACTCATTATACTTACCTGTCGGACTCTTGCCAGTGAAGTAACTAGGCAGCAACGAGCCTGCATCAATCAACGTGCCCCTGCACTGAAAGCAGGACGGTGAGCACACTTTCCAAGAAAACAAGGCCCAGTTTCCAGTCGAGTAGACTCCAGGGAAGGGTTTGAGGTCGTAAGAGGTCAGAACAGGCTGAGTGACGTCCCCGTGGATACCAGGTGAGCGTTACATCAGGTGAAGGTCTGTAAAAACAGCCACGCACATTTGAAAGTCTTCGACATCCGAAAGCGGTCTGAGCCCGGCTGAGTGAGATCCAAAATATAATAGGTTTGGGGAAGAGTGCCCCCTTGCATGTTTTGTTGAACTTTGTTCTGAAGAGGTCTGAGCCCGACAGAGGGGGATCTATGTGAACCTGTGTGAAAGCTCTGGTGTGAAAGCTGTGGCCCGACAGAGGGGACCCATGTCGACTGGGTTTTGAAGAGGTCTGAGCCTGATAGAGAGGGGCCCATGTGAACTTTTTGTTTGAACATTATTTGGAGATCTTAAGAGAGAGACTTTAACGTAAAAGGCCAAGCAGGCCTCAATCCACATTTCTGGAACTGTTTATTGTGTTTGAAACCCGAACCAGAGTGTGTCATACTGCGTACAGAGACCGCTTTACTCTGTGTGGTCTAACGTGGAGAGGAGAGCTGGTTCAGGTACATTTATTCTTTTGAACACTGATTTTTCCTTTACATACATTTCTCCTTTATACACTTTTTGTACAAGAAATAGGCCAGACATTAGGTTTTGTTAGCATAGGCTATTATGATTTGACGGACTCCATTAGGACTGTTTCATTTATCGTTTGATGGTCGAGCCTACTTGCATCTTAGTTATAGGGCAAAGCAGGAGTTTTTCCAACCCCAGAAACTTCAATAAAGGTTTTTACAAATTGTACCTATTGTGTTAGTGTCATACTTGCGATACCATGCCTCCCCTACAGTGGTGACACATGTCCATTTTTGGTCGTTATGTGGTTCTGGTCTAACCTTGGGTGTCAGAAGTTCTTCCTGTGGGATGTACCTGGCTCTCTTTCTGGACTGGCTAAGTAATTTTTTGGGGTATCCACTAGATTTTAATCTATCAGTCAGATCCCCTGCATGCACCTGATAGTCATTCACTGATGCACAGTTTTGGCATACCCTCAGAAACTGTTAATTAGGGAGATTTTATTTCAGAGTCAGAGGGTGATAACTTCCATTATGCAGCAGTGTATTTCTGTCTGTGGGTTTCTTAAACAGTGCGCATTCCAACTTTCTATTGTCAATGCCAATGCTGAGGTCCAGAATATCGATCTCCTGGTTACTCATATTCATCGTAAACCTAATGTGTGGGTCCCGATCATTAAGGCAGTCCGGGAAATGTATCAAGTTCTTTCTGCTGCCTCTCCAGATGAAAAAGATGTCATCTACAAATCATTTCCATTTGTGAATGCTTTCTGTGTAGGGGCTAGTGAGCGAGAAAATATGTATCTCCTCAAAACATGCCATATAAATTATTGTAAGAAGGGGCAAAAGTCACCCCCATTGTTGTTGCATTTACCTGCGGATAAAACGTATTATCAAATTTAAAGAAGTTCTTTGTGAGTGCTGTGTGTAGTAATTCTACTATAAAGTTGGTAAATCATGTTTTAATTGTTTAGTTTTTCATTTTCTTTTTTATTTAATATACGCACAGACAAAATTGGCTTTGTATATACAAACACAAAAAGACATACAATACAATACATTACACGTTGTAAATACATGCCGCTAATAAATCATTAATATCATTTAGTTACATCTATTCTATAAAACTAAATAGTCTCTGGGTATCCCAGGTGTCTCTGGGCTGAACCACATCCAAAAGACTAGACTGCACATGCAGTTCAGGGAACCAAAATATGTGGGGGCATCAGTCTAAATACAATTACATATTTTAAAAGGACAACAAATAGAAAAAAACTATTCAATGTATGCCACTCGATAATTCATTTAAAATATTCATGCATTTCCAGTAAAATGTAATTATATAACATCAAATTAATGTCACTCCCTTCCATAAATGCATCCCAAACCTCAACCAGATCAGACAGACTAAAATCATTACGATATGACTTAACATAAGAATACCTTAAATGTGCAATGCTTTCACAGTGCACTAAAATGTGTTCAAGAGTTTCAATAGCGGTATTTCCACACAAACAACACTGTCTCCCCTCCTAGAGATCCCCATTCAAGCACCTCTTATCACTAGTACCTCACTAATGTTAAACTTTAAGAGCAGGTACTGCCACACAATACCTCTATCCGTATATGCAAGTATATATGAGGGTTTGGTTTCATGCTGCCGTCTATATTGAAAATGTATTCCACTGTTACGTTTAGTGGCCAACTGGATAAAATCAGACTCTAGACTATAGTCCTTGAGTTTCTTTTTTAGCCAATGTTTACATGCCACCAATTGCGAACCATGTTCACCAAACACAAAAATCCGCCAGCCACTGTTGTTGGAGCATCATTATTCGTGCCAACTGTTTTCTCGATCAATACTGCTCATATGCTTTTTAGATCAAACTCCATTCAAGTAAACTTGACTGAGAGCGTTTTGGGCATACGGAAGAGAATACGAAGCATCTTTGCCTCATATGTGCAAGTTCATTTTGGTAACAATGCCCCCAAACCTCCAATCCATACATCAGGGCAGGAATGATCTTAGTTGTATAAAGTAGCAGCACCGTCTTAATAGAGCACCCACCATTCCTCCCAATAAATGCACTAATAGACTGCACAATGTTCACACACTTTAGTTTAGTGTCATGCCAGTGGGTGGACCAATTTAAGTTTTCATTAATAGTCATCCCCAGATATTTATAATTCCTAACCTGGTCTACTGGAGCTTTATTAAATGTCCAAACAGGGCAACAACCCTTCTTCTTTGCCTTCCTGGTGAAAGCCATTATCTTGGTTTTTGATATATTGACTCTCAGACCATTTAATTCAGCATACTCTGATAATCCATCTAACAAATTCATTCTGGAAGCCTTTTGGAGTGTGGTCATGCAGAAGCAGGTTGTTGTTGTACCCAAGCCATCTGATTTTAAGAGACCAAACTTTGGATATTGATTCACATTATTAAATGCTATCGCCAAATCAGCTAAATACAGATTAAACAATATTGCCACCACAAAGCAGCCTTGTTTGACTCCTCGCATGTGAGAATCGATACAGACAGTTTAACCCTTCCATCTATATGAACCCTGATGGAGGAGTCATTATGCAGTAGCATTAGCATCCATATCAGACCACGCAGGATGTTCCATTCAACACGCTTTTTCCAAAGACAATTAAGCCTGACAGTGTTGAATGCTGCGCTGAAGTCAATATATGCGTCATACACTGCAGTCTGTTGTATATTACGTGCATATTCTACTGCCTAAACCAATAGCATAAGATTATGGGTGCTGTTAGATTTAGCGCAAAAGCCAATTTGATTGTGTGGGAGTATCTTATTTTCGTCAATCCAATCAGTCAATTCTCTGAGCAGAACTTTAGTGAAACTGTTTCCAGGAATATCAAGCATCTCTAGTGACCTATAATTTGCAGGATTAGACCAGCAACCTTTTTATAAACTGGGAGGATCGGACTTTCTTTCCAACTCAACAGTAGCACTCCCCAATCCCTAATGTGATCAAATAGTATACACAGAGCCTACACCCACTTTTTTGGTGCTAATTTAATAAGTCTATTACACTTACCTTCGGTACTGGCAGCACAAGAATTATTTAATTTCTCAATGACCTTAATAAGCTCTAAAATTGAGAATTTACATCTCCACTTCTCTGACAGCAGCAGGACAATATGGTCTAATGGCAAAGTGGACCCTAGGGTAGATTCAATGTGATTTGTCCATTCAATTTCTGGTAATCATCAATCCCTTCTCCTAGTCCCTCTTAGAACTGTCCACATACCATTAGAATTACCCACAGAGGCATGGTAGGCAATTTTACGCCATACCTCTAGTTCAAATTCCCTATGATGTGATCGGAGCCACCTACGATATCCACTTTATAGTGATTTTAATTTTATCTTCTCGGAAGTCTCAGTCGCTGCACACAAATTAGATACAGATGATAGTACTGCAGCTATGTTTGCCCTCAGCAGCTTTTTGGCTCCTATAATCTTTTTACCGGAGTACTGTCTCTTGTGTACTTCCTTAGTCCAGCGTTCCACCGTGCTGTTATATTTCCTTTTATTTTGAGTCGACAAACTAATTTGTTTCGTTAGTAGTTCAAAGTCTTTAATTGAATTAGCTCGATCTTTACTAAGTGCATCAGTATTGCTATGTATATATATTGGAAGAATTTCATCTGCGGTCGCTCAGCCTTACTTAAACTCACAGCATTCCAGTGAATACAATTAGCACTATCATTCAAATAGATATCCCCAGTCAAATGAAAGTCTTCCACACTGTTATCACTATCACTGCCATTGGAATGCATATGTACACACAGAGGTAGGTGATCACTTTCCTCCCGGGGATGTACAGCCATGTCTTTTACCATTTTTAGTGCACTTTCAATTACAAATACATAGTCAAGATGTGAGGCATTATTACTATTGACCCTTGTATAGGCTAGATTTGTATCACGAGGACAATAGCCATTGAGCATGAACATTTGGTGAAAATCAAACCGGAGCGGCCAAGACCTTCCTTGTTTATTCATGTTACCAGACTCAACTGTCCACAGTTATCTATACACCGGAGCTCCCCTTTTTCTAATATGATTTTAGTGTTAAAGTCGCCTATGACCCACACTGGGATTTCAACATTAATACTACCAAGGAGCTTATTGACTGTGACAATATTTTGTTTATTTACACTTGCATTAGGGGGATCATATATATGTATCAGGAACATCTCAGTGCTATTATGTTTGATTTTCACAATCTGTACTGTGCCAATAGAACCCTTCACTGCACTCAGTGTCCAGAGATGTCGAGTGGAGACCAAAATCCCACCTTCAGGCCTTCCCACAGGTCCCTTTGTAGCTAGAATTTGCAAATGTGCAGTGTACTCCTACCATCAAACTCACATGACTCAACTAGCAAGGTTTCTTGAACAGCAACAATGCAAAAAAGGTCCATGTAAGCAATTATTCCATCGTCCGCAGTGAAATGCGAAAAACTCTGAGTGTTCCATGAACAGATTATACGCACAACATCGAGGATGTGCAGTGAAATGAGCCTTAAAGACACTGGGCAGCCATTGCCAGTAACGATCTTCATTATTTTGTTATCCATTTTGGGCATGTTTATTATAATCAGGAGACTTCTGTATAGCTGAAGAAGGCAAGAGAGGAGTGAGTGTAGAATCAATTGCCCCTCTTGGTCTCTTAGTGTTGTTTGCAATATTTCTATGTATATCAACTTCACCAGCATGTTCCAAGTTGCTCTGCGCCGGGCCTTATTGGATTACTAGCCCTTATTTTATAGGAGGACATTTTAACTCCACTGCAAGTATACCCATGGCTATAAAGCTCATCCACATATTGCAAGATGCAATTTAACGTCTATTCCGAAATAAACCATACATTAGCTAATGACATACTGGTGTGTTCTTCTTGGTCAACAATCCTGATGTCGCTAGAATTGATTGTCCCCAGCATGACTATACTATGCAAAATTTTCAAGACTGCTGTGCGATTTAAAGTGAATGGTATTCAGTTTGAGAGACTGCTTTAATTTGTAGTGCATTAAAGACTTTAACTATGTCAGGAGGAGCCGGTATGCCATTGTTTCTGTCATAGATTGCTGTCTTTTTTTACCAGCTTCCACTGGTCTGGGACTATTGATCGGTCCCTTTTTTTCATTGCTAACAGCAATGTTTTTATTGGTGATAATGTTGGTCGATGGTACCTTATGAGTATATCCATTCGTCACCTCAGCACTTACAGCTGTGTTAGCAAAAAAGCATTGCATGTCACCTAATGCGCTGTCTAGATTGCTAACACAGCCTTTTTGTGTTTTTTTTTGTTATTCCAGGTTTCAAGGCACCATCAGGAACTGGGTTACTTGTGTCATTAAAGGTATGACCGACCTTAGTTTTGTTAGCCTCTCGTACAGAGTGGTTACAAACAAGGGTGTGAGGATCCTTGCCCACTACATTTGAACTATCGACAGCAGAATTCAATACTCTCCACATCTACTACACATTTATTGGATCTTGACTGTTCTGTGTTGGAATACATTATAGATTGATAAAGAACTTTTTTTGCATAGACTCTGTGCTTTCCTTCTCCCTTTAGCACAGGTCTGGGTAGATGTAGCATTCATTAGGGGGAATTTTGTAGGTATATCGTTATTACCCTCTTCATCTAAGCTAACTGTGTTAGTACTTTGAACTTTAACTATTTTCCTGATGTGGTTAATACGTTTATGAAGTAGTACGGACTGTATATCAAGTTTTCTAGGCGCTCAAATTTTTCCACTACAGTCAAGACAAGATTTTCAAAGATTCTAAACTTGTCAGTGGAACTCATACTGACATTGCTAATATTACTAATAGCAGAGGCATTCAGTGCATCAGCTGCCTGGCTTTCCTCAGGGGCACAATGCACAGTCTCACACACAGCATTAGCACTGGATACCTATACCATAGTCAGCTGGCCCGATATGCTGTCATTTGTGGTAGAACAAACAGCCTGAAATTCATCATAAGAGCTCAAGCATTGTTGGTGTGGTGTAGCTGTCACAGCAGCATGGTCTAATGCTCATTCACTTATCACCAGAAACTCTTCCTTATTAATATTATGTTCAGATACCTTATAATCTGTTTGTCTCTTATTAACATGGATGAGAACACTGTGAGTATGTTTTAGTACTGCCATTCCTTCGGTTCTTACACTTTCATTCTCACCAATCATAGATATAGCTTTGGTAAGCACAGGCACAGGATTATCAACAATCACATGTAGATTTATCGCTGTATTGCCTGTCATAGACATGCTTTCACGTTCAGGTGATGTCATAAAACTCACACATGTATTAGTATGTGTCCTTAACTTTATCTAATACCATCTCTGCATTGTGTTGCATCACAATCATGAGAAACGGGTGGGGTTTGACTGAGACAGGGGCCTTAACAAGTCTCCGGGAAGCTTTCAGCAAGAGGATTGATGAGGGCAGAGGGAGCTGGGATGGAGGGAGTCTGGCAACGATTCATGGCCTTAGAGAGCCTGGTGGGACTGCTACAGTGTAATATGAATGCCTGTGAATGGTTTTGGAAAAAATGATGGAATGTATCAGATCTGAATGTTGTGATCTCTGTATCTCTATGGGTAGAACTTGGGAGAGTTGGTTAGTTGGGATAGGGACTCATGAAACCGCAATGTCTGTTCAAGCCCCCTGCTAATGTGCTGAAAATGTGCAAACATCTCAATACATAGGTCTTTCCTGCTTTGTCAGTCTTAAAATTACTCCAGAGTGCAGCAATTTTGAGATCATCAAGGGTATGATTAGTTTATGAAAACCACTCACCAACTGCACTTTCATGTGTGCATCTCTTGACACTCTGACAGTGGAGGTTAAGGTAATTATGTAGAGGTTAACTACTTTCCCCAACATAGTAGCCACACCCAAACATTTTATGCACATAATCATATATCTATCTATATATATTAAATAGATATGTATATCAAAAGCTTATTTAAAAATGTAGTAAAGATGAGGAACTTTTAAAGGGTATCAACTCTGGACCTCTGCAATTAGTTTCATGTTTTATTTCTGTTGAGAAAATATTGCATAGGTGTAGGAAGCTACGGAGACATAGAGTTCCTCAACTCTGTTGTAGGCAATTGGTTTACATACGTTTCTTAGACACCATTTATAGCACCATTGGTCATACATTGAAACACAAACATCTGTTGTAATGGTTTAACCAAGGTTTAATCATAGCCCTTTGTGATGACACATGTTTCGACACTACTGTGTCTTTTTCAAATCAGTAACCGGTGTGTGATGCGAGACAAGATATCTAGTTCACGTGGGATTTAACCCATGAATTGGCGAAACACAAGAAACCTGAATTTAAATTGGACAAAGATAATGATTTGCCCTGATTTGAAAAAGACACACGAGTGTCGAAATACGTGTCATCACAAAGGGCTGTGACTAAACCTTGGTTAAACCATTACAACAAATGTTTGTGTTTCAATGTATGACCTATGGTGCAATAAATGGTCTGTAAGAAACTTATGTAAACCTATTTAAAAATGTACATTGGCAGAGGACAGGTGAGAAAAGCATGTTTAGTCACAATTTCAGAACCGTTTGTCTGACTTGAAAAATAAAGGCAGATCTGAATTCAGCAGAAAGGCAGGATTATTTACAGGTAAAGGGATATATTAAAGTTTATGATGTATTATTAATTTATGTATTTTAATAACCATAATGTATGCAGAGATAAAAACATAAAAGATGTTTCTGGATTCAGAATATACTTGTGATTCTGAATGTATAATTCTCATTAAAATCATGTGCCCATACACAGAATTAGAGGGAACATGAATAATCCGATTTCAGTTCCTCATTCCTGAGGATAGGTCTAGCTAATAGCTGACACATCTCCTTAAGATATAAACATACTGTGGGTCAATAGAAGCCAGGAGGACACCCACAGCGGGAATGAGAAAGTGAAGGCATCCTGTCACAGGCTCTGTCTAGTCCAAAAATGGTGTGTCAACTGATGCTGCATGGGTGGAGTTTGCTAGGTATTTTAACTAAAAAAACAAAGGTAGTAGGGAGAATTTTGGGCTCACAAGAAAAGTAAGAAAGCTTGTTCAACAGGAGTGGAGCGGATTTGGATTACATATGTATACAACAGATGGTGAAAGTCTCAATACAACACTGGACTAAATGCAGAGGGTTTTCCCAGCAAAGAACCAAATTACCTGAGAGGGGCTTTGAGAGCTGGTGGACAGACTGAGAGCATACCTGGTACAACTGCCTGAAGTTTGTCACTGACCTTACCTGTCCTGGGACTTTGAAAGACACATTAAAAGTAAATTCAATGAGCCAGATTATTTAGTCAAATGCCTGATAAATAAATTATATCCGAGATAGCAGTTAAATGCATGTTAGGGGAACCCTGTTTAACGCTATGTCGCTGAAAGGGGGATATGGTTAAAGGAGTGTGCTTCATGATTTATACTTAAACTTCAAACCATAGATAGCCTCATCATCATAGGGTGTTTCTCCCACAATGTGGGAACTCTGGAGGCCTCAGATATCCAGAATTGAAATGTGGAATGACAAATGCTTTTTATTGGTGACTTCCATAGTCATTAAAGTAATTGAAATCTATTCCTTAATAAAAATATGGAATTGGGATGTTGTGAGGGTAAACCTGAGTCCTCGTAAATAGTGAGAAATTGAGGTGATGTCAGAACATTCCTGAAGACACAAAAACCCAGAGAAGCTCAAGCCTTTAAAATGTTATGCAACAAATTCGCATTATAAAATGATGAGAACCAAACAGGGTCTGAACACAAGCAAGGAATCACTAGTTTATCACAGATAGTGTCCAACATTCCGATTGGAATTAACCCAAGAATCAGGGAACCCTATGTTAGAATACATATATGTCTCTATCGTCAATACTTAATGGTTTCAGAGAAAACAAAGTGAATTCTTTAGTTTCAAACGTTTTCATGAGAACTGCTTCATATTTTGATTTCAGGGTTGGGCTTCAGGTAAACATCATTCTCTGTTGTAGATTGTTTGATCTAACTGTTATGAAAAGCAATAAAATGCATGTGTCTACATTGTGAAGTATCTGTTTTAAGTTAAGGCAGCACCATTAATTCATTGATTTTATTTTAAATATAACAAAATGTTCAGATTATAACCGCATATTTCTTGTCCAAGATTGTTTGGCGTGATTGTGGCATTGTTCGTCCATAAAAATAATTATTACAAAAGTAATATATTACATAGATAAATATTATATACATTATATGAATATGGAGGGTTTCATTGTACGATAGCAATGTGGCCATAGGCAAACACCATAGATACTACACAAAGAGAAACAGTGATATATCTGGGATTGTGGCACTCACTACAGTGTATCCTTGTGATTTTTGGCAAGAAGCCTATTGCAAGCACCTGTGCTCTATGTGGATGTAAGAAAATGAATCAGCACTGGGAGAAAACATATTTTTATTACTGACCCTCAGGTATAGGTATGTAAACAATGTTACCTTTTTTTACATACATATAAGAGAGGGTCAGTATATAAAAATATACTTTTTGTGACAATATTGATAAAACATAATTCTTGCCACACAATGAAGATTCATGATATGGAAGGTGGCTTCTTTTGTGTTTTGTTTTAGTAGTGTCCAATCAAACCCCTTCCACAAAATAGTGGGCATCTCATTTGTAAAAGAAACTTATGATATTCCCTGTTTGTGTACTGTACTCCAAAACAAAAAAGTGTCCTGACAGGTTCACTAAACATATATATAAATTTAATTTATAATAAACTTCTCAATACCAGAAATATGGCACAAGCTATCTAGTTTTCTGTGTCCACCTAAGTTTTCATAGGGATACATTTTACAAAAATCACCATTTCGTACTTCTGTTTAAGCATTATACAGAAGTGACTTTTTATTATTTCAATTATTACTCATAAGCAAGGTCTGTCAATTACCAAGCACTATTAACTCAACATAAATTCCAAATCAAGCACAATATGTACAAAAAAGAACCAATAAATATCCATGTTCATGTACACAGTATTTCATACAATGCAAAAGACAGTTATATACACACATTAGAAAAAAACATTTGAAAAAACTTTTTCTCAGAATAGTCAACACTATATAAATTTTGAAGTTGATAGGCCCCCACTCAGAGGTTGAAACCATATGTCTCTGGATTATAAATGTTCAGTTCCATTGGGGGCATTTTCAATTGGTTAGCTAAACTCAAGGTCTACTAGCTAAACTCGGGGTGTGTACTGTACTCATCAGTTGTCAAAAGTAGAACGTTTGGTGTGTCCATATCGCACAATGTCTGAAACATTTCAAAGTTAGGGGGACCATGTTCATTCTCACAATGCTACCCATCCACTCAACCATTTGCAACCCATCCTCCGTGTGGATGTAATACTTACAAGAAGAGAGCAGCAGTGCCTAATCAAAAAATGTGATTAGTGGGTATGCAAATGAGACCTGGTGGATTTCGTGAGCATGTGGCTAGAAGGTGGTTGGAGAAATTGAAGCACAAATAAGGATGCCTAAGAAACAGGGAGCTTAGCAATCTGGCAGATATCGTGGAGTGGGAGCATTGGGGATTCTCTTGGAAGGCACGTCTACACTAACATGGTTTGAGAAAAACAATAGGTCTGGTTTTGAAAATGCTCACGGTACAACATTTATTTAGTATCATAGCTCTGGTCTTTTATATTTACAAAGTCACTCCTATTGACTTTTCCAAGGCTTTTCTGTTTTAGGGAATAGTTAATCCTGATCTTCAATTATTTCAGCGGGTGACTGCTATTAGCTCATCAAACTGATTGTTCTATAGCTCTTCTGATGTCTGCAGTAAATTTGATATTTGTCTGCAAATTTTGTTACACCACATTTGACTAGTTTAACAATGTTTATCTCCTTTCTGGGCAGTTATCTAATGGTGCCAACCAGCGGACCAGCTGATAAAGTCTCCAATCAGATTCAATCTCTGATTGTGAGAACGCAAGTATACAAAACATGTGTGATTCTTATTGAAGTCCATTTGAGGAGAATCATGTATGAAAGTTCAAAATCTGTTTCTTCAGACTAGCCCTCAAACTTAGGGAAAATCTACTTTTAGGGTCTTTAAATGTATTCTACTCTGATGTTCCTTTTTTATGACACTTGTACCGCTAAATAACGGAAATTCAGGATCTCTTTTTGCTGAACGATGATTAGTAACCAATGTAGCTATAACCAATGCAGTATTTTGCAAACAATAGCCTCAGTGTTTTCTCTGATGCCTGCAAAGCCTGTGACCGTATTCTTCTATAGAGAATCACACATCTTAGAATGCAAAGTGTTCCCTCAATGATACACTCTAAGATGTGTGACCATGGTTTTCTTTTAATAATGAATGTTTCTACTGTTGCAGTTATGCATTCATTAACACGATCTTTCAATTGAATGTAAAATACAATATATGATTTGTTATTAGCTGTTAACCGAAGGGATGGTAGTTTAGTAGTGTGGATAAGCTCTTCTATTGTTATAAAGCAAAGGAAAAAATTGTGTGGCAATATTATTTAGGAACAAATTTCTTCTGTAGTAGACCTTATGGGTTTGTAAGAGCTTGCAGTCAATTTCAATGTTCAGAGTGAAGCAAGGCCTTTAACGACAGCCGTGGGCCAATACCCCAATTGGTCCACCAAGGTGCGCATTACTGGCATTAGCACCCTTGGAAAACATTTGAGATGCAAAAGGTTTTTATTATTTTTTAGAAAAGAAATCGGCATCCAATACTAGATCGTGGATTTATGCCAGGGAAATGGAAAGGGGAGCTCTCACAAGTGTCCTGTTACTTAGTGCTGGTCACTGGGCTGGATTTTCCTGGTTCCAAGATTCAGCAAAATATGTCGCTCTGGAACACGGATCGGGGAAAACAATGTACTGGCCTTCAGGGGTTTTAATCTTTTTAGTATATTTTTGTTGCCAAAGCCGGCATTCAAACAGGATGAAGGTCGAGAGACTTACCGACTAGACAATTTGAGTTTCCGGTCAGAGTACTTGTTAGGATTTAATTCTGCAGAAATGATTTAAGTCAGTTTTGTATGTTTATGCTTTTCTTGCATCATCATAGGAAACACTCCTCTTCTCCTGGGTTATTTTTCAGCCTTTATTAATCTCCTGGAATGTAAATGTAAATCTCCCACATTCGCCAATTCCCTCCCGCCCCTCCCTTTGGTGGGTCTCACAATTAAGAATGTCAATTTCCAGCACTGATGTTTCCATTTCCTTTATGAGTGTATAGAGTGAAGGACGATGGATGTTGTTGGAGAGAAGCGGCTGAGGGGGCAACTTTGAAACTCTTTCTTTTGTGCATGGAGGGCAGGGTGGGGACGAGGAGTGGGGGGAGTGGACGCAGCGAGAAAGAGCAGCAAACAGGTTGTGCAGAAGAACATTGGCCTTTACGGTGTGATTCAGGCCCTATTCAGAGCAACCAGATTAGGCGCCCACCCGGGAACCAATCCTTAGCAAATGCTGTCCTGGTTCTCTTTGCGTGTGCCACATTCAGCAACTGAATAAACATTGCAAAACATGTTTTACCTCATCGCTCGTGTTTCAAAATGTAACACAATCTTGAGCAAATAAGTTGCTCAATCAATGAGTCCAAAAAGTTCTGTAAACTCATCTCTGATTTTTATTTCACCGCAAAGTATACAATATTAACTGTAATCTCAATTCTACAAATAAGCTTTCAATTCATTTCTATTGCGGAGCTATTGGCAAAAAGGCTTTTTGAGAGCGAGTTAAAGGTTTGCCGGAAAAGGGTCTTGGTCTTAAACATACTTTAAAAGTAAAACATTTTTTTTTTAAAGATGCAACGCCTTGGTGATGAAGGAAAGAGGTAAGAGATTAGGATTGAGGCTTTAGGAAACAAAAAAACGCTTAACATTTGCTTTAGGTTTTCTGTCAGGCTTGCATGAAAAGGTGACAAGGAAAGGTTTGAGGCTAGTAATCCGACTGACGAGTCCTGGGGCCCTTGCACATTGTTAATGTCCATTAGATAAAGCAAACACGTCCTGTGAAGACGAGCAGGACAGCATTGGAAAGGCGCCATTGTGTTTTTTCTCTTGTGACTGAGTAAGTGCGCAGTTGGCGGATACACTGAATAAACGCAGGAGTAGGTATGGCAGAATGCTGGCAAGGTGATGACGCAGCAGAAATGTGGAAAATGTGCAGTGGCAAAAAAGGACCGATAGGAAACAGTATCACACTCACATGTACAGCAATGGTACTGTTATTTTACCAAATCTCTACATAAGGTATATTTTATAGTAGATTAAGAAAACCTAAAATGGTAATATGGATTTTTTAAATTATGTGTAGTAATCCATGCCTCGTCTGTGTGTGCTACTGGGCTCTGTCCATGATCAGGGCCAGCAAAATTATTGCAACTGTGGCTTCTGTGCAAACGGTGCATCGTGCCATTTTCCACAACGGGGAGAAGAGTTTCCAATTACTGAAGCAGGCAATGCCTTTGCACATTGCACATTGAGAGAGGGGCGTTTATCATTGACATGGGCCCATGCTACCAATTAAGACAACTGTATCCCATTTGCTTGCACACATTCTGATGTTATCGGACCTTGCACATAGACAAGGAAGTGGCCCGGGGCTAGCTGCGGCAGAGTCCTGACAGGCTCCAACACTTGTGTCTGAGGGTTCTGTGTGATATTTCCGCATTTTGAAGGTCGATCACCAAAAAGACCGATTTATTTTGGTTGTTTTGGTGTCGTCTCCAAAATGCTGAATATAACGTATTTGGCATCGACCCTCACTGTGCTCTCAGTTTTTAGTCAATCTGGGGGTTTCACCCCCATAAGCCAACATTTCATGCCCTTTCCCTAGCCTGCCGCGCACCACACTTTCCCATCATACAATTACAACATTAATTACATTTTAGCTAGACACCCTCCCATTCCCACTTCAAATATTCACACACCTCTCCCTCACATACATGTACACACACATGCACACACCAAAACAAACACTTACCTTAGTTCCACGACAACCCTCGCCCGGCCACGCCTGTCAGCACCTGAGCGCACTCATGTGCATCGCAGGGAGAAGCTGTCATGCCTAAAAAGGCCGTGCACCGAGAGGACAGTGTCGTATGGAGCAAGGTAAGTGCGGGTGGGGGATTGAGGGGAACAGTAGAGGGCGTTTGATGTGCGTGAATCAGATTTTAGGATCGATTTAGAAAGACTGATTTGTCGATTTTAATCAGTCATTCTAAATAGATATTTTTCTGTTTTGCTCAATTGAAAACTACATTTTAACGTAGTAACATGTATGAGGCGGGGCCATGCCAGGCCTCTCTAATGTCCCCTGCTAACACTAGCTCACTAAAACCCAAGGCTTTTTTCTAAAGCCTTAAGCTCTCACGTGTATGCAAGAGGTTCAGGCTTTAGAAAAAAATCATCACCTGCCTTTTCTTTGAGGATCTGACTCCTTGCAAGCCACCCCTTTCATTAGAAATGCAGGGATCATCACCCTCGCGCCCTAGGTGGGAGGGTGATGATCGATGCAAAATGGTGCCTGGCAGGGAGTCAGTGCCATCGTAATTAGGCTGCAACACTTACCTGATTTGAATGCCTCCTGTTAGGCCACAGCCCTTTTGCAAAATCGAGGCTGGGCTCATAAAGGGGCATGGCCGAACATGCAGCATTCAGCTGAGGCAAGTGTTGCCTCTTAATTGTGACACTGACAACCTGCAAGGCCACAGCCTTTTTCGGCCATGCCCCTCTAAGACCCCCATCTCGATTTGGCAGGTCACTTAAAGCACTGCATGTTGAGCACCAAATGTTTGCAATGCAGGATATGGTGGACAATCAATGTACACTTCATTTTTGCCATTTGCAATGGAAGCCAGGGCGGGCACTCTACATTCAGTGGGCGGGGGCATCCCAGTGATAAGAGGTACAGTCTCTGGCTGCATAAGTAATGTTATCCAACGTGACCTTGTACACCAGGCAAACACTGTCAGTGCGGCAGGACTGGTATTGTTAGTATTTCTGAAAATTCACCCCTCAAAAGAAACCTAAATATTCAAGACTGGATTACAACTCAGGAGGACCAACAACCACTGAAACTCTACGGAAAACTATTCCAAGAAGCAAGAAAGCTGAACTCATTACCTACATATCTTGTGTTATTTTATGTTATGTGTTATTGACCTTTAATGTGGTCCGAGGGCCCTTAAGAAAGTGGGTGTTATCTTTGACCATGTCCTCCATAATCATGTCCTTCGTGCCCTTCTCAAAAAAAGAGGCCACAAGCACACACTGCCAGATCGGAGGGTAAACATGCTGTGCTGCATGATTCTGTGCCCAGTGTCAGAGGACAGGGAACAAGCATCTTCTTGGTAAGGGAGTGCCTGGTAAGGGATGCACGTGAACACACAAACATGCACACCCACCCACCCACACACCTTCCATAAAGTAATTCTGTGGTACCAAGTGGTTCCAGCCAAGGTAGATTATAAATCAGGAGGGTACATTGTAAGGTGCCTGAAGAAGGAGGAATGTTTATGTGACAACAGTTTCAGAGAGTTAAATAGAGAGTACTAAACCAAGCATGTGCTGTGCGATGGGCTTGAGATGTGCTTAATTGCACTCTTGAGGTATGGCTTATGCATGATGCTTTGTGGAATGTGGCCCCAGGGCATCTGGTTGAACAAACCCAGAGTAATGCCCCAATCAGATACCAAAGCTGCTCCAAACCAACCACCATCTTCCAGAAAAAATTAAAATGGCAAAAACAACAGTGGTAAAACCTTTGAAGAGCTAGGCGTAAAGTGTAATGGACTCAACTTAAACCTGAAATATCTTACATTCAGAACTAGGTGCCATAGAAGGCATTTGACTGAACAAGTAAGGCTGGATGATATGATTTGACTGAACACGTAAGGTGGGATGATATGCAAGAATACAGACAGAGGCCGGGAATCATAAAATAGTTAATGCTCACTGATCAGCAAGCACCCCACTAAAACCACCAAAGCACTTACCTTCACTGGTGTCAGCTTCTTCAACCATGATATGATATGATTCCCAGAGGTTTCTAAGCGCAACCCGGGGATCAAACCTGTGTTGCTCTGTGTCGTCTTGCTTCCAAGGCGCGCATGTCACCCCTAAGCTATGCTCCCGAGACTCCATTCTGGACGTTGCTCCACTCATTCAGGTTCAAAATCCTTTCTTGGGTTCTTCATACTTTTTTTTGTCATTACACCTTTGGTATTGTATACCTCCACAGTCCAGTGTCCTTTGCCACCTTACAATAAATGTTGACCTCTGTTTTCTCGATTTGGAACCTTGCTGTGATGCAAGGAGACAGTTGTTGGCCTGCACGAAAATTCACGAATAATTAAATAGATAAAGGGGATGATTCATGGAATTATTTGTGCCGAAACACAGGGATTTGTGCGCCATTCTGCCCGCAAATCCCTGTTTAACAAATGGGGATTTGCGGGCAGAATGGCGCACAAATCCTAGTTTTTCGGGGCAAATAATTCTATGAATCAGCCCCAAAAGCTACTCATCAAGTATGTTCCATCGACCACTTGTTCTGGAGTGGTTCTCCGTGGACACTACCCCCTTCGTGTTCAAGGATCTCCCAGGTTCAGGGTGATGAATGTTGAACACATGGCACGGCTCTGTCCTACAACCTCATTGAGGAGGGAGACAAAAAAAACAGTTTTCTCTACAGGGAGAGGGCCACAATGCTACATCTCCCCCACACCCAACTAATGCTATTGTGTCTTCTAAAATCGGGCTACTCCATATAGGCGTAAATCCACAATTGTCCAGAAGGTGTTTCTGGTTTCCATGTAAATGGGGTTCACACATGTAATAACAGACAGGCACGCATTTACATTCTGCACAATTGATCTTATGCAATGATCTGTGCGCTCTTTCTGGCAATAATTGAAAGAAAGTCGGAGGCAAAAGTGACAAAGGAGGCCATTTTGTCTCAATTTGTGTGTCAAAACAAGACATGTAGTAGAGCCTGAGTGGTCACTCGCGCGGCAATCACTCAGACTCTAATTTGTAACGTTCCCAGTGGCTCTATGCATCTTCTAATTACTCTGTTCGATTTTGAGGAAGGAAAGCTATGACTCGTGTGCTATGTCAGCTGCGAATTTTGCATTGTGCGGGGACCTTAGGGACCTTTACGTTTCATAAACTCTGATATCCTCCCAAGTTTCTACCTTGACATGCTTTTCAGGCTAAAAGGAACTGTGAATGTGAATGTTTTCTCTCCTATAACCCAAGCATTTTGAATTAATCTGGCCTTGTTTTGAAAGTAGGGTGGTTATATCATCGAATGGATTTATCCTGTATTACAACTGCTGTTTAGTTGCTGTATTACAACAGTAAGTAGACTGCTTTGTGGATTTTGAAATATTGACAATTTGAGATGAGCAGAACCAATGATAAAAAGTTAATGTGGACTCTATGTCGCCCCCCAAACATATTTGCCCCTCAGCCCCCGCTACATCACACTCCTAAGATTCTACCAATAAAGTGGCAACCCTTAGGTATGGAATATCATGGCGATCATTATTATTAATTATCATTGTGCCATAATATGCTTTGATGTGGTGATTAATACTCCCGATTTGAAACGGACGGCCCTGCCGGGATTCAAATCTGTGCCCCAGCCTAAACACAGATGTCTGGACCAAGCACTCAGCTAGCGTGATTTAGTCGTCCTCAAAGCAAAAAGTAACATGTGGGGGCCATGTTGTAGTAACCGCGACATGTTATGCCCTGCGTGATTTTCTATTACTTGGCAGCCAGAGTTGCACAGTGGAGTGGACTTCACACCTCAGTCTGCTCTTCCCACTCCTGCTGCCAAATCCACCAGGTTTCTACACGCATGCCTCTCCCAACCAGTGGAAAACCAATGGAACTTGGTAAAGGCAGGCAAATCCCTCCTGTGATCACTAAATGCGGGAGGCATAGATACTTTCCCACACATGTGATGTAACAGTTAGGTGTAAAGGCAGTTTGTCTGTTTTTTTAATTTTACTTTTCAACCATCTGGTGGATATGACTTAATGAAGGGGACTTTTGCACAGAAGTGCAAAGTGACCTGGTCCCCGCCAAAGAATGTACATGTTTAATTACAATGACCTTCAAAGAGTACTTAGTTTGCTATACTAGCTATCAGAAAGAGGGAGAGACAAACTACCAGTGCCTTCTCTTGCCCCTAGCGGACAACTTGGAAATCGAGACTGTGATTGGCGCTAAGAAATGATCTGCCTTTGTGAAGGCCTGGATTCCCAAAGAGAACTCGTCTCATGTAACCTTGGAAAAAGTTATGAGACCGTCATAATGAACATCACCTAAAATTATCATCCTTGTGACCCCATCTGGTCCCTCAGGCATGGACATATAATAAAGCTCACCATTAGCAAAACAGCAAATAAATATGCCACCTCTTCGAGCTATTCACTTTAGGAGTTTTCTCGCCTCAATGCATCTGCAGTATCACTACCCATTCTCGATTATTTTGATAATACCCATGTCTTCGGTTTTAAGTAATGGTTGTTGTTGGACATTTTAGCATTTTAGTGTTTTACTGTTATTTACCTGTGGCTATGCCCCATTGGGGTCTATGTAATTTCATTATTGGGTGAAATATCAATGTGTTTTTTTTCCAGCGGATGTTTTGACGAAAAAACTAATCAAATTGATTTTTGAATTAATTTTTGGGGGGTGCCCCCCAAACCACTAACCCTATTATTAACCTATTCCCGACCACCCCTACCCCATATATATATACTTTTCTACCCCCTAAAGATTTCAGTGATTTTTATCATTAACCTATAATCGGAAAAACAAAAAAATGGGAAATTTCATCAAACGCTGAAAGAACGCTATACCCCCATTGACTCCTCTATCGATCACTGACCGTTTTAGTTAACAAATTACTAATTGAAACATTGTGGTCTAAATGAGATGTGTCCACTCTGCAGCTACCATGTATTTATTTATTTATGTATTTTACACCAACATTAATGGTATCTTTATAAAACGGATGCATCAAAGATTACTGCATTTCCTGTAGACATTATTATGGTATGGTTGTAATACTGTTGTGGCCACCATTTTGCTTACTTTTCTAATAAATGTTGTATGCCCTTGGTGTATTTCCTTGTACATCATTGATAATAATAAAAAAGAATAAAGAAATACAAGTGGAGTCTGACCAAAATAGCTGACACTCTGCTGAAGACACCCACGGCAATATTTAAAGTGGATGGCTCGTGACATAACATTTCTTCTTGAAGAAACATGTGTTTCTAATTATGTATGCTATATAGGTTTTGACATGTTTTTCTCCAATGCATACACTGAACATACCTCTCTGCATACCAAACCACAATATATTATGTGAGCCAAATAATGTGTCAGGCTAGACCAGTTTTCTTATGTGTCCCCACACCATGAGAATTCTTTTCAGTCTAGATGTTAATCCAATAAAACAGCAACTCATTGGGCCTCATTACGACCCTGGCGGAGTGGGTTTACGCCAGCGGTATTCGCGGCGGACCCGTCCGCCCTACTACGAGTTCCCGTAGCGCCATGGAGCGTTTTCCGCCTGGTTTTTCCGGGCGGAGAAATCCATGGCGCTACGGGACCTTGTTGTTAATTACGCCACAGTATTTTACGGTGGCGTAATTAACGCCTTCCCCACTCCCATTATACCCTATGGGGCAAAAATGGGAATGGGGAAGGGTAAAATGGGGAATGGGGATTTACCGCCCCGCCAACCTCGGAATGGGGCGGAAAATCCGCCAACCCCCATGGCGCTATCGGCAGCTTTCCGCCGTGCTCCATGGTGCATTTTGCACCACGATTTCCGCCAGGGTCGTAATGAGGGCCATTGCCTCAAGGCTACAACGAGAAAGGACATGGGGTGAATTGTTTCGTAACAAACATTTTTGACTGGTAGGTGTGAGGATGGGTAATGAGTTTACATAATTTCGAAGTAAACACATTAAAATGGGTGTAATTCCTGAGCGTTTTGGCTAAGAACCATGGCCCAATGCAATATGTGGTGAAGCTTTGAAGACCACACAGTGGGAGACATCAAGCAATCAAAGTGATGCCAGGGCATAGAATATGGGTCATCAAGGCCCAAGCTCAAGATGAGTTGCTATATGATCAGCCACACCGAGCACTGTATACAATATCAAAAAACCCTCAAGTATGAATGCTCAACATTGTGAATTCTTGAAATCACTTCAGCTAGAAATGTGTGCCCTTTGAGAGCCACACTGAATTAAGGACACGTCTTTTTGATTAGTTGAAGGTAGCACAAGTACACACTTTGGTGGTTGACAAACTAAAGTCGGAATCCAACAGGACACATAGGTTCATAGGAATAGGGTAAAAGCAATCGAATTTGAATAGCAGTAAGACAATAGGAGAGATTGTTTCAAGAAGGTGCAGTGTTCGAGAATAGTTAAACAATAACTGAGTGTTAAAGACAGACATTGAAAATAGGGGCCATAAGATGGACCCGGAATTATTGAATGCAGAGCTAAACATTTGAATAGAAATGGTCTGCTAATACAGAGAAACTCCATTGTAAAGCTCCGTGGTGGACTCTGAACTCCTCCATCTCTTCAGTGTCTCCTGGCGGCTTCGTCAATATGATGACTACTAATGCACTTTCCAAGATTGTTGACAATATTGTGGTAAAACAAGGAGGTAATAACATCCCACAAAGGGCTGGAGAATAACAGGATTTGATATCATGAAAAGAAAAGAACAGAAAAGAAGAAACAAAATACTCAATGAATTTAACAAGATCTGGAGGCAGTTGTGAAGATCAGGGGAATTCATTTATTGGCGCTTCAAAAGAATGACTGTGTGTTTTGAGTTTAAAAGGATACTTCTTTGTTGTTTCTCATATATATATATCCAGACATGTGTTCTTTATTTTTCATTTTAAAAAGGAGATTTGATTGGATTTGCCTTTTTGATATAGAATACTAAAACAGTTGAGGATTAGTGGACTCCTTATCTGCAGATGACATAAATGAAGGATTGAAAATAACCATATGGTTAGAGTCAAGCTCATGAGGAGAAGAGCAAAGAGTGTCAGAATCCAGAAATTCCTTAGTAGGGCCATTAGGAATAGTAGTAATCATTTTGGCAGGTTCTAATAATCCATATCTAATGCCCATTTTTTTAAGCAACGGACAGATTTCTAGAAACCCTTTCCTTTTCGTCTGTGTCTCTCTAGAAAAATCAGGAGATTTTATTACCAGCAAAAAACATTGATGGAGGTTTTTTAGCTGCAGATTGGAGCTGTCTAACTTGTTGTTGTCGTAGTTGGCATGTAATGAAAGATCTTGGGACCTGGCTTGATGATGCAAATCAAGAGTTGAGGAAAAAGATATGCTGAGGATTTTAGGAATCTAGACCTCCTAACTCTGGGATACAATCCTTTCAAACCTCTAGCTGTTCTGAACATGACTGTATGTCCCGGTTTAAGGATTTTCCCTACCTTGAGCTTTCTTAAGATTGGTTGGTTAAGACTACTTTTAATTTCTTCTGACATTTCAGGCCATGATAAGGTTGGTCTATGGTTTAACAAGCGCCTGCCTTTCAAAGTGGATTTTAAACTCATTTGGAAATGGTATAGTAAAGGTATCTCTTGTATTCATCATTTACTGTATTACAATACTATAATCCACTTTCATACTCTAGCCTATATCTTCATCCTGGATGATTCAGAGCTTTGCTGCATATACAGAGGTTGCCAAAGTAATTACCTTGTCATTACCAAATCTGACACAATGGACCCATGCATGCAATTTCAGAATCTTCTTGCAAGTATCTCCACTAAAGCTGCAATGATTTATAAATTCTTTATTTCTGATTCCAACATGTCAATTGCTAATCAGCATGTCGAAAATGGATGGATCAATGATCGTTCTAGCCAATATACTGCTGCCATATGGCAAAAGGTATGATTGCAAGTCTTAAAGATATCTAAAGCTACAAATCTAACTCTGACTGCCTTTCTTATGTTGGGTAGCGCCTACCTTACTCCTAACTGTATTTCCAGTTTCGCTTCCAACTTGATAACCTTATGCCAGTCTTGTAAAGAATGTACGGCTGATTTTAAACACTGTATTGTTGTTTCTTGTAGCTTTATTTTTTCATTCTGGGAAGGAATTTGGATAACACTACAAAATATGTTTAATTTTACAGCTCAATTCAATCTTGACAACCAAATTGTTGGGTTAACACTTGCCTTTATTGGTTTTCACCTAATATCTTCTAACTGGAAATGTTTTGATTGCTATCTGGAATTATATATGCTGCAGTCACAGAATAGAAAAGGGTTGTGCACCTTCTCTAACTGACATACAGAAATATAATCAAAAGTGGAGTCCAGTGATCGAATATCTTAATGCCTCATTAGATTATTTTTAATGTGTTGCTTCAGTTTAATTTTGTCTGTTTTTCCTTCTCCTTTTGTGTCTTGTATTGTCCTGTATGTTTTGTGTGTCTTTAGTGTTTCTGTAGTCCTTTTAGGTTTATATTTCCCATCTATTGCTTCAATTAATTCTGATGTTAGAGGTTTTCAAAATAAATTTACATTTCTGCATATATTGTAACCTCGATACACTATGTTGTGCCTTTTCATTGTTCACTCAGGTTACATTTTTATCATGGAATATTGATTTGCAAGTTGTATAATGGTTGCTTGGCTTAAAAAAAGAAGGATTTGCCAAGTTATGTTGGGTGTGTTTTTTCATTTACGTTTGGGAGTTATTCCATGCTCCTCTCCCATTTGCATGTTCTTTTAATGAGTTGGTGTCAGATTGCACAATTGAAATAACATTTTGAATAATGAATGTTAAAGCCATAGATGCAGTAAAAGCAATTATTTTATCACAAGAAGTGTTTTGCATTTCTCCATTGTTGCCAGTATAGTTTGCGTATTTGTTTTATTTGTAAAGCACACCTGGCCCTAAGGGATCTGGGCACATATCTGTTGTTACAGTTACATATGGACAAAGGTACAAATTACAATTATTTACATAATAAAATGCATGGGAATTAAACAGTCTGAATAAATAGTAAGCAGGAAAGTAAGCAGAAGTACATAAAGGAAGCAACTGTACAAGGAGGTAAGAAAGCAAGATTTTAGCAAGAGCAGATAGAAGGACCAAAGGTGAGTGATCTGTAGTGTGGTACAGAGTAGATGTGGAGTGTACAGTTTATACATCTTGGGTAGCCAGCCATAACTTGGCTTTGTGCTTAAAAGAGTGGAAGGATGAATCATTCCTAATAGGAATGGGCAGGGAGTTCTTCCGGCGAAGACAGGGAAGCTCACCCCACCAGCTTTTTGAAGTTTGCATCTAGGTACGTTGAGGCTGTGATATTGGGCAGATCTCAGTGGGCGTGTGGAAGAGTAATAGACAAAGCGGTTTACCAGGTAAATGGGGGCCTGATTATTCACACATTTATGTGTGAGAGCGAGTGTTTTTAGTGATATTCTGTGGCTGACTGGTAACCAATGAAGGCTTCGCCTGGTGTCTGAGATGTGTGATGATCTAGGGATGTTGAGGGCAGCCCTAATAGCATTATTTTGAGTAACCTGAAGTTTGTTTAGGTTACGTTGACTAGTCCCTAAGTACAGAGCATTACAGTAATCTATTTTAGACATGACCAATGTCCTGGCAAGGGTGGTGCAGTTAGGTGTGGTAAGGAAGGGACGGCAGGCTGAAATCAGTTTGCAGGTGCATGCTGAGGCTGCAATGACAGCGTTGGTTTGTCTATTGAGAGAGAGTGTGGAATCAAGATAGATTCTGAGGGTTTTGGTATTATTCGAGACCTGGATGGTGTTACCATCAATGATAAAGGCTTTAAAAGCCGGGTCCAGTCTGTTAAGACGGTTTTGTGAGCCAAGGATGAGGAGCTCCGTCTTGTCATCATTGAGACAAAGCTCATGTTGGGCCATCCAAGCCTGTATGACTTATACCTCATTCAAAGCCTTGGTGTTTCTAGCGTGGTCATCTGTAATGGGAATGAGTATCTGGGTGTCATCAGCATAGTTGGTGTATGTGACATCCAGAAAGTCAAGTATGTTGAAAAGAGGTTTAGTGAACACATTATAGAGTGTGGGTGAAACACAAGATCCTTGGGGGACCCCACATAGGACTGTGATGGTTCAGCCGAGGCGGATGAGGAGAAGACCCTCATGGACCTATTGTTCAGGAACGATCTGATCCAGGTGGTGGCTTTGTCCGAGAAATGAGCAGCAGTTGTGAGGTGCTGGCAGAGGATGTGGTGGTTGACCAAGTCAAAAGCCGCTGATAAATCGAGAAGAAGTAGCAGGGCTAGTTTACCCTTATCTTTGAAGTCCTAAATTTGTGTCTTAAGTTCAATGAGTGCAGTCTCAGTTCCATGCTTAGGGCAGAAACCTGATTGTCTAAGGCCAAGGAGATTATTAGATTCGAGGTAGTCCTGTATCTGCAGATAAGCCGCACAATCTAGGATTTTGAGTAGGACGGGGACGGTGGTGATGGGCCTATAGTTAGTGGGTACGCTTGCGTCCAAGATATGTTTTTTTAAAAGGGGAATGACCCACGCATTCTTGAGGTTGTCAGGGACAGTACCAGTATTGAAAGAAGAATTAATGGGGGGAAGTTTGTGAGCAGGTTCCTTGATAATAGGAGCGGGGCAAGTATCACCCTGACAATTAGAACGTTTAAGCTTGCTGATGATAATTTCAACTTCTGAGATGGTAAGAGGTGAGAAGTTGAATGGTGCATGAGTGTGAACCAACGGGGAGGGTGTCGTATTCTGTAGTGTGTTGTTTTGGAGGCAATGTTTTTTGTTATTAATTTTTAACTGGGGCATGACTATCTTATCCAAGAGTACTTTTTGGATGTTGGTACACCAGTCACTGTCTTTGCTGAAAGTGTCAGGTGGGAAGGAGGGTAATTCTAACTCCTTCAAGATTTTGAATAGCTCCTTAGTGTTGGATTTAGCTTGTATAATGCGTGTGTTGTAGATCTCTTTTTTGAGCTTGGAAGATAGCTTCATTGAAGTTGAGAGTAGCCACAATGAGGAAGTCTTTATTGGATTGGCAAAGGAGACTTTTCCACCGGGTTTCAGCAGTTTGTTTTTCTTTGCGTAACTCTCTCAGTTGTGGGGTGAACCATGAGTTGAGTTGCGCTCGCTGTTTAGGATTACTGAGTTTAGTGGGGGCTATAGTATTTATGGCTTTGAGCATGCTGCAGTTGTAGGCATCCACAAGGGTGGAAGGGTCTGTGCATGAATGTGCGATTTTATTAAGCGTGGGCAGAATGATGGGGAGAAGTGGCTAGGATGTTAAATGTGATAGTGTGGTGGTCAGACCATGCGCATGGAGTGTTTAATTCTATATTGATGGTGCAGTTAAGGTCGGCTACCCAGTCGAGTGTTCGACCTTTATTGTGGGTATGTTCACATATGCGGTGTGAAGCCTAGGTTAGAAAGAGTACTAGCGATTTCCAGTGCAGGATGGTCGTTAGGGTCAAGGAGTCCAAGGTTAAGGTTGCCAAGCAAAATTATTTGGGATTTGAGCTTAGTCTTCTCTAGTAGGATAGCTGTAAGATCTTCAGAGAAGGTTTTGAGGGGGCCTGGAGGTCTGTAAACAAGGTGCAGAGTAGCCGACTTGTTAGGAGAGATAGCAAGTTTGACAGTTAATAACTCAGCAGAAGGGATTTGTACGTTAGATGTGATTCTATTGATGATGCTGTCTTTATGTATGAAGGTGATGCTGCCGCCTTTGGACTGGCCTGAATTGCGGTTGCATCTGATAATGGAATAACCATTTGGTATAGCGAGAGAAAGGAGAGGGCTGGATGCAGCATGGAGCCAAGTCTCAGTGATGGCGATGAACTCTAGGTCATGGGTGGTAATAAGATCAGCGATGTCAAGTGCATGAGCCAGGAAGGACCTGGCATTAATGAGAGCACCCTTGATCTTTATTTCTTTAAGAGTATTTTTTATGACTGGCGTTGGAATGGGAGTAGAGGGTAGAGGAGCTTTCATTGTTTGGTAAGAATTGCACTTGTGGCGAGGTGTGTGTTCAAATCTAAACTTAAGTCTAGAGTTTCTGATGAGAAGAGTGCAAGGTCGGTTGGGTGTGGGTTTGGAGGCAAAATGTTGAAGCCAGAGGGCAGGAGAGTTGAGGTATGGATTGGAAGCTGGGTCAGATGAGATGAGAGGAGTTCTGGGTGTGAGTTTGGACGTGAGAGGTGAGGGTAGCCTGGGGATAGTATTACTAGGGTGCACAGGCATTTTGTGAGCCGAGTGGCAAAGGTGAGGTAGTACTGTATACTTAGTGGTCTCAGTTGGGGTGGGACCGTGGAGGGAGCTCCAATGCGGTGCACGTAAAAAGCCTGGAGCAGGTGTGTTCGCTGATAAGATAATGAAGCCAAGAGCGATGATGTGCAACAGCATCAGCATAATGAGCAAGTGGTAGATCCGGCTAGTGGATCACAATCAGAGATGAGCAAAGGGCAAGTGACACAATCAAAAATATGCAGTGGGCTAATAACACAATCACAAATAAGCAGTGGGCTAATAACACAACCAAGGATCAGCAGTAGGCTAGTGGTATAATCAAAGATTAGCAGTGGGCTAAAACACAATCAAGAATAAGCAGAGGGCTAGTGGCACAATCAAAAATAAGCAGTGGGCTAATAACAAAATCAAAGATTACCAGTGGGCTAGTGGCAGAATCAAAACTAAGCAAAAGGCTAGTGTCACAGTCAAAAAATAAGCAGTGGGCTAATAATACAATTAAAGATTGGCTGTGGGTTAATAACACGATCAAAAATAAGCAGAGGGCTAGTGGCACAGTCAAAGTAAGCAGAGGGCTGGAGGCACAATCAAAAATAAGCAGTGGGCCAGTGACACAATCAAAAATAAGCAGTTGGATAATAACACAATCAAAGATTAGCAGTGGGCTAGTGGCAGAATAAAAAAAAAGCAGAAGGCTAGTGTCACAGGCATAATCAAAAAATAAGCAGTGGGCTAATAATACAATTAAAGATTGGCAGTGGGCTAATAACACAATCAAAAATAAGCAGAGGGCTAGAGTCATAGTCAAAAATAAGCAGAGGGCTAGTGGCACAGTCAAAAGTAAGCAGAGAGCACAATCAAAAATAAGCAGTGGACTAGTGGCACAATCAAAAATAAGCAGTTGGCTAATAACACAATCAGATTATCAGTAGGCTAGTGGTATAATCAGAGAAAATGTCATAATGCACAGTCAATGGTAGGAAATGTGCGGCATGCACAAACACACCATGGACTAGACCCAGTGGAGGTACGATAGTAAATGCAGCATGTTTAGCAACTATGAGGACATTCGGTGGTGAGCAATGGGTCGGGCGTCTCAGTACTGAAAACGTTGCTGCACGAAGGGCACGTGCACTTGGGATGAACGGTGGCAACAAGCTCAGGGCAACAGATATGCATACCCTGATAAATTGTGCAAGCAATGATAGTAATGAACAATAATGGCAGTGGTGCAGCTGTAAATTTACCCACATATAAAGCAGCATGGCCGGTCTTGTAGAGTAAATGTTCCAGTGTGTAATAGAGTCAAATTGAGTTCAGGATCTGAAGTTTGGAGCTCCTGGAGCAAACAGGGGCAAACAGGGCTATCGGCCTTATAAAGGCCTTTGAAATGGCCGCCGGCTCTTCCGCCTGCCGTTGGAGGTTTGAATATAAATAGTAAACAGAACACTTTGCTTAGCAACGCCGAGGCAGCTTAGCCTCGTTCTCAGGCCACATCGCGCCCGACATTTGGGATTTTTCAAATGCACATAGCAAAGATAGTCTAAGTAAAATAATAGGTCCTATCTCTTCCAAGCACTTTTCTAGGGATCATGATGCAATTTGACTATGCTATGTTATATGGCATTTGTATACCGCCTTATTCCAGTGATATGCCCTCAAAGCGCTGTGGGATGAACGCCCTTGAAGGACCAAAGTCAGAGGTATGAGAATTGAAAGGAGGATTTTTAGAATGCTTGTGTGCATTTTAATCAGCATAAAGGTAGAGATCTGGCGACCCAGGGAGATCTGGTTATTGGATGGGTCCTGGGTTAGACTGTCAGGAGGGTAGGCGAGTCAAGGAGACTGATTATGTGCCCAGCGAGGACTATCACAGGCACTAACAAGCATTAGCTACTTGTCAACCCTTTTAACCTGTTTTTAATATAGCAATAATACTCGATCCAGTGGGCGAGATCGGGTGGTAATGGCCTGGGCCCAATTTACAGAGTGAGGGCCTTAACGATGGGCTGCCGGTACCACCCAATCTGGATCACTGGATCGGGTGTTATTGCTACTTTCAATCCTGGGTTTTCAATCCAAGAACCGAGAGTACTGAAAGCAATGCAATTTGTTTAAATTATTGGGATGCCTCACAGCGTCCCGTTCATTCAAACATAATACTGACTTAAGATGGCCGGCATGGAGACAAAAGACGGGGATCCATGTGAAGACCCTTTTGCATTTCCATGGTGACCCAGGACCGAGCCTGAAGCAGTCAAAAGAATAAGGTGAATGGGGTAGGCAGAGTGGGGGGGGGGGGGAGTGGCTGGAGGGGAAGGAAGTATTGGGGTCTGTGGCAGGGTCGGGGGAGAAGCCTTCAGGCTGCTCAGCACACGGCTTCAATCATGGGATTCAGCATGTGATCCAAGTAACCTGAATGGCTGGCTCCGCAGCCCTGCGTGCTAATTGGAGGTTTTCACATGTGCTCAGTAGTAGACATTTTTGGGCCCTCACTAGTTGAGTCACTTGATATTTAATATTTAGACCTAAATGATGGGATTACAAGAATACTAGGATGTCCTAATATCCAGTAGAAGAAGCATCATGCAGAAATGTTATAATAAATTTGTATTTGCATTGTTAACTATAAAGTGCAATAGACAATGCAAGGACCTTTAAAATGCGAGACACAGTAAAACATTTAAGAGATTTTGGTATTTCTCTTTTTTTCTCTGTGACTGGTTAGTAGTAATAATATGCCAACATTTACATAGGCCGCCCTAATCCATAAATGGTAAGTGAATTCAAACAAAATGACAAAATGGTCTACAAAAATAAAGACATACAGCTTTTTGACTGATGAGCTGACCTATGTAGATAAGTTCTAGATGAACATATGGAACTAATGTTGATGATTTTAAACAATAACTTGGTGATTGTGGACAGGTTAAAAGAAGCTGCCCAGAAAATGACTATAAAGCATATACAAAAGGCCTGATGGAGACCCAAGTAGAATAACACCTGATTGTCTGGAGCAATGTGATATTATTGAAAATAAGATTCAAACAATCCAAGAGATATTTTCAGTGGAAAGAAATGACAAATTGAAAAGGCATTCAATACTTATTTGACTGAAACACTTGTCATTTTCCTCCTATTGGACAACTGTGGCCTTTTCATTGTGACGGTTGATTTGTTTTTTTATACCAAACTCTTGTTCTATCTGAATATCTGAAAATTCAATTGTGGTGGTTATAGAAATACAGAGATTCATTAGGGATAGTCAGTATTATCACATTTAAAATTGTTCTGTTCTTGATTGTCGTGCAGAGTATGGAACCTCCGTCCCCAAGCACCACAGAGGAAGAGTAGAAGCACTCCCTCTGCGGTTATTGGGGCCACAGGTGGGTTTCCCTCGCCGGTCTGATACCACGAAACTGCTGACCCCAGACAGCTGTAGAAAAAGGTCTGATTAGTTACCAAGCGAGCACAATAAAACACACTGATGAAAACAGAAAGCAGAGTCTTACCTATGTGGAGAGTTGGTATGCCGTATACCTATGCTGGGGTACTTCGTGGCGAGGGGGGGTGATCAAGTGAGCTGGCCTCCCAGTAGTATCAAGACCAATGTCGTGCGAGGGTCCACCCAACCAACCTGCAGAGATATATGCGCAAGCTGGAATGGCGAGAAGCCAGATCCGAGACACAAAATCCGTAAGGGGCAATCCAAAGGCAATTCCGAATAACGTTCCAAAGCAAACAAGTAGTCAGGAGGGGCAGAAGAGCAGAGCAAGGTCCAGAGTCGAAATCCGTGTCAAAAGCCGTGAATCCAAGAAGCAGAATCGCTGAACAGAGTCCTCCGGTGCGAACAGCTGTGAAGCGCTGTTTCGCGGGAGTCCAGCGTTTAAATCCTGTGTGTCCCTGTGTCAGCTGATCCGCGAGCGGGACCGGTGAGCGTGTCACGTGACCCGGGACCAGGAAGTGCACGCCGGAACTGTGTTGACGAATGCCGAGGCGTTTGTCTGTAGTTGCTGTCCCGTAAGCGCCATGGAAGCCGCCAGTGGAGGTATGGAAAGCTCCTATTGTACCTGGTTGCTTGGTGCTTCCGACCCCAGAGATGAGCCTGCTCACGTGACACCCCCCGGACGTGAGAGCGTGTGTGAGAGCTGTGTGAGGATGAGGGGTGTATGACTGGCGTACTTGAACGGAGCCGTGAGTGCGTGACAAAAATATCCTCACCATTTAAATTTCCAGGCAAACCAAACCTTCTAATTTTATTGCTTGTCTTATGGTTACCTATCTTATCTGAGTTATTCTGAAGTCTAAAACATTGTTATCCAGTATCCATCAATTCTTGGTAGAATATCTTACACAGTACTTCTATGTACACGGTCTCGGGAGGATAGCTCAGGGGCAAAATGCTTGCCTTGGAAGCAAGGAAACACGGAGCAACACAGGTTCGATCCCCGTGTCTGTGCTTAGAAACCTCTGGGTGTTAAGTACGTTATAAATAACCAATCATATCATACACACAAAAATGCACATGCACAAGCACACACACACACACATTATTAGATCAAAGCCAATACACATTCCCAATCACATTTGCACATTTCAGTAAACCACATCAGTACATATCAACAATGTTTGAACAAAACAAATTGTGATACATGAAATATTGAATCCATCAAATGTCCTATTCCATATATCATCACAGGCGAGACAAGTGAAAAAACAACACGGTAGTGTATATATCAATTCTGCACTGTAAAATATGGTGACTGTTGTTAACATTGATGTTAACACCCGGGCCATTGCCTCGCCGTCCGTGAACAAGCTTGAAAATAACCTATGATTTCATAATAACATTGGGCCACCACCATTGTAGTGTGTTAGAGATGATTAATTACAAAATCATGGCCTCCCGTGACTTGTAAACCAATGAATTGCAATTGCTATCCCCTATATGAATAGGTGTAAGTGACACCACTACCCTATTCAAGTTCAGAGCCTACAATTTGTCTCCTAATTTGTGCAAGCATATCCAAGTATGTACCAAACCATATAGTACCTGTTGGTACAAGGATGTGTGTTGTCATCTAGCACATAAGGCCAGTAATGTACCACTTGATGCCAAAAACATATGATCTGAATGGTTATACCTCTAATGGACAGCAGGGTTATATGCAAAAATCCATCCTGTGATTCATTGCCTTCTCCATACGGGCCTGAACGAAACTCTAAGGAGGATAATATCAAAAGAGAAAGCAGTTTTATTGCTGTAGTGACTGCCTCTCACCCGTTACCAAAAAGAACTCCCCACTGATGCATTAGGATAGAAATTCTTATGTTACCGTCTCATAGGATAGTAGCCGACAATGCGGAAAATTCACTCTGAACAACAAATTCATGTAATTATAAACACCAGAGCCACTGCGGTAACAGTGGAACTTTTTCAATAAAAGTTCCCGGTACGTATATGCTGCCCATAGCTTACCTTCGTCTTGTACGCCTTTCGGCATTCAACATCCAATGTGCCTCATGCCTGGGATGGCCCCGGATGGATATCCAGACCGCTGTCACAAGCCGGAAGCAGAAAGGAGGAAAACACACCCACCACCTTGGTGCTGTGTTGCCTTGCTATATTCTACATGAATTACCCACTACAAATGATAGATTTAATATTACTTATAGTCAGTAAACCCATAATGTGTCCGAGCAAGTTCTTTATTAACAAACAAACTTAGCCCAGCCACAGGATTACAGCGCACTGCATAAGGAATACCAAGTCGATTGCAACATCTTGGAGAACATTATTCAAATGACCGCACCGAACATCAGCTCATAATGCACTGGATGTGACACAAGGAATTATCAATCCTTGGTTTGCTTCTAGTCACCACCTGAATTAGTCTCTATTCAGGCTTTAAGATGTCCTGATATTTCAAAAAGATAACGAAAATAGGCTCCCTGGCATTGGCCCAAGCATTAACCTTTACATTCAAACCCTAAGAGACATAGCCTGTAATATGATAACGTCAATTATAACAAAGCACATCAAATATATGTTGATGGATAAGTATTGAAATAAATAGATGTGTGTACCTATGTTATTTTTCCCTGATATATAAACCTGGCGCATACCTTTCAATGATATTGTGATAACACATTTACTGCACATTACTGGTTCCAGTTTGTGATAACATTCTAATGATTAATAACTACTAATTTCTCGAGTCCTGCATCCTGAATTAAAACAAATTGTCCTGTATATCACCACATATTTCCTTGTGAAAGGAAACAGATTGGGCCTCATTACAAGTTTTCCAGTCCAGAATGCGGTGATTCCGTGGCGACAGTGATAAAGTTTCTGCGTCCGCAAGGTTGCAGAAAGACCGGCCGATTATGTTCTGTCGGTCGCGCGCACCACACGGACGGGGAAACGGTGTCACCATCGCCATAGAAATGGACATAGCGGCGCCACAGGAAGTGTAAAAACCATGTCTCCCGCCATCGCCACGGACAAGGAAGCAGAAATACCATGATCGTGAAAACTGGAAACAGAGAGGCGGCCATCATATAAAGCACAATCCATTGCCATACAGAATCAGCACAAGCAGAATCCACACAGTGAGAAGCCAAAACGGACCACCAGCATGTCTGGCAGGATTCTAGCCCAGAGGCAACGGAAACAGCGCTTTAGTGAGGCGGAGCTAACTGTTTTGGTCGACCATATAGTGCAGCATGCTGAGATGCTGTTTAGTGCTGATCAACGGCATGCTACACAGCAGCGCAGGAAGGAAGTGTGGGCGGAAGATGCACGCAAGTGCACCGCTGTGGGCATGACTGCGAGGAGCGTCAAGGACTGCCACAAGAGGTGGGATGACCTCAGGCTGAGAGTCCAGAACCTGATCTCTACACAACGCCAACACAGCAGGGGGACAGGTGCAGGGCCCCCTTCCCCACTGAGGCTGCAAACATGGGAGGCGCTGCAGCAGTGTCCTCCACCTTGAGGGCATCCATGGGATTGGGGATGCTGAGGCAGGAGTGAGGCCACCTGCAGATGCTGGTAAGTGTGCAAATATGAATGCCATATGAGTACATGTAGAGGCCAGGAGTGGCCCAAATGACCCGTTAACAACACCCCCTCCCCAGCCATTGCATGAGTGGCCCAAAGGACCCATTAACAACCCCCCCAGCCAGTGCAGGAGTGGCCCAAATGACCCATTAACAACCCCCCACCCCAGCCAGTGCATGAGTGGCCCAAAGGACCCATTAACAACCCCCCCAGCCAGTGCATGAGTGGCCCAAAGGACACAATCATGATCCAGATGACGATCCACATCACTACAATACCTGACCGTCAACAAGCATATGCATGTAAATGCTACTGTTAACTGATCAACCTGTCTGATGCATGTGATGCACCCATCAGGCACCACCACACAACTAATTGCATGCCCTCTGTGTCCCCACAGCCATTTCAAGTGACAGTGACACCGCACAACAGCCCAGGCAATCGGCTCCTGTACGTGTGCAAGCCAGCGCCCCTGCCCAGGAGGATGCTGCCAGCAGTTCTGCAACTCTGTCCCAAGTAGCATCTGGTACACATGTGCCAGCCACCAGTACCAACATCTCCACCATCTCCACGCTGCCTGATGCAACACAGGTGCCACAGGCACCCATCATGCCTACCCAACCCACCACAGAAAGTATATGCACTGCAGAGGAGGCAGCAGGTAGCGGCAACAGTGCCCCGGCGCTGCAGTCTGATTTAGGGCCACAGGGGGAGGCGCCCAACCTCAATGACATGGTATCGTTCCATGAGCTGGAGTTCAGCCCCACATCACTCCACAGCCCAATAAGGTCACCTACCCCCTCAATGGCTGAGCTCAATACCCACATGCAGCGGATGGAGGAGCAGCAAGCTACCGTCACCCAGCTGGTGGAAAGGCAGCTTGAGGAATCCAGGCTGCAGAGGGAGAGCTACAGTACATCTGTACGTCACCTCTCAAGGTCGATAGGACGCTTCGCCACCACAATAGTGACCCTGGCATGCCATGTGCGGGCGGGCAATGACAACACTTCGAGAATGGCTGAGTCCATGGTCATAGCCCACCAGGCATATCTTGAACATTTGCCACCAATGCCAGCTACAGCGCCATCCACTAGTACCACCCCATCCAGCTCCACCTCTGCCAGTCCACGTAGGCGCTCAAGTCGGATAACAGGGCCCTCTGGCAAGAATACACAAGCGCCGAAGCGCACATGGAAATGATGGCATGTGTGTTTGGCACTGCAGAACACATATGGACTAGAAGGGTGTAAGGGGGTGGGTACGTTTGGGTGGAGGGGGAGGTCCATTAGGGGTTAGTGTGTCGGGGCCTGGTTGGGGGTGGGTACGTTTGGGTGGTGGTGGAGGTCTATTAGGGGGTTAGTGTGTTGGGACCTGGTTGGGAGTGGGTACGTTTGGGTGGTGGGTGGGCACGGGTGTACAGCTTCTATAACCATTGCACCTCCTTCCCTGTTGTAAAGTTATCAATATATCATCATTGAAAAAACATTCATGAGTGGACATCCATCATTTCATTTGCAGTACATCAATTTTGTTTACTGGCATCGTCATATCCATGCAATGCTGTTAATGTGCAGTTTCTCAGAAGTAAATGCGAATCAGTGCATCCCGTGCTCATTGTCCATCTAGTGCACCCCCAGGAGGAGGTGGAGCCATCCCATCCCCATCCCCATCCCCATCTCCATCCCCATCCCCTTCTCCATCTCCATCTCCATCCCCATCATCTGTGTCTGGGGGCATTGGAATGTTCCTGCGCAGGCACAGATTGTGCAGCATGGCACAAACAAGCATAATTTTACCCGTTTTCACTGGGCTGTACAGCAGTGCTCCGCCAGATCTGCTCAAACAGCGGAACCGGGCCTTCAGTAGTCCAAATGTCCTCTCAATCATGCCACGTGTGCGGATGTGTGCCCTGTTGTATGTATCTTCATGCCTGTTCCTTGGCCTCCATACAGGCGTCATCAGCCATGGCGTGAGTGGATATCCAGCATCACCTACATGGGATGTAGATGTGGGGGACACGTCAGTGGTTGTTGTATCATGTCTTCATCAGATGCAGTGCAATCTTGTGTCATTGTTCATTCATGCAAATGTGGCATGCAGTGGTTGGACTGGTGGTTGATTACCATTCCTTGGTCATTGCAGTGGACATTGGCATCTGGACATTGACCAACGCATTGATGTGCATGTGTACTTTGCCCTGCGGGTGACATTGGTTGGTAAGTATGGCATTGTGCAGTTATGTGCACAGATGGCAGAGTCAATAATCAGTCAACTGTGATGATGTTGTCGATGCAGGATGTCTCATGTGCAGGCATCATGTGCATTGGGAGGGCAGTGCTGCATATTGTGGGTGGGGGTATGCAGTGGCTACAGGTGTATGGGCCAGTGGCAGTATTGGCTGTGTGTGGTATGTGGCAGGGTGTGTACGGGCACACTGTGGCAACCTATCATGTGCTGCTTTGTGATGTTTGGGTTGTGCTGTCTATTCAGTGAATGGCCGGGGGGGTGATGCATGTGCAGTCGCTGAAGCCCACACACATTGCTCATTGCCCTAGACACACAGACACCCCTTCCACAGGGCTGGTGCATTGGCAGCTGTACTCACCCAATTGCCATGTGCTTTGTCCAGCATAGCGTTCTATGTACCGTGGCAATGTTGAATTCCGTAGTACCATTGAGTCATGTGTTGAGCCTGGGAAACGTGCACAGCAATGTGTTATCACTTGTATGGCATTGCAAACCATCTGTACATTCAGTGAGTGGTACAGTTTCCTATTGCGGAACACCGTCTCGATAGCATGTGGTACTATGAACTTGATGTGGTTGTAGTCGACTGCACCTATGCAATTTGGCTTGCCTGCAATGGCATGGAAGGCCAACTTGCTGGCAATGACCTGGTGAAGGGTACGGGGTAGGGCGATATGTGCAGACACATGGCGCAACAGGTCATCCAGTACCTGTACCAAGATTCTGGAGAAACAGGGTTGTGATATGCCGTTCATCTCACCAACTGTGTTGATAGGTTCCGGTGCCAAGAAAATGCAGTACTGACACAACCTTTAGGAGGGAGGGGATGGCGGTGGGGATGTCGATGTGGCTGCTGATGTCATCCTCTATCATGGTGGTGATGTACAGGATTGTTGGACGGTCCAGCCGGTATAATGTGTGGATCTGTCTTGGGGTAAGGTTCCAGGGTGAGACCCTGATGCCTGGTATTGCTGGCTGCCTGTGGGGTGGTGCCAGCTGGACAATGGGGTTTGCCATGGGTGCAGGGTTAGCTTGTTGCCGCCTGCGCCTCCTAAGCCTCCGCCTCCTCCTCTGCAACATTACTGCCATCATGTGCAGTGCTGCCTGTTGGTTGAGTAGGTCCAGTCCCAATACTACTAGAGCTGCTGCCTGCATGGTTCTGTTTGGAGTTGGCCTGGGTGTGGCACTTTTGTAGGCTTCCAGTGGCCTGCTGGGTCCAGCCGGGCTCATTTGGTGCACCCGTGGCCTGATTCAGGTCACCAGGCACTGTTTAACGTCATGTTTGCGGTGGTGGCGATACCGCCACTGTGGTCACGGTTTTAGTGCCATTTTTGTGGCAGTGTTTCCATGTCCATGCTACTTGTGATGCTCGCGGTGTTTAGTGTTGGCGGTAATGGAGGGGTTTCCGTGCAGGCGTAGTTTACGGGTGCTTACACTCCACGGTGGCGGTTTATGGTGGTGCTGTTTCCTGGTCCGTAGGTCATGATTCGGTGATCGCCGAAACGGGGGCGGTATGGTTATACCGGCAGCGTTAAGTCCAGACCGGAGTACTTGTAATGAGGCCCACTGTCTTAAATAAGCACACCTTATTGCAGGGTCTGACAATTCTGAATAACAAAATAAAACACTTGAAACTTGTGATATGAGTTCAGGCCATTGCTAACAGTCCTGTATTTACAACTTAGTCTAGCATGCGATTGCCTCTGTTTGAGCTCTCAATTTATGCCTCGTCTGAATGTTGATATCTGTAAGATTCTCACAAACCTCAAGTTCTCTTTTTTCATCCATTTGGTGACTCTTCTGCCAATTTGAGGCCAGTGGATACTTTGCCTAGTGGCTCCCAATTGTGCTGAGGTGTACCTGTATCCTTATCTTAAGCTCCCGGATTGTACTCCCAATGTAAAAAGAGACCACAAACGCAAATGATACAATAAACCACATATTTGGCAATACAATGAATACAGTGTTGAATTTGATGCAACCCCAAATGGCCAGAAATCCACAATATCAGTATTGAGCACATACGAACAAACAGAACAGGTGCCACATTTATGGAACCCTGTCAAATGTCCCTTCTGTAACCAAGTGGTAGTGGAAATAAGGACATCTGACATGAAGGATGGACTCAAGATACTTTTTAAAGTAGGTGCTGTGCTGTATGTAACTCTAGGTTTATCATCAATCCACCTTTTCAGGTATTTGTCAATCTGCAAGAGATGTCAATGTTTTTTTCAAAACAATGCATGCCTTTTGAATATCTGTGATGTAGCTGGTGATAAACTGAAGCTTATTGGTTTCTGTAGACACCCCCTTCTGCTCTGGTGTCAAAAATGTGGATCTCTCCATTGTGGTCACTAGTTGTTCTGTCTTGTTTAAAATTTCTCTTAAATATCCTTTGGACAGAAATCTGGTATGTAACATATTATATTACTGCTCAAACCGAGAGCTCAAATTGCAGTTACGCTTAGCTCTGCTATTCCCCTTTTGGGATGTTCAAAATAACAGTTTTCCTATGGCTGCTAGTCGCATGTAGTACTGAATTCACAGCAGTGGATTTTCGATGTGTGTGCATGTGGCACCCTGTTACTGTGGTGACAATCTTAAGATCCAAGAAGTCAATGCTGGAACAACTAGATGTGCAGGTAAATGAAATACCCATGCAGTTAGCATTCAGATAGGTAACAAATTGTAATAGCGCAGCCTCACATCCCCTCCAGATCATGATCACATTATCGCTATATCCACACCAAGGAAAGAGGGACCTAGAAAGACATAATGGAAGACAACTGTCTACTAGAACCCAGGCAACTAAAACATCCAGATGGCAAGGTGTGGGATGTATTTACCCATGCATCCGAGCCATACCTCAAAACTGTGCAGTACTGACATGGAAAACATCATGATGGCCAGAGCTTCCCAGAAAATGCACAGGGAAATGCATGAAGAATAGGCTGCCACTCATTTTTGCCGATGTTATGGGCACAGAAGGACACTGCCTAAAACCACCATTGGACTACCCACACAGTAGTCTGAAACCATTGGGAATGGCAATGCTGATTGCCAAAAGCAAACCCATAACTGTTGGGAATTCATTTTCTTAAATCCCAAAAAGGGGTGCAGTACCAGTAGTCACCACTATCCAAAAGCCGGTGTTTTAAAACCACTCTGTTTCCCTGAAGGCAAGTCAAAATGCCTATTTTCAAACATTGCAATATGTGCAAAATATTTACTGAACACCAGCAGACATTTGGCAGAATGGAGTGTTGTGTGCCTACAAAATCTGGGAAATGAAGAGCCCAGAAAAATGCTTATAACAAGACTGGCTGCGCTGTGGATTTCAGCAGTTTAAGTTGCACTGGATTTAAAGACACTAAAATCGAAAATGTTTAGATTAAATGAGTGACCTATGTTTGGTATCACATGCCTTTGTAACTGTTGAAATGTCATAGTTTTGCACTTAGACTCAGCATCCTAGCTGCATGTGTAAAATTGCAAGTTAAGTTAAAAAGCAACAAAAAAAAACCTGCCAGTTAGCTGAAGGTCTGGCTTAAGGAACTTGATTTTGCTTGGCAGCTACCCCCATCAGGAGTGAAACTTGAGTCACCACTGTGTTCCCAGGCCAACCTTCCTTTTGCTGCCCACACTAAGGATATGCCATCTATCTGATAATTGAATTACCTGTGCTCTGCTGGAGAGTGAACAAAGCCCTCTTCACTCAGGCAAAGGTTTTTATTACCGCAGTCGTAAAATGTAGCTTCCTCTTGGCAGGAGCTGGGAGGGGCACTGCCTGTGAGAGCAAGCTGGCTTGGCAGAACTGGATTAACCAGTATTTCTACCTTGTGCTGAGAGAAAACCACACCCCTTTGTAGCCAGAATATTGTTTAGAAAAAGATTAATAACTCATGGTGCGGACATGTGAAAATTTTATAAATGATACCATAATTCTTGTGATTTTTCTGCCCACATTTTAAGAGGTTTTTCGACCCGGTGGCATGTTCAGGGGGGTTTTAGCGGAAAAGTGGATATTACTCTAAATGTATGCATGTTAAAAATCTGAAACTTCATCAGTTAATGTCCCTACTCCCTGCGCACATGTATGTAAAGTTGGGTCAATGTCAGAAATTGAAAAATCAGTTAAAAAGTGAAATATGTGCCATTTCTGAATGCAAGCTCTTAGAAACAGCAGATTTGGACAGAGACATGGCTAAATTCAGCCACACCATGTATATGTAATTTCAAGCAACTGTGTAACTGTGAAATATGTCTTTTATTATCAAATATAGAATGTGTGCAATCTGACAGAGGAGTGTCCTATCTGCAAGCCATAAAATGACATCACGCTGACACACAGTTCATTCCCCAATCAAATGATAAATGGAAGCTTGACCAATTAGAAGCTGAGAGAGAGGTAGGGTCAGTGATGCTAGAACACACCCACATTCTAAACACATAAAAGCAGACAGACGGACAGATAGGGACCTTCAACTCCATTTGCTGTAACGCGTTCTGCCGGAAAAATCCATACTTACCCCCATCAAACCTCCAGAGAGCCAAACTAGAGGCTTCAATCTATCCAGAACTAAGAGACCAGACCAGAGAGAAAGCAGTGCTGTACCCAGAGAGACCCAGACCAGCAGAGAGAGCTGACCCAGATCACTGTGAAGTGCAGAGGCCAGACCAGACCAGACCAGAGTCCAGTCTAAAACCCTGACCAGATCCGTGATGAGGCCCTTTCACTCAAGAATATAGTGTGAGTACCTAGAAAACTGTGCAGAACCAATCTCCTAGTTAAAATAATATAATTCAATCCTATTTTAATCTAAGTAGAACTGTCTCCTAACTGTCACCTGTCACTTGTAAAGCTGTCACCTGTGATTTGCTAGTTGCAAGCTGCACTTGTTTTTTTTGAACTTTAAAATTTCAAATCTGAAAAACGACCTTCACAAAATCGCTCATATCTCCGCAACCGTTTGTGCTAGAGACTTGCAGTAACTTTCATTTTGAAGCTGAGATCCTAGGCTTTCCTGGGACCCTGAAACGATAGAGATAGTCCTTGTGGTTCCTCTGTAATAGCGCTCGGCGCATCCGCGAATTTTGCCGCGATTTGCAAATTTCTTCACATGTAAAAACTGCTGCTGCTTGCCTTCCATTTGCCAGAAATTCGTTTAACCTGCTAACTATCCCTGCCTCATTGCTAGTGTGAGCCTGGACTAATATTAACTAGATACCACTCACCCTGAACCTCTGAAAGGGAATTAAAAACATTTCCAGCATATTTCTCATCCATTGCTAGCACATATCAAAGCATTTGCCTGTGTTTTAAACTTCTGTCGTGTAAGCTTGCTGGGGTGAACTGAATCACATTTGATTGCATTTCTGAGAACTGTGTGCTTCCTTCCATTTCCTTGCATTGCATCAAGGGGGAAGGGGATTGCCAGAGAAAAGTGATTACATTGTTTGGTTGAAATCATATTGAGTATTTTCTGTACTGCATTCATTGAATATTGCATCCACCTGAGCTTACATAAAGCATCCTCTACCACATTATACTTTTGTTCCTATTTACCACTGTGCTACCTTATCCATTTCTTGTCAACTCCTTATTGATTATAGAGAAGCGTGTTAGTGCTAGATTCTCCGTTATTAATCTTTATCATATCAGATTAAGTGTGCTATTCAATTATTAATTTATTATAAAGTGTGATCTATATATCTCTTGTTTAAATTATCAAATAAACCTTTTAACTTGTAAAACAGAACTACTTCTTGGCTCAGTGGGGTCAGGGGGATTCCAAGAGAGGGGTGTTATATAGGGGTAGTCATCCAGAACGCATGAACTGGACATAAAGATATATCAATAAGGGTTTTCATTCAGTATTATAGACTAGGCGTTGACTTAGCCGTAGTGTTGAATTGAATCCTCTTACAAATTGGGGGCTCGAGCCGGACGTTTGGGTTAGAATACCACTTGTGCAGCTTAATACAGTGTGCTAACTGACGGGATACATACATCCGGTCGGATCACCACGCTGCATTACGCTGTGAAGCACTCCTCAAAAGGGACACTCCAAGAAAAGTTCTGTTCTGCAAAAATAAAATACAAACTTCTGTAAGTCAGGACAGAGACCAATCTCTAGAATGACGACCTTAGTAGACATGAAAATGGCCAGAGAGCACCTCTTGCATAAGCTATTTGTGAGAGGTGAATGGACTGAACAGGGCCAGGATGCGTGGTTGCAGGCAATCACACAACAGGTCATGAAACAGGGTCAGATATATATAGAGATCAGGGTCCCTTACATGTGGCCCTGAGTGAACTATATATGGCTCCTAAAGCCAAAGAGGAACACAATAAGATTGCCAGGATAGCGGCATACCTGTACCTATATATGGGAGACATGCAGGATAGATGTGCTGAAAGCCAAAATCTGGCAAATAGGCAACAGATGGCGTTAGAGAAGGTCCAATCTGACCTGGTCTCTTCTGAGCAGAGGCTGCAGAGGAGCCAGGAGTCAGAAGATGATAGTAGGCAGCACATCATTAAAATAAAGGAGGATATGGATGTGCTGCAAAAGGAAAAGTCAGAACAGGATACTAGATTTCTGGCCTTGCAGAAGGAACACCAAGAAGGTTTGGACTCCCTACTGCAAAGCCAGAAAAAGCTGGAGCAACAGCTAGACTTCAATAGGGCATGTGCTGAGCAGGTAGTCACCCTGCAAAGCCACCTAGATAGAGAGAAGGCAGAGAGCAACAAACTAATTCTGAAAGACCTGGATACCCAGGCAGAGTTTGATGAGGAGCGCCAAAAAGCTGGTGCCCTTCAACGGCAAAGGGACGACCTGGCGGCACAAATGCAGGCTCTTAGTCAGGAAAGAGACGCCATAGGCCAGGAAGTCTGCCATCTAAAAAGAAAAATGGAAGAAAATCACCTGGCCCACCAGGGACTGGGTGACCTCCAAAAAGAACACCAGAACTTGTTAGAGCACACCAGGAGGGTGGAGGATGCTCTAGCAAGAAAGGAGCAGGCCAATAGGGACACAGCTCAGGAGGTAACCCTCCTGCAGCAAAGACTGGCCCAGTTCTCCAGGACCAACCAGGAAGCACAGAGGGAAAATGAGGCTCTCTGCCAGCACAATGAGAGGCTCCAGCAACAGGTAGCGATGCAGGAGAGACTGATAGAGTCGAGTAAGGCCTTAACAGAGGAACTGAAAGCACAAATGCAGGCTCTTGCATTGCAACAGGGAGCAGGGGCGGATAGAGATGAGGTTCGCTGGGAAAGGGAAACTCCGGAGCATAACCTCAGGAGCACTAGTACCAGAGGCCCTCATACCTCTCAGTCCCTGGACTCTGCCACCCCCATGTCCCCTGGCGAACATGAGCACAGGGCTGCAGGGATGGCAGATTACTATGCAGCTAAGAGTATGGGGCTCATAGGCCAGTACCACTCAGGAATGGAGGGGTGGGCATCCGGGTATGGGCACCCAAGTACAGTACAGTTCAATGGGGAACCCCAGGAGAGTAGGCCCATTAAGGGCATCCTGAAAACCTCTGCCCAGTTAGGTCAGTGGAGGGGGTACCCATCAAATCCTGGCAGCAAGGAGGAATCTGAAGACTCCTCTGAACTGCGCAGGACACAGGAGACCAGGTCCCCACATTCTGCCAGCCATTCCCAGGCTCGCAGAATCCGGGAAAACCTGGAAGAACAGACGGGAACCTCTGGGAGCAGTGCCTCTGAGTCCGAGGAAGAATGGACAAAGGTTACCCGAACCAAAAAGGCCAATAAGGCAAAAAGGGCCTTGCTTAAGGACCCCTTAAAGCAGATTAAGGCGATCAGGAGCGTCATCACGCCTTACCATAAGAACGCTAAGTATTCTGTTTGGGAGCACTTAGAGTTGTTTGAACAAATGATGGAGACTTTCCATTTGAAGGACAGCCAAAGCTGTATTCAATATGTAAAGTGGACCTTCTCCCCGGAATACTCCAGTTTCTTTGCGGGGCTGGAGGACCAAAATCATTTAAGATGGTCCACCTATAAGGCGGCCATCCTGAAACATTTTTCTGTTCACAGAAATCCTCAAGAGGCTCGCAAGGCAGCCTACAATTTGCAATGTGGGGAGGATCAGGCCCCACAAGAATTTGTGCAGGAGTTAAAGCGTGCTTTTGCACAGACCACAAGAAGGGTGCGCACGGATAGCAGGGAATTTATAGATACGTTTTTCCATGCCTTGCCCAAATATATCATGACCCAGCTCGTGAGGGATTTTCACGAGAAAAGATCTTTAGACTGGGTCATTGAACAGGCTACCCGGATCTATGAGGTGCAGAAACCGATAGATAGCAAAAGTAATGCCCAGAAAAACCCCAAAGCCAACAGCACCCCTGCTGCTGCCAAGGTGGCAGAGGTAAAGGTCACCCCTGTTTTGGATTTGGAGATAGGGGGGCCTAAAAACCTACCTGCACCTAATAATGCTAGGCCCAGAAGGTCCTCGGGCCAGTCACAGACAGGGAGCCAAGGAGGCAGCCCCACAAATGGGGTCCCTCGCTCTCCTGATTATGTAAGTCCCCGTTACAAGGGAAATCGACCCATCCTGGGTTATGTGTGGACTCCTCCAGCCCAAGGGGGGGGATCCAGCCAAGCACCTAACCCAGGGAACTTCCCTCCAAACTTCCCACAGGAGGGCAGAAATTTACCAAACCCTGGGCAGAACTTTTTCCCCAGATATCCACCCGACTTTCAGCCCCAAAACCATCCATCCTTCTTTCCCCAATTCCCTGAGCCCAGACCACTGAATCCGGGAGAGGGGAGGCCAAGGGTGGAGGGGTACCCAAATCTTCCCAACCCGGGGTATTACCAGAGGAGGGACAGCTACCCTTCCCGGGATCAGCCCAGGGGAGAAAACAGGGCCCCGTATCAGCCTGAGGGGGTTTCCCAGTTAGAGCGCCAGGTTCAAAACATGGCACGGGATCTGGGTCACATACTGAGGGCTCAGCAGAACCCTCAGATGGGACTGCCGGCGCAGAACGCACCCAACTCTGGACCTGGTGCTCCAGAACAATGACGGGGGCAGCACCCCGATAACTCACCGGTTCCCAGGGAGGAGGCACAAAGGGAAGGGGGGTGTAAAGCCTTGGAGATAGCTTCCTTCCTCACTTGTAAACAGCCCCTGGAAACCCAGGAACCGGAAACAAAACCTCTTGCCCCTGAAAGTCTGCCTCCTAAGGAGCAGAGGGGGGGTAGGAGAAACAAAAGACCCAAACAGACTCAGTTTGAGGAGGAGGTACAGATCTTCCAATGTGAGGGAGAGGGATCCTCAGAGGATCCTGGGAAAAGGATCTTCTCCTTCAGAGAGGGGGGAACTCCTCCCAAAGAAAAATGGGTCCCTAGGAATGCAAATCCAGACTGGGGAGATGTGGAGACTGAGCTACCGCCGCCCACCATCTCATCCCAGAACCAACCGCAAGAAAATCCCCTGGTTCAAACCCATCCTGGTGACTGCCTCCAAAAAGGGGGGGGCGGCCCGGAACCGGAGCCAGGGGAACCCACAATGGCTCTGATCTCCAGTTGCCAACTTTTTCTTTCAGATTCCCAAGGCTCTCCACAGAATTCTGCCCAAATCTCTTCGCTAGCAATGTCCAAAACCAGAAAGTTAGCCCACCAGTTGTCCAAAAATGTACATTACCTGTGCCCCCTTGAGGAGAAGGAGGGAAGATTTTATGCCCCGGTACAAGTACAGGGGCAGGGTACAATCTCGGCACTGGTGGACACTGGATCTCAAGCTACCCTTCTGTCCAGAAGGGCTTTTGACGAACTGAATGCAGGAAGGGGAGAGAATTACCAAATTCCTCTCACCTCTCTTCCGGGACAACTACAGAACTTTGACGGGAAGGAAATTCCCGTTGAGGGGACTGCAGACTTGGACATTAAAATTGGGCGACACAAGCTGAAACACCCGGTCATAGTTGTGACCCCAGAGGGCACCCCTTGTTTACTAGGGAATGACCTCCTGAGAAGGTTGTCACCCCTAATAGATTGCGTAAACAAGGTCCTCTGGACCCAGACTAGCCGACCAATAAAATTAAAACAGAGTGTCAACCATGTTAGTTTAAACGGCACATGCCACATGGTTGAACAAAAATCTGACCAAGTAGAATTTCACTTCCAGAATAGCCAAATTCCAGACGTGACAGTAATAGCAGTAGGACAACAGACTGGTGATGGGGGGTCCTCTCTATTTCTGAAAATCAACCTTCCTTCCAGTCTAAAGTGGTACTCCACGCTGGAAGGAAACACTCTGAGATTCTATACTAATCCACAATCAGAAACTCCCACTCCTATAGTCCAGAAAGATGTGAAATCAGCTCAAAGCCTGGCTGATATTCAGCAAATTGGAGAGCAGTTGTTCATCCCTGTTCAGTTAAATGATGGGAAGGACTCTGTTCTCGCTCGAGTGTGTGTGAACAACGGTAAGAGCTTCATCAGCGAAGCCATGTTTCGCCAACTCCCAAAAGATCCAGCCATTCCCACCTTCAAACTGATAGACAAATGGGAAATGGACCTGGAAGCACCTAATTCCAAACATCTCCTGCCAAGCAGGTGTATGCTCAAAATCTCCATTGGCAACAAGAGCATAGTCCACAATTGTTGGGTCGTGCGAGACGTCACTGCCGCCTTTTACTTAGGCAGTGACATTCTCAATCGCTTTGCCATTAGTTTGGACCTAATAAACCTCAAAGCTTGGTCCCGATTAGCGGATAATCCCATGGGCTTTGATGATCCAGAAAAAGCATTTAGGTCAGCTCAATTGCTACCGTATGCAGTTGAAATTCAGGTTAAAGAGGAAGTCACCATCCCAGAAAGGACCCGACAATTCTCCCTGGAAGTGAAAGTTAAAAGGGGACAAGAGTTAAAAAACCCTGATGCTTACATAAATCTAAATGCTTCTCTCCAACAGCAAGGGTTGGGGGTAAACCCAACTCCATTAGTCAACATAGAACATGACACCATTCCAATAGAGGTGGATAACAGCGACTTAAAGAGTATTACTCTAGCCGCAGGCACCATTATTGGAATGGCGGTTGATGACCGACATTTCTCCATTGATCTTGTAAATGAACTGTTAGGACCAATCCCCAAGGACTGTTTTGACAGTGACAGTGATGACAATACAACACCAGACAGGATTTCTACCCGGCATGGGGGGAACTTCCTGGTGTACACTTCCTGCCCCTATGGTAAGGAAGATGTGACTTGTGACTTCAGGAGGGATGAGGTGATTTTCCAAGTCCATGAGGGCTGCCTTTCCCACCTGAAGCCTCCAGTCCAAATCAGCACTCTGACCAGGGACTTCTCCACCCAGCTGGAGGAGGCCGCTGAAATAGCCAAACCAGAAGTCTTTCCAGGCTTCAGGCAGATGGTGGAAGAGAGAGTCAACCTAGCTGATGCCTGTGTGACTCTGGAACAAAAGCAAAAGTTGAAACAAGTTTTCTTGGATTTCCAAGATCTCTTTGCGGTAGACTCGTATGACTGTGGTCGCACTGACATCCACACAACAACAATCCCCACGGACCCTGGCATGACTCCTGTGTTTGTGAAGCAATATCGTTTGCCTCTCGCATCAATGGAGTCCCTTACCGAAATAATTAAGAACCTTGAGTCCCGGGGAATAATCCGTCCCGTCCACAGCACCTTCAATAATCCGGTGCTGGGAATATTGAAGCCAAACGGCCAGTGGAGACTCTGCGCCGACCTTAGGGAGCTCAACAAACGGGTCCATACTTCCCGATGGCCTCTGCCCTACATTGACCAAGGGCTGGCCCAGATTCAGGGGTCACAGGTATTCACTGCAATAGACCTGACCAATGGATACTGGACCGTGCCTGTCAGCAGGGAGGACCAATACAAACTGGCTTTTACCTTTGGGGGCCAGCAGTACACATGGACCCGGACTCCCTTCGGATACCTCAACTCCGGCAATGAGTTCAATATTTTCCTACATAAGGCCATGCCCGACCTGGGCGCGAGGGGTAACCTGGCTTATGTAGATGATGTCCTCATCAAAAGTTCATCTGTGGAGGAACACATAGCGGAGATCCGTTATGTTCTGACGCAGTTGAGGGCCGCCGGAGCAAAACTTTCCTTTCAGAAAGCACAGTGGTGTAGAACCCGTGTTAATTTCTTGGGGCATGAGATTACTCCTCAGGGTCTCTGTCCCCAGGAAAAGAAAGTGGAAGCACTTCAGAAACTGAAAGACCCCACAACTCTGCGGGAACTAAGGAGCCTCCTTGGACTGACTAATTACAGCAGAAAGTTCATTGAGGGCTACGCAGAGATCACCAGACCCCTGATTCATCTCCTGAAGGGGGGGGTCAAGTGGGAATGGGGTCCAGAACAAGCCGAGGCAGTAAAACAACTCAAAAGAAGCCTCTCACAAGCGCCTTGCCTAGCTTACCCTGTCAGAAACAAGGAGTTCTTCCTGGAGACGGGGTTCTCTAATACGTGCTTGACGGCAGTATTATACCAAAAGCATGACAAGGTCAATAAAGTTATCTCCTATGCGAGCAAAACTTTATCCTCTGTGGAGGAAAAATTCAACGATTGTGAGAAGGCACTCCTGGCAACGGTGTGGGCATTGAAGAATTACCGCCCGTTTATCCAGGGGGAACACATCATAGTGGAGACCCCACACCAGCCTTTGCAATATCTCCAAAGTGACAGAATCCGGGCCGGAAATGTGAGTAATTCCCGAATTACTTCCTGGATTCTGTCAATGCAAGGCTTTCCTGTGGAGGTCAGATATGGCCAAAACAAGAAGAGTCCACTCGCGCAAGGTCTGGCTGACTTGCATGATTGTGCCAGAGAAAACTGTCTCGAGGACGAAAGTCTAAAAATAAAGGACAACATGGAGGCATACCTTAATTCCCCACACAAAGTCTTTGAAGAGGACAAGTGTGAGGGAATGCCCACTGTGTATGTGGATGGATGCTCTTACCATGTTGACAACGACGGGGAGAAAGAACTGGTGGCTGGCGTAGGGAATGCATGGGTGAATGAGTCCCCAGAACCCTCCGCTGGATACAAAATTGGTCCCCGAAGTAGTCAGGTGGCAGAATTGATGGCTGTGCATCAGGCCATCCTCACTGCTGTCCAGCATCAACTCCACGAACTGGTCATAATCACAGATTCGGATTATGTACGGAACGGGTTCGTGGAGCACCTGGTTAATTGGAAAACCAGAGGCATGTTATGTGCTAACAACAAACCCTTGAAACATGGGAAGTTGATCCAAAACATTGATGATCTGGTCACCTCGAATGAGATGACCATCTATTGGAAAAAGATCAAGGGTCATTCCAAAGTAGAGGGACCAGACAAAACTGGAAATGACTTAGCTGATCAGCTGGCCAAAACCGGGGCCATCCAAGGGGATCTAATTGAGATTGAGTCCCTGTTGGGGGAAATCCAGGTCACTGCCATCACTAGGTCCCAGACAAATGCTCACAACGACCTTTCAATTGTACAATGGAGTAAGGAGACCCCTGATGCTGATTTGATTACCGCTCAGAAGGGGGATCCAATTATTGGTAAATTTTACCAGCACCTTGAGGACCCTGAGAACTTTCCCCTGACGGATACCGATTACATTGGGAAAGAGGACCTAAGAGTGTTGATGAAATGTCCAAAAATGTTCCGAATCCAAGACGGTTTGCTGGTAAGGAAATCCAAAGCTGGCCACGATCAGTGGGTGGTTCCTACCTCATTCCGAAGCCTGATGTTAAGTCACGCCCATGATGCGGCCACTGCCGGTCATAGGGGGTTTCACACAACATTGGAAATCTTAAGAGAGGTTGCATACTGGCCACACATGGGGCAGGACCTCGACCAATACTTGAAGGGGTGTCTTGTGTGTGCACAATTTCAGCCATCATCCCTCACGCACCGTGCGCCTCTCCAAAAGAGGGGGATGACACTGCCATGGTCAGATTTACAAATCGACTTTGTAGGCCCTGTGATTCGCTCGGCTAGGGGGAATAAGTACATGTTGACTGTGACATGCTTGTTTACCAAGTGGGTGGAATGTCTCCCAGCCCCAAACTGCAAGGCAGAAACGGCAGCTGCCTTGATGATTAACCACATCTTTTCCCGTTTTGGTCTACCTCAAAGGATTGAGTCAGACAGAGGTAGCCACTTCACCAGTGAAGTAATGACAAAGATGTGGGAGATACTGGGGGTCAAAAGGAAGTTGCATATTGCTTATCGGCCAGCTTCTTCTGGGGCAGTAGAGAGATATAACCGAACCATTGTGAGCATATTAAAGAAGTTTGTGGCAGATTCTGGGCCAAGTTGGGATATCCGATTACCTCTGGTCCTAATGGCTATCAGATCTACCCCTTCATCTGCAACCAAAATGTCACCATTTGAGTTGATGACTGGGCGCAAGATGGTGCTTCCTCAGCATTTGCTCTACAGGACCCAAGAGCAGACACTGATAAATGCCTCCACTACTCATGAGTATGTGGAGAATTTAAGGAAACACCTCCAACATGCTTTTGCTTATGCTCAGCGGAATCTAGAAAGATCAGCTGATAGCATGAAGACCCACTATGACCTGAAAACTTCCAGGAAGGAATATCAGGTGGGGGACCGGGTCTATCTATACAACTTCCAAAGGAACCAGGCCAAGCAGCGCAAATTTTTGCCTACATGGAAGGGACCATTTGAGATCATCGACAAGATCTCCCCTGTGGCCTACAAGATCCGCATCCCCAAAGGCGGTTCGGCAGAGGGGGAAGACAAGTGGGTCCACATAAACCAGTTGAAATGTTGCCATCCCAGGCACACTCTGCAACAACTGGAGGAATCCTCTGGAATCCTAGCGGGTACTGCATCAGACTAATTCTGTTCCAATCATAAAACATACCACATCTAGTCTCTAAAATATTGTGATTTGCATGAAACTGTCTCTTAGTTATACTGTTTTTTTTTAAAATAAGAATGTAATGTTTCGTCATGATGAAATGCATATGCTGCCCCACTATCTCAACAGTGGTTGAAAAACGTCTATGAGTAGGTATTGCCGCTCTTCCTTTGTCGTCCTAGGAGAAAGAAAACATGAAGACGGGCCAAGGAGGGCGATCCGGAGACCGGGAACGAAGATCCAATGGGCCCAGTGGACCGCCCAATACTCCCATCAGGACTGGCGAGGAGAACCGATCGATCAGTACCGGATGGAGGAAAAGATGCTGAACTGTGCCATCTATTGGAAGAAGATGAGGAAACATCCCAGGTCTTGCGAGTCCCATTCGTGAAATAGAATGGCCATCGCAAGAGGGGGGCTTGTGGGATGTATTTACCCATGCATCCGAGCCATACCTCAAAACTGTGCAGTACTGACATGGAAAACATCATGATGGCCAGAGCTTCCCAGAAAATGCACAGGGAAATGCATGAAGAATAGGTTGCCACTCATTTTTGCCGATGTTATGGGCACAGAAGGACACTGCCTAAAACCACCATTGGACTACCCACACAGTAGTCTGAAACCATTGGGAATGGCAATGCTGATTGCCAAAAGCAAACCCATAACTGTTGGGAATTCATTTTCTTAAATCCCAAAAAGGGGTGCAGTACCAGTACTCACCACTATCCAAAAGCCGGCGTTTTAAAACCACTCTGTTTCCCTGAAGGCAAGTCAAAATGCCTATTTTCAAACATTGCAATATGTGCAAAATATTTACTGAACACCAGCAGACATTTGGCAGAATGGAGTGTTGTGTGCCTACAAAATCTGGGAAATGAAGAGCCCAGAAAAATGCTTATAACAAGACTGGCTGCGCTGTGGATTTCAGCAGTTTAAGTTGCACTGGATTTAAAGACACTAAAATCGAAAATGTTTAGATTAAATGAGTGACCTATGTTTGGTATCACATGCCTTTGTAACTGTTGAAATGTCATAGTTTTGCACTTAGACTCAGCATCCTAGCTGCATGTGTAAAATTGCAAGTTAAGTTAAAAAGCAACAAAAAAAACCTGCCAGTTAGCTGAAGGTCTGGCTTAAGGAACTTGATTTTGCTTGGCAGCTACCCCCATCAGGAGTGAAACTTGAGTCACCACTGTGTTCCCAGGCCAACCTTCCTTTTGCTGCCCACACTAAGGATATGCCATCTATCTGATAATTGAATTACCTGTGCTCTGCTGGAGAGTGAACAAAGCCCTCTTCACTCAGGCAAAGGTTTTTATTACCGCAGTCGTAAAATGTAGCTTCCTCTTGGCAGGAGCTGGGAGGGGCACTGCCTGTGAGAGCAAGCTGGCTTGGCAGAACTGGATTAACCAGTATTTCTACCTTGTGCTGAGAGAAAACCACACCCCTTTGTAGCCAGAATATTGTTTAGAAAAAGATTAATAACTCATGGTGCGGACATGTGAAAATTTTATAAATGATACCATAATTCTTGTGATTTTTCTGCCCACATTTTAAGAGGTTTTTCGACCCGGTGGCATGTTCAGGGGGGTTTTAGCGGAAAAGTGGATATTACTCTAAATGTATGCATGTTAAAAATCTGAAACTTCATCAGTTAATGTCCCTACTCCCTGCGCACATGTATGTAAAGTTGGGTCAATGTCAGAAATTGAAAAATCAGTTAAAAAGTGAAATATGTGCCATTTCTGAATGCAAGCTCTTAGAAACAGCAGATTTGGACAGAGACATGGCTAAATTCAGCCACACCATGTATATGTAATTTCAAGCAACTGTGTAACTGTGAAATATGTCTTTTATTATCAAATATAGAATGTGTGCAATCTGACAGAGGAGTGTCCTATCTGCAAGCCATAAAATGACATCACGCTGACACACAGTTCATTCCCCAATCAAATGATAAATGGAAGCTTGACCAATTAGAAGCTGAGAGAGAGGTAGGGTCAGTGATGCTAGAACACACCCACATTCTAAACACATAAAAGCAGACAGACAGGACAGATAGGGACCTTCAACTCCATTTGCTGCAACGCGCTCTGCCGGAAAAATCCATACTTACCTCCATCAAACCTCCAGAGAGCCAAACTAGAGGCTTCAATCTATCCAGAACTAAGAGACCAGACCAGAGAGAAAGCAGTGCTGTACCCAGAGAGACCCAGACCAGCAGAGAGAGCTGACCCAGATCACTGTGAAGTGCAGAGGCCAGACCAGACCAGACCAGAGTCCAGTCTAAAACCCTGACCAGATCCGTGATGAGGCCCTTTCACTCAAGAATATAGTGTGAGTACCTAGAAAACTGTGCAGAACCAATCTCCTAGTTAAAATAATATAATTCAATCCTATTTTAATCTAAGTAGAACTGTCTCCTAACTGTCACCTGTCACTTGTAAAGCTGTCACCTGTGATTTGCTAGTTGCAAGCTGCACTTGTTTTTTTTTAACTTTAAAATTTCAAATCTGAAAAACGACCTTCACAAAATCGCTCATATCTCCGCAACCGTTTGTGCTAGAGACTTGCAGTAACTTTCATTTTGAAGCTGAGATCCTAGGCTTTCCTAGGACCCCGAAACGATAGAGATAGTCCTTGTGGTTCCTCTGTAATAGCGCTCGGCGCATCCGCGAATTTTGCCGCGATTTGCAAATTTCTTCACATGTAAAAACTGCTGCTGCTTGCCTTCCATTTGCCAGAAATTCGTTTAACCTGCTAACTATCCCTGCCTCATTGCTAGTGTGAGCCTGGACTAATATTAACTAGATACCACTCACCCTGAACCTCTGAAAGGGAATTAAAAACATTTCCAGCATATTTCTCATCCATTGCTAGCACATATCAAAGCATTTGCCTGTGTTTTAAACTTCTGTCGTGTAAGCTTGCTGGGGTGAACTGAATCACATTTGATTGCATTTCTGAGAACTGTGTGCTTCCTTCCATTTCCTTGCATTGCATCAAGGGGGAAGGGGATTGCCAGAGAAAAGTGATTACATTGTTTGGTTGAAATCATATTGAGTATTTTCTGTACTGCATTCATTGAATATTGCATCCACCTGAGCTTACATAAAGCATCCTCTACCACATTATACTTTTGTTCCTATTTACCACTGTGCTACCTTATCCATTTCTTGTCAACTCCTTATTGATTATAGAGAAGCGTGTTAGTGCCAGATTCTCCGTTATTAATCTTTATCATATCAGATTAAGTGTGCTATTCAATTATTAATTTATTATAAAGTGTGATCTATATATCTCTTGTTTAAATTATCAAATAAACCTTTTAACTTGTAAAACAGAACTACTTCTTGGCTCAGTGGGGTCAGGGGGATTCCAAGAGAGGGGTGTTATATAGGGGTAGTCATCCAGAACGCATGAACTGGACATAAAGATATATCAATAAGGGTTTTCATTCAGTATTATAGACTAGGCGTTGACTTAGCCGTAGTGTTGAATTGAATCCTCTTACAAAGGCATACATGTTTACCTCATGTTTGGGACATTATCAGGGATAGACTACGTCCTCGTCTCTGCGTCCCTTCTACCCTATATCCAGGCATGCAAAATACTTACAGCAGGCATATCAGATCAATCTCCTATCACGTTACAACTGTTCATGTCTACCCAGAGACCCATACAAACTAAATGGAGAATGAACATGAGCATTTACAAAGACCCGCGTGAAAAGGAATCACTGAGAATGAACATACAAGAAATTTTAGATTTTAATGCTGGAACAGTTGAAAATGCAGATACTTTGTGGGCTTCTTTCAAAGAGTATATGAGAGCGGTTATGATCCTACAGGCCTCCTAGCTAAAAAAACAAGACACGAAAAAGATAGCAGAGACAGGAAAAGGCATCAAGACACTAACACAAGCCTACGTCGGGGACCATCAGAAGACCTCCTAAAAGTATTAACCAAAGCAAAATACTCACTACACACCCAGAATACTCCCTTTTCCACCTCAAGCAGAAACCCTATGAGCACGGCGAAAAAGCAGTAAGAGTCTTGGCACAGACGCTCTGCCAAAGAGACGAGCTAATGAACATCCATCACCTTAAAACAACAAAGGTGAATATATTTTAGATCCAGAACACTTTAATAAAGAGTGTAAACAATTTTACCTTTTTACCTTCACATATATACCTTGGATATACCATCTGAATCCGAAACCAATATGAGAACTTTATTGACCTTCTCACGTTACCACACATTTTATAAACCACCAGAAACCCCTTAGGAGTCCAGATAACAGAAGAGGGGATATGGGGCACCAAAACAATCCTTCACAGCAAGTAAAAGGCCTAGGCTTAACGGTCTACCTGGGGAATTATACACAATATACAGTACACAGGTAATTCGAGTCCTGCACAACCTCTGTCAGGAGGTAACTGCTTGAAGGAACATCAGATCAGAATTCAACCAAGCATTAATCACACTGAAACCAAATTGAGGCACAGATCACACACAGTGTGAGGATTTTAGACATATATCCCTCCTAAAAAATGCGTTGAAAATCCTTGCCAAAATATTAGCGATGAGGCTAAGCAAGCATATCCCACATCGAATACATGCAGACAAAATGGTTTTTGTCCCAGGACGAGTGGCAAAAGACGACTTGAGATCCCTACTTCATTTTGTGTGTCAAGAAAGGCACTCCCCATACCCCAACTATGCCCTCTCATTAGATGCTGAAACAGTATTAAACAGGGTGGAATAGCCATATCTATTCCATACCATGGACAAATATGGATTAGTCCTAGAATTTATCACCAAAACTGGCCTCCAATGCAAGTCCCTGATGACTAAAGTAAGCACTAATGGGAATATCTCTTACCCCTTCAAAATAACCAGGGGGATCAGACAGGGTTGTCCGCTATCGCCACTCATATTTCTTCTGGCCCTCGAGCCACTTGCCCAAGCAATCAGGACAAGTCAAACGATAACAGGAATACATACTCCAGGGAGACTTACCAAAGCACCCTTGTATGCTGACATCATGTTCACTATAACCAAACCAGACACCTCCATTAAGATCATCAGGACATCAATCAAATCATTCCCATCTTTCTCAGGCAACAAGATAAACTGGGGAATGAATGAAGAGCTGCCACTGACAACAAGCTCGACCAAATAAGCAGTCGCACAATTTGGATTTAAATGAAAGGCCAATAACCTCAAATACCTGGCGATTAAGATCAACATGGGTTTAATGCATATGATATAAGATAATATTCACCAGCTTTCATATCCATTAAACTAGACCTAGAAAATTGGTCCATCCTCAACCTCTCACTTTGGGGAAAGGTACAATGCATGAAGATGATGGTGATGCCCAAGCTAGCATACATCTTTAATATGACCGCTCTCTCACCTAAGAGAACATGGTGAAAGAGACCAGATGTTTCATATGGGGTAAGCAAAAACCCAGACTAAACATGAGAATGCTACAATCCCACCTCCATTTAGGCAAGCTGGGCTTGCCGAACCCACAGCCTTACCTTCTAGCCTCTCACTTCCTTATAAATACTGTGACCACAGATAGCACCCCAGACTGGGTGAAGACATAAAGAGACATACTAAAAGAGGGGGATGGAAACAGAGAGATCTTTCATTTGGCATCATCACAACTTGCTTATCTGTAAAGAATAATGCAATTGTCTGGGAAAAGATACACAAGATAATTGGCACACCTGCTTACATACACAAAGAGGCCCCAATATTGCACAACAAGGCCATCAGGCTCAATGAGAAGACGATACACTGGAAGATATAGGCCATCACTCTCCAAGATGTAACAGCCTTACCAGGTCGAACGTTCCCTTTTGACAGAATACAGGAAATATAAGGGCTTCCACATCCAGAACATTGAAAATACCTACATCTGTGATACTGTTTTCACAATGGATGGAGACAATGGGCCTCATCACAGGTCCGGCGGTAACCTTGCCGGTGCCACTGGCGGGTTGCCGCCGGACCCGTAAACAATTACCGGCTCCTGACTTCCCAGTGCCAACGGGCTATTCCAAGTCCGGCCCAGAAGTCAGGCGCCGGTAATTTCGTTAGTCCCCATTCCCATAGCATCCGCTAGGACTCTATGGGAATGGAGACATGGGAGCACCGGCACCGTTGCTAATGGTGCCGGTGCTCCTGTGAAAACTCTGCGGACGGGAGGGCACCCACCTGCAGAGTTCTAGTGTGCCAGTTTGGAAACAACGGTACCAGTAAGCTTATCAGCACCATTATTTACAGACCGGCACACTTAGAATGAGGCCCAATGTGAATCAAACTTACCTTTCTCCCCTTTCTCCAAGCTATTTATGAGTAACGGGGAGAAAACCTACTCTACAACCAAAGCATATTCCCTCCTGTCAGCTACTGCACGCTCCAAAGACACCCAAACTACAATAGTAAAAAAACACTGGGAAGATCGTCTGCAACTAAACTCGACGGAAGAGCACTGGAAAACCAGAGCACCCTTTCGAGAAGCCATAAGAAAACGAATTCTACTCAAAATTGTACATAACTGGTATTGGACACCCTATAAATTAAAGTCAAGAGGTTTGACTGCAACAGATGCCTGCTGGAGATGCAGGGAGGAAGGTGCAGACCTCATCCATATTTTTTGGGAATGTTCTAGGCACAAGCCCCTCTGGTTCAAGATCAAATCTATCTTGTGCTTATGACAACACAACACCTACCACTGCATGATACAGCGATAATGCTACACTGCCTATCCCCAACTCTCGCGCTACACAGCCTCGAGTAGAGATGGTTGACCACATCAATGCTCAGAGGCAAAATCTGCATTTTAAGGTTATGGAAAAAAATTAACTACCTTTATGTTCAACATGGATGTGTAGTCTTGGCAATAAATAAAAATATTTAAAAAAATAACATTCTGTAAATGTGGAACCCTTTCGTATGTATGCTGATGGACAGCTAATGTCACTGCATGGACAATGCCTGGAACTGTAACCTGACTGCCCCCTTCTGCCCCCCACTCTCCTCCTCCCCATGTTCCCATTCCTACAGTAGCATATACAAGGGCAGATAGCCATGCTGCCCACACCCTGTGAATTCATTTTGGTATCGATTGATTGAATATTTTTTAAACTTTTGATAAAGATCATAATTGCAAAAACATCAAATAGGGGTATGGGACTAGCCTGATCTCCACCCGCCTTCTCAGGCACAGGGTGACGCTTCCCACCCTAGCAAGTTATGCTTTCTGCCTGTTAATTTGAAGCAGCTGTATCCAGCACCCACTGTCAACCCTCCCTCAAGGGATGCTCCACAGAGATGGTAACTCCTTCTTAGATGATGACCATCCTCACATACAGAAATCTCTCCCTAATAAGATTCTCTGCTCAGGTGGTAACCCCCCTCCGTACACTAACTCTCTTAGAAGGTTCCCCTCCTCTTCCAAATCATCCTCCACCTCCCAAACTCCATCCATCTGCTCCTAACATCCTCCTTCCTAAAATGCTGTTTGCTCATTAATCTCCTCTAAAGGTTCCACTCGTACTGCTTGTCCAACATCTCATACCTGGAGAAGCTTTTATACTATGCTTCTCTTTCCAATAACGTGGGGCTTAGCACATTTTAGTGCACCTGTTTGAGGTGGGCTGGCCTATTTTGGGATTGGCCCATGTGCCTGGGGTTATGCGGTCTGTGTGAATCAGGCCTATCACTTATTTTGAATTGTATACCGGGTCTGGCCGCATGAGAGTTGTTCTCACTCTCTATGGAAACTGTGGCGAGGCAGTCTTCTTTCCTTCACATCACTCTGCTGCCTGGCACGTGTAACAGAAGTCGGTAAACACACATATGAATCTGGAGAGTCTTACTGTGTCATTGAGCTTTTGTCATGGATCAATTGTCACTTTTTAACTACTGGAATGCTCATTCAACTCTTATGTCCTGAGGAACCACGCTAAGAGTATTCCCATCTTTGTCTGGTTATAAACCCTACCTATATGCTGGGCCACAATGGTTTCCTTGTTCCTTATGCATGATTTCCTAAGCAGCTTTGCTGAAGGAATATAAGTAACAAACTGTGCTTTGAAGTTCACTTTTCTCTGGCATCACTGCCAGAGAATAACATGTATCAAAATCGAGTCACATTGAATCTCTGAATAGTTTGTATGTCTTTTTGGAGAGCTATTGCAGCTTGGATCCCTTAAAGGGACAGGCACTCTTTTGTATGTCAGACTGTAAGCTTTGGTAATCATGAAGAGAGAACCTCTTGAGAATATGGATGGGAAGATTGAAGTGCCACTAAGGGTGTTTTACAGTAACTCTCCCCATAGAGAGCAATGGGTTATTCACAGGTCTTCTACTGGCGCTTTTCCACATTGACATAAATGGGGTCGTCATGAGGTTCCATATGACAGTGTCCTAGCTCAGCTTAGTTAAAGCATGGACATGGAATTCCCCATGTACCTCCTTAATGTCCAATACCAAATCTCTGTGTGGCAACCCAGCCTCCATGTACGCGTAGCTGTCAATATCCATGGTTAAGCAGGGGACTTACTCACAGTCCCAAAAGTCCTTTTACTGCATTAATCATTATGGTATTTAAGGTTTCACAGTTTGATAATGTGGACATTAAGCATATTGTTGCTTCTTTTCCTTTGCCAGTTGATTATATTTAAAGATCAACAAATGTATGGTTACTCTATGGTTTAACATATTAATAGATGTCTTGTCTGCACAACTCTGTGTTTTAAGTATCAGACCACATTGTATATCTTGGGTTAAGGCATATTCTGAGTCAACTTAAAATAAATAAAGTTACAACACATTCACATTACCAACTACCTTAGATTTTACTACTGTCTTTTGCAGTTATTTGTGTGGTCCACTGGGTGCAACAAAACAAATGATGTGATCGCTGTAAAGTGTAGAATTAATCCTCACCCTTGGCATTGCTCTGGGCAACCATCCAGACCATTGTTCTTTGCCTGACATGCCATCTTGGCAAGGCGAAATAACATATGCAAATCATCGTTAGTCCCACCACAAAAGGTGGTTCACTGAGTGTCCAGTTACTCGAGTTAGTTGCATTAAATCTCCAAACCACATTTTACGTTTTCCCTAGAGATATAGTCATTAATGCTTGTTTTTCATATTTCTTCACATCTGAGAAAAATGAAATGACTCATACAATGTAATACTATATTGACCTCATAAATAGTTAGAACTTTCATTTTTTCGAGAAATACACACATTATCGGTTATGCTTCAGCATGTTTTTAATACTCCAATTGTTTATTCTGCTCCAGAGGAAACACAAGTAAACAGTGTAAAGTAATAATGTTCTACACAGCAAGGCCAGTTGGTGTTGACACTATACAAGATAATGCATTATTAAACGTGTCTCTGACTGAAGTGGACATTACTTTAATTAGGTCGTTTTTATCCATGCCTGCATCAGCATTAATGAACAGTAAAGGACGTTTTTAGTTGAAACAATTACATTCACTGTGGTCGTGCAAGATATAAGTTACTTAGTTTTGATGCAAATGTCTTTCTGTCGGACAATTTATTGTTGCAGTGTTTATTCATCTTCTTGTGTCTGACTCATTGCAACAACTATATCAGGCATTGCAACTTCCATTTCATCTTGCATTATTGGCTCATGAAAAGGTGAATGTTCACTTGAAATGTATTTACTATTGGCATTTCGTTTATATTCACTTATTTGTTTTTGTTCTTTTTCATCATTTAGCATCTTTCAATGGAATTTGGGAAATGTGGCCATTGCATGGAATCTTTAACTTTATTAAATGATTCCTCCTTACTGTTGTACAATTTTATTAAGTCTTGCTCTGCACGGTTAAAACAAATGAGGGAGAACATAATGATATCCTTCCTCGTTGTTATTATTGTTGCATGTTAGCTTTTTATGGTTAAGCAGTTTGGGTTTATTATGTTGGACAACACAATCATTTGTATTTTAACATTTTCTCAGTCCCTTTTCTACATTGTCTAACGTGCTCTTTCTAGATAGTGATCATCAAGCATATTATATTCGTTTACAATTTTGGTGCTGTCTGGATTCATGTTAGCAATTTCTATTTGATGGTCATGTTTTAAAACTACTGCCTGAATATCTCAAACGGTTCCAGATCATGTTAACATTTTTTCCAAAATAGCTAGTTACAGTTATCCTACCTGCCTGGTGTTCTGATAAGAGTGTGTTTTCACTCTGACCGAATTAAGCATTTTGACAGAGATATTTTATGTGAAATCTCTTCCCAAGGATCATGCAGATTACATATTTCTGCTTTTGTTATGTACAATAGAAAGGACCTCATTACGAGTTTGACGCTAAGTGGTAAAGTTGTCGATAATTCACTTACCGACAACTTTTCCACTAGGTCAAATTGCGGGTTTGGGCATGGAGTGGAGGATTTGCCTCCAGGAAAATCCTGCAGATAAATCCATCAACTCACTGCCGAAAAATCGGCAGAATTACTGCCACGGTAATTCCACCAAAAAAGCCCCATTGTGTCCAATGGACTCAAATTAAATGGGGTCTTACACCGCCACCACCACTTGTAATCCGGGGGTAATTCCACCAGACCAAGTGGCGGTAACAGTAATTAATTTGGGCAGTATGCTGGTGGATTTACAGCTGGTATACCGCCCAACTCATAATGAGACGCAAAGTACTTACTGACTCCCACCACATTGTCAGCTATATCCTGAATTGCGTCTCATATTTGGATTGTACAAGCTAAGAATGACAGCAGAGTATTTGTGTGTGCACTGATTTAGATTTAAATTTCCATTCATAAGGTGGTTTGAGTGTTTTGTCCCTTACCTGGTCCATTATCATTGAGCAGCAGTCATTTATTACGGTCGTGTCTTGTTATTTTATTGGAAAACTAAAGTGACACTTTTTTAATAAAACTGTATTACTTTTTAATGCTAATTTGCAGTAACAAGAGCATTTAAGTGTTGGGTGGGTAACCTCTTTATCATATAAATCTGAATTCTCATTTTCATTAGGGATTTCCCAAGGTATGTATTTTGAATTCCACACTGTCTTGGTCAAACCAGGAGCTCATTCAATCTGTAATAAAGGGTGAATATGAGGAGCCCCACTAGATGTGTACTCTTTCCACCAAACGTAGTGTGCTACCGGCCCTATAGGCAGACAAGAGGGATTTAGTATTACATTAAGCATTGCTAAAAATCTGTTATGGAAATACCTTCCCACATTTACAGGGTCCATATTAGAGAGTTCGTTTAGACCTCACCTGGGTATATTTGAAAGGCTTCCATTGGCTATTTTTAAAAACTCTATAGATTCTACTGAAGCATATTGCGGTCCCAGGTTGTAGCATGCAACTAAGTTCTGAGTAACATATACTTCAGTAGTTTTCTCTTGTCCCCACTTATTGGCTAATATGTTGGTTATGCTGCTGTCCAAAACGTGGTCTTTATCTGCTACTTGTTGAACTCATTTTTGAGGCAGTCATGTTTGTGAAACATTTTTCTTGTACCTATTATGTATGCTACTGGATAACATTATGTTGTCACTCTACTTCCGTGTAATTAATGAAACATAATCGCGGATCAATAGAAAACATGTGATTAGCATGGTATTGTGAAGCAGATATATGTTCTTGTTAATCATCATATCTCCTGCTATGACCGTTGGGGAATAGATGTTTCTCCTATAAAATCTTTCCATACACTTTCCATGATTTCTTGTGCATGTACCAATTTGCACATTTATCTATTTATGTGCATTCATAAAGTGAACAAACAGCCCGGCGGCATTGAGATGCTGTTACATGAAGTAAACTTAGTTACAGGTTGATGTGCCTCCTAGGGTGCATGGTGTGTTACATGAGCATACTTGGGTACATGGTGTGTTACATTTCATGTAGCAGCATAGCATATTACATTATACATAGTGTGGAGTATGTACAGCATATCAAGGTACTCTCCATATGGCTAAGATGGAGAGTGTGCAGATCAGGATGCATCGGACATTGCTAGCGAGATCATGGGAATAGCCATGTTTTGATGGCTTTGCGGAAGGCGAGGTGTGAGGGTTCCGATCTAAGGGTGAGCAGGAGGGCGTTCCATTGTCGGGCTGCAATGAAAGGGAAGCTTTCCCCTCCCCCTCTAGTATGCTTGACTAAAGGTACAGGAAGTAGGTTAGTGTAGGGTGTTCTGGTAGATCTGGCGGGGGTATATGAACTCTCTGAGACAGGTACAGTGGGGCTGTGTGGTGAATGCACCTGTGGGTAAGAGCGAGTGTTTTGAAGAGGATGTGTTCACGGACGGGCAACCAGTGGGCTTGTCGTCTGGCTTCAGAGATGTGTTATCTTTTTGGGAAGCCAATGGCGGTGCAGAGGGAATTGTTTTGAATGGTTTGTAGTTGGTCAAGCTTTCTTTTTCAGGTGCCTGTATTTCTATGGAATCACCCATTTGTTCACATGAGTGAAGTGGGCAAATTGTGTACTGCTTATATAAATTTTCACTGATAGTAAAGCATGTTTTTTTTTAAATGGTGGTTCACTTTCATGTCTATTATCTCCACCAACATGAAATGCATTTTAAATCTAAGCACATTCTATATTTATTATATGGATCCGTAAATGCAAGATCTCTTACATTATATTATGAAAGAGACGAGATATAAAAGGGAACACAGTGGGTGGCCATGCAGAAATAAAATACTGCCTATAATACAAAAAATGATATTAGAAGTCACCTTGGAGTTCCATGACCTTATAAAGGAACTCAGCCTTCATCCTCGCTCCTCTGTTTGGTCACAGAACACCTCGGTGACTTGCATTATACTCATAAAGTATGGCAGGAGGGACTTTGTCCTATATATATTGAAATGCTGTTAACATGTATTGAATGTATGTCATTGTGTATCATATTTTAGGAACATATGAGATCATAGAAATATGTTGTACTCCTCTCATCAGAAGAAACGATTGTGCTTTACATTTTCATATACTTCTTGTGCGAATATCGGATCTGTGTATTTTGCTGGCAAAAACAGTCTATTTTATTTGACTACTTTTCCATTACATACTATTTATTTATTTATTTTAATTCCTATAAAGCGCTGCTCACCCTAAGGCCTCAGAGCACATTACACAGAGACTCAAAAGAACAAACACCAGAATACTTCTATGCAATACTTTACTAATATTAATACAGTACTAATGTTTACAATTGTATTTCACAATCTTCACTTTACAGTCATTAATATCCAGAGCTTGTGGAACTGAGCGACCTTCCTGGGTCATCATCAACACCTCCCCTACCATTCATTTTAAGGCTATTATGACATATGTTTGCAAAGTACACAATATATTCTGTCTTCTTTCAGTCACACATAAAACGAAGTTAAAAGCCATCACAAACGTTGCAACTCTAATAATAGATTTACCTTTGAGGAATTGTGATTTCTTTTTTTTTTTTTACTACATAGTAATGGATACGTGGTATGAGAAAGGAAACCTTCAAAAATGATATGAAAAAGAAATAGATTTTAGCATTATGACATGTATTTACTTTCCTCTTAATTGTGTGTTATTGGTGTTGTGCAAACTATTTGTACGCTGAGTTTGAAATACTATATTTCTTTTTATACAGATGACAATTTATGCATTGTTTGGGGCAGTGGTAGCTCGTCCATAATGAGTGACAGGATCCTGACACACCACCAATTATGGAGGAGCTAAAGCTGGCCGCTTGTAAACCCGAGCACTCCCTCAACTGCAGTGTGCATCAGAGGAAGTGCTCATGGGACAGCTTTGTTATGGCTGACAAGTCTCTGAAGCTCTGTCGTGCAGGTCAGGCACGGGGACTCAGCTCAGGGAGTGGTGTTGTATTGACATCTCACCCTTCTTCCTTGTTCCTGCCTGCAGCTTGCATGGTGCAGGCCATCTAGAGCACTAGAGTGAGCAGGAATCTGAAGGTGAGGAGCTGGTGACAAGCAGGTAAGCACATTTTAAAATAAACAAAGGGGGTCATTCCGAGTTTGGAGGCAGCCATGGCTGCCTCCAAACTCGGGTCCGGGTCCATGGTGTCGGAATGAGGACTTACTGGGACATTCCGACCTATGCAGACCTGGTAAATCCCAATTTCGAAAACCATTCCCCATTCCCATTTGAGCCCCCATAGGGCTCAATGGGAATGGGGAAGGAGCTAATAACGGGCCTGCAAATTGTGGGCCCGTTATTAGCTCCATGGTCCCTTAACGGGTCCCGCTAAGGCCGGTGGTAAAACCAGCCGGCCCTGATGGGACCCGCTAAGGGACCTCTAAATAGGGCAGTAGGGGGTTAACAGCACCAGCATCCTTACCGGTGCCGTTAACCCCTACCGCCAGGGTCGGAATGACCCCGCGTATTTGTGTTTGTGTGTGTGTGTATGGCCTTGTGATTGTTAATGTGTTTGCATGTTAATGCATGTGCATTTGTGTATGTGTGCAGTGGGTGCATATGTACAGTGAATACATGAGTGTAGTTATATTAAAAGGTGCTGGCAGTGAGGTGGCTTTTCTTATCTAGTGACAGTCCCCAATCCAAGTGGCCCATGCTCCTCTAATCTATGTAATCTACGTACATGTTTGCCACTTTCCAGTTCTAACCTGGGACTGGACAGTGAGAAACACACACTATTATTCATTCAGAGAAAGGAGTTATTGAACATTCATACTTAGCTGTATTTTGTCAGAAGTGCTAGCTTTTATTTAACATTATGCATTATTACATCAATAGTGTAAGCCCTTGCCTTCACAAATCCACAACTCCTCTTCCTGGGTGGACAACAGTCAGGAGTAAGTTTAAAGAAATCAGCTGCACTGTGCATGGTACTATACGGGGTGCTGAAGAAACAGCAGGCACTGCTTCCAAAGGTTTTACATGGGGATACTGTCCAACATTGGTGCAGCCAGTATGGACTTGTGTTCTTGTGGAGCACATAGAATTGTACTGTATTATAAGCAAAGCAAATAGGAGCAGTGCTCATATGTAGGGGGTTCTTTGTAGCACCAAGTATGTATATATGTTTTCCCCATGGAATAGCTTTATGCTGGCATTATGGGCAAACCCAAAATGATGAGTTGTTTTAAATATGAATATTGAGCTACATTGGTGGAGTCAATATGGAAAAATGTTCTTCCAGTTGGCACTGCATATTACTGACAGCATGGGAAAGCATTGAGGGTGTATTTTCTTACATGGGGTTACCTTGGTGCAGCCAAATCAGTGGCATAACGTTTTGTATTGGCATTATGGGCAAACCCACCATGTTGAGCAGTCTTACATGGGCATGCTGGCTTACATTGGTGTAATTGGCATGAACATATTTTCTTAGAATGGCATTTCATGTTTACTGACATTATTGGCAAATCCAACATGACAAGAGTTCTTACATGTGCAGATTGAGCTACATTGTTGCAGTCAGTATGGAAATATTTTCTTACAATGGGCATTGCATATTACTGACAGTACGGCAAAGCAAATATGAGTTTTCTTATGTGGGTCAGGCGCTACAATGGTGTAGCCAGCATTGGCATGTTTTCCTACAGTGGTATGTGTGATGGTTTAGGTGTCTGATTTCCCTTTTCTCCCCCTTCTGTCCAGCTCTCCTCACCTGAACTGCCGGAATTACTGCTGGGATCCTGTAGCCGCCGTCGAGTAAGATAGTCCTTCTCCTTTTTTCGAAGTGCCTGCTTGTCACGGAGGGAGGCCACCTTGACTGCTGCTGGGAACAGCTGGCCGGGGACCTCCCTTCCGGGACTAAGCCGAAAATAGGGGAAAAAACCCCTGATGGGGAAAAAACCCTGGGACTCCTCAGGTTGTCAGCAAGGTAGTATTGTACGTGGCCGTGCAGGTGAGCAGGAGAAAGTAATAAGCAGGATCCGTGTTGGTTGCAGGAACAGCAAAGCAGCAGGAGGGTCCTACTGAGTGGAAGAATCCCCGAAACCCCTGCCAGCCAAGCAACTAGCGGGGCGAGGACCAGGAATGGGAGGAGGTCAGGAAAAAAAACACCGGCAAGGCACCGGCAAGGCAGTCCAGAGAGAAAGCAGAGGAACGAAGGAAAAAAGGGGCGGAGCCTATCCGCGAGGACGGAACCGCAGAGAACTGAAACAAAAGTCGCCGAGGCACGGTGACTACAGGGAAAACTGGAGGAGAGAGAGAAAAGAGAAAAAACGTACGCCGTGAAGGGGCGCGAGAGCAGAGCAGAGCAGAGCAGAGCAGACGGAAGCTGAAACGGGGTAGGAGCGAAGAACCAGGAAGCAACGAGGGCTTCCACTGGACAGTTGCAACGCAGGGACCGCTGGGCCGGGAAGGTAATTATACTCCCAGCGGCCCCGCGTCGTGAGGAGGAAGCGTGATGGACACAAAGGAGAGACTAGTGCCCTGCATACCTGTGTCCTAAGTTCCAACGCGGGAGAAGCCGCCAAGCGGAACGCCTGCGGGTGACAGTATGCCCCCTTCCAGACCGTATCACCCCCGGCTTCCCTGGGTGCAGGCGGTGAAATCTAGCAAGCAAACGAGGCGCATGCACCTGAGAAGCCGGTTCCCAAGAGTCCTCCGACTCCGGATAACCCTTCCAGGACAAAAGGTATTCCAACCTGCCTCGATAGAACCTAGAGTCCCTAATGTTGGAGACTTCATATTCTGCTTGAGTGGGGGTCTGTGATGGAGCAAGTCTGGGCACTGGTCTGTGATGGGAATCGAAATAGAAGTCTTTAAGGAGAGAGGAATGAAAGACTGGGTGAATGCGACTTAGAGAAGGCGGCAGCCGAAGACGGTAAGCCACAGGATTGATTTTGAGAAGAATGGGAAAAGGACCCAGATAACGAGGGGACAGTTTAGAGGGTCTTGTCCATTTGGGTAGAAACCGGGTGGACAGCCACACCTTGTCGCCTGGCTTCCAGTCCGGACATTCTTTGCGATGTTTATCCACTCCCATCTTAGATCGTCTCCTGCTGTTCTCCAAACTCTGTAATGCTGTGTCATGGGCATCCTTGATCTGATCTAACACCTCTTCGGCCGTCGGGGAATTGGTGAAACTGGGAATTTCAGGGAGAAAGGACTTAGGGTGAACCCCATAGGTACAAAAGAAAGGTGAAAGACCTATGGCAGAGTGTTTGGCATTGTTATACGAGAATTCTGCAGTAGGGAGTAGGGAAACCCAATTCTCCTGGTGTTGAGTGACGTAACATCTCAGATATAGTTCGAGAGTGGCATTAAGTCGTTCCGTCATCCCGTTGGACTGGGGATGAAAACCCGAAGAGAGTGCTCTCTCAATTCCTAAACGGGTACACAGGGCTGTCCAGAATCTCGAAGTGTATTGGCTTCCCCGGTCCGAGATGATCTTGTCGGGTAGACCGTGTAGCCTGAAAATGTCTCGTGCAAACACTTCAGCCATTTTGGTGGCTGTGGGAACCCCAGAAAGAGGGGAGAAGTGTGCCATCTTGGAGAAAGCGTCTACCGTGACCATGATGCAGGTACATGATCCAGATTCCGGGAGGTCTACAATGAAATCCGTAGAAACCAACCCCCAAGGGCGAGTAGGCATTTCAACTTGGGTAAGTAATCCCAACGGTTTCCCCGTCGGATATTTTGATCGGGCACAAATAGGACAGGTCTTCACAAAGTCTAGGGTGTCTCTCCTCACGGTGGGCCAGGAAAAGGTTCTCGAGATGAGCTCCAGAGTGTTGATTCCCCCGCGATGACCCGCAAGGCGGGATGTGTGACACCAATCCAGAATCTTCTTCCGCAGCGGGCCTTCCGGAATGTATAGACGTTTCTTGAAGAACAGCCAGCCGTCTTTCTCTTGATAAGGAGAAGTGGGGTGCAACGCAATTCGAGGAAGCTCTTGACTCACGGCGGTCTTAACCCCTTGTAGGAAAGTACTGACCTGGGCCAATATCCGATTGTGATGAAACATGGGTTCAGTGTCTAGTGAAGCCCTTTCCTTGCTGGAGTCCTTGCGAGATAGAGCGTCTGCCAGACGGTTAAGCGAACCGGGAATGTAAGAGATCTGAAAATCATATTGTGAGAAAAGATAGGCCCAACGAGCTTGCCTGGAATTTGAGCACTCCATTTCTTGGAGGGCTTTCAGGTTTTTGTGGTCAGTCCTGATGAGGAATGGATGCCTGGCCCCCATGAGTAAATGGCGCCATTCGTCACAAGCCAATTTCATAGCCAACAACTCCTTTTCTAGGACCGAATAATTCAATTGGCTAGGTGAGAGAGTCTTGGATAAGTAGGCTACTGGATGCTCCACACCGTTGACAGTCTGAAGTAGAACCGCTCCAATCGCGATTGCAGAAGCGTCAGTCTCCAGGATGAAGGGCAAAGTCTGATCTGGGTGATGGAGGATCGGAGCCGAGCAGAAAAGATGTTTGAGTAGTCTGAAACTGTTTTCGGTATCGGGCGACCAGTAGAACGGAGAGGCCTCTTTCTTGAGTAGGCGAGTGATGGGATATACTACTTCAGAGAAGTTGGGGATGAATCTTCTGTAATAATTGGAAAGTCCCAGAAACCTTTGCACCTCCCGGACAGATGTGGGTGCGGGCCATTCGAGGATGGCCTGAACCTTCCTCTGATCCATATCTATACCCTCTTCGGACAGCTGATAGCCCAGATACTGCACGGAAGGGACCGCGAATTTACACTTCTCAGCCTTCACTAACAGCTCGTTCTTTTGTAGACGTTCCAGGACTTGAGTGACATGCCCGATATGTTCTTGTAGGTTGGAGGAGTAGATAAGGATATCATCCAAATAGATGATGACGGAAGTAGAGAGCATGTCAGAAAACATTCTGTCCATAAATCTTTGGAACACAGCCGGGGCGTTAACTAGCCCGAATGGCATCACCTTATACTCATATAGACCGAATGGAGTGCGGAATGCCGTCTTCCATTCGTCACCCTGGGAGATTCTGAGCAGATGATAAGCGTTTCTGAGGTCAAGTTTTGTAAATATTCTGGCCCCTTGTACCGCCTCGATGATGTCGGAGATAAGTGGCATAGGATAACGATCACGGATCGTCACCTTGTTGAGACCTCTGTAATCGATACAGGGTCTCAGATCAGTAGAGTCTCTTTTTTTTATGAAAAACAGAGGAGCCCCTGCTGGGGATTTTGAAGGCTGAATCAACCCGTTCTTCATATTAGTGTCCAGATAGTGTCGTAACACAAGTTTCTCGGCCAGGGTAAGGGAGAACATTCTGCCAAAGGGAACTAGGGCATTGGGTACCAGATCTATAGTACAGTCTTCGGGCCGGTGAGGTGGCAGTATGGAGTGAAGGTTCTCCCGGAACACCTCAGAGTATTCTGAACAATAGTTGGGCAATGCAAACACTCTCACACAGTCCGAGGTATAGGCCGTAACGGATTCAGGGCCCTTCTGGCTCTTCGGAGAAAGACAATGTTCGGTGCAGTATGAAGAACCAAAGCTCAGCTGGTTCTTAGTCCAATCGATCTGGGGATTGTGTTTGCGAAGCCATGTGATTCCCAGTATGATCGGGAAATGTGCAGCCCGGATAATGTCGAATCTTACCACTTCTGAATGATGAAAAACTGTTAAGGACAGATCTTCAGTGGTATGGGTGATGAGTCCGGATGATAAGGGAGAGCCGTCGACTCCTTCTATCTTCTGTCCTTCCTTCCGGGGTATCCTGCGTAGACCGACCTGGTCTGCCCACAGGGTATCAACAAAGTTGCCGGCTGCTCCGCAGTCCAGTAACGCGAGAGTCTCCACCTTCTCGCCTTTTACCGTAAGAGTGGCAGTAACTACCATGAGTCTGGTATCTTCCTTGGGTTCAGAAGAAGAAACTGTAAGCGAAACATAGGGACGAGTAGAGAGAACTGGAAACCCCCGGACACTAGTCCCTATTGATGCCGAGGGTGCTCGTTTCCCTGCCTCTTGCTAGGCAATTCAGAACAATCCTTAAGAAGGTGTTGGTCTGACCCACAATAGGCACAAAGTCCCTTTTCCCTTCTTCGCCGTCTTTCGGCAGCAGTCAAAGGTGCTCTTGTGGCACCTATCTGCATGGGTTCTTCTGACGCGGCAGTGGAAGAGCGACGAGGGGGAGAGCATGCCCGAACATCCAGGGGGAATCCTGAGCCACGTTGTCTGCGTCTTTCTGTCTTCCTTTCTTGTAGACGATAGTCGATATGCAGTGCAGCCGTTAGTAGGTCCGAAAAAGTAGGCGAGCGAGTAGACCTGGCTAACTCGTCCTTAATTTCCTCTTTGAGACCCCTCCTGAAAATGGCATACTGTGCAGGTTCTGGCCAGCCAGCGCCAGAAGCTACTGTCTTAAAGGCCGAAATGTATGACAGGACATCCAAGGAACCCTGCTTGACGTCCAACAATTCTTCAGAAGCAGTGAATGATAATTCTGGGCGTTCGAATGTCTGTCTCAGAGAATTCTGAAATGCTGAGTAGTCTTGAAGTATGGCATTGTTGCTTATGACTAGGGGAGTAGCCCAAGTCAAAGCATTGCCGGTCATATTCGAGATTAGGAAGCCGACTTTAGCTTGATCCGTAGAGAAAGTGCGGGGTCGGAAAGTAAAGTAGACAGTACATGCCTCTAGGAATTCCTTCACCTTCTTGGGGGCACCGTCAAACTTTCCCGAGGATAGTATCGTAGGTGGTAGTTCTGGAGGAGGGGGTTCCCTGGCGGAAACCATTTGTCTAAGGAGGGCGTTCTCCGCCTTGACTCCCTGGAGTTCTTGAGACATAGCTTGGATCGCCTTCCAAAGCTCTTGCACTTGTCCCTCAGCGGACATCGTGTCTTTACTTGGCGTTGCAATCTGTGATGGTTTAGGTGTCTGATTTCCCTTTTCTCCCCCTTCTGTCCAGCTCTCCTCACCTGAACTGCCGGAATTACTGCTGGGATCCTGTAGCCGCCGTCGAGTAAGATAGTCCTTCTCCTTTTTTCGAAGTGCCTGCTTGTCACGGAGGGAGGCCACCTTGACTGCTGCTGGGAACAGCTGGCCGGGGACCTCCCTTCCGGGACTAAGCCGAAAATAGGGGAAAAAACCCCTGATGGGGAAAAAACCCTGGGACTCCTCAGGTTGTCAGCAAGGTAGTATTGTACGTGGCCGTGCAGGTGAGCAGGAGAAAGTAATAAGCAGGATCCGTGTTGGTTGCAGGAACAGCAAAGCAGCAGGAGGGTCCTACTGAGTGGAAGAATCCCCGAAACCCCTGCCAGCCAAGCAACTAGCGGGGCGAGGACCAGGAATGGGAGGAGGTCAGGAAAAAAAACACCGGCAAGGCACCGGCAAGGCAGTCCAGAGAGAAAGCAGAGGAACGAAGGAAAAAAGGGGCGGAGCCTATCCGCGAGGACGGAACCGCAGAGAACTGAAACAAAAGTCGCCGAGGCACGGTGACTACAGGGAAAACTGGAGGAGAGAGAGAAAAGAGAAAAAACGTACGCCGTGAAGGGGCGCGAGAGCAGAGCAGAGCAGAGCAGAGCAGACGGAAGCTGAAACGGGGTAGGAGCGAAGAACCAGGAAGCAACGAGGGCTTCCACTGGACAGTTGCAACGCAGGGACCGCTGGGCCGGGAAGGTAATTATACTCCCAGCGGCCCCGCGTCGTGAGGAGGAAGCGTGATGGACACAAAGGAGAGACTAGTGCCCTGCATACCTGTGTCCTAAGTTCCAACGCGGGAGAAGCCGCCAAGCGGAACGCCTGCGGGTGACAGTATGGCATGTTTACTGGCATTATGGGCAAAGCCAACGTGATGAGTGTTCTTATGTGGGTATACTAGGCTCCTATGGTGCAGCTAGTATGAGCACACTTTGTTGCAGTGGCATGTAATTGTAGTGGCGTTATGGGCAAAGTAACCATAATTAGTGTTTTTTAAGTGGGGGGCTTCATTTGTGTAGAAAGTCTGGACATGTTTTGTTACAGTGCCATCAAATGTTACTAGCATTATCTGCAAAGCCAGCATGATCTCACTACTTATGTGGGCATGCTGGCCTATATTGGTTCAGACAGTATTGACATGTTTTCTTACAGTTGCATGCCATGTATTCTGGCATCAAGGGTAAAGCCAACATGAGGATTGTTCATACATGGGCATACTTGTCTACAGATATGCAGCTAGTATGGGCATGCTTTCTTGCATTGGTATGGCATTTTTACTGGAATTATGGGCAAAGGCCACACAATGAATGTTAGATGGCCAGACTGACCTACATTAGTGCTGCCAGTATGGACATGTTTTCCTACATTGGCATCGCAATCTTTTCTGAAATTATGGGCAAAGTCAATAGGAGTATGTTATTTTATAGGGATACTGACATATTTTGGCAGAGCCAGCATGGACACTAATCTAATACTCTCATATATTGTTCTCTAAGTGTTGTGATTAGGCTATGTCCCTGTTAATATGTAATAGAGCTTACCTTACAGGGTACAGATGTCAGTTGCTGGAAGCTGCTGCGACATGGCGTTGGTGTAATGAAGCTTGGTTAATGTAAATGGTGTACTGCCCATCATTTGTCTAACACATCATAAAAATGTGCTGGAAAACGCCCCCCATGCCCTTTGGTGACTTGACATCTACTCATGTCTTACCCTACCGCACAACTGTAACCCGTTTGTTTTTTTACACATTTTTAACAAAAAGTGTCCTGGAAAATGCACCATTTCAACTCCTTATTTTAAAAATGTTTTAGGGGCGGATCTCGTGATTAATATCGCTTTTTTATTTGGGGGTACCTTGCTGCACTCGGTCACCCAAGTACATTCATGGGAAATGATTACGCCCCTGCAAATAAAATAACGCCCAGCCACCACTGGTTTGAAGAGCAGAAAAAAAACTAAGCCTGCAAAATATTAAATCATCATTATTATAAAATGAGTAAGGTTTGTTTATTTTCACTTTGCCTACTTTAATATATAGTCTAATAACTACTGCAGAACTGAAATTGGTAGCGGGCTCCACGTAAAGAAGGCATTCTCGTGCAAATGACTTAGTGCTGTTTTTTTTAAATAATGGTTTATTTTGCATATGTGTAGATTTTTCATAGACTTCATAGTTCAATAATTGAATTATCTGATTATTTTGTAGTTTAAACCTTATATTCGTGCCTGAAAGAAGAATTGTTGATAAACTACTCAAAAAGAAGACACATTGAATCAAAATCACATTATGTATTCTTTTAGACAGTGGACATTGATATGATATGATAAGGCATTTATAACGAGCCTATACACAAGTGTTTCATTGTCATGTTATGTTTTAACTGCACTCAAATCGACACATGAAGCTCAAATGTTTTTCTCTAAATCGCTTGCTTACGCTGCATCCTGTTTATGGTTTTTGGGGTTGTCTCCTCTTCCAGTGGCCATAGCAGTTAAGTGCTCTTGTTCTCTGGTCTTCCTTGTTTCCCTGTAATTAAAATGCCTGATGTTTGTCGGGTTATGTGAATGCATATTTTTAATAGATCTAAGAAATTTCATAGCAATATTTGTTTTTTAAAACAATATTCATGTCACACTTATTTTTTCAAAATAAAATGACATTAACATAAATGTTATTTGAATCATGTCATGATGTGTGATCCTATGGTCATATATTTTATAAATCTGTACATGTTTTCAAATGTATGAGTGGGTAATAATATATGAATGTATGCTACTGTATTCACATTTCTAATGTGGGCTTAATCTTTTGAAAACATATGTAATAAACACCTGTATATTTTATGACTGTATATCAAAATAAAAATTAGATTTTTTCAAAACACCTTACAATCTTGATTTTTTTTTTTAAATGTGCAAAGATGTGCATAACTTACATACCACAAACACTGTACAGTCAGTATTTTATAAATGCACATACATTACATATAGAGCAACTATGTTCCACTATCAGTGTGATGAATCTTAACAATTTTGCAGGGAAATACACCTCTTGGGGAGTAGATGTGACCTTGAAGGACCGTTATGTGGGGCGTAGTTCATGAAGTCCTCAGGCACATATTGGTCATACCATATCTCTTCATATGTGTAAATAAAAAATACACACATCGTTAACATAAACATGTATCCTTAAGCATGTTATCAAGCGTTCAAAAGGTTAACACAAATGTGCAATTTCTAACTTGTTCGACCTATTTACATACATAAAAGTTAAATTAATATAATTACAATATTCTCAATGTCCCTTTCTTGAGTGCTGTCCTTACTGCAATTAGACATGGGTTGGGCTGACAAAGGCTGAAATGGGGTGGGGCCATGCATTGATGCAGTGTGGGAATGCAGAGGTGTCACTGATGTCAATGTGAGTATGTACTTAAGTAGCTCGTAAATCACAAAGACATCACAAGGCCAGCATTTTATGAGGGTGTCTGTTTATCTGTATAGTCAACCGATACAATATGCTATGCATTTGTATTTAAAGCAGTTCCAATGTAGTGTACATATCATTTCTTGAAATATGCTCTTTTGGCTTTCCAGATTGCTGCACTTTGAACCATCAATGATATCTCTAATTAAACATAATGGAAAGCAATTTAGGTGAAGTATTGCAGTCACTCAGATTCCTTTTTTTATTCTAGGTTTTGTAAATTGTTGGTGTTGCTTGTAGGTTTTGTATATGGACTTTTCATTAAGAGGTGACATGCATTGTGTATATAAAGTTCATGTATGTATATTTGTTGTATTTGTATCTTTTATGCTATTAACATAATGTGGAGAAGTTGAGAAATCATACTTCAGAGGGAATTTTGTGTTGGTAGCATATTGCCATAAAATACATGGCATAAGATGTGACTGTGCATTCCTTCAAATATGTCCACGGGGTAATCAGTGTGTATGTATGTGAAACCACAAGAAGTGTAATGTATTTTGTTAATACTCAGATGAAATAAAGAACAGGGTATGTAGGTTAATATAATTATGACATTTTATAGGTCAGAAAATGTATGCAGAACCTTGCCAAGTGGTAATGTATACAAAAACGTGTCTATACCTTTACTTTGTGCTTCATTATTATATAGGTCATATGCTACAATAAAGGTCATACTTTTTGTTTAAATATTTAGGCAGATGGAATCTATTTAATTTGTGTTTTTCTGTGCAGTAATGTGTGTTAGTGTTTGACCATGAAATGTTTGCAAGTGCTGAATATACATCTCATAGCAGCAAGTAATTACATTTCCTCTCAATGGTAAAGGAATTGATAAAAGTGCACACGATGTAAATGTGGCTGCTGTTCCTTTTTCCATTTGTATTAGACTTTCATGTTTCACTTATGTACTTCATTTTGGACTTGTACAACATTTAAACAGTGTAATTTGTACTCTGTATGATTGTTATCTTCCTCAATAATACATGCTTCATTACAAATCTTCCCTCATCCCAAATTCTCGAGCGGCAGAGGGTTAAAAAAAGTAGAATGTATGCTTCATATGCTGCAATGAAGCTTATAGGGTGTGTTTCATAAGTAAAGGAAATGAAATATGTTTCTTTTGGTTACTCTACTTTTGATACCAGGAGCTAACTATGTTCCATTCTAACATTTCATGATGTAATATAAAAAGAAAATCGAAAGTGAAAGCAGTTTGTTTCTTTCTTTAAATATAGATTCAAGTGGCCAGGGATCACATTTGGTTATTTGGAGATTCACTGAGACAGAAAGAGCATGAAAGTCCACTTAAGTCTGGAGGAAAAACAGAGGAAAAACAAACTTGGATGTACCAAATGTTGACATAAAATAGCATGGATTTCGAGGAGCAAGGTGAGAGACTATAACGTCCTTTGTAAATGATAACATTTCAAATCATGGGATGGCACCAGATATTGTACTACTTCATGTCAGAACCAACAATCTGGGATAAGCAAACGGCAAAGCCTTGTTAAGAGTAATGCACTAGGGCATAATAATACACTTCCTGGATGTCATATTTTTTTCCAACAAGTATGCAGCAGAAACATTGGGCGTACGCAACATTTTAAAATTGTAATATGACAGTAACAGTAATAAGTTATCCATTCCATATAACACCTTATTTTTTCCTTTTTGTTTATTGTGTCATGAAAGTGAACATTTTGCAACAGAATTAGTGTAATTGGCATTTAAAATTCATTTGTCTTCATTGTAAAAGGGATTATGGGCTATTAGTGAAAATCGAAGATATCCCTTTCAAACTGGCTATGTTGAGGGGCTTGGGTCCTCTATTAACATTAACACACTCAATGCTATTAAATCATCTTACGCAACAAGATGCCAACCCCTGTACTCGGCCTTTGTAGACTTTCGAGTCGCTTTCGACTCTGTGGACCGACAATTATTAATTTATACATTGCTGAAATTTGGCTGCCCACAATCTCTTATTTCACTTATAAAACTCCTGCACACAAATTCAACAATGCAGGTCAAATTGAATTTGAGTGGATTTCTATCGGAGATAATCCACATTAAACACAGCCTTAAGCAAGGGTGCATTCTAGCCTCAACTATGTTTAATGTATTCATCCTTGACATGGAATTTGAATTTCTGAAGGTAACAAATGATGCCCCAAAGTTGGGTAACCAGGTCATCGCATGGCTTCTCTATGTGGATGACCTGGTTCTCATTTCACAAACTCCAAGTGGCTTGCAGTCTCTGCTTAACCAACTAGAAACATTTGCTGCCAAAAATAATCTAACGTTTAATTTGGAGAAAACCCAAATCATGGAATTGGGGAAAAGGAAATCGAACCAATCCAAACATTATGAGTGGGTCCTTCAGAACCAAAAACTCGCCATAGTCAACGATTATAAATATCTTGGTGTTGCATTCAGCAACTCTCCTGCCAATACTCCTCATAAAGCTAGTATAACTGGTAAACTTTCTACTTTAATTTCTCAGGCCAAGGTTCTTCAGGCTAAGTTTGGCCAATTTTCTTGTGCTCATGTACTAACCTTTTTCTAACAGAAAGTTATCCCCATTATTACCTAAGGTGCTGAAACTTGGCTTCCTGAAAAGCAACTGTATTGGGATAGAGCAGAGGCTCAAATTTTGGAAAAAAGTGCTCAAACTTCCCAACTCAACACCAACAGCTCTCTTGTGATTTGAATTGGGCATTTTATCAATCCACATTCAAGTTTCATGGAAGAGATGCTGTCTCTTTCGAAAATGTCTATTGGGCCTTGCCACGAATAATTTGCTTTCAATATTGGCTAATTATCTACTGTTGTCCCCCCACTCCTTTCCATCTATTTGGAGAGACAGTGTACTTTCTGACTTATCTGAAGCGAACATTTGTTAGATCTTCTGCTTAATAATCCAACAAAATCTAAAATTAAGCTATACCAACTGGATTGGCATGGCACCCAACAGAAATACCTATTGCTAAGAGATTTTGATTGACAAAACATTTTATGACCAAAAGAAGGTCTAACAGCTGACTATCTATTGAAGGGTCCGTCAAATGCACTCAGAAGTCAAATTCTAAGATTTCGTATGAATCTATGGCCAACTAACCAAATCTTATTGAGAATGGGACTAATCCATCTTGATGCCTCGTAATGTCGATGCTGCAAAATTGCTGGAATGGAAGAGACATTAAAACACCTACTAATTGTGTGTGTTGCTTTGAGGAAGCAAAGGAAAACTGTTTTACACAAGTTAACTCAAACACATTACCTGATGCGCTCAGATGATGAATTGTGGAATTCATTATTTGCTACTCCTAAAATTTCAATAAGAATAGCCACTATGCAGTTTTTAAGCTCAGTATTGTCCATAGATTGATTATGTATTAATCAAGTTGATTATAGTGCATTTAAAAATAACATGTAGTCACCTAAGATTATTTTATTTTGGACTGCTAGATTTTATATGCTTACATTTTAGTTTGCATGTGCCTTATGCTTTGGACTAAGTTTGTCAAGCTATTTATATGTTGATTTGATACTTTTTTGTTGTTTCTTTTTTGTCTTCCTGATGTGTTATGATGTGATTTGTAATTTAAAGCATTTTTGTTTTGAAAGGTTAATGTCATTTAGCCAATCAAAATAAATACAAAAAAAAGGATTATTGAAATAACAGTTTTGAATGAGCCATGTTTATTTTGATAATACAAACAGAGGATATTATTATGTATTTCAGCTAATGTTATTAATGCCCCAGAGAAGACTTCCATTTCGATATCAGGAGACTCATGGATCCACTCACTGTGCTGCAGAGACAATACCTCCCCAAAGCGGTTCTTAAACCGAATGAGGATTACTTAGTTTGGCTTTCCCAGAACACATTGGTATGACATCATTCTATTTGTATCCTGTTCATTTTTAAGCACTAGAGAAGTTCCAATGTCAATATACTCCATAGAAATGTAGGATTACCTTCAACACATGGATGGTGAAGAGGTGCTCAGCATGATCCATCAGGACTTAATTGATCGGATGCATATGTACCCTAAAGATGCACAGAGTGTTTTCAAGTATTGCTGCAAGAAGAACATGGCTGAATACAACTTTAAATAAAATAATTGTTGTTTCAACAGTGATCATGCACACAGTAAGTGATATATTATGAAAATTCTGTGTCATCAAAGCATGCGATTTGAATTGGGCATTTTATCAATCCACATTCAAGTTTCGTGTAAGAGATGCTGTCGCTTTCTAAAATGTCTATTGGGCCTTGCCACAAATAATTTGCTTTCAATATTGGCTAATTATCTACTGTTGTCCCCACACTCCTTTCCAGCTAGTTGGAGAGACAGTGTACTTTCTGACTTATCTGAAGTGAACATTTCGTTAGATATTTGCTTAATCCAACAAAAGCTAAACTTAAGCTATACCAACTAGATTGGCATTGCACCCAACAGAAATGCTTATTGCTAAGAGATTTTGATAGACCTTCTTTTGGTCATAAAAAGTTTTGTCAAAAAGCTGACTATCTATTGAAGTGTCCGTCAAATGCACTCATAAGTCAAATTCTAAGATTTTGTATGAATCTATGGCCAACTAACCAAATCTTATTGAGAATGGGACTAATCCATCTTGATGCCTCGTATTGTCGATGCTGCAAAATTGCTGGAATGGAAGAGACATTAAAACACCTACTAGTTGTGTGTGTTGCTTTGAGGAAGCAAAGGAAAACTGTTTTACACAAGTTAACTCAAACACATTACCTGATGCGCTCAGATGATGAATTGTGGAATTAATTATTTGCTACTCCTCAAATTTCAATAAAAATAGCCACTATGCAGTTTTTAAGATCAGTATTGTCCATAGATTGATTATGTATTAATCAAGTTGATTATAGTGTATTTAAAAATAACATGTAGTCACTTAAGATTATTTTATTTTGGACTGCTAGATTTGATATGCTTAAGTTTCAGTTTGTATGTGGCGTATGCTTTGGACTAAGTTTGTCAAGCTATTTATATGTTGATTTTGTTCCTTTTTTTGTTTCTTTTGTCTCTTCCTGATGTGTTATGATGTGATTTGTAATTTAAAGCATTTTTGTTTGGAAAGGTTAATGTAATTTAGCCAACCAAAATAAATACAAAAAAAAGGGATTATTGAAATAACAGTTTTGAATGAGCCATGTTTATTTTGATAATACAAACAGAGGATATTATTATGTATTTCAGCTTATGTTATTAATGCATCAGAGAAGACTTCCATTTGGATATCAGGAGACGCATGGATCCACTCACTGTGCTGCAGAGACAATACCTCCCCAAAACGGTTCTTAAACCGAATGAGGATTACTTAGTTTGGCTTTCCCAGAACACATTGGTATGACATCATTCTATTTTTATCCTGTTCATTTTTAAGCACTAGAGAAGTTTCAATTTCAATAATACTCCATAGAAATGTAGGATTACCTTCAACACATGGGTGGCGAAGAGGTGCTCAGCATGATCCATCAGGACTTAATTGATTGGATGCATATGTACCCTAAAGATCCACACAGTGTTTTCAAGTATTGCTGCAAAAAGAACATGGCTCAATACAACCTTTAATACAATAATTGTTGTTTCAACAGAGATCATGCACACAGTAAGTGATATATTATGAAAATGCTGTGTCATCAAAGCATGGCAGTTATTGAACAGCAAAACATTTGCTCAACTAATGCACATTACTTTAGGTCTCATGGTATAAATGTATCTGATGCTAAAAGTTTATTCCAAAACATATATCATATATGGTGTAGATTGACATGTAGTACACTGTGCTTGATTACATTTATTTTGTTAAAGTTACTATGCTAAAAATTAATTATATATATATATATATATATATATATATATATATATATATATATATATATATATATATATATATATATATTATTGTCCTACCCCACTTGTTGCACACATGTACCATGTTTGGAGTTGTACATTGTTGTTCGCTGAATATATTTTCATAAATGATTACAATTTACATTAACCTGGCCTGCAAGTGCTTTGTTATGGCATTCCCTTATTATTATTATTATTATTATTATTATTGTATTTATTGAGCGCTGACCTGACTTCGAGAAGCAATGGAGCACTTTACAGAGGTATACAACAGTAGAGATCCATAATAAGCATGTATTAGTATGTTTAGCATTTGTGGAAAAGGGAACTGTAGCACTCATCACGGATTTTCAGAGGTTTTCAAAAAGATTGCCACTGCCTTCTTAAATGCCATAGGAACTTACCCAAAAGTTTGATTCTATGCACATTAGTGATTAGTGCATGTATTATTGTATGTCCTCCTATATTCCCATGGCATTGGGGGAAAGGAACAACACCAACATGGGTGTGCAGCAGCCTTCATCAGAAGCACTCATCGCATGTATGCTGATATGCAAAGATGTGATTGTTGTATACATTACATTTATAGAAATATGCATTTTGTAGTATATGCTGTACATTTGCATACACTATATGCAACATTCCACATAGGATGTAGGTTCCTTGTCCAATATGATGAAGGTACAGCCTGGGGTTGAAAAGAATAAAGAGAATTTTTATTTGGACACTGTTTAACTGCCCCGAGAGACATTTCCTTTGACATTTTTCCAGAGCACTGACCACGCCTTGAAGGAGAGCCATACTGCCAACTTAAGGTCACTTCACACTTCTATTATTATGGCCTAATTTTCAGTAATCCCCAATAAATCTTTGTTACATATATTCATTTTTGGCCATTTATGTCAAAGTCAGTCACATGACACTTCCCAGCTTGCCCAACTATCAAATCCTGGTCAAATCACTTTACACTTATTTTACTTAGATGAGCAAATGTGGGTCTCCTAGAAGTGATTCATATAGTTGTGTGGTAAAAAAGCCACACTGTCATGCCTGGTTTAACATTTTAACATAAAACAGTGTTTCACTGTATATACAAATAGTATTGACCATCCTATAGCCCATGAACGTTTGTGATTATGTGTGAGATACAGGAACAGCAAACATTATACATATATAGCTGTTTCATTTAACATGACATAATCAAGAGACTGTTTTCAACTCACCATGCTCCCCTTTTTAGTTGGCTACTCAACATAGCTTATTGGGGGAAATCTCAGAACCATTACCCACATATGACATACGCCCCTTCTGAGGTTCCCAGATCCTAGACTGTTTTCTCTATTCACAATGGCCTCGAATACTGCCAAAACTTCAAAAGATAAAAATGCATGCATTATATGGATATCCGAATGTGGGGGCTGTTAGCCCTACTTGGGGGCTACAGAGATCTACAAAGGTAATGTAGCAGATCAGTACAGCGCATAGCAGAATATCAAGATGTGGGAAATATTTGAAAACCATTTCCTCCAGTTTTGATTTGTGCCCCCCACACTGGAAAGGGGATGTGAAGAGCAGATCAAAAATCCACAAAATGTCTCTTGTAAAAGCAAAACCTATCAACATAAAGAAAGTCGCAGGACCTTCGCTTCGTTAGCTGTTCCTGATGGCTACACGATATCTAGACAAGATAGAGATGGAACCTGAGGCGGAGGCATCGCTATCATATCCAAAGTAAGTCTATTACTGAGACTAGCCCCTCCACAAACTATGCAATCATGTGAAATCCTCATGGCCAAACTCGCCCTCTCCAACTCTCAGTCACTCACTATTCACCTAATCTATAGACCTCCCGGTCCTCTTGGGACATTCGAGGAGGACTTGTACAGCATACTAGCCAACAACCTCAAAACAACCACCCAATTACTATTAGTAGGTGATTTTAACTTAGGCTGCAATGACCCTGCTGACAAGCATGCCCACGAAATAGCCAGCATCATTACTACATTAGGACTATCACAAAAAACTAACAACACCCATATCAAGGGGAGAACCCTAGACTGGGTTGCCGATTACAACTGTACAGCCTCCATCACCTCCATCTCGCCACTAGCATGGACAGACCACTCCCTAGTGTCCTTCACCTTATCTACTACTAGAGCACCCCCTATGGCACCCCACACTGCCCCACCTTGCCCAACTAGAAAAAGAAAGAATATCACTATGGACAAAGTGATCCCTGCCATTCTCCCCACCCTAAACTCATTGCCTGACAACCTAGACCCCGATTCATTGGTCCATGAATACAACAAAATCATGCTCACCACTTTCAATAAGATCGCACCACTTAAACTTAGACCAAGTAAACCTAAAGCCCACCTAATCAAGTGGTTCACTCCACAATTAAAAGACCTTCACCTCCAAAAAAGAAAATCCGAAACCACTTGGAGGCTATGCCCATCCAATGAAAATAAAAGCAGACTTGCTAAAATCTCCATGCAACATAAAAATGAAATCTGTCTGGCCAAACAAAACTCCTATAACGAACGCATCTCCAACTCCAACTCAAGTATGAGGGAACTCTTCACCATACTTACCTGACATCTGCACCAAACATAAAACCTGGTGTACAGACATTCAAAATGCCCTAGCCAATAAAGTAAAGACACTTCAAAACAAAAGTTACCAAAAAAAAAATTCCTTCAATTTACAGCACCCCCTAATACCCGTTGCCCCAGCGGCACATCCAATGCCCAGGTCACTAGATTCTGCTTCACCAAAAAATCGGTCCTAGAGGTCGAGAAAGTTATACTATCTCTCAAACATTCCAATTGCAAAGTTGACCATTGCCCAGCCCAAATTATAAAAGACCCGCCAGCGATTTGTCCCCATTCATATCCAAATTGATGAATGCCCCCTTCACTTCTGGCACCATCCCTTCCAACCTGAAACAATCCTGGGTACTCCCCCTACTAAAGAAATAGACCTTAGACCCACTCATACCCACCAATTACCGTCCTATTTCGGCGGTACCATTCCTCCTCAAAATACTGGACAAAGTTGCATACTTACAGATCCGAACATTTCTTGAAACACACAAGCTCCTGGGAGTAAGACAATCTGGCTTTCACCCACTTCATGGGACGGAAACTGTCCTTATCGATGTAAAAACACAGATTGATGAGCTGAGAGACAAATGCAAGACAGCCCTCCTCCTACTCTTAGATCTCTCCGCTGCATTTGATCTTGTGGATCATAAGGTCCTGTGCAATCACTTGGACTCTGCAGCTCACTTTTCCACAGAAGCTATCAAATGGATTGAATCCTTCCTAAGTGACAGAACCATGAGGGTCTTCTCTCCATCAGCAGCAGCAGACCCAGTACCTATCATGTGTGGTGTACCCCGAGGCTCCTGCGTTTCCCCCACTCTGTTCAATATATTCACCAAACCTGTGCTCGATGATCTGGACCTTCTGGGTATCACCTACACTAACTTTGCAGATGATACACAGATTCTCCTCCCTCTTTCTGGGGATTATGTCAAGGATTTGGCGCTGGTGAACAGGGTCTATCTCATCATCCAAGCATGGATGGCCCACACAGACTTTGCCTGAATGAAGAGAAGACAGAGCTGATAATTTCGGGTACCCACTCCAACCTTAATAAACTAGATCATGAATACTCTTCATTTACTATAGACGGAAATATCATCAAAGTAACCAAAGAGGTTTCTACCTCGACTCAACTATGTCCTTTGACAAACAAGTGAAGTCACTGGCTTCCACTACCGCCTACACTTGTAAGCTTATCAGGGCATGTAAGCCATTTCTTTCAAATGACAGCTGTATGACTGAAGCCAGAGCACTAGTATTATCGAGATTAGATTATTGCAATGCTCTATAGAGCGAAGCTAATAAATCTATTGTCCAGAGGCTACAAACTCTGCAAAATAATGCCTTAAAATCAGCATTAGGCATCAACAAAAGAGAGCATATCTCATCTACTGGAAGGCATTATAAATGGCTCTCCACTCATAATAAAATCCTGCTAAAAACTGCCTCCTTGACCCACAAAGCACTAAACAATGCTGCCCCAAGTTACCTGTTAGATATATTAAACAGAAAAACGACTCTCAGACCAATTAGAGTTGGCAATACCAACTGTCTGATGGTTCCCAGATTTAGACTCACCAAAATTAGTGGTAACTGCTTCCCGGTGAAGGCGGCTACACTTTGGAACTCCTTGCCACATGAGCTCAGAGCTGACCAACCATACCTACACTTTAGAAAAAACGATATCAACCTACTCAGTTGCACCGATCATTAGTTTATATTAGTCTTGCATTGCATTTGACTACTTTGTAAATATACTGCAAATAATATATTGTAAATATATATGACCTCTCGAACCTTACCTACTATAATATGTACATCCGTACCTATACCTTGCTCTGTATTCTCATCTGTAACGAAATTGTATTCTATGGGCCTCATTACAACCCGGGCGGTAAGTGAATAACGATGCTGGTAAAGGATTACCGGCATCGCTTACCGCTCTGGCCGATTATGACTCGATAAAGCGTTATTAGCGGCACCGTAATTAACAGTGCCTCTAAAAGCGCCAAGTGCACGGGCACGCGACTACCCATGCTGCAAATACCGGCATGGCGCAAACAGGGGAACATTACGAGTCACGCGGACATGCAAATAACGCCTTAGTGAAGGCGGTAAAGTAGCTTACCTCCATGGTACAAATACCGACATCGCGGACCACCCGTAAACGGCCATGTGCAGTGTTCCCAACTGCCACATGTGCACACAATCAGCACAGGTGGAGGCAATACAGACTGGGCCAGCAGAAAAGGAGCACACCCCACCCCTTCCCACACCCAGTCACACTCCACAATGATTCCAATACTACTAGTTATGCAGGGGCTGGAGGACTTGATTGCAGTGGAAGTGCTACTACAACAACAACAACAACAACAGGCAGCACAGAGGAGACGCAGGATGAGAAGGAGGGCAAGGCAGGGCCAGCATGCCCCACCAGTGCAGCCAATGGCACCACGCAGGCAGCCCCCAATTCCACGCATCAGAGCCAGTCCATTCAACCTAACCCCTGAGCAGATCCACACCCTGTACCGTCTGGACCGGGACACCATCACCACCATTGTGGACATGATACATGACGACATTGTCAGTCTGATTGAAACACGCACCACCATCCCACCCCTACTGAAGGTAGGGTCTGTGCTCCACTTCCTGGCCACAGGCACCTACCAGCACACAGTGGGGCACATGCATGGCATTTCACAACCATTATTCTCACGTACGCTGAACCAAGTGCTTGATGCCCTCCTCAAGCACACAGATGACCACATTTCCTTACCACGGTCTGCCCAGGAGATCTCAAACACCAAAGTAGGTTTTCATTCACTGGCCGGCATCTCTGGTTGCATTGGCGCCATCGACTGCACCCATGTGGAATTGGTGGTCCCACATGCCATGGAGGTAGCGTACCACAACCGTAAGATATACCACTCAATCAATGTGCAAATGGTATGTGACTCAAACAGGATCATCACACATTGTTGTACCCGATTCCCCGGATCAACCCATGATTCAATGCTCCTGCGGAACTCCACGATACCACGCTACATGGAGCGACAAGCAGGGCAGAGATCCTGGCTTCTCGGTGAGTCGCATGTTAGACCCATGGAAATGTGATGTGGGTAGGTGATTGGGGTATAGATGCATACTTCACCTGGCTGAGATGGGGGGGGTAGAGATGCATACTTCACCTGGCTGAGATCGGAGGGGGGAAGAGATGCATACTTCACCTGGCTGCGAGTGCCAGAGGGAATGGACCATGCTCATACCCCAAAGCAGCCCAGACTGGACCTAACACCTGACCACATAATGCAAGATGTAAGCAGCCCTACCATATAAATGAAGCAGTGTCACAACCATTCCACAGCCATCTGCATGTGCACTGTACCAAATCAGATCGCATCCCCCTCAACACAATGCAGCTACAAGCAATGACTATAGCTAATACACAGCACCAAACACCATCAACTGAAAGGACAGTCCCCCATTAATGCGTACAAAGGAGTCACATGAGGGCCAAATACATCAATACACCACTACACTGACACAGAGGGCCAACTGAATTGCATGACACCATTTGTTGTGCGTAGTGAGACCATCATAAGGCTGACATCAACGGTGCCAGGATGAAAGCATACAAATTACTGGACATCTGCCAGATCACAGAAACAACTGCCGTAGACTAACACAGTGCATGCGCACTCACAAGAACTGGACCACCCTGCGCCCACTAGTTGATGGCACGCACACCAGTCCATTAGAGGAATACACACATAGCAGTCACATCGTGTGCCTGCATTCATGCATGGAAATGGGGTTGAAACTAACAAATAAATGCATGCTATGGTGTCACTTAATGAGGTCCCATATGATGTGATGACTTACACATATACATTGTTGCCCACATGCAGGTGATGCAGGCTATCCCTTGAAGAGGTGGCTCCTTACCCCAGTGCGGAACCCACAGAACAGGCATGAGGAGGACTATAATCGTGCACATACACGTACCCGTGTGGTGATTGAGCAGACATTTGGCCTATTGAAGGCACGGTCTGGTGGGCACTCCTGTACAGCCATGAGAAGGTGGCCAAGATCGTCATGGCATGTGTCATGCTACACAATATGTGCATCAGACTGAATGTGCCCCTACCCCCTGACGCTGAACTGCAATGACCTGACGATGAGGATGAGGAGGGTGCGGATGGAGCAGCACCTCAGGGAGCAGCGATGCACAGGAGGGACATGACATGCGTCGGACTCTGATCAACCAATGTTTCTAGCACTCATGGATGGGGAGTGTGACATGGAGATGGCACTCAGGGCACTGGGCGTGTCAGGGACATGGACACTGTAGACTGTTCAGCAATAAAGCACACATACGCAATAAGCAATGTCCACACATGTGAATTATGAGTTACCAAAATGTGTATTGAAGATTTATGACGAAGTGAACAAGCCCTCCCCCCACACATCCTCTCCCCCTCCCCCCTCAACTCCCCCCACACACATTTCTCCCCCCTCCCACCTCAACTCCCCCGCACACCCTCTCCCCCTCAACTCCCCCACACACCCTCTACCCCCCTCAACTCCCCCACACACCCTCTCCTCCCTCCCCCCTCAACCCCTCCCCATGCTTTGCAGTAGGCTGCACCAGTGGTCGCATGTATGTGCCTACTGGCCTCCCCCTCTTCCAGTACCAGGTGCCCCCCTGTCGGATCTCTGCAGGTTCCTGTCAGACCTCCGCACGGGGCCAGTCCTGGTTGAACTAGCAGTTGATGATGTACCCGCTTGTTCAGATAACTGTGTTGGATGCATGGCCTGCATCGCTGCCACCATCTCACTGAGGACGTGCCGCACCACTGCCAATTCGTCACAAATGTCCTTAGAGGATGACTCTATGGCTGATTTCAAAGACGCAGCACATTCCCGGATGTCATCCCTTACACCCACACATTCAGTTTTGTGCTGCGTCAACAGGCCAGTGAGCTCCTGCTGGCGCCTCTGAATGTCCTGGATCCCCTCTTGGGTGGTTGGGGCTGCGGTGGATCTTTGAGGGGTTTCAAAAACACTATGTTCCTCGGGCACAGTTGGTGTGGTGCTGGGAGTTGCAGGCCGTGATTGATCGGAGACTGTCCGTGCATGCGGGTGTCGCGCATGCTGCATGGTGACAGTTGTGGGGAATGCAGGGGCCTGTGGTGGGAGTTGCAACATGCAGCTGATCCTCTTCCTCATCATCTGAGACTGCTGCTGTGGCAGCTGTCTCGCCCACTGTGCTGCTTGCAGCCGATGCAGTCCCTTCTGCCGCTGCCACTTGGGTGCTGGTGGCTGTTGTGGGCGCTGCAGTGGTGGCCGTAGAGCACATTGGTGCTGGGGCCTGTGTTGTTGTCTTGGCCTTCCGATGTGGTGCCGGTTGGCCTATGCCCCTTGAAGTGGAGGGGCGGTGTTGTCCCTCCTTGGCCCTGGCCTTCTTCCGTGGTGTGGCACTGGTGTCCTCATCACCGCTGTCAGAATGTGTGCCTGTGGGGGACCAAAGGAGGGAGAGGGTTAGTGATGGGTCTATGGGCATTGGGCATGCATTGGGGCGGCTGCATTGATATGGATTGGTAGATGAGTCACATTGGGGGGAGTGACATACAGGTTGCCTCACTCTTGGTTGGGTGATGCATGGAGGCATTTGGGTTGCAACACAAATGGGGTGCATCATTCATGTGGACAAGGTGATGCTCTGCACTGCCTATAGGCAGTCTTGTGCTTATGTGTCTGGTGGACCCTGCTATACATCATTGCATTGTCAGTTCTGGTGGACATCATCGTGGTGGTATTGGCATTATTTAATTAGAGACACCTACCTGCATCGGCTGATGATGGGGCTCCTCTCTCAATGTCTCCGACTCCCTCTATTTCCCCGGTGCCTATGGTGGTGGCACATATCTCCTCCCATGGTTGAAGTTTTATGGGTGACTCTGCACCTCCACCTGTCCCCATCCCAAGGTTTCGGTTGGCCGAGAGTATACTTCGCACACGTAGACGTAGGTCGTTCCAGCGCTTACGGCATTGTTTTGGTGTGGGGGGTGTGGTGGCGACAGCACTGACTCGCTAGGCGACCAATGCCCAAATCTGCTTTTTACGCTGCAGTGCTGGACGGGGCATGTCATTAGCAAACACCACGTTTGCATGCTCCTGCAGTGTCTTTGCTAACATGGTTAGATCCTCTCTGGAGAAGCGCTCCTGGCGCAGCCGATCTCCCGTTTTTTAACAGCTTTTGGCATCCTAAATTCCAACAGGTAGTGGTAGAGGTATGTGGGAGTTCTGGGGGTCAGATGGCTCCTGGTTGTGGTGGATGGCAATGGATTGTGTTTTTAAAGATGGCCGCCGTGCTCTTTCCCGTTCCTGTGCAATGACGCTACTTCCAGTTCTGCGTATTTACGGTCACCGCTAATAGCGGTTACCGCTATTTGAGGTGACCGCTATTAGAGGTGACTGCTAATGCAGATGGCTAGGGTGCCGGAGGTGCTATTTCCACTGCAGTCGATGCCGGAAAGGGGGATTTTTCAGGCTTTTGCGGCATGGCAGTGAGTTCATTACCGGCATGGGGCAAAGCTTGTGCCCGCGAACTCTTAATGGGCCGCTTTTAGCGGTCTATTACCAGCACGGACACGGTAATTGCGCAATACCGGTAATGACCGGTACTTACTGCCCGGGTCGTAAATAGGGCCTATGTCTTGACTGTTATACCATGACCCATTTGCAACTTTTAAGCTTTGTATCTCCTTATTGCTGAACCCTGCTACCCTCGGGTTTGGTGCGCATTAGAAATTAATAAACAAACAAACAAACAAACAAACAAAGCATTTGGAGGATCGGCGGGAATGGTGCATTGTATTTTTTAAGTCATTGGCCAAGAAGGAATAAGAACACATTGACATGAAATAGTGTGTAACGACAGCAGGACACTTTACGTTCCCTGTGGTATTGCACCGTGAAAGTGCCCATACATTCGACAGTGAAAACTGTCTCGGACACTTCAAAACAACTCCTTTTGAAAACGAAAGGTCGCAGATAAAGAAAGCGCATTTGTTCACACTTGGGAATGAAACGCAGTAAGAGCGCGCCTGCGGATGCCGGTGATGGAAATGGCAGTTAATATAGCCAGCCTTGTACTCGACTTGATGATAGGGACATGTCACGAAGCCTACAGATGGCGCTGACCGTGCACGTTGTATTTATAAGCTTAAAGCCGAGCAATTGAAAAGAAATGTTCAGCGACCACCGCAGAGAAGCGAGCCTTAAGCAGGACACAGAAGTATAGGTAGACGACAGGTCTGACCAGGATACACGGTTAGACACCACATTCCTGACGCATTGATGTAGATAAGACAGCACTTATAAATGTTTGCATTCGCCTTGTTGAACTGAGCTCATTGTGTATTTTCCTTGCGGCTCTGTGTGTGTTAAGAGTGTGGCTGAAAGCCGGTGCGGCGCATGACACGAGGCAGCTGTTGGCCTGTAATATGTGTGAGCTGGTAGTGGTGGAAGCGAACTCCCTCCGGGACCTGATTTGTTGAGTTGTAGAATGTGTGAGGCCAGTTAGTCGGGCCGTGGGTGACTGAGATCTATTTCGTGTCAGCACACTGTCAGCATCTAGCAGTTGGTAGTGTTGTCAGAAAACTTCTGCTCCGAGCTATTGACTCGAGAATAAGTAATGGGAGGCTTCCAATGAGGGGGAGGGGCCGGTAGTGGAGAGAAGGATTAGCAATACTCAAATGGGGCGTTTCATTCCAAATTAAACATTTGCGTCCGTTCACTTTTCCATATTTACGTAGCGATTTCTGGGCATTCTAAATTATTAAATTGACAGATTCATAAGGCATGGACCGTCAGATACCTATAGCGTGTTGGAGTGGGTCTTGTAGAAGGATGGACGGAGAGAGAGAGAATTTGGAATAGGGGGTTTGTTATTCAACATTATGAGACCTGCTTTTATTCACTGCAGCTGTGTTGGTCTTTTGAAAATGTGAACTGCTCAGAGACTCGTGAGGGCTGGTAAAGGGGAATTACATAGAAATGCAATTAAAATACCTCAGATCGTTTGTACTAGATTGTGTTATGTAAATAGACCACTGGAACAAAATTCTGTTTTTTGGGGGGAGTGTCATTTGGGAGCATCTGGGAGTAACAATTGCTTCCCCCCTTACAGGTGCTGCCAACCCCTGAAGAGGAATCACTGAGGGGGGGGGAGGTAGCAGAAGAAGCAGAAGAAGCAGACAGCACAGGCACACTCTCAGAGGACACCTGGCTGATGAAACTTGCCTCTGTTCCCAAGATGCCCAGTCACCCTCAGCTTGCTCAAGTACTGGCGCAGCCAGATCCGGTTATCCCTCCAGTTGCAGGAGCTGGGAAAAGATCAAGGCACCAATGCTTCTCCTGATCCATTGACCCCATTCAGTGGAGCCCAGTGCCACGTGGTTATGCTGTTCCTCTCCAAGTGGAAGGATGGGGACATCAGTATTGAGAACACATTTCTATACATTTCTCTTAAGCAGGGTCTCAACAAGCGACTTTTCCTTTCCATGTTTGTTCCCCGACTCCCACTCCCCTAAAAGCTCCTGCCCTTCCTCACACCTCACTTCCTTTTGTCACTTCCTGGCCACAGCCAGACCCGGTATGGGAGCCTATCATGGACAAATCTTCAACCCACTTATCTTAATGCGGTTCCATTTCTTCTAACAGTCTCTGTGGCTTCTTGATCATCTGCTTCGGTTTAGCCCTTTGGGACCCTGCTCTTCTTCCTTCTTCTTTTGGGGATATTGTCATTTAATCTCCATTCGTCCTGGCATCTACATCACACTTGCAACCAATGAGTTCTTCCCTTTGTTGCTCATCTTGGCCTTTTGTTTTGCCATGGTGTCGCTTGCCCTCATTTCTGCATCCTTGCCCTCATTTGGAACGGTACCTTTGGTTAGTCACGTTATAAGGGGTCATTTCACCATAACTTCATGCTGGAGGCATGACTGTGCCTTCATGAGGTGTTGTGCAGTATTGGCATGTCATTCTGCATGGCTTGTTGGATGGACATGACTTCTATCTCTGCATTGTGTGCTATTTTCTTTATTGAGCCCATGAAGAGTTCAGCCATTACATTAGCCTGTGGCCAGAGGAGAGAACTTTTCCGATGGCTCCATCCCAGATGTGTTGGTAGCCCCCTCAAGTACAATCTGTTGATAGGCAGCCCATTGTCTGCCTCTACGATGGCTGGTATACCCCATTCACTGAATATTCTATCCAGAATTTGGGTGAACATTTTGAAGTTTTTAGAGGAATTGGGTCACATGAACAGGAATCTGGAGTATTTATTGATAGCAACTAATATGTTTAGCCCATCTTGCATGATGCCATGGTAGTCAGTCACAATGGTGTGCCACACATTCTCTCAGAGGTCCATCCTCTGAAGTGAATTTGGGGAACTGATCCTCACAGTGAATTGACAAGCTTTGCATCGTTTTATCGCTGCTTCAATCGCGTCATACTTATGGGGGAACCATAATTGGCTGCAATGGTGTCTTTTGGTATTTATAATTCATCAAGTGCTGTGTTGATAATATATTTCCTCAGGCATCACGTTAATGTTAAAGGATATTTGTACCGTGCACTATCACCACCGGAGTGTTCCCCTGGCGCTCTGGCGGCTTTGAAAGAGGAGGGGAGGTTGAGTTAGTGGGAGGAAGCAGGAAAAGTTCAAGAGAGCAGTGATGTGCTGTTGGTGGCCTCAGCCCGGTGGGTCCGTTGGCTGGGCCTGGGGTGTTTGCCGCCGTTAGCCGTTGTGTACTGTTGTGCGAGTCTGTGTCTGAATTTTGTTTTGTTGTTGCAATGTAGCGAAGTTTGTGCGGTTTGTTGTGCTGTAGGTTTTTGGTTGCGTTTGGTTTGGAGTTTGAGAGGTGTATGCAGAGGGTGAAATTGTTAGTGGAGTTTGTTAGTTGGCATTTCTATCCTGAATTGAGGCGCCGGGCTTGTGTAGTCTCTCCTGATGCGCCTCTGTCCTGGTCTGGGCCCGTCTGGCATTCAAGGTCCCTTTCTCATCTTGCCCCACCTCTATCAGGCTCTCTCATAGCACCAAAACAAAGAGTTGATGGCTGGAAGGTTTAGAATGAATCTTAACCCCTGGCATTGCTCTGGGCAACCCTCCAGACCACCGTTCTTCGCCTGCCAAGCCATTACAGAAGGGGAAAGACCATATGCAAATCAGGCTTGGCCCCACCCCAAAAGGGGCAGTCCAGCCCGAACTGCTAGGCCACATCCCTTCTGCACGAGACCACAAGCATCCCCAAACATGTTTCGCCCTTGTTGGGGCTCATCAGTGAGGAGTAGCTTGGGTCTCTAGGCCCAGCAGGCACGGGACCCACGTCTTGTGCAGAATGGATGTGGCCTAGCAGTTCTGGCTGGACTGCCCCTTTTGGGGTGGGGCCAAGCCTGATTTGCATATGGTCTTTCCCCTTCTGTAATGGCTTGGCAGGCGAAGAACGGTGGTCTGGAGGGTTGCCTGGAGCAATGCCAGTGGTTAAGATTCATTCTAAACCTTCCAGCCATCACATCTTTGTTTTTGCTTTGTCACCCTGAGTGGGACGGGTATGCCTAGATGTGGGTCCCGTGCCTGCTGGGCCTAGAGACCCAAGCTACTCCTCACTGATGAGCCCCAACAAGGGCGAAACATGTTTGGGGATGCTTGTGGTCTCCTGCAGAAGGGATGTGGCCTAGCAGTTCGGGCTGGACTGCCCCTTTTGGGGTGGGGCCAAGTCTGATTTGCATATGGTCTTTCCCCTTCTGTAATGGCTTGGCAGGCGAAGAACTGTGGTCTGGAGGGTTGCCCAGAGCAATGCCAGTGGTTAAGATTAAGTCTAAACCTTCCAGCCATCACCTCTTTGTTTTTGCTATGTCACCCCGAGTGGGACGGGTATGCCCAGACGTGGGTCCCGTGCCTGCTGGGCCTAGAGACCCAAGCTACTCCTCACTGATGAGCCCCAACAAGGGAGAAACATGTTTGGGGATGCTTGTGGTCTCGTGCAGAAGGGATGTGGCCTAGCAGTTCAGGCTGGACTGCCTCTTATGGGGTGGGGCCAAGCCTGATTTGCATATGGTCTTTTCCCTTCTGTAATGGCTTGGCAGGCGAAGAACGGTGGTCTGGAGGGTTGCCCAGAGCAATGCCAGTGGTTAAGGTTCATTCTAAACCTTCCAGCCATCACATCTTTGTTTTTGCTCTCTCATAGCCCCACCTGTCCTCCCATCATACTCCTGTGGCCAGTGAAACTGCCAATGTCAACAACTCAGATAGTGTGGTGGTTGTCAATTCCCTAAAATACCACAACATTGTGGTACCTGGTGGTAACTAAGGGCGGGTAAAGATGTTGAGTGAGGTTGGCTGGGGTAGTGGACTTGGTGTCCATGCGTGTCGCCAGCGTTACAGTATGCCCGGAGTCACCCGTACGGGTGCCGTGGGATCTTCCCTGTCAGTTCTGGGGTTGTCCATGTCCTTTCCCGTTTAGTCATCCTTTTTCTTTGTTTCGGTTTTCAGTGCGAGTCTGTGGTGTTGAAGAGCAAGGTTTTTAGTGGTTTTCTGAATTTTAGGTGATCTTCTGTGTTTCTCATTTCTTTTGGGATGTTGTTCCAGGTTTTTGCGACTAAGTGGTAGAGGAGGTGCCTCCAAGTTTTTTCTTAAGATATGGTTTAAGTTCCAGGCGGATTTCATTGCTTGATAGGAGGGGTCTCGTTGGTTTGTAGATTGTTATTTTCTTTTGTAGGGATTCTGCTCCTGTCCGTTGTTTGCCCTGTGCGTTATGCACATTGTTTTGAAGGTGATGCAATGTTTTACTGGGAGCCAGTGTAGTGTTTAGGGCAGGAGTGATGTGGTCTCTTCTGGATAGTTTGAGGAGTAGTCTTGCTGCTGCATTTTGGATCTGTTGTAGTTTCTTCAGAAGGTATTCTGGTATTACGAGGTAGAGGCTGTTTGCATAATCGATTCTTGACATGATGAGGGCGACAATAGTGAGTGTTTTGTGCAAGAAGGAGAGGAAAGGTAGAATTCTTCTTGCTGTGTGGAGGAAGAAAAAATATTTCTTCTTTGACTGTTGCATTTATTTGTGGTTCTAGGGTGAGAGTTGTCCATTAGGACTCCCAGATTTTTTACTACTTGAGATGGTGTCAGTGCCTTTCTCATTTCAGTAGGCCACGGGATAGTGGTTTCATTCTCTTGGTCTTTGGATATGATCATGATTTCTGTCTTTCCTGGGTTGATTTTCAGGTTGTTGGCATCCATCCAGTTGAAGACTTCTTTTAGACAGTCGATTAGGGTTGAATGATCGGCATCAGTGTCTTTGATTTTGTAGATGATTTGAGTATCATCTGCGTAGTTGTAGCATGTAATGTTGTATTTTTTAAAGAGTCTGATGACCGGAGTCTGGTAGATGTTTAAATATAGTGGAGATAGTGAGGATCCTTGTGGCACTCCACAGTCGTTAACTCGTGGAGTGGATTTGAATGGTTTAATCCATACGGTTTCTGTTCTGTCTGCTAGGAATGATTTGGTGCAGAGTCCAGAGTAGTGCTGCGTCTGTTATGCCTATGTCTTCTAGTCTTTTGGTCAGGGTGTCGTGGCCAACTGTGTCAAAGGCTGCGGAGAGGTCAAGCAGAATAAGGGCTGAGGTAGTGTTTGAGTCTGCATTAGTTTTGAGGTTGTCCCAGATCGATAGTAGTGCTGTTTCCGTTCCTCTTGCAGGTCTGAAACTGACTTGGGCTTGGTCTAGATGGTGGTATTTTTCTATGTGTTCTTGGGTTAGTTTATATACGTAGGTTTCTAGGAGTTTTGCTGGGTAGGGGATGTTAGAGGTCGGCCTGTAGTTGGAGAGGTCTTCTACATCACCACTTGTGTTTTTCAGGAGTGGCTTGATATATGCTGATTTGAAGATCTTCGGTACAGTCCCGGTTAGTGATAGGTTTAGAAGGTTTCTGTAGTGATCTGCTGGCGTTCTTCGCGCAAGGATTGATTTGAAAATGTCGGGGGGACAGGGGTCCATCGGTGATCCCGCTTTCTTGCTTTGTTTTACCAGCATTGCTAATGCATCTGCTGACATTTCAGGAAAGTTTTAGAGTTTGTGCTGTGGTTCCGTGTTAGGTTTGTTAGGTTGTATGTTGTGGTTGGTTGGTCTCTTTTGTATAGTTTGTCGGATGTTGTTGATTTTTTTCTTGAAGTGGTCTGCCAGGTCGTTACATAGTTTCTCTGAGGGGGTTGGGGTGTTATCGCAGCCTGGTGGGTTTCTCATTTCTTTAATGATGCTGAACATTTCTTTTTGAGTGTTGGTGGCATTGGTGATTCTGTCATCGTTATGTCTTCTCCTTGCCTTTTGAATTTCCTTCTCGTATGCACGGATTTCTTTCTGGAACAGTGTTTTTTTGTCTGGGTTCTATTCTTTCCTCTATTCCAGTTCCATCTTTTTATTTTCCTTTTTCATGGCGTTCAATAATGGGGTGAACCATTTTGCCATTGCTCTTTTTTTTGATGGGGTTAATGGTTTTTCTGGGGCGAACTTGTCTATTGTATCTGTAATCCATTTGTGTAGTATCTCCGCTTTCCCGTCTAGGTCAGCTAGCTCTGGTTCTGTACTTGAGGGTTTGATTAATTCCAGTTGTTTGAATAGGTTGCTTTCTTTGATGCGTTTCCAGTTTCTTTTTACAGTTGTTGTGAGTTTCGGGGGTTGGATGCAGATTTTGTCAAATCAAGGAAATATCAAGGCTTGGTACCACCAAAAATTGGATCCGCCAGTCACAAAGTTTCAAAGATTTATTCTGCACAGATTCAAATATCCAAGCAGATAGCTATCTGGTTCACAGCACCTTGCAGCATGTGCCAGAAACACTGTGAGGGGAGTGAGTACTGGTCATCACAAAACATGCAGTATTTATTACACAATCCATGTCATAGCTCAGCCCATCTCCATACTAATAAGTTACACATTTGGGTTTGTGCCCAGTTCACATAGGAAATACAACAATATCGTCTCTACATACTTCAAGTGTTTTCCAGTCCTCAAAATACAATGGTTACAACTTTGTTCTGTCTGGTCATGTTAGTTATTCAGCTTAGGCAGATCCTAGTTCCAAGAAACAAATTCAATAGCTTTTTATTAAGGTACACAGTTTATAGTTTGCCTACATTCAGTTCTTATGTTTGAATATAACCAAGGCTATTGATACAGAAAACACTTTAAATTGGAGTTCACTTTAGCTCCAAGGTGCCTTAAACATACTGACAAACTTTGTTGCCGTCAGCTGTGTGGATCTTTAGCATTCCAATGTACTCAGGATTCCTTCAGAAACTCGCAGCATCAGTTTGCATTCATTGTATAACACTGTTTGTGGGAAGATGAGGTTTGTAGACATAGATAACACTTTGAATGGGAGATTGTTTTGACTGCAAGGTCTTGTTTGCAAAGGACAAATAGTCTGCTCTGCCAGCCCTGGTGTTAACATAGGCTCAAAGGTCGATTCTGCTTTTGCCGTTGAAAACATAGCTAATTAGTTACTGAAGAGTGAGCAGGAGTTTTAGAACCAAAGATGGAGGGCTTTTTCCAAGATGGCGCTTGAAGTCAATTCTAATTCAGAACTTTGCAACGCGCTTTTCCCCATAGAGCAACTATGCTTAGGCCAATATGAATCAAAAGGAGGCACTAATATGATTTCCATTTAACAAACCCTCCTTTTGGCCTAAGCCAAGTGCTAAACTAAAACTAGTCGCTCTACGAGTAACTCCCCGTCTCAATGTCCATACATCCTGAATCACATTCATCAGATATATCAATCGCCATAATGTCTGCAGCAGAAATTTCCTTCAACACAAATTTGCTTGTCACTTTCTCCGGGGCACGTACCTTTTGTCCTAATGTTCCCATTGCCTGTGCACAACATCCTCCTAACACCGAACATATGCCAGGAAGACACTGTATACAGCAACAGAAAAACAACAGAATACCCAAAATAATCAGCAAGACTGAAAGTAGCTTCAATCCCCAAGATCGTAAGAAGTCCCAGAACCAAGCGCTAAAATCCCAGTTTCCCTCGGGAACATGCACTTCTGAACTAAGGACGTGCAGATTTTGTATTGCCTTAAAGATGGTTGGGGGGGACTCTGGCACGAAAACACAACAAGCGGACCCCACTAATTTACATACTCCACCAAGCTCAGCCAGGATGATGTCTAATGCCATCCGGTTCTGAAGTGCCACTAACCTCATCGCTTTCTGTTCTAAAGTCATGTTATAGAGTATGTCAGTGGTCCGGTGGAATGTCCTCTCCAGCACTCTCGCTAGTCTTCTGATATCCTCAGAGTTCAGTATTTGCCCCCAAAATGGTACGAAGGATTTTGCTACGTCACCCAGAACTTGTGCTGAAGTATCGCCATTCTCGTCCCGTCTTGGACGAGCCATTGAAATTTCTACAGTGCTTGCAATGAATACCCCGGGTAACAGAATTGCTAAATAACAGGTTCCCTGCCAATCCCTAGGTAACCAGGGGAAAGCTACATTACCGCAAACAAAGTAGACAGGTTCGCCTACATACAAAGGTCTGTCCTCACTGGTCAAGTTTGCAACGTTGGCGAAACCCTTGCAATCACCCATTGACTAAGTGCCATTCCTCTGTTTGCAGAAAGAAACTGAATCAGGGCTGTGGTTAACAGTATAAGAAGGTGGCATGGCATCCCTATTCCCTATAGGAGCCATCTTTAAGGAGATCAAAGATTAAAAAGGACGGGACAGTCTATCAGAAGGCCTAATAGAAGCAATATTAAGCTTGCTCCTATTCGCAAAGAGTGAGCATCCCAGGGGCGTTAAAACACGTTTTTTCAAAGCCATTCAAGTTAGTTCCATCAACATTCCCCGAGATGCTATCGTTCAATCGGCCAAAGAATAGTGCCCTTAGAGAAGCATAGAATGCAGTCGTCAAAGGTAAAGGGTGAATATACCAGCCCAGCCCCTTATCTCCGTGTTGCGGTAAATGAGAGAAGACCCAACAATTAGATTTGTTAAAAATGGGGTGTGTGGCATTCATGATGAGTAATAGAGTATTGTTATGGTAACTCTGTCTGTGCCGAGAGTCTCTAGGGGATAGAGTGTGCAGATGCACGAAGGATATAGAAACAGTAGGTATATTTTCAGTGGGTAACAGAATTTCAAGCGGATGTACTTCCTCCAAATACCAAAACCCTAAGGCAATGACTATTGTGAAACCAGTTAAAATAATCACAAGACAACAAAACGTTTTCGGGACCCATGCGTTCGATTGTTCATTTTTACGATCGGTCACACAGTCTCTTATCTGTTCCGTACGAGAGGGAGCAGTTGCGGGCATTGTTTCTTCAAACGAATACACCAAAGTTAATGTGCTGGTGATCTCCAGATCGAGCGTTTCCTTAGTCCTTTCCCAAACCCTAGCCAACAGAATCCCCTTATGTACAAAAGATCGGGCCAAAGAGACAAGCCCTTCAATGATTTTCCTTGATGGCACAGCCGAACCGTGCAGTAAGTCTATTTCCTCGGGCACAGATCGTACCTTGTGATTCCTGGTACTGAGTGATCTGCAAACAACGTGGTGTTACTCCTTGATGGAAGCAGTGAATTCAAAGCAGGATTAATACAAGATTCGGAACGGAATTTGAAAAAGGAACTGTTGGAGAGTGTGGAGATGAAGTGGCTGTTTCCCCAGACCTCACGGGCTCAGGGAGAGTCTCTGTCGCACTCTCGATGCTGTTTGATGCTTCGTGATTATTGGTTACGGTATTGGTGAGGGGTTCTGTGTCTTCTGTATTGTGTGGCAAAGGGAAGGGCATCCTCTTAATGTGGAACGCGTGGATCCAGTGCTTCCTGCGCTCCACTCACACCGCAGCCTGTGTGACCAGGAGAACTTGATGCAGGCCCCGCCAATGAGGTGCGAGGAAGGATGATCTTTCAAATGATTTTATCAAGACCCAGCTCCCCGGCCATATGCTGTGGCCTGGGCCCTCGTACCTTACAGGTAGAGTTTCTCGTACCTGTTGGTAAATCAAATACAGATTTTTAGTTAACTGACCACAGTAGTCAGAAAGAAGTACATGTTCAACATCCCGTAGCAAGCGGGGCTTTGGCAAATTCCAAATGTTAGCTGGCCTACCCATGACCACCTCAAATGGAGAGAGCCCAGTCTTAGTTTGAGGGGTCGTTCTCATAGATAATAACACAATCGGTAAGGCGTCCGGCCATTTCAGTTTGGTGCCAGCACACGTTTTAGCAAGCTTGTTCTTGATGATGCCATTGTGTCTTTCTACTAAACCAGCACTCTGAGTGTGCCTAGCCGAATGGAACCGTTTATCGATCTGTAATCCCGCACATATCTGCAGAATTACAGCAGCGATAATATGTGGACCATTGTCCAACCAGATGACCCTTGGCAAACCAAACCTAGGAAAATATTCCTTAAGCATGGTTTTCGCCGTTGTCATAGCTGTGGCATCTTTAACAGGGAAGGCTTCAACCCATTTACTAAAAGCGCAGACAACCACTAGTACGTATTTGTAGTTGTTGCAATGCTCCATTTCAATAAAGTCAAAATGTATAACCTCGAGGGGACAGAAGATGGACCAAAACTACCCCTAGGAGTCGATGTGCCCTTTCCAACATTATGCTGCAAACAGATCATACAACTTTGGACGAAGCGCTCGGCTACTTTGGAGATCTTCTCATTCACCCAAACAGTTTGCAACATTTTGGTAACTTTTCGTGCACAGATATGGATGGGACCATGAGCCATAGCGACCATCATCGTAATGTACGCATCTGGCAGTAACCATTTCCCTTCCACCTTATCCACCCAACACCCGTCATCATCCAATTTTGCCAAACCCTCAGCCCATTTCTTAGATTCCTCTAAAGTGGCATCAGCTTGAATATTTTTCACAGATTCAATACCCTCATCCAAAGTACAGGCATTTGTGGCTTCCCTTAAAGTATACATTTCTGAAGAGAGATCAGTGGCAGTCTGTTTAGCTATCTGGTCAGTGAAAGCATTCCCTTTTCCCACACATTATCTATGACCTTCTGATGTGCTACGCATTTCATGATTGCTAACTGAGAGGGGAGTGCAAGCGCAGCGAGTAACCGTACTATCATGGAGCCATACTGGATTTTAGTGCCATGTGAGGTCAAGAAAACTCGTTCTGCCCAAAGTCTGCCGAAGTTGTTAACCACCCCAAAAGCATACTGACTATCAGTATATATATTTACTGTAAGCCCTTCGGAAAGTTCACAAGCTCGAGTCAATGCGATAATCTCTGTGGCCTGCGCAGTGTTATGCGTGATTCTTTTGGTTTCCACAACTGTGCTCAATATGGTGATTGCAGAAGCAGCTGCGGATGTACCATCCGGAAGTTTGAAACAGGAACCATCACAAAACAGCTCCCCTTGTGGATTGTTCAAAGGAGTATCTTTTAGATCGATTCTGCCTTTAGTCTCTTGCTCTGTGGTGTAGAGGCAGTCGTGTGACTCTTCGTCACTGCAAACAGTACCTTGCGGGAAAGGTAAAAGTTCAGCCGGATTGAGAACACAACATCTCTGAATTTTGGTGTGCAGTGCAAACAAGATCAATTTGTATCTCGTTAATCGTGCGGAGGTGAGATGTTGCATTTGTGTTCTGTTTAATAGAACATCTACAGAGTGAGGTAACTTCAGGGTTAAAGCATGGCCTAGGACCATTCCCTCACTCTGTTTCACGGACGCAGCAGCAGCAGCGACACCTCTCAAACATCTTGGCAAAGCGCATGCAACAAGATCAAGGGCGGAAGAAAAATAGACGCACGGCCTATTCTTCCCTCCATGTTCCTGCGTTAATGCAGCCAAAGCACATCCATCATGTTCATGCACATACAACATGAAGGCCTTCTCATAATTTGGTGTGCCCAAAACTGGTGCTGAACACAGTGCAGTCTTGAGCAGATCAAACGCTTGCTGGTGTTCCAAGTTCCACGGCAATGGCGAAGAAATGCCCTTCTTCGTCAAAGCCAACATTGGTTTAATCGTTAACGAAAAATTGGGGATCCACTACCTACATTAAGAAGCCATTCCTATCAAGGCTCTGACTTCCTTCTGTGTATTTGGGACAGACATTCCAGAAATGATTTTTGTCTGCTCAGGTGTCAACCTTCTTCCATCCTTTGACAGGAGATAGCCTAAATAGGCGACCTGTCCACAATACTGAAACTTTTTGAGTGAAGCTTTGTGTCCATGTCGTGCTAGGTGAATAAGCAACAACACGGTGCCCTCCTTCCAAGCGCTCTCTGAGTCAGCAGCTAAAAGTAGATTGTCTACAAACTGAAGCAGTGTACAAGTGGTGGGCAACTTGAGTGTGTCAAGCTGCTCTTTCAAAGCCCTACTACAGATGCTAGGACTCTCCGTGTAACCTTGCGGCGCACGGGTGAAGGTGAACGAGCATCCCTCTAGGGTGAACGCGAACAAGTATCTACTGTCTTTATGTATAGGAATACTAAAGAAAGCGTTCTTAAGATCCACAACACTAAAGTGAGTAGCTGAAGTCGGAATAATAGTTAATATTGTCGTCACATCAGGCACAGTGGGAAATTGTGGAGCAACAATCTTATTGATGGCACGTAAATCAATAATGAAACGAAAAGTAATTGCATTATCGCCTTTTTTGTACACAGGCAAAATCGGACTATTGCACAAACTACCTGCAATTTCCTCAATTACCCCGCGATGCACAAAATCGGAGACTATGCACTTCAAAGCTTGCTCACCATCAACCAAGATCTTATACTGGGGAATACGTGGCAACTTTACTCCATGTTTCAAAATGATCTCAACAGGCTCAATTTGTAGAATACTGACATCATTGTCATCAATTGCCCACAAACACTCCGGAACATCACTAAATTCTGGTGGCAAAGGTCTGGTCAAGAACTGAGAGACAGAAAGTTGCTGTGGTGAAATCGTCAAACGCCCTCCATCAGAAGAACAATGAATTACTGCATTTAATTCCTTCAACAGATTCAACCCCAACAAATTCTCTCCGCAATTCGTAGTCAAAAGGAATGGACAGTGGTCCGTAAATGGACCTAAAATAATCGGTACCGGCGAAGAAACCAGGCAGACTACTGGTGTGCCAGAAAACCCTACTGAAACATTGGTATGCCCTGACAGTGGAATGTTTGGAACCCTTGAATGGTCAATGGAACACTTCTGTGCCCTTGTACCTATCAAAAATAGATGTTTCCTATTTCCCACTATCATCTCAACGTAGGGACCTTTCTGATTAACAGGAATAGGCATCGGATCCAAACCCTGCTTCGGGCAATCCTAACAAAACAGAATGTCGCCAAAAGGAAGTTCTTCAGAGAGATATGCAGTAGAAGGATGATCAAATATGTTTCTATTATCCACACTCGGCGACTGATTATCCTACGAAAAAGGTTGCTGCAAATCTTGTGAAAACTGACTTCTACCAGGACCCCCAGCCCCAAGGCGGCCTCTGGATCATCTACCCATGGCACCAAATGCGTTATTCGACCTCTGCTGGAGGATCGGGCATTGTGCACACCAATGACCCTCTTGTCTGCAATAAGCACACTGGTTTATGTTTACAGGACCCAAAGGGACCTTACCCTGTGGAGCATACTGTCCCCTAAATTGTCCCCTCTTGGGCCTCTAACAATCTGTTGCAATAGAACATTAGTTTTTAGGTCTCCCTTTCCTTTTTCAATTCTTTCTTTTTCGTTATTGACACGATTCTCATAGTACTGAGCCATATGCAATACTTCTGACTGAGACTTCGCTTGCCAAGCGCTCTCTGAAGGCATAATTTGCAACTGGATGTCAGGCAACAATCCACGCACAGATTTGTCCACAAATAGTCATTTTCCCGACTCTGTGCTCAAATCTTGTCCACTGAAATCTGAAAACACTTGTTCGAACCGAAGAATTGAAGAATTCGGTAGCACCCTCAGACTTCCCTTGGACACAAGCAGTAAGTTTGTCCCAAATAATCCTTCTTTCAGGAATTATTGCTCTCGCCAGCTGGCCTTTCTCTATCTAGTCTAACCATGTTATCCCATGTATCGCCTAACCCTGGTACATCGTCTATAGTCATAATCTGCTTCCACAAATCAATAGGTAGGAGTACGGGAAATAACAAATCAATATCACTCATGGTAAATACTGATGATTACAAGACAGACTCTATCTCTTTGTAGAATCCTGTCGGATTCTTCCTAATATCGGGAATAGATTGTTTAATGGTGTTCACTTCCTGTCTCGAGAACGGGACGTGAACAAACTGTGACACATAATGTGCAGGAATATCTTGAGGAGGTGTACCTGCTGCAACATTAGCAGGAATCTCAACTTTTGGGACAAATGTCAGAGGAACCTCTCTCATAGGCAACTGAGAAGTAGGCAACTCCGAACGCTTAGTGAGTAACAGAGCTAAATTCAGCACTCAAATAGCTGAACAAGTGTCAAATGAAAAAGCTATCTTATAGCTATTCAATAATTCTGCGGGACAACAAATCTTTCTTTTTATACATTCATCCTGCAGGTATTCTACCCTTACCTGTATCACTTTCCTCTGCATTTCTGGCGTATACGGACTATACGTGTCATATACTTCAATGGGAGTTATCGACATGTCTGAAATCCACCTAATCGCATCTTTTGTGCAAATTCATGTTTCCTCCTTTATCAATTTACGTCAAGGAAGGAACCATTTCTGTACTAACATAGCATCCAAACTATCACCATCAATATCTTCATTCCGTAACCTCTCCAACTCCCTTCTATACTCAAAAACCCTCTCGACATGCTCATGTACTTTCTCTGCAGTATCTCTTGAATATGCTAAAATATTCAGATCCCTCAAACATTGTGAGAGATCTATATCATCTAATCTGCTCCACATTATACATAAATGAACTCCCAATCCTTCAATAAAACGTTTTTCTCAGGAAAATTATCTAAATTAGAGAGTGTGGCAAAAATATCAGCTTGTTCACCCCTCTCCATACAATGTCTAGCCCATGCAGTCAATTCATGCTTTCTCTCTGGAGACACAGTATTACGAGTTACAATCCTTGATCTCTCTCCCCGATCAACTACAAGCGGTACAGACCACTTGGAAGAGGAAGAGTAGGCAAATCTTGTACATTCGGTAACAAAGGTGTAATTACTGGTGCAGCAGGTAGACCCACCAAACCCGTAACAGCAAGCAAAGATGGAGGAGCAGGTGGAGGAGCAATGACAAGAGGAGGAACAACAGACGGAGGAAGAGGAACATTAAGAGGAGTGACTGAGGGAGCAGGAGCAGCTATGGGAGGAGAAATTACAGCAGGAAGAGGCAAAACAGCAGGAAGAGGAACATACAGAGGTGGCACAGTGGCACCAGGCCGTTCAACTCATCAGATGCATGAAAGTCTTTAGAAGAATAGATTTTCTGAATAGCAAGTGAAAAAGCCCTGTCCATACTCCTAACTGACTCAGACTGTTTATTTTGATCATATAACAGCGCTTTTTCGGTGTTGGTCATATGACGGTGTGCATGTTTTTCTCTACTCTTAAGTTGCTGCATAGCTTCTTTCTTCCAATTCTGTAATACATCAAATGCTGCAGGTCTAGCCTTTTTCTTTAATAATATGGATTGTAAGTATTCTATGCGAGGAATTTCAAAACTACCATTGATTGGCCACTGAAGTTCGGAAGCATGTCTAGTTTGTCTGTGCCAAATATCATTAAACACTATACTACTAATGCCGTGCTTACAGTACATAGTACACACTGGCGACCCCTCCATTGGCGCCGGTCGGCCAAATTCCAAAGATTGTCTGTCACTGCGGAATAACGCCCTGAAGCAGGCAGACAATTTCCCAGGCATATCAGAATACTGGTGTTACCTGGTAAATAATTGTACTTGCAAGTGCAATACACCAAAACAAATTATCAGGATACTTAAGAATCAGGTCATGACTCACCTGATCAAAGAACTAAAGGAGGTCCGATCGGATTACAAAGGATCTACGTGGCTGGCGATTCCAGCAAAAATACCCACCTCGATATGGGGACCCTCGTCAAGAAGCCGTCTCGAACCGCGACCTCACCGTGCAGGGATTGCGCCGTGCAGTACTTTTGAGGTATCGCTTCTCATCCAAGAAAGGGGCCCCCTTTTTTCACCGTCCGATCCCGGTCCGATAGCCGCGTCAACCTTCAACGAGATGATTTCCGTTTAACAACTTGAGTAGGCAGAGTGATCTCGAATGGGATGATGAGGTGGTCGCTCCACAGTCTTTGTATTGGTGGTGCCGTGGTGATGAGTTTTTCTTTGGTAAAAATTGCGTCAAGGGTGTGTCCTGCTGAGTGTGTTGCCACTTTGACTAGCTGTCGTAGTTTCATGGTGGTGAGTTGTTCAATCTGTGAGTTTTGGGAATTGGCATGACTGTCTTCAAACCAGATGTTGAAGTCCCCCAGGATGATTAGCTGTTTGTGGTTAATGGCTAAGTTGGTGATGGCTTCTATGAAGTTGTCGACGAAGGTTGCATCATATGCTGGCGGTCTGTACACCAGGATGAATGTGATGTTGGTTTTTGGGCTCGCTGTTAGGTGTATTACCATGGTTTCGCATTTGAGGATGTTGAGTGGTTCGTCTGTTTTTATTTTCAGGTGTTCTTTGAATGTTATTGTGATTCCTCCTCCTTTTTGTTTTTCCTGTTTGTTTGCAGGCATTTGAAGGTGGTTGGAAGGCAGCTTTGGAGTGTGATTTTGTAGTTGTCGTCCAGCCATGTTTCTGTGATGAATAGGATGTCAATGCCGTTGTGGTCGAGTAGATTGAAGATCTCTGTTGAGTGTTTTGACATGGATCTTGTGTTTATTAGATTGCAGTGAAGTTTGGAGGTGTTGTTTGGTTTGGACTTTCTTGTTGAGGTCGTCTTCTGAACGGTGTTGAGTTTTCCTTCCTGGTTCATCTCTTGTTGTGCTGTGGGTTTCAGGGTGTCAGCATCTTCAAAAAAGTTCTTCTAGGTTCTGTCTTGTTTTTTTTTTGTTTTCATCGGGTTCGTCTTCCAGGAGTTGGAAGTTCCTCTTGTTTTGGTGATCTAGGGTGTTATCGCATCAGTCATGTGTTTGAAGTGTTTTGTGTTGTTCATCCTTCTTCTACTTGCTTGTGTTAGGTTTTTTGATGTTGCTGCTTCTAGCATTGGGTTGGATTGCTGTGGTGGCCAGTTGTCTGTGAGGTATGGAGTTAGGTAGAGGGATTTGTCTCTTCTCTCAGTGTTGGTTCGATTTGTGTTCCTGTCTGTGGTTGTGCCTTCTATAGTTGTCATTCTTAGTGGCTGTTCCAGAGTGTTTGTTCTTTCTTCTCTTTTTCTTTTCCTTTGAATGGGTCGTTTGCGCGGCATTATAAGATTGAGAGTTGTTTTAGTCTTTGTTTGGTGATGTCCAGTTGGTCTGGCTTTGGTCTGATTGTCTTGTGGTGTAGTAGTGGGTGTGGAGGCTGTCCGCTACTAGTTTGGGCTCTGTCTGTAGGTGGTGTTCCGACTGAAGTTGCCGACTCATTCAATGTCTTGAGAGGGGTAGGGTGGTGGTTAAGGGTTATATAGTTGGGTGTTATCGGTGCCACTCTTTAGTGTCCATCTCCCTGAGTGCAGTTCACTGCGGTGAGCTAGTTATGTGGGTTTGGGAAGGGTATCTATTAGTTGAAGAGTGGCTTGGAGGGCGCAGCTCGGACTTGTTCCTTGTGCTGTTTGAGCCCCTAACCAGAGTGTCACTCCACAGTAATTCACTGGTGGGTTCTGTCTCACTTAAGAGTGAGTTGGTTAGTGAAATTTGAGAGGCCTGTATAGTGGGAGAGAGGCCTATCAAAGCAATCTAATATCACACGGTGCAATTTGGGCACAGAGGCCCTGCTAAACCTGAGACCTGCACCGTGGGAGAGAGACCTGTCAAAGCAATCTGGATGTTGCCCAATGGAATCATGGTACAACCAGTTGTGTTACTCTTATTTTATAAAGGCAGTTGTGTGTCTGTTGTGGCAAAGTGTTCTTATCCCTTGATGTGACAACATTTGTGACATGAAATCTGTCCGTTGTTATATTTTCTGAGTTGTCCATTTTAAGTATGGGGTCATTTTGAGCAGCTGTAAGCAGCAAAGCTTTGGCCAAGACTAGACATAATGCATTAAAGGGCATTTAGTTCCGGTAATATTCCGTTTCTTCCGTGGTTGTAGTGGAAGGAGTCGGGAGGGGGTGATGTGAGATGTGATGTGATTTGTAATTATAGTCTTGTGGTTCACAAATATGAATAAGGACTCCTAGTGGTGTACTCAGAGTGGTGGAAATATGTGCGTACCCAAATCAAGCTGCTTGGCTTTGCTTTTCTGTTTGCTAAAATGCAAATTCAGTGTTGGAGAATGCTCTATTAGGGTATGAATTGAAACAATGGCCTTCGATTAGCTCTTGCCATGAAGGTAATGATCAAGGATGGCCCGAGGCCAATGGGAATGCCATCTACTGTATATTCCATGTGCCGACAGGGGACAAAGTAAGCAAGGTGCTGGACATTCGGAAAGAGGTCATTAGAGGGCATCAAAAGCTGAATGACATTGAAGGGAGCATTGGAAAATGACATTGTTCCTCAGCAGACTTCAGAAGAGTTCTGTCACAGTGGCACAGTCAGGGACATAGAGAGCACAGTAACCTGCCATCCCTATTAATGATCAGTGTTCTGTTATTTGACGTGGTTGCCCCAAATGTCAGATGGTTTGGACTTACATTGGATCAGGTATCATCCCCTTTGCAGATAATATCTGACTATAGAACTTGAGATGGTGTTTATTTTTTTCGATTTTTTCATGATTGCGGTTGACATCTACAGATAGTATTGCCTGGCAGTTGCTTTGTGGGTCATTCTCTTCTTGTGTGCGAATGAAAACTAGTTTCTGAAAACTAGTATACTCACACTGTATTTAAAAGTGTTTCTGAAGGACAGGAGGATATGCCAAATGTACTCTTGGAAAATTGTGGCAGCTGAGGAAATGGCAAACTGTAACAGCTCATGGTGAACTAGTGCATGATGCATTGAGAATGTGTTTATGGGACTGGGATCAGGGTGCATTTGGTGATTTCCTTCCTTAAGGTCAAGTTTGGAGAAAGTAATGTCTTTATTTAGGTGTTTGTGCATGTCTTCTAGGTTGGGCCCATGTTGTCTTTTCTTTTCAATAGCTACAGTGGCATCCAAATGTCCACACAATTTTGCCCTCAATACGAGTCTGGCGGTAACCCGCCGGTGCTACCGTCGGGTTACCGGAAGACTCGCCTTACCGTTACCGGCACCCGATATCCCAGTGTTACCGGGATATTACGGGTGCTGGCAACAGTGGTAAGTTCCCATTCCATGGAGTCCAATAGGAATCCATGGAATGGGTTTGCCTCTATCACCTGCAACGGTAGTAATGGTGCCAGTGATAAAGGCAATTCTTTGCCGGTAGGGGCCTGAACTCGACTATGATGATGATGGAACTCTTTAGCTGATTCATCAAGCTGGCCCTAATGGAGGCTATCTTCTGACAATAACGCACTAAGCAGTTCTGCATGACACACTATAAGAAGTAACAACCTCACATCTCCCTCAATAGTCATATGTAATCAGAAGTAGCAAACAGCAAACCTCAATATATCTACCTTGCTTTCTCATTAGCCCCATAGCAAGAACCGTTTTTGTTGGCAAGTTCTCGCACCCCCATTAGCAAACTTCTTATCAAGGAGCGCTAGAAGTGAGTGACAAACGTTTGCTGCTCTGCAATAGTACACGGATGAGTAGTGGATAAAACGCCTTCACAGCCTCACCCTGCCATTAAACCAGCAGTGACCCCATTTAAAAAGGTGAAACAGGCGCAGCCGGACAGCTATACATGTTTCTCCTCTTTAAGGTGGCCTGGGCCAAGGGCAGCCTCTACACTTGAGGAGGGATTAAGGCTGGCACAGAGGAACGATCAGAGAATAATAGTACTGTAGTTCAAAAAGAATAGAATGCCCAGCCAAGCTTCTCTAATAAATTGGGTGCTTTAATTAAAATGACAGTATAAACAAGCTGACCAAAAAACACTTTGACCAACCCCTGTAAAAGACACAGAATATGCAGACTTTGCAATGAAAATAGAAACTGTGGGTCGAAAGACAGGCGTAGCAAAGAAAATGTTTTCTACATTGAAGGTTTGTCTTTAAAAGGTAAGGAGTGGGGTCTTACATTTCACCAGGGCCCTTCCCAAAGGCTAAGGGTTAGAAGCACAATTGTTATCTTTATTCTTGCTTTTGCAGGATTTTCAGAATTGAAGTGGGAGCCTGCACACTTTCTGCATTTAGCCAGGTTTTATTTTGGGAGCAGCATCAATGGGATCCATCATTGCAGTGTGCTTCATAAGTGGCAGTGACGCATGGGTCAAAGATGTTACGAAATGTCAGGTGGTGTCTGGTTGGCAGTGCTGTGAGCCTGGGCATTCTGAGATCCTGAGAAATGAAGACTTGCCTTTGGCTGTGAGCGAGCTCCCACCATGCACAACACAGAATCATGGTACTGCCGTGGCGATAGCTTGTAGCCCAAAGAAGCTGGAAACCAGGTAGATAGTCTTGAATTTGGTAAAGTAGAAGATTTGGTGGATCTCAAATGCAGAAACAATGGAGCTTCAGCAGCTAGGCATTGAGTTCTTGAATGACTCTGGTGGTTCCCTTCATCAGCTTGGATGTGTCGACAGTGCCCAATGCAAGTCGATTCAAAGAGGCAGTCAGCACCACCGGACACTTCCTTGGTTCTTTGGTTTCTAAAGAGTACTTGCAGGGTCTGTTACCTCCAGTGACCAGGTTCCTGGGTGCCAGTGATCTTTCCTTGCTGTAGGCCTTGTCCAGCTAGCAGGCAAACCCAAATGTTCCTCTGGTATGGTGAGGGAAAAGGCTTGCCCTATTCTTGGAAGTCTTTGTCAACACCTCCATGGAAAAAAGGCTTTGAAGCAGTCTGCACCCCCTACAAATGTCCAGTCAAAATCCTTCGTCTTCAGAAGTCCAAAGATGATTCAACAGGAGTCAGGGGGCTGGCACCTTTTAAAAGGCAATCTACAGCAGATAGGTTCTCCTCTAGCTTTCTCCTTCTTTAAGGTGTCCAATCTTGGCTGCTAATTCAGAATCTTCTGCATGTTGGTGTGAAACTCAGAGTGCGTTGTCTACAGAAAGTGGGGCGGAAGCGCAGTAAGTTTGGGAGCACTAGGAGAATCGAAGATGGTGGGATTCTTCTGCGGACTGATGCTTCTCTTCTCTCCTCTCTGCTCTAACCCCGCACTCTTCTCATGTCTCTCTACATCAAAGAGTCTCTGTTAATTAACACTCTGGTGGGATTTGCCTTGGTCTTGCAGAGCCTATCCTTTGAAGCATCTGCCCTCTCGCTGCTTGCTCTTGGCAGTTCCAGTCTTTCTGTCTTTCCCAGGGAAAATAAAGACTTTTACGGGGCCAGCACCCCAACGCTCTGTTATGGGTAAAACCTAGTCCTAGATAGTGAACACACAGGAGACTCTGACAGGAAGGTCACTAGAAATGTAGCTTTAAAGATGAGATGGGGAAGAGCACCTTTGTCCTTGACTGAATCATTCAGTCGATCATGTAGTCGGCCTATCCCAGGGGTCAGGAATAGGGCGCCTGCCTATGAATGACTTCCACCAATGGGAACACAAGTATGGCACTTTAACAGGACTCAAATATACAGTTGCTGTCCTCTACATAGGAACTGAGAACTACTAGTGATATATACCAAAAATGTATCCTGTTACCAAAAATATTAATTAAAAGGTATTTTTATTGTTGAATCACAGATTGAAATTCACAATTGAAATTACAAGGCAAACAAACACGTATGTAGTTAAAATGAGCTCATCACCAACACATATGCAAAAAGTGCCACATGCCTTCCATAGTCAATGGGGCTCATTACAAGTTTGCTAGTATCCTGGTGAAAAATATGCCAGAGTGCCGGCAAACTAAAATACTGATACCGGCACTGTGTCTTCAGTATTACAGCCAGATTTACGAGTGCCGGTGTCAGCTGTAAATCCCCATTGCATGGAGTCCAACTGGACTCCATGGGGGATTTTGCCAGTATTACCAGCACCATTAATAGCAGCACCGTTAATACCCATGCCAGTAATACGATATAGCTGGAGGTAATTCTGGCAACTCACCAGCAAACTTGTAGTTGGCCGGTGTGGAAACGCACCAGTATACGTTAATGTCGGCACGTTAATTTTGCATCGGCCAACACATATATTTTATAAAACTGTTTTTTAATGACTGGATAATATGGCTTAACCTTCCTATATTACACCTAAAGTGCAAGTACAATACAATTCATATACCAAAAAAACATTAACATTTAAAAAACCAAATAATTTTGTTACAATTTTTAAACATTCGTTATTATAGACTGAATCATCTAAATCCTTCTTGTGTATAGATTAAAACCTGAATACGGAAATTTGTCAAAGTCCAAATGTGATGTTTCAACAAATCACTTGTTATTATACATCTTCCTCAGGACGGATGCTAATTTGGGGATCAGACACTGAAAATCATATCCCAATTGATCCTTGCAATCCAAACAAATTGGTTAATATACATTAGGAGTTATGGTTCAATCTAATAATAAATTAAACCCAATAACAGAGATTACTCAACTCTGTAAATATTCACTTATCAATCATGCAGAGCGGTTAAGTCTCACTTTTTTACTCACCCACATTCGTGAGCATGATTTCATAGCTTCTTGCCTGTCTCTAATCCAAGCTCAAGTGTCTACAACAAGTCTCCTTACATTCATCACTCCATTCACTGTAGGAAAACAGAATAATACATGGCTAGTAGAGTAGGGTTTCTCTGATGAATGCATTGATATCATATTACAACATAGAGGTTAAAAGAGTTACCTCTTCCTCATAGCATCTGTACACTTCACCCCCTGCTCAACCAACCGAACAGAATCACACTCTTGTTCATGTATGCCATCAATTCATATGGGTTACGCCGTCATGTGCCATTCAGACATCAAAAAAGGTGGGGAATAGACAGGAGTTAATTTCCTCCCAACACCCACAAAATCACAACAAACATTGTTCGTAAACTTTTCCTTAGTCACCAGGATGTGCACAGACTTAAAATGCTTAGCGTGGAATAGGCAAAGCTCTTACTTCTTCATGCACCGAGACAGCAACTTCTTTTTCCACTTGCGTTTCTACTATATTACTAATGATTCATGTTACCCGCGACAGCATCGCCATTTCTATTATTCATCTCATGAGCCAACGTCCTACCTGTGTCAGTTGCACTCCACAAAGCAGCATATTTTCTGCCTCCCGTGGTGCCATTTTTAATGAGTTAATACATTTTAATGATTACTGGGCTTACAATCTGTGTGTGTTAACCTGTGTATTGTTACTTTTTAATTTCACATTTCTCGCATCTGATTTTTACAAAATTATCACTGCATATGATTTCAAAATTCAGCATCTAGACAAGTCTCATTGCTAGAGCAATATCAAAGTAACATTTTAGAATGGCAAGAAAGACCTGATACCATCAGTGCCATTTGTCAACAGCTATTAACATAGGGATTATGTAAAATTACTTCACCCAAGAGGTACATGTCACTATGTATTTTCTGCAGATTTTATTATTGATAAACATTCTACAAATGGTCATATCTCTGGTGAGAGAATAGTATTGTATTGGGAAACTATCCTAAACATCTGAAGAAGAACTCATGGAAATAGGCTAATAGGGGAAGAGTGGGAAGAACCTGAAGAAGATCTAGAAACCTTTAGTACATGTTTATGTCAATCTTCCGCTGACTTTACATATGATAAGGCCATGGTAAATGGAAAACAAGTAAAGGCATTTATCGACTAAGGTAGCATAGAGACTGCTATAAGGGTCAATTTGGTTACAAGAGCATACCTCGAAAATGCAACCCTTGTCAGCGTTACATGTGTACACAGGGACAACAAAATATACCCCAAAATACCCTTGTACATTAACATCAGGGGAGAATCATATTTGGTATCACCAGCCATTATTCCTGGGCTCCCCGAAAAAGAAATTGTGGGAAGGGACTTCACTGTGTTCTCTACTCTCTTGCAGGAGCTTCCAATTCCCCATAGGGAATTTGTACCCCAAGAAAATTGGCACTCCAAATGGTACTCCCAAACCTCTGCTGTATGTGAGTAGATGGAGACAGAACCCTGTGAGGTAACCATTTACCAAAAACCTTCCACGAAATATGGAGAAAACCTAATTCCAGAGTCAATCGCTAGAGTCCAGTTTATGGGATGCATTCAGGAGATAAATGGGAACACCTCACCTCTACCAGAGCGAAGGAAAAGAAACCCATGGACTATGCAAGAGTCCTTGGATATACTTCCCTCTTGTTCCATCCAGGATCTTCAAATCAAAGAACCTAGGAAAGGAGCAAGTATATCCACCTTGCACAGGGTAAGGGCATGTGAGAAACCAGAAGGTGTCTCACCCACTATTCCCCAGGGATCTGTCATCCAGGTGGCTAGGACTCTGTTATTGCTTTTGGATCCAGTTCCTGGGGGTGGACCAGTGTGGGAGGATCACCTTGTTGAAGGGTATTTGGGTAGTGGGACAGTGGATGGTGAGAGGCAATATTCCCTTCCTTGCTACACCTATACCCCATCCCACCAAGTAGGATACTTCGAAACTCTACCTCCACCCCTTAACAACATGAACATGTTCTCATGGGCAGCCTTCTATTAGAGAAAACAGACTCATTGCTGAGCAGTATACCTGACGTGTCCCAATACAAAGGTCAGGTGAGGTCATGCCATTACTGATCATCACACACACCTGACTTCCATTAGACTTCCCCACATGGATAAAAGGCAGAGCATGAGAGCACACTCTCAGCGAGGCAAAGCACACAAGGAAACACCCGTTTCGAGATGGCAGCTGAGCAAGAGAGGAAAGGTGGCAAAACCGAAGGGGATCGCTATGAGGGAAAATCACTTGACCTTTTTGACAAGGAACCATTCATTTCCAGAGAACTCGAGAATAGAAAGTGAAAGACCAGGAGACTGTAATGCTCACCTGGTATCCACGGGGATGCCACTCAGCCTGGCTGGATCTTCGTTCCCTCTCTGACCTCTTCCCTTGTTAATGCTTCAGAGAGTTGGGCCTGCAATACAGGAGTGCTGGTTTCAAACTTAACTGTGCCTTGCTGCTTAACCCCCCTTGAAAACCAGACCTTCCCTCAGACCTGTCCTCACTTTGATTTTTGTACGATGCGCTCTCGGTCCTGCTTCTCAATGCAGGGGCACGTAGATGGATCGGGCGTGTTGCAACTGAGTTACTTCACTGGTGCGCGCCCTGTGCGAGTCCAGTCCTGCTGTGACTCCAACTTTGTAAGGTAGGTTGCTTCTTCACAGTTTTGATATTTCAGTCTCTCTTCTTTCTTTCTTCCTCCTTATTAATGTGCTAATGTCTCTGTTTTCTTTCCTCTAGGTGTGGAAAATGATGTTGGCGTGCGGATCAGCGTGGAGCATGAATTGGTGAGCGAATGCACGCTGCGCTAATCCTAAAGCAATGTGTGGTGTGTGGTGTTAATTTGCCTTTCTTGTGCTAACCTCTGTCTCTTGTCTCGCTTGCAGGTCGCTGTGATGTTCCAGAATGGATGCCGACCACGAGACGTTTGAATCAGGTAAGAGTCTGAATTCCTTAACAAGAATGGTTAGGTGCTCACTAACGCTGTTCTTTCTGTCTCTCCTTTCCAGGTTGCAGTGCTCCGGAGGAGGATGCGGCGCCTGAATGCTGGTGTTCCAGAGATGGATGCGGCGCCTAGATGATGGAGTTCTCTGGACCGGGTAAGAGATGGACCGAAGACAGAATGCTACTCACAGGTAAGTGCTGTAGTAATGATGTTCTTGTTCTTTCAGGGTGCGCGATGTCTGGAATCAGCAGGTAAGGAATTCAGGAGGCACGGTGAACATCACGCTGCTAACCGCAGAGTAACGCGAAGCGTGTTCCTTTTTTTGGGCGTGGCTTATATAGCCCCATGTATTCCAAGGCCCGACCACACCCAAAACACTAGACCACATGGCTCAGTTCTTGGAACTGAGCTATGTGGGAGCCTCCATGTTGGACCCAGCCCATTACAAAGTCCAGGCCCCCATATTACCTTCACATTAAGCATGAGCCTGGCACCAGAGAGAGTCTTTGGCAAGGCTTTCTGAGACCATAATAGGAGACCCTAACTTGGTTCCAAGGGGAAGACTGACTTGCCTATGAGGGTTGGGGGTAGGGATCATGACAGAGTCCAGGCTGAAGGATCCTGCATTGTGTGTCGGAGATACCCAGGGTCCTCCTGCATCAATAATTAAGGCAGTGAGAATCACCAGCCGCTGTGGTACCATCCATGGTTCCAAGAACAAAGCAGATTCAGTGAAATCAACACAGCCAGTGATTTGGGGAGACCAATACAAGAATGGTCAGTGTTGAAGCCAAGGTTGCAAACAGCAACATTGTATGGTAAGCGCTGGAGCAAACATTGTTGAAATGCGTGTGATAAGGGACGAAAGTGAAGTTGAACTGATGATGAGTGATTTAACTCTAAAGCAAGCTACAATACATTTGGCAGAGTGGCCCAGCACCACATGGGTGCTTAATCGAAGGTCTCTGTAAGGTATGCAGCTGAGAAGTGACAAAAGTAGATACATTTGGTCTGAGCTCAGCAGAGGGAGACCAATTGAAAAAGAATAAATAAATGTGAATCGAAGTGATCTTGCAACAGGTCAAGCTAAATCCCACGCAGAGTCAAAAGCCTTCGATTTTAAGGAAGAAGAGAAAGTTTGTAAAAGTACATGAATTTGGTCCGAGCCCGGCAGAGGGAGACCAATTGAAGGTTTTGTTTTAAAGTGGATCAGAGACCGGTGGTGCAGGACCCGAGATGAACAGTAAATTACCCAAGAAGTTGTATAAGTGAACATTCTTAGAAGAAAGGTACTTTAATGTTTTGTCGTGTTGCATCAGGCCGTCTGAAATAAGAGACTTTGAATGGCATGAACATTTTGCACAGAAGGCCCTAATGTGGAAGTTTTAAACTGCATCCTTGTGCTAGAGAAGCCAGAGAGTGTGCCACCTTGTCCCATGCTGAAAACATGGGGAAGGGAAGCCAACAGCTTGAGTATCCTGAAATATCATTTCTTGAACACTTTACTTTTGCAAAACAATGTTTCCCAAACTATTTGTATTTAGAAGTAAGGATTGGCAATAGGTTTATTAGTATAGGCACTTTTATTTTGACAGACTCGACTAAGACAGCGTTATTATTATCTGATGGTCATAGCTTGCTCCAATCCTTAGATTGTGGGATCAGATAGGCATTTTTCAAACCCAATTAAAATTCAATAAACACCCTTGAACTGTGATCAGTTGTGTTTGTCTTACTGTTTGATACCATGTCTTCCTTACAGTCCCCACCGGTCGGGTTGTGAGGTTCTGAAACTAAAGCCAGATCCCCAGCTCAACTGTGCTTTAGTGATGATGAAGGGTGGAGGGGCACACAAGAAGCAAAGTAATATGGAGGCTTTGACTAAGTAGGCAATCAGGCCAAGGCTTGAGGCGGAGTAGGGCCTTGGGGATACTGCAGAACTGCCCGCCACCGAGATGCCAAACCTGCGGCAGATAAGTAACATAAGATGACATAACTGTTAATGTCTCCACCTTAAGTACTAAAATTGAGCTTGAAAGTGCCAGGTTTGTGGATTAGAAAGCAGCATAAGCACAGCTGAAGATGACAGCTCAGGATTGAAAAATCAAGGGGCGACTATGTCCAGAAATCTCAAGCTCATGCTACAGTGATGTAATGACTTGGAATCACGTTCAAGGGGCTCCCGGAGAGCTTCAGCTCAGAGACAATGGAAGAAGCCATTGAATGCCTACTTAAGCAACTTCTCGACAATCCGGTCTACTCATTGTGCTTCGTAGTGGAGATGGCCCATCAGTAGCTGATGATGCGCCCCAAGCCTGAGGCCCTACCCAACCAGTGATTATGCACCTGCTGAACTATCAGGACGGGATCTTATAGTAAGCAAGTCCAGAGAGAAGTGGCCCCTTCACTATGAATCAGAAAATGTGCACATTTATCCAGACTTTTCTACGGCTGTTCATTTGGAATGCAAATTATTTTTGGGAGCGAAGAAGCTCTTATGGGATAGGGCAGCCCAGTATGCAATGCTCTTCCCCGCAAGCTTGAGATTTCAAAACACAGGAAAGATGTATTTCTTCACCCTTCCAGACGAGGTGCCAACATGCATTTAAGCTAAGATTCATCTCCTTCAGGGGGCTGCCTGAAGAGCGGACAATAATGCAGACCACACATGAAGAGCTTGTTTACTTCTCCTAGCCGTTAGTATAACAAACTGAGATCTGTGCGGCCCATGGAGAAAACCCCGGCCCCTGGTAAACCAGACTTGGGATCGTTTGGGTTTGTTAAAATTATCACTGTTGTACTGCAGGGCATGTGATTCTGGTATAAGATCAATTATCCTCACAAATAGGGGTCAGAGATGCTAATGGGAGCTGGCAGAGGGGAAAAGGTAGCACCCCCCATGCAAGGTTGCCAAGTTGGGATTGGGGTTTGTGATGGATGTTGCGGGGGGGGGTCCACATCACCCAGTTTGGGTGGGAGATGAGGGTGGGCACAGAGGCTGTTGTTTCTGGGGCGAAAGTTATTAAAAAAGTTGTCTTGGAAGACATGGATCAGTGTGGCTTTATGTAGGTTATGGGGCTGTTGGCTGTATACACATTTTTCTGGGATTGATGACTCTGGACAGATAATATGAATTTGTGATGGCATCACTTAATGTACTGAGTGGGAACGTTTGGCGGTTGGGTAATTATATGAAAACCAGGAAGATAATTGCATATGTTAACAGTCATAAAATAAATGTTCTTTTCTTACAAGAGACACACCCCACAGCGGTTGCTAATAAGAATGCGCCTGCATCTTGGGGAAATAACCAGTATTTCATGAATTCAGGGGGTTCCTGACATTGGTTCACAAGTCTCTTATATTCACATCCAAAGGCACTCATATTGATCCGGATGGTCGATATGTAGTGGTGCATTGCATCCTGGAAAGAGTGGAAATTATCCTAGTCAACACTTAGGATCCGAATGTTGACACCTCCAACTTCTGCCGTAACATCACAACCAAGATAGAAACATATCTAGAAATTACAGTCATTTGAGGGGGGGTGTGAAATGAACACTATACTGGACCGAGTCAACTGAACTAGGACGGCTCCTGGACCACCGTTTAAAGCTGCTCATAGTCTGCAGCGTCAGATTGATCGGCTCAAGCTGCGTGGCATGTGGAGGGTGTTGCACCCACATGAGCGCCAGGTCACATTCTACTCGTTAGTGCACGACATGGCATCCCAAATAGATCTCTTGATTTCATGACAGCTGGTGGGGAAGGTGCCGTCTGCAGCATTTCTCCCATGCACACGTTCTCACCACTCCCCCATCATAATGTGGATAAAAATATGCAACAAGGCGGCCAGCAGAGCATTTGGGGAGGTTCAGATCCAAGACAGTGCTGGATACAGTGTTCAGGGTGGACATAGAGAATGGCATTCACAACTACTTCACTCATAGAACACCTGACACTACATCACACAATACAGTGTAGGAGGCATTTAAAGCATATATTAAAGAGATGGCAATATCGAGAGAGTTTGGGGTCCTCAGGACTATCATTTGGGATTGGCAGACATACATTCCACACTTGAGCGGTTTTGAGCGCATGCACTGAGGGAGATCAAATATTTTGCCAATCCTGTAGCTGCCAGGACATATGGGAAGGGAGAATACCCATGGAGGACACTGGCTAGGCTATTGGATGCGGAGAGGGGCCCAGTGCAAATAAACTGCATTCTGAATGGACAAAGGGACAGTAAATATATTTTTCAGGATATATATAAGGTGTTTGGGCAGTTCTACTGGTCTCTCTACTAAGCTTGCATGCTTAATCATGAGCAGGCCATACACGCCTTATTGGATGATATCCCGATCTCTAGATTGTCAATAAGTGCCAGAGAGCAAATTAACACTATGTTCACTGTCCCGGGGGTCATGGGTGTCATTAAAGACCCGCCCAGGGGTAAAGCGCCTGGCCCAGATAGACTGACGGCAGAGTTCTACATATCATTTTCTGCAATTCTGGCCCCTTACCTTTTAAAGGTATGGGAAGAGTTACTGGACAACTCCATTCTCCCTGAGACACGTTGTGAGGCTACCATAACTCTACTCCTCAAATTGGGTAAGCCCACCAATAAATACTGATCATATAGACCCCTGTCACTAATTAACATTGACAGCAAGATATTTGTGTAGATTAATGTGATCAGGTTGCTCTGTCTAATGCCGCACTTGGTCCATAATGACCAGGCGGTTCATCTCGGGAAGGTCCACTGCACAAAATATCCATTGCCTTTTCAGTATTATGTCCAGGTTATCTCCTCATGCCTCAGCGACGGTCGTAGCTCTGGACATGCAGAAGTCCTTTGACATGGTCTCATGGGAATTTCTGTTTGTGATGCTAGGAAATGTGGACAAGCGAAGCGATTAACAAGCTTTATTAAGCTCCTCTACACGTGCCCTACTGCAAGTGTCCCGGTAAATTCACGCTTGTCTGACACTTTGCACTAGCTATTTAGCCTACGGTTGATATGATAAAGATGTGTCATGGAAAGAGGGGGATTCACTTTATCGGACCTCCCGAAATGATTTCCCTATTTGCCGATGATGTTCTGCTATGCAACACAGATACACACACAAACCTTGACCCAATAATGCAGGGTCATGGAATTTGGTGAATGCTCAGTTTCACAGTAAATTATACCAAGTCGGAAATATTCACCCTGACCAAGAACACGACTTGACCGCAGGGTGCATATCCATTGAAACAGTCACCCGGGAGTTTTAATGATTAGGGAGTTCTAGTATCTAGGGATAAGAGCTCACATATATAAACATATATATCTGACAAGCTACATAGATGGAGGAAAATCCCTCTTTCGCCGGTTGGCAGACTATCCTTGGTGAAAATGATTCTCCTTCCCAAACTGCTATAATTGTTCATGAATGTACCTTTGTGGCCTGGCAGGGAGTACTCTTCCAGGCTCCATGGGTCTTTCTCTGAATTCCTGTGCCACTCAGGTGTGGTCCTTAAAAAGTGGTTGGAGCTGACATTATCTTAAGTAAGGGTGGGTTGCTGCGCCACAATTGGAAATTTACTGGATTGCGGTCCATGGACAATTTGCATCCTATTAGTATGGCAGCGAGGGGACCCCACCCCGTGTCAGACTGAATCTCTGGCGGCAGACAAAACGGACACAAGAACACTCATACTGGACACCATGTACAAATACGATTGTCATTATGACCCAGTTAATACCACTATCTTTGCATAGTGGGCCATATTATGGAATTAGGGGTGGAAAGTCAATATTACAGATGGCTTCCGCTGTGGAGATTGCCAGGACTAGACACGACTTGGGACGTTTCACTCTGCACTCATTGGGAGAAATAGAGATATCGAGCGTTACGGGGACTTATTCCCAGAGGGGAAGCGTCTCACTATGCAGATGTGGAGGCACGGCCACAAGGGTACAATGATGGAAATACTGCACTTTTACAGGTTCTAGGCTGGTGTATCCAAATGATGGGACTAATACCCAATAGAACTTCCAGATAATGTTCTTCCTGGTATATATCTCTAATTCTTATTGCTGTCAGAGATTACTGGCCACACTGTACAGGATGATTATGAATAAAGCAGACATACAGATATCTTCTGTTAGACAGAGGTGGTCAGGTGAGCGGAGGTTGACCTCTCCGATTGGCAGTGGGGAAAGATCTGTTTTCTAACCAAAACTGTGTTGATGAACTCTAGATTCAAAGTAATGCAGTATAAAATACTTACTAGGCTGTATTATACACCCAAAAGACTCAAAACCATTTACCCGGATATGGACGGTATATGCCCATGATGTAATAGTGGAAGTGCCGGTCATCTCCATATGCTGTGGAGCTGTTGTAAATTGCAAGTATTTTGGAAGCATGCGATTGACACTCTGTCTGAAGTGGCGGACCGCAAATTGTTGTGCTCCCCCTTCACTGCTCTGTTCGAAATATGGTGTAATGTCCCAGAGTGGAGTCTTAGGTCTTTCTTGAATATGGGGTGCCTAATTGCCAAACACTGTATATTGAAGAAGTGGAAAGCTGTAGCCCCACCACTGGGCAAGAATTGGTTAACACAGTTGACATGGGTGGATAACTGCAAATAACTGTTTATAAGTACCTTTCCAAATGTGTCCAAATCTAAAGACATGTGGTGTGAATACCATGTGCACCTAGCTTGAATACAGTCCACTTAAATGTATATGCATCGCCAAACGTTGAGTCATTATCCTAAATCCGGTGATTCTAACATTTTAATACCACTGTTCAGCAGTATTGATAGGTAATATGAGCTGAGCCAGCACCCTACATAGGGCAGAACCATATTCTGTGTATTAATGGGAAGTTGTGCTGTTGATTAATAAATGTATGCTTATGTCTGCCAAGAACAAATAAAGTAAAAAAAAGAAATAGGTCTTTCTCAGGGGCGGCCATTAAGCTCTGGAACCTACTGCCAAAAGGTATTTAGGAAGAAAGTAAAAACATGGTGTTGGTTTCAGGCTTTTTAGTTTCGCTGGATTATAATTTAACATGTCTTGAATTTCTTTTTCTAGGAAATTCTGATAGCTTATTAAATGTCCTTTCTTTTAGATGTTTTTAACTGAATTTTAGGGTACATGATGTTTTAGGATGATCAAATTGCACTTATTTGAATTGTTTGTCTTTTTGTTTCAGTTATGCTGTTTTTGTGTACTCTGAGCTCTAGTTAGCCATGTACGGCTATAGAATTTCTTTTAAATAAAATGCAAATAAATAAAAGTACATATAACAAAGATTAAGAATGTATAAAATGTATTTGGTGAAAGTCAAAAAGGACAACTCTCAATCAAGAACAATTGTGCAGCTTGATGTCAAATGTGCAAGTATACAGTCTTTACAGATTTAGTGACAGCATGCTATAGTATCAATAAGCAAATATTAAATATGAGACTCAGGTATGGCTAAGTGTCCTGTCAAAGTCTGCCTCAATGCCGCGGTGGCTCACTTTAAAACACGTTCATTGTTTAACATGGGCACTGCAATATTTCTGCTGTCAGAATTAAACATTAACTGTAGGATTGGAGTGGGAAGTGTTGGGATTCTGTGGCTGGTCTCACAATGCTCCCGGCCAGATGTACTACAAATTGAATCAGTAATGCAATGGATCAGCATCTCTATCTGTGTGAGATGCATCACGTACATAATCACCCACCATCTGAGTTGCGGAAATTCCACTCTATTCTCTTCTACGCATATTCACAATGGGGATTCCTGATTGCATGATTAGTCGACGCAATCTCCTGGATTACCTTACTTCTCTAGTGTTAAATGTTCTACTCCCTTTTCTATAAGCTCTGATCTCTGTCCCCTTCTCTGCTTGGGCAATTCTTTCTTTTCCCAACAATAGGTTACGGACCTCCTCTTCTCTGTGTTTCCATCACCCTGTTTGTTTCTTTGACTTTCCTCTAGACTATGGGCCTCATTATAACTGTGCCGGTCCGGTTACAACGGTGCCGGTAAGCCTACCAGCACCGTTGTTGCTGGACCAGCACAATACAGCTCTGCAGGTGGGTGCCATCCTGCCTTCCATGGTCACCTGCTGGGCGAAGCGGCACTCGCCCACAGAGTTCCATGCAAGCACTGACACCGTTTTTAATGGTGTCGGTGCTTCTGTGGTCCCCATTCCCATTTAGTCTTAAATTACGAGTGCCTGACTTCCTGTCCACTGGGGTTGTAATACCCTGGTGTTACCGGCAAGTCAGGCGCCAGAAATTTTTTTCAGGTCTGGCGGCATGCCGCCGGTATCACTGGCAGGCTTACTGCCAGATCTGTAATGAGGCCCTATGTTTCCTTCTCTCCTCCACCTCAAGGACACACCTTCTTTCCACTCTATCTTTCTCTGTCGCTACTCTTTCCTTGCCTTCATCTCTCTCACCTAGTTTTAATAGTAGTTTTTTAGTTGAATTCAGGAAGAAATTAATATCCATAAAAGCATGTGACACAGAAATACATCAATGACATCCACCTAAAACATTCAAATACAAAACAGGACAATGGGCCTCATTACGAGTTTGGTGGTAACCCGCTGGTTCTACCGGTGGGATGCCACCAAACTCATAACAGTGTTCCCGTCGCCTGATATCCCGTTGTTAGAGGGACAATACAAGACCTGGTGGCCTGGTATTTCAGGTGATGGAAAGTGTAAGTCCCATGGGACTCCACGGGAATGGGGATACAGAAGCACCAGCACCGTTGCTAACGGTAGCAATGCTTCCATGAAAACCATGCCTGCAAGGGCCGGTGTCCCCGGCAGGTCAAGGCCCCTGCAGGCATACTTGTAGAAAGGGTGTCGGTATGCTGCTACGAGCACCCTTATTTCCGGACCGCCATGCTTGGAATGAGTGCCAATATCTATTGCAAATTGATTAAAACCAAACTATTAAAAACAGTAAGTTCATGATATTCTTACGTTTCTACCAAACATCATCTAACGATTTGTCAACTGGCAACAATACCACTTGCCACTTTGAAAAACCACAAATTTAAGGACTTCTTGGATCTTGCAATCTGATTAGTAACTATATAAAGTATAACAAATGTTAACCTATTGAGATGATATGAAGAACAGAAAAACAGAAAATGAGTAACTGATTCAGGTGTTGAATTGCATGAAGGCCATAAGTCATACTTTGATAAATCACACTTGGCCACTAAATTAAGCAAGAGATAAAGGGTTAAGCTGAAATATTATATACAGAGAATGCTTCTGTGGGCACATTATCAAGCATGTGCATGATTTGCAGCCCCACGATAATTTATAACATAAATATTCTATAGATAAAGGGCCTGAAGAAGGGCAAACCATAAGATGGAAGAGTCCATTCTTCAAAAGCTTTCCTCATTTTACTACTAGACTCACCATAATGCTTCATATTTCCATTCCATAAATATTGCATGCCAAGAAAATTCAAAATGGACTTCATAAACAAAAGCCACTTCCATGTGTGGCTTTTGTTTGGACAATTAAGCTCCTAAAGGACACTTTTATGGAATTGTATTTGACGCTTTGCATTAAGGCAACACCAAAGCAACACAGTTCTTAATCAGACCTCATATTGGAGAGGGAGCAGCCAAACCTATAAATAAAGTGGAATTGTGGGGGTACTGTTTGGTAGACACAAGAAACTCTTTAAACAAAAATCTCTTTTCTCCTAATTCAATTGATTGATAGAATACGTGACCCCATAACTCAGCCCCATTTAGGGCAGCTGGTCGGGACTAGGCTTCTAAAACTTCAAGAGCCTTCTTTGTAATCCTCCCACCAAATCTTCTCAAAAGGTTACGTGGCATGTAGAATGGGAAGAACGTTCAGTGATGGTGAGTTCCGCTCACGCTCATGGGGACGAGAAGGGAGACAGTTGGGGAGAGATTTGGACGGAAAGATGTAAGCAATAGGAGGTTCACGCAAATAAAGTACTGATGTGTTAGGAGTTCCGCAGATGCTAGTGCACTGCTCGTCCTTCCCATATTCTTCTCAAACAGAACCCGCATGAAGCAAAGAACAATCATAGGCATCATCTGCTGTGTTTTTTATTAGCAGAAGACATGTGAAAGACCCGCTGAGTGGCTGCAGCAGTCACAGCTTTACCTAAAGCATTGAAGGTGTGGTAAACTGATCTGCTGTTTGGATAATACTCACAAAAAGAGTGCAAGTGAACAATGTGCATGACTCCATGTTGAAAACAACTAGCCTGTAAAAGGTAGTTCCACTAAGAGTCCTCTTTAAGACATTGTGACGTCAAAATTAGAAAGAAAATAAATCCCCAGGCAAAAGGGAGTAAATGTGAAGTGCCTGCAGGCACCTTGTCTTTAAGCAGACTTTTGGTTTAAAAATAAATAAATAAGAGAGAAAAATAAAGTGTCAAGAACTACAATATAACTGAATAAACATTGCAGCTGCACCAACATTTTTGCTGGAACCTGGCACATCAGCCATTTCATGGAATAAGTGGAAAATATTATTTTGCACTTATCTTGTGGCAATTGGAGGATAAATGTTCTCAGCATCCAGGAAGAAAGCCATACTTCTACATAATTTTGGAAACAAAGGTTGTTCCTTTTATAATGGCCTACCAAACATTGCTGTGGAAGAATTAGTAGATATAGATGACTATGTAAAAGCTGTCATGAAGCTGGAGAAACACTTTGGACTGAAATCCAATACTGTCTTGCGCGCCACACACGTTTTCAAAGAACACAAGACACAGATGAACCCATGGAGAACTTTGTGCCTGCGATTAAAACTCTAAGCCACCCTTGTGCTTCAGGAAAAATCACGGACTCATTGAAAATGATCAACTGGTGTGCTGCACTAACTATATAAAATGTAAAGAGCGGTTACTTGCTAAGGATCCCACATTGGAAGTAGCAGTTAGTATAGCATGCAGAATTGAGGAAACCTAAAAAGATAAAGGAGATGAATATACACAAGTAAATGCGGCATAAAGTGAGCCTTGCCAAGCCTCCACACTCCGAGAGGAGGAGACAAGAAATGTCTAAGGGACACAAATGTTTCTAGTGTGGTAGCCTGAGACACTTCTCAAGTAGCCAGTTTTGCCCAGCAAGAATGGCAATATGTTTGATGTGGAGAAGAAGGGATGCAGAGACGTGGTTCTTGAAAACGGATGTGACAATGTAATAAAGCGAATTTAAAATCCAGAAATTGGTTGCATATGTGGCAAACGTGTTAGAAGTTGCAGCATTGATGTCTGCACACAAGGTACCAGTTGACACCCTGCTTCTTGATGGAGTTCAAATCAACATGAATGTTCACAGTGGATCATGGTGGACAATTACATCCATGGACAGTTAGAGGAACCTGGGAAAGGAACCAAGGGATTTGATACCCTCAGATATTGATCAGGTGGCCTTTGTAGACATCAAGATCAGGCTGTTGGGAACATTCCAAGCTTGCAAATAGTATAAAGAACACAAATGTGAAGCATGGGTTTACATTGCCATAAAGATGTTGTCCCTTCTGGGCTGGGAAGAGCAGAACAAACTGAAAAAAAGGATAGAGGCATTGTGGTCAGTGGCAGAAAAGGGTGATTCCGATTCCATGGAAGATGCAGGAAGAATTTAGAGATGAATTGAAGAAGTTGGTGCGACTGTGTGTTATCAAGGAAATAGAGGCATCATAATGGCTGGCACCCATCGTGATTGTATCAAAAGACTACTGTCAAGACACACATGTGTCCAGATTTAAGAGATATTAATAAATCAATATTGGTAGATAGATATCCTCTCCCAAAGATATCCGAGGTACTGGCCACCTTAGGTGCAGCAAAGGTGTGATGGATTTACGATCTACATACTGTGAGAAACTTAAGGGTGACATCACATCTACTTCCCTTGGTTCTCCTCTCAGGAGGCCAGGGAAAGGCAAATGTTCTTGCATACCGATCCTGGGGGTGGGGAAGTGAGGGAGGATCACCTGGGTGGAGGGTCCTTGGGGATTGGGAGTGGAGTGCCGAAAGGCGAGACACGGTATTCCACATTTCCCTTCTGGAAAAAACCATCTATCCCAGAGGCAACTACGGGATATTGCTATCCCTATCCCACTTATCAGGAAATAATATATAGGACTCTATGGGAGTGGTGACACAGGAGCACCAGCACTGTTAGCAATGGTGGCGGTACTCCCGTGACAAGTTCGCCTACCATGGCCGCTGTGTCCAGCGGGGTCAAACCTGTCAGGCACAGCATCTCTGGCAGGCAGACTTGTAGTTTGCCGGTCCGGAAACAAGGGTGCCAGTGAGCTTACTGGCACCCTTTTTTCTGGACCGGAAACATTGTAATGAGGCCCATGGTATCCACCTTTCCATATCGAAGACCAACCTAACCCTCCCCCAACCTTTATGGCTATTGCAAAACAACTCCCCTCATTTCCCCATATTTGACCTCTGAAAGTACAGGGACGAGGAAGAGGTGACTAAGAGTGATGAACACTAACACCTCATTTCACCTGTCTAGTACTGGGACGAAGAAGATGCTTAACGAGTGCTTTAAAGGTCAGACATGTCCTTTTAATTATGGTCAGGTAAGCCCAATTGAAAGTCCACACCTACAACCTGTGAAAGGGTTGCAGGTGTATAAAGGGAGGCCACAATTGCAGCAGAGAGAGTAATATGGAGGCCTGTGTGGCAGAGACCAGCAGGGGACCAATGTCGTGAGGAGACAGCTGTAGTGGAATCTGAGAGGAAGCCAGGATGCTGGCCGGTATCCCAGAGACCTGTGGCAGCAAGGCCAAGTTGGGCTGTTTAAACGCCACAGGTGGGAGCCTCCACTTTGGAGAGAGAGAGCAGCTGACACTGTGACCGAAGAATGAAGAAGAAAGGATGCTAAATGAGTCTGTGCCAGAGCAGCAGAGCTGCCGGCGTGTGGAGTACTGTCTCCGGAATGCGAGAGGGGCTCGCTGAGGCTGGCCCGCCATCCAGAGAAGCAGAAGGGAGAAATGGAGCCCCGGAGAAGGAACGCCGGGACCGATAAGTGTCAGGGAACTCACTCCGCACCATGGGTGCTCCTAGCAGGCTAAGCATAGGCAATCAAGTGCTGTATGCATTTATTGAATACTGAACTGAATGAATCTTTGAACCAAGGCTAAATTATTGTTTAATAAAAACCGACCTGAATAAAACTCTGAACCAAAGCTAAATTACGGTTCAGGATTACTAAACAGAATGAAACTTTGAACAAATGCTAAATTACGTTTTATTGAATATTATTGAATACAGAACCAAATGAAAACAAAGCTGAATTATGTACATATATGTATATATACACACACACATATATATATATATATATATATATATATATATATATATATTATGTATAATGTATAATGACGTTTATTGAATGCTGAGCTGAATGAAACTTTGAAACAAAGATGAATCACGTATATTGAATATCGAACTGAACGAAAACCTTGGGACTGAGCTAAAGTAAGTTTAATATATACATAGCTCAATAAAACCTTATGGGCAAAGCTACACGGATGACAACCAATAGGTAACATGCCCATTTGTAAGAAACTTACTGAGAAGAGCGCAAGTGTGGAAGAAATACAATAGAAAGGTGGGGCATGAGAAAGACCACCACAAAGTGAATATTATGAATGAAAACAGTGCAACAAGGTCAAAGACTGACAATAAGTGTATAACATTTTGTGGAAAAGCCAAAAGGATAAACAGGAGAAACCAAGAGGGTGTGAAAGTGCACACAGAACCAAGAGACCAACAAAGAGAAACAAGTGGGGTGTTCATGGCTGCGCGACCTGTAATACGTGGATAGTGTGGTCTGCTTAGACTAGTGCGCCCTAAAGGGTGAAAGTCAAAGCCACTGGGAAATAAACCAAGAAGAATCACTGTGAGTAAATTGAGAAAGCAAAGTAGAAGGAGTGGGCCTAGTTTTGAGTTGAACTTTAAAAGATTGAAACCCATGCAATTTGCTACGTTGAAATCTTAAGGAATTAACTGTAGTCTGTGTCTCGCTTCTTGATGCCTTCACAATACTAGCAAAAGGGCTCTCTCAAGACTGTCAGCATTTGACATTGTTCATCACCCCCTTTGGAGCGTACACATTTGGCTGAATGCTGTTTGGTTTTTGGCGTTGGCAGCAGCAGTGTTTCAACGTATTATGAAGTAGACTTTGAAAGGGCTACCAAATGTGATGTGTGGCAGGATGCCATACTTTATTGTGGCAAATCCAGGGTATAACTTTGTTGGTTAAAGTGTCAGGGTGCACCCAGGATCGCTTAGATAGCTTTAGGAACATTTTTATGTAGAAAGTCTTATAAGAGTTCTTCAATTAATCCCAGGTGCATTTGAGAAAATATTGAAACCCATCTTTAAAACAGTGTAGAGGAGCAGATGTATACATCTGCAGGAGATCCCGTCCCCTACCTCTTTTGTATTGGAGACATGAGACTGTGCATTGCCTGACACCAGCTATCATGCCAATAACGCAGCGAGTATTTGGAAGGAGATACCTATTGAGACAACCCTATCGATTGTACCCTCAAAGTGATGACAACCTATAGGAGGAACTCCCTAAAGGAATATGAGAAAGAGCAAAGACAATGAACTGATGACATCATAAGAAAGTGTGCACAATGTCCCAAGATATTGATTGAAGACAATGGGCCTCATCACGACTTCGGTGGTAACCCTTAAATCCGGCGGTAGTGCTATTACTGCCAGATTTAAGGGTCCGCCGAATCAGGGCTTCGGCGGATTTCACCCCAGCTCTGAGCTGGGGGGAAATCTGCAGAAAATTTGCGCTATTACTGGCGGCGGGAAATCCGCCGGCGGTATTAGCGCGAAGATTCCCCATTGAGCCCAATGGGGAATGGGGCATTCCCGAATGGGCTCTGTGGGGAATGGGGACTTACATTACCGCCAAACTCGTGATCCGGTGCTATTAGCTCCGGAGAGTTTGGCAGTAGGGCTAATACCGCCCGCGCTAATAGCGTTACCGTTACTGCCCAAGTCGTGATGAGGCCCAATGTATGGATCCTAGAAGACAAATGACGAAGTAAAGAATTGAGTGAACTATCAACGTGGAAAAGAAGAAGATTACACGTTAACAAAGTGCTGCAGAAAACAGAAGTTCAATAAATGAACAGACGCTAAAACGCAAGGTAGATCAAGTCATTGTATAGGCTAGCTATTAGTAGTGAATAGAATGCAGGCAAAGCCGCCATTGTACAGAAACTGGACATTGGTATTATGAAATAAATAAGCCATGAAGGAGGAATGAAAAGCTGCGTTGCAGCAGAAAAGCAGGCCAGTGGAGCTGCGTGGCGAGGCTGTCTGTCCTGAAGTCAAGATCTTAGAAATTGAGGTCAGCTAACTACTCTGAATAAGAACGAGTTTGCAGAGGATGAACCTTCTCACGTTAAGGTGCTAGAAAGAACACAAAGGATGCCAAGTTTTTATTCATTTAGAGCATTTAAAAACTGAAATCTGACCAGATCATGGTCTCTTGTCATGTGAGCCAAGGATGGAATTTGAGCTTGAACTTGGAGTTCCAGACACGATAGCGAGTGCCCTCACTCCTGTGCATTCCCAAGACAAGAACACTCTGCAAGGTCAAGTACAAAGACAATTTCATGGCAGACAGCATGGGGGATGAGAGATGCTGGGCTAATTGGGTGGTGAGGTAGCTTCATGTCCTATCTACATGCACCTGGATCTGGGCTTATGTGCTGCTAAAAGTACCAAATGTTCCACATATGGCACAATCGTACCAACCAATTGTATTAGTCCATATAATGAAGGACATCATAGTTTAGAAGACCAATGAAACGCAATGTAACTAGTGTTTCTGAAATTGCATGCTTGAAGAGGTAGGCATAAGTTGTCCACCTGATAAAGGACAGGCAATAACAATCCTAGTTACAATATGATTGTATATCTAGATGTTTCCCTTAACCAATCCCGACCTTTGATAGATTTCTCACAATTGCCACATAGTATGACATCACTCTGATGCATAATTGAGTATATGCAGTATACTTTTTGTGGATATCATTGAGAGACTGAGCTTACATCCGTTGATGTTCGTTGAAAGCATCCTGTTTAAGATAATTGTTAATAAAACAATAACTTGCCATCTTCTTGAGTTTGTCCGGTTATTTGGACTCATAATTATTCTGGTGTAATCCCATCCATTACATATGCATGTTCCAAAGGGCCTTGAACTCAACAGAATTCTGTAAATTCTCAGTTAGTGCCTCTGAGAAGTGTCTTACACACAACCACATGCCTCATCAATGGTTTACGCAGATTCAACCACATCATCCCGGCCCTCATCAACCTTTACTGGCTCCCACTGCATGTACGAATCACTGCCAAGTCTTGCTGCATCATCTATAAGGTGGTCACCCTCAAGTCACCCAGCTACCTCGCAGAGGAACACTGCATCTCCGCTGGACAGGGCACCACCAGAAGCCAGGACACGTACAGACTTGAAATCCGCTGCTACAAAAAGGAAAGGATCAGAAAAAAAGCCTTCTCTGCCTATGCCCCAATAATATGGAACTTCCTCCACATCAGCATCAGACTCGCCCCCACGCTCCTACAATTCAGAAAAGAACTCAAGACCCACCTCTTCAATGAGTCTCTCCTCAAAACCTAGGCCATCTCGTTGCCCCTCCTCCCGCCACCCAGTACAGCTGTACCCCTCCTCTGCCCCCCTTTTTTCTCCCCCCCCGGGCTGTATATCTGTTCTATTCTTACCACTGAAAGTGCTTCTGTAAAGTGCTCCGTTATGTATCTGTATTGCTGTATACCACTGTAAGGTGCTCCGCTGCTTCTCAAAGCTAGGTCCGTGCTAAATAAATACCATAATAATATAAATAATATCATTATATGACCCTGAATAGTTGGTACACATCTATTGACGGATTCACAAAATATTGCAATAGACAGTACTGGAGATACTATAGAATGATACACTTCTAAACCAGATTGTTGAGCTATTACGCTTTTGTCAGCATTATCAGAAGCATCTGAGTCATTTTTAGCCAGCATAATCTCTTTACAAGATACATTGCTATAATTACAGGCTGCTGCTAAGAACGAATTATCATTGACATTAATTTTCATTTTTAAAGTCCGACAACCTCCATTAAAGTACCAGTCAAATTTCATAAAGCTTCCACCTCTTGGCAAAATAAAGTTGTGCTAATTCTCCCGAAATGGACCCTGAGAGGTCAAGTTAGATTATAAATGATTTCCATTAAATCCAATCTCTGACACATGGGTAGAACACACTTTCTCATTGGAAGATGCTGTATTTATGTATTATCAGATTTATCTATGTGAAGGGGGCTATATATATATTTGTCTGCTCCACCCCTTCGTAAAACAAATCAATTCATCAACCTCCACCCTATTATGATACAATAGATCATTGTCGTCTTTTTGAGGAGAGCACATATCTGAACCAGATTCCCAATTTGCATTGTGAATTTCCATCACCAATTATAACTTATGACCCTACTTCCTAGTGGCTTGGCCGAGAGAAATCAAAAACATTCAAATGTGCCATACCTCCAGCTTAATGTTTTAACAAACTATGGTCCAGTTCAGATCCTAAAGGACCATTTGCCAGCAAATAAGGTGAATTACCTGGAAATGTTTCTCTTTATTCCCCCTAGAGCAAATCTTGGGGAATGAGAAGTTTTATGTATAATGCTCTTGAAAAAACCACCAAGAGAGTCTCAATCTCAGAAATTAAAACATTAACTAGATATAGGGGATCCCATAATCGCTGTTTTGGGGATTTAGGTTGAAGTCACTGATTTATGGTAGCCTTTTTTTTACTCATTATTTGAAGAGTCTGTCCCTACCAGTCAGTATTTAAAAACACACATCCAAATCAATAAAATAGCTTATAACCGTAAGACATTACAAGCGCGGACTGAAGAGAAAGGCCCTGAACATCACTAGCTCATCATAATCGGTTGCAGTTATATCCAGGAGTTGACTGGGAACTAAACGAGGCCCTGGAAATAATGTTCAAAGTGGCCCCATATGACACATTTTCAGCAAGCCCAATGCTTTTCCTATGAGAAAATTTGGAAATACCATAAAAAAGAGGTCCAGGGTGCAGAGGCCCACCGGGAAATCTCCAGAGTTCCCTATAGGCCAGTACACCTCTGGTTATACCTGTGTCAGAGTTAACACTACCACTGCATTGTGTAGAACAGCTTTGGCCTCTGCTGATGTAGGCATGGTCAACCAAGCAGTAAAGGCTCTTTCCCCCCAAGAGAAGAACAACATTGTGACTTCAGCATGACTTCAGCATGGTTGCTGGCATGGAGAGTAGTGCTGATTGAGCTCTGACCATGGTGGATATGGGCATGGCCAACCAGATAGCGAAGACTCCTTCACCCAACAGGAGCTGAACAGGTCGACCTGAGTGCAGGTGCGGGCGTGCTGAGTAACATCACTTTAGCTCCATTCCTGTTGGATATGAGCATGGCCAATCGGGCAGTGAGGGTTTCTTCCCCAAACAGCAGCATAAAACCATATGTCTCTCGCCTGGTAGTTTCTTGCCTCTTCCTTTCTTTCTTCTCTCCCCTTTTGTTCCTCGGCCACTTTCTCTGCTCTACTTCTGACTGGCTATTTCTCCAACTCTTCTTCTCTTTCCTTTGCATATGTTCATCCTTCTTAACTCCTGTCCCTTTCCTCACACATTTGTCCTCTTCCTCTCCATTCTCTCTCTTCACATGTTCCTTCTCCTCATCTCCTTCCTTTCACTCCCCACTTTTCCGGCTCTCTGGTCACACCCACTCCAACAGCTCTCTATATCCTGCCAAAGTTACATCCTGTTTAAGGCCTGTTGGGTTTTTGAATTGGTTTGTTAATTGTGAGAGTGACAGCAGCTGAGTTCCGGGTGTGTTCTGGATGAGTGGTTCAGTCTCAGACTAACTGCAATCTTCACAGTTGGACACTTTTGTGCAACGGATCACCCCACAGCTCTATACAGCAATATAATCTCACAGTCAGTTCACAGCCAGTGTCATCTTGCAATCATATTGTGTTCATCTCTCTGTTGCTTTGTTCTCCCATGTTTGTCTGCTGTCTGGTGCCCAACTAGTGCTGAGGTGTTGATGTAAACAGGCTTTGTAGTTGCTCCCTTAAGCAGTGTCCAGAAATCTGTTGATTTCTATCAAGTTATATTCACTGTTTTAACATAAACTCTAAAGCGCCCGTAGGTCCAGGGCTGTGGATGGTATGCTCTGAGTTCTGCAAGCATTGTTTTTCAGAGTCCTGGTTGCAATTATTGAGTATTTGGCCCTGGCTAAAGACTTTATCTGATCACCATGGTGGAGTTCTTGGGATGGAAGGCGCTCCCGAACATTCAAGGGTAGCTGCGCGATGGGGAAACTGAAGGATCAATTCTTAAAGGAAGTAGCCAATTGCAAAAGAAGCTAATCACTAGATATAGGAAAGGCCAGAATCCACCAAATTCTTCAAATGTTGACTTAAGCAGCTGACAAATTAGATGTGATAGACCATGGGGACCTTCAAATGAGTTGCTTAGAGCAAAAGAAGATATTATGCTGCTGTAATTATATTGTTTATTTTACTACTTATTTGTCCCACTATTTAATGAGAATGTTTTCCTGATTTGTACATTCCTGTGCACTACAAAATGGCAGAAACATAATTTCTGTGGAATCTATTTTGGTTTCTTGTTTAGGTCAAAGTCCGTTCAAGGCATTGTGTATGGTAAATGAGTTATTTAATTTATTTAGGGTGCTCACAATCGGGTGGAAAAACAGGTGCCACCTGCTTCTCTATAGCTCAGGGGAAACATGGTCAAAATGTACAATCAAATGTCTTCGAGTATCATATGAAACTCTCAGTGGAATGATAGAAATAGCTCAGGTAGATCAAGGAGCAAAAACTATATTAGAGATTCACCTCACAAAATGGGCACAGAAAACCATAAAGAAGAGAACAATGACAAAATGAGGCATCCTTCCCACATAAATCATAGCACTTCATTTTGAGGAATGCAATGTAGGACCTTGGTCTCTTGATTTTAACCCATACAGCAGACAACAAATTCCTAAGTGCACATATGTATTGCAAGAATAGACTGGTCATTCACTAGACTTCATACCACTGGTTTTTAATGTACCATATGACCCTAGATTTCAAATTGCACTGCCTATTGGATGACTACTGCCACTCCAAATCAGGATCCGTTTTGCAATATTTGATCACATTGTAGTAAAATGCCTCACATCACCCCTGCCCCCCTCCCCCTGCACCTTTATCTCTGACACTTGTATCTACTTCTTCCTAGGAGTACATATTCGTGTTCATGATTCTCCCAATCATTGTTGTGACTGCTCTGGTAGTTGGTTGCTATTTATCTTTCAATTTAATTGCTTTGATTAGTTTGTGAGTTGCATTTCATTAAAAAAATACCCTTGGATATGTTTTAAAAAGTAATTCAATTTTTGAATAGTCGATGAATGTGACAACTGGTTCAATGGTCTATTTAACACAAATCCATATATTGGGACAAACTAGTAATTAGAAATCAAAAAAGACAAAGAAAACGTTTTAAAAAACACAATTTCTAATGAAGGCAGGTGATGGCGTTCAGCATCAGGTGAATGGAAAAGGGATAGAAAAAAACAGAAACAAAGCTAAGGAGAGGGGAGTGGAGGAAAAGGTAAACATGATTTCATGCCGAATGCATTGGATGACCTGCATGTAGGGAGTTAGGAGTCATGAGAGAAAGAATAAATGGAACAACATTTAAAATGTCACAAACTCTCTACATTCTTACATTTAGATTGCTCTATCATACTATCACCCCTTCATGGTGACATCAATATCCCAAAAGAGAAATGTGCGACAGTGTAAGAATAAAAAGCCTTAACTACTAGGAAGGGAACAAGCGTGATTAATTAATAGAAGATGTTGATGTAAACATACAAGGGCATTAATAGACATAAAAACTAAAATCCTGAATGTGACACCATTATTTTCTGAGTTCTCAAAACTTTATGCAGTTCTCATTCAAATGAAGAAATTGTGAGCAACAAAACAAGACATAACACACAAAAACAAGGTTCCAGATAACAAAGTAAACCATGGTACAGTGGGGTTACACACTTTACTCCCTAACACTAAGAAAATGGGTATATTACAGCTAAACACAAACCTTACTATTAAGATAACAGAAGATGTGTAGATGAAGTCAAGGAAACATGAATAGATTGCCAACGCCACATCTATATCTACAGTCTGGAGCAGCCAGAGAAGATAGAACTTGCAATTCTTGGTTTCAAAGGTGAAAAGCGGGTGATCGTGTAGGTTCTGGGGCGTTTCTGAATAATCTTTTTTCACATCATCCCTGTAGGGGTTGTTAAAAAATATTGGTGAATAGTATTATATAAAAATTGTTCTCTGTGCTGCTAAAATGGATGAAAGAACCCTGTCCCCTCCCACCAACCCTCTTCAAAATTAGACTATAGGATTGTTTGTTAAAGAAACAGCTACTAAATAACGATTATGAAAAGTAAATAGGTAAAAATCAAACACTTTGCGAATATGATACAACCGGCTATGTTTACTCCTTACATCGACATTCGAATATAGTATTTCTTCTCTGTCAACAAATAAGAAAAAACGACCTTGGGCTAATTATGTCTTAGATCGAACAGAAGAGAGTATGTCTACTATTTTTCTATCACAGAACATGAGTGCATTTCATAAATGCTCTGAATCATGCTGTTAACATATTGCTAATTTGAAAAATATTCTCCTGGTGCAAGCAAGGAGGATGGTGTCGCCTGCTAAGGGTCGCCCTGCTGCTACAGAATACCCACTTGTTCTTTTTCATCATAGCGGGAGCTCGCCCTTGTACTATGCTTAGATTAAGGAGGAGAGCACATTACACTACCATCTACATGCTACAGACATAGTGAAGGGTTGCCTGCTACTATGGGGTCATTACGAGTTTGGAGGCAGCCATGGCGCTCTGAGCGCCATGGCTGCCTCCAAACCCGGGTCCGGTCTGGCTGAATGGGGACTTACCTGGACATTCCGACCTATGCGGACCCTGTAAGTCCCCATTCAGTTGACCATTCCCATTTGAGCCCCCATAGGGCTTAATGGAAAGGGGGAAGGCGCTAGTAACGGGCCCGCAAATTGCGGGTGCATTATTAGCTCCAAGGTCCCTTAACGGGACCCTCATAGAACGGCTTGTCAGACCAGCTGTTCCTCCTGGGACCCGCTAAGACACCTCGGAATAGGGCGGTAAGGGTTTACTGGCACCGGCATCATTACCGGTGACGTTAACCCTTACCGCCCAACTCGTAATGACCCCCATGTCTCCTGTGGTTCAGGCTGCACTGTTGTGGTTTACCCACGGCTAATGGCCCCCAACATACTAAAAGAAATGCTTCACTACAGAGGCCAGCCCTCTCTCCGAATGTTTAAATACGTATAAAATAATTGGGGGATCCCAAAGTCAACTGTGGATTTATGATGGGGTTCAAGTATCTGAAGTGACCAGCTAATATGCTCGAGTCGCCTTGTATTTCCCAGTAAAACCTGGGAATATTGTGTGGGTCGCAACCCGCTAATACTAGCATTCCCTTAAAACACCTCCTCGTCACTTCATAAGAAAGATCACTAAGTGAATGTGCCCAGCAAAAGATATGCTCATGTTAACACATGGCATCGGCCCTTCCGTACTGATAAACCACATATGGATTGAACTTGTGAATTATGCAGAAACACACAGTAAGAAGGGTAACATGGGAAATAATACACACTGTGGAGAGGAGCCACTCACTCAGAAAAGTTTTTTAGGTAGACAACAGCTCAACTCACAAATCCTGTTGTGCCTTGTGTGAATATGAAATATGTGCATTCTGCTCACACCGAGAGGAGTGCACAGTGCAGATATATGAGGTGTGCAGCTCTGCACGTTTATTTTTTGGTGATTATGGCCCTACATGCTTTTGGAAAAGTGGATTTGATACAGGAGTTAATGGAAACGCTCAGCTTCGTAAGCTGTTCCGTGTTTGGGTATTGGCTTTACCGTGGACAAGAAATGGACGTACACATTGCGCATTTTTCCACCCAGCGCTATTAGGCAGTTTCCCGACCCAGCACAGGCGATGCAAGCAGATGTGGCTCGTGACTGTGTTAATCAAGAGCCTGGGGCTAATGACAGAGCGGCTTGCACAGGCCGTGCACATAGAATTGCAGATGAGCTTTGCAAGATCAAGGCAGAGCAGTGTGGGCCCTCCTGCCAACGTCATTAAGAAAATCAAAACGGAACCTCAGGTGGGGGAAAGATGGAAAGAGGACCCATACAGTGCTCGTGTTCGATAGTGTGTCTGCACTGAACATTTCGTGCGCACAGTTTGACCCTTTCCATTATTTCTTATTATCAAAGTTGGCTGACTGAAAGTATTCTGTCATATCTCCGGTACATAGTTTCTGTGATATTACAGGTAATGCTGATAAACAAAACATTTCACCAATATTCCAAACTAAGTGTGTTCAAGGAATTGGTATTTGTGTTCTTGGATACCGAAGCAGACGGCACCGCCTTGCGACCTTTAAGGATAACGATAGATGGTCCCTGCCCATGGGCGTAATTTTATGGGGGAGCGGGGGTGTTTGTCACCCCAACTTTCATGGCACACCATTTTGTCCCCATTCAATTGGCTGGGGCACCTTTTCTTTAGATGTCATGTCCCCCCCCAACATTTTCAGAAAAGTTACTCCACTGTCCCTGCCCTTTGCAGGGCCATATTGTTCTTAAAGGCAGGCACTATCCAGATGAGGCTTAAAGTATCTGTGAGAGATCATTGTCATCACCAGTTGGGTACCCTCCTTCCTGACCTCTTTTGGGCTAATTCTATATGGTGCATGGTTGGGAAGGACAAGCAGACAGTCCAGGCTGAAATCAAACAGGCACTATGCAGATCATATGGCTCTCAACAAATGCAATGTGACATAAGCAGTGCAGCGAGAAGGTGAGCTGGCAGGAGATCAAACATTGGCCAAGAGTTTGAGGAAGCAAGATGTGTGATGAAAAAAGGCTGTTGTATTATGGCTCGGGTTCAGCCCCGACCAAACACTTACCCACACAGCGTCTCTGTAAAGAAGACGTGGTTACAGGAGCGAGTTTATAATGCTGACTTTACTTATCACTCTCCAACTCGTAACTAAGCCCTTCCCATCCCGTCACTTCCTTTCCCACCCGCTCCTTGGTCCCGTCCCCACCAACCACTGGCATGCATAACCTGATGCCACAACCTCCCCCCCATTTTATACAAGTTCATAACCGTTACCCCATTTCTTCAATGAGTCGCCTTGGCTGCATCCGGACGCTTTGGGGTCTTTCAAGCCTCAGCTCATGATGCTCAGACCTGTCTGTGGGCTCATGATCAGCACTATCATCCCAGTCCGATTCTTCCCCATCTCCATGGTATAACTCGTCGGATTGGTATGGGTCCGGCCCTTCAGATCTGTTTCTCCTCTGTTTCACGCTACTACTCGGCATCTTCTTGAAGTGCGAGTAGTTCCTTGTTAGTGGCGATGATCACCTTCTGCCGTTATAATGGAATCCGCTTGTGTGTGATTACCAGTGAGTCCCGATAGGAGGTAGCTCTGTGCTTGTTGGTTTGAGGTTGTTTTACTACCACTGCATCTCCTAACTCCAGGCAAGACTCCTTTGCTCCATGCTTGATGTCTGCATTTCTTTTCATCTTCTCTTTTGAGACCCCGGCATGGGTCCTCATGGTGTCATATTTCTGGCATTTCTCAGAGTCATCAGGGAGATGTGGTAGTCGGGTCCGTATGTTTCTTCTGAACATCACGTCTGCGGGATATTTCCCGGTGGTGCTGTGTGGCAAATTTCTGTAGTCCCACAATAACTGATAAAGCACTTGTTAATATGGGTGTCCCGTGAGATGGGCTATTTGCAGTGCTTTTTTTAGGTTTGACATGAATCTCTCAAGTATCCCATTCGCTTGGGGCCAAATTGATAAGATATGATAAGTCATTTATAATGTGCCTGTACAAAAGTGTTTCTAGGCACGACAAGACAAGGAGGGGAAAACAGAAGGAGGACAAAACAACAATCTTACTAGACCTTGTGTCATTCAGATCGTGCAAGTGCAGGGAGGGCGGGGGAGGGCAGGTAACTCAATAAATGCTGCCGCAGGGTGGGTCATAAGTGCAGAGAAACTGGACTATATGGTTGCAGATACAGACCCTTAAGTGCTGGGGGAGCCTGGAGGCAGTGCTAGGACAACTGCGCATGCAGGAGCCTGGGCCTGAGTGGAGTTACCTTCCTGTGTTTAAACCCCATATACTCTGCAAACATCTTAAAGTCTTGGCCGTTGTCCGACTTTACCATTCTTGGAATGCTGTATGCCATGAATATCCTGTCTAATACAGATTCAACATGATGAGCTGCCATGGATCCCACTATCTGTGCTTGCGGGAACCTTGAGCACTCATCCATTGCTGCTAGAACATATTTCCCCCCTTCTATAGGCCCAAAGAAATCGATGGCAACTTCATCCCACACTCTCTCTGGTAGTTATGCGGTTCAGGATGCCTTGCCGGTATGATGAGATATTATGTGGGGCATTCTTTGAGTAATTCCTCCACCTGGGTGTCTAACCTCTGGAACCATATTTTCTGTTATAGCCACCTTTTGGTTGACACAATGCCACAGTGCCCCTTGTGGGCCAGTTCCACAGGGAAGTGTGTATGACCAGTTTATTTTCTGTGAGCAGCAGTGCCCCCTCCAACACCGCCAGTTCTTCTTTGGCCAATAGGAAGTTGTCAACGTCCCCTCTCACCTCTGCCGATTCGCGTTTTCCTCGTTCCTTGGCCCTCTTCCATTGTCCGGATCGCAGGCCTTCAGCCATGATTTGGATGTCAATGTCTGTTTCTGCCTCTTGTGAGATCTTTATTGGGACAATCCTTTGGGGGGGATTATGTATTGTATGTATCTGTCAGCCATTGATGGTTCAGGCGTCTCAGCTTTTTTCTGGTGGCGTGATAGGAAGTCGGCAGGATTGTCTTCCCTCCCTTGACTGTGACCTATGTCAAATGCATAGTCTTGTAGATGGAGACCCCACCTGGCTATGCATGGCGGCATCTTCGCTTGAGGATTGCCGTAGAGAAACAATAGTGCTTGGTGATCTGTTATTATTGTAAATGGTTTGCCGTAAAGGTAGACGTGAAGGTGCTCACGGCCCATACTACCGCCAGGCTCTCCTTTTTGGCCTGTGAATAGGCCTGTTCGGTTTTTGATAGGCTTCTACAGGCGTATGATATGATGTGCCTCTGGTGTGCTGTTTCTTCCCCTTTTTGTGCCAAAATGTCTCCCAGTCCCACTCGACTTGCAGTGTCCCTTGTTACATCAATGTAGGCCATATTTATGTCTTTTGATATTCTGCTGCAGATGGTTGTAAAGTCCTCCTAACACTGTGGGAACCAGTGCAATGGTGTGCGTTGCTTCATGAGTGCCCTCAGGGGTTCACTGTTAGTTGCAAAGTCTTTTGTGTATCTTGTAAAATAGCTTGAGAGTCCCAGGAAGGATCGGAGCTGTGACATGTTTATCAGAGGAGGAGTCCCATTCAATGCAGCTACCTTTTCAGGATCTGGTGGCTTCCCTTTCTCCAAAAATATATGTCAAAAGAAACACAGGGTGCCTTTTCTGAACTCGCACATGTCCTTGTTGAGGGTGAGATTTGCTGCTTATATAGCCATGCATACCCATGATAGGATGTTGTTGTGTTTTTCCACACTTGTGCCAAAGACTAGAATTTTGTTGCTGTAGTTGATGTAATTCGGATTGTGTTTTATCACATAGGGCATTTTGACTTGAAATATTTGCACTGCTGAGGACACGCCAAAGCTTAGTCTTTTGTACCCATAGTGGCCTAGGTGCATCGCAAAGGTGGTAATGCAATGACATTCAGGGCTCAGTATCAGCTTGTGATAATGTTTATTCAGGTCGAGTTTTCAAAATCCCTTGGCCCCATTTAGCAGGTGTATCATATCAGTGATACGGTGGGGGCTGATGTTAAATCTTTTTATCACTTGGTTTGATTTCGTCATGTCTACGCAGATTCTTATGGCCTCCAACACTTTTTTTGGCAATGGCACAAAGGGGGACACCCACAGTGTGGCTGCTGATGCCAGTTCTATATTGTCCTGCTCTACTAATTTGTGTAGCTCCTCCACTACTTGTCTCTGGATGTTCAAGGGAATTCCTCTGTAGTCTGAGGCCAAGGTGAGACGGTTCCATCAATGTGGAGTTGGATCTGTCTGTTTTTTTTTTAACTTCACTATGCCTTTGAAGAGTGTTGGGAACAATTGGTCCATCTTGTTCAACGTGTCTATATACTTGTTGACCATCAAGTAGGTGTATCAATCCCATGTGGATGGCGGCCTTGGCGGAACTTAGGATGCATCTACTTTTGTTTGATGTCGCTAGCACATGTACTGGGATTCTCTTTCCTTGTGTTTTGTATTAGCACGTTGCGTCAAAATACCCCTTGCAAAATACCCCCTTGACATATGGGTAAATGTCAACTTCCGCTGGACGAGACCTGGTTGCTTGTGGTATGGTCTTGTATACCTGTTCGCTGATGACATTTACGGTGGCCCCTGTATCCACCAGAAACTCTGTCTGTATTTAATTTATATGCATGAGTAGTGTAGGGCTATGTTCTGTGGCATGCTTATTTGCTATTGCATATAGGTATCCTTTTCACCTGTGGTCATCTTTGTAGGTGCTGACCTCGCTTTCTAATGGCGAGTGTTCTACTAAGTACCTGACATGTCGCCTGAACCTCCTGAGGGGATGGGCTGCTGTTAGGTGACAATGCTGTCTCTCCTTTATTATGCTCTCTTCTCCAGAGTCTTCTTCTCATATTCCCCCATCCTTGGGTTTCCCATGTGTTTGTGCCACTGCTGATGATACCGGTATGGCTGTCGCAGTGGTTTTGTCATTTTGTCTGCTCAGGCCACTGACTTCACTTTCTCCCCTCAATGGGTTCCTGGACATTCTGCAAACAGACTTAAAATTATTTTTTTCCTCCACATGCCAAGCACCGTTGACCTAGCGCTTGGCATGTGCCCTCGTGTGGGGAAATTCATATCCATATTGGTAACAAAACTGTTCCAATTAGGGCCTCGGTGGTGCAGTGGCCATCTTGTAGATTTTGTCCAATGTGGAGAATTTTTTATTGTTCATGGCTTACACCTGTAATTCCACTGCAAGTTCGGCCGTCGCAAGCATCAATGTCTCGTGCAGAATTTGGGGCTTTTTGTAGTAGCTTCTTGTGAAAGTTCTGGGACTCACATCCTGCAATGATTTGCAAGTGTAATGCTTAATTGTTTGAATAGTTGTTGAAGTCGCAATGTTTTAGTTTCATTTGCAATCTCATTATAAATGTGTCCATGCTTTCCCCCTTTGCTTGCCTATTGGAATGGAACACATATCTCTCATAATCCACACTGGTGTGTGGAGTGAAATAGTCAGTGAGCCCAGCCTTTAACTCTCGAAATGTGTCTGAGGAGGTCTCTGGCAGTTTGTAAAGGATGTCCCTGGTTTCTAGACCCACTGTCAACTTCAAAAGGCATTGTTTCCTATGGTCGTCCACTGATCCCATTGTCCCAATACAAAGTTAAAAGTCTCTGGCCCGCCAGGCCCATCTGGGTCCCATGTTGCTGGTGTCCATGATATCAAATACACCAGGCAGTTGTAGTGCTATGGTTTCTTGTGGCCTGGCTGGTGCTTGGATGGGCGTGGGATTGCCACTGTGGCCAGGATGTCTTGATCCGACATGGTTATGTAGGCCTTCTTCAGGGTATAAGTGTTGGCTTGGTGGCAAGCCTCTTCTACTTAATTTCCTGTGTCCTTATTGCCAACTGTGGTGGTGACTGTGAAGGTATTTATCAGGGAAGGAAGCCCGGTAAAGCACTGACAAACAGGTTAGCAGTGTTTACTTTGTCTTTATCCGGGTGGATAGTAGTCAATGTATATAGAGAGACAAAGCTAGTATGCAGATGCGAGAGATTTAAAAACCTTTAGGAGTCAGGAGGGGGAAGGACCAGTCGCAGTTAAAAAGATAGAAATCAATTTTAATAGTCAGTTATAAAGATTAAAACACAGAATTAAATGTGTGGTCCACAGTTTAGTACTTAACATCCAATATAAAACAAGGGGTATGTAACAGGCTAGAATAGCAAGTTAAAACAAATTCACAGAAAAAACATACACAATTGGTACTGGTAAAACAAATAATAGTGTACCAAGTTCTCATAGAATTAAATGTATCTTAGATTTAGGTCTCTGTGTTTAGTCCAGAGAATTGTCTCGACATTTTTCTGTTCTCAAAACAAGGGTGTAGAACATTCATCAGGAGAAAGTAGTTATTACGACATAACCTAATTCGTATTGGATTGTAATTGATATCAGCAATTGTCTCATAGCATCTGTAGGGTTAAAAACACACAAAACAAAGGGTCAGTTTGTAAATAACTAGATACTTTGATGAGTTCAGTTGAACTGGGGCACCAACATATAGGTGGTAATTACCTTATATGGTGCTGGTGGGGGCTCTCTACTTCCGTCAGTCAGTAGGTATAGGAGGATGAATCAGTCCTATAAAGTATATTTAACATTTTAAGCATTATAAATTGCTTGAAACAATAAAAGCCTAATGTGTGCTCTAAACACAGTAACAGAATAGGCAGACTATCTCGCAAAGTCCGTTGATTTATATCCAAAATTTTCAAGACGCGTGGGTGCTCGAAACGGATGAGTCTTGGTCAAAGTCTATCCCTGTCTTCTACCACATACTGTGTCAAGGGTTGCCTGAACCGATGCAAAAACAGCTCAAGAAATTGGTAGGGATTTAAGCCAAACCGTTGGCCGAAATTCAATTGACAATTGCACACTACTGCAGATTGTTACAAGAAAAGAACCGAAAAAAGGAAGCAACCCGTAAGGGGGAGGAGGCGAAGCTGGTGCAAAAGAAGCTCTCGAAGTATACTCTCGAGGGAGCCATATTGACCAGCCCAGCCGAGCCCAGCACACAGCAAGTAAATAACCAAGCTAATACGGGATATTACCGAGGGGTAGAGGATTTAGAGGAAGAGGATGGCAAGGTGACCAGTGAGGTTTCCATGGTAATCAGGGAGGTTTCCATGGTAATCAGGGAGGTTTTCAAAATAACCAAGGTGGATTTCAGAATGAACAGATGAATGGTCAAGCCATGCCGGATGGGCAGATGGTCCGACCACCACCAGTATGCTGGCTGTGTAGAATGACAGGACATGTGGCGCACATGTGCAGAAACCAAGGCATGTGGGAAAATGGCCAAGGAATGGGAGCAGGTATGGTGAATCAGTTTGCCGCCCCGCAACAAGGCAGTGCGCAGGGCCACATAGTACAGCAGCAGGCAGCAAGTTTGCAGCAAGGTGCACAACAAGGGTCTCAACCCTCAAACATGGGGAACTTGCAACAGGGGCAGCCCCAACAGGCACCACCGCCGGTGCCACAAGGAATGAACAATGAAGGGGGAACCAACCCCGGGAATGGGGGTATTCCACAAACTTACAGTGGGCCGAACCTATACATAAAATAGGACAGCTCACGGGAAACTCTGATGTGCTCTATCCTATCGGTGACACCAGACCCTAATAGGGAACCCAGGGTAAATGTCACCATGGGGGTAAAGAATTTTCCTTCTTAGTTGACACGGGTGCAACACGTTTGTGCATACGAGAAGGCAAGTTTTCCTTGTCTGGCGAGGCTATAAATACTCAGAGTTTCACTGGAGCTCATAGCAGAGTTCCCTATACAGACACACTCCCAGTCTCAGTGGGCGAACGTGAAATGGATGTGCCCTTATTGTACTCACGTCAGTCCCCAGTAAACATCATAGGTCGAGATTTGATGACAAAGTTTAATATGACAATCTCATTTACTGAGGATGGTATAGTGTGCTCCACGCCAGGAATGCACTATTCTAATGTGTGCGAAATGATCAGAGCATACTCTGGACGTGCAGCCATGAGAGCTTTACCCCTGGAGCCAGAGGTTTTCGCATATAGCATACGAGTGCTTATGGCGGGATTGCAAGGCCTCGCAGACAAACCTATGAGAACCCCTGACGAATTTCTATTTAGACCAAGAATACCCATGCATGAGGAAGAGGGACAAATATTTCCCTTGGAAATACAATCTGCCGCAGTAAAGGGGAAGGTGGTCCTGGTAGAAGGATATGATGACGAAGGAAGGCAATGGTGCACTGTTATCGCCATTGAAGAAGGGTATCGAGTGACTGACGTCACGGATGATGATCTGTTCGAAGAACACCCTGACTTAGAAGAGACAAGAGTGGAAGTAAGTCTCATATTCTGGGTCAAAATTATCAAACGAGAAGTGCCACAGAGAATGATGTTGGCGCTGGTACGTCCAGAATACTTCGAGGAGGACATGGCCCAGGTGCCTGTCGTAGTATGGACAACAGGGCCTTATGACGAAGGACTCCTGAAGGGGGCTGGAGAGGTGAAAATCAAACTAAAGCCAGGAGCGATCCTACCAAGAGCACGACAGTATCCCATGTCCAGAGAAGCAGATGAGGGAATTGCAAAGACAAGTTCCGCCATGATGGAACAGGGCATCCTAGTGACGTCAGAATCATCATGTAACACAGTGATTTATCCCGTCAAGAAATCGAAGGGCGGGTCTTTAATCCAGGATTTAAGGGCATTGAACGACATTGTCGAAGTCGAGTTCCCTCTAGTCCCTAACCCGTCTACAATTTTGTGTAACATACCCACTGAGGCAAAATATTTCACGGTGATCGATTTTAAAAATGCATTTTTCTCGATTCCGTTGCACCGTGACTCACAAAACTTGACATCGTTCACATTCAGGCAAATGCGCCTGAAAAGCACGAGGCTGCCACAGGGGTATTGTGAGTCCCCATGCATTTTTAACAGAGTCCTGCAAATGGACCTAAGCAATATTGCGGTAGACAGTGTTGTTTTGCAGTATGTAGATGACATTCTGATCTGCAGCACCACTGAGGATCAATTCAGGAGTGACTCTCTCCAGCTACTAACAATACTAGCTGAGAAGGGGTACAAAGATGACAAGGAAAAGTTGCGAAACTGTCAGCAGGAAGTGCTGTACATAAGGCAACTAATCTCTCATGAAGGGAAAAGGATAACCCCAGAAAGGGCTGAAGCCATCATGAACACGGCCAAGCCACGCACGATCAAGCAAATGCAAAGCTTCTTAGGCCTGTGCAATTATGTCCGAGCTTAGGTCTTTGACTACAGCTCGTAAACCAAGCCCTTGCTTCAGGCGCTGAAGAAGGCCCAAGCGACAAAGGAAGAAATTGGGTGGACTGAGGCAATGGAAAAGGGTTTTTCAGAACTCAAGACGGCAATTTGTAAGGCCCCAATTCTTGGGATCCCTAATTATGCAGAAGAATTCTATCTATTCTCACATACCGATGGCAATTTTATGACGGCAGTACTTGCTCAACGAACATCGCTGGGGTGCAAACCTCTAGCGTATTACAGCGGGAGTCTGGACCCGATAATGAGGGGCCACTTCCCATGCAAACAAAATCTGGCCACCGCCGCGTTTGCCATCGAGAAGGCGTCTTCCATTGTGATGGGGTGCTCCATGACATTGTATGTCGAGCACTCACTGTTCGCCATACTGGAAAAGCCAAAAGGCACATTGACATCACAGAGAGCATCCGCCTATGAGGTAATCATCTCTAATCCATCGATCAAAATAGTTCGATGTAAAACGGTGAACCCTGCAACGTTCATAATAGAACCAGTAACCGAGGGTGAACCAGCCCATGACTGTGCAAACTATGAAGAATTCTACGATGAAATCCGAAGGGTAAAGGAAACCGCCCTGCCAAGTGGGGAGGTAGTCTTCATTGACGGGTCTTCTAGAATCGACCAAGTAGATGGACAAAGGTATACAGGAGTAGCCGTGGTGAAACACCTGGCAGATGGAGAGTTTCAGGTACTCTCACTATTCAGCCCAAGCTGCAGAACTGGTGGCACTGATACTCGCCATCGAAAATCATGCAGATCAGGAAGTAACGGTGTACAGTGACTCTGCCTATGTGACTTCCACCGTGCACGCAGGTTAAGCACGATGGAAAAGGAGGGGTTACCTCCGAGCAGACGGCACGCCAGTGCAACATGCAGCCTTACTGGATAGGCTGATAAAAGCACTACAGCTCCCAGTGTGCATAGCGGTCGTGAATTGCACCGCTCACACCAAGGGGACAGATTTCGTGTCACATGGAAACCATGAAGCGGACACGGAAGCCAAGCACATGGCATCCAAGAATGAAACAATCATGGACGTGGAGGTGTCACGTACCCATGAACGAATGATGGTGGCACGAGCCACACCAGAAGCCTATAGCAATATGGGAAAGACTCAGTTAATGGAGCTCCAAGGAGAGGCACCTCAGGAGGAGAAAAATGTATGGAAGCGTCGAGGATGTTCTTTAAACCCCTCTGGAGGATTGTGGAGGCAAGACAGCACTGGTAAACCTGTAATGCCTGTCACCCTTCTAAAGGTAGCATTAGAACAGCTCCACTACCCCTTACACATGTCAAAAGAAAATCTTGCTGCAACACTCGCAGAAGACTGCTTTACACCGAATTTAGCGGAGCATGTTGCATTTTTTATAGTCAACTGCATAATTTGTCAGCAATTCACCGCTGGGCACACATTAAAAGTAGTGAGAGGAATCATTCCCAGACCTAATGGACCATTCCAGCACCTACATATCGATTATGTCGATATGATTCAGGTGTGTAATGGGTACAGGTATTTAATTGTGGTGGTGTGTCCTTTTTCAAGATGGATAGAAGCAGGTCCCTGTACACACCCCGATGCACCCTGTGCCGCAAAATTTCTGCTGAGGGAAGTGTGAACTAAGTTGGGGGTGTGCGAGGTAATAAGATCAGATAATGGGCCCCATTTTGTAAACACAGTGTTTGAGCAGATTAGCTTGTTGCTTGGTATAAAGCACAAGTTCTCGTCGGCGTATCACCCAGAGGAAATGGGTTATGTGAGCGGCTAAACGGCCTGTTAAAAGAGAGAATAGCTAAATTAAAGCTCACATTAAAGAAAGGATGGCTGCACTGTCTACCACTGGCATTGCATGCTCTTCGGAACCAACCAGGCTCCAACCATCATCTTACGTCACACAAAATTGTTAATGGTAGAAGGATGAGGACCCCTCTCACCCCCTGAGAAAGGGCTAGATGTGATGCCCAGCCTGCTAGGCAGGTTCTGGGAGCAGAGATTAAGAATTACCTTAACTCTCTCACATCCAGCGCCACTGTCATTTCAAGCCAACTGCAGCGACGGCGTAAAGGGAACAGCACAGAACAAACCACAACAGACAGTGCTGATGCAGGCGCTGCTCACAGCCTTCATGCACCCCTTGTCTTCCCTGGCGACAGCGTCCTCATACAGAATTTTACAAGGAAAAAATGGGAAGAGCCAAGGTTTAATGGCCCTTTCATCGTAGAGGACTGCACCCCATCCGCTCTCAAGCTTGAGGGCAGAAGAGCCTGGATCTTCCTAAACAACATCAAACCATTTATAGGGGAGAGCACTCCTACTGCATCCACCTCCGAGGAATCTACAGACGACAGGGAAGGACCTCAGCACGTGCAGACAAGATCTATAGCGAGGAAGAAGGACGCATGAGCAGAGAAGAAAAGAAAAGAGCCCGTTTGTGAAAATTGTGTCCACACTGAACTTTTCCTTTATGCAAAAAAAAAAGACAAAACCAAGCAAACAAACACTCTGTGCAGCCAAAGGTGTAGGGTTAAAGGAGAATCATATATTCCGGAACTACAGTGACACTGATAACTCGAACACGTTGAACCATACGAAGCATTGAACATGAACTCTAAGACTCTGATAAGTAGTAAAATAAGACATTTCTGAGAACAAAAATATGTTATCCTAAAGCATTCAATACCAAGGCTTTGTGCACAGAACTTATGGTACATCCCCGCAGAAGTCTCAAGTGGGATGTACTCACCTTCCTTCAGCTCGTGCTCCTAACATATCTGTCACTCATAGGGAGAGGAACGAGTGTCACAGAATACATTCTAGATCCAGAAAATAAGAAGGTAATCAGGCAACTACTGACTGTCATCACAGAAGTCTTTGCCGAGTTGCCTGAGCACAGTGAACAAGAGACTAATGCTCCCACCCCAAGTGATCATTGATGAAATAACGTATAGATTACTCTTCTGAAACATAGAGGAGTGCCCAGGACTTGTCGGGAGAACCACAGATACACTGACTATCATCAGAGATCCCCGAAACAAGTACTTTTTGAACCAAGTGTGGTATTAACTGAACCATGTGGTAGAAATCCACGCAGCAGGAAAGTGCAAAAACCGATCACGACAAAAGAAAGACTTGTGATCGGGACCCAGCAAAACAAAAGAAATGTCCCTGTCCCCTGCAGACACGCAGCTAGCCCACAATGTCCTGATTAGACGAGTCACAGACTATCCAGAAATGGTGGGAAGGCCTGCTGATGTTGATGTTGTCACTTACCTCAGAGATCCAGTCAATTTCCTACACATGAAGACTCTTCTCCACGGGATTATGCTCCAAGTGGAACTGTCCAACTTCCAGCGAGAGTTCCTAAGGAGATTCCTGTGAGACTGTTCGCCGAGGGACCGATCGAGGGAAGTACAAAGACTGTTCAGAAAAAAAAGGGGAGCCTGTGATCTAGAGGCCAGAAAGTATGAGCGAATGTCGTTGACACCAGAAGACAGCAGATACGCATTCTGAGTCTTCTTCCACCTCATTGAGAACTTTCCAGAACTAGTGGGTAGACCCATCACTGTCGACGTGCCCGCCTTTCTCAACGACCCAACAAAGAACGTGCAACTCAACAGGCTCCTGAGAGCTATCTTCTCGCAGCTGAGAAGCAATTATGGACTTCCATTGCTGAGGAGAGCCTTAGAGGGGGGAGATCCACGATAAAACTCTTCATCATCCTTCCGCCGAGGACAGAGTAAGAAAACAAGGACAAAGTTCTCCATTCTGCTAACATAGGAAAGATTGAGAAGAGCGGAAACGAGGATAATCACTTCGTGTTCGTATATTATTTTTATTTTTATGTTTATTTCCTGTATTTTTCTTCTATTTTTCATCATCTTTCTGCCGTGGCGCAGATGGAGGAGAGAGACACTTTTCTTCAACGTGCCAACAAACGACCAATTGGAAGGAACGGACATGAGAATTTCACCATCGTCTTTTCCATTTTCAACATCTCTTATTTTTTCCTACCTTCTCATATGTTCACTTTTATTTTTGTTTTTATTTTTTTGACATTTTATTTTTGTGTGATTTGTAGCAAATCCATCTCTTCATGGTGTCATTACGAACATATTCCTGCATGTCCTCAGGGCCAAGGTGAATTGGAGGGGTGTCCTGGGACTGTGTTTATTATAGAAATGCAAAATGAAAATGATATGATAAAGACGGTAGTCTAACCTTTCTCCACAGTCTAGCTAAACGGTGCTGTGCGGCATATCTCGAGACGACTGGTTACACCCATAAAGGGGACATTTGAATAATACTTGTCACTTTAGTATTTGCTGAACCCTTTTGAGCAACGAGATCAAAGTAAGAAAGGAAATAAACTATTGACTATGGACTTGATCGGCATGGGGGCCGAGAACAGTAACCTAGTTTTGCCACCCGCCGAGGGGCGCCCCCGCTTCCCTGGAAGAAGATGCTGCAAGCTATTGTTTAAAGCCATTATATGTATATGCATAGTGATTATTATTGTGTTTTTGTCTATAACTATCAGAACTGCATTTTTATTGGTGCACAGAGTGTCCCATTGTCTGTGCATCCACCAGATAACGAATATCTGGGACCCACAAAAGCACCCAGACCATATATTGCCATCCCTGTTCCAAGAAAAGCTGGTGGTAAAGCAAACAAACTGAAATTGAATATAATAAATAGTGACAGCTACACGGTTGAGGTTATGAATGATGAGAAAAGCTGGAGGCAGGGTCAGCTCAGAATGAATGATAACATAGCACTGTCCACGGCACACACCCACACACTGAATGCACACAAGCAAGTGTCAATGGCTACGAAACCTCAGACCAAATCAACAGTAAAAGAAAAACTGCCTAAGGAACGACCGGCTCCAGAAAATAGTGGAAGTAAACAAGAGGAGCCAGTCGAGAACCCAAGCAGAGGGGGCATGACAGAATCCCTCAAAGAACCGGAAGAAGCTACGAAAGAACTTACTGAGAAAACACATGCGTTGGTTCAGTATGTGTTCCCGCTCATACTTAGAGCAAAGAAGTTACATGAGGAGCTGAGCAAGAAAACCACAGAAACTGTAATAACGAGTAATCCTGCTCCAACACCAGAAATAAGCATCAGGCCTACAATGCTGCCACGCATTGGGAAAATGACGAGCCAATGGTGGTGGGAGGAGGTCTACAAAAGAATGCATGACGGAAGGAAAAGAAATGCAAAACATCTCCCTATTACTGCAGGGCAGGAGATGAAATGTGCCCCACCAAGGATAATACCCGAAAGCCTACCTGAACGGAGGAGCAGTACAGACGCATTCAGGGACATAGTGATAGCCAATTACAGAAAAACGTTAAGAATCAAGAGAAACCCATATGAAATCGACAACGAACTGAACAATTACTTGGACATTAAAGCCCATCTAGGAAACAACATTTGGTACCAAAACATGAAGGAAGTTGGAAGGAGTAAATCAGAAGGGGAATGTTTTGTCTGTGCACTCCTGCCATACAGCATGGGCAAGTCCAAAATCTTTGTAGCCATAGAATTTGATGTCCCCACTGCACACTGCATGTCACACGTAGCAATGTGCAACACTAGAGGGCAGTTTATGGGGAGAGACGCCTCCCTGATATGGGCCAACGAAAAGGATTTCCCTGATGAAGACTGTTTTGCTCAGAACATCAAAACAAGAAACAGGGCACACACCAAGAATCATGTGATTAGATATGAGACGTCAAAGGATCAGGAATAAGATGGGAAATAAACCCGAGACTGAATGTCCAAGGGAAAACAGCTGAAGAAGCTCAAATCTGGAAGAACCGAGGCGAAATGCAGATCTGGGGGTCAGTAGTGTCCCCAAACGGATGGGAAGAAGGGTTCTTGATCTTCTGAGCCTGGATGGTCCTTGGAGCCTGCCAAGAGGCAATAGAAAATTCACAAAGACTATGCAAACCATTGTGGCCAAGATTGGTAAAACTGCTGACATGGGTCGAAGACAGAGGAGGACCCCTGCAAATAGTACCATTGGAAAAACCAAAACTGTGCTTCAGAAGTAATGGAACAAGGAAAATGGGGGAGAATCAAAACTGCGGGTGAGGCCCCAAGTGATGTTGCAAGGAACTGCAGTCCTGATGGACCATTATTGTGCATGTGTATCCAATGCATATATCAGACTACCAAGGAACTGGGGAGGCATATGCACACTGGTGAACGTCCATGTTCCTGCACTGGTGATTCCAAAAAATGAACTGAATTTGGACAGTTTCCCGAAAGCAGATGCTCATCTAAGAAAAACGAGATCTGTGGAACTGGTATCCAGGATGAAGAGGGAAAATTACTTTTCTCCCAAATCAGAAGAGGCATTAGAGGCAATCCCGTATGAACACAGGCTGTTCAGCCTCACCTCAACAGTATTCACAACACTACTCTTGCCCCACATCCAAGTTGGAGTGAATCCTAAATGGTTTCAGATAACCAGATGGGAGTTATTACAGACCATCAATACCACTATAAAAGGATTCAACACGATCAAAGAAGAGCTAAGAGCAATCAGACTGATGACTCTCCAGAATAGATATGTGCTTGACATGATTACAGCAATGAATGGAGGTGTTTGGCAAAAATTGGAGAATTGTGTTGCACATTTATACCATCGCACAATGAGGAAAATGGAACCCTCACTGAGGCCATAGACATGCTGACAAGCCTAAAGAACCAGATGACTGAGGAAACAGATGAAGTGGATGATGACAGCTGGTTTGGGAACTTATTCTCCTGGGTCCCGCAATTGATGGCTGACATATTCATGTTTCTGGGAGCCTTACTAGCTATGGTGCTGCTAGGGTTCTGTGTTATCAAGATAATTATCACACAGTGCCGAAAAACTGCAAAGAAGGCCATTGGGATGAAAATTATGGTCGATATCGAGCCAGGTTGGAAACCCAGAGACCTGACAGATGAAGAAATAAAGGACTTCGTGAATGCCAGTGAATTTGCACCAGAGGGAACAAAATTCACTTATCCCAAGAAACGAAGAAGGTATGAAGGAAAATGGATTTATTGCAGTCCAAATGGGCAATGCCAGCTGATGACCTGGAACAAAGATGAGCATGTGAAAACAGCAGGAAGCTTGAAGGGGGTGATAAAGATATGGACACCAAAATTACATACATTCACGCCATCTTGTGCAAACCCAGAAGATGATGAACAAGACATTGAAGAAACAAAGAAACTAAATATAAAAAGGGAAGCAGAAGTGGTCGATGAACCGACCAGAGGGGGGAGGGTAGAGGAGGTCCCAGATATGGCCTGCAACCCTGCCCCTCATTGTGAGTTGCCAGTAAAATACTTGCCAAGGTATGTGACATATAAGGAGCAACTGAACCAACAGAGAGCCGCATTGGGCCTCTGCCCAGTGTACATTAGAAGATCAGTACCTGTTGAAATACCAATAAGCAGACAGCCCAGAGCAACACGGTACCCAATCAGACAACCATACCAGCGGCTGATGCAAAACGATGAGTATTTACAGACTGTCCATGAGGAGACACAAAGAGCCCTGATGGAAGGCAAACGATGATGAGAAGAAGGCCTGGACAGACTAACGCATGAGAAAAGACAAGCACACCAGTGCGAGTAACTACGAAAATAAATGTAATGGACGCAGAGAAGAGACAATGTTAAAATGTGAGGAAACAGTGCTGCGTGACAAGATGGAAGCAACCAACATGGTAAATGTGTGTAAATAGGCTTGAAATGCAAGATGCTAAGAAATCGATACTGCTTGCAATGCTTAGTAGAAGATGGAGCGGCAAGCGCCAACCATATATCTACCTCAATAAGGCACAATGTACAAATGCGAATCCATTTTGTAAAAGCAGAAGTACACCCAGGCGACCAAGGCCTAACTGGTCGGGTCTCATACCCAACCCCGAGCCAGGGGAAAGAGCGGAATCGAAACTCAACAAAGGACGGCTCAGGCCTGGGAAATCAAGGTCAACCCAAGAGAGGGAGGCGAGCGTCAGCTAAGGAGAATCGAAACTCCAGAGCATACCAGCTCGCCCATGAAGGTCAAGATAAGAGAGGCCCAGGCAGTTGGCAGGGCCGAAGCAGAATTAAATACACGAAAAGCTGGAAACTGAAGCAGATTCACGGTGAACCAACACGTGACCAGCCAGGCGCGAAGATGTAGCACCGTCTGATGTCACCCAGATCCGAGGGGTGCCATAACTTTCCCTGATAAGAGACTACAGTTTCAAGGCCTTCCTTAGCCAACTAATTGACACATCGCCCTAAAACCATCGATTGATGGAAGGGAGGCAGGGTGAATCTTGGGACACTAGGCACCTGGGTGTCCAGCCTGCTTGCTGCTAATTAAAGTGGAGATTTATGTTTAGGGGTGTAACCTGCCCAATCACAATGGACCAAGTTATCTGGAGTCCTATAGATACTGTAACCAATAGGATATTGTACTTATGGTGACGTCAATCACGTGTGATATAGAGGGATGGGCGTAGATGCCCACCAGATAAGAGTTAACCAATCCGCATGCTCTATTGTCATACATAGATATAACACCTATACTTAAGTTACCTTTCCCAACCAATTATATTGCGTGATGATTTTTTGTAGAAGCTCGAGGAAGTCGGCGCGAGACAGGTGTTTGCGATGCTGCTGATTTCCATATGCTGATGTATGTATTATTAAACAGACTTCCCTTTGCCAATTTATTGAGTCCTGACTTTTTAGATGTGCTGGTGTATGTGAATCCTGCAGCCTGTCCTCACATGGTGCAGCTATCTAGTATTACAAGTTCTCGGGGTTGAGTACTGACCAATGGGCCCGTCTATAATTTCCTCTCCTCGTGAACAACTATTTGATGGGTTAAGCCTGCCAAAGTGCCCATAAACTGTGTAACTTGATGGTACCAGATAAATGTAGGTGAAAATCAAAAGCATTGCATTTAGACTGAATAAGGAACTATAACAGCTATCACATTTAATTTTTTAAAGTTTACATTCAGAAGAAATATTGTGTAAAATAAAATTCCAAATGGAATTATTGTCTCACTTTTATTCCCATCATACTTTCTGTGCCCAAAGGATGATATACTAAAAGGCCATTTACTAGCATATAACAAAGTTAATATATTAACTGGTTATCTAGAAAGTCACACAACTCTCCCTTTACCTCAATCAAGACCGTCTGCCTTAGCAACTGACCCCTTATTGATTCATTTATTTTTTTTCTATTACTGATAGGCCTTAGGTTGTTGTGTTATATTGAGACCACCCTTAACCCTTAACCTGGGGAGTTCCTTTTGTAACCCCCAATCATGGAGCCCTGCAATGCTCACTTACGTTTTTGTAAAATGTCTGGCCTTACTGAAGACTCATATAGAGTCACACAAATTCCCATCCCTGTGCCCACAGTGAGCCAAGAACTAGGCTGGTATAGGAAATATATTTGTATTTATTTAAATTATAGGATAGGGGAATCCCACTAAACTACACATGCCACCTTCTTTGTGGTTCACAATTAACTTACACTACTTTTCTTTCTACAAATTCCAAATAAAATGATCATCAACACTGTTACATGCATAAAATCACTTTACATTTACAATGCTATACAATTTTGATTTTCCTGTGTGCTTAAAGGCTAGCAGTTGGGTTACAGATTTGCAACAATGAATAGGGCAATTATGATTTCACCCACACTTTTGGTTTAAAATCAACACATGTTGATTTATCATCAGAGATCCCCGAAACAAGTACTTTTTGAACCAAGTGTGGTATTAACTGAACCATGTGGTAGAAATCCACGCAGCAGGAAAGTGCAAAAACTGCTCACGACAAAAGAAAGACTTGTGATCGGGACCCAGCAAAACAAATGAAATGTCCCTGTCCCCTGCAGACACGCAGCTAGCCCACAATGTCCTGATTAGACGAGTCACAGACTATCCAGAAATGGTGGGAAGGCCTGCTGATGTTGATGTTGTCACTTACCTCAGAGATTCAATCAATTTCCTACACATGAAGACTCTTCTCCACGAGATTATGCTCCAAGTGGAACTGTCCAACTTCCAGCGAGAGTTCCTAAGGAGATTCCTGTGAGACTGTTCGCCGAGGGACCGATCGAGGGAAGTACAAAGACTGTTCAGAAAAAAAAGGGGAGCCTGTGATCTAGAGGCCAGAAAGTATGAGCGAATGTCGTTGACACCAGAAGACAGCAGATACGCATTCTGAGTCTTCTTCCACCTCATTGAGAACTTTCCAGAACTAGTGGGTAGACCCATCACTGTCGACGTGCCCGCATTTCTCAGCGACCCAACAAAGAACGCGCAACTCAACAGGCTCCTGAGAACTATCTTCTCGCAGCTGAAAAGCAATTATGGACTTCCATTGCTGAGGAGAGCCTTAGAGGGGGGAGATCCACGATAAAACTCTTCATCATCCTTCTGCCGAGGACAGAGTAAGAAAACAAGGACAAAGTTCTCCATTCTGCTAACATAGGAAAGATTGAGAAGAGCGGAAACAAGGATAATCACTTCGTGTTCGTATATTATTTTTATTTTTATGTTTATTTCCTGTATTTTTCTTCTATTTTTCATCATCTTTCTGCCGTGGCGCAGATGGAGGAGAGAGACACTTTTCTTCAACGTGCCAACAAACGACCAATTGGAAGGAACGGACATGAGAATTTCACCATCGTCTTTTCCATTTTCAACATCTCTTATTTTTTCCTACCTTCTCATATGTTCACTTTTATTTTTATTTTTATTTTTTTGACATTTTATTTTTGTGTGATTTGTAGCAAATCCATCTCTTCATGGTGTCATTACGAACATATTCCTGCATGTCCTCAGGGCCAAGGTGAATTGGAGGGGTGCCATGGGACTGTGTTTATTCTAGAAATGCAAAATGAAAATGATATGATAAATACGGTAGTCTAACCTTTCTCCACAGTCTAGCTAAACGGTGCTGTGCGGCATATCTCGAGACGACTGGTACCCATAAAGGGGGCATTTGAATAATACTTGTCACTTTAGTATTTGCTGAACCCTTTTGAGCAACGAGATCAAAGTAAGAAAGGAAATAAACTATTGACTATGGACTTGATCGGCATGGGGGCCGAGAACAGTAACCTAGTTTTGCCACCCGCCGAGGGGCGCCCCCGCTTCCCTGGAAGAAGATGCTGCAAGCTATTGTTTAAAGCCATTATATGTATATGCATAGTGATTATTATTGTGTTTTTGTCTATAACTATCAGAACTGCATTTTTATTGGTGCACAGAGTGTCCCATTGTCTGTGCATCCACGAGATAACGAATATCTGGGACCCACAAAAGCACCCAGACCATATATTGCCATCCCTGTTCCAAGAAAAGCTGGTGGTAAAGCAAACAAACTGAAATTGAATATAATTAATATTGACAGCTACACGGTTGAGGTTATGAATGATGAGAAAAGCTGGAGGCAGGGTCAGCTCAGAATGAATGATAACATAGCACTGTCCACGGCACACACTCACACACTGAATGCACACAAGCAAGTGTCAATGGCTACGAAACCTCAGACCAAATCAACAGTAAAAGAAAAACTGCCTAAGGAACGACCGGCTCCAGAAAATAGTGGAAGTAAACAAGAGGAGCCAGTCGAGAACCCAAGCAGAGGGGGCATGACAGAATCCCTCAAAGAACCGGAAGAAGCTACGAAAGAACTTACTGAGAAAACACATGCGTTGGTTCAGTATGTGTTCCCGCTCATACTTAGAGCAAAGAAGTTACATGAGGAGCTGAGCAAGAAAACCACAGAAACTGTAATAACGAGTAATCCTGCTCCAACACCAGAAATAAGCATCAGGCCTACAATGCTGCCACGCATTGGGAAAATGACGAGCCAATGGTGGTGGGAGGAGGTCTACAAAAGAATGCATGACGGAAGGAAAAGAAATGCAAAACATCTCCCTATTACTGCAGGGCAGGAGATGAAATGTGCCCCACCAAGGATAATACCCGAAAGCCTACCTGAACGGAGGAGCAGTACAGACGCATTCAGGGACATAGTGATAGCCAATTACAGAAAAACGTTAAGAATCAAGAGAAACCCATATGAAATCGACAACGAACTGAACAATTACTTGGACAGTAAAGCCCATCTAGGAAACAACATTTGGTACCAAAACATGAAGGAAGTTGGAAGGAGTAAATCAGAAGGGGAATGTTTTGTCTGTGCACTCCTGCCATACAGCATGGGCAAGTCCAAAATCTTTGTAGCCATAGAATTTGATGTCCCCACTGCACACTGCATGTCACACGTAGCAATGTGCAACACTAGAGGGCAGTTTATGGGGAGAGACGCCTCCCTGATATGGGCCAACGAAAAGGATTTCCCTGATGAAGACTGTTTTGCTCAGAACATCAAAACAAGAAACAGGGCACACACCAAGAATCATGTGATTAGATATGAGACGTCAAAGGATCAGGAATAAGATGGGAAATAAACCCGAGACTGAATGTCCAAGGGAAAACAGCTGAAGGAGCTCAAATCTGGAAGAACCGAGGCGAAATGCAGATCTGGGGGTCAGTAGTGTCCCCAAATGGATGGGAAGAAGGGGTCTTGATCTTCTGAGCCTGGATGGTCCTTGGAGCCTGCCAAGAGGCAATATAAAATTCACAAAGACTATGCAAACCATTGTGGCCAAGATTGGTAAAACTGCTGACATGGGTCGAAGACAGAGGAGGACCCCTGCAAATAGTACCATTGGAAAACCCAAAACTGTGCTTCAGAAGTAATGGAACAAGGAAAATGGGGGAGAATCAAAACTGCGGGTGAGGCCCCAAGTGATGTTGCAAGGAACTGAAGTCCTGATGGACCATTATTGTGCATGTGTATCCAATGCATATATCAGACTACCAAGGAACTGGGGAGGCATATGCACACTGGTGAACGTCCATGTTCCTGCACTGGTGATTCCAAAAAATGAACTGAATTTGGACAGTTTCCCGAAAGCAGATGCTCATCTAAGAAGAACGAGATCTGTGGAACTGGTATCCAGGATGAAGAGGGAAAATTACTTTTCTCCCAAATCAGAAGAGGCATTACAGGCAATCCCGTATGAACACAGGCTGTTCAGCCTCACCTCAACAGTATTCACAACACTACTCTTGCCCCACATCCAAGTTGGAGTGAATCCTAAATGGTTTCAGATAACCAGATGGGAGTTATTACAGACCATCAATACCACTATAAAAGGATTCAACATGATCAAAGAAGAGCTAAGAGCAATCAGACTGATGACTCTCCAGAATAGATATGTGCTTGACATGATTACAGCAATGAATGGAGGTGTTTGTGCAAAAATTGGAGAATTGTGTTGCACATTTATACCATCGCACAATGAGGAAAATGGAACCCTCACTGAGGCCATAGACATGCTGACAAGCCTAAAGAACCAGATGACTGAGGAAACAGATGAAGTGGATGATGACAGCTGGTTTGGGAACTTATTCTCCCGGGTCCCGCAATTGATGGCTGACATATTCACGTTTCTGGGAGCCTTACTAGCTATGGTGCTGCTAGGGTTCTGTGTTATCAAGATAATTATCACACAGTGCCGAAAAACTGCAAAGAAGGCCATTGGGATGAAAATTATGGTCGATATCGAGCCAGGTTGGAAACCCAGAGACCTGACAGATGAAGAAATAAAGGACTTCGTGAATGCCAGTGAATTTGCACCAGAGGGAACAAAATTCACTTATCCAAGAAACGAAGAAGGTATGAAGGAAAATGGATTTATTGCAGTCCAAATGGGCAATGCCAGCTGATGACCTGGAACAAAGATGAGCATGTGAAAACAGCAGGAAGCTTGAAGGGGGTGATAAAGATATGGACACCAAAATTGCATACATTCACGCCATCTTGTGCAAACCCAGAAGACGATGAACAAGACATTGAAGAAACAAAGAAACTAAATATAAAAAGGGAAGCAGAAGTGGTCGATGAACCGACCAGAGGGGGGAGGGTAGAGGAGGTCCCAGATATGGCCTGCAACCCTGCCCCCCATTGTGAGTTGCCAGTAAAATACTTGCCAAGGTATGTGACATATAAGGAGCAACTGAACCAACAGAGAGCCGCATTGGGCCTCTGCCCAGTGTACATTAGAAGATCAGTACCTGTTGAAATACCAATAAGCAGACAGCCCAGAGCAGCACGGTACCCAATCAGACAACCATACCAGCGGCTGATGCAAAACGATGAGTATTTACAGACTGTCCATGAGGAGACACAAAGAGCCCTGATGGAAGGCAAACGATGATGAGAAGAGGGCCTGGACAGACTAACGCATGAGAAAAGACAAGCACACCAGTGCGAGTAACTACGAAAATAAATGTAATGGACGCAGAGAAGAGACAATGTTAAAATGTGAGGAAACAGTGCTGCGTGACAAGATGGAAGCAACCAACATGGTAAATGTGTGTAAATAGGCTTGAAATGCAAGATGCTAAGAAATCGATACTGCTTGCAATGCTTAGTAGAAGATGGAGCGGCAAGCGCCAACCATATATCTACCTCAATAAGGCACAATGTACAAATGCGAATCCATTTTGTAAAAGCAGAAGTACACCCAGGCGACCAAGGCCTAACTGGTCGGGTCTCATACCCAACCCCGAGCCAGGGGAAAGAGCGGAATCGAAACTCAACAAAGGACGGCTCAGGCCTGGGAAATCAAGGTCAACCCAAGAGAGGGAGGCAAGCGTCAGCTAAGGAGAATCAAAACTCCAGAGCATACCAGCTCGCCCATGAAGGTCAAGATAAGAGAGGCCCAGGCAGTTGGCAGGGCCGAAGCAGAATTAAATACACGAAAAGCTGGAAACTGAAGCAGATTCACGGTGAACCAACACGTGACCAGCCAGGCGCGAAGATGTAGCACCGTCTGATGTCACCCAGATCCGAGGGGTGCCATAACTTTCCCTGATAAGAGACTACAGTTTCAAGGCCTTCCTTAGCCAACTAATTGACACATCGCCCTAAAACCATCGATTGATGGAAGGGAGGCAGGGTGAATCTTGGGACACTAGGCACCTGGGTGTCCAGCCTGCTTGCTGCTAATTAAAGTGGAGATTTATGTTTAGGGGTGTAACCTGCCCAATCACAATGGACCAAGTTATCTGGAGTCCTATAGATACTGTAACCAATAGGATATTGTACTTATGGTGACGTCAATCACGTGTGATATAGAGGGATGGGCGTAGATGCCCACCAGATAAGAGTTAACCAATCCGCATGCTCTATTGTCATACATAGATATAACACCTATACTTAAGTTACCTTTCCCAACCAATTATATTGCGTGATGATTTTTTGTAGAAGCTCGAGGAAGTCGGCGCGAGACAGGTGTTTGCGATGCTGCTGATTTCCATATGCTGATGTATGTATTATTAAACAGACTTCCCTTTGCCAATTTATTGAGTCCTGACTTTTTAGATGTGCTGGTGTATGTGAATCCTGCACCCTGTCCTCACATGGTGCAGCTATCTAGTATTACAAGTTCTCGGGGTTGAGTACTGACCAATGGGCCCGTCTATAATTTCCTCTCCTCGTGAACAACTATTTGATGGGTTAAGCCTGCCAAAGTGCCCATAAACTGTGTAACTTGATGGTACCAGATAAATGTAGGTGAAAATCAAAAGCATTGCATTTAGACTGAATAAGGAACTATAACAGCTATCACATTTAATTTTTTAAAGTTTACATTCAGAAGAAATATTGTGTAAAATAATATTCCAAATGGAATTATTGTCTCACTTTTATTCCCATCATACTTTCTGTGCCCAAAGGATGATATACTAAAAGGCCATTTACTAGCATATAACAAAGTTAATATATTAACTGGTTATCTAGAAAGTCACACAACTCTCCCTTTACCTCAATCAAGACCGTCTGCCTTAGCAACTGACCCCTTATTGATTCATTTATTTTTTTTCTATTACTGATAGGCCTTAGGTTGTTGTGTTATATTGAGACCACCCTTAACCCTTAACCTGGGGAGTTCCTTTTGTAACCCCCAATCATGGAGCCCTGCAATGCTCACTTACGTTTTTGTAAAATGTCTGGCCTTACTGAAGACTCATATAGAGTCACACAAATTCCCATCCCTGTGCCCACAGTGAGCCAAGAACTAGGCTGGTATAGGAAATATATTTGTATTTATTTAAATTATAGGATAGGGGAATCCCACTAAACTACACATGCCACCTTCTTTGTGGTTCACAATTAACTTACACTACTTTTCTTTCTACAAATTCCAAATAAAATGATCATCAACACTGTTACATGCATAAAATCACTTTACATTTACAATGCTATACAATTTTGATTTTCCTGTGTGCTTAAAGGCTAGCAGTCGGGTTACAGATTTGCAACAATGAATAGGGCAATTATGATTTCACCCACACTTTTGGTTTAAAATCAACACATGTTGATTTAGCAGTTTGTTTTCAGACCCCCCTCACTGAAAGGTCTGTGTTGAGGAAGTTGGACTATAACATTGGGATGATTTGAGCTTTAGTTTAGGGACCAAGACATCTCTCTTCCTAAAATTAGTTGTGGTTAACAGGACAAAAAGGATTACCCAACTATATTAAAGTCTATAATTTTTAGCGCTGAGAATGATCTTGGTTAATTTTGAATTTTAACAAAAATCACCCCAAAGTGTTCTGCCAAGAGGAATTAATTAAACTAATATTGTTATTTAAATAGGCTAAGGATCTACACAGGTTTGCCCCCAGCCCACTATAAACGGAAAGGACTTAAGGAAAGCAGACTCCCCCACCCTTTGGTTTCCCCGGTCTCAGTTCTACTTACTCAGAAAGTCTTGTTTAAAGTTCAGGAAAGCCAGCTGCATTTCTGGTTCCTCTTGCAAACAGAGCTTCTCTTCCTACAAGCCATTTGGCTCTCTCGGACAGTGTTTTTATTAGTCTTTTTGAAGTTGGTTGCCTGCAGTTTTCAATACATAATATGCACAAGCTAGAGCTTTTGGCCTGCTCAGAACTGACCTTTCAAAGACACCAAGGGCCTCATTACAAGGTAGGCGGTGAGCCATGGCGCTATTAGAGCCATGGCTCATGCCGGTAAAATACCGGCACCGCCTTGGCGGAAAGGGGATTTACCGCCCCATTCCAAGGTTGGAGGGGCGGTAAATCCCCCTTCCGCCATTACCCTTCCCCATTCCCATTTCTGCCCCATAGGGCTCTATGGGAATGGGGAAGGCGCTAATTACGGCACCGCAATTTTGCGGTGCTGTAATTAGCTCCGAGGTCCCTTAGCGGGTTGGATTTTAACGCCTGCAAAAAGCAGGCATTAAATCCCCCAAACCGCAAAGGGACCTCGTAGTAAGGCGGTAGGGATTTACCGGTACCGGTATTTTACCGGTAAATCCCTACCGCCATCCGTATAATGAGGCCCCAAGTCTAGGGAAATCTGTTTTCAGCACCTCTTAGTAGCTACACTGTATTGCAGTGGTAAACAGCTGGGGGGATGTAAATGACAGGATTTTAGTGGAAAAGTTCTTTGTGAATTTTGCCTAGAGCCCCACCATTTGTACTTGGCTGAAATGGACTCTCATATTGCATTTTCTAACATCAGAATTAATTTCTTGATTTGCATTTTCACTGAAAGTACAGGGCTGTTTCTCTCAGTGAAAAAATACATTTAAATTATCTGCTGTTTTGTTTTCCTGCTAAAAAGTGAGTCTGAATTGTTACAGTGCACTACCTTTTGATGGGTGGCAGTTACTGTGAAAATGCTGCCTTTATTTCTCAGCCAGTAATGTGTTGTGCCTTTCGATTCTGCACTTGGATTACGTTTTTGTTTTAGCCTTCTATGGCTTTCACTTGCAGAAAAACACCCACATAATCTGCCTAAATTAGCCTATAGGATCTTTTCATGGCAACCAAACAGGCTTTTATTTTCATATGTTTTGCTGGTATTTTGCATGTGAAGCTTAATCTACCTTACTTTTTGTCAACATACACACAATGGGCCTCATTACAGGTTTGGCGGTAACCCTGCAGGTGCTACGGCGGGTTGGTGCCAGACATGTAAAAGTGTACCAGCTCCTGACTTCCCAGTGCCACCAGCTCATTACGAGTTCGGCGGCCGGGAAGTCAGGCGCCGGTATATTTCTTAATCCCCATTCCCATAGAGTCCCAGAGGACTCTATGGGAGTGAGACACGGAAGCATTGGCACCATTGCTAATGGTAATAGTGCTTCAGTGAAGGGTTTGCCTATCATGACCGCTGCACCTGGCAGGGTCAGACCTGTTGGGCACAGTGGCTCCGGCAGGCAAACACATAGTTTGCCGGGTCAGAATCAAGGGTGCCTGTGAGCTTACCGGCACCCTTGTTTCTGGACCGGCAACAATGTAATGATGCCCAATATCTTTTCCCTGACATCTTTATCTTGCCAGGGGAAAATGTTTCTCATGTCTTGCTTTAACTTGCAAACACATATGCAAAGACGTATTTAAAAATCCTGTTTTTCATGTGAAAGGGACCTTTGAATTTCTTCTTACTTTGTGAATTAAAATGCTGCTTTTCCTTTGGTAATGGCAGGCCTTTTAAAGACTAAGCAGATCAATTAAATTAGCATGAAATCAACCTCACAGTAGCACCAATTTAGCAACTAGTCTACCTTAGACAAAAGGTGAATATAATACCTAAAAGGACACTTTTCATTTAGATGAAGTGTAGATTAATCAATGTGCACTACTGTGCACATAAAAACACCACTGTCACATGCTTGATACTTTCGTTGGTGGCAATAATACCATGTTTTCAATAACAAACTGATCGGCTGGACACAACATTCTTCAATAGAAAAGACAGCCAAAAAGAGGGATACGAGTAGACCTAGTGCATGCCGATGAACTGACATGCAAAGAAATACCTTATGTGATCTAGTCTTCCTTTGAGTGCATGCTCACTCAATGCACCAACCACCCCAATAGTTCATTCACCACAGCAGTATTTGCACGCATCCAGAGATATCCTAATTTCTTAGACAGATTTATCAATCTAGCACCACTCCTGCCATTGTTGACCCACACATGCCTAATAGTTGGAGATTTCAATCTATTGTCGAATATACTAGAGATGAAGAAGGGATCAGAATTGGAAGTACATATGTGGTGTTCTTTCATTACATCTCTACTTCTAACTTGGGGGTTGAATCCGAGATCCTGTCTCTAAGACCTCCCACCAAGAATGTGTTAATCTAATAGTTCAACAACATAAGTAAAGAAGCATTTTCCACAATTTACTAAGCAGAAATGCCAATCCCACTGCCTATCTCTATTCCAGAGGCTCTACAAGATGAATTAAACAACAATATTTCATACGCATGCAACAAATAGCCCAACATAAAGTAGAAAAGTGGATCAAACATAAAAGCAATTGCAGTAATTAAGTAATGGCTAACCAAAAACGGGCCTGCTACAGTAAGGAATGACAATGGTGAAGATCCATGCCCAAAACAAATCATATTTGAGGCAAAACACTTCTCTCAGCTCTTTGAAAAGAGTGAAAAAGGTTTAATTCACTACACATTTTAACAAAGCCCCCAACAATTTGAGAGAGATCTTTCACATATTCAGCAAAGGGACTGAGCCATAGACAATTAACAACTCACAATGCACAATACTGGGAAGATTTGGTGATATTCATTCAATCACAAATGACCAATATTAATAAGTGCACTATTCATAATTCTGAAATGTCTTCCCTTCCCCCATTATCCAGCCCTCCTGCAAGTAAAATCTGCAACTTCCAAATCACTGAACGTGGAGCAGGTTATAAATCTGGCTCATAAAATCAAACAGTCAAATCAACCTGTGGAATTTTGCCCAGAATCCTACATAAAGCAAATCCTTCATTTGCTCACTTGAGAGATCACTATAAAACTAAATTCACCACTCATAAGGGGAGGCTGTTCCTGAAGCTGCAAATCATGCCATTACACAGCCCACCTTACCTCAACAATATGATGGCGAAAGCAGTGACCTGACAGCTTCAACAGCATGTAACATCCTGCACAACCACCACTCTGGCCTCAGACCAACGTGGGTGAGGGAAACAACACTGTCCAGTGTCAAAGAGAAGCTCAAGCTCCTCACATAACAAAATGCAGACCAACGAGTTGCCCTGAACCTCCTCAACCATGGTGTGATGCACCGTACACTATACCATCCCACACAGTTGATCAGAGCAGGGACGTCATTTAGGGGCCGCCAGAGGTCGCAACTGCGACCTCTGAGGTCCCTCGCAACCTCTTTGGTCTCCCTTGCGACCTCTGTGCTCTCCCTTACGACCTCTACAAAAAAATACATATATATATATATATATATTTATTTTTTATTTTTTTGTAATGCACGCTCCTGGGCTGTGGCCAGCACCATGTGGCTCTTTACTTCTGGCAGGCTTTCTTGTTACGGCCCCTTAAAAAAAAAAGAAAAAGAAGAACAGGAGTGCCACAAGTCTAACACTTTTCACCACTGACCCTAAATAAGAAAGAATAGGAATACCAAATAATGTGTCTTTCTGGAATTCTATACAATAATTGCTACACTCGTTAAAGGTTTATTTCAGACACACTTCAGGGGGTGAATCACTGATTTAGTCTGTTCTTAAACACCTCAACTCAGCCTTTCATCCTTCTGAGGTCGATAAATGAGTACCAACACAGGTTGGGTGATATTGGGAGTATATTTTTCCCATATAAAGCGCGTAAACGCAAGTGCTATATAATTATCATTTGGTCATGGACGTCTGCTTGCATTCACAGTAATTTGGTAATATGGGCCTATACACACTGATCTTAAGGATACATATGGCGATCCATTCTTGTATGAAATGTACATCACATTATAGTGATATCATAACCATATTTTTTGTAGTGTACAATGCTATGTGATGCCACTTCCTGTTTTGTTAACGGGTGAAAGGTCATGTTCCATCACTTCCCGCGATATCAGTTTGGGGTGGGGCAAAATGACATCACTTCCTGTGATGTCATCAGGTCGTCAAGGGTCGTGTGATGTCGCTTCTGCTACCCCTGGCATTTTGGTGAAATGACGTCCCTGAAACAGAGTAATAACGTGGGCCAGAGTGGATGAAACGGTTCTATGGCATATTTCCGCATTTTAAAGCCCGAACACAAACAAGACCGATTTTATTTGGCCAGTGTTGTGTTGGCTTTAAAATGCGGAAATATGACTTACTGTCCACTTCGTTCCCCACCCGCTCCCTCTCCTGCTCATTCTCTCATTTATGGGGGGGTTAACCCCAGAACCTGCCATTTCCCCACCCACCAACCCCTTCCCACCTCTAAACATGCATCCTCCCCACACAAACGCACACATACGCATACACGCACACACACACACATACATTACCTCTCTAAAATGTCCACTGGGGCTCAGAGAGGTTGTCAGTCCTGGTCTTTCTAAATCATTGTTTTTTTTCTTCCGATCCACTTCTTAGTCCTGAACCAAAGGCAACCATTTCAAATTGGTCTTGCAGAATCGTCATCAGGAAAGGCCTGTGTCCCATTAGTCTGCCCTTTCTCTTTTCCATTTGAGTTTTTATGTGTGCCCTTATGGCAGATCCTCGATCACCATCAGGTTCAGTTTCAAATATTTGCCAATGATTTGAAATTAACTTTTTACTTCTGAACCACTTTGTTCAATGTCATATATTGCTGGGTGCCTCAGTCACCTTTACAATTGGCTTTCAATGAAAGGTCATGGTGCAGGGAGGGGTGGAATGCAACTCACTTGCAATCGGATGGCCATGCCATTTGCGAACCGCTTAACGGTCTATAGAAAATGTGGGCGTGGTATTGGATGCAGATGATCTATCCTTCAGTCCTCAAATTAATGCAGCAGTTAAGCGAGTCAATTTCCACTCGATCCCTTCTAAATACATCTTCCTGCTGCTCCAAACTGACCCTCTTGTCAAACTGAAAGACTCCATGGTGATGGCCCTCCTGGGCCACTGTAACATACTCTACATGATACTTCCAGAAAAATAACCAGCAGGCTACAAAGACTGCATAATCAGGCTGAAAGATTAAGCCTGGACCGCTGGCGCTTAGATCATGTGAAACATCATCAGATTGAAATAACTCTACCTTGTGCACAAGGATTGCTGGAGACAAGGATAGGAGTGCTTTCCGAAACTGACCCCACGCGTCCACACCGTCTGTTCGAATAACACACAATCAATCAATGATCACTCAAGCCTTTCAAACCAGAAGGCCACACTCCTTAGAGCACAAGACCCTCCAAATATGGAATGCCTGGATTGCCCCTCAATCCCAATCTAGGGTCAGAATTCAACTAATTACGATTTTGAAACCTCTTAAAAACCAAGCTGGCCGTTGATTGAGGGCTCGTGCGCAAAGGACACCCATTGGGTAATACTGGAGCGCAGACCTTCCCCTATTTTCATTTAGATTCTAACTCTCTGAACTAGCTCTTGGTTTTGCTTTTCATGTACCAGCAGTTCTCTGAAGTGACCTAATATGTGACTTGTGAAGCTTGACAAAACTCCATAATAAATACATTTAGTGCCAAGATGCCTTCGGGCGACAGTTGCGCTCTATACGTTGGGGTAATAGAAATAGAAATTGAACGGGTATATGTCGAGAAGGCCCTTGAAATGAAGAGGTAGCCGGGTCGCGTAGCGCAAATCTTCAGCCAGCTAAATAGAAAGATCTTATGAGCGAGCGAACGATTGACCTTAGTAGCTCATTTTTCCTAAATGTATTGCCACTGTTTTCGGAGCTAACTCATGTAAGTAATGTACAAGCATGGTTACCTCGGATGATCAGAGGAGGTCACCTCTGCGTAGTACCTTTTGCAGTACTGATAGCCAGTTTTATTATGAGCAGCAACTAAGGCTCCTGTGTGGGATGTCACCATTCTGCTAATGTTACCAAAAGAGTTATAATAATAATACTATGTTGACTGATTGCGCAACTTCAGAAACCAAGTGAGAGGACCCATTGAGCATGCCCCAGTTATCACACTAATACTTTATCAAATAATGTATTATGCTTTCTAAACGCTTATGCTTGAAAAAAAAAACGCTTTGTATAGTGCAAAGCTCATGGCAGCAATCAGGCAACACAACAGCACTAATAAAATATTATTGAGTGCAAAGCTCCACAGTGTGGGACCACCCCTTCAACTGTATGCAAAGTGACATTAAAGTACTTCAAACACATATTGAGGTTTTTGCAATATATTTGAGGTCTAGGACTTTATATAGTGAAGCAGGAAATATATTGTGTAGCTCAAAATAAAAAAAATAAAAAACTCTCATTCCCTCTTTCAACAAGTCGACATAACTGGGAGTTAACATAGTGGGGGAAAATGCTTACTGGCAGCCCGAGAGAAGGCGGGTGCCCTGCTGGGCGAGAGGACAGCGGCATCATAAATTCAGCCGAGGGCAAGAAGTCCACTAGAACAGCAGGGCATTCCCAACACACTGGAGAGTATGGGACATTAGATGCCAAGAGAGGACAGCCAGTTCGAGAAATGGCGTGCACATTGAGCTGTGGCCAACAGTAATGAAAGAAGAATTATTCTGAAATAAAAACAATTTGAATTGTATTCATTACATAAGCTGAGTCATTTAAAGGTTCCCAGCATTTTGAATGGTGAAGTTAAAGAATCCTTGTTGAACCTTGTGCAACACACAGCTGTTAAGAAAGTTAAAGAAGGGGATGCAGTGGTTTGTGAAGTCCTCTAGAAGGCCCGATCATTACAAAGAAGGCTCTCAAACATGATGCAAGCAAGACCCAAGAGACCCTAGAGCCAAAACACAGTAGTTTTGACGTTTTGTTGCAGTGTGTAGGTTTAGACACGAGCATTACACGACTGGTGAAAAAAATGCTCTGGTGCGAACACAGCGTTACAACTGTTAAGAGATGATCGAATATGGTGTAAAAAATGGTCAACAACTGTATATAGAGATTGAGGTTAATGTGCTGTGAAAAACCACCTATGTATACAATGGCACTCATTACAACACCGGCACTAAACCATGGAGCTATTAGCACCATGGTTGGTGCCGGTGTTGTAACGGGTCCGCCATGGTTAAATGGGAAATGACCACCCCATTCCAAGGTTGGCGGGGCAGTAATTCCCCATTGAACCATGGCCCTTTCCCATTCCCATTTTCGCCCCATAGGGCTCAATGGGACTGGGGAAGGTGCTAAGTACGGTACCGCAAATTGAGGTACCGTACTTAGCACCAAGGTCCCTTTGCGGGTCCCTACTTTAACGGCTGGTCTAGACCAGCCGTTCAGGTCGGGTCCCGCAAAGGGACCTCGTAGTAATGCGCTAAGTGTTTAACGGCGCCGCAGCCTTTTACGGTGCGGTTAAACACTTAGCGCCAGGGTCCTAATGAGGTCCAATGTGTATACAGGTGACATACCCAGTTGTGTCTTTGTTGAACTGGGAGTGAGTAATTAGCCACACTTACTAACCCCCCCCCCCCACAGTAGATTGTTATGAATTTTGTATCATGTGTGATGTTCAAAAGAGGAGATTGTGTCCTGGAGATCAGTGTTTGCACTGTTTATATCATGCATGGTTCTTATAACATTCTTTATTTTTCTAAACAGCCGAGTCTGAGTGTACGCTGTGACGACACTAAGCAGGGCGTTTTGAAGAAATGTTTTCTGGATAGGAGTGTCCAGGTCCATTGTTTCACGGGACTCCCATTTAGGTGTTTAGTATCTTTGCAGAGAGATTTCCCAGGAGTGCCGGGAGTACATCAATGGGTCCCACAGATAATGTGACCTAATATGTGATATGTGGCGCTTGACAAAACTCCATAATCAACACATTGAAGGGATATATCTGAAGAAGGCCCTTGAAATGAACAGGTAGCCGGGTCGCATAGCAAAAATCTTCAGCCAGCTAAATAGAGAGATCGTATGAGTGAGTGGATGACTGACGGTAGTATAAAACATTTGCTAAATGTACTGCCTCTGTGTTCTGAACTACCTCATGTTTTTATGATGTGACCTTTATTCAGTCATTTTAGCAGTATCAAAAGTGATGTACCAGCACGGTGACCTCGGGTGATCAGGTGAGGTCACCTCTGCGTAGTACCTTTTGCAGAATTCATACCCATATTTATTACGCGCAGCAACTAAGGCTCCTGTGTGGGATGTCACCATTCTGCTAATGTTACCAAAAGAGTTTAGTACCACACTAGGGCGTTGTGCTCAGTAATATGTTATTAGTCCTACTGTTTTTGCCAGATTGTGCAAGTGAGATGCCCCATTGAGCCTGCCCCAGTTATCACACTAATACTAATCAAATATTTTATTATGCTATCTACACGCTTAAGCTTGAAAAAGCACCTTGTGCAGTGCGAAACACGTGTCAGCAATCAGGCAACACAACAGCACTAATACAATATTACTGAGTGAAAAGCTCCACAGTGTGGGACCACTCCTTCAACTGTCTCCAAAGTTACATTCATTTACCACAAAGGAATATTAAGGCTGTTGCCAAATATTTGAGGTCTGGAACTTTATATAGTGATGCAGGAAATATATTCCACATCTGCGTACCCCAAAATAAAAATAAAAACTCTTATCCCCTCTTTCCACAAGTTACGTAACTGGGAGTTAATCAGTATACCGACCTGTGAGTTCAACCTTCTGCCCGAGAAGTATTTCACAACTGCTTCTCGACTAAGGCACCTGGAAGTAGATTCCAGCCCTTAATGATAGTCCTGTTGGCACAGGCAGGCATTGAATGTTTACCTGAGCAGGTGAGATATAATCATTATTTTCCTGCCCTAGAGAGTGCTCCACTAATGCATGTTTCCCACTCAGTGGTTTGAAATCGGTTCCTTAAGTACCAAATATAGTGCAGCATCGAGTTACTCAAAGCCCTGATTGTGACTAGACAACTGTCTTCAAGGATACATCAAGGAATGCTCTGGTGCCTCTTGATGACAAAGAAGCTCTTTTTTACCACTTGTATTTTGAGATCAGTGCAATGGCCTTTTCTAGTGGCACACATCATCTTTCTCACTCCCTTCCTCAAGAGAGGCAGAAGATCTTTCTGCCCGCTGTTCTTAGTGCTCACGCTTGCCGGGGCAAAGATGCTCTCAGCTCGACTGACCTAGAGCCATATCTTCCTTTTCCAGCTTCGGATAACCAGTCAGAAGGATGGGAATTGTGGGCTTGTTCTTCACGTTCCCCCACTAAAGTCTAATAAAAGTAGTATCAATTGTGCATATGTCTACATTTAGAGCATAGCTTATTATCAGGCCATTCAAGACGGCCATAGCAACATTAACCTGGGGTTCAGAGAGAAATTCACCTTGCGGAATCCCATAGCTGCAGATCCAAATGGATAATTGTTTTCTAGTTTGTCGCCTCTCTTCCTGGGTCTTTTTTCAGTCCAGCTCTTTGAAACCATTGAGGTTCTAGTGCCTTTAAACTGTCACCGCATAACACACAACATAACAAGGTGTGTACCTACAGTCTCCATTCCCAGGTTCCTCCATATTTTTCCACCAGAACACCTGGCTATTAGTACGTCATGGTTGAATGTTTCCAACAGTTCTGACGTGGCCCGCAAACATGCCCTTGTGCACCCCTTTGATGCTATGCAGAATGTGATTCCAGACACACAAATCTCTGAATAACCTTGCACCCTGTAACGTGAAAGTTAAAATTCTTAGAGATGGGCAAAATGTGAGGCCAAGCGGGGGTCAGCCTGAAATTAAATATGTAATTCTGGAAGACATTTAACTTTAAACACACTCATGCTGTATCTTTGTTTTCTATGCTATTATGTTGCCTATCTACTGGAAGGACTCTTCAATAATAATAATAATAATAATAATAATAGTAATAATGTATTTCTTAAATAGTGCTACACACCCATAGGTCTCAGAGCGCTGCAATAACAAAAGACATTATTATCTCACAGAGTGGTACTCAGTGTATCGACCTCAGAAGGATGAGAAGGCTGAGTTGATCCTGCCGGTATTCAAACCTGCCACAGCAGACTCTGCACAGATATTAAGGGCGTGCACTTAGCTCCCTGTGCTATCTGACCAGCTAATCAATGAATAATACCAATCTTTCAGTATTTCACAAGAACAATTTCCACAATAAATATGATTTTGGAGACTGAAATACACATCAAAAAACAAATACTGCCCTTCAAAGCCAGTATCATAGAAATGTTGCATTGCTGCAAGTGAAGGTGTGCACAGTATTAGCAAGCATTAGGGAAAATATTAACCACAGAAGCTCTGTGAAAACTTCCTTAAGGATTAGTATGTACCAACTGGTGTTATTCCACTGCCTTATGATATAATATATTGTAGATTAAACAAAGAATACGCATACTGTTCGGGTGATGACAGAGATATTTTTAATGTTGTCTTACAAGACAAGAACACAGCATCCTTTTTGTGTCGGGAACTACCCACAATAACCTGAACCGCCCTCCAGGCCCTTCACCACTACAGTTCACTAGTCAGCTGACAGATTTGAAACCTAAGAAAATTCTAGCAACTCAGTAGGCCTTCCCATAGCCCTGGGGCAAACACAAAGCAGCCTTTCATGTATGTTTAGTCCTTCTTTGGTGTTTACTTCTGGTTACCTTGTCACATGACAGGTCCTCCCAGGATTCTTCCTGCTGATGGGCGTAGGCACGTCTCTACCCTTTATATCACCCGTGCTTTCTGAGTGATACGTTGTCCTTACTTAACACAACCAATTTAATAAGTCACATAGGGTAAAAGTCCTTCACTCAAATTCTGAAAGACAGAACCTTTTACTCGTCTACTCTGGTCATGCTTAGGAGACCACTAGTAGACAAACAATGGAAAACAAAGGTTTTGCTAATGTGGTGCAGAGGGGAGAGGGTACACTAATATAATGTTTTCTTTTCTTGGCAATATATCACATTACAATTATGCATGTGAAAATATTTTTTTTTCTATTCAAAATTAATCATTTTCTAAGTTACTAAGTGCCAGTCTGCAGTACCTGCCAGTCTTTTCTCGCTGTCTGCTGTTCACATTGGCTCCACCCACAACGCTTCCTACATCTGCTGTAATACCCGTGAAGCAGACCGTGAATTGGGTTACTAAGTGACATTCTGCAGTACCTGCCGGTCTTTCCTCGCTGCCTGCTGTTCTCATTGGCTACACCTACAATGCTTCCTACATCTGCTGTATTACATACAAAGCAAGCTGCAAAGTGGGTCACTAAGTGGCAGTCTGCAGTCTGCTGGTTGCAGGGCAAAGGACTGCCTCAACCACTACACCGGTGAGTGTTGCTGATCTGTCAGCCCTGGGATGCCTTAGAGACTGTGGGTTCTCTCACCCTTTGATCTAGGCCTCCCTTCTTATCTAAACTTCTAACTTCTTCAGACTACCCATGTGCTTTATAGGCTGTGCTGACGCTACCGGCCTGGGAATTAGCAAAATCCATCTGTGGTTACTGTTAACATGAGGTCGGGGTTAAGAAGTCAGCCTGTTCAGGATGATCCCCACGAACTAAAAGCTCCAGACTGCATTGCAAGTTGCAGAAATATGGCGTGCTTTAAGCCAGCGCAGACTATTAAACCTACTATTCTCTCAACTACTCTCTGTGAAGAATGGAATCCCTGCTTGACAGTTCTTGACCAGAGAGGCACCCAGAGTTTTGCTCCGAAATCCCACTGACCTGCAGAATTGGGCTGTTGCCAATGCTGGATCTGCTGATAAAACTAAGAGAGGGGCTAAATGTCCAGAGGTCCTGCAAAGTGTTAAGAAAAAATACGCTGACTACAAAACTCTGCGACCACACTCCCCTTCTTTTCCAATTGCAGGTCAGCGGTTTATGGATCATTACTGTGTGAGATCTTTGGGGTCCAGTACAGAAGTTAAATCAGTGGCTCCTGTAAAAAAAAGTATTGCCATGCTGGACCACTCCATTATGAAGTAACAAAATGCTGTGCCCGGGTCAAAAGATCTTACCGACCTCAGTATTATCAAATTTGCTGATTTAGCCCTGGAAAAGAACCATTACACAGACATCACGCATAGCGGATCTGTTGGCCCATCCAGCAGTATTACTCAACAAACATGTGACGCATCTAACGTGGACTCTCCAACCGACCTAACTAACATCATTGCTAAATACTCTATTCCCAACAAACCGGAGAGCCATGTTGCATTAGATCGGATTCCTGTCTGGCAACGCAGCGATGCACCACACTCTTCGGGATATAGATGAAAGAATTCAACTGACTTACCCAACTGTTTCAGCTCTAATTATGGTCGTGAGTTCCTTTGTTGCCCTGTATGACAATTTATGAAATGAACTAAAGTCGACCTCTTTAGCATTACTGGAGGTGAATGGCAAACTTGACCAGTTAGGCATCAAGCAACCTTTTGAGCCGTGTCCGGCTCCCCCCGAAGGAGGGCATTTTCTGGGTAATCCCATTTCCTCTAGTGATGTGATTGAGATTGCAGACTGTTCAGTTGAAATTATTGCGGGCTGCACCTCAGCAGCTGCATCCACTCAAAGTATCAATCTGAGAGATGCTTCTGGGTTGGCTTCAATGGTCATTCAAGGAAAGACTATCTTTGATCTGACTGTGGAACCTACAACTGCTCCAACCGTGGCTAATCAAACAATGGACCCGAGTGGTCCTGACACGTGCCACGATTTGCCTACTTTGAATAAGTTATTCAAGACAAAATTGGATAAAAATGTTAAGAGAAAATTTCTGCTGGCTAGGAAAAATGCACTAAGCGTACACTGTCCAAACTCAAAACGATTTCTGCTAAACAGTCCCCGTTACTAGAGGAGGGGAGACTGCCTGCCCCGTGAAAGCAGTAGCTGTAGACTCCACCTATCAGACAGGCTCTGACCTGCGCGACAACACTGCAAAACACTTTACCATCTCCCCTTAGTCATCATTCCTTGGCCACAAACTCACTGGCAACGGCAGAACAATCAATTGTGCCGCTAGCTAACATTGCTGGGTGCAGATCCAATTTATTGGAGCAGGCAGGGCCAGCAACGGAGGTGAGAAATTCTGTTCCATCGACCCAAATGTCCACTGATCTACTGAATACAGATAGATCCATGGCTAACTGTGTCTTAGGAAATGTTGCTTATCATACCACCTCCCAGGCTTCGGATGTTAGAATACCTCCCCTTTTAAGCAACCAGGAACACTTGCTGTACACCCTTTCTTGTCCTGAATCTCTGAAGCATGTTCTCACTAACCCCAGCTGTTTGCCAATACCACAAGTCCATGAAGGCAGATTTCCTTCCTTATCTAATAGTCATGTGATCTCGCAGTACAAACCAAATTGTCTGGACTCCCTGGGACCTGTCTCCTTGAAATGTATTGGCTCAGATATAGGCTCAGAGGGGAATGTGCCAACTAATATCTACCCAACACTAGCCGCACAGGTGGGGAACCTTTTAGGGAGACTCCAAATGCCGTCCTCTTTTCAGGGAAATACGGCTAATTTGAGCTGCTCAGAGCATACTAGTCTCGGGGTAGTGATAACATATCGGGCTGGAAAGCTATGAACCAAGCAGCCTTGTAGAGAGAACCGGTTCCGGGTAAACCCGAGTACATACTAAAGTTATCTAGCTTAATGGGTTCTGACATCCCGATTTGCCTAAATAGAAACAATATACTGCTGATTTTTGGAGATTGTCCAGCTCTGGCCCTTCTTACTTTTACTGACATTGATAGGGTTGCTTTCCTGGACAGGAATCACCAAGAAACTACCATAATTCCTTTTTATTCAAATTTAGCGAAGGATCTAGTTCATTCCAGAAGGTCATGTCTACAAGCCCTCGGCTTTGACATCTCCGATGTGAATGTTCAAGATGGCGGAGTTGTAGACCCACATGGGGGGCTCCAAATTATGTTACATCCATCTCAGCAGGGGTTGCAAACAGTTGTGAATGCTGAAATTCAGACGGATGGTAATAACATTGACTGGCCATCACTCACGTCAACACTCTGGAGAAAAACAGACCCATAGCCAGCTTCTGTGTGACCCCCCCTGTTAAAAGAGCTATATATCTATTTATTTAGTTGTGGAACACTAGGGAGAGTCACCATCTGTTTACTAACCCTGCAGCTGTGGGCACCTTAAAAGAGGCTAACTGTATCCTATTACAGGAGACTTGGATGACTGAGGCTCTGCTGCTACATGTTTGTCAGGTCTTTTCCCAAGCAGCCAGGGCAAGTAAGGGAGACCGGGCACCTGGTGGGCTTATTACGGCTTTGGATTCCTCTGTGGGTATGAATGCTATAGCTTTGGATGATCTCCCATTTAGGGCTATGGCGGTGTCCCTGTCTTCTATTGATTTGTCTGTTAAGATCATACTTGTTAACATTTACTGGCACAGGGGGATTGCAGAACTTGAACACTTTTTGCAAGCAATTTCGGAATGCATCTCACTGTGGTTAACATCTAACCCCGATGGCAGGGTCATTCTCGCTGGGGATTTCAATGTGAACTGTGTCCTTCAGGAACTGGATAGCGAGTTGGTAGAAATGTCTTCTGATATGTTCCTCATGAATTACAAATCACAAATGGGTAAATGTTGGTGCATGGCCCTAGAGGATCCTTTTAATGGGATTGATTTCAGAATGAAATGTAATATGCAAAATTGGTTGAGAGGTGATAGTGCTCCCACACTAGATTATGTGTGTGTGGATGATTACCAGTCAAATTGTTGTCCCTCCTTTTCTCTTTTTCGGAATGACTGTAGTGACCACAGTATAGTTCAACATGGTACTAAATACCAGCGAAACGCTCCCGTTTTTCGAATCTAACAACAGATGTTTTTTGCAGTGCGAGTCAATGGTCAAATCCAAATATTGTAATTTTGAATCAAGAACTGCAGTGCATCATGCTAGCGAATGCGCTTGAGTGGAAAATGGAGGTGTTCAATGTGAATAACTTTGATGATTGTATGTGTGAAATGGTTCATGGTGTGAAAAAGAACACTAGGTACAGACCAGTGAAGCCAAACAGGAATCCCAATTAATGAGGAGTTAGCCAAAGCAAAGGTTATTATGAGGAAGGAGGTTAGGCAGGTGAAGGTATTATCTTTGGACTTGGTGTTAAAACTGAAGGCCATTCAAAAAAATCAAGCAAAAATATAACAACATTTGTAAGTCAAAGCGAGCCTCCATGAGGCAACGTGACGCCGAAGCCATGCTCCCGATTCTGGTCCCTTCCAATGCAAGATCCCTTTGGTCTCTGATTAATAATCAAGACCTTCTTATCACCATTGTCCAAATAAATGCAGTCCTTGAAAAAAAGGGGATTAAGTGTTTCAAAGATATGTAGGATATCCCATTTGGTAACACCGGTAATGAACTAACTCTTCCTGTTCTGATATTTGTCTATACTTGACCAGTGGAACTGGATATAGAAGGCATCTTCAATTTACTAACTAAATGTAAGAAGTCTAGAGCTCCAGGGTCGAACAGCCTACTAATAATACATTTAGGGCTGATCCCCATAATTGGGCAAATGTGTTATGCATTTTGGTAGTATCCTCAATACTGGATTTCTGGTAGACTCTTGGAGCATGGCTCACGTTTTCCCTATTTCTTAAAAGGGGATGTAGGTCTGAACCCAAACATTATCGCCCTATTGCGTTATATGATGCTGACTGTAAGATATTTTGCTCTCTCTTATTGATCAATCTGGAGAAATGGGCTACAAGTACACAAGGCCTGAATACATTTCAGACTGGGTTTCGTAAGGGACACTCAACAAACATTAATGGCCTAATTTTGAAAACCCTTCAAGCATTGGCATGGTCGGAGTCTGGCGGGTGTACCTACTTGGCTTCAATAGACTTATCCACAGCCTTCAACCAGGTGGATCGGAACAGATTGTGGTGTAATCTAGCTAACTGGGGGCTAATGTCCTTCTTCGATTACTAATGGGCATGTATGAGAACTCTGGGTTCCAGATTCGATTGAACAATGAGGGAGATCTATCCGAGAGATTTAGCTCCTATGTCTTAGCCCCTTGGCTGTTTAATGAGTATATGTCAGACGTGCCTGAGCAGCTTGAGAAAGTAGGCCTAATTACACCTAAGGTGGAGATGTGTAAAATATCGTGGATGGCCTAAACTGATGATTTTCTTCTTTTTGATAAATCTAAGGTTGGCCTTCAGAGATTATTGAACGCTTTCTCAAACTGTGCTAAAGAGAATGGGCTACTAATAAATCCCAGCAAAACGAAGATTTTGGTTTTCACTAAAGGAAGGAAAAAAGAGTGCAGCCGTACATCGTCTGTTGGAAAAGCGATGATTAAGACATGCTCTAGTTTCACATATTAGGGTTTCCATTTCAGGGCCCAACCGGGTTTAAACACCATTCAGATGATATATAAAACCATCTCGCTGCACAATCAAGCTAGCTTGATCATAAATATGGATGATTCTCCCTAAAACCCGTACTTAAATTCTACGAGGGTAAAATCGTTCATAAGCTTACCTATGGTCTTGAACTATATGGGAATTCTATTTTTTAAACTCTGGATCTTATTGAGGCTAGATTCTGGTGTATAGTACTGAGGGTTCCCAAAGCGATCCCCCTGGCAGCCATCAGATTCGACTTGGGCATAATTGCCTTAAGAGCCGCCCGAGTTGAATGGTATATGATATGATATGATATTTTATTTATATCACCCTCGTACACAAGTGTTTCAGAGCACGACAAGGCAAGGGAGGGGGACATGGGAGAACAAAACAGTGATCTTACTAGGCCCAGTTAAATTGAGAACACACAAGTGCATGGGAAAGGGGAAAAGTTCAACGAGGGGGGAGAGGTGGAGAGTGCGGAACCGAGGAGAAACAGATAAATAATAATAATTAAATAAATAAATAAGTGTGATAAATGGAGGTAGTGCATCCAGCAAGTGGCAAGTGCTGGGTTTAGCCAACAGGGTATATATGTTAAGTGCAAAATAAAAAGCAGGTTGGGGGACTGTATGGTTACAGATACAGACCCCAGTGCAAGAGGTAGCCTGGAGGCAGTGCAGGAGTATACTTGCATTATTTGCAAAGTTGAGCTCCTGACCCATGGCACGGCATATGAAGTTATGGGCCAGGCACTCAGGAGTGCGAACTAGCTCCCTTTCGTACTTGCACTTCTTGGATGATTTTGCCAGAAAATGTGAAACATTATTATCTGAATTATCTATGGATGTAGGTGTACTTGTGGCAAACCCATCTAAAGTTAAGAGGACAATGATGGATCGTGATTGGATTACCACGACCGAACTGTTCTATTGTTATCCATCGATGAACCACTTGGCTCAGTCGATTTCTACTATGTTTACTTTGTTTCCATCTCAAATCTACAGGTCTATATTGATGAGATTCGTTGGAATGTGCTCCCAACAAGGGAGGCTCAGTTTAGGAGAATGCTCATCTCCACTAATAACAGTGGATGCAGATTTTGTAATGCCCTGAGTGAAACTATTAAGCATTTGCTTCAATACTGCAAAGCCCTAACTGATCGTAGGACGAAATTCATGGGAAGATTTCAGGTGTTTGACTATATGTTGAATAATGAAACTCTATGGTGGAGATGTTTAAACTTCCAGCACTTGGGAAGACTTTGCAATATTAGCATTTATTAATAGTATGAATTTGAATTAGTTTATGTGTATGAGAAATTATTGATGTAATTATACTTCTTAATGTTCCACTCCATATTGTTGGATGAAATTTCACGTTCTTTTATCGGTATTATGTATTAATGTACAATGTGTAATATCTTGCTCTCTGTTGTCTGATGAACATGTTTCTTTATCTTTGTCTATTTGTTAAGGTTTTTTTTTTTAAACCGTTTACAATAAAAAATAAATAAAAAATAAAACAATGAAGCCTTTTCAAAATATCTAACATTCACAGTGATACTTCTTCATTTGTAGTTGCTTGGCTTATTCATGTTCAAGGGACCAGACTGCCCAGCAGAGGGGGGAAGACAGCGTACCAGCCCACCCTAAACGCACCACTATATTTTGCTGGGGAAGACTCCGAAAGTTGGCGGAAAACGGAGAATACAGGGATCTATTTAATGTAAACAATGCCAGCATTTCATGTCTTTGTTTACTATTCTGAGCACCTTAAAACTGCATTGCGAGCTAACATCAGTGCATTCTTTACGACAGGGGTTCGTATAGCCCCCCTCGTTGGGGCACAGATGCACTGCATCTACTTTTATGTCGTGTTTGCGTAGCATTTATGTGCATATTGCATGCACGTTGTTGGTAAATAGCAACACGCAAGGCTTTCCTTACACCATTTGCGCATGTTGGAGCTCTATATACTGTTCGCCACTCTTCCCACATGCAACACGCCTGTATCACACAAGCACAAAACCTATTTCCTCCTCTAAAGGCGTTGTAAATGTGCACCTTGCCCACAATGTGCTCCAAATTGTGCAAGGCTCGCACCTGCTGACCATGGCAACGGCTGAGTGCAGCAATGTTTATTGGCGGTTCCTCGACGCTGTCCGTGACACCTGAGCCCGCGCTTCCTGCACATCAGCCATTTCGCTCGGTGTAGGGTGGAATTGTGAGTGCGGCAGATTTGTGACAGGGCCGCCTTTCTGTTTGGGCGCCCAGGAGGAAATACTCAGATGCTGCGCATGACATGCTGCACGCATACTGAAGAGATGCAATGTTGACCCCGCTGCCCCGGCGTGCACATGTGCATTTCTCATTAGTGAATTCCAGAAAAGTATGGCTGCAGGCATATTGACACATTTGCAATATGCAGTTCTGAGTAAGTGGAAATGAATACTGCGCAAGAAGATTTGTAAGGGATTTCAAGGTAGGTAGACCACACGTTTAGCACTTTCTCAGATACAGGGCTGGCCTGCACTTTATAAATTCCAATCCTGGCAGGTGAGAGGGTAATTGGATTACTATTAAATTGGGTAATAACACCAATTACTACAGCACTTAGAAGCGGAAAGAATCTGGCACGAAGCGCTGTACAGAAAAACATTGTTTAATTATTAAAATTAATTTTATTAAAATGATTTGAACAATTACTGTTACAGTTACTTAGGCTGGTGTGTGTTTTTTCAATACATCCGAGATGCCAATTCAGACCTGCACTCAGCTCTCTAATCCTAGTTCAAGTCTAAAAGGTAGAGTTAGGGTGTTTTTATTGACAGGGATAATTTCCTTGGGGGGATTACTTTCCAGCAGAAGAAGCCCTGGCCTGGCATTCAGATCCCAGAGACACAGCCAGTCATTGGCAACGAGCACAGAGAGCCGTGTCACTCAAGCGTTGCTCTGTACACAAACAGGGAAAGGGTAAATAAATACCCAAAGGTGGTGATGGGTCTAAGTCGCTGTCCTCTGCTGAGCTGTCTCAGGCAGGGATATTTGTGGATGCATTTGAAATCAGGCAGAAGGGCGACAGCAAAGAAAAGCTTGTTAGTGTATTTTCAGATTCATGCCACTACGGCTGGGCTCACCTCACAAACTAGCCAACCCTAGCAGGGTTATCTAAATGACCAGCAGATGTTATTACATGCATTGTTTGCACCTGTATGCATTTCATTTATTGGGCCAGCCTGAACACTTGATAGTATTTCACTAGGTTTTCAGTGAGGCCAGACCAGTCCAAATAATATTCGAACGGGCAAATTTATAACTCTGCCAAGTGGCTTTTTTGGGGTGTGATTTATATGCTGAGTGTTGGATCCATCCTCCGAGGCTCTGCGCGCGGGGAGACTGGATCAGTGATGATGGTAGGCCGCGCGGCTGTTATGTCGCAGCTCCAGCAGGAGCGAAGAAACCACGCAGCACACAGTGCGTAGGTTGGCCCGGAACTGCCTCCCGTGCATAGCGGGACGCAGGGCGGATGCAACACTGAGGTCACAGGTGCTCTCCAAAGAAAGCTTTAGGGCGCTTGTTTGAACAACATAGAAGAAAACAGTCAAACATGAAAAAAAGTAAAATAAAAAACTGTGCAGTAAGTTACTGATGAACGATTTACTCAACAATTTGAGAGACAGTGGACCTCATTACAAGTTTGCCTGTCTGGTAACAACGGTACCGGTAAGCTTGCTGGTACTGTTGTTACCGGACCGGCAAACTACGAGTTCTGCTCGCGGGTGCCTTCACGCCACCAGGTCTGGCCTGGCAGGCATACCGGCACATGCAAGCAGACCTTGACGGATGCACCGGCACGCTTCCTGAATGGTGCCGGTGCATCCGGCTTCCACATTCCCATTGAGTCCAATGGCACTCAAATGGGAAAGGGAGTAATAAATACTGGCACCCGGCAATGGGCAATTACTGGGCAATTGCTGGTAAATTCATGGCTCCTCTGGCAGCCGTGTCGCTATTTACCGGCATGGCTACCTCTGGACTCATTATGAGGCCCAGTTTCCCTAAGTTGCCGAAAACTCTTTAAGGTTCTGCGGAATACAAAGAGTGAAGTTATCCCTTGATGGGGTTCCTAACTAGGACTGTGCAAACTTACTTGCTAGAAGCATGAATCACCAGAACTTTGGATGTCTTGACCATGTTGACCTGGTCTGACCAGACATTCTGAGCGGGTCCCATGAGGGAACCTCGTAATAGGGCGGAATGGGTTTTTCCGGCACCGGCACCATTACCGCCGCCGGTAAACCCACTCCGCCCACCTCGTAATGAGGCCCATGGTCACTTTTCCAGATGCACATGCTCATTTATCGGTCTTTCTTTATTCCAGCTGTTAGATCCTGAAGGGGCCGCCCCAAGGGAGGGTTAATGATTTGGATTCAGGTTGGCATCAAGGCTACATGTAAAGTTTGGGATGTGGGCTCGCCTGATTTGCCTTGTGTGGCGTGCAAGTTCAGGAATGGTCCGACTGTGTTCTTCTTGAATGTTTACTTGAGGAAAAACCAGAGTGCCATTAAGCATCTGGAGATAGCTTTGAATACGCTTGCTCTACTAACTACAGTGTCCCTTAATTGCCATTTATTTGTGCTGGGCCATTTTAACGAGCAAATGGAGGAACCTAGTCAGTGCACACTGAATTTTACTATGGAAGATGAATTGTGGGGTATCCCATGGCCACTGGTTCTCCCAGTGCGCGTTTTATCCCTTAGGGAGCAGGGTTCGGTCAATGCTATAAGTTTATGGTTTAAGAGCTTGCAATGGGAGGTTTGTAGAGGATTCTCCGGCTCACGTTACCTTTCACACGTAGAACAAAGGAAGTCTTATTGATTACATATTTGTACCTGTCTCCCAATGGGATGTGTTGGTTTCAATGAAGGTCTTGGAGAGAGCCGAGAGTCACCATGATCCGTTGCTGGTTTCTACATGGCACCAGTGGCCAGATCAGGCCTCCTCCTTAAGCAGATAGCACACTTCACCAAACTTTTATCTGTCGGACATGGCCATAACGGCCATCAGCTGTTTTACAGGCTCAAATCTATGAGGCATTGTTACCAGTTTTGGTGGCTTATGCCGAGTCAGACTCTCTCTCATCACATGTTGATTTTTACATATCGATGGTGGAGAGACTGTCTCTGTTTGTTACTAGGAAGAGGTGTTTTCCAACCCCGGACAGTGACAAGCCCTTTGGTTGGTATGACCGTGAATGTCGGGCCGCAAAGGTGGCCTTGCTTATTTTTTTTGCTTTACATTCTGAAGCGTGGGGTGGTGGCTGCCCAGGTTGGTAGCAAAACTTAGGGCCTCATTCTGAGGTGGGCGCAAAGGGATACCGGGCACCGTTAAGGACATTGGTGCCGGTAATCCCTTTGCGCCCTATTCCGAGGTCCCTTATCGGGTCCCGCAATGGGCGCCTGGTTTTACCAGGCGCCATTAGCGGGAGCCGCTAAGGGACCAGAGAGCTAATAACGGTACCGCGAATTGCGGTACCGTTATTAGCTACTTCCCCATTCCCATTGAGCCCTATGAGGGCTCAATGGGAATGGGGAATGGATTTTTCAATGGGGACTTACCGGTCCCTCCAGGGTCGGAATGGACCGATAAGTCCCCATTGAACCAGGTCGGACCCGGACCCGGTATGGGAGGTAGTCATGGCGCAAATAGCGCCATGACTACCTCCATACTCGGAATGAGGCCCTTAGACATACTATAAACTCATGTTAGCCAAAAAGAAGAGTCAACAGAGTAAAAACATCTGGATAGACCTTGGTGAGGCTGCGGGATCAAATGACTCCAAGGAGTTCTGGAATTTGGTTAAGAGAAATATGAAGCCAGAGCATTCTTGTGCTGTAAGGAACATCTCCTTGGATGCCTGGCAGAATCACTTCACTGCCTTGTATGCGGGGGTGGTGTGTGCCGGATAGACAATAGAGGAGATTCAGGGAGACAGGAGACACAGCAGGGCAGCTTATGCAAGACTTAGGCTCGTGTGATTTTTTTGGGAGAAAGTAGGAGAGATTCACGGAGGTGGGAGGTACTCCAGTCTCTTAAAGTGAGCGAACAAGACACATATCATTGGGTATTATTTAGGAGGAGATGAGAATCTCTGAGGGTAGCTTGGGCAACACTCACACCTGTGTGTGTTTTTTTTTTAAGAAGAATGTTTGAGCTATTCAGGGAGGTGAGACATGCACCAGTCAGTGTCTACTTCTTAAAAAGATAAAATGAGGCATGTGCTATCAGGTGATACTTGCGAGGAGAAGCAGGAGGAATAGATCATCTCTGGGGAAGCTTGTGTTAGACCAATGCTCAGATTTTGTAAGCAGGTACGAGCAGAGATTTAGGGAAACAGGAAGTACACCAGTTAGTCTACTGCTCATGGAGTAAGTAGTACCAAGACACACACCTTTGATTGCAATTTGGATTATGAGTAGGAGGAGCAGGTAATCAATCACTAATGGCAGCTCATGCTTACATGATTTTTTTAATGATAAAGTAGCAATGAATGAGGAAGGTGAAATATTCACCAGTCAGTGTCCATCTCTTGAAATGTGAAAATGAGACGTTGCATCATGTGACACTTGGTAGGAGAAACTTGAGGAGAAGATAATCCTGGAGGGTAGCTTGTGTGAGAGTCATTTTGACAGGGAATGTAGCATAGATTCAGGGAATTGGGAAATACCATTTAGTGAGTGAGAACCCCATTTGGACAACATGTCTGGAGCACCAATATGACCCAGAGGTGGGGCAGATGTGGTTCTGATGACCTTTTCTCATCTGCATTACCACTTGCTTTTTGCTCTTGATCTGCCAGAATTGGATATATTTTGAATAATTCGTTATTTTTTTGGATCTGTACGATTTGGCCATGGCACAATTGTTTGCAGCTCAATAGACTGGCCAAACTGAAAACACCCCACCCACCCGCATACACTCCCCCACTAACCCCCTACTTACCTTTTTGGCATCTGCACATCTTCTGACCCTGCAGCATCGGATCTGTCCCTCCTACCTGGGTCAGATCCGATGCTACAGGGTCTGCTTTTCTTATTTATTTATTTTTTCTTTCCGTCCCCCGCCGCCAAACCTCCGGAAGTGGGTGACACCCCGGCTACCCCAAAGGCCATCACTACCAAACGATAAAATGAGGGGAGCGGGGGACACCCCCACAACTCTCGCTCCTCATTTTTGGTAGTGCTTACCCAAATGGTACTGGCCGAATTCGGCCAGATTTACTCTACGGTCAATTGGAAACTATCAATTTGGGTACTACCATTTTTTTTATAATTGGTAATTTATAATGTGCTTAATACCCAGAGGTTTCTAAGCACAGATACCTTTAATATGGCCAATTGAAGCTATCATCCAACTCACATTCCACCCCCATCAAAGTTGTTCTGCAGAACACACAGAATTACACGTACGGGCACAGATATTTTACCAGGACAATAAACAGCCACCAACATTGAGAGAGAAGGTTGCACTTTCAGTTCCATCCACTATCCCAGGGGCAGATATGGGAGGGATGCAGATCTTATCTACTGAAGATCCAGGAAGAACAACACAAGGTGGTGTTGAACAATGGGAGGCATTTGAAAATTGCAAGTATCTATGTCCACTGATATGTCAGACAACAATGATGAGGATGACAATGACATGGATCATGAAGAAAATACACATTTATGATCCCTCAGAGTCTGCTCATGAATAGTGTTGCTGCTGTAGAGAAAATCTCAATGAGGAGGATTAGAATAGCATTATAGCTACAGAGGCTCAAGTATTATATTAACAGAAGCTTCATGCATGTCACTCCCCTCTTAGGAGAAATAGGGATTGCAGAAATTGAGACCCAGAGAAACAAAAAGATCCAGAGAACCACATCAAAGGAGCAAGGCACACCACACAACAACACTACAACATAGCACTTCTCTACCGCTACGAGGACAACACAAAAATAAATTGTATAATGGGAAAGAGTAAACATCATCCACTGACTTTTGTTTTGGGGCAAATAACTGATGACAGGAATGTTTTTTTTTTTAAAAGGTTTCACAGGGAAACAAATGGGAACAAGGGGAATTAACAAAACACTGAATACACAGTAATTAAAGGGTACACAAATAGAAAACAAATTCATTGCAAACAACATTACACTTTAAAAAAACAAGCACCAACACACTAAAATTACTTGTGAAACTCCTCAAAGCACCCCAAGTCCCTCCAATTGTGAGTATGTTCTATATAACAACTTCCCTCACTGCCTAGAAAACCCCATAAAGGAACAAGAAGTGAGCTAATCCTTTTATAGAGCCTAGAATAAATACCCTCGATGGATATTCAAGGGCCCTGATTGGCTGAATGAACATGACGAATCATTCCCTGAGGACTTTGATTGGCTGAAAGCATATGGTAAATAAGCTTGGGATTCGGCCTCAGATAATAGGTTCCTGACTGGAGCAGGACTCAACGTGAGCAACCAAGAAATTTACCACGAGTACAATCTGGGAATCGTCTGCGCCAAAAACCTGATGTAAACTTTCGAGATCTGACAAATAATGGATCAAAAAATATGAAGGCCATGTGTGGCTATTATATAATTGATTCCAAATCTGTATTTCCAAAGTTAACAATGCCCTTGACTAAAATGTGTGCAGCTAAGACTTTCTCAACATGAACTTTTATTTTGTTGGATTGTAAAGCCTCAATTGGTCTGTGTGGTTTTACCAAGTTTCTTAGGTAGTTGGGGACTTTCATGTTAGTGCTATCTTGTTGAGGCTGTTGGGAGATAGGCTACAAGACAGTACTTATTCAATTTTTAGATCAATACCCCCTCCCGCCTTTGGCAACCATGTAAATGATAATATTTCTAGAAGTAGCACTACCACCAGGCAGGATACATTTCTCCACCTGTCATCCCATTTAAAAGCTCATTTTGAAATCGCATGCTTATGCCACAGAATGAACTGCAACTGCTAACTCGCACATGTATATGGACATGTGTATAATTTACTGATGGGGATGAAGAACAGTTCTGGGAATCCAGGAGGTCCTGTGGTCCTGTGACACTTTACTGCCCAACCAGGAAACACACATGACTTCGGACAGACCTCTACGTGTCTATGTGTATGGCGGCCTGCGATGCAATCAATCTCTATGGACTCAGCCTGCGCTTAACTAGTGCAAAACAGGAATTGAAGCAGCTCAGCATGCATCAAAATTAGATGCAAACAGAAATGCCGGTAGGTTTCCTGCATGGAACAGGGATAACAGGCAGAATCACGTTTACAATCTATGGGCCTCATTACGAGGTTGGAGGTAACCTTCAAAATCGTTCCGACTCCGGTCTGGTGGATGGAGCAATTACCGGTCCATTCTGAGGTTGGTGGGACCGGTAAGTCCCCATTCACCAGAGCCATTCCCCATTCCCATTTGAGCCCCCATAGGGCTCAATGGAAAGGGAAAAGGCGGCAATAACAGTACCGCAAATTGCGGTACCGTTATTGACCCCGGTATCCCTTTGCGGGTCCCGTTCTTAAAGCCTGGTAAAACCAGGCGTTAATGGAGGACCCGCAAAGGGAACTCGTAGTAGGGTGGTAAGGGATTACCGGCACCGTTGCCCATACCCGTGCCGTAATCCCCTACCACCCACCTTGTAATGAGGCCCAATGTCTCGGCTTCAACGAGAACATCCAATCAGATTAGCCTGAAACTAACTTAACAGGCAGAATGTTTATCTATGCCTGTACATTACTTTCTGCACCATTTTTCAGTGGTACAAAAATTAGCCCCCAGGATGGCTGATTATGTTGAGGGAGGCTGTGCTGCACCTCAGAGGTGGCCTGTGGAATGCTACCCTCCTTTTGCACATCTAAAGCAGGAGCTCGGCAAAGAGGAAATCCCAGCTTCCTTAACCCTACAGATGGGGCAGACCAGCAGACCAGTCACAGAGGCTCCCAAGGGCCTCAGAAGGGATTGACCTGTCCACAGTAATCACTGTCCCCTGTCAAAGAGCTTGGCAAAGGTAGAGTTACTGCTGCTAGAGGCTTGACATGGCCCTGCCTAGGATCCTTTGCAATTAATGAGGCAGAGGATGGTGTGGCTCTCCACTTGTGTACTTGCAGAATTTTCAAAGTTTTAAGCTCAGCTGTCTGTGGTTTAACCAACTTCACTGGCCATGCAAAGGGGCGAGCCAGACAGTTTCCCTGGAGCCCAGTCAGTCCCAGATACTCACACAGCCTCACCAGATTTACTATCAGGCTTAGAAATCTGGCGTGGCTTGTGCTGCAATGCAGAAATTCCTGCCATACAAAACAGGCTTCCATCCTTTGCCTTCCACACCGTTGCAATCCAAGTCCCAAGAGCTGGGCTTCCTTAAATCCCTCCTGATTGCAAATGGGTGGTCGACTTTTGGTGAGAACTGGATACATATATATATGGCAGCATGCAAAATGCTGGAGTTGCCATGGTGTCCCACAGAACCTTGCTGTGCAAGTATTATCTCATGAAGGCATATCTAAACGAAAGAAGAATTTCGAATTTGGAACCTTTCGAGCTGAGCAGCAAAAAGAGACCAGGAAAGGCATTTGCTTTCTAAAATAGCGTGACAAGCATGTTTCCGTGTATTTCAAGGGATATGTCACGCTGACTTGACACAAATGGGGGCAATTCACAAGGACCTGCTGGTGCAGAGGTGCAAGGAAACTCTGTCCTTGCAAATCTGCAACCACAGATCACATCTCTTAAGACGTTGGCTCATGCAGGTGCCTTGTAAACTGAAGAAGGAGGTGTTTTCTGTTGGTTTGAGGAACCCGCAGACAGCCATTCCACACGCATTCAATTGACAGACACATTACATTACATATGAATATGCATGCGCTAACTGACCCACATGGGCTGGAGTGAGGGTCAGGCCTCTACCAACTAGGATTATTAGGGCAGATGGCCGGAATCAAAGAGAGGAGGAAAAATAGAAATACACTTTTAAAGTATCAGCATTTCTATTTTTTGCAAATCAGTGCTGCCAGGTAGGGCTGGGAGAAATTGTTAAATTCCATTCTGCCAGCTGTGGAAGCAAAATCTGACCGATTTCATTCTGCTGCGCCCCAACCTGCCATTCCCCCGACCCAGCGAATCGAAAAGAGCAGCCCGAAAAGTTCCTTGTGTCGCCGCATGAACCATAAAGAGCTGTGCAAAGTTTCTTGTGCCATCACGCGAACCCCGCACGAATCAAAAAGAGCCACCTGAAATGTCACGTGTCGCTGCCTGAAACCAAGCACGTATCGAAAAGAGCAGCACAAAGTGTCTCGCTCTGCTGCGTGAATCTACCGCAAAACGAAAATAGTGGCGCAAAGTTTCTCGTGCTGCTGCACAAACCTAGTACGAATCGAAACAAAAACTGCATGAAGTGTCTCACGCCACTGCGTGAACCTAGCGCAATTTGAAAAGACCCATGCAAAGTTTCTCGTGCAGAAGCACAAAACTGGTACGGTTAAAACAAAGGCCTGCCGCGAAGTTTCTCGTGTTGCTACGTCAAACTAGCACGTGTCAAAAAAGAACTACACAAAGTTTATCATCCCACTGCATGAAACTAGCACAGATCGCAAAAGATACACACACAGTTTATCACTCATTGCACAAATCTAGCACGAATAGAAACCCTGCGCAAAGTTTCTTGTGGCAATGCAGACGAATAACACGGATCGAAAAAAGATCTGTGGGAAGTTTCTCAACTTGCTGCACTGAAAGCAACATGGAAACGAAACACCAAGCTCAGAGTGAAACTGCACAAAACTGGGTGAAATTTCAGTGGCGGTGGAACCGTAATGCTGATTTCGCGGAACATGTGTCAGCCAAAACCAGTGCGAATTCCACACATTTCGCTTTACCCCGGAAAGCATTGTACTTTCCCCTGCACCCAGCCAGTGAGAAGGGAGACAGGCCCAGGAAAAGGAGGCAGAGTTCTTAAGCAGATCAAAATGAATCCATTTGTAAAGTGGAATTTAGTTTGATCTTGTTTGACCCGCCCATGCCCATATTTTGCACCACTGCTGAGTCACAAAAGTGAATCAGCCTGTGCCAAAGCAGGTGGCTCTGACTGTTGCAGACACACGATCCTAAATAGGGTTCAAAAATAGCCTGCAGCTTGTGATCCAGGGCTCCATATAAAGGGAAATATGAAGTTCTACCGATAATGACTAGATTGTGTAACTCATTAACTTCTACTCTAAGTGCCAATTATGTGTTTCTGTTACATGCAAAGCACATTATTTCAATTTTATGCAATTTTCAGTTTGGAATTCTGTAGTACATCCAATTACTTTAGACACCTAGGTGGAGGGCTCACTGATGTATAATTGTTAAGAACCAGGGTTAATCTTGTGTTGTTTTCTCCGGAATAGGCATGTCTTCAGTGGACACCATGGGACATATTACAGAAACCTTTCACCGGTGCAAAGGCAATTGTGCACTGTACTACCACTGGGCCATAAATTGCCATAGGGCAAAAACATTTATATATAATGCATGTTTGCACCATGGAATAGTGTTCCCTAATGCATGTACCATGCACAATTTCTCTTGCACTGGTGCAAGGATTCTATAATCGGCCGCTGAAGGATAGGAGCCGACCACTATCCTTTCAATGATGCAGTAAACTATTCCAGAGTTTTAAAAAATCCCCCACTTTCCTACACTATCCAATTACACTAATTAGTAACACAGTAGGAACACATGTGAAGCATACATTAATGTATGTAATGTAATATGTATTTAGGTATAGTCCAGTCAATACCGTTTCAAATGCTCTCTCTATCACGTGTTTCACAGCTATGTTTGCACTGTTTAAAGTCCACAATTAAAATTACAATAATCTTGTAGACAGTCTGCTTTCCTAGTAGCCACTCAGGGCAGGAAAAAACTACTAGCTTCTGCTTTCTCTCCTCCTCTCCCCTGCTGAACTCCGGACTGAAACTGCACTGGTCACCTGGCTACCCTCTGATCTTGGTCCCAGGTCCCCTCCCCCGCCAACTGCAAACCTGCACTGCCTTCCAGGCAACCCCTGCACTTGAGGGCTGTTTCTGTATCCCTACAGTCCCCACCAGCTCTTAACACATGATGTCTGCACTTACTCCTGCACTTGCCACTAGCTGGCCGCACTTTAACCTATTGTTTCATTTATTTTATTTATTCTTTACTGTTGATCCTATGTATTGCACTGCCCCCACCACTTCCCCCGAACTTACCCTCTCCTCCCTCCCCTGCACTTGTGCAATCTCAATGTCACCTGGTCTAGTAAGATCGCTGTCTTTGTCTGCCCTCTGTTCCGCCTTCCTTGCCTTGTCACGCCTTGAAAAACTTGTGTGCAGGCGCGTTATAAATGCCATAGCATATCATACTAGTGTCCAAGCGCCTGTGAAAGGCCACATAAGAATACAGAGCCCAGAGTCAAATGATTGTTTAATATACGTTTCTATCATGTGACTGATTTCATTGTTTTGCATTGGAAAGTGGGGTTTTTTTGGATTGATTTAATAGTTCAAATCTGGGGCAAGGCCTTCGCCAGCACCCTTAAAGTTGGAACATAGGATGTGGAGCGAGTTTGCTGTGGGCTGCACATGATTAAGAATCCATACATAAGAGGCCACAACACATCATAACAGAGTATAAAATGGCATACATGGGCATAAAGGCATAACAGAGCATTAAAAGACACAGCAATGCATGAAGGGTCTATCAACACACAACCTTCCCCATCACACACTGCCTTTATTGATCTCGACCCTCTCACATCTTCACCATCAAACCCTGCTCCCCCCTCTCTCTCTCTCTGTCTCTGTCTCTCTCTCTCTCTCTCTTTCTTTCTCTAACACACAGACTGTGCACCATGTGCAACAAGGATCAGGGAAATGGCAGATGAGTGTAGGGGTTGACTGGCGTCTCATCATCCAAATTAAGTGTTAATGTTATTGAACATTTTGCATCCCTTCTTTAGCTCATAATCATTGCTACTCACCAACATTGGCTTGTGTTACCGGGGAAGTAGACTTTGGGCCTCATTACGACTTTGGCGGTAGCCATGCCGCTATTGGCGACATGGCTGCCACCAAAATCGGGTTCGGGTTCTCTGAACCGGGAATTATCAGGCAATTCTGAGTTCGGAGGGCCCGGTAATTCCTCCCTCCAGGAACCCAGGCCCGGACCTTCCCCATTCCCATTTGAGCCCCCACACAAGGAGGATCCTTTTCTTCTAGTTCTAGCCATGAAACAGTCTAACACCATACCCAAACCTCTCCACCGGGCATTGAACCACCTGAATTTTAGGAAACAGCTCAAGACTTGGCTTTTCGACCAATCACTTTAAAAGAAATAAAAGATAATGGCAACCAACTTAAAAATGTAAACCAGAAACTTGGAATACTTTTTATGATGAACAATTGAGGAAGTCTTTGCACTATCATCTGTGAGAACCACATTTTCCAGTGTAGAGCACTTAACAGACTCAGACCCTATCCATCTTCTATCAACAATCATTCTATCAATGTTTGGATTCCACAATCTGGGGAGCACACATACGGCTAACCTGCCTGGTCCGTACCAACCACAAACCACATAGAGATTTTCATATCGGCAGACAGGTAACATGTACATTCGAATTACATCCATCACAGGTTTCTGTATCTGCCTTCCTGCTATCTATCATACCCTGCCCTCCTTTCTTACAGAGCCATGCGCAGCGATACCAACATTAATGGTAGAACAGCGCTATATTAATTTTTATTTTTTTTATTTTATTGTACATTTGTAAGGCGCTTATACAAGAAATTGTGTTTCACAGACTGCCTTGCTGTCAATTACATTTCATTACTTTTAGACCAGACCACTCTATAGGACCAGAATATTTGGCAGTGCCTGAAGCATGCTTTCTTAACTCCTACCTTTTAGGTGAGGTTTTCCTTTTCCACCTATCCCCAGAGGAACAGCCGTGATTGTGCTGGCTCTCTCAAGTTTGGATTACTCTAATCTCGATCACAAAATTAATTGCTAACTGACATTGGGGGCCTCATTACGAGCATGGAGGTAAAAATGGAGTAATTACCGGCATGGTGGTAATAGTGTGTCCATGCACCCTTGACGCCGCTAATAGCGGCTGATTGCGAGCATGCGCGAACCCCGATGCCGGTAATGGCTGCACCGCCATGCCGCTAAAGGCCCTCTAACCCCCCAATAGCGCCATCACGGGACCCGCCGGTTCCGCCTCCGCCAAGGAGCAACCCCTTAATAACGACCCGGTAATAACATCATGCAAATACCGGGCTCGTAATACCGGACCCGGAAGTAACCTCATTGCGTCGGAACAGGAAATGCGCCGGCGGCCATCATTAAAAACACAATCCATTGCAATCCTCTCAATCCAGCAGTGCTACAGAGTCGAGAGCAAGGCCATACCATTCAACATGTCCAAGGCAACCCTCAAGACCACCCCCCCGCCTGCGCAAGAAGCGCTTCTCCGACGAGGAGCTCAACATGGTTGCTGATACGCTTGCAGCCCATGCGGATGAGGTGTTCACCAACAACCTCAAAAGGGAAGTTCAACTCAGAAAAAAAGAAATATTGGGAGGAGGTTGCGTGTAAGGTGACAGCGGTTAGCACGACCTCCCGCACGAAGCGATGGGATGACCTACGTCTCCGGGTGCGTAACATCCTGGCATCAAATCGCAGGGAGGCCATGGCCACAGTCAAGGGTGCCCACTCACCCATAACATTTATGCCATTGGAAGAGACCTGCAGCACCACCATAAATATGGAGTCCATTGAGGGCTTCGGTGAAATGGAGACGGGTGCGGCGACATCGGGAGATGGAGATGAGTGACCCTGCAAACCCTAGTAGGCCAAAACATGACGTAGTACAATAGATGTGAAAGTGAGCCAAGCCAATGCATGGCCAATCATGCACACACAAACAGATCCATGTCCAGATGGAGGCCCAAACCTGTTGCGTGACAATCCCATTACCAACAGACAACCAACACACAGGGATCATTCACATGTCACACATCTCACAAACCGCAATACAACAGTAAGTCACCTGGTACACATCAGTACCGAATGGAAAGGCCACGGCTTATGCCAATATGCCCCCCCATTGAAAGTACCCTGTGTGACACACCTATAAGAATGCAATGCATGAGAAATTAAATACTGTACAGCACCAACTCATGCATCTTGCATGTAACACCATCACTGATGCCCTGCATCTCTTGTTCCCCCACAGGCACTGATGCAGAAAGTGAAGGGCAGGACCCTGCCCCAAGGGTTTCAACACACTCCATGTCATCCAGGGCCAGACCAGAGGGCACTGGGCCTTCCACCTCTGGGGCAGCACCGCGGGCCAGAGTGCAACCCAGGGCACCGGTACAGGCCAGGGCGGCTGAGGAGGAGATTACAGCAGCTGAGACTGTAAATACAGAGTCAGCAACAATTGCAGAGGGGCAGGCTGATGGTACGTAGTCCGCTGCCACCACTTCTGTAGGTGAGGCAGCAGCCACAGCCCCCCTCAGTGATGTGGATGTGTACGCAGAGGAATACAAGGACATTGACGGCACCATCCATATCGAATATCCCCATACACCAAGCCCCCAGTCCACCCCCCACCACTCCACACAGGGCACACCAGCAAGCCCCATGCAGGAACCAGCGGTTCTACTGCAGAGTCCGCATGTGTCCAGCACCTCAGAGGCCAGCCCGGAAATGGTCCACCCAGCCACAGCACCCTCCACCTCCACAGCCCCCACTGACATGGAGGCACACCTGTTGAGGGTAGAGGCCCATCAGGACTCAATGATAGAACTGGTGCACCAGTATGTGGCCGAGGGTGAACAAACATGCCCTGAAATATGAGAGGCGAATGCTGTAACCATTACGGCCATCAATTTGAGTGCCATACTCATTTGTGACAGTTTAGGGGCGGTGACACAGGTCATCAGCAGGATGCTGGAACACATGCAGCAGCAACAACCTGCACCGGCAGTGCCAAATCCATCCACCTCCATCCCATCGACCACACCTGCAAGCTCGACTCCCTCAAGCCCTGTGCGGATGATGAGGCGCAGTGCAAGGCACACAGAAATAAACCTGTTGTGTTCAAAATCATTTCATGACTGGACATTGTTCATTTCGTGTGTGTTCATTCTATTCATGACAGCGCACAGTGCCCAACTCCTCACACACCCTGTGTCCATGTCCACACGGTCCCGGTGCTCAGTGTAGTACTGACACGTAACCATCAACGTCCATGTGGTTCAGAAGTAACCGTCAATCAGTGATTGGCGTACAGCACGGCCATCTTGTGCATCACGAACTGCCAGGGGTGCTGTCAGACCTTGCTCCTTCCAGGCGTAGAGGCAGCACAAACGCAGCTAGAACGCCTCCCTCCCCGTTAGGTCGCAGCACCTGGAGATAGACAGCACAGGAAACCTTGACCCTTCGGGGAAAGAGGGTTAGGGTCCGTTGGTTGGATAGGTAAGGAAGTTAGGAACACCGGGAAAAGGTTTAGGTAGAGGTTCTGGATGGGAAGGGGGATGTCGGGTTACATGCTCCTCGACTCCTTTGAAACTCCGCCCATGCACTCCTGCTCTCACCTCTCACTCTTTACTGAATGCTTAAGTTCACCTCGGGCCTTTGTACTGGAGCCCCTAACCAGGATATCACAAGTACACATTGGCTGCAGATTTACCCCACATTACAGCATGCGGAATTCCAAGACTGCATTACTTCATACAGTCTCTGTAGCAATTGCCCACCTGCCCTCCCAAACCTGCATTCACTTCATGCAGTGCCAATAAGGTTTTGCCCAAAACAATAAGGTACTTAGCTTCGATTTTCAGCATGAGTTTTCTGGCCTTTTCGTGTTGATTGGCCACGAACTTCTCCCAGATTTCCTGTCTCTCTGCAAGAGCAAAACTAGAGTCAATAACTGTGCGCGCTGTGCGGGTGATTGATTAGTTTCAGAATACCCTGCACGGCGAGAAGCGCCGGTCCGGAGTCATGCGACTCTACTGTTAATCGTATTAAACATGCGGGCGTTGTTATTTCGAGTCTCATGCGTGATTAGGGACGTTTTAACTGCTAGCGTTCCCTGCAGGAGTTTTGGCGCTCCGGCTCGCGGTGGGCTGGTGAGCCTCTGCGCCGTTTCACTGCGTGACCCCCCTCGGGTAAGTAATGCAAGGTAAGGCTTGGTACTTATCTCTGCCTTGTACGCGGGGCCTGGGGTTTTGCAGGCATCGGGCGGAATCGCCCCGCGTAAGCTTGCCTCCGGAGCTCCTGAGAACACGTCCTTCCAGGATGCCGGTCAGGATTGCGAGCGGCTCCCCACGGGCGCGGCTCGCGCATGCGCGCTGATGCGGGCGCTGTCAGGGGCGTGGCAGTCCTCCTTCGAGCAGGCCCAAGCGGCGAGCGGCCTGCTGGGAAATGAAGTCCTCGGGCTGTTCTCCATCCCTGGACCACGGTCCTACAGAAAGGGTGGAGAACACGCCTGGGGTACTTGGTGGGGTGCTTTCTGGTTGCTTGCCCGCCCCCAGGCCAACCATAAGGGCATTTACCCCCAGACCTGCCCCAGCCCTGACAGTACTCCCCCTCCCTCCAGCAGGCCCTGGTTTACTAGGGTATCGAAGATGAAACTGGCGGAGGAGTCGAGGAGCATGGATATTCTCAGCGGGCTCCCAAGATCTTTCTTCGGGACCATACCCCACCCAGTCTACCAGATAACATAGCTTCCTGTGTCGAACACTTGAGTCCAGGATAGCACTGACCTCAAATTCGGGGTGGCCGTCTACCATAAAGGGTGGTGGTTTCCTAGTTCTCACAAAGGCAGGAGCCGGTTTCACCAAGGCAATATGGAACACCGGGTGTATTTTCATGTGCGGGGGAAGTGTCAACTTAACAGCCACTGAACCAACCAGTGACTCGATTGAAAATGGTCCTATGAAGCGGGGGATGAATTTGCGTGAGCCTTGTAGATGAATGTTTCGTGTAGAGAGCCATACCTTGTCCCCGACGTGGTACATGGGACTGATTCGTCTTTTCTTGTCCGCGTGGTGCTTGTAGGCTTGCTTGGCTGCGACCAGATTGCGTTGGATAACTTGCCAAATCTCTTTTAATTTTTTCTGCTTTTCCACTACTGCAGGTACTTCGGGTATGTTTTCTTGGGGTACTGGTTGAAAACGCGGGTGGTAACCATGCAGGCTGTAGAACGGTGTTGTTTTAGTAGAGGAATGCACTGCATTATTGTATGCGAGTTCGGCGAGCCAGATGACCTCCGCCCAGTCTTTCTCTTTTCCTTGGGTGAGACATCTAAGGTATTGTTCTAGAGTCTGGTTTAGTCTTTCCGTCTGACCATCAGTTTCCGGGTGATAGCTTGTAGACAAACGTACATCAATTCCAACTGATTTGCAGAACGCTTGCCAAAACCTTGATGTAAATTGCGGTCCTCGGTCTGAGACAATTCCGTACGGTAATCCATGCAAACGAATTACCTGTTGTGAAAACAGATTGGCCAGTGTGCTTGCTGATGGGGTTCCTTTGCAGGGTATGAAGTGCGCCATCTTGGTTAGATAGTCTACCACAACCAAAACTGCTGTAAAGCCGTTACTCTGAGGTAGTTCAACGATCAAATCCATCGACACAGTATGCCATGGGGTAGGTGGCGTAGGTAGTGGTTGTAGGGGTCCAGTTGGTTTTTGGTGATCGGATTTGTTTCTGAGACACACTTCGCATGTGATTACGTATTGCCGGACGTCTTTACAAATGGTTGGCCACCAGAAATGACGTTTCACTAGTTCTATGGTCTTGACTGTACCAGGATGGCCTACAAACGGGGAATCGTGACACCATTGTATTGCTTGTTGACGTAGTGGTGCTGTAGGTAGAAATAGTGTGGTTTTGTGGAACGGTAGTCCTTCTTTCACCGACTGGTCTTCACCTTGCATCTCCCATTGAGCCAGTTGTTGAGCCGACATAGCTGCCCTGATATTGTCAAACATTGAATCGACAGTTACACTCCCAATGACTCGATCCGGGTCCACCATGGGTCTGGGTTCTTCTTTTCTTGTCTCTGATGGGTCGAAGCTTGGTTCAGGGTATCTTGAAAGTATGTCTGCTTTTCGATTTTCTGCCCCTGGACGGTAAGTTATCACAAAATCATATTCCGAGAACTGCATTGCCCATCTAAGTTGTCTGGGACTAAGAGCTTTGGCTGATTTTAAGAACTGCAGATTTCGGTGGTCGCTGTAGATCGTCACGGTGTGTTGGGCCCTCAAAAGATAGTGACGCCACTCATCGAACGCTGCTTTTACTGCCAACAATTCCTTGTCGGCGATGGCGTAATTTTGTTCTGCTGGGAGTAACATCCGCGAGTAGTAGGCGACTGGGTGTAATTGCCCGTTTTCATCCCTTTGTGATAAGATCGCCCCCACTGCATAGCTAGAAGCGTCGGTCTCGATGACGTATGGTTTACTTGGGTCTGGGTGCTTTAGTACTGGAGCGGTGACAAACGCTTTCTTGAGTGCCTCAAACCCCTCGGCAGCTTTCGCGTCCCATGAGAACGGAACACCTTTCCGTAGAAGTCTGGTAATGGGTTGCACCTTTTTCGCAAAGCCATCTATGAAGCGGCGATAGAAGTTAGCAAAGCCTAGAACTGATTGGATGTCCTTGACTGATTTCGGGGGTGGCCAGTCTATGATAGATTGCACTTTTTTCCTGTCCATAGTGACCCCCTGTGGTGACAGAATGAACCCAAGGAACTCAATGGTAGTCTGATGAAATTCACATTTCTCGAGCTTAGCGTATAGGTGATGTTCACGTAGCCTTTGGAGTACTGCCCGGACGTGTTTTCGATGTTCTTCCAAGTTCTGAGAATAAATCAAGATGTCATCGATGTAGACTATAGCGAACACATCCAGATACCCACGCAAAACTTCGTCCAGGAAATGCTGAAAAGCTGCTGGTGCATTGCACAACCCAAACGGCATAACCTGATATTCATAGAGACCAAACTTGGTCCGAAAGGCCGTCTTCCATTCATCCCCTTTTCGAACTCTCACTAGATGGTAGGCCCCCCTGAGGTCCAATTTGGTATAGACGGTAGATCCACGTACCTGGTCCAACAGCACAAGTATCAGGGGCAAGGGGTAACGATTCTTGGTAGTTATTTTGTTTATTGCCCTGTAGTCTATACAAGTTCTTAGGTCTCCGGTCTTTTTGGGGACGAAGAATAAGGGGGAAGAAACCGGAGATGTGGAGTGCCTGATGAAACCATTGGCCAAGTTGGATTCTATGTATTCTTTTAAATACTTGTTTTCGGCTTCAGTGAGGGCGTATATCCGACTGCAGCGTAGCACTGCACCTGCTTCTAGGTCAATTCGGCAATCAAAAGGCCGGTGCGGGGGCAAGGTTTCGGCTGCTGTCTTGCTAAAAACATCCCTGTACTCTTCGTACTCTGCTAGCAAACCTGCTACCTCACTGCTTCCCACGTAATGGGTCAAAGGCTTTGGTGGGGTTATTTGACAGCGTGTCTGACAATAACCGGAGTTGAACTGGACTGTGCCGGTATTCCAGTCGACGGATGGGTTGTGGAGCCTCAACCAAGTGAGCCCCAGTATGAAGCCAAACTGTGGGGCTGCGATGACATCAAAACTGAGCGTTTCCTGATGCATTGTGCTGCATTCCAACAACAAAGGTATTGTCTGCTGAGTAACCGGCCCAGAGACTAAAGGCGAACCATCTACTGATTTCACTTCTTCAGGAACTGTCTTTGCGTTTACCGGGAGACCCAACCTCTTGGCCATCTGCACATCCACGAAGTTTCCCGTGGCGCCGGAATCTACCATCAAGGTCACCGATACACACTTCCCCTGCCATTGCAGACATCCTTCTAGGGTCACATGGGCTATCTGATTTGTGCGTACGTTTGCCAGCACGTGTGGGGTGTTTTTCGTGTTGCTCGCTCCTGCCACCCTCATGGGCGAGCTAGCGCGTTTCCCGACGCCCCTCCCTTGGATGGTTTGTTGGGACAATCTCGTACAAAATGGCTAGCTTTTCCACAATATAAGCATAATTTGTCCTTTCTCCTCTTCTCCCTTTCTTCCTTGGAGAGAGGTCCCCGAATGGAACCTATTTGCATTGGTTCATCAGCCCCCTTGTCTGACACCCGAATGGGCTTCTGTTGATCCAATCTCACCATTGGTTTGTTTTCCCAACGGCGTCGATCCTGTCTCTGGTCATTTTGTCTCTGATCTAAACGAAGAACGAGGTCAATCATAGTCGAGCAATCTTCAGGCTGGGGGTCCACCTGTGCTACCAGATCCTTCAGCTCCTCCCTAAGCCCCTGATAGAACAAAGCCATCCTTTTCTCCAGTGGCCAATCCGTTTCCATAGCCAGTCGATTAAATGTAGTAACGTAAGTGACTAGATCTTTGTTTCCTTGTCGTAGAGTTATCAACTCCTTATCCTTGAACAATGAAGCGGCCCTACGATTGAATATTCTACCAAACTCCTCCAAGAAATGTTCCCAGCTGTAGAGCAAGGCATCATCCTTGCGAACTAGAGGCGTGGCCCATGAAGCGGCATCCCCGGTGAGATAGGAAATCACGAATGCCGTATGAGCCTGAGCTGTCCTGAACACAACAGGTTTTGTTAAAAAATGCAACTGACACTGCATAATAAACTGATTAAAGTTCTGAGGGTCTCCATGGTATCGTTCCGGAGCTGCCAAGGGTAGAGATGGTTCAGTAGCTACCTGTACCTGTACCGGGACTGGTGGAGGGGCTCTGGGTAAGGGAGTGGCCTGGGCCTGATTTTGCACCGTTAAGGTGTGTACCTGCCCCGCCAGGGTCTGATAATCCTGCCTTGTTGCCGCCAGCTCCGCCTTCAGTTCTTGGAGTAGCGCTACCACGTCCGCCATGGTTGTGCTGCCTGGGCGCCTTTACAATACTTGGGCTCGCAATTCTGTCAGACCTTGCTCCTTCCAGGCGTAGAAGCAGCACAAACGCAGCTAGAACGCCTCCCTCCCCGTTAGGTCGCAGCACCTGGAGATAGACAGCACAGGAAACCTTGACCCTTCGGGGAAAGAGGGTTAGGGTCCGTTGGTTGGATAGGTAAGGAAGTTAGGAACACCGGGAAAAGGTTTAGGTAGAGGTTCTGGATGGGAAGGGGGATGTCGGGTTACATGCTCCTCGACTCCTTTGAAACTCCGCCCATGCACTCCTGCTCTCACCTCTCACTCTTTACTGAATGCTTAAGTTCACCTCGGGCCTTTGTACTGGAGCCCCTAACCAGGATATCACAAGTACACATTGGCTGCAGATTTACCCCACATTACAGCATGCGGAATTCCAAGACTGCATTACTTCATACAGTCTCTGTAGCAATTGCCCACCTGCCCTCCCAAACCTGCATTCACTTCATGCAGTGCCAATAAGGTTTTGCCCAAAACAATAAGGTACTTAGCTTCGATTTTCAGCATGAGTTTTCTGGCCTTTTCGTGTTGATTGGCCACGAACTTCTCCCAGATTTCCTGTCTCTCTGCAAGAGCAAAACTAGAGTCAATAACTGTGCGCGCTGTGCGGGTGATTGATTAGTTTCAGAATACCCTGCACGGCGAGAAGCGCCGGTCCGGAGTCATGCGACTCTACTGTTAATCGTATTAAACATGCGGGCGTTGTTATTTCGAGTCTCATGCGTGATTAGGGACGTTTTAACTGCTAGCGTTCCCTGCAGGAGTTTTGGCGCTCCGGCTCGCGGTGGGCTGGTGAGCCTCTGCGCCGTTTCACTGCGTGACCCCCCTCGGGTAAGTAATGCAAGGTAAGGCTTGGTACTTATCTCTGCCTTGTACGCGGGGCCTGGGGTTTTGCAGGCATCGGGCGGAATCGCCCCGCGTAAGCTTGCCTCCGGAGCTCCTGAGAACACGTCCTTCCAGGATGCCGGTCAGGATTGCGAGCGGCTCCCCACGGGCGCGGCTCGCGCATGCGCGCTGATGCGGGCGCTGTCAGGGGCGTGGCAGTCCTCCTTCGAGCAGGCCCAAGCGGCGAGCGGCCTGCTGGGAAATGAAGTCCTCGGGCTGTTCTCCATCCCTGGACCACGGTCCTACAGAAAGGGTGGAGAACACGCCTGGGGTACTTGGTGGGGTGCTTTCTGGTTGCTTGCCCGCCCCCAGGCCAACCATAAGGGCATTTACCCCCAGACCTGCCCCAGCCCTGACAGTACTCCCCCTCCCTCCAGCAGGCCCTGGTTTACTAGGGTATCGAAGATGAAACTGGCGGAGGAGTCGAGGAGCATGGATATTCTCAGCGGGCTCCCAAGATCTTTCTTCGGGACCATACCCCACCCAGTCTACCAGATAACATAGCTTCCTGTGTCGAACACTTGAGTCCAGGATAGCACTGACCTCAAATTCGGGGTGGCCGTCTACCATAAAGGGTGGTGGTTTCCTAGTTCTCACAAAGGCAGGAGCCGGTTTCACCAAGGCAATATGGAACACCGGGTGTATTTTCATGTGCGGGGGAAGTGTCAACTTAACAGCCACTGAACCAACCAGTGACTCGATTGAAAATGGTCCTATGAAGCGGGGGATGAATTTGCGTGAGCCTTGTAGATGAATGTTTCGTGTAGAGAGCCATACCTTGTCCCCGACGTGGTACATGGGACTGATTCGTCTTTTCTTGTCCGCGTGGTGCTTGTAGGCTTGCTTGGCTGCGACCAGATTGCGTTGGATAACTTGCCAAATCTCTTTTAATTTTTTCTGCTTTTCCACTACTGCAGGTACTTCGGGTATGTTTTCTTGGGGTACTGGTTGAAAACGCGGGTGGTAACCATGCAGGCTGTAGAACGGTGTTGTTTTAGTAGAGGAATGCACTGCATTATTGTATGCGAGTTCGGCGAGCCAGATGACCTCCGCCCAGTCTTTCTCTTTTCCTTGGGTGAGACATCTAAGGTATTGTTCTAGAGTCTGGTTTAGTCTTTCCGTCTGACCATCAGTTTCCGGGTGATAGCTTGTAGACAAACGTACATCAATTCCAACTGATTTGCAGAACGCTTGCCAAAACCTTGATGTAAATTGCGGTCCTCGGTCTGAGACAATTCCGTACGGTAATCCATGCAAACGAATTACCTGTTGTGAAAACAGATTGGCCAGTGTGCTTGCTGATGGGGTTCCTTTGCAGGGTATGAAGTGCGCCATCTTGGTTAGATAGTCTACCACAACCAAAACTGCTGTAAAGCCGTTACTCTGAGGTAGTTCAACGATCAAATCCATCGACACAGTATGCCATGGGGTAGGTGGCGTAGGTAGTGGTTGTAGGGGTCCAGTTGGTTTTTGGTGATCGGATTTGTTTCTGAGACACACTTCGCATGTGATTACGTATTGCCGGACGTCTTTACAAATGGTTGGCCACCAGAAATGACGTTTCACTAGTTCTATGGTCTTGACTGTACCAGGATGGCCTACAAACGGGGAATCGTGACACCATTGTATTGCTTGTTGACGTAGTGGTGCTGTAGGTAGAAATAGTGTGGTTTTGTGGAACGGTAGTCCTTCTTTCACCGACTGGTCTTCACCTTGCATCTCCCATTGAGCCAGTTGTTGAGCCGACATAGCTGCCCTGATATTGTCAAACATTGAATCGACAGTTACACTCCCAATGACTCGATCCGGGTCCACCATGGGTCTGGGTTCTTCTTTTCTTGTCTCTGATGGGTCGAAGCTTGGTTCAGGGTATCTTGAAAGTATGTCTGCTTTTCGATTTTCTGCCCCTGGACGGTAAGTTATCACAAAATCATATTCCGAGAACTGCATTGCCCATCTAAGTTGTCTGGGACTAAGAGCTTTGGCTGATTTTAAGAACTGCAGATTTCGGTGGTCGCTGTAGATCGTCACGGTGTGTTGGGCCCTCAAAAGATAGTGACGCCACTCATCGAACGCTGCTTTTACTGCCAACAATTCCTTGTCGGCGATGGCGTAATTTTGTTCTGCTGGGAGTAACATCCGCGAGTAGTAGGCGACTGGGTGTAATTGCCCGTTTTCATCCCTTTGTGATAAGATCGCCCCCACTGCATAGCTAGAAGCGTCGGTCTCGATGACGTATGGTTTACTTGGGTCTGGGTGCTTTAGTACTGGAGCGGTGACAAACGCTTTCTTGAGTGCCTCAAACCCCTCGGCAGCTTTCGCGTCCCATGAGAACGGAACACCTTTCCGTAGAAGTCTGGTAATGGGTTGCACCTTTTTCGCAAAGCCATCTATGAAGCGGCGATAGAAGTTAGCAAAGCCTAGAACTGATTGGATGTCCTTGACTGATTTCGGGGGTGGCCAGTCTATGATAGATTGCACTTTTTTCCTGTCCATAGTGACCCCCTGTGGTGACAGAATGAACCCAAGGAACTCAATGGTAGTCTGATGAAATTCACATTTCTCGAGCTTAGCGTATAGGTGATGTTCACGTAGCCTTTGGAGTACTGCCCGGACGTGTTTTCGATGTTCTTCCAAGTTCTGAGAATAAATCAAGATGTCATCGATGTAGACTATAGCGAACACATCCAGATACCCACGCAAAACTTCGTCCAGGAAATGCTGAAAAGCTGCTGGTGCATTGCACAACCCAAACGGCATAACCTGATATTCATAGAGACCAAACTTGGTCCGAAAGGCCGTCTTCCATTCATCCCCTTTTCGAACTCTCACTAGATGGTAGGCCCCCCTGAGGTCCAATTTGGTATAGACGGTAGATCCACGTACCTGGTCCAACAGCACAAGTATCAGGGGCAAGGGGTAACGATTCTTGGTAGTTATTTTGTTTATTGCCCTGTAGTCTATACAAGTTCTTAGGTCTCCGGTCTTTTTGGGGACGAAGAATAAGGGGGAAGAAACCGGAGATGTGGAGTGCCTGATGAAACCATTGGCCAAGTTGGATTCTATGTATTCTTTTAAATACTTGTTTTCGGCTTCAGTGAGGGCGTATATCCGACTGCAGCGTAGCACTGCACCTGCTTCTAGGTCAATTCGGCAATCAAAAGGCCGGTGCGGGGGCAAGGTTTCGGCTGCTGTCTTGCTAAAAACATCCCTGTACTCTTCGTACTCTGCTAGCAAACCTGCTACCTCACTGCTTCCCACGTAATGGGTCAAAGGCTTTGGTGGGGTTATTTGACAGCGTGTCTGACAATAACCGGAGTTGAACTGGACTGTGCCGGTATTCCAGTCGACGGATGGGTTGTGGAGCCTCAACCAAGTGAGCCCCAGTATGAAGCCAAACTGTGGGGCTGCGATGACATCAAAACTGAGCGTTTCCTGATGCATTGTGCTGCATTCCAACAACAAAGGTATTGTCTGCTGAGTAACCGGCCCAGAGACTAAAGGCGAACCATCTACTGATTTCACTTCTTCAGGAACTGTCTTTGCGTTTACCGGGAGACCCAACCTCTTGGCCATCTGCACATCCACGAAGTTTCCCGTGGCGCCGGAATCTACCATCAAGGTCACCGATACACACTTCCCCTGCCATTGCAGACATCCTTCTAGGGTCACATGGGCTATCTGATTTGTGCGTACGTTTGCCAGCACGTGTGGGGTGTTTTTCGTGTTGCTCGCTCCTGCCACCCTCATGGGCGAGCTAGCGCGTTTCCCGACGCCCCTCCCTTGGATGGTTTGTTGGGACAATCTCGTACAAAATGGCTAGCTTTTCCACAATATAAGCATAATTTGTCCTTTCTCCTCTTCTCCCTTTCTTCCTTGGAGAGAGGTCCCCGAATGGAACCTATTTGCATTGGTTCATCAGCCCCCTTGTCTGACACCCGAATGGGCTTCTGTTGATCCAATCTCACCATTGGTTTGTTTTCCCAACGGCGTCGATCCTGTCTCTGGTCATTTTGTCTCTGATCTAAACGAAGAACGAGGTCAATCATAGTCGAGCAATCTTCAGGCTGGGGGTCCACCTGTGCTACCAGATCCTTCAGCTCCTCCCTAAGCCCCTGATAGAACAAAGCCATCCTTTTCTCCTGTGGCCAATCCGTTTCCATAGCCAGTCGATTAAATGTAGTAACGTAAGTGACTAGATCTTTGTTTCCTTGTCGTAGAGTTATCAACTCCTTATCCTTGAACAATGAAGCGGCCCTACGATTGAATATTCTACCAAACTCCTCCAAGAAATGTTCCCAGCTGTAGAGCAAGGCATCATCCTTGCGAACTAGAGGCGTGGCCCATGAAGCGGCATCCCCGGTGAGATAGGAAATCACGAATGCCGTATGAGCCTGAGCTGTCCTGAACACAACAGGTTTTGTTAAAAAATGCAACTGACACTGCATAATAAACTGATTAAAGTTCTGAGGGTCTCCATGGTATCGTTCCGGAGCTGCCAAGGGTAGAGATGGTTCAGTAGCTACCTGTACCTGTACCGGGACTGGTGGAGGGGCTCTGGGTAAGGGAGTGGCCTGGGCCTGATTTTGCACCGTTAAGGTGTGTACCTGCCCCGCCAGGGTCTGATAATCCTGCCTTGTTGCCGCCAGCTCCGCCTTCAGTTCTTGGAGTAGCGCTACCACGTCCGCCATGGTTGTGCTGCCTGGGCGCCTTTACAATACTTGGGCTCGCAATTCTGTCAGACCTTGCTCCTTCCAGGCGTAGAAGCAGCACAAACGCAGCTAGAACGCCTCCCTCCCCGTTAGGTCGCAGCACCTGGAGATAGACAGCACAGGAAACCTTGACCCTTCGGGGAAAGAGGGTTAGGGTCCGTTGGTTGGATAGGTAAGGAAGTTAGGAACACCGGGAAAAGGTTTAGGTAGAGGTTCTGGATGGGAAGGGGGATGTCGGGTTACATGCTCCTCGACTCCTTTGAAACTCCGCCCATGCACTCCTGCTCTCACCTCTCACTCTTTACTGAATGCTTAAGTTCACCTCGGGCCTTTGTACTGGAGCCCCTAACCAGGATATCACAAGTACACATTGGCTGCAGATTTACCCCACATTACAGCATGCGGAATTCCAAGACTGCATTACTTCATACAGTCTCTGTAGCAATTGCCCACCTGCCCTCCCAAACCTGCATTCACTTCATGCAGTGCCAATAAGGTTTTGCCCAAAACAATAAGGTACTTAGCTTCGATTTTCAGCATGAGTTTTCTGGCCTTTTCGTGTTGATTGGCCACGAACTTCTCCCAGATTTCCTGTCTCTCTGCAAGAGCAAAACTAGAGTCAATAACTGTGCGCGCTGTGCGGGTGATTGATTAGTTTCAGAATACCCTGCACGGCGAGAAGCGCCGGTCCGGAGTCATGCGACTCTACTGTTAATCGTATTAAACATGCGGGCGTTGTTAGTTCGAGTCTCATGCGTGATTAGGGACGTTTTAACTGCTAGCGTTCCCTGCAGGAGTTTTGGCGCTCCGGCTCGCGGTGGGCTGGTGAGCCTCTGCGCCGTTTCACTGCGTGACCCCCCTCGGGTAAGTAATGCAAGGTAAGGCTTGGTACTTATCTCTGCCTTGTACGCGGGGCCTGGGGTTTTGCAGGCATCGGGCGGAATCGCCCCGCGTAAGCTTGCCTCCGGAGCTCCTGAGAACACGTCCTTCCAGGACGCCGGTCAGGATTGCGAGCGGCTCCCCACGGGCGCGGCTCGCGCATGCGCGCTGATGCGGGCGCGGTCAGGGGCGTGGCAGTCCTCCTTCGAGCAGGCCCAAGCGGCGAGCGGCCTGCTGGGAAATGAAGTCCTCGGGCTGTTCTCCATCCCTGGACCACGGTCCTACAGAAAGGGTGGAGAACACGCCTGGGGTACTTGGTGGGGTGCTTTCTGGTTGCTTGCCCGCCCCCCAGGCCAACCATAAGGGCATTTACCCCCAGACCTGCCCCAGCCCTGACAGGTGCTGCTTCTCCTCCATCATCATCCTCATCATCATCCTCACCCGGTGCATGCCTGTCAATGTCAGGTGGCAGTGGTACGTTTCCCCCGGATGCACATGTTGTGCAGCATGACACAGACCATGGTGATCGTTGCCACCTTCTCAGGCCCATAAAGGAGTGCTCCACCAGACCTGCTTAGGCAGCAGAACCGTGCCTTCAACAGGTCATTGATGTGCGGCATTGGTCTTATGTATGGCATTGATGTGTCATGTTCAGGTTGGGATGTTCAGGACAACAGTGTTTAGCTGTGAGTGCATTGTCCACTCACCGCCCAATCCCACCCAGGTGGAGTATGCATCCTCCCCCAATCCCACCCAGGTGGAAATGCATCCCCCCCAATCCCACCCAGGTGGAGTATGCATCCTCCCCACCTCACAACTCCAATGCACTGCCATGGCCCAATCAGCCAACTTACCAAGCATCCAGGCATGTCGTCCAGCATGTCGCTCCATGTAGCGGGGTAGCGTGGAGTTACGCACCACCATGGCATCATGTGTAGATCCGGGATATCGGCGCAACAACGTGTGATGATCTTGCTGGAGTTACATACCATCTGCACATTGATGGAGTGGTATTGCTTGCGATTGCGGTACACCGCCTCATTGGCATGAGGGGCCACCAATTCTACATGGGTGCAGTTGAGGGCACTGACGCAATTGGGCATGCCTGCCAGTGCATAGAAGCCTACTTTGGTGTCAGCGAGCTCCTGGCCAGTCCATGGTAGGGAAATGTGGATGCTTGCATGCTTCAGGAGGGCATAAAGCACTTGGGTCAGCATGCGAGAAAAGAGTGGTTGTGATATGCCATGCAGGTGCCCCACTGTGTGCTGGTAGGTGCCTGTGGCCAGGAAGTGGAGCACAGACACCACCTTTAGTAGAGGGGGAATGGCAGTGCAGATTTCTATCAGGCTGAAAATGTTGTCGTGTATCATGTCCACTACGGTGGTGATGGTGTCCCGCTCCAGCTGGTACAGGGTGTGGATCTGCTCAGGGGTTAGATTGAATGGACTGGGTCTGATGCGAAGGATTGGTGGCTGCCTACGTGGTACCACTGGCTGCTCTGTTGGGACTTGCTGGGCCTGTCTCACCCTCCTTCTCCTCCTGCGTCTCTTTCTGTGCTGCCTGTTATTGTAGTTGTTGATGTTGTTGCTGTTGCTGTTGTAGCAGTACAGGCATGTCCTCCAGCCATATGATTGCAACAGCTATTGATATCCTTTTGGTGTAGGAAAGGGTGTGGTGTGTGGGTGTGCTGCTTTTGTACTGGGACAGGCCCCATTGACTGCACCTGTTGTGATTGTGTGCACCTGTAGCAGTTGCCTACACTGCAGGTTGCTATTTACGGGTGGTCCGCAATGTCTGTATTGCCGCCATCGTGCAGGCTCTAATTATCACCTTCGGGATGCCGGTAAGTGCATGCCCGCGTAACTTGTGATGTCCTCCTGTTAGCGGCATCCCGGTATTTCCGCCGCGAAGGGGTGCGTGTACGCGCGCATGGCGGTAGGAGGGAACACGGTATGGGCGGTGGCGGTATTGCCGGGTTTGTCGGCTCGTAATGGCCCGGACCCGTTAACGATAACGGTAATACCATTCCACCTTCCTCTTTTCATTACCTCCATGCTCGTAATGAGGCCCTGGGTCTCATTACGAGTTTGGAGGTAGCCACGCCCTTAATAAGGGCGTGGCTACCCCCAAACTTGGGTCGGGGTCCTGCAAAAGGGGACTTACCGGGCCATTCCCACCTCAGCGGGCCTGGTAATTCCCTTTCGCGGGACCCGGAGCCGGTATGTCCCCATTCCCAATGCAGCTCCTATGGGGCTCAATGGGAATGGGGAGGATGGTAGCAGTGGTACCGTTCATAACGGTACCATTGCTACCATCCTGTTCTGCTCGCAGGTGCCGCTCTGCACGCCTGGTCCGACCATGCGTGCAGAGTGGCACCCTCGAGCAGCACTCGTAATGTGGCGGCCCGGTATGAACGGTGCCGGTGCCTTACCGACACCGTTTATATCGTGGCCATCACTGCTGTATTGAGGCCCATTGTATTTATTCATTTATTTTTTTCATGCTTGTAAAGTGCTGCATTCCACTGGTGGTCTCAGCACCCGAGCGCAAGAGGATCAGCCCCCCTGGAAATGCCAATTAAACCAAGAGGAGATAGGTTTACGTAGACATTCCCTTCAAGAAGTGTGACTGAGAGGGAGATACACAACTTTGCGATTAGATAGGAAAATGTTTTAATTTAATTCTGTGACTACCAATTATGTTTTTTCCCCTCACGTGGACATGGTGAATTGTGAATTCATGGAAGCTGTGGAGTGCCTTCCCCTTTTCGTGTAATTGATGTTGATCCATTGAGTGAAAATGGCCAAGGTTAAGGTCATGCCCCTATTACATTTTTAAATATGCACCTGTCCTAGGGAGGGTGAGGGACATTTGGTAACACATAATTGTTTGCTTTTATTGATGCCATGGATGTGTGTTTATTCCAAGAAATCCAGCCTACGACTCTTCTTATTAAAGAAAACTATGGGGCTTGTTTTCAGAGCCCCTGTAATTCGATGGTGGGGACCTTTTATGTTTTCAGCTTTGCATAAACAGGTCCCTACTGCCGAATTGTCCTCAGTTGCACAATGGGAGGCAAAATGGGTGGTTAAAAAGGCAGCATAAACACTTGTACGCTACCTATTTGCACTCTGAGGTGCAAACGAAGTAAACGCCACCTGCCATATTTGTATGGCAAGCAGCGTTAACAATGGATTCCTGTGGAGTCTGCCAACATTTTGCTGGTGCAAAAAGCAGGCAATGCCATAGGAATCCCAAGCATTTGCACCAACATGAAAATGCATTCTGGCACACATGCTTGTGTATTTGTATGGCTGAGACAAAGGGGGTGGCAGAATTGTAAGTTACTATCTGCCTTGCTCTCTGCCATACAAATACATGACAATAGGGCGTGATTTGAATAAAAGGAGTAAAAGCCTTATGCCAGACTTGCATGCCTTTCATTTGCATTACACCCCAATGAAACATGAGCTCCTATGTAGGATTTCACAAATTAGCCATCAAGACATCATATAAAGAATCAGATAGCGTATTCACATGAGTTGCAAACAATCTAGGATTTTGTATATTTCATGTTTATATGACTCACCTAATAAAGTGTATGTCCTTTTATTCAAGTGTCAAAGTTTATTTGTTTCATTTATTGTCAGAGCTCGATGGAACGAAATGAACAGACTTTTTTTCTGGTGGATGGCTGTTGGCCAAAATGGGGTGATGGAGAACTTGAGGTGAAATACATTTGCAGGAATAGTGAGTTACAATAGAGTGTGGGTCCATCACTTCCGGAGCTTCTCCCAATAAATTCAGGAAAGAAAACACTTCATATAAACAGATTAAGGAACTTGCCAAGCCATTGAACAAATTGGATTGCTGTAACATTAAAAAGGAAAGAAGGGTGTGGTTGCGCCAGTATGAAAAGCACAGATTACATAATTACCTTTGGTCCAGAAAAGAAAGGGGATGTGGGGGCTTGGATCAGTATATACCATGGCCACAGACAACTTAATGTCTATATTTATATTGCTCACAGCAGGTGCAGGAAAGTGGATTTATGAGTTGGAAAATCAAACATCAGGGATGACGTTGGCAATAGGGGATATGTAGAGTTTATCTACTTCTATATTGGGAGAATAATCAGAAGACATATGGAAAAGGGCAGGCTACCCTCTGGAAACAGTGTTAACAGCACCAAATACCACACATGATGGGTCACTATTTAACAAATGCTGAGCAGATGTTTGGAGGGCATTGAGAGTACAATTTTCAGACACATCAGACATGAGCGCCATCAGGCTATACAAAATGGGGATAAATGAGGACCTAGACGGATACATTCAGGAGATAAATGAGAAGTGGCGATTGGGGGCGAGAGCAAACTGGGACAAAAAAATACCTGTGAGTTATAATACATTATGTTAGGGTCTGCCTGAAGATGTGCAAAACAATTAAAGAAAATAGTGGGGATTGAGATAAAACCATGGCCTGAAATACAATTGGAAACAGGAGAAGGAAAGGAAAATTGAAGGGAGACAGAGGTAGGAAGCAATGATCATGCATGTTGGGGGAGACCAGTATGGGCAGGAAGGTCTACAGCCAGGCACCAATGGTTATTTTGCAGGGAGAGGGGAAAGTAAATATTACCAAAGGGCAGGGGGTATGCGCAGAGAGGAAGAGGGTATGGGTTTGGGACTGAATTCGGAGGAGGATTTGATGGCATGAGACCACAACTTGGTTGTCCCACAGTATTTGGGAGAAATATTGCACGTGTGGAAGAATGGGGCATTATTCATGAACATGCAGGAGCAGAGGGGTGGTGGAGCAAGAGGGGGCCTCTATAAACCCATCATACAGCACTTATGACTCACCACAATTGCAGCAACAGCATAGCACATTTGGTTACACAAAAAAACAATAATTTCCAAATGGTAATGAGCAGTCACAGGCACAACAAGGAACAGCCTACAGCAGTAGATATTGCAGCAACAGCCATAAGTATCGATATCCCACATACAGAAACCACAAACACAAAAAGAGCCATCAAACGCATTACAAATGCAAACACAGCCATTGGGCAGTTAGACAGGAATATAATGCTGCAAACACTGGTGCCCAGAGTATGGGGTTGCATGTGATAATGTCCCAGCAAAAATGTCACAATACAAGAATGGCACCATTATTTTGCGGCAACATTATATGGAACCTAAGGAGGGCACCCCTGCTACCCCACCTTTTTTTAAAGGAAGCAATGGACACACCCATAACCCCCGCTCCCATTTACCCTATATATTGTCCCCATATATAATGTTGCCTATGCCATTTCTCAGCGACTATATGTATGGCGACATTATATATGGGGACAAAATTACCTGATATCAAGAAAGGGGGAATGACAGCTGTGGGAGGTTAATGTTTTACAGGGACAGGGATGAGCATGTTGCCACAATAGGATAGCACACAGAGTGGCTTAATGTGTCCAGTACTATCACTAACTCCCAACCCAGATGAGGAACTCCGGGTGGGGTTGAGAATAGGAGACAGAATATTTTCCTTTTTAGTAGACACCTGGGTAAAGAGATCTTGTGTCAATGAAGGAAAGTTTCCACTGTCAGAAAATGTGAAGGACACGCAGGGATTCTCTGGGGCTATGACAAGCGGTCCATTTACAGAAAAATTACCCATAATAGTAGGTAAGCACATTGTGGTATTTCCGAAAGACACAAGTGAACATATTAGGGAGGGGAAATTTAATGAGCAAGCTGAAAATAACAATTTCATTTACTGAAGAAGGAATAATAAGTTCAACAACAGGGGCCTCATTACGAGGTGGGCGGTAAGAGATTACCGGCACCGGTGCCGGTAATCCCTTACTGCCCTACTACGAGTTCCCTTTGCGGGTCCTTCCTTAACACCTGGTTTTTGCAGGTGTTAAGGACGGGACTCGCAATAGGACACCAGGGACAATAACGGTACTGCAATTTGCGGTACCGTTATTGCCACCTTCACCCTTCCCATTGAGCCCTATGGGGGCTCAAATGGGAATGGGGAATGGCTCTGATGAACGGGGAATTACCGCCCCCTCCAACCTTGCAATGGACCGGTAATTGCTCCATTCACCAGGCCGGAGTTGGAACGAGTTTGGAGGCAGCCATGCCGCAAATAGCGGCATGGCTGCCTCCAAACTCGTAATGAGGCCCTAGTATTCATTATGTCAATGCAAAGGAATTCATACAATCATGTTATGGCCAAAGGGAACTGAGAGGGGCACCTTTTACCACAGAAGTATTCTTTTATGGGGTACAGGTGTTATTAGGATGGCTCCCGCGGTTAAAAGAAAAAATGTAGCACTTGCCTGAAGAGTTTCTATTCAGATCTGAGCTGCCCACGCATTTAGCAGCTGGAGAGGTTATCACAATACAGCTAGAAGCAGTACTGGTGTGGGAAGACAAAGTAGTATTACATGGGACGAATGACAAAGGTGTTAATTGGCGCACAGTGATATCACTTGACTCCACACAGTGACTAAGTGACATGCCAGATGATGATCTATTGTAAAACAATGGGCCTCATTACGAGGTGCCCGGTAAGAGAAAAATGATGCTGGTAATGGATTACTGGCATCGCTTGCCACTCCAGTGCATCATGACCCGTCAACCCACTATTAGCGGCACCCTAAATAACGGTGCCACTAATAGCGGCATGGCCACGTACACGCGCCCCTCCGGCGAGCAAATACCGGCAAGCCGGTAATAGGAAGTAATCCCAACCCACGCGGACATGCAAATACCAGCATCACGAAGCCGGTATCCACAGGCTGCACGATGCCGCCCATACAGGCATCGCGGACCACCCGCAAACAGCAATCAGGATACAAGGCAAATGCCACAGGTGCACCCAATCCCCACAGGTGGAGTCAATGGAGGCTGGGCCAGTATAAAAAGAGCCCACACCACACCCCTTCCAACACCAAAATGCTACCACTAGCTGATGAAATCATTGTGCTGGAGGACATGCCCAAACTGCTACAACTACAGCAACAACAACTACAGCAGCAACAACAGGCAGCGCAGAGGAGACGCAGGATGAGAAGGAGGGTGAGACAGGGCCAGCAATTACCGCCAGCGGAGCCAGCAGTGCCTCGTTGGGAACCACCAATCCCTCGCACCAGACCCAGTCCTTTTAACCTAATCCCTGAGCAGATCCACACCCTGTACCGGTTGGACCGTGACACCATCACCACCATAGTGGACATGATACAGAACGACATTGCCAGCCTCATAGAAATGCGCACTGCCATCCCCCTGCTACTAAAGGTGGTGTCTGTGCTCCACTTCCTGGCCACAGGCACCTACCAACACACAGTGGGCCAGCTGCATGGCATTTCACAGCCACTATTTTCATGCATTTTGAACCAAGCGCTGGATGCCCTCTTGAAGCACGCAAACAGCCACATATCCCTACCACGGACTGCCCAGGCGATAGCCGACACCAACGTAGGCTTCCATGCACTGGCAGGCATGCCCAATTGTGTTGGTGCCCTCGACTGCACCCATGTGGAATTGGTAGTCCCCCATGCCATAGAGGCGGTGTACCGCAATCGTAAGCAATACCACTCCATCAATGTGCAAATGGTATGTGACTCCAGCAAGATCATCACACATTGCTGCGCCCGATTTCCCGGATGAACACATGATGCCATGGTACTGCACAACTCCACGCTACCCCGTCACATGGAGTGACATGCTGGACCATGTGCCTGGCTGCTTGGTGAGTTGCACAACTGTCCCATGGCAATGCTTTGGGGTACTGATGTGTAGGGATGCATAAGGGGGGCCATACTCCACCTGGTTGGGAAAGGGGGGCATACTCCACCTGTGTGGGAAAGGTGGGGCATACTCCACCTGGGTGGCAATTGCCGGTGATTGGAGAATGCATGCAGAGCTAAACACTCCTGACCTGAACCGGCCAAACGTAACATGACACATCACTGGGCCACATTTCACAAATTATGCATATTGATGACAACAAGTAAGAGGCACAACCAGGCCACCATGGTGATGGCAAGCAATGTATGAATGAACAGGATGGCAACTGTGGCAATGAGGTCAGTGTCATCATGCATAGTGAAGAATTAACTGCATGAATTGGAGGCTAAACATTGTTGCACTACCACAGCACATCTGCCTCAGCATGCATGATTACACCTTACATCATCTATTGAACGCCATCCAGACTACCACACCTCATGACAGTATAGATTGCATCTAGGTGACATTTTTGCATGCGTACAGGGACATGTGTGTGCCCACACCAAATAGCTGCCACCATGACTATGCTCCCTGAAGATGGCAGTTCAGAGTGACACAAACCTATTTGTATCTGCTTGCAGGTGATGGAGGATATCCCTGGAGGCCGTGGCTACTTACCCCTGTGCGGAACCCGCAGAACAGCCATGAAGAGGAGTACAATCATGTGCACACCCGTACCCGTGTTGTGATTGAGCAGACCTTTGGCCTTTTGAAGACGCGGTTCCGCTGCCTCAGCAGGTCTGGTGGGGCACTCCTATATAGGCCTGAGAAGGTGGCAAAGATCAACCATGGCCTGTGCCATGCTGCACAACATGTGCATCCGGAGAAATGTACCACTGCCACCTGACATTGACATGCATGGCCCGGGTGATGATGATGAGGATGGAGACAGAGGTGAAGTAGGTCCCCTGCCAGTAGGTGATGCACGGGATGGCCATGCTGTATGCCAAGCACTAATTCACAAATTCTTCTGAAACACAGGGACTATGATAGACATGTGTCAGTGACACACTGGCTCCATGTGGACATGCACACTTGTATTGTTGGGAGTTGGCCACTGAACACCATCACACATTAAATGAACATGCACAAAATGAAGAATGTCCAGCCATTGAATTTTTGGCACACAACAGGTGTATTTTTCAAAGAGGCAACAATGTGAACTCTCCTCCCCCCAACCTCCAGTGAACTCCCTAACCAACCCTACAAACCCCAATAACCCCCAGTGAACTCCCTAACGCACCCTACAAACCCCAAATGTCCCCAAATGTACTCTAATGATTGTTCCCTTCACCAATAACTGGCCACACTACTTCTTGGCCTTTTTGTTATCCAGGGGTGGCATCTCCGAGTGCCGTGCACTCCTCCGGGTCACCTGCACAGGGCTTTTGGGGGCTGAGGTTGAAGGTGTAGCAGAGGACGTGTCAGAGGCAGGTTCCACGCCTGCTCCAATGGAGCAGCATATGGAGCAGGATGAACGTTAGCACTTGCGTTACTGCCCCCAGACAGTCCCTCATGAGGATTGCAGATGCGTTAACGGCAGCAGTGTTTGCAGCAATGACCACTGTGGTCTCCCCAATGGCAGTAGCAATGGCCCTCCTGGTGTCCTCCCCATCGGCAATAAACTACCGCATGAGATCAAGCATTGACTCCTGTCTTGCCTCCACCCTCAAAGGTGTTGGTGGTAGCTGGAAGGCTGGTGGCTGGAGTGGTGGTGGCCGGGGTGGTGGTGGTAGCCGGGGTGGTGGTGGCTGGGGTGGTGGTAGACGGAGTGGTGGATGGCGCATGCGTGGGGCCCACATCCAGGGTGCTGTCCTGCTCGAAGAGGCACATGTCGGAATCTCTGAGGTCGGAGTTGTGGAGGCAGGGATCATCACTGCTGTTGGCCTCCATATGGGGGTGGGGGGGTGGTGAGGGGGCTTGGGTTGGGTGTAGTGGACATGACTGTGATGCCCTCGGTGTGCACATTTGCATCCACAACGTCCACGGTGGTTGGTGATGCAGGAACAGAAACCCCTCCCATGTGTGGCCCACACTAGCAGCAGGTGTTTTTTGATGGGTTTCAACACGGTCTAGCACACTGCCTGTTGGTCTGGCCTCTTTCTCTGGCTGGGGGGGGGGGTGGCGGTGGCCCTTGTCCCATGGTATGATGTTGATGCCCTTGCGCCCCTCTCTTGACTGGCATCTTCCTCATCGGTGCCTAGGGGTTAGAAGAGATGCAGGTCATCAGTGATGGTGTCACATGCCAGCGACATACATACTATTGCGCTGTGATATATTCATACATTCATGCATCCATTTATTACAGGGGTGTGGCAATTGGTTTTCTGAGGGGGCATGTAGGCTATCAATGCATGGCAGATGGCATGACATTGATATGGGGTCTGTGTGTTGGGTTACATGGGCACGGTCGTGTTATGTTGCCCGTGTGTTGGTATTGTGATTGGCACTCAGCATGCATTTGTGTGTGGCAGGGTGTGGCACGCATTCTTGACTGGATATGTTGATGTGGGTCTGGGACATGCATTGGCTTGCCTAGTCTCACGTCCATGTCACTTGTGCTACGTCACGGTTTCCCCTACAGGGATGTGCAGGGTCAATCACCTCCTTCTGGGGATGATGTGGCACCCATCTCCATCTCTCCGAATCCCTCTATTGACTCGGGATCAATGAATGAGCAGGCAGTCTCCTCCCAGGGCATCAGCTTTGCTGGGGGAGTGTGGCCCCCCGCCTGTTGCCATGGCCACCCTCCTGTTGGCTGCCGGGATGTTCGTCACCCTCAAGCGGAGGTCGTCCCACCTCTTGCGGCAGTCCCGCACTGTACGTGGGGTGGTCCCCACAGCCAACACCCTCTGGGCAACCTCCTGCCAGATTTCCTTTTTCTTCATCTGGGCAGCATGCTTCATGTCATTTGACTTGATTATGTCTGCATGCTGGGCCAGAGTGTCCGCCAGCATGTTGAGCTCAGCGTCAGAGAAACGCTGTTTCCGCTTCTGGGGGTTCGTCTTCCGGGTGGCCTTGGACATCCTCAGGGTTTTCTGACGCAGCACGACACGAAAGGACTGGTGGTTAGGGAGGATGGCAATGGGTTGTGTTTTTAAAGATGGCCACTGGCCCATTTCCAGTTCCTGCGCGATGATGTAATTGCCAGGTCCGGTTTTGCGAACCCGGTATTAGCATGGTGGTATTCCCGTGCCGGTATTTAGGGGTTGATCTGAGGCGGTGCCGGTATCGCCGGGTCCCGCGATGCCACTATAGGGGGGGTTGGAGGGCCTTTAGCGGCATGCCGGTATTGCAATTACTGGCATGGGGGTTCATGCGTGCTCGCGCACTCGTAATCACCCGCTATTGGCGGGTTCATACGAGCACGGACCCGCTTTTACCGGCATGCCGGTACTGAACCTGTTTTTACCGGGCTACTCGTAATGAGGCCCAATGACACAGATGAAGTTATTTCAACATCTGCATTCCATGCCAGTTGCATGTACAATGCAGGGAAATGCCTCAGAAAATAAAGGTATTGTAGCAGTGAAAATAAAATTAAAGAAAGGGGAAATTCTGCCCCAAGTTAAAACAGTAGCCAATTTCTACAGAAGCAGACGAAGGCATCTATGCAATTATTGTCGTCCCGATGAAACAGGGGATAATAGTGCTGCCATAATCCCTATGTTCCACAACAGTGTACCCTGTGAAAAAGTCCTAAGGGGGGGGGGGTCTTGGAGATATATGCAGGATCTGCACACTTTAAATAACACTGTGGAGCCAGAATTTCCAGTTGTGTCAAATCCAGCTACCATTGTGTGTAACATACCACCAAATGCCACACATTTTACAGTGATTGATTTGAAGAACGCCTTCTTTTCCATTCCCTTACATGAAGACTCACAGTATTTGACAGTGTTTACCTATAGATTAATCAGTCTACAACACATGGGTCTCCCACAGGGGTACTGTGCATCCCCTAGTGTGCTTAATAGGGTGCTGTAAATGTACTTGGCTAACTTGCAGACCCCCAGCACCATTATACAGTATGTCGATGACCTGTTAGTCTGTAGCTCCACAAAAGAAGATTGCAGGACCGACTCAGTGATGTTATTGACCGTGCTGGCTGAAAAGGGATACAAATGGGACAAGCAGAAATGCAAGTATTGTCAGGAAGAAGTATGTTATTTGGGCCAATTAATATCACAAGAGGGCACAAAGGTGACACCTGAAAGAGCAGAGGCAATGAGTAATATTTCTTGACTAGAGACAGTATAGGAATGCAGCAATTATTGAGGCTATGTAATCACTGCCATGTCTGTGTCTTTGACTATAGCATGTATATGAGGCCCTTATTTGAAAGGCTAAAAGATGCACAGAAAGAAAACAGCACCATTTTGTGGACAGGTGAGAGGATAGATGTATTTGAAAAACTGAAAAAAGCAAAAATTACAGCTGTTGTGTTGGGAAAACCATATTACACAGAATAATTGAATTTGTTCTCCCATTCAAATGGGTATGTGATGACAGCTGTCCTCACATAAAAGAATTCAATGGGACACAAACCATTAACATATTACAATGGGATTCTGGATCCAGTGATGAGGTGACATTACCCATGTGAGCAAGCACAAGCTGCAGCAGATTTTTCAATAGAAAAGTGCTGTGGGCTGTTCTGTCACAATGTATGTGGAACACACCCTTTTGCCATTCTTGAGAAGCCAAAATCCATACTCGCCACCCAACGGACATCTGGATATGAGGATATAGTGTCTAACCTATTGATTAAAATTGTTAGGTGCTGCACAGTGAACACTGCAAAATGTATTGCTGAATCAGTGGAAGAAGGAGACTGGGTCCATGATTGTACCACATACTTTGACATATACAATGATATCCCACCCAAAATAAGGAGATAGCACTAGACGGGGAAAGGTCTTCATTGACTGGTCGTCAATGATAAATAAGAGCCTGGGATTGAGGCATACGGAGGTAGCGGTGGTAAACAGGAAAGGTAACGAGTTTGAGGTAGTGCAAAGTGCGAGGTTACCAGGACATTTTTCAGCACAAGTGGCAGAGTTAGTGGCGATGATAGTTCCATTTGAACAACATGAGGATCAGGTAGAGATGATTTATTCAAATTCTGCCTATGTGATGTCTACAGTACATTCACGACTGTCACAGTGGAAAAGAAGAGGTTTTCAGTGTTCCAATGGCACTCCAGTACAGCATGCCACATTACTAGAAAGATTGATTGAGGTGCTAGCATACCCAACAGTGGCTGCTGTGGTGAAATGCTCAGCACTCACTAATGGCACTTGATTTCCCATGGTAATGAAGCAGCAGACACAGAAGCAAAAAGGGCAGCATATTTGTGACATATTCTAGAACTACAATATACTACACATAAAATGGGGCGTAATATGGTGATGATAGTGAGTTATAATGCATTTCCATTGACACACCCCTTTACCTACAGGGGCACGCACCACTTGACAAACAGAACGTGTGGATGAAGAGAGGATGTTCATTGTTCCCCGCCTTTTTGGTGTTTCGAAAATATAGTACAGGAAAGCCTTTAATGCCTCTCGAGTTACTTTTGGTAGCGTTAGAGCAACTGCACTACCCAGCACACACCACAAGGGAGTGTTTTGCAGCAACCATTTTTCAAGAATGATTTGTTCCTAATTTGCATTAAGACATTGTGAATTTCATTATAAATTGCACAAAAGGTAGCAGGCGCTCCTCTCCAGAGAGAACATGGCATGATAACCTGTTCTGAGGTGAGAGTTTGCAGCACACACTTTTTGCTCACTGTACTTTTCACAGATGGGAAATATCCATTTGCATATCAGTCTTTGTCCCGCCCACATGGGCAGTCCAGCACCGAAATGCTATGGCAATTCCTCTCTGAACAAGAGTACCGACAGCAACCCCATACACGTGTTTCAGCCTTGTTGGGCCTCATCAGTGAGGTGAAGCTGTGCCTCTCTGTGCTGAATTGTGTCCGCAAGTGGCATACATCACAATTTGATGGCCTATATTCTGTCCAGAATGCAACCCCTTCCTGTGCAAAAGTATGAGGTAAAAAGGTGTGGGTGTTGTGAAGAATCTAGCAAACTCATCACTGCTTCTCCAAGGTAAATCCCCCCTCCTCTGACCAGGGATAGGCAGAAGCTATCTGACTCTGACCCTGGGGGTAGCTATCCGTGGGTGGATCACATGGGGGAGGACGACCATTGGGGAAACAAAGTGAAACCAGAACATCAGAATAAATCTTTACCCATATTTCCGTGAAAGCAAATATTCACATTTTCCCCATTATTATTTGGCCATATTGTAATGTGGATAAAGGTTCTCCACTAATTGTGGACCACAGTCTTTTACCTGTTGTCTCCCTTAGATAACGCTGAGACGATCAGTAATGAGACTCATGTATTCTCCCCTTTCCCCCTTTCAACACGGAGACGAGGAAGAGGAGTGGAGTAATGAAGAGTACCAAGAGGGGCAAACCAAGACCACAGTCTAGTTGTTGGAAGTTACTGACAGCTGCTAGGACATTGAAAAGCAGAACACCTGAGCAAATTGGGAGATTCGAGTCTCCCAATGCTGGTTGAGACATGGGAGGAAGTGAAGCAGTCCGATCATGGAAACGGGAGAAGACGGTGTCCAGAGAGATTGGGACGATAATCGTTCACTGCACTACCAGGAGGAGCAGCTGGCACTGCTGAGCAAAGGAGAAAGTACAGCAAACACGGAGAGGCCTACGAGGCACGCTACCAGTAGGAGATGGGATAAAGAAGAATCAAAGAGATGTGAAGGATGCACAATTAAAGAAAGGAAACCTGGTATTTACGTGCAAATATTAAACAGATTTAAAAAGCCCTGGCAGGAGAGTAAACCAGGCACACAGCTAGTCTGCGATTCACACTCAAGCAGCAACGCAAAAACCATGGCAGGAGAGTAAACCAGAAATTGCCAAATCTGGTCAGACACCCTGCTTTTGAAATTGTGGAAAGCTGAGATAACTGGGGAATATATCCCCCACTTTATTTTTGTGAGTCATAAGGGAAGAGCCATACCCCTTTTTTCTGTAAAAATATAGCAAGAACTGTGAAATATATCTATAAGTGACACCTTCACCTTCAAGTCTTTATGTTCAGAACTTTGGGAAGAAGCTGTTGGTGTACTGCTCAAAGACACTCTCCTGTCACATTACATTGAGTTAAGAGTGTGTGGGTCATCTTAGGATTTTGGACACAGGATAGATTTTGACATCCTGACACAGACCTTCATTACTTTTGTTGAGGAAGGGAAACCCTCACAAAGGTATGGACAGGTAGGATTTCCCCCAAACCCTATTTTCCTTTAATGTTTGGAAATCACCAAAAATGCCAATGTGTCTGAGTCTTACTCTTGATCCATCACAGTGCATATAGGTGATGTGAAAGCATGCCCCCCCTGTCGAAAAAAGAGAGGCCAGAAAAAGAAGATGAGGTGACCAGACCCCAGACGAGAGCGAGTGTGAGATCTGAACAGCAAAGTGACACGTGATGTCGCACCACAGAAGAATGTATTTTTCAAGGGCAAATCAAACTTTTTCTTTATTGCCACAACATGTGCATAAAAGACGATATTTAGGGAAAATGGACTAAGTATAATGACTGCTGCCTTTTACTTTTCTTTTTTGTTTTTTCTGGTTTGTATATACTTTTGCAGTATGATGTTTTAGTGGTGATAGTATAAATATAGCTGCCAACAGGAGTGAAAGTATGACCCGAATTAAGAGAGATGTGATTGATGATGAACATTTATTGATAAGATATTTGGAAGCTAACAAAGAATTAATAATCTGTGGCACAGAAATATGACCACGGTGAGGAGGGAGAAATTGGATGAGAACTGCTTTGTCTGCTCTCCCATTCCATATGAGTTGAGTGCCTCCAAAGTGTACGTGGCCAAGAAAATACAGTACACACAACACATTGCCTAACTCATCTTGCCTTGGGCAGAACAAGAGAACGATTTCAGGGGAGGTGGGCATCTATAACATGGGTTACATGAGCAGAGTCCCCATATGAGGATCATTTTATCAAGCAAATGAAAGTGAATGGGAGATAACTAATGTTAATGAAGTATACATTGTCAGGGGCATGCAAAGATGATGTGACAATGATTGACCTTCCATTGTTGAAGTGCACAGATTCACAAGGGAAAGGAATACCCTTAGTTGGAATAGGCCACTTCTGTACATGGTAGGGGAGGGGATGTGTACACCTCTGAAGGATGAGCGGAAGGGATAATGGGATCTAGAGTAGAAGCTGTAATAGGCGTACGGAGGGGAATTTAGGAAAATGCCAATAAAGTTTGTTTTGAGGAATGGAAACATTGCCAACTTGCTGACTTGGGATGAAGATGAAAAGGGGCAAGAACACATTACAAAGATGGCAAAACCTTCAGTATGCTTCAGAAACAATGGCAAATTGAAAGTGGAAAAGAACAAAGGTTGCAGTCGCATCATGGATTTACTGCGTATGAAAATAGGTACAGCTGTACTAATGGACCACTATTGGGCCTGTGGCACAAAGGCTTATATGCAGCTCCCGCCAAATTAGGGTGGTATATGCTCACTGGCAGTATTGCATGCACTGGCACTGGTACTGCCTCAAAGAAGAGAAAAGATTCTTAACATCACAGTGCACAAAAAGAGACTATTATTTCTCAAAGATAGGCATAGAGTCACCTGAAGATAAGCTGAACAGCAAAGCATCGCAGTTCTTTACACCCCTCCTTGTCTCTGGCTTGCCAATGATAAGTGGTTGCAGATAACAAGATGGGAGTGCAAACAATCAATGCCACTACAAAGGGTTTTAATGCTACTAAGGAGGAGCTATTAGTTTCAGATTGGTGAACCCTCAAAATAGGTATGTCCCTGACCTCCTCACTGCCATGGTGGGGGGCATGTGTGCAAAGATGGGGCCAAGTTGCCACACATTTTATACAAGCACAAGATGAGCAGAATTGGAGCTTGACAAAAGCTATTACATCCCTGCGAGAATTAAATACAAAAATGTTGCTGGAGATGGAGGAAACCAAAGATGATGACTGGTTTGATTCTCTGTTCTCATGTGTGCCTACCTGGTTAGGAGATGCATTTAATATACTAACTGCAATACCAGTATTAGCACTCACTGGCGTCTGTGTCATGACAATTATCCTGAGACAATGTAAAGGGGCAGGGAAGAAAATAGTATAACAACATATTCTGATAATAGTATTGGGTAAAATAGAAAGGCACATGTCCACACTGAAACAGATGGACCACACCACATGCATGTCATAGAAAGACCAATTGGTTCCACTGGTACTAAATATGAACACCTATTTGATCCTGAAAATTATACTGTGCATTGAGTGGCCTGTGACAGAGGTGGGGAAAGCTGTTTCATGACATGTGGTCCAGAAGAATATGCGGAACAAGGAGGCAACCTGAGGGGAGGGCATTTAAGGTGTGGATTCCCAAATGTGGATATAAGATGATGAAGAAAAATTGGTATTTGGTCAATAAATTGACCGAAGTGGAAGTGTGATGATGCAGATAAGATCAGCACAAGGTCTGGCTCCGCACCCACCTGAATAGGATGTGCTACACAAGCAGGGTGAGAAGTAGAGTGCAATCACAAGTTTAGCGAAAGGTTGGATAATATAGAGATAAGTTGCACAAGTAGCATAGAGATGGGTGTAGTAGGGATAGGGTGCAGAACACATGCGCAGGGAATAATGTATGGTGGCATGCAATACATGAGACAAGAACATCATAAACATGACGGGGAATTAACTAGAGTACCACCATTCTTTCAGACAGAACTTTGAAAGGCCTTTATTCTGAAATACTGAATACTGACTTCAAAACTGGTACATCGTATTCCAACTCAATATATGTCCTGATGAAGGCCTGAAAATAAACTACCCAAAAAGAATGCCGGGAAGGGGCGGATCTTCAATTAAGAGCTAAAACAACCTGTGTCAACCAGATATTGTTTAAAATATACTTCCCCATTGTGGAATATAAAAAGACAATCTAAACCACAGCAAAATGTTAGCATGCAGAAGCCATTGCAAGAACTGTGAGCAAAGCTTTGAAGAATTAGACCAAGCACCACCAACCAGGAGGTCTAAACACATTAGGTCTATCTGCATGTCCATTTCTTGCCTGCAAGAATAGAGCAAGTTCCAAAATATGTTTATTGTACTGCACATATAGCACTTCATTCCACAAACTCCAAAAATGTGTGTGCATTTTAATGTATTATCATGGCATTGATGCACCTAACTTGCTGCTATTTCTTACAATGTTGTCTTTTATGTTGTGTTTTACATTTTTTTGTGTGGCAACTTGTGAAATTCTGAAGGAATTATATATTGTGCTCAATGTTTCTTTAATGCCACAAGGTTTTTTTTAATGCAATGTTTTTTGAATAAATGTATTGCATGACAAATTAGAGGTCACATGCAGTATGTGTTGCACAACTGCACTCTTTCTAGAGATAGGTTGATTTACCTGCACAATAGAGGGAGAGGTAGCATTACACTTCCTTGTTCTTTGTGTGACATTACCCCCGTGTTTGAGTGAGGCTCCCAGTAAACAAAAAAAGAGAGGTCGACCCATTGTAAATAAAAAAAAATACTGTAGCATAGTGCCAACCAATGATGTGTTAGAATGAAGTGTAACAATTTTAGTAGGACGGATTTAGGAGGAGCCATCAGTTAAAGAATATTCAATAGTATTAGCTCTCGTATATGCAATGTATAGGTGATATATCTTATTAACCAATAGAACAAGTGAATAAAAGGGTTTTCTTATTGATAACCATGATCTTATATGTGACATGTATTTGATTGGAAAGCTTGTGTTCTGTATCATATTGTTGAGAGAATGCTGTATGCATTCGCTCCTGGATGTTTCTATTTGAATACAGCTAGGTTTTCTCTTGCACTCGGTGTTACTCAATTAATTTTGCTATTGATCACCTAGTATTAATTATCATTGACGGGGACCATCTTAACAAAATGCAGTGAGTTGAAAAAGTTATTGTGAAAACAACATTACTTCCCTCATGTTGCTCCCCTCTTCTCCTCCCAAAGGGGAGCTGGTGCTTTTATCCACTCGGATGTCCATTAGAAGAATTCAGGGCTTCCTACCAATCACCTTCACCACTGTTGGAGTAGCATAAGTCACAGTGAATGGGCTGATGAACCTCAGATCTCGCCATTTTCAGGTCAAGTTGTATATATATTATTTATATATATATATATATATATATATATATATATATATATATATACGATCCCCGGGATACAGCTACAGAAGCAGCAACAAAATCTCTTCCTATTACGCTGTTGGCTGGTCAGTTGAGGAGGATGCTGGCCATATTCGATTGGGACCGGTCTGCATGGATATAAACTTTAGAGAGTTGGTATGTTCTCTGGGATAACTGTGAAATTCACTCCCCAATACCTCAGCCGAACTATACGCATCAGTGCTAGTATGAGCAGCAGAAAACAGTGCTCCCATTCATCTGCCCGTCACTACCCCATGCAGGGTAAGGTGATGGTCATGCCCAGGCTGGTTTTGCAAAGCAAAAAGTGCCAATTGCAAGCAATAAAGCCAATGTTTATCAAGTGTGCGACAAAGCTTAGCTATGCATTCTTTAATCCGACCATTTAGTTGTTCCACCACATGATTAGCTTGAATGTGATAAGCTGAACAAAATGTGTGTTTAATGCCCAGTAGGGAGGTCACTTCTTTAAAGAGGTCATTATTGGACTCCAACACCTCACAAATACCCTGTCATGGAAACACATCTTTAACGAGGAACGTTGCCACAGATTTGGCATCAGGGTGGTTGCAGGGGCCAGCCTCAATCCAATGGAAAAACAGACACACCACCATGATCAGATTTTATTACACCGTTCAACCATTTCACATATCAATATGGAGATGCCTGAATGGACCTGAATGTTACCTTAATCATTTTTAAAAGTATGTCCCACTGCATATGGTTGGCTTGTCACAGAATTTGTTATAAAAGCTGGCACCTGCAGATTTGGCACCAACCAATCTGTCTGTATCTCTGCAGCATTATGATATTTAGGAACATGTGCAGGATAATGCAGTTGTTCAAGAGCAATTGTAAGTAGTTATTTGGCATAACAAACTTTCAGGAAATATTTTGTCTCCATATTAAATCTGCGGAGGACAAGGAGTATACCCTTTTTGTCCATAAATCGTTCACCTCCTGGGGAGCCTGTCCTTGCAATTGTGTTATCAGGGCTGCAGGCAGAGGACTGTATGGTTCGGCCAGTTTCACCTGTTGCCGTGGTATATTGGTAGATGTAACAACATGTACAATAACATGTGGTAAATATGCAGCTTCTTTGGCAGCTGAATCTGCAATATCATTTCCCTGGGAAATTAAATCTGTACCGTTGGTATTGGCGGCACACTTCACAACTGCTAATGTAGAAGGAAGTGCTAATACATCAATTAGTCTGGAAAGTAAGTCTGCATGTTGGACCTGAGAGCTGTCAGACTTCCTAAAGCCTCTCTTCTTCCATTTTGCTAAAGTAGAATGCACTGTTGATGTGAAAAATGCAGTGTCAGAATAAATAATGACACAACACTCTTTTTACATCTTCACAGGTGTTATTAATGCCACCAGTTATGCAGCCTCTGGAGAGCAATACTGTGGCAATCTGATCTGGAATACCCCCAAACTCACCATACTCATAACGTGCCACTGCCAACACCGTCTTTCTACACCCTGAAGACTGATCGATTGCCAATGATCCGTCAACAAAAAGTGTATCCTGTGCCTGTAAAGGGTCCTCTTTAATATGGCAGAGATTTCCCAGCTCTTCATGGTATGTAGCACAATCATGGACATAATCACCTTCCTGTATTGTATCTGCAATAAATGCTACTGGGTTGACCCAGTCACACTGCACTACAGAAAAAGAAGCGGTTGATAATATTACCTCATACCCAGATGCATGTTCCGTGGTGAGGGCGGATTTTGGTTTTTCCAATACGGTGAACACTGCATGTCTACATAGAGCATCACTGGACAGCCTATTGTGATGGTTGATGCTTTCCGAATGGAAAATGTTGCTGCTGCATGTACCTACTCACATGGAAAATGACCTTTGCATTACTGAGTCTACAAGACCACTGTAATAGGCCAAAGGTGTGTGTCCCTGTGGTGTTTTTCTGTAAGCAGTGCTGTCATAACTTGGCTTAGTAGAATGGGAAAACAGGAAAAACTGCTTTTTGTAATCTGGGGAGCCAATACTGGTGTGTTGCTCAGTGCTAATTTCAATTCCTTAAATGAAGTATACTTTTCAGATGCCCATTTCATGTGGCCTTTCAATTTTTGTGCTTCTTTTATCCCTTTTAAAAGGGGCTTGGTGTAACTGGAAAAATCAAAGATCCAGGGTCAACAATAACTGCACAAGCCCAAAACATTGTTGTATCTGTTTCAAAGTCTCTGGCTGTGTTGTATTGTGCACTGCTGCTGCCCTCTCTAGAATTATTGCTCTCCCTTCTGATGACAATTTCTGACACAGGTACATGACTTCTTTCTGGCAACACTGTAACTTTACCCTCTGCACTTTGGACCCTTTCTCTGCCAGAAGCGTCAAACAAGTTACTGAATCCTCTCTACACTGCTCTTCTGTGGTGATACACACCAAAAGGTATTTGGCATACTGTATCACTGTGCTTAGAGTTAGTACATTTGTCAAATCCATCCTCTGTACTCAATTAAAAATGCTTGGGATTCACAATAACCCTCTGGTAAATGGGGGTGTTGGAACCTCATTCCACGGTAATTAAACACAGTGAGATATCAAGTGTCTGGGTTCAAGATAATCAAGAAGAATCCATTTTTAAGATCCAGTACTGTAAAACATGCTGCTCCTGTGGGTATGTTGCACAGAATTGTGATTGGATTCTTTACTACTGGAAACTCTGCCTCCACAATATTGTTCAAGGGGCGGAGACCATGCACAAACCTCCAAGACCCCATTTTTGCTTTTTTCACAGGGTACATGGCTGTGTTGCTTGAGTTTTCTGATGTCTGAATAATGCCCTGACAATGGGCCTCATTACAAGCATGGTGGTCCTGGAACTACGGTACCGGTAAGCATGCCAGTACCGTAGTTCCCAGACCACCATACCAGGAGCTCTGCTCGCGGTGCTGTCTCACCCGCCAGGTTTTTCCTGGCAGGTGTAATGGCACCCACAAGCAGAGCACGTCATATGCACCGGCACAACTCTAAATGTGCCGGTGCATCTGACGTTCCCATCCCCATTCAACCCTATGGCAGAATGAGGATCAGGAGGCCCTTGATTCTGGCACCCGCAAATGGGAAATTACCAGGTCCGCCGAGCTCGGCATGACCCGGTTCTTGCCCATTAGCGGGTGCCGGAAAATATGCAACTCCGGCGGCAGCTATGCCTTTTTTAAGGGCATGGCTACCGCCAGAGTTGTAATGAGGCCCAATGTATGCTTATCTGAAACACAAGTTCCCCTATGTTGTCATTGGGCCTCATTACACATTAGGCAGCCGCGGAATGAAAGGCACCGTTCATTCCGGGACGTCCCATTGCAAGGGCTGCAGCGGGTCTTGCTCAGGACGCCTGGCCAGACCAGACGTCCTTAGCGGGACCCGCTAGCATCCTCCCCATTCCCATTGAGCCCTAGGGGGGCTCAAATAGGAATGGGGATGTACCGGGTCCGGGTCCCGGGAAAGGGAATTACTGGGCCCTCCAAGGTCAGAGTGGCCTGGTAATTCCCTATTCCTGGAACCCAGACCGGTACCCGGTATGGGGGTAGCCATGCCACTAAAAGCGGCATGGCTACCTCCATACTCGTAATGAGGCCCATTGTCTGCAAAAATCTGCTCATTTGTCAAATTTGTCAAAAGCGATGTCAGGTCGATGCACAAAACAGTGCGCCATTCAATGCTGTCCTCATCTACACCATGTAAAAAATAATTGTCCTTCTGCGTAATAGCAGACTCTACATGTATTGTGATTGTGCTGCCATGTTGTACTTCCTTGTACACCGCTAGTCTAAATAAAAATTCTGTAGATAGTCAGTATGTTTGATCCTTTAGTCTGGGTACCCAACCTAACAGCACTTGCAGTCCATAAATAAACAAATCTGGGTTGAGATGTGTTCCTCCCAAAACACTGAGCACAAAATGACTGTATAAATGCAGAAACCTGTGTGGAGTACATGTTTGGAGTACATGCTTGGGGTAGAGAATACTATGCCCTTGTCAGAGGAGGATATGGTCATATTTAATTTTCTCAATATATCTCTGCCCGATATGCTGATTGGTGTGTCTTTTGAAAATAATAAGGGCACTACCAGTTTGTGTGGACCAATAACCAGGGACATATCTTCCGTAAAAGGAACTGTCATAAAAGCCGTGCCATGCAGTAAGAAATTATCATTCCAGTGCAGAGCAGACGCCTGTGTATGTGTGCCTGCCTCTGTGTGGAAGGGATTGGATTGTGATAGTTGGGGCATCTGCTGCTTTGCACCATTTGGGCAAATTGAGACTGCTGGGGAAATGGGGATAAGGTTTGTGTTTGCTGCTTCTCAGGGATATTTGTTGTGTTCGAATAATAGAAAGGTTGAACTTGTGGGGGCTGTACTTGGGGCTGTGGATGTTGTGACTGCTGAAACACCAGCGGCTGTTGCATCTGTGGTTGTGATTGTACTTGCTGTGGTATCTGTGGTTGTGTGGGATAAAATATTCACTGGGCCTGTGCCTGATATACTGCATGCCCCCAGGGCCATATACTACTTAATGTCTGCACCTGCATTCTTTTGTAAAGTGTCCTATCTTCCCACAAGCCCAACACTGTCCCCCAAATCTTGGTCTCATTCCCCCAGGGGCGTTGCTAGGGGGGGGGGGCTAAGGGGGCTATAGCCCCTGATCCTTTGGTTGTAGCCCTGGATAGAATCTCAGGAGCTACAGCCAAAAGACTAGCTAGCCCCCAGTCCCAACAGTTCTGACATCAGCTTAGCCCCGGGTCTTTTCCAGACCTAGCAACTCCCCTGCATTCCCCCATATCCAAATCTAAACCCACTCCCCCTTTTAAAACCTCCCATACCATTCTGAAAATATCCTCCCAGGTGAAAATAACCTCCTTGCTGAACCACGGGTACAAACCCTCCTTGTGGTTTATGTAGAATAAATCATCCATGCACAATTTGCGGGGCAAACCCTGTCTGCAGTGCCTGTGGGAGAAAGCCCATCTGTGGTTTTTGTGGAATTGCTCCAACCTGTGGAATATTGTTAGTGTGATGTCCATCATTCACACTTGTTATTACTGCACCCTCCAAACTATATCTAGCCCACTTCTTCCACACTATCGTACCCTCTGCCATCAGAGCTTCATCTATCTTCTTTTCCATTTCTTGTGATAGTTCGCAATCATGCACTATGTGTGCCTGTATCTCTGCCAATGCCTTCATATCTATTCCCCCCACCTTTCCCAACTCTTTCTGTACCTCTGTAGGGCGACCCCTAGACAACATGTGATTAAAAACAGGGATGTTCCTTTCCCAGGGTTGTCCTGTTCCTAAAAGCCACATCTCCAGTATTTGTTGAATGTACTGTGCAGGGGCCTCTCCAGCTGTGAAAGAATGAGCTAAAATAGACTGCATGGCATGGCAGACATATCTGGGTATAATTCCCTCAGTGCTCTCCATATCTTAGATTGACAGTTATTGAATGGTGCCTGTCATGAACATTACTGCTCAGTGTTACGCCTGCATGTTATGTATTTTGCCAAAGTGCATCTGCCTGCTCTCCTAATAAAGAGGAGAACAAGCTCTTCATGTCTCCTACAGCTAAATGCGTCCGTGCAGTCCTTTTCTCCGAAACATAAATCCACTTGCCAGCACCTGGAGTGAGTGATGTAAAGCTATTCATTAAATTCTCCTCATCCCTATTTGGCCAGGGAACACATTGACTTCCTTCTCTGCCTTTTTGTAACAATGGGAACTGTATACCATGCTTTTGGATTTGCTCCATTTTACCTTTTTTGCTTGTTAACACTTCTATTCTACTGGCCAACTTTCTAAGCCTCTTCCTATAAAACGGCACACCTGTATACACAGGAGATCGTCCATCACCTTTGTCCTCATCGTCTGTCCTTTCCTCACAACATACTGAGCCTTCATCTGCCATCTGTTCTTCCTCCTCAAGTGTCTCTAAGAGTGGTAGTGCTGGTTCATCAATTGGTTTGCTGTCTATCTTAAACAATATCTGTCCTGTACTGTCTTGTCTGGCTGTACACTGATCTGTTTGTATTGCTGTGCCCCGCTGTTCGATCTAGAATTTAGTCTTTTGGGAAGGAGAGCAAAAGTCAGAGTGAAATAAGAGTGGGGACCAGGGTGGAATTGCAGAGACAGGGAGGGATTCAGGCAAGGGGAAATGCTTTTCTTAAGTGCAAATAGTGTTGGGTGCATGAGGAGTTGGAGGGCGTACTACTGCAATTTTGGTGGGTATGTATGCTTAGACATCAGCAGTGAATATTGGTGGTACCACAGTAGAATTTCTGAATAATCATTTGGGTAATGCCGAACTAACTACAGAAGGCACCCTATTTCTAGAGTATGCTGTGTGAGATGTGAATGTTGTTGCTAAAAATGGCAGGGCTTTGGAATACACAGAATACATAAAGTAAATGTGTTATACATGGCCTTACATGTAAAGAAATTTATGTTTGTGTTCATGTCCTCCTATTGTTGTTTATACTTAATGCAGAGTTTCAAATGTTTGTGGGATCTAGAAAGGGTGTTCTGGATTGGGCTTGCATGCTGTTTATGGTCCATTGTTATGGTGGGGCTTCAGGGTGCCTCAGGTCAGGATGTTTGGTAGGAAAAACAGACATTGATTAATTTTTACAAAGGAAGCAGTCCCCTTAACTTTAAAGACAATCTCAGACAAGCAGGTGCCGTCCAAGGTGAAAGGTGATAAAATAGACCAGGGACACGACATGGTATTAGTGCCAATTCACAAAGTTAAAACGTGAACACAGCACCCCCAGTACCATGAAACACCCTCTTTTTATGAGGTAACTGAATTGATAATCTGAGGAAAATAGACAAAATTAAATTCAAACAGCAGTACCTCAGCTTGGCTGTTCATCAAAAAGATAGTGGGATGGTCACAATGTGGTGGTTTACAGCTTGTGTTGAGACCGGAGTCTCATAGCGTGCAGGTGCAGGGCTGGGAGATCAGAGAAGCCCAGTAATAATGTTCAGTGGCTTTGCAACATATCTGTCCTCTGTATTGTTTCCCACATTCCCATTGGTCAAATCTCAGAGTAACGCGAAGGCTCAAAGTTCTCTAAGTTGTTTGGTCCAATTAGTACAGACCTTCTTTATCAGGAATACCTTGTACATGCCAGCCAATGAGAGCATGGCCCAAACATAAATGAGGTCATGGCTTGTGGATGGGGATCTTTTGGGATTGCAAGGGAGAATCTGCCAATGAGTGAGCATGATGTATAGAGCTCTATAGGGGTTTTGTGACTCATAGTCAATAATAATCTTAGGTTTAGAATCATTGTACCACTTATCAAATATCCAAAACCTGTGATTTGCAGCTTTAAATGGTTTGGCCCTGAATGGGCGTGTTGAGACGGTGTTCAGTTTTTATACTGTGTGTTCTCTCCTGGCTGTTTAGGAAATAAAGCTGTGTACTTTATGCAGTTGGTGTACTCTATTTTTTAGCAATTTTTGTCTCCTATTTGTGGGTTGTTTTGGAACAGCTCCCCTTTACATTTAGTGGCCCAGATCCCCCGGTTTCCCTGAGGGGATAGGCTACCCTGCCACATTCTTTGCAGAAGTGACTTTGGCCTACAGAGACCAGTTTCCCATGCGCACATCCTGAAGAGAAGTGCAGGCACCCTTTTATTGAAAAGGCCTGCCTGAGCCCTTGGGGCGAGCAACTGACGGCAGCAGTGCAAGCATTTAAGAGGGGGTCTCAGCATTGAGAGCGCTCATAGGATCCAGAAAGACCTGAGTATACCTCTGCATGAACATGCAGTATTGTGTATATATTTATAGATTATTTTGGTATTTTTAAGTATTTTGAGGAGAAAAGGAATCTCATTTTTTAGGAAACGGAAAGTTGACGCTGCATACTAGCAGTATTACATCTGTTAAAAAAGGTATGTAGGTGAGCTTGTCCGGCTGTGGGAGATGATGACGTCTTAATAGAGTAGAGATGTGCTTTGATGTGGGATATCTCCTTTTATAAGGGGAAAGACAGTGCTGTGTAGAAGTAGAGGAAGTGCTAGCTTGTCCCTGTAATTGGGACAGTCTTTTTGTTTATTTTGTATTTGATTTATGTATGTAGGGGATGCTGTTTTTGGGTTTTTCCAGGTGGGGGATGTGAAGGAGTGATTATGATTAAGAAGTGTTTTTTTGTTGTTGGATGGATAGGGTGTTAAAAAGGGTTATGTTGTGAGGTTAGTTTTGTTGTGTGGGCTGTGACTGTTGTGCGGTAAGTACAATTTGTTGCGAAGAATGTGCAAATCAAAAGGCTGTCTGATTTTAAACGTTTGATAAACAGAACCTGGGAAAATTGGGAAATTTGGGGTTGTTTTTCAATTTGTGCAACATTGCGTTTTTGGGGAGAGGGTACAGTTGAATATAGGATATTTTTGGAGCAGTATAAATACCCATTGAGCGCACCATGGTGACCTGCCCTTAGTGGTAAAATACAAAGGAAAGAAATTACAAAAAAGATAGAGCATTTTAGAACTCTGGAAGACGTTTGAACAAGGGGTATATCACCATGATGGCAAGAAAGGGAAAGTTAAAGAGAATTCGTATGCCCCTAGTTCTGAAGCAGACAGTGGAGAAGGAGAAATGGGACAGGTACCACATCCTACCACGCAGGTATTGAGAAGGCCTTAAGCTTGGATGGGACCTGCTAGTCCACCTGTGAGTGAGCGGAAGGCACCTTTGTTGTCCCTTGCTTCACTTACATTGGTCCGAACCCCTTACGGGACATATACCCTGCAGACTGCAGCTGGCCACACTAACCATCAACATACCCCCACGTCAGAAGGAAAAAAGGGAAAGACAAATGTATGTTATTTATTTGTAGGGTGCCGGAGCCCACAGGCATCAGGGCGCCGGAACAAAAACACAGAGGACAACAAACTGAATGGGACATTCTGAGTAGAGAGGGCACAGGGGAGCAATAGTTGAAGAGAGCAATCTTCTGTTGTCGGCAGAACGTGTTTGGCTCTTTCAAGAGTCTACGATCTAATGGAAGGGAGTTTAATATTTTGGCGGCCTGGACAGGGAAGTACCTTCCCTTCCCGATAGGACCTTAACCGTCCCTCGCTCTCGGCCAGTCCATAGAATGGCAGTGGGGAAAATTATAGTGCCCTTTGTGGGCAGACAGTAGCCATCCTTTGCTCCTGGGAAGGCAAAAATATGACTGTATGGCAGTGGGCAATGTTATGCTGCCCTTTACGTGAGGACAGCAGCTGTCCCTTGCTCCTGGAAAGGCCAAAGTATGGCAGTGAGGAATGTTATGATGCCCTTTACGGGAGGACACTAGCCATCCCTTGGTACCGGGCAAGTCAAAGTATGGCAGAGGGCCACATTAAAGTGCCCTTTATGGGAAGACAGTAGCCGTCTTTCGTTCCCAGGCAAGCCACAGTATGACAGTGGGGAATGTTATACTGCCCTTTATGGGAGGATAGTAGCCGTCCCTCACCCCAGGGCAGGCCAGAGAATGGCAGTGTGGAACATTATAGTGGCCTTTACGGGAGGACAGTAGCCTTACCTTACCTCCTGGCAAGACACAGTATGTCAGTGGGGAATATCATAGTTTCCTTTATAGGTCGACTGTAACCATCCCTCACTCCTGCGCAGGCCATAGTATGACAGTGGGGAACATTATAGTGTCCTTTATGGGAGGACAGCAGCCATTCTTAGCTCCTGGGCAGGGCACAATATGACAGTATGGCCGAGGGGAATGGTGTATTGCTCTTTTCCAGAGAACAGTAGCTGTCACTTGCTCCTGGGCAGACCACAGTATGGCAGTTGGGAGCACTATAGTAACCTTTACGGGAGGACCGTAGCCGATCTTCGCTCCTGGGAAGGTCAGAGTATGACAGTGGGGAACGTAATAGTTCCCTTTATGGGATGACAGTAGCCATCCCTCATGCATGGGTAGGCCACAGTATGGCAGTATCGCAGTGAGGAATGTTATGGTGCCCGTTATGGGAGGACAGTAGCCCACCCTTGCTCCCAGGCAGGCCACTGTATTGCAGTGGAGATTGTCACAGTGCCCTGTATGGGACAAAAGTAGTTGTCCAATGCTCCCGGGCAGATAACAGTATGGCAGTGGGGAACAGTATAGTGCCCTTTACGGGAGGACATTAGCCATAGCTCGCTCTCAGTGTCCTAGATTTCTTACCACTGGATAAACACAAATTCTCCCGGGCTAACCTCCAGGGACGTTCTAACATTTTGTGGGACTCAAGCCATCCAAAATTCATGTTGTTCGAGTTTTGCAAGAACTGGCCTGGTCCTCCAACTTCCTACCCTTAAAGATTGCCCCCAATATTACCCCACGCACAGTTACTCCTTGTGCATTTATCATCAGTGGTGCTGATAGGAGATTCTCCCAAGTGGCCTCATTGACATCATGGCTTTTCCCTTTGGTTGCCCCCGCTTGTGCCCCCTGCACCCTCCCAGGATACTCCTTCCTGGTACCCCAGACTTTCCCTACCAACACCTCACCTGCTTACCTGCAAGATAAAACAGGCATGGTCACAACTACTCCCACCACCCCACACTTAAAGGGAGCACTGGTGAATGCCATATCAATCTCTGCTCACTCTCATGAAATTGCTGACCTCATCATAGCTAACAATCGCAACCTACTAGCTATTTCAAAATCATGGCTCTACACTGCCTCGGGCCCCCCCCTATTGTTAGCAATACCACCCATTTACACCATCTATCATAAATATGGACGTAAGAGGTGGCAGTGTTGTCCTTCTAGCCAGAGACTCACTATCCCTTAGAGAAATAAGTAAATCTACTCTCTCTACCGGTGAACTCCTTACCACCAAGCTCAATATCTCTCATACATCCAGGGTGACCATTCACATGGTTTACCGGGCCCCAGCCCCTATCCTCTCCTTCGAAAAAAGATGATAGCATTCATCTTCTCTGTAACTCCAACCCTACATCCCAAACCCTTCTCCTTGGCGACGTTTACCTTGGCTTAAACGACAAAGATGACCCGAACACACTTTCCTTAACCAACTCGTTAATGGAGCTTGGCTTTGCACAATGCATCATCAGCCCCATGCACTCCAAAGGCAAAATTCTTGACTGGTTTGATGAAATTAATTGTAGCATTTCGGTTACTGCCACCCAGCCCTGCCCATGGACTGACCACAACATCATCTCCTTCACATTTCCAGTCACTAACCTCCCACCACAGCATCCCCCTTCCTTACAGTGCCACACAAATCTCTAGAAACATCACTTAAGCCTGCATCCTGCCATTTCTCGATGCGCTAGCTCACGCTCCAACTGGTGTCAATGAACCAGCCATCTTGGTTGACAGTTACATTATGTATTATGCAACTCACAGGGAAATAATTCAGGGGGTGCCGCAGGGCTCTTGCCTTTCTCCCTTATTTTACAATATTGTCACAGTTCCATTCATGGACTTTCTGGATATCAATGGTATTGAATTTGCAAACTATGCAGATGATACTCAGTGCTACATACCCCTCACTGGTATTTTTTCTGAAGATGAACTGAATATCAATAGGATATAAGGCCTTATCGGTGACTGGTTGCTGCTAATGGCCTATCACTCAATGCAAGTAAAACAGAGTTAATGCTCGTGGGAACTGCAGACAAAACTCGCAAAATGGAAAATGGGTATTCTCAAGTACATATTGATGAGTGTACCATTGTTGTTAAAAAGAAGGTTAAGACACTAGGGGTGTATCTGGACTGTAACTTGAATATGAAGGCACAGGTTAACAGTCTAGTCACCTCTGCAGCCTATTACATCAAACTCTTGTCCCACGCAAGTCCCTTTCTTTCTAGAACAAGTCGAGAAACCTTGGCTCGAGCCTTCATGGGATCAAAATTAGATTACTGTAGCAGCGTACTGACTGGTTTACCCAACTGTGAGATCAACAGACTCCAGTAATGCAGAATAATGCAGTGAGAGTTTATTGTTGATCATAGCAGAAGGGATCATATCTCGGATGCAAGAAGAGATTTACATTGGTTACCAGTTAGAGAAAGGATTCAGTTCCGTTTTATGGTGATTACACACAATTGTCTGAAAAATGCCAAGCCAACATACCTTAACACTATACTGGTATTAAAAGTTCCCGCCTGCAGGCTGTCACAGGTGAAAACTGGAGCCTTTTATGCTGTAGCACCAGCATCCTGGAACCGTTTGTCCCACAACCTGAGAGAAATGACCGTAACCATGGTCTTCAGAAAGGGATTAAAAGCCCTTCTGTTTAAGTAAACACTGCTCTGGTTGGTAACTCATATTTTGTCTTAGTATGGCTCCTGAGTGTCTGTATTCTGTCCTCGATGTCTAGCGCCCTTAAGCCTCTGGGTCAGTGGCCGTGCTATATAAATGTATTAAAGTAAAGTATACTCACCCGCAATTATTTTTCTCTAGGTGCGGAACCAGTTGGCTGTTGTGCGCACATTATTTTCCATGTGCGCAACTGACTAATGAGGTAAGCCACTTTGTGAGCTACCGTCGCAGAAGAGAGTTTGGAAAGGAAGTTCCTGTTCCCAGCCACTGCAATTCTTTAAAAATCTTACAACACTTTTCCCAAACACATAGGCTAAAATAAAATATGTCTCGTATGATTATACAGAAAACCCATCAACCAGTCGAAGACTTCAATATGTGCCACAATAGCTTGCAAACGTACTTCTGCGCAGAAAGTAATATTGGCCTCATTACGAGTTTGGCGGTAAGTGGTAAAGTTGGCGGGAACTCCATTACCGCCAACTTTACCACTATGCTAAATTACGATTTCAGGCCTGAAGTGGAGGATTTGCCTCCAGGAAAATCCTGGAGGTAAATCCTCCAACTCAACGCCAACATCGTTGGAATTTCCGCTGCTGTAATTCCGCCAAAAAAGCCACTGAGTCCAATGGACTCCATATGGACTCAATATGAATGAGGAATAACTCTGCCACAACCAGTTGTAATCCAGCGGAAATTCCCCTGGACCAAGTGGCAGTAACAGTCATTCATTTGGGCTGTATGCTGGTCGATTTATGCTGGGATACCGCCCCAAGTCGTAATGAGGCTCTGTATGTTTTATGCCACTGCAAAATCACTCATTTGTATTACAAACACAAATATCTCTTGTCATAACTGATGTGGCTGTCAAGAAACTCAGACAGAATACATTTGACGATGGAATAATGGCAAATAAAAGCAATGTGTCAAAGACATGCTGAAAGGAGTTCTAGTGCAACTTTAATGAAGTAGTCAAGGGCCCGGAGAACATGCTTCTATTAATTTGTGTAAGGATGATAATTGCATCAGAATAACTGCACCTTAAAATATGATGATCCAAAATTCCTGTGCCTCTGCTTACTATCCACATCAAGTTCTCCTGTGGGTAGTGATAACACCAGCCTTAGAGCTAAGAGACATATGCATCATGCATTTTTACTCCCTAAAAAAGGAAAATGGGACTAACGAAAACGAGAAACAATGAACATATCATTGCTTCAACCCACCAAGCTCCACTGATATTTTTTCGAATTAGTGACCAGTAGAGCAGTGGCATAGGAAGGAAGAAACTCCAATAATATTAATGCCCAATCTCAAAAGGAATTTTATGGGGAAAGAGCATTTTTTAATAAGCCGAAAGTATCCCTGTTGGCAAAGCTAATTACTTTTTGACTCCCTGAAAAAATCATTTGACCTCAAAGTAGGGAACGAAATCTGATTAGAGCCCTGCTTGTACCCCTGACATGAAGAGTGAAATGACAAACATAATAAAGTGTACAGTTCTGCCCACCCTTCTACAGCACAGCCTAGATAAAAGTATGCAAGATTCTTACTGAGGTTTATTGGGGAGCCCTGTTGAAGAAAATCACACATATATGCCTGTTAAGTTAATTGCATCAGTTCATCAGAGATGCAAGTGATTGAGTGCCTTCTTCTGTAACTATGGATCCCTCTTCTGTAATTATTTGTGATCCGTTAAATAGATGAAGGGAGAGGCTAGAGACTGCACACACAGAACACATGGTTATATTGAAAAGCCCTCGGCAGTTGAGCATAGAAAGAAAAAGAAGGTGCTGTTCCCTAGATGGGTACTACAATTTCCTTTCCTTTATCAAACACGCACCACATTTCCGAAACAACTGACTTGGTCTTTGAAATGTGTTGCTTTGTTCATCACCCGCAAGGAGTGTTGCTTCGACCCATACTCTTCCCCAGCCCCTGTGGTTGCCTCCAATACTAGTTGATAGAGCACTGTAAAAAGTGAGGGATTGGAGCAGTAAACACTCACTGGGATATTTGCAGACCCACAATACTTTGCAAGAAAGGCATATTTAAATGAATCAACATATGATGTGCATTTTAAGAATGTCGTGAATCTGCATGTACACAATTATTTTGCAGTGCATACAAGATTGTTTGCAACATACCCCAACCTTACATAATTGTGTAGGATTGTGCTCAGTGAAACTGTTATTGTACAGATGTGAATTACCATATCATTTCTGAAGGCCTATGCCCAAAGGAACTCGGAACACTTGGAAACTATGCAGATTGTGCGAAAAGCATTCTCCTGTCTGAATATCCGGTGCCTGATACTATGGACGAGTAATCCCAGGCATAGTCCATACCCATTATCCCTTGTGGGCTAAGTAAATAATATTACAATTTTGTTCTCTACTTATAGGTTAATGTTAGTAATGCTAAAGTAGGAGACACTGAGCATCACATTTGTCTTTTCTAAATCTTTAGAGGGCAAATAAATATTTGAGTTTTATACTGCGTTAACAAGGGGGCCGCTTCAAAGCACTTGTGTGACATGTACAAAGAAGAGGAAGTATGGGATTTGGTTACACATCCAAGTAGCTTGCTTACAGTCAGTAGCTGATATTTGAGCTCGTAGTTAGATTATATAGTCTGGGTGAAGCCTTTGGTAAGGCACGAGTAACAGAAATTCTGGCACGTGAACGTTATTCATGTTACAACAAACATAAAACAAGTTGATGTAGGTACACGTCTGCTAACCTTTCGCAGAGCCAAGAGAGGAAGAGTCAAGGTTGTTCGGTCGTATCGCAATGTACTCTGGGGCAGAAGTTCGAGTCATACAGTAAAAGTATGGTAGAGTCAGGTCAGGTTTAGGAGTCATGGGTGGGGAGGGGAAAATTGTTGGTTAATGTGTGCAGGCATACCTTGGTTAGATTCTTCTGTTCATGCAGCCAGTTTTTCATATTAGTTTTTAACCTCTTGTTTTGTATTTTGCTGTTGGGGAGTTCAGGTGCATAGTAGTGTAATGCAAACTAGCAGAAAATCAAGAATAGTTGCTTATTTTTAGAGAAAGAACATTTCAGTTAATTGCTCCGGCTTCTGCCTTATTACATACTTTTGAATAGGTGAGAATTGTCTGTGTGCGCTGCTAAAAATCTTCTGAGCAGCACCCAGAAGGAAGCCAGGCAAGCACACATGCGCACAGCTTAGAGGGAACATTGCTCACCCGTGCCATCAACTCTGTGGCCCCTCTTACTCAGAGGAAAGCTAAAACGGTTTTGCATTATAACTCATGGTCCTCACCCAAACTTTAAAATCTCTGCCTCCTGAAAGCTACCTTCACTCTGACAGCCAGCAAAGTCCAGCTCTAGGGCATCGTTCGCCATAATGCGCAAACTTGACTCACTGGTGTCCATACCAACAAACTGCACACAGGATAGTACCTGGTGCATCAATATCCAGAATGCCCTACTGCACAAAATTAACACACTCTAAATTAAGATCAAAAGCAAAAAAAACTGCTACAGAACTTTTGCACCAGGCGCCTCTCCCACAGGACCCCGAGCCTCCACTCTCAACGTCCTCCTTTTCTGCTTTAAATCTATCTCTGACTCAGAGGTCATCCAAATCATCAACGGTCTCAAACCTTCCCACTGCCAGGGAGACATGTACCCAGCAGCAGTCATTAAGGGCTGTGCTGAAACACTTGCACCATTCTTTGCAGCCCTTATCAATTCCTCGTTCTCCTCATGCTCCATACCCTCCAGCCTCAAGGATACATGGGTCCTCCCGCTACTAAAAAAAACACTGTGGACCCTAACATTCCCACCAACTACTGTCTTATCACCACCATCCCCTTTCTGCTAAAAATCCTAGACCCGGCTGTATAGCTGCAGATCCAGAGCTTCCTGGAAAGCCACAATCTCCTGGGCCTGTGCCAATCTAGCTTCCGTCCCGGTGATGGCACTAAATCTGCCCTTTTGTACTTAAAGATACAACTAGATGAGATTAAAGATGTTGTCAAATCAGCCCTCCTCCTGCTGTTAGACTTGCCTGCAGCCTGTGACCTTGTGGATCACCAAATCCTATAGTGACACCTGGCCACAGTGGCTCACTTCTCTCCAGACGCCATCTCCTGGATCTCATCCTTCTTGTCCGAGATAACCATGAGCGTGTTCTCATCCAGTGCCGCAGCCCACCCGGCCCCCGTAACATGCAGCATCCCACAAGGTTTGTGTGTTCACCTGATGCTCTACAACATAGTCACAAAGCCACTATTTGACTTGCTTGATGACAAAGGAATTATCTACATGAACTACGCAAATGACACGCAGATCCTGCTTCCCCTCACTGGAAGTTAGGAAGTTATGCCACTAACTCTCCCAATCTTCTCTCAAACATTCACACAATCTATTGTTTGGATGGTCTCCCACCATCTCTGTCTTAATAACAAAAAGACAGTTATCCCAGTGGTTGGGTCGCACACTTCCCTCAACAAGCTTACCCCATCCTACGAATTGTTCATCCTTGAGTGCATCACCATCCAGGTCTCGAGCTGTGTGAAGACCTTGGGTGTCTACCTGGATGCTACTCTATCCCTCGCAAGTCAGGTCAATGCAATAGCCTTTTCTGCACCCCATACTTCCAAACTAATCAAAACTTGCAGACCCTTCCTAACCTCGGAAAACTGTCATCATTGCCAGACCCCTCATAGGCATGAGACTGGACTACTGAAATGCTCTATTTGCAGGGACTTCTTCACATAATATACAAAACTGCAAATCATTCAGAATAACAACCCCTCAGAGTGGCTCTCAACATGCCAAAGCACGCGCATATTACTGCTGCAAGAAGAAGGCTAATTGGTTCCCTATCCAGGAGCGCATCATCTTTAAATCCCTAGCAATCACGCACAGGCGTCCCTCTAACACAGAACCAAGGTACCTTTCCCAAACATTCTCCAAATATCAATCCACCAGCCCACCTACTCTGCGTACTCCCACAAGCGGACTATTTCCAGATTCATGAGAAAGAAATCTGGTGTGCCGAGCTTCCGGTAACTGCCTCCAAGAACTGGACTGCTTTTCCTCTGCATCTGAGATCTGAACAATCATACTGGACCTTCAGGAAGCATCTCAAGACCTTACTCTTCTCCCCTAACATGTAACTCGCCCGAACCACTTTTCTTCCAAATCTCCTTGTCGTGTTTTGAATTGCCTTACTTTTAGCCCACTGTTTTCTATAAGGGTCTGTTATGCTTGTAACCTGTCTACTTAACTTGTTACCAGCGCCTTGATGCCTCCGTGTTTAGTGCGCTTAACACATGCACATAAATAAATACATAAATAAATAAATAAATAAATGTCTCTAACCCGTAACACTTTCAATGACCATTTAATGATGATGTCTGGATCAAAGGGGTCCACGAGGACTTCATACCTTACTCTACTGCAAATAATTTCCAAAAGAGGATTGGCACAGTGAACCATTTTTATACTACGGACCTTCCATATCTGTCCTGGAAAGAATATACATCTTTTTTAGTGATTTTTTTAGGCCTATGATGAAAAATTGAATGTTTTAAGAATATTATTTTCTCGTACATTGCAAGCTGCAACGTGTTCAATAAACTTCCAAATACGGAGCGAAAATAATAATGATAAAATAAAGGACCGTCATCCTAGAACACATGGGGGCGCATGCCCCGTTTTCAGCTCAGGATGTTGCTTCAACACCCCATGAATCAGCTCCCACAGGCCGCCCTTGATTGCATGCGCCGTGTCTCTTAGCAGCTTAGCTTGCCAGATCCAGCCCACATCTGCACATGGCACACAGGACGTGCAGCTTTGTGGCACCATCATTAAGAGATATATCATGCCGCAAGAGTATCTACCAGCGGGGAAATAGCTGGGCCGGCGCAGATGTGTGCAGGGCACCTTCCTTACCGCAAACGGCCCCCCGCGGAGCGCTTAACGGGATTTATACAGTGGCTGGACACATGCAAGGGGGCGCTCAACCCGCAGTCACGGAATGAATGAAGCCGATCAAATGCTACAACGAGCAATAGACTCTGCTGTCCTCTGTGGGCTGTTTTAGATTAACAAAACATTGCGCGCCATTTTGTGTGTTTCTAGGGCTCATTCACATAGCATTGCTGGGGATATGTTAAAGGAACACTTCAGTGCAGCACCACCACGCTAGCAGCTTCAGTTAAAACATGAAACCTAAACCGGGTATTTTTTTTTAATGTTTATTAAAAAAATGCTGCTAAAATGAATGGTCTTTACAGATGCCACTCAATGCAAATGTTGTTCTCAATACACAGAGTGTATTCAGTAGGAAAGAAACAACAACTTTTACAATTCCACCTCAGATGGTAGGTGGGGAAAGTCGTATCTTAATATAGGACCAAATGACACGTGCGGCATTAACATTAAAACATATGCATTAAAACCTATGCATGGCGCTCATTATGAGTATGGCAGAGGAGGGGAAACGTTGGCGGTAATGGAATTACTGCCACTTTTCCCGCTGCAACATACTACTAGTATGGCCCTGTAGTGGGGGATTTACCTCCAGCATGCGCTTTTTGTTCCCTAAAAAAAAAGCGCTCCTGAATCAGCAGACAGACATTTGAATTCCAAAATGGCTTCTGGAGTTAAAATAAACTTAGCCACCTCTTCCTCCCAACTTCACTCTGACTCACAGGAAGCTGGGACCCACAGTCAAACCCAGAAACCAAAACAGCAGATCCTTAAGTAGAGTTTCACCCAAGGACAAAAAAGTTGTTGGTGGTGAAAGTTTCAAAGAAGAGGAGGCAACCTCAGAAGAAGGTAATGTTCAACTTTTGGAGGGAATTTAGGGAACCACAGAAGGTGGTCATGAGAGTTTGCCGGGAGAAGAAATAACATCAGATGTTTAGTGGAGAGAGTTTAGAGGAAGAGGAAGAAACATCAGGTGAGTGGGAGATAATAAGTGAATGAGGCAATGCCGACACTAAGAGCAGGAAGGTTCGAGGAGGCCAGGTTGGCCCAAGGCAGGTGCAAGAGGCCGGAGGAGACAACACCCAGGCAGGGAGTCAGAAGGAGTCTGCGGACTGCCTGGAAGGCGTAGGAGGGACTTGGGGAAATCGTGGAAGGTCCTGGCTCCAATGTTAAGTCTTCCAGAGTTTTGAGCACTGCTGAGAGTTGGTGGAGGCAACATGCAGGGATTTCACTTAAGGGTCATAAGGGACCAACCCAAACTTGAGAACTTGTTGAACACCATTTTGTTAGATAGTCATGAGTATGCCACACAGGAAACCCGTTTCTAAAACGTTTGCTTAGAAGCAGTGACCACCCTGTGATGAGAGGAGTGAGAAAACTGGATCTGGCTATCTGGAGTACCCTTTCATTAGAGATGTTGGTTTTCCTGTGTACTCTGATAAATTAAACACTAAAATAACCTCTCATGTGTACAGTCCTCTGTGCATCCCTCTTGGCAACCATGACATACAGTTTGATTCATGGGATTTCAAAAAGACTGCAATGGCAGACTGCCCCACCCATAAGTTAAGGGTGCAGTACACTGAAAATTTCTGATAATGTGGACTATCCTGTGAAGGGTTGATCCCCGGTCTCTTCCAGACTGAGGCTGAAACTTCCAGAAGGACAAAGGGATGCATTACCCTTAAATATTGCCTAGAATCCATGTATGGGGTAGTCAGGGGCCATCATTGTTAATCAATCCTTTTCAGGGAAGGTTAAAGTCTACTTCTTCAATCACAGCTCTGAGAAAGTTTTGGTTAGAGACTGGGCCCCTGTTTCCCAATTAATTTGCAACAATATTCTACCATTGTGCAAGAGGATCATCTGGGCAACGGTCTTCAGAGAGTAGGAGTGGGATGCCGGATGACGAGATGTGGTATTGCTCCCCTTGCAAACCCTTTACCCCATCCTACCAGGTAGGATATGTGGGAACCTTACCCCCACCCCCCCGCTTTCCCTTCTCCAGCACTTTCACACAGACATCCCGCTCTGGGAGAAAACAGACTCACACCCAAGCAGTGCACCTGACATGTCCTGCTACTCTGGTCAGGCGAAGCCAGGCAATTATTGGGCTATCCGACGCTTGAGGCAGAAACAAGAACAGACTTTTCAGGAGGGATTGTGCCCTTGAAATGTAGATGTCCACACAAGACGGGAATAAAAATAAAAATAATTTTGGAAGCCCAATGCATATTAAGGCCTGGATTTGAAAAAGGCAATGTCAAAAAGCCGAAACACGTGTCATCCTGGAAGGGCTGAAAACTCAAAAAAACAAAAATAAAAAGAGAAATTCTGTGGACACGCATTTGACTTGGAACTGTATTGATTTTAAGAATGGGTACAGTGAAACTTAAACAATTTACCTTGGCGTAAAAAAGTGCAGGCACACCCAATTCTGTTTCAATTATTGACAAACATTCACACCCGACTTCCATTAAACCTCTCCACACATATAAAAGGCAGAGCCCAAAACACACTCTTAAGCGAGGCAAAGCACATGAAGGAACAGCAGTTTTGAGTCAGCAGCTGAACGAGGGGAGAAAGACGGCAAACCCAAAAGGGCTCGTAAGAAGGGAAATACCCATGATCTTTTCGGCAAGATGCCATTACTTTCAAGAAACCTTCAAGGCAGAAAGCGTAAGTCCAGGAAACCAGACTGAAGAATCCTGCACTGTGTGTCAAAGATATTGAGGGCCCTCCCGAGTAACTGACCAAGGCGGGGAGGAGCAGCAGCAGCCACCGTAGTATTGTCCTTGGCTCCAAGAACAAAGAAGCGCCAGAGTGATCAACACAGCGAGTGAGCTGGGGAGAACGATGCAAGACCAGTCTGTGTTGCAAGCGGCAACATTGTATAACGAGTGCTGGAAGGAACATTGTTGAACGCGTGTGATGAAAGATGTCAGTAAAGCCGAACTGCTGATGAATGTTTGAATTTTAGAAGGCAAGATACAATACCGTTGACAGAGTGGTCTGGGACCTTGAATGTGCTCAATCAAAGTTCTCCATAAGGTATCTCGCCAAGAGAAATGAAAATGGAAGATTGATGAAAACAATTGTGTGAAGTGAAACAAAATGCTCCTGCAATGGTTTAAGCTAAACCCATTGTACATTTAAAAGTCTTTGATTTGGTGAAACGAGGATCCGAGTCCGAATGAGGGTAGTCCATGGTCTGAGCCCGAATGACAGAGACCAACAGTAAACATTGAGATATCAAGAAAATCCTAGCCCGAAGAAGGGAGATCCATGGTCCAAGCCTGAACAAGGGAAACCAAATGTGAACACTGTGATTAAAGGAGGTCTAAGCCTGAAGAGTGAGACCCATGATGAACATTGAAAGCAAGAACTTGCACATGTAAAATCCTGATACGAATGGAAGTTTGAGACTCTGTTTGTTATGACAGACCCTCTGCAGTAAGAGACTGTTATTGGAAAAGAGGCTTTGGCAGAAGGCCCTGATGTCTGTGCTTTGACCTGTATCCTCGTGAACGAGAAGCCAGAGTTTTTGCAAAGCTCCAACGTTGCACCTTGCCCCATGCTGAAAACATGGGGAAGGGAAGCCAACTGCCCAACCATCCTGAAATATTATTTCTTTAACACTTTTCTTTTTGCATACGCCATTGTACCACGCCGTTTTGTATTTAGAAGGATTGGCAATAGGTTTATTAGTACAGGCCATTTTATTTGACAGATACTTTACTAGGACTCCGTTGTTATTATTTGATGGTCGTAGCTTGCTCCCATCCTTAGATTTAGATTTAGATAGGCGTTCAACCAACCCATATGGAGTTCAATAAACACCCTTGAGCTGTGATCACCTGTGTCTGTCTTCACTGTTTGGTACCATGCTTTCCTTGCAGCTTTCATGAGAGTGATTAAGCAGTAGCACATGTTATGCTATGGTTATGTGAGGGAAAAATATATTTTCATTTAAAAGATTGTTTCTCACTTACATTGGAAGGTGTGAAACAAATCGAGCTGCATAGGAAACCCTAGTATCAACCAAGCAGAATAACTTTACCCTTCACAAATATTGCAGCTGTGTATGTTCTTTGTAGTAGGATATCAAGGTTTTTCCTGTGACCCTATATGTGTGACTTTATACTGTATTAGAGTTCCAGAAGTGTTTGAATATGGTTCTAAATCTGAGAGGGCTTATGAGACAGTGCACCTGATGTATTCTAACTTGGTTATGATGTTTGACAGTGTTCTTTTTTTTATTTGTGGAGATTTCTGGATTCTGCCAGGTTACAGAGAAAGTTAAATTCAACAGGTAAGTTTGCAGTGAACATTTCATCTCTTGGGAAGTGGTTTGGAAATTGTACTCTGAAGTTATGGATAGAGTATGGAAGGTATTATTAAAGTATTTTGGCGTTTCAGGCTAAATACCCCAGGTAAATGGTTTCTGAGAAATTATGAAGCAAAGCAAAGAAGGTGAATTCATAGTGGCTAAGGCCTCATAGTTTGCATTTCAGCTTTTCTGCAGTAATCCATCAAATGTGTTTGCCTCTTTTTATATAGGTATGACCTTGCAAATCACATGGTTTTGGCATTTAATTTTATTAATATGTACATGCTTTATCATGAATTGTTAAGTTATGAAAGAAATGGTTACTGTGGCGTGTAATATTAGCTCATGTTTCATTTAGGCTTATCATCCATAAAATGTACTGTGCCAACCACAGATATATCACAACCCGACAAACGCAGTGCCCACCTAGTGAAACTCTACTTGGCTCATCTTATTTACGCTATAGGAACTGCTCAATACCATACCACATTACTCAAGCACTTAGAGCAGAGGTGTACATGGTGCATTTTTTATGCTGCAGTTATTCTACTCTCATCTAATTGTTGCACTATATAGCTAAGCTATGTACAGTTTCTTCACTAACAAATTATGTGAAATTGAGTAAACATTTTGTTCACACATTTGAAAGTAAATTCCATCATTGTATTGTATGTAGAACGTTATGGGTATTATAATGCTCTGCACCAATACATGCACAAGTCTAAGCTGTGTGGTAGACCAAACATGTTGGTAATTATTTATAAATAATAATCAGCAACCATATTTGGTAGTTTCACTGTGTGCTTTGGAAGGGCAGTAACGTATTTGGGTTTCATGCTATATAATTACATATGTTGTTACACAATGTACAGATATAGGAAAATGTAAAATGAATGGGGGTGCATAGTAATATGTATCATTAAACAAACAGCATACCTTTACCTTTAGGAGTGGTTTGGGAATTGTAATCTGAAGATATGGTTACAGTATGACAGGTATTACTGAATAAATGTTCACTGAAATGGGGGCAGGGGGATTATTGAGGATGTTCGCTAGGGTAGCTTTCTTAGGCTGCCCAGGGCACTTGGCCATTCAAACCCTAGAGGGAGTGGGGATGGGCAGTTGAGGAAGGACATACGTGATATGATATGGCATTTATAACGCGCCTATACACAAGTGTCTCAAGGCGCGATGAGGCAAGGGAGGGGAAACAGAGGGAAGACAGACAACGATCCTACTAGGCCAGGTTTCATATAGATCGCGCAAGTGCATGGGAGGGGCACGTGGGAAAGTGTGGGGGAAGGGGAGGGGACAGTGCAGTATATAATAGAATAAATAACAGTAAGTAAAAGTACAGCCAGCAGGTGGCAAGTGCAGGGGTAAGTGCAGATAAAAGGTGTCAGGTGCTGGTAGTGGGATTGTAGGGATACAGAAACAGTCTACAAGTGCAGGGGTTGCCGGGAAGGCAGTGCAGATCTGCGACTGGTGGTGGATAGGACCTGGGCCAGAGATCACAAGGTGGCCAGGCAACCAGCGCAGTTTCATTTTCGGTCAGAAAGTCAGCAGGGCAGAGGAGGAGAAAAAGCAGAAGCAATGAGAAAGGTTTTGAGGTGCTTCCGGAACCTGAGATGACTCTCCTCAATTTTCAGGGAGGCAGGGAGGCTGTTCCAGAAGGAGGCCCCAGCCGAAGAAAGAGATCTTCCACCAACTCGTTGCTTGGAGAAGCGACTGACCCTGAGGGAGTTGGAGGAGGATGAGAGAAGAGCTCGAGATGGAAGATATTTAGGAAGAGAGAGTTGGAGGTATTGAGGCCCCAGGCCCCAGAAGGCCTTGTGGACAATGCAGAGGGTTTTGAACTTAATCCTCGCAGTCACTGGGAGCCAGTGGAGAGATTTCAGTCCTGGAGAAATACCAAGCCTGGGCTTGGGGCCAAGGACAAGTCTCGCAGTCCTGTTCTGGATGAGTTGCAGAGGGCAGAGGATAGAAGCAGGCAGATTTAGAAAGAGGCTGTTGTAGTAGTCCAGCATGGAGAGAACCAAAGCCCTGGAGACAGTGAGCTTCTGGGGGAAGGAGAGCAAAGGAAGAATACCTCTGAAGAGGTGCAGCTGGTAGTGTGACTTCTTGGAGTCATCAGAGATGTGAGGAGAGAAGGAGAGTGTGGAGTCGAAGATGACCCTGAGGTTCTTAGCCTCGCAGGTGGGAGCACGAAGAGGGCCAAGAGAGGCCGGTCAAAGAGAGGCAGGAAAGGTGGGAGCAAGTGTGCATATGAGGAGAATATCGGTCTTGCCGGCATTAAAGCAGAGATCGTTGGTGGCGCACCACTCCTGGATGGTGGACAGACAGTCGGAGATCAGAGAGGGAGAAGAGGTGGCTGAGGGTAGCCTGAAAATGAGCTGAGTGTCATCCAGATAGCACTGGAAGTTGGGCAGAGTGCAGCAATGTGGTAGGCAAGAAATGCCAGTTATTGGTTGAACAGCCAGGGAGAGAGGTTAGACCCTTGGGGAACACCACAGGTAGAGATAGAGATGGAGGAGAGGAAGGACCCAAGTTGAACCTGGGAGGGTCGATCAGAGAGGAAAGAAGTCAGCCACGCCAGGGCCTGACCTGTGATACCCAGGGTTTCGTGGAGACGGTTAAGCAGGATGGCATGGTTGACCATGTCAAAGGCAGAGGAGAGATCAAGAAGGATGAGGACACAGGGGGTGTTGGAATCAAGGTTGGAGAGCAGGTCTTCACGGATGCTCAGGAGAGCAGTTTCCGTGCTTCTAGCAGCTCTGAAGCCAGACTGATGATCATGGAGACAGCCAACAGATTCCGTGTGAAGATTGAGCTGGGAGATGGCTAGCTTTTCCAAGAGTTTGCCCAGGAAAGGAGTGATGGAGATTGGACGATAGTTAGCCGGCAGGACGGGTCGACAGAGGGTTTCTTAAGAAGAGGATGCACAAGGGAGTGCTTCAGGGGGGAAGGGAAGACTCCATTGGCGAAGGAATGGTTGCAGAAGTCGGCCAGAGCAGGAGCCAGGGAGTCAATATGGTCCTTGATGGTTTTGGAGGAACAGGGATGGACCTGTTTTGATGAGACTTTCATAGATCGGACTTGTCTAGAAACCTCCTCACGGGGAGAACAGGGAAAAGGCACAGAAGGAGGGAGGAGAGGTAGCTGAAGAAGAACCAGAGGAAGAGCAGGGAGTAGGGATTGAGGGGGAGAGGAGGAGAGAGAGGACAGGATTTCCTGAGTTTTAGAGATGAAGTGAGATGCCAGTGCCGTGCAGAGGGCCTGTGAAGGGACAGGAGACGTAGAGACTGCAGCAGGATTGTCCAGTTCCTTGCAGATTTTAAAGAGTTCAGCCGAGTTGTTAGATGCCGCAAAGACATGGGCTTGGATGTGAGCTCTCTTCTTGTTGGGGACAGACAGCCGGTATTGCCTTTGGAGTAGGTGGCAGGCCAGTTTGTCAGAGGATGTACATGAAGCATGCCATTTCCTCTCAGCCACCCTGCACTTGCATTTAAGGGTGACGAGGTCAGAGTCATACCAGGAGTTGCATTTGGCTTTGGGTTTCAAGCAGATCCTCATGACAGGGGCAAGAACATCAAGATTATCAGATATAGCAGAGTGGAGAATGGAAAGGGTTGTGTTAGGGTGTGAGTCAGCCAAAGGGGGAGAAGTGAGAAAGTGGTGATGAAAGCCTCAACCGACATGCGCTTCATGGGTCGGATGACCGAGAAGATGGGTGGTAGTGATGGAGTTGGCTTGGCCGGAGGGGTAGAAAGGGTGAGCTGGGAGAAGAGGAGAAAGTGATCGCACCAGGAGAGAGGAGCAGTGAGAGGGATAGAAAGGGGAAGGTCTGAGGAGATCAGAGCATCCAGAGTGTGCCCTGCAGAGTGAGTCGGGTCAGAGGGGAGAACAGCGAGTGAGAGAGTTGCAAAGGTTGCAAAAGAGTCCGTAGGCAGGCCAGGAAGCATCCAGGTGGATGTTGAAGTCTCCAAGAAGGATGAGTTGAGTGGTTGAGACCAGGAGGGAAGAGGAGAGGTCTGGCCACTCAGAGAGGAAGGAGGAGAGCTGACCAGGTGGCTGATAGATAGCCACAGTAAGGGAATGGCTAGGAGGGAGAGAGAGCCTGCATATAAGGCATTCGAAAGATGAGTATGCCTGCGTAGGAATGAGAGAGGCAGGAATCCACCCGGGGAAGATCCAGGCTACGCCCTCTCCGGAACGGTTAGACCTGGATGCGGAGAGGATCTTGTAGCCATCAGGCAGGAGAGTCACAAAGTTTGTGACAGAGCTGGCCGTGAACCAAGTCTCGGTGAGACCGAGGACATCAAGGTCAAGTTCCTCCATAAAGCGGCAGATGTCGAAGGAGTGTTTGGCAGCTGAGCGAGAGTTAAGAGTGGCAATATGGAGATGGTTCCGGGGAGTGGTACTAATCAGAGGTACACCCTGCAGAGGTGTAGAAGAAGCCCGGGGGGGCAGAAGGGGAAGGAGGAGAGGGAAAGGTAGTCAAGGAGGCAGTAGCAGGGGGAGGGTGACATGTTTTGTTGAGTAGCAGAAGAAGTGATTAGTTTGTAGGTGAAATGCAGGATAGCGGGTCAGGCCATTGGCCCTATGATGTCTGAACAGGTGCAAACAGGTGAGGTGCTTGTCTTCGCACGTCCTTTGATGAGGGCGCCTAAGGAGGACTGATTATACGGGTGGTGGGAGGAGCAAGTGTATGGCAGGGCCCATTCATGTGACCAGCAGACTACTCAATGCTGTGTGCCTGGAGCTGGTCTACAGTCCTTAAGTAGAGGCTTGTAAGGTGTCAAAACTGGGGCTAGGTGGAGCAATTGAATGGCAGTGCATTACCTTGCAGCTCTCGTCCCTTATGACCTTCCTCATGAATTGAAGACACACAAGAGATGAATTAATGGTAGGTTGGTTCATCAACCCAAAGATGTGTAACTGATTATCTTGCAACATCTTTATGAATGTGAATTAACAGGTTATGCTAATGCATGCCATGTTTACTGTGCTCAGGACTAAGATGCCCACTTTGCACCTTCAGTTTATAGTGATCAATGAATGTAGAGAGAGAAGACCATGTGCCCTTATTTCAAATTTCTGGTGAAGGCATGCCTTTTGTCTAAAAGGCTGACATATCTCTTGTATATTAGCCTCATATGATTGGAGATAGGGTGTGAAGGATTGTATGTAGTGTAGATAAGTTGAGCAAATTATAGTTTCAATGGGTGGCAACTGAGTTTCTCAGTTTGTGATGTATTTGTGTTTGCATAGTACATTTTCAAGATGCTAGGCATGAATGAAACCTGAGCTAATTGTGTATATTATAGTGACCATTTGCTTCGCAGCCTAACAATTCATGATAAGGGATGCATATATGAAGTGAAAGATATGCACCAACTATGGGATTTGCCAGGTCATCTCTATAGAAAAAGAAGCAAGGACATATTAGTAACTCTCTTCGTGTCACATTTATCGAAGTGTTTGAATGTGTATTTTATTTATAATGCACTGAGATAAGGGCCCATGAGCATAGCAGTGCCGACAGATGTACATCAAACAACAAAGATAAAAATCAGAAACTTGTTTTCAGACAGAACATCAGATCAATGGAAAGGACAAACGTCATTGAAACAGAAAGGTTTTAAGTCTTCGTTTAAACAACCGCAGGGAAATGCAAGACCTTAGATCCAAGGGCAGGGAAGTCCAGAGGCATGGGCTGCCATTGTGAAGAACCCTTTCAGAATTATGGAGAGCTTAGCTTTAGGGGTTAGCAAGAGACTGGAGTCATTGGATCTCAAGACCTGCTTGGCTGTAAACAAACTTAGTAACGAAGAAAGATATATCAGACTCTTTCTGAAGAGGCACACATGTGCCATGCACAAAGTTAGACATGTAATTCTTTTCCCGCCAGCCAGTGCAGGGATCTTCTGGTCAGGAGATATGATTATTTTTATGCATACAACGGAGAATGTGAACTGCATTATTGTGGACCACCTGAAGCAGATTCAGTTCACTCAGCCCGAGCCCTTGCGGTAGCCTGGAGCCATAGTCCAAGTGCAAGCCAATAATGGCACAAGCCACAGTAACACAGCTTTTCTCAGTGAGGAAGGGATGAATCAAGGCTAGGAGCCTCAGGTTTTAGGAGGAGCAAGGAGCAAGAAACTAAGTGTTCAACATGAGCTTTCATGCTCAATTCTGGATCTAAGATGACACCCAAGGTCTTAACCTTAGGTAGAGAATTCAGAGAACACTCCGCTACCTTAAAAGACTGGAACGTAGGGTCTAACCTACGCCATGTTCAAAGCCAACCCGTTATACAGCAGCCATCTGTGAATGAGGTCATAGGCAGCATTGATGGTTAAGAAATCATATGCGTGGTCACCGGTGAGGGAAAAGAGACACTGAGTGTCATCTGCATAGTTTGCGTATGTTATTCCTTCTGAGTCCAGGATAGCAAACATAGGCCTGGTGAAGATCTCAAACAGTTTAGGGGATATACAAGAGCCCTGTGGCATCCTACACAGGAGCACAAAGCCCTCTGCAGTCACATTCTCACTCTACACCCCAGCCAAACAATCAGAAAGGAATGACAAGACCCAGCCAAAGGCTTCCTTAGAGAAGGAATTAGATTCCTGAAGCCTGGCGACTAGAGTGGCATGATCAACAAAGTCAAAAGCAGTTGTAAGGTCCAGAAGCGTCAGGAGAGAGGATTGGCCCTTATCCATAGACCTCATGATATTAATCAAGGAAGGCTCAGTGCTATGGTGCCTTCTGAACCCTCACTGTTTGAGCCCCAATATGTTATACTTGCTCAAATGATCCTGGATTTGTTGCTCTGCAACCTCATCTAGAATTGTGAGCAAAAAAGGCCTCTTAGTTATGGGGCATTAGTTCCCAGCCGCTGTGGGATATAGGGACAGCTTTGTCAGGGGCAGTCCAGGCTTGTTTTATGGATGCAGGGGCTATACATTCTTTAAAAGAGCACTTTAGTGATCAATGGAGCAAGTATACTGGCGCATGATTTCACAATAGCAGCAGGGCATTGATCACCCTTGAATTTGGTTGGTTTCAGTGTGCCTAGAGTGTCCAGGATCACTGTTTCAATTACTTCAGCAAAGACAAAAGGTGGGTTACGCACCAACCACTTTATGTTCCCACTAGGCTAAGCTTTGGACATAAGGGATAGCTTGGCTGCATTGTCAGTCTTGATGTCTTCCACTTTACAGTGCATGGAGTTCTGAATGTGCTGACACCATTTTTGGTTTTTTATTAATGAGCGAGGAAGGTGGACATGGATCCTCCAATTCCCTTAAGATTTAAAACAACTCTTTTGGGCTAGAAGCTTCATTTATCATTTTCTTGTGGGACTGCTCATTAGCCTCAAAATGTGCCTTTTTGTGATTCCTCCCCTGCCCCCTTATCCACTGAAGGAGATTTTTGCCATTGCTTAAAAGCTTTGTCTTTTATACCTTTCAATGTGTGTATGTCTGCAGAATAATATTCCTTCGAGGTCTCGGTTTTAACCATTCTCTGTTTGAGAGGTGCCAAAGAACTCACTGCCAAAAGCATCATGTCATCATAGGCGGTTCCTAATTTGGCTTCTGAATCCAGGCTGTCGAGTTTACTTACTACCGGGGTAAAAAAAGGATGTAATGCCTGCAGAGTTAGTTCACACAAGTTTTGACGTATGGTCTTTTCTGGTATACTGCTCTTCTTTTATTAGGGGCATTATTTTAGGTAGCTGAAAGAAAAAAAACAAATGATCAGACCAAGGACAGAGTTTAAATCTAATGTTGTCCACTAATGAACCATAGGAGGCCACCCAATCCAAAGTCCTGTCTGCAATGTGTGTAGGATGCCGGATGCGTTGCTCAAAAGTCGATTCTTCCAGCGAGGTCTGAACAGACTGGGCCAGAGGATCCTTAGCGTCATTAAACCCCTTATTAAGGTCTCCTAATACAAGGACCCTGGATTGGGGTTTTAAGAGCGGGAGAGATCCTTCCGTTAAACTGGGTCAGAAAATCTGGCATACACTGGGGCAGACAGTAAAGAAGGAAAATATTTAGGGGGTAATTCATGGATTATTTGCACCGAAAAAAACATGATTTGTGCGCCATTCTGCCCGCAAATCCACATTTGTTAAACAGGGATTTGCGGGCAGAATGGCGCGCAAATCACGTTTTTTTTCGGCGCATATAATCCATGAATTACCCCCTTGGTGTGGTGTTAGGGTTTAGCAGCATTTTAACTGGCAGTGTTTCGCAACCACCAATACCCACAGAGTCAAATCTATGTATGTTAAGATATTTATGAAAAAATGAGAGCAACTCCTCCTCCCGTCACCACTGGTCTATCTGCTCACAGAATTGTATAGTCCAGGGGAATAGCTAATGTCAGAGATGGCAATGACGCATCATGTAATCACAATTCAGTCAGGGCACATAAATCAATTTCATACTCAAGAATAAGGTCTGCCACTTCAGTGTAATGCTTTAATAGAGATCTAGTGTTCAGTATTACTAATTTGAGATCGGTTTTCTGCAGATTTTGGTCAGGGGACTCAGTGCTTCCAATAGCGCTAGCATTCGGTTCTTCAGAAATGTCAGCGAAAGACGAAAGATTTTGGGTCGCATTCTCAGGGTCTAATTTACTGAAACCACTCAGAGAGTGAGGAAGATTTGAAAGTCCAAGGGGAACCAAGGTGTCTTTGACCTAACTGCAAGCACTCAGAGAGGGAGGAAGGTTTGAAAGTCCAAGTGGACCAAGGTCGCTTTAAGCGAACTGCAAGCACCTTGAGAATCCTTGATATCCTCGCAGATGTGGCACCATCTGAGAACAACTTATAGAGCAATACGCACTGATAGGTGTGTACTCTAATGATGCAAATGGTGTGCAGTCTGCTTAGGGGAATTTAAGGGGGGGTTGAAGCTAGTCAATTCCCCAATGTCCCTCGACGCCGAGGGATGTGCTGGTGACCCAGCTATGACATTGCAGTTACCAACATTTGTGGACAATGTAAGCAAAGTCTGCCCATTAGGTAGACTTAGACGGGGAGAAAGACTGACCTGTCTGTCCTCCAGAGAAACCTGTGTAGAGAAAGCATTTTTCACAGCAACAAAGTCACTGGCAGGGCTCAGGGCCAGGATTTCATATTTCCGCAATATGTCTGCCACTCGACTACTTCTTAAGGGAGATGGATGGCCAGATAAGAGAAAGAGTTAGGCACAGCCATCTGCTGCCTGTCACAAAACAGCAAAAACCGACCTCAGTTTACGCACCGGTGCTGACGTACCACTGAGGTATCTAAATTGCAGCTAGGCTGCTGGAAAATGTAGTTGTCAAGAGCTACACGCAAAGCATGGTCAGAATGTGCAACCTTCAATATATGATTTTCAAATCTAGATGTTACAAAAGTCACAAAGTATTTCAGCAAGCTCAGGCAATAGTAAATCATAGCACATCACATCATAATGTAGCTTTAAATATGACAAGTCTTATGTTGGAATGCTGCTGATAAATGCTAGCTTGGTTATGTTGTTGGAAAATATTCTTGTTTTATTTGTGGTAATTCATGGATTCTGCCATTTTACAAGGAAAGTTAATTTCAACTGAGTTGGCAATGAAAATTTCTTCTCTTGAGATGTGGTTTGGCAATTGTACTCTGAAGTTATGGCTAGAATATGCTAGTTATTATTAAAGTCTTTTGGCGTTTCAGGCAAAATATACCAGTTACATGGTTTCTGAGAAATGATGCAGCAAAGTGAAGAAGGTGAATTCATGGTGGCTAAGGGGCTAAAACCTCATAGTTTGTATTTCAGTTTTCTGCAGTAATCCATCAAATGTGTTTGCCTCTTCTTATATAGGTATGACCTTACATATCACATGGTGTATGCATATCTTTCTCTTGATATGTGCAAGCTTCATCATGAACTGTTAGGTTATGAAACAAATTGTTACTGTGGCGTATACGATTAGCTCACTTTTCATTGAGGCTTATCCAAAAATGGTATTGTGCCAATCACAGATATATCACAACCTGACAAATTCAGTGCCCACCTAGTGAAACTCTACTTTGCTCATCCTATTTATGCTAATTGAGCTGCTCAATACCATCCCATATTACTCAAGCACTAAGAGCAGAGGTCTACACAGGGCATTTTTTGTTTAATACAGCATTATTTCCAATCTCATCTAATTGTTGCATTATGTGGCTCAGCTATGTACAGTTTCTTCTTTAACAATAAATGTGAAATTGAGTCTAACATTTTGGTCACAGTTTTGAAAGTAGAATCCATCACTTTATTGTATGTAGAACAGTATGGGTACTATAGTGTTCTACATCAATGCATGCACAAGTCCAACCTGTGTGGTAGACAAAACAAAAGGTTGGTAGTAATTTATAAATAATAATTAGCAACCAAATTTGCTTGTTTCACAGTGTGCTTGGAAATGGTGTGCTTTGGAAGGGCAGGAACCTATCTGGGTTTCATGCTATGCAATCACATATGCTGTTACACAATGCACTAACTTGGTTTTGATGTTGGCAAATGTTCTTTTTATTATTTGTGGTAATTCATGGATTCTGCCATCTTACATGAAAAGTTAATTTTAATTGGTTAGTTTCCAGTGAACATTTCTTCTCTTTAGAAGTGGTTTGGGAATTATACTCTGACGTTATGGTTACAGTATGCCAGGTATTACTGAGGAAATGTTCACTGAAATGAGGTCAAGGGCATTATTGATGATGTTCACTAGGGTAGCTTTCCGGAGTCGCCCAGGGCACGTGGCCATTTAAACCCTAATGAGAGTGGGGATGGGCAGTGGATGGAGGACATACATGGTGATATGTTTTGTTGAGTAGCAGCGTTTAGTTTGTAGGTGAAATGCAGGATAGCGGGTCAGGCCTTTGGCCCTATGATTCCAAAACAGGTTCACATAGGTGAAGTGCTCGTCTTTGCATGTCCTTTGATGTGGACCCCTACGGAGGACCGATTAATTGGGTGGTGGGAGGAGCAAGTGTGTGGCAGGGTGCAGTCGTGTGACCAGCAGTCTACTCAATGCTGTGTGCCTGGAGCTGACCTACAGTCGTTAAGTAGAGGCTTGTAAGGTGTGAAAACTGGAGCTGGGTGGAGCAACTGACTGGCAATGCATTACCTTCCAACTGGACACATCAGAGATTAATGAATGGCAGGTTGCTACATCAAAACAAATATATATCACAGATTATCTTGCAACACCTTTATGTATGTGAATTAAACAAGCTATCCCAATGTATGATATGTTTATTATGCTCAGGACTAAGATACCCACTTTACATGTTCAGCTTATAGCGATGAATGAATGTAGTGGGAGAAGACCATGTGCCCTTCCTTTACATTTCTGACGTACCTCTTATAGATTAGCCTCATATGATTGGAGAAAGTGTGTGAAGGATTGCATGTAATGTAAATATGATGAGCAAAGTAGCATTTGATTGGATGGTAACTGTATTTCTCAGTTTGTGATGCATTTGTGGTTGGTACAGTACATTTTCAAGGTGCTAAGCCTGAATGAAACATGAGCTATTTGTGTAGATCACAGTAACCATTTCTTTTACAGCCTTAGAATTCATGAAAAGGGATGCACATTTGAAGTGAAAGATATGCACCACCTATGGGAATTGACAGGTCATACCTATAATAAAAGAAGCAAGGGCATTTGAAATGGCAAATGTATTTTTCTCACACATATCCACAGTTTAACATATACTATTGCTTGAACCCTCCTCAGAAAACACTGAAATAAAATATGAAAAACCCTACTTTCCAAGTAATACCTATAAACTATACTAAATTATAAACCTAAATATACTGAATGCATTTATTCTAAACAATGAATATTAAATATTGAAAGTATAAAAGAACACAATCACTGACCTTCACCATCCCAAATTCTTTCTTTACAACTGTTTTCTAAGATGCCATCAAGCAAGCAACAACAACATGCCAGAAGGAAGTATCTTATGCAGGGAATTAAAGTTTTACAATATAATATTTTACAAAGGTAGTGTTCTCAAATCCGTAGCTATAAATACTGTTGATAATAGAACAATACCTGTTATCAATACTACTTTTGAAAATCTGCAATTTCAAATAGGAGATGTGCCAACTGAACAAATTAATGAAACACAGAATGTTTCTAATGAAAGTAATAAAAGAAAAAAATTATCAAATTGCTTAGTAGCTTGTAAAAAAAAGAGTTTTAGAAAAAAGATAGCAAACGTGCTATCAATTTGAAACAGAGTAATACAGATATACATAGGAGAATGAATCACTCTCAAATGTTTGCAAATCTTTGGAGAAGTGTGAAACCAAAATCTAGATATATTGTAATGTGTTTTTTTACAAAAGAAAAAAGTAGAAGTAATAATTGCAAAAACCTTTTCATATGAAAAGAAAATTGTTGATTTTTGTATTGAATAAAGTTAAGAAGTCCCTTAAGGTGACTATACCATTCAACAGAAATATAGAAACCGCTCATGTACTTACACCTGACAAAATTTGTGACATGTTTGGTGGCGAGTGGAAACACACTGTTCATACAGAACGATTTTTTTTATGAGGAGATTTGCATTCAAGGAAAAAATGTGCCCCTTACTATTGATGAGAGTGGACATAGCTATGAAGTACAAAATGGTGTGATTTCTAAAAAAGAAGAAATCGTAGGCTCTGATGATACAGAAATGGAATGTTTCAGTCAGTCTAAAATAAAACCTAAAATGCAATGTGAGGTATGGATGTGCAATTTTTCATGCAATGTTGATATATTTTCTTGTAAAATCTTAAAGAGATTTTTGCAAGTTTTGCACAACAATAATAATGTTCAAAGAAAAGCTGACTGTCAAGTGTGTGAAAAAACAGGACTTCTGAGTCACTCTCTAGCTTGTCTTGATAAAAGCTGATGTAACAGTCAGTTTCATCATACACGGATGCTGGATGCACATCATACTAAAATGAGATATCTTCTAGTTAAACTGTATGAGTGCAAAACACCAGGTATGCCTCTTGCACTTTTAAATCAAACACTTCAGACTGGAACTGCAGAAAGTTTAGTTTCTACAGTGCAAAGATGAAACACTTACAGGAAGTGGAAATGATGATCCTAGGCTTTCAAAGGATCTGATTTTTCAACAGTATAAAAAAGTATTGCATTTTTTGAGTTGTCTTCTACTGAAAGACCTGACATTGTTTGTGTATATTGTCGAAACACTTTTTATAAGTCTCAAGTGCAAATAGTATACATTGAGGAGAAAATTAAACACAGCCTAGAAGATGTTTGGAAAGAACTTTGTATTTGTAAAAGAACAATTTGACACAAGTGAGTCACTTTGTTTGTAGACACTGTGCTGGGTTTTATAATCAAACACATATTCCACAAAGAAGTGACTTAAATGATTTGGTAGTGCCCGATTTCCCTGTTGTGCTTCAGAAATGTAACATGTTTGAATTGATTGCATTGCAAACTGTTCATCCTTTCCAGGTTATTGCAAGATTGCAAACAAAGATGCCAAACCTGCCTAAAAAATCATTAGTGCAAGGTGTGAGAGGCAAAGTTATGTATTTACCTCTCAATTCGGAAGAACATGTCATCACTCTAGGAGTAAAGCATGACATTGCAGATTCTTTGATTGTTTTAGTAGATGTTGTTACCACTCAAGATAAGAACATTTGGCAACAGCTTATAGCTATTGGAAAGGTGAAAAACACATTGGCCTTTGTATTGGAGCACAATGATTTATACAAAGGCATTCTGACTGTACCAGACTTGTCTATGCTTGATGTTGAGTCAACAAACAAAAGCATTGAAGGTCAGTTCCAATGTCTATCTGTTGCAGAAGGGAATAGTTTGTATGAACATTACACTATCCATCCTCTACACTCACGTGAAGTCATGGGCGACGGTTTAGAATTGTATCAAATGGAAATAACTAATGGTGCACCAATAAGTGTCTTTGAAAAGATGCTAGACGCTTGTTTCCCTCTGCTTTTTCCTACTGGTACAGGAGGCAGATTTGATGATCGGAAGGTTTCAATCTCTACTTGTACAAGAATGTATTCTGATTCCGCACCAATGTTGAATATATCTTTCACTTATTGTATGAAAGTGAATTTTCAACATTATGTTATGCTGTTGCTCATACAGTTCAGACCAAAACTAGATTTCCAAAGCTTTCTCCTTTTGAGATGCTGCAACATGTGCAAGAAAATAAGGAGCTTTTAGAGGGTAATCTTACCAATATTCTTGCTACAATGAGAGTAACCAAGGAATATTGGTATAGGAGACACTCCGAGGTTAGATGCATGATCAGAAACATGGAGCCTCCAACTTGGTTTGTGACATTAAGTTTCATTTAGTATGGTTGGGATGATCTTGCAAAGTGGATTTGTGAAAGTAATCCACAGAAAGAAGACATAGAACACATGACACCAGGAGAATTGTGTTCCATGGACCCTGTAAGTGTGTTGTGGTTCTTTCATCACAGATGTTTAGCGATGTTACACTTTATATGTAATAAAGAATTTGGTCCACTAGACACTGTGGAACTTTTTTTTTTGTGGGAAGAGTACCAGGCATGTTGGTTCCACATATACATATGATGTTGTAAGTTAAAGATGTGCTTCAGTTTGGGAAAGAAAGTGATGGCTGTGTGATGGAGTTCATAGACAAATATGTTACTTGTTCCATTTCTGCACTGCATGTTAATGCTGATCTATGGAACCAGGTGGAAAGATTCCAAAGGCACTCATGTGGAAAGTACTTTCACAGAAAATACAAAAGTAAAGACAAGTACTACACTCAGTGCAGATTTGGCTTTCCAAGGTCCGCGACACCAGTTGGTCGAGTGCATAGTTCGAGACCAGGTTACTGTCAGATGCGCTCTTGCCCTCGTAGTGTAGCCAAGGAGTTCTTCTCGCCAATCTACCAAACTAGTTGATACAAGGAACAACCAGAACCGTCGATTGGCGAAAAGATGGAATGCCAACAATGGATCCAAAAAAACAAGGAACAGGACAAGGGACGAGATGTCCCCGGAGCACCATCAAGACCCCAGGCAACTGCAAGAAGAGCAATAGTAAGAACAACGCAATTTGTGGCAGTACCTGATAATCAAGAGTAAAACCAAACACCAACATGTGCGAGGTAAAGAATTCGAAATCACCAGATACCTGAAGAAGCTGGGCCTGACTCCTCGTGCCAGAACCAAATTGCAAGAGTATAAACCAGACAGTTCAGACAGGAAACAGGGAAGAGAAAATCCACAATGGAATCCAAAGGTCCAAAAGTCCACAACCTAACCCGTCGGCACACGGACGCCTAATGGTACATCACGGCAGTCTCTAGTCCGTGTACTGGAGGTGAAAAGTCCCCAAAACAATCCACAATCAGAGAAAATCCGAGGTCCAAATGCAAGGAAGAGAGCAGGTAGCACACGAAGTCAGAAAAATGAAGAGCTCAGAACTGGACTTGGAATGACTGCAATGTTCACAATGGATGCGTGAAGCAACAGAGCCGGAAGTATCATGTGAAGGCTCCACTGCAGCAATGGTGAAAGGAAAAGGTGATACCGAGGCAGTTCATGGATGAACATCAATGCAGGCAGTGGACGTACAGGGAGCCAGGTGGGACAAATCCAATAGCGTTCCGATGACAAACAGGGATGCGGGCAGCAAAAGTACCAAGGGCAGGGCGAGACAAATCCAATTGCGGTCCGAGGTCAATCAGGGATGCGGGCAGCAAAAGTACCACGGGCAAGGCAAAGCAGAATCCAAATGGCGGTCCGTGTCAAGATACAGGAAGGCAAATCAGGGTAAACAAAGGCAGAAACAAGAAGCTAAGGAATAACGAAACAGCCGTCAGAATGCTAGATTCAGAAGCACCGGCATAACACAGCTGCAGAGCTTAAATAAGCAGTCACGTAATGAAAGGAAAAACGTCCCTCAGCGTGCGAGGTGAAACAAGGAAGTAGCGAAAGGAGGCCAATGTTTCCATGACACCCTCTACGCTCCCGGCAGCCGATGCCTTAAAGGAGCAGTAATCACAGATCCCCTGCATGTACGAGAGCCATAAATCCTACGTCTAGTGGAAGCCTGACCCTTATTGCGGCTCAATACATTTGAACGCTGCCCATACCTGACAGTTACTGGAAAGTCACCACGCAATACCTATAATTAAAAAAGAGATAAGGAATGCCAATTCATTTATGATTACAATCCTGTAATTGCTTGGCTTTGGAATGCAAATACTGATGTACAGTATATTGCTGCTGATACAACAGCATAGATGACAAAAGCTGAAAAGAGCAATGCAGCACAGATATGGTCAAAATTATCAGCAAATACAAGTCTTAGTCAGAAACCTCTAAGCTTTGATCTCAAGATGTTCTCACATAGAGAGTGTGGTAGCTAGGAATCTGCAGATCAGCTAACTAGTTTGCCTCTGTATGGATGTAGCATTAATGTACTTTGGTTAAGTCTTGGCCCAGCTAGTACTAGAAGTTGGGTACTGAAGCCTTTGAGTGAAAGTCAGCAGTTAGCTGACACAGTCCCTGATAGTACTGAGATTCTGAAAACTAACTTTATTGATATGTATTATCTAAATTGATCTGTAGAGTCGGAGGGTCTTTGTTTATAGTAAGTAGCAGGAGGCTATTCATATTGAATTATTGAAGCAAACAGTGACAGAGGATGGTTTAAAGTGCATGGTTGTACTGGTTGTCTAGTAAGACATGAGAAGGCAAGTGTCTTTAACCACATGAAACTGTCTTGCCAAACTGCAGAGAAAAAGGAATTATTTCATTTTTGGCTATTGCAGTTGTTCTTCCCACAGCGTGCAGACAGTGATTTGCTTAGAGGTTTTGAAACTTTTGAAGAATAATTTTTTGCTAAAAAAAGCTTCATTACATATCCCAATTTGAGCAGTACTTGGAGTTACTGGGGAAAGAATGATCTCAAGAAGAACTTTTGGCAGCTGAATTTGATAAAGAGACTCTTGTGGGAAGTCAAGATTCTGCAACAGGAGGCCAAAATGTGCTTGGTGAGGCAATTATATGGAAGAAGTAGAAAGTGCAGTACAATGCAACAAACTACATTTGCAGATGCAAAATATGATGAAATAGTAAACTTAATATAGAGTAAAGAAACTGTATTTTAGAATCAAAGCTAGGTTCTTACATGATTTATAGCAAGACAAGCATGAATGTTCTTGTGTCCAATAAAAACCTGTAGTGCTGTAAGTTAGCGGACAAGCAGGAATAGGCAAAATCTTTTTTAATTCATGCAATAAGAGCTATGATCTAAAATGTAACTGATTGCTCTTTGTCATGCATTATAACTGCTCCAACAGGTTTAGCAGCATTCAATGTAGGCGGTGTTACTTTACATCAATGGTTTATGCTACCAGTGGAGCATGACAACAAAATGGAGTATCAAAAACGTGTATTAAGTGCAGCACAAGAAGTAAGAAATTTCTTAGAAAATTACATATGTTAACTGTAGGTGAAGTGAGCATGGTGTCCAACTTGATTCTAGCTTTTATTCATATGCAAATGCAAGAAGTTTTGAAGACTGACTACAAAGTTTTGTTTGGCAGTAAACATGTCCTTGTTTTTTGAGACTTGTTACAATTAACTCCTGTGAAAGGTCAACCAGTTTTCAAAATTCTGCAATCTAAGGATAGTAAAAAAAACTATAGGCAGTATTGATAATTTTAACCTTTGGAATTGTTTTGAATTCCAGGAACTTGACATTGATATGAGGCAATCTGCAGAGTTAGATTATGCAGAAATGCGTAATAAGATTTGTATAGGTGTTCTTTAGGATAATGTGAAAGCAGTCTTAAAGGGAAGGCTGAGTTCCAACATGTCTCATACAGATTGCATTCCGTCTAATGTCTTGTTGACTCTCCAGGAAATAATGATTTCTTGTGTTGCTTTGATGTGCACACTTGCAGAGTGTAATAGGTTTAACTCTACAATGCTATTGTCAGAGAAGCAAAATATTGTGGAGATAAATTTGTGTGATATTTTACATGATCATGTTATTTATTTATGTATTTCTTTATTTATTTAACATTTGTATTGCGTGCCAAGCCCTGAGGCATCAGGGTGCTGGTTACTAGAATAGTACCAGGATGTTACAGAGATACATACTTCCAAGAAACAGGTATAGAGATGCAGAAATGTAGAGGGAGACAAATACAGGGATACCATACATAGGCGGAGCCACAGGTGTAATGAGAGTAAGGGCGGTGATGCAGCAGTTGCAGAGCATTGAATATGCCAGTGTCTAGGTTTCACTCAGCTATGGTGACCTCAGAAAACAGGAAGATTTTTAGTTGCTTGCGGAAGACCCCATGTGAGGGATCTGCTCTTAGTTTGTGTGGGAGATTGTTCTACTGTCCTGCAGCGAGGGCAGGGAAGCTGGAACCCCCTGCTCTTTTCAGTCTGTAGGGTGGATGGTTAGGCAGTTGGAGTAGGTCGATCGGGTGGGTCTAGACAATTGCTTTTTAATATTTTCTGCGAAAAATATGTAGGTGGTATGTTGGTTATGCATTCATGTGTGATGGCTAGTGTTTTGAAAAGGATGCGCTGTCTAACTGGGAGCCGGTGGGCCTTTTTCCTAACAACTGAGGTGTTTCCCATTTTGGAATATTGAATGCAGCTCCGAGGGCATTGTTCTGAATTACCTGGAGTTTGTTGAGGTTTTGTGTGGAGGTACCTGCAAAGTGTACATTGTAGTAGTCCAGCCTAGACCCGATGAGTGCCCTAGCAATCGTGAGGCAGCTGTCTTGGGACAAGAACGGTCTTGAGGCGTGAATGAGTTTGGTCATGTATGCCGCTGAGGAGGCAATTGAGCTGACCTGTCTGTATAGTGACAGGGTGGCGTCAAGGTATACCTCCAGTGTTTTTACGACGATGGATACTGCTATGGTAATACCGTCAATAATGAATGCTTTGTAGTTGTGGTCAATTTTGTTGAGGGTGGTCTGAGAGTCAGGAGAATGTCGGTTTTCTCGTTGTTTAGGCAAAGCATGTTGGCAGCCATCCATGCTTGGATTGTGTGGTAGATGGAGTTTAGGGCTGTGGAGTAGTTGGTATATTTGCCTGTGATAGGTAAAAGTATTTCTGTGTCATCCGCGTAGTGTGTGTATGATATTCCAAGACTGTCAAGGATGTCAAATAGTGGTTTCGTGAAAATATTGTACAATGGAGGCGTTACTCGCCGACAATGAGAGACCAAAACAGGACTACGTCAGATTTCCTCAGGGCCGTTGATTGAAGAGCTCGGGTTGTTGCCTCCTCCGAGCCTCCTCTCTATGAGGGAATAAGCTCTTTTTGACGATATGCCCCTTTGCTGATTAATCAAACAGACAATTAGGCTAATCACCAAAAAGAGCGGGGAGAACACATTGCCATGGACCCAGCTGAAAAGAAAGGACAAGTAGTAAGCAAAAGTGGAAATAACTTACAATAACTAATGTCCAATTATTAAGGAATAAGTACCTAAGGATCACTCCTTCTACGAAGGTACACCCGAGAGGTATCCAGAAGTGCAGAAGATTGTTACTAGTATGATACTAACAGTGAGGAAGCAGTTGTAGAAAGAGAAGGGTTCTTACCATTGGTTGATTTAGAGTGGCTTGAATGAAATCTAAGAAGCAAACAATGAAAGTATAAAATAATAAACAGGAATGTTAATGACAAAATCTAGACCCGGGCGGCACGAGGGGCGCACTAGGTACGAGTTGGTGCACTAACTGCAGAGCGTCCCACTGTGCACTTGGAGATTCAGAGGTAGGTAGTCCAGTGTTATGAAACAATGTCCGGGGCAGAGGAAGATACAGAGTTGAGGAAATGCAGTAAAGGGAAGAGGAGAAAAATGGATACCAATTCCGGGAGAAGTGTTGACTCACCAGGTTTCGGAATACAGGTGGAGTCGAGTATATCACAGCAGAAGGCAGGAGAGGTCCGTTAAGCACGCAAGGTATCCGGTACACGGGCTGACAAGGAAGGTACCAGACGTAAGGCAGAAGGCGTCCATGATGCAGGCAAGGTATTCGGCACACGGGCTGACAAGGAAGGTACCAGATGTAAGGCAGAAGGAGTCTGTGATTCAGGCAAGGTTCGGTACAGAGGAATCGAAAACAACAGGTTGGTGGGAAGACGGAACTTTGAAAGGCCGGAAAGTAACTTCAAACAGAAGCAGCGTTCAATAAGCTGCCGCAGGTTAAATACACGAGGAGGCGTCCCCATCCGAAAATGAGGCAATGTCCATGAACTACAAGTGGGAGACAGGGCTCGTGGGAAACGTAGGCGGACATAGGTTTAAATGCTGCTCCTGCAGCGAGTCTCCGCGGCAGTCTCCATTGAGTGACAAAAGGCACTGCAAAGTGCTGCATGCCAAGGTGGAGAGTCACAACTCTGTGGGAAGCCATCATTGAGGAAGTCTGCCTGTTCCGTCTGATGTGTAGAGGACACAGGAGGGGCAGCGAACGGACCCCGAGGTATGACAGTAGGAGAGACGCAGGAGCCTCGGGGGACTCCACAGGAGATCGGGGTGGGTGGGTCAGAGGCTATGTCAGAGAACACTCTAAAGGACCTGCTGGGACAGGAATGATGAGATCCAGGTAGTGGCTTGTTCTGAGAAATGCACAGCTGAGGCGAGGTGCTGTCAGAGGATGCAATGGTCAACTAGGTTGAAGGCTGCTGACAGGTCTAGAAGGAGTAGGAAGGAGACCCTGCCAGAGCCTTTGGTTTCATCCATCTATTTTTTTAGATACACGAGGGCTGATTTTGTGCCGTGTCCTGATCTAAATCCTGATTGTCTTAGGCCCAAGAGGTTGTTGGCTTCCAGGAAGGATAAGATTTGGAGATATGCTACTCTATCAAGAAATTTGAGTAGGAATGCGACGATGGTGATGGGGCGGCAGTTGGTGGGGATGTCCTGATCTAGAGAGTTTTGTTTAGCAGGGGTAGGATCCATGCATCCTTGTGGTTGGTGGGGGCTTTGCAGGTGGAAAAGGAGTTATTGAACAGGGCACTGATCAATGTTATGCCATTAAAGTTGGATAAGAGAGCAAATGCTATATTAGTTCTACAAGAGAATTCAATTTCTAAAACAGAGGGGGTCATTACGAGGTTGGAGGTAAGGGAAAAATGATGCTGGTAAAGGATTACCGGCATCGCTTACTGCTACGGGCTATTTCGACCATCCAGACCGCTATTTACGGTACCATATAAAGTACGATGCAGTAAATAGCGGTCTTGGGTCGCGCTCACGACACACCATGCAGATATTAACGGCATGGCGTAAACCAGAGCTGATCACAAGTAACACGCACACATAAATAACGGCCTCCTTAAGGCCGTAAAGTACCTTACCGGCATGGAGTACATACAGGCATCTCAGAGAAGGTGTAAAGAACCCTGAGCAGTGGTTCCCAGAGCCACAGGTCAACACAATCAGCACAGGTGTAGGCAATGGAGTCTGCCACAGTAGAAAAGGATCACACCTACACACCACACCCCCTCCCACACCAAGATGATACCAATAGTGGTAGCAGTTCATGAAGCAGGAGGCCCTGCTTGGAAGGCCACAACTACAAAAACACCACCAACAACACCAGGCCCCATCACAGAGGAGACGCAGGAGGATAAGGAGGGTGAGACAGGCCCAGCATGCAGCACCAGTGCAGCCACCGTCACCACCCCAGCAGCCCCCACTCCCATGCATCAGGTCCGGTCCCTCAAGCGAACCCCTGAGCAGATACTCACCCTCTACCAGCTTGACTGTGCCACCATCACCACCATAGTTGCCCTGATCAATTATGAGAGATAAGTGAGCATCATACAAATACACACCGCTATCCCTGCTCAACTGAAGGTGGTGCATGTGCCCCACATCCATGCCACAGGCACCTACCAGCACACAGTGGGGCCCATGCATGGCATATCACAACCATCCACTTCACGGACGCAGAACCAAGTGCTGGATCACCTCCACAAGCGCACAAGGGACTGCAAATCCCTACCATGGACTACCCAGGAGATATACGACACAAAGGTTTCACCCCATGCATTGGTAGGCATGCCAAATTGCATGGGTGCCCCTGACTGCACCCATGTGGATTTGCTGGACCCGCATGGCATGCAGGTGGCGTATCGCCATGAATGGGGTAAATGCATCCATGGACATGTGCGTATGGGCATCAATGACCTGCTACCATGTAAGACAAGTTCAGTACTCCACCATGACAGTCAAGACACTTACCTTCATTGGTTAGACATGCAGGTGTTGGTGGCTGTCCCTTGACATCATGGTACAGGACCCCTGTCACAAACCCACAGAACAGGCCCAAGGAGGCCTACAATACTGCCCATACCCGTGCATGCGTGCAGATGAAGCAGCCACTTGGTTTGTACAGTGCACATATGAGTTGCCTAAGCTGGTCCGGTGGGGGACCCAGCTACTGCAATGAGTAGGTGTCCAAGAGCCCCAGGTGATATGTGATGCTGTACGAAATTGTGCATCCCTTGGGACGTGGCCCTGTCCCCTGACATGGGACTGCCAACATCAGATGAAGTTGGAGTGAAGGAGGAGGAGGAAGGGGCAAGACAGCATCATTGAGCCGGTGCACAGGAGGGACATGTCGTGTGGCAAACATTGATTGGACAACAAAACCGAAACACAAGTCAGCAGAGGGTGTCATGACATGGGCACACAGGGCACTGGGTGTGTGGATACTTGTAGACCATGCACCGTCATACATCATAATATGCATGTACAATGATGAATGTCCACAGATGTTTAACTTTGCAACTCCAACGGTGTATTGCCGATTCAAAAGCATAAGTGTGAACATTCCATCCACCACCCCACCCTCACCCCCTCCCCCCCAACTCCACAACAAACCCTCACCCCCCATACCCCTCCCCCCAACTCCAAAACAGTAGTCCCATGTTGTCCATCGAGGCCACATGTGGCAGCAATGCCGACTACTCCATGCTCCTGGGGTCCGGGGGAGGCATGTCCCGGCGCCACTGAGAACGCAGGGTGCGTCATGGTGGGCTTGCCGGGGTGGAGTGACTGGATGAGGGGGTGACCTCCTACTGAGGCGGCTGATTGGGATGCGCAGTCTCAAGGGCATCTGCAATGCGTCCAAGGACGTCGCATAACCGGTTCGTGCTCTCCATGACCACCTGACGCATTGCCCCGAGTTTGTCTAGCCACTCCACCCTGCCCTGGCGGTTGTCTTCCATCACCTCAGTGATGAGGGAAGTGAGCTGTGGCACACAAAGTGCATCCAGTGGTGGTCTTTCATTCCTGCAGGGGATTGGGCCTACATGCCCTGACGGGGCCTCGACTGGGGAACTGGGCCTGGGATCAGCGTCTCCCTGGTCATCGCCATGTGCACTTTGGCCAAGTGTGTCAGGCTCCCCTGAGTCACTGCACGACACCTGGGGGACATTTCTGGGCTCTGGGGTGTGGATGGTGGGGTAGAAGTCCTCATCTGACGCCCCGCAGATGGACAAGGGTCTGTCCACATTTTCCAGGGGGGAAGTGGCTGCCACCTCCCAAGCAATGCTTGACTCCTCTGACCTTGGGGTGGGCATTGTGGCAGGCGCTGATGCAGGGAGGGATGGGGTGGGGGTGGTGCAACCTCCATGGACCTTTGGGTAGACGGGGTGGGTGTTTTTGTCCGGGATGGTATGCGGCGGACCCTGCCTTTGCCCGTGGAGGTGGTGGGACGGCTCTTCTCGGCCTCCTCGCTCTCATGCTCAGTGCCTGTGGGGATAGAAGAGAGGGACGGCATGAGTGATTGAGACGCTAATTACATTAATGGCTGCATTCACATTTCAGTCATTTGGGGTTTGTGGCCTTTTGGCCATTTCAACATGTGTCTGATATGTACGCAGGTGTCGGAGTCACTCATCCTGGCCTGGTACTGTGCAGTCTGACTCGCACACTGCCAACCCATCTGCATGATGTGCATCATGGGATGTGCCAGTTTGTGCACTATGTGTGATGTGCATTATGTACTTGCACTTGGCACTTGCTTGGGTGGCAGTTGGCTCAGCATGATTTGGATGGGGGGGGGCACCATGACAAGGTGCTTTGGATGGCCCTTGGGTGTGTATTTATCATGTAATTGCCATTGGCGGTGTTGACTTTGACACTCACCTCCATCAGCAGACGATGGTGCCCCACACTCCATTTCGCCGACGCCCTCTATGGATGTGGTCCAAATCAGTGCAGCGCATGTCTCCTCCCATGGCTCCAGTCTCATTGTGGAACTCGGGCCCCCTCTGGTCTGCTGTGCCTGACTCCAGTTGGCGGAGAAGAGGCTCTGCACCCTCATCCGCAAGTCATCCCACCGCTTGCAGCAGTCAAGGCGGGTGCTGTGGGTGGTGCCTACTGCGCTCACCCTTTGGGCGAGTTGTGCCCAGATGTTTTTTTTTGCAGAGCACCGCCTCCCGGCGCATGTCGCCGCTGAACACAACGTCAGCGTGCTCCTCCAGGGTGTCGGCTATGGCCTGCAGCTCTTCCGGGCTAAATTGCTGCTTGCGGAACCAGTCCGCTGACATCTTTGTGGCTTTTGGCATTGCTACCGGGTGTGTAGGCCTTTTCCAAACTTCAGATTGCTCCCGAGGGTGATGCCTGATGAGGATGGCAATGGACTGTGTTTTTAAAGATGGCTGCCGCGCTCCTTCCCGTTCCTTTGCGATGATGATATTTCCGGTTCCGTAATTTTGCGGTGACCGTAATTTAGGGCATCCGTAAATTACGGTCAACGTTATTTACAGACGTCGCTGCTTCCGTGGCGGTGTTGTGAAGTACGTCTCGCAGCATGCCAGTAGGGGGTTTTACGGGCCATTTAGCGGCATCCAGCTAGGTGCTTTACCGGCATGGCGGAAAGCTCATGCCTGCGAGGTCGTAATAGGCCGCAATTAGCGGTCTGTGACCAGATCGGTCTCGATCTTTCCGCCATGCCGGTAAGTACCGAAACTTCCCTCCAAAGTCGTAATGAGGCCGAGAAGGTTTAGAAGCAGGCTTGAAACTGTGCATCAATGCACAAGTAATGTTAAAGAGGAGCTTGAATGTAGGAATTGGTCTAGTCAATGGAGCAATGGGACGAGTGATTGAATTTCACACTTTTCCTCATGGTACAAATATTGAACATGTTATAGAAATGTTTAATTGTGCAGAACAAACTCATTTAATTTCTCGACTCTGCACATTTCATGTTTTTTAACGATGCCTTTTTGAAGAGAGCTCAATTTCCATTTGCAATTACTATTCATAAATCTCAAGGGTTGACTTTAGAAGCAGCACTTATTGGCATTGGCCATACAGTGTTTAAAGATGGAATGGCATACATAGCTCTATCACATATGAAAAATGTTGAAGGTTTATTTTACATAAACTTTGAAGAAAAGTGATAGCTGATATTTCTTGCATTGAAGAATAGAATAGGTTATATGTACTGTATGCTCCTCACCTGATGTCATGCACCCCCTTCTTTGGTGGCTGGGGGAAATCGCTGGAGAATAACCAGCCATTGACTGCCCTGCCACATTTTTTCCTGTTCTCATGCAGCGGTCTAGATGTTCTTCAATATGGCCACCACCAGGGGCTCTTAGCCACATTTCAGAAGACTCTTTGGGTGTTGCAACTGTTGGAATCTCCTTTCGGTTGTGGACGCTTGTGGTTTTCCCTCTGGCTTTGGTAAGCCCTCCTATCCTTTTTTTGTCCCCCTTGGGCTCTCTGGTTTCCTGTGTTTACCTTTTTCTCCTCTTTTCAGCCCCGCTTTCATGTTGCTTCATGTGACAGGTCTTCTATAAACTTCTCACTCCCTGTACCTCGGTTCTGTCACCCTGCTGCCTCTCACATGTTACTCCAGACACTGCTTACTCCTTCCCGACTACTTTTTACCTTCTCTCCCAGTGCCTCCTTTCTGCCAACCCGCGCTCCTACTTACTTGATCATAAACGCTGTTGGACTCTCACTGCACGGTCACTGGCAGTTTCACTTACCTGTGTACACTGTGAACACCTCCAGGATTCCATCAGGGTTTTTTGCCGTTTAACGCTTTTTTCCCCTTACAGGCTATTGCACGACCGGCACCGCTCCAGCAGGGACACAGTGGCGTCGTCTCGCAGTAGACCGTACATGCATAAAAAGAAATCCGGACTTAAGTAAAAGGAAAGGAAGAAGTCTGCCTTCCCAGACAGCAACGGTTCAGGTGAGGAGGAATACTTGGGTCCTGAACCTGAGAGGGTACAAGACACCTGAACGTTATACCTGTACCTGCTAAACACTTAGCCAGGAAGCATAAGGAGTCAGTGAAACTACCTTCTAATAAAATCATTCATCCTAAGACGAAAAAACAAAATCTACCGGAGTTGGACAGTTGTTCAACTATGACATACTCTCATAGCAAATCTAGTAATGAAACAGGAGTTCAGTGCTATTACAATGGAGCTTTGTGTCTGTTGTTTGAAATGACACCATTGATGCAGTGAATAGCTTCCACAGCAGACAAGCAGTTATGTGTGGAACTATAATTTCTTAAAATATCTGTAGATTAAAAACTACACCGTACATATTCGGCAATGTCAATCAAAATGTAGTCGCTGTTGCAAGTGGAAATCAACAATTTTCTCAAAATACACAGGAAAATAGTCAAGAATCTTTAATGACTGTCTTTGATTTATTAGTGCAGGAAACTGTTAGTGCAGATAGGTATGTAGGAATTCGTTCTGAGTAGAATCATATGTGTGTACAATGTAAGAAAGTGTACACGACTCAGGATATCTAGTTTTTTATAATTATGGATTGATTATGTTTCAAAGATACAGTGTAGATGGTAGGAACGTAAGTAACAAATTTTGTAATTAGTCGTTTCTATTAGTAAGAAACCTTTAAGATGTGTGCAATTATTTTTCATGTGGGGCATCCATTCACTGTTGACATTTCACAAAATGGGTGTGTACAGAAGTAGATTGGCTTGTTTTTAATGACTCTATAGTCACACATTAAGCTAGATTTCCAAAGGGTTTAAAGAATGCTTATTTAATGTTGTTAGAACCATCATTTTAAAATATATGTTTTATATTCTTTGTGAATATAAAAATGTATTATAAAAGTTTGCATCTGAAAAAAACACAAGTGGTCCACTATTGTGCTCCAAATTATTTGTATTTCAATTCAAGTAGTTAAAAAAAAAACAATTAATTCCAAAGTTTGCTATTTAGATGACTTTCCATTCATTCCAATGTTGGATAATTAAATATCATTGTCATTGACATTGATTAAGCAGTCTTTATAGTTGCACACTTTACACTCGCATTGTCATGTGTACATTTTCAATAAATGCCCATCTTCTCAATAAATGCCCCTCAACACGTGTTTCCCCATACTTTTTTTTTTAGGTATGGTTCTTCAGGAGGGATTTGCTGTTTTTCTACAGGTATCTAATATTATTTGGTTGATCTGGTTAGGGGGAACAAAAAGTTAGAACTAATTATACATATGCCCATGGTTTTGTATACAGTGTAGATTGTATTTTATTATTTTCAATATAGAGTTCCAGGTCAAGAAAAAGAATCCGGTTTTGGCTTTCTTCCATTGTCAATTTTAAATTGTATTGATTGTTGTTTAAGTATCTGTGGTATTCTTGTAGTGATGACTTACTTCCATTCCAGATGACTAAAATATCATCAATGTATCTGCCCCAAAACACAATATTATTCTCCCGGATGAATGCTTGATGTTGCCCTGCATGTCTTAGTTCAAAGTATCCCATATATAGATATGCATAGGTAGGAGCACATTTAGCCCCCACGGCTGTGCCTTGGCATTGCTTGTAAATTATGTTGAAAGTGAATATGTTGTTATTTAGTATAAAGTTGAGCATTTCCAATACCATGTCATTATGATCTAAAAATGAGATTGATCTTGCTTTAAGGAAGTATTCAGTGGTCTCCATGCCTTTGAGATGTAATATGCTAGTATATAAGGCTGTGACGTCAAAAGTTACTAGCCTGAAGTTTTCTTCCCAGTCTATATGTTCTAACTGCTGTATAATATGTTTAGTCTCCTGCACATATGATGCCAAGTTTGCTGCCAGTGGTTGTAGAAATCTGTCAATATATGCTGAAATTGGTTCAGTGACTGAGCCTATCCCATTGATGATCTACTGGATGGCAATTTTGTGTAGCTCTTATGGATTTTGGGTAAAAAATAGATTGTGGCCAGCACCGGATATTTGGTTTTCATGAAATCAAATTCATCTTCTGTGAGTAGCCCATTTTCATACCAGTCAGTACTCATCAAATTCCATTCTGCCATGATTGATGGTAAGGGATTATCTTTCAGCTTTGTGTAACATGTTTGGTCATTGAGGTGGTTTTCTGCCATCTTCAAATAGTCTGAAGTATTCAACAAGACTATCATACCTCCCTTATCAGCAGCTTTGACTGTGATATTTGTGTTGTTCCTTAGTTGCTGAATCGCCTTTCTTTTGTTTTCTTTAAGATTGTGTTTTATCCTTTTGCCATATTTGTTCTGTATATAATTTCTTCTTAGATCTTTCTGTACCGCTAAGACAAATATGTCAATTGTATTTTCCATTATGGTTTGCGGTGTAAAAGTAGATTTTGGTTTCAATTTTGTTGGTACTGTAAATCCTGTGTCTATATTCAAACCAGACACTATTGTTGCTATGGTATGTATTTCTTCTGTTTCTCCAATATTAAGTAGGCTTGCTGTATGCTCTGTATTTTGTACTGTTAATTCTGATACGGGAGGTTTTGGTATATGTGGTTTTGTACCTTTTATTGATGTTGCAAAGTATTTTTTAAGTTTTAGAAGTCTGCTGAATTTGTGCAAATCTACAATAGTTTGAAAACAATCCAAGTGATTGGTTGGGCTGAAGGATAAACCCTTGTTGAGTGCTGTAATCAGATCTTGTTTAGTTTCTACATCTGATAGATTAAGAACTAAGTTTTCTTCTGGTGTTTTTTTAAAAATCTTGTTAACATTCCTATTTGGTTGTCTCTTTCTTGTTCTCGTTACTCCTCCTGCCCCTCTTGGTGGGCCACCATTTGTGTCTCCATGTCTTATGTGTTGATTTCTTAATTGTTGAGTGCTCTGGTACAAGGGGTATGATATTGCTTGCCTGTGGTTCTGATATTCTTCTAAAATGAATACACTGTGCTTTCCTCTGCAATGTTTTCCACTTCTTGGGATTCTGAAGATCTTTCATTTTCACTGTCTAATTCAGATGATGCTGTGCTTATCCCATTTTTTCTGTGTATACTACACTGTGCATGGTCACACTAGCCACATTGGCACAGTTGCGATCCTGTTTAGTCATGCTTTCTTGACATACACATGGTGGCCAGGTTGTGCGTTTTACATGTGGTCATTTATATACGTTAATGGTCAGATGTGTGCCAATGATGTGTCATGTTGGGGTTGGGGGGTTCAGGTCAGGAGTCATTAGCTCTGCGTGCATTCTCCAATCACCATCCATTCCCACCCAGGTGGAGTATGCATCCCCCCATTCCCACCCAGGTGGAGTATGCACCCCCCATTCCCACCCAGGTGGAGTATGCACCCCCCTTTCCCACCCAGGTGGAGTATGCATCCCTCCATTCCCACCCAGGTGGAGTATACATCCCCCCCATTCCCACCCAGGTGGAGTATACATCCCCCCCATTCCCACCCAGGTGAAGTATGCATCCCAACACATCACTATCCAGATGCACTGCCATGGGCCAGTCAGGCAACACACCAAGCAGCCAGGCACGTGGTCTAGCATGTCGCTCCATGTGACGGGGTAGCATGGAGTTACGCAGCACATGGCATCATGTGTTGATCCGGGAAATCGGGCGCAGCAATGTGTGATGATCTTGCTGAACTCTGAATAGTAGTACATTTGAAGTAGTATTTACTACAAAAATAGGCATCTCTAAAGCTCAGTGGAGGTGCCACTGAGCTGTTCTCTCGCATGATCTTGCTGAAGTCATATACCATCTGCACATTGATGGAGTGGTATTGCTTGCGATTGCGGTACACCACCTCTATGGCATGGGGGACTACCAATTCTACATGGATGCAGTCCAGGGCACCAACACAATTGGGCATGCTTGCCAGTGCATGGAAGCCTACTTTGGTGTTGGCTATCTCCTGTGCCGTCGTGGTAGGGATATGTGGGTGCTAGCGTGCTTCAGGAGGGCATCCAGCACTTGGGTCAGCATGCGTGAAAATCGTGGTTGTGAAATGCCATGCAGCTGGCCGACTGTGTGCTGGTAGGTGCCTGTGGCCAGGAAGTGGAGCACAGACACCACCTTTAGTAGCAGGGGGATGGCAGTGCGTATTTCTATGAGGCTGGCAATGTCATTGCCTATCATGTCCACTATGGTCGTGATGGTGTCCCGGTCCAACCGGTACAGGGTGTGGATCTGCTCAGGGGTTAGATTGAATGAGCGGGGTCTGATGCGAGGGATTGGTGGCTGCCTATGAGGTACTACTGGCTGCACTGGTGGTAATTGTTGGGCCGGTCTCACCCTCCTTCTCTTCCTGCATCTCCTCTGTGCTGCCTGTTGTTGCTGTTGTAGTTGTTGTTGTAGTAGTTGCTGTTGTTGCTCTAGTTGTAGCAGTATAGGCATGTCCTCCAGCGCCATGATTGCAACAGCTAGTGGTAGCATTTTAGTGTAGGAAGAGGTGTGGTGTGGGGGTGTACTCCTTTTATACTGGACCAGACTCCATTGGTCCACCTGTGGTGATTGTGTGCACCAGTGCAGTTGGCTTGATTGCAGATTGTTGTTTATGGGTGGTCTGCGATGCCTGTATGGCCGCCATCGTGCAGGCCCTGATTACCGGCTTCGGGATGCCGGTATTTGCATGCCTGCATGGGTTGTGATGTCCTCCTATTACCGGCATACCGATACTTACTCCCCGAAGGGGCGCGTGTACACGCCCATGCCGGTATGAGGGGGCACGGTACGGTCTGTGCCAGTATTGGCGGGCTGTCGGGTCGGAATGCCCTGGACCCATTAACGATGCCGTTATTACCATTCCGCCTTCCTTTTTTGATTACCTCCATTCTTGTAAGGAGGCCCACCGTGTTTACTTGTTATGTGTGTAGGAGGTTAAAATAAGGACACACACAATGTTTTTAAAAAGTATTCCAATTCAATAAAAACATGAAAACAGCTTACTTTGGGCCTCATCACGAGTTGGGTGGTAACGCAGCGGCATTACCGCCGGGATACCGCCCATGCAAATATTGCTACTGCCAACCGGTCCAGCATTAATACCACCGGATAACGGCTAACAGTTACTCCCAATTCCAATTGCATAATTGCCGCACACTAATACCGCTGGTGGTAAATGCACAGGAAATGGTAATTTCTGTGGTGTATTTACCCCCAGCTCAAAGCTGGGGGTAATGTTGCCAGATCCGTGATAGGGCCAGCCCTTAAATGCAGTGGTAATACATTACTGCTGCATTTAAGGGCTACCAAAAAACTCATGATGAGGCCCTTTAAGTGTTAGTGTGTTCAATGTTTAAAGATGTTCTATTTGCAGTGTGGACATTTTCAGAAAAGTCGTAGAATGTATTGAGTAAAATAATTACACAGCAGACATTTTTGTTTTTTTATAGTAGTACATGCAAAATTGTCATTAGCTTCTTAAATGTGTAGGTGACCAAAAATGATGCACACCAAATTCAAAAAGAAGTATTGCAGTGGCAATGGACACATTATTTTTATATTTTAAAATAAAGTTTGATTTTATTAAAAAAAAGTATTTCACACTGCCCACAAATATGTATGCAAATAGAAGTTTATATAACAATTCCTAGTTTTAAAAAATGTCAAATATGATGTGTACATTTTGAAATGTAATAATTAACTTCTCATGTGTGTATGTGGCCAAACAAAGGACGCACACAGATTTTACACGACGTATGGAAATTACATTTGTTAGGTTCTTATTGTAGCTTTCCGTAAGTGTTAATACATTGACACACACAAATGTTTCTATTGTCTACCTACTATTTGAAATATTGGTATGACTATACTTTTAAAAGATGTATACTCAAAATAATGTTACAATGTTCACATGTTGTCATACATTTATTTGTAAAACTGAACACATAGCTGGGTTACCTGTCTTGGTTTCCTGGTTAAGGTTGCATAAATTAGTATGGAAATGTGTCATCATTTAATTTAATTTAATTAAATGTTTGTACGGTATTGTAACATATCTTCTTTGGAGTGAAATGCCTGTACAGGTGCACAAACTACTGACATTGTGGGCAATTCTATTTAGAATTTGCTGATGCAAAACTAAGTTCATAGTTACCTAAATGGTGTAAGTGACTCCAATCAAGCAATCCCACTAAGTCAGTGCCTTATCTGGGATGTATTCTTATGGCAAGTTATAATTTGGATGATGAACCCTTGCATAACACCCCTCTCTTAGAATCCCCCTTGATCCCACTGAGCCAAGAAGTAGGCTTGTTTTGCAAATTTAAAAGGTTTATTTGAAAAATTAAACAATATATATCACACTTCTATAAATTGATCATGGATAGTACACTTGTGAATATGAGCAGTAATCAGCAAGAGGTAATCCTACAGTAGCACAGTTCTTGGTTACTTATGAATAGGAACAGAAGAATAAGGTGGGAAAGAATGCTTTATATGGTTCAAGGAAACGCAATGATGAATGAAATGCAGTACAGAAAATAACTTGATATGGCTTCAACAAAAGACAATGTAATCACTTTTCCTTGACAATTTACTCCCCCCGCCCCCTTCATGCAATATAAGGAGATGGAAAGAAGAGCACACAGTTCTCAGGAATGCAATCAAATACAATACGAAATTCAGTTCCCCCCCAGCAAGATTAGAGGAAAACAGGTAGAAGTTTGAAACACAGGCCCAAAATGCTTTGAATGTGATGACAATGAAGTGAGAAATGTGCTAAAAATGCTTTTAATTCCCTCTAGAGGTTCAGGGTGGGTGATATCTAGTTGATATTAGTTCAGGCTCACTTTAGCAATGCTTTATGGGTAACTAGCAGGTTAAAACGAATTTTAGCAAAGGAAAGCAAGGAGCTGCTGATTTTTACACATGGCTGAAATTGTGCAAAATGTCACATTGTGGCAAATTTAATTGCGTGTGTCGAGCGTAATTACGGAGGCCCTATATGTTTTTTGGAAAGCCTAGAATCTTAGCTTTAAGATGACAGTTAAAACTCGCTCCTAGCACAAACGGTTCCGGAGATACGGCCGATTTAGTCATGGTAGTTTTTCGGATTTTAAATTTTAAAGCTCAGAATGACAGATGACAGTTTTCAGTTTTAAAGATGACAGAATGACACGATTCTAGGAGGCAGTTCTAATAGGCTAAAATAGTTTCGATTAGATTATTTTAACTGAGAGATTGGTTTTGCACAGTGAGTACTCACACTATATTTTTTAAATAAGCCGTCAAGGTCTGGTCAGGTTGGACGGGACTTCCGGCGGGTGGTTCTGAAGTCCCGGCTATCTGGGTCAGCTCCGCTCTCTGGGTCTGTCAAGCACCGTTTCTGCTCACAACGGTCTGGTTTGTGGTTCTCTCTGGTTCTGGATACAGCACCGCTTCTGGATACTGCTACAGGTTCTTGGCAAAAAATTCAAACAGCTTGCCCGGCTGTTGAATAGTTTGCTTGGTTTTGAGGCCTGCTGAAGAGGATTCAGCTTGTGGATTCAGGCCTCTCTGCTACAAATTCTGGAGTTAATGTCTGCTACAGGTTCTGGAGATTGATGGATTTGAAGTCTGGATCTCTGGATGTGAAGTCTGAAATCTCCCGGCAAAGCGTCCCGCAAGAAAGTGGAAAGTGAATGTCCCCACCTGTCTTGCACGGTCTGCCTTTATGTGTTTAGAAAGTGGGTGTGTGCGTGGCATAACTGAGCCTGCCCCTCTCTACTTGTCATTGGCCCAATTCTCCCCTCTCCCATGATTGGGGGAAGGAAATGGATTGTCATCATGATGAGGTCTGTTTATGGGTCAGAGGATCCTTCCGGTGTCAATATGCCCACAAATCTATATTTGATTCAAATACATATTTCCCAGATACACAAGTGGTTGACATTACATGTACATATTACAGATGAATTAAGACAGGTCTCTGTTCAAGCCCCATGTTCCGGCGAGCTGGGATTCAGAAATGACAACATTTTGTGCTTTTTGGTCGGTTTACCAATATCGGCCATTTACCAAAAATTACACAAATGTGCGCAAGGAGTATGGACATTAGTTGATGAAGTGTCAGATTTTTAACATGCAGACATTTGGAGTAAGACCCTATTTTCCGCTAGCAACCCCCCAGAATACACCACAGGGTCCTAACACCTCTTAAAAAGTGCACAGAAAAATCACAAAAATAATGATATTACTTATATAATTCTGACAAGTCCGTACTATGAATTATCCATCTTTTTTTAAAATTATGCTCTGGCCCAAAGGGGTGTGGTTTCCCCCAAGCACATGGTGGAGTTTCTGGTTTGTCCACTTCCCCAAGCTCAGTTTGCTCTCGCAGGCACTGCCCCTCCCAGTTTCTCCCAAGAGGAAGCCATTTACGACCCCCCCAATATAACATTTGCCTGAGTCCAGGACAGGGCTTTTTTCAATTTCCTGCAGTCTGCAGGTACCCCTCCCTTAATGCAATCAGAGAGGTGTGATCTCCTTTTGGTGGGGCAGCAGGATGCAGCCAGGCCTGGGAAGAGTTGTTGAGCCAGTTCAACTCCGGTCGGGGGTAGTTGTCAGGCAGAATTCAATTTCTTTAGGCCAAGCTTCAGCTAAATGTCCTGTTTGTTCCTAGTTTAAATCAAACTTAACATTTTTACACATGCAGCTAGAATGCTGATTCTGAGTTTAAAACCATGACATTAAACAGTTGCAAACTATGTGACACTCAAAAGTAGGTCACTCATTTAATTTAAACATTTCGATTTTAGTGGTTTTAAATCCAATTTCAATTAAGCTGCTGACATCCACAGCTCAGCCAGTTTTGTTATGAACATTGTTTTGGGCTCTTCATCTTTCCAGATTTAGTGTGCACGCAAGAATTCATTCTGCCACATGTCTGCTGGTGTTCAGTGAGATTTTTGGATATCTCGCAATGTTTGAAATGGGCATTTTGACCTTGCATTCAGAGAAACAAAGGGTTATTTTTAAAGTAATTTTTAGCTAACAGGCACTGCTGTTTTTCTCTTTGGCACCCCATTTCACCCATGGCTCTTCTGACCCAGCACGCTCGCACTGGTGGGTGGCAGGTCAGCCGATTTTTTCGGTGTGCGCACAACTGCGCAGTTCTCCTAGACTCTGGGATGGAATGATGGGCGGCGACAGCTCATCCCCACATCTACCCAGTCTATTGGTTCAACATGGGTCAAAACCCTTGACAATGGTTAGTGTAGTTGAGGTAATCATAAATAATTTTATTATACTACACTGTAGATACCCCTTCACTTTGAAAGTGTTATTCTTTTAAGGGTGTTTTGACACATTATTTATTTGATACAATTATTAACATTTTTATTTAACCTGTTATATATATATATATATATATATATATATATATATATATATATATATATATATATACACTTGTAGAAAGTGAATAGAGTTTTTTCTTTCTCTCCAATAAGAAGTTTGTTTTTACTCCCTAGCATGATTAATGAATACAACCTTTTATTGTTTGTGTAATAGGAATACACTCAGTATTCACTTAGTACCATTATGAGAAAAAAACATCAATATTCTGGTTTTAATTTCATTATGAAATGCATTTCATTCTATTTCAGAGTTACTAATATTCAAGAAAGAAGATGACAAATATAATGATCAATTTAAACTTATTTTTTTGTGGGTGGGGTAATTATTCGTGGCTACACACTGCCAGGGGCCATGATTGGAGATTTTTGCTTGCATGGATGTCCTCATACGGCATGGGCATAGCTCCGTCGAAACATAGCAACTTGCGATTTGACCGTTTGTTGACATGGAAAGGAATCACGTGTAGACGCTTGAGCCGCAGCACATGATAAGATTGGCTGGCACATCAGACATAAAAATGCATAGCCATATTGAAGTTGCTTGACGTCCTATTGGGTCATTTTACACCTGCAGATTTTGACAAACGGCATAGCTGCATAAAAACATTGCAACATGTGATTAGACTGTTCATTAACGCGGATAGGAGTCATGGGTATGTGCAGAGCCACAGCGCGTGATATGATTGGCTGGAGCAGCAGCTGCTGTCATGCCGCATCGGTGCAGGTGGTCTGTGTGGCATAGATGGAAGCAGATTGGTTGACTATGTTGCAGTTCCCCCCTAGATTGCGCCACTTTGTATTTGCAGCATTGCAGACTTTCCCAATGCTCCTACGGTCCTGGCTCTGCCCCCTGTGTCGGATGGAGGTTATCTGGTGTCTCAGACAGAGCAGAGTCGTGTTGCTACTTTTATCCCAGCTACGCTCTGTACGTTTGTTGGATTGTGACCTATCTATTGAGATTCCTTCTGAAGTACGATTTTGAACGTTTCTGCATTCATCGCTTGTATTGTAGAAACTTCATCCGCCTTACGCCGCTCTCTCGTGTTTAATCACAGACCCAATCTCATTGCTAAATACATGGAGACTTTGCATCTTCCAAAGCTTTCAGCCTTTCCCTCAATCCCATGGCAACGGTGCTTGTTCCCTGCGTACACAGAAGTCTTCCGCCTCTCCCTTTCTCCCTGCGCAGCAGAGCTTCTTACGCTTCTACCAAGAACACATCCCGCCGCTCTATACAGCAAGCCACAGTATTCCTGAAGATTCAGACACGGCATTGGACTCAGCCTTTCTCTCCTTTCTTGCTACTCAGAGGTGCCTGTAGGAGATAACTGCCCACTTACCACTGTGAGAAGTCCTCCTTCGAAGCCGAGCATGTAGGAGGGTGCTAATCCAACAAGAACAAGGAACCAGGGTTTTTGTTCCCAGAGGGTTTCCATCAAGGTCTTATTCAGCCCTGGCCATTTAGCTTCAGAGGAGAATAGGGTAATTAGGTAGATTTTCCACTCTGCTGCTTCTGATTCAGGTTGGTTCCTTTTGTATTTGTGAAATGTATGGTGTTAAGGCAGCTAGTTGTCACAGCAAACCAGCGACAACGCCCATTTACCAGCATGGATCAGATGCAGCAGTAGGTTGCCGCAGTGTAGTCCTTCACTGTGGAGGTTCAGAATCTTAAGCAAGGGAACACTGTGTTAAGACAACAAATGGTCCAGTCCCCACAAAGCTCTGAGATACCTCCATGTCCTCTCCCTGGTGGTAGGTTTGATTGGAACCCCCACAAATGAAAAGAATTCCTTGAAGCTTGCACATTGCAATTCACTTTTAAGGCTGCCTTCTTCCCTATGGATAGGGACAACGTGGGGCACATGATCTCCCATCTTACTGCGGCTGTCCTGGTATAGGCCACTCCCTTGATGACAATTAAAAATCCTAACCTCAATTCATATCCTAACTTCTCCAATAGCCTCAAGGCTATGTTTGGAAGGCAAGAAATCACTATTGCATCCCAAGAACACCTGTTATATTTCAAGCAAGGTGATCAAGACTTGTTGACCTACATTACCCGATTTAAACAGATGGCAGCAGAGATAGCCTGGCCTGACAATACCCTTACTACTATCTTTTGCAGAGGCCACTCGGAAAAGAACTAAAAGATGAGGTTTCTTGCATTCCCGATCTGTAAATCTGGCAAAATGATCACTCTAGTCATGCAACTAGATTACCGATTGCAGGAGAGACATTCAGAAAAGAGGAAGAGTAGACCCACAAGAACCCTTCCCAATGTTCTCTTAAATCCTAGTAAAAACCCACCTCCAGATGAACCCATGCAGTTGACAGTGGCCCGAGGCCCTTTGTCAGCAGAGGAGCGAGCCTGCAGAAGATCATTAGGCCTCTGCATGTACTGTAGTGCTAAAGATCATCTAGACGAGATTGTCCCATCGCTCCTCCTAGACGACAGGCAAACGCCTGTACGTGACCGTAGGGGGAACCATGGTTTGGGAACATCCTATTGGTTCCCTTTCACTTAGCTTTTCTTGCCATTGTATGGATACCCCTGACTCTCCCATGGTGGTTCTTCAGATCACCTTTTCCAGGGGAATCTCCCAAGTCAATAAAGTACTGGCCTTGGTGGACAGCGGGCCGCTGGAAATTTCATAGATGACAGATGGGCATGCGATCACAGTATTCCCCGCTCACTCAAGACCATCTCTATTCCTGTAGAAAGTGTTGACGGGAGTCCTCTTAATTCTGGTCCCATCATAGAGCAAACCCGTCCCCTCCATAAGGGAATATTCTCTCACAAAGAAGATATTGTCTTGGACATAATCAAGGCAGCTCACTATCCGGTCATCCTAGGACAGCCCTGGTTGAGGGTACATAACCCTTTCGTGAATTGGTCCGCAGGGACGTTTTCCCTGGGCTCCGAACATTGCCTGGCACATTGACAACCTGCCCAAATCTAGCCCCGTACCAAAACCATCCTCAGACACGCCAGCCGGTAACGCCAAACATAGCAGTAAGTCACCCAAATCCTTCACATTCAGAGAAGTAACCACACCTGAAGTCGTCCATATCCTGAAGAACATCAAACCATCACTATGCAAAGGAGACATCTGCCCGGCCAACTTAATCAAAGACTGTGCCACAACACTTGCCCCTTTTATCACCTCCTTCATCAATGAATCCTTTGACACCAGCACCGTTCCAACTACCGCCCCATTACCACAGTGCCATTTCTGTTGAAAATTCTGGATAAGGCTCCATACCTACAGATCCAAGCTTACCTAGAAACGGACAACATCCTTGGAAAAATACAATCAGGCTTCTGCCCTCACCACGGCACAGAGTCAGCCCTACTTGACCTCAAGAACCAACTACTCGAAGCCATGAACAAAGGCAAAACCTTTCTCCTCCTACTCTTAGACCTTTCAGCAGCCTTTGACTTGGTTGACCACAAGATCCTCTGTAAACATCTTACTGACACAGCCCACTTCTCTAAAGAAGCCACCGCTTGGATCACCTCCTTCCTGGATGGGCGAGCTATGAGAGTCTTCTCAGACCAAGCATCTGCCCCACTGTCACCCATCAAGTGCGGAGTCCCTCAAAGCTCATACACCTCTCCCATGCTCTATAATCTATTCACCCTCCCATTATTTAGCGACCTAGAAGAATTCGACATAGCCTTCACCAACTATGCCGGCGACACACAAATTCTCATTCCCCTAACAGGTAACTATGACCAAGACCTCAAAACCCTCCAAGACATATACGCCCGCATCCAGACTTGGATGGCAGCAAACGGCCTAGATCTAAATGGAGAAAAAACTGAACTACTACTAGTTGGCCCCAAAGAAGCCCTAAACAGATTTGACAACACCTATAGCTCCTTCACCATCGAAGACACAGTCATTACAACTTCAGTCTCAGTGAAAACCCTAGGCGTCTACTTAGACTCCACCTTGTCTACGGACAGATGAGTCAGTGCCATCTCATCAGCAGCAGCTCTTACCTCTAAAATTACAAACGCAGTGAAACCCTACCTGTCACAAAAGAACTGCCTCAACATTGCCAGAGACACAGTAGGCGCGAAACTAGACTACTGCAATATCCTACTCTTTGGCACGTCTACACACAACATCAATCGACTACAAATAGCACAAAACAATGCCCTTAGAGCGGCACTCAGCATTGCCAGGAGAGAGCACATCGCCCAGGCAAGAAGGGACGCCCACTGGCTCCCAGTCAAAGAACGTATAACATTTAAAGCCCTCACAATCACACAGATGCCTCACCGAAACCGCACCAGCGTACTTAGTAGAAAGAATACAACAAGCGCCAACCCACAGGCCTAAGCGCAACAAATACTCACACCAATTCTCAGTCCCAGTATTTACCAGAGTGAAAGCTGGCTGAAGCAGCTTTGAAGTCCTAGCACCTAAAGCATGGAACTCACTACCGCCCAGTCTGAAAAGTGAACAATCCCTCTCTACTTTCAGAAAAACCTTGAAAACGAAGCTGTTCAACTCAATTGTATATTACTCTGCATTGCTTTCAACATTGTTCCACTGTGACCACAGAACACCTGCTCCACAATGTTATATACACCTGCTTGTTACCATTGCTGATAATATGTACCAAGCTGAATATACTGTAACGTGCCACAATGCCTCTGGGCGCTTGATAAATCCAAATAAATAAATAAATTGTCTTCCTCAGGGAGTCATTGCCCTTCATCCTCCCTCGGCCTCCAATAGTGAGTCTACCAACACAACCACCCTTAACCAAATCCAGGAGATCCCAGAGCCATACCAACGGTATCGGGAGGTTTTTTTCAACCGCAGAATATTCTGAGTTGCCACCTCATCGTGGAGATGATTGTGTGAAACGTCTCAACCCTGACCACTCTCTGCCTTTTGGTAGAATGTAAATTCTAACTGCCAGGGAAAAAGAGGTTCTTAAAGAATATCTCCAGGTCAACCTCAAGAATAGTTTAATTACAGAATCCACTTCCCCAGCTGGAGCCTCCCTTTTTTTATACCCAAGAAGAACTCTACCAAACAACATCCCTGTATTGACTTTCACGGACTCAATAAGATCACACTACCCAATCGTTACCCGATGCCACTCATTCCTGATATCCTAGAGGCAGTTAAGGGTGCCACATTATACACTAAACTAGATCTATGAGGTGCTTATTACTTCATCAGGATAAAACAGGGAGATGAATGGAAGACGGCCGTTTGCACACCATTTGGGCACTATGCATACCGGGTGATGCCCTTTGGGTTGTCCAGTGCTCCGTCCGTCTTCCAACGGTTCATGGACCATCTCTTTGCTGACATTCTCCTCCACTACGTCATTGTCTTTTTAGATGATATGTTGGTATTCTCCTCCTCAGCGTCAGAACATGTGCTTCATGTCTAAGAAGTCTTGAGTCGCCTCCTGCAGAACCATTTATTTTGCAAATTGGAAAAATTTGGATGTAACCCTGACAGTGTTTCCTATCTTGGGTACATCTTGTCAACAGAAGGTTTGTCCCCGGATCCAGAGAAGGGGGCCGCAGTCCTGAAATGGCCATCCCTGAACTCAGTTAAGGAGATACAATGGTTTCTTGGTTTTTCCAGTTTCTAGCAGTGGTTTATCCCTGGTTTTTCTGACATCATTCGTCCTCCGACTTCCCTCCTCTAGAAAGGAGTCCCGTTCATCTGGTCAGCCGGCACCCAACAAGCATTCAACAGTCTAAAGGATCGTTTTACACCCTACCCTGGATTTGATATCCCTGGATCAAAACAAGAAGTTTGTTTTGGAAACGGATGCCTCCCATTATGCCTTGGGGGCTGTTCTCTTACAAGGAGACCGTCAAGGAAGGCGATGTCCAGTTTCGTTTATTTCGAAAACCCTGTCTCCCTGAGAACTAAATTATGCAGTCCTGGAAAAAGAACTGCTTGCAATAAAAAAAGAATTGTTCAAGGAATGGAGACATCCTTTATTGGGAGCCAAGTTCCCTTTGGAAGTATGAACTGACCACCATAATCTAAGAGCCTTGCAGTACGCCCAGAGGAGAAACAGCAGGCAAGCCCGATGGGCACATTTTTTTCCCTGTTCAATATTGTATTTATCTTTATTCCAGGAATAGTCAACCTCCGGGAGGATGCACTATCAAGGAAGGAACAAGTACGGTTCTCCCAATTCGATTTGGAGCTAATCTTCCCCAAAGCGGTGTTTATACATGTCATCACTGACTTTCTACGTAAAATTGAGATGGAGTATAGGCATCCAGAGACGGAGTGTCCTCATATCCTTTCCAGATACCAACTCACCAAAGGGAAGGGATGTTACTCCGAGGCCAGAAGGACTATCTTCTGACAGATTCCCTCCGGAAAGAGGTTTTTTGACTATGCATTGACACCCAAGCGGCAGGACACAGGGAAGTTGCCAACACTATGGAACTCGTCCAGAGGCATTTCTGGTGGACCTCTATATGGACAGATGTGCACGATTATGTCTCATGTTGTGTGGTATGCTTGCAGACCAAAATCCCTAGCAACCCTCCAGTACGAAACCTGGTCAGAATGCTCTTACTGTATGAACCATGGCATATCATCTCCACAGACTTTATAGTGGACTTACCTCCTTACGGTTGTACTGCGGTCATGGTCACTGTGGACTCCTTTATGAAACCAGCTAATTTCGTACCTCTACCCAGAGTTCCTTCCGCTGCACAACAAATGGCACGTATCTTCATCTATCGCATCTTTTCCCTCCATGGACTCCCAGAGACAATCATTTCCGACAGAGGTTCTCAATACACCTCTCATTACTGGATACAGGTTTGCTCCATTCTCAACATTAGGCAAGCCTAAAGTTCTGGTTTTCACCCACAGACTAACAGCCAGACCGAGCGGCTGAATCAGACCCTTGAGGGGGTATCTCCGGTGTTAAATTTGCACGGCCCAAGATGATTGGAAGGATCTCCTCCTCCTGGCCGAGTTCGCATATAGCAACGCATTTCATACCTCCCTCAAATCTAGTCCTTTTTATTGCACTTACGGAGATCATCATACCATCTTCCCGACCTTGGTACCTCCTGCCACTTCCTTCCCGGACATTGATGGTTTGATTGAGGACCTTCAGCAAGGCCATAAGACAGCTCAGACAGCCTGCAGGTGGCACAGGAATGGGTCAAATACTTTGCAGACCGCCACCGGACCCCTGCGTCAGGATCAACATAGGCAATAAGGTTTTGTTGACCTCCCAGTTTCTCCACTGACATTTGGTTACTTCAAAACTATCCCCCCGATACTTTGGTCCTTTCTTGTTCCTGGGTCAGAGAGGGGTTAGCAGCTTTTAATTTACAACTACCCCCCTCCTGGGTCAGGATCCATCCTGACTTTCATGTCTCACAACTCAAGAAAGACATCTGCAGCTGTTTCCATTGGAGGAGGATTGCGAGACCTCCACCTGTCCCTACCACATTTGGTCTGAATTTGAGGTTGCGGGTATTTGTGATTCCTGTTATCGCAGGGGTGCCCTGCAGTATCTTGTTGACTGGAAGGGGTATTGCCCCGCGAGCGTACATGGGAACCTGTGGCTGCAGTTCATGCCCCCCACTTGTGAGCGATCTTGTGAGCGGACCGCTCTCATTGGTGACTGGCGTAGAATCCGTGCGGATTGCCGCAGGTCGAGCTACTGGGCTGTTTGGAGCGCGATCGCTCACAAGAATTAGTTACAGGTATTGAAGAACACACTGTTTGAATCAATGAGCACACAAGTATATGGAAATCAGAAGGGAGATGCATAGTCGGCTGGAGCTAGTAAGAAAGTTTAGAAAGTTCATACAGAGCTTGAATACGGTCAGGATCAAGAAATGCCCTGAAGAAGACTTCATGGGAAGGTTGAAACAGGTGTTGGCATACTACCATTAAAAATTCCTATCTAATAACTTTCAGATGTGTTGATAAAATGTTTAACTCTTAAAGAATACAACAATTTGAAGAAAGAATTGTTGGTTTACGCGCAATGGTCAAGGGCACACACATGTTCTTTGTATCTTTGTTTGGTAGCTAAGGGCTCTAGTCACTTGTTGACCAATGCGGCTATAAACCACCTAAGTTCAAATATTCAACTTGGTGAAAAAACATGCCAGCTTGGTGGGGTACAGCCTAGAACCTAGCAATATAGTTATATGTATGAATTCCTGGTGTTTTTTCCTTCCCAGTTCCTCCCTCTTTTTTCCTTACCCACAAAAACAGTATTTTTTCGGACCAACTTTTCAGTTATAAAAATAGACAATAAACACACATACTGTATATATGGATCAAAGACCCTTAATTGATCTTTTCAATACAGTGGGCCTCATTACGACCCTGGCAGTACGGAGCGAACGGCGCCTTAAAAGGTGCCGGCGCCGTTCACCCCGTACCGCCACATTATGAGTTTCCCCTCGCGGGACACGGTAAGCACACCTGGGAAAACCAGGCATGCTTACCGGGTCCCGCGAGGGGAAGAGGGAGCAAACAACGGGCCATCTCGTAATGGCCCGTTGTTTGCTCCCTCTCCCATTCCCATTCAGCCCTATGGGGGCTGAAATGGGAATGGGGAAGGAATGTGTCCGAGTCCATGGAGGGAGGAATTACCGGGCCTTCCCAACTCGGAATGGCCCGGTAAGTCCTCATTCCGAGGACCCGGACCCTGGTGCGATTTCGGCGGTAGCCATGCCGCCAATAGCTGCATGGTTACCGCCGAACTCGTAATGAGGGCCAGTGTGTGTTAAAAATCTTTATGTATTTCATTGTGGCTATAGTTATATACTGTGGAAGCCGTGGGTAGAACTCCCTATTCATTGCTGCATTCAGCTGCACATGCATCCTTGGTAGCCGTGGCTATAAAACTGTTTCATCAACAACAAAAAAACATTATATATATATATATACACATAGATATATATATATATATATACATACATACATACATACATATATATACATACATATACACACTCATGTTTTTTTGTTGTTGTTAAAATAGTTTTATAGCCACGGCTACCAAGCATAGATATATATAATAATAATAATTTGCCATTTATATAGTGCTACGAACCCTCAGGTATCTGAGCGCTGCTTATTATTACCCACGGCGTGTGGTGCTCATTTATCGACCTCGGAAGGATGAAAGGCTGAGTTTGGCCCCACCGGGATTCGAACCTGCGTTAACAGGCTCTGCACAGATGTCAAAGCTGTGCCACTTGACCGGATATATATATATATATATATATATATATATATATATATATATATATATATATATATACACACAGCAGTCTTGTAATGAATTTTAGGATAGATTGAGTGTAGTCTTTGAGTCTTTGTAGACAGTTATTCTAACACTTTAAAAACTGTTTATCAACGGTACATATAAATGGAAACACTTCAAAAAGTTGAGTATGTATGCAAACAAAGTTTTTTTAAGAACAGGCTCATTTGGGCACAATGTGGTTGCACAATTTCTTTTTTTTACTTTCTTCACATGATACAACGTTTGTATATGCTCAATTGTCTGTATTATTAATGTCAATTATATATGAAATAACTAAATCCTTGAAATTCGAGGAAAAAACTTTAGTTGCAGGGATGTTAAGGTGAGAACTTAACCCAACAAAATTGCTGAAGTTCAGGTAAAGCCACATTAACGTTGCGCCCTCTGTTGCACAGCCTGTGACGACAATGATGACATCACAAATCACATCACTCATGACATCACTTTACATGTTGTAGGAGTACACTGATAAAATCACAAATTGCATCACTGGTGACATCACTGATAAAAAAACGAATTACATTGTATATAACAGATTACATCAATAAGGGCATTAGACGTTGCATGATTATTAAGTTAGCTGATAAGAACTTTGATTTTCTTAATAACAATTTGGGCAATGGGCTTGGTGTGGTCACTGGCCATGACAAATGCTGTGGTCACTGGCCATCACAAACACCATAGGAGTGGACAGGGGTTTTGCTGTGTTAAGTTCTCACCTTAACATCCCTGCAACTAAAGTTTTTTTTCCTTGAATATATGTATGAAAAGATACTGGTATGTAGTTGCCTGAAGGCTTGACAACTATGTCTTGGGCTGAATAATCGTATGTTTAAAAAATTGCACTGAACGAAAGATAAAGCCATTTCCCTGCAGCATTTTGAGCTCATTTGCATACCCACAATGCATTGCCTACCAGGATCTGACCTGGAGTTGAACGTACAGGGCTGACTACTGGGTAGCCTGTGCCGTGTTTGACTTTGCTCAATATATCCCTTTACTATTGTTCTTGATGACACACGGCAAGGAGTGTGCAGTGAAGCAGTAGAATTATTGAAAGGGAAACATAGAAACATCGTTGAACCTTTTGCAGATAGCTCGTCCACAGGGAAAGGTTTAAGGAAGGATCAAAGTGTGTCCCTTCGCTCTGAATTATTCCATTACAGCTGAATGTGACATAATTACAAAGGATGTTGGATGTGAAATCTCATCGGGATTACCGGACACTCGTCTTTGTGGGGAAAGTCTCCCCAGCTGTTGCTCTGCCAGCACACACGCGATGACAGTGGGAAGCACACAAGTGCTCGCCATTGGCCACTGTTATGAGCCGGGCTTAGCTCCCCCGGGCCAAGTTTGTCATTGCTATGCAAGTCCTCTGTGTCGTAAAGAAAAGGTACGCCATTGTCTTTGTTGTGTCTGGCTCATACCGACGCAGCTGCGGGGCACTAAAGGAGAGCAGCCATTCATGGCCGTGTTGGGTATTGTAATCGGTTTCTGAGCGACCCGGATAGACACGTGAAAGTGCGCCACATGTACGATGATTGATGCTGCGTAAAATACATTGTTGTTCAGCATGTTCTTCCAGAGGCATTATCCACCTTGTCGAAAATACAGTGACATATATAATATTTACACATAAATGCCATTAGTCCCGACAGATGATTGCATTTTGGCGGGGAAAAAAGAAAGAACTTTATCATGGAACTGAAGCGCAAAAATGTTTACAGGGTTGCACCAGAAAGATGGCACAATTTAAGCGTGCACACGTTACAACAAATTCACCAACAGGGACTTCACGATACATATGTGTAACTTGCAATGAGTGCATCATGCAGCAAGCGGATGCAAACACTATGCATAAGTGACATAATCCCAGATTTGCGAAGGCGGGTTTTTCACTGGCTGTTTCGCAACGACGTTATCGAACAGCAGTGCATATATTGGAGAACACCGCATGTAACATAGAGGGGCGCGAGAGAGCTGGTATAGTAATACGTGTGGTAAGCACACTGACTGTCATCTTGTTGGCGGCATTTGGTGCCAGGAGGACAAAGGATTCGAAGTGTATTGTTTTATGTTTGAGCAGTGCAGACAATCCACAATATCATGTTTACGTCATATTTTTTGCGACTATTTAAAGTTGCACATTTGAGTCATAAAGTCATCAGTTTTAGTCATGATTCTTTGTGAATAACGTGTCTAGTCAGAAATGCAGAGCATGTACAGGCAGAATGTGTGCACGTAGTAAATGACGCACGAAGCTTCCTCTAAACCAGGCCCTTGGTTTGTGGTATGATGAGTGGTTGCTCACTGCAGATTTTACCGCAATGTTCATCTCCTGCTTTTTTATATCTATTAAAAAAAAAAGGGACCCGATACAATTGTCAGTAATTCAACTACCACAATTTGTTTATCCGTGCCGCAAAATGTGTAGTGTGGGCCAGAATCAGCCTCCTGCCCGCTGCGGCTAGAAGCGGAGCACCACACAGCATTTCCTGGTGTCCACCCCAAGCGTGCCGCCTGATCGAACCTTTGAGTGTTTATGTCTCTGCCGCCCCAATGTGATCATAATGGTGTATGAACATGTCACCTACGGCGTGGAAGCCCGAAAGCGAAAATATAGCACTGGACATTAAGGAAGGTTGCTGGATAATCAGCCAACCGGGAGGATTTGCGAGCTTTCCTTCCATGTCCTGGATTACCTTCCACACATGCATTATTCATGAAGTTAAACTACTAGTAACATGCCAAATGGGCTGCGCCAGAGATTTGCGGCTAATCCAGCACAAAACAGGCCCAGTCACATAATGATGGAAAAAAAGAACAAATGTCAACAGTTTCACACTGGGACTGGATTAGGCCCTCCCTACTTACTGATTCCTTACACAGGGATTAGCTCACTTTTAGGGCGGCTGAAAGGAAGGCCACACTTCTCCGAGATGAGCACAGAATAGCACCGGGGAGACTAATGCCTGCAGTCGGGTTTCCTGGGAAGCGCCGGCCACACCAAGGGAAGATCAGCAAAATAAAAAGCCTTGGTGTTTTTTGCCTCAAGCTGCTGCTAGACTGAAGGATATCCACGTCTGATAATGATGCGGGAGGGGGCAATTCCCGGGGTGAACGGAATATATTAGATTTTCCTTTCAATCAGAACTCCAATTCGATCCAGCAAGACCAAGTCGCCGGTGTTCATTACTTGCGCTTCCAAATTGGTTTTGGAAAGCTGCATACTTCAGCTACTCCGGTGGAGCCAGCTCTTCCAAAGACAACTGGTGCTGTGCGGTGCTGGCGATTTAGGGAATTTCCAACTCACTCCACTCTGCCCTTGTTTTGCCACAAGGGCTGAAATCCTGATCTTCACCTGGTTCATGTCTTATTCCATTTTACCAGAAATCCCAACCATGAGTTATATCCTTAGTCTACTCAATGCTGAGTTGCAAATATGTCTATCTTTCTCAATGTGCCTACAGGGGCATGGGGCCATAGGGCAGCATAACCACATGCCCCGCTATCATCAGAATTCGGCGCTGTGATTCGTTATTTCAGCAATTAACGAGCATTAGGGTTCAATTATAGAACTGCGTGTGCCCATTGATTTAACAGCAGAATCCAGGTAGGGTTTCAGGCTATCTCATCTATGATTGTTTGGCCAATTTCAATGTAATCCATTTCAGTGGAGATTATTTGTTTTGGGAATGTTGAGAACTTGGCTGGTTTTAGTAATCATCATCATTGAATCAGCGGGAAACCAACATTTCATGAGCATGATATCACTGCTGCCCACTGGAAAAAAGATGCAGGTCATCTATATTGCCAATCCTCCTTTTTGCGCTCTGCCTTTGTTGTGCAATAGTGGAAGCCACACCGCCAAATCTTTCCCCAGAAAACTGTTGTGCCACCTAGAAAAAGCACCAGGTCTACACAAGGCCTGCATGCCTAGCCTATAGCCAGACTCAGTCATCATCGCCACTGATGCCACTTCCAGCTGTCTAGCATGTGGTAGCCCGTAGAATCAATGGTGAGGAGGATCTGCACAGGCCTTTGGTTGCAATCTACATTTGCCAGCTCCCACTACTGGGGAATAATCAATGCAGGCCCAAAGTCAAGGGGAGCCACCATTTGTTTTGAGGAAGCAGAGCAGGCAATACATGCTTGCATGCAAGCCCACACTCTCAAGGAAAAGGCCCAATGATGTAGTATCATCTTACATTGTATAGGCACCTGTGGCCAGACGGATTGCAAAAAGTCCTGTTGGCTCATTGCAGAGACCCAGAGAGATAAATTAAACTTGTTAACCGAAAAGACATGCACAAACGTAGCCAAACAATATCATGCAACAGACAAACAGCAGTAGATGAATATATATATATATATATATATATATATATAGTCTCAAGGCTGATAATATATATAATCGCAAGGTTGCACCATTAGAATCAAGTGAAATCCACAACCTATCAAAAATAAGAATGATTTACTGACAATAAGACACCAGGGTACAGGGAGAACAAGGCCCTGTTTAAACACGCCAATAACCCCTGAAACATGAACACATAACCTGCATTGTAAATGTTAAATGTGATTAACATTTAAAAAGAAACATCACTGGACCTCATTCATGAAAGGAAAAAAAAAATAACTTTGCAAGAGCTAAAGTCCAGCCAAAATGCGTAGTTCACTCATTTTGAAAGCAATGCAATTCACAGACGATCGATCATACATGTAACGGCTGCGTAATGTGAACTTACATTTCAACAATAGGCAAAGATTGTTTAAAGTCTGCAAATCATCGAACAGAAAAATGACGCACATTGCATAAAAAAAATGCTGGCAAAGTAGAGAAAGGTGTAAGCAGCGTCGTGAGTCATAAGTGCAATCGTGGAACACTTCCACAAACAAGGTCGCCAGTAAACCACCAGGCGGTGTGCTGGCTCACGAACCCGATGGAGCAACTTGGTCAAGTTTCAGTCAGTCATAACTTCCACCAATCCAATCCAATAAACGCTTATCCTTTCAGTTCGACAGCAAGCCAGGAGTAGGATAAGCAATGTATGCCGCCTGTCACCCCATTGTTGCAATATTCCAACTCCTGGGACGCGACTGTAGGAATGGGACTGCTTCACATGGTCAGGGCTTGGGTGGGTGAGCCAACATCAAGAACTGATGCCGACAGGCCCTCCCTGCCTATCCTCATATGCTACGCCATCCCGTTTCCTAGCCTATTATTCATTGCAGAGGACCCGTGCTAGTATGGATGCCGTTTACCAGGCTAGAAAGCCAAGTTGGCCACACTAGGAACTGCATTGTTCTCACTGAATGCACGCAAAAACACTGCACCACGCGAAGGTATGTGCAGGACAAACGACATGCGCAACAGCTGTTTCATACAGCAGAACCCTTTCCATGTGTGCTTTTTGGCACAGGGTTGCACGCATTGACATCTAGACACCATTTGACATTAAACAACTGTTCCTCAACCCCAACATCTGGAATTCCATCTATGTGCAAGTCCCCAGCGATACCAGGGACAAAATCATTCATGCGTGCACATTTTCCTGTGCAACAGAAGACGGTTCCATTTGTCCGCGCTTTCCTTCCAGCCCAACTACATGCTGGCCACTATGGTGGCATGTGGCTGTTTGGTCAAAGAGTAAAAATGCAGCTGTGTGTATGAATTGACATAAATCATGTTTCTATGCATAGAACAGTTGCACACACTAAGGGTTACATTTTTGTAAATGACACTTCAACATGTGTGTGACAGACAAAATGTACATCAGCACAACACATGTCATTTACAACCAAAAGACAGTTAATCTTCCTTAAAGATACACTACCTGTCAGTGCTGTCTGTCAGACTGGCCACTTTCAGTTAAAAATCTTCCGGAAAGTTTTACCTTTCCTTGCTTTCCATCTTCAGGCTCTGGTCGTTTGAGCTCTTGTTCTGAGTTGCATCGACTACTGCAACTCCCTTTGTGTTGCACAAGCACTGTACCTCACTAAGGCCCTGATTCATGGAATTATTTGCACGTAAATTAGGGTACTTGTGTGCCAAACTGCGTGCAAATACGCGTTTGTCGATTCATGGAATCGAATGTGCAGCACTTTGCCAAGACTTGTGTGGACTTTGTGGTGGATTGGCACGTTTCTGAGAGTGGAGGAATGCCTTGCACGAAACTCCAAACAGAGTGTGGGCCGGGCCTACGCAGCAACCAAAATAGGGGGAGAACCATGCAGAATGAGGAATAACACGTGTACATGTGGCCCTGTTGAGGGATGGTCCATGGTCAAGCAATCGTACCTCCATACAAGTGAAAATATATACGTACTCATGGATTAGAACTATGAACGTTGGGCTGCGAAAAAGTGCACGCAAATTCTAGTACACTTCCCCCACCCGATAGCAGGCGTAAACATAAACGCGCATCGTAACAAATTAGTATAAAGCATGCAATACACACCAAACAAGCGAATCCAGCCACAATGAAACCAGCATTTTTTGGAGCAATCGTGTACGGACACTGCAGGAGGAGGAGGAGGATAACCAGGGCCTGGATCTTTAACCCACATACCACCCTTTTTGGGATACCGGATGACCAGGTCTATGGCAGGTACAGCCACCCCCCCCTCCCCCCCCAATATCATCCTAGACCTGGTAAGGGAGTGGGAAGATGGGCTAACATCACCAACCATGTGTGCTTCCATGCCCTTAGCCCCCTACAAAAAGTGCTCACTGCCTTACATTTCATGGCAACTGGAACCTTCCAGCAGACCACTGCCATAGGTGGCAGAATCTCCCAGGCCACACAATCATGCTACCTAGACCAGGTGGTGGCATGCATAATTGCACTACCTTCTGTGTGCCGCTACATCTATATGCCAAGAACACTGGCAGAAAGGCAAGTAGTAATGCAAGACTTCTATGCTGTGGTGCACTTCCCACGAGTGCATGGTGAAATAGATTGCACCCATGTTGTGCTACGTCCCCTCAGATTGACAGAGCACATATACTGCAACTGCAAACATTGGCACTCAATCAATGTTCAGGTTGTGAGAGATGGCAAGGGCATCATAACTTAAGTGTATACAAACTATCCAGGAAGCACAGACAACAGTTATATATTCCGGATGTCACCACTAAACCAGAGCTTGGTAGCCAGCAAGCATGGGAACGCATGCCTCATTGACGAGTATGAACGGACACGCACATGCATGCACGTTGCACACCAACCAATACACACTGCCAACACATGTTGATAACAACCATGTACACATTTACAGGGTACAGTGCCTACCCGCTGAGTCCATTCATGATGGTGCCCATGAGAATTCCACCACACCAGCTTAGGCAAGGTACAATACTGCCCATGCAGCGACTAGAGACATAGTGGAGTGCACATTCAGAGTGCTTATGTCATGTTTCCACTCCCACTATGTTGGTGTGTTGCTATATGCACCATCAGTTGTGTGCAGAGTCATTGTGGTAGCATGTGTCATGCACAATGTCGCCCCACGGTATGGTGTCGCAGTGGACATGATGGCCGGCCACCACCCACAAGCACGACCCTTGCACATGGCTGGCCAAAGGGCACATAGAGAGATTGCATGTACCCACCTGGTGCAATCCTACTTTATGTACAATCCTGCCCCTGTGAAGTGCACATGAGCTAGTCACATCCCAGGTGCCATTAAATGACGACTATGGGCCAATCCTACGTGCCCACAAAACACCCCGAGAATGTGGTCCCGGGAGGGCAAAATTGTGTACATCCATTAGACATAAAACAACACCTTGTGATGCCTCCAGGTTTAGGCACTTTACAAATGCAAATAAATAAATGTGCAACCAAATGCAAATAGATAAACCATGCCCAAAGTATGTCTAAATGAAAGACACATAAGTGGGAGTATACCACCACAGTAAGCATGGAGTGAAACCACTCCTGAGGCTCAAAAACATCATTAATGTCCAAAACAAATCACTCAAAATATGTGTTGCCACAGATACATTCATTAACTTGCCAACTATCACTAATGAGCAGCTACGCATTCATGGACTCCAAAAGTATAATTTCCACCAATCCGCATAAGCCCAATGAAATAGGGTTGAACACCTTTGTGGGAATGTGCATGACAGGCACAAAAGTAGTCTTGCTGCTGTGAGTGCAAATGAAGTGATGTCAAGATCCACATGTAACATACATACAGCCAATATGGAGATAATGCACCCCAATATCAAAAAAACGCACTGAAAAGCACACAATTGACAAGTGAGAAAAAGTGGTTGACACACCCAAATGGCCCCAGTCACAGAAGCAGCAAGTAACTTATCCATTCCGTAGAAATATCAACAGTGAGTCATGACCAAAAGTAGCATGGCACTGCACCATTCACCAACACAGTCACAGCAACTGCAAATAACTGTGTACATATAGTACACCAAAAACAACACATCAAAATAAACGAACTCTCTGACAACTGTCACATGGACAACAACAGTACTGCATGTAGACACCAAACGGCACACATGAGACCACAAGTAGTAAGGCATAGTACTATCTTCAAGCCAATTAACGCATGCAAGGAAAGCCCTGGACCCACAATGCGTGTTACACAACGAAAAACACTTTTACTTGCCAACCTATTCCAGGACTGCAACAATGCACACAATACTCAGTGACATCAAAGTAGTCATGTTGAATTTGAACAACAAAAGAGCAACAAAGGTGCTCTGCAAGAGAAATTCACATCTTACCTGTTTCCTGTGCATGCACATGACTGCAGGTATCCCCTCAATCCCATCACACATCATATCATGGCAAACAAATCTGCAGAGAAAGACAAATCAATGTGAGCGCAGCAAACACATCCATGCACCCAAACATACTGCAACATGTGCTCCCCTGAGTGACATGCGAAAAATGCAAACAAAAACTCACATGCCGACCATCAACATGCATCCTGGCACGCATACAGCCAGATCTGCACTCTGCATGCAAATCCAACAAACAAAACATACACACTGACAAACCCCCACCCAAAACCCACACTGCGTGAACCCCCGAGTACCATGCAGTAAACAGCCATGTCACACCTATCCCATTATCAAGCTGATGGCACATAGTCAACACACGCATCTGGCAACAGTCAGTATGACAATGATCAAACCCACAAAAAGTAGATCACTGAGACGATGAAAGACTGGATAACTCTGGCATTATTTCCTATTTCCAGTGAACACTGGCAGCAGAGTCGATGTGAAGCCCAAGAACCTCTGAACCCAAAAACTCACCAATTGCACTGAAGACAGGATCCTGCAGAATGCAGCACTTCACAGAGGCAAATGTCAGACCTGAAGGCTGGGCACCGGGGTAACTGGCACGAAACACACATGTAGACATGACAAAGCAATGAGAAACAGAGACAAAACAAAAATGCACACAAAAGGGAGCAGGCAACTGAAAAGTGCAAGGTAATGCAGACTTTACTGTGACTCGATTGCATTGGGTCAAATGTGCATTGAATAGAAGGTAGCATTGATATGCACCCAGCAGTTGTCAACATACCGCTGTAATCCTCATGGTGCACCATGCATGGCACATGCATGCAAAACAACATACCCTGCTCAATGTAGAGTGCCTGGTGTCTGTTGACCGAGAATTCCAAACATGTGCATCAATGGTGTCAAGTGTGTCTATTATACCTTGGACTGCACAATAAGAATGGTGAACCATGACCAAAAAAGGCTAAATAGTGTCTTCTGTGTACATTAATCATTATTTGTGAATCATTGCATGGGATGCCATGTGTCAGGAAAATATACAAGTGAAAAGTGCAAGGAAACACACACCACCACAACCATCAACATGTGTCGCAGCCCACAGACAGCTGGCCCTGCCACCCCCTTGACAACTCAACAAGAAAGGCCCTACAGAGATCGCCCACCCACAACTATGATCCCGCAACCCGTGGCACCATGATAAGAGTTCGAAAACAGCATGCACAGACAAATAAGCATAAGAAAACAATGTGACACATGCACCCACAAACTTGGACCAGTGCCCCACAAAACAAGTTAAACAAAAGCGAATGCACACAGTGCCAGATTCCCTCCAATTGTAAAGACATGCATTGCAACAACATAAAGACATTGGTCATCCATGAGAACCATTTAGGGAATCAGAAAACAGGCGTAAACCGCCCATTGCAGAAGGACCACAGAGTGCGAGAGAGAGAGTGCGAGAGAGAGAGAGAGAGAGAGAGAGTGAGAGTGAGAGAGAAAGTGAAAACTATAGCAAGGAGTACACTGTCTGGAGTAGAGACAGGGATGAACATGCCCAACCTTACTGTAAATCGACCTAGGGAGGATGATAGTGATATGAAAATCTCCAGAAGAACCATCATAGGATGAGATCATGGAAGGCACATAGAAGGAAAATATCGACATGTAGAGGCCATGAAGGACAAAAGTGGTGGGCATTGAAGGGCAGACTGGCAAATAATAGGCACATGCGTAAGGTCAATCAGTAGCCCAATCTCACACAAACCAAGGCAAAAACCCACAATGGCATGCATTTCACAACAAGACACATATACCCCACTTCCATGCAACTAAGGCACTGAAATCATATACCCCTTCCCTACATCAACCAACAAATACCCCTGTTGGACAACACAGCAAATGGACATGCAGCTGTAAATACACCCCTCCCCCCAACACACCACGCCCCATGAATGAGACTGTCCCAGTAAGTGTGCATGGATTCCAGGGCTCACTTCAACCTGATACAGGGACACGAGATAAAGCCAAGCGGTGGGAGGTGGAGGATGTCAGACATGTACGCAACTACATTGTGTCGATGCAATGTACACCCACAGACTGTGGCAGTAAGCATGATGTAGAAATTAAAACCTGGAAACATGTAAAACACACCAGTGATGATAACCAACAGTAAAAAAGCATGTGCAAAAAGTCTCTACACTGGGTAAGACAGGAGCAGTCAGGCAGGGGTACACATGTGTATATCTGGCAAAACCAACATGCATCAATTGTGACAAACATGTGCTGTGGAGTTGATTCACACAAATGTCCACAACAGAGTCACCAGAGCCCATGTCATGAATCGCTGCAGGGTAGGATGTGCAAATATGCCTATCAATGTGAATAGAACATGCTGACCAGTTACCTGGCTGGGCGGGACATGTAAGCAGAGAAGGAAGTGGATTTTGAATTGGCAACTGTCGGGGGGAAATTCTGCCGGGGTCGGCCGGGCCGTCCGCAGACCTCCGGGCAGGGAGGCCCCAACTCCTCCCGTATATCCCAGAAGAGATAGAGTATGAGACACACCCAAGAAGCAAGGTGACTCTGCTGTTTATTAAACAAAAACGGCAGGGATGGGTCAAGGATCGTACGCGTCCGTCCTGACACACACACAATCGTGGGGCTCGCAGGCCCTTTTTACCTTGGTATGACGCGCTACTTGCGTCACCTTAGAAAGTTAGCAAAAAACCTATTGCCACTCTTAATTGGTTGCTCGAGTGGTAGGGTTAGTATAGCATACGTATAGAGAACAATATTAGTGGACAAGGGTTAGTCAGGTGATATATCTGGGTTGTCCCTACAATTAGATACATGAGAATTGTTACATGAAGACTACTGATGATTGGTCAATGTTAATGGCGTCGGTGATAAGAGCCCCATGTTCTGATTGGTGCGCCCGTGAGCTTCCCAGCTTGGGACCATCGCTGTTCCCAGCTCTCGGTGTACCTGTCATTTGCAACAATGTTTCACTATGAGTACGTGCAGACAATGTGAGGAATTATTCATGAGCTGGAAGGCCGACTACTCCCACTGTCGCAGATGTCCATTGAGCCTTTTAAGTGTGTCTGCCTGTGTCTTGTACCAAGGGATCCAGACGCCTTCTTTCTCCTGGACTTGGCATCCTGTCAGGTTCGGCTTGGTCACGTGAGGTGGGACCGTGTTTGAGGCAGACTTTTGCACAATTAATATTGTTTTTCTACTGTGTGCCTGGTTTAATTTGCACGTGTGATTTTAACGTTGGTGCGCGGCGTGCGAGGTTGCAACATCGTGCCCTTGATGGTCTGCTTTCGGAATGTGGGTTTGCAACATTGCGACCTTGGCTGTCTGCTCTCGCCGGGCTCATTCTGCAGGATCAGCAACCTGACTCTTGTTCTTTTAACGTCCATGGGAGCTCTTGCTTGCGGCCTACTTAGGCCTGGTGTATAGGTGGAACCGTTTGGTGCACAGGTGCTTTAGGTTATAGTATCATATTGTCTTATGACCAGTATCGTGTCTTCGTTATATTTCTCATTATGGCACCTGGGTTTAGGAGAAGCGTAAGCAAGCTCTTTAGATGAGTTCATGATGCGTCTTGCGTTTCTGCATTTTGAGAGCCTATGTGGAAAATAATAAAGATGCACGTCCGTGAGTATGTCTGTCGCCTACGTCATAGCACTGAGTATATTCTTTGTGTAGATTGGTGCGGGAGTGTCCAGTGTGTATATTTGCACAGGTGTGCTGACCGTTGGCTAGGTCGTCATGGCATCTCTAACGACGTGTTGGTTTTAGTCTAGTTGATCCATGCCGCAGGTGTCAGCATGGGCAGGGCATGCTGCTGGGCAGGCAGATGGACACATCCGTATGTTCCTGTACCAGGGTATTTGGTCGTCTGGTAGATGGGCAAACTCTTCTCGTGGCGGGTGCCTGGGCCGTGATCCTTTAGGCCAGGCGCGAGAGGGGAAGGACGGGAGCCTGTTTTTCCATTCTCCCACTTCAGTCCCCCCTCTGGTCGACTTGTCGACCACAAACATATCCTTTTCGTTATCTCCTCTTACTCTCCATATTTTAGTTATTCCTCCTAGATGTCCATAGTGGTTAACATGATCTTCAAATGACCAATACATATATTCACAGGTTCCTCCAGGAGTACAGTATACCCATTTCCCTATGTAACTCCTGGGGTTTCTTGGGTTCTCGATCTTCACTGAGGGTGGGTCCAGATGGTTGGTGATGATCTGGTTGCACAGCTTCTCCCTCTCTTGTATTATTATGCCTGCGTGTTGGCCGTCATCTGCTGGCATCAAGGGGTGCATACCGACCATTTCAAGCAACTCGTCGGTGGTGCGTGCCTTCCGGGCCTTCCAAAATCTTATTATGATCAGTGTAGCTCCAGCCAAAATAGTACAACCAACTATGATTTTTAGTCCATCTGACAGCCAAGATGGCATCCATGACCATAATAGCGAAAACCAGCTCTCATCCTTTTTCACACCTTTACTTTCATCCATCATTTTGGAGTGCATCTGGGCCAATTGTGAAACTGCTTCTGTCAGTGTACCGTTGTCAGCATCGTTGGCAGGAATGAACGTGCAGCATGATTGTCCTATCTTTGCGCATACTCCTCCTTCCATGGCTGTGAGGAGGTCCAATACATATCTGTTCTGGAGTGCTACCATCCTTACAGCTCGCAGCTCCTCTTTTATTGCGTTGAATCCATTTACTGCAGAATTGATGGTCATCATTAGTTCCCATCTAGTTATCTGGAGCCATTTTGCGTTTGCGTAAGCCTGCAGTCCCGGATGGATTATTGAGGAGAAGAACATTGCTGCTCTGCTGAATAGTCTGTGTTCTGGCGGAATTTAAGTGAGGGCCGTTTCCGACCTTCCCCATAGGTAATTTCCAGTCAGAGGTTCTCCTTGTCTTTTCCTTCTATTTAGGACGGTATTATTGCCGTTGGTCCTGTTCCCTTGCTCCTCCTGAGGTGGTGCAAATCTCTTCTTTCTCTTGTCCCCTTCATCCATTTTGGGAAAGTTCGCCACATTCACATGCTTCTTGGGTACCACTAGTGATGGTACATTGACGTGCACCATCGTGCATACACCATTCCACAGAGGGGGCAGTGTGTGGTATGCCTTTTCTCCACAGGCCCAGTAATGGTCCATTATTACTGCTGTTCCTGCTCCCCCCTCAGGTAACTCCATCACGCTGGCACAATTGGTGTTGTATCCTACGTCCACCTCTCCTTTATGTTGGTAGCATACCTTAGGCGCAGTCAGCGGCAGTATTGTTATTGGGTCTTCATCCGTCTCTATCCATGTGAGCATGGGTACATACTTGATCCAAGTCGTCCAACATCTGTGGTTGTGTGCCTCGATAGTTGAGATAGTTTCCTTTGTTACCATGTTGCTTCCAATCACTCCTATCTCCCAATTGTTGTCCAAGTACACCTTCCCCGTTATCGTCACCAGTGGCCTCTCCCAGCATCCTAGTTTACCAGGAACGTCAGTGGCATACCAATCACATGGCAATTACTGCAGTGTTACTTTCTTTGTTTCCCCTTTTGCAGGACCACTTGTTATGTATCTGAATGCTTCAGCATGTAAACTGCTCTTGTGGTAACTCAAATAAGTCTTGAGGATGTTGTTTTCGTATGGGTATGAATCTCGTGTTTTCCACACATATGCACCACTGTCCCTTGAAATCTTCCTTTCGTTTGGAACAGTGCCAAGTATATTATGCATCGTGCTGTCTTTTCATCTATTTCTGTGGCAACAAATGTTCGGGAAGCGCTCATGGCGTATGGTATTAATGAGCAAACGTAGCAGCTGTCTTCTGTTGTCTGCTTACCAATGCGGGTCATGTGTTGGTACCATATGTTGTTTGAGACGTGTGCTGAATCTTGTATATAATTATCAATACCTTTATTATCTGACTATGTGCTGCGTTGAACTCTATTTTGCTTGTGTATAATTTTACTAGTATCACCTGACGTAACACCTGTTGCAGCTGGGGATGGGGGTGTATTAGGTTTGGGTACAGCAATAATATTGTTAGCACAGCTGTACTGCCATACAGAGGCAGCCAAGAACCCGGTGATCATCAAAATCCCTATTATTTTTATTACATATGCTAATTTCACCGGCATTTTTGCTCTTACCTTGCTGCGGTCCGGCAGCGTATTCTTGCGACGTTAAAGTTGCCCGCCTGAAAATTCTCAATATGCTGGTTATTAAATGTTAGTTGTTGTTGTTTAAGCTCTCCCTATCAGGTAGTCATTGAGTGCCCAGGCGAAGAGCTGTTCCCACGCCAATCTAAGCGATCTATCTCTTAGGGCAGGCAAGTATGGTTGGAGGTGGGGCATTGAGTATTCTATGGCCAAGAGGAATGCTGTGTAGTACACACGTACCCTTCTCTTTTTCAGGTACGTTGGCCTTTTTATTTCAAATACAAATTGGTGTGACAATTCTTCTGGGTAGTCATCGTCTGAGGGTACCATCTACTCCTGGGCAGTGAATTTGTTAGTTATCTATTTTCTTAGCAGGACAATAATACACAGTTCCTGCATGTGCGAGAGAAAAGAAAAGAAAGCATTCACGTGTTTACATGTGTACTTGTGCAATACAATGTCCTTTAGTTCAGTTATTACTCGTAGTGGGGGTAGGGGTCAATGGGCAGGGGGTTTGGGCTCAACTGGCGGAAGTATTTTTACTCTTTCAGCGTGTGACCATGGGGTGGGCAGTATGGGGATCACCCTTTTCTTCTTTAGTTATTGTCTCTGGGGAATCTGGGGAGTGACAGGGTATGGGAACACTTGGGTCATTGGCTGTGATAGAACTCTCTTCCTCCGTCGGCGATGTTGTTGTTGTTCTTCCAATGGACCTGTCGGTGGCGCTGGGGCGGGTCAGGAGTTTGTAGATCTTTACATCGTGTAGGTGGTTCCAGGCACGCTTATCCTGTAGCTTTACTGCTCTCGTTGATACCTCCTCTACCAGATGGGGGCCAGTAAATCGTGGACTGTTCCACTTCCTATTGAAATTGCGAAGTAGTACGTGGTCACCTTTAGCAATTTTACACAGTCTTTCTTTTTCCAATTCTTTATCCGCGTCTTCTTGTTGATTGCTGTTAGACCCGCCCCGTGTGCGCTCAAGCTGTTGAGACACAAACACTACACTAGTAATCAAAGAAGACACATATTGGTACATTTCATCACCAAGAACACTCGCTGTGCTTTCGTGGTCGGTAAATGCTCTTGATGTTGGCGTTAGGGGAAGGCGCATTTGACGTCCGGTAACCACCTTGTGTGGGGTGAGGTGGTGGTCGGACCCTGGTCTATTCCTTAGCTCAAATAGGGCTAATGGAAGGCAATATAACCAACTCTTCTTTGTTGTTTGCTGTATCTTTGCGATTGCCTCCTTTAATAGCCCATTCAGGCGTTCACATACACCGTTGGCCTGTGGGTGGTATGCACATGCAAATTTATGCTTTATGTTCAGCAAGGATGTGATGTGCTGGAACATTTCGTTTGCGAAATGTGGGCCATTGTCTGACCTTAACACCTCGCACACTCCCCATCTTGGGAAGACCTCCCTCACTAGGAATTTAGCTGCTCTAAATGCATCTGGGTGTGAACAGGGCCCTGCTTCAATCCACCTAGAGAATGGGCATACTACTACGATCATATACCTATTTCCTTGACATATGTTGATCATATCAACATAGTCAATATGGAGATGCCGGAAAGGTCCCTCTGGCCGGGGTATAGTACCTCTTACCACCTTTAGAGTATGGCCGGCCGTAAACTGTTGACATGTGAGACAATTACTGATAAAGTTTGACACATGAGAATTTAGCTCGGGGCAGAACCAGTCTTCCCTAATTCGTGCTGCAATTACTTCCTTGCCTGTGTGGGCTGGATGATGTAGTTGGCTCAGGGCAATGTCCAAAAGTGCCAATGGTATTACAACTTTTCCAGTGCCACCCTGGCGCCATAGTGCGTTAGTTGGTGACATTGTGCATCCTCTTTTTACCCATATTTCTTTTTCGGCCATTGGTGCAGCCGCTTGTAGCTCCATAATCTGCGTGGCTGGGAGATGGGTGTTCCCTTCTCTTATCACCTTTCTAGTACATGAGTACATTTCAGTTATTTCCGTACAGTCATGGGCATAATCTCCCTCCTCAATTACTTCTGCTAGGAACCTTGCAGGGTTGACCGTGCTACATCTAACAATTGATAGTTCAGCTCTTGATAAAATGATCTCATAACCTGATGCTCTTTGCGTGGTTAGGGTGGACTTAGGTTTATTCAATATCGCAAATAGTGCATGTTCCACAAACAGTGTAGTTGGGCACCCCATGGTGATTGCTGATGCCTTTTCCACTGCAAAAGCAGCTGCGGCGAGACCTTGTTCGCAAGGAAAGTGGCCTAACATTACAGGATCTAAGTGGCCGCTGTAAAATGCTACTGGTTTGTAGCCCATGCTTGTTTTTTGAGCCAACACTGCTTTCATTACTGCTGAATCGCAATGTGAGAATATAAAAAATTGTCGCTCATAGTCTGGGGATGCCAGTACTGGAGCAGTTGATATCGCATCTTTCAATTCATCAAAAGCCTCTTTCATTTCCATCGTCCACCCCAGCTTTTTCTCCCCTTTATTATCTTCCCTTAACGCCTCAAGCAGGGGTCCTATGTACGAGCTGTAATCAAACACCCATGCTCTACAGTAGTTGCACAGCCCCAGGAACTGCTGCAGTTCCCTCACAGTTTGTGGCATTGGAGTGTTTGAAATGGCCTGTGCTCTTTGTGATGCAATCTTTCTTCCATGTTAGGATATAAGTTGACCAATGTAAAGTACCTGTTCTTGACAGTACTGTATCTTTTCCATGTCTACCTTGTAACCTTTTTCAGCCAATATTGTCAACATCTTTAAGGAGTCCTCTCTGCATGTTCTTTCGTTTGTACTGCAAATTATTATGTCATCCACATACTGCAACACTGTGCTTTCCACTTCAATGTTACCCAAATCCATCTGTATCACTCTATTGAAAATTGAGGGTGATTCGCAATACCCTTGTGGCAATCTAGTGCGTTTCCACTTTGTGTTTCTGTAAGTGAAGCTCGTCAGATCTTGTGAGTCTGGGTGTAATGGTATTGAGAAAAAAGCATTTTTAAGGTCGATCACTGTAAATCGTGATGCCTCTGCTGGAATGCCACACAATATCGTGGCCGGGTTTGCTGCTACGGGATATTCCGCTTCTACTATGTTGTTCAAGGGCCTGAGATCCTGTATGAAGCGCCAAGACCCCCCCTTTAGCCTTGCGCACTGGGTACACAGCCGTGTTGCAAGGTGATTCCGAGAGGACCAATATGCCATTATTTATAAGGGCCGTTATGGTTTCATATATACCCTCATCTGCCTCTTTTGATAGTGGGTACTGTTTTACTCTGGGGAGTATTGCACCTTTTTTCAATTTTATCCTTACTCCCCCTATACTTTTTATGAACCCCACGTCATAGGGGCCAGTAGTCCACAATGATTCGGGTACCTTTGACATATCCTCCTTAAAGAAGGGGACTGGGGTGCATGCGGGTGCCTCGAGTGCCATTGCAATTTTCTGTGCTACTTGTTTGTAAGCCACTCTTAGCCATATTTCCACACTCATCATAAACACCATTTCACCTTCTTCCTTTTCATCTGAGAACAGCTCTTCATCTGACACCTGGGTGAGCCTACATCCTTCTGCTAATGCTATCACGGCCCTCCATGCTCTTCCTTCTCTGTCTTGGGCATGTACAGCAATGTAATCAGCTGTTGCAATAATGCTCGCAATGTCCATTAGGATCACCTTTCCTTCTAGTTCATTAACAGGTGTTTCTGGTCTGAACAGATAGGCTTCTGGCCTCCTCCATATTTTCCCTTCTATCCCTGGCATCCATGCAATTGCCATATCTGTTCCATACTGGAATAGTTCGCCATCTACTGGCTCCGCCCTAATCGCTGTCTGTCCGCAGTATGCTTGCATAATCTGTCGTGCTGCGAGCATGTTAATCCCTGGAGTAGAGCAAATTATGCCGTCCTCAGTAAAGGAGATCGTCATATTCAACCTGTTCATTATGTCTCTCCCCAGTATATTTACTGGTGAGGCACTATAATATAGAAGTGGAACTGACAGATCATAATCTCCAATAGATAAGGGAATGTTATCAGTAAAGGGAACCAACCCTCTAGCCCCAGAGAATCCTTGGGTGTTCATGGCTTCGCCTGACATCTTAAATTTACCTTCCCTTATGCAAGACCGGGTTGCCCCGGTGTCAACAAGGAATGATAATTTTTTGTCACCTATCGTTACCTCTATGCGTGGCTCCTCCGCACTATTAGGTGTTACTGACAGGATGGGACACACCAAGGCCGTCTGTGGGCTGTCCTATTGAGGGTACAATGATTGGCCATTTCCTGTGTAAGGGTTGTGTCCCAAGACCGTCACCCTACCCAGTTGTGTTTGTTGTGCTTGGGGTTGCTGTGTCATCGCTACCTGTTGTTGTGGCAGTGAATACGTCTGTGGCTGCTGTTGTGTTAATTGTTGTTGTTCATTTCCCTGTTGCAGCGTCTGCTGTTGCTGTAGACCCTGCTGTTCCTGTGAGGGCCTTGGTTGTCCCTGTTCACTCCATGATGATGTACCTGGTCTAACTCTACACGTGCGTGACATGTGCCCTAATAGTCCACAACTCCAACACACCGGCGGTTCCCTACTTTGCCATGGAAAGCTCCCTGTGTTGTCCTGGTATACTGGTTTCCCTGTGGGGTAGGGATTTCTAAGTCCTCCCACCTGTTGTTGGGTGTTATATCCGTATCCTCTCCCTCTCATAAATCCTCCTCTCCCCCTGTTATAATTATAATACCCAGCTCCTGCCATCGTATGTCCTCCTCCCATGTTGGTCATGTATGGTTGTATTGGCGGCACCTGTTGTGTTACAGTCTGTGAAGGTGGTATTTGGGCGGAATCTTGTGCAGCCACTACTTGTGTGGGGCTTTGGGTCATTGTTGTGGGCGTAGTTATTAGTGCCCCTTCCATTGTGTATTTAGTAAGTTTTTTCTGTACTAGTTTAGCCTCTTCCGTTTTCCTGTCCTCTTCCTTTTGTTTCATTTTTCCTTGCCATGTCCTGCAATGATGCACTATAGTCAGTTGTATTTCTGGCCATGGTTTTGCTTCCATTCCCACTACTTTCTTTAGTTGTTTCTGAACTCCTTCTGGGAGCCCTTGTACTAGTATATGATAGAATATTGCTGGTGTTTTATCCCATTGCTCTCTCGTTTCCATGCGCCACTTCTCTTGGATCTCCTGGATATAATCAACAGGATCTTCATTCTCACGCATCTTGCGAGAGGTAATTGCTCCTATGTCTGATGTGTCTGGGTACTGTACCCTCAGTGCCTGCCATAGTGCATGTCTGCAGTTTGCGAATGGTGCCCCATCGTGCGATGTGTTTGTTATTGTTACCCCATGGAATCCCGCTCTCTTCCAAATGTCATCCGCTCTATCCCCTAATATTGATATTAACAGGCCCTTTACATCTCCTACTGCCAGTTTCTGTCCTGCGGTGTGTTTTTCCATTTCATATATCCACTTACCCGCACCTCCACTTAATGATGGGAGCCTGCATTTTATATTTTCTTTATCGGTATGCTTCCAAGGGACATACTGCGGTCTAACCCCTCCTCTCTCTAAAAGTGGCATTAAGTTATGTCTCGTTTCACCCTTTGTGTTCCATAATATAGAGTCCTCACACCCTTCCTCCTCTTCCCTTTCTTCTACATCTTCAATTTCGTCCCTATTTCCCCTGCTCGTAACTCTTTCTTCTCCATCTTTTCCCCTTCTCCCATCTTTTCCTGTGTTTAATGTGGGCATGTGTATTCGTCTTTCCTGCCTGCGACTAGGGAGGTTTCTAAGCCGACATGCATAGGGTGTCAGTTCATCTGTGAAGGGCGCAAGTTTTATTTTGCGTAACGAGCGTGAGGTGGCTGAGCATGTAGGGTGCGATGGGGGAGGGCGTGATGGGGATGGTGCGGCCTCATGTGTCTGTCTTTCCACTATTCCTCGCTCTCCCTCCTCACTTCTCTCCAGTTCATCCTTTCTCCTACTGATCCATGGTGAGTCTGTGTTGGTCCGGGTGATGTATAGTTTATCTAAACTTTCCCTTTCACTGTTTCTTCCTTCCTTCTCCACTCCTTCTTCCTCACTGCAAAAGTCAGTCATACACGGCAACCCCCACTCGGTCTTTTTCCCCTTGATCGTTACTGTTTGTAAGTCTATTAGGTCCAGTTCTCCTGTTTCTCCTTTATCAACCACTCCCCTTTGTGCTGATGTTGTTGCTACTTCTGTGTTTCTATATACATCCCCCCATTCTCCACTCTCCCTACTCCTATCTTCTCTTTCTCCTTCATTTCTCTCCTCCATCTCCCTACTATTTTCCTCCCTTTTCCTTTTTAATTCCTCCATCACTTCACATCTGTTCTAGTATTCTTTCATCCTCCTTCTTCCTTTCCCATTTCACCCTTTCTCTTTCTACTATACTCTCTATCACCCTCCCTTCTTCGTATTTCTTAGTTGTTTCCGATAGTAACCTCCTCTTCCACATTGCCATTTTTTTCTTTTTCTTCTTCTTCTCTTTTCTTTTCTCGCAGTACTACTCTGGATACCCTTTCTGCTGCTGCTTTTACCCTTTCAGCTTCTCTCCTTTGCTCCTCCGTTCGTTCCCGTATTTTTTCCAATTCGTTCTTACCTTCTTTCCTTTTCCTCGCTCTCTCTTTCTCCTCCCTTTCAAGCTGCTTGATCAATTCATTCTGCTCATCCCTTAATTTTGCTAGTCGTTCCTCCAAAATCTCTTCCTGTTGTCGTAACAGCTCTTCCCCCCTCATTTCACTGTCCCTGGCATTATCCTCATCTGTTTTCTTTACTACCTCCTTCTCTTCTCCTGTTAATGAACCTCGTAATTTTAATAATATCTGTGCAGCTACCCACTCATCATTTCCTATTTCCACAGTCTGGTCTTCTCCAGTCCTCCCCTCCCCTGCTGGCATCTTCCTATGAGCCGCATATGGTGGAGGGCTGTATGCCGGGTTCGAGTATCCCTCAGCCGCCCTTAACTGTCCTCTTTCTATTTCTCCTAATTCTCTTAAAGGGTACAACCCCCCTCCCTCTGTTTTCACCCCCCTTGCTATGGGTATCTCGTTGCTCGGTTCCTTTTTTATCTCATCTGTTTTATTCTTTTCTCCTCCCTCTCCTCTGTTCCCCGTGTTCTTTGGGTCCTCACTCCCCTTTTTCCCATCCTCTCCTCCCTCCTTAATCTCTTTTTCTTCCGGTATTTCCCCCATAGTGAACATTCCATTTGGTCCTGGTCGGGACCCCTGGAACATCCTCCATAAGTTAAACACCTCCACATGGTTTGCCAACTTCTTCCCTTTATATGTATTGTGCAGATGGTTTAATAATGAATGTTGGGCATATGGATCGAAGCTACCATTAGGCGGCCACGGTGTTAGCATTTTGTTATCCGTCCCCTGGGTCCATTCTATGCTATATTTAATCAGTTTCTCCCTATGGGGTGGCAGTGTTGTGCAGATGTGTTGTAGTGGGGTAGTGAGGGTGTTCCCCCACCCTCCCGATCCTGACCCGTATGACATAGTAGCGCTCCACTTGTTACCCTTCCCCTATCTGGTAGCAGTTTATCTCACCAGCAGTTTACAATATACAGCCTTATATCGTTTACCTGGCCCCGTAAGTTTGGGGACTTACGATAGTCCGCTAAGAAAAATTATAAAAAATATAGTATGTTACATTTGTATATTTCCTTCTGTCTTTCTTTCTTTATACAACACCCTTACGGCCCCCTGCGGCCGAGGCGCACGTAGCCCCCTGCGGCTGCGTACCCCTTATGACGTTCTTATACAGTCGTCCTATTTTCACGTGCTCCTCCCCCTTCTACACTTGCCGTGGCCGGCGTTCTCCATGCGCAGCCATGTTCCCCGTTTCGCCTTTCCCCGATCAACTCATTACCGTTTATCTCCGTTTCCACTTCCTTACCACAGTTCTCTTCCCCACCAATCTCAGAAGGGAAGATGCCTTGTGCTCGGGATATCCTATGAAAGCCCTACTGGTGACGTCACCGATCTCTTCGAGCTACTGATAAGTTCTTCATATATTCTTTAAGTTCAAAATGCACTTTCAATCTACCCCCGTTAACCCTACAGCTGTCTTCCTGTCAATCCTGGAACAAGGTAATCAAATCAATAATATAATCAGACTGCGCACACTGCGTCGCCTCGCGTGTGATACGCCCCTCGACAGGAGGGCTTAACCAGCCAATTATCTTCCGTATTAGGCAACTAGCTAGCTACCGCCTACAGGGAAACGTCATCTACCTATCGAGTTTCTTGCTCGAACAATAGGGATCCTCATCTACTCATTGATCAATAAATGCCAAATCGTAAGAAACCACACACACCCACCCTTGCACGTAGTCGCTACCTAGGCCAATCAGTTTCTACGAGCGGCCGCACGTGATGTTTTCGTGCTCCGCCCCCCTCTCTCGCGTAACGTAGTCGACTGCTCTCGCACTTGTTCGACTACCATTCATTCTATTTCCAACACGAAGTTGTCGAACCTTCGCCGCGCACCTGTGCAACACCTCCCGCCTCCCTTATTTAATTCCTCCCCCTCCCTCACAATTTCACATTGCTTGTTGTGCGTGTCATGCTCACCAAGTTCTCTTGATGCGGGGCCGCTCGACTGCGTGCACCCCTCCAAGCGGCTCGTCACCTCCCCTCGTCTGGACCACGTCTGGACACTCGCCAACCGCGGGCGGGATACTTCTCAACCGGCTCCCGAGGGCCAATATCCGGATTGCGCTGTCCGGTCTTCTCGCAGCTCCGCGATGGTCCTGTAGCCCTCAGAAGGGGGCGACGGCAGAGGGGGCCGCGCCGCCGGGCCTCCTCGCAACCGGAGTGCCTGGAAAAAGTAAAAAAAAATAAAAAAGGCGGATCTTAAACAGATCTCAGCAGTGCCTCCAACTTGTCGGGGGGAAATTCTGCCGGGGTCGGCCGGGCCGTCCGCAGACCTCCGGGCAGGGAGGCCCCAACTCCTCCCGTATATCCCAGAAGAGATAGAGTATGAGACACACCCAAGAAGCAAGGTGACTCTGCTGTTTATTAAACAAAAACAGCAGGGATGGGTCAAGGATCGTACGCGTCCGTCCTGACACACACACAATCGTGGGGCTCGCAGGCCCTTTTTACCTTAGTATGACGCGCTACTTGCCTGTCATTTCTAATACCTTAGAAAGTTAGCAAAAAACCTATTGCCACTCTTAATTGGTTGCTCGAGTGGTAGGGTTAGTATAGCATACGTATAGAGAACAATATTAGTGGACAAGGGTTAGTCAGGTGATATATCTGGGTTGTCCCTACAATTAGATACATGAGAATTGTTACATGAAGACTACTGATGATTGGTCAATGTTAATGGCGTCAGTGATAAGAGCCCCATGTTCTGATTGGTGCGCCCGTGAGCTTCCCAGCTTGGGACCATCGCTGTTCCCAGCTCTCGGTGTACCTGTCATTTGCAACAATGTTTCACTATGAGTACGTGCAGACAATGTGAGGACTTATTCATGAGCTGGAAGGCCGACTACTCCCACTGTCGCAGATGTCCATTGAGCCTTTTAAGTGTGTCTGCTTGTGTCTTGTACCAAGGGATCCAGACGCCTTCTTTCTCCTGGACTTGGCATCCTGTCAGGTTCGGCTTGGTCACGTGAGGTGGGACCGTGTTTGAGGCAGACTTTTGCACAATTAATATTGTTTTTCTACTGTGTGCCTGGTTTAATTTGCAGGTGTGATTTTAACATTGGTGCACGGCGTGCGAGGTTGCAACATCGTGCCCTTGATGGTCTGCTTTCGGAATGTGGGTTTGCAACATTGCGACCTTGGCTGTCTGCTCTCGCCGGGCTAATTCTGCAGGATCAGCAACCTGACTCTTGTTCTTTTAACGTCCATGGGAGCTCTTGCTTGCGCCTACTTAGGCCTGGTGTATAGGTGGAACCGTTTGGTGCACAGGCGCTTTAGGTTATAGTATCATATAGTCTTATGACCAGTATCGTGTCTTCGTTATATTTCTCATTATGGCACCTGGGTTTAGGAGAAGCGTAAGCAAGCTCTTTAGATGAGTTCATGATGCGTCTTGCGTTTCTGCATTTTGAGAGCCTATGTGGAAAATAATAAAGATGCACGTCCGTGAGTATGTCTGTCGCCTACGTCATAGCACTGAGTATATTCTTCGTGTAGATTGGTGCGGGAGTGTCCAGTGTGTATATTTGCACAGGTGTGCTGACCGTTGGCTAGGTCGTCATGGCATCTCTAACGACGTGTTGGTTTTAGTCTAGTTGATCCGTGCCGCAGGTGTCAGCATGGGCAGGGCGTGCTGCTGGGCAGGCAGATGGACACATCCGTATGTTCCTGTACCAGGGTATTTGGTCGTCTGGTAGATGGGCAAACTCTTCTCGTGGCGGGTGCCTCGGCCGTGATCCTTTAGGCCAGGCGCGAGAGGGGAAGGACGGGAGCCTGTTTTAACATTCTCCCACTTCACAACGTTCAAAGAATAGTGTGCACAGGAAGAACACCTGCAGGGCACAGTATGTAAAGTAGGGACTGGGGGAGTAGAAGGGTGGCAGGAAGGAGACATCACCACGGTCAGTGTGCCAAGTGTTGGGGTACAGAAACCCCCAGAGTGCAGAAGGACCAGTACTGCATGTGGCCAAGCATTACCTGCATCCACACTGAACAAAACACTGACAATGAGGAATGTGACAATAGTGCTGCACAATCACTTCCAAACATGCTGTCAACATCATGAGTGCATCCACAGAAACAAAGCACTGGCATACAAGTGAAAATGCACATACACACATAAGAATGTACACAGACACACATCAGCACAGACATTTACCGTGACACAAGGTGAACACCACCACCTGCTGAAGATGTGTACTGCATGCAAAAACCATGGGGAACAATTACATAGGCAGAACATGCAAAACAGTGCACATGCTTACCTGCTGACTGAGACAGCGTGATGTGATTCCTTCATCCCTTCCCCCGGGAACTGTGCCTCCAAATGCATGACAGGAGGTCCAGAAAATAGAAAAAAAGTCTGCCTTGGAAAGGGATGAACAGAAAAATATGCCAACATCTGGGCCAGGGGTCTTGAAATCAAAGAAAAAAAGTGTTAATGGAAAAGCAAAGGACACACACAAATAAAAACAGGCCATGGTCATAAAAAAATAAAAATGTAAGAAAAATTGTCCAGGATGAGGGGAGGCCACCATGGAGGGGGGGAGGAGTAGAGTGCATGTCATGAGTGAACAAAAATGTGACTATGAAAAATAAAAATAAAAAACCCTCCATGCTTTCATGGACCTCATGGCAATGGTGGAGCAGGAGGCTTCTCTGTGCTACGAACCCCATCCTGCGGTTGATCTGCAGGTGGCCATGGTGTTGTGGTGTTGGAGGCAGGCCTGGTCCTCTGAGGCGGTGGCCATGTGTGAAACTATGTGATGCACCAGCACAGTTACATTGGTGATGTCTGTATGCATTGCACCCGCTCGTAATGCACAGTGTTCCACTGAGTGACTGACTGACTGAAAGAAACCACCTTTTTATGGATCAGTCTCCCTGTGGCTGTTTGTTCTGCAGTACTCTGGGCCTCCATCTCAAGCCTCAAGGCCTCTCTGTGTGCCTGAGTGTCTGCATGCAGGGAAGCCTGCAGACACGCCAGATCAGTCCGTTGGCCCTTGATGTTGGCCTCCATACGCAGTGTGTGGTAGCAGCACAAGGACTGCATGATCTTCAGCTGTTGCTCTGCCTGGGCCGCTGGCAGGGTCATGGATTTGGCCATCTTATCCATGCCCTCAGATATCTTATCCAACAAATATCCATGTCGGAGGGTGGCACGGAACATCTGCTGCTCCCACTCTGTCTCCGCATTCTGCACACGTTCCCCCACACACATGTGTGGGGCCCACGCTGGCCTGATGCAAGGGACCTTATGCTTTGCTGTGGTGCCCCTGTCGTTGGCTGCAGGTCAGAATCCCTCCCTTGGACATCAGGCCCACAACCCAATACCAATTCAGGGGAGGGTGGCCTTGCAGCTGTAACCACTGCAGACAGGGTGCCACCACTGACTGGCCTTGTGAAACCAGCCGCCTGCCACAGAAACACAGGCCCTGACTGATCCACCCATTGGGGAACTCACCTCTGCCATCTTTGAGGCATGCACATCCGGTTCAGCTTCAGAGACATCCAAGTCAAAATAGTCCGAAGAGTCTGCAGCATGACTCAGGATGGTCTGCAGCACCAGTGGGTTCTCACGGCCTACCACACCACATCCCCCACTGGTGGTCTGCCGCACAACCAATTCTTCCTCTTCCTCCACCTCCTCTGCATCTGGTGCATCCTCACCTGCACATGGACAGAGAAAGACATATTGGTACATGTCAAAAGAGACTACAATGTACATATGCTCCAAGGAGTACTCTGACAAGAAATGGCATGACATGAACCCATCAGACATTTTGCATTCACACACTTGGTCCAGTAAGCAACTGATGCATAGCATTTGCTGACAAGCGCCACTTCCCTCCCCCCCCCATCATGTCCATGCCAGCACTGGGCACATTGACATTTAAAAGTGTTGTAAATGCACAATGAGGGGTCATTGAACTGTCAAGTCGCCACACATACCAGGGGAAAAGTAATACACATGTGACATTTTAATGTACAATGACATCACATGGGAACAGCCAGGCATCTATATCCACAGACAACACCACAGTCAATACATGACTAGGGATGTAACGGTATAACGGTATACCGTTAAAGATACTGTGAACCACTTAATTGAACAATAATAACCGTCACATTGTTTATACCGTTATACCGTTCATATCGTTAAGTGTGCATTTCAATCTGATTTGGAAAGGCTGCAGTAAGCAAGTGCTGCGCAGTCTTGGTTTTGCACTGTTGGATGTGCCTCTGCCAAGTAGTTTCAGTTGGAGCAGTTTTTAATGCCATTCCATAAACCACACGTGCCTTACACAAAATCAATATGTTAGCAATAGGAAGAATAGATACAGTGCCAAGAAGGAAAAGGGTTTACTTTGGGGTGGCAGCTTTGGGGTTTATATATTTATAATGGATAATGTTCTCTAAACATATGGCGATGGGGGATTTCCCTGGTTCTATCATTGAATTTACATATAATAAGTCACACTGCGAAATCCACTCATCTCTGTGGGTATTCCCTGCTGCCATACCAAAGGGTAACATGTCAGTGATTACTGAACATCTTTTGGCCCGCAAGTAAACTAAAGGCTGTAACGTAAAGAGAGAGTGTGCGTGTGCGTGTGCGTGTGTGTGTGTACAAGCGTATACTACCATCAGCCTCCATTGATCTGTGGCATGCAGGTTATCAAGATGGCAACATGTTCATCTTCACCAGTAGCCAGTGGGGAAGCAAAAAGCCTAAATTACCACTTAAGAAAAGCTATTCAGTTTGCTTTGGCAGTTGCAGCAGGCCTCCACCCCACCCCCTCCACTCCACACGTGTGTTTGTGTTTGGTGGAAGCAAGGCATTTCAGTGGAAAGTATGTTGAAAAGCCCAATTCTGGCCCTGGGTGCCTGGTTTTGTTTGTGATGATACATCTGTCAATTTATGACCTTTTAGAAAATATTTGTTAAGATCAGTTAACTCCACCTGCTATACCGCGATAACCATGATATACCGTCATTTGGCAAGAAGGTTATCGTACCGTCATAAAACGAATACCGTGACACCCCTATACATGACACACTAATCAGGTCTGGGACAGGGAACAGGAAACAATGAGGACCTGCAGGAAGGCTGTGGAACTGGAATTGAATCAATGTCTATGTGGTCTGTGGACACTCACACAACTAAACTCTGTGAACAGGACAATGTGCATTGACAGACAGCTCAGATATGCATTGTGAAAAGGAAACCCATGGGAGCAGGTGACAAATGGAACATACAACTCTGCACGACATGGGGCCTCATTCCGAAATGGCGGTAAGGGTTAACGGTCACCGGTAAAGTGCCAGTTAACCCTTACTGCCCAATTCCGAGTTCCCTTAGCGGGACCCGCAAAGGACGTGTGGTCTGACCACACGTCCTTTGCGGGTCCCGCTAAGGGACCAGGGTGCTAATAACAGACCCACTATGTATGGGCCCGTAATTAGCGCCTTCCCCATTCCCATTGAGCCCTATGGGGCCTCAAATGGTAATGGGGAATGGTCGGTTGAATGGGTACTTACCGGGTCCGCACAGGTCGGAATGTCCCGGTAAAACCCCATTCAACTAGACCGAACCCGGGTTTGGAGACAGCCATGCCGCTAATAGCGCCATGGCTACCTCCAAACTCAGAATGAGGCCCATGGTGTGTTAGTGATACTTTGTGTGCATGCACCAGTCTAGAAGTGCAGAGGGAAATGCAACAATAATGTAGCAATGAACATAGTTGTAGGTGTCACATGTTTCAAAAGTGCAGTGGGAGTACCCTGTGGGCGATGTGTCCTGCCACACAGACATGTGCAACAAATGGCTGCCACACGGGCTACACCCAGTATGATGGCCAATTGACATTATCCATGGCTGTCATACAAATGCACCCAGATGTGCCAAGACACAATTGATGTGGGTAATGCATAACTGGCAAAACACAGGAGGTGCAATGATGGACACTCACCTGATGTGTCCTCATAATTCTCCAGGCCTCCTACACCTTGCACCTGCTCATTGAGGATGAATTGGCTCGTGGCCTCTTCATGTGGTGGCAGCTGTTCCTCCACTGGTGGCCCCCCTCCAGTTGCCATTGCAGAGGTCAGGTTGACCCCTTCCTGCCACAAGTGGCAGGGGGGGGGGGTTTGGAGCTACCCCTGACTGGCTGGATACACGTTGACATGTAGGTGCCAAGCCACCTTTGGACTGGAGCCTTGCATGTCCTCCTCGGACTGGGGCAGATGTTTCACCACCACTTCCCAGATCACCTGTGGCTGGGGCAGGTGTTTCACCACCATCAACCCCACTCTTTGGGCCTTTCCACTCATGTCGCTGGTGTTAGTGAAATGTGGAAGGCACACCAAGGCATTGTCCTGGGCAATATATATATATGAGGGGGCAATCTACATGATGTGCGATGTAGATGTGTGGTCCTGCAAGGCTCAAATGTACCCCAAAAGTGGACATGACATTAGGTGTTACACACTGGCATAGACGATACCTGGAGAGTTTCCGAAAAAATTAAGAGAACGGTATGTGATATGCAGTGACACCCCCAAACACAAGAATTGCGTACACGATACCCGAACAGCTTCCGTCAAGTAAAACAAGTGGTACAGGATACACAGAGGATCCCAGTTATGCAATACTTACATACACAACACAATATGCATAGGCAAAGCTCCTCCAAAGAAAATTGGTACGTGGTACGGAAGGGAATGATTCCGTAGTAAAAAAAAGGGAAATGACTGCGAAATCACTCACGGTATGTATCCTTCATGCGCACAGCTGGCGATGTACATCCGTACACCTTTTATCACAGCATCATCACCATGGGCAGCGCGGAGGATGTAACTTAGGCGTTAAGGGCCTTTACTCTGCTAGCCGCTGCTGTGGATGCAAGAAGCACAGTATGAGTCCTCCTGCTCACACCGCTGCTCATTTTGCCTCCCCTGGCCAGATTTTGCCTCTTCCACTCCTATAGTGCTGCTCCCTGCTCTGGATTGAGTGCCTGCCTGCAACCTACAATGTCTTATTGTGCCAGCTGCCCCAGTTTTGCATGGAATTCTGTGTGGCCATGCAAATACCTTCACAGTACTGCCCGTGACTTCCACCACTGTAGCCTCATAACACCTACCAGGACCCCGGAAGCCCATACTGGCCTCGGATGTGCCATGCCTGCCCCATCCGTGAACGATGGTCTGGAGGGTTGCCCCGAGCAATGCCAGTGGTTAAGATTCAGTCTAAAACCTTCCAGCCATCACCTCTTTGTTTTTGCTTTGTCACCCCGAGTGAGCCCCAACAAGGGTGAAACATGTTTGGGGATGCTTGTGGTCTCGTGCAGAAGGGATGTGACCTAGCAGTTCGGGCTGGACTTCCCCTTTTGGGGTGGGGCCAAGCCTGATTTGCATATGGTCTTTCCCCTTCTGTAATGGCTTGGCAGGCGAAGAACGATGGTCTGGAGGGTTGCCCCGAGCAATGCCAGTGGTTAAGATTCAGTCTAAACCTTCCAGCCATCACCTCTTTGTTTTTGCTTTGTCACCCCGAGTGGGGCGGGTATGCCCAGACGTGGGTCCCGTGCCTGCTGGGCCTAGAGACCCAAGCTACTCCTCACTGATGAGCCCCAACAAGGGTGAAACATGTTTGGGGATGCTTGTGGTCTCGTGCAGAAGGGATGTGACCTAGCAGTTCGGGCTGGACTTCCCCTTTTGGGGTGGGGCCAAGCCTGATTTGCATATGGTCTTTCCCCTTCTGTAATGGCTTGGCAGGCGAAGAACGATGGTCTGGAGGGTTGCCCCGAGCAATGCCAGTGGTTAAGATTCAGTCTAAACCTTCCAGCCATCACCTCTTTGTTTTTGCTTTGTCACCCCGAGTGGGGCGGGTATGCCCAGACGTGGGTCCCGTGCCTGCTGGGCCTAGAGACCCAAGCTACTCCTCACTGATGAGCCCCAACAAGGGTGAAACATGTTTGGGGATGCTTGTGGTCTCGTGCAGAAGGGATGTGACCTAGCAGTTCGGGCTGGACTTCCCCTTTTGGGGTGGTGCCAAGCCTGATTTGCATATGGTCTTTCCCCTTCTGTAATGGCTTGGCAGGCGAAGAACGATGGTCTGGAGGGTTGCCCCGAGCAATGCCAGTGGTTAAGATTCAGTCTAAACCTTCCAGCCATCACCTCTTTGTTTTTGCTTTGTCACCCCGAGTGGGGCGGGTATGCCCAGACGTGGGTCCCGTGCCTGCTGGGCCTAGAGACCCAAGCTACTCCTCACTGATGAGCCCCAACAAGGGTGAAACATGTTTGGGGATGCTTGTGGTCTCGTGCAGAAGGGATGTGACCTAGCAGTTCGGGCTGGACTTCCCCTTTTGGGGTGGGGCCAAGCCTGATTTGCATATGGTCTTTCCCCTTCTGTAATGGCTTGGCAGGCGAAGAACGATGGTCTGGAGGGTTGCCCCGAGCAATGCCAGTGGTTAAGATTCAGTCTAAACCTTCCAGCCATCACCTCTTTGTTTTTGCTTTGTCACCCCGAGTGGGGCGGGTATGCCCAGACGTGGGTCCCGTGCCTGCTGGGCCTAGAGACCCAAGCTACTCCTCACTGATGAGCCCCAACAAGGGTGAAACATGTTTGGGGATGCTTGTGGTCTCGTGCAGAAGGGATGTGACCTAGCAGTTCGGGCTGGACTTCCCCTTTTGGGGTGGGGCCAAGCCTGATTTGCATATGGTCTTTCCCCTTCTGTAATGGCTTGGCAGGCGAAGAACGATGGTCTGGAGGGTTGCCCCGAGCAATGCCAGTGGTTAAGATTCAGTCTAAACCTTCCAGCCATCACCTCTTTGTTTTTGCTTTGTCACCCCGAGTGGGGCGGGTATGCCCAGACGTGGGTCCCGTGCCTGCTGGGCCTAGAGACCCAAGCTACTCCTCACTGATGAGCCCCAACAAGGGTGAAACATGTTTGGGGATGCTTGTGGTCTCGTGCAGAAGGGATGTGACCTAGCAGTTCGGGCTGGACTTCCCCTTTTGGGGTGGGGCCAAGCCTGATTTGCATATGGTCTTTCCCCTTCTGTAATGGCTTGGCAGGCGAAGAACGATGGTCTGGAGGGTTGCCCCGAGCAATGCCAGTGGTTAAGATTCAGTCTAAACCTTCCAGCCATCACCTCTTTGTTTTTGCTTTGTCACCCCGAGTGGGGCGGGTATGCCCAGACGTGGGTCCCGTGCCTGCTGGGCCTAGAGACCCAAGCTACTCCTCACTGATGAGCCCCAACAAGGGTGAAACATGTTTGGGGATGCTTGTGGTCTCGTGCAGAAGGGATGTGACCTAGCAGTTCGGGCTGGACTTCCCCTTTTGGGGTGGGGCCAAGCCTGATTTGCATATGGTCTTTCCCCTTCTGTAATGGCTTGGCAGGCGAAGAACGATGGTCTGGAGGGTTGCCCCGAGCAATGCCAGTGGTTAAGATTCAGTCTAAACCTTCCAGCCATCACCTCTTTGTTTTTGCCCCATCCGTGTTATCTGGGGAGGGCAGCTGCCATCAAAGCGTAGATGGTGGCAGTCGGCACCAGGGACCGGGTCCGGAAACGTTCAAGCGATCTCAAGACCCGTAGCCAAGGTGTTGGCAGCCCTCGAAATGGAACCCACTTCGGAGGTGTACCATACTGGTTGCCACTGCTTTTACTGGACACAACTGTGGGTACTTGAGAAGTTCTATCTGGACCTCCACTCCCAGTACTTGGCCTGGAAAAGTAATCCGGTGCTGCTGGCGAGTACCCATGTGGGAAAATGCTCTATGGCATATGTGTTTCATGCATGTTTGCAGGTGCCACATCCTGTTTGTATCTTGTGGGTGTTGTGAGCCTCAGCTGATTGGTGACTCATGTCAATGGGAGACATTTGTTGCATCACACATTGTAAACTGGCATTTGCGTGTCGAGTGGTGGATGGCAAATCCATGGCGTGTTGTTGGGCACATGCAGTGGGCCTCATTACGAGGCCGGCGGTAAGGGGTTCACAGCACCAGTAAGGATGCCGGTGCCGTTAACCCCCTACCACCGCATTCCGAGGTCCCTTAGCGGGTCCCACTAAGGCCGGCTGGTTTTACCAGCCGCCCTTAGCGGGAGCCGCTAAGGGACCAGGGAGCTAATTACGGGTCCGCTATTTGCAGGCCCGTTATTAGCTCCTTCCCCATTCCCATTGAGCCCCATGGGGGCTCAATGGGAATGGGGAATGGTTTTCAGAATGGGGACTTACCGGTTCCTCCAAGGTTGGAATGATCCGGTAAGTCCCCATTCCGACTACCCGGACCCGTGTTTGGAGGCAGCTACGGCGCTAATAGCGCCATGGCTGCTTCCAAACTCCTAATGACCCCGAGTGTGTTTGCATGGAGCAGGAGCTTACACGTGACAGATGTGGACAGGCTGTGCTGTGGGCATGTGAGTGACGTGCATGATGACTGAGTATATGTGTTGCAGTAAAGCCAGTGCATACATGCAGGCAACATCTGATGGTGGTGACACAGGTGCTTGGATGCCTGCATGTGTGCAGTTCATGCATTGACGCCTCCAGGATTGGGGTGTGTCATGTCATTCCACTGGATTTGTGGCACAAGTGTATGAGTGTCCATTAAATATTTGTATGCATAGCAAACTTACATGTGCAATTAGTTTGCAGATAAGTGTGGCAGTACATGGTGTGTGCTTGCAGGTCATGCTGTCACATGTGGACATTGATGACTGTGTGTGTGTGCAGGTGCTGTGGTGCTTACCCCATGATCATGCCTGCATGTATTTCTTGTGTTGGTTGGTCAGTGATATGTTGTCATTGCCTGTTTGTGGTGATGTATTGTGCACTGTACAATGTGCTTAGTTGTATTGGGCCTCATTCCGAGTATGGCGGTAAGGGATAGCGGCCACCGGTAACGAGACCGGTGGCGGTGATCCCTTACCGCCATACTCCGAGTTCCCTTTGTGCCCTCGCCCTTAACGCCTGCTTTGAGCAGGTGTTAAAGTCGAGGGCGCAAAGTGGCCTCCAAGCCAATAACGGTGACCGTAATGAACGGTCACCGTTATTTGCATCTTCCCCATTCCCATTGAGCCCTATGGGGGTTCATTTGGGAATGGGGAAGAGCCTTGGTGAATGGGGAATTACCGCCCCGCCAACCTTGGAATGGGGCGGTAATTCTGCCATCCACCAAGGCGCTGCCGGTCTGGGTACGGCGTCAACCAAGGCGTTAATAGCGCCATTGGTTAGCGCCGTACTCGGAATGAGGCCCATTGTATTGTAAACTATTGTATTTGATTATTTGTATAGCGTTCTTTCCCCACTTCTGTGGCCTCATTGTGCTTTTTAGGTTGGAACGCCCTTGGTAATCTTAGTCAATGTGCTGGAAAATTCAAAAGAGTTTAGATTAGGAGATGCATGTGTGCATTTTGCCAGTCTAGGACTTGGGTGGCTGGCTAGGCTCGACTAAGCAGCCCAAAGTGAGGTCAGGCATGGGGGTGGACACTGTTGGTGGTTTGCAATAGAATGCTATTGTTGAGAGTCAGGGTGTGACCAGCTATACCAGATTTCTTTTGTAGAGAGTAGCTGTATGCTAGTGGCAGAGGTGTTGAGGTACATCAGGTGTATCAGTCTGGAGGGCTATATGTGCTGCTAGACCGTAAAGCATAGACATAGCTGCATTCTATGGTGTATGGATGCTTGGTCATGCCTGCAGCCTGTGTTCACAGATGTGGTGCAATATATGTACCGTGGTCTTCAGGTTAAACGTACCATAGCCGTGATGGATGAAATTCACAGTTATATCTAATGTGGTACTGGCTAACATTAAGAATCCTGTCTAGATGTGATGCAAGCTAGTATTCACAAATATATCTAAATTTGGCAAAGGCTAAACATTTGCCATCCTGTCTAGATGAGACGCAAGCTAATATTTGCCATTCTATTTAAAGGTGGCATTGGCAAATATTCACAGTCTTGTCTGGATGTGACGCAAGCTAATATTCACAATTTTATCTAAATGCGGCGATGTCTAGCATTCACAATTCTATCTAGATGTGGCATTGGCTAACATTCACAATCCTGTATAGATGTGAGGCACGCTAATATTTCCAATTGTGTCTAAATGTGACAATGGCTAACATTCACAGTCCTGTCAAGATGTGACACAAGCTAATATTCACAATTATATCTAGATGAGGCATTGGTTAAGATACACAGTCCTGTCTAGATGTGATGTGAGCTAATTTTCACAATTCTAACTAGATGAGGCATTGGCTACCATTCACAGACCTGTCTAGATGTAACACAAACTAATATTCACAATTCTATCTAGATGTTGCAATGGCTAACATTCACAGTCCTGTCTAGGTGTAACACAAGCTAATATTCCCAATTCCATCTAGATGAGGTATTGGCTAACATTCCCAATCCTGTCTAGATGTGACGCAGTCTAATATTTCCAAACATTCACAGTCCTGTCTAGATATGACGCAAGCTAATATTCACAGTTCTTACTAGTTGTTGGGCTAGCTAGTATTAATATCCTGGTCTGCTAAATTCTGAGAGTAGGTTGAGTGGCAGGGCTTACGGAGCAGAGTGTTTTCTCTGCTGCCCACGCAGGCCACACTTACCTTGATGGTTGCTGCTGGTTGATGGCTGGCCACTGGCCTCCCATGCTGACACCTGCAGTCACTAACTGGAGCCGCTACTGTAGGAGCTGCCCTTTGCTTTGGGGCCCTTAGCCGCAGGGGCTGCCGGACAGAGGGCTGCCCTGCAAGGGTGAGTTAAGAGCATTGATGTAGCCAATCAGGGGAGAGGGTGGGAGGCAGGAGGGAACAGGAAGCAGGAGAGGGATTTGATATGCACGGAGTGCTTTACAACCAAATTAGCCCCAAGAAATATGGTGAAAACAGATCAAAAAGCCCTAGCTGGCTCTCACTCACCTCTCCTTTTCCCACAAAAGTGCTGCATTATTTTGGTTGTGGGGCTTAAAGCCTCGCTCAACAAAGGCTTTCAGATGAGCCAATCAAGGGAGGGGGGCGGGAGGGAGGAGGGAACGAGCAGGCAGGGAACAGGAAGCGGGAGAGGGATTCACTGCGCACGGAGCACTTTACAACCGAATTAGCCCCAAGAAATTTCAAAAACAGATTGAAAAGCCCTGGCTGGCTCTCACTCACCTCCCCTTTACCCACAAAAGTGCTGGATTATTTCCCTGTCAGGATTTACAGCCTCACTCGACAAAGACTCTCAGTTCAGATGGGCATGGGTCATGACTGTGATTACGCCTTCACATTACACTTAAGCAACATTTGCACTGCAGTTTGTCAGGGCACATACATGTATGGGTGCATTGTGTGCATCTCAGTGCATGGATGTGACATGATGCGTGAATTGCCATGTTTATTTTGTGTATGCCAGACATCCATTGATGATGATGACTGATATCAATGTTTTGTCTCCAATTTTTCTGCAGCTCGTGGAGAGGGCAGAGGCATTGTTATGGAGCAAAGTGGCAGTGACAAGACCACCAGACGTACGTGTACACCCCTGACCAGCCGACTTGACTCCACCTCATCAGAGGGTGAGTCGGCTGGGGGTGCACATGTTTCATCATGCGTAGCTGCTTGGGATACGTCCCAGAAGGTTGTTATAGTGGGGGACTCCTCAGTGGCCAGGGTGCAGGGACAGAGGGGTCATCCAGGGACATGGAGGAGGTGGTGGAGGAAGATGAAGGCCAGCACACAGGCTTGGGTGAGGACACCCAGGAGGGGGTTCAGGCTGCTCCCCTTGGACAGGGACAGGAGGATTTGCAGTGCACCATGGAGGGGTCTGACCATCCTCCTGTGCCTGATCCATCTAATGCAGATGGGATCAACCTTGTGGACGCCTCCACCCAGGCCAGGCCCACCTTTGGGGCCACAGTGGTCACCCCTGACCTTTCACATGCCCTGCTGACTGGGAAAGCGAGAAGGGTCTAAAGCCGATTCATGAGGGCTCTCAGATCATCATGGATCAATGTCCATCTCCGTGGCCCAGCTAGCATGTGCACTCCTCTCGGGTGGTCTCTGTGCACTGGTGCATTCAGCTGCCCCCTCCTCTACTGCATCTGGAAAGCCATAATTTACTAGGTATCCACCAATCCGGCTCCAGATTTAGACACAGCACCGGATCTGCCCTCCTTGACCTCAAGATCCAGCTGGATGACATTAGGGATAATGGCGAGCTTGCTATCTTCCTATTGCTAGACCTCTCTGCCCCCTTCAACCTTGTTGATCACAAAATCCTCTGTAATCACCTCACCATCACCTTCCACCTCACCCTCAAAGCCATCCTTTGGATCCAATCCTTTCTACCTGGCTGATCCACAAGAGTCTTTGAGGGCAATGAATCTGCTGACCCCGTAACTGTCTCTTATGGTGTCCCACACGGCTCATGCCTCTCCCCCACCCTCTGTAACATGTATACCAAACCCCTCTTTGAACACCTTAACAGCCTCAATATCCCACATACCAACTTTGACAGGCAGGTCCTCTTCAAAATCACTGGCATCCCTGACCTAGACTCCACCAACATCAATCACGTTTTCAGTGTCATACAGGCCTGAATGGCCACCCATCATCTCTTCCTAAATGATGGGAAAACAGAGCTCCTCATTGTGGGATCCCCACACTGCCTCAAACTCCTAAGCCCCACCTTCTCTTCCTTTTGCATAGACAGCAACAGCATCCCCGTCTCTGCCCATGTAAAAACATGTCAAAGCTATCATTTCCTCTGCAGCCTATTCTACCAAACGTATAAACCTTTACTGGAAATTCCTCACCTCTAACAACTGTCTCACCAAAGCAAGAGCCATCCTAGGTAGCAAATTAGAATACTGCAATGATATCATAGCAGGAATCTCCACCAAAAACATCACTAAACTACAACTGCTCCAAAATAAAACCCTCGGAGCAGTCTGGGGCCTGAAGCGCTCCAACCACATCTCCCACATCAGGCGCAAGGCACACTGGCTTCCCATCAAAGCCTGCATCAAATTCAAGCTCCTTGCCATCACCCTCCGCTACTTACACAAGAATGCCCCCCCCACCTCAACGCCCGTATCACCAGGAAACACAACTTGCAGAATCTCTGCTTCTCCACCACTTCAGCCTTGAACATACCCAGATTTTCTAGAAAGAGAGCTTGGGCTCTTGCTTCACCACCATCGCTCCCACACTCTGGAATGCTCTCCCTCAGCAGATCCAAGACTAACGTGGTTATGCACTCACTATTTAACAAATACCTGTAATTAAGACGGACTGCCCTACTTTCTCTGAACCCGATCTATGAAGTAATGCAACTACCATATCATGCATGCTTCACGTTCTATGATATATGCCTTTACCACACTACGTCCATCAAATCCTAACTTTGTACCATTAGCACTGTTATACCTACGGGTCTCGGTGCTACCGACAAATGAAATAAATAAATAAAATAAAAACTGCCTCCTCTGTGCCCCAGGTGTCATCTGGGGAACCTCCCTTCTCGGTTTCCATCACAGCCCCCTTTACTCCAGTCCTTCCCACACTGTCTGGTGATCAGCACATCACTGCCTAAGTTGAAAGTCCAGGGAAGGAGGTTGCTGTGCCTGCCCAGGCACCTATGCAGGAATGGGCATCAGTGAGGCAGCTGGCACAGCAGGACACTCCTGGTACTGTACTCCTTCATTGTCCAACATCCAGATGGCGGGGGTGCATGCACAGGGTATGATTGGCCAGGCAGCAGCACTATGGGAGTGTCTAGGGGCACTCTTCACAGGGCCCTGCTACACCAGGGAGGTGTGCTACACAGAGTATCAGTCACCTGGCAGGATGAGCGCCGCAGCTTCTGGGAAATGGTGTGCATCCAGTTGTATTTGTATCTGCAGCTGATGGCGGAGAGGGACTGGGCTAGGGTCACAGAGGTTGCCAGGGCCAGGGCAGAGGCGGTGGAGAGGAGGGCACAGAGGCGGGTTGAGATCCTGGAAGAGGCTTTCAGGGATGGAGGGGTGGACGAAAGGGGGATGAGGGACAGCCTGCAAGCCATCCAGGACTAGACAATGGCCCGCCTCCAAGTGGAGGATCAAGATTGTGACTCTGACCTGGTGAACCTAATGGACGAGTATTGAGGCCGCTCCCCTGGTAAACTGTGTGTTTTGGGATTTGAAGTTTTCCCCTTGGACAATCCCCCTTTCCATATAGTAGTTTTGTATAGTATATAGATTGGTAATACAATTTTGCGTTATTCAACACACGATTGTTGTCTCTTTGTTCATGGGAAAAGTGTGGTTTGCTATCATTGTGAGATGATTGTGATATGCATTTCTTCAGTGACTCTCAGGTGGGCTCTGGGCATGACTGTGGTGGTGTGGCATAAGCTCATCAGTCATGCAGGCAGGGTGACTCCCAAAGCCTGAACAATAAACAGCACACATCAAGCTCGATACAGTGTGTGCTCTCATGTCATGCTACTCCATCTGCCATTGTGAATCTTCATTGCATCTGAGTTTGGGAATATGTGGCTGTACACATCATCCATCTGCTTTGGTCCCACACTCTCAGACTTCCTTCACATCACCCCAGACCATGCATGTTCACATTATGTTACTCGCAGGGCCTTTGGTTGCTGTTATTTGTGTCCTCAGTGCCTGGATTCATTTAGTGTTTGCGAATGTGCATTGACATTACATGTGACTCTGTCCCATCATGGATGTTCTCTCCACCTGGGTCATTCACCTACAGCACTTTAATGCTATTGCAATGGCACATGTGCACAAAGATACGTCACTTTACTTCACATTGCTTTGCTGCGTGACTTGTACATGGTGCTTTCACTGTATAACAGCTGCCGAGTTCTGCGGACCTGTTGCTATGCCACTGGTTGTGCTGCACCACAGTGTCCTGTGTGGGCTTAGATCTAATCTACCATGCCGAATGCACACTAAACATGCATTCAGCATTTTAGATTTGATCTTTCTGTGCAATCCCTCATTCACTACCCCAGGTGCCCCCTGACAGTACACTCACCTCCCCACACTGCCCTCACCTCCAACACTGCCGCCAGGCAGAGGTGTTGCTAGTTCTGGAAAAGATCTGGGGCTATGCTAATTTTGTGGCTGTCGGAACTGGGGGCTATCTAGCCTTTTTTTGTATGTAACCCCTGAGCTTCTATCCGGGGCTAAAACCAAAAGACCTGGGGCTATAGCCCCCTCAGGCCCCCCGCTAGCAACGCCTCAGCTGCCAGGCATCCCCCTCAAGTCCGGACACCAGCCCCTCTCAACTCTGACACTGCCTCCAAGCATCCAGCTCAAGTCCAGACACGACCCACCAGCCCCCCTCACCTCTGACACAACACCAGGCAGCCCCCTGATAGTACACTCTCATCCCCACACTGCCCTCACCTCCGACACTACCCCAGGCAGCTTCTTCACACCACCCACCAGCCCCCCACACCTCCACCACTACCCCAGGCACACCTCACACCATCCACCAGCCCCCCTCACCTCACCACTACCCCAGGCACACCTCACACCACCCACCAGCCCCCCTCACCTCCAACACTACCCAAGGCAGCCCTCACACCACCCACCAGCCCCCCACACCCCGAACACCAACTCAGCCTTGTCCTGCCACATCAGCCCCTACCAGTGCAATATTGAACAACAACTCACCTCAACTCGCTGCCCTGCCATGAAAATTAAGCACTCTTGTCACATACACATCCATATAGCCACCAGCTGGGTGCACTGATCCCAAATCCATGTATGTAGGCCATCACAATATGGGGGCAATGGGACAGTTGCCTGGGTGGACACATAGGTCGGGTTACTGTGCCCCATTGCTGGGAGCATTGCCAATGGATATAGCCCTTTGTGCTCTGGCAGTGTCCCACCAACCTCTGCTTCCTTGACCCCTTCATGGGTGTTCTGTGCCCCTCCCTCATCAGAGTTGCAAGGAACTCATGGTGGCAACAGTAAAGACAGACAAGTGATCACAGTTCAAGGGTGTTTATTAAACTGTATGCAGGGTTGAGAACAACACCTAATCTAAACCTAAAGCTAAGATGAGAGCAATCTATGACCATCAAATAATAATAAAGCAGTACTTGTGGGGTCTTGACAAATAAAAAGGGCCTATACTAAAAACAAATGATTGCCAAACCTTACTACTAAGTTACTAAAAGAGTGTGGGATAATGTTCACCAGAAAAGAAAGAAGAGTTCACAAAAATGATAAGTCAAGGTGGTATGGCTGGGTCTCCCTTTCCCACTTCAAGCATGAACAAGGCAGGACTTCTGAGCACAGCACACTCCTGGGCCTCCTTAGCATGAGGTTCGCAGTTCCATTTCAATGATATTCAAAACCTTTAGAGGCTAAGTCTCTTTCCTGCAAAAGTCTCTTTCCTTAGAAGGCCCGCTGGTTCATAGCGACAAACAAGTAAAAGTTCCTTCGGTGATCTTGCACATGGGTGATTGCTCTTCACCCCCAAGATCTCCCTCCATCAGGCTCGGATCCTTCCTTTTAACTTTGGTCTCCCTCCGTCAGGTTCACTACAGCCTTGCAACTTCAGTTTGCAGTTTTCTAAAGTCTTCAGGTCCTTTTGCACAACTCTTCTAATGGACAACCATCGGCCGGGGGCTCACTCCTGTCAGATACACAGTTCAATTTGCTTTATCACAGTATGGGATTCACTCATCAGCTCTCCCCTTGGCATCATTCTGTCGGGTTCATATAGCCATTTTAACACACTTAACAATTTACTTTGCTGTATCTCAACCTTTCAACTCAGGCCTCCCACCATCGGGTTCACTACGGCCTTTCTTTTACACAAGTTATGCAATTTCAACACAGTTCACGATTCGCTCATTTTGTTCAGGAAGCGTAAGTTCCTTTCTCCTAGCTTTCTTTCAGCATCCCTCTGTCAGGTTCACACAGGACTTTTTCCACAGTTCACAATCTTATCAGAAAGCGGGGTTCCCTTCCCCCAGCTTTCTCTCCACCGTGGGTCAGAGACTTTCGATTGTACAAAGGATTTTAATGTGACCTTTGTAGGACCACTCTGATATCTCACCTCGCCCTTTCCAAGGGCTTTCTGGTACTTGCCGTTTTTTCACAGTTCAAGGGGCCAGCAAGAGTCCTTCGACTGAGCACTCCTACAGTGCCTGACAACTCTGCAGCTGGCCCTTCTCTGGGCTTTCAAATAAAGTTCAAACACACACAAATTCTTTGTTCTGGTTCTTGCGTTCATCTAATGTTGCCACTTACAACCCTGGGCTCAACCCACCGTGGTTTGCTATCAGCTTTCTCCGACTCACCAGCTGTGTTGAACCCTTTGACTTGTCTCTAGAGTCAAGGATGGTAACACAGTAGCCAGCACACCTCCCCGCCTGTGCTATGAATGTGGCAGGCCCCCTGTGCACCGTTCATATCTGGTACTCCGCACGCCAGCTGTAATTCCCGGTTTTATGATTTCCCTTTCAGAGGCTTTGTGGGCTTGAGTTGAAAAGGGCAAGCACAGTCCCCCCTTCACTGTCCTTCCAGGTCTCAACACCTTTCTCCTCCATTAGAACTGCCGGTTTGGTGTAGCTGTCTCCTGCTTTTGTGCTCTGCCTTTTATCCCTATGGGGAAAGTAAAGGGATGTCAGGTGTGTGTGATTACTGTCAATTGCCTGACTCTGCCTGGCCCTTGGCTAAGGATCGGTCAGGTACATAGTTTTAGTATTATCCAGTTGTTTGTCACAGTCTAAGAGAGTGTTTGTGTTGGAAAAGGAGAGTGTTAGAGGTCCTAGATATCGTACAGGGTAGGTGAATTTGGAAGGGTCGGTTTAGTAGGGTTTGTGAACTGGTAATTCAGAAAATAATAATCGAAGGGACATGGAGAAATAGGACTGGGAGTATTCTGATGCACAACAGCAAAACAGAGATTCTCTGAGATGTAGTTTCCTAGTGCCACGTTGTTTGAGTTCCTATTGGATTTACCAGATGAGGAAGAGGGTTTTCTTGATTCGGGTAAGGGAGATTCTTTGGGTGGAAAGAAGGTTGAGTTGGAAATGCCTATAAAGGCCTCACTGACTTCATCCTCTTTCCTGATCGAATACTGCATCTCACCTGAGGTTTCCCCCCCCGGGTTCACCTACCCAGGTGATTCTCCCTCACTCGTCTGCCTCCAGAGTTGGGATCTGAGAGCACCAACCCTTCCCTGGCCACCTAAATACGGGATACTCGAGGTCTGCTTGGGAGAATACCCTCAGGTTTGTCAAAGAGTCCTCCACATCCTCAATCATCTTCCATAAGTATAACATTTCCTTCCTATGCTGCAACGATTTAACCTTGTAGTTCGCTGCTAGAAATGTAGTCATGTGTTCCAGTATTACTTTATTATAGGTGCTTTGCACTGGCCAGTAGTGTACCATGCCCCCTTATGTTGTTGATACTTCCCAATCTTCCCCCAGTACAAGGGCAAGACCTTGTACATGTACTCTAAAGGTGTCTACCCTCCCATTGCAGCAATGTATGCATTAAAAGACGTCCCTATGCTTCTTATCCCCTCTCCCTGACAGCCCTCGTTACTTCCCCTCCACCTCACACACACCCACTTTCACACTCCACACACCCAAAACACACTGCTATGTACACAATGCCCCTCCTCATGTCTCCATCCTGCACAATAAAGACACAAAAACAATAAGCTAAAATAGCAAGCTAAAATAAAAACAACTACTACTTCTGAGCCCACAAATTATGTGGGGCTCCTATTTATTTCCTTTTTCTGTTACACAATAAAAGTGGTATCACCATCTCCCCCCACAAGGGGAGGCTCCTGACACTCCTGTTTTCCTTTCCGTAATATACTCATTAAAACTTCAATAAAAATATGCGTTTTCACCCAAACCCCTACATCACAGGGTTCCAACATGGGCCTGGACTCTCTACATAGCCATGCCCACTTCAAAGAGCAGACAGTAATTCTGCAAAGACATCTCCTCCTCTGGGATTTTACATTTTTTGGGACTGGTCACTGAAGGTTGGTGTGCCCCCTTTGGGAGATGCAGCCTGGAAGCCTCCGTCAGTACGGGGGTTGCTGGAATCCCGTAAGGGTCACCAAATGAAGCCACACCCCTGCCCGCTCACATCAGAATAAATACAACACGCTGGGTAAAAAAGGCCCAAGACACTTTTGCAAGGATAAGAAGTATTTATTTCTACAAAAATAAGAATGCATCAACAAACAATTATGCTGCCACGGAACGTTCTGGTGTCCGTTGGCATGTGCAGTACATTATAAGCACAAACAACGTCACTAATGATGTCATCCTTTATAGTAAAATTGTACATTATGTATTGGAGGAGGCCTATAGATGTAAGGCCTGCTCCATATGGGATGCCAAACCATTGGTCCATCTTCATCTGTCCATCTTTGTTCACATGGGTGATACTGGGCTCGTCATCCACACTGAGCTGACCTAACAATTAATTTGCTACTCTAACACACAATGTTATTCTTACAATTGTTACACTGCACCTGGCAGATACAGGGATGGGCTCGGGGTAGAGTTTCGGTCACACTAAATTACACACACTTCACTCATTCCCAGACAGAATAGCAACCCCTAAGGTCCTCCACCTTAGTTTTGAGCTAGAATTCTGATGCCACTGTGAACCTTGCTGCACAAATCAAGTGACCCATTCCTGAAGGTGGGATAGCCTTGCCTTCTGATCTTAGTGATCGATTGAGGGGTGTAAAAAGTTTTATGGTCGGTGGTCTGGGTTTGGACGGTGCTCTGGTGTGTGGGGGTCATGGGATGAAAGCATGGCAAAGCTGTATTTCTCATGTAGGGATTGTTGGGGGCGGAAGGCCTTGCTATCTGTTCCGTGGGTTGGTACTGCCAAGATGCGCTGTGTTCCCCTCTCGTGGCCTTGCAGGGTGCATTCTTACCAGGGCGCGAGGACCTGTAACTTTCGGAACAATGGAGAAGGTTGTGGATCTCTCAGATCTAGCCAAGGTGGGGGTGGTGTTTGCACTCATGCAAGGGACCTAATGCTAAAACACAAAATACTGTTTGACGTGCTTGGGCCTAACTTCTAAGATGGCTGCCGTCTGCCAAGATGGTGTTTGCACCTGTATCTATTATATATCTTGTATTGCATGAACTAAGGTGATCGCACACCCCTCTATGTGCACCCCCCATGCCCCTGCTCCTCGGATGTGCTTTATTAGCATCTAGTTCTTGTTCAGTATCGCCTAGAGGGATGGGAAGACCCTCTCTCCTTCTCAAGAAAAGACAGGAGAAAGAAGAATAGAAAAGAGTGGAGAAGGCGAGAGAAAGAAAGTGAAGAAGAGGAGAGAGAAGGAAAAGAAACAAGAGGCCGAAAGAGAGAGGGAGAGGAGACGAGAAGAAGAAAGTAAAAGAGAAAGTTAAAGGTGGAAGAGAGGGAGATTGACAGAGACAGTGAGATGAGGAACGAAGTAGGGAGAGGCGCCGAAAGTAAGTTGATGCCATTATTAAAAAGCATACACTACCAGACAGAGAAGAGGAAGGAACTATACGAAGGAATATTATTAATCAGTACATGAGTAGGAGAGATTGCACCAATATAAGAGAAAGTAGGGGAGGGTTCCTGCCTGATGAAGGACAGAAGGTTTTGGAAGAGGTCATGTACCGGACATCTAGGAGACATTCCCTTAGAAGGTTAACATTCCAGAACCAAAATTTGGATGAAAGTGAGGAGAGTGAGGAGGAGACTGCACAAGCCCCATCCATGTGTACCCAAATAGGGCGAGAGGTAGCGTGGACATAGGTAGAGGAACCAGTGATATGAGGCCAGAACCTGTTGAATATCCAAGACACCCAGATATTGCGCTCAAATAGTTAAGAAGGGAGGACGCCAAATGTGAATAGACCGAGAAATCTACCAGGGTGGAAGTGAGCTAGCATGACAGATGTGGTGACAAAGATAAAAACAGTGCGGCCGCGGTTGGATGGGGCACTGGGCCAACACAATTTCACTTTTTGGACAAACAGGGAGGCATGCCAAAATATATTCAATTGCAACAAATGGATACAAACAACATATTTGTGAGAGTTACCATCACTCACAACAAGAGCAGACAAATGGATGTATGAGTTAGAAAGAATGACAGCTGGTATGACATTAGCAGTAGGCCAAATTAATAGACAACATTTGGAGAGGAGCATGGGATCCTGAGGTGATGGCATAAAATACCAAACATAGCAGCATGCCTTTTAATAATTATCAAGCTGACATAAGGAAAACACTTAGGGTACAGTACCCAGACTCAGAAAAGGAATGTGAGCAAAATCTGCTTCAGAACACAAACACACATATCCCAGGGATAAACCAAATGGTTCCAAAAAATTCAACAGTACAACTAAAGACCAATTCTTGTCAAAACAAACATAGATTTAATGACATCAAGTTAAAAGAAACACAAATAATAATAAAAAAAGAACAATTATTTAAGTATAATCACCAAAACCATGTAAATTGTCAAACCTAGGGTCCTTACATAAGAACCTTAGTGACAACAATCACTGTTCACATACATCAAAAAGAACAGTACCTAGACCCTTCAGATATGAGCACAATTCTGACCATAAAATGGGAGCAGATCCAGCTGCATATATAGGACATTCTAGAGAAATGTAGACTAGAGAATAGGGCACCCTGGGAAAAAGCATAACTATTTTGTATCACATTTTATGTCAGGAACTTCCCAAGGAAGTGCAAAGACAGCTGAGGAAAATGTTGGGAATGGAAGCAAAACCATGGGCAGAAAAACAATAGACTATTGTCACCACAAGAGAAAGACAGGAAGAATGTTGAGGATAGAAAGATTGAGGAAGCACAGCTGGTTCAGGGAAAACTGTCAAAATTGACAGTGGAAGGAGCAGTATTGGCAAGTGGGGGAGAACGTTATAACTGACAAGGAGTGCAGCAAGTCCAGTGCAGGAAGAGGGGAGAAAAACTATCATCCCCAGGGATGAAGGATTGCACCCAGAGGCAGAGGGTTGGATTTCAAGCTCCGCAAGGAGGACGGTTTAATGTAGGGCAAACACGATTAGGATGACCACCACAACCGTGTTGGACATGTGAGAAAATGGGGAACATTTCACATGTATGCAGAAGTGGGGGAGGAAAACAACAGAATTGGGAATCAGTAGACACAAGATGGGGACCAGCACACCCCCACCATATAGCACAGAGCCACCAGCATATTACGCCCAAGATCACAGCAGACACCAGTGCCATAAAAACAGCAGATGAAACAGGAGATGCCGCCTCAGACACAGTAACCTGATTAACATCTCACCCAATGTGGTCTACTTTTATCAGACCATAGCCATGATGATTTTCACCTGCATGTTTTCGCAGCCCTCCGCAGATCAGGATGTGAATAAGGGCTAAGGTGTGTATATAAGCTAGAGGTGTGGGGACATTGTGGGTCATGGAAGGGGCACCCCAAAAGTGTGACAGAGTTACTGAGTGATCTTAGCTGAGAAGGAATCACACTGCAGATGCTAGAGACAAACATTGCCTGCTGGTTGCGGAGTCTGGGAGGGCCCAACAGACACTTACATCCTTACAGACAGTTGGACACCTCAACAACTGTAGCGGCCCTGGGATTTATGCTCTATACAGGGGTATGGTAGAAACGCGACCAGAGGTGGGTTTGTCCCAGAAGAGCGAAACCGGAAGTGACACGGTCATCCCGGCAAGACGTTAAACCGAAGTGAGGGTACACAGGTTTGTTGAAACCCGGGAATAGCAAAAGGCCACCCGGAAATGTGCTGAGGACCAGGCCCACTTGCTGCCTTTTCAATGCGAGGATCGCCCGTAAGCTAACTCTGAATAAAGTGCAGAGGTGTAGCCAGGGTAGAAGCTGAGGGGCAAGGCCCACCCAAAATCTGTAAATGCCCACTTAGCAGCACTGTGTGGGCATTTACAGATATTTTTTGTCAGTGCAGTGGGCCCAACTACATTAGCTTCAGGACCCATTTGCTAGACAATCCTGGCTATGCCTCTGATAAAGTGATCTGTTTTCTTTCAGAATAACAACATTTTCTGCGAGTACATTATTCATAGCTCTCAACCATTTGTCTCGCAAAGGCGGGTGAAATCACCCGATTTTGTTTCTGGCGGGTGAGACGCCCATTGGAATGAATGGGTGTGCAGGAGAATTGGCGGGTGAGCCAGCCCTTTGCAAGGCGGGTGACACCCGCCAAAAGCGGGTGAGTTGAGAGCTATACATTATTTAATATATCTCAAGAAATGTTTCCAGTGGGGGCCACAGTGGGGGATAGCTCCGCTATGAGGGCCTCACTGTTGAGGATCACTATCAATGTTAGTGCGGAAGAAAACATTGAAGAATCAATAACTTTGGACCTTTGGCATTCAGAAATTAAGGTTCCAATTCACAAAGCATTTTTGAATGGGATTTTCCCACAGAAAATTACTTTCTGAATTAGGTGTATGTCTATTAGTGAGTGAAATGTCGAGATATGCAGCCACCATTTTCCTGACAGTGAGTGTCGCAATATCTATTCTACAGTGAGTTCCCTGCCCTATCAGCCTTCAAAAATGGATGCCGTTTGTCACGGCATTATCTGCGCATGCGTCATACTTCAAGGCCGTTTCTCATCCGGCAAAACACTGTCTCTTTATTCTGCCAGTAAAATATGTACATTGCATTATACTTATGAGAGGCATTCTTGCTAGAAAATCAACAAAACCTCAGGATACACTGAAGTTATCCATGAAAGAGCAGCATCAAAATTGGTCTTTTTAAACGGAAAATACCCACGTGTGCAAGAGAATCCATACCTCTATCAGGAATTGCATAAATATTCTGGAAACCAGTGGGACCTCAAAACAATGCTGCCTGCGTAGTCAAATGCGAAAAGCAACGCGACTGGCTGCGAGGTGTTACGCAGTTGCTGAAGTCTTAAATAATAGACTCCCTCGGGTAACGGAGGCTCACAGTTGGTGCACACAAGTGCCTTCTGTTACCAGGCTGTGTAACCTGAAGCATAGGTTGCCATTAGCCGCCATGTTTGGTTCCCTCAGTTGCTGACAAGAGGCCACATAGTTCTACACAGGGAATTGGAATCTGTCTACTTAGTTTTGCATGCATTTGATGAAGGCTACAACGCGCCCCCGCTGTTCTGCTCGTGCATGATTTCCCCTTTGGCTGCCAAGTGACAGTTTGGCATTGATTATTCATTTTCTCTATTGATTAACACCTACAGGACCAACTTATTAGTCCCTTTGAATCCATCTTAAATATCAGGATTTACTAATAAAGGAGGACATCCTATGCTGAATGCTAATACCGCCTGCCTATGGAAGCAACTTGAGTCATACGGCAGTGCATTTTGTTCAGGGTTGGAAACATTAGAAATACTACATCTTGGTTAAAGCAACACGTACGAAAATGCGTTTTTTTTATCTTTAAATTATTAACACATTAGTTTAAACATATCACAATATCTCAAACTTGCGTTAGAGGCAAATATTGCACATGGACTACGCCTCCCATCTTTCTTCCTCCCTTTCCCAACTAGTTCACACGTAAGATATTGAGTACCATAACCCCCATGACCCGCCCCCAAGACACCAAGAACCTGCCTTCAATGTCCTTGTATAATTTAAATGTGCTCCGCTCTTTCATTATCACCCTCTCAAACTGGGGCACTGTAAACCTTTCTTGAATCCATATCTGAATCTGGTGTTTGTCGGATTTCCAGTCCCTCAGAATAGACGTTTTAGCCAGTAAGGCTGCACCAAATAGCCCACTTTTTCTGGGCATGTCAGATCCTCTCTGGCTACTAATGCTTCAAAGTCATATTCTACACCTGTCCTTAGCATCTCACTCAATACCTTCACCACCTCGCTCAGAAGGCAGGTACCTCACTGCATTCCCATAACATGTGTTCCAATTTGCCTTCTCTCTGTCTGTATCCACAACACGCTCCAGAATCACTGAGTCTTCTCCTGTGCATTATCCCAGGAGCCCAATACACTCTGCTTAACACCTTACATTATCCAGCCCTTCCACACCGACTCAAAGACATCTGAGATATTTTTCTGCATATGGCCCCTACCTCTCTTCAGTCATTTCAGTACCAAGGTTAGTGTGGAGAACCCTGCAATTACGAGAGCAAAGGAAGAAATGCACGTGTGATAAGGAACACGTATGCATTTACATTGATTACCGAGTTGAAAATCTTGGACAAGAAGCTTTATTCTTGAGCATGATAGGCAGTCCGAGTGATCACAAATGTGAGCCCTTTACAATAGTACACACGATGCACCGAAAGATACATTACTCCTGTGCTGAGTGGGGCGGTATTGCGGCAGAAAATGGGGCAGGCACAGTCATATTGTGTGTATAGAGAGACTTTAGAAAATACTATGATTTGCATGAATGATGCATATGAATATATAATAGGGCAGGATGGAGGACAGGGGTGGGGGTGGTACTACCAAATGACATGGAAGCTCCTTCAGGGGAAGGAAGGAATGTCTTAGGGCACATGAGAGTCCTGATAGAGTGGTGAAGCACTTGCCTGAGAGAGAGATCGATCCAGTGTAAGCTAACAAGGAGGATGAAGTAGTGAAAGCAGGAGATGGTGCCGAGCAGAGTGGCAAAGTTCAATACCTTGTCCAAAGGGGTGAGAAAGTACAGAGGGCATCACATTAAGAGGCAGGCCCAGTAGGCCAGGCCACTGAGGTCTCAGAATGAGATGAGAGTCTTAGCAGAGTAAAAGATGAGATGGTGGTCAGATTGTGGGGATGTTAAAAAGGTAAATTCATGGCTGCCATTGTGGTGGAAGTAACGAATTGTTGCAGTTTCATATCACTCTCAAAGATAACCCACAAGGTGTGCACTTTAGTGGCTTGGGTGAGGGAATACAGGCAGAAGGATAATGAGGAAATAACAAGTATTGGGAAATTGGAGCCAGAAGGTAGATCAACTGCTTTGGGAAAATTAAGCATCAGGGAGCATGGAGCCATAGAAAGGCCAGATTGTGGAGAAGGTAAAGACATGATTATCACTGGTGACTTGAGCATGCAGTTGGACTGTACTAACATGCCAAACAGTGACAAAGGGCACCATGTCATGAGCATGTCTGTGTTTACAAAGTTGTACTCCTCTATGTAGGTGACTTTCCCAAAAAATCTCAGCTAGCGGCTCTATCGCTCACGCAAATAGCCACAGCGATAGAGGGCCTCCCTGCTGTGTGCCCCTCTTCAGCATTATAACAGGGGTAAGTTGACTATTCACCCTGACCCTGGCACAGGGCAATGTATACAACAATGAGACTAAAGAGATAAATTGGTCCCCCATCCTATGCAATATTGCAAACATAAAGTGCCATTCTACTGAATCAAATGTCTTTCTTGTGTCCACCACAATTGAATCGTCTTGCTGCACTGCTGTCATCAACCCAAACATCCTATGCATTCCGTAAGATGTGGAGCACCCCGGTATGAACCCTGTTTGATCTGCCTTTACTGTCCTATGCATCAGTGGTGCCAACCTGGATGCCAGTATTTTGGCCAGAATCTTGTTATCCAGATTGATAAGGTGTTAAACTGTAATCATATAGTGCCTCCTTGTTATGAATATTAGCCTAAGCCCATTCGCGTTATGCAGGAAAACCGCGTTCGCAAAGTCTCGATTTTGGGTTAACTTCGTCGCCATTTTAAGAATTGTTTGCCATTTTGATTTCAACTCTTGTTTCTATGTTCTAAAATGGTGGACTGTGTTTTCAACTTGCAGCCAAGCTGAATGACCTTTGAGTTCTGTTAATGTTTAGGCTGACCGAGAGCAGACTGTTTGACCAATGCAAAGAAACTTTGTGCTTCATATGAACTGCCATCCAAGTGTTGTCTGCACTCACAAGCCTCATCCTTGTATAAACACTGGAACAATGTAGAGTAAACGTCGACCGTATGCTCTAGCTGAACTTCATTGTTGTGACTCTTGAAACAAGGCTTACCGCAGATCCGAGAACCTACAGCACCATTGTATTTTCATGGAAATGTACACCTGTATAGTCCTTTGCATAATATTGTAATATCTGTCATGTGAACTAGGCACAAACTCTAGCCAGTGAATAATTAGCTTGGAGAGAGGCTGGACAATGTTCTGAAAATAGTATAAATATGTATTTGTTTTAGATGTCCAGTAGTCTTGCCCCTCACTGTGTTTGCTGGTGCACACTGCGAGGTGTTGGGAGCCAGATAGCTATCTGTTTTGCTTTGACTGCACAGAAATAAAAAGATACTTGTATCTTTTCAGCCCGTGATTGGTGTATTTCATTTTGTGGTACTAAGCCTCGATATTTCTTTGGTCTTTCAGATGGCGGTCCGAATAGATTGATGCCACCTCATTGAAGAGAAGAAGCGGCTATCGGACGGTGAGAAAAAGGGGGCCCCTTTGTATGAGACGCTACACCTCGACAGTACTGCACCTTCCGATCCCTGGACGGTGAGCATGCGGTCCGAGAAGGCATCTTGACGAGGGTCCACATATCGAGGCAGGCAGTTTTGCCGAAATCACCAACCACAAGGGTCCTTTGTAATCCGATCAGACCTCCTTTGTCCTATGCAATCAGGTGAGTCGTGCCCCGATTCCTAGGTATCCTGATATTTGGTTGCAGTTTTGCACTTGCGGGTTCAAACGACGCCAGGTAACACCAGTGATCTCATATGCCTGGGAAATTGTCTGCCTGTTTCAGAGGATTATTCCGCAGAGACAGACAATCTTTGGAATTTTGCCATCCCGCGCCACAGGAGGGGTCGCCGGCATGTACTATGTACTATAAGTATGGCATTGGTAGTATAGTATTGAACGAAATTTGGCACAGACAAACTAGAAATGCTTCCGAATTTCAGTGGTCAGTCAATGGTAGTTTTGAGACTGCCCGTATAGAGTATTTAGAGTCCATAATGTTAAAGAAAAAAGCTAGACTTGCATCATTTGATGTAATTCAGAATTGGAAATAAGAAGCTATGCAGCAATGTAAGAGTAAAGAGAAGCATGCACATCGTCACATGTCAAATTCACAAAAAGGCATTATAGTATGATCAATAGAAACAGTCAGGTCTGTTAGAAACATGGATAAGTCTTTCCAAATTGGTATACAGAAGATATATCTGTCTAAAGATTTTCATGCCTCAGATTAACTAATTGATAAACATTTAAATGAACGTAGGCGTGGTGCCACTGCACCACCTCCTTATGTACCTCTGCCTGCTGTCTTACCTCTTCCCGTTGTTGCACATCCTCCCGTAGTTGTCCCAATTCTTCCTGTTGCTCCTCCACCACCAGCTGTTGCTCCTCTTCCTATCGTTGTTTCTCCTTCTGCATCTCCACCCTTACCGATACTTGCTATTCCTGTAATTCCGTCTTTACTGCCAGTGGTAGTGTCTCCACCACCTGTTGTACAGGATTTGTCTGAACTCGCTTTCCCAAGTGGTTCTGCTCCACTTAAAACAATTGAAGGGGCGAGTGCCGAAACAAAGGTAGTGACTCATAGTACAGTTTCTACATCTAGAAAGAGGGAATGTATAGAAGAAGGTGAAAAATCATCTGTTTTAGCTACAATTTCTGACCAAGAAATTATTCCCGAACAGAATATTTTTTAAAGAGGGGATGGGAATGCACTTGGCAGAAATGTGGAATGATTTGACGGACATGGATGTCCCACAAGTGTTGAGGGATTTGAATGTCTTAGCTTACTCAAGGGGCACTGCGGAGAAAGTACATGAGCATGTTGAGAGGGTTTTTGAGTTTAAGAGATATTGGATGCTCTGTATGTGCAGAAACGGTTTATTCCTTCTTGTAACTCAACAAGTGAAGGGACGCGAATTTGCACAAGGGATGCGGTTAGATGGATTTCAGATGTTTCGATATCTCCCATGGAAGTATATAATACGTTTAGTCAGTGTACTCCAGAAATGCAAAAGAAAGTGTTACTTGTAATGGTAGAGTACCTGCAATCCTGTATGAAGAAAAAGATTTGTTGCCCCGCAGATTTGATGATTATTTATAAAAGAGAGAATTTTCACCTGATACTGCTTTGACTACTTTGGTGCTCGATTTAGCCTTATTGGTGCTCGATTTAGCCTTATTGCTTAACAAATGTTCAGAGTTGCCTACCTCTCAAATGCCAATGAGAGAGGTTCCTCTGACATTTGTTTCTAAAGTGGAAAATCCAGCTGATGCCGCAGCAGGCACAACAGCTACCACTATTGAAGCTCACTATGTTTCACAATGTGTTCAGGTTCCGTTCTCCAGACTGGAAGAGAATTACATTAGACAGTCGATTCCAGATATTAGGAAAAATCGAACAGGGTTTTATAAAGAAATAGAATCTGTCTTGCATTCATCAGTTTTCACTCTGGGTGATATAGACTTGTTCCCTGTGATTCTACCTGCTGATTTATGGAAACATATTGGAACTGTAGATGATCAGGCAGGGCTGGGTGACACAAGGGTTAACTCAGTACGGTTAGATGGAGAAAAGAAAGCTGGTGAGAGACCACCACAGGTGATACTGACACTGCCAGACAGAATAGTAATTAAATTAAAGACTCTAGTTCCAGAGAGAAGGATAGTTTGGGAAAAACTCACTGCTTGTACCCAAGGAAAATTTGAAGGTGCTACCGAATTCTTTAATCGGTTTGAACAAGTATTTTCAGATTTTAGTGGACAGCAGTTAAGCACCGAGTCAGGGAAAAGGTTGTTTGTGGACAAATTTGTGCATGGGTTGTTGCCTGATATCCAATCACAAATGATGATGTCCGAAAGTGCTTGGCAAGCTAAATCACAGTCTGAAGTATTGCATGTGGCTCAGTATTACGAAAATAGAGTCACAATGCCCAATCCTTCAGCAGAGATCAAATAATACATATGGTGTCATGGGTAGATGATCCATAGGCCACCCTGGGATAGGGGGTCCTGGTAAAAGACAGTTCACTCCAAATCCACAGACTTTCTTGCAAGATAGGCAGCAACCTAGTATATATAGTAGATATATTTTTGATAATCCTTCAACTGCCTATCTTTCTGAGGATCTTGTCTCGGATGATATATTGTTTCATTAGGACAGCCCGAAGCAGGGTCTGGAACGTGTACCTATTCCCGTCGATCAGAAAGGGCCCTACGTAGAAATGATGGTGGAGAATAGGAAGCATCTATTTTTGATAGCTACGGGAGCACAGAAGTGTTCCATTGATCATTCACCGGTTCCCGATATTCCATTGTCAGGGCAGAATAATGTTTCTGTAGGGTTTTCTGGCACGCCAATGGTCAGTCCGCTTCCTCAGCCGGTACCGATTTCACTGGGACCATTCACGGATCACTGTTCATTTCTTCTAAAGACAAATTGTGGTGAGAATTTGTTGGGGTTGAATCTGTTGAAGGAATTATATGCAATAATTCTTTGTTCTTCGGATGGAGTACATTTGACGATTTCACCTCAGCAATCTTCTGCCTCACAGTTTTTGACTAGACCTTTACAGTCTGAATTTAGTAAAGTTCTGTCATGTTTATGGATGGTTGATGACAATGATGTTGGCATTTTGCAAATTGAACCTGTTAAAATTGTTTTGAAACCAGGAGTTAAGTTGCCACGTATTCCACAATATAAGATTTAATTTGATGGTGAGCAAGCTTTGAAGAGTATAGTTTCCGATTTTGTACATCGTGGAGTAATTGAAGAAATTGCAGGACGTTCGTGCAATAGACCGATTTTACCGGTGTATAAGAAAGGGGATAATGCGATTCCTTTCCATTTTATCATTGATTTGCGTGCTATTAATAAGATTGTTACTCCACAATTTCCAATTGTGCCTGATGTAACCACGATATTAACAATGATTCCAGATCTGCTAGTCATTTTAGTGTGGTGGATGTTAAGAATGCCTTCTTTAGTATTCCAGTACACGTGGATAGTAGATATTTGTTTGTGTTCACCCTAGGGGGGACGCTAGTTTACATTCACTCGTGTGCCGCAAGGGTAGACGAAAGTCCGAGCATTTACAGTAGGGCTTTGAAAGAGCAGCTTGATACACTTGAGTTGCCTCCCTCTTGTACATTGTTACAATATGATGACAATCTTCTCTTAGCTGCCAACTCAAAAGTTGCTTGCAAAGAGGGAACTGTGTTGTTGCTTATTCATCTAGCAGATCATGGGCATAAAGCTTCATTGAAAAAGTTTCAATATTGTCAACAGGAGGTCGCCTATTTAGGCTATCTCCTGTCAAAGGAGGGAAGAAGACTGACACCTGAACGGACAGAAAACATCTCTAGCATGTCTGTCCCAAAAACACAGAAAGAGGTTAGAACCTTCAAAGGAATGGCTTCTTACTGTAGACAGTGGATCCTGAACTTCTCACAAGTGATAAAACCAATGTTGGCATTGACAACAGGGCATTTCCTTGCCATTACCATGGAACCTGGAACACCAGAAAGCTTTTGATCTGCTCAAGACTGCACTGTGTTCAGCACCAGTTTTGGGCGCACCAAATTATGATAAAGCCTTTGTTCTGTATGTGCATGAATGTGATGGATGTGCTTTGGCTGTGTTAACGCAGGAACACGAGGGGAAGAATGGACCGTGCGGTTATTTTTCCTCCAAGCTTGAGCCTGTTGCATGCGCTTTGCCGAGATGCTTGAGAGCTATTGCTGCTGCATCCATAAAACAAGGTGAGGGAATGGGTTTAGGTCACTCTTTAACCGTGATGGTACCCCACTCTGTGGACGTTCTACTGAACAGAACACAAATGCAACATCTTACATCAGCACGATTAACAAGATACGAGTGCACTGTGTTCAGCACCAGTTTTGGGCACACCATATTATGATAGGGCCTTTGTTCTGTATGTGCATGAATGTGATGGATGTGCTTGGCTGTGTTAACGCAGGAACACAGGGGGAAGAATAGACCATGCAGTTATTTTTCCACCAAGCTTGATCCTGTTGCATGCTCTTTGCCGGGACGCTTGAGAGCTGTCGCTGCTGCGTCTGTAAAACAAAGTGAGGGTATGGTTTTAGGTCACTCTTTAACCGTAATGGTACCCCACTCGTAGACATTCTATTGAACAGAACACAAATCTTACATCAGCACGATTAACAAGATATGAGCTGATTCTATTTGCACCGCTGTTATGCTCGATTTATGCTCGATTCAAAATGGCATGGGTGCGCAGTGCATTCTGGGAGCACTCGGAGCCATGTTGGATATTTACTTCATAGCGCAGTGAAAGGCTGCACACATTTTGCTGAAGTGTTAGATTCACAGTGCTGAGACAAACATGCTTTTCCAAACCTGGTATGCGGTCAAGGTCATTTCTCCTGGGAAAGCTAACGTTGTTATGGCTTGCTACGGTTCTCCGTGGAGCGTGTTTTTAGAGCAGGGAGGACCTGCATTCCTTGGGGGGAGCTCTTGATTGACCCAGCTGGCAACCGACGGCTGTTCCTCAACTGCGCAAGTGCAATTTCCAGAATGTTGGAGAATTAACTCCCCTTTGTGGAGTCTGTATATATGTGGAGGCACGGAGGGGGTCAGGTGAGACTTCAGCCAGAGAAGGACGCTTACGTCTGGCCTTCCTGTGAACTGTGGTACTCTCAGCCTGGCTGTCCCCGGGGTCTTCCAGCCGCTTCTGGACGAGATGAGGAATTCTGTTACGCTCACGGTGATGTATTTCCTTTTGACTTCTTTACTTCTTCTGTGATCTATGACCTTATTATTTTGTATGAGTTATTTCTATGTACTTGTAAGCTTTGAATAAATAGCGGTAAAGAGCTGATGTATCTTCTAAGAGTGTGTGGTTGTGAGTTATTGTGTCTGTCTGTTTTATTTTTGTGGTTCAAAGTACTTGCTCTATAGAATTGCATTGATGATTTATGGTTGTTTCGTGCACTTTTCGGGGAGAGCAGTACAACCGCATATCAAAATTACAAGATGTTGTGCATTAAATCTGGCTGAACAATTGCCTCTTCCGCAAGAAACTGCTTGCAGTGACGAAATGTCACATGACTGCCTCTATACCACAGAGCAAGAAACCAAAGGCAGGATTGATTTAAATGACACACCATTGAAGGATCCACAAGGGGAGCTGTTTTGTGATGGCTCATGCTTCAAACTTCCAGATGGTACATCCACTGCTGCTTATGCCATCACTACGTTAAGCACTATTGTGGAAACCAAAAGAATTTTGCATAACTCCGCGCAGGCCGCAGAGATTATCACATTGACTAGAGCTTGTGAACTTTCCGAAGGGGTTAGAGTAAATATATTTACAGATAGTCGGTATGCCTTTGGGGTGGTTCACAATTTCGGTAGACTATGTGCAGAACGAGGTTTCTTGACCTCACACGGAAATAAAATCCAACATGGTACCTTTGTAGTTCAGCTACTCCTAGCACTTGCACTTCCTATTCAACTAGCAATCATGAAGTGCGCCACACATCAGAAAGTAACAGGCAATGTAGGGTGAGAAAACACTTTTGCTGACAGGATAGCTAAACAGACTACTGATTTATGTTCAGAAATGTATATAATGAAAGAAGTTACGAATATCTGTACAATAGATGAAGGAATCGATTAAATAAGAAAGATTCAAGCTGATGCCACTCCTAAAGAACCTAAGCACTGGGCTGAGGGTTTAGCAAGTTTGGATGAGGAAGGGTGTTGGGTAGACAATATAAAGAGCAGATGGATGCTACCTGATGCCTATGTCACCGTTATGTTTACGATGGCTCATGGTCCTACTCATATATGTGCTAGAAACATTTGTAAACTGTTACAACCTGTCTGGGTAAATGTAAACATCTCAAAGACTGCTGAGCGTTTGGTCCAAAACTGCATGGTATGTTTACAGCATAATGTGGGGAAGGGTACATCGACACCGAGGGGTGGTTTTGGTCCCCCCTCTGTGCCCTTCGAAGTTATTTATTTCGACTTCATCAAAATGGAGAGCTGCCAAAATTACAAGTATGTTCTGGTAGTCATTTGTGCCTTTAGCAAGTGGGTTGAAGTCTTCCCTGTGAAAGATGCCTCAGCAAGGACAATGGCGAAAACCATGCTTAAGGAATCTGTCCCTAGGTTTGGTTTGCCGAGGGTCATCTGGTCAGACAATGGTGCACATTTTTTATCGCTGCTGTTATCCTGCAAGTATGCGCGGGATTGCAGATCGATAAACGGTGCCGCACTTGTAGAACGCAATATGGTATCTGTAAGAAGATTCAATTCAACACTACAGCTAAGTCAATACCTAGTCTGGGATACTGAATGGAAACCCTTATTGATATATCTTTATGTCCAGTTCATGAGTTCTGGATGACTACCCCTATGTAACACCCCTCTCTTAGAATCCCCCTGACCCCACTGAGCCAAGAAGTAGTTCTGTTTTGCAAGTTTAAAAGGTTTATTTGAGAAAAATGAAACAAAAAATATATATATATCACACTTTTATAATGAATTAATAATTGAATATCACACTTAATCTGAGCAGTAATCAATAATGGATAGTCTGGCACTAGCACACTTCTTTATAATCAATGATGAGTGGGTATAGGATGGATAACATAGCAACAATACTTTTATGGTTTCAAATAGATGCAATGTGGAATGAAAATGCAGTACAGAAAATAACTTGATATGATTTCAACAAAACAATGTAATCACTTTTCTCTGGCAATCCACTTCCCCCCCCCTTATGCAATGTAAGGAAATGAAGAGTAGCACACAGTTCTCAGACATGCAATCAAATGTAATTCAGTTCACCCCAGCAAGCTTAGACTACGGATAGAAGTTGAAACACAGGCCCAAAATGCTTTTATATGTGCTGGCAATGAAGTGAGGAATATGCTGAAAATGGTTTTAATTCCCTTTAGGAGGTTCAGGGTGAGTGAGAGATACTAGGGATGAGTGCAGGCTCACTTTAGCAATGATTCAGGGATGGTGATTAAGAGGCAAATTAATTTTTTGGCAAAGGAAAGCAAGGAAGCTGCTGTTTTCACACGTGGCTGGATTTTTAACCAAATCGTGAATCGCGGCAAAATTCGCGAATGCGTGAATCACGATTACGGCATAACTATAAGGAATGGCAAGTCGGTTCTAGGTTCGTTGAAAAGCTAAGATCCTAAGCATTCAGAGGAAAGTTAAACCAAGTTTCTAACCCAAATGGTTCCAAAGATATGAACGATTTTGTAAAGGTCGTTTTTCGAATTTAAAGTAACTCAAATTGACAGGTGACAGCTTTTAAAATGACAGGAGACAGCTATGCGGCTGCAGAATTGACAAGTGACAACTTCTAGGAGGCAGTTCTGGTTAGATTAAATAGATTGAATTATATCACTGGAAACTAAGAGATTTGGTTTCACACCGTCCTAGCTGTACTCACAATGTATTTGGAAGGTCTAGGTCTCACGGATCGGGTCAAGATGGCATCGGTTCTGGTTTCGCCCTGGACGGTCTCTGCGCACAGCGTCTGGTCTCTCTGGATCTCTGGCCTCTGGTTCTGGATACTGCTCTGCCTTCTCTGGGTACAGCACTGCTTCTGGATCTTTCTGCACAGCTTTCTCTGGACACAGCGCTGATCTGCACGGCTCCTGGATGCTGCTACCACCGTTAGGTTTGCTGGATGCTGAGGCCTGCTGAGAAGAGTTCTCAGTTTGTGGGTTTAGGCCCTTGCTTTGAGTTCTGAATCAAGTTCTTTGGAGTTTTAAAGTCTAAGTGTTGGATCTGGTATCTTCTGGATGTTGTGTGGTCCGGCAGAGCGCGTTGCAGCAACTGGATTTGAATGTCCTCTCTAGCTTCCAGTGGCTCTTTTTATGTCTTTTGAAAGTGGGTATGTGTGCAGCATCACTAGCCAGCCCCTCTCTCAACTGCCCATTGGTCAAGCTTTCCGCACTGCTTTGATTGGGGGAAGGAAATGTGTGTCATGGTGATGCTGTTGGTTTTATGGGTCAGAGGATCCTCCCCTGTCAAATTGCACACAAATCTATATTTGACCCAAATACATATTTGCACAGGTACACATTTGTTTAAAATTGCATGCACCCATCACATATCACATGAGGTATACTCTGTTCAAACTCTGCTGTTCCTGGGGGCTTGCATTCAGAAATGGCAACATTTTGTGCTTTTTAGTGGGTTTTGCAACATCAGATTTTTCTCCAGATTGATACACATGTACACCCCCCTCCCACACATATCTCAGTAACTTTCCAGGTCGCTAGCTTAAACACAGAGTATGTGGTGTCAATAAATAGCGGGGTTTTGCCCCAGAACATCACACAAATTCCCAACGCGTCTTAAAACGTGCACAGAAAAATCACAAGAATTATGGTATCATTTAAATAATTTTGACAAGTCCGCACTGTGAGTTATACATCTTTCTTAGAATCATATTCTGGCCAACAGGGTGTGTCTTTTCAGGTCACATGGTGTAGAAACCAGTTTATCCAGTTTCTGCCAAGCTCAGAGACCCTTCCCCTCCCAGCTTCTGCCAAGAGGAAGCTATTTTACGGTCCCCCCAATAAACCATCTGCCTGAGTCAAGGCAGGGCTTTGTTCAAAAGGAAGCCATTTACGACCACCCCAATAAACCATCTGCCTGGGCCCTTTCTTTAGTTTCTTGCAATCCCCTGGTAATTCAATCAGAGAGTGTGTGACCTCCTTTTGGCAGGAGCAACAGAATGCAGCCAGGCCTGGGAATGCATTTGTTGGGCAAGCCCCCACTCCTGTCGGGGGTAGCTGTCTGGCAGAATTCCAGTTTCCTTAAACCAGCTTTCAGGTAAAATGTCACTCTTTGTTCCCCAGTTTAAGTCAAGACAATTTTTACCTATGCAGCTAGAATGCTGATTCTAAGTTCAAAACTATGACATTCAACAGTGACAAACTATGTGACACTCAAAAGTAGGTCACTCAGTTAATTTAAACATTTTCGATTTTTGGTAGTTTTAAATCCAGTTTCAGTTAGGCTGCTGCAGACCTGCAGAGCTCAGCCAGTCTTGTTATGAACATTGTTTTGGGGCTCTTCAACTTCCCAGATTTTGTATGCACACATACTTCATTCTGCCATATGTCTGCTGGTGTTCAGTGAGATTTTTGGATATGTTGCAATGTTTGAAATAGGCATTTTGAGCTGGCATTCAGGGAAAACAAAAGGTGATTTTAAAGTGTGGTTTTTCCTTTGGCACACATTTCACTCATGGCACCCCGGCCCATCCTGCTCGCACTGGTGGGTGGCAAGTTAGGCAACCATTTTAGTGTGCACAACTGCGTGGTTCTCCTGGATTTTGGCGCACATGTGGGCTTTTTGGCCATCTTGGATTTTCTAAGCCCACAGCACCAAATGTTGCAGCATGATAGCTCAAACGTGGGTCAGGACACCCAACATATCCTAAAGAACAAGCTAGCAAAAGTTTGTGCTGGAGTAACCTGAAATGGCCAGATGCCTTACCAGTAGTTTTACTGTCCATGCGGACGACCCCACAGACTAGAACTGGACTCTCCCCGCATGAAAACGTGATGGGGAGACCAGCTAATATTTGGAACCTGCCCAAACCCAAGAATTTGAAAAATGTGGAGCATTTGCTTCTTGCTGAGTGAGGACCAGTTAACTCAAAACTTGTATTTGATTTATCAACAGGTGCGAAAAGCCCTCCCAGTTAAATACCAGGGGCTAGGTCACCGAATTCGACCAAGCGCCTGGGTGCTTATGAAAGCATTTGAAAAGAACATCCAGTCTCGCACCACATTGGAGAGGACCGTTTCAGGTCCTGTTGGTCACACAGACTGCTGTACGAGTAGCAGGAAAGCGACACTGCATCCAGGCGACACACGTCAAGAGGATACCTTTTCCTTTGCCAAGAAGAAGAGAAGGAGACTATTTGTTCTGCTCCGCACGACAAGCTGATCTTGAACAACAGCAAGGGTGTTTCAAAGATTCTTCCTGAGCCCGTGGGGCCTAGAGAGACTGCTGCTTGGTCTTCAAATTCTTGCTCAGATCTTTCTGCACCTTCGAACAATCGTGACTCCATTTCACCACTCCCATCAGGAAGCAACAACACTTTGTTCGCAGATCACTCCGTACCCGGAGTCTTGAGGTACGATCTGCGTCCACAGCATTAGACTTACAGCACAGCATGGCTGTGCCCACAGGAAATGACTGCTGAGCTAGTCCCTTGCCACTCTCTCACTGAAACATAAGTAAGTGGCCGGGACCGGCAAAGCTATCTTCTATTAAAAAAAAAAAAACACGTGGTCAGGAGATCACCAACGAACAAACTTAAGGAGTCTGTCATAGAAACTTTTCAAAACGAACTTTGAGGAACAATGCCCGTCACTAACTCTACTCATACGGAGCAACCGATCGGTCGTGTGGCTAACAAAGACATTGAGCATCAAAAGTCATGGTCCTTGAGGACTTACTGTTTTCTTGTGATAATGTTAACTGGTCTAACAGTTGTGATAGCACTTGGGTTTTGGTACATTGAAGGGGTGCGTCCACTTTGAGACTTTGCTACATACTGAAAGTATTCCCACTATGTCTTCACCTTTCGTGCATTTGCACACTCTACCTGCTAGGGATTCCCAACACAGAGTTACCATAATAACACTCTTTTACTTATAATGAATGCGACCCATGCAATTCTCAATAGAACAAATTGCTGGATATGTTCGCATTTGCCACAGCACGGGGAAAAAGGGTTGGGCTGTATATTCATCCTCTTCCTTTGACTACTGCATGCTATTCCTCTCTAAGGGCACTATTCTTTGGTCTCTGGAATGACAGCATCTCGGGGAACTTCGATGGGACTAATTTGAATGAATTTGAAAGATGGGTCCTGACGCCTCTGGGATGTTTCCTTTTCGCAAATAGGAGTAAACTCAATGTTGCTTCTATTAGGCCTTCCGATAGACTTTCTAGACCTTACCAATTAATTTCTTTCAAGATGTCTCCCGTAGGCTACCGGGATGCCATGCCTCCTACTTACACTATCAATCATAGCCCCAACTCTGTTTCCTTTTGTATACAAAGGGTTGGTTCTCAGCCAATGGGTACTTTTGAGGGTTCCAAATCTAACTAGCGAGGACAGACCTTTGTATGTAGATGATCCCATTTATTTTGTCTGTGGTAATGAAGCTTATCCTTGGCTACCTAGAAATTGGCAGGGTACTTGTTATTCGGGTATCTTGCTACCAGGGGTATATGTAGCTAGCACCTCTGGGAGGTCTCTAGAGCTTGTCCAAGGCGGGACGAGAATGATGATACTCCTTCACAGGTCATGGGGGATGTAGCAAAATACTTTGTGCCATTTTGGGGACAGATCATGAATTCTGTGGATATTAGGAGATTGGCAAGCGTATTGGTGAGAGCCATCAACAGAACGACCGATATACTATACCATATGACATTGGAACAGAAAGCAATCAGATTAGTGGCTCTATAGAACCGGATGGTGTTAGACGTCATTCTGGCTGAGCGCGGTGGAGTATGTAAATTGGTGGAATCAGCTTGTTGCGTTTTCGTACCCGACTCCTCCCCATCCATATTCAAGGCAATACAAAATCTGCACATCCTAAGTACAGAAGTGCATGTTCCCGGGGGAAATTGGGATTTTAGTGCTTGGTTCTGGGACTTTCTACGGTCTTGGCGATGGACGCGCCTTTCAGTCTTAGTGTTAATCCTTGGTATTCTATTGTTCTGTTGTTGCATACAATGTCTTCCTGCCATATGTTCGATGTTGGAGGGATGTTGTGCGCAAACTGTGGGTACATTAGGACCAAAAATACATGCACCTGAGAAAATGACTAATGATTTTGTAATGAGGGATATCACTATCACGGATCTAATGGCGATTGATATTTCTGAAGAATGTGATTCAGGTTGTACAGACATTGAGACGTGGGGTTATGAGTAAAGCGAATGAATGAGTAATGCTCTTGGCTTATGCCAAAAGGAGGGTTTGTTAAACCGTAATCATATAGTGCCTCCTTGTTATGAATATTGGCCTAAGCCCATTCGTGTTCCGCAGGAAAACCACGTTTGCAAAGTCTCGATTTTGGGTTAACTTTGACGCCATTTTAAGAATTGTCCGCCATATTGATTCCAACTTTTGTTTCTATGTTCTAAAATGGTGGACTGTGTTTTCAACTTGCAGCCAAGCTGAATGACCTTTGAGTTCTGTTAATGTTTAGGCTGACCGAGAGCAGACTGTTTGACCAATGCAAAGAAACCTTGTGCTTCATATGAACTGCCATCCAAGTGTTGTCTGCGCTCAAAAGCTTCATCCTTGTGTAAACACTGAAACAATGTAGAGTAAACATCGACCGTAGTCTCTATATTCTCTAGCTGAACTTCATTGTAGTGACTCTTGAAACAAGGCTTACCGCAGATCTGAGAACCTACAGCACCATTGTATTTTCATGGAAATCTACACCTGTATAATCCTTTGCATACTATTGTAACATTTGTCATGTGAACTAGGCACGAACTCCAGCCAGTGAATGATTAGCTTGGAGAGAGGCTGGACAATGTTCTGAAAATAGTATAAATATGTCTGTGTTTTAGATGTCCAGCACTCTCACCCCTCACTGTTTGCTGGAACACACTGAGAGGTGTGGGGAGCCAGATAGCTATCTGGTTTGCTTTGACTATACAGAAATAAAAGATACTTCTATATTTTTAGCCCGTGATTGGTGTATTTCATTTTGTGGTACTAAGCCTCGACATTTCTTTGGTCTTTCAAAGGGATATGGGTTGGTAGGAAGAGCAATCATCTGCTTCTTTGTCCAGTTTTAGCAACATCACCACCACCACTGCCTCCCTCATGCAGTCCAGTAATTGGCCTTCCCTCAAACCTTGGTGATACACCTGGAGTAGATGGAGAGCCAGCTCCCTGGCAAAATGTTTGCAAAATTCATCTTTATAGCCGTCCGGTACAGGAGATTGCCCACACAAGAGAGATTTAATAGCTAACAGCACTCTTCTAATGAAAAGGGATGGCCCAGCCACTCTCTTTTCTCATCTGTGCACCAGTATAGTGCTACTTGGTCTAAGTAGTTGTTCAACTCTTCTTGGGAAACCTGTATTTGGTGAGAGGATAGTCTACTATAAAGTGTGCAAAATTGCTGAACTCTCTCTGAATCTGCGAATCTCTCTTCACCCTATTCGTCCTTTATTGATAAAATCAAACCCTTGGAAACATCCGATATTGCAGCCCTTGCTAATAGTCTACCCGGGCTCTGCCCCTCCTCATACTGCCGCACTGCTGTTTTCCCCAGGAGAAACTTCACTTCTCTATGTGCCAATTTGCTGAACAACTGCAGCTGTTTTATAAGCTCTACTTGTTCTGTCAATGTTGTTGTGGCTGTCGCTGCTTGTAACCTTCACATGTGGGCTTGGGTGTCTGCCAATTGAATGTGAATTTGCTTTAGCACCCCCACTTATGCACTCCCCTCAAATTACACATTTAAAGCTCTCCCACAATGTCACATGTGGCTCCATCGACCCTACATTTAATTTGAAAAAGGTGCCTATAACCTTGGTTAACCCCACACAAAACACCCTGCCTGTCAAGCCATCGCTTTAAAATACCCAGGGCATCCTCCCCCTTTCTCAGCCAAGTAACTCGATGGCCTTCAGTACTGGGGCATGATCTGATAGTGTGCACACTAAAATGGATACATCGGATACCTTACTTACAACTATGTAGGAAACCAAAAAATAATGCAGTTGGTATGCAGAATTATGAACAGAGGAGTGGAACGTATATTCTGTTTTCTCTGAGTTCCTGGTCATCCAGACATCATTGACCTCCCAAAACCAACACATATCGTGCAATTTACATGTCACCTTCCGTGGACCCCCCAGGTTCGATACCGGTCGGGCTCCATGACCGCATTAAAATCCCCAGCCCATATAATTTCCCTGGATGGTGACCCTTCTAATTGGTGGATAAACCTCCCCAGGTTCTCTACTGAATCCTGATTAGGGCCATAATAGTTAATCGGTGTATATAACCGGCCCTGTATGGTTCCCTGCACTAGTAGGCCTCTTTCCTCCTGGTCTTTAGCCATGGCAGTGAGGCAGAACCCAGCTGAGCTGTGCAAAAGGATACACACCCCTCTGGAGTATGAGGAGTAAAATGAGAAGTAGCAGTGACATCCCCAGTTCCACCCAAATTTCGATTCCCCCCCTGGGATTTGATGCATCTCTTGAAGAATTGCTCATCTACCTGATGCTTCTGCATGTACCGGCATTTGGATGGCCAGTTCAGGCCTCTCACATTTCATGTCATGCTCCTAAGTGACTTGGTAATTTCATACCCATATTATCCTTACAACCACGTAGTGTTCCTCTTGCATAGTTTGTGATACTTTGACGCCCCATTGTTCAGCGAGGTAGAGCAACTCTCGATTCCGTGCATCCTTATTGTTAATCCCCTTAATAACCCCCCTCACCCGCAACCTGCCAATTTCCCCCCTCCCCCCACACCAGCAAACAAAATATAAACTCACACTTGGGGCTCCCCAGGACCAGACATCCGGGCAATCCTCAAGGCTAGTGGAGTAACTTTGCTGAAAAGGTTGGGGGGACATGACAGAATGGGGACAAAATGGTATGCCATGAAAGTTGGGGGGGACAAACACCCATGCCCCCCCTAAAATTATGCTCAGGACTAGATAGCAACCAGTTGCCTGGTGTATACCGGGCACTTTACACCTTCAATTGTCAGCACCCGTTACGCTCACCTGGTCTCTGCGGAGGCATTGGGGCATGGTGGCAGCCCTTGCGGGGTGAGGTCGATCGGGTCCGACTTCGCCCTCTGCGCTTATGTGGTGACTGGAGGTAATAGGTGATGCTGCTCGGGACTGCTCCTGCGTGGAGAATAGGGGGCGTGAGTGCCAGCTTGTGCGCCTGATCCCCTTCCAGACCCCTTCTCCCAAACCATGGTCCCCGTGGGATGCGCTGTCCCTGGAAAGCTCACCTGTTGATTAGTTTTGGCGAGCACTCCATCCTGCTGCTTCTGGCAGGGGCGCTTGTATGATCTGGACAGAGTTCCTTCCCTGGTCCCTTGCACCTGGTAGTCCAGTCCTGCTGCGACAAAGCCTCTATACTTCAGGTAAGTGTTCCTGTTTGCATTTGTCTTTCCTTGTCTGTTTTTGTTGTATTGTAAAGTTTGTCGTCTTGTATTGCTGTCCGTTCCACTTTTGATGTTTGCTCTTTTGCTTTCTTCCCTTGCAGGTGATGTTGCCAGCCCGGCAGAGGCTGCGGAGCTCGAGGCGACAGCCGGAGGGAATGACGAACGAAGCTGCAGCGGTACAGTCGCTGGTAAATTATTGACTAGGAGGCACGCGGGGTTCAAATGCGGTGCAGCCCTAGGATGGATGTTCTAACCTTGTCTTTCTTCTTCTTCACAAGGTCTGAGTTCGTGGATGCAGAGTGCAGTGCTGCGGCATCGGGATCAAGATCACTGGATGTCAGGAGATGAATCTGCAGATGAAGTGATGACGCACCAGTTTCCTGGAGGTGAGTATGCAGGAGAACACCTGGTTTCAAAGGTAAGTAACCTGGTCCAAGCGGTGGTGAGTGTCACGTTGCATGGGAGTGCACAGTAACGCGAAGCACCGGCCTTAAGGATGGAGCATCTTAAATAGCTGAGCTTCTGAAGCCATGCCCACCAGATTCAGCCTACCTGCCACACCCTGCCACACCCGAAGAGTCAGCACATGGAGACCAGGCCTAGGGAGCCACACCCGATGAGTCAGAACATGAGGTTGTTCTCTGGAATAAAGGCTTTCAGCTCCTGGAAAGTTCTTGTAAAATAAAAGCACTCTTGCACTGAAATAAAGTAAAAGCACTCCTGCACTGAAATAAAGTGTTCCTGCTCACATCTCTATATGTGCCTGGCGCGAAAGGCGCCAGGACCAAGTCCAGCCAGGGCCCCTGTGTTTATAGGTCCCAAAGGGACATAAGTGAGTTAGGTGACCCATTGCCTGTGTTCTTGGGCCTGTGGCCATGACAGCACCACATTTGTGTATGTTACAGGGGGCATCCCCCTTATTCGTTGTATCCTATGCTGCACAGTGTCCTAGGCAGGGTTTCAAGAAATGTGTTTGCTTCCTCCAGTGTGAAGAAAAATAGCACCCTTCCATCATCTTCCACCATAGGTGTAGCTCGAAAGAGCATAGATTTCATGTAACTCTCCGAGTCTCCTCTTGATGTCGATAAACATTTTCCTGGAGGTCTGCACTTTGTCCGAGAAGTCAGGAAAGAGCCTGATCTGTGCATCATGATATATCAGGGTGCCCTATTCCCTAGCTTTACGCAAAGCTAGGTCACTGTCCTGATAATTCAACAGTTTGTCAATCAGGGGCCGAGCAGGCGCTCCTTGTATTGTTTCCTTCTTGGAATATGGTGGGCTATCTCCACAATGAACACCGTAGAGAATTCCTCGTTACCCAGGACTTCCTTCAACAGGCCTTGCACCATAGCCTTATACCAAAAAACCTAATCAAGGCCATCGTCTCATACACACTTCCCATTACACTGTCGGATTTTGCAAAGTGGTTTATTCTCTCTATGCAGATGATCTCCTCCTTATGGATCAAACAGCTCTGGGCCTCCAGAGGCAGCTATCAATATTAGATTTATATTGTCATGAAAATGGGTTTATAATCAACACAAACAAATCAAATGTGATGATCCTAAAACCAAAATCAGTGAAGAAAATAAAAATTCCATCCATGAGAATGTAGTGACAGTCTACGAGTATAGATATCTAGGGATCCAGGCAAGTGATAATTGGATAGGAACCCCATTTAGAAATGTATTAACATTAAAAATAATGACAGTGGCTACCCAGAGGTTGATTCAATTCTGCATACAAAATGTGGATGGTTCTCGTATGAGCCTTTATTGCAGTTCTATAAACAGAAGGTGGTCCAAACCATACCGTATGGAGTAGAAGGTAAATCCTCCCTGGGAAATCTTGATTAAGGATACGTTTTGAAAAAAGGTGTTTTGGGATTACCAGTGGGGTCCAGATCCAAATCATACATTATGAGTTGGGCCTCCTTTCCCTGAGGGCAAGTGAGAAATTGACGTTTTTAAGTTTATTTAGAAAAATCTTGATGGGGAACTCGGAATCCATTTTTTGACATTTAAGACCACTAATAAAGGACCACTGAATAGGGCTCATGTCAGGATGGAAGAGGGACTGTCTGAATTGGTTAAATGCAGTTAATATTTCCCTTGAAACCATAATTGACAGGCCAAAAATGATGTTCTGGCGATTTGATAGGTGCTGTACCATAGAGTAATACTATAAATATAAGGTTTTTAAGAACTATGTATGTGAATTTAGAGCACTGCATTCACTGACGAAGTACTTAAGTAGCTTCCCATGGGATAACATTCAGAGAAGCTTCCAAAATTGCACTTAAATTTGTGGCTAACAAGTGAGATAATGGAGATCAAAGAAAAAGGTGTTATGGCATTGAACAATTTAGATTTTGTGGAAACTATATGGAAAGACACTCGATTACTATGTGTCCAAAACTGTTTTCACTGAGGCCATTATATATGAAAAAAGATTTTTGAAATGGTAAATAGGACAAAGGCTCAGCAACGATTTTAGTGGGGAATATGTCAGTTTAGTTTTATCTATGATTATATTTGTAGTAGCACTCGGGATAGGGAATGCTTAGGCACATTTTTATCTAGGAATATTGTAATTAGGTAGGTTCTTATCGAGAGGGATTTTCGTGTGAATTATTCAATTATAGAAAATGTGAGGACAAATGGGAGATAGTATAGAATGTGGTTTTTATCAAAGAGAAATGTACATCTTGATTATGGAATATATTTAATGAAATGTTGCAATAATGTATTTTTTTCATGTTGAAAGCTTGATGTTTCACTCAAACCAATAAAAAAAGCAATGTGACAGTCATTGAATCCTCAAATCAAAAAACAGAAGTTCTTCCAATGATCATATATGATTCCTGGTTATATACCCTTAAGTGTTAGGGTCGATGTGTTGCGGAAACTGAAATAAGCACCAAGCAAGTGTGCATTATGTACTTTGTGAATCAAGCATACAACCCATTTATCACAGGCATATTTGTCAGAAATGAAAACCTGTGGTCATATGCATTTACTCATAATGTTCTTTGATTTTATACAAATCAGAACCTAATTGGTGATATGTGTCCCCTTCCACTTTCACATTGGGGTATTTCCAAAAATGTTACATTGAGGTTGTACCAGACTGTCCATCTTAGAATTGTAACCTTATATCAGAATATAGTTTACATGATTGTTTTAGAATTTGACAATGTGATTTGCTCAGTAACACGTGCGTGTTTAATGTCTTTATTATGACTACAATATGTAGTCAAAGTGATCATTAGAAATTAACACAATTTCAAAAAGAGACAGCTGACAATATTACTACAATTCAAGAATGTGTTTATTTTGTAAAAAACACCATGTTGTATATCAAAATGTCCTTCATAATTGGAAAGGATTTCATTTTGATTAGATTAAAGTCAATGATCTGTTTCTTCTGTGAGCAGCAAGCCAATGTTTAATTTTGAGTGCTGGCCCCTGATTGGTGGATAGTGCCTTTCAACCCATACATTTGTAACAGTATGCACAAACACTAACAATGAATGAAAATAGAAAATAACAAATGCTGCTTTCAACCATGTAGTCTGATCCTCTGGTCTCTCGCAATCTCTGTCTGAACACCAGAACCCTCTACAGAACCTTCCTGTATTCCTCTCTCCTCGCCTATGTGGACAATGTGCCATCACTATCATGGTGACACATGGCTGCAGAACACATGTGCGATGACAATGTAAGTCTCCAAGTCCTCTCTGATTGACCCTCCCAGGTCCAACTTGGGTCCTTCCTATCATCTATCTTCCTCTCTACCTGTGGTGTTCAACAGGGGTCTATCCTCTCGCCCTGGCTTTTCAACCAATACCTGGCAACTCTGGACCACTGGATTGCCATTTTCTTCTCAAATTTCCAGTGCTACGCTGATGACACTCAGCTCATTTTCAGGCTGCCCTCGGCCACCTCCTCTCCCTCTCTCAGCTCTGATTGCATAACTGCCATTCAAGACTGGTGTGCCGCCAATGATCTTTGTCTGAATGTCAGCAAGGTGGAGATCCTCCTCATCGGCACACCTTCACCATTCTTTCCCCTCAATCTCTGGCCGGCTTGCCTTGGCCCTCCTCCTACCTCCACCTGCCAGGCTAAGAACCTCTGGGTCTTCTTTGACTCCACACTTTCCTTCTCTGCCCAAATCTCTGAGGTCTCTAAAAAGTCAAACTTCCTACTGCACCTCCTCAGAGGTACTCTGCCTTTCCTCTCCTTCCCCCAGATGCTCCTGGTCTTCCAAACTCTGGTTCTCTCTAGGTTGGACTATTGTAACAGCCTCTTTCTAAATCTACCTGCCTTTACTCTCCGCCCTCTGCAACTAATCCAGAATAGGACTGCAAGACTTGTCTTTGGCCTCAAGCCCTGGTATCGTATCCCTCCAGCTCTGAAATCTCTCCATTGGCTCCCAGTGGATGCAAGGATTAAATTCAAAACCCTCTGCATTGTCCACAAGGCTTTCTGGGGCCTGGGTCCAAAATACCTTCAGCTATCCCCGCGCAAATACCTCCCCTCTCGAGCTCTTCTCTCCTCTACCTCTAACTCCATCAGGGCGAATCGTTTTTCAAAGAAACGAGTTGGGGGTAGATCTCTGTCTTCGGCTGGGGCCTCCCTCTGCAACAGCCTCCCTGCCACTCTAAAACTTGAGGAGAACCATCTCCAATTTCAGAAGCACCTTAAGACCTTCCTCTTTTATTCTGCCTTCGCTCCCCATCTCCCCAGCTGATCTGTTCTCTATTGGCACAGTGCACCTGGCCACCCTCTGTCATCCGGGCCCAGGTACCTGCTCACCCTGCCACCCTCCCGCACTTCCTCCGGGCCACCCATTGAACTGGGGTCGGTATCTATACCAATACAGCCCCCCCTTTTCTTCCAGCATTTATCAGTCCTTTCCTGTCTGCTGCCTTAAACCTAGCACTTGAAAATTGCTGGCTGCACTACCACTGTTTTGTTGCCTTTATTATTTATTTAATTTATTTATCTGTTTCTCCTTTGCTTCACACTTTCCACTTCTCCCCTTCCATACACTTTTCCCCTCCCCCTCTTCAATTCACTTGCGCGTTCTCAATGTCACTGGGCCTAGTAAGATCGCTGTTTTGTTCTCCCCTGATCCCCTCCCTTGCCTTGTCGCGCTCTGAAACACTTGTGTACGAGCGCAATGGAAATAAAATAACAATATCAATATACAAATACCAGGACAAATAGAGGAGAGGGGGGCTCTTCCCTCCTGTTCTCATTTCAGAGAGAGAGGGAGAGAGTGGCTCGAAAGGCACAGCAAGTATTGTATATTACTGTAGAAAACATTCTACAAACATGTTGTAAATTATTACCTGTGAAGCCAGGCCTTCTGAGATTGATCCCTGCCATCCCTTCTTCAGCTTGTTTGATCTTGGGAAATATTTCCACTTCCCTTATCCGGAAACATTTGGAGCACTTGGGTACTCTCGTATTCCCAGTGTTAGGAGCTGTTAGGGACATTTACATACATCCTTGTTTGTGGGGAAGTTTAATTTAGAAGCAGGTGTAACTAATATTGGCAAATGATTTCAATATAATTTGAGTAAAGCATGCTTGGGTACAATGGTTAATCCCCCACACTAATGTGAGAGGGGGTTGCATCACATTAATTGCAACATGATGAATACGTTTGTGAAAAAATGTTTCGAACGTGGACTCTCTGGACCAATCAGCTGCCTTCAAAATTTGCTCCAGACTACACCCCAGAAAACAAGCTTTACTCTTTAGAGGCCATAGCCCCCCTAACTGAATGGGGACCAAAAGAGATAGTGTCAACCCCTGCTTCCTTCATAACCCACCTAACCCACCTGGCTACAGTGGCTGGGGACACTAGTTTGTGAGGTTTCCTAAAAGAAATGAGTAGCTGAGAGGTATTAGGAGGCTGACACCCCTCTGTCTTTAACTGAAAACATTTTAAGCATTGTACCACACAAAGTTTTGGATCCTCTGGATAATCAGGGTAAGAAATGCAGGAAATCAAACACTTCGTTCTCCAGGAATCAAAGAAAGTAACCACTTGCGGGGTGAACACCTTGTTATCAACATCCAATGCCCTGATATCTGAAACTCTCTTAATGGAAATAAGGCATAACATGACTAACTCAGAGAAAAGTTGCTGCAAAGTCAGTTCATCATTATGAGGCCAAGAGTGAAACAAATCCGGCACCATATTAACATTCCATAAAACAGAATACTTAACCTTAGGTGGTACCTTGATGCAAATAGATTTGAGGACTTTGTGCACCAAGAAGTGCCTACCCACTAGTTGCCCTTTTAACAACACATGTCCAGCTGAAATGGCTGAACTGAACCCATTGATGTTCTGTATGCTTTGCCTTCCTTAAATAATTCTACTAGAAAATTAACCACTTCTACTGGAGGGCCAGAAACAGGATTGCAGTGTTGATCCTCACACCAGCTAACACAGTGGTTCCGTGCTGAAGAGTATCCTGATTTGGTAGAAGCTTCCCAGGAGTACTTGATGATACAGGTAGAGCCCTGTGTAAGCCCCAGGAAGCACAAGAAAGAGCTGAAATCTTCCAAACGATAAGGAAGAGATGCCCCTGAAGGACCAGCTCATTAGGGAGACCCCATGGGTCTGTTGGGACCCGAGGCTGGAGAGGGAGAAGACAAGGAATATCCACCACCAACTCCAACAGGGCTGGAAACTACCTCTGAGAGGGCCAAAAGGGAGTCACCAGCACCAGCGTTGCAGCCTGCCTCCGCACTTGAACTAGGACCCTGTCTATCATGGCAAATGGGGGAAAAGTGTAGGAAAGGGGAACGACCAATCTTGGAGGAAAGCGTTGGTTGCTATCGCACTGGGATCTGGTCTCCAACTGTAGAACCGGGGAGCCTGACAGTTGAGTCTCGAGGCAAAGAGGTCCACTTGAATTGGACCCCAGAGATACAAGATCTTGGCAAATAGAGCTCTGTCCAACATCCATTCGCTGCTGTCTTGGAGATGTCTGGAATTCCAGTGTGCTACTGCATTGTTGATCCCTGGAAGATACTCTGCCTTCAACAAAATGTCCCTGTCTAGGCAAAAATGCCAGAACTCCCTTGCCAAATCTGCTACGGCCTTGGACCGAGTTTTCCCCAGGAGGTTTATGTATCAAACTGCCGAAATATTGTCCATCCGAAGAAGAATGCATCAATTCCCCTGATCCTTGCCAAGACTCTTGACTGCAAAGGAGCCCGCCAACAACTGCAGACAGTTGATATGCAGCCGCTTCTCTAAACTGAACCACTTTCCACCCGTGCACACCTGTCCTATCCTGGCACCCAAGCCCGCTCTGCTGGATCGGACTCCAGAATGACATCCGGAGTGGGCCCAGTAATCGATATGCCATTCCAGGCATCCATGTGCCTGAGGCACCAAAGGAGTTCCAACCTGGCCTCAGGAGACAGAACCACTAACTGAGAGTAAGATAGACTTCTGCAAAGATGCTTGCCCTTGAAGCATTGTAATTCCCTGTAATGGAGAAGAGCCGGAAAGATAGCTTGAATGGAGTTCGATAACATCCCCAAAACCCTGACTAGCTGTCTGAGGGAGACCTGCCCTTTGTTGAAGAGGAGGAGGATGTTCTTCCTTATTTTGTAGAGCCTGCAGCCTGGAAGGAGAAGGATGCACAGCTTGGAATCTATATTGAAGCCCAGAAATTGGATACATTGCGTAGGCTGGGATATGGACTTTGCATTTATAACAAAGCCTAATGCTTGTAACAGAGAAACTGTTAAACCCAGGTGAGTCTGAAGAATCTGAAAACTCTGAACTAGAAGGAGCATGTCATCCAGGTAAATTATTATACAAATCCCTTTGCACCTGAGGTGAACCATCATCGGCTTCATTAGTTTGATGAAGCACCAGGGGGCTGACGAGAGGCCAAACAGAAGGGAGGCAAACTGCCAAGTGCGAGACCCCCATTGGAACTGTAGAAACTCCCGATGCGGAGGAAAGACTGGGATTACCAAGGATGCATCCTTGAGGTCTATCTTGACCATCAATCTGCCTGGAGAAGGGTGTCCGTGAGGAGATTAATTCCCTCCATCTTGAAGTTGTGATACACTACAAATGAGATGAGGGCTCGCAAGTTTATGACTGGGAGAAAACCCTCCTTGGGCTTCGGGACTAGAAATGTTGTGCTCAGGAATTGGGAGGCTCTGAAGGAAGCTGGAACTACTGCCCCATGAAAATGAGGTCCCGGACCTCTGCATCTATTAGTTTCTGCTTGGCCTTGTTGAACACGAGGGGAAGGGGAAAGGAAAGCTGACAAAGGGGAGGATAAAACTCTATTTGAAAGCCCCTCACCATTTGCAACATCTAGGGATCTGAAATGAGTGCCTCCCACTGGAGAAAAAACCTGGACAACCTGCCCCCTAAACCTTTAAGGGAAGAAACATTTAAAACATGTGCCATTACCTGGAACTGTTCTTGTTCTACCAGCACCTCTACTGGCACGTCCTCTCCAGTGGTACCCCCTCTAGGGGTCGAACTCAGTCTGGGCTCCCCGAGGAGAGGAGGAATTATGTGCAACTCTGGATGCATACTGTCGTGGATGGGTAGAGCCCTGGGGGAAACGGCCAGAGGACCGAGCTCTACCTCTTCCGGCCCTGTCAAAGAATGTTGTGGCAAAAACGTTTTTAATGTTGACCTGTGACTTATCCAAGGAAGTGAACGCGTGTATGTAAGCTAACAGGTCCTTTATAAATCGGTAACCAAATAGATTACCCTGAGCCTTATGACCAGCTTCCCCTTCCACCATATCTGCTCATTTGGAATCAAGGCACATAAGGAGAGACTTACGTCATTCCTTAGGAATGGCAGCATTGACATTGCTGGGCAGGCAAACAACACTCTTCACCCAGCCACGAAGGGCTTGGACATCGACTGGGAATTTGATATAGCAGTCTCTTTTGCCAACTCAGAAATCTGTGTCAAGGGTCCTAAAACATCCAACAACTTATCCTGGCAGCTCCTCCAAGCCGTATCAAGCCCCTTCTTGGTGTCTTTCCCTCTCTGAGATAGGAAAGAGACCATGGACTGGTCGATGTCTGGAGTAAGGGCTACCTTGTCTAGGACCACTGGTCTGGTACACTCAGAACACAGCTTGTTCCTATCCTCTTTCGGTAAAGGACATCTAACCCAATGTCCCAGAAATGCAGTAGCCGCCTCCGAGGGGTGCCACTCTGCTAACCTCGGATGCTGAATAAAGGGACAGGTCGAAGAATGGAACCCCGCTATCAGCCAACAATGGCCCCTGGGATAGAACTCCAAACTGTACTCAGAAGACATGGGAGCCGAAGGGGCACTAATGGACTGAAGGGAACCCTGTGGGGCCAATTTGCGCTTTCTGTCTCTACCCAGGGGTGGAGGGGCTGATTTGGAGAGCTAGACAGACTGAGTTGTCCTTCCAAGCGCTTAGTTGTTTTGGAACACTTACGGGGTGCATGCACAGGCACCGAAGAACCCTCCTCAAATGGAGGCTGGAAGTCGGCAATCCTATTTATAAGCCTATCAAAGGCTGAGGCCAGGGTGGAATTAAGGTCCTGAAGGGCAGAGTCTAGGGAAGTTGGAATCCCTTGAGCCACAGAAGGCTGGGTGGTAAGGGCAACCTCCCCTGAACCTTTGATAACAGTGTCATCCACCGCCCTCTCACTTTTCTGAGAAGGTCTTACTTGAGTGCTGGAATCGGCTGAAGAGAGGCCCTCAGACCCTTTATTAGCCACCATGACAGAAAAGAAATAAGGGAAACACTAATTAGACAAAATAAAAATATTTTGAGAGAAAATACCCAGTAAGCCCCTCGCAGGCACGGGTTAATAAGTGTACAGAAATATCACTGAGCCCACAGCACTGGTGCTAACAGAAAACACAGAGGAGGTGTTGCCTTAAAGTGCCTCCCTATAAGGGTCAAGGCAGGACACGTTGTGCGCACAGCGCGAGTTGAATTCACAGGCCAGGTGAAGCCTGGAAGCCGCGCAGGCTGGGGAAGCAAGGAAGAACACCCACAGTGCTACACATTTCAGGCAGGGCCTGAATGCTGATCAGGCCACACAGACAAGCAATGTCTGATAAGGAGAGGGGCCGACTCCCTCCCACACAATGTAATGACACACGCTTACCATACTGCAATAGTAAAGAAAGTCATTCAAAGACACCAATAGCAACAAAGTACACTAGTGAATACAAATGTACTTAGCTTGTGATGTCAGCAGCATAGAAAAACTAGTTGTTTTTTGAGGAAAGGACTTATATGGGGGTGGGTCTCTGCCGATTGGTTACCTGCAAAGCATGACCTGGCCTTCATGTTGGGTTGGGTTTTATTCCCTTGGATTGCATTAAGTTTTGTTTTCAGTTGAAGAAACTTATTTATTTCTTAAAGTTTTTCTTTGTTGCTGTGGTGTCAGAGTAAAGAATGTATGCGTAATATGAAGCCTCCTGCCTTGACATAGAATTCTGCCTATAACAAGGGGCTTAATGGTCGAGTCACGAAGTCACTTCACGAATGGCTGCAATGTGCATTTCGTCCGGGGATTGCAAATGTTTGATGCAGCACCAACTAAAGAACCCTACAATAATATCGCCGAAAAACACAGCAACGATTCTAGCAGATATGGGCCAGGCAGTCATTTTCAAACCCGCACTTGGTTACAGGGTGATGAGAAGAAATTCAACCTTTGCAAATGTAAGGAGATTTTCCAGTAAAGCTCCGATAATTTAATTACCAAAATACTTCTGATACTTCTAGCCATGAAATCTTTTTTGGCAACGACACTGACAGAGTAAGTACAGCAGGCAAAGTGATTACTGATAAGTTTGAATGAACGCCAGCGAATGGACACCGCCGCTTGGAACCGGGTAAGCACGAGCCTCCGCCATGATCCAAAGGCAGTTACGACCCCGCTCACCGCCCCTCCTCACCACCTTTCCACTCACCCCGTCTCCCCTTAACATGCTAACATATCATTTCAAACTGTTATTTTCCGTCAAGGCACATTAACAGGTTTAAATTGATGTATTACGCATTACGTTTTCCTGCGTGCCAATCTGCTTCTGATTAAAATGGAGAATCGATGCAGGCCTGATTCATGGGCACGCGGGGCTTGAACAGAGGAACGGTCATTCCGGATGACATAACGGTATAATAATGATTTACAAACTACAAAATACATTTCCTGCAATGAATAGCAGTAGCAGCCTGAAACGTTTGAGGCACCGGAGGGCAGCGCCAAGACGTTAACGGGCTGGAAGTGCTGATAAACACCTATGACAGAAGAGAGCCAGCGTACACCTGAAAACACTTACCCAACCGGGGCGTGGCCTCGGTGTTCAGAGGCTTGAGGGATGGCAAAGGCAGCAAGAAGGGGAACACGCAGTCTTAAGTGATACTGGGACGGGTCCAGGTTTTTATTTAAAGCAGGAATACTGTAAATGAGAACGAAAAAAAAATACTACAGTTTCTGTTCTGGGCCATTAATATTTCAGTCAGATCCAACTGCCACGTAATTGGTTCCTGATGCTCAATCTTGGGCCCCACTTGAAAAGCTTGAAACTTGAAGCACATAGAATAATTTGTTACCCTGAGCTATTCATCCCAAATGTCAGTGCAAAATAAACTGGTCTCGAAATTGAACTATCTTACCTTCTGGGATGGCACAGTGTGGGCTGCTCTTTGCCAGAAATCAGAATTAGAAGCAGGTTTAAGTAAAGCAACTTTCTGCCCAATCCACTCGCAAGTTTATCCAGCTGCTTGCTGGCGAATTATCATATATCGTGCATTTTAAATGATGCGCCACGTTATCCATAGAGTGGATAATGAGAGGAAATGAACAAAGTGTGCATTTCGAACAGGAGGTATTTTGTCATCAAAGGAATCGACTAGTTGAATGAGCCAGTGTGATGGCTCAGTGAATTCCACTGGAGACCGTGCTCATTCTGTAGAACACACTCACTGGTTTGAATCCCAACAGGATAGCATCACCCCTCAGTCCTCCCTAGGTTCATACATTGAGAACCAATACAACTGGTAACAACTATTATTAAAGGCCTTAAAACAAAAGGAAATAGCCTTATAATGCTCTAGAAAGGCAATGGTATGTCCTCTTCCGTCATGGATTTGACGAAGAACCCATTGTATGCGTCCGGCGAGCTCAGGCAAAGTGGTTGTGTCAGGCTTAAAGCCAGTGGCCACTGAAAACACAAGCCATGCCCTTTTTTAACTCATCCCAGAAAATGAATCTTGTCAGGTCGGGGCTGGGCAACCTCTGCACAACGTTCTGCCACTGGCGCTGCGCCTCACCTGTGGCGACTTGCATTTCTCACAGCCTTTGCACGTCTCTGGAGTCATCATAAGTGTGATCCTCGGTATTATGCCCCAGGACCCCGTGGTTAGGCCTTGCCCCCGCCGTACCTTAATGAGACGCAGGACACGGGTCTTAACACTTCAGGTTCCCAGCGCGCACTGGCGGGCACGGGTACGCCCACTTTATTTTACTTGACACGCGCGACCTCGAACGCCGCCGTATATACCATCACAATAAGAGGGGCCAGAAAGGAGTATCCAAAACAGGGCCAGGCATTCAAAACTTTCAAAAACACATTTATTTTTAACAATTCTCATTGATATTCCATTTAGGTGCACAGCTCCAGACCGAAAATAGATCCCTGTGACAGGCCGCGTGTGGACGCTTGTGGTGAGAACTAGATGAACCCTTTTGCAGCTACAATTCTAAGATATGCGTTTATGTGTCGAAAGTGCTGAATGCGTTCACAGACTGGTTTCACTGCTTAACTAAAGTGTGTGATAATGGGCGAATCCTGTCATATCACTATCCACCAACATACCTACGCCAGGTATGCGTTTTGCTTTGTGGGGTGGGGAGGCAGGATTCCAGGTTCGGATACGTGAGGCAGGATCCTAGCTTTGGATATTGTGTTATGGGTAGTGGCAGCTAGGATGCCAGACATGGATTCTTTGCTAGATCGATGATGTTTGGCTTTGAAAGCCAAGTCAGATCCCGACTCAGCTCCGGTTCGACTCTACCCATAAAATCAATGGTACAACTCTACCCGTGAATTATCTGGCTCTCCCACCTCCACGCTTCTTTTACTTAAGAGTCAATAAATCTGGTGATGTGAAACTTGGACACATGTTGTCACACTTCACTTTTAAACACTTCTTGCACTTGAAATGTCAGACGTTGGGTGTTTTTTCACCTGATGGTGTGCGGCCTTTATATTATAAGATCAGAATAAACGAACCAAGAACCAAGAACAAAACTGATGTCCATATGCAGCCCAAGAGCAAGAATTGCCTGCGAGTGATGGCCACAGTTTTTAGGAAAATATGGATGACTGAGTTATAATCATGTTCACCCTTGTCATGTGTTTTTTTTTATGTTAAAAAAAATTCAAGTGCAGGACACTCTAAAATATGTAATGTAAAAAATGATTATTGTTGCTTAATTTGCCAGATTGTGCCAACACAAATGATTTATCCAGAAACTCTGTACATTACATGTTTCCTACTTCCTAAACATAACTGTAACGTTCAATGGACTTCGGTGGCCCAACCTGCAAACTATTCTCGTTAAGCTCTTTTCTTAGAGCAGTTAGTGTTGTTTAATGTGCTAAATTCTCTACGGTCCTTCCTTCCTTCCTCTTCTCCTATTTTTCTGATTGGTGATTTCAATTTACATCTTGCCTCTATTCACTCTTCTTCTGCCTTTCTCCACTTCTGGATTCATATTATTTCTCTGCCTGTGACTGTCCTCCATCTAATTCCTCAGGATCCACTCTTTATCTTATCTTCTCCTCCATCCCTTGTAATGCTCTAGCCTCCTCTCACCCTATCTATTCTTCTGATCACTTCCTTCTGTCTTTTTCTGTTCTTATCACTCTGCCACCCTCTTTACCTCCTCTACTAAATATTTTCTATGTCGTGATCTTCACTCTTTTGACTCATCTTCCTTTGACTTCCTCTTTCCCTTCTCTCCATTTATCCTCAATCTAATCTGCACGCCCTTTTACTCCCTCGCACAAATCCCTGGACCCCTGGCTGTCGTAAATCTCCCCCCGTCTCACCTGGGATCGCTTCTTGCTCTGTTCCGCGGGAGGATTCCTCTTGTGGACGGATCAGGTCTTGTATAAACTCGCTCAAGTCTCGCCCGGCTGCAGAGCGCGTTCAGAGTTCCGGGAAGGCCGCTGTTCCAGGATGTCCAGGAAAGTAGGTAGCGGTCGCTAAGAATGGGGATTCCAGGAGCAGATTAGAGGGAAGGGGTGAAGGACGGAAGAAGGAACCAGGATCTAGGATTAGTGGATTCGCCGAACAGCACACACACGTCAAGTCACTACCTAATGATAGCGTTGAGACGCGCGGGGCCGCGGGGGCGTGGCCAATTTCTAGAACGTGCCGTGTGCGACGTGGAAGCTGGTGCGAGGCAAGTCGCTTGGTGCGGCCATGTTGGGAGTAACAAAGAATACAAGCCCCGGCGCGATAAGGACCAGGAAGTCCAGAAGGGGCAAGTTCTATGGGTCATGACAGCATGCCTTCTCCGAAGACCTGTTCCACCAGGTTTGCCCGGGTGTATGAGATGGAATCTTCTAAGCAGTCGAGGGCTATTTAAGTTAGAAACTGGTTCCCAGGTTCTCTCGCTAGGAGGGTATCCTTTCCATTCAACCAGGTATTGAAGTCGACCCCGTTTATACCTGGAATCGCATATTCTGGACACTTCATATTCCAGCTGATCGTCCACAACAACAGGACTGGGTCTGCATGATTTTCGGGAGTATTGGATGTAAGGTTTCAATAGGGAAGTGTGAAACATTGGGTGTATTTTCTTCCAGGAATCGGGTAGCTTGAGTCGGAATGAGACAGGATTGATGACTTCCTTTATGGAAAATGGTCCATAGTACCGAGGGGCCAATTTGTTTGGCCTTAGATGTCGCGGTAATAGTTTCGAGGACAATCAGACTTGATCACTGACAGAATAAGAGGGCGCTGATCTTCTCTTGGAATCCGCATAGAACTTAGTGCATGTTTGAGCCTCTTTCAATTGTTCCTTGGCTTCCTTGTGTATGTTGATGAGAGTCTATATCCATGAGTCGAGAGTAGGTACTGGAGTGGGATGTGGAAGAACAGAAGGTAAAACGGACGGGTGAAAACCTTGACTGCAATAGAAAGGGCTGACCTTGAGTGCTGAGTGATCGGAATTGTTGTAGGCCAGGCCAGGGGTATGAGGAGAGACCAGTCATCCTGAACCTTGGTGGCAAAACAACGAAGATACTGCTCCAGAGTTTGGTTAACACGTTAACACGTTCCGTGGCTCCATTGGTTTGTGGGTGATAACCTGATGAGAGAGCGCGTTGGATCCCTAGAATACGACACAGACGTTTCCAGAATTGTGAGACGTATTGAGGTCCTCGGTCCGATATGATCTTGGAAGGAAGTCCATGAAGATGGAAAATATGTTCCAGGAAGATTCCAGCAAGTTCTGAGAAGGATGGTAGTTTATACAAAGGTGTAAAAGGAGCCATATGGGTGAACAAGTCTATGGTTACCATGATGGTCGTGTACCCTCGGGAAGGTGGTAATTCCACAATGAAGTCTGTAGCATTAAACTCCCATGGTCTTGTTGGCAGTGATGGTTGCAGTAGAAGACCGGCCGGTCTTTTGTTATCATGTTTGTTTTGACTGCAGACAGTACAAGCCTTGACGTACTGTTGTACGTCGGTCTTCATTCGAGGCCACCAAAACTGTCTTTGTATAAGACGGAGGGTGTTAGTTATACCACGATGACCGGAGTGAAGGGTATCATGGCAGAGGTTTATTACCCTGTGTTGTAATTTCTGCGTAGGAATGACCAGTGCATTGTCCTTGAATAGATATTCTTCCTTGACTCTTAGATTCCATGGATTCTTCCTTGAAATATCCTTCCAGAGGTCAGAGGACTGGGTTTGCATTCGGATTTCTTCTAGGAGGTTGATTGCTTGAGCTACAAAGATAGTTTGGGGAAACATCTTAGTATAGGCCTTGTCCTCAGTGGCTGCATGGTCTGGACATCGAGATAAGGCATCAGCAATCATGTTTTGTGATCCTGGAACATGAGTGATTTGAAACTGGTACTGGGCAAAGAAGTAGGCCCAACGGGCCTGACGACTGTTCCAGCACTCCAACGACTGTAGGATTTGGAGATTCCGATGATCTGTGCGGACCTGAACTGGATATCTAGCACCCAGAAGTAGGTGTCGCCATTCAGTGAAGGCTTGGCGGATGGCCAAGATTTCCTTCTCCAGGACGGAATAGTGTGTCTCGCTGGGGGTCAGGGTTCATGAAAGGTAGGCAATGGGGTGTTCCAGTCCATCCTCAAGTTCCTGTTTCAAGACCGCCCCTATGGCGTAGTTAGAGGCATCCGTTTCCACTAGAAATGGGCTATTTATGTCAGGCTGGGTCAGGATGGGGGCTTGCGTGAACTCTGTCTTCAATCGTTGGAATGCTTTATCTTGCCTTGTAGACCAGATAAAGGGGGTGTCTTTCTTCAATAGAGCAATGATCGGCTGAACAATCTCGGAAAAGGTAGAAATAAACTTCCGGTAGAAGTTGGCGAGCCCCAGGAAGGATTGCACCTGTTTCACAGAAGTGGGAGCGGGTCAAGCCAGTATGGCCTTTACCCTTGAAGGGTCCATACCAATTCCTTCTGGGCTAAGGATGAATCCTAGGTAGTGAACAGAAGTAACGTGGAACAAGCATTTTTCGGGTTTGGCTAACAGTTTGTGTTCACAAAGTCGTTGTAGTACTGCCTTTACATGTTCTTCATGTTTTAGAGGATCCTTGGAAAAAATCAATATGTCATCCAGATAGACAATGACGAAGAGGAAAAACATATCAGTGAACACCCTGTCCATAAAACGCTGAAAGACTGCGGGAGCATTGGCTAGTCCAAAAGGCATGACTAGGTATTCATAGTGACCAAAGGGTGTTCTAAAGGCTGTCTTCCATTCGTCCCCTTCCCGGAAACGGATTAAATGGTAGGCACCCCGGAGATCCAACTTCATGAATATTACGGCTCCTCTCGCAGCTTCCAGGATATCCGAAATCGGGGGCAGTGGGTACCAATATTTGAGGGTGCATTGGTTTAAGCCTCGATAGTCGAGGCAAGGTCTGAGTTCCTTGGTATCCTTCTTGGGAACGAAGAACAACGAAGCACCCGCTGGAGATTTTGAGGGTCTTATGGTGCCGTTTTCAAGATTGGTGTCTGGGTATTCCCGAAGGGCCTTTTTCTCAGGTTCTGAAAGAATGAACATTCGGCCAAAGGGAATTACAGCTGAGGGATCTGTATCTATGGCACAGTCTTCGGGCCTGTGAGGGGGTAAGGCTTGAACTATGGCAGTAGAAAATACATCAGCATATTCCTGATAGGCCTCTGCAACTTGTATGATATTGGAAACCATGAGTGGTGTTTCTTAGTCTCTTGGTGGTTCTTTAGGAGTTATCGAGGAGGGCTCCAGGGATAGACAGTGGGACATACAGAACTCTGAGCCCAGGAATAATGATCCTGCTGTCCAATTGAAATACGGATTGTGCTTTTGTAACCAGGGCATACCCAAAACCATGGGGTAATGGGCTGACTTAATGATGTCAAATGTAATCCGCTCTTGATGGTTTATGGAAAGTTGGATCTCTTTAGTCTGCAGGCTTATGGGTCCTGAAGAGAGGGGTCTTCCGTCAATTGCTTCCACCGGCTGCATGGTGTTTCGTGTCTCGTATGGAATATGATGACTAACAACCCATTCTTGATCAATGAAAATTCCCATAGCTCCGCAGTCCACCAAGGCCAGAATGGGATAGGTCTTGTCTTTGGAGGGTGAGAGGAAGGCCTGTAGTATCACCAAACTGTTTTGTCCAGGAGAGTTCAAGGATGGAATTGACGTGGAGCAAACATCTCTCTCCCGACACCTCGCTCCATCTAGGATCGGGAGCTGGCGTTTCCCGAACGCCGTGGAGGGGCTAGAGGGCATTCTCTAACAAGGTGTTTATCCGAGGCACAATACATGCACAGGCCTGTGTGGATCCTTCTCATCCTTTCTTGAGGGCAAATAGGCCCACGGAAGGCTCCGATTTGCATGGGTTCTGGATCTATGGCAGGAGTTGGGGCAGAATCGGTTTTAACAGAGGTCTCAAGGGAATTCTTTTGAAAAGGTGTCTTGGTCTTTCTTCTTTCAGCCTTTCTTTCCTGGATTCGGAAGTCTATCTGCATGGCTAGATCCATAAGAGCCTGGAATGAACTAGGACGAGGCACCCGGGCTAATTCATCCTTAATGTCCTCGTTTAGACCCGTGCGAAATAGAGTGAAACTTGCTTCTGAGGACCAATCCGCTTCCTTGACCAGTTGTTTGAATCTAGTAATGTACGTTAGCATATCCTGAGTACCCTGTCGGAAATCAAGTAAGCGTTCCTGAGCACTAAAAACCTGTTCTGGGCGGTCGAACATAGTCTTGAGTGCCCGAATGAATCCATCATAATCATCCAGGAGGGCATCCCCTGAGTTGACTAAGGGAGTGGCCCAGGTTAACGCGTTCCCTGTGAGGTGCGAGATTATGAAGCTCACCTTCGCCCTAGAAGTTGAAAAATAATAGGGCTTAAAAGTAAAATGCACCAAGCAGGAATCCAGGAATCCACGTAAGGATTTTGCCGATCCATCATATTTGTCCACCACTCCACCCAGTAATACACTGTCCTTGTTAGCGGGGTCGCAAGACAAAACAAGCTGCCTTAACGCAGAATTCTCAGCCTTCAAGTTCTGTACTTCAGTTGTGAGCTCTTGCATGCCACGTATAAGGTCTTGGACTGCTTTCTCCATAGCATTATCAGTGTTGGTCGTTTGGTATCTCAAACTGTTGTAAATCTCCCCCCCGTCTCACCTGGGATCACTTCTTGCTCTGTTCCGCGGGAGGATTCCTCTTGTGGACAGATTGGGTCTTGTATAGACTTGCTCGAGTCTCGCCCGGCTGCAGAGCGCGTTCAGAGTTCCGGGAAGGCCGCTGTTCCAGGATGTCCAGGAAAGTAGGTAGCGGTCGCTAAGAATGGGGATTCCAGGAGCAGATTAGAGGGAAGGGGTGAAGGAAGGAAGAAGGAACCAGGATCTAGGATTAGTGGATTCGCCGAACAGCACACACACGTCACGTCACTACCTAATGATAGCGTTGAGACGTGCGGGCACGCGGGGGTGTGGCCAATTTATAGAACGTGCCGTGTGCGACGTGGAAGCTGGTGCGAGGCAAGTCGCTTGTTGCGGCCATGTTGGGAGTAACAAAGAATACAAGCCCGGCGCGATAAGGACCAGGAAGTCCAGAAGGGGCAAGTTCTATGGGTCATGAAACTGGCTTACTCCTTCCCTTCTTGCTCTCTGTTTCTCTCTCCAGAAACCTGAACACTGGTGGAAAAAGCCTCCATCCCTTTCAAATCTCGAACTACTGTCTACTGCTCACTCTTCTTATGACTCTCTTCTTCTTGCAAGCAAAAAGAAATGCTTCTCTCCTTTGACTCTGTCTCTGTCTCATCATACCTGTCATCTATGCAAACTTCTCAATAAGATTCTTTCTCCTCGTTCACCCAATCCTTTTCTCTTTTCCTCTCTGTCTGCCTCTGATCTTGCTGATTATTTCACTACTAAAGTCGCTAATCTTTGTGCTTCCTTTCCATCTTACTCCCTTCGTTCTACTCCCCCTGTTTTCTCTCTTCTTCTCCTTCTTCCTTTTCTGCCTTTTCTCCTCTTACTGAGTCTAATGCTGCTCACTTCCTTACTCATGCTCAAACTCCTGATTCTATTCTATCCGCACCGATTCCTATAGTCTATCCTCAGATTCTTATTCCTCCAGTCTAACCTCAGATTCTTTTACATCTTACAACTCTTATTAATCTTTTTCTCTCTCTTTGTCTTTCCTGATTGTTTTAAACATACAACTGTCATTTCTATTCTAAAATAAAAACCTAATTGGATCCCTCTCTCCTTGCTAATTGTAGACCTATTTCACTGCTTCCTTTCCTTTCTAAACGCCTGGAGTGGATTGTTTATTCTCAAATGTTATTGTATCTCCATCTTTGCTCTTTTCTTCCTCCACGTCAGTCTGGCTTTTGGGCCTGCTCACTCTGATGAAACTGCTCTCTTGCACCTTTCCGATTTTCTTCTCTGCGCTCAACACAATAAACTTTCTTCTATATTGATTTTACTGGACCTATCTGTGGCTTTTGATACTGTTGACCACCCTACTTTGATGTCTACTCTTGCCTCTTTTGGTATTTCTGGTTCCTCCTTTGCCTAGTTTAAATCTGATATTTCTGTCTCATGGGCGGGCCAGCCCTCTCCTCAGCACACTGTTTTTTAATGGTTTTTCCCAAGGCTCTGTCCTTGCACTCTCTTATTCTCATTATACACTATCCCTCCATCTTCTCTGATTTCTTCATTCAGTCTCTCCTGTCATTTCTCTGTTTTTCTCTTTCTCTGAATTCTCTGAGTCGCGCTAATCTAAAGTTTCTGCTTGTCTTCCTCCATCCAGTCTTGGATGCCCTCCCACTTTCTTTATCTCAATCCATCAAAAACAGTAGTTATTTGCTTTCCATCCTCCTCTCCATATCCTCTTCCTCCTCTTTCCTCTCTTCTTTTCCCTGCTTCTCAGCTCTCTTTCTTCCCTTCTGCCTGGTACTTAGGCTTTCTCTTTAAGTCTTCTCTTTCTTTTTCCACTCATATTTTTCTTACTGCTCGTAACTGTCACAGTCGCCTCTTTAATCTTCATTGTGCTCTCTGTGTTCTTTCTTTTCACGCTATCAAACTCCTTATCTTTGATCCCATTTGTCTCATATTGATTATCTGTCTTCTCTTTTGATTGGACTATCTGCAACTCTTCTCGCTCCGCTTCAAACTATCTATAATTCTGCTATCCGTCTACTCTTTGCACTATCCCCATTCCTCTATTTCCTCTACTCTTTCTACAGCTGCTATTCTTTCTTTTGAGTCACACCTTTTATTTAATTTTCTTTCTATTGTATTGACATATTTCCAGTCTTTCTCCCCCTTGTCTTGCTTCTCTTGTTTCTTTTACTTATCTGCCCGAGCCCTCCGTTCCCAGTTGACTTATCGTATAGTTGTCCCCAAACCTCTTGGTGCATTATCTCATTTTCATTCTTTCTCTCTTCCTGCTCCTTTCCATTGGAATTCTCTTCCTCCCTCAATCTGTTCTTCCTCTACCTACTATACTTCCATGTTATGAAATAATTGAATGTAAAAGAAGCATAATGCACACAATGTGTACTGTATTAACGTTCACTGAAATGTACATTTGTCTCCACATTTTAAAGGAAGTATATTTCTAGATGCCTATACTTGTAAAATAGCATTTTATTTGGTGACTCTCAATGGAAATTATTTACAGTAGGAGATTTCTTGAAGTTATGAAACACTTACTATGGAAAACTGTTCATTTGCACATCTTTACTATGGATTTTGCTGTCCAATCACAAAATGCATGCCAGCAATCTTTGTTAATGATACTATGTTAATGTTAATGTTAAAGGACATTTGTTCCGCGCACTACCACCACCGAAGTGGTCCCCCGGCGCTCTGGCGGCTCTCAAAAAGGGGAGGATAGGGGGTGGGTTAGTGGGAATAAGCTGGAAAATTGCAAGAGAGCAGTGATGTGCTGTTGGCAGTCTCAGCCCGGTGGGTCCGTTGGCTGGGCTTGGGGTGTTTTACGGTCGGTAGTCGTCGTGTGCTGTTGTGCAAGTCTATGTGTGGTTTGTTTTGTTGTTGCAAGTTGTGAAGTTTGTGCGGATTGCTGCATTTTAGGCTTGTGGTTGTGTTTGGTTAGAGTTTGAGAGGTGTATGCAGAGGGGTGAAATTGTTAGTTGGTTGGTTAGTTGGCATTGCTGTCCTTGCAATTATGGGATTCCATCTAGGTGCGGTACATGCTGACATTCATATTTCTATCCAGATGCGATGCAAGCTAAAGTTCAGAATTCCACACGAGTGTGGCACATGCTAACCATCATATTTGTATCTAGATGCGGCGCAAGCTAAAGTTCGGAATTCTAAGCTTGGTGTGTGTTGACAATCACATTTCTATCTAGATGATGAATTTACTATCATAGGAAATTATCCTATGAATGTCATGGCTTCCCTCGACCTACCATTGACCTAACATTCACAATATTCATGCTAGCCACAAATACAATGGCATTTTGTAATGTATGCTGCCTGAATGAAAAGTTACGAAAATTGTACTAACACAAAGATCAACTGCTTAGGCAGTGCACACACCACATCTTTCCCACATCCAAAACATCGCTAACAATTATTTATGGTCAGCATAATGTTTGTTTGGGCATGTTTAAGTATGTTTAATATGTCTCTTAAAGAGCCAAAATATAAGGCAGGTGCAAAAAATGTGTGTACAACATGTTTTACCTATCAACTGTCAAGTAAATGTTCGGTCCTTTGAAGGAACAATTGAACACTCTTCACCTTGGGCACTTTTTGGCATTGCTTGGTGTTGCACAATGTGCCTCAAAGAGCCAATACAACAAAAAGTTTGCAAATCCTCAGCCATTTACTAACAAATCCATGGCCTTTGGAAGACCAACCTATGCATTATTCACATCAAGCACATTTATGTGAATTCTTCATTTTGCTTATTGTGCCCAAATGACCCAAAACATAACCCAGGTGACCAGAAACTTTGCACTCATTATGTCTTCAACTCCAAAACATTGCCCTGCAATTGTTGCTATGCAGTATGTTGTGTGTGCTAAATGGTGCTCAATGAGCCTATCAGTGCCAAAATATTAATCCACATCTCATGACTTTGCATGCTTAAGGTTTCTGAACACCCAGCTATATGCTAAAAGCTCCATCAAAAACCGATGCTCGGTTGAGATATGCCTCATTTGCTTTTGGTAGGACTGGTAGACACATATTTTTAATATCCAGCAATGCTTCACAGCACTGATTTACTGAGTTTTAATTCAGTCATTCTTCCCCTTAAAAAAGGCATTTTACTGAAAAGAAGCACAATTATCAAGATATGAAACTGTTCAAATGTATTTAAATCTTTTTACACGGCCCACGGTAGTGGCTGTGTAGTTATGGTTAAGTTGCTAATCCCATACGAAGAGCAATTTTTGGGTGGCTTATAACTTCGCTCTCCCTGAATGAATCCTCACAAAACTTTGCAAAAAAAGTATATGTTATGGTACTTTGCATTTATATAGCGCCTTATGTATCATTGGTATGATCTCAAAGCGCTGGTAGGTTGAACGCCCTCGGGAACCATAGTTCAAGTCAGTAGAGAGAGAGAAAGAGTCATAAGGTGTGTGGGTGCACCGGATATGTGTGCAGCTGAAGTGGCACTTGCATGATAGCTGCTTCTTAGCGGCAGGTGTGGTGGTTGGGAGGTCAGGAATATGTGTTCATTCTGGAGGGTTGACACCCAGACTGATTTCTGGCTGCGTTAGGCCTGAGGAGACGCGTAGGCTAGCGGTGTGTGCTCAGCTAGCTGTGTTTAATTAGGATGATGAGGAGTATGTGGCGGGTATTAGTATGAGAACAGCTACACCGAATGTATCATAGTATCGCTGTGTTCTAGTTGAGTGGTGGTATGTAGGAGAGAGTAAGCGTGGTAGTGTCATATGGTGGTTTTCAGTAAGGCCGTTCCATCCACTCTATCCATTCCATCAACTCCATCCGTTCCATGCACTCCAACCGTTCCATCCACTCTATCCGTTCCATCCACTCTATCCGTTCCATCCACTCTGTCCATTCCATCCACTCTATCTGTTTCATCCAATCCACCCACTCCATCCGTTCCATCCACTCCATCAACTCTTTCCGATCCACTCACTCCATCTGATCCATCCAATCCATCCACTCCATCCGATCCATCCACTCCATCCGTTCCATCCACTTCCTCCGTTCCATCCACTTCATCCATTCCATCCACTTCATCCATTCCATCCCCTTCCTCCATTCCATCCACTTCCTCCATTCCATCCACTTCCTCCGTTCCATCCGTTCCATCCATTTCATCCGTTCCATCCGTTGCATCCACTTCATCTGTTCCATCCACTTCCTCCCTTCCATCCACTTCATCCATTCTATCCGTTCCATCCACTTCATCCGTTCTGTTCAGTTTATCAGTTTTAATTTACACTGGCAGTTTTAATTTTCCATTTTTCTCAATCGGGTCTCGATGCTGGATTGTTATTTTTGATTCAGCAATCTTGGGTTACTGTTTATTGTCGCTGTTTATACTGTTTGTGTTTAAGAGTCGATTTTTAGGGGAAGAGCCACGTTTTCAGTAATTTGCGGAAAGACATGAGGTCTTCGGTGAGTTGGATGTGGGGTGGAAGTGAGTTCCACAGGGTGAGGGGCAGGGCTGAGAAAGATGATCCACCTAACCTAACTGAGTTGGTTTTTGGTATCACTAGGAGGTGGGCAGAGCTAGATCTTAGAGTGTGTGGTGGATGGTAGGGTCTTAGTTTGTCCTGAAGATATTGAGGTCCGGTTTTCTGCATTGCTCTGTGCGAGATGCATAAAGTTTTGAAGGTCACCCTCCGGCCAACCAGGAGCCAGTGCAGAGTTTTGAGAGCTGGGGAGGTGTGATCTCTTGGGCCAAGTGCTAGTAGCAGTTTGGCTGCAGCATTTTGTGCTCTTTGTAGTTTGGTCAGGTCGTACGCATGGACTCCGAGGTAGAGGGAGTTAGCATACTCTAGTCTTGACATTACAGTTGATTGGACCACGGTGAGTCTGTTGGGAAAGAAGAGGTATGGAAAAATGCGCCTAAGAATTTTGAGGTGGTAGTGGCAGGACTTAGAGATGTTGTTGACTTGGTGCGAGAGGGTTAGGTCAGAGTTGAAAGTGCATCCAAGGTTTTTTAGTGAGTTTGAGGTTGTCGGGGAATTGCCCATGGCAGATGGCCAGGGTAGAGGGTGTGGAAGAAGTTCGGTGTTGCCACACTCTTGGTGAGGTTTGGTCCAGGGGGGCAAAGTTATAGGGCTTAGAGTCTTGGGTGCATGGCCAAAGGCCGTAGGCCATAGGCCATGCACCCATGACTCTAGGCCCTGGCCACAACCACCGCAGCATATCACACCCATAGATCACACCCATAGAATCAAACATCTATCAAATATCTGCAAATCTGCAGTTTGTGTACTGTTTGATTTGTATAGTTTGTATGTGAAGTTTTGGCTACGTCATGTGATTAAGATTGTAGAGTTTGGTAACAAGCACTGCAGTATAACATATCCGTGTAAGTAAACATTTTGGATTGTGGTGTATGGTTAGATGTTTGCTTCAATGGTTGTGTTATGGAGCAGTATTTGTGAGTTGAATTATAATATACTTACTGTTTGATTTTTTGTGATTGGATATATTTTTCTCATGACTTGGGTAGCTGGAGCAGATATTCTTTTTCAATTTATGTGATAAAAGAAAAGATCATGTTAGTGTAGGTAGTTTATAAAGAGTTTATTGCATAATAGACATTTCTGCATTATTTCGACCCTCATATTTAGTAGTTTACAAACCAGTGTACTGTGCAATTTGCTCAGTTTATGTGTTTGTTTTTTAAATCATTGGGTCTGTGGGAAAAATAAATCCATGTTGGATTAAAAAAAAAAACTGGTACAGTACATTTCTTTCTTTGTTTTCAGTGTTTATTTGTTGTTTCTGGCTAATGTTCTATCTGTTGGCTTGTTGCAGATTGTTAGATACCTGTTGGTGAATTTTAACTGGGTATAGTTTTTTATTTATATTTTCAAGTTGGTCATCTATCTGTTGGGTTGTTGCAGATTTCTGGGACAGTTAGGTACCTGCTGGCGTATTCTAACTGTTTATTTCTTCTTATATTTTAGTGGTATTGATTAATCTGTTTGGTTGTTGCAGAATCTTGGGGCAGCTAGATATCTTTTGGCGTATTCTAACTAGTTATAGTTTTTTATTTATATTTTCAAGTTACTCAACTATCTGTTGGGTTGTTGCAGATTTTTGGGGCAGTTAGATACCTATTGGCGTATTCTAACTGTTTATTTCTTGTTATATTTTTGTGGTATTGATTTATTTGTTTGGTTGTTGCAAAAACTTGGGGCAGTTAGATACATGTTGGCGTATTCTAACTGTTCATTTCTTCTTATACCTTAGTTTTATTGATTTACTTGTTTGGTTGTTGCAGAATCTTGGCGCAGTTAGATACCTGTTGTTGTATTCTAACTGTTTATAGTTTTCTAATTGAAGTTTTATTAATGCTTATGCACGGATTAGTTATTACATTTTGGTTTTAAGAATATTAAATAAGCGTTTATAAGATTTGCTGGTAATCTCTGCTTTAGAGTAATGGTACTATCATTACATTCGAACCATCCACAAATCTTTTTTATATATGCAGTGTAGTGACTTGCATTGGTTGTGGCTCCTGCATGGTAGATTATACCCATTGTTGTGAAGGTTTTCTTACCAAGGGATACTTGACCATGTGTGAATCCAGTCAGCTTGCAGTTCTTTTTCATACCATCTGCATTGTAACCTAAAAGCATTAGTAATACGTATTTACTACGTGTTTGTATTTGTAAGGTGGAGCGATTATCTGAATTGCAGGTAGTACATAATCTGTCATGGTTTGCATTTTGTAGAAGTTGCTGAAATGTAACGGATTCACAGTTAGTTATGGATACATACACGAAGCGTTCATTAGGGATTTGTTCCTGTGCCACATTCTTGCAGATAGTGCATGTAAATTTCCACATGTATGAAATCTGGAAGATTTCATTTATAGGTATGTTTTTGTTTTCTAGTACTTGTAGTAAGTACATTAGAAATTCTTGTGGATCTTGTTGTGAGTTTATAGTGAATTTCACCATTCCAGCACAGTAGTCCAATTCTTGTCTTATTCCATGAACACTGTATGTGTTGTCAGGATTGTTCCTTGCATTTCTATGAAGGACTAACATTTGCAAACACAATTGGTCTGTATTGTGTAGGTAAATATTGTCAACAATTGGTGGCAATTGGAATAGAATGTTTATTGCTACATTTGCATAGCAATTTACACCAATTATATTTGAAAATTTGAATGGACCAGATAGTTCTGTTTCCAAGTCATTTCTTCGGAGTGTGTGTTGCTTCTTTGAAGAAGTACCTGAGTTACTTTGAGTAGTAGATTCTTCTTTGGTTGTAGTAATTGATGAAGTATTAGCTTCTTTTACTCTGTTTGGAGGATTTGCAGTGAGATCCTGTTGCATTTGTGTTTGAAGTAGATTTCTTTTACAACGTTTTCCTTTTTGTGGAACAGGATAGGATTTTAGATGTGAGGTGTACAGTGAACGTAGTCTATTGTATTCTAAAATGCAAGGAATATCAGCGTTTACTTTACTTGCATCAAAGTTGATTAGAAATAGACCATCAAGTGTACGTAAGCGTGATAGTGCTACGCAGTTCATGCCTTGTTTAATGACTGTGGGCCTCATTACGAGTTTTGAGGTAGCCATGGTCCTATTAGCACCATGGCTGCTTCCAAAATCGTGTCTGGGTCCGGGTAGTCGGAATGGGGATTTACCGGGTCATTCCAACCTTGGAGGACCCGGTAAGTACCCATTCTGAAAATCATTCCTCATTCCTATTCGAGCCCCCATAGGGCTCAATCGGAATGGGGAAGGAGCTAATAACGGGCCCGCAAATAGCGTGCCCTTTATTAGCTCCCTGGTCCCTTAGCGGCTCCCACTAAGGGCATCTGGTAAAACCAGCCAGCATTAGTGAGACCCGCTATGCGACCTCAGAATGCGGCGGTAAGGGGTTAACGGCACTGGCATCCTTACCGGTGCCATTAACACGTTATCACCGCCGTTAACCCCTTACCACCAGCCTCGTAATGAGGCCCTGTGTTTCCAATATCTATCAATGCTTTATCTAGGGTAAGACCTTGTGATTTGTGAATGGTGACTGCGTATGCTAGAGTTAGAGAAAATTGCTCTCTGCGTACATACATGTCTTTGAAAAGAAAGAATCGAGCTGTTGAGTGTCCTGTCCGTTTCACTTCTGATAGTTTGTCAAAGAGAATATTAACAAACTGAATGTTGTTGTCACGTGGGTATGTTTGAAAGCCAACAACTGTACCAAGTGCTCCTTTAACTAGTCCTTGGTCCACGTCAAGGTTACGTTTAAGCATTACTATACAGCTTAAAGATAATTTTAATATTTTCTCCAAACCAGCTGTGTTGGAGATAGAGTTTCCTAAGGTATTTAGTCTTGTTGTGGCTTGTCAACACATGGGTAGTGTCATACCATGTACGTCCAGTTTGTCTGTGGAGCAAATTTCAATTATTGGTCGCATTTCTTTTTTCAACATTGTTTCATTGAATTTTGAACAGCTTGCAAGAGTGGCATCAAGGACATACAATTGACATTTTTGTGTGCTCATTTTTCCATGACATCAGTAGCACATGAGTTATGGCCATACAGTGCATGGATGTGCCGGGTTTTTAATATTGATTGTGCTTCTTGAGGTAGTACACCAACTCTAATACCTTTTTAAATGTTGGCGTATGTGAGGTCTGCAGACTGGTGCATGTTTTCTGTTAATTCTCTGTATTGGAAATGTTGCCAAAGGTTGACATTTCCTATGCTGCCAACAGTTTTACGGCAGAGTTTGTGTCCTAATGTTTTAAAAATAGGTTTGACTTTCACTGGAGATCTCCGAAAACAATAATGTGTTTTCCTCCAAAGAGCTCTTCGTAGTTTGTTTTGAGTACTTCTTGTAATCTGAGGTGAATCAAAGCCAACATTAGGTTGGAGACCATGCTCACTTCATCTATAAGTAGCATTTTCATTTGTTTTAACACTTTGCGTAGTTCCATTGCAGCTTCTGTAGAAAGTTTGTAATATTCTAATTTGTTTTGGTGTTCTACTGGAAGGAGTAGTAATTAGTGTAAGTGACACCGCCTATGTTGTAGGCAGCTAAACCTGTGGGGCAGATACAACAGCTGACAGTTTGTTGTTTGTCAATTGTTAAAGAACTTGCTGATGATTTTGATTAAGAATGTTTTGCCTGAACCAGTTTGACTACTGACGTATAGTAGTATAGATTTGTAATTTTGGCAGGTACATTCTTTATTTTCATATTGTACACCATGTGCAATTTCTTTTGTTACTTCTTGAAATATGCTCCGCTGCTCATTGTTCAGTTTTGATTGCAGTACAGTTAAGTCTTCTGTATCTTCTTCATAGTGACACATGGGGCCTCATTACACGGATGGCGGTAAGGATTTACCGGTAAAATACCGGTACCGGTAAATCCTTACCGCCTTACTACGAGGTCCCTTTGCGGGTTGGGGGATTTAACGCCTGCTTTTTGCAGGTGTTAAAATCCAACCCGCTAAGGGAACTTGGAGCTAATTAAAGCAAAATTGGGGCAGAAATGGGAATGGGGAAGTGCAATGGCGGAAAGGGGATTTACCGCCCCTCCAACCTTGGAATGGGGTGGTAAATCCCCTTTCCGCCAAGGCGGTGCCGGTATTTTACCGGCATGAGCCATGGCGCTAATAGCGCCACGGCTCACCGCCTACCGTGTAATGAGGCCCATGGTGTTTTCTACTTCTGTCATAGCTTATTCTGCCTCATTTGCTATTAGTGGCTGTCCCAGTGGTTCTTGGCTTCCTGTTATAGAAGGTTGACTACTGTCGGGAGTGTCCTTATCTAGTTGGGCCTGGAGTTCTTCTTCGTGTTGCTGTTCATTGTGCAACATTGTTTGGTACTTTGTAAAGTTTAAATTGGTTATAGTGCTTTCATTTGCTTTGAAAGCATCTTCATAGGAGTGATAGATATCTAGTAACTCTTCTTCTTTTCTCCATGTTTTAAAATGTTGTAGCAGGGACTTGTAATATAGTTCTTTATGTTGAGGAGTTTTTAATGACTATTTGATATGATTAATTAAGCTTCGTTTGGTAAGTTTCACTAAGCTGCCTTCACAATTTGTCACTCTGTATCTACCTTTATTTTCATCTGGTTTTATATTATTTTTGTATGTGAAGCTTTGGGCTATGTGGTATAGACACATGGTTTCCAAAGTGGTACTCCTGTTTGGGTAGTATGTGTCTGGTAAATTGTTTTTCAAAATGTCTTGGCTGTTGGGATCATTTTTGGCTATTGTTTCTATGTTGTCATATGATTTGAGAACTCGTTTTCTAGATTTAGCAGGACCAAGACTTAGCAATACTATATTTTCAGATTTTCTATACAAAGCATTACTGGTTAAACGATCTGCTGCTTCATAGCAGCCACATTCTCTATGAGAGAGCATTTTTATGTCTAAGCAGACAGTGGGCCTCATTACACGGATGGCGGTGAACCATGGCGCTATTAGCGCCATGGTTCATGCCGGTAAAATACCGGCACCGCCTTGGTGGAAAGGGGAATTACTGCCCTATTACAAGGTTGGCGGGGCGGTAATTCCCCCTTCCACCATTGCCCTTCCCCATTCCCATTTTTGTCCCATAGGGCTCCATGGGAATGGGGAAGGCGCTAATTACGGTACCGCAAATTGCGGTACCATGATTAGCTCTCTGGTCCCTTTGCGGGTTGGTTTTTACCGCCTGCAAAAAGCAGGCATTAAATTCCCCCACCCGCAAAGGGACCTCGTAGTAAGGCGGTAAGGATTTATCAGTACCGGTAAAATACCGGTACCGGTAAACCCTTACCGCCATCCGTGTAATGAGGCCCTGTGTTTTCTCCGATGATAGGTCATCACAGAGGTCTTGAAGCTCTGTTTTTTCTGCTTTGGTTAAGTAGGCTGTAACATATCGTGCAACTGCAGTGGAATTGTCTGAAATGTACTGCACATCAATTTTTGCATTCCATAAGAGGGCAATGATTGAATTGTAATCATTGATATATTTTGCTTCTTCTGTTCTTTTTATGTAATATGTGTTCTTAGGTGATTTACCTTTAACTCTATGGCCCTCATTAGGACCCTGGCGTTAAGGGGTTAATGGCGCCGTAAAAGGTGTCGGTGCTGTTAAACCCTTAACGCCTTACTACGAGGTCCCTTTGCGGGACCCGACCTTAACGGCTGGTCTAGACCAGCCATTTAAGTAGGGGCCCGCAAAGGGACTCTCGAGGTAAGTACGGTACTGCAATTTGTGGTACCGTAATTACCGCCTTCCCCATTCCCATTATGCCCTATGGGGCAAAAATTGGAATGGGGAAGGGCCATGGTGGCATGGGGAATTACCATCCCGCCAACCTTGGAATGGGGTGGTAATTCCCCATTCCGCCATGGCGGACTCCGGTATCGACCATGGTGCTAATAGCACCATGGTTTTCCGCCGGAGTCCTAATGATGGCCTATGTCTAACTGAAGACATGAAGTTATTTACTTGACCTGTTGCTGTAACTGGTCAAGGGAAACCAAAGCGGCATTTGGTGTAGTATTTCCCTTTGTTTTTGTATTTGCAACAACAATATTTCCCACATTTGTGTCTTTGAAATTGTAAAATTTGAGCTTGAAGATCACTATTTGTTGCTTCTGATGGAATTTCACAAGTGACATATTTTTTGATAAACTGTAAATACCCTGAAGAGTACTGACTGCATTATCTGCACGCTGCTCTGCTCTGCTTCAACGCTGCTACTCGACTTCTGCTGCCTCTCGAAATAAGCCACGCCCCCTTTTTGCATTGGCTCTACAAAACCTCAGACGTGCGCGTACCCAGCAGAGTACCCTGAAGAGTACTGACTGCATTACCTGCACGCTGCTCTGCTCTGCTTCAACGCCGCTATTCGACTTCTGCTGCCTCTCGGTACTTGCTTGATACACTTGCTGGAGAATTACCTTCAAGTAACTCACTCACTACGACTACAAGTGGACTACAAGTGGACTCAAAAGTAATAAAATTATGTTTTTGCTTTCAGAAATAAGCCACGCCCCCTTTTCGCGTCGGCTCTACAAAACCTCGGACATGCGCGCACCTGCGCACGCGCAGCCAGCGGAGTTCCCTGAAGAGTACTGACTGCTGACCGCTGCACTGCTGCACCGCGGCACAGCGTATCAGCGGGATTCTCTTCCGACAGCCCATATCCGCTCTCATTTCTAAAATCTATTTGGCCGGATAACTTAAGTAGGTATTGATTTATTTACATGTTGATAATCTAGAAGGATTTTTTAACCTAAAATTACCATCTTAACAAAATAAATCATCACCTACAGTCTGCTAATTACCATACCATGAACCGCCTCACTGCAGGCATTCCCCGAGTTCCGAGTCTCGTAACTCAACGTCGGAGCCTTCTCAAATCCTCAATAACTATGGACTCTAATAAACCTGGACATCCAAGAAGAACCTAGGGTTTTCTCCTGACATCCGCCATTTTTTGCTTAATACTGAGTCCACTGAACCTTTCCCTCATATCTCTCAAAAAGGAATTTCCAGTTTGAGAGTTGCAGATAACTTGACTCGGTTAGAACAGCACTACTTTCATGCTCGGCCGCCGTTGGCGGCTGTGGAGACGCTGGAGATGGGGCGGCCATTGATTTGGCCGTCACGTTACCGACGTTCACTTGCAGCGGTCTAGTTTCTTTCGCCCCTCCTCTGTGGAGCCTATTTAGCGTCATCCAACCCGGAAGCCCGCGCGTTGCAACCCTCGCGTCAGGCTCCGGGTTGGTACGCTGAAGTGTTTCCTTTCCGTGGCGCCTGCCACCACATTTCTCCCTTGTGCATCGCTCCTCTTCCCTGGTGCTCTACTTCCGCTCCCTTTTTTTGTCTTCCTAGTCCTTCTCCTTGTTTTCTCTCTTCCTCGCTTAGGCTACTGGTGTCTTTTCCTTTTGTGCCTCGCTCCCTGCTGGCTTCCATAATTGCTTGGTCGCTTCGACCTTCCGATGTAGGCTCTCCTGCCTTAGTTCTGTCTAGAGGACCTTCCAAGCTTCGCTACCGGCTTACCTCTGTCCTGCCCTGCAGTCCTGCCACATCCTTCTACAGAGACCTGCAAAAAAGGGGTTTTTTGTGCCTTCTGGGCTTTTTCCCCTACACCGGTTTACCCCGGTTCAGGGCCCCCTTTGCCCCGAGTTCGAGGGGCAGGGTGGCTTCCTCTCGGGGTAGATCTTGTCATCAGACCAGAGAGCAGGCTGTCTGGAAAAGGAGATTCGGAGCAGAACCGGAAGAGACATCTCAAAGTGAGCAGGAAGGAAGTAAAGAAAGACGGGGGACAGGAGTGAAGCTAGATGAAGGTAAGAGTAAGTCTGACAGATTGCAACGCCCGAAAGTAACTATGGCCACCCCTGAACAAGTACAAGAGTTAGTGGCCGCAGTCCAGACCTTGAACGTCGGACTACAGAACGTTAAAGCTGATAACCTAACATTGAGACAATTGATCACTTCTCGTGAACCCAGGGATCATGATTTGCCTCCCATGGCCTTGTCTACTGGCAAGTTTGATGGGACCCCAAAGCGCCTCAAAGAGTTTCTGGAAGCATGTTCAATGTATTTCACATTCAGACCTAGTTTGTTTTCCACTGATCACACCAAGGTGGGATTTATGGTTTCCAACATGACAGGGAACGCCTTAGCATGGGTGACTCCCTTGGTGTCAAACAATGATCCTGTGATAAATAATTACGGTGGATTTGTGACCTTATTGCGCCAGATCTTTGAACAAGCTGAGATTACTCATGTGGCAGCAGAAGAGCTATTGGACGTCCACCAGGGTTCCAGCGACCTTTTGACATATATATCCACCTTTAAGCGTTTGGCTTCCACCGCAGGATGGCCCGAACAGGCACAGTATACTGTATTCCGTCGTGGACTCAAGGAGGAGATAAAGGACGAACTGGCAAGAATAGCTCGTCCCACAACACTGTCGGATTTATTCTCCATTGTCACCCAGATCGACTACCGCTTGAGCGAACGCAAGGCAGAAAGAAAGAAGTATAAGAACCCTGTCTCCCTGCCTCAAGGCACCCATTCCTTACCTTCTCTAGCTCACTCCAGCAACAAAGAAGAACCTATGCAAGTAGGGTCTACCAGAACCCCTTTGTCATCCGAAGAGAGAAGACGCCGTAGGGAATTGGGGCTTTGTATGTATTGCAGCTCGGATTCCCACCTGCTTCGAAATTGTCCAGAAGTACCGCCGAGACGGTCGGGAAACGAACGACCTCGGAACTAAAAGGGACGAGTGAACGAGGTCGGACTATTAGTCCCTATTTACAGTGACAGTGGCTTCTCATCCAACCATGCTGGACTCACGTCTGATGGCAGTTTCCATCCAATTGACTACCTCGAAGGAGGTCCTTACCACCATGGCCCTGTTGGATTGTGGAGCCGCAGGAGTGTTTATGGATACTATGTGGGCACACAAACAAGGGCTCACGCTTGTACAAAGGGAAGAAGTCCAGAAGGTGGAAGGAGTCGATGGTTCCCCGCTTTCATCAGGTCCTATCACCCACTCCACAGAGATCATGACGGTTCGCATCTTTCACCATTCGGAACAGCTACAGTTTGACTTAATCCGAGCAGCACATTTTCCAATAATTCTTGGCATTCCCTGGCTGAGGATGCATAATCCGCTCATAGATTGGACACAGAACACTGTGGCCTTCACTTCCTCGTATTGTAAACAAAATTGTGGTAACCATTCCGCAGAAGAGCCGGTACAGGTCCTTACTCCTCTACAGGAAGGGGTAAACGAGATTTGTAAGGTTCCTCTGGAATTGGCCGAATTCTCAAACCTCTTCAATGACAACTCAGTTTTGGAGCTACCCCCACATCGGCCGGAAGACTGTGCCATCGAGCTGCTACCTGATGCCCTGGTGCCATTCAGTCGCATGTTCTCCTTGTCTCTTATGGAAAAGAGGGCCCTTCGCATATATTTGGATTCCCACTTGGTTAATGGCCTCATTCGACATTCCAAATCCCCGGCCGGTGCCTCTCTCTTCTTCATACCTAAGAAGGACTCCTCGGAGCTAAGGCCCTGTATAGATTACCGTGGCCTGAACAAGGTCACGGTTCGAGACCGATACCCGATGCCCTTGATAGCAGACATATTGGAAGCAGTCCAGGGTTCCACAATATTTTCCAAGCTGGACCTCCGTAGTGCCTATCATCTCCTACAAATTAGGAATGGGGATGAATGGAAGACTGCCTTTCGGACCCCGTTTGGCCTTTTTGAGTATCGGGTGATGCCATTCGGCCTGGTAAACGCACCCGCTGTTTTCCAACGCTTTATGGATCGCATGTTTTCCGATCTGTTGTATTGTAGTGTCATAATATATTTGGATGACATCTTGGTGTTTTCAAAGACCCACTCTGAACATGTGTGTCATCTTCGGACAGTATTCCAGCGGTTACGGTCGCAACAGCTATTAGTCAAGCTTGAGAAATGCCTCTTCTACCAGCCTTCTATTCCATACTTAGGATACATCCTCTCTCAGGAAGGGGTCACTATGGATCCGAGGAAGGTATCTGCCATCTTGGATTGGCCAATTCCAGCATCCCTCAAGGACGTCCAACGGTTTCTGGGGTTAGCTAATTTCTATAGAAAATTTATCAATCACTTCTCTCAGATCGTGCTTCCCATCACCGCCCTCCTGAAGAAGGATGCCAAGCCTTTCTTTTGGTCGGAATCGGCCAATCAAGCCTTTATGGATCTGAAAGGAAGATTTTGTTCAGCGCCGATCCTGTCACAACCGGGTCAGAATCAGCCTTTCATTGTTGAGGCCGACGCTTCAGCCAACGCATTGGGAGCGGTTCTCCTTCAACTTAAGGATGGCAAGGAACATCCTATCGCCTATCTCTCAAAAACCCTTTCGACTAGTCAAAGGAATTACTCGGTAATAGAAAAAGAACTTTTAGCTCTCAAGGTCGCTTGTGAAGAATGGAGACACCTACTTCAAGGCGGTACCCATCCTTTTGTGTTACGCACCGACCATAAAAACCTGAAGGTACTCAGAAGTATGGATTGTGTCAACTCCAGGCAGGCCCGGTGGGCGCATTTCTTTAGCCAGTATGATTTCAGAATAACATATATACCAGGCACTCAGAATCGCCTGGCCGATGCCTTGTCCAGAAGTCAGTCTTCCAAGTACCTCATGCATCCTGTCGGTAACCCTCTGTTTCCCTGAAACAGGATTGTGGGAATTGTTTCTTCCTTTCTGCAAGAAATCAAGACGGTAACCAGACCGGACTTAGTCACCTCAGTACCCGGGAGTCTGCGTCCTCAGATCAGTTGGTCGAAAGGACTTTTGCTAGTGGGACAACGTTTATATGTTCCCTCCAAGACCCTACAGCGGAAGGTCCTAGTCTGGGGCCATAACCACGTGACCGCTGGACATAGAGGAGTTAAAGGAACCACTGAATTGATCTCTCGCTCGTTCTTTTGGCCATCGCTCTCTCAGGATGTGAGGCATCACTGCAGAACATGTATGGTGTGCGCACAAAATAAAACCACAACCTGCAAACCATATGGGTTACTGACACAACCGGAATTACCCGACAGACCGTGGTCTCAAATCTCTACAGACTTCATTGTAGACTTGCCCGTATCCCAGGGGTCGACTTGTCTCATGGTTACCATAGACACGTTTACTAAATTGGCGCATTTTTCTGCATTACCGGGAATACCGTCGGCCACCCAGATGTCGGATGTTTTTCTTAGGGACATATTCAGACTCCATGGCCTTCCCGATAAAATCATCTCTGACAGAGGTACTCAATATACATCTCGATTTTGGGGAGCCCTGTGCCATCGACTAGGGATAGAAAGGGCCTTATCGTCTTGCTTTCACCCCCAGACCAATGGTCAGACGGAGCGACTTAACGCCTCCCTCGAACAATACGTTAGGTGTTACATCAACAAGAATCAGGACAATTGGGTTGGCCTTCTGCCCACAGCAGAGTTCGCATACAACAACGCAGTGCATTCGGCGACAAGTCTTAGCCCTTTTTTCTGTTCCTATGGGTTTCACCCTCGTGGTATACTTCCTGTAGTTTCATCACCCTCAAATATACCTACTATTGACTCAACCTTGGATCACATAACTGCTGCACACTCTACAGCTCAACGGAGTTTGGCTTCCGCTAGGCATAAGTATAAGGTTTCTTCTGATCGGTCTCGCTTGCCCTGTCCTGATTGGAAGGAGGGTGATCGAGTTTGGTTATCAACCCGATTCTTGCCCAGATGGGTGCATTCGACTAAACTGACCCCCCGATTTGTAGGGCCCTACAAGATCATCAAGAAGATCAATCCGGTTGCTTACAAATTACAGCTTCCTAAGTCCCTGCACCGGGTACACCCGGTCTTTCACTCCTCCCTCCTTCGACCTGTTGATCCCCATGTTTCAGTTAAGAAGGCTTCTGGATTGTCGAATAAAGCCAAAACCCTGCCCGAAGAATACGAGGTATCTGCCATCCGGGATTCCAGATATCGCAAAGGCAGGTTGGAATACCTGGTTTCCTGGCAGAACTACCCCAGTTCGGAGGACTCTTGGGAGCCTAATTCCTATGTTCGTGCTCCCAGGCTAGTCAGGAGTTTTCACCGGGCTCATCCGGGTAAGCCCGGGGGGTTCGGCCTTGGAGGGGGGCATACTGTCACGCTCGGCCGCCGTTGGCGGCTGTGGAGACGCTGGAGATGGGGCGGCCATTGATTTGGCCGTCACGTTGCCGACGTTCACTTGCAGCGGTCTAGTTTCTTTCGCCCCTCCTCTGTGGAGCCTATTTAGCGTCATCCAACCCGGAAGCCCGCGCGTTGCAACCCTCGCGTCAGGCTCCGGGTTGGTACGCTGAAGTGTTTCCTTTCCGTGGCGCCTGCCACCACATTTCTCCCTTGTGCATCGCTCCTCTTCCCTGGTGCTCTACTTCCGCTCCCTTTTTTTGTCTTCCTAGTCCTTCTCCTTGTTTTCTCTCTTCCTCGCTTAGGCTACTGGTGTCTTTTCCTTTTGTGCCTCGCTCCCTGCTGGCTTCCATAATTGCTTGGTCGCTTCGACCTTCCGATGTAGGCTCTCCTGCCTTAGTTCTGTTTAGCGGACCTTCCAAGCTTCGCTACCGGCTTACCTCTGTCCTGCCCTGCAGTCCTGCCACATCCTTCTACAGAGACCTGCAAAAAAGGGGTTTTTTGTGCCTTCTGGGCTTTTTCCCCTACACCGGTTTACCCCGGTTCGGGGGCCCCCTTTGCCCCGAGTTCGAGGGGCAGGGTGGCTTCCTCTCGGGGTAGATCTTGTCATCAGACCAGAGAGCAGGCTGTCTGGAAAAGGAGATTCGGAGCAGAACCGGAAGAGACATCTCAAAGTGAGCAGGAAGGAAGTAAAGAAAGACGGGGGACAGGAGTGAAGCTAGATGAAGGTAAGAGTAAGTCTGACAACTACCCAAATAAGAAAAACTGTCCAACTTTTTTTTCAGACGCAACAATGCAGCAATGCACATCACCTTCCTCTAGCCCCTCTGATAATGGTCATTTTCACACGCCAACTTATCTCCCAGAATTTCACATTGAAGCTACCCAAAATAACCTTACACAATTCCCGCAAATTAGTGCAGTACTCCTTCCCCTCAGCCCCTGACTCTCCCAGTTTTATACTCCCAGGTAGTTAATCCTGTTTATAGGAAAACGTCGACCTGCAAGGAGATCATCTCTCCCTCCTCTGACCCAAACAACTCCTCCCTACTTCTGTTACATCCCCTTTCCTCTTCTACTCAAGCGCCTAACTCCACATCCGGCGCTCCTCTCTCATTCCAAACAGCCGAGCCAAACACTGCTAATGCCTCTACTCTTTCGAAAACCCCTGACCTATACACCACTGATGCTCCTGATGTCATAATCTCACCAAGTGTATCTCAATCAGCGTTGGTTGCTTCATTTTCCAAACCAATAGCTTACCCTTCCTTTGGATTTCCATCCATGACCAATCCTGCATTAGAAGCTGCATTAACAGCGATCAATACAAGTATCTTTTCATTGGTCAAATTTTTCGAAACTTTGGATCTTAGATCTGTTAATCAACAAGATGCATTACTCCTTCTGCATAAGAAAATAGATTGGGTTGCGAATCATAGAATTAACATTCCCCCAATATAAACCAACATTGAGATCCAATCTGTAATACCGCTGGAGATGCCACCAACGGAGGAGGCTATTGTAGAGGCCCAAACAGATTCCCCAAGGACTGTACCTGACAGTCCTGTTGACACGATTCCTATCTCCCCTGATATACAAATGTGGAAAGACCTTTATACGAGGTATTTGCGAAGCCTACGAACATCTCCAGAAAGAGAAGCAGAGGAAACAGAAAAGGTACATCGCAAAACCTCAATTATTCAAACCGCAATTTGGACATTGAGCAAAGACCTTTAAAAAAATCACCCAAAAAAACAAGAACAAAAATACAAAATCAAAAACCAAAAAATGTATTGCTAATATTTCGTCAGAAGATCGTTCGAGCTATGAACCATCTGATCAATTACCAGTTCAGGCGCCTGTCTGTTCAGCCTCATCTCTAGCCTCCTCCATTCCTGTCGTGTTGGATCTTGACATCACCAAAGGTAAGAATCTTGAGGTTGTACACCCTGCATGCATAAATGTTGATGATCCAAATCAAACTAGCATGAATGACATACATGAACAACTCACGAACTTATCTGTCTATTCGAATGATCCAATAACTGAGGTTGTACACCAGGGCTTACATAACTCAATAGCTAATATACAAGAACTGAGACCTACCTTTCACGTCAATTTAGACATGAATACGACCACATTTAAAACTCTAGATCAGAGGAGAAATGAAATTCAAACAGGTGCACACCCTTTAACTGAGAAAGTTAACTCTGTAGTTATTCCACCGATATCTCGACAAACCACTCATGAAAATTCTGAGCACCTTTAACCAACCTCACAATGGATAAACACTGAGAACCTTGATTCAAGACACTCAGTGATTCCAAGACCTTTACCTAAATCTAACTCAAACCCCCATCTGGATGTAATCCATGAAGAATTTAGATCTGATATTTACTTTCCGGACCCAATAATCCTGAAGGATGAATACATACAAGTGACAATGTTAGACCGAGTCTATTCAGACCCATTCCCAAGTCGAGTAACAATATTAACAATCCTGAATTCAATTCCATCGCTTTGTCAGATTAATTCTGATGATATTGTGTCACTATGGTATCCCTTCCCTGCTCAACAGGATGTTAGTGCAATCAATGTTAGATCAGAAGCAGTAAAAAATCTAATCTGGAAAGAAAGACAAGAACTCTTTAGTAGAGGGCTCCGTTTAGAGTCCTTTCTCGCTCCAGCTAAGGAACCTACCTCCAAGAACCCAAACGTTAATCCAAAAGAACAAACTATTAAAGAGTCCACCAACTGCACTTGCAAATCGGATCCTCGCGTCACCAAGGCTCCCCCTCCTTCCAGATGGGATTGGATAAGAAACACCAATAAGATCTCTCAGAACACACTAAATCACTAGACCATACATCTCACATTTGTACACTAATATCATGGAACACTAGAGGGTTTTCTCAACTTTTGTTTACTAATGCTTCCAAATTAAACAATTATGATATAGTTCTTTCACAAGAAACTTGTATTCAATCCACTCCATGCTGGGAAGATCACCAGATCAACATAGTGGCGGCCTCTAAGCCCTCGAGAGGGAGGCCTGCGGCTGGCCTTCTTATTGCAGTCCGCAATCATTCCCAGCTGGCCCTTAAAGCATGGCCATCTCCTGACATTGGGATTCAAGTTGTAGAATTATCCACCAATAATACTACCCATACCTTCTTTCCAAGCTGTATGTTGATAAATATTTACTGGAACCCGGCTTCCCCATCAGAACCTCAATTTATGGACAAAATTGAAAATCTTTTAAATCAATCTTTGATGAATCCCAATATCCCAATATCAAAACGGTCATTATAGCTAGAGATTTTAATTTCAATTGTATTAATCCCAACTTGAAATATAACTCAAGAGCTTATAGATGGGCCAAAATGGCATCTTCCATAAAGCTTTCGATGCTGAACGGCTGGACTCCGGAAGACTCACCAGCTAAACCAACATGGAGCCGAAATATTAGTGAATCAATACTAGACTATGGCCCTCATTACAACTGAGGTGCTAAGTGCACCAACTTTACCACCATGGTGTAAACTACGTTTACACCATGGTGGATGGCGGATTTACCGCCCCATTACAAGGTGAGTGGGGCGGTAAATCCCCATTTCCCATTTTCCCTTCCCCATTCCCATTTTTGCCCCATAGGGCATAATGGGAGTGGGGAAGGCGCTAATTACGGCACCGTAAATTACGGTGCCGTAATTAGCACCAAGGTGCCTTAGCACCATGGAACTTAACGCCTGCAAAAAGCAGGCGTTAAGGTGGGAATCAGGCGTTAAGGGTTAACGGTGGCGTTAACCCTTAACGCCTGAGTTGTAATGAGGGCCTACGTCTATATTTCTGCAGAACCAAACAAATTAATTGCTTCATTTCAGGTAATCCCTACAAAGCTCAGTGATCACAACATCCTCAATGTAGCCTGGGTGCCTCATTTAATTGAAGAACATAATCACTATTATTACAAAATTGGACAACCAGGAAATATCTTATTTACTATATGCAGACAATTTAGTACTTATAGACCGAACTCCAATTGGTTTGCAGAGAAAACTGAATGCCCTTCACTAATATGCACAGAAGAATGAATTACTAATTAACACGCTGAAATCAAGCACACTCATTTTTAATCACTATCGGTCTTCAGGAAATTATACCTTCAATTGGAGAATAGGAAATTATATCCTAAACCAAATACAAGAATACAAATACTTAGGTATCCACCTGAACACACACCCTTTAGACCTACCATATCGGGTCGAAATCTCAACCAAAATGAGACTTCGTGCCATACAAGTTAAAGCCTTACAAAGAAACTCTGAACATAAATAATGCAGGTAACCGTATTAAATGGCATCCTGCCTTAATTTCGAAACTAGAAAATAAAATTCTACAATCAAACTGTCATCTATCCACATTGCCTACTATGTTTTACAATGACTGCATATTGATTTTAAATCAAGAAACAAGTAACACAACTTGTACCTCTTATACCCATAAATATCTGTGCTCGTTACAAATCTCCAATCTGAAAAAAGAAATGAGACGCAAACTAAGAAGTACACCTGCTAAGTTCTGTAAGGTATTAAAAAATCAAATAAAAGCCAAATATAAATCCAAAATTAAACAAATAGTATATGATCAAAGTCAAGAAAGAGTTGAAACTATGCTAAAAGCTCTAATCTCTAAATCTACTGGAGACATTTGGTAGGTAATTAATAACATACCTTCTAATGCAGATAGATCCATACTATTGAACTCCATCTCTGAATCTGATTGGTCCGCACACTTCCAGTCCTTATTACAAAAATTATAACCAGCCAATGATTCAGAGCCTATAGCAAATCCGACTCTAACTGATCTTGAATTTGACGAACTTGATATCATAATTATAATAAAGAAGCTCAGCACATCGCGAAAGCCAGGACCTGACCAACTTACTAACGCAATACTAAAAAGAAACCCGGTGCTATGGGCTTCTGTGTTAAAATTGATCTTCACAAGAGTTATAGAGCCAAAACAAATTCCACCCTGCTGGCAGCAGGCCATAATTATCCCTATATTTAAAAAAGGAAACAGGTCTGATCCTAACAACTACCGACCAATAGCACTGTTGGATGCACCAGGAAAAATCTTTGCAAGGCTGGTCCTCCGTGACTTTTCAAAATGGCTGAACAAACAACATCTATTAGACAAAAACCAATTGGGTTTTGTAGCAGGGGCAGGAACTTCGTTGAACCTATTTATTTTATCAACTATAAAGCAAAAAGCAATTTTATCTAAACAACCAGTTCTTATCGCTTTTATAGATTTTAAACAAGCATTTGATTCAGTGTCAAGACAAGTTTTATGGCGCAAACTTTTAGATGCAGAATGTCCCACATATATTAGGTTCCTAATTTTTAAATTCTATTCTGATACCAGCATAAAGTTAAAATTAACATCACATGGTCTACTATCACATCCAATAGGAACCAATTCTGGATTAAAACAAGGTTGTCTATTTGCATCGATATTATTTAATTTTTATATTAGAGATATGCACTTTGCTTTTGACTCCGCACGCTCATTTCCACCAAAATTGGACAACCAGGAAATATCTTATTTACTATATGCAGACGATTTAGTGCTTATAGACCGAACTCCAATTGGTTTGCAGAGAAAACTGAATGCCCTTCACGAATATGCACAGAAGAATGAATTACTAATTAACACGCTGAAATCAAACACACTCATTTTAAATCACCATCAGTCTTCAGGCAATTATAACTTCAATTGGAGAATAGGAAATGATAGCCTAAACCAGATACAAGAATACAAATACTTAGGTATCAACCTGAACACACACCCTTTAGACCTACCATATCGGGTCAAACTCTCAACCAAAATGGGACATCTTGCCATACAAGGTAAATCCTTACAAAGAAACTATGGGAAATTCTCTATTGTTCCATCCAGGATCTATTACTTACAAAAGGTAGTCCCGATCATAACATATGGAAGCCAAACTAAAACCAACCCAAAGGTGGTCAAGTGGGATATCATTGAAGGGCTATATTGGAAGCACATCTTACCGGTCCCCACTTGCACTCCTATCTCCCTTATTAGATTTGAACTGGGTCTTGTATCATTGAATGCTGTAGCCTCTTGGCTTATGCTTTCCTTATATAGGAAATGTTTAACCGCCACTGACACATCCATGAATTTGTTCCTGACACTTAAAAAAGTTTTAGATAAACCTACTTTTAAACCACTTCTAGAATGGAAAAATGCTTGTCTTTTAATATTGCACGATGCTGATATTTCACTTGAGGAACTTGTCGAGTTTCCAGATAAGGCAAAACTCAAATTGTGGCGATGCGACTGGATTCATACCATTGACCAAATCCAAGTATACCAAGCAGTAAAAAAAGGTGCCTTCCAAATACACGCCGTTAATGTCCTCCCGCAATATCTTATCAAATTCCCTGACAGGAAATATGTATAGGCGTTCCTGCGTTTTCGACTTAATCTACTCCCTACTAAGGATAAACTAGCTTTGTACAGTAATTCTCTGAATCTGACTAGAACATGTACCTATTGCAAGGATCCCGACTCAGTTGAAACAACAAAGTATCTGCTGGTTGAGTGTCCATCTCTGCTGAATACCAGGACTCGCTATTTGCATAGACATTTTAAACATAGGACATTGTTGACCAAAGAAGAACTGTGGTACGCAATTTTATAGACATTGTACAATTTCTAAAAGAACTTAACTTGATCTTAGCTGGATAAACTCTGTCTGTCTATGGAGAATCTATAGATCTTGATTCTATGTAAAGATGTAAACAAATAGTTACAATGTCACGATTACTCTAGAACTATATGATGTGCCACGTTGAGTCATAAACCTGTTGTATGATGAATCTACTCATAACATATTCTATTCATGCCAATGTAGATTCAATTGTAAACGTTTTGTATAACATTCTTAGTTTCTCTAAGCTATTGCATTGAGTCACAAATTACTATTTACATATTGAATCACTAATAATGGTCTGTTGTAATCGACTTGTTGTCTAAATACTATGTGTATAAACTAAGTAGAAATGTCAAGTTATTGTTAATAATTGAAAAAGTTGTTAATTCAACTGAAACAATTTGATCAATAATATACAAAAAAAAAATAAACTGTAAAACAGTGGCATCACTGTCTTGACCAAATTTAGGAGCATCTTTAATCCATAAAAGCATGTGGATATGTGGTGCTCCTCTGGATTGGTATTCTTTTCTCCAAAAGAAGTGTTTTGTCAAGGAGTCCCCCCCCCTTCTCATCTGAGTCCGGTCTTTGCTGGATTTCTTGGTCGATGCCTTCTTGCGGACGGATCGGGTCTTGAATAAGGCTGCACGAGTTTCTTCCAACTCCAGCGTGCCTTCAAAGTTCCGGGATGCAACGATCCAGGAATCTGGGAAAGTAAGAGGGTGCACTACACAGCACACGAGTCCAGGAAGTAAGAAGGAAAGGAGAGGGACTAGGAATGGAGTTTAGAAGGGACAGAATCAGGGAAAACAATACCGCAAGCCACGGAGCACACGTCTGGTCGCTACTTCACAATAGCATTGAGATGCGCGGTTCCGCGGGGGGCGTGGTCTATTAATAGAACACGCTACATCCAACGTGTGGAGCGAGGAAGGTGTTTCACGCTGGACGCCCATGTTGGGAGTGTAAGCCCCGCTGAGGCAAGGACCAGGAAGTCCAAAAGGGGCACATTCTGTATGTCATGACAGCATGCCTCCTCCGAAGACCCGTTCCTCCAGGTTTGGCCGGGGGTATGAGGTGAACTTTTCTGAGCAGTCGAGGGGTCTTGAGATTAGAAAGTGGGTCCCAGGTTCTTTAACTAGGAGGATATCCCTTCCATTCAACCAGGTATTGAAGCTGACCCTGTTTATACCTGGAGTCGCATATTCTGGACACTTCATATTCCAGTTGGTTGTCGACCAGTAGAGGAGGGGGTCTGCAGGATTTCCGGGAGGATTGGATGTAGGGTTTTAATAAGGACGTGTGAAAAACTGAGTGAATTTTCTTCCAGGAGTCTGGTAGTTTGATCCGGTATGAGACTGGATTTATAATTTCTTTGATGGGAAATGGACCATAGTACCAAAGGCCCATTTGTTTGGCTGTAGATGTCGGGGTAGTCATTTTGAGGACAACCAGACTTGATCACCAATTTCACACGAAGGCCTGGTGTTCTTTTGGAATCTGCATACCTCTTAGTCTGTGTTCTGGCCTTCGCTAAGTTTTCTTTGGCCTCCTGGTGTACGTTGATGAGGGTTTTGATCCAGGAGTCGACAGTAGGTACCTGCGTGGGATGAGGGAGAACAGAGGGTAGAACCGATGGATGGAAACCTTGGCTACAATAAAAGGGACTGGTCTTAAGTGTTGAATGATCGGAATTGTTGTAGGCAAATTCAGCCACGGGTATCAGGAGCGACCAGTCATCCTGAACCTTGGTGGCAAAACATCGAAGATACTGTTCCAGGGTCTGATTAGCACGTTCTGTTCCCCCTTGGTTTGGGGATGATAACCTGATGAGAGGGCGTGTTGGATTCCCAAAATGTGACAAAGATGTTTCCAGAATTGTGAGACGTATTGGTGTCCTCGATCAGAAATGATCTTGGAAGGAAGTCCATGCAGACGGAATATGTGTTCCAGAAAGATTCCAGCAAGTTCGGACGAGGATGGTAACTTGCACAGGGGTGTAAAATGAGCCATATGAGTGAACAAGTCAATGGTAACCATGATGGTTGTGTATCCTCGGGAAGGTGGTAATTCCACAATGAAGTCTGTAGCAATAAATTCCTATGGCCTTGTTGGCAGTGTAGGTTGCAGTAGCAGACCCGCCGGTCTCTTGTTATCATGTTTATTTTGACTACAGATAGCACAAACTTGGACGTACTGCTGGACGTCGGTCTTCATTCCAGGCCACCAAAACTGTCTTTGTATAAGGCGGAGGGTGTTGGTTATGCCACGATGTCCGGAGTGAAGGGTGTCATGACAGAGGTTTATTATTCTTTGTTGTAATTTCTGTGTGGGAATGACCAGTGCATTGTCCTTAAATAAATATCCTTCCTTGACTCTTAGATTCCATTGATTCTTCCTTGAAATGTCCTTCCACAGATCAGAGGATTGGGTTTGCACTCAAATTTCTTCCAGGAGATTGACTGCTTGAGCTACAAAGATCGTGTGGGGAACCATTTTAGGGTAGGCCCTATCTTCAGTAGTTACATAATCAGGACGTCGAGATAAGGTGTCAGCAATCAGGTTTTGTGATCCGGGAACATTAGTGATGTGGAACTGGTGCTGGGCAAAGAAGTATGCCCAACGCGCCTGACGACTGTTCCTACACTCCAATGACTGTAGAATTTGAAGATTCCGATGGTCCGTGCGGACCTGAACTGGATGTCTAGACTCAGTTGAAACAACAAAGCATCTGCTGGTTGAGTGTCCATCTCTGCTGAATACCAGGACTCGCTATTTGCATAGACATTTTAAACATAGGACATTGTTGACCAAAGAAGAACTGTGGTACGCAATCTTTGATGCATCTAATACCTCATTAATTATAGACATTGTACAATTTCTAAAAGAACTTAACTTGATCTTAGCTGGATAAACTCTGTCTGTCTATGGAGAATCTATAGATCTTGATTCTATGTAAAGATGTAAACAAATAGTTACAATGTCACGATTACTCCAGAACTATATGATGTGCCACGTTGAGTCATAAACCTGTTGTATGATGAATCTACTCATAACATATGCTATTCATGCCAATGTAGATTCAATTGTAAACGCTTTGTATAACATTCTTAGTTTCTCTAAGCTATTGCATTGAGTCACAAATTACTATTTACATATTGAATCACTAATAATGGTCTGGTTGTAATCGACTTGTTGTCTAAATACTATGTGTATAAACTAAGTAGAAATGTAAAGTTATTGTTAATAATTGAAAAAGTTGTTCATTCAACTGAAACAATTTGATCAATAATATACAAAAAAAAAATAAACTGTAAAACAGTGGCATCACTGTCTTGACCAAATTTAGGAGCATCTTTAATCCATAAAAGCATGTGGATATGTGGTGCTCCTCTGGATTGGTATTCTTATCTCCAAAAGAAGTGTTTTGTCAAGGAGTTCCCCCCCTTCTCATCTGAGTCCGGTCTTTGCTGGATTTCTTGGTCGATGCCTTCTTGCGGACGGATCGGGTCTTGAATAAGGCTGCACGAGTCTCTTCCGACTCCAGCATGCGTTCAAAGTTCCGGGATGCATCGATCCAGGAATCTGGGAAAGTAAGAGGGTGCACTACACAGCACACGAGTCCAGGAAGTAAGAAGGAAAGGAGAGGGACTAGGAATGGAGTTTAGAAGGGACAGAATCAGGGAAAACAATACCGCAAGCCACGGAGCACACGTCTGGTCGCTACTTCACAATAGCATTGAGACGCGCGGAGCCGCGGGGGGCGTGGTCTATTAATAGAACACGCTACATCCAACGTGTGGAGCGAGGAAGGTGTTTCACGCTGGACGCCCATGTTGGGAGTGTAAGCCCCGCTGAGGCAAGGACCAGGAAGTCCAAAAGGGGCACATTCTGTAAGTCATGACAGCATGCCTCCTCCGAAGACCCGTTCCTCCAGGTTTGCCCAGGGGTATGAGGTGAACTTTTCTGAGCAGTCGAGGGGTCTTGAGATTAGAAAGTGGGTCCCAGGTTCTTTAACTAGGAGGATATCCCTTCCATTCAACCAGGTATTGAAGCTGACCCTGTTTATACCTGGAGTCGCATATTCTGGACACTTCATATTCCAGTTGGTTGTCGACCAGTAGAGGAGGGGGTCTGCAGGATTTCCGGGAGGATTGGATGTAGGGTTTTAATAAGGACGTGTGAAAAACTGAGTGAATTTTCTTCCAGGAGTCTGGTAGTTTGATCCGGTATGAGACTGGATTTATAATTTCTTTGATGGGAAATGGACCATAGTACCGAGGGGCCCATTTGTTTGGCTGTAGATGTCGGGGTAGTCATTTTGAGGACAACCAGACTTGATCACCAATTGCACAAGAAGGCCTGGTCTTCTTTTGGAATCCACATACCTCTTAGTCTGTGTTCTGGCCTTCGCTAAGTTTTCTTTGGCCTCCTGGTGTACGTTGATGAGGGTTTTGATCCAGGAGTCGACAGTAGGTACCGGCGTGGGATGAGGGAGAACAGAGGGTAGAACCGATGGATGGAAACCTTGGCTACAATAAAAGGGACTGGTCTTAAGTGCTGAATGATCGGAATTGTTGTAGGCAAATTCAGCCACGGGTATCAGGAGCGACCAGTCATCCTGAACCTTGGTGGCAAAACATCGAAGATACTGTTCCAGTGTCTGATTAGCACGTTCTGTGGCCCCGTTGGCTTGGGGATGATAACCTGATGAGAGGGCGTGTTGGATTCCCAAAATGTGACAAAGATGTTTCCAGAATTGTGAGACATATTGGTGTCCTCGATCAGAAATGATCTTGGAAGGAAGTCCATGCAGACGGAATATGTGTTCCAGAAAGATTCCAGCAAGTTCGGACGAGGATGGTAACTTACACAGGGGTGTAAAATGAGCCATATGAGTGAACAAGTCAATGGTAACCATGATGGTTGTGTATCCTCGGGAAGGTGGTAATTCCACAATGAAGTCTGTAGCAATAAATTCCTATGGTCTTGTTGGCAGTGTAGGTTGCAGTAGAAGACCCGCCGGTCTCTTGTTATCATGTTTATTTTGACTACAGATAGCACAAACTTGGACGTACTGCTGTATGTCGGTCTTCATTCCAGGCCACCAAAACTGTCTTTGTATAAGGTGGAGGGTGTTGGTTATGCCACGATGTCCGGAGTGAAGGGTGTCATGACAGAGGTTTATTATTCTTTGTTGTAATTTCTGTGTGGGAATGACCAGTGCATTGTCCTTAAATAAATATCCTTCCTTGACTCTTAGATTCCATTAATTCTTCCTTGAAATGTCCTTCCACAGATCAGAGGATTGGGTTTGCACTCAAATTTCTTCCAGGAGATTGACTGCTTGAGCTACAAAGATCGTGTGGGGAACCATTTTAGGGTAGGCCCTATCTTCAGTAGTTACATAGTCAGGACGTCGAGATAAGGTGTCAGCAATCAGGTTTTGTGATCCGGGAACATTAGTGATGTGGAACTGGTGCTGGGCAAAGAAGTATGCCCAACGCGCCTGACGACTGTTCCTACACTCCAATGACTGTAGAATTTGAAGATTCCGATGGTCCGTGCGGACCTGAACTGGATGTCTAGCACCCAGAAGTAGATGTCGCCATTCAGTGAAGGCTTGGCGGATGGCTAACAGTTCCTTTTCCAGGACAGAGTAGTGTGTCTCACTGGGAGTCAGGGTTCGTGAAAGGTAAGCAATGTGGTGTTCCAGTTTATCCTCAAATTCCTGCTTCAGCACCGCTCCTATGGCATAGTTAGAGTTACCCGTTTCCACTAGGAATGGTCGATTTATATCGGGTTGGGCTAAGATGGGGGCTTGCGCGAACACTGCCTTTAAACGTTGGAATGCCTTATCTTGCGGTGTAGACCAGATAAAGGGGGTGTCTTTCTTCAAGAGAGCAACGATCGGCTGAACAATCTCGGAAAAGGTGGACATGAACTTCCAGTAGAAATTGGCAAGCCCCAGGAAGGGTTGAACTTCTTTCACAGACGTGGGAGCAGGCCATGCCAGTATGGCCTTTACATTTGAAGGGTCCATACCAATTCCTTCTGGGCTAAAGATGAATCCTAGGTAGTGAACAGAAGTAACGTGAAACTTTGTGTTCACAGAGTCATTGGAATACATCAGCATATCCTTGATAGGCCTCAGGGACTTGTTTGATATTGGAAACCATGAGTGGTGTTTGCTGGTCTCTTGGTGGTTCTTTAGGGGGTGTCAAGGAGGGATCCAGGAATAGACAGTGAGACATACAAAACTCTGAGCCTAGGAATAGTGATCCTGCTGTCCAGTTGATATACGGATTGTGCTTCTGTAAACAGGGCATACCCAATACCATGGGGTAATGAGCTGACTAAATGATGTTGAATCTGATCCACTCTTGATGATGGTTTATAGAAAGCTGGATCTCTTTAGTCTGCAGGCTTATGGTCCCTGAAGTGAGGGGTCTTCCATCGATTGCTTCCACCGGCTGCATGGTGCTTCGTGTCTCGTATGGAATATAACCAAATTGTTTTGTCCAGGAGAGTTCAAGGATGGAATTGATGTGGAGCAAACATCTCTCTCCCGAAGCTCTGCTCCATCTAGGATCGGGAGCTGGCGTTTCCTGAACATCGAGGAGGGGCTAGAGGACACTCCCTAACCAAGTGTTTATCTGAGGCACAATACATGCACAACCCCGTAGGGATCCTTCTCATCCTTTCTTGCCGGGATATAGGTCCACGGAAGGCTCCTATCTGCATGGGTTCTGGTTCAGTGACTGAGCCTGGGTTTGTGTCCGTCTTGGTGGTACTCTCAAAGGACACTTTTGGAGGATTTCCTCTGGATTTCTTCTTCGCTGCCTTCCTTTCCTGGATTCGAAAGGCTATTTGCATGGCAAGGTCCATTAGTGCCTGGAATGAGTTTGGGTGAGCCACTCGGTCCAACTCATCCTTAATCTCCTCATTCAGTCCTACCCTGAAAAGGGTAAAACTCGCCTCAGGGGACCAATCAGCTTCCTTGCCTAATTGCTTGAATCGGGCTACAAAGGTGAGCATATCCTGGGATCCCTGCTGGAAGTCTAACAGGCGTTCCTAGGCACTATAGACCTGCTCTGGGCGATCAAACATGGTTTTAAGGGCCTGTATGAACCCATCATAGTCATCTAGGAGGGCATCGCCGGAATTAACGAGGGGCGTAGCCCAGGTTAATGCATTTCCTGAAAGGTGAGAAATTATGAAACCCACTTTAGCTCTGGCAGTCGAAAAGTAGTAGGGCTTAAAGGTAAAGTGGACCAAACATGAATCCAGGAATCCATGAAGGGTTTTTGCCGACCCATCGTATTTGACAACTATTCCGCACAGCAACACAATTTCTTTTGTGGCAGAATCATGGGATAGAACCAATTGCTTAAAAGTGGCATTTTCCGCTTTGAGATTCTGTACCTCGGTTGATAGTTCTTGCATGCCACGCATCAGGTCCTGAACAGCTGCTTCCATGTCCATATCGAGTTTGGTCGGGTGGCGTCTCAAACTGTCAAGGAGTTCCCCCCTTTTCACCGGAGTCCGATCTTTGCTGGATTTCTTGGTCGGTGCCTTCTTGCAAATGGAACGGGTCTTAAATAAGGCTGCACGATTCTCTTCCGACTCCAGCGTGCGTTCAAAGTCCGGGATGCAACGATCCTGAAGTAAAAGGGTGCACTACACAGCACATGAGTCCAAGAAATAAGAAGGAAAGGAGAGGGACTAGGAATGGAGTTTAGAAGGGTCAGAATCAGGGAAAACAATACCGCGAGCTACGGAGCACACATCTGGTCGCTACTTCGCAATAGCATTGAGATGCGCAGAGCTGCGGGGGGCGTGGTCTATTAATAGAACACGCTACGTCCAACGTTTGGAATGAGGAAGGTGTTTCACCCTGGACGGCCATGTTGGCAGTACCAGGGAGTGTAAGCCCCGCTGAGACAAGGACCAGTAAGTCCAAAAGGGGCGTGTTCTGTAGGTCATGACATGTTTCACTTCTCCATGGGGAAGAACAGTTTTATTACAAATAAAGTGTAGCATAGCAATGAAGTGATGGTGGAAATATCTTGAAACATTCACTGGATCTAGAGAGCAAAGTTCTCCAGTTGTTAGTATATATATGTTTGTTTTGTTTTTGTTTGATATGCGTAGGAAATCATGTAAATCTTCCCATGCATTTTCTGCACAACTTAATGTAACAAACCAAGTGGGTGGGCCAAGGTTTCTTATCATACAACGTATATCTCTGAACCGTCGGAACCAGTACTCTTTAGTACCATGCATGTTTGCTAACAGATTTGTAATGCTTGATTGTAAAACTTCATCTTTTTCTTGCACCTTTTGTAGTAATTGCGTAGCTGACATATTTTGAAAATGGGTACCTGATTTCAATGTGTGTGCAACTCCGTAACATAGATTTGCTAGTTCACTTTCAAAGAGTAGGTGGAATATGTATTCCCAGATTTAGACAAAATGTGGATCTTCAGAATACATTCGTAACAAGCGGTATTCTGATGCTGTTATCTGAGTGGGTCTATCATCGTACCTTCCTCCTTGCCCAGTGTGAAAGAGTAGAGGAAAAGCATGTGCTTCTATACTTTTTTCCCATATGCTGATTGGTGATCCTTTGGTTTGTCGCATTTGGTATGTTTCTAGTGCATCATATATGGTGTCTTTAGAGTGTAATGGATGAATTGTATAATGGTCTAAAATAGTGGATACTGTAGCAGGATCTAGAAGTTCAAATTGACCAGTTTCTGGTGACTCTTGAATTATTTCAGTCGTTTCCCTCAGGTTTTCTTCAATATTAATTTCTTTGTAGTATTCATTGTTTTCTTTTAGGTATTGCAAGGCTTGTCTAACTTTATGTAAGTCTACGAGTTGTTGCCAATTTTTTTGGTCTTTTGTAGGTACACCATTTACTAAGACAATTAAAGATTGCTCTATTGGACGTTGCACTCCTAGAGTGTACATTTTCCTTCAGGTCTAATGGTAAATAAACTACTTTGCCACAAATGCCTTTCACTCATTCTGAGGGAGGTAATGTTGCTGTTTTTGGTTGAAGGCGTATTATTGCCTGAAATGGATGCACTGTTTGAATTATGATGCTCTCATATAAATTGAGTTGTTGCAACGGTTTTGGTAGTGGGAATAATTCTAAGTTATTTGTGATAGCACGTGAAGGAGTTTGGTTGTTGTCAAGTTTTGCAGTGCAGTAACTGCAAAGTGTTAAGGGGTCATTTATTTCGTATTTGTTTTCTGCTATAAGCTAGAGAGCTGATTCAAACCATTTGGAATCTTCATTATCTTCTATTTTGTATGTTATGTCTACAGTTTTTGTGCTACTTTTATGAAAAGTTCTGTGGCAACACACACACACACATGGTTTGGTACTTCAGCTGATGTACTTTTAAATTTTAGTATTTATTTTTTGTATGTGTGTAGTAGAAGGTTGCCATTTGTAGAATTGTTCCTAGTCTGTTGTAAAGCTATTGCATTTTGTAAGTGGCTTTCACTTACAAAATATTTTCTCTGGATATGCTCTATTTCTTCGAGTAGGTCTTTGGCTGTACCATGTAGAAGATTGTTATTTAAATTGTCTAATGCTAAAGTTGGACTTTTAGAATAGTACAGTTCATGGACAAGATTTCTTATAGTTGAATGATGTCTGGATATCATTTTGATATGATGGAAGGTGCTTTTGCAATTAGGTCCTGAAATGCAGGCTAATGAATGTCCTTGTAGTCCTGTATGTTTGCACACTGGACAGGTATCAATATTTTGTAGTAGTTTCATTTTGAATTTGTCTTTGCCTTTTACATATTGATTGAGGAACTGACGTAAAGATTTGAAAGATTTTTTTTTGTTGTCAATGCTACACATTGACGTGCACGGCCATTTGTACACTGGATGTTTTGGTTCAGTCTGATGGAGAGGTGATACGTAGTTTTCTGGGGATATTTTTGTGAGCAGCGTTTCTTCTTCCATAATGGTATTATTACGTTTTTCATACCCTCGTCCACTGCTAGGTATGGTAATTGTGTTTGTTTGCTTTTGTTTGTATGCTTCTTCATTGAAATATGGTTCTGTGCTTGTGGTGTGACGCCATTAACCTCCACAGATATTTAAGAAGTTATTTTTGTTCACATTCCGCTTATTGAGAATTCTTTTTTGTAATTTAGTAGTTAGTTTTGTTAGTGGTTTCATTCTGTTTAACACTAAAATAAATACCTTCATTGTGAGAAGATTGCACTGTCTATGAGAGCTTAATTTTCTACGGTAGGTTTTAAGGGTTGTGCATGATTTCTCTCCTGTTTTTATAAGATTCTGAAGGACTCTGTGGTGCAACATTTTCTGTAAAATACTTTTTTTGGTATGGTTACTTGCCACTACATCAAGATTTATAGGAGCAGTGTTAGCAGTAGTGGTAGCTGCAATCTTGTTAATCACTTTCTGTTTTGTTTTAGATTTTGAAGGAGGAGGAAAAGTTTTTGTACGGGAAGCTTGTTTTGTTTCGCTTAATGACTCTATTAGATCTTTTGTTTGAACTTTTTGTACAAATTCTGCTATAGATGGATGCTTATTTTGGACACTTTTATTTTCATTTGCTCTACTTCTGCGTTGCTTTCTACGGACTTGCTTTTTGGTAGGCATTATTTGGGCTCTGTTGTAAAAAAAAGAAGGTATGAGTTCAGCTGTTCTGCAATGTATGTGTGCTGTGTGCATGAGTGTCTGAGTATGATGGTAAGGATGTATGTGGTGGTGTGTGATTGTGCATTGGGCAGCTACAACTAGTTGGGAAGGCTATTCTTGTATTTGAGTGTTACTATACTGGGGTTCAGATGACAGTAGAAAGTAAGGTAGTGGTGAGGAGAAGCACTAAAACTAAATCTAATGGTATAGAATTAAAACAGTTCTTTGTTCTGCAATACTAACATTCTAGGGGCTGAGTTATGTAATTTGTGCGCCGAAAAACGGGGATGTGTGCGCCATTCTGTCTGCAAATCCTTGTTTAACAAATGGGGCTTTGTGGGCAGAATGGGGCACAAATCCCTGTTTTTCAGTGCACAAATTCCATGAATCAACCCCACAGTGTGTTTGAGTAACAGTAAGAATATTATGGTAGTATTGTACTTACTTTTTTGTTTGGAATGAGCAGGTTTCTTCTGAGTTGTTGTTTGTACTTCAGATGCTGCTGCTTTTCAGGAGAGTGGTCTTCACTGCAATTGTAAAAGAAGGACGTTAGTAATTTTGTGTGTTTATAGAAATGATGTTAATTCAGACGTTGATTTTTATGTTTTTGTAGTATTATTGTTGTTTGATAACTGAACATAGTGTGTGCATGCAGTTTCCTTTGACTATGTGCAGCCTTTATATTTTACTTACAATATGTTAGTTCAACATGCTTTGCAAATGAGTAGAATACCAAGGGGGTAATTCATAGAAATCAGCGCACAAGTGGCGCACGCGGTTGGCGCACAGTGTGCGCGTGCGGCAGACTGCACCACCTGCGCGCGCCAAAACCCATTTCAGCGCATTCATGGATTTCAACATCCATAACCAGCTGTGGCGCAGAGTGGTGCAGCGACCGTGCAGCAGCACCAGTTACGCCCCCAATCCCGCCCCGTGTGCCATGAACAGCGTACAAATCCAGTACAAGGCGCAAAGGCCAGTGAACCAGCATACAGCCCCCAACCACGAAAACGCGTGTAAAACTCCCCGCGCACGCCCCAGAATACACGTACCCCGCTTGCACCAGCAAAAACATGTGTAAAACTCCCCGTGCACGCCCCAGAATACACGTACCCCGCTCACGGCAGGTAAATTGTATAGGAAAAGCACCCCCCTGTGGCGTGGGCTGCCTGTGGGGCATGCCCAGGGTGGATGGGGTGCCTGCGTGTATTTGGGGGTGCGCGGGAAGTTTCACACGCAATAGGTCTTGTGCGAGTGGGGTACGTGTATTTGGTGGGTGCGCGGGAAGTTTCACACGCGATAGGCCTTGTGCGAGAGGGGTACGTGTGTTTGGGGGGTGCGCAGGAAGTTTCAGACGCGATAGGCCTTGTGCAAGCGGGGTACATGTGTTTGGGGGGTGCGCATGAAGTTACACACGCGATAGGCCTTGTGCGAGCGGGGTACGTGTTTTTGGGGGGTGCGCAGGAAGTTTCACACGCGATAGACCTTGTGCAAGCGGGGTACATGTGTTTGGGGGTGCGCATGAAGTTACACATGCGATAGGCCTTGTGCGAGCGGGGTACGTGTATTTGGGGGGTGTGCAGGAAGTTTCACATGTGATAGGCCTTGTGCAAGCGGGGTACATGTGTTTGGGGGGTGCGCGTGAAGTTACACACGCGATAGGCCTTGTGCGTTTGGGTTATGTGTGTTTGGTGGGTGCACGGGAAGTTTCACACGTGATAGGCCTTGGGCGAGCGGGGTACATGTGTTTGGGGGGTGGGCGGGAAGTTCCACATGCCATAGGCCATGTGCGAGCGGGGTACGTGTGTTTGGGGGGTGCGTGGGAAGTTTCACACGTGATAGGCCCTGTGAGAGCGGGGTATGTGTATTTGGGGGTTGAGTGGGAACTCATACATGTGTTTTCGCATGCGCAAGAGGGGTACGTGTATTCTGAGGGGTGCGCAGGAAGTTTCACATGCAGTTTGTCAGTGTGGGTCCTACCGGGTGTGCCCCCTCCTCCCTCCCCTGGCCCTGCAAGCAGCCGACACCACAGGGGACTACCCTACACCCATGGCCATGCCCTGCAGGCAGACCATCCACCCTGGCCATGCCCTGCAGGCAACCCATCCACCCTGGGCATGCCCCGCAGGCAGCCCACATGGTACCATGCACTTGTGTGCCCCAACACATGTCCCACCCACCATTGATGGGCACCTGCCAGCAGGCCCCGACACATGTCCCCTTGCACCCCCACTCACCCAGCATTGATGGGCACCTGCCAGCAGGCCCCGACACATGTCCCCCTGCACCCCCACCCACCCAGTATTGATGGGCACCTGCCTGCAGGCCCCGGCTCATGTCCCTCTGCACCCCCACCCACCCAGCATTGACGGGCACCTGCCAGCAGGCCCCGACTCATGTCCCCCTGATCGTGTGGGGAACCATTTTAGGGTAGGCCCTATCTTCAGTAGTTACATAGTCAGGACGTCGAGATAAGGTGTCAGCAATCAGGTTTTGTGATCCGGGAACATTAGTGATGTGGAACTGGTGCTGGGCTAAGAAGTATGCCCAACGCGCCTGACGACTGTTCCTACACTCCAATGACTGTAGAATTTGAAGATTCCGATGGTCCGTGCGGACCTGAACTGGATGTCTAGCACCCAGAAGTAGATGTCGCCATTCAGTGAAGGCTTGGCGGATGGCTAACAGTTCCTTTTCCAGGACAGAGTAGTGTGTCTCACTGGGAGTCAGGGTTCGTGAAAGGTAAGCAATGTGGTGTTCCAGTTTATCCTCAAATTCCTGCTTCAGCACCGCTCCTATGGCATAGTTAGAGTTACCCGTTTCCACTAGGAATGGTCGATTTATATCGGGTTGGGCTAAGATGGGGGCTTGCGCGAACACTGCCTTTAAACGTTGGAATGCCTTATCTTGCGGTGTAGACCAGATAAAGGGGGTGTCTTTCTTCAAGAGAGCAACGATCGGCTGAACAATCTCGGAAAAGGTGGACATGAACTTCCAGTAGAAATTGGCAAGCCCCAGGAAGGGTTGAACTTCTTTCACAGACGTGGGAGCAGGCCATGCCAGTATGGCCTTTACATTTGAAGGGTCCATACCAATTCCTTCTGGGCTAAAGATGAATCCTAGGTAGTGAACAGAAGTAACGTGAAACTTTGTGTTCACAGAGTCATTGGAATACATCAGCATATCCTTGATAGGCCTCAGGGACTTGTTTGATATTGGAAACCATGAGTGGTGTTTGCTGGTCTCTTGGTGGTTCTTTAGGGGGTGTCAAGGAGGGATCCAGGAATAGACAGTGAGACATACAAAACTCTGAGCCTAGGAATAGTGATCCTGCTGTCCAGTTGATATACGGATTGTGCTTCTGTAAACAGGGCATACCCAATACCATGGGGTAATGAGCTGACTAAATGATGTTGAATCTGATCCACTCTTGATGATGGTTTATAGAAAGCTGGATCTCTTTAGTCTGCAGGCTTATGGTCCCTGAAGTGAGGGGTCTTCCATCGATTGCTTCCACCGGCTGCATGGTGCTTCGTGTCTCGTATGGAATATAACCAAATTGTTTTGTCCAGGAGAGTTCAAGGATGGAATTGATGTGGAGCAAACATCTCTCTCCCGAAGCTCTGCTCCATCTAGGATCGGGAGCTGGCGTTTCCTGAACATCGAGGAGGGGCTAGAGGACACTCCCTAACCAAGTGTTTATCTGAGGCACAATACATGCACAACCCCGTAGGGATCCTTCTCATCCTTTCTTGCCGGGATATAGGTCCACGGAAGGCTCCTATCTGCATGGGTTCTGGTTCAGTGACTGAGCCTGGGTTTGTGTCCGTCTTGGTGGTACTCTCAAAGGACACTTTTGGAGGATTTCCTCTGGATTTCTTCTTCGCTGCCTTCCTTTCCTGGATTCGAAAGGCTATTTGCATGGCAAGGTCCATTAGTGCCTGGAATGAGTTTGGGTGAGCCACTCGGTCCAACTCATCCTTAATCTCCTCATTCAGTCCTACCCTGAAAAGGGTAAAACTCGCCTCAGGGGACCAATCAGCTTCCTTGCCTAATTGCTTGAATCGGGCTACAAAGGTGAGCATATCCTGGGATCCCTGCTGGAAGTCTAACAGGCGTTCCTAGGCACTATAGACCTGCTCTGGGCGATCAAACATGGTTTTAAGGGCCTGTATGAACCCATCATAGTCATCTAGGAGGGCATCGCCGGAATTAACGAGGGGCGTAGCCCAGGTTAATGCATTTCCTGAAAGGTGAGAAATTATGAAACCCACTTTAGCTCTGGCAGTCGAAAAGTAGTAGGGCTTAAAGGTAAAGTGGACCAAACATGAATCCAGGAATCCATGAAGGGTTTTTGCCGACCCATCGTATTTGACAACTATTCCGCACAGCAACACAATTTCTTTTGTGGCAGAATCATGGGATAGAACCAATTGCTTAAAAGTGGCATTTTCCGCTTTGAGATTCTGTACCTCGGTTGATAGTTCTTGCATGCCACGCATCAGGTCCTGAACAGCTGCTTCCATGTCCATATCGAGTTTGGTCGGGTGGCGTCTCAAACTGTCAAGGAGTTCCCCCCTTTTCACCGGAGTCCGATCTTTGCTGGATTTCTTGGTCGGTGCCTTCTTGCAAATGGAACGGGTCTTAAATAAGGCTGCACGATTCTCTTCCGACTCCAGCGTGCGTTCAAAGTCCGGGATGCAACGATCCTGAAGTAAAAGGGTGCACTACACAGCACATGAGTCCAAGAAATAAGAAGGAAAGGAGAGGGACTAGGAATGGAGTTTAGAAGGGTCAGAATCAGGGAAAACAATACCGCGAGCTACGGAGCACACATCTGGTCGCTACTTCGCAATAGCATTGAGATGCGCAGAGCTGCGGGGGGCGTGGTCTATTAATAGAACACGCTACGTCCAACGTTTGGAATGAGGAAGGTGTTTCACCCTGGACGGCCATGTTGGCAGTACCAGGGAGTGTAAGCCCCGCTGAGACAAGGACCAGTAAGTCCAAAAGGGGCGTGTTCTGTAGGTCATGACATGTTTCACTTCTCCATGGGGAAGAACAGTTTTATTACAAATAAAGTGTAGCATAGCAATGAAGTGATGGTGGAAATATCTTGAAACATTCACTGGATCTAGAGAGCAAAGTTCTCCAGTTGTTAGTATATATATGTTTGTTTTGTTTTTGTTTGATATGCGTAGGAAATCATGTAAATCTTCCCATGCATTTTCTGCACAACTTAATGTAACAAACCAAGTGGGTGGGCCAAGGTTTCTTATCATACAACGTATATCTCTGAACCGTCGGAACCAGTACTCTTTAGTACCATGCATGTTTGCTAACAGATTTGTAATGCTTGATTGTAAAACTTCATCTTTTTCTTGCACCTTTTGTAGTAATTGCGTAGCTGACATATTTTGAAAATGGGTACCTGATTTCAATGTGTGTGCAACTCCGTAACATAGATTTGCTAGTTCACTTTCAAAGAGTAGGTGGAATATGTATTCCCAGATTTAGACAAAATGTGGATCTTCAGAATACATTCGTAACAAGCGGTATTCTGATGCTGTTATCTGAGTGGGTCTATCATCGTACCTTCCTCCTTGCCCAGTGTGAAAGAGTAGAGGAAAAGCATGTGCTTCTATACTTTTTTCCCATATGCTGATTGGTGATCCTTTGGTTTGTCGCATTTGGTATGTTTCTAGTGCATCATATATGGTGTCTTTAGAGTGTAATGGATGAATTGTATAATGGTCTAAAATAGTGGATACTGTAGCAGGATCTAGAAGTTCAAATTGACCAGTTTCTGGTGACTCTTGAATTATTTCAGTCGTTTCCCTCAGGTTTTCTTCAATATTAATTTCTTTGTAGTATTCATTGTTTTCTTTTAGGTATTGCAAGGCTTGTCTAACTTTATGTAAGTCTACGAGTTGTTGCCAATTTTTTTGGTCTTTTGTAGGTACACCATTTACTAAGACAATTAAAGATTGCTCTATTGGACGTTGCACTCCTAGAGTGTACATTTTCCTTCAGGTCTAATGGTAAATAAACTACTTTGCCACAAATGCCTTTCACTCATTCTGAGGGAGGTAATGTTGCTGTTTTTGGTTGAAGGCGTATTATTGCCTGAAATGGATGCACTGTTTGAATTATGATGCTCTCATATAAATTGAGTTGTTGCAACGGTTTTGGTAGTGGGAATAATTCTAAGTTATTTGTGATAGCACGTGAAGGAGTTTGGTTGTTGTCAAGTTTTGCAGTGCAGTAACTGCAAAGTGTTAAGGGGTCATTTATTTCGTATTTGTTTTCTGCTATAAGCTAGAGAGCTGATTCAAACCATTTGGAATCTTCATTATCTTCTATTTTGTATGTTATGTCTACAGTTTTTGTGCTACTTTTATGAAAAGTTCTGTGGCAACACACACACACACATGGTTTGGTACTTCAGCTGATGTACTTTTAAATTTTAGTATTTATTTTTTGTATGTGTGTAGTAGAAGGTTGCCATTTGTAGAATTGTTCCTAGTCTGTTGTAAAGCTATTGCATTTTGTAAGTGGCTTTCACTTACAAAATATTTTCTCTGGATATGCTCTATTTCTTCGAGTAGGTCTTTGGCTGTACCATGTAGAAGATTGTTATTTAAATTGTCTAATGCTAAAGTTGGACTTTTAGAATAGTACAGTTCATGGACAAGATTTCTTATAGTTGAATGATGTCTGGATATCATTTTGATATGATGGAAGGTGCTTTTGCAATTAGGTCCTGAAATGCAGGCTAATGAATGTCCTTGTAGTCCTGTATGTTTGCACACTGGACAGGTATCAATATTTTGTAGTAGTTTCATTTTGAATTTGTCTTTGCCTTTTACATATTGATTGAGGAACTGACGTAAAGATTTGAAAGATTTTTTTTTGTTGTCAATGCTACACATTGACGTGCACGGCCATTTGTACACTGGATGTTTTGGTTCAGTCTGATGGAGAGGTGATACGTAGTTTTCTGGGGATATTTTTGTGAGCAGCGTTTCTTCTTCCATAATGGTATTATTACGTTTTTCATACCCTCGTCCACTGCTAGGTATGGTAATTGTGTTTGTTTGCTTTTGTTTGTATGCTTCTTCATTGAAATATGGTTCTGTGCTTGTGGTGTGACGCCATTAACCTCCACAGATATTTAAGAAGTTATTTTTGTTCACATTCCGCTTATTGAGAATTCTTTTTTGTAATTTAGTAGTTAGTTTTGTTAGTGGTTTCATTCTGTTTAACACTAAAATAAATACCTTCATTGTGAGAAGATTGCACTGTCTATGAGAGCTTAATTTTCTACGGTAGGTTTTAAGGGTTGTGCATGATTTCTCTCCTGTTTTTATAAGATTCTGAAGGACTCTGTGGTGCAACATTTTCTGTAAAATACTTTTTTTGGTATGGTTACTTGCCACTACATCAAGATTTATAGGAGCAGTGTTAGCAGTAGTGGTAGCTGCAATCTTGTTAATCACTTTCTGTTTTGTTTTAGATTTTGAAGGAGGAGGAAAAGTTTTTGTACGGGAAGCTTGTTTTGTTTCGCTTAATGACTCTATTAGATCTTTTGTTTGAACTTTTTGTACAAATTCTGCTATAGATGGATGCTTATTTTGGACACTTTTATTTTCATTTGCTCTACTTCTGCGTTGCTTTCTACGGACTTGCTTTTTGGTAGGCATTATTTGGGCTCTGTTGTAAAAAAAAGAAGGTATGAGTTCAGCTGTTCTGCAATGTATGTGTGCTGTGTGCATGAGTGTCTGAGTATGATGGTAAGGATGTATGTGGTGGTGTGTGATTGTGCATTGGGCAGCTACAACTAGTTGGGAAGGCTATTCTTGTATTTGAGTGTTACTATACTGGGGTTCAGATGACAGTAGAAAGTAAGGTAGTGGTGAGGAGAAGCACTAAAACTAAATCTAATGGTATAGAATTAAAACAGTTCTTTGTTCTGCAATACTAACATTCTAGGGGCTGAGTTATGTAATTTGTGCGCCGAAAAACGGGGATGTGTGCGCCATTCTGTCTGCAAATCCTTGTTTAACAAATGGGGCTTTGTGGGCAGAATGGGGCACAAATCCCTGTTTTTCAGTGCACAAATTCCATGAATCAACCCCACAGTGTGTTTGAGTAACAGTAAGAATATTATGGTAGTATTGTACTTACTTTTTTGTTTGGAATGAGCAGGTTTCTTCTGAGTTGTTGTTTGTACTTCAGATGCTGCTGCTTTTCAGGAGAGTGGTCTTCACTGCAATTGTAAAAGAAGGACGTTAGTAATTTTGTGTGTTTATAGAAATGATGTTAATTCAGACGTTGATTTTTATGTTTTTGTAGTATTATTGTTGTTTGATAACTGAACATAGTGTGTGCATGCAGTTTCCTTTGACTATGTGCAGCCTTTATATTTTACTTACAATATGTTAGTTCAACATGCTTTGCAAATGAGTAGAATACCAAGGGGGTAATTCATAGAAATCAGCGCACAAGTGGCGCACGCGGTTGGCGCACAGTGTGCGCGTGCGGCAGACTGCACCACCTGCGCGCGCCAAAACCCATTTCAGCGCATTCATGGATTTCAACATCCATAACCAGCTGTGGCGCAGAGTGGTGCAGCGACCGTGCAGCAGCACCAGTTACGCCCCCAATCCCGCCCCGTGTGCCATGAACAGCGTACAAATCCAGTACAAGGCGCAAAGGCCAGTGAACCAGCATACAGCCCCCAACCACGAAAACGCGTGTAAAACTCCCCGCGCACGCCCCAGAATACACGTACCCCGCTTGCACCAGCAAAAACATGTGTAAAACTCCCCGTGCACGCCCCAGAATACACGTACCCCGCTCACGGCAGGTAAATTGTATAGGAAAAGCACCCCCCTGTGGCGTGGGCTGCCTGTGGGGCATGCCCAGGGTGGATGGGGTGCCTGCGTGTATTTGGGGGTGCGCGGGAAGTTTCACACGCAATAGGTCTTGTGCGAGTGGGGTACGTGTATTTGGTGGGTGCGCGGGAAGTTTCACACGCGATAGGCCTTGTGCGAGAGGGGTACGTGTGTTTGGGGGGTGCGCAGGAAGTTTCAGACGCGATAGGCCTTGTGCAAGCGGGGTACATGTGTTTGGGGGGTGCGCATGAAGTTACACACGCGATAGGCCTTGTGCGAGCGGGGTACGTGTTTTTGGGGGGTGCGCAGGAAGTTTCACACGCGATAGACCTTGTGCAAGCGGGGTACATGTGTTTGGGGGTGCGCATGAAGTTACACATGCGATAGGCCTTGTGCGAGCGGGGTACGTGTATTTGGGGGGTGTGCAGGAAGTTTCACATGTGATAGGCCTTGTGCAAGCGGGGTACATGTGTTTGGGGGGTGCGCGTGAAGTTACACACGCGATAGGCCTTGTGCGTTTGGGTTATGTGTGTTTGGTGGGTGCACGGGAAGTTTCACACGTGATAGGCCTTGGGCGAGCGGGGTACATGTGTTTGGGGGGTGGGCGGGAAGTTCCACATGCCATAGGCCATGTGCGAGCGGGGTACGTGTGTTTGGGGGGTGCGTGGGAAGTTTCACACGTGATAGGCCCTGTGAGAGCGGGGTATGTGTATTTGGGGGTTGAGTGGGAACTCATACATGTGTTTTCGCATGCGCAAGAGGGGTACGTGTATTCTGAGGGGTGCGCAGGAAGTTTCACATGCAGTTTGTCAGTGTGGGTCCTACCGGGTGTGCCCCCTCCTCCCTCCCCTGGCCCTGCAAGCAGCCGACACCACAGGGGACTACCCTACACCCATGGCCATGCCCTGCAGGCAGACCATCCACCCTGGCCATGCCCTGCAGGCAACCCATCCACCCTGGGCATGCCCCGCAGGCAGCCCACATGGTACCATGCACTTGTGTGCCCCAACACATGTCCCACCCACCATTGATGGGCACCTGCCAGCAGGCCCCGACACATGTCCCCTTGCACCCTCACCCACCTAGCATTGACGGGCACCTGCCAGCAGGCCCTGACTCATGTCCCCCTGCACCCTCACCTACCCAGCATTGACGGGCACCTGCCAGCAGGCCCCGGCTCATGTCCCTCTGCACCCCCACCCACCCAGCATTGACGGGCACCTGCCAGCAGGCCCCGACTCATGTCCCCCTGCACCCCACCCACCCAGCATTGACGGGCACCTGCCAGCATTCCCCGACACATGTCCCCCTGCACCCCCACCCACCTAGCATTGACGGGCACCTGCCAGCAGGCCCTGACACATGTCCCCCTGCACCCCCACCCACCCAGCATTGACGAGCACCTGCCAGCAGATCCAACTCATGTCCCCCTGCACCCCCACCCACCCAGCATTGACGGGCATCTGCCAGCAGGCCCCGACACATGTGCCCCTGCACCCTCACCCACCCAGCATTGACAGGCACCTGCCAGCAGGTCCAACTCATGTCCCCCTGTACCCCCAACCACCCAGCATTGACGGGCACCTGCCAGCAGGCCCCGACTCATGTCCCCCTGCACCCCCGCCCACCCAGCATTGATGGGCATCAGCCAGCAGGCCCCGACACATGTCCCCCTGCACCCCCACCCACCTAGCATTGACGGGCACCTGCCAGCGGGCCCCGACTCATGTCCCCCTGCACCCCCACCCACCCAGCATTGACGAGCACCTGCCAGCAGGTCCAACTCATGTCCCCCTGCACCCCCACCCACCCAGCATTGACGGGCATCTGCCAGCAGACCCCGACACATGTGCCCCTGCACCCCCACCCACCCAGCATTGACAGGCACCTGCCAGCAGGTCCGACCCATGTCCCCCTGTACCCCCACCCACCCAGCATTGACGGGCACCTGCCAGCAGGCCCCGGCACATGTCCCCCTGCACCTCCACCCACCCAGCATTGACGGGCACCTGCCAGCAGGCCCCGAAACATGTCCCCCCCATCAACATGTCATCACCATCCACAATCATGGCCCTTATTGCCACCCAAATCCCACCCCACGCCACCCCAGTCCAAACCCCCAACCAAGTATTCCATCCACCCCACATTGAAATCCCCATTACATGAAACATCCCAAATAGCAAGTATGCACATCAACACATGTCCGCCACACACACAGAATTGATGCAAGTGAATGCGAAAACCAACATTGTGACATGCATGAAACCAATGAGAGAATACCACACAATTGAAGAATGAAACCAAAATGTATTAAATGAAAAATCTATGGAATTAAAGAAAATCACACAAGAGAAAATGATAACAAAGAAAAGGCAGGATGTCCCAAAAAAATATATCAATGTAGAATCCAAATAAAATCTAATGAAAATGGCTCCAAAGTGTCTGTCCATCAAACCAAATCCAAAGGATGAAAAAAGATAAATCCATTGCTCCATGGGAAAAAAAAAATAGAGGTCAAATCCAGTCTTCAACTATATACAATTTACAAATCCAGGGTCCATGAGCCCAACAATTCAAAGGAAACCTACAAAAAACACTACCTAATAACCAACTATATACAAAAAGGTGGGGCATGGTCCATGCGCCCCAAATGAAAAAAATTTAAAGGAACCCTAACACTAATCAACTATATGCAATGGCGGCTGGCAAGACATACGGCTCACTCTGTGATGTCCCAGGCCAGGGCATCATCAAACTCCACGTCGATGTCCCAGAGGCGGGCCTCTCCCCTGTCCCCGAGGTCTCGCAGGGATGCAGTCATGGCCTGTTCCAACTCCCTGCAAGTTGCCTCCAGGCACTCAGCCCGCCTCAACGCCCTGCGCATGGAGTACTCTGCCCTGACCATAGTGAGCCGTGCCTCTTCCGCCAGCCGCCGCTCCGCATCTATCCGCTGGCCCAACCGCTGCCACACGTAAGACACTCCCATTCCAGGGTCCTCCTGCCCTGCGGCTGATGCCTGCCCCTCTGATGTTTATGGCCCCGAGCCATGATGCCTCCCACGCTGAGCCTGCCGCTGCCTCCGACGCAACTGCCTCTGCCAACACGACAGCATCCGGGCTAATGGAATCCAACGGCGCCGTTGTGCACTTGTCCTGCCCAATGATGCCGGCACATCCTCCATCTGCTGAGCTCTGCTGGGCTCCAGTTGATGGGGTGTCAACCCCTGCTGGACCTCCGACTCCTGAATGTGGCAGGGATGTGATCTCCACCGAGCTGGCTGCATTGGTCGGAGCAGGTCCACAGGGGGCCCTGGTGGAATCTGGGCCAGAAAACGGCATGGAGAACAACTGGTGAGAGGAGGAGAGGGCCGCCAGAGTGCCTGACACATGTACGAACCCCCCGACCAGGGCCCCTCCCAACTGGGCCATGTTGGCACGCAGCTCTTCGTGATGACGTGTGTGCTCCCCCCAGGAAGCACGCACGTCATCACGAATGTCACAATCAGGACGGACTCCATACAGTCACAGATCTCCTCGTCCGCAGGTAGTGGAGTGCAAGATGATGTGGGCCTCCCCCCTACCTGGGACAGGACTGGGGCGGGTCATCCCTGCTGGTGCATGGTGGTGCAGTCACAGGGTCGGGGACAGTGACATGCACAGGCCCAACCTGGGCTGCCTCCTGCCCATGGCCCTGGACTGCACCACTTGCACCAGTGGTACCAGCCCCACCAGGCCCCATGTGTGGCTCAGTAGCGGCCTCCTCCTCCTCTGTGTACACCACCAACCAGGATGGCTCCGCATCGTCTTCCGCCATCGCAAGCCCCTGTGGGGGCTCACCTGCCCCTTCCGCTGCAGCTGTAGTGGTAGACGCGGCACCAGTCCCCTCGCTCCTGGATGATAGTAATTCCTGGGAGGGTGGCTGGGCCTTGTGTCGCTGGCCAGTGGAGGCATCCCCGCCGCTTTGCTCCACAGCGCCGCCTCCGCCTTCTTCTTCACTCGCCGCTGTGTAGAGGGAGACATAGAACACAAGCATCAGGGTACTGTACAATAGTCCCCTAGACAGGAAGCAATAGCATATGAGTGGCACTGTCAAACGTCACTTCCATCATGCCCTCCACAACACATGGGTCAATGCAGGCAACACACATGAAGAAACAGGCACGGCGAATGCAATCAACATTTGCGTCCATGTCCAAGGGACTCTATTGACATAAAACCTTGGGTTTAAACTCACATGCAACATGTGTCATTCTGATCACATGTACACACATCACCGGAGGCTCATGTATCTGGCCTCGTACACCACAGACACAGTGGATACAAGGATGACTAGACTGCATCAGAGATTCAACACATCGTCACGGACATGTGTCATGCATCCATGGCGTTTCAAAGTCACACACACGCTACTCAGACACACAAACATGTACACCATCCATGTCCAAGAACAGAGACAGGCATGCATTCATGTGTGCATTCCTCATGCTGCTCCACATGTTGCATTGTAACACATTCACCATCCATGTGGTTCATGCATGACTGGTCTTACATGCAGCACCATGATGTCCCTGTACACACACATCCATACATGGCCTATGTCACACATACAAGCAAGTACCTGACTACCAGCACACTGCTACATGCCCTGTTTCACACAGCAATGCATGGCCACTTACCGCTCGACTCCAGACGGGTCTGCCTCTGAAGGATCTGAACGTGGAGCGCTGGGTTTATGCATTCCAGGACCCTCCTCTGGATGTTGGTCAGGTGGACCTGGCACCCCTCTGCATCCTATGCCTTCAAGAGGCGCCGGGCCTTGCTGAGGGTCCTGGACCTGAAGTCCTCCCAGCGCTTCCGGAAGTGTTGCATGTCGCGGGCTGCCACCCCCTCCAGGTTGATGGCAGCCACAATGTCCTTCCAGATCCCCTTCCGTCCTTCATAGTCGGCGCGTGAACTTCCAAAGAGGGCATCATAATGCCCCAGGACTTGCTCCACCAGGATGCCAACTTCATTGTCACTGAAGCTGGCAGCCCTCTTCCTCTCTGCTGGAGTGTTGCCACTGGTGCCAGATGGTGGTGTGTTGAACATGGCAACCCCCGAGGCAGATGTGGGTGGGCAACTGGGTCCTGGGGCTGGGCTGTGGTGCGATGGTATACCAGTCGGGAGTCTTCTGTTCCAGCAGGGGTGGTCACAGCAACTGGACCCCTGCAGATTGCTGACATGCAGGCACCAAATAGCAGGGCACATGGCCAGGAGGCAGGCAGGCAGCAGCAGATGGCAGGTGGGAGTGTGCTAAGGGATCCTGGCGGGCAGAAAAATGGCCTTCTGGACATGAGCATGGTCTTCCGTGTGTTGTCGCGTGGCCAGCTTGATACGGAGTGATTTGGCACGTGAAAAAACTGCACGTCAGTGTGTAATTCGAGGAAAGGCCCTTAGCGCGTAAGCGCGTCTGTGACGTTACGCACGCGGGCATTTCCCTTGTGACGGGTGCATATTGATTCAGCACGTGAAAAAACAGCACGTCCGCGTGTTAATGCGTGTAATCCGAGGAAAGGGCCTAAGCGCGTAAGTGATGTGACACGCACAGACGTTTCCCTCTGCACGGGTTAAAGGTTACCGGGGCCAGCAGTTCACTGTACGTGACTTTCATGGAGACCGACGTGTGTTGCTACTTCGTGTGGTTTCGCGCACCATCACAACTTCACAGCGGATCAAGGACGTATCTCTTCTTTTGGTGGGGGTATTGGCTATGTGTGTTTTTCATTATCACGCTAGTCTGACGGCAAGTCGCGCACGCTATTTTTCCCACTGCGGGTGCCCCTGTGTATCGCATACCCATTTTCGAGGTCATAGTAGCCTGCGTGTCCCAGGCGTACGTGTTTTTCGTGTCCCTGGGTGCCACCGCGTACTGCGGGAGGTTAATTCCACACACGTGGTCTACCGGGGGTTGCGTGCATGGTTCTACTGCAGTTTTGGGGTGCCTGAGCGTTGCGTGACCCGTCACTTCATCACCGGGGTCACATACAGCCTTGCAGGTGCAGGGGTGCTTTTAACATCTTGTATCCCACCCCCTCCAACCCAATTGCCCAGGACATTTATCGTGTACACCTCCCATTGGCGCTACTACATCTGTGCCGGCACTACTCCATCTGTGCCATGGCTGGTAGGCCACGAAACGTGAGGGACGCCTCAGCTGGGCGTACTCCACGTGGCGGATGTGGCCGGGGTGACCAGGGAGTAGGGGGACTCCAGGGTGTCCAGGGTGGCTGCAGAGGGGGAAGAGGCAGGGGTGGTCCAGCTCGCACGATGTTGTGCCAGGTGTTGGTGCAGTCATGCCACCACCCCCTGCGGCTCTGGGAGATGCAGTTCTTGCATCTGGCACTGGCACCTATGTGACCCAGCAGTCTGTTTCATTGACTGTCACGGGCCCAAAGGTAGTGGTAGCTGCAGGTGCAGCTGTGGACACCACCACCCAGGCTCAAGGTCTGCCAGCGCAGGCTGCGTTGGCACTTGAAGAGTCCATGGAAGATTTCCAGAAGGTCAGGAGGCACACCGTAGGTGCACGCAGGGATGCCCTGACCGAGGCACATGTCCCTGGGGCAGTAATGTCATCTGCTGCCCCGACCAGCCGGGTGTTGGCAAGTGCAGGGGCAGATGCAGCCAACAACACCCCGGTTGTGAATCTACCAACCAGAACAGTCGCGGTCAATGACCCTGGCACAGCGGATGTTGCTGTGCAGGGTCCATTCCAGGGCACCCAGCAGCCACTGTCGCAAGTCAGGCCTTCGGTCCTACTTCCACCTGCCACTCCCTTGGTTCAATCCACCGGTGCCACTGGCCATACTGATCAGGGCGGCATTTACCAGCCAGGGTCCGTACCTGCGTCCAAGAGGAGGAAGGTTGCACCTGCAGCACAGGCTGTGACCCCAGACACAGCCACTACCTCCAGCACATCAAGGAAGAGGCCTTTCTGTCTGCAGGAACTGGACTCCCTTGTGCACTACGTGCGGGACCACACCTGTGAGATGCTAGTGGGGTCAAATTGTCAAACTACGGCTGCCCATCGGAATACCCACTGGAAGCATGTTGCGGATAATGTGAGTGCATTCGGCCATGAGGTGCTCACAGCTGCAGAGTGCAAGAAGCATTGGGATGATCTCAAACGCAGCACTAAGGTGAAGTGTGCCTCTAATTACAACATGACTCTGGTGAATGACAGTGGGCCACCACCTGAGGAGGATGACCTCACTACGCACGAGTCAGTCGTTGCAGAATTCATACCGGCAGAATTGGTCGAAGGAGGGGGAGAGATGCAGGACTTTGATGCCTCGTCCAGTGAGTGTTGTTGCATGTTTGTCGAGGCCATGTGTGTTTTACTTGTTTGATGTGTTGTGCATGACTGCCACTACATGTCATGTGTACATGGTTCTCATGTGCAAGTCATACAATGCTTCACTGATGCATGCATGCTGTGCAGGATGGTGGACATGTAGAGCAGACGGGGACTGTCCTCATCACCACACTTGCACCCTACTCACATGCTACTCACCCGGATGCCCCTCCGGTCCATGTTCCAGCTCACTGGCCCTTCTGCATGTAGCCAGGGGTGTCTGTCCTCTCAGCACTGGGACTATGTCATTGCATGACTGACGTGCATGTGTCCTCTGCCTGCATGCGGGTACTCCATGTAGGCATGCTCTCTTGCCCCTCCGACCCCCCTGCACCCCAATTTCACCATTGCACTGGTGTGCATCATTTAGGCGTACTGCAATGGCCTGTTCAAGCCTCCTGTGTACATGCTAACTTCCACCAGCCAACCTGCCAGACACATGCAGTGGGGTACATCCTCTGTCCTTCATGCAGGGTGTCTCACTTGGACTGTGCAGATGGCAGATGCTCCGCAGGGACATGAGTGCCCATTCATGCTCCATGTGCCTTCCATGTATGCCCCTATGTGTCCTTGACTGGATGAGCATTGTAGTACATGCCCAGGATAACCTACATTTCATGGCATTTCATCAGCCATCCCATGCCCACTCTGGCTCAGTCCTGCATCACACACATGTTTAGGGTGTCACAGTCTGTGTGGGGCACAGGCCTACCCCTGTTTCAGGCCCACTGACTCTGTCCAACTGGTGTAGTGGCTTCTGCACACATGGGTGTACTACTGAGGGTTCATCATGTGTCCTGCTTACTGTCCCATCATCATCTGCTGTGTTGTCAGTTGACTCAGATGATGCAATTGATGCTACACTGTCTGCCAATACACAGGTCTCTGGTCACCCTTTCGCTACCATGCAAGGTATCCCTGCATTTTCACTTAGGGGGGGTGTTTGCTTGTAGCATGCAACCCATTGCATGCACATTGCACGTGATGCCTGAACTTGCCCTTGCACTGCCTTCACTTTTTTTGATACACATCATGATGTACTTGTTCATGTAGATAGTGGGTAACGTACACATGTTCTGCACTGCATCAACCCACTTCTGAGCCGTGTTACACCGTTCTACATGCCTACTCACTGATGCAATGTTAAAGTGACCTGGCATGCATGGCAGGTTCTCATTTGTGTGTGACATGTCTGCTTCATGTGTTGGCTATCTGTGTGATGTCAGTGCGTGTGTGATGTGCTTCTGACATGTGTACTAATGTTATTTTTTCTCCACTTTTCAGATGATGACGCAATGGAGCCAGAGGATGGTGTTGTCATGCCAGGCACAGGGTTGTTATCACAACAGCAACTCGGCACAAGTGGGGGTCGTGGGGTGGTAGGCCACGAGAACCCACATGTGCTATAGACCATCTTGTCTATGGCTGGCAATGAGTCCAGCCCAGATGACCACTCTGAAGTCCATGTCGAGTTGGATGTGCATCGGGTCCATTTGTCAGGGGTGAGTGATTCTGATGTGGACGCTCCTCTGTCCGCGACACCTGCACTGAGGGGCCAGACGGTGGTGGGACCTCCGCCTGTGGTGGATCGGGACGCAGGGTAACCCTCCACACCAGTCGCTGATGTGCCTGGGCCATCACGTCGACGGGGGAATGTAGTCCTGCAGCCGCCGGTGGTGCCAACTCAACAAGGACAACCGGTCCTTGCGCCCCGCAGGTGTCAAGCTCAGCAACGCAGTGGCCACGCGCCACTGAAGTATACTGAGTGGGAGCAAGACATAGCTGCCAATTCAGAATGGCAGGGGGCAGCAATTGATAACATCGCTGTGAGCATGGAACGTGTGGCCCAATCCGTGCTCCCCCCTACTAGGCAGGTGCTTCTCCAGCAGCAGGCGGCACAGTCCACGGCCCGCTCGCTCAGGCTGTGCATGGCATCCTCAGACAGGGCACGCCAGGCTGAAATGGTGTCTTTGTGTCGAACAATTGCTGCTCATGCAGAGGCACACATGGAGGCCATGAGGGTTGAGTATGAATCCTTCAGATCCACTCTGGGTGTGCTCATGATGTCCCAGAGGGAGCGTGCAGAGGAGAGGTTTGCGCAGCTTGAGCGTACCATCTCGGCTGAGCTACGTGCTTGCCAGGAGGTGCATCAGTTGTCCAGCCAGGCCTTGCAGGAAGAACTCTGTGTTACCTTGCAAGAGGAAGCACGCGTATCATGGGAGGTCCTGCATGTCATCGCTGCACAGAACCAGGCTCACCCGACTGGCAGACTTGCTGCCGACAAGGGGCAAGCTGTGCCTAGGCATGGTCAGGCTCCTGTGCCACGTCCACCAGAGGCTGACTCGGATGACGAGATATCTCCCACACAGGTCGTGGTGTGCAGGCGTTGAGCCCATGGAGGTTTGTTTTTTTGTCTCAACATCATCACATGTGGGTGTTGAGATGCACCCTGTACCCCCCCCTCCTGGGTGAAGCACCCCCACACCCCCTCTCGTATGTGGCCATTTTTGATTTTTGATTTTAGTTTAGTTAGTAAATATTGTTTTTGATGGTTAGTTTAATTAGGTTGTATAGGTTTTTCATAGTTAGTTTAATTAGTTAATATAGTTTAATATTGTTTGTCTATTGTGCATTCATGTGACGGTGTGGTGCTTTGTGACTTTTGAAATCATCCACTGTCTGTTCCAGCTGGGCCCTTCAAGCTTGTCTCGTGTATGTGTTTGCAGCTTGGGGTCCTGACTCCTGACTCATAGGCCACTCCTGCTTCCCTTATCCATGGGCTCGCTAGGATGGTTCGGTGTAACAAAAATGTACACAAGGGCTTTGGACTTTTGTCATAACTGTGGCCTGTCTACTGCTGTACTACTTGTGTTAACACCCCTAGTGGGGATTGGTTGTGTTTTGTCCATGCCATGTCTGTAATCAATTTGGGTGAGTACGTGATTGATGTCTCCATTAATTGATGTGGATTGTGATGTATGTTCTTTTCTTGCCGGTATATGTGCTTGATGCCCTTCATGGTATAGACAGTAGACTGCACCCTTTGCCTGTCAAAGTCACACTGATGGTGGGAGGAGTTTGGATGTAGGTCTGTAACCTGGCCCATTGACAACCAGCATGAAGACACACACACAGGGAACTTTCCAGCATTATTAATATGTTTTAAGCCCTTTCTGCAGGAAAATGAGCCTCCACACTACCTTTGGCAGCAGACACAGGGACGAGTAAACCTGAAAACTGGCCACGTTCGGTGGTGCAGACGTGCGCATGTGTGCGCAAGCAGAAGCACAGGGCTTGTGCTCAGACATCCGACAGAAGCAGACGTGTTTCCAGGAGCTCCAAGCAAGGTGAGCAGCAAAAGGGGCTACACCACAGCCAACCTTCCACCAGGCCATTTGCACATGCATGCTAAGTAGCACCAGTGCTGGGGAGCTTTGCCAGGCTTTGTTGGAGAAGCGCACAGTACAGCTAACATGCGTTGAGGGCCAAATGCCAAGTAACTTTACAAGTTGTCAGGGGCACACGCAGGGGCCATCAAACATATCCTCGAGTAACCCCTGCTCCATTGAAGCAGAGTTATAAGGGCTGTAGCATTCCTAGCCAGTAACTGATACAGACCACAGAGACACCAAACGAGGCACAGACTTGTGTGCAGTGCATATCATTTGCATGTGCAAATTGCCACGTGCAGTGCATATCATTTCCATGTGTACATTGCCACATGCACTAGCTATTGAAATCCGTGGCTGCCAGAACACGACTTGTGCTGAAGTTGCACCTCGCTATACGCGTGAAGCATCTCACCCAGGGACCATTGTATAATGTGTGATTCTTGATGCATTGGTCTTCCATTTCCCGCGCACCCACATGCGCCTGCCTTACTGCATTGACAGTGTATGAACCATCAGGGGCGCAAGCTAACATATGGGTACACAGCAGCAGATAAGAGTGTTTGTTTGTGGAGACATCACTTACCTTGGGGCATGGATGGTGTTGTGTGTGTGTTGTAAACACACATTCAGATTAGTAACTCACACTCTCTTTGCAGCATTGAACTGCTTCTGTTACCGGACCTGAGAGTGCGCAGGCAGGAGGCCAGCACTCACCCCAGAGATAAGTCTCTCTTTGGCTTGCATTTGACTCATTTGGTACAATGTGCATGATGAACATGTTTTCTCTGATTGAGTATGTGTTATTGTCAATAGTTGCTTTTTGTATTTTGACTACTTTCCGTTGCCAATCCAACTCCCCTCTCCTGCCCCTCTTTCCGGTTATCCTGAATACCAATGCCTGTCCAAACAACATATCCCTGACCCTCCTTCCCCGCTGGGGTCTCAGAGGCCTGTGTAAGTTTGACCTCGCAGGTGCCCAGACCACAGAGGGAGTGGTTGGTTCATGCCACTCCTGCGCCTGGACACCACAGGTGTGAGACTACCCATCCTCATTGTATATTATGTATCGAAAATGGTACCCATCCTGTTGGACCATTGTTGTACTGTGCTACCTTGGTTGTTCCATCATTGTGCTAGGACGTGCTTTGACATTTTCTGCTACTTCAAGTCATCTACTGGAGACTCTTCCAGGGTTTTCTGGTGCCTACAGGATTTTTCCCTGGTTTGGGGGTTTGGCTCCTTGGAGTTCTCTGCAATCTGGTATTTTTACCAGTCAAGGTGGCCTCTGAGGGGGCTGGACCCTATTTACACGCAAGCTGGAACATGGAGACCAAGGGGTAGGGTGATCCTGTAGCCAGGTAGACTTGAAGGAAGAAGGCTACATACCCCAGACACAGTTGTTCAGAAGGTCATGGTGATGTGTAAATGAGGGAGGGACTTTTGTTGTTGGACAGTTGGCTTGGGCTACAGTGTTTTGGGCACTCTGACATTGTAATTGTGGGATACGATGTACATTATGTGTTCTGCTGGTCAATGCCTGTTCCTGTGTTGTCTTTACTTTTCAGGTGTCAGGGGGGTGTGGTTTGACATGCTGGGATGTACACATGGGCAATGTTCACATGTGATGTGTACAGGACACTGAGGGTCACTTGATTTCACATGCATATATTGAGTGCATGTCCCTACTGACGCACACAGTTGCACAATGATCCACCACACATACAACCACCCTTCCATGGCCACAGGTGCACACAGATTGCCTTCTCGGGCCCGCTGTGTCCCTGCAACGCATGATCTATTACCATTTGGGTATGCCGTAGATGCGTCATTTGGTTATTTATTAAATGTGTCCTTTTGATGTGATGCTGAAGGTGTATCTGCAACACAATGGCTGCTCACAGTGCTGTGTGCTGTGCAGTGTGTTGCAGGAGACACACACAGCACACGGGTTCGGGAGTAGGGATTTTGCCTTGCACAATGTGCTTGTGAACAGGCATTCAGTGTTGTGTTCATGCTATGACTGGTGGAAAGCATTTGTGTATGACTTTGTATGTGTGGGAGGTTGTCGGTCAGTCATTTCATCTGATTCCATGTCAGGCATCATTGTCTCGGGCCAGTTTCCATTTATGACATGTCACTTCATATCTTATTGGTCATGTGTTGGGCTATTGCAATTGCATGCCATGTCATGGTGTGGCAGACAAGGGTGATGTGGGTTTGGCGGGTTTGGGTGACATACCAGGGATTGTCATGGCCTGTTTTGCGGGGGGGGGGTGTAATACACACCTTGCTTGTGTTCCTTTTGGTCACACAGGATTGGTTATGTTTAAGTAGCTAGGGATGCACACAATGTAGCACTTCCGTGGCAACATTCTCAGGGTGGTAAAGTTGTGACAGTTGACTGTCTCTTTGTCATCATCGATTGTCACCTGGTATGTGCCAGGCCTGTGTGCACTCCACAGGGGTGGGAGTTTAGGTGAAAAATGCGGCCACAAGCTGGGTCCGGGCTGCCTCGCCACGTGCCCTTTCCCCTCCCATGGGCAGCGCCTGTGCGTGTGGTTGGGGATGTGGGGGCACCACCATGTCCACAGGTACGTCCCGCCTTGATGCAACATTGTGCAGGACACATGCTGCCACAATGATCCTGCGCACTACTGGGGGTGCATATAGTAGCTGGCTACCAGAGCGATCAAGGGACCGGAAGCGTGACTTGAGCACTCCGAATGTGCGCTCCACTATGCACCTGATTGCAATACGGGCAGCATTGTATCTTACCTGGGGTGGTGTGGTTGGGTTCTGGATTGGCATCATCATGTGGTTGCTCAGAGGGTAGGCACTGTCCCCTGGGGAGGTGATAATGGTTGTGATTATTGGGGTTTGTGTATTTGTCTGTGTGTGACATGCATGCATGTGCACAGGCATTTGTACTCACCTAGGAGCCATGTGTCCCCATGCTGCCCAGCTTCCAGGGCCCGGCTCAGTGCGGACATTCTGTATATGAAACTGTCATGGGTAGAGCCAGGGTAGTTTGCATAGATAAAGGTGATGATTCCCTTTGCATCGCATACAACCTGCACGTTGATGGAATGCCAGTCCTTGCGGTTTTGATAGATGTGCTCAGTGGCCCTAGGTGGACGTAGGGCCACATGGGTGCAATCTATGGCACCGAGCACTTTGGGGAAGTGTGCCACCCTGTAAAAGTCCTGGACCACGGCCTGCCTTTCTGCGGGTGTTCTGGGCATGTATATCTGCCTGCAGACTGAAGGGCATGCAGTCATGATTGCCAACACCTGCTGTAGGCAGCATGACTACGTGGCCTGTGAGACCCCCACTATGGCAGTTGTCCTCTGAAATGACCCAGTGGCCAACAAATGCAGGACATTGAGCACCTTCTCCAAGGGGCTCAATGCTTGGGAGCACAGGGCGGGGGGTGTAAGGTCATCTTCCCACTCCCTGACCAGGATTAGGATGATACGAGGTGGAAACCTATACCTGCCATAGTATTGCATTCTTAGTGAGGGACTGTTTGTGATGACACCTGCTGCGGTACCTACGCGCCCCGTTAAATTAAAAGGGTTTGTCCATGAAAGTTGAGGTGGTGTTAAAGATCTTGCGTCGCACCAGGTTTAGCTACTACGGAGACTTAGAGTCCCTCCACTCCGTTTGTGACAATATATAATGGTTGTGTTGAGCTATCCCTTGGTAGTGCGCCGAGAAATAATGGAATGGCAAGTAGTGATGATTAATAAATTCCTTTTATTTTTGTGATGTTAGAGCCTTTGTGGATGACACGTGTTTCGGCAGAGCTGCCTTTTTCGAATCCAGGCTATATAGATAGCTCATAGGTCACTGCACAATGCATAAAGGTGCTGAAGTTCACAGGGATGAATCCCTCCTGGTACAAAGAAGTCCTCCGTATGTACGAGTGTCCTGTACCTTTATGCATTATACAGTGACCTATGAGCTATCTATATAGCCTGGATTCGAAAAAGGCAGCTCTGCCGAAACACGTGTCATCCACAAAGGCTCTAACATCACAAAAATAAAAGGAATTTATTAATCATCACTACTTGCCATTCCATTATTTCTCGGCGCTCTACCAAGGGATAGCTCAACACAACCATTATATATACCTGCCATAGACCTGGTCAACAGGCATCCCAAAAAGGCTAGTCCGGGGAAAAAAAATGCGGGCCCTGGCTATTCTCCTCCTCCTGCGGTGTCCCACGATCAGTGCTGCGACAAATGGGGCATTTATTGTAGCTGTATATATGTGTTTGTTGTTTGCATGCACTTTTATACTGTGCACGGGGAAGCTTCCGCCTGCCTTCGTGTGGCGGACGTGATGACGCCTATGCGTGTCTTTTAGCATGCACGGGTTTACCGTATTCGATTCCATGAATACGTGTTGTTTGCATGCGTGTGGGCGTTCCGTGTATTTCCCTGCAGTACTTCCCCAGTTATGCCTTCTTTTTCACGAGTTGTTCCCCATTCTGTGTGTTACGCTCTGTGTCCTCTCCCCATTTTTGGTGTGTGCGCCAACGTTGTGCGCTTTCCCTGTGCGCGTAGCACACAGCATTCGGGATGTTGCAATGATGTGTGCACCTGTGTGCGCCACGCATGGGTTTGGCGCACACCCCGAGGAAAACACGCGCATGGACATCCATGTATCGCACGCGTGCGCCTGTATTTTCACGCTTGCGCCAGCTTGCGCCAAGATTTTCAGCGCACATTTGTTCCATGAATCGGCCCCCAAGTGTATGAAACTCACTTGGTTTCTTAAGGCTGTGTTATTGCATGTTAGGAGATAGAAGAAATAATGATATACTTATTTTGCAATTTTTATAAGGTAAATGGCAGAACCTGTATAGAAAAGCATAAAATGTATGCATTTGTGAAGGTGTGGGTAATAAAGCAGAAGGATGTGATGTGGTGTTATTTCAGCTGGGAGCTTTTCAATGATAGTGCCTATCTGTGTGAGTGTATAGAGATACATGAACCTATCCTGACTGTGTGTAATTTTATAATACACTACTAAGTGTTTTTCTACAATTATACTGTTATTTATCCCATCTTTTAATATTATAATTTTTTAGATAGTTGTTTGTGTAAAAAAAGAATTTAGATAGCAGACAGGTATGGAATTGACAGTTGATTATAGCAGATGGGAAAAATAATAGTAAGTTCATTTTATAGGTTATACAGGTTAAGTGGCAGTTACTCTGTTTATATGCATTTATAAGAGCTGTACATGTACTGTGCAGAAAATATGCATACCTGTAGTTTGTATTCATGCATGTGGATATGCATGAAGCTGCAAGTAGAAACCTTGGAGACTTGTACAGTAGTTTTTGTAGTAGGTGCTTCCCAATGACATCAGCCTTGTACTCAGAGTGATCAACAGTACATTTGAAGTGCTGAACTCTGATGATGGAGTTAGATGTAGAGGTCTTGGATGTGATTGGTGGATGGTTGTGTGACTGCTTAGCTGTATCCAATGAGGGAATGGCACAGAGAGTGAAGTGTAAAGGGTATAAGGACTGTCGAAGAGTTACACGCTCCACGGACATCGCGGCTGTCCTCGGAGAGGGCGTGCTACATCCAGGGTTTTCCAGAAAATCCAGCATGTAAAGGGGACTGTAGGGATTAGCCAATCAGGTGTTGAGGTTATGGATTTGTGTTGAAAGAGGCTGCGTGTAGTGAAGATGGCAGAGGTGGAGAAAGTCAGGGTGTTGGTGGTTGGAGATATGTTTGTGCATGGTTTACAGCAGTATGCTCAATGCAGGCATGTGGCAAACAATTTTGATATTAAAGGAGTGGAGGTGGCGTGGAGCACTGTGCCTGATTGCAATGTACAGGGAATTGTACAAGTTTGTGGAGATATGGGCGGGATGAACAGTCCCCATGTGGTAGTTTTGCACTGTGGTGCTTTCCATTTGGGCTATGTCAATGCCCCTAGTTTGTTGGCAGATTTGGAAAACTTGGTTCAAGCAGTAATGAACATCCTTCCAAATCCCAAAGTTATTTTTTCTGTATTAGTACCTAGGGCAATATGGGACAATAGTTCTGTTTTTTGTCCTCAGCAAAACATTGCTAGGTGTGCAATCAACCGAGAGATGTGTGGTTTCATGCTTAGAACTGGTATGTTCTTCTGTAATAATGAGAATATTGATTCCAGTAATGCTGTTCATTTTAAAGAAGATGGCATTTGTTTATCTTTTATAGGAAATGCCATGCTGTTTTGGAATGTAAGGGTTGCTTTGGAGAGGGTTATGTGTAGATTTTAGGAGTAAAGTAAGAAAATAAAATACTAAATAACAGGTGACTGTCAAGCATCTGCAAAAAAAACAAAAAAAACAGCGCTTTTCAGAGCCAAACTCAAAGGGGAAATGGGGCACACTATTTACATTTTAATTCACCACGCTCAGATTTTGGATATGTCCGCGGACATGGCGGTAGTCCGCGGACACTGCGTATTACATACATGGATTTTGGGGTGGAGAGGCATGCAAATGAGAAAGAAAAGAGCAAGGGATTGGTCAATAAAGTTTACTGGGTGTGTTGTGTAAGGAGAGAGTTTGTCAGGAAGTCTTTTTCCTGAGAGAAGAACAGATAGCTATGGCTGTGTGTTTTAGAAAAAAGATTATCTGGATTTTGGGAGACTCATGGATACATTGGTTGGGGGTACATGCAGAACGCTGTGAAGTAGCTGCAGATCTTGGATTCCCTCATGTGGAAGTGCACTGGCATGCAGTGCATGGAATGAAGTGGCTGGATTTGGTACCTCTCTGTGCTACTTTGGAGACACAGCATCATCCAGACATAATTATAATTCATTGTGGAGGGAACAGTTTAGGACATGTGTCTGGAATTTCTTTGCAATTTGCAATGAAAGAAGGACTTGGGAAGGTCATGGACATGTTTCCAAATTCCCAAGTAATTTTTTCTCGTATTGCGCAGAGACTAATTTGGCTGCGTTCTTCTTCATTTGGTCCGCAAAAGTAGAAAGCGAGGCGCAATGTCAATAAGGCTGTTTGTGCCTTTTTAAGAGATGTTGGCATGTCCTCTTTTCGCAATGAAAATATTATATTTCGCAGAACATACATTTTTCGCAGAGATGGAGTCCATCTTACTTATGCTGGCAATCAGATTTTTCTGAGAAATGTACAAAATGCATTGCAGTCTTTTTTGGAATTACAGCCATCCATTTTGCAGTAGGTGTTGACTATTTGAAGTTTTTCAAATACAAAAAAACACCACCAAAAGGCTCTTTTCAGAGCCTCCACTTCCTCCCATAGAAAAGTGCAATGGTTATGATAGGGCAGCACCCCAAAATGTTAGATTTCCGCTAACTTTCCGCGGACTTCTAAAAAATGCACAGGGCCCTGCACTATTTATTTGTCACTTCTATTTTCAAACTGTGAAAGGCGGCTCTGAAAAGAGCCTTTTTAGGGGGTTGGGGGGTTGTTGTTTTATATTTTCTTTGTTTTTTTACACACAACACACTAGGAAAGGAGGGGAAAGGAGGGTAAGGAAGGACACCAACCACGGGGATAAGAAAGGGCAGGTGGAGAGAGGAAGATGTAGGGTGGGCCTTATTTAGGTAGGTAGCAGCACTCCGAAGATTCTCCCCCTTGCAGAGTACTGCATCGCAGTACATACACAATATTGTGACCCTCGAAAGGTAAGGGTCAACAGCATCATGGATGGCCTGTGAGGCCGCTGGAGGGATGTGCTGTCCCATAGGAGTGTCTCTTGTGGTGACAGGAGTGGAAATGGAGGATGTTGTAGAGGAACTCAACCTACTACGTTTATCACAAGGTACAACCTTGCGAATAGCCCCACCGTGAAATGACCTTAGGTGTCGCTTCATTGATGTTGTACCAAAGCTGTATGAACCAGGCCTCCCACGACTCAGCACCATTTTACACTGGTTGCAGGTGACCTTGTTTGCACATGCTTTTGGCACTCCACCATGAATGGTAAACAAACGCCACACCCAAGACTCACAGCGAGTGCTGGTAGTAGGGACTTCCACTACCTCATCCTCTTCATCCTCTTCATCCGACTCCTCTACATCCTCACGCCTGTTCCCCTCTGCAGGCCCTTGGGGAGGTGGTGGTGGTGGAGGGGGCTGGGGGTGATGCAGAGGCAGAAGTATCACCAGCTGGAGCAGCAGCAACCATAGATGCCATCAGGTTTGATGATAGAAAGCAGAAAAAGCAGCAAGAGCAGCAAAAGCTGAAAAAGACAATGCTCAGTCAGATAGCCAGAAGCACAATGAGGATGAGCTCTGGGGTGTGGCCTTTTATAGGGGTGCTGGTGCGCACTCCGCGAACAGAGGTGCTGTCTGCGGACAGATCGAACACCCCAAAAAGGCTCAAAAAGTTCCAAAAAATATGTAGAACGCCAGGGAAATTGTCTGGGACATGTGCAATGGTGAATTTTTACTGTAAAATAGTTTGGATTGTCCAAAAAAGTACTTTTAAAATGTTCGGGGACCTGGACAGTGTCTGCAAATCAGGACACATGCTCAGCATGGGTGCGGTCACATGATGACGTCGCGAACATGTCCGCGAATGGGACGGGTGTCCGCAGGACACCAAATGCACAGGAACGGTCGTGCGCCTGCGCGCGGGTGTTCTACAGACAGTTTTCGGATTCTCAAAATAATTAAATGTGCGACACACGTGAGACGGACAGTTACGGACAGGCGCGCTGTTTGTAGGACTTATGGGTGTGGTGCGCATGTGCATAGATGTTCTACGGACACTACGGACAGGTATAGTGTCCTTAGGACACCTCCATTTTAGTTCATTGTGGACATTCCGGATACCGAATGTGTTCTAAGAACAGTTCCATCTTGCTTGCGGACAATACGGACAGGTATAGTGTCCTTAAGACACCTCCATTTTGGTTAATTGCGGACATTCCGGACACCGAGTGTGTTCTAAGGACAGATCCATCTTGCTTGCGGACAGTACGGACAGGTATAGTGACCTTAGGACACCCCCATTTTGGTTAATTGCAGACATTCCGGACACCGAGTGTGTTCTAAGGACAGTTCCATCTTGCTTGTGGACAGTACGGACAGGTATAATGTCCTTGGGACACCCCCATTTTGGTTAATTGCAGACATCCCAGACACCCACGCTGTCCAGACACAAAGGACTGAATTAAAACACAATAATTTTTTTTATTATATTTTATTATATACAGATATACAATTTATGAAAGAGAGGGGGAAGCAGAAACTGACACAAATACAGGGGAATTAGGGGTTTGGAGAGGATGGATGGGAGGGGATGAAGGGATGGAAGTCTCATCATAATGTTTTTCTTGGTGGTGAGGGTTTGCGGATAGTTGATTGGGACATGGAGAGGGGGAACAGGTACATGTGGGACAATAATATTAAAGGTTTTCTTTTATGTGTTCCTCCACAAAATGTTTTAAAAGATTGAAATGTTCCATAAGCATATCCATTTTTTGTTTAATGCGCTGCAGAGTATTTTGTAATGTCTCTTTTGCTATATTATTTTCAATGTGTGTATGGTCTGTTAAAATATATATATATATATATGTTAAGTACACATAAAGTAATGATTATTAATTTGCTTATATAGAGAAGTAACTACCATTAGTATCACTGTCTTCAGCCATTTCCTCACCTGGGAAATGGTCTTCAAGCCATTCCAAAGTACTGGACATTTCTGTGTAAAAAACAAATATTACTTTTAGTGTATCTAATACAGAAAGTTTAGAAATATATAAGAAAAATTAAGTTTACTTACTAGTTTCTGGTAATTTTTGTTGTTACTGTTGTGTAGGTCTGCTCTTGCTGTGCAGTTTCTGTGAGGTAATTATGTTGGAGGCATATCTTTTTTGTTTTGGTATATTCCATTTTAGTACATATGCTATTTAAATGGACGGTTGATGTGTTACATATATAGGTTCCACTTCTTATTTATTATTACATATAATGTGTTTATGTGCTGATTTTTGAACTTGTTCAGTGTTTACATGGAATGATAGAACAATTTAAGATACCCCTGAGTTTTTGGGTAGTGGTGATGTTGTCCGTGTCCGTCCGCGGATATTCGCACAGTCCGCGGACATCAAAATCACTAGCTGGGCATTCAGTATGTTCTATGTTACATGTATATAAAGTAAGGGAATCCTTGTAAACATGTATCACATTAACACTATGAATATGTATATTCATTAAAAAAACTTTGATAAAGGGAGGTTATGGTTAATTTGCGCTATTAAAAACCTATGAAATTCAGTAAAAAAAAAGTTGTTAAAGGGACGTTACGGTTCAAAGTAAAACCGAAAAACCCATTAAATTCTCTAGTCATGGTAAGCTAAGCAACCATAACTCCTGCCACCAACGTGTATTGCTAAGACTAACACCCAGGACATCAAAGATGACATCACAAATGTCATTGATGACACACTGATGACATCACCTGTCTGGCTCCCTCTTTTTTCCTTTAGTGACATATCTTAGCCAGTAATACTTAGGAACAAAGAAATCAAAAAGTACTATATTTGTAGACTTAGGGCCTCATTACACCGTAGGCGGTAAAAATCGGAATTTTACGGCATGGCGCCATTAGCGTGTCCGTCCTCGCAAGAGGCCGCTAATAGCGTCCCATCACGAGTACGCGGACACGAGCATAGCGCCATGCGGTAAATGACCGTTCCGCCCTGCCGCTAAATACCCCAAAAAGCCCCTTACCGGCGCCCGCAAAACCGCCGATAGCGCCTCCGCCCTCCCGCTACCCGTAAATAGCGGACACCGCCATTACCGCACACCGTTAAAAAGCGGAACCGGAAATTACGTCGTCGCACAGGAACGGGAAAGAGCACAGCGGCCATCTTCAAAAACACAATCCATTGCCATCCTCTGCATCCAGGACATATATCCAGGCAACTCCGACCAGGAACCATACCGGGTAGCTCGAGGATGCCGAAGGCGCTTAAAAAAACTGCTGATCGCCAGCGCAAAGAAAAGTTCACTAATGAGGAACTAATGATGCTGACCACCACACTTGCTGGAAATGCAGGAGTAGTATTTGTGAACGATATGCGGCGGGAGGCCCTCCTTAAGAAGAAGGCCATCTGGGCCGAAGTCGCGCTAAAAGTCAGTGCGGTGGGCACCACCACCCGGAGTGTCAGGGAATGCCGCAAAAGGTGGGACGACCTCCGGGTGCGTGTGCGCAACATTTTATCTGTGAACCGCAACATGGCAATGGCCACAGGAGGTGGCGCAGAGTCCCCCTTGAAGATGAAGGAGTGGGAGGAGATATGTGCCTCCACAATAGGAGTCGAGTCGATAGAGGGGGTCGGCGATATGGAGCATGGCGTGGCCGTTTCATCGGATGGAGGTGAGTGTATGCACCCAAAAATGCGCAGTGAAGGGTGAGGGGTCCCACAATCATGTGTCCATATGAATGCCGGGGATCCAGCCACAAACAGACATGCATGCATCATCACATACCCACCAACACAGGGCCAATCATGCATGAGCCAGCCAACATCCCCATTCCATGCCTCCACAATGATGACCCCAAAATGCATCAAACTGCATGACGTATACATCTGCCATAATGCAGGTAGACCCATAGATGATGATTTAACCTTCTTATCACCCCTGCAGGATCACACATGGAAAATGAGGAGCCACGCACGTCAGCACCCACTCCCACACCCATGAAAAAAGCCAGGAGGGATGCCACCGGGGACCACGCAACATCCTCTAGGGGACCCAAGAGTAGTGACCGGGACAAAGGCAGCAGGAGCAGCAGTGCCACGCAGCCAGAGGCCATGCCTGTCGCTGTTGTGGTAACCACGGGAGTGTGTCTCCCATCAATTGAAGGCAGCATGGAGGGAGTGCACTCTGCTGCCACCAGCTCTACGGGTGAGGCAGCAGCCACTGGGCCACTTTCCGATGCGGAGGAAGCACCAGTGAATGAGGATCTGAGTCAGAGCCCCATCCCCACACGCCACTTACTCGCATCCCCAATGTTTTCACCAGGTCCGTTCAGCCAAGGCGGATCGCCCGCCCACACACATGATGTGTCATGGAGCCCCCTGGAACCTACGCCTGATGCCAGTGCTATTGATCCAGGCGCATCAGCCATTCCACCGGCAGACAACGAGGAACTTGACCTATCAGCCATCTACCAGAGGCAGACCGAAATGGCTGGTCTGGTAGGTCAACATGTGGCAGAGACAGGGCACCTGAGGGAGGACATTGGTGCATTCGTACGCCAGACGAGGGAGGCCATGGAGGCATGCACCAACCGCATGTGCAATGAGATGGGGCAACTCAGGCAGGCCATGATCCGCATTGCGGAGGCGATTGAGCGCAGATGTCCACTCCCTACCCAGGAGGAAACAGGCCCAGCCTCCTCTGGGAGTTCGCGGCAGACATGCCCCCTACGCCGCTCTATGCGCAACCTCAGGCGCACACCATCGCAAACACCCGATGAAGGAGCGAACAAATAGGGCCAACAAGGGATATCGGACACATATGGGGAAGGACATGTTCACGCCTTGGAACTCACGTGGGAGTGTTGTGGGGGGACGGGGGAGGGTGTATTCGGGGGTGTTGTGGGAGGAGGGGGGGGGAGGGTGTTTGCACAGTTGGGGTTATGCACTTTCTGTACACGTTATGTTCAAAATACACTCTTCTGCAGTTGAAAAACAGGCATGGTCTCCATCATTGTGTATGTGTGATTTTCTTTGGGAGAGGGCCCTTTGTGGGCCTCAAGACGGCCACAAGGGCAACAATGCACGTCTCTCCATGCATGATATTCCACCTTTGTTCCTGATGCTATTCCTGATTCCGATGCTGGCACGGATCCTGTCCCGCCATGCCATCGCCTCTTGCATGTCCGGGCTGGGCATTTCGACAATACTCATCCACATCCACATCATGCTCATCTGGTGTTTGCATGGTGCCATGGGCACATTCTATCAGATGCACATTTAGTTGTGCCTTACACATACCATGGTCTTCTTCGCCTTGATTCCAGGGGTTTGTTGGCTGCCCTTGTGGTGTTTCTGGGTGCCCCGGTGGTGCTTGCTGCGCAGGTCTCGGCCTCCTCCTCCTACTCCTACTCCTACGTCTCTTCGGTGCTGCCTGTTGTTGTTGGTGCTGCACTGCAGTCATGTACGCAGGCCTATGTCATGCTGCTGGTGTTGGGACCATCTTGCTGTGGGAAGGGGTGTGGGAAGGGGTGTGGTGTGCTCTTTAGTGCTGGCTGTCTCCATTGACTCCACCTGTGCTGGTTGTGTCCACCTGGGGCAGATGGGCAGATGGGAACACTGCTCAGGACTCTTAACGTGTGGTTTTCGATGCTGTTATTAGCGCCATGCCGGTACATGCTTTTTGGGTCTTTGGGATGCTGGTATTGCCGTGTATGCAAGGGTTGTGATTGCGTGCTATTTGCGCCATGGCGCTGTTTACGGTGTGGGGGTCGCGTGCAAGCGGCCACGCCGCTATTGGTGGCGCCGTACTTTACGGGTCCACTAATAGCGGTGGGTCCGGGTCGTGATCGGCTTGGGAAAATACCGTTACCGGTATTTCGTTACCGGTAACGGTATTCCCTTACCACCTACCGTGTAATGAGGCCCTTATACTTCAAATATGTTCTTACAGTAATTCATTTGGGGTTCACTCACAGCATATGAAACATATACATAGGGAGAATACACACTTGAAAGATACCAATACTTCCTGTGTATGAAGACAATCAGTAAGGCTATCAACACTTTCTTATTGTTCTGCTGTTTTTTTTATTACTGTACTTTCTCTGGATATGCTCATATGTGTATTTGCATTACTATCTTTAGGGTGCAGTCACATCATGTGATAGGTATACATAGGGAAGTAGTAGGTTTGAAGCAGAGCAATCTTTTCTGTGCATAAAGATAATCAGGAAGGTTATGAACAATTTATGGTTCTACTGCTGCTTTTTTGCGTACTTCACTTTCCCTGTATATAATCATATTTGTATGTGTTGTTGTGTCTTTGTGTTTTCTATCTAATAATGAAATTATATAGGAAGTGGGTTTCATTAGCTACTTATTAAATGTTGCACAGTACACAAATCTCTAATAAGAAAGCATTTATCATTTCACTATTCAACATGGGAAGATTATGAATATTACATCTCCATATTGTATGCTGCACACAATGCTTATGTTTATACATGAGTAGATTTCTATACTGTAAAGAACTTCATAATAGAATGCTATTTATAGCAATGCATTGCTTAATGCAGTACATAGCTCATGATATTTATTCCAATGATCCTTGACACTTTTTTGTCAACATTATAATAAGAATCCCTTGTACAGACTTTTCATGAAAAGTACATGCACATGTGATGTCATCAGTGATGTCATCTATGACATTTGTGATGTCATCTTTGATGACCTGTGTGTTAGTCTTAGCAATGCACGTTGGTGGCACGAGTTATGGTTGCTTAGGTTACCATAACTAGAGAATTTCAGGGGTTTTTCGGTTTTACTTGGAACCATAACGTCCCTTTCACAAAGTCTTTTTACTGAATTTCATAGGTTTTTAGTAGCGCAACTTAACCATAATGTCCCTTTAACAACGTTTTTTTACTGAATATAAATATGAACACTCCAGCAAATATTGTCCTGCTTCTCCTCTGTGTGTGCATGGTGTGGGGACACATTTGGTTCTTTGGATGAACGGGTTACCTGTGTGTGTTTAACTTTACTGAATTGTTCATGGGAGATCAGCACAATAATTATCTTACCCTGAAGGGGCCCTGGAGGCTGTGCTGATACCGTCTTCTGTGGCGTGTCAGTCCCCTTTTGCTCTCCCGGTTCTGCCTCCTCTGATCTTCCCGGACTGATCTCAAGGAGAGTAGATCACTATCTTCACCTGTAAACTGGATATGTTGTGGCTGTGTGACCAGTGGAGAAGTGCTCTTTGCATTCAGCAATCTCAATGCCCGTTAGTGCCCCTTTGACACTGACCACACGCATTCACCATTGGTACAATTTTACCACTGACTTTAAGAGAATTCCTTTTCTCCACCCCTCTGTTTCCTCCATTTCTCTTCTGTTCTTGGTGATTGGAATTGTCAGGTGGTGTTTTAGAGATTGAGTCTCCTGCTTCCAAGTTTTGCACAGGCTTGATTTGTGGTAATCATATCCTTCGATCATCTGGTAGTTTGGTGAATTAGCTTGTCTTTCAACTGTCACATTTTGAACCCCTGGAAGTTGCTTACCTTAGTTCTCTGTCATATTTTGTATTTGTTTATGATTATGTCAGATCCATAGCCAAGATAACTCTTTAATCATGACCTAAATCCTGATCACAGTCGTAGGTTGTAGGTGATCGTTTAGGCAGAGCAAGATATTGTTCTTCCGTTTTCTTCTCTGGGTGCCCCTATAGAAGCCGGCATGTACCTCACTCTTTTGATGCCCTTCTGACCATGTTGATCTATTTGAAGCAATCAGTGATTGCTTGTACTTGTTCATCTTTGTTGCAGGCCCATCAATGGATGTTGATGTATTTTGATGAACCTATCTGTCGAGGGTATTTAGCATTATGAAGGCCATTTCCTATTTAACAATATATTGTATTCTTTCTTCCTCTGTACAGGGCCTGTCATTCAGGAAGACTTCCTATGCAGAAGTGAGGGGTCTCTCTCCGAGGGGAATATGCAGTGTAGCTATGTGACTTCCAGAGTTATCGTTCAACATTACTAACCGGTCTTTGGACAATGTGTGTGTTTTTATGGTGGTCTATTTTAGATAAGTGTCTCATTGAAACTGTGCAGGAGAATTAGTCATAGTTGAGATTTAGTCTTAGTATCTTGTTTTATATTCGGTTAGTATAAGCTCTATAGCACAAAATTTAGCATAATCATTTGGACTCTGACTCCTCTATGTACTGCTTTAGGGAGCAGCGTGGAATATTTTTTACTTTAAGCAAAAATAAAAATAATGTTTAAATGGGGCAAGTGTGCAGATCTGTCTCTGTTCATGGACTTAACTGGTTAGGACATTGAGACAAAGAGCTATACTTGGTTTATTAAAATAAATTCACCATATAAGCATGCTTGAACTTCCCAAAATGAGACATGCAGCATCTATAACATGTTTAGGAGATTTTACCAGGTGTTTTTAACCTCACACTCTTAAACAAATACTTAGGCCAAGCTTGAGTCTAATGATGATTTGAGGTTGAATTTAGGACTTCAAACTGGCACTCAGATCTCCAAGTGGAGTTAAGTCTCAGGATGATAAAGGTCTCTTTTTCAGAAGTTCAATCATGCTTATATACTGCATTAATTTTAGTAAACCAAGTATGCACTCCAACTTCATTTATTTTATTTATTTATTTATTGTTTGCTTGTTAAGTGCTTTTACAGCAAGGAAAATAATGTTTCAAAGTGCCCACAGGGAGAGGGGAGGGAACAGAGGAATTAAATAAATTACAAAACACAATATTTAATAAGAGCAATGGAGGGGAAAAGGATGAAAGGACGAACCTACCATGCCTTGTAAGTATTCAGAATGTGCAAGTACAGCAAGAAAGATGGCAGAGGGCGTAAGTGCTGAGGAGTCCGAGCACAAGTGAGAGCCACACTTGAAGTGCTTGGGTTGATGAGTGCTACACGGCCTGGAGCCATGTTAGGTGTAAGTGCGTACCTCTAGGGCAGAGGGAGTGTCAAGGCATGAGCTGAGTTTAGACAGGAGCTGGGCCAATTGGGTGTGGAAGGTCAGGGACCCCGTGGATGCATACGGGTCCCGGACACCAATCGCAGCAACTGTGGGGTTAGCAGAGAGAAGAAGGGGAGGAGGTAAAGAGGAAAGTCTTGAGGAGCTTCCGGAATTTAAGTAAGTCCTGCTCAAGGTGCAGAGGCAGGAGGGGGGGGGCTGTTCCATAGGAGGGAGCCAGCTGAGGAAAGTGATTGACCACCCACCCTCTTTACACACAAAGAGGAACAAAGTGGTCTAGAGGGAGAGTATTTAGTGAGATAAAGTTGAAAATAGTGTGGTCCCTGAGCCCAGACAGCCTTGCGGATGATGCAGAAGGATTTGAATTTTATCCGTGCAGCAACCGGGAGCCAGTGAAGACTTTATAGGGTAGGAGAAATGCGGTCCTTGGGCTTGAGGCCAAGGATAAGTCTCGCTGCCTGATTCTGGATTGGCTGAAGGGATTGCAGAGTGGAAGAAGGCAGATTCAGGAGGAGGCTATTGCATAGTCAAGACTAGAGAGAACCAAGGCTTGGAGCCTCTGGGCGAAAGTGAGAAAATTGATAATTCCTTTGAGAAGGAAGAGTTGAAAGTGTGAGTTCTTGGCAATGTCCTAAGTGTGTGGGAGGAAGGAGAGAGAGGAGTCGAAGATGACTAAAATGTTTCTATCTTCAGAAGAAGGATCAGGGGGAGAGCCCAAGGAGGAAGCTCAGACTGAAGGGAAGAAGGAGGGAGCAGGGTACCCGATGGGAAGGATCTCAGTTTTACAGGTATTGAGACAGAGATTGTTGGAGGTGCACCAGGACTGGTGGCAGAAAGGCAGTCATGGAGGATGGAGGGTGCAAGAGGGTCAGAGGAAATTTGAAAAAGAGCTGTTTGTCTTCTGCGTACCACTGGAAGATGGAGGAGAAGGAGGAGATGAGGCATGTATGCTGAGCAAGGTAGATGTTAAAGAGCCAACTGGAGAGGATAGAACCCCGGGGGACACCACAGATGGAGTAGGAAGTAGGAGAGGAGCAGGTGCCCAGGATGACTTGGGAAGAGCGGTCAGTTAGGAAGGATGTCAGCCAGTCCAGTGCCCATTCCGAGATACGAGAGGTATCATGGAGCCTTTGTATGAGGATGGAATGGTTGATTGTGTCAAAGGCAGAGGAGAGATAGAGAAGGGCGAGGACAGCTGGGCAGTTGGAGACGAGGGATGCAAGCATCCTTCACAGGTGTTCAGGAGAGCAGTTTCCATGCCTCTTGAAGCTTGGAATCCAGATTGATGGTCATGGGGACCACAAACAAGTTTGGTGTGTGAGTTGAGTTGGGACAATGCAAGCTTCTCCAGTAGCTTCTCCAGGAAGGGGGCGATGGAGATAGGGTGGTCGTTGGCAGGGGAGGTTTGGTATGCTGAAGGTTTTTTCAGGAGTGCGCGCACAAGCCAGTGTTTAAGGGAGGAGGGGAAAGATCCAGTGACAAAAGAGTGATTGCAGAAATCAGTGAGTGTCAGTGCAAGAGAGCCAATGTTAGCCTTGATGGTCCTGGATGAGCAACGGGAAACATGTTTAGAAGAGACCGTCAATGAGCAGACAACTCTGGTAAACTCTTCAGGGAGGAGATGGAGAAAGGATGAGTGTGAGGGACTAAGGGAGGCAAAGCAGTGTGGGATTGTTTCGGAGGGTGGGTAGCCAAGGTGTTCATAATGTCCTGAGTTTTGGTGTTGAAGTGTGTGGCCAGTGCATTGCAGAGGGCCTGGGAAGGAGAAGGGGAGGAGGATACTGCAGAAGGGTTGGCTAGTTCCCTGCAGATCTTGAAAAGTTCAACCCTGTTGTTGGATGCATGTGGGCTCTTTTTTCCATGGATGTGTGGGCTACATTGACCCACTGAGCAGAATTTCTCCAAAACCAAGCTGCGCTTCAGCAGAAACAGCAAAATGGTTGTGCTGGTTCCAGTGAGCACCATGGCCTCAAAACTGCGTTTTGCAGTGACAAAAAGATGGCTGCACCATCTTGCCAAGTACATATTGGGCAGGATGGAACAAGGGGACACACTGAGGGAGTTTACCAGTGTGTTCTTACATGAACAAAAGAAATAGAGGGAAAAGGCAGCACTGCTTTGCTGGAAGCCCAAAGTCCCCATTAAAAAGGAACACTTTTCACCTTTAAAATGATGCTGCTCTGATGCTATTTCATTTGTTCTTCCTCAAACTACTGTATTGATAAGGCCCTGCCATGCCCATTCATATCCCCATTGTGCTTCAGCAAAACCAAGAATGACCCCTGAATGACAGACTCTGTCAAACCAAATCTGAGAAGAATCAACAAAGAAACTTAATTTACCCACACGGGAAGCGTGTTCATTTTTTGCAAAGTATCAAGGATCAGTAATTCAAAGAAACTCCAGCTATCTGGGTTATACCAATTTCAGTGCATCTGTACTTCAAATAAACTACTGCCACAAGAAAATGACTATGGTTGCAAAACAGTGCACATATGGGCTGTCTATTCAACAGGCTTGTTTTTTTGATTCAGGGCCAAATAAAAGAACATAAAGGTTTTAAACTGCCTTGGCTAGATTGGGCAATCTTCCAAAAACAGGTTATTCCGGTTGGCACAGCTAAGGTTTCCCCCATGAAAGGGATCCACCATAAACTCTCAGTCGATACTAACACCTCTGTGATAATTACTAGGTTGGACAGAATCTGGTCTGGGCTGAACCCTCTGACAATGAAACTCCCAGGACAAGGAAGTGTGAAGTGGGGAAGGGGCAATAAACCTTAAATCAGGCTGGGAAAACCCCCACCTTATTCTGGAGGAAATGACAGTTGGTGGCAGCTGAAGAAAAAAAAATGTCCAGTGACAGACAAAGGACTGCCATTTGCTTCCAAAGACTATTTATTAATAAAAATCTAAAGACTTTTATCTCTGCAGCAGGACTTGTGAAAATTTCGCAGTTTAAAAGTGATTTTGTGGTTTATAATTTGAGCATTGCAGAATTCGCTGACACCTTGGGAACAGAAATGGCAAAGAATTGGGGTTATAAGGAAAGTATCCATGATGCCATTGCAAATTGTAATACTTACCTCCCTTATAATAATCCACACATGTGACTAAAGTTATAGAAATTTAGGCTGAATCTTTCATACTCAAAATTACCAAACGTATTAGAAGGCCGAAAGAATGTCTCACAGATTTCAGAGTTGGAGTGGAATGGTCTGCATAAAATATGTAACCGGTTTATGTAAGTTGCTAAGAGACTTCAACTGTATAAATGTATCATTTGTGGCAAAATCCGATTTTAGCTAAAGTAACTGTGGGAGGTTTTTGAACATTGTAAAACACACATCATCAATCTCACATTCTGCCTTGAAATCCAACCAGTTGAGAGAGAGGCGGGGACTAGCACCTCTGACCAATCCAGTCAGTTAGAGGTGTGCTTAGGTAAGCCTGCCCAGCCATATATTTTGATGATGTCACTATGCATTATAAATAAGAGTCCCTGACAAGACTCTTGACAGACACTCTTCCTGAAGTTCATGCGCTGCTTTCCTGATCTGCTCCAGCCATATTGCTGATTCCAGCTACAAGGCCTAAGCATTGCTGATCCTATTCCCAGCAAGGCCATTGATCCAGAATCAACCCACTAATCTCCTATTAAAAAGGGGAATTCTGTGGCACCTTTTGCATCCTGAAATCAGACTGGCTTGCTGCCCACTACCTGCATGCCCACTGCAATCCTGCCATTCAGCTGTCCCTTGCCAGGAGAATTATCATCCAATGACTTGAATTTCCCAGCTGTTCGCCACCCGGTGACCAGACCTGGCCCAGCAATCTTTTGCCCAGCTGTCTTTTGCCAGGCATGCCAGCCGTGTGGTGACCAGACCCTGTTGGCTGTCTAAAAATCCCAAAATAGAAAGTGGACTATGAGTATAATCCCTACCCTTAGAAATACATAGCCTATCTTGTCTTGCCTTTGTCCTTATCCCACTCTCTAAGCAATCCTATCTTACTCCGATAACTTGCTGAAACTGTTAGAATTATCCTCGCATCCTGTCCTTAATTTTTAAGTGCTAGCGCCATCTCTTCAATTTTGTCTTGTGTCATCCTAAGCCATTAGTCATATTTTGAGTGATCGGACTGGTTTCCGCCGGGATTGGGTGCTGGGGTGACAGGGTAGAACTCGCAAATCAACCTTGGATCTTACTGTGTCCATCTTTGGTGGTCTAGTCTGAATACTCTAAAGTAAAACTGTTCTTGTCACAACTAATTTCCTTTCCTATTTCATGGCTTCATTTTATTCAAAGCGCACCTTTTTGTATCTTGCATAACTCATCCAGTTTCATAGCTAGAGACCTATTTTCACCTCTATATTGAACCGCACTCCAAATCAGAGTATTTCACCCGTTTTTATTAAAAACCGTTTGGGTAATTTAAAGCGGGAATTGAGAAAATTGCAAGTTTTCCCACGTGTCATTTGGCTGCAGCATGCTCTAAACTTTCCACTCATTTTCGAATTGCATGCCTTTTGCTGATCCATTGCCTTGTGATTGCCAGTGATATAACATACATGCTATTGTGATAAAACATATGTATATTATAATTTAACCATACATTAATTAATTATTTGCCATTTCCAAATGTTATTTTAGGCCTTTGTTAAGGGTGCTATCTTTTCTAAATCAAAAAGTGCTCCTATTCAATTGTTCTGTGTATATGTTCCAGGAGAAGGGTAACCAAGTGTCTTGATTCCATTTTCATTGTGATTATCACCCCATTGGTGATTGCTGCCCCAAATTAAAAATTGCATGATTTCTTTGGAATTTTAAAATAAATAAATAAATATTGCATTTCACAAACCAGCATGGTTCATGGTCCATTGTGACCCGGGGTACTTTAAAAAGGGGGTGTGATACGAGTTGTGTACCATCTCAAATTGAATCTGCTTAAAATAAGGAGAAAGGCATCTCGGTCGTGCGCTACATACTAGGCTGAGACCAAGGTGTGTGTTGCCAGATTGAAATCCTTAACAGATGGAGAATCTGTATTGCCGTTGGAGTAGACGGCAGGTCAGTTTGTCAGAGGATGAGGATGAGCATGAGGTTTGCCACTTCCATTCTGCCACCCTGTACTTTCGTTTCAAAGTCGTACCAGGTGTTAAGCTTAGAGGCAGGTTTCAGGCAGATTGATGGACAGGTAGAGGTTGCTAAGCACAGAGGCAGAGGTAGAATCTTAGGTTGGGGGTGAGGGGGGATGAAGGTGAAAGCAAAGGCAGCAGCTGACACTCGTTTCGTCCGGCAGATGTTAGTGAACAAGGTTGAGGGTGCTTTTTGGAGGGCGATCAGAGGGCCAAAGGGACCTAGGTGGCAGGAAAGGGCAGAATGGTCTGAACAGGAGAGAGAGGTGACTAGTGGGGGGAGAGAGAGAGGTCATGGTGTATGAGGCCGTCCAGAGTGTGTCCATCTGAATGGGTTGGGCCTGAAGAGAGAATGGAGAGGAAAAAAGAGGTGTAGAGGTCAGTGAAGAGAGTCAATGCAGAGCCAGGGTAGTCCAGTTGGATGTTGAAATCACCCAGGAGGAGGTTGGAGGTGGATGAAAGTAAGGAGCAACAGACATCAGCCCATTCAGATGGAATAGGGTGGTGAAACCTGGAGGTAGTAATGGTGGTAATGGTCAGGGTGAAGATGGGAGAGATGACCAACTTGCAAACCAGGCTTTCAAAGGAACATTAGAGTTGGGTGGGTAAGATGGAAGCAGGAGCCCACTCGGGGAAGATTAAGGCACTGTCACAGGTTTCCCCCCTTCTCACCTGTCTATGTTGTTTACTGGAGTTCTTTGAAGGAGTCTTCTTGCGCACAGTTCAGGTCTTTGTATAACCCTGTGCAAACGTCTTCGGGTTCCAGCTTGCGTTCAGCGTTCCAACTCCTGGAACGTTCAGAATGTCCGGGAAATCGTAGAAGTGATGAAGAGTGTACTTGGAGATGGGTACACGGAGGTCTGGGATACAAGAGTTAATAAAGAGGAAGGGAATGAATGAGGAAGGGAAAATAGGGGCCAGGAACCACGAATCAATGAAGTCAGCGAGAGCGAACTACGGCAGCACACGTATAGCCACTGCAAGCGGTAGCGTTGAGATGTGCGGGGCTGCGGGGGCAGGGCTTCTTTATAGAACGTGCTACGTCCGACGCGGAAGCTGGTAAACAACGTTCCGTGTTTGACGGCCATGTTGGGAGTACTGCTGAGTGCAAGCCCCGATGTGTCAGGGACCAGGAAGTCCAAAAGGGACGCGTCCGACGGTTCATGACAGCATGCCTCCTCCGAAGACCTGTCCCTCTGGGTTTGCCCGGGTATATGAGATGATACCTTCTGAGTAATCGAGGGGCATTTAGGTTTGAGATTGGTTCCCAGGTGCGTTCACTAGGAGGGTACCCTTTCCACTCAACCAGGTATTGTAGCTGACCAGCTGACCACGTTTGTACCTGGAGTCACATATTCTGGACACTTCGTATTCCAGCTGGTCATTGATAATTACAGGGTTAGGCCTAAGGGCAGTCTGGGAGGACTGTATGTATGGTTTCATTAGGGACGTGTGAAACACTGGATGGATCCTCTTCCAAGAATCTGGTAGTTTGAGTCGGAAGGCCACTGGGTTTATGATTCCCTTTATGGAAAAGGGGCCATAGTACCGGGGAGCCAACTTATTCGGTCGTAAATGTCGAGGGAGTAGTTTCGAGGATAGCCAGACCTTATCACCCACTGCATAGGAAGGTCCCGGTCTTCTTTTGGAGTCCGCATAATGCTTGGTGTGAGTTTGGGCCCTTTCTAAGTGTTCTTTGGCTTCCTTGTGTACATTGATGAGAGTTTTGATCCAGGAGTCGACTGTAGGTACTGGTGTAGGATGTGGGAGAATGGAAGGCAGAACCAAAGGGTGAAATCCTTGGCTGCAAAAAAAAGGGCTGGTCTTGACAGCCGAGTGATCCGAATTGTTGTAGGCGAATTCAGCCACAGGTATTAAGAGTGACCAATTGTCCTGTACCTTGGTAGTGAAGCAACAAAGATATTGCTCTAGGGTTTGGTTCACACGTTCAGTAGCTCCGTTAGTCTGTGGATGATAACCTGAGGAGAGGGCGCGTTGGATCCCTAGTATTCGGCATAAGTGTTTCCAAAACTGAGAAATGTATTGAGGTTCTCTATCTGATATGATCTTGGAAGGGAGTCCATGAAGTCGGAATATGTGTTCCAGGAAGATTCCAGCAAGTTCTGATGAAGATGGTAGTTTATAGAATGGTGTAAAATGAGCCATACAAGTGAATAAATCAATGGTGACCATGATAGTCGTGTATCCCCTGGAAGGCGGCAATTCCACAATGAAGTCCGTAGCGATGAATTCCCAGGGTCTTGTTGGTAGCGTAGGTTGTAGTAGGAGACCCGCCGGTCTCTTGTTATCATGTTTCTTTTGATTGCAGACTGCACAGGCTTGGATGTACAGTTGAACATCAGTTTTCATTCTTAGCCACCAAAATTGTCTTTGTATTAGGCGGAGGGTGTTGGTGATGCCACGATGTCCTGAGTGAAGGGTATCGTGACAGAGGTTTATAATCCTTTATTGTAGTCTCTGTGTGGGAATGACCAGGCCATTATCCTTGAACAGATACCCGTCCTTTGTTCTTAGATTCCATCGATTCTTCTCTGTAAATTCCTTCCAGAGCTCAGAGGACTGGGTTTGCATCCGAATGTCTTCCAGGAGGTTGATTGCTTGGGCTACAAAAATTGTGTGGGGAAACATCTTTGGGAAGGACCGATCTTCAAGAGTTTTGTAGTCGGGACGTCGGTATAAGGCGTCAGCAATGATGTTCTGTGTTGATGGATCTGGGACTGGTACTGGGCAAAGAAGAAGGCCCACAGGCTTGACAGCTATTTCTAGATTCCAGAGACTGTAAAACTTGAAGATTCCGATGGTCCGTGCGGACCTGAACAGGATGTTTTCCTCCCAGAATTAGATGACGCCACTTTGTGAAGGCTTGACGGATGGCTTACAGTTCCTTTTCCAAAACGGAATGATGGGTTTCGCTGGGAGTTAGAGTTCGTGAAAGATAAGCAATGGAATGTTCTAGATTATCCTCGAATTCCTGCTTTAGAACTGCTCCAATTGCGTAGTTAGAGGCATCCATTTCCACTAGGAAACGTCGATTGATGTCAGGTTGAGCCAGGTTGGGGGCTTGTGTAAACTCTGTCTTTAACCGTTGGAATGCTTCATCTTGGGCTGCTGTCCAGAGAAAGGGAGCATCTTTTTTCAACAATGTAATGATTGGTTGAACTATCTCAGAAAAGGAAGGTATGAATTTCCGGTAAAAGTTGGCAAGTCCCAAGAAGGATTGGATCTGTTTCAGGGTAGTTGGAACAGGACAGGATAGTATGGCTTTTACTTTTGAGTGGTCCATTCTGATTCCTTCTGGGCTAAGGACAAATCCTAGATAGTGAACAGTAGAGACATGGAAAAGGCATTTCTCGGGTTTAGCCAAGAGCTTGTGTTCACGTAGCCACTGTCATACTGCCTTAACATGCTCTTCTTGCTTAAGATGGTCCTTAGAGAATATTAGGATATCGTCCAGGTAAACTATGATGAAGAGGAACAGCATATCAGAAAACACCCGATCCATGAAACGTTGGACGACTGCTGGGGCATTGGCGAGTCCGAAGGGCATGACCAGGTATTCAAAGTGACCAAAGGGTGTTCTAAAGGCTGTTTTCCATTCATCACCCTCCCTAATATGGATCAGATGGTAGGCACCTCTGAGACCAGTTTCGTGAAGACTACAGCTCCTCTCACTGCTTGCAGGATATCTGAGATTAAGGGCAATGGGTAGCGGTCCTTCAGGGTGCACTGATTTAAACCATGATAATCAAGACAAGGCCTAAGCTCTTTAGTATCTTTCTTAGGAACAAAAAACAACAAAGCTCCTGCTGGTGATTTGTATGGTCGTATCGTGCCATTTTCAAGGTTGGTATCCAAGTATTCACGGAGGACCCTTTTCTCTGGTTCGGATAAAATGAACATTCTTCCAAAAGGAATCACGCTGGGGGTTCAGTATCAATAGCACAGTCTTCAGGTCTGTGAGGGGGTAGGGCCTGAACTATGGCAGTTGAGAACACATCAGTGTGATACTGATAGGCCCTAGGAACTTGGATGATATTTGAGACCATGAATGGGCCTTGCTGGTCTGTCAGCGTACCTCCAGAAGATGTCGGCGAGGAATCCAGGAATAGACAATGAGATATACAATGCTCGGAACCCAGGAACAAGGATCCTGCTGCCCAGATGATGTATGGGTTGTGCCTTTGTAACCAGGGCATACCCAGTACCATTGGGTAATGAGCAGACTTTATGATGTCAAATTTGATCAGCTCTCGATGGTGGTTTATCGAGAGCTGTATCTCCTTGGTTTGTAGGGTTATGGGTCCTGAAGAGAGAGGTCTTCCATCAATAGCCTCTACAGGTTGTGTGATGCCTCGAGTTTCATATGGAATGTGGTGGGTAGTGACCCAATCTTGATCTATAAATATCCCCATGGCTCCACAATCCACCAATGCCAAAATGGGGTAGGTTTTGTTCTTGGATGGCGATAGAAAGGCCTGTAAAATCACAAGATTGTTTTGTCCAGGAGAGTTCAAGGATGGAATAGATGTGGAGCAAACATCTCTCTCCCGAAGCTGTGCTCCATCTAGGATCGGGAGCGGGTGTTTCCCGAACGCCGAGGAGGAGCTAAGGGACATTCTCTCACTAGATGTTTGTCTGAGGCACAATACATACATAGCCCAGTGTAAATCCGTCGCATTCTTTCTTGCTGGGATATGGGTGCTCGGAAGACCCCAGTTGCATGGGTTCTGGGTCGTTAGCGGGGGCAGGAGTGGGCTCAGCCTTCGAGGAAGTTTCTATGGGGGTCTTTTGGAAAGGCATTCTAGTCTTCTTCTTTTCTGCCTTCCTTTCCTGGATACGGAAGTCTATCTGTAGAGAGAGGTCCATAAGAGCCTGGAATAAACATGGGCGAGCCACTCTGGCTAGCTCATCTTTTATTTCTTCATTTAATCCTCTTTGAAAAAGGGTAAAGCAGGCTTCTGGGGACCAATCTGCTTCTTTAGCCAGTTGCTTAAAGCGTTTCACATATGTAAGCAAGTGATGGGAACCTTGTTGGAAATCCAGTAGGCATTCCTGGGCACTATAGACCTGTTCTGGGTGGTCAAACATGGTCTTTAGAGCCTGTACGAATCCATCGTAGTCATCCAGGAGGGCATCTCCAGAATTAACTAAAGACGTATCCCAAGTTAATGCATTCCCAGAAAGAAGCAAAATCATAACGCCCACCTTTGCCTTGGGCGTAGAGAAGTAGTAGGGCTTAAAGGTAAAGTGGACTAAACACGAGTCAAGGAATCCGCAAAGGGTTTTTGAAGAACTGTTGTATTTATCTACTACTCCACCCAATAATACGCTTTCCTTAGTCGCGGAATCACGGGACAAGACTAATCGTTTTAATGCGGCATTCTCGGCTTTAAGATTCTGCACTTCAGTTGTTAACTCCTGCATGCCGCGCATGAGATCTTGAACTGCCGCCTCCATGTCTGTATCAATTTCAGTTTGTTGGCACCTCAATCTGTCACAGGTTTCCCCCCTTCTCACCTGTCTATGTTGTTTACTGGAGTTCTTTGAAGGAGTCTTCCTGCGCACAGTTCGGGTCTTGTATAACCCTGTGCGAACGTCTTCGGGTTCCAGCGTGCGTTCAGCGTTCCTACTCCTGGAACGTTCAGAATGTCCGGAAAATCCTGGAAGTGATGAAGAATGTACTAGGAGACGGGTACACGGAGGTCCGGGATACAAGAGGTAATAAATAGGAAGGGAATGAATGAGGAAGGGAAAATAGGGACCAGGAACCAGGAATCCATGATGTCAGCGAGAGCGAACTATGGCAGCACACGTCTAGCCACTGCAAGCAGTAGCGTTGAGACGCACGGGGGCCGCGGGGTTGTGGCTTCTTTATAGAACGTGCTATGCCCGACGCGGAAGCTGGTAAACAACGTTCCGTGTTTGACGGCCATGTTGGGAGTACTGCTGAGTGCAAGCCCCGATGTGTTAGGGACCAGGAAGTCCAAAAGGGGCGTGTCTGACGGTTCATGACAGGCACCCCCCCGCCAGTGCGGTGAGGTCAAGGCTTGGAGATGATCTTAAATCCGTCGGGGAGGAGGAAGTCAAAAGCAGTCACTGAGCTGGCATTGAACCACGTCTCAGTAAGAGCGAGAATGTCGAGGTCAATGTCTTCAAGAAGAAGGCAGATGTCAGCGGAGTGTTTGTTGACTGAACGGGCATTAAGAGGTGCCAGATGGAGGAAGTCTCTGCCTTTGAAGGTTTTCTGATGTGGGGTACAGTGGCATGGTACACTAGTCAGAGGAGGGAGAGAGAGAGTAGTAGGGGGAGATGCAGGCAAAGGGAGCAAGTTAATGAGGGAAAGGGTCTCAATCAGCCAATCAGAAGTTTCGTAGTTCGAAAATGAAGTCCGAGGCCCTATAATAGACCCATTTCACTTCCTATTTCCTATTCCTTTGTGGGTTTTGGAACTCTGTCAGTGGTTGAATAAAGTAGGCTCACACTTAGAGGGTGCTGTAGAGAGTTTCGAAAAATATGTATGCATATTGGGTCATTTTCTCCATTTTTGCTGCGTTGTGTTAGGTGGTGATAGAAGTAATTTGGGGTTTGTACAGCTCATTTAAATCCTTCCCTTACTCTTACTGGCCATTAAAACACAACACTGCAATGCATGTTTTCTCATTATTTTGTTTATCTTTCATTGTCCTCTGTCCCTTTCCCTCTTTTGAGATCTCTCATATTTGTTTACATTTTTGTAATCCATTGGATGTTTTTGTGCATTACGGACTTGAGGCAGGGAAAAATGGCAAATGATAAATTGATATGTGAAATGCTTGGTGATAACCTCTGAAACATCCATAAGTACAAGACCAAATGCAACCCCAGTCATGTTTCAGCCTCAACTGGCATCATCAGTGAGCTGTAGAGTGATAGTGTAGACACAGCAAGCTCTGAACCCAATTCTGGGCATTCCTGTATTTGTATTTCCACCACTTTTGTGGATTCACTGGGACTCTTATTTGTTTATATTTTATAGGGTGGGGAGGGTAGTCAGAACAATGTTAGACCATATTATATGCCCACTCATTTCACTGTGCTTAGAGAGGTGCAGCCTCACCTCACTGATGAGGCCCGACAAGGCTGAAACACGTTTCTGGGGTTCACGTTGGTCTTCTTGCTCTGAGGAGAATTGCCTAGCATTTCGGTGCTGGACTGTGCAAGTGGGTGGGACAAGACTGATATGAAAATGGCTATTTTTCCTCTGTGAAAGGTACCGTGAGATAAAACGTGGCACCTTCCCATGGAACAGGTTATTTGGCAGTGTCCGTTTTCGGAAGAGGGTCTCCTAGACCTTTTTGTGCATTAACTCTTTTACTGTTCGAGGAGCCAACAGGTTGATAGCAGAACAAGATGGGCTGGCGCTGCAAAGGATTGGTGCTAATTTGTGAGAAGAGGACCCTACCTCATAAGTAGATGAAAGAAGAAGGGGGTAGGGTTGACAGGTGGTTGTCAGAGGCGTGACGGCGCGAAGACATGACCAACAAAACATAACACATAAAGGAAGGTAGTGATAAATCAGAGAGGGGAGAAGATCAATGCAAGGATGTGAGAGTGCACAATCAGCCAGATGAATACAAGAGTGTTTGATTAATAGAAGAGGTGGGTCTTGAGGATTTTCTTAAAAGAGGTGACCGAGGGTTGCTGACGAAGCATAGGGGGAATAAATTCCAGAGTTTAGGGGCTGCCATGTAAAACGCCCCCTTCTCCACCTTCTTAAGTTTGCAGCGTGGTAGGGGGCGTGGCTAACCGCCATGTAGAGCGGACGTGTCTCCTGAGAGCTGCGCGCTGATGTGCCATGATAAGCTGTCTTTAAGTGACTTTAAAGTGCTCCGGAACCCTACAAGTTGCACCATCCACCGCAGAACCACCTGGGCAACTTTTGCACCGTCTCCCAAGCGAAGCAGTGACAGCTAACACCTTTATCAAGGAGCGAAGAGGGTCCCCGAGCGGATTCAAAATGGCGGTCCCCGCGCCCTGATCCCTTGAAAGGCCAGAGCGCACTAACATCGCTGGCGAAACTGCCCGCCGGCGGGAGGAGAGGATCCTGAGTTGCTGACTTGCGATGGACCCGGAGGAGGGGACCGAATAGCTACACTCATCGATCGAGAGGACCGATCCGGACGTCCTGATCGGACCGCGCCTTGCCCACGGCACGCGACCGGGCTTGGGTGTGCCCTGGACAGTCGAGGGGGCCCCTGGCGTGAGCGGTGGCCGACCGGTACTGCAGAGGTAAGCAGGGGCGGCGGAGGACCACCCCGGACACCTACATCGGAGCCAGGGTGAGGGGGGCCTATTCTACCCCCCTGCGCCTGAACTTGGGCAGTCCTCCTCGAGGCGTTGTGACCCCCGCCGTCTTCCTCCCCCCCGCCTTCTGATCCTTCACTGGGGGGAGGTGTGGGCGAAAACACCTGACCCCCACCTGCAGACTGACTCTCCGGCAGACCGCGGGGCCCACTCCTAGGGCCCCCAACACTTCACAGCCGACGGCGGAGGGGGCCGACCGCGCCCGCCTGATCCGAGATTTCTTTTTGTTTCCCTAAATCGGCCTGCTACCCCGCTGCTTCTTAACATCGCCCTGCGATGGGAACGAGACCTAGCGGCCTCTCGATTGCGCCCCCGGCATTTTTGGTGCAGGAAGGCCCTGTGTTGACGACATGTCCAGCAGGAACAGCAGGCCCAAGCAGCAGCGCCAGACCACGATGAACACCTTCGCAGCCTGTGAATCCCCGAATCCTGTGGGCACAAACAAAGCGGCCCCGGACGCTCAATCTAACCCCACGGCGCCCGCGGCTTCAGAGCCTAGCAACACCCAGATACTCGAAGCCATCAAGCTTTTCCAGGCAACAATGGAAAACAAAATAGATGCCGTTGCCACAGACCTGGGCCTCCTGCGCCAAGATGTCCGCTCCCTGGCTGGCAGGACTGAGGTGCTTGAAACACAAGTCTGGGAAAACACTGAATCCAAAACTCACCTTCTTCGAGACGTCGACGAGCTTCAGCAAAGGGTCAAAAACTTGGAGGACAGAGCCGAGGAGGCAGAAGGAAGGGCTTGCCGGAACAATATACGCCTTCTCGGTTTGCCAGAGGGTTCCGAAGGCTCCGACCCGACTAGCTTCATAGAGAACCTCCTGCTACAAGAGATAGGAGCTGGCAAACTCTCCCAGGGCTTTACCATCGAGAGGGCCCACAAATCCCTGGCCAAGAAACCACCACCAGGGACCCCACCCAGGCCGGTGATAGCGAGAGTTCTCACCTACAGGGACTGTGAGGTCATTCTGGCCTTTTCCCGAGCTGGCGGCCAAATCCAACGGGACTCTGCAAAAATCGCCATATACCCTGATTATACCTTTCAGGTTCAAATGAACAGAGCGCAGTTCATACACCCCAAGGCCAGATTGAAAGCCGCCGGGCTGCGTTATATGCTCCTGTATCCTTCCAGACTTAAAGTACTGCATAACAGCAAGGCGCACTTATTCGACACCCCGGCCCAGGCCAGGGACTGGATGGACGGATTACAGATCCCTGATATTGAGGAAAGGAAATGGAGACCGAGATAACGATCCTCCTGTCATTCAGGGGGGAACTATATTTGCTTGAACCGTTACACAGCTGAATGGATCCTCCCCGCGGAGACCCGGAGTCCTTGTTCACTCCACCCCCTGATTGTTTTCCCTCTTTTTTGGGTACATATACCCGCCCGTAGGGCACCTGGTGACCGATGCATGGTCCAACGGAGCAGAAACGGGACAGTCATAACGAGGGAAACCTCGCTGGGCCAGTTCTATGTTTGGAGTTTTTTTCACAGTTAAGTAGGGAGTGTGGGAATACGGGAGTTTTTGTACACGTTTTTGCACGAGTTGGGGACATGCACTGGGACACATCGAGACCACGGGAACAATTCACATGCAACGCAGCACCTCCTAGATACCGAGCTCCACCCGCTACACAGAATAAACCACACCACCCCTATGGCTGACACAATAAGGGTCGTTACCTGGAACGTCAGGGGCCTGAACAGCTTTGTTAAACAACGACGGGTCCATACTTACCTGAAAAGATGCAGGGTCGGAATCGCCATGCTGCAGGAAACTCACTTAATACCCAAGAAACTGGAAGCCCTGGCAAAAACTTGGCGGGGTACCCTAAGAGGTTCGACTTACTCCTCCTACGCCAGGGGGGTTCTGATTTGGATTGCCCCCACTGTTCCTTTCCAACTCACTAGCACTAAAACAGACAGCGAGGGTAGGATGGTGGTGGTGTGCGGCTCCATAGAGGGCAAAGAGGTTTGCTTGGTCAGTACTTATGCACCCTACCATGACGTGACTGCCTTCTTCCATTCCCTTCATGCGCGACTCAGCCCATATGCAGACAGAACTATGATATGGGGGGGGGGGTGACCACAACTGCACCCTTGATCCTCTACTTGACAGATCTGATAATAAACATGACGGACCCTCCCCCCCAGCCAAAATACTTTCCAAACTAATCCAACAGTTGCAACCCAGTGTTCTATGGAGGGTCCAGCACCCTGAGCAGCGGGAGTACTCCTTCTACTCCCCACCCCACGCCGTACACACCAGGCTGGATTACATCTTTCTCAGCCTAACGCAACAGTCCATATTTGTTTATGTGCGCTACCTGCTTAGGGTGCTGTCGGATCACTCTCCCCTTCTGGTAACCTGGGAGGTGTTTCCGCCCGTACCCCCCATACCGACATGGAAGCTGAGGTCTGAGGCCCTACTTGACTCTGCATTCAAGGAACGCATTAAAGATAGCACTGAAGAATATTGGCAAAATAATCTGCATAGCGTTAGACACTTGAGCACAACTTGGGAAGCATATAAGGTGGTCATGAGGGGCGAGATGATTGCAGCGGTTGGGGGAGCCCAGAGATCTCTTACATCCTTGCTTGAGCGCGCAGAAAGGGATCTGAGTACGCTCGAAGGTAAGGCTGACCCATCCCCTGACCACTTAAAAAAAGTGGCCGAACTTAGACAAACCTGCCTAACTCATTGGGAATCCCTTGGTAAACTGAGTTACGCCAAACACACAGAAAGAATCCATGCCCTGGTAGACAAGCCCGGGAAACTCTTAGCGTGGCTCTATAAAAGGGAGACCCCCAGGCCACCCATCTGCCATATATTCACCCCCGACGGCACGGCCGTACATACCCAACAAGAAATCAATTCGGTCTTTACTGACTTCTATCGTAACCTGTACTCCGAAGCCCTGCCTCCCTCTGATACCAGGTTCGAGGACGCCCTTGACGCCATCGACCTACCTAAACTAGACTTGCAATTGGCTGAGACCCTTGATGAGCCTGTCACCCCCGATGAGGTCAAGGTGGTAATCAGATCGCTACCAGCTGGGAAGACCCCGGGTTCGGATGGGCTCCCGGGGAATTCTACAAGACCTATGAGGAAACTCTTGCCCCAATATTGGCCCAGGTCTTTAATGAGGCCTTTGAGCGTGGCATCCTCCCGGACTCCATGAACAAGGCCGTTATTATACCCTTGCTTAAACCGGGGAGGGACAGGGCAGATTGTGGTTCTTACAGGCCCCTCTCTATGCTTAATGTTGACTGTAAGATCCTCACCGCCCTGCTGGCGAATAGACTGCGCAGAGTTATCCCTCTGCTGATCCATCAGGACCAAACGGGATACGTCCCATGGCGCTCCATCACTGAGAACCTGCGCAGGCTGCATCATGTTATCTATTGCACTGAGGGAAGGCCGCAGAAACTTGCAGTGGCATCACTTGATGCCACCAAAGCCTTTGATTCAGTGAGGTGGGACTGGCTGTATGCCACTATGGCCAGAATGGGGATAGGCCCTGTGTTCCTTAAGTGGACCTGGCTGGTTTACGCCAGCCCCACTGCGAGGGTACGTACCAACAAAACCTATTCCGCTAATTGGTCCCTACACAGAGGCACCCACCAGGGGTGCCCTCTGTCCCCCATGTTATACATCCTCGCCGCTGAACCAGTGGCGGCCTACCTGAGACAGGAATATGGAGAGGGTGGGATTAAGATAGACGGGGTGACCCACCTCATCTCTATGTACGCTGACGACACCCTACTGTACCTACGGGACCCTGAGCACATCCTTCCCAACATCTTGGAAACCCTGGACTGTTTCCACAAGCTCACCGGTATCCAGATCAATTGGAGCAAGTCTTGCCTTTATCCCCTCGCAGCTCTCTACACGACAAATACAGGTCCCTCCCCCCTCTGGACCTCGAATGGCAGACTACTTCCTTCAAATACTTGGGGATAACTATACACCGCAACCCAGCCACCAAACACATCCTTAATACCGTAAGGGCCAAAGACTCTCTCACGAAATCTATGGAGTTCTGGGGCCGGCTCCCGCTTTCGATGGCCGGGAGGGTGGGACTCCTCAAAATGGTCGCCCTTCCCCGCCTATTACATAACTTCACTAACGTCCCCTTCAACACCCCCCCTCTTTTTTCAAAGATCTCAACAAACTCTGTAGGGGCTTCCTTTGGCAGGGAGGCAGGCACAGGGTGGCATTGGAGACTCTCCAAAGACCGTACGAGAGGGGTGGACTTAAGATCCCCAACTTTGAGCTGTACTTCCTCGCCAGCCAGCCGAGACATGTCACGCAGTGGATGGCGGACAAAGCCCGACAGACACCCGTCTCCTTCAGCCGGCCCTCTGCCGGTTGTTACTCAGAGACATACTGTGGGCCGGGGAGGGTGCTACGAGTCACTGCCCTTACCTCACCAAGCTCGGGATCCGGCTTTGGAAAAGGGCCTGCAAACTGGTTGGGTCGGATCACCCGTTTTCCCCACAGATCCCTATCGCTGCACTCATGGTCACTCACTCTTGGGGGCATGTCGAAACACGTGCACAATGGGAGCCCTTTGGGGTGGCCACACTGGGGGACTTGATCCAAGAACAGGAAATACTAACTTTTTCGGAACTCTGTGAGACCACGGGCCTCCCGGCTGGACAGTTCCTGTTGCACAGGGTGGTTGTACAGGCCTCGTGCAGTAGATGGCCAGTCGCAGCTGACCTGACAGAGGAGAACGAATGCATTGAAATGATATTGAACTCCGCTGAGGGGGGCCACGAAACCTCACGAATCTACGAAGCCCTGTTTTGGGGTACGACCAGGGGATACCTCAAATGTAGGAGTAGGTGGGAAACTGAACTGGGCCTCGTTTTTGAAGACAAAGATTGGGGTGACATAACCCACTATCATAAGAAGGTCTCCAGGAACGCCTGCTTACAGCTCATTCAACTGTATATCACCAATAGAGCGTACCTCACGCCGGAAGCCATATCGAGATTCACGGGAGCTGGAACCCTGTCATGCCCCAAATGCAATGAACCCAGAGCGGGAATGACTCATATGTTCTGGGACTGCCCAGTAATCAGGGAGTTCTGGTCACAAGTGAACGACAGAGTCGCTGGCGCAGACATCGTAGTTGAGGTGGACGAGCCTACGGCCTGCATTCTTGGCAAATACAGGCGAAACAGGAAGAACAAACCCCTATCCAAGCTCACTGACCTTATTTACATCACAGCCAAAAGACGTATTGCCATAGGGTGGAAAAGCCCCAGAGGTCCACATATGCCCCTATGGTGGGGTGACCTCACGAAGTGGATCATAGCTGAAACCGCGGCATGGGAAACGGCTATTCATGTGCAAAGACTGGATTCCAGCGAGACCCGTTATCCCCACAGATCCCTATCGCTGCATTCATGGTCACTCACTCTTGGGGGCATGTCGAAACACGTACACAATGGGAGCACCTTGGGGTGGCCACACTGGGGGACTTGATCCAAGAACAGGAAATACTAACTTTTTCGGTACTCTGTGAGACCACGGGCCTCCCGGCTGGACAGTTCCTGTTGCACAGGGTGGTTGTACAGGCCTTGTGCAGTAGATGGCCAGTCGCAGCTGACCTGACCCGACCGAGGAGAACAAATGCATTGAAATGATATTGAACTCCGCTGAGGGGGGCCACGAAACCTCACGAATCTACGAAGCCCTGTTATGGGGTACGACCAGGGGAGACCTCAAATGTAGGAGTAGGTGGGAAACTGAACTGGGCCTCGTTTTTGAAGACAAAGATTGGGGTGACATAACCCACTATCATAAGAAGGTCTCCAGGAACGCCCGCTTACAGCTCATTCAACTGTATATCACCAATAGAGCGTACCTCACGCCGGAAGCCATATCGAGATTCACGGGAGCTGGAACCCAGTCATGCCCCAAATGCAATGAACCCAGGGCGGGAATGACTCATATGTTCTGGGGCCGCCCAGTAATTAGGGAGTTCTGGTCACAAGTGAAGGACAGAGTGGCTGGCGCAGACATCGTAGTTGAGGTGGACGAGCCTACGGCCTGCATTCTTGGCAAATACAGGCGAAACAGGAAGAACAAACCCCTATCCAAGCTCACTGACCTTATTTACATCTAAGCCAAAAGACGTATTGCCATGGGGTGGAAAAGCCCCAGAGGTCCACATATGCCCCTATGGTGGGGTGACCTCATGAAGTGGATCATAGCTGAAACCGCGGCATGGGAAACGGCTATTCGTGTGTAAAGACTGGATTCCAGCGAGGAACTACACCGCTGGGTGGCTCTGACGGTGCCCTTGCTCCACCCTGATGCGGATGATACGGAGCGGAGTGGAGGGAGTTGCCCGGATACGGGCACGAACTAGAGAGGAACAGTGAACTAACCGTGGTCTTGAGGGGGAGGGAGAGGGCGGGGTGGGGTTTTGGGTTGTTTTCTTGATATGCTTAACTATTCGCCAATGATGCTTTTTTGTATTTGTTTGTTTGTTTAAAGACAATTGTAAGGATTCTGAATCTAACCCGGGCTTCAATCGACAGCCAGTGTAAGTGTAAGGAGCGTCGGGCGTCTGAGACATGGTCGGATTGTGCCAGGCCCATGGCGACACGAACCGCTCCATTCTGAACAACTTGAAGTCTGTTAAAATCATTTTTTCCTAATCCGGCCAGGAGACTGCCGCAGTAATCAATCTTCGCCCCAACTATAGGTCTCGCTATGGTCTCGCCATTTGCCTGCGAGATAAAAGGTCTCAGGTGGGACAAGAGTTTTACATAGTAAATAGAGGCTTAGATGACACTACTGACATGAGCTTTCATTTTGAGGGATTGGTCCAGAACGACACCTAATATTTTTAATTTAGGTTGGGGAGAAATATCAACTAGGCCTAGCCTGAATGATTTAAACATGGGATCCAATTTGGCAAGGTAGTTTGTATTGCCCACGATCATGAGCTTGGGGTTACTTTTGTTTAGCGCGAGGTTGTTGGCCATCATCCAATTTTCAATAAGGGAGAAGATTCTGTTAAGCTCTAGTTCGTCCTGAGAATGGACACCTGATAGTTTTACCAAAACCTGGGTGTCATCAGCGTAGTTAGAGAATGAAATACCTTCTTCCTCGAGCATCTTAAAGAATGGAGCTGTGTAGATGTTATAGAGGCAGGGGGAGGTACTGGCGCCCTGTGGGACCCCAAAGAGAACTGGAATTGGATCTGCCTCGGACTACCCGTTGCAGACTCTAGTTTGTCTATTGGCCAGGAAGGAGTTAATCCATGAGGCGGTGGAAGGGGAGAAATTGGCCACCTCAGTCATTCTGTCTACCAAAATGGGGTGATCAACCAGATCAAATGCCGCGGATAGATCCAGGGACATGAGAAGAGTTGCTAAGCGTTTATGCATATTAGCAAGTAAACATGACTTGAGATCTAAAAGTAAGGTCTTGGTGCCATATCCCTGCCTAAAACCTGACTGGTAGATATTTAGGATGTTGTGCTGATTCAAGTGGGAGGCGATTTGTGAGTACGCGTCTCGATCAAGTATTTTCAGGAGAAATTGTGTGTTAGTGATTGGGCGATAGTTAAGTGGATTGTCAGGGGCAAGTCCAGGCTTCTTGAGAATGGGGGTGATCCAGGCAGTTTTTAGGTTGTCGGGGATACAGCCCCCTTGTAAGGAGGCATTAACAAAAGTGAAAATAGCTTTTAACAGTGAAGGAGGCCAGGATTGTATGATTAGGGGGGGAGAAGGGATCATCTTTACATTTAGTGGGCTTAAATTTTCGATGGTGGATTTTAATTCAGCCTCTGAGATTGAATGAAAATTAAATTCAGTGATTGAGGGATTTCTAATAAATGGTTTACTGTATACCGATTTCGGGTTGACGGCTTGTTTCTGAACACTATCGTCTCTGATGCCGAGGAGTTTATTGTGCATGCCGTTCTGGATTTGTAGACACCAGGAGTTATCTGTTGATGGAAGTTGTCCCTGAGGCTCAGGAGTAGATTCAGTGTCTTTTAAAATCCTGAACAATTCTTTAGTGTCTGATTTGGCATTAAGAATCTGATTGTTGTGGTAAATCTTTTTCGCAGTAATGAGCTCCAATCTATAGGCCTTGGCGGAGGATTTATAAGCAGCTACGGTAAGAATGTTAGGATCGGCTTTCCATTGGTGAAAGAGTTTGGTAGTAGCCGATTTGGACATTTGTAGGTCCTTAGTAAACCAGGGGTTGCTTCTGTTAGGGCCAAGTGATTTTTTGGACTTGGCAGGAGCTAGGGACTGGGAGATGAAGGCTAAGTTAGCCGTAAGGATGGAGGACGGTGTCCAGTCAAAGGGTCGAATTCAAAAGGGTCGAATACAATACATTCGACTCAAAAGGACCGAAAAAAAAAGATTGAATGCTTTTTTTAAAATTTATTTTTTTTGTTTGGGCCTTGGTATAGGTTATTTTATTTCTGCGTGGGGGGTACCCCCAAAAAAAAAAGTGCATTCGATTTTTTTTTTCCGGTCCTTTTGATTTGAAACAATTGCATTTCGACCCTTTGTATTGGATCCTTTCACCCGAAACCATGGAGGGCATATCCGATAAGGTGGTATGTTCCAAGAAATTAATTTCAGGGTCGAGAAGAGGTCCAATTTTGTCCTCAGTAATGTGTTTAAAGTTGCGCGTTATAATGAAGTTGGGCTTGTGACATTTGGGTTTAAGTGGGAAAGGTACCCTTATAGAAAAATGAACAAATGAGTGGTCCTACCCAGGGCAAGGTTTAATTTGGATGTCGTGGCAAGGAGTGTTGACCGAAGAGACCAAGTCCAAAGTATGACCTGATTCATTGGTAGGCACATACATTTGTTGTTTAAAGCCTAAGGCAAGATATACCACACAGATGTCCTCACATCATCAAAGTAAGGGGCAAGAGAGTCCTGCTTAAATTTCCTCTTGGGCATGGAGCAGGGGATAGGAGGAGTAGAGGATGGCGGGGGCCAGATGTTAAAGTTAAGAATTGAGTGATCAGAGCGGGAGGGGTCAATGGAGAGGTCAGGGGAGGAGAGTGAAGTAGAGAGAAGGACACAGTCAAGAGGGTTACTGTGGGTAGGTTGGTAATTAAGGGAGTAGAGGGAGTGATCATGCAGGAGTGAGCTAAGTTCAAGGCTGGTGGCTGCAAAGGACTTATTAAGGTTAAACTCCCTCAACAGGACAGTGGGGAAGTAAATAGAAAGTGACTTAAGGAGAACATTCAGATCAGGTAAAAAGAAGTTGAAGCGCCCTGAGGAGAACAATAGAGAGACAAAATAATGAGAACAATAGGAGTTTGAGTTGAATAGTGGCCTATTCAAAAGAGGAAGAGATGATGTCAGAGAACAGTAGAAGGACAGCGGTGAGGGCTTAATTGATACAGAGCTAAACTTCCCACCCTTTGCAACATGTCATGGAGAGTGGAAGAAGGTGGCAACATCACTGTGTAGAGCTGCTAGAGTAGCAGAGTCATGAGGGAACCTTTCAGATTTTGTGATGGCAAGAGGTAAAAGTTCTGATAAGAGTCTGATAAGTGTCAATGTGGTCAGTGGTGTAGAAAGGCTTGTTGTAGAGATATGTCCATTTCAGAGGCCTATTGAAAGAGTGATTGGTGCTGGGTGAGAGGAGCAGGTTTCATGTGGTAGACAAGAGGGATAGATGATGTTTGAGATCCGGGGACAACAGGTGTGCAGGTGGAGGAGAAAGAAAATGTGGATGGGACAGTGGCGTAGAGATTAAAGTGATGTGTGTATTAAGTCTGAGATGAAAGGGGTATGAGAAGAGTGAGTACAAGCAAGAATGTACTGTAGTTAAGGTGCATGATGGAGGTTTGAAGAAATGGACAAGTGGAAGACATTGAAGGAAGTGTGCAAGCTCAAGAATGCAATGCTAGGTGGGTGAATGGAAAAGAAAGAGATGAACGGTGGGCTGGCAAGGAGCAAGTGTAATGTCTGAGGTGGGCTAGAATGGGGCTATGGTTAACACAAAATATAGTTAACAAGCACAAAACTGGAATGTCCCTTGGTCCTCTCAGGTAACAGCATCTCTCCAGTGAACCGAGAGTCACTGAATATCTGCAAACATACAGGGTGTATGCACAGGGGAGACTCAATAATAAGGGTGACATTGTGTCACATTACCCTGTAGGAGCCAATCAAGATTTCTTCCAGTCTTCCAGCTGGGATGCAGGGATGGTCCTGGGTGCTGTAGAACCAGGGAGCATCTTTTAGAGGCTGGACCCACAGATGGTGACACGATCCTCTAGAATTTGGGGATGTGGCAAAGAAATTGATGATAACATGAAAGTCCATAAAAATCTATTTCACAAATTTTGTATGCCATATTCTACCCGGCAAACTATGCATCTTGTCAGATTTATTTAGCAGGACCCATGAATATTGATAAGTCTTACACATTTTCAGATGAGATTTTTCAAACTAGAATAAACCATGTTTTGCCTCAGAGTAGTGTTTGCAAGTATCTAAATGAATAACCAAAACTAAACACATTGCTTGCACCAAGCATACAGTGCTGTATATGGTGGCATACATAAGTCTTTCTCTACCAGGAGTACATTTGCTCGATTCATTGTAGAACTTGAAGTCTTAGATTGTTAAAGGACCTCCCCTGGGACCGTCTATTAAAAAGGTGTTTTTTAAAACCAATATATTTGGAAAGAGGGTTTTAAGATGCACCTTTTACATTGATTTTCTTTTTAAATTGCAGGGTTTGGGGAAGGAGAAATGCTGTTCCACCTTTGTTTCAGAGATGACAGCTGCCTAAGTGTGCATGGTTACCCAATGGGCTATCGCTTAAGTCTGTTGTGCGGATGCAACATGAAATGTGCACGAAAGCAAACATTTCTGCACATAGTGAAACATACTTAGACTGAACACTGGTTGTGTACAACCCACAGCCCTCCTCCCTGTGCCCTTGTCTTTTTAATATGGAGCAGTAAAGTGTGTACTACTTAGTTGCCAATATGGCCACTAGACCACAATCACAGACTTTTTGATTTACCCAGCAGGCAAACAGCATTCCTAAACTCCCACACCAAAACTAAGCACTAGTCATTATCTCAATATTGCACATGGCCCTTGCTTGGTCGTCTGACCCGGCAAAAAAGGTAGTGAGAATTCTAAAAGTCCTAGCCCCACACTGCAAGGATCTGCCTGCATCTTCCAAATGGATTGTAAGTTCTTGAGGCCACCAAGTGCATGAAGAGGCAAACAGTTCCTAAATCCTTCAAAATTCTTCAAGATGCGACCTGAATCAGACAAATAGGGCACTGTGACCCTCTGGCCTAAAGAGCGCAGCTTGCATGCCAACATTACCCATTCTATTCGAGAGATAGTAGTCCCCTCCTCGTTTTAGCTTTACCTTCTGGGACTTGTCGTCTTGGGTTGATAATAGGGAAATGCTAAACTTCAAGTCTCAGAATGTAAAATTAAAACCAGGACTAGACTACAGTCTCTGGAATTGATCGGATAATGTTGGCACGTACGCTGCAGAGGTATTTTGAAATCTAATTCTGGGAAACCTAACCCTACCTGTGACTTTTGACTTGACCGATCATAAACCTATCTTCTGTGGCTTAGGACCACTTCCCTCCCCAACCTTACCTTGCTGGGCTATCCAGGACAACATAGTCCACTCCTGTACTTAGTTTTCTGCAGACTTTTGTAATTAGCAACGGGGTTCCTTAAAGCTTTAAAAAGAATTGTCCAAGATCCTGTCCCCTTAGCTCGCAAGCGGACGTTTTCAGTCTCACATAGGCTTTTTAGGTTGTGTGCTGAGGTTTGGGCTGCTGGTAAAAAAAATTCTCTCCATAGTCATATTGAAAAGAGGTGCGGGTGAAGGTCAGTATCTCTCGAGGAATGCATAAGTGAAACTGCATAAATGGGCACAATCCATGCAGGAGCCAGAATTGTTTCATGTGCTTGTTAAGGGCTCCGGGGAGGCCGGGCCCTACTCTTGCACACAGACATTAATCACACGCAGAGTCAGCAATGGAGTGTAAGCAAGTGGCGGGCGGGAAGCCACTAGCCCCTTTTATTAAGGCAACACACGTGATCACAGCCGTCTTAATTAGAGACGTGTTGTGACCATTAAAACTGTAACACGTGACTGCATGGTAGCGTGCCTTAGTCACAACATCCCATGCAAAGGGTATGAACACGAAACATTAACATAACTTATGTGTCGTCAATACAATTCCGCTACAGAGTTCCTCTGCGCAGCTTGTCCTGCCCACTTCAACCTCTACACTTGCGGGGCTGGGCATTCTGCACCCTCTTCTTCCGTCTTTTCCACTCTGCCACCCATAGGTCACATGCTGGTTGTCTTGGCATCTGCTCTGACAGGAAGGACACGTCCTCAACATAGTCATTCTCGACTGAGGCTATTACTTTGTCCCCATTTATGCGCTCTCTTACGTCCTCCTTCAGCCCGTTGGTGTCCTCTATGATGCGTGCAATTTTGGCGGCTGTCTTGGTCCACCTCTTTCTCCATGGCTCTGACTTGCTGGCCCTGGTAATTGACACACAGGAGGTCTTGCAGAAATTGGCATAATGTCCTGCGTTGTGACAGCTGCCTTACATGCAGCATCCCCCCTCCACTGGGGTGCCTCATCCTTGCCCTTCCTTGGTGTGACTCCACATCCAGCCCCTGTCACCGGAGCAGCCTTCTAGCTTGATGTCCTGACGGCGTGTACCTCCTCCAACTTCAGCCCTTTCATTGCCACCTCTATCTGGGTGGACCGCACCTCAGCCATTTAATGGGCTCTTGCGAGTTCGAGGATTCTTGCCAGGGAAATTCCTGGTTCCTTCAAGATCTTGGAGCGCAGTTTGTTCGATCAACATTTTTGAATTACCTGGCCCCTCAACTCTCCCTCTTTGTCAACAAATGCACATGTCGCTGATAGCTGGCACAGCCGGGTATAGAACGCATCAATAGACTCAGTGGGCTCTTGCACAGTCTCTCAGAGCTGGAATCTTTCCTTGGCGGAAAGTAGTTGGATAGCGCCCTCCCCGCAGCTTGATATGACCCATCACCTGGTGGCAGTACTCTGTACAGCTTGTGAGCCTCACTCTCAGCATAAAACAGCAGGAGTCTCTTCTTTTTTGCATCATCTCTTAATAAAGCCACCCCGAATAACATGTGTAGCCTCTCCAGCCTGTGCACCTAGCTCGGGCCCAGGATCGCTGGATTCACCTCCAAATCAAACTCTGGCACTGGCTGGCTGCACTGTAGCCCTTGGGCTTGGGCTCGTGTCTGAAAGTTAAGAAGCCCTAGGGTTGTGAGCCCAGCCCAATGGGCTTAGGCACCACTGCCACGTGCAGCAAACCTGGAGCCCTGCTGCATGATGGGCTCTTGCCGACCTTCCACTTGCTGCAGTGACAAAGTTCCTATGATGGCCTGGCCACACAAGCACCCTTCTTGAGGGCCGCAGCAGAACAGGCCAATGTGTTTTGGCTCTGCCTCTACCCCCTATTGAGAGGGGCGCTGTGCCACACCAGTAGATGAGCAGTGGTGTTGGCCCCTCGAAGGTGAGTGTGAATTTCACCAACACAGTCCTCCCCAGGCCACCCCTGGTCTGGGTAACAGCCCCTGCTGTGCTCCTGAGGGCTTTCTGATGTATCTTGGAACGAAATTAACTTCAGGCAGGACACACAGGAACCACTCCAGAGCCAGGTGTGTAGAAAAGGTAAGTTTCTTTATTGTTACAGGTAAAGTAAGATGGTAAGAATGGAGAGCAGGTAATTTGCTTCTACCTCCTCTGGCTCTCTTTCTCTCTGTCTCCCCAACCGTAATCTCTAGAACTCCCATGCCCCCAGGTTCCAGGCCTCACACCAACACTCCAAGCTCCACTTACTCACACACACACAGCTCATCCTGCCAGGTGCAACGCTAGGTGCTAGTCCACAACACTTTACTCAGCTCGGCTCTTTTCCCTGCAGCCCCCTCACATTGCTGCTGCAGACTGTTCCCCGGAATGTAGCCAGAGCTGTGGGTGCTCCACACCTTGCTGCAGGCATGATTGGAGGTCTGTGCCTGTGTAAGACTCCTGTGTAATGCTTCACGTAGATTGCCACCTGCACCTTCTTCGCCCCTCTGCGTGCGCTCCACTGCTGAGGGGAATCCTGCAAGCGGGAGCACGGGCAGACACCAGACAGCCCTGGGAGCCCTAGTGGCTCTTCCTCCTTTCTTCCACCCAACTTGCAAACCACAGCCGAGATGGTGCCGAGGCGGGAGCTCGGGGGACTTCTGGGCACGATTGCTCTTTCCTGCCGGCAGAACGCATGTGTCCACTTTTCCTTTTTTTTTTGTTTTTGTTTATTACCCAGTCCCCTGTGCGCACTCACCGAGGGCACCGGCGGTAAAAACGCAGCCACCGTTCTTTCCGGACTGGCTGATTCAGAGTCCTACAGGCGGGGGGAGTAACGCCACCCGCCTGCAGGCGCAAATGGAAACACTGGCTCCGTAATAGACGGAACCAGTGTTTCCATTGTCCCCATCCCCATGGAGTACTATGGGACTCCATGGGGATGGGGACTTACAGAATTCCGCCTCCGGAATTCCGGGGTCACCGGGGTCATAATGCCCCGGTGATTGCAGGAATCACGGAGGCTGAATGGTAATATGGGACTGGCGGTAGCCTGCCGGTTTTTCCGGCACAGTTACTGCCGGACTCGTAATGAGGCCCAATGCACGTAATGGTCAGATGTGATCCTCCTATACACTGCAGATTCTCCAGCCCTTAATCCAAACAGGTGCAGAGGGATGCTTTCGATTTGTATGCTTTTAATATTGCATCCCAGTTTGGAAACAGGATGCACTTTTAAATGAGTTAAAACTTTTAAATTAGTGAAAACGTCTCAGCCATTCAACAACTTTAGTCCCCTGGCTTGTACAATTCCTGTTAAGTGAGATGAATACAATATTAAAACATTCAAATCTAGGATGGGTAGATTCTGTTATCAATTGTGTATCGAGTGCTTCTGCCTTTGATGCAAGTGGAGGAATGCACAAGTACATCCTTGGGGCCTATTTCATGGAACGTTTAGCACGGTGCAAAGTGACTTTGCACTGTCAAAAAACACATTCCACCGGGCCTGATTCATAGAGCGGTGCAAAGTGCATTTTTGCAGTGCGAAGTCACTTCACACTGCAAAAGTCCTCTTTGCACTGCACTAAATGGTGCCTAATTCACAGTGCAAAGAGTACCTTTGCAGTGCAAAGTGACTTTGCACTGCCAACGCACTGCTCTGTGAATCAGGCCCGGTTGAAGATGTTTAAGCAGTGCAAATTCACTTTGCACCACACTAAAAATTCCATGAATGAGCCCCTTTATGTTACTGTGATTTTACACTGCGCCGAAACACCACTGTACTAGTTTCAAAGCGCTTCATTGGTCCCATGGTAGAGGAAGGGCCAGCCAGTCACTCCAGCACCATTTCTAAAGTGAATATTCATCAGAAACTTTCAGGTTGCAAGAAAGAGGGGCACACACGCCTGGCTCATGGCTCTCTTGCCTACCTAATTATCCTCTACTTTGGAGAATTCATAACCCTGTTTGTTTTATTTGTGCTTTATATTCATGTGTAAGCCATCACTGCAAAGTATTAATAGTTAGGCTAAATCATTAGGAATCAAAATATTCACTTCATGTAATCCCAAAAAATCTCTATTTCAACAAGAAGTCTATTTAATTAGAAGATAATATTCTGCTTTTCACTACATCTACATTTCCGCTACAGTGAAATCAGGCTTTAGTAGAATCCTCTCTAAAACTCTGAATAATGAGTCTAATATATAATTGTGTTCACAATCATGAGTGTATAAATATAATAAGTTCTGGGATTTGAAACTATTAGCTCACAGGAAGCGTTTTAACACGTCGTCTGTATTGTGTGGATGTAGTATTTAATCAGATAAATGAAAGAGACATTCTTGTTAAAATGAATGTAATTCCCTGTATTAGCAATGCAACTGAATTGCGTGAAAGTATTATTTAATCGACTTTTCGGAACATGGAGGGTTTCATTGTCTATATTTCTTTTTGCTACTTTATTTTCTCTTACTTTTATGTGTTCTTTTATCGATCCTTCCCTCCATCTGTTCCTCCTTTCTTCCTTCCTTCTCCCTCCTTTTATTAATTTCATCATTCCTTATGTCCTCATTCTTCTCTCCTCTTGTTGCTTCTGCACTCCTTCCTTCCTCCTCCTATAATACTTTTCTTCATTTCTTCTTACTAAACCAACCTTCCTTCCTTCCTTCCTTCCTTCCTTCCTTCCTTCCTTCCTTCCTTCCTTCCTTCCTTCCTTCCTTCCTTCCTTCCTTCCTTCCTTCCTTCCTTCCTTCCTTCCTTCCTTCCTTCCTTCCTTCCTTCCTTCCTTCCTTCCTTCCTTCCTTCCTTCCTTCCTTCCTTCCTTCCTTCCTTCCTTCCTTCCTTCCTTCCTTCCTTCCTTCCTTCCTTCCTTCCTTCCTTCCTTCCTTCCTTCCTTCCTTCCTTCCTTCCTTCCTTCCTTCCTTCCTTCCTTCCTTCCTTCCCTCCCTCCCTCCCAGTATGGCCAGAGTGAAACTGCAGACAGGCAAGGCCTTGCCTAACAGCAGGTGGCAAAGCAACCCTTTATGTGGTCTCTAAAATCTGTGTGTTCACAATAGAAAAAGAATGTGAACAGGTGTACTTGGAATATGGAAAGCCATGTCTTTTAATGGATAGCAATGTCCTTCAATGAGCAATGAGTCAACAGAGCTGGAACTTTCTGCAGCTCATCCCTCTGAAACCCCAGAAAGCCATCATGCCCCACCTTTACCCAATGTTTGCTTGTTTGTTAGATCAAATGGTACACTCATGCTTCGAAAAATTCTTCCTGTCACCCTGTCACCTGTTGTTCTCTTATATTTAATATTGTGTTGTTTTTCAGACTTCCTGGCCCCCAGAAGTGGAGAAGGGTGCCCCCTCATCTGACCTGATACTGGCCTGGAGGTGCACCTGCAATGCGGGGCTGTTTTAATTCATGAAATCAATGTATTCTGTCATAAAACATTGTGTAACTCTTTTAGCCATGTCTGAATTTATATAATTTTAACTCCAGTCTCTTTGGTTTTCACCCTCTTTCCAGTCTTGAAAATGTCTAGTTATTGCTCTCTCACTATGGGTTTGGTAGTTGGTGCATCGTTCCTAAACCCACCCCAGCACCCGTGCGTGGTAGGTTCCCAAACTGTTGAAACGCTCATGCAAGCCCTGGTTTGGCTTGCCTATCGTACCAATTCCCCCCGAGCCTCTTGTTGCAGCACCCTCTACTCTCCAGACGCTCTTTCATGGAGCCTGTCCCAGCAGCTAGTTGTGTTCTGAGCTAGGCGAGCCCTATGGCCTTTCTGACGGCGTTTTGCCCTGTGCCCTGCCCCGTCCTGCACCCAGACTTTATTGCTGTGTTGGGGACTCATCTGAGGTAGCTGTTTTCCTTGTAAAGCCCCAGCCCACCCCAGACAGTGATTGAGCTACCAGAGAGAAGTGACTGAGAGGAACTATGACACTGGCACTACTGATGGCCTTGGCTGCACCTTGCTGGAGGAATGTGCAAAGGTCAGAAGAGAAAAGAAATGTCCCTCGGTCAATTGGGGCTCGATAAGGAAGGACGAGCAGTAAAGCTCCACCCCCACCTGCCCTACACCACCTAAGTTAACACCTGGTAGTACTTGCATAGAGTACTTTGGCTCTTGAACTGGCCACTATTCCCCTTTAAGTACTGTCCTCAAATCTCAATATGTCACTAAAAGAGGGTTAAAAAAAGAGAAGTTATTGCAAAAAAAAGTCCCAAATGCTGAGCATCAATAGTCAAGTTGTAGGTGATTGGAGGTGGGTTCATTCCTTCTCTGCACATCACGGAAGTGTATAGAGTTAAGCATAACCCCATCATAGCTACTGGTGTGTGTGCCTCGGTTAATAGCGAATGGTCTATAATTGATTTTGTGTGTGAAGCCAGTCTCATTGTAGTAGTGGTGCTACCCTCCGGTGTAAATTCTTGTAATTCCTAATGCAATCTATTTTATTTTCCTTGGGTTGTTCACTTTAGGGTTAGGCAAGGGTCCGGGCTCCTTGATTTAATTGTTGCCTCATCTATTCCAATATAGCTTCTGGCTCCTCTTGTTGGTGTTAGGCATGCGTGATTGCTGTGGGGAATAACACGTGTTCCTCCAGATGCAGAGGCGCTTTAAAAGGAGGAGTGACTGTGGAAAGTCCATCGGTGCAGGAATGGGGGTCAGCTGGACATAGGCTTCAGTTATGGTTAGCCTCCCAGCTGCTCACCTTGATACCCTCAGGCGCCATGCTGCGCACCTCTTTTCCTTCGAACTCACGTGCAACTTCTCACTCTTCAACATCAGAGAGACCTCCAAGCACCTTTGTTCTGCAATGTATCTCGTCCTAGGGCATTACCAATTCAAAAAGTTGATGTGATGCCCACCCTGTGACTTTGCCTGTGTACCACCCCTCCTCTTCCTCTCAGGTGTCCCCTCCACTTGTACCACTTTTTCAGCTCTCTTTATAAATGCGCCGTCAGTTCCCAAACACTGCTCCTAAATATTCAGTCGTATCTGCAACATGATCCTGAATCTTCTCAGTGTCATGCAATCATGATTCTGTAACTTCTGGGGTACATCCTGCCCTAATGTACCCCTCACAGCTGTAGCATGTGCTATTGCACAGCCATGGCAGTGTTGTTCAGAGTTTATGCAGTGGACATAGCCCCCCTCACATTCTGAGGTGGAAGGGATAAAATGCCATGAATTCCCTCCACATCTCAGTGCTCAGAGTAGACTTAATGGGTGGCCAGAAGGGACCACCATAGGGCTGCCTGAGACAATGGAAAAGGTGAATTTCTGTTTTACAACACTTAAACAGCAAATTACGTGGATATCTATGGTGCACTGCTGACGTTGCCTTGCTGCTCTTGACAACTACACTCTGATCTGATGAATGAATCCTGACATGCTTGCTGCCTTCTCTGTGGTACGCAGTTTATGTGTTCACCATAGCGCAACGTATGTTCCTGTTTTGCCTAACTTTGTGCAATATTTTGACCACATGATCACGAAGTTGAAATGCATATTGATAAGGGTGGGCTATGATGGTCCAAAAGATAAGTCGGTGTGTCAAGCACTTGTTGCAGAGAGCTCATATGGCACCTCAAAAATCCAAACCCCAGCAAAGCAAACTCAGCCTTTCCCTGTTATGGGTTTTATGAACTTGTGTGTGTATATAAGCTTTTGTGATGACGACACCTATCATGCTGCAAAACAAGGTATCTGCACCGGAAAGGACTAGTTATAACAACCAGCATCGCCTCCATCAAGTGCAGGTCTAGAGCACGGTGCTTCCAAACAAGGCTGGTAAAAACTGGGCAGCCAGTCCCAATGAAGAGATTGTTTGGTGGGAGAGGAGATTAAGTAAAGTCAAGATTGCGGCATCAAAATGTCAGGAACAAATCCTGATATTATAAAAACAAAGGGGTGCCTGATTACAGTCCCTGGTCCTTCAGACGTCATATAATAATCAACAGAGAGTGGACCAACGGAACAGGGAATAGCCTCTCAATACATTTATTTATTCATAAATACCAATAAATGTTCAGTTTATTAATTTTTAAAAACTTTTATTTGCATTACAAATTCATGAAAAATGCTGATAAAACATTTAGACAAACAAATATCTACAAATTCCACTCATAATGATTCACTCCCACCATTCATTCTACTTTTTGCTTTTTTGTATTTTTTTATATCAAATTATTGACATATATGAGGCCAAAAGACATATATGTCAGTAATTTGATACAAAAAAGCAAAAAGTAGAAGGAATGGTAGGAGTGAATCAGTATGAGTGGAATTTGTAGATATTTGTTTGTCTAAATGTTTTAATCATATTTTTTATGAATTTGATATGCAAATAAGTTTTTAGAAATTGATAAACTGAACATTTATTGGTATTTATGAATAAATAAATGTATTGAGAGGCTATTCCCTGTTCCGTTGGTCCACTCTATGTTGATTAGGAACAAATCCTGCCCATGCCAATGCATGATACTGTGATCCTGGATGGGCATTTCATCCCATGGTATAGTGATGGACTTCCTCAGCTTATTACCTGATTTTTTTTTTCATGAATGCTATTTAAGAGGAAGGACTCTTAGACAGAAGAGAAACGACCAAATGTAACAGGCACCTGACAAACGTATTTTCCGGTCAGCCCATATTTCGGTTATGCGTGATCATTTCACAGCGGATTTTACTGCAGCAGAATTATGCACAGCTGAAATTTTCAGGAAACGAAAATTTCGGATGCCCTTATCACCTCTATCCACCAGCCGTATACCCCTTAATATTACCCCAACCGACCTGCACTTACCAGCCTTCGGCTCCCTGCGTCCAGCTTCTCCCTGGGACAAAAGTTCCTCCTCCAAACTATGGGTGCGAACTGACGCTCCAATGAACAAGAATTCTGATAATTCCAGATTTTCATTCATGACTCGAAAAAATAAATCTACAATAATGTTCCTTAAGTCAGATGGACAAAACAGAATATATGTTCTTGAAAGTCAAACTTGAAACCATTAGAGTGCCTTTCTGTATGATATAACCTGGGCTCAAATCCCAGCATTAGCACTTATTTATAGTGTGTTATCTTGAACAAATCATTTAATATCAAATTGACTAAACTTTCAACATTGTAAGTTCTTCAATATCTCAAAATTGCCGACCTCTAAATGTGATTTATTTCCTAGGGTGTGTTCTTCAAATTGCCTCACTCAAAGTTCATGTGGCTTTAATGCAGCATCACATACAATAATACTAACAGAAGTACCTATTCTCCAAATGGGTTCAGTAGACAGACATAATAACACTGAACAATTCAATTCGCGTATCGCTTGATGTGCTTTGCACCCTGAAGTAAACTGCACTGAGACTGGGCGTGTTTGGCTGGCTGACATAGCCCGGAGCAGACGTTGAGGAAAGGCAAGAGTTGGTGTGCTGCTGCATACTGGGGCCTTCTGTGCTGTCTCCCCACCTGTCGCCTCACCCTGTCATGGTGCAGTTTTTTGTGGTGCAACTATCTAGGGATCCGTGCATCGTAGAGCCTGAACCTCGGGTTTTGCTCTACGTGTCGGGACGAGTTCTTCTACGACCAAATTGATGTTTCGCCGATTTTACGCAACCGTCTCATGTGTCAAAGTGCTGAAAAATGTGGAAAGAGGAGGGGTGTCCAAATGTCATGTAGATAGGAATGTCTGGCAGATCCTAAATAGTAACTATGCAAAATGTGGTGCAGATTGGTGAAAAGGTGTGGTATCGTATAAGAAACAATGCTTCGCCAAGCAACAAACCCACAAACTAATTTTAATGTGTGCTGAAATCCAGAGAACGGGGTGGGATGTGGACATATCATCTAGCCAGTAATGTCTAGAAGGTCCTAACAGTCAACTATGCAAAATGTGGTGCAGATTGTTGAAACAGTGTGGAATTGTATAAGGAGCAATGCTTCACCAAAAAAACAAACACAGTTTCATTTTCATATAGATTGAACATCTACATATTGTGCACGACAGTTATTTGCAACCTCGCTTAATTAAGTTAACAACATTTGAAAAACATTTTCCTTGTCTAATTTTAGTCCGTGTTCAGTTATGGTCACCTTCCTGATAGCATCTGACATCCAGCAATGACAATGACCTCGAACCAAAACAATATTCAAAACTGAACTTTGATGGATCAGCATTCTCTGGAACTCACTCCCCAAGGAAGTATGAACAACAGAGGCACACCTAAAATTCAGAAAACTACTAACAAATTAGCTCTTCAACTCACGCACCTAAATAGGAAGAACTGTCGAAGAGAAACACCTGACCGCGACACATGGAGGCACAACAGAAACCAAACAATGAAAACCAAACCAACCAAATCTGGGCTGTCCCAACAAAGTGGAAGTATATTAATACCAAACACCTTAACAGGAATTAAACATAACCAAATCAAAGTAATCCACAACACTTCACGCGGACGCAAGGAGAGTGGAACTCTGTGAAATGGGTACAGGGATTATAACCAATTAATGAAAAAATGCAAAATTAAAAGACTATCTCTATTACTTACTAAGTGGAATTTGACCCGCTTTGAAGAAGGCCCAACGCCGAAACACGTGTCGCAATGGACACTACCAGTGAATAAATGCATTTTCTAACTGGCGCGATCCGTGTGGTGGCATTCAATACTATTGTGCAATTAAAAGGGCAGTGGGAGCACTCTTTGCCCGCACGCAATGCGACAGAAGATATTAGTGGTATAACTAGTTCAGATCCAATCGTCTAACCCTTGTCACGGCAGGAATCCAAGAAAGTAACCCACAACTACGTTCAAATTCACAACAAAGCACAGACGTCGATCAACACTAACCATAGTAAAAATGTAAATTTTTCTACAAACACACCCTCAACCACTAAATAAAACACGCACACATACCTCTACCACAGCACAAATGTGAAATCGTACAGCACACTGCACAAACCCTCCAACATCAGACTCAACCCAACAGAACACAACCTCTGCAGAAAACTACACCACCGACACGCAAAACAATACCATACAGAGTCACATATCAAAACAACACTAAACCTGTAGCAACCAGAAGCAAACCCTGCACACCTGGACCGTTTTTTTCCGAATTGAAGCTAGCAACAGTACATAAAATATGTCTTGTGCTCTCCCACTCTATGGCACTGACTAAGCCTCCATAACCCTATTTCCTTTTCAGATCTGCCTGAGCACCTGGAGACCATGACAATGGCAGCAGTATGCAGTATAAAACGCAATAACATAACATGTCTTCTATCAATGCTATGGTATGTGTAGCACCTTCTTTGGTGCTTCCAGTCAGTCTCTTGTATCCACAGCTGAACACTTTCACATTCTGTGAGGGCAGCCGCTAATATAGGTTCTGTACCTATGTTAGGGTGGACAAACCATTTTCATACAGCTCTTTATCAATACTGCTGCCCATATACTGTCCTCTTGGCTGCAATTTTTGAAATGTGTTGAGTACCCAAGCCAGAACACAAGTACCTTCATCGTGGTCTGCTAATGTTGCTCTTGGAAGGCCACTGGTTTCTTATTCTGAAACCAGGTTGGGTGAAAGGGGCCAGAGGACGGCCATAGAGTTCCAATGCTATTCAGGATAGCTGCCACAGCACCTCCCAAGCTATGGGCCATGGCCTGGATTAAGGGTGAGGTTGGTAAACGCACATTCGTAAATCCTTTCATTCTTTGGTTTGTGGGAGGGGGTGCAAATCTGGCTGTAACCCGGGCCGCAAAAATACTTAATAATGGCGTGCCCGAGTTACTGAGGTCGGTCTGGTCTGCTAAAATGCTGTGCTGCACTGAAGAGAGAGGGATCAGGGTGGTCGTCGACATCAGAGCATTTCAGTCTTTTCATTTAAAATGATTCCCGCCCCCGAGGCTGCCCGGGGATGTTCGTCTGCCAGGTGCAGCCTGGAATGCTCCTAATGTCCAGAAGATCAGATGCCGTCCAAAGCGAAACCGACACTCCTGCCGCGGCAACTGCAAAAGTAAAAGCTGATAAATTAAAAAAGAACCAGAGACAGTTTACTTTGCAAGTACAAACACATCAACATAACTGTGTAACTGGAAGCAATGAAGCAAATCACTGCTGCAGCTTGCTTTGACTGCCTGAAATGTGCTGATCATTTGTGTTGTGTGAATGTGTGTGTGTATGCGTGTATGTGTGTGTCAATCATACATTTTAAATGTAACAATGTTCCCTGGATGGCACACACATGGCCCTGTACTTGCATCTCAGCCACTTCCCTGCTGCCACAGAAGCAGTAATGAGATTATAAATCAAGTGAGTGACTCGAGTCACACGTTCCGTGCACTGCTGGATTGGTACACCCCTCTGATGTACATGAGAGACCTCATGGCCAGGAGTGTATGTGGACATGCCCAGCCTGTGTGTCACACATTTCAGTTTTTGGCGCTTCAGGCTTGCTTTTGTTGCACAGGTCCTCTGAAACTGTCCATGCTGTACTTCTCCAGGACAATAAATTATGTAGGGCAAATATATTTCTTGGTGTGTAAGACTGTGTGTTATATATATGGCAGTAGCACAAACAAGATTGGAAAGTACTGCACCTTAGCACACTAAATTTGCATATTAAGCAACCAGGAGTCTGGATGACTGTTTATTGCTAAAGCGCCTCCTCACACTAGGTGGTTTTGGTGACATTAAGAAACCAGAAGGGAGAGGTGTGAATTGAAAAGTAAAGTGTGAGTATATACCATTGTTTATTGGGATTAAGTTTTTGGTATTGGAAAGAATGTTGATGATGAATATTCTACATAGATTAACAAGTGCAGGAAAAGGTCCTGACATAAGGGGAGTAATTGAGTATCCAAGAGGCTGGGCAGGTATTAGGAATAGATAATATAGGAAAGAAGTGTCCATACAGTGCAGCACTCTGTGTGCCACAAACCTCTCCTAGTGATTTGGAGGAGTTTGGGTTCCAGACCCATTTAATACTTACTTGGCCTCTCTGCTGAGACTGGCACCAGAGGCCTATGTTGTCCCAATTATGGTGCTATTTTGTGGAAAAGTTAAATGAAAAAGGAAACAGAGACACAAAGATCCATGGCTTTTGGTGGTGGTTACAGCCATGTTTAAAATGCCTCAACTTCTTTATACTCTAATGAAAATTAAAGCAGTTTTGGACAAGAACGGCAAGCCAAAAGCAAGCACTTCACATGGCCCTTATCTAAGAAGAACAAAGTACATATGTATATGTACTTCAGTCGGGTTTCAGACCGGGCCATGGCACTGAGACCGCCCTGGTGTTGGTCTGGGATGATTTGATGGGTGCCGCCGACAAAGGTACTGTCAGCATGCTTACTGAAACATGTCCATGGTTGCTGGCCTGGCAGTTTGGGCCGGGGCTGCTCCCATTGGTGGCAATATCTGACTGATTTGTATATGGCTGGACCCCTTTTGCAATGGCTAAAAAACGGTGGTGTGGAAGGTAGCCCAGAGCAGTGACAATGGTTCAGTGACTCAAAACCTTCCACCTATCACTTTTCTGGTTACAGAAATTATAACCAACCAATGAAGATTTGTTGGGGCGTGTATTCTATAGAAGTGTCTTACTATGAGGCAAGACAATCAAAATATTTGACCAATCCTATGTCGTTGCATACGAGTGTGAATATTGAACATTTTAAAAAGCAGAAACACACAGGGAATAGCATTTTTCTTACTCAAAAGCTACACAGATGGGATACTGAGGGACCCTGACGTCTATGGAAACAAGGCGAGTCACCACACACGATAGATACGCCAGACAGGAGGTTGTATTCCCAAAGCTAGGGTTTATTGCAAAGCAAAAGTCTCAGTTGGCCAACTTGGTCTCACGCCCCGCGACGTGTATCTCTAGACCTCGAGGGACGCAAGAGAGTGAATTACGTACATCAGTTGCATATATACAAAATGCATATCAAACAATCAGCTATGACATGTTTAACAACCCCCTTTATTGGGTTTCTTTGAACTTGGTGTGATGATGGACTTCTCCGACCACTATGACACCTTCAAACATCTATTCTAGTAAAAATTTGCAATTTGTGAGTGCGAAGGCATCTTTCAGTTGTTGAATAGAACACAGCGCTTCTGTTCTTGGAAGCAAACTACATACAGGGGGAGTTGCATTGCGGACCTTGCTATCTATCAGGTGCTATTCGCGTCCTGGGAGCCGACATGCTCTAGCGGGCTCAGCAAAGGGGGGCCGTAAGAAAAGCATAATTCAAGCCTTTAGCGGTATTATTCTATCATATTCTACCATATAACAAGACTGGCTGGCAGCTGTGCAATGATTAGATGCCCTGCAGCTCTGCTTCAAGGCTACATTCGGGAGGGAGCCGGGCATTCTTCCTGGCGCTGCCTACATTTTTGTGTTTCAGCGAACTCTTGTTATCCTCATGGCCCTGCGGCCTTGTCCTTTTCACATACAGACAACAATGTTTCACAGTCGAGCAGTGTAAGCGGAAAATATACTGCAAAGCAATAAGAACAGAAAGCAATGAGCAATGGTTAGAAAACAAAATGGCGATTCTTGTTACATCAAAATGGCCGTTCATTGGCAAACGTGAAAACCTATATTTTGTCATATCGTGCATGAGACGGTTGGCCCACGGCCACCAAAATGCGTTTGCAGTCTCAAAGTAGAGGTATGCGTATTTCTAGACTGACAAACCCTCCTTTGGTCGTATGCCAAACGTCTCATCTATTTATTGATACCTCCTCTAGTGATGATGAATCTGAAGTACTTATGTCTGAGTTTTGCATGCTATCGTGGACATCATTGTCTCCATCAATATCTATTGCCATCATCTCTTTTACTGCTCTGATCTCATTTGGGTCTAGGTCAGTTCGATCATAAGGTTGTTTTTTCTTTGTTATCATATGCATACATCCTTCGTACATCCCTCAGTTACCTCAGTGCAAACTATGGGTAAACAATGTATACAACAACAGCACGTTAGGAATATTCCAAACACCACTACTAATATTGAGATCAACTTCCACCCCCAAGATCTTAGTATTCCCCAAAACCAAGATCCTATTCCCCAGCTCCCTTCTCCAGTAGGGAGTTCAGAGCTTAGGACATGCATTTTCTTTATTGCTTCAAATATCGTGGGGGAATAGTCATCGACATAAACGCAACATGCTGATCCCACTATTTTGCAAATTCCCCAACGATCAACCAGGATCACATCGAGAGTCATTCTATTTTGCAGCGTCAGTAACCTGATTCCTCTTTCTTCCAACGTCATGTTAAATAATATATCTGTTGTTGTGTTTATTGGATTCTTTAGGATTTTGGACAGTTGCCTTATATTATAGGAGTTCACTATCTGCCCTAAGAATGGAATGAATGATTTTGCTACATCAGTTGCTATTAAAACACCTTTGTCAGTCCTTTTGACTCTAGTTCTGGATAATCTGGCCATGGCTGCTGTTTCTAAGAGGAATACTCCTGGGAACAGTAGCCCTAGGTAACATGTACCTCCCCAGTTTCTGGGCAACCAAGGCTATGCTTTCTCTCCGCATATAAAATAAACTGGATCACCTACATATACTGGTTCTATTTCCCATTTTAGTACCACTGTATTCATACAACCAGCATATGTTCTGACTAAAAAAGAGCCTTTCTTTTTTAGACAAAAAGGGACAGTTCTTAGGCTATAATTCACCGTGTAAGATGGGGGAATTGCATCTTTGTCCCCTTCTGTTCTTACACGAAATGTCATTACAGATGTTTTTTTCTGGTGGGGATAATCTATTTTGTTGTGTTATCTTTCGTGCATTTTTCCTCATAGGCTCTGGGGCTATTACTTGTGCTTTATGGAAAATGGAACAACCCACAGGCTTCATTATTATCTCCTCAAACTCATTCATGTTGGTTCTGTCTAATTGACCTGTATTACTCTCATTCCATTTCCCATAGAACATTGCACCTAAAGATGCACTACATGCAGAACTTAATGGTAATGGCTGCGCATACCACCCTATTCCTTTCCCGGCATGCTGTGGTAAATGGGCACATACCCAGCAGTTTGTTTTCTTCAGGATTGCTTGTGTCATGTTCATTATCAGCAATAAGGTGTTATTTCTAAAAACTTCCCTGTGTTTTTCTTCCATTGGGGGTAGGGTATAAGTGATCACTCAAACCGGGCTTTCAGTAGTGGATATATTACTTATTGGTAAAAACATTTCTAATGGGTGTATTGTTTCTACCCACCATAATATTAGGGCTGTCGATATTGGTGCTATCACGCTCATAAAGCACATTATTGTCGTTAGTACCAGCATACAATTTGTTTTACCATGCGTTTTTCTTAAGCTTATAGTCTTTATAATTGACTCATTCTCAGCGGTGGTGGTGCAGGAGGAGGCTGGAACCGGTCCCGGCATGTTTCCCGTCGTCCTTCTTCTTTTTTATCACAGTTTGTTGTGGATATCTCTCTTCGTCGCGCTTGCTCTGATGTTAATAAGTTCAATGGAATTGTCACAGTTCAGTTCTGCCTGTTTCTTTTTTAGCCTGGATTCGATTATTCGTTTTTTAGGCGAGATGACTTGTCCCCTCTTTTACTGCTCAGAGGACCTTCGATCAGTTATCTTATCGCCTTAGTATCATGTGGGCCCAGCTTGTCTGCTCTGGTTCAGGACACATGTACTGTTAATCGGTTATCTCACTTGCCATAGTACCATGTGCACCCAGTTTGTCCGTTCTGGTTCAGGGCACATGTACTTTTTATGATCGCACCGATGAGCCGCGAGTCTTGAATTGCCCGACTTGCACAATTCTCACGCTTCTCTCCTCTACACCTCCGGTTCCTTCTCCGTCCATGAGCTGAACCAGAGGTTGACATAAACACCAAAAAGAACTGCGGATCACTTTGTCTTCCGAGGCCGCAGGTTGTATCGCCTTGCTCCTGGTATCGTATGATCCGTGAACAGTGCCGGTGCACTTCCAGATTGAGGCTCGAATTCAGCCTGTGGCGCTACTGCAGTTGCTGGTGAACGCCGCGCCAATGATGCAGATCCGTTCTTTGGCGTGCTGGTGGGCGCCAAAGGGGTACACGATTTGATTTTGTTGGTATTTGCAAGGCAGATTTCGCATCGGTCAGCAGTGATGTCGATTCTGCTGGGCAACGTTGGGGCACTCTTTGCCCTTCCCCCTCTCTGGCAATCATCTCAGGCTTTGTTTCGAGTTTCACTTCTCGTTTTGGCAGATTAGGTGGCTGCTCACTGGCAACAGTTTCTTTCGTTTCTGGGACCGCTGTCTCTTTCCGGTCATCAGTGTCAGGCAAGTCTTTCAGTGCCGTTGGAATCTTCTTGGCATGGGTGGCATGGATCCACGACTTTCTTCCACCCACCCACCCGTATTGCCGTCTCTGTTGCCAAAAGTACTTGGTAGGGCCCGCGCCACCTGGGTGCTAATGATGACTTTCTTTCAAAGTTTTTTAGCAGCATCCAGTCTCCTGGCTCGAGCGCATGCCCCGGACCGGTGTATCTCAATGGCAATGCCTCCTGCACCTGCTGATGAATCAAATGCAATTTCTGCATTAAAAGGCCACAATAAGTACTAAGCACAGGATGTTCTATCTCACTTAGTCGCTTTGGCTGAGGTGCGCACCAAACATTTGCCGGCCTCCCCATTACGATCTCGTATGGGGAGAGCCCAGTTTTAGCCTGTACAGACGTACACATGCATAATAGTGCTATTGGTAATGCATCGACCCAACTCAACTTGCTTCCCGCACAAATCTTGCTAATCTTTGATTTAAGAATCCCGTTGTGCCTCTCCACAAGACCGGCAGAACTCGGATGCCTTGAACTATGCAATCTCTTATCAATCTGAGACCAGCACATATCTGTAATACCACTGCACCCACAAAATGCGGTCCATTATCAGACCATAGGACTCGGGGCAAGCCAAATCTGGAAAAGTACTCCTTCAACATTACTTTTGCCGTACTCATTGCTGTGCAGTCTTTCAAAGGATATGCCTCCACCCACTTACTGAATGCACAGATCACCACCAAGACGTATTTTAAGTTTTGGCACCTCTCCATCTCTATGAAATCAAAATGAATGACCTCAAATGGCATGGAGGGCTGGCCAAAACTGCCTGTTGGAGTCACTGTTCCCTTCCCTGCATTGTGTTGCAAACACGTGATACAGTTCTGCACCAACCTCTCTGCATTCTTTTTTATGTTTACATTCTGCCAAACTGTAGAAAGGTGCTGTATTATTTTCTTCGCACAGATGTGCGTAGGGCTGTGGTCCATTGTGACCATTGCAGTCACATACAAATTTGGCAACATCCAGTTTCTAGTTCCCTTGTCCACCCAACAACCCTCCAGATCCAACTCAGCAGATCCCTCTGCCCACCCCTGTATTTCATCGGCCATAGCCTCGGCCTGCATTTCTTTGACGGTGGCAACTCCATCTTCTATCATACAGGGTACTTCCTCTGTCTGAACCGTCATCATTCTGGTATTGAAATCAGTGGCAGTTTGTTTCGCAATTCTGTCTGCAAACGTGTTTCCCTCTCCTACTTTGCATGTTACTTTTTTATGTGCCTCGCATTTCACTATTGCTAGGCGCTTTGGAAACGTGAGTGCAGACAGCAATCGTACAATCAAAGGGCCATGTTGAATTCTGGTGCCATGTGATGTCAGAAACCCTCTCTCAGCCCAGAGTCGACCAAAATTATGAACTGCTGGAAAAGCATACTGACTATCAGTATATATATTCACATTAAAATTTTCTGAAATCTCGCAGGCTCTGGTCAATGCTATTATTTCCGCGGCTTGTGCTGAATTATAGGGGATTCTTTTACTTTCTACAACACTCTCTAGAGTAGTGATAGGATATGCAGCCAAAACATGAGCCGTCACAAAATAACTCTCCACCCAGCTCTTTCTGTGGAATATCAATTAAATCAACTCTTCCCTTGGTTTCTTCCTCAGTGACCATTAAGCAATCGTGGGGGGGTGATTCATTCTTCCCAATTTCTTTTACGGTTAGTGGCATTAATTCTGCAGGATTCAAAGCGCTACACCTCATAATTTGGATATAGGGCGCGAACAAGATAATCTCATATCTTGTCAATCTAGAAGAGGTGAGGTGTTGCGTCTGTGTCCTATTTAATAGAACGTCTATGGCATGTGGCACCATCAGAATTAAAGTGTGCCCCAATACCATTACTTCCGTTTGTTTCACTGACACAGCAGCCGCCGCGACAGCTTACAAACATTGTGGTAGTGCGCACGCTACAGGGTCCAGCACAGAAGAAAAATAGCCGCACGGCCTATTTCTTCCACCTTGTTCCTGTGTCAAAACCGCCAATGCACATCCTTCACTTTCACACACAAATATTCTAAACATTTTCTCATAGTTCGGCGTACCCAAAACTGGAGCCGAGCATAATGCAGTTTTCAATCCATCAAATGCTTTCTGACATTCCTCATCCCACTACAAAGGCATAACCGCATCCTTTCTAGTTAAATTCACTAATGGTTTCACAATTAACGCAAAATTACCAATCCGTTGTCGGCAATATGAAGCCATGCCTATTATGGCTCTGACTCCTTTTTGTGTCTTTGGAATAGGCATACAAGAAATACTTTCTATGCCTTCTGGCGTTAGTCTTCTCCCTCCTTTCGAAAGTAGGTAGCGCAAATAAGCCACCTCCTTTCGATTATACTGAAATTTCCTCAAACTAGCTTTATGGCCATGTGCCGCTAGGTGTGACAGTAGTAATACAGTGCTTTCTTTACAAATCTCCTCTGTGTCTGCAGCTAGCAAGAGATCGTCTATGTATTGCAAAAGTTCACAACCCACAGGTAATTCCAGCATGTCTAGCTGCTCTTTTAATGCTCTACTGTAAATACTTGGACTTTCCGTGTAACCTTGCGGAATCCGCGTAAATGTAAATGATCGTCCTCCTAATGTGAACGTGAACAAATATCTGCTGTCCTTGTCCACTAGAATACTGAAGAATGCGTTTTTCAAATCTACTACACTAAAATATTCTGCTGAAACAGGTATCATTGTCAATATTGTAGTGACGTCTGGCACTAGAGGAAATTGCGGATCTACTACCTTATTCAATGCGCGTAGATCAATTATGAAACGGTATGGTACCTCATTGCCTCCTTTTTTATAAATTGGAAGAATCGGGCTGTTGCATGTACTGCCTGTGATTTCCTCGATTACCCCTAATTTCACCAAATCTGTAACAATACTCTTCAATCCTTTCTCACCTTCAACCAAAATTTTGTCTTGGGGTATTCGCGGTAGGGTAACACCTTCTTTCAAAACAATCTTTACTGGCTCTATCTTTAAACATCCTACTTCGTTGTCATGCATTGCCCATATACAGGTTGGTACTTTACTTAGTTCCCCTGGTAACACTTCGGACATGAATTCTGACACATGGGCATTGTGTGGCCATATCGTTAGAAACACTCCGTCTGCCGTGCAATGTATAACAGAACCTAGTTTTTTCAACAAGTTTAATCCCAACAAATTTTCTGTTAGAAGGAAAGGACAATGTTCAGTAAATGGTCCTATGGTAACTGGGACTGGTTTGGACACTGGATTTATGACTGGTGTACCTGCGAACCCTACGGAAATATTCTTTCGCCCTGACAGTGGTATATCCAGACCCAAGTGATGGTCTATTGAACACTTCTGCGCTCCTGTATCTACAAGAAAGCGGTGCTCCTCATTTCCGACTCTCATTTCTACCCATGGTACTCTCTGATTCATGGGAATAGACACTGGTTCCGACCCCTGTCTTGGGCTGTCCTATTGGGGAAATAACACATCGTCCGATGTGTAATCATTACTATTTCTGTAATACGTGTTTGGCTGTGTATCAAAAACATTTCCACTCTTCCCTCTATTTCCCCCACTCTGATTTCCATATTGTTGATTTTGCTGTCCCTGACTCTGGTTTGGGGCATTTTGGTTTTGGCCTTGGTTTTGATTACCTCCGTTATTGTGATGCGGCTGCATACTATTCCTATTTGGTCCATTTGCTCCTGGGTGTCCTCTATGCTGTCTCCTCTGACCAGACCAATTTCTATTCTGTAGATGTGGACATTGCGCTCGCCAATGTCCTTCCTCTTTACAATATGCACACTGATTCGGTCCCACTGTTCCCCCATGCATATTCGAATTACTCCTTTCTTGTGCGTTCCCTCGCCCTCTATTATGTCCTACTACTTGCTGCATTAATACTCGTGTCTTTAGATTTACCCTATCCCTCTCTTCTTTTTCTTTTCCTGCAGTCACTCTGCGCTCATAATATTGGGCCATATGCAGTACTTCGCTCAACGTTTTTTCTTGCCATGCACTCTCTGATGTCATTATTAGATCCTGAATTGGAAGTTTTAACCCCCTCACATATTTGTCAACAAATAACCTCTTTCCTGCTTCCGAACCCACATCCTGCCCACTGAAGTCTGTGAATACTTCTTCAAATCTATTAAAATAATCTGTAGCCAACTCATCCTTGCCTTGTACACATGCAGTCAATTTGTCCCATTGAATTCTTTTCTCTGGGACAATTCTTTTTAACTTCTGTACTATACGTGCTGGTAACGCTGCCAGGTTCGCTCCTGGTGTTCCTCCAACCGCTTTATTCATGTCTTCTATTATCAAGTCCGCCCATGTGGCGCCAAAAGCTGTTGGGTCATCTACCTTCCTTATTTGTTTCCATATGTCTGCTGGCAGGGTCACCGGGAATATTAGGTCTATATCACCCATGGTAAGCACGGATGATTGTAGGCAGGACTCTACTTCCTTGTAAAACCCTGCAGGATTCTTTCTTATATCAGGAATCGTCTGCTTTATGTTGTTCACCTCCTGTCTGGAAAAGGGGACATGCACATATTAGGCGGTGTAACGAGCTGGTGTCACCTGCGCCGCTGCACCGCCCACTGCGGGAACCTCCACTTTGGGCACAAAGGTAGGTGGGACCACTCTCATAGGAAATGCCCCACTTACCGCCCCCCCTTCTCTTAGATGTAACAATATTTCCAGATCCAATGATAGGGCTGTTTCTCCTGTCCCTCGCTCTAGTGCTCTTCTATGTACTGCCATTATTTCGGATGGGCTGGCCGTATCGTTTTTGATATCTTTGTCTAATAAATGTTCAGCCATCGACTGTAGTGCTTTTCCTTTCATGGGCATGGAATATTCATCAAATATCTCTTGTATCTCCATCGTGGGGATATTAGGATCCAACATCCATGTAAACGCTTCTCGTATACATACTTTTAACTTATCGCCCCTTTTTACTGACGACATTGAATGTCGTCTCTGTATATATTGCTCTACAATTTCCTTCCTATTTCTCCCGATATCCCTACTCCTGTACCCAGGTGTAGCAAACGTTTCGGCATAATCATTATCTAATTCATCTTTAAGCTCAAAAAGTCTATATACATGTTCCCTATTCGGGCGCCATCTTGAAAGGGGCCCCTAGGGCACCCTGACGTCTATGGAAACAAGGCGAGTCACCACACACGATAGATACGCCAGACTCAGACACAAGTACTTCAGATTCATCATCACTAGAGGAGGTTTCAATAAATAGATGAGACGTTTGGCATACGGCCAAAGGAGGGTTTGTCAGTCTAGAAATATGCATACCTCTACTTTGAGACCGCAAACTCATTTTGGTGGCCGTGGTCCAACCGTCTCATGCACGATGTGACAAAATATAGGTTTTCGAGTTTGCCAATGAACGGCCATTTTGATGTAACAAGAATCGCCATTTTGTTTTCTAACCATTGCTCATTGCTTTCTGTTCCTATTGCTTCGCAGTATATTTTCCGCTTACACTGCTCGACTGTGAAACATTGTTGTCTGTATGTGAAAAGGACAAGGCCGCAGGGCCATGAGGATAACTAGAGTTCGCTGAAACACAAACGTAGGCAGCGCCAGGAAGAATGCCCGGCTCCCTCCCGAATGTAGCCTTGAAGCAGAGCTGCAGGGCATCTAATCATTGCACAGCTGCCAGCCAGTCTCGTTATATGGTAGAATATGATAGAATAATACCACTAAAGGCTTGAATTATGCTTTTCTTACTTCTTCATGCCTCTCCCTACAGCGTGCTAATGCATTCAAATCTAACAATAGCTGCGGTGGTAATTTCCCAATTAGCTGTTTCCATTGCTCCACCAAATATTCACCCATGCATTCCAACACTACCTGTCTTTCGTTGCTTCTACGGAAGTCATATATCGAAGCCACTGCTGCCGTCCCATCATTCCCGTCTATATACATCTCTGCCTGTTGCTGCAATTCCACCTTCCTTTCTTTGCTGATTGCGCTGCGGGTTACCCTTGTGCACCCCCGTTGGTCAGTCCCGCCTCTTACCCCCGCGGTTTCAACTTCAACCCCGGGTGGAACAGACTGTACCGAGTCTGTGCCTGAGGCGGGAGGTGTGGATGGGACTATGGGAACAGGGAGTGTCTGTTGTGGGCCTGATTTGCTAATAGGAAGTGTTACGTGCACGGTTTGTAGCTGCGGGAGGGCTTGAGCTGCCGGAGGGGGAGCTTGAGCTATGGGCGGGGTCTGGGCAATAGCTACTGACGTGTCTGGTCTTACTTCTGATCTTGGGCCTTGTTTTGTATGGGTCAATATATTTTCTATCAATTCATCTTCTATGTGTAATTCTCGTTGTGGGTATATCTTTTCTATATTCAACTGTTCTCGCCGGCCTGCCCTTCTTAGACTCTCAGTCCACTCCTCCTATTCTTTCTCGTCCGCTACCTCACCTTTCGATTTATACCTGTGCGCAGGCTTTGCTCTGCTTTTAAAACGGAGCATTGCTTCCTTTCTCCAGTCTTTAATAGTCTCAAATGCTGCAGGACGCGCTTTCTTTCTTATCAAAACCCTTTCCAGGTTGTCTATCCTCGCTATCTCAAAACTACCATTAATCGGCCACTGATGGTCTTGTTGCTTTCTGGTTTGCCTATGCCAAGTCTCACAGAATATTATCGCACCCACTCCATACTTCACATACATCTCATACGCCGGCGTTCCCCTAGGTGGTACAATTTGGCCATCTTCCAAAGATTGTCTACCACAGCGGAAAAACCCTGCTAGGGTGGACAATACCCCAGGCATGTTTCAACCTTCCCCCTGGTTAATCAACCTTACCTAGGGCGTTTGATTTTGCAAAGTCAACTCTCAACCAATATCAGGATACTATGAATCGGGGGAATGACTCACCTGATAAATCAAGTCGTCTGTATACTGACGCACCAAAGGACGTTGTTGTGTCTGCGTTTCTTGGCTTCCGCCTCGTTTCGGGACCCTCGCCTCCTTGTTCTCTAGCCAGGCACGTCGATCAGGGATCAGATGTGTGCAGATCTGCAAAGGAGTCTCTCATCACTTCTACAGGGCGCCCCGAACACCTCTTGATCCCGGCTCAATCGTCCCGTCCTCGCCGTTCTCTGCCTTACTCAATTACAACGTTACGCGATGGAACAAGTGGGGGAGGGTCCCTATTCGGGCGCCATCTTGAAAGGGGCCCCTAGGGGACCCTGACGTCTATGGAAACAAGGTGAGTCACCACTCACGATAGATACGCCAGACACAAGGTTGTATTCCCAAAGCTAGGGTTTATTGCAAAGCAAAAGTCTCAGTTGGCCAACTCGGTCTCACGCCCGCGACGTGTATCTCTAGACCTCGAGGGACGCAAGAGAGTGAATTACATACATCAGTTACATATATACAAAATGCATATCAAACAATCAGCTATGACATGTTTAACACCCCCCCTTTATTGGGTTTCTTTGAACTTGGTGTGATGATGGACATCTCCGACCACTATGACACCTTCAAACATCTATTCTAGTAACAATTTGCAATTTGTGAGTGTGAAGACATCTTTCAGTTGTTGAATAGAACACAGCGCTTCTGTTCTTGGAAGCAAACTACATACGGGGGGAGTTGCATTCCAGACCTTGCTATCTATCAGGTGCTATTCGCGTCCTGGGAGCCGACATGCTCTAGCGGGCTCAGCAAAAGGGGGCCGTAAGAAAAGCATAATTCAAGCCTTTAGCGGTATTATTCTATCATATTCTACCATATAACGAGACTGGCTGGCAGCTGTGCAATGATTAGATGCCCTGCAGCTCTGCTTCAAGGCTACATTCGGGAGGGAGCCGGGCATTCTTCCTGGTGCTGCCTACGTTTGTGTTTCAGCGAACTCTAGTTATCCTCATGGCCCTGCGGCCTTGTCCTTTTCACATACAGACAACAATGTTTCACAGTCGAGCAGTGTAAGCGGAAAATATACTGAGAAGCAATAGGAACAGAAAGCAATGAGCAATGGTTAGAAAACAAAATGGCGATTCTTGTTACATCAAAATGGCCGTTCATTGGCAAACTCGAAAACCTATATTTTGTCATACCGTGCATGAGACGGTTGGAGAAAGGCCACCAAAATGTGTTTGCGGTCTCAAAGTAGAGGTATGCGTATTTCTAGACTGACAATACCACCTGTTCCAAAATGACCAGTGCTGAACTGTGATATACTGGAGAATTAGGCCCTAACCATGAGGCGAATATTACCTGGAGCTGACTTGCTTTCCAAGAGGGAGGAGTGCTGGCTGGGAGTTTTTTGGAAAACTTGCAAGGGTCAATCTGACTAAGCACTTTAAAGCATATTTCTAAGTGAGAATAACAATCCTCAAATGCAATCAGAAATGTCCCCTAGAATCATTGCCATGATCAGTTCCTGAAGTGGGAGGGAATTGTGGAGATGGTGCCACTAAAGGGCAATCATTCAAAATTGATTATCTTAGTATTTTTGTGTGAAATTCAAAAGTGTGTTTTCAATATGTTTTAACCCAAGTGAGATTTGACCACTTATAGAAGATATAGCATTTTCGACGCATAGAGCGCAGGGACTGAGAAACTGAAAAATCTGAATGAGAATATGGTATCATTGTTCACTAGTGTGAGTAACATCCTACCTTCACTGTATTAAAGCTGAGGTGAGATTACACATAAATAAGAATAAAGAGGTTTTTTTTCTGTGTGCTGTGACCACTGTGTAAAACTGAGAGCCCTTCCCAGCATTGACATTGTAGCATTTTGTAAGTGATATTTAAATTGGATCCTATGATATTCACAGGTATAACATAAAACATTGGACTGCACATTAGTTCCTGTGATTAATAGTCTAAAGAAAATGAAATTGCTTGATAATGTGTAACCTGTGAATGTCACTGACATCAAAAATTGAATGTGAACTTAATGGTAGCAGCGGCAGACTAATTACTTACCCATAAATCCGTTGACAAACTGGCCTGTCGCCAGCTACAAAGGCAATACCGACTCTCTGTCCTCACCAAGAAGAGAGTCCACATTCAACCTTGTGGCATCTAACAACTCGGCCAAACTCTTTAAAATCTGCAAGGAGCTGGCCAACCCTGCTGCAGTCTCTACCCCTACTGATGCCTCCCAGACTCATTGCAATGCCCTTGCCTCACACTTCATTTAAAAAATCCAGGACATCCTGTCCACCCTCTCCACCTCCACCCCTCCTCTCCCCTCTCCATCTGTGCTTGCTGACCCTCCTTTAGCCACCCCCCCACCATCCTTCTCGTCCTTTCTTCTTTTCTCCCCTGACGAGGTTGCTAGACAAGTCTGATCTATGAAGGCCTCGTCAAAACAGGCTCATCCCTGTTCCTCTAAAACCATCAAGGACCACATTGACGCCCTCGCACCACCCTTGCTGATTTTTGCAACCACTCCTTTGCCTCAGGATCCTTCCCCTCCCCCCTGAAGCACTCCCTTCTGCATCTCCTTCTCAAGAAACCCACAGCTGATCCTTCTTGTCCAGCTAACTATCACCCAATTTCCATTACTCCCTTTCTGGGCAAACTCTTGGAAACGTTGGCCATCTCTCAGCTTAACCTTCATTCCAATTCTGTTGGCTGTCTCCATGACCATGAGTCTGGCTTCAGAGCTGCCAGAAGCATTGAAACTGCTTTCCTGAACATCCGTGAAGATCTGCTCTCCAACCTTGACTCTAACATTCCCTCTGTCCTCATGCTCCTCGATCTCTCTTTTGCCTTCGACACAGTCAATCATACCATCCTGCTCAACCGTCTCGTGAAAACCTGGGTATCACTGATCAGGCTCTGGCCTGGCTGACCTCTTTCCTCTCTGATCGACCCTCCCAGGTCCAACTTGGGTCCTTCCTAACATCCATCTTCCTCTCTACCTGTGGAGTTCCACAGGGGTCTAACCTCTCGCCCTGGCTTTTCAACCAATAACTGGCAACTCTCGCCCACTGCATTACCATTTTCTGCACAAATTTCCAGTGCAACACTGACGACACTTAACTCATTTTCAGGCTGCCCTCGGCCACCTCCTCTCCCTCTCTCATCTCTGATAGCCTAACTGCCATTCAAGATTGGTGTGCCACCAATGATCTTTGTCTGAATGCCAGCAAGACGGAGATCCTCCTCATCGGCACACCTACACCATCCTTTCCCCTCAGTCTCTGTCCGGCTTCCCTTGGCCCTCCTCCTACCCGCACCTGCGAGGCTAAGAACCTCGGGGTCATCTTTGACTCCACCCTTTCCTTCTCCGCCCACATCTCTGAGGTCTCTAAAAAGTCAAACTTCCTACTGTACCTCCTCAGTGGTACTCTGCCTTTCCTCTCCTTCCCCCAGAAGCTCATGGTATCCCAAGCTCTGGTTCTCTCTAGGTTGGACGATTGTAACAGCCTCTTTCTAAATCTACCTTCCTCTACTCTCCACCCTCTGCAACTAATCCAGAACAGGACTGCAGACTTGTCCTTGGCCTCAAGCCCTGGGATCGTATCTCTCCAGCTCTGAAATCTCTCCATTGGCTCCCAGTGGATGCAAGGATTAAATTCAAAACCCTCTGCGTTGTCCACAAGGCTTTCTGGGGCTGGGGTACAAAATACCTTAGGCTATCCCTCCGCAAATACCTCCCCTCTCAAGCTCTTCGCTCCTCTACCTCTAACTCCCTGAGGGTCAGTCGTTTTTCAAAGAAACAAGCTGGTGGTAGATCTCTGTCTTCGGCTGGTGCCTCCCTCTGCAACAGCCTCCCTGCCACTCTAAAACTTGAGAAGACCCATCTCCATTTCCGGAAATACCTCAAGACCTTCTTCTTTTCTTCTGCCTTCGCTCCCCCTCTCCCTTGCTGATCTGTTCTCTCTTGGCACTGTGCACCTGGCCACCCTCTGTCCTCCGGGCCCAGGTACAGGTACCTGCTCACCCTGCCACCCTCCCGCACTGCCTCTGGGCCACCCCTTGCACTGAGGTCTGTATCTGTATCCATACAGCTCCCCCTTTTTCTTCCTGCCCTTATCAGACCTACCCTGTCTGCTGCCTTAAACCTAGCACTTGCAAATTGTTGGCTGCACTACCCTTTATTATTTATTTATTTATTATTATTTATCTGTTTCTCCTCTGCGTCACACTTTCCACTTCTCCCCCCTTCCATGCACTTTTCCCCTACCCCTCTCCCATGCACTTGCGCGTTCTCAATGTCACTGCGCCTAGTAAGGTCGCTGTTTTGTTCTCCCCTGTTCCCCTCGCTTGCCTTGTCGCGCTCTGAAACACTTGTGTACGAGCAGGATAGAAATAAAATATCAATATCGATATCAATGAATAACAATCCCAATATAAAAACAGCCCTTCCCTCTCTTGACATTGTATAGTAGGGACAGGGTTCAGTATTATTTAGGATTAGAATTGTTGGAAATATTCTTAACAGTTCTGTTGTGAATTGGAATGTATTATTATGATTAGCAATATTTTCACATGCAGGCCATGTTTAATTGGGTAAATACGCCTATGTAATGTATATTTCATGTTTTATGGTGACTGGCCACGGCGTTGAGAGGGGCACCTTCAATTTCTTTTATTTAAATACATTTAAGTTTTAATCGAACAGCGTGCCACATGTCCCATAATTGTGGGGTGTGTATACCAGGGAGTGTTATATCAGGGGTTGCCACTTAGTGAAAAGAATAACATATCGATGAATCCTTCTACAACTAAACTTTAGGTTTGCTAACATCATTCTGGTGTCATCAGCCCCTGCTTTTTCCCATCCATGGACTGATCAGTTTAATACTACACCAACCTCTTCATCTTCTCCTTCTGCCACAACCCTCACATGTATTAGCAGTAGTCCATAGACGAATCAGTGACCTGCGGCCTTCAATTAGGCCCTTCTGGCTCCCTTCTATGCCTCTTCCTCTGGCCTTAACCTTGCTTACTCTGCTGTCTACCTCCTGCTGACCTCAGCCATAGATGCCAATATTCCTACTAGAACTTTGTCTTTACATGCTAAACTTCCACAACGCATGTAGTTTGTTCATGGCTTGGCTCTGAAAAACAAACCCAACAAAATCTTTCAAAAGAATCTAAAGGCATAGCTACTCCTCTCCCGATAACGACTAATACATAACGACTTCACACCACTGCTAAAAGTGAAGCTATGCTAAATGGCAAGAGAGATAACTACTCTACTACGATGGAAACTGCTCCTGATGGCAAAAGCAACTCTTTACCATTCATAAAGAATTCACCTACTCATCGGCTGCCTCTGCATCTCAGGAACTCTGTGAAAACCTTTCTTTATTCTTCCATGAAAAAAAGAAAATATTTGTTTTTTCTACTCCTTCTCTTCCTTCCATTTCTTCTCCTTGCCCACCCTTTTGTCCCATCTAACTCAGACTCATTGACTTCCTTACTGAGCTCTTGCATAAAATCTAGCTCTGCTCTTAAAGTCTATCCAATTAAGAACCTTAAAGCTTTTGCTGATACTCCTGGTCCTACTTTTCGTCAGCTTCTGAACACCTCGCCTACTACAGGTACTGTTGCTGACGTTTGTAAAACTACATTGCCTACACTTCTGCTTAAGGAATCATTCTTCTGCTTTTAAAGCACAACCAAGTCACCAATGGTGGCAGAAGTGTGCTATTACAAGACAACTTACAGTTTCATTACATTCTAAACCAGCACATTTTGAAACCATATTCCTTCTCCCAACCACTGATAAAATGATTGGACATCACATGACTCTTCACCTTGTTACTGTTTTAGGAACCATTTTCTGTTACTCTCTTACATCCCTCCAGGCAGAAGTTCAGGCTCGCCATAGTACAGTGTCCGTTCTTGATGATCTTCCTCAGATGAGGACTGTCGGTGGTGGATGGTTCTAGATCTTGACTTTCAAGACCATTCACCAAACCACCTTGTTATCTAAAATTGATCCATTGGCCTTTGTGGTCTTCACCTTAAATGGAATTCCTCTTTTTGTCTGACCACATGCACTCTGTTGCCATCTCTCCTTACAACTAAATTTTTCACTCTCAGCCTTGTTCAGTGGCAGAAGGCTCCTCCAATATTGTTCACTCTTTATGGTAGACCTCTGGCTGACCTCATCAAGTCTTTTGGCTTGACCTTCTTCAAAATTCTGACCATAATCAGCTACTTCCTCATTTTGATGGCCATCCTCTGGAATCAATTGAGGATCTTTAACTATTGATGCTCGCAATTTCAGACTGGATGAACACCAATAGCCTGACTAATAATGGAGAAAAGGAGGTTGTTTCACCCATTCTTCACTCCCTTCATTCCTTACCCGTCAATCCGTACATTTCCTTTAAGTTTCTTTGAACTGCCCAATGCTGTTTCTTTGTCCATAGACCCAGTTCCTTGTTCTGTGCCTTCAACTTTGCATTCCGACTTGTTCTCTTCAGTCATCTTCAGTCATCTCCTTCAGGTTCCGCGCTTTGCCGAATCATGTAGGGAGGGCTCTTTTCTTTCATCACTCCTGTTTTTGTAATTCTCTTTCTCTTGCTCTTCATTCTACTTAGATTTTCTTTGCTTTTAATTTCTCCCTTAAGGCATATATATTTGCAACGCCTCTCCATAATACTTTCTATTTCTGCCACACGCATGTGCACATATTCCACGAGAGCCAAGAAACTCACATGTATGTCTATATGCAATCTACAAAATAAAATGAACCTTACTTAATTTCCTCATCATTCGTTGATTCATAGATACATTAATTCAAGAATGCAGTCTTTAATTCTGTATTCTCTGCCCCATTTCCTAATGCCAGCTAAATTAAGCCCTGATTATACTGAACCCCCTATGTTTTGAATAACAATAATATAATACACGTGGGATGTTATGTATGGCATCTTGCAGATATTTGAACAGTGCCCAACCTTATACTACAAACTGAAGCTGAACATGAGTGATGCATTCATTTAGAAATGAAAGACATGTCGCTAAAACGACGTGCCAATCAGTGACACTGATAACCATAGATGTTGACGTGAACTCAACCCTGGGCCAAATAAAGGTTTGTTTGGTGATCACAGCTAAACGTATTACCAATCAGCCTGCATGTTTTCTGACAACAGTCCTGGGAGAATTGCTCGTGTGCAATATCCTGTACGAGGAATTCTTTGAATAGTACAGTTGTGGAGACACGAGCCTCCAGATGGTCACTGTGTAGGAGATATGCTCTTATCTAGGAAAGGTGTATAAGCCAAAGAACTCGGTTTCACCCACATAGTTTCTTCAGTATCATGTTTAGAGTCTGATTTAAGGTGATAAATGCACTTTCTTCAGGACCTGTATGAACGTGGCTCTGCCCATTAATTAGGATGACAAGTCTAGCTTGTGGAAATAAATGGGTTTAATATAAATAATGTAGCTTAAAATGAGGAATGGGGCATGTAGTGAGTGGGTGTGATTGGAGCGATGAGTGGATAAAGGTTCCAGGAAGGACAGATCTTGTTTAGCTGGACAATGAATGGACTGGTTGGGGTCGCTTCATCTCTTCATGTTTTTCGTAGCTGACTTACAACTACTGAAAGTGACCTATCAGACGTTGAATGAACACTGTCTTTGCAACATGCAACACCTGCACCATTTTACATTGTTGTCTTGCGCAATGATTTTCTGTTTTTATATAGCAAAGTGAAGGCAGCTGATACATCTACCATATTTTGTTGTAGTGAGGCACAAATCCAATATAGTTGAATGATAATGGATGCAAATCCATGTAGAAATACAAAGCGGGTGGGTTGCACACCAGAATGTTAACCAAAGGATAAAGGTGGAATTATGTCGAAATTCCCAAGATTATATAAGAGCAATAGATGTGGGTGCTTCTTGGGTCAGGGACGCTAAAATCAAAACAAATATTTTAGGCTCATGGAAACGTCCACAAGACCACGGAAGTTCAACTAAATAATTGTTATAGATATTTAATTAATGTACATGTTATACAGCCCCAAACATGGAGTCAAATAATACATTAATTTCACCAAAGTTAAGGTTTACATATTTAAATCCATACAGGTGAATAACATGATCTCATATATTAAATATGTAAACCTTAACTTTGGTGAAATGAATTTTGGAAATAACATTTTTTGTTTTGACTTCTGATTGTACTGTTTGACTTCATATTTGAAGCTATATATCATGCATCGTTTCAAGCATTAATGACATACCAATAACTATAATTTAGTTGAGTTTCGGTGGTCTTGTGGACATTTTCATGAGCCTAAAAATTGGTTTTGAGATTCTTTGTGGCCACATGCAAGTCGAGACAATTCTCAATAAATTGTGCATGAGTCTGTACAAATCACATGTATCTCTGTGTGAATGGCCAACATCCCCATGTGATTGTGTGAGTGGGCCTGAATCCAATTAAATTGAGTGTGAATGTGCGTGAATCCCTGGAGCTCTGCATGAGTGAACCCAAATGTTATTTATTTCTGTTCAGTGTGAGGCTGAAGTACAGTGTAGCTTTTACTTGTTAATGTGTTGTTGGTGTTTCCATCAGGAATATAATTCCATGCACATGTGCTTCCTTATGATTTACACGTTATAGGTGCCTAATATTCAGCTAGCTTTTCCTTGTGTCACCCATGTGGCAGATGTATTTGCTTGATCATATTTACACATTTATCACTCTTTAGGTTCATAATATCTTGTTTTTTAGTTTGGGTTAATAGTTGGCCATTCTTTGTGGTCTACTCCCTTGCTTTTTTTATACACTTTTCCTTCCCCATCCCTTGGTCATTACAATTGGCTGAGGCTGACAGCTGTCCCTGCCCTTTTGCATGTGCAGCCCTCGCTTACTGCTCTGCACTGCCTCCCTGAATGTAATCTGTATCCATCCTGTACAGCAGCCACTTGGTCAGCAGTTTAGGACTTGTTTGGTGCCCTATTGGGGTGATTTATCAGTGTTTTTATTGTGATTTCCAATCAACTATTTTAGCTGGATTGCTCCTATAGGGCACGGTCTTTGTGGTCCAGTCCTTTGTTTGTTTCTAGCCGTGTTTTTTGCCCCTCCCATGCCCATCATTGACATTGGCTGAGTCAGTTAGCAGTCCCTGCCCTTTTGTATTTGCAGCCCTATCTAACTCCTCCGCACTGCCTTCCTGAATGTAATCTGTATCCATCCAGTACAGCAGTCACTTGGTCAGCAGTTTAGGACCTTATTTGGGGGATTTATCAGTGTTTTACTGTGATTTCCAATAATGTATTTTAGCTGGATTGCTCCTACAGGGCAGAGTCTGTGTGATCCAGTCCTTTGTGTGTTTCTAACCTTGTTCCTTCGCCCTCCCATGCCCATTGGAATTGGCTGAGTCAGTTAGCTGTCCCTGCCCTTTTGTATTTGCAGCCCTATCTTACTGCACTGCCTTCCTGAATGTAATCCATATCCATCCTGCACAACAGCCACTTGGAAAGTCATTTAGGGCTTGTTTGGTGCCTTTTTGAAGAGATTTATCAGTGTTTTTACTGTGATTTCCAATCTGTTTTTTTAGCTGGCTTGCTCCTACAGGGCACAGTCTTTGTGGTCTAGTCTTTAATGTGTTTCTAGCCTTTTTTCTTCCCCCTCCCAATCTCCATTTCTTAAGCAATGCTCTCAGAGCAGCCTTGCCGGGGCAGCCATCGAAGGGCACAGGCTAAGGGCGCCTTCCTTGGGGCACCCACCAACCCTGTTTGCCTGTTCACCCTGGTACCCAGCCACAGCACACGCTACAGATACTCTCAGGTAAGGGACACCTACTAAGTAGATGTTTCTGCCTTGTTATCACACCCCTGTTTGTGTAGAGTCACTCATTGCATTTAGCCCTAGAGAGCCCCAGAAGTAGACTGTGCAGCCTGGTTATCACACCACTGTATGAGTATTACCATTACTTGCATTTAGCCCCCAGTGCGTCCCAAAAGTAGATTTTGATGCTTTGACATCTCGCCATTGTTTGTGTATTGCCACTACTTGCATATAGCCCCTTGAGAGTCCCAAACCTAGATTTTGCTGCTTTGTTATCATGCCACTATTTGTATTTCAACATGACTTGCATTTAGCCCCAACAGTGTCTCAAGTGTAAATTTTGCTGCCTGATATGTCATCTCGCCACTGTTTTTGTCTTGGCATTATGTACATTTAGCCCGCGGAGTGTCCCATAGGTAGATTTTGCTGCTTGTTATCATGTCTCTCTTTGTATTTTGGCACTACTGGCATTCAGTCCTTAGAGTGTCCCAATGGTAGATTTTAATGCCCAGATAGCTTGCCACTGTTTGTAATTTGGCACTACTTGTAATTAGCCCACATTGTGCCCCAAAAGTAAACTTTGGTGCCTTGTTATCTTGCCACTGTTTGTATTTTGGCACTGCTTTCCATTTAGCCCACAGAGTACCCCAAAAGTAGACCTTGCTACCTGTTGTCACTCCACTGTTCCAAAAGTAGATTTTGCTGCCTGATATCTCGCCACTATCCGTATTGTGGCACTACTTACCTGTAGCCCCAGTGTGTCCCAAAAGTAGATGTTGCTGCCTTGTTATCACACCACTGTCACAATCATGAGACTAGTTCCACAATGAGGCTTACACCCCAGGAGCCCTGAAATGCTGCACATCTCAGCACCCAATCACTCAGAAGCAAACCAAAAATACAACCGTGAGACAAGACCACAGAGAGAAACAAGCCACCACAATCCTACAACCACAGTGAGGTAGATACCACTGTGTGTTGCGGCACATCAACTTACCTCTGAGACCTGGAGAGTAATCAACCCAGGAGGCCACCCATTTCTGGTATCTATCACAAACTCAAACCCAAGACCAAGGTGAAAAAGCAAGATATCACAAACCTATAACCAACCACAGCGAGGCAAACACCACTTTGAGTTGCAGCGCAGCATATCAATATATCACTGATACCAGGAAAGAAAGCAACCCAGGAGCACACCGGCAACTGTAATATATCTGAAACCTAAATACAAGACAGAGGAGTAAAAAGCAAGCCACCACAATCCTACAACTATAGTGAGGCAAACGCCACAGTGTGTTCCAGCACATCAATCTATCACTGATACCAGGAAAGAAAGCAACCCAGGAGGACACTCGCACCTGTAATATATTGCAAACCCAAATCCAAAACCGAGGATAAAAACCAATCCACCACAATCCTACAACCAAAGTGAGGCAGATGCCACTGTGTGTTGCAGCACATCGGTCTATCACTGATCTCAGGAAAGAAAGCAATCCAGGAGGGTACCCACCCCTGGAATATATCACAAACCCAAATCCAAGACCAAGATGAAAAAGCAAGACACCACAATTCTACAACCACTGTGAAGCACATGCCAATGTGGATTACAGCACATCAGCCTACCACAGAGACAATGAAAGAGGTCCTCCCAGGAGTATCTTGCGCCCAGAACAAAGTACACATCTGCAACACTTAGGACAAAGCAAGCCACCACAAACCTAGAACCATAGGGAGGCCCCCACCATTACATCTAAGCCCACATCTATCTTCCCAAAAAACCTTTAACACCACTTCTCATATAGTCAGAACAAAACCAGCAGAGAATCAAGTAACATCAGAGTACTGCACAAGCAGGAAGTCTAACACCCACAAACAATGTAATCGCACAACCAAACCCAGTGTACAAAACAAATCCACAACAGCCCAACACACCAAGACCACAAACATGGCATGATACAAAAAGAACAAAGAAACAAGAATGGAAAACAGGATAAGAAAGAGGAAGGAAATTGCACCCCTGTTGAACTGGAACCACCTACCAGAATTCGCAAAACCTCAAAGTTCCCATCAACCACCACTAAGCAGAATAAAGAAACAGATCAAGACAAGAAAAAAACAGCATGTATCTCCTGCCACCTCTCCACTTACAATCCTGCCACAACAGAAAACACACAACCCACAACTAGGACTCAATGATTCTTTGAGTGGACCCCACCAGACTACCAAACTGCACACCACAAAACACAGAACCCAGCAACACCAAAGACATTTTTGGAAAGCCCCAACAAGAATCAGAGCTAAGCTAGAATCCCTAACTATACACCTCTTGCATAACAAGAAACTGGAAACAAAACCATACGGTCAACCAATCACCCGACTACTACAAACAAGAACAAAGAATCCCATCACTTAACTTACCTCAACTTCTCAGTGAAGGGATAGAGGCCCCGAATACACAACCAGAAAATAACAGCCTCACCCAAGCAAGAATCAAAAATTTGACAGACACAACCTCAACTGAGATGCAAGAAATTATATGCATCAAAGAACAAGGAAAAACACATACTCCACCGTGCAGTCTACTCAACGTTAGGTCCATGGTTAAGCACAACATTGAAATGTACAACCTCCTATGCAAAGGCAGCGCTGACACGCTCATCCTCACAGAAACATGGCTGATGGACGATTCCAGAACAATTGCCCATGAAGCCATACTCAACAATTTCAAACTAATACATTCTAACAGAGAAAACCAAAGAGGAGGAGGAATCGCTATAGCACACAAAAACCGCATCTGCTCCACAGCAGTGCCCTCAACTGACACAGAAGATTGCAAATCACTCTTAATCAACATCAAGCTCAACAACCAATCCAGCCTACTGTTCCCTGATCTACAGACCACCAACCTACAACCCCAACTTTGCCAAGAATCTCACTGACGTCATTGCCAACATTTACACTTATGACAACCTAAGTGTTCTGGAGAACTTCATCATCTAATGTGAAAGAAAAATTGAAACCTCAGCAAACTCCCTCAGAGCCCTACTAGAAACCCTACACTTCCCACAAATAGTAAACACCTGCAAAACACTTTCAAACCACCTCAAGAAAATTGCAGCACGATGATTCAAAAAAGAACTAAGGAACTCAAAAAAAAAACACAAACTGGAAAAACAATGGAGAAATCACTACAACCAATCAGACAAAAACAAATCCCGATGACAAATCTGAATTTACAAATCAGCAGTCCAGAAAGCAAAAAAAGCATATTACACTACAAGAATCCAATCAGCAACAAACCCTCAAAATCATCAAGGAAATTAAAAACCCATCCTTGTGCAACAAATGTGTAGTAAAGTCGCAATCCCTACCTGACAACATAACCACCCATCTAAGAACAGAAATAGAAGCAATACAGCAGACCATCAAAGTAAGCCACCCCCCAGAACCACCAGAAACCAGCATGCCACCAACCACCACAACACTCAATTGTTTCGAACCTATAAGTGAAAATACTTTCAACAAACTAATAAACGACACCAACCTCACCAGACCTCCCAGTGACCCATGCCCGCTGGCCATCTTAAACAAACTCCTCAACCACGAAGTGTCTGGCAAAATAAACCTCAACCACAGAACGCAAGCCTCACACTTCTGACTACTAATGAACATATCCCTAAACATGAGAATCGTACCTAAAACTTTCAAATAAGCACACATCAAGCCCCTCCTAAAAACAAAACAGGAAATGCAGAAGACCCCACCAACTACAGACCTATATCGAAGCTACCTTACCCAGCAAAAATCCTTGAGAACCACATCTACAAAGTACTACTCAACCATGTAGAAAGCAACAGAATACTCAAACCCTCACAAGTCAGCTTCAGACCCATGGAGGAACTGAATCAGTACATCTATCCATATGGGACAACCTAAAAATAAACTCAGACAGCAGCACCCGGTCGGCCTGCATACTACTAGACATGTTTGCCGCTTTCGACACAATCAAACACACAACACTAATACAGACACTGGAGGAAAGCAGCATGAAACCTCTGCACTACAATGGCTGAAACCTTTTTCCTCACCAACCAAACAGAAAGACCACACTTACTGCCATTTACATCTAATACTAAAAACATGACCTGCTGTGTACTATAAGGATCAAATCTCTCCCAGCTCCGCTTCAACATCTCCATGTCCCCCTAATGAAACTCTTTCAAATCCATGGACTGACCGCCTACAACTGCGCAGACAATACCTAACTCATCTTCAAGATAACCTCTGCCCAAGATCCAAACAGCACCCTCAACAAATGCCTCACAGATAAATACACCTAGATGACAAACAACAACCTCAAGCTAAATCTGACCAAAACAGAAATAATTATATCCCGTCCAGAAGATAATGCAACACAGATATACCTGAGGTGGCCACCGTGCATGGGAACTCAACCAGAGACATTGTCAGAGATAAAAAACCTGGTAATCCTCATGGACAACAGACTTTCTCTAGAACCACAAATAAACAACAGAAAAACAGAAAGAAATTACCTCTACCTACTGTAAGTAATAAGAGGGATACTCCCCTACCTCAACTTCCCACACAGAATCCTCACAATCAGCTCCATGGTACAATCGAGACTAGACTACGCAGACATCCTCTACCTTGGAATGTCAAAACACCTCATTAAAAGAATGACAACATATTCAAAATACTGCAGCAAGACTACGCCTAGGACTGCATAGAAGAGACTACATCACACCAGCCATGAGAAATCTACAATGGCTACCAGTAAAAAAATGCATTGACTTTAAAGCCCTCTGCATTGCCCATAAATCACTACATAGACAAGGAGCCAAGAATAAGATCGAGCAACGATGCCCAAATAGAAATGAAACACTATGAGAAAAGGAAATTCATTCTTCTATTTGATAGCCAAACTATGGAGCCCGGTACCGAAGAAAATAAGAAACATGGAAGACCCCCTTACTTTCAGAAAACAACTGAAATCCTGCCTATTCAACTCATTGAGACAAGCATAAAAACATGCACCCCCACAAACCATACTCTGGGACCAAAGTAAACATGGGACAATATGGATCAAAGAAACAACAATAAAACAACCACACACCACAAGTCAAATAGAAACCAACTAACCACCCCATCCCCTTTTCCACATCAGCATACCTCTCACATACTACACACACCCAAAAGGGCCAGCAAAATTACACACAAAATACACAAACCACACACCCACCACTAACCACACCACAAGACCAAACAGTTGCAAACAACAAACAACCGAGACACTGGGCACTACCACTCTGGACACAACAAGCCAAGTGCACACAACAAAGCACACCCAGAAAGCTAACACGCACAGGTGGCAGTTTCTCCTCGTTCTGTAAGCATCAACAGAAGAGCATAACTTCTATCCTATCGCTCTTTCCTCACTAACCAACCCAACCCAATTTTCTTACAGAGCCACATGAGCACATGGAGACCATGCAAATGGCAGTGGTGTATGGTATAAATCATCCTAACATAACATATATGCCGAAACTATCGCATAGAGTACAGATAGAGAAAAATGGCATATGAGACAGGATACAAAGCTTGGAGGTGCTGTTTGGTTATTTGCCCTCTCACTGACTGGCCATGCTATACCCCTATGGGCATTCACATCCAGTTCCCGCCCCTCCCTGTCCCTCCCTGCCCCTCCCCACCCAAAGCACCTCCTCGTGGGGAACTCTTTAAACTCACTTTAATCAAGCCTTAACATCAAACTTTGCACTTAGAGTGCCTTCCGGTGTTTTTCAGAGCAGTCTTCTGAGAGTTCATGATTTAATTGGCGCTTCAAACCTGCTACTGGTGTAAAATAAAATCTTAACCAGGTCGCCTTCAGCCACTTGATTTCTAAGCACTATGTGGGTCTGTCACTGAAGTCATGTTAAAAGCAAGCATTGGCAAAGGTTTTGGCTTGTGTATATGTATTAGGCATTTGTCAGATTTTGCTATTAGATGCCCAGGTACTCACACCATTTTGCAACCTCTACCATCAATGGCCTGTTAATACCACTACAGCAGTCCCTGGCAAGTGCCTTTCCCATGCCTAAACAAACTGTTGACATTGCCAATGCTTGCTTATGTGTGTCATTGATCTAAAGTGTCTGAGGTGCATTTGCTTCTTCTGTTAAAGCTATTAACACAGTAGCTCCAGAGGGTACACAATACTGTGTGCCATATTTTCTATTAGATGTAAATTGCATGCAGGGGACTACCACTGTTTGCAAATATGTGCTACATCATTCACAAGGCAAAAGTGAGCAAGTAAAAGATGGCTGCCAATTATGCCCTGCAGACAATGTTCACTAAGGGATTACAATGGAATCCACCTCGTTTTGAGCAGGTGCAACAACCGAGGCAGATTCTATAGGAATCTATTTGTTTTCTGACTGCATGAAAAGGCCATGCATGTTTAAAACAAAACACACTGACAAAAATTTGAAAATTGAACGTCAAATAACATTTTACTTGTATGACGGATCAGCATGACATTTCAGAAACAAATTGGTTTCCCCGGGCACCTCAACTGGAACGTTTGGTGCAAATCCATGTTACAGTTTGAAAGATATAAAAGATAAAGTAAAGGTGTGTTTTTCACTTTTTGCATTGGTTTTCCCAAAGGGAAAATGTGCAGTTTTTGGCAAAGCGCACATCCCAATCCACTACTTGGATTTTCTCCAAATAAGAAACAAGTTGGACAAAAAGCATGTGAAATAAATTCTTTGCTGGTTTGGCATGCAACCTTACAGTAGTTATTGTTTTTTAATTTGGAATGAGCTGGGTGCACCTAGTGCCAAATCTACCATGATCTACTGGTTGTTAGGACCATAGAACGCTCAGAAAGGAAAATAAGTCCTTTAGCTCGGTCCCTTAACTAGTGCGCTGCATGGGTGCTAAATGGTTTAAAAAGAAATAAAATAGCATTTCCTATCCGTGAACGGAACACCCCACAACATCCCGTTATCGGAAAGAAAATACTATACCAACATGGTCATCAGTGAATTGGAAGGCAGGGATCCATACGGAGCACCTCTTCCATTTCCATGATGGCCACATGGGGAGAGGAACTGCAGCAGCGAATTCCCGCTGCAGCAATCAGGTAAGTGGGATGGGGGGATGGAGAGTGAGCAAATAAATCCAGGGTTGGTGGGGCAAGATGGCGGGGGGGGGGAGCCAGCCATCAGGCGGCTTTGAAAGTGGGCTTTCACTGGTAGTGTCAGCCTGTGTTCCTAGCCACCTTATTGGCTGGCTCACCCACCCAGGGTGCTTATGTATAAAGATTATGGGCAGCAGATTATATAACACTTTAACGCAACTCAAGATGCTCTATATATACACCACATTCATTAACCTACATTGTGTTGTTATTGTTATAAAGCTATTGTGACTATAACATCCCTAGACTCGCCATGGAGGGACTTAACGATCTATCACGTAGAGAATGAATATCCATATTGAACATTAGGATGAACTTTAGGATGTTATATCTACAAATATACACATTTGAAAAGTGGTACAATGAGAAACAGAATGGTTAGCAGACTTTTGTAATCCATTTCAAGATGGCACACTTACACACAATGGGCCTCATTAGGACCCTGGCGGTAAGGGGTTTACGCTAGCGTTAGCTGCGCCGACCCCTTACCGCCAATTCCGAGTTCCCAGAGCGCCATGGTCATTTTTCCGCCCGCTTTTTGCGGGCGTAAAAATCCATGGCGCTATGGGACCTTGGTGTTAATTACGCCACCGTAATTTACGGTGGCGTAATTAACTCCTTCCCCACTCCCATTATACCCTATGGGGCCGAAATGGGAATGGGGAAGGGTAAATGGGTCAATGGGGACTTACCGCCCCGCCGACCTCGGAATGGGGCGGTAAGTCCACCATCCGCCATGGCGTAAACGGACTTTACGCCATGGCGGAAAAGTCTGCCGATGGCGGAAAAAATCCGCCAGGGTCGTAATGAGGGCCAATATATGCTAATGCACATTATGGCACCTCTGAGACAACGTGAATGCGTATGTAACATTTCCGCTGCAAGAGGCATTTGATCTCCATTTGCCATAAGTACACACACCATTCCACTGTGGCATGATTCGGCGCATCTCAGATTTCAGTGTGGTATTTTAACAAGTACAATATTTTTAGATTAAGACTCAGAATTTATGTCTTAAGATAAAAAATGTATATATTCTTCTAATTAGGTTCTGAGGATACACATGTGCTCTTCTTACTATGGAAACATTACCTCATTTTTCATGTACATCTAAGGATGACTCAGCTAAATGGAAAGAGATTGTCACAAGGTGAAAGAAATTCATCAAATGTAAATATTAATAATTTCAGCAATAGGTGAAGTGACTTCCTGAGAAAGGAATCAAAGTACACTCTTTACTACATATGAAAAGTATTACAATTTGGGTTTTGTCCCCAACAGATATGCTCCTCCGAATCAACCCAATGAATTGAACTGACCAATCCGGTCAGTTATACAACTGGATACTCTTGTCTCTTCAACATCCAAGGGTGAGTGTAATTAAATTGATGCAGTTAAATAATATAGAGGAAATAAGGCTGTTTGTAAATAAACACAGACAAATCACTAATTGCTGTCAATCAATTTTGACAACAGAAACATTCCCCTGCAGAATGACTGAAAGAGAATTGGAAATGACGTATGTCCGCCTGAAGTTACGAACTAGAGGGGTCCTGATGAAGGTGTTTGGCACTGTAACATGCTGAAACGTTGATAAACGTCAACCTGTAATTTAAATTAAAGTTCATTAAGTAGCAACCGACTTTAAGTACAGCTTTAGTCCACTTAGGGTTAGGGGACATGTTACTATAAGAAAAAGTCAAAACAATCAAGTAGTTCTCAATCGTGAGCATCCTACCTTGTCAATAGTTGGATCATGAGTATTGTATACATGCATATTTGGTTGTAGTCTCTTTTTAAATGAAATGCACTAGCACTTTATTTAAGCACTTTTTGCACTATTGTAAGTTGTAAAATTAAAAAAACATATATTTTAGTTTTGAGTATATCTTTGTGATCCTTAGTTATGCCTCATATCATGTATGCAATGTCGTCAAATGTGTATGAATTGAATAAATGATTTGAAATTTGGCAGGAACAAGTTTTAAAAAAAAACAAGTGCACACCTCATCATCATAGATATCTAACAGACCGTCCATTTAGAGGCGATTAGTGGCACCGCCGATAGTGACTACTAGACTGTGGTGTAGAACGGAAATGTCCATCTAGCCCATTTCTGCGAAATGCACTTACAGTAACCACGTGTTTGCTGGGAGTCTGTTATACATCAGTGACGTGAGTGCGCTCCCAACACTAATGTATGCAAAGGGGCCGGACAGCGCATCTTTGTGCTATTGTTCAGCCCCTCCTGAAATGCACAGGTCACCTTTGGGATTGGAGTGGTGGCTGTGTCTGGAGTGATGACATCACGTATTAAGTGATAAGTACCTAAAAGCTTCCTGCTCTGAGGCGACCAATCTGCCCATCACTGAAACATGCATAAGGTTCCTTGTGTTCCCCTGCAGAGATGTTGCAAGCCATCATTGCGGCCTGGACAGCTCCAATTGGTGGAAGGACTAAGAATACTTTGATCTGTCTCACCTCAGTCGTGTAATGGTGCAGACAAACTAAAAAGGATGGAAGGGAAACTTTCTAGAGGCAATCATCATTTATTTGTGATTATTGTGATGCGCATTTGCTGGTGGGCTTTGTCCTAACTCCATGTTGGCCAAGGCTTGTTATGGAACTGGATGCTTTCTTTCGGAAAGAATAATGCACCGTTGTGTTCAGGCTATTGCAAAGGAGGCACACACATGTACCAGCAGTTTCTTACTTCCTTTATTTGTTACATTTCCGTCAACACGCTAATCTAGGCTCCAGGTGAAGAGGGTCTGGAGAATGGCACTGCTGTTGCCCACTAGAACCCTTTTCCCACAATTAACTGTCTATGTGCTGAAACATATTTTTTAAATGTCACTGTTTTGCATTCATTTTGCACTTCTGCATTCTTCTTTCCCTTCTTTGTGGGTGTTGCACATAGATATTCGCGCTGTGAATTCTTATATCTTCAAAGTTCAATAAAGTGCTCTCAAGCAGATCAGAGGTTGACATGAGTTTCCACAGTGTGAAAAGGAACAGGGCCTCTTGGAAGGAGAGGTTGAATCTGTACATTTTGCAGTGTGGTTTTTGTAAGAAGCTTGTAAATAAGGACTCATTGGCATAAAGCTTTATTGTTTTTCTGAAAAAAGTTTCAGGAAGCTTCCACATCTTTTTGTACGGGTTTTCTGAAAAATCATTGGGCCTCATTACAAGTACGGTGGTGCGGTAAACAATGGTGGTAGCGTGGTGGTAATTATGTTACCGCTGCATTACCGCACTGCCATACTATAGGTTTGGAGGTGAAGTTGAGGATTTTCCTCCAGTAAAAAGGTGGAGAAAAATCTGCTGCCTTACTGCAAAAAAACCTGCAAAATCAGTGAAATTGGCTATAGTCATACACTTCCTTATTGCAGAAAAACACACCAGCTTTTGTCCCGTGCTAAGGGTTACTCATTAGAATTTCCCTCTGTAAAATGATGACTTCCCACATTTTAACATAATCAATCAATGATGGTGACAACTGTACGGTTAATATTTAGGTCTGGGAGAGGTAACTTGCCCTCCGCCTGAGTTCCTGGAGATATTTATTAAGGCGCCCTAATGTCAATTTGCTGCAGTAAAATGCACAACATTGTTTTGCTTGACTCTTTGTATTATTGAATCTCTGTGAAGCCTCCACGTCCTGCTTTAGCCATATTGTAAACTAGCAAAAAGTACCCATATTCCGCACGGGTTCTGTAGACAGACATAATAACACTCTCATCAATTGTTGAAAAGCAATGATCCTGTAGGTCGTTGTTCCGATTCGCTTCTCGCTTGTTTTGCTCTGCACTCTGAAATAAACTGCACTGAGAATGGGTCTGTGTGGCTGGCTGACATACCACGGAGCAGATGGGAAAGCAGGATTTGGTGTGCTGCAGTATACTGGGACCTTCTGTGCGCTCTCCCCACCTGTCGACTCACCCTCGTGCAGTGCAGTACGTTGTGGTGCTTTGAGATGCAAATATATCTCTCATTCCTGGCGTTGAGATGCTTAAAATTAGCTCTGCCTGGTCCTTCTATGAACACATTGATGTTTCGCCGATTTCAGGCAACCGACTCATGCGTAAAGGGGCTGCAATCCGGGGGAAAGCGTTGGGTGTCCAAATGTCATGCAGCCAGTAATGTCCGGAGGGTCCTAACAGTAACTATGCAACATTTTGTGCTGATTGGTGGATCGGTGTGGAATTGTATAAGGAACAAACTAACAGATGTTCTGCTTTGTATATATAGATGACAGGGCTGCTGGATATGTGAGTACATGGGAGCTGCTGGACCTTCCCTCTAAGCATTCCTTCTGCCCTCCACCTGCCCTTCTCAGTGAGACTCACTGATGAATGCATGTACACCAGCTTCTTACCTGCTCCTGCGCTCCTGCGCCCAATTTGAGGATTTAACCGGAATATTAACGGGAACATTATGGATGCTGTTGTTGTATTTGATTACACTATAATGAATGCTCTAAATCCATTGTGGCCACTGCAAATTGTGGTCAACATATAGGTAGGGTTGAATTCTTCTGTGGAGTTGTGTAATACCTGAGGGGTTCTTCGCCATTAGAGGCACTTTTCCAGTATGCTACTTGAGGCTTCACACAGCTGAATCTGACAGCTTCCCCTGTTCACTAGTGCAGGATGTGGTTGGAGATAAGCATCTATGTATAGTTTCAGTCTTTTTTCTGTCAGTGCCCAGAAGTTATTTGTATTGTAGCATGTCTGTGAAATCCCCTTTGTAAATTGCAGTAGGGATGTTTACTTGATTTAATGCATTGTCTGGACTATTTAGAGATATAGAGGCCAGATGCCGGTCATCTTGGTTGTAAGCAAAAATAAGTCTGAGAGCGGCACAGCACAGTAATATGGCAGCTAGTGATGGAACTGTTGTCTATAAGTAAAAACGAAAATAGTTATTTTTGATATTCACGGGGCAGAGGCATAAATAGAGAAAATTGATTGTCAATAGCAAACCTATATACGTTTTCATCTAAGGTCTGGGGCATGAGGATTTCGGTCTAAGCAGTTTTAAATTTTAACTTCTATTTGCCAAACTCGTTTTACACTTTGTACGGTAATGTTATTTCATGTGAACTAAAATGTATTGCGCCTATGGCAATATCACCAGTTTTGTAGTAATATTATTTAAATCTTCTAATGTTGGTTAATCTCTTGATGCAGCCCAAAATATCACAATTGGTTATGCGCTCAGACATACAGTGCAGAACCACATTTTTGGCACATTTGGTAGTTCAAAGGGCCACTATATGTTCAAACCCAATACCACAAAGAAGTGAAAAAAGGCAAGGGGTGTTAGGAAGCATTATATCTGGTTATCATAGTAACTGACAATGTTTGTGGCAAACATTGGTAAACCTACAATTTGTCTACTTTTGCGACTCTCTGCTATATGAATCAATGCTAGCTTGTTTTACAAACTTTGGGCAAATCAGTAGTTCTGTCTCACGTGCCCGGGCTTTTAGGCCTGTGTCATGCACTGATCATACTTCCTTTGTTTCCCAGCACTCAAGCATTGTCCAGGGTCCTCACACAGCTGCACTGTTATCCGTGGAGGAGAGGATTTAATCAGTCATAGAAGCATAGCTACAGGGGCATATTACAAAGCAGATTTACAGGTGTGTGCTAGTAACAAGCATTGTTTACTGCCACAAACCACACTAAACTGGTGCACTGAATATGCCTGGGTCTGTTGTCATTGACCTTTTGTGAATATAAGTATGAAATCACTCCTGTAAGTGACATGTGTTGAGCTAGTGGTGCTGCTAGTCCACTTGGATACCTCCTTTTTAGAGTGCAGGTCATTGAGTTCTTAAAATCTCCCTGTTGTGTTGGACATTAAAGCAGCAACAGGTACTCCTTTCATTAATGTGTGCGTCCCAATCTCTTGGATACTCTTACACAACCTTTTACGATGCTGCTTCTTAATTCACCAATGGGTGACTCCTGGCTATTAGTGTCAGAATGCCAATGCCTTCTTGGGCTGTCCAGACGGGCAGTGTTTGTAGGAGGAGAGTGTGACATAGGCACCCATTCTAGCAAACAGGCATTCAAACGCCCAGCATTCTGTGTGATGCTTGTGATGGCGACTTTGAGTTATGGGTGTCTTGCATCCTGCAATGGATTTAGAAGCAAAGGTTCTAGGCTGCTACTTGTCAGTCAATTTGTGAGGGCCTCATATACTGACTGCCTGAGATAAATTGGTTGTGGTACATGATCCCCCTACCACTGTCACTATTTTTATGATTTTATGTTCATGTATGTTACGATGGATTTCTGGAATCTGGGCTGGTGGGAAGAATTTAGGAGGCCACAATAGTTATAGTGAACAGGGAAACTCTGAGAGGTTAGCCAAAACCTAATCAAGGTAGCAATGGAGAGCAGTCAAGGCTAGTCTCTGGAGAGTGCATGGGGAGAAGGGTCCAGAATGAGTCCAAACAGTAAATCAAACAATAATTACATTTACAAAGGAATGTACACAAATACTATATATATATGTATATATATATTATTGAATATAGCTGAATATTTCAACTTTTTCAATTTTTGAAAAAAATTCATTTACATATTAAACATATCAAAAATCAGAAAATGGAAGAGATGTGAAAGAAGAAAAAGGACATAGTACAGGAAAAATAAGCATAAAATATTTTAAAATATATTTTTTTTAAAAGTCAGAAGTCAGATTCCTCAGGAAGGGCCAAACTTGAACGAGACTTAGCTAAAAAGAAAGAAAATATGATAATTCATGTATCACATATTAAAGTAAATAAACATGATTAAAAGTCATAATTTCCATTTAAACATACTTGCATAAAATAATTCCCCGCATTATTTAGTCAAAACAATATACCATGTATAGAGCTCATAGCCCATCCCGGTTTCAACTTGGCATATGCATTCGAATACAGTCACCCAACTTGAACACCCTTATAGTACTATATTTATTCTAGGCTGAAAAACACACACTAAACAATTAAATAAGAAGGCTATATTACACAACAACCAAAAACAAAAATATATACAGTCACTATAGGTTCTAAAACGCATGTAAGGACATAAATTAATAAAATAAGGTAAGTAAGTGTTGCCGTTAGATGGAACCAAGTCACAAGAAATATTCCCTAGTGTCTGATGTCCAATACCTATGAAGAGTGGGGCCTTGTGCCAAAAGGTCACAGTGCTTCTCCCTAGAAAGTACCTTATTCAAGTAAAGTACTTGTGGTGGTGAATGTTCAAGAGAAGAGATGAAACAAAGTTACTGGTAAGTCAAAATGAGTTATTATCTTTCAGGTTACACTGCTCAGGTATGATGAGCAAATAGCAGTGGAATGGAAGGATACAACAAGACTTGTTCTGAATGTTATCTGTGTGAAACCAGAAGGTGTCTCACTTGCTAGTCCCCAGGAGTCTCTCTCTCAGGTGGCCAAAGCATGACCGTTTCTTTTGGATCCAGATCCTGGGGGTGAACCTGTGAGTGATGGTCACCTGGGTGAGGGGTTTTCGGGGAGTAGTACATCTGATGGTGAGACACGGTATCCCCTGCCTGTAACAATCTACCCCATCCTACCCGGAAGTATATTTGGGAATGTTACCCCCCGCCCTCCTTTGCATTCATGAACACTTTCACATGGACATCCCATTCTGGGAGAAAACAAACTGACACCTAAGCATTGTACATGACATGTCCCATTACTATGGTCAGGCAAGGTCAGGCAATTACTGATAGCCACTCACACCTGACTTACATTAAGCTTCCCGACACGGATAAAAGGCGGAGCACGAGAGCACACTCGGAGTGAGGCACTGCACATGTCATGACCCTTGCCCCTGTCCATCACTGGCAAGTCAGCCTTCCAGTTAGGGCTCGTCAAAGGCCTTAAACCTCATCCAAGACTTTCTTTGGCGCCAGGCTCATAACCATCATGTAGACCAACATTAGAATGGGACTATTTACTTGGGATTATTTAACTTGGGGGGGGTTCAACCAACATGGAGGCACACACATAGCTCAGTTACAAGGAACTGAGCTATGCGTTCTAGTCTTTTGGGTGTGGCATACCTGGGACTACTTTACCTGGACTACTTTGGGCGTGGCATGCCTGGCACTATTTTACCTGGACTACTTTACCTGAGACTATTTAAACCACACCCAAACAGCAGAACATGCTTTGCGTTATTCTGATGTTGGCAACGTAACGCTCACCGTGTCCAGTTCTTTGATGCCAGCTTACCTGAAACCAAGGACCTGCAGAGAGAGAAAGAACACTATGAAACTTACCTGGAACAGTATGCTGTCTTCAATCCATCGCCGACATCAGTTCCAATCACCTGAAGGTACGAACTCCATCATCCGGCACCGCATGGATCCTAGAATAGCATAACCTGGAAAGAGGAGAAAGGAAGACAGCATTAGTAAGCGTTTACTCACGTTTCCTCCCGAATTAAGAAAGCCACACAATTCTTACCTGGTTAGTCATCTCCTGGTCAGTATCATTGCTGGAACATTATGGCACTCAGTGAGGAACATCGCAACCTGCAAGGAAAGAAAAGACACAGGTTAGCAATAGAAAAGGCGAAACAGCGCAGCGCATCGTGCATTACTCACCGGACAGCATCGCGCACACCGCGCTTTCGCCTACCGGCCCATGCTCATCTTCAAACTGCATGATATCACCAAAATACCTTTCCATACCTAAAAGGAAAGAAGAAAGACATTATTATTCGAACTAAGAGGAACATAAGAACTGCATATAAAGACTGTAAAGCAGCAAACCTACGGAGTCGGAGCAGGCCTGGATTCCCACAGGGGGGCTTGCACCAGTGAAGTAACTTGGTCACTGCTCGCCCCCCCACATCTACACGCCCCTGCCACGAGGAGCAGAATGGAGAATCCACCTTTTAAAATATTAAGGTGAGGAGAGGGCCCAAGGGGGAGGAAGGAGTTGAGGCCAAGGGAGGTGGGAAAACATAATGACAATCTGGTATTGAATCCAGCTCTCCTATATTGCAGACCCATCTTTAACCAGAGGCCTTACCAAGGGACCGGGAGAGGGTTCCAGAGTGCAAATCATCCAACCAGGACTGGGTGGCGCCCCTGTGGATACCAGGTGAGCATAACAGAACGCAAAGCCTCAATAATATTATCCACCTGGGTGTCATGGAGACTTCAGAGACTGACCAGTTAGTTCAGTAGTTGGGACAATTACACGCTGAAGTACATTCAGGCTGGCAAGAAACCAACGCTCTAAGGAGGGATTTGATTGTTACTAAGGATCGTACCAACGAAATAAGTAGACAATTGCTCCAATCACAGGCAGGACAGACCCCATTGCCTGGTAACATTCCGCCAGCACCAGTACCAACTTCTTCCACCAATCCAGTACAAATAACCCTTACTGGCGCAGTTCCTTTAGATCCACCTGAACGATTTACAGGGGACCCCAAGAAGTACGCAAAGTTCATGAACCAGTATCGTCTTCATTTCCTTTGCAGACCTGGGGCTTTTCCTAATGACCAAGCGCCGGTTGCTTTTGTCTTGTCATATCTGAGTGGCAGTGCTGCGGATTGGTCGGTACCATTGGTAAATCAGGATAACCCATTGTTACATGAATTTGGGGGTTTCCAGATGGAAATGGAAAAACTCTTTGCTCGTCATACCCAAGGCCAAGCATTAGACAACAACCTTTTGTCACTCCGTCAAGGAAGTCAAGACTTGCTTACATATATAGCAACATTTAACAGACTAGTCGTTGAAGCTGGGTGGCCTGAGGAAAAAGGGACCACACTATTTCATCGGGGTCTACGAGGGGAACTAAAGGATGTCCTAGATCAAGTGGTTAACCCACCTAAAGACTGTGGAGAATTCATCAACATTTTGGTGCAATTAGATCACAGATTACAAGACCAAAAATTGGACCGGATAAGGTTAGACACTCGAGCTGTGTATGTCCAGTCAAAGGATAATGATCCACGTACATTGGAAAACACGGTAGAACCCATGCAAATCGGAAGTGTACGGCCCCCTTTAACTAAAGCTGAAAGAGATAAGAGAAGGCAACAGCAATTATGCTTATACTGTGGAAAATCAGGCCACTTCCTCAAAGAATGTCCAGTAAAACCACCAAGGAGAACTGTTGGAGCCACAGAGGAGGAAGATAATAACAAGGAGTTGGAAAACTACCAAGCCCGGCAAGTATAGAGGTCCACTTGTCGAACGAGAAGGATGAGCCACAGACCTCACACTTTGCATTACCAGTAATTTTGATCAATCACCAACAACCGTCTCGGATGCATGCTGTCAAAGCACACATAGACAGTGGAGCAGTTGGGAATTATGTAGACCAAGATCTGGCAGTAGAGATGGTGCTTCCCTTATGCTCTAAGTCGACTACTGAAAAGGTTGCTACTGTTGATGGGACAGAAATAGCTTCCGGACTAGTAACCCAATGCACAGCCACACTAACCCTACTGTGCCAGGATGGACACTGGGAATCTATTACATTCGATCTCATCAAAGCTCCTCAGTTTTGACTAATTTTCAGGATGTCATGGTTGGTAGCTCACAACCCTCTAATAGATTGGCGTGCCAAGGAGTTGGCCTTTTCTGATGACTGTGCTCGCACCTGTTATTACCAAGAAAAGGGGAAAACAGACTTATGTACATCTGCTACTCCCAGTACGGCGGCGATTGTACTAGGTGTGACTAGTACTCTACCAAATGAATACCAAGATTTTCAAGACGTGTTCCAGAAAGAACAAGCCAATACTCTACCACCGCACAGGCCCTACGATTGTCAGATCGATCTCTTACCTGGTGCGCAAATTCCTTGTGGTCGAATCTATGCACTTACTGAACCAGAAAACCTCCATTTGAAATCTTATCTTGATCAGTACCTGGCAAATGGATTTATCCGCCCATCTAAATCACCGGCAGCCAGTCCCTTATTCTTCGTACCAAAGAAGGAAGGAGATTTGAGGACTTGCATCGACTATCGCGCATTAAACCAGATCACAGTAAAAAACCGTTATCTACTGCCCCTTATTCCTCAATCATTGGATCAAGTCAAAGATGCCCAAATCAATACCAAACTGGACCTTAGGGGGGCGTACCATCTTGTTCGAGTGAAGAAAGGAGACAAATGGAAAACCGCCTTTCGTACCAAATACGGCTTGTATGAATACCAGGTAATGCCTTTTGGACTTTGCAACGCTCCTGCTGCATTCCAGTACTTTATGAATTATGTTTTGCGGGAGTCAATCGACGTTTGCGCGCTGGTTTACATTGATGACATCTTAGTGTAGTCTGCTACAAAAGAAGACCATGTCAGGCATGTCTGCTTCATCCTTACTAAACTCCGCCAACATAAACTGTACGCAAAACTTGAAAAATGCTTTTCTCATGTCACTGAAGTGGAGTTCCTCGGTTTTATCCTCACACCAAAAGGTATCAGAATGGATAGGCACAAAGTAGATGCCATTCTTAACTGGCCGTCACCAACTTCATTTAAAGGAATCCAGAGTATGTTGGGCTTTGCAAACTTTTACCACCGATTCATCCCAGATTTTTCCCAAATAGTTCATCCAATTACATCACTATTGAGAAAAAACTATAACATTTTCCATTGGACCAAAGAAGCAGAGAAGGCCTTTCAAGAATTTAAGAAAAAAATCACTTCTGCTCCAGTTCTATGGCATCCTCGCCCAGACCTCCCTTATATAGTTGAAACAGATGCCTCTAGCATGGCTATGGGAGCTGTTCTCTCACAAAGGGACCCAGGAACTGGCCACTTACACCCTGTGGCCTTCTGGTCATGAAAATTCTCACCTCCCAAACTCAATTATGCTATCACAGACAAAGAACTCTTGGCTATAAAATCAGCTTTCAAGGCATGGCGGCACTATCTCCTTGGTGCTAGACATATTGTCACGGTCATAACTGATCATTGAAACCTGCAACACCTAAAAACAGCAAAGGCTCAATCATCCTGTCAACTGCGGTGGGCTCTTTTCTTCGCTGAATATGACTATGTGTTCACCTACCAGCCAGGAGTCCTAAACAGAAAGGTGATGCCTTGTCCCGCATGGGTGTTGATGAAAAGGTATACATAACTCCAGATCCAGTAGCCATCCTTCCAGAAGACAATCTCCTGGGTCTTCCAACAACATTGACACAGGGTGAACTCCAAAACAAGATCCAACTCTTAATGGATCCCACTTTCTCACAAGAGTGGTGTACTCAAGGAGAATATTACACCATTAAAGACCAGTTACCATATTTTAGGAACCGTCTATACTTGCCAAGTAAAGATTTACAAGAGCAGGTTATTTCGGGTTATCATGACTCCCTGATTGAAGGTCATCCTGGAATTGCCAAAACTCTAGCTAAAGTGAAGCGAAACTATTGGTGGCCCCGATGGTGTAAAGACATCATACAATTTATCCTATCTTGCGCTGTGTGTGCACAAAACAAGTCCCAGAAGCAGAAACCAGCTGGTCTTCTCCAACCATTGGAAATTCCTCCCGCACCATGGCACACACTGTCCCTTGATTTCATTACAGATCTACCTCCCAGTCAAGGATTCAACACCAACTTAGTAGTTGTAGACATGTTCTCTAAAATGGCACACTTTATTCCTTTTAAGGGTCTTTCAAATGCATCCAATTTAGCAAAAGTATTCCTGGAGGAAATCGTACGGCTACATGGCTTTCCATTGGTCTTGATCTCAGATCGAGGTAGTCAGTTCATATCCAACTTCTGGAGGAAATGCTGTTCAATGGCCCAAATTGACATTTGACTATCCACAAGTCACCATCCTCAAACAGATGGTCAAAAAGAAAGAACAAACCAAACCCTGGAGCAATACTTACGTTGCATGTTACATCAAGTGGAAAGAAATTGGAAGGACCTGTTATGGATAGCTGAATATGCCTATAATAATTCATTACACACCAGCACTGGACAAACCCCTTTCTACACTATATATGGTAGACATCCACGTACTTCAGAATTGGATCTCCCAACCCCTATGGAAATGCCAGCGATTAAAACCCTACATACGACTATTTCCCAGGCCTTCAAAGAAGCAGCAGAACCTTTACTCCAAGCCAAGAACAGACAAAAGAAATTCGCTGACCAACATCGTAGTAAAGCCCCCGACTATCAAATTGGAGACAAGGTCTGGTTAGCATCAAAATATGTGCCCATAAAAGGGACTCTAACCTTTCGTCCCCAATATCTGGGACCTTATTCTATTGAATCCATAATAAATCCAGTGGCAGTTAAATTAGCCCTACCACCCACTATGCAGATTCATCCTGTGTTTCACGTATCACTCCTGAAACCGGTACAACCTGGTACTCGGGTTACAACACCACCAAATCCAGTATTAGTTGACGGAGAACCAGAGTTTGAAGTAAAGGATATCCTAGACTCAAAATACACCAGATCCAAACTATACTACTTAGTTGATTGGAAGGTATACACCCCTCAAGACAGATCATGGGAACCTAGTGAATACATCCATGCACCTCGCTTAATTAAAAAATTTAATCAGAATTACCCAGCCAAACCAGGCAGAAGTGCCACCGTGAGAGGGGCCTTGGGGGGGAGTGCTGTCATGACCCTTGCCCCTGGCCCACACTGGCAAGTCAACCTTCGAGTTAGGGCCAGGTCAAAGTCCTTAAAACCTCATCAAAGACTCTCTTGGAGTCAGTCCTGGCGCCTTTGGCTCCAGGCTCAGAACCATCATATAGACCAACATTAGAATGGGACTATTTACTTGGGATTATTTAATTTGGGGGGGGGGTACAGCCAACATGGAGGCACACACATAGCTCAGTTACAAGGAACTCAGAAATGCGGTCTAGTCTTTTGGGTATGGCAGGCCTGGGACTACTTTACCTGGACTACTTTGGGTGTGGCAGGCCTGGGACTATTTTACCTGGACTACTTTACCTGAGACTATTTAAAAACACCCAAACAGCAGAACATTCTTTGCGTTATTCTGCTGTGGGCAGCGTAACGCTCACCGTGTCCAGTTCTTTGATGGCATTTTACCTGAAACCAAGGACCTGCAGAGAGAGAAAGAACACTACGAAACTTACCTGGAACAGTATCCTGTCTTCAATCCATTGCCGACTTCAGTTCCACTCACCTGAAGGAACGAACTCCATCATCCGGCACCGCATGCATCCTGGAATATCATAACCTGGAAAGAGGAGAAAGAAAGACAGCATTAGTAAGCGTTTACTCACGTTACCTCCCGAATGAAGAAAGCCACACAATTCTTACCTGGTTAGTCATCTCCTGATCAGTATCATTGCTGGAACATTACGGCACTCGGCAAGGAACATCACAACCTGCAAGGAGAGAAAAGACACAGGTTAGCAATATAAAAGGCGAAAAAGCGCCGCGCATCGCGCATTACTCACCGGACAGCATTGCGCACACCGCGCTTTCGCCTACCGGCCCATGCTCATCTTCAAACTGCATGACAACTCCAAAATACCTTTCCATACCTAAAAGGAAAAAAGCAAGACATTATTATTTGAACTAAGAGCAACATAAGAACTGCATATAAAGACTGTAAAGCAGCAAACCTACGGAGTCACAGCAGGCCTGGATACCCACAGGGGACTTGCACCAGTGAAGTAACTTGGTCGCTGCTCGCCCCCCCCCTCATCTACACGCCCCTGCCATGAGGAGCAGGACGGAGAATCACCTTTTAAAATATTAAGGTGAGGAGAGGTCCCAAGGGGGAGGAAGGAGTTGAGGCCAAGGGAGGTGGGAAAACATAAAGACAATCTGGTATTGAATCCAGCTCTCCTATATTGCAGACCCATCTTTAACCAGAGGCCTTAGCAAGGGACCGGGAGAGGGTTCGAGAGTGTGAATCATCCAACCAGGGCTGTGTGGCGTCCCTGTGGATACTAGGTGAGCGTAACACATATGAAGAAACAGCATTTTCAAGATGCCAGCTGAACGAGGGGACAAAGATGGCAAACCAAGAGCCGCGCACAAGGAGGGAGATACCCATGACATTTCCGTCAAGAACCCGTTACTTTCCAGAATCCTTCAGATTAAAAAGCATAAGGCCAGGAAACTAGACTGAAGAATCCTGCATTGTATGTCAGAGATACCCGGGGCTCTCCCGCATGGCTGAATGAGTCCGGGAGGAGCAGCAGCCGCTGTTGTACCATTCTTGGCTCCAGGATCAAAGCAGTGCCAGAGACATCAACACAGTCGGTGAGTTGGGGAGACCAATGCAAGACCGATCTGTGTTGAAGTAAGGGTTGCAAGCGACAGAATTGTATAAAGAGTGTAAGAACGAAGCTTAGTAACACGTGTGATGAAAGACATGAGGAAAGTTTAATTGCTGATAAATGTTTGAACTTTAACAGAGAAAGATACAATTCCAGGGACCGAGTGGTCCGGCACTGCGAGTGTGCTCAATCAAAGGTCTCTGTAAGGTATCCAGCCAAGAAGTGGCAGAAGCAAAAGTGAAAGGCGAGAATGAGAAATTAAGTGAATCAAAGTGGTAGTGCAATGGTTTAGGCAAAATCCATTGCATAATCGAAAGTCTTAGATTTTGATTGCAAAGAGGAAAGCTTAGAAAATGAGATGACATAGTTCGAGCCCAAACGAGGGAACCAATTGTGACCGTTGTGTTTAAGGGTACCAATCCCCAATGAGGGAGACCAATTGTGAACATTGTACTTAAGGGGACTGAGCACAAATGAGGGAGATCTGTGGTCCGAGCCCGATCGAGAGAGAACAATTGATTGATTGATTGTTTATTTATATAGTGCCTATTCACAATGTGTTTCAAAGCACTTCAAGGCAGGGAGGGAACAAGGGAGAATACAGTGACATTCTTACAAGTCCTTGATACATTCAGAATGTGAAATTAACTATTGTAATCAGCCTGGCGACATTTCAGATAGTGCAAGAGCTTTTGAAATTGATAGGAAAGGAAGGGTTGGGAAGGAAAATAAGATAGACAAGCGGCTACATTACTTTGCCTGACGAAAATTGGGATAGTGCCTGAATATAACAATAGGTGGGGGGTTGGAATAAAGGGAGAAGGAGAAGAACAAAACAAGCGACTATCATAGTAGGCCTGACAACATTGTGTTAAAATGGGGTCTGGGAAGAGGGCGCTAGAGGGCCATCCAAGATGGCCGACCAGGTCTAAAGCTCCCGCTTCGCCCCGTATTAATCCTGCAGAATCCTACAAGTCCCGGCAAATCTGTGCAGCGGCCCACAGATCCTTGTCCTCCCGGTCTCCCCAGCGACCAGTCTGCGAAAATCTGGAGCCGAATGGTGCCGCCAAGTCGGAGCACGGCCCGCGCGGCTCTGTCCCCGAGCCTCGCGTAGCTGGCTGGCGGGGCACCGACCAGCCAATACCCCGCCTCCTCGCCAGCGGTAACCCCCCCACCAGAAGCCGAGCCGGGACAAGGGCGCCAGGAGGGCAGACGACAACTCCGGGCGGGCACCCGCCAGAAGACTGAGTGTCGACGTGGACACAGGTCCCCCCCCTCCCCCCTCCAGCCTCCTTCGCCACCAGTCCCCAGCAGCCGTGCAACGAACGCGGCCACAAGCTACCCCAGCGCCCGGCGTCGGCCTCAGGGGAGTCGGAGCCCCGAGACAGGAACAGCGGCTCCTTCACGGCGTCACCGCCCACCTCTGCCGCGCCCGCTACGGCGCCCGGCTCCGGGGCCGAGGGCCGTGGGGCGAGGGCCGCGGCAGCAGTCGGAGGCCGGCACCTTCACCCACCTCCGGTGCCCGTACAGCCCCTGCTGAGTTCGCAGAGACCATCGCTGCCCAGGCGTCAACACAGAACCAGGAACCACGACCCCCCCCCTCTCCCCAAGGCCCGAGTGCACCCAGCGTGGAACGCGACCGGGACAAAGAAGAGGCTGAGCGGGTGTGGAGGTAAGGAGTCGGGGGAAGACTTCATCACTCCCCGTAGGGCGCCGGACCAACACGCGGCTGCCCCCTCCCCTCAGACAGCCGGGACCTCCATAGAGCAGGGAAGCAGCCCATCAAGACCCTGCTCCGGCTGTGCCCAGAACATCGCTGCCCGAACACTTTACGCCACCCCGCAGCAAGAGTGTCATATACCCCGAATTGCAGAGCCCACCCCACAGAAGCTCTCGGAGCCCTTCCCCACTGCCCGTGATCACCGGTTGGTGACGCTTCAACCTGCGCTACCCACAAGATCACCAGCCACTTCAGCCTGCGACCAGGCCAGCCCCGGGAAGGGTCCCGCTGGCGCCCCTGGTAGAGTCTGGACAGAAGTTGCCGACAACTACCATCCCCACTCCCGCTACCATCACCAGTCATTCCCACATCCGTGGTCACGATGGGGAAGTCCGACAAGTACCAGAGGAAGTTAAACTTTGAAAGCGGCTCAACACCCAGAGCACCACTTCCCCAGGATGACCTTGCCTCAATGTCAGTCGACCCGCAACAAGAAGATCCTAGTGGTAACCCCTCCGAAATCAAAGAAATCCTCCTCGACCTGAAAGCTGGAATCGGCAATTTGAGCAATAAAATGGATGGTCTTGCATCTAAAGTCGACCTACTACAACATCGGATGGACTCGCAAACTGAACGCTTGAACGACATAGAGCAGAGAGTCTAAAATCTTGACGACAGCTCAACGACTCTAACCAACAAAGTCTCCCTACTAGAATCACAACTCAAAACAACAATTGCTAAGTGTGAAGACTTGGAAGGTCGATCAAGAAGGAACAACCTTCGGATAGTGGGAGTGAGAGAACAGCAAACGCAGGAGAAAATGGAGGTATTCGTCGAGTCCCTCTGCATAAACCTGTTCGGACGAGAGGCTCTATCACATCTCTTTATCGTAGAGAGGGCTCACCGTGTTCCCATGTCTAGACCAGCTCCGGGCTCGCCACCCAGACCAATAATAGCAAGGCTGTTGAATTACAGAGATCGGGACTCCATACTCCGGCTTGCCAGAGAAAAAGGCGAGCTGCGCCACGAGGGGGACATTATTAATTTTTTCCCCGACTTCTCCCCATCAGTGCAGGTACAACGGAAAACGTTCGCCAGTGTCAAGCAAAGACTCCGAAACAGTCAAATGATGTACTCAATGCTATACCCTGCGCGCCTCAGAATCCAGCACGAAGGGAAGATCCAGTTCTTCCAAACCCCGGAGGAGGCAAACCTATTCCTGGACCGTTTGGGATGTCCGGACTAAAACCAAGCCCGCCCCAGACCGCAGAGAGAAAGGAATGCCAGGAATCCTCCATAAAGTGTAAGGCTGGGTGGCGACCCAGTAACTAGTCCACTGCACGGAGCAAGCCGGAACTTTCAAGCTGAGCTGAAGACGGGGCAGGGACACCTGGAGGGCCCCGCGCGCCCCTAGCTCAGCCACCGTTAAGTTTAGTTTTAGTTGAGTTTGTTCCACGGAGGTGGAGGTTCATTCTTCGGCATGGAGATGCCATGGGCCGTTTGGGTTAACAGTTGGACAATGAAGGGCCTCTCGGTGGGCCAGTTGGGGGTTGCCCACCCTTCGGAGAGGAAAGTTTCGGGCCAGTTGGGGTTTGCCCGGAGTTCGTGCCCTCAGAGGGCATTGGTAATGTTCAGCGCCGCCGGCTCCCGACCGTCCCGCTCCCCGCTTGCTCCTTGCTCAGTGTTAATCTCGCCGCCACAACTGGGCCCTCCACCCCGGAGCCCTAAACCTGGCACTAGACCACTCATTGCCAAATCAGCCCAACAGATCGGAAGGACAGCGTGGTCTGATATAACATTCTACTCATCCCATTCAACGTCCTAACGTGGAATATAAGAGGCGGCAATATCCCAGCAAAATCCAGAAAAATCCTGCAGTACCTCAGACGTCATGAGGTGGATGTGGCCCTGATCCAGGAAACGCACCTTAGCCCAGGGACAGATCATCAGTGGGCCAAGAGCTGGGGTTGCCACAGATATTTCTCATCCTATTCTACATACTCGAGAGGAGTCGCTATACTCATACACAGGAGGCTCGGGTTTCGTCTACTCCACTCGACGAAAGACGCTGAAGGAAGAGCCGTACTGGTATGCGGCATCATCGCAGGTCAAAAAATGACATTCATTAACTCTTATGCGCCAAATGTGGACGGGCCTGACAATTTTGGATGGGTGATGACACAGCTCTCCACCCACGACCATGCAACAATAATCTGGGGCGGAGACATGAACACTGTTTTAGACCCCATGAGAGACAGATCAAGAGCCACTCCGCTGCCACCCTCGAAGGCCAGCCTCCAAATCAAGGAAATCTGCAAAGCATTTAATCTTCATGATGTCTGGAGAATTTCTAACGGAGAGCTGAGGGACTTTACCTTCCACTCCGCGGTCCACAACACGAGCTCCAGGATCGACTATCTACTCACCTCAGCATACGGCCCCTGGACTCGTGGCCGATGTTGCATTCATCCAAGAACGCTCTCAGACCACTCACCGCCGCTGTTTCTCAATCTCAAGCCGTCCAACCCCACGCCGCCCCTGCAGCGCTGGCGATTCAAAACGGGCTCTTTACACGACAAAGCCTTTGCCGCCGAATTAAGAGAAGAGATGGACGTGTTTCTTGAAGCCAATCTTGGCTCTGTCCCCTCACCAGGCACAATCTGGGAGTCTTTAAAATGCTTCATCAGGGGAGTCTGCCACGCCAAAGAAAACGGCATCCTCAAGCTCATCAGGAGCGAGCTTGCGACTATCGAAAGTAAACTAAAATCTCTCGAGATCCAGAACACGAACTCGTCCGACCCACAGACAGCGGCAGCTTTGAAAATAGAACTGCAAAAATTCAATGCCACTGCAGAGCGAGAGGTCAAATTTTTAAGCCGCCCCAGTCAAGTCCGCCAATATGGCGAGGGTCAAAAACCAGGCGCACTTCTGGCGAAGCTAATCAGAGCCGATAACAAACAATCCCAAATCGAAAGGATCCGAACCAAACAAGGCGAGGTGATCCACACCGACGACAGGATTGCAGAAGAATTCAGGCTATTCTACCAAGACCTCTACAGTACGAAACTCCCAAACGATTCAAACACCCCGTCGGAATATCTAGAAGACACCGAGCTCTACTGGGTCGAACAACACCTACGGGAACCTCTGAATGAAATGATCTCGCAGGAAGAGATTAAAGCAGTTATAAAGGCCCTACCCGCTTCCAAGGCGCCCGGCCCAGATGGCCTAACGGGAGAATTCTATAAAGCATTTGCGGACACCCTGGCTCCCCTCCTGGCGGCAGTGTACGAAGAGGCACTGGAAGTCGGGACTCTCCCCCACTCCGCCTGTGAAGCCAATGTCATCCTGCTCCACAAACCAAGCAAACCGCCAGAAGATTGCGCATCGTACCGCCCAATCTCGTTACTTAACCTCGACAACAAAATACTTGCCAAGGTCCTAGCCAATAGATTGATGCCCCTGATGCCTGCCCTTGTGCTAGCAGACCAAGCCGGCTTCATCCCAGGCCGCAACACGACCTTCGGCATCCGGAGAATGTTCGGCATCATTGAGGCACTAGACCCCTCTAGTCAGGCAGCTGCAGTACTTCTAGACGCAGAGAAAGCGTTCGATTCAGTGGAGTGGCCGTTTATGTTTATGGTCCTCACCAGGATGGGTCTGGGAGCCCGTTTCATCAAGCTCGTCTCTCTCCTGTACACCAAGCCATGAGCAAACATCATTGTAGGCTCCGCAAAATCAGCGTCAATAGACCTGCAAAGAGGTACACGACAAGGCTGCCCTCTGTCAGCGTTAATCTTCGCCCTGGTGATGGAGCCGCTCGCTTCTAACCTTCGGGAACTCAGACAACAGAGGGGGCTTATCATCGGCCCACACAGACTCATCATCTCCTTATATGCCGACGATGTGGCCCTATTCGTTCGTGACCCCGAGGTCAACCTGAACCCAGTCATGAGGGAAGTCATTAAATTCGGAGCAGCCTCTGGGCTAAAAATTAATCATTCCAAATCCGTCGTCTTTCCACTGACCAGGGCCACAAAACAGTTTACAGACAAATTCAATCTGATGTGGAATACCGCCAGTGTCCGGTACCTGGGGATACAGCTGTCCCTGGACAAGCATGAGGTGTTTTGCAATAACTATGAGGAAGTGGTCAAGGCCCTCCAGGACAAAGTTGCACGCTGGAAGACGCTTCCACTAACGCTCTGGGGCAGGGCCTCACTGGTCAAGATGGTGGTCCTCCCGAAACTGCTGTATCTTTTTAACAATATCCCTGTGTTATTACCGAAAACCTTTCTGAAGAAGCTGAAAAGCTTGGTTCTTGAACTTCTCTGGGCAGGAAAACCAGCCAGAGTGGCATACTCAACATTGACTCTTCCAGTGCCCAACGGGGGACTGGCCCTCCCAGACTTGGAGAAATACTTTTGGGCTGCCCAGGCACAATACCTCAGCCACTGGTATGCGACTCACACAATCCGCCCTCATGTACAAGTGGAGCGAGCCCTGGCAACGCCTAATCTTCTGACTGCAGTAATCTTTGGCCAGATTCACGTTCCCAACCACACGATGAACGCGATGCTCACGACGTACAAAGTCTGGTCAACCCTAGCCCAAAGTCTCGGGGTGCAAACACGATACTCCCCTCTTTTACCAGTCAAGTTTATACCCGGAATCCCCCTAACCTCGGAGAAGGTCTTTCACCAGTGGGTCGAGAAGCTTCATATTCATACTCTAGGAGACCTCTTCACGGAGGAAGGCTTTCTGACACCAGCCCAAGCAAAAACGAAAGGGGGCAACACCGCACTGGACGTTTTCCTCTATTTCCGGACTCGCTATACATTTCAGTCCCTCCTGCCAGGCTTCCCGAACCAACCACCTACCTGGCAATTGCTGCATGATGTTATTCAAGCCCAAGGCGACGGCAGGCTGGTGTCACAAATATACAAAGCACTAATCCCTAGCGCGACCCCCGCCGTCACCCGAGCAAAATCCAGATGGGAAAGAGCACTAAACACAGCCATTTCAGATGAGGATTGGGGCTACGTCCTGAAGCAGAATCAGAAAATCGCACTCAATTCACGCCTCAAACTCATCCACTTCAACTTCCTCCATCAAACCTACCACACGCCCGAAAAGACCAACAAACATCACCCGGACGCGCATGCGGAGTGCAAGAGATGCGGCTCCTTATCCGCGAACTTTGTCCATCTGGCCTGGGAGTGCCCTGAAATAGCCCCTTTCTGGAACCAAGTGCTAGACACGACGACGGCGATTGTCGGTGAAACCATACACCCGAGACATACAGCCGCGTTGCTCGGCATGACGAGGCTGCTTTCCGTCCCATCCAGGAGGCTGACGGGGGTCCTGCTGACACTTGCCCGAAGAAGAGTGGCCATGGCGTGGGGCCGGGGTCCCCCTCCGGCTTACGCAGCCTGGCGCAAAGACTTACTCTACTACCAGGATGTAGAGACGGACTTTATAAAACTCCTACCTCTACACGCTCGACCTCCTGACATTTGGGGCCCGCTGACATCATTCCTGGTAAGTGAGGCGGAACCTCCCTCAGGTGACACCTCAGATTCAGGAGACACACCCTAAAGGAATCTATTCCTGGACAATCTCTCCCCCAGGCCACGAGTCGGGAGTGGAGGGACGAGCTTCTGCAGAGACTGGGCGCGGGCGGGGAGGAGGTGACGGGGTTGACGGGATGTTCTAAGACGACGGCGCAAAGTTACTTTCCACCCTAATGTGGGTGTGTAGTTGTATAGTGTGTTAAATTCCAAAAATAAAGTGTTTAAAAAAAAAATGGGGTCTGAGCCTGAAGGAGGGAGAGAAAGAGAGTAGGTTGGAGGCACTACTAGTTATAATTTATAATTAAAAGTAGCTCAAAGTAAGTCGACCCTAAAAGGTCTTACGTATTGTATGTAATGTAGGTATGTAATGCTTCAGGTGCAGCAGGGAGAAGCTCGAGGCCACTCGAGATTCAGAATACTGAGGAACAAAACATGCACAGACTGTTGCCAGTCGGTAACCCTGTACTGCACTCCTAGTGGAAATGATATCCCAATTAGTGATTAAGCCTGACTGAAACCAAAGTACTCCCAGATGGGAGTAGTTGTTCAGCAAGGCTAATTTTCAACAATTTCAAAGAAAAGCGGTCATCTTAATCAAGTGTTTCAAGTATTGAAGTGTTAAAGTGGTTCACCTGGTACATCCAGCTCTATCTCGCTGTAGGCCCCCAGTCAACAAACAATCTGGCTGGGAGCAAACACAGTTAACAGGCTGAGCTGGGTGACATTAAGTCATATCATTCACATTGAAAACAAATTCGACTTCCCACACTTCAAAGTATAAGAGGTGTGAGGATCAATAAATTCAATTCCCAAAATAGTATATCTAAGTAAGTTTATAATTCACAAACAAAGGACAACATTTCAGTTGCTCTGGACAGAATGCTCTCTGACAAAAACATATATTGTAGGTAACAAAGGTAGGGTACAATTCTTAGCAGTATAATATGAACAAGTCATTCATATACAAAACAGAACAAACAGTTGTCCAATTTCAATTTTCCTGCTTCTGAGCCATCACATTCATTCAGCTCAGAAGTTCTAAAGACATTCCTATTGAGTTGTCAGTGCCAACGCGTTTCGAATTGTAGGAAATCCATCTTCAGGGCAGGATGTGTTTTAGATTCAACAAGATTCAAATTTCAGTGGGATTTCCTGAGGGTATACGTATACACTAATTAGCTTCATGGGGAGTTTGGAGAAACTAAAAATGAGTATCTCACAGGGGTGGAGATAAACTAACCTGCTTTACTTGGTACCCATAAAGAATTGATGGCCACCTCTGTAGTTAAAATGACATGACAAAAACAGCTGGTCAGGATCAGATCATTGGTGAGGGATCAAAATCTCAAATTATGTGAATATAATTTCATCGTGACTCACCCGGTCGGAAGACCCAAGATGTCTCGCCGGGTGTAGTGGCTGTATCAGGCTGTGGCTTCAACAATGAGCGACTGTAAGTATGAAGAAAGGAGAGGGGGTAACTTCAATGCATACGTACTCCTACTGAATGGCTATTAGTGCCGTTGGATGAGAGGTGAAAAAGTCACCCCTGTTTACTAATTAACTGTTGGTGACATATTCGCCCAAACATTACTCATACTCGCTTCCGTTGTCCTTTAACTTACTTGTGAGAAAGATCGCCTGTAGGACGCTGAACGAAGCCGCCCGCCTCGAGAACGCGCCGCACAGCCTACCCAAGCCAAATCTGTTGCCCTGGGAACAGCCGCGCACGCGCGTCCCCGCCCGGGCCGCCACCTTTGTATGGGAAGATCAACAGAATGATTCTACTCAGGGCTGTCGTGGTGTTACGCGAGCGCGTCCCAGCTGCCGTTGCTAAGGACGCACTCGGAGCATGTGCCACGTTGCCATTGGATTTGTCAGTTGTTTTGCTTCGCTCGTACTAGTAAGTACATAGGTGGGGATCATTGCATTGTCCGGTTGTGGATGGGAGTACTTCCGCCTGCTCGGGTGAAGTCAAATTGATTAGTTTAGCAGGGGAGGGGCACTACAGCAGTTAGAAAACTGCTTCGTGCCCCTACCCACCGCTCAAATACTGCAGAGTGACAGTCAAATTGAGTGGGTCGATCCTAAGGCAATAGCCTGCATCGTCCCCACATGGACTGTCAGTCTAGTTGTCATCCTAGCAAGTTAGGGCGTGGTCTAAATCATCGTTATTTGGGCACTGTTCGCCCATTTATTTAAAGGCAAAAATATGTTATAAACAAGGCAGCTATCTCATGTCATACACTTTACACATTGGGTGAGACAGTTGCTGTGAAGATTCCCCTCTTCCATCACCACACATCAAAGTCTGTCATGTTACAAAATGATACTCCTGGTCTGAAGCCAGTTCACAATCTACTGGGTCAAAGTATCAGTATATAATTATGCAGGCATAAAAATGTAAGCCCTGCACATTTTAGGGCTACCTAGGTGAAAGTCAACGGTATAACAACAACATATTCAATTGGACCAATGATCTGTACACAAACGGTTAGCTTGGTTTAACTCTGTTAAAAAACACTATTTACAAGTACAAAAACAGGATAAACGTGGAGTGAGTTAGAGAAAACACATTAAGTCAAATTCACAATTCATGCCCCTGGGACTGAGGCAATCTAACAAGTCGGTCCAGCTGATCTCCCTCTGGAGTAATCTCTTCTGTACATCTCCCCCCCTCGGACCTAGTTTCACCTGTTCTAAGATCATACATTTTAGTTGGGCAATTGAATGCTTTGCTTCAACAAAGTGCATTGCCACAGGAGACCTCAAATTTCTGGTTAGGATATTAGACTTATGATCAGTCCAAGGTAGTTTGGCCTTTCTTGAGGTAATCCCTACGTAATAGAAACCGCAGGGACATTTCAGGGCGTAGACCACATTCGTGGAGTCACAGGTGCATGAGTGCTTCAACGTAATGGGTTTACCTGTGTGTGGATGTGAGATAATATTGCCTGTTATGATGTTGCTGCAATGCTGGCAGTTATGGCATGGTTGCTTGCCCTTATGTTTTGTGTGTATAGTTGGAGTAGTCGACAGCTCGGCTATCACTAGGCTGTTTCTAAGGGCGTTACTGTTCCTATAAGCAAAAATAGGATGATCTTGAAAGGGGTTGTGTGCGTGGGTCCATTTGCAACATGGGCCAGTTTCTTTGGATTATGCTCCTAATTTTCTTACTCTGTGCTGAGTATGTGGTGATGTATACCATAGAGTCATCTTTCTTGTTGTTCTTGGGAGAGAGGAGGGTGTCCCTCTAGATGTTCGCCACTTTGTCTTCAATTTGTGACAGTTTGGATGGGTTATATCCTCTCTCTCTAAATTTCTGACTTAACAAAGATGACTGTCTTTGATATTCAGCATTTTCAGAGATGTTCCTCCGGTATCGTAAAAACTGACTCAAGGGAACACTGTCAATTGTCCTCTGAGGGTGGAAACTCGTTGCCAATAGAAGGCTGTTTCTATCGGTAGTTTTGGTGAAGATTCTTGTCTCCAGACGGTTCCCGTTGACATAAAGTTCAACATCCAAAAAATTGATCTGTGTTTTGCTCATCTGGGTAGTGAATTTGATCCTTGGATGCATGGAGTTCATCATAGTAAAAAATTCACCGAATTCCTTGTCTGGGCCTGACCAGATGCCGAACACATCGTCGATATATCTAACGAAGATGGTCAGGTGACGTAACCACCTTGCAGAAGTCAAGATGTGTTCTTCTTCCAGATGGTACATGTATGTGTTGGCATATGCCGGGGCCATAGCGGCCCCCATTCTGGTCCCTGAAACTTGAAGATAGTATTTATCTTGAAATCGAAAAAAGTTATTAATTAGCACTAATTTGAGTAGTGTCAAAACAAACAATCTGTCACCTTTGCAGGAGGGAGACCCATGGTGAACAGTGGACCCCAGAATTTGTGAATGTGAAAATCCTGATAAGAAAGGAACTTTGGTGCTTGTGTGTTATGTCAGGACCTTTGCAATAAGAGACTTTTATTGGGAAAGAGACTTTGGCACAGAAGGCCCTGATACCTATACTTTGGACTATATCCTCTTGGCAGAGAAGCCAGATTGTATGCGAAGCTCGAGCATGCTGCTTTGTCCCGTGCTGAAAACGTGGGGAAGGGAAGCCAACTGCTCAATTATCCTGTCATATAATTTCTTGAACACTTTTCTTTTTGCATACATTGTTGTCCCACACCATTTGTATTTAGAAGTAAGGATTGGCAATAGGTTTATTAATATAGGCCCTTTTATTTAGACAGAGATTCCACTAGGACTGCATTATTATTATTTGATGGTCGTAGCTTGCTCCCATCCTTATATTTAGAGTTAGATAGGCATTCATCCAATCCATTGAAGTTCAATAAACACCCTTGAACTTTGATCAATTGTGTCTGTCTTCACTGTTTGATACCATGCCTTCCTTACATATCATATGGAGGACAGGCAGAGGTAAATGCTTTGCATTTACTTACTCACCTGACTACAGAAGACTGGATGCAGGGTTGCTGGAGGTTGGATTTCCCATTGTTGGTAGCGATGGGAGATGCCCAGGAGCTTAAGGTGCAAGGATTCTTACGGTCAGGTACAGGAGCAGAGTTCAACCATTGGTGATGGTGAATTGGAGAAACCACTGATGCAGACCGCTGCAAAACACTTCACAGGACAGGGAAGGTGAATTCCACTGATGGTCATCACACACAGACAACGGCAAGCGTCCTTCCAGTCACGGTTGAAGAAGTTCTTCCAGAGCAAGATCTCTTGTAGCTGAGAGGCTGAACTTCGGCAGCAAGGTGACTTACACCACAAACTGCCAACCACCGAAGTTCTGACTGCAAACACAGAACTGCGATGGTTCTAGCGAGGTAGCCCACTGGAGAGCTGGTCAGTCCACCAGTTGTTCAGGGAAACCTCCGAAGGATCAAGATGGCTAGAGACTCAAGAACTCCTCAAAAAGGGTGTGCCCGATCAGTCAAGGGTTTGAAGCACCAGACAGGGCCTTTGCAGATCAAGTAGTCCAATAGGCCTTCAATCTACAAGTCGCATGAAGGGGGGCTGGGGCTCTTCAGGAGTCTTCTTTGGCTATTCAGTGGATATTCTTCTACACAGGATTCTTGGCTCCAATGCTGATCTCAGGAAATGGCTGCAGGAGTCCTCTTCTAAGCCAGACTCCTTGCTGGAAGCAGGCCCAAGCCCATGAATGGTAAGGATCTGCACTGTTCAAACAGCCAGCAGTGGTCCAGTCAGGGATCACTCTCACTTTCACTCATGTCTCACAGCCAGACTTTCATGCACCACAGATGTGGAGTGGGACCAGACGGTCCTACCCCCTATCTGAGACACACACACACACACACAAAGGCATCACTAGCCCACAGCAGCTTTCCTAGGCAAAGTGCAGAAAGAACGCCAAAAACAATATGGGCAAAGAACAAGCACAATTCTTGTGGCCTAGTCATTTTAGGGAACTGGCCATGTTTGGTAACCATACTCATTAAACACAAATATTCACACCAGAAATAACTCAAAAATAGTAACAATATAATTGCTGCCACCACCTTGTCTTTAGGCACATATTAACGTAACCAAAATCGCAAGTGCAAAAAGCAAGGGTGTTAACAAATTATCCCCATTGCACTTTATTGTAAGATGCTGTGTGCAATGATAAGAAGTTACAAAAAGTAAAAGACAAAAAGGGAAACATAGTTTCCCAGTACTGACAGTCAGAAGGATTGATCAGTTTCCAATAACAAAATGAGCAAAAGACCAGGTGAGTGAACTGAAGGATTCACTTCTCTGTAAAATATCAGGACAGGTTCAAAAGCAAGATGTTTGGGGGGTCCATAGAACTATGGAGGAAAAGTTGCTAAATGAGAAATCTTTCCTAACAACTTACTTTTATGGCTAATTTACACAGTGAGCTTCAACGTCCTAGGATCACCCCACATTACAGTATGTACAGTATGTATTTCTAGTCAACATCCTTACTTCTGTGCTGGAACCCGGATTTCACAGGGCAGTCCTAGTGCCCAAAAAAGAGGGCTGACAATGTATTCTGTACATTTTGCTAACAGAACCTATATTCTTTTGGTGGTTTACTGGAAAGAAACGGTTGTGCATTGTGGTAATGCCCACTTCCCACAGATTTTCTTTTGCATACTATAATGCAGAGATCACATTGACTAACTATGGCTTGGGCTGAAAATATTGCACATGCCTGATATTGAACATGTTTTCTCGCATGCCACCAGGCGGGCAGCTTTGACTGACTCTAGCCCAGTGCTACCAGGCTTTTACCAACTCCAGCCTGTCCCAAAGTTCCATATTTTCTTGCAGTCCAGTCTGTTTATTCGAACAAGGAGGTGGATGGCAGTAATCGGACAGCATGTTACTTGATCCAGAAAGGTAGAGCAGGAGATTGGCTGAAGGTTTATATTTGCTTGACAGGTGTGCATTTTCGTGACCCCAGCACCAGTAGGGGTTTAATTTCTGTCTCCAGTTGGGGCCCTGCCAAGGTGTCCAGTCAACTCGTCGAAAAAAAACTGGTCGACTGCAATTTGGTCGACGCAATTTGGTCGAAAACCATTTCGCCGAAAAAAAATTTTTATTTATATATTTATTTTTTGGGTTTTCGTTTTGTTAAAAAATGGGTTTTTAGAGAAAAAAAGGGGGTTGGGGGGGGACCCCCCAAAAAAAAAAAAAAAAAGGGTTAAAATAGAAAAAAAAAAAAATTCGACGAAATGGTTTTCGACCAATTTGATTCGACCATTTGTCTGGTCGACCAATTTTTTTCGACGAATTGACTGGCAACCCCCTGCCAAGGCTCCCTATTATGGGCAGAATCTCCTCTCTTCTCCAAACATATGGCTTACACTTCAATGTCTAAAGGCATCAACATTCAAAAGGAGCTCAATATATACATTAAGACCTCACTGTCTTTCAAATTTAATATTCTGATGTCATATTGTCAAAAAACCACTGTTATTGAGCAGCCAACATCCAATATCAGTAACACGGGTTATCTAACACTCGGAACAGGTTAAGAGAAATTGATATCCATTTTTGTACCATTGTTTTTAGTAAACAAGGAGGGTTACGTTCGTAATGTTTTGGGGCGCCCAGGTTGCAATTTGATACTTGTTTTTCATACAGATCTGTTAACGTGTCTGGAAAGAGGTCTGTGGTGTGACAGTGGGAATGGTGAGAATGAGTTCTACGTATTTCACATTCCAAATGTTGGTCATCTTCGAGGGGCATGCCTCGCGCCAATATAGTGCAAGACCAAACTCTTGTTATGCGCAAAACTCCAGCACTAGAAAACTCCAAGAACTGTGATGATAGCAGTGCTGTAGTTCACTTTTTTTCTTTGATTGTTTGGCAATTTCTCACTATCGTGGCACAGTTGGGTATGTATGTATTGCTGAAAATAACTGGAACAACGAGCGGGCAAACCTGCATTTGTGTGTCCAGCATCATCACAGTGATTATTTAAAAATTCAAAAGGACTGCAACTGAGGAGTTTCGGAAAAAAATCCAGCAATTGCTAATGTCAGGCTATGACACAAGTATGCTTGCAAGCAGCGCCTGCCAGAGATAAAATAACGTTTTTAATAACCAGAATATGGAAAATCATGCATACAAATATTATCCATAATTTCAAATAAATATTCTTAAGGGTGTGACAACAGAGACATTACACTCATAAGCACACACTGCAATGTAACTTTGTTTTGCAGTAGACACTGTACACATCATCAATAAATTGATACGCTAATAAATATGCTAATAAAATATGAATCCACCAATGGTGGTACCTTTAAAATAGGGAAAATGATCTGGCCCCACCCCCATATTTATTTTTCCTTATATATAAAAACTGTATTCAATCGCATTTTTGCCACCAATGATTATGTACATAATCCACATTGTAACTACTTCTCTTGCACTTCCTTATAAGCACCAACACAAGGAGGTAATTCTCAAATTAAAAGGTACTGTGATGAAATCATAAATGTGCCTGCTATGTGATGCTTGGCCTACAAGATGGACAAAGGATGCATTTTCCGTTGCTCAGATATCCAAATCAGAAGGCTTTAATAAATGAAGCACAATATACATATATATTTATTTTCTGATAATATTAAGAACAAACAATTATACATTTTCATCAGAGTTTCGTGATGAGCACTTTCCACAGTTAAGAGCTTCCCTTTTACCTTCCTGTGACTATAGCTGGGCAGATGGAATCTAAAGGCCCGAAATACTAGATTCCCTTTTGTGTCAAGTGCAATATCTTTAACAAAGGCCTGACAATCAAGATATAGTGAGCAGAAACATGCATTTTAATTTGACCCCTTGCAAGCACAAATTGTACATTGCCACTGAGTTTTCCCTCCCAGTAAAAAGAAAATGTTCTATTAAAATAAATCTGCCTGGCAAAAGTAGCAAGGGCATGTATTGCAATTCCCAGGACCCAGTTAATTTGGGGTGGCTGTCCAATTCATTGGGCGGTGACCCCTTTGGTGAGGCAACCATACGATCAAACCCTGCTCTGCCGTGTTTATGTACATTTTCAAGGTATGGAATTAGCCCCATTGAGCATGGCTATCGAGATGTTACTGCACTTCAATGACGTTGTTCCTTGATAGACTGATACCACACATTAATGGACCGTATTACGAGTATGGTGGAGCAGTATACATGTCGTGGTAACGGAATTACTGTCACGTTTTCCGCTCCACCAAACGAGTTGACCTAGAAAATTATTCCTTCAGTCTTTCCAATGGGCCTTGGGTAGCACAGCTGCCAACCACTGCTCTTCAGCCCTGCATTACAGTTCCGTCCATCATCAATGTAGCTCTTAATAGTGAAAAAAGAAAGGGATCAGCCTTAGAAACAGTGATGGCGCACTAGGTGGAAGACATTTACCGAATGTGGAATAGTAAGGATAGAGATGCTGCAACTGAGGGATGCCACAGAGGCTGACCTGGGCTCGGACAAGCTAAAGGGAAAAAAAGCCCTCCTGTCGCGCTTCTCAAAATTAAATGTTGACACAAGTAGTACGTTTCAAAAGATAAACAATTTTTAATTACAAATCGTGGGTATGGGCACATGCAGGTCTCCAGTCATATGACAACTGGATTGTGAGTTCGGTAATAGAGAGCACAAGACATGCTCTGTATTGGCATGGAACTAAGGACATTTCAAGTCTCAGCTAATCTGCAATCTTTCTTTTTGAAACTTTTTCTAACACTTAGTGCAAACAACTAAGGACTCTACCATTTTACAATTGATTGGACTCTATCACAGATTTAGTGAAAACAAATAAAGGCTAAGTGAAAGCAACAAAGGACTTCACAATTTAGCATCAATTGGATTCCATCACTGACTTAGTGAAATTAACTAAGGACACTTTATTTTTGTATGGATAAGATTCCACTTTGATAAGATTTCCTCTTAAATAAGATTCTTTTTTCATACGTGTTCTAATCTTTATGTTTCCAATTAACCAGTTTTTTTGACCTGCATGTGATACCCACGATTTGTAATTAAAAATCGTTTATTTTTTTAAACTTACTACTTGTGTCAACATTTAATTTTGAGAAGCGCGACAGGAGGGCTTTTTTCCCTTTATCAATGTAGCTCTTGGCTTGAGAAGGATGCAACAGGCCTTGAATGAACCGCATCAAGTATCCCAGAAAGACTGGTACTTGCACCAAAGACCTTTTTGAGAAGGATGCAAAAGGCCTTGAATATTTTTAAAATGATCGAGCCACAACTTGCTGATATGAAATAAAATCCCCAACCATGCTTTTCGGCCTATGTGCTTGGTTGGAAGACCCCTGGCATGGAGCCATGGGCTTACTTTAAAAACTCACAAAAAATGTTTCTGTGAGAGTCATCTTTTGATTACAACAAGTCCTATGACCTCAAAAAGGCAGATGGCCACATATAATGCATTCTGGACCAGCATTCAAACTTTGGCCCTCGGTACGTCAAAGGGGCTATAATCTCTGACTCGAAAATTCAGCCAGAACTTGCATCGACCTGGTTCCAGTGTATGATGCAAAGCTTGGGATGAGATCAAATACGTTGGATATACAAAGAAGGTACTTGATTCTCCTCTGCGGGTAGTTTGCCAGGAGTTGCGATTTCCAGGTAAGGACAATGAGGCTGTCGAATTTCGCATGCATAAAAAGGAATGTAATGCAAATGTAAGACGCAGAAGGGAAATTGATAGAACAATTTAAGCTATGAATAAACCACAACAGTAATTTTCAAGCCCATCGCCACAGAGTGCCATTATGCTCAATGAGCCAGAATCTGAGCCACAGTGTCAGTCATACACCACACTTCTGATATGTCCAGCACTATGTGCTGAATAACGCAGTGGATTCCTGGTGCACCTAGCCAAATTACTGGAGATTGCTGCAGGCGCAGCCCCTTCACAAGTATCCCAGAAAGACTGGTACTTCAGCCAAAGCCCTTTTGAACAATCAAAATGGCCCACTGTTCTTCATGTCTTTACAGCTCCACAAGCCCATGGATTTCCACGCAATGACCAATTACTTAGCAACTCAGATACTACTCAAGGTGAAGAAGAAAGGAACAGCTGTGAGAACCCTGGGCTCAAGGGTGCTTTCTTCAAGCGGAAATGCCGTTGCAGTCCCATGTAACACATTGCACCCACATAGAGCCGCTGTGTTTGTTAAACAGCCAACCATAAACCACATCCTTCAAACACTGCAAGTGGTCATTGAGTGAAAGCTAATGACAGCAGCCACAAAGTGTCTTGAAAGTACGCCACACTCCCCCATTCAGTATCAGTGTCACAGGAAAGCTGCCTGTGAGTAAAACAGTTTCCCCTCATGCATATTCAGTGTCTGCATCATCAGGCAACTGCCATCTCACCAGAGAGGAGAGGGTGGACATAGTCCGTGTAGTGGGGCGTCCTCCGCAAGAATACTAGCTGCAAATGTTGCTACCCAAATGAAGACGATGACACAGGAAGGTTTAGGTGGTTTATTTCAACAAAGATGTCCCGCCTGACAGAACCAAGGCCAGGCCTCAACTGTTTCTAGAATGTGAGAGCACCCAGAAGTTCAGAGCAGGCGATTTTCAAGACAGGTGGGTAGAAGGTGAAAGAACACTATAACAAAACAAAAACTACAAGCATGCAGACTAGGGCAGAGTTTGACATTTTTGAAAAAGAGAGAGGGAGTGGTGAGGTGAATGGTGAATATGTTTGCTTCTTCCTGTCTCACCACAGTGGTCCTTAAGAATTACGTGCCCTGTGTTCCTACAGTAAGCATCACTATATATTTAAATGTAATCTCCCATACATGTGATATGAAATGTTTTGTATGTTATTTGTTAACTTTCGGTAAGCGCTAATGTTAGCACAAAAACTCGGCCAGTAAAAAGTATTCAAATACATGGAACATGAATTGACTTTACTAGGATACTCCTGTTTTTAACAACACCAAGAACTCGTCACGGCGACACCTTCTAGTGCCACTAGTGTCCTAACTCTGTTTATTTTCATACATTGATGAATAGTGCCTAAAGGAGACGATGCAAAGTAAACCTTTTCTTTTTCCGAGTGTGCATTTACACTTTTGAGAGGTGTATGTCATTATACAAGCCATTAACATCTGCATGATTCTTACTAAAACATTTCAAAATATTATTAAGTGGGAGAAAAATGTTGCATTCTGTAAATGGGGGAAACTGTTATGAGAAAACCTGTTATCCGTTCGACCACTGCATTTACGGGCCATCTGAAGGTCAATTCCAAGTGCTCCGCAACCATTTCCATTCGAGTTCACAAATGTTGAGACAAAAGTGACATCTCGTAACAGATGGTCTGGAAAAACGCTGCCCTTCACGGTTTAGTTTACGGGCCTCGTGCGGGGAAATCCTGTCAAACATTCTGCTGTAAGTGAATGTGTACCGAGGCCCGAGCCTTGAAGCATTCCGCCATTCGGTGATGCGCCACGCATGAGAATTCGAAACTGCTGAATGATTTCACACGTTTTGGAATGCGTGTTGTTGCCTCCAAATATTTCTGACGCAGCATGTACAGCGGCTGGTCCCTTCGTCTTCCCCGGGACGGTGGTGCTTTTCAGCAAGGGTGAGGCGTGAAGACCACCACGGTTCCCATTTTACCTCTCTCTCAATTTAATGAAACGCACTCTTCGTCAGATTAATGGCCGCTGCTACTAAAGTGCTGGAGAGCGGCGCTCAAGCCACTCCATTCGCCTCTGTGGTAAAAAAAAGCTTTCAGCGTTGTATTCGAGGATGAATGGTGACATTCTCAAACCTTTTATAAAGATAACAGCAAAATGTAAGTTCAATGTGTAAAGTTCCATATATTGCAGAGCATGCGAATTTGTAAAAACATTTTGCCATTTGCAGGTGAGGTTGATACATCTGTTGACGGTCATTAAAAATGCCCTATTTGTTTTAATATTCGGTGCACAATGTCATGAATGTTATCATTTTGCATAGAGTTTAACACAGACAAACACGTTCACACATGCACGCCGCAATCGCACAACCACGAACATGCCAACACACAAGAACGCGTGTGCAAGCCAATATGCGTGTGCACATACGTGAACAGAATGAAAAGACACAGTGGTAGATTTAAGGCAAAGGGCCCAGTAGGCAAAAGTGACAGGGGCCCCAGGTGGGCGTGACATGGAGACAGAGCCTAGAGTGGGCAGGGTTGCACAATGACAAATCTTAGGGGCAAATGCTACTTTTTTAATTGTGTTTTCTGTGTTTGGGGGTCTCACGTTAGCTAGAGACAGCTGGGCCTCCTCACCAGGTTTTGCTGTCAATGGTGGTAATATTAAAAATGAAGCCTGAAGCTAATGTTGGAAATTATAGGGTTCAAGGTTGTGGGAAGGGACATTACAGGAGGTGATTCTAGAAGATAATTCCTACAGCATGCAGAACCATGTTGTACATGTCCCCGACCACAACTGCGTAGCAAACATCACCAATATCTTACCACTAATCTGGCCCGACCATCACCTAGTCTCGTTCTGGTTGACCACCGACAGACCTACACCTCTGCCTATCACAACAGCCCCACCCATTCTCACCAGAAATAAGAAAAACATTACAGCAGAAAGACTCATCCCGAACCTACTCCCCAAACTTGATAAACTTTCGGACAATGCGGACCCAGAGATCCTAGTTGAGGAATATAATAAAGCCATGGCCACAGCACTGGACCTCATCGCCCCTCTCAAACTCAAACCGAGCAAACAGAAATCACACCTTAACAAATGGTACACACCATTCCTCAAAAACTTGAGGCAACAAAAGAGAAATTGCGAAGCTACCTGGAAAAAATGTCCCTCAGCTGCTAACAAACTTAATCTATCTAAAATAACTGCACTCTACAAAAAAGAAATATATATGGCCAAACGAACTTCCTATGACTCTCGCATATCGTCAGCCAAATCCAACATGAAAGAACTGTTTTCCATTCTCAAAGAAGTTGAAACTCCCATACTACCCCTTGATACCTGCACCAAAGATAAAAACTGGTGCTCGGAAATTCGGAATGCCCTGACCAATAAGATCAAGACCCTTCAAAACAAAATCTCTAGCAAAAAAGCGACCTTAAAAGACATGCCCCCTTCCAAAAAAACGGACAAATGCACAACCACAGACCCCACCCATTTCAAGTTCTCTAAACTCAATACTCTCGACGTAGAAAAAATCATCTTGTCCCTGAAACCATCCAACTGCCAGGGAGACCTTTGCCCAGCACAGCTCACCCTTCATCAAGAAACTGATCAATGCCTCATTCACCACCGGCTCCATCCCCAGCAATCTAAAACAATCCTGGGTACTTCCTTTACTAAAAAAACCTACTCTTGACCCAGCCATACCTACCAATTACCGACCCATAACGACTGTTCCCTTCTTAATAAAAATCCTAGACAAGGTCGCTTATGTTCAAATACAGAAGCACCTGGAAGAATACCACCTCTTAGGATCCAGACAATCAGGGGTCCGCCCTCAACATGGGACTGAGACTGCACTCATCGACCTGAAAGCTCAGATTGATACACTCAGGGACAAAGGACAAGTTGCCTTGCTCCTCCTCGACCTTTCTGCAGCTTTCAATTTGGTCGACCACTCTGTCCTATGCTCACACCTCCACACAGCAGCACACTTCTCTCCTGAGGCCATCTCATGAATCACCTCATTCCTTAACGGAAGAACTATGAGGGTCTTTTCTCCCACAGCTGCAGCAGACCCCATACCTATCACCTGTGGTGTACCACAGGGCTCCTGCGTCTCCCCCACACTGTACAACATATTCACCAAGCCCCTTTTCGATGATTTGGATCATCTCGGTATCACCTACACTAATTATGCAGATGATACTCAGATCCTCCTTCCGCTTTCTGTAGATTATGGAAAGGATTTGGCCTTGCTGAATAGGGTGTACATCGTCATCCAGGCATGGGTGGCCACTCATGGACTATGCCTGAATGATGAGAAAACAGAGCTCATCATCTTGGGAACAACGCATAGTCTAAGAAAACTCAGCCCGGCCTACAACTCTTTCATGATAGATGGGAACAACATCAAAGTTGGACAGGAGGTCAAAACATTGGGCTTTTACTTGGATTCTAACCTCTCCTTCAAAAGACAACTGAGTTCACTGGCATCCTCATCTGCATATACGTGCAAATTAATCCGCTCAGCTAAACCATTTCTGTCAGACACTAGCTGCCTTACACTCGCTAGAGCCCTTATACTATCCCGCCCCGACTACTGTAACACCCTCTACCTGGGAACCTCAAAGGCCACCACTAGCAAGCTTCAAACTCTCCAGAACAACTGAATTTCCGCTCTAAGGTAATCTCATGGCTGAAACTGAAGGACATCCAAGATAGATAAGTCCCAAGGCCATCCTTCATGCGATCCGCACACTGTAACATCGTGTGCCACTTTTAATTTGTATATATTGAATATATTGTTTGCTTTCCTCTGCTGCTCTGTACATTCTCCCTATGCCAATTTGTATATTCTACACTTGTAGCCAAGCTTTGCATATTCTTGTAAATGCTGCGCCCTGATACCCTTGGGTATAATTGTGCATTATAAATAATAAAACAAACAAAAACAAACAAACAATGTTCTGGCGACACACACTTGAAATTTCATTGAACACCATAAACTTAAAGGAGTTCACAGTTTAATATCAAAACATTATACATACCAAGGTTTAGTGGGTCCTGCTTGAGGCCCCTTAACTCCATCCCACCACATCCATATCTCCTCCAGATCCAAGGGCCCTGCTGCAGGTCATTGAATGGAAACGGGGAGGGAATAGGGTCAGGTTTGGAAGGGAGAAATGTAGAGATGGGGCAGCTAACATGAACACTGATGGGACAGGCGAGTGGAGAATGAACGAGGGAAGACGCCTGAGGGAGATTGAGAGTGAGGGAAAATAGCAGATAAATTTATAGAACAGAACCTGGTGAAGGTAAAAGGGTACAGAGAATGAACGAGGGCAGGAGAATGGGGCAGTAGTTAATGAGGCACACGAGTGAGAGGAAATACAGGGCAAAGAGGATAAAAGAGAAGGGAAATAGAGTCCAGGAGAATGGGAATAATGGTGGTCTAAAGAGTTGGGGAGAAATGAAGTGTGAAGGAGGGCAGGAGAAAAGGAGGTGAGTGAGGAATGGGCAGTGGAGGGGCAACAATGTAAAGGCAACTGGTGTGACATGGGTAAACAAGGGAGGGAAATATTGAGTGAAGGAAGGCAGACGAGTATTCGGATAGCAGAAAAATGAGGAAGATCAGTATTTTTATTACAAAGAACTTTTGGCAGAAATGGAGACAGAAAAGGCAAGAGAAGAATTAAGGGGATGAGTTAGAAATGGAGAATGTCAGTATTAAAAAAGAGCAGGAAATTGTGGGATAGTAGAGAGGAAATCGCTAGTGTGGAAAAAAGTAGGGCAAAAATACTGCTGTATGAGTGAAAATGGAAGCAGAAGGGAAACAAGTATAAGGGGAGCATATTTGTGAGGTGGGCAAGTGATTTCCATTAACGTTGAACGCCAGGCACATTGACACAAAACATGGGTCTGCAGCTTTATAAAGCAAGGGAATAAATGCAGACTGTTTATTTTTTCAGAAGTCCGGCGTTGAAGAACAGTCATGTAATATGTGCCATTGCTTCTTTCTGCCCTTAAACATTGTATTTTATTTTTTTAAAAGCACCCTTCTCCAGCTAGTCGGACAAAGCCATACAAAGAGGATGCTGCTCAAAATAGTGGACAGATGTTGATTACTTTGGGGATATCCTCAGGGACGTCATTTGGGGGTCACCAGAGGTCGCAAGTGCGACCTCTGAGGTCTCCCTTGCAAAATCTAAAAAAAAAGAAAAAAAAATGTTTGCAATGCAATGCAAGCTCCTGGGCTGTAGCCAGCAACATGTGGCTCTTTAATTCTAGAGTGGCTAGCGTTCTTGTTCAGGCCCCTTGAAAAAAGAAGAACACGAGGGCCACAAGTTCAACACTTTTGACACTGAACCTAAATAAGAAAGAATAGGAATGCCGAAAAATGTGTCTTTTTGGAATTCTATACAATAATTGCTTGACTCATTGAAGGTTTATTTCAGGCACACTTCAGGGGGTGAGTCACTGATTTAGTCTGTTATCAAACACCTCAACTCAGCCTTTCAACCTTCTCAGGTCGATGAATGAGTACCAACACAGGTTGGGTGATATTGGGTGTATATATTTTCTATATAAAGCGCTTAAGTGTAAGTGCTATATAATAACACATCATTATTATTTGGTCATGGACGTCTGCTTGCAATCACAGTAATTTGGTAATATGGCCCTATAAACTCATCTTAACAATACATATGGCGACCCATTCAGGTATGAAATGTACATCACATTATAGTGATATCATAACCACATTTTTCGTAGTGTACAATGCTACGTGATGCCACTTCCTGTTTTGTCAACATGTGAAAGGTTGTGTTCCATTGCTTCCACGATATCACTTTGGGGTGGGGTCAAATGACATTACTTCCTGTGATGTCATCGGGGGTCAAGGGTCGTGTGATGTCACTTCTGCTACCCCTGGCATTGTGGTGAAATGACGTCCCTGGATATCCTGCGCAGCGTGCACTCTCTTTGCCCCCACCAATCCAACAGAGGAGACAAGCACTGTGTAATGATGGCTGCTTGATGAAGCTCCTCCTCTCTCACAGCTCACACCCACCTACCTGCGAGCGGAGGGGGTGCAGAAGTGAGCCTTGTGGCATCTGAATTACAGCACATCTGTGATAATATGCCCCCATAGTTCACTGCAAGGTGGAATAGTTAAAACATCAATTTCTCTGAACACTGCCTCCCTCCTCTGCTAGAGAATGCAGGGGTCGAGTGGGCTGCAGTGACTGGAGCTGGCAGAGGAAAACAAGCTTGGCCTGTCTTGTCCTCGCACGTTTCTGATCCTCTGACTACTGCGCACCTTCTCCATGTTGTCAGAGCCTTTCTCTGTTTTTGTACCTGTAGGGTGTCACTGGGGCTCCCTGATCCGAAGTTGGCAGACTGCTCTGCCAGGAAACGACTCATATCTCCATTTCTGTTTATTTTTATGCAGCGCTTATGAATCTAATCAAAGGCTGAGCATATCGATTTTTTTTTTGTAATCAATCGGATAATCGACATTACCAGGAATCCCAGCACCACCCACCTTAAAGGGCCTTGTTGTTGTGTCTGAAAGAGAAGAAAAAAGGGCAGGGCAGGACACTGGGACCCACTCGCCGTTTGTCCTCCTGGCGACCGTTAAATCTGACTCTTGTAAAACCATGGAGTACACTGTACCCATTGCCTGCACAGCTGAAATCCTCCTATAAAAACCTGATATTAATAATTTCACTAAACTCTGAATCGCTTGAAATTCCACCGATTCAGTTACACTGAAGTTTTTTAATCTTATTTTGATGTTCGGCCAGTTGATTTGGGTTACATCAGCCTAAAAGTTACAAAAGGCACAACAATAAGGATGTCATGAATGGCCGGGTTCGACCTTTCTGGACTTCATGGTCCTTAATGCACTGCGGCATTAACTCTGCAACCCATCCAAAATGGCCGCCGACACAGAGCTGTGGCAATCTAGCCTTTGCGTGCACTCGCCAGCTTCCTAGAAAACCGGCACGCCCCCACGGCTCCACGCGTCTCAACTCTACCCCTACGAGTTACTAGACGTGTTCGAGTTCGCCCCCTGTTTATCGTGCATTCTACCTTCCTTCTCTCCTGGAACCCCCCCTTCTATTCCTTACCTTTCGTTTTCTTCCTTTCTGGATTAATTGACATTGTTCCTGGATATTCAAACGCTACCGGCTTGGCAGCCGGCTTCCACGCTGGAACTCGAGGACTCGCGTTCCAGTTTATACAAGTCACGGTTGGTGAAAAAGAAAGAAGCCACATCCCAGAAGAACGCCAACAAGGATAAAAAGGTGAGAAAGAAGGGAGTTTCTGACAAAGTACTTTTGATCAGAAATAGGAAGAGAATTTCATTCTAGGAGAGGAATACAATTGAAAGGGGAGAGGTTGGTTATATTTTTTGATTCCTAGAGTTTGTTGGAGCTCAGAGATTCCTTTAAGTCAGTGTGCCCCAATGTGTAGCTCAGGAGCAACATGTTGCTTGCAGCACCCTATATTTTTGCTCGTCAGTTGCTCTGGACCAAAGTAAGGAGGCCTAAAAGGAGTTACTAAATGGATGAGACCTCAGTTGTAGCATAGCCAGAACAGTGTCGTGGATTGTTCGAGAATGTTGGCCAATGAGCCTGCTGTGGTTTCAGTTGGCTTATTTTTGTAGATGCAAGATTTAAGTTTGTTGCCAGCATGTACATTATTTTTCAGAAAAGGTCCTTTACGTATTATTGCAGTGTCATTGTTAAAACTCATTGTCAGATACTTTGGCAGCTAACAAATATACTAATGTGCAAAATAATTGAACCACATGCTTGTGTCCTGGGGAAGTCGTATATGGTCTTTTGTATAGCTAGTAGGAACATAATGGACACATAGGTGCATGCATACCCAACCTTCCTTTATTAAATAATTTGCATGTACTGCTTTTTGTAAAAATTTGGCTTGTGCTTGATGCCAGTGTGTATTACATTTATTAGAAATAATACTTTTAGTGTCATCTATATGTATTGTTACATAGTGTCATAGTGGAAAAATCATTTGATAATCTGCCCATCTGCATGCGGATAATGGGCAGATAAGGCAAATGCATGCCACATTTGTCATAACTAATGTGTCCCATATTCAAATCCAAGTAAGTTACTGATAATAAGTTTAAATTAACAAGCCAATAATGAATCAAAACACCTAGTGAACACCACCACACCCCTCTATGAAGTGGTCTTCAAATGTTCACATTTTTGACAATTGTTTGCCACTACATTTTGTGGAAAAAACCCTTTGGGCAGAGAAAAAAGGCCCCAAATCTTTCCGGAAAAAGATTTCCCTAACCACCTTTTCACAAATGTAACAGGCCCTTGGTGCTATATGCTACACTATATGCTATTACATGCCAAAATACATTTTAGGAGGTAACCTCCAAAGCCCCAGTGAAGTGATCTGTAAAGGCTGCCATGTAATGACCAGTATTACTCAATCAATGTTTATTGAATCAAATTTCTCCATTAACAGTTGACAACATTTAAAAAAACGTAGCACATTTCATAAAATTTGCATCGATTAGAACAAGCACACAATAAAAAGCAGCTTGAACATATTCAAACAAAGTATACATAAAACACATCTGATTACAATGAAATATATAAAACATAGCTTCCATGCATGTCCACACTTACTCAAAACAGATAAAAAATGACAAATTAACCATTATCCAGGAACACTTCCTGATTCCTCCTGCACATCGTCTTCACTTATTGAGTAGTGGGTAAATTTAAACATGCCATTAGCGTTAGCCTCCTGCATTCTGGGTATGTTATTTCACAGATTTCTCTATGCTTTCCTATATGTGTACATAAGTCTGCATATAAGGCGAAAGTGGGCAGCTCATGCATATTTTGGACATCTGCCTCTCCCCCCATCGGACAATCTCTTGCTTTAAGAGCTATTTTGAGTTGACTTAATTTGCCAACTTTAGTTATATCCCACCCCACTAACCAAATGGACAGTGCCTTTCAACTCCTTGCACCACAGGTATTCTTCTTTAGCGGGGGGCGGGGGAGGGGCTGCAATCACACTTACACTGACATTCACATTATTATTAGCACAAAATCCCAGATGTGCTAAAAATAAGATACATTTTGAAACTTAGCTATTTTTATTGTATGTGTTTGTAAGGTGGGTGTTGTTTGTGAGGTTTTCACTAATGTTTTAAAGAGTTACTTAATTTTGTAAGTCAACTTCAGTTCCAAAATATTTCCTTTGGATCTGCACTATTTCTCAAAGGAGTTCTTTAGCAGTGCCATGTAAGAGAATGTTATTTACATTTTGCAATTCTAGAGCGGGATATTTTGCATAGTTCAGTCTATGCACAAGATGTCATATGACGGAATGGTGTGTTGCTAACATTTTGATGTGATGGAACGTACTTTTGGAAGCAGTTCCTGAAATGCAGCCTAATGAATGTCCTTGCAGTCCTCTGTGGATGCGCACTGGGCAGGAGTCCATGGTTTGTAAAGTTTTTATTCTTCTTTTGTCTTTTAGTTTCATGTAGTGATTTAGGAATTGTAGTAAATATTTGAAGGATTGCTGACATACATTACATGCTGAGCTACATGTCCATTTGTATATTGGACAGTTTGTTTGGTCAAAAGGAACATTGGGTTGAAAGTTTCTTGGGGAAGTTTTCTCTATAAGGGTTTCTTTCGACAATAATGATGTATCTTACCAATTCATAGCCTCGGCCATTATTGGCTATGGCAATTGGGTTTCTTTGTTCTTGTTTATAAGTGTCTTTAATGAAATATGGCTCTCTGCTGCTTGTGTGAATCCATTCACCATCACAGAAATTTGAAAAGGTATCTATGTTGACATTGCACATGTCTAGAAGTACTTTTTGTAATTTATTGATTAATTTAGTTAGTGGTTTTATTCTGTTTAATATTAATATAAACAACTTTCTCTCTAGTAGAAATGCACTGACAACTATAGCTTTGAGGGTTCATTTTCAGTGGTTGTTTTTAAGGGTAGGTTGTGACTTTGTAGATATCATTATAAGTTGTTAAGAACTCTATGGAGGAAAGATTTTGGTAAAATACATTTTTTGGATTGCTTTACTGTCCTTAGGCTAATATTGGTAGATATATTGGTAGATATAGTGTTCCTTAATCGGTCTGGTTTTGATTGTACATGTGTTTTTACTTTTAGATTTTTCAAGAGGGACATTGGTTGTTTTAGTGGTGGCTGATTTACTTTTGTTGAGTGAGGTTAAAAACTGTTTTGTTTTAATGTTTTCTATAAATTGTTTTAGAGGGGATGATTATGTCTTGTTTTTATTCTTATCTGCTCTATTATTTCTTTCTACGAGTTGCTTTTTAGTAGGCATTGTATTTTGACTGTTGGGAAAAAAGAAAGTTTGTGTTTAAGAATTGGGGAATGTTTACGCATGTATTATGCATGGGTGTGTGTGTGATTGTGCAGTGGGATGATAGGTGTGGTTGGGAAGGTTGTAAGAGTAAGAGGATTTAAAGATGTTATAGGCTTGAGTTTGTGAGTAAGGGAGTGGTGGTGTGATGGAATTAGTAGGGACATTTGGTATGTGTGTTGTGTGGATGTAATGGGAAAGCTGTGGAAACTTGTGTCTGTGTATGCTAATGTTTGTTAGTGATTTGGAAAGGCTTGAGTTTCAAAGTTGTTGCTTTGGAATTAGGATCTTATGTGCATTGATTTGGGGTTGAATGCCTGAAGCGGAAATGTTCACGGGTAAAAAGGCCAAAGATACATCTTTCAAAATAATCTTCAGTCTTTTCTCCATTGAACATTTCCGAGTTACCCAAACCCCTATCCAAACCTCCACCTACACCCCAACACACCCCTATCCAAACCCCCACCCACACCCCTAACACACGCCTACCCACCCCCCAGTCCCCACAGCCCTAATAACCTTGTATTCCGTCTTGCAGTGTCCCTGTAACACCTGTTTCCTTTTACTTCCGTGATCGGGAACTGGCACCACAGGTCCTTTCCTTTTTTTTTTCTTTTTGTCGGGTCAGCTGCACTATACTCTATTGTTGAGGGACTACGGGACAGTTGCTGGGGACACCCCTGCAACCCTTGCTCACAGTATAGTGACCAGGGGTCATGGGCTACACCCCGCAGTCCCCAAAGCCCTTTTTTTAGGATGCTGTGGGGGACAAACCCACAACCCACGCTCACAATATAGTGAGCAAGGGACAACCCCGCTGCCCCCAGCACCGAATGCATGATCTGGTCGAACATATTGGCCGTTCATAGTTTTTGTACGGCCAAATCACGCATTCAAGCATTTGTTTTCGGTCATTTTGGTCTAAACATGTGCATTGGGGAATATAATATTAAGGAAGTAAATCATGGTGTAGAAGTTGTTGAGAGATAGCTGTGTTGTTAGGTAGTAAGGAATGAGCAGTGTTTAGAATAAAGAACAGTGCTTGGATGGGAATTGAAAGAGTGTGAATGTTGCGATATAATGAGCATGAGTGAAATACAAAGTTGGTGAGTAGAACAGAATATTCTATACTAACATATAGCGAACGTACATTGTTATAATTAGAACAGTGAACATGCTACACACATATCCTTACTTTGTAGGATGGGAAGAGTGTTATTTCTTCGGTAGCTTGAATCTGCTTTTTCCTGTAATTATAAAAAGAAAGTTTGTGGGTATATGTGGCAATGGTGAAATACTTTTAGTAAGAGAGTTAGTTATTTATTAAGGTAGTAGAAGTTGTTGGGAAAAAGAGCTCAAGAAGTTGGGTTATGGGTGGTGTAGTAAAGCATGTTAAGTGTGTTGTTAGCAAAATTGGACTATGGGGCTTATTATCAATGAGCTAGTCTGTAATTAAAGGTACCGGTAAAAAGTTATCAGCAGCTTTTCTGGACCAGCTTACTCTGTTTAGTGGTAGGGGCACTGTACCATTGGCAGGTCTTACCTGCTGGGAGTTGAGGCCACTACCAACAGGCTTTACACTGAAGCACCGGCATCATTACTAATGGTGCTGTTGCTTCCCATGCAGTCATATAGGACTGTATGGGAATGGGAACTTAGTGCACTGACGCTGATTGTGATTGTTTGGTAGCATCAGGATCTCAGGTGATGGTAACGGTAATGCAGGGTTGACGGCAACACACCTGCTACCACTGGGTTTTATCAGCAATCATTTATGAGGCCTTATGAGTAGTGTTGTTTGGGACATCATTAGGTGTAGGGCAAAAATTGGTGTGTAAAAAAGATGCATATCTAGATTATTTTTGTGCTGGTGATTTTAATAAGAGAAAGGCTGTGTTTGTGGTGCAATGTATTTGTAATGTGTTACTGTGTATTTGAAGAACAGGAAAACTGTGGCCTAGTGGTAATGTAATGGCAGATTGTAGTTGGAGCAGTGCTTGGTGTGTTATAGTAGTAGAACAATAGAATATATGTAAAGAAAAGTGTTGTATATAAATAGTTTGGGCCTGATTAATGGAATTCCTGGCAGTGTGCTGAAAATGTGAGTTTGCAATGCTGATAGGAACCCTGATTCATGGAACTGACCAAAGTGTATTTTTGCAGTGGAAAGTCAATGAAAATTCATTTTTGCAGTATAACATGAGTTTTCGTTGACTTTGTACTACAGAAATAGACATTGCACAATATCATGAATAAGGGTTTGTGTTGGCAGTTCAAAGTTACTTTTTATCAGTGGTAAATCACTTTGCACTGTGCAAAGAATTTGATGAATTGAGCCGTTTGGCAGTATATACCTATTTGAGAACAGGTGGAAAATGGTGGAACTATAAAGGATGTAATGAGAAAGGTTGGAAAGTTTGATGTTGATATCGAGTAAGAAATAGAAAATGGTGTGCATTTGAAAGTGTTTATTTTTAGGAGTATTTTGCTGGAAGTAAAAAAATGCATATGTGCATTTGCAGCAGTACTGTGTCTGGGTATTTTGTAAAGGAACGGAAAAGCTGATGTGAAAGATTTGTAGAACATTTTAAGAGCAACTTGCTGTGTGGAACTTTAATATGTTGGCAGTGAATGTAAGTAACTGCCTCTTGATATTACCAGGTGCACAGTGCTGTCATATATGGCATTTAATAGTGGTTAAAAAGAGAACATGCTTATTGAGAAGATTATTAAATGCTAAGTGCCAACAACCATATATATACGGTAGTGGCCATGTAGTTATGGTTAAGTTGCTGTTTCCAAAGGAAGAGCACTTTTTGGGCGGCTTATAACTTCGCTCTCCCTGGACGGATCCTCACCAAACTTTGCAAAAAAAGTAGTTGGGTCACTCTGAATTTCTTTGCAAAGTTTGGTGAGGATTCGTCCAGGGGGGGAAAAGTTATAGGGGGGATCCCAAAACTTTTTTTTCTCCCATAGACTGAATGGGAAAAAACTTTGCGCACGGCTACAGCCTGAACCGCTGGACGGATTTACACCAAATTTGCGGCAGGAGCGGCGGCCTGGTCCCAAAAGCGTGCTTTTGTAAATTTGGTGTAAATCTGTAGTTTTTTAAAAAATGACCAAAATGTAAGGCAAATAAATTAGTGATAACTGCGTTCGCTTCGCGGATGGACTTCCCTGTTCGCTCCGCGGACAGCATCCCGATTGGCCCATGGGCTTGCGTCATGTCCGCGGACATGCAACGTGTTTGCTGATTGGACGGTGAGGGGCGTGGAGCGCGTCAGATTTTCTGTGGCGCCCGCCATCTTGTATTCGCAGTCGACCGCGTACAGCGCAGTGAAACGTGGTAAAAAATTGTATTTAGTGCCGTGTGTTGGTGTGTAAGAGTGTTTGGGGAGGGTGGGGGAGTATGAGATAGGTTCAATGTTTTGTTTTTTTATGTGCTAGACCTTTTTGTTGCATTTGATTTGTCCGCGGAGAACACGGCTGTTCTGACATTTTGTAAATAAACTAAATGGTGGGGTGTTTAGAGGATGGAGTATGTGTCATTTTTGTTCGCAAGGAAGGTAAAAATGAGCTATGAACACTCGCGGTGTACTTAATTGTTCGTAAATACACAAACTGGGGGTATCCTCAGGACGCTGTTTGTATTGTAATCTGTCTAGTTGAATGTGTTCTAAGAACACTCGCAGTGTCCCGAAATGGTTGCAATTACACAAAATGGGGGTGTTCTGAGAACGTTGTTTGTATTGTTCGTTGTCAGGGTGAAAGTGTTTTAAGAGCACTCCTTTTGTTCGCTAATAGTACAATTTCCTAGGAGCGTCAACCGACTTTTTGTCCACTAAAGAAACAATAAATCCGGCTGGTGTGCGCCGACATTATGTGATAATCCTATGACTGGCGCTATTGACCTGGCTGACTTGCTTTTGCGACACTAAATCATATATCCCGCCCCGAAACCTGATATTATCAAAGCATTCATATTCCCCGCCTTTCTCCGTGACGTTACAGGGTGCGTAATGAAACGTGCCAGTCGTCTCCAGTACTACGCGACTTTACACAGAACCCGGAAGACAACACACATTATGTCACAACACAGCGCGCCACAATTCGGAATATGAAACTGTGATTTAAAAGCAAAGAGCAAGATTGTAAATCTTGTAAAGTACATTTATTTGACATCAAATGTTTAGAGAATATTCAGCAATTTGCATTTGTCTTTGTTGTCGATCTGCAAAAGTTCATGTTGAGACACGCAATGTTCCTTTGCGGTACAGAGAGTGTTAGATCAGCTTACAACTCAGTGCGCCACAATTCGGAATATGAAACTGTGGTTTAAAAGTAAACAGCAGGATTGTACATTTGGTAAAGTACATTTATTTCACATGAAATGTTTATTGAATATTCAGCGATTTGCTATTGTCTCTGCTGTCGATCAGCAACAGTTTATTTGGAGCCACGCGTTGTTCCTTTGCGGTAGATAGGCTGTTGATTTATGATAAAAGCAGTAAATGGTCGCTCTGATAATCGGAAGGTTGCGCCAACAACGAGCCATTAGACCACACTATTGGTTGGTATGTTGTTTGTAGCCGCTAGTACTGCGTAAGGGCATATTGGTCCTTGGCGATTGTCCCATAAAATGGTGAGGGTCATGAAGTTGCATATTTGGACTTGCACCTGGCAGTTGAAGACCCCATCCGCTGGAGTCTGTAAATCGTGACATAGACAAAATGGGGCCACGTATCTGTTTTAAAAAACATAAATTAGTCTCACCAGCCAATCTTCATTAAAAATCATCATTTTATTTATTAGGGCGTGAAACTATTTGCTATCGAAGATAGTGCAACAGAGTATGTTAATAATAAAATAATAATATTTTCCCATTCATATAGCGCTAAGAACCGTGAGGTATGTAAGCGCTGGTTATTATTAACCACGGTGTGTGGTGCTCATTTATCGACCACGGAAGGATGAAAGGCTGAGTTTCGCCTTGCCGGGATTCAAACTTGCGTTAGCAAGCTGTGCACGGTTGTCAAAGCGAGCGCTGTACTCGCTGTGCCACTTGACAGGCTACAGTGAAGTGGCACAGCGAGTAGAGCGCTTGACCGCCTATAGACCGGTTAAATTATTTCTATTAACCCACCCTGTGTCGTCTGCCTTTTTCAGAGCCCTCTAAACGACAGGGGATCAATTCGGCGGTGATAGTGCACGGTAGAAAACATTATGCCACTTTCAACGAACAAGTTCAACTTGAGCAGTCTTTAATGCTACGCTATTGTAATTATATTTGGAATAAAGTAATCTAAAGGGTTACTTACAGTACAATTGCAATTTCCATTGTCTACGAGTGGTGCAGTCCCAAAACACGATCTTTCGTATAGTGATATAATATGTAAAAGTGGTTTCGTTTCAGAAATTTCATCTTTATCTTCTCTTACATTTTGGCAACACTCCTTCAAGAGAAGTCTTTCATCACAATCTCTGTCTGTCAAGGTCAAAACACAATACAACCTTATAGTCCGCTTCGTGAGCCTCTCCGGGGCCCGATAAAAAAATGGAAGCAGCTGACCTTCACTGTGAACGAGCATAAATTCTTACTTTGCAACATTCTGTGTAAAGCCATCTGTAGAAGTTGTGGAAGCAGCTGACCTTCACTGTGAACAAGCATAAATTCTTACTTTGCAACATTCTGTGTAAAGCCATCTGTAGAAGTTGGTTTTTGCACGCCATGTTTGTATATTGTTTGCGTGATATTAAAAAAACTTTGTTAAAGGGACGTTATGGTTAAGTTGCGCTATTAAAAACCTATGAAATTCAGTGAAAAAACTTTGTTAAAGGGACGTTCTGGCTCAAAGTAAAACCGAAAAACTCCTGAAATTCACCAGTTATGGTAACATAAGCAACCATAACTCGCGCCACCGTGCACTGCTAACACTAACACCCAGGACATCAAATATGACATCACCAAAGTCATTGATGACATAACTGATGACATCACATGGCTGGCTCTCCCTTTTATCCTTTACTGACATATCAAAGCCACACAGTTTTCTTCAGTAACAGTCAGGAAGTAAAAATTGAAAAGGTACTATATTTGTAGACTTAGGGTCCTGTCACATCATATGAAACATGTACATAGCGGAAGATACAGGCTTGAAAGAGAGCAATCCTTTCTGTGCATGAAGATGATCATTATGGTTATCAACACTTTCTCATAGTTTTATTTTTATTACTCTACCTTCCCTCTATATGCTCATATTTGTATACATTATACTCACTCTCCATAGAGTGAATGGGAAAAAAATTTTGCTCGCGCATACAGCCCAAACCACTGGACGGATTTCCACCAAATTTGGACCAGGAGCAGCGGCTTGGTCCCGAAAGCGTGCTTTTGCAAATTTGGTGAAAATCCGTCCAGTAGTTTTTTTAAAATGACCAAAAAGTAGGTCAAAAAAAATTAGTGATATCTGTGTTCGGTTTGCGGATACACTTCCCTATTCGCTCCGCGGAAAGTGTCCTGATTGGCCAATCGTCTTGCGTGATGTTTGCGGACATGCAAAGTGTTCGCTGATTGGAAGGCGTGGAGCGTGAAGCGCGTCAAATTTTTCGGTAGCGCCCGCCATATTGGATTTGCGGACGTCCCCAGACAGCGCAGTGAAACTTTGTTCAAAATGTGTATTTTGTAGAGTGTGTTGGTGTGTAGGAGTGTTTGGGGAGGGTGGGAGTGTATGAGATAGGATGAAAGTTGTGTTTTTTATGTGTTAGACGTTCTTTTTGTGTTCGATTTGTTTGCGGCCATCATGGGTGTTCTGAAATGTTCTAAATAAACTGACTAGGGGGTGTTCTAAGGAGTCAATATGTGTCCGTTTTGTTCACAAGCAAAGTGAAACTGTTCTAAGAACGCTCGCGGTGTCCGGGGAGTGTTCGTAGGTGGTGTCCTGAGGACGCTGTCCGTATTGTTCTCTGTCAAGTTGAATGTGTTCTAAGAACACGCGCGGTGTCCTGAAATGTTAGCAAATAAACAAAATGGGGGTGTTCTGAAGACGTTTTTGAGAACACTCCCGGTGTCCTGAAATGTTTGTAGGGGTTGTTCTGAGGACGCTGTCCGTATTGTTCTCTGTCAAGTTGAATGTGTTCTAAGAACATTCGCGGTGTCCTGAAATGTTCGCAAATAAACAAAATGGGGTGTTCTGAAGACGCTTCTAAGAACACTTGCGGTGTCCGGGGAGTGTTCGAAGGGGGTGTCCTGAGGACGCTGTCCGTATTGTTCTCTGTCAAGTTGAATGTGTCCTAAGAACACTCGCGGTGTCCTGAAATGTTCGCAAATAAACAAGATGGTGGTGTTCTGAAGAGGCTTCTAAGAACACTCGCAGTGTCCGGGGAGTGTTCGTAGGGGGTGTCCTGAGGACGCTGTTCGTATTGTTCTCTGTCAAGTTGAATGTGTCCTAAGAACACTCGCGGTGTCCTGAAATGTTCACAAATAAACAAAATGGGGGTGTTCTGAAGACGCTTCTAAGAACACTCCTGGTGTCCGGGGAGTGTTCGTAGGGGGTGTCCTGAGGACGCTGTCCGTATTGTTCTTTGTCAAGTTGAATGTGTCCTAAGAACGGTCGTGGTGTCCTGAAATGTTCGCAAATAAACAAGATGGTGGTGTTCTGAAGACGCTTCTAAGAACACTCCCGGTGTCCTGGAATGTTCGTAGGGGGTGTCCTTAGGACGCTGTCCGTATTGTTCGTTGTTAAGTTGAAAGTGTCTAAGAACTATCGCGTTGTTCTGAAATGTTCGTAGGGGGTGTCCTGTAAACGGTGTCCGTATTGTTCGGTGGCAAGTTCAAAGTGTTCTAAGAACACTCACATTGTTCGCGGACATTAAAAGTTTCCCATAGATCATAGTTGAAATGTTTGACTCTATGGATGTGATATGCTGCGGTGGTCATGCACCCAAGATTGTATGCCCTAGCAAAAACCATCGCAGCATATCACATTCATATTTGCTTATAACTTTGGGTGAAAAACAAATGTATAAGGAACAAAGGTATTAGATACTATGGATGTGATATGCTGCTATGGTTGTCCTTATTATTGTATACTTACTGTTTGGTCTAGTAATGGGAGTCCATGTTTTTCTTCTTCATTTCTGTGATAAAAGAAAATAGCATGTTAGTATTAGTATTTTGTAATGACTTATTACATTGTATAAGCAATATACTTTTATTTTTTTTTCGACCCTCATATTTAGTAGAGTACAAATCAGAGTACTGTGCAATTTGCTCAGTTTCTGTATTTGTTGCTAAAATCATTGGGTCTGTGGGAGAAAAAAAAATCCATGTTGGATTAAAAAAAAACCTTTTTCTGTTATGCTACAGTTTATTTGTTTGCTTGTTTTCAGTGTTCACTTGTTGTTTCTGGCTAATGCTTTATAGTTTGCTTTGTTGTATCTTTTTGTAGCAGTAACAGATTCTTCATTTGTTTTGATATTATAAAATTTTGGAGCAGTTAGATACCAATTGGCATATTCTAACTGTCTATTTTTTTTTAATATATTTTAGTGGTTTTGATTTACCTATTTGGATATTGTTAAATTTTGGGACAGTTAGATACCAATTGGCGTATTCTAACTGTGTATTTTTTGGCCTATTTTAGTGGTATTCATTTATCTGATTAGTTGTTGTAGAATCTTTGAGCTGTTAGATAGCTTTTGGAGTATTCTAACAGTTTATATTATTTTAACACAAATTTATAATTTTGGGACAGTTAGATACCAATTGGCATATTCTAACTGTGTATTTTGTGGTCTAATTTAGTGGTATTCATTTATCTGATTAGTTGTTGTAGAATCTTTGAGCTGTTAGATAGCTTTTGGAGTATTCTAACAGTTTATATTTTTGTAACACAAATTTACTTAAAGGTTTAAATACAGTTTATTTATCAAATTTTGGTTTTAAGAACATCAAATAAGCGTTTGTAAGATTTGCTGGTAATCTCTGCTTTAGAGTAATGGTACTATCATTACATTCAAACCATCCACATTTCTTTTTTATGTATGCAGTGTAGTGCCCTGAATTGGTTGTGGCTCCTGCGTGGTAGATTATACCTATTGTTGTGAAGGTTTTCTTACCAAGTGATATTTGACCATGTGTGAATCCAGTCAGCTTGCAGTTGTTTTTGGTACCATCTGCATTGTAACGTAGAAGCATTAGTATTACATATTTACTATGTGTTTGTATTACTAACGTGGAGCGATTATCTGAATTGCAGGTAGAGCATAATCTACCATGGTTTGCATTTTGTACAAGTTGCTGAAATGGAATGGATTCACAATTTGGTATTGATATATATATATGAAGCGTTCATTAGGGATTTCTTCTTGTGTCACATTGTTGCAGAGAGTGCATGTATGTTTCCACTTGTATGAAATCTGAAAGATTTCATTTATAGGTATGTTTTTGTTTTCCAGTACTTGTAGTAAGTACATTAGACATTCTTGTGGATCTTCCTGTGAGTTTATAGTGAATTTCACCATTCCAGCACAGTAGTCCAATTGTCGTCTTATTCCAAAAACACTATCAGGCCGATTCATGGAATAATTAGCGCGGCGCACGTGGGCAAAAACGTGCGAATCGCAGTGGAATAGCGAAAATCGCAGTGCAAGTGCGAAAATCGCACGAAAAGCAGCGCACGTCGATTCATGGAAGTACGTGCGCGAGAAAACCAGCGGATGTGCGATAAAAAGTGCGCCGCGCACGTTGGCGCACAGGCCATCTAACAGCGTGCGCCAGGTCACAGCGAAAATCGCACAGGCCACAGCGAAATTCGCACATAGCGCGGCGCACGCAATAAAAGTAGGCGGAACACGGGCGTAACACTCGGAATGGGGAACAACTTGCAAAAACGTGGGCGTCACGGGGGAAGTACAGGGCACAAGTGCGCGCAACGCCCACACACTCGCCTACAACACGTATTCATGGAATAGAATAGGGCAAAAAAGCGCACGCTCAAACCAGCGCACAGGCACAAACACAACCGCCACAAGAAAGCAGGCGGTAGCGTCTCTGCCGCTGTAAGAAATGTGCGCCAAAAGGTGCGCCAACAAATAGCACCCATATACTGCCATGATGAATGTCCTATACTGTGGCCCTCCTGGACAAATGACGTGCAAAGGGGTACCCACAAACACGGACATGCTGACAAAAAATATGTGTGCGTGTATACCGGGGTGCGCGGGAAGTCTCACACGCGATTTGGCCGGGTACGTGGATTTCAGGGGTGCGAGGGAAGTTCCACACGCGATTCCATCAGGGTAGGTGTATTTCAGGGGTGCGCGGGAAGTTCCACACGCGATTCCATCAGAGTACGTGTATTTCAGGGGTGCGCGGGAAGTCCCACACGCGATTACAGCAGGGTACGTGTATTTCAGGGGTGCGTGGGAAGTTCCACACGCGAATAGCCTGGGCGCGTGTATCTCAGGGGTGCGCGGGAAGTTCCACACGCGAATAGCCTGGGCGCATGTATTTCAGGGGTGCGCGGGAAGTTCCACACGCGAATAGCCTGGGCGCGTGTATTTCAGGGGTGCGCGGGAAGTCCCACACGCGATTACAGCAGGGTACGTATATTTCAGGGGTGCGCGGGAATTTCCACACACGAATAGCCTGGGCGCGTGTATTTCAGGGGTGCGCAGGAAGTCCCACACGCGATTACAGCAGGGTACGTGTATTTCAGGGGTGCGCAGGAATTTCCACACGCGAATAGCCTGGGCGCGTGTATTTCAGGGGTGCGCGGGAATTATCACACGCGATTTGGCTTGGTACGTGTATTACAGGGGTGCGTGGGAAGTTACACACGCGATTAGGCTGGGTGGGTCCTCATAGGTGTTCCCTGTACACCCTCCATGGCCCCTGCAGGCAGCCCACAAAACAGGGGACTACCCTGCACACCTGCTCATGTCTAATACCACCGCCACCCACAACCATCCAGGGGCACCCTCCACCAGGCCCCCAGTCATGTCACCCACCACCCCCACCCCCCAGCACTGTGGGGCACCTGCCAGCATGCCCCCACCCATGTCACCCACCACCCCACCCCCCAGCCACCAGGGGCAGCCTCCACCAGGCCCCCACCCATGTCTCCAACCACCCCCACCCCCCAGCACTGTGGGGCACCTGCCAGCAGGCCCCCACCCATGTCACCCACCACCCCCACCCCCCAGCCACCAGGGGCACCCTCCACCAGGCCCCCACCCATGTCACCCACCACCCCCACCCCCCAGCATCCAGGGGCAGCCCCCACCAGGCCCCCACTCATGTCCCCTATCACCCCCACACCCCCGCCACCAGGGGCACCCTCCACCAGGCCCCCACTCATGTCTCCCACCACCCCCACCCCCCCAGTCACCAGGGGCAGCCTCCACCAGGCCCCCACTCATGTCTCCCACCACCCCCACCCCCCAGCAGTGCAGGGGCAGCCTCCACCAGGCCCCCACCCATGTCTCCCACCACCCCCACCCCCCAGCAGTGCAGGGGCAGCCCCCACCAGGCCCCCAATCATGTCCCCTATCACCCCCACCCCCCAGTCACCAGGGGCACCCTCCACCAGGCCCCCACCCATGTCACCCACCACCCTCACCCCCCAGCATCCAGGGGCAGCCTCCACCAGGCCCCCACTCATGTCCCCTTGCACCCCCACCCCCCAGCAACCAGGGCCAGCCTCCACCAGGCCCCCACCCATGTCACCTACCACCCTCACCCCCCAGCAGTGCAGGGGCAGCCTCCACCAGGCCCCCACTCATGTCACCCACCACCCCCACCCCCCAGCACTGTGGGGCACCTGCCAGCAGGCCCCCACCCATGTCACCCACCACCCCCACCCCCCAGTCACCAGGGGCACCCTCCACCAGGCCCCCACTCATGTCTCCCACCACCCCCACCCCCCCAGTCACCAGGGGCACCCTCCACCAGGCCCCCACTCATGTCTCCCACCACCCCCACCCCCACCATCCAGGGGCACCCTCCACCAGGCCCCCACTCATGTCTCCCACCACCCCCACCCCCCCAGTCACCAGGGGCAGCCTCCACTAGGCCCCCACTCATGTCACCCACCACCCCCACCCCCCAGCACTGTGGGGCACCTGCCAGCAGGCCCCCACCCATGTCACCCACCACCCCCACCCCCCAGCCACCAGGGGCACCCTCCACCAGGCCCCCACCCATGTCACCCACCACCCCCACCCCCCAGCCACCAGGGGCACCCTCCACCAGGCCCCCACCCATGTCACCCACCACCCCCACCCCCCAGCATCCAGGGGCAGCCTCCAACAGGCCCCCACTCATGTCCCCTTGCACCCCCACCCCCCAGCAACCAGGGCCAGCCTCCACCAGGCCCCCACCCATGTCACCCACCACCCCCACCCCCCAGCACTGTGGGGTACCTGCCAGCAGGCCCCCACCCATGTCACCCACCACCCCCACCCCCCAGCCACGAGGGGCACCCTCCACCAGGCCCCCACCCATGTCAACCACCACCCCCACCCCCCAGCCACCAGGGGCACCCTCCACCAGGCCCCCACCCATGTCACCCACCACCCCCACCCCCCAGCATCCAGGGGCAGCCTCCACCAGGCCCCCACTCATGTCCCCTTGCACCCCCACCCCCCAGCAACCAGGGCCAGCCTCCACCAGGCCCCCACCCATGTCACCCACCACCCCCACCCCCCAGCCACCAGGGGCAGCCTCCACCAGGCCCCCACCCATGTCTCCCACCACCCCCACCCCCCAGCACTGTGGGGCACCTGCCAGCAGGCCCCCACCCTTGTCACCCACCATCCCCACCCCCCAGCCACCAGGGGCACCCCCAACAGGCCCCCACCCATGTCACCCACCACCCCCACCCCCCAGCATCCAGGGGCAGCCTCCACCAGGCCCCCACTCATGTCCCCTTGCACCCCCACCCCCCAGCAGCCAGGGCCAGCCTCCACCAGGCCCCCACCCATGTCACCCACCACCCCCACCCCCCAGCACTGTGGGGCACCTGCCAGCAGGCCCCCACCCATGTCACCCACCACCCCCACCCCCCAGCCACCAGGGGCACCCTCCACCAGGCCCCCACCCATGTCACCCACCACCCCCACCCCCCAGCCACCAGGGGCACCCTCCACCAGGCCCCCACCCATGTCACCCACCACCCCCAGCATCCAGGGGCAGCCTCCACCAGGCCCCCACTCATGTCCCCTTGCACCCCCACCCCCCAGCAACCAGGGCCAGCCTCCACCAGGCCCCCACCCATGTCACCCACCACCCTCACCCCCCAGCAGTGCAGGGGAAGCCTCCACCAGGCCCCCACTCATGTCACCCACCACCCCCACCCCCCAGCACTGTGGGGCACCTACCAGCAGGCCCCCACCCGTCACCCACCACCCCCACCCCCCAGCCACCAGGGGCAGCCTCCACCAGGCCCCCACCCATGTCTCCCACCACCCCCACCCCCCAGCACTGTGGGGCACCTGCCAGCAGGCCCCCACCCATGTCACCCACCACCCCCACCCCCCAGCCACCAGGGGCACCCTCCACCAGGCCCCCACCCATGTCACCCACCACCCCCACCCCCCAGCATCCAGGGGCAGCCCCCACCAGGCCCCCACTCATGTCCCCTATCACCCCCACCCCCCCGCCACCAGGGGCACCCTCCACCAGGCCCCCACTCATGTCCCCTATCACCCCCACCCCCCCAGTCACCAGGGGCACCCTCCACCAGGCCCCCACCCATGTCACCCACCACCCCCACCCCCCAGCATCAAGGGGCAGCCTCCACCAGGCCCCCACTCATGTCCCCTTGCACCCCCACCCCCCAGCAACCAGGGCCAGCCTCCACCAGGCCCCCACCCATGTCACCCACCACCCCCACCCCCCAGCATCCAGGGGCACCCTCCACCAGGCCCCCACCCATGTCACCCACCACCCCCACCCCCCAGCAGTGCAGGGGCAGCCCCCACCAGGCCCCCACTCATGTCCCCTATCACCCCCACCCCCAGCAACCAGGGGCAGCCTCCACCAGGCCCCCACCCATGTCCCCCTGCCCCCAGGTCCTGACGATACACAATCATGGTAGTAATGGGCAGCATACCCAGCACAAACACCCAGGCAAGGATTGCATCCACCCACATAGTGAATGCAATTACATGACACAACCCCAATGGCAAGTATGTAAATCAACACATGTCCATCACACACACATACACAATGGCTGCAAGTGAATGTCAAAACCCATATCATGACATGTATGAAACCAAAGACAAAATAACACAAGTGGAAGTAAAAATAAAAAATGTATTAAAGATTAAAAATAAGTAAACAAATCAAACATACAACTATGTGGATAACAAAATAAATGGTCCATGTCGGAGAACAAAAGTAAAAATCAAAAAAAGAAAAAGGAATACAAAAACAAATGTTGACCAAAGCAATATCAAGTAGAAGGAAAAGAATGAAAAACCATTTCCACATGGTGAACACAATAATGAAAAAAAGAAAATGTTCCTTCAAAAAACAAACTAAATACAGGAATGTACCAGGGTCCAGGAGCCCAACACCATAAAGGAAACCTACTACTACCTAATGAAAAAAATATATACAAAAAAGTGGCCATTGTCCGAGCGGTCCAAAATAATAAAAACAAATAAAGGAAACCTAACACTAACTAACTATATAACTATATACAAAGGCAGCGGGCAAGTCCTGCGGCTCACTTGTTGATGTTGCTGGCCAGGGCATCATCGAACTCCATGTCGATGTCCTGGAGGCGGGACTCTGTCCTGGCCCCGAGGTCTCGCAGGGATAACTCCATGTTCAGCTCAAACTCCCTGCGAGCTTCCTCGAGGCACTCAGCCCGCCTCAACGCCCGACGCATGGAGAACTCCGCCCTGACCATGGCGAGCCGCTCTTCTTCCGCCCGCTGCCGCTCTGCACCTATCCGCTGGACCAACTGCTCCCACACGGAAGACACCACCATCCCAGGGTTGCCCTGCCCTCCGGCCGATGCCTGCCCCTCTGATCTTGATGGCCCCGAGCCATGATGCCTCCCACGTCGAGCCCGCTGCTGCCTCCGACGCCACTGCCTCTGCCAGCACGACGGCATCCAGGCTGATGGAAACCACCGACGCCGTCGTGCACGTGCCCTGCCTGATGATGCTGTCACATCTTCCATCTGCTGGGGTCCAGTTGCTGTGTTGTCCACCCCTGCTGGACCTCCGACTCCCAACTGTGGCAGGGATGGGATCCCCACCGAGCTGGCTGCATTGGTCGGGGCAGGTCCACAGGGGGCCCTGGTGGCATCTGGGCTGGAAGACGGCAAGGAGAACGACTGGTGTATAGCCTGCACAGAGGAGGAGAGGGCCGCCACATTGGCCAACACATGCAGGAAACCCCCGAACATGGCCGATCCCAATTGGGCCACGTCGGCACGGTGCACTTCGTGATGACGTGCGTGCTCCTCCCGGGAAGCACGCACAGCATCACGAATCACAGCTGTGCGCATCGCGACCCCAATCAGGACCTTCTCCGCACGGCCAGGGGTTCCCACGTCTCCAGGTGGAGGGGAGTCAGGTGACATGGACATCCCCTCTACCTGCGGACGAGCCTGGGACGGGGCATCCCTGCTGGTGCATGGTGGTGCACTCACAGGGTCAGGGACAGCGACATGCACAGGCCCCTCCACGGTGACCTGTGCTGCCTCCTGCCCCTGGCCCTGGACTGCACCACTTGCACCAGCAGGGATGCCCCCACCAGGCCCCATGTGTGCCCCAGTGGCGGCCTCCTCCTCCTCTGTGCAAACCACCAACCTGGATAGCTCCTCACCGTCTCCCACCGTAGCAGGCCCCTGTGGGGGCTCACCCACCCCTTCCGCTGCAGCCGTGGGGGCATCCCCGCCGCCTTGCTCCACAGCGCCGTCTCCGCCCTCTTCTTCACTAGCCGCTGCGTAGAGGGAGACAAAGAACACAAGCATCAGGGTACTGTACAATGGTCCCCTAGACAGGAAGCAATAGCAGATGACCACCACTGTCAAAGTACACTTCCATCATGTCCCTCCACAACACATGGGTCAGTCCAGGCAAAACACACACAGTAACAGGCATGCTGCATGCCATGGACATTTCCATGCATGTCCAATGGACTCTTGAAACATTCAATGATATGGAACTCACATGCATCATGGCTCATGCCTTTCACATGCACACACTTCACCTCAGTCACATCCATCTGGCCCCAAACACAACAAACACAGCGGATACAAGGGCAATTTGGCTGCTTCACTGAATCTGTGCATTGTCACACACATGTGTCATGCATCCATGGCATGCACAAGTCACAGACACGCAGGTCAGCCACACAGACATGGCTACCAGATATGTACCTGGCATCAGCACCCATCCCTCACCCCCACCCATGTCCCGGTACAGAGACTGGCATGCTCTCATGTTCAAAATCTGCATAGGGGTCCCCATGCGGCATTTGAACACATGCAACAACCATGTGGGTCACACATCACTGGTTGCACATGCATTACCATGATGTCCATGCACACATACATGCATACATGGCCTATGGCACACATACAGGCAAGTATCATAGACCCAGCACACAGCAACATGCCCTGTGTCACACAGTAATGCTTGGACACTTACCGCTCAACTCCAGACGGGCCTCCCTCTCAAGGATCTGGGCGTGGAGCGCTGGGCGTACGCGTTCCAGGACCCTCATCTGGATGGAACCCATGCGGCCCCGGCCCCCCTCCACGAGGCGCCGGGCCTTCACAAGGGTCCTGGACCTCAAGTCCTCCCAGCGCTTCTTGATCTTCTGGACGTTGCGGGTTGCCACCCCCTTCTCGTTGATGGCAACCACACAGTCGGCCCAGATCCTCTCCCGTCCATCCTTGCTGGCGCGGGACGATCCAAAGAGGGCATCATACTGCCCCAGGACATGCTCCACCAGGACACCAACTTCGGTGGCAGTGAAGCTGGTGCCCCTCTGCCCCTCTGGCCTGGGGTTGCCACTGGTGCCAGATGTGGAAGTGCCTGACATGGCAACCCCAGAGGCAGGTGTGGGTGGGCAACTGGGTCCTGGGGCTGGGCTGTGGAGCGATGTAATCCCAGTCGGGAGTCTTCAGTTCCAGCAGGGGTGGACACAGCAACTGGACCCCTGCAGATGGCTGATGTGCAGGCACCAAATGGCAGGGCACGGTGGCAGCAGGCAGGCAGGCAGGCAGGCAGCAGCAGATGGCACGTGGGAGGCTGCTCGGGGCACGGGGGGCACTAACTCGGCCTTCTGGGCAGGAGCGTGGTCTTCCGTGTGTTTTCGCGTGGCCAGCTTGATACGGAGTGATTTGGCACGTGAAAATTTGGCACGTCAGCGTGAAATCCGAGGAAAGGCCCTTAGCGCGTAAGCGCGTAAGCACGCATATGCGATTCTATTGGTCCAGAGTCCCTCAGCGCGTAAGCGCGTATGTGACGTGACCCGCACGGGTGTTCCCCACCCAGCACGTGATGACGGAGCACACGTGTAAATACTGCACGTCAGAGTGTCATCCCGTGTAATTGGACAAAAGTGCGCGTACACGCGATTGGCCTATGTACGTGTATTTCAGGGGTGCGCGGGCACTTACACACGCAAGTACGTCAGCGCACCTGTATCCCGTTGTGCGTGTGAATTTCCACATGCTATTGGACTGGGAACTGGATTCCAGGGGTGCGCGGGTCACACGCTCGCCTAGAACACGCGCAAAGCATGAATTTGCGCACTTTAACAATAACAAGTCAGACGCCAGGATGAATATACCGTTCCTAGCAGCAGTGGCAGTGGGCTACCAAAGGAGGAGGAGGAGGATAGTCAGGGCCAGAATATTCACACCCAGAACCAGCCTTTTCGGGATGCCTGATGACCAGGTGTATGGAAGGTACAGGTTTCCACCACACATAATACTGGACCTGGTGAGTGAGTGGGAGGATGACCTCACATCACCCACCCTGTGCTCCCAAGCACTCAGCCCCCTGGAGAAGGTCCTCAATGTACTGCACTTCTTAGCCACTGGATCATTTCAGCGGACAAGTGCCATAGTGGGTGGGGTGTCACAGGCCACCCAGTCACGCTGCCTACACCAGGTCTTGAACATCATCACTGCACGCCCATCAGTCCGCAGGCACATATACCTGCCCAGAACACCTGCAGAAAGGCATGCTGCCGCCCTGGATTTTTACGGTGTGGCACGATTCCCCAAAGTGCTAGGTGCCATCGACTGCACCCATGTGGCTCTACGTCCCCCCAGGGCATCTGAGCACATCTATAGGAACCGCAAGCACTGGCATTCCATCAACGTGCAGGTAGTATGTAATGCCAAGGGAATAATCACCTCAGTATATGCCAACTATCCCGGCTCCACCCACGACAGCTTCATTTACCGAATGTCCACCCTATGCCGGGACCTAGATGCTGGGCGGCATGGCGATACATGGCTGCTTGGTGAGTATGTATGCCACTGCACATGCATGCATGTTGGATACTGAGCAAGGTCACAACCCCACCAATGATACCAATCACCACCTCCACAGGGGACAGTGCCTACCCTCTCAGCCCCCACATGATGACGCCAATTCGGAACCCCACCACGCCACCCGAGGTAAGATATAACACAGCCCACATTACAACCCGGGGCATAGTGGAGCGCACATTCGGAGTGCTAAAGTCACGCTTTCGCTCCCTTGACCGTTCTGGCGGGCAGCTGTTATACGCTCCCCCAGTAGTGTGCAGGATCATAGTGGCAGCATGTGTCCTGCACAACGTTGCAACACGCCGGGGCCTGGCCGTGGACATGGTGGTGGCCCCACATCCCCAACCACATGCACAGCCGCTGCGCATGGGAGGGGAAAGGGCACGTGGGGAGGCAGCCCGTACACAGCTAGTGGCTAATTACTTCACATAGAAATCACACCCCTGTGGAGTGCACACTGCCCTGGCACATTCCATCTGACAATCAATGATGACTCAACCTGACACTGATCCTGAATGTCTGGAGAATGAACCGTGAATACCATATCAGCCTGAGATTGTTCACCTGGAAGTGTCACAATGTGTGCATCCCTACCCACACAGACACCACCAATGCAGTTTTGTGGAGTTACACATTCAAGCAGCTAAAAAGAATACCCACTTGCAAAATGCAACAAGAGGACAGTGCCATGTCAGCCAACCCAACCCCAGCACCGCCACACGACACACCGTGCCATGTCATGCTATTTGCAGGTAAACAAAGTAATCCCCACAACATGACACTAGTGTCACTATGTACAGTGTCCCTATTAGAAACCTGCAACACCTGAAATGCTCACAGCAATGCCGGACCAACAACATACTTGAGCACGTACTACCATTAACATGACATCACAAATTTTACATATTAGTAGTCTCACCACCTGGAAATGCCTGCACTCCCACCACCACCAACTGTGCAGTGTTGGCACCATGTAGAGTTGTAGGTGCACTGCTGCCAACATGGACCCCATCTCCAGACTAGAGGTCTTTGTGTAGACATGAGGAAGGGACCTGCAAATTGGGAGGTAGACACAGAAGATGAGTTACACATCAATGCAACATGCAGTGTACAACACAACAGCAATATGCACTAGGAATGTATACACAGTATTGACTACAGACCGCCCACACAGCTCATGGGAGTCCACCGTCACTGTGTAATTCACTGTCACTTGGGCACACCCTTTGCAAGCCCATGGAAACGGGAAGCAGGAGGGGTGTGTGTGACTCAAACCCAATTATCTGAACCAAATACATTACAAGCCTGCATGTGCCCAGCCACAATGCAGCGTATGCCCACAGGAACCACGGAAGCCAACAAATCGTCCCAAAAAAATAGGGAATAAAATAAATAACAATAAAAATAAAAATAAGAAACAATCAAAAATGGCCATTGATGGGCCCGGGGGGGTTGGGGAGGCCACCCAGGAGGTCCGAGGACAGGATGCACACCAGAACCCACCTGCGTGGATCCTGGGAAAATAAAACATCTCCATGGGCTCATGGCCCACACGGCTACCCTGTTGTGGGAGTATCACTGCTGTCGCTATTATCACCCTGTGCAGCTGCATCCGGAGGTGGTTGCACTATGGGAGGCAGCCCACGCAAGGCCCTAGTCTGCTCCTCCATGGCTGCAAGCATGCGGGTGTGGTAGGTCTGGTTCTGGAGGATGAGTGTGCGGAGGTCCCCATGCAACAACTCACGGGAAGCCCGGACCTCTGCCCTCGTTGCCTGCATCTCAGCTGAGAGCGTACGGGTGAGACGCTCCAGCTGCTGTTCTGTCCTTTGGTGTGTTGAAGCCTCAAGCTCAACAAGAGTCGTCCTGAGGTGAAGGAGCTCCTGCCTCAGGGCTTCCCTGTGGCCCTGGGACTCAATGGAGATGGCCTCCTGCAGAGTCGCCAGTGCCGCCCGCCTGTCCCTGTTGGACCCCAACATGTCCTCCCTGTGTGACTGGCAGATGGAGTCGGTTGTCTGCTCTAGTCGCTCCATCAGCCTTTCTGGGGGAACAATGGAAGTGGCCACCCTATCCATGGCCTGAGCCATCATATCGGATGATGCAGCCTGTTGGGTTGCCATACCGTAAATGGATTGCTCCCATGCGGTATTGCCAGGTGGCGTACGGCCACCACGTCGGCGGGCACCACACCTGTCTGGGGCAAGGCGAACTGCGCCTTGCTGTGTCGGCACTGCCTGAGGCTGCAGGACTGCATTCCCCCTCTGATCTGCTGGCCCAGGAACAGGATCAGATGTCGCGGAGTGTGACCCTGCATCCGTAACCACCAAAGGCGTAGCTGCCAACACTGACATCCCCATGGAGGGTTCTGACCCTGGTGCAGGTGGGTGAGACAGAACAGAATCCCTCCCTGGAACACTCACCTGCGACGGCACGTAGGTCTCATCCGAATCAATACCTGAGTACAGCTCGGGGGAGGTGCAGCCAGAGACACCCCTTGAGAGCACGACCTGCAGCACTTGTGGGTTCTCCCCCACCACCACACCACGTCCCTCACTGGTGGTTGGTCGGCCCTCGGACCCCTCCTGGGTCTGCACCATCTCCACAACCCCAGCAGTATCAGGTGCGTCTTCCCCTGCAAAGACATGAAAACAAAGAAATGAAAACAGGCATTAGCACCATGGCACACAATGAGGGCTGAGAAGCAAGAGAACCAGTACTTGATTGACACATGTCCCACATGACTAAAACCCTCCCATGCATGCACCCTCACTGCGTATGAAGTGCAGGCAAATGGCACACACTGATGACACCAAGATGGAAAATGAACACATTTTCTGCATGCTGCCTGGCAGTGGCATCACACATTGGCCTGTGATTGCCAGGTGAAACACACATGCCATCACACAGATGGCATGTACCATTGCTATTGAGTGAAGATGGAGAGGAGGGCAGCACCTATTCATTCAGTCCAGTTCCCGCATGTAATTGCTTTTCTAATTCTAACAGGTCAGATTTTTCACCTGGAGCTGCCAGTCTGAAATGGTCCAATTGCACAGGGACATGTGTGTACAAATGATATCCAGGTAACAAAGTCACTCCACTTCACCATAGCCATGTCAGACATGTGACTAGTGGACAGCGACATGGCTAGTAAAAGTGGGGGAATGCAAACAATCTGACTGAATGAACAGTGAAAAATAAGCAACAATGTTGTGGCAAGGTGACACTTCAAGGGCAACTGGCGTGCAGTTGGGCTAGATGTCTACTGTTGGCAGAAGGGATACTGCTATGGCCAAATGCAGCTGCGCAGGAAGTATTGCATGAAGCACATGGCTGACCCATACGACTCAGGCGCACACACTCTCACCTGGCACACAAACAGAAGCCCTCACACACACACCATGCACATGGATGACACACACATGCATGTGCACTCACCGGACAATGCCTCGTAATCAGCCAGATCTCCCACGCCTTGGATCTGTTCCTCCGTGACGTAGGTCCCAGCGACTGACTCATGTGGAGTGAGTTCCATGTCTACTACTGGAGACCCACCTCCAGTCACTAGAGTTGCGGCATGACTTGAGGCCAGCTTACTCTTTGCCCTGCGCTTTAGGTCATTCCAGCGCTTATAGCAATCATTGGCTGTGCGCCTCACGATTCCAAGGGCACTTACGATGTCCGCAACGGTCTGCCAGTGTGCCTGGCGTTGTGCAGGTGTGGTCTTGGATCCTGCAACAATGACCATCTCATTGTCATGTCCGGACACATACTCGACAAGTGCATTCAGTTCGTCATCCGTGAAGCTGGGCTTCCTGGACGGGCCGGACTGTGTAGCCGTGTCTGGGGCATCAGCCTGTGCCGGACGAGCACTCTTCCTCTTCCGCTTGGAAGGTGGTGGTGATCCTGAGTGTCCTGCACCGCTCTGGACACTAGGGGCAGGAGCCCTGGTGGACTCTGTATCAGGAGTGTGGGATTGCACACTCAGCATGGGAGTTGGTGCAGGCATTGGCTCTAGTGTGATGGTGTCAGGGGGAATGTCAGCAGCATGGACTAGGACCGACATGTCCTGGCTGGGTGTGTGAGGGCTGGGGTGGATGGAGCCGCAGCTGCCCCTGCAGCCTCTCCGCCCTGCCTCCTTGGTGCAGCAGATGACCTTGCTGCCTCAGATCCACGTGGCATGATGGCATCAACGTGCACCAGCGCACGTATCGTAGCCCTGCTGACCTGGAAGTCAGCCATGGAGTCAGCCAGGTCTGGTGCCACAATGGGCTGGTCCAACAAGGGCTGAGCATGGATGGTGTCAGCCACATCAGCCTCAACGGGAGGGGGGGAGGGGGAGATTATGGGTGCCCGTGACTGGTCCTCCACACATGGGGGGACAGGCTCACCCTGCAAGTTACGACCACGTCCCCTACCGGATCCACCACGGCCACCACTTGTGGCTCTTCCACATTTGCCACCCTTACAGAATCCCCGCCTCCCAGCCATGGCACTGATGTTAATGTGCGTATGGGAGTGGATGTAGACTATTGTCCTGGGCAATTGGGGGTCAAAGGGGTTGGGTACCAGATGGTAATTGTACCCTAGTGCTCTAGCAAGGCTGAATGTAACCCCTGGGGAAATATGACGGGTCACGCAACGCACAGGAAGCCCAAAAAAGGGAGATGACGTGCACGCAACCCCTCCTAGACCACGTGTGCAGAAAGAAAAACCTGCACTACGCTGTGGCACCCAGTAACACAAGAATGAACGTATGCGTGTCACACGCAGCCTAGAATGACCTCTGAAGGGGTAGGCTACACACGGGGCAAGCACAGATGTTAGATACGTGCGTGACTCACCGTCTGCCTGGTAAACGAGCGTGTAAAAGGAGCACGTTTGGTTGGCAACACCCCCGCCAAAAGAAGATTTGTACGCTGTCTGAGGAGACAGGACAACAGTACAAGGGAACACTGTTTGAGGGAACAGGCCCAGGTAAACCAGTAAAAGAGAAAAAAGAGAAAAAGCTGTCAGAGGTAACAGGGAATACGAACTTGAAACGCCGTGAAGTAAATCGCGTGTGAAACGACAAGAAGTACAGAATTCACCCACTCGCTCTCCACGAAAAGCACGTACAAGGAAAACGTGTTCTACACGTACCTTTTATACAGGCCCACACGTCCAGCGTCACTTACGCGGCGTGTTCGCGCTAGGGCCATTTCCACCAATTACATGCTTTGTCACTTCTGTGTGTAGGGCCATTTCCACCAATTACACGCTTTGTCACTTCTGCGTGTAGGGCCATTTCCACCAATCACACGCTTTGTCACTTCTGCGTGTAGGGCCATTTCCACCAATAACACGCGATTACACTCTGACGTGCAGTCTTTCCACGTGTGCTCTGTCATCACGTGCTGTGTGGGAAACACCTGTGCGGGTCACGTCACAGATGCGCTTACGCGCTGAGGGCCTTTCCTCAGTTTTCACGCTGACGTGCAGGATTTTCACGTACCAAGCTGGCCACGCGTACGCACACGGAATACCACGCTCCTGCCCGGAAGGCCGAACTACTGCCCCCCAGAGCCCCGAGCACGCTCCCACCTGCTGCTGCCTGACTGCCTGCTGCCCCTGCACTGCTGGGGCGTGGGGGTGGTGGGTGACATGGTGGGGGCCTGCTGGCAGGTGCCCCACAGTGCTGGGGGGTGGGGGTGGTGGGAGACATGGGTGGGGGCCTGGTGAAGGCTGCCCCTGGTGGCTGGGGGGTGGGGGTGGTGGGAGACATGAGTGGGGGCCTGGTGGAGGCTGCCCCTGCACTGCTGGGGGGTGGGGGTGGTGGGAGACATGGGTGGGGGCCTGGTGGAGGATGCCCCTGCACTGCTGGGGGGTGGGGGTGGTGGGAGACATGGGTGGGGGCCTGGTGGAGGCTGCCCCTGCACTGCTGGGGGTGGGGGTGGTGGGAGACATGGGTGGGGGCCTGGTGGAGGCTGCCCCTGCACTGCTGGGGGGTGGGGGTGCAGGGGGACATGAGCAGGTGTGCAGGGTAGTCCCATGTTTTGTGGGCTGCCTGCAGGGGCCGTGGAGGGTGTACAGGGAACACCTGTGAGGACCCACCCAGCCTAATCGCGTGTGTAACTTCCCACGCACCCCTGTAATACACGTACCAAGCCAAATCGCGTGTGAGAATTCCCGCGCACCCCTGAAATACACGTACCCTGCTGAAATTGCGTGTAAAACTTCCCACGCACCCCTGAAATGCATGCGCCCAGGCTATTCACGTGTGGAACTTCCCGCGCACTCCTGAAATACACGCGCCCAGGCTATTCGCGAGTGGAACTTCCCGCGCACCCCTGAAATACACGTAGCACGCTGGGAGACATGAGTGGGGGCCTGGTGGAGGGTGCCCCTGGTGGCGGGGGGGTGGGGGTGATAGGGGACATGAGTGTGGGCCTGGTGGAGGATGCCCCTGCACTGCTGGGGGGTGGGGGTGGTAGGTGACATGAATGGGGGCCTGGTGGTGGGTGCCCCTGGTGGCTGGGGGGTGGGGGTGGTGGGTGACATGGGTGGGGGCTTGCTGGCAGGTGCCCCACAGTGCTGGGGGGTGGGGGTGGTGGGAGACATGAGTCGGGCATGAGTGGGGGCCTGGTGGAGGCTGCCCCTGGTGGCTGGGGGGTGGGGGTGGTGGGAGACATGAGTGGGGGCCTGGTGGAGGCTGCCCCTGCACTGCTGGGGGGTGGGGGTGGTGGGAGACATGGGTGGGGGCCTGGTGGAGGATGCCCCTGCACTGCTGGGGGTGGGGGTGGTGGGTGACATGGGTGGGGGCCTGCTGGCAGGTGCCCCACAGTGCTGGAGGGTGGGGGTGGTGGGAGACATGAGTGGGGGCCTGGTGGAGGCTGCCCCTGGTGGCTGGGGGGTGGGGGTGGTGGGAGACATGAGTGGGGGCCTGGTGGAGGCTGCCCCTGCACTGCTGGGGGGTGGGGGTGGTGGGTGACATGGGTGGGGGCCTGCTTGCAGGTGCCCCACAGTGCTGGGGGTGGGGGTGGTGGGAGACATGAGTGGGGGCCTGGTGGAGGCTGCCCCTGGTGGCTGGGGGGTGGGGGTGGTGGGAGACATGAGTGGGGGCCTGGTGGAGGCTGCCCCTGCACTGCTGGGGGGTGGGGGTGGTGGGAGACATGGGTGGGGGCCTGGTGGAGGATGCCCCTGCACTGCTGGGGGGTGGGGGTGGTGGGAGACATGAATGGGGGCCTGGTGGAGGCAGCCCCTGCACTGCTGGGGGGTGGGGGTGGTAGGAGACATGGGTGGGGGCCTGGCGGTGGGTGCCCCTGGTGGCTGGGGGTGGGGGTGCAGGGGGACATGAGCAGGTGTGCAGGGTAGTCCCCTGTTTTGTGGGCTGCCTGCAGGTGCCGTGGAGGGTGTACAGGGAACACCTGTGAGGACCCACCCAGCCTAATCGCGTGTGATAATTCCCACGCACCCCTGAAATACACGTACCCAGCAAAATGGCGTGTGATAATTCCCACGCACCCCTGTAATTCACGTACCCTGCTAAATCGCGTGTGATAATTCCCGCGTACCCCTGTATTACACGTGCCCTGGCTAATCGCATGTAAGACTTCCCGCGTACCCCTGTAATACACGTTCCCTGGACAATCGCGTGTTGAACTTCCCGCGTACCCCTGTAATACACGTTCCCTGGACTATCGCGTGTTGAACTTCCCGCGTACCCATGTAATACACGTACCCTGGCTAATCGCGTGTAAAACTTCCCGCGTACTCCTGATATGAAGGTTGCCCGCTTTGCGTTCCTTGTTTGGCAGCCCTGTAAACTGGTCCAGGGTTAGCGCAGCCCCTTGCGATGATTTAGCGATGTTGATGGCTTTTCCTTGCGCGAGGGCGTTCTTGGGGGCGTTACTGGCGCTGCTGCAGGGTCGCTGCGATTCTCTGCGCCACGGCTGGTTTGGGAGCATGGATTCCATGAATACGCTGTGCGCGGAAATCGGTTTTAGCGCACGTGCCTGGCGCACACAATCGCACGCGGACACTCTGCGCCAGCCGCTTGCGACACTTTTCTGTGAAATTGTATGAATTACCCTGTATATGTGTTGTGAGGATTGTTTGCTGCATTTCTGTGAAGTACTAACATTTGCAAACACAATGGGTCTGTACTGTGTGAGTAAATGTTGTCAACAATTGGTGGTAATTGAAATAGAATATTCATTGCTACATTTGCATAGCAACTTACACCAACTATATTTGAGAATTTAAATGGTCCAGGTAGTTCTGTATCTAACTGCTTTTTTGGAGTTTGTCTTCCTTCTTTAAAGAAGTACCTGGTTTACTTTCTCTAATTGATTCTTTTTTGTTTGTGGTACTTGATGAGGTATTAGTTTCTTTTACTCTCTTTGGAGGATTTGCAGTGACGTCCTGTTGCATTTCTGTTTGATTTAGTTTTCTTTTACAACGTTTTAGTTTTTGTGGAACAGAATATGTGTTTAGATGGGGAGTGTATAGTGAGCGAAGTCTATTATATTCTAAAATGCAAGGAATATCAGTGTTTACTTTACTTGCATCAAAGTTGATTAGAAATAGACCGTCAAGTGTACGTAAGCGTGATAGTGCTACGTAGCTCATGCCTTCTTTAAAGACTGTGTTACCAATATCTATCATTGCTTTGTCTAGGGTAAGACCTTGTGATTTATGAATTGTGACTTTGTATGCAAGAGTTAGAGAAAATTGTTCTCTGCGTACATACATATCTTTGAAGAGAAGGAATCTAGCTGTTGAGCGTCCTATCCGTTTTACTTCTGAAAGTTTGTCAAAGAGTATATTGACAAACTGAATTTTGTTGTCACGTGGGTATGTTTGAAAGCCAACAACTGTACCCAGTGCTCCATTAACTAGTCCTTGGTCCACGTCAAGGTTACGTTTAAGCATTACTCTGCAATTTAAGGATAATTTTAACATCTTTTGTAAGCCTGCTGTGTTTGAGATTGATTTTTCTAAATTATTTAGTCTTGTTGTGGCTTGGTCACACATGGGTAGTGTCATACCATGTACATCTAGTTTGTCTGTGGCGCTAATTTCCATTATTGGTTGCATTTCTTTACTTAGCATGATTTCATTGAATTTGAAACAGCTTGCAAGAGTTGGCATTAAGGCAATACAATTGACATTTTTGTGGGCTAATTTGTCCATAACATCTGTAGCACATGCATTATCGCCATAAAGTGCATTAATGTGCCGGGTTTTCAATGTTGCTTCTGCTTCTTTAGAAAGTATACTAACTCTCAAACTTTTTAAAATGTTGGCATAAGTTAGATCTGCAGATTGGCGCATGTTTTCTGTTAATTCTCTGTATTGAAAATGTTGTCAAAGGTTGACATTTCCAATGCTGCCAACAGTTTTGCGGCAGAGTTTGTGCCCTAATGTTTTAAAAATAGGTTCACCTTTTACTGGTGTTAATTGAAGCAGATCTCCAAAAACAATAATGTGTTTTCCTGCAAAGAGCTCTTCATAGTCTGTTTTGAGTACTTCTTGTAATCTGAGGTGAATCAAAGCTAACATCAGGTTGGAGACCATGCTCACTTCATCTAATAGTAGCATTTTCATTTGTTTCAATACTCTGCGTAATTCCATTGCAGCTTCTGCAGAAAGTTTGTAATAGTCTAATTTGTTCTGGTGTTCTACTGGGAATAGTAGTAATCGGTGTAATGTAACACCACCTATGTTGTAGGCAGCTAAACCTGTGGGGGCAGTGACAACAGCTGACAGTTTGTTGTTTGTCAATTGTTGAAGGAACTTACTAATGATTTTGATTAGGAATGTTTTGCCAGAACCAGCTTCACCACTGACGTACAGTAGTATAGGTTTATAATTATGGCAGGAACATTCTTTATTTTCATGTTTTACACCATGTGCAATTTGTTTTGTTACTTCTTGAAAAATGCTACTTTGCTCATTGTTTAGTTTTGATTGTAGTATAGTTAAGTCTTCCTTATCTTCATACTGACACATGGTGTTTTCTACTTCTATCATAGCTAATTCTGCCTCATTTGTTATTAGTGGTTCTCCCAGTGGTTCTTGGCTTCCTGTTACAGAAGGTTGACTACTGTCAGGAGTATCCTTATCTAGTTGGGCTTAGAGTTCTTCTTCATGTTGCTGTTCATTGTGCAACATTGTTTTGTACTGTGTAAAGTTTACATCAGTTATAGTGCTTTCATTTGCTTTGAAAGCATCCTCATATGAGTCATAGTTATCTAGTAATTGTTCTTCTTTTCTCCATGGTTTGAAGAGTTGTAGCAGGGACATGTAATATACTTCTTTATGTTGAGGAGTCTTCAATGACAATTTGATATGATTAATTAAATTTGGTTTAGTGAGTTTAACTAAGCTGCCTTCACAGTCTGTCACTATATATTTACCTTTTTTTTCATCGGGTTTCATATTATTTTTGTATGTGTAGTTTTGGGCAATTTGGTATAGACACATGTTTTCCAAAGTATTACCTCTGTTTGGGTAGTATGTGTCCAATAAATTGTTTTTTAAAATGTCTTGGCTGTTGGGATCATGTTTGGCTATTGTTTCTATATCTTCATATGATTTTAGAACTCTTTTTCTAGATTTAGCTGGACCAAGACTTAGCCATACTATATTTTCAGATTTACCATACAATGAAGTACCAGTTAAACAATCAGCTGCTTCATAAGATCCACATTCTCTATGGGTGAGCATTTTTATGCCCAAGCTGTATAATTTCTGAGATACTGTTTTATCTGATGACAGGTCATTCCAGAGGTCTTGGAGCTCTGTCTTTTCTGCTTTAGTTATAGTATGCTGTGACATATCGTGCAACTGCAGTAGAATTGTCTGCAATGTACTGCACATCTATGTTTGCATTCCAGAAGTGGGCAATGATTGCATTATAATCATTGATATATTTTTCTTCTTCTTTTCTATTTATGTAATATGTATTTTTAGGTGCCTTTCCTTTAACAGTATGTCTAACTGAAGACATGAGGTTGTTTACTTGACCTGTATTTGTAACTGGTCTAGGGAAACCAAATCGGCATTTGGTGTAGTATTTGCCTTTGTTTTTGTATTTGCGACGACAATATTTTCCACATTTGTGTCTTTGAAATTGTAAAATTTGTGCACGAAGATCACTATTTGTGGCTTCTGATGGAATTTCACAAGTGACATATTTTTCAATAAACTGTAAAACAGTGGCATCACTGTCTTGACCAAATTTAGGAGCATCTTTAATCCATAAAAGCATGTGGATATGTGGTGCTCCTCTGGCTTGGTATTCTTTTCTAAAAAAGAAGTGTTGCACTTCTCCAAGGGGAGGAACAGTTTTATTACAAATAAAATGTAGCATAGCAATGAAGCGATGGTGAAAATATCTTGAAACATTAACAGGATCCAAAGAACAAAGTTCTCCAGGTGTTAGAATATCTATGTTTGTTTTGTTTTTATTTGATATGCGTAGGAAATCATGTAAATCTTCCCATGCATATTCTGCACAACTTTATGTAACAAACCAAGTGGGTGGGCCAAGGTTTCTGATCATACAACGTACATCTCCATGACGTCGAAACCAGTACTCTTTAGTACCACGCATATTTGCTAATAGATTTGTAATATTTGATTGTAAAACCTCATCCTTTTGTTGCACTTTCTCTAATAATTGTGTAGCTGTCATATTTTGAAAGTTTGATCCTGATTTTAATATGTGTGCAACTCCGTAACATAAAGTTGCTAGTTCACTTTCAAAGAGTAGGTAGAATATGTATTCCACATTTTGTCTAAATCTGGGATCTTCAGAATACATCCGTAATGAGCGGTATTCTGAAGCTGATATTTGAATAGGTCTATCATCATACCTTCCTTCTTTGCCAGTAGGAAAGAGTAGAGGAAAAGCACGTGCTTCTATACTTTTTTCCCATGTACTGATTGGCGATCCTTTTGTTTGACGCATTTGGTAAGTTTCTAGTACATCTTGTACGGTGTCATTACAGTGCAAAGGATGAATTGTATAATGGTCTAAAGTATTTGATATTGTAGCAGGATCTAGTAGCTCAAATTGACCAGCTTCTTGTGTTTCTTGAATTATTTAAGTTGTATCTTTCAAGTTTTCTTCAATATTAATTTCTTTGTTATATTCATTATTCTCTTTAAGATATTGGAAGGCTTGTCTAACTTTATATAAATCTTCCAGCTGTTGCCATATTTTTTTGTCTTTTGTAGGTACTCCATTTACTAATATAATTAAAGATTGCTGTATTGGACGTTGCACTCCTAGAGTATGCACATTTTCTTTTAGATTTAATGGTAAATAAACTACTTTTCCACGAATGCCTTTTACCAATTCAGAGGGAGGTAATTTTGCTGTTTTTGGTTGAAGGCGTATTATTGCTTGAAATGGGTGTACTGTTTGAATTATGATGCTCTCATATAAATTAAGTTGTTGTAGAGGTTTTGGTACTGGGTATAATTCCAATTATTTGTGATAGAACGTGAAGGAGTTTGGTTGTTGTCAAGTTTTGTAGTGCAATAACTGCAAAGTATTAAGGGCTCAGTTATTTCATATTTGTTTTCTGCTAGAAGGTAGAGAGCTAATTCAAACCATTTAGAATCTTCATTGTCTTCTATTTTGTATGATAGGTCCACAGTTTTTGTGTTACTTTTATAAAAATTTCTACGGCAACATACACATACATGGTTTGGTACTTCAGCTGATGTACTTTTAAATTTTAGTATTTCTTTTTTGTATGTGTTTAGCAAAAGGTTGCCATGTGTAGAATTGTTGCTTAATTGGTTTAAAGCTATTTCATTCTCTAAATGGCTTTCACTTCCAAAATATTTTTTCTGGATATAGTGAATTTCTTCAAGTAGGTCTTTTGCTGTACCATGTAGAAGGATGTTATTTAACTTTGCTAGTGCTAAAGCAGGAATTTTAGCATAGTACAGTTTATAGACTAGATTTCTTATAGTTGAATGATGTGTTGATATCCTTTTGATATCATGGAAAGTGGTTTTACAAGTAGGTCCTGTAATGCAGGCCAATGAATATCCTTGTAGTCCTGTGTACTTGCGCACTGGACAGGTATCTATATTTTGCAGTAATTTAATTTTGATTTTGTCTTTGCTTTTTACATATTTATTGAGGAATTGGTGTAAAGATTTGAAACATTGTTTGGGAATGTTACACATTGACGTGCATGGCCATTTGTACACTAGACGTTCTGATTCAGTTGAATGGAGGGGTAATTCTAAGTTTTCAGGGAATATTTTTGTAAGGAGTACTTCTTGTTCCATTATGGTATTATTCACTTTTTCATAACCTCGACCACTGCTATTTATGGCAATTGTATTCGTTTGCTTTTGTTTGTACGCTTCTTCATTAAAATATGGTTCTGTGCTCGTAGTGTGATTCCATTCACCTCCGCAGATACTTAAGAAGTTCTTTCTGTTGACATTTCGCTTATTGAGAAGTCTTTTTTGTAATTTAGTTATTAGTTTTGTTAGTGGTTTCATTTTGTTTAACAGTAAAATAAATACATTTCTTTTGAGAAGAATTGCACTGTCCATCAATGCTTCTAAGATTAATTTCCTACAATAGGTTTTAAGCTTTGAACCTGATTTCTCTCCTGTTTTTATAAGATTTTGAAGGACTTTGTGACGGTATATTTTGGCTAAAATACTTTTCTTGGTATGCTTACTTTGCACTATATTAAAATTTGAAGAAGTAGTTTTATCTGTACTGATAGCTGATTTTCTGTTAATTGTTTTTTGGTTTGTTTTACATTTTGATAGAGGAAGCGAAGTTGTTGTACTTGAAACTTCTTGTGTTTCACTAAATGATTGTATTAGCTGTTTTGTTTCAACTTTTTTTACAAATTCCGCTAGAGATGCTTATGTTGGACACCTTTATTTTCATTTGCTCTAATTTTGCGTTGCTTTCTACGGAGTTTTCTTTTGGTAGGCATTCTTTAGGGTCTGTTGAAAAAAATAAAGAAGATATGGGTTGGGGTGTTCTGGAATGTATGTGTGCTGTGTGCATGAGTGTTTGAGTAAGATGATAAAGATGTATGTAATGGTGTGTGATTGTGCATTGGGAACTAAAACTAGTAGGGATAGGTATTCTTGAATTTATGTGTCACTAAACTGGGGTTCAGATGACAAAAAAAAAGTAAGCTAGTGGTGTGGAAAAGTACAAATAGTAAATCTAATGTATACAATTAAAACAGTTGTTTGTTCGATAATATGAAAATTGTAGTGGTTCAGTTGGCTAATTTGTGTGTCCAAAAATAGAAATTTGTGGGCCATTCTGGTTGTAAATCGCTGTTTACGACATGGAAATTTTTGGACAAAATGGTACAAAATCTCTATTTTAATAAACCAAAATAGCTGGTATTAATGTTATAGTATATTTGATTAATATTATAAATATTATGGTGATATTTTACTTACTTTTTAAAAAAAATTAACAGGTAACTTCTTAGTTTTTCTTTCTTCTTCAAATTCGGCTGCCTCTTTTCAGGAAACTGGTCTTCACTGCAACTGTAAAAGCTTCAAATTAGTAACTTTGTTTGTATATAGCACTGTTTTTAATTTAGATATTGATTTTTTTAATTGAAATCCTCAGTGCCTTCTGTAAAACCATTAAACTAATTTATTTACATAAGATACATTGCATCAGTTCAGTACATATGATATGTTATTAATGAACAAATTGTATTGAATGATTAACTGTAGCAGAAATAAAATATCTTTACTATGTCTTGTGAAATTTATAATATATTAGTGAATACCACTATTTCTGTAAGTAAACTGTTCTAGGTAATAGAGCCTCAATGTCATGTCTAATTTAAAGTAATTAAGTAAATAAATAAATAAAAACAAAAAATATGAAATTGTATAAGTATTTTTATAAAGGTTTAAACATAGATTGTGTTTGCATGCAATTTTGTTTGAATATATGTAGTCTATATATTTCATTTACAAAATGTTAGTTTAACATAATTTGAGTGTGTGTGTGTATAAAGAAAGTAAAAAGTATAAAGGTGTATAAGTGATAGTTGATTTTAAGAAATAGAAAAAAGTACAGTAAATTCATTTTACAGATTTTACAAGGTAAAAGTCTGTTTGAAAATGTATTCATCTACCATAGCTCTCAACTCACACGCTTTTGGCGGGTGTCACACGCCTTGTAAAGGGCAGACTCACCCGCCAAGCCTCCTGCACGCCCATTCATTCCAATGGGCGTCTCACCCGCCAAAAACAAAATCGGGTGATTTCACCCGCCTGTAAAACAAAAATGGTTGAGAGCCATGTCATCTACTATACAGAAAATATGCATACCTGAAGTTTGTGTTCATGCATATGGATATGCATGGAGCTGCAAGTAGAAATCTTGAAGACTTGTACAGTATTTGTGGTAGATGCTGCTTGCCAATGATATGACACTTGTACTCAGAGAGATTCAGAGTACATTTGCAGTGCTGATCTATGATGATGCAGTTAGATGTAGAGGTCTTGAATGTGATTGGTGCATGGTCATGTGATTTTTGAGGTACATCCAATGAGGGAATGGCAGAGAGAGTGTAGTGGAGATGGTAGAAGGGCTGTTCATGTTACGATATGTTCGCGGACATGGCGGTAGTTCCCGGACATCGGGAGTTACATCTGGGAATTTTTGGGTCCAGAAGTCATGCAAATGAGAATAAGCACTGAAAGGGATTGGTCAGAAAAGTTTGGTGGGTGTGTTGTGCCAGGAGAGATTTTCTGAGATACTCTTTTTGCTGAGAGAACAAAAGATAGCTATGGCTGTGTGTTTCAGACAACAGATTGTTTGGATTTTAGGAGATTCGTGGATACATTGGTTGAAGGTGCATGCAGAAAGCTGTGGAGTAGCTGTAGATCTTGGATTCCCACATGTGGAAGTACACTGGCATGGAGTACGTCGAATTAAGTGTTTGGATTTGCTACCTCTCTGTGCTACTTTGGAGACAGAGCAACAACCAGACATAATTGTAATTCATTGTGGAGGGAACAGTTTAGGGCATGTGACTGGAATTCTTTTGCAATTTGCTCTGAAAGAAGGACTGAGGAAGGTTATGGACATGTTTCCTAATTCTCAAGTGATATTTTCACGGATTGCGCAGAGACAAATGTGGCTTCGTTCTTCTTCATTTGGTCCACAAATGGAAAAAGCAAGGCGCAATGTTAATAAGGCTGTTTGAGGCTTTCTAAGAGATTTTGGCATGTCTTCTTTTCACAATGAAAATATTATGTTTTGTAGTACATACATTTTTCGCAGAGATGGAGTCCATCTTACTTATGCTGGCAATCAGATTTTTCTGAGAAATGTACAAAATGCATTGCGACCTTTTTTGGAATTACAACAACGATTTTGAAGTAGATGTTAAGCATTTACAATTTTTGACTTACAAACACCACCCAAAGGCTCTTTTCAGAGCCACCACTTCTTTCCAGAGAAAATTACAATGTTTGTGATGGAGTAGTAACCCAATTTTTTTAATGTTCGCGAACTGTCCGCGGACTTCTAAAAAATACAAAGAGCACTGCTTCATTTATTTTCACTTCTATTTTTTAACTGGGAAAGGCGGCTCTGGAAAGAGCCTTATTTCTTTTTGATTTTTGTAATTTTGTATTTTTTTTGGTTTTTCAGACACGACACACAAGGAGAGGAGGGTAAAGGGGGGGACACCAACCACAGGGATAAGAAAGGGCGAGCTGAGAGAGGAAGATGTAGAGTGGGTTTTATTTGGGTAGTGAGCAGGTCTTCTCGTGCTCTGAGACGATAGTCTCAAAAGCACTCCGAAGTCGCTCCCCCCTGCAGAGTACTGTGTCACAGTACATACATACAACTGTGACCCTCGAAAGGTAAGGGTCATCAGCATTCTGTATGGCCTGTGAGGCAGCTTGAGAAAGACGCTGTCCCACAGAGGTGGTCCTTGTGGTGACAGGATCAGAAACAGAGGATGAAGTAGAGGAAATCAACCTGCTACGTTCTTCGCAAGGTACAACCCTGCGAATAGCCCAAGAGTGAAATGACCTCAGGTGTCGCTTCATAGTAGTGGTCCCAAAGCTGTACTTACCGTGCTTCCCGCGACTGAGTATCATTTTGCACTCATTGCAGGTAACATGGTTCGCACAAGCCTTAGGACCATTCCCATGAATGGTAAATAACCGCCACACCCAAGGCTCACGCCTAGTGCGGGTAGTAGGGATTTCCTCTACCTCATTCTCATCATCCTCTTCTTCCTCCTCCACATCCTCAGTCCTGTTCCCCTCTTCAGGCCCTTGGGGAGGTGGTGGAGAGGGTGGTGGTGGTGCTGAAGCAGGTGCAGCACCAAGTGGCAGTTCAGCAGCCAAGGATGCCATGTCGATGATGGTGTAGTCTGCAGGTGGCAGCAAAAATCACTGTGTTCTGAAGAATAGCCAGAAACACAATGGGAATAAGCTCTTGGGCGTGGTCTTTTATAGGGGTGCTTGTGCGCGGTCCGCGGACATGCGCACTGTGCGCGGACAGATCGAACACAAAAAAGGATCGGAAAGTTTCAAAAGGTATATAGAAACTCAATATTGCTATGTGGGACTTGTGGCATGGTGAGATTTTATTGAAAAATATTATGGATTAACTGAAAATGTACTTTTAAATTGTTCGGGGACATGAACAGTGTCCGCATTTCAGGACACACGATGAGCGTGGGCGCGGTCATATGAACTGTTTGCGAACTAGTCTGCGAAGGAAGCACCTGTCCGCAGGACACCAAGTGCACGGAGATTGGTTAGCGCATGCGCATTGATGTCCTACGGACACTGTTCGGGTTCTGAAGTAATTAAAAGTGCGTCACACGTGAAACAAATATTTCAGGACACTGCGTGTGTTCTTAGAACAGTTTAAACTTGGTACCGAACAGTAAGGACAGATATAGTGTTCTTCAGGACACGTGTAATTTAGTTTATGTATGAACATTTCAGGACACCAATTGTGTTCTTAGAACACTTTCAATTGGGTAGCGAACACTACAAACAGTTGTACTGTTGTTCAGGACACATCATTTTGTTTATTTACGAACATTTCAGGACACCAATTGTGTTCTTAGGACAGTTTTAAGTTGATAGCGAACATTACGGACAGATATAGTGTTCTTTAGAACACTTTAATTTTTGTTTCTTTTCGAACATTTCAGGACACTACGAGTGTTCTTAGAACATTTTGAACTTGCATGAGAACATTATGGACAGATGTAGTGTCCCCAGGACAGTTACATTTTTGTTTCTTTACGAACATTTCCGAACAACCGCGGTGTCCGTGGACACCTAAATTGGTTTCATTACAAGGAACTGAAAGTAATTACAACACAATATAAAAAAGTAACTTTATTTAACATATATGAACAATTTATGACTGAGAAGGTGGGGCAGAAACGGAAACAAAAACAGGAGAATTAGGGTTTTCAATATTAGTGGGATCAGGTGAAGAAGGGATGGAAATCTCATCAAAACGTTGTGGTCCATGGAGAGAGTTTGGGGATAAATGAATGGGATATGGTGTGGGGGGACAAGTACAGGTGGGACAATGGTATGTTGTTGGTGGTTTTAAGTGATCTTCCACAAAGTTCTTTAAATCCATAAAATTTGCCATAAGTTGGTCCATTTTGTGGGTAATGTGTTCAAGAGTGTTATCCACCACTTCTTTTTCTTTGGAAGTTGCAATTTTTGTAGGGTCTGTAAAAAAAATGTATATGTTGAATGTATACAAAATAATATTTATCAATTGTTTTATACAGTAAAGTGTGTACCATTAGGTGGACTATCTTCTAACATTTCGTCTCATGGGAAATGGTCCTCTAGCCAGTCCAGAGTACTACACATTTCTGTGAGAAAACAAAGAAGTAATATGTTTTTTTTTCTAATATAGAAAGTTTATAAATATATGAGTAAAAAGAAGTGCACTTACTATGTCTGGTGAGATATGTAATCAGTAGTGTATACGTCTGGTCTTGCTGTTAGTTTTGGAGCGTCTGTGAGGTAATTATGGTGGAAGCCACTTTATGTTTTCTTTTGGTATATTCCATTTTAAAACATATTGTATTTACATGAATGGTTAGGGTGTTACATATATGGGTAACATTTTTTAAGTATTACTACACATACTTTGTATGTGTGCTGCTTTGTGAATATGTTATGATATAACTATTACACATCATACCTCCCCAGAGTTTTTAGGTGGTGGTACTGTTCTCCGAACATGTCCGCGAACATTAAATAAGTTCGCGGACATCAAGTTCATAAGAAGAGATCTAGTCAGTTCCATATGACATGTATATAAAGTCAAAGTCATTATTGTTAAGTTGTGCTACTAAAAAACTATGAAATTCAGTGAAAAAACTTTGTTAAAGGGACGTTATGGTTAAGTTGCGCTACTAAAAACCTATGAAATTAAGTGAAAAAACGTTGTTAAAGGGACGTTATGGTTCCAAGTAAAACCGAAAAACCCTTGAAATTCGCCAGTTATGGTAAGCTGAGCAACCATAACTCGCGCCACCACCGTGCACTGCTAAGACTAACACCCAGGACATCAAAGATGACATCACAAATGTCATTGATGACATCACTGATGACATCACATGTGTATGTACTTCTCATGAAGTATGTGTAGAAGGGATTCTTATTATGTTGCGAAAAAAGTGTCAAGAATCATTGCAAGAAATATACCCTAATAAGTGCATTGAACGGTGCATTGATATAAAGAGCATCCTATTATGGGGTTCTATCTAGTATACTAAGCTACTCATACAGAAACATAACATTGTGTGCAGCGTACAAGATGAAGGTATGATATTCGTAATGTTAATATGTTGAATAATGAAATGATAATTGTTTTCTTAATAGATTTTTGTGTACTGTGAAATATGTAATAAGTAGCTAATAAAACCCATGTATTACATAATTGCATTACTATAGACAAAACACAAAGACACAAGAACACATACCAATATGGGTATATACAGGGAAAGTGAAGTTAGCAAAAAAGCACAAGTAGTAGCAGAAACAATTCATAACTTAACTGATTAGTTTCATGCAAATAAATGATTGCTCTGTTTCAAAGCTGCTATTTACCCTATGTATATGTATCACTTGATGTGATTGGACCCTAAGGAAAGTAGTGTGAGTACAATGTATACAAATATGACAATATACAGGGAAAGTACAGCCATAAAAAAAACAACAGAACTATCAGAAAGTGCTCATAAGTCTAGTGATTATCTTTATGCACAAAAAGGATTGCTGTCTTTCAAGCTTGTGTTTTCCCATATGTATATGTTTCATATGATGTGACTGTACTCTAAGGGAATTACTGTAAGAACCTACTAGAAGGATACGTCTACAAATAAAATAAAATTCTTAGTTTCTGACTGTTACTGAAGAAAACCATGTAGCCTAGATATGTCAGCAAAAGGAAAAATAGTGAGCCAGACATGTGATGTCATCAGTGATGTCATCAATGACATTTGTGATGTCATCTTTGATGTCCTGGGTGTTAGTCTTAGCAGTGCACGGTGGTGGCGCGAGTTATGGTTGCTTAGCTTACCACAACTGGCGAATTTCAAGGGTTTTTCGGTTTTACTTGGAACCATAACGTCCCTTTAACAAAGTTTTTTCACTGAATTTCATAGATTTTTAGTAGCGCAACTTAACCATAACGTCCCTTTAACAAAGTTTTTTTCACTGAATATATATATATATATATATGTAAAAGTGTTGCAGAAAATACTTTATAAAATATAAGCATACCTGTGGGATGTTTTCTTAGATGCAGATGTTGAATTCGCAAGTAGAAATCTTGGAAAGATTCAAAGTAGTCTTTGATGCAGATGGATGTTATTAACAGGAGTTATGTACTCTCTGACTTCAAGTGTACATCTGAAGTGTTGAACTGAGATTACAGGGTTAGGTGTAGAGTTTTTGGATGTGATTGATGGATCGATGTGTGACTGTTTGAAAGCAGCCAACGGTGGAGTGTTACAAACATGAATGTGGAAAGGTTAGATGGTCTGCCCTGTGCTACGAGGTCCGCAGACTATGCAGTAGTCCATGGACAGCAGGCTTGCGATCCGGGTTCTTTCAGAATCCCTGACATGTAAAGAGGACTGTGGGGATTAGCCAATGATGTGTTCTTGTTGTGGTTTACAGGAAGACAACGTAGCAGGTGTTTTGTTTGGTGTGTGCAAGGAAGATGGCTGTGGCTATTACTATGGAGAAGATGAATGTGTGTATGGTGGGAGATTGTTGGATGAAGATTAATTGAAAGGTTATACTGAATCTTGTGGCATCGCTGCTACTATTGGATTGCAGGGAGTGGAAGTTTGTTGGTATACAGTTTCTGGGCTAAACTGGGTGAGTTTATTATCATTTTGTCAGAGTATGGCTCACATTCATTGTCCAGATACTATTATTGTATATTGCAGAGGAAATAGTTTGGGCCATGTTACTCCAAAATCTTTGCAGGTTGCATTAAAGTATATGTTCCAAAGCTTAATGGAACTATTTCCATATACAAAGATATTTCTTTCTGAAATAAATCCATGGGAAATATGGAGATGTCCAAATGTGGTTTGTGTACAAATAGAAGAAGCTAGGCACTATGTGAAAAAAGGTGTATGTGCTTTTTTGAATGGTTTAGACATGGCATCATTTCAAAATGAAAATATCATGTTGGATTTTGTAAATAGGTTTTGCAGTAATGGAGTGCATTTAAATGATGTTGGGAATCACATGTTTCTTTTCAATGTTAAAAATGCTTTGAAAATGTTCATGTGAACACCTTAAATCAAAAATGTAGAGTGTATAGGAAAGCATTGGTTAGTAGGTTTAGGGGATAAAAATGAGAAAGAAAAAGATAATTGAAAACCAAAAATATAAAAGAAAATACTCTTTTAAGAGCCACTATTGTAGAATAAATTGTTTAAATTGATTGTAGACCTCGCCACACCCTTCAATTGGACATGCTGTCCGCAGTCACAGCGGTAGTCTGCATACACCACACATGCCATCCGGGTCCTTTGAAGAAAGAGGACTGCAGAGACTGTGGACAGTCGAGATTTCCATAGACACTGGGGGACCAGCCAATCAGTTTTCTTGGATGTGGTGTACAGGAAGACAGGGTAGCAGGAATTTTGTTTGTTGAGTGCTCTGAAGATGGCTTTGGCTATGTCTTTGAGGAAGCAGAGTGTATGGATTGTGGGAAACTCTTGGATCCATTGGCTGAAGGTGTACTCTGAGCACTGTGGATTGTCTGAGAATTTTGGATTACAACAATCAGAGGTTTTATGGTCTGGATTTTGTGGAATGAAGTGGGTGGAATTGTTGCCGTTTTGTGAGAGAATGGTTAATTTTAATCATTTGGACATCATTATTTTCACAGTGCAGGCTATGTCACTGGGATTTCTTTACAGTTTGAAACAAAGGATACATTTGGGAAGTTGATGGAACTGTTCCGACATTCGAAAATAGTTTTTTCACTGGTTGCTCAGAGACAAATGTGGAAGTGTTCAAATTTATTTTGTCCACAAATTGAAAAAGCAAGGCGCAATGTTAACAAAGCTACATATGGCTTTGTGCTGGATGTTGGTATGATGTTGGCATGACATCTTTTGATAATGCAAACATCAAATTTGATAGTGTCAAAATATTTCAAAGAGATGGAGTGCATCTGACTAATGTTGGCAATCAGATGTTCAAAATGAATTAAAGCAGTTTTTGTAAACACATACAATATATAATCAAGAATGTGCCAGTTCCCTGCCCCTCCTTACCTTGTGTGATGCTGGAAATGCATCGGAGGGACAGGGCCTCCATATCCTTGTCATTTACTGCTTTTTATCGTGTGTTCTGTCTTGTTTTACAAGCAGGAATTCATGTGGGGCTCCTGGCGGTAGAGCTCTCTCTTTTGGTTTGGTGTACAGGCCCATGGGATACCCTTATGGCACCGATGGGTGGGGGTACAACCCTGTGCCCCTAGGGTATGTTTTTGGGCACCTGTGTGTGGCCTACAGAGCAGGGTATGGGCTGGTGGCAGCTCCATGCTGAATTTGACAAGTGCCCTGAGTATCCTCCATTTTGGGATACCCAGGCCCTTCCATTGGAATCAGTTGATTCCTGATAGGAAACAAGATGGCCCCTGTGGCCTCTTGCTTTCTATTGCCTATTACCTTGTTTTCCCAAAGTCCTGGGAAGCCCTGACTCTGTCCCTTACCCCTGACTGGCTTTTGGGTGGAAGTTCCATATATGGTGTTGTTCTGAAGTGCTGACCAGACTGGCTGGAGCCTTCCCAATGACTGTATGTTGTGGGTACACCTGTGGGTGGGACATGGGTGAATGGAGTGTGTGACGAATATGCATTCTGTGTTGTGAGTGTCTAGTATCTGGTGTTTGACACAGTGACTGAGACAGCCCTGCCCAAAACTGGTATGAATGCAGTGTGGAGTGTTGAATGGCTGGGTCCCAATACACATAACTTGTTGTGAGTGTCTGGAGAGAAGTGAATGGCCTGAATGCACTATGGACCTGATTGGCTGCCTGCCTGCATGAATGCCCTTCTGACCGATTGGTTGCCTGAGTGTGACCCAGCAGAATGAATGGGAGATCAACTAGAATATCTGGGGGCCTCTCACTGCTAGAATTCGAGTTCAGAAGCTGAAGAGTAACTGGAGTGAAACTGGAGCTTGACCGTGAAGCCCTGCTGGATGAGAAGAATTGCTGTTGCTCTCCTTCACAATCTGAAAGCGGCTGTGTCTCCAAGGACTGACCCAGAGAGGACCTGGTAAGGCTCCCTCTTTCCGAGCTATGAGAGACCATCGTGCACCAGCTGATCTTTGCCAAAGCTCCCTGGTAGACAGACCTTCGACAGGCTGCCGAGACGGGGACTGTTGCGAAATCCCAAGGAGAAGCGCCCGGACTGTTGTCCGGCACTGTCGACGACTGCCATCGCCGACCGGAGCCGCCGTGCTCCCGTTTGCCTAAGAACTTAATTTGATCCAAGGACGCTCTCGTCCACATCATCGCTGCTGTATCCTGCTGGGAAAGGCTTGACCGTTGACGCGCTAATGAGCATCCGCCGGTGGGTTTCCCGCCACCCAAAGACCACAGAGACGCCGATGACTCAACGCCCTTTCTGGGCCACAGTTCTTCAAACTCTTTGCGGTCCAGAACTATCGACACTGAGGTCCCACAAACGCCTCTTCTTTGCAGGACGTTTACGCTTCCCATCAATGAGCACCGCTAGGAACGAAGCTGCCACTTCATCGTCGTAGCTCACCCTGTTCTCCGTCAGATGTTCGACGACCCGTGACTCCTGCCGTAAAGGAAGGGCACTCTAGAAGGGCCGTCTATTCCCCGCCGAGGAATTCTACAATGCCAGGTACTTTGGGGTTGCAGAACTATTGGGAAGCCTATTATGAACAATATATTCTTATTATTGTCAAAATGAAATGATTTATGACATGTTGGATTTCACTCTCAACAATAACCTCTTCCTATTCAACAAACAACTATACAGGCAAAAACAGGGCTTGGCGATGGGTGTAAAATTCGCTCCAGCATATGCAAATCTCTACATGGGAGCATACGAACTACAACATGCATGGAAACACAGCTCATTCATTGAACATGTTGTTTATTGGGGAAGATACATAGATGACATCCTTGTAATCTGTAAAGGCGACAAACAATCACTAAAAGAATTCCACAACTTTCTGAATGACAATAACTTCAATCTAAAGTTGACAATGGAAGAAAGCAATCAGAAGATACACTTCTTGGATTTAGAGCTCTATATTCATGAGGATAAAATACACTCAAGGCTCTATACTAAATCAATATCAGGTAACAGTATACTCCATGCCAAGAGCAATCATCCTGTCCACACAATAAATAACATCCCATACGGAGAATATCTGCGAATCAAAAAGAATTGCACTGAAGATATAGAATTCATAAAACACAGCCAATCAGCCACAAAGACATTTTTGGAAAGAGGCTATTCTAAAAAGAATTTACAAACAGCCTTAGACAAAACTTCATCGAAACCCAGAATGTAATTACTGAAGAACAAGGTGAAACCCAAGGACAAAACAGTAGCAACTCGAAAATTGAGATTCATTACCACTTACACTTCTGAAAACAAATTCCTGAAGAAGACTTTAGCAAAACATTGGCATTTGTTACAATCAGACCATGATCTCCAATCTTTTCCGGATGATCAACCCACAATCACCTACAGGAAAGCCCAGAATTTGAAAAATATTGTGAGTCTCATCTCATTTTGAAAGACATCAGAAACAAAAAGGTCTTTCATAACTGTGGAATGAAAACACATTAAAGGGAAATTCAAATGTGGAACATGCACAATGTGTCAATGCTCAGCCAATGGACTTACACAATTTCATTTGCCTAATGGTCAGATCCATTTTCTACAAGACTTCATCAATTGCAAAAGCAAATGTGTGGTATATGCATTAAAATGCCAATGTTCAAGAATATATGTTGGCAGCCCCATACGTATGCTACAAACACGAATTTCTTAACACCTAAGAAATATTTTCAACAAAGATATGAGATTTCCAATTGGACTCCATTTCCTCACTGAACATCCAGAAACCCACATGGATAAAATTAAGTTCTATGGTTTAGAAAAAGTTCAACCCCACAGCAGAGGGGGAGACAATGAAAAAAAACTGAGACAAAGAGAAGCCTATTGGATTTACAATTTGGATTGCTGCTATACAGGTCTAAACACACTCAGAATTAGGACACTTTCTATGATTTACTTTTAAAAAAAGGCTAGCTATTGCGTTTAATTTTCTCTCTAGGAAATCTCCTTTGCTTGATCTGCTAATTTGAATGTGTTGTTGTTATCTATATTCTTTTTAATTAATTTCACTGAAATCCCTTACATTTATATTATATAATTTTCACGATTTCCATCACATAATATAGGTTTTACAAAATGCTATCCATTACTTTAAGTTAATTTGAAACTTCCAAAAATATGTCCATATAAATAAGCTAAATAATGCCTAACTGTCAAAGCAATTCAAACTGTTTCTTTCAACGAAGTGAAACTTTCAAAATAAAATAATGAATTAATCACACCAAAAAAAAACTTCTAAATTAAGTTATAAGATATACATTATCTCGCCACTTCCTCTTTGATTTACCCCATTTAAAATTGTAAATGACACAATCAAGTGTCATAAATTATGTTAATCTCATCCACCTGCCGACTAATAAAATAGACTTAAAATGGCGTCCAATACCTAGTGCTCAAGAACAAAAAGCAAATGCATATTTCAAGGTGGCCATCTTGTAAGCAATCGATCACATTATCACAGAATGTTTCATTTTTTAAATGAAGGTTATCTCTAATTACTAAACACAATTCTTTCTCTCCAAAAATGTTGAGAAATAAGCTGATCAAATTAAGCGATTAAAATGAGAATAAATTAATCTAACTATAATGAATACTACGAAAAATCGCTCATATGCAATCCATTAATTAAAACATCCTTTTTAACACTTGAAGACCAAATGTTGCACAAGACATTACATTACTAACTTAAACCAGATCACCAAAATATAGTCTGATTCGCTAAGGCATCCAAATATCGAACGTAATTCGCTAAGACATCCAAATATCAAACGTAATTCGCTCATCACGTTAAGTACGCAATGAACGCGCGCTAATCACTGTATAAAGAGGCGGCCATCTTAAAGCCAGTCACGACCTCGGGAAACCAAACCGCAAAGAACGAACTGCTGTTCCATCCGAAAGGAATTTTAATTTCACTTGCTATAAATAGGTAAGAACCCTCATTTTCTTACCATGACACCACAATACTTCAAAAGCCATCAGTAGGACTATGCCAAAACAAAGCATTTTTCCTGTTGCCCCACTAGACTCCTGCGCGACCGGACGCCATCAAAAATCATGAACTTGACAATCACTGTCACCCTCAAAAAGCTTACATGCAACTTTTGAAAGGGTTCATTTAATCAAAAACTATTTGGACAGACAGCTCACTGGCAAGGTGAGCATTTTAATACTATCCATTTTTGCATTCAATTTACGAAAAACATCCTTTATTTTGTAAAAAAAAGATACACTATGCTCGTTCAGTGAAAATAACGAGGACATAGTATGCACTGTTAAAACACTAATTCAACTGCCTAGTTCTCATTCATGTAATAAGTCATTACACGGACAATAATTAATGATTTGTTCACTAGACTTTTTTTGCTCATTTGAAATGTGATGTTACCTATATACAATTGATTTATACGATTTGTTCATTATATATTTCTTCTTTTCAACAGATAATTGCTCTATGTATGACAAACAATACATTTAACAATGAAGTACTGTATTCTTTATGACAAAAACACCCTCCTGATGAACCAATAAACTTGGTGAAACACGTGTTGAGGGAACGATCTGTATTAACGAGGGAACAATCTGTATTAACCCTAAGGGATCATTGAATTGATTCTGATAAAAAGAAAATAAAAGAAAAAATACTTTTGTTTGAAAAAAACTATGGAAAATCTAATTTTTTTCATATTAGGTGCGCAGGCTGTATGACTACAACCATTGATCATTTTCCAGTTCCTGAGACACTCTGCAGTCTGAGTGATATAGTTATCCCCTCGCAGCACCCAACAAACTGTTCATAAGAAATCATACCATTCTATACATCCAGTTCGCCAACAGTTGTTTGTTAGGCTGCAAGATACATTTTTCTATTATGAACAATATATGGACTGGGCTTGTATCTTTATTATACAGGTTGCCCAGTTGGGGGGATCTCCACACAGAGCTGTGTTTAACGGTAGCGACCAGTATTCTGCCAATTGTTCAACCGTCTTGCTTTCCTTCATCTCTCTACTGCTGGTTTCCTCTTTATTGATCTGTGTGACATTTTGACAGGATAGTTGATGCACTTTAATGAGATCTGATAATATTTGTTGTATCACTGTAGAACTGTATATATTTACCATTGTTGATTTTCTGAGCACAAAGTGAGTTATTGTGATAGTGTACATAACCTTGAATATTAATTATATAAAGACTGTGTTTTAACCGATACAGTGTGCGGACATTCCTTTGTGGGTGCTTGGGGACTACACTGTACTTAAGAACCAGCCTGCATCACCTCCTGAGAAGCTAGGCCTTGATTGCTCGACCACGTACCAATAATAGAGAATCTTGGCTAGGGTCCTCTGTGCCTTTCCTCTAACATATAGAGAGCGGAAGTACATACAGCCCCTTCTAGTCTTTACACCTTGCCCCTCAGACAAAAAATAAAAGCCACAAAAATATACACAACAAAAACAAAAAAATGTTTCTTTTAAGAGCCACCATTTTTTAATGAAGAACATGTTATTTGATTTTAATTTCCTCCCCTCCCAGCTGGAATTTTCCAGATGTCCACAGACATTCACACTGTCCATGGATTATGCAGGCTACAAAAGGGTCCTGTGATTTTTTTTTTTTAAACCATGAAAGGTGGCCCCTAAAGGACCAATTTTTTTATATTGTGATTTTGTATTTGTTTTAGCTTTTCTTGTTTTTTACAGGAGAGGCAAGGTAAGGTGGGGAAGGAAGGAAAGGGAGGATGTTGGTTGGGCCTTAAATTTAAGATGGGTTGCAGTGTTTCTTGTGCTTCTTGTACACAGCCTCGAAAGCACTTCAAAATTTCTCCCCCCCTGCAGATCAATGTGTTGCAGTACAAACACAGTATTGTGACCCTTGAAAGGTAATGGTCAACAGCATCATGTGTGGCCTACAGTAATTGTAATGAAAATAATACTCTTTCCCAACCCTCATAAAATGCAGAGTTAAATTAATAATGAACTCAAGTGTTCCAAAATATCAGGGGTGTTGTAGTTCAAGTACTCTTAGACCTTAAAATGATTGAAGATTTGAGCTATTGCTAGGACATATGCGTTATCAAGCCTTAAGTTAAAATCTCTCAACAGCACCAGAGGGGAAGATGTAACCAGCAATGAGGCAAGAATGTTTTGTATTAGGCCTCGCATGCGGGTCCCTGACAGGCACTCTATAAATTCAGAGAGTGGTGACAGAATAATGAGGTGTGAAGACACATTTTACCAGAAGGCACAGTCAGTAGAAGCCTATGTCAGTAGAACATTTATTGTGGCTAGCTAAAGGGCGTTGAACTGATCCTGATAAATAATATAGCTACACCACATCCAGGACAGAGTGAAGGTGATTAGCACATCGGATTTTATAGCCCTTTGACAAAACATGAACAAAATAAGGTACTCATGTCTCGGTCAACAAAATTTACCATCTGAACTATGTAATAAGGTCAAATAGTTGCAGTCTCTGTTTGACTACTGAATGAAGTTCACAAGAAATGCAGAGAGAAAGAAAGGCTATGTTAACATAAATGGGGGGGTTTACACTGAGTTGTTCAGTGCATGAATTGGTGAGTTTGGCCTCTGTCATCCCTAGATTGTTAATGGAAGTTGACAAAGGGTCATGTGGGATTATACTAGGGATGAAGGAGCCTTTAAGCAGAGAATTGACAATAGCATGAGGACAAGATAGGAGTAATTATCAGGAATACTTAGAGCAATGTGAGCAGGATAAGCAGAGGTTGTTGTTCCAAAGGCAATGTTAGGTCTGATGGGCACAGACAGACTTGCATCAGGCATATCTTTGGTTTACCACCATCTGGACATCTGCACGCAGCATGACCACCTTAGCGCAGCCATTTGTGCCATTTATCAGAAATAAAGACCAGTGTTCTATGGTCCAAGATAATCCAGGTACAGTCTGAGCACAGGAATGCTCTGCAAGGTACATAAGAGGTAATTTTCAAAGAAGGTATGGTTTTGGTGGTCCTTCAAATACCCCCGAATGTCATGTCAGAATCACAATAGTTTTCTTCTAATGAGAAAACAATTAATTGATAACAGATTTTTAGGAACAAGGTTAAATAAAGCATATGTCAATGTTAGCTTTTCTTCCAGCTCTTTCCCAGTAATATTTGCAGGACAAGTTATGTTTTTTTAGAAACAATTGGGAAGCAATGTCTCAGGATTTAAAGATACTTGAGAAGGTTCTAGGGTTGAATATACACTTTGCCACTCATCCCATGCATCACAAATATCACAGAAAGATATGTTTTTCATATCAATGACATTCCTTGGACAATTGATGAGGCAGAGCACTCATCTGTCCATCCCTTGTGGTTCCTCAGCAATTTGCTTTTAGTAAAGAATACAGACAAGCATTATTGTCTGGTAATGAACCTCAAAAATCTGAATTGTTTTCTTATTCATCGTCACTTTTGGATATAATCGCTCTACTTCAGCATGTTCTCCACCCATAGAATTAAAGGGCCCGCTTGGCCTTTATAGGTACCAATATAAACATTCCAGTAAATCTTTAACAAAAGTGTTTTCTAAATTCCCTTGGGGTAAAGATGAGTTTAGATTCACAAGGCTCCCTTCTGTTGCGTTGTCAGCCCCATAAAGTTCACACATCTCATCTGTCTGGTGTACTATGTGTTCTAAGATGGCATGATACATTTGGACAAGATAATAATAATAATAATAATAATAATAATAATAATAATAATAATAATAATAATAATAATACAAAGAATAATTCCATCTACACATACAGAGGTGTTAAGGTATCTTCAAGGAACAGTTTGCATAGTGAAAGATTTGGGATTTTAATCAATCAAGAAAACTCAGGGATGTTTATTTTGAAAGGATGATTATCCTAGTCCAGTCATGTCTACAACTTCTGATAACAAAGGTGAAATCTATCATGAGAGAATGGAGGAGAGATCTCACAATGCCAACAGTGTTCGTGCATTATAATCTCTCCTTTCAAGCATTAAAAGGTATTTTATCCCAGAGCTGTAGAAATGTCTTTGGACATTCCATTTCTATGACCATTTATTCACAATCTTCTGACATGCCGAGATGTTCTTTCCAATCCAGTGGTGGTAACAGGGTATCTTCGGGTCATGGCTTGGAAAATCTCTGGTCAAGGTGGATCTCCTTGGGTATGTAATCAGCTGCTGGTAAATTCCTTAGGGTCTCGTGTGCCCCTAGGAATTGGAAAGTATTTGTTATATTTTTTCTGGATCTTCAAAGCTGTCTCATATGCACTAATAACCATTTCTCCCTCATCTCCCCCTTGAACCATTACGTTCTCCCCTGGCAGGTGACAAAAAACTCTCAACCCCTCAGTACCAATGCAATTCAACAATGCAGCCTCCTTTTCATTGTCGTTGAACTTTGCCTAACCAGCAGCCCTCAAATATACTTTGAAGGCATCCACCAAGGTCGGATCGAGCCGTCGGCCAATCGGCCCGTGGCCGATACAAAACCATGGAGGAGACCTAGGGGCAGGTTCCTGAAGCCCACGCTGGGCCGGTCTCCGGCCCAGGTATGGGCTTCACTGTCCCTTCACACTTCAGGAACCGGCCCCCAGGGCCTCCGCCTCGCCGCCGGATAGACGCAAGTTGCAAAGGATCTGTAAGTACGTAACTTACAGATCCTTTGCAATTGCAGCCCCATCGCCGCCGGCCCGCTGCAGATGCAGAGAAAGGTAACACTGAAGTGTTACCTTTCTTTGATAAATGCGGCGGGCCGGCGGCCAACTGCCGTGGCCCGAGACACCATGGTGCCAGCAGCAGTCAGTGTTTCAAAACACTGGAGGAGGGAGCGGTAGGGTTGGGCGGGGCCAGGGCTGCCTCAGCCCAGCCTGCTCCCTCCCAGTGATTTGTTACAGACTCTGCTCTCTGCCTGCAGCAGTGAGCTGCTTTCGTCGGCAGCGTGGGCCAGGACTTCTGTGTCTAAATACAGCTCAGAAGGTTAGGTAAGTTGCTGCAATGTTTCATGTTTAGACCTTCCTGTATAAAGCCTATGGCTTTTTTCAAATGCCTAATGCAAAATGGGTTGTATTAAAATGTGTTGTTTCGAGATGGGCATGGGTATGGCTCTTCGCTCCTCTCTGTGTAGGAATGTCTGCTCCCTTAGCGAACATCAAAGGTTGGCACCTGTGTTGCTGAACGCCATGTCGATGCACCGTGCATGTTTTAAAAAAATGTTATGTTGACAATGACCATTTAGTGTCAGCCTCGTTCTGCATAACTGGTGTCGGTGTTAATGATCATCGACTGCCTTGGGCTTACATGGTTCACATAAAAGTGCTGCTGCTGGACGAGGCAGGCTGGGTGGTACAACGCCTCTCTAGAGGCCCTGGTCGAGCATGTGATTTGTAAAGGGCCTGGTCACGGGGTTGAGAATTAAGTTTAGCTTTGTGGCGGCAGGAGGGACGGCATTCCAACAGCTTTCCTCTGCTTGCCACAAGTTTGTGAATTAAATGGGCAGAGAATAACAACGTGTGTACTTTTAGAACTCACTGGGAAGCAGCTTGCCTAACTATGGCCATGCATGAAAGGAGGCGTCAAGGTGCCAAAACTGAAACTTTTCGCTGCCCTTCTGTCATTGGGCTATTTCATTGATGTAGGCGTGCCAGGAAAGAGACCATGCAAGCCTTTATCAAAGCGTAGCTTTAATATCTGGGAGTGCATTATTGCTACCCTGGAAAGGCCTTGTTTCGGTAGAGCAGTGTGAGTGTGAGTCACATCTTGGCATTCCCAGGCTGAGGCTGGATGGACTTTAATCGTGATGTGTCCAGCATCACAGATTGAGCTGAACAAGTGGGCACCCGTGGGTGCATGGTCTTCCCCTCCACGGTCCACGCCCACCTGCAGGTACCATAACCATCACTTGAGCTATTAGGGTGGATGAAAGCCTGTGCTTCTATGTCTTAGTCTACCCCACTCTGGCCACTACATTGGATTACCTTGCCAAATTTCACAGCAGATTTTATTTCTCTGCTTTTGTCTGTAAAGCTACGTTTAAACCGTTTGCCATCACAGCCTCATCATTTAGTACCGTTCCTACTTGAAGTGCATGCTTTTCACATCCTTGTAGTTGTGGCCATTTGCTTGATGTACAGAATAATTACAAAATAATTGCTATACAGAATAATTGCTCATTTTACTATAGCCGATATGATAGCTCAGTGGGCTGAGCGCTCGCTGCTGCGATGAGTGTGTGATCCTCAGGTTGCAGCTTCGAACCATCTCAGCCTTTCATCCTTCTGAGGTCGATAAATGAGTACCAACACAGCTTGGGTGATATTGTATGCATATTTGTTCTATAAAAAAAGAGCTTAACGTAAGTGCTATACAATAACATATTATCATTTGACCTTGGACGTCTGCTTGCATTCACAGTAATTTGCCAATATGTATCTATACACACAGATATTAATGATACATATGGTGATCCATTCTTGTATGAAATGTATATCACATTAGTGAAATCACAACCATATTTTTTGTAGTGTACTTTGTTCAGGCCTGCGCCTCAGAGCTGTGGACCCTGTCACAGAACTGTATGCAAAGTTATGTTATTTTATGAGTTGTGTTGTAATGTAACAGACACATGACCCCTCCATAAGTAGCATTTTGAATTGACACGATTCACAGTAGATGGTTTGAGGGCTACTTTTGAAGAGGCACAGGTTGGGCCTCTTTTTTGAGGCGAGGTGTGGGCCACTTTTTTGAGGCGAGGGTTGGGCCAGTTTTATTTGGGTGTCCGGGCCTATTTCTTGTCCCAGTCCGACCCTGGCATCCACCCACTGCTCCCAAGGAGCAACAGGCTCTCCAGGATTTGGCAGAAAAGCTGGCGGAGGCCTTGCAGCCGTATGTAACATTGCTGGCGAAAATCCTTGTTCCTTAAACCCCCAACAAGAACCTTTCCCCCACCCTTGTGAGAACCTCCAGGCTTCTTGTTCCCTTGAGATGATCCCTCAGTGGCACCTTGTGCACGTGCACCCACACGTAATTGCAGTACAACCGTCAATAGGCACCGGGTGAGTCACAACCAATCAAGAGATTTAAACTCCCACTTCCAGATCACAGCCCAAACCATATGCACTTCACTTGTCAGTGCTCCACAGCAGTCATATGCCCGACCTTACCACCAATATCCTGTCTGGTGGCACGTAGAAGTTGTGGCAACTCAAGCACCAGGTGCCCGTGTACAGCGTTTGTATGAGGCTCCTGCCTCCTGCGAACAACTGAACAGCAGCAGTCAGCTGATACTTAGGACACGCCGCGCAGCGCCACCGCAGCCCCTCCTTCCTCCCTCAAGCAGGCAGCGGTGATCTGCGCGATGCACATGCGCTGCTGGGGGCGGAGCTGTCAGCCCACGTACAGTCTCTTACGCCGAACACAACGCAGGGATGCAGACCTACGTACGATGTACCGTTAGACGAGTGCTCCTCCTCCGAGGCACCAACCGGATCCCCAACAGCGATACTTGTTGGCGACTTGCCAGCACAACGATGTCGCCCTGCTGCTACGGCTTCTTCCCCCTCGAGACACAGGAGGGCCAGTAGCCGCCTCCAGAATCGGCTTGCGATGCCCCTGGTGAGCTCCTGGCAGCCAATCGCCACAGGGAACCACACGCCCACCAACGGAGCCCGCCTGTGGCCACCTCCGCCCCTAACGACAAAGGGGTAGGCGGCAGGCGGCTCCAATGAATTCCGGCCTTAATCCGCGTCCTCAGCAGCAACGCCAGGGCGGGCAGGCAGCAGCACCAAACAGCCGGCCGACACACGCGTGGAACGGGGTCACGTAAAATCCTCGTCGCCACTGATGAAACCTCACCGTACACATGTAAGTGTATTATACGTATTTATTTACGAGACCCCACAAGCCTGCTGCCCAGCCTCCTCCAGCCAACGGCCACCGTGGAATGTTCTCTCCGAACAATGCATAACATTCCACGAGTGCCCCTGCACGAGCCCGTGCACATTACGACAAAAGGCTGAATCCATTGAGGTATGTTTAGTAGAACTGATCATCTTCTCGAGCAATCGTTCTTATTGTTCAGTCATCAAGTGTGGATCAGCCATTTCAACACATCACAGATTAGTAACACATCACAGATTAGTGCAAGGGCGAGCTGCCAGAGACCATGCCATAATCTGTAGGGTACTTCATATTATTATATTTAGGACATATAGAATACCAATTAAGCCTTTCTACTCTTAATTATGGGACTTAAATATGATATATTATATTGTTCATGAATGGACCGAATATCCGGATCATTTCATGATCACATTATCAGCTATTTTAGCAACATTAATGTGCCTTATATCTTTTCATGGATTTTCAGATGCATGTGCTGTAAACTGGGAACTTTATTTAGCTCTAGCATTCATTTTAGTACTCAACATAACACAATGACTAGCCTATTTTTCCAGACCATCAAAAATATGTATTATATGTTGTCTTACACCACTCTCTTTTATAATTGAAATGCCCCCATACTCAAATATCCCCTCACAATTCTCACATCTATTTTCTGGGTAATATGCCAAGCCCAGTGAATGTTTCTATTTCTGGGATTCATTCAGCTAGAGGCCAGGGCCTCTAGAACCTTTTGTACGGGAACTGATCTAGAAGACAAGTCCTCGGATTGGTCCAGTGAAACAAGACAATGGGCCTCATTATGATTATGCTGGTCGGGTAACAACGGTGCCGGTAAGCTATCAGCACTGTTGTTACCGGACCGGCATACTCTAAGTTCTGCGTGTGGGTGCCTTTCCACCCACCAGGTCTGATTTGGCGGATGGCAATGCACCCGCTCGCAGACTTTGATGGATGCACAGGCACTGTGTGCAACAGTGCCGGTGCATCCGTCCTCCCCATTCCCATTGAGTCCTATGGCACTCGAATGGGAATGGGGAGTACATTTTCTGGAGCCTGGCTATGGAAAATTACAGGGACCACCAGGGCTGTAATGCCTCGGTAATTCCCGATTGCCAGGCACCGGAAAAAAACGACTCCGGCAGCAGCCGTGCTGTTTTTACCGGCACGGCTACCGCCCGGGTCATACTGAGGCCCAATGTATTATATGCCTATTTCTGCAGTTATGAATCGTCTCTAAACTTGCATAGTAGGGAGCCTCATACACTGACTTAAAATACCACTGATTACCTTTTGTATTGTTATCTTGTTAAAGCGTCATGGAATTGTTGCAGGCACAGACGTACAATGGATACATGCAGTCTGGCTGAGGAACCTCCACGTTTTTCACTTCAACAGAATCTTGTGGGTACAAAATACAGAAAAGAGGATTTAATTGACTGGTATAGGCTACTATGTAAGATGATTCATGGTTGGACTCCTATCTCGCAATGGGCCATAGGTGCATGGAGCATTACAAAAAAATATAATCCTAATTTTAAAACATGTTTCTTGTTTCTGTTTAAGATAAATTAAGGAATTGTGAAACACTTGCCACTGTCGCCTTAATAAAATCTCCACCATATGGCATATCACTAAGAAAATCTGCATTTTCTAGTTCTTTAGAGGCAATCCAAGAATACATAAAGTTTGGTGGAACCTTGACTGATAGCATTTTAAACACATTCTAAAGATTGAAAAGGTGGAACTAGTGGATGGATCGCCTGGGTCTACAATACCTTAGCCGAGTGATCCATTGCTGGTCCTGGTGACTATCCCAACCTGCTTCTGAGTGGTTGTCAGGCAAAACTGGACTAGGTCGAGAACACTTCCTTGCATGCTCACGAGCAATGTGGCTTGCTACGCCACACACAATTACTCCTGCTCAGAGGTATGGGTGCTGCTTCACAACACCTACAATTCCTGGGTTGCATGCCTGTTGCTTGTCCTGTCCCCGCTCTCATCCAGCTCTCGATCCATATGTCGCCAGGTCTGGATCTCTTCTCTTTTAGACGGGTGAGCTGTGAACCGTCTGTGAGCCAATATGAGACAGACAAGAGACACTGAAGCATGGATTATGTCACAGAAGAGTTCCCATGCAGGAGACATACCACTTAACAAATAATCTTGCCCTGTCTTCTGCTCTGGTCTCCGTTTTGTTCCCGTCATGTCTTATGCTGAAAACAGGTAGCCAAAAAGAAATGAGAAAAGAATGAGAAGGATGACTGAGTAACAACAGCTCTTTCAACTCATTCCCCTCTTCATTTAATGGCCCTTACATTTTCTGCAGACCCATTTTGTAACCTCATTATTTTCAGTTAAAGTTACTGTCTAATTTTTCTTGTGTAAGCCCAGGCTGCTGCATGCCTGTAAACGTAGCACATGTCATATTGTAAACCGCTCCTGATGTTGCATGCAGAATTTCCACAATGCACCTGTAGATCCTACTTAGATACTTTACCTGTGCTTTTTAATTTCAGATTGTCTTTATTCCCTGAAGCCCTGCAGTGTTTCTACATATCTCCCTTTCATAATGGCAGTGAATCAATGTAGGAAGTGGTCCATCTGCCCAGAACAAACTCCACTGACCTCAACCGGCATAATAAATAGGAACCTGAGGACAGGAAAAGCCAATGCAAAATAGAGTCACAAATCTGCTAACTGCTTTGAAGTTCGCCAAGAGTCCCCAACCATGGAAATAGTGAAGATGGTGAGGAAGGAAGGGACAAATAATAGAAGGAAAACATGTTACTAAGTCTCACAATTAACAATATTGTTAAGAAAATGAATAATTCCCCTAAATCCACACTAAGTAGAAATCTCAAAAAGATTTCATCAGTCATTCTCGCACTTGGCATCTCAAACATCATGAATGCCATCAGCGAGGATGACCTTTGTGAGAAATTAATAACTACTTTCAACGAATACTTCAAAAAAATCCTCGACCAACATGCTCCACTTAAACAGAAATGATTAATACCCAACAAAAAACATTAAAACTGGTTCAATGCAGAAACTTGTAGACTTAAATAAGAAAACAAGAAAAAAGAAAATCAGAAAGGAAATGGCAAAAAGATCCATCTACTATCATTAAGGAAATCTGGAAAAAGTTAGATCACATTTACAAAGAAAAATTGACATTAGCTAAAAAAAATTATTATAATAACCACATTACCTTTGCATCTAATTCGACAGGCAAACTGTTTCAAATTCTTAAAGCAGTTGAAAAGCCAGCAACATTATCTCCCTCATTCCAACCATCTCAAAGAGACTGCAAGATTGTTCAAACTGCTTTTTCTAACAAAATACTAAAGGCTAGAGAAAATATGAAATCTTGTATTACAGCTAATTACCCACCACCTTGCCCCTTTCCCATTACAGAACCGGATCACTCTGAGACGGCGAAATTCCACTTCTCCCCAATTTCTGTAGATGAAATAATGAAAATCTTATCATCTACTAAATGTACCATGTGTTAAGAAAATATCCTACCACCAAAGTTGATTCTTGATAATGCTGAGTTGTTCACCCCTTTCCTTTGTTGTATGATCAACACCTCTTTTAGAGACCTTAAAATGCCTACTTCTATCAAAACGGTAACCGTGATTCCTCTAGTAAAAAAAACCTGGTCTAGACCAACATGACCCAGTACACCTCTGTCCTATTACTAACTGCAATTTTTTGTTAAAGATCTTGGACTAAGTTGCCACAGGCCAATTACAAAAATATATTGAACAAAACAATCTCCTGCACGCCCAACAATCCGGCTTCAGAGAGGCACACAGAACTGAGTCAGCATTGTTGGACCTCCAGACTAAGATGCTGGGGATAATGGATAAGAGGAAATCTGGATTACTCATTTTATTGGACCTCTCTGCAGTTTTTGGTTTGTTAGATCATCAGAAGCTCCAATAGTCCCTAGACAAGGCAATTAACTGCTCGCAAGAGGCCATTGACTGGATCTCCTCGTTTCTTGGCAACAGGAGCCCCATGATACAATGGGGCGATCACTCATCAGCCTCTCAGCCAGTAGATTTTGGCTCAAGTAGCCAGTCATTCCCCTCTCCTTTTCAATTTCTACATGCGTTGTCTCTGCACCCTCCTCACCAACATGGGTATATTTTTCACCAACTTTGCAGATGACACGCAGCTAGTTATTGAGTTAACAGGCTGTCACACCACCGACTATGACAAGCTTAACACCATCTACAACTCCATCGAGGCATGGATGAAGTCCAACTGGATGTGCCTCATTGGAAGGAAAACTGAACTCATGGAATTTGGTTCTCAATCTAGAGCCAAACTTGATTCTGCCTATATGGCATTTGAAATCAAAAATACCACAGTCAAGGTATCAGATAAAGTAAAGACCCTTGGCGTTTATCTGCAAGCATCCTTGGGAGCAGGCGCACATGTTGCACATCTGAAACAAACCTGCCGGTACCACCAAAAACTGTTAAATCGAATCAGACCCCACTTGAATCAACAAAATAGTTCTACCATTGCTAGAGCTATTATTTTATCTAGACTTAATTACGGGAACTCTCTTATGATGGGAGCCAGTACTAAATGCATTAAGCAATGCCAAATTGTCCAGAACAGTGCGGTTAGGACTATCACTGGCAAAACCAAAAGGGATCACATTATAAATGAGAGGAAAGCCCTTCATTGGCTATCAATCCAAGACCACATTACCTTTAAGGCAATGACCTTAGTCCACCACTGCCTGCATGGAACCGCCCCGGATTATTTGAAAAAGCAAATCAGCCCACACATGCCTAGACTGACTCTAAGGTCTGAAAATAAAGGTCTAATTCAATCATGAATTGCAAAAAAAGCAAATGGACTGGGACGGGCTTTTCCCGCCAGAGCTACCACAAGATGGAATGAACTTCTACTCCCCCTTAGACGAGAACCAAATTACGTTAACTTTAGAAAGAACCTGAAAACAGTTCTCTTCAGATAAACTCGTACCCTGGGATCCTTACCTCTGTTGATCTATAGGGCCTGAATGTCCCATCTTTTATCTGTTGTCCCTGTCTTCATGTTAAGTGCCCTGATGCCTCAACTTGATCATAATCAGTCCATACTGGAAGATTGTGGATGAAGAGTGAGGTGTCTGAAATAATCAGAGATGTGAGTGTCTCAAGAAGCGGTCTAAGGGGGAAAGTCCATTTCTACCTGTAAGGCATATGCCAGTGATTGATTGTGAGACTGAAAGCCTTATTCATTCGACTAGTGTGTCAGGATTGTCAGATGGAATACTCATGAGAGGTGGTTTTGCAGCCTTTGAAAGAGTATCAGGAAGACACATGAAGGGTCACAGAGGTCAACGAGGTGATACCAAGTGCTGCAAAAACACAAAGAGGTCTTTCAATGTCAAGTGATGGTGTGTGCCTTGGTGAAGAAATGCATCTTGCACCTAAGCATGGCTGGAGCACAAATACAAGAAGAGCAGCAGCAGTACCCGGCTTCCTGAGCTGAAAGAAGGGGACGTGTGAAGACCTTGCAGAGGGTGAAAAGAAAATGCAGTCATTGGTGATATTGGGGGAAGCGTAGTGGGAAGATTAAGCACTATAGTGGGCAAGAAGAGAGCTACTAAAAGCCGGACAACCAACATGGACAGATGGAGTAGAAGCAGGAAGCACAGATCAATGAACAAACGTATGCTATAATCACAACTGTGGAGCAAGGAGGAGAATCTGCCTATTATAGTGCATGGTCGTACTCCATCCTTACCTTTCTTGCCAGGAGTAGGCATGGAGACGAGGAGAAGCCAAATGGAATGCACATGCATATGCAGGTATGGTGTGTAGTTGCACATACTGATGGTGGGCAGGTTTTTAGGCAGTGGCACAGAAAAATGAAGCTGCCATGGGGAGTGATGCTGGTGAGAGTGAAGATAGCTGGGAAATCTAGAGCATGTTGTTGCTGCAGAAAGGAAATGGGTGTGAATGTGACCCTGACAAGGATCCAGAATATGCATGTTTAAAACAGGAGGTGTGATGCCTCACTGGGATTGAAGGCTACATGGCTGCTGTAAGTGTTAAGGTAAGCAGGGAGCCCATACACGTGTCTGGCATTCACGATGTGAACACCGATTGTGATTGAAGTCATGCAGGTGCACCAGCAGTTTGGTACTTGTAGTCTTGGGGCCTCATAAGGAGTTGTGGGGTAAATGGGCACTATTTCTGCCAAGCCAAAATAACGTTACTGCTGTGACTCGTGGAAGGAATAGCACTGCATCACAACATTGCGAGCACGTGCATCCGGCTCCGGTGGTAATGCTACTTGCGCCCGGTGGGACTAGCGCCGAAACAAGGGCTAATGCCAAAAAACCCGGTGCAAATAAATATAGCGCCCTTTTCCGGCGCTATTAGTGCCAGCCAGAATTGCATCACCGCTGGAACCGGAAGCACTGCAGCAGCCATTTTGAAAATCACAATCCAATAAATATCACAGCTCCCTGTAGCCATCCAAACCTTCAAACAAGACAGAATATCCCAGGAGAGGGTCAGGGGCAAGGCTGTCCAAGATCATATCCACAATCGAGAATTCAGCAAGGGTTAGCTGACAAGGTGGTTGCACACCATGATGAACTCTATGGGGCCAGGCAACACAAAACATCGGCCCAGCAAAGGACAGCCATCTGGCCTATGATCAGTCAGAAGGTGACAGTGGTGTCCAGCATCCCCCGGCATGGGGAAGACTGCCGTAAAAGCTGGAATGACCTGCGGGTCAGGGTCCGAGGATGGCTGTTCCAGCACCGACAGGAGAGCATAGCTACTGGAGGAGGGACCGTGGAGCCACTGTTACTCACCATATGGGAGAAGTATAGTTCAATGCTGGACATGGAGGGCATCAAGGGAGTGCAGAGGCGGGGGCCAGCAGCCAGGGTGCGGAAGGTGAGTCAACCCACCCAGCACATGTGCATGCATCATTGACAGCCTAGCTCAAGATGGCCCATTCGAAAGACCCATGAGCTGTGCATTGAGACAGCGTGCAGTGAGTGGGTGCCACAGCAGCCACTTACCACAGCAGCAATGTGCCAGTGCACCAAGGCCACCCCTGTGAATCAGAGCAGTTGGGAGAGCAGCCAAGGGATCCATCCAAGTGCCATGCACCACACACCCATGGCAGGAGCACACCAGTTCCCCATAGGGACCGTCCAGTACTATGTACCCAGCCACCCCTCCAGACCAAATGGCACCCATGGAGGTGACATGGGTGCATGGGTATAAGAACCATGCATGTCAGACAACATCAGCCCCAGCACGGGCCCACACGCAGGCCAAATACAAACTGACCATATGACACACCCCCATATCCGCATCCGTCCCCATCACTGTGAACCCACTTGCAAACACCCCTGACCAACCATGTGCCTCAGCCCAATTGTCAGAGGTCCTACTCAGCACCAGATGGGGAAGGAAAACTGACCACATCTCCCATGTCCCCTACAGGCACACAAGCAACACCAGAGGCATATGAGGATGAAGAGGTGGCAGGACCATCTGTGAATGTGATGTCCTGGCACTGAGACACCACCAATACCACCACCACCACGCAGCAAAGGAGCAAACAGGCCACACAAAAGTGGATGTAATTCCATGACAAACAACATCACAGCAGGACCAGGCCCACCACACCTGCAGCTGTGGACATCACCATGGAGGACACCCCATCTAGTCCAGTGCCCTTGGAAGCACATGGAGACAACAGCTCATGTGGTAGTGCCACCAACCCCTGGGCGCAGTCTCCACCAGCAGCCCTCCACCACATCTGAGACCTCGCCAAATTGGCAAGAGCATGGACAGACCCCAGAAAGCCGACCACCCTGTTGGTGCATGCATACACCAGAGCCGGACACTGACACACAATCAGTAGGCTCACCTGTTGACAGCCCACACCGACAGTGCACCCCCTCAGCACCACAGCCTATGGCAACACTCAGCATGCTGATGCAAGGGTCGTAGGACATGGAACAAATACAGAGGGAGAAGAAGGCCATCGGACATGCCCACTCCAGACACTTGCAAGCAATACTCAAGAGTATCCAGGAAGCCACACACAGGACTGTGCGGGACAATGCAAGGACCCCTCAGGTGACAACTGCCAGTACGGTCGCGCTGATGGCATTTTGCCAAAGAGTTAGACAGATGACAAACAGCATCTCTGCTCTTGCAGAGACCATCCACCAAAGCAATGAGCTGGAACACCAGCAGCTCCTGGGGGCCAGCCCCATCCTTTCTAGGTGAAATAACACGAGCAGGGGATTCCTAGGAAAACATACCTAGGTGCCAGTCCCTGTGCCAGCTGTATTCCAGATCGCCGGCTGCTCGGGGTGGGGGGGGGGGGAGAGGCCACGGACATAGACAATGACGTGCCAACATTTGCCCGAAGTGGCCATTAAGTGGAGTTGGTGGTGGGCAGAGGGAGAGGAGATAGTGTGCTAGGGAGTTGGTGCTAGGCAGGGGGTGGAGGGATAGTTATTGCACAAAGTTACATAAAAATTGTTGAACGTCATTAATGCAAGGACATTCCTGATTGTGCTCATGTGCTGTTTATTCACAGTGCTGGAAGTGGGCTTGAGCCACTGTACTCTACTAGAAGATATTGCCTATTAGTGCCTGCTGGGACAGTCTCCCATCCCTTATGTCATCCCTGGGAGTGGCTGCTCTGGCTCCTGCCTCATGCTGTTCATCTGCATCTTCCTCTGGGTGTGGCATGTCCACATCTGGTGGTAGTGGCACATTCCCCCTCAGGCAGATATGTGCATTGCACAAACTAGCATGATTTTCCTACCTTTGTCAGGGGTGTACATTATGGCACCGCCAGTGTGATCTAGGCACAGGAACCGTGACTTGAGGCGTCCAAAGGTACATTTGTTGAACACATGGGTCTGACTGTGGGCATGGATGTTGGCGGTCTCGTGTGGTGTACGTGGGTCATGCACAGGGGTCATCAGCCAGGCCAGATGCGGATATCCAAGACACCTGCATGGGGTGGTGCACAGACATTAGTCACTTGTCTCATACATGGGGATGGTCTCACACAGTATCGGACAAAAAAGGTTGCAGTTACCCGTAGATAAACTGCACATCCTCCTATTATTGATTCCTATAAGTTCATATGTAGAGAACGTTGCCTAATCCCCTCCAAAAACAACAACCGTATTTGAAGAGTATATATTTAAGGTACAAGACAGCATGTCAGAACTCATTTGTTTAAAATGTATTTCATCATATTTTAATTGTGGAATTTTTTTTACAAAAAGAGCATATCAAAAAATATATTAATAACACATCTATAAACAAACCAATTGTTAGACAATACGCATTTTTATCACATCAACCGAAAAGAAGCTCACGTCTCACATATCATTCCTTACATACTCTTTCATCCCCATACATACAAACAACCACTCATACTTGTGCAAAGAACGCAATCCTGTTAGTTTTGTTCTGTGACTCAGAACATCCCATCCATTGGGTTCAACATTTTAATAATTCAAAGTACGCCGATTTGACATTATTTTGTTTATAAAAATGTATAAAACACTGGGTGAATGTTCCAAAATGATTATTTATGGACACATATTGATCCCCATATTTTATCTGTGTGAACCCAAGTTAGAGCCAGCTCTGGGAAGAGAAGGCTCTATGGTGTTGTCTATCGGGGCATTGGTCACTGTGTACATGCATGTGTACTTCCAGCCCATGCTATGTTCATGTGAGATGTCTGTGCAGCCTTTGTCAATGGTGACATGCATTCCTTTTCGTGCACATGCAACTTGTGGCGTTGCTCCGTTGGATCAGTGGTGTGTCTTGTGGCTGTGTGCTGCTCTCGTGCATGGGGCATGCTGAGTTGGCTCCTGTCCCACCCTACTCTTCTAGGGGCAGTGGGTCAACATTCCCAGGTGTCTGCACATGGGAACATGGCTGTAGCACTGGCTGGTCTGATGTTGGGTGCTGCAGTGTGGCTCATCTCTGTGCCTCATTCCTGATGCATTGTGGTACATGTGGTCATGTGTGTTGTTGTAGTTGCTGTGGTATGTGTACATCAGTGTGGGTGTCCAGGTGTGTCCAACATGTGAATGCTACCTTGCATATCCCCTGTCATTGGTGCAGGTGCTGACCGGGTGCTGCTACTGCATCCACTTGCCCTGCCATGCTTCTTGTCAGTGTTAACATCCCCCCCAATAGTTTGCTCAGGTATATGTGGCAAGAATTGTACTCACCCACTAGCCATGTCCTTTGTCCTCTGTGCCTCTCTGTGAATCCTGGCAGTGTGCTCTTCTGTAGGATCATGAATTAATGGGTGGAACCTGGGTAGTGGGCAGAGCAATGGGTGATGATGAGGCCAGGGTCACACATCACCTGCACATTGAGGGAGTGGTAGTGCTTCCAGTTCCTGTATACAGCCTTGTGGGCCTGGAGTGCGACCAACGCCACATGGGTGCAGTCAACAGCTGCAACGACATTCGGCAGTTGGGTGGTGGCATAGAACCTTGCCTTCATGAAGTTGACTTCGGCCAGGGTGGTGGGAAGTGCAATATGGTGGTTCACATGCCGCAGGAGGGCATCCAGCACTTGGAACGGGACTGAACAGAATGAGGGGTGTGCCATGCTGTGCATCATGGCCATATGGTGCTGGAAGGTGCCTGTCCCCAGGAACTGTAGGACTGTCAGTAGCTTTGCCATTTGGGGCACCGCTGTCCGGATGTTTATCCTGCTCCCTATGTCTTCCTGGTTTGTGGCCAGCAGCTCAGTGATGGTCTCCCTGTTGAGGCAGTACAGGGTAGCCAACTGGGTGTCGCTGAGGGCCCAGGGTGATGGCCTTACCCTGGGGAATGGTGCTCACCTTCCTTAGGCAGTTTTCCTCCTCCTCCTTCTCCTGCCCCTCCCCTACTCCCTGTGCCCTGGCCTGGTTGTCCTGCCTCTCAAGATCCAAGCGCAGCATGAGCTGCTGCCTGCTCCAGCTCACAGCAAATAATGGCAGCATGGTGTTGGAAACGGTGTGTGTATGGGTGTGCCTTATTTTGCCCTCTGGTGTGCATTGCGTGCACCTGTGGCTTCATTTCTGACACCTGTGTTCATTTACCTCCAGCTAGAGACTGTAGGTAATTCTCAGCTGCATAAGTGCCGGTTTTCAGCGCTGATACGGCCGTACATGGACTTGGGATTCGGCTGTAATTGTGCTTTGTGTTGTTGGAGCTATTAGCGCCGGCTGTAAACACGCAGGCTGTGATAGTGTGGCTGCAATAGGGCCGGTTACTTTTGTGTCCTGCGGTATTCACGCTGACTCTGTAATCCGGCAGAGCGGTATTGGCAGCACTAATTCCGTTACCGCCAATTTTAACGGCTACCGCCCAACTCCTGATGAGGCCCTCAATCTTGATATTGCAGTCAAATAAGTGCTGGACTGTTGGGGGTCTCAGGATGCCCCCATGCGTGCCCGTGAGCCCCTCCACCCACAGACCTCACGCAGGACACGTCCGTGTGTTTCGGGCTCCCCGGTCGCTCTAACGCGGCCGGGCACGCCCCGTTTATTTAAGCCGCACGCGGCGACGTGCAACGTCACGCCGCCGCGTGCGCATACCCTCATGGGGCAACGGCACACTCCTCCTTTTTCCGGGAGGAACAACAATAACACACACTTCTAGATATTGCACTGCACACAAAACAATAATTGAAAACTCAGAGCCCATGCCCCTTTAATGTCAGCCACCCGAGTCCCCTCACTCCGGAACACACTCAATCGGTCCCAGCACATAGTCCCCGAGGTAGGCAGGTTTCCCTCGCCCAGCCCTCTAGGGGTACCTCCCGCCAACCTTCACCGCGGGGTGTCTTCATCCGGGAGGTCCGTCTCATCCGGGTCCGGCGGGAGTTCGGCTCGAGAGTCACCCAGCTTCTTAAAGAAACTCACATTCCGAGTGACGGCCGATTTCCCATCCGAGGCCGTCACCATTGACCCTTTTACTGCAACCACATCCAGTGGCTCTGGTTCATACGGGAGCGAGAGCTTGCCACGAGGATGCCGGTTCCGGATGAAGCGCCCGCAGTATGTCACCATACCCAGGAAGCTTTTCACGTCCGATGCCGACTCAGGCGGTCGCGCTGTCTTGATGTCACGGACCTTCTTCGGGTCCGGCGATACACCACCCTCCTTGAATATGAACCCAAAGAACTCAATGGTCGGGCGGAGGAACTCGCACTTGTCTTTGTGGAGGGTGAGCCCCAGCGACTGCAGCCTCTCGAGGGTCTTTGCAAGACGTTTCAGATGGTCCAGCTCAGTCTTGGCAAAGACCAGAATATCGTCACTAATGTTGAGAACGCCCTCCAGATCTGCGAGGGCGCCTCGAATTATGTTTTGAAACACTTCGGCTGCTGATGATACTCCGAAGCTCAGCCGCTTTTATCGATAGAGCCCCCTGTGAGTAGTGAAGGTCGTGATGTAGCGGGACTCTGGGTGGAGGAAAACTTGATGGTATCCGGCTCGTAGGTCCAACTTGGAGAAGAACCTGGCCCCCTGCACTTCTGCAATTATGTCATCGATGGTCGGGGTCAAGTGCCGTTCTCTCCTGATGGCCTTGTTGGGCAACCTCATGTCCACACAGATCCGGACAGAGTCCGGCTGTTTCGGTTTCCTCGCCACTACTATGGGGGACACCCAGGGTGTCAGGCCCTCCACCTTCTCGATTATGTCCAGGTTCACCAGGTTGTCTAGTTCCTTGTCAACCTGGTCCCTCAGATGAAAAGGGATCCTCCTATGTTTCAGAGCCACCGGCTGCACCGACTCATCAATGTGGAGCCTCACCGGGTCACCATTCATTCTCCCAATCCCTTTAAAGATGGCAGCATACTTGTCCAGCAGGTCGTTTATGTCCTCTAGGTAGACTGAGTATGCGAAACCCACGATGCCAAGAGCCTCCGCTGCCGCACAACTCAACAGGGTGTTGCTGCTCACTGGAGTCACGTAGAAGCGGGCCTTGATCATGGACCCGTCATGCTCCACCTTTGCAACGAACGCACCGTCCAGTGGCAAGGGCTCCCGCCCCCCAAATGCAAAGATGCGGGCTCTCGGCGTCGCCAGACTCGGTGGTGGTTTGAGCGCGGCATAATATCCTCTCGCCATTACATTGACTGATGCCCCAGTGTCGACCAGTACCGGGACAGGCGAGCAGTTCACCTCCACGACGCATCTCGGCTGTCTCCTGCTCCTCCCTTTTAGGACTTCCACGCTGGAGATGAAGAAAATGTTTTCCTCGTCCTCCTCCTCAGCTTCCTCCGCCGGCGCATCCTCTTCCACCTGTGCCACCTGAGCTACATTGGGCGGGCGATTCTGGCGAGGAGTCCACAGTCGAGGTTGCCCTCTCGGAATCAGTACAGGTAGGGTCGCCCTGCACAACCTCGAGAAATGGTCGGGTATCCCGCAGCGTCCACAGATCTTCCCCATTGCCACACACTCAGATGAGTGGGGGAGGTCATAGCCACACTTTTGGCATGATTCCATGGGTTTTCCTGCTCTGTCTCTGGGAGCACCACCGGGCCTTCGCACCCCTCTGCCGCCCCGCCAGACGGTGCACACCTCTTCCGGCCGCGCGGCGCGGGATCCTGCTTCCATTTTGTTGGCACGGGCCTCGGCCACCTCATGACACCGCCCCAGCTCCAGGATGCGGGGTAAGGTGAGGCCGGGCTCTCTCAGGACCTGCCGCCTCAGTTTGCCCGATGAACAAGCCTGGATTAGCATGGTCCGTATCATGTCCTCCGCATCCCCCCACGCACACCCTTGGGAGAGGCGGCGCAGGCGACCATAGAAGGTGTCGAGAGTCTCACCCTCCTTTTGCCTGGCCGACAGCATGACAAATCTCTCGTAATCCACGTTGGCAAGGGGAATGAAGTGTGCGAGGAGAGCGGCTTTGGCTTGGTCGTAGGAGTTGTCCACCGGAGTCAGTGATTCAAATATCTCTTGGACGGCGACTCCGGCTGAATATAACATAGTAGCCACCATACTATCATTGTCCGTCACCTGGGCGGCCCGGAAATACATGTCCAGACGTCCGATCCATCTTCTCCACCGTTGGCCCAGACTGGATGGGGGACCTGCAGTGTCAAATTCTGGAATGGGCTGCAGGGCCGCTTGCGCCCTGGCCTGGGCCATGGCCAGAGGGGGTTGTTGAGCGGCACCTACCGTGGGGGGATTCTGCCGAAATAGATCTGCCAAGCCTTCGTCCTGTGAATCCTCCGAGATCGTGGCAGCCGCACCCTCCAGGGCGCCGATATCACTCATAGGCCCAAGCGCACAGGCACCCTCGTTCCAGTCCTGAGGGCCGCAACTTGGACCTCTCCCCACACTGCCACCACCCTCGTGATGATGAAGGGGTTAAAGAAGCTTTCTCGAGCCGGAGGTTTCAAAAATTGAGCTTGAAAGTTGGAGTGGGCTGAGAAGGCCCAGCCACCTCAGTCCGTCTCCCAGCTACTACACGACGTCAGAGACCCAAAATTGGCCAAAACATCAAAACCCAGGCATGGGCCTGCAGGTTAGGCTGCCCGCAGTCAGCATATCTAAAAATTTGGCTCGGATCACCTTCCGACTCCAAACCGGAGCTCCTGGAAGTTCCGCAACCACGTGTGCAAAATGGCCGCCAGCCGCGTGTATGGTCCGTGGCCACGGCGTAAGACGAAACATCCACGGATGTTCCGACGTATGGAAAAAAAAATTCTCCCGGATAACTCTCACCGCCGGGCCCGGGCATCCAGAACACTCGTCGCCACTGTTGGGGGTCTCAGGATGCCCCCATGCGTGCCCGTGAGCCCCTCCACCCACAGACCTCACGCAGGACACGTCCGTGTGTTTCGGGCTCCCCGGTCGCTCTAACGCGGCCGGGCACACCCCGTTTATTTAAGCCGCACGCGGCGACGTGCAACGTCACGCCGCCGCGTGCGCATACCCTCACGGGGCAACGCCACATGGACCAAGTCAGCTTAACAAAGACCTCTGATCTTCCTCTCCCACTGTCTTCCCTGACAAGAAAAGGGAGGATAAAGACAGCTGAATTTGACATTGGCTCAATACAGCAGAGACAAACAACCTCTGTTCGGATTCGCTCTCATTGGTGGGTGATGTTGGTCGCGAGATATCTGATGAATGTTGGTTTCCAGTCATTTTCAGGTGATAATGACAATATGAAAATGTATTCAAGTAATCAGGCTGTTACTTAGGAATGCCTCAAGACTAATGAGGGACTGTAATTGTGTGCGTACTACTAAGTGTTTCTAGACCCTCCATATCTGTGTCACTGCGAACAATGGTAGTTATAAACACTAAAAAATGACATGATTTAACATTGCGACTTTTGACACCGAACCGAATATTGTAGACCTGGCAACCAAGTCTAAAAGCACTCTTTTCACGCACTCTAGGTTTGATTCTCTAGAGGCCCATACTTACATCATCTCATTTCCCAGTAAATTGATCCTCTGGAGATATTTGAACATTTAATTCAAACTGGTTAGTAGTCATGAGGCCATTGGGGCCAGATTCAACATACCCCGACTGGAACACACATGTAGACTATGCAGTGATACTGTTTTAGAAAATGTAAAGCAACTTATGGTTCAATGTGACAGCCTGGCGGTTTTACTCAGGAACACTTTACTTGCCTACGGTTATTTTAATTCAAACAATCAATCATTAAGTGATATTTGGGAATGCTACATGCAGGCATGGACAACAACTCGGGGCCAGATTCATGGAATTTTTTGCACGGTTCAAAGTGACTTTGCACTGCTGAAAAGTGACTTTGCAATGCCGACACAATCCCTGATTCATGAACATGTGCAAAGGGTATTTTTACAATGCAAAGTCAGTGCAAAGCCAGTACACAGGCCTGGACTGGCCCACCGGGACACCGGGAGTTTCCCCGGTAGGCCTCGAGGTGTAGGGCCTCTTTTCTTGGTGGAGGGATACATAATCAAAGGGAAATCATGACATAATCCCATGCATCCAGCCAGGCTGGGCTGGGTGGAGTTTGCGCGGCGTGCTGCCTGGATGACCTTTCTGCCCGTGGCTTGTGCGTCTGCAAATTATGGGAGTCCTCGGCCAGGCACATCACTGAAACTGCACGTTCCTAGTGTGCTGCTCGCATGCGCATGTGCGGCCCAACGCATGCCAGTTACAGTTTTGGTGACTCGACGATGAGGCAGGCTGTGGGCCTGCACCATCTGCATTGACTGTTTGGCACTGGCTCAGGGCAGCAGGTCTCGTTCCTTTCACAGAAAGGTAAGGCGGCATGAGTACCAACTTAAGTCTATCACAGCGCTGCAAAAGGCTGTTTATGAGAGCGACTGCAGGCACGTAATGAGAAATTCGTCCTTGTTCCTTTCCATCCCGACAGTATATAAATGTGACTGGCATTGGGGTCTGAAATGGTTCATAATCATAAGGTCAAATGAGGAGTTAGGCGCCGCTGCACTGGGAAGCGCTATAAGTATGTGCGTATGTAGCATACGTTAGTGTAGCGCAAACCTAGCTAGAAAACAGAAGAGCGATACAGAGGGGCGAACTCTAATAAGGGGGTAGTAACGTGCTTGGCACTGAGATTTGGATGAACATTGTGGGCACTGCAGGAAACATAACGTGCACACTGCACGTGCATGCGGAGGACGACTTCCGATGCATTGATATGGGATTTGATTTAAACACGGAAACATGGTTCGTACTATGGATCTCTCTTGTTGTTCCCCTCCCAACTTTGCTTTTTAAAAGTTTCCAGAAAAAGCACATCTCTGTGAAATAATTTGCCACTGCAATGCGTACATGTTATTGATTTAAGCACATTTATGGCACGATGATGCATTAGCCATCGGCAGGTGCGATTGCACGGGGGACGAGGAAGAATAAATCAAGATTAGCTGTTGTCAACTGTCACCTCTACACTGGCTCACATGGGCTTTCTTTCGGATTCTTAGTGTGCGGTTGAAGGTCCTTGTGCAGTGACTTGGTATCTACGTATTGGGCATAACCACAGCAATATGCAGAAAGCTTCACAAGGTTTGAAATTTGTCGGCCCGGAAATTGGTTTTGGCCAGTGGTCAGTGGCCAGTGGTCGAAGTGCATGAAAAGAAGTAGTGGAACTATGTTCCCTACTGGCCTGCACCACTCGACACGAACCCCATCTCCATGGCCCCTCCTACTCACAATACAAACCCCCAAACAAAAGTGCCCGCTGTTTAAGGAATGTTCAGTACAGTGCACTGAAGTGCATATTTCAACTGTTTCCTACACTTTTATTTTAAAATGAAACTTCCAGAACGGTTTCTTTCTAAAATAAAAGTATAAGAACAGGAAAACTTAATTTAAAAAAGTAGAGGAGCACTGCTCCCAACGGCTCCCGCTCACTTCGACCACTGGAATTGGCTAAAGTGCCACATAGAAGCTGAAACTATTGCATTAGAGTATAGCTAGGAAGAAATAGCACGAGGTGGGACACAAAGCTTGTAGGTGTTTAGTTATTTATTTAGCTATTGACTGTACATGGCTATGATAAGCCCTACGGCCATTTCCACCTGCTTTCAGCCCCTCTCCAACCAAAACACATCCTCCTGTGATCTCTTTGAGCTAGTTTTATCAAGCCTTACCATCAAACTGTGTGCTCAAAGTGCCTGCCAGTGTTTTCGCAAAGCAGTCTTCTGAGAGTTAATGACTTAATTGGAACTGCAAAAGCACTACCGGTGTAATAAAAATGTCAACCAGGTCTGCCTTCAGCCACTCGATTTATAAGCACTATACATGTCCTTCACTGAAGTCCTGTTCAAAACAAGCATTGACAAAGCCAACTGTTTAAGCTTGTGCATCAATATTAGGCATTCACCAGGCACTGCTGTTATATGCCCAGGTACACTCACCACTTTCCACCTGCTACAATCCAGTTAGTACGACTACAGCAGTGCCTGACAAATTCCTCTCCCACCATGCCTACACAAAAGCCAACACTGTTGGCATTGCCAGTGCTCATTTAATAGTGCCTTTTATCTGTATCCCCTTCCTAGCATGAGAATAGGATGAAATGGATTAGGGATGCATGTTGTCTGGGTACCTTTAAACTAGATGAATTAATTTTTCTCATCTGCAAAATGTGGAATGTCCCTGGTCCCTCTATCATCTACTTTGAAAGATCATGAATTTATTTAAGACATGACTTTTCAATCCATATATGTTTAAAACATGCTTCAAATGCACTCATTTCGACTAATTCTAGTCAACATTTTCTTGGGGGAAACTCAAATCCCCTCATAGAAGGAGGGTTGAGCTCCCGTCATGTGCACGCTCGTTCAGTGAACTATGGGGCCACTTTGAAAAATATTCCAGGGCCACTTTTGGTTCCCAGTCCGGCTCTGCCAGTACAAAGTCGTTTTTGCGTACAAAATGACTGCACTGACGTTTCACTGAAAAAATACGCTTTACACAGTTCCATGAATCAGGGTTTCTGTCAACAGTGCAAAGTCGCTTTTCAGAAGTGCAAAGTCACTTTGAACCATGCAAAGAATTCCATGAATTGGACCCTTGCATCATTTCAGTAAAGTTTAGGCAACAATTGAAAATATACTAGATGCGCTCACTAAAGTCAACTGAATGTAGTTGATGATACTGCTATGTTAGGAATTCTCTGTATGTCTTTTTATATGTTACATTTATTTCTTCCTTCTGGACATTTTTGACTGTAGTCATTTGAATTATTTTATCGATGATAAAAAAAGTCTTATTGACTACATTATCAATACAAAAACAAATGATGGCATCAAACAAGTTATTGAGATATTCAGTATCCAAAAAGTTGGTTTTTATAAACCACCATATAAAGGATGGCATACTAAATACATTTGAAAAATAAATGTAAATAATAAATAACAGTAATTTAAAAGAGGCTTTAGATTATTAAAAAAAAGGCAGCATTTACACATTCCATATGACTGCATTAAACAGCCACACACCAAGCAGACATTAATAAGACGCCTATGAACATCAGAACAAGAAACCACTAGTGTACCAGAACAAGACATATCCTCAGACACCCCAACCCAAGCTTCCAGCAGCAGCCGAGTGTGATTTTGTTTTTAGCTGAGCAGCGGGGCAAGAGGTGCATAAACTGGAAACTTCCAACAAAACAAGTGAACTCGTCCGAATCAGTCACTTTCTCTGCACATTCAGACAAAGTGAGAAGAGAGAGAGCCAAGACATTACACCACATATCAAATCTCAGAAGAAGAGGAATAGGGCATCACCACCCACTCCAGCCTCCTTGATACATTCGCTACAAACCAGCACATCTTTTTCTCCCAGATGGTATGACATTCTCCTCCAATCTGCTCTGAACTCTGTCAGTCCAACCTCCATCGCTCTCCTCTGCCTGTCCTGCCAAATATCTTCTCTCTTGCAAAACACTTCCAAACACCTTTCAGCCCCTTCTTAAATGCCCCACACTTCCAAACTCTACTCATTGTTTTTATAGGGTGATCTTCAATCCGTGGGTGGTGCATTAGGACACTGATTGCACCTGGGCTGAGTGGGCTAAGCAGTACTGTGTTTGAGTAATGATCATGAAGTTAGGTGGGTTACACGGGGCGAGCATAAGCTTACATTAAGGTGTTCATCATCTAGGAGTTTAGAGTTGCCATGGGCATCTGCGAGGCGCCCTTCCCCCGTTTGAACCTCTGTTTCCATTGCCTTCTAAGCATGCAAATTATAAGTTGGAAAACCCATTAGTAAGCTTGTGAAGCTGTCTGGTATATATGGAACTCCTTAGGTGCCAGAAAGTTGCAATTTTGTTACTTCTGCGACATTCACTGAAGTGGGAGAAAGGAACTTGTTTACTTTCCTTCTTTTGCATATAACAGGGATCAGTTACACTTTGTCTGCAAGCAAACTTGTAGCTCTGTTGCTTCCCTGGATTGTGTAAGTATGATTGACAGTAGAAAATTATGGATGTCTGTGATTTCACCAAATCCACTTCACCTAAAGGAGAAATTTCAAATTTGTGTCTTCAATGTTTTAATTATGCGGGGGAGACCTCCCCCACTTCCCCCTACCTTATCCTATCCCTTTACCCACCCATCTATGTTTTAAAATGTACCTAACCAATTCACAGAAACAAAAATCAAAGATTTATGAGTAGTTGAAATTGGATTCAGTGAAATCTATGGTATGTGAAAATTATTCCCTCACTGTGACTGTGCTAAAGGGATAAATGCCTTTCTTTGCTCGTGAGGGACTGTGAAATGTAGCAACATTGCTTAATTAAAGGGGATGGCTGTATTTCTTATGCCTGGTGTTTGGGTCTTGCTATACAGTGGGAAAGGCTCTCTAAGCAGATCAACCATCCAGAAAGAGGTATCTTTAAGGGTCTGTGACTCTCCTTTTTGTCCCTGGTGGCCAATTATGTCTTCAGTGGTTGTGGGGATGTGAGTACTCCTGCAGCTGCCCCTTCCTAGGTTTGTAGACTCGTTTGGTGGGTTCTGTGGATCCCCATATACATCATCTGGGTCCTGTATCTGACCTAGGTCCATTGACCACCCCACTCTTGGTCCCCAAGGTTAGGCAGGGGACTTTGTCTCACTACCTATGCATCCTGCAGCTGCAGTATCCAATTGTTATCCCTCAACTAAAACTGCATACAGGCTAATAAATGCATGCTACATATTCCTCTCTACAAGGCGGTTATATCAAGCATAAAACCATGGGCAAAATCCTGCTTATTGATTGTCAGGTTTCCTCAATATGGTATGACTACTTTAAATTTTATAACATTCTGAGACCTAAATAATCAACACATTGCACCTCGCACAAAGGTTCTTTACTCAGCATACACTTTCTCTACAGAGTTTATGGTATTCCAAGTACCAAACCTTTGGTTTTGCAGCATTTAGCCTTTGGTATTATTTCTTAACAAACAGCTCAAATGCCACTGTTAATCTGTGAGGGAATTTCTCTGTCTGAATCAAAACCATTGTGTTTTCAGTGAATGGGTGTATTGGCATCCAACTTCCACAAACATGTTGGATTTCTGAGTCAAACTTTTGTAAATAGGGTACAAAAAAGAGAAGAAGGGTTGGGGTTGACTGTCATGCAAGGCGTCTTGCTGGCGAGGCGTCTTGCTGACGCTGTGTTTCTGCTTTTTGAATCTGTTCTTGGAATGACGAAGCCAGACTGCTGTAATGGTAGCTCCAGGCATATGTGTGGGGCAGGAAACCAACCCAACACTTTCCTAATTAACTGGGAAGCCCTGAATCAGCCCCCCACACCACAGGACGGCCTTCCTTGATTTACGTGATGTGGAGACAGTGCAAACACTGACAGGCCACTCAGGATAGCAAAAGTCCAAGATGAAATGACTGAGGTGAGGTACGAGGTGGGCCCAGTTTGAGAGACACATTTTGCAGGAAGATCAGGTTGGCTGCTAGAAGAGGCTCCCAGGCACTTAAAGGCAGGCAGGCTGAGATAACACAATTACACAAGCAGACCTACAGAAACGGGGAAAAAGGGGGACAGGTAGGGGGCAAAGTCACCAAGTGCAGGTAAAGGACTAAACACAAAGAACACCAGGACTCACAGGGAAATAACTGAGAAGGTTCCAAAGGCAACTAGGAACAGAAATAGGACACAGGCACAGGGGGAAGGCAAGATCCTCCAAGAGAAACTAAAAATGTAGCAAGGACGGACAAGGTGACAAGAAGGAAGTACAGGGACCAGACTAGAACAAGCCAGAGCTGGGGGCGAGGACACAGGCAGGAACAAAACTGCATTGCGATGCAATGGCCAGCGTCTCCAAGTATCTTAAGTAAGGGGCTGGATGAACGAGAGGGCTGGACTGCAAGCTTTTGGTTGCAGCGGCAACCCAAAGCTCCATGTACATGGCAAATGTGCGTATTGCCGAACACAGCCGCCCGTTTATGTGCAGTCCATGCGCAATATCTGCACCCACAGTTGCCCTTGATGGAACCGGGCGGAACCAAAGCCATCATGGGTAAAGCCACCAATAGAGCACCCACATGCCCGTCAAGCAATGATAGGTAAGTGGCATGACATTGACTACTATTTTTATCGACAACATAGTGCAATCACCATAGACATGGGGAGGCAGGTGACATACTAGTCAGTGTTCATCTCTTGAAACAAGTGGATGAGACACACTATCGACTAACACCTGCTAAGAGGAGCAGGAGGAACCAGGAAACTGTGAGAGGATAGTGAAAAAGATGCATACTCATCTAATTTTATTTTGCGGGAGAAGCAGACACTCATGGAGGAGTGTGACACAATAGTTTGTGCCCGTCTCTTGAAGTGTGTGAATAAGATACATGCTATCAGGTAGCACAAGGGACAAGTGGGTGGGTAGCTGAGAAAGTCTGAGGGAAGATGTCTAGAACCTGACTTTGCTCAGAGAGATCAGACGATTTTCGGGGAGGTCAGTGACAAACTAGTCAGTCTCCATCTCTTGAAGCAATTGGGTGGCACCTGGGGGAATAAAAAGGAGGAGCTGTGAGGGCAGCTTTTGGGACAGTCAAGCATGCCTGATTTTGCTGATAGAGAGCTGCAGAGATTCAGGTGATGGGTGATACACCAGTCTATGTCCATCACTTAAAGGTTTTACAGCATCAGTCAAACTGTACTGAAGGCCCAGGCTTTACATTAAGGGATCAGTTTCAGGATTATTGTAAGCATTAATAGTTAACATACATTTGTATTTGTTTGAGGAACGAACATAGATTTTGTTTGTAGCCCTTCTTATATTTTGTGTAGGCTTCCACAGCTATTTATTAAAAAAGATAAGCCCGGTATTTTTTATTATCCTGAATTCAATTCTAAACACAAAAAAATGAAAAATGATTCCAGACAGTTTTCAAATTATGGTTTTTATTCATGCACGGTTCTTTTGAATTTTCTATATGTATGCATAACTATGTTATTCGTGTATTTATTGGTTATTTATAAGGTGCCTATAGAACAAGTGGTGTTTCAAGGTGCCACAAAACAAAGGGAGGGGGCAAGGGAGAACGGTACAATAATGGTCTTACTAGGTCTTGTGACAATCGGATCATGCATGTCCAGAACAAGAAGTGCGAGGGAAAAGGGGAGCAGGAGAGAAGCGTAGCTCGGTCACCAATTAATTGCTAAGGCGGCAAGGAAAGGAAAAGAGTGAAGGGCAGTTATTAAGGAGAAGCCAAAGGGCAAGTGCAATCGAAAAGCAGGTAAGCAAAGGGAAGGGGAAGGAAGGAGTTAAGGGGGAGGTTAGATGGAACGTTCCATGGAAAAAGGAAGTAATCCGAAGTAGGTGGGGGACTGGGCAGAAGAGGGACTGGAACCATGTAATACTCAGAGGGGAAACAAGAGTCCAGTCATAGAGGTGGAGGAAAGGGGTAGCAGGAAAAGGGGAGAATGAAGGAGGAGGATAAAAGGGAGGTCTTTAGGTGCTTCCGGCACTTAAGGAGATCCGGCTCAAGCCTGAGAGAAGCAGGGAGGCCATTCTAGAGTGGGGGTCCTGTAGAGGAGAGACATATGCCCCTGACTCTGTTTAGAGAAGCGACAGACTCGTGGAGAGTTGGAGCTAGCAAACCCAGGGGTTCTAGTAAGGAGGGCTTTAGGGAGTGAGAGATGGATGTAGCGGGGTCACAGACCCCTTAAAGTCTAGTGGATGATGCAGAGGGTCTTAAATTTGATCGTAGCATTAACTGGGAGCATGTAGAGAGAAATGAGCGCTGGAGAGATTCGTCCCTGGGCTTCAGGACAAGCATAAGTCTTACAGTCCTATTCTGGATAAATTGAAGGGGACTAAGGAAGGCAGAAGGAAGATTAAGGAAGAGGCTGAGTCAAGCCTAGAGAGGACCAGAGCTCTGGAGACATTGATTTTCTGGGGGTAAGGTAAGGAAAGGGAGAATACCTCTGAGGAAGTGTAGTTGATAGTGGGACTTCTTGGAGAGGTTGGCAATGTGAGGAGAAAAGTAGAGAGAGGAGTCAAAGATGACACCAAGATATTTTGCCTCATAGGAAGGTAAAGGGAGGGGACCCATAGAGGGCAACCAGAGGTAGGGAAGAAGGGAGCATGGGTCTGAACAGAAAAGATCCCAGTCTTACTGGCATTAAGGCAGAGATTGCTGGTAGCACATCAGGACTGAATGGCAGTCAGACAGTCAGGGATGAGAGAGGAGGAGGATGGAGAGGGAAGCTTCTAGGAGAGCTGAGTGTTGTCTGCAAAGAACTGGAAGTAAGGGGAGCAAGAAGAGATAAGTTGGGCCAGAGGGGCAAGGTAGATATTGAAAAGCCACATCAAGAGGATAGAGCCTTGAGCTATGCCACAGGTAGAGGGTGTGATAAGGGAGAGAAAAGGTCCCAGTTGAACCTGGAATCGTCTGTTGGAGTGGAAGGAGATCAACCAGTCCAGGCCCAGACCTGTGATGCCAAGGATGTCACAGAGCCGATTTATCAAGTTGGCATGATTGACCATATCAAAGCCGGAGGAAAGATAAAGGAGGATAAGAACGGAAGGAGAGTTAGAGTCAAGATTAGAGAGAAGGTCATCATAGGTGTTCAGTAGAGCCATTTCCATGCCTCTGGTAACTCTGAAGCCAGACTGATGGTCATGAAGGCAGCCGACAGAATTGGACTGTTGAGTCAGTTGAGAAATGGCAAGCTTCTTGAGGAGTTTGCCCAGAGAGGGGGTAATAGAGATAGGATGATAGTTACCAGGACAGGAATGATCAGATGAGGGATTGTTAAGGAGGGGGTGCCCAAAGGAGTGGTTGAGGGGTTTAGGGAAGGAATCTGTGGCAAAGGAATGGTTACAGAAATCTTCCAGCGAAGGTGCAAGGGAGGCAATATTGTCCTTGATAGTTCTATAGAAGCAGGAGGGCACCTGTTTGGAGGAGACTTTCATAGAGAGGACTAGTCTAGAGACCTCATCGTGTGCTATTGCAGACAAGGAGCAGAGAGGAAGGGAATGGTGGAGTGGAATGAAGGCATGCATGGTAGCTGGGGGGAGGAGAGTGAGGGCAGAATGTCCTGAGTTTTGGAAAGGAAATGGGAGGCCAGAGAGGTGCAGGGGGCCAGGGATTGAAGGGAAGAAGTAGAGACTGCAGAACGATTGGTGATTTCCTTGCAGATTTTGAACAGTTCACTAGAACTGTTAGAGGCCCCAGACGTGCAGGCTTGGATTTGAGCCCTCTTCTTAGAGCGAATGCAAAATCTGTATTGCCTTTGGAGCAGCTAACAGGCCAGTTTATCAGAGAATGCATCTGACGCCCGCAACTTCCTCTCAGCCACTCTGCATTTACATTTCAGAGAGGCTAGATCAGAGTCGTACCAAATGTTACCTTCGGAGGCAGGCTTCATTCGGATCCTCATGACAAGGGCAAGAATATCAAGGGTGTTAGTAATAGAAAGAGGAAGGTTAGCAAGGACAGAGTCAGTGTGGGCATCCGTAAGAGGAGAGGGAGTGGGAATAAAGGTGGTAGAAAAGGCAGCCACTGGCATTCACTTCATCGGTCGAATGACGGAGAAGGAGATAGGCAGTGATGCCAAGGGGAAAGTAGAGGGAGCTAAGAGGTCAAGATGAGAAGAAAGGAGGAAGTGGTGAGAGGGTTGTAGATAGGAATGCCAGAAGAGATGGGCACATCAAGGGTATGTCCGGCAGTATGAGTTGGGCCTCAGGGATGGATGGTTAGGGAATCAGCATTGCAGAGGTGGGGAAATCGACTGCCTGCAACCTCAGAAGAGATGAATATTGAGATCACCAAGCAGGAGAGGTTTGGAGGTAGAGGCAATAAGGGAAGAGGTGAGGTCAGACCACTCTGAAAGGAAAAGGGTGGCTGGGCCAGGGGTCTTGTAGATGGTGAAAATAGTCAAAGAGAGGGTTGGAGAGATGCAAAGTCTGCAGATGAGGCTCTCAAAGGAGGTGTAGGACTGAGTGGGAATGATAGAGGCAGGGATCCAATCAAGGAAGATCAAGGGCACTCCACCTCCAAACCGGTTAGGCCTGGGCTTGGAAAGGATCTTGTAGCCCTCAGGAAGGAGTGTGTCAAAAGCAGTGACAAAGCTGACAGTGAACCACATTTTGGTGAGGGCGAGAAAATTGAGGTCACAGTCTTCAAGGAGGAGACAGATGTCAGAAGCATGTTTGACTGCAGAGCGAGAGTTGAGGGTTATGAGGTGGACCTGGTTACTACCTTTGAAAGTCTTCCGAGGGGAGTTACAGGGATCTGATACACCCATCAGAGGTAAAGAAGGGGAAGGGGGTTGGAAGCAGAAGGAGTGATGGGAGAATGGAGGCAATTGAGGAGAGACAGAAGACGCCCATCAAGAAGTAGAAGGTTGCACTGAGAGCCCTGGGCCATGACATTTCCATTGAGATAGACATTAATGATGTACCTAGAGGATGAGAAGCCCACCACAAGAACTTCCAATCTGGTGCCTCCATTAATGGGAGACAAAGAGAAAGGAGAGAGGACAGAGACCATATGCAGAGTCCATAAATCCGGGGAAGGAGCGACAAAGATGATGTCAGCAACAGCCTGCCTGGAAAAAGCGTCGACATAGGTGTCAGCGATGGGCAAACCTTGGTTGGAGACTAGGAGATTCTTTTTGAACTTTTTCCTTCCAGGCTTTGAGAGGGAGAAGGGAAAGGAGATAGAGTAGCAATTAGAGTAGATAGGTGAGATGGAGAGAACCATGAGTGGGAGGAGAGAGCAGTGCTTGCAAAGGAGAGAGGGAAGGGGAGCTGCATGCTGAACAGGCATGATAAACTCACCAGGTGGCCTTTTAGTAGACAGATGAGGCAAGAAAGGAGCAGAAACAGTGACTTTATTGACTCTTCACGGCTGCCCTGATGGTCAGCCCTCTGTTCACACAAGGCAGGATCACAGATGCAGCAGGTGAGGACAAAAAGGAACAACAGTGAGGCTTTGCACCAAACACAGGACATGGACTGTGGCCCAGGTGTGGCAGACCGACGAGGCCCAGGAGTGGCAGACCAATGATTTAAATAAAAATGCGCAAGAAGATAGGTCAACTCCAGGTCACTCACCAGGGGGCTCCCCAGCCAGGCCCGGTGCACTCCACAGCAAGGCTGCAGAGCAAGATATTTAGTATATGGAGTATGCTTGCTCTGCGCACCACTCACTCCGGGGCCAGGAGGCTACATGCATTCTGCCAATGCCCAGGGCCACCACCCACCTCAGTAGCTTCAAGGTATCAGCCGTTTCACTCACTGGATCCAGCAATCAGATCTACGTGCTGGCATTGGCAGAGTGGGAAACCACATACCATGCTTAAAGTTGCATGCTCGCTCAAGGACGTTATACTTTCCAGGAAGAAAATAGACTGCAGTCTTCACCCCACCCAGAGTCTGGTCTGCCTCAAGGGTCAATGAGATGCCAGAGGCTGACCACTGCTGCTTCTCAAACGATCTCTAACGGAGCTTTGGATAGAGCATACACACTGAGGCTCAGGTCACACAAAACGGACTGGTTCTCCAGAAAACTTAACGCGGCAAACCTCGTTGGGGCATAAACGCTGCTCCAACCGCTCATCCTGCTGAGATGAGGGAGCCAGTTTTCAGGCTCTGTGGGGCAGGAAACCGTTGGCAGGAAGCAATTGTGGGGCAGGAAAACAATTTTCATTATGAATTTCATATACATATTAATTTGACTTTCTTTTGGAAATCAAAGGAGAATTTAGGAAGTTGATGGGTATGGTAGGACCATACTTGATTTAAGATATTTATCATTTTGTTTGGAGTTAGGGGGTGATTGATAGTTTTTATTTGTTGTATATGTGTTACAGATGCTTTCCCTGAAGACATATATGAACTGTCCGAAATACGCTGGACCAATTTCTTCTGTCTCCAACTAAATCTGTACTTCAGATATTAATTGCTAATTAAAGCAAGTTACATAACAAGTACTGTTTCCTTAATAATTTGGACATGAAATAACAGTGGTATCTCTGCAAAGAAACGCACAGCACTGGGGATGGATTCCTTGGTCTGCTTTTTTTGATTGTATGGTTCTACTGCATATTGTGTACACAGTTAGCTGTTGTTGACCTAATAGATTTTTTCAAGGATATATGAATATCTGAATGAAATAGAACAACTGTGGTGCCCGCCTCTCAGGATTAAGGGCCTTATCTCATATCAGGCCAGCCCTTTTCTAAACCACCCGCCCAACACCACATGGTGCAATCACGAGACTACAACCCTCAACATGCAAGTGTCCTCAATAACCTCAAACACATAAAAGTATGAGGGGAAACTACTATAAGAAGCAAGCAGTTCAGTCTTGCATTATGTGGAGTATGAGTAGGAGTTGGAGAAAGTAATTTGGTGCAGAGTTTTGAGTGATGTTAACAGAAAGAGAGCTGCTGGTTGGAGGCAGAGTTAGGAGGAAGTCAGAAAAGCAGAGGGGTGTCATCAGTTGAAGAATAGCTGTTTGGGAGTGGAAGTGTTAGAACATCAGAAAAGGAGGGAGAGTAATGCAGAGGAGCAGTAACATGCCTCTGCAGGAAATCCTGCCCCCTCCCTCCTTTTTAATGGAAGTCCGAGATTGTACCGTGTTTGACACCAGCAGTTATGCCAATACCACAGCGTATATTCGAAAGAAGATACCCATTAAGGCAACCCTATCGAATGTATCCCCGAAGACACAACAATCTGAGGGAGGAACTCCCTGAAGGAATATGAAAAAGAGCAAAAGGATGTGCTAGTGACGTCACACAAGATATATGCGATGTCCAGGGATATTGGCTGAAGTGGATGCATGGATCTTACAAAAACCAATGACAAACGAAAGAGTCAGGTGAACTTTTAAATACAAAAAAGAAGATTACACATTCACAAAGTGCTGCACAGAATCAACCATGCAATAGTTGTACAGACTCTGAAATGCAAGATACAAATCATAGAAACTGGCTATACGTAGTGAATAGAATGCAGGCAGAGCCACCATTGTACAGGAGCTGGGCATCAGTGTCATGAATTTAGTAAGCCAGGATCAATGAAGAGAAAAGGCGAAAATTGTGTCACAGCAAGAATACGCTGAAATCGTGGAGCTGCATGGCGAGGCTGGATGGCAAGGTATCAAAACTGAAGGAGCCAAGGTTGGTTACTTATTCTGGAAAGGAGTGAACGTGCGAAGGATGAATCATCTTTTGTTAAGGTGCAAAGAAAGAATACCAAGTGTGTCAAGTTTTATTCATTTATGTCATTTAAAAACCTGGAAAATGGAACAAATCCTGGTCTGCTGTTACATGAGCCAAGGATGAAAATAGAGTTGAATTTACAGTTCAAGAACAATGATAGTGAGCGCTTGCACTCCCATGTATTCCCAGAGACAAGGATACTTTGTAAGGCCAAGTTCCAAGACAATATTCATGGCAGAAGGCTTGGGTAATGAGAGATGTTGGGCTAATTGGGTGGGGAGATAGAGTCAGGACCACCTTCTTGCACCTGGGTCTGGGCTTACGTGTTGCTAAGTGAAACGAATGTTCCAGACATGGCACAAGCATGCCAACCAATTGTAGAGGTCTGTATAACGAAAGTCCTTATAGTTTGAAGACCAATTGAAAACCATGTAATTTTAAGTTTTTTAGATGACATGTTTTAGTGATAGGCATATCTTGTCCACCTGACTGTGGGCAGCCAATCACAATCCTAGTTCCTTTGTAATGTATACTTAGATGTTCCTCTTAAGCCTGTCACAAGCACTAGTAGGTTTTCTATTATTTGCCACGTAGTATGACGTTACCTCAGATGTATTTTTTGTGTAAAGTCTGTTTTATGAAAAGATCGCTGAGAGAAAATTGAGCAAACGTCTGTTGATGTCCGTTGTAACTCCCTGTTTTATATAATTGTTGATAAGACAGTATGTTTGCCATCTTCCAGAGTTGGTTTGGTTATTTGGACCCAGCGTTATTCTGTGAACCCATCCATTGCATGCACGTTCCAAAAGGGTCCTATGCTCAGTCTGGAGGAGGTGTGAGAAGGAAAGTGTTGTCAACAGGGGGAGGAGAGTTGTGGGAGAGTGGAGAAGACAGACCATCAAAGAAAGAGATAGTGTTGAAAGAAAGTGGGAGCAAGGCATATTTGTCAACACACGGCCAGATCTGATGGGACGTGGAAGATTGAGATCATCAAAGAAATGGAGAAAGCAGTGTGAGGGTTGGTGGAGAAGAACCCTAAGAAAAACAACCAACCAAAAGTGGGAACGAGGTAAAAACCTCACATGAGTGGCAACAAGAGATGAGCTAGAGATAGTGCAGGGAGGTTTTGCAGACCAGGTCAAGAAAGTGCAATCTCACTGAGGGCCTAGGGGTAAGGTATGGTCAGAGAGAGGGTATTCTGGGGATTAGTGCCCTAGATCAGGGAGCTTCTAAATAGATAGGGTAGATAGGGTACTCCCTGAACCTGAATCTGAGACCTGTGGAAACTGAACCTGAGCTGAAGAGATACAACCATCAACTCATCCTCCTGGAGGACTCCTTGAGCCTTTTCCAAATCCTAGGATGTGCTGGCCACAAAGGCTCTGATCATATCACTTATTTGACAGTGTTCAAGAATTACCCCAAACCCACAACTCAGAGACAAAGGCCAGGGTCATTGATTGGCCATTTGAGCAGGACCTGACTGATGCCAGTCCCTGGGACTTTGTAAAAGGATCTGGATAGTATCTTGACTTTAAGTGAAAGACTGTATCTGGAAAATCTGGACTAAACATTTCCTTTCTTTCTTACCTCCCCTTCCCCTGAAACCCCTTCTTCTTTATCACACACAGGGGATTTCTATAATAAAGGGTGTGTAATTTAAATACCCTAGAGGGCTCAGAAAGGGGTTTTCACTTAAGCAAGCTGATTTTTAGTTCCTTTATGGATCCCATTTTAGTTATTCTCACTGTTCTTAGAGAGGCACAGCTCCACCTCAATGACAAGACTCAATCAGGCCGAAACACGTGTCTGAGGTTGCTGTTGGTACTCTTTTTCAGAAGAGAATTGCCAGACATTTCGGTGCTGGACTGCCAAAAACTGATATGTAGTGGACATTTCTCTCCTGTGAAAGGATGATGAGCTAAAGACTCCGGTTGAGATTCTAACACGGTATATAGGCCGGTAGTAGAGAAACTTCCAGAACCCCTTCTTGTTTTTGCAAATTAAGTAGCTTTTGGGTTTTTGTCCCTAAGTTAAGAGGGTAATCCAGATGCGCAACCCTTGCTCACTGTTCTTGGAGAGGCACTGCTCCACCTTACTGATGAGGCCAAACCAGGCCGAGACACGAGTCTGTGGTTGCTGTTGGTACTCTTGTTCAGTAGAGAATTGCCAGGCATTTCGGTGCAGGACTGCCCTTGGGCAGGACAAAGACTGATATGTAGTGGAAATTTCTCTTATGTGAAAGGATGGTGATCTAAAGAGTGGTTGAGACTCTAACCCGGGATATCGGCCAGGAGTAGAGAAACTACCAGACCCCCTTGATTTTGCATATTAAGTAGCTTTTGGGTTTTCACCCTAAATTAGGAGGGTAATCCAGACCTGGTACCCTTGCTCACTGTACTTAGAGAGGCACAGCTCCACCTCACTGATGAAGCACAACCAGGCCGAAACACGTTTCTGGGGTTGCTGTTGGTACTCTAGTTCAGAAGAGAATTGCAATCAATCAATCAATATAGTGGAAATTTCTCTTCCGTGAAAGGATGGTGAGCTAAAGACTCTGGTTGAGATTCTAACCCGGCATATAGGCCGGTAGTAAAGAAACTCCCAGAGCCCCCCTTGTTTTTACATTTTATGATATACATGTTTGATCAAGATATTAACGAGGCAGCATTTGGTTTGGTGTAACTCAGCGAGCACAACCAACCAAAAAGAGGGGTTGTTTTTTATTATTGCACAATATTAAAAGCCATATCCCATTCCCACATTATGGAGAGAAGGGATTCTATTTAGATGTTAAAGCCCTCTAATAGGTGACATTCAAAAGTACTTGCTATGGGCTGATAATTTGTCCATCGCAACAAGAAGTTGGATGGACTCATCCAACTAAGCCTGGCGCTCTTCGTGGGAGCTCTTCTGGAGCTCGTTTGTTAATCTATATATGTTTTAGTGCAAAATTAAATTAAAGTTTCCATCCAACTAGATGTATATATGTAGATGAACAGTAGATGTCCAAAGTAGTATTCACAAAATAGTCCGAAAACTGATTTCCAAAGAAACAGTACAGGTTCTCTGGTTTGTCAACAGCTAGGTTCTTTATCAAACAAGAAGCAGACTTGTTTAGTTTTGTGCATGGTTATTTTAATGCCAATGCATTTCAGAGCGGATCTCCTTCTTCCGGGCATTAACCACACTTTTTAGATTTATCTCTTTAAATCACTGTAGTTCATAAACAAATCAAAAGTTTAAACAAGTATATGTAGAGAAAATCACAATACAAATAAATTCCAGAAAGTAGATTATAAAAATTGGCACAGTCCACCATTATGAACATCATTAATCAAACAATATTTTAAGTAAATGAAAATTGTACATACCCGACGGAGGTAATTCATAATAGTAAAAGGAGGAGGTTATGGGTAAGAAAACAACAACAACATGGAGCCTTTGTTAGATAAACATTGGTACATGATCGTGTAAGCTAACTGACAAATTCAAAAGTGCTCAATATCTCCAAATGTATATTTATATTACCTTCGTAAACCTCTGGGGTGCCTAACACCATCCTGGAGTGAAAAACTCTCTGCGTGCGACGTAAAACCGCCGCCTGTTCGCTAAACCAAAGAAGAAACATCTATTCAAGAAATTACTAACAGGCGGGTTAGTGGACACTCCTGTATTCTTTTGTGTTCCTGTATAAATGGGAATGAGGCTCACCCGTTGGAGTTTAACTTTCGTGTGCCTTTACACTGCGCTGCCGTTTCTGTTGTGCTGTACTCGGACAGCGTGGAAACTCTCCCAGTGAACAAGCGTCCCGTGGGGAACCAGTAGTGAAGCTTCTGTGCGGGTTGCTAAGGCAACCCCGTTCAGCGTGCACTGTCACATGACTCTTGGTCTGTGTCACGCATTTTCGCGTCCCGCATTCCCATGGAAAAGGGAAGGCCGGACCGTATGTGTGTTCATTATGTGTGTTCAGTAGTAAGTACTGCTTCTATCATCAGTAATAGTTCAGCTCTTATATTTAGTTACGTAAAATATATGATGTACATCTATGCAAACATATATTCTGAAGCATCACAACTTTTGGAGAAACTTTGTTTTGGCTAGTATCCGGATTCATGTGGCTACCCCGTTTGGCGTTCGCTCTCGCATGGCACGTAGCCTGCATGGCGACGCCTCGCGTCCCGTGTCCCCATGGAAACGGGGAGACGGGATGGTCGGGGACTCCATGCACATGTAGGTTTGCTTGAAATGCTTTCTCCATATGTTGTAATTGTTTCTCTCTGTTGTATTATTATGGCGTTCAGCATTAACTCCATGTGGTTACAAATTACATCTACGTTCACTAATTATACATTCATTGTAAATACGTAATTCTTAGTATAACCCTTTTCATAATGCATACCTTCAGTGTTGATAATGTTGAATGGCAGTAATAATGGTCTGTTAAACCGTATACACCAAGGAAATTACGCATGCATGTATGATATGCAGTGATAACATTAACTTATTGATGCTTATTGCATGCAAAGCAATAACTTTTTGGTAAATCCTTAAGCAAATGGCACATAGTGACTACTTTACATTGGTTACATTACATTATATATCCACAGTCGAAAAGTAATCTTCAATGATTGTGTCCATGTTGGTGTTTCCCTCATAACCTTACAATCATGTGCATGCTTATAAGAAGCACGCCCAATTGATCTCTTCGTTCATTCCTCGTGGGGTGAGGCACTCCAAGTTCTCAATCCAATAACACTCCCTCCTGTCTAGTTTAGCTTGTATATGCTCATGAGGATCATTACTTAAAACTACCTCCAACACCATGAATTGAATTTGTGCTAAGTTGTGTCTCTCTTTAAACCAATGCCTTGCAACTGCAGAATTTAAGTTCTTGTTCCTTATGCACGATAATTTGTCCCAGCATATTCTCATAACTAGGACTTCTTTTAATTGCTTGCCCTTCAGAGTGATTGGTGAAGACTGGGAAGGTGACAGTGACAATCGGTCCTGTCCTTTGTGCAATGCCCCCCAGAGAATCTGGCTAATTTTCTGCCAGTTTGCCCAGCTTTCTCATTGTTAAGAGCAAAAACATTGAGGCAGATCCTGCAGGAACTGCATTGCATGCAGTACAAACCTGCCTTGCTCTACTTGTTGTGGGCCGATTCCCCTCGAGTGGGCTGTGCACTTTTATAATTTCTGAGGCATGCTTTGAATATAAGGAAATACTTATTGGAATCCTAGAACACTGTGTGTTGGTTTTAATTTATGTGGTTTTCTCACCTGAGTGTTAGGCATGCTGTATTTATATTGTATTACTAGCAGAAGTAGACGTTTACTTGCAGAAGTACACGTTCTCGGAACAGCTTCTGTAGACAGACGTGATAACACTGATTCTGTAGGTCTCTGTTCTGATTCGCTTATCACTTGATGTGCTTGCTAGTGATTGTTTTGACCACCCGAAGATGGCATCCTTGAAGATTCCTGCTCTCTTTTACACGGATGACACAGTTATTTTGGCCACTACCCCAATGGGTTTGAAAAACACATTTAATATGTTTCTGTCTAAATGTAAGAATTTCCAGCTTGAAATAAATGCAGAAAAAAAACATATGGAGTTTAAACCACAGTCTGCCAAACACTGCCCTCTACTGATAAAAGTAAATGGTGTAAGATTAGAGCAGGTCAATCACTTTGATTACTTGGGCGTCAGATTCCAAGACTCTGGTGCATGGTCCCAGGAGATTCTTAAAGCAGGGACCAATTACAGAAATGTAGCAGGATAATACAGTCATTTTACATTAGTGGTGCAAAAATACCTGGCTCCGGACCTGTACAAGGAGCAGGCTCTACCCGCACCTACATACGGATCCACACTCTGGAGATATGCCAATTCTGGGAAATTGGCTGCCACCTAACACACATTTTTGAAAAAATCTGTCCTCCTCCCAAGTATTGCACCCTCTTCACTGGTATAACTTCAATTTAATGTTGCTTTGATAGGTGACCATATCAAGTTTAAGTTGTGCTTATATTGGGATTGTTTAAGGAATACAGATGATCTGGCTATTTACCGGGAAGCTGCAAAACACGTGTTATCACTGAATGGGGTTTATAGCGTTAAATGAATCATACATTTGAAACATGCTTTGAGCACCCATAGAGTTTGTGACCCATGAGAATACCCAAGAGCTTGTTTTTGGCTCTAGGGCCTCACATTTGAAGGAGGGTTTAACAACAAAACAAAGGGAGAAGTTAGAAGGAAAAGATGCATTGCTTAGGTTTAGCCCAGATTACTTATCTTTGCAGTTACCGGGTGATGATCACACTTATCTTGATTTCATCTCGCCCTCTTTGGAGTGCTCACTATACGTTTTTTGAAACTTGGGATTCTGCAGTCTGCTGTTTTCACTAGAACATGGTATCTAAATGATTCAGGACGATGCCCCATGTGTAGATCAAACGTTAACCCACTGTCTACTGACATGCCCTTGTACACTTGATCTGCGGCTTTGTTATTTGAAACCTGTATTAAAGAACATGGGGATCCACGGGTAGGCGATGCCATAAAGTTTCTAAGACAATCTTCACAACCCCATGTTATTTTCACAGCTGGTAGGTACACACACACAGTGTGGCTATTGTAAGGAAAGCATGGTATCAAAGTAAGACAGACACAAGAGATCACAGTTCAAGGGTGTTTAGTAAACTGTGGGTGAGAAAAAAGCCTACTCTAAACCCAAATCTAAGATGGGAGCAAGCTACAACTATCACATCATAATACTACAGTCCTAGTGGAGTTTAGTTAAATAAAAGGGCCTATATTAAGAAAACCTATTGCCAATCATTATTGCTATGCTACTAAAGAGTGTGGGATAATTTTCACAAGAAAAGAAGGAAGTGTTCACAAAATGATAAGTCAGAATGTTATGGCAGGGGCCTCCCTTTCCCATGTTTTTTTAGCATGGGTCAAGATGGGACTCATGAGCACAGTACACTTCTGGGTTTCTCTGGCATGATCTTACAGTTCCTTTTCTCAATATCAGGACCTTCTATGTCCAAGTTTCTTTCATGCAAAATCTCTTGCTTCAGAGGGCCTGATATGGCAAAACTACAAAACAAAGGTTCCTTCCGTCGATCTTCACATTGGGTGATTACCCTTCACCCTTGGATTCCCGTCATCCGGGCTGCAATCCTTTTTTCAGTTGTCAGCCTCCCTCAGTCGGGCTCAGACCAACCACTCACTGTGAACAGCACTCATTCAGGTTCATACTTGTCATCACAATGTAGTTTACTTAGCTTCTTCATAGAGTGGGATTCATTTCCTTTTGCTTTTCCTTTGGCGTCCCTCAGTCGGGTTCACTGCCACCCTTCAATCTCCATCAAGTCTTTTGTAATATTCATAAGTCTCAATGTCTTTGTAAACAATCTCACAATGTACAGTTTTGGTCCCCCTCGTCTGGGCTTAGACCTTCCAAAGGACTTGCAAATTTTAAACAAAGACTTCCGTAGGATGATTATAGCTCGCCGGGTCACTCTGTTTGCCCATGGCAAGTGCGGGCTTTGCAAAACCCACAGTTCGCACAGCATTCTGTTGTAATGGCGTGCTCGCGCCTACCTGTGTGAGATCATTGTGGGTCTTGGTGGGATGTTGGTGCCGAGTTCACGGTTGGAGTGAGTGACTGAGGTGACTGGAACCGGTGTGGGGAGCGTGGTGTCCGGCGTCCTATCTGTGTCATTTGTCTTCCCCTGGAGGTGCTGAACTGAATACAATAAAGCTGAAAGTCTTACTTACACCATAGCAGCGTCCCCGCTTTAATGACTTCACTGGCGACGAGGATTTGAAAGGACTGTACGGGTGCCATCACTGCTGTGGGGGGTGCAGCTTTCCGGGCACCGTCCTCCCTGGTGTTGTTCCCCACACCCCGGACCTTACGGCTCGGCTCTTTCAGGCAGCCAAGTGGTGCTGCGGTTCACTCGACAGGCCGGTGTACCGTCCATGTTTTTAAGGGGTGGGGAGGCAACAAGAAAACACTGAATATGTATTGGGGATGTCAGTGTTGGCGAGGAGCGCTGAGGTGCCGTATTGTCGAGAGAGGCTCAGCATTTGTGCCAGAAGTTGGTTGCTCGGGTGAATTTTGGGAGTTGCAGTACCCAGGACAATCCCAGTCAGGCGTGCACTCATTTGCTGGAACTGTGAAGGAGTCCACAGTGCGCGGTGCCTGATGTTGATGTTGCTGGCTATGGAGGGCATTGTTACTTTCAATGGCGGTCATGGCATGTGTGGTGCGTATGGCAACTGGACTGTGCGCAATGAGGACACCAAGACGGCAAACGGGTGTCGAAGCAATGGAGATGATTGTCAAAGGTCTGTGCACAGTTTGGGGAGCAGGTCGGCGAGAAGGCACTGGTGCGGTGGAGGTGTTGTCCATGGTTGTTGGGATCGCAATAGTTATGTTCATCGATGCCGCAGGTGTAGCCAAGATTGTCGTTTCTGGAGCAGTCGAGACTACGCTTTGGAGTGGCTCAAGCATCCTGGCGGACTTGCTGTTCAAAGTGACTTATAAAGTGACTTTTGGGAGGTTGGTGTTTGCTCGGACCTGTGATGATGCTTGGTTGTGGGTGGGTGTGTTCATGTTGTGTGTGGCCCGTTTGTTTAGGGGTTAGGTCCATCTCTCCTGGGGCTGGGGGGTGCTAGCTGTACCGGCTGTTGTCCTGTTGTCATGTTTGCATGCTGTGTACATATGGTAGCCACAGGTGTTAGGTCCTGTGTTTATAAAATGAAATGGCACACTGTATGTAATGCGCTATTTTCTTTTCAGGTGCGGGGTTGGGTAAGGACTATACCTGAACTTTCGATGGGTTCCTGACTGGTTTTCCAGTTTAGGTTATAAAGATTTGGGGCAAATATTGTTTACTCATTTTTTGGGGCTTCTCTAGGTAGTGAGGGGTTGCAGATGGTGCAGTCGGCGCTGGGTGTCAAAAAGAGGAACCATTTTTGGGACTTTGAAGCTGTGACTTGGTTTCCATAACAAACATTCGTGGGACTAGTGTCACTTTGTGGGGCAAAATTGAGATGTGGTTGGGGGAGGATTCTCTACCATTTAAGTTGCTTAGGGGTTGTGTCCAATACATCTGCTTTATTGAGGTTTGCATGCTGCGTGCAGGTCTGGGTGGTGTGGAGCAGTGTGTCGGGCAATGAAAATGTATGTATTTTTGCTTAACATTGCGGGATGGCTGAATTGTCGGTTTGGCTGGTGCTGGGGTGCGCTTTGTCATATTGTAGGGGGGTGGCTCAGGTGGTAGCTGCTCCAGGGTATTTCATTGGCTGGTGCAGGGATTTGCCGTGTCACATTGGTGGGGGGGTGGCTCAGGTGGTGGCTGCTCCTCAGCAACTCTTACAGGGTCAGAATTCCTGGATTCCCAATTTTTTGCTTAATATTGCGGGATGGTTGAATTGTTGGTTTGGCTGATGCTGGGATGCGCTATGTCATATTGTGGGGGAAGTGTTCCAGGCGGTGGCCGCTCAAGTTTTTATTGGCTGGTGCAGGGATGTGCTGTGTCACATTGGGGGGGTGGCTCAGGTGGTGGTTACTCAAGGGCGTTTTTGGTACTATCTGTTGCCAGTTAGTTATAGTTCCAATTGTGTTTGCCACTAAGGTTGTTTTTGGTTTTATTTTATTTTATTTTTTTGCAACTGCTATTGGGGGAGTCTTACCCATGTGTTTTAGTGGAGCAGTGGAGTTGTAGTGGCTGAGAGGTTGCCACAATTATTTTTATGTCTTAAGAGTGATTTGTGGTGTTGGGATTTAGGGGCATCATATCGATTGTTCTTAAAGGTGTTTATTGTAGTTTGTCATCAGCCTTATGTGGTAAGGGAGGTTTACCATTGATATTAGTAGTTTTTGGATTTGATTTGGCATATTACGGGTGAATGGGGTTTTGCGGTAGTGTCTGATGGGTCATGGAGTGTGCGACTGGTTATTAGGTTGCTCCTATGAATTGGCTGTGGTGGAGGTAGTGTGCAGAAGGGTTCCCGGTTTTGACGTGGTAGGAAGTTCTGGGTGTGCTCGTGGCAAGCTGGTTTGTGCTTAGACGTGGCAGGCCTAAGGCCCTGGGGGGCAGACTAGGGCAGAAGGAGTAAGGTGCTTGCAGGGTTAGGTTGGTTAGTTAAGTGCCCTCTTAGTGGGTTTGTGGGGCGTCCAGGTGTGGCAGAACTGGGGTCTTAAGGTAGAGCTTAGGGCCGGTGGTTGTGCTTTGTTTTTTGTTTTGGTCCTTGAAGGTCCATGTGGTACGGGACAGTTTGGGGGATATCTAGGTCCTTTTTCCATTTCGGTGGATCTTATCCCCATTTTTGTTTTGTGGTTGGCATGGGCAAGGGGTGTGTTGGACTTATTAGTGGGGATTGGCATGGTGTGCTTGGTTAGCTGGTTGCGGTTAGTGTTAGGTAGCTTATTTGTGGTCTGTATCGTGTGTTCAGTGTTTTGTTGGGAACGATGTTGCAGTTGTTATATTGTGATGCCATGTTCAGGTCTGTTGGGTGAGGTCTGTGGTTAGTTCAGTGAAGGTTGTCTTTTCTTCCCTTGTGCTCCAGGTCTATTGCTTAGTTGGCCACTTAGTGATAATGCTGAAGTGTTAATATTGTCATGGTGTGTGGTTCATTGCAGGTCAACAATCCATGCATTTGTTGTGTTGGCGTGGTGTAAGGGAGGAGGATGTGTTGTAATGGCGCACTCGCGCCTACCTGTGTGAGGTCATCGTGGGTCTTGGTGGAATGTTGGTGCCAAGTTGATGATTGGATTGAGTGGCTGAGGTGACTGCAAAGGGTGTGGGGAGTGTGGTGTCCAGCGTCCTATCTGTGTCATTTGTCTTCCACTGGAGGTGCTGAAATGAAGACAATAAAGCTGAAAGTGTTACTTACACCATAGCGGCATCCCCTCTTTAATTATGTCACATTCCCCTTATCTTCTTAATGTTGCCACTGCAACCTTGAGCTTAACACAGTCTGGTCCCCCATCAGGTTCTTCCGACTCACTGTTGTGCTGAACTCGTTGGTGTTTCTTTTGCCGCTGGAGTCAAGGATGGTACCACAATGGCAACCACGTCTCCTCACCCTGGCTATCAGTGAGGGTTCCATGTACCACTGACAGCCATCACACCATTCATCAGCTGTGATTCCAGGTCTTATGTTTCTTTCATGGGAGACTTTGGAGGTCTGAGTTGAAAGGGGCAAGGGCAACTCCCTCCTTGATGTGCTTTCAGGTCTAGTCACCTTTCTCCTACATTTGAACTGCCATCCTGGTATATCTATTTCCTTGTGCTTTCAGCCTTGCTCAGAGTGTTCTCTTAACGCTCTGCCTTTTATCCCTATGGGGAAGGGAAAGGGCAGTCAGGTGTGTGTAGTTGTTGACAATTGCCTGACCATGCCTGACCCTTGTGTTGGGACATGTCAGGTAAACAGATCTGGTCTTAGTCCTTTGTCGCTCATTGTTTGAGAAAGTGTTCATGTAGGAAAAGGGGGGTGGAGTTTCTGCATATCCTATTTGGCAGGATGGGAGAAAGGTGTCAAAAGGAAGGGGATACCACGTCTCATCCTTCGGTGTCCCACCTCCACTCCCCGAGGACCCCTCATCCAAGTGATCCTCCCTCACCAGACCACCACCAGGAACTGGATCTTATAGCAATGGCTGTGTCCTGGATACCTGGATGACATATCCCCAGGGACTAGCGAGTGAGACACATTCAGGTTTCTCACACTTTAAACATCCAAGATTTTAAAGAATATCTGAGAAGGAGTGTAATACATTGGGCCTAACCTGGATCTCCAGAGGGATATTCTACACTGATCTGTAAATAGACAGTGCCTGCAACCGGCTGAGTTTATAAGAATTTGCTTTTATAAAACATGATATTGTTCAATGATGGGGATGAACAGGGCTGAACAGGGCTGGTTATTTTATTTCTTGTTTTAAGAAAATAAGGGCTGTGAGTAAACTCTCCCTGTTAGTAGTCTTGCAATTGGTTCCAGGTTTTGTATTACGATTTGGGGTTTTATTTACTGTCATCACTTCTTATCACTTCTTATCACAGTGGCGGCAACCAGCTGATTTGATAAGAGCTTAGGGTTATAACACATGCTATTGATCAATGACGGGGATGAATGAGGCTGCTTATTTTATTTCTTGTTTTAAGAAACTGTAGGCGCTGCGAGTTAACTCTCCCCATTAGTGTCCTTGCAATTGGTTCCAGCTTTTGTGTTACGATTTGGGTTTTGATTTAATGTCATCACTTTTTATCTCACAACAATGTGCCAATTGCATGATGGAAACATTTTTATGATGTTTTATCATTGTGTTGAAGGTCTTTTTATAACAAATAAAAGTTTGTTTGACTGACTGATGTACTTTGCACCCTGAAGTAAACTGCACTGAGAATGGGCTCATGTGGCTGGCTGACATGCCCCAGTGCAGAAGTTGGGGAGAGGCGAGAGCTGGTGTGTTGCTGCATACTTGGACCTTCTGTGCTCTCTCCCCACCTGTTGCCTCAGCCTGGCCTGGTGATGATCATTGCAGTGCATTATTGTACAAATATATTGGAAACTGTGCATCCTAGGGGAAGGACCTCGAGTTTTGTTCCTCATGTCGGGATCAGTTCTTCTACGGCCACATTGATGTTTCGCTGATTTTCAGTCAACTGTCTCATGTGTGAAGGTGCTGAAATCCAGGGAAAGGGGTGGGGTGCCCAAATGTCATGTAGTTAGTAATGTATGGAGAGTCCTAACAGGTAGCTATGCATAATTTGGTGCATAATGGTGAAACAGTGTGGAATTGGAGAAGAAACAATGCTTTGCCAAGCCACAAACAAATGTTGACTTGAGCTGAAATCCAGGGACCAGTGTGGGGTTCCAAATGTCATGTAACCAGTAATGTCCGGAGGGTCGTAAAGATAACTATGCAAAATGTGGTGCAGATTGGAGAAATGGTGTGGAATTGTATAAGGAGCAACACTTTCTCATGCCACTAACCCACACACCCACAAACCAATGTTGGCTTGTGCTGAAATCAGGGGAACAGGTTGGGGCGTCCAAATGTCATTTAGCCAGTAATGTCTGGAGTATCCTAGCAGGTAAGCATGCAAAATGTGGTGCAGATTGGTGAAACAGTGCAGAATTGTATAAGATACTATGTTTTGCCACAAACCCACAAACAAATTTGGACTTTTGCTGAAATCCACGGACAGAGTTGGGGTGGCCAAATAACATGTAGCCAGTACTGTCAAAGGGTCCTAATAGGTAACTGTTCAGAATTTGGTGCAGATTGGTGAAACGGTGTGGAATTGTATAAGGAACAATGCTTTGCCACAAATCCCACCAGAAACAAACACATTTGGACTTTTATAGATAGACAGACAGATAGATAGATAGATAGATAGATAGATAGATAGATAGATAGATAGATAGATAGATAGATAGATAGATAGATAGATAGATAGATAGATATAGTTTAATCTAGTTCCTAATGTTTTTGAATTGTATTTTTGTATGTGTATATGTTTTAATGAAAAATATTTTGCCATTTCCGAAATAAGCTTCATAATGAATAAAGTACTGCAAACAAAAAAAGCCATGCTCCTCGAGTGCTGTGAACGCAGAACTCACTAAAATAAACAAGCCAGCTTGGGGGGGGGTGGATTTTCCCTTCATGTCATCCCAGCCCACGCCAGAAGGCCTAGTGGTACAAGCCGCTACAGTGAGCTCTAGAGCAGCCACATCCACTTCCAATCTCCCTACAGACAGAGAATCCAAGAAAATGGATGATGTGGCCAAAAATATATTCGCTTCAGGAAGCATGGCCCTGAAAGCGGTCAATGCAACATGCACTTTCGCTGAATATTCTCACGGACTGTGGGAACTTACAGCGGAAGCAGCAGAACAATTCTGGCTGGTAAAATGAGGGATAGGTGTCTACGCATTATTGACAATGGCAAGGATGTGGCATGCAGAGCATTGTAGTCCAGCCAGGACACTGCAGATTGCAAAGGCTGTACAATGGGGATGTCCGCTGTGTTACGGAGTTCAGCCTGCCTTCGTGGTTCAGGATTGTCACTGAATGTCCAAACTAAACCTGACTGCCAATTTAGCTGTGCAGCAACAAGCAAAGCAATCTTTTGGCTTCTCCTAAAGGGGTAGAGGCTACAGAAGTAACGTTCCGTTTGGAAGGAGGGCACAGCTCCTGTAAGCCAGGCTAGGGCAGAGGTGGTTCTTATGTCCTGGACAGGGCAGAGGAGCTTCTAGAGGCCAGCAGACTGTGACAGCAGCAGTTCGGGTGACAGCATCCACTAAGTTGCTTTGAGTTCTCCCCACATGTTTCTCCAGTTGGAGGGAGAATCTCTGAGAACTGGGACAGGTGGAAGGAGATAACCTCTGTCACCTGGGCCTTGCAACTCATCGAATGTGGGTACCGTCTACCATTCTTAAGAAAGTTTCTGGACAGACAACCCACCTTCTCCACAACAACTGGAACAGGAGCTCCACGGAACTGAGAGCCCTGTTATTTTAACATGCCATGGAAGAGGTGCCACTCGAGCAGAGAGGATCAAGCTGGTACTCTTGCTATTTTCAGGTACCCAAGAAAGAAGGAGGACTTTGTCACATCCTGGACCTCAGGGCCTTGAACAAGTTCCTGAGGAAAGACAAGTTCAGGATGGTGACGTTGCATGAAATTCTCCAGGTTCTGCAACTCCAGGACTGGTTGGTTTCACTGGACTTTTACTTCCATGTGCCAATCCATCGGAAGAACAGGTGGTTCCTAAAATTTGTAATTGGAGAAAATCACTATCAGTTCAAGGTGCTCCTATTTGGCTTAACCTCTGCACCCAGGGTGTTCACCAAGCTGATGGCAGCAGTGGCAGCGCACCTCAGGAGATCTGGTGTCCACATACTCCCATTCCTGGGCAACTTGCTGATCTGGGGTAAGACTCCAGAGCAGATATCAATGCAGCTCACAGAAGCATGCTCTCTTCACATTTTGGGCTTCTCGGCTTCTCCCTAAATTTCCAGAAATCCGTCATCACACCAACACAGAAGCTCCAATTCATTGGAGCAGTCCTAGACACATGGGAGGGGAAGGCATTCCTCCCTGAAGAAACATGTGTCAGGCAAATGGTTGAGCATTTCCAGAGCCAAAAAAGTCTACCATTGGCTTCCTTCCTCTGCCTCTTAGGTCTTATTTTTCTGGTGCCAGAGGTCAGGCTGCATATGTATTCTCTGAGTGACTGTTGAGGGGTGAATGTTCCAAATATTTAAATGCCAAGAGGTGCATTCTCAAGAGGTCAACATGGGTGACCAATACCTCTCTTGGTAGGCAATCATAGAGAATATAATGGTTGGAGAACCCTTATGGCCACCGTGACCCCAGGCACATGTGGTGTCGGAGGCCTCCCTGAAGCGTAGGGGTTCTCACTGTGGGGACCCACAGGTGAATAGTCTTTGGTCACCAATGGAATGCCAGTGGCATATCAACAGGATGGAGTTGTGGGTGACCAGTTCGGCCCTGATGGTATTTGCACCCTACCTCATGGGGAAGCACTTCCACATTCCGACGGACTACACAGTGACCAAACACTACCTCAACAAACAGGGTTTTGTTCGGTCCCTGCTCACATGCAGAGAGGCACCACAGCTGTGATTCTGGTTGCTGGAGAACCGGATCTGTGCTTCGGCTGCCCATCGAGCAGGAGCAGAGAACGGCTGGCTCACACTGTAAGCAGGCAGAGCATTGTCTCACATGAGTCGGGAGTGTGCCAGGAATTTGTCAAATAGATCTTCATTCAGTGGGGTGCCACAACAGTGGATCTGTTTGCAATGAGGGCCAATGCAAAGCGCAGACAGTTTTGCTCCAGGGAATTCCCTGCGAAAGGTGCACGGGGGGACGTGTTACTGGTGGAGTGGGTCTTGGACCTTCACTATGCATCCCCTCCGATACCTGTCATCACGCCGGTTCTCATGAGGTTAAGTAGGTTTCATACCACCATGATCTTGATCACCACAGACTCAGAGCTTCTCTGGAGAAGAAAGTTTGCACTGTATTCATGGAATAGTGGATGAGAGCGCAGACGTAGCAACTTTCCTTAGATGTTGTTCCCCTACTTCCCTCATGTGCTGGTACCACATTTTATTACCCAAGTGTGCTGGATTATCTAGATAGGTATTTATCCCCTCATTATCTTCCTCTGCATCTCTCCTGTGTCTTTTAGGAGCCGCGTACAATTCATGAAGTATATCAAAAGAAGTTCCTGTAGTAGGAAGAACCATAGGGGCCTCTACCTCAGTGGAAGTACTAACATGATAGAGACTATGAAAAATGAGGAACAAAAAGACAAATAGTGTAATCGTAAAGACATACATTATTCACAAAAACATAGGCATCAATTTTTCACGCCATCCTGGTACTTGTTGCACTTGTTCAGTCTCTAGAACCGTGCCAGCTTCTACATTTCTCATCTTTAATACACTCAATTTCTTTATACTTGCAACTGTAACATTTGCTCAATTATTGTGATGAGAAGCCATCACTGGGCCATTTTTAGGATCCTGTAAAAAAGTGTGAATATCAACATCTCTTCTGACAAGAGCAGGATAAGCTTGAAGTATACACACAAAGACAGCATTTACAAGCCCATGAGCATCCCTGTCGGTAAGTACCATATGTTTAAATGCTTATGACAGGCATCCACAATGAAATGAATCTGGATACTGATCTCATTTCCAATTTTTGATCAAGAACTGACATTTAGTCATGACTTTGATATTTCAATGTGTTTCTAAATGTTCATTTTCAGAATTCCTGAAATTCTCGGCAAGTCTTTGCACTCCTGCTAAAATATCTATAAGAAGTGTCCTTTTGAATTTCAGTTCAACATAAATCTGTATCATCCCCCGGTAGTTGCTTAATCGTCCTTCTTCGTCATGCACACGCTGAAATTCTTCTTCTTTCATTGCTTCTGGATCAGCAACGGTGGGAGTGCGATTCTCCCCTTTATGGGCATTTACGTGCCCCAGGTGAAGCCAAGCTCATCTTCCTTGGACTTTTACAACTGAAGTGATTATATTCTCAACGTAAAATAAACCATTGAATCGTGGCTCATGCCATTTTCTAGTAAGGTTTTTAATGAGAACTAGGTCTCCAACATTAGGTGCCGATAGTTGAATTGGGTTGCTTGTTGAATTGTCTTCTTTTTATGTTCTGAGACCACCCCCCCTTTTGCTTGACTTTATCTGAAATGAAAGAAATGCTAGAGTTCATACATGTTAAATAATTATGCATTTCATAACCTAATGTTTTAGCTACACTCTGAGCATCACTTTTACTTCTAGATGGACAAGTGAGGGACATTCTCATTTAACTCCCTGACACTAGTTCATGAGGAGTGAGGGGATGGTATCATCCTGGCTGATTCTGAAGGGCATATAAAGCTAGGGGTAGGCAATATAACCATCAAAGTCAATTACATCTTTGCAATCCTTTCTTTAAGGAGAACATTGAGCGCCTCACATATCCTGTTCACTTGCAGGTGATAAGCAGAAGAAAACATGTGCTTTATATAAAGTAGAAACCCTATTTGTTCAAATAGCTCATTAAAAAAATGTGGCCGATTGTCTCAGCACTTCACACACACTCCATCTTGGGATAACTTTGCTGCACTAGTAGAATCAGAACCTGCCTCAATCCACCTGGAGAAGGGACACACCACCAGTAATAGATACCTATAGCCATTACACACCTGCAGCATATCGACATAATCAATATGTAAATGCTGAAATGGACCATTCGGTTGGAGGTAGTACCGCTCTAATTCTCCTCAATGTATGCCCAGCAGTAATCCTTTGACACACAATGCAGTTTACCATACATAATGCAACTTGTTCCAACAAATTCAGAATGAACCAGTCTTCCGCAATCGTAGCAGCAAGACTCTCCCTCTGGATAATGCAGCTGTTCAAGCATGACCCTTCATAATGCTTCTGGCATCACCGGCTTTCCAGTACTGTCTTGTTGCCATAATGCTTCTGTGGGGGATAAATAACACCCCCTTCACTTCCATAATTTCTGCTCTTCATGCGGTGCACTTCCTTAAATCTCCATTAATTGGGTTATCGATAATTTATTAAATCCTACTTGCACTAACATAGCTGTAACTTCTTTTTCTTTAATACTCTCAGGCCCTCATTACAACAACGGCGCTAAACCAATGGTGCTATTAGCACCATGGTTGGTGCCGGTGTTGTAACAAGTCCGCCATGGTGAAATGGGGAAATACCGCCCCATTCCAAGGTTGGCGGGGCGGTATTTCCCCATTTCACCATGGCCCTTTCCTATTCCCATTTTTGCCCCATAGGGCTCAATGGGAATGGGGAAGGCCGCAATTACGGTAACGCAAATTGCGGTACTGTAATTGCCTGCGAGGTCCCATTGCAGGTCCCTACTTTAACGGCTGGGCCAGACCAACCGTTCAGGTCGGGTCCCGCAAAGGGACCTCGCAGTAAGGCGCTAAGTGGTTAACAGCACCGCAGCCTTTTACGGCGCCGTTAACCACTTAGCGCCTGGGTCGTAATGAGGCCCTCAGTATCAAAACTCAAAATTTCTGGGGAATATGCTATTGCGAATGCGGCAGCTGCCAATGACTGTTCGCAATGAAAGTGTCCTCTCATAACCTCTTATCGAATCTGGTTTCCTGTCTATTGCCTGTTTTCCTGGACTCCTTTGATCTATTGCCCTTGAAGTTTCATTTGCCTTGGACTCTACCTCTCTTTGGTATTCTACGAACTCGGATTGTTTTCATCGACCTGTTTTCAGCCACTCCATTGGATCCTTAGCTGCTCGTTTGATGCTGACTCTGATTTGCTACAAACAATTTGCCTCCAGTTTTTTCCCTTGGATACCTTGCTGCCCGCTCTGGTCTTGACCCGGATTATGTGTTCACGGACTGCCCCTGCTCACCTATCAGTATCTTTTTCCTGCATGGTTTCTTGACCATACCATTCCAACGGAACATCCTCTGATCACAACCTGAGTTAGCCTTAAGGTTCTCCTCCTTCGTTTCAGCCCTGTACGGACTAGAGACTGCCAATGTACATTGGCTGGGCGGCGAGGAGCATCCTCATTTTGTTGGGTGTTTTGGACCAACACTGACTTCCTGGCCACTAGGTGTACGCGTTTCAGCGGGTATAGTGCATCATCTCACTGAATACCTTTTGGTTGACTCGGTTTTGTGAAACTTCCTGCAACTACCGAAAAGAGATTCTTCTGCCCACTCCACGGTAAGGTTGCATGACTCACTCCTTCTACTGCACTTACCAGTACACTCAGTTGTTCCTTCTGTCCTAAAGTTGTTTGTCATTCTGCTTCTAGATACTGCAGGGTTTCTCTCTCACTATACTGGAAGGAAAACACAATTCCTACACATCGTACAGATATAAAACGGTCCCCTTATTCCTTCAGTCACAGGTTAGTGTTGAGCAGTGTTTGTCAGTACATTGTTACAGTCTATCAAGTACTTCATCACTAACCTTAAAATTCCTTTCCGGTTTAGGAACACTGCCGTCCGGTATGGGTCCATTCTCCCAAATAATAAATCCCTTGGTATTTGTTTCATACATACACAGGGTTATATTGTTAGGCAGAATTTGTCATCTACACTACAGGAGCAAATCTCAAGATGGATTCTGACACCCTATTCCCTTTTATAAACCTACATCATAAGGGCCTGTGGTCCAAAGGACGCTCGGTACCTTCTCCAAGTCTTCCTGAATAAATGCTGGATGATGTCGCATTATCGCTGTTCGCTGTGTGACTTCCCTCTTTTCTATCCTATCTAGTATGTGATGCTCATAAAGAACACGCCTTCATCATCTGTTTGGTTTTCCCTGAACATGTCGCCATCAGTAATGTCTGTCAATCTGCAACCTTCCTCTAGAGCTATTTCTGTTCGCCATGGTCTACCCTTATTATCTACTCCTTTGAGCATTTCCATTTCCATTCGTACTATGGGTGTTTCTAATTATATAAGGATAGTCTGTCCCCCCTCTTCGTCCATGGATATTTATGGACTAAACAAAAACTCATCAGGTAGCCTCATAATTTTTCCCACCAAGCCAGGTAGCCATGTCAGTAGAATGCTCACTCCATATAGAAAAATCTCTGGATATACTGGAACGCCTCTTGCCCTGTGAACCCCAGTATACATTTGCCCATTTTTAAATAGTGTATTCCTGGAGTGAAACACACTATTCCTTGATCAATGAATGAGGTTGTCATGTATAGTGCTGTCATCAAATCTCTTCCCAAAATGTTAACCAGTGTCTGTCGCGAATATAACAAAGGAACAGACATGCCACATTCTCCTATAGAGATTGGTAATTCATTGGTAAAAGGAACTCGACTCGTAGCTCCAGAGAACCCTTGAGCATTCATGGCAATTCCAGACATTGGATATTTTCCTTCTCGTATACATGAGCGAGTTGCTCCAGTGTCAACAAGAAAAGGTTTTGCCTCCTATCATCACACCGACCCTTGGTTCCTCTTGGGGGTCTGGTGTCACAGATAGTACTGAACAGATCAGGTCACCCTGTGAGCTGTTCTATTGTGGGTACAGGCTCATCCCTGTCCCTGTGAACGTATTTCTTCCTACCACAGTGACACCTATTCTGGGTGTCAGCACTTGTCCTGTGTTTGCATACTGCTCTGTCTGTATAGGGGCTTGTTGGGACTGCCCTTGCCGTGGATTCATTTGCACTCACTGTACTTGCAGTGCTTGTGTCTGATAAAATGTGTGATCTTGGGTGACCTTTCTCCTGTTTGTGTACTATATGGTGGAGAATAGGCTGTGCCCCATTTTGTACATTCCATTGGCTTCCATAAATGCGTTAAATGTACCTTGTCATCCCACAAGTCCAACACACTGGGGGTGGCCGTCTGACGAGTCACCCTTGGTCATTCCTCCCTGGGTACTCTGATTCTGATTCTGTGTATTCTGAAAGCCACCGTGATTATTTTGGAATTCACCTCCTCTTCCTCTATCGCCCATACCTCTGCCTCATGGCACACACCCATATCCACCTTGATCCCTTGGGTGCTGATCACTCACCTGCTATGCACCCATTGCTTCGTGCATTCCAAATCTGTCTCCACTTGTCAATACCGCTCCTTCTATGGCAAATTTGGACAATTTTTTCTGAACTAATTTGTCTTCCTCGATTTTCCTAGTTTCATCTTTCTTCTTATTTTTCTTTTGTAATAACTGACAATTGTATACTATTGTCAACTGTATCTCAGCCCAAGGCTTCATTTCCATCCCCATTTGCTTCTTAATCTGTCGCTACACTGGCTCAGGCAACCCCTGGCATAAAATGTGGTAAAATAATGCCACTGTCTTTTCCCATGGTTTGCGAGTTTCAAGTTGCCATTTCTCTTGACTATCCGGAATGTAAGCAAGTTTTGTGCTGTCACACTTGAATATTCTGCTGTCCTCCATGTATCATCATCCCTTTCCCCTAGAATATTTGCCAGGAGACCTTTTGTGTCCCCTATGGCCAGCGTGTTTCCTCCTGTCATTTTTTATAATTCATATATCTATTTCCCAGCACCTGAAGTCAAACTCGGGAGCTTACACCTTAAATTATCCTTGTCCATCTGCGCCATGGGATACTGTGGTTTTGCTCCCCCTTTTTCCAATATGGGAATCTGCGTAAACCCTGTCCCACAGTCGGATCCTACTATTAGTCTATCCATTGCAAGGACGATCGTCCCTGTCCATCTCTTTGTTGGTAACAACCATAACCTGCTCACATATGGTGGCGATTCTCCCTTCTCACTATACGATCATCCTTGGGGACACTCAGGAGATGCTGTGGGATCTGGTGTCCTATTCTTATGTTGTTCCAAATCCGACCATCTTACTTCTTTATCCATTTGCAGGGTAGACTCTCTTCCTCATGTGACATGTCTTGTCCCCAACTAGTATGACTATCATCCCCTTCACCTTTGTATGAGTTCAGTCTGCTTAAGGACAATGTTCTACGTCCGTGACTGAACAGAATTTCTTCTTTGCTTTGTGATTGAAATGCTAGGGATTGTTCCCTTTTCCCTTGAATTCCATACTTACTACCTTTCTTTAATTCTTGATAGGCCTTATCAATCCTTTCTCGGATGATCAACGCATCAAAACTTTCTTCTTTCAATATTTCTCTAGACGCTGTTGGCATCACTTCTTTCATCAGAAGAATCTCTTCTATTCTGTCCCATCATATTTCTGGGCTTAGGCCTACTGGTTCTTTACAAATGAGACTAGTATGAAGACCCTGTTGTCTTCTTCTTTGTTCTATTTTGTCATCTAGTTCTCTTCACTTTCTCGCAACGCTTCTAGTTTGTTCTTCCTCTTGCTTTCATTCTTCTCTCTTTACTCCTTCCCTTCTTTCCTCTTCTTCCTTTCATCTCTGCAATCTTTTGTCCCTTAGTCTTTGTGCTTCCTTCTCTTCTCCCTTCCTTTCTCTTTGATCCCTATCTTCTATCACTCTCTATCTATTGTCATACTTTCTTTGTTCTTCTGTCTGTTCTTCTTTTTTCTCTTGCTCCTCCTGATATATCTGTTCTTATCGCTCCCTACTCTTCCTTTTCTGCTTGTCTTCTTTCAATCTCTTTTCTCGTTCTTTGTCTTTTCTTTCTTGTTCGTCCTTATCTTCTCTTTGCCTAACTTTCTCAATGCTTTTCCCATCTATTTTAAGTAATATCTGTCCTCCCATCCATTCATACTGCACAAGTGCTATCCCATCAGCTTGATCAATTTCTCCTTTCCATCTCTCAATCTCCTTATCTATTTCTGTTAACAGATTTGACCGCTCACACCTTTCTTCTTTGTCTTGTATGATCTCATAGATCTCTTTGTTTCTCTTATTCTCCTCTGGACTATCATTGCTACTGTAAACTGGGGGTTTGTATATCGGATTACTATACCCTTTTGCTGCTTTCAACACCTTTAAAGGATATAACCTAATTTCTTCCATACGTTACTTCAGATGAGGTAAGGGGAGCTGAGGGCTCAACACCTTCCTACTTACGCGGACTAAGCATCCACTCATCAGGTGGCTGATCTTTCCTTTCTTTCTGGTACATTTTCCAGAGCTCTAGAATTGCTAATCTTTTCTCTAATTTCTTCCCCTTGTACGCAGCGTGCAAGTATGCAATGATGTGTTAAAATACCACTTTTGACAATGATCCTCCTTGTGGCATGGCATTAACATTTTATCTGGCGTGCCTTTCACCCATTCCGCACTACACTGTTTGAGCTTGGGCATGTGCTTTGGTAACATTTTAGGTAAGTGCATGAGAGGAGTATCTCCATTAATGATAAGTCTCAATTGACTGTTAATACTTAACAGACTTATGAAATAACTTTCATACTTTTGCTTAAATCACAAATTTATCAACGCCTTTAAAACAACAACTATGTGCATGCACCATCAATCACCACTCAAGCCTCTAATTTCTTAATTAGCTATCCCTACCTTTTGATTTGTACCAATCACTTTGCAGAACTCAATCACTATTGCTCCTCAACTTTTTCAATTACTTCACAACTTCTATCGCTCTTTGATATTTTTACTCAATAAACAACATAAAGACTGTCGACATTACACCTTAATAAACACTGTGATCTCCTTTTTCTCTCTCGCCTTTCCTTTGTACCCTACACAGGGTTTGAGATGTCACCTTACGTAAACCTGTTTACATGTTACATGTTTCTGTTCTACCCCCGTTGGGATTTAAAATGTCTCCTTCTGAAACTCCTTTGAGCCTGGGCTCTAGGTGCTACCTTTTCTTCACCCAATATTTCCCGTTACATATCACAAATGCATGCCCTTCATTTGCCATTCCCTTTAATCTACTCACTATTTGTTCGTTAATCGACTCAAGGCCTTCGGTATCGACTCCTCCTCCAATCCTACTGCTTTGCCTTTCGTCCGCACAGTGCCTGTGGAAACTGGGCAGGGATTTCATCAAAGGGGGACCTGCCCACCATTTCGGTTTTTCTGGCAAGTTTTAGTTCTATCGGCCACTCTCCACAGGAAACCCTGTGATCATCCGGCTAATGGCAGAGGATGCCCGATCATCCGAAAATCTGGTGACAAACTAGTTCGGATATTTTCCAACCCTGCGCACTGCTACCATGTGAGCATATGGTCCTTTGGGTATCGTGCATGCAATGGATGGGGATGCAGAATAGCTCCAACAACAAATAATTGAACCAACTCAGGAATGGCAAAGGAGCTGCTTTATTAACAATTATCTAAAACAAGGAGTTACAACGGACATCAATGGACGTTCGCTTGAGCTCTCAGCGCATTTCTCATAAAAACAACTTTAAAAAAGACATCAGACGTAAGATCATACTATGTTGCAAATAAGAAAAAAACTACAAGGGATTGTAATACATTCAAGGGGAACATCAAAGTATACTTTCTATAAAGGCTGGGATTCTGATTGGCTATCTACTGTCAAGTTGACAACTTATGCCTACCTCTAAAACATGTCATCTTCAACACTATTAAGTATATGGTATATTATTGGTCTTCAATCTATAAGGTCCTTCATTATACGGCCCCCTATATTTGGTTGGCATGCTCGTGCCATTTCTGGAACATTTGGTTCACTTATCAGCATGTAAGCTCAGACTCAGGTGCCAGGAGGTGGACTTGACTTTACCTCCCCACCCAATTATCCCAACATCTCTCATCACCCATGCCTTCTGCCTTGCAGATTGTCTTTGAACTTGGCTTTGCAAAGTATTATTTTCTGTAGGAATATATGGGAGTACAGGATTTCACTATCGTTGTTCTAGGACTCCACACTCATCTCTATTTCCAACCTTGGCTCACGTGACAGGAGACCACGGTTTGGTCAATTTTTCTGCATTTAAATGTATTAAATGAATACAACATGGCACGCTTGGTGTTCTTCTCTTGCACCTTAACAAGGGATGATTCAGCTTCAGACATTTACTGCCTTCAAGAATAGATAACCAACCATGGCTGCTTCAGCTTTGACACCAGGCAAGACAGCCTCGCCATTAGTTTCACAAACTCAAGCTTATTTTTGCTGCAACACAGTTCTCGCCTTTTCTCTCCATGGGTCCTGGCTTACTAATATTCCTGACACCGATGTCCAGTTTCTATACAATGGCGTCTTCGCCTGCAGCCTATTCACTTCATATAGCCAGCTTCTAAGATTACTTAATCTACTTGCGTTACAGAATCTGTTCAGTTATTGAAAGACTTGCATTTTCTGCAGTGCTTCGCACATGTGCAATCTTCTTTTTGCATATGAAAGTTTACTAAATTCTTAACTTCGTCATCACTTTCTGTAACATCCATGCATTCTCTTCAGTCAGCATCCTCATGGGGTCACACTCGACTTTTGTGACGTCACTGGCTTCTCTTTCATTCTTTTTCATATTCCTTCAGGGAGTTCCTCCCTCAGATTGTCGTCTCTTCTGGGATACATTTGATAGGGTTTTCTCCATGAGTGCCTACTTTTGAATACTCACCATGTTATGGTCACAACTGCTGGTGTTAAGCATGGCACAATCTCAGGCTTCCAACATACAGGTGGTAGTGGGGTGGGATTTCCGGCAGAGGCCTGTAACTGCTCCTCTAAAATATGCCCCAATGTCTTATATATTCAAATCAATGACGCATTTCATTGAAACGCTAGTGGAGCCAAGTTTTTTCCACATTGCTCATTTTTAACACATTTGTCTGCTGTAAAAGTAACACGCGAAGTAACGCAGATTGGGAATGAGTACTATAGGTTAGCAAGCAGAAGATTTAAGTTTTATTTCCTGTAAACTGGGTAATTTCACAAAATTGACCTGAACCTGCCATTGAGTATGCAGGGTTCCGAGCTCTTAAATAGAAACAAATGCATGTCTCTTTGTAGGCCGTACAAGCATGTACTGTTCTCTTACATGAATAAGCACACTTTATCAAACTTTCCCAAAAGTATCGCCAAGTGTGAACTATATGAAGCTTACACTTAGAAATGTGGCTTTCCCTGTCAATGCTGCTTTCTTCATGGAACCATTTGGGAGAATTCTCCTCTTCTTTTCCCCCAACACCCTGAAGATTATTTCAAATGTTAAAGTCCATTCATCTTTGCTTGAAAGAATATATATATTTTGGTAACTGCTTTCACATGTGCTTTGAAAAGCCATTTCTTGACTGGTATCTCTTTTGTGCATCTCGCCTGGGGATTTTTGACTACTATTTAAAATGAATAGCCAATCCTTTTTTGGAGTCCTTCCAACTAGCAGACTGACAATCACAAGGGGAGAATAGCACTTCAGTAAATCAGGAGTGTTTCCCGGAAAAGCTAGAAATGGGTCGTTGACTCCTTTCCAGCTTTCCGAAGCCTTCGGGAATCCCAGACATAAACCTTATTTTCATATCTGCACAGGCCGACGGGGTATTATTGTCAGAAGCATTCCCTTAATGCGAGGCCCCATTTCACAGCTTACTTTTCCAGCAAACATGTGTTTATGGGGACTATGCTTTAAACTCAGCAGCTGACAGGTTATCAAGTAACAGAGAGAAATGGCTGAGGAAAGATGTGTGCTCAAGACGCCTGTCATTTACAGTATCCTTTGAAATAATTGTTTGTCCAAGTTTTATTTTACATTCTTTCTGGTTTTCAGTTGCTTTGTTTTGATGCCTTTTCGATGGCCTGGACGACTTCCTGTGGATGGCTCGACCTGCAAAAATAAGTGCTACATGTATCAAAGGCTTGGCTACCCCCATAGTCTCACTGGGTACCAGGCTCCTCCATGATTAGTCTCCAATGCACTGCCTCCAGGCCTACCGCGTACTTAGGGGCAGCAACTGCAGCCCCCTGCCTCATTGCACTTACCCAGAGCCGTGCTGCCTTGGCTGCACTCACTCCGAGCAATTCTGCCCTGAATGCACTTGCCCTTTCCCTCTCCCTGGCACTTCATCATCTCCCTTCCCCCTGCACTTTTTGCGCTGTTGCACTTGCACGATCTGAATGACACAAGCCCGAATAAGATCATTTCTATTGTCCTCCTCTTGTCTTGTTGTGCCTAGAAACACTTGTGTGCAGGATCGTTATAAATGACATATCATATCATAAAGGAAAGTTTGGGTCATGTCCTGGTAGGTTTATAGTGATACATTCGAATGACATTATGTCGAAAGTCATAATGTCGAGAAAAAAAAACTTGAAAAAAAAATTCAAATGTATATTTTTAATTGCTTTTTGTTCGAAATGAGGGGTTCCCCAAATCCCCCTTTTTTATTTATGTTTTGTTTTACCCCTTTTTTTTACTTGCGGAACCCAAAAAAAACATGTAAATAAAATAATTAAACATTCACATTTTTTTTTCGACATTTTGTTTTTCGACATTACGTCTTTCGACATAATGTTTTCGACTTTTTCACTGCCTACCGTCCTGGTAGGTATTTTGTTTGCTGAACCCCAAAGAGCTTTGCTTTCAGGTACCCCTTTTCCTGACCTCAGTTCAGATGTAAATGCCTGTGTTGGAAAAACGCTATCTTTTCTCTTGGATCTGTTAGGAAAGATGAAAGCCTTCTATTGAATAGGCCGATATAAATGAGAAATAAGTGTTTGCTTTCCTTTACCACTTTCACTTTTCTCCTTCTCTACTCTTCCTACACTCTGCCTTTTCCTCTTTCCACTCTTCCTCCTTCTCCACTCTTGCCTCACTCCACTTGCTCTTCTCTCTCACTCTTCCTTCTCTGCTCTCCTCTCCCCCTGCCTTCTCCACTTCGCTCTCTCTCTTTCCTTCCTCCTCACCACACCAACAGGCCCTACTGCTTCTCATTCCCTGTACTCCTGACTTTCACGCTTCCTTTTGGCCTGCCGCCCGTTTAGCCCTGTCTGTGTCACAGGAGCTTGTCTTGTGATTGGATGTTGTTCATGTGGACTAACAAATAACAAAATTGTACACTCAGCACATTACCCTTGACAGAACCACCCGCCAGAACCATAATGTCAAACATCCATCAACTTCCAACATACATTCCATATACTCAAACAGTAAAATACGTAATTCTTATTAAAAAGCATGACAGGTAATTGTTGCCCATTGGCGCCATTCTCATCTGTATTGTGATCCATAAGTGGGTTTTGCTAGGTCTGGAAAAGATCTGGGGCTACCCTAATTTCGGGACTCAGGACTAGCTAGCCTTTTGGTTTTAGCCCCTCAGTTTATATCCTGGGCTATAACCAAAAGAGCCAGGGCTATAAACCCCTGATCCCCCCTAGCAATGCCTCTGGAGCCATTGTTGTGCTACTTGTTGCAATACATGTGCTGTAAACCTATATAAATGCGAATAAACAACAAAAAGAATGAAAGACTTGTATTCAGTGATTACTGCCATGGGAGCTATTCAATCGTGCCAGTGATTAATGGCACCTCAAGTTTCGGCCTAGGGTGGCTACTATTTCCGAGAAGCCCATCCTTCTTCGGGGTAAACCAGTTTGTTTGATGGAGTGGAGAATTATTTTCACAATTGAGTGCTATAAAAAAAAACCATAAGAAATGGACTAAGAACATGCAAACCACAATCATCATAGAATCAACACACATTAATGTCTGTTGTTAACAAAGGAGTCCTAACCCAATGCATCAATTTTTAAAAACAAAACAGCCAATGGGAAAGGAGCACCCACCAAATCGGGACGTCCTCCAAGCCCAACCAACCAGGAGAACACCACTTAGATAGATAACCAAAAATTATTAAGATGTAGGCCAAAGGCAATTCCTGCTCACCACACTGACAGACAACAAAAGGAAAACCTTTCACTAGACGGTGCAGCTAACCAAGAGGCGTGCATGCAAAAAGACCATTAATTCACCAGTAGTGAAAGCATATTTCACCTCACTGTAAAGTCGGAGCAACACTTGGCTGACTGCTGATCTTAACTTTCAAACTTCAGAACGATCGCTTGATGATAGACAGCATTCGTATTTCTGCGGATCAAAGCAAAACAAAACAAGATGTATATGTGTTGCCTGCATCATGAGCATCTCTGTATGTGTAAAGGTGCTGGGAGATTTCCCAGGTAATTATACTCTAATGGCCTACTAGTGCCACTAACCTCACAAACCGGCAGCCAATGCCTGAACTCACCTCATAATGGCGTTGCAATGGGAGAGATATTTCTGTCCAATTATTCGCCTCTGGGTTAGACTCAGGTGAAATTAGCCCCCCCCCTTTAACATATCTCGCGTTCTTCTGCGCCAGAGGATCTGTAACGGCACAGTGGAAATTACCCTCCTGTATTTAAAACACAGAGCTGTAAGCCTCTAACTTACGACTCATATGTCACAAAACACATCCACTCACCTCCTCTCTCTCTCCCTACCACTTCCAACCCGACAGCTGCCAAGTATAGCCCACAACCGCACTGGGGACTTGCACTTCTGCAACTGAAAAGTGAGTGTTCAAAGCTTGCATGTATAGTAACTGGTGTCAAAGGTTTCCCCCCGGCTCACCTGAGTTCTCTTCTTGTGGTGTTCCGCGGAGGACTCCTTCTCCCGGCCGGACCGGGACTTGTATAAGTGCGCGCGAGTTGAGTCTGACTCCAGCGCGAGCGTTCAAAGTTCCAGGAAGTCGCGTATTCCAGGACGTCCAGGAAGAGGATCGAAGAAAGGTAAGAGATACTGGAACAGGGGAAAAGGGAAGAAGAATAAGGGAGTTGGCCAGGAACTTGGAAGGGTAACGCCGAGCAGCACACACACGTCGAGACACTACCTAGAGATAGCGTTGAGACGCGCGGAGGCACGGGGCGTGGCCCATTTATAGAACGTGCCGTGTCCGACGTACAGGCTAGTACGGAACACGGCACTGGACACGGCCATGTTGTAAGTTTCAAGAAGCACACTCTCCGTCTGGACCAGGACCAGGAAGACCAGAAGGGGCTATGTCCATGGTTCATGACAGCATGCCTCCTCCGAAACCCCGTCCCACCAGGCTTGCCAGGGTGTATGCGATGGAATCTTCTCAGCAATCGAGGGATGTTTAGGTTGGATAGTGGTTCCCATGTTCTCTCGCTAGGAGGATAGCCTTTCCACTCGACCAGGTATTGAAGCCGACCCCGCTTGTACCTGGAGTCACATATTCTGGATACTTCATATTCCAGCTGATTGTCCACAATCACAGGACTGGGTCTGCCAGTTTTCCGGGTGGAGTGGATGTAGGGTTTGAGTAGAGAAGTGTGAAAAACTGGATGTATTCTCTTCCAGGAGTCTGGTAGCTTGAGCCGATAAGAAACAGGATTGATGATTTCTTTTATGGAAAATGGACCATAATATCGGGGGGCTAACTTGTTAGGGTGTAGATGTCGTGGTAATAGTTTCGAGGACAACCTGACCTGGTCACCAATAGAATAGGAGGGTGCTGGTCTTCTTTTGGAATCAGCATATCGCTTAGTGCGAATCTGGGCCTTTCCCAATTGTTCCTTGGCTTCCTTGTAGATGTTGAGGAGAGTTTCAATCCAGGAATCAAGGGAAGGTACTGGAGTTGGATGTGGTAGAACTGAAGGTAACACGGAGGGATGAAAACCTTGACTGCAATAGAAGGGGCTAACGTTGATCGCTGAGTGATCTGAATTGTTATAGGCAAATTCGGCCAAGGGTATAAGGAGGGACCAATCATCCTGTACCTTGGTTGCGAAACAACGAAGATATTGCTCCAGGGTTTGATTAACACGTTCTGTGGCCCCGTTGGTCTGTGGGTGATATCCAGATGAAAGAGCGCGTTGAATCCCTAGAACACGACAGAGATGTTTCCCGAATTGTGAAATATATTGCGGTCCTCAGTCCGATATAATCTTGGAAGGGAGTCCATGAAGACGGAAAATGTGTTCTAGGAAAATTCCTGCGAGCTCTGAAGAGGAAGGAAGTTTATAGAGAGGCGTGAAATGTGCCATATGAGTAAACAAGTCTATGGTTACCATGATGGTTGTGTAACCCCGGGAAGGTGGTAATTCCACGATGAAGTCTGTAGCTATACATTCCCATGGTCTTGTTGGCAGTGTAGGTTGCAATAGAAGGCCCGTCGGTCTCTTATTGTCGTGCTTATTCTGACTGCAGACAGTACAGGTCTTGATGTACTCTTGTACCCTGCATTTCATTTCCGGCCACCAAAACTGTCTTTGTATAAGACGGAGCGTGTTGGTTACACCACGATGTCCAGAATGAAAAGTATCATGGCAGAGAGTTATTATTTTATGTTGAGGTTTCGGTGTGGGAATGACCAAGGCATTGTCCTTGAATAAGTATCCTTCCTTGATTCTTAAGTTCCAGGGATTCTTCCTAGAGATGTCCTTCCAGAGGTCAGAGGACTGGGTTTTGGCTCGAATCTCTTCCAAGAGGTTGATCGCTTGAGCTATAAAGATTGTGTTGGGAAACATTGTAGGATAGGTCCTATCTTCAGTGGTTAAATAGTCAGGACGCCGGGACAAGGCGTCCGCAATCACGTTTTGTGATCCAGGAACATGAGTGATTTGGAATTGGTACTGGGCGAAGAAGTAGGCCCAACGCACCTGACGACTGTTCCTGCACTCCATGGATTCTAGAATTTGTAGATTTTTGTGGTCCGTACGGACCTGGACTGGATATCTAGCACCCAGGAGTAAATGTCGCCATTCTGTGAAGGCTTGGCGGATAGCCAACAGCTCCTTTTCCAGGACGGAGTAATGGGTTTCGCTGGTTGTTAGGGTTCTAGAGAGGTAAGCCACTGGGTGGTCCATCTTGTCCTCAAGCACCTGTTTCAAGACTGCTCCTATGGCATGGTTGGAGGCATCTGTTTCCACTATGAAAGGGCGATCTAAGTCAGGCTGAGCCAGGATGGGGGCTTGCGTGTATCTTGTCTTCAAGCGTTGAAAAGCCTTCTCTTGCGAGGAAGACCAGATGAAGGGAACATCCTTCTTCAGCAGAGCAACGATCGGTTGGACGAGCTCAGAAAAGGTAGGAATGAACTTTCGATAAAAGTTAGCAAGTCCCAAGAAAGACTGAACCTGTTTCACCGATGTAGGAGCAGGCCAGGCCAGTATGGCCTTTACCTTTGAAGGGTCCATTCCAACTCCTTCTGGGCTGAGGATGAATCCAAGGTAATGAACTGAAGTCACGTGAAAAAGACATTTCTCAGGTTTGACCAAGAGCTTGTGTTCACGGAGCCGTTGTAGTACCGCCATGACATGTTCTTCATGTTTCAAGGGATCCTTGGAATAAATCAAAATGTCATCTAGATAGACAATGACAAAGAGAAAAAGCATGTCAGAAAACACCCTATCCATGAAACGTTGAAAAACTGCAGGGGCATTAGCTAATCCAAAGGGCATGACTAGATATTCAAAGTGACCAAAGGGTGTTCTAAAGGCGGTCTTCCATTCGTCTCCTTCCCGGATACGGATTAAGTGATAGGCACCCTGGAGGTCCAACTTCGTGAATATTACGGCGCCTCTGACAGCTTCCAAGATATCTGAAATCAGAGGCAGAGGGTACCGATCTTTGAGGGTACATTGATTTAGACCACGGTAGTCGAGGCAGGGTCTGAGTTCCTTGGAATCCTTCTTAGGAACGAAGAACAATGAGGCACCCACTGGAGATTTTGAGGGTCTTATGGTGCCATTTTCCAAATTGATGTCCAGGTATTCTCGGAGGGCCTTTTTCTCAGGTTCTGAAAGGATAAACATTCTGCCAAAGGGAATTACTGCCAAGGGATCTGTCTCAATGGCACAATCTTCGGGTCTGTGAGGGGGTAAAGCCTGGACTATGGCAGTCAAAAAGACATCAGTATATCCTTGGTAGACCTCTGGGACTTGTACAATGTTGGAAACCATGAGTGAGTTTTTTTGCTCTCCTGAATGTTCAATAGCTGGTGTTAATGAGAGATCCAGGGATAAACAGTGGGACATACAAAACTCAGAGCCCAGAAACAATGACCCTGCTGTCCAATTAATGTACGGATTATGTCTTTGAAGCCAAGGCATACCCAGAACCTTAGGGTAATGGGCTGATTTGATGATGTCGAATGTAATCTGCTCTTGGTGGTGGTTTATGGAGAGACGGACCTCTTTTGTCTGTAGGGTTATGGGTCCTGAAGAGAGAGGTCTCCCATCAATTGCTTCTACCGTCTGTTTAATGTTCCGTGACTCATATGGTATTTTATGTCTGATAACCCAGTCTTGATCAATGAAAATTCCCATAGCTCCACAGTCCACCAGGGCCAGTATGGGATAGGTCTTGTGCTTGGAGGGCGATAGAAAGGCCTGTAGCACCACCAGGTTATTCTGTCCAGGAGAGTTCCAGGATGTGATTGATGTGGAGCAGACATCTTTCTCCCGAAACCTCGCTGCATCTAGGACCGGGAGCTGGTGTTTCCCGAACACCGTGGAGGGGCTAAAGGACATTCTCTAACGAGATGCTTGTCTGAGGCACAATACATACACAGGCCGGTGTGAATTCTTCTCATCCTTTCTTGTGGAGTACTTGGCCCACGAAAGGCGCCTATCTGCATTGGTTCGGAGTCGTTATCAGGGGTTGAGACAGGATCGGATTTCACAGTCGACTCCGCAGGGATTCGTTGAAAGGCAGTCTTAGCCTTTTTCCTTTCAGCCCTTCTTTCCTGGATACGAAAGTCTATTTGTAAGGCTAGATCTACCAAAGCCTGAAACGAACTGGGGCGAGCCACTCTGGCTAATTCATCCTTGATATCGTCATTTAGACCCCTGCAAAATAAGGTGAAACTCGCTTCAGGGCCCCAATCAGCCTCCTTTACCAGCTGTTTGAATCTGGTAACGAACGTTAGCATATCCTGGGATCCTTACCAAAAATCAAGTAGGCGTTCGTGGGCGCTGAACACTTGTTCGGGGCGGTCAAACATAGACTTGAGCGCCTGAATAAATGCATCATAATCGTCCAGGAGGACGTCTTCAGAGTTCACTAGGGGAGTGGCCCAAGATAATGCATTCCCTGTAAGGTGGGAGATTATGAAGCCCACCTTGGCCCTGGAAGTTGAAAAATAATAGGGCTTGAATGTAAAATACACCAAGCAGGAATCCAGAAATCCACGTAAGGATTTTGGCGAGCCATCGTATTTGTCTACCACTCCACCCAGTATCACACTTTCCTTATTGGCAGAGTCACGTGACAGCACTAATTGTTTCAAGGCTGCGTTTTCTGCCTTTAAGTTCTGTACCTCGGTTGTTAGCTCCTGCATGCCGCGCATGAGGTCCTGTACCACTTTCTCCATAGCGGTATCAGTGTTGATCGTTTGTCGTCTCAATCTGTCAAAGGTTTCCCCCCGGCTCACCTGAGTTCTCTTCTTGTGGCGTTCCGCAGAGGACTCCTGCTCCCGGCCGGACCGGGACTTGTATAAGTGCGCGCGAGTCAAGTCTGACTCCAGCGCGAGCGTTCAAAGTTCCAGGAAGTCACGTATTCCAGGACGTCCAGGAAGAGGATCGAAGAAAGGTAAGAGATACTGGAACAGGGGAAAAGGGAAGAAGAATAAGGAAGTTGGCCAGGAACTTGGAAGGGTAACGCCGAGCAGCACACACACGTCGAGACACTACCTAGAGATAGCGTTGAGACGCGCGGAGGCGCGGGGGCGTGGCCCTTTTTATAGAACGTGCCGTGTCCGACGTACAGGCTAGTACGGAACACGGCACTGGGCACGGCCATGTTGGAAGTATCAAGGAGCACACTCTCCGTCTGGACCAGGACCAGGAAGACCAGAAGGGGCTATGTCCATGGTTCATGACAACTGGAGCTTTGGAAGGACACATTTGGCAGCCATGTATACCTACACTGCATAGTCTACACACAGTGGACCATCTTGGCCTTTCACACTGCACTTTAAACCAGCGCGTGGCAGGCAGATCAAAACAGTATAATTAATTGTATGTACTGTATTGTGCCTCTTCCCGTGGATAACTCTGGATGGCAAGGTGCTATTGAAGCCAAAAGGAACCTACAAGCTTTTAATTATGATGAACCACTCTGGTAGACAAGAGCCACAAAATCACATCTCGTACCTCTAGTTTTGAGAAACGGACTCCTTTATAGTGCAGATAGGTTCAGCAAATGAAGAAAGTCCCAACCTCAGACCAGTAAGTTTGCCCAGTGTATTTCATCATTGAGGCCAGAGCGGTGGATATCCAGTCTGTGAATCCAGACTTGTTCTAGCCTATATAAATGGGCTAAAGTAAAAAAAAAAACAAGCAGGTCAGCTTGTACCTAGTCAAAGAGGAACCATTTTATGTCCTTGCAGCCATGGTTGTGCTCTGTATAATGGAGTACTAAAGGGGCAGCCATATTGTGACATTACCACCCGTTCCAGCATTTTGAACAGGGAGTTAAGGCAATTAGGATGTGGCTAGTTAAAAGTATTAAAACTTGTAGCCATTTATGTGTGTACTCTATGATTATACCATTCATCGGTGAGTATGATTTGATGAGAACAGGGTGGGATAGGTGCTATATATCTCTCTCTAACACTGTGAACAGTGAAGGACAAAATTGTGATTGTCTATCAAACCTGTACAACAGTAAATGGCTACAAGTTTTAAGCACCAGTATTTGATAAAATATATACTTGATGCATCCTAATGGTGATTAGGACGAGCTAGGTTAAGTAAAATAACCTATTATGTCAATGTAGTAATATGTTTTTGTATTGTATGTACCCCCAATTTTAGAAACCGGAACCATAGAGAGAAGTCTACAAGAAGCACAAGACAATTTTCCGCCCCTGAAGAATGTCCAGTTAATAGTAACATCCAGGACAGAAACTTATATAAGTCGGGCTAAGTTGTTGCACACAGTAGGAAATAAGAACAGTTGAATTAGCTACTGTGGAGAATGTTCAAGTAGTTGTATAACTTGAATATGTGTTGTGTTATCACCACTTTTATAACATTGTATTTTTTATGTGATATAATGCATTTTTTATGAAAATGTTTTTTGATACTTGTGCTGTTTAGCAAATTAATTAAATATGATATTTTAAATATTGAACACATGTCATTCATTAAACTTAACATAGCCTTTATTTGGTGAATGGGCTATGTAAGCAGGTTTCAGATTGTTGTGGGTAACATGTTGTGTTAAAGTAATATGGACATGTCCCTTCTTTTTTGATTAAATAGATATTATATCCCCACTGTGTAGGACGGATAATCACTTTAGTGTGGGGCAACCCCCGAATGAATTTAGGATTTGAGAACTCCCAATGTTTTAGTTAATGCCCTGTGCAATTAAATTATTTGCCGAGGATCACACACTTTGATTAAGCAGCCTGCTACAAGCCCCTTGTTTTATGGCCAGTCTCTTGGTGACTGTTGTGATAAATCACACAACCCCAACTACCCACATTTAAGTAGCACAGAAAAGGGTAAAAAATGATTGGCTGCAAGAATAACATATGCCCAGGTACTTTTGCCCCTCAGCGAAAAACAAAAGCTGACACCCATGAATATAAGCACAGTAAATTCAAAAATATTTTAAAGTGAAATATACACATGTAGTTCAATTGACCTTCTCCTCAGAAGAAAGTGCGCTAGACAAAATAGCATTGGCCGTTTAAAAAAAGTAACGAACACAAGAAAAATAACTTCAGAGAGGAAATCTTTCAATAAGTATGCTGGCAAAGTATAAAAGGTGCTCACCTTTTAAACTCAGCAATCTGTAGTGGAATATCCATGGAAAACGAAATCCCAATATGAAACAAGTGCTCATGGTCCTGTGGGTAAGAGTCTGCACTGGGAACATGACAATCTGAGTAAAACCCTGGTATCTAAATAATTGAGCAAGCTTATCAACCTCAAAAAAAACAAGGGGTTGGATCCACCCTCTGAAAAAAGTAACACTGTCCACTCCCATGTTCTCTACTGGTGCTTGAAAAGCAACCACAATCACCAGTGTCCAGGATTGCAAACTCTCTTGCCACATTGTGGCCAAATATTCAAGACTTACATGCTGTCTCATCATTTGCCCTCCTCACCCCATGTCTGTCTTTCATTATTCCCCCATCTTGACTGTGAGACTACAAATACCAGAATGCAATTCAACAAAAGGCAAAGAAAATGGTCTCTGAGTTCAAAACTTTTAAGGGCTGACAGTTGCACGGTTCATAAAAAAACAATGTGGATGCAACTAAAGTGTTTTGCTTGAATTTTCTAAAGAGTTGTTACAATGTATTGCTCACCTCAACGTCCTTGCAACTAAAGGTTTTCCTTGATCATGTAGTATATTAAATTAAATATTAAAAATACAAACAATTAAACTAAGTAAAACACTGTATTATGTCTACAAAGTAAAATAAAAGGCAATTTGACAAGGACTATTATAATCTACTTACATGTATGTGGACTGCTCATGCATAGTTATTAAAATGTTACCATAACTGTCACTGTATTTCAAAATACATATTTACAACACAACTACCCACACAACACTGCAAATAAACCTTCAAATATGTAATTGGTGATTAACACTTACTTTCACATAAGCCACACCCCTGCCATGTGCACAGAGAGAGTTCAAAAATCAAAAGGACAAAACTGCAGAAAATTGTGTCTTTTACACTTTCCGAAATGAATACGCAAAAAAAGACTATATACCAATAATACTACTAAATGGATGACACAATTTCAGCACAAACTATCACAAAGCCCCGCACAAATGCAAAAGTAACAACAACCAATAGCAAACAATGAAACAGACAGAAATCTGTTTTCTCCCCACCTACCTTCTTTCATAGCCGCGGCTATTCAACATAGCTAAAGATCTTGTTTTGTACTCACGGCTACACAGACATTTTTCTGCAAACCCAAAATCAAAATAAATTGGCGTTCAAACCTTCAAATGAAATACGTGAACAACTAAGTACATAAAATAACCTAGAAGAAAGAAACATCTGTACTGTATCATCCACAGGAACATAGGATTATTGCACAGAAAATGTATGTTTATAGAAGCGGCCACAAATATAGCCTATAGCCGTGGCCACTACATGTCCACAAACACACAATGTGTCATTGGTTCTAATATAGCCGCGGCTACAGAGGGGTTGTATGCATGCCTACCTGAGCCGCAGCTACTAGACGTCCACAAACACACATTTAATTTGTCCTAATATAGCCATGGCTACAGAGGGGTGCTGTGGATGTCTACCAGAGAATAGCAAAGCAGCAAATAATAACAACAGCACCATCAACCAATTACAAACTACAACACACACACACACATCATACATAACCCCCTCATACTAAATACAAAGTAGGAATCATTTTCCTGGAAACAGGGAAAGACTGAAGATATCATCATGGCTGAAATGAAAACTGTCTGGCTGATTGGAGACAGTTGGCTGTTTTGGTTGCTGGCTTTTTGTCAGAAACTAAATATTACCATGGATCTAGGTTTAACAAATTTCACAATTAATTGGTTTGGAATGCGAGGAATGCAGTGGTTTCAAATTCTTCCAAAATTGTTACGTCTTTCTTCCAAAATTGTTACCTCTGAGAAGTACAGGGCACCCCAAGGTCATACTCATTCATCGTGGAGGCAAATTTGGGAAATATAAGCAGTGTCCCTTACTTTAATGATCAAACAAAACATGAAAAAACTAATGGAACTATTTACTCACATCATCTTTATCTTTTCCAATCTAACTCCGAGGCAACAATGGCGATGGACCACTAGATTTAATGGTAAAATGGAGAAATCCCAGAGACATGTCAAAGCAGTTTCAACATTCATAACAATTCACAACCAATTATCGATTTCGAACAACATACAGTTCTACATGGCCAATTTCCATAGACATGATGGAGTATCGGAGTTCCACAGGGTGTCTCTGCATCGTGAAAATACAGGAAGTAATCCTTGAATTAGACATTCCCCATCCATATTGGGTTTCCCTTCAAATATTGTAGAGGCTTGTAGGAGATCTCTACAATATTATGCTCCCCCTGGATCAATGGATGGTAGTTTTTATATCGCCCAATACCATCGCCTGGAGTGGTTACTCGCATTCACTGATCTTGATCAAAACAATTGATAATGTTTTACTCATGTATGAGATGGCCTGGTCATTTTTCTAATTGAGGAGAGCATTTAAACAGGTATCAGGAAATCCTCTTTCCAAAGAAAATATCTTAATTTTTGTTATGGGTTAAACTAAGGCTGGAACTTGCAATAGGCATCTATTCAGTTTTATCACTGCCACTGTTTGAAAGTCCCCCCACTTCACTCATGTCTTCAATAGATGTATCGAGGGGTGAGTGTGCTCTCTGTAATTCTTGATGAATTTACAACTGTAGTTGGTGAATTCTCAGAGAATTTGTAACTCACATATTTGTGTGATTCTTCAACTCGAGTAAAGCCTCAACCTTCTTTTTGCGGGGATTAAGGCCCTTGGCTGTGATCTCATTGCTTCAAAAGTTTACTTTTGTTCTAATCCACTGTGCTTTCTAAAGAGATAGTTTTGCAATTGCATTTTCAGTTGAGTCGACACTTGGCGGATTGCCATCATGTGTTCTTCCATGGTTTTACTTTAGATTAACAGGTCATCTACACAGGCCAATTTCCCTCTTTCTTTGAGATCAGGCATGGATTTATTTAGGAATATGTTTCCATTATCAGTAGACCCAAATGGGGTATGGGCCCATGTGTACTGCTGCCCATGAAACGTAATGGCAAGTTTAAATTAGTGCTAACTGAGTACAGAGACAGTACAAAAGACATTCGTAAAATTGAGGGCAGAATGCATTTAAGAAACCTGGATCTGTGCAAGTCCCTGATCGATGTAAAAGGAGATGCTACCTTGACATGTGTAACATTTTGTTCAGTTCCTTTAGGTCTGCACACAGTCTCCAATGTGGATTGGGTGGCAATATTCCTATTGCTGAGTTGATAAACGTACTGTATATTGGACGAATAATCCCAAAATGTACATGTTGGATAATCTCTGTGAGTGATTCCGTGGATGTTAGAGCTAGCTAGTATTATCTTACAAATACTGGTGCCATATTATGGTCAGTAGGTATTGTTGTGCAACTAAGGGATGTATGTACGCAATCATAGGAATCAACAGAGAACATTTTCTGTAAACATAGAATAACCTTTTGTTCTGGTATCTCTATTGGAATTGCTTTATTTTCTTCCTTCTAGGTCTCGGGTCTACTGGTTTCTTGTTTAATCATATTCTTTTCTTTTAGATTCTTTGTTGTATGCATTCTGATCCTGATGTTCTCTGCCTTGGAGATAGCAGTGCATCTTTGAAAGAGCACGCTGTGTTCTATGTGCACAGAGTTATGTTCTTTCTCAAATGCAATTGTCACATTTTGCTCCTCACTAAACTTCACTTTCTTATGTTTACCTTGTTTTATCTCAAGGAATAAAGAGGGTTCACTACTGGCCTTTGCCAATTTTTCATTAAACTCAGGTATATTCATGAGACATAAAAGAAGTTTACGCTATAGCTTGCCATATCTTTTGAACTACAACCCACATTTTCTCTTCTTCTTTTACATCTTTAATTGAAACAATTACCTCTTGTCATTGTGCACCCTGAACACATGATTAATTTTGGGCAATGTTTCTGTGAGCAATAAAATCAGGTGTTCCCTGCTCAGATCTCATTATTTGGCCAGTGCTCGATGTCAAATGTTTAACCTGTAACTCAATGTGTGAAATCTTTTCTCCAATCAGAGGACTGTGAGTTGGTCTTTTGTTGTAATCTGGTCCTCCATGGAAGTGCAACTATCTCTTCTAGAACAGTAATTGTGATAATTCTGATACCTATTATTATATGCATTGGTCGGTCTACACTCTTTCTGGTGCTGGCATCTATTTTCCTGGAACCTAAGAGGAAGAGGAGGATAATTGTATTGTTATGATACTAGGAGGTAGTGATTTATTTCCCTCTCTAAGAAAATATGATTTGGATTTCTCTATAATGGAGGGATGTATTTGCAGCCCAGGATACGCCAAGAACCTAAATACAGAGAACTAATAAAAGTCTCTAGTTTTGTATGAACAGTATTTTACATGCTAAGTGGAGGACTAGTTGGGTTGGCTGTCTTTGAACAGAGGGCTTCTCAGCAGAGGACTATGTTGTTGGCCTCGCTTTCTCTAAGTTCAACTAAGGAGTACTCATTACCACAGCTACCTAAAGGGTGGCTGGGGCAGGTGTTTGTTCGGGGTTCTTTTCTTTATTTTTGGGAATAGTTGGGTTTGGCACTTCATAGATCCCAATAGATTGCATGATGATCCACACAAGTACCTTGAGTCATTGACATCACAAACTGAGTCACTACATATTTGGGATATTAGTGAAAAGAAGTAGTTTTTAAGTCTCGACTGTTGGTATTGGCAAGTCGAGAAATTTAAGCAAATACATGCTTGAGTTCTTAAGCAAACTCCCTATCAGATTGATCTTCAACACACATATAATCATTAGCTGCCTATTGAGGGTTCTAATGAGTTCAAAAATATTTCAAAACGGCTGCCTTTTAAGAGGACAATTGGTAATGATTCTGGTGTTCCATTCCAGCAAAAAAAATCGACAAATCAGGAAAAAAGGTCAAATTCAATTCAATGTTCTTTTGGTCATGAATCACTCCAAATTATGCCATCATCTGTTTTTACAATTCCAGATATTTCCAAACAGAATATTTTGCCTTTTTTTCACAAGGGGTTATAAAGCTTTTTATGTCTTAGTTTGTTTGATAAAATGTGATTGTGGTTTTTGGTTTCTATGTCTACTTGCGTGGATGCAAGTTCCCTCATTGAAGTCAGAGCCATGACTTGAACCTCTCTCCCTGCTTGCATATTTGCTCTAATTGTCATAATGGCTTCTGCACGTGAGGGTCTTCCCTTTTTTTTCTCTTTTCCATTGGTCTTCTGGGTTATGAGTCCCAAATATTTTCTGAGTGGGTGGATAATACAGCATGTCTTTATATTGCTGTTCAGAATCAGTATTTCCTCATCTGACTTTGAGGTTCTAGGATGTCCCCATAAATCATGGCATAGGTAGGGGCCTTGGGAATGCCCTTTCAGGTTGCTTTATTTGTCCCCCAATGTCAGCCAGATGGGATATGTTGTCTCTCTATTGGATAATATGCTGTAACTCTTGTTCCCTTAACTCATTTCATACATTTCTTCCTTGATCATCTGTTAAAGGATACTCTCATCCGCTCTCCGGTCCCCTTCTGACATACTAAGTGGTCCACTACTCCCTCCTCTCATCTGATATTCTCAATATTCCTCTGTGTCTGTATTGTATTGTATTGTATTGTATGAAGATTTTATAGAGTGCAAACAAAGACCAGAAAGGCATCAAGGTGCTAGTGAGGAGCAGATGAGGACAGATCCAAGGCAGGTCTCAAACAGGTGAGATTTTAAGGCCTTCCAGAAGTGGAGATATTCGGTCATGTTGTGGAGGTCTGGTGCCAAAGCATTCCAAAGTGTAGGGGCCAGCACCATAAAATATCTTCCTCCAGCCTTGGCATTGTCATGTTTGGGCGTTCTGCGTGTTGTAAACAAGAAGCGCATAGCCGTTTAAGACGTGTACGGCCAGAAAATCCTCGTTCCTGTTTCAATTTTCGTGTTTTCCCATTCTAATCCTTCTAGTGTTCCCTCCCTTCCTTTCAAGACTCCCTAGTGTGTTGACTACGGACTGCTATTGGATTGCCATCTGCTACTACCTTCTGCATTATTGCCCACATTGTGAACTGACCTTGGATTGTTACTGGACCTGTTTTTGCCTGCTTTTTTGTACTCTGCTGCCCGCTCCTTACTTTGACTACGGACTGCTCCTGGACGAACTTGCCTGACGTATTTACTGTTTCAACGGCAGTTTGGATTTTGACCCAGATTGTTTGGACTGCATTGATATAGACTTACACGTGCGGTGTGCATACACCTTGAACTAAAAAGAACATGGACTAGAGGCTGCCTTAGTGTACTTCTAATTGAGGCGTCCGCATGCCGTCGGGGTAGGTGTTTTTCATTGGACATTTCTGGTGTTGGTGGCCCTCCAAGGTTAAAGATGTTAGACTATCTGGCCACTTGTGCGGTTTGTGTCCAGTGTAAACATCCCTGTGGTAAACTCGTAGGTCTACTACAACCTATGCCCATACCTGATCGCCCATGGAAAATAATCTCCATGGATTTTGTCATGGAATTACCTCTGGTAGATGGGTTTGATAATGTATGGGTGGTTATTGACTACTTTATCAAAGTGGCACTGTTCATACCTTGCCTGGGTATCCCTACCGCTCCTGTATTGGCAGATCTGTTCTTAAGGAATGTGTTTAGAATGTTTGGTCTTCCATCGACAGTGGTCACTGATCATGGGCCCCAATTCACCTCACATTTTTGGAGGGCTCTGACCATGGTGCTGGGCATTGATGGAAGATACTCCAGTGCTTACCATCCTCAAACAGATGGTCAGACTGAGCAGTGAAACGCAACAATGGGACAATACTTACGTTGCCTTACCTTCGTTCATCAAGACACTTAAGTTTCAGTTTTACCCCTAGCAGAGTTCGCCTACAACAACTGGCTCCACTCAGCCACCCGATTGTCTCCATTCTATGCTCTCTATGGGAAACACCCTTTTTCTCTGCCTCTTACACCTGAGTTGCCTCTGCATAACCCTGCTGCTCTTGCTTGTATCAGGAACCTGTCGGTGACACACAGCAAGGTGACGAAACACCTGTTGGAGGCAAAGGAATAAACCAAGATTTCTGCTGATGCTCACCGTAAACCAGCTCCTGTTTACAGTCCTGGCAAGAAGGTTTGGCTGTCTACGCAAAACCTGCACCTGCCGGGTCGTAGAGCATTACTTCCACAATTTGTGGGTCCCTATACGGTGTTGAATGTTACCAACCCGGCTGCGGTCCGTTTGCATCTCCCATCTAATATGAAGGTGCATCCTGTTTTCCATGTCTCTTTGATTAAACCCTTTCATCCCTCGACCAGACTTCCTGCTCGTCCACGATCTGTGAAAGTTCAAGGTTCTTATGAGTATGAGGTGGCAGCAATTTTAGACACCAAAGTTCGTAAAGGCAGGAGGTTCTATCTAGTAGGTTGGAAAGGTTTTGGTCCTGAGGATCGCACCTGGGAACCTGCAGGGAATATTCATGCTCCTGTTCTTTTGGCATGTTTCTGGTCCCTCGGAAGGTGAGGGCTTCTTTGAGGGAGGATACTGTCATGTTTGGGCGTTCTGTGCATTGTAAACAAGAAGCGTATAGCCCTTTAAGACGCATACAGCCAGGTGCCTGGAAGTTGGCATGGCAACGCTGGCGTCCTGTACGCACTTCCTTGTCCTGCCTCCAGCGTCGAACGACGCGCGGCGTGGTCAGATGACTTGTATTCAAATTCAGTCTGCACTCGCTCACCGGTGCTTCTGAATTTGTTTTCAGTGGCATTCTCATTGAACCCTTGTTTCTGTTTCCATTTTCTTGTTTTCCCATTCCCTTGTAACCCTTCTAGTGTTCCCTCCCTTCCTTTCAAGACTCCTGGGTGCCTTGACTACGGACTGCTATTGGATTGCCATCTGCTACTACCTTCTGCATTGTTGCCCGCATTGTGAACCGACCTTGGATTGTTACTGGACCTGTTTTTGCCTGCGTTTTTGTACTCTGCTGCCCGCTCCTCACTTTGACTATGAACTTCTCCTGGACGAACTTTCCTGCCGTATTTACTGTTTCAACGCCAGTTTGGATTTCGACCCGGATTGTTTGGACTGCATTGATATAGACTTACACGCGCTGTGTGTAGGGATGTAATGGTATTACGGTATACCGTTAAAGATACCGTGAACCACTTAATTGAACAATAATAACCATCACATTGTTTATACCGGTATACCGTTCATACAACGGTATGAACGGTATACCGGTATAAACAATGTGATGGTTATTATTGCCCACTTAACGAAGTGTGCTTTTCAATCTGATTTTGAAAGGCTGCAGTAAGCAAGTTCTGCACAGTCTTGGTCTTGCACTGTTGGATGTGCCGTCTGCCAAGTAGTTTCAGTTTGAGCAGTTTTTAATGCCATTCCATAAACCACACGTGCCTGACACAAAATCAACATGTTAGCAATAGGAAGAATAAATACAGTGCCAAGAAGGAAAGGGGTTTACTTTTTTTTATTTACATTTTTTTTTAAAGCGCTCACACAGCCCCAGGGCATCGAGGCGCTGTTAAAGAAATTGGTTTTGTTTATTTAGTTGCGTAATTGTTTTTGTCTTAGTTGCGTATTTATAACACGCTTAAGCGCGGACCCAGGGATCGAACTTGTGTTGCTTCGTGTCATCTTGCTTCCAAGGCACGCACGTTGCCGCTGAGCTATCCTCCCGGGACTTTGGGTTGGCGGCTTTGGGGTTTATATATTTATAATGGATAATGTTTTCTAAACATATGACAATGGCGGATTTCCCTGGTTCTATCATTGAATTTACATATAATAAGTCACACTGCGAAATGTAATCATCTCTGTGGGTAATCCCTGCTGCCATACCAAAGGGTAACATGTCTGTGATTACTGAACACCTTTTGGCCCAGAAGTAAACTAAAGGCTGTAACGTAAAGAGAGAGTGCGTGTGCGTGTGTGTGTGTGTATGCGCACAAGCGTATTGTACCATCAGACTCCATTGATCTGTGGCATGCAGATTATCAATATGGCAACATGTTCATCTTCACCAGTAGCCAGTGGGGGAGCTAAAAGCCTAAATGACCACTTAAGAAAAGCTATTCAGTTTGCTTTGCCAGTCGCAGCAGGGCTCCCCCCCCCCTCCTCTCCACACGTGCGTTTGTGTTTGGTGCAAGCAAGGGGTGGCATTTCAGTGGAAAGTATGTTGAAAAGCCCAATTCTGGCCCTGGGTGCATGGTTTTGTTTGTGATGATAAATCTGACAATTTATGATCTTTTAGAAAATATTTGTTAAGATTAGTTAACTCCACCTGCTATACCGCGATAACCATGATATACCGTCATTTGGCAAGAAGGTTATTGTACCGTCATAAAACTAATACCGTGACACCCCTAGCTGTGTGCATACACCTTGAACTAAAAAGTTAGTGTATTTCTAATTGAAGCGCCCGCGTGCCGTCGGGATAGGTGATTTTCACTGGACATTTCTGCTTCTTCCTGGAATCTTCAGTGTATCCTTGAACTCTTGGACTACTCCTGTCATCCTGGGATAGGAATTTGTACGGTAAGCCCTCCAGCAATATGGTGTTCCTTTGTATAAAGCCAGGATTTAGGCTCAGTATTTACCCTTATTGGGTTGTCTTGTTTCCGGGGAGTTGCTCTGTGTCACGGGATTGCAGCCAGTATCCTATACCCCTTCTGATGCTTACCGGTTCTGTAATATCAGGTTAGTGGGTATTTGAGTTGATTGTGACCACGTACAGCTGTGGAAGGCATTGCATTAATAACTTGCTTCCCTTGCAGTCATCAGAACCACCACCTGCATATCCTGTGTCTCCTATCACGACACCTGAGCCTCATCTGCCACGCCTGAGCCTCGTACTGCATCCTATCTTTTCGCTAATTGATTGTTCTGGTTGTAATCCCTTGATTGGCCAGATTGATACATTAGCAAGAAGAATTCGCCTACTACACTACGTGGGGAACGGATTCTGACAGGCATGCAGAATCTGGGTATACACAGCAGAGCTTGACTTGCGGAATGGAGAAGCCTATTATGGATGAAGGGCCTGAGCCTAGACCATAGGAATTCTGCACTAACATTGTGAGTTGCTCAGTGTACAAGACAAAGGATTTTAAATTTGACCCGGCTCCTAACTGGATGCCAGTGCAGTTGCAATTGTAATTGGTTATTTACAACACACTTAATACTCAGAGGTTTCTAAGCACGGACCAGGGATTGAACCTGTGTTGCTCCGTGTCATCTTGCTTCCAAGGCGAGCACGTTGCCCCTGAGCTATCCTCCCGAGACATCCTCCATTTGAGGAAGTAAGTCCCGAGAAAGTGACAGTTTGGGGGCTCCCAGTGCAAGACGGGAAGCTGCGAAGAGTCTGCAGACATTGAAGAAGAGCCTCAGGTTAGCCAAGATAGATGCCATTGCAGTAATCTACAGAGCCCATTATGGATGCAGTAACGGTCTTAATCCTAAAGTCAGATGGGAGAAAAGGTATAACATTTCTCAAAATATTCAATTTAGTGTAGCCAGATTGGCAGACAGCTGAGATTTGGGCCTCTCTGCAGCGGCTGGGTACTAGTTTAATACCTAAACGTTTTACTGTGAGGGTCAGCTCGAGACTAGGGAAACACGACAGTAGTCAGCGATCCCTGATCTTTCTACAGAGTTTGATCCCACCAGAAGGACCTCTGTTTTGCCTCTGTTGAGTTTAAGCCAATTTTTGGCCATATACTCTCTGACTGCAGAGAGGCAGTCTTTCAGTTTAGAAGGAGGGTCAGAGAATGGGGCATTAAGATGGAAAAAAATCTGTGTATCATCAGCATATGAGAAAAAGTGTACCCCGTGGTCAGCAATCAAGTTGGCCAAGGCCTGCATGTATAAGTTGAACAAGATTGGAGACAGGGCAGAGCCCTGGAGAACCCTGCATTTCACTGCTGTGGGAAAGGATGTAAAAGGAGGAAGAGTAACCTTCTGTACCCGCTCTGTCAAAAAGGAAGCAAACCATCAGAGGGGGGTCCCCGATATTCCCACCATCTGAACACATTGAAGCAGTTTTTGATGGTCAATAGTATTGAAAGACGCTGAGAGGTCAAGGAAAATCAAAGCTCCCACCTCTTCATGTTCTTGAAGCAAAGCAATGTTATCCATAAGAGCAACCATCACAGATTCAGTGCCCATGCAGGGGCTGAAGCCAGATTGAAAAGGATGAAGTAATTGGTTTGATTCAAGACATTAGAAAATTTAGGGTTTACAATTGACTCCATCAGCTTCATAAGAACTGGGAGTAATTAGATAGGATGGTAATTCTCCACTACAGCCATACTGTTAGCACTCTTCTGCATGGCATCGATCAGAGCATTACAGGGGTCTTTATATTTTCCCATTATCTCTAATTGGGTAAGAACTATGAGCAAATTTGTGATAGAATTAGGGCAGACCTCAGCCCAGTGTCGACGGGTTTGTAATGTCACATTAGGTCTTTGTTTGGATACCTGGGAGGGCAGGGAGAAGGGGAGTAAGTAGTGATCTGACCAAGACATAGGACGGGGGGGCGAAGGTAAGAAGGTAATTAAAGTCTGAAAATATTAGGACCAACTGGTTCCCTCCGATTTGAGTGGGGCAGTGATTTTTCAGAGTAAAAGAACAGTTAGCCAGAGAAAACATAAGTCTCTTGGCCTGTAGATCATTCGAATTGTTAGGGTGCAGGTTGAAATGGCCTAAGATAACTAATGTAGAGTGACTCAGGGAAAGGTCAGCAATCAGTTGTATGTAATCGTCCAGAAATAGGTTGGTCACATATCCTGGTGGCCGGTAGACCATCAGGAGATTAAACGGGTTATCAGGAGAGGCTTGAACCCTAACTAACACTAGCTCACATGGCAGCTGATGGATCAATGGTACAGTTGAGCAGCTAAGCACATTTTTTAATATAAAAGCAACTCCTCCCCCAGCTTTGGAGGCAGAACGATGAAGTTGCAAAATATTATATTTCGGAGGAAGTATATGTACTATGTCTGGACCGGAGGTTGCAGTGAAGCAAGTATTGGTCATGCATAAGAGGTTGTATTGTGAATCTTCAAAACGAAATGGATGTCATCTCGGTATGCTATGGCTGACCTAACATTAATTAAGAAGCCTTTTAAAAATATGAATCATGATTCGGCCACCAGGGGGCGCACGGATGGGCAGCACCTCTGTGTGAGCTCCAGACACACGGGCCCGAAAAGTGACCTGAGCCTCCACTTTTGACCCCCCCGTGCACAATATTGATACCCCTCGCAGCGTGAACCGGTCCTCCACCAGATGAGCGAAATTCCGGTGGAAAACGGTGGACCCAGCCAGGAGAAAAGGCTAACGGTGTGAGCCTCCCCTCCCGGAGTGCACACGCAGCAATTGAGGCGACGGCAGTGCCAGAATGAACCCTGAGGTATCCGGTCCCTCCCACCACCCACTCACAGAGAGCGCGGGCCTCGCTGCGGCTCTCCCGGGCAGTCTCCGTTTCACTGCCCGTATCGAGGACTCTGGTGCAGCTGGTGGGTGTGTGGCAAAGAGGTCCGTGCGCACCCCCGTCTGAACACTCGAGCGGTGTCAAGGCCTGGCACCACACTAAGAGGAGCAGCACAGCGGAGCGGGTAGGTGCCCCCCCGCTCCCTCCTTGGAACACTCAGCGGTCCCGAGCTTTTGCCGAGGCCTCGCTTCCCCCTAAAGTGCCTTCCGTGGCCCCGATCGCAGAGGGGGGTCTCTCCTGCTCTCCGCCCCGACCAAAGACGCAGCCGCGGGCGGGGCGCTGGATGATCTGGGCCTCGTCCCACACCTGCCGCCACTGATACCGGCTCTCGCCACTCAGCCCCTCCAGGAGGGGCGCCTCCACGAGGATCTCCTCCTACGCCCACCACCCTAAAAGGCCCAGAGGGCCCATAAGAACAGTGAACTGAGGGCCTGAGAGGAGAAGCCCCGGTCCCCAACCAGTGGCCCAAGCACCTCTTCATAGCCCCGGCATAGGCTATAGTAATCAGCCCCCTACTATAAGACACCCCTCAGCACACCCAGTGCTGCACCTCAGGCGGAGGAACTGCCTTTCCCTAGAATCCCTACAAGGGAATTCACAGCCACATCCCCTCCCCAGGAGGCAACAACAAGAGTGCAGCCACCAGAATCCTCCCAGCTTCCACATAAAGTGTTCTTCAGTCAAGATCACCCCACATTAGGCCCAGCCCTCCTCCAATTGACCGCATCGCCATAATCTACAGTCTGTGACCCAGCGCTCGTGTCCGGGAAACATTCCGCGAACCCTCTTTGGACATATTACTAGGTGCTATGCCACATGACGCAAGGGGTTAGCCCCTGAACAGAGGGCAACGCTGAGGGTTGGGCCCCCCCCAATGGGGCGTGTGCCCTCCTCCGCGTAACACCCAGTCGAGCCACGCAGGTGGATCACCAATGAACACAAACGGAATATCTGTATCGGTATCCCTCTGAACCTCACTAAAACTTGAGCCCCCTGCTGCGGGACCCGTCCATTACGACTCCTCTCGAGCCCACCAACAAGACCGTTCCATGCACTAGACCCCCCTGACGTTACAGCGGTCTCGGAGTCGGAAGCCGGCGCAAGTGGAGGGTACGGCCCCTGGTCCCAGGGCATGTGCCTCCTCCAACCATTACGCTCCCATCACTCTGGACTCCCTGGACGGCATTCCACCATGCACTCTGAGAACTCCACATCACGCCAGTGCAGAGGGTAGGGCCCCCACTCTAGGGGCATGTACCTCCTCGCACTCAAGCACCATATGAACACCCAAAGCAAGTTGGCCAGGTTTGCATAACCCCCAGCACACCTGGAACCGGATATAAACGTCACAATGTCATTGGAAACATCGGAGACGGGAGCGGTAGCCACGAAGGGAGACATTGCCGCCCTCCTGAGCGAAATCCGAAACATGGGCGCTAACCTTGGCGGCAAAATTGATAGGATGACTCAGAGAGTGGACAAAATTGAAGAGAGACTGGTGGGTGTCGAAAACAATCAAGCCTCGATAGATACATTACAAACCCAACTAGACCTGAGAATGTGCAACATAGAGAAGAGGGAGGACGAAATTAGACTGAAAATTGACGATTTAGAAAATAGAGAAAGAAGAAATAACCTACGATTTTTCGGAATTCCGGAACGTGAAGGGGAAACAGAGGAAGACCTCAAGCAAACTGTGCATGACATCATCAGAATCCTAGCTGCAGATGAGAACATCGACAAACCTACAATAGAGACAATCCACAGAGCCGGAGGTCCCACAGGCGGCCCGAGATCCGTCCTTGCCAGATTTCATAAATACCAAGACAGAACCAGGATACTCATGAAGGCCAGGTCTTGTGAAGCTCTCACCATTGGGGGAACCCAGATAACCATTTTTCAAGACTTATCCTCGCTCACCCTGGCCCTGCGGCATCTCTGTAGCCCCCTAACGAAATGGTTTAAAGAACAAGGGACCAGATATAGGCGGGAATACCCCTTCTCCCTCACGTATGAGCACGGAAGTAGGAAGGTAATCCTTCGCTCTGAAGAAGAAATCCATGAGTGTATCACAGATCTTCTTGGAACTGGCCCAAGTGATGGAATGCAAGAGGAACCACTACAAAGCAAGATGGGGGCCCCAGGGCCCGAGGAGAAAAAAAGTCAAGGGATCTAGAAAGTACAGATGACCCAATGATACACCAGACAGCAACAAATGAAACGGCATATGCAGGTCCCTCATCATGGCGACGCACGCCTCGACTCCATTGTTCGGTGACTACCAGCACTTCGGAGTCCAGTACAGTGGACCGGCCTGATCAGTCACATGATAAGACCGTCATTCGAAGCGCAGAGACGAACGGCTGGTGGAGATGAACCCTAAAACTGCATGTATCATTTCATTTACTAGTTCGCAATAGCAGTTATTGTTGTTTGTTAATGTGTTGTTAAGACCAAAGCACAAAAGAAAAAAGGGGCGGGGTCAGAATGTTAAAGAGATGATAGCTGTGGTGGGGTCGTGCGGTTATGACCCTCACTAGTGGTCCGACAGTAGACCGGCTGTACACACCTGGTCCAACTCAGATGCCATCTAACTGGGACACAGACCCCCATGAGGAAAATGAGGGGCGAACAGCGGAAACTGGGGGCAACGGGTATGATGTTTAATACCTTGAAGGGGAAGGGGGGGATACCAAATCTTAAAGCCTCCGTTAGTTAGGGGCAGCTATCACACTACTTCCACTGTGGCAATTTCCTGCAATGGTCAGCGAGACGTGAAGACCGATTTCAATGAACATAGCACCGACCCACAGTCATGACGAATCAAGTGACAGGCATGGCATACTCAAAATTGGCATGCTGAATGTCAAGGGGTTTAACTCCCCACCAAAAGGTCGCTGGTGTCCAGAGAGTTCAAGAGGGCGAAACTAGATATACTCTTTACAAGAAACCCGATACAGCAAAGGAGATGAGAGGAAGGTCCTATACACCAAGCTAGGCTCGGAATACTGGGGCTCTGGCCCATTAAAGAAAGCGGGAGTTGGCATCTTAATCAATAAAACGATCCGATTTGAACTCCTAAAGTCCTGGACAGATGTGAGTGGCAGAGTGCTCGTACTAGTTGACAAGATACAAGGCACTGTCATCACTCTTGCGTCAGTGTATGCACCCAATACAGGACAGTCGAGATTCCTACAACACACAATCCCGAAAGTTATGAATGAAGCAGAGTGCGAAGTAATATTGGGAGGTGATCTTAACACGTGGATGGACCCAAATCAGGATAGGCAAACAGGCAACCCTCCTACGACCCCCCCATCTGGTTCTGGACCCCCACCGGCTGCGGACATGATGGATGCCTACAATCTCACTGACGCATGGAGACACATGAACCCAAAACAAACAGGCTTCACCTTCTTCTCAGCACCGCATGCGACGTTCTCCAGAATCGACTATATATACCTAACCTCAGTCCTCACCGCTGCGATGTCCGAAGCCACCATATCACCCGTCACATGGTCGGACCACGACATGGTCACTGTCATTATTGATCAGATGGCCCTTCCCCGCAGGAGCTCCAAATGGCGATGCAACGAGACTCTCTTCAAAGACCCAATCTTTCGGGAACAGCTCGAGCAAGACATCACCCAATACTTTCAGCAGAACAATACAGGCGAAATTTCCACGAACATAGTATGGGAAGCTGGCAAGGATACCTGGAGGGAATTACTCATCAAAGAGGGGGCATCGAAGAAAAGAGAACGCCAACTCATAGAAAGTAGGCTCCGAAACGAAATCACTCAACTCGACCCCATGGCACAATCTGCGGACCATGATAGACTACAAAAGATTAAGCTGGCCAACGACAAAAGGGAAGAGCTACGACAGATGGAGACAGGTAACATCGCTCGCAAGCTCCAATGCCTGAAGCAAAAGCATTATGAACACAGGGACAAAGCAGGCACCCTACTTGCCGTGAGATTCCGTGGTCAACGCCAAGAGCGGTGGGTACCCACGATTCAAAACGAAGGTGATTCCCACGACCCATATCCCCCCAATATCCCTGAAGCCTTTGCCAACTTCTACGAGAAACTATATACGTCGCATGCTGTCCCGCATCCAGAAGCGATAACAGATTACATGGACAAAATATCCTTGCCGGCTCTCCCGCCCAACACAGTACAAACCTTGGATGCTCCCATCACAGGAGAAGAAATTGAAGAGGCGATCAAAAGACTTCCAACAGGGAAAGCCCCCAGAAATGATGGCTACACAGCAGGGTTCTATAAAACCTTTATAGATGCCCTTCTCCCATTCATGGTCGATCTCTTTAACAACATCCTTCAATCCGGTGTGGCGCCCGAATCCTTCTCAGAAGCACTAATAACAGTAATTCCCAAGGAGGGTAAGGACCCAAAGCTGTGCGCCTCTTACTGCCCAATATCCCTTCTAAATATCGATGCTAAAATATACACAAGAATCCTCACTGCAAGGCTGGAGTCACACATGCCTGCAATAATCCACAACGACCAAGTAGGTTTCATTTTAGGTAGACAAGGCGCAGGTTCCACCTGGAAAACTCTTCACCTAATTCACGAGGCCCATAAATCTTCAAACACACCAGCATTATTTTCAATCGATGCCGCGAAGGCGTTCGACAGAGTCGAAAGGCATTTCCTGGAGGCCACGTTAAAGAAAATAGGCTTGGGTCCCACACTCCGTCGAGGAATCAAAGCTGTTTACACTACCCCAAGAGCATTAGTGGCAGTAAACTCCCAATTCTCCCGCTGGTTTCCTCTCAGTAGGGGAACGAGACAAGGTTGCTCCCTTTCGGCAATACTCTTTGCGCTCTCCTTGGAACCGCTTGCCCAAACACTTCGAGCAGATGCCACCGTCGAGGGGATGCAGGTAAACGGCAGGGAATATAAGCTGGACTTGTACGCGGGTGACATCCGGCTCCATGTGGTAAACGCAGCGTCTTCAATTCCACGAGCGATCCAATTAATAGAGGAGTATGGCACACTCTCAGGCTTCAAAATGAACAAAAACAAATCCATTCTCTTCCCACTCCAGAAACCATCCCCAGAACAGCAAATTGTTCTCGAACACCTTGGGCTGATCATCAGAGGCCCAACACTGAGATACTTGGGGATCAATCTAACGAGACACCTCGACAACCTTTTTTGAAGCAAACTTTCCTCGCCTTCTTGAAGTCCCAAAGGCTGACCTTAGAAAATGGAAACCACTTACTATCTACTAGATGGGACACCTAAATGCAATCAAAATGGTGAGTCTCCCACGTTTTCTGTATCCTTTTCAGGTTCTGCCCATCACAATCCCTGAACACTTCTTCAGACAAGTTAAGAAGGTCATATTAGAATTCTTATGGAATGGAAAGAAACCCAGGATTCCCTACAACATTTTAATACTACCAAAGGAGCTAGGAGGAGTAGGCCTTCAGGACATAGAACGCTATTATCAGTCCGCACAACTCAGAGTCCTGATCCAGCACCTGCGAGATAGAAAGGACCTTCAATGGGTCCAGCTAGACAACAACAATCTAGCCCCTGCAACCCTAGCAGAATGGTTATGGGTCCCCAGACCGAAGCTCATAAGAAGGCTGCGTGAACACCCTATTTTGGGAACGATGTGGAACATATGGAAGAAAGGGAAAGCAATGTCTGGGGTCACCACGTGGCCTTCACCTCTGAGCCATCTCTGGTCCCCCGGGATCAGAGAGGAAATCCCAGAACACGCCAGATACCAAACCTGATTTGATGCCGGCTTGGAGAGAGTCGGCCAGCTGTGGAGAAAAGGGAAATTCATTTCAATTACGGAACTAGAGGAAGCTCTCCAACTACACCCGATCCCGGTTTTCTTGTATTTACGGCTGAAAGGCGTACTATCCAGGAGAGAATGGAAATCCACCACACAAAGAGAACTCATGCCCTTTGAGACGATTCTGGACACGACCAGCACTTCTAGAGGCCTATTAGCACGAATGTACAGGTCCCTAATCACTAAAGATGAAACTCCAAGTCTCCGTCTCAAGGGAAGATGGGAAAGAGACTTTGGCAGACAATTCAACCAGCAGGCCTGGGACAAAATTTGTGAAACACCCTCCAGAATATCAATCGCAGCCCAGTATAAACTACACGCAATAAAATTACTCCACAGGTGGCATTACGACCCACACAGGCTGTCCAAAATGTTCCAAACCTCCAGCCCGAGATGCTGGCGACAATGCGGTAACGATGCCGACTACTGGCACATGTGGTGGACCTTCCCCAAGGTCTGCATCTATTGGCAAGAAGTTCTGGGATGGATTGAACAGTTGGACGGCATAGAGAGAGAATTATCCCCTCGCCTGATCCTCTTTGGCCTCAAAGAAGAGGATGACAAACTGAGTAGGGTAAAAGGACTAGTTTTCCCCCTGCTACTGGCGGCAAGGGCAGGCCTGGTTATAAAATGGAAATCCCCACATCTTCCAGATAAAAAGGACTGGATACAGATCACCACAAACATCTACACAATGGAGAAAATAACGGCAGTACTTCACGACAAGGCCGCACGACATGAAGAAGCTTGGTGCGACTTTACCGAGCACTACATCACAGGCCCAGTCACAGATGACTTGACACAACAAGGAAATTAGCACCCAGTCTGCGCCATCAAGAGTTGAACACCATGTGATTCACTGCCAATCACCCATGCCTGTCACAGACTCCACTAGAGCTTCACAAATCTAAGGATGACCAGCGATGAACGTAACGCAGCCCACCGCGGTTCACCACAGCAATGCCACGGACAAGGAGGACTCACAAGCTGGGAAAAGGGGAGGGGGGAAGGGGGCAGGACCCTAAATTTCCTTTCATTGGAACGGAACACGTTGTTGTTGTTGTTAAAGCATTGTTAGAGTGGAACGGAGTGGTATTCTGATGTAACTATGAATGCATAATATACACCCACTTGTATGTTCATTTTTAATGTTAAAATCAATAAAATTCATGATAATAAAAAAATATTGAATCATGCTTTGAATTTACTAGTACTTACCGTGATAAGAGAGCATTGAAACCCTGTGCAAACAGAGGTTCAATGGAGCAAGCGCAGTCAATTCACTGTGTGAATAGGAGTGGTGAAGCGTTTTTGAGGCGTTTCCCAGGGCGTGGAATAGTCACGGACGCGCACAGGCGGCTTTTCTTTGCCTCCCAGGACCTTTGGCGCGCTGCACGCATGTCTGCTGCACCCTTCCGCTGCGCAGGCTTTCTCTCCGGCACATTTATGCACGAGTGAGGCAGTTATTGTGTGCGCATGAATGCGCAAAGTCAAAAGAAATAGAAAACACACTCGCCAACACAGTGTGAGTTGTATTAAATACACCCTATACCCTGCAAGTTAAAGGCAATGCTGAAATTAGTCACAAACAGGACATTTGTAAGAGCAATTTTAAAAGCAGATACTATTACAGAACAATAATACAAACCGAGTGGCTTTAAATGCAGTCCACTAAACTAAAGTTTGTCAGCCTCACCTCTCACAGTGAGTTTATGTCTTCCCATTTGAATGGGTGTGTTTGGGAAGGGGGATTGGTGTGTCTAGTGCCGCCCATGGCCTAACTATGGCTGAGTGTGCCAGAACCAGCAGCATGTTTCTGGGAAGGTCTCGACAGTGGAGAGGTAGTATTAGGAATGGAAGAAAGGCGCCTTTTTGCCATGAAAAGTATTCGTTTATGAACTTTAACTACTAATTCTGAACTCGGCCTACGATCTTTCAATTCTGGCAGAGAGGTATTGTTATCCAATTTATGTATCAATTGTTCCTTACTTTGCATCATTTGAATAAATCAGACTGGACAAATGCTCTTGTTTTGGAGGCCACTATGTCTTGCTACTCCTTGTGCAAGAAATATATTTTCTTTCTGAGAAGCATGTATCTTTTCTACTGACTATTGGTTTATGGACTGTCAGCTAGCTAACCCTTTCTTTAAGTGTTCAATCTACAATCCTGCATTATCAATGTCCATCATAAGTTGTTTGGCTTCTCTCTCAAAGTCTCATTCTCTTCTATTCATTTTACTAGCTCTTCTGAGGAAATGTTACTCTGATCACTTTGTGCATGTGCCTGTGTCAATTGTAAGGTGAATTATTTTTATATTCTGCTGTGACTGATCAAATTCATCCTGCGAATTTGCATCCTTTATGATGGGTTTTGCAGCTGTTTCCTCACTCGCTTCGAGTTGCATGTTTATGGTTACAGTGTCATCTAATAATATATTTATTTATTTCACGCTAGATCTTGCAGGCATCAGGGCGCACAGAAAAGGACTAACAATACAACATACCTGGGGGATGATCAACCAGTTTTCAGTTAAACAGTACAGTTTTCAAGCCCTTGAGGAACATTCACAAATCCTTTTTCCTCCGCAGGTCCACCTGCTGATTATTCCAGCCCAAAGCTGCCTAGACCGGAAATCAGCGGGCGTTTCCTCTCAAACTCTCAGCTCTTGGGCACCTTAGGTGCATGGTGTTGCTAGACCGAGTAGCTTGTGGATGTTGGTATTGCACAAAGCTCTCACCCAAATATGACAGAGCCAACCTGTAAAGACATTTATGGGTGAATGTGTTAACCTTGAAGCAGTGACTAGCTGCAACCAGCAGCCAATGAAGGTCCCTCCTATTTGTTCAGATATGTTCTCTTCTAGGTATATTTTTGACAATATGGTCCGCCTAATTTTGCAAAGTCTGTGGTTTTTGGATAGTTGTTACTTTCACCGCTTAACATAGCACTACAGTAACCAATCCTAGGCATTATTGTGGTTCTTACCAAAGTTTCACAATTTTTAGTGTCTACATATGGCATTACCAACCGTAACAACCTTAGGTGATATTGAGATTTTTTTATCAGGTTTTCCACCTGAGCATCACCCCCAAGTGAGGGTTCAAAAAGAACCACAACAGTTTTTACCTTGTCCGTTAATATGATGGTCATCAATGGTAAACCCTGAGTACTGAGCCTCCAAATTGTCTCTTGCCTGAGATGATCCAAATATAAGGAACTCTGTCTTTGTGCCATTGAGGCACGGCCAATTGGTTGTCACCCAGGCTTGAATTGCCTCATGGATGCTTCAGATCTTATCAGCATCTTTCGCATAGTCTCCACTCAGCTCCAATTTGAGTTGACTGTCATAGGTATAGTTCATAAATTGAGTACCTGTGTTCTCAGGAAGGTCATATAGGCAGCGGATGTAAACATTAAATGGAGCCAGCGAGAGGCATGAGCCCTGGGGCACGCCACAAGTAATCAATGCTGGTTCTGAAGCAATGTCCCCCTAGCAAATTTGAGATTTCCTATTCACAAGGAATGACCTGATCCATTCAGTAGCTTTGCTCGAGCAGCATCCTATATCTGAAAGTATTGTGGTGAGCTTCTCATAATCCACAGGATCGAAGACTGTGGATAAATCTAATAGCATCAGCAGCCCTGACTTGCTCTTATCCACAATATTCAACATGAGGGTTTGTAGATCCGCTAGGGCACTCTTGGTGCCGTGGTTGGACCTGAAACCTGATTGTCTGGAGTGAAAAATATTCCCTCCTTCTAGGTATCATTGAAATTGCATGGTAGCTATCTTATCAATTATTTTTAGCAGAAACATGACATTTGTTATAGGTCTCAGGTTGCTGTATATCTTAGAGTCCTGGCCAGATTTTTTTTTATCTTGGGAGCCACAACCACATTTTTTATGTTGTCTGGAACCACTTTATAAAAATGGTGGCATTAGTAAAACATGTAAGGAGGGGAGAAAACAGCTCCGCATTCTTAAGAATAATCTCCGAAGGGACTGCATCCACAGATCATGTTGATGGGTGCATCTTCCTAAGTGTGCTATACATCTGATTCACAGATACAGGGTTAAAAGAAAAAACTGGTTCAACAGTTTTAGAGGCTTATTTGGAATCTTGAGTGTATCCAGGCTAAGGGCCTGAGTCTTATTGCCAATAATGCATTGATATAAACCGTTTGATCTTTTAATTTACTCTTTAATTTGTCATGTGTCTCTAATCACCGACTATGAATGTCATTAGTGTTTAAAAATGCTCTTGCTAAGCATTGCTTGGCTTCTCCTCACACTTTCAGATCATCTTCTATTGCCTCTGATAGACTGTATTGTTTCTAGAGTAATATTTGATTATCAGCTAGACACCCATTTCACTGTTTTATTTTTTTTGCTTTTGCTGGTCTCTAACTTGTTGCATGAGTGATACTTTTGCTGAGGTCTTTTGAGCAGTGTGTGTGATTTGGTGCAAGTACATCTCTTTGTTAGCCATTCTGTCCCCCTCCAACTTGAAGTGGAAGAAAAGATGGGTGGAGACATTCACAAGCATGTGTGCCTCTTCTTTAGAAGTGGAGGTCATATATAATTGTTGCACTGCTTTGTCTTGCAGACTTTCTTCTTCTCAAACATCTGCTTCTCCTCTTTCCACACATCCCTTAATTTTATTTTTCCATGACTCAAGATCCTGCATCACACATTGATCATGCAGGAAATATCTAGTTAATGTGTGGTCAAAGGCCACTTTCAAAACTGCCCTGATGTCCTGTGCTGACATGGCCAGATTGTATATTTGATCACAAATGTAGACTAATATATATACTGAACACCAATCTATAATCAAATAAACAAACTACCTTAAATATATTTCTTACTTTGAAATGCAATCTTTTATCAAACCACAAATCCAGAAAATGCAAATAACACGTCAATAATGTATCATCACTTATCTCTATTTGTATTCCAAAAGCAATCTGTGTACACAAATATGATTATGCAGCACGGACTATTCAACTGAACACCATAATGCAACTTCACACATATTTGTGATCGTGTGCACAATGCGTGTGTGTTGGCATCACTGATGTCACTATATTTCTTATGTTTTTATTTCTTTTATGTTTAAAATAAACCTTTACACAAGGGCTGTCCAGCACTGAAATGCCAGGCAAACCTCCTTTGAACAAGAGTACCAACAGCAACCCCAGACACGTGTTTCAGCCTTATTGGGCCTCATCAATAAGGAGGAGCTGTGTCTCTCTTAGCACAGTTAGGAAGGGATCCCATCTGGGTTTCCCAAGTAACTTAGGGTGACCAACCCCAGGTTCCCTGCAAAAATACAAAGAAGGGTAGAAGGCGCCCCTCTCAAGTAAGAAGATGGCATGATAACCTGTTCTGTGGTTTATTCCCACTTTAGGAGTCCACAGCCATTGCTTTTTGTTCACTGTACTTTTCACAAAGGAGGAATATCCATTTGCATGTAAGTCTTTGTCCCGCCGACAAGGGCAGTCCTGCATCGAAATGCCAGGCAAACCTCCTTCGAACAGGAGTACCAACAGCAATCCCAGACACTTGTTTCAGCCTTGTTGGGCCTCATCAGTGAGATGGAGTTGTGCCTCTTGAGCACAATTAGCAAGTGGTCCATGTCTGGGTTCCCCCAGGTAACTTAGGGTGACCAACCCCAAGTTTCCTGCAAAAAAACAAAAAAGGGTAGAAGGAGCCCCTCTCTAGAAAGAACATGGCATGATTACCTGTTCTTTGTTTTTTCCCCACGTTGAGAGTCCACAGCCATCACTTTTTGCTCACTTTACTTTTCACAAAGGAGAAATATCCATTTGCCTATCAGTCTTTGACCCACCCACAAGGGCAGTCCAGCACCGAAATGTCAGGCAAACCTCTTTTGAACAGGAGTACCAACAGCAACCCCAGGCATGTGTTTCAGCTTTGCTGGGCCTCATCAGTGAGGTGGTGCTGTGCCTCAGTGAGCACAGTTAGCAATGGGTCCGCGTCTGGTTTCCCCCAGGTAACTTAGGGTGACCAACCCCAAGTTCCTTGAAAAAATAAAAAAAGGGTAAGAGGCGCGCCTCTCTAGAAAGAACATGGCGGCATGATAACCTGTTCTGTGTTTTTTTCCCACATTGAGAGTCTACAGCTATCGCTTTTTGCTCACTGTCCTTTTCACAAAGGGGGAATATCAATTTGCATATCAGTCTTTGTCCCGCTCGCAAGGGCAGTCCAGCACCGAAAAGCCAGGCAATCCTCCTTTCAACAAGAGTACCAACAGCAACCCCTGACATGTGTTTCAGCCTTTTTGGGCCTCATCAGCGAGGTGAAGCTGTACCTCTCTGAGAACAGTTAGCAAGGGAACTATGTCTGGGTTCCCCCAACTAACGTAGGGTGGCCAAACCCAAGTTCCTTGCAAAAAATCAAAAAAGGGTAGCAGGCGCCCCTCTCTAGAAAGAACATTGCACGATAATCTGTTCTGTGTTTTTTTCCCACTTTGAGAGTCCGCAGCCATGGCTTTTTGCTCACTATACTTTTCACAAAGGAGGAATAACCATTTGCATATCAGTCTTTCTCTCCCCCGACAAGGGCAGTCCAGCACCGAAATGCCAAGCAAACCTCCTTTGAACAAGAGTACCAACAGTAACCCCAGACACAAGTTTCAGCCTTGTTGGACATGCATTGACATGCAGCTCTGATGTACTCTTCTGTTATTCCTGCCTCTTTGGCACTGACTCTTCGGGGCTGTGTATTTGGTACTCTGCCTATTACTGCTAGTTCTCTCGTGCTCCCAACATCTAACTCTGGCACTGTGGTTCCAACCTCTTCCAACTGCTGAGTGCTACTCTGGAGAACTTCAAATGCTACTGGTTCTATTCTTTCTGCAAACAGGTTTGAAGCTCTAGAGTCACTGGAAGAGATCGACTGACTATTGCCAACTACTACAGCACAAAATTTGGTAATGGCACAGATCCCAGTCTTTTTGACGCCACTGAGGATGCTTCTTTTAATATGTGTGGACCTAGAATGATTGATCCTTGTTTGTGATTTCCACCTACTGAACAGGGCATGAGGCCAATAAACAGCAGAAAACATAACGATAGTCTGGGAAAGTTCCCTTTTCATGGACCTCATGGCAAATTGTCTATTGAATATTTTTGTATTTCTTTATCTGGGTGGAAATATATATTGGATTTCAAAGTATCTCAGGAATTATACAGTGATCATTTGGAGATTTCAGAGCAAATTCTATCTGCTTTTCCTAATTTCAGGACAATGCGGCTCCCCAATGTGGATAATTTTGTGAAAACTCTAGCAAGGAGAGCAAGGGCTTACATATACAGCAACCCATAATTAGTTCTAATTTTGACTCTCTTTTGACTATCCTGGATGATTCAATGACATAATACCAAATCTTGAGCCTGTATGCATCTCTACTGTCCCAAGTTTCTGGTATTTTCCTTAAAGAAGTGAGGAGCTGTGATAACACTGTAAAAGCTCCAAAATCTTGGTTTGACTCAAACTGCAGAAAAGCTAAAATAAAGTACTGTCTCTTTTGAAATCTCCTACTAATAATCACACATTAATTACAGATGTATGTAGGCAATACAAACATGTATTGCTGCTAGGAAAACCATTTTTGAACTGGAGCGATGGGATGAACTGTCAATAGCTGCTACATCCAATAACGCTTATGGGATGTATTGACCCACGAGGCTCTGCCCTGAGGCATCACTGTGTGCGGGTGGCACCAGAATCAGCAAAATGGCTGCGAAAATCCCATGCGCGCCAAAACCTAAGGAAATTGCGCTCCACCAAGCACAAAAAGATGGCTGCCAAATCTACCATGCATGTTGTCACTGGTGGAATGGAGACCGCACTCTGAAACATGTAATTGGGCTGTCCAACATGCAAAAATGGAGCACAGATGAAAAGCAGTGCTTGCTGAAAGAAATCCAAAATCTTCTTTAAATCTCTTCTTGGTTGCTAAAAAATACAGAATGCTGGTCCAAAACACCCGCAAACATCCAATATTCTTGTTGGGTGTCCCATGCTATGGAACACAAGGAATTATTGTGCATTTGCAATATCCAAGAAAGTTGGATTGGTCACAAAAATATCCACAGCCAGTTTGCCTGCCTGGGAAAGCTGTCAAAATCTGGGCGCAGCACCAGCGGCCGCCTGTGACTGTTTCAAAAGCCTGTTTTAAAACTATTAAAGTTGTACCATCAAGATCTAATGTCTCAAATCTAAGTGACTTGTTATCAAGAGCAAACTAGGTTGTCACTATTTAAACTTCATGGTTTAAAGCCTAGAATCAGTGTTCTAGATGTTGGTTTTAAAAATTGTAAGTTCATTTTCAACAAAGAAAAATGTAACAAATACACTTTAAAAGTAAGCCTGATTCAGCAAAACTACAAAGAAACTTCCCCCACTGGGAAATACACCTCCCTTCTACTTCCCACCAAAAGGGCAGGAACACACATTCAGGTGTTGATTAAGAGGGGAGGGGCACTGGAGCTGCTCCTGGGAGAGACAAAGGACCTTCCTAGGCTGAAAGGGTATGCAGATTAAAGTGTCAACAGTGCTCTCTGCCAGAAGGAAGAAGGCAGGGATTGCTCTTGAGCTACAAGAAACCTTTGGAGGCGGAGAGAGCCAGTTTTGTTGATTCACAAATGGACAAAAATCAGATTTCTAATAAGACTCATAATTAATTGTGGACAATTGTTAAAAATATAGAAACCCGCACTTCTGAATCTAAATTTTGGATGCACATTTTAAGAGGTGCCAGAACTGTGTGCTATGTTCTGGGACATAACTGTAGAAATTGCGGTTTTATAGCAAATGCATTGATGTCAGAAATATGAAACTTCACACACTTATGCCCCTATGCCATGCGCACATGTGTACCAAGTTTGGACAAAATAGATATTGTATCCCAGACAAAAAGTGTGAAAAGTTGTCAAATACAGACCCAAGATCCTACAGAGATGGGGCTTGGATGAATACTTGCTCCACAGAATATGTGATCTAGATATGCTATTGGTATCAAGTTTGTAAAATTGTAAATATATATTATATGAAAAGTAGATTTCATGTGCAAAAACAAAGGGGAGGTTTTTCTGCCTCATAAACCACATCATCATGATGACACTCTGTTTTCTTCTCCAATCAAGGGAGAGGAAAGACCGTAGCCAATAGAATACCTAGGGGGTGCGCCTAGGATAATTCAGCATACCCACCCCTTTAGTAAATGCATAAATAGAGACAGCTGAGGGCTCACAAACACACACACATTCACCCACCAACCGATTGCTGGCGGAGCACTTTGCAAGAGAAATCCATATTCCAGACTCCATACTCCAGAAACTTTGAAAGCAGAAAGGCCCATTTCCAAAGCTGAACCATTCTCAGCTTGGCCTTTAAAAATCCAGAAACCAGATTTTACCCCAGACATCTAAGGGGAACCAAAGAACAGCCTGGCTTTGCTGTAGCTGCTTTCCTGCAAAAGCATCATCTTCATAACCAGAAGGGCAGATTAAACCCTGTGCCGTGCCTTGCCGTGCTATGCAGACCAGAGAGCCATTGCTGATCCAGTCCAGTCCTGCCGTGCAGTGTCCAGAGGGCCTTGCTGATCGCTGACCAGACCAGTCTGGTGTACCCAGAAGTCTGTCCCAGAAAGTATCCCTGACCAGATCCCTGACGGGTCCATTTAAAACATTGGTAGTGAGTATCCATAGTACAGGATTGTCACTAGCCTATGTATTATCTATAGTCATCCCTATCCAAATAAAATCTATCTCATATCCAGAACTGTATTGTTAGAAATCCTTTTTGTCTTGCCTGAACTCTCTCTATTATCCTATAGTCTTTCTGTAATGATATTGTTAAAATCATCTTTGCGCTGATATTTTGCATCTGAAGAAAGACAAGCGTCTCGGCGGGCAAAAAGCTGATCTGTGACGTCCTGATATGGTGGCTGTGCTGTTGTGTAGTTTGTATCTTCATAGTTTATCCCTAGTGTAAAGAAACCTTGTTTGTAATTTTAAAAGCGCATTCTTGTTTTGCAATTTTGCCTCTTTCTAAAAAAGAAAACAACCTCCACAAAGACGTTCATAACTTCTTCACCGTTTATGCTAGAAATGAATTTTAAGTGTCTACTTGAAGCTAACATCCTAAGCTTTCCTATGAGTATGCTGTGAATTTTACGTTTGGCTCAAATCTATAACGTGTGAAATAGCTTTTCATTGCACCAACCTCAAAATTAAGTTTTCTACTTGCTTCTTATTCTCTACTCATTGCTAGTGTTAGTCTGATAGTCTGATACTGATACCATACCAAGTGGCTCCCATGAGAATTTGAACAATTTCAGTGATTTAAACCATTTTCAGTGTTTTACCCATTCATTCAAGCCAACTTTAAAACCATTGTTGACAAGTTTGCAATCATTCCTGTTTCTCTCTCTGTGTTTGCTGGGGGGAAATTGGGATTGATATATCGTACTGATTTCTGCATTCCTGAAACCTGTTCTCTCTCTTTCTATCTTTTTATATTGCATATTGGGGTGATTGAGGGGTGTGCAGGGGGAAATATTAACCACATTGCCATTTGATTGAACAAACCCACAAAAGTATTATTTCTGTGCTGCATTATTTTTGCTCATTATTCCTCCTTCTGATTAAATAGATTGTGTAGTGTGACATCACCCCATTGGTGATTATTGTATAACCATTAAAAATAGTGTGATAGATATATTGTGCAATACATAAATAAATATTTGTAACTTTGCAAACCAGCCTGATTCCTGGTTCAGTGTGACCGGGAGGGATTCAAAGAGATGGCCGTGATATAAGTGTTACATCGTTCAGAAATAACAGAACTTATAGACACAAATAATTAATTAAGGGTTTCAGCTGTGCATCACATGCTAGGCATTGACTTAGGTGAAGTGCCGGGTTGAAATCACTTACACCGTAGATTGTTTTGGATTTTGGTCAATAACAGCTCTAGACAATCTGAGATCCCTAGTTCAACCTCTATTAATGTTACTGATTTGGCTTGGCAGTCCCATTTTGGCAATTTGCATAAGTCTCATTCTTATTGTTCTGGGACCATTGAAGTATCTTCTCTGATGCAATAAAACTTTCAGTTTGCAAGTATCATCGGAGGATGTCAAAGCAGCCCTAAAGTCTCAGGCTGCGGGTCGTAGTCCTAGATCTCATGGAATACATATCAATCTTTTCTAAAAAGAGAGTTCTGGGAACCTGTTCTCACTATTCTTTTTAACACATTCTTGACAAGTGGGAAATGTCCAGATACCGGTAATCTACCTGTTGTTCTCCCAATATATTTATTTTATTTATTTATTTGTGATACCATTTTTTTACAAACTTTTCACAAATCCTAAAAACCAAAACAATCAATTAGCACAAACAACAATCCATTTCATCATCTAAAATCACAGAGTACACAACATTGAAATCCATATAAAAACATTGACTAAGGAGTAAAAACTTTGTAACAAACACTTATCTACCTACAACCCGAGTTAAACTCACATTAAAATGTTTAAAATGTTAGGTACCTTCCTCTATAATAGGGTAAAATAGATAATGCAAGCTGTACTCCGAGACCCCCGGCCGGCCCATAGAGCCGAAGCTTGCTCAGAAGTACTTTAAGATGAGATAGCTGCACCGTTGAGATGGATGGGGGTGCGTATTCATTACTCCAACACCAATCAATAAGGACAACTCAATGGTTTGGCAAAGGGAGTCCATTTAATGACAAGTACAGAAAACAGGGAGTCATGGATTTCAGCAGTGATGTGATCGTCCTTCTCGCTTCACAACTCCAACGAACTTCATAGTTGTAACATTTATACTTAAAACTCGTCATCACTGACGTGTAACACTCAAAAGTTAACATGCAATTCAATTGGTTAGGAAAAGGTAACTTTACTATAGGTACTATATCTGTATATGGTAACAGAGTAAGGAGATTCGGTAAACTCTATCAGGTGGGCATCTAAGCCCTTCCTTCGAAAATGACTACTGTAGACGTCACTAAAAGTATGACGTCTCATTGGTTCTACTATCTATAGGACCCTAGATTATTTGGTCCACTGTGTGTCACAGTTTAGACAAATTTTATAAAAGGATACAGCCGTGTAAAGGATACAGTCAGCATTCACTTTCAGGGAGCCCTTCCGCTCTGGGGTATCTTGAACGTGCAGCGAACCAGATTCTTCCGGGACACCTTGCGCGTGATGCTAAACAAGACTTCCCCCCCAAGAGCGTAGCCTGTAGGAATTTAACTATAACTAACAGGCCAGGGGCTTGAGCGAAAAGGCAGGAGCAGCGACAACAGAGCTAAGGGAACAAACAAAACAATGATTCAAGAGAGCAACTAAGGTTACCCAAAATGCAGCGACCAGCCACCCACAATTACCCTCTCTTACCTGCTTAGCCAGAGAGAAATCCCACAACCTTATGTAAGTCCAAACACACTACGACAACCAGGTGATGCAGGAAGAAAGTCCCAGTTGGTAGAAGTTAGTGCAAAGATTCACCTAACCCGAACGGCACGAGGGCGCAGCTAGTGTCCAAAAAGCAATCCCTTATTCCATTCAGCAAAGCGTCCCTGAAGTGAAGGTAAGCAATCCAAATAGTGACCAGTAGAATCAGGAGAGCGTTCATATAGTCACGTTGATGCGTGGAGTGATGTGTTTTTGTGACAAGATGAAAAGTACCATGAAAACAATCCAGAATGCGTAGATAAAGGAGGGGAATTAGGAAGTCCGTGAAGATAGCAGCCAGAGGGGACAAACGGAGCTTAATTGGAAGTTCAGTGATGGGGAAGCAAATCCGAAAGCGTCACAACAAACAGGAGCAGGAGAGAGCAATCCGTATACAAAGCCAGGAGTTCGATTACCAAAGGGAAAACAGACGGGGGTTTTGGCGCCAGAAATGGTAAGGGATGAGACGTATGGAATAGTCCTTAAAGCATGAGCCGGGTCCAGGAGATTTCAGAAAACAGGATAACGAGAATCGGGCACTTAAACTAAATGCTTAGTTTTAGGAGCACCTGTTGCATGGACAAGCTGAGTTAAGTACGATTATCTTTCCCAGGACGTGAGACGCGCTGCCGGCGTGTCACGTGATCGCAAAAAGGGGAAATGCTGAGAAATGTAGTGCGGCGTGTCCCGCGGCTTGGAACTAGTCGCCAAGGCAACTTCCACATGGAAACGGATGACCCTAGTCGTCCGTGTGCAGGAATGCGGGGCATGACAGTACCCCTCCGCAAAGAGCGGCTACCCCGGCGGGCACGCAATCTTTCCAAAAAAAAGGCACGCAAAAGCCGGGGTGCATGCACATTTGAGGCCGGCTCCCAAGTTCTATCTTCGGGGCCGTAACCTTTCCAATCAATTAGATAAGATCGCACTCCGTGACGCAGACGAGTGTCCAGTATAGCATGTACTTCGTATTCGTCTTCCCCCTGCACATCGATGGGAGCGGGAGCAACAGAAAGCCGGGTGCCAGGTACAAAGGGGCGGAGGAGGGAAACATGGAAAACAGGGTGAATCCGCCAATGAGATGGAATGTCCAAACGGATTGCAACAGGATTGAGACAGTGCAGTACTTTATAAGGACCAACATAGCGAGGCAAAAGTTTTCGTTTACCCCGAATGTTGAGATGCTTGGTCGAGAGCCAGGCACGATCACCCGGTGCATAGGAGGGGGCAGGTGAACGATGCCTATCCGCTTGTGTGTTTGTCCGGGACTGCGCAGCCAGTAGATGAGACACAATCGAGTCGCGTATAGCAACCAATGTGTCTCTTGTAGATTTTGCAGCAGGGATCTGGTCCAATGAAGGTAGGACATGCGGAAGAATCCTTGGGTGTAAACCATACAATGCGTAAAACGGGGAACAACCTGTTGAAGAGTGCCGAGAGTTATTATAAGCAAATTCCGCGGTTCCCAGAATGGACAACCAGTCGGTCTGATGTTGCAAGCACAGACAACGAAGGTACTGCTCCATGGTGCCATTGGTGCGTTCGGTTTGTCCGTCCGTTTCAGGGTGGTAGGATGATGAAAGCCGTGCATCTATGCCCAAAGAATGGGTAAGGGCTCTCCAGAACCGTGAGGTAAACTGGGTGCCCCGATCGGAAATCATGATTGTAGGAAGACCGAAGAAACGCACCACATGATCAAAGAATAGTTTAGCCAACAATGGAGCAGTAGGTAGACCAGAACATGGTATAAACCGTGCCATTTTTGTGAAAACATCCACAACCACAAGTACAGTTGACATCCCCCTGACCAAGGGGAGTTCCACCACGAAATCAAGAGTAACCGTATGCCACGGATGTGGTGGGAGAGGCATTTTCATCAATAGACCGAAAGGTTTCCCAGGCTGTCTCTTGCATTGAATACACACCGGACACTTAGATACGTATGAATCAGAATCTTTCTTCATGCCCGGCCACCAGCACCATTGGTGTAACAGGTCATAGGTTTTAAGCTGACCCGGGTGCGCAGCCAACGGGGTATCATGTGCCCATTCCAAGGCCTTCCGTCTGGTTTGGTCATCAGGTAAATACAAAAGCCCATGAACATAAGGAAGACCCGTAACGATTTGGGCATCCAAAGTATTGAGAAAGGAAGCATGATCTTTGGTCCACTGTCGTACTCGGTCAAGGAATGAGGTGGAGACCGAACAGACACATACCACAGAACCCAAGGGCAATATAGGTGACACCGAGTCCTGGGTGTTAAAATCAGTACCGACACGGGATAAGGCATCCGCCTTCCCATGTAGAAGGCCAGGGCGATATGTAACCGTGAAATCGAAAAGTGTGAAGAACAAATGCCAACGTATTTGGCGGGCATTGGTACATTTTGCATGTGAAAGAGCTTGAAGGTTCCGATGATCGGAGTACACCGTTATGGTGTGTCGAGCACCCAGGAGATGGTGTCTCCACTCCTTGAAAGCCGCTCGAATTGCCAGAAACTCTCTCTCCATGACGGTGTAGTTGCGTTCAGCCGGGGACAGTTTTCGGGAGAAATAGGCCACCGGATGCAACCGCTGTGTAGCAGGGCAGGTTTGAGACAGGATGGCCCCCACCGCTATCGCGGAGGCATCAGCCTCCACTATAAAAGGGAGAGAGGAGTTCGGGTGTTGCAGAACAGGAGCTGTGGTGAAGGCCTTTTTCAATGCCTCAAAGGACGACTGGGCTTCGTTGTCCCAAACAAAGGGGACTTTGGGACTAGTGAGACGGGTAAGAGGTGCCACTATTTCAGAGAAGGAGGCAATAAAGCGTCTGTAAAAATTTGAAAAACCCAGAAAATACTGGAGCGCTTTTACAGAGTCCGGAACCGGCCAGTCCATCACAGCTTTGACTTTGGAAGTGCACATGAGCACCCCTTTTGCCGATATCTGAAACCCTAAGAATTCGACTGAGGCGGCGTAGAACACACATTTCTCTAGCTTAGCATAGAGGGAGTGAGTACGCAAACGCCGCAGCACGGAGCGGACATGTTGGATGTGTTGAGTGAGTGAATCCGAAAATATCAGGATGTCGTCTAAGTAGATCACTACATAACAATCCAGCATGTCTCCAAAGATGTCATTAACGAAGTGCTGAAAAGTGGCTGGGGCGTTACAGAGCCCAAAGGGCATGAAACAGTATTCGTAGAGCCCAAACTTCGTCTTAAAAGCAGTTTTCCATTCATCACCGCTTCGCATTCTGACCAAATTATATGCCCCTCTGAGATCTAATTTGGTAAAAATGGTGGAAGATGTCATCTTGTCAAGTAGTTCCGTTATGAGGGGTAGCGGGTACTGGTTTTTTATTGTTATCTTGTTCAAGGCCCTATAATCTACGCAAGGGCGTAGGTCCCCCTCCTTTTTTGGCACAAAAAATATGGGAGAGGCAGCAGGGGACCGGGAAGGTCGAATATGTCCCAGACGCAATGCTTTATCCACATACTCTTTTAGATGTTCCTCTTCGTTGACGGTTAAGGAGTAGACATGACCTTGAGGCACCACTGCCCCAGGTACCAAGTCGATGGGGCAGTCGTAACAACGGTGTGGAGGTAATTTCTCTGATAGTCCTTTGTCAAAGACATCAGAAAAGTCCTTGTATACCGTCGGCAGTTCGGGCGTTGGATCCCTCCGCGTGGCATTAATGGAGGGGACATTAGCCACCAAAGCCAAACAAGGAGAAGCAGACGACATATCCGGGTTTTGGAGACAATGTTGGGTACAAAACACAGAAGAAAAATGCACCGTCTGTTGGATCCAGTCAATTACAGGGTTGTGAGTCCGAAGCCAGGGGAGACCAAGAATGATCCCAAACTGAGGGGCCGAAACAAGGTCAAACACTATATGTTCAGTGTGGCCTTCTGTGGTGGACATGCAAAGCGGGGTTGTCTGTTCCGTTACCCATCCGGATACCAGACGAGAACCGTCTACAGCATGCACCTCCTCAGGTCTAGCCTTAGGAACTACCATTAAAACATGGCATCGAGCCAACTGTATATCCATGTAGTTACCGTTAGCCCCCGAATCAATCATGACTGGATTGGTGAAAGGCTCAACACCAGGGATCACAAAATACATGGCCAGATAGATGTGTGAGGAGGGAGGACATTGTTCCGAGCCATCCGTTTGGTGACTCATCCTTAGGGCTCGGCTTAAGGACGAGTCTTGGCGTTTCCCACCGTCTTGACAGGTCGCTTAGGGCATACACGGATGTAGTGGCCTGACTGGCCACAATAGAAACATAGATTATTAACCATACGCCGTTCACGTTCGGCTTTGGTTAATGGACCTCTGATAGCCCCTATTTGCATCGGTTCGACTTCTCCTGAAGAGGTAGAAGAGGAGTTTTCTGACTTGGCTGAAAGACGAAGATCAGGGATACGCCGTTCGCCACGTCTCTGCGTAGCCTAGCATCGACCTGTAAAACCAAGTCTACCAGTTCCGGAAAACCGGACGGTAGAGCCGGTACCACTGATAGAGCGTCTTTTAACTCTTCCGAAAGTCCCTTATAGAAGACGGCTGCTTTCTTCTGTTCGGGCCAGGTAGTTTCCGCTGCCAACTGATTAAAGCGGGCAAGGTAGGATATAAGGTCCGTTTTGCCCTGGCTGATAGCAAGGAACTCGAGATCGGAAGTTTGTGCTTTGTAACACATGTCGAATACACTATTCATGGATTGAATAAGGGTATCAAAATCATACAAGGCTGGGTCGTTGGCTTCGAGTAACGGGTTAGCCCAGGCCGCTGCTGTTCCTCCCAAATGGGAAAGAAGGAATGCTGCTTCAGTAACAGCGTCAGGAAATGCCAGTGGCCGACACAGAAAATGCAGACGACACTGATTTATGAAGGTCCGATATGTTTTCGGATCTCCAAAAAAGCGTTCCGGAGGGGCCAAGGGGAAAGGTCCCGGAAGCACAATGGGGGCTGAAGCAGGAGGCTGAACTTGGGGTGCAGGAGGGGCTGCTGCTGCAACAGCATCACCAAACTCCTCATCGGGTGGTAGTGGCTGCACGAAACTCTGTAGTACATCCATGCGCTGATGGAGGGTTGCATGTGCTGATGCCATGTCGGTACGTAAAGTCGCAAAGGCTTGCATCAAGGCAGCCATTTGATCAGCTCCGGTTTCCATGACCGACAGGCAAGAAAAAATAGGCTCCTAAATCTGTCACAGTTTAGACAAATTTTATAAAAGGATACAGCCGTGTAAAGGATACAGTCAGCATTCACTTTCAGGGAGCCCTTCCGCTCTGGGAACGTGCAGCGAACCAGATTCTTCCGGGACACCTTGCGCGTGATGCTAAACAAGACTTCCCCCCCAAGAGCGCAGCCTGTAGGAATTTAACTATAACTAACAGACCAGGGGCTTGAGCGAAAAGGCAGGAGCAGCGACAACAGAGCTAAGGGAACAAACAAAACAATGATTCAAGAGAGCAACTAAGGTTACCCAAAATGCAGCGACCAGCCACCCACAATTACCCTCTCTTACCTGCTTAGCCAGAGAGAAATCCCACAACCTTATGTAAGTCCAAACACACTATGACAGCCAGGTGATGCAGGAAGAAAGTCCCAGTTGGTAGAAGTTAGTGCAAAGATTCACCTAACCCGAACGGCACGAGGGCGCAGCTAGTGTCCAAAAAGCAATCCCTTATTCCATTCAGCAAAGTGTCCCTGAAGTGAAGGTAAGCAATCCAAATAGTGACCAGTAGAATCAGGAGAGCGTTCATATAGTCACGTTGATGCGTGGAGTGATGTGTTTTTGTGACAAGATGATAAGTACCATGAAACAATCCAGAATGCGTAGATAAACGAGCGGAATTAGGAAGTCTGTGAAGATAGCAGCCAGAGGGGACAAACGGAGCTTAATTGGAAGTTCAGTGATGGGGAAGCAAATCCGAAAGCGTCACAACAAACAGGAGCAGGAGAGAGCAATCCGTATACAAAGCCAGGAGTTCGATTACCAAAGGGAAAACAGACGGGGGTTTTGGCGCCTGAAATGGTAAGGGATGAGACGTATGGAATAGTCCTTAAAGCATGAGCCGGGTCCAGGAGATTTCAGAAAACAGGATAACGAGAATCGGGCACTTAAACTAAATGCTTAGTTTTAGGAGCACCTGTTGCATGGACAAGCTGAGTTAAGTACGATTATCTTTCCCAGGACGTGAGACGCGCTGCCGGCGTGTCACGTGATCGCAAAAAGGGGAAATGCTGGGAAATGTAGTGCGGCGTGTCCCGCGGCTTGGAACTAGTCGCCAAGGCAACTTCCACATGGAAACGGATGACCCTAGTCGTCCGTGTGCAGGAATGCGGGGCATGACACTGTGATTGGGTTGGCACCATCCCCATGCATACTTTTCCACTTTGCTTAGCAGCATGCAGAATGGTCAGTCAGGTGCAGGGTGCCCCTTAGTTACCCGGCCTTCCTCTGATTGAGGTTACAATCAATCATCACTTTAGTGTCCATGTTTCAATTAGTTCACTGTGGTTGGCCTGAGACTGCATCTTCTGTCTGGAAAAGGTCTGATATCTCTTCCTGGTCTGGTGCCAAGCGTAGGTGTGAACCCTCGCTTCTTCTTGCTCGGCTGGTCACGTGATTCCCACACCGTGAATTTGTCTCTTTTCTTTCAATTTGTGTATTTGATTCTCATTTAGCCCGCCACCTGCCTACGTCTTCTTATATTGACCTTTCAGAGGTAGGATGTTCTGTACTTAGTTTCAATTAGATGTAGCTACTGTTCGCCCCTTTTATTCGTATGACCTTGGCTTGCCTGGCACGAGTCGCCTCTGCCGAGTTTCAATTCAGCCATCTCTTCTCGTTTTGCTCAATATTAATCTGTTCTCGTTTGGACTTTAGTAACCTGGGTTGATTCTGCTTCTTGTGCAAAGTAGAAATACACTTATAATACTGTGCTTTATTTTGAGGTAGATTATGTTTAATTGTGCTTGCCGCACTATTCTTCTACTAAGCACAGCAAGCTGCACTGTTTTCTTAGCTTTCTTGCGGTTCAAAGCATATTTACAGGTGTAAACTGGTCAAATATGTTCATCTTGTTTACAGCTTAAACTTCTTTGCATTTCGACATCGTCCTTTCACTTTAGGTTCACGATATCCTTTTTCATGGTGTTTCGTCTCTTTGTATCATTCTCTGGTAGTAATTTCTTCTATCTGTCAGTCAGTCCGGGCTCTCGTGATGTCACCATTCGTCTTCCATTAAGACCTTTTTGGTTTCTTCCGGGACTGTACCTAGGCAATCTTCATTTTGTCTCATTTGTTGGTAGGGTTTCCTCCATGGATACCTTACTGTCCATGGTTTTCTTGGTATTGGTACTTCACTAGGTGCTGTTCTTCCGATAGGCTCTAGCAGAGCCCTACTGCGGCTCTCTGCTGGTTTATTTGCTCACCATATGTCACATATCTCGGTTTGAATGTTCCTGGTACTTCAAAATGGACGATTGGCGTGCAGACTTTATTTGGGACCTCCTCTACAAAGCGTTGTGTTCTCAACATCGTTAAGGACTCCCCCAGATGAGCCTCCAAAAGTGCTTGATCTCTAAGGATTTGCAGGGCCTCGCATTGCACCAAAAGATGTTTCACTGTCTTTGTGGTATTCTCACCACACAGATGACATACACACAATTCCCTAGGTAGCTGAGTCCAATGCCCTTTGATTTCCCGGGTTCAAACCATGTTGAATTTAAGTTTCAGGTAGACCCAGACCAAATAATTCCCAATAAAATGTTTAACATACTTTCCTAAATATTCCATATAAACTCTGTGGCATGATTATGAGTAGCCAGGTTGATGATAGATTGCTCCCGGCCCACATCAGCCAAAACATGTTTCATAGTGAGTTTAAATTGGGTAAGTGAGATACCCAAAGTGGTCCCCGGGACCATCTGTAGCACCCTGTTTGCCATTGCCGCAAGCTTGACTATGTGGCTAGTTGGCATAAACTGGGATTTAGTCATGAGCCCATCATAAATTAGTCCCAGTAACGTCATCCTTGGGCCCCAGCCAATTTCCAGAGGGTAATAGCAGAGTAGGATTGAATCATTGAATCATTTGAATAATAGGCATGATGTTAAATTCTAGGAATACCATTTCAATAGAGGTATATGTTGGAAATCTTAACAGTCTTTTTAAAATGAGACGTTCCAGTTTGATCACCTCCTCCAGGTTTACTGAAGCCCAGATTACAGCCTGTACATAATAATTGACTACATTTTAAGGACTGCAAGTGATTATTGGCAAAGGCCCCAATGTGTCTCACTGCCACAAGAGCTGAGATCGTATATGCTCCACATGCATGCTTCCTCAGAGTTTAGAGCCAAGATGAATCCCTAAATATTTATATTAATGGACTTCTTTGAGACAGACCCTTCCAAATTCCAAACATATTTTTTTGATTAGTTTTTTAGACAAGTTAAAGACCATGATTTTTGTTTTGGTTAGATTAATGAACATTGAGCTTGGGTCAGAGTACCTCTTCAGGTTATTCAATGAAACTTTCAGGCCACCAGGGGTAAGATCAAGAATGATATGATATGATGTGATATGATATGGCATTTATAACGCGCCTATACACAAGTGTTTCAAGGTGCGACGAGGCAAGGGGGAGATACAAAGGGAGGACAGAAAACGATCCTACTAGGCCAAGTGTCATTCAGATCGCGCAAGTGCATGGGAAGGGGGGAAAAGTAAAAGTGCGTGGGGGAAGGGAGCGGGGAAAATGCAGTACATGGGAAAAGTGGAATAAATAAGAAAATAAATAAACGGCCAGCTAGTGGCAAGTAAGTGCAGACAAAAGTGCTGGTAGGGGGACAAGGGATACAGAACAACGGTCCCCAGGTGCAGGGGTTGCCAGGGAGGCAGTGCAAGTGGGAAATTGGCGGGGCCTGAGCCAGAGATCAGAAGGGTGGCCAGGTAACCCAAGCAGTTTCAGTCAGGAAATCAGCAGGGGAGAGGGGGAGAGAAAGCCGAGGCAAAGAGGAAGGTTTTGAGGTGCTTCCGAAACCAGAGATGGTTCGCCACGAGTTTCAGGGTGGCAGGAAGGCTGTTCCAGAGAGAGGCCCCAGCCGAAGAGAGTAATCTGCCACCAACTTGTTGCTTGGAGAAGCGACTAACACTGAGGGAGTTGGAAGCGGATGAGCGAAGAGCTCGAGAAGGAAGATATTTAGGAAGAGAGAGTTGAAGGTATTGTGGCCCTAGGCCCCAGAAGGACTTGTGTGCAGAGGGTTTTGAACTTAATACTCGCAGCCACTGGGAGCCAGTGCAGAGATTTCAGTCCTGGAGAGATACGATCCCTGGGCTTGAGGCCAAGGACAAGTCTCGCAGTCCTGTTCTGGATACGTTTCACAGAGGGCGGAGACTAGAGGCAGGCAGATTTAGATAGAGGCTGTTACAATAGTCCATCTTAGAGAGGACCAGGGCTCTGGAGACAGTGAGCTTCTGGGGGAAGGGGAGGAAAGGAAGAATACCTCTAAGGAGGTGCAGCTGGTAGTGTGACTTCTTAGAGACGTCAGAGATGTGAGGGGAGAAGGAGAGAGCAGAGTCGAAGATGACCCCAAGGTTTTTAGCCTTGCAGGTGGGAGTAGGAAGATGGCCAAGAGAGGCCGGCCAGAGAGCTGCAGGGAAGGAGGGAGTGGGTGTGCCGATGAGTAGGATCTCAGTCTTACTGGCATTAAGGCAGAGGTTGTTGGCGGCACACCACTCCTGGATGGCAGACAGACAGTCAGGGATGAGGGAAGGAGAGGAGGAGGCCGAGGGTAGGCTGAAAATGAGCTGGGTATCAACCGCATAGCACTGAAAGTTGGGACAGAGAGCGGCGATGCAGTGGGCAAGGAGTGCCAGGTATTGGTTGAAAATCCAGGGAGAGAGGTTAGATCCTTGGGGGACACCACAGGTGGAGAAAAAGATGTCAGAGAGGAAGGACCCCCAGTTGGACCTGAGAGGGTCGGTTAGAGAGGAAAGAAGTCAGCCACGCCAGAGCCTGACCAGTGATACCCACGTTATCACGGGGACGGTTGAGCAGGATGGCATGGTTGACAGTGTCAAAGGCAGAAGAGAGGTCAAGCAAGATGAGAACGCACAGGGTATTAGAGTCAAGGTTGGTGAGCAGGTCTTCACGGATGTTCAGGAGAGCAGTTTCCATGCTTCTGGCAGCTCTGAAGCCAGATTGATTGTCATGAAGACAACCAACAGATTCAGTGTGGAGATTAAGCTGGGAGATGGCCAGTTTCTCCAGGAGCTTGCCCAGGAAGGGAGTGATGGAGATTGGGTGATAGTTAGCCAGGCAGGAGGGGTCTGCAGAGGGTTTCTTTAGAAGAGGGTGCACAAGGGAGTGCTTCAGGGGGGAGGGGAAGACTCCAGTGGTGAAGGAGTGGTTGCAGAATTCAGCCAGGGCAGGAGCCAGGGAGTCAATGTGGTCCTTGATAGTTTTGGAAGAACAGGGGTGAACCTGTTTCGACAAGACTTTCATAGATTGGACTTGTCTAGAAACCTCGTCTGCAGAGAAACTGGGAAAGGGAGAGAAGGAGGGAGGAGGGGTGGCTTAGGAAGGGCCAGAGGAAGAGCAGGGAGTAGAGGGGGGGAGGCGAAAGGAGGAGAGTGAGGACAGGATGTCCTGGGTTTTAGAAATGAAGTGAGAAGCCAGTGTCGTGCAGAGGGCCTGGGAAGGGACAGGAGAGGTCGAGACTGTGGCAGGATTGGCCAGTTCCTTGCAGATTTTAAAGAGTTCAGCCGAGTTGTTAGATGCCGTAGAGACGCGGGCTTGGATATGAGCTCTCTTCTTGGTAAGGACGGAGAGCCGGTATTGCCTTTGCAGCAGGCGGCAGGCCAGTTTGTCAGAGGATGAACTTGAAGCACGCCATTTCCTCTCGGCCACCCTACACCTGCGTTTTAGGGTGACGAGCTCTGACTCATACCAGGAGTTACACTTAGCTTTGGGCTTCAGGTGGATTCTCATGACAGGGGCAAGGATATCAAGAGTATCGGATATAGAAGAGTGGAATGTGGAGAGGGCTGTGTCAGGGTGAGAGTCAGCCAGAGGGGAACGAGGGGGTGAGAAGGTGGTGGCGAAAGCCTCAACTGACACACGTTTCATGGGTCGGATGACCGAGAAGGTGGGTGGCAGTGACGGAGGTGGCTTGGCCTGCGGGGTAGGGAGGGTGAGGTGAGAGGAAAGGAGAAAGTGATCACTCCAGGAGAGAGGAGAGAGGGACAGAGAGGGGAAGGTCAGAGGAGAACAGAACATCAAGAGTGTGTCCTACAGAATGAGTCGGGCCAGAGGGGAGAATGGAGAATGAGAGAGAGTTGGATAGGTCGCGAAAGAGTCCAGGGGGGGACAGGAGGCATCCAGGTGGATGTTGAAGTCTCCAAGAAGGAGGAGTTGAGTGGTTGAGGCCAGGAGTGAAGAGGACAGGTCTGCCCACTCCGAAAGGAAGGAAGAAATCTGACCAGGTGGCCGATAGATAGTAGCCACGGTAAGAGAATGGCTCGGGGAGAGAGAGAGCCTGTAGACGAGGCATTCAAAGGAGGAGTAGGCCTGCGTAGGAGTAACAGAGGCAGGAATCCACATAGGGAAGATGAGGGCTACACCCCCACCAGAGCGTTTGGGCCTGGGCACCGAGAGGATCTTGTAGCCATCAGGTAGGAGTGTGTCAAAGCTGGTGACAGAGCTGGCCGTAAACCATGTCTCAGTGAGTCGAGGACATCAGGGTCAAGTTCTTCAAGAAGGCGGCAGATATCAGAGGAATGTTTGACAGCGGAGTGGCAATGTGGAGGAGGTTGCCCTCCTTGAAGGACTTCTGGGGAGGGGTACAGATCAGAGGTAAGCCCTGCAGAAGTGTAGAGAGTGCCTGAAAGGGGGCAGAGAGGGAGGGGCAAGGCAAGGTAGCCAAGGGAAGAGGAGAGGGGACAGCAGGAGAAGAAAGGAAGTTGATGAGGAGCGGAAAGCCTCTATCAAAGAGATGAAGGTTGGCCTGAGGGCCTTGGACCAAAACGGTCCCATTAGAGTAGACATTAATGATGACTTTAGAGGATAGGAAGGAGGTCAGGAGGGCGTCCCAATGGGTGCCACCATTAATGGGAGAAGAGGAGAAAGGAGAGAGCACATAGACCATATGAGGGGTCCATAGATTTGGTGAAGGAAGGACAAAGAGGATGTCGGTGACAGTTTCCTTGGAGGAGGCACTGATGTAGGTGTCGGCGATAGGGAGGCCTGGGTTGGAGACCAGGATGTCCTTTCTAAACTTCTTCCTACCAGACTTAGTGAGGAGAGCAGGATAGTCAATAGAGAAGCAGTTAGAAAAGATAGGGGAGACAGAGAGAACCATAGAGTAGGTGGGAGAGAAGTCCCAGGGGTAGACAGACAAGACAGCGAGAGGCAAGTGAGTAGAGATATGGGACAAGACGACAGCACTCAGGATGCGAGCGCAGAAAAAGCACAGGGCATTCAAGACAAGAGAGAAGACAGACCTAAGTTTGAGAATCCTAAAGAGGGTGAAAAGGCCTAGGTTTCACAAAGCAATAATTGTTTTTATTTTTATTATTTTGTTTTTTTTTTAGTGGTGCAGATACAACAAATTTAAAAACCAGTGGAAGCCAACTAAGTTTGAGAATCCTAAAAGAGTGAGAAAAGGCCTAGGTTTCACAATGCAATTTAGTGGTGCAGCTACAACACATTTAAAAACCAGTGGAAGCCACCTAAGTTTGAGAATCCTAAAAGAGGGAGAAAAGGCCTAGGTTTGAGAATGACCAAGTCATCCTCATAGCCAAACCACTGCAATGCTGTGGTACCCAGTTTAGGGAGGATAGCCGAGCTGTCATTAAGGGCATATCCCAGGTCACAGAGATAGAGATTAAATAGCACTGATGCTAATATACATCCTTGTTTCAATCCCTTGTGAGTCTTGCTCCAAGGAGATGAAGTGACCCTGTTGGTCTAATCTGACCTTCACACTAGTACGGTCATGGAACAGAATTATCATCTTAAAGTGTCCTGATGAAATGCCCAATTGTGTAGCTTGCGCCAAAGTCGTACCGACTGTACCGTGTTGAATGCGGCACTAAAGTCCACATAGGCCAGGTAGACCAGGATCTTCCTAATCTGCCAGTCCTGTTGCACTGTGGTAATAAAATTTGATTTGATTTGATTTGATTTGAATTATTTGTATCGCACACACAATGAACTGTATTGTATCTGGGGGCAGTTGGAACCGAAAGCGGAGAAGTAGGGATCAGCGATATAAGAAGATAAAAATGCCAGTGAAATTCATAGAGCCATAGAGTAACCATACCTACTTAAACAGATAGGTCTTTAGACCTGCTCTAAAGATTGATAAGAAATGTACCCTTGTTAAGTTCATTGGGAGGCTATTCCATAATCTTGGTCCAGCAACTGAAAAGCTACGGTCTCCTCGTCAAACACAATTGGTCCTTGGAATAGTGAGTAAACATTAATCTTCTGAGCTTAAAGCCTGGGTCGTGTGATATTTCTTCAGTTTATTTATTAAAGAAATTGGTGCCAGCCCATTAATATATTTGTACACTAGACACCCAATTAGCAGACACCTACAATCGCACTATGCTCACAGCTATAAATTCTATCGCCCCTATCAAACTTAGGAAGTCTAAACCATGTGCACATCTCAACTTGTGGTTTACACCACAGTTAAGAGTGCTTCGCAAAGCTAAACGCTGCGCTGAAAATCGTTGTAAAGGCACCCTTCTGACGAGCATAAAGATGGTTTCATCCTTGCCTCCCTCACCTACAAAGACGCCATTATCACTGCTAAAAAGGAGTCCCTTAATAACCGTATCTTGCAAGCAGACTCAAACACAAAATAACTTTTTAAGATTTTAGAAGAACTTGAATCTCCAGCCACCCCCCCTGACACTTGCACTAAAGACAGTAAATGGTGTGCTAACATCCAGTCCGCTCTACTGAATAACATTTCTACTCTACAATTTAAAATCAAAGACAAAAAAGACAGCCTGAAGCTGGACAACCATCCACCCACCACTGTAAGGGTCACCCCTATAGATTCTCCTAATATTAAACCTTTTGCCTTCTCCCCTCTCACTATCGCTGAGGTAGAAGACATCATCAAGAGAATCAAACCTTCAAACTGCCAAGGTGATCCTTGCCCTGCTCCTATCATTAAGGATTCTGCCCACAACTTGGCTCCCTTCATCACGGCCTTTATTAACTCTTCTTTCAAAACAGGCACTGTCCCTGACACCCTCAAGGATGCATGGGTGATCCCACTGCTCAAAAAAACATCCTTAGACCCAAGCATACCCACTAATTTCAGACCTATAACCACTGTCCCGTTCTTGTTTAAGATTTTAGACCGCGTGGCATACCTGCAGATCCAAGACTTCTTGGAATATAATAATCTTCTAGGCCTACGACAATCTGGATTCCGCCCCAGACATGGGACTGAAACAGCTCTGATAGACTTAAAAACCCAAATTGAGGTCCTGAAAGACAATGGGAAACTAGCTATGCTACTTCTCCTAGACCTCTCTGCGGCTTTTGATCTGGTTAACCACCAAATCTTATGCCGGCACCTTCACTCTGCTGCACACATCTCGGACTCAGCCGCAGCATGGATCAAATCCTTCCTGAGTAACAGATCCATGAGGGTCTTCTCACACTCTGCAGCCACTGACCCCACTCCAATCCACTGCGGCGTTCCCCAAGGATCTTGCGTGTCATACTACGTTTTCACTAAACCGCTCTTTGATGTACTTGATTATCTGGGTGTCTCCTATATCAACTATGCTGACGACACCCAGATACTCATCCCCATCACTGGCAACTATTTAGTTGACACCAAGGCATTGAACGACGTTTATCTGGTCACCCAGGCTTGGAATGCCCAACACGAACTATGCCTCAATGACGACAAGACAGAGCTCCTCATCTTGGGCTCCGCGCAACGTCTTAGCAAACTAGATCCCTCCTACCAATCATTTATCATAGATGGAAACAACATTAAAGTCTCCAAAGACACAAAAACATTAGGTTTTTACCTTGATGCCACCCTATCCTTGTCTCGACAAACAAATGCAGTCAGATCAGCCTCTGCTTACATTTGTAAACTTATTGCAGCTTGTAGATCGTTTCTACTATTGACTATTGCAGTGCCCTCTACTTAGGGACTAGCCAAGGGAATCTGAATAAACTACACATTACCCAGAACAATGCCATAAGGGCAGCCCTAAACATTCCTAGAAACCACCACATTTCTGAATCTAGATCTAACTTACACTGGTTATCTGTCAACGAGAGAATCTCATTGAAAACACTCGCCCTTACGCACAAATGCCTAGCCAACAAGGCCCCCCCCCTACCTCTGCAACCGGCTCACCCTCCATTCTTCCACCTGACCTCAAAGAACTGCCCAGGCCCATAGCCTATCGATTCCAAGGTTCAAACTCCAAAAAGCAGGGGGCACGAGCTTCCTTGTCCTAGCTTCTAAGCTGTGGAACTCCCTCCCTGTCACCATCAGATCTGAGATCATGTAACACCTTCAAGCTGAAAACGAAATCATGGCTCTTTGATCAGAATTGAGGCACTCCTACCCTTGCGCTATACGCCATAGCTTCACAGTCGCCTGCCTTGTCACCGACTACTCTGTTAGTCTGTTAAATACTTTGAGTTTACTATGGCTATCACTCCTCTTTTCTACTATGCATCTACCCACTTATCTCTGTGCATTGTACATTTTCTGTCTTTATGCCTCACCTTGTTAACTACTATTGTAATTCATGCATACATCTATGTTTGCGTATTACTCATGTATATAACTATGTATGTATATAAGCTATGTATGTATGTATATAAGCTCAAGCTGCGCCCTGATGCCCCCAGGCCGGATGGTGCGCGTTACAAATAAACAAAATACTAATACAATTTAAAATGTTATGCGGTCTTCCACCGCTAGCCAGTGCAGTGATCTGCGAAGACCTGAATTTGACATATCCTTGGCAACATAAAAGACCAGTCTTACCCCTGTGTTTTGGGCTTTTTGTAAGTGGTGAATCTGTTTGGCCGGGGCTCTTGTCAAGAGTCAATTATAGTAATCTAATTTAGAGTTGACTAGAGCTCCCACAACCATCGCATGGTCGGTGTCAGTACATAAGGTAACGCTTGACGTAAGAGACGGATTTTATAAAAAACTGACTACTTTGGTTGAGACCTGACCATTATAGCCCAGATCACTCTGCCAGATAGAGCCAAGATTTTTTTATCTTGGTATCATATTTAAGGCTGGTCCCAAAAACTGGGGAGGTGTGGGGGGGTAGCTTTTTCCCTCAAGCAAGTGTTTGGGACCAAATAAAATCACTTCAATATCATTGAGCCTAATGTATAACTGAGTATTATCAGTGTAGGAATGAAATCGAAGATGATATTTCGCCAAAATGTGCATTAGAGTGCGAAGATATATATTAAATAGAAGCGTAGAAAGAGCTGATCCCTGTGGGAGGCCACAACACTGAAGAAGGATTTCAGATAGAAAGCCCACCATCTGTAAACATTGTTTACTCCAAGTAGGAAATGAGGTAAACCAATCAAGGGCGTAAGGATCTACATTCACGAGATTTTTCAGACGGTCCAACAAAATCTCATTGTCCACCATATCAAACATGGCAGATAGGTCGAGCATCACAAGCAGGGATAGTTTACCTACATCCCCTGCCCAAAGCAGCTTGTCCCATTCTACCAACAAGGCCATCTCCATGCCATGCTTGTGGCGAAAACCAGACTGTAGGGGATGGAGAAAACCACTTTCTTGGATGTAATTCTGTAACGGACTTGTGTCTTCTGAATCCAGGGTGACCTTTTTTAATAACAGGGAGACAATTGATAATTTCAAAGAGTCAGGAACTACCCCCTGAGTTAATGACAAATTTACAAATGTAGTCATAAATGGCGTGAGTTCAAGAGAAAATCGCGTTGCGACTAAAGCAGGAATTGGAAAAAGTTAATCATTTGTGGTCTTTAATTGTGACATAAGAGTACAAATGTCATCTTCAGACACTTGTTTGAAACTAAACTGAGCTGTCCCAGTCATTACAATCTCTGGTGTGCTAATGATATCTTTATTTATATTGGCAGCACCTGATTGAGATATAGTATCTGTCTCTTTATAAAGCCTGATATTATTTTGGATATTCAAAATTTTGTGTCTAAAGAACATGTTCAGCCTATTAGCATGATTAACAGACGAGGTTTTCACTGGAATATAAGTGTTTGGGTAAACAAAGTTAGCAATTGTTTTAAATAATTCTTGCAGGTGATGTACTGCTGCATTACATTTTTTTAGGCAAAAAATTAGATTTGGCTCCAAACACAGTCTTTTTATAATTACTCAATGCTGTCCTTGCCAATGTGGCATGTTCGGGTAATTTCAAGAGGTACCATCTATTTTCATGGTATTTGTGTTCCTTTTTTAATTCAGAGAGTTGCAGAGTATACCATGCCTTAGATTACCCTTTTTTGGGCAATAGTTCTTGGAGGGGCATACTTTGTACAGATCTTACTAATCATTTAAGTCCCTTTTTGGAATAGGGCTGTACAGTATTACAACAGGGCACAACTACTCAAAGCCTTGCTTAGTTCATCTCTGGGTATACAATCCAATTCCTTTTTCTTTCGTGCAAGTTTAGCCCCCCCCACCCCCAGAGGCAGGAGTAATGATTTCATTTGTATTTGTCTTAATAAGAAATGTCCTAAGGTAGTGATCTGTCCATCGGACAGAAGTGTGTTAATCATACTAATCCCTTTTCCTCTGGCCAGCACTACATCAAGACAATGGGCCAAAATATGTGAAGGTGTTCGATCCAAGGTGGATACCTCATGTTGAGATAGAAGTTTGTGTAAGTACATAGAGTCTGGCTTGGTGGAATCCTCCAACCAAATATTTAAGTCACCAACACACAGTAATTGTTTCTATTTAGTGCCTCTGAAATCAGAGCCGGCGCCCCAGGGGGTCTATCAATCAGCACAAACTTTACTGAATACTTTGGAGTTAACATAAAAGTTATTACACCTATCTCCAAGGTGGTATCCCATTGTAGGGCTTTAAAGTGATCAAACTTTAAGTGAGATCGGTTTATAATTGCTATTCCTCCACCAATTTTACCCTGTCTGTTAATATGTTGCATTAAATAACCATATGGAATTAGGCAATGGAATATAGATAATCCTATCTCTATCAAATCTGTGGGAATGTGATTTACCGGAAAAGACAAACCTATATTTCATGTTGTGCTTAATAAGGGAGCATTCCTTGATGCTCTCCATGGAAAGTCCAAATTGCATAATTGATCGGGTGGCAGATTCAATTGTGTGTGTGCCCAATACAGAGCAATATACGTCGACATATTCATGGGGGACCTCTCAAGGCACACAAGAGGCTCTCTTCATAGATTTGTCAGACCAGGATATCTGACCGCCTGAAGGATTGACTGATTGTTGGCCAGTCATAACAGGCTCAGGAGATTGTGAGTGCAAATGTAAGCGAGAAATGAGTGGATAATGACCACTTTCCTGTCATGGTAAGATACACATGTCGTCAATCAAAGTAGGTCCATTAGCCACAAAAATATAATCTAGAATGCTGCTTTCTCCAATTCTGACTGGTGTATATTGTGGTGGACTGTCGGAAAGGGAAGCACCATTCCCGAACTAAAGCCTGCTGAATACAGCAGAGATGCCCATATTTTCCCTTGACGTTGTGCCCACAGGGCACTGTGATTCTGTCCTGAAAGATCTTCACAGCTCCAACCTCTTCCCACCTTTGCAGCAAAACAAGGAATCTTAGTATTGAAATCCTCACAGACCAGGATCAGTAAACCATCTTCAATTTCAACAAGGGCCACCTCCATTTCCTTGACAATAGCATGGTGACTTTTATCATATGGGGAGACATAAATATTCAAAGTAATTAGCTCATGTGGGAAACAGTGATAGAAGTCAGGCGGGACAGTTATTTTGCCAATAAGAAGACTTTCAGATCTGCATGGAACTCCAACCAGAGACATAGGGCCTCATTATGAGGCTGACGGTAAGGGGTTAACGGCATCGGTAAGAATGCCGGTGCCGTTAATCCCTTACCGCCGCATTCTGAGGTCCCTTAGTGGGTCCCACTACGGCCAGCTGGTAAACCCAGCCGTCCTTAGCAGGAGCCGCTAAGGTACCAGGGAGCTAACAATGGGCTCGTAATTTACGGCCCCGATATTAGCTCCTTCCCCATTCCCATTGAGCCCTATGGGGGCTCGAATGGGGAATGGTTTTCAGAATGGGGACTTACCGGGTCCTCCAAGGTTGGAATGACCCAGTAAATCCCCATTCTGAGAACCCGGACACGAGTTAAACTCGTAATGACCCCCATACTGTTTTTTACGCCCAACACAAGACCGTCTGCACTGCCGGGCGGGCAATAAGATTTCAACCATAAATGATAATGTGATTCACTAACCAAGTCTCCTGTAGGGCTATCAGGCTGAGTCTATCAATGTGTTGTAACAGCCCAACATTTCAAAGTGATGGGAATGTCCACAAGTATTCCAGCTTAGTAGCAAGAAAGATATGCAAAGAGATTCATTAGGAACAAAAATTACCATGTCACTCCACCACGTTTGCCAATGATTCCCAGTGGGACTCATCTCCCAATTTCACCTTTCATGTTGAGTGACCACGGTTAGGTTGTGGATGTCGTAGTCCATGTGTGATTGTGGCTGCATGTTGCTTGAAAGTGTGTTTGGGGAACATGTCGAACTTAAATACACTCCTGGTGGCAATTTCTGCCACCTGTGCATTGATTCCCATCACCTGGATGCATTTACCTACCCTTTTGGGTGGTGGAGGTAACTGCACTCTGTTATTTGATAAATTACAGCCAATTGTTGGTGGCATTTCAGCGGTATTTCTTCTTGTAATGTGGTGGTTTTAGCATTGTTCTATTTGCCAGGAATTACCTCTGGTGCTAATTCTGCTGGGGGTAATTCCCCCTGGGCTAATTCGGTATTAGCACTGGGGGCTCTAATTCAGTGGAGTGGTAAATGTAGCATTGACGAATTTAACGCCATTTTTCCCACTTACCGCCATACTACAAATGAAGGCCATAGAGTTTTCCAGTCGACAATAGCTTGCATGGCTGTGAGGGCCAACTCATACCTATACTGGCTATTGGAACCCCTTGGGGAAGGTGAAAAAAGTGCTGCTATAATTTTCCCTCCACCTTAAACTAAGGAAAGTTGGGGTAATTGAATTGTGCTCTGTAAAACAATGTAGGAATACATTTTGCTTTGTAAAAGTTAAGAATGGAACAGAAGGAAAATTTGCCGTACTTAGGATTCAATTTTGGCATCTGAGATACAAAGGCCATAATGCAAGCAATCACATATTTTAAATTACTGGCATTGTTATACTTCTCTTTTATCAGAAAACCTAAATATTTCCAGTGTGACACCTTCTACAGCTCCACTCGATTGAGGTGCCATTGAAATAGTTTCTTGTGTAATCTTTTATGACTTCTAAGTCCAAATCCTTGGTAAAGACGGAGAGGAATAAATCGAGTGCTGTAAGCCTACCAGGGTTAAATCCAGTAAAATAAAGTAATCTGCATAGGCATGATGGTGGATCGGCAAAGTACCAAGTTGTGGAGGAAAGACAATATTAGCCTTCAGGTAACAATATTAGCCTTCAGGTAATAGGTCACATCTGCCATATACACAGATGTCATTATCTATGTAACCCGGCAGAAACCCCCATGTATGTAAGGCAATTTAGATTCCTACAATATATCTTAGTCTTACCATTCATTTTACGGACCCAGTGCCTCTGATCTAACACACTGTAGTAAACAGTCTCATCCCAACATTCTGGGACATAAAGCAGGGGGTCTTTGGGATTACTGTTCAATGTTTTTGTTAAAATAATATATCAAACCAAGGGTGTTCCCCTAGCTTTATGCTGGGGAAATCCTTAACAGTGTTATACAATTTACAAACAGCTTGTCTTACAAAAGTGAACTGCCTGAAAGGATCTTGCTGTTTTGCAACACACATGCATATATTTAAATAAATAAGATCTTTCTCTCTCTCTCTCTTGCAAGAAAAAGTATATGGGCCACTCTGAATCTTTTTCCAAAGTTTGGAAAGGATTCGTCAAGGGAGGGCAAAGTTATAGGGGGGGTCCCAAAACGTCTTTTTTTCCCATAAACTGAATGGGGCAAAAACTTTGCGCACGGCTACAGGCCAAACCACTGGACGGATTGTCATCAATTTTGCGGCAGCGGCAGGGGCGTGTTCCCCAAAGCGTGCTTTTGTAAATTTTGTGATACATCTTATTGTAGTTTCCTTTCAAATGATCAAAAAATAGCACTCTAAAAATTAGTGATATCTATGTCCGCTCCGCGCACCCACTTCCCTGTTCGCTCAGTGGAGAATATTTCTATTGGCTAATCCATGGCATGCTGTACGTCAAGATATTGCGCCTTCACCCATTGGGTCTGCCGTAGCGTCAAGTGCGTAGCATTCTTTTGGTACGGCCGCCATGGTCACATAGTTTTTGTGTTGTACTCCAAAATCACCGCAAACAAACCCATTTGGAACCTTGTGTCGAAAGGTAAGCATTACTTATAAGTGGCAGTAGAAAGTGAAACAGTACTTTAATCTTGTCACCACTATCGTACCGTGCACTGCAACTTGGGGGACAATGTACTACAATTATTTACTGCGTCTATGTAAGAAGCCACCATCAAAATTACTGCGGTTAGACTGGCGTCCTATATTTTGGAATCTGAGGCAGCCACCTGCACGGTTTCATAAACAGAGCGCATCTGCACGTGATCGGGAGTAACGGTTCTCATGAGTGACTGCTGATATGTAGTAGCAAAAAGAGAATGTATTTACGTTCGGAGTGAAGGTCAGTTCCTCTAATTTCATTTTTTCAGTAGGCGCTCAGTGTGGTCGCGGACGCACCAAACCTCACAAGGGTCAATTGTTTTTCGACCTTGACGTACAGGGACCACAGACAGAAAGAATGAAGAGAGTCACAGTTTGAGAAACATTCCCTTTGATAACTTATGCTTCAAAAAGTTTTGTGAGGCATGAAATAGCAGTTCCCGTGGAAGTCTTCTAGCAAAGAACTACTGTGTGACTGCGGAGGTCGAAATGGAGCCGTACCATATCATGTAACCTTATTTTAGTATACCAACCTGCCATTATTTACTTAGTCTGAAAAAAAAAATGTATTACTAGTAATGCTTTTAGAAGTTTGTGTGCCGTTGAAATTTCATATTGCACATTACCACACTTTCGGAGGTTTGTGTGCCATTCAAATTTCATATCGCACATTAGCGCTGTCTGTACAATGTCACTACACTTTCCATTATTACCTATGACATTTATATGACAATCAATTTTTTTTGCCTACTATGTATATTGTACATTGTTGCCTTTTCTAAGGAGTCCATACATTTCCCCATATAAAAACAATTGTTTATAGAAATGTAATGTCTTACCCTTTACATTTCTGCAAAGGCTTTGTATTGATAGATTTTTTTTTTCATTTTACCCGCAGCTACTTCCTTCCGTACTGCGAATGCCATGGCCTTCAGCATTCGACTGATGGTTTTTTTAATCGTCAAGTGCTGCTTTTCGTCACCGGTTGTATGTGCGTCATCATTGAATGGGATGACCACACCGGACCTCTATGTCCGTACGCGGTTGTTGCAGTAAGAAGCAACATACCATCCTTTCTGGTGTCATAGTTCGCAGCCATTCACGTCGTCTTCTCAATCAGTGTGACAGGAATACGCCTTCTGTGTCAACAACGCATAATTTCAGTGTGGTTAAACAACAACGTCACCATTGGCAGTAACATTAGAAGTAACATACCATACTTTCTGATGGACTTCATCACAGCAATTGACGTCGTCTTGACAATGAATGTGAGAGGAAACCGACTACTGTGTCGCCACTGCATACTGTGTGTGTGTTAAAAAAGGTGGCGCCAACGCATGGTGACTGTGTGGGGAAACATCTACTTGACCGGCAAAAGTAACATTTTAATTGTGCTCCTGATACACAAACTTCGAATTTCTTTGCAACTGAGAACAGGGCGATGATTCAACACTGTGCATTGTGAAATAAAAGTCCCTTACTACTGCTCACATGGTAGTGTGTTTTTTAACCATTTCATGTTCCCCTTCATATTCTGCCTTGCAACGTTGCAGGTTGTAGTATGTTCTTTAATAGGTGTCGTATGACGCTACGTGAGCCTTTATAGGATCATTTCTTTACGCTGCCAAGGTACGTTATCCAGAGCGCTATTGGACACCACTTGCTTTGCCAACGTTAGGCTCAGGGCTATCTATTATGCTTTCGTGCCGTTAGGGTACTTTCTGAAACCTAGATGCCCCAATTACCGACATCAGTTCTGCATGAAGACGCTATGTTGTCAGATGTGGTATCTTTCTGTAAGTGGAAAAATGAGATCAGGTGTAGTGAACGTGTTTGCTGTACAGAAACGTTTCAAAAGCAATGCTTCCATATAACTTCTCAGTACACCTTTTTTCACCCATTTCACCTTATGACACTTACACAAAAATGTGTGCACAGGTTAGTGGTAATGGTGTTGGTTGCAATATTTCTGCCATTACTGCATTTTTGACAAGCACAATCCCTGTATATTCCACACATTTATGCACAGTTCATTGCGCATGAAAAAACACCTTTTGTGTTTTGCATGTGGTACTATTTTCATATTTCATAAGTGTCGTCATGTACATAAGAAATCAACGGTATGCCTTTCGTCTCTGAAGGGTACGCTGTAGGTATGCTTACTGACCACAATGTCTGGGAGATAAATACTGCCATTTACTAGTTCAGATTAAACATTGATTTGCAGTCGCCATGTCCACCAGGCACTGGCTTGCTGTTACAGGTATTGCTGATAACCTCACATTTTAGAAGGAATACAAATCTTCTTTGCCCACTACGGTCACTCGTTTCCCTTTTTCACTTTCTGGAATCTGTAATGGAAAGCGAAAAAAGACTTTGTATGCAACGGCCGCCTTCCCTTTCAATGGTGGCCATCTTGAAAAAGGATTTGTTTTCTTCAATCGGGAACGCCAGAGGCGTTCCGGTTGAAGATAAAAAATCCTTTTTTTTTTTGGTGCAATGGGTTAGTGCCGCAAAATCTGTATTGGCAAAGGCATTCAGCCCCCATTTTTTTCGGGTGCATTGGGGTTCACTGAATAAAATACCTCTGTATGTACTCTTGCTTCTATTGTCGTGTAAACTTGCACTGTTCAGTTGTGCACGGGAATTGTTTCAGTTACAAGTTCGTACAACAATATACAATGTCCTTCCGCACTATCAACGACTCACCCGTACCCTTGTGAAGTGTGTATGAGTTCTGCACCATGTGGCGATGCTGTGCAACTGCATATGCTACTGTGCAATTCGTAGAAAGATGGGCAGTGAAGTCAAATGTTGCTTTACAGTATGCTTATGTGTTACTATTGGAACCCTTGTAAATACTCAATAAATATTTTCGTTACCTAATGTTATTGATCACTTACAGTACTGACAATCTATGCAAATCATTGAAAAAACATTTCTCAAATGAACATTACGGTTACGTTGCCCTACTAAAAGCGTCCAAAATCCACTACAAAAAAAACCTTTGTTAAAGGGACATTATGGTTAAGTTGCCCTATTAAAAACCCAAGCCATTCTGCACAAAAACTTTGTACAAAAACACCTTATGATTACAAGTAACATCTAAAAACCCCTGAAATTTGGAAGTTATGGTGGGCTAATCACCCAATTTTCCCATCAGCACTCTCCACAGCTACCACTACCACCCCAAACATAAAAGATGCCACAACACATGTCAATGATGCCATCACTGACGCCATCACATCTTTAGCCCCTTTCTTTTATGTCAGCTAAGCAACCATAACTCACACCACCACCGTGCACTGCTAAGACTAACACACACGATATCAAAGATGACATGAAAAATGGGAAAATTTGGTGATTAGCCTACCATAACTTCCGAATTTCAGGGGTTTTTAGATGTTTTTTGTAATCAAAAGGTGTTTTTGTACAAAGTTTTTGTGCAGAATGGCATAGGTTTTTAATAGGGCAACTTAACCATAATGTCCCCTTAACAAAGTTTTTTTTGTAGTGAATATATATATATTCCAGATTGAAAAACAAATGTTTATTTATTGTCGCCACTTGGCGGCTTGAATATAATCTTTTACTAAATGACCACAAACAATTCAATTTAGCAAAAACAAATCTCGAATATCAGCAACAAGTTTTGGGATTAGAGAGAATGTTTCAAAGTATGCATTTCACTTGAGTTTCTCTAAAGACATAGACAAATATTGAAAGATATTGGCATCATCGAAAATCATAGAAAGTCTGCATCAAACTTGTGGACATAATATTCAATACATATTTCTTCATTTGTGTAATATTACCTGATACCTGTATGTTGCTATTTGCTTCTAGTATAGGCATGTGGGGAACCAGAAGAATGACTCAGACAATTGTGAGTCATATTTTAAGGATTTTATTGAAAGAAGAGGACTCAAATTCCTAACTTGCCCAATTTCTATGAGGGAATTTCCCTAACCAACAAAGCAAAAACTAAGGGTGGGTGCTGAAGTCCAAATGTAAGCTCTTTAGTGTGACTTCTATCCAGCTAACTGGCCCTACCACTGCAGAAAACACCTAACTGAAAAAAGGAAAAGGGTAGGCTTTGTAGACTAGTCTCAGCAAGGCTTCTGTCTGGCCCAGTTTAAACTTGACTTGGTTTTAGTTGTGGTCTGCCCTGGTTGTTCCAAATTTGCAACATTTCTGGCTTTCTTAACCTTAATTCAATTAGTCATATTTCTTTTTTCCGTTCTATAATATGTTAGTTGCATACTCAGGTTTCTTAGGCTACTGTAACCTGAATAGTTTTTCCAGCCGTTATTCACAGTACTTTCCTGAGTCTCCCTTTTATAGCGTTTTTACTCTCAGGTTTCTCAGGCTTCTGTAACCTTAGTAACTTTTCCAGTCGCCATCCCCAAAGTTTGATTCACAGCGGTTTTCTTCCTTTCTATTCCTTGTTATATAGAATCTTTCACTCTCGGGTTTCTCGGGTTCCCGTAACCTCGGTATCTTTTCCCAGCTGTTATTTACAATATTCTTTGTTACACTCAATCCCCCTTTCATAGAGGGTTTGCTGTGATGGGTCAGAAATATGAGGTGGTCAACTTTTGTGATTTTTTTTAACCAAAGATGCCATTGTATTAACTGAAAGGTTTGGATAAATGCCTCACTATCTCTATCCTGACAAGAATTACCCTGCCTAAAATAAACTAAAGGAAACACCTTACCAAAAGGATTCTGTCCCTCTCAATTACACATACAATAACTCAACAAGGCAATGTATGGCAGTTCAAAGAAGACAAACACATCAGTAAAGTTCACAACTTGATTACAGTGGGCATCATTATGCATTTGGCAGCCCGGAAACAAGGGTGTCGGTAAGCTCACCGGCATCCTTGTTACCAGATTGACAAACTCTAAGAGGGTAATTCATAGAATTTCGCAGAAAAGTGTCGCAAGCGGCTGGCGCAGAGTGTCCGCGTGCGATTGACTGCGCCAGGCACGTGCGCTAAAACCGATTTCCGCGCACAGCGTATTCATGGATTTTAGGCTCCCAAACCAGCCGTGGCGCAGAGAATCGCAGCGACCCTGCAGCAGCGCCAGTAACGCCCCGAAGAACGCCCTCGCGCAAGGAAAAGCCATCAAAATCGCTAAATCATCGCAAAGGGCTGCGCTAACCCTGGACCAGTTCACCGGGCTGGCAAACAGCAAACGCCAAGCGGGGAACGTGTATTTCAGGGGTGCGCGTGAAGTTCCACACGCGATTGGCCCAGTGCGAGCAAGGTATGTGTATTTCAGGGGTGCGCGGGAAGTTCCACACACGATCGGGCCTGGGGGAGCGGGCTACGTGTATTACAGGGGTTTGCTTGAACTTTCTCACGCGATCGGGCCTGGGGGAGCGGGCTACGTGTATTTCAGGGGTTCGCGTGAAGTTTCTCACGCGATCGGGCCTGGGGGAGCGGGCTACGTGTATTACAGGGGTTCGCGTGAACTTTCTCACGCGATCGGGCCGGGGGAGCGGGCTACGTGTATTTCAGGGGTTCGCGTGAAGTCTCTCACGTGATTGGCCCCGTGCAAGCAGGGTACGTGTATTCCAGGGGTGCGCGGGAAGTTCCACACGTGATTGGCCCCGTGCAAGCAGGGTACGTGTATTCCAGGGGTGCGCGGGAAGTTCCACACGCAATTTCAGCAGGGTATGTGTATTCCAGGGGTGCGCGGGAAGTTCCAGAGGCGATTTCTGCAGGGTATGTGTATTTCAGGGGTTCTGGGGAGTACTACACGTGAATTGGCCGTGTGGGTCCTCCCAGGTGTATGCTCCATAACCTCCACGGCCCCTGCAGGCAGCCCACACCACGGGGGACTACCCTGCACCCCTGCTCATGTCCCGCAGGCAGCCCATCCACCATGGGCATGCCCCCCAGCCAACCCACATGTCACCTTGCACTACTGATCAACAATGCATGTCTCCCACCACCCCCACCCCCCAGCAGTGCAGGGGCAGCCTCCACCAGGCCCCCACTCATGTCTCCCACCACCCCCACCCCCCAGCCACCAGGGGCACCCTCCACCAGGCCCCCACTCATGTCTCCCACCACCCCCACACCCCAGCCACCAGGGGCACCCTCCACCAGACCCCCACTCATGTCTCCCACCACCCCCACCACCCAGCCACCAGGGGCACCCTCCACCAGGCCCCCACTAATGTCTCCCACCACCCCCACCCCCCAGCCACCATGGGCAGCCCCCACCAGGCCCCCACTCATGTCCCCCTGCACCCCCACCCCCCAGCAGTGCAGGGGCACCCTCCACCAGGCCCCACTCATGTCTCCCACCACCCCACCCCCAAGCAGTGCAGGTGCACCCTCCACCAGGCCCCCACACATGTCTCCCACCACCCCACCCCCAAGCAGTGCAGGGGCACACTCCACCAGGCCCCCACTCATGTCTCCCACCACCCCACCCCCAAGCAGTGCAGGGGCACCCTCCAACAGGCCCCCACTCATGTCTGCCACCACCCCCACCCCCCAGCCACCAGGGGCATCCTCCACCAGGCCCCCACTCATGTCGACCACCACCCCCACCCCTCAGCCACCATGGGCAGCCCCCACCAGGTCCCCACTCATGTCCCCCTGCACCCCCACCCCCCAGCAGTGCAGGGGCACCCTCCACCAGGCCCCCACTCATGTCTCCCACCACCCCACCCCCAAGCAGTGCAGGGGCACCCTCCACCAGGCCCCCACTCATGTCTCCCACCACCCCCACCCCCCAGCCACCAGGGGCATCCTCCACCAGGCCCCCACTCATGTCTCCCACCACCCCCACCCCCCAGCCACCATGGGCAGCCCCCACCAGGCCCCCACTCATGTCCCCCTGCACCCCCACCCCCCAGCAGTGCAGGGGCACCCTCCACCAGGCCCCCACTCATGTCTCCCACCACCCCCACCCCCCAGCCACCAGGGGCAGCCTCCACCAGGCCCCCACCCATGTCCCCCTGCCCTGCGCCCCCACCCCCCAGCAGTGCATGGGCACCCTCCACCAGGCCCCCACTCATGTCTCCCACCACCCCCACCCCCCAGCCACCAGGGGCACCCTCCACCAGACCCCCACTCATGTCTCCCACCACCCCCACCACCCAGCCACCAGGGGCACCCTCCACCAGGCCCCCACTAATGTCTCCCACCACCCCCACCCCCCAGCCACCAGGGGCAGCCTCCACCAGGCCCCCACTCATGTCCCCCTGCACCCCCACCCCCCAGCCACCAGGGGCAGCCTCCACCAGGCCCCCACTCATGTCCCCCTGCACCCCCACCCCCCAGCAGTGCATGGGCACCCTCCACCAGGCCCCCACTCATGTCTCCCACCACCCCCACCCCCCAGCCACCAGGGGCACCCTCCACCAGGCACCCACTCATGTCTCCCACCACCCCCACCCCCCAGCCACATTGGGCAGCCCCCACCAGGCCCCCACTCATGTCCCCCTGCACCCCCACCCCCCAGCAGTGCAGGGGCACCCTCCACCAGGCCCCCACTCATGTCTCCCACCACCCCACCCCCAAGCAGTGCAGGGGCACCCTCCACCAGGCCCCCACTCATGTCTCCCACCACCCCCACCCCCCAGCCACCAGGGGCATCCTCCACCAGGCCCCCACTCATGTCGACCACCACCCCCACCCCCCAGCCACCATGGGCAGCCCCCACCAGGCCCCCACTCATGTCCCCCCAGCTAAGCAACCATAACTCACACCACCACCGTGCACTGCTAAGACTAACACACACGATATCAAAGATGACATGAAAAATGGGAAAATTTGGTGATTAGCCTACCATAACTTCCGAATTTCAGGGGTTTTTAGATGTTTTTTGTAATCAAAAGGTGTTTTTGTACAAAGTTTTTGTGCAGAATGGCATAGGTTTTTAATAGGGCAACTTAACCATAATGTCCCCTTAACAAAGTTTTTTTTGTAGTGAATATATATATATTCCAGATTGAAAAACAAATGTTTATTTATTGTCGCCACTTGGCGGCTTGAATATAATCTTTTACTAAATGACCACAAACAATTCAATTTAGCAAAAACAAATCTCGAATATCAGCAACAAGTTTTGGGATTAGAGAGAATGTTTCAAAGTATGCATTTCACTTGAGTTTCTCTAAAGACATAGACAAATATTGAAAGATATTGGCATCATCGAAAATCATAGAAAGTCTGCATCAAACTTGTGGACATAATATTCAATACATATTTCTTCATTTGTGTAATATTACCTGATACCTGTATGTTGCTATTTGCTTCTAGTATAGGCATGTGGGGAACCAGAAGAATGACTCAGACAATTGTGAGTCATATTTTAAGGATTTTATTGAAAGAAGAGGACTCAAATTCCTAACTTGCCCAATTTCTATGAGGGAATTTCCCTAACCAACAAAGCAAAATCTAACGGTGGGTGCTGAAGTACAAATGTAAGCTCTTTAGTGTGACTTCTATCCAGCTAACTGGCCCTACCACTGCAGAAAACACCTAACTGAAAAAAGGAAAAGGGTAGGCTTTGTAGACTAGTCTCAGCAAGGCTTCTGTCTGGCCCAGTTTAAACTTGACTTGGTTTTAGTTGTGGTCTGCCCTGGTTGTTCCAAATTTGCAACATTTCTGGCTTTCTTAACCTTAATTCAATTAGTCATATTTCTTTTTTCCGTTCTATAATATGTTAGTTGCATACTCAGGTTTCTTAGGCTACTGTAACCTGAATAGTTTTTCCAGCCGTTATTCACAGTACTTTCCTGAGTCTCCCTTTTATAGCGTTTTTACTCTCAGGTTTCTCAGGCTTCTGTAACCTTAGTAACTTTTCCAGTCGCCATCCCCAAAGTTTGATTCACAGCGGTTTTCTTCCTTTCTATTCCTTGTTATATAGAATCTTTCACTCTCGGGTTTCTTGGGTTCCCGTAACCTCGGTATCTTTTCCCAGCTGTTATTTACAATATTCTTTGTTACACTCAATCCCCCTTTCATAGAGGGTTTGCTGTGATGGGTCAGAAATATGAGGTGGTCAACTTTTGTGATTTTTTTTAACCAAAGATGCCATTGTATTAACTGAAAGGTTTGGATAAATGCCTCACTATCTCTACCCTGACAAGAATTACCCTGCCTAAAATAAACTAAAGGAAACACCTTACCAAAAGGATTCTGTCCCTCTCAATTACACATACAATAACTCAACAAGGCAATGTATGGCAGTTCAAAGAAGACAAACACATCAGTAAAGTTCACAACTGGATTACAGTGGGCATCATTATGCATTTGGCAGCCTGGAAACAAGGGTGTCGGTAAGCTCACCGGCATCCTTGTTACCAGATTGACAAACTCTAAGAGGGTAATTCATAGAATTTCGCAGAAAAGTGTCGCAAGCGGCTGGCGCAGAGTGTCCGCGTGCGATTGACTGCGCCAGGCACGTGCGCTAAAACCGATTTCCGCGCACAGCGTATTCATGGATTTTAGGCTCCCAAACCAGCCGTGGCGCAGAGAATCGCAGCGACCCTGCAGCAGCGCCAGTAACGCCCCGAAGAACGCCCTCGCGCAAGGAAAAGCCATCAAAATCGCTAAATCATCGCAAAGGGCTGCGCTAACCCTGGACCAGTTCACCGGGCTGGCAAACAGCAAACGCCAAGCGGGGAACGTGTATTTCAGGGGTGCGCGGGAAGTTCCACACGCGATTGGCCCAGTGCGAGCAAGGTATGTGTATTTCAGGCGTGCGCGGGAAGTTCCACACGCGATCGGGCCTGGGGGAGCGGGCTACGTGTATTACAGGGGTTCGCGTGAACTTTCTCACGCGATCGGGCCTGGGGGAGCGGGCTACGTGTATTTCAGGGGTTCGCGTGAAGTTTCTCACGCGATCGGGCCTGGGGGAGCGGGCTACGTGTATTACAGGGGTTCGCGTGAACTTTCTCACGCGATCGGGCCGGGGGAGCGGGCTACGTGTATTTCAGGGGTTTGCGTGAAGTCTCTTACGTGATTGGCCCCGTGCAAGCAGGGTACGTGTATTCCAGGGGTGCGCGGGAAGTTCCACACGCGATTGGCCCCGTGCAAGCAGGGTACGTGTATTCCAGGGGTGCGCGGGAAGTTCCACACGCAATTTCAGCAGGGTATGTGTATTCCAGGGGTGCGCGGGAAGTTCCACAGGCGATTTCTGCAGGGTATGTGTATTTCAGGGGTTCTGGGGAGTACTACACGTGAATTGGCCGTGTGGGTCCTCCCAGGTGTATGCTCCATAACCTCCACGGCCCCTGCAGGCAGCCCACACCACGGGGGACTACCCTGCACCCCTGCTCATGTCCCGCAGGCAGCCCATCCACCATGGGCATGCCCCCCAGCCAACCCACATGTCACCTTGCACTACTGATCAACAATGCATGTCTCCCACCACCCCCACCCCCCAGCAGTGCAGGGGCAGCCTCCACCAGGCCCCCACTCATGTCTCCCACCACCCCCACCCCCCAGCCACCAGGGGCACCCTCCACCAGGCCCCCACTCATGTCTCCCACCACCCCCACACCCCAGCCACTAGGGGCACCCTCCACCAGACCCCCACTCATGTCTCCCACCACCCCCACCACCCAGCCACCAGGGGCACCCTCCACCAGGCCCCCACTAATGTCTCCCACCACCCCCACCACCCAGCCACCATGGGCAGCCCCCACCAGGCCCCCACTCATGTCCCCCTGCACCCCCACCCCCCAGCAGTGCAGGGGCACCCTCCACCAGGCCCCCACTCATGTCTCCCACCACCCCACCCCCAAGCAGTGCAGGGGCACCCTCCACCAGGCCCCCACACATGTCTCCCACCACCCCACCCCCAAGCAGTGCAGGGGCACCCTCCACCAGGCCCCCACTCATGTCTCCCACCACCCCACCCCCAAGCAATGCAGGGGCACCCTCCACCAGGCCCCCACTCATGTCTGCCACCACCCCCACCCCCCAGCCACCAGGGGCATCCTCCACCAGGCCCCCACTCATGTCGACCACCACCCCCACCCCCCAGCCACCATGGGCAGCCCCCACCAGGTCCCCACTCATGTCCCCCTGCACCCCCACCCCCCAGCAGTGCAGGGGCACCCTCCACCAGGCCCCCACTCATGTCTCCCACCACCCCACCCCCAAGCAGTGCAGGGGCACCCTCCACCAGGCCCCCACTCATGTCTCCCACCACCCCCACCCCCCAGCCACCAGGGGCATCCTCCACCAGGCCCCCACTCATGTCGCCCACCACCCCCACCCTCCAGCCACCATGGGCAGCCCCCACCAGGCCCCCACTCATGTCCCCCTGCACCCCCACCCCCCAGCAGTGCAGGGGCACCCTCCACCAGGCCCCCACTCATGTCTCCCACCACCCCCACCCCCCAGCCACCAGGGGCAGCCTCCACCAGGCCCCCACCCATGTCCCCCTGCACCCCCACCCCCAGCAGTGCATGGGCACCCTCCATCAGGCCCCCACTCATGTCTCCCACCACCCCCATCCCCCAGCCACCAGGGGCACCCTCCACCAGACCCCCACTCATGTCTCCCACCACCCCCACCACCCAGCCACCAGGGGCACCCTCCACCAGGCCCCCACTAATGTCTCCCACCACCCCCACCCCCCAGCCACCAGGGGCAGCCTCCACCAGGCCCCCACTCATGTCCCCCTGCACCCCCACCCCCCAGCCACCAGTGGCAGCCTCCACCAGGCCCCCACTCATGTCCCCCTGCACCCCCACCCCCCAGCAGTGCATGGGCACCCTCCACCAGGCCCCCACTCATGTCTCCCACCACCCCCACCCCCCAGCCACCAGGGGCACCCTCCACCAGGCCCCCACTCATGTCTCCCACCACCCCCACCCCCCAGCCACCATGGGCAGCCCCCACCAGGCCCCCACTCATGTCCCCCTGCACCCCCACCCCCCAGCAGTGCAGGGGCACCCTCCACCAGGCCCCCACTCATGTCTCCCACCACCCCCACCCCCCAGCCACCAGGGGCATCCTCCACCAGGCCCCCACTCATGTCGACCACCACCCCCACCCCCCAGCCACCATGGGCAGCCCCCACCAGGCCCCCACTCATGTCCCCCTGCACCCCCACCCCCCAGCAGTGCAGGGGCACCCTCCACCAGGCCCCCACTCATGTCTCCCACCACCCCCACCCCCCAGCCACCAGGGGCAGCCTCCACCAGGCCCCCACCCATGTCCCCCTGCACCCCCACCCCCCAGCAGTGCATGGGCACCCTCCACCAGGCCCCCACTCATGTCTCCCACCACCCCCACCCCCCAGCCACCAGGGGCACCCTCCACCAGACCCCCACTCATGTCTCCCACCACCCCCACCACCCAGCCACCAGGGGCACCCTCCACCAGGCCCCCACTAATGTCTCCCACCACCCCCACCCCCCAGCCACCAGGGGCAGCCTCCACCAGGCCCCCACTCATGTCCCCCTGCACTCCCACCCCCCAGCCACCAGGGGCAGCCTCCACCAGGCCCCCACTCATGTCCCCCTGCACCCCCACCCCCCAGCAGTGCATGGGCACCCTCCACCAGGCCCCCACTCATGTCTCCCACCACCCCCACCCCCCAGCCACCAGGGGCACCCTCCACCAGGCCCCCACTCATGTCTCCCACCACCCCCACCCCCCAGCCACCAGGGGCATCCTCCACCAGGCCCCCAATCATGTCTCCCACCACCCCCACCCCCCAGCATCCAGGGTCACCCTCCACCAGGCCCCCACTCATGTCCCCCTGCACCCCCACCCCCCAGCATCCAGGGTCACCCTCCACCAGGCCCCCACTCATGTCCCCCTGCACCACCACCCCCCAGCAGTGCATGGGCACCCTCCACCAGGCCCCCACTCATGTCTCCCACCACCCCCACCCCCCAGCCACCAGGGGCACCCTCCACCAGGCCCCCACTCATGTCTCCCACCACCCCCACCCCCCAGCCACCAGGGGCATCCTCCACCAGGCCCCCAATCATGTCTCCCACCACTCCCACCCCCCAGCATCCAGGGTCACCCTCCACCAGGCCCCCACTCATGTCCCCCTGCACCCCCACCCCCCAGCAGTGCAGGGGCACCCTCCACCAGGCCCCCACTCATGTCTCCCACCACCCCCACCCCCAAGCCACCAGGGGCACCCTCCACCAGGCCCCCACTCATGTCCCCTGCACCCCCACCCCCCAGCAGTGCAGGGGCACCCTCCACCAGGCCCCCACTCATGTCTCCCACCACCCCCACCCCCCAGCCACCAGGGGCACCCTCCACCAGGCCCACACTCATGTCTCCCACCACCCCCACCCCCCAGCCACCAGGGGCATCCTCCACCAGGCCCCCACTCATGTCGACCACCACCCCCACCCCCCAGCCACCATGGGCAGCCCCCACCAGGCCCCCACTCATGTCCCCCCAGCTAAGCAACCATAACTCACACCACCACCGTGCACTGCTAAGACTAACACACACGATATCAAAGATGACATGAAAAATGGGAAAATTTGGTGATTAGCCTACCATAACTTCCGAATTTCAGGGGTTTTTAGATGTTTTTTGTAATCAAAAGGTGTTTTTGTACAAAGTTTTTGTGCAGAATGGCATAGGTTTTTAATAGGGCAACTTAACCATAATGTCCCCTTAACAAAGTTTTTTTTGTAGTGAATATATATATATTCCAGATTGAAAAACAAATGTTTATTTATTGTCGCCACTTGGCGGCTTGAATATAATCTTTTACTAAATGACCACAAACAATTCAATTTAGCAAAAACAAATCTCGAATATCAGCAACAAGTTTTGGGATTAGAGAGAATGTTTCAAAGTATGCATTTCACTTGAGTTTCTCTAAAGACATAGACAAATATTGAAAGATATTGGCATCATCGAAAATCATAGAAAGTCTGCATCAAACTTGTGGACATAATATTCAATACATATTTCTTCATTTGTGTAATATTACCTGATACCTGTATGTTGCTATTTGCTTCTAGTATAGGCATGTGGGGAACCAGAAGAATGACTCAGACAATTGTGAGTCATATTTTAAGGATTTTATTGAAAGAAGAGGACTCAAATTCCTAACTTGCCCAATTTCTATGAGGGAATTTCCCTAACCAACAAAGCAAAAACTAAGGGTGGGTGCTGAAGTCCAAATGTAAGCTCTTTAGTGTGACTTCTATCCAGCTAACTGGCCCTACCACTGCAGAAAACACCTAACTGAAAAAAGGAAAAGGGTAGGCTTTGTAGACTAGTCTCAGCAAGGCTTCTGTCTGGCCCAGTTTAAACTTGACTTGGTTTTAGTTGTGGTCTGCCCTGGTTGTTCCAAATTTGCAACATTTCTGGCTTTCTTAACCTTAATTCAATTAGTCATATTTCTTTTTTCCGTTCTATAATATGTTAGTTGCATACTCAGGTTTCTTAGGCTACTGTAACCTGAATAGTTTTTCCAGCCGTTATTCACAGTACTTTCCTGAGTCTCCCTTTTATAGCGTTTTTACTCTCAGGTTTCTCAGGCTTCTGTAACCTTAGTAACTTTTCCAGTCGCCATCCCCAAAGTTTGATTCACAGCGGTTTTCTTCCTTTCTATTCCTTGTTATATAGAATCTTTCACTCTCGGGTTTCTCGGGTTCCCGTAACCTCGGTATCTTTTCCCAGCTGTTATTTACAATATTCTTTGTTACACTCAATCCCCCTTTCATAGAGGGTTTGCTGTGATGGGTCAGAAATATGAGGTGGTCAACTTTTGTGATTTTTTTTAACCAAAGATGCCATTGTATTAACTGAAAGGTTTGGATAAATGCCTCACTATCTCTATCCTGACAAGAATTACCCTGCCTAAAATAAACTAAAGGAAACACCTTACCAAAAGGATTCTGTCCCTCTCAATTACACATACAATAACTCAACAAGGCAATGTATGGCAGTTCAAAGAAGACAAACACATCAGTAAAGTTCACAACTTGATTACAGTGGGCATCATTATGCATTTGGCAGCCCGGAAACAAGGGTGTCGGTAAGCTCACCGGCATCCTTGTTACCAGATTGACAAACTCTAAGAGGGTAATTCATAGAATTTCGCAGAAAAGTGTCGCAAGCGGCTGGCGCAGAGTGTCCGCGTGCGATTGACTGCGCCAGGCACGTGCGCTAAAACCGATTTCCGCGCACAGCGTATTCATGGATTTTAGGCTCCCAAACCAGCCGTGGCGCAGAGAATCGCAGCGACCCTGCAGCAGCGCCAGTAACGCCCCGAAGAACGCCCTCGCGCAAGGAAAAGCCATCAAAATCGCTAAATCATCGCAAAGGGCTGCGCTAACCCTGGACCAGTTCACCGGGCTGGCAAACAGCAAACGCCAAGCGGGGAACGTGTATTTCAGGGGTGCGCGTGAAGTTCCACACGCGATTGGCCCAGTGCGAGCAAGGTATGTGTATTTCAGGGGTGCGCGGGAAGTTCCACACACGATCGGGCCTGGGGGAGCGGGCTACGTGTATTACAGGGGTTTGCTTGAACTTTCTCACGCGATCGGGCCTGGGGGAGCGGGCTACGTGTATTTCAGGGGTTCGCGTGAAGTTTCTCACGCGATCGGGCCTGGGGGAGCGGGCTACGTGTATTACAGGGGTTCGCGTGAACTTTCTCACGCGATCGGGCCGGGGGAGCGGGCTACGTGTATTTCAGGGGTTCGCGTGAAGTCTCTCACGTGATTGGCCCCGTGCAAGCAGGGTACGTGTATTCCAGGGGTGCGCGGGAAGTTCCACACGTGATTGGCCCCGTGCAAGCAGGGTACGTGTATTCCAGGGGTGCGCGGGAAGTTCCACACGCAATTTCAGCAGGGTATGTGTATTCCAGGGGTGCGCGGGAAGTTCCAGAGGCGATTTCTGCAGGGTATGTGTATTTCAGGGGTTCTGGGGAGTACTACACGTGAATTGGCCGTGTGGGTCCTCCCAGGTGTATGCTCCATAACCTCCACGGCCCCTGCAGGCAGCCCACACCACGGGGGACTACCCTGCACCCCTGCTCATGTCCCGCAGGCAGCCCATCCACCATGGGCATGCCCCCCAGCCAACCCACATGTCACCTTGCACTACTGATCAACAATGCATGTCTCCCACCACCCCCACCCCCCAGCAGTGCAGGGGCAGCCTCCACCAGGCCCCCACTCATGTCTCCCACCACCCCCACCCCCCAGCCACCAGGGGCACCCTCCACCAGGCCCCCACTCATGTCTCCCACCACCCCCACACCCCAGCCACCAGGGGCACCCTCCACCAGACCCCCACTCATGTCTCCCACCACCCCCACCACCCAGCCACCAGGGGCACCCTCCACCAGGCCCCCACTAATGTCTCCCACCACCCCCACCCCCCAGCCACCATGGGCAGCCCCCACCAGGCCCCCACTCATGTCCCCCTGCACCCCCACCCCCCAGCAGTGCAGGGGCACCCTCCACCAGGCCCCACTCATGTCTCCCACCACCCCACCCCCAAGCAGTGCAGGTGCACCCTCCACCAGGCCCCCACACATGTCTCCCACCACCCCACCCCCAAGCAGTGCAGGGGCACACTCCACCAGGCCCCCACTCATGTCTCCCACCACCCCACCCCCAAGCAGTGCAGGGGCACCCTCCAACAGGCCCCCACTCATGTCTGCCACCACCCCCACCCCCCAGCCACCAGGGGCATCCTCCACCAGGCCCCCACTCATGTCGACCACCACCCCCACCCCTCAGCCACCATGGGCAGCCCCCACCAGGTCCCCACTCATGTCCCCCTGCACCCCCACCCCCCAGCAGTGCAGGGGCACCCTCCACCAGGCCCCCACTCATGTCTCCCACCACCCCACCCCCAAGCAGTGCAGGGGCACCCTCCACCAGGCCCCCACTCATGTCTCCCACCACCCCCACCCCCCAGCCACCAGGGGCATCCTCCACCAGGCCCCCACTCATGTCTCCCACCACCCCCACCCCCCAGCCACCATGGGCAGCCCCCACCAGGCCCCCACTCATGTCCCCCTGCACCCCCACCCCCCAGCAGTGCAGGGGCACCCTCCACCAGGCCCCCACTCATGTCTCCCACCACCCCCACCCCCCAGCCACCAGGGGCAGCCTCCACCAGGCCCCCACCCATGTCCCCCTGCCCTGCGCCCCCACCCCCCAGCAGTGCATGGGCACCCTCCACCAGGCCCCCACTCATGTCTCCCACCACCCCCACCCCCCAGCCACCAGGGGCACCCTCCACCAGACCCCCACTCATGTCTCTCACCACCCCCACCACCCAGCCACCAGGGGCACCCTCCACCAGGCCCCCACTAATGTCTCCCACCACCCCCACCCCCCAGCCACCAGGGGCAGCCTCCACCAGGCCCCCACTCATGTCCCCCTGCACCCCCACCCCCCAGCCACCAGGGGCAGCCTCCACCAGGCCCCCACTCATGTCCCCCTGCACCCCCACCCCCCAGCAGTGCATGGGCACCCTCCACCAGGCCCCCACTCATGTCTCCCACCACCCCCACCCCCCAGCCACCAGGGGCACCCTCCACCAGGCACCCACTCATGTCTCCCACCACCCCCACCCCCCAGCCACATTGGGCAGCCCCCACCAGGCCCCCACTCATGTCCCCCTGCACCCCCACCCCCCAGCAGTGCAGGGGCACCCTCCACCAGGCCCCCACTCATGTCTCCCACCACCCCACCCCCAAGCAGTGCAGGGGCACCCTCCACCAGGCCCCCACTCATGTCTCCCACCACCCCCACCCCCCAGCCACCAGGGGCATCCTCCACCAGGCCCCCACTCATGTCGACCACCACCCCCACCCCCCAGCCACCATGGGCAGCCCCCACCAGGCCCCCACTCATGTCCCCCCAGCTAAGCAACCATAACTCACACCACCACCGTGCACTGCTAAGACTAACACACACGATATCAAAGATGACATGAAAAATGGGAAAATTTGGTGATTAGCCTACCATAACTTCCGAATTTCAGGGGTTTTTAGATGTTTTTTGTAATCAAAAGGTGTTTTTGTACAAAGTTTTTGTGCAGAATGGCATAGGTTTTTAATAGGGCAACTTAACCATAATGTCCCCTTAACAAAGTTTTTTTGTAGTGAATATATATATATTCCAGATTGAAAAACAAATGTTTATTTATTGTCGCCACTTGGCGGCTTGAATATAATCTTTTACTAAATGACCACAAACAATTCAATTTAGCAAAAACAAATCTCGAATATCAGCAACAAGTTTTGGGATTAGAGAGAATGTTTCAAAGTATGCATTTCACTTGAGTTTCTCTAAAGACATAGACAAATATTGAAAGATATTGGCATCATCGAAAATCATAGAAAGTCTGCATCAAACTTGTGGACATAATATTCAATACATATTTCTTCATTTGTGTAATATTACCTGATACCTGTATGTTGCTATTTGCTTCTAGTATAGGCATGTGGGGAACCAGAAGAATGACTCAGACAATTGTGAGTCATATTTTAAGGATTTTATTGAAAGAAGAGGACTCAAATTCCTAACTTGCCCAATTTCTATGAGGGAATTTCCCTAACCAACAAAGCAAAAACTAACGGTGGGTGCTGAAGTCCAAATGTAAGCTCTTTAGTGTGACTTCTATCCAGCTAACTGGCCCTACCACTGCAGAAAACACCTAACTGAAAAAAGGAAAAGGGTAGGCTTTGTAGACTAGTCTCAGCAAGGCTTCTGTCTGGCCCAGTTTAAACTTGACTTGGTTTTAGTTGTGGTCTGCCCTGGTTGTTCCAAATTTGCAACATTTCTGGCTTTCTTAACCTTAATTCAATTAGTCATATTTCTTTTTTCCGTTCTATAATATGTTAGTTGCATACTCAGGTTTCTTAGGCTACTGTAACCTGAATAGTTTTTCCAGCCGTTATTCACAGTACTTTCCTGAGTCTCCCTTTTATAGCGTTTTTACTCTCAGGTTTCTCAGGCTTCTGTAACCTTAGTAACTTTTCCAGTCGCCATCCCCAAAGTTTGATTCACAGCGGTTTTCTTCCTTTCTATTCCTTGTTATATAGAATCTTTCACTCTCGGGTTTCTTGGGTTCCCGTAACCTCGGTATCTTTTCCCAGCTGTTATTTACAATATTCTTTGTTACACTCAATCCCCCTTTCATAGAGGGTTTGCTGTGATGGGTCAGAAATATGAGGTGGTCAACTTTTGTGATTTTTTTTAACCAAAGATGCCATTGTATTAACTGAAAGGTTTGGATAAATGCCTCACTATCTCTACCCTGACAAGAATTACCCTGCCTAAAATAAACTAAAGGAAACACCTTACCAAAAGGATTCTGTCCCTCTCAATTACACATACAATAACTCAACAAGGCAATGTATGGCAGTTCAAAGAAGACAAACACATCAGTAAAGTTCACAACTGGATTACAGTGGGCATCATTATGCATTTGGCAGCCTGGAAACAAGGGTGTCGGTAAGCTCACCGGCATCCTTGTTACCAGATTGACAAACTCTAAGAGGGTAATTCATAGAATTTCGCAGAAAAGTGTCGCAAGCGGCTGGCGCAGAGTGTCCGCGTGCGATTGACTGCGCCAGGCACGTGCGCTAAAACCGATTTCCGCGCACAGCGTATTCATGGATTTTAGGCTCCCAAACCAGCCGTGGCGCAGAGAATCGCAGCGACCCTGCAGCAGCGCCAGTAACGCCCCGAAGAACGCCCTCGCGCAAGGAAAAGCCATCAAAATCGCTAAATCATCGCAAAGGGCTGCGCTAACCCTGGACCAGTTCACCGGGCTGGCAAACAGCAAACGCCAAGCGGGGAACGTGTATTTCAGGGGTGCGCGGGAAGTTCCACACGCGATTGGCCCAGTGCGAGCAAGGTATGTGTATTTCAGGCGTGCGCGGGAAGTTCCACACGCGATCGGGCCTGGGGGAGCGGGCTACGTGTATTACAGGGGTTCGCGTGAACTTTCTCACGCGATCGGGCCTGGGGGAGCGGGCTACGTGTATTTCAGGGGTTCGCGTGAAGTTTCTCACGCGATCGGGCCTGGGGGAGCGGGCTACGTGTATTACAGGGGTTCGCGTGAACTTTCTCACGCGATCGGGCCGGGGGAGCGGGCTACGTGTATTTCAGGGGTTTGCGTGAAGTCTCTTACGTGATTGGCCCCGTGCAAGCAGGGTACGTGTATTCCAGGGGTGCGCGGGAAGTTCCACACGCGATTGGCCCCGTGCAAGCAGGGTACGTGTATTCCAGGGGTGCGCGGGAAGTTCCACACGCAATTTCAGCAGGGTATGTGTATTCCAGGGGTGCGCGGGAAGTTCCACAGGCGATTTCTGCAGGGTATGTGTATTTCAGGGGTTCTGGGGAGTACTACACGTGAATTGGCCGTGTGGGTCCTCCCAGGTGTATGCTCCATAACCTCCACGGCCCCTGCAGGCAGCCCACACCACGGGGGACTACCCTGCACCCCTGCTCATGTCCCGCAGGCAGCCCATCCACCATGGGCATGCCCCCCAGCCAACCCACATGTCACCTTGCACTACTGATCAACAATGCATGTCTCCCACCACCCCCACCCCCCAGCAGTGCAGGGGCAGCCTCCACCAGGCCCCCACTCATGTCTCCCACCACCCCCACCCCCCAGCCACCAGGGGCACCCTCCACCAGGCCCCCACTCATGTCTCCCACCACCCCCACACCCCAGCCACCAGGGGCACCCTCCACCAGACCCCCACTCATGTCTCCCACCACCCCCACCACCCAGCCACCAGGGGCACCCTCCACCAGGCCCCCACTAATGTCTCCCACCACCCCCACCACCCAGCCACCATGGGCAGCCCCCACCAGGCCCCCACTCATGTCCCCCTGCACCCCCACCCCCCAGCAGTGCAGGGGCACCCTCCACCAGGCCCCCACTCATGTCTCCCACCACCCCACCCCCAAGCAGTGCAGGGGCACCCTCCACCAGGCCCCCACACATGTCTCCCACCACCCCACCCCCAAGCAGTGCAGGGGCACCCTCCACCAGGCCCCCACTCATGTCTCCCACCACCCCACCCCCAAGCAGTGCAGGGGCACCCTCCACCAGGCCCCCACTCATGTCTGCCACCACCCCCACCCCCCAGCCACCAGGGGCATCCTCCACCAGGCCCCCACTCATGTCGACCACCACCCCCACCCCCCAGCCACCATGGGCAGCCCCCACCATGTCCCCACTCATGTCCCCCTGCACCCCCACCCCCCAGCAGTGCAGGGGCACCCTCCACCAGGCCCCCACTCATGTCTCCCACCACCCCCACCCCCCAGCCACCAGGGGCATCCTCCACCAGGCCCCCACTCATGTCGCCCACCACCCCCACCCTCCAGCCACCATGGGCAGCCCCCACCAGGCCCCCACTCATGTCCCCCTGCACCCCCACCCCCCAGCAGTGCAGGGGCACCCTCCACCAGGCCCCCACTCATGTCTCCCACCACCCCCACCCCCCAGCCACCAGGGGCAGCCTCCACCAGGCCCCCACCCATGTCCCCCTGCACCCCCACCCCCCAGCAGTGCATGGGCACCCTCCATCAGGCCCCCACTCATGTCTCCCACCACCCCCATCCCCCAGCCACCAGGGGCACCCTCCACCAGACCCCCACTCATGTCTCCCACCACCCCCACCACCCAGCCACCAGGGGCACCCTCCACCAGGCCCCCACTAATGTCTCCCACCACCCCCACCCCCCAGCCACCAGGGGCAGCCTCCACCAGGCCCCCACTCATGTCCCCCTGCACCCCCACCCCCCAGCCACCAGTGGCAGCCTCCACCAGGCCCCCACTCATGTCCCCCTGCACCCCCACCCCCCAGCAGTGCATGGGCACCCTCCACCAGGCCCCCACTCATGTCTCCCACCACCCCCACCCCCCAGCCACCAGGGGCACCCTCCACCAGGCCCCCACTCATGTCTCCCACCACCCCCACCCCCCAGCCACCATGGGCAGCCCCCACCAGGCCCCCACTCATGTCCCCCTGCACCCCCACCCCCCAGCAGTGCAGGGGCACCCTCCACCAGGCCCCCACTCATGTCTCCCACCACCCCCACCCCCCAGCCACCAGGGGCATCCTCCACCAGGCCCCCACTCATGTCGACCACCACCCCCACCCCCCAGCCACCATGGGCAGCCCCCACCAGGCCCCCACTCATGTCCCCCTGCACCCCCCACCCCCCAGCAGTGCAGGGGCACCCTCCACCAGGCCCCCACTCATGTCTCCCACCACCCCCACCCCCCAGCCACCAGGGGCAGCCTCCACCAGGCCCCCACCCATGTCCCCCTGCACCCCCACCCCCCAGCAGTGCATGGGCACCCTCCACCAGGCCCCCACTCATGTCTCCCACCACCCCCACCCCCCAGCCACCAGGGGCACCCTCCACCAGACCCCCACTCATGTCTCCCACCACCCCCACCACCCAGCCACCAGGGGCACCCTCCACCAGGCCCCCACTAATGTCTCCCACCACCCCCACCCCCCAGCCACCAGGGGCAGCCTCCACCAGGCCCCCACTCATGTCCCCCTGCACTCCCACCCCCCAGCCACCAGGGGCAGCCTCCACCAGGCCCCCACTCATGTCCCCCTGCACCCCCACCCCCCAGCAGTGCATGGGCACCCTCCACCAGGCCCCCACTCATGTCTCCCACCACCCCACCCCCCAGCCACCAGGGGCACCCTCCACCAGGCCCCCACTCATGTCTCCCACCACCCCCACCCCCCAGCCACCAGGGGCATCCTCCACCAGGCCCCCAATCATGTCTCCCACCACCCCCACCCCCCAGCATCCAGGGTCACCCTCCACCAGGCCCCCACTCATGTCCCCCTGCACCCCCACCCCCCAGCATCCAGGGTCACCCTCCACCAGGCCCCCACTCATGTCCCCCTGCACCACCACCCCCCAGCAGTGCATGGGCACCCTCCACCAGGCCCCCACTCATGTCTCCCACCACCCCCACCCCCCAGCCACCAGGGGCACCCTCCACCAGGCCCCCACTCATGTCTCCCACCACCCCCACCCCCCAGCCACCAGGGGCATCCTCCACCAGGCCCCCAATCATGTCTCCCACCACTCCCACCCCCCAGCATCCAGGGTCACCCTCCACCAGGCCCCCACTCATGTCCCCCTGCACCCCCACCCCCCAGCAGTGCAGGGGCACCCTCCACCAGGCCCCCACTCATGTCTCCCACCACCCCCACCCCCAAGCCACCAGGGGCACCCTCCACCAGGCCCCCACTCATGTCCCCTGCACCCCCACCCCCCAGCAGTGCAGGGGCACCCTCCACCAGGCCCCCACTCATGTCTCCCACCACCCCCACCCCCCAGCCACCAGGGGCACCCTCCACCAGGCCCACACTAATGTCTCCCACCACCCCCACCCCCCAGCCACCAGGGGCAGCCTCCACCAGGCCCCCAATCATGTCTCCCACCACCCCCCACCGCCCTGCCACCATGGGCAGCCCCCACCAGGTCCTCACAATCCCCAATCATGTGCGTAATGGTCAGCCTCCACAGCCAAAACGCCCTACCAAGTAACCCATTCACCCACATGGAAATGGAAATCACATGTTACACCCCCAATGTTCATGAAGCTAATGAAGCCATGTCCGTCACACACAATGGTTGCAATTGAATGGGAAAACACACAACATGACATGCATGAAACCAATGAGATGATACCACACAGTGAAGTATGCAAACAAAATTGTATTGAAAAAAAATAAGAATGCTAAAGAAAGAAAACTAACTACAATGTGAATGAGAAAAAAGTAAGCTGCATGTCCGTATGAAAAAATGAAACTTGAAATCCAAATAGAAAAAAAATTTGTCCAAAGTCAAATGTAAAAAAATCTCCATGCAATAAAGAACTATGTACAAAAATAACGAGGGTCCATGAGCCCAACTGAACAAAGGAAACCTACTAAAAAATCTACCTAAAAATCAACTATATACAAAAAGTGGAGCAGTGTCCGTCGACTCCAAATCATAATACGAAAGAAAGGAAACCTAAAACTAAAGAACTATATACAAAGGCGGCGGGCAAGTCCAGCGGCTCACTCTGTGGTGTCCCGGGCCAGGGCATCATCGAACTCCTGTTCGATGTCCCGGAGGCGGTCCAGTTCCAAGGCCCCGAGGGTCCGCAGGGACGACGCTGTGTCCTCCTCCAACCCCCTGCGGATTGCCTCGAGGCACTCGGCCCGCCTCAGGGCCCTCCGCATGGAGTTCTCCGCCCTGACCATTGTGAGCCATGCCTCTTCCGCCCGCCGCCGCTCCGCACCTATGGCGTGGCCCAACCGCTGCCACACGGAAGACACTCTCTGTCCTGGGTCCCCCTGCCCTCCGGCCGATGCCTGCCCCTCCGATGTCGAAAGCCCCGAGCCTTCATGGCTCCCACCATGTTGCTGCTGCTGCTGCTCTGCCTCTGCCCGTGCACTGCCTCCTGCTGCCTGCACATCCTCCGCCGGCTGGGGTGCACTTGTTGATGTGGCCACCCCTGCTGGACCACCGACTCCCGACTGTGGCAGGGATGCCTCCTCCACCAGCCTGGCCGCACCGTCAGAGGCAGCTCCACAGGGCACCCAGGTGACTGATGGGTGGGAAGATGGCACAGAGGACGACTGGCGCGTAGGGGGTCCAGTTGAGGAGGGGGTCGGAGCAAGCCCCATCAGACGGAGGAATCCGGCCTGGGTGACCTGTCCCAGCAGGCTGACGTGGTCAACGAGCCATTCGAGATGACGTGCAGTCTCTCCATGAAAAGACTGCAGGTCACCTCGCATGGCCCGTTGACGCAACGCCACACCAGCCAGGACAGGCTCAACCCGGACCTGGATAGCCACGTCCGCAGGCAGAGGAAGGCCAGTTGACGTCAGCTCATCCCCTGCCTGGAAACGGGTCTGGACGTAGGCATCCCTGCTGGTGCAAGATGATGCAGGGACAGGATCGGGGACAGAATTGCACACAGGCACCTCCGCGGCGGCCTGTGCTGCCTCCTGTCCCTGGTCCTGGACTGCACCACTAGCACCAGTGGGATCCCCACCTCCAGACCCCGTCTCTGGTGCTTGCACGGCCTCCTCCTCCACCAGACCCCCCACCAACCTGGATGACTCCGTGCCATCTTCCCCTGTTGGGCCCTGTGGGGTCCCAGCTGCCCCTTCTGCTGCCGAGGAGTCCAACTCCAACCTCCGCCTCTTGGACCTCCCCCCGGCAGCTGCGGCCTGGGACGCGGCACCGGACTCCTCACTCCCCGACGAGATGACAACACGGGAGGGGAGCCGGGCCTTGCGTCTCCGGCTGGCGGTCGGATCCCCGCCGCTGTGCTCCACAGCACCTTCTCCGCCCTCTTCATCAGTTGACGCTGCAGACAGGGAGAAACAAAACACAGGCATCAGGGCACTGTACAATGGACACATACACACATGACAGTTGCACATGAGTGGCATTGGCAAACCTCAGACATGTCATCACAATCCCCAACACACATGTCATTGCAACTCGCACACATGAGCCATACCACAGCCATATCGCAACTGCCACCACCATCCATACACATACAACAGCATCAGCAGCCAAAGGTGACCCAGACATCACATGCAACACAGGAAGTGCACCACACATGTTCACACACCACCACACTTGCATGCATGTGTACACCTCGGCCAAGTGTCGCACTGTTCAGACGGGCATCCATGTCACATCTGCCAATCAGGCTTACACATACTGCAGTCACATGCATCCATGTTGCATCACTGTTGCACCCTTGTCAAATACACACACATGCACATGTACACAGTGCTCATACATGCAGCCCAATACAACATACATGCGTGACATCACGGACATGTCTACTTACATACACATACATACAAACATGTGTGCATGCACAACTGCATTTGCCATGCAAGCCTAAACACACAAGCACCATCCATGTCTCACACATTACAGCCCTCGCATGTGTCAGCCCCACGGCCATGTACACCCCCACCCATACTCGACCCCATACAAACAGATGTGCAACCTGCACAATACCGAATAATCACCACACGCACTGCTCACAATCAGGATGCATGTACACTCACCACTCGACTCCAGACGGGTCTGCTTCTCCAGGACCTGGACGTGGAGCGCTGGGGATATGCGTTCCAGGACCCCCATCTGTTCTTCCGACAAGTGGCCCCGGCGCCCCTTGGCATCCGCTGCCTTCAAGAGGCGCCGGGCCTTGTTCAGGGTCCTGGACCTGAAGTCCTCCCAGCGCTTCCTGACATGTTGTAAGTCCCGGACTGCCACCCCCTCCGCGTTGATGGCAGTCACGATGTCAGTCCAGATCCGAGTCCGTCCTTCCTTGTCGGCGCGGGAACTTCCGAAGAGGGCATCATACTGCCCAGGACTTGCTCCACCAGGACACCAACTTCGGTGGCACTGAAGCTGGTGCCCCTCTGCCTCTCTGGCCGGGGGTTGTCAGTGGTCACAGATGGTGTTTGCCCCGACATGACAACCCCAGAGGCAGGAGTGGGTGGGCAACTGGGTCCTGGGGCTGGGCTGTGGAGCGATGGAATTCCAGTCGGGAGTCTTCGGTACCAGCAGGGGTGGTCACAGCAACAGCACCCCTGGCTGATGTGCAGGCAGCAAATGGCAGTGCACGTGGGCAGCAGGCAGTCAGGCAGCAGCAGATGGTAGGTGGGAGCGTGCCCGGGGCTCTGGGGGGCAGTAGTTCGGCCTTCTGGGCAGGAGCGTGGTCTTCCGTGTGCTTACGCGTGGCCAGCTTGGTACGGAGTGATTTGGCACGTGAAAATCCTGCACGTCAGCGTGAAAATCGAGGAAAGGCCCTTAGCGCGTAAGCGCGTCAGCACGCATAAGCGATTCTATTGGACCAAAGGCCCTCAGCGCGTAAGCGCGTCTGTGACGTGACCCGCACGGGTGTTTCCCACACAGCACGTGATGACAGAGCACACGTGGAAAGACTGCACGTCAGAGTCTCATCGCGTGTGATTGGTGGAAATGGCCCTACACGCAGAAGTGACAAAGCGTGTAATTGGAGGAAATGTCCCTACACGCAGAAGTGACAAAGCGTGTAATTGGAGGAAATGTCCCTACACGCAGAAGTGACAAAGCGTGTAATTGGAGGAAATGTCCCTACACGCAGAAGTGACAAAGCGTGTAATTGGTGGAAATGGCCCTAGCGTGTACACGCCGCGTAAGTGACGCTGGACGTGTGGGCCTGTATAAAAGGTACGCGTAGAACACCACTTCCTTGTACGTGCTTTTCGTGGAGAGCGAGTGGGTGAATTCTGTACTTCTTGTCGTTTCACACGCGATTTACTTCACGGCGTTTCAAGTTCGTATTCCCTGTTACCTCTGACAGCTTTTTCTCTTCTCTCGCTTTTACTGGTTTACCTGGGCCTGTTCCCTCAAACAGTGTTCCCTTCTACTGTTGTCCTGTCTCCTCAGACAGCGTACAAATCTTCTTTTGGCGGGGGTGTTGCCAACCAAACGTGCTCCTTTTACACGCTTGTTTACCAGGCAGACGGTGAGTCACGCACGTATCTAACATCTGTGCTTGCCCCGTGTGTAGCCTACCCCTTCAGAGGTCATTCTAGGCTGCGTGTGACACGCATACGTTCATTCTTGTGTTTCTGGGTGCCACAGCGTAGTGCAGGTTTTTCTTTCTGCACACGTGGTCTAGGAGGGGTTGCGTGCACGTCATCTCCCTTTTTTGGGCCTCCTGTGCGTTGCGTGACCCGTCATCTTTCCCCAGGGGTTACATTCAGCCTTGCTAGAGCACTAGGGTACAATTACCATCTGGTACCCAACCCCTTTGACCCCCAATTGCCCAGGACAATAGTCTACATCCACTCCCATACGCACATTAACATCAGTGCCATGGCTGGGAGGCGAGGATTCCGTAAGGGTGGCAAAGGTGGAAGAGCCACAAGTGGTGGCCGTGGTGGATCCGGTAGGGGATGTGGTCGTAACTTGCAGGGTGAGCCTGTCCCCCCATGTGTGGAGGACCAGTCACGGGCACCCATAATCCCCCCCCTCCCCCCCTCCCATTGAGGCTGATGTGGCTGACACCATCCATGCTCAGCCCTTGTTGGACCAGCCCATTGTGGCACCAGACCTGGCTGACTCCATGGCTGACTTCCAGGTCAGCAGGGCTACGACACGTGCGCTGGTGCACGTTGATGCCATCATGCCACGTGGATCTGGGGCAGCAAGGTCATCTGCTGCACCAAGGAGGCAGGGCGGAGAGGCTGCAGGGGCAGCTGCGGCTCCATCCACCCCAGCCCTCACACACCCAGCCAGGACAGTGTCGGTCCTAGTCCATGCTGCTGACATTCCCCCTGACACCATCACACTAGAGCCAATGCCTGCACCAACTCCCATGCTGAGTGTGCAATCCCACACTCCTGATACAGAGTCCACCAGGGCTCCTGCCCCTAGTGTCCAGAGCGGCGCAGGACACTCAGGATCACCACCACCTTCCAAGCGGAAGAGGAAGAGTGCTCGTCCGGCACAGGCTGATGCCCCAGACACGGCTACACAGTCCGGCCCGTCCAGGAAGCCCAGCTTCACGGATGACGAACTGAATGCACTTGTCGAGTATGTGTCCGGACATGACAACGAGATGGTCATTGTTGCAGGATCCAAGACCACACCTGCACAACGCCAGGCACACTGGCAGACCGTTGCGGACATCGTAAGTGCCCTTGGAATTGTGAGGCGCACAGCCAATGATTGCTATAAGCGCTGGAATGACCTAAAGCGCAGGGCAAAGAGTAAGCTGGCCTCAAGTCATGCCGCAACTCTAGTGACTGGAGGTGGGTCTCCAGTAGTAGACATGGAACTCACTCCACATGAGTCAGTCGCTGGGACCTACGTCACGGAGGAACAGATCCAAGGCGTGGGAGATCTGGCTGATTACGAGGCATTGTCCGGTGAGTGCACATGCATGTGTGTGTCATCCATGTGCATGGTGTGTGTGTGAGGGCTTCTGTTTGTGTGCCAGGTGAGAGTGTGTGCGCCTGAGTCGTATGGGTCAGCCATGTGCTTCATGCAATCCTTCCTGCGCAGCTGCATTTGGCCATAGCAGTATCCCTTCTGCCAACAGTAGACATCTAGCCCAACTGCACGCCAGTTGCCCTTGAAGTGTCACCTTGCCACAACATATTTGCTTATTTTTCACTGTTCATTCAGTCAGTTTGTTTGCATTCCACCACTTTCACTAGGCATGTCGCTGTCCACTAGTCACATGTCTGACATGGGTATGGTAAAGTGGAGTGACTTTGTTACCTGGATATCATTTGTACACACATGTCCCTGTGCAATTGGACCATTTCAGACTGGCAGCTCCAGGTGAAAAATCTGACCTGTTAGAATTAGAAAAGCAATTACATGCGGGAACTGGACTGAATGAATAGGTGCTGCCCTCCTCTCCATCTTCACTCAATAGCAATGGTACATGCCATCTGTGTGATGGCATGTGTGTTTCACCTGGCAATCACAGGCCAATGTGTGATGCCACTGCCAGGCAGCATGCAGAAAATGTGTTCATCTTCCATCTTGGTGTCATCAGTGTGTGCCATTTGCCTGCACTTCATACGCAGTGAGGGTGCATGCATGGGAGGGTTTTAGTCATGTGGGACATGTGTCAATCAAGTACTGGTTCTCTTGCTTCTCAGCCCTCATTGTGTGCCATGGTGCTAATGCCTGTTTCCATTTCTTTGTTTTCATGTCTTTGCAGGGGAAGACGCACCTGATACTGCTGGGGTTGTGGAGATGGTGCAGACCCAGGAGGGGTCCGAGGGCCGACCAACCACCAGTGAGGGACGTGGTGTGGTGGTGGGGGAGAACCCACAAGTGCTGCAGGTCGTGCTCTCAAGGGGTGTCTCTGGCTGCACCTCCCCCGAGCTGTACTCAAGTGTTGATTCGGATGAGACCTACGTGCCGTCGCAGGTGAGTGTTCCAGGGAGGGATTCTGTTCTGTCTCACCCACCTGCACCAGGGTCAGGACCCTCCATGGGGATGTCAGTGTTGGCAGCTACGCCTTCGGTGGTTACGGATGCAGAGTCACACTCCGCGACATCTGATCCTGTTCCTGGGCCAGCAGATCAGAGGGGGAATGCAGTCCTGCAGCCTCAGGCAGTGCCGGCACAGCAAGGCGCAGTTCGCCTTGCCCCAGACAGGTGTGGTGCCCGCCGATGTGGTGGCCGTACGCCACCCGGCAATACCGCATGGGAGCAATCCATTTACGGTATGGCAACCCAACAGGCTGCATCATCCGAGATGATGGCTCAGGCCATGGATAGGGTGGCCACTTCCATTGTCCCCCCAGAAAGGCTGATGGAGCGACTAGAGCAGGCAACCGACTCCATCTGCCAGTCACACAGGGAGGACATGTTGGGGTCCAACAGGGACAGGCGGGCGGCACTGGCGACTCTGCAGGAGGCCATCTCCATTGAGTCCCAGGGCCACAGGGAAGCCCTGAGGCAGGAGCTCCTTCACCTCAGGACGACTCTTGTTGAGCTTGAGGCTTCAACACACCAAAGGACAGAACAGCAGCTGGAGCATCTCACCCGTACGCTCTCAGCTGAGATGCAGGCAACGAGGGCGGAGGTCCGGGCATCCCGTGAGTTGTTGCATGGGGACCTCCACACATTCATCCTCCAGAACCAGACCTACCACACCCGCATGCTTGCAGCCATGGAGGAGCAGACTAGGGCCTTGCGTGGGCTGCCTCCCATAGTGCAACCACCTCCGGATGCAGCTGCACAGGGTGATAATAGCGACAGCAGTGATACTCCCACAATAGGGTAGCCGTGTGGGCCATGAGCCCATGGAGGTGTTTTATCTTCCCAGGATCCACGCAGGTGGGTTCTGGTGTGTATCCTGTCCTCGGACCTCCTGGGTGGCCTCCCCAACCCCCCCGGGCCCATCAATGGCCATTTTTGATTGTTTCTTATTTTTATTTTTATTTTGATTTCTTTTATTCCCAATTTTTTTGGGACGATCTGTTGGCTTCAGTGGTTCCTGTGGGCATACGCTGCATTGTGGCTGGGCACATGCAGGCTTGTAATGTAGTTGGTTCAGATGCTTGGGTTTGAGTCACACACACCCCTCCTGCTTCCCGTTTCCATGGGCTTGCAAAGGGTGTGCCCAAGTGACAGTGAATTACACAGTGACGTTGGACTCCCATGAGCTGTGTGGCCAGTCTGTAGTCAATACTGTGTATACATTCCTAGTGCATATTGCTGTTGTGTTGTACACTGCATGTTGCATTGATGTGTAACTGTTCTTCTGTGTCTACCTCCCAATTTGCAGTTCCCTTCCTCATGTCCACACAAGGACCTCTAGTCTGGAGATGGGGACCATGTTGGCAGCAGTGCACCTACAACTCTACATGGCGACAACACTGCACAGTTGGTAGTGGTGGGAGTGCAGGCATTTCCAGGTGGTGAGACTACTAATATGTAACATTTGTGATGTCATGTTAATGGTACTACGTGCTCAAGTATGTTGTTGGTCCGGCATTGCTGTGAGCATTTCAGGTGTTGCAGGTTTCTAATAGTGCCACTGTACATAGTGAGACTGATGTCATGTTGTGGGGATTACTTTGTTTACCTGCAATTAGCATGACATGGCACGGTGAGTCGTGTGGCGGTGCTGGGGTTGGGTTGGCTGACATGGCACTGTCCTCTTGTTGCATTTTGCAAGTGGGTATTCATTTTAGCTGCTTCAATGTGTAACTTCACAAAACTGCATTGGTGGTGTCTGTGTGGGTAGGGATGCACACATTGTGACACTTCCAGGTGAACAATCTCAGGCTGACATGGTATTCCCGGTTCATTCTCCAGACATTCAGGATCAGTGTCAGGTTGAGTCATCAGTGATTGTCAGATGGAATGTGCCAGGGCAGTGTGCACTCCACAGGGGTGTGATTTCTATGTGAAGTAATTAGCCACTAGCTGTGTACGGGCTGCCTCCCCCCGTGCCCTTTCCCCTCCCATGCGCAGCGGCTGTGCATGTGGTTGGGGATGTGGGGCCACCACCATGTCCACGGCCAGGCCCCGGCGTGTTGCAACGTTGTGCAGGACACATGCTGCCACTATGATCCTGCACACTACTGGGGGAGCGTATAACAGCTGCCCGCCAGAACGGTCAAGGGAGCGAAAGCGTGACTTTAGCACTCCGAATGTGCGCTCCACTATGCCCCTGGTTGTAATGTGGGCTGTGTTATATCTTACCTGGGGTGGCGTGGTGGGGTTCCGAATTGGCGTCATCATGTGGGGGCTGAGAGGGTAGGCACTGTCCCCTGTGGAGGTGGTGATTGGTATCATTGGTGGGGTTGTGACCTTGCTCAGTATCCAACATGCATGCATGTGCAGTGGCATACATACTCACCAAGCAGCCATGTATCGCCATGCCGCCCAGCTTCTAGGTCCCGGCTTAGGGTGGACATTCGGTAAATGAAGCTGTCGTGGGTGGAGCCGGGATAGTTGGCATATACTGAGGTGATGATTCCCTTGGCATTACATGCTACCTGCACGTTGATGGAATGCCAGTGCTTGCGGTTCCTATAGATGTGCTCAGATGCCCTGGGGGGACGTAGAGCCACATGGGTGCAGTCGATGGCACCTAGCAATTTGGGGAATCGTGCCACAGCGTAAAAATCCAGGGCGGCAGCATGCCTTTCTGCAGGTGTTCTGGGCAGGTATATGTGCCTGCGGACTGATGGGCGTGCAGTGATGATGTTCAAGACCTGGTGTAGGCAGCGTGACTGGGTGGCCTGTGACACCCCACCCACTATGGCACTTGTCCGCTGAAATGATCCAGTGGCTAAGAAGTGCAGTACATTGAGGACCTTCTCCAGGGGGCTGAGTGCTTGGGAGCACAGGGTGGGTGATGTGAGGTCATCCTCCCACTCACTCACCAGGTCCAGAATGATGTGTGGTGGAAACCTGTACCTCCCATACACCTGGTCATCAGGCATCCCGAAAAGGCTGGTTCTGGGTGTGAATATTCTTGCCCTGACTATCCTCCTCCTCCTCCTTTGGTAGCCCACTGCCACTGCTGCTAGGAACGGTATGTTCATCCTGCCGTCTGAGCTTGTTATTGTTAAAGTCCGCAAATTTATGCTTTGCGCGTGTTCTAGGCGAGCGTGTGACCCGCGCACCCCTGGAATCCAGTCCGCTATTGCGTGTGGAAATTCACACGCACCACGGGATACAGGTTCGCTGACGTACTTGCGTGTGTAAGTGCCCGCGCACCCATTAAATACACGTACATAGGCCAATCGCGTGTACGCGCACTTTTGTCCAATTACACGCGATGACACTCTGACGTGCAGTATCTCCACGTGTGCCCCGTCATCACGTGCTGAGTGGGGAACACCCGTGCGGGTCACGTCACAGACGCGCTTACGCGCTGGGGGACTCTGGTCCAATAGAATCGCGTATGCGTGCTGACGCGCTTACGCGCTAAGGGCCTTTCCTCGGATTTCACGCTGACGTGCAGGATTTTCACGTGCCAAATCACTCCGTATCAAGCTGGCCACGCGAAAACACACGGAAGACCACGCTCCTGCCCAGAAGGCCGAGTTACTGCCCCCCAGTGCCCCGAGCAGCCTCCCACGTGCCATCTGCTGCTGCCTGCCTGCCTGCCTGCCTGCCTGCTGCCACCGTGCCCTGCCATTTGGTGCCTGCACATCAGCCATCTGCAGGGGTCCAGTTGCTGTGTCCACCCCTGCTGGAACTGAAGACTCCCGACTGGGATTACATCGCTCCACAGCCCAGCCCCAGGACCCAGTTGCCCACCCACACCTGCCTCTGGGGTTGCCATGTCGGGCACTTCCACATCTGGCACCAGTGGCAACCCCAGGCCAGAGGGGCAGAGGGGCACCAGCTTCACTGTCACCGAAGTTGGTGTCCTGGTGGAGCATGTCCTGGGGCAGTATGATGCCCTCTTTGGATCGTCCCGCGCCAGCAAGGAAGGACGGCAGAGGATCTGGGCCGACTGTGTGGTTGCCATCAACGCGGAGGGGGTGGCAACCCGCAACGTCCTGAAGATCAAGAAGCGCTGGGAGGACTTGAGGTCCAGGACCCTTGTGAAGGCCCGGCGCCTCGTGGAGGGGGGCCGGGGCCGCATGAGTTCCATCCAGATGAGGGTCCTGGAACGCGTACGCCCAGCGCTCCACGCCCAGATCCTTGAGAGGGAGGCCCGTCTGGAGTTGAGCGGTAAGTGTCCATGCATTACTGTGTGAGACAGGGCATGTTGCGGTGTGCTGGTTCTATGATACTTGCCTGTATGTGTGCCATAGGCCATGTATGCATGTATGTGTGCAGGGACATCATGGTAATGCATGTGCGACCAGTGATGTGTGATGCACATGGTTGTTGCATGTGTTGAAATGCCGCATGGGGAGCCCTATGCAGATTTAGAACATGAGAGCATGCCAGTCTCTGTACCTGGACATGGGTGGGGGTGAGGGATGGGTGCTGATGCCAGGTACATATATGGTAGCCATGTCTGTGTGCCTGACCTGCGTGTCTGTGACTTGTGCATGCCATGGATGCATGACACATGTGTGTGACAATGCACAGATTCAGTAAAGCAGCCAAATTACCCTTGTATCCGCTGTGTTTGGTGTGTTTGGGGCCAGATGGATGTGACTGAGGTGAAGTGTGTGCATGTGATGGGCATGAGCCATGATGCATGTGAGTTACATATCATTGAATGTTTCAAGAGTCCATTGGACATGCATGGAAATGTCCATGGCATGCACCATGCCTGTTACTGTGTGTGTTTTGCCTGGACTGACCCATGTGTTGTGGAGGGACATGATGGAAGTGTACTTTGACTGTGGTGCTCATCTGCTATTGCTTCCTGTCTAGGGGACCATTGTACAGTGCCCTGATGCTTGTGTTCTTTGTCTCCCTCTACGCAGCGGCTAGTGAAGAAGAGGGCGGAGACGGCGCTGTGGAGCAAGGCGGGGGGGATGCCCCCACGGCTGCAGCGGAAGGGGTGGGTGAGCCCCCACAGGGGCCTGCTACGGTGGGAGACGGTGAGGAGCCATCCAGGTTGGTGGTTTGCACAGAGGAGGAGGAGGCCGCCACTGGGGCACACATGGGGCCTGGTGGGGGCATCCCTGCTGGTGCAAGTGGTGCAGTCCAGGGCCAGGGGCAGGAGGCAGCACAGGTCACCGTGGAGGGGCCTGTGCATGTCGCTATCCCTGACCCTGTGAGTGCACCACCATGCACCAGCAGGGATGCCCCGTCCCAGGCCTGTCCGCAGGTAGAGGGGATGTCCATGTCACCTGACTCCCCTCCACCTGCGGACGTGGGAACCCCTGGCCGTGCGGAGAAGGTCCTGATTGGGGTCGCGATGCGCACGGCTGTGATTCGTGATGCCGTGCGTGCTTCCCGGGAGGAGCACGCACGTCATCACGAAGTGCACCGTGCCGACGTGGCCCAATTGGGATCGGCCATGTTCGGGGGTTTCCTGCATGTGTTGGCCAATGTGGCGGCCCTCTCCTCCTCTGTGCAGGCTATCCACCAGTCGTTCTCCTTGCCGTCTTCCAGCCCAGATGCCAACAGGGCCCCCTGTGGACCTGCCCCGACCAATGCAGCCAGCTCAGTGGGGATCCCATCCCTGCCACAGTCGGGAGTCAGAGATCCAGCAGGGGTGGACACCAGAACAACTGGACCCCAGCAGATGGAGGATGTGACGGCATCATCGGGCAGGGCACGTGCACGACGGCGTCAGTGGTTTCCATCAGCCTGGATGCCGTCGTGCTGGCACAGGCAGTTGCGTCGGAGGCAGCAGCAGGCTCAACGTGGGAGGCATCATGGCTCGGGGCCATCAACATCAGGGGTGCAGGCATCGGCCGGAGGGCAGGAGAACCCTGGAATGGGAGTGGCTTCCGTGTGGGAGCGGTTGTGCCAGCGGATAGGTGCGGAGCGGCAGCGGGCAGAGGAGGAACGGCTCACGATGGTCAGGGCGGAGGACTCCATGCGGAGGGCGCTGAGGCGGGCTGAGTGCCTCGAGGGTCTTCGCAGGGAGTTTGAGCTTGACACTGCGTTATCCCTGCGGGACCTCGGGGCCAGGGAACATGCCCGCCTCCAAGCCATTGACCAGGAGTTCGATGATGCCCTGGCCCATGACAACAACCAGTGAGCCGTCCGAATAGCCCGCTGCCTTTGTATATAGTTGTATAGTTAGGGTTAGGTTTCCTTTGTTTTTTTGATTTTTTTTTGGTTGCGATTGGACAATGCACCACTTTTTTGTGTATAGTTCAGTTTTTAGTTAGTAGTCATAGTTAGGTTTAATTTGGTTGGGCTCATGGACCCAGGATGATCTTCTTCATGGTTCTTCATTGGCTTATTTTAATTTTTCAGATTATTTTCTTGGACATTCATCTTGTTTTGTTTGATTTGCTTTGTGTTTTTTCTTATTTCATTTCCATTCTACTTGCTGTTCAATACATATTATTTTTTTAATCTTCAATGTGTTGTATCATCTCATTGCTTTCAGCCATGCCATGTTGGGTGTTTTGTCATTCACTTGCAGCCATTGTGTGTGACAGACATGTGTTCAATTGCATTATTTAAATTGGGGGTGTAACATGTAATTGCCTTTGATATGTGGGTGGGTGTGATAGTTGGTTGGGCCTTTTGGCAGGGGAGGATGGGCATTACGGACATGATTGGGGAATGTTGGGACCCAGGTGCAGGGGGGCATGGATTGGACATGGGTGGGGGCCTGCTGGCAGGTGCCCCACAGTGCTGGGGGGGTGGGGGTGGTGGGAGACATGAGTGGGGGCCTGGTGGAGGGTGACCCTGCACTGCTGGGGTGTGGGGGTGGTGGGAGACATGAGTGGGGGCCTGGTGGAGGGTGACCCTGCACTGCTGGGGTGTGGGGGTGGTGGGAGACATGAGTGGGGGCCTGGTGGAGGGTGACCCTGGTGGCTGGGGGGTGGGGGTGGTGGGAGACATGAGTGGGGGCCTGGTGGAGGGTGACCCTGGTGGCTGGGGGGTGGGGGTGGTGGGTGACATGAGTGGGGGTCTGGTGGAGGGTGACCCTGCACTGCTGGGGTTTGGGGGTGGTGGGACACATGAGTGGGGGCCTGGTGGAGGGTGCCCCTGGTGGCTGGGGGGTGGGGGTGGTGGGTGACATGAGTGGGGGCCTGGTGGAGGGTGACCCTGCACTGCTGGGGTGTGGGGGTGGTGGGTGACATGAGTGGGGGCCTGGTGGAGGGTGACCCTGCACTGCTGGGGTGTGGGGGTGGTGGGTGACATGAGTGGGGGCCTGGTGGAGGGTGACCCTGCACTGCTGGGGTGTGGGGGTGGTGGGAGACATGAGTGGGGGCCTGGTGGAGGGTGACCCTGCACTGCTGGGGTGTGGGGGTGGTGGGAGACATGAGTGGGGGCCTGGTGGAGGGTGACCCTGGTGGCTGGGGGGTGGGGGTGGTGGGAGACATGAGTGGGGGCCAGGTGGAGGGTGCCCCTGGTGGCTGGGGGGTGGGGGTGGTGGGTGACATGAGTGGGGGCCTGGTGGAGGGTGACCCTGCACTGCTGGGGTGTGGGGGTGGTGGGAGACATGAGTGGGGGCCTGGTGGAGGGTGCCCCTGGTGGCTGGGGGGTGGGGGTGGTGGTTGACATGAGTGGGGGCCTGGTGGAGGGTGACCCTGCACTGCTGGGGTGTGGGGGTGGTGGGTGACATGAGTGGGGGCCTGGTGGAGGGTGACCCTGCACTGCTGGGGTGTGGGGGTGGTGGGAGACATGAGTGGGGGCCTGGTGGAGGGTGCCCCTGGTGGCTGGGGGGTGGGGGTGGTGGTAGACATGAGTGGGGGCCTGGTGGAGGGTGACCCTGGTGGCTGGGGGGTGGGGGTGGTGGGAGACATGAGTTGGACATGGGTGGGGGCCTGCTGGCAGGTGCCCCACAGTGCTGGGGGGTGGGGGTGGTGGGGGACATGAGTTGGACATGGGTGGGGGCCTGCTGGCAGGTGCCCCACAGTGCTGGGGGGTGGCGGTGCAAGGGGACATGAGTTGGTGTTCATTAGTTCAAGGAGACATGTGCCTTTGCTGGGGGGCATGCCCATGGTGGGTGGGCTGCCTGCGGGACATGACCAGGGATGCAGGGTAGTCCCCTGTGGTGTGGGCTGCCTGCAGGGGCCGTGGAGGGTGTACAGGGTACACCTGGGAGGACCCACACTGTCAAATCACATGTGGAACTTCCCGCGCACCCCTGATATACACGCGCCCAGGCTATTCGCGTGTGGAACTTCCCGCGCACCCCTGAAATACACGCGCGCCCAGGCTATTCGCGTGTGGAACTTCCCGCGCACCCCTGAAATACACGCGCCCAGGCTATTCGCGTGTGGAACTTCCCGCGCACCCCTGAAATACACGCGCCCAGGCTATTCGCGTGTGGAACTTCCCGCGCACCCCTGAAATACAAGCGCCCCCTACACGCGCCCAGGCTATTCGCGTGTGGAACTTCCCGCGCACACCTGAAATACACGCGCGCAGGCTATTCGCGTGTGGAACTTCCCGCGCACCCCTGAAATACACGCGCCCAGGCTATTCGCGTGTGGAACTTCCCGCGCACCCCTGAAATACACGCGCCCAGGCTATTCGCGTGTGGAACTTCCCGCGCACCCCTGAAATACACGCGCCCAGGCTATTCGCGTGTGGAACTTCCCGCGCACCCCTGAAATACACGCGCCCAGGCTATTCGCGTGTGGAACTTCCCGCACACCCCTGAAATACACGCGCCCAGGCTATTCGCATGTGGAAATTCCCGCGCACCCCTGAAATACACGCGCCCAGGCTATTCGCGTGTGGAACTTCACGCGCACCCCTGGAATACACGCGCCCCCAGGCTATTCACGTGTGGAACTTCCCGCGCACCCCTGGAATACACGTAGCCCGCTCCCCCAGGCCCGATCGCGTGAGGAACTTCACGCGAACCCCTGTAATACACGTAGCCCGCTCCCCCAGGCCCGATCGCGTGAGGAACTTCACGCAAACCCCTGTAATACACGTAGCCCGCTCCCCCAGGCCCGATCGCGTGTGAAACTTCACGCGAACCCCTGATATACACGTAGCACGCTCCCCCAGGCCCGATCGCGTGAGGAACTTCACGCGAACCCCTGTAATACACGTTGCCCGCTCCCCCAGACCCGATCGCGTGTGAAATTTCACGCGAACCCCTGAAATACACGTAGCCCGCTCCCCCAGGCCCGATCGCGTGAATAACTTCACGCGAACCCCTGTGATGCACGTACCCTGCTGAAATCGCGTGTTAGACTTCCCGCGCACCCCGGTATACACGCACACGTATTTTTTGTCAGCGGGTGTCCGTGTTTGTGGGTACCCCTTTGCACGTCATTTTTCCTGGAGGGCCACAGTATGGGACATTCATCATCGCAGTATATAGGTGCTATTTGTTGGCGCACCTTTTGGCGCACATTTCTTACAGCCGCAGAGACGCTACCGCCTGCTTTCTTGTGGCGGTCGTGTTTGTGCCTGTGCGCTGGTTTGAGCGTGCGCTTTTTTGCCCTATTCTATTCCATGAATACGTGTTGTAGGCGAGCGTGTGGACGTTCCGCGCACTTGTGCCCTGTACTTCCCCCGTGACGCCCACGTTTTGGCAAGTTGTTCCCCATTCCGAGTGTTACGCCCGTGTTCCGCCTACTTTTGTTGCGTGCGCTGCGCTATGTGCGAATTTCGCTGTGGCCTGTGCGATTTTCGCTGTGACCTGGCGCACGCTGTTAGATGGCCTGTGCGCCAACGTGCGCCGCGCACTTTTTTATCGCACATCCGCTGGTTTTCTCGCGCACGGCCTTCCATGAATCGACGTGCGCTGCTTTTCGTGCGATTTTCGCAATTGCACTGCGATTTTCGCTATTCCACTGCGATTCGCACGTTTTTGCCCACTTGCGCCGCGCTAATTATTCCATGAATCGGCCTGTAAGTCTCTGAGTCTCCCTTCTTCTCATCAACAAAGAATACTTTCACAATTCTTTAGAATCAAAACATATTTCTTTGCTAGGATAACTCTGCAATTGCTCACAGAACCTTTGGTTCCACAATGTTAGCTGAATCTGCAACAATGTTAGATGAATTGGCAACAGGTTATATATCACTTGCTTCAGGATCAACACAAATGTCTTTGTTAGGATAATTCTACAATCATTCACAGAGCCTTTAGTTACCCACATTAGGTCCACAATGTTAGATGAATCTGTAACAGTTTGTATAACACTTGGTTCAGTGATATGCATTTTGTCAGGATGTTTCAATAATAGTTCAACAGAATATCCCAGTAGTTCTGCCACTTATTCTTCAAGACTGTCAAACAGACCACAGTACTTCAGCGACTTCTGTTGGTCTACTCACCTGTCAGGCCTATACTATAGGGTTCATTGTCCGGGTGCACTCCCTTGCAATGACTAGCAAAACAACCACTACTTCTACAAGTACTCTTGTGTTGATGTTTATCTTCATGCAACTTAAAAGACTTTATAATTTGATCAACAACAACTTCTACTACTTCTTTGGGGAAAACATTTAACACATTGGTTCGGTTTGCTTCACACTTCTGTTTATCAACTGCAATGCAGGTTATGTTCCTCTCCTTCTGTACAGGTTTCGTAAGAAGGGCAGCTTTCCTGGACTTCAGTTTCCCCCCTCTTGTATTAAACAAGTTCTTATAATGTCTCCTTATCACTCCTACTCCTTGTTGGCTTATGCAACGCTGATTTAAGTCACCTCCCTCTTTGCCTCTTTCCTCTTCTGACAATGGGATTTACAAACAAATGGGGACTTTAGTGTTCCCCTTTGTCTTGGACAATGATGGTGGATGCTGTTTTTTAGCAGGGTTACCCCTTGTGTTGTTGGTGATTATTCTTAGCATTTAATTCAAAATTACAGTTGACTGGTTTGTACGTCAAACTCTTATTCTGCTGCTTTTGCCATTTCACATTCCCTTGGTATGTAAAAGAATTATCTTTATGTTTTACATCAGTTCAATAGGCTTCATATTGATGTTTCTGCCACTCTACTGCTTTTACATTAGTTTGGTATTCAAAAGACCAGCTGTGAGCCAGCTTTGCTGTGCGCAGCCATTCGCCTGGCCACTCTCAGTTTTCTGGCTTCTTAAAACTGCCTTGCTTGTTTTTCTGCATCCTGCGCTGGGCAGAATAGGAGTGTTCCATGCTCCTAACACTCTCGGGCACTGGCCAACCACCAGAGTTGGCCTTGCAGGGGGGAAGGCCTCTCGGATTCACACTTCCTGCTTGTAATGCTTTCCGCTGCACAATCTCTACACAGTAGGTCTCCAAAAGAAAAGACACTCTCAGAACCGGAATCTGTAACCAAGCCACAGAGGTTCCGGCGTCTCTATGTTCCTTCATCTGAAACCCCTAGACTGTGGAGTTTCTGCCTTCACTCCACCTTCTACTTGTCTCTATGGCCTGCACCTGAGGGGGCCTTTCATGCTCTCAGTCTCCCTCAGGTGTGGGTCATTCCCAGTAACAGGCTGCAACTTTCAGGTTCGGGCCGCTGCAGCCCTCTTCTTCATCCCAGTACTTTGGGAATTGTGGGACTTGAAGTCCACAATAGGAAAAGTAGCCTTTCTAATGGAAATATCCATACCAGTTCATGTCCGTCCTTATTTATATTCCCCAAAGGAATATTATAAAGATCCCAGGAAGGATTTGGCTTTACAGAGGAATAGGAGTCTTCAAGGTCTAATTTGGTAATATGTAAAGACTCATCTTTAGTATTCGGCTTCAAAAAGGGGTTTTATTACTCCCTATATATAACTGATTAGGATGGTTTTCACCCACACTCATATAGTCAGTTTCGGAAAACAAAAGCTCTTTCTGACAACAAGCCATTATATATCCTGGTATTAATTATCTTTCCTTCCTAGAGGAAAACAAATACTGCGTCTCATCCCACAAATTCCTCCTGTTCCCCTGGGGCCCTCCTCCTCCCAGGTGATCTTCCTGACTAATACCGCCCCCAGGGTCAGGATAAGGGAGTGTCTGCCTTTACCTGGTAGGGTTTTTGTGAGGACTCTGCAGGATTCATCAGATTGTACGCTTGGATTTCTCTGTTTTTGTCAGTGTTTTTTCACAATGTTCATATTACCCTCATGCCCACTTTTATAGGGTATTTGCACAATCAGGTTTCTCAACTTTTGCAGTGTTTTTTTACAAAGTTCATATTACTCTCTCCCCCTCGTCTAGAGAAATGGCACACTCTGGTTTCTCAGGCTCTCATAACCTGGATATGTTCCCAATGTTCATAACTTGTAGCGGTATATCTTTCATCAGGTTTCTCAGGCTCCCGAAACATTTTCTGCTTTAACCATGGCTACATATCTCTGTAGCTACAATTCATCGTGCACAGAGCTCAGGGATCTGGACTCCCTCATACGGTCTAGTCTCTGCATCTGTTACCGGTCTCCCGGGCCACCGCAGGTCCTGCATGGTCGCACTACCATATGAGACAGATATCTTTCCATCTCTCCTGCTGTTCTGACCTGGGCTTCTCGGTTGGATAGAGCACCAACCTGGAGGCGTTCGGTTAGTGTTTTGCTTGCCCACCTTGCTTCTGCTGCCGCCCAGCATGGCTCCACCACTGCAGGACGTAAATACTGCAGAGACTCCCCTCTGAGTAGCAGTCCCACTGCCTCCGTAGGAGTCTCTCTTTGCTTCACAATCCATTCTCCTCTTATACACATCACAGAAACAAATTAAACAGTGTGCATCTTTATTGACCATGGCATTCAGGTTGTGTTCTGCATTGCCTGCAGCCAAGACAGGTAAAGAAGGATCTTTGTAGAATACAGTGGTTTCAGGAGATGTACAATTCTTTTCCTTATTCATATATGCAGACAAGGGGTTCCATGTGTTAAAATCACCGAAAAAATGGCAGTTGACACAAAATATTGTGACAAAAAGGCTGTGGTTTTGCCACTGCAATCCATGTAAAGGATGCGGGGGACAACCCTGCAACCCCAGATCCATTATACCATTTACGGGGAACGGGGGACATCCCCGCAACCCCCACTCCCCTTAAATGGTATCTTGGGGTACACCTTTACCGGGTCAAACCACAGCATTTTTGCAGCGATCATTTGTACAGGTGACATTTTTGCCACGGTTTTATCACTGCATACCCAGACAAGGTGGCTTGGGTGGGGCATCCCATTCTGGAATGGGAGTCCTTGTCCCCATGCAGGGAGTCACTCCCAGTCAGGTCCCACTTGCCCAGATCCCTAGGGAGGATCTTGCATCATGAGCTCACATCCCTGCCTCAAATGGGGTGGCTCCCCTCTGGGGAGAAGGGAGGAAATGTCCGGATTCATCACAGAAGCTGTAGTATCATTTTAGAGGACAGAGAATTTTGATTCATATTCTGAAAGAATAATACTTTTACTTACAATACTTTATTTGGCATAAAAAGCCATCAAGTACACAGCAATAGAGGAACCAGTGCATATACACAATAACCTTAAAAGATTACAACAAATATTAGGTCAAAAGTACAATATAAAAAAGGTTTGAATTTATATATAAGAGCAAGAAAAGAGGAGAGCTGGCTCGCAGCCTCAAGAACACATAAGGCCTAAGCACTAATGCTCAGTTTTGTTGTCAGCCCCACATAGTAGGCAAGCGCCCGACCCATTAGGATTCCAAGATTTGGTAAAAGACACTAATGTGAGTGACCCCAACCTAAATCGAGCATACAAAGATCTCTCAAATGGTGGGGAAATGGGGTCAAGATAGCATTCAGGGACAAACCCTAAACAATCTTGGCCCAGTTTTAACCATTTAGCTGCCTCACCATGTTTTCCCTTGCTCTTGTGGTTTCTGCTCTCTTAATCCTAGATATGGCTGATTTGTCTGTATTCCTAGGATTCTCTCACAACCCGCCTCATTTAATACTGTCAACACTTCTTTTACATGGGCAACCCACAATATACTTTTGCCACCTTCCAAATTCAGTAGATGTCTCAGTGTGTCCCGGTACTTTGCAAGGCCTTCTGTTCACCATAACCTTACCCAATACAGGACTAATATCGGGTATAATAACTCTCCTACTGGGCAGATGTCGAGCTCCAGATGCAATAGCGCAGCAGGCGTACTTTGGGGCGATACTAACAACTGTTTCAGAAACATATATTCGATCTTGTCTAATGACTGTGAGCTACCATATCCCCATATTTCTGTCCCAAAAGTAGACGCTGGTATTACCTGCTTCTTATATAATTCTATAGCAGGCGAAATAGCACGACTCCCATGTCTAACAAAAAAAGATTTGGTAGCCCCACTGAACTTCCCCAAGTTTGTGCACTATTTTCCAATCTGAGCTGGGCATACTCCATTCTGATGGAACTTAACAACCAGATAATCGAAGAACAGGAGCTGTTCCAGTTTGGAATCGTTCACTCTGATGGATAGAGCACTACATTCGCTAAACTGGGGTTTGAATAACATTGCCTTCTTCTTCCTGATATTTAGATTCAAATCAAAATCCTAATTATTACTCAGGAAAACATCCAGGGTAACGTTCAAACCTTTGGGAGAGTGTAAGGAAGGCATGGCATCAAACAGTAAAGGCAGATACAACTGATCACAGTTCAAGGGTGTTTATTGAACTTCATTGGGTTGGTAAGATGACTATCTAAACCTAAATCTAAAGATGGGAGCAAGCTACGACCATCAAATAATAATACTTCAGTCCTAATGCAGTCTGTCAAAATAAAAGGGCATATACTAATAAACCTATTGCCAATCCATAATTCAAAATAAAAAATGGTGTGGGATAACAATATATGCAAAAGTAAAATGTTCAAGAAATGATGTGTCAAGATAGTTGAGCAATTAGCTTCCTTTCCCCATGTTTTCAGCACAGGGCAAGGCAGCACGTTTAGGCTTTGCACAGACTCTAACTTCATGGCCATGAGGTAACAGTTCAACACATAGGCATCAGGGCCTTCTGCCAAAGTCTCTCTCACAATGACAGTCTCTAATTGAAGATGGCCTGATGCAGCAAACAAAACACAAAATGTCCTTTCCTTTGTCAGGGTTTCACTTTCACAAGTTCAAGACTGGTCTTCCTCTTTTAGGCTCGGACTACGGGTCCCCCTCGTCCGGGCTCAGACCCCTTTTTTTACAATGTTCACAAGTTGGTCTCCATTATTCAGGCTCGGAACATGGATCCCCCTCATTCGAGCTCAGATCCCCTTTTTCTCAATATTTACAACTTGGTCTTCCTCCTTCGGGCTCGGACCATGGATCTCCCTTGTTTGGGCTCAGATCCCCTTTTGATTCCGGAATCAAAGACCTCTGAATGTGCGATGGGTTTTGCTTAAACCGTCACCAGACCACTTCGATTTAGTTCACACAATTTACACTTCACATCGATCTTCTGCTTTAGTTTCCTTTAGTCAAGATAGCATATAGAAACCTTTGATTGAGCACATTCACAGTACCGGACCACTCTGTCAACTGTATCAAACCATTTCTTCTAATGTTCAAATGTTCAAAAGTAATTTAGCTTCACTCGTGTCTTTTATCACACACGTTTAACAACGTTCCTTCCAGGGCTCACTTTACAATGTTGTAGCTTGAAACCTTGACTTCAAAACAGACTGGTCTCCCCAACTCACCGGCTGTGTGGTTCTCTGTCGCTTCTTTGTTCTTGGAGCAAAGGACGATACCACAGCTTCTGCTGCTCCTCCACGCCTTGGTCAGTAAAGTGGGAGGACCCTGGATATCTCTGACACACAATGCAGGATTCTTTCACCTTGTTTCCAGGTCGAATGTTTTCTGCCTTAAAGGTTTCTTGAAAGTAACGTTTTCGACTCAACAAGGCCAAGGGTGTTGCCCCTCTCACGAACCTCGTGCCTGGCCATCTTTCTCCCCTTGTTCAACTGCCAACTCGAACCTGCTGTACCTTTGTGTGTTTTGCCTCTCTCAGAGTGTGCTCTCGTATTCTGCCTTTTACCGATGTGCGGAACTGTGATGGAAGTCAGGTGTGAGTAATTGTCGATGATTGCCTGGCCTCGCCTGACCATAGTATTGGGACATGTCATATACACGGCTCGGGTGTGAGTCTGTTTTCTCCCAGAGCGGGCTGTCCATGTGACGGTGCTCATGCAGGAAAATGTAGGGGGGGTTGAGTTCCTAGATAGGAGGGATGGGATAAAGCTGTTACATGGAAGAGAGAGATACCGTATCTCACCTTCTTGTGTCCCACTCCCACTCCCGAGAACCCCTCACCCAGGTAATCCTCCCACACTGGTCCACCCCCAGGGTCTGGATCCAAAAGCGATGCCCATGACCTGGCCACCTGAGAGAGAGATCTGCGGGGACAAGCGGGTGAGACACCTTCCGGTTTCTCATATAGTCTTCCCCTATGCGATGTATCCACATTTGTTTCACAGGGAAACCGGGAAAGGAAATCAACGTTCCCTTCGTCTTTGCCTTTTTGGTGTTCCACAGAGAAACAGTATAGTTGCAGGACTAAGAATCATCACATAACTCGAGGGTGAGAGTCCTTTTATTGGCTTATCCATACTAAAGGTGAATGGTCTGTGACAAGGGTGAACTTCCTCCCCAAAAGGTAATATCTTAGATGGGTGATTGCCCATTTGATGGCAAGGTCCTCGAACTCCAGTATGGAGTAGTTATTTTCATGAGGAAAGATTTTTTGACTAGTGAATAGGATAGGATGCTCTAATCCATCAGAAATGTGTGATAAAACTGCTCCTAACCTTGTGAGAGAGGCATCAGTTTGTAACACAAACTCCTTTGAAAAATCTACCACCTTTAGGATTGGGTTTTGGCACAAGGTTTGTTTTAAGTAGTATTAGCAATGTCACTCTCATCAGTCCAATGAAGGTTCTGGGGTTCAGCGTTCTTTAAATTGTCATTTAATCTAGCTGTTTTATCTGAAAAATTAGGAATTATCCTATGGTAGTAACCAATAAATCCTAGGAATGCCATGAGGCCTCTCTTAGTCTTAGGTGTGGTGGTATCTAGGACAGCTTTGACTTTTTCTCATTGGGGCTGGACACTGCCATTCTCTACAAAAGAAGCTGAGGTATCTCACGGCTGATTGGGCCAACTTACATTTGGATGGATTGGCAGTCAAGTCAGCTTCTCTGAGGGTTCTCATGATGGTATACAGGTTGAGGAAATGGTTTTCTCAAGTATTGCAATAAATGACTATGTCGTTAGTATAAACCCCACAGAAATCAGAATAGGGCTGTAATATCCTGTCCAAAAGCCATTGAAAAGTGGATGAAGCCCCACGCAGGCCAAAAGAGACGATTTTAACCTGGAATAGTCTTTGGGGCATTGAGAAGGCTGTCTTTTCTTTATCAGGTCCATGTAGGGGGACCAGCCAATTTCCCTTGGTCAGTCGAGGGTGGATAAAAAGACGACACTACCTAGTTTATCAATTAATTTATCGATGTGTGGCATGTGATATGCATCGAAGATGGAGATGGTGTTAATCTGCCTGAAGTCTATACAAAGCCACCAAGAATAATCCGGTGTGGTTACTAATACAATAGGGGAGGACCATGGACTGGTAGAAAGTTTGATCATATTTGCCCTCTGCATCTATTTAACTTCTTCTACCACTATTTGTTTAGGGGCTTCTGGGAGTCTGCAGGGTTTTAAATAGACTACTTTTCCCTTTGGAGTTATGATATAATGATAAGTACCTTGTACTGTCCCTGGTTTTTTGGAGAATACATCAGGGAATGTCATTAACAGGTTGTTTAAGTCTTCTTGCTTCTGTCTATATTGCTCTTGGGGAATAAGTTCTGAGTTGTCTATCTCCTATAATGATTTGTTGGGTTGTATTGTTCGGCTTAGGGAATGCCTCTGGGTAACGATTACGATGATGTATTTATTACCCAGTCTAGATGTTTCCAATGGCCCAATGATGTCCATCCCAATTTGGGAGAAAGGGACTTGGATGATGGGTAAAGATTTCAGAGGGGCAGGTAAGGGGATATGTGCACTGGTTTTCTGGCATATCTCACATGTCTGGATAAAGTTCTTTATGTCCGCATGGATACCAAGCCAGTAGAACTTCCCACTGATTTAAGTCTGGGTCTTTGATTGTCCTAAATGTCCCCATGTCAAATGAGAATGTGGAATCTCTAACATTATCTTACAATGGGTCTTGGGGATTACTAAGTGTACTTTACTTAGGGCTTCTCTAGAGGTTTCCTTTCTATACAGTAATCCCTCTTTCAGGAAGAAAAATGGGCTTCCCCTTTCTTGTCCTTCTCCCTCAGGAATCATCTGTACAAAAGCCTCTGCAAATGCTGGATCATTTCTCTGGGCGAAGGCTAAATCGGGAAGGATGGTAGGTTCTTCTTCCCTCTTTGCCTCAATGGTGGATGGTTTGTCAGTCTCTCCAAGGCCTAAGCTACCTCTTTCAGTTTCGCCTGGCTTACTTTCTTCCTTAAAATGAGGAAAAAGAGCCTTTTCAAGAATTCCCTGTGTAATTGTGTCCCCACAACGTATTTCAAAAGGAGATACGCCATGATTCTGTCTGAGAAACTTTATGTCTGCCCAGAAGTCATTATCTATGATGCCTGCTAAAACATCCACACCAAACTTTCAGGGTAGGCCAGATTTTTGGGCAAGTCTTATATGACAACCATTAGTGGGTATTAGGACTACATCCGTTGGAATCATCCCTTTTTCTTTGGAAGTCTAGTAGTATCTCTGCTACTACAAATGTCAAAACCTATGGATTCTTTCATGGCGGTGGAGGGATCTGAGGCTCTGTGACTAATTTTCTGAAATTTTACGGTCCCCCAATTTGTCTCAATTGAGTTACATCCCTCTCCTGATACCACATGTAAGGAACGTATGGTATCAAACAGTGAAGACAGAAACAAGTGATCACAGTTCAAGGATTTATTGAACTTCAATGGGTTGGCAAACCACCTATCTGAACCAAAATCTAAAGATGGTAGTAAAATACGACAAGCAGGCCATCCCCACCCTCTCTAGTCCCCCTGTGTTGTTCCCTTGTGCCCTTCCCTTCCTACACACAGGAGTCTGTCCTGATACATTCTGGTTTCACCATCACCGTCTTGTGGCCAATGCTAGATTTTACTTTTATGGACTTCATTGATTCACGGTGTGTCACCCTTTCTCAACTCTCATGCTGGACTTCCTTTGCATCTTGTACTCATGGTGACCCTGAATCATGCTGTTCCCATCTTTATCTTGTATCCAGACTTGCAACATTATGGCCCTCATTACAAGTCAGGCGGTGGACCATTGTGCTATTAGCACCATGGTCCATGCCGGATTCCGCCATGGTGGATGGCGGAATTACCGCCCCATTCCAAGGTGAGTGGGGCGGTAATTCCCCATTCACCATTTGCCCTTCCCCATTCCCATTTTTGCCCCATAGGGCATAATGGGGATGGGGAAGGCGCTAATTACGGCACCGTAAATTACGGTGCCGTAATTAGCACCAAGGTCGCTTAGCGCCTTGGACTTTAACGCCTGCAAAAAGCAGGCGTTAAAGTGTGAATCAGACAGCGCCGTTAAACCCTTAACGCCTGACTTGTAATGAGGGCCTATGTGTTACTACTGACTTCGGCTATTGTATTTGCTCTCCCCTCTTGCTTCTCCACTCTTTTAGACTGCTTACTCTCTGTTCTGTCGTCCCCTCCCCTCTCCCTTTTCCTATCTCCTCCCCTCCTCCCCTTAGTTTCTTCTATACACTTACTCTATCAGAATTATCCCTGGACCTAGTATGATAGCAACTTTGTCTGTCGCTCCCCCATCCCCTTGCTGTTCCCCCCTCCCTCCAGCACTATCTGAAACGTTGTCAGGCCTAGTACGATAGTTGCTTGTTATGTTCCTCTCCTCCCTTTCTGCACCCCTCTCCCTCACCTTTTGTTTTCCTCCGGCTCTACCAGAAATGTCGTCAGGCCTAGTACGGTAGTCGCCTGTCTGTTTCCATTTCCTTCCCAATCTGCCGCTCCCTTCCTTATCTATGTCTTAGCACTTCCACTATTTGAAATGTCGTCAGGCAGAGTACGATAGTTAATTTCACATCCTTACTGTTCATGGCCTGTAAGAATGCCGTTGTATTTTCCCTTGTTCCCTCCCTTGCCTTGAAGCACTTTGAAACACATTGGGCCTCATTAGGACCCAGGCGGTAAGGGGTTTACGGCGGCGTAAACAGCGCCGACCTTTACCGCCTGATTCCGAGGTCCCTTAGCGCTATGGAGGATTTAACACCTGCTTTTAGCAGGTGTTAAAATCCATGGCGCTAAGGGACCTTGTTGTTAATTACGCCACCGTAATTTACGGTGGCGTAATTAACGCCTTCCCCACTCCCATTATGCCCTATGGGGCAAAAATGGGAATGGGGAAGGGTAAATGGGGATTGGGGACTTACCGCCCCGCCAACCTCGGAATGGGGCGGTAAGTCCGCCAACCACCATGGCGTAAACGTAGTTTACGCCATGGTGGTAAATGTACGACCCAGGCGGTAACTTACCGCCTGGGTCGCAATGAGGCCCATTGTGTATAGGCACTATATAAATAAACTATCATATCATATCAAATAATAATAACACAGTCCTAGTGGAGTCTGTCAAAATAAAAGGGCATATGACAGTAAACCTATTGCCAATCCTTACTTCTAAATACAAAATTATGTGGGATAACAATGTTCGTGAAAGAAAAGAGATCAATAAATTATATGTCAGGATAGTTGAGGAGTTTGCTTTCCTTCCCCATGGTTTCAGCATGGGGCAAGGTGGCATGTGCGGGCTTTGCACACACTCTAGCTTCATGGCCTTGAGGTAACAGCTCAAAACATAGGCATCAGTGCCTTCTGCCAATTTCTCTCTTGCAATGACAGTCTCTTAATGCAGATGGTCTGATGCAGCAAAAAAAACACAAAAGTTCCTTTCCTTTGTCAGGCTTTCACTTTCACAAGTTAAAGACTGGTCTCCCTCCTTCTGGCTCGGACCACGGGTCTCCCTCACCCGGGATCAGACCCCTTTTCTACAATGTTCACGATTTGGTCTCCCTCATTCGGGATCGGATCATGGGTCCCCCTCTTTCAGGGTCAGATCCCTTTTCTACAATGTTCACAATTTGGTCTTCCGCATTCAGGCTCAGACCATGGATTCCCCTCGTCCGGGCTCAGATCCCCTTTTCCACAATATTTACAACTTGGTCTCCCTCCTTTGGGCTCAGACCATGGATCCCCCTTGGTTGGGCTCAGATCACCTTTTGATAACTGAATTAAAAGACTTTGAAATGTGTGATGGGTTTTGCTTAAACCAACACAGGACCACTTCGATTTACTTCACACAATTTACACTTTACATCGAACTTTTGCTTTCATTTCCTTTTGTCAATATACCATACAGAGACCTTTGATTGAGCACATTCATGGTGCCGGGCCACTAACAGTATTGTATCCTTTCTTCTAATGTTCAAATATTCATCAGCAATTTAGCTTCACTCATGTCTTTCATCACACGTGTTTAACAATGTTGCTTCCAGCGCTCACTTTACAATGTTGCCGCGTGCAACCTTTACCTTCAACACAGACCAGTCTCCTCAACTCACTGGCTGTGTTGTTCTCTGTCGCTTCTTTGTTCTTGGAGCCAAGGACGGTACCACAGCATCGGCTGCTCCTCCCTGCCTTGGGTCAGTAATGCGGGAGGACCCTCAATATCTCTGACACACAAGGCAGGATTCTTTAGCCTTGTTTCCTGCACTTATGTTTTCTGCCTTGAAGGTTTCTTGAAAGTAATGGCTTCCTGTCAACAAGGTCAAGGGTTTTGCCCCTCTCACGAACCTCTTGTGCCTGGCCGTATTTTTCCCCTCATTCAAATGCCAACTCGAAACTGCTGTACCTTTGTGTGTTTTGCCTCGCTCAGAGTGTGCTCTCATGCTCCGCCTTTTATACGTGTGGGAAAGTGTAATGGAAGTCAGGTTTGAGTGATTGCTGATAATTGCCTGACCTCGCCTGACCATACTATTTGGACATGTCATGTACACGGCTCGGGTGTGAGTCTGTTATCTCCCAGAGCGGACTGTTCATGTAAACGTTTTTGTGCAGGAAAATGGGGGGGTGAGTTTCTAAATTTCCCATCAAGTAGGATGGGAATAAAGGTGTTACAGGGAAGAAGGATACCACGTCTCACCATCTGGTGTCCCACTCCCTGAGGACCCCTCACCCAGGTGATCCTCCCACACTAGTCCACTGCCAGCATCTGGATCCAAAGGCGATAGCCTTGCCCTTGCCACCTGAGAGAGAGATCCACAGGGACTAGCAGGTGAGACATCTTTGGGTTTCTCACACCTCTGATTGAGTGTGTGAACATGGTCCTCTGGATCCAGTCTAACAGGCCGATCAAACTAAAACAAAGCACAAATGATGTGAGTTTGAATGGCATAGGCCATGTGACTGAACAACATTCAGAGAAAGTGAAATTGCATTTGCAGAACAATCAGGTCCCAGACATCATCATCATCTCTATTGGAGAACAAACTGGTGACCGGGACTCTTCTCAGTTCTTGAACATCAACCTTCCTCCCGGTTTTAAGTGGAATTCCACAGTGGAAGTGAATACTCTGAAATTGTATACTAGTCTGAAACCAGAAGAAAACCTGAGTCCCATAAGAAGGGACGATGAAAAACTGGCACAAAGTCTGACCGACATCCATATTAAGGATGAACAGCTGTTTTCCCCATTCAGATAAATGATGGGGAGGAGCCTGTTCTTGCCAGAGTATGCCTGAATAACAGAAGAAGCTTCATCAGCAAAGAATTATTCAGGAAACTCCCAAAAGACCAGACCATTTCCACATTTAAATTGATTGATCCATGGGAAGTAGGCCTGGAAACCCCAAATTCCAATTGTCTCCTGCCGAGCAGGTGTATGCTAAAAATGTCCATTTGGCGACAAAAGCATAAAACATAATTGTTGGGTCATGAGAGATGTCCCTTCCGCCTTTTATTTAGGCAGTGACGTTCTCAATAGATTTGCAATTAATTTGAACCCAAACAATGATAAAGCCTGGTCCCGACTAGGGGTAGCCCCATGGGCTTTGACAATGCTGAAAAAGCATTTCAGTCAGCTGATTTGCTGCCTTATGAGGTTGAGGTTCAAGTAAGAGAAGAGGTTAACATCCCCGGACAGGTGCAACAATTTACAATTCCCCTAACAATTATGCAAGGCCATAACCTCAAAAATCAGGACGCCTATGTAAATTTGAATTATCATCTCCAACAACAAGGTTTTTATTTACCTCCGACACCGCTAGAATATTTCTGGATAACAGCGACCCTCAAAGTATCACTTTGGGCACAGACACATTTATTGGAATGGCGGTTTATGCCTAACATTACTATATTGATTTAGGTAATGTACCAATCCCAAATGACTGCTTCAGTATCAGTAACGGTATACTTCCTGAAATGATCTTCACCAGACAAGGGAGGAATTTCTTGGTGTACTCTTCCTGACCTTATGGTGTGAAAGAGGTGACCTCAGACATCAGGAGGGATAAGAAGGTATTCTGAGTCAACAGTGACTTCCTCCCATCCTTGGAACCTCACGTCCAGGCCAACACCATAGCAAGAGATCCCTCTACCCGACTGGAGGATACCACTGAAATTGCCAACCCTGAGGTCTTTCCAGGTGTTAACAGATCAATCTTGCTGATGCCTATGAGATTGAGGAGCAAAGATAGAAGCGCAAACAGGTGTTTCTGGATTCCCAGGATATCTTTTCAGTGGACTCATATGACTGTGGATGCATAGATATACATTCAACCACCATACCCACGGACCCAGAGATGGCTCCAATATTTGTGAAACAATACTTGTTACCTCTCACGTCCATGGAGTCACTCACAGAGATCATTAAAACATAGAATCCTGTGGGATAATTTGTCCAATCCACAGTACCTTTAACAACCTGGTACTGGGGATACCCAAACCCAATGGCCAATGGACACTATGTGCAGAAGTAAGGGATTTAAAAAAACAGGTCCACATGTCAAGATGGCCACTTGCCTACATCTATCAAGGGCTGGCACAGATCCAAGGGCCAAAAGTGTACACAGCCATTGATTTGACTAACGGCTACTGGACTGTACCCATAAGTAGGGAAGACCAATACAAATTGCCTTTACCTTCAGGGGGCAGCAATACACATGGACCCAAGCCCCCTTTGGATACATAAACTCTGCCAACAAATTTAACATCTTCCTACATAAGGCCATAACCGATTTGGGCAAAAAGGAAACCTGACCTATGTCGATGATGTTCTGATCAAGAGCACAACTGTGGTGGAACACCATGGAACAGGCATGCTGCAAGCCAGAACTCGAGGCGGTATAGCTTGCTGTGATGATGGGCAAGCAGACTACGAGTAGCCTGCCCATCATCATGAATGATACCTGTCGACCTTGTCAACCTGGCCAGCAGGGGCAGCACCTAATCCCAGATGGACACACCAGATGGCAAGGGGGTATCAGTCCAGGTGGACACGCCAGCTGACAACGAGGGGTAGGTCTGGGTGGAGGCATCCTGGCAGGTGCACACTTCTGCATTTGATGCCCCAGGAACTGGATTTTGTACAGGCGCCTTGACGGTGGCCTGTACAGCCTCATGCCCTTTGGACAGGACTGCAGAAAGCACATCCACCTCAACACCCCCATCTGACCCCATGGGCTGGGCAGGAATGGCAACCTTTTCCACCTCCCAGTCTATCAACCTGGATGACTCCGGGGCATCTTTCACCATGGATGGCCCCTGTGTGACATCACCTGGCCTCACTGCTGCTGAGGAGTTCCCCTACCCCCCACCTTCACCTTCTTGGACTCACCCCGAGCAGCCATGCCCGATGTCACTGGCGCTGCCTGGTGGAGGCATCCCTGCATTCCTGCTCCACAGCACTGTTTACACCCTCTTCATCAGATGCAACTGTGGAAAAGGAGACACAGAACAGCAACATCAGTGTATTGCACAAAAGCTGGTGTGGCATCACCAACATTTACAGGAACATAACTTGTCAAAGGCACAACCATCAACCTCCACACCCAGACACATGGACATGCAATAAACATCCATGCAAACATTTTTCTGGCCATCACTCCACACAATCACATCCAACTACATGCCACTGTCGCGGTATGTCCCGCGAAGGAGTATATCAGACAACCTTAGAAGGCTCCATCACGTCATAGACCAGACGGAAGGGAGCTCCCAGGAGATAGCGATAATCTCACTAGATGCAGTGAAGGCCTTTGATCCGGTCAAGTCGCCCTGGCTACTGGCGGTCCTAAAAGAATACAGGGTCGGACCGGTGTATCAGAAGTCGGTCCAATTGATATACAACAAACCATTAGCCCGAGTCAGAACGGGAGCAGTGATATCTGAGCAGTGGCAACTAAGCAGAGGCACAAGACAGGGATACCCGTGGTCTCCGATGCTCTTTATCCTGGCACTGGAACCCCTGGTGCTCTATTTGAGGCAGCAATACGGGGAAGTTGGGATCAGCACCAGGGGAGGACAACATCTGATATCGATGTATGCGGATGATATGTTGCTGTACCTGCGGTACCCCGAGGAGAGTTTGCAGTACATTTTGGAGGTCATGGAACGATATGCAATGCTGTCTGGGATAACAGTTAACCCCAAAAAAATGAGCATTTTTCCCCTAGGCAGATATGTGGGAGTGCCACGGCATAAATTGCCGGTATTGCAGATAGGGTGGGAAACTGAGATGTTCAGATACCTGGGAATAAATAAATACTAGAGGATTGAAACAGAACACAAACAGAATACTGAGATGGCAGTGTCTAGAATAGAAAGTAGCATGGCATTCTGGGCCAAACTACCTTTGACTATGATGGGGAGAGGGGCACTGTTAAAGATGGTGGTATTGCCCAGACTAATGCACAACTTTCTGAACATCCCGCATATGATACCTAAACAATTCTTTGCCAGGGTACAGAGTATATGTAGGGGATTCATATGGCATAACACCAGGAATGGAATAACGCTGTGGAAGCTGCAGAACCCGCCTGAGCAGGTGGGCATTAGATTGCCCAATTTTGAAGCATATTACCTAGCCAGCCAACTCCAATATGTGGTGTGGTGGTTAGTGGAAGACCCTACACCAGAGTCCAAACTGCTTGGAGCTGAGTATGCCCCTTACTTTTTGAACAAGTGGCTATGGTTGACTAAACAGCAGCGGAAGGGGATGTCAAGACTGCTAGATCTAGGAGCGAAAATATGGCAGAGGGCCTGCTGAGTAATGGAAAACCCACTCCCGTGTTCCCCGCAGATACCGCTAGTTGCACTGGATAGGATGGATGGGCAAATGAGGGAGACAATCAGAAAGCAGTGGGAACCTGTAGGAGTAGCGACTCTGGGAGAGGTGTGGCAAGACGGGAAGGCGATAACATTTGATACACTAGTGGGAGACACAGGCTTACACCAAGGACAATACATTACATATGCTAGGTTGGTAAAAGTGATAAAAGGGAGGTGGCCTGAAGCAGAGCAGACCCAGCAACTGGACGCTGCCAAAGAAACCTTCTACGACATGGCCAAAGGGGGCCATGACATCTCTCTGATATACGAGTTGCTAATGTCCAAGATTGGGAAGGAGGTGACCCAGGCAAGACGAGATTGGGAGGAAGAGGGGGGGGGGAACAAAGGGCACAGGGTTACCATAAAAAGGTATCCAAGAATGTAAGGTTACAGCAGATTCAATTGTATGTCACCCATAGAGCATACATGACCCCCAAGATGATAGCCAAGTTCACAAATGCTGGTACAAAGGCATGCCCTAAATGTGGGGAAGTGGACACAGGTATGGTACATATGTTTTGGGCATGCCCAGAAATAAGGGGATTCTGGAGGGAGGTGGCCCACTTGTTGGCACATAAAGAGATAATTCTGGATGTGGATTCCTTGTGGGCATGCATGTTGGGGGGAATCCCTAGGCCGCGTAAACTCAAGCATGTGTGTAAACTCAAGAATCTAGCATATGTGCTTGCCAAGTGCAGGATAGCAATAAACTGGAAAGCAAGCAGAAGGCCGAGGGTGGAAGCCTGGTGGAATGATCTTCAGAAGTGGGCGAATGCTGAGACAGTGGTGTGCCATGAGGCTGTATACAGAGGGGGGGAGAAGAAGCGGATACGTTAACAGCCTGGAGACACCTGGTTGCGACACTGTTTCGGTCTGACCAGGCTAGCCCGGAGGAAGATAGCTTTCGAAATACGGAGGGGGGGGTAACGGCCACTGGAAGGGGTGGAAGTAGGATGAAGTGAGAGGTAGGCTTGTGAAGGGGGGTGGGAGAGGGATGGGAGGGATAAACAACATGTATCTATATGTGAAGATGGAATGTATATTTGTGGATAAACTGTATGGTGATAATGTTGGAATTAATAAAAATTGTTTTAAAAAAACGACATGCCACTGTCTCAAACAATCTATTGTGTATGCTATACACACATGCATAAATTGCACATGCACATGCGAGCATGCCATAGCAACATGCACATACACGTGTCATGCACACACATCAACTCAAAGGGCCCATGTAGTGCCATGACCAATTACATCAGTGTCCCGTGAACTGCAATACCTCAATGTGACTAAGCCAGACATCCAGATGCATGCGTTGCATCCAGACGTGAGTGATGCCCAGTCACACATTCCCATTTTGGGCACATACACATGAGCATCATGATGCACATGACGTGGACAACACTACCTCAACTGGCGCACTTGCCATCCTGGCACTTCTCAGACACAAGTAACACTCCATGTGCACGGTCTGCAAGCTAGCACTACAACACACAATGCAAGTAAGCGCACATTTAAAATCAAAAGTTGTCTGAATGGACAAATGGAGAACAATGTCTGTGCCATGCATGCAGACATCCATCTAAGAGGCATACTTGCTGCAAGCCTAAGAGGGTCACTGCCAACATGCTGGTACATGCACAACACACATGTACCATAGAGCAGTGCACCACATGGCTACTCACGAGTCAACTCCAGACGTTGGCGCAATTCGCAGACCTGGGAATGCAGCGCCAGGTAGAACATCTCCAGGACCTGCATGCTGTTACCCAACATTCGGCTCCGGCACCTGCATGCACATGCCCCTCTGCGGTAGCATCGGCCTGGATGAAGCACAGCGGGTCCTGGATTTCAGTGCTTATGCACGGTCTTGATGGTGCGAACTGCCACCCCCTCTGCTTTGATGGCATCCGTGACCCTGTCCCAGATCTGCTGATATCCTTCTTTGCTGCATTGCATCACGGTGAAGTTCAAAGCCCTCTGCCTTGCTGCCATGGGGTTGCCACTATGGTCTGAAGAGGATGGTGCTGACATGGCAAGCCCTGAGGCAGGTGTACATGGGCAAGGTGGTCCTGGAGCTGGACTGTGGAGAGTGGAAGTGGAATGGCATGGTGGGAGTCCAATGAATGAGGTGGTCACAGGGCTGGAGATAGGAGCATAGGTAATGGTTGTACAGCAGGCACTCCAAACACAGTGCAAGTGGGCAGCAGGCACACACACTGTACAGGCAGCAGCAGATGGCAAAGTTGTAGGCAGCACAGGGTAGGAGGAGGCAGGTAAAATGGCACAGAGGCAGGAGTGTGGGTCTTCCGTGTTACGCAAAGAAGGCAGCTGGAAACAGAGTGAAGGGACTTTGCCCGTAAAACTGAGAAAAGCGTGGACATGTGAAATCAGAGGAAAGGCTCTCAGCACGTAAGTTACATGACACGCACCGCATGCAGGTGTTGAGCACGCCATATTCAGGGATACATAAGTATGTATAAAAGCAACTCTGAATGTGTATGCGAAGGGGAAGAGATGGACGAGTGGAGTACTGTGTATTTTGGGGTGGTACGCATTCTGTTCACTTCAGGGACCGTACGTACTTCTTATTTGGATGGGGGATTTGCCTTAGTGCATACATGCCTCTACTTTTCATTTTTGTGAGGCTTACAGTGAGTCATGTATGCATTTTGTTCAACTCTGGGTGCCCCGTGTATCGTGTTCCACTATTCGTACCTTTCTGGTAGCTTTCTGGGGTTCGCATACACATTTTTTGTGTTGCAGGGTGTCACTGCGAACCGTGTACTGCTTTTTTCTTATTTCGGAAGCTATCCTGGTATCGCATACACATTTTTTTGTTTAGGGATGCTTGTGCATTACCAATACAATACTATCCACACCTTGGTTACATTTGAGCTTTGCTAGACAACAGAACTATGTCTTCCATCATGTAGACTGCCCGCTCACTCATATTGCCCAGGACAATAACTGTTACGTTCACCTGGTCTCTGCGGAGGCGTTGGGGCACGGTTGCAGTCCTCCCGGGCGTGAGGTCGCTCGGGTTCGACTTCTCCCTCTGCGCTTATGTGGTGACTGGTGGTAATAGGTGATGCTGCTCAGGACAACAGAACTATGTCTTCCATCATGTAGACTGCCCGCTCACTCATATTGCCCAGGACAATAACTGTTACGTTCACCTGGTCTCTGCGGAGGCGTTGGGGCACGGTTGCAGTCCTCCCGGGGGTGAGGTCGCTCGGGTTCAACTTCTCCCTCTGCGCTTATGTGGTGACTGGTGGTAATAGGTGATGCTGCTCAGGACTGCTCCTGAGTGGAGAATAGGGGGGCATGAGTATGCCAGCTTGTGCACCTGATCCCCTTCCAGATCCCTTCCCCAAACCGTGGTACCCGTGGGATGCGCTGTCCCTGGTAAGCTCACCTGTTGATTAGTTTTGGCGAGCACTCCATCCTGCTGCTTCTGGCAGGGGCGCTTGTATGATCTGGATTGGGTTCCTTCACTGGTCCCTTGCACGTGGTAGTCCAGTCCTGTTGCAACTAAGCCACTATACTTCAGATAAGTGCTCCTGTTTGCCTTTGTCTTTCCTAGTCTGTTATTGTTGTATTGTATAGTTTGTTGACTTGTATTGCTGTCCATTCCACTTTGATGTTTGCTCTTTTGCTTTCTTCCCTTGCAGGTCATGTTGCCGGCCCGGCAGAAGCTGCGGAGCTCGAGGCGACAGATGGAGGGAATGAGGAATGAAGCTGCAGTGGTTCAGTAGCTGGTAAATTGTTAACTAGGGTGCGCATGGGGTTCAAATGCGTTGCGGCCCTAGGACAGATGTTCCAACCTTGTCTTTCTTCTTCTTCACAGAGTCTGAGTTTGTGAATGCAGAGTGAAGTGCTGCAGCGTCGGGATCAAGATCACTGGATGTCACGCGATCAGTCTGCAGATGAAGCGATGAAGCACCAGTTTCCTGGAGGTGAGTATGCAGGAGAACGCATGGTTTCAAAGGTAAGTAAACTGGTCCAAGCAGCGGTGAGCGTCACGTTGCACGTGAGTGCACAGTAACGTGACGCACCGGCCTTAAGGATGGAACAGCTTATATAGCAGAGCTTCTGAAGCCAAGCCCACCAGGTTCAGCCTACCTGCCACACCCTGCCACACCTGATGTGTCAGCACATGAAGACCAGGCCTAGGGAGCCACACCTGATGAGTCAGCACATGAGGATGTTTTCTGGAATAAAGGCTTTTAGCTCCTGAAAGGTTCTTGTAAAATAAAAGCACTCCTGACATAAATAAAGTAAAAGCACTACTGCACTGAAATAAAGTGTTCCTGCTCACATCTCTATATGGGCCTGGCACCAAAGGCACCAGTACTGAGTCCAGACAGGGCTCCTGTGTTTATAGGTCCCAAAGGGATATAAGTGAGTCAAGTGACCCATTGCCCCCAGCACTAGATGGAGTGGTGTTTGTGTTCTGGGGCCTGTGGCCATCACAGCACTCCCCCTTAAGGCCCCTCTCATGGGTGGTTTCCCTCCTGGCCCTGGTTTAGTGGGGTTATTGTGGTGGAACTGCCTGATTAATCGTGGAGCGTGGACATGCTCACTGGGTCTCCAGGTCTGATCTTGGAGTCCATACCCTTTCCAGTCTATAAGGTAGTATAACTTGGACTGGACCATCTTAGAGTCTAGGATCCTTTTATCTTCGTACTCTGGTTCTCCTTCAACTATTTCGGGATCCGGTGGAGTACCGATCCGCGTACCTGGTCTGAATGGTTTTAGGAGGGAGACATGAAACACTGGGTGGATCTGCATGTGGGCCGGTAATTCTAATTTCATGGCCGCAGGGTTGATCACAGCCTTGATGGTGTAGGGTCCCAGATATCTGGGACAGAATGCCCGTGGTCCTTTCAGGGGGATGTTTTTAGTGCTAACCAAACCTTGTCTCCGTCTTGGTAGTTGGGAGCTTCTCTTCTGTGTCAATCCGCAAACTGCTTCTGTTTCTCTTTGGCTCTGGCAAGATGCTCTGCTGCTTCCTTAAACATCTGGATGATGGTTTGTGTAAGGTTGTTACAGCAGGCATTTCTAATGATTCGAGTGGGTCGAAAACAGATGTCCATGGATGTCGACCGTACACTATGTAGAATGGGCTTTGTCCCGTACTGGTGTGAATGGAGTTGTTATATGCGTATTCTGCTAACCAAAGTATGTCCTTCCAGGTATCCTCGGTTTGTTTTAGCATACACCATATATATTGCTCAAGGGTCTGGTTAGTCCGTTCGGTCTGGCTGTCAGTTTGGGGGTGATGGCTTGTAGATAACCGGAGGTCGATATTGGCAATTTTACAACACCTTTTCCAGAATGCAGAGACAAACTGAGTTCCTCGGTCTGATATCAATATTGATGGGAACCTGTGTAGCCGGACAATCTGTTACAAACCCTTCGGGTTAATATTCTACTTTATAAATCACTAATTCTAGGGTTCGTTGCCGAGTCTCAAATAACCGCATCTAACTGGTTTGTTCTTTATTACATGTAACAATAAGCGTATGCATTAACTGTGTATTCTAAGTTTCGTATTGCAGGCCTTCTTAAACATTTATACGATATAGTAAAACAGATGTTCTTTGTCCAATGCGTAAATACATTATCATAATATATACTCGTGGATTATTTTCATTGCGCGAGTAATCCTTTTACACATAGGTCAATGTGGGACGAGGTCTCAGTTCATGACCTCAACAAGTAGCCTGCAGGCAGATTACACATTAGCGATGTACAGAGGTCAAGACGGCCATGTTATATTTTGCAATGACATCGTCCACCATTTTAGCTCACAGGGTGACTTTTTCCACATAATCCTAAAATGGCGGTTTGACCTAAAATGGCGGCCTACATGGATTAAAGGTCAGGACCTTGCAACACAGATCTCGCAAGTGACTTTCGAGCAACTTGGCGTAGGCCAATATTAATATTTATTTACAATAGGAGACACAATATACTTTTTATTCTGACAAACCCTCCTTTTGGCCTATGCCAAGTGCTAAAAACTAGTTTGGGTCTCCTTGCGAATAACTCCATGCATCAGTATCCATGTTCCCTGAATCACTATCTGAAATATCTATTGCCATTAGGTCTTTTACTAATATATCTTTTAACACATATTCTTTGGAAGTTTTATCTGGGGCATACACCTCATGTCCTATCCAATTTATTGCTTGTGCACAACATCCCCCTAACATCTAACATATACCAGGCAGACACTGAATACAGCAACAAAGGAACAATAGAACTCCTAAAATAGTTTAAAAAACTGAAAGTACCTTCCAACCCCAAGATCGCAAGAAGCCCCAGAACCAAGCGCTTAGATCCCAGTTTACCTCGGGAACATGTACTTCAGAACCAAGGACATGCAGGTTTTGTATTCCCTTGACGATAGTTGGGGAGGAATCTGGTACGAAAACACAGCAAGCGGACCCCACTAGTTTGCATACTCCACCACGCTCAGCTAGAATGACATCTAATGCCATTCGATTTTGGAGTGCTACTGATCTTATTGCTTTCTGTTCTAATGTCATATTGTAGAGTATATCTGTGGTCCGGTTGATGGTTCTCTCCAATACTCTCGCTAGTCTCCTGATATCTTCTGAATTTGCTATCTGCCCCCAAAATGGTACAACTGATTTTGCTATGTCTCCCAATACTTGTGCCGGGGTATCACCATTCTCATCCCGCCGTGGACGAGCCTTCAAAACTTCTTTAGTACTCGCTATGAACACCCCAGGTAACAGGATCCCTAAATAACAGGTTCCCTGCCAATCCCTGAGCAACCATGGAAACTCTATATTACCGCAAACAAAATAGACAGGTTCGCCTACATACAAAGGTCTGTCTTCCCCAGTCATATTTGCAACGTTGGCACAACCTTTAAAATTTCCCATTGACCGCGTGCCATTCCTCTGTCTGCAGAAAGAAACTGAATTGGGGCTATGGTTAACAGTGTAAGAAGGATGCATGGCATCCTTATTGCCTATCGGAGCCATTTTAAAGGAAATCAAAGATTGAGAAGGACGAGACAGTCTATCAGAAGGCCTAATGGAAGCAATATTCGGTCTACTTCTATTTGCAAAAAGAGAGCATCCCAGGGAAGTCAAAACACGTTTCTCAAAACTATTCAAATTGGTGCCATCAAAGTTCCCTGAGACGCTATCATTCCATCAGCCAAAAAATAGTGCTCTAAGAGAAGCATAACAAGCAGTTTTCAACGGTAAAGGATGAATATACCAACCTAGCCCCTTATCCCCGTGTTGCGGTAAATGTGAACAGACCCAACAATTGGATCTGTTAAAAATGGCATGCGTAGCGTTCATTATGAGTAACAGAGTATTATTGTGATACTTTTGTCTGTGCTGGGAATCTCTAGGGGACAAAGTATGCGAATGCACAAAAGGTGTATGAACAGTGGGTACATTTACAGTCGGTAGCGAAAACACTAAAGGATAGGCTTCTTCTAAATACCAAAGGCCTACAACAGTGCCTATTATAAAACCAAATATTATTACAAAAAAACAGCAGTATGTTTTCGGGGCCCAGGCATTTTGTCCATTGTCCCGGTTGGTCACCCCCTTATTTACAAGTCCAATACGAGCGGCGGCGGTAGCAGGCATTGCAGTCTTCAAAACGGAAACCCCAATGTTCGTTGCTGGCGACCCCCCGGTCGCGCGATTTCTGTGTCCTTCCAAAACCCTAGCCAACAGAATCCCCTTTCTAAAATTTGGGCAAAAGTAAGCCCTCGATGATTCTTTTCCTTCCTTGAATGCACAGTCGAACCGTGTCGTATGTCTATTTTCTCGGACGCAAGTGATATCTGATTTTTCCTGGTACTGATTGATCGAGAAGAAGTGTGTCGTCACTTCCCGTTGGAAGCAACGTATCCGGGACAAACAAAGGGGCTGCGTTTGAAACAGCCGTTCCCGGGTGCAAAATCGGTGGAGAGTGTGGAAACAAAATGGCAGCTTCCCCAAGCCTCTCGGGCTTAAAGATATTCTCCGACACACTCTCAGTGCTATTTACTGCTTTAGGATCATTGGTTGCAGTATCAGCAAGGGGTTCTGCTTCTTCTGTAACATGTGGCACAGGGTGAGGAGGTTTCTTGATGTGTGACGCGTGGATCCAATTGTTTCGGCCAGCTACCCGCACCGCTGTTTGGGTGACCAACAAGACCTGGAATGGCCCATGCCAGCGAGGCGCGAGGCAGGATGTGCGCTCAAATAATTTAGCAAGCACCCAGCTATCAGGTCGTATGCCATGACCCGGGCCTTCGTACCGCACAGGTAAGGCCTCTCATACCTGGTGGTAAATCAAATACAGGTTTTTAGTCAATTGGCTACAATAATCTGAAAGTAATACATTTTCAATATCTCTTAACTTTCGACATTTTGGCAAATTCCAGATATTGGCACCTCAAATGGAGAGAGCCAGTCTTAGTTTGAGGGGTTGTACGCATGGCTAGTAACACGATCGGTAAGGCGTCCGGCCATTTTAGTTTGGTGCCGGCACACGTTTTAGCGAGTTTGTTCTTGATGATACCGTTGTGTCTTTCTACCAGTCCGGCGCTCTGAGGATGTCTGGCCGAATGGAACCGTTTGTCAATTTGTAACGCTGTACATATCTGTCAGATTACAGCGGCGACAAAGTGTGGACCATTGTCCGACCAGATAACTCTCGGCAAACCGAACCGGGGAAAATACTCCTTTAACATGGTTTTCGCAGTGGTCATAGCTGTGGCATCTTTAACAGGGAAAGCCTCAACCCACTTACTAAAGGCACAAATGACTACCAATACATATTTTAAATTATTGCATCGCTCCATTTCAATGAAATCAAAGTGGATTACATAAAATGGGACAGAGGGTGGCCCAAAACTTCCCCTTTCCCACATTATGTTGAAGGTTAATCATACCATTCTGGACATAGTGCTAAGCAATTTTTGAAATTTTGTCGTTTACCTACACTCTTTCTAACATTTTCGTCATCTGTTGAGCACACACATTCGTAGGACCGTGTGCCATTACAACCATTATTGGCACATACGCATCGGGAGCAACCATTTCCCATCCACCATGTCCACCCAACACCCATCATCATCAAGTTTTTCCAAGCCCTCAGCCCACCTCTTCTACTGTGGCATCAGCTTGGATATCCCGTACAGACCCCACTCCCTCATACATCACATTAGCATTTTCAGTCTCCCTAGAAACATATATCTCGGTAAAGAGATCAGTGGCAGTTTGTCTGGCTATTTGATCAGCGAAAGCATTCCCTTTTCCAATGTTATCTATAATCTACAACTGCTAACTGAGTAGGGAGCGCAAGTGCTGAGAGAAGTTGCACTATTAGGGTACCATGTTGGATCTTGGTGCCATGCGAGGTTAGGAATCCTCTCTCCGACCAAAGTCTCCCAAAGTTGTGAACCACCCCAAAGGCATACTGACTATCAGTATATATATTCACCACAAGCCCTTCGGAAAGTTCACAAGCTCGGGTTAAGGCTATAATCTCTGCGGCCTGCGCAGAATTATGCGTAATCCTCTTAGTTTCCACAACCGTGCTCAAGGTAGTGATTGCATAAGCGGCTGTGGATGTACCATCTGGAAGTTTAAAGCAGGAGCCGTCACAAAACAGCTCTCCTTGTGGATTATCCAAAGGGGTATCTTTCAAATCAATCCTGCCCTTTGTTTCTTGCTCGGTGGTATACAAACAATCATGTAAGTCTTCATCACCGCAAGTAATATCTTGCGGGAAAGGTAGGAGTTCAGCCGGATTATGAACACAACACCTCTTACTTTGAATATGAGGGGCAAGCAGGTTCAATTTGAATCTTGTCAACCGTGTGGAAGTGAGGTGTTGCGTTTGAGTTCGGTTCAATAGAACATCTACTGAGTGAGGCACCATCAGGGTCAAATCATGGCCTAGGACCATTCCCTCACTCTGCTTTACAGATGCAGCAGCAGCAGCGACAGCGCACAAACATCTTGGCAAAGCGCATGCTACAGGATCAAGGGCAGAGGAATAGTAACCGCACGGCCTATTCTTCCCTCCATGCTCCTGCGTTAATACAGCCAAAGCACATCCATCACTTTCATGCACAAACAATACGAAGGCCTTATCATAGTTTGGTGTGCCCAAAACTGGTGCAGAGCATAGTGCAGTCTTAAGCAAGTCAAACGATTGCTGGTGTTCCGAAGTCCATGGCAACGGCAAAGAAATGCCCTTCTTCGTCAAGGCCAACATCGGTTTTATCACTAGTGAAAAATTTGGGATCCACAACCTACAGTAAGAAGCCATACCTATCAAGGCCCTAACTTCCTTCTGCTTATTTGGGACAGACATGCCAGAAATGTGTTTTATTCTTTCAGGTGTCAATCTTCTTCCCTCCTTTGACAGGAGATAGCCTAAATAGGCGACCTCCTGGCAACAATATTGAAATTTCTTAAGCGATGCTTTGTGACCATGCTTAGCTAGATGAATGAGTAATAACACAGTGCCCTCCTTACAGGCACTCTCAGAGTCTGCAGCCAGAAGCAAATCGTCAACGTACTGAAGCAAAGTACAAGTAGAGGGCAATTCAAAGGTATCAAGTTGCTCTTTCAATGCCCTACTATAAATACTAGGACTCTCTGTGTACCCTTGAGGTGCACGAGTAAATGTAAACGAGCGTCCTCCTAAGGTGAACGCAAACAAATATCTACTATCCTTGTGTATAGGAATACTAAAGAACGCATTCTTTAGGTCCACAACACTAAAGTAAGTAGCTGTAGCTGGAATCATGGTTAAGATCGTTGTCACATCAGGCACAATTGGAAACTGCGGCGCCACAACTTTATTAATAGCACGTAAATCAACTATAAAACTAAACGGAATTACATTATCGCCTTTCTTGTACACTGGTAAAATCGGACTATTACACAAACTTACCGAAATTTCTTCAATCACACCAAGGTGCACAAAATCGGAAAAAATACATTTCAAAGCTCGCTCGCCCTCGACCGAAATCTTATACTGGGGAATGCGAGGCAGCTCAATTCCATGTTTCAAAACTATCTTAACAGGCTCAATCTGCAAAACACCGACATCATTGTCGTCAAAAGCCCATAAGGTCTCTGGTACATTAATGAATTCTGGAGGCAAAGGTCTAGTCAGAAATTGCGAGGCAGAAGATTGCTGCAGTGAAATTGTCAAGCGTACTCCATCAGAAGAACAATAAATCACTGCATTTAATTCTTTTAACAAGTTCAATTCCAGCAAGTTTTCCCCGCAATCTGAAGTCAATAGAAAAGGACACTGGTCCGCAAAAGGACCCAAAGAAATAGGTACTGGCATAGAGACCGGATAAACAACTGGAGTAATGGAAAACCCTACAGAAACATTGGTTTGCCCTGACAGTGGAACGTTTGGAACCCGTGAACGATCAATGGAACACTTCTGTGCTCCAGTGTCTATCAAAAACTGATGTTTCCTATTTCCCACTATCATTTCAACGTAGGGACCTTTCTGATTGACGGGAATAGGTGAAGGTTCCAACCCCTGCTTCGGGCAATCCTAACAAAACAAAATATTTTCAAAAGGAAGCTCTTCAGATAAATATGCAGCGGAAGGATGATCAAATATGTTCCTAGGATCCACACTCAGAGTCTGATCGTCCTGTGAAAAAGGCTGTTGAGGGTCCTGTGTAAACTGACCTCTACCAGGGCCCCCTATGCCCGGGCGATCTCTAGATCGCCTACCCATATTATTATTCGACCTCTGTTGAAGGGCGGGGCATTGTGCTCGCCAATGACCCTCTCGTGGACAATAAGCGCATTGATTAATATTCACAGGACCCAAGGGCACATTCCCTTGTGGGACATACTGACCTCTAACTTGAGAGTTACCCCCTCTGGGGCCTCTAACAATTTGCTGCAATAGCACCTTTGTTTTTAAATCGCCTTTCCGCTTTTCAATCCTATCTTTTTCATTGTTGACACGATTCTCATAATACTGAGCCATATGCAGTACTTCTGATTGCGATTTCGCCTGCCAAGCACTCTGTGGACATAATCTGTGACTGGATGTCAGGCAGCAGTCCACGTACAAATTTGTCCACAAATAATCTTTTCCCAGACTCTGTGCCTAGGTCTTGTCCACTGAAATCCGAAAATACCTGTTCGAACCCATTAAAGAAGTCGGTAGCACCCTCAGACTTTCCTTGGACACAGGCGTAAGCTTGACCCATATAATTCTTTTTTCGAGAATTAAGGTTTTTAATTTACCAATGATTCTATCAGGAAAGGTTAATATCACCTGTTGTGGTCTTTCAACAGCTGGCCTTTCCCCCATCGAATCTAGTTAAATTCGCCCATGTATCTCCCAACCCGGGTACATCGTCCATAGTTCTAACTTGTTTCCACAAATCTACGGGCAGGAGTACTGGAAACAACAAATCAATGTCACCCCAGGTGAACACTGAAGATTGCAAAACGGATTCCATCTCTTTATAGAACCCTGTCCGATTTTTCCTAATATCGGGAATAGTCTTTCTAATGGTGTTCACTTCCTGTCGTGAAAACGGGACATGAACAAACTGTAATACATAATGTGCGGAAATGTCCACAGCGGCTATACCTCGTGCAGCATCGGCCGCAACCTCAACCTTCGGGACAAATGTCGGAGGAACCTCTCTCATAGGCAACTGAGATGTAGGCAACTCCGAACCCTTACTAAGCAACAGAGCCAAATCGAGTGCTAAAGCAGTCGAAGAAGTGTCAAATGAAAAAGCTCTCTTATCAATATTCAATAACACTGTGGGACAACTAATCTTCCTCTTTACACATTCATCTTCCAGGTACTCTACCATTACCTGTATCACTTTTCTCTGCATTTCCAACATATATTGACTATATGTGTCAAACACCTCCACTGGAGTTATCGATATGTCTGAAATCCATTTAATCGCATCTTTCTTACAGATTCGCATTTCCTCCGATATCGGTTTAAAACACGGAAGGTACCGTTTCTGTACATACATACTTTCCTCTTCATCATCCTCATTCCGTTTCCTTTCTAACTCCTTTCTATATTCAAATAACCTTTCAACATGCTCATTTACCTTCTCCACAGTATCTCTGGAAAGTGCTAAAGTATTTAGATCCCTTAACTCTTTTGCGGAACATCCGTATTATTTAATCTCCCCCACATTATACATAACTGAATCCCCAAACCTTCAATAAAAACATTTTTCTCAGGAAAATTATCCGTATTAGAAAGTGTGGAAAAAACACTAGCCTGATCATCCTTCTCCATACAATGTTTAGCCCATGCAATTAACTCACGTTTCTTCTCCGGTGGTACAGCACTGCGAGTGACAACCTTTGAGCCTGCACCATGATCGATTACAAGCGGCCCAAGACCACTTGGAAGAGAGGGGATAGGCAAACTCAATGGAGGAGCTATAACTGGTGCGACAGGAAGAGGCGGAGGAGCAGGTGAAAGGACAACAGTCAAGGGAATAGGAACAACAGGTTGAGCAGGAAGAGTATAAATAACAGCAGGAAAAGGTACAGCAGCGGGAAGAGGAACATACGGAGGTGGCGCAGAGGCACCAGGCCTTTGTTCGTTTCATATTTTCTCAAAACATTTGTCAGAATCATGAAGATCTTTGGAAGGATAGATTTTCTGGATACCAAGTGAGAAGGCCCTTAACATATTTTTAGCTGACTCAGACTGTTTATCCTGATCATATAATAATGCTTTTTCGGCAACCGTCTTATGACGGCGCGCAAGTTTTTCTATACTCTTAAGCTGTTTTAACGCTTCTTTTTTCCAATTCTGTAAAACATCAAATGCTGCAGGTCTAGCCTTTTTCTTTAACAATACTGACTCCAAATATTCAATGCGAGGGATCTCGAAACTACCATTGATTGGCCACTGAAGTTCGGAGGCATGTCTGGTTTGTCTGTGCCAAATATCATTAAATACTATACTTCCAATGCCATGCTTACAGTACATAGTACATGCCGGCGACACCTCTTGTGGTGCCGGCGGCTAAATTCCAAAGATTGTCTATCATTGTGGAATAATGCCCTAAAACAGGTAGACAATTTCCCAGGCATATCTCAAATTCTTGGTGTTACCTGGTCAATAATTGTGTCTGCAGATACAATGCGCCAAAATTCAAATTAAGAATCGGGTCACGACTCACCTGGCCAAACCTAAGGAGGACCGATCGGTACTTCTAAGAATCTTACCTAACTAATCTAACCTTGTGTATGGTGATTTCGGCAAATCTGCCCGCCTCGATAAGTGGACCCTCGTCAAGATGCCGTCTCAGTCCACAGGCTAGTCGTCCAGGGATCGGATCGTGCAGCACTGCAGAGGTGTCGCATCTCATACAGGGGCCCCTAACTTTTGTACACAGTCCGATCCCGGTCCGATAGCAAGTGTCAACCTTCAACAATCCGGCATCAATCTTGAGGGTCCCTATTCGGGCACCAACTGTGAAAAGAGAAACAAAATATCGAGGCTGAGTACCCCAAAAGGAAATACACCAAACACAGGTTTCAAAGGAACATACAAAGTACTTTATTCTCTATCGAATACAATTACAAAACAGTGCAAAGTCAGATAGCTATCGGCCCTCAGTACAACACAACAAACTCCAGCGTGGTTCAGTGTGTTCAGTGAGAGACTGTACATTAGAATGCATTCGCTTTTTATACTTTTTGTGAGTGCTATGGCCAACCCCTCTTTGGGTTAATATTCTACTTTATAAATCACTAATTCTAGGGTTTGTTGCCGAGTCTCAAATAACCGCATCTAACTGGTTTGTTCTTTATTACATGTAACAATAAGCGTATGCATTAACTGTGTATTCTAAGTTTCGTATTGCAGGCCTTCTTAAACATTTATATGATATAGTAAAACAGATGTTCTTTGTCCAATGTGTAAATACATTATCATAATATATACTTGTGGATTAGTTTCATTGCGCAAGTAATCCTTTTACACATAGGTCAACGTAGGACAAGGTCTCAGTTCATGACCTCAACAAGTAGCCTGCAGGCAGATTACACATTAGCGATGTACAGAGGTCAAGACGGCCATGTTATATTTTGCAATGACATCGTCCACCATTTTAGCTCACAGGGTGACTTTTTCCACATAATCCTAAAATGGCGGTTTGACCTAAAATGGCAGCCTACATGGATTAAAGGTCAGGACCTTGCAACACAGATCTCGCAATTGACTTTCGAGCAACTTGGCGTAGGCCAATATTAATATTTATTTACAATAGGAGACGCAATGTACTTTTTATTCCGACACTTCTTGGTGTAATGCGTCACTGGGCCGGATGATAGCTGAGATCCATCAACTGCTGTGATGTTTTCCGAAACCTGCTTCTGTTGGAGAGGAAGGCATATCCGAGTAGCCAGATCTTGGTCCATGTAATTTCCCACAGCCCCACTGTCAATGTATGCCTCCAAGGCATGCATTTTTGATGGTGCTTGTGGTTTACCAGGAGCATAGGGATGACTAGACGTGAGGTCTGTATAGGTTTCTTTTCACCACTCGTCAAGTGGACCCCTACGCTTACCGGGCATTGAAGTTTCCCGAATCCTGTTCATCTTCTTCACACTTGTCAGTTGCTCCAACTGCTTTCCTGGGTGGTTTCACCGGGCATTCTCAGAGATAGTGACCTGCCTTACCACAGTACAAACAAAGCTGCTGCTGTCTCCTTTTCTTCCTTTCTGCCTTGGTGAGTGGGCTCCACAAGCCTCCGATTTGCATTGGCTCAGACTGATCGTGTGATTTGGTTTGATTCTCACAGGGTCGCATGTATACCGACCGCCCCATGGCCTTGGCCCGATCCATCTTCCGATCCTGCAATCTGTGATCGAGCTGCACTGTCAGGTCGATGTATTCAGCACATCTTTCCGGGGGATTTACTACTTGGGCTAATACGTCCTTAAGTTCCCATCGCAAGCCTCAGTAAAAGAGCGTAGTTATTTTCTCCTCTGGCCAGTTAGTTTGTGCTATCAGATGATTGAAGGAAGCGATATATGTTAGTAGGTCTTGATTACCCTGCCGTGGTGATAACAGTTCATTGTCCAGAGCCCACCCCTGAGTATGCCGTGCAAATAGTTTCTCCATTTCACGCTGGAAACCTCCAAAGTCTCGAAGCAAAGGATCATCCTGGTTTACAAAGGGTATTGAGCAGTCCGCTGCACTACCTCCCAAATATGAGAGTACAAATTCCACTCTCGTTTGATCGTTGGGGAATGCCCCAAGTCTGCACAGGAAATGTAGGCGACATTGATTCATAAAGATGGCCTACTTATTCAGATCGCCTGTGAAGCTTTCTGGTTTGGCCAGGGGAACCCCCCCTGGAAGAACCACCTGTACTGGCGTGGGCTGTGGAGGGGTGGCAGGAGGGGCATACCCTAGCAGTAGGACTAGGCCCGCCTGTGCCTGGAGCATTTGCCTTGCTAGTTCATCTGTCCGCTCCCAGTTCACAATTATATCCCTCCTTAGGGCATTGTTTTCCTGTCTTGAGGCATGAACTTCAGCCTGTAACTCTCCCAGTAATCGGGCCAACTGGTCCATTTCAGAAGTTTCCATAATGCCCAGGCAGAGATTCGAAGAGGCTTCGCGTTCTGTTACGCTCACCTGGTCACTGCAGAGGCGTTGGGGCACGGGTGCATCCCTCCCGGGGTTTGGTCGTTCGGGTCTGACTTCACCCTCCGCGCTTATGTGGTGACTGGTGGTAATAGGTGATGCTGCTCAGGACTGCTCCTGCGTAGAGAACAGGGGGGCATGAGTATGCCAGCTTGTGCTCCTGATCCCCTTCCAGACCCCTTCCCCAAACCGTGGTACCCGTGGGATGCGCTGTCCCTGGAAGGCCCACCTGTTGATTAGTTTTGGCGAGCACTCCGTCCTGCTGCTTCTGGCAGGGGCACTTGTATGATCTGGACCGAGTTCCTTCACTGGTCCCTTGCACGTGGTAGTCCAGTCCTGCTGCAACTAAGCCACTATACTTCAGGTAAGTGTTCCTGTTTGCCTTTGTCTTTCTTCGTCTGTTTTTGTTGTATTGTAAAGTTTGTTGTCTTGTTTTGCTGTCCGTTCCACTTTTGATGTTTGCTCTTTTGCTTTCTTCCCTTACAGGTGATGTTGCCAGCCCGGTCGAAGCTGCGGAGCTCGAGGCGACAGCCGGAGGGAATGAGGAATGAAGCTGCACCAGTACAGTAGCTGGTAAATTGTTAATTAGGGGGCGCGCAGGGTTCAAATGCGGCACAGCCCTAGGACGGATGTTCTAACCTTGTCTTTCTTCTTCTTCACAGGGTCTGAGTTTGTGGATGCAGAGTGCGGTGCTGCGGCATCAGGATCAAGATCACTGGATGTCAGCAGATGAGTCTGCAGATGTAGAGATGAAGCATCGGTTTCCTGGGGGTGAGTATGCAGGAGAACGCCTGGTTTCAAAGGTAAGTAAACTGGTCCAAGCAGCGGTGAGCGTCATGTTGCACGCGAGTGCACAGTAACGCGAAGCACCGGCCTTAAGGATGGAGCAGCTTATATAGCTGAGCTTCTGAAGCCATGCCCACCAGGTTCAGCCTGCCTGCCTGCCACACCCTGCCACACCCGATGAGTCAGCACATGAGGATGTTCTCTGGAATAAATGCCTTCAGCTCCTGGAAAAATAAAAGCACTCCTGCACTGAAATAAAGTAAAAGCACTCCTGCACTCAAATAAAGTGTTCCTGCTCACATCTCTATATGAGCCTGGTGCCAAAGGCACCAGGACTGAGCCAGCCAGGGCCCCTGTGTTTATAGGTCCCAAAGGGACATACGTGAGGCAAGTGACCCATTGCCCCCATCACTAGATGGTGTGGTGTTTGTGTTCTGGGGCCTGTGGCCATGACAATAACTTGGTGTGCCTTCCATATTTCAGTTACACCTGGAACATGAGTGGAAAGGCCCCAAGAGGGAAAGGGGGCAGACAGGCCGGGGGTCAGAGGTGTGCTGTGGAAGCAGCTGCCCCAGCCTCAAGTGGTCAGGGGTGTGCTGTGGAAGCAGCTGCCCCAGCCTCAAGTGGTCAGGGGCATGCTGTGGAAGCAGCTGCCCCAGCCTCAAGTTGTCAGGGGCATGCTGTAAAACTAGCTGCCCATCCCCAGGGGGTCAGGGGCATGCTGTGGAAGCAGCTGCCACAGCCCCAAAGGGTCAGGCCATGCCCCAGGCCACTTGTGGTCCAGCATCTGGATCCCAAAATGGTCCCAGCCACTCAGGGGTGGCACCAACACCTCGAGGCACCCATGGCAAGAAGGCTAAGCCTGCACAGCAGGCACTGGATCAAGTCCATGACACAGTGCAGGAAACAGGGAAGTTGAGGAAGACAAACTTCCATGATGAAGAACTCCATATCCTCATGGACTACATGGCCAGTCACCACCGTGACATGTGCCCGCATCGGGAGAGCACCCATAAAACTGCTCAGCATATGGTGCACTGGCAGTTTGTCATGGACGAGATCAGTGCCTTAGGGTATGAGAAGCGTGCTGCTGCAGAGGTAATGAAGCACTGGATTGATCTCACCCATCGCACCAAGTTCAAGCTGGGTGCCAACATGGCCTCTGCAATGTCACCTGGAGGGGGATCACCAAAGGAGGAGGAGCTGACCCAGCATGAGCCAATTCATCCTACTGGAGCAGGTGCAAGGCGTGGGAGGCCTGGAAAATTACGTGGACACGTCCGGTGAGTGACCAACATTGTGCATCCTGAGTATGTGAAGTAATGCATCAGCATGAATAATTGTGGTGCAAATCTGGCTGCATTGGAATGACTGCCCTGGCTGAACCAAATCATGTGCTGGACTGACCCCTGTCCAGTGGACACAATAGTTGATACAAACCATGTGGTGTACATCAGTAGAACATGTCCGTTTGACACTACACGTCGCATGTATATAGAATTGTAAATGTTAGAATCTGGCACACTTAGATGGAATCCTCAACCTAGCCTGTGTCGCATCTAGATAGAAATGTAATTCAATGATCGATATACGACTCTCCTGCCAAGCCTGAACCAAACGTGCAATCCTGAATCAATAACGAACCCACTAACAACTTCACTCCTCTGCATACACTCCTCAAACTCGAACCAAACACAACCACAATCCTTAAACGCAGAAAACCGCACAAACTTCACTACACTGCAACAACAAAACAAACCGCACATAGTCTTGCACAACAGTACACAATGACTACCGACCATAAAACACCCCAATCCCAACCAACGGACCCACCGGGCTGAGGTTGCCAACAGCACATCACTGCAATCTTGCACTTTTCCAGCTCATTCACACTACCTCACCCCCCTCTCCCTTTTTCAGAGCCGCCAGAGCACCAGGGGACCACTTCGGTGGTGATAGTGCATGGTACAAATATCCTTTAACATTAACATTAACTAATTAACTACTCATCCCCCACAAGCATCCCCTACCCAATAGCTGCCATATGATACCACTACGTGCACAGTTGTTTGATGCATCCTTCATGTGGGTGACCCTGCTTTGCTAGACATGTGCATGTGTCCCAAATTCTTGTTACACTTCATGCCATGCAGGGTATTAAATCTTTTTTCACATGTGTACGTATGTGGTGCCATGCCATATAGACCATTGAAGCTGACGCACAACACGCCTTATGGCATGCCATTAGTGAGTGTGCACCCCAATGGCAATGACTCCAGATGCAAATTGTTGTGACGCCTGCTTCCAGTTACCCTCCCACACTCAGCCCATATTCCATGTGCCCACACACCTCTCCCTCTTGTAGGTCACTGTACCTTTGTCCTATCTATAACTACATTAACTTACTCGCTCCACTTCACAGACCTTGCAAAGGTGGTCTCCTTACAGCCATACATCAGCTGGGACTATTTGCTGTTTTGTTAGGGCAATGTCTGGTGGTCGGCAGAGCCACACCTGGGGTCCGTGGACCTCCACCCCTCGGAAGGCCCTAACTCCTTTTGCGTCCCAAAGAAGTAGAGGGGTCACACACGAGCAATTAGTTACTGTTGTTTATTAGAAGAAACAAGCAGGGACAGATACGTGGAGCGTAGGTTCCATGCAACTTCTCATCATACTCGGGCTCGCAGGCCCGTTTTGTACCTGAGTGACGTAACAGTTTGCGTCATCTGCGAATGCTCATTCCCAAAACTATCACCACTCCGGGTTGGTTCCCCGAGTGGTAGGGTCAGTATAGGACCATATAGTGAAAAGGGTTATTGGTGGAGTAGAGGTCAGGTGGTACGCTTGGTTCGTCACTAGAAATTGTTACTTCGAAAAGGATATATGGAGAGGGTTAGTGATTGGTGGCGTGGTAATGTCATCAGTGGTTAGCCACCCATGTCCTGATTGGTCCATCAGTAAGCCCCCAAGCCTGGGACCATCGTCGTTCCCAGCCCACGGTGTACCTGGTGCTGGCAACTATGTATGACTATGTATCCATGAAAGACAATGGACAGGTCGTGCTACTGCCATTAGAGCTCTCCTTTCCCATCGCCGCCTGTGTTTGAGTTGTTACGACTTTGTTGCAAGAGGGGCCCCAGATGTGGCACACCAGTGCTTATTCAGTCTTTGGGAACTTGGCATTGTATCAGGTCGGTCTGGTCATGGCTGAGGAAGAATTATGGGGGTTTGATTTGTATTTTGCTTCGGGTAGTCTCAGCAGTGGCCGGTGTCACCTTGGTTTGGAGAGCGCGGAATGTGGATTGCAACATCGCGACCTTGGCTGCGGTGGCTCCAGCCAGGGGCTGTTCTGCATGCTCAGCACCTTGTAGCTCCGTATGAGCTGCTTCTGGCCTGGCAGCTCTGGTTTGAGGCCTACTTTGACTTGGTTGCATGCTGTGGCATAAGGTCCATAGGGCAAGGGGGCGTGGGGTGCGGTGTGGCTCCTTGTAGATCGGTCCATCTATAGGGTCTTATCTCCAGGGTTAGTAGCATGCGGTTTCTGGCCTATGTGAAAAATAAGAACGGTGCACAGGTGCGTGGTCTGCTCAGTCATAGCACTGATCGTGTTCTTCGTGGGTTGGTGTGTGAATGATCCAGGTGCACGGCAGCACATGTGTTTCTGTCCATCGTGGCTATGTCGCCATGTCATCTCTAACAATGGCAGCTTAGGTTGCGGAGCGTTTAGTCATGCTGGTACATGCGATGGGACCCAGCCCTAACTTGGTTCCCGCCACGTGTCATGGGCTGGATGCAGCCTGGTTTCGCAGGTGGAGCATGGTCATTGTGTGCGCTGACACCCAGGGCCGTGGGCAAAGGTGCGAACTCGTGGGATCGGAGGTTCTTTGGTCGTGATGCCGTCTTCCACAGTTTGTAGGTGGGTCGAGGGAAGGGACCATCCCATTTTTCCTCTTCAGTTTCCATAACTTATGGCATTCTCTCTTTGTCTAGCGTCCCTGTACCAAGACAACACTGGTGTGGCATGTGATGCATGCAGCCTTGTATGTTCATATGTGTGGCTGCCTGTTGTCATGTAATATAATTGCACATCACAGAGACACATGTCCATGCCCATTTCACTGGCATTAGTCAACAGTGTGCGGTAATATGGCCCCTAATGTGTTTCTTAATGACCCTGTTGGTTGGCGGCAATGTGTCCAATGGCACCATGACACTGTGCAGGGAATTTGTTGGCAAGTCTGCATATGCCATGTTCACATTGCTTGTTGGCCATAGCATGTAGATGCTGTATTTCTTCTGACTACATGCCCTGCATTTAGTTGCATGACAGCTATGTGATACACATGTTTACTGTAGACATGGTGCAAATGTCTCCACATGCCTGTCCATGTGCAGGTGAGGATGCAACCGATGCAGAGGAGGAGGATGATGAAGAAGAATCTGTGGTGCTTCAGGCCACCAGTGGAAGGTGTGGCATGGCAGGCCGTGAGAAACCACTGGTGCTCGAGACCATCCTCAGCCGTGCAGCAGACTCTTCAGAATCTTTGGACTCAGCTGACTCTGATGCTGAACTGGATGTGCAGTCCTCAATGCTGGCAGAGGTGAGTGCACCAATGCATGGAACAGTTGTGGCCTGTGAGTCTGCAGGGGGGTCAGGTGCCTTCACAAGGCCAGTCAGTCGTGGCCCCCTGGTCTGCAGTGGTTACGGCTGCAAGGCCACCCTCCCACGTATTGGTTTCTGGTCCTGGGACAGATGTCCAAGGGAGTGTTGCAGACCTACAGCCAAGGACAGGGGCATCACAGAAAGGGCCATGTTCCCTTGTATCAGACAGGTGTGTGCCATGCACACGTGATGAACATGTGCAGCCTGGGCAGGCTGAGTGGGAGCATCAGATGTTGTGCTCTGCACACTGACAGGGTGCTGCCTTTGAGAGTTTGGCAGAGGGCAGGCAAAGGGTGGCCACTTCCATGACCCCCAGCAACACAGGTGGCGCAACAGTTGCAGGTCATACAGTTCACATGCCGCTCTCACAGACTGCATATGAAGGAGAACATCAGGGGCCGACGGGCAGATCTGCAGTATCTGCAGGCATACATGCTTGCAAAGGGTTGTGCACATGGGGATGCCCTGAGGTATGTGATATTGGCATATTGGATATGAGGACCATGCAGCCACCAGAAGACTGTTCCATCAGGAGGTGTTAGCATTGAGGGAGACAATGTCAGAGAAACTCTGTGCAACCCATGAGGTTGTGCATAGTGACTTTGCAGCCCTCACTCTGTTGGTATATTCGTCAGTGTCACGCATGGCGGCTGCCACTGAGGACCAGATCAGGGCATTGCCTGGTGATCCTCCAGCACCAATTCCACCTGAATATTCAATGCAGGATGGGGGTGCCAGCACAGACATGCCTCCCGGTCCGCCATAGCCATGAGGTCCACGATCCCATGGCGGTTTTTTTCTTTTTTAAATGGATGTCCCCCCATGTGGATGTTGTCATGCACCCTACCCCTTCCCCTCCTAGGTGGACCCCCCTGTCCATGATGGACATTTTTGATTTCTTTTTTTATTTTTGCCCCTTTTGTAGACCCCAGGCCTGGATGTTGGCATTTTATTTTTGAGTTGCTCGTTCCAGGGTATTTTTTAGGGGGGAAGCATATTTTTTACTTCAGTTGTGCAGTTGCCCTCTCAAGGCCATGACGTATACAGTGGTGGACATGCAGGCATGCAGAGTGATGTCAACTTGCATGTTTGCATGGTGGTTCTCAGGAGGACATGTGCAGGTAACTATGGGTTCAGTTTATCCTCAGGCGTCTGCTGTGTGAATGGTACTTAACTATGCCTGTTGTAATGTCTTGTCCCATGTTGTTTCAGTAATCTGTAATGAGGCAGTAACTGCTGTCCCAGGGGAGACACCCTGCACTCTTTGAAGTCCATGCTCCCCATGCCCTACGCCAAGCACTGGCCCTCCTGTCACTCATTCGGAGGCATAGTTCATGGTGAAGGTGATGTGGAATTCACACCATGCCGCCTCAGTCTGCAGGTAAGCATGAGCACTGTCTTGCATGTTCAGCATGCATCATTGTTCCCCGTGTTTTCTGCATGTGGAAGTTTCCTTATATGTACTTTGCATGCTGCCATGCCACTATGGTTTTTTAAGTGGTACTCATGTCACTGTCTTCCTCGGTCAACTTAGCTATGCCCGCACCTACTGTGGTGTAGTGCATGTCCTTGGCCATCTCTAATCCAGACAGTGTACTCTTTGATGTGTTTTTCACTTGGTGTTCCCTCTCACTGTCACTCTCTCTCTGTGGTGCTGTGCTGCACTCGTGTGCAGATCACAATCTATGTCCTGTCATCCTCTTGCACCCTGTGGTCCTTCTGCAGTGGATGGTCTCAACATATTTTCATGCTCCATTCATGTGTTGCCATGGATATGCAGGTTCTTTCTGTTGTTATTATGTACGTCATTGCATTTAGGGGATGTGTCTCCCGGTGGGTTGCATCGTATGCAAGGCAGGTGGGTACCCTGTGCAGGTAAATGAAGGCCATTGGCAGACACTTGTGTGGTGTTTGGCTGGGAGTCTTGAACTGTGCATGATCACTTTGGATTGACTTCTCTTGTGGGGCACCGGTACTACTTCATGGGTGCATGTGTCACATGGTGTGGTTCTGCTGATAGGTCTGGGCATGGTGTGGTTTCTATGGATTAATGGGCCACAGGGTTCAGATTCATAATTGTGGGAGTTCCAACTCTGTGGGCCTTTCTTGGGTGTTTGGGGGTGGTTGGCAGGGCCAGCTGTTTGTGGCCTGTGACAGGTGTTGGTGGTTGTGCTGGTATGTGTTTCATTGCACTTTGCACATGTGCACTAAGTGACACTTTGCATCCCATGCAATGTTTGTGGGGTCATGGTTCAACGGCACATGTGGCCTCTCTTGTTCAGGGTTCCACTTTGATGGTGAGCAGCCCCAGTTAAGATCCACAAACATGGAACCATTGATGCAAATTTTCGGGATGCTATGTTGTCAACAGGCACACAATGTTGTGCACTGTTTGTGTTTTAACATGCATGTCCCATGCATGCTGCAGCATGGTGTTTGCAGTTTCAAGTTGATTACAGCTGGGTGAATTTTGCTGATGCATTCAATTGATTGCACAATTGAACCAATTGTATGCTGTCACAATGAAGTCTGCATTGACCTTGCACCTTTCTCTTGCATCCTGCCTTTTGCATTCATTTATCCTTGCTTTGTCATGTCTGCTTACGTCTTGCATGGCAGTTTGACTCGGTGGCCAGCCTTCCAGTCTGACATCAGCCTCTGTGAAATCCTGCCTGGAGTGCAAGAGGTGAGTATTTGTGTACTGGCCTTCTTGTGCTTTGCATCATGGGCTCCCATGAATGGATTCCCAGCACTGTCCCAATTCTGCACTGGTGATGGCAAGCCTTATCATGTCATTACTTGTCTTCCAGGGGTGTCCCTGCGTTTTTGGGGGCTCAATTATTTGCATATCGGATGTCTTCTCATTTAAATGCAGCATGTTGCCTGATGTGTATGTTGTGTATGTGCCATGGACTTTTGAATGGGGATAGGTGACACGCACATGTGCTGCATGTCATTCAGGGGGTCAGGCAGTGTGGGAGTTGTTGTTTCTCAGTGTGTGTGTTTTGTGTTTGAATTGTATGCAGTGTGCTGGTCTTGCTGCATGTGTGCTGGGACAAATGTTGATGGATGTCTTGTGAGTTGTTGTTTGCATGTGTTGTATGTCACTGAGGGAGACACGTGGGTATTGACTTTTTGGGTGTATGTATGTGTTGGCTGCACTCTGTTTCATTTTTTTTCATTTTCTGCAGATCCTTCCATCAGGGAATAATGGCTGTTTCATGGGATGAATTTTGAGTGTCAACTGCATGCCCAGGTGAAACGTAAGATGTGAATTTATCTTGATCCTTATGGAACGGTTACGTTAATTGCAGCATGTCTGGATGTGGACATTCTGGTGTGTCGACCATTTTGTAACAATTGTCAATTACCTCTTGGTCATTGGTTCTTTTGGGATGGGGTTTATTGTGGTCATGTTGCCAGATTCTGTCACATGTGAATCCTTACTACACTGCTTTTCAACACCCCGCAATAGGGACATGTTTATGCGTATCATGCACATTTTCGGACATATGTGCAGCAATAAGCCACTGTGCTTCTTGTATTTTGTGACCATGTTACTTTTGAAGGCCATGCATGTCTTGCAGCTCAGACATGATGGTTGATGAGTTTCAGAGATGTATCGCTGCTTACACATTTGGCAGGTATATTAGTCATATGGGATGTTTTTGGTGCCAAAGGGGTGATTTAATTCAATAGTTGACATGATATGATATGATATGGCATTTGTAATGCGCCTATACACAAGTGTTTCGAGGCGAGACGAGGCAAGGAAGGGGGGACAGTGGGAGGAGAGAAAACAATCTTACTAGCCAAGTGACATTGAGATTGCGCAAGTGCACTGGAGGTGGGAGGGGAAAAGTGCCAGGGGAAGGGGCAGTGCTGTACATGGGATCAAAACAACAATAACAAGAAGTGCAGCCAGCAGGTGGCAGGTGCAAGGGTAAGTGCAGACAGCAGGTGTCCAAAAGTGCAGGTAGGGGGACTGTGGGGTTAGAGATACAGACCTAAGTACAAGGGTTGCTGGGAGGCAGTGCAGGTGTGCAACTGAGTGGGCAGGGTGGCAGTGGTGTCCTTCTTCTGCTATGTGTTTCTTTTGGAAACACAAAATGGAATGTCTTTTTAGTTCTAAGGGATGCACACAAATTTGCACTTCCAACAGCACTTTCTGAGGTGGTTTTGTGGGCACAATGGATTGGCCCTTTGTCATCATTGAATGGCACCTGGGATTTGGCAGTATTGTGTGCACTCCACAGGGGAAGGATTTTAGGTGAAAACAAATTGCACAAGATGGGGACGTGCAGCCTCTCCACATGCCTTCGCCCAGCAACCAGTGGGTGTGGAGGTGTGCTACCACCATGTCCGCCGGGACACCACACCATGTCGTAACCTTGTGCAGGACACATTCTGCCACAATGATCCTGCAGTCTACTGGTGGTGCATATAGCAACACACCACCAGAGTGGTCAAGGGAGCAGAAACATGACTTGAGCACTCGGAATGTGCTCTCCACTATGCCCCGAGTCGCAATATGGGCAGTGTTGTATCTTACCTCAGCAGGTGTGTTGAGGTTGCGTATGGGTGTTATCATGTATGTGCTCAGAGGGTAGGCACTGTGCCCTGTAGATGTGAGATTTGTTGCCTGTGCCATTTGTTGACAGTGTCTATGGGTCTGTGTGCAACATGCATGCATGTGTATGGCCATTCATACTCACCAATGAACCATGTGTGCCACACTTCCCAGATTGCAGGGGTCGGTGTAGCGGGGACATCCTGAAGATGTAACTATCATGTGTGCTACCAGGATAGTTGGCATACACTTCAGTAATGAGACCCTTGGCATCACACACAGCCTGAACATTGATGGAGTGCCAATGTTTCTGGTTGCGGTAGATGTGCCCTGTTGATCTAGGCGGACATAGAGCAACATGGGTGCAATCAATAGCACCTAGCACTTTTGGAAGGTGTGCCACCCCATAAAACTCCTGGACCACTGTGTGCCTTCCTGCCGGTGTTCTTGGCATATAGATATGCAGGCAGACAGAAGGATGTGCAGTTGTGATTGCCAACACCTGGTGTGAGAAGCAAGACTGTGTGGCCTGGGAGATACCAACTATGGCGGTGGTCCACTGGAATGACCCAATGGCCAAAAATGCAGAACAGTGAGTAACTTTTGCAAGGGCCTCAGTGCTTGGGAGTACATGGTGGGTGATGTGGGGTCATCTTCCCACTCCTTGAGCAGGTCTAGGATGAAATGGGGGGAACCTTTACCTGCCATAGACCTTGTCATCAGGCATCCCAAAAAGACTGGTATATGGGTGATATATCTGTGTCCTGGCCATCCTCCTCCTCTTGCGGTGTCCCTGGATGATTGCTGCAAAAAATGGTGCATTCATCGTGATTGTATCTGTGTGTTTGGTATTCGCACATGTTTTTATGCATTTGTTATAGTGCGCGTTGACGTTTACGCCTGCTATTGCATAGCGCAGGTGTTTTGGGATTTGTGTGTGCTTTTTCTCGACCCGGCATTCCCTGTTCATTTCCACAAATACGTTTTTCTGTGCGTTTATGGGTGGTGTGACTGTTTGACGGTGGAACACCCACATTTTTCTTGTTCTTCCTCATTCCGCATGTTGCACCCCCTTTGTAGGTTGCTGCGTACGCCGGGCACACCCTCTTCTTGGAGTCTCGCACAAGGCGTTCATCGAGTCGCAGTGACGTGCTGGACTGGCACAGATTCCTCGCAAGTCCCAGGTAAGCCCCATGCATTGTTTTCCATGAATCGACGAACAGCGATTTGGCATGCAAAGTCCCTATTTACCCTGCAACTAATTCCATGAATCGGGGCCACAAAGTTTGGAAGCTTTAGATTGTTCCCATCATGTATGAGCCATAACGGTGAAACTGTACAGTGTCAGACAACACGCGAGCCAGATAAAGGGAAGAAAATGGATACCACACAAAAAGTCTACCGCAAATGTCAGACGTTACAATCATTGTTTTAACATACCTATCACAAACACACCCATTCACTAACACACGTGCACACCCTGTGCGCAAACTTAAGTCACACACGGTGCTGCCATGCACGCTGACAACACACGCGCGCCCACACAGTGCACCAACTACCACACAAACACCACACGCACACTATACAACTCTTACACACGCGCGAAGGCAGATGCACAAATGCATACAGTCACATGTTAAAGAAAGAGCCCGCAAAGGAGCCAAGGAAGCAGTTTGGAAATGAAATCCTTTGATGGCTACAAAGTATGCACAGGAGAAAAAGTGTAATCTGTCTTTGTGGCATTCTCGAAACCCCCTCCCACCCCTGACCCATAAAACAATGTTTGGCCGCTTTCATAAGGTCTGTGATCCCTCATATACAAAAGGCAGTGCGATCAATAGCCAGGCCGATCGACAGCGAAGAGCGCCTCTGCTCGTGCGCATCGGGCTGCGAGGCTCTGCGCGCCTCGGAGAGAAGAGGGCTGCTTGAATAATTGAGAAAACAAAGTTAAGAGCAAGCAAACTCTCTTGCTGTCAAAAGGGCTTCGGCGCTTCTCCCGTTCCCCCATTCCCTGAAGCAGTTGATGTGGTAATTAAGAATTTGGTGAGAGCCCGGTCAGGTCACCTCGCTTCTCTGATCAGAGATGCTTTCAAGTGTCCTTCTGCGTCGCCAAAGATGACAACAGCGGATCGATAAGTGCTTGAAATGAAAGGGGAGGCGAGGCGAGCCCCCGAGGCGAGAGCTTTCACGCCGGCAGCCGGGCTCTGCTGCGGGGCTGAGCTCCGGGCGTGCATCTGTGCAGGGCACGGCGCCCCAGAGGTGCCTGCCGGCTGGAAAGCGCGCCCGGCTCTCGGGGGAGAGGTAAGTGTGCCGAGCCGGGGTGCAGTGCCTGCAGAAGCAGCACGGTGGTGGTGCGGGATGGCAGGTCGAGTTTAGGGGTCGACTTCTGCTCGGTGGGGGGAGGGCTCAACAATCGTCGCCTCGGTCGCCCTATAGTCATACAGCGCAACGACTAGTGCTGATATAGGGGTCCTATGATACCCCCCCCCAAAAAAAAAAACACTGGAGCTATACCCCACCACCCAGAGAGTAGAGAATGCACCTCCCTATACAGACGAACATAAGCTGTACTCGGCCCTTTGAATAAAAATCTTTTTGCACACCTCGGAGATGAAAGGCTGGGTCAGACCTGCCTAGATTCGAACTTTTGATCGGCCGATTATTCGCAGACTTCCCCTGCAGAAACCTTTACCTAAGCAGCGGCCATGAATGCACGGCAGGTGCAGAAACAGTGCTGCTGCTTCTAATAAAAGGGCTGATGGGCCTGGCATGGGCGCAGAGGCGTGTGAGTCTCGCGCAGACCATGTCCGCATTGGCCCTGCCCTGACCGACCCAGCAATCCGCCCACGTGAGACGAACTCCGCCGCTGAACTCCGCCTGTAAGGCCGCGTGTTCCGAAAGTCACGCCAGGCGTCGCTGCAAGTGGCAGGCGGGCGCCTTGGCGTGACCCCGAGGTTTAGTAGCTCTCGCCGCCTGTGCGCGCGCTTTACTTACGCGCCAGTAGCGATTGGTGGGGAGTGTGTGGAAGCGCTGCTCTCCCTGTCTCTGCAGGGGGCCTGCTGTGGTGCCGCAAACCAGTAGGGGGAGCCCCCACCCACTACCCCTTAGTCTCCCTCTGTTTTTCACCGGGCATCGGAGTTGCTTTACCGGCCAGGAGGGCGTGACTGGTGGGGTGGGGGGGTATAGCATCGCCCCGTGACTCTACGAGCGCGCCGGGTCATTCATTGATCTCCGCTCAATGACAATTTGTTTCTGGTTGTTTAACCAATTAGCTTTGCGTTGTTCGGTGAGAGGGCTGGTTAAAAAGAGATTTGTGTGGTGGTGGCGGGGAGGGGGTGCAGCCAGGCTGTGAGGGTAATAATTGTATCTTCCAAAAGAGCCTCCTTGTCAACAGATTTCGGGCCTGTGGGAGAAGGCGTGGTGTAAACAGCTGCGCATGGTTAGTGCCTGAGGGTGTCTCAGAGGGCGACTGGAAGGGAACCGGAAGTGGTCCGGCTTGCCCAATGACTTCCAGTGTCCAGGCGCTCCGGTTATTTTGGGGAAACGTATTTTCCTATGGGTGGCAATCGCCTTCACCACAGGCGTGTTCACAAAGCGGCTCCTGTCCCTACATGCAGAGTAGTGCCATATTACTCAGTAATGCCCAGGCTGGCACAGTGCTCCCTTGTGGAAATTCCAGGTACCCTCAGAGCCGGTGTGTAATGTCCGCATGTGTTTTGCTGGTGCTGTTACCTTTAGTAGTTGGTTTCCATCGGTGTACACGATTGGCCAGTCCCTTGGTTTGTTCAGTGAGGTCGTTGTGTAGCCGAACTCCATAACCCCCCGGAGAGAGTGTCCAACGAGCCGCCTAACATGTTTATTTGTTTAATTATTATTTTACCAAAGAGAGGACAGACGGAATAACGTCACATTACTCTTAACCTTGGAAAAATCTGACATGGAGTTCCGTTCACCCAGGTCACATGTTTAAAGCACTCATGGGCGCATTACGCCTTTAAGCTCTAGATTGAGAATTGGACAGAAAAGTAGCCCGGTTGGCTAACGTGCCAACATGCGACCAGATTCACTTGGGGACACCCAGGATACATACCGCTAAGTGGGGCGGTAACAACGCCTGTTACCCGCGCCTTCTGAGGGCCTCCCCTCCTCTGATAGTTGCGCACTATAACGGTGAACTACAGTGCCGGCTGCTCCCCCCCCGCCCCCGCCCCCTCCGCGTGTAGCTTTCATCCATCATACCCTCCCCAAGCGGCCCTCGAAGCATCACCCCCTGACCGTAGTGCAACAGCAATGGAAGACGGCACCGCTTAACTTTTCATTGACAAATTTTAAGAAAACAAAAACTACGCGTTCAGTCCATATAGGTAACCGTCAACCGGATTACAGACCTAAGAACGAATTGCATTAAAAGTGTAAAACAGGTGCCCTGTGTTTGGCAGCCGGTGCTTTCATTTTCAGGCGTCAGCCTGCCGCAGAATTTGCCAATCCGGGGGTATTACCTACACACGGTGACTCTCACAGTTGGGTGCGGTGCGGCAGGAAGTGCGAGGTGCTTTATGTTACCCCTGTTTAAGGCTACTGCTCAGTTTATAGCGCCCAATAGTGTGGGCCCCGGACTTGGCGTGTTTAGTGCTACTCCATGGTCACATAGGTGAAATCTGCCGCCTTGCACCCCACCCTGACCCCAGGTCACATCGTAGTATCTCGGGGTCGGTTTAGTAGTTATGGTACGATAGGTTGACGCCGATGAACAGCGCCTGCCGTTTCTCCTTATCTTATAAGTATACTTCTTGTATTTTTTTTGTATTAATAAAATATTTTTATTACTGGCGGCTTTAAGGATATTCACCGCCTGTTAGAATTACTGGGACTGCTTCATAAAGCGTGTTTCAATGGGTGCATCCCATTGGAAAATGTTGTGTGCATCACACCCATTGTTTTGTTTCTGTACCATGTTCATGTATCAAGCGCCCACTAGCTGGAATTCGCTCGCTTCTAAGCGCTGTTATTTTTGGCAGGCCGTTCGTTTCCGGCTCCTGCCCAATGGACTAGTGTGTAATGGGGCTGTTTGGGGTCCCCTGGTGGGATATTTCAACGTCCACAGGCAGCCAGGACTATTGTTGGTTTTTATAAATATTGCATGCATTCGTGTGGAGGGCATTAATCCCTCTTGCATTCAGGCTGCTCCCCACCCCCCACTCCGCAGCAGGCCTGCCTAGCGCCGTATTCCCCGGCGGCCCGGGCATTAATTAGTTGTGCGATGGGAGTATGACTCCAAATGCAAGAAGCGGATTAGGAGCGCGCGGGACGTGGGTCCAGCTCCGGCGAACTCTCGAGAAGCTTCGCCTCCTTCCTCCAGGAGGCTTGCGCCGCCGTCGCCAGCTGCTCGCTTCAGCTGCACCCGGCGCTGCCCGGCCAAATGCCCCGCAGAGGCCCCTGCCAGGGAGGACGCGGCTTCGCACACGCCACGCAGATTGTTGTCTTTTATTTTATTTGTACATGTGGTGTATTTCGTTTTCATTTCACTCAAAACTGATTGAACATCTCATGGGAGGGGGCGGGGTGACCTGGGCCTGTGTCCATCGGGGTGTCGCGGGGCCGAAACAGCGTCTGTGGCGCTCCATAATCAAAGCGAAATATCGCCAGGACGCAGGGCAGAAACTAATCATTCTTGCTTGGCAAACACCTGGACACATAAATCACTCCTAACGAGAAGCGGGGCATCGGGTAGAGATGGCCCTCTCTTCTGCGCGTGTCCAGTGAGAGGTCTGTCCGGCGCGCCGACCAGATAGCTCCGCAGGTCAAGTACTCGCCAATGGCACCCACCCGGCAAGGCAGGCTCAGCCTTTCATCCTTCCTAGGCACCGCGTAGCAATTGCACGGAACCTTGCGACCACTGCTGATTGCAGTCCTAAGCCTCCTTGCAAACATCAATAACTATGGAATGCTGGGAACAATAATGAAATTAATATTTTTAAAAATAATAATAATAAGCCCTGGTCATTTACTTAGCGAGGGAATCTGGATCAAGGGCGCTGCCATTTACAGATGTTTCTGTTTTCTTTGAAATAGCCTTTCTTAGTGGGCACACTCACGTATGGGTATCATCATAACACATAAAAAAAAAACATAAATACATATATATATATTTGGGTATCATCATAAAAGATGGGTGTATGGGGATCATATATATATATATATACATATATATATATATATATATATATATGTATATATATATATACACACCGATAAATCTCGTTGGCTCGGAGGAAACGAGGTGGTTCTCAGTGGGTGTATGTTCAGGGCCCGCACTGACACCACGGCGAGTGTCCCTTCACTTCGCAGGAATTGGACGCCCCCCCCCCCCCCCCCTCAGGCGCCCGTTCCAGACGCAGGTCGAGTGAGGTGAGGCCTGGGCACCGGGCACCATTTTTAAGCGAACACAGGACTCATCGTAACATGGCAGCCCCTCCCCACATATGCCCCCCGCCCCCACCCACGGGAGATACTCCCTTCGATAGAGGTGAGCCTATTTGATGGAGTTATTCATTTATTTGCTTTAATGCTTGCATTTTTTTCTTAAATACATTATGTATTTTGCTGCTGGCTTTTTTCATATGGAAACTTAAAAGAGCGCGAAGTCAACGTCAGTTCGTGAATTATAACTACACAGGAATACGAATAAGAACAGGAAAAATAAGTGTTTTTATTTTGAGCATACATTTGGAAAGTTGAATATAGAGAACGGTGTTGCGAGGTCTCTTGGTGGGACAGACGTGCGATTGCCGTGCCCGTGACCCCGTGCGTGGTGCCCAAACAGTCGCTGCTTGGCTGATTTTTGCGCTACGATGCCGTGCGCCATTCAGTGACACGCGAGCGTGAAATCATCAAAAAGACTATACAATCGCAACTATTCTAGCACCATTATCACTTCCTCCCCAGCGCTCCTTGCCAATCCTTGCACCATCATCACTTCCTCCCCAGCGCTCCTTGCCAATCCTAGCACCATCATCACTTCCTCCCCAGCGCTCCTTGCCAATCCTAGCACCATTATCACTTCCTCCCCAGCGCTCCTTGCCAATCCTAGCACCATTATCACTTCCACCCCAGCGCTCCTTGCCAATCCTTGCACCATCATCACTTCCTCCCCAGCGCTCCTTGCCAATCCTAGCACCATTATCACTTCCACCCCAGCTCTCCTTGGCAATCCTAGCACCATTATCACTTCCTCCCCAGCGCTCCTTGCCAATCCTTGCACCATCATCACTTCCTCCCCAGCGCTCCTTGCCAATCCTAGCACCATTATCACTTCCACCCCAGCTCTCCTTGGCAATCTTAGCACCATTATCACTTCCTCCCCAGCGCTCCTTGCCAATCCTTGCACCATCATCACTTCCTCCCCAGCGCTCCTTGCCAATCCTAGCACCATTATCACTTCCACCCCAGCTCTCCTTGCCAATCCTAGCACCATTATCACTTCCTCCCCAGCGCTCCTTGCCAATCCTAGCACCATTATCACTTCCTCCCCAGCGCTCCTTGCCAATCCTAGCACCATTATCACTTCCTCCCCAGCGCTCCTTGCCAATCCTAGCACCATTATCACTTCCTCCCCAGCGCTCCTTGCCAATCCTAGCACCATCATCACTTCCACCCCAGCTCTCCTTGCCAATCCTAGCACCATTATCACTTCCTCCCCAGCGCTCCTTGCCAATCCTTGCACCATCATCACTTCCTCCCCAGCGCTCCTTGCCAATCCTAGCACCATTATCACTTCCACCCCAGCTCTCCTTGGCAATCCTAGCACCATTATCACTTCCTCCCCAGCGCTCCTTGCCAATCCTTGCACCATCATCACTTCCTCCCCAGCGCTCCTTGCCAATCCTAGCACCATTATCACTTCCACCCCAGCTCTCCTTGGCAATCCTAGCACCATTATCACTTCCTCCCCAGCGCTCCTTGCCAATCCTAGCACCATTATCACTTCCACCCCAGCTCTCCTTGGCAATCCTAGCACCATTATCACTTCCTCCCCAGCGCTCCTTGCCAATTCTAGCACCATTATCACTTCCTCCCCAGCGCTCCTTGCCAATCCTAGCACCATTATCACTTCCACCCCAGCGCTCCTTGCCAATCCTTGCACCATCATCACTTCCTCCCCAGCGCTCCTTGCCAATCCTAGCACCATTATCACTTCCTCCCCAGCGCTCCTTGCCAATCCTAGCACCATCATCACTTCCTCCCCAGCGCTCCTTGTCAATCCTAGCACCATTATCACTTCCTACCCAGCGCTCCTTGCCAATCCTAGCACCATTATCACTTCCACCCTAGCGCTCCTTGGCAATCCTAGCACCATTATCACTTCCTCCCCAGCGCTCCTTGCCAATCCTAGCACCATTATCACTTCCTCCCCAGCGCTCCTTGCCAATCCTAGCACCATTATCACTTCCTCTCCAGCGCTCCTTGCCAATCCTAGCACCATTATCACTTCCACCCCAGCTCTCCTTGGCAATCCTAGCACCATTATCACTTCCTCCCCAGCGCTCCTTGCCAATCCTAGCACCATTATCACTTCCTCCCCAGCGCTCCTTGCCAATCCTAGTACCATTATCACTTCCTCTCCAGCGCTCCTTGCCAATCCTAGCACCATTATCACTTCCACCCCTCTCTCCTTGCCAAGTCTTGCGTTGTTATCACTTCTGCCACAGTTCTCCTTACCAAGACTTACACCATCATCACTACCACAGCATCTATCGTCATCGTCACTTCCTTCTAGCTCTCCTTACCAATCCTTCCATCATCATCATCATCTCCGCCCCAGCCCTCCCTGCCAAGCATTTCACCATGTTCTCTTCCACCAGAGCTATCCGTGCCAAGCCTTGCACCATTATCACTCCCACCACAGCTCGCCTAGCAAACCATGCACTAGAATCACTTCCACTGCAGTTATTCTTGCCAAGACACCACAGCTCCCTTTGAAGAGCCTCATACCATCATCACTTCCACCCCAGCACTCCTTGGCCAGACTTGCACCATAACCACTTCCAACCCAACGCTCCTTGCCAAGCATTGTATCAGCACCACTTACACCACCAGCCCTGAGGAACTTGGAGGTGGGGGGAGAGATAGCGCGCGAGAAGGAGAGTGGGAACGAGAGCACACATACCTAGGATGTGGAGAGTTCAAGCTTCAGTGGAGACCCACGTGTGGGCTTGAGGAACACTGCCCTGTGCCCGGACGGCTCACAACGTTGCCCTTCCCATGTCTCCCCTCTTGCCCCTTTCTTTTCTTCCCCCATTTCTCTCTCTAGGTTCCTCTTTGCTCTTTCATAACAATGAACCTCCCAGACCCAGCCTCGCGCGTTGCCACTATATATCTTTTACAAGCAATGTATGACTAGACATATACGTCTTTCTTTCTTTCTTTCTTTCTTTCTTTCTTTCTTTCTTTCTTTCTTTCTTTCTTTCTTTCTTTCTTTCTTTCTTTCTTTCTTTCTTTCTTTCTTTCCCTCCTCTTCAGTCAACCTTACCCCCTCAGCTCTCCACACACAACGTGCATATAAAATGCATGTACTATGCGTGAATGTATTCGTTCTTGATAGTGTTTCATTTACCCACTGCGTGGGATATCGCCTTCTGCAGCATCCATCTATCCACACATCTGTCTGTCACTTGGCACTTCTCCACTCGTCTGTGCCCCTCTCTCTGTGCATCCGTCTGCCACTGTGCTCTACTCCTGTACCTGTCCAACGCTCTGCCATCTGGCTGCCTACCCTTTCGGCCTGCCCGGCCACCTTTCTGTCTGCCTCCCCCTGCCTGCCTCTGCCCGTCCTGCAGCTCGCCCCCACCCTCCCTTCCTCGGCGGTGCAGAGCGAGTTCGGTGGAATCTCGGCCCGTGACGTCACGTGGCTCCCAGCGCAGAAAGAGAGAGCGACGGAGCGAGAGACCCAGAGTGCAGGAAGGGGACCGGCCGCCGGCGGGGGAAAGAGCTATCCCAGAGACCACGCGTCCAGCTAGACCCGGCTGCAGAGGGGCACTCGGCCGCCCGAGGAATCGCTGCTTTGACCGCAGCCTGCTGTGGGAAACCGGAGGACTGCCCCCACTCGCCGAGGAGCAGGCTGCACCGCAGAGCGCTTGGGCCACAGCCGGTAAGTAGCAGGCCCAGCCTCCCCACCAATCGCCCTCCTCCTCCCCTGAGATGGGAGATTAAGTGGCCGCCGGGATTCGTTCCACCGTGGGCTCAACCGCGGGGAGGTGTGTGGCTTTACTCCTCCTTTTCTCAACTCTGCCCTTTCACCGAGAAAGCTCAATCAGCACCGGGCAGCTGCAACCCCTGTATGCCTCCATGCAGCTGTGCCCCCCCCCCCCACGCAGCCTCCTGCGAGCCGTCCGCGGAACTTGTGCGGTCCGTGCGTGCCCCCAGAGCAGTCCCTTCGCATGCACTATTTACGCACATGCAGTGGGCTCCCACGGCTGCAGCATGCGTGCAGCCTGTCCGCCCACGTGCACCGCCGCGTGTGAACCACGTGCAATGGGAGCAGGACCATCTGTGGAGCCCATGCGCATCTTCCGCGCAGTTCCGGGGCCCCCAGTAGCCTACGCGCTGCCCACCAGCCACGGGGAGCACTGTGTGGCCCTGGGGGGCCTCCTTTCGCCCATAACCCCCTGGCACAATTTCAAACACAGAGTTTCCTGTCTGAGGAAGCGACGGCACCCCAGGCCACGAAAATCTGAGAATTGCTTTTAATGATGACGCAAGGCACCCACACATGGCACTATGGTCGGCCGTACCCCCTCCCCCAAGCACCCCTTGCGCCAATGCCCCTGCTTAGCGCGGATTACGCCGCGCGCGCATTATGTGCTTAGGCGCCTCAGCCGCTTCTAAATTGCTGCTAAATTAGCCAGGTGTTTATTTACTTTTCTGATGCCACGTTCGCCGCCCAGATAATGCTACGCTGGGGGGAGGGGGGGGCGCTGCGAAACAAGCACTGGTGCCCCTGACACGCCATCCCGCCAGGGGCTGGTGCGGGGCACGGCGAGCGTGCCTTGTGTTGCTGGGAACTCTGCAATTGAAGCCTCTTTGACATGTGAAGGGTCGACAGCAGCTGGAATACGAACATTGATATGAACGCCTCTCCCCGCCCGAAGGATTTCCTCACGCTTCACACTCATAAAGGCGGGTCTTCCCTGCCACAACGGCACTAGGCACGCTAACACATACACCAACCACAGCGTCGATTTATAATGTTTACATCTGTTATTGCCCTCTGTTCAGGTCAACATTCATTTCCAAATGCATGCTGCGAACTGATGGCAAGGAAGAGGCAAAGAGGCCGAACTCCAGCCGAATAGAAGTGGTTGCTGCAGGCCTCGTGCACAAGATACCATGACGCTTGGCACCCACGCAGCAAGGACACCCCTAATCACCGTTCACGCGTTCTGCCTTTGCCCCAAATATCGCCCGATAGGTATAATGCAGCAAGGATCAGTAACCCTGTCAGGTTTTTATGAAGCGCCTTGTAACGCTTCCTGTAGCTATCAAAGCCCAGTTTAATCGACCTCGCAAAAACAAAGGGCTGGGTCGGTTCTGACGGGTTTCGCTTTTTTGGGGAGTGAAGGCTGTCGGGGTCACGTCTTTGACGATTGCTTAACTCGTGGGCGCGCCCCCAGAATTTCCAGTCCCACAGTTTGTGGGAATATAATGTGCATATAGACAGGCGGCCCTGTAAAATTGTGTATCAAAGGCCCGGAAGCAACGGGTCGGGTAGGTTAGGAATATCGGAAGAGGACAAGGGGGATTATCGATTCAGCGCGTGTGCCCCCTGTGGAGCCAGGCCCATTGTTAATTAAACAAGGACAATTATTGTCTGACTGGTGGCCACGCGCGCGCGATCCATTATTAATTGAAACGATTCACATGAAATGATTGCTTTTAAACGGTGGGCTTCGCGCGCCCTGCATGCGAAATGCGCAACCTTCGCGCCGGCTACAGCTCGGGCACACACTTCACCGCAGAGATGGGCGAGGGCGGCACAGACTCGTCGCCACTGTAGATTGCACACAATGGTGTTCTGGTGGTTGTGGTACGCGAATGTTTCCACAACCACGTGGTTCTGTCAGCGTGCCACAGGGACCTGTTTTTTTTTTGCTTAAATAATGTGTTTATCTGAGCTGTAAAATAAATCTTATTACAGCCAATGCACCGCTGCTTGAGCCCTGCTCACACCCAGAGGAGATGGGCCGGCGCCCGGGGCCCTGCCAGGAAGTGTCCTTTGACATGGGCACATTTGCCATGGATCCACCAACACACCAAGTGGGGCAGAAGTGCGCAAGATAGAAACGTCTCTGCAGCCTGCGCTGCTCTGTGCTGTGGGATAGGCGTGCAGGATCCAATGTGGGCTTGTCGCGAATATTTTTAACAAGCCACCATTTTCTCAAAGGGCAAACTCGACACATTTTAAAAGAAAACAACAGCAAAAAATGCAAATTGTACGGTTTGAGTGAAACACGTAGGACTGGTAGTCGCCAGCCCTCTCCTCGCGAGCGGGTGGACTTTGCAGGCAGGAGGCATTTCTGACACCAGCTCAGATCCAGGAGGGGGGTGGGGGGAGGGAGAGGAGATTACTGGCGCGATGACATGCAAATTCCCCCGGAAATTATCATAAGTAAACAGTTGAAGCCCGGGCTAATAAAATGCCATCTGTGTTACTTCATATCGAGTTAGTCGAGGGCTGTGATAATGAATTTTGTAATATCTCACGAACAGACATCTCAATCAGCGGCTAATCCCGCGATTGTGCTGCGGCTCACTCAAACCTGCAGCCCGGCCGCCCCCTCGGGCAGGGGCGGGGGAGAGCGGGGGGAGGGGGGGGATCAGGGCGCTGGCCACAGCCAGACCCCACCGGCACGGAAGCGCCCCCGCCCGCAGCCACTACGGTGGGCCTGCCTGCCTGCGACCAGACGCAGAAGAGGGGGTACAAGTCCCACACCTCTCAAAGCCTTCACCACTCTGTCACCCATCCACATGCCAATCGCGCTATCGACTAATATTCAAGCTACGGCCGGCTTCCAGTTATTCGCCTTCCTTTGGATACATCTATCTAGAATTGCGCGTATCTGCCTATCTATCCATCCATCCATCCATCCATCTATCTATCTGTCTATCTATCTAATCTATCCATTTGAAAATACATAATTACAATGTTTTGATATCCTATCAACTCCCTGTGGAATCAGCTTTGTATAATTACAGTCATGTCACATCTACCCGTCTATATACCTACCTATCAATCCATCTGTTTATCTGTCTACTTCTAATCCATCTATCTGAAAATGCATAATTGCATTCATTTGCTTTTCTATCAATGTGCAGGCAGGTGGGCATATATATATATATATATATCATCTATCTGGAAATGCATAATCATATTTATTTGCTATTTGAACCATCTACCTTTGGGAACATCTCTCCATAGGTGCATGCATTCCATTTATTTTTTTCTATCCATGTTTCTGTATATATCCACAACCTAAGGCGTGCATAATTCGGGACTCTCTGGCCATGATTTATTTACAGAAGCCTTGTTCAATGGGAGAAACCCATTGAAAAGGGCTTTGTACATCAGACCCCGTGTATCTAACAAGCTACCGATAAATGTGTTCTTCGATTTCATTGTTTCTGTCAAATATAATCTTGTCTGTTTGTGAACGGACCATTGAAATCGCATGTCTGCCTGGCATTGTCCATTTTACACCCCATAACATAAAAGGCAAACTCTCTGTCATGGCTCCTATGACATTGCTAGGCGCGCTGGGGGCTGATTCTCAAAAGAACGACGGTATGCACAGCCCCACTTCATTTGGGTAATTTAAGCACGCACCTGATTCACAAAAGGAAACAGAAGAGCAACCAGCCGTCATTTCCACGGGTGGGGGGTGGATATGAGCACTATTTCACAAAGATGTCGTGGAATGTGAGCATTGTACTCAGGTGTAAATGGAACCTGTCCAGTGTTTGTGAAGTGTCTATAACGTTGCGTTCCTTTTTGTAGAGCAACCCTCTGCGCTGGAGCCGCTCCCCGGTCCCTAGTGTGCGAGTCATGCCGCAGTTGGGTCAGAGCGGTGCGTGTTTGTGTCACGCACCTCTCCCCTGCCCCACAGGACACTTGGTGCATAATGATCCGCAGACCAAACAGCACACTTACACAGCAAGTGGGGAATATGTTCATTCAAGGAGATGTCGCTCGGAAAGAAATCTGATTAAGTGAGCTTAGTTCTGGGTGGCATTTGGCGTTTTCTAATTATATCAAGATTGCTGAGCAGGTAATTGCATAGGCAGTGGCTGAAGCGGCTCGCGGTGTCTAATTACGTGGCACCGAATGGTGAGAATGAGGCACTGTACAGGGCTGCTCGAGGCGCTCCATACGTCATCAGCACCACGCGAAAACACAACAGGGCAATACATGGGTGTTTCATCACTCACAACGAGGACCGGCTCAATGGGGCGGGGGAGGGGGAGAGGGGGGTTCCTTGGAGAGTATGAAAGAAATACGACGATAGCGATAGTGTGTTTGGGAGTGGAATGAGATCCAAATTAAATTATTTTTTAAAACACTGTTTGGATTCGGTAACTTATTGGTTCCATGGGTCGTCCCATCTTTGGTTGGGGTTGGAACAAAAACTGGGGCATTCAAAAGAGGGTACCGTAGTATGAAACCAGTGTGGCATTTAGTGTAGGTGTTAAATATGTCAGGACACACACACACACCAAACACGCTTCTGGAAATTGAGGGCAACGAATGGCTCAATGTAAGGCCCTCGGCCAAATGTGTATTTATTTGCCTGAATGTGTACGAAGTGTGACTATTATAGAACCATGTAAACACAACGGGCTTAAGCGTGTGTCGTCTCTTCCAGGTGAAGGACGAAAGCGGGAGAATGGACCCTAACTGCCGGAAACTGGTCTCCTCTTGTGTCCAGCTGGGTAAGTCTGGGAGACGAGGCTCTGGTGGACGGACACCCTGAACAAGAGAAGGGTTTCTGGGGGCGCACCCGGCTCGCCATAACCCCCCACCCCCCAAACTCTCGCCATTTATTTTCTAATGCTGTGCGGCCCTCCACACCGACGCTGCCTGCACTGGGCTGAGTGATGCAAGGGTCGGTCGGGGGTGCTATGGAAGAAGGGTCAGCGGGTTGGGGTACCCAGGGCATGATTTTGGTGGTTGCTACTGACGACCCACAGTGGCCTGGCTCCGTGCACAGCACACCGGCCAGGGCTCGGGTCCCCTCTACCAGGGGACGGCGGGAGAAGGACTTCCCCTGCCGGGGTGCGGGAGGGAAGTGGGGCTCCAGCCTCTATCTGACCACTGCCCTTTCTCTCTCTCTCTCTCTCTTCCCGTCTTTAGGGGTGCAGCCCCCCTCCGTGGAGTGTCTCTTTCCCAAGGACTCGGAGCTGAAGAAGGCGCCGGGGTTCAGCCCCGTGGAGTCGCACGAGGCGGGCCGCAAGGAGGCGGCGGGGGCAAAGGCGCTGTTCGGCAGAGCGTCCCCGGCCCACGCGCACCAAGGCAGCGGTAAGCGGCGCGCGCTCAGGCCGCCGGGGTCACGGGGTGTGGAGGGGGCGGGGCTGCGCGCAGCGCGAGGTCAGGGCCGCTGGGCCCGCCTGCAGCTTCCAGCCGCGGTCCTCCGGCGCCCCCTGCTGGCCGGTCGGGGCAGAGCCGAGCTACTGGTGTCCGGCGGGAATACTGCTGACACTCGCATCCGCCGTGGTTTGTGCGAGTGGCTTTTCATTGTCGGTCTTCAGTTGTAAACCCGAAGGACGGGGCTTTGTTATTAAGTGGATGTGCCTGCCTGCCGCCAGGGTCGGACTGGCGCATGCAGATTGTCTTGGGAATCCATGAAAAAGTGGCCCACAGTTGCAAAAGGCAATTAATTCCCTTTGTGACAGACTGAGTAGTAGCCAAGGGGGAGGATTTTGAGTGGGTTTTGATAACATGTGATACTAATTGTGCATTTAAAAGACTATACATTGAGTAACACTGATCGAAACTACTAGTTGCATGGGGAAGTCATTTACCAAATTGGCCCACATGGGTCAGAAAAGTGGCCCTCTTGGACCCAAAAAACTAGCCCACACTAGCATTGAGCGGTTTTGGTTCTGGCACTGCCCTATTGCCATATAGGCCAGTCCGAGCTTGTCTGTCGTGTTGTGCGAGGGTGTGTATGTGCTTGTGTCTGTCAGTGGTTGTGACTGCGTGGTCGTCTTCCGTGTTGTTCGTTTAACCCGCCCTCAGTAGCACAACGTATACTGTTCTTTCTTGTCTGTCCTTCTCGCTGTGGTGTTACACGCTTTTCTCCTTGTCGTTTTTGTCTGTGGTAGGCCTGCGTGTTTATAGCTGGCTGCATACATGTTTGCGTATTTGCCTACAGCTGCATGTTGCTGCAGTTTTCAGGAATGTGCGTGTGTTTTGTTTGTGTATTTTTTCTCGTACTGCCCTCCCAGGTTTACTTGTGTGCAATGTGTCCACTGCCGACACAGGGACTGGCGGATAAATCACGCCCAGCGCATGTGAAGAAATACCTCGCCGTGTATTTTGGCGGGACACGTCGCAGTGGCAAACAGACGCCAGCGGGGATGTTTAATATTCCAAAGCGTCCTCGTTACTCTGTTAAAATATGGCACCTACCGACCCTTGAACCATAGCATGTAGCCGGTGCATGTTTCTTCCAAGGAGAGCTAGTGGAAGGGGGGTGGGTAGGGGGGCGAACATTCTTGCGGGAATAAAAAAAAATACATTATCCGTACATGTTCTATAATCTTGTAATCTTCGAGGAATTGAAAGGCACGAGACTCACTTAAACAAAAATTAAAGACTACCTCAATACTTGTATTATAATATGACCCACTTCACACGTGGTCGTTATTTTTTAAAAAAAAACAACGACAACAACGAGTATTAAAACAACATATTGTGTTAGCAGTGTTTTGGTTCAAATTGTAACCTTTTCACATTGAATCAACATTTTTAAAAAAGCATTATAAAATTCCTAGAAACATTTAATTTCCCTCAAATTATTTAAAAAGTGAAGAGAACAACACAAACATAATAAAATAAAAATTGATGAAAATAAAAAAGCCATATATCATTGAGTCGCACTTGCGTTGGGGATCATTCCAATATACTCCCCGACGCCCTGCCTTTGAAGCGATATTTCCAGGCAAAACTCATTTAGCAAAGGCATTCCTAGCCACTCAATGACACCAAATCGACCCTGGCCACAGCACACATCCACACCCTTTAAGCAGCCACGATCAGCAACATATTGCTGGCCTAGAACGCGAAACGGAGCCCTTCCTAACACCCCTTCAGTGCTTTGTCGCGAGGTTTTGTAAATGCGCGTGTATAATGGCAGTGAGACATTTTCGAACTTATTGTATGAACCAGATGAACCAGACCCAGTGTCTCAATAGTTTGTAATTTGGTGTTAATAATAACACCATCGATGGAGACACACACATTCAATCCAGCAAAGGTTTACCACCCTGCTCTAAAAGGTGGCTAGCACAGAAGCCCTTTGTGGGGTTTTTTTTGTTTTTTTTTGTGTGTGCAAACTATGTCAACGTTGAAAGCTCCACACTTTTAATGGACTCTCGCGACGGGGGTAAATGGGGCGAGGGGCTGCTGGTTGGGATGTCGGGTGAGTGCGCTTGGAGGGTTGTAAACAGCAGAGAAAGGTTTTTTTAAAACTTTTTTATCATATCTGTTTCAGGGGACAGGAGGCCCCCAGCTAAGGTTATTGCGATGTTGCTAGGAGAAGCAGGTCCCGTCCTCCCGCGAGAGTTCTGATGAAGTGGCCGGATCTTGCGGCGTTGGTTTATTGGGCAATGCACTGGCGGGAGTGTAGCCGCCCAGAAGCCTCGGCCCGCCAGACAATGCACGGTTTCCTTTATTTATCCTTTCGTTTTATCAAAAGTCCCGTTTCAAAAACTTTCCTCGACAGTCATGTGTAACATCCGCAAAAACGCACAGCATATACATCAATAAATACATAAATGGAACACAAGAAACATGGCAACACAAACAGCAAGGCCATGGCCTGCCATGGATTTGCAAACAGGACGGTGACCATTGCAATGCAGGCGCATTCAGATGGGTGGCGGCTCCCAGACTGAGTTTAACACCAGGGGAGGAATATCCGTGACAGATAAACACGTAAACTGGTCGTTCGCCGACTTAAGTGTGTCGGGCACTCCTGCGGCGTCTGGGATTTCCAAACAAGTGGAAAGTCTGCCTTTTAGTGCGCCTTAAATCATATCTCGCTATACTGCGGGTAATCCCTTAATCTGCTCTATCCCCTTGCACGTGGGGAATAAGGGGCGGCCGCGGCTCCACACCACCGTCGTGCGGACACTCCAGGGGGGGGCACAGGGAGCTGTATAAAGACGGCGCCGCGTGTGTCCCAGGGGACAGGATGGGTACCTGGACTCGGGGCGGGCTTAGGAACCGCCTCCTGTGCTTTGCAGAAATGCTGGACTGCGCCGGGGATAATGCGGGGGGGAGGAGAAAAGGAGTGATGAGGGACGTGGGGGGTTGGGGGGCAAAGGGAGAAAGCAGGGCTTTGAGAAAAGGGGTGAGAGAGAGCCGCGGAGAGGGGGTGAGTAAGGGTAACGAGCAGCGAGGAACGTTTGGTGGAGGGGGGCAGGTGGAGAAAAGAGGGTGCAGGGGGAGAAGGAGCTTTGGCAGAACCGGGCGGCAACGAAAGGAGGGAGGGTGGTCAAGAAGGCAAGAAAGGCGGAGAGGAGGGACGCCCGAGGAAGGAAGGGAAAGTTAGGAGGGGTGGGGGCAGACAAAGAGAAAGGTAAGGGTGACACAGAAGAGGGGGAGAGTAGAGAGACTTGGAAAGGGGGACACAGAGAGAGGCGAGAGAGATAGAAAGAGGACGGTGGAGCGAAGTGAGGGTTGGATGCATAGAGAGAGGCGAGAGAGATAGGGGGTGGACGGGAGAGAGACGCGAGGTGTGGAAACGGAAGGGAGAGAAACAGGCACACATAGAAGTAAGGCGCGGGGTGGCGTAGGAAGAAAGAGTGAACGAACGGGAACAAAGAGAGGGGAGAATACGGAGCAGGGGGAAAGAATGGAGAGAGGATGGGGAATGAGCTGTGGAGGGAAAAGGCCAAGAGAGACAGAGCACAGGGAGACAGGGCAGGGCGGGATGAAGCCGGAGCTGGACGAAGCAGTAACAAGAGGATAAGAGAGACAGGAGACGGAGGAGGTAAAAGAGACACCCTTTGGGAGAAGGGCAAGGAAGAGAGAGGCAGAGGGATGGAGAGAGGTGCCAGCGGGGCCATTGAGGGTATGAAAGAGGGGGAAGGAGGCCGATATAGAAAGACACGGAGCGGGACGGCGGCAACGAGGGTGGAAAGTTGGCAAAAGAATAGGGTGACCAGACGTCCCGGTTTTCCCGGGACAGTCCGGGGAAATCACCCTCCGTCCAGGGGTCCAGGTTGTTTTTCCATTTTAGAAACCCAGTCCGGGGTTTGCAGGGTTGGGTGGCTCCGGTAATTAAAATTGCAAATATTTTTTACAACACTATTAGAATTTTGAAGTTGAAGCATTGGCGCCAACCCACATCCTTCAGGCACAAGTCCCAACACTTACTGACTGTGCCACAGAGACTGGCTTGGAAATCAGTGTACAGCAAGCCATGCAATATCAATTATAGCAAACACTTGTTTTGAATTAACATGCTAAGATTCACAGACAAAACTGCACAAACGAGATCACATACAGTTTATAGAAAGGAGAACAGTTGGAAATATAATTGGGTGGTGCTTGTGGGGGAGGGGCAGTAATTGGTGGGCTGTGATGGTTAGTCCCTCTTTTATGTTGTTGGTCGTCCCGGTTTTTCGTTTTGGAAATCGGGTCACCCTACAAAAGAAGGGATATGATGGCATAGAGAACAGGACAAGAGTGGTGGACACTAGGACCCAGTTGTTCTTAAATCAGGGAGTGTGCCCACCAGGCCGGGCTGCCTCTCTTTCTTGTTCACAGGCCACTAGTTATTGCCTGTAACTAATCCACGCCCAGCCGGACCCGCGACCAGGTGGCCTATGCGTCTGTCTGCCCTCCCCATACGTGCCAGTGACTGGCTCGGTATTGCTGGGAGGGACGCAAAGGGGGGACGTTTACTATCGCCCTCCCAATAAGCATTTTCCTCTCAGAAGCTTAAGCAAGAATATTGCCAGGAAACTATAAAAGGTGCACACCTTTTAAACATAAAAATATCTCTTTAAATACTTCCAGAGTACAATCCATCCTAACAAGTGTTTGTGCAACACTCTTGATCAGATGTTGATCAGATGTTGAAGTGGTTTTGTGTCTTTGAATCCCAGCTTTGGCACAGAACCAATACACGAATTGAAGGTTGGACATGGACTTTTCCGGAACAGACATTTTCTGCTGATTCCGGATCCGGGAAATCTGGCCCCAAAGTCTATATTTTAAATAGGGGAGGCCCACGCAAACGCCTGTCTCCAGGAAGCCTCTCAGACATCAGCAAAAACCACAACACACACTTACCGACCTGGCAGTGGCTCGGGAGGCCTGATAGCGCCCCTGCCAGGGGCTCTATGACACCTGCAGGGCCTTGGGGCTGGAAGAGCGCCTCGTGCGTGGTCCCCAGAGCCGCTAGAAGCTCTAAAGCCCCCCGCCCCATTGTTTGTGGGAGAAAAGAGGCGCCGGGTGTGCTCTTCTCCCCCAGTCCGCTCATAATATATGCAGCAGTTGCGAGGCTCCCTCGCGGGAAAACTAAATGTATAACGAAGGCTCCTTCGTGAGCAGGAATATACTAATGGAAGAGTCTGATGGCTGCTTAATCCTATGTAAAAAGCGGTGTCGTCCCGCTAATATTGACTGACTGGATAATTAACGCAGCTTCAGCCAGAGAATGCCTGGCACAGCCCTGGGGTGCGGGGTGGATGTGGGGGTGGGGGGCTGTAGCATAAGCACGGGCTTACTCGTCTAGGAGGGCGTCCAGTGTACTTAACTGCCCTCCATGGGCATTGATGTGCCAAGGAGATAAACAGTGCACATTGAATCGCAGCGCACGTCACACTTGCTCTCTGTAGCATAGAATTCACAATTAAGATAGTGGCATGTAACCATAAAGTTGTGCCGAGTTTGCACGCCACCTCCCCGATCCCACACCATTCAAAACATGACAGTCTAGATAGTGCGCAATGACGCCTGTTCCTTCTTCTCTTTCCATTATCTCCACCCCCGGCCATCTTGCGCTTTCCTTCCTCCACTTGCCATATCCACCGACACAGCGCTCCCATCTCACCCACGGGGGAATTAAGCACTTCCCAAATATTGCATACTGTGACGTAACGTCACGTAATGTGACGTTATAAGATACGACTTAACAAGAATAGTCAGCGTCCCATCACCTCGAGTTTTAGTCACACCCACGTGGATCGAAGGCAAATACAAATGGCGGCTATGGCACGCGCTAGGAACCGTCCCACGTAGAATAGAAGTTTAAATCAACCGCGTGATTGCGTACCACCTGATCCGTCTCCAGTACCAGAAGTGTCCATGTTTTCGCTAGTTAAAAAACCTGTCCTGTTGACATGAGTCCATTTTTCTAACGTTAATAGCGCTGGAGTGGACTTTTATCAGGGCAAGTTCCTAGATTCGTACCGAACCTCTCAATTTTCCCAATGGTTTTTCTGATGAGAAAAATTCCTCAACACAAAATGTTTCCTACGTGCTGTATTACTGCATGGGTAATATCGCATCACCCCAATAGGGTGCCGTGGACTACAAAATCGCAGTTTATGCATCTCTCTAAATCTAGCAGACCCGTCCCGTTTCTGGTAACTGTGTTTGACAGTATTAAGAGAGGTCAAACGACCAAACTCGTTATGACCCAAACCCCGGCTAAAATGCTGGGCTCTGAGTACTCTGTCTTGGTACAAGACCAAGCCGACTCGCGGTGGGTAGTACCCACAGCGAATTCCTACACGCTCTTTAGGGTCCAGCTTTCCTAGGAACTTGCTAGAGGCTTAGAATGCATGGAAGCCTGCAACATGCGTACGCATGGCGACCTGTGCCTAATACTCGTATTGCAGCGCCGGACGTGTCATACGAATTAATTCCATGCCTACTCTTATCACAATCAAGTGGCGACATCAGAGTGGCTGCCGCCACAGCCCACGCCCCCCACCCCACACACTGGCTGAAAGGCAATGCCCAGTATGATTCCAACTGCTAGTAAAACCTCTCATTGCAAAGCCACAGCACGGTCTTCAGGGTCCTTTCTTTTCCATTTTATTTGTCAAGTCATATCCATCAGCTGATACACATGGAGATATTTGTTGGTATATTTATTTAGTGCACCCCGTGGATTTACCATTTTACCATAGGAAAGCAGGAATCTACAAAATGTGCATGGTACTGCTTATTAGGAACCAAACAGCCAGCTTTCAAATGGATTGTGTAGTAAGATGATCACACTATTTCTTTGTAACACGTGAAAAGTTGTGTGTAGGTGTGTTTTTCCAGATCGATGGATTGTACATGTGTCCAACATATCAACAATTGGACTATTTCTTACATTAGACCAGGTCTGATTTACAAAGCGTTTGTCAAAGGGGTTTTCACATTGAAAAAACGCATTTCTAAATAAGGCACCAAGGGCCAGATTACAGAAACTTTGCACCGGTGCAAGGGTAAAGTTGCACGGTGTTAGCACTGGGCCAAACTTTGCCCTATTTTTAAAAACACTAGGACGTGTTAGAAAACTATTGCACTATGACAAATGCACCTTGACATTGTATAAGCACCTGGGAAAAAATTGCCCTAGTGCAAGAAAGATACATTTTGGATGTGTTTTTTTCACCAGGGCAAAGTTTGCCCTAGTGCTAATACCATTCCGTATTAGCACCAGGGCAAACTTTGCCCTGTTGCAATCATGCAGTGAAAATCTATCTTTTTTGCCCAAGAACAATTTTTGCCCCATGCCTACACTATGCCAAATTGCACTTGTCATGGTGCAGTCGTTTCCCAATATGTCCTAGTGTTTTAAAAAATAGGGCAAACTTTGCCCTAGTGCTAATACCGTGCAACTTTGCACTTGCACCGGTGCAAAGCTTCTGTAATCTGTCCCCAAATATCAAAGGAGACAACGGTGTGATTATGTTTTCAAAGAAATAACGCGTCCTGTGGTGTAGATATAAGGATATTGCAAGTCTCCTATGGGTTTTGTGACCTTTTAAAGGAACTCAGATCTATAAGTCAAGGAACTCCTCGGTGACCTCCAATATCCTTACAATGTACAAGAGGGGACACTATATCCCATATATTTCTGTCCAGAGTGTCCTGGAGACGCTATCAGCAACTGCTATCGCTTGAGTGATATATTGGAGTAAGATACCCTTGTATTTTATTTTAAACCTAATTGTGAAATTTACTTTAAAGTCAATGAAGCTTTGCTATTTTTTGTCTACTTATTATTCATAGTTTTTATAAAGTGTACTGTGTGATATATTTCTATTAGTGAATGGGACGATTAAAAAAAAAAAATTGCTAAGACCCTTTTGATTTTTTGAGATTGCATCTTGTGTTACTGCAATTGGAGCCAGCCCACCTACCTTCAGCAGAGCACAGTTTGAGTGCTCCACCTTGCTACCAAATGGTGGACCATGTATTCCTGTAAATCCCTTATTCGAACTGTGACTAATGGCCCGATTCATAGAAAGATTTGTGCACCGCAAAGGCACATTGCGTGAAAAAGGGTACTTTGCGGCACGCAAATCTCATGTCGCCGATTAATGGATCGGTCTTTGCGCAGGTCTGCACTCACTGGTAGGCAAATTGTGAATAGGTATGGCTTGGTTTCAGATGACTTTTGCAGAATGTGTCCCTCTAATGAAAAGAGGAATTATTATAACAGATCAGCTTGTCTTGTACTGGATTGACAACATTGCGTACTCGTCTTCTGGGCAATCTTACTCAAGGTAGATATTCCCCTGAGGTAAACGTGATATGGGAATGGATCTTGCCACGTGAAAATAACTCCATGATGTTTGGAGTGATCCAGTTGTTGAAAGCAGCATTTGCATGGAAACCGAATGGGAATGGAAATATTAGCAGGAATGTGAGGATGTTGATTGAAGATGCTGAGAACAATGAGTGAGACTAACATTGGGCATCTAAAAGGAAAAAGGGATTTGTTGCGACTAGAGAAAGAGGTATGGGTTGGAAGAAAGTACAATGAATTGGATCTCTTTTATTATCTTATGTAGGAATCAAATGTGATGTGAGTTGCTTTTTTTATCATATAAACGTTTGTGATAAACCATACATTTTTTTAAAAAAAGAAATAGGTTATTGAACATGCATATTCCCCATTCTTTGTGCAAAATCAGGATGAACGAGGCATAACGTGGGAGTGTTGAGCGACATGCCACGTAAAAAAAAGAGCAAGCCCAAACCAGTGTAAAAATAACCCAATTCATTGATTACCAACCACAAATTCCCAGAGCGAAAAAAGGCACACGCAAACCTTGTGATCTCACCACTACATGATACGCGACGCAACATACAAAGCACAAAGGCCATGTATAAAAGCACGCACTGCATTACAAAATTGCACTTCCAGGATGAATCCCGCTGTAGTGGCAGCGATTGTACATGTTCATGGAAGTAGGAGGAGGAGGTTGGTGAGGGACAGGATTTTCCATCATTCTACAACGCTTTTTGGGATGCCAGATCACAAGGTGTATTCAAGGTAGTGATTCCCTCCCCATGTCATCCTAGGCATGGTCAGGGAGGAGGAAGACCTTTCATCACCCATCATCTGCTCCCATGCACTCACAACCCTGGAGATGGTGCTGACAGTCCTACGTTTTATGGCTACAGGCTCATTCCAGCCCATTTCTGCCATTGTTAGGGGCATATTGCAGGCCATACAAGCCCGGTGCCTACACCAGATCTTGCACTGCATAATATCACATGTGCATAGACACATTTACATGCCGCAGGTGAGGCAGAGACTGTGCTAGAAGTATAATGCCATAGCACACTTCCCACGGGTACTGGGAGCCATTGATTTTACGCATGTTGCGCTACTCCCCCCTCCCAAGCGACCAAACACCTGTACCGCAACCAGAAGTATTGTCATTAAATGAATCACAGGTCATCTGCGATGCAAAGGTAGTTATCATGCATGTGAATGCAAATTTACCGAAACCACACCTGATATCTTCAGTTACCGATGTTCTCCAGTATACTAGGCCCTTGCATCTGGAACCTTTGGCAACACCTACCTCATGGGTGTGTATCAACTATCACGCTCGTGCAAGCAGTCACATGACACATGGAAAAGCAGCCCATAACAATCAATGGTAGCTATAACCATGTCCACATTTGCAGGGGACAGTGCCTACACACTCTCACCATTCCTGCTCACACCATTCTGGAATCCTGCCACCCCAGCTGAGGTAAGGTATAATGGAGCATCCATAGCCACTAGGGGCATAGTGGAGCACACGTTCAGGGTGCTCAAGTCACCCTTCTGCTCCCTTGACCACTCTGGCAGCATATTGTTATATGCCCCACCACTAGTATTAACCATCATTGTGGCATCTGGTGTCCTGTACAATGTTGCCACACAGCATGGCATACCAGTACAGTTGCAGGAGGGACATCATTATCAGCCACTGGCACTATCCATCTCTTTGGCAGGCCGAATTGCACAGGGACAGGATGCATGCAATCAGGTTGTGCAAACCTACTCCACCTGAATAGCAGCCCTTGTGGAGCATAGTTTGCAAAGGTAGCGGGCGCCCCTCTCTCGACAGAACAAGGCCTGATAACCTGTTCAGTGGTTATTAACCACTTGAGAGTTCGCAGCCACTGCTTTTACTCACTGTGCCTTTCACAGATGGGAAATATCCATTTGCATATCAGTCTTTGTCCTGCCCAGGGGCAGTCCAGCACCGAAATGCAATGGCAATTCCAACCTGAACGAGAGTACCACCAGCAACCCCATACACGTGTTTCACCCTTGTTGGGGATCATCAGTGAGGTGAAGCTGATGCCTCTCTAAGCACAGTGAAGCCACATCCATGATGCCCTTCAATTCTGAATCAGGGCTAATCTGCCTCGCCCATAGCAACACCCTGAGAATGTGTGTCTGGGAGAGGCAAACGGTGCGTGTCCATAAGCATCAAATCAAGTGCACAAACCACTAACCCAGTCATAGCAAGTGAAAACAACAGTATCCTTGTCACTCACACAAAAGCACACAACACAATCAATGAAATCTCTTACCACTTTCACATGCTCTCCACCAATTGTGCACTCAGACCCCCAACAACACCCAGGAGAACCCAAGCATATCAAATAAATAGAAACAAACACGTGTGGTAACTGCTCTGGCCAGCCTATGCGTGTCTCACCCTAATATACAGGTGGAGTGGCTACTCCATTCCCTGCTAACAATACAGGCCATACAACAAATCTTCATACAAATAGCCATACAGACTGAGAAAAGTGCAAGTTCAGTACAAGAAAGATGCCCATCTCACCTCAGCGTTTTCCCTTGAAAGTATGTTCCAGCTGTCCTCAGTCATGTAGCAATGCACTGCTCCGTAGGTGCTGAAACCAGCCTAGACTGATGAGGGGGGGCATGAAGGTATTCCACAGCCCTCTGTCCTTGCATAGCATCAACTATCTGCACTAGCAGAATGGCTCAGAAGAAAGGAAAACACAAGGTCAGATCAGGTAACACGTCCCTGCACACAATGACACTGTACCATGTGTCCCCCTGTACCCCACTGAGTGCCATGCAACAACTGAAAGCAATGGCTCGCCAGCCTCCCATCTCCATGTCTCCCTCTGCACCCATGAACCTGGCCCTGCTCACCTCAGGCAAATGCACAGAAAACTTACAGTAAACAACAAGTGACTTGTATGTGTAACACAGGACAAGGTTGACAAGAGTCCACATGTACCACGCAACACAATTCTAGATGGTCCAAGTGCTCTAAATCGGTCATGTTGAGTGCAGGGAGACATATGGGCAGGCTGCCCTGCCATCCGTGTACAGGTGAACTGATGAACATCCTTTGGCCAGGCACTCTGCTGGCCAAAACAAACACAGCCATGGCATACAGTAGAACACTGCCATGGGCCAGCAGGGTGGGTCCAGCCAGGCATTCTTGGTTGGAACATTGCACGGGGTGTGGCCTTTGACTGGCTGGGCAAAGGAAGAGCCAGGTGTTTAGTGGCTTCTGGAAGGTAAGGTGGTCCTACACTTGGCAGATCCAGAGTGGAAGGGAATTTCAGAGTGTGAGTGCCTTGACAGAGAAAGTGGTACATACAATTTGAGTGGGATTGAGAGAAGGGAACACAAGGAGTGGTGCAGAGCCTGATGGGAGGTTTCTGTTGTGTTGGTAGTCTGTGAGTCAGTGTTGGAGGAAGAAAAGGCACATCTTGTGGGTAGCGCATTGGTGATGCGAATGGCCCTGAAGGCGGTGCGTCAGACAATGGGAAGCTAGTGGAGCACCCGGAGTGCAGGATTCATGTGTACCCTGGAGGTAAGTGCAAGGATGAGGCAGGCTGCATTGTACTGGAATTGTTTAGCTTTCTGACCTTATAGTCAGGAGCACCCTTGTAAATGGAATAGGAGCAGTCTAGGCAAGAGAGGATGATTGCCAACATTGCCATGACTCAGTGAGGGCAGAATGAAAAAGCAGAGGATCATCTGAGGATGTGGCGGTGTAGATGACAGGATCTGAAAGCAGCATCAAAGTGGTAAGCGAGTGATCTTTCAGAATCCACAGTGCATCCCAGGTTCTTAACTGAGCTGGATGCTGTGGGAGTCGGGTCTAGGGAGAACAGCCAGGGGGTGAGTTGGTGGAAGAATGGTGTATCATCTCAAATCATGATTCCGCTTCTACCAGGATTTTGGAGGAGGTGGTTAGCTGCCAGGCAGTTGTTTGAAATCTGTGTGGTCCAAGGTGAGGTCACAATGAGGAGTAGCCAAAGTCTTCGGGACCTAGGGAAGGATATGGGTGTCATCTGCATAGTTGTAGCAGGACTGCTCATGTGAGCAGATAAGGGTAGGGAAGGGTTGAAAAGTAAGTTGTTTAGGGAGTCCTCCTTCAGGGCCCTGTTGGAGACACGGCAAGGGGTGAGAGGAGAAGGGTGTTAGGAAGAAATTTGTGAATGGTCAGTGAGGTAAGAGGTGAACCTGCTTAATGCAGAGTCCTTGATGCCTAGATAGCGGAGTCTGATGATGAGGATGCCGTTGTTGGTGGTGTCAAAGAATGCCGATGGGTCAAGGAGGTTATATGCAGCACAGCATCCTGAGTTTGGTGTCCTTTATGGAAGTGCAACCAGAAAGCCAAAGCACAGGCATGGATGATCAAGGGGGCACCCACACCCACAGGCATGAAGACCAACTCACATCTTTAGTGACAGTCACCATCACCAAATCACATGATCCATGTAAACCCTATGTGTGCCACTCCATGCCACTATTGCAGTGCAAATGTCACCAGCCATGAACATGATTGACAGTGTACAACCCTACCTGTTGGCAGAGATGTTCTGCGGTGATTCCCTCACCACCGCCATCTAACACTGTGCCTCTGCATTAGTGAATGGAGGGTCAGTTTCTGTCAGATGGTATGGGACTAGGGTGGAAAAAGAGTGCTGGGTGAACCTCCCAGGGAGTGCAGGTACTGGATGGGGCAAGATACCTGCAACATAGGACATTGGATTGGACCAGCTAGAGGTGTAATTCATCAATGTAGATTGCTATCTGCACCTGTATGTTTGAGGCTGTTGCAGTCCACCTAACAATGGCAGTTGACTCCAATGCACATGGCTTCATGTCCAGTCCCCCACTCAGGAAGGCCTTGCAATGGGCAATGGCACATCACTCATGGTGAAAAAAAGATAAAAGAAAAAGAGTCTGTCTTGGATGGCGGTAAATCAAAACATGTCCACCCTCGCAGGGAGTGGTATGTCGACATAAGTGAACAAAAGAAGTCAACAGAAATAAAAATAAAATCCTACCTCCTCCATGGACTCATGGGCATCGGGGCACAGGTGGTAAAGGTGGGGCGGGTGGTCTGGGACTGCCATCCTGTGGTGGATACTGTGGTGATGGTGCATCCTGCCAATGCAGTACCAAAGCCTGATCTTCATTGGCTAGGGCCATTTGTTACAGATGCATACATGAGTAACCCATGGTGGAGAGGTCACAATGAACTTCCTCCCGAGTGGCCATAGAGTCTGCATGTGTGCTCCCTTGTGATGCATCAGCGTGCTGGGAGAGCGTCTGCCTCAAGGCATCCATCTCTGCGGAGGTGGGACCTTGTTGCCAAAAGCTCATAATGCAGTGAGCCCCTCCATCTCACCGTGACGGGAGGTCAACACACCAACATCTCCAGGTGCAGGCCTTTTCACTGTGGCACCGCATCTCAATGCAGGGAATCCCACAGAGATGCCAGATCAGCCTGCTGGCTTTTGATGTTGCCCTCAATGCCCAGTTTGTGGGATAACCTTGAGGACTGCATCCCAGCATGCAGTGTCTTCCTCAAGCTCACCAACCGCTGCTGGTGGTCCTTAGAGGCCGTTGATGTGCATACAGTGCAGCCGGTGAGGAGATGTTCTCAGCTAGGCGATTGATATCCCTGGCCACTTCCAACATGATCTCGCCATTTCAGATGGTCGTGCGCAGCATCTGCTCCCACTCTGACTGGCCGTCATGCACACGTGCACACGACCACCATGTGTGCAGGGCTGACAGATGTGTAATGCTGGGGTGCAGGCCCATCACAGTGTGACCCCTGTTGTTGACTGCAGATTCCAACACAGGTGAAGGTGATCTTGCAGCCCATACCACCATAGATGCTAGGCGTTCCACTGACCAGCCCTGGCTGACCTCCTCGGACTCAACAGCCCCATCCGGACTGCCCATTGGGAGCCCTCCATGTCCCTCAGTGGGTCCTCCATATCTGATTCAGCAGCTTCATGTGAAGAGTCTGAAGAGTCAGGAGAAGAGTCTTCAACCCTACCGAGGAGTGCCTGCAACACCTTGGGATTCTCACGGGGCACAACAACCCAGCCTTCACTGGTGACAGACAAACACATTCCGTGGTATGAGTACCTGGCAGAACATGCATATGTGCATTACAATGCATACAGACACAAAATGTCTGGCCACACATACATCGCACATTGTGGCTGAGCACACTGCGAGCTGTACAGCACATATCAATGGCATTCGGTGACCTGTGCAATCATAGCTGGCAGGGGTGTTGCTAGGTCTGGAAAAGATCCTGGGCTGCACTAATGCTAGGATTATCAGTACTCGGGGATAGCTAGCCTTTTGGTTGTAGACCCTGAGATTCTATCCAGGGCTACAACCAAAAGACCCGGGGCTATAGCCCCCTAACACTCCCTAGCAATGCCTCTGATGGCTGGGCATATTAGGCTGTGCAACATGGCATGGTTTGTGGAATCAAGAGTACATACATACACAAGGACATGATTGAGAGTGATTCCCACCAGTGGAAGGATGTAGGTCTGTGCATCATCACTGAGCCCCTACTCTACTCAGACCGTTTCTTGTTGCAAAATGAGGACCTGTAAATCTGCGTAACAAAATTTCATACATGCATATGTGTTGTCCCGATCTCCCCAACCACCAATGCAACATTGCCCCCTTCAAAATACGTGGCAGGTCATAATCACATGCATCGCAACCATGTGTGCAGCGTGTGCAACATGGAAATTACCAAGGCGCGCTCCATTGACACTACAAATGTGGAATGTACTACACTGAAAAAATGACACACAAAAAAAATATAGGCTATAGATGAGTTGTCCAGCAAGGCTCGAAGGCACCCAAAACCCCAAAAATGCTGTATGCAAAGCATTTACGGCCCCAAAAATATAAATGCATATGCAATGCCGTTCAGGTACCCCAAACCCAAATAATGCGGTACACAATGTGTAGAGGAAACCTCAACCAAATAAATGCATAAGCGATGCCATATGGCACACCAAACCCCCAAAATGCGGTACCCATAATTTGAAGGCAACGGCTTTATAAGCACTCCCAAATGTGTGTCAGCGATAGTAAAACCTCTGTCTCTGTACCTTCTCGTGCACAACTGGTAATCCATGCCACACCTCTTAAATCTCCTCTTCACTGCTGTGTGCAGCATATTCGTGCCATGTAGGTGTGCTGTGTGCAGCACATAGCACGTAATTTACGCCCCAAGGCCCTTTACTATGTTATCTGCTGCCTCAGATGGAACATGAACACATAACCTCCTCCTGCCCCTGTGCCATTATCTTTGCCTCCTCCTGCCCTGTATTGCTTCCAAAGCACACCATCTGCTGCTGCCTGGCAGAGTGTAAGTGCCTGCTGCCCACCAGAACTGACTTGGAGTGCCAGCTGTTCTGCCGTTTCCTGTTCTCCAGTGTTGTGACCACCTCATCTGGCTACTTGTGAATTCCAACTCTCTATAGCACCACCACAGCTCCACAGCAGATTGTCAGGACCCAGTCACTCACACCAGCCTCAGGAGTTGCCATGTCTGTGCCATTCTCCTCCTTGGCATCGAGCAGCATTCCCATGGCAGTGAGGCAGAGGGCTGCCAACTTCACCTGCACTGTAGTTGGCATCCTGGTGGATCAGGTCCTGGCTAATTATGATTCGGTCTACAATCCAGCAATGCATCACAGCTCAGGAAAGACAGACTTCTTCGGATATGGGATCAAATCACAGCTGCTATCAACATGGGGGAAGGAGGGTAGCAGTCCATTCCACCAAGACCATGAAGAAGCGCAGGGACCATGAAGAAGCTCAAGGACCGGAGCCATGATACGGCGAGGACAGCCCTTGAGGAAAGTACCACCGGGGAGGTGCACCATGTGGGCTGCCATCGGATGTCATCCATTCAACTCAGAGTGCTCGAGAGGTTCTACCCAGACCTCCACTGACTGGCAAGCACATCTGGAAGCTGCTGGTGAGTACCCATGGGGTGCACTTCAGTACATTGTATGTGTGTCGTGCATGGTTATGCATGATTGCAGTTTCTCCCTTCTGTACACAGCATGTGTATTGCACTGATCTACACGGCTTGCAGCCTCCTGCCTCTGCTGGGTGTGTGATGGCAGACATCTATGAAGTGGACACAAATAGGTATGCACACTGTCCGTTATTGGTGAGTTGGTGCACTTGTGCACATGCGATTTGAGTTGGTGACAACAAGTGCTCTAACAGGTACAGATGGCAGATTATGATGTTGGGGGAATGTGGGGGACACGCATGCACAACACCTCATTGGAATGCCCATTTGCAAGTGAAGATTTCATCATCCACAGACAGCAGCTGAGACTGACACATGTGTATGGATGTTTGGGAATGTCTTGTTGGTGCACTGACCTCTCATGGACAGGAATGTGATCTGTCAGTCCATTGCATGGAGAGCCAGAGATGACGTGTGATCATGGCATTTGTTTGGGGTGGGAACAACAGCATCGGTGCATGTACCTCAGCAATGTGTACTTGTATGTGTTGCATGCTTACAGGTCAAACTGTCAGGGATGCATGTTGCTAAATGTGATTGGGTGTACTGGTGCCCAAGCAGGTGTTGTGAGAACTCTCCTGCCACTTGCATGGCCATGCTGTGCATAATCAAATCATGCCCGGCTTGTGTGGTCTTGCATAGATCAGGGTGGTTTGACAACTAAGGTGTTCCTAGCAGTGCACCATGCATGCCCAGGTTGGTACCCAGTCCAGTTATGCTCCCACACATTCAGTGTTTACCCACCCTACCAAGGTACCCACTGGCCAACCCTCTGCACCTGTGTTGTGCCTCCTGGGGCCATACAGTGTGGGTGTGTGGTCTTTGCCTAGAGACCAGAGCCATTGGCCACATGTGCCCATCATGATCCTTTGGACTGCCCGGTCATCTGATGCTAGACTTGAGGAATGCATGTTATGTCCATAAGGCAAGCCGGCACTGGGAGTCCGGATGGGCTACTATCTGGAATGTGCTCCTGTTTTGTCCATGAGGAGGCATGACACTTTTAGCCAGTGCTCCTCCTCTGTCGTCACCTAGGATACACAGTTTGCAAGTAAGTATAGTCGCCTTCCTCTGGCCCATTGTTGAAAGTGTGTAAGGGTCCTGTGTGCCCTCCACTTGCAAATCACAGACACAACTAGGGTCTGCACCTCCCCAGGATGGACAAGGGCAATGCAACACCTAATGTGTGCACACAAATGTGCATGCTGGGGGGATTCTTTTGAGTTGGAGAGTACCCTTGAGGCACAGAAGGGTGCCTGGCCGTCAAATTACCCTCAAGGACTTGCACCGCAACAGCAGGACAGACTGCCTGTCTAGCTCCCTGAATTCCACTGGTTAATCTTGCACACTTGGTACATCTCAGGTTGGATGCTGTTCTGGCCATGGCCATTGAGACAAGCATTTACATGCCACCTGCGTTGGGACGGTGTTGACTCGAGGGCATGCCCCCTCTGGGAATGCCCCCTTTCATGGGTTCTCCCCTCCCCCCAAGTAGTACAGAGAAAGAGCAGGCCAGCCATTCCCCAATTCTCCAGTGCTCATGTGAGATTACAAGGATGGTGGTCTGACCACAGGGCCTGGCCAACACACAGTGAGTGTGTGCCCGCTTCTCTACTGAGTTTGGCTTCTGACTGCAGTCCCCTTCCCCACACCAATGGTGTGTCCATGGGCAGCAGCCATACCCTTCTTGCAAGGTTATTGCCTGGTCCCAGACTCTTCTTACCACCCATCCAGCTGGACGTTAGTACATGCGTGAAAAACAGATCTGCCACCCTGCAGCATTGGCCCATCCACTAACACTGAGGTCACACAGACAGGCATAAGGGTATGATCTCATCCCAGTCCACCCACCTAAGCTCCTATAACCTCGCTGCATACTCATATTATAGGTGGCAGCCTGCTACAGTAGGGCATAATACTTGAGTGGACCATTGTTAGATGTCCAGAAGACCATCAGTCATATAGAGTGATGTGTGAATTCCACAGTGCTCAGTGCCATTTCATCATCAGACAGCGGACACAGGGCATGTGACATTATGTGGCCATCTTACCTGCACCGCTCAGGGGTCACAAGTCATTTTGATGTGCATCAACCCACAGACAGTGTTTTGCCACTAGCAGACCATAGCACAGTGTTGGTGGATGAAGGCCACACCCTGGACGGTGATGGTATGGTTTGCATTGCCTCATGGCCACACATCCATCAGGTCCTTCGGTCAGTACCCTCGGCCAGGCTCACCTACCCATTTAGCAGGGCCATGCCCTCCAGATCGCCTGAGTCGCAGCAGGCTCAGCTGTGTGCCACAGTTGTCTGCATCCGTGCTCCACGGACCCCACTTTCTGCATGCATTGTAGTCTTGGGGGGCTCCTTTGTGCTTGTACCAGGGCAAAAGAGAAGGTGTGTGACTATAGACCTGGATGCTGTGAGTGGCTGAGCAAGGCCAGCAGATGAAGGTCCACGCTTAACACGGGCCCCAGTAGGTGTCCCAGGGAAGTTCTAGTGGGGCTCCATAAGGCAGTTGGGGTCCCCAGGAGGGCAGTGGTCTAATGCATCAATGCCACTGACCCAACTGGGCACATTGTGGCCACAAACGTTTGTGTCACTGTGTAGGCCAATGCTGTCAAGTTTCCCTGTACCATGCATGACTCCTCATGGCCGTCCTGTTTGTAGCCTTTCCCACTCAGAATTTGTGAGACATGCAAGGGTGTTTTGGTGAGACATAAGCCCAGGTGCCCTTCCCATGGCCCTGGCTTCGGGTTACGCTTGGGTCACTTTGGCATTGGTATTGTGCATTGTCATGATTTCTTGCAATGTGCTTGTGGCGACACATCAATGTTCCGATTTGACATGTGCGTGTGGCTTGACTGTGAGTCATTGTTGTCCCTACACTTGTGTGTCAGTATTCATGCTGATTGCATCGGTGTGTGTGTGGTAGTTGATCCGTGCCTAATTAATGGTACTGTTTATGTTTTGTACAACACGCATGCATTGTCACTGTTGACTTATGTCAATGATCTTTGTCCACTTTTTCCACAGTTGCTGCAGTTGGTCTAGATGGAGAAAGCAGTACTTTGGAGCAGAGAACCAGGAACAGGGCCTTCAGACCCAGCTGTAGACGCCAGCCGTTCACTCTTGACACCTCCTCTTCTTAGAGTGATTTGGCTGGGGGAGCACCAGTACCCTCAGGCAAGGTTGCTGAGGGTAAGTCCCAGGAGGGGCTTGTGGTGGGAGACACCTCAGCAGCTGTGGGACAGGGTGCTGCCACACAGGGGCCATCAAGGGTGGAAAACTCTCTGGAGTCATCAGGGTTGATGGAGGTGGAGGTGGAGGAGGAGACCATTGCAGGCCAGCCCACACGGTCAGGTGAGGGCCCCAAGGAGGGTGTTCAGGGTGCACCCCTGGCCTAGAGGCATGAGGATGTGCAATCCACTGTGGAGGGTTCTGTACAACCACCTTTCCCCGGGCCATCTGCTGCAGCAATGACCGCCTTCACAGATGCCTCCACCGAGACTGAGGCCCTGCTTGAGACCGAGCTGGCCATCCAAGTTGTGATGCAGCCCTTGCTGGCTGGTCTTGTGAGGTGGACCATATCTATTCATGATTCTGTTACAGTTTCTCACAAGGAGCTTGCTCAGCATCATAAGCAGATGAGGTGCTTCCATGGGCCAGCTTGCAACTGCACTGCTCTTGGGTGGCCCCATGCAATTGCCTCTTCTTCCACTTACTCCTCTGTGCCCCAGTCATCCACCAGGGAGCCCTCCATGCCACATAACAGCACAGCCCCCTGTGCACCAGTCCCACCAACACTGCCAAGTCTGATTGTGCCTACATCCCTGCCTGAGGTGGAAGCCCCAAGAACACCACATGAGGTGGTCACTGTGCCTGCCCAGGCACATACACAGGAACAGGCAGTGGAAGGACAGCTGGCACTTCAGGACAGTGCAGGTGCTTTACCCCCCTGCCCCACCCCCCCCCACTCCCTGACAAGTGTCATCAGTCGGAGGGGGTACCTACACAGCTTACACTCTGCCAGGTTTTCCATATGCTGAGATTTCACGCCAACTAGACTGGAGTTTTGACCATCAAGGTCAGTGCATCTTTTGCTTTATTGTATTAGTGTGAAGCATCACATTTTGATCATTGTGAACATTCTGGTTACTTTCATATTGGTTTTGGGCAGTTTTCTGTAATTTTCGGAGTTTGCTCAGTGGTTATACAAACATTTTTCTGGGCGTTTTTGCAAACTGGCGTATGGTCCCAGGGAGGGGTCCCAGCCCACAGGGACCATCCCCGGTATTTAAAACATTGTATCACTATGCATGAAGCATTTACATCTTGTAAAGTATGGTTTTCCATTTTGAGTTGCACCAAACTGATGTTTAATTTATTGACTGAAGCCACGCCTTATTCACATACTTTTTCTGTAGGCATTGTTTTGATGCCCATCTAGTCTTCTTTCTTTGCTGAGTCTGCACTTGCCCTGACAAAGGCTTGGCCCCTGAAGTTCCTGTGGCCATTTAAGCCAAAACTCGAATCTGCATTTCTTTTACTACACTCTGTTGTTTTGCCAACCTCTTTGAACATCAGCCTGCGCACATCACATAGCACCTTGGTGTGCAACGGGCCAACACACAAGTGTGGCCTCAGGTGTAAACTCGCCAGGTTTTATATATATTCTGATATTGTCCACAGTCACTCTTCGATGGGCACATTTATTTAGTGCACCGACTGCTGTCTTTTCTTTATTCTCACCTAGCCCTGGCAGCACAGTTTGGGCTTTTCTGTTTCTGCTTGTTTGCCACTCCTGTAGGGTACCATTTTCGTTTTCAACATTCACTTTAATGTTGCTTATTTGTTTACAATGTATTGTTTGTTTTGACACCTGATGGTGTAAAATTTGTCATACAATAAATATTCATTTGCATTTGTTTCTAAGCATTTGCCTTAAAATTAATTCATATTTGCTTCATTAAGTGCTCTATTTTGATGGTACCCCTTGCCTTTTTGTGTTTTAGTTTATTGAGCCCCCTTGTGACTTCAACTTTGCTTTAGCCCTTTAGGTGGGTTTCCTCCTGTGTTGTTGGTACACTCTGCCAGGCAGCAGCATATGAGGAATGTGAGGATGCAGTTACTGCAGGGCCATTCCAGCCAGAGGAGGCAAAGTGGCAGACAAATGGCTAACATCTGGCAGGAGGAACAGAGACAACTAAGAGCAATGCTGTGCGTACGTGCACAGTAAGAGAGGCAGCTGATGGTGGAGTAGCAGCGGGCTAGGGAGGCAGCCATTGCCAGGGCCGAGGTGGTGGGGAGGTGGACAAGGATGAGGGTAGCCGTTCTGGAGGACGCTTGCAGGGATGCGGAGGAGGAGGAGGAGAGGTGGATGGTTGAAGGCCTGCAAGCCCTCCAAGCAAGATCAAAGGCCCGCATACAGGCAGCGCATTAAGCGAGTGACTCATCCCTGGTCGAAGCATTTTTAGACGTTGGAGAGGAGTATCCCGCTGCCAGTGTATATAGTTTTATATTGTTAGGTTTCATTTTGGACTTTTATTTTATTTTCATCCTTGGACTGTTTGTTTGTATCAGTTTTTGTCCTACCCTGGGGCAGTCCAGCACCGAAATCCTAGGCAATTCTCCTCTGAACAAGAGTACCCACAGTAACCCCAGACATGTGTTTCAGTCTGGTTGGACCTCCTCAGTAGGGTGGAGCTGTGCCTCTCTAAGAATAGTGAACAAGGGGTCCACGTCTGGATTCCCCTGGTAACTTAGGGTGAGACCCAAAGTTACTTAAATTATGTAAATTAACGAAGGAGGTCCTGGGATTCCTTCTGCCAGACATTAGTCCTGTTTACGAGAGACTTACCCCGAGTCTTTAGCTCACTATCTTTCACAGAAGAGAAATATCCAAAATGAGTATGCCCAGACGTGGGCCCAGTGCCTGCTGGGCCCAGAGACCCAAGCTACCTGCTGAGGCCAAAAACGATATTCGGGAGGGTTGCCCAGAGCAATGTCAGAGGTTAAGATTCATTCTAAACCTTCCAATCATCCCCTGTATCATGATTGGGTTTGGGGTCTCTCATTGGTGATGAATACTGATTTGTTCATGTGTATTGCTACTTGATCCACATGGTTTAGTGGTGTTTTGTATGTGGTTACAGCTCATGAACCTCTGCACATTTTCTACTGAAGGTTGAGTTTACGGTATGTTGTGTTCCTATCTGGTCCACTGAAGTTTAGGTGTTCCTTTGGCACTTACCTAACCATGTGGATGTGACCACACTGCATCACTGGTATGGGTTTTTGGCATTGTGGGTGTTGAGGAGGGATGTTGCCTCACTGTGAATGTGTGGGCTACACTCATTTGTGCACTCGGTATTCGATAGCTGTATCCCTCCCAAAGCATGGCCACCTACCGCTCACACCTGCAATCACCCACTACCCCCTCTCATATCATGCTGCACATCTGCCACTGAAATGCTGCATATTCACATGATGGATTTTATCTATCTGGCTGTACACATTATCTGTCTCCTTGACTTACAAATTCTCTGACAGCCTTCCCATCACCTAACCATAAGCCTGTTCTACTTGTGTCACTTTCAGGGAATTTGCCACCGCAACCTCCCTCCCTCCCTTCCTTCCTTCCTTCCTTCCTTCCTTCCTTCCTTCCTTCCTTCCTTCCTTCCTTCCTTCCTTCCTTCCTTCCTTCCTTCCTTCCTTCCTTCCTTCCTTCCTTCCTTCCTTCCTTCCTTCCTTCCTTCCTTCCTTCCTTCCTTCCTTCCTTCCTTCCTTCCTTCCTTCCTTCCTTCCTTCCTTCCTTCCTTCCTTCCTTCCTTCCTTCCTTCCTTCCTTCCTTCCTTCCTTCCTTCCTTCCTTCCTTCCTTCCTTCCTTCCTTGTACAGGCTGCAATGCACACATTCATTTCAAATGATTCATAACAATTTCTGATAGCTCGGACTTGGGTCCTCCAAGGGCAGTCACCTACATTGCTTTGGGGCAATTGCAGTGTCACATGGGCTTAATGATGTGCAAGATTGCATTCCATTGCATTACCATTTCACAAGTACATGGAGTGGTCACATTGTAGCTGATGCTACATTATGCTGTCCTGTTGATGTGCAACTGAGTGTGATGCATAAGGGAGTCCTGTAAGGAGCAACAGACCTGGATTCAACAGCCACTCTCTCAGTTGTTCATAGTGGAGGAGGGTATGTGGTAGGTGTACTTCATGTTGGAGGCAGGCCAGAGGAGTTGAGGTAGGTTGTTGTTCAACATTGGACTGGTAGGGGTGTAAACTAGCAGGGTACTTGAGGGGCAACCTGGGGTAGTGGGCCGAGGTGAGCGGGATGGTGGGAGTTTTGAGGACTTGAGGGGCAGTCTGGGGTAGTGGGTGTAGGTGTGCGGGGTGGTGGGAGGTGTGAGGACTTGAGGGGGCAGCCTGGGGTACCGGGCTGAGGTCACTGGGAGTGGTGGTTGGAGGGCAAGCTAGCAGGGGGCTGCCCGGAGTAGCAGATGTAGGTGAGTGGGGGTTGTGGGGGTTGTGGGAGGTGTGAGGACTTGAGGTGGCAGCCTTGGGTAGTGGGCCTAGGTGAGCGGGGTTGCTGGGAGATGTGAGGACTTGAAAGGGCAGCCTGGGTTAGTGGGCCGAGCAGGGGTGGTGGAAGGACTTGAGTGGGCAGCCTGGGGTAGTAGGCCGAGGTGAGTGGGGGTGGTGGGAAGTGTGAGGACTTCAGGGGGTTGCTAAAACTTCAGGGTGAAGCCTGCAGTTTAGATGCCTTGAACTTTGATGTGACGGTTCATAGTTTCGTCTGGGTGCTGCTTTCAGTCATGGGGGCCGGTCTGCAGTTTTGGCGAGATGCTGGCTTGCATTGCAGGGGATGGTTCTGAGTTTCAGCAGAGTGCTAGTTTGCTTTGCCAGGGACGGTCCGCAGTATAGCCGGGGGCAGGGAGGCTGGACGGTGGATGGTGCTGCAATGTCAGGTGCAAAGGTTGTTTATTGGTGCTAGTTTTTGTGGTGGCGTGTTGTGAACATACTGTGCGCAACTCGTTGTTGTTTGCGCTGCGGGTTACTTTGTGTTTAGAATCCAGGAATCAGCGAACAGTGCGAAACCTTTCACATGCGCAAGTAGGCGCAATGTTATTTATTGCGCAAAGTATTTTGCAAAGAGTTAGCACTGTTTTAATGAATTTGGCCCTAAGAGTTATGTATTAGCGGGTATTAAAGAGATTTAGATCACCTTTCTACCCCCTTAGCATATAATTATAATAGTCTCTAAGCACGAGACTGGGCTTCACGCCTATGTTGCTATGGGTTATCTTGCTTCCAAGACAAACGTGTTGCCCCTGGGCTATCCTCCGGCCTATCAATTGCCTACAGCCCAACTCCTGGTTAAACAGCCCATTTAGAATAAACTGATTCGAATATGTGTGCTTGCCTTTTCAGAGCACAAGTGGTTCTTTTCTTAAATGTGATTTAGTGATTTATAAGATATTCCCATAAACTAATGCTGTGCCTAACTATATATTTGTATTACTGCATTACAAAAGCATACAAACACAGCATTTGAGAACACAGTCCTACCAGCAGAAGCCATAGGGTTGTGCAGCAAAACCTATCAAGATAGGCACGCCTAGCACAATAGTTGAGACCTTATATTTGCCAAATCGAAGGCTGGAATTAAGTAATCCCATTCACGTTGTTTAGGATATTCTTGAAAATGGTGTCGTGCCTACGAGTGCTTGTTCCCGTGTGGATATGTGTCTTACCTGAAAAGTAATCTTTCGGCTGCATTAGTCAAGAACAGTACACACTTCCGGCCTGGGCCGGCCGCTGATGATGCCGAGCAGCAGGGGTTCGATATCCGGTCCTGTGCTTAGAGGCTGCAGTCCAGCAGGAAGCATGTTCGGATAAATACAATTACCTTTTTTCTTTTAAATGTCTCCAGGCCTTAATATATGTTAGTGAACTAATCAGAAAAAAATATACAGAGGTGCTTCAGTGCATACGTTTTCAGACCCGCTCCACCTCAGAGAAGTGTAGCACACTTTCACTTCCGATTATTTCACTGTTTTTTTTAATGATGTTTTAAAGGGCCCCGTGAAACACATAAAGTGAGCAGCAGGCAGCTTGCCTAGAGACGAGAGAAGCAGGCCTGTAATGCGGGAGTATTTCCTCTAAATATGCAGTTATTAATGGTCACTTGAGATCTGAACATATTTGTGGAAGTGCTGCACAGTTAATGCCAGCTTACCACACACTGAAGCAAATGAATACGCATACTTTGGAGGGCTTATCGTCCTCCACATCACGCCTACAGAGAATAAGGGATGGCTGCGGAAGGGAGAAGTGTTTTAGTCGCCTTTTTCAACGGCGACTCTGGAAACGTAACATGCAATTCAAACCCAACTTGCGAATGAGAAACCAAAAGCCTCAGAAGCTTAGATTCATGCATAAATTATGCAAAACAGAAAGTGGCATTCTGGGTAAGAACCCATTTTAGAAGGACAGCCTTCCATAGTAAATATCATCTACACCATCGGCATGCCATACTTTACCACTCCCTTCTCTGTGCTGAGGCAAAGTCATGAAGCATTGGACTCATCAAGAAGCACCCAAGCTGGACCAGAAAGTGACATAAGCACACGAATTTCCATTTGCACATTTTTCTTAAATTGAATTTTGTCCACTAGTGCCAAGAAGGAGTTTATGCAACGGTGCACACTGCATAAAAATCCTTAATGCACACTCCCTCAATCACACGTTAAAGCTTAATTCAATGTGTTCACTTTCAAAAGCAGCAAAGGTCTGCGCCTTTGGAAAAGTTAGACAAGAATATTTCGTGAATTTGCACTGTCCCAGAAGTGGCCACACTTGGAGGTCAAAACCGAGGGTGACTAGGGAGCTGGACCAAGGCCCTCTGGCCTTGGACATATTTAAAAAGACGCAAGCTCCCCTCAGAAGTCTAGCGAAGAAAGAAGTAAACATGAAAACACGACTTTTTGCATTTTTGAAAGTTGCTTTTTATTAAAGGTTAGAAAATAAGTACACCTCTGTTACAGGCAAGGCGATACACAGCACATTGGGATCACACAAATTAATATTACACAACTTTCTTAACAAAGTGTACCTTCCATTTGAAGTTTGGTTCAATAGGAAATTAATCTAAGAGCTCCCACAAGCAAAACTTACAACAAAATAAATATATATTTATCCTAAAATCCTGCAATCGTAAAAGTAAATACACACGGCAAGTATAGCAACCCAGGTGACATTAATCAACTAACTCAGGCAAACACCTTGTACTATGCATTGTAAAGTACTGGTGGTTATACAGAGAGCTTCACCCAAGAAGTCTTTTTGACAGAAACAAATATCTAGCTTCTCTGGGTCTGATTTACAAGGCATTTTTCAAAGGGTAAATTCCACTGAAGAGGGCTTTGTAAATCAGTGCCAAAGTGTTACTTTCAGTCACTTTATCTAACATACATTTTGCAACAAAAGCCCCTGTACACCTACAAAAACTTAAAAACATGAAAGTCCATCTGCTGGCAGTTTACATGTGCAGACTATTTAGAAGTTAGATCATCTCTAGGGTGACCAGACGTCCCGTTTTTGGTGGGACTGGCCCAGTATTTAGTGCTCTGTCCCCCTTTCTCAAGATTAGGCTCCCAGTGGAAACAGTAGTGGTCCCGTTTTTTTGTAGTAGGTCTTCATAGCTTGCAAGCAGGAATGCACAATCTCGCACATAAGAAATGCTGCATTTTACAACGTAAGATAGTGTTAGTTGTGATACATTCATTATAATATGTGTTTCTTTGAATAATAACACTCAAACCGCTTTCTCCTCCAAATGCTACTGAAGTGTAATGCATTGACAGCCACTTTCAAGAGTTAGTCCTACTTTCATGTTAGTTGCCCTGTCCCGGTTTTTTACTTTTAAAATCTGGTCACCCTAATCATTCCCTCATGGTGACATGCTCTAACATGGGACATTTTCCTAGACTCAAGGTGCATGATGTCCCAGAGACGGGCAGCTGCTGCTCTTTGTGCAGTTAACTGGCATGGCTGGTCTGAACAGGCCCCGTGCCATCAGGCTCATCGCCCCGAGTCGCAGCGTAGGTTTTCGGCCTGGGAGACTGGCGATACAGAGAATTTAGTCTTGAACAACTCAAGGGGTTGCATCCTACTCACTAACATAACCTCTGTATAAATCCTAGGATTATTTGATACTAGCAAGGCAAGGAAGAAACTACACACCAAATGCCTGCTCGATGGCTTTTATACCCTGACTGTGAAACCTCAAGAGCGTAGCATCTAAAACATGCATGAAAGCCTGTTCATTGCTTGCCAAGGGCTGCTTCGATTGTGGGGTCAGTAGTGCTAGCCATGGTTTTAGCCTCAGGTGCTTCGCTGGGCCAGAGTGTGGGTGCCCCTCTAAGGGTCCTGACTAAAACAGCGACTTGCCTTTCTCTCGGGCTGTTTATCAGAACGCATATTAATCTCAGTTGACGTTCAACCGAAAATATCAAAGCAAACATAAGTAACACAGATAGTAAAAAGGGGCGGGAGGGGAAACCATAAAGGGGAAGAAAGATGCGGTTCATGATGGGGTTTCTCCAGTATAATTTAAAACCACTGACCACAGCCTGCGCCGGACATCAGCACGCTGCAAGTAAAAGATGGCTGCCATCAGAGGAGCTTTGAATAGTTCCTTTTGGGCGGAGAACGGTTGGGATTAGCCATAGGGAATAGCATAGCTAGGGGCAGGGAATGGGAGAGTTTATAGTCACTGAGAACCTTAGAGGGATGTTGCAAATCTAATATGGACCTCCGCCTACCCGCTGCCTCAACCTCTGACCCCATTACACGTGCAACTGATTGGGCGAGATACAGCGTGCATAACGAGACTGCTGCCACCGAGTGCAAAGGGACAGTCAGGGCACGGGTACCCTGTGCAGAAGTCTGATTCACAGTGGCATCTGCAGTAGGACTGAAGCCTACATCCATACATCTAGGACCCCCCCAAGAAGAGAAGACACCAAATAATTGGGGGACTGGACCGCCTGCATGTAAGGAAGCTATTTCTAGCCCTATAAACACCAACAGCAACATAAATGGTTAAGCTGTTTTCAGCCCTGATGAAAGTGGTCTCCTACCACTGAAACCGGTCGGCTCATCACAACACTGTACCTGCAGACTTGAACGCAATATGTCAGAATACAGTACGATCAACCCTAATGAAGATAAGGACTGATCAAGGATCATTGCTGTGTATAAAACACACAGAAATATAGGAAAAACTTTCTATATTAACAACAGCAAGACAAAAGAAAAAAACAAAACAGAAATAAAAATAAAAAAAGAAGCTGACGCGAGGACTGTAGGTCCCAGATATACGAAATATACCCACCTCCCAGAAAATACATTAATCAGGGATAAGTGGGGGTCTTTTAAAGCAAAAACCTGCCCTCAAGGGAAAACCTAATAAAGTCAATGTTGCTTCATCTTGAGGACAGCCTTTTATGACAAAACAATAGAAGTGTTTCCAAAACCTTTTTGTTTTTTAAGGAACTATCATGAATAAAATTGCCCAAATCCTAACGTGAAGACACAATATCCAAGGGAAGATTTGGGTATTTGACCACCCTTATGGTCCAGTATGTGGATACCCAGAGTTTATAGTCAAACAATACTAAGACAACACTGGATCTCTCCTCAAATGTCATTCCAGCGTGTGCCCGTCGTCAGAAGCCCTTCTCGCTATGTGTACATGAATCAGTACTTAAATGGAATAGTTTTAGGAATTATAGGTGTCGCTTGCCAACTCAAAAAAAGAAACAAGGAATAAGCGTTTCCCATACAGCACGAAACAGTAAACTATATATATGAAATATATATCATTGGTTATTTATAACGCACTTAATACCCAGAGGTTTCTAAGTGCAGACCCAGTGATTGAACCTGTGTTGCTCTGCGTCGTCTTGCTTCCAAGTCGGGCATGTTGCCCCTGAGCTATCCTCCCAAGACAACTACAAGGAAATGCTTCTGAAAAACTCTAGCTTGAAGGAAGTGCTGCAGGTCCAGCGCTGTCATGGTGTCCACCTGATAATTCCAAGGGCATCCCGGGTTCCATTCCCTGCCACCTTGCGCTTGAGCCAAAGGGCACACCGGTGGAGGAGAACGCTGAAGAGCAGCAGCTTCATCTCCACGTAGAAGGATGGCAGTCGCTCCCTGGAGGTTTAGCTGATTACCTGTGGAGGCCATGGGAGGCCAATTCCCAGTGGCACCAGCTGAAATGTCTTCAGACCACATCTAAGTGGTTAACCCTGTCCTGGGTGCAAGCTTGCCAGCCTGTCTGCGGACGTTGATCTGCAGGGCACCCGAAGGATTCAGAACTTCATCACACAACGCTATAGTGTGCCGATGGCTGACTAGGCTGCAGTCCAGCCAGCCTGTAGGACTGCAGTGCCCCACTGGACTTTATTTCAGATGACAAAGACTTGCACCTGTTTGAAGCTGTTGTCATATACACTTGCGCAATTTTCATTTACCCAGTTGTCTGGACCTTGAGTTATTTATCTCTTGACTGGTTTGTAATATGTTTTTTTTGTTTGTTTTGTTGTTTGCATAGCCCACCACCGCTGGTGAGCTTAAGCCCTGAGCTCGGTCAGAGGTACCAAAGGAGAGTCAAGGATATGCAAGGGCATCTTCATTCCCCTTTGTCATGCTGGATGGGGGTCGTTATGTAAGACACTACTGTATACCATTTTCACTCGTAATGGCTTCCCAAACACATCTCCTTGTGTATTAAGTGATATATGAAAATAAAATCCAACCTCACGCCTGTTTGCCTAACACAAAATAATACACAACTCCCATTTTTGTTACCCTTTGGTTGTGGTAATACTTGGTTTCATGTTCTACTCTGACGGGAGTCTGTAGGATTTGTTGTTGACTGTTGAAATGACGCCTCTCCACCCCTTTGAGTGACCAGTGTGGAGTTGTGCGCTGGACCTCCAGGCGCTGTTGTTCACCCCATTCAGCGTGGGGAGTAAAACCGAACATTGGAGTATTGATGTAGGCGGCACAATGAAGAATTAACCAAAAGGATTTAAGACTTAGTCCATAATGGTTGGCATGACTTTTAGGTGGTGCCCCGTTGCATGGTGAGTTTAAGGCCTGGCTTAAAGTGAATGCCAACGATGCTCGGGTTTCTTATTATGAGCGTCCCCTTCATTTAGTGTTTCTAACAGTGTCCACATTGTCACATTCACGGTCGTTTTGTTGAGGGGAGAGGCTAGTTTTGCAGGGCCACGCGCTTGCAGCGCTTGCGATGCCAAGGCATTCCATTGCGCCCCTGCCACGGTATGCTCAGAAGAGACTGGAAAATCGAAAAGAGTCATGTTTTCCATGGCGGCTGAATGACAGGGCCACATTAACTATGCCCTAAGAGTACGAGCATGCCAGCTGCATTCCAGGCCTGCCAGTTGCGATGGTCAAACCTTAATTGGGTACAAACTCTTCATGATATAGAAAGGTTGGCTCTCACAAAGGAACCCCTGGCATGTGCGAGGTCCCAATATCCCAAAATATTGCTTCGCGACAGCAGTTGTGGAGTGTGTTCATTTCCCTTAATCACACACAGTGAACGTCAGGTTATAGTTTTCTTTTTGAGACAGGGAAACTCAGTTATAACAAATACAAATAAGCCTGGTATTGCTTTCAAATAGGTTTCTTTTCTCTATTTCGCGTTTGGTGTGTGTGGGGGTGTTTATTCAGTGAAACAAACGTGAATTGAACTAATAATAATAAATAACTCAACAAAGCCCTGGAACTTTCGCAAATATTGGAAGCGATGCAACACTTGTCAAGTGTTGTGTGGCTGGCTGGGCCAAAGCATGGCCAAAAGGGGAGTGTGGCCATGGCCAGAGGTCCACCGCCCTGCTATCGATGGCCCCAGTGGCTACTTTAGGTGGCTTGGCAGGGGCTGGCTCATTGTTCCAGGCAATGGGGCAAAATTACATGGATGTAATCAGTGTATTCTAGTATCCAGTGATGTAATCGATAATGTCATCAGTGATTTCATCTGTGATGTCATCAGCAATGCTATCTATCATGTCATCCTGGGCTGCGCAATGGGGGAGGGGAGTTCAGAGTTATGGTGGCATAGCTTCCAACACTTGCCGAATATTAAGGGTTCACTTATGTGAAACCGTCGCATCCACGTCACTTCAACAAACATTTTTTTCACTGAATTTCAAGGGTTTCATTGCATTGAACTGTTTCCAGAGCTCTTTTTTGACTGAGGATTTTCACAGAATTTCAAGGGTTTTATTATGCTATATTTCACACCTCTTGCAGTATTAACGTTTTTTCTTTTCATATAATTGGAGATGTCATATTTATTATTATCAGTATGATTCTAAGCTGCACACCATGGAATTGTCCCCTGTTATGGCTGTGGCCAGTGGGCAATTTACGATAATGACTGGGAAGGGAATGAGGGCAATATGTGTTGTTTTGGCATTCATTTTGAAAAGAGTTTTTGTGATCACCCGCCCCCATTCTTGCAAGTTTTTACTACACATATTTCCCCCAAGAATTTACTGTGGAATTACTGCAAAAACTTACTAGAATTTCTCACAAGAATACACAAAGGTCTTATTCCAGTGGCACACTTCAAAAAGCAAAACTTATCCCTAGCCCACCACAAACCCTCAAACGTCCTAATTGCAGCTGTTTGAGACTCCCTGCTTCCACCCTGAGGTCAAACATCCCTTCAAAACCCTACTAAAATAATTTTCTGAAATTGAAATTGTCCATTCTCATGTGATTTTTCTCACAAGAAGGGCTAGCTTTGGTGAAAAAGATTGTAGCTTTTCATTTTTGAAAAGGCTCATTTTCTGAAATGCAGCATGGGAGACACATATAGGGCCATCCAAGGACCCCCGTTTACTGTCACATTTTTTAAAAAAAACTTGGTGGGTTTGCACCAAACCGCCAAAAGGCACATCTCAACTGCTTGTGCCTAACTTGTGTCTAATATGAGACAAATCTGTGCAGCGGTTTGGCCTTAATGCCTTTTCAATGATTGTGCATTTTTGCCTTTGAGAAAACCAACACAACAGGTACAAAATGCCCAGTTTTTCAATATTTTTGAATTTTGAAACCATTGTACAAATGTGCACCAAATGTTTCAAATTAGGGGGCCGGACCAGCATACATCTTTGGAAAATTGTATACAGATATGTCAAACGAGTGTAATATTATTAGTAAATTAATTTTTGCAATCAAAGGATTGTGGATTTCACCTTTATAGAGTGATGGCTGTTGACCTGTAACAAATATATCAAACTACAGAAGTTGAAACCCTTTATTATATTTTTCTTAATTTCTTGATTGTATGATGAGAATGGACAGTTTATGGAATTCTAGATTCACTGTAAATCTTTACCTTAAGTAGTGTTAAAGTTATGTGCTTCAGAATCTCAAAACTACCAGAAGGTATTTCGTAAGACATAAACTTCATCGGACTCCCCGATGCACTGCTTATATCCTCACCCACACAGCGGCACGTTCCTTTGGAGATGCCCCAGCGATGCCTAGTGTGAGGATATGAGCAGTGTATTGGGGTGAAGTTGAGGTTGCATAGCTACTCTCCCTGGTACATATTTAGCAGTTTGAGTATTTTCAGAGGGATCCGTAACATCTCTTACACAACGCTTTTTAAGTGAATTTTTCAGTGCTTTTGATTAATTCATAGTCTTGACTTCTATGCTGTATTTCCTTAACTTTACACTGCATCAAGTATTTTCAGTGAATGTCTTTGCTTTTTATTGCTGTTGGCACTGCCTACAGGGCATGCCTTTGGTAAATCAGCGGCATCTGCACTGCCGCAGAGCTGCTCTTGTTTAAGCTTTACTGATCAAGGGTAAGGTAGAGGGTACACATCTGAAATGCTCACAGGCATCTCCTGATTTGCTCCAATGCAAATAATGATACATCAGGACCAATGTAATTAAGGTGGCGATGCTGGCACAAGGCTGCCTTGACGGCGGCCTGAATCCCGAGAGCAGATGATCATGTTGGAATCCAGTCATATGGCAGGGGTATTTACTTGACTAGATTGAGAAAAGCACAGAAGTCAGGACCCTGGACCTGACAGGAACACAGTTTAGTTTGGATTTGTATGCCATGGAAAAGATTATTTTTTTCTCACAGGCAAACAGAAATATATTGAATGAAAAGTTGAACGGCGTTGAATCTTCTTTAGTAGCTTGTAGTGACAACGTCTACTTCATTTGTGTTAGTAGTCACATTTGAGGACAAAATGTATTTGTTTTCATTTCGAATCTGTGATTTTAAAATAATGTCCTCCTGCCGGTGCAGTTGGCTTTGACAGCCGCTGCTCTCTGTAGAGTGCAGCTAGCAATGGAAAGCATGTTGTCAGCAGCAAAACCTAGTTGGGTTTGTTTTTGTAAGCATCTGCCAGCATTACAGCACGGTGTCCGTTACATTGTTTGGGCCACACGAGTCCCTCGTTTTCTTGCAGCATGACCACCGCGCCCGCATGCACTTCCAGCCGTTCTATTCGCCCTTGAATGCACGCACTGCGTGCTGACATCTATGTGTGGGCGTGCGTTGGGTTCTTGCACAATTGGTTCATATTGTATAGCTCACCCAACATCTACCACGGAAGGTCACCTTTCCAGTCTCACTACTGCCTAAAATGTAACAGAGCCAGGGATGTACATGCTTCCGTTAATTCCGTTAGTTCCTGCAGGGCTAGCCAGTTGCCAGCAAGATCTGTGCCCACTCTCTCTGCTTCTGGGCCCCGAAACACATTATTATCTAAATGCCCCGCTTCTAATAATTGTACGTGTTCACTTTGCAAGGCTGTGCCAACATACCTCCTCTGTGTGGCCCCCGCCAGCTTTCCTTCTCGGGAAGGGCAGCGAAGACTGCGGGTCTCTGAGGTGGGATAGGGCCAGGCGAGCGCTCCCTCTCCCAACCAGGCAACATTTGTTTTTACTTTTTTATTTTTCGAGAGGAACTCAGCTCTAGTTTCAAGGGCAATGCCTTAAAACTCGAGTTAGCTACTAGGCCGAGGCGACCCTTGCCCCAATTGGCTCAACCAACTCTAGGGCGGAAGTAGGTTAAAACAATGGCTGTCACGTGACGTAAGGCCAAGAAGAGTGACACAACACATCATTCTTTTCAGATGACATTTGGACAGATTTCTTGTACAACATGTAACAGCAAATAAATGAATGACGAGAGGACATGCAATCATTGTTTATCCAAAAAGCAATGACTCAGCTGAATTTTTAGAAGGGCCGAATGGCACACTGTGGGCGACATACATGGTTCAGTAGCAGTACGAATGCAATGCTGGACTATGTGTATGGCATCGTGAGTTGTTTAAACTGTGCATGATAGACGCAATACAGCAACGATGCTGTGATACACATACACGTCCAGCTAGATATGACACCCAACGAAAAGCCAAAAATAGGCGACCTCGAGGTTGACAACAAAGGAAACACTGACAAGAACGCCAACGCGTTCAGTGCAGTGTTGACAGGGCAAAATAAGAATACTTCAGTAAGTTTACAAAATATGACCTGGTTCGGACTAGCTTATAGGGCAATAGGCCCATGGCCGAACCAAACACGCAAAATGCTTGTCTGGGCCAGTTTTTGGGTCAAAGTGGGGCCCTTTTTTGGCCAATGTGGGCCAGTTTGATGAGTTACTTCACTATGCGGCTAAATGTTCTGACCAGTGTTGCTGAATAAATATTCTTTAAAGTGTACAATTTGCATGACATTGTATCAAAAACCTCCCCATTGCGTAGTATTCAAACAGCGTCACAAAAGGATTGAATACCCTTTTGAAACTCTGGACCACTTTTTCGTTGATGCCTGAGACAATTCTATGCGCCACTCCGACCCTGAATAGGACATGCAAGGAAATTGTGCCATGGTTTCCGGCTATTGTTGAGTCTGCCGTATCCATGGTGGGGGTGTCTATTCCATAATGCAGGGGCGCGAACATACAGGTGCTTTTGACATAGAGATAAGAAATGACAAGCACACTTTACTGTAAAAAGAAAAATGTAAAAACAGATCTAATAACTGAACAAAAGAAGGCGCTATTCCATCAAAAACGCACAATGGCAAAAAACAAATGGGAAGCTTTGAGAAGTGGGGACAATAAAGAAGTATGGGGTCCTCTTAATAGTGCCAGAGGCAAAAAGGCCAGAATGGCTACCAACCCCAGTGGGGAGGAAACCTTGGTTAAGTTTAATGTATTTTGGTTGTTATGCTGTAAAGCGCTTTGGTGTAAAGCGCTATATAAATAATAAAATACAACTACAAATACAAGTATATATCGGGAACATACGAGACGAATAGGGGATAGTTAGATACGTCAACAGAACAGGCCACTGGTGGGCCAATCAGAATTCATTTTGACATTAAACGTGTGTCAATGGTCATACATGGGATTAAGAAATCCAGGGGTCCCGGGCCCGATGGTTTGGCTCATATTGTCTTGCTAAATTACTCTGTGACGTGGGAGGGAGAACATATTCTCAGTACTATTCAACAAGATCTGCCATGAAAGGTACACACCTGTGCCATGGACATGCACGTGATGACCCTAGCGCCTCCATTCTACTGTGCTTACTAGATGTGTCAGGCAAGGTTTTTGCCACATGTATATTAACAGAACTACAATGTTGGGCAGAAGCAAACCAAATTTTGAGTAGGTTTCAAAGAGTTTTTCGTGCAGGCTCGGCCACGGCACATAATATATTGACACTATACGTGCATCACAAAGAACGAGGAATCCTCCTTTGCATATACTGCACATAGATTTCAAAGCTGCCTTTGATTCAGTCAACACAGGCCTCCTGTGGAAACACTTGCATGGGTTGCAGCTGGATAATGGTTTGCTGGATTTGATCATCCCATTACATGAAGACAGTAGCATACAGGTCAGGTGGAGGCCTGCACCAGCGACATCCCCACTACTGTCGGTCTCGAAATCGGGTGTGTGTTGGCCCCCATGCTCTTCAACTTGTACTTGGCAGACTTATGGAAACGACTGGAAAGGATCAATAATGTACCCCCCAAAAATAGGAAAGACACACATATTGACTGTCATATGCCGATGACATAGTCCTACTCTTTCATACGTACGGGGGATTTAGGAGTTCTGCCATAGAATGCAGTACCTACGCCAAGGAGAACGATCCTGAGTTAAATCTGGACAGGACCAAGCTTATGTAATTTGGTCCAAATAGAAGGGAGCGGCAATGTCCCTGGCTGGGGGTCAAATAGATGTAATCCCTGAGTACAATTATTTGGGACACATTTTCTGTAACACAAAAAGTAAAAGTGGGAACCGGATCGCTAGCAAACAGGTGAAGGGCATGACTTTAATAACACTGATTGAAATATTTGCATAACGCATGGCAGGATATTCCTTAAAGGGTGTGATTTTGGCCTATAAACAGTCTGCAGTCCCTGCCATACTATATGGTCTGGAAGCCAGGTTTATTATTGATTGTAAGTGGCATAAAGCTTTAGAAGCCGAGATATGGCATCAGCTATTGGGGCTTGACCCCAGCATCTCGATGATGGCCATCAGACTAGAGTTGGGAAATATGTCCCTCGCTGGCACACTTAAATTAAGACATGGAGTTTTATGTATAAAAGCTCTAAAGAACCCAGTATGTCCTTTATTAAAAATATTGGGCTTAAATATGATGCGAGAGACGGGGTGTCCGCTAAATTAATTTTAAAAAATCAATATGAAAGGTTTCAATGAACTGGGAGCTGGATTATTGTACGAGCGGGAAAAAGACTGTGGGATTGGTAAAAGAACCACGTCCCCATTGCGAACCTGAAAACACTTTCGGTCTGATTCATGGAAAAGTACGGAGGGATCCTGCAAATCCTGCGTGCCGAGACCGACTCTGCACGAGCCTGTGAGCTGAAGGAAATCTGAGTGCTTTCTGTATTCATGGGATTGTTCCTGCAAAGTAGGCCTATCCGCAAGTCGCGCCCCCAAAACACGCCACGCAATGCCAAAACAGCCACATTCACCCCATGAAAACTGCGTGGGGTCCCCCACAACCAAGCCAGCCCCTCGGGGAGACTGTTCCGTTGTCCCCCGTAACTGCAACCGACACCCTGAGAAAATGTGTGCCGTTTCCCATAACTCATGTCATATTTTGATCAAACTACGTGCAAAACCCTGTAAACCGTCCCTGCACCCAACTATGCTGTGTACGTGCACCCATAAGTCTGATTGGAACCCCACTTGCGTGTACGCACCCCTAATTCTGACATGCAAACTCACATCCGCACTTCAAATCCTATGCACAAGTGTTTGTAAGCCTGCATTCAAGTGGCGGACAGATCGAGGGCTTTGCGTTGGCATTTCGCAGGTGAGATGTTGTGTGGTCACATCCATACGCTTTGTTTTGCGCATTTGTTTGCATGCTATGGACCACTTGCGGCCTGTCCCTCGTAACTCCCATGCTTTCCCCTGTTCTTCCTCTTTTTTTGAGGGTTTTGCCCCCTACTCAGGTCCCTGTGCAGGCCACACCCACCCCCTGCATGGAGTCTCAGGCAAGGCACTTGGCCTATCGCAGAGCCATGTTGAGCCTGCGCGAAGTCCACGCAAAGTACAGAGAAGTGTTGCGCAGACGATTCCATGAATCAAAAAGTCATTTTGTTCTGCAAAAATGACTTTGTACTGCAAAAATACACTTTGCACAGTTCCATGAACCCGGATTTATGTCGCCAATGCAAAGTCACTTTTCAGCAGTGCAAAGTCACTTTGAACCATGAAAAAAAATCCATAAATCGGGCCCATAATCCTTACAATTTGTAAGCACCTTTTCTTTCATTTTTTAAATAGTATCACTCGGTCAGACAAAGGTCACTAGGTTTGCAGCTTGCATGTATATAATATCACGCTGCATCTGTTGCGGATGACCTTCTTTGCTGCCTTTCTAGTTCCTGCAAATAGCAGTGTTACTCACCCATATGCCTAATCGTTCCAGAAATTGTATTTTCAGGGAGCTTGTAAAAGAACCATTTTAAAACGATAACTTCATTTTAGTGCAATCCTTCTAAAACCCTGCTAGCAGTAGGTGGGCTGCCAATCTCTTCGTACAGTACCCAAGATGGGGCATGGCTGCATTGAGGCCCTATTCCAGCACCCAACTGCTAGTCAAACATTTGCAGAAACAAAAGAGCTGTTGTTGGAAATAAATGAGAACCCAACTAGAGGTTTTCAGTGCTCACCCGGTTGCCCTTAACATGCAGTATACACGCCCCCCGGACCTCCTATGCCATGGGTTTATTTTGTCTGCTGGAGATTATTTGAAGAATGTCCGAGCACAACTGGTACAAAACTGCCGTTAAACATCAGTGTTTCTTTATGATCTTTTGTCCATGACGGTGAGTGGATGTGTGTGGGCATTGCAGGTGGTGAGGCCCAGGGGAGAACAAAGGCACGCAGACGCATTTATTAAACAAAATGCAACCGTTTTTCATAAATGACTTAAATGATATCGTGCAAAGTCCTGTCGTGCATTATCCAATGTCTGCAATGAATGCATTCATTTCTATGGGGAGGGGGACTGCTTGTGCCTGCCGCCCCCCCACACCAGAACGATCCTGAAGGAAATAAGGTGACCCCTGTGAACTTTCCAAATCCACCAGTCCCGTTTCCCAAGCCCATGTGCGCCCACCGGATCATCATGGTTTGGTGAGTGCCTGCATGGCACCTTCACTGTTCCGTGCTGAGCATCGGCCCACAATTAAGAGCGAAATCTCTGTGCCAATGTCCCAAATTCTTTAAGACCAGTATAGCATTCACTGCGACGTACTAGACATACTGCTCACTCTTGGGTGGGATGAACGCACCGCCAACTCTGCAATAAGGCATGGGTGGGTGGGTGGGTGACAATAATGAAAGACAGCCACGGTGCCATCAAGAGCACTCATTACTCAGGTGTGGCGATAAACAAAGAGGTGGAGCTCTATCTCCCTCCCTCTCCTATAACCCCGGGAATGCGCATACCTGGGCGTCTAGCAATGTTGGGGGGACTTCCGGCACTGCGCGTCATCCGGCATTGAGTGATGACCTTATCACGCCACCCAGCACCTGGACGTCCCCTTCTCTCCTCACCTTCTCCTTCCGTCTCACTGCCACGTCTCCCAAAGGTCCACCCTGGAATGCTGCCAGGTCTTGCTACCATATCAACCCACATCATTATGCAATTACATTGAATTCTCGATGGATGCTTTGTTGGCGATCCTATAGGTCCTGATTCACGGAGCGTTTCCCCATGGGATTGCGCCATAATAAAATGCTTCTGTGAATCAGGCCCATAATGTTTCCATTTGGAATATTATCTCGAGTCATGATGGAATTCTAAGTTTCATGAAGACCGCAGGAACCCGTGTAATTCGTCTCTTGGAATAATGGTTCTCCATATGGTCCTGACAAATCCCGTTACTTTGGGGACATATCGGGATTCTCGCCTTTGATGTTCCCACTGTCCTCCCAGTCTTTAGACAAACATCTTCTTAGCGTTATCCTTATTTCCAGGGTTTGTATGTAGCTTTCCACTAGCAGTTATTCAAAAGGTCTCGCAGAAATGAAGCCATCTTGATCTTTAGTGCATGTGCTTCTTGACTACCATGAAGATTCTATTCAGTGTATAGATGCATTCTGGTGTTGCCTCCCCAAAAATCATATTGTGTTAACACTTCAATTCTCACACCACGATTTCAAATTGCCTGGCAGAGGAACCTCAACATCAGTTTGGCACAAAATGTATGGCACCAGATTCAATTACGGAAGTTCATTGCAGACATGTTTGAACCATTGTGCATTTGTGTAGCCTCCATCCCTAGCCTGTTCACAATGTATTCTGTAATAACAACAATTGTTTAGGAAGTATGAACATCTCCACATTTAAGGATATTGTGGGCAAGTGTAGCACGCAGTACGTTGTTACCGGCTCTGAGTGAAAGCCAGAGATTGCCTTCAAGAAGTAACGTGTTCTACTACTGCTGAAAATGTCCAGCTTCACTCAAAATCAATCTCTCATTGCTTCAATGTCCCAAATTTTGGTTAAATGACGTTGCTGCGTTGCTTCCCTCATATTATTAAACTGGCTAACTAAGGTTTAAGTTAAGGGGAATTTTACTCCAAAATGCTAATATTTCTAATTGCCATTTCTAAGCTATTACAATTTGATATATGTGTGCTGCTTTTTGTGTATTTTGACAGAGTTGTTTCGCCAATCCTGTTGTAGTACCAGATACATTTGAAAAGAGAGAGGTTAATATAATATTGAGAAGAATCAAGCACCAGACAACTTTGCATATAAACAATGAGTCGCTCAACTCCATTTCAGAGGGTATCTCTTCCTTGCAGTTGGATTTAGAAAATGGATAGACCTGCTAATGTCCAAAGAGAACACAGCTGTGAAATGACTTGTCAAATAAATTATTTAAGCACCTTCAAATAAATGTGTATGTCTCCGTATTTTAGATGGCCACTTCTTTGAATGTCCATAACGAGATTCTTAAACTGGCTAATAGTACTCCTCAAAATCAAAGGCCAGACGTGGCTACTTACTTTTTATTATATTCGTCTCTCAATTCCTTGAAAATACTACCTTCCGATGATAATTCATGAACAAAACAAAGACTCAATCCTTTTCAATACACTTCATAGTCACATACATTTACTCACCAGAGAGAACACATTCCCCAGCAACAAAACGAGAACAATGTGTGAACAACTTATACAAAATATCCTGAAAAAATGTCATTTCTGTTGTGGATGATATACTGTGATCTACTTGCATATCAGGCATGATATCCCCAGGATGTGCAGTGATGATCCCCTGCAGCTCGCTGGTAACGTCCCATGCCCATTGTTAGTTGATGTCACTTGATATAAGTTGCAGACTATTGAGTTGTGATTCTAGGTAGGAAGAGAGTGGAAGGGGCACTGGAAGCTAATTGGCATCCTCCCACCATGAAACCTGTTCAAACTTAGATGTTATTGCATTTCACATTCTGAGCAGAGGAGTAGGTTGAAACACACAAGCGGGTTTGATAGGCCCAATGATGGAGGGGCATTGTTCCCTTTTCATTGGTTTGATTATGTATTTGCTTTGATGAATGTTTCACCAGCCATACTCCAGAAAACCTGTTTATGGAATTGTATGTGTTCATCTTGTGCCAGCCCTTTATGGACTTGTGTCCTCCTCAATCTAAAACTTTCAACTACTTTTGCATACTGAGGTCTTCATTTTAGCATGTAACTGTAGGTTTAAAAGTGCAAACCATGCCATTATTGGGGAGCTTTGAATGTTGGGAAGGACGCTCCTTTAAACATGGCAGATGGTTCTGTCATTGCATGACGGCTGCTCTGCAGAATGCCAGGTCTCTTAGGTGCAATAGCTCAAACCTTCATATGTAATGAGGCCTTTCCAATCAAGTTGACTGCTTGAGGGATCCTTGGGGACTGTTCACTGTTCTCAGCACCCAGTGAACTCTACTAGCACCACCATGGATGGGTCTATGTGTTTGGTGTTTCCTCTCCATGTTGGCTTGTATGTTCTGGGTGTCAAGATATGCCAGCCTCAGGAAGATATATATATTTTAAACATGGTATTTAAAAAAAAGGCACTTAATGCTGTTAATCGCTGAACGATATTGACAGAGGTTCATTGTCCTCACAGATATTTTGGGAGCCAGTGAAGTTTTGAGAGGATCAGAGTTGAAGTACGTACATCTCTTTGCCGTGACCTCCTTCACGGAGAGAGTGCAGTAGTCCGCTTGGCTCACACTTCTATTATATCTTAGTGAGGCGCATTGGCATATTCTTTAGTCGACACATCTGTATGTTGATTGTATCTTTTAGTCGTTTGCTTGATTGGTCATATAGTGTGGGTGTCTCATAGTCCCACTATACACCCTACTAGATCTCCGGGAGCAGTGTTTCATTGGACCATGCAGCCACATCAATGCACGGCTCTTCTTTTGGACTGTCCTTTTTGTTCCACGCAGTTACATCAGGTTTTCTTTGCTTGCTGTACCTGGAATGGCATGCACTGATCTAGGGGTATCTCTCTATCTCACTCTCTGCACTCTCTGCACTCTCTCTGTATAGATCTCTGCCTATCTGCCTCTACCTGACTCATTCTGTCTCTAGCTGTCTATCTCTCGCTCTCTGGATGGCAATCATGTTGTTAGGGCTCTGCACGCAGAACGCCACTTTCTGCCGAACACCGCTTGCAGAGTCACTTCCATTTATTTCTCATGATATAAATATTGCACACGGATGTCTTAAGAAATAATTACATGGCAATACAGTGAGACATTTTCATGCAACTTTCGACTGAAACCAGCACTACACACTTGATAACACACTTAAATGTTGGGATCCACCTGAATTAAAGATTTGTGCATGCATTGCACTAAAGAAGAGATACCCATGCCCAGAGAGGACTTCCTACTTTAGACAGCCACTAGCCAAGTAATTTGTCCATGGTTCTTCTGCACTTTTTCTAATTGAATCAACAGAAGACTCATGCATTTTTTGTCCTTGAGGAAGACCCCAAAGGTCGAAACACGTGTTGGCTGTAATTATGTTATCTTCTTGCTTAGCTAATGAATATTAGATTTCATGATGATATTTCTGAGACTTGGAAACTCAATTCATGTATGCATTACTAATTCATGGTTTCCTACATTGATGTTATGATAAATTGACAGACAGACTTAGCGCAATTGTGCTTAGGTACCTTTTGATCATTTACGCAATATTAGGTGCCGTACGGGCATCGCCACCCACTACTAGTGTACATGCAGCTAACTCAGCATTGAATGAATTCACAGCGATAAGGTGTGGAGTGATAAGCGTTACAATGCACGCTCAACTGATGCACGTTGTTAGGTTTGCATTCCACCCCATCCGATACTGATAGAAACACGACCAGAGAATAAAGTTCAGTGTTTATTTATGGTTAAAAGTAGCATGACAACAGCAGTGACAGAGGCAACCCCCAGGGTGGGGACTGGCCTTGTATTCGGAAACATACATTGTCTTTGTATGTGTCCTGCAGGAATGTCGTCTTCACACTGCAGGCACAGTATCTGTAGGCAGGGAGGAGAGGGGAATGTGGATAGGGAGCAGGTGTTCTGAGAGACCTGAAAACGGACCAGAGGACAGGGGTCCAGGGTCTACCAATGAAATTTGTTTTTTCTATATGTTTTTTGCATTATTAGTGTTGAGGTACTCTGTTGCAGTTATAGGCCAATTTCCAACTGACCGTTCTTTCTAAATATTCTGAACAAAGTAGCCTCGCTTCAGCTAAAAATGTATGTTGAGGAGTTCCAGCTTTCGGGGCACAGCGATGCTGCTCGACTTATCTGCAGCATTTGACGCAGCTGATCTTCACATTCTGCTAGATAGACCCACCACAGACTTAAGGCTTGATTGCAGGGATAGCAAAGGTTTTCATTCATTCCTCTGAGGTAGGTCATCAGCGGTTAAATTGGAGAGCTGTGCATCATTTTCACCAGTTTGAGCTGTGGCGATCCTCTTGTCCATACTGTTAAATATGCATGTAAAGCCACTTCCTGATCTTTAAACCCATTAGGAGTGTTTGTTCGCAACTACAGAGATAATACCCAGATTTGACGGCCGAGGTCTCTAGGAAACCCAGAGGGAAATCTGGAATGCATGCAGGTTCTCTTTACCTTTTCTAGAGATGAATGAGGGAAAGACATCCAAGTCTCAATCAAACAAGAACACAGTTTCTTCTTTTATTTACAGACCATTTAAAATCTAAGAACGCCACCATATATCACTTTACTCCTATGGCCCAGGTAATGATCCAAACGATGGATACAATCAAACAGCTTGACATCATTTTGGAAGCAACACCCTGTCAAGTTTGTCTCACGCTTACACCGTTATACATTTGTCATCTTATGACTTGATGCCTTTGACGCAAATTCGTCCTCGTTTATCAGAAGACAATTGTACATCCATCGCCTGTGCTATAATTGGCACTGGGCCATTTTATAGCAATGTGCTTTTTTGGGGGGAGGGCAAACAGAGTATTTTCCAATGGCTCCTGGTGCTTTGTTACACGGTGGGCAGAATTTTGACCAATGCCCCCAGGCCGTCCCACGTCCCACCTGTCCTTAGGCGACTTCATTTGTTACCAGTGGTGGCCAGGATCAAATTCAAGGCAATGCTATTAATGCATAAAGTACTCCTAAATCGCATGCTGATATATTTAAAGCACATTAAACCACAAATACATTTCTTGCTTCTTTTCCCCACTTCTGATAAAAAAAAGATAATGGGCAACTCCTTTAAAGTACTAACGGTGGTGCTTTGAAATTCCCAGCCATTAGTGATTCACAGGATTGACACCTTGATGGCCTTCCTTAAGCAATTAAAAGCATGTGCATTTCTGTAAACTCGTGTTCTTTCCCTAAATCACTTCATTATTTGAGTCTAAGCACTGTGCAAACTCTGTGGTCGTTAACGCAAGACAAATCCAAATCAAACCAATCAGTCAAATACAGTGTGCATATTCAACAGCACTACCAACCAATCAGTGGCCATTGTGCTCACGGAAGGAGTAATTCATTGGTTTTGGACTTAGCATGACGCTTTCCAAGAAGGAAGAACATTTTGAGAGACAAGATTGGGTGCATTCACTGCAAAATAAGCCATTAAAAAAGAAATCATTGTTGTTGTGCTAACATTGTAAATAACCACTTCGAGTGCATATTGTAGTCATTATTTCAACATTACACTTATCCTACTGAGCAAAGCACAGTATAAAAACCTAGAATAGCCATTCTAATTATTTTTTTGATTGACTTTTGCCATTCAATGATATACAGTCCGGTGCACTTCTGCTGTACTCTTTCAAACTATTCCTGTCAGAAAAAGGAATGAGACAGAAGGCACAAATGTTTGTTTTTTGATTGATTTGAGCATTTTGGAAACACAAGAAATGACAACAGTTCTTTATGCTTGACATCAATGTCTGTCAAAAAATTGTTTTATGCTTGAACCACTTAGTACATAATGGACACTGAGCTTGTTGCTCATTATATTTTTCACACAATCACCCTATATTTAAAGTCTTTGTAACCATGACCCATATATTCCAATTCAGGCAGCATCCCAATTTGGATGTGAGGATAAAATCGGTGTGCCATGTCATGTGATTGAGAGCTGAGGCTGAATTTTAGAAGAGGGTGCTGACAGGGGAAGCCGGTACAAAGGCATCCGTAGTAAATGATATATGTGATGTTTTTGGTATGCATACCATGCTCTGACATTTGCAGGCTCTCCTGGTGCTCTGGCTGCCCTGAAAGAGAGAGGTGAGAGTGAAGGAAAGGAAGGGGGAAATGGAAGATGGCTTTGCTGTTGATATGACCTCTGCCTGCGGGTCATTTCTAGGAGTTCTGTGTAAAGAACACAGAGGCATTTGTATCCAAAGGGAAGCCTTGGGTGTGGTATGTAAGTTGGTTGTTGAGGTATGGTATTCTGTTTGATGTTTGTTGGGTTGGAAGGGGTGTTCAATGGCATGTCTTTGTTGCAATGTGTATTGTGTGTTGAAATGTAGAATTTGAGCATGTTAGTGAGGGATACAGTCAGAGACCTCGATGGGCAGGTTGGTGAGGTGGGCAGACAAACCTGAAATTATATAGAGTAGATCATAAAAGTGCATAAAAGCCATCACAAAGCATTATAAATTATTGAAAAACAAGACAAGGGCATCACTAATGAATGTGTACAATATTTCAATTATGCACTTCTTTATAGATACATCACAATAGGCATTATCCATTGTTGAAGTAATCTGAAACGTACAACATTCAGGACAAGATTGAAGCCTTTATTTTGCTACTCTAGAGACGTTCGCTTGATGGTTTGGACTTGGTTTGGACTTCCACGCCAATCAGCCCTAACCAGCATAGATGCAGGTGTCAGTTGTAGTCCAAAGCATCTGGAGTCATTAAACATTAAAGTCGGTTATTGTATTGTGCTTCATGACAAAGTCCATCCTCTAAGCACCTGATTGGGATTCGAACCTGTGGTGCACAGCATTGTCTAGTTTCCAAGACAAGCACAATGCACCTCAGCTACCTTCCCTGCGCCTGAGGAGAGGGCTCTAGACCCTTTCTAGCACATATTTTCTGTTGTTAGATTTCAAGACTACAAAGTTCGCTTCCTGAGGCAGTTGCCATTCACCTCAAGTCAAAAACCTGCGCTCAACCATTGCTTCAAAAATCGCATTAAATGCATCAGAAAAGAATTTCTGCAAAAGATGCGGGGGACACATGTGCAAGAAGCGACTGAATCATCAGACCCCATGCATTGTGCATGCCATGCCAATAAATAGTAGTTCCCAGCTTTGTTTCAAGGCAACGGGTTTTGATACAAGATGCGGCTTAGGTTGTGTTGCCCACTGATGCTAATATCAGTCAATATAATATGTCATTTTGATATAAGTATATCACGATAATGAAATGCCGCTCCTTTTAACTTACATTTTCTTACTTTTGTCACTTAATTTTCAAACAAAGAATGACCCTTTTCCATTGAACCTACTTATCTTCTAATCCAAGCAAGCTTCTTAGGTACTGATTTGACTTGGCACCATTGAGGGAAGGAGAGATCCCTTGGCAAAGAATCTAAAAAGTGATATGATTGGGGGAGGGGCATGAACACTATTCCTCTAACACCCAAACATATTTTTTTTAAGAAATTGATACCGTGAATGGTACAGATGATCTTTTTCCACTAAATATGGTCTGGGTGTTTAGGAGCCCAGGCAAGTGCACGTGGCCCTTGTACATTAAGCTGCAATATCTTTCCAGCCAATGGCAGGCACTTCACTTATCAGGTGACCCGTGCATCATGCCCATGGAAGGGACACCACACTTACTGGAACAAAGATGCTTCTGCATGGGTTCCCAGAACCACACCAGAGCCACACGGCAGCCTCAAAACCTAGAAAACCTTCGGAAGAGGTAGGTTTTTTCGTGTTCCTACGTACTCCCCTCGTTCACAATATGCTTACTGCCTTGAAAGTTACCTCGCACTACTCCCTGTCTCCCATCCCCCGCACATGAATCCTGGGATGCGGCAGGGGATCCCCCAACAATAAATACAGCCCTTCATTCTTGGATGCTGTGGAAACGAATCCAACTCAACACAAACACAGTGCAGCTCAAAGGGGGGTGGCACCTCTCTGAGCAATGCCCGGGCCGGAGGCAGCACTCCCAACGTCCAAGCGCTCAGATGCTATCTATTCCGCAACTGAATTGTGGTAGGCACTTTGCTGCCTAAGTAACTGGGCCAGTTCTTATTATGTGGGGGTGTTTGCCGGTGCTCAGCCCTGGCACTTATTTCTGAGCCCCGGAACTTATTGTCTCAGACTCAGATTGATTATGAAGTAATGGTAGCCAGAGCATCCAGCAACCGCAATGAGCAGGTGCGAGCTGTAGTTTTCCCAAAACGTGCCAGCACCGTGCGGAGCAGCTGTGGGTTGTGGCATCAGGTATGGGGAACTGCCCACCCGCAGTGTCACAAGCATGCTAGAAAATACCTGGGTCCTGGCACTTATTTTATTACAAATAAAGCACTGGACTGCGTCATGGACCACACTGTCAATATCCATAAACTCTGAAACTAAACACCCTGCTTTCAGGCAAAGGACACCAAATGCTCCTGTTATGAAATCCTCTGTGCTCTGTGCTCCCACTCCTTCAAGCCTGCAGGTGAAATAATGGCCGAGTTGAGCTCTATATGTATATCTATGTGTGCCTTGAATCATCATTCATTCAAATGTGTATCAATTTTAAGTTTACTTTCCTGTTTGAATTAAGAATTTGGAAGCATTCAAATGCTTTCATTGAATTTCATATTCTATTTGATAGGGCTCTATGGTATAGAGGAAGGAATTTAAAATGCCAGAGGGATAGGCGGGATCACCCTCGCTTGCACCATTGTGCATCAATAAACACAAGTAACACAATAGTGGAAAGAACTGTGGCATTCACATGCCTTTAGTGTGGTGTGTATTAAATGACTGTCGGTTACCCCGGGTTTCAAATTTAGGGTACTGAATCAGTTGTCTTTCCCCTTTTAACAAACTCAATTTGTCTCTTTATATATTTCTAACCTATTGCAAAACACATTCAGAATCATTTGTGGTAAATTAGGGAATTGCGATCCATGCCTCCGCCCGAACTTGCATGGTTTCTATACCCCATGCGCTTCTGCCGCCACCATCAAAGTGACCTGCATAGACTTTCAAAACAAACTGCACATTATACTTAATTATATGGGATGTGCTGATTCCAAAAATATAATGATGTGCATGGTGAAAAGATGCACTTGGTGGCATGGTGCAGGCCGTTTTACTGCAATGCATAAATTAACCAATAAGCATAGTTTAAACATATTATTACAAAATGTGCAGAGATTTCAAACTATGTCAATATGGATGCAGCAAACTAGCCCTTTTGGGGCAAATCAACAGACTGACTTAGTTTGCAACGCTGCTCTAATGCGTAATCTTGCTGTCCCGCCAATCCACATTCCCTCCTGCCAAGTGTGAAAAGCATTTTCCTACCTTTAAGATTTTATTTAGCACGTATTTGATCATTTTCGATGCTACCAAGCATCGTTCACACAATCAATTTAAATATCAGTGAGTCATTTGAAAAAAACATTGGTCTGAATGTGATATAACATTTAGCAGTAATACATTCTGTTAAAATACCTAGAACCTTCATCAAGGTCTGGTTGCTTCTGTGTATTTCTTTTCTCCATTTCATCCAGTGAATACATGAAAGTTATTGCTCTAGTGATCACATTATATATCGGTCTAACTGTCCCTGCTCTAGACCATCAGCATAAAATGCATTGCGTTTCGACATAAGGTCCTCGATTGCATGTGGCTATGTCTTTGCTTATAGATGACTTTCTTAAAAATCCTAACCATGTTGGATAATCTACTCCAATTCATACACAATTCTCCATTGTAACCCATCTTCCTGCCAATACAAGCGTAATTGGTCTTGGCCCAAATCATACACTATATGACATTTGTAAGGGTGTATAAAGCACACAGTAAATACAGCAGTGGGACACTTCATATGGGATCTGGTCTCACTCTTGGGTGGGAGTAAGGCCCGTAGCTCATAAAGAGCGAAATCAGTTGACTTATGAAAACCCTTAGCCACCCACATTTGCGAAATGTAACCCCTATGGAAAGGTCTGCTGCTATAGGTGACTTCATGGGATACAGAGTGCAGAGCTCAGAGTGCAGAGCTGGATCCGAAGGAATCTGTAAAATGTGGTATTCCAATCCCTCGGATGTGTTTTGTGATTAATGAATTAAGGCCTCCTGGGGAATTAGATTGTATGGAACATTACGGCATTGAGAAGGAACGTATGGGCTGATGGTTGTCTAGACTTTGAGAATGTTTGTAAACATCTGACCTCGTACGCCTCCAGGAGATAGAGCTTGACATGATGCAGTGCCGTAATGGATTCAATATGTTTTACAAAAGCCCACCAAATCAGAAACCGGTCACCCAAAAGAGAATTTGCTACTTTTTTTAAGCAACACACTTATGATTGTTTGTTTTTTAAAGTGTGCTTTTGGCCGTAGTTTCAAACTGTTAAATAAAAAAACGGGTGCTATGGCTCCTCCACTTAATGATAATCAATGGGCGGACCTTGTTGGGATGAAGGCCTGCGTCCCCACCACTGGGATTTGTACCTTATGACCTGAAGGTTGAATGCGGATGTCATCAGGAAGCGTATGCCTCCCTGCGCTATCTGACAAGCTTCTGCAGCAGAGTCCTCATTATCCCAAGGATGGAGAAAGACTATTGTTGTGCGCCCGAAGCCGAGACTAGCGCTGCAGCGTTAGAACATCATACTTCCAAGTAGGCCCTCTAATAGGTGCAAACAAAGGGTGTAATTCACTCATTTGCAAAGCATCAAAGAAAATAAAACTCCTGACAAAGGAAGGTTCTGATTTGACCTTCAGAAAAAAAAGCTTTATTTGTTTTTTAGAAATGCAGCCACAAGAAGGTTAGAATGAATTGCAGATTAAAAGAAACAAGTATGAATCCCCTAAATAAAACATTGATGCTACCTTAAGCATTCATATAATATCGAGGAGCACCAGAAGTGGTAAAGGACAGGTCGGAAAGGGTTGGGGGGTATGCTAAAAAAAGGAGGAAGCAAACACATAGGGGGGAGAAACAGTGTACAACACTATCATTTTGCCCCTTGATGATTTAACAAGGGATTTTCATCCAAAACTGTCCATCTCATATGGTGATGATTATGAGGATGAGGATGATGATGAGGAGGAGGAGGAGGAGGCTAGAAAAGTGAGTAGTGCATAACAGCTTTTTAAAAAAAATATTAAGTGCATCTAGCTTTTCTATTCAAACTTTCGCACAATGATCAACATAGTATCTGAGAATAAGAGAACATATAAATTCATGACCATATAATATTCACACAAGACATCAACAGAACATTTCACATGTAGAGTGCAAGATATAATTGAGCTAAGATATTTAAATCTGTAAAATCATTACACATTAAGTTTCCGAAAAAAAACCTCTTTCCAAACATAAGTGTCTAGCGTACTGATTACTAATGATTGAGCAGAGTATATTGTACTGCAAAACTGATCCAAAAGTAAGCGATATGGGTGAGTAAATGCATTTTGATAGCTCTTGCAACGATGTTCCTTCATAATGCGACATTCAACAATAGGTGTCGACTGGTCTCAATATCCAGGCCGCATAAGCAACAAAGTCTACTTTCATGCTGGATTCCCTGCCAGGCACCGATAGTCAAAACTGGTCAAATATTCAAATGCAAATAAAGAATAAAACACCTGATAAGAGAGGCACAAGGTTTCGTACGTTACTGACACAGAGTATCCAGACTGAAACCAGTTGTACCATACTCGGAATATCGGTTTATTTGTAGATAGCTATGCAATATTCATGGTTCTGTCCTAATCTTTAGTTTTAACATTGAGTGAGCGAATGAAAGTGGTGGAATATTCATCCGAAAGCAACAACAGACCATTGGTGTCAAAGGGAGCCACTGCAGTATTCTTTAGATCACAATAACATTGATTTCGCCAATTACCTTTGACATTATGGGCCAATAAAGTTAGCAGATAAGTAGTTCCATTCTGGGCCCAACACAGCTTTGCATAGAACTGGCCTCACTGGATCAACCACAGTAGAGTGAGTGACGTCACACCTCGTTCACACCTCAGTGCTTCAGCCGGCACAGCTTGTGGTAACACCAGTATGGAGCGCATTCATTTTCCCTCCACACGATCAAGCCATTTAAAAAGATGGGATGGCAGTAATTCAGTTGCATATAGAGTTTCAGGAATAACACTAGTTTTTATAAATCTCAAGTTATCGTTTTACATTGTATCCACCCTTTCTTATTATAAGCTGTTTTACAATAGACCATTTTTTATATACCTTCTTGGAGATGAAAGTCTCGTAAAATATTAATGAAGGACGGTATGTTTCGTGCATTCCCAGGTACACATAGGTATTCACTACCTCAAGGCACTAATTTCCAAGTTTCCAAGTAAAACACCTTGTGCTGTTTGTTTCTTTACCAGCAATCATCATCTCTGTCTTATAATTGATATGCATTTTATTCCTGATGGAATACGCAGCAAGAGCCTGTAAAGAGTGTTGCAAGCCTATTGGCGTAAAATCTAATAAAATAGCGTCATCCGCGTATGACATCTAAGGAATGTATTCATCCCTGAAACCAGGTGGAAGGTTTCAGCACGATCGCACAGACCGGTCCATGCCCACCAAATAAAGTTTGAAAAGCATGGCTGCAAGAACGCACCCCTGCTTTAATCCTTCATCATTTGTGATAGAATTAGTGACATGGGGCCTCATTACGAGTCAGGCGTTAAGGGGTTAACAGCGCCGACCCTTAACGCCTGATTCCGAGGTCCCTTTGCGCCATGGTGAGTTTAACGCCTGCTTTTTGCAGGCGTTGAAATCCATGGTGCTAAAGGACCATGGTGCTAATTACGCCACCGTAATTTACGGTGGCGTAATTAGCGCCTTCCCCACTCCCATTATGCCCTATGGGGCAAAAATGGGAATGGTGAAGGGTACATGGGAAATGGGGATTTACCGCCCCACTCACCTTGGAATGGGGCGGTAAATGGGAATGGTGAAGGGTACATGGGAAATGGGGATTTACCGCCCCACTCACCTTGGAATGGGGCGGTAAATCCGCCATCCACCATGGTGTAAACATAGTTTACACCATGGTGGTAAGGGTACGACCCAGGCGGTAACTTACCGCCTGGGTCCTAATGAGGCCCATGGTCTGTGTGATCCATCCACACAACCACTGTGGTATCTGAGTACAAAGCTTTAATGAAATATAAAAATGTTGGGTAAATACCGTAACAAGTCAGTTTTTCCCATAACATAGGACGTTAGACACAGTCGAAGGCACCGGTATTGTCAACATAGCAGATGAACAGTCTCCCATCATGATATCTAAGAGCATCAACGTGTAGGAAATTCCGTTTTAGACCTTCTAAAAAAACACATAGACGGATAGACATGATGCTTCAGTAGTAAAATAATATTGTAAACTGATGCACTTTAGACTTCTAAATGTCGGCTTCCTGTAGAAAGCTGCACAAAACAGGAGTCCCCCACGCCACGTGAAATTGGGTTCACTGCAGTGTCAAAACGAGAGTTCCATGAATGATTTCAAAAGTATTTATGTATTCATTTTTAGTTGATGAAACCGACATACTATACAGTAATGGTACCAAGTGCGACCACCATACATAATCCATATATCATAAAACGTCACCATTCACAAATCTAATGCATACGCTCACAATCAAGCATTCGTCCTCTCAGACATCATCACCTACATACAAATGAACCGTAATGCAATTAACTGTGCAAATACAGGTATGTGTGCAACAACAGTGCAAAGACAATACAAACAACAATCATTATGGGTGCAAAGCAATGCAAATAAGGTGCAAATGGTTGATAATTAGTAGACTCTGTTGAATCTAATGAACCAGTCTACAATACAAAAGTGCAATGGTGCCGGTTACATTTCCTAAGCCAAACTTGCAGATTAAAGCTGCTCTCTGCCTGAAAGCAAATCGTAGATGTTCTTGAGTTGGCTTCAAATTAAGAGCTGGCCACAATACAAAAGTGCAAAGGTGGCTGTTACATTTCATAAGCCAAACTCACAGATTAACTCTGCGTGACTCTGGCTGAAAACAAATCGTAGATCTTCTTGAGTTGGCTTCAAATTAATAGATGGCCTACTTGAGTTGGCTGCATGGCTCCATATGTGTAAACGAGCCCAGCTTGCTTCATGGCAAGAACGTCGATTTGGAGTGAGGGTGATGAACATAGCCTGTTAAAATAGAAAATCTAAGGTCCAGGGGTAGTCGCTTCCACAAAAGGTCACACCGTGCCTGGGTAGGGCAGAGACCAATGCAATGGGCCGGAGGGAAGAAACACCTTAAATTAAGAAGACATAGATGTGCACTTGTTGGCTTCATTTTCAACCAGGTCGATGATTTGGGTGCTTGGATTCCCAAATCTCTACCACATCTTATTGGAAAAGCCCTCATGCGTGACTGAAACTAACAGGCTGGCAGCGAGAGTCGTGATCCACTCCTTCGTGCAATAAAACGGCTGGCCCCTGGGGTCACCCACGGTGCTGTGTTCTCTGGGCAGTTAAAGGACTGCACAACTGTGACTGTTCTACTATTGGTGGGCTCCGCAAAGACACCCAGCGGCAGTACGTTTATCGAGCTGACTCCAAGTCATAAGTGGCCAGTGAGTGGCCCGTGGGAGCGGTGTATCATGTAACAGTCCACTGTCTGCACGGTTCTGCTATTCAATTAATTACAGTCATCAGAGTGTAAGAATTAGCCACCATTTGAACCTTATTTGCATTTTTTTTCACCCATATTGATTGTTGTTTGTATTGTAATTGCACTGTTTTTACACATCTAGCTGTAGTTGCACCATTCATTGCATTAGGGTTCAGTTGTGTGTAGGTGGTGATGTCTGAGAAGACGAATGGATGATTGTGAGCGTATGCATTAGATTTGTGAAAGATATGTTATGATATATGAATTCATGCATGGTGGTCACAATTGGTACCATTACTGTAGCGTATGTCGGTTGCATTAACTAAAACATGAATAAATACATGCTTTTGAAATCATTCCTAGAACTGTTGTTTTGACACTGAAGTGAACAGCATTTAATGTGGCAAGGGAGATTCCTGTTTTGTGTTGCTTTCGGATGTCCACGTAGTCCTATGCCAATGAATGCATTTTGTGGAGGACCTCAGGTTTTTGTGTAGTCCTGAAGAAAGCCGAGCAGCACTCCCCACCATGCAGCCAGACCCAGATGACGCACTGCACAAGGATCTGCATCGAGCACTTCCAAAGCAATGCAAAGATTCAAGAATGTTCTGGAAGCATAATCAAGTAAAATGCACAGATGCTAGAGCAAAATTTTAGGACACATCCACCAAGTGACAGTGTCTCTGGGCATAAGGAGCAAGCACTCCCTTAGACGACAACCACTTCTTTAGTCAACTTCTGAAAAGGGAAATGGAAACTGGTTGACGATTCACTAACAAATAACTATTTGCCAATCTGCTAAGATGTGAATGGTACCAGATCAAGTCAATAGGGCCAATAACACAAATCGTTGCACTACAACGTCTGGTTGATCAAGAAGATAAAGTGCAAAGATTTAAAACCGCTTTTAGGATGAAACATCTATTAACAAATCTGTCCGGGTGAGAAACAAGGAAGTGGACTAGTAAGTTACAAAAGAGATGTGCAGAAGGCAACGATTGGAGAGATGCGTTCACATGATCGGAAAGGGAATTAATGATTGGCAGCTGCACATTGATGCTTACATCAACGAAGATGTCAGGGGAGGCTTTACAAAGGCTCAGAACTCCAAGTCAACGGTCCATTCTCTGACATAAGAGCAAATCCTCAATCACTTCTCTAAGTTTGCCCATATTTTTCAGAAAAGCATGTGGTCTGAGGCTCCATTGGACAGCAAAGTGACCCGACGTAGTGAGTGGCGGTTTACATGCGGTGCCACAACTGTTGCCTGCCCTGACTCCTGGAAAGGAAGTACGTCACAGCTGTCTTTAAGGGGCGGTAATTTACAAGCCCCACGTGTGTACAGGTGAAAGGTTTTCTGAATACAACAGATGGACGTTTTGGCGTTGCTTCTTAGCGCATGCTGGAGGGGCGTGGCCCAGCAATAGAAAGCAATCTGCTCCTTTAAAGGCTCGGGTCAGCTGATTTGAAAACAGTTCCTTCCCCTGTGTTTTGGCACACTTGTGCAAACATTTGCAATGCTGTACCAAAGACAAACTATTAATTGCCCTGTTTAAAAAAAAATGTTTTAAACAAAATGTAGTGCATTTAAATTCCATTGTTTAAATATTTTGCAAAAGCCTTCTTGTGATTTTGGTAAAGAGGGTGGAAAATGACATGTTAGTCCCTTTCGGACAGCCAATGGCTGCAAAAATGTTCCTGAAGCTGACCATTATGTACCACCGGCTTATCTCGCAAATATTGGCACCCATATGATCAAATGACTTTTGACAAAGAGCTGCATGGATCAAATGAAAGCAACTCCATATTAGATCTGCTTTGTTAGCTCTCTGCATAAAAGTCGATCGGGTCACCTGAGATGTGAGTGAAGGATTCACGGGGAGGATTGAAATAAGTACTCACTCTAATGCACTCCTTACCCTCCAGCCCTGCCAGCCCGCATCTCAGTGCAAGTAGCGTCGCACGGGACCTACACCGGCCTGATTCCCAAAATGGCACCGGTAATAACTCAGACTTAATTTCTTTTATAAATATGCTCGGGAGCAGTGGAGTGCTGCTGCACGTCACAGAGCAGAGTATTGCTAGCGGGAGTTGCACTTGCACGATCTGAACGTTCCATGCCTTGAAGATCGTCCTGTCTCCCCTCCTTACCTGGTGCCACCGCAATGCACTTGGAAAAACTGCAGAATCGTCGTCAGACCTATTTGCTGTTATCTCCATTGTTAATTGTATTCTATGCACTTACTCTGCCTGTGCAGACTTGTATCGTTTAGAAATTCAAGGGCTCTGAATGACTGTTGTTTTTTCCCCTTGTTTCCCCCCTTCTTGAGTGCTTTGAAACACTTGTATTTGCATTTATATTTTGTTTATTTGTAAAGCGCACCAAGCCCTGAGGCATCTTGTCTTGTGAATAGATGCTTTACAAATAAACATTACCATACCATACCAATTTAACAAGTCATCAAGTAAACAAAACTGATAATGATCACCGTGGAATGTAAGGCTGGGGTGTGTGCAAGATAGCCAGAATCTAGGTTACACCAAGGAGTTCTTGGAAGATCCAACACTTATTCCCTGGAACGAGAAGAGTAAGGCAGTATCCAATCACTGTCCATAACTTCCTGTAGAATAGCGTATTCTCTCTCCAGGTCAGTAACTGCTGGTCACGGAAAGGTCTCGGGGAATTTTCCCAAATGTGTATAATGCAATATCACAAACACACACAGAGAAACATAAAAAAAACACACACATGCACGCACACACACACTTTTCAAACCAGTAGATATGCACTAATAAAATATCATCCAACAAAGAGAAAATGATGACAATGGAAATGAAAGAAGGGCAAATGGGCCAAAAACTAGAATCAGCAACCGGACACTGCAATGCAGGCCTTAGGTTTACTTACAGGACTTATGACATTGTTATGTGATCTAGAAGCGTACAGTGTATGGAGGAAGACCCTAGCAACGGGTACCCTCCAACAGGAAGAGAGTCGGGAACACTGAAGCAGAAAATATACAGCGATAAGAGTAATATCAGCGCTCCCCTGCAGTGCCTTGGTATGGGGCAAAGTACTGCAAAGAGCTTTGAGGGAGTTGAAGTAAACTGCAGGCACATAACTGCGGCCTTAGGAAGAACAGCCGACCAGCACTTCTTCTAACGGATTCAAGACTCCTGGAAGATCTTAAAGCAATACAAAATATGATAGCTTTATGAAAAGGAAGAGAATAATTGAATAATAAATGTGTGTGGGGCAGGGAGTTTTCTTCACAAGTGTACGATATCCGGAACGATGACCAAAAGAGGTCCTGCTTCAAAAGAGGCAGGTATTAGCGATATTGCGAAAGGGCCCCGTCTTGACCAAACATCTTTTTTTTCTTTGTGGTATAGTGAGGCTAAACCAGCCTCCTTCAGGGGATTTCAGAAAGGTACCCCAGGGCAGAAACTAGATGCAGTTCTGAATTGCATTCCATTCCCAAGACAGTGTGCATGTTATGTCTGGCCTCCTCTACTGCACAAAAAAGCACTGCTTCCTGCAAAATCTACGGGGCCCGATTCACAAAGCATTTTTCAAGGGCTGCAGCCCTTGAGAACTGCTTTGTAAATCAGGCCCATTGTTTAAATCAGATGTTATAACCAAAAGAAAGGTGACAGGTTGGGAATGGAATCTTAACCACTGTCATATCTGTGGGCAACATTCCACACCCTGTCCGTGCCGCTGTAGCAGGTGACCACCCAGATGCCAATCAGCATTGGAACTTCCGCCATTGGCAGCACAGCAGCCTGAACTGCTAGGCCGCATGCCCCCTGCATGGAAACTTAAGCAACCACAGATACCTGTCAGCTTTGCTGCGCCTCACCATAGAAGGGAAGCTTATATCTGGATATTTGATAAGGGTTATGAACGAAAGGAAGACACCAATATTTCCCCTCATCGATGTAGGGTCAGATAGCAACACAAAATGGAAAATTGTTGGCACTCATAAATATATTTAGTCGGGAAAGGAGGTTACTACTATAAGTAGTTACATCCAGCAATAATTGCATTCATTCAGACTTTAATCTGAAAATGCATTTTCCACAATGATGAGTGTACACTGCGTAAGACTTTGTCGTCAGCATAAAGACAACTGATGAATATTATATTTACTTCATATTATTTTGGACCCATTGAAATCGAGGATGTTGTATTTTGTAAAGATTCAATTGGATTTCCTCTCATTTTCGGAGTGATAACAACAGCACCAAAAAACATGAAATCTCTGGAATAAATTTCCCCATTTACCGTCCCTATGCATTGCCGAATCAGCATAGATCATCAAATAGTGGCCGGAGAGTGCTCTATTCCATAGCACATATGTTTCAGTGCTCTAGAACTGAGAACTGCCAGGGAGTGGTGCATGTGGATTAACAGCTGGAATGAATGTTACACACTTGCAGGTCGCTTCTCTCTCTGCGGGGCCTTGAGGAACTCTAAACCCCTGGCCTGTCATTTTTGAATGAATCTGAGCTCCCCCCCTCTCCAAACATGGAGTTCCCATTGTGTTAAGAGCCGTAGGGCAGGAAACGCGTGTTTGCATCTTTTTCACCATAACACGTTTTTCGACTGCTCTCAAATTCCTTTTAGAGCCTTGTGCAGGCTCGGACTGGCCTATAGGATAACAGGCCCATGGCCGAACCAAAAACAAAATGCTGGTCTGGGCCAGTTTTTTTTGTCAAAGTGGGACACTTTTCTTGTCAATATGGACCAGTTTGATGAGTTACTTCACTATGCAGCTAATAGTTTTGACCACTGTTGCGGAATACAATTCTTTAAAATGCACAATTTGCATCACATTTTTATCAAAAAAAGTCCCCCTTGGGTACTAATCGAACAGTGTCACAAAAGGAATGAATTCCCATTTGCAACCGTGGCCACTTTTTCATTGATGCCTGAGACAATTGTATGGCCCAGTCCGACCCTGGCCTTGTGAGCATTTCGTTCCTGACCGAATTTTTATTTTTAAAAACCTGCATACATATGTATGACATAATAATATTGTGAACAATAGCATGCTTCCACAGGAAGGGTATGTTTACCTTGTGCCTTCGAAATGACTTCTAAATTACATCATTTTGCAGCAATAGTACAAAAGGACGCACTGCCTGTATTCGCATACACTTTTGACCCTTAGATGCAGTTTGGGGGTCATAGCCCTTTCCACAGTGTTCAGATGGGGTGTTATTTAACCATGCAAGTTAGGCACTGTGTGCTTTCCCCAACACATCTCCGAACATGGAACATATGCCTAGTTTACAGTTTGATTCCCTCCAGCCATGGTATGGATCTGTGAAAGGGAGCCTGGAATTTCTCGTCCCAGACTACACCTATTTGCGGGAGTGCGGCGGGCCTGCAAAAGCGCACTGACAAGCGCTGCTGGTTCTATGCGGCTTGACTTTGCAGTAGCACTCCACACTCTCAGCCTTCGGTGGTGTGGGGCCTGAAGGTAGGGCTGGCCTTAAGGGCAGCTGCACCCTGGGCAAACTGGCGCCCCCCCTTGCCCACCGCACCCCCCTGGTTAACAGGGGGCAGGGTGGAAGGGGGCGGGACCAGGATGGGCAACTTTTATTTTTTAATCTCCTCGCTCTAGCGAGGATTTTAAATAGGTGCCGTTAGCACCCAATTGTCATTGAATGAGCCCGCCATCGCGGGTTCAATCAATGACAATGAGGCGCCTGCCACACCTTCTGCCACCACGCCAGCTCAGGGGAGCGCTTGAAAGACTTCCGGGAGCTGGCGTGGTGGGGGGATAATGGTGCCTTTTCTTGTGAAAAGTGTCCACGGTGGAGGGGCACATTTAAATGCACCCACCGCCGCGTGCACCTTTTACAGTAAAAGGCAGCCTGCTGCGCCTTGTCCCACAACGTCAGCTCATGGAGCCCTTGAAAGACTCCCCCGAGCTGGCGTGGCAGGGACAAAGGGCACCCTGGGGGGGGCGTGACGCCCCGGGCGGTCGCCCGGCTCGCCCCCCCTAAGGCCGGCTCTGCCTGAAGGGTCCCTATGGGTGGGTGAACTCAGATTCTGCCTCTACTCAAAGGCACAGCATTCCTCAGAACCACATCAGAGAGTTTGGGGTCAGTGTGTATCTGCTCTCCTGACAGTGGTGCACACGCCATACTTGGGTGCACTGTTGGGTTCTGTGCTGGACAAAGGCTCATCTGTCCATTCCTGGCACAGGCTCTGCACAGTGTCCACACGAAATGGTTGGAGGTTGCACCATTTGCGAGCAGCGTGTGGCATGCAGTGATGCCCAGCATTGAGTTCAATGCCAGGTTTACCATATTTGCAAATGCTTCAGCCATCGGTGTGAAATGTAGCATTCTCGCCTTGCGTGACATGTGTGACAAAGTGGTGTAACAGAAGGATCTGTGCAACCCTACCACAGAGGCAGACCAGTGGCAGATAATGGTGTGATTTTAAAACGCACACAGCAATGCATCCCGGTCACACACAGTGAGGCGCATGGCAAGCATTACAGAAATGTCATGATGCATGGGCAGCAAGCTGACCATGCGTGTAGCATGCCGTGCTGCATTCGAATAAGCCTTTAGCATATTATCTGTGGCATGTCTTTACATCTTTATGCATTTGCATTTACATTGATTTTGCTCATTTTTCAGGGATACAGCTAATTAATGTAAAAATGGGGTACAGATAAAAATGGTAGGAGGGTACGAGAGCCTACTACCAGTTTTTTTTTTTAAAGGTGTGAATGCATCGATGCAAATGCAGTAGACGCAATACATGAATGCATAAATGCAGCCGATGAAAAGACGCGGGCCGCTGAATTAAATAGGGAATGACAAGCAAGGCTGAAGGAATCCATGTTATCATTACAAGTGGCCCCGATGGCCCCAGACTGGCCGCATGTAGAATATGGCTGCTTGAATTGGAAAGCTTCGAAGACGGGTAATAAATAGTTAAAGGGCTTGAAGGCTTCATGATGGGTCCATCAAGTCTGGGTGTTTCTTGTAATTAGAGGAATAGGGACCATTTTTCAATTGTGTTTTTTTGGGGAAGAAAAAGTTTGTTCAGATAAAAATGTCAATGATCTTGGTGAGGATAAAAGCGAATGAGATTAATCATATTATGTAACGGCTTGACAGATATCTTGTTTTTTTTTTTAGATGTGCTATCCAGTCTGCTTTCACCCACAGATCTTTACGATATCTTAAAGCGTATATTTTATTTTTCTATGAGTTTTTCGTTGTATTTTGATATGCTGATGTTAGGGATTGTATGAACACCCGAAGTGCCTAAAATACATTAAACAAAAGAGGTGTGAGAGAGAGAGAGAGAGAGAGAGGGAGAGAGAGAGAGAGAGAGAGAGAGAGAGCAGGGTCCTTAACAACGCATGTGATTATCCCACACAAAGACCACTTATCATATTAGAAGCAGCAATGCCTATTCGAAGAGCAATGGAGAGAACGTGTAGCCATCTACTAAATCAGTGGTCAGCAATCTTTGGTCAGAAAACTTTAGTCAGCAACCTTTGGCTCTGCGTGAGTTCTGGACTATGACTTTCATGATCTGTCACCTGTGACTATGCTGATGGGAGTTGAAGTCCTAAGCACCTGGAGAGCCAATGGTTACAGACTTGTATACTAAATCCTATTTCGGAAAGGATATGGCCAATCTCTGCTGTAGGAAAAGCTGTTCTTACAGGACGCATCTTCGTGCTATGGAATATGATCCCTTGAGAGAGTGCACTTGTACACCACTCACCCGCCAGCTCTCTGCCACACTTTTAAGTTCTAGTTGCATGAGTTTTTGGAGAGTCCTTGATTTTGCCTTTACAGGCAATATTAGAATCGATAAGGGAACAGAAGTAGCAACGTTGCGTCTTTGTCCTTTTCCAACACACGTGGTCTGTGTTTACCTTTAGGTTGTTTTTCCTTCCCAGGGAGCCAGTTGCATGCAGCTGGAAGAAAGTTGCACTCTATGGACGTGTGCCCTCTTTCAGCTATGCTAACCATTGACGTAGTTGTATATACTGGCGAATGCCAATCAATCGCTTCTACACCAGCAGGCCAGGGACAGGGGCGGTACGATGAACAAGTTAGCCTGTGCGAGGGCCTGTGTGAGCCTGAGTCGTGGTGATTGCGCACGGTTACCATTTACGTAATGTGAATAGCACTCTACGCCCACGGCGCCCCAAGTGCAAGCTACAGCAGAAAGGTTTTCTCCGTTTTAGAAAGAAAATATTTTTGCCCGAAGGACTTTTCACATACATTTTCTAATCAATGTCCGTTGATAGAAGTGATCAGAATTCCAAACCGTCAATGTACAAAGTATGTGAAGAGGAAACGTCGAACATTCTAAATGATTTTAAATGACAAATGTCATCAGTTAGCAGGATCAGCAAAACATCTACTTAAAAGATTGTGACTATTAACAGCAGAGCATTAATATTCGAATAATGTGGTAATAAAACACAAGGATGGACTATTTGTTATGTGACCAGGCTAATTGGTGTGCCTTGTGATGTGTAATGGAGAAGCAGGATAATAGTCGTTCAGCTCGTGGTAGGCCCTGCAGAGCAACAGGGAGACTGAGGAAGCGGTGGTCTGTCTGTGCTGCAGTAGAGGCAGTGCTAATGAGGGGGCAACTCTATTTCCATGGCGGATCCATTTCGCCATGCAGCACCAAATCGTACCCACGGAGGAGCTCAGGGGTCCTTCCTTTGTGACCAAAGACCCATGGTTGATCGAGACCGGCCCTCTAGATTATTGGAGCAGAAGTGCAGGGGCGGGTCCCTTCAGATGATGAGGAAGCCCTATGGGACAATGGAGAAAGAGTGGTACCAATATTCTGTCTACTTTCTTGTTCTCATTGCTCTCCGCCTGATATGCTTGCTCTGCTCATTTGCTCTCATTTTGTACAGCTTTGTTATTTAATAGGATGACCTTTTCTAATTGGACGCAGGTGGCAACCTGGGTGGTTGGTATGACTGGCACCAGTGGCCTTCAGGTACAGTTCTGCTTTCTTGCCCATGGTAAAAGCGGGGGCGGCTTGCACAGGAGCAATCCTCTGTATTACCAAATTTGGGAAATATCCCTCATTTGCAAAGGTCCCACTGCATATTTTTGTTTTTTTTGCTGTATGAATGTTGTCATTGTATAACAAAAACATATGTGAAGCGTTAATTCTTACAAAAAAGGTCTGCCATATATTTTTTGATTCTGTGCTGATGTTGTCCCATGAGCAGTTTCACTGTCGGCCATCTTGGATTTTGATGTGTGAAGATTAAACCTGTGTGTGGGATAGCATTTAGCCTGCCTTGTCGGGCCATGTCATTCTCCCACACGCCCGCTTCCGGATGCCTCAAATGAATGGCTAGCTTAAGTATCCCTTGTGGCACCGTGGGGTGTGAGAGGTGAAGATTGGAAGAAAAGACGGGCGGGCACAAAGGAATCAAGCAAGCAGGGACCAGTTGAGAGCCATACATACATAAAAATAAAGGAATCAACTAATCTGGGCCTCAACTTCCTTCTTCACTGTGCCTGGAGGCACATTGCATTTTGGCGACAAGCAACTTCCTGCGACGACTTGCTGAAGGGCTTCCTACTATGGCGCCAATAAGAGCACCACTGTCGAGTACACTAGATGGGAAATTCGACGAGAAAGGAAAGGACACAGCGCCACCTGCTGGACAAGTACGATTTTAAGTATTACAGGTCAGAAAGAAGTCATGTCATAGTTTCAAAATTGTGGGACCAACACAACATAATAAATTATATTGCACAAATACAATGTACCAATTTAAAGTACCAGTCACAAGAAGATATAGCAGTGGGCATTTAACCATGCAAAACGTGACAGTGCATTTGCCTCAAAGTTTTCAAAGCGCACCTGGTGAACGTCCAATTCCATGGGAGGAGTGGTGAGATTATTGGAAAAATGACATTGGTGCAGTGGACAATGTAAACGTCACTGCAGAAAAGAAGAGGTTCCTTTTATTGCATCTTCGAGCACCAGAAGGTCAGAAACAATTCAGCGAACTACCACTGCTAACAGCAGAAGGATTGGGAGGTGGAGACATGAACGTTTATGACATTGCCATAAACCAATTGGACATATATTACCTACCCATGGTGAATATTGGAATCAATAGGTTTCACTTCTACTCCAGGAATAAGAGACCCAATGATGGAGTGGAAAACGATGCATCTGCATTGCGAACGCCAGCTGTATCATGCACATTTGGAGCAGTAAGTGGACCTAATGACGAATTAAAGACCAGATAATAATGCATATCAACAACTCAATGGTGCAAAAACGAGTGTGGATGTGCGGGGCCCCATACTGGAGGAAACCATTGGCATAGCAGAATAGCAAAGAAAGTTGAACATACAGAGTTGTGAATTAAGTTGGTAAAAGAAGAAAATTGCAACAGAAGACCTTTGACAAACTGTATGACTTTCATGCTAAGAGATAGACAAGGACATTATACAAACATGCAGCAATGTCCTGCACTAAATCAAAAATGTGCCCATTGCAGAATGAAAGGACATTTTGCTGCAGTGTGTCGTAAGAAGAATATGATAACAGCATGCTTGAAGGGGAGTTCGGAGTTGGAACAAGTAACGATCATACAAAGCTACAGGCTTTATGACAAACTCAAATGACTGGTTAGAGATGATGGGTGGACAGTTGCTCACCCAATACCATAATAAATAACAGGTGAACAGTGGAAAGAACTGCAGCACAAAGGATGGAAAGCACAATTATGGAAGCATGACATAAGGATCCCTGGAGGATTTGAAGGTGCGAAGATTAAAATTCTAGGATTTTGTATAGCTGAGGTAGAATTTAAACATAGACTTGCGCCAATAAAAATGTACGTAGCCAAAAAGGGAGTCAATACGATTGGATGGAGAGATCAAGCAGCACTGTACTTAAAACTGTAGCCCAACAGCACCGAAAAAGTATTAAGAATTATTTTAGTCCTCAAACAAGAGGGATACCTATACAATTTCTGCAAAGCTATTAGAAAACTAGAAGGATTCACACTTAATATTTGCTTAAAGGAAGGAGCCAAACTAGCATGTCACAAAGTATGAATAATTTGATTGTCTGCCAGAGACCGTGTGGGGGAGGAACTGCAACTGCTAATGACACAAGAGATAATTGAACCTAAAGTATCCGCCCAGTGGTTAAGTTCAATAGTCAGAGCACAGAAGAAGAAAGAGAAATTGAGAGTTTGCATAGATTCAAGAGATTTCAACAAAAACATAGTGATTGGCAAATGTCATCTACCTATTATATCAGAAATGCTGAAATGTGTAAAGGGGCAAATTTGTTTACTAGTCTAGACTTATCGCCTGTGTATAGTAAGAGCCCGCTCAGCATGGACATCAGGCACCTAATATTGTTCATAACTCCATTTGGGATGCTAAGTTGCTGCAGAATAGCTTTGGACTGGCATCTGCACTTTTTCAAAGGTTTATGACACACCTTTTGAAAGGATACAGGTATCCTGATATTATGATATTTTGATGTATGGTAAAGATAAGGTTGAACATGATGAGAGATTAAACAAAGTGCTGCACCGTGTTATTAAAAGCGGGCTAACTATTGAGTTGAGTAAATGTGTTTTCCGAGAGTGTGAAGGGGAATACATAGGTCACATGATTAGTGGGTCAGGATATAGCCCCAAAATTGATACAGTTAAAGCAATTTACGAGAACCCAAAGCCTACCACTGTTCAAGAATGTTGTCCATATTTGAATTTAGCATTTTTTTGTAGCAAGTTTGGAAGAGTCTTCCAAAGAGATAAAATATCCATTGAGAGAATTGACATAAAAGGGACATTGCATAGGATCACAATGAGCTTTTCTCAAATTTAGGACAAAAAGGCGGAGCGTATCATCAAATCAGTCGCACGCGTAGATTTAATTCAGTGGTTCTGATAACAATACTTTGTTTATCATTAGAGCCACCTCGACCAACACTACCATTTCTGGTTGACCCACAATATAAGGGTCTGTGCCTTTTAGTTTAACAGAATGAAAAATACTTACCAAAAGAATATTATTACCAAGAGATTTCGGCATTCTTGAAATAGCACACATGACAATGTATGTATCATGTAGACGCATGGGTCATCTATAGGAAAGCACTTTTCTGGGAGTATTTCTACCCAGGCACAACAAAATCACATAAAGAACATTTTGTCACCAGACACACAAGCTTCGGTACATTCTATGTGGCCTCTTCCTATAGACAGCAAATGTGCTCTTAAAATGTGTTCTATGAGACTCCAGTCCTACTGGTTACATTGTTGTGTTATGGTATATCTTTTTTGTACAGTGCAAAGATTCCAGGGTGCATCTAAACTCTGTTGAAGTAAGAACAAAAATCCTGGCAGGAAAGAGATCTAGGATTATTGTAAACATGCCTTGGCGAGTGGGGAGGTGGCAGTGACACTAGGAAAGAAGACATGACAAATGTTTAGGGAAATTATCGATTTTGCAATATTACCCACAAGCTAGTACATGTATTATGTTACAAAGCTAAACTCTGTGTTCTTTTTCAATACCCTGAAATTACTTTTGAGAGGATGGATTTTATAAGACGCAATCAAGAATGTTGGCTTCTGGGCAGTGCATTTTTTCAGCAGTTTAAACTGAACCGACAAAGCATGACAATGTGGTATTGAACAATTGAGTCTTAAGGATGTTCTTGCAGACCCACCAGGCAGTAAAACCGTAGCCTGTTTAGAGAATGACCAAACACATGCAGGTATGGTCCATTCAAAATGTATAGAAACAATAGGAAAGGAGCAGGGAAATATTTCAAACTTGTAATTTAATTACTTTTCTAAGTGTTCTGTGAAACGGAATCTCCTATATCACAAATCGACACACTTAATGAGATTTCATATGACGAGATCTCAAAAGGTACATCTTCACACTGATCAGCCCCACATGTATTAAGTCTACAATTTTCAATACGAAAACAATGTACTCTTTTTTTTATATTTATGCTATACCTCTCAATCAAATATGTTAACAAAACGCTACGTAAACACAAAAAAGTGTGAAGTCAACACACAAAAGCGTAGCATTGTTATTCAATACACAATCAATGCAATGGCCATCACGTATTCTAGTAACAATAATTGAACTAGACTAAAAAAAGTTATTGTTTTAGATAGTTCTCCTTTATATAATCACAAAGGACCTGATTCGCAATGAGCTGTGTTCAAAGGGTGCATCCCATTAAAAAATGCTTTCTAAATTGGGCCTTCTGAGTTCATATAAGATCAGAGAACCTTCTCTCTGTGAGCTATGATCTCCGCAGAATTACTAAAATACAAACACAAATACGTGTGTGAGCTTTTCCCATGCCTGTTTATTGAGGATATTCGAAACTTGATCCGATGTGAAATTTTTTGTGTGTCCACGAATCCAGTTGTACTATATCTATAGTGGTCGGTGCAATGACCCTGTGGCATTTTTTTCTGAGGAACTGCGCAAGACAGAGCAGATTCTCATGATGTTGCTGACGGGTGGACAGCCTTCCGTAGTGCAGAGTCATGTGGCATAGGTGAAAAAGTGTACAATGCACTCTGTAAACAACATGAGCAGCAACATGAGCGTGAAATCAAAAGAAGTCACCCAAGCCCCAGCATGTTTTCACTTGTCATTTGGACTTCAGATGGTCCATTGTGAGGATCCTCACACCCGGTCCCTGCAGGATACGATAGGATCATTGGAGCGCCAGCATCAAACGCAGCATGGATGGCCCTGGAATCATTCGTGGCAACACCTTACATCCTACTGAGCTGTCATCAAAGCAATATTTTGGCAGATCAAGGAGACGCCTAGGATCAGTCCATGGTCCGGGCAGCTCCTACGAGGAGAAGGGGGAAAAGCTGTGAGCACATCAAGGGAAGCAGTTCTTTCAGATATGTAAAGGACACCACAATGGGTGTCTTATTTTGTTTGCATTTCATATTTGTTTTAACGAATAAGGATTAGTTTTGATCCATATGTGCACGAGGAGTTAAGAGCATAAATGCAAACAATTGCGGATAATTGACACTTGTCATGTTGTGCAAGTTATCTCAACAGAGCATTGCACGAATTTGCTTTGACTGTTTAATCTGCCCATGTCATTACAGAGTTTCTCTTCTTTCCCCCCCCCCAACACAATCATTTCTGCCATTGCATGCTTTCTATAGCACGTAAAGGGAACTCCTCTTCTGGTTACTATATTATGCAACATGCAGCGTGAAGTTACTATACAGCCAACTACATCTGCTGTTTTGCACTGCCGCCACCAGTCATGCTCAGAGATGTCTGTATGGGAGGGCAAAGGGGGCTCTTTCCCCGAGCCCCCACCTTGGAGGTGGGCCTCACAAGGCTGCCTGGTCAAAAGAAGTCAGGTTCCATTGTTCACCAAACATGAATGGCACACGCCAGTATATTTTATGGCATTCTGCTGAGGCTAAACCTATTCCCTCTCTGTTGTTGACACGTTTTGATCACTGGGAGGCATCATATCAAGTTATGGGTAGTGATCTTTGAATACCTTTGCTTTGGTGGAGGGGTACCCCAAAAGTGTTTAAGATGGCCCCGGTCATGCTTGAGCTAGTTTGAGAAAAATGTCTGACCAACCAATTTTTGGGTGGTTGGATCAGTCGAATATTCAGTCTTTTTCAGTAAATTAGCCAAAAGATGTTTGAGTGCTCATGCGGACAAGGACCACATGGAGGAGGACTGGCTGCCATCACCTACAGGGCCATGTAGCTTTCTGTTTATGATGTGTCTATTTTTAGTGTGAGTGCGACAAGCCACGCTGGAAATAGGAAATTCAAATCTATTACTCTCAATTGAGTGGTGGTGCATGCCAGCTATATAAGTGGAACTAAATAAATATTGGTTTATATTTCAAGCGGGAGTGGGCCTACTAGCACTAGAAATAGAAAAAGTAGTGTCTCTATTCGTAGCATGGCTGGTCCTACTCGTAACAGAAGTAGAAATCATAATTTTCCTATTTCTAGCACAATGTGGGCATGCATACTGCGAGATTAAAAGTGGGCAGGCAGCTCTCACACCCACTAATCTCGACAAGGCATAGAAAATATGTCAGTTAGGTGGGCTGTAGCGGGCAGCCCTCACACCCACTATTCTCGACAAGGGATAGAAAATATGTCAGTTAGTTGGGCTGTAGCGGGCAGCCCTCACACCCACTAATCTCGACAAGGGATAGAAAGTATGTCAGTTAGGTGGGCTGTAGCGGGCAGCCCTCACACCCACTATTCTCGACAAGGGATAGAAAGTATGTCAGTTAGGTGGGCTGTAGCGGGCAGCCCTCACACCCACTATTCTCGACAAGGGATAGAAAGTATGTCAGTTAGGTGGGCTGTAGCGGGCAGCCCTCACACCCACTAATCTCGACAAGGGATAGAAAGTATGTCAGTTAGGTGGGCTGTAGCGGGCAGCCCTCACACCCACTATTCTCGACAAGGGATAGAAAGTATGTCAGTTAGGTGGGCTGTAGCGTCAACCTGATGTATTATGGGTTCGGTGGGAATAAAGTGCACGCGGGTTAAGTCAGCCGCTGAATGACCCACAAATAGTCACAGGTCATGGAATTTTAGACATGGTGACTCTTGAGGCTTCATGCATCACATTCGGGGGAGGTTCAGACACTGTAAGCCACCACCCACTATGGCGCTCGGTTGTGCAAACACTGGATCCATGCCTATTTGATCTTCAGAATGCATGAATTATGGTGCCACTTGTTTGGGTACGGGCTACATTCCATTGTGTCTTCGCTGTATCCAAGCATGCTGCAATAATGTGTGCAGCCAGCTGTATACCCAGATCCTGCATTAGTCACAGGGATGTGGTGCGCAATGGCATATCCCATCTGCAGTCCGCATGTGCCCCTTTGCCATTCACGTTGTTGCGTATCGATCTGCACCTGGCAGCAGAGCAGGCATGCATCGCTTGAGAGCATCTTGAGCAGCAGTGAGTGAGTTTGAGGTCAGCATCATCTTGAGCAGCAGTGAGTGAGTATGAGGTCAGCGTCACAGGCCGTTCAACGCTTGTGAGTTTTTGCTTCCTCTTCCTTACGCTGTACTCTTATGTTTTTAGGTGGTATGGTGTTCACGTGAGTGCGCTCAATGAGTGCAATTGCATTTGCCCTTCGTAGGGTTCACTGCACCATAGCCCTTTTATTCATTTATTTGACTTTTTATAAAGCTCAGGCGTGTTGCCCGTAAGCCACTTCCCAGCACTAAGGTTCCTTGTTGGCATCTCCTGAGTGTAGGCTTGGGATGCAGATGGTCGGCAGTGTGGTATGTGTACATAAACACCTGTCTGATCTTAGCAACAAACACCTGTGGCGGTGGTGTGAGAAGGAAGGGAGGAAGATACCACCTCTTGAAATAGGTGCAGGGTCACGGCAAGGAATGTGACTAACCGTGGTATGGTTTCGGGTAACATGCTTCTATTGTGCCCATTCTTGTCGGGTTACGCTGGTAACAGATACTGTACAATTTCGCCTGGATTATTGCAGTGCTGTTAATTTTGGTTTACCTGCTTATTCTTTTGCACAGCTACAGATTATACGGTATGTGACAGCACATCGTCGCCCTTGCTTACAAAGCCTTTTTCAATGGGATTGCACCACCGTAAAATACCTTTGAGAATCAGGCCCCGTATTTGTTCTTTTTCTCGGCATACACTGACATCTCCTCTTCTGCCTCATCTTCACTGGCTGGCGATTAAATGACAAATCTCCTTAAAGATTATTTGACTAATTCATGCTGCCTGCATGAGGAAAGGGTTTCTTTCTTAGCCTCGCGCTTGTTGCCTTACGTGTCCATCAGGACTCTTGGCTCCTCACTCACATCTCTTCTGCGTGTTCCTCCACTTTGGAAAGCACGTCTTGGAGTTAGCTCTTTTCCTTTCCTGACTGCTTCCCTCTGGAATTCTTTGCCTATTTCTCTTTGTGCTCATCTTGACTTTTTGGCGCTGATTCATGGAAAAGAGCCTATTAATCCTGCAAGGGCCACACATCGAGAACAACACCGTGCGAGTCTGCACGCAGAATAAAAAATGCACACCACGCGCATTTACTGAATTTTCTGCACAAAATAACAGTATACGCAAGACGCAGGCAGACCGCCCCTGGCACACCCCCATAAAGTTAAAACAGCCAGTACAGCTACCTTTGCATGCTCCCGGGCGCAAATACCTGCACCCTTCAAACAGTAGCATGTTGTCCCAAACAAACAGGCCTGCATTTCAAGGACGCTGCATAGGGTCCCCCGTAACTGTTACCGGCATCCCAACAACATGCATAAAATGTATCGCAGAGACGTGCTGAATCTGTGAAAAGTTCACGCAAGTTAGGAAAAAGTGACATGCAGTCGATTTCATGAATCAACTAACATGGTTTTGCACGCAGAATGGCGCGCAAATCCCTGATTTACCGTGCAAAAGATTCCATGAATCGGCCCCTTTCTTTTTATCTCTGCATCTGAAAATGTGATTGTTCTCTACCCTTCGCTGACCCTTGGCTAGTCTTTACCCTTCCATAAGTCTCAGCTGTTCTACTGTTGTGTGTTTCCTTAGCACCAAGAAAATAATGTTTTGGTGTACATGCACTCTACAATTATGGCACATTACGTAATATCCCTCAGGAATGTGTGCATGTTTGCAGAGTTGTATCCTTGCCTGCCGAATGCCTACCCCTTATCATAATAATAAGCATTTTATATATGCCTACGAGTCTTGCTTCAATCCGAAATGCTACCTAGCTAGATATAGTTTAACAACTGCTATTGTGTATTTATGTATGCATTATATTGCATTTATATATACATCCACCTGGCATTCCTGCCCAGCCCCTGGCAAGCACTCATGCCGCCTCCCTCATTCGAGGCAGTATCAAGGCGGGGCCAGTGTGCATATAGACATGGCCAGAGAACGGCAGATTTTGGGGGCGTTGCCCGTGATGTTTCCGGATTTGGGAGTGCCCGCGGTCATCGGGTGTGTGCTAGCATCTTGCAGGAGCGAGAATGGAGGTGGCCATGGGTAGTGGCGTAGATTGGCAATGCCTTTAGACTGGCACGTGCCATCGCTTGCTGGTTTTCTGCCTTGGCACCCTGTAACACCTTTCCCGTCCATCCTGGCTCAAAGTGTCTCAGGTCTGAAAGGGTTTGTTTTGACCATGTGACGCAATTCGATTTTCTTCTACACCGTTTTGTATCCCTTTTGTGACCTTTTAGTAAACACTCAATTAAGCGGCAAACATCTTCCCTGTGTACATGAGAGACACCTAGTACACATGACGGATAAAGGAATCATTGTTGTAGATATTTCCGTCGGTCATAAATGGCAGTCGGGAACCGTGCTTCCTTTTAGTTGTTTTTTCATATACACATAGCATTACTGATCATTAATTCTATTGAAGGAGATTGCCCAGCTGTGCTGCGTCACGGCAGTTCCAGAAGGCTGTGTGTCACTATGGTACATGTTGCGTAGTGAATAGGCGGTATTGCGCCTGAGCGGCCCACAACGAGGCTCGCGCATGTGCGCATTGAATAAAGACGGTCCCGGCCGGCAGTTCGCGCCGGAGACCAGAGCAGCAACACGTCTCCGGTGTGTCTCTCTGTGTGAGTGCTGGATGCGTGTTTGTTTGTCAGCGTGTGGGGAATGACATCGCCCCACAGTATCACAGTGCATGAGGAGCCTGGTGTTACTGCATAAAATGGAAAATACATGTTCTAGCCGTGCTTGAGAGAGGGGGATGTCTCCACGTGTATTTCTACTAGTGTCAGGTGCAAAGTTGTCAATTGCAGACCCGTCGCTCAACTCAAGCCAAAGTCCGATTTGGATGAAATAAGTGTTCTTTAATGTATTTTATTGATTTTTGGCATTAAGCTGATATTAATCAGATCATTCTATCAAACGCCTTTTCCCAAGATGAGCTGTTCTACATGGAATGTGTCCTGCACTGACAATTGGTCCAAAGCTCTGCATGCATGGTTGAGTGTGTGTGGTTAGGGGCGTGAATGGGTGTGCAGATGGAGCGGCCATGCTCTGCTTCATTAGTAAGGATATAATTAAAGTTACTTAATAATGTCAATGGTACATCTGTTTCCACTTTTCTCATTACTTTACAAAAATAAATCAGTTTTCATGAAATTGAAACATATGCAAAAGTGTTTTCTTCAAAACAGTCTTAAAGAAGATTAATGTAGCAGTTACTAATATCTGGGAGAGTGTTGAGGAACCTTTCGTCAGTTACCGCCAGCACTCATCATTCTTAGCTAGCACTCTGCCATTGTGTCTTGTGAAATCAGCTCTAACCCAGAATTGCTTGGGTCCTACTAGTTATTCTTAGCTAGCACACTGCAATTGTGTCTTATGAAATCAGCTTTAACCCAGCATTGCATGGGTCCATCTAGTTCATTCTTAGCTAGCACACCGCCATTGTGTCTTGTGCAATCAGCTCTAACCCAGCATTGGGTGGGTCCTGCTAGTTCACTTTTAGTTAACCCACTGCCATTGTGTCTTGTGAAATCAGCTCTAGCCCAGCATTGTGTGGGTCCTACTAGTTCATTCTTAGCTAGCACACTGTCATTATGTCTTGTGAAATCAGCTCTACCTAGCACACTGCTATTGTGCCTTGTGTAATGAGCTGTAACCCAGCATTGCATGGCTCCTGCTAGTTCATACGTAGCTAGTACACTGCCATTGTGTCTTGTGAAATCAGCTTTAACCCAGCATTGTGTGGGTCCTGCTAGTTCATTCTTAGCAAGTACACTGCCATTGTGTCTTGTGAAATCAGCTCTAACCCAGCATTGTGTGTGTCCTGCTAGATAAAATGGGAGAGTGCTAGCTAAGAATGAACTAGAAGGAACCAAGCAATGATGGGCACACTTAGCTAGCACACCGCCATTGTGTCTTGTGAAATCAGCTCTAACCCAGCATTGCGTGGGTCCTTCTAATTCATTCTTAGCTGGCACACCATTGTGTTTTGTGAAATCAGCTCTAACCCAGCATTGCGTGGGTCCTTCTAGTTCATTCTTAGCTAGCACACTACCATTGTGTCTTGTGAAATCAGCTCTAACCCAGCATTGCGTGGGTCCTTCTAGTTCATTCTTAGCTAACACACCATTGTGTCTTGTGAAATCAGCTCTAACCCAGCATTGCGTGGGTCCTTCTAGTTCATTCTTAGCTAGCACACCGCCATTGTGTCTTGTGAAATCAGCTCTAACCCAGCATTGCGTGGGTCCTTCTAGTTCATTCTTAGCTAGCACACCGCCATTGTGTCTTGTGAAATCAGCTCTAACCCAGCATTGCGCGGGTCCTTCTAGTTCATTCTTAGCTAGCACACTGCCATTGTGTCTTGTGAAATCAGCTCTAACCCAGCATTGCGCGGGTCCTTCTAGTTCATTCTTAGCTAGCACACCGCCATTGTGTCTTGTGAAATCAGCTCTAACCCAGCATTGCGCGGGTCCTTCTAGTTCATTCTTAGCTAGCACACCGCCATTGTGTCTTGTGAAATCAGCTCTAACCCAGCATTGCGCGGGTCCTTCTAGTTCATTCTTAGCTAGCACACCGCCACTGTGTCTTGTGAAATCAGCTCTAACCCAGCATTGCGTGGGTCCTTCTAGTTCATTCTTAGCTAGCACACCGCCATTGTGTCTTGTGAAATCAGCTCTAACCCAGCATTGTGCGGGTCCTTCTAGTTCATTCTTAGCTAGCACACTGCCATTGTGTCTTGTGAAATCAGCTCTAACCCAGCATTGCGCGGGTCCTTCTAGTTCATTCTTAGCTAGCACACCGCCATTGTGTCTTGTGAAATCAGCTGTAACCCAGCATTGCGCAGGTCCTTCTAGTTCATTCTTAGCTCGCACACCGCCATTGTGTCTTGTGAAATCAGCTCTAACCCAGCATTGCGTGGGTCCTTCTAGTTCATTCTTAGCTAGCACACCATTGTGTCTTGTGAAATCAGCTCTAACCCAGCATTGCGCGGGTCCTCTAGTTCATTCTTAGCTAGCACACCATTGTGTCTTGTGAAATCAGCTCTAACCCAGCATTGCGTGGGTCCTTCTAGTTCATTCTTAGCTAGCACACCGGCATTGTGTCTTGTGAAATCAGCTCTAACCCAGCATTGCGTGGGTCCTTCTAGTTCATTCTTAGCTAGCACACCGCCATTGTGTCTTGTGAAATCAGCTCTAACCCAGCATTGCGTGGGTCCTTTTAGTTCATTCTTAGCTAGCACACCGCCATTGTGTCTTGTGAAATCAGCTCTAACCCAGCATTGCGTGGGTCCTTCTAGTTCATTCTTAGCTAGCACACCGCCATTGTGTCTTGTGAAATCAGCTCTAACCCAGCATTGCGCGGGTCCTTCTAGTTCATTCTTAGCTAGCACACCGCCACTGTGTCTTGTGAAATCAGCTCTAACCCAGCATTGCGTGGGTCCTTCTAGTTCATTCTTAGCTAGCACACCGCCATTGTGTCTTGTGAAATCAGCTCTAACCCAGCATTGTGCGGGTCCTTCTAGTTCATTCTTAGCTAGCACACTGCCATTGTGTCTTGTGAAATCAGCTCTAACCCAGCATTGCGCGGGTCCTTCTAGTTCATTCTTAGCTAGCACACCGCCATTGTGTCTTGTGAAATCAGCTGTAACCCAGCATTGCGCGGGTCCTTCTAGTTCATTCTTAGCTCGCACACCGCCATTGTGTCTTGTGAAATCAGCTCTAACCCAGCATTGCGTGGGTCCTTCTAGTTCATTCTTAGCTAGCACACCATTGTGTCTTGTGAAATCAGCTCTAACCCAGCATTGCGCGGGTCCTTCTAGTTCATTCTTAGCTAGCACACCGCCATTGTGTCTTGTGAAATCAGCTCTAACCCAGCATTGCGCGGGTCCTTCTAGTTCATTCTTAGCTAGCACACCGCCATTGTGTCTTGTGAAATCAGCTCTAACCCAGCATTGCGCGGGTCCTTCTAGTTCATTCTTAGCTAGCACACCGCCATTGTGTCTTGTGAAATCAGCTCTAACCCAGCATTGCGCGGGTCCTTCTAGTTCATTCTTAGCTAGCACACCGCCACTGTGTCTTGTGAAATCAGCTCTAACCCAGCATTGCGTGGGTCCTTCTAGTTCATTCTTAGCTAGCACACTGCCATTGTGTCTTGTGAAATCAGCTCTAACCCAGCATTGCGCGGGTCCTTCTAGTTCATTCTTAGCTAGCACACCATTGTGTCTTGTGAAATCAGCTCTAACCCAGCATTGCGTGAGTCCTTATAGTTCATTCTTAGCTAGCACACCGCCATTGTGTCTTGTGAAATCAGCTCTAACCCAGCATTGCATGGGTTCTTCTAGTTCATTCTTAGCTAGCACACCGCCATTGTGTCTTGTGAAATCAGCTCTAACCCAGCATTGCGCGGGTCCTTCTAGTTCATTCTTAGCTAGCACACCGCTATTATGTCTTGTGAAATCAGCTCTAACCCAGCATTGCGCGGGTCCTTCCAGTTCATTCTTAGCTAGCACACCGCCATTGTGTCTTGTGAAATCAGCTCTAACCCAGCATTGCGCGGGTCCTTCTAGTTCATTCTTAGCTAGCACACCGCCATTGTGTCTTGTGAAATCAGCTCTAACCCAGCATTGCGCGGGTCCTTCTAGTTCATTCTTAGCTAGCACACCGCCATTGTGTCTTGTGAAATCAGCTCTAACCCAGCATTGCGCGGGTCCTTCTAGTTCATTCTTAGCTAGCACACCATTGTGTCATGTGAAATCAATACATGAACGTGGGCTTATTTTAGGTACACAGTTGAAAATGTGGCTTTGTCTGCAATTTAGTTTTGTCAGTGAAAGACCCGACAAGCACTTGTAGACTAGCAGGTTATTGCCGTGTCCCTCTGCAGTATTTTCTACACGGCCCAGCGCCCAGGCATTGTGACAAAAATGCAAAAAGGGCAGTGGGTTGGGAGTGTGCATTCTTCTTTATTCACCATTATGTATGTCCAAAACTTAAAGAACAGCTGGAATGACCTTCTCAGCTTAACTGTCGCGGTTATATATCAACGGTGTGGTCTGTTTTCGCAGTGAATTGACCATAGATGGACTGCATGAAAGGGCGACGTTGCAAAATGGTGTCCGTCTAGAATCCAAGATGGAGGCTGGTGATACGTCATCAAAAACAGTAACACTGAATGCCTTGGGCGGCCTGTCAGCTAAGACCCATGCCTGTTGGCCCCATAAGTATAAGAGAGCTCTCTTTTATTCTCAGACTTTCCGATAACATATTCTCTAGTGATATTGAGGTGTAGAGGCTGGAATACCTTGCTACAATCCCATTCATGACCAGGTGACCAGACTGCCCGTTAAGCAACACACCTCTAATATATTGAAGAGGCAACATACACATACCGAGGGCCCGATTCACAACGTGTTTTCCAATGGGATTGCCCCATCATTAAAGGCTTCTGTGAATCAATCTTGTTGTGAGCCAGGTGCTGTGGTTGCTCGGGCGTAGTAAGGTTCGGTTTCTGCTTTAATGTCGACCACAGCACTGCATTCCGTTCAGCACCTCCTCAAGGAAGCCTAAACAAGGGGCGTGCGTGTTTGGTGTTATTAGAACCGGATGTTCACATGTAATGCGTAGCATTCTCCGTGGATGTGGGGGTTAGCTGGGCTTGGAACGGGATGAACCTAAATTCGAGGTAGTGCTCGGGTATTAGCTGAGGGCGTACGGACAAGAACCGGTTAGGATTGATCACTGTCTCGGGTTGGTTCTACACTGAAGTGTCTATGACTGGCTGGGTGCAGCGCTGGGCTTGCTTTCAAAGAAGGAGGGTGCCATACCTGTTGCACTGTGCATGTCCTTGCGCCATTTCTCGGCCAGGACGTCTCTACTCACTGCTTGGCCTGTTCGGTAACAGTGCTTTGCCTTGTAGGGCCGCGTTGCAAAACCCCCCAACATCAGGCTCGCACAGAAATTCTGCGGGTATTGCAAGGTTCTAATCAGAGAAGCCACGCACCACTTTACCCTCCAGCCCCCCTTTACCTCGTGGAGGAGGTTGATCCAGGGAGTTTCTCCCGACACGGTAAGATCCAGCCTCGTGTATGCGACGTGTTAAGGTGTGTAATCCTACCCAGAACGGCAGCAGTACGGCGTGATCTCACAGACGACCAACAAAACGATGGGATTCTAGCAAGGGGAATATCCAAAAGTGAATAAGTGCCACATCAAGCATGTCAATCAAGTCCACAATGCAACCCCCTGCAAGCCTTCCCGACTGATCTCGGGTATTACTAAAAGCCTGCGTCGCCCCCAGTCCGTTGCTGGCGGATGTGGCAGAAAAACATCCGGAAAGTCCACTTCGGGGTAATCCCGTGGCACTAAAAGTGGCTGCCCTGGAACCATTTATTCGTGCCACAATTCAGCGACCTGAACGACGCTATAACCTGGCGGGGCCCAGTGACCACTCTATTATCCGTTTTTGGAAATATAACCAGGGCGGCATTAGGTGGTCACGTGCCGCAAAATCAAGAGCACTGACTACTGCATGAACGGACAAGTCCGCGGTGCAAGTCTGCGGTGTTGTCCACACCTGTGACCCGGGGCTGCGCCCGTCACTCACGTACAGAGACTGCGGCCGGCCGTGCGCACTAAACCCCACTCGGGTCTGCGTGCTGACGCTTTGGTTTTGAAGTGGATTTTGGAAATCACATTTCAATTATAGTTTGTGAGCATGCTAGGCAGTGGATTTAAATGAGCATACTAGGGAGTGGATTTGAATGAGCATACTAGGGAGTGGATTTGATTGAGCATCAGTGGTATAACTTTGCTGAAAATGTTGGGGGGGGGATTGACATCTGAAGAAAAGGGGCCCCAGCCAAATAAATAGGGAGAAAATGGTGTGCCATGAAAGTTGGGGGGGGGGCAAACACTCCTGTCCCCCCTTAAAATTACGCCCATGATGAACATGCTAGAAAGTGGATTTGAATGAGCGTGCTTGGAAGTGGACTGGAATGAGCATGCTAGGAAGTGGATTTGAATGAGCGTGCTTGGAAGTGGACTGGAATGAGCGTGCTAGGGAGTGGATTAGAATGAGCGTGCTAGGGAGTGGATTTGAATGAGCATGCTAGGAAGTGGATTTGAATGAGCGTGCTAGGGAGTGGATTAGAATGAGCGTGCTAGGAAGTGTATTTGAATGAGCGTGCTAGAAAGTGGATTTGAATGAGCGTGTTAGGAAGTGGATTTGAATGAGCATGTTAGGAAGTGGATTTGAATGAGCATGTTAGGAAGTGGATTTGAATGAGCGTGCTTGGAAGTGGACTGGAATGAGCATGTTAGGAAGTGGATTTGAATGAGCGTGCTTGGAAGTGGACTGGAATGAGCATGTTAGGAAGTGGATTTGAATGAGCGTGCTTGGAAGTGGACTGGAATGAGCATGTTAGGAAGTGGATTTGAATGAGCATGTTAGGAAGTGGATTTGAATGAGCGTGCTAGGGAGTGGATTAGAATGAGCGTGCTAGGAAGTGTATTTGAATGAGTGTGCTAGAAAGTGGATTTGAATGAGCGTGTTAGGAAGTGGATTTGAATGAGCATGTTAGGAAGTGGATTTGAATGAGCGTGCTTGGAAGTGGACTGGAATGAGCATGTTAGGAAGTGGATTTGAATGAGCGTGCTTGGAAGTGGACTGGAATGAGCATGTTAGGAAGTGGATTTGAATGAGCGTGCTTGGAAGTGGACTGGAATGAGCATGTTAGGAAGTGGATTTGAATGAGCGTGCTTGGAAGTGGACTGGAATGAGCATGCTAGGAAGTGGATTTGAATGAGCGTGCTAGGGAGTGGATTAGAATGAGTGTGCTAGGAAGTGGATTTGAATGAGCATGCTAGGGAGTTGATTTGAATGAGCGTGCTAGGAAGTGGATTTAAATGAGCGTGCTAGGAAGTGGATTTCAATGAGCATGCTAGGGAGTGGATTTGAATGAGCGTGCTAGGAAGTGGATTTGAATGAGCGTGCTGGGAAGTGGATTTTAATTGGAACGTAACTGGCACAATGCATAACAGTTTTCCGAGGGCTGTAACTACCGTCTCTTTATAACAGGGTAAAATGTCCTTTCGGGGACACTTTGGGGCGGATTCATGGAATTTCTTGCACGATTCAAAGTGACTTTGCACTGCTGAAAAGTGACATTGCACTTCTGACACAAACAATGATTCATGGAACTGCGCAAAGTGTATTTTTGCCATGCAAAGTCATTTTTGAAGTACAAAATTATGTTGCACTGCAAAAATAAACTTTGCGCAGTTCCATGAATCATGGTTTGTGTCGGAAGTGCAAAGTTACTTTTCAGCAGTGCAAAGTCACTTTGAATCGTGCAAAAAATTCCATGAATTTTGTTTTAGCCAAAAGTTGTGACAGCTGCGCGCTTAAATGAAGAAAGCACAAACAACAATTCTAATTGTGACTAATTGCTGTTCGGTGCAGCAACTGTGAAAACTGAGGTAACCCCATTGCGCATCCAATAAGAATACGGCCCGATTCACAGAGCATTTTCCTATGAGACTGTGCCATCATAAAATGCTTCTGTGAATTTATATAACATTCCATGCCGGATTCCTCCTGCTTCTAAGCGCTGCACAGATAGGTTGTATTGCCACCGGGTTTAATGATACATAGTGTGTCGACCATAGAAGGGTGAAGGGCTGCGTCAGCCCTGTGAATGGAAATTGTGACAGGAGTCAAGCACTTAACTTGCTGAGCTGATTTACGGCAAGATATCTCAGTGTGTTTGTAAGAGGGTTGCCATAGAAGTTAGTCTACATGTTCTTTTTCTCAAACCAAGCAACATAATGGTCATCACATGATATATATTCAGAGAAACATCAACCACTACTGCAGAATAAAGGGGGGCTCGATTCATCGTAAGTAAAATGGCGCCTGGCTTTGCTAAGTGCGCGTTCATTTCAGGTGTGTTTACTGCACTGAACCTGGGCTATTCTCGCTAGGGGGCATTCTGTGCTGTTTCAATTCCTCGAGTGGGGGCGCTTATTATGCAGGTCGTTTTGGGCGTCGCTTTCAGGGAGAGCCTTCTTACTCTGGGGAGTTTGTTGGAACTTTCATACGTCAACCCGGAACTAAATGCGGCCCTTTTGATTCCTGGGTGGAATGCGGCCAATTTGCGCGCATATATGAGTTCGGGCGGTCATTGTGCTTGGTGACTTTCCAGTGAGAATACGACATATGTGTGAGGAAGGAGAGACTGGCGGGTTGTCGATAGAGCGACGTCGAGAGAAAGTAAGCGAGGGATGAACCGAAGCGGTGAGAAAAAAAAGGAAATGGGGGAGTGTGATGGAAAAGGAGTGATGGGACATGAGAGAGGAAGGTGGGGGGGGTGCGGTCGATCAAATGACCCCTTGGTCTCTGTCCAAACTGCCTGGCCTCGCACCACCGTAGGCAGAGCCTCCTCCTTTTAGGAGCCCGCGCAGACTCCTGCGGTCCTTTCAAAACCCACTCCCGGCACCGAGCCTCCTTTCCTTCGCAGAGAAGGCAGTTTTTTTTTCTATGTGGGTGCTCGGGGTGTGAAAGGACTGTGTGCGATACATCACACGAATCCCATTGTTAAATTATTGTTTCATTATCGCCAAGGCTCCGTAGGCACGCGTTGCATCGATTTTCAGAGCACGCGCCTCTGTGTTGCCAATAATTATAGCGGCACTCAATCCGTTATTCGATGTATCTCTCTAAAAGTGTTAAGCTGTACACACGCGCAGCACTTATAAAAATCAAGGATGCGGAGAGCGGCTGATGGGGAGCAGCGCACGGTACCACTGACGCGGCTCGGGGTCCCTGGAAGCTCGGGGTCTTTCGCTGTCGCGCCGTCGCCTGCCTGCGCAGCAATGCCCGGGGCTCACCCTCAAAGCTTTCACATGAACTAGCCTGGCTCATTAAGAAGGTCGGGGCTGTGCCACGGGGGCAGGCAGTGGGGTGTTATCTACACACCATGTTACACCTCCGCCCGCGCCTTCTCACAGGCGTCATCTTTGCCAGGCGCTTATAGCCGTATCCCCCAATATGCCTGGCAACACTGGGGTGCAATGTTCAGCACGCGCCCAGAAAGTGTCGCCGCTCCTTAGATTACAGACGTCCCCCCAACACCCTCTCGTCCCGCACTCTGGTAAGGTGCGCCCCCCCCCACCCCCCCGCCCGCAATGGACACAGCACTGTAATCGCGGCAACGTGCTTAGCTATATGGGTGGGTATATGAGTAGTCGCGCTGGATTCTTAGTGTCCAGGCGCTGTTATTACTCTCACTGTTATTATCCGCTCGTGGCAATCCGTGCACCGCAGGATCGGGGTCACCCCTCTCTGCCCCTCGCTATGGCATCGTCCTGTTCCCAAGTCCAGCCGGAGAGCGACCTCTTGATTCGACACTTATCCTATATTGACCGTATCACTGGCCAGTTATCGCACGCTTTACTGTTGAACTCATATCCCTCTCGGGGATTAAATAACAGCGGTGCCTTTATATTCAACTCCCCCCTGTACCCTCTGTGCATGCCACCTGTTTATGAAACGAGTGCACCCCTTTTAGGTTTACCTTTCAAACGAAAGCAGCTGCCGTGGCAGGGGTTTGAAGAAGCGCTGAAACTCTCAGCGCGGCCGCATGCCACTCGGTGCTGCCACACGGCACTCGGTGCTGCCACCCTGCCCTCTCTGCCAAAGAAGTGGCCCTCTGGTTGCCGAGGGCGGAGGGAGAACGGCGGTCCTTGCTTTAATAATGTCGCCCTGCGCTGATTCCACGGCCCTGGATTGTTTTCAAATGCACATGTTGGTTTCGCGGACAGCACAGCCTCTGGGGGTACAGGAGCGTGCATGCGGGTCGCCCAACGCACGTCCGATCAGTCAACACATCGCGAGCGTGCAGCCGCAGTCTGTTTGACATATTTATAGGTCATTTTCAGACAGTCAAAAGGGGAGGGGCTATTTACTTTCCACATATACTTTAGGGCCCGTGGGGAATTGGAGGAAATTCAATCAGAACACGGCGAGAAACCGCCTAAAGCCCCCTATTCCAAAACCTTAAGCAAATGAGAGTCTTATCAGATTAGGGAGCACTACAAGTGAGAGAGCCTCTCCTGCGTGGAAGCGCTGTGGGGTCTGAGGCCGAGAGAGAGAGCCCCTGCCAAATCGCCGGGATAAAGGGCGCCGTGGAAGCGCCGGATCATGCGCCGCAATGGCAATTCATTTAGCGTCTGCGCTAAAGAGTGCGCCGGCGCAAAACGGGGTATTTAGTAGCGCACGGCCGGGCGAGGTCACTCAGCGAGCCAGTCTTAGTGAATTTACTGAAATATAACGTTGTTGGTCATGGGGGCACAGGGAAAGAGGGGTTTCGGTATGAGTGGTAGTGCAGTAGGGGCTCGCAATATGTATGATCGCAATACACTGTTTGGGGCTCAGCCTTTTATCATCACTGAACGTCGCAAAATAATATAAGCCTATTGACCTTTTCACATAGAGGGCCTGATTTACAAACACGATTGACAATGGCGCAACCCATTGAAAAACGCTTTGTAAATCAGGCCCACAATCGTATTATGGTTAATATTAGGAATCACGACACGTGCGGATATTAGCGTACCCGCCATACAACTCCTGCGCCTGCACTCGCTGGAATGCTACTCCTTTCACCGTCCAGTTTAATTCGATGCATCATATTTTAAGAACATAAGAAGGGCGACCAACCTGCCGCTGAATTGCGTTGAAAGCTGTCGGTCGCATTTCGCAGGTGGCGAAACTAAACGTGAATCAGGCAACGTGTTTGTTTTGATGGCCTTTGACGTTGTGTTGCCGGTGCGCACACACGCTGAGTTGTGGAATACATGCACGGTGAAACACACCAGGAGAGTCACTGACAAGAGACGGAAAAGAGGAAGACGAAGAGACAGCTGGAAGAAAGAGACAGAAAGAGGGGCTCTCATTGAAAGCAAGGGATGCAAACAGCGACACTAGCTGGGAGAAAGAGACAGAAGGCGTATTCATGTCGCCGAGAGCACTGGAGACAGCTACCGAGGGGGAGCTAGAGAAGAGAGGGGCAGGTGAACACCTGGGAGAAAGAAAAAGAATGGCTCACCCTATCAATGAGAGCAGTAGGCCGAGAAAGAGAGGGGCAGAAGGGGAGACTCTGTCATTGAGAGCAGTTGAGGCAGTGGTTGAGAGTGTTTTGAGTGTGTGTGTGTGTGTGACAGGGCGGGGGCATGGCATTGCAAGTAGAGAAAGGAGGGACACTGACATGATGAGAGAGAAAAAGACACACAGGCTGGCCTAGACAAAGAAAGGGGGATGGGGCGGAGAAAGAGAAAAGAGAGAGAAAAAAGGGGGAGTGAGTGGAGGGGAGAGAGGGAAAGGGGGCAGAGAGAAAGAGAGAGGATAAGAGGGGGGAGAGAAAGAGGAGAGAGATGGAGCTAGAGAGAGATGGAAAGTGAGGGAGAGAGGGGGAGAGAGGGAAAAAGAGGGAGAGAGAGAGAGGATAAAGATGGAAAGAGAGAGGATAGGAGTGAGGGAAAGAGAGCGGTGAGAGAGAGAGGGAAAGACTAGGGAGAGAACGAGGAACGAGAGAGGGTGACAGAGAAAAGGGACAGAAAGGACGAGAGCGTGGAAGAGAGACGGAAAGAGAGGGGGGAACAGGGATGGAGAAAGAATGAAAGAGAGAGATGAGGGGATAGAGGGAAAGAGAGAGGGGAGAAAGCGAGGGAAAGAAAGTGGAAAGAGAAGGCAAAGAGAGAGGGGGAAGGGAGGGAAAGAGAGAGGGGAGAGGGAAATAGAGGGGAATAGAGTGAAAGAGAGGGGGGAGAGGGGAGAGAGGGAAAGAGAGCGGGGGCAGAGAGCGAAGGAGAGTGGGAGAGAGAGGGAAAGAGAGAGTGGGGGAGAGAGAGACTGGACATGCGGGCATCCACGGCGTGATTTAAACGCAGGACGGAGAAAGAGGGGCGAAGATGTTCCAGCGAAGTGGGTGGAAATAGATTGCAGAGAAAGGAAGGCAGCGAAAAATTACAACAGAAAGGATAGCTGCGAATGAGGAATGAAGAGCGAGGGGAAGTAAACGAATGAATGGAACGAGGTGTAAAAAAAGAAAAGAAAGGAGGGATAAGCCCCAATATGTATCTTGGAGTGGAAGGAAATGAGAGAGGTGATGGTCAGCGGCTGGGCGCGGGGTGAGACCGAAGCAGCGGCCATTTGAGCGAGACTTAAGGATGTCAGAGTAGAAAGGATTGGGCAGGGATGATGGCGAGAAGGTTGAGTAAGTAACGCCATGGCCCGCTTTGCGTTGGGGCCAATGTTACGGGCAGGGGCTGTGTGCACAGACACTGGCGGTTCACCGAGAACTATAATATAGGTGAACGGTGTGCAATGCCCTTCCCGAGTCTTCATTGATAATGAAATGCTACTTTGCACACGGGTGGGCTCGGGGTGTAGTGGGCGGCTCGGCCCAGAACGCAGGGTCTCTGAAAAAGAAAAGACGCCGCCGTTCCCCTCTGCAGAAACCTCCGACAACGCTTTCCACGGCTCCTCATACAGGTGCCGCCTTGTGATGGATGTGAAAGCGGTCACATTGAGCAAAGGCCACTCTTTCACGCATTTATAGTGCGTGTCTTATCTCGCTGTCAGAGTTATTCGAGCGCCATACAGTATCGCTTCTCTTAATGATAGCCAATGTCCCCACGGCCGCTTTCTACTCCTATGCCAATTCGTCTTGTCTTGCTTTGGTGCACTTTAGGTATCACATGAGTTATTGTAAACCCTGTCAAAATTGCAATATCACAGAAACAGTATTATTATTATTATTATTATATTATTATTAATAATAATAATAAAATAATATAGGGAACGGACGATCTGTATTAATAAAGCAGTGGCCCGAAAACGAATTCAGCCGTTTTCTATGCATGCCCTTTTGGTTTCATGTTAAACTAAGTGTGACATAATTAATTGTCATTTATTATTCGGGCACTGTAAAAACCCTGTCCTAAAGCAGGACCTCAATGGTGCATTTTTGAGGGCGACTTCAAAGCGCAATCGCCCGTGTCGTGCTCGCGGTTTAGGAACCGGGTTCTCACATAAATGCACTGTCTTTGTCACAGGCAGCGTCCCGCGTATACCTGTCTGCATGCCTGCTTATGTCTATTGGTGCATCCATAGCTTCTTGATATCATCTCACCGAGAAACACTATCTGATAGTAGTTCACGCTATGGTGTAAAATCAGTCTGCATTTCAAGGAGGTCCTCTTCCATTGGGGCATCCTAAACTATTCAATAATAACGGAATAAAGACGGATGCCCAGAGCGTTTCCTATTCGCCAGGCAGATAAAAGGGCGAATAGCTCCCGCACCTCCTCTGGCCATTGCCCGCACTGGACACAGTCGGTGCGGCGGCTTCCTCGCCCACTGTCCGACTCCTGCAGTCCGCCAAGCCCCGCCCTTCCGATGACGCGCTGCGGGTGCTGGGTTACCGCTGGTTTCCTTCCGCTCGCCCGCTGATTGGACGCGGCGCCACCCGCGGCCTGCCTCTGAGCGGAGGCGGGGCGGGGCGTGCCGCGTCACGCGCAGGCCGGGCCCGGCCGCCTCTCCTGCTGTCAGGGATGCGGCGGCTGTCAGTGTGCGCGCGCCGGGAAGGAGCACAGGGGCTGCTGCTGCTGCTGCTGACTGAGCGCCGTCTACCTGCCGCTCGCTCCGCCATCACACCTGAGGGCCCCGCGCGACAGGAAGGAGGAGGAGGAGGAGCACTACTCACGCTCCGGGACATGAACGAGGATTGCTAGCGCGGACCTCTGCCCTCCTGTGAGGGAGCCCGCGGGAGCACTGCCTGCGCACGCGCCGCGCCGGACGGCTGCACCCCCTGCGGCCAAGCTCCTGCACCGAACGAAGCCCGGTGACAACACAATAACCGGCGGCTCTGCGTGCGGCAGGACCCTCGCCGCCCCCGAGGCGGGCCCGGGGAGCCCCGCAGCAGCCTGGCTGCCTGTCACTGCCCAGATCCTCGTTCTGCATCCGATACTTTGGTTTTCTCTGTTTGCTTTCCTTGTCCTGTTTCGTTCTCCATTCGTGCTTGAACCCCGGCTACCTCGATGAACTTTATGAAAAGCCCGCTGCACTTGGAGCCGCACCCCCTGGCTGGGAGCAAGGGGGCTTCTTCTTCTTCCTCCTCCTCCTCCTCGCCGTCGTCCTCTCTGCATCGGCTGCACCCGCAGAGCCTGCTGAGCTCCATGGCGGCAGCCTCGTCCTCCCTGGCCAAGCAGCGGCTGGAGGTGCACACCATCTCCGACACCTCCAGCCCCGAGGCGGTGGCAGGTAAGGGCGCTATAGAAATAACCTCCCCCTTCCTAGAGCCCATCGTGTTCCCGAGTAGAGCTGAAAGCAGTGTGGCAAGAAATGGCTTAGTCTGGGGATTATTATATTTAATAATGTATCGCCCAGATGTATTATCATTAGTATTTATATACGCTTAACGCATATTTGTTCAATAAACTTGTCTCGCCCTCCGATCGACTAACATTGACAGCCTACACTGAATTGTATTATATGTACAGCGCCTAGATATCCATGGCAATGTGCGCTACTATCAATGCAAAAATGGGAACAATAAAATAAATACATATATGGTTCGGGCAAACCTACAACATATACTCCTTCGTCCGCGCAATTCTGCAATGTGTTCCCCTGCTCCTTCCTCGCCACAGGGGGCCTCCCTGGCACTCTCGGCCTGCCATGCCCCAAATGTATTTCCACTGAGTGGGGTTCACTCATCTGCTCCATTGACATCTGCTGTCATCGCATCCCAATGAGGCCTCGTTGCCTGCAAACGACGGGTCGCGGCTTCCCGAAAGCCGCCCAGCAATCCCGGCTGCAATCCTGCCCGCCTCGGCCATTGTAGAGTAGAAAGGGACGCCGCCTTCCAATCGCCCCACCGGGGATTATGCGGCTCGAGTTGCGCTCATTAAAAGGCGGATTTATCCCGAGCCAACGCGGCATTCCTGCCTGGAGATGGGTGGCCCGCGCATTCCTGCCGCCCCGGCGCAGGGGCTGGGCTGCGTCCTTGCGGGTATATTGCGAGGGGTATAGAAGACCAGCTTGATCTCGCGCCTTGAAACACTTAAGTATAGGCGCGTTATAAATGCTATATCATATATCACATCATTGCAAAGACCTCGAGCAGAATTGCACGCTGCTGGGGAAAGTCTGCAGCCAGCTAAGTTTAAGGAGGAGTTGCTTCATAGCTAATTCTATCGTGCATGGTTTGCATTCCAATGCAAGCAGCAATATGAACACACTCTCGAATGCGTTACACACCGAATAATGCATGCTTCACAGAAGAAGCTTTATTTTGCAAACAAATTATGCATATAGGATTCCTTTAAATAATCTAAAAGTGTATGATTAATTCCTCTAAATATATAACCCTCCTTTATATTTTCAAACATATGCGACAAACTACCATAGGCGAAATACCAGTGTACCACATCATGCTTTCTTATAGGATCGTGCCATTATAAGAAGCTTCTGTGAATCAGGTCCTTCATTTCTGGCAATATAGGCCCATATCGGGTTTGTTTGGTCTTGGTCTGCTAGTCCCCAGATCCATCTTGTAACATGTTGTTATTATGTAGTTCATCATATCTGTGTTCATTTATATGTTATGCGGGTTACAAGCTTATTGTGTGCACACCCTTGATATGGCATATGCGAGTAAATTATTAATTGGGTTATGCTGTTTCTCAGCGCATGCGCACAAAGGCTGTTTGAAATAATATTGACAGAACAGCAGACTGATTTTGTAATCTAATTGAGCAGCGCCTTGGAGGTAGTTTCTTCTATAGCACCTGAAGCGATGGCTGTCCCTCTCTTACGCAGTGCTTTGCTTTTCTTTCCAGAGAAGGACAAGGGGCAGCAGGGAAAGAATGACGACGCGGGGGCCGACGACCCGTCCAAGAAGAAGCGTCAGAGGCGCCAGAGGACGCACTTCACCAGCCAGCAGCTGCAGGAGCTGGAGGCCACCTTCCAGCGCAACCGCTACCCGGACATGTCCACCCGCGAGGAGATCGCCGTGTGGACTAACCTCACCGAGGCACGCGTGCGGGTAGGTGCCCCGCACACTCTTTCGCCAACCACGGCAGGTGCTCCAAACACGTGCAGCCTCTTTTCAAAGAGCTGCAAGACATACGTTATGACTGCAGTCGCAAACGTGGCTTTATTTGCAAATAAAGGTTTTAGGTTAGAGGTGTGAATATCCGGAATCTGTGTGCACATTTCAGGACAGCTCGTGAAAGATGCATTACGAATGACCCCCCCTTCGTGGCACGTTGCTTTGCAGTGTCCCAGGCGGCTGCAGCGCCGCCGTGTACACACACCGGCTTACACGCAATTACTGCACCACCCTAAACCCCCCTCCGTTCTCTGCCAGAATCTTTGCTTGGAAAATAAACAGGCATGTTCATAGTTGTGAGGGGACGATGGGCCTTGATAAAAAAAATAAAAAATAACCCAGGTAAAAAATAAAAATAACAAAAAAAAAGTGAAGTGAAGCGAAGGCCCAGACGCAGCGCAGGCCCTATTCACTGTGTTCCCGGATAAATGCAATCACGTGACCCTAAAACAACAAGACCGCGAGACTTGCCCTGGGCTTAAAAAATGTCTCCGATTTATGGTTTGTAAATATTAGCGTTGATAACAGGCAGTCAGTTGGAGTTTTATAGCCCCCGCCGCTCCTTTCTAGTCGTATAAGGGACGGGTCGCCGAGCAGGAAAAAAATAAAGCGACTTGTCTACATGTACAATTAAAAATATAAATATTTTTATTTAAAAAACCTTAGCAACGAAATCCGAATTATCTATCCTTCTTTCTAAATCAACAACAATTAAATCGGTGCAGCATGTTCTGCGTGCTTACTGAATATTTGCCAACGAAAGCACACAGTAGTAAATGGTTTATTGTTTAGACGTCGGTAGGACAATTCCCCTGTTATTTAAAGTGCATTCAATAATATTTATTTTTTTCATCTTGGGCGCTCTCACTGCGAGATCTTTCCCCTTCCTGGCGTCGAGCAAATGTTAGGGGAAAAGCTCAGAGCGGAGTTAACACTATCCAAAAAATAAGTCAACCATTTCTCTCGCGAGAGAACACGTCCTCGAACAAGACAATGAAAGGGACCTGGAGGTTTTTGCCTAATGGGCTAATTATAGGACCACTGGCGGCTTCGGGTCACTACATTGTGTGAAGCTAAGTGGGTCATGATGGCTCCGCTGTGTGTGTTTTCGCACAGCAGGGTGCTGCAAGAGGCTAATGGCGGCGCTGGAAGAAAGGCGATGTGTTATGGAAAGCATCGTCAGAGGGGCTCCAATACACAAACATAGCCCTGCAGGAGGGGGTGGGGGGAGTCGCCACAGCAGACGTCGGGATGTGGATTGGGATCCGGGGCTGATAGGCACAAGCCCGCGCCTTTGTCTGCAGGCAAAGCCCTTTCGCGATAATCATTTGCGAAGACACTACTTGTTGGTTTAGAAACCCCCACACGGGTGGGTGGAGACGGGCGCCCTTTAAATCGCCTATTGCATATTGTGCAAACTGGGGAGTTTCCACGGCGAAGAGGGGGTACTGGGGCAGCATGCGGGCTTGTATCGTTAAAGCGCTCTATTTTCTAGTCCGAGCTGCTTGGAAATCACATTGTTAGCCCGTAAAGCATGGCATGGCATGGCGACTTGCTTCTGCCAACAGCGAAGGGGGTGAACCTGCGTTAGATGTTTGGGTTGCTGTCATTGATGTAAAGTCATCGCCCTCATAACGTGAAGAGTAGGGACGAGCGGGCGTTAACTCATACCCCCCAAAAGTGATATTTTAATGACATTTGAGTCCAAGGAACACTTTTAAGTGGGACACACGGCCGTGCCTCTCCGTATCCGCCAGTCGCCTGTAGTAAAGAGCAGCCCTTCTAATAACACCTCTGCATGGCGAGCCCGCCGCTCTCCTTGGATAGAGACTGGAAGCCCGCCAGGGAACTCTGCTGTGGGACAGACAGGCGGTAAAGCGCAAACGCGAGCTATAGGGCCTGGCCACCCAGATCAGGCAGAGCTCTGCCCGGTGTGCACGTCTGCTGTGTCAAACACACCACGGTGTCCACGTATATATCATTTAAATAAATATATATGGGCCCAGTGACTCTACCCTGCTGAAAAGTGACTTTGCGCTGCGACACCCTAATTCATGGAACTACAGCAAATGCATGTTGTACTGCAAAAATGACTATGCACTAACTTTGCATGGCAAAAATATACTTTGCAAATCAGGCCCATGTATGTGTATGTGGTATTGTCAGCGTTTTAAGTGTGTTTCTAAGCTGTTTGTGCCTTCTGGACTCCCGCCCGCTTGTGTCTGTATATGTGGGGGCTGGGGGGTGCCACAGGTTAAGGCTGCGGTGTGGTGCCTGGGCGCGTCTCCAGTGAAGATGCGTGTGTCACACTCGGCTGGTGTGTCTACTCTCCCCAAGCTGCCTGCCTGCCAGTTAATGTCTCTTCTCTCCCCTTTCCAAGGTTTGGTTCAAGAACCGCAGGGCCAAGTGGAGGAAGCGGGAGCGGAACCAGCAGGCGGAGCTGTGCAAGAACGGCTTCGGCCCCCAGTTCAACGGCCTGATGCAGCCCTACGACGACATGTACCCGGGCTACTCGTACAACAACTGGGCGGCGAAGGGCCTGACCTCGGCCTCGCTCTCTTCCAAGAGCTTCCCCTTCTTCAACTCCATGAACGTCAGCCCCCTCTCGTCGCAGGCCATGTTCTCGCCGCCCAGCTCCATCTCGTCGATGAGCATGGCCTCGGGCATGGTGCCCGGCTCCGGGGTGCCCGGCTCCGGCCTCAACTCGCTCAATAACCTCAACAACCTGAGCAGCCCGTCGCTGAACTCGGCCGTGCCCAGCCCGGCCTGCCCCTACGCGCCCCCCACGCCACCCTACGTGTACAGGGACACGTGCAACTCCAGCCTGGCCAGCCTGAGACTGAAGGCCAAGCAGCACTCCAGCTTCGGGTACGGAGGGGTACAGAGCCCGGCCTCCAACCTGAGCGCCTGCCAGTACGCCGTGGACAGACCCGTGTGAGGGGGAGCACCGGAGGCGCCCTACCATCCCCCACACTCGAGAAACTGAGACCCCCCCTCATCAAAGAACCCGAGAGAGAGAAAAAAACAAAATACAAAAACAGGAGAGGGGGGGGAACCAACCACTGAAATCAAGGGGGTCCTTTCAGGTCACAGAGGAGCTTCTGCAAACTTTCAAAGTGTATGCCAACTTCCAAAACTCGCTACCACCTTTTAAGTCCCGGCCAGCTTTCAAATGTTCCTACAACTTTGAAAGCTTTTGCCAACTTTCTGCCAAGTTTCAACTACAGACACACACAAAAAAAGTATTCCCAACAGGTACAAGGACGTGTTTGACTGGATATAACATTTTCGTCGTTACTATAAGCTTGTTTTTTTTTTAAAGTTTTAACGTTGTTGACATTAAAAGGAAAAAATAAGGATATGTATATATATGTATATATATGGGGGAAAATGTCGAATTAATTTTATAAGAAGCCGTCGGTAGTAGTGTTACAGCAGTGTTTTCAAAGGGTTAAGCTTTAAAACTTAAAGCATGTCTCACACACAGAAGCAAGCGGGTGTACATACTAAAATGCAACACTGTACGTTTCTAACATATTAATAATATTATTAAAAGCAACATCGTGTGAATATCCGTTTTAGAAGTAGTACCTTTGGTGGATGCAATGATGTTCCAGACAAAAAAGCCCGTGTAAAACATGCCCTGTTTAGAACTTTTCCGTATGCATTTTACCGTTTCCCTTTTCAGCAAACATGGAAAATGTGTTTTATTTCATGGGAGTAAAGCATTCTGCATACACGCTGGCCTTGCTTCCTTTGTGTGTCCAGATATGCACACACACACACACACACACACACCACCACGCGTCTTGTGATCTGCTGCATCGTGTGAACATGTTTTCTTTGTTAAATTGAATGGGGGTTCCATGAATCAAAGCAACTCGTTTCAGGCACGCCGTCTGTAAACCCACCAGGCACGGTTTGCCCACCGTGTGTCCCGGAAAAGTATGCTTGACCCTAAAAAAGGGCACTCCCTTTCGTGCCTTTGTCTGCCTCCTTGCTGGGGCTCTTGGTAGAGGCTAGGGCTGTAAAATGGCTCCTGCCCTGTGTAACCCGCCACGCGTGGGCCGACAAAGAAGTGCTCGAAATAATATGCTCACCTACCGACAAAACATGACCTCAACTTGTATGCCACTGAAACTATAACACAGCAAAATCACCTCATCGCAGAAGTGGCAGCTCCTGGGCGTTGGGCGAACACCGCCTTTTATCGCATTGGCGCCTCTTTAAACTACAGTTCAGGGATCCGCGGAGGTGAGTTCGCGGACTGGGTTCCTAGTTCGCGGTCCTGCACAGTTGGGGGCGCGGGTCGCTGCTGTCTGCTTTGGTCTAACTATATATATATATATACATATTCCTCGATTTCCTAAATTAATACGGAGATTTTACCAGTGGCAAAGCTACAACACGCTCACGGTGTCGTTTCCACCCTTAGCAGTTGCAAGAGAATCACCCCCCCACACTCCTCCTAACCCCCAAGCACACACCGTGTTCAATCGGGATGGATGCACCGTGTTTCCGAACCGTGGCTTCGAAAAGGAACATCCCCTCCTTCGTGGGCGGTATTCAGGCGATGGCCGTGCGAGGCTGGGCTGCGACGAATACCTTGAAACGCACCCGCGTCTGGGAGCTGCGGCGTCCGCGCCGGGGCGTCCTCTGTCCGCTGGAACTTTGCAGCTGTGGCGGCGATTGTTCCTGCCCCCGGTATCAGGCGGGGAGAGGGGAGATAGCGAGCCGCGCTTTGCGAGTTTATGATGCGAGTTTGCACATTAACCACAGTGACCTACCCCGACCGTGGACGCCCTCCGCCATGTGGCCGGGCAGGAGCGGAGCGTGCGCCTCTGCGGCCCTTTGTTGTCGCTATTTATGGGGCGAGGGGACACGGGGGTCAGACAGGTTTGTGGATTGGGAGCAAATTACCGAGCATTTTCATCTGATTCGGGTGTCAGGGGGAGGGAAGAGAGGGAGGAGCGACTGGAATCCCTGCTAGCCGACCACAGATCCACTCCGCAGGGTTCGTCAAGGCTGGATTTTTTTAAACTGTATTTATCAAATGCACATGGTTTGGATCAAACCTTGCACGCGAAAATAGGCTGGATTAGGGGTGCAGCGATCGACTTTTCTGCATCATCTTGACATGGGTACGAATAACTCGTATCCCCCGAGGAGCAGCCGCTCACACATGTTGAAAGGCGGAACACGTCGCAGCGCGGGGAGGTGGCTTGTTAGCCTCGTGTCGAGGGGAAATGGCCCCCGGGACGAAAGGTGGCGGCTCCCGGGACGCACATGGCCCTGGGGCGAGCTCGGGTTTCTAAATTGATTTTTTCCAATATGTCAATAGTTGCGACGGTGTTATGGTATTACCAATAATGGGGCTTTAGGAGGGGGGGGGGGGTTTGCCCGGTTGCCGTTACTGCATTCCCAAGTAACATGTCTGTTATCCATAAAGTCGAAATGGCTGAGTGGCGGCTGAGGAGATAATTAGATAGATAGTTGTACCAAAAAGTCATGTTTTAGGTGCTTAGTAAACAGCAAGATTAATAACTCGACTTCCGGGGAGCGTGTGGTAAATCTTTCCGTTCCAATCCATGTTTCCCATTTTTCAAATGAAAGGCCTTTAAAGTAAACGTTGGTTTGGACTCCCCGTTTGCCCCCACTTCTTCCTGCGTGGGCACTCTAGAGAAAAGAATTGCCATTTACCGTGAAATAAAAATGTAATTGTTGGCAGGGGCCATAACCCCCTCCCCGTCCGCCATTCCAAATTTGACGCATGACGGCTCACTCTGGGACATTATCAAATAGTGAGTTTATAACGACGTGTGACCAAAAAAGCGCCCCCACCCCTTGCGAGGGCAAACAAACAAGGGTGTCTGGCTCCCAATACACATCTCGGGGCTGGGAGGGAGAGTAGACGTCGTCCCCCCCCCCCCCCCCACACACAAGCAGACCCACCCACTGAATAGAGGTTCAGGCGGGACCAGTCCCAGAGCACGAAGCAGATGACAGGGGTCAGGTCCCACAAAGAGACCACTGGACCTCCACCCACTGGGCCGCCACTGGGTACATCACCCAGAACAGCAGCAGCAACACGTCCTTGCCAGCATAGACCACAACAGAAGAGCCTGGCACAGCATGCAAGTCTGGGGTCTGGACCGTGCTTACACCCGGCCGCTATATGCCTACTGGTGAGGACGTCGAAGTGTGCCAGGTACGGGTGACAACGCAACCGAAAGAAGCACGGGCAACACCGCCAAGTTATGGGGTGGAATGCTCACCCCGCTCCGAGACAAGAAGGGCCGTGCCCCATTGTGTGGCTGGGTGCCACAGGGTACGGTTCTCACGAACTCTTGTTCTGCGGGCCGTTCGGGGATTCCCAGAGAAGAGTGGGGTTCCCGCTGTTCAGGGGGGAGCAGTGCACGGTGGGGGGTTGGGGGGCGGCGGCCTTGTGTACACACGGGCTTACTGGATATTGAACGGCTGGGTTAGATGTGGAAAGCCCATTTTAATTGCACCCGTGAAAGGTTTGTCAACAGTTTGGAACAACAGCACGCGAGGCCACACTGATAATGAACTGGAGAAGTGCGCAGATATGGGCCTGGATTCGGAACCTGTTTACCACGAACCGCCCTCCAACGCAAACGCACAGGACGCAGGAAAGCCTGCGTTGCTTTTGCCCTGCAGCTCCCCTTCCCCTCGTATGTAAAACATGCCTGATGTCCAAAACGCCTTTCAATGGGTCATATCCCACATGAAAATCAGGCGTCGCCGCGCGTTTGTATTATTTCCGCACGCGAAAGATCCCCAGTCCCACTGACGGACACGGGTCTTGCTCACAAGCAGAGAATGCGCACATCACGGGGAAAGAGTGCAGAAAAGGGCCTCCGACGTCGTGTAGCGCAATCCCCGCCCGCATAGGACAACAAGCAGTGCGAGGTCACAGCCACATTTCATTGTCTATTACAGCGTGCAAGTAAACATTGCACCGAGGCAGAGTGTACAATGTTATACACACTCTTCTAAACGTTTACAATTGCTCATAAAGAACGGCAGGGGACGCCGAGGCGACCCGCCACTGCAATTTACCCCCTGACGAATAGCTCTGTTTATATACGGAGCTAATTTAAGCTAAAGCGTGTACTTTTTTCCTTTACGGTGCTACATGTCCATGTATCTTCGGGAGGTTTCAAATTCTACATAATGATTGCACTGGTCCATCTTTCCTATTTTGCCTGATCACATTTTCTGTAGCGAATTATTTCGGATGTGAGGAGGGCAGTAGTGCTGTTAAAATAAAGAATTACCGGATTTCGCAGGCCAATCTGGTCTACCGGCAGATGAAAGCACGCGTTATTAAAGGGAGGCCGGCCGCCGCACACTGACACCTTCAGGTATCGGTGGGAACCGGCAGGGGAGCCAGGGCAGCTTTGCAGACGGCCGCCATTATAGGCCCGTCTTTGTGCCCAGCGTGAAAAACGCAGTCAGTTTACATCCCACTATGAATGCAAATGTCGGACCAGCCTCTACTGACAGCGTGTTCCGCGTTACAGGGAAACAATCTCGCGAGCTTGTGGCGAAGTGCCCACGCCTGTGCACACTCGTGGAGGTGTTGCAGTTGTAGGTGTACAGGGGTCGTTTTCTGAGAGTTTTCTTTGGCGAAGCCCTCATTTTGGCGGGCTTGGTCGTGCTGAGGGGTTGGCGGACAGGTCATGTCCAATACCTCCTATGAGTACAAAGAGGGCCAGAAAATAGTGCCTGGCAAACTTGGGAGATCAAAAGAGGCGTCAAATTTGGAAAGAAACGAGGGATAATACACATAAAATGATACGTCACAATACCACAACCTAAACAAAGATTCCCTTCGACTGTTCAGAGTGAAGCGATAGATGGTGATAAACGTGTGCTTCGTTTTTATTTGGTATCTTATGTGATTAATTGATTTGACTGGTTTTCAATGATACCCACACTGGGTTCATTTGGTATTATTTAAGTAAATAGTACATGTACCCTACTGTTTTTAAATGGCCACCATTTGACAAATGCTTATGAAAGCCGTGTTCATAAGCATTTGTCAAACAAACCCCAATGCTACAAACAGATCAATGAGACACGGCTGTGCAACTAGACAACCAGAATCCCCAATATGCAATGCATGATGATTTAAAAGGAAAGGATCATGACCCGACCCCTCCCCCTCCCCACCTTAATGTATAGCCCAATATACCCACTTCAAGTGTAACGGCGATATACTGCGATATATATTTTTTATCGTCAAATGAATGAACCTTCAATGTTATGTTTATGTTTATTAGGTTTATATAGCCCTTCAATCCAAAGCGCTTACAGTATAACAACAAGGTACAGTAATGAAGGAAGCATATTTACAGTCATGAAACAAACCAGTGAGACAGTGAGTTATGTAAATATTCATTGTGGCTATGGCGTGTTCCAGTATATGAGACTGTGTTAAGTTGAGGCACAGCTCTCCCAGAAAGAGGTGTCGATTTTAAATACAGTGTTCACTTCGGAGAGCAACGTAGAGAAGCAAGCGTGCTCCTGCTCCCCGTGCTCTGATTAAAACATGGCAAGTTTGAAGGTCCACGCCCCGGCCCACACACAGCTTGTTTAATGAACCCTCTTTTCCTTCATGGAATCTGGCGCCGGAGATTGAAGGCGTGAACGATGGCTTATTAACATTTCTGACCCGGATTAGACAACAGGAAACACGAGCCCGAGTGTCCACGGAGGGCGCAGGCCTCTCGGATTACTACCTGCCGCCCACCCCTGCCCTCTGCGGCTGCGCGCTAAATCCCGGTGACCCCGCAGGCCGCACCCTGCCTTCGGGGTCGGTTCCAGGCATGTGGCTGCCAATGGCCCGGCTCTGACGAGGCAGCAGGTCCCCTGTTTGCTTGTTTACCTTCCAAAGGGCGTTTTCAGGCAGGCAATAAATACATTGTATTTACAACAAACACTCTTGTTTTGAAGCACAAGTGCCGCCATGTTGTAACTCGTCACCCATTGTGAACGAGGAGAAGCCCAGGCGCTGATTGCCTCGAATTTCCTTGTATCGTTGAGAGTGGATAAACCTTTTCCTACACAGAAAGTCCTCCCCCCTTCACTTCATTGAAAACATAGCGTAGATGCTGCGCGATGCAGCTTTGGCACACCCATCTCTGACGGTCTGGTACATCCTCCATGCCAAGACAACAGCTGAAGCTCAAGAAAAATGGCCGCTGTGAAGGACTTGCAAACAATCTTCAATTTATTTTTGAAGGCTACTGCTTTGGCACTTTTCTATGGGGGGTCACCCTTCTGCGCAAACAGGACCGTTCAAAGTCCTGTTAGAAAGACAAGCAAACAGTTTCCCAAAAATCCGGGTTCACTGGAGTTCTTGCTTGATGACCAGGCATGCACGTCAGAAGGCAGAAGAGTGTGCACCATGGCAGGAGTGGGGGGGGGGGGGGCGAACAATGGAAAACTTCTGGTTACCCCGTTGTGAGGGGCCAAAAAAGGAGCAAGGCTCAACCAGACACCTTCTTGGGCTCCCAGGCCCACCCGCCCCCCCACTAGTACCACTACAGTCTCAGGAAGGGGGCGGGTGATGAATCTGTAAAGTCGGGAGCATACAGGATATCGCTGGAAGGGCCGCTCAAGCAACCCCCCAACCAACTAGGGTGGTTTTCAGTGTTCAGCGGTTGTTTCTCTGATAACATTTTCAGGCAGGATACCGAGTTCATTTTGTGCATCTTGCCACAGAAACTTAAGAAAATGATTCTAAAAAGCCATATAATTTGCTATAGATTCTTCAGTGCAAGAACGTGAATGCGTGGCTCTCAACCTTTTGTATCCAGGGCGGGAGAACAAAACGTATGTTGTGTATTAGCGGGTGACCCATTGAAGTGCACGGGCGGATAGAGGGCGTAACTGGCGAGTAAAATGATTACAGGGTGGGTGACATCTGCCGAAAGCGTGTGAGTTGAGAGGTATGCTAATATTCAAATAGACGCCCGTTAGCCACATTACATAAGAGCACTTGTGCAACACATTTTCACGCTGACTGGACCAATAGAAAAATCACAACGTTTATATCAAACATGTATGCCAGCACTGCCCCGCTTCCAAAGTGAGTTGAGTTCAAAGCAGCTCATGACGTCTGTTTGCCAAGCTGTTGTGCCTTAAGAAAGTCACGTGGCTTGTCTGAACAATATATCCTGGCATTGCTGCTGAAAAAAACATGTTCATAATGCTTGTGCCCAAAGCAGCTCACGAGGCCTTGTAATGTTTGCAATATCAAAAAAGTGCACCTTCCAACAGTGCAGTCTTAATGGTGGACCTCCCAATGCAGTGGTCGAAGTGAGCGGGAGCGGTCAGGAGCGGTGCTCCTATTTTTTTTTTTTAATTACCTTGTACAGCTCCTATACTTTTATTTTAAAAAGAAACCGTTCCGGAATGGTTTTGTTTTAAAATAAAAGTGTAGGAAGAAGTTGAAACCTTCACTTTCAGTGCACTGCACTGAACATTCCCTTAAACAGCAGGTGCAAGTGTTTGGGGGGGGGAGTGTATTGTGTGTGGGAGTGGTTGTGGCAATGGGGTTTGTGGGGAGCAGGGGCAGGCCAGCAGGGAACATAGTTCCACTACTTCTTTTCGAACACTTCGACCACTGTCCCAATGACACAAGACGGCATGCGGCTCTCTGAACTTCCGCCGTCTCTCATGATGGCACAATGCTGGCCTACTTCTTAGATAGCACATCCACGATGGCTGGCACTTCGCGGGGCAGCAGGCACGGGACCCAGTGGGAATGAGGGTAAGCGTCCAGGTCTGTACACACGTGCTCCCAGGCCCTGTGATGTCACTTTTCGATGCGGTGCTGATCCGGGCAGACAGGTGTGTGTGCTGCCTGCAGAGGGACAGGGCAAGCAGTGGCCCAGCAATACACAGTCAGAAAGGGATGGAAACACGAGGAGGTTCGTGTGCACTGGGGAGAGGGGGAGCCTGGGGGTCTTCCGGTGCAACCCATGAAGCACATTGGTTACATGGTGGTCTCCAGCGTGAAAATAATAATTGCAGACAATGTCTAGCTGTTTGGAAGCCTACTTTTTCTCTTGCACTCTTTTGAGGGTAGTCCTTTCCAGTTGAGCTACTTTGAGACTGACCCTCACACAATGTGCCAGCACTTTGCACTATCACCTTTGTTTACCAAAAGCAGAACGGGGGCTGTCAACTATATTTACCAGCATCGCCCCTTTTCATTCAGTTTGTGCCCAGAGCTGGCTGTGAGGCTTTCCTCAAAAATATATTCCAGCTGTGACACTTGAAATGATGATGCACTGCCCAACAGCGTATGCCTGTATTGCCTCTGCAAAACACATGTTCTTGCTGCCAGTGCCCAACGGGAAGACGAGGCTCATGGCAGGTATATATGCCGATCTTGGCCCCTCTTCATGGTAGCTGTGATCAAAATAACTCATCTGACTCCACAATATATTCCCTCATTGGTCCCCTTTGATTATGCGGGTCCCCACAGCAAATCAGGCCTTCAACAGCATATGGTTGTGCCACGCAGTGCTTTAAGTGAGATTAGAAATCGAGGGGGGTCTCTCCTTAGGGGGTGTCATCTAGGTACACCAATACTTATGCCACGCCCCCTAAGAAGAAACCACCCTCGCCAGTGGGGGTGGGGGAGTGGCTGGTAAAAGGAGTAGAGATGGGGCGCACTGGCATTATTATCTTTAATGCACCCAATCCCTCATTTAAAAAAAAAAGCAGGGGCTGAACACACCAAAGGTGTCACACCAATGTGCCCAAGCTCGCACACAGCATGGTGCAACACTTTAACCAAGGGCTCATTGAATAAAAGGGCTGCCTGCTGCTGATGGCTCTGTACTCAGAAACAGGACGAGGGCTGGGCTGCCCAGCTCTCCATTTGTTTTCGAGTAAAGTCATCACACAGCATGAGGCCCAGGTGCTTCATGCTGTGTGAGGAGTTTTTACTCAGAAACAAAAGGAGAGCTGGGGAGCCCAGCCCTCCTCCCGTTTCTGAGTACAGAGACATCAAGCAGCCCATGTAGACGAAGCGCTGTACGGTTACACAGGCTGGTTGAAGGTGTTAACACTCCGGTTTAGAAGAAAGAAAATACATTGGCCCTCATTGCGAGGCCGGCGGTAGCCGTGCTGGTAAAACCGTCAGGCTGCCGCTGGACCCGTAGGGATTTACTGGCTCCGGACTTGCCGAAATTACCGAGGCATTACAGCCCGGTGATCCGGTAATTCCGGAGCCAGCATTCTGTAAATCCCCATTCCCGTGGAGTCCACGGGAATGGGGAAGTGGAAACACGGCACCATGTGGTAATGGTGCCAGTGTTTCCTCGTCCATCTGCGGCTGGTGGCGTTATGCCCGTCGGGACAGACCTGGCGGGTGTTACACTACACGGCCACAGAACTCGTAGTTAGCCGGTCTGGAAAACGGTGCCGGTATGGTTTTACCGGCACCGTTATATCCAGACTGGCTAACATGTAATGAGGCCCAATGCCTTTTCTTTTTTCTAATCCGAAGTGCTGACACCTGCAGGCAGCTCGTGTATCCGCAGCGTTCGGCTGCATAGGCTGCCTCAGGTGGCAGCGTGGCTGGGGCTAGTTGGGAGTGGGCCCCGGCAGGTGCCCGGCTCGGGAGCCCTTTTTGGAGTCATTAGTGAATAGAGAAAGTCAGAACAAGTACAATCACTGGACGAGGCATGGATAGGGAGGAGAGGCAAGAGGGTGGTCTTCACATTATCAAGAGAGTCCTGAATGAAATTCCTCTTGGTTATTGAAGAGAAGAGACTAGGAGTACATGTTGGGGGGATTGTACCATTAAACTACACAATGGAGTGATCAAATAGGGAAGAGGTTGATGGAAGGATCGGAGGAGGAGAGTGAAATAGAGAGAAGGACAAGTTCAGGAGAGTTCTCACTAGAGCGGTTGTGGTGGGAAGGAGGGAGTGCTCATATAATAAGGAGTTAAGTTCCATGCAGGTAGCTACTGAGGGTTTGGGAAAGTTAAAGTCCCACAGCATTAAAATTGGGATGTCAGTGGGAAGTGGCTCAAGGAGCAGCTTCATTTCACAGAAGAAGGAGCTCACAGGGCTTGATAGAGAGCATGAAGAGGCGAAGGAGGGAGGAGTTGAATAGTGGCATATTCCACCAATAAATCAGTCTTTACTATTTGTTAATTGTAGCCAAATACTATACAAACAATAAAACAGAGGTAAAACAATATCATAAAAAACCATACATTATTATAAAAACATATACCAACCAACTAAACTCTTCTCCCATCCTCCGTCAGCAGCCTCTGTTCCCACTTCTGCCAAGCCATACTCAAACACTGTGAGGCGGCATATACAACAGTGCAGCTTGAAGCTGGGAGTGTGAAATGCAATGCATTTTGGAACCACCTCACGCAAGCGTCTCACAATACCAGGGGCACATCATGATACTCTAAGGCACGAGTAGCAGTGGCAATAAAACATTAAGTGTGCAATAGTCTCTACTTATCCCAACCCACATTTGCAGAGAGTCCATCAATGCAAGGCCCCTCCAGGCGCCCACCTTAGTTTGCAACATCAATTGCTCCATGTGAGTGCAGTTACGGATTGGCCTAAACTTAAATGTATGAACCCAAGACAAATTTGATTCCATCCCTTGCAGGGACATAAAGCCCAGATATTTTACATGGGTAGAGAGCTGTCCCACTTCCTCAACTCATGCCCCATACCTACGTTCTCAGTATTTGTTTTCCTTCAGAACAGGGGCATCCTTCCTCTTAATGGTCTTGGGCTTCAGTGAGCAATGTTCCAACCTCGGCACATAGGTTCTCCTTGTTATATCCCAGCCATTTTGTTTAACTACCTAGATTCAGCTTCCTAACATCATGAATTGTATCCCTGTCTAGTTAGGTTTTGGGATTGACTCAGATCCTGTGCCATATAAAATGAGGGTTTACCCTAATCCTATCACCTAGTGGGTGGATGCCCAATTTTGTATGGGCACACAACATGGCAGTACCTTTTTGCATACCAAGAAGGCCTTGAAGGAAATTGTTCACATCCCTAATCACATTGCAGCATTCCCCTAATCCATACACCTCCACCATACATAAGCCAACTGACACAGACCTGGTGTTGTAGAATTTCTCTGTTTGCAGGGGAAGGGTCCCCCAACCGTCTCGCAAACCTAAGCACACCATTGGCTGACACTGCTACTTCTCTGGCAGCCTTGCATTCCTGGCCACCCATGCCCCCATGGAAGAAAAGGAGGTGCTAAGATCATCAAAATGATCGCCTTCTACAAGACCCAACCCTCCCAGTCAGAATGATCGCTAATTTTTAGCTCTTTTGTTTGACTTTAGAAGCAAAAAGCAGAGGAGAAGCTATCTAGTCTGCCAGAATGTCTCCAAGCCATCCAGTAATCTGTGTAGGCCAGAACCAGTCCTGGCAATTGGGAATGTTTAATCGGCAATCATCTCGACCATAATCTCCATTCCCCCATTTTTAGTGAACGTCCTCAACCTCCTGCAAACCCCCTACCAGAGCACAGAGCATTGGTGTAGAGAATAAAGAGTAGTGGGGCCAAAACCATGCCTCATTCTTCTTAGATTGATGTGGGGGGGTAATTCTGGGTTGCTCCAAAATTTATTTTGGAAACACTATTAGCACCCGGGCGGGGGCAGAAACTAATCTGGTTGCTCGGAATGCAGGTTGAAACTGCTGCTCTAGGCCTTTGTTTCGAGCACTCTGATTAATGCTTCCCCTGCCCGCCATCTTCTCTGATTTCTGCTGCGGCAGCCCTCGCCGCTGCTGCCGCCTCCCATTGTCCGCACAGGCCACCATGGAATCGGATCGGATATGAATGCTTAACTATCCTTATAGTAGTCCCTGATGATTATGATGATGGGGGTGTCTAGATCATACTCCTTCAGCATTATCCACCGTCTTGCCCTATGTATAGTATCAAAGGCCTGCCTCATGGCAATGAAGGCGAGGTAAAATGCCCCTCTTTTTGCCTGTATATATTTTGCCCATATTAATTGGAGCAAAAGACATTGTTCCTCCGTTCCTGCTATGAAAACCGCCTGGAGTGGTGATAACACCCTCATGCTCCTAGTCCACTCGTTCAAACTTTCCAAAAGAACGTTCAATATTATTTTGATTGCTGCATCAATTATGGAATCGTCCGATAACAATCTGGGCCTGCCCTTGATTCCTTTTTAAGCAGTGGGCTACTTGTGCCACGGAATTCCCCATCATGTCCTGCTTCAGGTTTGGTTCTGAAGCTTTCACCAGCTAAATAATTCCTCCTCCCTCGCACCCTACCTGGCCACAGTTCAGGCCCTCTGTTATGAACTTTGAAGTGGCCATTCCCACTACTATCACTGTCTGAATCCCTTTCTTCAGGAGCCATACTACTAGCTTCCACAGATTAGGGGAGACCTTTCCATCTGCAGGAAACAAACCTTTAATGTGAGCAAGTTTGAGAGGAATTTCACATGTAATCTTTTCAAATGGATCTAGTGATCATTCGGCTTAAAGTTTGCCACATTCATTATCTTGTCTCTTCCCACTAACACCGCAAGACTCCCCCAAGAATATTATGCTGAGGGGTGTGGTGTTGCCGTCCCTGGGGCAGGTGACAGAGGTAGAGGCAAAGGAAGTAGGGCTGTCGGAGATAAAAATGTGAGCTGCACAGCATGAGGTGGGAGAGACAGCAGGCTGGAGATTGGAGCCGGCTGGAGCAAAGGAGGCCAGAGAAAGGCAGACTGGAGACACAAGAGCGGGAGACACGGCTGCTAGAAGCTGTGTCGAGCAAGGAAAAGGGACACCAGAGCCAAGGCTGGCTACGGAGAGGGTCTGGAAATCCTGCACGCCCTCCATGTCAGGTGCAAGCAGCTGGAGCTCTGGTGTGCCAAAGCACTCCAGTTGCCGCGGGCCTCCAGGAGAGTGAGCAGTGCTCTCACCGACCTCCACGAGAGAAGAGCGGAGGTGTTGGATCCTGAAAGAAGAACAAAGCCAATGGAAAGAAGTTGACAGGAGCTGCTGCGTGAAGCCAGTGTGTGGAAACAGGGAAAACTACCGGGGCACTCCAGGGACCTGAAAGAAATGCTTTTTGAATATCGAACAAACTGAACGTTTATATGAGCACTTTTGAATCCCGAAACAAGTGCTTTCAAATACCAAATAAACAAAAGTTGTTGCTAGCACTTTTTATTGATAAATCCAGTGCTTTTGAATACCGAACAAATTGAACGGACAATTGTTGAGGAAAAACAGATGAGAAGGGGTATTGGTTGTGTGACCTGCAATGGGTAGACTGGGTGGTCCGACAACTGCGTCTAGACCTAGTGGCCCCTTTATGGAAAAAGGCAATGAAGGTAACCATAAAGAAGCTTGTTTTTGCAACAGTCGCTTAAGTCATTTTGATGTCAAGAAACAGAAGTATTTATGTCAAGCAGTAAAAAGTAATGACGGTGAAAGGGCTGGGAAGTGTCCCAAAGGAAATGTGACTTGTTTTATAAAACTGGAATTTTTTCTAAATCTCGCAAGGGGATCCCTGATGCCTTGTGAACTGTTTTGAACTCTCGGGAAGGGAGCCCAATACCTTGTGAACTGTTTTGATCTTTATGAAAGGGAAAGCTGATTATGAGCCAAGAACTGGAAGAAGCTCTTAACTTTATTTTGAACACTATTCATTTTGATGCTGACATCCCAATACATTGCATACAGTTCGTTGTGAGGGCAAGTATAGGTTTTGGACACAGACTGACTTTTGATTTGGACTTTCCGACACAGACTATCCTTATTTTCATTTAGGTAGGGAAATCCCACCTTAGCATAGGGCAAGTTAGGCCTTACTCCATCCTGACATTTAAGTTAATAAGACTTTGTGAGTTAAAATGTTAAACTGTTGTCTGTGTCTACTTCATAATGCCTTCACACAGAGTAAAAGAAGTGTATGGAAATGACTTACACTGCAAGAAACTCTCCCCACCCATTTGCTTCATCCATAACAAGTAAGCTACCATCACGATAGAGCAGAAAGTGAGGACAACATAATTTCCTGTCTCCCCAATTTGCCGCCGGCTCACTACAAGTTCCTAGTTGTTCCTAGTTGTTAGGAAATGTGTTGGGTCGAGAATTCCTTCACACTGTGTATTAAGACAAAGTGGCTTTTGTTCATTAAGGATCTGGTATATTCTTGGAAAGATGAGAAAAAGGGGACACTTCTGTCAAGACAATGACATATGGTGTTGTAGTCAGTAGTAAATCAAGTCTTTATAGCATCTCTTACTTCTCTGGTGTTCTCCCCTTCACCCCCCACCATCCTTGATGAAAACTAGGTGGGTTGCATATCTCTGAGTATACCTCTCTCCCTGGAAATTCATCCCCCCATTGCACAGGGTCTCCATGGTTCCATGGGTGGAGTATTGCAAGACCAAGACCTGAGAAGTCTGGATGCCCATTGGTGTCATTGGAGCACAAATCGATTCAACATCCATGTTGTGACCTCATTTTGGGCTTAGGAGCTCTTTGTTCTAACCCTCTGACTCTCCATGGATTCCAAAATATCCACTATCTTCTGCAATGGCTGCACTGCATTCAACATTCTACCCAAATAATCTTTCAATAAATCTATCACAGCGTGCATTATAGTCAGCTCTTGAGAGCACAGTTCCCAACTCTCTCTGCAGCAGAGGCTAGTGTTTAGTTCACCTTCTCCCATTTGGGAAACTGTCACTCTCCTCTCTGCACACAATAGGTGTAAGGGTGGATCTGATACTGGTTGTGCATGGGCTCATTAGGCCTCTGCAACCAGGGGGAAATCGCCTTCCCTTTCCTCACAGGACTTGAATAAGTCCCACTCATGGGTGCATCATTCTCCAAGCCTAGGACCTGGGACTGTGCAGAGCCAGACCATGGTCTCTAGGTGCTCCCTACCATCGCATAGGTATTGGGTTATATGAAAGGGCATGGATGATATGGCAGCAACATTCTTGGCTTTCTCATGTCCATTGCCTGCATCACTTCCATTGCTTCCATTATTCAGGGAAGCATTCAGATGGATTTTCGTTTGAACCTAGACAATCCATGGATTAGTTTTGCCCTTTGCAAATACACACATAAGAGGGGCCTGCTGCAGTTTCCTGCAATTATGTTATTGCCACATAGTTACCAGCCAACCACGGGTCACGACCCCAGAGCAAAAATGACTATGTGGAAAGGGCATAGATGTGGTGTGGAGTAGAGAGGATCCACTGGCCCTGTGTCCCAGATATTGGTGGCCATTGGTTCCTCAGTACTACACAACCCCTCCATTCCTTCTCCACACCCTCCTTCTGGCTCTAACCCAGAGAGGGAATAGTGCTAGCTGTAAATACTCTAATTATGAATGCTATATAGGTGCAGATGGGTTTATGAAGGGTTAGTATGATGAGAGCCAGAGGCACCTTCTTATCCAAGCTCCAACTCTGATATCCAGTAGGCAGAAGTGCCTGCTCAGCCTACCACTATGCACCATCTCACATGCCTTGGTTTTTGTCAGCAGCCAGCAGATAATAAAAGTTCCTAACATCGGATGGATACTATGCAATCCCCTCTTTTAAATACTTTTAAAAACCTGATCACCCTTTTCTCCTCTGTAAAGCTCTGGCTCAGGACAGCTACCCAGGGATCCCCAGAGCCCCCACAGTGCCAAGATTCAACTCTCCAGCATTTTCTACCTGGAGTGTTCCAGTGGACTGGAAGGGGGAAGGAGACGATGAAAGTGGCAATACCCCCCTTCACTCTCAAACATTACGTGCAGAGAATTGCACTGTTGGCTGCTTATGAGCACTTTGGAATAGACTCTTCCCCCTAACTGATAAAGAACCACACTTTACTGCCCTTTCAACAGGTTGCAGAGAGTGGGAGAAGGTAGCCGAGTCAATGTGGAGAGCTACTAGTGTAGCAGAGTCATGAGGGAAGATCCGAGTTTCTGTGATAGCAAGAAGTGAAAGTTGAAGGTGATCAGAGTCAAAGTGGTTAGTGATGTAGGAAGACGTATTGCAGAGGAAATGTACATTCCAAAGGCTGAGTGAAAGAGTGATAGCAGGTGGGAGAGAAGAACAGGTGTGGAGCGGTAGGCAATGCAAATAGATGATATCGGAGATCCTGGGAGAATAGGAGCACCGGGCTTTGGGTGATGGGTGCAGTGAGAGAGGAGGGAGATTCGGAGTGGGAAGAGTGAGGTAGAAGTCAAGGTGCATTATGGAGTGTCAATGAAGAAGGCAAGTGAAGAAAGTAGCTTGAGCTCAGCCCAAGAGGGAGAGGGTAGGCTAGTGAGTGACATGTGAAGAGTGGAAGGTAAAAGGCTGGATGGAAAGCAGTAGGCGTAAGTTCGGAGTTGGACAAGAATGGGGCTATGGGAGGCCAAAAGACACTTTGCAGCCCAAAATAGGGATCTCCCTTATTTCCTCAAGCTAATAACACTTCCACTGTGAATCGAGAGTCACTTGGTCAAAGAATCCTTATGTGTGGAAGGAATCAGAAGAAGAATGAGCTTGTCAAGCGTTTGCTTGACCAGGGGCGTGGTCCGTTTACTTTTTCTGCCCCTAACAGCCTCAAACAGGACACTGCCCTTTCCTGCTTTTGGCAGTTTGCTGAAGATTCCTGGGTTGGACACACATTACCCAAAAAAAGGGAGCCAATCAGAGTCCTCAAGATCACTTTTACTCTTCCTGGCAAGATGAAGGCAGAGTTCTTGGTGTGGTAGGCACAGGGACCTTTAATTTTGTGGCAGAACTCTCAGTTGTAGTTCTGGGTAATCTGGGATGGCAGCAAGTGGCAACATTATTTTAAAATGGAATTCTAGTCAGATGATGTCATCACATAACTCTCTGGGAGCCAACCAGAATTCTCAAATGGGCTTCCTTGATTCCTGACAGGATGAAGACAGTGACTGCTTAATATGGTAGGCCCAGAGGACTGCCGTTTTGAGCCCGGGCCATCACATGTTGCCCTAGATACCCATGAGTGAAACTAGCTTCACAGCATTATAAGTAACAGATGTTACTAACACATCACTAAATGGTACTCTTGTTATCGAATGCATAACAGTGATTCTCAAATATAGATACAAGTTACATAAAGGTCCACAGAGATCTGCATGTGTGTACATGTCCTTATGCGAAGAATCCAATGAAGTGGCATATTAAAATATTTTATCCTGTACAACATAACAATAATTTGCATACAAAAACGGCTCAATATAAAATATATAATGTCTACTGAAAATAGTAATGAAGAAAAAAAACACTACCCACCCTTCTCACCTCTAAGTACCCATTCATACACTGTTGGTTTTTTAAAGATATAAGCAAGCATAGCTCAAAAATAATGTTCTGTAAATCCTGGTATTTGCGTGCCTCCCATTTTAAATAGTGGACTAAAAGTACAGAATGCAATATGGAATGAGCATAAATGCTAAAAATGATTGATTAGTTCACTCCTGACATTGAGCAATGTGATATCTTTGTGAACTGTTAGGTCTTACTATGTTGAACGGTCATGCACACACCACATAAGAGCCTTGCCATGAAGCTATCTGGTGTAATCACTTTTTGTCAAATGCATACATCTTGTTGTTAACATTAATGTTCACATAATATGCACAATAAACAATCAACATTAACACCTTACAAGAGCTCACACTTTTCCAGCACTGGGATTCTCCATTTGCTTTGTCTACGGCAGCACCAGTGCCCAACCCCCTGCTCAGACAGCAGGTAAGCATGCACCAACACGTGTTACTCCCTCTGTCCCCACGGGCCATCCCCAAACCCTTTGGTCCCCCTTGATGTTCCCTTGTGCCCCTACCATTCCCAAACACAGGTGTTGCCTGTTTTGCTTGATTATTCTACCCTGCTCCCCCCTGACCCCACTCAAGCCTAATTCTGCATGAGTCTGTCCTGATAAATTCTAGTTTCACCATCACCGTCTTGTGGCCAATGCTGGATTTTACTTTTATGGACTTAATTCATTCACGGTGCGTCACCCTTTCTCAACTCTCATGCTGGACTTCCTTTGCCTCTTGTACTCATGGTGGCCCTGAATCATGATGTTCCCATCTCCATCTTGTACCCTGACTTGCAGCATTATGTGTTACTACTGACTTCTGAAATTGTATTCACTCTCCCCTCTTGCTTCTCCACTCTTTTGACTGCTAACTCTCTGTTCTCTCCTCCTTTCCCTTCTCCCTTTTCCGATCTCCTCCCCTTACTTTTTTCTATGCACTTACTCTATCAGAATTGTCCCTGTACCTAGTATGATAGCAATCTCGTCTGTCTCCTCCCCCCACCCTTACTGTTTTTTTGTCCCCACCCCCTCTCCAGCACTATCTGAAATGTCGTCAGGCCTAGTATGATAGTCGCTTGTTTAGTTCCTCCCCTACCTTTCTGCACCCCTCTCCCTCACCTCTTGTTTTTCTCCGGTTCTACCAGAAATGTCGTCAGGCCTAGTACGGTAGTCGCCTGTCTGTTTCCATTTCCTTCCCACTCTCCCTCTCCCTTCCTTATCTATGTCTATAGCTCTTGCACTATCTGAAATGTCGTCAGGCCGAGTACGATAGTTAATTTTACATCTTTACTGTTCATGGCCTGTAAGAATGTCATTGGGCCTCATTACACGGAATGCGATAAGGGTTTACCGGTACCGGTAAGGGCACCGGTACCGGTAAACCCTTACTGCCTTACTACGAGGTCCCTTTGCCAGACCCGACCTCAACGGCTGGTTTTAGCAGCCGTTAAGGAACGGGCCCGCAAAGGGACCTTGGTACTAATTACGGTACCGCAATTTGCAGTACCGTAATTAGCTCCTTCCCCATTCCCATTGAGACCTATGGGGGCAAAAATGGGAATGGGGAAGTGCCTTGGTGAATGGGGAATTACCGCCCCCGCTCACCTTGGAGTAGGGCGGTAATTCCGCCATCCACCAAGGCGGACACAGTAAAATACCGGCGGCAACCATGGCGCTAAAAGCGCCATGGTTACTGCATACTGTGTAATGAGGCCCATTGCATTTTCCCTTGTTTCCTCCCTTGCTTTGAAGCGCTTTGGAGCACATTGTGTATAGGCGCTATATAAATAAACTATCAGATCATATCATATCAGCAATAAGTAAAACTTCTGCCCATTGGAATTGTATTTCTGGAAACATAGAGACAGTGTGAAAACTGTTTTTACTAATTAAAATATCTGCTGGGGGAGCACCCAGGGCATTTTCTATTACCTGTAGGACAGTTCTAATGTCCCACACAAAGGCTTCAGCTAGCCAAATTAGTTACAGACTCGTGCAAAATATTAAAGTCCATTTAATTGTGGAGTCTTTGGGGGGCAGGCCTTCACCCCTGACTCACAAAGAGCTAAAGTAGTACCACCAAAATCTTAAGGTCATTCCCAGATTCCCAAGCCAATCCACAAAAGGTATTATCTTGCAGATGCTCTGGAGGTCAACAATCCATCATCTGCATCATTCAGGGGCACACAACCATTGGTTTACCTACGCCACAACTCACATGCACAGTGATCAGCCATCGTGTCATGTGGGATTAGCAGAGGTCTTTTCCACACAATGTGTTTCACAGCCCCCAAAGTTAAGTGCCAACCAACTCCAACAGATGATTTTGCTTTTATCACCACACAACTGCTACTGTCAAACAAATATCTCACCACAATGCAGGGGGAGCTGTTCATAACAAAGGTCACCCACCTCCAACATTTGGGAAACTCGCAGCTCAAGCTGAAGCACAAGCACAGCCAGAAATGTTCCCCAAAGTAGTGGCAAACACAAGCTGATTTGTTTTTTTAATGTTCTTTATTTTATGTGTTGTTTACTATATAAATACAGACATAAAACTATGTGGGACCACCAGTGCAATTTAGGGGAACCATGAAACAAGGCACCACACAAGCAATATGCCAGAATTAGACTCAGACCATGAATACATGACAGCCAGATCCAAGTATGAAACTCGACGTAGCCCACTGGTGGCTCCACATATGGCTCATAAGTCGCCTCTTGACTTGGTCAACAGACATCCTCTCTTCCCACAGGAAATCCAGACAACTCATCCCACCCTCCAACTCCAGAATGAGTCCATACAGGAGGTTCTCTGGTGGTGCAGCCCACACACAGGCCTCAGATGTATCCAACATGCATCACCAGGTTCAGTTCATGTACAGCCCCCAGGGTTTTCTCAAACAACAGATGGCCTTCTAGACTCAGACCTATAGGTAGCTCCCAGGCTGGTAGTACATCAGCAGCCCAAGGAATCATATAAGCAGCCAGCCCCTATAACCCTTTTCTGCAGTTGGCCTGCATTAGCCAATCTCATAGATATCCCTCAGGACTCACTGCCAATCTTCTGAAACTTGTACACTATGACAATAGTAACCATCACAATCATAATGCTCATGAAAAGCTTCCCAGCAACCCAATAATCCTCCCATCTCTGTTCAAATGCAGACAACCAAGAGCAAATCTACCACCATGACAACCAACTCACGTACCTGCAACATCCGCAGATGCCTTTGCTAGGTATTGCCCATTGGCCACTTAAAACATCAGTTGAAGGTCAGGCATATTATTCTAGGATTATCAACATCTATATTCAGTATATTACATTATATTCTGGGTTTTTCGATTCCAGAAAATCTGATTTAATCTGATTTGTGCCCCGTGGAAATTATTTTAACTTCTGGGGGTTTATCCAAAAGTGTCAACTGGATTAAAGTGCTGCCTTGCTAAACATGGATTCCTGTATTAAATTGAAAATTAAAATCAAAGTTAGCACTGCTGACACAGCCAGCGTTCTGGTCGTAGTGACATGAAGCAAGAACCCTTGAGGAAATGGCATAAGAGGATTGCAGTCAATGCTTTTGGCAGAAGGAAATTAATGTTCTGAAGAAAAAATGTCAACTCCCTTCCCTTGCAGCATTCAAAGAGCAAGAACTCCTAAATCATATATGAGATGACCAGCCCCCTTCACCCATTCTAGTGCAAAAGATAGTAGTGATTTAATAGAGAAGATGCACTTTAAAACAGCTTGTCTGTAGCAAAGCCTTCAGAATTCAAGGAATGCCATATTGACAAGACAGATGCAAAACCCCAAGAAGACACCTGTCCAAAAACACATCACGACTAGTTTTCAACAGATTGCTCACTCTAATATAAAATGGGGAATCCCTGGGAGAGCACCAATCACAATTAGTATGGATACCTGACACACATCCAGCCTCAATAGTACTGTTCTACAAATAAGAGTCAGGTATTGGGTGATCTGTGACAATGTCATTGGAGGTGAGTCATTCATGAAACATCATCATTTAAAAATATAATGTATTAAGCATTGATACATAATATCACAATCTTTTAAAAATAAATTAAATCATGATCAGAGATAAAGCACAAAGACAGTGACCATAGTGCCAATCAAATGAATACATCTCCTTTCGAACTAGCACAGAGAAAATATCTTATTTCATCTATCCCAGGTGTTGACTATACAGGGTGATTAAGGCACAAATCGTATTATATCTATCCCTTCGAAAAAATGAAGGTGGTCAATCGATGTTCAATTTTTGGTTATTTGAGATATCTATAACCAATTGCTCTACATGTTTCTGTTTTAATGCATAATTGCTGAACATTCCCCAGGTGCTAGTTGCTTAGTCAAAAAAATAAAAATACACACTGAAAACATATAATCAGGTGTCTATACATTTTTCAAACAAATGATCTGTGCGCTCATTCTTTTTCTCTTTGGAAATGGCACATAACTCTTCCGACACTGCAATAAGATCACACACAAAAATAGCCGTTGGTGCTGTCTATATGTTGAGTAAATTCAACAATCCTCTGATGCTTCATTTGGTTGCATGTTCATAATCTTGCTACATTTATACAATGTGTCATGTTGTATCTCCATTGTGTACATAGTTAGTGACTGCTGGAATCTGGAGCCTTGCTGGTGAGGGTTCCAGACGTGTGAGTTGTACTGGCTGGTGGTCGCTGTGTATGCAGCTTACTCATTTCTTGTATACATGACAATAAAAGCGCCTCTTTGTCAATCAAGTCCCTGTGCGGCTGCTTCCAATCAACCTAACATTTTGATGACGAGGTAAAGAAATAAGAAGGGAGGCAAGGAGTGATGGCATAGTGAGAAAGAGGGCAGAGAGGCGGTACCGAAACCCAGCGGGCCGAGAAATCACTGGAAACCCCAGGTGAGATTTGCACTGGCAAGGAGGAATTGAGGGATTTGTGTGTGATCCATAGCCCCCATTTAAAGCGAATACCTGTCGAGTTGAAGCACAGCGGCTGCATCCCTCAGTGCGCACCGGTGCGATTCGAGCAGTGGCTGCATCCCCCAGCGCATGCCAGCACCATCGGAGTATCTGCAGTTAGCGGCCGCCTTCCCTCAGGGTGTGCTGATGTAAAAGCAAAAGAAAATATCAAGGATGAGTACCACAAAAGGAAATACACCAAACACGGGCTATAAAGATTCACAGATCTTTTATTCTGCGCAGTTTCACAAAGAAACATAGTAACAGATAGCTATCTGGCTCGCATCACCCCACAATGAGTACCAGCCCGTCAAAGAGAGGAGAGAGAGTGCTGGACATCCAGACATTCATGTTTTTATACAATTTCAGAAATATTGTCCAGCCCCTCTACAGGTTAATAATCTGTGGTCTAGATTTCGTGCCTAGTTCACATACAGCTTATACAATAATATGCATATGGATTACATGGGTTTACATTTCCATCAAGTTACAATGGCGATGTATATTCTTAGATCCCACGGTAAGCCTTAGCCTATATCCCTTCACAATGTAGTTCAGCTTGTGTCCACGCTTGAGGTTTACTCCGTATTGTCATAACGTTTACACAGGGATGAATCTTATCTGCGCGGACAATACTCAGATGGTAGTTCATACGGAGCACAAGGTTTCTTTACTCAGCCTAAACAGTCGGCTCTCAGACTACCTAAACATTAACAGAACTCAAAGGTTGGGAGGCTTGGTTGCAAGTTGTAAACACAGTCCACCATTTTAGAACACAGAATCATATGAACAGAAATCAAAATGGCAGATGAATCTAAAATGGCGGCAAAGTCGATCTAAAATCGTAACTTTGCAATGCGGTTTTCTCCATAGAGCTACTAGCCTAGGTCAATACAAATCAAAAGGAGGCACTATATGATTTTCGTTTAACAAGCCCTCCTTTTGGCCTAAGTCAAGTGCTAAACTTGAGATTTGTTTTTTTACGAGTAACTCCATGTTTCAATATCCATACACCTTAACTCACATTCATCAGATATATCAATTTTCATAAGATCGGCGGCGGAAATTTCCTTCATTACAAATTCCTTGGTCATTCTTTGCGGTGCGTGTACTTTTGGTTTTAACGTTCCCATAGTCTGTGCACAACATCCCCCTAACATTGAACATATGGCAGGAAGACATTGTATACAGCAACAGTAAAACAACAGAATACCCATAATTATCAATGAGACCGAGAGAAGCTTCCATCCCCAAGAACGAAAGAAGTCCCGGAACCAAGTACTAAGATCCCAATTCCCCTCGGGAACGTGTACTTCAGAACTTAGGACATGCAGATTTTGTATTGCTTTAAAGATGGTCAGGGAGAATTCTGGGCGAATACGCAGCAAGCAGACCCCACTAATTTGCATACTCCACCACGCTCAGCCAAGATGATGTCTAATACCATCCGGTTTTGTAGCGCCACTAATCTGATTGCTTTCTGCTCTACAGTCATGTTATAGAGTATGTCAGTGGTCCGGTTGATGGTTTTGTCCAGTACTCTCGCTAGTCTCCTTATATCTTCAGAATTCATAATTTGCCCCAAAAATGGTACAAAAGATTTTGCTACGTCACCCAGAATTTGTGGAGGAGTATCACTGCTCTCGTCCCGCTTTGGACGAGCCCTAGAGATTTCAGTGATACTAGCTATAAATACCCCTGGTAGCAGAATTCCTAAATAACAGGTTCCCTGCCAATCCCTCAGTAGCCATGGAAATGCTTCATTAGCACAAACAAAATAGACTGGTTCGCCTTCATACAAAGGTCTGTCCTCACTGGTCAAATTTGCAACATTGGTACAACCCTCGAAATCGCCCATTGACTGAGTACCATTCCTTTGTATGCAGAAAGAAACAGAGTTAGGGCTATGGTTGACAGTATAGTAAGGTGGCGTGGCATCCCTATTACCTATAGGAGCCATTTTAAAAGAAATCAAGGATTGAAAAGGACGGGACAATCTATCAGAAGGCCTAAAAGAAACAACATTAAGCTTGCTCCTCTGTGCAAAGAGTGAGCATCCCAGAGGCGCCAGAACTCGTCTTTCAAATTCATTCAAATTTGTCCCATCGAAATTCCCTGAGATACCATCATTCCACCGACCAAAGAATAATGCCCGTAGAGAAGCATAATATGCAGTAGTTAAAGGCAAAAGATTAATATACCAGCCCAACCCCTTTTCCCCATGTTGCGGTAAATGAAAGCATACCCAAAAATCTGTGTTATTCATAATGGCATGAGTTGCGTTCATTATTAACAGTAGTGTATTATTATGATAGCTCTGTCTATGTTGAGTGTCTCTAGGTGATAGAGTGTGCAGGTGCACGAAAGGTGTAGATACAGTAGGAACATTCTCAGTAGGCAAGAATGTTTCGAGTGGGCGTACTTCTTCCAAATACCAAAATCCCAAGGCAGCTAATATTGTGAGACTGGTTAACGTAATTACAAGAAAACACCACGAGCCTCATTCCGAGATTGGATGTAGTCATGGCGCTATTTGCGCCATGACTGCCTCCAATAACGGGTCCGGCACTGGTATGGTTCACTGGGGACTTACCAGTGTAGTATAACCTTTGTGGGGCCGGTAAGTCCCCATTGAAAAAGCCATTGCCCATTCCAATTTCAGCCCCCATAGGGCTCATTGGGAATGGGGAAGGTGCTAATAACGGTACTGTAAATTGCGGTACAGTTATTGGCTCTGAATTCCCTTAACTGGTCCCATCCATAACGCCTGGTCAGACCAGGCGTTAAAGAAGGGACCTGCTAAGGGAACTCGTAGTAGGGTGGTATGGGATTACCGGCACCGGTCTCCTTCCCGGTGCCTGGTATCCCTTACCACCCTACTCAGAATGAGGCCCCATGTTTTTGTATTTCATTGTCCATTGTCATTGATATGATATGATAAGATAAGGCATTTGTAACGCGCCTATACACAAGTGTTTCAAGGCGCGACAAGGCAGGGGGGGGAACAAGGGGAGACAGACAACGATCTTACTAGGCCAGGTGTCATTCAGATCGCGCAAGTGCAAGGGTAGAGGGGAAGGGAAAAGTGCATGGGGGAAAGGAAAGGGGAAAGTGCAGTACAGGGTTATTAGCATACAGCATACAGGATAAATAACAAGGGCCAGCTGATGGCAAGTGCGAGGTAAGTGCAGACAAATGCTGGGAAGGGGGCTGTATGGATACAGACACAGTCCCGTAGTGCAGGGGTTGCCGTGGGCCACACAGCCACTTGTTTGTTCCGTACGAGTAGGAGCGATAACAGGCATTGTTCCTTTAAAGCTGTTCTCTTTTTGTTCGAAAAGATTCCTGCGAAAACTCTGTAGTCCATTTGCTGGTGATCTCCTGATCATGTGGTTTCTTAGTCTTTCCCTATCCCCAGCCACCTAATTTCCTTCAGATGCAAAAGATGGGGTGAAGGACAAGCCCTATGATTACTCCCCTGTGAGCACAGCTGAACCGTGCAGTAAGTCTAGCTCCATGGACGCAGATTGTACCTTGTGACTCCTGGTACAGTGTGATCTGCGAACAGTGTGTCGTTGCTTCCTGATGGAAGTAATGAATTTGCATCAGACCCAGAAAAAGATTCAAAAGGATCTGTAGAGGAGTGTGGAGATGAAGCAGCAATTTCCCCAGGCCCCGCAGACTCAGGGAATGTCTCCAGAACACCCTCGATGTTGCTCAATGCTGATCGATCGTTGGGAACAGGGTGAATAAGTTTCTCCTTATCTTCTTCGTCCTGTGTCAAAGGGAAAGGTATCTTCTTGACATGTGAAGCGTGGATCCAGTAGCGCTTCCCTTCCACTCGTACAGCAGTCTGTGTGACCAGGAGGACCTGGTAGGGCCCTCTCCACCTCGGTGCGAGACAGGATTCTCTCTCAAATGCTTTGGTTAGCACCCAGTTACCAGGTCGGATGCTGTGACCTGGCCCCCCATATTTGGCTGGGAGGGCTTCTCGCACCTGTTGATGAATCAAATACACATATTTAGTTAACTGCTCACAGTATTCAGAAAGAAGTACATGCTCTATATCCCTCAAAGTCCTGGGTTTAGGAAGATTCCAAATGTTAGCTGGCCTACCCATCACCACCTCATATGGGGCGAGCCCAGTCCTAGTCTGTGGGGTGGTGCGCATTGAGAGTAACACTATCGGTGAGGCGTACGGCCATTTCAAATTGGTGCCGACACACGTCTTAGCGAGTTTATTCTTTAAAATTCCATTGTGCCTCTCTACCAATCCAGCACTCTGAGCATGTCTAGTCGAATGGAACCATTTATCGATCTGTAATCCCATGCATATTTGTAGGATCACAGCAGCGATAAAATGTGGACCATTATCCGACCAGATGACCCTCGACAAACCAAACCTAGGAAAATATTCGGTAAGCATGGTTTTCGCCGTCGTCATTGCTGTGGCATCTTTTACAGGGAAAGCTTCAACCCATTTGCTGAAAGCACAAATGACTACCAAGACGTATTTGAGGTTATTGCAATGCTCCATTTCAATAAAATTAAAGTGATTTACCTCAAAAGAAACAGAAAGTGGACCAAAACTACCCCTTGGTGTTGATGTACCCTTCCCCAGATTGTGTTGTATACAGACCATGGAACTCTGGACAAAACGCTCTGCAGTTTACGGGATGTTAACATTTACCCAAACAGTTTTTAACATTTTACACATTTTCCTAGCGCATATGTGGGTGGGACCATGAGCCATTGAAACCATCATAGTAATGTACGCATCTGGCAGCATCCATTTTCCCTCTAAGTTATCCACCCAACACCCATCATCATCCAACCTCGCCAAGCCCTCAGCCCATTGCTTAGTTTCCTTTAGATTGGCATCAGCTTGAATATTCTTTATGGAATCGATTCCCTCATCTATAGTACAGACGTTTGTGGCTTCCCTTGTAGTGTACATATCTGAATAGAGATCAGAAGCAGTCTGTTTGGCTATCTGGTCAGCGAAAGCGTTCCCTTTTCCTATATCATCTATGATTTTCTGATGTGCCACACATTTCATAATTGCTAGCTGAGTGGGAAGTGCAAGCGCTGAAAGTAGCTGAACTATCAAGGTGCCATATTGAATCTTCGTTCCATGTGAGGTCAAGAAACCTCGTTCTGCCCAAAGTTTACCGAAGTTGTGAACCACCCCAAAAGCATACTGACTATCAGTGTATATATTTACTCTAAGCCCTTTGGAAAGTTTGCAAGCTCGGGTCAATGCAATAATCTCTGCTGCCTGCGCAGAGTTATGCGAAATTCTTTTGGTTTCTACAATCGTGCTTAGTGTAGTGATGGCATAAGTAGCAGTGGATGTACCATCTGGAAGTTTGAAACAAGAGCCATCACAAAAGCTCTCCTTGTGGATCGTTTAGAGGTGTATCTTTCAAATCAATCCTGCCTTTAGTCTCTTGTTCTGGGGTATAAAGGCAGTCATGTGACATTTCGTCACTGCAAGCGATATATTGCGGAAGGGGTAACAGTTCAACCGGATTCAATACACAACACCTCTGAATTTTAATATGCGGTGCAAACAAGATTAATTCATATCTCGTTAATCGTGCAGAGGTAAGGTGTTGTGTTTGTGTTCTATTTAATAGAATGTCGGCAGAGTGAGGTACCAACAAGGTTAAAGCATGGCCTAGGACCATTCCCTCGCTCTGTTTTACAGACGAAGCAGCAGCAGCGACAGCTCTCAGACATCTCAGCAAAGCACATGCAACATGATCAATCAAGGGAAAAGTAACCGCACGGCCTATTCTTCCCCACATGTTCCTGCGTTAACACAGCCAAAGCACATCCATCACGTTCATGCATATACAACTCGAAGGCCTTTTCATAATTTGGTGTGCCCAAAATTGGTGCTGAACACAGTGCAGTCTTGAGCAAATCAAAAGCTTTCTGGTGTTCCAAGTTCCATGGTAATGGCAAAGAAATGCCCTTCTTTGTCAAAGCCAACATTGGTTTGATCACTAACGAAAAGTTTGGGTTCCACTGCCTAGACTAAGATGCCATTCCTATCAAGGCTCTGACTTCCTTCTGCATATTTGGGACAGACATGACAGAAATGATTTTAATTCGTTCAGGTGTCAATCTTCTTCCCTCCTTTAACAGGAGATAGCCTAAATAGGCAACCTCCTGTCGACAATATTGAAACTTTTTCAGTGAAGCTTTATGTCCGTGTTTTACTAGATGAATAAGCAATAACACAGTGCCTTCTTTACAGGAACTTTCTGAATCTGCAGCCAAAAGAAGATCGACATATTGAAGTAATATACAAGTATTAGGCAACTCAAGTGTGTCAAGCTGTTCTTTCAAAGCCCTACTGTAAATGTTCGGACTTTCCGTGTATCCTTGTGGCGCTGGGGTGAATGTAAACAAGCGTCCCCTTAGGGTGAACGCGAACAGGTATCTGCTATCTTTGTATATAGGAATGGTAAAGAAGGCATTCTTAAGATCTACAACACTAAAATGAGTAGCAGAAGCTGGGATCATAGTTAATATCTTTGTCACATCAGGCACAATAGGAAATTGTGGAGCAAAGATGTTATTGGTAGCGTGTAAATCAATAATGAAACGGAAAGGAATTGGATTATCCCCTTTCTTATACACCGGTAAAATCGGACTATTGCACAAACTACCTGCAATTTCTTCAATTAACCCACGGTGTACAAAATCGGAAACTATACACTTCAAAGCTTGCTCACCATCAATGGAAATCTTATACTGAGGAATACGTGGCAACTTTATTCCAGGTTTCAAGACAATTTTAACAGGCTCAATTTGCAAAATACCGACATCATTGTCGTCAATTGCCCATACACATTCCGGAACGTCACTAAATTCCAGCGGCAAAGGTCTAGTCAGAAACTGTGAGACAGAAGATTGCTGTGGTGAAATCGTCAAATGCACTCCATCCGGAGAACAATGAATTACCGCATTTAATTCCTTCGACAGATTCAACCCCAACAAATTCTCACCACAGTTTGATGTCAAAAGAAATGGACAGTGATCCGTGAAAGGTCCCAGTGAAATCGGTACTGGCAAAGAAACCGTACTAACCACTGGCGTACCAGAAAACCCCACAGAAACATTAGTTTGCCCTGACAGTGGAATGTCTGGAACCCGTGAATGGTCAATGGAACACTTCTGTGCTCCTGTATCTATCAAAAATAGATGTTTACTATTTCCCATCATCATCTCAACATAGGGACCTTTCTGATTAACGGGAATAGGTATAGGTTCCAAACCCTGCTTCGGGCAATCCTAGCGAAACAATATATCATCAAAGGGAATGTCTTCAGAGAGATATGCAGTAGAAGAATGATAAAAAATATTTCTACTATCCACACTCAGTGGCTGATTGTCTTGCTAAAAGGACTGGGAATTCTGAGAAAATTGGCTTCTACCAGGACCCCCCTGCTCCAGGGCGGCCTCTGGATCGTCTACCCATAATTCCATATGTATTATTTGACATCTGTTGAAGGATGGGACATTGTGCTTGCCAATGACCTTCTTGTCTGCAATAAGCACATTAGTTTGGGTGCACAGGACCCAACAGTACATTACCTTGTGGAACATATTGTCCCCGAAATTGTGTACTACCCCCTCGAGGTCCTCTAACAATCTGTTGTAACAACACCTTGGTTTTCAAATCTCCCTTCTTTTTCTCAATCCTTTCCTTCTCGTTATTGACTCGGTTTTCATAATACTGAGCCATATGCAACACTTCAGACTGAGACTTAGCTTGCCATGCGCTCTCAGAAGTCATAATTTGCGACTGGATGTCGGGTAATAATCCACGCACAAATTGGTCCACAAATAATCTTTTCGCAGACTGTGCTTAAATCATGTCCACTGAAATCTGAAAATACTTGTTTAAACCGATTAAAAAATTTGGTAGCACCCTCAGACTTTCCTTGGATACAAGCAGTGAGCTTGTCCCAAACTATCCTTCTTTCAGGAATTCAATTTTTAATGTTGTCACTTTTCTATCAGGCAACGTCAGTATTACCTGCGGTGGTCTTTCACCAGCTGGTCTATCTCTATATTGTCTAGCCAAATTATCCCATGTGTCCCCTAACCCTGGTACATCATCTTCTGTCCTAATCTGTTTCCACAAATCAGCAGGTAGGAGCACAGGAAATAACAAATCTATATCACCCAGAGTTAATACTGATGACTGCAAGACAGAATCTACCTCTTTATAGAACCTTGTCGGATTCTTTCTAATGTCTGGGATGGATTGTCTAATGGTATTCACTTCCTGTCTTGAGAACGGGACGTGAACAAACTGCGTTACATAATGTGCATCAATATCATAGGCGGCTACACCTGTTGCAGCATTAGTCGGAACCTCGACTTTGGGGACAAATGTCGGAGGAACCTCTCTCATAGGTAACAGAGAAGCAGGTGCCTCTGAACGCTTACTAAGCAACAAAGCTAAATTGAGCGCTAAAGCAGCTGAAGGGGTGTCAGACGAAAAGGCTCTCTTATAGATATTCAATAATTCTGCGGGACAACAAATCTTTCTCTGTATACATTCATCCTGCAGGTACTCTACCATTACCTGTATCACTTTCCTCTGCATTTCTGGCGCATACTGACTATACGTGTCATATACTTCTACGGGAGATATCGACATGTCTGAAATCCATCTAAGCACATCTCTCGTGCAAATTTGCATTTCTTCACTCACTGACTTACTAAGAGCAAGGAACCGTTTCTGTACAAAAATAACACCCAAACTATCACCATATATTTCATCATTTCGTAACTTTTCTAACTCACTTCTAAACTCAAATACCCGCTCGACGTGCTCATATACTTTCTACACAGTATCTCTTGAATATGCTAAAATATTCAGATCCCTCAACCCTTGGGGGATATCTGTATCATTCAGTCTGTTCCACATTACAGATAAATGGATTCCCATCCCTTCAATAAAGACAGTTTTCTCAGGAAAATTATCCAGATTAGAGAGTGTAGCAAAAACATCGATTGTTCATCCTTCTCCATGCACTGTCTAGCCCATGCATTCAGATCTCGCTTTCTTTCTTTAGAAACTGTGTTGCGAGTTACAATCTTCGATTCTGCTCCCTTATCAACTACAAGTGGAGCAGAGCCACTTGGAAGAGAAATTCTTGTACAGTAGATAGTGAAGGTGCTGTCACTGATGCGAAAGACAAATCTACCGGACCCACAGCAGCAGGCAAAGGTGGAGGTACAGGTAGAGGAGCGACAATAGGAAGTGGAGCAATAGCTAGTGGCAGAGGAGCAATAAGAGGAGTAATAAGAGGTGGAGGAATTACTGCAGGAGTAGGAACAACAGCAGGAAGAGGTAAAGCAGCATGAATAGGTACATACAGATACAGAGGCGGCGCAGTGGCACCAGGCCTTCGTTCATTCAAAAGCTTCTCGATTAGTTCATCAGATGCATGAAAATCTTTAGATGGATATATTTTCTGTATACCAAGTTGAAAAGCCCTATCCATTTTCTAACTGACTCAGACTGTTTTTGCTGATCGTACAATAACGCTTTCTCGGCGTTTGACATATGATGGCACGCATGTTTCTCTCTACTTTTAAGTTGCTGGATAGCTTCTTTTTTCCAATTTTGCAATACATCAAATGCTGCAGGTCTAGCTTTTTTCTTTAATAATATAGATACTAAATATTCTATACGAGAAATCTCAAAGCTACCATTGACTGGCCACAGAAGTTCGGAAGCATGTCTGGTTTGTCTGTGCCAAATATCGTTAAACACTATACTACCAATGCCGTACTTACAGTAAATAGTACACGCCGGCGACCCCTCCTGTGGCGCCGGACTGCTAAATTCCAAAGATTGTCTGTCTCTGCGGAATAATGCCCTAAAGCAGGCAGACAATGTCTCAGGAATATCAGATTACTGGTGTTATCTGGTCAATAATTGAACTTGCGAGGACAATACGCCAAATCAAATATCAGGATACTTAGGAATCGGGGCACGACTCACCTGATCAAAGAACTAAGGGAGGTCTGATCGAATTACTAAGGACAACAAAGGACCCTTGTGGTTGGTGATTTTGGCAAATCTGCCCACCTCAATATATGGAGCCTCGTCCAGATGCCGTCTTGGATCGCGTGCTCACTGTCCGGGTATCGGGTCATGCAGTACTGTTGAGGTGTCACGTCTCATCCAGGAAGGGGCCCCCCTTTCTCACCATCCGATCCCGGTCCGATAGTCAACTCTTCAACAAGATGGCATCGATCTTGAGGGTCCCTATTCGGGTGCCATCTGTAAAAGCAAAAGGAAATATCGAGGCTGAGTACCACAAAAGGAAATACACCAAACACAGGCTATAAAGATTCACAGATCTTTTATTTTGCGCAGTTTCACAAAGAAACATAGAAACAGATAGCTATCTGGTTCTCAACACCCCACAATGAGTACCAGCCCGTCAAAGAGAGGAGAGAGAGTGCTGGACATCTAGACATACAGCTTATAAAATAATATGCATATGGATTGCACGGGTTTACATTTCCATCAAGTTACTATGGCAATGTATATTCTTAGATCCTGCGGTAAACCTTAGCCTATAGCCCTTCACAATGTAGTTCAGCTTGTATCCACGCTCGAGATTTACTCTGTATTGTCTTAATGTTTACACAGGGATGAATCTTATGTGCACGGACAATACTCAGACGGCAGTTCATACGGAGCACAAGGGGCCTCATTATGAGTAGGGTGGTAAGGGATACCGGGCACCGGTAAGGAGACCGGTTCCGGTAATCCCTTACCGCCCTACTACGAGTTCCCTTAGCAGGTCCCTCCTTTAACGCCTGGTCTGACCAGGCCTTATAGACGGGACCCGTTAAGGAAATTCAGAGCCAATAAAGGTACCCGTTATTAGCGCCTTCCCCATTCCCATTGAGCCCTATGGTGGCTCAAATGGGAATGGGGAATGTTTTTTTCAATGGGGACTTACCGGTCCAGCAAAGGTCGGACTACACCGGACTACACCGGTAAGTCCCCATTGAACGAGACCGGTGCCGGTACCGTTATTGGAGGTAGTCATGGTGCAAATAGCGCCATGACTACCTCCAATCTCGGAATGAGGCCCAAGGTCGCTTTACTCCGTCTAAACAGTCTGCTCTCAGACAACCTAAACATTAACAGAACTCAAAGGTTGGAAGGTTTGGTTGCAAGTTGAAAACACAGTCCACCATTTTAGAACACAGAATCACACAAACAGAAATCAAAATGGCGGATGAATCTAAAATGGCAGCAAAGTCGATCTTAAATCGGAACTTTGCAACGCGGTTTTCTCCATAGAGCTACTAAGCTTAGGCCAATACAAATCAAAAGGAGGCACTATATGATTTTCGTTTACCACTGATGCCACAGGAGTGGTTCGCGCCTTGTGGCCTGATAAGAGGAAAGGACACAATGTCGTCAGATGGTGCTCCACCATATTACAGGATAGCGTTGGGTTACCAACGCAACCCGGATAAAATGGCATGAAACGAAGTATGTGCTGTTGCTCATTTGGCTAAACACGAAAGTTATGAGTACCAGCGGTGAGGTTACCTTCCTGATTTCACAAGCTCCAAAGTCATCGGGAGCAGCCACTTGAGCATAGTGAAACATGATAAGCTGCTCAACTACAGTAAAACACAGCCATCATAAGAAAGACAAACACAATAGACACAGCGGAAATTAATCAGATGTTCACATTGAAACCATGTGTGCTCAAAGGAGGGGAAGCACACGCATGACCAATTTTAAAGTCTACCAAATTAAAAAGGGTTAGCCTACAGAGACAACCTCAGCAAGGGAGTCAAGCACGGCTGCAGAGTGAACATTAAGAGGGTGGGGCTTAAAAAAAAGGGAACATATCCATCCAGTGACACATCATGGCTAATGTACCTGGCCCAGCTACACCTGGTGAGCCCAGAGTGCGTTCGGTTGATTTGAGGAATGGTTTCTCCAAATATGTTCTGGCTGTGTTTGGAGCCAACTACTCCAATGAAAGGAAGGAGGCACTATTGTACCATTGCCTATGTGCTGCTGGCCAGGATATGTTAAAGACACTGCCTGAATCGGCAGGGTTGGAAGATGCTGGGGTGTATAAAAGGACGATGGCCAAGCTAGACAAACACTAAGAGGTGCAAGAGAACATTTTACTAGCGCGATACCACTTTATGACCAGAGAGCAGAAAACTGAAGAGAGCATTGAGGAAATTGTTATGGCCCTGAGGGGTTTATCCCTGAAGTGTCAGTTCACCCATTGTCAAGAAGAACACCTACGCGATCAGTTAATGATTAAGTGCTGCAATAACAAAATAGGGGAAGATATGTGGAAAGAACAAAATCTCACCTTGGCAAGAGAAATTGAAATTGCGAAATGTATCAAGCATACCGAGAATTGCATCAAGGCTCTTCATCCCGGCAAAGGTTCTGAAAGCAGCAAGTTAGCACTAGGGGATCGCTCTGGGAACAAGATGTCAAAGGTCCCTCAGAAGCAATGGTCAGGAAACATGAAGAGTGGTGAGAGAGTGAAGAGAAGAGGGAGAGAATTTCCAAGTGACACTGCCTCACACAACAATAGGAACACAGGACGCTCATGGGGTTCACCGACGGAGTTTAAAGCTTATATGAGCAAGAGATGCTACAGGTGTGGCAGTGGGTCTCATCTGGCGTATGACAAGGAGTGTGTGGCAGTCCACATCATCTGTCGGGAATGTGGACGGAAGGGTCATGTGGCTCGCTGTTGGACAAACTTTAGTCCCTCTGGGCAAGTGCAAGACATTTCTGAAGACAATGATGAAGCTGATTATGGAAGTATGGGGAAGGAGATAATGGGCTTAGTACAAGCAGTGCCAAGAAGAGTGAGAAGAAGGAAGCCATATGCCATTATAACGTTCAATGGTATACCAGTCTCGATGTTGGTATACAGCAGAGCATATTACATGCTCATAAGTGTTCAAGTATGGAGGAATATGTTTGGCTTCTGCATGATGCGGGGGCCAGAGATTAGGGCCAATGCTTATGGTGATATTCCAATAGAGATCTTTCGGCAGTTCATTGGTGAATTAGAGTTGAAAGGCAGAAGAGCTGAGGGGACAATTTATGTGGGCAAGTAAAGGAGGGGAGCTATTATCGTGGAGTGACCAAGCGGAGGAGGAGATATGACTGGATGCAAGACACCCTGAGCAAGTGTTGGCAGTGGAGGAGTTTAAAATTGTGACATGGCAACAAAATCCTTGGAAATAGGGCAACAGGTTTTTGAGGAAAGACTTGGTTGTCTCAAAGACTTTGTAAATCATATCAGACTCAAGCGGGGAGCTTAACCTAAGGTAGCCAAATTACGCATGGTATGGCTAGCTTTGAGCAAGGATGTAGAAGAGTTAGTCAGAATGGAGACCGAAGGTGTCATAGAGAAGATCCAAACTTCAGAATGGATTAGTCCCATTGCTGTCGTAAGAAAGCCCAATGGCTCTGTGGGACTCATAGATGTAAGACATTTGAATAGCATGGTGGTGGCAGAAAGTTTCTCACTTCCCATGATTGATGACTTATTGACTGGGATTGCTGGCGCTCAAGTGTACTCCATTTTAGACCTCAGATTGGGCTATCACCAGATTGAGTTGCATGAGAACTCCATGAATCTGACAGCGTTTATTACAACCATTGGCTTATTTAGGTGCCGCAGGATGCCGTTTGGGCTTGTCTCAGCGGCCAGTGTATTTCAAAATTTTATGTACCGGTTGTTGGGTAATGAGAAGGGAGTGTTGTTCTATCAGGATGATGATTTGATTTGTGGTTAGAGTGAGGAAGAGCATGATGATCAATTGAGGACAGTGTTGGAAATCTTGCGTGAGGCAGGTCTTAGGCCAAAGAGAAATGTACTTTCAAGGCATGCAGGTGATGTATATGGGGCATGAGATTCGTCTGGAGCGGGCCAAGCCGAAATATGATACTGTAGAGGCCATCAGGGAAATGGCGTGTCCTAAAAGTAAGGCTGATGTTTCCTCATTCCTGGGCCTGGTGGAGTTCTATGGCAAATTTATTGAGAGGTTGCCTGGCAGGATAAATAATATGAGGAGACTTACCAAGAAAGGGGTGGGTTTTGAGTGGGATGGTGTGTGTGCCAAAGAGTTTGAGGATATGAAGCAAGCAATCGTAAATGCTCCAGTATTATCCAGTTTTGTGGAGGAGAGGAAGACCCTGGTACATGTGGACGCCAGTAATTCTGGTCTTGGGGGGGTTCTTATGCAAGAGTGCGGGGATGATTGGCACACCATCGCTTTTGCCTCAAGGACATTAAAGAAAGCAGAGATGGGGTACTCAGTAGTGGAAAAGGAGGCTTTGACTTGTGTGTGGGTGGCAGAAATGTTTAAGATGTACTTGTGGGAACACAATTTCATCATACGAACAGACCACAAGCTACTCATTAGCATTTTTTCGAAAGGAGGATTGGAAGGGGTATTGAGGAGAATAATGAAGTGGGTGAGTGCTTTGCAGGGGCTGACATTTTGCATGGAGCACGTTCAGTTTAGAAACAATGTGGTTGTGGATGCACTTTCATAGACGGTGATAGAAGTTTGAGTGGTAAGTGAGGAGTTTAAGAGTGATGATGAAGATGTGGGAGAGATTCTTCGGGGGGCATGAGTGTATAAAAAGGGTAGATTGAGGTGTAGCATGTTCTGAGGATTCTGTGTACCAATTAGTTAGGAATTTGGTGAGTACAAATTCCACATAGATTGGTGATGAAAGATCTAAAGAGTACTGGAGAATGAAGAATTAACTTTGAGTCAATGATAAGTATTTGTGTAGGGGGCATACATTGGTGGTACCAGAGAAAATGAGTGGTTATGGAGTTAGCACATTGTGGACGTTTGGGGTTGGCAAAAACCAAAGGTCTGTTGAGGGCTGACTTTTGGTAGCCTAGCAATAATAAGGATGTGGAAGAGCTGGTCAAAAACTGTGCAGACTGTCAGGAGGGTTATAAGGCTCTTAGAGTTCACAAGATTCCCATGGTGGTTAGAGAGTCCAAGATCACTGGGGGATGAGATTGCATTGGACTTGTTGGGTCTGTTTAATATTAAGGGGACCAGAGATACATATCTTTTTGTGGTGATAGATCTCTTATCTAAGTAGCTTGAAGTTTGTGTTTTAAAAGAGGTAAGCAGTAGCATTATAAGGTTTCTGGAACCTTTATTTTGTCTGTCGGATAATGGTGCACAATTGATTTCAGTAGAATTCAAGTAGTTTTTGGAAAAGCATGGTGTGGAGAAAGTAACAACATCTTTTTATCCCCCACAAGTCAATGGATGCATTGAAAGGTTCAACTGCATGCTTATGCAGCTGGGGAGCAGGTGTAAGTGAATCTAGGTCACCTGGCCTAAGCACTACCCAGCTTCTTAGCCCTGCCTCTTCCTTCCTGCTCTTAACTCTTAGATCAAGGGCGTCTCTCGCCCGGCCGTCCAAAGCGAAGGGCAGTCAAAGAAAAGGGCAATTCCTGTTTGGACCTGTTCAGACCAGGAGGATCCAGTACCCGAACCTCTGTTAAGACAGCAGGTAAGCTTGCCCCAACATGTGTTTACACCCTCTGTCCCCACAGGTCATCCCCACCCTCTCTGGTCCACCTGTGTTGTTTCCTTGTGCCCCCCCCTCTTACCGCACACAGGAGTCTGTCCTGCTACATTCTGGTTTCACCATCACTGTCTTGTGGCCAATGTTGTATTTTACAATTATGGACATAATTGATTCCCAGTGTGTTACCCTTTCTCAACTCTCATGCTGGACTGCCTTTGCATCTTTTACTCATGGTGACCCTGAATCATGCTGTTCCCATCTTCATCTTGTATCCTGACTTGCAACATTATTTGTTACTACTGACTTCTGCAGTTGCATTCACTCTCCCCTCTTGCTTCTCCACTCTTTTTGACTGCCTACTCTCTGTTCTCTCCTCCCCTCTCCCTTTTCCTATCTTCCCCCTTCCTCCCCTTACTTTCTCCTATGCACTTACTTTATCAGAATTGTCCTTGGACCTAGTATGATAGCAACCTCGTCTGTCGCTCCCCCATCCCCTTACTGTCCCCCCCTCCCGGCAGCACTATCTGAAACGTTGTCAGGCCTAGTATGATAGTCACTTGTTTTGTTCCTCCCCTCCCTTTCTGCACCCATCTCCCTCACCTTTTGTTTTTCTCTGCTCTACCAGAAATGTTGTCAGGCCTAGTAGGGTAGTCGCCTGTCGGTTCCATTTCCTTCCCACTCTACCCCTCCCTTCCTTATCTATGTCTTAGCTCTTGCACTATATGAAATGTTGTCAGGCCGAGTACAATAGTTAATTTCACATCCTTACTGTTCATGACCTGTAAGAATGTCATTGTATTTTCCCTTGTTCCCTCCCTTGCCTTGAAGTGCTTTGAAACACATTGTATATAGGCACTACATAAATAAACTATCATATCATATCATATCATATGGATGTGATCTGGATTGCGGTGGCTACTAGGGGAGACTGGGTGCGGGCAGTTATGGAAAGAATATTCCAATGTAGGCTTGCTCCATATGTGGTGATAGGGGAATCTCCATTTGAATTGTTACCAGATACGAAGCCCAATACACCTTTATGCCCAAGTTGGATGGGCAGAGCGAACTGTGGTAGTGTGGTGGTGGAAGGCGTGAGAGAGAAGCTGCTAGCCAGTAGACACAAATCCAAGCAGCGATATGACAAAATGAATTGTTGCAGATGTTTTGCAGTGAAGCTGGGGGAGCTGATCAAGGTGACGTTGCCGGTGAAAGTGAGGAATGGTAACTCAGTGTTTTCAGAGCCCAAGGAGGTGGTTAAGGATTTGGGTTCCTCCATTATGGTCAAGGGTGGGGAGATTCGGGACAAGGAGAGGGTGGCAGTAATGCAAAGGAAAGGAGTGCCTGTTAAGGCAGTAAGTGGAAGTGAAGGATGAGACTGTGTGAATTGGTGTAAGGGCAAAAATGACCATGGCTGTGGTTGGGTAGTTTGATACATACATTTTCGTTGTTCTGACCTGGATTTCTGGCATCCGTATGTTTATTTTGCATATAGTTGTTTGGATAAAGATTCCGGCATTTACATGTTCACATGTGTGTATATAGTTGAGGGTAAGAGTGGGAGGTGTTAGGAGTGCTCACGCTTCGTTTGGTTGCATGTTTATAATCTTCGTAAATGTTTACAACGTGTCATGTTGTATCTCCATTGTGTACATAGTTAGTGCCAGCTGGAATGTGGAGCCTGGCTGATGATGGTTCCAGATTCCAGCAGGGTCATTCAGTGAGTTGTACTGGCTTGGGGGTCACTGTGTATGCAGTTTACTCGTTCCTTGTAGCGCGATAATAAAAGCACCTCTTTTTCAATCAAGTCTGTGTGCGGCTCCTTCGAATCAAACTAACAGCTTCACCCCTTTCCATCAGCATCCCTCTGTTGGGTTCACTCTTTCCAACTTTTGTGTAATTCACTTCCCTTAGCTTTACATTCATCTGCCGGTCAAAGACTTTCAACTGTACACAGGATTTTACTAGACACCTGTATGACCACCTTGATCCATTCCTTGTGTTTCCCAAGGCCTTCTGGTAATGGTAGTTTCAACAATAGGGTATTCACCCAGAGCTTCTCGAGTGAGCACCCACATGGTGCTGGACCCCTCTGTTGCTGGTTTTCCCCTCTCGTATCAACAGTTCTATGTATTTTCCTCAATGAGCCATTTGCTACTTTTGTTCAACACAGTTCGGTTTCTTATCGGCTCTCCCCTCGACTCACTGGCTGTGATGAACCGCTTGGATTTTCTTGTCTCTGGAGTCAAGGACGGTACCACGGTAGCAGGCGTCTCTGCCTTGCTTGGTTATCAGCGGAGAAGAGCTCTGGGTATCACTGACATCAGCTGCAACACACATTGGCTATTGTTTTCGGTCTTACGATTCCTTCCAAGGAGGTTTCACAGGCCTTGGTCGGAAAGGACAAGGTCGCTACTCTCCTTGTCACCCTTTTGGTTCCAGCCGCCTTTCTCCTCCTCTTGAAATGCCGTACTTGGATAGCTCTGTCTTTGTGAGTTCTGCCTTGCTCGTATTGTGCTCTTGTGCTCCACCTTTTATCTCTGTAGGGAAGGGAAAGGGCTGTCAGGTGTGTGTGTGTGATTCTGGTCAATTGCCTGACTCTGCCTGACCCCTGCATTGGGACATGTCAGGTAAACGGCTCTGGTGTTAATCCGTTGTCTTTTGTGGTATGCAAAAGTGTTTGTGTCGGAAAAGGAGGGGATAGAGTGTTTGAGTACCCTATGTGGTAGGATTGGGAAAAGGTGTTATAAGAAGGGGGATACCGCGTCACACCCATTTGTGTCCCAATTCCACTCCCTGAGGACCCCTATCCAGGTGATACTCCCTCACTGGTCCACCCCAAGGAACTGGATCCAATAGCGATGGCCCCATCCTAGCCACCTGGATGGCAGATCCCCAGGGACCAGTCAGGGAGACACCTTCAGGTTTCTCACATACCCTTCCTCCATGCGATGTGCCACATTTGTTTCACAGGGGAACTGGGAAAGGAAATCTATATTTCCTTGGACTTTTTCTTTTTGGTGTTCTGCAATGAAACAATAGGGTTGTAGGTCTAGAAACGATCGCATAACCAGAGGGTTGGAGTCTTTGCATTGGCTAATGCAAACTAAGGGTGAGTCATCTTCAACGAGTGTACATTTTCGTCCTAATAGGTACTATCGTAGATGGATAGTGTTCAATTTGATGGCCAGGGTCTCTAGTTCCAACACAGAGTAATTGTTTGCATGTGGGAACAGCTTGCGACTAGTGAATAATATGGGGTTTTCCAATCTATTGCAAACTTACCAAAGGACGGCTCCTAATCCTGTAAGGGAGGCGTTGGTCTGTAAGACAAACACTTTAGAGAAGTCTACTACCTTCAGGATTGGGTTCTGGCACAAAGTATGTTTCAAGGTGTGGTAACATATCTCATTCCCATCATTCCAATGAAGTTTCTGGGATTCAGTGTTCTTACGTTTATCTGTCAGCCGGGCTGTTTTGTCTAAAATGTTGGGATAAACCTACTGTAAGATCCTATTAACCCGAGAAAAGCTGTAAGATCTCTTTTGGTTTTAGGGGTTGGTGTATCTAAGACAGCCTTTACATTCTCATGCTGGGGCTGTACATTCCCATTCCCTACAAGGTATTTTACGGCTGACTGGGCCAATCTGCACTTAGCTGGATTGGCAGTTAGGCCAGCGTTTCTGAGGACTTTGGATGGTATAAAGATGGATAAGATGGTCCTCCCAAGTCTTACTATAAATGAGAATATCATCAACATAAGCTCCACAGAAATCAGAATAGGGTTGTAGGATTTGATCCATGGCAGGCCAGCCATTTGGAAAATGGCTGGCCTGCCATGTAAGCCAAAAGGTAGGACTTTAAATTGGAATAGTGCTAGGGCGTTGAAAACAGTCTTTTCCTTATCTGGTCTATATAAGGGAACTTGCCAGTACCCTTTGGTTAAATCTAGGGTAGATAGAAATGTTGCTGCTCCGAGTTTATCAATTAGGTAATTGATGCATGGCATAGAATAAGCATTGAAGTCTGAGATGGCATTAACTTGCTGGAAGTCTATGCAGAATCTCCAAGAACGGTCCGGTATAGTGACCAACACGATAGAAGAGGACCATGGGCTTAAAGATGGCTCAATAATATTGGCTTTCTACATTTTGTTGACTTCCCCAATCACTATCTTTTTACAGGCTTCTGGGAGTCTATAAGGTTTTAAATGCACCGCTTTACCTTTAGGTTTTCTAATATAGTGATATATGCCTTTTACTCTTCCTGGTTTTTCTGAGAATACATTGGGAAATGAGACCACTATGTCTTTTAAATCTTCTTGTTGAGGGATAAATAGCTCGGGAGGAATTAAGTCACTGCTATCTATCTCTTCGGGAACCAGACAGGCTAGTACTTTGACATGGGTGGCTGACGGGTTCTCTTTCCACTCTTTGAAGAGATTTACGTGATACAAATGGATTTTATGTTTTCTGTCTTGTTGGGCTACTTTATAAGTACAGGTTCCCATTTGCTCTACGATTTCATAAGGTCCATGCCACTTGGAGACAAGTTTGTTTTCTGAGGTGGGTAAGAGGACCAGTACTTTCTGTCCTATGGAGAATTATCTTAAATTCACTTTTCTGTCATAAGTGGATTTTTGTTGGCTCTGGGCCTTTTCCCATATGTGTACAAACCAAGTCTCGAACCAATTTCATATGTTCTTGCATTCTGGTGGTGGATTGCAATGTGGGAATGGGGGCCTCCTCTTGTTCTTTCCAAGTTTCGCGGACCTTGCCCAGGACATCTCCAGGCTCTCTACCATAGAGCAGTTCGAAGGGAGAGAAACCTGTGGAAGCTTGGCGGGTTTCCCCTCACTGCAAATAGTGCACATGGGATCATTCGATCCCAGTATTTCATGTCCTTGTCTACCAATTTTTGTAAAATCAGTTTCAGGTTAAAAAAAAAAACTTTCTACCAAGCCATTGGTTTGGGAATATTAAACAGAAGTTCGTAGGGTGGAAATGTGCAGTAGCTCTTTGACTTCGGCCATAAGCTTACTCGTAAAGTTTGAACCCTGGTCTGTCAGTATTTCCTTGGGAAAAGCAATCCTGGAGAAATACGGTAGATGGTGTTTGAGGATCTGCTGCGTGGTATTATTTCGCATTGGGAAGGCCTCAGAATATCTGGTTGCATTATGCACAATCACAAGGACATGTCTTTATGTATACAGCTGAGAGCTATATAACAGATTTGGAAAAAGCATTGAACACTGTTCATGGCCACCAAAGTAAAATTGCCTCTGAAAAGTTATAAAGTTGCAATTTTCGGAGCAACATTTTACCAAAAAAAAGTCCTGGGATCAATAACCAAGGGAACTGTTTTCTATCATCTCCAATTTTAGTAATACGAGTTGTGCATCTCTTCCCTCTGATGCCTCTCTGGCACAGGCCAATGCTTTCAATACTTTCTTTAAAAGCAAACTTGAAGTGATCCAGGAAAAAAGGCACACTAACAAAATCCATTCCACTGATGATAACAACAGCCCTTACATGGTCCCCCGCCCGGGAGAGATGAGTATTGTTAATCACGCACCCTTATTTGAATTCTCCCCAGTTTTGGTGGAGACTATTCAGTTGATTGTGGGCTGACTAAAGCCTATGATGGACACTTTCTTTCCCCTTCCAGCATTGGTGGCAAAGTGTTTAGTCATTGAAATTCCACCATTCATGACAACGCTTGTGAAAAAATCTGTAGTATCTTGGAGTGGCTAAATCATCAGGCAGAAGACACAGGAACCACTCCAGAAAAGGTAAGCTTGATTTATTGTTCAAGTTGCAGATAGGAAGGTAAGTAAGGAGAACTGGTAACTAGCTTCTACTCCCTCTGTCTCTCTCACTGCCTCTCCCCAACCGTCATCCATGGAACTCCCCTGAACCCTAGGTTGCAGGCCTCACACCACATTCCAAGCTCCACTTCACTCACACACATAAGCCCATGCTGCCAGGTTCTAGGTCACAACACAATCACTCTCTTCATGCCTAGTACCTGTAGAGCTGGACAAATCTATGGTCACACCACTTCTGAAGAAACCCAATTTGGATTCAGAGATCTTCCAAAATTATCGGTCGGTAACCTAACTCCCATGGCCGTAAAATGTGCTGGAGAAGGTTGTTACTGTGAGGAATTCGATCATAGGCATGGGGAGATTGTGCTCGCCTGGGCTTTTTGATTTTTTGATAAATTAAAATGAATGATGGGACATCAACCTCTGAGAAATGTGTGAGGCCATTCCACATACATTACATCTGCTTGCCGCATGAAACGCATAGTCACATGTACTCCGGGAAGACACAGCCTACAGGTGCCGTCTTCCCCTGTCATATTCAGCTGGAATGTGACAGCCATGGGTACATCAAAGCATCTCAAGAATGTTTTCAATATTGCCTCTTGTTTTACGAGATTCAGCAATAGAGAGTTGATATTGGTGCCAATATGTTTCACGAATCCCGTTTATCTTGTGGCAAAGATTTCCTCTTTTTTTGCCCAATTATGAAGTTGTTGCAAGAGTATCATGGCAAAGATCTTTCCTAAAGGGTCTAACAGGGCAATTGGTCTATAATTTCGAGTGTCTTTGGTATCGCCCTGTTTGAAGATTGGTATCAGTACTGCTGTTTGCCAAGAGCGCAAAATCGTGTTGGTTTTAGTAATTAGCACAAAAAGTTTCTCACAGAGGTCCTTCCATATCATCGTGTCCTGTTTGATCATCTCATTTGAGAGGCCATCGGGCCCGGGAGCTCTAGATGGGTTGAGTTTCGTAATTGCTCTTTCAATATCGTCAGAGTCCCATTCAAAAGTCCATTATGGGTTCCTGTTTTTGCCTACTGCGGTTATGGCAGTCTTTACATAAATCCGCAACGTGGGTTATCCATTTTACTTCTGGGACATCAGTAATCATCTTCTGGAGTCTTGTAGGCTGGGGATTCAGCAGGCTCCATAGATCTTGCGTGTTGGTTTCCTTCAGGGCTAGAAGCATTGTTTCTGCGTCAACTTGATCTTGCATTGCCCTATTATTTTTCCTCCATTTTCTGTAATTTTGCTTGATTTTCCATAAGATTACATAAGTTACTGGAGTTTTCGTATTTATCTTTTTGATTGTCCTTCGTAGCTCCTTTTTTTTGGTGATTATTTGTGGATTATAGGCATGGAGGTGAGGCGGATCCTTGACTTGGGGTCCATTGGTCGGTGCTCTGAATGGGCAAATAAGCCAGGTGTAATTCACTTTTTCAATATTGCTGAGTTTTTGAATGTTATTGGAAGTTTTCCTAGTGCGACTTTGGATATTTTAAGTCTGTTCATCCCAGTATGGATTGTTAGTTCAGGTAATGCTATCTTGTCATTTTGTGCATTCAACATGGACCAAGAGATTGTCAACATGTCGTGATCGCTTTTATTAGTTTTAATATTTTCTATTTTGGTGATTTTAGCGTACATTTTTGTTGATAGATAAATATAGTCGATTATCACTTTTTAGGTGCAGTGGGCCCATGTGTGGCTTGAAAGTTTAGTGATTTTGTCAATGGCCATAACTCTAGTAAGGGATCTAGCTTCCTTTTCTTCATTCCATTGCTGTGCTGTCAGGGATGACATGTGCTTGTCAAGTGCTGATCCTTTTTTGTCAAACATATGTATATTTAAGTCGCTGCATAGGATGAAGTTCATGTCAGGATATGTAGTTGCTGCTTTGTCGATAGCCGAACATACTAGGTCTATGTAGGCTTCATCTGAGATTGCGACTGGGTTCCAATAATTGTTTATTAAACCATGGATCTCTCTAGCTGGCACACCATTTCTCTTCAATGTAATCGAGCCGTACAACCTTATTTGCCTAAGAATGGTTAATTGAACCCATTCCTGGATATTGAGTGATTCTATGATTTCTAGGTTCACTCCTGCTTTGATTAAGGCCAAAAGTCCTGCCTCAGGTCGGCCCCTTTCTTTTGTTGTCGCTGGGTTCATGATGGTGGTGTAGCCATCACAAATTGGTTGCTTGTGGATCAATGACTCTTGTATACATATGATATCAAAAGTGGCAAGTTCTTGGTTTGGATCATTGAGCAGATGTATATTTCCACGTGTATTCCACGAGCATAAGGGGAGATTGTGCTTTGCAACATTCGGTAATGGTTATTTTTCTTGCGGCCAATCCATGTCTCTCCATATATAGGGCCTCATTACCCGGTAGGCGGTGAGCCATGGCGCTATTAGCGCTATGGCTCATGCCGGTAAAATACCGGCACCGCCTTGGCGGAAAGGGGATTTACCGCCCCATTCCAAGGTTGGAGGGGTGGTAAATCCCCTTTCCGCCATTGCCCTTCCCCATTTCTTCCCCATAGGGCTCTATGGGAATGGGGAAGGCGCTAATTACGGCACCGCAATTTTGCAAAAAGCAGGCGTTAAATCCCCCAACCCGCAAAGGGACCTCGTGGTAAGGCGGTAGGGATTTACCGGTACCGGTATTTTACCGGTACCGGTAAATCCCTACCGCCATCCGTGTAATGAGGCCCATAGTGTTTTGTGTAGTCTGTTCGGTCCCTGTTAGTATTTCACCACTCCTGAATGTTTCTTTCATTGTTTTGGTTTTTTCTCTGGGGTGGATCTATTTTCTCTGTATTGCTGGAGCTTGTTATTCTAGATCGATGCGCATTTCGTATGCTGGGAGTCTGCACGATCTTGTGCCCTTCTTCGTTTTGATTTGTGCTGGCTATTTTCTGTACTTCGAATCCCAACGAATTAAGTTGTCTTTTATTGTTGATGATTAACTTTTCAAAGGTGTTGGATATAAAATTTAGTTGAACTCTGTCCAAGTTTATATCGTCTGTGATTTCTATTGTTTGAATGTCATTGGTGGAGATCTTTGTTAAGTTCGGTATGGCTTTGAATAGCCAAAGAGTATTTTGTCTATTGAGTATTAGTCCATCTGTATGTGTTGCAATCCTGGTAAGCAGTAGGCTATGTGTATTTGATGATCTTTGTCTACGTGGATTGAGAAAGGTCGGTAAACATAGTTCATTCCCCCGGATGGGACTGTTCAACCTCTGTTTTGAGAGTGTAATCACTGATGTTGAATAAGCTGTTATTATGTCCGTCGCTCTGAGAATGCAGCGTAGAGACTGAGATTTCTTCACATGTAAGCGTCATACCGTGTGTCTGTATTGAGTCGGATTCTTCATACTGATCGATTACAATGAGTGAGGTGTCACTCATCTGAATTTGTGCTTCTCCTGATGTTTCCACATCGTCATCCAGATGCTGCAATAGTTCAAAAAGCATTTGTAATTGTGAGTCTTCTTCATTCTGTTCTGTTGTATTTCTTCTACTATGTTCAAGTTTTTTTTTGGGGTTGCCTTTGGAGTCAAGCTTGGTTGTAAGGGGCTCCGGGAGTGCTGCATTTTTTGTTTTATTTTCGGGGGGCTCTCCTGGGGTTGTAATCAGTTGAAGAAATGCACGAGATCCATTTTATCTTCTTCGACATTTTGATATATGGTCTTTATTTTGTTTATAGCATTTTTAGTGGGTTGGGCGAAAATATGGTAATTCACCGGTATTGTCAAATTATTTGAAATTACATTAATAACATTATTTTCTTTTGTTGTGAATCTTCCTTAGGTGTTGAGGCATGTTGTCCACTACTGGATTCGCCATCTAAATCGATAAGGTTGCCGACTACAGTTGGCGTTGGCCTTGTAGTGTTCTCAATCTGCTATATTCTGTTGGTTATATTTCTTTCTCCATCAAATGTTGCCCTATTTGGTGATTCAAGCATATTCTGTTTTGGTTGTTTCTGCATATTCATAGTTGTCATCATGTTAATTAGGGCGTCAGTGAGTCGGTTTTTCTCCATCCTATTGTTTCTTGCGATATCGAAAAGCCTAGCTTGCCATGATCTGCTCTCTTCTGATTCTCGATTCATGCAGTCTTGTATTTTCTCGATAAAGGACTCTATATATATCTGTTTTGAGTGTATTAAGGCAAGTAGGGTTGCTTGATCTTTATTTGCCTCAATGTTAGCCTCCTGAATTTTCATGAATGGAATCATTGACTGTGAAGTGATAGCGACTAACATGTTTTGCAGGTCTAACATGGTTGTTGGAATTGCCCCTGTTTCAGCTCAAGTGAATTCTGGACAGGAGCATTTCGTTTTTTGTTGGTCAGAGAGTAGTAGTCTCTCTTGAGATTCGTTTTACCTTTCCTCTTTCATCTGTCGAGTTACTGATGATGTCTTATGTATCAAAGAATGGATTTTTTTTTGTACTTGACTGTGTTTGCGCTTGTGTTGGTACTGGCAAAAAGGGTATGTGTTCAATGTTCTTCGAATGTTGCTCAACTGTTTCTCTTGTTTTTTCCAGGGTCTGCTGATGTGCCTCTATCACAGTGTCCTTTGGGAGTTTCCCAAAGACTTCTCTTCTTTTTTCCTGATTCAGCATGAGTGCCTCAATCTCGAGAATGTCTAGGGAGAGGCGGGCCATTCGGGATTTTGCTGGATGGCAGTTTGTTGTGTCAATTCCTGCGATTGTCTTCATCTCTCATATAGGGATTGCCACCTTCCTTTTGCTAGTTGTGCTTTTTTTTCTAAAGGGAGTTATCGGGGTCGTCTCTATGATGTATAGGTCATTAAGTGACCCTTTCTGCATTTGTTTGAAGTGTTTTTTTCCGCGGAGCCTCTGTTTTTTTTCCATCGGTGAGGATGTATGGTTGGTTTCCCATTCATGTTCGTGCCAAGATGTTGTCTCCTTATCCCATTTGGTCGTAGTCATATTATTGCAGATTGCCGGAATTGGATTGTGCATTGAGTTGTTGTATCTTTCCGGTGACTTCCATACATTGGAGAGTTTGTGCATTGATTCTGTTTTCTCTTGTTCTTCTGTAGGATGGAGTCCCGAGTGGGGATGTGTTGCAACTGGTGTGCTGCTGTGTTCAGCTGTAGCTTGTAATTGCTCCTGTGGGGCTTTTTGCAATGCGCTCTCTGGAAGGCTCTGGTTTTGTTTGGTACTGTTCATTGAACGATTTATGACTTTTGGTGTTTTTATTTGAGAGGGGTCCGTGTTGGACTGAGTTTTAGTTTGTTGCCTTGTCCATGGACCCGGTTGATGGTCTGTTTTCTTTTCATCTTCAGTGGTTTTCATCATCATCATGGTGTATGATTTATCTAGAACTGTACTCCACATTCCAGGGTTGCGGACGCTTTCCTCTATATCTGGTTGCGCTCAAGTTGTGTGCACAGTTCCAGGTATGACGTTCCAAGATCTCTCTGGGTATTGGGGAGGCCTGTAGTTCGAGGTTGAGGGATCCTGGGTCAAAGGCAAAGAACTTGCAGTCCCCAGGCAGTTCGTACAGATGTCGGGTGATTACCAGTATATCACAGATTCAGTTGCCAGGGTCAAAGGCCTGAAGCCTACGGTCCCCAGATGGCTTCTGTCATGTATTCGGTTGCAAAAACATCTGGCTGATGGATCATTTGTGAGTGTGGACAACAGCGGCGTTCGATTCGTATTGGTGTTTCAGGATGATGCTCCGTGTCGTGTTGCCGGAATCTGTATTTTCCGTTGGTATATACTGGGTAGAAAGTCAATTAGGTGGAGTATGGTACTTCTTTGATACGGTTGTGTGTGGCCAGGTGAGACCACTGGGAAGTGCGTATGTGATCACGCTTTCAGCATGTTACGTAAGGTACCAGTGGCTTACACGGAAAGTGTCTGTTAGTAGATTTCTATATGATATCTTTGCAGGGTATGTTTACATTGCTTTACTGTTGTCTTGTCAACAAAGAGGTTGATGGTCAGAGGGTAGGTCGGTGGAAATATCACTTTTCATGTGTATTATCACGTCTTAAATACAGCTTCACGAAAATACTGATCTGTTCTATTTATATGCGCGTGTTCGATTGTGATAGTTCCAATGTGCGTGATCCTACCTCCTGTTATGTGAGGTGCCAACTCGCCAAACAGCAAAACAGCAGAGTCTCACCCTTTCGTCGCAGGGCTTACGCCGCAAGGTCTTTATGGGTGTATGTTTATAGCCAGCTGAACTGAGCCGCGCTGAGCTCCTGACAGCATACGCTTGCATGGAATTAAAGGGGCAGATGCAGGTTTCACCTCCCGAGCTCCGTACTCAGTGTGCAATGTGAAATAAATATTCCTTGGCAGCAGTAAACATCCACAGCTGTAGGTCACAGCAAAAGAGCGGAATCTCGCCCTTTCGCCGCAGGACTTACGCTGCAAGGGCGTTATGGCCGTATTTTTATAGCCAGCTGATCTGAGCCGCGCTGAGCTCCTGACCGTATACACTTGCACGGAATTAAAGGGGTAGATGCAGGTTTCACCTCCCGAGCTCCGTACTCAGTGTGCAATGTGAAATAAATATTCCTTGGCAGCAGTAAACGTCCACAGCTTTAGGTCACAGCAAAACAGCAGAGTCTCGCCCTTTCATCGCAGGGCTTACGCCACAAGGGCATTATGGACGTATTTATATAGCCAGCTGATCTGAGACGCGCTGAGCTCCTGATGGCATACGCTTGCAAAGAATTAAAGGGACAGATGCAGGTTTCACCTCCTGAGCTCCGTACTCAGTGTGCAATGTGAAATAAATATTCCTTGGGAGCAGTAAACATCCACAGCTGTAGGTCACAGCAAAACAACAGAGTCTCGCCCTTTCGCCGTAGGGCTTATGAGTGTGGGCCTCTCAGAGGAGGATTTCCCACTAGGTCAGGGAGTGTCTGTATGTGGATCATTTGCACTGAGTGGGAACAGTACTGGGTCTCCAGAAGAGACCCCAGTTCCCAATAATACTCAACTCTATCTAGAGCATGTGTACATCAATGGACACCAAAACTCCTGCGGTCTGAGACACTGCGGCTAGTGTCACTGCTGTCACCCAGCAGTGGGTACAGCCAGGCCAGTATATTACTGGTCCTGATTTATGCGTAAGTGGATTTGATGGTGAGAGTAAGTGCCCCTTGGCGATAGTAGAGTTCAGCTGGCGAGGTAAAACAACCCATCGCTGTGTAGCAGTGAAAGACTCCATCCCTGTCCCATGGTCTTCCTGATCCCGAAATAGTTGCAGCGGCTATACGATTGAGGGCCAAAGAGAACGCCAGATTGAATGCTATGAGAGCCTTAGGGCATGGAGTGGCTTCCATAGGGCTTGTTGGAAGGGCCGGCATGGCCAGTAGCCCCTAGTCCAGTTCCACAGACTACTGAATTGTCTCCTCCTGTGGGAGAGGGGCCATTAGCTACTGAGGATCCTACTTTGGTAGCAGGGGACTCCATGACTTCAGAGTTGCCTGGCACAGTGCAGGAACCTGAGGTGGAGGACCAGGTGGGCGCAGATCTGAAGGGTCTGCCAAGCTGGATAAGTTTGCATCAGCTGGGAACCCAAATCAGACTGACTTGTACACAGCCCTGAAAGAGTGTCCCACAATGTGGGTCCACATAAGCAGGTGAGGAGCGGGCTGAGGGCAAGGCCCTTGGACTGTTCATAGTGTACTGGGTGAATGGACTCCTGTACAGTGAGCCATAGGATTCTGAAGGTGAGGACAGCAGAATGTTGGCATTACTGCAAGGTCACAGAAAGTTCCTTTTGGATTTGGCTCACCAAATTCCTTTAGCGGGTCACTTGGGAGTGACTAAGGCATCAACCGGTTGTCTGCACACATTTACTGGCTGCAGTTTGGGGTAAAAGTTAAGGCATTTGTCCAATCCTGCCCGACTTGTCAAGCTTCTGCCAAGTCAGGTGGTGCCACAAAGACCCCCTTAATTCCCCTACCTATGGTTGGGTGGCCTTTCAAGAGAATAGACATGGATATTGTGGGTCCTTTGGATCCTCAAACTATCTCAGGGGGCAGATATTTCTTGGTGCTGGTGGACCATGCCACAAGATACTCTGAGGTTGTCCCTCTGAGGAGCATCAAAGCCTCTGTGGTTGTGAAGGCTCTGATTGGGATATTCTCCTGTGTTGGATTCCCCAAGGAAGTCATTTCTGACAGGGGATTAAACTTCATATCAGCATATATGAAGGCTATGTGGGATGAGTGTGGAGTCACCTACTAGTTCTTTACCTCCTTTCATCCACAAATCAATGGGCTTGTTGAGCGGATCAACAAGACCCTGAAAGGCATGATAGGTGGCTTGGAAGAGCACCTGAGGAAAGAATGGGATATTCTCCTGCCATGCCTTCTGTTCGCCTACAGGGATGTGCCACAGAATGGAGTAGGGTTTAGCACCTTTGAGCTTCTGTTTGGACTCCCCGTATGAGGTCCCCTCAGTTTAGTGAAGGAGGGATGGAAAAAGCAAACCCTCATCCCCGTCACGAGATGTGGTGGATTATGTACTCGGTCTAGAATGGAAAAGTACATGAAACAGTCAACCAAGAATCTAAAGGCCAGTCAAGAGCTGATGAAGCACTGGCACGAACAGAAGGCCACAGTGACAGTCTATTCTCCAGGCCAGTGGGTGTGGATTATGGTGCCTGCCAAACCCAGTGCCCTTCAGGACAAGTGTACGGGGTCTTATTGTGTGCTAGAAAAGGTCAGTGGGGTGAATTATCTCATTGACGTGAAAGGACATAAACAGATGTGCAGGGTCTTTCATGTCAAGCGGCTAAAACCCCATTATAGCCGGGATGGCTTGGTCATGGCGTTAGTGACTGACAGAGAGATTGAGAAGGAGACAGATCCCCGTCCATATTACCAAAAATTGGAGAAGGCGGTCTTTCAATTCACTTGTATTCCAATCTGTTTGGGTCCCTTCTGGTGTACTAGAGGTGTGGGGTTGATTGATGGTTTAGAAACCGATATTCATCCCTGGACCACTGGTGCCCCAGAAGTTGATTCGTCACAGTCACATCTCAACTACAGGAATATGTAGAAAAGAAGCAACTGCTGGATTCTTTACAATCAGGGTTTTGTCCAAAGTTCAGCAATGAGACCACTCTTTTGGCAGTGTGGGATGACCTTTTAATGAGTGCAGACCAGGGGAAGTTATCCCTTCTGGTCATGCTGGACCTTTCAGCAGAATTTAATATGGTGGATCACCATATCCTAATCAAATGTCTCAGCACGACTGGACATGTATCATCACAAGCCATCACATGGTTTGAATCTTTCTTATTGCGATGTCAACAGCAGGTCAAATTGCAAGTTTGGGTATCTGGTCCTCTGGAACAGACTTGTGGAGTTCCACAGGGGTCTTTGTTATCTTCTCTATAATTTAACTTATACCTCTGTCCCCTGATGAACATTCCGAGGAAACATGAAGTCAATTTCCAGTCCTATGCACATGGCATGCAGATGTATGTCAAAATAGGTTAAGTAGAGGAGTGTTTTCTTAGAGTTAAATTATGCCTGGAAGAAGTCAGTAGCAGGATGTCGGAAAACTGACTGCAGCTTAATGCTAACAAAACTGAGGTGCCGTTGTTCGCCCCTAAACATCTTCTTCAACCAGGCAATCGTCCTCAACAACCCCAGTTTTTAGAGTCAGACATGCCTTTTTCAACAACAATAAAGAACCTGGGTAATATCGGGCAGGAGAACCTGAGTAGTGAGGGCCAGGTGAGCGCCGAAGTGCAGTCCATCTTTTATAATCTTTGTCTTTTGAAGCAGACGTTGGCCTATGTACCAACAAAAAATCATGCAGCAGTGGTAGGACAGTAGTGGGAGCCTTGACTAACTCTAAGCTGGACTTCTGCAACAGTCTACTGGCAGGCATCCCAGCTAAACAATGTCAATAGCTACAAAGGGTGCAAACCATTGCAGTAAGACTAGTGGTGGGGGTAATAAAAGTCTGCCCAGATCTCGAGATTTCGCCGGTTCTTGCATTGGTTATCAGTGGAGGATAGAACCGATTTTAATATCCTCTGCATCATATTGAAATGTTTGAATGACATGGCTTCAGATTATTTGGCAGATAAAATCCACTGATACCTCTTGACCTGTTCACTCAGGTCTGAGGATAAATTATTGCTGAAAAGTCCATCATCCAGCTGTGTATTTAGGGATGACCGCAGATTCACAGTCTATGGAGTTAAAGCATGGAAGTGACTGCCTCTGGACATTTCAGCAGCAAAGTCTTTCCTCCAATTCAGAAAAGTGTTGAAACCCCATCTTTTTGAGTGAATCATAGGGTGAGTTTTGGGTTTCCGTCCTTCCTGTCTCCGATTCTGTCTGTTGCACACTTAATACTCTGGTTTCTCAGTCATTGACAGTCATGGACCATGTCATCTGTGCCTAAATACAATTACGTTTGTCAGGAGCGTGATATAAATAAATCAAGTCAAATCAAATGAAGGCCTTATGCTTAAAGTTTTATGTCTTTTATGACATTCATTGCCGCCAAGAGTCCAAGCTACTGGAATGCCTGAGGCATTTATAGTATGTTCATATTTGCCTTCCTCTATTGCTTCATTAGGTTGTGCAGTTGTCCACCAAAAGCCACCCTCTTTCACTTTGCAATCTTTATATGTGGGTAAATGCATTGAATTACACATTACAACATAATGAGTGCGATTTAGGAAAAACATCTAATGTGGATTTCTATATGCTATGTCTAGAGTGTCTGTTCCATGTGCTTGTCAAGGTTCACCCCATGACGTGTTAAGAGGGACTGTTTGCCATGTTTCCTCTGACATTGTGGCATAGAATGTTATATCATACACCACATTTCCGTACATTCGTGTAGACCACATAAACTATCTGTAGGAGGTGGGGGAATATATTTCCATTTTGTGCTACATGCTCTCCCTTCAGCTTGTGCTTTGGTACATAAGGGAATTGTGCCTGAAACTCTGGTGGTGAGTTCAGTAAATGAACAGGGCAATGCTCCCAGAGGGCTTTGTCTAACCACTGCAATGGTTTTCGCTTATAGAAAAGAAAGGTGTCCAAATATTTCTCAAAACAAACATGGTCGGCCTTGTCATCTTGCTTTTCTAGATCATCTTTAGGATCTAACAGTAATTTTTCAGCAAACACTTCTATCTTGGATCTCAACAGATCCCTATAGGTATCTGTGATGTACATTTTAGGGGTCACTAGCCTAGATTAATCTGTCACTGATAGTGTGGGTATCTGGAGTTGCATACTAGGGCCACTGTTGGGTTTATATTGGTGTGTCCATAATTGCCCTAACTCTAATGGGCATATGCTTATTTCTGTTGAGATTTCTCCCACATAAACTGCCCTAACCTCCCTCTTGTGTATTGGGTTTGAAGTATGTGCTGCATCTAAGGTTGAAATGTTCAACTGTCAGCTCATCATTGGGATCTCCATTGGTATTTAAAAAATTCACCAAGTTAAGAAGACAAAAAAAGGTGAGAAGGCTTGCCCATGGCAAAAGGTAGAACAAAATGACTGCTCTGACAAAAATATTAGAGTTCATATTGCACTTTAGATGGTCAAAAATCATTTGGATGGACTTTGCGCTTAGCTGTTCTGCTAACGTTGTTTCTGGCTCTTCTGTTCCCTAACAAATAGTCATATTTTCATAGGATGTCGAGGTTTGCTCATACATTTCTGATGTTTCTGAAGTTAATGTGAATGTCACTTGTTATTATATTTGTGCCTGCTGGTCAGATTGTTCAAGATAGAGGGCCTCCTCCGACGGGAATAGGGGTGTGACCATCTGGAGCTGGTTTAAGGTAGTTGATGGACACTTGAAGAGTACCTTTCTTAGGAGGTAGGGCAAGTATGATTGCTGTTCCTGAGCCAATACATTTCAGTACCTTCACAGGAGGTCTGTAGCATGGTTTAAGTGTTTCTTTATCATGGATATTCTCTAGGACGTTGTCCCCAAACTTCAAGGTAGTTTGTAACTTCTCTTTGTCTTTATGCTGCAGTGCTTCTTCACCATTGATGGAGTCGCTTAGCAGATTTATGAGAAGCAGCTGGTCTGACACAGGGAGAAAGCTACAAAGATTATGTAAGTCAGGAGTATACACAGCAGTGCCAAACAGCAATTTATAAGGTTTTTTACCCTTACATTGAGAAAGGCAAGATAGGTTACTTATGCTACAATGCACTGTAGGGACATGATTCACCCAATTACAACCAGAGGAAAGTATGCATTTAGTCAAGGCTAGCTTTACTATCCCATTGGCTCTCACTACGACACTACGACACTATTAGCTTGTGGGCAACATAGGTAAGAGAAATACAAAGTACAACCCCAGCTTGACAGGGCCTCTCTCAGCAAACCTTTTATGACAACCTTACAATCAGCTTTCTTCTGAGGAATTAGCCAAGTGAATCTTGTGCATGCATACACCACAACCAACAAATATTTGTACTTATTACCAGGTGTCAGTGGACCTATGTGGTCCATATCCATGCTTTCAAAAGGCGCTGTTGCCCTGGTTTGAGTGCTTACTGGTGGTTTATGGGAATTGTCCACTGTTGTCTGTAAACATATGGAGCAGTTTGCTATGTACTGGTGTACCTCTATACTAAGTCCTGGAGACCAGTATCTATCCTGCAAGAGCCATGTGGCAGCAACAATCCCAAAGTGGTTTGAGGTTACACTTGCATGTGCTGCAGAGATTAATTTTAATCTATCCAGCTTGTTCAGTAGTACCCTGTCAACAGGGCCCCTTTTTTTTAACTAGGTATAGTGACTGTCACTGGATTCTCTTTTACAGTGTAGCCATAAGTAGTGGGGAACCCTTGTGCGTTAGAACTGTTTGCATTCAAACATAATTGTATGTCCTCATCTATGTATGTGGCTAAACGTGTTAATGCTGCTACCACTTTTTGTACAGTCTGTGGTTGTGTAGACAGATCATCAAGCACATTGCCTTAACACTGTGCACATAATCCTTGTTGTGTGAATAACCCAGATGAGAGGTCTAGCCTTTTTGATGTCCCATATGTTTTGCCAACATTGTTTTGACAATATTGGCTTGCTTTTAGAATCTCTGAATTAGTTGGCTTGCCATCATTGAAGGTCAGAATTATAACCTCTTACAACATAGTCTGAATCAGACACAATTCTACCTGTCCTGTATCAGGTTCTCCTGTAACCCCATGAACCTCGGACATGCTATCATTCCTGTGCAACTAAGTAAGCTTGTAACAGCACCACGATGCCCAAGGGCTGCTTTGTGCACTTTATAAATGTTAAAAAAAAAATAGAGTGGGCTTATGTGGATCAGTTTGCTTTAGTGCAAGGAGGAAGCCTTGTAACTCACAAACCTGAGCTGATATAGCCCCTAAGTATTTTGTCTATTTATCCTCGTGTTCAAACTCATTGTTATGGTTGAATCGCCCTTGTACAGCAGCCCAGGCAGCAAAATACTTAGAGAGTGTTGCAACTCTTGGAACAGCACTTCCATCACATTATAGTACATTTGCAAACATCCAAAGTGGGATGTCTGGTACTGCTGTATCTGCTTTTGGTTGTAGAGACCATTCCAGTTCATACATTTGCAGCAGTTATGGTTTATAGTGATAGTTTATGTCCTGTACTGTCTGCATTGCGGCCCACTGAACCCATCTGGAGTGTAGTGCCATTTCATTTACACTAATAGAGCGTGTTGCTACCTCTAACTGCACTAACAGTGTGTTTATGTGCATAATTCTGTTTGCAGCTAATGTGCGTTCCTTCTGCACTATCATTTGTACTGCAGCCAGAATATTTTCTTCTGGAACAGATTTTAGCTCTGGAATTGTGTAGACATTTAAATGGTATGCTATGGGTTTTGTCTCTCCATGGTTACATGCTACTTATGTAAACGCATTTGGACCAGGAAATAGTGTCACCTCTAAATTCTTGTCTGTGTTTCTGTCTATTGCAAGATGCGTGTGTGCTCCCCCTTCTGGTCTGCTGGACGGAAGTTGGGCTTCAATAGGTCATATAGCAATTTCACTAATGCTGCATAGTCTGCCACATATGATCGTCCCAAAGTGAAAAAACCAAGTATGGCCTGCAATTTCTTTAGTGTATGTTGGCTCTGCAAGTGTTCACATTTCTCAAGGATTATGGAGCAGGTCCCCTTCCGTCATCAGATAAGGAAAACCCCAGAAATATGATTTCTCTATGAGCTACCTTAGACTTCTTATAGTTGAAAATGTAGCGTCTAGCTGCTAGTGCCCTAATGATTAGGCACACCTTCTCTAAGTGTTCATTTAAGTCATCATCTGTACAGTATACATCATCTACATATGTCCACCATGTCTCTATGCCTTCTAAGAGGGATTGTATTCTACTAGAGAAAAGCCCTGGGCTGTTTTTGTACCTCTGTAGGAGCCTATTGAAGCAAAACTGTTTTCCCCTAAAGGTTATAGTTGTGTATGTATAGCTCTCTGAATCCAAATGTGCAAAAAATAAATTCCTCAGAAATAATACACTCTTATATTTGTATCTCTCTATGTTATTCAGAAGGCCTGAAATATGCATGTTCTGTACAGCCTATGTGTGTGTATTAGCATGTAAAATCCTAAAGTCAATTACGAGCCGCTATGAACCGTCTGGTTTGATACTGGAAGTAATGCTGCATTGTAGGGGTTTGCCTGTTGTATCAGAACCCCTTGATCTAATTACTGACCCACAATTACTTTCAAATGTTGTATAGCCTGTTCTTTGAGAGTCTCTGAGGCTTCAGTGTTGCAAACACTGGTATTTTATGTGTAGGGCAGTCTATGTCATGTCCTACATGATTCTTGTATAACTGTGCTGCAGCTAAAATAGCCCATGAGGCTGCATAGGAGCTCAGTACCTTTTCCACAACTTCATCTGAAAATCTGGTTTTATCCCCCCCCCCCCCCCCCGCCAGGGCTTTCCCTAACAAAAAGCCTCGGCCAATTATGTTCTGGTAAAAGGCCATCTTGTGGTATATGCAAATTAGACCCACATAGGGCCACTTTTTCCTTTGAATGTTTTGCTTCAAGTTAAATGATAACTATTGTAAGGAAAGCATCAATGTAAGACAGACACAAGTGACCACAGTTCAAGGGTGTTTATTGAAATGTATAAATGGTCCGATAAACGCCTATCTAAACCTAAATCTATGATGGGAGCAAGCTACGATCATCAAAATAATAAGGCAGTCCTAGTGGAGTTGCGTCAAAATAAAAGGGCCAATATTAAAAAACCTTTCGCCAAATCCTTACCGCTAAGTTACAAATAGTGTGGGGTAATGTTCATGAAAAAAGAAGGGGTGTTCACAAAATGATAAGTCAGGATGTTCAGGCCATTGGCCTGCCTTCACCACGTTTTCAGTACGGGACAAGGCGGTTCACTTGAGCATAGCACACTCTTGGGCTTCTTCGGCACGAGGACACAGGTACTTTACAAGCATCAGGAACTTCTATGCCCAGGTCTCTTAAATTATCCAAAGTCTCTTGCTTCAGCGGGCCTGATGTATCAAACAAATGAAAAGTTCCTTTCCAAGTATTCATATAGTCACTCCCAACCGGGATCCCACTCGGCCAAGCTCAGTTCCCTTTTGTACCACAAGCTTTTCTTGGGTGTACTGTGAGACACCCCGGATACCCTCAGTCGGGCTCAGATCCCATTTTCACAATTAGTTTCCCTCAGCCAGGCTCGGACCAATTACAGGTCATATATCTTTTCTCAGTTGACTCACTGTTCACCACGGATCCCCCTCCATCGGGCTCAGATCCCCTTCTCCACAATTAGTCTCCTTCAACCGAGCTTAGCCCAATTACAGTTTGTGTAGCAATCAAAGACTTTCAAATGTGCACAGGGTTTGGCTTGACCCATTGCAGGACCAAATCGATTTCACAGTTCACAATTTTTACACTCTCAGTTGGATGCCTAACAGAGTCCTTCAAATAAGAAACCATGTGGCACCGGGCCACTCTGTATATGGCATCTAACTTGGTTTCAACACATACGTCTTACACTCTGTTGTTTGCAGATTTATTCATACAATGTTGCCGCTTGCAACCTAGGTTCTAACACAGACCGGTCTGTTATCAGTCTCCCCGACTCACCGGCTGTGCTGACTTTACTGGAACGGCTTTGATGCATGAGCCAAGGACAGTATCACAGTGGCAATAGCTCTTCCCCGCCTCGGCTATCGATGCGGGAGAGCCCCGGGTACCATCGAAACACAGTGCACCTTTCTGCAGCTTTAATTCCCAGTCTTATGATTCTTATTATTGGGGTTTCATGAAAGTAGCGGTTTTCTTCCTCTGAAAAGTCCAAGGGCAATTTCTCCTTGCAACCCTTTCTGGTCTTGCCGCCTTTCTCCTCGTGCTAAACAACCATCTCGGGACTGCTGCTTCCTTGTCTGTTTTGCCTTGCTCAGAGTGTGCTTTTGTGCTCTGCCTTTTATCCATGTGTGGAAGTATGATGGAAGTCAGGTGTATGTAATTATTGATAATTGGTGTTAGTCTGTTGTTGTTCACGATAAACTGTCCGTGAGAAAGTGTTCGTGTTGGGAAAGGGGTCTGGGGGGTTGAGCTTCTAGGTATCCTACCTGGTAAGATGGGGAAAATGTGTTACAGGGAAGGGGATACCGCATCTCACCCTTCGGTGTGCTACTTCCACTCCCGAAGACCACTCATCCAGGTGATCCTCCCACACTGGTCCACCCCCAGGAACTGAATTCAATAGCGATGGCTGTGTCCTAGCCACTTGGATGACAGGTCCCTGGGGACTACAAGGTGGGACACCTTCAGACTTCTCACATACCCTTCCCCCATGCGATATGTAGCCACATCTGTTTCACAGGGGAACTGGGAGAGGAAATCTACATTCCCTTGGTCTTTACCTTTTCGGTATAAGAATCATTGCATGACTCAAGGGTTGGAGTCCTTGCATTGGCTAATCCAAACTTGTGGGGAGTGGTCCATGACAAGTGTGAAATTTCTTTCTAGCAGGTAATATATAAGTTGGATAACAGACTTGTGATATGACTGCTCCTAACCCTGTAAGGGAGGTATCTGTTTGCAATACACATTCTTTTGATAAGGGTCTGGCACAGGGTTTGTTTTAGGTTGTTGTAACATATATAATCCTCGTCAGTGCAATGAATTTTCTGAGGTTCAGCGTCCTTTAGTTTGTCTGTCAGTCTAGCTGTACTGTCCGAGAAGTTTGGGATAAACCTATGGTAATAACCGATTAACCCTAGAAATGCTCTGAGATGTCTTTTAGTTTGAGGTATAGGGTTATCTAAGACTGCTTTCACTTTCTCGCGTTGAGGTTGTACCCTGCCATTCCCTACAAAAAAGCCAAGGTATTTCACAACAGACTGGGCCAGTCTGCATTTGGATGGATTGGCAGTTAGGCCAGACTCTCTGAGTGCTCTCACAATAGTAAAAAGATGGAAAAGGTGCCCTCCCAAGTGTTACTATAAATGACGATATCATCATTATAAGCTCAACAGAAATCAGAGTAGGGCTGTTATATTTTGTCCTTAAGTCGGTGGAAAGTGACTGGAGCACTGTGTAACCCAATAGGGAGGAATTTGAACTGAAATAGTCATAGGGGCATTGAGAAAGCTGTCTTTTCTTTATCAGGCCCATCTATTGGGACCTGCCAGTACCTTTCGTCAAAACTAGGGTGGATAGAAAAGTGGCATTTCCGATTCTATCAATGATGTCATTGATGTGTGGCATGGGATATGCATCTAAGTCGGAAATGGCATTCATTTGGCAGAAATCTATCCAAACCTCCCGGAACCATACTGGTTTGGTGACCATTACGATAGGAGAGGAGCATGGGCTTGAAGAGGGCTCAATAATATTTGCTCTTAACATCTTTTAACTTCCTCAACCACTATCTGTTTACAGGTTTCTGGGAGTGTAGACAGTTTTAGATGAACCACTTTTCGTTTTGGTGTTCTAATGTAATGATAGGTGCCTTTTACTCTTCCTGGTTTCTTCGAGAATATATCGTGAAACGAGGTGACTAAATCTTTTAAATCTTCTTATTGTTGAATAGATAGTTCCTGAGGAATTAATTTAAAGTTGTCTATTTATTCTGGTACCAAACAGGATAATGTTGTGTCATGTATGTCTGACGGGTTTTACTTCCACCACTGTTTTAAGAGATTTACATGATGTACTTGGACCTTCTGTTTTCTGTCAGGTTGGGGTACTGTATAAGTGCAGGTGTAACGCTCACCTGACTCCCACGGAGGCGCTAGCCTGGTTCGCGCTGCTGTGACCTCTTCTAAGGTGATGCGCAGGGTTCAGAAGACGGACTGGACCGGGCCCCCAAATCTGGCTTGTCTGGCTCGCTGAAGTATCCTTCTGTAGGCGAAAATAGAGGATTAACTGTCTGCGGGGTAATGCAATCAGCCTCCCACTTTCCCCTCTCACCCTCCTCGAAACCCTTCTGTGATTCCTCGTAGCGTCTCACCTTAGGGTCTGGAAGGACGAGCTCTCCATCCTGCTTCTGATGCAGGGGCGCGTTGGTATCCAGTTACTTCACTGGATTTTCGGATTGGTGAGAACCAAACTTGCTTGGCTTCCAGGTAAGTTTTTTTGATAAGAGGTTCCCCTTGTGTCCATGCATTAATGTACTAATGCTAGTGTCTTTTTCCCCATAGGGGCCGGGGTACGGAATGCCGGGGAACAGGCACCGACCCGAGATGAGAGGTGAAATCCTTGTAGAAATCAGGTAAGTCTTTAATGAGCGTTTTTTTGGTAATGTCTTTTCATTCGCTCATTAACGCTGATGTCTTTTTTTCCCCTTAGGGGCCAGGGTCCGGAAATGCCAGGATGCGGCGCGGACCCGAAATGAAGAGGGAATGAATCAACAGGTAAGTCTTAACATGGAGATTTAGCTTTCCTTATTCCCTTCTCTCTCTCACCTTTTGTTCCGGTCTTTTTCTCCCTAGGTGCTGGGGCGTGACTGCGAATCCGGATGATCGCTGCTGAACATGGAGGCACCCAGTAAAGGTGAGTGGAATGCGGCGCTGCAGCGATCGACGCGATGGGCTTTTAAATAAAAGTCTTTGTTTTCAGGATTGTCCGCGAGATGTCTCCGGGATGCGGATTTAGCAGGTAAGGACTTTTCCTTCTTCTATTCTCTTCTTCTCTTCCTTTGCAGGTGATCCAGGATGCTGGCAGGCTTGGCAGAAGTCAGGATGCAGGAGCAGACACGGTGAGCGTCCAGCTGCTAGATGGAGAACAACGCGAAGCACGTGTGGCTGTTCGGGTGGGGTTTAAATAGCATTGGAAGAAGTTCCAGGTATGTATCCTTCCTCCAATCAGGTATGTATCCTTCCCCGACCACGCCCGGATGGTAAATTAGTCCCACAGGTAAAGTAGTTCCTTTCAGGCCTCAAGGAGGCCGGGATCCTGCAGCATGGTCTGCATCAGGTAAGTGCACCCAAGAACATCCATAATGAGCCTGGCGCCTATGGCGCCAGGACTGATGTCTTTTATGAGCCTGGTGCCATAGGCGCCAGGACACTGTCCAAAGGGCCCCTATATGGGGTTGCTGGGACCTTCCTTGGGGACTGGATGTCCGCTTTCGGGGACGCAGGGCTTGAACCGGCTCCCCGGGAGCGGGCATCATGACAGCAGGTTCCCGTTCGTTCCAGTATTTCATATGGCCCATGCAGCTTAGAGCCAAGCTTGTTTTCCAAGGTGGGTAAGAGGACTAGTACTGTTTGTCCTATGCAAAACAATCTTAAACTCCACTTTTTGTCGTAAGTGGATTTTCGCTGGATTTGGGATTTTTCCATATGAGTACAGACTAGATCTCAAACAAGTCTCATATACTCTCAAAATCTGGTAGCAGTTTGCAAGAGGGGACTGGGTGCCTCTTCTTGTTCTTCCCAGGTCCCCCAGAGCATGTCCAGGACATCTATAGGTTCTCTAGCATAGAGTAGTTCAAAAGGAGAGAATCCAGTAGATGCCTGAGGGGGTTTCCTTGCTGCAAATAGCGCCCAGGGGATCATTCAGTCAAAGTCCTTCCCGTCTTCATCTACCAACTTTCTTAGGATAATTTTAAGCGTTTTATTGAATCTCTATATCAAACAATCTGTTTGGAGATGGTACACAGAAGTTTATGAGGTGGTAGTATGGGATAGCTCTTTGACTTCAGCCATGAGCTTGCTCCTGAAATTTGAACATAGATCCATCAGGATTTCCTCCATCAGGATTTCCTTAGGAAAGCCAATACTAGAAAAATATGGTTTTAGGTGTTTTAGAATTTGCTGGGTGGTATTGTTCCACAAAGGGAATGCCTCAGGGTATCTGGTTGCATAGTCAACAATCACAAGAAAATATTTGCTGCCCAGTCTTGATTTTTCTAGAGGGCCAATGATGTCCATCCTGATTCTTGAAAAAGGGACTTCTACGATTGTGAAAGGATTCAGAGGGGCAGACAATGTGATGTGAGTGCTGGTTTTCTGATATAGTTCACATGTCTGAATAAAGGTTTTTATATCAGCGTGGATACCTGGCCAGTAAAACTTCCAAGTGATATGTACCTGGGTTTTGGATTGTCATAAGTGCCCTCCGGTCAGACGGGAATGTGCAATCTCTAGTATGATCTTCTGGTGGTTTTTGAGGATTATTAATTGTGTTTTACCTAAGCCTTCTATAGATGTTTCTTTTCTATATAGCAACCCATGCTTTAAGAAGAAAAAAGGACTCCCCTTTCGTATACCTTCTTCTTCTGGAATAGCTTGTAAACAAGCGTCAGCGAGAGCTGGATCGTTTCGCTATGCGAAGGCTAGCTCAGGATACATGGTAGGCTTTTCTCCCTTACTCCCTTCCATGTTAGAAGGTTTCTCAGCTTCTCCAAAGCCTAAGGTACCTTTTCTGTTTTGTCTGGTTCACTTTCCTTAAAATGAGGAAAAAGAGCCTTTTCCAGAATTCCTTGGGCAATTTGGTCCACATGATACACTTCAAATGGGATTTCACCGTGATTCTTTAAGAGAACCTATATGTCTCCCTGGATGTCTGGATCGATTAAGCCTGCTAGAACATCTATACTGATCTTCCAAGCCAGACCAGATTTTGTGGCCAATCCTATGTAAGACTTAGGAGGGGGTATTAAAATGAAGTCTGTGGGAATCATTCCTCTTTTCCCAGGAGGGATAGTAGCCTCTCTACTGCTACAGATATCAAAGCCTATTGATTCCCCCGTGGCAACAGAGGGGTTGGAGGCTTTATGACTAAGCTTCTGAAATTGTAGGGTTCCCAATTAGTTTCAATTGAGTAGCATCCCACTCTGACACCAAATGTAAGGAAGGCATGGCATCAAAGTAAGACAGACACAAATGACCACAATTATAGGGTGTTTATTGAAATGTATCCAGGGTGTGATAAACGTCTGTCTAAACCTAAATCTAAGATGGGAGCAGGTTACAACCATCAAAATAATAATAATGTAGTCCTAGTGGTGTCTCGTCAAAATAAAAGGGCCCATACTAAAAAACCTTTGCCAAATCCTTACTGCTAAATTACAAAAAGTGTGTGGGTAATGTTCATGAAAAAGAAAGAAGTGTTCACAAAATCATAAGTCAGGATGTTCAGGCCATTGGCCTCCCTTGCCCATGTTTTCAGCATGGGACAATGCGGTTTACTTGAGCATAGCATGCTCTTGGGCTTCTTCGGAATGAGGACACAGTTCCTTTACAAGCATCAGGGCCTTCTATACCCAAGTTTCTTACGTTATCCAAAGTCTCTTGCTTCAGAGGGCCTGATGCATCAAACAAACGAAAAGTTCCTTTCCAAGTATTCACATAGGGCAATTCACTCTCACCCTGGATCCCCCTCAGCCGGGCTCGGATCCCTTTTGTACCATAGGCTTTCTTGGGTGACTCATGGTTCACCCCGGATCCCCCTCAGTCGGACTCAGAACCCCTTTTCACAATTAGTCACGCTCAACCAGTCTCTGGCCAAATACAGTTCAAGTGTGCAACTCGTTAACAGGATGGGATGTTCTAATCCAGCACAGACTTGTGATAAGACTGCTCCTAAACCTGTAAGGGAGGCATCTGCTTGCAATACAAATTCTTTTGAGAAGTCTACTACCTTTAATATCGGGCTCTGGCACAGGGTTTATTTTAGGTTGTTGTAATATATATCATCCTCATCAGTCCAATTAATTTTCTGGGGTTCAGCGTTATTTAGTTTGTCTGTCAGCATAGCTGTCCTGTTTGAGAAGTTTAGGATAAACCTATGGTAATATCCGATTAACCCTAGAAATGCTCTGAGATCTCTTTTTAGTTTTAGGTGTAGGGGTATCTAAGACGGCATTCACTTTCTCGCATTGGGGTTGTACACTGCCATTCCCTACAAAGAAGCTGAGGTATTTCACGGCCGACTGGGCCAGTCTTCATTTGGATGGATTGGCAGTTAGGCCAGCCTCTCTGAGGGCTCTCATAATAGTAAAAAGATGGAAAAGGTGGTCCTCCTAAATTTTACTATAAATGACAATATCGTCAATATAAGGTCCACAGAAATCACAGTAGGGCTGTAATATTTTGTCCATAAGTCGTTGGAAAGTGGCTGGAGCACCGTGTAACCCAAAAGGGAGGACTGTGAACTGAAATAGTCCTAGGGGCGTTGAGAAAGTCATCTTTACTTTATCAGGCCCATCTACTTGGACCTGCCAGTACCTTTCGTTAAATCTATGGTGGATAGAAAAGTGTTGTTTCCGAGTTGATCAATTATGTCATTGATACATGGCATGGGATATGCATCAAAGGTGGAAATGTCATTAACTTCGCAGAAATCTATGCCAAACCGCCAGGAATGGTCATGTTTGGTGACCAGTACGATAGGACCATGGACTTGAAGAAGGCTCTATAATATTTGCTCTTAACATCTTATTCACTTCCTCAACCAGTATCTGTTTACAGGCTTCCGGGACTCTATACAATTTTAGATTAACCACTTTTCCCTTAGGTGTTTTAATGTAGTGATAGGTGACTTTTACTCTTCCTGGTTTCTCCAAGAATACATCGGGCAACAAGTTGACTACATTTTTTAAATCTTCTTGTTGTTGAATAGATAGCTCTGGAGGAATTAATTCAAAGTTGTGAATTTCTTCTGGCACCAAACAGGACAGCGTTGGTGCATGGGTGGCCGACAGGTTTTCCTTCCACTGTTTTAAGAGATTCACATGATGTAGCTAGACCTTCTGTTTCCTGTCAGGTTGGGCTACCTTATAAGTACAGGTTACTTTTAATTCCAGTATTTCAGATGGCCCATGCAACTTAGAGACAAGCTTGTTTTCCAAGGTGGGTAAGAGGGCTCGTACTTTTTGTCCTGTGGAAAATTATCTTAAGCTCAACTTTTTGTCGTAAGTGGAATTTTGCTGGATTTTGGCTTTTTCCATGTGAATACAGACTCAATCTCAATCAAGTCTCATATAATCTTGCAATCTGGTAGCAGTTTGCAAGAGTGGAATTGGTGCCTCTTCTTGTTCTTCCCAGGTCTCCCAGAGCATGCCCAGGACATCTCTAAATTCTCTACTATAGAGTATTTCAAAAGAAGAGAATCCAGTAGATGCCTGAGGGGTTTTCCTTACTGCAAATAGTGCCCAGGGGATCATTTGGTCCCAGTCCTTCCCGTCTTTAGCTACCAACTTTCTTAGGATCATTTTAAGCCTTGTATTGAATCTCTCTACCAAACCATCTGTTTGGGGATGGTACACAAAAGTTCATAAGGTGGTAATATGGAGTAGGTCTTTCACTTCAGCCATGAGCTTGCTCATGACATTTGAACCTTGATCCGCCAGGATTTCTTTAGGAAAGCAAACCCAGGAAAATTAAGGTTGAAGGTGTTTTAGAATTTGCTGGGTGGAATTGTTCCACAAAGGGAATGCCTAGGGGTATTGGGTTGCGCAGTCAACAATCACAGGGACATATTTGTTGCCCAGTCTAGATGTAGAGGTCCAATGATGTCCATGCTGATTCTTGAAAAAGGGACTTTTATGATTGATAAAGGATTCAGAGGGGCAGGCAATGTGATGTGAGTGCTGGTTCTCTGACATATTTCACCTGTGATATGTGCCGGGTTTCGGATTGTCCTAAGTGCCCCCCGGTCAGACGGGAATGCACAATTTCTAGTACGATATTCCGGTGGGTTTTGGCGATTACTAATTGTGTTTTACTTAAGCCTTCTATAGATGTTTCTTTGCTATATAGCAACCCCTGCTTTAAGAAGAAAAACAGGCTCCCCTTTTCTATACCTTCTTCTTCTGGAATAGCTTGTAGAAAAGCTTCAGTGGGGGCTGGATCGTTTCACTGGGTAAAGGCTAGGTCAGGATACATGATATGCTCTTCTCCCTTTCTCCCTTCGATGTTAGAAGGTTCATTAGCTTCCCCCAAACCTATGGTGCCTCTTTCTGTTTTGTCTGGTTCACTTTCTTTAAAATGAGGAAATGGGGCCTTTTCCAGAATCCGTTGGGCAATTTGGTCCACACAATGTACTACAAATGGGATTTCACCATGATTCTTTAAGAGAACCTTTCTGTCTTCCAGAAGTCGGGATTGATAAATCCTGCTAGAACGTCTATACCGAACTTCCAAGCCAGGCCACATTTTGGGGTCAAGCCTATGTAACACCCAGGAGGGGGGATGAAAACCAAGTCTGTGGGAATCATTCCTCTTTTCCCAGGAGGGATAGTAGCCTCCCTACTGCTACAGATATCGAATCCTATTGATTCCTTCATGGCAACAGAGGGGTTGGAAGCTCTATGACTAAGCTTCTGAAATTGTAGGGTTCCCTAATTTGTTTCAATTGAGTCACTTTGCACTCTGACACCATATGAAAGGAAGGCATGGTATCAAAGTAGGACAGACACAAGTGACTACAATTCAAGGGTGTTTATTGAAATGTATCATGGGTGTGATAAACGCCTATCTAAACCTAAATCTAAGATGGAAGCAAGCTACGAACCTCAAAATAATAATAATGCAGTCCTAGCAGAGTCTCGTCAAAATAAAAGGTCCTATACTAAAAAACCTATATCCAAATCCTTAATGCTAAGTTACAAATAGTGTGGGGTAATGTTCATGAAAAACAAAGAAGTGTTCACAAAATGATATGTCAGGATGTTCAGGCCATTGGCCTCCCTTCCCCACGTTTTCAGCACACGACAAGGCAGTTCACTCGAGCATAGCACACCCTTAGTCTTCTTTGGCATGGGGACACAGTTCCTTTTCTGGCATCAGGGCCTTCTATGCGCAAGACTCTTATGTCATCCAGAGTCTCTTGCTTCAGAGGGCCTGAGTATCAAACAAACGAAAAGTTCCTTTGCAAGTATTCACATAGAACAATTCACTCTCATCCTGGATCCCCCTCAGCCGGGCTCAGTTCCCTTATGTACCACAAGCTGTTCTTGGCTGACTCAAGATTCACCCTGGATCCCCCTCGATCAGGCTCAGATCCCCTTTTTACAATTGGTCTCCCTCAGCCGGGCTTGGACCAATTACAGTTCATATATCTTTTTGCGGGTGACTTATGGTTCACACAGGATACCCCTCCGTCGAGCTCAGATACCCTTCTGCACAATTAGTCTCCCTCGGGCTGAGAGCAATTACAGTTCGTATGACATCGAAGACTTTCAAATGTGCACAGGGTTGAGCTTGGCCTGTTTTTGACTACTTCGATTTCACAGTTCTCAATTGTTACACTCTCAGTTGGATGCCTAACAGAGTCCTTCGAATTAGCACTGACGTGGCACCAGACCACTCTGCATATGGCATCTACCTTGGTTTCAAAAGTTCAATCAGTCCTTGGATATTCAATTATATTCACATTGCTCATCACATAAACCTTACACTCTGTTCTTTGCAGATTTCTTACAATGTGGCCCCTTGCAACCTTGGTTCTAACACAGACCGTTCTATTATCAGTCTCCCTGACTCACCGGCTGTGCTGACTTTACTGGAGCGGCTTTGTTGCAGGAGCCAAGGACAGTACCATGGCGGCAATTGCTCCTCCCCACCTCCGCTAATGATGCAGGAGGGCCCGGGTACCCTCGACACGCAGTGCACCTTTCTGTAGCTTTAATTCACGGTCTTATGTTTCTTATTATCAGGTCTCCTGAAAGTAGCGGTTTTCTTCCTCTGAAAAGGCCATGGGCAATCCCCTCCTTGCAACCCTTTCTGGTCTTGCCGTCTTTCTCCACGTATTAAACCACCAACTTGGAACTGCCCCTTCATCGTGGTGTGTTTTGCCTTGCTCAGAGTATGCTCCGCCTTTTATCCATTTGGGCAAGTGTGATGGAAATCAGGCATGTAATTATTGGTAATTGCCTGACTCTGCCTGACCCTTGTGTTGGGATATGTCAAGTATACGGCTCTGGTGTTAGTCCATTGTCATTCACGATGAACTGTCCATGAGAAAGTGTTTGTGTCGGAAAGGGGAGGGAGGGCAGGGGCTATTGGGAAGGGAAGGGGAGGTGGGATTGAGCTTCTATGTATCCTACCTGGTAGGATGAGGAAAAGGTATTACACGGAAGGGGTTACTGCATCCCACTTCCACTCCCTGAAGACCCCTCATCCAGGTGATACTCACGCACTAGTCCACCCCCAGGAACTGGAGCCAATAGCTTTGGCCATGTTCTGGCCACCTGGATGACAGATCACCTGTGGACTAGTGGGTGAGACACCTTCAGGTTTCTCACACTAGATACACATTATTGTCCTCAACCACTTCTCCTGTGTGAGTAATAACTTCTACTTTTTGATTAGTAGAAACATGTTGCAACAGCTTCTTGTGTCTTTCCTAAAATATGGAGACTTATGTGTTAGAGTCCAATTGTACCACTAGCCAATCCCTTGGATCTGTAGTCACTGCTATTATCCAATGAGTGGGATTTACAGCTTTTTGAGATTGTTGCCATTGTCAACTCTTAAAGCTGCAGTTTTCTTCCTTTCTCCTGTCTTCTCCTCCCTCCCGGTGGGCTTCTGCTCTCCCATGGGTGCTGAGCCTTGTTCTTCTCTTTCTGTGTACAAGAAGAAGGATAGTCTTCATATCGGTACCTTTGTGGCTGCCTAAGCTATGTACTATCCCTTAACTGATAGATACTCTTTTAACCCCTTCTTCTATTCCAACCAGCTTCCTGCCTGGGACTGGTACTATCTCTTACTACAGATATGGTTCTGCTACGAAATATTTCAATTTCCTCTTTAGCAAGGGCATACTGAAAGCCCGCATTCTTCCCTTTCTGACTCCAGCTGAGAAGGTATGTATGCCTTGTTTCTCTCTGGTACCAGTGGTACTATTAGGTGGTGCTCTTTTAGAGTGCTTCTTCTCACCTGGCCCCTTCCTTTGCCATTCCCCAAGGGGTCTACCCAGTTGATCTCTGCCTGGGAACCTTTAAGCAGATGTTACAATGTGATCAAACTGGAGTTTCCTTTATTGGTCACTGGGCGATACTGCTAGATCTGAAGACTTCTAGTCTCACTGAACCTTTTATGAGAGGCATGAGTACTCCCCCTATCCTGGAGAAATTGCCACAGCTATTGTCAGCCCCAAACTCATTGCTACTTCTACTCCCTGGGTGTTCAATATTTCTCCCAGAATGGAGGTTAATGCTATCATTGAATGTGTCCCAATTAAATGAAGGTACCACCAACTATATACTGAAACCCAACTGTCACTGTGTTCCATAGGTGGATTACGACCTGTTGGCATGATGATAGTTAAACCCCCTGCCTCTGCTGAGCAGCATCTTGAGGGTAAGATGCCTCTAACTGACTCAACCTAGTGGAATACCATCTAAGGATGTTATCCTGCCCCGTGAGGCAGGTGCCCAATAAGGCTTTGAGGGTCTGGAATGGAAGTGTCCCTTCCTCCCCTGCTAGTACTGGTCTGGGTGTGTCACACATCCAACAACCCCTCAACAACGGAGCCGGTTTACTCGCCGTGCTCATCCTGTTCCACCCCTGTCCTCGATAAGGGGGTGGAGCAAATGGACATCCTCCTTCGCTCCTGTTCTTCGTCATGGGGGGGGCGCTGGCCTCTCACAGAGGTCACGTTGCTGGCGGTTTCGGCTGCATCGTCATTGGCGGTTGGCTTGGAGACTGAGCGAGACACAAGGAACGCTTGCCTCTGATCACGTGACACACAAGAAGTCGCATGATCGATTACCATGGCAACAAGCATAAATGTACGCTTGGCACAGTGTCCATTGCTTCTCAGCTGTGTTCCCGGCCGGCGTTTAGCATTCCTCGTTGCATTGTTCCTACGTTTTGTCTTCCTGATACCTGACCTTGGTTACACTTTTTGGATTGCATTTATACTTCCCTGAACTTGCCTATGCTGATTTCCTCTCCTTGGATTGCTTGTGTTTGACCTTGGATTTGTACACTGGAATGCCTTTGGACACCCCCTTCCGTGCCTCGAACTGAACTGCTTTTGGTTTGCTCCTGCAATGCTCTGCATACTCACGTTGCCTCTCTGATGGGATTCCTTTGGGCCTCATTTCCAGTGGACATACCATACCGGTTGCTGGACCCTACCTGTACACAACACTGCACCACGCCAAGTAGGGGAATTGTCTCCTGTGCACCAGGAGTTCTACACCCTCCCCTGCTTCAGTGCCTGTCAGTTCCCAAATGAAGCTGAACTTCCTAGTGTTGTATGCCTGTACGTACCCACTGTATTATTCCTAACCAGTTTTGTTTCATTTGCAGCTACCTGTGGACCCAGTGCTGTTGTTCCAGCCTCATGTGGCCCCAATAACCGGTTAACGAGTGATAATACATATATCCCTGACTGGTGCTTGGGGATGGAGGTACATTAGTCCATGCGGTAGCCTACGTCTTGACAGACTGAGAAGCCATTTTTTACCGTGTGGACTATAGAGGCAGCCACTGGGGATCCGGTAGCAGCTCTGGTACAGGCTATCACGATATTGCAGGTAGACATGTCTGCCACCACTGCAGCCATACACCAATGCTTAGACGCGATACAGAGTGAGCGCCATGCCCTTCCTTCAGATAAAGAGTTCAGTGCCCCACCTGAACAACCTGCCCCACCAGGCAATGTTCTGCCCCAAAATCCTGTTTATGTCCCTACCCCATTTCCCCTTGCTACCCCAGAGACATTTAATGGTGACCCAATAAAGTTCTGTACTTTCCTGAACCAATGTAAACTACACTTCTTGTGCCGACCTCAGGCGTTCCCTAATTCCACCACTAAGGCTGCTTTCACTCTCTCACATTTAAGCGGTATAGTGGCTGCATGGGCCAATCCCTAGTGGGTAGCAATAGCCCCGTTCTCTATGATTTCGACTAACTAGTGGCTGAAATGACTAGGGTTTTTGACACGTGCTTTAAAACGCAAACCCAGGACCTCGAGCTACTGTATCTGGTTCAAGGCAAGGCCAGTCTAATACAATACATCACCAGATTCAATCAATTGTCAGTTGAGACCGCCTGGCCCGAGCATAAGAAGGCGGTGGTGTTTTTCAGAGGCCTTAGTGACCCCATGAAGGACACCTTAGCCATTGTCCCCATGTCACCCGTTCAGTACCTGGAACTAGTGGACTTAGCCCTCCAAGTAGCCATCCGTAGAGCAGAGTGCAAGACAGAGACCGGTAGACCCCCATGCCTCCCTTTTTCAGTCGGTTCTCCATCCAGTGACTCTTCAGGGGAGCCAATGCAGATAGGGGTTGTGCGTGGCCCTTTGACTCCCACCGAACGGGAACAGCGCTGCTTATCCAATGCCTGTTTTTACTGTGGGCAGAATGGTCAGTATGTGAAGGAATGACCCAAGCGGCCTAAAAGACCCACAAGTTTTCAGAAGGCTCATTCCTAGAAAAGGGAGCACGGATGAGCCCAGTCTTGACGCCCTTGGTTCCTATACATACTACTGACTCAATGGCTCCAATGGTACTCCATGCCCTCCTCTTGCCCTCTAACGACACAAGGCCCATCATCCAATTAGTGATAGATTCTGGTGCTATGGGTAGTTATATCGACATCGCCCTAGCCACTTCTCTAAACCTACCCCTGCAAAACCAGAGCAGACCAGAAACTGTACAGGCCGTGGATTGTTCCCTATTGATTTCAATGCCTATGAAATAGCAGACCTTGCCTCTTATGCTAATCATTCAAAACACATATAACGAAAAGGACCTGATCACAACCCCCCAGTTCGGCATCATCTTGGGTATACCGTGGCTGAGGGAACACAACCCACTGATTGATTGGACCCAGGATCAAATCTTCTTTTAATCCCTTTATTGTCAGGAGCACTGCCTTACCCTAGGTGACATTCCTCACTCTCCTTGCCAGGCTCTTGTTGCCATTGCCCATCTAACACCGTTTGATCACCAAGACATACTAGAGTCATCCCCCAACCACATGGTGGGTGCTGTCATGCCAGGCGTCCCATCCGAATATCATTGTTTTGCTGAAGTCTTTGACAAAGGCTGCGCTGAAACCCTTCCACCTCATCGGCCGTACAATTGCCCTATCGATTGGATCCCAGGGGCAGAGATACCATGTGGCCATGTTTACTCACTGTCACCCTCTGAGGACCAGGCCCTAAAAGAATACATAGCACTGTCCCTCTGCTTAGGTCACATCAGGCCTTCCCAGTCTCCTGCTGCAAGCTCCATCTTCTTCGATCCTAAGCAGGGGGGTGATCTCCGCCCTTGTGTGGACTATAGACGCCTCAATCAAATCACAGTAAAGAACTGCTACCCCATGCCAATGATCTCCGCATTACTAGAACAACTAGGTCTTGCCATGATATTCATGAAATTAGACTTCAGGGGGGCATACAACCTGGTTCATATTAGAAGGGGCGATGAGTGGAAGTCAGCGTTTTGCATTCGACACAGGGCCTCATCATGAGTTGGGCAGTAACGCCGGCGCTATTACCGCTGGCGCTATTAGCTCTACCGCCAAACCCCCCGGTGCTATTAGCGCTGGATCACGGGTTTGGTGGAACGGTTAGTGCCCATTCCCCATTGGACCCATTCAGGATTTCCTCATTCCCCGTTGGGCCCAATGGGGAAAATTTGCCCTATTACCGCTGGCGGATTTCCCGCCGGTGGTAATAGCGCCGAAAATTGGCACATTTGCCATGGATTTCCCCCCATCTGCCAAGGCCATGATCTGGCAGACCCTTAAATGCGGCGGTAATAGCGCTACTGCCACATTTAAGGGTTACCGCCAGACTCGTGATGAGGCCCTCCAGTCTTTTACGAATATACCGTGATGCTGTATGCAATGCCCTAGCTACCTTTCAGCCGTTCATGAACGACATTTCCCACAACTTCATTGATACTTACGTAATCGTCTATCTTAACCACATCCTGATCTTCTCCCCATGTTATCAGACCCACATGCAACAAGTTCAGGAGGTCCTCACCCGCTTCAATGTCAATTCCCTCTACGTTAAAAACACAAAAAAAATATTTTTCATGCAACAGAAATCGAATTCCTGGGGTTTCACATCTCGCCTAAGAGTCTTTCCATAAATACCTTTAAAGTACAGACCATACTTGAATGGCCTGTTCCCACTAACATCAAGGGACTCCAGTCCTTTTTAGGCTTCGCAAACTTCTACAGCAGGTTCATCTCAGGTTTCTCTGCCATTGTTTCCCCCCTAACCAAGCTCACCAGCCTGAAAATCCCTTACGTCTGGACCACGCTTCACCAGGAAGCTTTCGATTCTCTGATGATGGTGTTTACGCCACTCCCATCCTGCAGCACCCTAACACAGACTTACCCTTTGTGTGGAGGCTGATGCCTCGTCTTATGCCTTAGGAGCAGTCCTTTGTGTCCCTAACAGCAGGACCCATGGAAAACGAGTGTTTTTCTCTGAAATGATGCCCTAGAAGGAACTACTGTTTTATCCTTACAGTGATCCAGAGAAGGAGACTGCTATGAACATAGAGCGCTCTGTCTGAAGGTCTCCTGGACTTTTACTTAATCCATGGCATTCATTTGGCAGCTCTTGGAAATACAACCCTGAAACACTGGAACCCGTGTTATACAAGCTTCTCAGCAGGAATCCCAGACACTCAGAAGTTGAAGGTGATATACTTACCTAGACAAGCTACTGGAAAGTGATCTTGAATAACTGCTGTAACTACAGCATTAGAGACAACCTCGGGGCACCAATGCGAGATATCCTGTAACATCAACATTGAAGTTTAGAAAATGAAGAAGTGCTATGGACATGAATAGACTTTGAGAAACCCTAATACTCACTCCTGATGAAGGGATGTTTCCCGAAACGCGTTGAGTGTTGTGTATCATTACCTGTGAAAAACAACAGAGATTGTTACATACTTGCACAATTTTGTATCATATACAAGTTATTTGTTGATAAATGCTGATGTATGCTAATACGAGAAATCGTGCAACTGCAAAAAGAATTATATTTGTGAATAAACAAATATTTGTTTTCTAGAAAGCACAGTGAAGACAATTTCAGTAGCTAAGTAGGGAGATATTAGTAGGGTGTAGGTGAGGGTGAGCAAATGTCCCATCTGGGGTCGCAAGGTGATGTGATTGTATCACCTCTACCTCCAGAGCCATCCCCCGCCCCCAGGGGAGTGTTCAAGACCCCCCAAACCCGGCAAGGGCCGTGCTAGGCGTTAGGGGAGGGAAACACATTTACTCATCACTGTGCATCAGATAAAAGAGAGGCAACAATCTGTGCAGTAGACAGCTATTCTCTTTCATCTGCCCAGGAGGGGTTTACCAATGTCACATATATTTTATTGATAGTCCACTGCTCACATCATCCAGTTACCCTTCATATGTATATTAAAAGACATGCACCATATATAACACATCCATACAGAATACATTTAAATAGTTGCCCCAGACTTAATGTTCTTGTTCGAATACTTCTGACAAACCTCTCAGTGGTGAACACTCAATAAATTCTTCTTAGACTCTCATGAAGAAAGTACATCTTTTAATTATGAGAAACAAGTTATAAAGAAACATTGCTTCAAACATAAACTTAATATGGAGAAAGTTATAAATGAGAAGGCAGCTAACAATGTCACTGGCTCTATATCTATTGAAAATCAACCAATCCTCTAAGGGGCATTCTAGTCACTTCAAAAAGTTACTGCCTGCCTCATCAGATCTCACCAGGCACTTCATAGAATGATCTGCCCTCCATACCTCTCCTCTCTCCCAAAAGCGATATTAAAAAAATGGGTAAAACATTCATATTCACTACTCCTTAGAATATAAAAGGTAGGCAGATGAATGGCACTGGGAGCCCAGAGGCCTGTAATCTTCACAGTCCAAAAATGTAGTTCTTCTTAAAAAGTAGTAGAACTACTCAAACCGTTAATGGTATAGTCTTCCGAGACTCAGAAATCCCAATAATGCAATTTCAGGGTCTTCAAATCCCAGCCAGTAAAAGGGAAGTCAATTCCTCCCTCACCCCTGCATTGGCTTGCATTAAGAGAGCTTCCAGCCTGCTTCGGTCCTCCTGCCCTCTTCTGACAGTTTTCAGATCTGCTCACAGGCTCAGCCCATCTCCTCTCCCAATTCTCTGTACCCAGTCCTTAAATAGTACTTGGGTATCTTCTCTACCAATCAGAGTAAGCTGCAAAAGGCTGTTGAGGTCACCTGCCATGTTCTACCAATCAGAGCATTAAAAGCAATATGCTGCTGAGGTTACCTGTCATTGTCTACCAATGAGCCTTAAAAGCAATAAGCTGCTGAGGGCACCTACCATTGTCTACCAATGAGCATTACAAACAATAAGTTTCATTAATTCATTGTAGTCTCTTAAATAACAGCTGTCTCACTTTTGTTTACTATTTTCGGGACACCTGACATTCTTCCCAGAAAATCTGCAGTGCGTCAGTGCGTCATAGAGTTTACACTTCTGTTATCGCAGTTAGCGGGTTTGTTTATAATTAAGCAGCCATTGTGTTCTTCTGTCAAGGACACTTGCGGCTCTTTCCAGAAAGATCTAGAGAGCAGTGGATGGCTTAGTTAATAGAAAAAGACTATAGTGTTCCGGCTTCAATATCACTGGCGCTCATCCCAATTTCTCACACAGAACACTTGTATAATATAATTTGACCTTTGCTAAGGCAGATCTAGCATTAACTTAATATGAAAGCATTTGTATTAAGGCTGGACCTATGGCTCAAGAATATTCCACTTTAAGCATGGCTGACATGGATAGACACAAAATTACATGTCACAACTTTCATGTCTCACAGGAGTGAGAGGACATATACTTTTATTAACGTGAATTGGCTTACAAAAATATAAAGGATCATAAAACACCCAATTAAATCTCAGCGACATTTGCTAAAAACAATCATAATAAATTGATTATAAAACAGGTTAAATTTAATTCCTGTAATGCAAAATTCTTTCTTAACAATAAAACTATTGCCAAACATTGCAAGAACTCTATAATGAGAATTTATCTAGACATTCCATGACTGCTATTACAGAGTCCAGACCACCAATCTGCTGGAGACAAAGTGCTATAGTCACCAAAGAATCAACCAAAATGCAGGTGCCTTTGCTCACTGAGCGCCGGATAGTGAACCGCCAAGTGTTGAAGAGTCTCCAATGAAGATACTATTCTGCAAAATATACAAAAGTGAAAACTAATTAGCAGTTTCCGGCGGGTACCAACAATTTCCTTAGTGAAATACAAATTAAGTCTAAATCTTCAAAACTTTGATCTCCATATAGCATTAGGAAATTGCCTCAGGAACTTTGGAATCTGGTTTAAAGGTTTAATCTAATTCCTCAATTGATAAAAACACTGTATAGTTATTGCACTCCAGCGCTATATTAATCCAATCCATTGCCCATAGTACATTATTTGCAGGAATAGGCTTAATAATTAGCAAATCTACGTTGTCTATTGCATAATAATCAGCAACCAGCCTCCCAGTCAGATACTTACTTATCCCTTTTCTCTAACAGAACAGCATTTAAAATAGAAAATAGAGAATTATGCTTGGGAAGTAAACATTTCCTAAGCAAAGATATGCGCTTCCAATGCACCATCAGGAGTAGTGACAATAAGCCTAGTGTCATGATGCCTACCTCTAAGGAGCCAGGCCGGGCCCAGCAACCCCAGAGGCAGACATCATTTTCCCCAGGGAAGTCTCAGCGGGCCCAAGTCGGGGCCCTTTGGACTCAGTCCTGGCGCCTTAGGCGCCAGGCTCATAGCGGACCCCAGTCCTGGCGCCTTAGGCGCCAGGCTCATAGAAGAGGATATGTGTTTAAGTGCTTGGGTGCACACTTACCTGATGCAGACCTTGCTGCTTCATCCAGGCCCTCTTGAGGCCTGAATGGGACTACTTAACCTGTAGGACTACTTCACCACCCGGGTGTGGTCGGGGAAGGATACATACCTGATTGGTGGAAGGATACATACCAGGAACTTCTTCCAAGGCTATTTAAACCCCACCCGAACAGCCACACATGCTTCGCGTTGTTCTGCACCTAGCAGCTGGACGCTCACCGTGTCAGCTCCTGCATCCTGACTTCAGCCACGCCTGCCAGCACCCTGGAACACCTGCAAGGGGAGAAAGGAAGAGAATAGGAGAAGAAAAGCCCTTACCTGCTAAATCTGCATCCCGAAGTCATTTCTCCAACGGCCCTGAAAAGGAAGACATCATTTTAAAGGCATTTCGTTTCGATCGCTGCAGCGCTGCATTTTACTCACCTTTGCAAGGCGCTTCCATCTTCAGCACCGATCTTCCGGATTCAGCTACGCCCCGGCGCCTAGAGGAAAAAAGACAAGAACAAAGGTGAGAGGGAGAAAAGGAATAAGGAAAGCTCAGTTTCCTTTTAAGTCTTACCTGTTGGATTATTCCCACTGCATTTCGGGTCCTGCCGCTTCCTGGCATCTCCGGACCCCGGCCCCTATGGGGAAAAAAGACAAAGACATTGAATGAGCGAATGCAAAGACATTACCTGAGCGCTCATCCAGAACTGTTTCACTTCGGGTCGGCGCCATATCTCCGGCACTCCGAACCCTGGCCCCTAAGGGGAAAAAGACATAAGCATTAGCGCTTGCTGCAATTAGACAACGAACATTATTATTAAGCTTGAACTTTTGAACAGAACTTTTTCAGGGCCTTACCTGAACAGTCAAGCTTACCTGAACTCCCATCAATCCTCAATCCAGTGAAGTAACTGGGTTTCAACGCGCCCCTGCATCAGAAGCAGGATGGAGAGCTCATCCTTCCAAACCCTAAAATGAGGCTTCACAGGGAATCGTGGAGGAGGTATCGTGGAGGGTTGGAAGGGAGTGGGAGGCTTGAGCATTGTTCCACAGTTGGTAATACTCCCTTTTCACGCACAGGAGGGTATCCAACGAGCCAGGGAAGCCAGAATAGAGGGGCCCTTCCTGTCCATCTTCAGAGTTCTGCGCCTTCGACGCCGCGCCTCCGTGGGAACCAGGTGAGCGTTACAGAACGCGAAGCCTTACCACAATTTCCCACCTGGGCGCTATGGAGACTTCCGAGACAGATCAGCTGGCCCATCTTTTAGGGGAATTACGGGCAGAAGTGCACTCAGCCCGCCAGGAGACTAATGCTCTCAGAAGGGAACTAATCCTATCCAAGGAAAGAACTGATGATCTGGCCAAAAGGTTATTGCAGGGCCAGGCAGAGCACACTCCTTTACCTGTTTCCGGAGATATTTCTACAACAATGGGTTCGAATAACCCAGTACAAATCAATCTACCTGGACACATGCCTTTGGCCCCGCCGGAACGTTTTGCGGGGGATCCCAAGAAATATGCCGTTTTTATGAACCAATGCCGTTTACACTTTTTATGCAGGCCCGGGGCCTTCCCCAACGACCAGACCAAAGTAGCCTTTGTACTATCTTACCTCAGTGGCTGTGCTGCCGATTGGTCTATTCCATTGGTAAATCAGGATGATCCCATTCTCCGGGATTTCCAGGGCTTCCAGGCCAGCATGGAAAGATTGTTCGCTCGACACTCGCAGGGACAGGCCCTTGACAACGAACTGCTATCCTTACGACAAGGTAATCAGGATCTTTTGTCCTATATCGCCACCTTTAATATACTAGTTGTGGAAACCGGATGGCCTGAAAATAAAAGGATCACATTGTTTCATCGAGGCCTGCGCGGAGAGCTTATAGATGTTATAGCTCAGATAGTAGATCCACCCCAGGCCTGCGCAGACTACATAGACTTAGTGGTTCAACTTGATCACAGACTTCAAAATAGAAAAGCAGATCGGCTCAAGTATGAAACCAGAGTACCTATCAAGACCCACGTTAACTCCAAGAGTACTGACGTTTCCGAACCTATGCAAATTGGCAGTGTTAAAGGACCATTAACGCAGAAGGAACGAGAGAGAAGGCGACAAATGCAACTTTGTCTGTATTGCGGAACTTCCGGTCACTTTCTTCAAAGTTGTCCAGCTAAACCACCCAAGAAGGTGGTTGGAGCCACTGATAACGAGTTATTGACACCTGGTTCGGGAAACGACCTAGCCCGACAAGCGTAGGGGTCCGCTTGCCGAGCTTGAAAACAAACTCTTTGACCTCGCATTTTGTCATGCCAATGGTGCTTGTGAACCCAAAACAGCCTCAGCAGTTGCATGCTATAAAAGCATACATAGACAGTGGAGCTATTGGAAATTACATAGACCGTGAATTGGCTTCCAGGATTAAGCTTCCTCTCCGTACGAAAGTAACCCAAGATGTAATTACTACAGTTGATGGAACCGAAATAGCCTCAGGGCCTGTAACGCAATCCACAGTTGAAATCACTCTGGTGGGTCAGGACGGACATCAGGAAGCAATCGTGTTTGATGTGATCAAGGCCCCACAATTTCAAGTACTTCTTGGAATCCCTTGGTTAGAAACACATAATCCGAGAATAGACTGGCGAGCAAAGAAGATAACTTTTCCTGATTGTGAACCACCCTGTTACCCAAGGAATCCAGCTATGGTCTAGCCTCTGTAACTTCCACCCCTGTACAGCTATCATCTGAATACCAAGAATTCCAAGACGTTTTTCAGAAAGAGCAGGCTAACACCTTACCTCCCCATCGATCTTACGATTACCAAATCGACTTGGTACCCAATGCACAACTACCTTGTAGTAGGATTTATGCTCTTACTGAACCTGAGAACCTGCATTTGCGCCAGTATTTGGATCAATACCTGGCCAATGGTTTCATTCGCCCATCAAAGTCACCAGTCTCTTCCGCTTTGTTCTTCGTACCTAAAAAGGAAGGAGACCTTAGGGCCTGTATTGACTACCGCGCCCTAAATCAGATAACGATTAAGAATCGTTACCCTTTGCCCCTGATACCTGAGCTTATCGACCAAGTAAAAGATGCTCGTGTGTACACCAAGCTAGATCTCCGAGGAGCTTACCACCTGGTACGTATAAAAGAGGGCGACGAGTGGAAGACTGCATTCCGCACCAAATTTGGGCTCTTCGAATATCAAGTAATGCCTTTCGGTTTGTGCAACGCACCTGCCGCCTTTCAGTACTTCATGAATGATGTTCTTCGGGAACTTATCGATGTTTGTGTCATCGTTTATATTGACGACATCCTGGTGTATTCCTCCTCAGAATCTGATCACAGAAAAACATGTTAGGGCAGTTCTTGAGAAACTGCGCCAGCACAGACTATTTGCAAAACTCGAAAAATGTGTTTTTCATACCACAGAAGTTGAGTTTCTCGGATTCATCCTGACACCTCTAGGAGTCCGAATGGACTCGCGAAAGGTGGACGCCATCCTCAAATGGCCATCTCCAAGCTCGGTGAAGGGAGTTCAGAGCATGCTCGGCTTTGCCAATTTCTATCGAAGATTCATCCTGGAATTTTCCCGAACAGTCCAACCCATCACCGCTCTTCTAAAGAAAAACAAACGCTTCGAATGGACTCTTGAGGCCGAACAAGCCTTCCAGGACCTGAAAACCAAATTCACCTCTGCACCTGTATTGAAGCACCCGCGCCCAGATCTCCCTTACATCGTGGAAACCGATGCATCCAGTTCGGCCATGGGAGCTGTCCTGTCGCAAAGAGACCCAGAAACTAACCAACTACACCCAGTGGCCTTTTGGTCCAGAAAATTCTCTCCACCTGAATTCAATTACGCAATTACCGACAAAGAACTACTGGCTATTAAATCAGCTTTCAAGGCTTGGCGTCACTATCTTCTCGGTGCAAGACACACCATCACCGTAATTACGGACCACAGAAATTTGCAGTATTTAAAGACGGCCAAAGCTCAATCTTCGCGACAACTCCGATGGGCTTTATTCTTTGCGGAATTTGATTTTGTAATTACCTATCGCCCTGGCTGCAAGAATGGTAAGGCAGATGCCTTATCCCGGATAGGCATGGAAGAACCCAATTCGAGTTTAGAACCTGTGCCAATCATACCGGAACAAAGAATTCTGGGCGTGACTTCATTGCAAACCATTGAGGACATCCAAGCTCAAGTAAAACAGCTTTTTGACTCTTCTGCCTTACTGGAATGGAGTCAAAAGGGTCCTCACTACACCGTTAAGGATGATTTACCCTACTTCCAAGAGTGGTTATTTCTGCCAAGTAAAGAATTGCAGGAACTTGTCATTACCCGTCATCATGAATCATTAATGGAAGGACACCCCGGTATCGCGAAAACAGAAGAAAAGATCAAACGCCACTTCTGGTGGCCTTCTTGGAGAAAAGACATAAAGTCATTTGTGTTGTCTTGCGGAATCTGTGCCCAAAATAAGAGTCAAAAGAAAAGGCCAGCCGGCCTACTTCAACCTTTGGACATTCCACCAGCACCTTGGCACACCTTGTCAATGGACTTTATAACTGATCTGCCTCCTTGTGGTGGTTACAACACGATTCTCGTAATAGTGGATCTATTCTCCAAAATGGCCCATTTTATCCCTTTAAAAGGATTGCCGTCAGCTTCCACCTTGGCCAAGGAATTTATGGAAAATATAGTGCGGTTACATGGTTTCCCTTCCATATTAGTCTCAGACCGTGGAAGTCAATTTATCTCCCACTTTTGGAAGAAATGTTGCCAACTAGCACAAATAGACGTGCGGTTATCCACCAGCCACCACCCCCAGACCGACGGACAAACCGAGAGAACCAATCAGACTCTCGAGCAATATCTGCGGTGCATGTTACACCAATCCGAGTTGAACTGGAAGGACATCCTTTGGATTGCAGAATATGCATACAACAATTCAGTGCATTCTGGAACCGGACAGACTCCTTTTTATGCCCTGTATGGTCACCATCCTCGGACCTCTGACCTAAATCCACCTCTGACCCTGGAGATGCCTGCAGTAAATCACCTACATTCCACAATAACCCAAGCCTTCAAAGAAGCTACAACCCACTTACAGCAAGCCAAGAAAAAGTATAAAGAAAACGCTGATTTGCACCGAAGTAAAACTCCTCCTTACCAAGTAGGAGATCAGGTATGGCTAGCAACTAAACATCTACCCCTCAAGGGTCAGCGAACCTTTAATCCCAGATTCATTGGGCCTTACCCCATCAAAGCTATTATCAACCCAGTGGCCTTTAAACTCGATTTACCATCCAACATGCGGATTCATCCCGTTTTTCACGTATCTCTTCTAAAACCAGTACAACCTGGAACCAGACTGTCTGAGCCCCCAGGCCCTGTCCAAATTGATGGAGAATTAGAATTCAAAGTGAAAGACATTTTAGATTCCAAGATAGTTAAGTCGAAACTCTTCTATCTTGTTGATTGGAAAGGATATGGACCTCAGGAAAGATCTTGGGAACCCAGTAACTATGTTCACGCACCACGATTAATTCAAAGATTCCATCGAAGATTCCCGCACAAACCAAAACCCCCGGAGGAAAAGACCTTGGGAGGGGCCTTGAGGGGGGGTACTGTCATGATGCCTACCTCTAAGGAGCCAGGCCAGGCCCAGCAACCCCAGAGGCAGACATCATTTTCCCCAGGGAAGTCTCAGCGGGCCCAAGTCGGGGCCCTTTGGACTCAGTCCTGGCGCCTTAGGCGCCAGACTTATAGCGGACCCCAGTCCTGGCGCCTTAGGCGCCAGGCTCATAGAAGAGGATATGTGTTTGAGTGCTTGGGTGCACACTTACCTGATGCAGACCTTGCTGCTTCATCCAGGCCCTCTTGAGGCCTGAATGGGACTACTTAACCTGTAGGACTACTTCACCACCCGGGTGTGGTCGGGGAAGGATACATACCTGATTGGTGGAAGGATACATACCAGGAACTTCTTCCAAGGCTATTTAAACCCCACCCGAACAGCCACACATGCTTTGCGTTGTTCTGCACCTAGCAGCTGGACGCTCACCGTGTCAGCTCCTGCATCCTGACTTCAGCCACGCCTGCCAGCACCCTGGAACACCTGCAAGGGGAGAAAGGAAGAGAATAGGAGAAGAAAAGCCCTTACCTGCTAAATCTGCATCCCGGAGTCATTTCTCCAACGGCCCTGAAAAGGAAGACATCATTTTAAAGGCATTTCGTTTCGATCGCTGCAGCGCTGCATTTTACTCACCTTTGCAAGGCGCTTCCATCTTCAGCACCGATCTTCCGGATTCAGCTACGCCCCGGCGCCTAGAGGAAAAAAGACAAGAACAAAGGTGAGAGGGAGAAAAGGAATAAGGAAAGCTCAGTTTCCTTTTAAGTCTTACCTGTTGGATTATTCCCACTGCATTTCGGGTCCTGCCGCTTCCTGGCATCTCCGGACCCCGGCCCCTATGGGGAAAAAAGACAAAGACATTGAATGCGCGAATGCAAAGACATTACCTGAGCGCTCATCCAGAACTGTTTCACTTCGGGTCGGCGCCATATCTCTGGCACTCCGAACCCCGGCCCCTAAGTGGAAAAAGACATAAGCATTAGCGCTTGCTGCAATTAGACAACGAACATTATTATTAAGCTTGAACTTTTGAACAGAACTTTTACAGCGCCTTACCTGAACAGTCAAGCTTACCTGAACTCCCATCAATCCTCAATCCAGTGAAGTAACTGGGTTTCAACGCGCCCCTGCATCAGAAGCAGGTTGGAGAGCTCATTCTTCCAAACCCTAAGGTAAGGCTTCACAGGGAATCGTGGAGGAGGTATCGTGGAGGGTTGGAAGGGAGTGGGAGGCTTGAGCATTGTTCCACAGTTGGTAATACTCCCTTTTCACGCACAGGAGGGTATCCAACGAGCCAGGGAAGCCAGAATAGAGGGGCCCTTCCTGTCCATCTTCAGAGTTCTGCGCCTTCGACGCCGCGTCTCCGTGGGAACCAGGTGAGCGTTACACCTAGATCAAAATGAATGATCCTGCATTGGAATGGCCTGAGGGAGGTATAATACTTTTCGCCAAATCATTCCCTCTAGAAGTTTCCACGGGTCATCTATTAAAGTAAAGGTGGTCTCAGCAACATATGTCAGTGCTGGCATCTTATAAACTCATACCAGCGGAAGCAATGAGAAGCACCCAAATTTGATATTAATTGCCATCCCCTGGGAAGCCAAGGTGACAACCTTATGCCTAAGCAACTGTAATTCTCGATGTGTCCTTGGGATCCCCTGCTGGACAGAATCCCAAGTATGTAAAAGAATCTACGATAGTCCAATAGTATGTCGTTTTCCTTTTCTTTTTAGCTGAAGCCCAGACCAGTACTTTTGACTTGGCCACATTTACAGTCAAGTAATTTGACTGAGTGTATTGATATAACATCTGCAGCTCGCGATGTAACCCTACCACAGTCTGATCCACTAGGACTAAGTCATCTGCATATAAGAGTCAGGTTATGACTCATTCACAAATGCATGACGGAAAGGAAAGGAGCCTGGCATAATATTCATTCAAATGGGACAGAAACAAGTAGAACCTTGTTTTAGACCCCTAAACTTCTGGATTTCTCTAGAGAGAGGGCCCAATTCGGAACGACTCACACAAAGAGATGTATCTGAGTGGAGGTCTTTTAATTTCGTATTTCCAAATTAAAAACATGCTTATGTTTGAATTGGGTTTTCAGGCCAGGAGCCTGGTATTCGTAAAACTCGGCGAGGAAGGGAACCTAATTGAATTGGGGAAGCCACATCAACATACATGCCAACCCTCCCGATTTCGGCGGGATGTTATTTTTCACGTTCTCCTGCCGAAAATACATCTTTGCCCAATGCATTCCTATGGCACAAATGTTGTCTCACGATTTTTCGGAGGAAATCTCCCTCCCAGGTGGGTCGGAATGTTGGCATGTATGAATCAAGAGAATTTGCCTCATTAACTGCCCATCCGTTAATCTGATTTACAACATTGGCCCTCCTTAAAAGCATGTTTCGCCCTACGAATTTAATTCCAAATAGAACTACCACCATAAAAAGACACTCTGAGTGGTCACTTAGCTTTCATGGCAACACTCAAAACTGTGTTGAGTAAGGAAAAGTATTGCCCAAAACAAACATATAGTCCAGCAAAGCTCACTGAGAACCCCTTTCCCAGGTATCAGAAGGTGGAATGTCCCTTTCACACAACTGTTCAGCACATGAAGCCTCCAACTATCAATCAAAGACAACCAGGCGGCGCCCCGATTAAATGCAGGTGTGCCGTGAGCACTGCTTTTTAACAGTTTACGGTTGCCATCAAAACACGAGACGTTCAGATCGCCACAAAAAGACCTGTTGGAGAACGCTGGCCTGCTCTCCCGAATGATCCTCCCTTTTGCCAACCCATATCTATCTGTGTGACCACACTCAATGTAACATGTTTTCGTCTTGGACAATTCATCATATTTTGTAATGCATTCAGATGGTTTCTTTGACATTGGTTGGTTATGACATACATTTGTGATCTATTATTTGTTTTTTTATTTCTTGTTATTATTTATGTGATTGGACTATTTGTATATCCCTGGTTTGATAAAGGCCTTAGTTGGGCCGAAACACGTGTCACTTAAGGGCAATCTTGTGATCAAAATAACTCAAGGGCAATTGTGTGACTAAAATAAAAATGCCCATTTACAAAGAAGTCTTCTCATTTTTGATGTTATTGAACGAAAACCAGAAATCTCTTAACATAGTGGAATGCCTGGTGCACTGCTAGGGTGCTTTTTTTGAAAACAAAAGATAAATAGTTTCAACTATATACATATACAATAATACAACATTTATGCAGAGCTAAAGTCAACAAAAATATGATTCCCATGTATCACTCTATTGCAGAGTTCATTAGTCTTCAATGTTCCCAAATTACAAACAAAAAGTCCTAAAAATTTAGTTATTGGTTCATTCAACTTCTCCCAATCAATACACATAAATGGCACAGTATAAATGGCTGTGGAAGGCTTTGCCTTTCTCCTGATTTTCTTCTGGTAGGCCATAAGTTAAAATGAAGTAACATATTGGGCCTCATCAGGAGTCTGGCGGGAGCAACTATAAACACCAACATGACTTCAGGTACCACAATGCAACATGTGCTAACCAAAGCAATACTGACAAATGGCCACATCACCTCACACAACAACAACCCTGACACTACCACAGCCATGCACCCATGTGCGGCCAGCCCACAATGCCCACCCATTGGCACCAGATCCTCAGGGACGGCCCATGGGGAACCCAACATGCCACATGTACGGTGGAAATACAATGCCACATGACAGCCACCATGTCAGCTGCACATGTCACCGACAGACACCTCACATAACATATGCTGCAATGGAATGGGGTTAATGTGAAGCAGAAACAATGCATGACATGAGTGGCACAGCATGCACGGACATTGACCAGACACATGAGGTGAAACGAAGGCCATCTGCATGCACAAGATGTCCATTGCCCTAATATTGTGTAAGGCCACTTCCACACCTTACACTATGACTAATGCCTTTGCCTCCCCCATACAGGCGACTCCAGATACCCACAGATGCCCTGGCTAATGACCCCTGTTCATGATTCACAAACATTGCAGGATAATGCCTACAACCACGCTCACAGCAGGACCTGTGTGTCCATCAAGAGTACCTTTGGCCTCCTGAAGGCATGTTTCTGCTGCCTTGACCGTACCGGTGGAGCCTTGATGTCTTCTCCAGAGAAAGTGGGTAAAATTGGGCTTGTGTCTGCCATGCTGGACAATATCTGCCTGAAGAGAAATGTTCTGCTACCACCTGATCTGGACACATCACCCCCAGAGAATGATGGTCTGACAGATGCAAATGCATGCATTGCCAGAGATGACGTGAGGGATGGGAGATTGGCTTGCCAGGGACTGATATTTCTTATGACACTTTCCCATGGCACAACTGTGTGTCACACACCTCCATCAATAAACACGACAATGACACAATGACGCAATCAGGAATGTCCTCGCATTGATGAAGTGTAACAGATTGAATAATATGAAGTGTCCCAATTATCCCCCCTCCCTCCTTTCACCACCAATTCCCCAGCACACAATTCCTCCTCACTCCTCCCACCACCAACTCCCCAGCACACTATCCCCTTTCCCTCTTCTCACCACCAACTCCCCAGCATTGCCACTCAGGGTAATAAGTGTCTTCATGTTGTTTACAACCATAGCCTCTTCCCCCCCTGCCAGTCCCCGGTGATCTTGGGCACAGATGTCGCTGGAGCTGACGCCTCAGTGTGCTCGGCTAAGACTCCTCTGCGGGAGTCATAAAACTGGAAGGGATGGAGCCTGTCCCCAGGATATGTTGGCATGTCAACTCGTTGCTCTGGCAGATGGCCTCTGCCAGTAGAGAGACACCTTCAGTCATCTCCCTGACGCTCTGGGCGTATAGTTTCAGGGTGGCCGTACTGGCAGTTTTCTTGCCCCGGTTCTTTGCAGTGGCCTGCACAATTCTGTGGTTGGCCCCTTGTATGTTGTTACGTATGGCCTGCAGGTGTTCCGCGTGCATGTGCTCTATTGCCTCCATCTCTCGATGTCTATGCTCCACCTCCTCCAGCCTATGCAGCACTTTGTTGCTTGTTGGTGTGTGCTGTATGGGAAGGGGTCTGTGTAATGACTCTGGCCTGTTTTCAGGGAAGCCATATGAAGGTGTGTCAATGTCTGACCCAAGTGTTTGAGCAGGACAGCAGTTGCCAGGACTTTCTGGGGACTGAGCACGCTGGCGGCAGCAAGGGCTTTCTGTGGACTGTGCTCGCTTGCAGCCGTGAGGGCTTTCTGGTGTTGGTAAAAGCTGGTGGCAGTGAGTGGAGCCAGGGGTTTGTGGCCGTTCTCTATGCAGTGACACTGAGCTGGTGTCCCCCTGTTTTTCCACAGTCACCCTGCCTAGAGGTGTAGCCTCCATGTCAGGCCCTCCAGCTGCAGGAGTGGGTGCGGTGGGCCTGGTTGGCTGTGGAGTCGATGTGGCCTGGCCCTGCTCGGTTGCAGTGCCTCACGGTGGGATATCCACCTTGGCGTAGCCTGTCTGCACCTTTGCGGGGTGGTGGAGGTAGTGGTAGACCTTGAGGGCCTGGATGCGCCACTCCCAGATGGGTCTGCCCCCTTGTCCTCCTCAGATGCCTCTGGCGATGCGTAAGTGCCTGTAGGGGACATATGAAATGTCATCAGGTATGGGTCCCCCAGGTGTTTTGGCATGCAGGACACATCTACTATGGTACAAAGTGGGACCCCACACATTTGTGCAGATGGGCATGGTTGGACAGGGTTGATTGCATGTGGGCCCAGCATTATGGAGATGTTTGCAGCAATGAGTGTGTGACGCATGGCCAGTTGGTCTTTGGCCTGTGTGTGTGGGGGGGCAGAGTATCCATTCTGAGACAGCTGTTGTTAGGTGCATGCTTGTGGTCCTTCATGCCCCCACCTCCCTTGCCTGGGTAGCACTCAGCTCGTGGGGGTGGTTGCTTACTCCATGGCAATGGCATGACTCTATCGGGCAATGCTGTGCAGCCAGCAGGATTGCACTGTGGTGTACAGTGATTGGCTAGCTGAGACCATGTCAGTGAATGGAGACATGTACTTTCCTATGTCATGTCTGCCATGCCAACATGGGGCAGGCCAACTGGTCCCGCGTCATGCTGGTGTGACTGCTGCAGGGTGTTGTGGCTGCTCATGCACCACAATCCTGCTGGCACAGGGTGCACCAGAAGAGGTGTGGTGTGCATGGCACTTGGATAGGTCACTTGCCCACTGTTACTGCTGCTGTATCGCACAGGGATGCCCTTGGTGCCCTGTCACATGGCTGCTGTGGAGGATGGCTGATGTGCCATCCATCACTACAGCCTGATTGGCCTGCTCAGCTTCTGGGTCTGCTGACATGTGTCCCTGTCCACTGGGGCATCTTATACTAGACTGTCATTTGTGCATGCACTTGTGCTGGGAGTGGAGGTTGACTCAGCTCCTGCTTCCTGGATGCTGGCACCCGCCTCCACACCTCCGACTCCCTCTATTCCCTCCCTATCTGGCACAGTGCTGCAATTTTCCTCCCATGCGGTGAGGACCAGTGGCTCCAACGTGCCTCCTCCAGTCAACAGGGACACCTGGTGGTGTTGGGGCAGCAGTCAATGCACTCTATCCCTGAGGTCGTTCCATTGTTTACAACAGTCCTTCCCGTCACTGTCTATGCTAGCAACAGCTGTCACTTTCTGGCTGATAGAATGCCAGATGTCTGTCTTGCGCTGTGCTGAGGTTTTACATTGCCTAATGCCATATTGCTCATCACTGTGAGCAACAACATCATTGGTGAGTACCACCAGCTCCCCCTTACTAAAATTAGGTTTCCAAGGCGATTTTTGGCCACCTTGCCTCTGATCCTCTCCTGTGACATTCTGGCTTGTTTCCAGGTCCGGAAGGCTCTACGAAGTGGAGATATTTGATGGACTGTGTTTTTCAAAATGGCCTCTCCAGTACTTCCCGTTCTGGTGATGATGCAAATTCCACCGGCGCTAATAGTACCAGGGATTCCGGCGGAAGCGCTTTTAGCGCCAATATTTCGGTGGGAACCCTTATTTCAATGCAGTTTCCACAAGGTGCTAGTAGTGTTACCGCCGGAGTCGCACGTGCTTTCACGCCAGTTTGTGATGCAGCACTATTACCACCACACGACCCAGTGGTATAGCTATTTCCACTCAGCAGAAATTGCGCTGGATTACCGCCAGACTTGTTATGCGGTCCATCGTCTTAAAGTGGCTCTACTGGGAAATGTCTCCAAATATAACTGGATTCATATTTTGGAACATGCATATTGCATTCCAACATTTTATCTTGCCTGACAAATATTGCAAATTTTGTAAGCAGTCCGAACAAAAACATTTTACTTTTAGAACAATATCTGGTGAATCTAATACCTTCTGATGTTTCAAATCACATTAGAAAATAAAGGACTAATAATGTTTTATAAATGAATTAAGAAATTGTGAAGTTCTACTCCAATATAATACGTTAAAATCAAACAACCGGGTTTTATCAACTCCCTTCAATATTTGTAAAATGTAAGACTTCGCAACATTGCGGTTCCATATAGGGACATTAGCCCCAGTTCCACTCAACCTGCCTCAATTGCTAAATGTCTGTGAAAATTTAATATGTGTTTGAAACCAATCCTTCCCAGCAGTCCAGTTGAGGGTATGGTTTAATATAATAGGTTGCAATGCAATACCTTATAATGGAACTGGCACAATATGTTGAAGATACAGCATTGGTAAAGATGAAATAGAAAAATAATTATGCATATGAAAGCCGTGATTAGATTTTAACATCTCTCCTCTCTTGCAGGGGTTAGCACACACACTCAAAGTTTCTAATCTCTAGCATTGTTGAGAGAACAGACTGAATTTTTATGACACTTCTATCTTACAGGGGTGAGGTCACACACTCTATTTTTCTATACTGTCTGCAGCAGTGAGGGCACACACTTATGTGACAGGATCTAGTGAGGCCGGGGTACCCAGAAAATATTTTGATTTGTAGAAATAAAATTGTCCAGGTAAATCTGTTTCTGAAAAAGAGGTTTACTAATCATACCCTACTATCATAATGCTTCATGCCAAAATCATAATGTGCTTAATTGCCTTGTTTTGACCATCTCCTAACTTCTCTAGCAACAGCTCTGCAGCGGCAGTAGGGCAGGGTTCAAGGTCCCACGTACATTCCTAACAGTTGCTGGCAAAGATGACTTTTTAATTGTCTGCACCTCTTTTTAAAACTATAATTGTGTGCCCTAGTCAGACTGGTTGCACAATAAACTATAAACATAAGCCATTTCTGGTTATGACACGGGGGCTCCTGGAATCTCACAATTATGAAGTCACCAGCTTTTGAGTGTCAAACAAAGCTCAGTTTAGCATGATGACTCAGACCTGACAGAGCTGGTGTGGACTAGCTGTCAGGACTGTGTGTATCTGCAATAGGCAAGTGGGGCCATGCCCAAGGGGTTTCTCCCAATTATTGCCCAGGAGGTCCCTTGAGAACTGGTGCTTCAAAGAGAGTCCTGGCATAACAAAGACACTCTCACTACAGGTTGCTGATTACTGGGGTCCTGTGTAAGTAGGCAGACAAGGGTATGGAGTGGAGTTAGTGTAGCCCAGAGGAGAAGCTTCGGCAAAGAGACGGATTCCACCATTTTGGATTCTGCTTGGGCTCTCTACACATCCTGCCCCCTCCCCACGTCTAGCAGATAACATATTTTGGGTATGACATAAGAAAGCAAGGTATACTTGTTTTTTATTTTATTGTGATTCAACCAAAAAAGTTTTCTTCCACAAAACATTTCATACAAAAGAAACAAAAATTGAAAAGAACTATAAAGAAAAGAAAAAGAAAAAGACGAAACAAAATAAATCATCATAAATATATCACAATCTACACATCAAGAAATAAATATGTTAGTACTAAAACTTTCCATCTCCAGACTAAAAGAAGAAGAGCAAAAAGGAAACGCAGATCTTTAACAGTATTTCAATGGAATAAACCAAGTCTGTTGCAGTACTCTTATCACATTAATTGTAAAGGAGGTTTCGTATCCAGCTATCATTCTCTCCCAAAACATTTCCATAGTTAGCCACACTACCAAAATTGTTAGGGGACCCAGATACTTCTCTCTAGCGGCCCTCGTCCCCTCACAATACCTTAACAAGTGGTCAATTGATTTTGGTTTTTAGATCTTTACAGTCTGAGCAGACCCCATCTGGTCAGCACTGATCCAATGTGGATCTGATTTAACTGCAATTGAGAAAGTTCTGTCTCACTTTCTTATCATGGAACTTTAACAAGTATCTTAGGAGATGCCCCAGTTTTTAATCATACTTCAAAAGTGATGCCGCTGTTGTGGAGGACCTCATTTGGTCAAATGTTTGGATCCAATCTGTTGTCACTAGAGCGTTCTTTGACTTAATTGGATTTGTTAATAGTGTACCTTCATCATTACCACAAATTTCAAGGATCTCCAATGTTAACCTTCTCAGATCTTGTAACACCAATGAGTGGCCCATATGTAGGTGCTCCCGGAGATCTTCATATAATGAATCCTTCAGAGGACTAACAATCAGTCTGTATAGAGATAATAGTTTCCACTCTAGCTGAGACTTCAGCGACCTAAGGCCCAACTCAGATCTCAAGCTTACCATTTGAGTACCCTGAGGCAGACCTAAGGCCTTCTTCCATATATACCCCTCAATAATCTGACAATCAAATGACTAAGCAATAGGCCTAGCTTCTATCCCATACAGGAGAATAGGTACAATCTTTGCCGAGTAAAATCACACAGCTGGAAGCAGTGAGAATTCACAGAACTGACTAATAACTCTTTGCAATTGTGAGGTTAGTTGGTTTGTTTTAGCAGAAAATTCGGCCCAGATCTGATTTATCTTGGGGGAGGCATAAAGAGTGTAACCTAAATAGATAATTTCTTCTACTATCCGAATTCAGTCACCACCTACTATATAATGGAACTTACTAGTACCTATTTTCTTTCCCCCAAATATCGCTATTTTAGATTTTTCTGGGTTCACATTGAGGTCATTTTCCTTCATATAGGACCCAAGGGCAGTCTAAAGCCACTGAAGGCCTGTTGCAGTTGTATCCATGAGGACAATGTCATCTGCATAAATGAGCCATTTAACGGCTCTGGAGCTGATTTTGGTGCTCCCCAACCCTTCAGTATCTACTCCTTCCCCAAAGTCGGCTAGATAGAAATTAAAGAGAAAGGCAGCAATTATGCATCCCTGTCTCACCCCTCTCCCAACCGGGATCTTTTCAGAGAGGTGGCCTTCTTTATTAAGTCTCACTCTTACTGTGTTGTTTTCATGGAGGGAGACTAGAATATTTATCAGGGGGATCGGGGCCCCCCTTAAAGCCAGCTTATGCCATAGACATTGGGCCTCATTACGACCCTGGCGGTAAGTTACCGCCAGGGCCGTGACTTTACCGCCATGGTGCTAACTACGTTAACGCCATGGCGGTAAGGGGATTTACCGCCCCATTCCGACCTTGGCGGGGCGGTAAATCCCCAATCCCCATTTACCCTTCCCCATTCCCATTTTTGCCCCATAGGGCATAATGGGAGTGGGGAAGGCGTTAATTACGCCACCGTAAATTGCGGTGGCGTAATTAACACCAAGTTCCCTTACCGCCATGGTTTTTTACACCCGCTAAAAGCAGGTGTAAAAACCGCCATGGCGGAAAGGGAACTCGTAATTGGCGGTAAGGGGTCGGCGCAGCTAACGCTGGCGCTAACCCCTTACCGCCAGGGTCGTAATGAGGCCCATTCTCTACTAACCAGGTCCAATGCACTTGACAAATCAACAAAAGCATAATATAACCTCGATGGTATCTTTCTTTCTTTGTTGTTTGTCAGAGTAGCTAATATTATACCGTTAAGGGAGGTAGCATGACCCTTTCGGAACCCAGTTTGTTGTTTTGGAAGGATTTTATTAGCTATGGCCCAGTTCTCTAATTCCCTTAATATAAGAATGGCAAAGTATTGCTTTCAACATTTAATAGGGTTATAGACCTGTAATTAGTTGCATTTTTCCGATAACTAGTGATTCCGTGTCACTCACTCACTAGAGGTTCTGTCTCAATCAAGGGCCAAGCCCACCAAGACTTCCATAGTCAAATTCCCCCAAGACTGCAGTGCTCAACCCAACTTAAAAAACCCACGTTCCTGTTGGTTCTGCCTCAGTCCATTTGACACAATTCCTAAAATCTTCTTTTTTCAGCCTTTAGCACCAACATTTTACCCAGGGGAGGCGCTGCATTTGTTAAGGACCAATACCCAACTTCGGTCCACAGACCTCTAAGCCTTGGCCCAACCTAAAGGTTCAACATCTGTGGAAGTTTCGCTTCAGACTATTTGGCTCATCCTAGCAGTGGTGCCCAATTCCTGGCTTATTTTTTCAGCCGGGTTAACTCTGGCATTGGAATCAGCGGAGATTTTGCCTCATTCAAGGGCCAGTCTCGCCCAAGACCTCTGTGGTCTAATTCACCCAAAAACACTACATTATAGGCTAATTCAACATACCCTGTTGTTCTACCTCAGTCTATTTGGCTTTACCTAGCAGTGGTGCCCAATTCCTAGCTCTTGTTTATTCAGTCCTGCTAACAGTGACATTGTACACCCCGACTGTTATGCTGAAGTCTTTTTGGATCTACCTAGGAGTGGAACTACGACCTAGTGCTACACTTCCAAACTGGTGGTTCTGCTTCAGTTTATTTGGCTCTATCTACCAGCAGAGCCACTCCCGCTTTTTTTCTGGAATCTCACATTCTTTTCTGGACTCTTGCAGTGCATCATGTCTTCTCTTTTTTTACCTTCTTGCCCAGTCACCTACCTTTGAAGATAGGGTGATGCTGGAGCATGTGCATCAACACGGCATCCTCTCTTGCTGTGTGGTCCAGCTCCCCCTGACTTAAAGATATGCCACAATACAGGCAGCATGTGCCTGGATGCCTCCTCATTCTGTCTCTCACCCTGGTCCAATTAGCAACACACACTGACCTACACCAACAGGAGGCCACACTGCTATTGGTGGTACAACTGCTGCCCTGCACATTTATAGTACCTCTTGGTCAAGCTGTGCTGGGCCAGACACTGGGGATCAGGAAGGCCTTTGGCCTGGCGCAGAGTCAAGGGGCATCTGAGCTGCTTCTTGCATGGCATACAATGAAGTGGAGTGTCATGCAACACCGTCAGGTTGCTGTCCTCACCGCTCAAGCAGTGGGCTGCAATAACAGAGTTTGCCTTACATGATGTGTGCTCTTCATCTACATACTTGCACCACCTGAAGCAGTGCTTGCTGATCAAGGGGGTGCCTTTCGTGGGTCACTCTAATGCACTGGCTTTTTGCAGAGGTTGCACAAGTCTCACTCTCTAGCAAGCCGAAGTACCACCAGACCTAGGATCAGACTGGCACTGACTGACAGGAATGTCATGGGTGGGATGACTTCTGACCTGCTCGCACCCACTTAAATAAAGTCTGAGCCCAAACTTTCCACTCCTCTTGAGCAAAGTTGCAGTGGCCCAAATCCCCACCTCCAGAGTATGTAAATGTGCAGTGACTTCAGACCCTCATCCGGAGTCATCTGCTGTGGGACTCTCTCTTTCCTCCCACTGGTGATTTTCATTCTTCTTCAGAGACTTGTCTGTAAGCTCCAGGAACTCCTGCATTTACCCTGTGGCTAAGAACCCACCCACCCCTGATTGGTGTTGGTCTGTCCATCAACCACGACCATGTCCACCACATCCAGTTTCACCTCACACTCAGCCGCTACCTCCCTCTCTTCATGTTCCAACACCCACTCCTTGTTATCGCTGACTACTTCCTTGGACACAGAGGTTAAGGAGTAGTCAGTTCCTACTCTCTCCCACATAGCGCAACCCAGTAATTACTCCACAAAAATTAACATGTTGTTGTGAGTGTTTCCTGAGGTGTCCATATGCGATGAAACCATAGACACAGATATAAACAACTGGCTTCATGCAAGCTTCAAACAAAGCGAAAGAATTTTCACAAAATACAATAATTAATGATAAGGAAGGTGGCTGATCAAAGCAGACTTCTTAGGTACACTAAAAACAAGCACTGGAAATGAGTGATGCTGGGAAAGTACAAGATGAACATTTGTTTGGATTTTTTTAAATGAGTGACAATCAAATTGAGGGAATAAAGGTGAAAACCAGAAGTCAATGGTGGGAGCCTATCACACACAAAAACAGACAATGGATAAAATACAAAAAAGGCAGCAGGCACATCTCTCTAGAAAGAAGATGGCATGATAACCTGTTCTGTGTTTTTTTCCCACTTGGAGAGTCAGCAGCCATCGTTTTTTGCTCACTGTACTTTTCACAAAGGAGGAATATCCATTTGCATATCACTTTGTCCAACCCACAAGGGCAATCCAGCATCGAAATGCTTGGATAAAACAGGGATCAAGAAACCAAAAAAAACTCTAACTAACAAACTCTAATAAACCTCCTCTAAAAATCCTGGATTCGTCAAAATCACTTGAAATTCCTCCAACACACAACCAAATTGTGACCTTGCCCCGTACTCCCCTCTTCACAGCCAAACAAAACCAGCAAGGTATGCAGGATGTGTGCTGGCCTTTTGTAGCTCCTCAAACCTTTTCCAGATATCTCAAGTCCTCTGATTGGATGGTTGAACTTCATTATCAAGGCTAGAGGTGCCCACTTTCATCATGAATCTCAAATTGCACCTCGTGCTCGAGCCAGGCTCGACCCACAGGAATTCTCAGGGCAAAATGTTTGATATTTTGAGAACAGCCACTCTTCTTTTTCACTTCTGTGGATTCCTACCCAGACTCCCTTTTGTTAGAAATGTTTAGAATCAAATATTATTTAGTGAAGTACACAGCTTCTCAGAAGTTCCTCGCAAGCCACACTGAAATGAGATGTGATGTTAAGGAGCCTGTCACAACACATATTCCCTGCAAGCATATTTTTGAATATTTTATTTTATTGGTTACTAAGGAAAGATTTCTTTCTGTACAAGACATAGCCATGTATACACAATTGGGTGCCGTCATATGTCATTTATTGTCTTCGTTAACTGAGCACATATCTTTCATGAGTCCCTCAATGGATCACCTACCGTACACAAAGGTCCACCACTTCACAAATCAATAAAAATAGATTTCATATTATGACACTTACTCCTGTATCTGTGATGTAAAGAAGATAGATAGATATTTCCGATGTAGGCTACATGGGAATATTCATTATAGAATAATAGTTTGATTATGCCTTCACGATAGCACAAGGCTTAGTTAAGGTTAAGATGAAGTCTCTGTGGAGTTTAAGAAAATAACTTTTCACAATAACTTCTGAACCCTTGCAAGAAAACATCTGAAAATATTCCACAGCAATATTTCGAGACAGCTTGCAGAATTTCAGAATTGTACATTGATGGCTTCATAGTTTAAAAATGTTTACTTTGATCACATTTTTATCCGATTTTAAAATAGGGTTTTCCCGTAGGAAAAACATATTTTTTCAGCCAAAATATCTCAAAATTGGCAGCTTCCGTTTTCACAATTGTTTGCATGCCCCTAGACTTCATCTGGAATTGGTGTACTAAAACAATGTTTGAAAATCGACTCAGCCAATTTTGAGGTATTAACGATTTAAGAATTATCTATATGTGACTCATGCACTGAATGAATGTTCATCTTTTATACAAACTGTATGCAGATCGTGTGAGCTTTACAGTGTGTATATTACAAAATTAACATCTCCTAAAAACTCACATCAAAGGAAAGTCACACCTGACTTTCATGTCAGTTTTAAGATAATGGAATAAATGTATGTTATGTTATGCTACTGCAATTTGTAAAGCGCTCATTGGCCAATAGACATCTTGGCTCTAAAAACACACCTGAAGGCATACAGTCAAACCTAAAAAAGTACAGTTTTCAACTTCTGTCTAAATTCCAGATGGTTCTGGACGTGTCTCAGAGCTGGCAGCAGCTCATTCCACAGCTTAGCAACTGATACTGAAAATATTCCGCCACCCACTCTTACAGGACGATACCTGTGGACTACCACCAAACATGCATCCATAGAATGAAGAGCCTGACTAGGAATATATTGAACAAACTTGTCCCAGAGATAGTCTGCCACCTGCCAATAGTCAACCCGGTGAACAAGGCAAAGAGCCTTGAACTCCACTTGCCTACACACCGGGAGCCATTGCAGGGATTGCAAGGCTAGGGAAATATGTATTCCAAAGGTAGGTTTGTCGCCACCCGAGCAGCTAGATTCTGCAGCACCTGTAGTCCATGGATAAGCCCAACCAGCTGAGCCAAAAACAGGGCATTGCAGTAATCTAATCAGATAAGAATCAAAGAAGCCACAGCCACAGGAACAGATGATTAGGCAAAACAGGTGAAATTTTCCACAGTACCTTAAGCTGAAAATGGCCAGCCTTACAGATTACGCCAACTTGGGCATCCATAGAAAGAGTAGAGGATAACATAACCCCTAAATTTCCCACTGCCGTCACTGGAATAGGAAAATCCTCAAGTGAAGGGGGCCAGAAAGAAGAAGTCAAAAGAGTGGGATTAGGGGGGAGCCCACCACCAAAATCTCTGTTTTGTCCCCATTCAACTTCAGCCAATTGTTGTTCATCCACCCCCCTACTCCCACGGCCGCCAGGCACCGACTCAAAGGCGATGACACCTCGCCACGGCAAGATCAAGTTGAACTAGGATCTGGGTGTCCTCTAGATAAGAGTAGCACCCAAGGCCAAAGGAGTGGGCAAGATTAACAAGAGGCTGAATATAGATATTAAATAACAATGGGGACAGTGCAGAGCCCTGTGCAACACCACAGGTCAATGAATACGATGGAGAAAGAAAAGGAGGAAGAGAAAGTGATTGGCCTCTATCATCCAGGAAGGAGGCAAACCGGGATAGGATGGTCCCGGAGAGTCCTGCCAGGGCCAAGCGTGATAGCAAGATAGAATGGTCCACAGTGTCAAAAGCCGCTGAAAGATCTAGCAGAATCAGGGCACCAACTCCTCTGTCATCAACCAACCTGGTCATGTCATCAACAACAGACACCAGAACACTCTCTGTACCCCGACCTGGCCGGAAACAAGCCTGAGAAAAGAAGAGAGAAGAGGAGACAACAGATCTTCCAGCAGTTTCATGAAAAAGGTAACAAAGAAATTGGACAGTAGTTAAAGAAAACAGAAGAATCCAGTGGCAGCTTCTTTAAAAGTGGGATGGCAATGGCCTGCTTCAGTTCAATCGAAATGTAGATGGATTGGCAGGAAAGATTAATAGCTTTGGCTACCAAGGTGATTATACCTGGCATAATGTCCTTCAGAACACTCTATGGTACAGGGTCAGAAGGAGCAGCATATTTAGGCTACATGCAGCTTTACACACCACTTCAAGCGAATATTGGAAAATCTGACCAATTATAGGAAGAAGCTGATTTAGTCTCAACAGGGTCTGCAGTGTTGATAACCTGATCCGCCGTGCAAATATCAGCATGAATATTTTCAATTTTAGTAATGAAAAATGTGCATACGAACTGTACAAAGAAGAGTACAAGTTTCACAGTTCATACATTACTCATCAAAGTTAGGGCTGATTTTGATATTAGTTTTCAAAGGGTTGTAATACATGTACATTTTTCATACGAACTGTGCCAAAGGATGTATGAGTTTCACATTTTGTAGATTACGCAATTTATATCTTTCAAAACACATGAAAGTCAGGCCTTACTTTGATCTAAATGTTTAGGATCTGTAAACTGAATACAAGTACGAATTGTAGAAGGTATATATGTCATGACCCTTGCCCAAAACCCCCTCTGGCAAACCCATTGGCCAGGTGGAGTCAGGACTCGGTCCTCTAGAGCCTGGCATCTCTTCAAAAGCCCTCATGGGGCCAGTCCTGGTGCCTATGGCGCCAGGCTCATACACCATGAAAAACAATGTGCTTGGGAACTACTTTATTGTATTGTTAGCCAACATGGAGGCATCCACATAGCTTGGTTCTTAAGAACCAAGCTATGTGGACTAGTGTTTTGGGTGTGGTAGCCTAGGGACTACTTTACCTGGACTATTTTGTTGGGGCTATTTAAACCACACCCGAGCAAGACAACACGCTTCGCGTTACTTTGCAGCATGCAACGTGACGCTCACCGCGTCCAGCTATTCCCTCGAACCTCGGAGAAGCAGAACCTGCAAGGAGACAAAAGGAACATCATTAGCAGCAGAATCTTACCTGCAGTCTTCATCTTTAAACACTTGCAGCTACTGAGAACAGCTTCCTCGAATCTGCACGCCTCCCAGACAGAACAACCTGAAAGAGGAAGACAGAGGCAACATTAAAGAAAGCAGTAGCGACATTTAAAAATTATGAACTGCTCAAAAGGCTTACCTTGCTGGTCACCTATCGGCTGGCACCACTCCGGACATTCCACTCACGCTGAAGAACACCGTGACCTACAAGGAAGGAAAATACAGGTTAGCAAAGGCAAGACTTTGCAGCGCTGCCCATCATTTATCAGCTGGGCTCAACCAAGCCAGTTCACCGCGCTGAAGCTCTGCATACCTAAGGGAGAAAAAAAGAGACATTTTAAACAAAGAAAGGCATGCAGGATAGCAACAAAACTAAAGAACAGCAATAAGACCTACCTGAACAATATCAAACGGGCCGGCTTCAGTGAAGTAACTTGACTGCACTCGCCCATGAAAGACAACGCGCCCCTGCAAAGAAGGCAGGACGGAAAGCTCACCTAATTCTACCACAAGGCAGAACCTTCCCCGCAGACCACATCAGGGCAAAGCTGAGAAGCATACCAGCGAGTAACCCGGCTGCGTGGCGTCCCTGTAGATACCAGGTGAGTGTAACAATATATGCCTCAATGTTTATATTTTGCAGTTTACATCTGAAAACTCACATCAAAGTCAGGGCTGATTTTGATGTTAGTTTTCAGGGGATGTAATAAATGTACATTTTTTATATGAACTGTACCAAGGGGCGTACCATTTTTACATTTCGCAGATTACTCAATGTACATCTTTTGAAACCTGGCAGGAATGTCAGGGCTTACTTTGATGTAAGTTTTCAGGAGCTATATATTACATAGACGTTTGAAATGGAGAAATCATATTGGCACCTACAAAATGAACACCTATGACAGGTGCATATATCACATCTGCACCTACAACACATGCACCTACAACATATGGACGTGCAACACATGCTGCTACGGCACATGCTCCAATCACACACACTCTTATGACACACTCTTACAGTACACACTCAGCACACACGTTGATGACACACACTCATATCACACACTCTCCAACAACATGCGCTCCTACGACCTCTGCAGCTACTACACATGCTCCTACTGTAGACACCTGCTCCTACAACACATGTTCCTATGATATGCACTCATACCACATATGCTCCTACAACACACACTTTTACAACACATACACCTACCACACTGGTGCCTACAACAAGTGCTTCTATGACTTACACTCTTATGACACACACTTTTATGAGACATGCCCTTATGACACGTGCACCTACGACACATGCTCCTAGGACACATATCTGTGACACATGCACCTATAACACATGTACCTACAGCACATGTGCCCACGACACATGCTATTACCACACACACTCTTACGACACAAACGTACGACACACTATAATCACACACATCCCTATGACAGGTGCTCCTACAACACATGCTATGACACACGCCCCAACAACACACACTCCTATGAAAATATAATAACGTTATAAATGTGTTGATAAGGTTTATTGTGTTTTTACTGTAATGCTATTATTATTTTAGATGTTTGTAGACTTTTTTTCGTTTTGTTGGTTTAACCTTAACTCTTTAAAAGTTTTAAAATAATGTACTTTATAATAGCTTTAGTAAACGGCTCTAATCCATACTAATATTTTCCCCAAATGATCCACAAAGAAGTGTCCAGCACGACAAATCTTTTGTGGATTGGTACAGAAGTTCAAAAGACAAATTGGGTTGTATGAGCGGAAACACATTGTGATATGTTTACTCCCATTAAGGGCGCTGCTCATTATTTCCCGTGATATCTGAAAAAAAAACAATTACAACCATTTTCACCGAATTACGGTGTTTTTTCTGTCAGTTGGAGTCAGTTTGTTTTTGCGAGAATCAGACAATATTAATGCTCCAGTAGAGTACAATGTACACGTGCTTTCGATACATTTATCATTATCGTGACTCAACATTATCATGTATTGGTCATTACTGATGGCTTTCAGTGCATGGTCAGGAGGGCATGGAGCAGGAAATCCCTATTTTCAAGGCGTTTGCCAAGCTTGTATACATTTACCTTTGGGTTCTGTCTGAATGTGTGCTGGTATCCCTCCAAAAGATTTTTTACTAGCAGAATATTACTATCCCAATTCTTAAATTAGTTCTGAATATTCTCCTGGTCCAGTCAGTGATGGAATTCTCTGTTACCAGCTTTGGGACCTGAAAAGAATACCCCTCCCAGGAGCTGAAACTGATAACCCTGAATAAATAGGACTGAGCTCTACACTAATATTTATTTGACTTCTACATTGGGCATAGAGCAAAAGGACACATCTTCTCGAAATTTCTTACACACCTTATGAAGATCAAGGCCGTTCACTAGGAGATTGGGTAACATGATGAAAAGAAGCAGCAGTTTCTGTCTGGAGCACGGCCAATTCCTGTTGCTTTCTAATTCTAGTCAGGAGGGCCCGCGATTTTTACTTGGATGGAACAACAGCTGTGGTTCACAGTTGGTGCAGTCACTTTAGTCAGTTCTCATACCAACAGGCAGAGCAGAGCGGGTGGGGGCTGATTGGGGAAACAGCAAACACACTGCGACATGCTAATATTGCTAATATTGTCTATGTCTGATGCGTGGAGATGGATGGTCTTAGAATTTGAAAGGAATTTCAGATAGGAAACAAGAAGGCACAGATATGTTTTCTGTCTTCTTATAATATGTTAGAGTTGTGCAAGCCCAGAGGGCCTTGAGCCAGCCCGGGTCACAACCTGGGCTCTGTCCTGACATTTTTCTCGGGTCAGTGCCACACAAAGCAGGGGCCGGACACGTGCCCCTTCGCCTGCACACAAGTGTGTTTGCCTGACTTCCTGCCCCTCCCGGCTGCCTGACATCCTGTCCTGCCCCAGCCATTCATTGATTGACTGGGACGGGACAACAGGAAGTCATGCGAACATGCTCTTGTTATGGGGTGGCACAGTGATGAATTCAAGGGTAAGGGATTTCTGGTGGCCCCCAGCACCCTCAAACCCCTTCTCTCAGCCCCTGCCCCCTTGCATTCCGTTTCTCAACTTCAACCCCCTCGTACCACTTTGCTTGGCCACAGACCCGTTGCACCTACTTTCCAGGCCCCCGTGCTCTTGCGCCTATTTTATGGGCCCCAGCCCCTCACAGCCTTTTCTTGGGCACTAGCCCCTTGCACCCCTTTTCTTGGCCCCCTTGATCCCCTTTTCTCAGTCCCCAGTCCTCTTGCACCTATTTTCTCGAACCACAGTCCCCTTGCACCCCTTTGCTGGGCCACAAGACCACTTTGACCACTCGTCTTGCCCCCAGAACTCTTGACCCCTCTTTTTGGCCCCAGCCCTCTTACACTGCTTTTCTCCACCCCCAACCCCCTCATACCACTTTTCTCAGCCCTCAGTCCCCTTACATACCTCTCTGTGCCCCTAATCCTCCTGCAACCCTTTTCTATGGCACTTGTCCCCTCACACCCCTTTTCTGTGCCCCTAGTCCCTTGCACCTCTTTTTTATGATCCCAGCCCCCTCGCACCTCTTTTCTTAGCCTGAAGCTCCCTGGCACTGGTTTTCTTGGCCTCCAGCTCCCTTGCACCACTTGTTTTGGCCCCAGGCCCTCTCGCAACCCTTTTCTGGGCCACCAGTCCCCCTGCAACCCTTTCCTTGACCCCAATCCACCTGCACTTTTTCTTAACCCCCGCCACCTCATACTACGTTTCTCAGCCCCCAATCTCCTCTCACCTCTTTTTTCAGGCTCCAGCACCTTGTACCCCTATTCTCAGCCCCCGGCCTCCTCGCACTTCTTTTCACAGGCCACAGCCTGCGTGCACCCCTCCCTTGTCTGGTTCCCTATCACCCTCACACCTGTTTTCTAGGCCCCAAGTAACTTGAACCTCTTTTTTTGTCCCCCCGCCCCTCGCAACTTTTTTCTCAGATCCCAACCCCCTCACACCTCTTTTCTCAGGCCTCAGCCTCCTCACACCTCTTTTCTCAGCCTGAAGCCCCCTCATCGCCCTTTTCTCACCCCACCCCCCTCCACACAGCCCTCCTCTTGGTCCCCAGGCCCCTTGCACTCATTTTCTCTGCCCCAAGCCCCACTCATACCACTTTTATCAACCCCCAGCCCCCTCACACCTCTTCTCTCAGGCCCCAGGCCCCATCACACACCTCTTCTTGGCCCACAGCCCTTTCACACCTCTTATCTTAGGCCCCAGCCCACTCAGTACCCTTTTTTTCAGGCCCCAGCCTCTTTGTACCCCTCTTGTCGGCCCCAGCCCCCTGGTGCCCCTTTTGTGGGCCCCCTTTCCCCCCTGGCACTCCTTTTCTCATTCCTTAGTCCCCTAGCACCCATTTTCTGCAACCTCAGCTTCTTTTCTACCCCACCCCAACCCCTCAACCCCTGACACAGAGCTATCCTGTTTTGTGCATTTTTCCCTGGCTCAGCACACATTTGGCCCTAGGAGCCAGGCCTTAGCCCCTGGCTCGGCCCTGGCCAAGAAATCGCTGGCTCTCCCAGCTCTACAGTATGTGTCATTTCATATTCCAGTGCTTTGTATGGCAATGCCCAGCCTGCCCTCCGATTATTGATTACAGCACCAGCTGATGTAAGATCTGGTGATGTACTCGGTCTGATAACCTGCGAGATGTCCTGTGATGGCACAGAACCACTCATTTTGTGGTTGCAAATGGGACCCCCATGTGTTGGCGTCTTCCGAATACTGTGATGAACAAACTCATGAGTGCATGATATTTCTCCTCCACTAGTCCAGAAGACTCATGCCATCTGCTCTTTAGTCATCTGGGTGTGGTGCACATTCGGCCTTGCCACTGTCTACATAAAAATACTCCATCAATACTTTGCATTCCTATCATCTTCACTCACTTTCAATATATCTGCCTACGGCATGCCTGGCAATTGCACAATAATATCAACACCTTGCAGCCATCTTACTATCTCTAGGCATCACAGTTCCACTCATCTGGCTTTACTGAGGCTACTGGTGAAGACAAACTCTTGCATAGTGGCCATCTTGTATATCACTTCCCAATATAGCTGTCCCATGAGGACACATGACAAAGTCTGTGCATGCTTTACGGCCATTTAAATTAATTAATTGAAGACCACACTTTAACTAGTATGTTCTTTGAATACAAATTAAATATTTAGTTCAACTCAGAACATGGTCATTGGCTGTACCACTGGGCTGAGAGCAACACAGTTTGTCACAACGCACTAGAGGCACTCATTCCATCTATCTGCCTGAGGCTGCTTGCAGAGGTCAGGGAACCTACACGAAGCCCCCAGGATAGACCTACAGACTGCTAACTTTACCTCTGACCCTGAAACTGTCATCTGTGAATCACCTTTCCACTACCGAAAATGCATTCAACTGAGCCGAGTACCGAAGAGCTCATCCCAAAAATGCCAGAGGCCATCTTTCCATCTGCCTGAGGCTGCCTGGAAAGGTCAGGAAACCTACAAGAAGTATCCAGAATTAATCTATGGACTGTTCACGTGACCTCTGACCCCACACTTCCATCCGTGAAAGGTCTTTCCACCTCCAAAAGGGATTTTAATTAGGCTGAGAGCAACACAGAGCTCATCCCAACAGCACCATAGGCACTATTTCCATCAGCCTTAAAATACCTGCAGAGGTCAGGAGAACTACAAGAAACGTCCAGAATTAATTTATGGACTGTTCACATGACCTCTGACTACCAAACCGCCATCTTTGAAAGGTTTTTCTACCTCCAAAAGGGACTTCAAGTGGGCTCAGAGCCACACATAGCTCATCCCAACAGCACCAGAGGCACTCAATCCATCTGCCTGAAACTGCCTGCAGATGTTGCTGCAGAGGCGGCCTGTGTCCCCTACCAGCTCCTGATGATAACCTGAGCATGGCATTCTCCATCCAGCCAGCTCTTTTCGGCCACCTACACAACCATCAAGCAAAGAACAGTGTGAGTAGTCCAGGGCCCCTTCTCCCTGCATGCCCTGCTCTGTAGACACAGGCTGATGGTCCCACCGCCACTCCCACCAATGAATTCGCCTCACCTCTTCCAGTACTTGACTACTTGCATTGGGACAACTCATCCTCAATGACCCAGTAAAGAGCAAACAGCTAAGAGCCAAACTGTCATGGCCATAGGGCAAGGACCACTAACTCCATCATCTAAAGGGTCAAGGTGGCCTTTGGCGCCAGGCGGTGTCTAGTCAAATGGTCGACAGACAAATGGTCGACCCAATTTGGTCGACAGGACAAATGATCGAATTTTTTTTTTTATTTATATATATAATTTATAGGTTTTCGTTTAGGAAAAAAAAGGGGGTTTTAGCAAAAAAAAGGGGGTTTGGAGGGGGACCCCCCCAAAAAAAAAAAATGTGAAAAAACAAAGAAAAAAAAATTTGATAATTTGACCTGTCAACCTTTTGGTGCCGACCATTTGTCCTGTCGACCATTTAGATTTGACCAAATGACCTACAACCGGGCCAGGCCCATGAGGGCACGTGTTATTTCCTCGCCAGCAGGTTGCCCACGTGCATCCGTGCCGGGCGTGGCCATAGGGAAACATTGGGGTGCAGGTGAAGCATTCTCTGGGAGTGGCAAGGTGGGGCCACAAGGCAGAGCCTAGGGGGCGTGGCTGGGACAAGGCTATTTAAGCCTGCTCTGCCCACATCCAAGTGCTTCGGGTTAGTCTGCTTCTTGCAGCGTAACGCTCACCGCCGCCTGAAGCGCTCTTACTTGATTCCAGCAATACCTTTGCTTGAAGCGCAGTTTACCAGATTCCAGCAATCCCATCGCCTGCAGCGCATCTTACCTGATTCCAACAGTCATCGCAGTCGAGGCTCATCCTTACCTGTTCCGGGCGTCTAGCTACACGCAAGCTCTCTCGCCCAGCATCCTTGCAGATCCATGCATCCAGTAACTGCTGGCAGGTCTTCGGATAGCTGCCTCTCGTCAGATGTCACCAGGCCATCCCTGCAGGACAAAAGGACAAACAAGGTTAGAAACTACATAAAGACTTTACGCTAGGTCGCGCGCTGCACCGTCTTTCTGCTTCACCTCGAAACCCAATTTACCTCATACTGGGGACCTCATGAACTCCTCTGGCACCTATTTGGACTCGCTCCCAACACCGCGATTCCACTGGGCCTTCCTCACACCTATTGGGGAGAAGGAAAGACATTACAAGGGTTACGGACAATAATCACGGAAAAAAGACATTGCAAAAGGATACGGGCAATAATCATTGTTAAGAAACACTCACCTTTGAAGTGGATCAGCCACAGCTTGTCTGGGCTGCCACGCACACAGACCAGTGAAGTAACTAGGTCCATTAAAGGTGCCCCTGCAGTTGAGAAGCAGGACGGTGAGCTCATCCTCATAAATAACCAGGTGAGACTATATCGGGAGACGCATGCTCACCTCATTCTGGGGAGAATGGTTTGAGGGAACTCACAGTCCAATCACAGCATTCTCACTGCCTCTTGTATTCTCTCAGGGGCAGTGTCAGCAACCAGCGCAGTCCACACTACAGAATCTGGGGAAGAAGTCTGATGAAGGGGAGCCAAGTCCAGGGAGGGCTACAACCGTGCCCCAACGCCCCCGCAGAGACCAGGTGAGCGTAACAGAACGCAAAGCCTCTCTGAATATCTGCCTGGGTGTTATGGACACCTCGGAAAACTGACCAGTTGTCCCAATTGCTGGGGGAACTGCGAGCCGAAGTACATGCCTCCAGATAAGAGGCCAATGCCTTAAGAAGAGACCTTATTGTAGCCCGAGAACGAACGGATGACCTGGCAAGGCAGATGCTTCAGACACACGCTGGGCAGGTTAGACTACCCGGAATTGCACAGACTCTTATGCCGCAGCCATTACCACCAGATCAAGTTGTGCTCCCAGGGGCAGTGCCACTGGCCCCGCCCGAACGTTTTACCGGTGATCCTAACAAGTATGCCATATTCATGAAGCAATGTCACCTTCACTTTTTGTGCCGTCTTGGGGCCTTCCCTAACGATAGCGTAAGTGTTTCTTTGTACCTTCATACTTGGGAGGCAGCACAGTGGATTGGTTGATACCATTAGTAAATCAGGATGATCCTCTACTCCGAAACTTTGGAGAATTCCAACGGGAATTGGAAAAATTGTTTGCTAGACACACCCAAGGACAAGCCCTGGATAACAAACTATTGTCCCTCAGACAGGGAAACCATGATCTGCTGACTTATATTGCCACCTTTAATCGTCTCGTAGCACAGACGAATTGGCCAGAAGAGAAGAGGACCACACTATTTTATCAGGGATTGCGTGGTGAACTAAAGGATGTTCTAGCCCAAGTGGTCAATCCTCCTGAATGTTGTGCGGAGTACATCAATCTGACGGTACAACTGGACCACAGGTTGCAGGACAGAAAAATGGATCGCACAAGAACTGAAGTGAGGTCAGTCTATATGCGACCCCGAGACAATCAAGTCAAAGCCCACGAGCCAACCAAGCCTATGCAGATCGGGGGATTACGGGTCCCTATCTCCAAGCCGGACAGAGAAAAGAGGAGACAGCAACACCTCTGTTTATACTGCGAAAGAGCAGGACATTTCCTCCGGGAATGCCCGATAAAACCCCCCCAAGAAAATAGTAGGTGCAACGGATAACAGCCACAAAGAGAAAGAACAACCCCCAGAAATCTCCAATGCCCGGCAAGCGTAGGGGTCCACTTTTCGAACGAAAAGAAGGAATCTGTATAGACCTCACATCTGGTCAGCCCAGTACTCTTGGTCAACCACCAACAACCATCAAAGGTACATGCCTTGGAAGCATATATTGATAGTGGAGCGGTGGGAAATTATATCGATCAAGATCTGGCTGCAAGAATAGGCCTTCCCTTCCAGCAAAAGCTACAATCAGAAAACATAACAGCAGTGGATGGTTCTCAGTTGTCATCCGGCCCAGTGACGCAAAATACCGACAGAGTCATGCTGATGTGTCAGGATGGTCATCAGAAAGAGATCTCTTTCAATCTTATTGGGGCTCCTCAGTTCCAGATGATCTTAGGAATGCCTTTGCTGGAAACCCATAATTACAGGATCGACTGGCGAACAGGAGTGCTGACCTTTCCTCAAGAATGCGCCAATAGTTGCTACCACAAAGACGTGAAGAGCCAGAAACTCAAGACAAAACCTTTCCTGGGGCTCTCTGGTTCCCTACCCCCTGAATATCTGGATTATCTGGATGTGTTCCAAAAGGAGCAAGCAAATACCCTACCTCAACATAGACCTTACGACTGCCAGATCAATCTGGTCTCTGGAGCACAAATCCCCTGCAGTCGAATTTACGCTCTAACTGAGCAAGAAAATCAGCATCTGAAGACTTACCTGTTTCAGTACCTAGCTAACGAATTCATCCGCCTGTCTAAGTCTCCTGTCTCCTCGGCTCCCTTTTTCATACCCAAGAAGGAGGGTGACCTAAGAACGTGTATAGATTATAGGGCACTGAACCAAATCACAGTAAATAACAGATATCCTCAGCCACTCATCCCGGAGCTGCTAGATCAGGTGAACAATACTCAAATCTACACAAAATTGGACCTACGAGGAGCCTATCACATTGTGAAAGTTAAAAAGGGAGATGAGTGGAAAATGGCATTCCGAACCAAATATGCACTTTTCGAGTATCAGGTCATGCCCTTTAGGTTATGTAATGCACCAGCGGTGTTTCAATTCTTCATGAATGATATGCTTCACGAATTGTTGGACGTTTGCATCCTCGTTTACATTGATGACATTCTTATCTACTCAATTTCCATGGAAGATCATGTTGGCCATGTAAGGGCAGTTTTGGAGAAGCTTCATCAGCACCGGCTGTTTGGCAAATTGGAGAAATGCTTCCTCCATGTCACAGAAGTAGAATTTTTGGGCTTCATGCTTACCCCACAAGGAGTTCACATGGACACACGCAAGGTGGATGCTATCCTTCAGTGGCCATCCCCAACAACTACAAAAGGAGTGCAACGCGTGCTCGGATTTGCCAATTTTTATTGACGGTTTATTGCAAGGTTTTCGCAAATAGTTCATCCAATCACCTCCCTACTGAGAAAAAATAAAAAATTCTTCTGGTCCCCCGAATCAGAAAACTCCTTCCAGGAATTGACACTGGCCTTCACCACAGCACCTGTTCTTCGGCATCCCCGACCCGACCTGCCTTATGTGGTCGAAACAGATGCCTCCAGCGTATCCATGGGAGCAGTATTGTCACAAAAGGACCCAGACACGGGGCAATTACATCCCATAGCATTTTGGTCTCGTAGGTTTTCCGCGCCAGAATTAAACTATGCAATCACTGACAAGGAACTACTAGCAATCAAAGGAGCCTTCAAAACCTGGAGACACTACCTTCTAGGGGCAAGACACACGGTCACCGTTATCACAGATCACCGTAATCTGCAATATTTGAAAACTGCCAAGGCCCAATATTCGCACCAGCTTAGCTGGGCGCTCTATTTTGCTGAATACGATTTTGTCATTACTTACAGACCAGGAGTACGTAATGGGAAAGCAGACGCCCTGTCACGCATGGGTGAGGACAAAGAAGCTTTCACACAATCTGAGCCAGTGGCCATTATTCCCAAAGAACGGATTTAAAACCAGATTGCCGCAACCGCTTGTTGGGAGAATGTGAAGACCGATCCCCAATCTCAGATGAACCAAACAGCTCAACAGGAGTGGTTGGTTAGGCGGGACCAATACTCCTTCAAAGATGGCTTACCCTATTTTCAAGGAAGATTATATATTCAGGACAAGGAAGTGCAAAACCAAATAATAGCAAACTACCACGAATCATTAGTGGAAGGCCATCCTGGGATTGCTAAAACTCTGCCCAAAATTCAGAAGAGCTATTGGTGGCCAACCTGGAGAAAAGACGTTGGCCAATTTATTGCAACTTGCAGTGTCTGCGTGCAACACAAATCCCAGAAGTTAAATCATGCAGGGTTGCTGCGTCCGTTAACTGCACCGCCAGCACATGGCATATGCTGTCTATGGACTTTATTACCGATCTTCCACCCTGCGATGCGTTTAACACAATCCTTGTTATAGTAGACTTATTCTCGAATATGGCGCATTTTATTCCATTTAAGGGCCTTCCCACTGCTTCCGCTCTTGCCACTGTATTTTGGGAGCAAATTGTCAAGTTACATGGTTTCGTATCTGTATTGATTTCAGATCGCGGATCTCAATTCGTCTCAGCTCTCTCGAGGAGGTGCTGTAAAATAGCCCAAATTGACCTTCGATTATCCACGAGTCACCATCCCCAAACCGATGGTCAAACTGAAAGGACCAATCAGACTCTGGAGCAATACCTGAGGTGTATGTTGCAACAAACTAAAGGGTCCTGGAAAAGCATCCTCTGGTTAACCGAATTTGCTTACAATAACTCTATCCACACTAGCGCCGGACAAACCCCATTCAACACAATGCACGGTCAGCATCCTCGAACGTCCCCCTTTGATCCACTTGACGAACTAGAAATGGCAGTAATTACCACATTACATAAAACCATTACTCAAACCCTTAAAGAAGCAACAGAAAACCTGATCAGAGCCAAGGAACAACAGAAAAAGTTTGCAGACCGACATAGAAGAGAGGCCCCGCATTACCAAGTCAGAGATAAGGTATGGTTGGCATCCAAGAATATTCCATTGAAAGGACCTCAAGCCTTCCATCACCTTATCCCATCAAAGCTATCATTAACCCTGCTGCCATGAAATTGGATTTACCAGCCAATATGCAGGTCCATCCGGTATTCCTTGGGCCTCATTACACGGATGGCGGAGAACCATGGCACTATTAGCGCCATGGTTCATGCCGGTACAATACCGAAACCGCCTTGGCGGAAAGGGGAATTACCGCCCCATTCCAAGGTTGGCGGGGCGGTAATTCCCCCTTCCATCATTGCCCTTCCCCATTCCCATTTTTTCCCCATAGGGCATAATGGGAATGGGGAAGGCGCTAATTATGGTACCGCAAATTGCGGTACCGTAATTAGCTCCCTGGGTCCCTTTGCGGGTTAGTTTTTAACGCCTGCAAAAAGCAGGCGTTAAATTCCCCAACCCGCAAAGGGACCTCGTAGTAAGGCGGCAAGGATTTACCGGTACCGGTATTTTACCGGTACCGGTAAATCCTTACCGCCATCCGTGTAATGAGGCCCCATGTTTCTCTCCTGAAACCAATGAAACCAGATACTCGGATTAAAGCACCACCCGAGCCTGATATCATAGAAGGAGAACCGGAATATGAAGTCAAAGCTATTCTGGATTCCAAGATAGTGCGATCTAAACTATACTACTTGATCGAGTGGAAGGGTTTTGGACCTCAAGAACGCACATGGGAACCTGTGGAATTCGTCCATTCCCCACGAATAATCAGACAATTCCATCGTAACAATCCTGCCAAAGCAGGACCGGGGAGAAGAGCGCATGTTAGACGGGCTTTGAGAGGGAGTGCTGTCATGGCCACAGGGCAAGGACCACTAGCTCCATTATCTAAAGGGTTCAGGTGGACCCAGTCCTGGTCCTTTGAAGCCAGGTCCATGAGAAAGTGTGCTCTGCATACTTTATTTCTGGGGCACGTGTTATTTCCTCCCCAGCAGGTTCCCCACGTGCATCCGGGGAACCTGGCCATAGGGAAACATTGGGGTGCAGGTGCAGCATTCTCTGGGAGTGGCAAGGTGGGGCCACAATGCGGAGCCAAGGGGGCATGGCTGGGACCAGGCTATTTAAGCCTACCCTGCCCACATCCGAGTGCTTCGCGTTAGTCTGGTTCTTGCAGCATAACGCTCACCGCCGCCTGAAGCGCTCTTACCTGATTCCAGCAATACCATTGCTTGAAGCACAGCTTACCTGACTCCAGCACATCATCTTCAGCGAGCACCTTACCTGATGCCAGCAATACCATAGCTTGAAGCGCAGCTTACCTGACTCCAGCAACACCATCGCCGGGAGCACATCTTACCTGATTCCAGCAATCCCATCGCCTGCAGTGCATCTTACCTGATTTCAACAATTATCGCAGTCGAGGCGTCTAGCTACACTGGAGCTCATCTCGCCCAGCATCCTCGCGGATCCATCCATCCAGTAACCGCTGGCAGGTCTTCGCATAGCTGCCTCTCGTCAGACATTGCCACGCCATCCCTGCTGGAGAAAAGGACAAACAAGGTTAGAAACTACATAAAGACTTTATGCTAGGTTGTGCGCTACACAATCTTTGCGCTTGAACTCAAAACCCAACTTACCTTATACTGGGGACCTCGTAAACTCTGCTGGCACCTATCTGGACTCGCTCCCAACACTGCGACTCCGCTAGGTCTTCATCACACCTATTGGGGAGAAGGAAAGACATTACAAGGGATATGGACAGTAATCACGGAAAAAAGACATTGCAAAAATATACAGACAATAATCACTGTTAAGAAACACTTACCTTTGAAGTGGATCAGCCACAGCTGGTCTGGGATTCCACACACACGGACCAGTGAAGTAACTCGGTCCATTAAAGGTGCCCCTACAGTTGAGAAGGGCGCTCATCCTCATAAATAGCCAGGTGACAATATATGGAGAGACGCATGCTCACCTCATTCTGGGAAGAAGGGTTTGAGGGAAATCACAGTCCAACCACAGCATTCTCACTGCCTCTCGTATTCTCTCAGGGGCAGTGTCAGCAACCAGCGCCCTCCACACTACAGAAGCTGGGGAAGAGGTCTGATCCAGGGGATCCAAGTCCAGGGAAGGCTACAACCGTGCCCCAACGCCCCCGCAGAGACCAGGGGAGCGTAACACAAACATCAACCTTTGTTCCAGCCTCTTTGCCTTTGAACCATTGCTTTAGGTGTCCTGCTACTTGCTTGTGAGTACCAATTATGTCTTCTCTCTGCCTCGCCCTCACTATGCACTGCTCTTAGTATCTCTTCTTTTCTCTTCTATTTCTTTCTTCATTCTCCTCTCCTCAAAACCATTTCAACACTCTTTCTATCCCTATCACCTCTTTATCTCAATGACAACCCTCTTTTGGCACACCTACTCTCTCTATTCACAAAATCTCCAACCCTAACCTTCATCACACTTCCTTTTCTCGCATCTACCTCCAGCACCTCTTAACTTCGTAGACTCAACATTGGTATGCATCTACATATCACTCTCTTTGTATTGCTCTTTGGAATGCACAATCACTCTCTGACAAGACTTCCTTTACCTGCAAATTTCATTTTTTCCCATCCTCCCTCTCTTGACCTTATTACTTTTACAGAAACCTGGATTTCACCCTCAGATTCTGCAACCCATACTGCCCTTCACAACCTTCCTAGACCTTCATCCACTCTACCCGCCCAATTGGTAGCAATGGTGGTGTTGGACTGCTTGAATCCACCAAAGATCCTGTCTCTCCTACTCCCCTATCTTAGGCAATTTTGAATACAGTATCTGCACAATCAATGCTCCCTGTGGCATTCATATTATATCTCTATGTCGGCCATCTTGTCTTGCTGGTCCATTTATTGACCACCTCCCCCAACTGATTGACTCCCTTCCTCCCCATCATCACCTCATTCTCACTGTAGACTTTAGCCTCCCTTCACTCTGCACTCCTTTGTCCACTGACTTTAGCTCTCTTATCCAAAACCGCTCACTCTCTTCTGTCCAAGCTCTGCCCACCCATTCAAAAGGTACATTTTCATTATTCTCATCTCCTCTCAACTCTCCACCTCCAATATATCCACCCCCCTTCTCCCTCTGATCATAGCAACACTCTTGCCTCAGGCTCCACTCCTACTTCCACCTCTCTCTCTTCTTCCATCACCTCTTTTATCAAGTGCAAGTTTCTCTCTTCCAAATTCCCTATCGACCTCTCTGACTTACACCACTCTCTCTCTCCTCCAATGCAAAATTCACTGTTCCATCCAGTGACAAAGCCTTCACAAACGTTAATGCTGCTCTTAACGCTCCCTTCTCCTCCTACTTCCCTCTAACTGCATTCACCCCTATACTCTCACCTCCATGGTTTTGGATTACACCTACCATCTGCACCCTGAAAACAACAATGAGGAAAAACCTTCACACTTGGCAAAGACCTAGGCACTCCTCTGATCTTCAGCTCTCTCTGACTGCTCTTCAAAACTACTCCACTGCTCTCAATACTGCAAAACATGACTTCTATCACTCTCTAATTTCATCCCAATCCTCCAAATCTAGGTGTCTCCAAAAATCTATCAACTCAATTCTCTCACCTCCTAAACCCTCCTCCATTTCCAAAAATCTTTCTGCTAACAATCAAGCTCTCTACGTCTATCCCCCACCTGCTCACTTTTCTTCGACACCCCTACCTTCCACTCCTGAGACAATGTATTCATTTGTCCCCACTAACCCTGATGGTATCCTTGACCTTCTTCTTGGGGCTAACCTTCGAAGTGCCCCCTTTGACCTTCTATCTCCACACATAGTGAAACTCATTGCTCACATTGTTGCCCATATCTTACTTACCTCTTGAACTCCTCTCTTGATAGTACCACTTTCCCATCATCCTACTGTCATCCCTATCCTTAAAACCCTGGCCTATATCCTAACTGGAACGGATATTTAACAAAGGGCACCTGGTAATGCCTTACTCTACCCAGGTAGGTAAACGTTTATCGGACACAATTGAGTAAGGTCATGTGGGGAGCCCAACCAGTGAAACACAACATTCAATCCTGATTTTCAAAAGATCAAACGGTTTGAGGTGAATGCTACCCTGTTTCTTATTTAACATATAGTGTTACATATGCATTTGTGGAGACATAGGATACTCAACAAAAAACATGAATACAAAACATGGCATGGTACATAAGTAATATGGCCCAAATGTACATTTTGGGTATGGATTTCCGACAATTACAAACACTGTATTCCCTATTAGGGGTGAAGAATCACAGTATTGAGAATGTAATTGGGGTACATAATTAACAAGTGTGTAGAGACTGCATAATGGTGGAGTGCTTTCTAGGTCAACACAACAGTGTTTCGGCCTAGAAGTTATCGTTGGGTAGCTGTAGGTGGAACGGCCTTCATCAGGACGAGAAACATGGTGCACATAGGAGAATCCTATGTATATCGTAATCTAGAATCCAGTGACAAAGCTACTGGTGGTCTTCGTCTTCAGTGAGGGAAAAGGGGACATGTGTCATCTCAAGAATGCCGGATCAGCCTGCAGTCTGGACAGACGTCTGGAAAGGCAAAATGTGTCCAGGGATGTCTGGACATGGGAGCTAGTTCCCTGATGCGTGGAATGTGCCACTTTCTCTCAAGGAGGACTGCATCCGGCTCAGGCCCCCGCACGGCAGAGTTCTGCCATCTCTAATGAGTGCTACAGAACTATTGGTAACTAACCATGCATCAGGGAACTAGCTCCCAGGTTATCTATGAGAGGTTTGAAACATTGTCCTGTGTATAGGCGCTACATAAGTAAACAATACAATACAATTCAAAGTATGAAGTCATTCTCATCATCATCAAAACTATACACAGTCTTGCCCCACCACACCTATTGGCCCATCTAACTCCCCACTCTCCCCCTTGATTCCTTTGATCATCATTGGTTCACCTCTTTGCCACCTTTCGTGCCCCTTGCACTACTTCTCTTTTCTGCTCTCTTCGTCTCCTTGCTCCCATACTCTGGAAGGCTCTTCTTCTCCTTCTCTACACTGCTCCCATTCTCACTCTATTTAAATCCAACCTCTTAGCTCTCTTCCTTTCTGAAGAGCCCTTTGCATAGCATTCTACGCCACCACAACTCCCTATGCTCCTCTCCCCCTACCTCTCTACGACAACCCCTTAGCACTTATCCCTCACTGTTCATCCTAAAACTTAGCAAATCCTACACTATCCTGTTCCCATAACTTTTTCTACTGTCCTTGTCCCTGGTTCCTGTTTCTACCTCCCCTGCTTCATCTTGTATCATATACACATACTCTCAGCCATTGTTAAGTTCACTCGTCCGCCAATCTGTAAATCATTTCAACATATTTTGTAAGCATTTTTGTGCCACAAATGCATCTTTTCCCCGGTAATTTGCATTAAATAAATAAATGAATAAACAAACTGTAACAAATGTGATCCATTTAACTGACGAGTTCCTGGTAATTTTTAACATGGCAATTCATATGTACTTTAGCACTCATTTACTTTATATTTTGATCACTACCTGCCTAATATTTAACCTTACTCAGTATTGGCATAGTATTTAATTTTGGTCACGATTAGTTGAGTATTTGATTCTTGGCCTATACCAGTTTACATTATAACATGTCAGAGATGGCATTACGAATAACAGATATCAAGAAACAGTTCAAGAGTTTTATTTTATGTAATGTAAATGATTTGAGAATTTTGATAGTTGCTGACTGATATTTGATAAACAAAAGACTGTCCTTTTCATCTCATCTCCGGTGGGCTCCCCACCTCTCTAGTCCAGGTTTCCCTGTAACACAGTTAGTCGACTAGAGAACTCTGCTGTCTAATGTTCTAACAATGGTGTTGGCCTAAAGGCCTCCGCCTTTTCTACTTTACTCCCCCAGGCTTCTTCTAGGTGATGACTGATCCTAATAAATCCCCTAGATATGATTTCAATGTGGCCTTGTGGTCTGGTGCCCTTTCAACTGCCCAGTAACTCTTACTCGGAACACTTGCTTCTGCGCGTTCCTCTCCCTGATGTTAAATCTCTGTATTCCCTTTCTCCCACTCCTCTTCTCCCTCTCTCTTCTGCTCCTGCCTTTCCCAACTTCCTCCTTCTAACTCTTCAATCATCACGCAATATTTCAACGCCTCCCCTTCTCTCTTCTCACCCCTTGTAACTCCACTGCTATCACCCATCCTCACTCCACTACTGTCACTCCTTCCTTTCTCTACTCTCATCCCTCTTCACTTCTCTACTATCACCACTCCGCAATCCACTACTCTCACCACATCACTCTGCTACTCTGACCCTTCTTCACTCCACTACTATCATTCATTTTCACTCCACTACTCCCATCCCTCCTAAATCTTCTACCCGCACACTTCCTGACTCAGCTAATCTCAACCCCTTCTCCTCGAGTCACTTTCACATACATCTCACACTCACAGCTTCTCTCTCACAAGAAGTACCACACTTCCCCAAAACCAATACTGCACCTGCACTCAGTAAGTTCCACCACCAACTCCTTAGCACCACTCTTTGCCATCCGTGCTCCACCTGGTCTCTGGGTCCACATCCATACCTCCTGATCTCACTCCTACCACCCACACTTTGCCTTCCTTCACTCCCCTCCCCCTTTATACTGTTCTCTTCCAAACCTTAATGTACCCCCTTGATTGGTTCCAGAACTCACCCGACTCTTTAAACCAATCTGATCCTTTCCCCAGGGCCTGAGTTCACAAATGCAAGTCTTTAGAAAGCCCTCTTAGTCCTGCTGCCTTTTTTCTGGTCTCTGCTTGCAGGGTAGCAGCCAAGTGCTCAGGCTGCTCGTTTCCATGTGGCTTTCATCAGGTGCAGGTGAGTTTTGTTGCTGATTCGGTTTGGGGAGGTGTGTTTTGTCTTTCCTGTTGCCCTGTAGTCTCTCCTCACTTGAAGTTAATTTTATGTTGCCCTGCTAGTTGCCTGGGGTCCATCTGGGACGGGCAGGCTGGGTGTTGGGTGTACCATTCATGTTTGGCAAGAAAATATCCAGGCCTTTCCCTTTCGTTCTTGATTCCATATGACTAGTTGCCGTTCTGAAACGGAAAAGAGAGAACACTGGCCAAAACACTACTGGAGGCAAATGTATCATAGAAGATGTCACCATCAGGGACATTCATGGCAAAAAAATGTTTTTTTTATTTTTTTATGTATTTATTTGTTTAATATACATATAGCGATTAGGCTTTGTATAAACAACATGAAACATTTTGAAAAGAAAGATGGTTTTAGGAACTGGTGACCCCCATTCTGCCCATCTGGGGTAGGACTGGCCCTAGTGTTCTCCCTCGTGGGCCTGCTGCCCCGGGTTGGTAGGCGTCCCTATTCCACACTAGTGGGTTAAGTCCCTGCCGCTGTCACACGTTTAATGGACGCTAGTGCCCATTGTGTGGCCTAGTCTTTAATTCTGGTTGCTATCAGCCTGATATTTAACTTTGCAACAGGAGAGGATAATGCACGTTTGAAATACCACGAGACCACTTGCAGATAGAATGAATGATTCGGATGCTTTGCCCCGTGTCCAGTGATTTTATCAAGAAAAACATCAGAGGTATTTGTTAACGACACAATTAACAACGAAAAAAATTACGAATTTTAAAGTAAATATATATGGAGGTGGAGTAAGGGGTTAAAACGGGAGGTGAGGGATTAAAAACATAGGGAAATGGGGGGCTTGGGAGGTTCCCCCCAATGAATAATAATTATAAATTGTAAATGTTTTGTTAATAAATACCTCTCTGTAATTTCTTTCGGTAAAATCACATATAACCGCTTTGCACTAATTGACGTTTATAAATAATCTCGTGTGGTTCATCCTCACCTGTCATGCTGTTCATTGCCCCATTGCCAAATATGCTATGTGGCAGCCCCGCCATGATTATTGTAGTATTTAACCTTATCACTACCGGCCCAAATTATTTCTCATTAGTAAATTGTATTGCTCTTGGTCACTACTGGCTGTTTGTTTACATGTTATGTTCACTGGCTGCCTACTACTTAATTTTGGCCACTACCAACTTAGTATTACATTTCGGTCAGTACCACCCGACTGTATTACGTATTGATAACTACCTGCCCATTGCATTACCTCTTGGTTATTAGTACCCTATTGTTTTCATGTTCTGGTTGCTACCAGCACAGTATAAAATCCTGTCCACTATAAGCTTAGTATTGTAATATTTTGTCACTTCTGGCCACTGTATCATTTATTGGTCACCCACCGGACCATTGTATTACTTGATGGTCGGTACCTGCAAATTGTTCAAACAGTTGTTTGCTACATGTCGATTGTTTCAAGTGTTGATCACTACCAACCCATTGTCTGTTGTGCATGATCGTATTTAATCTTTGACCAGTAAAAACCAATCATTGTTATTTTTAGAACTATATCCACTAAGCCATACCTACTATGAGACTTCAATTCGCTGCCCCCACACTATACTTGTCATGGGCATTCAGTCCTCTCCTTTACTTGGTCCTCCAACTGCTTCTGTCCACCACCACCTCCTCCCACACTTGCTTCCACTCTATTTGTAATAGGTGCCCTGCTCACTTAACCTGCAAACCGAACAAGGCTTATCTATCCCACTCAGTTCCTCTCAGGAGCTCCTGTTACCTCATATAGCCCAACCTCCTCCAACCATAACATCAGGCTGTGGAATTCCCAATCACTCGGAAAAGAAATCCTCTTTCCTCACTCATCTTTTTGATTGTTACCACCACCATTTCTCTGTTTTGTGGCTCACCTAGACATAGCTCACACGATACAACACTGCTACTGACCCAATTGCTGCTATTCACACTGAATGAGCAACTTTCTCTGCTGTCCCCCAATTACCAAGAAGGGAGGCAGGGTAAGACGTATGATCCCTCGGGCTTGCCCATTATCACTCCCTCTATGAATTCCTTCCATCTTCTTTCAAATACATTGACATTCAACTGTTTCCCCCAAGCATTCCCATGATTCTCCTCAACTATAGTCCCTTGGTGATGTTAAGTCTTTCTTTCGGGACCTCAAACTCAACCTTTGCTCCATCCCAACTGATGGGGGACTTCATCCATCCAAATGTCTCCAAAGCTCAGAATAATGAAGTTGAGTCCATCCTCTCTGATCTTTCATAGCATGTCATCCACAACCAGCCCACACATAATTTTAGCACATATCTTGACCTTGCCTCCCTCTCATCTATACTGAGCTCTGCCCGTCCATTTGCACCTCTCTCTCTGATCATTCCATCCTCCATTTCTTCATCTCCCTTCCCCATCTCCTCCCCACTCAACCATGAATCATACATTCAAACCTGACTTCAATGCTTCATATCTAGCTGAATTCACTTCTACCCTCCACGGGAAAATTCCATCGTATTTATGCTCCATTAAACAAGCCTTTTTGTAGTTCAACATGCCAGTTTCTTCTCCATGATAAAATCACTATCTGACTAGTCACTCTCTCATCTCCTCTTGACATTGACCCCATCATGTGTCCCCACTTTGAAATGCCAGCTGAAGACAATACTGGGACAGGTCATGCTTCCCTGCTCCCCTTGTTATTTGCTAGGAGATCCATCTCCGGTTCCGGAAGCACCTCAAAACCTTCCTCTTTGCTTCTGCTTTCTCTCTTCCTCTCCCCTGCTGATTCCCGGCTGTAACTGCCCCGGTTACACGGCCTCCCTCTCTGCTCACAGGCCCGGCCCAGCCAGTTGCTCACCTGCACTGCCTCCCTGGCTACCCTGTGAAAACAAGGAAATAATATGAGGCAGGGTAACCAAAAAGGAAACACACCAAACACAGGTTACAAAGGAACATACAAAGTACTTTATTTTATACTGAATCCAGTTACAAAAGAACAGAACAAAATTCAGATAGCTATCGACCCTCAGTACAACACAGCAAACTCTGGCGTGCTCAGGTAGTGCAAATATTCATTGAAACAGTCAGGCTTTTATACATTTCTCCAGCCTGTTGTCCAGCCTTTCTTCAGGTTAACCATTCCATAAATAAGTTACTGCTCTAAGGTCCCTTGCCAGGTCAAATCTAGTTCATCTTAGGTTTATTCATTAACAAGAAGAAATGGTAATAATGTATGCTCTAGGCCTAACATTACAATGCGGGACTTAATTTATACAATATAGTTAAGCAGGTGTTCTCATTCAATTATAGATCAGTTTCGGTGATACAGGTAATCCATTGCACACAGGTCAGCAGAAGGACAAGGTCTCAGCTCATGACCCTAACAAGTGGCCTGCAGGCAAGTTATACATTAGCTGTACAGAGGTCATGACAATCGAGTTCTGTTCTGAATAACATAGGCTACCATTTTAGCTCACATGGTGACTTTATAGAGCAAGAAAACCTAAAATGGCGACTTGACCCAAAATGACAGTTTGCATGGTTTCTAAGGTCAGGACCTTGCAATGCGAGTTTATTCACATGTAGTTTATAAGCAGCTTGTTAGCAGCTTGGCGTAGGCCAATATACATATATTCATAGCAATAGGAGGCACAATATAATTTCTAGTTTGACAACCCTGCACTTGGAGACTGTTTCTGTACCGCTACAGTCCCCCTACCCGCACTTACCTTGCACTTGCCACTTGCTGGCCATTAGTTATACTTACCCTTTATCCCATGTATTGCACTATCCCCTCCCCCTGCACCCTCGCACTTTTCCCTTTCCCCCTTCCCATGCACTTGCGCGATCTGAATGATACCTGGCCTAGTAGGATCGTTATCTTTCCTCCCCTGTTCCCCCTCCCTTGCCTCGTCGCGCCTTGAAACACTTGTGTATAGGCGCGTTATAAATGCCATATCATATCATATCTAGGATTTCCTTCTCGCTTCATGAACTCCCCTTTACTCAGATACATCTACTATTATACCAACATAACCTCCACTCTCTGATTCCACCCCTGCACTCTCTCCTCTACAAATTGTGCTGGCTCCCTCTCACCCCCACTCCATTCCCTCAAACCACTCAGACACTGATTATGCCTCTAACGTTTCATCAAAGGTATCTGCAGAGCGATTACATGGAACAATGGTGCCTGCATAAAATAAGGATTCTGGACATGTACACATAGAAGTCAGATGGACACGTATAACGGATCTGACACACATACAGCGACCTTCCGGAGGGGGTTGGGGGGGACGAGGGCTGTTATGGGACATGGTTGGTCCCTATGTTGTTGTTAAGAAATGCAATAAAAACATGTTTAAAAAAAAAAGACACCTTGCATCTTTCCCCAACTTCTCCCACAAATACTTTTTTCGTCCTCCTCCTCTCTTCTGTCATTCTCTCACACTGCCACCACCAAACTGGCAACAAAACTCCAGACTTACAACCCATCATGCACAACATCAATAAACTATCAACCCTGAGCTGCTCCTACTTCAACCTCTCTTCAACCTCTCTTGTTTATTGTGGAAATTCCCTGCCTATTTTAAAAAAACGTATTGTATGCCAAAATATTGTATAGACAACAAATTTAGTTTTTCGGTTGATAATTTGTTTTTTGTCAATTGTGAAACCATTCTTTTCATATTGTGTTTTGGTACTCGCCATAGCATAATCACACATGGAGCATTCCCCGCATTTGTAAAATCCCTTAATTTGAATACAAAGTATCCCACCTAAATATAAGGCAAGTTTTATTACGACCTGCAATGTCTTATTGTAATTAAGAAAAAATATGAATCCTTATTATATCGCAAATGGTATTCATTATACCATTTCAGCAATCACCATATCTGAACACACAAAAGGAAGATATTGAACCTTATTTTTGAGGTAAACAAGAAAATGTATCAGCACACTAGAAACTAAACATCTAATATAAAATAGGACGATAGGCAAAAAATATTTTTTGGAAGATAAATTAATCGCATGAAGGTGTAATTTAACCACACACAGTGATCAACTTAGATATACAATAATTCTGACCCTATGTTGGGTAAGATTCTAAGGTGCTCATTACAGAATTTGAGTTTAAATGAAGAAAGATAATGGAATTTTTAAAGACCAACCTAATGTTGCAATGCATGTACGCAAGGTGCAGGGAGTGGCAAATTGTAATTGTAATTGGTCATTTAAAACGGACTTGATACCCTGTGGTTTCTAAGAGCAGACTTGGGGATCGAACCTGTGTAGCTCCACAATATCTTGCATTCAAGACGAGCGTGTTGCCCCTGAGTTATTCTCCCGAGAGTGGTGCTGCACAAAAGAAAACAGTCCTTAGCGCAAATGCTAACGTCTAACTGGCTCTACCACTTATGAAAATGTAACAGAAAGGAGGAGTATGGAGCAATAGCCTCTGTCTATGGGTTGTGCCTGGCCTAATCACTTGAATCCCTTGTCCGTATGATTCACAAATTCGTCATTGTTGCAAAACAAAGTAAAACACTTCTCTGCAGATTCTGTAGGTCAAATCGCAATTCTTTACAATTCTCCTATGCTGACGACATTCAGAAGTTTGTGAGGCTTGATTTGTCTCTCCCACCCTCTTCCAGACGCTTTCGGTCCTGCCTTCTGGCTATCCATGTTTGGATGAGCAGTAACTGGCTCTGCCTTAATGACGGCAAGACCGAGGTGCTGGTGGTTGGTTCCTCCTCGGCCACCCCAGGGTGGTCCTCAGCCTTTTGGCCTGCTGAGCTTGGTCTGGTGCATGTGCCTTCGGCAGTTGTAAAAAAAGTGGGGGTAAAATGTCCTAGTTCCTTGTCTATGCAATGCCAGATCAGTGCAGTGTGTCAGTCAGTTCATTGAAGCTAGGGATCTTGCAGAAGGTTCTTCCCTTTCTTCCTGCTCATCTCCGTGCTTTAGTTGTATCCTCGCTGATATCGGGCTCTTTGGACTACTGCAATGCTCTGTATCTGGCTCAGCCAGCCTATCTGCTTCAAAAACTACAGAAGCTGCAAAATTCGCGCAGCCCGCCTGGCAGTAGGAGCTTCCAGATTCTGTTCAACCACTTCCGATTCCAGTGGCCAAGTGCATTAATTTTAAAGCCCTCTGTGTGGTTCATCTGGCTTTTTACAGGAGAGGTCCTGAATTTCTGCAGGCTAAATTTCGTCCCTATATTCCTGCACGGTGCCTATACCCGCCTCCTCTCTGAGGGGTTCTGGTTCCTCTTTTTAAGCAGGCTCATGTAGGGGGACGCTCTTTTTCAGTTGCAGCAGCTTTGCTGTGGAACGCCTCTCCATTGCCTTTACAGGCTTTGGAGGATCACCTCGCCTTCCGACGGGCCTTGCAAACCTATCTCTTTGCTTCCTAAATCTTAGCTCTGCCTTACGGCCTTCTTTCTCATTTTCAGCCCTGGAACCATTCGCGCCATGATGCCCACACTGATGTAGGTGAGTCCTACACATTCTTTTTTACATTACATTAAAACTCATTACTTTGCGATTAACAAATGTGGGATGGCTGCAGACGTAGCAGCAATGAGCTGTTATTATCTCTTGAGAGGTGCAGGTGGCCGGGAGGAGGTGGGGGGCGGCTAGAAATGGGAGGGGTGCATAAAGATGTATCCTGCCTGAGATAATGACTTATTTCAGGTGATTGTAACGCATGTTCTTTCACTGTGCTTTTCTCTGTCATGGTAGCAAATTTAAACCCGGATTCGATTTTTTGTTATAGATAAAATGACTTTCATGCTGGTAAATGTAGGCTTCCTTTCAGGATATGCAAATAAAGCTACTATCATAATCTTTTTTCTCTCAACATGTTGCTGAAACATTTCGTGCATGTTCAGGTTTATTCATTATGGGATATGTGTATGCTTCAAATATTTCTATAAAACCTGACGTTTCTATAAAACCTGACGTTCCCCCCCCCCGTTGTTTACTTCTTGGCCGACCTGATGTGAATTGGTGAAGAGTTCAATATGCCTGCCACGGAATTGAGTGAAATGGTCTATTTAAATAAAATTAAATAGACCAATTTAGAAAGACGGCTTTGAGACCACTCAGAGCAGTCTTTCTAAACCAACTATCTGTGCCCCTTCCACACACGAGTGAGTGCACACAGTGGCTGACAGGCGCTGTGGGGACGGCCTGAAGAAGACAGAGGTCAGATGTGAGGTGAGTGTTTGGGTGACCGTGTGTATGTTGTGTGTTTGACAGTGTGCGTGTATCTGCCTGTGAGAGGGGTGCGGGTGGGTAACCTTAATTATGGAGGGGGCGATGGATAAAAGGCGGGCTTGGGGGGAGAAACCACCCGATTTTAAACTGGAGATTGGTTCTCAGGGTGGTGGGTGGCAGAGTAGTGATGTATTTTGAATATTAAAGGGGGCACCAAATCAGCCGAAAAAATCAGTATTTTTTTTCTGCACCCTTTAATTCAAAATAATCACATAGAACCACCAGCAACACACGCAAAGGCTGATTTCAGAGGAAGGAAGGAAGGAAGGAAGGAAGGGAGGGAGGGAGGGAGGGAACCAAAAAATGCTCTGTCTGTCATAGCGGGTGTTACATTTGGTTCTGCACTCAACGGGCAGCCAATGCCACTGTGTCAGCATCAGTGTAATGTGCTGCAGCCGTCTTCACTTAAGGAGCATCCGGGCAGCTGCTTTCTGCACCCACTGAAGATGGCTGAGAGGTATTTTAGGAACCCTAGAAAGACGCTATTTGCCAAGTGCAGGTGGGACAAGACATGAGCCATCACACCTGGACTCCACCTGGAATGAAAAGATAGGGGAGCACTCATTTTAGTGTTTTTTTTTTAAATTAAAATAACATGATTGCCACTAATGCTGCTACATGTGACGTCATCATTAGATTGCCATCGACCAGTGATCCGAGATTATGTACCATCGGGACATTTAAGGGGTAGCCTCAAGTTCATTTGGCTCCACGTATAGTTGGCAAGACGCTGGTAGCCTTGTCTATCACCAGTATGTTAACAGCCAATACAGAGTGCAGCTGTGAGATGCACGTCTGTATGCATGCAGCTGTGCTACCAGTGTTGCCTGATTCATTGTGGGTACGCCACGGATGCCTTTAATCGTCGCTGCGTTTTTTTTGGCCAACAAAGGTGTTATCCGGTATGAGCTTTCTGGTCCAGTGCTTGCTGTTTGACACTTTTTCAATCAGGCCTGATAACATAGATTTAAAAAAAAGACTTCATCCACCCTTACCCACAGTGTCTTACACTTTCATTCAATTCCTTGCTATAAAATTCAATTTTCTTCCACTACCACCTGTAAGCTTCTTATGTTGCCTACACCGGACACATGACCTCCGAGGTTTCAGTAACACCCCTTGGGCCCTCTCTTTACATTGTGACCACTGTCTGACAAGACTGAACTTTTCGAAGATTGTACTGTGTAAGCAAAGGACACTGCTTGCTTGACTCACAACACATGTGTTTACCATCTAGACATAATTTAATTCTACTAGACGATTAAGGAAACCACACACACAATTTAAGGCACATCTTACAATGGGTCTTCAATCTTTCACCTGTAGATTTGTCAGCTGTCTTTCCTTCCTTTGGTTGGATGCAAAACAATCTTAACATTTCTGAATTTACAGCTCCTAAACTGGAACCAAACATTTCAAGCATGGGTGACCAGACTAGCAATTTGCAGGCTCTCTGAGCAACATGTTGTCAATTGGAAATATTCGGGCGACTGGGGTGTAACGTTTTATCCATGCCATGACTTAAATGATAGGGGTGTACTAAATAGTACATTTAGGCCCCTATTCACAGGGCGTTTTCCAATGGGGGTTTGCCATTATAAAACGCTTCTGTGAATCAGGCCCTTAGTCTTCGGACGATTACCAAATAGTCGAAGCCGCATGTGGACATGAATACTTGTTTCATTTAAAAAAAACATATGCACTCTTGAAAAATAAGCTTTCAAAAAAACAAAAACATGAAAAGCACTATTTTAAATGGTTTACGTGTATCACTAATTTCAACATTTCATCCTGAAACTGCACAAGACAGAAACGAACGGGTTAGAAAAATAGCAGGGTCCATGTGAACAGAAATATGCAAATCCAGTGCTACTCAAATTTCCACTCTTCTCAAATGCAAAGGGGCAGATTCCAGTGAGCAAAATGGATCCAGCAATGTTCTATTGCCATTGCAAATGGCGCACGTTGAGAGTTCCTGCGAGCTGCAAGGTAGCTTAGGTGGAAAGTGACTTTGAACATTTCTTGCAGCTCACATAAATATGTATACATGGTTTGTACATGTTAGGTGAGTGGACCCTACCTCCTACTATTTTTAAAGAGAGGACTACTTCACCCGAAACCAAATATGAGATGCGACCCCCAACCCCACAGATGCTGATAGGGTTAGAATTGGGGTAATCACATGAGGGAAAGTCTAACATGAGAATTAACCTGTCCATAATCTACGGGATGCATGAAGAGACTTTACTGTGGGGCAGTCCCTCAATTCCCACCCACTTACCCCACCTCCTAAGCACCACATTATGGGTTATTGACTTGTTACCAGCTCTATTGACCTAGAAGAGGCACGCCGACTGGTGGGAAGGTTTCTGATTTCCAAACGTCCTCATCTCCTTCCAGTTTCACCAACAGAACACGGATATTTGACTACATCCTACACACATCTCTCTTTGCTCCCTCTGGCAGACTGGCCCACAGAGGGACTGGAGTGATTTCTCACATGATGTTCCCCTGAGAGGCCCCCTGGGGGGTGAGGGGGATTGCACTCTGCCTGCCGCACAGCTGACTATATCAGCCTTATTCGACCCAACTACCTATTGTGAATTTAAGTTTCCCCATTAGCATTTCCCTTAGGACAAACCATGCTCTCTTCTCACTCATCACCCCTTCTCTTTACAACACACACATATGCCCTTTAGGATTATATATAATCTGGAAACTGTTCAGCCAATGCTTGATTCCATTCTCTTTTGCAATCTGCACTCCATATCTGCCTCTCTGAGGTGATATATTGAATTGCGTTGAGGAGACAAAGTATTTGGATGGATCCAAATAGAATGAAACTATTCGGCTATTGCTGAATAGCTTTTTATCAGACAGAATTCGTCTGAATACTTGCCCGAAGATGAAGTTCAGTACACCCCTAATCAGCAACGACTTGTTCACCTATCTAAAAAGGGTTCCTTGAGAGCATATAACATGAAGAGTTCACAAGTAATTTTAAAAATAAAAGATAGGTGATGCAGCAAAAATGTTTTTCAGCCACCATTGAGTTTAGGTATCTTTTAGCGTTAAGTTGCATTTCTGTATGAAAGCAGTTGCCCATCTTTAGACTCACTGATTGATAAACCAAAGCTGTGCCAGAACCTAGTGATCTTGCATAAATATTGTGTTCCTTACCCTGATGAAGCCACCTGGTGATAGAAACAGCTCCACTTGTTATTTCACCACAGAAAAAAGATTGAAATGTTCTTTCCAACCTGTCAAAATATCTTATATCATTGGTTTTATTGAAGAAATACATTTTACGATACGTCTTGTTGAACCGTGAACAATTTTCCATGGAGTAGCAGATACTGGCAGATCCATAGCCACCGGCCGTGCTCATACACAGCCTGAGAATAGATTGTGATGTTTGTTGTTAATCACTTTGTAATCAAAAGGAGCCCAAACAAACACACAGTTTAGCAGCAGTGTTTACCGCCAGACAGTGGGCCTCATTACAACTGTGCCGGTCCGGTAACAATGGTGCTGGTAAGCCTACCAGCACCGTAGTTACCGGACCAGCACAGTACGACTCTGCGGGCGGGTGCCGTCCCTCCCGCCAGGGTCAGACCTGGCGGGTGGAACCGCACCCTCCCGCAAAGTTTCATGGAAGCACCGGCACCGTTATTAATGGTGCCGGTGCTTTCATGGTCCCCATTCCCATTTGAGTCCTAGTGGACTCAAATGGGAATGGGGATTTGCAATTTACCAGCCCCTGACTTCCCGGAACCCCGGGGTTTTAATCCCCCGGTGTTACCGGCAAGCCAGGCACCGGTAAATATTGTAATTTCAGCGGCAAAACACGCCAGTAGCACCTGCAGGGTTACCACCGGACTTGTAATGAGACCCAGTGTCTGTTTAGTTAATAACCTAATAACACCCCAAATGCCGGGGTAACTATGGGACATGGCATTGGCACTGAGGTGATCTGATCCATTTTCATGAGACTTATCACACAACATAGAGATCAGAAGTCAATTGGTAGTGTGAGCATAGTTGAAATATTGACTAGAGCATATAGATGTGTAGGAATCTCAACGGTGAAGCACGAACCCTGGGGCCAGAGACACTGCATTTTGAAGTAAGGATCCTCATGAGTGAGAAGCTAAGGTCAGTTAATGAGGAACTTTGCTAATTGAGTTAGTATACATAGCAATACAAAGTCCTGAAAATCTATATCCATTTCTGTTTATAGACGAGAAAGCGTTCATGGCACACAAGGGGTAACACGAATTGGAGTCCGGAAGGTCTGGTTTTTAGTCCTGATAAAGGCTGCAGATAAAAGAAGAGCGAAGGGACCGTTGTCACATGGTGGTCACTGTCATTAAGGCCGAAATATATAGTGTTGACATTGTCGAACTTTACTTTTAGATGACATTGGAGGTCATCGAGATAAGGACCTCACAACGTAGTCACATGTGTGTTGATTGGTGGTATGTGGCACAGATCGATGGACTGTGCATAGAAATCAAGAACCAGCAACAGATCTATTAAAATGAGATGTGTAGGAGGGTCTTACTCATGAGTACATTGTTAGTGTAGGATGAAATATAACAGTTTTTTATTGCACTAATGCCTGAGCAGTTTATTATTACTGTAGCTTTGTTTTTTTAATTGTTATAACTGATTGCATACAATTATAATTCATTGATTAAATAAAAGCAATGTTATGTTTATGAAAATTAATTATGGAGTGTATTGTTGCTTGTTTAGGGAAATACTTTTTCTCAATGTAATATGTTGTAACTGACCACACAATTGGGATTATTTGCAACTATAGAAAAGAAGGATTGGGATTATTCCCAACAAGCAAAAAAAAAAAGTCTTACGAGTGACCCGACGTTCTTTACATTCTAACCCGTGAACAAGATATATTGTTAAGGAAAGTGTTGAAGTTCTTGCATTTGTGGCACAATCTTTTTCGTATCTGCATTTTATTTTGCTATTCATTTGCATTTACTTGGAGGAGGTACATATCAAGCAGAGACACTTGCAGTGCCTCAAACGCAGGGCTGGGCAAGCATGCAGCAAGGTGCCTCACAGAAGAAATTGCATGCATTGGATCTTTTTAAGGGCACTCTTCTGGTCCCGAGGGGTGGGGGGGGGGAGAGGGAGAACAAGGTGACTTTGGTGCACATCCTTATTATACAAGCTGCAGTATCTCCTTCATGTGCAGAAATCCAACATGCATTGTAATCCTTGATACACCACTCCACCTAGACATACAATCAAAAGGCCAATGCAACATAATAGCGATCTTCGGATGCATCCGGGGAACTTTCACATTCAAGTGCCACCTGTTGTACTATGACCTCTATTGCTTTTAACCTTATGAATTCAAGTGATCCATAGTTACCCTTCTCATGTATCTCACACTATTACTACAGCATTATAGACTGCGGAGGGCCATACATTTATTTATTTATTTGGATTTATAGAGCGCACATCTGCCCGGGGGCATCGTGGCGCTAAAGAAGTCTTACTTGTTACAGGCATACATGGTGAATATACAGATACACAGATTTGGGTAGAAGCATATTTTCATACATTTGCTGTTATTTCCATACATACAGTGGTGAGAATACAGGTGAGGCGGGGTTAGTTGAACAGCGTGGTTTTGAGTAGTCTACGGAAGGCATGGTATGATTTTCCGTTCCTTAAGGCGGTGGGGAGTGCGTTCCAGTTTTTGGGTGCTAGGTGTTGAAAGCTGGACATTGGGGCAGAGTCATTAACCAAAGTGAGAATGACCCCTCCCAGGGTCTATAAAGCTATCAGCACATGGTGGTAATTGAAAATCATGTTTTGGAGTTTTGGTGGTGAAGAAAAAAGCAGATTCATAATTTGAAAGTAAATTGACAAACTCAGTAAATAAAATGTGGTTTTATTTTGCAGTTTTTAAACAACAAGTTTGTTTTCTTAAGTTTAGCATTTCAATTGTAAGCAAGCTTGGTTATACTGGAAAGGGTGTAACATGAGCATATACTAGAGGTTGTGCTAGAGGTTGTGTAAAAGCAAATGCTCTATCAGAAAGTTAAAACATTTTCCCATGTTTTAGCTTTGTGTTTGGTATGTTAAATAGAAGGTTGCAGTGAAATAATAGGTTCTCCTAGAGATGAAGTGTCTTGTTGAACCACATATTGCCTGGGAATTGCATTATTCTTTCCCTGTCTGCTTTTGAATCCTTAATATTCAGAATGCAGTCAATATCAGTAGTTATTGACTGCACGCTGAATATTCTGATTGGCGGAGAGGACGTCAATAACTATTTCCATGTAATAATAACGATTGTGACTCTGGGCTGTAGCATGTGCTGTACTCATTGGGCAATGTGCAGGTTATTCCAGCAAGAATAGCCCGCAGAATGTCTACAGAGTCTAATGGCCCGGCGCGCCACTTCCTCAGACTGTCATTGCTGCGCTGCACACCACTTCACTGGCAAGCTAGTTTCTAATCATCTCTCACCACTGCATCTTCCATCCTCACCTCTCGACGCCTCTGCGGTCCTCCCTGGTTGCAGGCATGTCTTTCAGATGCTTCTCTCCTGTTACCCGCGTTCTTTTCACCTCTCAGGGCCGAGCTACAGAGAACTCCAGCCAAGCCACCATCACGAATTGCATGGCCTCTGCAACGGATTCCTCGAGGATAGCTTCAATACATTAAAAATAATAACGGTGCTGTAATGATAATAACTTAAAAGTAACAATAGCACACCTGGCTGGTGACACCTCTTCAAAATGACTCTGACAATTGCCCACTCTGTTGTTCTTTCGCTTTTTTCTTGAATACGTTTGCAAGGGTGAGAGATGTCATGATAGCTTTATAGCTCAGGACCACTGGCTCTACCTGTGTTTAAGGGTCCTTACAGATCGTTAAACACACTTTCTGTGGTCAGGCCTTTAACTCTGTCTTTATGGCCCATAAATCGCTTGCACTGGGTCTATAAAGCATTATTAGCACTCAGTCAGTGTGTCTCTACCAATCAGATAGCTTGGAACACAGGCAGTAACAGGCAGTAAAGCTACACAGTTGTGAGGTTCCTGAGAGGTGGCTTAATCACCTATTAATTCTTAAAAAAATGTGTATGGACTGTGGCTGTGGTACACTTCGTCGGATGGCTCCAACCCGCAACAGCTTTGCTCGTCGCATCTGACAAACCAAGTAGAATTCATATAGAAAGAGGACTCTTTAATTTTTTGAAAGAGTTCCCTTTCATTTTCAATGGTAGCCCTCTTTACAAAGGCTTCTTCTTTTGGGAAGGGTGTCCATGCTCCGAGCACATTGCGTTTCCATCACAAACATATTTTCCAAACTGAAAAGCAAGTGCTTACCCAGTTGATCCGGGGATTAATACCCTGTAATGCAACATCTACTGTCCAAAGTGGCATGCAACAGTCCTGAGCCCCTGCCTCACTACCTGTCTTTTTTACGTCCTGGAATACGACCCATAAGCTTATCTGAGTATATCCCTTGAATGTATTCCCCTCTCCTCAGTTCCATGTGTTAATATCCCCGCAAAAATATCGCCATACAAGAAGGGCACCGTTTTTTTCCAGTGATAGTAACCCATGGAACCTGCGGGGGACACCCCGCAACCCCCAGATTGAATTTAAAGGGAGCGGGGGACACCCCCGCAACCCCAGCTCCCATTTACCCCATAAATTATGCCCACAAATAATGTCACCTATGGCCTTTCCCCGGCGACCACATATATGGTGACATTATTTGTGGGGATAATATTACCTGATACCCTCTTGTCCTTTTTGCTCCTCTACCTCCTTTCCTTCCGTTATCAGGGCTTGGAATGTGGCCCATTGGGTCAACTGTGTTTTCTCTCTGAACTTCTCTGCCTCTCTTCCTTTCCACTTATCTGCATCCTACCCTCCTCTGGAAGTGCTGTTGTGTCTAGGAACCCAATTTCTACTCCTTTCGCCTTTAAGTGAGTTTAACTCTTAAATTGCTGGTCAATACATAACTCCAAATAAATGAAGGTACTGACAAGGCAAGTTTCATGTAACCGGATGATATCACCTTTCTGGAGGAACTTCTTCACTGCAGGGTAGGGCAATTGACTTTACCTCAATGCCTTAATATGCAATGAAATTATGTTGAGGCCTTGATGGTGCTAGCTGCTGTCTAGTTCCCGTCACTGTAACATTTTGCATCAGAGCTTGGGTCCATGTAGCGAATGTTCTGTTTCAGTAGTGGAACTCTGATTTACTGGGTTAAATGTTAGAATGTTTTTTCTTTCTTATTTTTGAGTGTTGGTACTTGAAGGACACTACATAGCTGTTTTAAAATAGAGTTGCTTTCCTCCTGATGTGTTTGTTTCATGTTTGTTTGTTTGTTTGTTTATTTATTTATAACGCGCACCATCCGGCCCAAGGGCATCCGGGCGCAACTTGTGCAGATATACATACAGTAAGATACACACAGGTGATCATGGTCAAAGACCTATCATATTCCCTTTGCATACTTGCTATTCTTTTATTTGAAGTCAGGTTTTGAATGACAGCCAGGGGCCAAGTGTGCTTCCTCCCTAGCGGCAACGTAATACTCTTTGTTAGGAGGATAGGCTCAAGGGGTGAATAGGGTACAATGTGTTTTAGGACTTCAAGGGTAATCATGTTAAAGAGACACATAGAGGCTCATTAGGAGTTGGCTGGTCTGGAAATAAGGTGCTGGTAACAACATATATCAGCACCTTTCCGGACCGGCCAACTCCAAGTCTGCCGGTAGGGGCTGTGATTTACCGGTGTCCTGCCATGCTGGTAGTAGTTCAGAGCCCTACTGGCAGACAATTGCTGCAATCACCAGCACCGGTACTATCGGTGCCAGTGATTGCGGCATCCCCATCCCATGGAGTCCAACAGGACTCCAAGGGCATGGGGATTTTCCGGCGTCTCTGCCACCTGTAATATCCTGATTATACCAGGGTATCAGGCTATGGAGATGGCACAGTGGTCTATCCCCCTGGGATCCCACCGGAATTACCCCCAATGTAATGAGCCCCATAGGCTATATTGGCCAGGTCACCATAGCAATATTTCTCATTATGCGTGCATTTCCATTTAATAGCCAGGTATGTGCCTCAGTGGTCTCCATCCACTACAGGGATCTTTGTTTGACCTCCTGGTCACACGTTCTAACCCCGGGAGGTACATTCAGCCATTCATCCTTCCTAGCTAGATAAAATGAGTACCATTGAGTTGGGTAACACTACACATCTTTTATCAGCACTGAGTCCCCTCCGGGACGCGCTTCATGAATGTATATGTTATTTGACGTGTTTACCTAATTAAACAGCCAGTAAAACCTTCTAAGCTTTTACTCTCGCTCAGGTGCAAGGAGACCAATGCCTCCGTCCCACCCTGTCCCACTCTCACTACTCGGGCTCTTAATCCACATTTGGGTATAAATGAAGTTTGAAGAGAACCAGCACTATATGCCTAATTTACAAACGTACATCAGGTTCTCATCATTGCAGGACTGACAGCTCAGCTTAGGGGTTATGGGTAACTAGGGGTTTCAAGGATTCCCCTTTGTAGTTTAGCAGGTGGGGCCTGGACTTTAATATTTCAAATAATTGGATAGCTTTGAGGGCAGGGAGAGAGCATTCTAGTGAAAGGGGACCAGTTAATAGAGAGAAGTGCAGGCATGATAATAAACACCTGTGTTTCAAGGGAAAAGTACAGATTTAAAGACAAGTATTGATATTGATATTTTATCTGTATCGCGCTCACACACAAGTGTTTCAGAGCGCGACGAGGCAGGAGGGAACAAGGGAGAACAAAAACAAAGATATTTCCAGGCCCAGTGACATTGAGAACGCGCAAGTGCAGGGGAGAGGGAAGGGGGAAAGTGCAGGAGGGGGGGAAGTGGAAAGTGCTAAGCAGGGCAAGTAATAACAACCTAGTGGTAGTGCAGCCAACAAGTGGCAAGTGCTAGGTTTAAGGTGCAGACAGGGGGTGTCTGATAAATGCAGAAAAGGGGGGCTGTAGGGTTACAGATGCAGACCCAAGTGCTGAGGGAGTTGGCAGTGGAGGAGCGAAGAGCTCGAGAGGGAAGGTGTTAACGGAGGAAAAGCTGAAGGTATTTTGGACCCAGGCCCCAGAAACCCTTGTGGACAATGCAACGTGGGGGAGGGGTGGGGGTTGCAGGAGGGCCAGTGTTCGCAGAAGGGGAAGGGAGAGGAGTGTGAGGGGAAGAGAGGGTGGACAGGATGTCCTGGGTTTTTGAGATGAAGTGAGAGGCAAGGGCCATGCAAAGGGCCTGGGAGTTGACGGGAGAGGTAGAGACTGCAGCAGGGTTGGCCAGCTCCTTGCAGATTTTGAAGGAGGAGAAACTTAAAGAGGGAGAGATTTTGCATAGATACCCAGATAGCGTTGTATCGATACACCATGGCGGGAGAGGAATGAGATAGATTACAGGTTGTGCACATGGGGACATTTGTTGAGAGGGGAGAGTGTAGGAGAAAGTCCAGGAGCAGAATGGAGCAGTAGCTGAGTCAGTTGAGCACCAGAGTAGAGATTTGAGTTTTGCCAGAGTATTGGCTGCGCTGCAGGTCTTTACGGATTTTCATAAGGTGAACCCTTGCTGCAGGGGCAGTTATGAAGTGATGTGCTTTACATTTATTGTCAAAAGGGACCCTAAGTTTGAGAGTCTCTAGTAATGACGTGTGGAGGTTTGATGAAATGGAGACGGGAATGAGACAGTGGGGTTGGTCTTTGGGGGCCGATAGAAAGATGACCTTATTGGGGGCGCTGTTGCGCACGGCTAAGATGGCCGCCTAGGTGAAGAGCTCCGGCTCGAACGTAATCCTTTTTATTAATAAATCCTTCCAGGTTAGCGTTGGCCGACGCGCTACTGCAGAATATTGCTGGGGAATGCCTTTGGAAGACATCCTGCAAAGGCTGTGTGAGTGGATCTCGAGACGGCGGAGCAATCATCGATTGTATCGGCAGCGCCTGCAGAGCGGCGGCCTGGCCACTGGTGGGCTCCGGGCGATTCGCACTCGAGCCCCGGGCTTGAAACGGCTGAGCGGCCTTGTGGGGGAGGAGCAACCTGCCTGAACACGGACGCTGCCTGAGGACGGCGACGCACCACTCATCCTCCTGCTGGACCGATCGGCGGTGGGAGAGCAGACCCCCTCGCTCCGGACTTCAGGCCACAGGATAGACCGGGCGAGGAAACGCTGCGACGACGACACCAGCCCCCTGATTCCGGTCCCGCCCGCGGCAAAGCCTAGCTAGGACGTAGCTGGTGAAGTAAGTGGGCGGACCGGGGAGGTGGACGGACAGGGGGCCAGCGCCCCCCCACAGGGAACATCCGTGCCACGGGAGCGGGGGCGAACGACACAGGCGCCAGGAATAAACATCCTATTCACGGGACCCCCCCGGGAGCATACACTCCCCGCCGTTGTGGTCTTGTGGGGGTACGTGCTACGGACGGCAGCAAAATCTGCCTGGACGCCAAACGCACAGATTACCCGTGCGAAGGGACAGCCCCGTGCTCCCATACACGCTGCGATACACCTTGAACAGTGAGGCCCGCCAGGCCGCTTAATTCCAACACTCATCCGCCCCTACACGGGGACTGCGGTGTGGACGGTGGGGGCACTACATTACATCCCGGTTGAGCTGCAGGCCAGAAGTTCACCTGGATCCCCTCGATGTAAAGACAAGGCAACGGCTGAACGCCAACCTCTTGCACTCCCGACATACTCAAGGCCGAGGCTTTGCTTTATACGGGGACCGCGGAGGCCCACCACAGCACCCCGGGGACGAGATTGTATATCCCGGTGCCCACCCCCCAACCTACATCGCAACAGAACCGCTGCTGGTGGTCATTGGTGGCCGGCAGCATACAGACGTGGGAGAGCACAATTCACCCTAGAAGTTGCAACGCCACCCAATGGGCCGCACTGAGAAAAAAACTACGGGGGTGAGAAAGACCGGCCCAATGGATTCCTACACAAACTCCCAACAACAGGAGACGCCAGGAGGGGCAACACAAGCGTCTGATGCTCAAAACTCGGACCCCTTGGACCGCTTGGCTACAATTGTACAGAACGGGTTCCTGGCGGTCAATGTGAAATTAGACGACATTGTGGCGACGATCGGCTCCTTAAAAGCGCGAATGGAGAAGGAAAGCGCACGCATCTCGGAGGCAGAAAACAGGATAGGTGTAAATGAAGACGTGCTCACACAACATGGTCGTGACATAGCCTTACTCCAGACAGAACTCCGCAAGACGCAGAATAAGTGCGAGGATCTCGAATCTAGATCCCGCAGAAACAACATCCGTATTGTTGGAGTGGCAGAGTCGTTTGGCAAGGGCTCCATGGAGAGAAGGGTGGAGGAGCTATTGAAATCTGTACTAGGGGAGGATTCCCTGTCCGGCCACTTCCTTGTTGAAAGGGCCCACCGCACCCTGGCACCAACCCCCAAGCCGGGCGCCCCACCCCGAACCATCATTGCGCGTCTACTCAACTACAGGGACAGAGATGCGATCCTTCGATCAGCAAGGGAAAAGGGGACACTACACTATGAAGACAACAGAATACATATATATCCGGACTTTTCTGCAAATGTACAGGCACAACGCAGGTCCTACGAGATGGTCAAAAAGCAACTACGACTCCGCAACACACCCTATGCCTTAATATTCCCTGCAAAAATGAGAATTCAACATGGCGGTAGAGCCCACTTTTTTGAAAACCCCGTAGAGGCACTGGCATACGTCGAGGCCTCCATCCCACTGCCCCCAAGAGACCGCGCAAGAGACCCGAATGCAAGACCCTGCCCGGGTGAGGGTAGAGGCGATCCGGTGGATGGATGAGACTCCCCCCTACCAGTTGCAGTTTGTTTCTCTTTTCACTACAATGTCAGCACAGCTAAACTGAACCGAAATCCGACGTAATCGGGCCGTAGAGCCTCCCGCATGGGCGGCCAGACGGCTGAGCATTGCTTTGCGACGATGCACCCTCAGGATTGTTCCAATCAGTTACTTGGGCTCATCGTCAAGTTGGGGCAGATGATGTGGGTGGTGGGAGGGATAGGGCCAAAGGGTAAGTTCTTTTGTTGTGATCACCGCCCAGACGAGTTTCAGTTTGGGAGGGAAATGTGGGCAGTTGAAGGTTGTGGTTTGGTTGGAAAACGGTCTCACAAGTGCTGGCATCGCTCCAGTCCTGAATACATGTGCATTAACGGTTGTCGAAACTTAACACAAACCACACGCACAGATAATGGGTGATGGGTTAAAGGTTAAACTAATGACATGGAATGTCCGAGGCCTAAACAATCCAATGAAAACCAGAAAAGTAGGCAATTATGTCAGTAGGCACGGGCCCCAAATTTTAATGCTACAGGAAACGCATGCGCAGAGCACGGTTAATGATCAAATACTGGCGAAATGGGGTAAGCAGCGGTTCTCCACGAACTACTCCTCACAATCCAGGGGGGTAAGCATTCTGATTCACAAATCACTGGGGTTCATTGAAAAAGGCCACCTGTTGGACTCGATGGGTAGATATGTACTGGTCTGGGGGGAAATTGCTGGCGAACAGATAACCCTGGTAAATACCTATGGCCCTAATCTTGAGGACCCAGACTTTTACTTGCATATATTTGAAATCCTTGCTAAGCATGAGGCAACAAACATAATATGGGGAGGTGACTTCAACGCTGTGCTGGACCAGGCCCTGGACAGGTCAGCCAAGACACCTAGACCACCATCTAGGACGTCGCTAGCTCTGAAACAGATAATGCAGCAGCTGTCCCTGCTGGACGCCTGGAGGGTGCTGTATCCAACAAGCAAGCGTTACACGTTCTATTCCTCTGTGCATGACAGTGAGTCACGCATCGACTATTGGTTTATCCCCTCAGGCACTTCACACGCCTTACAGAGCTGCGAAATCCTTCCCCGTACACTGTCTGACCATTCCCCAGTGACCATGGAAATTATTATCAGGGGTGCCCCTAAGCCGGCCAGGAGGTGGAGAATGCCTACCGGTATATTAAAAGATCCAAACGTAGTAGAAAGCCTGCACACAGACATTGCCGACTTCTTCACAGACAACATTGGGTCTGTGGACCATATCTCCTCAGTCTGGGAAACATTCAAGGTGTGGGCAAGAGGGGTCCTAATATCCAAAACAACGGGCCTACTGAAAGAGGTACGCCGAGACCTGGAAAGGGTGGAAAGGGAACTAACCGTATTGGAGGAGACATATAGCCGAACACATGGTGGAGATACCCTCTCTGAAATACATAAATCTCTTAGGGAATTCGATAAATTGGCAATGAGGGAGGTTCACTATATAGCAGCCCCTTCCAGAGCCCGGAGATACGGGGAGGGGAACAAGGCTGGGAAAATGCTGGCCAATCTGGTCAAGCAGGAAAACAAAGTGGCCCCGATTGCGTCTATACTCACGGCGCAAGACGTGATGGTAACAAGTGAACAGGGAATAAATGATGAATTTGTACAGTTCTATAAAGCACTGTACGCGAACCAAGATAGGAAATCCCCTGATGAGATCAAAGCCTATTTGGCCGCCTTGGATCTCCCTAAACTCACAGAAGAAAACAGGCTCATACTGGAGCAACCAGTCACGGCAGAGGAGCTCACTGAAGCGATCAAGGGGCTCACGTCTGGTAAGGCACCGGGCTCGGATGGCCTGGGAGTGGAATTTTACAAAGAATTCCGGGAAGAACTGGTCCCAGTTCTTCTGGAGGTGTGGGGGGAGGCTCTGGGTAAACAATCCTTACCACAAACAATGCGTGAGGCCATAATAACGGTGTTGCCCAAGCCCCGCCGCCCGCCTCAAGACATGTCATCCTACAGGCCCCTGTCCCTAATAAACGTGGACGCCAAAATCTTCGCGAAAGTGCTGGCAAACCGTATGCTACCCATCACGCCAGCACTAGTACATGCCGATCAAAGCGGGTTCATTCCCCAACGGTCCACCGCCCTCAATTTGCGTAGGCTATTTGGCATAATGTCACAGATCAACCCGAACAAACAAGCGGTGGCGATATCCCTGGACGCTGAGAAAGCGTTTGACTCGGTTTCCTGGGAATATCTGTTCTCGGTGTTGGAGGCATTTGGGATTGGCCCATTTTTCATTCGGTGTGTTAAACTGCTTTACACAGCTCCATGTGCGAAAGTACACACAAACAGAACTATGTCCCAATTGTTTGAACTAGGCAGGGGTACCAGACAAGGGTGCCCCTTCTCCCCTATACTTTTTGCCTTAACAATCGAGCCCATGGCGTCGGCGATACGATTGAGACACGATAATAGAGGCATAACACTGAAGGGAGCCACCCAAATAATATCATTATATGCGGACGATACGCTACTCTATGTTCGCGAACCCGACAAAAACATTGTTCCCATCATGACAGATATTAACGAATTTACAGAATATTCTGGATACAAGGTCAACAACTCCAAGTCAGAGGTGTTCCCGCTCACCCCCTCCACAAGATGCCCGGCTCATATTTGTGGCCTTAAATGGTCTGCACACCACATCAGATACCTCGGGGTACTGGTCTCCTGTAACAAACAAACACTATACATCGACAATCACGATCAGGCGCTACACACACTTAATGTTAAATTACAGATATGGAGGCGTCTCCCAATTTCACTACACGGTAGAATTGCCATTCTTAAAATGATCGTACTGCCGAAATTGTTATACCTATTTGTAAACATCCCCATATGGCCAGGGAGAGAGTTCTTCTCTAGACTTCGTTCTATGGTGGTGTCCTTTCTGTGGGACGGGAAGACAGCCAGAATCAGCTGGGAAAAGATGACAGAACCCTACGAGAAGGGGGGAATGGCCGCACCAGACTTTGAGCTCTATTATACTGTGTCACAAGCACAATTTGCAAAGTACTGGTACGATGATTGTGACAACTCCCCTCACGCGCAAATAGAGGAATACACTACCGAGCCCACTAACATTGGATCAGTGATCTTCAACACAAGACATAAAGACTCTTGCGAGTTCGACCCTGTGAGTTGCACAGTAAAAGCCTGGGGAGCGATATATAAAAGGCTGAAAATAGAGACTCCATATAACCCTGAGGTGCCCCTGTGGAAATACCCTGGCCTCCCCCCCACGTTCGATACCGATATACAGGAAACCTGGGACCCCGGCAGGGAGATGAAAATAGGCGATATGTACCTAGAGGGGAAATTCGTGACCCTGGAGGTGTTCACCAGGGGCGTGGGAGGTGGGCAGCTCAAGACATTGCAGTACTATCGAATGAGATCAGCATATCACAGTCGCTGGCCGTCATTCCCAGACGAACCCCCTTCCCACCCGTGTGTGCAGTTGGTTACAGTGCGGGGTGGGCTGGGAATCTCCAGACTTTACAAGGCAATGCAGACTCACTCTGCAGTGGTAAGCCAGGTGAGGGAGAAATGGGAAGTGGACATGAAAATGCCAATACCAGAAGAAAAGTGGGCGAGATACTGTGCACTAACAAAGCGAGTCTCCCTCAATGCCGGGCTTCGACAAATACAATTTAAAATCCTCAACAGACTGCATTACACACCCGCCAGGATAGCTACATTCACACCAGATGACCCAGGCAAATGTCCCAAATGTGGGTCCCCGGCAGCGGGGTCTTATCATATGTACTGGGAGTGTCCAGTTGTGATGCGTTTCTGGGAGAAGGTAGCGGAAATGCTAAATGAAGTCACACAGATTCCCCCGCACCTGACCCCACAAAAATACTTATTTGGTGATATAGGTAAATGCTCCGAGAAGCGTAGAAGATTGTTCAATGTGTCGTGTGTTATAGCTAAAAGATGCATATTGAAGTTGTGGAAGAGCCCGGCTGCCCCCACCATGGACGTGTTCTTACGTGAACTAACCTACATCAATGAATGCGAGGAACAATTCGTGCTGTCCCAACCGAGCATGAGCAGGCCAAAAGACATTTGGGGCCCATTCAGGACATACCTCTGTGACATGCTTTCTGATATCGAAACAACTGTTTAAATTACTACTGTTATTTATGTATTTAACAACAATATTGTTATGCATACTACTATATATTGTGTTTGCTGGGCGCTGCTGCAATTGTCGAGACCTCAATAAAAACATGTTATAAAAAAAAAAAAAGAAAGATGACCTTATTGTGTGTGTGTTTAGCATTTGTAGAATCACACCAACCAATGATGGATGGCAGAGAGGCAGTTCCTGATGTGTTCTGCAATATCAGATGTGATTGCAGCAAAGGAGAAGATCTGACATTCGACCACAGAAAGGTAAGAATAGAAGCAAAAGGATGACATTAGTTCACCCAGGAATTGTGTGTAGAGGATGAAAAAGATTGGGCCAAGTAGTGAACCTTGAGTGATGCACACTGGAAATGGGTTGGGAAAGGAGATGTTGGATGTTTATGAGATGGAGAAGGAGCCCATCCATTCAAGTTCACGGTCCTTGAAGGATAGGCCAGAAAGAATTTGGGAAAAGGAGGGATGATCCACTGTGTGAAAAGAGATCTGTCATATGTGGATAGAGCAGAGATGAGAGTAGCAATTAATCAACATTATCAGAACTAGAATCACCTTAGTTAACCTATTATAACTTTGTTGACAGTATAAGAAATTTAAAATAATTATACTCCTGACGAGGAACAAAATCACATAAAATTTAAGTTGCCAAATTTAGTGTAGAGTGTCTCTTTAGCCAATCTCTGTCGAGATACTTGGTGGAAGAGTAGACTATGAGTTCATTATCAGTTGTATAACAACACATCATACCTTGGGCGGGCCTTCTGATTTCAAGCTACAGAAATCAAATAAAGTTGTCTTAGTTTTGCATAGCCTGGGCAAATTAACAACAAGGCATGTGTCAGTAGCATTATGACCCCATTTCTTTAAACGGGCAGCCACTGGTAATATGCCAATCCTAAATTTCTTCTATAGCGTTCGAAGTAATCTTGGCTTCAGTACATCTAGATAACAGTCATAGCCAAAAGGCAATTTACGGGTCCAATATAAGGTGAGCGCATCTGAGTTAGCAAGCTCACGTTCAATGCCAGTGTCTTCCATTCGGTTATATTTGCTTTTAATCATCAAGTGTTGCTTATAATTTCTGGACTAGACCTCTGCTCTCCTCATCCTATCATAAAGAGCATTTTGATAATGAATGTGCACCAGGATACTGTTGCTCCCCCTTCCTGGGAAAGCAGATCCTTCAGCAAACCTCTTTACTTTGCTAAGGCTGGTGAGCTCAAGACTCTTAACCAGTGCATCAAAGTTTTTAATCTTGCTAAACACTCAATGCCCTGAATGTTAACTTCTAATTGGAGCGACAACCTCGGTGTGATGGCAGGCAAACTTAGTATATTGTCCAAGAACCCATTTGCAGTGGGTGAGAGAGCATTACAATGTATGCCTCCTCATAATTCTGACCCCTACCCGGCGGCCTGCTGGGCTTTCAACTTGTACGTTTGTATTGGTATCCTGGCAGCACCAGTCCCATGCTCCTTAGCAAAGCTAGCAATTGCACCACTATATCTAGTTAGTACTACACCAGTTTTCTCTACCTGCCTGGCCCAATTTCCCTTATCTGTCTTTCTCATTCCAAGGTAATCGTAAGCTCTAACTTGTTCTATTTTTCCTTCACACAGGTTTAAACAAAGTGTTCGGCACTTTCTTCTCTTCCCCTTGAACACCATGGTTTGAGTTTTTCGAACAAATTATTTTTAAGCCATTACTTTAGAGAAAACTCATCAAATACCTTGAGCTGCTAGCCCAGTCGCATGGGGGTCAGAGAGATCAGTGCTGCATAGTCTGCAAACATTAAAATGGGATATTTTTTCACCTTGCATTTCAGGCGCATCAGTGGGAGGTGACATAATTGCCTTGATTTCATCCCTTAATAAAAATACAACATAATTGACCCTCCAATCCACAACCTAGATGCACACCACACCTTTTTCAATCGGGAATGATCGTGAGACCTCGCCATTCAGAATCCGCCCCACAGTAGCCTCATTGTTTGAGTATAACAGCAGCAATTCTGGCAATGATGCAGAGGGTGGGCCTAAAGATATTAACGTGTTCCAGAGAATGGTTTGCAGGACACTGTCAAATGCAGTCGCTAGATCCACAAATATAATGTGAGGCTTCATTTGTTTAGGTGCACATATGTGTCCATCAGGAGCTGGAATAGAAAGCTCTGATCCACGGTGGACCTGAAAACCAGCCGTGACTTATCAGCCCACTCTCTTGCAACCAGTTGTTCAAGTGGGCCAACACAGCCCTTGCAAAGACTTTGCCTCCAGAGTTCAGCAAGAAGATAATTAGAGGGATCTTCCTTCTCACCCTTCTTATAGACCGGAATGATTTCCGCTTTTGTCCGATATTTTGAAACTACTTTGCTTGCTGTGATTGCAATAAACAGCCTTAGTAAATAAGGTACCCAAACACTGGCTTCAGACTTGAATAAGACACGCAGAATTCTATTGGGACCAGGGGCCTTATTGTTAGGCTGTGCATCAATTGCCAGAGCAATCTCCTTGCTAGTAAATACAAGGGGCAAAGACATGCCCCAGGACACTGAGCTAGGGGCAGCTGCTCACCAAATGCCCCATTTCCTGCATATAATGCTCCAATTGATTCTGCGATATTACCTCTGATGGTAAAAACATCCACATTTGGACCTTTACGTAATATCCTCCAGAACTGAGTGCTTTCTCCTTTATTGCCGAGCTCAGCGTTTCCCAGAGATTGTGATCAAAATCTTTCTGCTTATTCTTTAGTAATTCTTTGGATTGGGATCTAGCCACTTGTATGTCACTCACATTCTTATTATAGTAGTCAGTCGAGTTGTTGATCAATTTAATTGTATAATGTGTTTTTATTTATTGTTGATCATGAAGCATCTTTCCATTGATAGTAGGAAATGTTAGGTTTTGATTATCTTAGAAATAATGTAATGTTTCTTTTCTTTTTGTAAAGGTTCATTGTAACCATATACAAATAAAAAATCAATATATATATATATATATATATATATATATATATATATATATATATATATATATTAACCAGTTCTATATGTGCAGATTGGCCGCTCAGCATTGTTTATCAAACCACTGAGTCTTTTTGAGTGTACTGATCTTAACAGTTCTACCTGGCTTCATCAATACTGGCCCCATTCTCTTTACGGCCTCGTTATATAGTTGAATAATTAGCACATTGTCAGAATATGAATCACCAACAAAGACTTCCAAAGATTGAATTAATCCTGCATATGAACTGGGCAGTGTGCCACCTTATCTATCGCCTCCCACTTTACAGCACGCCTACAATGCTATATGACCCTCTCTTCCTCCACGCTGTTCATTGGAATTTGTATTCAATCCTAGGATGCATTTTAGTGGACGATAGTCACTTTCATATCTCTCCACCAACTCAAAATCAATAACAAAAGCCCAGAAAACCCTTCTAGGTTGTGCCACACCACTGTCTTGTATCTTCTGCCTGCAAAATTCAAACAGAAAATGCAGTGGAATGCCACCTCGTTGTTACATCTATTTAAGACTTTATGGTGAGTTTGCCAGGCCTTATTGCATGGTGATGGCCCCTTAGCCTTATCAACGTGCAGGAGCAGGCTGAGGGTCTTTACTGAGGGCAGCTGGCTGCCAAAGGAGATAACTGTGGAACATGACAGGGTTGATGGAGATGCACAGTGATGCGCAAACTATGCTGGAGACAAGGGGACAGAAGCAAGAGGCCGAACAGCCAACTAAGGTGCTCAGAATGCGGGCATCTATCCTTAGGTGAAGCCCACAAATCAGGCAACCTGATTGGCTGCCAAGCATCTGCAGGTGCTAGTTCCACCTACCTCCACTGCTTCTTTGGTAGGTCTCAGTGTAGACATGTTCCAGTTCAGCATGCACGTCATCAGCTTAACTGTTGATGGACTGGCCTGCTGTGGACATTATTACCTTTTCTCTAGTTGTCACTATGTATATGCTACCTGCCACCGGAGTCTGTAAGATTGCTGTAAAGTTAGAGCACTGTCTGCAGCCAGAACCCATAATATCTCTCCAGCAGCAGCTTTAGCCTGATGTCTCAGCTGTCTCATTTCAGAGGTAGCTCTACTGACCATGTAATAAGACAGTGAGATATGTGTAGATTAATTTCTCCACCCTGACGCTTCCGAGTACATTGTACCTCTTATTGCATGTCTGATAATGTACTCAGAAAGGACAAGATGGAAACATGTATAGACGTGGGGTAGAAGTGAAAGGAACTCATTCAATATGTTGTATTCATACTTCTGTTTAATTTCATAGGATAATACCGAACAGATGCACACTCAATTTATGACTTGCGCCGATAACAGCTGGTTTACTGCATGATCTGCCAAGATTTAAGATCTATTGCTAAAAGCAATTATTTAACAATTAATTATGCCAAACTGAAACTTATGTTCTTAGGAAGTACAGGAAAACATGTATATTGCGGCAACCGCTCACAACATGGTGGAGGAATTTAAATATTGGGGAGTGACTTAATTGTGAATAATTCAGAAAGTGGAAAAGAACAGATCACTTATGGCGGTCTTGACAGACTTTAATGCAACACGTTGGAGGGTACTCCCAAATTCCATTTTTGTTTTGTGTTTTTCAAAGCGAGATATTTTCCCAAATACTCTGTGGCATAGAAATCTGCTTTACATTTGGAAATAAGTGCTTGAAAAACTTGAGAACGGACTATGGTGTAAACGTCAGGGTTGTTACACCTAAGCATCTGGTTATGTCCTTAGCTGTCAACTGCTACCCTGCCATGTGTGACACCTTAAGCTAGTCCTGATATTTCATTTTGCATGCTGGAAATAGAAGACCAATATTTGAAAATAAGCAACAACTACAAGTCCCAGAATGCAAAGAAAACAACTTAAGACTGGCTCAAGGTGTGACGTTGGCCCACTTCGCAAGTATCAATGTCATCATTGTGGACCATGCTTGTCCCATTGTGAGAAAAAGCGGTTGGTAGGGAGAAATAATTTGTTGATCATTATCCATCAGTGAATATATACCTCTCCTCCACACACAATGAAAGCATATCAGTGGTACAGCACATCTTTGAGAACGTACAACTCACACTTAAACTAGAAAATGAGAGTTTTGTAACAATTGTGACATTTAAAAGTGATGATTCATTGGTTGACAGAAAATGATTTATTAGTTTACAAACGAAATGTTCATGGCTCGAATATGCGACAGACTCTTTGAGAAATTTAATTATCGACTACCATTAAATGTAGGGGTGCCACCACCCCCACCCCCCAGCAGTGCAGGGCACCCTCCACCAGGCCCCCACTCATGTCCAACTCATGTCTCCCATCACCCCAACCCCCCAGCAGTGCAGGGCACCCTCCACCAGGCCCCCACTCATGTCTCCCATCACCCCCACCCCCCAGAATCTAGGGGCACCCTCCACCAGGCCCCCACTCATGTCTCCTATCACCCCCACCCCCAGCAGTGCAGGGCACCCTCCACCAGGCCCCCACTCATGTCTCCCATCACCCCCACCCCCCAGCAGTGCAGGGCACCCTCCACCAGGCCCCCACTCATGTCCAACTCATGTCTCCCATCACCCCAACCCCCCAGCAGTGCAGGGCACCCTCCACCAGGCCCCCACTCATGTCTCCCATCACCCCCACCCCCCAGAATCTAGGGGCACCCTCCACCAGGCCCCCACTCATGTCTCCTATCACCCCCACCCCCAGCAGTGCAGGGAACCCTCCACCAGGCCCCCACTCATGTCTCCCATCACCCCCACCCCCCAGCAGTGCAGGGCACCCTCCACCAGGCCCCCACTCATGTCTCCCATCACCCCCACCCCCCAGAATCTAGGGGCACCCTCCACCAGGCCCCCACTCATGTCTCCTATCACCCCCACCCCCAGCAGTGCAGGGCACCCTCCACCAGGCCCCCACTCATGTCCCCCTGCACCCCCACTCATCAGAATCCAGGGGCACCCTCCACCAGGCCACCACTGATGTCTCGCATCACCCCCACCCCCCAGCAGTGCAGGGCACCCTCCACCAGGCCCCGACTCATGTCCAACTCATGTCTCCCATCACCCCCACCCCCCAGCAGTGGAGTGCACCCTCCACCAGGCCCCCACTCATGTCTCCCATCACCCCACCCCCCAGCATCTAGGGGCACCCTCCACCAGGCCCCCACTCATGTCTCCCATCACCCCCACCCCCCAGCAGTGCAGGGCACCCTCCAACAGGCCCCCACTCATGTCCCCCTGCACCCCCACCCACCAGCATCCAGGGGCACCCTCCACCAGGCCCCCACTCATGTCTCCCATCACCCCCACCCCCCAGAAGTGCAGGGCACCCTCCACCAGGCCCCCACTCATGTCTCCCATCACCCCCACCCCACAGCAGTGCAGGGCACCCTCCACCAGGCCCCCACTCATGTCTCCCATCACCCCCACCCCCAGCATCTAGGGGCACCGTCCACCAGGCCCCCACTCATGTACACCTGTACCCCCACCCAGCATCTAGGGGCACCCTCCACCAGGCCCCCACACATGTCTCCCTGCACCCCCACCCCCCACCAGTCAGGGGCACCCTCCACCAGGCCCCCACTCATGTCTCTCTGCACCCCCACCCCCCACCAGTCAGGGGCACCCTCCACCAGGCCCCCACTCATGTCCACCTGCACCCGCACCCCCCAGCATCCAGGGGCACCCTCCACCAGGCCCCCACTCATGTCTCCCATCACCCCCACCCCTCATCAGTGCAGGGCACCCTCCACCAGGCCCCCACTCATGTCCCCCTGCACCCCCACCCACCAGCATCAAGGGGCACCCTCCACCAGGCCCCCACTCATGTCTCCCATCACCCCCACCCCCAGCAGTGCAGGGCACCCTCCACCAGGCCCCCACTCATGTCCCCCTGCACCCCCACCCCCCAGCATCCAGGGGCACCCTCCACCAGGCCCCCACTCATGTCCCCCTGCACCCCCACCCCCCAGCATCCAGGGGCACCCTCCACCAGGCCCCCACTCGTGTCTCCCATCACCCCCAACCCCCAGCAGTGCAGGGCACCCTCCACCAGGCCCCCACTCATGTCCCCCTGCACCCCCACCCCCCAGCATCCAGGGGCACCCTCCACCAGGCAACCACTCATGTCCCCCTGCACCCCCACCCCCCAGCATCCAGTGGCACCCTCCACCAGGCACCCACTGATGTCTCCCTGCACCCCCATCCCCCACCAGTCAGGGGCACCCTCCACCAGGCCCCCACTCATGTCTCCCATCACCCCCACCCCCCAGCAGTGCTGGGCACCCTCCACCAGGCCCCCACTCATGTCCCCCTGCACCCCCTCCCACCAGCATCCAGGGGCACCCTCCACCAGGCCCCCACTCATGTCTCCCATCACCCCCACCCCCCAGCATCCAGGGGCACCCTCCACCAGGCCCCCACTCATGTCCAACTCATTTCTCCCATCACCCCCACCCCCCAGCAGTGCAGGGCACCCTCCACCAGGCCCCCACTCATGTCCAACTCATGTCTCCCATCACCCCCACCCCCCAGCATCCAGGGGCACCCTCCACCAGGCCCCCACTCATGTCTCCCATCACCCCCACCCCCAGCAGTGCAGGGCACCCTCCACCAGGCCCCACTCATGTCCCCCTGCACCCCCACCCACCAGCGTCCAGGGGCACCCTCCACCAGGCCCCCACTCATGTCTCCCATCACCCCCACCCCCCAGCAGTGCAGGGCACCCTCCACCAGGCCCCCACTCATGTCCCCCTGCACCCCCACCCCCCAGCATCCAGGGGCACCCTCCACCAGGCCCCCACTCAGGTCCCCCTGCACCCCCACCCCCCAGCATCCAGGGGCACCCTCCACCAGGCCCCCACTCATGTCTCCCTGTACCCCCACCCCCCACCAGTCAGGGGCACCCTCCACCAGGCCCCCACTCATGTCCAACTCATGTCTCCCATCAACCCCACCCCCCAGCATCTAGGGGCACCCTCCACCAGGCCCCCACTCCTGTCTCCCAGCACCCCCACCCCCCAGCCGTGCAATTTGCCTGGGTACGTGTATTCCTGGGGTCCGCGGGTAGTCTCACATGCGATACCATCAGGGTATGTGTATTATGGGTCCGCGTGAACTTCCACATGTGATACCAGCAGGCTACGCATATTACGGGGTTCGCGGGAAGTTCCACACGCGATTGCCCTGGGTACGTGTATTTCGGGGTGCGTGTGAAGTTTCACACGCGATTTTGCAGGGTACGTGTATTTCGGTGTGCGCGTGAAGTTCCACACGCGACTGGGCCTGTGAGAGTGGGGTACGTGTATTCCAGGGGTGGGCGGGAATATTTACTCGCGACTGGGCCTGGGAGAGCGTGTTACGTGTATTCCTGGGGTGGGCAGGAAGATTCACACGGTTGCCTACAACACGCCGCAAAATAAATGGTCCAATCCTGAAACACGTATGCCAGCATGAATCAGGCATACGTCAACCCGCCCAGCACAAAAGTGCGCGCAAGCAACAAACAAGCTCAGATGCCAGGATGAATATACCGTTCCTAGCAGCAGTGGCCGTGGGTTACCAAAGGAGGACGAGGAGGATAGTGAGGGCCGAATTTTCACTCCCAGAACCAGCCTTTTTGGGATGCCTGATGACCAGGTGTATGGGAGGTACAGGTTTCCACCACACATAATACTGGACCTGGTCAGTGAGTGGGAGGATGACCTCACATCACCCACCCTGTGCTCCCAAGCACTCAGCCCCCTGGAGAAGGTCCTTAATGTACTGCACTTCTTGGCCACTGGATCATTTCAGCGGACAAGTGCCATAGTGGGTAGGGTGTCACAGGCCACGCAGTCACGCTGCCTACACCAGGTCTTGAACATCATCACTGCACGCCCATCAGTCCGCAGGCATATATACCTGCCCAGGACACCTGCAGAAAGGCAGGCTGCCACCCTGGATTTCTACGGTGTGGCACAATTCCCCAAAGTACTAGGTGCCATTGACTGCACCCATGTGGCACTACGTCCCCCCAGGGCATCTGAGCACATCTATAGGAACCGCAAGCACTGGCATTCCATCAACGTGCAGGTAGTATGTAATGCCAAGGGAATCATCACCTCAGTATATGCCAACTATCCAGGGTCCACCCACGACAGCTTCATTTACCGAATGTCTACCCTAAGCCGGGACCTAAAAGCTGGGCGGCATGGCGATACATGGCTGCTTGGTGAGTATGAATGCCACTGCACATGCATGCATGTCAGATGCAGAGTTATGTCACTACCCCACTAATGATACCCATCACCTCCTCACCAGGGGACAGTGCCTACCCTCTGAGCACCCACATGATGACGCCAATTCGGAACCCCATCACGCCTCCCGAGGTAAGATACAACACAGCCCATATTGCAACCCGGGGCATAGTGGAGCGCACATTCGGAGTGCTCAAGTCACGCTTTCGCTCCCTTGACCGTTCTGGCAGGCAGCTGTTATATGCGCCCCCAGTAGTGTGCAGGATCATAGTGGCAGCATGTGTCCTGCACAATGTTGCAACACGCCGGGGCCTGGCTGTGGACATGGTGCTGCCCCCGCATCCCCAACCACATGCACGCCCGCTGCGCATGGGAGGAGAAAGGGCACGGGGTGAGGCAGCCCGTACGCAGCTGGTGGCTAATTACTTCACATAGAAATCACACCCCAGTGGAGTGCACACAGCCCTGGCACATACCATCTGATAAGCAATGATGACTCAACCTGAAAATTATGACGAACAAAGGGACAGTCAACTGTCAGAACCTTAGCAGCCTGAGATTGTTCATGTGGAAGTGTCAGAATGTGTGCATCCCTACCTACACAAACACCACCAATGCAGTGTCATCAAAAGACACACTTCCATGCTGCAGAAATGAATACCCACTTGCAAAATACTACATGAGAACAGTGCCATGTCACCCAACCCCTCCCCGGCACGGCCACACAACACACCATGGCATGTCATGCAATGTGAGAGCAAACAAATGAATCCCCACAACATGCCCCAAGTGTCACCAACTACAGTGTCCCTAATGGAAACTGGCCACACATGAAATGCTCACAGTAATGCAGGACCTACAACACACATTACCAAATACTTACCAAGAATACCAATCACCTACACAACCTCCAACCTACCTTAAACATGACATTACAGACTTTAAAATTTGGTAGCCTCACTACCTGATAAGGCCAGCACTTGGAACACTTCCAAGTATACAGTGTTAGCGCCACGCAAGAGTGTAGGTGAATTGCTTACTACATGGACTCCAGTTCCAAGGTAGACCGCCTTGTGAAGACATGAGAAATGGACCTGCAAATTAGGAGGATGAGATGGATGCAGAGGCACATATCAATACACCATGCAGTGTACAATACAACAACAATATGCACTATGAATGTATATACAGTATTGACTACAGACTGCCCACACATCAAATGGGAGTCCAACGTCACCACATACGTCAATGTCACTTGGGCACACCCTTTGCAAGCCCATGGAAACGGGAAGCAGGAGGGGTGTGTGTCACACAAATTCAAGCATCTGAACCAAATTCATGACAAGCCTGCATGTGCCCAGCCACAATACAGTGTATGCCCACGGGAGCTACACAAGGCAACACACTGCCCAAAAAAAATAATAATAAATAAATAAATAAAATTAAAAATGGGCATTAATGGGCCCGGGGGGGGGGATGGGGGAGGCCACCCAGGAGGTCGGAGGACAGGGTGCACACCAAAACCCACCTGTGTGGATCTTGCGGAAACAAACACCTCCATGGGCTCATGGCCTGCACGGCTACCCTATTGTGAGAGAATCACTGTTGTCGCTCTCCTCACCCTCTGCAGCTGCATCAGGAGGTGGTGGCACTATGGGAGGCAGCCCACGCAAAGCCCTAGTCCGGTCCTCCATGGCAGCAAGCATGCGGGTGTGGAAGGTCTCGTTCTGGAGGATAATTGTGTGTAGGTCCCCATGCAACAACTCACGTGATGCCCGGACCTCCGCCCTAGTTGCCTGCATCTCAGCTGAGAGCGTACGTGTGAGACGCTCCAGCTGCTGTTCTGTCCTTCTGTTTGTTGAAGCCTCAAGCTCAACAAGAGTCGTCCTGAGGTGAAGGAGTTCCACCCTGAGGGCTTCCCTGTGGCCCCGGGACTCTATGGAAATGGCTTCCCGCAGAGTCGCCAGTGCCGCCCGCCTGTCCCTGTCGGACGCCAACATGTCCTCCCTGTGTGACTGGCAGATGGAGTCTGTTGCCTGCTGTAGTCGCTCCATCAGCCTTTCGGGGGGGACAATGGAAGTGGCCACCCTATCCATGGCCTGAGCCATCATCTCTGATGATGCTGCCTGTTGGGTTGCCATACCATATATGGATTTCTCCCATGCGGTATTGCCAGGTGGCGTACGGCCACCACATCGGCGGGCACCACACCTGTCTGGGGCAAGGCGAACTGCGCCTTGCTGTGCCGGCACTGCCTGAGGCTGCAGGACTGCATTCCCCCTCTGATCTGCTGGCCCAGCAACAGGATCAGATGTTGCGGAGTGTGACCCTGCATCCGTAACCACCAAAGGCGTACCTGCCAACACTGACATCCCCATTGAGGGTTCTAACCCTGGTGCAGGTGGTTCGGACAGAACAGAATCCCTCCCAGGAACACTCACCTGCGACGGCACATAGGTCTCATCATCCGAATCGACACCTGAATACAGCTCGGGGGAGGTGCAGCCAGAGACACCCCTTGAGAGCACGACCTGCAGCAGTTGTGGGTTCTCACCCACCACCACACCACGTCCCTCACTGGTGGTCGGTCGGGCCTGAGACCCCTCCTGGGTCTGCACCATCTCCACAACCCCAGCAGTATCAAGTGCGTCATCCCCTGCAAAGACATAAAAGAAAACAAATGGAAATAGGCATTAGCACTATGGCACACAATTAGGGCTGAGAAGCTACAGAAACAGTACTTGATTGACACATGTCCCACATGACTAAAACCCTCCCATGCATGCACCGTCGCTGCGTGTGAAGGGGAGGCAGATGGCACACATTGATGACACCAAGATGGAAGATGAACACATTTGCTGCATGCTGCCTAGCAGTGGCATCACACATTGGCCTGGGATTGGCAGGTCAAATACACATGCCATCACACAGATGGCATGTACCCTAGTCATAAAGTGAAGAGGGAGAGGAGGGCACCAATTGTTCATTCAGTCTAGTTTGCTCATGAAATTGATTTTTTCATTGAAATGGTTCAAATGTTTGACCTGGAGCTGCCAGTCCAAAATGGTCCTATAGCACAGGGACATGTCTAAACAAATCATATCCAGGAAACAAAGCCAGTCCACTGTACCATAGCCATGTCAGACATGTGACAATAGGACTGAGAAATGCCTAGTAAAAGTGGTGGTATGCAAACAATCTGCCTGAATAAGCAACAATGTTGTGGCAAGATGACACTTCAAGGGCAACTGGCGTGGTGTTGGGCTAGATGTCTAATGTTGGCAGAAGGGATACTGCTATACCCAAATGCTGGTGCGCAGAATGTATTGGATGAGGCACATGGGTGACCCAAACCACTCAGGCACACACACCCTCACCTGGCACCCAAACAGAAGCCCTCACACACACACCATGCACATGGATGACACACACATGCATGTGCACTCACCGGAGAATGCCTCGTAATCTGCCAGTTCTCCCACGCCTTGGATCTGTTCCTCCGTGACGTAGGTCCCAGCAACATGCTCATGTGGAGTGAGTTCTATGTCCTCTGCTGGAGACCCACCTCCAGTCACTAGAGTAGAGGCATGACTTGAGGCCAGCTTATTCTTTGCCCTGTGCTTCAGGTCATTCCAGCGCTTGTAGCATTCATTACCTGTGCGCCTCACGATTCCAAGGGCACTTATGATGTCCGCGATGGTCTGCCAGTGTGCCAGACGTTGTGCAGGTGTGGTCTTGGACCCTGCAACAATCACCATTTCGCGGTCATGTGCGGACACATACTCTACAAGTGCATTCAGTTCGGCCTCATTGAAGCTGGGCTTCCTTGACGGGCCGAACTGTGTAGCCGTGTCTGGGGCAACAGCCTCTACTGGACGAGCACTCTTCCTCTTCCGCTTGGAAGGTGGTGGGGATCCTGAGTGTCCTACGCCGCTCTGGACACTAGGGGCAGGAGCCCCGGTGGACTCTGTACTAGGAGTGTGGGATTGCACACTCAGCATGGGAGTTGGTGCAGGCATTAGCTCAAGTGTGATGGTGTCAGGGGGAATGTCAGCAGGATGGACTTGGACCGACACTATCCTGGCTGGGTGTGTGAGAGGTGGGGTGGATGGAGCCGCAGCTGCCCCTGCAGCCTCCCCAGCCTGCCTACGCGGGGCAGCAGATGACCTAGCTGCCCCTGATCCATGTGGCCTGATGACACCAACGTGCACCGGCACACGTGGCCTAGACCTGCTGACCTGGAAGTCAGCCATGGAATCACCCTGTGCCAGGTCTGGTTCCACAGTGGGCTGGTCCAACAAGGGCTGAGCATGGATGGTGTCAGCCACGTTACCCTCAACCAGGGGGGGGGGGCATGGGTGTCCCTGACTGCTCCACCACACATGGGGGGCTAGGGGCATCCTGCAAGTCACGGCCACGTCCCCTACCGGATCCACCATGGCCACCACTTGGGGCTTGGCCACCTTTGCCACCCTTACGGCTTGTTCGCCTCCCAGCCATGGCACTGATGTTATTGTGCGTATGGGAGTCGCTGTGAACTATTGTCCTGGGGAATTATGGGGTCAAAGGGGTTGGGTACCAGATGGTAATCGTACCCTAGTGCTCTAGCAAGGCTGTATGTCACCTCTGGGGAAAGATGACGGGTCACGCAACGCACAGGCACTCCGAAAAAGGGAAGTAAGGTGCACGCAACCCCTCCTAGACCACGTGTGTGGAAAAATAAACCTGCACTACACTGTGGCACCCAGAAACACAAGAATGAATGTATGCGTGTCACACGCAGCCTAGAATGACCTCTGAAGGGGTATGCGACACACGGGGCAAGCACAGATGTTAAATACGTGCGCGACTCACCGTCTGCCAGGAACAAAAGCGTGAAAAATATGCGTGTGTGCGCGTTGGCAACACCCCCGCCAAAAGAAGAATTGTACGCTGTCTGAGGAGACAGGACAACAGTAGAAGGGAATGCTGTTTGAGGAAACAGGCCCAGGAAAAATCGGAAAAGAGAAAAAGCTGTCAGAGGTACAGGGAGTATGAACTTGATACGCCGTGAAGTAAATCGCGTGTGAACCGACAAGAAGTACAGATTTCACCCACTCGCTCTCCACGAAAAGCACGTACAAGGAAATGGCGTTCTACACGTACCTTTTATACACACGTCACAGACGCACATACGCGATGAGGCCATTTCCACCAATTACACGCTTTGACACTCGGACGTGTATCTTTTTTTTTACACGCGCCATTCTCTACGGCCATGCGCGTGACGTCATAGCTGCGCATGGGGGCCTTTGGGCCAATGAAATCGTGTATGCGTGCAGACGCGCTTACGCACTAAGGGCCTTTCCTCGAATTACACGCAGACGTGCAGGATTTTCACGTGCCAAATTACTCCGTATCAAGCTGGCCACGCGTAAGCACACGGAAGACCACGCTCCTGCCCAGAAAGCCGATTTACTGCCCCACAGAGCCCCGAGCACGCTCCCACCTGCCATCTGCTGCTGCCTGACTGCCTGCTGCCCACGTGCCCTGCCATTTGCTGCCTGCACATCAGCCAGGGGTGCTGTTGCTGTGACCACCCCTGCTGGAACCGAAGACTCCCGACTGGGATTCCATCGCTCCACAGCCCAGCCCCAGGACCCAGTTGCCCACCCACTCCTGCCTCTGGGGTTGTCATGTCGGGCACTGCAACATCTGGCACCACTGACAACCCCCGGCCAGAGAGGCAGAGGGGCACCAGCTTCAGTGCCAGGGAAGTTGGTGTCCTGGTGGAGCAAGTCCTGGGGCAGTATGATGCCCTCTTCGGAAGTGTGCGCGCCGATAAGGAAGGACGGACTCGGATCTGGACAGACATCGTGACTGCCATCAACGTGGAGGGGGTGGCAGTCCGCGACTTCCAACATGTCAAGAAGCGCTGGGAGGACTTCAGGTCCAGGACCCTCAACAAGACCCGGCGCCTCTTGAAGGCAGCGGACGCTAAGGGGTGCCAGGGCCACTTGTCGGAAGATCAGATGAGGGTCCTGGAAGGCATATCCCCAGCGCTCCACGTCCAGGTCCTTGAGAGCCAGACCCGTCTGGAGTCGAGCGGTAAGTGTACATGCATCATGATTGTAAGCTGTGCATGTGGTGATGTGCCAGTAGTGTGCAGGTTGCACATCTGTTTGTATGGGGCCGAGTATGGGTGGGGGTGTACAGGGCCGTGAGGCTAACACATGCGAGGGCTGTCATGTGTGAGACATGGATGGTGCTTGTGTGTGTAGGCTTGCATGCCAAATGCAGTTGTGTGGGCACACATGTTTGGATGAATGTGTATGTAAGTAGGCATGTTCGTGATGTCACGCATGTATGTTGTTTTCAGCTGCATGTATCAGCACTGTGTACATGTGCATGTGTGTGCATTTGACAAGGGTGCAACAATGATGAAACATGGATGCATGTGACAGCGGGATGTGGAATCCTGATTGGCAGATGTGACATGGATGCCCATCTGAACACTGCGACAGTTGGCTGAGGTGTACACATTCATGCAAGTGTGGTGGTGTGCGTGCATGTGTAGTGCACTCCCTGTGTTGCATGTGATGTCTGGCTCACCTTTGCCTGCTCATGCTGTTGTATGTGTATGGATGGTGCTGGCAGTTGCGATATGGCTGTGGTATGGCTCATGTGTGCAAGTTGAAATGACATGTGTGTTGGGGATTGTGGTGCCATGTCTGAGGTTTGCCAATGCCACTCATGTGCAACTGTCATGTGTGTATGTGTCCATTGTACAGTGCCATGATGCCTGTGTTTTATTTCTCCCTGTCTGCAGCGTCAACTGATGAAGAGGACGGAGAAGGTGCTGTGGAGCACAGCGGCGGGGATCGCACCGCCAGCCGGAGACGCAAGGCCCGGCTCCCCTCCCAGGTTGTGATCTCGTCGGGGAGTGAGGAGTCCGGTGCCACGTCCCAGGCCGCAGCTGCCGGGGGGAGGTCCAAGAGGCGGAGGTCGGAGTTGGACTCCTCGGCAGCAGAAGGGGCAGCTGGGACCCCACAGGGCCCAACGGGGGAAGATGGCACGGAGTCATCCAGGTTGGTGGGGGGTTTGGTGGAGGAGGAGGCCATGCAAGCAACAGAGACGGGGTCTGGAGGTGGGGATTCCACTGGTGCTAGTGGTGCAGTGCAGGACCAGGGACAGGAGGCAGCACAGGTCGCCGCGGAGGTGCCTGTGTGCAATCCTGTCCCTGATCCTGTTACTGCATCATCTTGCACCAGCAGGGATGCCTACGTCCAGACCTGTTTTCAGGCAGGGGATGATCTCACGACAGCCTGTCCTGACTGGTGTGGCGTTGCGTCAACGGGCCATGCGAGGTGACCTGCAGTCTTTTCATGAGGAGACTGCACGACATCTCGAATGGCTCGCTGACCGCGTCGGCCTACTGGGACAGGTCACCCAGGCCGGATTCCTCCGTTTGATGGGGCTTGCTCAGACCCCCTCCTCAACTGAACCCCCTATGCGCCAGTTGTCCTCCGTGCCATCTTCCCACCCATTAGTCACCTGGGTGCCCTGTGGAGCTGCCTCTGACGGTGCAGCCAGGCTGGTGGAGGAGGCATCCCTGCCACAGTCGGGAGTCGGACGTCCAGCAGGGGTGGCCACATCAACGACTGCACCCCAGCCAGCGGAGGATGTGCAGGCAGCAGGAGGCAGTGCACGGGCAGAGGCACAGCAGCAGCAGCAACGTGGGGGGAGCCATGATGGCTCGGGGCCTTTGACATCGGAGGGGCAGGCATTGGCCGGAGGGCAGCAGGACCCAGGACGGGAAGTGTCTTCCGTGTGGCAGCGGTTGGGCCACGCCATAGATGCGGAGCGGCAGCAGGCGGAAGAGGCACGGCTCACGATGGTCAGGGCGGAGAACTCCATGCAGAGGGCCCTGAGGCGGGCCGAGTGCCTTGAGGCAATCCACAGGGAGTTGGGGGTGAACATGTCGACGGCCCTGCGGACCCTCGGGGCATGGAGGAGGACCGCATCCGGGACATTGAGCAGGAGTTTGATGATGCCCTGGCCCGGAACATCCCGAAGTGAGCCGTCGGACTAGCCCGCTGCCCTTGTAAATAGTTCTGTAGTTAGTGTTAGGTTTCCTTCGGTTTTGCATTTTTTTTGGACCTGTTGGACAATGGGCCACATTTTTGTATATAGCTTTTTTTTTAGGTAGTGTTATTAGATAGGTTTTATTTCTTCTGTTGGGATCATGGACCCTGGATTGTTTATCTGTATATAGTTGACTTTTGGATTTTCATTTTTTTTAATGATTTACCCATGGAGCAATGGTTTTCGATTTTAATTTTCCATTGGATTTACTTTTGTGGACTGTGACTTTGGACACCTTTCCTTTGGATTATGATTTGCGGTTTTGCATTATTTCACGGACATGCTGGTTTATTTTTTTTAAATTTCCATTATTGTTTGTTTATTTTTGATTCAATTTATGTTGCTTTTAATACATATTTTTCTTCAAACTTCAATGTGTAGTATCATCTCATTGGTTTCATGCATATCATGATATGGGTTTTGACATTCACTGACACCCATTGGGTTTATGTGAGGGACATGTGTTCATTTCCAAACTTGCAATTGGGGTTTATCATGTTCTTGCCATTTCTAAGTGGGTGGATGCAATACTCGGGTGGGTGTTTGGCATTTGGAGGCTGACCATAAGGGCCAGGGATCTAGATTGTGATGACATGTTGGCTGGGGGACATGAGTGGGGGCCTGGTGGAGGGTGCCCCTGGATGCTGGGGGGTGGGGGTGATGGGAGACATGAGTGGGGGCCTGGTGGAGGGTGCCCCTGCACTGCTGGGGGGTGGGGGTGGTGGGAGACATGAGTGGGGGCCTGGTGGAGGGTGCCCCTGGATGCTGGGGGGTGGGGGTGATGGGAGACATGAGTGAGGGCCTGGTGGAGGGTGCCCCTGCATTGCTGGGGGGTGGGGGTGGTGGGAGACATGAGTGGGGGCCTGGTGGATGGTGGCCCTGGATGCTGGGGAGTGGGGGTGATGGGAGACATGAGTGGGGGCCTGGTGGAGGGTGCCCTGCACTGCTGGGGGGTGGGGGTGTTGGGAGTGATGGGAGACATGAGTGGGGGCCTGGTGGAGGGTGCCCTGCACTGCTGGGGGGTGGGGGTGGTGGGAGACATGAGTGGGGGCCGGGTGGAGGGTGCCGCTGGATGCTGGGGCGTGGGGGTGGTGGGAGACATGAGTGGAGGCCTGGTGGAGGGTGCCCCTGGATGCTGGGGGGTGGGGGTGATGCAAGACATGAGTTGGACATGAGTGGGGGCCTGGTGGAGGGTGCCCTGCACTGCTGGGGGTGGGGGTGATGTGATGGGAGACATGAGTGGGGGCCTGGTGGAGGGTGCCCCTGGATGTTGGGGGGTGAGGGTGCAGGGAGACATGAGTGGGGGCCTGGTGGAGGGTGCCCCTGGATGCTGGGGGGTGGGGGTGCAGGGAGACATGAGTGGGGGCCTGGTGGAGGGTGCCCTGCACTGCCGGGGGGTGGGGGTGATGGGAGACATGAGTGGAGGCCTGGTGGAGGGTGCCCCTGACTGCTGGGGGGTGGGGGTGATGGGAGACATGAGTGGGGGCCTGGTGGAGGGTGCCCTGCACTGCTAGGGGGTGGGGTGATGGGAGACATGAGTGGGGGCCTGGTGGAGGGTGCCCCTGCACTGCTGGGGGGTGGTGGTGGTGGGAGACATGAGTGGGGGCCTGGTGGAGGGTGCCCTGCACTGCTGGGGGTGGGGGTGGTGGGAGACATGAGTGGGGGCCTGGTGGAGAGTGCCCCTGGATGCTGGGGGGTGGGGGTGATGGGAGACATGAGTTGGACATGAGTGGGGGCCTGGTGGAGGATGCCCTGCACTGCAGGGGGGTGGGGGTGATGGGAGACATGAGTGGGGGCATGGTGGAGGGTGCCCCTGGATGCTGGGGGTGGGTGTGGTGGGAGACATGAGTTGGACATGAGTGGGGGCCTGGTGGAGTGTGCCCTGCACTGCTGGGGGGTGGGGGGTGGTGGGAGACATGAGTGGGGGCCTGGTGGAGGGTGCCCCTGGATGCTGGGGGGTGGGGGTGATGTGAGACATGAGTGGGGGCCTGATGGAGGGTGCCCCTGCACTGCTGGGGGTGGGGGTGGTGGGAGACATGAGTGGGGGCCTGGTGGAGGGTGCCCCTGGATGCTGGGGGTGGGGGTGCAGGGAGACATGAGTGGGGGCCTGGTGGAGGGTGCCCTGCACTGCTGGGGGTGGGGGTGGTGGGAGACATGAGTGGGGGCCTGGTGGAGGGTGCCTCTGGATGCTGGGGGGTGGGGGTGGTGGGAGACATAAGTGGAGGCCTGGTGGAGGGTGCCCCTGGATGCTGGGGGGTGGGGGTGATGGGAGACATGAGTTGGACATGAGTGGGGGCCTGGTGGAGGGTGCCCTGCACTGCTGGGGGGTGGGGGTGATGGGAGACATGAGTGGGGGCCTGGTGGAGGGTGCCCCTGGATGTTGGGGGGTGAGGGTGCAGGGAGACATGAGTGGGGGCCTGGTGGAGGGTGCCCCTGGATGCTGGGGGGTGGGGGTGATGGCAGACATGAGTTGGACATGAGTGGGGGCCTGGTGGAGGATGCCCTGCACTGCAGGGGGGTGGGGGTGATGGGAGACATGAGTGGGGGCCTGGTGGAGGGTGCCCCTGGATGCTGGGGGGTGGGTGTGGTGGGAGACATTAGTTGGGCATGAGTGGGGGCCTGGTGGAGTGTGCCTGCACTGCCGGGGGGTGGGGGGTGCTGGGGGACATGAGTGGGGGCCTGGTGGAGGGTGCCCCTGGATGCTGGGGGGTGGGGGTGCAGGGAGACATGAGTGGGGGCCTGGTGGAGGGTGCCCTGCACTGCTGGGGGTGGGGGTGGTGGGAGACATGAGTGGGGGCCTGGTGGAGGGTGCCTCTGGATGCTGGGGGGTGGTGGTGGGAGACATAAGTGGAGGCCTAGTGGAGGGTGCCCCTGGATGCTGGGGGGTGGGGGTGATGGGAGACATGAGTTGGACATGAGTGGGGGCCTGGTGGAGGGTGCCCTGCACTGCTGGGGGGTGGGGGTGATGGGAGACATGAGTGGGGGCCTGGTGGAGGGTGCCCCTGGTTGTTAGGGGGTGAGGGTGCAGGGAGACATGAGTGGGGGCCTAGTGGAGGGTGCCCCTGGATGCTGGGGGGTGGGGGTGATGGGAGACATGAGTTGGACATGAGTGGGGGCCTGGTGGAGGATGCCCTGCACTGCAGGGGGGTGGGGGTGATGGGAGACATGCGTGGGGGCCTGGTGGAGGGTGCCCCTGGATGCTGGGTGTGGTGGGAGACATTAGTTGGACATGAGTGGGGGCCTGGTGGAGTGTGCCCTGCACTGCCGGGGCTGGGGGGTGGTGGGAGACTTGAGTGGGGGCCTGGTGGAGGGTGCCCCTGGATGCTGGGGGGTGGGGGTGGTGGGAGACATGAGCGGGGGCCTGATGGAGGGTGCCCCTGCACTGCTGGGGTGGGGGTGGTGGGAGACATGAGTGGGGGCCTGGTGGAGGGTGCCCCTGGATGCTGGGGGGTGGGGGTGCAGGGAGACATGAGTGGGGGCCTGGTGGAGGGTGCCCTGCACTGCTGGGGGTGGGGGTGGTGGGAGACATGAGTGGGGGCCTGGTGGAGGGTGCCTCTGGATGCTGGGGGGTGGGGGTGGTGGGAGACATGAGTGGAGGCCTGGTGGAGAGTGCCCCTGGAGGCTGGGGGGTGGGGGTGATGGGAGACATTAGTTGGGCATGAGTGGGGGCCTGGTGGAGTGTGCCCTGCACTGCCGGGGGGTGGGGGGTGCTGGGTGACATGAGTGGGGGCCTGGTGGAGGGTGCCTCTGGATGCTGGGGGGTGGAGGTGGTGGGAGACATAAGTGGAGGCCTGGTGGAGGGTGCCCCTGGATGCTGGGGGGTGGGGGTGATGGGAGACATGAGTTGGACATGAGTGGGGGCCTGGTGGAGGGTGCCCTGCACTGCTGGGGGGTGGGGGTGATGGGAGACATGAGTGGGGGCCTGGTGGAGGGTGCCCCTGGTTGTTGGGGGGTGAGGGTGCAGGGAGACATGAGTGGGGGCCTGGTGGAGGGTGCCCCTGGATGCTGGGGGGTGGGGGTGATGGGAGACATGAGTTGGACATGAGTGGGGGCCTGGTGGAGGGTGCCCCTGGATGCTGGGGGGTGGGTGTAGTGGGAGACATTAGTTGGACATGAGTGGGGGCCTGGTGGAGTGTGCCCTGCACTGCCGGGGGTGGGGGGTGGTGGGAGACTTGAGTGGGGGCCTGGTGGAGGGTGCCCCTGGATGCTGGGGGGTGGGGGTGGTGGGAGACATGAGTGGGGGCCTGATGGAGGGTGCCCCTGCACTGCTGGGGGTGGGGGTGGTGGGAGACATGAGTGGGGGCCTGGTGGAGGGTGCCCCTGCATGCTGGGGGGTGGGGGTGCAGGGAGACATGAGTGGGGGCCTGGTGGAGGGTGCCCTGCACTGCTGGGGGTGGGGGTGGTGGGAGACATGAGTGGGGGCCTGGTGGAGGGTGCCTCTGGATGCTGGGGGGTGGGGGTGGTGGGAGACATGAGTGGAGGCCTGGTGGAGGGTGCCCCTGGATGCTGGGGGGTGGGGGTGATGGGAGACATGAGTTGGACATGAGTGGGGGCCTGGTGGAGGGTGCCCTGCACTGCTGGGGGGTGGGGGTCATGGGAGACATGAGTGGGGGCCTGGTGGAGGGTGCCCCTGGATGTTGGGGGGTGAGGGTGCAGGGAGACATGAGTGGGGGCCTGGTGGAGGGTGCCCCTGGATGCTGGGGGTGGGGGTGCAGGGAGACATGAGTGGGGGCCTGGTGGAGGGTGCCCTGCACTGCTGGGGGGTGGGGGTGATGGGAGACAAGAGTGGAGGCCTGGTGGAGGGTGCCCCTGACTGCTGGGGGTGGGGATGATGGGAGACATAAGTGGGGGCCTGGTGGAGGGTGCCCTGCACTGCTAGGGGGTGGGGTGATGGGAGACATGAGTGGGGGCCTGGTGGAGGGTGCCCCTGCACTGCTGGGGGGTGGGGGTGGTGGGAGACATGAGCGGGGGCGTGGTGGAGGGTGCCCTGCACTGCTGGGGGTGGGGGTGGTGGGAGACATGAGTGGGGGCCTGGTGGAGGGTGCCTCTGGATGCTGGGGGGTGGGGGTGGTGGGAGACATGAGTGGGGGCCTGGTGGAGGGTGCCCCTGGATGCTGTGGGGTGGGGGTGATGGGAGACATGAGTTGGACATGAGTGGGGGCCTGGTGGAGGATGCCCTGCACTGCAGGGGGGTGGGGGTGATGGGAGACACAAGCGGGGTCCTGGTGGAGGGTGCCCTGCACTGCTGGGGGTGGGGGTGGTGGGAGACATGAGTGGGGGCCTGGTGGAGGGTGCCTCTGGATGCTGGGGGGTGGGGGTGGTGGGAGACATGAGTGGGGGCCTGGTGGAGGGTGCCCCTGGATGCTGTGGGGTGGGGGTGATGGGAGACATGAGTTGGACATGAGTGGGGGCCTGGTGGAGGATGCCCTGCACTGAAGGGGGTTGGGGGTGATGGGAGACACAAGCGGGGTCCTGGTGGAGGGTGCCCTGCACTGCTGGGGGGTGGGTGTGGTGGGAGACATGAGTTGGACATGAGTGGGGGCCTGGTGGAGTGTGCCCTGCACTGCTGGGGGGTGGGGGGTGGTGGGAGACATGAGTGGGGGCCTGGTGGAGGGTGCCCTGCACTGCTGGGGGTGGGGGTGGTGGGAGACATGAGTGGGGGCCTGGTGGAGGGTGCCTCTGGATGCTGGGGGGTGGGGGTGGTGGGAGACATGAGTGGAGGCCTGGTGGAGGGTGCCCCTGGATGCTCGGGGGTGGGGGTGATGGGAGACATGAGTTGGACATGAGTGGGGGCCTGGTGGAGGGTGCCCTGCACTGCTGGGGGGTGGGGGTCATGGGAGACATGAGTGGGGGCCTGGTGGAGGGTGCCCCTGGATGTTGGGGGGTGAGGGTGCTGGGGGACATGAGTGGGGGCCTGGTGGAGGGTGCCTCTGGATGCTGGGGGGTGGGGGTGCAGGGAGACATGAGTGGGGGCCTGGTGGAGGGTGCCCTGCACTGCTGGGGGTGGGGGTGGTGGGAGACATGAGTGGGGGCCTGGTGGAGGGTGCCTCTGGATGCTGGGGGGTGGTGGTGGGAGACATAAGTGGAGGCCTGGTGGAGGGTGCCCCTGGATGCTGGGGGGTGGGGGTGATGGGAGACATGAGTTGGACATGAGTGGGGGCCTGGTGGAGGGTGCCCTGCACTGCTGGGGGGTGGGGGTGATGGGAGACATGAGTGGGGGCCTGGTGGAGGGTGCCCCTGGTTGTTAGGGGCTGAGGGTGCAGGGAGACATGAGTGGGGGCCTGGTGGAGGGTGCCCCTGGATGCTGGGGGGTGGGGGTGATGGGAGACATGAGTTGGACATGAGTGGGGGCCTGGTGGAGGATGCCCTGCACTGCAGGGGGGTGGGGGTGATGGGAGACATGAGTGGGGGCCTGGTGGAGGGTGCCCCTGGATGCTGGGGGGTGGGTGTGGTGGGAGACATTAGTTGGACATGAGTGGGGGCCTGGTGGAGTGTGCCCTGCACTGCCGGGGCTGGGGGGTGGTGGGAGACTTGAGTGGGGGCCTGGTGGAGGGTGCCCCTGGATGCTGGGGGGTGGGGGTGGTGGGAGACATGAGCGGGGGCCTGATGGAGGGTGCCCCTGCACTGCTGGGGTGGGGGTGGTGGGAGACATGAGTGGGGGCCTGGTGGAGGGTGCCCCTGGATGCTGGGGGGTGGGGGTGCAGGGAGACATGAGTGGGGGCCTGGTGGAGGGTGCCCTGCACTGCTGGGGGTGGGGGTGGTGGGAGACATGAGTGGGGGCCTGGTGGAGGGTGCCTCTGGATGCTGGGGGGTGGGGGTGGTGGGAGACATGAGTGGAGGCCTGGTGGAGAGTGCCCCTGGAGGCTGGGGGGTGGGGGTGATGGGAGACATTAGTTGGGCATGAGTGGGGGCCTGGTGGAGTGTGCCCTGCACTGCCGGGGGGTGGGGGGTGCTGGGTGACATGAGTGGGGGCCTGGTGGAGGGTGCCTCTGGATGCTGGGGGGTGGAGGTGGTGGGAGACATAAATGGAGGCCTGGTGGAGGGTGCCCCTGGATGCTGGGGGGTGGGGGTGATGGGAGACATGAGTTGGACATGATTGGGGGCCTGGTGGAGGGTGCCCTGCACTGCTGGGGGGTGGGGTGATGGGAGACATGAGTGGGGGCCTGGTGGAGGGTGCCCCTGGTTGTTGGGGGGTGAGGGTGCAGGGAGACATGAGTGGGGGCCTGGTGGAGGGTGCCCCTGGATGCTGGGGGGTGGGGGTGATGGGAGACATGAGTTGGACATGAGTGGGGGCCTGGTGGAGGGTGCCCCTGGATGCTGGGGGGTGGGTGTAGTGGGAGACATTAGTTGGACATGAGTGGGGGCCTGGTGGAGTGTGCCCTGCACTGCCGGGGGTGGGGGGTGGTGGGAGACTTGAGTGGGGGCCTGGTGGAGGGTGCCCCTGGATGGTGGGGGTGGTGGGAGACATGAGTGGGGGCCTGATGGAGGGTGCCCCTGCACTGCTGGGGGTGGGGGTGGTGGGAGACATGAGTGGGGGCCTGGTGGAGGGTGCCCCTGGATGCTGGGGGGTGGGGGTGCAGGGAGACATGAGTGGGGGCCTGGTGGAGGGTGCCCTGCACTGCTGGGGGTGGGGGTGGTGGGAGACATGAGTGGGGGCCTGGTGGAGGGTGCCTCTGGATGCTGGGGGGTGGGGGTGGTGGGAGACATGAGTGGAGGCCTAGTGGAGGGTGCCCCTGGATGCTGGGGGGTGGGGGTGATGGGAGACATGAGTTGGACATGAGTGGGGGCCTGGTGGAGGGTGCCCTGCACTGCTGGGGGGTGGGGGTCATGGGAGACATGAGTGGGGGCCTGGTGGAGGGTGCCCCTGGATGTTGGGGGTTGAGGGGTGCAGGGAGACATGAGTGGGGGCCTGGTGGAGGGTGCCCCTGGATGCTGGGGGTGGGGGTGCAGGGAGACATGAGTGGGGGCCTGGTGGAGGGTGCCCTGCACTGCTGGGGGGTGGGGGTGATGGGAGACAAGAGTGGAGGCCTGGTGGAGGGTGCCCCTGACTGCTGGGGGTGGGGGTGATGGGAGACATGAGTGGGGGGCCTGGTGGAGGGTGCCCTGCACTGCTAGGGGGTGGGGTGATGGGAGACATGAGTGGGGGCCTGGTGGAGGGTGCCCCTGCACTGCTGGGGGGTGGGGGTGGTGGGAGACATGAGCGGGGGCCTGGTGGAGGGTGCCCTGCACTGCTGGGGGTGGGGGTGGTGGGAGACATGAGTGGGGGCCTGGTGGAGGGTGCCTCTGGATGCTGGGGGGTGGGGGTGGTGGGAGACATGAGTGGGGGCCTGGTGGAGGGTGCCCCTGGATGCTGTGGGGTGGGGGTGATGGGAGACATGAGTTGGACATGAGTGGGGGCCTGGTGGAGGATGCCCTGCACTGCAGGGGGGTGGGGGTGATGGGAGACACAAGCGGGGTCCTGGTGGAGGGTGCCCTGCACTGCTGGGGGGTGGGTGTGGTGGGAGACATGAGTTGGACATGAGTGGGGGCCTGGTGGAGTGTGCCCTGCACTGCAGGGGGGTGGGGGGTGGTGGGAGACATGAGTGGGGGCCTGGTGGAGGGTGCCCCTGGATGCTGGGGGGTGGGGGTGGTGGGAGACATGAGTGGGGGCCTGATGGAGGGTGCCCCTGCACTGCTGGGGGTGGGGGTGGTGGGAGACATGAGTGGGGGCCTGGTGGAGGGTGCCCCTGGATGCTGGGGGGTAGGGGTGCAGGTAGACATGAGTGGGGCCTGGTGGAGGGTGCCCTGCACTGCTGGGGGGTGGGTGTGGTGGGAGACATGAGTTGGACATGAGTGGGGGCCTGGTGGAGTGTGCCCTGCACTGCTGGGGGGTGGGGGTGGTGGGAGACATGAGTGGGGGCCTGGTGGAGGGTTCCCCCTGGATGCTGGGGGGTGGGGTGGTGGGAGACATGAGTGGGGGCCTGATGGAGGGTGCCCCTGCAATGCTTGGGGTGGGGGTGGTGGGAGACATGAGTGGGGGCCTGGTGGAGGGTGCCCTGCACTGCTGGGGGGTGGGGGTGGTGGGAGACATGAGTGGGGGCCTGGTGGAGGGTGCCCCTGGATGCTGGGGGGTGGGGGTGCAGGGAGACATGGGTGGGGGCCTGGTGGAGGGTGCCCTGCACTGCTGGGGGGGTGATGGGAGACATGAGTGGGGGCCTGGTGGAGGGTGCCCCTGGATGCTGGGGGGTGGGGGTGCAGGGAGACATGAGTGGGGGCCTGGTGGAGGGTGCCCTGCACTGCTGGGGGTGGGGGTGGTGGGAGACATGAGTGGGGGCCTGGTGGAGGGTGCCCTGCACTGCTGGGGGGTGGGGGTGGTGGGAGTGATGGGAGACATGAGTGGGGGCCTGGTGGAGGGTGCCCCTGCACTGCTGGGGGGTGGGGGTGGTGGGAGTGATGGGAGACATGAGTGGGGGCCTGGTGGAGTGTGCCCCTGCACTGCTGGGGCGTGGGGGTTGTGGGAGACATGAGTGGGGGCCTGGTGGAGGGTGCCCCTGGATGCTGGGTGGTGGAGTTGATGGGAGACATGAGTGGGGGCCTGGTGGAGGGTGCCCCTGCACTGCTGGGTGGTGGGAGACATGAGTGGGGGCCTGGTGGAGGGTGCCCCTGGATGCTGGAGGGTGGGGGTGATGGGAGACATGAGTGGGGGCCTGGTGGAGGGTGCCCCTGCACTGCTGGGTGGTGGCGGTGGTGGGAGACATGAGTGGGGGCCTGGTGGAGGGTGCCCTGCACTGCTGGGGGGCGGGGGTATTGGGTGATATGAGTGGGGGCCTGGTGGAGGTGCCCCTTCACTGCTGGGGGGTGGGGTGGTGGGAGACATGAGTGGGGGCCTGGTGGAGGGTGCCTCTGGATGTTGGGGTGTGGGGGTGGTGTGATACATGAGTGGGGGCCTGGTGGAGGGTGCCCCTGCACTGCTGGGGGGTGGGGGTGGTGGGAGACATGAGTGGGGGCCTGGTGGAGGGTGCCCTGCACTGCTGGGGGGTGGGGGTGATGGGAGACATGAGTGGGGGCCTGGTGGAGGGTGCCCCTGACTGCTGGGGGTGGGGGTGATGGGAGACATGAGTGGGGGCCTGGTGGAGGGTGCCCCTGACTGCTGGGGGGTGGGGGTGATGGGAGACATGAGTGGGGGCCTTGTGGAGGGTGCCCTGCACTGCTGGGGGGTGGGGTGATGGGAGACATGAGTGGGGGCCTGGTGGAGGGTGCCCCTGCACTGCTGGGGGGTTGGGGTGGTGGGAGACATGCGTTGGCCTGGTGGGAGGGTGCCCTGCACTGCTGGGGGGTGGGGGTGGTGGGAGACATGAGTGGGGGCCTGGTGGAGGGTGCCCCCGGATGCTGGGGGGTGGGGTGGTGGGAGACATGAGTGGGGGGCTGGTGGAGGGTGCCCCTGGATGCTGGGGGGTGGGGGTGATGGGAGACATGAGTTGGACATGAGTGGGGGCCTGGTGGAGGGTGCCCTGCACTACTGGGGGGTGGGGGTGATGGGAGACATGAGGGGGGCCTGGTGGAGGGTGCCCTGCACTGCTGGGGGGTGGGTGTGGTGGGAGACATGAGTTGGACATGAGTGGGGGCCTGGTGGAGGGTGCCCTGCACTGCTGGGGGGTGGGGGTGGTGGGAGACATGAGTGAGGGCCTGGGCGAGGGTGCCCCTGGATGCTGGGGGTGGGGGTGGTGGGTGACATGAGTGGGGGCCTGGTGGAGGGTGCCCCTGCACTGCTGGGGGTGGGGGTGGTGGGAGACATGAGTGGGGGGCCTGGTGGAGGGTGCCCTGCACTGCTGGGGGGTGGGGGTGGTGGGAGACATGAGTGGGGGCCTGGTGGAGGGCGCCCCTGGATGCTGGGGGGTGGGGGCGGTGGGAGACATGAGTGGGGGCCTGGTGGAGGGTGCCCTGCACTACTGGGGGGGTGGGGGTGCAGGGAGACATGATTGGGGGCCTGGTGGAGGGTGCCTTGCACTGCTGGGGGGTGGGGGTGGTGGGAGACATGAGTGGGGGCCTGGTGGAGGGTGCCCCTGGATGCTGGGGGGTGGGGGTATTGGGAGACATGAGTGGGGGCCTGGTGGAGGGTGCCTTGCACTGCTGGGGGTGGGGGTGGTGGGTGACATGAGTGGGGGCCTGGTGGAGGGTGCCCCTTCACTGCTGGGGTGTGGGGTGGTGGGAGACATGAGTGGGGGCCTGGTGGAGGGTGCCCCTGGATGCTGGGGGTGGGGGTGATGGGAGACATGAGTTGGACATGAGTTGGGGCCTGGTGGAGGGTGCCCCTGGATGTTGGGGTGTGGGGGCGGTGGGATACATGAGTGGGGGCCTGGTGGAGGGTGCCCCTGCACTGCTGGGGGGTGGGGGTGGTGGGAGACATGAGTGGGGGCCTGGTGGAGGGTACCCTGCACTGCTGGGGGGTGGGGGTGATGGGAGACATGAGTGGGGGCCTGGTGGAGGGTGCCCCTGACTGCTGGGGGTGGGGGTGATGGGAGACATGAGTGGGGGCCTGGTGGAGGGTGCCCCTGACTGCTGGGAGGTGGGGATGATGGGAGACATGAGTGGGGGCCTTGTGGAGGGTGCCCTGCACTGCTGGGGGGTGGGGTGATGGGAGACATGAGTTGGGGCCTGGTGGAGGGTGCCCCTGCACTGCTGGGGGGTTGGGGTGGTGGGAGACATGAGTGGGGGCCTGGTGGAGGGTGCCCCTGGATGCTGGGGGGTGGGGGTGATGGGAGACATGAGTGGGGGCCTGGTGGAGGGTGCCCCTGCACTGCTGGGGTGGTGGCGGTGGTGGGAGACATGAGTGGGGGCCTGGTGGAGGGTGCCCTGCACTGCTGGGGGGTGGGGGTGGTGGGTGAAATGAGTGGGGGCCTGGTGGAGGGTGCCCCTTTACTGCTGGGGGGTGGGGTGGTGGGAGAAATGAGTGGGGGCCTGGTGGAGGGTGCCCCTGGATGCTGGGGGGTGGGGGTGATGGGAGACATGAGTTGGACATGAGTGGGGGCCTGGTGGAGGCTGCCCCTGGATGTTGGGGTGTGGGGGTGATGGGAGACATGAGTGGGGGCCTGGTGGAGGGTGCCCCTGACTGCTGGGGGTGGGGGTGATGGGAGACATGAGTGGGGGCCTGGTGGAGTGTGCCCCTGCACTGCTGGGGCGTGGGGGTTGTGGGAGACATGAGTGGGGGCCTGGTGGAGGGTGCCCCTGGATGCTGGGGGGTGGAGGTGATGGGAGACATGAGTGGGGGCCTGGTGGAGGGTGCCCCTGCACTGCTGGGTGCTGGGAGACATGAGTGGGGGCCTGGTGGAGGGTGCCCCTGGATGCTGGAGGGTGGGGCTGATGGGAGACATGAGTGGGGGCCTGGTGGAGGGTGCCCCTGCACTGCTGGGTGGTGGCGGTGGTGGGAGACATGAGTGGGGGCCTGGTGGAGGGTGCCCTGCACTGCTGGGGGGCGGGGGTGGTGGGTGACATGAGTGGGGGCCTGGTGGAGGGTGCCCCTTCACTGCTGGGGGGTGGGGTGGTGGGAGACATGAGTGGGGGCCTGGTGGAGGGTGCCCCTGGATGCTGGGTGGTGGGGGTGATGGGAGACATGAGTTGGACATGAGTGGGGTCCTGGTGGAGGGTGCCTCTGGATGTTGGGGTGTGGGGGTGGTGGGATACATGAGTGGGGGCCTGGTGGAGGGTGCCCCTGCACTGCTGGGGGGTGGGGGTCGTGGGAGACATGAGTGGGGGCCTGGTGGAGGGTGCCCTGCACTGCTGGGGGGTGGGGGTGATGGGAGACATGAGTGGGGGCCTGGTGGAGGGTGCCCCTGACTGCTGGGGGTGGGGGTGATGGGAGACATGAGTGGGGGCCTGGTGGAGGGTGCCCCTGACTGCTGGGGGGTGGGGGTGATGGGAGACATGAGTGGGGGCCTTGTGGAGGGTGCCCTGCACTGCTGGGGGGTGGGGTGATGGGAGACATGAGTGGGGGCCTGGTGGAGGGTGCCCCTGCACTGCTGGGGGGTTGGGGTGGTGGGAGACATGAGTGGGGGCCTGGTGGAGGGTCCCTGCACTGCTGGGTGCTGGGGGTGGTGGGAGACATGAGTGGGGTCCTGGTGGAGGGTGCCCCTGGATGCTGGGGGGTGGGGTGGTGGGAGACATGAGTGGGGGGCTGGTGGAGGGTGCCCCTGGATGCTGGGGGGTGGGGGTGAAGGGAGACATGAGTTGGACATGAGTGGGGGCCTGGTGGAGGGTGCCTTACACTACTGGGGGGTGCGGGTGATGGGAGACATGAGTGGGGGCCTGGTGGAGGGTGCCCTGCACTGCTGGGGGGTGGGTGTGGTGGGAGACATGAGTTGGACAAGAGTGGGGGCCTGGTGGAGGGTGCCCTGCACTGCTGGGGGGTGGGGGTGGTGGGAGACATGAGTGGGGGCCTGGGCGAGGGTGCCCCTGGATGCTGGGGGTGGGGGTGGTAGGTGACATGAGTGGGGGCCTGGTGGAGGGTGCCCCTGCACTGCTGGGGGTGGGGGTGGTGGGAGACATGAGTGGGGGCCTGGTGGAGGGTGCCCTGCACTGCTGGGGGGTGGGAGTGGTGGGAGACATGAGTGGGGGCCTGGTGGAGGGTGCCCCTGGATGCTGGGGGGTGGGGGTGGTGGGTGACATGAGTGGGGGCCTGGTGGAGGGTGCCTTGCACTACTGGGGGGGTGGGGGTGCAGGGAGACATGATTGGGGGCCTGGTGGAGGGTGCCTTGCACTGCTGGGGGGTGGGTGTGGTGGGAGACATGAGTTGGACATGAGTGGGGGCCTGGTGGAGGGTGCCCTGCACTGCTGGGGGATGGGGGTGGTGGGAGACATGAGTGGGGGCCTGGGCGAGGGTGCCCCTGGATGCTGGGGGTGGGGGTGGTGGGTGACATGAGTGGGGGCCTGGTGGAGGGTGCCCCTGCACTGCTGGGGGTGGGGGTGGTGGGAGACATGAGTGGGGGCCTGGTGGAGGGTGCCCTGCACTCCTGGGGGGTGGGGGTGGTGGGAGACATGAGTGGGGGCCTGGTGGAGGGTGCCCCTTCACTGCTGGGGGGTGGGGTGGTGGGAGACATGAGTGGGGGCCTGGTGGAGGGTGCCCCTGGATGCTGGGGGGTGGGGGTGATGGGAGACATGAGTTGGACATGAGTTGGGGCCTGGTGGAGGGTGCCCCTGGATGTTGGGGTGTGGGGGTGGTGGGATACATGAGTGGGGGCCTGGTGGAGGGTGCCCCTGCACTGCTGGGGGGTGGGGGTGGTGGGAGACATGAGTGGGGGCCTGGTGGAGGGTGCCCTGCACTGCTGGGGGGTGGGGGTGATGGGAGACATGGTTGGGGGCCTAGTGGAGGGTGCCCCTGACTGCTGGGGGTGGGGGTGATGGGAGACATGAGTGGGGGCCTGGTGGAGGGTGCCCCTGACTGCTGGGGGGTGGGGATGATGGGAGACATGAGTGGGGGCCTTGTGGAGGGTGCCCTGCACTGCTGGGGGGTGGGGTGATGGGAGACATGAGTTGGGGCCTGGTGGAGGGTGCCCCTGCACTGCTGGGGGGTTCGGGTGGTGGGAGACATGAGTGGGGGCCTGGTGGAGGGTGCCCCTGGATGCTGGGGGGTGGGGGTGATGGAAGACATGAGTGGGGGCCTGGTGGAGGGTGCCCCTGCACTGCTGGGTGGTGGCGGTGGTGGGAGACATGAGTGGGGGCCTGGTGGAGGGTGCCCTGCACTGCTGGGGGGGGGTGGTGGGTGACATGAGTGGGGGCCTGGTGGAGGGTGCCCCTTCACTGCTGGGGGGTGGGGTGGTGGGAGACATGAGTGGGGGCCTGGTGGAGGGTGCCCCTGGATGCTGGGGGGTGGGGGTGATGGGAGACATGAGTTGGACATGAGTGGGGGCCTGGTGGAGGGTGCCCCTGCACTGCTGGGGGTGGGGGTGGTGGGAGACATGAGTGGGGGCCTGGTGGAGGGTGCCCTGCACTTCTGGGGGGTGGGGGTGATGGGAGACATGAGTGGGGGCCTGGTGGAGGGTGCCCCTGACTGCTGGCGGTGGGGGTGATGGGAGACATGAGTGGGGGCCTGGTGGAGGGTGCCCCTGACTGCTGGGGGGTGGGGGTGATGGGAGACATGAGTGGGGGCCTTGTGGAGGGTGCCCTGCACTGCTGGGGGGTGGGGGTGATGGGAGACATGAGTGGGGGCCTGGTGGAGGGTGCCCCTGGTTGTTGGGGGGTGAGGGTGCAGGGAGACATGAGTGGGGGCCTGGTGGAGGGTGCCCCTGGATGCTGGGGGGTGGGGGTGATGGGAGACATGAGTTGGACATGAGTGGGGGCCTGGTGGAGGATGCTCTGCACTGCAGGGGGGTGGGGGTGATGGGAGACATGAGTGGGGGCCTGGTGGAGGGTGCCCCTGGATGCTGGGGGGTGGGTGTGGTGGGAGACATTAGTTGGACATGAGTGGGGGCCTGGTGGAGTGTGCCCTGCACTGCCGGGGGTGGGGGGGTGGTGGGAGACTTGAGTGGGGGCCTGGTGGAGGGTGCCCCTGGATGCTGGGGGGTGGGGGTGGTGGGATACATGAGTGGGGGCCTGGTGGAGGGTGCCCTGCACTGCTGGGGGTGGGGGTGGTGGGAGACATGAGTGGGGGCCTGGTGGAGGGTGCCTCTGGATGCTGGGGGGTGGGGGTGGTGGGAGACATGAGTGGAGGCCTGGTGGAGAGTGCCCCTGGAGGCTGGGGGGTGGGGGTGATGGGAGACATTAGTTGGGCATGAGTGGGGGCCTGGTGGAGTGTGCCCTGCACTGCCGGGGGGTGGGGGGTGCTGGGTGACATGAGTGGGGGCCTGGTGGAGGGTGCCTCTGGATGCTGGGGGGTGGAGGTGGTGGGAGACATAAGTGGAGGCCTGGTGGAGGGTGCCCCTGGATGCTGGGGGGTGGGGGTGATGGGAGACATGAGTTGGACATGAGTGGGGGCCTGGTGGAGGGTGCCCTGCACTGCTGGGGGGTGGGGGTGATGGGAGACATGAGTGGGGGCCTGGTGGAGGGTGCCCCTGGTTGTTGGGGGGTGAGGGTGCAGGGAGACATGAGTGGGGGCCTGGTGGAGGGTGCCCCTGGATGCTGGGGGGTGGGGGTGATGGGAGACATGAGTTGGACATGAGTGGGGGCCTGGTGGAGGGTGCCCCTGGATGCTGGGGGGTGGGTGTAGTGGGAGACATTAGTTGGACATGAGTGGGGGCCTGGTGGAGTGTGCCCTGCACTGCCGGGGGTGGGGGGTGGTGGGAGACTTGAGTGGGGGCCTGGTGGAGGGTGCCCCTGGATGCTGGGGGGTGGGGGTGGTGGGAGACATGAGTGGGGGCCTGATGGAGGGTGCCCCTGCACTGCTGGGGGTGGGGGTGGTGGGAGACATGAGTGGGGGCCTGGTGGAGGGTGCCCCTGGATGCTGGGGGGTGGGGATGCAGGGAGACATGAGTGGGGGCCTGGTGGAGGGTGCCCTGCACTGCTGGGGGTGGGGGTGGTGGGAGACATGAGTGGGGGCCTGGTGGAGGGTGCCTCTGGATGCTGGGGGGTGGGGGTGGTGGGAGACATGAGTGGAGGCCTGGTGGAGGGTGCCCCTGGATGCTCGGGGGTGGGGGTGATGGGAGACATGAGTTGGACATGAGTGGGGGCCTGGTGGAGGGTGCCCTGCACTGCTGGGGGGTGGGGGTCATGGGAGACATGAGTGGGGGCCTGGTGGAGGGTGCCCCTGGATGTTGGGGGGTGAGGGTGCAGGGAGACATGAGTGGGGGCCTGGTGGAGGGTGCCCCTGGATGCTGGGGGTGGGGGTGCAGGGAGACATGAGTGGGGGCCTGGTGGAGGGTGCCCTGCACTGCTGGGGGGTGGGGGTGATGGGAGACAAGAGTGGAGGCCTGGTGGAGGGTGCCCCTGACTGCTGGGGGTGGGGGTGATGGGAGACATGAGTGGGGGCCTGGTGGAGGGTGCCCTGCACTGCTAGGGGGTGGGGTGATGGGAGACATGAGTGGGGGCCTGGTGGAGGGTGCCCCTGCACTGCTGGGGTGTAGGGGTGGTGGGAGACATGAGCGGGGGCCTGGTGGAGGGTGCCCTGCACTGCTGGGGGTGGGGGTGGTGGGAGACATGAGTGGGGGCCTGGTGGAGGGTGTCTCTGGATGCTGGGGAGTGGGGGTGATGGGAGACATGAGTTGGACATGAGTGGGGGCCTGGTGGAGGATGCCCTGCACTGCAGGGGGGTGGGGGTGATGGGAGACATGAGCGGGGTCCTGGTGGAGGGTGCCCTGCACTGCTGGGGGGTGGGTGTGGTGGGAGACATGAGTTGGACATGAGTGGGGGCCTGGTGGAGTGTGCCCTGCACTGCTGGGGGGTGGGGGTGGTGGGAGACATGAGTGGGGGCCTGGTGGAGGGTGCCCCTGGATGCTGGGGGGTGGCGGTGGTGGGAGACATGAGTGGGGGCCTGATGGAGGGTGCCCCTGCACTGCTGGGGGTGGGGGTGGTGGGAGACATGAGTGGGGGCCTGGTGGAGGGTGCCCCTGGATGCTGGGGGGTAGGGGTGCAGGTAGACATGAGTGGGGCCTGGTGGAGGGTGCCCTGCACTGCTGGGGGGTGGGTGTGGTGGGAGACATGAGTTGGACATGAGTGGGGGCCTGGTGGAGTGTGCCCTGCACTGCTGGGGGGTGGGGGTGGTGGGAGACATGAGTGGGGGCCTGGTGGAGGGTTCCCCCTGGATGCTGGGGGGTGGGGTGGTGGGAGATATGAGTGGGGGCCTGATGGAGGGTGCCCCTGCACTGCTTGGGGTGGGGGTGGTGGGAGACATGAGTGGGGGCCTGGTGGAGGGTGCCCCTGGATGCTGGGGGGTGGGGGTGCAGGGAGACATGGGTGGGGGCCTGGTGGAGGGTGCCCTGCACTGCTGGGGGGGTGATGGGAGACATGAGTGGGGGCCTGGTGGAGGGTGCCCCTGGATGCTGGGGGGTGGGGGTGCAGGGAGACATGAGTGGGGGCCTGGTGGAGGGTGCCCTGCACTGCTGGGGGTGGGGGTGGTGGGAGACATGAGTGGGGGCCTGGTGGAGGGTGCCCTGCACTGCTGGGGGGTGGGGGTGGTGGGAGTGATGGGAGACATGAGTGGGGGCCTGGTGGAGGGTGCCCCTGCACTGCTGGGGGGTGGGGGTGGTGGGAGTGATGGGAGACATGAGTGGGGGCCTGGTGGAGTGTGCCCCTGCACTGCTGGGGCGTGGGGGTTGTGGGAGACATGAGTGGGGGCCTGGTGGAGGGTGCCCCTGGATGCTGGGGGGTGGAGGTGATGGGAGACATGAGTGGGGGCCTGGTGGAGGGTGCCCCTGCACTGCTGGGTGGTGGGAGACATGAGTGGGGGCCTGGTGGAGGGTGCCCCTGGATGCTGGAGGGTGGGGGTGATGGGAGACATGAGTGGGGGCCTGGTGGAGGGTGCCCCTGCACTGCTGGGTGGTGGCGGTGGTGGGAGACATGAGTGGGGGCCTGGTGGAGGGTGCCCTGCACTGCTGGGGGGCGGGGGTATTGGGTGATATGAGTGGGGGCCTGGTGGAGGGTGCCCCTTCACTGCTGGGGGGTGGGGTGGTGGGAGACATGAGTGGGGGCCTGGTGGAGGGTGCCCCTGGATGCTGGGGGGTGGGGGTGATGGGAGACATGAGTTGGACATGAGTGGGGGCCTGGTGGAGGGTGCATCTGGATGTTGGGGTGTGGGGTGGTGTGATACATGAGTGGGGGCCTGGTGGAGGGTGCCCCTGCACTGCTGGGGGGTGGGGGTGGTGGGAGACATGAGTGGGGGCCTGGTGGAGGGTGCCCTGCACTGCTGGGGGGTGGGGGTGATGGGAGACATGAGTGGGGGCCTGGTGGAGGGTGCCCCTGACTGCTGGGGGTGGGGGTGATGGGAGACATGAGTGGGGGCCTGGTGGAGGGTGCCCCTGACTGCTGGGGGGTGGGGGTGATGGGAGACATGAGTGGGGGCCTTGTGGAGGGTGCCCTGCACTGCTGGGGGGTGGGGTGATGGGAGACATGAGTGGGGGCCTGGTGGAGGGTGCCCCTGCACTGCTGGGGGGTTGGGGTGCTGGGAGACATGCGTGGGGGCCTGGTGGAGGGTGCCCTGCACTGCTGGGGGGTGGGGGTGGTGGGAGACATGAGTGGGGGCCTGGTGGAGGGTGCCCCCGGATTCTGGGGGGTGGTGTGGTGGGAGACATGAGTGGGGGGCTGGTGGAGGGTGCCCCTGGATGCTGGGGGGTGGGGGTGATGGGAGACATGAGTTGGACATGAGTGGGGGCCTGGTGGAGGGTGCCCTGCACTACTGGGGGGTGGGGGTGATGGGAAACATGAGTGGGGGCCTGGTGGAGGGTGCCCTGCACTGCTGGGGGGTGGGTGTGGTGGGAGACATGAGTTGGACATGAGTGGGGGCCTGGTGGAGGGTGCCCTGCACTGCTGGTTGGTGGGGGTGGTGGGAGACATGAGTGGGGGCCTGGGCGAGGGTGCCCCGGATGCTGGGGGTGGGGGTGGTGGGTGACATGAGTGGGGGCCTGGTGGAGGGTGCCCCTGCACTGCTGGGGGTGGGGGTGGTGGGAGACATGAGTGGGGGCCTGGTGGAGGGTGCCCTGCACTGCTGGGGGGTGGGGGTGGTGGGAGACATGAGTGGGGGCCTGGTGGAGGGTGCCCCTGGATGCTGGGGGGTGGGGGTGGTGGGAGACATGAGTGGGGGCCTGGTGGAGGGTGCCCTGCACTACTGGGGGGGTGGGGGTGCAGGAAGACATGATTGGGGGCCTGGTGGAGGGTGCCTTGCACTGCTGGGGGGTGGGGGTGGTGGGAGACATGAGTGGGGGCCTGGTGGAGGGTGCCCCTGGATGCTGGGGGGTGGGGGTGGTGGGAGACATGAGTGGGGGGCCTGGTGGAGGGTGCCTTGCACTGCTGGGGGTGGGGGTGGTGGGTGACATGAGTGGGGGCCTGGTGGAGGGTGCCCCTTCACTGCTGGGGGGTGGGGTGGTGGGAGACATGAGTGGGGGCCTGGTGGAGGGTGCCCCTGGATGCTGGGGGGTGGGGGTGATGGGAGACATGAGTTGGACATGAGTTGGGGCCTGGTGGAGGGTGCCCCTGGATGTTGAGGTGTGGGGGCGGTGGGATACATGAGTGGGGGCCTGGTGGAGGGTGCCCCTGCACTGCTGGGGGGTGGGGGTGGTGGGAGACATGAGTGGGGGCCTGGTGGAGGGTACCCTGCACTGCTGGGGGGTGGGGGTGATGGGAGACATGAGTGGGGGCCTGGTGGAGGGTGCCCCTGACTGCTGGGGGTGGGGGTGATGGGAGACATGAGTGGGGGCCTGGTGGAGGGTGCCCCTGACTGCTGGGGGGTGGGGATGATGGGAGACATGAGTGGGGGCCTTGTGGAGGGTGCCCTGCACTGCTGGGGGGTGGGGTGATGGGAGACATGAGTTGGGGCCTGGTGGAGGGTGCCCCTGCACTGCTGGGGGGTTGGGGTGGTGGGAGACATGAGTGGGGGCCTGGTGGAGGGTGCCCCTGGATGCTGGGGGGTGGGGGTGATGGGAGACATGAGTGGGGGCCTGGTGGAGGGTGCCCCTGCACTGCTGGGTGGTGGCGGTGGTGGGAGACATGAGTGGGGGCCTGGTGGAGGGTGCCCTGCACTGCTGGGGGGTGGGGGTGGTGGGTGACATGAGTGGGGGCCTGGTGGAGGGTGCCCCTTTACTGCTGGGGGGTGGGGTGGTGGGAGAAATGAGTGGGGGCCTGGTGGAGGGTGCCCCTGGATGCTGGGGGGTGGGGGTGATGGGAGACATGAGTTGGACATGAGTGGGGGCCTGGTGGAGGCTGCCCCTGGATGTTGGGGTGTGGGGTGATGGGAGACATGAGTGGGGGCCTGGTGGAGGGTGCCCCTGACTGCTGGGGGTGGGGGTGATGGGAGACATGAGTGGGGGCCTGGTGGAGTGTGCCCCTGCACGGCTGGGGCGTGGGGGTTGTGGGAGACATGAGTGGGGGCCTGGTGGAGGGTGCCCCTAGATGCTGGGGGGTGGAGGTGATGGGAGACATGAGTGGGGGCCTGGTGGAGGGTGCCCCTGCACTGCTGGGTGCTGGGAGACATGAGTGGGGGCCTGGTGGAGGGTGCCCCTGGATGCTGGAGGGTGGGGGTGATGGGAGACATGAGTGGGGGCCTGGTGGAGGGTGCCCCTGCACTGCTGGGTGGTGGCGGTGGTGGGAGACATGAGTGGGGGCCTGGTGGAGGGTGCCCTGCACTGCTGGGGGGCGGGGGTGGTGGGTGACATGAGTGGGGGCCTGGTGGAGGGTGCCCCTTCACTGCTGGGGGGTGGGGTGGTGGGAGACATGAGTGGGGGCCTGGTGGAGGGTGCCCCTGGATGCTGGGTGGTGGGGGTGATGGGAGACATGAGTTGGACATGAGTGGGGTCCTGGTGGAGGGTGCCTCTGGATGTTGGGGTGTGGGGGTGGTGGGATACATGAGTGGGGGCCTGGTGGAGGGTGCCCCTGCACTGCTGGGGGGTGGGGGTGGTGGGAGACATGAGTGGGGGCCTGGTGGAGGGTGCCCTGCACTGCTGGGGGGTGGGGGTGATGGGAGACATGAGTGGGGGCCTGGTGGAGGGTGCCCCTGACTGCTGGGGGTGGGGGTGATGGGAGACATGAGTGGGGGCCTGGTGGAGGGTGCCCCTGACTGCTGGGGGGTGGGGGTGATGGGAGACATGAGTGGGGGCCTTGTGGAGGGTGCCCTGCACTGCTGGGGGGTGGGGTGATGGGAGACATGAGTGGGGGCCTGGTGGAGGGTGCCCCTGCACTGCTGGGGGGTTGGGGTGGTGGGAGACATGAGTGGGGGCCTGGTGGAGGGTCCCTGCACTGCTGGGGGCTGGGGGTGGTGGGAGACATGAGTGGGGGCCTGGTGGAGGGTGCCCCTGGATGCTGGGGGGTGGGGTGGTGGGAGACATGAGTGGGGGGCTGGTGGAGGGTGCCCCTGGATGCTGGGGGGTGGGGGTGAAGGGAGACATGAGTTGGACATGAGTGGGGGCCTGGTGGAGGGTGCCCTGCACTACTGGGGGGTGCGGGTGATGGGAGACATGAGTGGGGGCCTGGTGGAGGGTGCCCTGCACTGCTGGGGGGTGGGTGTGGTGGGAGACATGAGTTGGACATGAGTGGGGGCCTGGTGGAGGGTGCCCTGCACTGCTGGGGGGTGGGGGTGGTGGGAGACATGAGTGGGGGCCTGGGCGAGGGTGCCCCTGGATGCTGGGGGTGGGGGTGGTGGGTGACATGAGTGGGGGCCTGGTGGAGGGTGCCCCTGCACTGCTGGGGGTGGGGGTGGTGGGAGACATGAGTGGGGGCCTGGTGGAGGGTGCCCTGCACTGCTGGGGGGTGGGAGTGGTGGGAGACATGAGTGGGGGCCTGGTGGAGGGTGCCCCTGGATGCTGGGGGGTGGGGGTGGTGGGTGACATGAGTGGGGGCCTGGTGGAGGGTGCCTTGCACTACTGGGGGGTGGGGGTGCAGGGAGACATGATTGGGGGCCTGGTGGAGGGTGCCTTGCACTGCTGGGGGGTGGGTGTGGTGGGAGACATGAGTTGGACATGAGTGGGGGCCTGGTGGAGGGTGCCCTGCACTGCTGGGGGATGGGGGTGGTGGGAGACATGAGTGGGGGCCTGGGCGAGGGTGCCCCTGGATGCTGGGGGTGGGGGTGGTGGGTGACATGAGTGGGGGCCTGGTGGAGGGTGCCCCTGCACTGCTGTGGGTGGGGGTGGTGGGAGACATGAGTGGGGGCCTGGTGGAGGGTGCCCCTTCACTGCTGGGGGGTGGGGTGGTGGGAGACATGAGTGGGGGCCTGGTGGAGGGTGCCCCTGGATGCTGGGGGGTGGGGGTGATGGGAGACATGAGTTGGACATGAGTTGGGGCCTGGTGGAGGGTGCCCCTGGATGTTGGGGTGTGGGGGTGGTGGGATACATGAGTGGGGGCCTGGTGGAGGGTTCCCCTGCACTGCTGGGGGGTGGGGGTGGTGGGAGACATGAGTGGGGGCCTGGTGGAGGGAGCCCTGCACTGCTGGGGGGTGGGGGTGATGGGAGACATGGTTGGGGGCCCAGTGGAGGGTGCCCCTGACTGCTGGGGGTGGGGGTGATGGGAGACATGAGTGGGGGCCTGGTGGAGGGTGCCCCTGACTGCTGGGGGGTGGGGATGATGGGAGACATGAGTGGGGGCCTTGTGGAGGGTGCCCTGCACTGCTGGGGGGTGGGGTGATGGGAGACATGAGTTGGGGCCTGGTGGAGGGTGCCCCTGCACTGCTGGGGGGTTGGGGTGGTGGGAGACATGAGTGGGGGCCTGGTGGAGGGTGCCCCTGGATGCTGGGGGGTGGGGGTGATTGGAGACATGAGTGGGGGCCTGGTGGAGGGTGCCCCTGCACTGCTGGGTGGTGGCGGTGGTGGGAGACATGAGTGGGGGCCTGGTGGAGGGTGCCCTGCACTGCTGGGGGGTGGGGGTGGTGGGTGACATGAGTGGGGGCCTGGTGGAGGGTGCCCCTTCACTGCTGGGGGGTGGGGTGGTGGGAGACATGAGTGGGGGCCTGGTGGAGGGTGCCCCTGGATGCTGGGGGGTGGGGGTGATGGGAGACATGAGTTGGACATGAGTGGGGGCCTGGTGGAGGGTGCCCCTGCACTGCTGGGGGTGGGGGTGGTGGGAGACATGAGTGGGGGCCTGGTGGAGGGTGCCCTGCACTTCTGGGGGGTGGGGGTGATGGGAGACATGAGTGGGGGCCTGGTGGAGGGTGCCCTGCACTGCTGGGGGGTGGGGGTGGTGGGTGACATGAGTGGGGGCCTGGTGGAGGGTGCCCCTTCACTGCTGGGGGGTGGGGTGGTGGGAGACATGAGTGGGGGCCTGGTGGAGGGTGCCCCTGGATGCTGGGGGGTGGGGGTGATGGGAGACATGAGTTGGACATGAGTGGGGGCCTGGTGGAGGGTGCCCCTGCACTGCTGGGGGTGGGGGTGGTGGGAGACATGAGTGGGGGCCTGGTGGAGGGTGCCCTGCACTTCTGGGGGGTGGGGGTGATGGGAGACATGAGTGAGGGCCTGGTGGAGGGTGCCCCTGACTGCTGGCGGTGGGGGTGATGGGAGACATGAGTGGGGGCCTGGTGGAGGGTGCCCCTGACTGCTGGGGGGTGGGGGTGATGGGAGACATGAGTGGGGGCCTTGTGGAGGGTGCCCTGCACTGCTGGGGGGTGGGGGTGATGGGAGACATGAGTGGGGGCCTGGTGGAGGGTGCCCTGCACTTCTGGGGGGTGGGGGTGATGGGAGACATGAGTGGGGGCCTGGTGGAGGGTCCCTGCACTGCTGGCGGTGGGGGTGATGGGAGACATGAGTGGGGGCCTGGTGGAGGGTGCCCCTGGATGCTGGGGGGTGGGGGTGGTGGGATACATGAGTGGGGGCCTGATGGAGGGTGCCCCTGCACTGCTGGGGGTGGGGGTGGTGGGAGACATGAGTGGGGGCCTGGTGGAGGGTGCCCCTGGATGCTGGGGGGTGGGGGTGCAGGGAGACATGAGTGGGGGCCTGGTGGAGGGTGCCCTGCACTGCTGGGGGTGGGGGTGGTGGGAGACATGAGTGGGGGCCTGGTGGAGGGTGCCTCTGGATGCTGGGGGGTGGGGGTGGTGGGAGACATGAGTGGAGGCCTGGTGGAGGGTGCCCCTGAATGCTGGGGGGTGGGGGTGATGGGAGACATGAGTTGGACATGAGTGGGGGCCTGGTGGAGGGTGCCCCTGACTGCTGGGGGTGGGGGTGATGGGAGACATGAGTGGGGGCCTGGTGGAGGGTGCCCCTGACTGCTGGGGGGTGGGGGTGATGGGAGACATGAGTGGGGGCCTTGTGGAGGGTGCCCTGCACTGCTGGGGGGTGGGGTGATGGGAGACATGATTGGGGGCCTGGTGGAGGGTGCCCCTGCACTGCTGGGGGGTTGGGGTGGTGGGAGACATGAGTGGGGGCCTGGTGGAGGGTCCCTGCACTGCTGGGGGCTGGGGGTGGTGGGAGACATGAGTGGGGGCCTGGTGGAGGGTGCCCCTGGATGCTGGGGGGTGGGGTGGTGGGAGACATGAGTGGGGGGCTGGTGGAGGGTGCCCCTGGATGCTGGGGGGTGGGGGTGAAGGGAGACATGAGTTGGACATGAGTGGGGGCCTGGTGGAGGGTGCCCTGCACTACTGGGGGGTGCGGGTGATGGGAGACATGAGTGGGGGCCTGGTGGAGGGTGCCCTGCACTGCTGGGGGGTGGGTGTGGTGGGAGACATGAGTTGGACATGAGTGGGGGCCTGGTGGAGGGTGCCCTGCACTGCTGGGGGGTGGGGGTGGTGGGAGACATGAGTGGGGGCCTGGGCGAGGGTGCCCCTGGATGCTGGGGGTGGGGGTGGTGGGTGACATGAGTGGGGGCCTGGTGGAGGGTGCCCCTGCACTGCTGGGGGTGGGGGTGGTGGGAGACATGAGTGGGGGCCTGGTGGAGGGTGCCCTGCACTGCTGGGGGGTGGGAGTGGTGGGAGACATGAGTGGGGGCCTGGTGGAGGGTGCCCCTGGATGCTGGGGGGTGGGGGTGGTGGGTGACATGAGTGGGGGCCTGGTGGAGGGTGCCTTGCACTACTGGGGGGGTGGGGGTGCAGGGAGACATGATTGGGGGCCTGGTGGAGGGTGCCTTGCACTGCTGGGGGGTGGGTGTGGTGGGAGACATGAGTTGGACATGAGTGGGGGCCTGGTGGATGGTGCCCTGCACTGCTGGGGGATGGGGGTGGTGGGAGACATGAGTGGGGGCCTGGGCGAGGGTGCCTCTGGATGCTGGGGGTGGGGGTGGTGGGTGACATGAGTGGGGGCCTGGTGGAGGGTGCCCCTGCACTGCTGGGGGTGGGGGTGGTGGGAGACATGAGTGGGGGCCTGGTGGAGGGTGCCCTGCACTACTGGGGGGTGGGGTGGTGGGAGACATGAGTGGGGGCCTGGTGGAGGGTGCCCCTTCACTGCTGGGGGGTGGGGTGGTGGGAGACATGAGTGGGGGCCTGGTGGAGGGTGCCCCTGGATGCTGGGGGGTGGGGGTGATGGGAGACATGAGTTGGACATGAGTTGGGGCCTGGTGGAGGGTGCCCCTGGATGTTGGGGTGTGGGGGTGGTGGGATACATGAGTGGGGGCCTGGTGGAGGGTGCCCCTGCACTGCTGGGGGGTGGGGGTGGTGGGAGACATGAGTGGGGGCCTGGTGGAGGGTGCCCTGCACTGCTGGGGGGTGGGGGTGATGGGAGACATGGTTGGGGGCCTAGTGGAGGGTGCCCCTGACTGCTGGGGGTGGGGGTGATGGGAGACATGAGTGGGGGCCTGGTGGAGGGTGCCCCTGACTGCTGGGGGGTGGGGATGATGGGAGACATGAGTGGGGGCCTTGTGGAGGGTGCCCTGCACTGCTGGGGGGTGGGGTGATGGGAGACATGAGTTGGGGCCTGGTGGAGGGTGCCCCTGCACTGCTGGGGGGTTGGGGTGGTGGGAGACATGAGTGGGGGCCTGGTGGAGGGTGCCCCTGGATGCTGGGGGGTGGGGGTGATGGGAGACATGAGTGGGGGCCTGGTGGAGGGTACCCCTGCACTGATGGGTGGTGGCGGTGGTGGGAGACATGAGTGGGGGCCTGGTGGAGGGTGCCCTGCACTGCTGGGGGGTGGGGGTGGTGGGTGACATGAGTGGGGGCCTGGTGGAGGGTGCCCCTTCACTGCTGGGGGGTGGGGTGGTGGGAGACATGAGTGGGGGCCTGGTGGAGGGTGCCCCTGGATGCTGGGGGATGGGGGTGATGGGAGACATGAGTTGGACATGAGTGGGGGCCTGGTGGAGGGTGCCCCTGCACTGCTGGGGGTGGGGGTGGTGGGAGACATGAGTGGGGGCCTGGTGGAGGGTGCCCTGCACTTCTGGGGGGTGGGGGTGATGGGAGACATGAGTGGGGGCCTGGTGGAGTGTGCCCTGCACTGCTGGGGGGTGGGGGTGGTGGGTGACATGAGTGGGGGCCTGGTGGAGGGTGCCCCTTCACTGCTGGGGGGTGGGGTGGTGGGAGACATGAGTGGGGGCCTGGTGGAGGGTGCCCCTGGATGCTGGGGGGTGGGGGTGATGGGAGACATGAGTTGGACATGAGTGGGGGCCTGGTGGAGGGTGCCCCTGCACTGCTGGGGGTGGGGGTGGTGGGAGACATGAGTGGGGGCCTGGTGGAGGGTGCCCTGCACTTCTGGGGGGTGGGGGTGATGGGAGACATGAGTGAGGGCCTGGTGGAGGGTGCCCCTGACTGCTGGCGGTGGGGGTGATGGGAGACATGAGTGGGGGCCTGGTGGAGGGTGCCCCTGACTGCTGGGGGGTGGGGGTGATGGGAGACATGAGTGGGGGCCTTGTGGAGGGTGCCCTGCACTGCTGGGGGGTGGGGGTGATGGGAGACATGAGTGGGGGCCTGGTGGAGGGTGCCCTGCACTTCTGGGGGGTGGGGGTGATGGGAGACATGAGTGGGGGCCTGGTGGAGGGTCCCTGCACTGCTGGCGGTGGGGGTGATGGGAGACATGAGTGGGGGCCTGGTGGAGGGTGCCCCTGGATGCTGGGGGGTGGGGGTGGTGGGATACATGAGTGGGGGCCTGATGGAGGGTGCCCCTGCACTGCTGGGGGTGGGGGTGGTGGGAGACATGAGTGGGGGCCTGGTGGAGGGTGCCCCTGGATGCTGGGGGGTGGGGGTGCAGGGAGACATGAGTGGGGGCCTGGTGGAGGGTGCCCTGCACTGCTGGGGGTGGGGGTGGTGGGAGACATGAGTGGGGGCCTGGTGGAGGGTGCCTCTGGATGCTGGGGGGTGGGGGTGGTGGGAGACATGAGTGGAGGCCTGGTGGAGGGTGCCCCTGAATGCTGGGGGGTGGGGGTGATGGGAGACATGAGTTGGACATGAGTGGGGGCCTGGTGGAGGGTGCCCCTGACTGCTGGGGGTGGGGGTGATGGGAGACATGAGTGGGGGCCTGGTGGAGGGTGCCCCTGACTGCTGGGAGGTGGGGGTGATGGGAGACATGAGTGGGGGCCTTGTGGAGGGTGCCCTGCACTGCTGGGGGGTGGGGTGATGGGAGACATGATTGGGGGCCTGGTGGAGGGTGCCCCTGCACTGCTGGGGGGTTGGGGTGGTGGGAGACATGAGTGGGGGCCTGTTGGAGGGTCCCTGCACTGCTGGGGGCTGGGGGTGGTGGGAGACATGAGTGGGGGCCTGGTGGAGGGTGCCCCTGGATGCTGGGGGGTGGGGTGGTGGGAGACATGAGTGGGGGGCTGGTGGAGGGTGCCCCTGGATGCTGGGGGGTGGGGGTGAAGGGAGACATGAGTTGGACATGAGTGGGGGCCTGGTGGAGGGTGCCCTGCACTACTGGGGGGTGCGGGTGATGGGAGACATGAGTGGGGGCCTGGTGGAGGGTGCCCTGCACTGCTGGGGGGTGGGTGTGGTGGGAGACATGAGTTGGACATGAGTGGGGGCCTGGTGGAGGGTGCCCTGCACTGCTGGGGGGTGGGGGTGGTGGGAGACATGAGTGGGGGCCTGGGCGAGGGTGCCCCTGGATGCTGGGGGTGGGGGTGGTGGGTGACATGAGTGGGGGCCTGGTGGAGGGTGCCCCTGCACTGCTGGGGGTGGGGGTGGTGGGAGACATGAGTGGGGGCCTGGTGGAGGGTGCCCTGCACTGCTGGGGGGTGGGAGTGGTGGGAGACATGAGTGGGGGCCTGGTGGAGGGTGCCCCTGGATGCTGGGGGGTGGGCGTGGTGGGTGACATGAGTGGGGGCCTGGTGGAGGGTGCCTTGCACTACTGGGGGGGTGGGGGTGCAGGGAGACATGATTGGGGGCCTGGTGGAGGGTGCCTTGCACTGCTGGGGGGTGGGTGTGGTGGGAGACATGAGTTGGACATGAGTGGGGGCCTGGTGGATGGTGCCCTGCACTGCTGGGGGATGGGGGTGGTGGGAGACATGAGTGGGGGCCTGGGCGAGGGTGCCTCTGGATGCTGGGGGTGGGGGTGGTGGGTGACATGAGTGGGGGCCTGGTGGAGGGTGCCCCTGCACTGCTGGGGGTGGGGGTGGTGGGAGACATGAGTGGGGGCCTGGTGGAGGGTGCCCTGCACTACTGGGGGGTGGGGTGGTGGGAGACATGAGTGGGGGCCTGGTGGAGGGTGCCCCTTCACTGCTGGGGGGTGGGGTGGTGGGAGACATGAGTGGGGGCCTGGTGGAGGGTGCCCCTGGATGCTGGGGGGTGGGGGTGATGGGAGACATGAGTTGGACATGAGTTGGGGCCTGGTGGAGGGTGCCCCTGGATGTTGGGGTGTGGGGGTGGTGGGATACATGAGTGGGGGCCTGGTGGAGGGTGCCCCTGCACTGCTGGGGGGTGGGGGTGGTGGGAGACATGAGTGGGGGCCTGGTGGAGGGTGCCCTGCACTGCTGGGGGGTGGGGGTGATGGGAGACATGGTTGGGGGCCTAGTGGAGGGTGCCCCTGACTGCTGGGGGTGGGGGTGATGGGAGACATGAGTGGGGGCCTGGTGGAGGGTGCCCCTGACTGCTGGGGGGTGGGGATGATGGGAGACATGAGTGGGGGCCTTGTGGAGGGTGCCCTGCACTGCTGGGGGGTGGGGTGATGGGAGACATGAGTTGGGGCCTGGTGGAGGGTGCCCCTGCACTGCTGGGGGGTTGGGGTGGTGGGAGACATGAGTGGGGGCCTGGTGGAGGGTGCCCCTGGATGCTGGGGGGTGGGGGTGATGGGAGACATGAGTGGGGGCCTGGTGGAGGGTGCCCCTGCACTGCTGGGTGGTGGCGGTGGTGGGAGACATGAGTGGGGGCCTGGTGGAGGGTGCCCTGCACTGCTGGGGGGTGGGGGTGGTGGGTGACATGAGTGGGGGCCTGGTGGAGGGTGCCCCTTCACTGCTGGGGGGTGGGGTGGTGGGAGACATGAGTGGGGGCCTGGTGGAGGGTGCCCCTGGATGCTGGGGGATGGGGGTGATGGGAGACATGAGTTGGACATGAGTGGGGGCCTGGTGGAGGGTGCCCCTGCACTGCTGGGGGTGGGGGTGGTGGGAGACATGAGTGGGGGCCTGGTGGAGGGTGCCCTGCACTTCTGGGGGGTGGGGGTGATGGGAGACATGAGTGGGGGCCTGGTGGAGGGTGCCCCTGACTGCTGGCGGTGGGGGTGATGGGAGACATGAGTGGGGGCCTGGTGGAGGGTGCCCCTGACTGCTGGGGGGTGGGGGTGATGGGAGACATGAGTGGGGGCCTTTTGGAGGGTGCCCTGCACTGCTGGGGGTGGGGGTGATGGGAGACATGAGTGGGGGCCTGGTGGAGGGTGCCCCTGGATGCTGGGGGGTGGGTGTGGTGGGAGACATTAGTTGGACATGAGTGGGGGCCTGGTGGAGTGTGCCCTGCACTGCCGGGGGTGGGGGGTGGTGGGAGACTTGAGTGGGGGCCTGGTGGAGGGTGCCCCTGGATGCTGGGGGGTGGGGGTGGTGGGATACATGAGTGGGGGCCTGATGGAGGGTGCCTCTGCACTGCTGGGGGTGGGTTTGGTGGGAGACATGAGTGGGGGCCTGGTGGAGGGTGCCCCTGGATGCTGGGGGGTGGGGGTGCAGGGAGACATGAGTGGGGGCCTGGTGGAGGGTGCCCTGCACTGCTGGGGGTGGGGGTGGTGGGAGACATGAGTGGGGGCCTGGTGGAGGGTGCCTCTGGATGCTGGGGGGTGGGGGTGGTGGGAGACATGAGTGGAGGCCTGGTGGAGGGTGCCCCTGGATGCTGGGGGGTGGGGGTGATGGGAGACATGAGTTGGACATGAGTGGGGGCCTGGTGGAGGGTGCCCTGCACTGCTGGGGGGTGGGGGTCATGGGAGACATGAGTGGGGGCCTGGTGGAGGGTGCCCCTGGATGTTGGGGGGTGAGGGTGCAGGGAGACATGAGTGGGGGCCTGGTGGAGGGTGCCCCTGGATGCTGGGGGTGGGGGTGCAGGGAGACATGAGTGGGGGCCTGGTGGAGGGTGCCCTGCACTGCTGGGGGGTGGGGGTGATGGGAGACAAGAGTGGAGGCCTGGTGGAGGGTGCCCCTGACTGCTGTGGGTGGGGGTGGTGGGAGACATGAGTGGGGGCCTGGTGGAGGGTGCCCTGCACTGCTAGGGGGTGGGGTGATGGGAGACATGAGTTGGGGCCTGGTGGAGGGTGCCCCTGCACTGCTGGGGGGTGGGGGTGGTGGCAGACATGAGTGGGGGCCTGATGGAGGGTGCCCCTGCACTGCTGGGGGTGATGGGAGACATGAGTTGGACATGAGTGGGGGCCTGGTGGAGGATGCCCTGCACTGCAGGGGGGTGGGGGTGATGGGAGACATGAGCGGGGTCCTGGTGGAGGGTGCCCTGCACTGCTGGGGGGTGGGTGTGGTGGGAGACATGAGTTGGACATGAGTGGGGGCCTGGTGGAGTGTGCCCTGCACTGCTGGGGGGTGGGGGGTGGTGGGAGACATGAGTGGGGGCCTGGTGGAGGGTGCCCCTGGATGCTGGGGGTGGGGGTGGTGGGAGACATGAGTGGGGGCCTGATGGAGGGTGCCCCTGCACTGCTGGGGGTGGTGGGAGACATGAGTGGGGGCCTGGTGGAGGGTGCCCCTGGATGCTGGGGGGTGGGGGTGCAGGGAGACATGAGTGGGGGCCTGGTGGAGGGTGCCCTGCACTGCTGGGGGGTGGGTGTGGTGGGAGACATGAGTTGGACATGAGTGGGGGCCTGGTGGAGTGTGCCCTGCACTGCTGGGGGGTGGGGGTGGTGGGAGACATGAGTGGGGGCCTGGTGGAGGGTGCCCCTGGATGCTGGGGGGTGGGGTGGTGGGAGACATGAGTGGGGGCCTGATGGAGGGTGCCCCTGCACTGCTTGGGGTGGGGGTGGTGGGAGACATGAGTGGGGGCCTGGTGGAGGGTGCCCTGCACTGCTGAGGGGTGGGGGTGGTGGGAGACATGAGTGGGGGCCTGGTGGAGGGTGCACCTGGATGCTGGGGGGTGGGGGTGCAGGGAGACATGGGTGTGGGCCTGGTGGAGGGTGCCCTGCACTGCTGGGGGGGTGATGGGAGACATGAGTGGGGGCCTGGTGGAGGGTGCCCCTGGATGCTGGGGGGTCGGGGTGCAGGGAGACATGAGTGTGGGCCTGGTGGAGGGTGCCCTGCACTGCTGGGGGTGGGGGTGGTGGGAGACATGAGTGGGGGCCTGGTGGAGGGTGCCCTGCACTGCTGGGGGGTGGAGGTGGTGGGAATGATGGGAGACATGAGTGGGGGCCTGGTGGAGGGTGCCCCTGCACTGCTGGGGGGTGGGGGTGGTGGGAGAGATGGGAGACATGAGTGGGGGCCTGGTGGAGTGTGCCCCTGCACTGCTGGGGCGTGGGGGTAGTGGGAGACATGAGTGGGGGCCTGGTGGAGGGTGCCCCTGGATGCTGGGGGGTGTAGGTGATGGGAGACATGAGTGGGGGCCTGGTGGAGGGTGCCCCTGCACTGCTGGGTGGTGGGAGACATGAGTGGGGGCCTGGTGGAGGGTGCCCCTGGATGCTGGAGGGTGGGGGTGATGGGAGACATGAGTGGGGGCCTGGTGGAGGGTGCCCCTGCACTGCTGGGTGGTGGCGGTGGTGGGAGACATGAGTGGGGGCCTGGTGGAGGGTGCCCTGCACTGCTGGGGGGCGGGGGTGGTGGGTGACATGAGTGGGGGCCTGGTGGAGGGTGCCCCTTCACTGCTGGGGGGTGGGGTGGTGGGAGACATGAGTGGGGTCCTGGTGGAGGGTGCCCCTGGATGCTGGGGGGTGGGGGTGATGGGAGACATGAGTTGGACATGAGTGGGGGCCTGGTGGAGGGTGCCTCTGGATGTTGGGGTGTGGGGGTGGTGGGATACATGAGTGGGGGCCTGGTGGAGGGTGCCCCTGCACTGCTGGGGGGTGGGGGTGGTGGGAGACATGAGTGGGGGCCTGGTGGAGGGTGCCCTGCACTGCTGGGGGGTGGGGGTGATGGGAGACATGAGTGGGGGCCTGGTGGAGGGTGCCCCTGACTGCTGGGGGTGGGGGTGATGGGAGACATGAGTGGGGGCCTGGTGGAGGGTGCCCCTGACTGCTGGGGGGTGGGGGTGATGGGAGACATGAGTGGGGGCCTTGTGGAGGGTGCCCTGCACTGCTGGGGGGTGGGGTGATGGGAGACATGAGTGGGGGCCTGGTGGAGGGTGCCCCTGCACTGCTGGGGGGTTGGGGTGGTGGGAGACATGAGTGGGGGCCTGGTGGAGGGTGCCCTGCACTGCTGGGGGTGGGGGTGGTGGGAGACATGAGTGGGGGCCTGGTGGAGGGTGCCCTGCACTGCTGGGGGGTGGGGGTGGTGGGAGTGATGGGAGACATGAGTGGGGGCCTGGTGGAGGGTGCCCCTGCACTGCTGGGGGGTGGGGGTGGTGGGAGTGATGGGAGACATGAGTGGGGGCCTGGTGGAGTGTGCCCCTGCACTGCTGGGGCGTGGGGGTAGTGGGAGACATGAGTGGGGGCCTGGTGGAGGGTGCCCCTGGATGCTGGGGGGTGGAGGTGATGGGAGACATGAGTGGGGGCCTGGTGGAGGGTGCCCCTGCACTGCTGGGTGGTGGGAGACATGAGTGGGGGCCTGGTGGAGGGTGCCCCTGGATGCTGGAGGGTGGGGGTGATGGGAGACATGAGTGGGGGCCTGGTGGAGGGTGCCCCTGCACTGCTGGGTGGTGGCGGTGGTGGGAGACATGAGTGGGGGCCTGGTGGAGGGTGCCCTGCACTGCTGGGGGGCGGGGGTGGTGGGTGACATGAGTGGGGGCCTGGTGGAGGGTGCCCCTTCACTGCTGGGGGGTGGGGTGGTGGGAGACATGAGTGGGGGCCTGGTGGAGGGTGCCCCTGGATGCTGGGGGGTGGGGGTGATGGGAGACATGAGTTGGACATGAGTGGGGGCCTGGTGGAGGGTGCCTCTGGATGTTGGGGTGTGGGGGTGGTGGGATACATGAGTGGGGGCCTGGTGGAGGGTGCCCCTGCACTGCTGGGGGGTGGGGGTGGTGGGAGACATGAGTGGGGGCCTGGTGGAGGGTGCCCTGCACTGCTGGGGGGTGGGGGTGATGGGAGACATGAGTGGGGGCCTGGTGGAGGGTGCCCCTGACTGCTGGGGGTGGGGGTGATGGGAGACATGAGTGGGGGCCTGGTGGAGGGTGCCCCTGACTGCTGGGGGGTGGGGGTGATGGGAGACATGAGTGGGGGCCTTGTGGAGGGTGCCCTGCACTGCTGGGGGGTGGGGTGATGGGAGACATGAGTGGGGGCCTGGTGGAGGGTGCCCCTGCACTGCTGGGGGGTTGGGGTGGTGGGAGACATGAGTGGGGGCCTGGTGGAGGGTGCCCCTGGTTGCTGGGGGGTGGTGTGGTGGGAGACATGAGTGGGGGGCTGATGGAGGGTGCCCCTGGATGCTGGGGGGTGGGGGTGATGGGAGACATGAGTTGGACATGAGTGGGGGCCTGGTGGAGGGTGCCCTGCACTACTGGGGGGTGGGGGTGATGGGAGACATGAGTGGGGGGCTGGTGGAGGGTGCCCTGCACTGCTGGGGGGTGGGTGTGGTGGGAGACATGAGTTGGACATGAGTGGGGGCCTGGTGGAGGGTGCCCTGCACTGCTGGGGGGTGGGGTGGTGGGAGACATGAGTGGGGGCCTGGGCGAGGGTGCCCCTGGATGCTGGGGGTGGGGGTGGTGGGTGACATGAGTGGGGTCCTGGTGGAGGGTGCCCCTGCACTGCTGGGGGTGGGGGTGGTGGGACACATGAGTGGGGGCCTGGTGGAGGGTGCCCTGCACTGCTGGGGGGTGGGGGTGGTGGGAGACATGAGTGGGGGCCTGGTGGAGGGTGCCCCTGGATGCTGGGGGGTGGGGGTGGTGGGAGACATGAGTGGGGGCCTGGTGGAGGGTGCCCTGCACTACTGGGGAGGTTGGGTGCAGGGAGATATGATTGGGGGTCTGGTGGAGGGTGCCTTGCACTGCTGGGGGGTGGGTGTGGTGGGAGACATGAGTTGGACATGAGTGGGGGCCTGGTGGAGGGTGCCCTGCACTGCTGGGGGATGGGGGTGGTGGGAGACATGAGTGGGGGCCTGGGCGAGGGTGCCCCTGGATGCTGGGGGTGGGGGTGGTGGGTGACATGAGTGGGGGCCTGGTGCAGGGTGCCCCTGCACTGCTGGGGGTGGGGGTGGTGGAGACATGAGTGGGGGCCTGGTGGAGGGTGCCCTGCACTCCTGGGGGGTGGGGGTGGTGGGAGACATGAGTGGGGGCCTGGTGGAGGGTGCCCCTGGATGCTGGGGCGTGGGGGTGGTGGGAGACATGAGTGGGGGCCTGGTGGAGGGTGTCCTGCACTGCTGGGGGTGGGGGTGGTGGGTGACATGAGTGGGGGCCTGGTGGAGGGTGCCCCTTCACTGCTGGGGGGTGGGGTGGTGGGAGACATGAGTGGGGGCCTGGTGGAGGGTGCCCTGCACTGCTGGGGGGTGGGGGTGGTGGGAGACATGAGTGGGGGCCTGGTGGAGGGTGCCCCTGGATGCTGGGGGGTGGGGTGGTGGGAGACATGAGTGGGGGGCTGGTGGAGGGTGCCCCTGGATGCTGGGGGGTGGGGGTGATGGGAGACATGAGTTGGACATGAGTGGGGGCCTGGTGGAGGGTGCCCTGCACTACTGGGGGGTGGGGGTGATGGGAGACATGAGTGGGGGGCTGGTGGAGGGTGCCCTGCACTGCTGGGGGGTGGGTGTGGTGGGAGACATGAGTTGGACATGAGTGGGGGCCTGGTGGAGGGTGCCCTGCACTGCTGGGGGGTGGGGGTGGTGGGAGACATGAGTGGGGGCCTGGGCGAGGGTGCCCCTGGATGCTGGGGGTGGGGGTGGTGGGTGACATGAGTGGGGTCCTGGTGGAGGGTGCCCCTGCACTGCTGGGGGTGGGGGTGGTGGGAAACATGAGTGGGGGCCTGGTGAAGGGTGCCCTGCACTGCTGGGGGGTGGGGGTGGTGGGAGACATGAGTGGGGGCCTGGTGGAGGGTGCCCCTGGATGCTGGGGGGTGGGGGTGGTGGGAGACATGAGTGGGGGCCTGGTGGAGGGTGCCCTGCACTACTGGGGAGGTGGGGTGCAGGGAGACATGATTGGGGGCATGGTGGAGGGTGCCTTGCACTGCTGGGGGGTGGGTGTGGTGGGAGACATGAGTTGGACATGAGTGGGGGCCTGGTGGAGGGTGCCCTGCACTGCTGGGGGATGGGGGTGGTGGGAGACATGAGTGGGGGCCTGGGCGAGGGTGCCCCTGGATGCTGGGGGTGGGGGTGGTGGGTGACATGAGTGGGGGCCTGGTGTAGGGTGTCCCTGCACTGCTGGGGGTGGGGGTGGTGGGAGACATGAGTGGGGGCCTGGTTTAGGGTGCCCTGCACTCCTGGGGGGTGGGGGTGGTGGGAGACATGAGTGGGGGCCTGGTGGAGGGTGCCCCTGGATGCTGGGGCGTGGGGGTGGTGGGAGACATGAGTGGGGGCCTGGTGGAGGGTGTCCTGCACTGCTGGGGGTGGGGGTGGTGGGTGACATGAGTGGGGGCCTGGTGGAGGGTGCCCCTTCACTGCTGGGGGGTGGGGTGGTGGGAGACATGAGTGGGGGCCTGGTGGAGGGTGCCCCTGGATGCTGGGGGGTGGGGATGGTGGGAGACATGAGTTGGACATGAGTTGGGGCCTGGTGGAGGGTGCCCCTGGATGTTGGGGTGTGGGGGTGGTGGGATACATGAGTGGGGGCCTGGTGGAGGGTGCCCCTGCACTGCTGGGGGGTGGGGGTGGTGGGAGACATGAGTGGGGGCCTGGTGGAGGGTGCCCTGCACTGCTGGGGGGTGGGGGTGATGGGAGACATGAGTGGGGGCCTGGTGGAGGGTGCCCCTGACTGCTGGGGGTGGGGGTGATGGGAGACATGAGTGGGGGCCTGGTGGAGGGTGCCCCTGACTGCTGGGGGGTGGGGATGATGGGAGACATGAGTGGGGGCCTTGTGGAGGGTGCCCTGCACTGCTGGGGTGGGGGGTGGTGGGAGACATGAGTGGGGGCCTGGTGGAGGGTGCCCCTGGATGCTGGGGGTGGGGGTGGTGGGAGACATGAGTGGGGGCCTGGTGGAGGGTGCCCCTGGATGCTGGGGGGTGGGGGTGCAGGGAGACATGAGTGGGGGCCTGGTGGAGGGTGCCCTGCACTGCTGGGGGGTGGGTGTGGTGGGAGACATGAGTTGGACATGAGTGGGGGCCTGGTGGAGTGTGCCCTGCACTGCTGGGGGGTGGGGGTGGTGGGAGACATGAGTGGGGGCCTGGTGGAGGGTGCCCCTTGATGCTGGGGGGTGGGGTGGTGGGAGACATGAGTGGGGGCCTGATGGAGGGTGCCCCTGCACTGCTTGGGGTGGGGGTGGTGGGAGACATGAGTGGGGGCCTGGTGGAGGGTGCCCTGCACTGCTGGGGGGTGGGGGTGGTGGGAGACATGAGTGGGGGCCTGGTGGAGGGTGCACCTGGATGCTGGGGGGTGGGGGTGCAGGGAGACATGGGTGTGGGCCTGGTGGAGGGTGCCCTGCACTGCTGGGGGGGTGATGGGAGACATGAGTGGGGGCCTGGTGGAGGGTGCCCCTGGATGCTGGGGGGTGGGGGTGCAGGGAGACATGAGTGGGGGCCTGGTGGAGGGTGCCCTGCACTGCTGGGGGTGGGGGTGGTGGAAGACATGAGTGGGGGCCTGGTGGAGGGTGCCCTGCACTGCTGGGGGGTGGGGGTGGTGGGAGTGATAGGAGACATGAGTGGGGGCCTGGTGGAGGGTGCCCCTTCACTGCTGGGGGTGGGGGGGGTGGGAGTGATGGGAGACATGAGTGGGGGCCTGGTGGAGTGTGCCCCTGCACTGCTGGGGCGTGGGGGTAGTGGGAGACATGAGTGGGGGCCTGGTGGAGGGTGCCCCTGGATGCTGGGGGGTGGAGGTGATGGGAGACATGAGTGGGGGCCTGGTGGAGGGTGCCCCTGCACTGCTGGGTGGTGGGAGACATGAGTGGGGGCCTGGTGGAGGGTGCCCCTGGATGCTGGAGGGTGGGGATGATGGGAGACATGAGTGGGGGCCTGGTGGAGGGTGCCCCTGCACTGCTGGGTGGTGGCGGTGGTGGGAGACATGAGTGGGGGCCTGGTGGAGGGTGCCCTGCACTGCTGGGGGGCGGGGGTGGTGGGTGACATGAGTGGGGGCCTGGTGGAGGGTGCCCCTTCACTGCTGGGGGGTGGGGTGGTGGGAGACATGAGTAGGGGCCTGGTGGAGGGTGCCCCTGGATGCTGGGGGGTGGGGGTGATGGGAGACATGAGTTGGACATGAGTGGGGGCCTGGTGGAGGGTGCCTCTGGATGTTGGGGTGTGGGGGTGGTGGGATACATGAGTGGGGGCCTGGTGGAGGGTGCCCCTGCACTGCTGGGGGGTGGGGGTGGTGGGAGACATGAGTGGGGGCCTGGTGGAGGGTGCCCTGCACTGCTGGGGGGTGGGGGTGATGGGAGACATGAGTGGGGGCCTGGTGGAGGGTGCCCCTGACTGCTGGGGGTGGGGGTGATGGGAGACATGAGTGGGGGCCTGGTGGAGGGTGCCCCTGACTGCTGGGGGGTGGGGGTGATGGGAGACATGAGTGGGGGCCTTGTGGAGGGTGCCCTGCACTGCTGGGGGGTGGGGTGATGGGAGACATGAGTGGGGGCCTGGTGGAGGGTGCCCCTGCACTGCTGGGAGGTTGGGGTGGTGGGAGACATGAGTGGGGGCCTGGTGGAGGGTGCCCTGCACTGCTGGGGGTGGGGGTGGTGGGAGACATGAGTGGGGGCCTGGTGGAGGGTGCCCTGCACTGCTGGGGGGTGGGGGTGGTGGGAGTGATGGGAGACATGAGTGGGGGCCTGGTGGAGGGTGCCCCTGCACTGCTGGGGGGTGGGGGTGGTGGGAGTGATGGGAGACATGAGTGGGGGCCTGGTGGAGTGTGCCCCTGCACTGCTGGGGCGTGGGGGTAGTGGGAGACATGAGTGGGGGCCTGGTGGAGGGTGCCCCTGGATGCTGGGGGGTGCAGGTGATGGGAGACATGAGTGGGGGCCTGGTGGAGGGTGCTCCTGCACTTCTGGGTGGTGGGAGACATGAGTGGGGGCCTGGTGGAGGGTGCCCTGCACTGCTGGGGGGCGGGGGTGGTGGGAGACATGAGTGGGGGCCTGGTGGAGGGTGCCCCTGGATGCTGGGGGTGGGGTGGTGGGAGACATGAGTGGGGGGCTGGTGGAGGGTGTCCCTGGATGCTGGGGGGTGGGGGTGATGGGAGACATGAGTTGGACATGAGTGGGGGCCTGGTAGAGGGTGCCCTGCACTACTGGGGGGTGGGGGTGATGGGAGACATGAGTGGGGGCCTGGCGGAGGGTGCCCTGCACTGCTGGGGGGTGGGTGTGGTGGGAGACATGAGTTGGACATGAGTGGGGGCCTGGTGGAGGGTGCCCTGCACTGCTGGGGGGTGGGGGTGGTGGGAGACATGAGTGGGGGCCTGGGCGAGGGTGCCCCTGGATGCTGGGGGTGGGGGTGGTGGGTGACATGAGTGGGGGCCTGGTGGAGGGTGCCCCTGCACTGCTGGGGGTGGGGGTGGTGGGAGACATGAGTGGGGGCCTGGTGGAGGGTGCCCTGCACTGCTGGGGGGTGGGGGTGGTGGGAGACATGAGTGGGGGCCTGGTGGAGGGTGCCCCTGGATGCTGGGGGGTGGGGGTGGTGGGAGACATGAGTGGGGGCCTGGTGGAGGGTGCCCTGCACTACTGGGGGGGTGGGGTGCAGGGAGACATGATTGGGGGCCTGGTGGAGGGTGCCTTGCACTGCTGGGGGGTGGGTGTGGTGGGAGACATGAGTTGGACATGAGTGGGGGCCTGGTGGAGGGTGCCCTGCACTGCTGGGGGATGGGGGTGGTGGGAGACATGAGTGGGGGCCTGGGCGAGGGTGCCCCTGGATGCTGGGGGTGGGGGTGGTGGGTGACATGAGTGGGGGCCTGGTGCAGGGTGCCCCTGCACTGCTGGGGGTGGGGGTGGTGGGAGACATGAGTGGGGGCCTGGTGGAGGGTGCCCTGCACTCCTGGGGGGTGGGGGTGGTGGGAGACATGAGTGGGGGCCTGGTGGAGGGTGCCCCTGGATGCTGGGGCGTGGGGGTGGTGGGAGACATGAGTGGGGGCCTGGTGGAGGGTGTCCTGCACTGCTGGGGGTGGGGGTGGTGGGTGACATGAGTGGGGGCCTGGTGGAGGGTGCCCCTTCACTGCTGGGGGGTGGGGTGGTGGGAGACATGAGTGGGGGCCTGGTGGAGGGTGCCCTGCACTGCTGGGGGGTGGGGGTGGTGGGAGACATGAGTTGGACATGAGTTGGGGCCTGGTGGAGGGTGCCCCTGGATGTTGGGGTGTGGGGGTGGTGGGATACATGAGTGGGGGCCTGGTGGAGGGTGCCCCTGCACTGCTGGGGGGTGGGGGTGGTGGGAGACATGAGTGGGGGCCTGGTGTAGGGTGCCCTGCACTGCTGGGGGTGGGGGTGATGGGAGACATGAGTGGGGGCCTGGTGGAGGGTGCCCCTGACTGCTGGGGGTGGGGGTGATGGGAGACATGAGTGGGGGCCTGGTGGAGGGTGCCCCTGACTGCTGGGGGGTGGGGATGATGGGAGACATGAGTGGGGGCCTTGTGGAGGGTGCCCTGCACTGCTGGGGGGTGGGGTGATGGGAGACATGAGTTGGGGCCTGGTGGAGGGTGCCCCTGCACTGCTGGGGGGTTGGGGTGGTGGGAGACATGAGTGGGGGCCTGGTGGAGGGTGCCCCTGGATGCTGGGGGGTGGGGGTGATGGGAGACATGAGTGGGGGCCTGGTGGAGGGTGCCCTGCACTGCTGGGGGGTGGGGGTGGTGGGTGACATGAGTGGGGGCCTGGTGGAGGGTGCCCCTTCACTGCTGGGGGGTGGGGTGGTGGGAGACATGAGTGGGGGCCTGGTGGAGGGTGCCCCTGGATGCTGGGGGGTGGGGGTGATGGGAGACATGAGTTGGACATGAGTGGGGGCCTGGTGGAGGGTGCCCTGCACTGCTGGGGGTGGGGGTGGTGGGTGACATGAGTGGGGGCCTGGTGGAGGGTGCCCCTTCACTGCTGGGGGGGTGGGGTGGTGGGAGACATGAGTGGGGGCCTGGTGGAGGGTGCCCCTGGATGCTGGGGGGTGGGGGTGATGGGAGACATGAGTTGGACATGAGTTGGGGCCTGGTGGAGGGTGCCCCTGGATGTTAGGGTGTGGGGGTGGTGGGATACATGAGTGGGGGCCTGGTGGAGGGTGCCCCTGCACTGCTGGGGGGTGGGGGTGGTGGGAGACATGAGTGGGGGCCTGGTGGAGGGTGCCCCTGACTGCTGGGGGTGGGGGTGATGGGAGACATGAGTGGGGGCCTGGTGGAGGGTGCCCCTGACTGCTGGGGGGTGGGGATGATGGGAGACATGAGTGGGGGCCTTGTGGAGGGTGCCCTGCACTGCTGGGGGGTGGGGTAATGGGAGACATGAGTTGGGGCCTGGTGGAGGGTGCCCCTGCACTGCTGGGGGGTTGGGGTGGTGGGAGACATGAGTGGGGGCCTGGTGGAGGGTGCCCCTGGATGCTGGGGGGTGGGGGTGATGGGAGACATGAGTGGGGGCCTGGTGGAGGGTGCCCCTGCACTGCTGGGTGGTGGCAGTGGTGGGAGACATGAGTGGGGGCCTGGTGGAGGGTGCCCTGCACTGCTGGGGGGTGGGGGTGGTGGGTGACATGAGTGGGGGCCTGGTGGAGGGTGCCCCTTCACTGCTGGGGGGTGGGGTGGTGGGAGACATCAGTGGGGGCCTGGTGGAGGGTGCCCCTGGATGCTGGGGGGTGGGGGTGATGGGAGACATGAGTTGGACATGAGTGGGGGCCTGGTGGAGGGTGCCCCTGGATGTTGGGGTGTGGGGGTGGTGGGATACATGAGTGGGGGCCTGGTGGAGGGTGCCCCTGCACTGCTGGGGGGTGTGGGTGGTGGGAGACATGAGTGGGGGCCTGGTGGAGGGTGCCCTGCACTGCTGGGGGGTGGGGGTGATGGGAGACATGAGTGGGGGCCTGGTGGAGGGTGCCCCTGACTGCTGGGGGTGGGGGTGATGGGAGACATGAGTGGGGGCCTGGTGGAGTGTGCCCCTGCACTGCTGGGGCGTGGGGGTGGTGGGTGACATGAGTGGGGGCCTGGTGGAGGGTGCCCCTTCACTGCTGTGGGGTGGGGTGGTGGGAGACATGAGTGGGGCACCCTCCACTAGGCCCCCACTCATGTCTCCCATCACCCCCAAGCCCCAGCAGTGCAGGGCACCCTCCACCAGGCCCCACTCATGTCTCCTACCACCCCCACCCCCAGCAGTGCAGGGGCACCCTCCACCAGGCCCCCACTCATGTATCCCACCACCCCCACACCCCAACATCCAGGGGCACCCTCCACCAGGCCCCAACTCATGTCCAACTCATGTCTCCCATCACCCCCACCCTCCAGCATCCAGGGGCACCCTCCACCAGGCCCCCACTCATGTCTCCCACCACCCCACCCCCCAGCAGTGAAGGGGCACCCTCCACCAGGCCCCCACTCATGTCACCCACCACCCCCACCCCCCACCCCTGGTGGAGGGTGCCCCTGGATGCTGGGGGGTGGGGGTGATAGGAGACATGAGTTGGACATGAGTGGGGTCCTGGTGGAGGGTGCCTCTGGATGTTGGGGTGTGGGGGTGGTGGGATACATGAGTGGGGGCCTGGTGGAGGGTGCCCCTGGATGCTGGGTGGTGGGAGACATGAGTGGGGGCCTGGTGGAGGGTGCCCCTGGATGCTGGAGGGTGGGGGTGATGGGAGACATGAGTGGGGGCCTGGTGGAGGGTGCCCCTGCACTGCTGGGGGTTTGGGGTGGTGGGAGACATGAGTGGGGGCCTGGTGGAGGGTGCCCTGCACTGCTGGGGGCTGGGGGTGGTGGGAGACATGAGTGGGGGCCTGGTGGAGGGTGCCCCTGGGATGCTGGGGGGTGGGGTGGTGGGAGACATGAGTGGGGGGCTGGTGGAGGGTGCCCCTGGATGCTGGGGGGTGGGGGTGATGGGAGACATGAGTTGGACATGAGTGGGGGCCTGGTGGAGGGTGCCCTGCACTACTGGGGTGTGCGGGTGATGGGAGACATGAGTGGGGGCCTGGTGGAGGGTGCCCTGCACTGCTGGGGGGTGGGTGTGGTGGGAGACATGAGTTGGACATGAGTGGGGGCCTGGTGGAGGGTGCCCTGCACTGCTGGGGGGTGGGGGTGGTGGGAGACATGAGTGGGGGCCTGGGCGAGGGTGCCCCTGGATGCTGGGGGTGGGGGTGGTGGGTGACATGAGTGGGGGCCTGGTGGAGGGTGCCCCTGCACTGCTGGGGGTGGGGGTGGTGGGAGACATGAGTGGGGGCCTGGTGGAGGGTGCCCTGCACTGCTGGGGGTGGGAGTGGTGGGAGACATGAGTGGGGGCCTGGTGGAGGGTGCCCCTGGATGCTGGGGGGTGGGGGTGGTGGGAGACATGAGTGGGGGCCTTGTGGAGGGTGCCTTGCACTACTGGGGGGGTGGGGGTGCAGGGAGACATGATTGGGGGCCTGGTGGAGGGTGCCTTGCACTGCTGGGGGGTGGGTGTGGTGGGAGACATGAGTTGGACATGAGTGGGGGCCTGGTGGAGGGTGCCCTGCACTGCTGGGGGATGGGGGTGGTGGGAGACATGAGTGGGGGCCTGGGCGAGGGTGCCCCTGGATGCTGGGGGTGGGGGTGGTGGGTGACATGAGTGGGGGCCTGGTGGAGGGTGCCCCTGCACTGCTGGGGGTGGGGGTGGTGGGAGACATGAGTGGGGGCCTGGTGGAGGGTGCCCTGCACTCCTGGGGGGTGGGGGTGGTGGGAGACATGAGTGGGGGCCTGGTGGAGGGTGCCCTGCACTGCTGGGGGGTGGGGGTGGTGGGTGACATGAGTGGGGGCCTGGTGGAGGGTGCCCCTTCACTGCTGGGGGGTGGGGTGGTGGGAGACATGAGTGGGGGCCTGGTGGAGGGTGCCCCTGGATGCTGGGGGGTGAGGGTGATGGGAGACATGAGTTGGACATGAGTTGGGGCCTGGTGGAGGGTGCCCCTGGATGTTGGGGTGTGGGGGTGGTGGGATACATGAGTGGGGGCCTGGTGGAGGGTGCCCCTGCACTGCTGGGGGGTGGGGATGGTAGGAGACATGAGTGGGGCCTGGTGGAGGGTGCCCTGCACTGCTGGGGGTTGGGGGTGATGGGAGACATGAGTGGGGGCCTAGTGGAGGGTGCCCCTGACTGCTGGGGGTGGGGGTGATGGGAGACATGAGTGGGGGCCTGGTGGAGAGTGCCCCTGACTGCTGGGGGGTGGGGATGATGGGAGACATGAGTGGGGGCCTTGTGGAGGGTGCCCTGCACTGCTGGGGGGTGGGGTGATGGGAGACATGAGTTGGGGCCTGGTGGAGGGTGCCCCTGCACTGCTGGGGGGTTGGGGTGGTGGGAGACATGAGTGGGGGCCTGGTGGAGGGTGCCCCTGGATGCTGGGGGGTGGGGGTGATGGGAGACATGAGTGGGGGCCTGGTGGAGGGTGCCCCTTCACTGCTGGGTGGTGGCGGTGGTGGGAGACATGAGTGGGGGCCTTGTGGAGGGTGCCCTGCACTGCTGGGGGGTGGGGTGATGGGAGACATGAGTTGGGGCCTGGTGGAGGGTGCCCCTGCACTGCTGGGGGGTTGGGGTGGTGGGAGACATGAGTGGGGGCCTGGTGGAGGGTGCCCCTGGATGCTGGGGGGTGGGGGTGATGGGAGACATGAGTGGGGGCCTGGTGGAGGGTGCCCCTTCACTGCTGGGTGGTGGCGGTGGTGGGAGACATGAGTGGGGGCCTGGTGGAGGGTGCCCTGCACTGCTCGGGGGTGGGGGTGGTGGGTGACATGAGTGGGGGCCTTGTGGAGGGTGCCCCTTCACTGCTGGGGGGTGGGGTGGTGGGAGACATGAGTGGGGGCCTGGTGGAGGGTGCCCCTGTATGCTGGGGGGTGGGGGTGATGGGAGACATGAGTTGGACATGAGTGGGGCCTGGTGGAGGGTGCCCCTGGATGTTGGGGTGTGGGGGTGGTGGGATACATGAGTGGGGGCCTGGTGGAGGGTGCCCCTGCACTGCTGGGGGGTGGGGGTGGTGGGAGACATGAGTGGGGGCCTTGTGGAGGGTGCCCTGCACTTCTGGGGGGTGGGGGTGATGGGAGACATGAGTGGGGGCCTGGTGGAGGGTGCCCCTGACTGCTGGGGGTGGGGGTGATGGGAGACATGAGTGGGGGCCTGGTGGAGGGTGCCCTGCACTGCTGGGGGGTGGGTGTGGTGGGAGACATGAGTTGGACATGAGTGGGGGCCTGGTGGAGGGTGCCCTGCACTGCTGGGGGGTGGGGGTGGTGGGAGACATGAGTGGGGGCCTGGGCGAGGGTGCCCCTGGATGCTGGGGGTGGGGGTGGTGGGTGACATGAGTGGGGGCCTGGTGGAGGGTGCCCCTGCACTGCTGGGGGTGGGGGTGGTGGGAGACATGAGTGGGGGCCTGGTGGAGGGTGCCCTGCACTGCTGGGGGTGGGAGTGGTGGGAGACATGAGTGGGGGCCTGGTGGAGGGTGCCCCTGGATGCTGGGGGGTGGGGGTGGTGGGAGACATGAGTGGGGGCCTTGTGGAGGGTGCCTTGCACTACTGGGGGGGTGGGGGTGCAGGGAGACATGATTGGGGGCCTGGTGGAGGGTGCCTTGCACTGCTGGGGGGTGGGTGTGGTGGGAGACATGAGTTGGACATGAGTGGGGGCCTGGTGGAGGGTGCCCTGCACTGCTGGGGGATGGGGGTGGTGGGAGACATGAGTGGGGGCCTGGGCGAGGGTGCCCCTGGATGCTGGGGGTGGGGGTGGTGGGTGACATGAGTGGGGGCCTGGTGGAGGGTGCCCCTGCACTGCTGGGGGTGGGGGTGGTGGGAGACATGAGTGGGGGCCTGGTGGAGGGTGCCCTGCACTCCTGGGGGGTGGGGGTGGTGGGAGACATGAGTGGGGGCCTGGTGGAGGGTGCCCTGCACTGCTGGGGGGTGGGGGTGGTGGGTGACATGAGTGGGGGCCTGGTGGAGGGTGCCCCTTCACTGCTGGGGGGTGGGGTGGGGGGAGACATGAGTGGGGGCCTGGTGGAGGGTGCCCCTGGATGCTGGGGGGTGAGGGTGATGGGAGACATGAGTTGGACATGAGTTGGGGCCTGGTGGAGGGTGCCCCTGGATGTTGGGGTGTGGGGGTGGTGGGATACATGAGTGGGGGCCTGGTGGAGGGTGCCCCTGCACTGCTGGGGGGTGGGGATGGTAGGAGACATGAGTGGGGCCTGGTGGAGGGTGCCCTGCACTGCTGGGGGTTGGGGGTGATGGGAGACATGAGTGGGGGCCTAGTGGAGGGTGCCCCTGACTGCTGGGGGTGGGGGTGATGGGAGACATGAGTGGGGGCCTGGTGGAGAGTGCCCCTGACTGCTGGGGGGTGGGGATGATGGGAGACATGAGTGGGGGCCTTGTGGAGGGTGCCCTGCACTGCTGGGGGGTGGGGTGATGGGAGACATGAGTTGGGGCCTGGTGGAGGGTGCCCCTGCACTGCTGGGGGGTTGGGGTGGTGGGAGACATGAGTGGGGGCCTGGTGGAGGGTGCCCCTGGATGCTGGGGGGTGGGGGTGATGGGAGACATGAGTGGGGGCCTGGTGGAGGGTGCCCCTTCACTGCTGGGTGGTGGCGGTGGTGGGAGACATGAGTGGGGGCCTGGTGGAGGGTGCCCTGCACTGCTCGGGGGTGGGGGTGGTGGGTGACATGAGTGGGGGCCTTGTGGAGGGTGCCCCTTCACTGCTGGGGGGTGGGGTGGTGGGAGACATGAGTGGGGGCCTGGTGGAGGGTGCCCCTGTATGCTGGGGGGTGGGGGTGATGGGAGACATGAGTTGGACATGAGTGGGGCCTGGTGGAGGGTGCCCCTGGATGTTGGGGTGTGGGGGTGGTGGGATACATGAGTGGGGGCCTGGTGGAGGGTGCCCCTGCACTGCTGGGGGGTGGGGGTGGTGGGAGACATGAGTGGGGGCCTTGTGGAGGGTGCCCTGCACTTCTGGGGGGTGGGGGTGATGGGAGACATGAGTGGGGGCCTGGTGGAGGGTGCCCCTGACTGCTGGGGGTGGGGTGATGGGAGACATGAGTGGGGGCCTGGTGGAGGGTGCCCCTGACTGCTGGGGGGTGGGGGTGATGGGAGACATGAATGGGGGCCTTGTGGAGGGTGCCCTGCACTGCTGGGGGGTGGGGTGGTGGAGACATGAGTGGGGGCCTGGTGGAGGGTGCCCCTGCACTGCTGGGGGGTTGGGGTGGTGGGAGACATGAGTGGGGGCCTGGTGGAGGGTGCCCTGCACTGCTGGGGGGTGGGGGTGGTGGGAGACATGAGTGGGGGCCTGGTGGAGGGTGCCCCTGGATGCTGGGGGGTGGGGGTGGTGGGAGACATGAGTGGGGGGCTGGTGGAGGGTGCCCCTGGATGCTGGGGGTGGGGGTGATGGGAGACATGAGTTGGACATGAGTGGGGGCCTGGTGGAGGGTGCCCTGCACTACTGGGGGGTGGGGGTGATGGGAGACATGAGTGGGGGCCTGGTGGTGGGTGCCCCTGGATGCTGGGGTGTGGGGGTGCAGGGAGACATGATTGGGGGCCTGGTGGAGGGTGTCCTGCACTGCTGGGGGGTGGGTGTGTTGGGAGACATGAGTTGGACATGAGTGGGGGCCTGGTGGAGGGTGCCCTGCACTGCTGGGGGGTGGGGTGGTGGGAGACATGAGTGGGGGCCTGGGCGAAGGTGCCCCTGGATGCTGGGGGTGGGGGTGGTGGGTGACATGAGTGGGGGCCTGGTGGAGGGTGCCCCTGCACTGCTGGGGGTGGGGGTGGTGGGAGACATGAGTGGGGGCCTGGTGGAGGGTGCCCTGCACTGCTGGGGGGTGGGGGTGGTGGGAGACATGAGTGGGGGCCTGGTGGAGGGTGTCCCTGGATGCTGGGGGGTGGGGGTGGTGGGAGACATGAGTGGGGGCCTGGTGGAGGGTGCCCTGGATGCTGAGGGGTGGGGGTGATGGGAGACATGGAGTTGGACATGAGTGGGGGCCTGATGGAGGGTGCCCTGCACTTCTGGGGGGTGGGGGTGATGGGAGACATGAGTGGGGGCCTGGTGGAGGGTGCCCCTGACTGCTGGGGGTGGGGGTGATGGGAGACATGAGTGGGGGCCTGGTGGAGGGTGCCCCTGACTGCTGGGGGGTGGGGGTGATGGGAGACATGAGAGGGGGCCTTGTGGAGGGTGCCCTGCACTGCTGGGGGGTGGGGTGATGGGAGACATGAGTGGGGGCCTGGTGGAGGGTGCCCCTGCACTGCTGGGGGGTTGGGGTGGTGGGAGACATGAGTGGGGGCCTGGTGGAGGGTGCCCTGCACTGCTGGGGGGTGGGGGTGGTGGGAGACATGAGTGGGGGCCTGGTGGAGGGTGCCCCTGGATGCTGCGGGGTGGGGTGGTGGGAGACATGAGTGGGGGGCTGGTGGAGGGTGCCCCTGGATGCTGGGGGGTGGGGGTGATGGGAGACATGAGTTGGACATGAGTGGGGGCCTGGTAGAGGGTGCCCTGCACTACTGGGGGGTGGGGGGGGATGGGAGACATGAGTGGGGGCCTGGTGGAGGGTGCCCTGCACTGCTGGGGGGTGGGTGTGGTGGGAGACATGAGTTGGACATGAGTGGGGGCCTGGTGGAGGGTGCCCTGCACTGCTGGGGGGTGGGGGTGGTGGGAGACATGAGTGGGGGCCTGGGCGAGGGTGCCCCTGGATGCTGGGGGTGGGGGTAGTGGGTGACATGAGTGGGGGCCTGGTGGAGGGTGCCCCTGCACTGCTGGGGGTGGGGGTGGTGGGAGACATGAGTGGGGGCCTGGTGGAGGGTGCCCTGCACTGCTGGGGGGTGGGGGTGGTGGGAGACATGAGTGGGGGGCTGGTGGAGGGTGCCCCTGGATGCTGGGGGGTGGGGGTGGTGGGAGACATGAGTGGGGGCCTGGTGGAGGGTGCCCTGCACTACTGGGGGGGTGGGGTGCAGGGAGACATGATTGGGGGCCTGGTGGAGGGTGCCTTGCACTGCTGGGGGGTGGGTGTGGTGGGAGACATGAGTTGGACATGAGTGGGGGCCTGGTGGAGGGTGCCCTGCACTGCTGGGGGATGGGGGTGGTGGGAGACATGAGTGGGGGCCTGGGCGAGGGTGCCCCGGGATGCTGGGGGTGGGGGTGGTGGGTGACATGAGTGGGGGCCTGGTGGAGGGTGCCCCTGCACTGCTGGGGGTGGGGGTGGTGGGAGACATGAGTGGGGGCCTGGTGGAGGGTGCCCTGCACTCCTGGGGGGTGGGGGTGGTGGGAGACATGAGTGGGGGCCTGGTGGAGGGTGCCCCTGGATGCTGGGGGGTGGGGGTCGTGGGAGACATGAGTGGGGGCCTGGTGGAGGGTGCCCTGCACTGCTGGGGGTGGGGGTGGTGGGTGACATGAGTGGGGGCCTGGTGGAGGGTGCCCCTTCACTGCTGGGGGGTGGGGTGGTGGGAGACATGAGTGGGGGCCTGGTGGAGGGTGCCCCTGACTGCTGGGGGTGGGGGTGATGGGAGACATGAGTGGGGGCCTGGTGGAGGGTGCCCCTGGATGCTGGGGGGTGGGGGTGATGGGAGACATGAGTTGGACATGAGTTGGGGCCTGGTGGAGGGTGCCCCTGGATGTTGGGGTGTGGGGGTGGTGGGATACATGTGTGGGGGCCTGGTGGAGGGTGCCCCTGCACTGCTGGGGGGTGGGGGTGGTGGGAGACATGAGTGGGGGCCTGGTGGAGGGTGCCCTGCACTGCTGGGGGGTGGGGGTGATGGGAGACATGAGTGGGGGCCTGGTGGAGGGTGCCCCTGACTGCTGGGGGTGGGGGTGATGGGAGACATGAGTGGGGGCCTGGTGGAGGGTGCCCCTGACTGCTGGGGGATGGGGATGATGGGAGACATGAGTGGGGGCCTTGTGGAGGGTGCCCTGCACTGCTGGGGGGTGGGGTGATGGGAGACATGAGTTGGGGCCTGGTGGAGGGTGCCCCTGCACTGCTGGGGGGTTGGGGTGGTGGGAGACATGAGTGGGGGCCTGGTGGAGGGTGCCCCTGGATGCTGGGGGGTGGGGGTGATGGGAGACATGAGTGGGGGCCTGGTGGAGGGTGCCCCTGCCCTGCTGGGTGGTGGCGGTGGTGGGAGACATGAGTGGGGGCCTGGTGGAGGGTGCCCTGCACTGCTGGGGGGTGGGGGTGGTGGGTGACATGAGTAGGGGCCTGGTGGAGGGTGCCCCTTCACTGCTGGGGGGTGGGGTGGTGGGAGACATGAGTGGGGGCCTGGTGGAGGGTGCCCCTGGATGCTGGGGGGTGGGGGTGATGGGAGACATGAGTTGGACATGAGTGGGGGCCTGGTGGAGGGTGCCCTGCACTGCTGGGGGTGGGGGTGGTGGGTGACATGAGTGGGGGCCTGGTGGAGGGTGCCCCTTCACTGCTGGGGGGTGGGGTGGTGGGAGACATGAGTGGGGGCCTGGTGGAGGGTGCCCCTGGATGCTGGGGGGTGGGGGTGATGGGAGACATGAGTTGGACATGAGTTGGGGCCTGGTGGAGGGTGCCCCTGGATGTTGGGGTGTGGGGGTGGTGGGATACATGAGTGGGGGCCTGGTGGAGGGTGCCCCTGCACTGCTGGGGGGTGGGGGTGGTGGGAGACATGAGTGGGGGCCTGGTGGAGGGTGCCCTGCACTGCTGGGGGGTGGGGGTGATGGGAGACATGAGTGGGGGCCTGGTGGAGGGTGCCCCTGACTGCTGGGGGGCAGAAGGCCTTGACTACGGCAAGGGGTAAAGTGCACAGAATTGCACAGGGAACAACTTTGGATCTAACAACGTGCATAAAATACCCAAGGCTTGTGTATGTATAAACCCAGGAGTGCAAATAAAGTATTTACCAATATACGAAAAAGGAATGTAGGGTAAGTACTTAAGACCTCCTTATAACTGAAAGGAAAGTCAGCAAACTCTTTACCCACTATGCTCTTACAGATACTGACGGCGCTAAACCCACGTAACGGGCAAGCAAGTACAGATTCTGTGAACTGACACTCTGTAAAATACTGAATAAGTAACATTCAAACAGTACTCACGAGGACCGGAAAGACCACTAGAATGTCACGAACCCTGTAGATCAAACAGGAACCCAGAAGGCTGTAAAAGCAAAGTGTTAAAGATAACAAAATACGTTAACCCTAGTAAGGGGCAAGTAAGATTTGTGATATTAACTTGTGAGGCAAACAAAAAGGGGATACACACTGGAATATGTTGCAACAACACCCACACCTAATATGCGATGGAAAGTAAATGCTGAAGTGCAATGGAAAATATGGAATGGAATCTGAATGGATCAGGAGCTGGGGAAACGCTATTACAAGGAAAACCTTTCCCACCCAACCAAGGGAAAAGGCAGTAAACTAATACTACAAAAGTAAGGTTAATGCATCAAGTCTTCAGTAATCAGAACAGCATAAAGAGACAGAACGCTCCGGCAACCTGGTCTGCATCAAATAGTAAAGCACAGAGAAAGGCTGTCTGCAGACAGAGGAAGAAAGAAAGGGAAATGCAGAAAGCATGAATCAATTAAGCACATTAATCCGAAATCCAGGACAGAGGAATAAGATACAGGAGCTAAGAACTGGGCACAAAAGCTAGGAACTGGAACTAGGTACAAGGCACGGAAACCAGGAACAAGGAACAAGGAACAGGAGACTAGTCACAACAGGAACACTGCTACAATGACCAGCGCCGGACTGAAGCAAACTGAGGCTTTTAAAGCTGCTAAACGAGCACACCCCTCAGGCGTGCCGCCTGCTGCACCTGCAGCCACAGGTGTTGCCTATTCTCCACCCAGCCTTGTGCTGCAAGGGAGGAGACGAAGCAGTGAGCCAGGCATTCTGGGAAGCAGGAGGTGAAGCAGTGAGCCAAGGCATTCTGGGAAACATAGTCATTTGATTTAAGTAGCATGCTGGCTGCCAAAACCCTGGAATGGATCCGGAAGGGAAGAAACTTGGAAAATAAGTTTGTAACGGTCCCAATTCATCAGAACACTGTAGCATAAGGTTCGAAGGAAATGTCCAGTAGGGAATAAACCCCAAAACATGCCCCCAAGTGGCGGGAACGGGAACGAAGGGAGCGAGAACGGGAGCGAAGGGAGCGGGCCGTGACAGTATACCCCCTTCCACGGCTGACTCCAGGCGGCCGTTACTCGCACAAAACATCTTCCTACCATGATGGAAGCGCCTTGATTTTGGAGGCGGCACTGACGAGAACGATGATCCACGGGTAGAAGCAGAAGGTCTGGAATGAATAGAATCAGGCTGCAGTCTATAAGAGCCATAGGCAGGTTTTTGGCGAGGATTAGACTCATGGGTTGAAGAAAAGCATGAAGGATTTGCAGGACCCGAAGCAGAGTTGGAAGGTCCATGAAACACTGTCTCTGGGAGCGAACACTCATACATCATTGAGGAGGAAGGCTGGCTGGTGCAACATGCTTTGGCTGAGGATTGATGCTCTGGTAGCCCCCTTGCTGAAGGCTTACACACAAGAGGCGAGAAAACTGCAGGTTTCAGGTAATGTTCATGTTCAGACAAAGAAGGTGGTGGCCGAGATAGAGGTTCGGATCTTCTCTCATCATCTATCTGATTCAAGACCTGAGGTTGAGGGTGACCAAGATCAGATTGCATCTGTTCAACACCTTGGGGGCCTGGAAGTCCAATGGGTTGTACAAGGCTGGCATTCCTGGTGTTAGTCATATAGCCACCTTGTTGCACGTGGGATACAGCCGCAGGGACGTTTGGCATACCGATAAGAGTGATAGACGCAGTACTTGGTACATCAAGCACACTCGCAGCAGGAGCAATAACAGGCACATCATGAACCGCAGCAGTCAAGTCCTCCCTTTGACTACTAGCACCCGAATGGTGCAGCAGTTGGAGGGCCGAGCCTGTCCCTTCCTTCAGGCTCATGTGGGATCCGGCAACAAAAGAGCTGTCAAGCGGCTGATCCAAACCGGCCCCCAAATGTGAACCGTCCAGCCCGTTATCCTGGTTGGCTACTTGATCGATGTCTAGGCCATGGCGGATGGTACCCGTCTCCCTTTTGCAAAACTCCAGGCAAGACCAACGGCCTTGCACGGAAGGCCCTCCCGAGTTGTGAACCAGTTTGATGTTTTTGGCAGAAGTCTCAGACTCAGATGAAGCATATGCGAGAGGTGCTACTTCTACAGTCAAGCTGTTGGAAGAATTAGCTTGTGTAAAAGACAGGCCTTCTGGTGATCCTCCTGAAGCATAAGATGGGCAGATGGGACGTTCATCCGTAATAATTGGTGGAGATTTAGGAGGTGGCTCTGAAGTGGATGAATCTGCAACATGATCAAAAAAAGCAGACAAGTGCTCCTCCGATATTGACAGCGAGGCTGAGCAGGATACAGGTCTTTCATGAACTGAAGCCGTCTCGTTTGCTGAAGACAAACTTGTCGAAGTCTTTGGCTCTGACCACGTACATGGTGAAGGCTCTTGAGTAACTGGCTGGCATAGCAATTGTTCATTGATTGTAAATACGTGTGTCAACGATGAGTGTTGAGCCGTGGACTGGGACATTGAGGAGTCCAAGGTTGTAGGAGGACAGACCGGAGTTCCAGAATTTGACAGACATAATTGTGGCTCAGGAATGGAAAGCATCTTTTGGGCGGTTGACTCCATGACACCATTAACCAAAGACTGAGCAGGACCCATGCCGTACCTCTCCTTAGTGGATGACACAGAGTCATTTCGGATTTCGTCAAGTGTCCATTCCTTTGTCTTAACTTCTGAAGGCGGCTGATTATCAATCAATAGTTCAGGAATCGCCTGCCGGGTCTTTGTTTTAGTACACTGTGGAATGAGTCCATCAAAACAAGAGTTAAGTACTGTCTTTGATTGTTCATTGTGACAAAAAGTGGCAGAAGAAGGAGTGAACACAGAGGTAGCATCGTTCTCCACATCAGCTCGAATGTTTACTTCAGTCTCAGCAGCTAGATCAAGGGCAGAACCTAAGCCTACGGTAGTGACTGATTCTGTGTATGCCACCATTGTGGATAATGTTTGGGAATCAGAAGCATGTATGTGTTTAAACTCTGAATTATGACTGACTGCTACAGAGGAAACCTTAGGTAAAGGAGTGGCTTGTAAATCCTCAACTAACAGCAATTCCTGACAGACAGTAGAACAATTGTCAGAATCAGTGCTCTGAATAAGTGCTGTGCAAGAAAGAGGACTTTCACTCCCAATAGATGCTTCATATTGACAAGTATCATGGCCTACTAAAACCTCCTCACTCAGAGATTGAACAGTCTTCACTTCATCAACGGATAAAGTTTGAAGCGTAGTCAGAGAAAATCGTAAAGTTTTGTTCTCCTCTAGTAAACTGATGTATTCTCGTTTTAACTCCTCAAATTCAGCTCTTAACATGCCCAGGCTTACCTGTACATCCCTATCAGTAGGCACAAGGGAAGGCATGGTGGCATCAGGACTGGATCCTACCCTAGTCATCCGGACGTTTACTGATGGTACATTGTCATTTACTGCTTGCAAGTCTTGTGTTCTATACTCTCTCATACCGACTTGATCTGTGTTACCCCTAAGTAAACTTCTGTCATCAGACCTCTTGACGTCAGTAACTACAGTAAGTACTTGTGCAGAGGAGTAAGCAGTTGACTGAGGGCTGAAAACAGAAGTTATGTACTGACCCCCTTCATTCTTTATGTTTGAATCATGAAACTGTTCAATCTGAGGTAAAGCACAACCGGAATCATGAGATTCAACAACAGATGTACTCGTATTTAGTAAACCTAACAGTGTTTTATTCTCCGCTGCTAAGGCTTGTGCGGACATATCTGGATCAAAATTAAAGACAGAATTAGGATCAGGCAATGTAAGATGGGTCAGGCTGTGGGAAAAATATTTTGCACGTAAATACCCATTTGTGTCAAGGAGTTCGTTTAAGTCAGGATCAGTGATTTGATTATTACAGATAAACGGAATCAAAGCTTTCAGTACACATTCTTTAGTAACCTTGCTGCCTTTCTTTCTGGCCATATTCAAACGGGAAGATTGGCTGGTCATTCTGTCAGGAAAGGCAGAAGGCCTTGACTACGGCAAGGGGTAAAGTGCACAGAATTGCACAGGGAACAACTTTGGATCTAACAACGTGCATAAAATACCCAAGGCTTGTGTATGTATAAACCCAGGAGTGCAAATAAAGTATTTACCAATATACGAAAAAGGAATGTAGGGTAAGTACTTAAGACCTCCTTATAACTGAAAGGAAAGTCAGCAAACTCTTTACCCACTATGCTCTTACAGATACTGACGGCGCTAAACCCACGTAACGGGCAAGCAAGTACAGATTCTGTGAACTGACACTCTGTAAAATACTGAATAAGTAACATTCAAACAGTACTCACGAGGACCGGAAAGACCACTAGAATGTCAGTAATGTCACGAACCCTGTAGATCAAACAGGAACCCAGAAGGCTGTAAAAGCAAAGTGTTAAAGATAACAAAATACGTTAACCCTAGTAAGGGGCAAGTAAGATTTGTGATATTAACTTGTGAGGCAAACAAAAGGGGATACACACTGGAATATGTTGCAACAACACCCACACCTAATATGCGATGGAAAGTAAATGCTGAAGTGCAATGGAAAATATGGAATGGAATCTGAATGGATCAGGAGCTGGGGAAACGCTATTACAAGGAAAACCTTTCCCACCCAACCAAGGGAAAAGGCAGTAAACTAATACTACAAAAGTAAGGTTAATGCATCAAGTCTTCAGTAATCAGAACAGCATAAAGAGACAGAACGCTCCGGCAACCTGGTCTGCATCAAATAGTAAAGCACAGAGAAAGGCTGTCTGCAGACAGAGGAAGAAAGAAAGGGAAATGCAGAAAGCATGAATCAATTAAGCACATTAATCCGAAATCCAGGACAGAGGAATAAGATACAGGAGCTAAGAACTGGGCACAAAAGCTAGGAACTGGAACTAGGTACAAGGCACGGAAACCAGGAACAAGGAACAAGGAACAGGAGACTAGTCACAACAGGAACACTGCTACAATGACCAGCGCCGGACTGAAGCAAACTGAGGCTTTTAAAGCTGCTAAACGAGCACACCCCTCAGGCGTGCCGCCTGCTGCACCTGCAGCCACAGGTGTTGCCTATTCTCCACCCAGCCTTGTGCTGCAAGGGAGGAGACGAAGCAGTGAGCCAGGCATTCTGGGAAGCAGGAGGTGAAGCAGTGAGCCAAGGCATTCGGGAAACATAGTCATTTGATTTAAGTAGCATGCTGGCTGCCAAAACCCTGGAATGGATCCGGAAGGGAAGGAACTTGGAAAATAAGTTTGTAACGGTCCCAATTCATCAGAACACTGTAGCATAAGGTTCGAAGGAAATGTCCAGTAGGGAATAAACCCCAAAACATGCCCCCAAATGGCGGGAACGGGAACGAAGGGAGCGAGAACGGGAGCGAAGGGAGCGGGCCGTGACAGGTGGGGGTGATGGGAGACATGAGTGGGGGCCTGGTGGAGGGTGCCCCTGACTGCTGGGGGGTGGGGATGATGGGAGACATGAGTGGGGGCCTTGTGGAGGGTGCCCTGCACTGCTGGGGGGTGGGGTGATGGGAGACATGAGTTGGGGCCTGGTGGAGGGTGCCCCTGCACTGCTGGGGGGTTGGGGTGGTGGGGGACATGAGTGGGGGCCTGGTGGAGGGTGCCCCTGGATGCTGGGGGGTGGGGGTGATGGGAGACATGAGTGGGGGCCTGGTGGAGGTTGCCCCTGCACTGCTGGGTGGTGGCGGTGGTGAGAGACATGAGTGGGGGCCTGGTGGAGGGTGCCCTGCACTGCTGGGGGGTGGGGGTGGTGGGAGACATGAGTGGGGGCCTGGTGGAGGGTGCCCTGCACTGCTGGGGGGTGGGGGTGATGGGCGACATGATTGGGGGCCTGCTGGAGGGTGCCCCTGACTGCTGGGGGTGGGGGTGATGGGAGACATGAGTGGGGGCCTGGTGGAGGGTGCCCGTGACTGCTGGGGGGTGGGGGTGATGGGAGACATGAGTGGGGGCCTTGTGGAGGGTGCCCTGCACTGCTGGGGGGTGGGGTGATTGGAGACATGAGTGGGGGCCTGGTGGAGGGTGCCCCTGCACTGCTGGGGGGTTGGGGTGGTGGGAGACATGAGTGGGGGCCTGGTGGAGGGTGCCCTGCACTGCTGGGGGCTGGGGGTGGTGGGAGACATGAGTGGGGGCCTGGTGGAGGGTGCCCCTGGATGCTGGGGGGTGGGGTGGTGGGAGACATGAGTGGGGGGCTGGTGGAGGGTGCCCCTGGATGCTGGGGGGTGGGGGTGATGGGAGACATGAGTTGGACATGAGTGGGGGCCTGGTGGAGGGTGCCCTGCACTACTGGGGGGTGCGGGTGATGGGAGACATGAGTGGGGGCCTGGTGGAGGGTGCCCTGCACTGCTGGGGGGTGGGTGTGGTGGGAGACATGAGTTGGACATGAGTGGGGGCCTGGTGGAGGGTGCCCTGCACTGCTGGGGGTGGGGGTGGTGGGAGACATGAGTGGGGGCCTGGGCGAGGGTGCCCCTGGATGCTGGGGGTGGGGGTGGTGGGTGACATGAGTGGGGGCCTGGTGGAGGGTGCCCCTGCACTGCTGGGGGTGGGGGTGGTGGGAGACATGAGTGGGGGCCTGGTGGAGGGTGCCCTGCACTGCTGGGGGGTGGGAGTGGTGCGAGACATGAGTGGGGGCCTGGTGGAGGGTGCCCCTGGATGCTGGGGGGTGGGGGTGGTGGGAGACATGAGTGGGGGCCTGGTGGAGGGTGCCTTGCACTACTGGGGGGGTGGGGGTGCAGGGAGACATGATTGGGGGCCTGGTGGAGGGTGCCTTGCACTGCTGGGGTGTGGGTGTGGTGGGAGACATGAGTTGGACATGAGTGGGGGCCTGGTGGAGGGTGCCCTGCACTGCTGGGGGATGGGGGTGGTGGGAGACATGAGTGGGGGCCTGGGCGAGGGTGCCCCTGGATGCTGGGGGTCGGGGTGGTGGGTGACATGAGTGGGGGCCTGGTGGAGGGTGCCCCTGCACTGCTGGGGGTGGGGGTGGTGGGAGACATGAGTGGGGGCCTGGTGGAGGGTGCCCTGCACTCCTGGGGAGTGGGGGTGGTGGGAGACATGAGTGGGGGCCTGGTGGAGGGTGCCCTGCACTGCTGGGGGGTGGGGGTGGTGGGTGACATGAGTGGGGGCCTGGTGGAGGGTGCCCTGCACTGCTGGGGGTGGGAGTGGTGGGAGACATGAGTGGGGCCTGGTGGAGGGTGCCCCTGGATGCTGGGGGGTGGGGGTGGTGGGAGACATGAGTGGGGGCCTTGTGGAGGGTGCCTTGCACTACTGGGGGGGTGGGGGTGCAGGGAGACATGATTGGGGGCCTGGTGGAGGGTGCCTTGCACTGCTGGGGGGTCTGTGTGGTGGGAGACATGAGTTGGACATGAGTGGGGGCCTGGTGGAGGGTGCCCTGCACTGCTGGGGGATGGGGGTGGTGGGAGACATGAGTGGGGGCCTGGGCGAGGGTGCCCCTGGATGCTGGGGGTGGGGGTGGTGGGTGACATGAGTGGGGGCCTGGTGGAGGGTGCCCCTGCACTGCTGGGGGTGGGGGTGGTGGGAGACATGAGTGGGGGCCTGGTGGAGGGTGCCCTGCACTCCTGGGGGGTGGGGGTGGTGGGAGACATGAGTGGGGGCCTGGTGGAGGGTGCCCTGCACTGCTGGGGGGTGGGGGTGGTGGGTGACATGAGTGGGGGCCTGGTGGAAGGTGCCCCTTCACTGCTGGGGGGTGGGGTGGTGGGAGACATGAGTGGGGGCCTGGTGGAGGGTGCCCCTGGATGCTGGGGGGTGAGGGTGATGGGAGACATGAGTTGGACATGAGTTGGGGCCTGGTGGAGGGTGCCCCTGGATGTTGGGGTGTGGGGGTGGTGGGATACATGAGTGGGGGCCTGGTGGAGGGTGCCCCTGCACTGCTGGGGGGTGGGGATGGTAGGAGACATGAGTGGGGCCTGGTGGAGGGTGCCCTGCACTGCTGGGGGTTGGGGGTGATGGGAGACATGAGTGGGGGCCTAGTGGAGGGTGCCCCTGACTGCTGGGGGTGGGGGTGATGGGAGACATGAGTGGGGGCCTGGTGGAGAGTGCCCCTGACTGCTGGGGGGTGGGGATGATGGGAGACATGAGTGGGGGCCTTGTGGAGGGTGCCCTGCACTGCTGGGGGGTGGGGTGATGGGAGACATGAGTTGGGGCCTGGTGGAGGGTGCCCCTGCACTGCTGGGGGGTTGGGGTGGTGGGAGACATGAGTGGGGGCCTGGTGGAGGGTGCCCCTGGATGCTGGGGGGTGGGGGTGATGGGAGACATGAGTGGGGGCCTGGTGGAGGGTGCCCTGCACTGCTGGGGGGTGGGGGTGGTGGGTGACATGAGTGGGGGCCTTGTGGAGGGTGCCCCTTCACTGCTGGGGGGTGGGGTGGTGGGAGACATGAGTGGGGGCCTGGTGGAGGGTGCCCCTGTATGCTGGGGGGTGGGGGTGATGGGAGACATGAGTTGGACATGAGTGGGGCCTGGTGGAGGGTGCCCCTGGATGTTGGGGTGTGGGGGTGGTGGGATACATGAGTGGGGGCCTGGTGGAGGGTGCCCCTGCACTGCTGGGGGGTGGGGGTGGTGGGAGACATGAGTGGGGGCCTTGTGGAGGGTGCCCTGCACTTCTGGGGGGTGGGGGTGATGGGAGACATGAGTGGGGGCCTGGTGGAGGGTGCCCCTGACTGCTGGGGGTGGGGGTGATGGGAGACATGAGTGGGGGCCTGGTGGAGGGTGCCCCTGACTGCTGGGGGGTGGGGGTGATGGGAGACATGAATGGGGGCCTTGTGGAGGGTGCCCTGCACTGCTGGGGGGTGGGGTGATGGGAGACATGAGTGGGGGCCTGGTGGAGGGTGCCCCTGCACTGCTGGGGGGTTGGGGTGGTGGGAGACATGAGTGGGGGCCTGGTGGAGGGTGCCCTGCACTGCTGGGGGGTGGGGGTGGTGGGAGACATGAGTGGGGGCCTGGTGGAGGGTGCCCCTGGATGCTGGGGGGTGGGGGTGGTGGGAGACATGAGTGGGGGGCTGGTGGAGGGTGCCCCTGGATGCTGGGGGTGGGGGTGATGGGAGACATGAGTTGGACATGAGTGGGGGCCTCGTGGAGGGTGCCCTGCACTACTGGGGGGTGGGGGTGATGGGAGACATGAGTGGGGGCCTGGTGGTGGGTGCCCCTGGATGCTGGGGTGTGGGGGTGCAGGGAGACATGATTGGGGGCCTGGTGGAGGGTGCCCTGCACTGCTGGGGGGTGGGTGTGTTGGGAGACATGAGTTGGACATGAGTGGGGGCCTGGTGGAGGGTGCCCTGCACTGCTGGGGGGTGGGGGTGGTGGGAGACATGAGTGGGGGCCTGGGCGAAGGTGCCCCTGGATGCTGGGGGTGGGGGTGGTGGGTGACATGAGTGGGGGCCTGGTGGAGGGTGCCCCTGCACTGCTGGGGGTGGGGGTGGTGGGAGACATGAGTGGGGGCCTGGTGGAGGGTGCCCTGCACTGCTGGGGGGTGGGGGTGGTGGGAGACATGAGTGGGGGCCTGGTGGAGGGTGCCCCTGGATGCTGGGGGGTGGGGGTGGTGGGAGACATGAGTGGGGGCCTGGTGGAGGGTGCCCCTGGATGCTGAGGGGTGGGGGTGATGGGAGACATGAGTTGGACATGAGTGGGGGCCTGATGGAGGGTGCCCTGCACTTCTGGGGGGTGGGGGTGATGGGAGACATGAGTGGGGGCCTGGTGGAGGGTGCCCCTGACTGCTGGGGGTGGGGGTGATGGGAGACATGAGTGGGGGCCTGGTGGAGGGTGCCCCTGACTGCTGGGGCGTGGGGGTGATGGGAGACATGAGAGGGGGCCTTGTGGAGGGTGCCCTGCACTGCTGGGGGGTGGGGTGATGGGAGACATGAGTGGGGGCCTGGTGGAGGGTGCCCCTGCACTGCTGGGGGGTTGGGGTGGTGGGAGACATGATTGGGGGCCTGGTGGAGGGTGCCCTGCACTGCTGGGGGGTGGGGGTGGTGGGAGACATGAGTGGGGGCCTGGTGGAGGGTGCCCCTGGATGCTGGGGGGTGGGGTGGTGGGAGACATGAGTGGGGGGCTGGTGGAGGGTGCCCCTGGATGCTGGGGGGTGGGGGTGATGGGAGACATGAGTTGGACATGAGTGGGGGCCTGGTAGAGGGTGCCCTGCACTACTGGGGGGTGGGGGGGGATGGGAGACATGAGTGGGGGCCTGGTGGAGGGTGCCCTGCACTGCCTGGGGGTGGGTGTGGTGGGAGACATGAGTTGGACATGAGTGGGGGCCTGGTGGAGGGTGCCCTGCACTGCTGGGGGGTGGGGGTGGTGGGAGACATGAGTGGGGGCCTGGGCGAGGGTGCCCCTGGATGCTGGGGGTGGGGGTAGTGGGTGACATGAGTGGGGGCCTGGTGGAGGGTGCCCCTGCACTGCTGGGGGTGGGGGTGGTGGGAGACATGAGTGGGGGCCTGGTGGAGGGTGCCCTGCACTGCTGGGGGGTGGGGGTGGTGGGAGACATGAGTGGGGGGCTGGTGGAGGGTGCCCCTGGATGCTGGGGGGTGGGGGTGGTGGGAGACATGAGTGGGGGCCTGGTGGAGGGTGCCCTGCACTACTGGGGGGGTGGGGTGCAGGGAGACATGATTGGGGGCCTGGTGGAGGGTGCCTTGCACTGCTGGGGGGTGGGTGTGGTGGGAGACATGAGTTGGACATGAGTGGGGGCCTGGTGGAGGGTGCCCTGCACTGCTGGGGGATGGGGGTGGTGGGAGACATGAGTGGGGGCCTGGGCGAGGGTGCCCCTGGATGCTGGGGGTGGGGGTGGTGGGTGACATGAGTGGGGGCCTGGTGGAGGGTGCCCCTGCACTGCTGGGGGTGGGGGTGGTGGGAGACATGAGTGGGGGCCTGGTGGAGGGTGCCCTGCACTCCTGGGGGGTGGGGGTGGTGGGAGACATGAGTGGGGGCCTGGTGGAGGGTGCCCCTGGATGCTGGGGGGTGGGGGTGGTGGGAGACATGAGTGGGGGCCTGGTGGAGGGTGCCCTGCACTGCTGGGGGTGGGGGTGGTGGGTGACATGAGTGGGGGCCTGGTGGAGGGTGCCCCTTCACTGCTGGGGGGTGGGGTTGTGGGAGACATGAGTGGGGGCCTGCTGGAGGGTGCCCCTGGATGCTGGGGGGTGGGGGTGATGGGAAACATGAGTTGGACATGAGTTGGGGCCTGGTGGAGGGTGCCCCTGGATGTTGGGGTGTGGGGGTGGTGGGATACATGTGTGGGGGCCTGGTGGAGGGTGCCCCTGCACTGCTGGGGGGTGGGGGTGGTGGGAGACATGAGTGGGGGCCTGGTGGAGGGTGCCCTGCACTGCTGGGGGGTGGGGGTGATGGGAGACATGAGTGGGGGCCTGGTGGAGGGTGCCCCTGACTGCTGGGGGTGGGGGTGATGGGAGACATGAGTGGGGGCCTGGTGGAGGGTGCCCCTGACTGCTGGGGGGTGGGGATGATGGGAGACATGAGTGGGGGCCTTGTGGAGGGTGCCCTGCACTGCTGGGGGGTGGGGTGATGGGAGACATGAGTTGGGGCCTGGTGGAGGGTGCCCCTGCACTGCTGGGGGGTTGGGGTGGTGGGAGACATGAGTGGGGGCCTGGTGGAGGGTGCCCCTGGATGCTGGGGGGTGGGGGTGATGGGAGACATGAGTGGGGGCCTGGTGGAGGGTGCCCTTGCCCTGCTGGGTGGTGGCGGTGGTGGGAGACATGAGTGGGGGCCTGGTGGAGGGTGCCCTGCACTGCTGGGGGGTGGGGGTGGTGGGTGACATGAGTAGGGGCCTGGTGGAGGGTGCCCCTTCACTGCTGGGGGGTGGGGTGGTGGGAGACATGAGTGGGGGCCTGGTGGAGGGTGCCCCTGGATGCTGGGGGGTGGGGGTGATGGGAGACATGAGTTGGACATGAGTGGGGGCCTGGTGGAGGGTGCCCTGCACTGCTGGGGGTGGGGGTGGTGGGTGACATGAGTGGGGGCCTGGTGGAGGGTGCCCCTTCACTGCTGGGGGGTGGGGTGGTGGGAGACATGAGTGGGGGCCTGGTGGAGGGTGCCCCTGGATGCTGGGGGGTGGGGGTGATGGGAGACATGAGTTGGACATGAGTTGGGGCCTGGTGGAGGGTGCCCCTGGATGTTGGGGTGTGGGGGTGGTGGGATACATGAGTGGGGGCCTGGTGGAGGGTGCCCCTGCACTGCTGGGGGGTGGGGGTGGTGGGAGACATGAGTGGGGGCCTGGTGGAGGGTGCCCTGCACTGCTGGGGGGTGGGGGTGATGGGAGACATGAGTGGGGGCCTGGTGGAGGGTGCCCCTGACTGCTGGGGGTGGGGGTGATGGGAGACATGAGTGGGGGCCTGGTGGAGGGTGCCCCTGACTGCTGGGGGGTGGGGATGATGGGAGACATGAGTGGGGGCCTTGTGGAGGGTGCCCTGCACTGCTGGGGGGTGGGGTGATGGGAGACATGAGTTGGGGCCTGGTGGAGGGTGCCCCTGCACTGCTGGGGGGTTGGGGTGGTGGGGGACATGAGTGGGGGCCTGGTGGAGGGTGCCCCTGGATGCTGGGGGGTGGGGGTGATGGGAGACATGAGTGGGGGCCTGGTGGAGGTTGCCCCTGCACTGCTGGGTGGTGGCGGTGGTGGGAGACATGAGTGGGGGCCTGGTGGAGGGTGCCCTGCACTGCTGGGGGGTGGGGGTGGTGGGAGACATGAGTGGGGGCCTGGTGGAGGGTGCCCTGCACTGCTGGGGGGTGGGGGTGATGGGCGACATGAGTGGGGGCCTGCTGGAGGGTGCCCCTGACTGCTGGGGGTGGGGGTGATGGGAGACATGAGTGGGGGCCTGGTGGAGGGTGCCCGTGACTGCTGGGGGGTGGGGGTGATGGGAGACATGAGTGGGGGCCTTGTGGAGGGTGCCCTGCACTGCTGGGGGGTGGGGTGATTGGAGACATGAGTGGGGGCCTGGTGGAGGGTGCCCCTGCACTGCTGGGGGGTTGGGGTGGTGGGAGACATGAGTGGGGGCCTGGTGGAGGGTGCCCTGCACTGCTGGGGGCTGGGGGTGGTGGGAGACATGAGTGGGGGCCTGGTGGAGGGTGCCCCTGGATGCTGGGGGGTGGGGTGGTGGGAGACATGAGTGGGGGGCTGGTGGAGGGTGCCCCTGGATGCTGGGGGGTGGGGGTGATGGGAGACATGAGTTGGACATGAGTGGGGGCCTGGTGGAGGGTGCCCTGCACTACTGGGGGGTGCGGGTGATGGGAGACATGAGTGGGGGCCTGGTGGAGGGTGCCCTGCACTGCTGGGGGGTGGGTGTGGTGGGAGACATGAGTTGGACATGAGTGGGGGCCTGGTGGAGGGTGCCCTGCACTGCTGGGGGTGGGGGTGGTGGGAGACATGAGTGGGGGCCTGGGCGAGGGTGCCCCTGGATGCTGGGGGTGGGGGTGGTGGGTGACATGAGTGGGGGCCTGGTGGAGGGTGCCCCTGCACTGCTGGGGGTGGGGGTGGTGGGAGACATGAGTGGGGGCCTGGTGGAGGGTGCCCTGCACTGCTGGGGGGTGGGAGTGGTGCGAGACATGAGTGGGGGCCTGGTGGAGGGTGCCCCTGGATGCTGGGGGGTGGGGGTGGTGGGAGACATGAGTGGGGGCCTGGTGGAGGGTGCCTTGCACTACTGGGGGGGTGGGGGTGCAGGGAGACATGATTGGGGGCCTGGTGGAGGGTGCCTTGCACTGCTGGGGTGTGGGTGTGGTGGGAGACATGAGTTGGACATGAGTGGGGGCCTGGTGGAGGGTGCCCTGCACTGCTGGGGGATGGGGGTGGTGGGAGACATGAGTGGGGGCCTGGGCGAGGGTGCCCCTGGATGCTGGGGGTCGGGGTGGTGGGTGACATGAGTGGGGGCCTGGTGGAGGGTGCCCCTGCACTGCTGGGGGTGGGGGTGGTGGGAGACATGAGTGGGGGCCTGGTGGAGGGTGCCCTGCACTCCTGGGGAGTGGGGGTGGTGGGAGACATGAGTGGGGGCCTGGTGGAGGGTGCCCTGCACTGCTGGGGGGTGGGGGTGGTGGGTGACATGAGTGGGGGCCTGGTGGAGGGTGCCCCTTCACTGCTGGGGGGTGGGGTGGTGGGAGACATGAGTGGGGGCCTGGTGGAGGGTGCCCCTGGATGCTGGGGCGTGGGGGTGATGGGAGACATGAGTTGGACATGAGTTGGGGCCTGGTGGAGGGTGCCCCTGGATGTTGGGGTGTGGGGGTGGTGGGATACATGAGTGGGGGCCTGGTGGAGGGTGCCCCTGCACTGCTGGGGGGTGGGGGTGGTGGGAGACATGAGTGGGGGCCTGGTGGAGGGTGCCCTGCACTGCTGGGGGTTGGGGGTGATGGGAGACATGAGTGGGGGCCTAGTGGAGGGTGCCCCTGACTGCTGGGGGTGGGGGTGATGGGAGACATGAGTGGGGGCCTGGTGGAGGGTGCCCCTGAATGCTGGGGGGTGGGGATGATGGGAGACATGAGTGGGGGCCTTGTGGAGGCTGCCCTGCACTGCTGGGGGGTGGGGTGATGGGAGACATGAGTTGGGGCCTGGTGGAGGGTGCCCCTGCACTGCTGGGGGGTTGGGGTGGTGGGAGACATGAGTGGGGGCCTGGTGGAGGGTGCCCCTGGATGCTGGGGGGTGGGGGTGTTGGGAGACATGAGTGGGGGCCTGGTGGAGGGTGCCCCTGCACTGCTGGGTGGTGGCGGTGGTGGGAGACATGAGTGGGGGCCTGGTGGAGGGTGCCCTGCACTGCTGGGGGGTGGGGGTGGTGGGTGACATGAGTGGGGGCCTTGTGGAGGGTGCCCCTGGATGCTGGGGGGTGGGGGTGGTGGGAGACATGAGTGGGGTCCTGGTGGAGGGTGCCTTACACTACTGGGGGGGTGGGGGTGCAGGGAGACATGATTGGGGGCCTGGTGGAGGGTGCCTTGCACTGCTGGGGGGTGGGTGTGGTGGGAGACATGAGTTGGACATGAGTGGGGGCCTGGTGGAGGGTGCCCTGCACTGCTGGGGGATAGGGGTGGTGGGAGACATGAGTGGGGGCCTGGGCGAGGGTGGCCCTGGATGCTGGGGGTGGGGGTGGTTGGTGACATGAGTGGGGGCCTGGTGGAGGGTGCCCCTGCACTGCTGGGGGGTGGGTGTGGTGGGAGACATGAGTTGGACATGAGTGGGGGCCTGGTGGAGGGTGCCCTGCACTGCTGGGGGGTGGGGGTGGTGGGAGACATGAGTGGGGGCCTGGGCGAGGGTGCCCCTGGATGCTGGGGGTGGGGGTGGTGGGTGACATGAGTGGGGGCCTGGTGGAGGGTGCCCCTGCACTGCTGGGGGTGGGGGTGGTGGGAGACATGAGTGGGGGCCTGGTGGAGGGTGCCCTGCACTGCTGGGGGGTGGGAGTGGTGGGAGACATGAGTGGGGGCCTGGTGGAGGGTGCCCCTGGATGCTGGGGGGTGGGGGTGGTGGGAGACATGAGTGGGGGCCTGGTGGAGGGTGCCTTGCACTACTGGGGGGGTGGGGGTGCAGGGAGACATGATTGGGGGCCTGGTGGAGGGTGCCTTTCACTGCTGGGGGGTGGGTGTGGTGGGAGACATGAGTTGGACATGAGTGGGGGCCTGGTGGAGGGTGCCCTGCACTGCTGGGGGATGGGGGTGGTGGGAGACATGAGTGAGGGCCTGGGCGAGGGTGCCCCTGGATGCTGGGGGTGGGGGTGGTGGGTGACATGAGTGGGGGCCTGGTGGAGGGTGCCCCTGCACTGCTGGGGGTGGGGGTGGTGGGAGACATGAGTGGGGGCCTGGTGGAGGGTGCCCTGCACTCCTGGGGGGTGGGGGTGGTGGGAGACATGAGTGGGGGCCTGGTGGAGGGTGCCCTGCACTGCTGGGGGGTGGGGGTGGTGGGTGACATGAGTGGGGGCCTGGTGGAGGGTGCCCCTTCACTGCTGGGGGGTGGGGTGGTGGGAGACATGAGTGGGGGCCTGGTGAAGGGTGCCCCTGGATGCTGGGGGGTGGGGGTGATGGGAGACATGAGTTGGACATGAGTTGGGGCCTGGTGGAGGGTGCCCCTGGATGTTGGGGTGTGGGGGTGGTGGGATACATGAGTGGGGGCCTGGTGGAGGGTGCCCCTGCACTGCTGGGGGGTGGGGGTGGTGGGAGACATGAGTGGGGGCCTGGTGGAGGGTGCCCTGCACTGCTGGGGGTTGGGGGTGATGGGAGACATGAGTGGGGGCCTAGTGGAGGGTGCCCCTGACTGCTGGGGGTGGGGGTGATGGGAGACATGAGTGGGGGCCTGGTGGAGGGTGCCCCTGACTGCTGGGGGGTGGGGATGATGGGAGACATGAGTGGGGGCCTTGTGGAGGGTGCCCTGCACTGCTGGGGGGTGGGGTGATGGGAGACATGAGTTGGGGCCTGGTGGAGGGTGCCCCTGCACTGCTGGGGGGTTGGGGTGGTGGGAGACATGAGTGGGGGCCTGGTGGAGGGTGCCCCTGTATGCTGGGGGGTGGGGGTGATGGGAGACATGAGTGGGGGCCTAGTCGAGGGTGCCCCTGCACTGCTGGGTGGTGGCGGTGGTGGGAGACATGAGTGGGGGCCTGGTGGAGGGTGCCCTGCACTGCTGGGGGGTGGGGGTGGTGGGTGACATGAGTGGGGGCCTTGTGGAGGGTGCCCCTTCACTGCTGGGGGGTGGGGTGGTGGGAGACATGAGTGGGGGCCTGGTGGAGGGTGCCCCTGGATGCTGGGGGGTGGGGGTGATGGGAGACATGAGTTGGACATGAGTTGGGGCCTGGTGGAGGGTGCCCCTGGATGTTGGGGTGTGGGGGTGGTGGGATACATGAGTGGGGGCCTGGTGGAGGGTGCCCCTGCACTGCTGGGGGGTGGGGGTGGTGGGAGACATGAGTGGGGGCCTGGTGGAGGGTGCCCTGCACTTCTGGGGGGTGGGGGTGATGGGAGACATGAGTGGGGGCCTGGTGGAGGGTGCCCCTGACTGCTGGGGGTGGGGGTGATGGGAGACATGAGTGGGGGCCTGGTGGAGGGTGCCCCTGACTGCTGGGGGGTGGGGGTGATGGGAGACATGAGTGGGGCCCTTGTGGAGGGTGCCCTGCACTGCTGGGGGGTGGGGTGATGGGAGACATGAGTGGGGGCCTGGTGGAGGGTGCCCCTGCACTGCTGGGGGGTTGGGGTGGTGGGAGACATGAGTGGGGGCCTGGTGGAGGGTGCCCTGCACTGCTGGGGGGTGGGGGTGGTGGGAGACATGAGTGGGGGCCTGGTGGAGGGTGCCCCTGGATGCTGGGGGGTGGGGGTGGTGGGAGACATGAGTGGGGGGCTGGTGGAGGGTGCCCCTGGATGCTGGGGGTGGGGGTGATGGGAGACATGAGTTGGACATGAGTGGGGGCCTGGTGGAGGGTGCCCTGCACTGCTGGGGGGTGGGGGTGGTGGGAGACATGAGTGGGGGCCTGGTGGAGGGTGCCCCTGGATGCTGGGGGGTGGGGGTGGTGGGAGACATGAGTGGGGGCCTGGTGGAGGGTGCCCCTGGATGCTGAGGGGTGGGGGTGATGGGAGACATGAGTTGGACATGAGTGGGGGCCTGATGGAGGGTGCCCTGCACTTCTGGGGGGTGGGGGTGATGGGAGACATGAGTGGGGCCCTGGTGGTGGGTGCCCCTGGATGCTGGGGGGTGGGTGTGCAGGGAGACATGAGTGGGGGCCTGGTGGAGGGTGCCCCTGGATGCTGGGGGGTGGGGGTGATGGGAGACATGAGTGGGGGCCTGGTGGAGGGTGCCCCAGGATGCTGGGGGTTGGGGGTGCAGGGAGACATGAGTGGGGGCCTGGTGGAGGGTGCCCTGCACTGCTGGGGGTGGGGGTGATGGGAGACATGAGTGGGGGCCTGGTGGAGGGTGCCCCTGGATGCTGGGGGGTGGGGGTGCAGGGAGACACGAGTGGGGGCCTGGTGGAGGGTGCCCTGCACTGCTGGGGGGTGGGGGTGATGTGAGACATGAGTGGGGGCCTGGTGGAGGGTGCCCCTGAATGCTGGGGGGTGGGGGTGCAGGGAGACATGAGTGTGGGCCGGGTGGAGGGTGCCCTGCACTGCTGGGGGTGGGGTGGTGGGAGACATGAGTGGGGGCCTGGTGGAGAGTGCCCTGCACTGCTGGGGGGTGGGGTGGTGGGAGTGATGGGAGACATGAGTGGGGGCCTGGTGGAGGGTGCCCCTGCACTGCTGGGGGGTGGGGGTGGTGGGAGTGATGGGAGACATGAGTGGGGGCCTGGTGGAGGGTGCCCCTGCACTGCTGGGGGGTGGGGGTGGTGGGAGACATGAGTGGGGGCCTGGTGGAGGGTGCCCCTGGATGCTGGGGGGTGGGGGTGATGGGAGACATGAGTGGGGGCCTGTTGGAGGGTGCCCATGCACTGCTGGGTGGTGGGGGTGGTGGGAGACATGAGTGGGGGCCTGGTGGAGGGTGCCCCTGGATGCTGGGGGGTGGGGGTGATGGGAGACATGAGTGGGGGCCTGGTGGAGGGTGCCCCTGCACTGCTGGGGGGTGGCGGTGGTGGGAGACATGAGTGGGGGCCTGGTGGAGGGTGCCCTGCACTGCTGGGGGGTGGGGGTGGTGGGAGACATGAGTGGGGGCCTGGTGGAGGGTGCCCCTGGATGCTGGGGGGTGGGGGTGATGGGAGACATGAGTTGGACATGAGTGGGGGCCTGGTGGAGGGTGCCCCTGGATGCTGGGGGGTGGGGGTGATGGGGACATGAGTGAGGGCCTGGTGGAGGGTGCCCTGCACTGCTGGGGGTGGGGGTGGTGGGGGACATGAGTTGGACATGAGTGGGGGCCTGGTGGAGGGTGCCCTGCACTGCTGGGGGGTGGGGTGGTGGGAGACATGAGTGGGGGCCTGGTGGAGGGTGCCCCTGGATGCTGGGGGGTGGGGGTGATGGGAGACATGAGTGGGGGCCTGGTGGAGGGTGCCCCTGCACTGCTGGGGGGTGGGGGTGGTGGGAGACATGAGTGGGGGCCTGGTGGAGGGTGCCCTGCACTGCTGGGGGTGGGGGTGGTGGGAAACATGAGTGGGGGCCTGGTGGAGGGTGCCCCTGGATGCTGGGGGGTGGGGGTGGTGGGAGACATGAGTGGGGGCCTGGTGGAGGGTGCCCCTGGATGCTGGGGGGTGGGGGTGATGGGAGACATGAGTTGGACATGAGTGGGGCCTGATGGAGAGTGCCCTGCACTGCTGGGGGGTGGGGGTGATGGGAGACATGAGTGGGGGCCATGTGGAGGGTGCCCCTGGATGCTGGGGGGTGGGGGTGCAGGGAGACATGAGTGGGGGCCTGGTGGAGGGTGCCCTGTACTGCTGGGGGGTGGGGGTGATGGGAGACATGAGTGGGGGCCTGGTGGAGGGTGCCCCTGACTGCTGGGGGGTGGGGGTGATGGGAGACATGAGTGGGGGCCTGGTGGAGGGTGCCATGCACTGCTGGGGTGTGGGGGTGATGGGAGACATGAGTGGGGGCCTGGTGGAGGGTGCCCCTGGATGCTGGGGGCTGGGGGTGCAGGGGGACATGCATTGGTGGGCAGTAGTTCAAGGTGACATGTGGGTTGGCTGGGGGGCATGGGCATGGTGGATGGGCTGCCTGCGGGACATGTGCAGGGTAGGCCCCTGTGGTGTGGGCCGCCTGCAGGGGCCATGGAGGGTGTAGAGGATACACCTGGGAGAACCCACACGTGCAATTCACATGTGGTGCTCCCCGCGCACCCCTGGAATACACGTACCATGATGGAATCGCGTGTGATACTTCCTGTGCACCCCTGAAATACACGTACCCTGCTGCTTTTGCGTGTGATACTTCCCGCGCACCCCTGGAATACACGTACCCTGCTGCTTTTGCATGTGATACTTCCCGCGCACCCCTGGAATACACGTACCCTGATGGAATTGCGTGTGATACTTCCCGCGCACCCCTGAAATGCACGTACCCTGCTGTTTTTGCGTGTGATACTTCCCACGCACCCCTGGAATACACGTGCCCTGATGGAATTGCGTGTGTTACTTCCCACGCACCCCTGATGTACACGTACCCAGGACAATCGCGTGTGAAACTTCCCGAGAACCACTGAAATACACGTTCCCCGCTTGGCGTTTGCTGTTTGGCAGCCCTGTGAACTGGTCCAGGGTTAGCGCAGCCCTTTGCGATGATTTGGGAATTTTGGAGGCTTTTCCTTGCGCGAGGGCGTTCTTGGGGGCGTAACTGGCGCTGCTGCAGGGTCGCTGTGCCACTCTGCGCCACGGCTGGTTTCTGAGGCTAAAAACCATGAATTCGCTGTGCGATGAAAAGGATTTTTTCGCACGCGGCTGGCGCAGTGTATCGCACGGGGACACTGTGCGCCAGCCGCGTGCGCCACTTTTGTCCGAATTTCTATGAATTACCCTGTTAGTCTTTTAACCTTTCTGCACATCACCTTGATGTTCTCTCAATCAATGTCCTTCCTTTTACTTTCCTCGCTTCTCTTCCTCCCACTCTTCTCTCTCTCACCCAATCTGCGACTCTACAACTCTCCCCTCTCTGCTCTACTACTCCCCCTCTCCACTCTACATATCTCCCCTCTCACTGAACTACTCTCCCCTTTCCCTCTACTCTCTCCTCCCACTTCTCACCAGTACTCTGTTCTCTTGCTACTCTCCACTCCCTCTACACTCTTCTGACACTGTATACTCCACTCCACCCCTCCTTTTCTGAAAATTACCAATTTGTTCTCTCGTATTCACCTGGATCACTCCCATACACACCATAGTCATAAAAATAATCTCAGTCACTCTCCTCACTCATCATACATGCACTCTCACAGCCAAGTACCACTTTCTCTCACCAAGCAGTTTCTCATCTTCCACACACTCTGTATAGTCTTCACCCATGCTCCCTTGCAGCACCCTTCCTCCTCTCTTGGCCCACCTCCTCCTCTCTGGACCACCCCACAACAACCCACACTGCACTGTTTTCTATATACCATGTTATGCTCCTCCTCCCACTCCCACTGGTCACGGTGCCCCTTAGTTCCGCAGGGCAATCACTAGCTTCTACTTTCCCCAGGGATCATGTCTTGCAGGTACAAGACTGTAAAATACCTCTGAAAAGGGGGGCAGCTCTTCACAAACATCCACTGGAGTTCTACAAACATATTTATTTTCAAAGTTCTTATGCGTGTGGTCTTCAAAATTAGGTCTCTCGAATGTCTGCAATGTTGGCCCATGATAAACACAGTCAATTCCAATGTCTTTATGCATATGTCTTGAAGCTACCTGGGTACGGGTCGGCAGCATGCACTACTTAACAGGCCTGTAGTTTACAGCCAGCTCCTCCCCTGGTGGGTTGCTTATTTCCCTTCTCCTGTGCAAGGACCTTTGGATATGTAGTCAAGGAAGAAAGGGAAAAAGAAGACTGGCCAGAGCAGGGCTCGGCAGGTATGGGGTGATAACAGGAGATACTTGACAGGTATAGGCAGGCATAGGTAGAAGGGCAGAGACTGGGGCCTTTCCAAATCCCTCATCCACCATCTGGGGCAAGACTGCCTCTGGCAAACACACTGATAGGCCTCTTGCCCTAGGATGAGAGAGATCACTACCCCCTTTACAGGGTTAGGTGCCAACTCTGTCAAAGTATACTCTGTCAAAGTATACTGAAGACTGATTCATGTAATGTCTTATGCTGCTACACTTACATAGGACAATGTCACAGGGAATTTTCATTTTTTGGTTTTCCGACTACAAGCCTGTCAACCTTCTATCAGAAAATAAATATGGTTATTCTAGGTTTTGATCATGTGTTTTGATCAGTAAACCAAGTGCAACTTTCTTATAATACTACAATATCTACTTGAAGTGGTCATTAAAAACAAACATTGCACCATTTAAAATGTTAGAACAATTAAATAATGTCCTTTCCTTTTTAATAGCTGCTTTTTCAAATAAACCAGAGTCGCTCCCCTGAGATTTCTGTTTTTTTCCTCTTGTTGTGCAACTGTCAGCAGCAGTTGGCGTGGCTATTTGAAGCGCGTGTCAGATTATGCGACTCTCATCCGCATAGAGAGTGACTGAGACACAGATTGAGAAACAGGGAGACCTTAAAGGGGAGAAAGAGAGTAGAGACTGTGTGTGAGGGAGAGAGAGAGAAAGAAGATAAAGAGAGAGAGAGACATAGAAAGAGAGAGGGGCAGAGAGAGAGAGCGGGAGAGAGAGATAGAGATAGAAAGAGAGAGGGGCAGAGAGAGAGAGAGAGGGAGAGAGAGAGAGAGAGACGGAGAGAGAGAGAGAGAGAGAGAGAGAGAGAGAGAGAACATGTTATGGAGCAGAGTGGGAGCAGGACAGGCATACAATACGTCTGCTATAGCTAATCTACAAAAACACCACACAGGAACAAATATGTCATTTTATCAATCCAGTCACTGTGATTTTTGGAATACATTTCTGTGCCAAGTTGTGCTTTATCACCCATATCAAGACGATTTACCATTGTAATGTTACAATTTTCAAGATTATGTTTCTTTCTTTATCATTAAGACTAGTGGATGGAATAGGATCTGGGGTATCTCCTACGACACGAGGCATCCAGAATGTAAATCCCCAGCCAAGTGTAGCATAGCATATGGACAGGCATGGATATTTTCACTAGTTTTTTTCCCATCCTCAACCAGATCTGCAAAGCAAATGTATCTACCGGGTGCAAAAAATCAGACTATAAAAATCTGGTGATCTTCACCAGACCATCATTTCAAAGCTGTATTTGAATCCTCATAGGGCAGCGGTAGGCAAATTTGCCTGGCAGAGGCTTTGGCCTATTTTCCCCAAACTCTCTGGATGATGGGAGTTGTAGGCCAAACCATGTTGAGGGCCGCAGGTTTTCTACCCTTGTGTGCTTTTGTTCAAACTGCTCAGCACTTTGACTGAAGATTGTTGAGAGATTGTGACTGCCTTCTGGGTGACGTTGCTACTATTTAGAAGCAGAACAAGAATATATTAAAACCCCAGGTTGGTAACTGTCCGTGTTGGTAACTGGCCAGGTATAGTGGTATAGAAGGAAATTAAATGTTCTGAAAGTGTTCTCAAAACCCTGTTGATCCAGATACTAGCCTATCCCTCCAACATTCAAGGAGATCTGTGTTAGTGTTTACATATTATCACAAGTGTCACTGGTTGTCGGGCCCAGACATTGCTGTCAGAGGTGTCATCTGCAACATCCATTTGCACCCTCGAGGGGGGGTGCCAGCCAATCAGATGGCAAGGAACGTGGGCTTGAACTGCCGGTGAAAGCCTGTGTTCCATGCCGCCTGATGGCAGGCTCCCCCCGCCACCATATTCCCCCCACCCTCTGTACATTTTTTTCAATTCACCCACACCTCTACTTATCTTATTTCAGCGAATGAAGAAAAATCTTTTATCTTTGCACCGCAGGTTGCCGCTTTGGTAGTCTGGGGTGTGAATGGCCTTAAGCTCCCGTTCCAAGTGCTGGAACAGGGAGTAACATTGCGGGGCCCTTGTTGATGGCCCTTGCTTCTCTCGGCCTGTGAATGAGCACTTGATTTAGCTCTTTACACTGCTTTGTTGAATTTGTTTCACAAGGTGATTACCAAGGTCAGGTTCAGCAGTAGTATACTAGCGACCTCAGACATTACATGTCTTTATATAAAAGTCATGATCATGGGCAGTTTTCAGAACAAGAGAAATTAGCTCATCATGAAGTTGAACATCTGATTGGATTTAGTACAAGCAGATGATAGGCACTTCACTCCTAGTTCTTCCCATCTACTAATGGAAACATTTGAGAAATTCCGTATTGCCCCATCACTGCAGTGGAAAACAGGGTAAGATTCCTGCCCATGATTTCTAGATGACATTTTTTCAAAAGTCTTTACACTATGAGCAATAATAAAGAATCTTTGCATCGGTGCAAGTGCAAGCTGCGCCATGGCAACAATTGCTCTCGTGAAAAATGTATATTCTTTTCAATGCATTTTTGCACCAGGGAAAAAGATCATGATTTGGGAAAACATTGCCCTGGTGAATACATGCATGGAAATGATATGTTTTGTTATTAAAGAGCAATTATCCCCTAATGCTAATTGCACTTGCTCCAGTGCAAATGTTCTGTAATACTGCCCTAGAATATCTTTACAAACATGCATTTAATGGTTAAATATCATTGAGGACAACATCCAAGTCATGGCCAAATTACATTTCCTGGACTTTGGTTGCTATTGAAGATGGTAGTGTCACCTCTGGGATCTATCACAATCCTAATGATATCAATATGATATTTTGGGTAGGTTCGTACCATCTATAAGATCCTGTAACCAATTAACGTTTTTCCTCCATTACCGGATATGGGAAGTTAACACAGAAGCAGTGTGACCAGCGCTGCAGGCACCTAGACCACCCAGGCCCAACAAGAGTCTGAGTAAAGAACCCTACAACGTCAACATACAACAATGATGCATTGGCAAGAGCACACAATAACAACAGGGCTTGTTTCAATAAGAAAAAGCAAAACAGATGACTGCCTTCCCTAACCGTAACATGACAGCTGGCAAGAGCAGCAGGGAGCACAGAGAGAAAAAAAGGACAACCCTTGGCAATGGAGGTGCTTTGCTATGTATAGCCAGCACTACTGCACGAAAGCAAGGATGACGAGGTATAAAGCACAAAGAGAGGCTATTGACATTACATAATAGAGCTCAATGAGCAGACAAGACCATTCAGAACAATCGCATAGGAATCACAACAGTGGAGCATCGGTTGAGGAGTACAACAGTAGTGCACCTGACAAAAGGGGTGGAGAAGTGTGTGGAGCACTCTGAAAGCATGCAGAGTGTAAATCCACCCAACCCATTTCTAAATCACCCAGAAGAGCCTCCGATAAAATGGAGACAAAAAGGCATCAAGGCTCTCGACATTCCGCCATTTCATCAAGCCCGACTGGTGTTCCAAATTCAGCATAGAAAGAAAAAATATATATTTTACTCCAGTCTAGCCACAGCAGGCCAAGATATATTCCAAAGCCTGCTAGAATGCACTGCACAGCAAGCCGGTAGCTCGAACCATTATCGCATATGTTTGAACGTGCTGGTCAAACTGTACGTGATGGAGAGCACTGTGGTCATGGAATGCTACCTTTTTGGAGGAAGTGTCCAGAAACAGAGAGAGTCCGTGTGGAAACGTATGTAGCTGAGCAAAGAAAACTGGCTGCCACGTGTAACTTTGGATCACAACTAGACGAAAAGATAGGCGTTCAGTTCATGTTACAAGGCAGGAGCAGTAAAGGGCATGAATATCTTTGGTTTAAAGGAGATTTCAACCTGGAAGAAATGTTGACAGTGGCTCAGAAAATGAAACATATCATAATATACATGGAAGAATTGAAGAAACAGAACTACAGGGCCAGTCCACCGGATCCAGATATCCAAGTAATGAAAAGTATAAATAAAGGGAATGAGAAAAACAAAGAGACTACAAAGAGCCAGGAAGAGAACAGAAGGAGTGAAGGAGATGGTTCATATGTGACAGCCAATAACATGTTGACTCACGGAGAGTAACGTGAAGCACATGCCATCGGAAAGAGCACAAAGAACTCAGGCGCAATAGAAGAATTGAACGAAGAAGACAACGGCACATGAATGACTATATATAGCATAGAAGTAGAAGGAGGTGAAGAGACTGCATTGAGATAATGATTGGCTCTGGTGCCAAACACTCCCTCATGCCTGGAAGAGTCTCGCAAAACTCTTTTCCAATTGCACACTACGGGAGGTGGGCATAAACCAATATGCATATGGCGACAAGTAATCGAAGGAGGGTGAGCTGCGAACATGGAGTTAATGTCATGGTGAAGGGTGACACACTGTTGTTGAGTTGGCTTCATCACAACATTTGGAAATACAACTAGACCCAAATGCCCAAGAAGGAGCCATGTCATTTGAAGAGGACGTGGACAGCAAAGAAAACAGTATTTTGAGATGAAATTGGATGCCTGCAAGTGTCCTGCCATGAGATCGGGCTCCTGTAAGGCTCAATTCACGTAGCCCATAAAGTTTGGAACATTCCATTCACGATGAGGGAGGGAGAAAAAAAATAACTCGCGAAGTTAGAACAACCGAGAGTAATTGAATGACAGGACGCTGCAGAAGGGGTCTCATTACTCATCATCATCTGCAAGCCTATTAAGGATACCTATGCGTCGACCTCAGGGCACTAAACAATTGTGTAACACCAGATCGCCACGCCCTACAAAATATCAGCAAGTTTCTAATAACGATAGACCAATCTGTGTATTTTTCAACACTCAGACTTAACTCCATCAAGTACACTTCCATAGAATCAGAATGTTATTAACTGACAGCATTCATTACTCCATAAGAACTGTATCAATATTTAGCCTGATATCTGCATCCTAGGTTTTCCAAAGGATCATGCACCAATAATTCCAAGGCCAAGATGGTAAACGTGCATTCTGGGACGGCACACTAATGGATGCTTGCTCGGGATCAGGGACACCATCATAACAGGCTGGAGAGTGCCATAAGGACACTAGGGGAACCAGGAATGACAGTGATTTAGACATAGGTGCAGGATTTCACATGAAAGAACAGAATCTTTAGGCTCCCTCGTGCCAGCCAAGGAAGCAGAGCCAAGAAAGTACTTAGTAAACAAAATCAAAAGGATGCCACCTCCTCAGAACAAAGAACGGCGTCTGTCATTTCTGGGCCTGACAATGCACTATGCGAGGTTTATTCCAACATTTGATGAGGGCACAGCAAAATTGTGACAGCTATTGAGGAAAAGGGAATGCACAAAGGTCAGCCAAGCACAATCCTTCAAAATCTATAAACATCTCCACAAGCAGTAATAGGCACAGAGGCCAGCAACAGTGGTCTGGGTGCAGTGATACCAAACGTGGAAGGGGGGACAGAAAACACAATTCCCTTTGCTGCCAGTGACCCCAGGAATGCTGGAATGGCCTATGTTGTTATTGTAAAACAAATGTTTCTTTGGTTGTATGTTTGTTTGTTTTATTGATTTGTTAAGCGCACAAAACCCTCGGGTATCTGGACGGGTTAAGGATTTACAGAGGTTACATGTACGCAGATATGAAATTGCAAGGGCATATTTACAGACAGTATAGAATGCATCTCTTAATATGCGTACTTTAACAGACCATATGGAATGCATCTATTAAAATACATGTAATATATGTACATAGCAAAATATTTAGTCAGTAAAAAGGACACTCATGCCAGGCATGTATCAAGATCAGGTACAGTACAATCCGGAATCCAGTTATAGAAGGCGTAAGGTGGCAGACATAGGTAGTCAGATGTCATTTGACACCAACCAATGTTTAGTAGGTTTCCTAAGGCATTGGAAGGACTGGTCAGTTCGCAGATGAATGGGGAGAGAATTCCAATAGAGGGCAGCTTGAACAGGAAAGCTGGTTCCCCCAGCCTTTTTCAAGTTGTATCTAGGCATTGTTATACAATGCGAGTTTGTTGACCTTGTGAGGCGTAAGGATGGTTTTTTGATGATTTTTTCTCTTAGGTATTGCGGTGCAGAATTATTTAGGTATTTATGAGTAATAGAAACTATTTTCAGCTGGATCCTATCCTTGATGGAGAGACATTTGCTGTTTCTTCTGATCTATGAGATATGTTGTTTCCTTGGGATGTGTAATGCAGTTCTCAGTGCATTATTCTGTAATGTCTGGAGTTTGTTCAGAATCTTTTTATTGGCTCCTGTGTAGAGGGCGCTACAATAATCCAGTTTGGATAGGATAAGAGCTCTTGCTAAAATGATACAACTATTGGTGGGCAGAAAGGGTTTGCATGCAGGTATTAGCTTACAAGAGTAGTCTGTTGCTGAGGGTGAGGCTGAGGCATTCACTTGTTTACCCAAGTTTAATCCTGAGTCCAGGTAGAATCCTAGGGTTTTAGTTTCCTTGGATACTTTGATATTGATACCTTCGATATTGAAAGAGGTATAGAGGGTCCCAAGTTTGTTAGGGTTGGCCAGTGCTCCTATGATTAAGATCTCGGTTTTGTCATCATTCAGGCAAAGGCCATGGGGGGGCATGCAAGCATGAATGATTGAGTATATTTTATTCACTAAGGGCAGGTCTGTCTCGTAATCACCCGAAAGGGGTAAGAGTATCTGGGTGTCATATGCATAATTGGTGTATGTGACACCCAAATAGTCCAAACCAGCGAACAAGGGCTTAGTGAATATTTTATACATAGTCGGTGAGACACACGAGCCTTGCGGTATGCCGCAGTTGATGGGAGAAAGGTCAGCTGCAGCTGACGGGAACATACTCTCATTGACCTATTATTAAGAAAGAATTGGATCCAGTTGGTAGCTTTGTGGGAGAAGTTGGCAGCAGTGGAGAGATGTTTGCAAAGCACTCTATGGTCGACCAAATCGAAAGCAGCCGATAGGTCTAGTATTAGTAGCAAAGCACATTGGGCCTCATTACGAGTTTGGAGGTAGCCATGCCCTTAATAAGGGCATGGCTACCCCCAAACCTGGGTCCGGGTTCCCTGAATGGGGAAATACTAGGCCATTCCGACCTTGGAGGGCCCGGTATTTCCCCATTCAGGGAACCCGGACCCAGTCCATCCCCATTCCCATTGAGCCCCTATAGGGCTCAATGGAAATGGGGAGCATGCTAACAACGGGCCCGTTAATGACAGGTCCATTGTTAGCATGCTGGGCCGCTCGCAGCACCCGCTAAGGACGTCTGGTAAAACCAGGCATCCTGAGCAGGTCCCGCCAGCGGACCTCGTAATGGGACAGTAAGGGGTTAATGGCTCCGGCACCTTTACCACCGCCGTTAACCCTTTACCGCCCTCTTCGTAATGAGGCCCATTGTCTGTTATCTTTCAAAAGGTCGATTTGCAATTTCAAGTCTATTAAGGCTGTTTCAGTCCTGTGGAGGGATCTGAAGCCTGATTGTCTTAGTCCTAGAAGGTTATTAATTTCAAGGTATTGCTGGATTTGAAGATATGCCGCTTTGTCAATAATTTTGAGTAAAAATTGTACAGTTGTGATAGGCCTATAGTTGGTTGGAATGGATGGGTCCAGTGAAGCTTTCGTCAGTAGTGGTAGTACCCAGGCATCCTTAAGGTTAGTGGGGACATTGCAAGTGTGGAATGAGGCATTTATTCATTTAGTAATAAATGGTGCAAGTTCTCTTGCAGCATCTTTGATGATTTGTGGTGGACCTATATCCCTCTGGCATCTTGAGGGTTTAAGTGAAAGGATATCTTTTCCACTTCCTTGGTGTTAATTTGGGAGGGTTTGAATTCTTGTAGAGATTTATGTGGGTGTTCATGATGGCTGTCAGAAGTATCTATTTTAGTGAGGTTAAGCCTCTTGGTTGCAATTTTGTTTTGGAGGGTAGCCAGTTTATTAGATAGTGCATTTTGGATGTTGGTACACCATACTTTGTCCTTTGTGCACACATCCTCAGGTGGCATAGGGGATTCCATTTCAGAATCACAAAGAGTTCCCTGGTATTGGAGCTGGCTTTGTTGATCCTGTTGTTGTACGTTTCACATTTGGTGCATATTATTTCAGTTTTGTATTTGGTGGACCGTTCAGTCAAGTTTTGTTTATTTTCTTTAGATTGCATATTTTTCCACAGTACTTCCAGTTTTCTCTTCTCTAATCGCAGGGCTTTTAGCTTTGGTCTGAACCACGAGTTAAGGTGGGCTTTAGGTTTAACTTTTTCGCATTATAAGAGGAGCAATGATGTCTAAAGCTTGTGTCATATTCGTATTGTAGAGGTCTACTAGTGCGGCTGGGTGCAAAGAATCAGGTGCTGCATTTAAGGTAGGAAGCAGAAGTGGCAGAAGCTTGTCTACTTTGATGTTTCTTTTGTTCCTGTTAAGAAGCGGTGGAGCTAGCGGGCTTGGTTTTTAGCCACTGTCTTGGCAGGTGTTGCAAACGATATTAGGTAGTGGTCAGTCCAGGTTTGAGGTTCAATAGAAGTAATTGCTGTCTCACAGTTGAAATCTGCAACCCAGTCTAGTACTCTACCTTTCTCGTAGGACGGTTGATTAAATCTTTGGGCCTCATCACGAGTTGGGCTTTAACCCCAGTGGTACTACTGCCAGGGTTATTAGCCCTACCGCCAATCCCCCGGTGCGCTATTATTGCCAGATCACGGGTTTGGCAGAATTTTATGTCCCCATTCCCCATTGGGCAAATTCAGGAATTTCCCATTTCCCATTGGGCCCAATGGGGAATGTTCAGTGCTGTTACCACCGGTGCTATTACCACCGGCGGATAGCACCAGAAATCAGCAAAATCGCAACAGATTTGCCCCAGCTCAGAGCTGGGGGTAAATCTGCCAAGACCATGATTTGGCAGACCCTTAAATGCAGCGGTAATAGCATTACCGTGGCATTTAAGGGTTACCGCCAAACTCGCGATGAGGCCCTTTGTGTTAGACCAAATTCCGAGAGGGTTTCAGATAAGGTCTTGGCCTCTTTGTCATTAGGGTCAAGGAAGCCCAGATTAAAATCGCATAACAGTAAGATTTGCGAGGAAGGTTTGGTGTTTGCAGAGAATAGGGGGGAGATGTCTTTCTCAAATGATCTGATGGGACCCGGGGGTCTGTAGATCAAGTGTATTGTTAAGGTGCTAGAGTTGGAAGTGATTAATTTAGCTGTAAGTAGTTCACAAGACTTCAAGTCAGGGGAGGTTGATAGTCTGAGCCCTAGGCTGGACTTCATAATGATGGCGATGCCCCCTCCTTTTGAGGTGACTCTATCTGCTCTTATCATGGTATACTTGTCGGGTATGGTCAGTAACAGGGAAGGCCCTGCCGCATCATGGAGCCAAGTCTCTGATATGGCTAGGAAGTCTAAATCTTTAGTGTTGATTAAGTTAGTTAAATCTATGGAATGGGCAACCATAGATCTAGCATTTACTAAGGCTCTGTTAATAAAGGGGCTAGGGATATGAGACAGCGTAGGGAACTCCTTATGATTATTAGCTCTTGTTTTTTTCTTGTTATTGGTCAAAGGAGTTTGGTTGTTAGTGACCAGTGGAGGGCTTAGTTTGTCTAGAGGCTTGGTCAAGGGGGAGAGTTGACTCTTGTGTCTACTGTTTCTGGCTACCATGGAGCAGCGCTGGTTAGGTGTTGGTTACGAGGCGTATAGATTAATCCGTTGACTCATGGTCAAGTAACTGTTGGTTCAATAGGTCCAATTTGTTTGGTATTAAGATGTAAAGTGTTTAAATTTAGAACAGGTACGAATGGAGTTGTCCTGATAGTTGAATGAGGATGGTTGAAATGAAGAGGTGGGAGACATTTTGTGGATTCGATCCCCCGATGTGTGGGTGATAAAGTATCCATTGTTGCAGAGGATAGCGCATGGGCAACGTGCTCACCTCAGAAACAAGATGACACGGAACAACACAGGTTCGATCCACGGGTCCGCACTTAGAACCCTCTGGGTGTTAAGCGCGTTATAAATAACCTATCATATCATATCATAGGCTGGCAGTGGACAATAGTTGTGCAGTAGTGGTAGCTGGTTACAAGAGTGATGACGAGGATGGCTATGAGGTGGAAAGCAGGCTGCATAGTATGGAAGTGTGATACCACTGGGCGCAGAGAAATCAGTGTTCCAGGTAGAGGGCTGGGGACAGGATCACTCAGAGTGCATATAAGCATCTAGTGGATGGCCTAATGAGTACAGAGTGTGGGATGTATTGACCCACTCCGCTATGCTATGCAGCATCACCCTGCCAATTATGGGGAAAGAAACAGCAACAATGGCGGCAGCAAACAGAGTGCAAACAGAGTGCAGAGAGGAAAGCAGCACTTTGCAAATGAAACCCAAAAATGTGCCTAACATTGACATTTGCTTTGTTGCCAAAAACTCCAAAATGTCTATAACACAACACTTTTCAACATTCACAATCTTGCCTGGTGCTAAAAGTCATGTATCTAATGAAGCATAGTAAACAGACTAAGTCCTGACGTGAAGAGGAAAACATTCATCAGAAAACTGGATTGTCTGAAAACTGACAGCCATGCCAAAATCTGGGTGCAGTGCCCTGGGCCACCTGAATGACAGCTGTCAGAGGAGACTGAGGAAGCTTCAATTTAACCTAAAACTAAAAGTCTGCTGAATTAGCAAACCTCCACAGGATTGTTGCCAAAAAGGAATACAGATTGTAGTTGTGTTTTTGATTTCACAGATGTTAAGGCCAAGAAAGAAATGTATTTGTATGTGATGCAACAAATGTGGGTTTTGCTAAGTTTAAAAAGTAATTAGCTTGGCTGAAGTTGCCAGGACTTGAAAAGCAGGTTTTTCTCCCAGAAGGAAGGCCTTCCCTCAGCAGAAACTCACGGGCAGGTGTTAATTGCGGGGTTTGAACAGAATCTGGTCTACAAAGGGCACAGGACCAATGACCATCCTCCAACCCAGGACATTGAAGGTATGAAAGGCTGTAAAACTGCTGCAGCACAGGAAACTCCTTGCTGACAGAAGCAAATTCCAAAGGAGGGGGCCACCACATGCTTGAAGGTGTGGCAAAGACTGACCATTTGGTGTTAACAGGATATGTAATGGACATTTTTAGAAGGTGTATAACCTATTTTCAAAAGGGGTGCAAAATCCGAAAATGGTAGATTAATTAACCTAATTTTTAGCACTACCTTTGAAAACTTAGTACAACCGTGTAGCTTATTCTGAACAGGAATGGCAAGAAATGTGGGTTTATGGGGTCTGTATTTCCACTACAATTGTGAAACTTTATACACTCATTCCCAAGTTAAACACGCACATTTGTGGAAACTTGCATAAATATTGGAAAGTGTGTTCATAGTGAAAAGTGTAAAATTCTGTAGAAAGGGGAAACATGATCCCACAGCTACTGGGTTTTGAGGAATAGCTGATATGTAAAATATGCAATCTATGTGATTTGTATAGAGGTTGCACAAGTGTAAATATGTGTTTTGCCAAAATTAGACCTTGTGTTCCAGTGGCTAGGGGTGGATTCTCAGCATCAAAAAATTATACCATAAAGATGACACTCTGTTTCTTTCCTCCTATCAAGGCAGAGAGTAGACTCTGACTCAATCACCTTTCAAAGGGGCAAGCTTACCTAAGCCGACCCATACACCCCTTTGTGATGTCATTTTTAAGCATAAATAGAGACAGTTGACAGCCCACTAGGACTCACTGATCCAGCCACCTTCCTTATTCTGGCGAAGCACTCTGATTCAGCTTTCTACATCCAGCTTTAAATATTCTTTCAGATCCAGATGCAAATCTCTTGCCAGCAATGGAGACTATTGATTTCCAGCAAGGCCCCAATCCTCAAATGTATTTTCCCCACTCAGTAAAGCGCTGTGTGGTGTGAGAAGGCCATTTTGAACCAGTATCCAGAAATTCTCCGGCTTGCCACCACTAGGCTTGCCTGAGGAACTCGCCATCCAGCTGATCCAAATACCCACTGACTAGGAGAGCAGATCCTGTGCCATACCGGCGACCGGCCTAGAGGATCCAGTCCCGTGCCTGATGCGCTCTTTTTCTTAGACCAGACCAGTACTGATCAGAGCTGACGTTCCCATTTAAAAACGTATCCAGTGAGTATAAATAGGAAGAACTGTGTTCCATAGCATATGTACTTTGCATAGTGTTATCTCTATCAGACCCATCCTATCTTTCCTTCAGAACCAGTATTGTTAGAACTATCTTTGCGCTGCCCATTTTCTCATCTGAAGAAGTCAGGTTTCCTTATCAGGTGGTCACCCTGATCCAGTGACTGTAATCCCTGTGTGGTATTTGCTTCTTCATAGTCATCCCAGAGTGTAAGCAAACTCATCTGTCATTTTTAAAAGTGCATTTCTGTTTTTCATTCTCGCACCTATTTTTACAAAAACGACCTTGACTAAAACCTCCATAACTCCTTCAGTTCTTGTGATAGAAGCAGAATTTCAACTCCTACTTGTAGCCAACATCCAGAGCTACCCAGAGATTCTCCCATAATCGCGGATATTGTGCACAGAAAAGTTTGCAGCGATTTTAAAATCAGGAGAAATTTTACACATGTAAAATAGCTTTTAACTGCTTCCAACTTGGGCCTTAAGATGTCAATTGTTTTCTGTTGACCAAATCATTGCTTGTGCTTGTGTGCAACTATCCAAAGCGGCTCCCATAAGTATTTATAACAATTTCAGCAATTTTGACCATATTTGGTGCTTTTGCCCAATCCATTCTAAAGTCAATCCTGAAAGCCAGTCTGACAGCTGAAAAGTCAATTCCGTTTTTCTCTTGTGTTTGCTGGGGGAAAGTGGGACTGATATTCTGTTTGATTTGTGCTATTCCTGAATACCTGCTCTCTCCTCCTATCTCTTTGCATTGCCTATTGGGGGGTTGAGGGGTGTTGCAGGGGGAACTGCTAACCACAATGCTATCTGATCTGAACCAACACAAAAGTATTCTTTTCTGTGCTGCAATTGTTTTGCTCATTACTTACTCCTAGTGTATTAAAGATATTATTCAGTGTTCTGTCACCTCATTGGTGATTGTTGTGTACCTATTAAGACATATAAATCTTTAATACATAAATAAATATTTACCTTTGCAAACCTGCCTGATTCCTGGTTCAGTGTGACCGGGGGGGGTTCGAGGAGAAGGGCGTGATATGAGTGGTATATCGTTCAGAATATTAAACTTTTAGACAAAAATAAATAAGGATTTCAGTTGTGCACTACATGCTGGGCTTTGACTTGGGTGTGTGCAGGATTCAAATCACTTACAAGAGTATAGCAAAATCCCTTAAAATCAATAATACCTGTATACATTCATGTACATACGAAGCAGCAGTTGTGGGAGAGCATAGAGATCACAGCAAATAGCAGATGGCTGTTATATACGTAATGCATCTGAGGTGAAATGGTGACAGTTACATGTTAATTTTATGCAACAGAAGTGTGGCAGGAAATTATAGACAAATTCTGTTAAACTATTACGATTACTGGCCGTATTTGTTGACATATTTTATGCAGATGGGGTAGAGATACATGTTAAGTATGCAGTGCTTAACAGGCTACGGATGAAGAGGTCATGTTAATACCACTAATGTGAATACGGAGACTCATCTAGGTGACCTTTTACTAATTAAGAAACGCTGGACGTGCAGGTTCTAGCTTTCGGACACAGACAGCGGGTATCATGTTTCATATGTTGCAACATTTACCAGCATATGGACAATAGCGCAATGAAGGTGGTGTTCGGACTAGAGGTTAGTTTGCCAGGAGCATAGAATAAATGAGCATGAGCGAGGAGCAAATATCATGATACTTATTTTATGATAGACCTATATAGTGTCTCACAGTCTTAGCGGCAGTTCAAGGCTTGCAGGTTGGTATGTGGTCATCAATTGCAGCGGTTGAGGATGAACATTTGGTCTCACCTTGGAATAATACTGGTGTGCCTGGGAGGTGCAGGAAGTCGAACTACAGCTTACCAGGCTTGTGATGTGAAAAAGGGGTGGTCATGGCACGGACTTCCGTGAACAGACGCAGACAGACAATAGGCCTTAGGTATCAGTCCTTTTGGTGGGTCGGGCCGGCTATCACCTTCCGGTCACTCCGGAACAGGCAAATAGCAGAAGGCAGCCAATCGGTGGATCGCAGTAGAAAGGCATGGCTATGATACGTTGCTAGGCAACGTGTAAACTGATCCAGGCGGCAGCCATCTTAGCTACGGCCCATGTGTTATTATTAATACGATCAGATATGGAAATAGAACACAAGTAAAAGGTAAATATTGCGGTCAAGTAAAGCTGACGATTCAGAGCAGCAGAAGAATCTTGATGCAGCTCAGGTGATTTATATTAAGCAGATGGCCCTACCCCAGCATCAAGTAGTAGCATCATCTCCGACATCGTGCCTGGTGCAGGAAGCGCGAGGATGGGCTCCGGCCCTCCTCACTGGGCGAAGTTGTCTTGAAGAAGAGGACGCAGACAGACAATATGCCTTAGGTATCAGGCCTTTGGTGGGTCAGGCCGGCTATCGCCTTCCTGTTACTCCGGAACAAGCAAATAGCAGAAGGCAGCCAATCAGTCGATTGCAGTAGAAAGGCAGGGCTATGATATGTTTATAGGCAATGTGTAAACTGATCCAGGTGGCGGCCATTTTAGCTACGGCCCACGTGTTATTATTGCGATCAGCTATGGAAATAGAACGCAAGTAAAAAGTAAATGCTGCAGCCAAGTAAAGCTGATGATTTAGAGCAGCAGAAGAATCTTGATGCAGCTCGGGTGCTTTATATTAAGCAGATAGCCTTAACCCAGCATCAAGTAGTAGCATCATCTCTGATGCCGTGCCTGGTGCGGTAAGCGCATTTTGGTCATATATTGTTGACAGGAGGACATGGAAGGGAATCCTCTACACAACAAGAAACTGGGAAAACTACACAGAACTACAAAAAGGGTGCAGGGGTCCTGTCGGCTGCATTTGAAGATGGCTAAAACATTTAGCATATATATTAAAACACCCAATCAATGAAGTCTAGTTACTGGCAAGAGGCATCCCATTGTATTGGCCTGTGGGATATCAAGAACACGTTCTACAACGATACAATAATTTCAGGCATGAGTCATGGAACCTATGTTCTCTTTTTTAAAAATTGAAATTGATCTCATATCTTCTTGGATATATATAGCAAGCCATAACATAGATACAGCCCAAGCAAGTGTAACATATACAATATACAGAGTGAAAAAACATATTCAGTACAACATAGGTGTCTCCACCTGTTTGTCCAGGTTCCATCAAGCTGTGCAATCAAATATATAACATTGAATGGAAAACACTGAAAAAAAATCAAAAGACAAGTGACAGAATCAGCAAATTCAAATCAGACCATCGCACAGTCAACAACATCAAAACAAATTCAGTAGCAAGGTCTAAACAAATCAGACCATGGAAAAGTCAGCAACATTGGATCACATTCAATAACATGGTGGTGTAGTCATAACACCACATGTCAGTGAGCAATAGATAAATCGCCTTCCTCAAGACCAATAACCCTGTAAGAAACGGACAAAAAAGTGGGATTTGTACACATGTATACAAAGAAAACATTTTTGAATTAAATGTTGGCAGGTAAAAAAAGAAAGAAGAAGGGGGACAGTAGCTCACTAAAATTCAAACGGCACATGGAACCGCAAATGCAGGCTGGGTTTGCACACTTTCTTTTCTTGATATTAACAAGTTGTCCACTTATTCTGTATGTTTGATTGTTTGTTTGTTTATTGATTTGTAGGGCACACCAAACCCGTAGGTAACTGGGCGCAGTGAAGATACAAGAATACTTTAAGCTTAGGTTACACAATGATATAGATATAGTACAGTGGTGTCAGGAAATATACACAGTAGTACGGCAGGTACAATAGGTTACATAGATACAGAGTATATACATAGGAGGTTGTCAGGAAATATACAAGGAAGTGCAGAGAGGTACATTAGGTTGCATAGATACCGGGTATATACATCAAAGTTGAGTTGGGTACTGTGTGAATTATGTGTCATTGGACCGCAGCCATTTCATGGTATTTCGCCTAAAGCTGAGGTAGGATTGGTCAACTCTGAGTGCTAGGGGTAATGCGTTCCAGGCTTGGGCAGCTTTCACCGGGAAGCTGTTTCCTCCAGATTCTTTTAACTTGTATCTGGGTGTCTCCAGACAAAAGGAGTTGGCCACTCTAGAGCGGCAGGTAGATGTTCTCCTAACGATTTTCTCTGATAGATATGGGGGTGCTGCGCTGTTTAAGCATTTGAATATCAATGAGATTGTTTTTTGTAGGATTATGTTGTTAATCTTGAGCCAGTGATGTTCCTTTCTGAATTTAGAGACATGTTCTCTGTTGGGGATGTTCAGGGCAGTTCTAAGGGCATTATTTTGTAGGATTTTGATTTTGTCTAAGATGTATTTGTTAGCCCCAAGGTATAGGGCATCACAGTAAATCCAATGTTCAAAGTATTAAGGCGTTGGCCAGAATCATGCAGCTTGTTTTTGATAAGACTGGTCTGCAGGCTCTAATGAGCTTACAGGTGCAGGCAGCGGATGACGCCACAGCATTTACCTGTTTCCATAGGGTTAGAGTGGAATCAAGAAACCTAAGGTTTTTACTTTGTTCGCTACCTTGATAATATTTCCATCTATGTTAAAGGAGGAATAGTGTGAATTCCGTTTTTTTAGGTTGGTGGCCGATCCGAGAATCAGGATTTCTGTTTTATCATCGTTCAGGCAGAGGCTATGGGGATGCATCCATGCCTGAATGAGGAGGTATATTTTATTCACCAAGGCCGTATCCTTGTCAAAATTGCTAGAAAAGTGGATAAGGATCTGGGTGTCATCAGAGTAATTCGTGTAGGTGACACCCAGTATGTCCAATTTATCGAATAGGGGCTTGGTGAATATATTATACATAGTTGGCGATACACAAGAGCTTTGTGGAACACCACATGTAGTCTGGATAGAGTCGTCACATGCCGAGGGGGAAAAAACACTCATCGTTCAGTTGTCTAAAAAGAACTGAACCCATGCTATTGCGTCCTTCGAGAAGTGGCCCACCGAGGCTAGGTGTTTGCTCAAGACTTTGTAGTCCACCAAGTCAAAGACTGCCGATAAGTCAAGGAGGGGCAGCATGGCCATTTTCCCTTTGTCCCTGAGCTCATCGATTTGTGTTTTTAGGTCGATTAAAGCTGTTTCCGTGCCATGTTGTGGCCTGAATCTGGTTTGAAGGGAGCCTATAAGGTGGTTAGCTTCAAGATAGTTCTGCATTTGCACGTAAGGTACTCTGTCAATGATTTTCAGGAGGAAAGGCACCGTAGCAATGAGCCTGTAATTTGTTGGGATGGAGGGGTCCAGGGTCTGTTTTTTTAGTAGAGGTAATACCCAGGACTCTTTTAAGTTGCTAGGGACAGTATTGGTTGTGAATGAAGCATTGATTAGTTTACAGATGAAAGGCGCTAGGTCTCTTTCTGCGTCTTTGATTATTTGGGCGGGGCAATTGTCACCCTGGCAGTTCAACGGTTTCAGGGATAGTATAAAGTTTTCCATTTCCAGAATGGAAACTTTGGTAAAACTAAAAGGTTCAGGAGGGCAAATGGTTTCAGTGATGCCGGTAGGTTGCACTTCAGTGGGACGCATGGAGGCTTTTTTATTGGCAATCTTATTTTGAAGTAGGGTTATTTTGTTAGTTAGGAAATTCTGAATGCTCGTACAGTGTCTAGTAGAGGAATGGGGGATTTGAGTTCCCGGAGGATCAAGAAGAGTTCCTTGGTGTTATGCTGGCATTGGATATTCTTTCATTATAGAGGTCTTTTTTCTGCGAATCATTTCCTTTTTGTAGTTGTTAGCAAAGTGGGTCAGTTGTAACTTGTTTTCCTCCCATGGAGTGTGACGTCATAGGGATTCTAGTTTCCTTTTCTGTAGTCAAAGGTCTTTGAGGTGGGGTGTAAACTAGGCGTTAAGGTGTGCACGCTGCTTGTTTTTATGCAATTTCACAGGTGCAATAGTGTCTAAGGCTTTAGACATGCTATTGTTGTAGGCTTCAACTAGGAGATTGGGGTTGGAGTCGCTGGGGAGAGAGTTGAGGGGTGGAAGGATATAAGGTAGTAACTTGTCTGGTGTGGTGTTTTTTTTGGTCCTAGTTGGGAGGGGTGGTGACCTGACTATATATTTGTCTATGTGTTTGTTTAATGTTAGGGAGAATTCGATCAGATGGTGGTCTGTCCACAATTGCTCGATTACTATAGTAATGGTAATTTTACAATTCAGGTCTGCCACCCAGTCAAGGGTCCTGCCTTTGGAGTGAGTCAGTGCATAGACGTTTTGGGTCAGTCCAGGTGCTGAGAGGATAGTAGCTAATGCCTGAGCATGTTTATCCTCTGGATCATTAAATCCAAGGTTAAAGTCACCCAGTTTTAGTATTTGTGAGGAGTCTTTTGTGTCATTGGCAAGAAGGCTAGATAGGTCCCCCTCAAAGGTGTGATGGGCCCGGAGGCCTGTAGGACAGGTAGATGGTGAAGGTACGGCAGTTAGAGATGGGCATTTTGGCAATGAGCATTTCCCATGATTTGAGTGGAGGTGAAGACAGGAGTCTTAAAGCAAGGTTGGTCTTCGATATGATGGCTAGGCCGCCTCCTCTGGCATTGGGTCTGTCCGCTCTAAGTATTTGGTAATTGTCAGGAATAGCTAGTGTAAGGGCTGGGCCTGCTGCGTCATGCAACCATGTATTTGTATTGGTATTTGCTTATTTGTATTGCGCACCTTGCCCTGAGGCTTCTGGGCGCATAATTTGAAGCAAGGTGGTTACAAAGGTTACACAATAACTTTCCACATGAAAGGGTACATCTTATAGGACAGGAAAGGGTACATCTTATAGGAGACAAATTGTAAGAATCAATATACAGTCAAGATATACACAAAACATGCTGGAGTGGAATGCAGGATAAAGGCAGGCATGTAGCAGGGTTAAAATCCCTAGTCGTATGTTGATAGTTCAGGGGGAAACATGTTTCAACAAAGTCAAGCATGTGCCAACTACTCATGGGAGTCCCACTAAGTTTAGGTAGATGCTAGCGCAGCATCAAGTTCGTGTAGCCAGAGTTTGATTTTATTTTTGAAGGAATGGAAGGAAGGTTCTGTTCTACTGGTGTTGGGGAGCATGTTCCACAGTTGAGCCGCAAGGACTGGGAAACTTGAGCCACCGGCTGTCTGTAGCTTGAAGCTAGGTATAGTCAGTGTGTGTACTTGGGCAGACCTTAGGGGTCTCGATGTGGTATGGCGCATGAATCGATTGGACAGGTTTGCAGGTGCCTGGTTGATCTGGGCCTTATGTGTTAGGGCAAGGGCTTTAAGGGATATGCAACGTGAGACAGGAAGCCAGTGTAGATTGTGTCTTGTGTCGGATATGTGTGCTCTCCTTGGGACGTTAAGAGCAGCACTAATGGCACTGTTCTGAGTTACTTGTAACTTATCCAGATTTCTTTGGCTTGTCCCTAGAAAGAGGGCATTACAATAATCAAGTTTGGACATGATGAGAGTTCTAGCGAGGATGATACAGTTATCAGTTGTCAGGAAGGGTCTGCAGGCTGTAATGAGTTTGCAGGTGTAGGCCGATGCTGACACTACTGCATTAGTTTGTCTGTTAAGGGACAGGGTAGAGTCTAAAGATATGCCAAGTGTTTTAGTGACGTTTGACACAATAATAGCATTCCCATCAATAGTGAAGGATTTGTATGCCAGGTCAAGCTTGGTAAGTTTGGAAGGGGAGCCTAGGACGAGAAGCTCAGTTTTTTCATCATTGAGGCAGAGCCCATGATGTGCCACCCAGCCCTGGATGACTGAGTAGACTGCATTGAGTGCTTTGGCATCTGTGATATAGTCACCTGTGATAGGCATGAGTATCTGCGTGTCGTCAGCGTAGTTGGTGTAGGAGACACCAGATAGTCAAGTATATCGAATAGAGGTTTAGTAAACACATTGTAGAGAGTAGGAGAGACAGAGGAGCCTTGTGGGACACCACACAGGACGTGGGCTGGTTCAGCAGAGGCGAAGTGAGAGAAGACCCTTGTGGTTCTATTAGATAGAAAGGATCCAATCCAGGATGTGGCTGCATCTGAGAAGTGGGCCGCTATTTTGAGGTGGTGACATAGGATTTGATGGTCAACCAGATCGAAAGCTGCTGAAAGATCAAGGAGATGCAGGAGTGCTTGCTTGTCCTTGTCTTTCAGATCCTCAATTTGTGTTTTTATATCGATCAAGGCTGTCTCCGTCCCATGTCTAGGTCGGAAGCCTGATTGTCTGAGGCCTAATAGATTGTTTGTTTCGAGGTAATCCTGTATTTGAAGGTATGCCGTCCTGTCCAAGATTTTAAGTAAGTATGGTACCGTGGTGATAGGCCTGTAGTTGGACGGGTTACTCGGGTCAAGTGTGGGTTTTTTAATTAGGGGGGTGACCCACGCATCCTTAAGGTTGTCTGGGACAATACCAGATTCAAAAGAGGCATTTAAGAAGGTGATGATGAAAGGTGCAAGGTTGTATGCAGCCTCCTTAATGAAAGGGGCAGGGCAAGAATCTCCTTGGCAGTTAGATGGCTTGAGTTTTCTCATAATATTTTCAACTTCGACGATGGAGAGAGGTACAAAGCTGAATGGTTTGAAGGGATGATTGGTGTAGGGATGCTGTACGTCGGGGGGTTGGCAGCAGAATCAGAAAGGTGGGGTTTTTTTGCATTGATTTTGGCTTGGAGCTTAGTGATTTTGTCTAAAAGTGCCTTTCAGTGACAGCTAGGATCTCAGGGTTAACTGTCGATAACAGGTCTGCTATTTCCTTGGCATGTGCCACGAGTGATCTAGCATTGATTAATGCTCCTGAGATAGTAGTCGTGTTGTTTTTTTGCTCCTGAGGTCTGGTGGGAGAGAGTTTGGGTCATTTAGTTGTGATTGTGGGTTTAGTGTTGATGTAGGAGGCAAGGTTCAAAGTTTTAGGCCAGACCTCGGGATCAGGTCTGGTGGCCGATTCGTTGCACAGGGCCTTTTTGTTATAACGTAGGCAGGGGTTTGTGTTCGTACCGATCCTGGGCTCATAGAGGCAGGGTAGTCTAGCTCTGAGTCTGTTGTTTCTGTCGGGTAGAGGACAGGGTAAGTGCCTGCTATGGTGCATTATTGAAGCAGAGAGCAGTTTGTGGAATGATAATAAAATAAGCAGGCGAAGGGTCATCAAGGTATTATTAGGGAGCATAATTCTAGGCTGGCAAGGTATGATTCTGCACTATTGACAAGTCGCACGTGACATAGGCATGAGCTGGTGCAAACTGGGGGTGTAGGCTGGTCAACCGTGGGCGTAGGTTAGTGCAGATCACAAAGTGGGCTAGCCAGGCATGGCCAAAAGCATGTGCTAGTGCAGATCTACGAAATAGGTTATCCAGGCATAGGCTATACAGGTGTGGGCATAAGCTGATGCACAACAGCAAAGTGTCTGGACCAGCCTAGGCAAGGGCTATTCAAGCATAGGCGTGAGCTAATGCAGATCAACAAAGTAAGCTTTTCAGGCATAGGCTATTCAGGCGTAAGTATAGGCTACTATGGCTCAGCAAAGTTGGCTAGGCAGGCATAAGCTAGTGTAGATCTATTGCACATCAACAAAGTTGCTATAAGCAGGCATATGCATAGACGGGCATAGGCCTAGGTTGTGCAGGCATAGGCATATGCTATTCAGGCCAAGGCATAGTCTAGTGTAGAACTATTGCGCATCAAAAAAAGTTACTGTAGGCAGGCATAGGCATAAGTTATTCAGGCATAGGTTTTGCAGGTGTGGGCATAGGCTAGTGTAGATCACCAAAATGGGCTATTCAGGCGTCGGTTTAGGTTATGCAGGCCTAGGCACAAGCTAATGCAAATCCACAAGGTGGCTCGTCGGGCATGGGCAATCAGGCGTAGGCATAGGCAATGCTATACAGACGTATGTGTATGGTATATAGGGGCAGGCATAGGCTAGTATAAATCACCAGAGTAGAATAAGAATAGACCGTTAAGGGCATGGGATATTTGGGCGAAGGCATAGGTTATACAGGCATAAACAGAAGCTACTGCATATCCACAGTGTGGCCCATCAGCAGTAGGCATAGGCTGGTGCAGAGCAATAATCAATAGTGTGCAGCGAAATAGAGGGTAACACAGTGGGCTGGTCAACAATACAATACTAGAGTAGAACTAGACATAGCAGGGTCAATGAAACGTGCAGCCTATGTGCACCAGAGATTGCTTCGGAGGGACAGATGCATCGCATGGGCAGAGTCGATGTAATGTAGGCTGTAGGCTGACTCTAGGTATACAGTGAGTCCGAATATACCGATGAGCACTGGGCCCCAGGTGGTAGGAGGTACATGTAGTGGGTAGGGCGGATAAGCGCTTGGGCCTGGGTTGTAGTTCTCGTGAGAGCGATGTGTTCTCTGTGAAGGAATGATCAGGATGAGGGAAGGCAGCTCAAAAGGGTTCTGAGCACCAACTGTGCTCACGATGGTGGTGAGCGGGTTAGTGACCAGCTGGTCTGGGCGACGGCCGATGTCCAGCCACAGACAGACACAGACAGGCCCTTTTAACCGTGGCCCTTTGAATGAGCGGCCGGCTTCCGCCTCCGGTCTTGGGCACGGATGTAAATGTAGTGGCTTAGCCAATCGTTGGCTTACAGGTGCTATGGAGCTCCAGCCAGTTCAGGCGAGCAGGGCGGCCATTTTGGAGTGGCACGTCGGGACGATGAAGGAGATACGGACATCAGGAGTTTTCCAGGCACAAGTAATGCTGTCTCGAAATATTAGATGCTGGCAGATGCTTACTTCAGTGGGAGGATGGTCCGCCTCTCAATCCGCAGGAGCGCGGTGGTGGGGCTGTTGTGGCATTGGGTCCAGTACAGGATAGGGCTCCAGCCCTTCCTGGGTCAGCAAAGGGAATTTATGTAATAAAACCGTTTTAGAGATTATAGGTGACCAAGTTACTAATTCACTCGCCCATCTAAAATGAAAAAGGAGAATGAAAGTTACATATCGCTCTACTTGTGGTGAGGAAACCTGTTTACTCGTTATGTACAATGCACCACAGAGCATTTCTAGGGGGATGCAATTAAGTGAGACGGCTCAGTTAGCAATTAGAAATATATATCCGCAAACTCAAGTGGCCAAACCCAAAATGGATTCTGTTTGATGTGCCTACCTGGCTAGTTTCAAGAACGAAAAATGGGGCTGATGGTGCTATTAATTCACAGTATCAACAAAAAAGACAGAGGGCTCAGGGATGGGGACTTTAGCGAGGTTACTAAAGACCAAATGTCAGAGAGCATGGGTCATAAGGGACAGACAGAAAAGTCATACCTTTTTGGCTGTTATTGAGGATATGTTAAAACAAGAGGTTATGGCTGGAAGTTTTACAATTAATCCTAACCTTTGCCATTTATCTGGGGAAACCTCCACACCACCCTCTTCACCTGTCAAGCCATTACAAAAGGGGAAATACCATATGCAAATCAGGCTTGGTTCCACCCCCAAAAGGGGAGTCCAGGCCGCACTGCTAGGTCACATTCCTTCTGCACAGGACCACAAGCAACCCCAGACATATTTTGGCCTCATTGGGCATCATCAGTGAAGAGTATCTTGGGTCTTTAGGCCCAGAAGGCACAGACCCATATCTCGGCATACCCGTCCAAGTCGGGGTGACAAAGCAAAAACTAAGAGGTGATGGCTGAAAGGTTTATTATTAATCTTAAATCTCTGGCAATTGCTCTGGGGAACCCTACAGACCTCTGTTCTTTTCCTGCCAGGCCATAACAGAAAGGGGAAAGACCATATGCAAATCAGGCTTTTTCCCACCCCCAAAGGGGCAGTCCAGGCAGAACTGCTAGGTCACATCCCTTTCTGCATGAGACCACAAGCATCCCCAGAGATGTTTTGTCCTCATTGAGTGTCATCAGTGAGGAGTATCTTAGGTCTCTAGGCCCAGCAGGCACAGGACCCACGTCTAGGCGTACCCATCCCACACAGTGTGACAAAGAAAAAACATGGAGGAGATGGCTGGAAGGTTTATAATTATTCTTAAACCTCTGGCAATTGCTCTGGGCAACCCTTCAGACCATTGTTCTTCGACTCCCAAGCCATTTCAGAACGAGAAAGACGATATGCACATCAGTCTTAGTACCATCCCCAAAGAGCCAATCCAGCCTGAACTGCTAGGTCACATCCCTTCTGCATGAGACCACAAATATCTCCAGACATGTTTCGACCTCATTGCGAGTCATCAGTCTGGGCAAGGATAAATTGGCATTATAGTCAGTAATGCTCGATTGAAAGAAACAGAAAAGATTCTGGTGCTTATATAGGATGTCGGGTGATGACATCTTCATGCAGGTGTAATTATACAATGGCGTATTGCGGTAAGTAAACTACAGTGCTTCCAACTTCTGTGTCAGCCCATATTGATGGCTAACAGTGTATCTTTTCATGTCAGGGGGACGATTACAAGGACTCATGCAGGATCTTGCTGAAATTTAGGCCTAAGTGAGCAACCATGACCAATGTGTCTCGGATTGAGTGCCCTAGTATATTCATACTAATAATTGTATTCATGTAGAGTAAGGCATTCCTTATCTCTTGGACTGTCGTAAAGACAGTAGACAGTAGAATTTCCTAAGTGTACTTGCACCAGAATCAACTGCAAGTACAAAAGATGTCTGTGTTGGGCCATATTGGTGGTGTCCAGAAAGTCTAATAATCGTCAGACAAACACTTACTGCAGCATAAACTTGCCAGTATTAAGGCATTGGTGAACAACAACTTACTGTACCATTGTTTCTCAGAATGAGTGCCCTAATGTATTCATAGAAATGTGAGGTAATACGTACTTAGTCTCTCTGGGGAAACCCTGACATTGTCCAAGATGGCTGACACCTGGCATGTGTTGTTGTAGGGCTGTACTGCCAGCAGCAATAGCCCATATTTGATCAAAAGTTGCTCATTGAGTCCTATAATGCGAGTCTGCATACAATGAATCCATTTTGAGTCTTTTCTTAACAGTAACTTTTCTACATTGCTACTTCCTTCAACTATCCATCATTTAATCTCATCTGGGGTGTGTTTATGTGCCAAGAAATGTTCCACCAGTGGGACATTTATATTCTTGCATCTAATTTGTTTGTGATGCTCAGAGGTTCTCAAAGGTGCAGCCCGGCTGGTCTGGCCAATTTATCTCCGCTGACATGGGCATTCTATGCAGTTTACGACTTTGGATGTTTTACAATTTGTCATTTCTCTAAGATGCCACTGTTTATTTACAGCCAGAAAATATGTTGTTTTTTGTGTGAACCTATATACCGAGCATATGCCACAAGGGAAGTGTCCGACAATGGGGCAGAAATCCCACAATGTGTTTTTCATAGGTTTGTTCTGAATTTGAGAATGGACTAATTTGTCTCGAAGATTCTTAGCTCATCTAAGCGCAGACATAGGAGGATCTTCAAGCAGAAGCCGCGCTAGTGCAGCCCTCACCATCCCCTGATCATTTTACAACTTTAAACTCTGGAGGCCCCAGAACGGATCCATTGGAAGATTGGAGACAGTTGATTTTAATTTGCACTTTCAAAGGCAGGACTCATGGAAATCAAAAACTCATACAAGAGATAATTTGTTGGCACCTTGAGGTCCACTCTGGGAGTGGAAGACATCTCTTTTTAAGACCTTTGCTCATTTCTGTATTTTGTTAGACTGTATGTATTGTGGAGGTTGTAACTTACGTTTAGGGTTTAACACTCCATACATTAGAGCTTGTATCATTCAATGCAGAGAGCTGCTGGCTAGTATTGGCATTGAGATTTTCTTGGATTCTCAGGCAAAGATCTGTCATTGCCACGATTCATGGTTTGATGCTATTGTACCAGGCTTAGAGTGAAGGGAAGACGGTGAGGCCAGAGAGCCCGGTAGGAGCAATACTGTAGCCCCTGAGGCTAAAAATGCCCCGCATGTCGATCCGCTAACAACTAACCCAGTAAGACCGCCATGTTGCTTTCTAAGAGTTATAAGCATCCCGTGTACGGTTGTCCCATAGGGCACAGGCAGGGCTGCCTCTAGGGATGGCAAATGGGACAGGGAGTTGTAACTATATATTGATCTCCTGCAACATGGCGGGTTTATATGGTGAAATCATTGACGATAAATGGATTAATTACATCACTGACCACAATATTATTTGTCTATAAGAAACTTGGGCTGAGTCACCCCTGCCATTTAGAAACTATGCAAGTTTCGCTCTTGGCGCTAATAGTGTTGGAAAAAGGGCAAACGATTGTGGGGGTCCTCAGGCTCATCAGGATCTCCCCATTTTGGACTGCAGAAAGAGTGGTGGTAGCAAATGAGTTTGCGGTTGTGGTTGTTTTGAAATCCATTCACTGTTCAATGGGCTTGTTGTTGGTGTATGGGTACTTGCAACAGAGAAATTGCTGATTAGGGGATGTCTGCTGGAGGAAAGTACTAGAGAAACTCCTAGAGCGAGAAGGTTTCTGTAATGTAATAATTGTTGGCGACTTTAACAGCAAGTTGTCTCCGATAGCGAGGGAAGGAGATGATAGCTGTCTACAGGAGGAACATCATGGGATACCTGCTAGATGCCAGTTAAATCCCTGAAGGGATGACAGGGGGTGGAGCTGAGTAGTTTTATGAACGAATTCCACTTAGTAGAACTGAATGGGAGGTGTGTAGGAGATCGCCCACCCAGGCTCACTTTCAAACGGGGTAAATGTTGTTCCATAATTGACTATTGTCTGGTCAACAGCTATTTTTACCCTTGAATCACTAGATTCGAGGTGGCCGCTCGTATGGACAGTGATTATTTTCCCCTTTTTGTTGGCTTCAAGCTTCCTGGTCAGAGCCTTGCCCAGGATGGTGAAAGTAGTAGAAGTGTAGGGGAGCACCCCTTCCGTTTGAACCGGAACAGGAACAGTGGGATGCGATCTTGGTGTGGGCCAGAGTACAGGAAAAGTTGTCTGTGTGTCAAGACGCCCGTTTGGGTGCCACTGCGAGTATTAAACGTTATGAAGAATTATTGGAGGCAATTTCCTATGAAAGTAAGAAACTGCACCAGATCAGAAATCAGCCGGCTGGGACAGGGACCAGGGGAACGGTCTGGTATGACCAAGAATGCAGGTCACTGAGATGGAAAATCAACAGGGCAGTGAAAGTTGGTGATCTGAATTCCGAGCAATTATATGCCCTCAAATCCCACTATAGAAAGCTGTTGAAAACAAAGAGGAGAGAGCATATTGTGAAACTGTGGGAGCCACTTGAGAACGCAGTTATAAATAATGATTTAAAGCTTTTCTGGAGTTTAGACAGCCAGGGATTTGACAACTCAAAGAAAGCCAACCCCTGTGGTATCCTGGCTGACAAGTGGGTTTCCCACTTCACTAGCATCCTGTTTGATGCCTGCGGCAAGGGTGGGCCCACCTTGCGTAAGCCGGGTGAAGGGGGGATCCCGTTGTCTTTTCCCAGGGGAAGATGTTAGCTTGTGTAAATGCTCTCACAATGGGGAAGACAGCTGGCTCGGATGGTTTACAGTCAGATTATCTAAAATGGAGTTGTACCTGGTGGGCTACAATCCTATAAAACCATTATAATGCAATCTCCAGCTCCATGGCGGTCCCTTACCCTTGGAAGAAAGCCACAACTGTCCCAATTTTCAAGAACGGTTTCACCAATGACCCCCAAGGCTACTACCCAATTTCGCTTTTAGACATTTCTAGTAAAATCTTTAATAAATGTCTAAAGAGCAGAGTTGAAGATTGCTACATCCCTCCCAAGCAGGGTTTCAGAGTGGTTTCTCAACAAAGGATCACTGTTTGATCCTAAAAGTTCTGTTTCAGAAATACTGTTTAATTAGAGGGGGTAGGTTATATGTGGCCTTCTTGGACCTGTAGAAGGCTTTTGATACAATAAGGGGGTGGAGGGATATGACAAAAATTAAGGATATGACTGTCATTGAATCCAAAGGGTCCACCGTCAGCGCATAAATTAATGGCGACTCCCCTTGTTAGTTGGAATATCTCAGAGATCCACCCATTTATTTGGACCCTGGCCGTAGGACCATTATAGAGTTCCTTTACCCACCCCAAAAACTTCGTACCAAACCCCATTCTTGCCAGTACCTTCATCAAAAAGGGCCACTACACCCTATCAAAGGCTTTCTCCCAGTCCAGAGAAACTAGTCAAGTATCTACATCCTGCATTTGGGCACAGTGCATTAGGTCTATGGTCTTCGGTATGTTGTCACTCCCTGTCTTCCTCAGATGAAGCCTACTTGATCTCCGTGTATCAGTGCTGGCAACCCTACCTCCAGTCTCATTCCAAGGATCTTTGCCAAAATATTTACATCACTATTCAGGAGGGAGATGGGTCTATATGAGGAGCATTTAGTGGAGTCCTTCCTCTCCCTAGGAATAGCTTTTATTTTTGCCAACAACATCGTGGAGGGTAGGGTTTCCCCCCTAAACGTGCTTTGAAGACTCTCACCAAATAGGGGGCAAGCAGTGATCGAACAAAACAGTTTATAAAACTTTATCGAAAACCCATCCTCTCCCAGGGCTGTCCTTGATTTCATTCTCTTTATCGCTAGCTGTATGTCCTCTACCGTGATTGGGCAGTCGAGGTCCACTGCCATGTCATGGGATTGACCCAGAAGGGGAAGTCCCTCTATAAAGGACTCTGTCTGTCTCTCCACACCCTTCCATTCCAAGGTGTATAGGTCGATGTAATCTTTAATAAATTCCCTCCCGATGCCCTTATGGTCATACACCAAAGCCCCATTCTCATTCTCTATAACCCTAATAGTTCTCAGCTTTCTTTCCTCCTTCAATCTCCAAGCCAAAATCTTCTCCGCCTTGTCACCCTTTTTGTGGTATAACTGCTTCAATAATAAGAGCTTTTTCTTGGTATCTTTCACCAAAATGGTATTTAATTGCATTTTATATTGTCGAAGCTTACTCACCCCCCACCAGGGATATATACCCACCCCAGGTACCCCCTGGCTCTAGATTTGCTATCTTCAGGCAAAGCTCTTTTTCCAGCACTCACCTCTCTTTTTTCTTCTGTGACCCTATCTTTATCATCACTCCCCAGATGGTTGCCTTGAAACCCTTCGAGAGGGAATGAACACCCAACTCCCCGGTATCATTAAAACTAAAATACTCCTTAATCGTGGATAACAATTCTTGTGTCACCTCTTTATCTTTTAACAAAAAATCATTGCATCTCCAACCTCCCAAGGGGGCTGGCATTCGTACGGACCCCACAAGAACCTTCACCGCATATCATGGTCTGACCATGGAATTGGGCAACTTGAGAATCCACCACCTTTGCTTTGGATTGTGCATCCACCAATATCTCCCAGGGTCTAACACCATATTAAAATCCCCCCAACCACAAATTCCACAAACAAAATCAGTGTATACCTCACCCCCTACCAAAACTCACATCAGCCTGAATTAGGAGCATAGACGGAACCCAGGGTAAACTGGGTGCCATGCAGGTGTCTCTTCACAAACACATACCACCCATTTGGGTCAATCAAGATGGCCTCCGTGATCAATCCCATGTTTGCAGAGATCAGGATTGCCACACCCCTCTTTTTCCTAGTATCAGAGGCTGTGAAAACCTCTCCTCCATACCTAGATTTTAAACGGGATTCCTTGCCCCTCTGCCAATGTGTCTCCTGAACACATAACCAATCCAGTCTTGCCCTCTTGAACTCACGGAGGACCATAGATCTTTTACATGGTGAATTTGGTCCTCGTACATTGAAGGAGCCGATAGTTATTTCACCCAATGATGTCATATTGTCACTGTCGGAATTCTACATAACTCTCCACACCCCTGAGACTTTCCTCTCAAAGAACCCATCCTATCCGGGCCCACCGAACATGGAACAACACCTGAGAAATCTTCCCATGGAACTTATAATAACTTGTCAACATTAACTTTTTAGTCCCCCCCTTCCGCGGCATCCAACCCCGCCCAGAATCAGCACATAAAACAAGATTAAATCACCAGTGGCCCTCCCATTCTAGGACCAGCTCCATAAAGCTCTTTTCCTTGAGCACCCCGCCAAAAGATATATCACTCTGAGTTGCAACCCCCTTTGTAGTCATTTCTGCATTATCCCCCCTAAAACATAGTCACCGGCTCTTCCTTCTTCCCAGTTGGGGGAGTGTTAAGCTTCTTGAATTTCCGTGATCTGGGAACCTTTTGTCTGTACCTTGGTAGGCCCTAGCTGGATGGTCCTTCTATTGCCTCTCCTGGGCCCTGAGGCCAGGTTCGGGGTTCTTCCATGAGCTCACTGCACTCTTGTTGCCAAGCCAGACAGGGCAATGCCAGACTCTACCATTGGTTTGGGGTCCACACCTCCCCCTGCTCTCTGCAGCAACCTCTCCTTGGCCCTGAAAGGTCTCCTCAGAGCCCCACGGCTCCCATGCCTGCCATCGTCAGGAATCGCTCAGATCGGATCCTTGCCTGGAGCACCTCTGATGCCGGGGACCCTGCTGTGCGGCAGGTAATCTTGCGGTGTGACCTTCACTCTGTGGGGCAGCGTAGCTCCCGCCTGGAGTGCTTCTGGAGTGCTTCTTCGGAGCAGGGATTTTGTGTCTCACAGGGAAAGCTGTTCACCCGGCTAACTTCAGCTCCACTTCAATTAAGCCCAAACTTGGACCAACTGTCCTTCCATTAATAGTGTGACCATATTCTAGATTCAGAACCACTCGGGTGTCGGGGGAGGGGGGTTCAGAAACCCTTTAGACCCATTGAGTCAAGAGCTGCAGCAACTAAGCTGCCGTCCGCTGCACGCCCCCTCCCTATGTTTCTTTAAAGCATGTTCAATTGTGGCGTGTTTATGTGCAATTGTTAATGGAGAAATTCATATTAATACATTATTCATTCATTCATTAGGAAAACAGAGTCTGACTATTGGCCAATCTTTCTTAATGGTTTTCTTCAAGCCCAGAGTATCTGGAGTATGTGTGGTAACACATGTCATATTTTGTTCTACATTTGGTTTCTCTCTGGGTACAAGGAATTTTTCTCTTAGTGTATATCTTGCCCTTTCTTTAGATGTGCTCAAAAGTGTATGCAGGTAACCTCTACTTTTTAATCTGTCATCCAGAATCTCTGTATTTTGGCAAAATTCAGTCAATTCCGTCCAGGTTCTTCTTAGTCTAAAGTATTGGCCAAAATAAATACAATATCATCAATGTAGCATTTCCAAGATGTAATGTTAGCAAGAAAGGGGTTCGTGTCAGCAGAGATGTAACTTCTCTTTGAATTTAGCCATATAAATGATTGCAAGGCTTGGATCAAAAACTCCCCACATAGCTGTCCCTTTTATATGTAATTAGAATTGTTTAGCGAATTTTAAGAGGTTGTTCTGGAGGGCGATTGTCATTAATTGGACAATGAGTTATTGGTATGGTGCTGAGCTAAATGTTGTCTAATACACTCTATCGCATCTTCCTGTTGGAGGATAGTGTACAGTGACTGTATATCCATCATTACCAAAAGGTCCACTGATGGATATAGTCGCTTGCCCTGAAATGTCTTAATGACAGATGTGGTATCTAGTAAAAATAAATATGTCTGCTGGCTCAGTGGTTTCAAAAATATATCCACGAATTTGCGAAGAGGTTCAAGTATTGAGCCGCACCCTGAGTTGGTCTGTCGTGGGGATGCTTAGGTTTCTGTGTATCTTAGGGAGTGTATAGAAAGTTGGTACACTACCCGAGGAATTATTCAAAAATTCAAACTCGTTTCTAGTGGTCCAATATTTTTATAGGCCAGGAGTGTAACATCTTTGATTGTTCTTTGTATCTCCTATGATGGATTTTTTTACGCAAGACTATAATTCTCCCTATCATTTAAAAGGTTCAAAGACATTATTTCATATTGTGGAGTTTTCATAACAACAAAACCCTCACCTTTGTTTGCAGATTTTATAACTTGTTAATTGTTGTGACTCAGTGATTTAAGGGCAGATCTTTCAATAGAAGTTAGCTATGTTGAATAGGTTTTTTTACTATTCTTCAATAGCATCAGGTCTTTCATCACACAATTCTCAAAGGTGAGAATTTCTGCAGGTACCTGATGTTCCTGGTGGGTACATTTTGACTTGAGTTGTAGGATACCTCTTGCCAGTAACTACACTTCATTGATTGGTTGTATTAATATGTTAATAAGTTAGCATAATATGTTAAATACCTTAGGCATTTTAGAATGCAGCCCAACAAGAACACCCTGCCATTTTGTAATTCTAAATACACTGTTGATAGCTAAATTCTGCTCTTTTGTGTGGGGAACACACATCGAGGTCTGCAATGATCACAAGCACCTACACATAATACTATAATACTATCTAAAAATGACCAGGACACGTTGCAAGACAGAAACAGGAAAAAGATATCTGCATTACAGGAATATAAATGATATGTTATGTATATCCCAGAGGGAGGCAAAAAACAGAACCTCAGACTGCCTCGCTCATTTAACCGATAACATCACGCACGATATAGAAGAAGACATTGGAGACACTGAGATGGAGGTAAGCCAAGTTTTCATAGCTAAGGTGAGTTTGCTAATACCATGACCAGCAATAAACTATTCATTAAACTGAATGAGATACTAAAGATCGGATCCATCAATTGGTACGGAAAGTGGGCTGTGAATTGTTCTGGTCCATTCGAGCTGATCTTTATGTGGAGGTTGCTATAAGGGTAAAAGGAGGCTGAATATTAGCATGGGAGGCACAGAATGAGTATAATCACCTTAGGCCACAAGAGTAGGGTAGCCTGTTTAAAATGGTTTCCTTTCTACAATGGGATGTGCCTATTTTTCAGTGCTATCAATTGTCTGTTGTAAAACAGGCATGGTATCAAGAGAGATGACACAGAAAACAAAGATATATTTAAAACACAGATTTATTAATGATCAGGATGGTGTAACGTTTAACTAACCCTATGCTATGTTGGCATTTCCCTGCCTAAAGAAATCTAAGGGATGTCTATGTCAAATAGCCCAAAGCAAAAAGTCTGTCTGTGTCAAAACCTATGCTTGTCCTCACAACTACAACACAACTAGTGGGGAATATGCTCTCAACTAAAATGTCAAAAGGGCAGTGTTCCAAAGTACATTTTCAAAGACTGGCCCTTTAAGTTCCTCTAAGTTCTCTGTTTCAAGTTCAACACAGTTCCAATGTAACCTCTTTGCAATAAGGACTGCACAAGTTATGAAGTTACCTTCTGTAGATTCACAGGTATCATTGTTTGCATCGGATAAAAGTCTTAGGGTTTCCATCCCCAAGTTCAAATGAAACAAAAAGTTAAAACAATACTCACTTCCCCAAGACAAATATTCTCCAGCTTTTACTCACAAGGTTCCCTTCCCCAGGAGTCACTTTCAACAGTTGGCTTGTTCCTCCAATTCACAAATTCACAGATTCATCAGTTCACAAGTTCATAAGAGAATATGGGGTCTGCTTATCCCTTCCTTTGGTTCCCTTGACCAATGGTTCATGCCTCTTTGTTGCTTGTCAAACCTTTGGTGGTTTCTGGTCTGGGCACAGTTGTCAGACCACACGGTCCACCCATAAAAGGCCACGCAACCAAACGTTTCCCATAGCTGATATTCAATGACAAAGAAGACAACTCTCATATTTCAGTTCAGGTCTTTCACTTTTTCCCCCTTTAGATGTTTCTCTGGTGGTTTGAATGCAATTTCAGTAATGTGGGCCCTTCTTATCAAAGTCAGCATTCAATGTGTGCAGGTTTTACTGGTACGGACCCAAACTGGCTATCTCATGAAGTTTGTTACTCAATTGTGCAAATGTTCAGGCTCAACAGACCCTCTTTTTACATTCGGCATTCAGATGTCTGACACTCTTTTGTTGTTTGGGCTGAACAACCCCTTTTGTTACATTCATCACTAAATATATGCAGGTTGGAATTGCTTTGGGCTCAGCAGCCCCTTTTGTTAAAATAGATATTCAATATATGTAATCATCGGGATAAACAGCCCCTTTCGGAGTGCCCCGGAGTTCCGAGTGTCCATAGACACGGGTTGCAGCTCTGTTTGCTGGATGCTTCAGTCTGCGTACACTGGTCGTAGTGCCGGGCTCCCCCTCCACTTCTTCGCAGCAGTCGCTCTCCGCCTTCCCTCACAAGGGTTCCCAGTCCTGCAGGGCACTCTCTTGGTGAGACTCCAGGGATGTTTGTTGGCGTTCCCGCATTACAGTGTACAGAGGTCCCAAATAAAGCATGCACTCCAGTCGCCCATTTTGAAGTACCAGGTACGTTCACACCAAAATATGTGACGTATGATGAGCAGATAGATCAGCAGAGAGCCGCAGTAGGGATCTGCCCAGTACCTATCAGAAGAGCAACACCTATTGAAGTACCGATACCAAGAAAACCATGGACAGTAAGGTATCCATTAAGGAAAATGAGGAAGAGAGACGGAGCGAAAGACGACTCTCAATAGAGAAAGGAATAAGATGGTCAGACACTAGTGAGTCTGTACCAAGAGCATCAAAATCAGCCACACAGTCTGACTGACATGAAAAACTGTCTCACGGTCAGAGGGGGGTGTCTTCACCGCCCTACCTAGGTGGACAGACTTAGATCCCTAGCAGGCAGACAGCGATGCGGGAATATTACCCCGGCAATAGACAGGAGAACAAAGAGAGAAGAGAGAGAGGGCTATGTATCCCAATTTCCGTTACTTGAGAAAGGGGGAGTAAGACGACAATATATTCCATGGCCACACATGGATCGAGAACATTTGAAAAACAAGCTTCCAATGTTGACATCGGGAGCCGGAAAGTGGATATATGAGTTAGAAAAAATTACAGGAGGGGATATGTTAGCTATAGGGGATATCAAAGGTCTCCTAATCGCCATACTTGGTGAGAGAGCAGATGATGTGTGGGCACAAGCAGGCTACCTTGGTGTAACCACAATTAATACCGTGCATAACGGAGCTCCATTTAACAATTGTAGAGCCGCAGTATGGAAAGCGCTATGAGTGCTATACCCAGATACATCCGATTTGGGAGCTATAATGACACGAAAAATGAAGGAGTCTGAGGATCCGTTAATTTATTTACAGAATTTTCAAGATGCATGGGTACTCGAGACTCATGAATCTTGGACGAAATATATACCTGTGTTCTACCATATATTGTGCCAAGGGCTGCCAGAGCCGGTACAGAAACAGCTCAAGAAATTGGTGGGAATTGAGGCCAAGCCTTGGGCTTCGATACAGCTGACCATTGCACACTATTGCAGATTGCTGCAAGAAAAGAATTGCAAAAAGGAAGCTGCACGTAAGGGTGAGGAAGCAAAATTGGTGCAGAAAAAATTGTCAAAATATGCTCTTGAGGGAGCCATGATAACTAGCACAGCTGAATCGAGCATGCAGCAGTCGACTAATCCACAGCAGAATAATCAGGGCAATACAGTGTTTTACCCCAGGTGAAGAGGATTTAGGGGAAGAGGATGCAGAGCAATCAGGGAGGTTTCCAAAATAATCAAGGAGGTTTTCTAAATATGCAAAATGGTAATCAAGATATGTCAAACGGGCAAATGACCCGACCACCACCAGTGTGTTGGTTGTGTGGAACGACAGGGCACTTAGCCCGCACATGCAGAAACCAAGGCATGATGCAGAACGCCCAAGGAACAGGAGCAGGCATGGTGAATCCACCTGCAGTTTTAAAGCAGGTTATTGCACAGAATCACACAGTGCAACACCAAGCGCCGAGAGCACAACAAGGCGTTCAACCTCAGAGCATGGGGAATTTTCCACAAGGACAATCCCAACAGGCACTGTTGCAACTATCTCAGACGATGAGCACAGGGCAGACCATGAACCCTGGAATGGGAAGTAACAATGAGAATGGGGGAAATCCACCAGTACACAGTGGGCCAAAATTGTATATGGACTAGGACAACTCACTGGGAACCCTGATGTGTTCTATCCTATCAGTGACACCAGACCCTCACAGGGAACCTAAGGTGGATGTCGTTATAGGGGATAAAGAATATTCCTTCCTAGTTGACAAAGGTGCAATGCACTCGTGCATATGTGAAGGAAAGTTTTGCTTGTCCGGCAAGGCCATAAATACTCAGAGTTTTACAGGAGCTACAAGTCGTGTTCCCTTCACAAATGCACTTCCAGTCTCCATAGGAAAATGTGAAATGAATGTGCCTTTACTATATTCACGTCAGACCCCAGTAAACATTTTGGGTCGAGATTTAATGACAAAGTTAAACATGACAATCTCGTTCACGGAGGAGGGCATAATATGTTCAACTCCAGGAATGTACTATTCAAATGTATGCGAAATTATCAGAGCATACGCAGGACACACAGCCATGAGGGCTATACCATTAGAGCCAGAAATATTCACATATGGTATGCATGTGCTTATAGCAGGATTGACAGGCCTTGCAGACAGAATCTGTTGACTATACTGGCTGAGAAAGGTTATAAGGTTGACAAGGAAAAGTTACAATATTGTCAACAAGAAGTGCTGTACATAGGCCAGCTGATCTCACATGAAGGAAAGAGAGTGACCCCAGAAAGGGCTGAAGCCATACTGAACACGGCCAAGCCACACACAATAAAACAGATGCAGAGCTTTCTAGGCCTATGCACCTAAGTTAGGGCATGGGTCTTCGACTATAGCTCTTACACTAAGCTTTTACTTCAGGCCCTAAAGAAGACCCAAGTGATGAAAGAAAAGATTGAATGGTCTGAGACCATGGAAAAAGGTGTTGCTGAACTCAAACGAGCTATTTGCACAGCACCGGTTCTAGGGATCCCCAATTATGTGGAGGAATTTTACCTGTTCTCACACACGAATGGCAGCATTATGACGGCAGTACTCACACAAAGAACCACATTGGGGTACAAGCCCCTGGCATACTACAGTGGGAATTTGGACCCAGTAATGAGAGGTAATTTTCCTTGCAAACAAAGTTTAGCTGCCGCAGCGTTCACCATAGGGAAAGCTACAACAATTGTGATCGGATGCTCCATGATGTTGTACGTCGAGCACTCACTATTTGCCATTCTAGAGAAACCAAAGGGCACATTAACATCTCAGAGAGCTTCTGCTTATGAAGTGATCATATCAAATCCATCGATTGAGATAGTCCGATGCAAGATAGTGAACTCAGCTATGTTCACAGCCAAGCCAGTCACTGAAGGAGAGCAATACGTGACTGTGCGAACTACAAAGAATTCTATCATGAAATCCCCAGGGTGAAAGACAATGCCTGGGCAGAAGGAGAGACCGTATTCATTGACAGGTCTTCGAGGATCGATCAAAGTGAAGGACAAAGATATACTGGCGTTGCTGTGGTGAAATACTCAGCAAATGGAGAATTTCAAGTACTTATTAGTGTGCAAATACCATCTCATTATTCAGCACAGGCTGCAGAATTATTGGCGTTGATACTCGCCATTGAGAATCACGCAGACCAGGAAGTAACAGTGTACAGTGACTCTGCCCATGTGACATCAACAGTGCATGCAGGCCTAGCGTGCTGGAAGAGGAGGGGCTACCTCCGAGCGCAAAGCACACCAATTCAGCACGCAGTCTTATTGGACAGGCTGATCAAGACAGTACAGCTCCCAGTGGGCATAGCGGTCATGAAATGCACCGCCCACATGAAAGGGACAGATTTTATTTCACTCAGAAATCAAGCAGCAGACACGGAAGCCAAGCGGATGGCATCCAAAAGTGAAATGATCATGGAAGTGGAAGTTATCCATGCCAACGAACCAATGATGGTTACACAAACTGCACCTGAAAGTCACAGTAATTTGGGGCAAGCACAGCTAATGGAACTCCAAGGGGAGGCACCACAGGAAGAGAAGAACCTTTGGAAACATGAAGGGTGTTCTTTAAACCCCTCTGACAGTGTGTGGTGACAAGACAGCACTGGTAAACCAGTAATGCCTGCAGCCATATTAAGAATAGCGCTTACACAGTTACATTATCCAGCACATATGACAAAAGAAAATCAAGCAGCAATGCTCGCTGAAGACTGGTTCATACCGAATTTAGCTGAGCATGTTGCATTCTGTATAGTGGACTGTATAATCTGCCAGCAATTCATGGCTGGACACACATTAAAAGTAATGAGAGGAGTCATCTGAAGGCCAAATGGGCCTTTTCAGCACTTGCATGCCGATTACGTTGACATGATTCAAGTATGTAACGGGTACAGAGACTTAATTGTTGTGGTGTGTCCATTCTCTAGATGGATTGAGGCAGGTCCATGTACACACCAGATAATGGCCCTCACTTTGTTAATGCAATTTTTGAAAAGATTAGCTTAATGCTTGGTATAAAGCACAGGTTCTCAGCGGCGTATCATCCGCAAGTTAACGGAATATGTGAGAAGCTCAACGGCTTGTTAAAGGAAAGGAAAGCCAAGTTGAAGCTGACTCTAAGAAAGGGATGGTTGCACTGCCTTCCTTTGGCACTGTATGCACTTCGGAACCACCCTGGTTCTGACCATCATCTTACGCCACACGAGATAGCCACAGGAAGAAGAATGAGAACTCCCTTGACACCCCAAGATAGATCTAGATGTGATACCCAGTCAACAGGAGAAATGTTAGGGTCTGAAATGCAAAACTATCTGAACTGCATGGCATCTTGCCTTACTGTAATTTCAGACCAGCTGCAGCGCCGACAAAAAGGGTGCAGGGCAGTACAGAAAACAGAAGGAGATACTACAACAGACCAAGTTCAGGGTTTATGTGTTCCATCCATCTTCCCTGGAGATACCGTCCTTGTGAAGAATCATACAAGGAAAAAGTGGGACGTGCCAAGGTTTAACGGTCCCTTCACGGTGGAGGACTGTACCCCATCCGCAGTGAAACTACAAGGCAGGAGAGCTTGGATTTGTTTTGGCGATATCAAACCCTACATCGGAGAAGGCCCCCTGCCTGCACCCCAATGAGAGGAGTCGACGAGTGACCAGGAAGAACCACAGCACGTGCAGAAGAGATCCATGACGAGGAAGCAGGATGCATGACCAGCCAAACAAAGACAAGGAACTTTTTGCAAATTGTGGCTTAAATTGGACACTTCCTCTAAGCAAAAAAGGGGATAAGGACACTCTGTGCATACTAGTTGCAGGGTGAAGAAGAAAATTTCACACATAAACCACAACACGGCCTGTTGACTTTGAACTTTGGACTGAGGCTCACTTAACCCTTGATGAGAAAAGAATATGCCAAATTTTGACCGAGGACACTTACATTGGAAGCAAATACAGTATCTCGACTCGTTCCATATTCGGAATCACTTATGGTATCCCACAGTAGCGACATCACCAAGGATGTGGTCACCTATTTTGATCTAGTGCTAAGATCATACCCGTCATTGGTAGGGAGGCTCACCGATGTCACTGACTTTCTTCAAGATCCTGAGAACGAAAAGACAATAAGAAGACTGCTTACTGTCATTGCCGAACAATTTCTCCTACTTCCTGAGTACAGTGAGGAGAAACCAAATGTCCCAAACACAGACAGAAATAAATGAGCTGATCAACACATTGTTCTTTCGCATAATCGAAGATTGTCCAACTCTTGTCGGAAGAACAACAGGGACACTCACGTTTCTTCGAGACCCAACAAATACAGAACATTTAAGCCAACTTTTAAATAAAATCGTGATCCTAGTCACACTCCACGCGACCGGGCAGTGCAGACATTGTTTACATCAAGGAGAGAACAAATGATCCTGAATCCCAGCAAGACAGGACGAATGTCCCTGTCACCAGAGGACAGCAGATTGGCTAACAATGTCCTATTTCGCCTAGTCTCTGACTTTCCAGAGCTAGTGGGAAGACCGATCGATGTTGACATCCTCACATTCATCAGAGATCCAGCTAATGTTGTACAGATGGGCATGCTCTTACATGGAATTGTGCTCCAAGTAGAACTCTCTAACCATCAGCAGAATTATCTGAGGAGATTCTAAAAGCTTTTCGCCAAGGGACAGATCAAGGAAGCAGTGTAAAATACTTCGCTTATTGCATTTGTTGTTAGTTTTTCCTTATTTCTACATACTGATCAGCATATAATATGTCCTCAGGATAGAAGCAAATCCAAGGAGTGGACTGGGAGCTTACTTACTTTGAGCATGCACAGTAAAAGGACTAGTGTTAGTTGATTTGATTTTTCCCATAGTCTAGCAAAGGAACTGTATCCTGAGATAAGAGACAACTCAGCACCCGCAAGAAGGGGGACACTTGTGAAGCACCTAACACTCATGATCGAGATGGGGGTCCAGAGCAGCAATCTGGTCCTCCCGCACGAGGAGAGATGACCATGCTTCTCTGGAAGTAAATGCTGCTGCCTGACATACAGAGGCATAATGTATTTATGTATCATTTTCATCATTGTTTTACTGTCATTAACAATCAGAACTGCATTTTTTATTGGTGCACAAAGCGTTTCAATTCCAGTGCACCCACCTAATGATGCACGCATGAAACCCACAAAGCACCCAGACCTTACATAGTCATTCCAGTCCCTAAAAAATGTGATGGTGGAGTGAATGAACTTCAAATGGATGTGATTAGTAATGATACACACACACTTATGGTAACAAACAAATAGGAAAGCCGAACACAGGGTCGGCAAGGAATGAATGAAGAAAGGTTACTGACAACCACACGCATGCAAACACTGAATGCACACAAAGCAGGCCTAGTATCATTGACTGCAGAACCACAAGCCAAAACAGTAGAAAAGAAGAGATTGCTTGCCATAAGACCTCCACAACAGACATTGGGGAAAGACAAGAAGAATTGGAGGCAAAACCAAAAGAAATGACGATGATAAACACCCCTGAGACAACACTGAGGGAGTCAAAGACAAACTCAAAGAAGATCTCACAAGCACAACCAATAGTAGACACAGTATGGCTGTTCATATCCAAAGCAAGAAAAATACCAGAAGAACTGAAGAATAAAACTGCAGAGACTGTATTGCCAAACATATATGTTCCAACACAGGGGACCAGTACCAGTTCCACAGTACAACCATATATTAGACCAATGCCAGAATGGATACAAATACTTCTAGCCAAAAGAAAAGGACATATGAAGAGAGGCAAAGATCTGCCAGACTCTTATCCACTCAAATGGCGCAGATGAGGAGGCCTGCACCATGGACCGGGATACCTGAGAATCCTCCAGCAAAGAAGAGCCATACAGATGCATTTAGTGATGTAGTTATAGCAAAATACAGGAGAACACTAAGAATCAAGAGAAGCATGCATGGAGATGACAATGAACTAAATGATTACCTGGACAGCACAGCACATTTGGGAAACAACATTTGGTACCAGCATATGAAAGAAGTTGGAAGACGAAATTCAGAAGGGGAATGCTTTGTTTGTGCACTCCTATCATACAGCGTGGGGAAATCCAAGATCTTCATAGCTGTAGAAATTGATGTCCAGACAGCACACTGTCTGTCACACGTAGCAATGTCCAAGACCAGAGGCCAGTTCATGAGTAGTGAATCCTCATTAATATGGGCAACTGAAACAGCCTATCCCGACGAAGATGATTATGTCCAAGACATTAAGACAAGAAACAGAGCTCATACTAGGAATCATGTGATCAGGTACGAGAAGTCTGGAGTTAAGGGAGCAGGAATAAGATGGGAAGTGAACCCGAGACTAAATGTCCAAGGAAAATCTCCAGAGGAAGCTCGAAAGTGGAAGAATAGAGCCCAAATGCAGATTTGGAGAACAGTGCTTTCACCAGATGGGTGGGAAAAAGGAGTGGTGATTTGCAGAGACTGGGTGATCACTGGACTCTACAAAGAAACTGTTGACATCGTGCAGAATGGCTGCAAGCCATTGTGGCTGAAACTTGCAAAACTATTGACATGGGTCGAAAGCAGAGGAGGACCCTTGCAGACAGTGCCACTAGAAAGCCCAAAAATCTGCTTCAGGAACAATGGCACTAAAAAGATGGGAGAGAATAAGAACTGTGGACGAGTTTTTGATGCTCCAGGAGCTCCAGGAATGGTGCATGGAACTGCAGTAATTATGGATCATTATTGGGCATGCGGATCCAAGGCATACATCAGACTGCCAAGAGACTGGGGAGGTATATGCACAATAGTGAATGTCCACATTCCAGCACTGGTGATCCCGAAAAGTGACCTGAATATTGACAGTTTCCCGAAAGCAGGTGCTCACCTGAGGAAGAAGAGATCTGTGGAAGTGATAACTCGGATGAAGAGAGAAAATTACGTCCCTGCTAAATCGGAAGAAGTTTTTCATGAAATCCCATATGAACACAGGCTGTTCAGCCTCACCTCACCAGTGTTCACAATGATTTTTATGCCAACAATCCAAGTTGGAGCAAATACTAAATGGTTGCAGGTAACCAGATAGGAGTTACTGCAGACGATCAACACGACCATAAAAGGATTCAATGCGATCAAGGAAGAGCTAAGAGCCATCCGACTGATGACTCTTCAGAACAGATATGTCCTTAACATGATCACAGCCATGGATGGAGGAGTTTGTGCAAAGGTTGGAGAATCATGTTGCACATTTACACCATCTCACGATGAGGAGAATGGAACCTTAACAGAAGCCATAGGTATGCTGACAAACCTGCAGAACCAGATGATCAATGAAACTGACGAAGTTGATGATGACAGCTGGTTTGGATCACTATTCTCGTGGGTCCCACAATGGATAGCAGACGCATTCAAGTTCTTGGGAGCCCTGCTAGTGATGATATTGCTAGGATTTTGTGTTATCAAGATAATAATCTTGCAATGCCAGAAGACTGCGAAGAAAGCCATAGGGATGAAGATCATGATCGATGTCAAGCCAGGATGGAAGTCCAAAGACCTGATTGATGAAGAAATAGAGACTTTCTGAAGACCAGCATTCATGCACCAGAAGGAACAAAGTTTCTCTATCCCAGGAAGCACAGAAATTATGTGGGAAGATGGATTTACTGTAGCCCAAATGGACAATGTCAACTAATGATATGGAATAAAGGCGAACATCTAAGGACAGCAGGAAGCCTGAAAGGAGTAATACAAATATGGACTCCAAAGAGACACTTCTTCAAACCATCATGTATAGACCACGAAGATGAAGAAGGAATGAACCCAGGCGATGGAGTGAAGAGAAATACAGAAGAATCGAGTAAGTTGAATCCAAAGATGGAGTTGAAAGTGGTCGATGAATCGCCCAGAGGGGGGGAGTGTAGAGGAGGTCCCAAATAAAGCCTGCACTCCAGTTGCCCATTTTGAAGTACCAGGTACGTTCACACCGAAAATGTGATGTATGATGAGCAAATAAATCAGCAGAGAGCCGCAATAGGGCACTGCCCAGTATCTATCAGAAGAGTAAGACCTATTGAAGTACTGATACCAAGAAAACCATGGATAGTAAGGTATCCATTAAGGAAACCTTACCAGCAAATGAGACGAAATGAAGATTGCCTAAGTACAGTCCCGAAAGAAACCAAAAAAGTCTTAATGGAAGACGAATGGTGACGTCACGAGGACCCGGTCTGACGTACAAGTAGAAAAAATGACAACCCGAAAATGACACCCAGAGACAAAACGCCATGAATAAGGATATTGTGAACCTAAAAGGGGAGAACGAAGTTGAGTTATAAAGAAGCTTAAGCTGTAAACAGGATGAAGATAATCAATCAGCTAATACCTGTACATATGCTTGGAACCGCAAGAAAGCTAAGAAAACAATGCAGCTTGCAATGCTAAGTAGAAGAATAGTGCGGCAAGCCCCATTATACATGATCTACCTCAAAACAAAGCACAGTATTATAAGTGTAATTCCACTTTGCAAACGAAGCAGAATCAACCCAGGTTGCTAAAGGCCGAATGAGCAGAGATTCATGTTCTTGCAAAACGAGAAGAGACGACTGAATCGAAACTCGGCAGATGCAACTCATGCCAGGAGAGCCAAGGTCATACCAATAGAAGGAACGAACAGTAGCTACATATATTTGAAACTTAAGAACAGAATATCCTGTCTATGAAAGGTCAAGATAAGGAGGCGTAGGCAGGTGGCAAGCTGAATAAGAATCAAATGCACAAATTGAGAGAAACTAGACAAATTCACAGTGTGGGAAGCACGTGACCAGCCGAGCGAGGAGAAGCACGGGTTCACACCTACGCTTGGCATCCACCCAGGCAGAGATATCAGAACTTTTCCAGACAGAAGATGCAATTTTGAGGCCAACCACAGTAAAATAATTGACACATAGTTGCTGAAGCGATGATTGATTGTAACCTTAATTGGAGAAAGGACAGGTAACTAGGGGGAACCCTGCACCTGGCTGACCATTCTGCGTGCTGCTAAGCAAGGTGGAAATGTATGCATGGGGTTGGTGCCAACCCAATCATAATGGACCAAATAATCTAGGGTCCTATATTTAGTAGAACCAATGGTACGTCATACTTTTAGTGATGTCTACAGTAGTCATCTTTGAAGGAAGGGTTTAGACGCCCACCTGACAGTGTTTACCCAATCCCCTCACTCTGTTACCATATACAGATATAGTACCTATATTAAAGTTACCTTTTCCTAACCAATAGAATTGCATATTAACTTTTGAGTGTTATACCTCAACTATGATGAGTTTTCAGTATAAATGCTATGATTTTTATGAAGTTCATTGGAGTTGAAGCGAGAAGGACGATCGCATTACTGCTGATTTCCATGACTCCCCGTTTTTTGTACTTGTCATTAAACGGACTCCCTTTGCCAAACCATTGAGTTGTCCTTATTGATTGGTGTTGGAGTAATAAATCTGCACCCCCATCCATCTCAAGGGTGCAGCTATCTCATCTTAAAGTACGTTCGGAGCAACCCTCAGCTCTATGGGCCGGCCGGGGGTCTCCGGAGTACGCTAGCTTCTCACCCTTCGTTACAACCCTTCCTGGGTTCTCTTCTACTTTGATCACAACTTCTGCCCCTCCTGCAGCTCTCGCACCTCCCTCTCGGTTGCTCTGAGCACCACTTTTTATATGTTCCCTGATTACTAATGGGTTGCAGGTGTAACAAGGTATTCCTGATTGCCTGACCTTGTGCAAACCCATTAGTGTGACATGCCTGATCTTCATAGCTACATGCCTCTAAAGCACTCTTCTTCGTCACAGTACCAGCGTGGTTTTTGCAATGACAAATCTGCACTGCTCCTAGTTGCTTCTTCTTCTTCCCAGTACTTAAGGGAAATGTATAAGGGATGATGGACTGCGATTGGCAATAGCCTATAAAGGATAAGGCAGGGGAGGAGAGGGTAGGTTAATGTCAGAAAAGGTGTGATACCATGCCTCACCATCAGGTACCCTCTTTCCACCACCAGGGTCAGGATCCAAGAGCGATGGCCCTTCCCTGGCCACCTGAACAGAAGATCCTGGGAAGTAGAGGTGAGAGTACCTTCAGGTTTGTCACACTATCCAACTTCTTATTTGCTGCTTGATCTTCGAATCGGAAGGCTATGAGGTATGCTTATTGTTAATATTGACAAAACTCTTTTGTGTAGGTTGTGATATGCCTAATCAAGCCTAACTTCTAGAACTTGCAACAATTAAATAAACAAAACATTGTAGCATTAGTTGGTTGGCATTACAATATCTGAAATTGTGTTTTTGGAAGCTTGGGCACTTTGTAGACTCACCTGATCGTTTCAATAGGACAATGAAGAATCATGGGTTTTGCATGTATGGATGGAAATGTACGAGCATGTAGGCAAGAGGTGGCAAGCCACTGATGGCTGCCATTTGACTGGATTCTCTACATGTATCTGAGTCAGGTGATGGGTGTGACGGATACACTTTCATGGACAATGGACTACCATAGCTATCAAAGAGGGACTGGCTCTAAAAGGTAGAGTAAGGCACCTTCCCATGGGCCGACAAGGCTGCTATTGTGTTCTTTATCATGGGTTTCAGTTTTTAATTCATCACTGTCGAGGCAATTTATAAAAGTCAGGGTCTCGAGGGATGGAGGTTAAGTTGCTGCTGGATGGTAGAAGGGATTATACTGACATTGTTTCTGTTCAGATTGTGTTGCAATGTAATAAAATGTCTCTATCTTTGCTACTCTCTAAAAATATATTGTCTGAGCCTGGTTTTGCCAACAATTTGGTGATAGGACCAAGACATGTGGACGTTCTGACAGGACACTGTTATCTTGGCGGCCACCTTCTCCCGAACCTTCTGATGTTGAATCCGAAAGTTAAGGAATCACTTTCAAATTCCAGAGGGGTAGTTAAGAGGAGGTGGACCTGCCATACATGGCCATAAAGTAGTCCCAATTTCAGATGCAGAGGAATCGGTAACAGGAGTCTGTAACTGAATGGTCTGACTTTTGTAAGCGCACACGCACCTGGTATCCGAAGTATAGTGCACAAAACCATCTGTCAGTTATGAACAAATGTATACTTTCAGGTAATCAGAGATGAGCTAGGTAGATAGCAAGTGATGGGAGTCACTGTAGACAGTTATCATGGTAGATAGCTCCCATAGACAGTAGCATGACGGGGCTACAGTAGAGGTTGTGCATATGATTATTTGTATTTGTTATTTCCCTGCACAGGGCCACTTAGCAGAGTGTTCTCATGCCTCATTCCCCATTTGTCCACTGCAGGGCTCTGAAAAATATGTATTACTCCTGTGTTAGAAGGATGAGAGAGTGAGAGAATGGGAGAATTGGCTTAAGAACAGATAAGTAGTAGGTCAGTCCAAAGAGGTGCTCAATGCACTAAAGGGCACACCAGCAAATATACAAGTAGATTGTTTCACTGTTTGCAAGAGCGACATGCATTAACATGGAAGAATCAGCATAATATTGCCTACTCAAGGGTACCTTTCATGTCCATCAATTACAGAATCTTAACAGTGCATTAAAACTTAAAAGAGGGAAAATGCATCCCAAACAGTGGAGAGCTTATTCTGATTCGTAAGAGGAAGCATTGATAAGGTGTAATGCATAATAATTAAGGGGTTAAAAGGACTCTAATGAGAAATTAAAGGATAAAATCTAGGCTAAATAAGGATACTGTTAGAAGGTGAAGAAATGGGTCTCACACCAACTCTGGTTTACCCTTAATTAGTAAAAGATAAACAGGATGAGAAGACAGCAGAGGATATCATTGATGTGTTCACTATTTCATTAGTCCCCGGACTAGTATTCAGTCAAATGACAAACCTTGTTCCCCAGCTACTCCAAAACCAGCCACTGTACCACTTAGTAGCATTGTTCAGACCCCAGCATCACAGAACCACATGATATCTGTTAACCAACCATCTATTCTTCAACAAGCTGTTCCTCCATATCCACCACCAGACCTTCAATATTTCTGTAATTAATGATCAGTGAAAGGTCTGCAAGATTATTCGATCGCCCAAGCCTGGCGATCTGGACAGCCACAGGATTTCCCAAATCCCTCTTCCTTCTCTTTCTCAAAGTCTTTACCCTGAGAGGGGATCCATTATGGGATGGAGGCTCCTGTGATTCAGGCCACTCTGAGACAAGTTCCAGGGCAATCCACCAATGAAGAGAGGAATGTGGTCACTTGTGAACCTTATAAATATGTTAAACTATTTCCCAAACCTAAGAGAAGAGCCACAGAGATTTGATGAGGAACTGGAGACTGTTGCACCGTGCTATAATTTTTAAAGAGAAGTCATGAATCGGCTGATGAGGGTCCTTTTGTCAGTGGAAATCAGGCAGGGACTCATTCAAAAACTTCTTTGGCCTGTGATTTACCCGATCATGGGAAAAGAGCTGGTTCAAACCAAGGGCAAATTATTAACTACTATCACAAAGGTGTGCGCCTGTAAAATTGACTGGAGAAAGAGCCATATTTGTTAACAGAATAAAAAGGGATCTCGTGCAGATTTTTTGCACAGGCTCAAAATAGTTTTCACCCAACATTCAAGCATAATTCAGCTATTTGAGGAAGTGGTTGCAAATGTGTTAGTGCTTAGACTGCACCTGAATCTACCGAAGCAACTCAAAACTATTTGTATTGGATGGCAGAATAAACCCTTAGATGAAATGAAGCTGGAGAACATGAAGAATAAATGTATGGCTCTCTAGCTACAGAATGTACATGGGCAGGTGGTCAAAGGAGACATGGGGCTATTCACAGGAGGCGGAAGTGGAAGGGACCAACAGAAAACTCACTGTGTTCAACAGGATCCCCAGAATAATGGATTTGTGTGCCCTACAGGGTGCCGTTTTTAGCAGCAGGATTGCCACTGGAATATTGAGTGTCCCATAGACCCCAAATACTTTTCAGCCCTCACTCCCAATTCCACCACATTCCCAAATGCAGATGCACTACATTTATCCCAAGCAATGTAGCAACTACTACCCAAGATGAAGTCTGCTAATGAGCCTAAGAAAACGCCTTGTCATGAAACCATTGATACCTGTAGACAAGGAAGGTCCTAATGAGCAGTGTTTGATTGCAGGGCAAGCCATTTCGTATTTGGTAGATACAGGGGCTAGTATGTCTGCTATATGGTCTAACTCCTTTGCCAATATCCCTTTATCACCTACTATGATTAATGCAATGGGTATTTCCTACACCTGTGTACCACATCCCATCACTAAGTCATTGGCCCTCATTACGAGTTCGGCCGGTAGCCATGCCGCTATTGGCGGCATGGCTGCCGCCGAAATCGCATCCGTGTCTGGGTCCTTGGAATGAGGATTTACCGGCCCATTCCGAGTTCGGATGGCCCGGTAATTCCTCCCTCAAGGACCCGGACACGGTCCTTCCCCATTCTCATTTCAGCCCCCAGAGGGCTGAATGGGAATGGGAGAGGGAGCAAACAACGGGCCATAACGAGATGGCCCGTTGCTTGCTCCCTCTCCCCCTCATGGGACCCGGTAAGCATGCCTGGTTTTCCCAGGCGTGCTTAATGTGTCCCGCGAAGGGACCTCGTAATGTGGCGGAACGGGTTGAACGGCGCCATCACCTTTTACGGTGCCGTTTAACCCGTTCCGCCAGGTCATTATCAGTTACCTTAGGTCCTATTACTGACAAACATTCTTTCTTATTAAGTCATTCTGCTCTTGTCAACTTATTAGGTCAATACTTCCTGTGTTCACTGAAATGTACTATTTTTGTCAATCTAGGCAGGCTATTGCTGGACATCCCAGACAGTAATGCTGAGGAAATTTTAGAAACACTCCAATAATTCCATACCCAGATTCATACCCATGGGGAAATCATATGTCTCCAGATTTCATTGAATTGTTATCCCAGCTGAATGTTTATGGTCAGTGCATGATAATGAAGTGTGATGTGTTTCAAATACAGAACCTTTATTGGTTGATCAGTCCAATAAGATAAATAGAATTTTCAAGTGTCAGTTACTCTCAGAGGCAGAAGAAAGGATTACCCCTATTACACAACTGCTGTTGAAAGAGGAAATTATAGTAATGGCTAGTAGCCCTTGTGAAGAAACCAGCCAAGAACATTTACCAATGTGTGCAAGACCTCAGTGCTATTAATGCTATTGTGTTACCATAATTTCCAGTGGTTTAAAATCCTGGCAACATGATGTCCCACCTTCTAACATGGCCGCAGCCGTGTGCTACAAACAAGCCATCATTCTGGCTAAACAGTCAAATTATAACTCTAGGATTGCTAATGCATATTAAAGGAGTTAAAAGGGAAAAGGGTGCCAATGTTGGAAACTCTCCATAGTGACCTATGGTGCCATGATATACAAGACAAATGTATTGTATTGTATTCATCATTTATATAGTTCTCTTTCCCCATTTGTATGGCCTCAATGCGCTTTGTGGTTGGAACGCCCTCGGGGACCGAAGACCATGTGTGGGAGATTCTAGGAGTTAATTTTAAGATGCGTGTGTGCATTATGCCAGGTTAGGACTTAGGTGGGCTGGCTAGGCTCCAGTAAGCAGCCTGGAGGTCAGTCACATGGGCCAGTGCTGTTGGTGGTTTAGGATAGAGTGCAAGTGTGGGAGACTCCATGTGTGCCCAGCTAGACCAAACCTTTCCTAGGTTGTCGCTGTACACTAATTGCAGAGGTATTAAAGTACGTCAGGGATTTTAGTGTGGATGGCTATGCAAGCTTCTAGACCAGGATTGCATAGCCATAGCTGTATTCTATGGTGCATGGATGGGTGACTCTGCCTGTGCCTGTGTCCACTGACGTGGTGCAAGGTATACATACCTTAAACTCAGATGGAGTTAATCTTTGATGCCGTTTTCCTAAGTCCCACACCATTGGCTGGTCTCGTTGGCTGTGGTCTCCTTAGATTGAGAGCCTGAGCAGTGGGAGAAAGACCTGATTGGATGGGGGAGTAATGTACGATTATCTGGAGTGAGGGGGTAACACCTAGATTTGAGGCACCATGAATAGAAGGAGAAATGCCCAAATTGGGCATACAGCAGCAAATGCAGCAACACCCAGACCTAGGACACCTGGAGAGAGGGAGATACACCCAAAATTGGGGCACAAAAGCAAATGTAGGAACACTTAGACTTGAGATACCATGATTAGAGGGAGAACACCTAAAATGGGGGCACAACAGTGAATTCAGCAACACCCAGATGTGGTGTACCTGAATATTGGGAGAAATGCCTAAAATGGGGGTGCAATAGTAAAGGCAGTAATCCCTAGATTTGAGACACCATAATTCGAGGGAGAAACGCCTAAAATGGGGACACAACAGTAAATGCGGTAACACCTGTATTTGAGACACCACGATTGGAGGGAGAAACTCCTAAAATGGGGGCACAACAGTAAATGCAGTAACACCTCTATTTGAGACACCATGATAAGAGGGAGAATGCCTAAAATGGGTGCATAACCGTAAATGCAGTAACACCTAGATTTGGGATACCTGGATAGAAGGAGAAACGCCTAAAATGGGGGCACAACATAAATGCAGTAATACCTGGATTTGGGATACCTGGATATAGAAACGCCTAAATTGGGAATACAGTAGTAAATGCGTTAACACCTAGATTTTCTGAAATGTCTAAGATGGAGGCCCAAGAGTTTATTAAATGGTACTTGACGGTTGAAGTGCATCAGTGAAAGGACTATTACTTACTAGCTAGCAGACCTTGATAAACTATGTTATGAAGGCGAGTGGGGCAGTAGGGTTTTCAGGAATGCAATAGTTGCTGTATTCCCCACCCAGACCACTTTTACCTTGTCAGTTGCTTCTGGTTGACGTCAGCATGCTTCCCAAGAGAACACAGGCAAACACAGACTAGAGCTGCTTCTAAATGAGCTGCTTTTTGCCTTGTGGACCTTGGTATAGGGCTGCCTAGGCAGTGGTTGCCCTGTGTGGTTTAGCTAGGTTGTGAGGTGGGTCAATAGGCTGCGGGAAGAAAGCAGGAAGCGACAAGACTATGGGCCAATGCACAGAGAACAGAAAAGTTAGAAAATAAATGGCACAAAAACAAATCAGGCCCACGCGACAGGCAGATCCAAAAGCCAGATGCTTACCTTGACACAGCAAGTTAAATTGGTGTCAGAAGCAAGGTACGGCAGAGGCTGTAGAAAAAGGAAAGGCGCAAGAAGGATGAAAACAGCAGAAAAGAGCAGAAAAAAAGAGGGAAAATGGGCAGCGGAGAGGTTGCACATGAGAGCCAGTACGGCAGAGGCCGTGGGAAAAAGAAAGGCAGAAGAAGGATGCAAACAGCAGAAAAGAGCAGAGAAGAGGAAAAGTAGGGAGTGCACAGTGCACCGGGGGGACACTCATCTCGCAGGGGCCAGGACATAAAATGTAGTGGTGCGGTCCTGGTTCCAGAAGGTTGTTTTGCCTTCCTCTGAATCAAAGGTCAATCTGGGGTAGGAGAGGCAGGTCAAGGGTGGGAAAGAGGGCAGGGGAGAGGTCACACAAGAAAGCCAGGTATGGCAGAGGCTGTTGAAAAAGGAAAGGCAGAAGAAGGATGCAAACAGCAGAAAAGAGCAGAAAAAAGAGGGAAAACGGGCAGGGGAGAGGTTGCACATGAGAGTCAGGTGTGGCAGAGGCCGAAGAAAAAGGAAAGGCAGAAGTATGCAAACAGCAGAAAAGAGGGGGAAGCAGGGAGTACACATTGTGTAAAAGGGGACACTCACCATGCAGGGGCAAGGACGCAAGATGGAGTGGAGCAGCCCTTGTCCCAGAAGATGGTTTTGCCTTCCAGTGAAGGAAAGGCCAACCAAGTGTAGGGGAGGTGGCTTGGGGGCGGGAAAGAGGGCACGGGAGAGGTCACACAAGAAAGCTAAGTACGGCAGAGGCTGTAGAAGAAGGAAAGACAGAAGAAGGATGCAAACAACAGAAAAAAAGAGGGAAACAGGCAGGGGAGAGGTCACACATGAGAGCCAGGTATGGCAAAGGCTGTATGAAAAGGAAAGGAAGAAGAAGGATACAAACAGCAGAAAAGAGCAGAAAAAAGAGGGAAAACTGGCAAGGGAGAGGTCACACACGAGAGCTATGTATGGCAGAGGCTGTAGAAAAGGAAAGGCAGAAGAAGGATGCAAACAGCAGAAAAGAGCAGAATAAGGGGAAGCAGGGAGCGCACAGTGCAGAATGGGGGACACTCACCTTGCAGGGCCCAGGACGCAAGATGCAGTGGAGCAGTCCTGGTCCCAGAAATGAGTTTTGCCTTCCTCTGAAGGAAAGGCCAATCAGGGTTAGGGGAGTCGGGCGGGAAAGAGGGCAGGGCAGAGGTAGCACAAGAAAGCCAGGTACTGCAGAGGCCTTAGAAAAAGGAAAGGCAGAAGAAGGATTCACACAGTAGAAAAGAGCACAAAAAAGAGGGGAAAAGGGCTTGGGAGAGGTTGCACATGAGAGCCAGGTACGGCAGAGGCAGTAGAAATAGGAAAGGTAGAAGGATGCAAACAGCAGAAAAGAGGGGAAGCATGTAGCACACAGTGTAGGAAGGGGAACACTCTACTCTTAGGGAACTAATCTCCTCCTTTGGGTGCTTCTACCAACTCTTTGCAGACAACACCCAATTCTTACCTTTTACTGAACTCCCCTCTGATCTCTCTAGCAAAATGTCCAACTGTCTCTTCCATTAGATATAGGATGGCTTTGTACTCCAATGCTAAACTCTACCAAGACAGAGGTGCTCTTCCCTGCCAAAATCTCTCCCTCATCTCTTCCTCTGCCCATCTAGTTCTCACCCGACACTCCCCTATTCTTCAGCTAGAAACCTTGGCATCACCCATGACCCTTCTCACACCTCTTTCATCTTCAAAACTGGAAATGCAACTCACCTCAGCCTCCTAAATATTAGGGAAATCAGACACCTCATTCCTTTCAACAGTGCGAAGCATCTCTTAACAACTCTTGTCTTCTCTAAACTGGACTACTGTGGCAGCATCCTCTTTGGTCTCCCCAACCATGCCTTGTCCTCTCAACAAGATAATTAACTCGGCACCAGAACTGAATATGAATCAATGCCAGAGCCATGCCAGAGAACAATAGTTACAGGTAAGTAACTTAAACCTTCTCCAGCATGGGGTCTGGCATGGATTCACATGCTCATGAATACCGAGTACACAGCCATACATATACACAACCACAGGAAGTGGCAAGGTTCAACAGAAGCAACAAACACTTACCTCAGAAACAGACTCACCTCAAACAAAAGGTTGCGTAGCACCGTTTGACCAACTCAGAACTCCTCCTTGGAATCCCTGCCGATGCAGTAGAACCTTGTGAAGGTGTGCATTGACCTCCATGTAGCAGCCCTGCAGATGTTAAGCAGCAGCACATCAGAGAGAAACTCTGTCGTTGCAGTGATGGCTCTGGTGGAGTGGGCTCTCGGCTGGTCTGCCAGCGGCCGGTTAGCCAGTCGATGACAGTACATGATGCAGCCAAAGAGCCACCTAGAGATGGAAGCCTTCCACGAGGTGTTTCCCTGATGTACAAGTCCAAAGTTGATGAACAACTGAGAAGTCTTCTGAAAATTCTTCGCATTTGCACATAGAACTTCAAGGCATGAGCAACATCCAGCGAATGCAAGGCCCTCTCTGCTGGTGACAAAAGATTTCAGAAGAAGACAGTTAACACCAAAGGTTTGTTTAGGTGGACCTCTGACGGTACCTTCGGCATAAAAGTGGGGTGTGTTTGCAGTATAACCCTTGAAGCATGGAAAGGCAAGTAAGGATGCTTGCAAGACAGGGCCTGAATCTCCCCGACCTGGCTGGCTGATGTGATAGCCACATGGAAGGCTGTTTTCCACAAGAGAAACTTGAGTGGGGCTTGATGGCTAGGCTCAAAGGGCACCCCCATGAGTTTAGTCAGGACAATATTGAGCTCCCAAGTCGGGGCAGGAGCCTTCACCAGCGGAAAAGTACTGAAGAGTCCCTTGAGAAACTCCTTGATGTGTTTGTGTGACGACAGAGAAGGCATACCTGGAGACCTGGTGTAACGAGTTATGGCAGTAAAATGCACCTTGATAGAGGCGTGAGCCAGTCCAGCCTTGGCCAAGGAGAGCAAGTATGGTAGAAGCTGCAGGCTGTGCCATGCAGAGGGGTAAACTTCTGAGCCTGGCACCACACAAGAAGCGTTTCCACTTATGGCCGTAGCACTTCAACGTTGACGAGGCTCAGGCCCTGGCCAGAATGTCTTCACATTCCGCAGGTAAAACATAACCTCCAATCTCTAGGGCTGCAGGAGACATGCCTTTAGGTTCAGCAACTCTGGGTTGTGGTGCAGAATCGCCCCTTGCTCTCTGGTGAGAAAGTCCGAGACCAGTGGCAGCCTGATGGATGGGAGCCACTGACAGGTGCAGCAGGTTTAGGTACCAGATTTGTCTCAGCCCTCACCAAGGCAATGAGTATCATCCTGAAGTGGCACTGTCTGAGTCTGTTGATCACATGTAGCAGAAGTGGAAATGATGGAAAAGCGTACAGGAACAGTCCCTCCCACTGGAACGAGAATGCATCCCCCATACTCCTCAGCTGAGGGAACCTGCTGGTGAACTTCTGTCACTTGGAGTTCGCTGCCATCATGAAGAGATCCATCTGGGTTTGACCCCAATTGTCGAACAGAAGGTTCACCTAGTCTTGGCGAAGTTCCCACTCATGGCAAGAACTGCTGAGCGAATCCACAATGGTGTTCTTGATGCCTGCCAGGTGAAAAGGAAAGAGGAACATGTCCTGATGAATGACTCAGCACCACAGATCCTGATCCTCCTTGCTTCTGGATGTAGAACATAGTGGTGTTGGCAGTGAAGATCCTCACCACCTTTCCCCCTCAAAGATGGCAGAAAAGACTTGGGGCCTGAAGTTACCAGGACGTTGATGTGGAGGCCCTTTTCATCCAGCTGCCAGAGGCCTCCCGCGTGCAACTGCCTGTTGTGGGCCCCCCAGCCTTCTAGAGAGGCATCCGTGGTGACTGCCTCCTGGTAAGGCAGAACTTGAAACAGATTCCCCTGGATGAGACTGTATCGCTCGTCGGAACTCCTCGTTGATAGTGATCTTGTCCACAAAGGTCCCCAATACTTTTATCCACCTTGCATCCAGGAGGAGAGGGCTCATCTGTAGTCTGCAGAGGTGGACGATGCTGATGTAGGAGGACATCATCCCCAACAGCAACTTGGTGGCCCACACCCTGGCAGTCTGCACCGATGACAAGGGCTGTAGTGTCCCTGTATTGCCACCACCCTCTCCTCTGACAGGGACGCTAAACACGTTACTTTGTTGAGTGGGGCACCGAGAAACAGCCCGTTCTGAGATGGCATCAAGTAGGACTTTGGATACATTTATGGAGACCCCAACCGCATCAGCAGACGTATGGTCCTCGATGTGTGCTTGCTCGCCAAAGCATGGGAGCAGGATTTCACAAGCCAATAGTCCAGGTAAGGGTATAAGTCGATGCCCTGAAGACGAAGATGCACTACCACCAGGGCCAAGCACTTTATAAAGACCCTCGGGCCAATTTTAGGCTGATGGGAAGAGCCTTAAAGTGGTAATGCCGACCTTGAATCACGAATCGTAGGAATTTTCAGTGCTTCTTATGATACAGGATTTGGAAGTAGGCGTCCTCAAGATCCAATGACGTAAGGAAAACAACTGGCCAAGCACGTGCTGTAACGTGACCATCCAGAACTTCTGGGACTTTAAGTACTTGTTGAGCTGACGCAGATCTAGGATTGGCCTCCAACCCCCTGTTTTCTTTTGAACTAGAAAGCATCTGAAACATACTACGGAGCCCGGGAGGTGCTGGGGAACATGTTCTATCGCCCCCTTCTGTAACATGGCATGTTCCTCTTGCATAAGCTGTGACCCATGTTGTTCTTGATGAGGCACCAGTGGAATACGAGGACATCTGCGTTGGAACTCCAAGGTGTGCCCCTGTTCGAGAGAGTCCAGCACCCATTTGTCAGTGGGGATCTTCTTCCACGCGCTGACGAACTTCGCCAGCCGGCCTCAATAGGGGTGCATAAGTGGGGGCCCAAGGCCACGGCTGGTTCAGGCATTCTTTGGATGTACGAGCCCTGCCCTGCGGGCAGCACTGATACTGTGCTCTGCTGCCGTACACCTGAGAGCGACTCCAGTATGCTTCTTGAGTAGAGGACTGCGAAGGCTGTCGGTAGGGGGTAGTATATCCCTTGGAGCATCTGCTGGGCTTTCCACTGGACGAACGAAAGGACGATAAAAATTGAAAATCACCTACAGGCCTTTAGAAATCGATGACAATGCTTGGTATCTCAAGCTCTGCACTATCTGAAGCTCTGAAAGCTATTGCTGTCATTAATATTGATCAACCTATGTTCTCCTTCAGAAAAGTCTCTGAGGCTGAGGTTTTTAACATTGTTAAGAACATGAAACCAACGTCTTGCAAAGGGAATATTTGTCCTGCTAAGATCATTAAGGATTCACTAGACACTTTAACCATTGGATTACAAAAATTATAAATCCCACCTTTTTAGCCTCCAGTGTACCTGTGGGCTTGAAAGAAACATGGATTACACCAATGTTAAAAAAGGACTCTCTGGACCTTGTTGTGGCCAGCAACTATTGTCCTATCACAAATGTTCCTTTTCTGCTAAAGATCTTGGACAGAATAGCTATAATCAGATTCAGGAGTTTCTTGAGGCTAATGGCCTACTTGGCCCCCCCCTTTTGGGCTTTCGGGACAAACATGTTACTGAGAAAGCGCTATTAGACCTTAATGCCAATGTCTCTGATATCGTTGAGAATGGCCATACTGCACTATTTTTGTTATTGGATCTCTCATAAGCATTTGACCTGGTAGATCATTCTCTGCTAGTCAGTAGGTTGGCTGAGACTGCCAATGCATCAAGTGACAGTGTGGCGTGGATTGAGTTTTTTCTCAGCCAATGTACGGCTAGGGTCTCCGTGGGTGACTTTAAAGTATGCCCAGTTCCACTGCCATTTTGGGTTCCACAAGGCTTGTGTCTTTCACCAGCACTATACAACCTTTACACCCGCCCTTTTTTGGATCTTTTGAATGGTCTTGGCGTCAGCTACACTAATTATGCTGACGATACCCAGACCATCGTTGAACTCACAGTTGATTATGGTGGGGACTGTGAGGCGATTCATCCGATTTATAAAATGAAACAATTATGGATAGCTATTAACTCACTTGCTCTAAATGATAACAAAACAAAAGTCTTCATCTTGGGCTCTGATCCTCGCTTGAGAAATTTAGATCCTTGTTATGGCTAGTTTTTGATTGCTGGCTGTCTCATCTCTGTTGCTTCTTCGGTAAATACATTGGAAGTATACTTGGGCTCCCAACTTTTCATGCAGAAGCATACACTTCACGTACACATATGTTCTCAAATTGATTAGACAAATTAGACTATATATATCTGAGAAAAATAGATCCTTACTGTTATGTGCTCTAGTTAATTCTGAACTGGACTACTGTAATAGTCGGTTTGCAGGCCCCTCCATTGCCAATCTTCAAAATCTTCAGACTATTCAGAATTGGGGCAGAGAGAGCAATTTGTGGTCTAGGCTGGAAGGAGCATGTCACTCTTGGCAGACCGGCTCTTCATTGGTTCCCAGTAAAACAGGGAATTGCCCATAAAATCCTTATCTTTACTTATAAATGTAGGTCTGGTAATGCACCCCATTATCTGAGAGACCGTCTGAAGGTTGCCCCCTGCTGGAGAACTCTTTGTTCTAGTGAAGACAACAAGCTTCTTCAGCCATGGGTTAAATTGCAGAAATGTGGGTGTATGAGACTAGATGCATGGGTATGTGTGTTCAGAACAGATTGACTGCTTCAATGCATGCCACCCCTCGCTTACATGACTTTAAGAGAACTGGTAAAATATACTTATTCAACAAGACGGATTAGTCTAGTCTTATTATGACTGGCAACCTTGTATCTAGGTCACTGATAATTGTTCTGTCTGGGTGGTGTTTTTTTGTGCACCCTGAGGCTTATGGGCAGGTGGCATGTTATAAGAAACAAATAATAATAATAATAATAATAATAATAGGAAGAAGAAGAATAATAGTAAGCAACACAATTATCACTTGTAGATCTCTGTTCTGCTTTTCTGTCCATCCCAAACCACTCAGACAGTGGAAATCAATGTGCCTTGCCTTACAGCGAGATCCAGTAAACCTGGACATGCCTTTCCCAGAGTTACACTGAGGTTCTGACTTTGTTTTTCCCAAAAATGACCTTGACAATATAAAATTTGCAGGACATTCTGCTTTAATGCAATATTTGCACAACCTACTTTTAGCCTCATCCTCTTATGATGCCTGTAAACAAGACACTTTGCTAATATTAACTCGATTATTGAAAAAGTGCCACAATGTGTCCAAGTAGACGTTTCAGCTGTGCATAAAATGAGCGCATTCATTTGGACACAACATCATGGCAGGATATTGACTGTTGACAAACTCACTTAACAAAGACATTCTTAAAGTGCTAAATACGATGACAATTACATCGCTGCTTTCCTATCTCGGTATGGCACGATGCTGCCAGCAATGGATATTAGGAGGTGCAGACCTTTCTAAATTGTTTCAGTATTTGATGACAAACACTGCTCTTCCATGGTCTGATGGGGCAGAACAATCCTTCCCTGCAGTTCGTAGAACACCTGATTAACTGAAAAAATCGAGGCACGCTTTGTGCCAACTACAAACACTTAAAGCATGGCAAACTGATCCAGTCAATTGATATTATGGTGACTTCTAATGAGATGACCATCTATTGGAAGAAAATAAGGGTTCATTCCAAAATAGAGGGGATAAGATTGGGAATGACCTGGCTGCCCAGCTGGCTAAAACCGGTGCTCTGCAGGGGGATTTCATAAAAATGTAATCAAAGCTGGGTGAAATCCAAGTCACCACTGTCAACAGGTCACATACACATGCCACCAGTGAACTCTCAATTACCCATTGGAGTAAGGACACCCCAAATGAAGATTTGATCACTGCACAGAAAGAGGACCCGATTACCAGAAAATGTTATCGACAGACCCCATGAGTTTCCCTCTAACAGAATCGGATTATGCAGGTAAAGAGGAGCTCTGGGTGTTGATTACATTTTCCAATATGTTTCCAGATTCAAGATGGTTTGTTGGTATGGAGAGCCATATCTGGATGTGAACAGTGGCTGGTACCTACCTCATTTTGAAGCCTGATGTTGAATCACGCTCATGACATGGGCACCACCACTCATAAGGAGTTTCATATGACCGTGGAAATCTTGTGCTAGGTTGCTTGCTGCAACCAAATGGGCCAGGACCTTGACATTTACCTAAAGAGGTGTCTTGTGTGTGCTCAATTCCAACCCAGTTCACTCTCACACAGAGATACCCTACAAAAAATGGGAATGACAATGCTGTTGTCAGAATTGTAAGTCAATTTCATTGTGCCAGTGATTCGCTCCTCTAAAGGAAACAAGTACATATTGACTGTAACATGCTTGTTAACAAAATGGATAGAATTACTTCCTGCCCCAAATTGTAAGATGAAGACAGCTGCCACACTAATGATAAATCACATCTTCTCTCATTTCGGCCTCCCACAAAGGATTGAGTCAGCTTGAGGAAGCAATTTAACGTTGAGGTGATGGCGAAGTTGTGGGAGATTCTAGGGGTAAAAAGAAAACTCCACATTGCCTGCTGCTAGCCTTAAGCGGGACGGGGGGATTAGAATGTTACAACAAGACACTTGTGAGCTTAAAAATGTTTGTGGTAGACTCTGGACCCAGTTGGGACATTTGATTACCACTTGTCCTGATGGCCATTAGGTCTGCACCATCTTCTGCAACTAAAATGTCTCCATTTGAGCTTATGACTGGACCGCAAATGGTGTTACCTCAGCATCTGCTCTACAGAACTCAGCAGCAGACATTGATCAATGAGTCCAATGAGTACATTGAAAGTGTAAGGAAGCACCTCCAGCATGCTTTTGCTTATGCTCAGCGCAATTTAGAAAAGTCTGCTGAAGGGATGAAAATATATTGTGTTCTCAAGACTACAAAGAAGGAGTACGAGGTAGATGACAAGGTTTACCTGTTCAATTTCCATAGGAACCAGATCAAGGAACAGAAATTCATTTTGTCTTGCTTCGGGAGCTTTGACGTTGTAGATAAAATATCACTTGTTGCCTACAGGATTCACGTCCAAAAGGAGAACAGATGGAATACAAATGGGTCCACATAAATCAGTTGAAAAGCTGTCATCCCAGACAAGCTTTATGACTGATTGAGGAGACCAATGTAAGTCGAGCTGAGGAGCAATCTGAGGAATAAGAGGTGAGGAGTAAACCCTGGATGGAGACCAAAATATATATAAGAGGGAGTAATTTAATGAATACCCATGAAAAAGGTCATAAAGTAAAAGAAAAGTATGGTTTAAAAATGATGTCGATTGAGACTGCTATCCATATATGTTTGTGCTCAGAAATGTGGTTCTATGTGTTTCTCAAATATTGTGTCATTTATTCTCTTTAACGTTTTCGGGGGAATTATGGCTGTTCCAAATATTAAACCTCTCTTTTTGTTCATATCTCTAGAATGACTAACTTCCTTCACTTCCAGCCAGGGGGCAGGAGGGGAGCAGTGGGAGGACCACAGGGACAAAGGGAAGGAAAAGGAGGGGGGTTCCAGTCCATACCCCACAACCTAAAACATTTTAGGGAGGCCAGAACGCTCATTCCCTATATAAGGAAAAGGAGCAGGACGGGCTGAAAAAAGAAACAGAAAACATCCCAGTTTTCTCTGCTCTGTCTCTGATGAGAATCAATGGACAAACGCATGGGGGTGGGGGCCGTGGAATAGTTTCAGCCCAGGAAAAATGAACTGTAAGGCCACATAAGGCTTTACTGTGAAACACATTGTTCTTATGGAAAAGGTACATTGTTGGTTGAGAGACAAAAAGCAGCATTTGCCATGGATACTGCTACAAATCAAAATGATGTGCACTCTGGAAATGAAGGGCACAAAGTGGGCCTTGCAGGTGAAATTCAAAGCCATGTGTATATCTTTCCTTTCATGTGACTAAGATCCACTTTTTAGTACAAAAACGGATATTGTGTAAATAATAATGCATTTAGGAGTGATCAAAATGAACAGTAGCCTTTACTTTCAGTTTGCCAGATTAATGAAAAAGCTACAGCAAAGAAGAAATGAACATACTGGTAAAGAAAAAGGCATTGAACCATAACAGAAAGATGCCAGAAACTTAAATAAAATGCAGCACTGAGAAAAGATGGCAATAATTGAAAAGTATATTTTCTTTCAGATGCAACATGTGAATCTCCTTAAACACGGACAAATGCTTCTTGTTGTTGGGAATTTTCTCAAGTGCCTTCACCAAGGGCAGGCTGGATTGGCTCCTTACCTGGAAGGGAAATCTCTGTGAAGCTCCTGCATACCACATTTTTGCGATGGGCCGATGGACATCAGTGTTGGCATGGGAGGGTGAAAATGCTTGAAAATAGAACGTTTTAGATCAAAATTGTTGTCAATTTAAGATTACAAGGGCTCCATTCATTTTATTTAGCAGCGGACGCGCTGCATTGCTCTGATTGACCAAAAAATGTTCACCGTGCAACTGCAAGTTATTGGGAGCTCAGGTAATACTATTTGAATATATTTAAGGTTCAAAACCTGCACGAGATTTGCAGATTGACCAAGATTAAGCCTCAGTAGAAGAGCATGAAGCTCGAAACACGTGTCAGGCTGCAACGTTGTTGATTAAAATCACTCAATATAATCAGCAAATTATGCTTCGATTTTGATTTTGTGTGCGCAGTGTGAGAGCAAACCCAGTCTTCCTCCAAGATTACAAGGATAACATGTCTGATGCTAGCTGGGCTTCATTATGGCAGTGGGCAGAGGTGGGCTGTCTGCTGCATGATAAGAATCGCGTAGCCCATCAACTCTCAAAGAAAAAAAGGTTAATGGCTATTGCCCCAGCCTTGAACCAACATCCAGCTCAAACGACTGCAGCTGTTCAGAACCATGTGTTTTCTGAGAAATTAAACCTATATGGAGAAATAGAGGTTTGGATTTGCATATATGTTAGAACATTTACATTAGTTTAAATGGACTATCATAATTGTGCATTTTCTCATTAATGATAAGTCAAACTGAGTCCATTCATATGTCATTTGAGAGCTGATGAAAAGCCTGTTGCAATGCCACGAATTTCCTAGACATTCGACTTTTGCAAACTCTATTGCAATCAAATATGTATTCTTAGCTTCCTGGAATATGTGCCGAAGCCAAGGTTTGGGAAGATGGTAGCCTAGTGCAGTGGTATTCAAACTGTGGGGTGTGCCCCTGTGGTGGGCCACAGCCTCGGGCCCAGGGGTGCGCGCATCCACAGCCTGAAAAGCTGCCGGACAACAGATTAAACAGCCTGCTGTACCGGTGAGTGCTACTCTTCGATTAGCGGCTGGCTGATCTTTGTTGACTTGTAGATGACTGGGATGCATTCGGAGTATGCAAACAAAGAAATACATTTTCCAAATGCAGCGTGTGAGATGCTCTGGAGTCACACACTGTGTGTCCCTCATTCTTTGTGTTGACAGCCTTTCAAGTGGGCAATTGATAAATGGCGGATCATTTAACAAGCCTTTGTTTATATACAGCATATGCTTAACATTTCACTGTTAAGAACTAAACATGGGTCATTTGTATTCACCAGGCCAGCACATATATCATTTAGCTGAGCAAACCTATCCAAAAGAGAATTAACGTGCCACACAGAAAAGTTTAAAACTATTTTACTATTTTCTTTATTTTCATGTCTCTTTATTTGACACACCAAAACCTTTTTTTGAATTACTTTTTAGTTACATATGGCACATCCCTGGATGTATTCTAGTGGATGCTTTGGGACATGGACTAAATGCATCCTATCAGCATCAAAGGTCTTTTAATTGTCTAAACAAGCCAGCCACTGCCTAGTGAGCACACCGGATGGCAACTCAATGTCACTTGGCACCTTGATTAGGAAAGTGGAGTTTATTGTGTGTCACCATGCAGACAGTAGTCCATGGCAAATCAGTGCTCTGATGTGTGCATCAATGATTTGTGCTCTGCACAAGTCGCCACTCTGTTGGTTAATGGTGTCTATGTGGTGCTCCCTTATGTAACAGCACATATACCTGTTTTTGTCTGAGGTGCCCAATGTCCATACAAGAGCACACTGGACTTTTTTGTGTATGTGACTCTGATGAGCATGCCCTACTGTGCCCACACTTAAACACATAAAGCAATCAAAAAACTTGCCTCAGATTCTAAATCCACAAGGCCAAGTGCACTTTCTACACTGCCACACTATGATTTTCAGTAGCTAGAGGCCAGCACTAATAGGAGATTCTAATGCCAGCTCGGTTAGATAAAGCATGGGCCTACTCTTTTTTGCCGAAATAACCCCGAGGGCCGGCACAATGGTGAGGAGGTAGTGGCTGAGGAATTGTAGGGCCTTTACCACGCACCAGAAGCCGGTTTTGTTTCAAATGCTTCATCAGCTTATTACTGGTCAGGCTAAAGCTTGAAAGAGGCACAGTCCTTTCTGTGTAGCCTTTCTGTGCATTGTTTATTGGGTCTATATTCTGCAGTATCCTGCTCTGTCTGCAGATATAATGCCCTAAATATGTTTCTGTATTGGGGTTGGGCAGCCCTTCCTCCTCTAAACTTCTTCAGAAACAACAAGCAAAAGAGCCCTTCTACTCCACTTGAGTGGCTGATGTTGCAGCCATTTTATACTCACATCCAAAAAAGTAAGCTGTTCAAATGAGCATGTATGGTTCATGGTTACAAACATGTTAATGTTAGGGTGAGTAATGTGAGCACCAAGCCATGCATCAGTTATGCATTTAGAGATTCACACATACAATCCTTTTATCACAGGCTTGTTTATCAAATGTAGAGATCTCTGATCACTGTTATAGTCCTGAAATGCTTTGTGATTTAATGCAAAGTATACTTGAATCCTCATAGGTGCTATTTGTCCCCTTTCCCACTTTCAGAGAGGTATTTTGAAAGAGTACAATAAGTGTGTACCAGGCTGCCCATCTAGGAATGATAACCCTTCTATCATAAAATAATTCATATGGTTAGTCTAGTGCCCCTTGTGAAATACAAGTGAGGTGGTACGAACAGAACACCTGCAACACAGGGCCAGGTCAGTGGGCCCTTTCGCATTGCAGTGTGCCAAAACAGACAGTTTGTAACTGCATTCAGGCAAAGTCTTCCCTAAGAGCAGGTGACAGAAAAACCATTTACTTGGGCAGCAACAGCTGTGTTTTCACATTAGAATTCTTCTGTAAAGTACTTGAATTACAATGTGATGAAACCATCTTCATTTATACAGCAATTATTTATTCATATTGAGGAAAGGTTTTGTTGCACGACAGAGGTGTAGTTTGGGAGTGACGTGTGCCAGTCAGTGGGGGGGGGCACATTCTGATGTTTCGCCCAGGGCACCAAATTGGCTAGAAACTGCCCTGATAACAGCATACACCTTCTTTTGCGGGGATTACCAGCCCTTCCTATCTGAATAAAGAGCAGGAAATCACTAATGATGGCTCATTGGTGACATACTGCCCTACTTTCAGATGGGAAGAAGGGCTAGGGATGGGAGCAACTGCCCCCATGTTGCCAGTCAGAATTAATTTAGCTCAGCAATGTATTCAGTTCTCTGTTTTTTGTCCTGGTGCTTAAAATGTGCACTTTGAATCACAAGCTGTGTGCCGCAGACTGGTTCCACTCTAAGTGGAGGAGAAATGAGGACTGTGGGACTCTGTACAAGTGAGTATAACAAAGACCCCATTGTCCTCATTTCTCCTGCAGCAGCAGTGGCCAGGGAAGGCACCATGGCATTTCATCCTTTTCAAATTAAAGGCACAAGGGCATTTCAACTTTTTCATATGATGGGCCTCTTCTGTGCCTGATAATCCCAAAATTCTCTTTAATTTTATGCAAAGCTTTTTTTTATTTTTACAAGGTTATTTTACTCACAGAATGCTGATCAAGTCACTAACAACATTAAGGTCCAGCTTTGATTAATACATCCCTGAAGAAAATGCTGGCATCAATGACTTGGTGATGCAGCCTTTTCTGGCAGACGAGGTGGTGCATCTTCCATTTGATGTCCAGGAGGATCTGATTGAGGTTCAATCGGACACTACTCTGCAATCTGAATTTAGGAACATTGCAGTGGGTGACCTTTGGCTGAAGGTAATCCTGGAGTATCCTCCATTGCCAAGGTCTGCTATACAGTCTCTCTTACCCTTTGGGTCTTCCTACTTGTGCGAAATAGGCTTTACAGCATTGGCTGTACTGAAAACGAAATACTGCACAAGGCTGGAAGTGGAGAACAACCTCAGAGTGGCGCTCTCAATAATAAAGCCACATATTGACTCACTTTCTGCAGAGACACAGGCCCACCCTTCCCATTAGTACTTGCTCTGTAAAATCAAACTGCCTTCTGTTGAATATACTAATAGGAATGTATCTTGAGAAAATAAAAGCCCTAATGGAGAATTTTGTGTTTACTTGCATGGTTTCTATGTTTGGATTGGAAGTGATTTGCCTGCTGTGTTGGAATGTCTTCCTAACAACCTATACCTTAAAGATTATGGCACCACGAATTCTGCAGCCATCTCTATAAAAAAAGTTAACACCAACACAGAGGAGCGGGGCATGGAGGTCCCAAACTATTTATTTTTTGCCCAGTGGGGCCTTGGCATAAAACATTTGCAAACCACTGGCACAGTGTATCATGTAACTATATATACATTTTAGTAATGTTGATGGTTATAATTGTTGGGCAAATTAGAGGGAAAAAAACATTTGCACATGTGATCTCATGCGAACAAGGGAATCATCTCATGACAGTGTCCGTCATGAGCAGGGGAATATTATTATCTATTTAGAATGGAATTTATCAGTAAGTTACAACAAGTTGCTATGTTGGGTCTTTTAGAGAAAGAAACTGTCATGTTAAAAAACTTCAATTGATAGGAGGTGTGTACCTTTTCACCTCACCTCAATCACAGAACTCCCCTAGCCTATTAACAGGGAGGGGTTGGCTCTTGGGAGGATGAAGAGAGAATGATTCTCCAATGGGAAAGTTAGCACCAATGAACTGTCTCCTCCTAATTGTAATAATTTGAGGTGTTTCTTATACATTAAAAAGCACATGCTCTTTGCTGAAAGATAAAAGCTGCCTAAAAAAGCAAACATTTTTGTGGGAGAACTGCCAAAGATCTTCCAGGCCTTGCCCTTAATCCACCTGGGGGTATCCTAAAACAGCTGCCTGACATCTTGGGTGGATAGGCCTTAACAATGAGAGGCTTTACACTTTGCCTGGGAGAGAGAAACTGGGGGAAGCCAAAGGATGTCTAGGCCCTGATCCATAAGCAAACCCCGATCAGGGAGGAAAGATGGCGACAATCTCTGACTGAAGTGACCAGACCCTGAGCTGTACAAAGACGAGCCTGGCTGTCTTCCCCAAACACCCCAAACAGAGATCCCATGTTAGTAGAACAGGTCCATGTACAGCCAAGTGCATGGGGAATCTGCCTGCCTTGATATCGTCCCTTCGCAGTGGGTAGGGGGAAAATTGTGTTGACCCTTAGCATATTTCACTGTGCATCATACCTCGACCTACAGTCATCACAACAACATGATTAGCTGCTGCCCCCAACTGTTGGGCTTGCAACCAGGCCACCGGAAGGCAGAACTGGCCTCACTCAAAGGCTGTACTCAAAGGCTAGCGGAACTCTCTTCTGCTCTCCGCTGCTCCCCGTGGATGACCCGTTGGCCACCCACCCCGACCAGTCACATCGATTCCATGATAGCCAAGTCGAAAGGTAAACCCAGTGTACTATCATGAACACCAGGCACTTATGTTGCATTTAATGATGGCCTGCCACATCTACACTGCCCCGTACACTCCCCCCTCCCTTGTCCAACCCCCTTCCTCCCATCAAATGTAACAATCAGCCCTAACCTACCGCCACTAGGTAAAAGCACTGCGGACAACGTCGCATTGACAGCATTAGGTGCCAGCACCAACTCCCACCTGCCTACGGTATGCCCCTCCCCCTCCACGTTCGGCGACCTCTCCTCCAGCTCAGAGTTTAAGAGCCCCCCGACTACTCAAGCTTGGTTAGCACTGCCACAACACTGGACTTGGACTGCTAACAAGACTTCTGCCTCCTGCCCCCCCATCCCACAACTCTACCTCTCCACTCCAGGCCTCGTCCACTCCCACCACATATCTCAAATGCCACCGTGATATCAGAGCACTTTCTGACTACTGCTAGAGACTGATAGTAGAAAGGTAGGAGAGCAGAAATGTGCGGCTTACCTTTCTGCACGTAGTAGCAGGGATTTCTCCTGTACACCAGCCCTTCCGTGCTGCGTGCAGTTTACAGGAAGCGCTGGCCGGGTTTGACTTCCTCGTTCGTTAACACGTGACTATGTGTGTGTAGTCACGTGACAATTTGCGTGTCTTCATGAAATAAAGAACGAAACTGCTAAAGCGGTTAAATCAGCTAAATGTGTTGCCTACATGCCTTGGGCATAGATACATAAAAAAGTATGCCCATTGGCGCGAAGTTAGAAAAATGAATAGCCTCAGTAGTATTTCAAACAGTGCAGACGTCAGTTTACCGTAGTATTGGTAATGGCTGCGTATGTATACTCACGTTGTGAGTAGTACGTATGGAGTGTCTTTTTTGCAACTCTCTTTTTATGATGTCTTTTAATAGTGGTAATCAGATCTAGGATTACAGATGTGGGCTCCATTGGAACGTTAATAATACTTGTCGTTCGTGTGCACTGAAGGGATAGCGCTCAAGTCTACCGTATTATGGTTAATACGGGGTACACTGATTTACATGTCAAAGCACGAAGCGCGTCGCTCTTCTATGGTTTACATTACAATCATTATTCCGTAATGAGGCTTGAGATTGTATTCATCAATGCTGTATTCTAAATGTCAGTCCCAGTGATGTAAAGGCCAACCTGTTGGCAAAAAGATGTGCTGAAAGTGTTGGGCTCGGTAGTTCCACCAGGTAGACCCATTGTGGCAGCCATAAATTCAATCCTAGAACCTTTGTCTATCTATTCCGACTGGTTGCTAAGACCTTTCGTTTCTAAAATGACTTCTTATGTGAAAGACACCACCAGAATGCTTAAAATCCTTGAAACCCTCAAGTCAAATCCAACTGACATCCTAGTAACCCTGGATGTGGTGAGCCTCTATACAAGTATTCCCCAACACGACTGCCTAAGGGTGATGACCAAATACCTAGATAATCGAACTACAACACTCACAAAAGTCCCAACTGCATTTATTCTAGAATGTATCAGGCTGGCGTTAACAAAAAAAAGTTTTCTGTACAATGGCGTTTTTTACAATCAGTTGCAAGGTACAAGCATGGGAGCGACATTCGCACCGGACCTCGCCAACCTGTACAGGGATGATCTAGAACAACAATCGATCTACGGGCCCACTAACCCGTATTCCAACTTCATTAAGATATGGCTCCGCTATTTCGACGACATCTGCATGATTTGGAGTGGCACTTCTGAACAACTTATTCTGTTTCATAAATGGCTTAATTCTCAAAATCCATTTATTCAATTTACCATGCATTCTGATCTAACTAATTCGGGTGGTTTAGAAACTTGTCTTTACAGAAAACCGACGGACAAGAATACACTTCTTAACTACCAGACTTTCCATCCTCACAGCCTTAAAGAACGGCTTCCATATGGTCAGTTTTTGCGAATCCGCAAAAACTGTACTCAAGTCAACATGTACAAAGAACATGGAAAAACATTAAAATCTAGGTTGAAAGGTAGAGGCTACCCCAAGATAACTGTGCAACGGGCGTATAAAAGGGCTCTACATACCAATAGAGCTACTTGTCTGGAACCTTTACAACGACATACCCTGGAGAAAATGACCTGTGTCAGTACTTACAATCCTATCAGTAGCCAACTAAGGAAGATAATTCAAAAACACTGGCACTTGATTAAAACAGAGTATTTTAATCCATCTATACCCCGTTTTGCCTTTAAAAGGCAACGCAATATCAAATACACCCTGTTACACACATAACCTAATACCATCAGGGACAGATCGTCCCAACCACCTTTGTGGGGTCTACCTCCAGTTGAAGGCTACCATCGATGTGGCAAATGCTCGGTGTGCGCGCAAACCATGACTATGAAAAGCATTAAACTAAGAGATACGACAGTCCAATTAACGTCTTTCACCAACTGTCTTACCCAATGGGTAGTGTACGCCATTAAATGTCCCTGCGACCTTGTGTATATAGGGAAAACCAAACGCCAAATATTTCAAAGAATTTGCGAGCACAAGTCTTGTATTCGTAACAAAATAGAGAATAAACCATTAGTAGCTCATTTTATAGCAAAACAGCATAAATGCACCGATCTGTTGTGGTGCGTGATCCAGGTTATTAAGCAATCCCCTAGAGGCGGAAATAGAGATCTTAACCTTACCAGATGTGAACAAAGGTGGATTTATAATTTAGATACAGTCAAACATGGCCTCAACATCGCCGTAGAATGGAGTGCATTCATTTAACAGCATTCAATAGGGGCACCCACTTACACTACAGTATAAGCATGGCATAACCCACCTACATCTCCAGACACCTTGGCCACACAACGGCATGCCTGCAACATGAGGTCAGATAAGCTAATGAAGTTATTTTCATTGTTATTATTATTTTGACTTGCATGTGATAGTCAGCATCTATATTCACTCTATTATACTGCCTAGCACCTTAAGGCACCCCGTTTATGCCATCCAATACGGAAGTACCGAGCCCAACCCTTTCAACACATCTTTTTGCCAACAGGTTGGCCTTTACATCACTGGGACTGACATTTAGAAAACAGCCTTGATGAATACAATCTCAAGCCCCATTACGGAATAATGATTGTAATAGAAACAATAGAAGCGCGATGCGCTTCATGCTTTCACATGTAAATCAGTGTACCCCGTATTAAACATAATACGGTAGACTTGAGCGCTATCCCTTCAGTGCACGCGAACGACAAGTATTTTTAACGTTCCAATGGAGCCCACATCTGTAACCCTAGCTCTGATTACCACTATTAAAAGACATCATAAAAAGAGAGTTGCAAAAAGACACTCCATACGTACTACTCACAACGCGAGTATACATACGCAGCCATTACCAATACTACGGTAAGCTGACGTCTGCACTGTTTGAAATACTACTGAGGCTATTAATTCTTCTAACTTCACGCCAATGGGCATACTTTTTTATGTATCTATGCCCAAGGCATGTAGGCAACAAATTTGGCCGATTTAGCCGCTTTAGCAGTTTCGTTCTTTATTTCATGAAGACACGCAAATTGTCACGTGACTACACAAACATAGTCACATGTTAACGAACGAGGAAGTCAAACCCAGCCAGCGCTTCCTGTAAACTACACGGAGCACTGAAGGGCTGGTGTACAGGAGAAATCCCTGCTACTACGTGCAGAATAATAAGCCGCACATTTTTGCTCTCCTAACTTTCTACTATCAGTCTCTAGAAGTAGTCAGAAAGTGCTCTGATATCACAGTGGCATTTGAGATATGCTCCCCTTTGTTTAAACTGAAACTGCATTTATAACAACAGCACAGCACACAATTAATTTAGTGTGTTAGAAAATCAGTTGATTAATGTAAAAAACGGCGGCATTTGAGATAAGGTCCCCTTTGCTCAAACTGAAACTGCATTTATAACAACAGCACACAATTAATATAGTGTGTTACAAAATCAGTTCAATAATGTTCAAAAACATTGAAATAGGGGTTCATTAAATATCACCCATCTGCATTTCCACAGACATCACAACAGAAATCATTTCTGAAGTGTCGCCCTAATTCATGGGATATTGAAACTGGTTCTCCATAAGATCGAGATGTGAATTTATGTAAGTCTTCTTCACAACCTTTAATTAATAATATATTTTATTTCAAATAAATGATGAAACACTTACTAGTTCCTTTTTCCCTATTGTTTCAGGGAACTGGATACTGGATGCTACAATTCAAATACCCAGTATACTAAGCTCAGAAGTCCTAAATCGCAGTATATGCACAACAGGTGGGTGCAGTGTTCGATTCTTTAAAATAAAAAATGAGTCATCACTGTTAAAAAATTCAGTCGGGAGAGCACAAGCTCTTCTTTTTTACATTAAGTTCTCTATCTTTTATGTACTTTTTATAGATCATTAAATCTATTAATGGGGAAAAGAAACTAATCTTCAAGAATCAATAACTTATGTCCTGAAGATGGCCCAATATTCGAACTAGTGACCACCCTAGACAAGGGTAGTACATCTCCAAAGGCCGAAACATAGGTCGACTGAAAAAGGAAACCTTATGTATTTTTCCTATGTCAGACACGAATAAATGATCAACTGTTAGGCCTGAAGAATACTATATTTGCTTTACCCCATTACTGTATAAGTCTTTGTTGAATTAAAGGTATGAATGATGATCAAAGTATCAAATGTTGAAATGTTTTTAACATGTTTTTTATGAAAAATTAATAAAGAGTATTTTGTTCTGCAATAAACGCTTTGTGCTTAAATAACTGTCCCCACCCAGGTGTTAGCTCTACTTACAAAGAAGGTAGTCCCACCTTACTCCACCCTCTTGTACATACAGGACCTCTAGAGAGGGGTAGTCAATCTGTCACTTGTTCTTAATACATTCAATATTCTCCCTTAAAAACAGATCTAATCCCCTGTCAACAAAAATTAGGGAGTACCCAATTGATTATTCCTGAACAACAAGACAGAGATCTTGCAGTGGGCTCTCTGGGTTTGCTAAAAAAAACTAAGCCCTCAATTCACCACCTTCACCATAGATGGAATTTGCATCCCAGTCTCAACCTCTGTAAAAATATTAGGTGTCCACCTGGATGCCTCACTTTCCCTCACTAAACAGGTGAGTTCAATCGCTTCTTCGGCAGCATAAACGGCCAAGCTCATTAACACAGCCAGACAATTCTTGACCCCAGAGAGATTCCTAACTATTGCCAGAGCTATCTCGGGCGCATGGCTGTACTATTGTAATGCCCTCTTCTCTGGAACCGCTAAACAGAACATCACTAAACTACAGATAATCCAGAACAATGCTCTTCGTGCAGCACTGAACATCGGAAAATTAGACCAAATCTCAGAGATCAGGAAGAATGTCCATTGACTACCAATTAGGGAAAGGGTTGTCTCCACAATTCTGTCCATCACTCATAAATTCTTGAGCAGCACCGCACCACAATACCTTTCTCAGAAAATGAAAAGTCCAAAGTCAAACAGACCAGTAAGATTCATACATGCTCACCGCCTGATCCCTCCCAAAGTGAAAAAGGCCAAAGGAGGTGGAGTGAGCTTCCCTTTTATCGCAGCCAGCCTCTGGAACTCCCTCCCCCCAGAGTTAAGAGCTGAGGACTCATCCTGGGCCTTCTCTAAGGCTCTAAAAACCTGGCTATTCACCTATTGTATCCCCAGGATACCACTTGGACCCCTACAATCTTGGGTTTATTAAAAGCTACGAGATGGGTTAACTACTGTTTAAGATGATGTTTCATGTAACTGGTTGCCATAGCGCTTGATGCCTCAGGGCTTAGGCACTCTACAAATCAATAAATACATAAATAGACAAATAAATACATTTTAATTTAATTAACTCCCAAATAGATTGACGCTGGGGCGAGTATGGAAGAGTTCAAAATGTTCACCCTCTTTCCTAGCGGGAATAATGTTATAGTTCCATAAAGTAATTGGGGTGTTCTGGCCAAAAAAACAAAATTTTTATTTGTCACTATTTCCAAACCCTGCCTTTAAACAAAAGATTGTGGTTCCATTCCCAAACTTTGCCTTTAAAACAAAAAGGTCCTTGCCCCTAAAACTAAATCCCCAACTGGTACCCCTTCCTAAAATGTGCTTGTAAATAAAAAATGTACTTATTCTAAAACAAAAATCCCAAATGTCACCACTCCTTAAACATTGTATTGAAACAAAAAGGGGGTCCTTGGCCCCAAACAAAATTTCTAGACTATCCCCACTCCCTAGACTTTGCCTTTAAACAGAGGGGTGCTTTATATTACTGATGTCTGGGTTTTTGGTGCTGGAGAGAGGCGCTTTGCAAAGGGAAATTAGTGTGATTTCCTTTGAACCATATACACTCTCTCCTCAGAGTAAGTGACTCTACTAGCAGAACGGTTTTAGATTGTTTTGGGGTGAAAGGGAAATAGGGTGCTATTTGCCACATGCTTTTGTCCCAATTTGTGATTCCAAAACTGCAAGCATTTTCCAGTGGGCAGGGAAATTAACCTAACCAATGCTGCTGTAAGATTACTCTGAAAATCGAAATGTGTATGCGATTAAAAGTAAACCCTTATCAAGAAGTGCTGATGGTTCTGCTCTAGTTGTGTGACAAAGTATTATTTAATTTGACAAAATGGGTTCTTGGGACAAGAAGGTTGAACCGGTTATTTCACCTGTGTTCCATGTTTGTGAGACAAAAGTAAAATGCAGAAAAACTGTGTTTAAAAGTAACATCCTAAAAAATAGTGTTTTGTAATTGAATCCTTGTTTTCTGCCACAGAAAAGCTGGCGTGTGTTATTAGTTAAAGTCATTATTGTTCATTGAGCTGTAATTTAAATTAATATGCATACTTTTTATTACCCCGGCCTGGTTCTTGGCCCACTGTTGGCACAGAGTGGGAGATTTACGTGGCTCTATATGAGTCGTCAGTAGGGCTAGCGCTAAAAAACTTAAATTATTGTGGGGCACTTTTTTGGGGGGGAACCCCAGGTTAAGGGTGACCTCTGGATATATTGTTGCATTGTGCTGCGGGTTACTTTTCACTTTGAAATCCATGAATTTGCGAATTGCAGAGAACTTTTGGACACGCAAGTAAGCACAATGTTCTTTGTGGCGCAAAGTTGTTAGTGCAAACTTAGCACTTTTTCTGTATATCGGCTCAAATACTTTCTTGAGAAAAGAATCAGGCTAAGCAGCAAACTGCGACTCGTTCATAAAAGCCATTTGTTTGAGGTGCCGGCCTTATATTTTGTCCAGGTCTGACTGTGCTTCCTAGTACTTGCCAATCCCCTTATTCCTCCCGCCCCTCTGCCCCCCCCCCTCTAGTAACACTATGAAGTATTGGACTATTTATTTATTTATTTATTTATTTATTTATTTATTTATTGTTTATTTATAATGCACTTATACAGCAAAGGGTGTTTCAAGGCACCACAAGACAAAAGGGGGGTGCAACAAGAACGATCCTACTAGGCCTTGTGTCATTCGGATGGTGCTAGTGCAGTAACAAGAAGTGCAGGGGAGTAGGGGGGTGCAGGTCAGAGCGCAATGTGTTAAGGTTAAGATGGGAAGGGAAGAGTGTAGAGCATGTAAGTGCTAGGGGGCGAGGGGGAGAGGGGAAGAGTGACCCTGGACTGTGCGAGTGCTAAGTGGAGGCCAGGTGGACCAGTGCCAGGGGAAAGCAGGGAATGCTGGGATTGAGGGTCCACATGATAAGTGCAACGACATGGCTGGTTTGTGTTCAGTAGGGGTGTAGGTCCTGCCCGGCTAGTACAGTGAGAGGGAGCTCAGTAGGGCAAGTGCAGTTTGGGGGGGTGTCAGGGAGGAACAAAGTGCTGAGCTAGATTGGGCGAGGATGGCCTGGTGTCCAGTATGAATCAGAAGGAACCAGGCATCCAGTCAAAATGTGGCATGGGGGCCATTAGCAGGGGAGGGGGAGAGAAGGAAAAAGAGAAAAGGAATGTCTTGAAAAGCTTCCAGAACTTATGGCGATCCGACTGAAGCCTGTGAGGGGCAGGGAGGTGTTCCAGAGGGAGGCTCCTGTGGAAGAGAGAGTTCTTCCCCCCAATCTATGCTTGGAAAAACATCCGATCTGCAGAGAGTTGGAGCTAGAAGATCAAAGGGCTCTAGCACAGAGGTTTTTAGGGACAGAGAGTTTCAGGTAGTGGGGTCCCAGACCCCAAAAATCCTTGTGGATGATGCAAAACGTCTTGAACTTGATCTTCACAGAAACCGGGAGCCAGTGGAGAGATTTTAGGGCTGGAGAGATACAGCCCCTGGACTTGAGGCCAGGGATAAATCTCGCAATCCTATTCTGGATTAGAGTTAAGAGAGATTGGGCACTAGAAATTGAGGATCACAGTGCTAGATTTGTTCAATCTTGAGAGAAACTTTGCTGCCTGTGACCATGTTTTTGTGAGATGTTGCCCTTCCATCTCGTTTCTTGATTTAGGCAGTGTGGTCAAAACTGTGCTATTAAAAATCACCAATATATTCCACAACATTGAGCATTTGGACTTATTTTGGGATTATTACTATGAAGACACAGAACTGGACTGTTTCAAACTATCGCAAGATTAGAGAATGCCTAAAGATAAAGGAAACTACCAACCAACCCAGCGCCATTGTGACACAGATTCAATTCCCACCCTATTCTGGATTAGTTGAGTGGGGGCAAAGGGAGGATTTAGGCAGATTGAGGAAGAGTCTGTTACAGTAGTCCAGCGAGCTCTGGAGACAATCTGGGTCATCACGCCAAATCATGGGTTTGGCAGGATTTACCCCCCAGCTCTATGCTGGGGGTAAATCCAATGCGAATTTGCTGATTTTCAGTGTAATTACCGTGCAGTAATACCGCCGATGGTAGTCGCACCGAAAATTCCTCATGGGGAATTCCCGAATGGGCCCAATGGGGAATGAGGAATTCCTGTTCTGCCAAACCCATGATCCGGCGCTAATAGCGCCGGACCCGTCGGCGGTAGCGCTATTAGCACGGGAGGTATCCTGGCAGGAATACCGCCAGGATACCGCCCAACTCGTGATCAGGCCCAATGAGTTTCTGGGGGAAGGTGATGAAAGGAGAATGCCTCTGAGGAGGTGCAGCTGAAAGTGAGCCTTCTTGGCAAGATCTGCGATATGAGGAGAGAAGGAGAGCGAGGAGTCAAAGATGACACAGAGGTTTTTAGCCTCAGAAGAAGGTTAGGGGAGGGGTCCCAATGAGAAGGCTCTCAGTCTTATTAATGCAGAGAACGTTAGCACCACACCATGCCTGAATAGCAGTTAGAGAGTCAGGAATGAGAGAGGAAGAAGAGGAGGAAGTGGAGGGAAGCTGGAAGGAGAGCTTGGTGTCATCTGCATAACATTGAAAGTGAGGAGAGAAGGTGGAGATCAAATCGGCTAGAGGGGCAAGATAGATGGTGAGATGATAGAGCCCTGAGGGATACCGCAGGTGGAGAGTGTGATGGGGGAGAGGAAAGGTTCCAGTTGAACCTGGGAAGGTCTGTCAGAGAGGAAAGAGGTCAACCAGTCCAGTGTCAGGTCCGTGATGTCAAGGGTAACACAGAGCCGATTTATAAAGGTGGCATGATTGACTGTATCAAAAGTAGAGGAAATGTCAAGAAGGATGAGAACGGAAGGAGAGTTGTAATCAAGATTAGGGAGCCATTCATCATGGGTGTTCAGGAGTGCAGTTTCCAGGGCTCTGGCTGCTCTGAAGCCAGACACAACCAACAGATTCAGTGTGGTGGATCAGCTGGGAGATGACCATCTTCTTCTGGAGTTTGCCCAGGAAGGGGTTAATGGAGATGGGTTGGTAGTTAGCTGAGCAGAAGGGGTCGGCAGAAGGCTTTTTGAGGAGAGGGTGCACAATGGAGTGCTTGAGGGGTAGAGGAAAGGAGCCAGTGGCAAAGGGGAGGCCTGCGAGGGGGTAAGGTAGAAGCGAGGGGGGAAATGGAAAGTGAGGACAGGATATTCTGAGTTTTGTTTAATAAGTGAGAGGCCAGTGCAGTGCAGAGGGTCTGGGGTGGCAGATGAGATGTGGACAATGCAGAAGGATTGAGTTCCTTGCAGATTTTGAACAGTTCAGGTGTGTTGTTAGTGGCACCCAGAGATGCAGGCTTGGATATAGGCCCACTTCTTTGAGTGGATGGAGAGTCTGTATTGCCTTTGGAGCAGGTGGCAGGCCAGTCTGTCAGAGGATGTGCTCCAGGCCTGCCACTCCGCTTAGCAACTCTGCACTTGCCTTTCAGAGAGGCCAAGTCAGAGTCATGCCAAGTGTTGCGTATGGAGGCAGGTTTCATGCGGATCGTCGTGACACGGGCAAGGATGTCCAGAGTGTTGAAGATGGAGAGGTGAGGATTAGCAAGGGTCAGTGTGAGAGTCAGTGGCAGGAGGGGGGGTGAAAGTGGTGGCAAAAGCAGAAACTGACCCTCGCTTCATCAGTCAAATTACAGAGAAGGAGTCTGGCTGTGCGAGCAGAGGCTTAGCCAGGGAACCGTAGAGATCCAAGTCAGAGGACAGGAGGGCATGGTCACCAGGAGAGGGGTGTAGTGAGAGGGTGGAGATGGGGATGGCTGCTGAGACTAGAGCATCCAAGGTATGTCCGGCTGAGTGAGTGGACTGGAGGGAAGTATGTTGAGGGAAATAGAGTCACAGAGGCTGAGGAAGCGTCCAGAGGCAGCATCAGGAGAGTCAACGGCCACCGTGCATCTCATCTACAGGCCCCCGGGCTCAACCTTGTCATTTGTAGAGGACATTTCATCTATACTAGCTACTAGCACTAAGCCTAACTCTCAAATCATTATATTGGGAGACTTCAATCTAAGCTACCAGGATACGAATGACTCCAAAGCCACTGACTTAGAAAGTGTCCTGGCCGACTTCGGCCTCACCCAACATGTCACCGAGCCTACCCATATCAAGGGTCGCACTCTTGATTGGGTCTCGGACATGAACTGTTCGCTTAACGTTATCTCTGTATCTCCTTGCGCATGGTCTGACCACCACAAAATATCATTCACCATTAATTCCAATCCACCCACAGAAAAAGCCAACATTACCCCTCCCTCTTACACACGCAACAAAAAGGATATCACGATTGAGAAATTACTCCCACTCATCCTCCCACTACTGAACTCAGCGTCTTCCACTTGTTCGGACCCCACGGTGTTAGTAGACACCTACAACCGCGCCATGCTAAAAGCCCTCAAAATCATTTCCTCCCTCAAATTGCGCAAACAAAAACCGTGGCTCCACCTTAATTCCTGGTTCACCCCATACTTACGCGACCTACGTAAAGAAAAAAGAAAAGCTGAGGCTCACTGGAAATGCTCACCTTCTCTAGTCAACAAAAATAACCTTACCTCTGCATCCCTTACCTACAAAGAAGCCATCCTAGCCGCAAAAAGGAAGTGTACAACAAAAGGATCACTCAAGCCCAATCAAACACCAAGGAACTTTTCAAGATCCTCAAGGAACTTGAGTCTCCAGTGGCCTCGCTTGATACATGCACCCCTGACACTGAGTAGTGCTCCAACATTCAAAAGGCATTGCTTGACAAAATTACCTTGCTCCAAGCCAAAATGAACATTAAAAAAAGCTACCTCTCTGACTCAACGGCTAACCCCCCTCCTATAAACCCCCCGCACCTAAACACTCCTTCAAACCTTTCAGCTTTGCACCCCTTACCATCATGGAAGTCGAAAATATCATATCAAAGCTCAAGCCTTCCAATTGCCAAGGGGACGCCTGCCCTGCTCTGGTCATAAAGGAAGCCACACACGATCTTGCCCCATTCATTACCTCATTCATTAACGCCTCCTTCAAAATAGGCACTGTACCGACAACCTCAAGGATGCTTGGGTCATCCCCTTAATCAAAAAACCCAATCTCGATCGCAGTAATCCCTCTAACTACAGGCCCATCACCACGGTGCCTTACCTTCTCAAAATTCTGGATCGAGCGGCATATCTCCAAATCCAGGATTACCTTGAAACCAACAATCTATGAGGTCTTAGACAATCTGGTTTCCATCCAAGACACGGTATGGAGACAACCTTAATTGATTTGAAAACCCAAATCGAGGATTTGAAAGACAAGGGTAAACAGGCACCCCTGCTCCTCCTTGACCTCTCAGCAGCCTTTGATTTGGTCGATCATCAAATCCTCTGCCACCACCTCAAGATTGCGGCTCACTTTTCAGACGCAGCCACATCCTGGATCAGCTCTTTGCTGGCAAACAGAACCATGAGGGTCTTTTCTTCCCTAGCTGCAGCTGACCAAGCCCACGTCCCATGAGGAGTCCCACAAGGATTGTGTGTATCTCCCACACTTTACAATGTGTTTACAAAACCGCTCTTTGATATTCTTGACTATCTGGATGTCTCCTACACTAATTATGCAGACGATACCCAGATACTCATCCCTATCACGGGCGACTATGAAACCGATGCCAAATCACTCAATTCAGTCTGCACTGCCTTAATGATGAAAAAACAGAGTTAATCATTCTAGGCTCTCAACCCAAACTCACTAAACTGGACCCCAAATATAAATCCTTCATTATTGACGGGAACGATATCAAAGTCTCTAACGTCACAAAAACACTTGGAATATACCTTGACTCCACTCTGTCCCTCAGTCGACAAACTAATGCAGTTGTCTCAGCGTCATCCTATACCTGTAACGGATTACAGCATGTCGCCCCTTTTTGACAACGGGGAATTGCCTGATTCTCACCAGAACCCTCATCATGTCCAAAATCGACTATTGCAACGCCCTCTACTTGGGGACCAGTCAAAGAAACCTCGATAAGCTCCAGGTCACACAGAATGACGCCATAAGGGCAGCTCTCAATGTGCCCAGGCGTTCTCACATCTCCAACACTAGACGCAACTTGCATTGGTTACCCATCACTCGTCGCATATCCTTCAAAGCACTCGTTCTTACCCACAAGGCCCTGAACAACCCACGCCCTACCTATCCACGCGCTTTACACAACATACAGCAACCAGACCCCTGAGATCTGCTCAGGCTCACACACTGACTATTCCCAGTTTCAAGCTACAGACAGCCGGAGGCTCGAGCTTGCCAGTCCTTGCTGCTAAGCTGAGGAACACCCTACCCAATGCTCTTAGAAATGCTCCATATATCCATTCTTTCAAAGCCAAAATCAAACTGTGGCTTCATGAACGGGATGCCCCAGCCTCCTCTCTATAATGCTTGTACAGCTGTTTATCACCTTTCCGGCTGCTCTCTGCTCATAGGCTGCCTATAATGTATACTGAGATTCAGTCCGTTCCTCACTTTACGATGTTCTGAACTTTATCTAAATATGTGTAGAAATGTATATTGCTTATATCTCTGTAACTTGTAAAAATGTATATTGCCTATATTTCTGTAACTTGTAACAGCCTCTTAAACATACGCCCAGATGCCCCGGGGCAAGGTGCGCTCTACAAATAAAACAAATACAAATACAAATACAAAATACAAATATAAATTGACGTCTCTGAGGAAGAGAAGCTTGGAGGTGGCGGCCAAGACAGAATAGGTGAGGTCAGACACTCCGAAAGGAAGAGGGAGACCGGACCAGGGGTCCTGTAGATGGTTGCAAGAGTCAGTGAGAGGACTGGAGAAACTATTGTATAAATGTGATGTATGTAGCTTTGGATCCAATTTCTTTAGCAAGTTGTGTGGTAAAATGCAACTTCGGGTGGTAGTTATTAAGACCCCACCAGTCTGAAAGTTCTACAGCTCTGACTTTATTTTTATTTTTTTGCTGGACAGAAATGTGGCCTTGTTCTAACCCTGAAAGCACATTTTGCCCACATTGTGTGATCTTGGGCACTCTATTTGTTCTGCGCAGTTTCCCTGCCAAAGCGGCAGTCCCCAGAAATGGGCTAATGGCTATCATAAACTCAAGAGTCATATTTGCAGATCAGACACGCAGTGGTCTCCACCACTGTTCCCAATGGGAGGGTCCAGCATTCACTCCCCTGTGCACCTACACTAGTGCCAGCGATAGGTTATCGTCCTATCTCTGAAAGAGGACAGAGCGTGCGCACCTACCCCTGCACAACAAGCGTGCGTTGAATCGGGGAGGACATGTTGGGGGACGTGTTGCTGCCGGAAGTGTCACGCCTCAGTGCTTCAAATTTCACGCCACGCCCTTTTCACAAGCCCTGGATAAAAACAAACGTCCGGCATGGATTCAGCGCGCGGTTTTGGAGCTGCAAAAAAGGGCTGCACAGAGCATGCCATGGTATCTACAAACCCACTGGTACTCCTTGCTGTGCTTCACAAATTGCACAGGTGTGTTGGAAATGTCACTGCACTGAGGAAATATTAGGTCGTGAGCGCAACAGTGCTTAGCGCAAGGTTTGCACTGCGGGCGCATTAAAAGTCAGTCTTCGATAATAAAACGACCGCCCCTGTGAGTGACCACGTCCACAGAACAGACACCACGGCCGATGCACAGCCAGAAAAGCCGTGCTCTGATAACGGTCACTTTTTGGCTTGGCCCGCCGTTGTGAATAATTCAGTTGAATGTTCGGACGTGGAGACAGCGTGGGCCTGATGTAGCTTTGCAGTGGGGACTTGTTCCGGCACTCTGGGGTTCCCCCCCAGGGGTATTCAACCATCGGAGGCGGCGTGTGTTCTGCTTACGGTGCTTAGCGCTACGGCCCTCTTTCCATGCGATAACGCCATTGTAAAAGGCTTGTGTAAATCAGGCGCCCTTGTGGCGGATTACCTATATATTTGGAAGGTGGAACCTGGTTTGCTGCACTGGTGCAAAGAATAGAGACTGGTTTGCAAGGCGCTTTCAGCTGGGGTTGCGCCATTGTAGAACATAAACCAGGCCCTTCCGTTAGGGACGGTATTAGGACTTGGGTAAACATTGCAGTGGTGGCAAATTGCCCTGAAAGAATACATATTTTGCACGAGGGCAAAGTTCTCGCTGGTGCTATTAACCTCCAACATGTGAAAAGTGTCTGTAAAGGGGATGAACAATGCACAGCAATCTGCTGTCTGCTTTTTGATTCTGGGCTGTTGCAAATAACACGCGCACGTTTGTGAATTCCGAACCCCCTTTCGCCAAAGCCCTGGGAAGCTATTGTGCGATGGCTAATAATAAAATAATGATAATGCCGCAACGTTTATTTTTTAATAGTTATAAGTGACAAAGGGCACGATTCGTTGAATTTTTTATACGATTCAAAGTGACTTTGCTCTGCTGAAAAGTGACTTTGCACTGCCGACACAAACCCTGATTCGTGGAACTGCGCAAAGTGTATTTTTGCAGTGCAAAGCCAGTGCATAGACTTAGCACGGATTTTGCACTATAAAAAATACACATTTCCATGAATCGGTTTGTGGGGGCAGTGCAAAGTCACATTTCAGCAGTGCAAAATCACTTTGAACCGGGCAAAAATGTCCATGAATCGGGCCCATAGCGTTTAGGGTGAAATCTAATTCGCATCTCTACAAAGAGCACCCGCGTCACACTGGGCGCCTTTAGCCAGGCCTGGATTTTCGCTGTGCATGCTGGGATTTGTATGCCCTGGATTGTAATCTCAAGGATAAAAGTACAGTTTCGAGAAAAGTAGGATGCATATAACGTATCCTACGCAGAATAAGAGATGTTCTGTAATAAGATGCGAATTAACACCAAACAGTGTTTGGTGCCAAAACTGCTCTGAGTAACCTGGCCTTGAGAAATACAAGTTGCCAGCTATACCTGCTGGAGTGAGAAACTCCCGGACATGCTTTTAAAATGTTTATTTTATTTTTTTAGAGAGTGACACGCTTCGGGAACAGTTTAGTAATAAGTGGATGAGGCGACATAAGGGGGGGGGGGGGAGCGGGAAACTCGGAAGGCAGTCGCTGGGCCTGATTTCAGGGGGAATATCCCGTGGAAACACGCTTTGTAAATCGGGCCCAGTGCGTGCGCTGCTGGCGGGCAGGGGGCACTATTGTTGTTGCGCTTGGGGCACGTGTGCGTGGCCGTACGCGGGGAGGGGGAGAGGAAGGGGGCGGGGCGGGGCCTGGAGCGCGACGGGCCCGGGCCGCCATCTGCAGCGCACGCACTTTACGCGCCGCTCGCCAATGCGCAGGCAGGCGGGCGGGCGGGCGGAAGGACAGCGCGACGTTTTTCCTGCATTGTCTGTCGAGGACAGAGCGGGTAATTTGGGTTAATGCCAGGCGTGGAGTCTGCCGCTTAATTACTGGGGAACGGGCGCAGCCGGGAAAACCAATGTCAGAAACACGCGTTGGGAGCGCCCAGCCCTGAACCCAGGGCGGCCATTAACTGATTACATGTCACACGAGCTGGGAAACAATCGCACGCGCCGGTGGGGGCAACGCGGCTGGAAAATGTATTAGTTACACCGAGCGTGGCGCTATTTCTGGGGTACCACTTGCTTTGTGCAGCGAGGAGACAGGTTGACAGCTTTCCATGGGGGGGGGATCACGCAGTGTGGAAAGACGGGGCGAGTGGTTGGGCAATGATGCGACGCCTTCAGCTACACAGCGGGCATTGTTTCAGAAGCCAGTGCTTCTGTCACTCGCCCTCCTGTCAGTGAGAAATGTCTTATTCATGTTATCAACCTCCGGGCGGGGGGCATCCTGCGGCTGATAAATATAGCAGCGTGAATGAGGAGCACGGGCCACACAGCACTCCCTGCTCCCCACTCTCACACACGCACGTGCTCATGCACATACCACAACTGCACTACACACCGACCCAGATGCAAGCACCTTGGGGTGCAGACACATGTGCACGCAGGCACGCAAATGCCCACTCGTAAATACACAGGAGCACACATAGGCACTCGTGCACCGCCTCACACAAACACTGCTAATTGATGCGTATCGCAACACACGTGGATACATCGCAGGCAGGTGACTTCGTGCACTTGCACACACCCCACCTCCTCCGCTTCTGTCAGGCGAACACATGTGCACAGAGTCATTTAGATTTAAATGGAAATGTCTGACACTGGCGGAAACGGGAACATACTCATTCCTACCGACGGACATACGACTGCTGACAGGAATACCCACCTGTACACACGCGTACGCGCTGCGATGCTCACACTGCACAAAGGAACGTCCAAAAAACTCCCTTTCTGAAACACACAGATTCCCCGGGCCCGATTCCCAAAAAAAGCGTTATTCAATGAGATTGTACCATTGAAAAACGATTTTGTAAACCAGGCCTGACGAGTCTTAGATACAGGAGAACACGTCTACGGAAATACAAGCTGTTTACATACACAGTGACACGTAAACACTAACCAGATCCTGCCGATGCCAGGCTCGGACTGGCCTATAGGGCAATAGGCCCATGGCCGAACCAAAAACACAAAATGCTAGCGTGGGGCAGTTTTTTTTTTGGTCAAAGTGGGCCACCTTTTTGGCCATCTTTGTCCAGTTTGATGAGTTAATTCACTCTGCGACTAGTAGTTTTGACCAGTGTTGCTGAATGCATTATGTTTAAAAATGACCAATGTATCACCCCTCTCTGCCCCCCCCTGGTTACTATGCAAACAGTGTCACAAAAGTAGTGAACAGCCATTTGCAACTGTGGCCCACTTTTTCATTGGTGCCCGAGACAATTCTATGGCCAGTGCGACCCTGACGGATGCACGCGCGTTCTTAGACAAAGACCTGTACTCTTGGACACATGCATGCACGCTGAGAGGTGCGCGTTCTAGCACCCCACCCGCAAGGGCGCTCCAACGTTGCCACACGCTCGCCCCCCTTCGCAGTCTCAAAAATAAATACTCCCAGGGTTGAGCAGAAACACAGTGAAAAGGCACACGCATGCGGTCATACGTGCAGACGCTCCCGTGCTCATGCCAATGAACGCGAGCACACACGCAGGAGCCGAGCACCCCCAAACCAAAGAAGGTCGCATTGACGAATGGATGTACTCATTCCTTCTTGTGTGTGCGCCCCGATATCTGTAGGGCTGCAGACCGGGAAGGGTCGAACCGCGACCCCCGAGCAGAGGCTGGTATGAGGCGGCGAGTGCACGCACAGCCGGCTCTCGGCGCTACAGTCGCGCCATGAGCAGAAGAGCTGTGTAGCTCCCTGGGTGATTAGCATACGGGCAGTTTCCACTAGTCTCGCATATAAAGAGCCTGCAGTCGCTATAGGGCGAGCACGCGCCTCGCTGCTCCCCGTACCCCAATGGTGCGCTGGGAAGCAGCTCGGCGCTCTTTCGCATAGTGTGTGTCCCTCGTCGCAGGGGCCCTGGGCTCGAGTGAGCGCTCAGCGCGTGCATTAATTTGCTGCGGCAGTGAAGCGTCCTGCCCCGGCGTGGATGCACGAGGGCTGCGCGTGGCAGAGGCCCACTGGCCGGGCACAGGCACCCTCAGAAAGTCGCGGCCCCCTGTGCCCTCGCGGGGCGGCCTTTTCCCCCGGCGACGTCTCGCCCGCGCCATGTTGCCCGGTCACCCACGCGGGGCCTCGGATATGAGCGGCGAGAGACTGCACAGTGGCGCTTCACTCTGCAAGAAACGGTCGCTACGGGATATTAATGGACGTTTTCATTGGATCTCTTAATTTTATTTGGCCAATGACAGGAGGAGTATGTAATTAGGCAGACATCCACTGCTATTATTATTATTATTATTATTATTATTATTATTATTATTATTATTATTCATAATAATAAAATCATCAATATAATAATATAAAATAATTTCAAAAAAGTCATGGTACTCAACGTGGCCAGAAAGACACGGATGAGGCCTGTGAAGTTCAAAGAATGTTCACTGATTATTGGCTACTGGGTGTAGTGTTATGGATTATTTCCTTGTAATTATGTTATTATTGCTTTGGGTATCGTTAGTTTTATGATTAATATGATTTCTAATTATTATTAACACTATTAGTTGTAATCGTGTTCACAGTAATAATAATAATGACGTGTCTCTAATAAAAATTAAACATAGTATCACTATTAAATGCTAATTATGCGTTGTTCTACCTGAGGTACATCCGCTTCAGAGGCGAAGGGACCTCGCGGGTTGCCACGCATCCGTGCGGTCTTTTTTTTTCATTGCCGGCGTATTTCGGATACGGCAAACAGGTTATCGCGATACATGAAAGAGAAAAGGCGAGCGTGCGGCCCCTGCCGAGAGACGGCCTTAATTAACACCCCGTCTCACCCCGGTTTCCCCCCTGAAAGTCAAGCACATACATTATTGCGGAAGCGAAAAACTGCGAGTTGACAGTACGATCGATCAATATTTCACGCGCTCACACCTGGGCGTTGAAGTGTGCCGGGGCCCTGCCTCCTCCAGCCGTCACAGAGTTCTGAGCTCCCCCTCTCGCTGCCGAGAGCACAGAGGTTCTGAGCAGGGACTCGCCTAGCTCTGGCCGGAAGGTGGGGAGTTTACTTGAGCGATTATGCCGAGCAAGTCGTGCGTGCTTGTGTTTGTGTGTGTGAGGGTGTGCGTGTGTGGTCATTAGAGGAGAGGAGGGGCGGGGGGTAACATCGAAGAGAGGGTGCGATGTCTAGGGATGCAGGAAAGAACCAGAAAAGTAAATAAAATACATTGTAGGGGTGCCCCGGGAAAAGCATCCACCAAACACGACTAAGGGGCAAACACTGCGACTACGGGTATGCAGTGAATGGTGTGCCCCGTGTATGTGCATACATGTGCATGTATTGTAGTTGTGATCGAAGTTATGTATTCTATCTGTTCTGGCATTCAGCATACGAAATGCCGTGGCCAACAAACTCAGTGGCACTCCTGGAGCCATGTCCAAGCACCCCTCCCCCAACCCCTTTTCATCGCACACACACATGGAGAGGATGCGCACCCGCGTCGTACCGGCTGCCACAAATCGTACAGTGTTCACCAGACCGGTGGTTTTAAGTGGATTCTGTACACACATCATAAATGCACTTTCCTCAGTAAAGCATGCACGTCTATATGACCCTGACCACCGTGGGGGAGCCTTGCAACCCAATAAGGGTATTTAGCTGAAAGCTTGTGTGTGCTTAAGGCACAAAGTACACCATCGATTCATGTTGTTGCTGGTCTCTGTGCCTGCCCATTGCTGACAAAGTGAGAGAGTGAATTCCTGTCACGATTAAGGGCACCTGGGTGGGGGGTTCTCAGACGGCTGCAGCCTCCAGGCGGAGGGTACAAGTATTAATGCAGGGGTGGTTGGAGGGTGACTTCCCGAGGCTCCATTAAACTGACCACAGCTAGAGAGGGGCTTAGGACGTCCACTTTGCACACAGCCGCCTGTCTGTACCAGGCGACGAGGCTCGGAAAAGCCGAGGAAGCGCCCTGGAAACCGGGAATCGATGCCATTAAATCACACGCCGGTCCGGGAAGATCCCGGGCCCTCCCCCTCGCCCCCCCCCCTTCCCACTCCCATCTTTCTTTATCGACCCTCGGCTTCCCTGAGACTCTCTGGATTACTGGACAAGCAGCAGAAGAGCTCCCTCCAGTGGCCACGTGGTAGAACTGCCGCATAGTAGATTCGGTCTTGTCCATCTGCCGCATTCAATACTTTTTGCTTTCAGTTTGTTGAAATCACGTTGGTGGGTCCCCTCCCCATACGTCTTTTGGGTCATATGTCTACGAAGGGGATGTGCCCCGCCCCCCGCTCTCCGGCGCTGGCCCTTAATGCAACTAAATCCGGCCTCCGAGCAGCATCCTTCAGGGGGAGGACTGCCAGTAGTCCCACTGCGCTGGCTTAGCTCACTTAGCGCTAAAAGCTTTGGGATAAAAATGTGTGGTAACGGATATAAACATCCCAATGTTCACTCCTGCAGGGATTGTGAAATCGAAGCGTTGCAGGAATAGGGATACAGCCAAGAACCCTATACCTGGTTCATAATAGTTTTTCCACCAGATAAGGGTTGCTCGATAGATTAGTCTGGGGAGCATAGCTCAGAGGCAACGTGCTCGCCTTAGAAACAGGACGACGCTGAGCAACACCGGTTCGCATTCCCCGGGCCCGCGCTTAGAAACCTCTACATATTAATTACAAATAACTAATTGTAAAAAAGATTTGAAAAAAAGCTCTGAAACGCGCAACAATCTCTCCGCCACGTTACTTATGCACGCAGCCAATACGTCTACGCGTCAGCCGCCTGTCAATCCACACCTTCGAAACAGCACCTCACCCTGTCTTCTTTCAGCGCCAAGAGGCCTTGAATGAATCTACTGCCCTTTACAAATATGTCTAAAGATCCTGCTCCCCATACGCGCACCCACCCATCGATTCATGCCTTCGTTTTAAACAAACCTTCTTGTTGTCCCATGTTGAACAGAGTTTTTTCACTCTTGTATCTCATTCCCCCCCACCCCCTTCAACTCGGGTACACCAAGAGCAAATGCGCCCTTTTCCGTTTTATTGGTAGCTTGCTGACCTGTTTGCAGTGCGCCTTCGCCTCGGCCATTAGCCAGGCCTCCCCCAGCCACCAGACAAGACACGCCGCCGAATGAATGCTATGTATTTCCTTTCGGTCCCATGAAGTCCCCACGCACGTGCCACGACCCGCAAAGTGGAGCCCCTAGCGCAAGTGCGTGAACCCCGTCTTTTGCTTCCGGTGATACCGTCCCAGGATGACAGCTCTTGGCGATTCCAGCTCATCATTTTATTATTTCAGCTATTCTCGTCACCCTTTCCATAATGATTCCATACTCCGAAGCGCTTTACAGAGAACATATTCGAATACAATAGCACCCGACCGAAGTTGTTGCTCCTAAGGATACCTTACCCCCCACCGCCCCTCCCGCACCCGCAATAAAGAGGGATTCGAATCGTAATTTCTCTTGTATCCCTTTTATACCCGCCGAACTTGCCGCGTCGTCGCACTTGTGAAAGGCACTGGGCAATCATTTGCCGCTTTTACGGCTTCACAATCTATGGATATCGGATGGATGAAAGGCTGAGCGAGAGCTGGTGAAGTGCCTACCTGGGACTGCAGTGTGCTCGCCTATCACTTCCCCTTTTCTTAATTAAAGGGAGATAGAATTAAATAAACTGTAAGTACATTATTCACCACTTTCTAGAGTGTTACAGTTGCAACACACACTGGCAGGAATGGAATACGTAATCGACAAGTCCACTCGTTCTCATCATTACTGGTATTTACTCTAATTACCTTTGAAGCCTAGTGCGCCTGGTCACAATGTTCGATTCATGTTTAAATGTCATAAAACATGCAAGGGCGGACGGGGCCGTAAAAACCCACCTGATTTACAAAGCATTTTTCAATGGGTTGTTTGCCTATTGACAAACGCCTTTGTCAGTCAGGTCCAGGGGGGTTTACAGTGTCGCGAAGTTGGCCTTCCTCAGTCCCGCGCGTTCCCTTCCTCCCGACCAAGCAGCGCGGGGGGCAGGGCCCCGCCGAGAGCGGGTACACGCCCAGGGGCCTGCCCACTCCTGCCTGCCTGCCTTAGAGTAGCGACTGATCTCCCCCCCGAACCCCCCGCCACTAATTCCGCCTTTGTTCGGAGCACTTTAGGGAACATGTTGTTACTGGCGGATTAACCCCTCATTGGGTGCAGTCAATCGGAGGGGGCAACTCCTGGGTGATCCCGAAACAGGTTGGGTGACAGGAGAGGGAACACCTCGTGTGCGGGAGTGCAGTCGCACCTCTCGGTAAGCGGGGGTGCCATACACAAGTGCATTGTTAGGGCGAACACGATACAGGAGTTCGAAGACAAGAAGCAAATTGCTTTGCAAATAACGAATTCTTTGTGGCAATGCGCTTCTAGGCGCACAGATGGCGACGCCTCCCGCGCAAGCCTTCGCACATGTGTAACTTTACAATTGCGGAAACAACTGCTTTCTTTCTTTTTTATTCCACACCCATAGAACACAAAATAAGTCATTTTTACAATTCTAATGAAAGCGCTATTTTAGTATATTCCTGCCTTCTAGCGCTACATGTATACACTGCAAGAGCTAATGCCACTGGGCGATACCCCTTTCACCTATCCAAGATGGCAGAAGAGTGTATTTTGCCACAAAGAGATGTGAACATGTGACAAGCAAATTACAGGTGTATCGTAAGAGTCGGTGCATTAACTCACCGAGCCAAAGCGTCAAGTCACTTCATTTTTTAGTAACCCGAACTGCGTTAAGGTCGGGAAAAAAGTTCATTTCTTTTCTTTTTCAAATTTACTAGCGGTAATTTGCGGGCTTCCCAGCTTTAGAAAAACACTTCTCTACCGCAAGAGGGCAGCATTGCTCCATTCAAGAAATGGCATCCCAAAAGCGTGCCGCTGACAATGGAGGTCTTGAGCCCGAGATAAGCCGACCCAACGCGAAACCGCCAGACTGCAATTGCCATTCCATTAGTACACGTTTCCGGGTTATTCTACAGGAGACGAATAGAATTCAAATCTGTTGTAAAATAATGCAAGTTACATAATGCCCCTGGCAGTGCTCACTTCTTTTGCCAATTAAGAGTGCTGATGGATGGCACTAGAAAGAGATGTACCGAGCAGGACCTGCCTGTCGTGGTTTATCCGTAGTACTTTCAAGGGAGCAACACAGCATGACAAAGCCTGAGCCCCCTGCCACACGTACACACCAGGAACGCAGAGATTTGGAACGGGTGTTGGTAAAACAGGTAGAGCGTGTCCTAGTCCTGAAAGTATCCACCCAACAACACAGGCAGAACATGGAATAAGGAAAAAAACAACACGCGGTGTTAGGAAAGATTTCGTAATTGTAGGTAATTTTCCTTCCATGTGGCAACCCCTAAACTTTTTGCTGTTGTTTTTCACCTTGTTCATGACTTTGCCAGAGAAGTGCAGCCTTCTGCCGCACTCCTCTGGGCTTTCGCTCCTTTCTTACGGGGAAACTGACATGCCCTTAAGACAGTCAGTACCGGGGAACGCTGTTTCCCGTAGTTTCCTTTATCATGTTGCGGCTTTAGTGCAACATGACACAAGAGGGCACTGTAAGCTAAGTTACAGCTCTCTTGGGTCTCTAGCCTTCTACAGACCCTAGATACTCTTTTAGGATGGTATTTTGATCGGTGCAAGTCATTCAGGGACTGGAATGGTGGCAGCGATCGTTTTGTTTATTTTGAGCTCCTTTTGGCGTTCTGAGCACGTTTTTCGCACTGAACCCAAAATGGTGGCCTGGCTCCCAAGATGGCCAGACCACGAGGCTCCTTTGTCCTGTCCACTGACCGTCTTGCTCCCTTCACCTTCCCCAGGTCGGGCGACCCGGGGCCTTCCTTATTTGGGCATGTACTTTCCCGCGAAACGTGGTTGCTTTCGCGGGCTTCTACATGTCGTTTGTGTGCCTCCAGGGTGTGGGCTGGGATGTCTGGTCCCAATACACATCCTGGGTGCCAGAGAGTCTAGGGTGGTGTGAATGCCTGGGACCACCGTGGCCCGTGATTGGTCCACGTATGGTATGTGTGTTGATGAGCGGATCTCCCATTGGCTCCCCTCCGTTTTGGCGCGAAGGGAACCATGGATAAGAGGGGGCTGGAAACACCACTACCATGTCGATCTCCTGAGTTCTCACGAACGAAGGAATACAGGAGCCAAGTATCCTGCAACCAAGAGGCTGGACCGAGGAATCGTTGGTGGCCCGCTGAAGGAATCCTCCTTTGCACTGCTGTCGTCCTGTGAAACCCTGTCCTCCTTGGATCGAACCAGAAGGCCTGTACTGGTGCTTCGACCTTTGGAATAGCAGGAACAGCTATTCCCGGCGACTTCATCCTCTCCTGCCAAGGAAGCCTTCGGAAGTGTCTCTGGGCCATCCAGTTGACTGACCAGCTTACAAGGGAGTCCTGCTTTGTAACTGCCGCCAGGTTGTGTTGTATTTCGAGTCCTGGTCACTCTCCCACGCTTCGTACGCTTGGCGTTTCCAAGTCTGAAGGGAGGAGTGTACATTTGGCTTGAATACACACGGCCGCTCCGTTGTCCTGCTGCGGCAACAAAACTGTGCTGGTTTCGTCGATTGGGACGTCTTTTTGCTCTACACGACTACGAGGCGTTCCCTGCTCTTCTGAACCTGCCAGCTGCTGAAACTAACGTGGAGAAGCCTGGGTCTGCTTGCTTCGGGGACCGGTGAGTAGTTTAGCTAGGATCTGGTCGCCCTCCTGCAGTATCCCATTGCTTTTCCCTGCTGTGTAAAAACAGCACCCTTTTGGCCGTACTCGCGCTCTGCTTCTGCCCGCTGTGGAGGCTGCGCTTGAGTTGCGGAACCTGTTCTCCTTCTGCTGTGCACTAACCCGAACTGCCTGACTTCCTACGAAGAGCTCCCCCTTTTGCCCGTTGGCACCGGCGTGGCAGGTACTTTGAGCACAAGGCTCCACTCTTCGCAGGGCTCGGACTTCCATCTAGTTAGGTGCCTCTGAAGGCGAACTGAGTCTAAAGCGTTATCGCACTGCCTGTTTTCCTTTCCTTTCAGGTGGACTACATATTTCGTGCTTTAAACGCTTGCGACTGTGTATTTGTATATATATTGTGTTGATATGGTATGTGTTGGTTTAATATTGTGATATTGTGATTTTCTCGCTACGGTCGTTGTTTTAAAGGCCTTAAAATAAATGTGTTTATATTTTTGATATAACACCTGTTTGGAGTAGTTTGTAAACGCTCTTGCTTTGTGTGCTCATTGCGGGCTTTCAGTCACCCTCACCCCTCTTGAGACCTAGTCTTTACCGCCGCGATCGCTACCTTGATTGGTCTGGCTTGTCCAGAGGTTACCCTGTTCCAAGTAATTAGGTTGGCCTTCTGAACTTCTGCGCCACCAGGACAGAGTTCAGAAATCCGTCTTAACACGCGGGTGCGATGAAAAAGTACATTCAAACGTTCAACCACCCCCCTACTTTACCACGCTAGAAGCCCTTTTTGCTTCCCCCAACCATCCTCCAAAGGGCCATGTCCCCGGCAAGCCCTTGTTTCTGTTTCCTCCACCATGCTCAACACCAATCTTCCTCCATCCTTCTGCATGACCTGCAGCCGGGCTGACCTGCCTCATCAGCAACTAAATGAACCCTTTAATAGATCCCTTTTCTCCATTCTACTGCCCCAGCCTGTCACACAACACCACCATCCCCCTATTTAAAAAAGAACACCCATCAACCCTTTCTGACCTGCAAAAAAAAAAGAAATGGTGGAACCAAAACATAGAACAAATCATGACCCACCAGGAAAAACTAAAGGGGCGGGAGGGCGGGGACAAACGCTTCACCACCAACCGTTGCTTGCTCCCGAACCTTCCCTGCCCCAAGGAAAGCTGGCTCCCTGGCCTTACAGACTAACAGATCAGATAACAATCGGCAAAACGATTAAATAATTAAACAATTTACAATTCTTCACTTCCTGTCCCTTGCTCCCTCCCGCCCCTCCAATTCCTCTCAACCTTCATTCCCGCTTTCTCCCAACTTCTCCCCAAGGCCACGCCCCTCCATGTTCAATACCTCTTCCCCCTTTTGGTACCCCCTGGCTTGCCTGTTCTTTCAAACAGCGCCACCCTCCTCCTCTACCGCTTGTACCCCTTTATGCTTCCCCTAACCATCCTCCAAAGGCCCATGTCCTAGACACCAGAAAAAACCTTCCACGAGGTGTTCTTTCTACCCCACCCCATCACTCTCCTCTACCTCCAACTCTGTATGATATCCTCCACGGCCATCGTAACATCACACAAATAGTACTGGTTTCCCCTAAGTGACAAGCGCACTCCATCCTCCTGAAACCAATCAATAGCCTCATATGTGATCTCCTAGTGTGCCAGCGTTTGCACCACGCAGGACCTGCAAAACATCTCCATTTCTCTGTTAATGTTTTCCTCATCCGTTTCTTCGGGTGATTATTCCGGAGTCGGCAGAGCCGTCCGCGGACCTCCAGACTGGGAGGACTCAACTCCTCCCGTGTCCCCAAAAATGAGTATGAGACACACACAAGAAGCAAGGCTGAGACTGCAGTTTATTGCAAAGGCAGGGACGGGTTTCTCGTATGCATTTGAGAAAGCGCAAAAATCACTCTCAGAGGGGCTCGCAGGCCCTTTTTACTACAGTATGACGCGCTACCTGCGTCACCTGAGAAAGTTAGCGCAAAAACCTATTGCCACTCAGGATTGGTTCTCCGAGTGGTAGGGTTAGTATGATTAGCATACAGAGAAAGTTGTTTTTGGAAAGGACCAGATCAGGTGGTATACTTGGGCTGTCCCTAACATTTGTTACTTCAGAATTGCAACAAGGGGACCCTTGGTGATTGGCTATGAGTAATGGCGTCAGTAGTGAGTCCCCCTGTGTTCTGATTGGTTCTCCTGTGAGCCCCCAAGCCTGGGACCATCGTCGTTCCCAGCTCGCGGTGTACCTGTCATTATCAACAATGTGCAACTATGTGTTTTGTGCAAACAATGGACAGGTCTGCTCATAGGCTCATAAGAGAGTCGTTCCCGTCGCTGTAGGTGTCCATCTTGCCGCTTCGTTGTGAGACCCTGGCTGCTTCCCTGTCTCGTAGACTTGGCACCTTGTCAGTTAGGCTTGGTCATGTGTGGAGAGACCGTGGCTGGAGCAGAATTATGAGCATTTGATTTTAGTGTTCTGTGTCTGGAGGCTTAGCATTTGCAGGTGTAACCTTGGCGCTGGGCTTTCGGCATGCGAGTTGCAACATTGTGGCCTTGGCTGGGGGCCCTCATTAGGGGCTTGTTCTGCCTGATCAGCACTTGTATTTCGTTCTGAAGGGGTTTTCGTTGGCAAGGCTCCAACCTGGGAACTCTTGCTCGCGGCCTACTCGGGCCCAGTTCATGGGTCCCTGGTGGTCGTGGAGTGACAAATCATCATATGCAGCACTAAGTATATATGATAGCGTCTTGTAGAGATAGGTGGCAAGGAAGCATCAGCAAGCATTTCACAATCTCTTCAGTCGTCTTGCATTTCTGCGGTGCTGTAGAAGGCCTATGTGAAAAATAAAAAAAGATGAGTGTCTGTGAGTGTGACGGTCTGCTACGTCATAGCACTGAGTATGTTCTTCGTGTAGGTTGGTGTGTGAGTGACCAGTGTGCATGGTGGCACGTGTGCTCTTGTCTGTTGGCTATGTCGACATGGCATCTCTAACAATTTGGGTACTTGTAGTCATTGCTCTAGTTGAGTTCATCCATGCCGCAGGCATCATCTTGAGCCATGGGGGCTGGTGGTGATTTTACAGGTGGGCATACTCCTCTTATGTGTAAGTTCTTGAACCAAGGTATTTTGTCATCTGGCAAATAGGCAAACTCATCTCGTGGAGGGTATCTGGGCCGTGATCCCCTAGGCCATGGTCTGGATGAGATTGGGGGGAGGGTTTTATCCCATTCTCCCACTTCAGTCCCCCCTCTGGTCGACTTGTCGACCACAAACTCATCCTTCTCCTTATCTCTTTTTACTCTCCATACTTTAGTTATTCCAGCCAAGTGTCCATAATGGTTCACATGATCTTCAAAAGACCAGTACATATATACGCAGGTGCCGCCAGGTTTGCAGTATACCCATCTCCCTACATAGCTCCTCGGGTTTCTTGGGTTCTTGACTTTCAGGGATGATGGATCCTTGTGGTTGTCGATAATTTGTTTGCGCAACCTCTCTCTTTCCTTTATTATCATATCCGTGTGTAGAGCGTCATCTGCTGGTAGTAAGGCGTGCATGCCAGCCATCTCCATCATTTCATCCACTGTGCGAGCTTTTCTTGCTCTCCAAAACTTGATCATAATAAACAGAGCTGTACCCAATATTATTACTCCTACAAGTAATTTTAGCCCATCTGATAGCCATGAAGGCATCCATGACCACAGAAAGGAACCAGCTGTCGTCCTTCTTTACTCCCTTACTCTCTTCTTCCATCTTTGAGTGCATCAGGGCTAGTTGGGCTACTGCTTCAGTAAGTGTTCCATTGTCCGCATCATTAACAGGAATGAATGTGCAGCATGATTTCCAATTTTCGCACAAACCCCTCCTTACATTGCCGTGAGGAGATCCAGCACATATCTATTCTGTAGCGCTACCGTTCTCACTGCTTGCAGCTCTTCCTTTATTTTGTTAAATCCATTGCCAGTTGAATTTATTGTCATCATCAGCTCCCACCATGTTATCTGAAGCCATTTTGCATTTGCGTATGCCTGCAATCCTGGATGTATTATTGATGAGAAGAACATCGCCGCTCTACTAAATAATCTGTGCTCTGGTGGAATAGAGGTGTGTGCTGTTTCTGATCGTCCCCACAGGTAGTTTCCTGTAAGCGCTTCCCCTTGTCTCTTTGCTCTTGATAATACATTATTATTGTTGTTCTCATCACCTACTGTAACCTTCAATGACCTCTTCCTTCTCTTGTTCCCTTCATTCATCTTGGGGAAATTGGCCAAGTTGATGTGTTTTTGAGGCACACCTAGTGATGGCATGTTGATGTGTACCATAGTACATACACCATTCCAAGAGGAGGGCAGTGTATGATATGCCTTGTCACCGCAGGCCCAATAGTGATCCATTATTACAGCTGTGCCAGCACCCCCCTCAGGCAACTCCACTATGTCTTTACAGTTGGTGTTGTACCCTACATCCATATCTCCTCTGTGTTGGTAGCATAATGTGGGTGCAGATAGTGGTAGTATTCACACTGGGTCTTCATCCTTCTCCATCCATGTTAACATTGGTATCTACATACCCCATGTTGTCCAACATCTGTCATTGTGTTCCTGTATGGTGGTAGTGTTTTCTCTCGTTATCATGTTGCTCCCAACTACTCCTATCTGCCATTCATCGTTCATATATACTTTTCCAGTTATCACTATAAGGGCCTTTCCCAGCACCCATGTTCTCCAGGTGTTTCAGTCGCATACCAGTCGCATGGCAGGTAGTCCAGCGTAACCTTCTTCGTTTCTCCTTTGTCGGGGCCGTCAGTGATGTACCTAAAGGCTTCAGTATGTAGGCTTCTCTTGTGGTAGGCAGAGTATGTTTTGAGGAAATTATTTTTGTATGGATACATGTCCCTCGTCTTCCATTCTATTCTCACCACGGTCTCTTGGAATCGTCCTCTTGTCTGGAATAGTGCTAAATATATCAAGCAAGACATCATTTTTGCTGGTACTTCTGTAGCAACAAATCTTCCTGATGCACTCATGGCATACGGGATCAATGAGCAAACGTAGCAGTTGTCTTCCGTTGTTTGCTTACCAATTTTGGTCATGTGCTTATACCACATGTTGTTTGAGACGTGTGCTGAATCTGTAAGATATGTGTTAATTTCCTTCTCTTATATGTATGTGATGCATTTAAGTCTACTACCCTCACCTCTAGTGCTAATTGTACCACCTGATACTGTACCTGTTGCAGCTGTGGGAGGGGGTATGTTAGTCTTAGGTGCAGCCATAATATTCAAAGTATAGGTGTTCTGCCATACAGAGGCAGCCAATAAAGTAGTGATTAACAACACACCTAACAATTTTATTACAGTCACTAATCTCACCAGCATTTTGCTCTTACCTTTGCTGCGGTCCTGCAGCTTATTCTTGCAACGTTAAAGTTGACCGCCTGAAAATTCTGAAGGTATGTGTTATTATGGTTAGTATTGTTAATTAAGCACTCCCTATCAGGTAATCGTTCATTGCCCAGGCGAAAAGCTGTTCCCACATTAATCTCAGGGACCTATCCCTCAGAGCTGGTAGGTGCTCATGAAGATGGGGAAATGATTGCTCTATGGTCAAAACAAATGCTGTGTAATACACAAGTACCCTCCTTCTTTTCAGATATTTTGGTCTCCTTATGTGGTATACAAATTGGTGTGATAGGGCTTCAGGGTTATTATCATCTGCGGGCAGCATTTACTTCTGGGCAGAACACCACATTAGTTATTTAACTTTCTAGACAATACAGTAATATGCGGTACCTGCATGTGCGAGAGAGAGAAAAGAAAAAGAGAACATACAAGTGTTTATAGTGGTGTATGCAACATTCTACTTCATCATTTAATGTCCTTTACTCAATGGTGTGATGGGAAGGGCGGGGCTGGGCATGTTTTTCTTTCGTTTGGGACCTTGTAACCATGGGATGGGCTAGGGGTGATTTTTCGAATTCCGTTAAGATGTCCGTGGCTGGGGGTAGATCGGGGGTAGAGTCACAATTGTCCTCTTTGGCTGTTGCTGTGTGGTTGTCTGCCAATGGTGCTGCTGATGATGTTGTCTGCACAGTGGCACTATTGTCAACGCGAGGGCAGGTCTTGTAATTTTAGGGCTTAACGTCGTGCAGATGAGTCCAAGTGTTTTTACTTGCCAACTTTACTGCTCGAGGAGCTACTGCCTCTACCAAGTGTGGCCCCGTGAAACAAGGTTCATTCCACTTACGATTAAAGTTCTGGAGGAGAACACTGTCACCCTCCGTAAGTTTACACAGTCCTTGCTGTTCTTGTTCTTCAGCTGATTCTTCGCATTGGGTGTTCTTCGACCCGCCCTGCGTACGCTCGAGCTGTTGAGAGATAAAGGCGACACTAGTAATCAAGGAAGACACATATTGATGCATTTCATCACCAAAAACATTTGCAGAACTTTCATTGTCAGTTAGTGCCCTTGATGCGGGTGTTAAAGGGAGATGCATTTGACAACCAGTGACCTCCTCATGGGGGGTGAGGTGGTGGTCGTAACCTGGTCCATTTCTCAACTCAAATAGTGCCAAGAGGAGGCAGTACAACCAGCTCTTCTCGGTTGTCTGCTGAATCTTTGCTATCTCTTCCTTTAGGAGGCCGTTCAGGCATTCACACGCCATTTGCTTGCGGGTGATATGCACATGCAAATTTGTGCTTTATTCCCAGAAGGGCAGTGATGTGCTGGAATAGTTTGTTTGCGAAGTGCGGGCCGTTGTCTCACCGTAGAACTTCACATACGCCCCACCCAGGGAAGACCTCTCTCACTAAAAACTTGGCAGCTCTGAAAGCATCTGCGTGTTTGCAGGGCCAAGCTTCGACCCACCTTGAGAAGGGGCATACTACTACTATCATGTACCTGTGTCCTTGACATACATTGATCATGTCAATGTAGTCAATGTGAAGGTGTAGGAAGGTTCCTTCTGACCGGGGTATAATACCTTTTGTCACTTGCAGCGTGTGACCGACCGTGAACTGTTGGCATGTTAGGCATTTGCTGATGAAGTTGGCAACTTGGGAGTTTAAATCAGGACAAAACCAATTTTCCTTACTTTGTGTTGCAATCATTTTCTTTCCTGTATGTGCTGGATCATGTAGCTGAGTAAGTGCAGTTTTTAACAGTGCTAGTGGCATAACTACTCTTCCAGTGTTATTCTGTCACCATAATGCATCCGTAGGGGACATCGTGCATCCTCTTTTTACCCACAGTTCATTTTCTGCCATTGGTGCAGATGCCTGCAACTCCTTAATCTGTGTTATGGGGAGATGTGTTTACCCATCCCTCATCAACATTTGTCTCGCCTTCAACCTCCCCCTCCCTCTCTCTGATTCTGGGGGAGTCCACAGTTCACCAAAATACGCAGCATGTTATGCGTGTGCGTCTGCTACTTCATTACCCTTTGAGATATAGTCATCACCATTGGTGTGTGCCTGGCACTTAACCAATGCCACTTCTTGGGGATCGTTTATTACTTCTATGAGTTCGGCTAGTAGGAGGGCATGCTGTACTGGGGTACCATCTGATCTCCTAAGACCCCTTCTCTGCCATTTAATTAATCCCGAGTGTACTGTTGATGTTACATATGCACTATCGGAATATATGGTGACCTTTTTGCCAAAACTTTCTTTCAGCGCCAGAATCAGTGCCACTAATTCTGCTGCTTGGGCCGAATAATGCTGTGGCAGTTGGACACATTTGACTGGGACATACAGCAAATCCTCCGTCATTTTGACCACTGCTGCTCCCGTCCTCCTTACTCCATGTGTCTGGTCAATAGTTGAGGACCCGTCAATATACATTATCTGACCCTCTTCTAGTGCATCGTCCTCAACCTTCCTTGTTCAGGAATATATTTCAGTGGTGTGTGTGCAATCATGGGCATAATCACCTTCTTCAATTACTTCTGCTAGGAATCTGGCTGGATTTACAGTGCTGCACCTAACAATGGTCAATTCTGGCCTAGATAAAATTATTTCATAACCTGAGGCCCTTTGGGTGGTCAACATAGATTTGGGTTTGTTCAAAATTGCGAACAGTGCGTGCTCCACAAATAGTGTAGTGGGGCACCCCATTGTTATTGATGATGATTTTTCCACCGCGAATGCGGCTGCTGTGAGACCTTGTTCACAAGGGAAGTGACCTAACATTACAGGGTCCAAGTGACCACTGTAAAATGCTATTGGTTTGTGTGCCATGCTTGTATTCTGAGTCAGTACTGCCTTCATTAGTGCTGAGTCGCAATGTGAAAAAATGAAAAATTGGTGCTCATAGTTTGGGGTGGACAGCACGGGTGCTGAGGATATGGCATTCTTCAGCTCATCAAACCCCTCTATCATTTCTCTTGTCTATTTCAACTTCCTGTCCCCCTGCCATGCTTCCCTCAGTGCTTCAAGTAGGGGTCCTATGTATGAACTGTAATCAAAAACCCATGCTCTGCAATAATTACGTAAGCCCAGGAACTGTTGCAGTTCTCGCACCGTTTGTGGCTGTGGTGTGTTCTTTATCGCTTGCGCTCTATGTGGTGCTATGTGTCTTCCATGCTGGGAAATTAGTTGGCCAATATATAGTACTTGTTCCTGGCAGTACTGTAACTTTTCTTTGTCCACTTTGTACCCCTTTTCAGCCAATATTGTGAGCATTTTTATTGAATCTTCCCTGCATCTCTCTTCAGTGGTGCTGCAAATCATTATGTCATCGGCATACTGCAGCACTGTGCTTTCCATTTCGATGTTTCCTAAGTCCATCTATATTACCCTGTTGAAAATTGAGGGTGACTCACAGTACCCTTGGGTCAACCTGGTATGTTTCCACTTTATGTTCCTATATGTGAAACTCGTGAGATCCTGTGAGTCTGGGTGCAGAGGTATGGAGAAAAGGGCATTTTTGAGGTCAATTACGGTGAACCGTGATGCCTCAGCTGGTATTCCACATAGTATTGTAGCCGGGTTTGCTGCTATAGGGTACTCTGCCTCTACTATGTGGTTGAAGGGCCTAAGGCCCTGGATGAAACGCCACGACCCTCCCTTTGCCTTGCGCACTGGGTAGGCAGCCGTGTTGCATGTTGATTCTGATGGTACCAATATGCCATTATTTATCAGGGCTGACATCGTCCCATATATGCCCTCATCTGCCTCCTTTGATAATGGGTACTGTTTGACTCTAGGTAGGATTGCTCCCTTCTTCAATTTTATTCTTACTCCCCCAATGCTCTTTATACATTCCACGTCATATGGACTGGTGGTCCACAAGGATGCCATGTCCTCCTCATAAAATGGTACTGGGGTAAATGTGGGCACTTCAAGTGCCATGGCCATTTTTAGCGCCACTTGCTTGTATGTCACCTTCAGCCAAATGTTAACACTCATCATGAACACCATCACCTCTTCTCCCTTGTTGTCTGAGAAAAGCTCTTTGTCAGACACCTGCGTAAGTCTGCACCCCTCAGCCAATGCTATTACATTTCTCCATGCCCTGCCCTCCCTGTCTTGGGCATGAACTGCGAAGTAATCTGGAGTTGCTATGATGCTTTCCATGCTTACTGAAATCACCTTCCCCTCTGGTTCATCTGCTGGTGTCTCTGGCCTGAATAAGTATGCTGCAGGTCTGTTCCAAACCTTGCCCTCAATCCCTGGCATCCACCCGAATGCCATATCTGTCCCGTACTGGAACATTTCTCCGTCAACTGGCTCAGCTCGAGCTACTGTTTTACCACAGTAAGCTTGCAGTATTTGCTGTGCTGTGAGCATGTTTATTCCTGGTGTGGAGCAAATTATGCCATTCTCCATGAAGGATATAGTCATATTCAATCTGCTCATAATGTCCCTCCCAAGTATGTTTACTGGCGACTCCCTTGAGTATAGGAGTGGGACGGACATTTCATTCTCTCCTATAGATAAGGAGATGTTATCAGTAAAGGCAACCAACCCTCGAGCCCCAGAGTATCCTTGAGTTTGCATGGCTTCACCTGACATCTTAAATTTACCCCCCCTTATGCATGACCTGGTTGCCCCGGTGTCAAAAAGGAAGGAAAGCTTTTTGTCATCTATCATTACCGGTATGCGTGGTTCCTCCGCACTATTGGGTGTTGGTGTTACCGACAGGATGGGACACATCAAGGACATCTGTGGGCTGGCCTATTGTGGGTATAATAACATACCACCCCCGGTGTAGGGGCTGTGTCCTAATATCGTCACTCTATCCAACTGTGTTTGTGGTAGTGGTGTGTCGGTGGTTGATACCTTACTGTCCTGTATTGGGGTTGGTTGTGGTGCTGGTTGCATCCGATGTTGTTGTGTCACTACCATCTGTTGCTGTGGTGATGCGTGACCCTGTGGTTGTGGTGCAACGTACTGCACTTGTTGTTGTTGTGTGGCATTCTGTTGTGTCCCGTGTTGTTGTTGGTACAACTGTTGCTCCCCCACATGTCCTTGTTGCCCTTGCTCTGCCCATACTATGGGCCTTACTCTATATGTGCGTGACATATATCCTACAGTTCTGCAGACCCAACATACTGGTAGTTCCCTGGCCTGCCATGGGAAATTTCCTGTGTTATCTTGGTACACTCGCTGCCCATTGGGGTAGTGACCTCGGAGCCCTCCCACCTGCTGCTGTGTGGGCTGGGTATATCCCCTCCCTCTCATCATACCGCCCCTTCCCCGGAAGGTGTTGTAATATTCATTTCCTGGTTGCACGTATCCTCCCCCAACAGTGGCTGTGTATAATGGGGGCTGTGAAACCTGCTGTGGTATTATTTGCATTGGTTGTGTTATTGTCTTGTGTCCGGTGCTATCACTACTGGCGCGGGTGTCTGTGCTACTGCTGCTGGTGTTGTAATTAAGGCACCTTCCACTGAGTATTTGGTTAGTTTCTTCTGCACTAATTTTGTTTCCTCTGCCTTCTTATCTTCTTCCTTTTGCTTCATCTTTTCTTGCCATATTCTACAGTGGTGTATTATCGTTAGTTGTATCTCCGGCCATGGCTTTGCTTCTATTCCCACTACCTTCTTCAGTTTTCTTTGTACTGCCTCCGGGAGCCCCTGTGCTAGTATGTGATAGAAGATGGCTGGTGTTTTATCCCACTGCTCCTGAGTTTCCAAGCGCCACTTCTACTGAATCTCCTGGATGTAATCAACAGGATCTTCATTCTCAGGCATTTTGCGTGAGGTAATAGCTCCTATGTCTGATGTGTCTGAGTACTGGACCCTCAGGGCCTGCCATAGTGCATGCCTACAGTTGGCGAATGGTGCCCCATCATGTGACGTGTCCGTAGTAGTAACTCCGGGAAAGCCTGCCCTTTTCCAGATGTCATCTGCTGCATCCCCCAGTATTGATATTAATAGCCCCTTCACATCACCCACCGCTAACTTTTGCCCTGCAGTGTGTTTCTCCATTTGATATATCCACTTCCCTGCTCCCCCGCTTAATGACGGGAGTCTACATTTTATGTTTTCCTTATCACCATGCTTCCAGGGAACATATTGCGGTCTAAGCCCTCCCCTTTCCAAAAGTGGCATTAAATTGTAACCCTTCTGTCCCCCCCGTAACGGTGAGGCAGTGTCAGTGTACTCGTCTTCGTTCTCTGTGTCGGGAAACTCTGTTATCACATCTATTTTACGAGTTCGGGTCATATTCTCTTCCTCAGTCTTCCTCCCTTTCCTATTGCTGTCTTGTTTCACCGCAGGTGTGTGTGTGGTCGTTCTTCCTGCCTGCGTCAAGGGAGATCCCTAAGCCTGCCAATGTATGGCGAGTGTTCGGGCGTAGGCGCGAGTGGGCGTGGTGGACGTGCTGCGCAGATGTTGCTGCTGGCATTGTTCTTCCTGCTACCTCTCTTACCTGTTCTTCACCTGTCTTTTCCTCTTCCCTTTTTCTGCATGTCCATGGCGATTCGCCGTTTGCGCGTGTGAGGTACAATTTATATAAACTTTCCCTACTGCCGCTGCTTCCTCTTTTTCCAATACCTTCATCTTCTTCACTGCAGAACCCGTCCAACAGCGACAACCCCCATTCTGTTCTTTTCCCTCCCACTGTCACTGTTTTTAAGTCTATTAAATCCATCCCTCTCTCTTCGCCCCGCGTCGAGGTTGTGGGCACCTCCAAGTCCTGGCGGGTGTATGTTCTCACTCCGCGGCCCACCATCTTACCTTCACTCTCCTCATCCTCCCTTGCCTTTATCTCTCCCCCAATTTCCTCTCTCTTCTTTTTTAGTTCCTCCATTACCTCACTACTTACCCTTGCTAATATCCTTTCTTCCTCTTCCTTTCTTTCCCTTTTTTCCCGTTCCCATTGTAATATGCTTTCTATTACTTTACCCTCTTCGTATTTCCTGGTGCTTTCAGATAATTTTTTCTTCTTCCACATCTCCATTTCCTTTTCCCCTCTCTTCCTCTTTTCTTTTCACGTCACGCTGCTCCGCACGGGACGTCCTTTCTGCTACTGCTTTCGTCCTCTCCACCTCCCTCTTCTTCTCCTCCGCACGTTCTTTCATCCTCTCCCGCTCATCTCTAGTTTCCTTCTTTTCTTTCCTTCTTCCACGTGTCTTTTGCTCAAACTGCCTAATCAGTGCACTCAGCACCTCCCTCAATTCTGCCAACCTGTCCTCCAACATTTCCTCCTCCTCCTGTGACAATTCTCTTTCCTTCGCCTTACTGACCTCGTCCACTACCTGTGCACCGTCCTCATCATCCTTGTATGCTCTTCTTATCGCATTCTCCTCTTCTCTAGTTAGTTGCCCCCGCAACTTTAAGAGCACCTGCGCAGCTACCCACTCGTCAGGTCCTATGTTCGCGATGTACTCCTCACTTCTCCCTTCCCCTTTTCTGCCCATCTCTGTGGAACTCGAACCCACCGTGCTCGTTACCTCCCCCCTCTGGTAACTACCTGTAGTGGTATATGGTGGAGGGCTATAGGTGGGGTTTGAGTACTCCTCAGCTGCCGTCAACTGCTGCCTCGCTGCTTCTCGTAACTCCATCACTGGATATAACCTACCGTCCTCCTTCTTTACCACCTTCGCTAAAGGCATTTCTTCTATCCTTTCCTTCTTCACCTCCACGTCATGTGTGGTGCCAGGCCCTTCGCCCTCCCCTTTGTTCTTATCATTGTTCTTTGTATTGCTAACCGCTGCACCCGCACTCCCTTCTTCTTCTTTAACTCCTTTGCCCTCCCTTGTTTCCTTACTCCCCTTCTCTTCTGTGGTCCCTTCCACGGTAAACATACCTGTTGGTCCTGGTCTGGACCCCTGGAACAACCTCCACAAGTTAAACATCTCCACATGATGAGCTAACTTCTTCCCCTTGTACGTGTTGTGTATGTGTGTTAGTAGCATGTGCTGTACATATGGGTCAAAACTGCCGTTAGGCGGCCATGGTGTCGTCATTTTGTTGTCTGTGCCTTGTGTCCATGCAATGCTGTATTTGATAAATTTCTTCCTATGAGGTGATAACGTCTTACAGATATGTTAGAGGGGTAGTTAGAGTGTTCCCCCACCCTCTGGACCCTAACTCGTAAGACATGGTTGTACTTTATGTTAACACTTTGCAATTGCAAACTTCTTTACCTGGCCCCGTAATTTGGGGACTTCCGATCGTCCACTGAAAAGCAATTAAGTTCACAAATTTACAGTTCTCTCTCTCTTTTCCTTTGATATCACTTGTATGGCCCCCTTTGGCCAGGGTACACAAAGCCCACTGCGGCTGCGTGCCCTGTGTGACATGCTTGTACAGCTGTCCCACCTTCAATCTCCACCTTTCGACCACCGCGCTCAACGTTACCGGCGTTCTCCGTGCGCGGCCACTTCTCCCCCTCTCGCTCCTTCCTTATTGAGGGGTGCCAGCGCTCCCCGCGCGTGGCCTCCCCACCTCTTCTATTCTGCCCCTCTCCCTGTTGTTTAACTCTCGGTCACCTCCTGGGCAACCCGAGCGAAACACCAGGCATCCACGGTATCCTATGGTATCCTACAGGTGACGTCACCAACCTCGTTAGCCTATTACCGGTAAGAACTTTTACACTATTAAAACACGCAATGTACTTTTACTCTTTGACCCCCTCAACCCCACAGCTGTCTTCTTGTTACGCCCGGAACAAGGGATTCGACAATACAACTCTTATAATCGGACTGCGCACGCGGCGTCGCCTCGCGTGTGATACGCCCCTCACCTGGGGAGCTTAACCAACCAAGTATCTTCCGCACTCGGCAACACACTAGCTACCTCCTACGGGGAAATGTCATCTAACTAACGAGCTTCAACAATCAATTAGTAGGTATCCACATCTACTCATTGACCTAAAACGCCAATTCATAGGAAATCCATACCCCTTCCATACATGTGCGCCCGATCCGAACAAATCAGTTCCTTCTAACGATCACGTGTGGTGCTTTTTGGCTCCACCCACCTTCCTCCGCGAAGCAGTGGGAGACGGCCCTCGTGCCTGCCTTCACCACTGCTCGCCCACCTGTCGTCATTTAGTATTCAAATCCTTAGCACACACCGTAAATACCCCCTGCCACCCTTTTCGCAAATCCTCCCCCCTCCCTTACAACATTACATTGCTTGTTGGGTGTGCCATACTCACCAAGTTCCCTTGATGTGGGGCCGCTCGACCGCGTGCACCCCTCAAAGCGGCTGGCCACCTCCTCTCATCTGGACTCCTCTGTACACTCGCCAACCGTGGGCGGGATACTTCTCAATCGGCTCCCGAGGGCCAATATCCGGATTGCGCCGTCCGGTCTTCTCGCAGTTCCGCGATGGTCCTGTAGTCCTCAAAAGGGGGCAGCGGCAGAGGGGGCCGCGATGCCGGGCCGCCTCACAATGAGAGGCCTTGGAATAAAAACGCAAGGGGATAGATCTCAACAGATCTCAGCAGTGTCTCCAACTTGTCGGGGTGATTATCCCGGAGTCGGCAGAGCCGTCCGCGGACCTCCGGGCTGGGAGGCCCCAACTCCTCCCATGTCCCCAAAAATGAGACACACACAAGAAGCAAGGCTGATACTGCGGTTTATTGCAACGGCAGGAACGGGTTTCTCGTATGCATTCGAGAAAGCGCAAAAATAACTCTCAGAGGGGCTCGCAGGCCCTTTTTACTACAGTATGTCACGCTACTTGCGTCACCTGAGAAAGTTAACGCAAAAACCTATCGCCACTCAGGATTGGCTCTCCGAGTGGTAGGGTTAGTATGATTAGCATGTAGAGAAAGTTGTTATTGGAAGGGACCAGATCAGGTGGCATACTTGGGCTGTCCCTAACATTTGTTACTTCAGAATTTCAACAAGGGGACCCTTGGTGATTGGCTATGAGTAATGGAGTCAGTACTAAATCCCCCTGTGTTTTGATTGGTTCTCCCGTGAGCCCCCAAGCCTGGGACCATCGTCATTCCCAGCTCGCGGTGTACCTGTCATTAGCAACAATGTGCAACTATGTGTTTTGTGCAAACAACGGACAGGTCTGCTCATAGGCGAGTCATTCCCATCGCTGTAGGTGTCCATCTTGCCACTTCGTTGTTGCAACCTGTGAGACCCTGGCTGCTTCCCTGTCTCGTAGACTTGGCACCTTGTCAGTTCGGCTTGGTCACGTGTGGAAAGACCGTGGCTGGAGCAGAATTATGAGCATTTGATTTTAGTATTCTGTGTCTGGAGGCTTAGCATTTGCAGGTGTAAACTTGGCGCTGGGCCTTCGGCATGCGAGTTGCAACATCGTGGCCTTGGCTGTGGGCCCTCGTTAGGGGCTTGTTCTACCTGAGCAGCACTTGTATTTCATCTGAAGGGGTTTTCGTTTGCAAGGCTCCAACCTGGGGACTCTTGCTTGCGGCCTACTCGGGCCCAGTTCATGGGTCCCTGGTGGTCGTGGAGTGACAAATCATCATATGCAGCACTAAGTATACATGATAGCGTCTTGTAGAGCTAGGTGGCAAGGAAGCATCAGCAAGCATATACACAATCTCTTCAGGCGTCTTGCGTTTCTGCGGTGCTGTAGAAGGCCTATGTGAAAAATAAAAAAGATGCGCGTCCGTGAGTGTGACGGTCCACTACGTCATAACACTGAGTATGTTCTTCATGTAGGATGGTGTGTGAGTGACCAGTGTGCATGGTGGCACATGTGCTCTTGTCTGTTGGCTATGTCGTCATGGCATCTCTAATGATGTGGGCACTTGTAGTCATTGCTCCAGTCGAGTTCATCCATGCCGCAGGCATCATCTTGAGCCATGGGGGCTGGTGTTGATCTTACAGGTGGGCATAATCCTCTTATGTGTAAGTTCTTGAACCAAGGTATTTTGTCATCTGGCAAATAGGCAAACTCATCTCGTGGAGGGTGTGTGGGCTGTGATCCCCTAGGCCATGGTCTGGATGAGATTGGGGGGAGGGTGTTATCCCATTCTCCCACTTCACGTTCCACTGCCCCTTCCTTCACCGCTCCCCGCCATACACTCTTTGTCATCAACTTGGTCCAAATTAACACCACCCTGGGCCATATCTCCCTCAACCAATTAAGGTGCCTCTTAATATTTTTTAACAACGCCACACCCGTATCCCTGACCAAATTTATCTCCCCTGCATGTAAAACCAGAGCCGCCGGAACACCATGAAGCTCTCTCATACCTGCCAGCATAGGCAACAGTTGGTCCCACCGAGCCCGCCCCCACCCAGACTATCTCAACAACGCCACATTATAACTGCACTCCAACTGGGTCCCGTAAACCCTTCTTTCAGTATCTTCCCCTGCCCATTTCACTATGGAGTCTCTGCATATCCAGATCTGAGGCAACTCACCACTCCCCTATGCCACATTTGAAAAAGAAAAAGACAGTGAGCCTTCTCTCTGACAACCCCTCTGACCCCCCACCCTGATGCCTTTTGTTAACTAACAGCTCCCTTGCCCCACATCAGTGATTTATCCTTTGTGCCCCTTGTACTTTGACGTTTTCCAGAGCCCCAGGCTCTTAACCTTCTCTTCAGACAGATTCAGCCTGCTACCTTCAGAAGCTGCCCCCATCCAAAAAGAATGAGTCCCACAATCCTCTGCTGTCTCACCCAAAGCCAACAGGGCTCTCTGCAAACTCCCAGAACCTGAGAAGCTGTCACCTCTGACCCGTATTCATGCTGAAAAACCAAACCTTCTCTTCCCTTACATCTCTCCCGCCACAGTGCTCTGGCCCTCACTAGATGCAACTCCTTGCTACCTCTATCCAAATGCACCCAAATACCCTTGCCCCACTGATCCGTTTTTGATCTAAAACTTTTTATATCCATGCTGTCATCTGACAGCTGAACGCCATTTCACAGCAGACCTCCTTCACCTCTTCTCTTCACTACCAGCTCTGATACGCGAAATGCCCCAAAAAACAACCACATAAAACACGTCAAAAACATATCTCTTTCCTATGATGACCAGAAAATGTTAATTTCAATGTTAAAGTACATTTGTACTGTGCACTATCACCACCAGAGTGGTCCCTGGCGCTCTGGCAGCTCTGGAAAGGGAAGGGGCGGGGATGGGAATAAGCTGGAAAACTGCAAGAGAGCAGTGATATGCTGTTGTCAGCCTCAGCCCGGTTGACTCCGTTGGCTGGGCTTGAGGTGTTTTCCGGTCGGTAGCCGTTGTGTGCTGTTGTGCACATCTATGTGAGGTTTGTTTTGTTGTTGCGGTGTAGTGAAGTTTGTGCGGGTTGTTGTGCTTTAGGGTTGTGGTTGTGTTTGGTTAGAGTTTGAGAGGTGTATGAAGAGGGGTGAGATTGTTAGTGAGTTGGTTATTGGCATTGTTGTCTAGAATTGATGTGCTAAATTTGCACGTTCTTTCTAGATGTGGTGCCTGAATATCTCTGCATTTCTATCTAGATCAGGCTCTGGATAATAATAATACAATCCTTTCTATAAAAGATACGCACCAAATATTCACAACTATATCAAATGTGCCACTGGCCGAACTTCAAGAATCGTGTCTATATGCCGAGCAAGCTTGCATTCATAATTCTATCTACATCTGGCATCAGTAATTATGCCAATGCAGTCTAGATGTGTCAAGGCTAACATTTGCTATGCTCTCTAGATGTGGTGTACTGGCCGACATCACAGTCCTGTCTAGTTGCGACACAGGCCATTGTTCACAAATTATCTAAGTGTGGCACATGCTAAGATTCGCAATTCTATCTAAACGTGGTACTTGCTATCATTCATAATTCTGTCAGGGTCCAGTGAAGGGTAATGTTAATAATTCTATCTAAATGTGGTGCTTGCTAATCTTTGCAATTCTATCTAAGTGTGGCACTTGCTAACATTCATTGGGCCTCATTCCGAGTACGGCGCTAACCAATGGCGCTATTAACGCCTTGGTTGACGCCGTACCCGGACCGGCAGCACCTTGGTGGATTGCGGAATTACCGCCACATTCCAAGGTTGGCGGGGCGGTAATTCCCCATTCACCAAGGCTCTTCCCCATTCCCAAATGAGCCCCCATAGGGCTCAATGGGAATGGGGAAGATGCAAATAACGGTGACCGTTCATTACGGTCACCGTTATTGGCTTGGAGGCCCCTTTGCGCCCTCGACTTTAACACCTGCTCAAAGCAGGCGTTAAGGGCGAGGGCGCAAAGGGAACTCGGAGTATGGCGGTAAGGGATCACCGCCACCGGTCTCGTTACCGGTGGCCGCTATCCCTTACCGCCATACTCGGAATGAGGCCCATTGTCTTTTCAGGAAGCAACGCAGGTTAATGTTAATAATTGTACCTAAATTTGGCACATGCTGGTATTCACGGTTCTATGTGTGGCGCTTGCTAACATTCACAATCCTATCTAGATGCAATGCAGGATAATGTACACAATTCTATCTAAGTGCGGCACATGCTAGCATTCCGGATCACATCTGCATCCGACGCAGGCTAATGTTCACAATTCCATCTAAGTGTGGCAAATGCTAACATTCCCGATCACATCTACATGCGATGCAGGCTAATGTTCACGATTCTATCTAAGTGAGGCATTTGCTGACCTTCCCAAACCTATCTAGATTTGACGCAGGCTAATGTTCACAATTCTATCTCAGTGTGGCACATGCTAACATGAACAATTCTATGTGTGTCATTTGCTAGCATTCAAAATACTGTCTAGATGTGGTGCCGGCTATTGTTCATAATTCCATCCAAGTCTGGTACATCTTAACATTCACAATTCTGTCTAAGTGTGGCAGATGCAAACCTTCACAATTCTATCTATGTGTGGCACTTGCTAGTGTTCATTCATAATCCTATCTAGATGCGACATAGGTTAAAGTTCACAAATCCATCTGAGTGTGACGCAAGCTATCGTTCATAAAACTGTCTAAGTGTGGTACATGCTAACATTCACAATTCTGTCTAAGCGTGGCCGATGCTAACCTTCACAATTCTATGTGTCACCTGCTAGCATTCATAATCCTATCTAGATGTGACATAAACTAATGTTTCACAAATCCATCTAAGTGTGGTACTTGCTATCAGTCATAATTCTGTCTAAGTGTGGAACTTGCTGATAGTTACCCATAAGTCTGTATGTGAAGCAAGGCAACATTTACAGTCCTGTCTCGAATAGACTCAGGCTGATGGTTACAATTTCTATCTAGGTATGAGTGATGTTCGCCTAGCAGTTTATGTTTTTTTGGAAAAGTAAGGTTGAGTGGCAGGGTTTTCTGGAGTAGAGTGATTGCTTTACTCCCCACCCATGCCACACTTATGTTTTTGTTGGTGTCTGTTGAAGGCTGGCTTCACTGGCTTTCCCTGCTGACACCGGCAGACACATCTTGGAGCCGCCAATGTTTGAGCCATCCTTTGCCTCGGGGCCCTTAGCCGCTGCCGGGGAGAGGGCTGCCCTGATCCGGTCCAGGATAATGAATGATTCGGCCAATAAGGGCGAGGGGGAGGGTGCGGGAGGCAGGACCTGGGGATTGGATGCTGTGACGCGGCTGGGGAGCCCGTGAAGGTCCCAACGCCGCCATGATGCTCAGAATGGGGGGCAGAGGGTCACTAGCACATGCTCACCTGAGGTCAAGATGGAAAATGGCCCAGGGAGCCGAGGTTCAGCGAGTCAGCCAGCACCAACATGCTGCTTTGGATTGGCCAATAAGGACCAGGGGCAGGGTGCGGGAGGTGGGACCTGGGGATTGGAGGCAGTGACGGGGCTGGGGAGCCCGTGAAGGTCCCAAAAACAGCAACACCGCGATGATGGTCGAAATGGGGGCGGAGCGTCACTAGCACACGCTCACCTGAGGTCAAGATGGAAAATGGCCCTCGGGAGCAGAGGTGCAGCGAGTCAGCCAGCACCAACAAGCTGCTTTGGATTGGCCAATAAGGGCCAGGGGGAGGGTGCAGGAGGGGGGACCTGGGGATTGGAGGCTGCGACGCATCTGGGGACCTGCAAAAGTCCCAAAAACAGCAACACCGCCATGATGGTCAAAATTGGGTCCGGGGGGTCACTGGCACATGCTCACCTGAGGTCAAGATGGATAATGGCCCAGTGAGCGGAGGTGCAGCGAGTCAGCCATCCCCAGCATTCCTTCTCCTTCTATTTTTCCCTTGCACATCCTTCCAACATGCTACTTGCTATTTCTCCCCTGCTGGGCTATTAGCCCCAAAACCACTTATCATTAAACATAATACCTGCTAACTTCCCTGATATCGTTCCCCCGGACCAACCCTTGCTCACACAGCTCTATAAAAATTCAATCACATCCTCCCTCCTTTTCTCCTCCACATCCTCCATACACTTTCAACTGTGCACTCCCCTTTTAGAAACTCCAACCATGCTCTCCTGTATGCAGCCCACTGGGGCTAGAGAATCCTCTACTAAGGGCAGGGTTCTCAATCTCCTAGCCGCCACAGCTCCTCCGGGATCCTGTGTCCTTTCACCACTCCCAGCCCACAGAATCTCTGCCACTGAAAACAAGATAATGCATCAGCGATGCTGTTATCCTTCTCTGGCACGTGAGTTGCTCTAAAAAACTCATTCCACTTCAGGCAACGCATCACAAATTCCCTCATCAGCCTATCGACCCTCTGGTCCCTAGCTGACTGCTTGTTCACAATGTTGACCACTGCCTCATTATCCACGTTAAAATTCACTTTTGTATTCTGCAAATCCAGGGCCAATAACAATTGGAAAAACTCCAAAAAGGTTATGCTCCTCCATTGCTCAGGTCACTTCTAAGCGCACCACCTACCCCTCCAGTACACTCCAAATCCTCCAATACCTGCCACATCAGAGAAGACCTGCACCTCCCATGCCACTGGGTCCCCCTGCAGCCACATTGAGACTCCATTACATTCCTCCAGATATCTCAGCCATACCCTACAATCCTCTCTGACAGCTCCTGAAATTCTCACCCTGTGAGATGGGTACTTCACTGTCACCATGTAACGTGCCATATTCCTGCAAAAGGTGCGACTCAGAGGCACCACCCGACACACAGAATTGAGATATCCTACTAGTCTCTGCATGTCCACCAGCATCATTTTATGGGCTGCTATCACCCTCTCCAGCAACTGAACTAGTTTGCTCACCTTGTCATCCGGCAAGCGCGAGGTCATGGCCACTCAATCCAGCTGAATTCCTAGAAAAGTCAGAACCACTGGCAGTCCTAAGGTCTTATCCTCCGCTAATAACATTCCCAACTCAAGCATCAATGACTGAAAAACCTCCAGCATCAGCTGGCATTCCTGCTCTTTGCCTGCCCCACTGATGAACAAAAAATCATCCAAATAATGCAAAACACCCTCAAAACAATAACTGTAAGTAAAAACCCACTGAAGAAATGGGCTAAAACGCTCAAACAATGCCCATGAAACTGTGCAGCCCATCAGCAATGATTTGTCAACATAAATCGGACCCTCAAACTGCATTCCGAGCAACCAATAATCCTCAAGTAGCAAATGAAAAGCCTATTTGATATCACACTTGGCCATGAAAGCAGCACACCCTTCCTTCCTCATCAAACCCACTGCCTGATCCACACTTGAATAGGACACCCCACAATCCTCCTGTGTAATTACATAATTCATGTACATGCCCTCTGGCCATCATAAATGGTGAATCAATCTGAATCCTCTTGCTGCTTTCTTAGGCACAACCCCTAAAGGAGACACCACCAAATCGCCTGGAAAATCTGGAAACGGGCCAACCACTCTAATCACCACCACCTCCTGCTGCAGCGTCACCTTTACTACCTCCAAATTCTCCCTAGCTGACTTAAAGTTTTCCACCAACTGACACATCCTCAGGTCCTGGTATCCCAGAAACCTTCAACCAAAATCCTGGTCCTTTCCCTGTCTCGATAAAAACAGAGACTTCCCTCCAAAACATCCACATTAACTGGAGTATAGGCCTTTCCCCACAACTTCTCGCCCTGCCCCACACCCTTTCCCTTGGTCTCCTGTCGCAAAACATTGTGCAACGGGATGCCGTCCTGCGCATCTGCTGCACTCATGTCTAAATTTGCACAATGGTCTGGAGCAGCCCTCTTTATTAAAGGCCCAGCATGCTGCTGATGGCTGACCCCGGCCTCCTTCCCCTTCCCCTTCGTAGGTGGGGAAACCAGGAAAGGGCCAGTAAGGCACAGGACTGCTTGCTGTATGAAGTGTGGGGGCTGGGCACATGGGTATGCAGCCATAAATCCATATCGATCTCCTCCCATACTGCCTACTTGTCCTCACCCATCTTTGCCCTCAACTCTTCATCACACCTCACCCAAGCAAACCCCCAAAACTTGTAAATGCTTTCCTAATCACATCCATATATTTTAACAAAGCCGAACACCTCTCAGGGAACTTCTCACAGTAAATTCTGGCATGCATTATAAATGCAGACATCTAAATCTCGATGGTAACTGATACCCTTTGTCTTGATGATAACTCCCTAACTCCCTCTCCTCCCCCTTTGATCCCTCCTTGGCTCTCACCTACCTATGTAAGAGCTTGAAAATGTCTACAAATTCCCCAGCCCTGATTTTCTCCTTTGTAGCTACCATCAAATGCGCGCACAACGGCTTTGTGGTACCCATATAGGGTAGCTTCTTAATCTTCTCTGCACTATCACATGTACCAACAGTAGGCGCCTCCATCATCCCCTGTGCCACTGCATCCGTGACCTTATCCGTCTGCACTTGAGCCAACACCTCTGACATCCACCCTCACCAATGCCCCTGCCGTCACATCCTGATTTCCCCCACCCCCTGTGCCTCTACCCCCATGTGCCTCAACCCCCTCTTTCTTTATCCCCCACCTAGCTCCCATCCTGACCCATGCCCCTTACCATTCCCTTCCATTCTCACCTCTTACTGCCCTGTCAACACCTAGCCACATCATCCTGGCCTCTACACCGCTACTCCTCATTTCTTTTCTCAAGGGGCTCCTACTGCAGGCACAAAAAGCATCAGCAGAGTCTCCAGATGATCTTCTCTGCAGACTTCCTCTACCTCTGCTATCCCCAACCCTGTCTTCCCCTTCAAACCTTAAACCACACTGCACCCTTTCTCTCCCAACTCGATCCCCTTGGCCCCTCTCCTTCCACAGTAACCAGTCCTCCTCCCCAAACTTATCTTCCCCAGTTGTATACCAGTCGTGTTGCGAGGGCTGACTCGTGCCGGGCATATCCTCCTCAAGCCAGCATGGGGTGTCCACCACCGATGATCGTGTGCCATCTTCTCCGTGGCGTCACACAAACCCCTTCCTGCTCCTCTTCTCGGGCAAGGTGTTCCATCCTCCACCCTGCATTCTGTCGTGCTGGGGGCTGTACCGCACCCTCTAGGCGGCCCTCTTCTTCTTGCCAGAGGGGCCTCTCTAGAACCCTCTCCTTCCTCATCCTCTACATCCACGGGAGCCGTACCATTCGCATTCCTTCCGCGTACCCAACATCTTTGCTGGCAGGTCACCATGTACCTTTCCCTGTCTCTGCTATCTACTGGGGAGAGTGAACCAAATCCTATTTTTATCAAAATAATCCACAAAGTCTCCCAACAAGGACCTTCCGGTTCCACTTATAAAAATATGCGTGCCGCACTGCGCCCTGATGGCCTCATCTCGCGCTGCACTCCCCAGTAGGCCGACACAGCCAGAAAACTCCCCCGGCCTAATGGGAGCTAAAAGACATATGGAGCCTCTTCCAGATCACGCCCCGGAAAGTGCCCTGCAACCGGCGCACAAAAAATGATACTGCCCAGCAATGAAAAAGGGTGAGGGGGCCCACAGGCAAGGAACTGGAGGCTCCCCCGGTGTGAGTGGAACTACAGAAGGAGCTGCAGAGGGACCAATGGAGAGAACGAAAAACCCACACAGGTACCCACAGGGTGTTTTATTTACAACACCCGGATAACTACAAAATAAAATACTGACAAGAATATATTAATTCTTCTTATTATTTATTTCAATGACCCCGCCCCCCTACACCGAAAAAAAACCTTCACTACCTGAACCACCTACTTTAGTAGACCAGAATCACGGAAGGAACGGGAGCAGTGGCTGAATGAAAGCTACACCACCAACCATTGCTTGCTCCCAAACCTTCCCTGCCCCCATTTATGTCGAGGAAAGAGATGCGCTATGCGCAGGCCAGCTCCCTGGCCTGTGCATTGCCCAAAATATCCCCGGGGGAAACACTTGCGCGTACCCCCGGCACCTCCCTTTTGCGAGACATGATTTAGATTGACTCTGGAGCGCCGGTCAGGTCGCAGAGCGACACCCGGAAGTTCCCTTTGTACCTGGTGCAGGCCAGGGCTGTCTCACTGTTTATTAGAACCGCCCCATTGCCTTTTGTTGTTATTAATTAGCACCAGGAAAGACACATTACCTGAACTTTGCAGTGGCAACATTGAAAGGCTTGTTAGATAAATACATAGATAACCTCCTACATTACTTTAGCCTTTCAAGCCTAACACGATGACCAGGGGCGTGAACAAAACCTACTTTTTTGGGGGTGGGGGGCTAATTGGTAAGGGGAGGGGCCACTTCAGAAACTGGGTGGGGCAAACTTGCAGGCTCCATCCCCTCTGTTCTACCCCAAGTGTTTTCTGGCGTGGGGCCCAAGTATCAAATGGTAGCAGGCCTGCCTACATTTAAAAGGTGAAAACCCATAGTTCGAAGTCCCCGGACACCACGCACACAACAGTACAAGACCCCACCCACCAACCCAGCTCACATGTTTGGGGGAAAAAAGCTAAACACAACCCGGTATGGTGACGTGGCGTGAGATATGGGTGAGATTCCCGCACCATACTGTGTCTCAATCTCGGCCCATACCTCCATGTAATTGGCCACTAATGGTAATTGTGTAACCAGTCACATTTGTGAGGCTGGAGTTATTCGGAAGCCTGGTAATCCTAGAGACTCCATGCTCTTCCCCTGAGACCTGGAGAAGAGCATGGAAAAACCCAGAGACTAGGCAGTTCTGAATGGTAGCGACCCAGCATTACACATAAGCCCACATGCACACACACACTCATACACGTTTTAACTACCTTGTGGGGACTATGTGTGGAAACCTACCTTGTGGTTACTAACCTTTCCGAATGTTTTACAAATATGCTAATAACAGAAATATCTTCAGGAAAAAAATCATAATATAGGATTCAGCTTAAAATGTGCAAAAATGCGAATTTTTTATTGCGTGTATGATACTATTATTGTGGGGACTTTTCTATTTTTGTATGGTATTGATTGTATTCATATTTAGAAGACTAAACATTTCTTTCAAAGCACTCTTTATATATTAAAATGGTGTATTTCTTTATATGTTATGTTATGTGAAAGGTATTTGTACCGCGCACCATCACCACCTGAAGTGGTCCTAGCCACTCCAGCTGATCTGAAAGAGGAGGGGAGGGGTTAGTAGGATGTAGCGCGATTAGGATAGTGAGAGCTGTGGTGTCCTGTTGGCAGCTTCAGTTCGGTTTTCACTGTACGCTGAGCTTGAGTGCGGTTCTCAGATCGGTGAGTGTTCCCATGTGCTGTTGAAAAACGGTTATATGTTGTTTGTCTGTCGTTGTGGTGTGGTGAAGTACATGCAGGTTGCTGTGCGGAGAAGTGGTTGGGTGGGCTTTGGTGTGAGAAGTGTATGGGGAAAGTAGAGATTTTATTACTTTACGGTTAGATGGTGTTTCTTTTAAGGCATCAGACAGACGATAATGACCTGGTTATTAACACTGCAAATGTGTCTGCAAAAAGAACTGGGCATGTAAAGATGACATGAATACCCCAGCATCACACACAATGACCAAGGTGGAAGCAGCGATTTGACAACAGATGTATGTGTTCCTACTAGTCCTAGTCACCACCCTGCCCACTGATACACATCTCCACTCCAGGATTCATGTGTTGATAAAGATGTTATTGTCTACTTTGAGACTGAGAGTATGATGATAGTTACATTAGTTTCCCAATAGGTATGGTTCATGATTGTGGCAAATACAAAGTCCCTGCAAAGCTAGTATGCTATAATAATGTTACTGAGGTCCCCACAGAGATGGTGTGATATCATAATCTTACGAATGTCCTCATAGAGATGGAGTGTGATAATGGCAATGTTAAAGTCCATTTTGGAGGTAATGTGTGATAATAAGCATGGATTTTAGAGTCCCTATAGAGATGGTGTGTGTGTGTGGATATTGATGGTAAATACCACACGCAGATGTTGGAGCATAATACTAATGTTAAAGCCCCTACAGAGATGGTGTGTGTTTATCATGATGTTTATGTCCCCATAGGCATTGCGTGTAATGTTGGTGATGTTGTAGTCTTAATACAAATTGTGGGTCAAAATACTGATGTGCAGGTACTCCCAGAGATGGTGTGTGATAATAATAATATTAGAGTCCCCCTAGTGATGGTGTGTGACAATAATGATGTTGAAGTCCTTACAGAGATGGTGTGTGATAATGGTGATTTCAAAGTCCCTTATGGAAACAGTGTGTGATAATAATGATGTTAAAGTACCCATAGATATGATGTGTGTATGAATATTACTGCTAAAGAACACACACAGATGTATGAAAATACCAGTGCAAAGCCCCCACAGAGATGATGCGTGATAATCATGATGTTAAAGTTTCCATAGACATTTTAAAGGACCTCATTACAAGTTTGGCGGTGCAGGAAAAAAGTGGCGATAATTCCGTTACCGGCACTTTTGCCATACCTCCAAATTATAATTTCGGCGGATTTACTGCCGGGGGAATTAACATGCAGTAAATATGCCGATTTCTGGGTGTAAAGTAGTGGATTAACCTCCAGCTTGTTGCTGGAGTTTAATCCTCCACTGAACCTCCAAAAACCGGTGAATTTACCATATGGTATGAACTGCAGAAATGGGGATTTACCACCACTTGTAACTCCATAGAACCAAGTGGCGGTAACAGTAATAGAGTTTGGTGGTATTTTGCTGTATTTACTGCCTGAATACCGACAAAATCATAATGAGGCCCATTGTGTGTGAAATTGTGTCATGATACTCTTGTCCTCAAAGGTGCTCAAAGAGATGGTGTGTACGGAACCACCATTGTGGGGAATTGAACAAGTGTTACAATCATTCTGGTGACTTACATTATTATTCTTATTTTAAATGGAATGCATTCATGAAGCAATGTCCAGCAGATTGATTTACAGTACTGCTTCTTATTTGTGTCTCTATCTATATGAGTTGCTTTGTACATGTTTGCAGATGGTAATAGATGAATTATGATTTCCGGGTTGACACAAAGGCAGACATTTCCGGCATTAATCCCTATTCTAAGCACTTCTAACAGGGCAGATAAGAAAACAGAGGCACAAAATGATTATGTTTTTGGCCCAGGATCATACAATGCAATCCATGGGGGATGAAGTATTACATTTCAGGTTGACTGGTTCCATTGTCACCACTTTCACTGTAAGACTACACCACCTCTCTATGAATAATATGACGGTAAAGAGGCCACTGTCTAGTTTGGCATTGCATATGATGATAACGAAGTTAATGTCCCATAAGAGAGGGTATGTGATTAAAGCTGCGTGTAGGTACTTACAGCGATGACACATACTTATGCAGATGTTAAATACCCCCAAAGAGACTAGAGTGTAATTAAGGCCAGACTTCCCACATGTATATTTTGCAAGGCCATTGATGTTAAACTTCCCAAAGCAATGTTCTCGGATGATGGCGAGTTTTAGGTTTTGGTAGGGGTGGCAGGCAATGATAGAATCAAAGATTAGAGTGCCATGTTTCTCAGAGATACATTTAGCAACTTGACTACACCTCCTACCTCTGAATGGTCTAATGATAGGCATGTTTCTGTTTACAGTGGAATGGTATGTGGTGAGTCCTATGCAAACATTTCAGTGGATGTATCATGTGGTTGTTGTACCGACAGTGTGATTATGGTGATGTTGCAGTCCCCACAAAGATGGTGTGTGATGATGATGAAATTGAAGTCCCCACAGAGCCAGTGTGTGGTCATGGTGTTTTTGAAGTCCCAACAGAGAGGGCTTTGGATTATAATGATGTTGAAGTCCTCACAGAGATGGCATGATTATGTTGATGTTATCTTCTCTGCAGAAATGGTTGTGGCGATGATGGTGAGATTGAAGTTCATACAGAGATGGAGTGGAATAATTGTGATGCTGAGCTCTCCTCAGGAATGGTGTGTGATGAAGATGATATTAAAGGCCACATAAAGAAATAACAGTGTGGTTATGGAGTTGTTAAAAGCACCACAGAGATGTGTGTTGTGGTGATATTGAAGTCCCTTAAGAGATGGTGGGCCTCATTACGGGTCGGGCGGTCTGGAATTAACAGTGGCGGTAAACCCGCCGCCACTGTTAATTCCGGACCGCCCGATCCCGAGTCCTGCAGGCGGGAGGTGATCTTCCTGCCAGGTCTGACCTGGCGGGTTGAACACCTCCCACCTGCAGGCGGACGTGGAAACACCAGCACCATCACGAGATGGTGCCGGTGTTTCCACGTCCGCCTGCAGGCGGGAGGTGATCTTCCCGCCAGGTCTGACCTGGCGGGTTGAACACCTCCCGCCTGCAGGTTGACGTGGAAACACAAGACCATCACGAGATGGTGCCGGTGTTTCCACTTCCCCATTCCCATTGAGTCCTATGGGACTCAATGGGAATGGGGATTAACACCATTCCGCCTCCATGACTCCTGGGACACCGGGGCTGTAATGCCCTGGTAATTCCGAGAGTCACGGATACGGAATGGTAATACGAGTCCGGCGGTAACCAGGCAGTTTTACTGCCGTGGTTACAGCCAGACTCGTAATGAGGCCCGATGTGTTATTTTGATGATATTGAAGAATATGAAAAAATGCTATGTGAGGTTTCTGACATTAAAGCCTCCACATGTGTAGAATGTGTTTATGGTTATGTCACAGTTGAAAAGAGACAGTGCGTGATTATGCTGATATCACAGACCTCACAGCGATTGTTCATGATTATGCTGTTATTAAAGTCCTCACAAAGATGTTGAGTGCTTGCAGTGAGGTTGAAGTCCCCACAAAGATAGTGAGTGATGATGGAGGTATTAAAGTTCCCACAGATATATTGTGTGAGATTTATACAGCATACAACATCCATTTTCATGGGCTCCAGGTGCATGGTGTTGTGGACATTTCCACTGAAAATATATGTTTTGTAGTGTTCTTTACGTCCCTTAAGGGAATCTCTGGGACCATGGGATATTGAAGTACCCGCAAATATGGTGTGTGTTGTTGGTGACATTAAAGTCTGCAGGGTAATAGTGTGTGGTTATGGTTGTGCTGAAGTTCAACAGAGACAGTATGGGTTACACCGATATTAAAGACCCCATGTAGATTATTTGGAATCATGGTGATGTTGAAGTCCCCAGAGTGGGATTCTGCCCGCATGTCGGGTCTTGCCTTGGCCACTTGGTTGGCTTCCTTCCTGTCATTGGACATCAGGTTTCCAAGCCTTCAGGTGGGTTTAGGCTCCCCTCTGCCTTTTCGGATGTGGACTTCCTTCTCCAGGCGTCCGGGTCTGCAGCACACCCTCTCTGGATGGCTTTGCTTCTCGGCTTTATGCTCCTCTGTGGCAGGACTGACTCTGAGGAAAGTCCTTCATCAGTTTTTATGGTAAGTCACCTCTTGAATCTCCGATAGCTAGTATGTTCGTCTTGGCTCCATGTAGGGCTCTTCACTGCCCTGCTCTTCTTCATGTCAGTACTTGTAGAGACATAAACTCCCCTGATAGTCTTCCCTTCTCCCACAGAGGGGGTCACCTCTCATGGGATCCTCCTGATGAGTACCACCCCTATGTGAACTAATGGGTAGCAGCCTCACCTCCCTGGCCCTATGGGAAGCATCCCCCTCTGGGGGTGAAGTGACAATATCAAGGGATTTGTCACAGCTCCCAGCAGATGGTCTGATCATGACAATTGGGCATTCATTAGGGCACTGGGCACATCAAGGGTCCCTGTTGTTAGTTAATTCGTATTGGAATATGAGGTGTTATGATTTTAACAATGTATTGGATGACCTAAATATATTTTTACCTGCATAGTGTCAGAAGGCAAAGGAGATAACATATTACTTGCAAGTGATTTTAAAAGTTATTGCACTAACATTTCAAACTTTGAGAATAGCTCCTGTGTCCTTTCAAGATTAGACAATATTAGTCTACATGACAAAATTAGTGTCTGGTCGGTGTTTTTAAAGTCCTGGAGCTAGAGTAGGTTAAATTCTAATATTACTGGTCGAATTTTCCTTACTCTACTTGTCATAGAGGTATTGCATGTTCTAATATTGATTATTTATGTTTCCCAGGAATTAATTGATCTATGTATGTCTTTGTAGGTAGCATTCTCAGAACTCAGTGAAGATGCAGGTCTTTTACTCACCTTTAGTTTTGTAGAGGAGGAGTCAAGTACCCCCACCAAAAGCTCCACTTCCATGTTGCCTATATGTTGGGAACCGGAAATGGCGACACTTGCAGTACCAGTGAGGATGCCTGTACCACAAAGAATCATTGAGACAAGGTATCCATTGAGAAAACCCTATATACATGCACAAAGAAACAGTGTTCTTTTGGATGGGGTTCCTAAAGAAGTGTGAAGATGAATGAGAACTGACACACCCGGAAAAGATACACAAGATGAGAAGATGTAGATATTCTATAGAAGCTGAAAATGAATTATTGAAGTTAGGCAATATTTTGGGATCGGAATGAAGATGCTCGTGCAAAGTAGCACTGAAGAAAATGCAAAGTCATTCTACACTTGTACAGTTGCAGTAGCGCAAGTGGACAAAGTGATCATAAGGCTGGCTATGTATTGAATTAGATAGCGGCGATGCAGCAATGTATATACATAGGAATGTATAGAACCAGGATGTTCGACGATGCATTTTAGCAAAGCTTGAAACCCCATGATTGGAAAGTATTTGAGTGTGGTGCAGTTGAAAATAAACTGATGCGAAGGAGAATTTCGGGAAAGGCTTGACTGGCCCAGCACCAAGAGGTTGAGGCCACAGACAGCCTGGTTGTCTGTCAAGAAGCTACAATGAACGTGAGAAAAGAAAAAACTTCTGTTTGAAACAGAATGAAATAACACTGAAGGCGTTGAGAGTTCATAATTTAATAGAATTATATGCAGCAAAAAGCTCGAAAGAGTGGTCTCCAGTCACAGGGTTGAGATCAAAATAGCTTTGGGTCAAGCTACACCGAAACCAGAAGACAAGACAATGCCACACTCCCTTAATTCTCAGGCACAGAAAGCTTCTGCAAGGCGAAGTTCAAAGCCTTAAATTACTGGCAGACTGTAGGAGTGATGATAGATGTTGGGCTAATTGGGTGGGGAGGCAAGTCCATGCCAAGTCTCCATGCACCTGGGAGTCTACCCTGCGTGCTGCTAGCGTGTGCAATATTATAGAAGGGTACAAGCGTGCCAACCAATTGTAGAGGGCCACGTAGTAGAGAGCTCTATAGTTTGTATGATCAATGAATCGTGTATTTTATGACGATGAAGAGGACTTTCACTTGGGATGGGCTTAGTTGTCCACCTGACTTTAGATACCCAATCTCTACCCCCGTCAGTATGGAACATATACCTAGATGTTTCTCTTTAACCAACCACAGTTGCCCATAGATTTTTGTAGTTTGCCACATAGTGTGATGTCAATGATGACAAATTGTGACTATAAAAGTTATGTTTTTTATAAAATGTCTTGAGAGAAATCGAGCGAGCGTCAGATGATGAACGTTGTTGTAACTCCCTGTTTTAGATAATTGATATTAAAACAGAACAAAGTTTTGCCAACTTCCTGAGTCATTTTGTTTATTGATGTTTGAGTAACTTCTGCATCCCCATCCTCCTCTGAGTATTGCTACCTCATCTTAAAGGACCCAGGTCTGTGGGTTCACGTGGTAGCAGAGGTGATGGTTCAAGTGCCCATCAACCCAGTAAGCTTTTAAGGGTCTAGGATCATCGGGCGTCCTCTGCCATTTAGCTGGAGGACCACAAGACTCCCTGTGGATAGTGGCCAGAAGTAAAAACTTGCAAGACACTAGAGATAGGTGGGACGGGTCTCTCCTTCACAGAATTCCCCTCCCGGTTTCTACAGGCACCGCGGACTGAAGATTACGGTGGTTGGTTGAGGAGCAGACGATTCAGACGGTCAGGAGATGAAAAGCGAATGGTGAGTAGAATGAGAAATGTGGCAAAAAAACAGTATTGCATGGAGAAAGTGATAACAGGGAAAAGTAATGGAGGATTAGTTGGGTATTAGGTTAGTGACGAAAAGCATCAAATAAAGTGGACGAGGAGCGATCCATATGAAAGCCCAGGGTACATGAGACTGTAATGTTAGATGAATGCACAGGGTGAATCACAGACATTGAACAGCTTGCACATCCATATACAGAGGTACAGAGATATTAGGGGCATGATTAAGAGAATGATGTTCACGATATGCATATCAATGTTGCTCAACACATTAGTTTGAATAATCTATCAGCTAACAGATCTTCTTTACATTTCTCTTTATATGTTTTGTTATATGTTGTTTCTGTTTTTGTGATATATTTTACCATTTGGGTACCCTGTTCTATGAATAAAATGACAAATATGACAAACAATATGAAAATGCTATATACGTATGTTTTTGTTTATTGGATAATGATGTGTAGACAACAAAGGGCATCAGACTAAGCCCTGATGAAGGAATGCATTGCCCAGAAATTCGCATTGTGCTAAATGAAAATTTTGAACACTCTTGGAATTACGTTGAAATTAAAACATTATGGGGGTAATTCATAGATTTCAGCGCAGAGGCAGTGCACGTGAGCAGCGCAGAGAGGGAGCATGCACCAGCGTGCGCCAGCCGTGTGCGCTAAACAGCATTCTGGCGCACCGTGTATTCATGGATTTTCCAAGTCATTTTGAGCCCTGGCGCAGCGAACATCCAGTAGCGCCAGTTACGCCACCAAGAACATTCCTTGCGCAAGGAAAAGCCATTGAAATCCCCAATACGGTGCAAAGGGCCACGCTAACCCTGGACCAGTTCACAGGGCCGCTACACTGTAATCGTTTGAAAATACCACGCGTACCCCGCTCACCACAGCCAAAACATATGAAAATATACTTGCGCACCCCCTCGGAATATGGGTACCCCGCTCGTGCAGCGAAATCGCGTGTAAAACTCCCCGCGCACCCCCGGAATACAAGTACCCCGTTAGCGCTAGCGAAATCGCGTGTAAAACTCCAGGTGCACACCCGGAATCCATGTACCCCGCTCACGCTAGCAAAATCACGTGTAAAACTCCAGGCACACCCCCAGAATACACATACCCCTCCCGTGCCGGGTAAATTGCTTGGAAAAAGTCCCCCCTATGGTGTGGGCTGCCTGTGGGGCATGCCCAGGGTGGATGGGCTGCCTGTGGGGCATGGGGAGGGTGAATGGGCTGCCTGTGGGGCATGCCCAAGGTGGATGGGCAGCCTGCGTGTATTCCGGGGGTACGTGGGGAGTTTCACACACGATAGGCCTGGCGCGAGCGGGGTACGTGTATTCCGGGGGTACGCAGGGAGTTTTACACGCAATAGGCCTTGCGCGAGCGCGGTATGTGTATTTCAGGGGTGTGCGTGGAGTTTCACACTTGTTAGGGCTGGCACGAGTGGGGTATCTGTTTTTCAGGGGTACGCGGGGAGTTTTACACGCGATAGGCCTGGCGCAAGCGGAGTACGTGTTTTTCGAGGGTGTGCGTGGAGTTTCACACACAATAGGGCTGGCGCGAGCGGGGTACGTGTATTTGAGGGGTACGCGGGAGTTTTACACACGATAGGCCTGGCACGAGCGGGGTACATGTATTTCGGGGGTGTGTGTGGAGTTTCACACGCGATAGGCCTGGCGCGAGTGGGGTACGTGTTGTCGGGGGGAAATTCTCCCGGGGCCGGCTGGGCTGTCCGCGGACCTCCGGGCAGGGAGGCCCCAACTCCTCCCGTATATCCCAAAGAGATAGAGTATGAGACACACGCAAGAAGCAAGGTGAATCTGCTGTTTATTAAACAAAAAACGGCAGGGATGGGTCAAGGATCGTACGCGTCCGTCCTGACACTCTCTCAACATCGTGGGGCTCGCAGGCTCTTTTTACCTTAGTATGACGCGCTACTTGCGTCACCTGAGAAAAATTAGCAAAAAACCTATCGCCACTCTGGATTGGTTCCCCGAGTGGTAGGGTTAGTATAGCATACGTATAGAGAACGTTGTTATTGGTTAAGGGTTCGTCAGGTGGTATACTTGGGTTGTCCCTTCAGTTTGATACATAAAAATTGTTACATGAAGACCCCTGAGGATTGGTCAATGTTAATGGCGTCAGTGATAAGGGCCCCATGTTCTGATTGGTTCACCCGCGAGCCCCCCAGTCTGGGACCATCGCTGTTCCCAGCTCGCGGTGCACCTGTCACTTGCAACAATGTTTCACTATGGGTATGTGCAGACAATGTGAGGATTTATTCATAAGCAGGAAGGCCGACTACTCCCACCGCCGCAGATGTCCATTGAGTCGCTTAATTGTATCTGCCTGTGTCTTGAGACGGGGGGGATCCAGACGCCTTCTTCCTCCTGGGCTTGGCATCCTATCAAGTTCGGCTTGGTTACGTGAGGTGGGACCGTGGTTGAGGCAGAATTCTGCACAATTAATATTGCATTTTTCACTGTGTGCCTGGCTTATCTTGCAGGTGCGACCTTGGCGTCGGCTTGCGGTATGCGAGTTTGCAACGTTGTGCCCTTGACTGTCTGCTTTCGCTGGGCTCATTCTGAAAGTCAGCAACCGAACTCTTGCTCATTTAATGTTCATGGAAGCTTTTGCTTGCGGCCTACTTTGGCCTGGTGCATAGGTGGGACCTTTTAATGCAGAGTGCTTTAGGTTATGGTATCATATCGCTTCATCCCCGGTATCGTGTCTTCGTTATATTTCTCATTATGGTACATTGGTTTAGAAGAAGCGTGAGCAAGCCTTTTTAGATGAGTTCATTATGCGTCTTGCGTTTCTGCATTTGAAAAGCCTATGTGGAAAATAATAAAGATGCACGTCCGTGGGTGTGTCCATCACCTACGTCATAGCACTGAGTATGTTCTTCGTGTGGATTGGTGTGGGAGTGTCCGGTGTGTATGTTTGCACGAGTGTGCTGACCGTTGGCTAGGTCGTCATGGCATCTCTAACGATGTGTTGATTTGGTGCTGGATGGTTTAGTCGAGTTCATCCATGCCGCAGGTGTCGGCATGTGCAGGGCAGGCTGGTGGGCACGCGAGTGGGCACATCCGTATGTTCTTGTACCAGGGTATTTGGTCGTCTGGGAGATGGGCAAACTCCTCTCGTGGCGGGTGTCTGGGCCGTGATCCTCTAGGCCAGGGTTGAGAGGGGATTGGTGGGAGCCTTTTGTTCACTTTTCCCACTTCAGTCCCCCCTCTGGTCGACTTGTCGACCACAAACATATCCTTTTCCTTATCTCCTCTCACTCTCCATATTTTAGTTACTCCTCCCAAATGTCCATAGTGGTTGACATGGTCTTCAAATGACCAGTACATATATACACAGGTTCCTCCAGGTGTGCAGTATACCCATTTCCCAATGTAGGTCCATGGGTTTCTTGGGTTTTAGAGCTTCACAGATGGTGGGTCCAGGTGGTTAGTGATGATCTGGTTGTGCAACCTCTCTCTCTCTTTTATTATTGTGCCTGTGTGTTGGCTGTCATCTGCTGGCATCAAGGGGTGCATACCGACCATTTCGATCATCTCGTCTGTGGTGCGTGCCTTCCCGGCCTTCCAAAATCTTATTATGATAAGTGCGGCTCCAGCCAAAACAATGCATCCAACTATGATCTTCAGTCCATCTGACAGCCAAGATGGCATCCATGACCATAGCGTCGAAAACCAGCTCTCATCCTTTTTTACACCTTTACTTTCATCCATCATTTTGGAGTGCATCTGGGCCAATTGTGATACTGCTACTGTCAGTGTACCATTGTCAGCATCGTTAGCAGGAATGAATGTGCAGCATGATTGTCCTATCTTTGCGCAAACTCCTCCTTCCATTGCTGTGAGGAGGTCCAGTACATATCTGTTCTGTAGTGCCACCATCCTCACTGCTCGCAGTTCCTCTTTTATTGCGTTGAATCCATTTACTGTAGAGTTAATTGTCATCATTAGTTCCCATCTAGTTATCTGGAGCCATTTTGCGTTTGCGTAAGCCTGTAGTCACGGATGTATTATTGAGAAGAAGAACATTGCTGCTCTGCTGAATAGTCTGTGTTCTGGCGGAATTGAAGTGAGTGCTGTTTCCGACCTTTCCCAAAGGTAATTTCCTGTCAGAGGTTCTCCTTGTCTTTTCTTTCTATTCAGGACAGTGCTGTTGTCGTTGTTGCGGTGCTCTGGCCCCTTCTGAAGCTGTGCAGATCTCTTCTTCCTCTTGTTTCCTTCATCCATTTTGGGGAAGTTCGCCACATTCACATGTTTCTGGGGCACCACTAGTGATGGTACATTAACGTGTACTATTGTGCATGCACCATTCCACAGAGGGGGCAGTGTGTGGTATGCCTTGTCTCCACAGGCCCAGTAATGGTCCATTACTACTGCTGTTCCTGCTCCCCCCTCAGGTAGCTCTGTCACGCTTGCACAGTTGGTGTTGTATCCTACGTCCACTTCTCCTTTGTGTTGGTAGCATACCTTAGGTGCAGTCATCGGCAGTACTGTTATTGGGTCTTCATCCTTCTCTATCCACGTTAGCATGGGTACGTACTTGACCCAGGTCATCCAACATCTGTTGTTGTGTTCAGCAATAGTTGTAGTATCTTCTCTCATTACCATGTTGCTGCCAACCACTCCTGTGTCCCATTTGTCACCCAGATACACCTTCCCTGTTATTATTATCAGTGGTCTTTCCCAACATCCTTGTTTACCAGGAACTTCAGTGGCGTACCAATCACTTGGTAGGTACTGTAGTGTAACTTTCTTTGTTTCTCCTTTTTCAGGGCCACTTGTTATGTATCTGAATGCTTCAGCATGTAAACTGGCCTTGTGGTAACTCAAATAACTCTTAAGGAAGTTATTTTCGTACGGGTATGTGTCTCGTGATTTCCATACCAGGTGCACCGTGTTCCCTTGAAATCTCCCTTTCGTTTGGAACAGTGCCAGGTATATTATACATCGTGCTGTTTTTTCATCTATTTCCGTGGCAACGAAAGTTCTGGAAGCACTCATGGCGTATGGGATCAATGAGCAGACGTAGCAGCTGTCTTCTGTTGTTTGTTTACCTATTTGGGTCATGTGTTGGTACCACATGTTGTTTGAGACGTGTGCTGAATTTTGTATGTAGTTATCAATATCTTTATTGTCTGAGTATGTGCTGCATTTAACTCTATTTCCCTTGTATGGAATTTTGCTAGTACCACCTGACGTAACACCTGTTGCAGCTGGGGGTGGGGGGTATGTTAGGTGTGGGTACAGCAAAAATATTTATAGTATAACTGTTCCGCCATACAGAGCAGCCACAAACCCGGTGATCATCAAAATCCCTATCATCTTTATTACAGAGGCTAGTCTCACCGGCATTTTACTCTTACCTTGCTGCGGTCCGGCAGCTAATTCTTGCGACGTTAAAGTTGCCCGCCTGAAAATTCTCAATATGCTTGTTATTAGTGTTAGTTGTTGTTTTCAAGCTCTCCCTGTCAAGTAGTCGTTCAGTGCCCAGGCGAAGAGCTGTTCCCACGCCAATCTAAGCGATCTATCTCTTAGGACAGGCAAGTATGGGTGGAGGTGGGGCATTGATTGTTCTATGGCCAAGAGAAGTGCTGTGTAGTAGACACGTACCCTCCTCCTTTTCAGGTGCTTTGGCCTTTTTATGTAATAGACAAATTGGTGCGATAATTCTTCAGGGTAGTTATTGTCTGAGGGTGTCATCTACTCCTGGGCAGTGAACTTTGTTAGTTATCTGTTTTCTTAGCAGTACAATAATACACCGTACCTGCATGTGCGAGAGAAAAGAAAGAGAACATTCAAGTGTCTACATGTGTATGTGAATACACCGTACCTGCATGTGCGAGAGAAAAGAAAGAGAACATTCAAGTGTTTACATGTGTATGTGTAAAACAATGTCCTTCAGTTGGGTTATTATTGCAGTGGGTAGGGGGTCAATGGGCAGATGGTTTGGGGCTCAACTGGTAGAGGTTTCTTTACTCTTTGATCGTGTGACCATGGGGTGGGCGGTATGGTGATTAACCCTTTCTGTTTCAGTAGTTGTCTTTGGGCAATCAGGGGGGTGGCAGGGTATGGGGACACTTTGGCCGTAAGTTGCGGTAGAAGTCCCTTCCTCCGTTGGCGACGCTGTTGCTGCTCTTCCAATGGCCCTGTCGGTGACGCTAGGGCGGGTCTGTAGTTTGCAGATCTTTACGTCGTGTAGGTGATTCCAAGCACGTTTGTCCTGTAGCTTTACTGCTCTCGTTGATACTTCCTCTACCAGGTGGGGGCCAGTGAAGCGTGGGCTATTCCACTTTCTGTTGAAATTGCGGAGTAGTACGTGGTCACCTTTGGCAATTTTGCACAGTTTTCCCTTTTCCAATTCTTCATCCGCGTCTTCTTGTTGATCACTCTTAGACCCGCCCCGCGTGCGCTCGAGCTGTTGAGACACAAACACTACACTAGTAATCAAAGAAGACACATATTGGTACATTTCATCACCAAGGACACTTGCAGTACTCTCATGGTCGGTGAATGCTCTTGATTTTGGCGTCAGAGGAAGGCGCATTTGGCGTCCGGTCACCACCTCGTGAGGAGTGAGGTGGTGGTCGGAGCCTGGTCTATTCCTTAGCTCAAATAGGGCTAGCGGAAGGCAATACAGCCAACTCTTCTTTGTTGTTTGCTGTATTTTTGCAATTGCCTCTTTTAATAGGCCATTCAGGCGTTCGCATATACCGTTGGCCTGCGGGTGATATGCACATGCAAATTTATGCTTGATGTTCAGTAAGGATGTGATATGCTGGAACATTTCATTGGCGAAATGCGGCCCATTGTCTGATCGCAGTATTTCGCACACTCCCCACCTTGGGAAGACCTCCCTCACTAGGAATTTAGCTGCTCGGAATGCATCTGGGTGTGAGCAGGGCCCTGCCTCAATCCTCCTCGAGAATGGGCACACAACTACGATCATATACCTATTTCCTTGACATACGTTGATCATATCAACATAGTCAATATGGATGTGTCGAAAAGGTCCCTCTGGCCGGGGTATTGTACCTTTCATCACCTTCAGCGTGTGACCGGCTGTGAACTGCTGGCATGTGAGACAATTGCTGATAAAATTTGACACATGGGAATTTAACTCGGGGCAGAACCAATCTTCCCTAATTCGTGCTGCGATTACTTCCTTGCCTGTGTGGGCTGGGTGGTGTAGTTGGCTCAGGGCGGTGTTCAATAGTGCCAGTGGCATTACCATCTTTCCAGTGCTACCCTGGCGCCATAGTGCGTCAGTTGGCGACATTGTACATCCTCTTTTTACCCATATTTCTTTTTCTGCCATTGGTGCAGCCACTTGTAGCTCCATTATCTGTGTGGTTGGGAGATGGGTGTACCCTTCTTTTATTAACATCTCCTTAGCTATTCCCCTCCCTCTCCCTCTCTCTGACTCTGGGGGGTTCCATATCTCGCCAAAATATGCAGCATACTTCGCGTGTGCGTCTGCTGCTGCATTCCCTTTTGAAATATGGTCTTCTCCATCAGTGTGTGCGGTGCATTTGACCAAGGCTAATTCTTGGGGGTCATTTATTACTTCAATTAGTTCAGCCAATAAGAGGGCATGTTGCACTGGGGTGCCGTCAGCTCTCCTAAACCCTCTTCTCCTCCACTTGGACAACCCTGAGTGGACAGTAGATGTGACATATGCACTGTCGAATATATGGTCACTCGCTTGTCAAAGCTTTCCTTCAATGCCAAGATCAGTGCGACCAATTCCGCTGCTTGGGCAGAGTAATGCTGTGGTAATTGTACGCATTTCATCGCCACACACACCGGTACCTCTGTCATTTTTACCACTGCTGCCCCAGTTCTCCTAATCCCGTCACTTTGGTTAATTGTTGATGACCCATCAATGAACAAGAGATCACCTCCGTCTAGTGCAGTCTCTTCAACCCTTCTAGTGCATGAATACATTTCAGTAATCTTTGTACAATCGTGTGCATAGTCTCCTTCCTCAATTGCTTCTGCTATAAATCTTGCAGGGTTGACTGTGCTGCATCTAACAATTGATAGTTCAGCTCTAGATAATATAATCTCATAACCTGACGCCCTCTGCGTTGTTAGTGTGGACTTGGGCTTGTTCAATATTGCAAATAGTGCATGTTCCACAAATAGTGTGGTTGGGCACCCCATGGTGATTGCTGATGCTTTCTCTACCGCAAAGGCAGCTGCGGCGAGACCTTGTTCGCAAGGGAAATGACCTAGCATCACAGGATCTAAGTGGCCGCTGTAAAACGCTACTGGTTTGTAGCCCATGCTTGTTTTTTGAGCCAACACTGCTTTCATTACTGTTGAGTCGCAATGTGAAAATATAAAAAATTGTCGTTCATAATCTGGGGTGGCCAGTACCGGAGCGGTTGATATTGCATCTTTCAGTTCATCAAAAGCCTCTTTCATTTCCATTGTCCATCCCAACTTTTTCTCCCCTTTGTTAGCTTCTTTTAACCCCTCAAGTAGGGGTCCTATGTATGAGCTGTAATCAAATACCCATGCTTTGCAGTAGTTGCACAGGCCAAGGAACTGCTGTAATTCTCTCACTGTTTGTGGCAATGGCGTTTTTAAAATTGCCTGTGCTCTTTGTGGTGCAATCTGTCTTCCATATTGGGATATGAGCTGTGCAATGTAAAGTACTTGTTCCTGACAGTATTGTAGCTTTTCCTTGTCTACCTTGTAACCTTTTTCAGCCAATATTGTCAGCATCTTTACTGAGTCCTCTCTGCATCTTTTTTCGTTTGGGCTGCAAATTATTATGTCGTCAACATACTGTAACACTGTGCTGTCTACTTCAATGTTACCCAAATCCATCTGTATTACTCTGTTAAATATTGAGGGTGACTCGCAGTACCCTTGTGGCAATCTGGTGTGTTTCCACTTTGTGTTTCTGTAAGTGAAGCTTGTCAGATCTTGTGAGTCTGGGTGCAGTGGTATTGAGAAAAAGGCATTTTTAAGGTCGATTACTGTAAACCGTGATGCCTCTGCCGGGATGCCGCACAATATTGTGGCCGGGTTTGCTGCTATGGGGTATTCTGCTTCCACTATGTTGTTCAAAGGCCTGAGGTCCTGTATGAAGCGCCAAGATCCACCTTTAGCCTTGCGCACTGGGTATACAGCTGTGTTGCATGGAGATTCTGATGGGACCAATATGCCATTATTTATAAGGGCCGTTATTGTTTCACATATGCCCTCATCTGCCTCTTTTGATAGTGGGTACTGTTTCACTCTGGGGAGTATTGCACCCTTTTTCAATTTTATTCTTACCCCCCCTATGCTTTTTATGCACCCCACGTCATAGGGGCTAGTAGTCCATAATGATATGGGTACTTTTGCCATATCCTCCTCAAAAAAGGGAACTGGGGTGGACGTGGGTGCCTCAAGTGCCATTGCAATTTTCTGTGCCACCTGTTTGTACGTCACCCTTAGCCATATTTCCACACTCATCATAAATACCATTTCACCTTCTTCCTTTTCTCCTGAGAAGAGCTCCTCATCTGACACCTGGGTGAGTCTACATCCCTCTGCTAGTGCTATCACTGCCCTCCACGCTCTTCCTTCTCTGTCTTGGGCATGCACTGCAATGTAATCAGCGGTTGCTATAATGCTCTCTATGCCCACTGAGATCACCTTTCCTTCTTGTTCGTTGACTGGTGTTTCTGGTCTAAACAAGTAGGCTGCTGGCCTCCTCCAGATCTTTCCCTCTATCCCTGACATCCATGCAAACGCCATGTCCGTCCCGTACTGGAACAGTTCACCATCTACTGGCTCAGCCCTAATCACTGTCTGTCCACAGCATGCCTGCATAATCTGTCATGCAGTGAGCATGTTAATTCCTGGAGTGGAGCAAATTATGCCGTCCTCCGTAAAGGAGATCGTCATATTCAACCTGCTCATTATGTCTCTCCCCATTATATTTACTGGTGAGGCACTAGAATATAAAAGTGGGACTGACATGTCATAATCCCCTATTGATAAGGGAATGTTATCAGTAAAGGGAACCAACCCCCTAGCCCCAGAGAATCCTTGAGTGTTCATGGCTTCACCTGACATCTTAAATTTACCTTCCCTTATGCAAGACCGGGTCGCCCCGGTGTCAACAAGGAATGATAATTTTTTGTCACCTATCGTTACCTCTATGCGTGGTTCCTCCGCACTATTAGGTGTTACCGACAGGATGGGACACACCAAGGTCGTCTGTGGGCTGTCCTATTGGGGGTATAATGATTGACCACTTCCCGTGTAAGGGTTGTGTCCCAGGACTGTCACCCTACCCAGTTGTGTTTGCTGTAGTTGGGTATTGGTTGAGGTTATGTTATGGTCTTGGACTTGTGCAGGTGGCTGTACTTGCTGTACTTGGGGTTGTTGTGTAATCGCTACCTGTTGTTGAGGCGGTGGATATTGTTGTGTTACTAGTTGTTGCTGTCTATTTCCCTGTTGCAATGTCTGCTGTTGCTGGATGCCCTGCTATTCCTGTGTGAGCTCTTGTTGTCCCTGTTCACTCCACAACGGTGTGCCTGGTCTCACTCTACGCATATGTGACATGTGGCCTACCAATCCACAAATCCAACACACCAGTGGTTCCCTGTTCTGCCATGGAAAGCTTCCTGTGTTGTCCTGGTATACTGGGTGCCCGGTGGGGTAGGAATTTCTAAGTCCCCCCACCTGTTGTGGTGTGTTAAATCCGTATCCTTTCCCTCTCATTATTCCTCCCCTTCCCTGGTTGTAATTATAATACCCAGCCCCTGGCGTTGAGTATCCTCCTCCCATGTTAGTCGTGTATGGTTGGAGTGGCGGCATCTGTTGTGTTACATTCTGCGATGATTGAATTTGGGAGGGGTCTTGTGCAGCCACTACTTGTGTGGGGCTTTGAGTTATTGTGGCAGGTGTAGTTATTAGTGCGCCTTCCATCGTGTATTTAGTGAGTTTCTTCTGTACTAGTTTAGCTTCTTCCGTTTTCCTATCCTCTTCCTTTTTCTTCATTTTTTCTTGCCATGTCCTGCAATGATGTACTATAGTCAGTTGTATTTCTGGCCATGCTTATGCTTCCATCCCCACTACTTTCTTCAGTTGTTTCTGCACTGCTTCTGGGAGCCCCTGTACTAGTATATGATAGAATATTGCTGGTGTTTTGTCCCATTGTTCTCTAGTTTCCATACGCCACTTCTCTTGAATTTCCTGGATATAATCAACAGGATCTTCGTTCTCACGCATCTTGCGTGAGGTAATTGCTCCTATGTCTGATGTGTCTGGATACTGTACCCTCAGTGCCTGCCATAATGCATGTCTGCAGTTTGCGAATGGTGCCCCATCGTGAGATGTGTTTGTTATTGTTACCCCGGGGAAGCCCGCTCTCTTCCAGATGTCATCCGCAGCATCCCCTAATATTGATATGAGAAGGCCCTTTACATCTCCCACTGCCAATTTCTGTCCTGCGGTATGTTTTTCCATTTCATATATCCATTTACCCGCACCTCCACTTAATGGTGGGAGTCTGCACTTTATATTTTCCTTGTCTGCATGCTTCCAGGGGACGTATAGAGGTCTAACCCCTCCCCTCTCTAGAAGAGGCATTAAGTTGTGTCCCGTTTTACCCCCTGGGTTCCACAAAATCGAGTCCTCACACCCCTCCTCTTCTTCCGCCTCTTCTACATCGTCAGTTTCGTCCATATTTCTCCTGGTCTTGGCTCTTTCTCCTCCACCACTTCCCCTTCTTTCATCATTTCCTTTATTTATTGTGGGCGTGTGTATTCGTTCTCCCTGCCTGCATCCAGGGAGGTCTCTAAGCCTTCCTGCATAGGGTGTCAGTTCGTTTGTGAAGGGCGCGAGTTTAGATGGGCATGTTGCGCGTAATGAGCATGAGGTGGTGGAGCATGCATGACGGGACGGTGACGGCGTGGCTTCACGTGTCTGCCCTTCCGCCATTCCATGCTCCTCCTCCTCACTTCTCTGCAGTTCTTCCTTTCTCCTGCAGATCCATGGTGAGTCTTTATTTGTCCGGGTGGTGTATAGTTTATCTAGGCTTTCCCTTTCACTATTTCTTCCTTCCTTCTCCATTCCTTCTTCTTCCTCACTACAAAAGTCATTCATAAATGGCAACCCCCAAACTGTCTTTTTCCCCCCCAATTGTTACTGTTCTTAAGTCTATTAGGTCCGTTCCTCCCTTTTCTTCTTTACTAATCGCTCCCCTTTGTGCCGATGTTGTTGCTACTTCTGTACCTCTATATACATGCCTCCTTACTTCACTCTCCCCCTCCTATCTTCTCTTTCCCCTTCATTTCTCTCCGCTATTTCTCTACCAATTTCCTCTCTTTTCTTTTTTAATTCTTCCATTACTTCACAACTCATTTTTTCCAATATCTTTTCATCTTCTTTCTTCCGTTCCCATCTCTCCCTCTCCCTTTCTAATATACTCTCTATCATCCTCCCTTCTTCGTATTTCCTTGTCGTTTCTGACAGTAATCTCTTCTTCCATATTGCCATTTCTTTTTCTTTCTCCTCTTCCTCTTTTTTCCTGTCGCGCAGTGCTGCTCTTGATACCCTTTCTGCTGCTGCCTTTAACCTTTCGGCTTCTCTCCTTTGCTCCTCAGTTCGTTCTCTCATTTTTCCCAACTCATTCTTGCCTTGTTTCCTTTCCCAAGCTCTCTCTCTTTCCCCCTTCTCGAGCTGCTTGATCAGTGCATTCTGCTCATCCCTTAATTCTGCTAATCGTTCCTCCAAAGTCTCTTCCTTTCGTCTTAACTTCTCTTCCCCCTTTCCTTTCCCCTCTTCCCCTTCCATTTCACTCTCCCTGGTATTATCCTCGTCCATTTTCCTTACCACCTCCTTCTCTTCTCCTGTTAATGAACCTCGTAGTTTTAATAGTATCTGCGCAGCTACCCACTCATCATTTCCTACGTCCGTAGTCTGCTCTTCTTCAGTCCTCCCCTCCCCTGCTAGCATCTTCCTATGAGCTGATCCCGTTGTACTAGTCCGCTCCCCTCCCGGGTGGCCACCTGTAGCTGTATATGGAGGCGGGCTGTATGCCGGGTTCGAGTACCCCTCAGCCGCCCTTAATTGTTCTCTTGCTATTTCTCCTAGTTCTCTTAAAGGATACAACCCCCCTCCCTCTGTTTTCACTACCTTCGCTAGGGGTGTACCGTCGCTCTGTTCCTTTTTTATTTCATTTTCGTTTGAGTTGTCACTCTTTTCTCCTCCCTCTTGTCCGTTCCCCGTGTTCGGTTTGCCTTCGCTCTCCTTTTCCCCATTCTCTCCCGCCTCCTTAATCTCCTTATCTCCCGTTGTTTCCCCTACAATGAACATTCCGTTTGGTCCTGGTCGGGACCCTTGGAACATCCTCCATAAGTTGAACACCTCCACGTGGTGCGTCAACTTCTTCCCCTTGTATGTATTGTGCAGATGGTTTAATAGTGAGTGTTGGGTATATGGATCGAAGCTACCATTAGGCGGCCATGGTGTTGTCATTTTGTTGTCCGTCCCCTGTGTCCATTCTATGCTGTACTTGATCAATTTCTCCCTATGGGGTGATAGTGTTTTACATATGTGTTGCAGCGGGGTAGTGAGGGTGTTCCCCCACCCCCCCGATCCTGTCCCGTATGACATAGTAGCGCTCCACTTGTTACCCTTCCCCTATTTGGTAGCGGTTATCTCACTAGTAGTTTACAATATACAGCCTTATATCTTTACCTGGCCCCGTAAGTTTGGGGACTTGCGATAGTCCGCTAAGGAAAAATTAGTAAAATATAGTATTTACATTTGTATATTCTTTTCTTTCGTTTCTTCCTTTATACAACACCCTTACGGCCCCCTGCGGCCGAGGCGCACGTAGCCCCCTGCGGCTGCGTGCCCCTTGTGACGATCTTATACTGCCGTCCTACTTTCACTTGCTCCTCCTCCCTCTTCTGCACTTGCCGTGGCCGGCGTTCTCCGTGCGCAGCCACGTCCCCCTTTTCGCCTTCCCCCGATCAACTCATTACCGCGTACCTTCGTTTCCACGCCCTTAACACAGCTCTCCTCCCCACCACTCAAAAATAAAGATGCCTGGTTCTCGAGATGTCCTATGTAAGCCCTGCTGGTGACGTCACCGATCTCTTCAGACTACTGGTAAGTTCTTCATATATTCTATAAGTCCAAAATACACTTGCAATCTACCCCCGTTAACCCCACAGCTGTCTTCCTGTCACTCCTGGAACAAGGTAATCAATAATATAATCGGACTGGGCACGCTGCGTCGCCTCGCGTGTGATACGCCCAGCGACAGGAGGGCTTAACCAACCAATTATCTTCCGTATTAGGCAACTATCTAGCTACCGCCTACAGGGAAACGTCATCTATCTATCGAGTTTCCTGCTCGAACAATAGGGATCCTCATCTACTCATTAATTAATAATTAAGTGCCAAATCGTAGGAAACCACGCACACACACACACCCTTACACATGGTCGCGACTTATGCCACTCAGTGTCTATGAGCGGCCGCACGTGATGTTTTCGTGCTCCGCCCCCTTCTCTCCCGTAACGTAGCGGACTGCTCCCGCACTCGTCCGGCTACCATTCATTTCATTGCCAACACTAAATTATCAAACCTTCGCCGCGCACCTGTGCAATACCTCCCGTATTCAATTCCTCCCCCCTCCCTCACAATTTCACGTTGTTTGTTGTGTGTGGCATACTCACCAAGTTCTCTTGATGCGGGGCCGCTCGACTGCGTGCACCCCTCCAAGCGGCTCGCCACCTCCCCTCGTCTGGACTACGTCTGGACACTCACCAACCGCGGGCGGGATACTTCTCAACCGGCTCCCGAGGGCCAATATCCGGATTGCGCTGTCCGGTCTTCTCGCAGTTCCGCGATGGTCCTCACAAGAAGTCAGCACGTCATCCTGAATACCACGTTGATGCAACGCCACCCCAGCTAGGACAGGCTCAACCCGGTCAAGGATTGCCATGTCCGCGGGGAGAGGAAGGCCAGTTGTTGTTCACGCATCCCCTCCCTGAGAACAGGTCTGGACGAAGGTATCCCTGCTGGTGCGGGATGATGCAGTCACAGGATCGGGGACAGGATTACACACAGGCACCTGTGCGGCGGCCTGTGCTGCCTCCTGTCACTGCCCCTGGACTGCACCACTAGCACCAGTGGAATCCCCCTTCCAGGCCCTGTGCATGGGCCTTCCACTGCCTCCTCCTCAAGCGAACCCCCCACCAACCTGGATGATACCATGCCATCTACCTCCATAGCCCCCTGTGGGGGCACATCTGCCCCGTCTGCTGAGGAGTCCATCTCTGACCTCGGCCTCTTGGACCTTCCCTCGGCAGCTGCGGCCGCGGACACGGCACCAGACTCCTCACTCCCCGAAGAGATGACAACCTGGGAGGGGAGCCGGGCCTTGCGTCTCCGGGCGGCGGTGGGATCCCTGCCCCTGTGCTCCACAGCACCACCTCTGCCCTCTTTTTCAGTTGACGCTGCAGACAGGGAGAGACAGAAGACAGGCATCAGGGCACGGTACAATGGTCTGATACACACATGAAATTTGCACATGAGTGGCAGTGTCAAACTTCACAGATGGCATCACACTCCCGAACACACATATCATTTGAACCCACACACACATGCGCAAATTAACAGGAATGTTGCAGCAGGCAGCAGCGTCCATACACATACAACATCATGAACATCCGAAGGTTAGCCTGACGTCACATGCAACACAGAAAGTGCCGAACACATGCACACACGCCACCAGACATACATGCATCTGTACATCTCCACCACCTGTCACAGTGCAATCATCAGCAACTATGTCACATCTGCCAATCAGCCTCCTACATGTCGGTGTCACATGCATCCATGGTGTATCACAGTTGCACACATGTCAAATACACACACATGTACACCGTGCACGTACATGAAGGTGGAACCAGCATCCATGTGTCACACCCCCCAACCATGCCATAGTATATACACAGAAATGCTAACATATGTGCATCCCCACATCCATTGGGCGTTCAAGTTGACATGATGAAGTCGCCAGTCGGATTTTTTTGCCCTACCAATTCCCCCTCTTCGAGTGAACACAGTGGTTACCAGTTATTGCTCTGTTCCCCGATCCTCAGGATTGGGATAGCGATGCTTTAACGATAAGGAGATCGAAGCGGCTCCTATATGCATTTAGTTTCATCACTTTCTGGGAGCCCTCAGTGACCCGGGCATTGATTCTATCCCTACCTCTTCCTACAGATTCAGACCGCTCTCTCCTGGAACTGAAGATGCTCAGACTTTTGGCATGGAAGTTGAATGGCAGGGTTCACACAAGTTGAACACCTCTACAAAGGTGACAGTGGCTATTCACGTGTATAGGCTATTGTAGACCCATCTACCAATAGTGGGTTCTCATATCATTGGACGTATTTTCAAACCTGGTGTGGTCTGTAGTCTCTCCACCCATTATTTTGTGACCCAATTAGGATATTTGATTACTTGCTTGTACATTTTGCCACGGTTTTCCAGTAGCCCTGTGAAAGTGCAGTGGGCAGCTGTTGATTTCTCTTGAAGAAAGCCACTGGACACCTGTGTACTTCTTTTGATATTTGAAACATTTATATAGCGCGCGTGACAAACTGAATCATATCTAGGTGCAGATAGAAGTAGGACGACACATGAGGAAAACCAGAAAGCATATTACCAGGAAGCCAGTCCAAACCAGGTGACCAATCTCAATTAATGGTTCCCACCCGTCCAAATTACTTGAACATGTTAGTTTCTAAAACCTTGCAGAAGTGGCAAAGCGATTTTAGGGCCCGAATCTCCAAAGGGAGACTTCCACAATTTCAGCCCATGCACTCTAAATCTGCGGTCCCCCCATGAACACACCGTTTGAGGGGGCAATGTGCAGCAACAATTGGTCGCTTGACCATAACCGACGGGTTGGTTGATAGATTTTTTTCTTCTTTTTTTTTTAGATAAGTATAATGAGGCCAAATTATTCCCGTGTTTAAAAACTAGACATAAATTTGATCTTTTAAGGTGAGCCAATGTAAGGATCGCTGTGAACTAGAAATCGGGGTGAACTTCCATCCGGGCCGTGCAGGTGAGTGGGTGAGCCCCCCAGCCTCCTTAGGCCTTGAATCCACTGCCTGTTACCCCTTTAGAGCCCCCAGCCCCTCCATACCCCCCAGCACAGGCCGCGTCTTTCCCTGCATCTTTCCTGCCTCCCCTTGTGCCCGCCCTCGCTCCCTCCCACCAGCCCTGATAGGCTGCCTTGATTTCCGTGTGTTGCTCCCACCTCGACCTGCACGCCACTTCCATCCGGGCCGTGCAGGTGTGTAGGTGAGCCCCCCAGCCTCCTTAGGCCTTGAATCCACTCCCTGTTACCCCTTTAGAGCCCCCAGCCCCTCCATAACCCCCAGCGCAGGCCGCGTCTTTCCCCGCATCTTTCCTGCCTCCACTTGCGCCCGCCCTCGCTCCCTCCCACCATCCCTGATAGGCTGCCTTGATTTCCGTGTGTTGCTCCCACCTCGACCTGCACGCCACTTCCATCCGGGCCGTGCAGGTGAGTGGGTGAGCCCCCCAGCCTCCTTAGGCCTTGAATCCACTGCCTTTTACCACTTTAGAGCCCCCAGCCCCTCCATATCCCACAGTGCAGGCCGCGTCTTTCCCCACGTCTTTCCTGCCTCCCCTTGTGCCCGCCCTCGCTCCCTCCCACCAGCCCTGATAGGCTGCCTTGATTTCCGTGTGTTGCTCCCACCTCGACCTGCACGCCACTTCCATCAGGGCCGTGCAGGTGAGTGGGTGAGTCCCCAGCCTCCTTAAGCCTTGAATCCACTGCCTGTTACCCCTTTAGAGCCCCCAGCCCCTCCATACCCCCAGCGCAGGCCGCGTCTTTCCCCGCGTCTTTCCTGCCTCCCCTTGTGCCCGCCCTCGCTCCCTCCCACCAGCCCTGATAGGCTGCCTTGATTTCCGTGTGTTGCTCCCACCTCGACCTGCACGCCACTTCCATCCGGGCCGTGCAGGTGAGTGGGTGAGCCCCCCAGCCTCCTTAGGCCTTGGATCCACTGCCTGTTACCCCTTTAGAGCCCCCAGCCCCTCCTTACCCCCCAGCACAGGCCGCGTCTTTCCCTGCGTCTTTCCTGCCTCCCCTTGCGCCCACCCTCGCTCCCTCCCACCAGCCCTGATAGGCTGCCTTGATTTCCGTGTGTTGCTCCCACCTCGACCTGCACGCCACTTCCATCCGGGCCGTGCAGGTGAGTGGGTGAGCCCCCCAGCCTCCTTAGGCCTTGAATCCACTGCCTGTTACCCCTTTAGAGCCCCCAGCCCCTCCATACCCCCCAGCGCAGGCCGCATCTTTCCTGCCTCCCCTTGTGCCCACCCTCGCTCCCACCCACCAGCCCTGATAGGCTGCCTTGATTTCCGTGTGTTGCTCCCATCTCGACCTGCACGCCACTTCCATCCGGGCCATGCAGGTGAGTGGGTGAGCCCCCTAGCCTCCTTAGGCCTTGAATCCACTGCCTGTTACCCCTTTAGAGCCCCCAGCCCCTCCATACCCCCCAGCGCAGGCCGCGTCTTTCCTCGCGTCTTTCCTGCCTCCCCTTGCGCCCGCCCTCGCTCCCTCCCACCATCCCTGATAGGCTGCCTTGATTTCTGTGTGTTGCTCCCACCTCGACCTGCACGCCACTTCCATCCGGGCCGTGCAGGTGAGTGCGTGAGCCCCCCCAGCCTCCTTAGGCCTTGAATCCACTGCCTGTTACCCCTTTAGAGCCCCCAGCCCCTCTATACCCCCCAGCGCAGGCCGCATCTTTCCCCGCGTCTTTCCTGCCTCCCCTTGTGCCCACCCTCGCTCCCTCCCACCAGCCCTGATAGGCTGCCTTGATTTCCGTGTGTTGCTCCCACCTCGACCTGCACGCCACTTCCATCCGGGCTGTGCAGGTGAGTGGGTGAGCCCCCCAGCCTCCTTAGGCCTTGAATCCACTGCCTGTTACCCCTTTAGAGCCCCCAGCCCCTCCTTACCCCCCAGCGCAGGCTGCGTCTTTCCCCGCATCTTTCCTGCCTCCCCTTGCGCCCGCCCTCGCCCCCTCCCACCATCCCTGATAGGTTGCCTTGATTTCCGTGTGTTGCTCCCACCTCGACCTGCACGCCACTTCCATCCGGGCCGTGCAGGTGAGTGGGTGAGCCCCCCAGCCTCCTTAGGCCTTGAATCCACTTCCTGTTACCCCTTTAGAGCCCCCAGCCCCTCCATACCCCCCAGCACAGGCCGCGTCTTTCCCTGCGTCTTTCCTGCCTCCCCTTGTGCCCGCCCTCGCTCCCTCCCACCTGCCCTGATAGTCTGCCTTGATTTCCGTGTGTTGCTCCCACCTCGACCTGCACGCCACTTCCATCCGGGCCGTGCAGGTGAGTAGGTGAGCCCCCAGCCTCCTTAAGCCTTGAATCCACTGCCTGTTACCCCTTTAGAGCCCCCAGCCCCTCCATACCCCCAGCACAGGCCGCGTCTTTCCCCGCGTCTTACCTGCCTCCCCTTGCGCCCACCCTCGCTCCCACCCACCATCCCTGATAGGTTGCCTTGATTTCCGTGTGTTGCTCCCACCTCGACCTGCACGCCACTTCCATCTGGGCCGTGCAGGTGAGTGGGTGAGCCCCCCAGCCTCCTTAGGCCTTGAATCCACTGCCTGTTACCCCTTTAGAGCCCCCAGCCCCTCCATACCCCCAGCGCAAGCCGCGTCTTTCCCCGCATCTTTCCTGCCTCCCCTTGTGCCTGCCCTCGCTCCCTCCCACCATCCCTGATAGGCTGCCTTGATCCCGACCAGCTTTCCGATTGTTATTTCCCCACCCCCCACCGTGATTGGCCACTTGACAGACAAATCCGAAATCCCCAGGGCAGCCCTCTGCCCGGCAGCCCCCTGCGGCTAAGGGCCCGAAGGCCAAGGGCGGCTCCTACATTGGCGGCTCCAAGATGTGTCTGCAGGTGTCCGCAGGGGATGCCAAGGAAGCCAACAGACACCAACAAAAACTGTGAGTGTGGCATGGGTGGGGAATAGAGCAATCACTCTACTCCAGAAAACCTCTGTCACTCTATTTTACCTACCAATAACATAGAGTGCCATAATACTAGCATGTCCACACTTAGATGGAATTATGAATGTTAGCATGTCCACACTTAGATAGAATTGTGAATGTCAGCATGTCCACTCTTTGATAGAATTGTGAATGTTAGCATGTCCACACTTAGATAGAATTGTGAATGTCAGCATGTCCACTCTTTGATAGAATTGTGAATGTTAGCATGTCCACTCTTAGATGGAATTGTGAATGTTAGCATGTCCACTCCTAGATAGAATTATGAATATTGGCCTGCGTCGGATCTAGATGGAATTGTGAATGTTAACATGTCCACACTTAGATAGAATTGTGAATGTCAGCATGTCCACTCTTAGATAGAATTGTGAATGTCAGCATGTCCGCTCTTAGATGGAATTGTGAATGTTATCATGTCCACTCTAAGATAGAATTGTGAATGTTAGCATGTCCACTCTTAGATGGAATTGTGAATGTTAGCATGTCCACTCTTAGATAGAATTATGAATATTGGCCTGCGTCGGATCTAGATGGAATTGTGAATGTTAACATGTCCACACTTAGATAGAATTGTGAATGTCAGCATGTCCACTCTTAGATAGAATTGTGAATGTCAGCATGTCCGCTCTTAGATGCAATTGTGAATGTTATCATGTCCACTCTAAGATAGAATTGGTAATGTTAGCATGTCCACTCTTAGATAGAATTGTGAATGTCAGCATGTCCGCTCTTAGATGGAATTGTGAATGTTATCATGTCCACAATTAGATAGAATTGTGAATATCAGCATGTCCACTCTTAGATAGAATTGTGAATGTCAGCATGTCTGCTCTTAGATGGAATTGTGAATGTTATCATGTCCACTCTAAGATAGAATTGTGAATGTCAGCATGTCCACTCTTAGATAGAATTGTGAATGTCAGCATGTCCGCTCTTAGATGGAATTGTGAATGTTATCATGTCCACGCTAAGATAGAATTGTGAATGTTAGCATGTCCACTCTTAGATGGAATTGTGAATGTTAGCATGTCCACTCTTAGATAGAATTATGAATATTGGCCTGCGTCGGATCTAGATGGAATTGTGAATGTTAGCATGTCCACACTCAGATGGAATTGTGAATGTCAGCATGTCCACTCTTAGATGGAATTGTGAATGTTAGCATGTCCACACTTAGATGGAATTATGAATGTTAGCATGTCCACTCTTAGATGGAATTGTGAATATTGGCCTGCGTCGCATCTAGATGGAACTGTGAATGTTAGCATGTCCACACGTAGATGGAATTGTGAATGTTAGCATGTCCACACTTAGATGGAATTGTGAATGTTAGCATGTCCACTCTTAGATGGAATTGTGAATATTGGCCTGCGTCGCATCTAGATGGAACTGTGATTGTTAGCATGTCCACACTTAGATGGAATTGTGAATGTTAGCATGTCCACACTTAGATGGATTTGTGAATGTTAGCATGTCCACTCTTAGATGGAATTGTGAATATTGGCCTGCGTCGCATCTAGATGGAACTGTGATTGTTAGCACGTGAAAGTTGCATTTAGAAAGTGTGCCCTATAGCCTCTCCATGAATTTAGAAATATGCCCAACAGCCTCGCTGGTAAATCGAATTTAGAAGTGTGCCCAAGACCCTCTGTGAAAGTTGCATTTAGAAGTATGCCCAATACACACTCTGGAAACTTCATTTAGAAGTGTGCCCAATAACCTCGCTGTGAATTTAGTAGTGTTCCCAATAGCCACTTTGTGAAAGTTGCATTTAGAAGTGTGCCCAATAACCTCACTGTGAATTCAGAAGTGTGCCCAATAGCCTCTCTGGTAAATTGAATTTAGAAGTCTTCTCAATAGCCTCTTTGGAAAATTGATTTTAATAGTGCGCCCAGTAGCCTGTCTGTGGAAAATTTCAATTTAGAAATGTGCCCAATAGCCTCGCTATGAAAGTGGCATTTAGAAGTGTGCCCAATAGCCTCTGGAGAAAATTGAATTTAGAGCTGCTCCCAATAGCCTTTTGAAAATTGATTATACAAGTGCGCTCAGTAGCCTCTCTGTGGAAAATTGAATTTAAAAGTGTGCCCAATATCCTCTATGAAAGCTGCTTTAGAAGTGTGCCCAATAGCCACGCTGTGAAAGTTGCATTTAGAAGTGTTCCCAATAGCATCGGTGAAAGCTGATTATAGAAGTGTATCCAATAGACACTCTGGAAAGCTGCATTTAGAAGTGTGCCCAATAGCCTCTCTAGAAAATTGAATTTAGAAGTGTGCCCAATAGCCTCTCTAGAAAATTGAATTTAGAAGTGTGCCCAATAGCCTCTCTGGAAAATTGAATTTAGAAGTATGCCCAGTAGACGCTCTGTGAAAATTGCATCTAGAAGTGTACCCAATAGCCCTCTGCCCAATAGCCTCTCTGGTAAATTGAATTTAGAAGTGTGCCCAATAAACCTCTCTGTGGAAAATTGTATTTAGAAGTTCGCCCAGTAGCCTTGCTATGGAAAATTGAATTTAGAAGTTCGCCCAGTACCCTCTCTGGGAAAGTTGCATTTAGAAGTGTGCTCATTGAAAGAGCATATAACCCATCATATCATACCACCATGCTTACTCTCTCCTTACATCACCACTCAACTAGAACACAGAGATACTATGACACCATTCGGTATAACTGTTCTCATACCAACATCCGCCGCTTACTCCACATCATTCTATGTAAACACTGCTGGTATCACACCCCCAGCCAGGCGTTCTCCTCAGGCCTAATGCAACCACATCCGTTCCGGATAAATCCTGCCAGAACGAACACATTCTCCTGATCTCTAAACCACCACATCTACCGCTAAGAAGCAGCTATTACACGAGTACCGCACGAGCTGCACACATACCCGGTGCTCACACGCACCTTTTTGACTCTCCGTTCTCTCTCTACTGATCTGAACTTCGGTTCCCAAGGGCGTTCAACCTACCAGCGCCTTCAGACCATACCAATGGTATATAAGGCGCTATATAAGTGCAAAATAACATAACATAACATAACATCATGGATTTTTTTTTTAAACCTTTATTTTAATTCTGACAGATACTTCACATAGGTACATTATTACTCCGCTGCGGTGGGCAACAGGGTATAGCAACAATATCACATTTTCATGCACTTTTTTAATCACTATGTACACCACTGCATTTTGTTTTTATTCAATAGACTCGATGTTGCTGTCCTGGTTATGTTCGAGGTATGATCGCAATGGAGCCCATATGTCCTTCGGTCTACATGTTGCAGTTACGCTTTTTACATACTGTTCCTCGCTCTCCTGGACATACAGTAGATCGCGGATCCATGTCTTGTGGTTTGGGGCCGTTTTGGCTTTCCATGATTGTAATATATTTCTTTTGGCCACTGCCCCGGCAATGGCTACGAAGCGGCGGGTCTTGACAGATGCCTTGCCTATGTCACTCAGCAGGTACTTCAGGGGAGTCACCGGGATATTCATCCCAGTAGCGTCGCTTACAACTCCGGCCACTTCTTCCCAGAAGGCCTTAACGGGGGGCCATTCCAATACATGTGAATGGAGTCTGCCGTCCTTGACTTGCATTTAGGACAGGTCATGTCACGTGATGGGTCGAACTTAGCTAACTTGTGTAGTGTTACATGTAGGTGAGTCAGGATTTTAAATTGTATTAATCTAAAATTGGAGTTAAGTGAAATAGATTTAGTATGTAGACAATACTTGGCCCATTTGGTGTCTTCTATGGTGATTCCGGGGTCACGCTCCCATTTTTGTTTCATGTTGTTTTTTGACGGGGTATGTTCTTGGCCGCTCTTTATAGACTGGATATCGTACCCGTAAAGCCATCTTGTGTCATTGTTGCCGTTATAAATTGGTGAAGCTCGGGAGCATCGGGGAATGTGGGCCATTTTCTTTTGCATGCCGCTTTTAAGCAGTAGTATTGTAATGTCGTGATGAGCCCTTGCCCACTTTCTCTTGTACCACCTTTAGTGTGGCGAACTGGGTTCTAGGTCCGGGTAGTGCCACAGGGAAACATATGGCCATTACGGGTTCTCACATCCCACCCTTGAAAACAGGGTGGACCAGGCTCTCACCGTCGTGGCCACTGGATCTATTTCCTTGATATTGACTTTGGTTTTAGTAAACTGCATAGCTTGTATGTTGGAGGGGGCTTCTGCAAATTTTTCGGCCCGTACATGGACAAGTGGTTCGGCTGTGTCTGCCCAGTATCTGGCAAAGTGTGCCTGTGCAGCGTGATAATATAGTGTATAGTCCGGGGCTGCCATCCCTCCGGTCTCATATCTTTTGCACATTTTTTGCCAATTAAGCCTCACCGCCTTACCTCCCCATACGAAGGTGGTGGATAGTTGTTGCAATTTCTGGAAAAAGTCCCTCCCCGGCCATATGGGTATACCACAAAACAAGTATAACAGTTGAGGGACCACCACCATTTTGAGCAGGGCCACCCGTCCATATAAAGATATTGGCAGTGCACCCCATATTTTAAGTTTTTGTTCCAGTATTTGTAGGTATGCCTTGTGGTTGTTTATGTAGAGGGACTGTCTGTCTGTGGCCATTATTATACTCAGGTAACGTGCAGTGGTGGGGGCCCATTGGAAGCCCGCCGTCACCTGTGATTGTGTTGTAGTTGGCGTCAGCGGAATGATCTCGGACTTGGTCTGATTTATCTTGTAGCCCGAGTAGGTTGAGAACGTGGATATCTCCTGCATGGTAGGGGGAAGATGGATTTCAGGGTGCCTGACATATATCATTGTGTTGTCGGCGTACAACGAGAGGAGCTGTGGCGACCCCCTGATGCGGATACCACTCCAGGTGTGTTCATGTCTTACCTTGGCCACCATCCCCTCTATTGTTAGGGCGAATATGAATGGGGATAAAGGGCAGCCTTGGCGGGTGCCTTTCTCTAGCGTGAATCGGGATGATATAGTGTTATTTGTCCTAACCACCGCAGTTGGTGTCTTATACAGCACACAGATGTAATTTATGAACATCGGCCCAAACCCCATTTTGACCAGGATCGAGAACATGTAGTTCCATGAGACAGAGTCAAATGCTTTTTCGGCGTCTAGCGTGACTGCAGTGGCTTTGGCATTGTGGTCTAATTGCGATGTGATGGCGAAGAACCTCCGCAGATTCAGTGCAGTTGATCGGGTTGGGATAAACCTTGACTGGTCCGTGTGTATTAGTTTATTCATGTACAGGATCAGGCAGTTCGCCATCGCCTTGGCGTATTTTTTGGTGTCCGTGTTAATTAGTGATAGGGGGCGATAGGATGCGGGGTCTTGGGGGGGCTTATGTGGTTTTAACAGGACAGTTATCACTGCCTCTCTCATGGTGTGTGGTAATATCCCTTTCTCAAGTGCCTCCTCACATACTGCCAATAGTCTAGGGGCCAACTCTGCCTTGAATATTTTATAGAAGTCAACTGGGATGCCGTCTGATCCCGGCGCTTTGCCTGCGTGTAAATCTGCTATGGCTTGCTCGATTTTATCTGATGTCAATGGAAGGTCTAGTAATATCCTCTCTTCCTCTTCCAACCTGGGCAACGGGATTGAGTCCATGCATTCTTTAAGTTCTTCTTGGCTCACCGTGTCAGCGTTCGTGAATAGTGTGGAATAGAATTGTTTAAATACTTCGCTAATTGCTTCTGGGGATGTCTGTACCGATCCTGGGGTGTCGCAGATGCTGGTTATTTGTCTTGCTCCCTGTTCAGTTTTGATAAGGGTCGCCATTAATTTGCTGGCCTTGATTCCCTCACCCACACATGCATTTGAACACATACACCATTGATGTGCCTCACACATGACTGGATTCACATGCGGCAGACTCATGTCCCTGCACATACACATCCATACATGGGCCTTTCCAGATATATGTCCAAGCTGCACACTCCTGGCACACCTCAACATGCACTGCATCCAATCAGTACACTTGGACACTTACCGCACGACTCCAGATGGGTCTGCCTCTGAAGGACCTGGAGGTGGAGCGCTGGGTGTATACATTCCAGGACCCTCATCTGGTTGTTGCTAAGGCGGACTCGGCACCCCTCTGCATGCGTTGCCTCCAAGCAGTGCTGGGCCTTCTTGAGGGTCCTGGACCTGAATTCCTCCCAGCACTTCCAGCCATGCGCTATGTCGCCGGCTGCCACCCCCTCCATGTTGATGGCAGCCACAATGTCCTTCCAGATCCTCTTCCGTCCTTCATTATCGGCCCATGTTCTTCCGAAGAGGGCATGATAATGCACCAGGACTTGCTCCACCAGGATACCAACTTCTGTGGCACTGAAGCTGGTAGCCCTCTGCCTCTCTGGCTGGGGGTTGCCAGTGGTCTCTGATGGTGTTTCCTCCGACATGGCAACCCCCGAGGCAGGTGTGGGTGGGCAACTGGGTCCTGGTGCTGGGCTGTGGAGTGATGGAACTTCAGTAGGGAGTCTTCTGTTCCAGCAAGGGTAGTCAAAGCAACTGGACCCCTGCAGATGGCTGACATGCAGGCACCAAATAGCAGGGCACATGGCCAGCAGGCGGGCAGGCAGCAGCAGATGGCTGATGGGAGCCGGCTCGGGGCTTTGGGGGGCAGGAAAATGGCCTTCTGGGCAGGAGCATGGTCTTCCGTGTGTTGTCGCGTGGCCAGCTTGATACGGAGTGATTTGGCACGTGAAAAAACAGCACGTCAGCGTGTAATTGGAGGAAAGGCCCGTAGCGCGTAAGCGCGTAAGTGATGTGGCACGTGTGGGCAGAGTTAAAATTTACACGTAGAATGCCATTTTCTTGTACGTGCAGTTCGTACTCCTTGTTTACTCAGACAGCGTTCAATTCTTCTTTTGGCGGGGGTGTTGCCAACTCGCCCATATGCGTCTTTTTCATGTTCTTTTTCCAGGCAGATGGTGAGTCGAGCACGTATTTTTCAACTGTGGTTGCCCCCGTGTTTCGCGTACCCATTCAGAGGTCATTGTAGCCTGCGTGTACCACGCATATGCTTATTTTTGTGTTTCTGGGTGCCACAGCGTAGTGCAGGTCCATTATTCCACGCACGTGGGCTACCAGGGGTCGTGTGCATGTTAAATTTTGTTTTCGGTGTGCCTGAGCATTGCGTGACCCATCATCTTCCCCCGGGGGTCACAGACAGCCTTGCTAGAGCACAGGGGTACGTATTCCATTTAGTACCCTGCCCCCTTCACCCCAATTGCCCAGGACAATTGTTTACTGCACCTCCCATTCACACAAGAACATCAGTGCCATGGTTGGGAGGCGACCAAGTGGTAAGGGAGGCAAAGGTGGCCGACCTCCAAGAGGTGTGCAGGGTGGACCAAGAGGCCAGTGTGTGGAGGACCAATCAGGGACACCTATGCCCCCCCAATGGGTGGGGGAGATGCAGCTGACACCATCCCAGCTCAGGCCCTGTTAACCCGGCCCATATTGTTCACCAAACTGGCACGGGATGACTCACAGGCCGACTTCCGTGTCACGAAGTCAAAGCCACGTGTGGCGGTAAAAGTTGCTGTCACCAGGCCATATGGATCTGGGGCAGCAATGTCATCTGCTGCCCCAAGTAGCCAGGGTGAGGAGGGCGCAGGGGCAGCTGCAAGTCAATCCACCCCAGCTCTGAGTCACCCAGCCGGGACAGTGTTGGTCCCAGACCATCACACCAAGGTTGGACCTGGCAATAGCACCCAGCAGCCAATGCCTGCAGTGAGACCTTTGATCATCGTGCCTTTGCCTACTTCCAGTGCCCAGTCCACCTGCGCTTCAGCCCCTACCGACCAGAGTGGCATAAGCCACTCAGGGTCTGCACCACCTCTCAAGAGGAAGAAGCGTGCTCTTGCGGAACAGGCTGGGACCCCAGACACGGCTCACCCCTCCGGCACATCAAGGAAGCAGGGTTTCAATGATGTGGAACTAGACGCACTTGTGGGCTACGTGTTGGCCCATGGCCGTGAAATGCTGGTGACTGCAGGGTGCAAGACTATGACTGCTCAACGTAGGGCCCACTGGCAGTGCATCGTGGACCAGGTTAGTTCCCATGGATTTGTGAGGCGCACAGCTGATGATTGCTCAAAGCGGTGGAATGACCTCAAACGCAGAGCAAAAAACAAGCTGGCTTCCAATCATGCCTCTACTCTGGTGACTGGCAGTGGGTCTCCACCAGAGGAGGAAGTACTCACAAAACATGAGTCAATCGCTGGAGGCTTCATCACAGAGGATCAGATCCAAGGCGTGAGAGACCTACCAGATCTTGAGGCAATGTCCGTTGAGTGGCCATGCATGTGTGTGCAAGCCATGTGTATGCTGCTTGGGTGATGTGTTCTGATTGAGTGCCAGGTGAGGCTGTGTAGTCATGACTGCTATAGGTCAACGATGTGGTGCCTCCAAACCATCCCCCGCCCTTGGGTTTGGGTTTCACAGTATCCCTTCTGACCGCAGTTTACACTTTGCATCTGATTACTGCACTTGCCCTTCAACTGCCATAATGCCACAACATTGTTGATACTGTTTTCCTGTTCATTCTTCCTGATTGATGGAATCATTTGCATGATAAACGCACATTTCTGTGCCGTTCTGCCCCAAATTCAACATAGTTCAGAGATAGATTTCACCCCTCAATGCCCCACATTTGTTTACCTATTATGGAAATTATTTCATCACTCAGGCTGGTTGACTTTTGTGCACCTACACATGCTCTGCACACGATCACTTCGGGGCCCTGTTTGAATGTTCAACATGACAATTGACTTCTGACATGTCCAAGTGACCAACCATTGAGGTATCCATGTGCCTGCCATTACTGTATTAGTAAATACTGGCTTTGTTGCAGCGTCTCACACTTGCGTGTTTTGTCACATTCTTTTGCATGTCCTATTTCATGATGTCCATCTCACATGGATGGGGGAAAGTACTGATTTCCTACCATATGGGTGTCCTTGTCAAATCTGCCATGGCTATGCTACGTGCCATCTGTGTGCTGGCATGTGTCATGTATGTGGATTGTCCATGCCACTCACAGGCTAATGTGTGATGCAGGTCCTATGCAGCATGCAGCACATGTGTTGCTTTTCCATATTGGAGTCCTCAGTGTCTGCTTTAAGGGTCCCCTTCCACTTCATTGCCAGTACATGCATGCCAGAGTTAGCGTCATGTGTGACATGTGTCATTTATGTATTTGATGTGTAGATTGTTATGCCTCTCTGTGTCGGCTATGCTGTTCATGCCTGTCTTCATTACTTTTCTTTTATGTTTGTGCAGGTGATGAGGCACTAGATGCTGTTGAGGAGGAGGAGATGGCGCAGGGCAGGAGTACTCACTGCCCCAACCAGGCGCCAGTGGAGGACGTGGGGTGGTGGTGGGTGAAAATCCATTATTCCTACAGACGATCCTGTCCACGGGTGTCTCTGGGTACACCTCCGAAGACCTCTATGCCTAAGGTGCTGAATCTGACATTGAGACAAATGTCCCGTCGCAGGTGAGTGTTTCTGGCAGGGATGCTGTTCTGTTCAACCCACCTGCACTGGGGGTAGACCCCTCTATGGGGCATTCAGTGTTGGAATGTCCGCCTGTGTCAGTTACGGATGAAGGGTCACACTCCACTATATTTGCTCCTGTTCCTGGGCCAGCAGATCAAAGGAGGAATGCAGTCCTGCATCCTCAGGCAGTGCCAGCACTGCAAGGTGCACATCACCTTGCCCCAAACAGGTGTGGTGCCCGCCAACGTGGTGGCCGTGCGCCACCAGGCAATAATGTGTGGGAGAACTCCATGTATACTATTGCAGTACAACAGGGGGCATCATGTGAGATGATGTCTCAGGCCGTGGATAGGGTGGCCACTTCCATTCTCCCTCCTGAAAGGCAGGTGGAGCTCCAGCAGCAGGCAACAGAGTCCATGTGATTGATTGATATTTTATTTCTATCGCGCTCATACACACGTGTTTCACATGCGCCTCTCACACAGGGACGACATGTTGGTGTCCAACAGGGACCGACAGGCTGGACTGGAGACTCTGCGCACAGCCATATCTGCAGAGTCACAGGCCCACAGGAGCTGCCCTGAGGTTAGAACACTGGTCCCTCAGAGATACTCTGGGTGCACTTGAGGTGTCCCAGAGTACAAGGTCAGAACAGCACCTGGAGCAGCTAACACGCACAATCTCAGCTGAGCTCCAGGCAACCCGTGAGGAGATCCGGGCATCACGCGAGGCCTTGTAAGCAGAAGTCTGTGCTACCCGTGAGGTGCTGCATGGGGATCTCCGGACCATCATCCTGCAGAACCAAACCTTTCAGACCTGCATGCTTGCTGCCATGGAGGAGCATGCCAGGGCTTTGCATGGTCTGCCTCCCATACCACGCGCACCTTCGAATGTACCACCAGAGGGTGATGACAGCGACGGCAGTTCTCTCACTATAGGGTAGCCGTGCAGGCCATGAGCCCATGGAGGGTATATATATATTTTTTCTCTACATCCACGCATGTGGATGTTGGGGTGCACCCTGTACTTCCTCCCTCCTGGGTGGGCCCCTCCAACCCCTGGTCGACACATGGCATTTTTTCTTTTTAATTTATCTTTTTGACAAAATAGAATTTGTTTTATTTTAATTTTTATTTTTTGTAGTTAATATTTGTTTCCGATTAGAAAAATTTCATTACAATTTCATTTTTTCATTTTCATTTTTTCTTTTGATTTTTTCAGTTTATTATTTTCTTTTTCTTTTCATGTTTAATTAGATTTTTTAATTTAGTTTTGATTGTATTTGATTTTTTATATTTTATTTATTTACTATTTTGATTTTTCTCTTTTCATTTGATTAATTTAGTTTACTTTTCATTTTCTATGTTTTCCTTATTTTTCATTTAATTATTTTAAGTTACATTTACTGTTCAGTTGATAACTATTTTCTTTCAGATTGTACATTCATGTTACAATGTGTTGCTTTGTGTGGCTCCTGTAGGCATTCACTGTGTGTTCCAGCAGGGCACATGCAGGCTTGTCCTGTGTTTGGGTTTGAATCTTGGGTTCCTGACACATATGCTACTCCTGCTTCCCCTTTTCATGGGCTTGCATGGTTGTGACCAAGTGACAGTAAGTTAAACAGAGGCATTGGGCTCCCATAAATTGTGTGGGCAGTCTGTAGTCCAAACTGTGTATACACCCATAGTGGGGATTGGTGATGATTTCTCCACTGCATGGTTGATTTGTATATTGTATTACATACAGGACATTTTGCATATTTGCATGTACCTTCTTCATGTCTTATCAAGCCGGTCTCCATTGCAGATGAAGTTCATGTTGTATGCAGTACACTGCCACGTTTACCTACCAGCAACACACTGGGGATGGAAGGGGTCGATGTGCTGCCTTTGTCAGGTTGTGACACTTGCACCACTTTCATTTTTTACTGTCATACTTTGCCACTGTTGGGTCCTGTACTGAAGTTTTGTCTTGCTGGGAAGTATTTGTTTATGTGTGCTGTTTCTTTTTCATTAGTGAGAGGGAATGGTCTCTGGACTGTTTCCATTTGGGACGGTGCACTTTGTGATACTTGTGTCATGTGTCGTGCATTCTTTTGGTTGCTTTCACTTTGAATGCCATGCCATGGTGTGTTGGGTAGCTGAGATGGGGTTAGGGAGGGGTTGGGTGACATGGCACTATTTGGGTGTACAATTTTGCAAGGGGGCAGTCCTTCATGCTGCATGAATGTGTGCCTTTTACTGACACAGCATTGGGTGTGTATAAGTACCTAGGGATGCACACAATGTAGCACTTCCAGGTAAACAATCTCAGGGTGGTATGGTTGTGACAGTTGACTGTCCCTTTTGTCATCATCATCAATTGTCAGCTGGTATGTGCCAGGCCTGTGTGCACTCCGCAGGGGTGGGATTTTAGGTGAAGAAATTTGCCACAAGCTGGGTACGGGCTGCGTCACCACATGCCCTTTCCCCTCCCATGCGCATGTGGTTGGGGATGTGGGGGCACCACCATGTCCACCGGCTTGCCCCGCCGGGTTGCAACGTTGTGCAGGACACATGCTACCATTATGATCCTGCACACTACTGGGGGCGCATATAGCAATATAGCAGCTGCCCAACAGAGCAGTCAAGGGAGCAAAAACGTGACTTGAGCACTCCGAATGTGCGCTCCACTATGCCCCGGGTTGCAATATGGGCTGTGTTGTATCTTACCTCGGGTGGTGTGGTGGGGTTTCGTATTGGCGTCATCATGTAGGTGCTCAGAGGGTAGGCACTGTCCCCTGGGGAGGTGATAATGGTTGTCATTAGTTGGGTTTTCCCATTTCTCAGTGTTTGACATGCATGCATGTGCAGAGGCATTTGTACTCACCAATGAGCCATGTGTTGCCATGCCTCCCAGCTTCCAGGTCCCGGTTTAGGGGTGACATTGTTAATATGAAACTATCATGTCTGGACTCCGGATAGTTGGCATATACTGAGGTGATGATTCCCTTGGCATCACATACAACCTGCACATTGATGGAATGCCAGTGCTTGCGGTTTCGATAGATGTGCTCAGTGGCTTTGGGAGGATGTAGACCCACATGGGTGTAATCAATGGCACCTAGCACTTTAGAGAAGTGTGCCACCCCATAAAAGTCCTGGAACACGGCCTGCCTTTCTGCAGGTGTTCTGGGCATGTATATGTGCCTGCCGACTGAGGGGCGTGCAGTCATGATCGCCAACACCTGGTGTAGGCAGCGTGACTGCGTGAGCTGTGAGACACCACCAACTATGGCACTTGTCCACTGAAACGGCCCAGTTGCCAAGAAATGCAATACATTGAGCACCTTTTCCAAGGCGCTCAGTGCTTGGGAGCACAGGGTGGGTAATGTGAGGTCATCCTCGCACTCCCTGACCAGTTCTAGGATTATTAGTGGTGGAAACCTGTACCTCCCATAGACCTGGTCATCAGGCATCCCAAAAAGGCTGGTTCTGGGTAAAAAAATGTGGGGCCTGGCTATCCTCCTCCTCCTGCGGTGTCCCACGACCACTGCTGCAAGGAACGGTATATTCATCGTAGCGTATGAGCTTGTTTGTTGTTTGTGCGCACTTTTATGCTGCGCGGGGCCGCTTACGCCTGCTTCCTGCTGGCGTACGTGTTTCCGGATTAGCGCTTTTTTTTTGGCGCACGGGTTTCCCCTGTTCGATTCCATGAATACGTGTTGTTAGCGCGCATGTGGGTGTTGCGAGCATTTAGTTGCGGTACTTCCCCCGTAACGCCCACATTTTCACGCGTTGTTCCCCATTCCGCATGTTCCGCCCCGTGTTCCGCCCCCTTTTGTTGTGTGCGCTACACGTTGTGTGCTTTCGCTGTGCGCGTCGCGCACGGCGTTTAGCGATGTGTGACCCCTGTGTGACCCCTGTGTGCGCCACCAACTGATTTGGCGCACATCCCAGGGTAAACACGCGCAGCGCATTCCATGAATCGACAAACGGCTACGTGCGCAGCTTTAGCACGCATGCTCTGCAATTTACATGCTTGCGCTCCCCTTTTCAGCGCACATTAATTCCATGAATTAGCCAGTATATATTTTTTGAATCCACAAAGAATTTTATGTGATTTTATACCAACTCCAGCTAAAAAGATTATAAGAATATAAGTAACCCCAAGTGGGTATAAAGGGTGTGCGGCCCACACCGGAGGGTAGTTAGCCTTGGTCTCCTTTTCCCTCAATCATATACTGTGCCCGACACGGTGGCACATATTAGTGGGCTGCACCCCACAAACTATCAAAGATACATTTTTATATCAACTATATGTATCCACAAGACTATAAGAAATAAGCGGTGCTCACTCGACCACCACTTTCTCTTTTGTATCAATGCCATCCTCTGTGGCACTTCCCTGCTCTCAGTTTTCATCTAATAGGTGAGGCTTGTGAAGAAGACCACATCATCATCTGAGTCATTATCTCTAAATAGTTCCTCATCTGTCAAATCAGTATATGTCCGTCGAGAGCTATTACTGTTTGCCATACTTTTACCTGGTCATCAGTCCCATTATACCCTCTCTTGTCTCAGTATGACTGCTAGTAATTTGAGTGGAAATGTGTACCCTTCTTGCTCATCCATAGGTACTTCTGGCCTAATTAAGAATTCTGCAGGTAGTCGCAATATCTTACCCCTTATCCCATGAAGTCATGCTAACAAAAGTTGTACCCCATAAAGAAATATTTTGGTATCCACTGGCGTGACTCGCTGTGTTCTCTGACTGAAACATGCTGATGTAAATTCTTGTGAATTTACACAGTGAATCCCTGTAGAGGAGCACACTATCCCCTGTCAGTAAAGGATATGGTCATGTTGAGTCTGCCTATTAAATCCTTTCTCATTATATTAGCTGGTGTCTTGTGGTGTCTTGTGGAAGTACAATAGTGGCATGCAAAGGTCATGCTCCCCTACAGTGATAGGTAAGTTGCCAGGGAACGGGTCCAAACTTGTGGCACCAGAAAAACCATGTGTATTCATGGCAATGCCTGACATTGAGTATTTCCCCTCCCTAACAAAGGACCTTGTCACTCCGGTATCTACAAGGAAGGACAAGATCGTCACCTATGGTCACGCGAACCCTGCAGGTCCTCTTGTTGGTCTGGTCTAACAGATAGGATTGAACACATTAAGTCATTCTGTGGGCTGTCCTATTGTGGGTATAGGTTCATCCCTGTCTCAGTGAAAGGATTCCTTCCCACTATCGTCAAACTCCTTATTCTGGGTGTAGGTGTCTGTAATCATGCACTGGTGTTCCATGTTACCACAGTGTTCTGTTGTACCAGTGCTTGTGGTTGCACCTGCGATTGCTGTCTCTGTATGGGGGCTTGCTGTGTTTGCATTGGTGCTTGATGTACTTGCAATGGAGCATGTTGTGCAGGTTGTATTTATGGTGAATATGTCTGATAATGTATGTGATCTTGGACATAATATTCAGGTGGCTCTGCACTGTGTGGTGGGGGGTCTGTTATCCCCCTCTTGGATACTGACAATTCTGTTGCATCCCTGCCCTGCTTCTGCATGCTCAGGAGATGTGCCCCATCTTTCCACATGTCCAACATTGTTGTGGCTACCCTCCTATTCTAGGCTGTCCCCCATTAAACCCTACCTCTTGTGGAGCTTGAAATCCAACCCCTCTTCTTCTGGGTGCACTCCCTTTTCCTCATGGCCAATAATGATATTCTCCCCATCCTGTAAAATTCCCTACAGCCATTGGCTATGCTGCAATGTGTCTTGTGCAACCACTCCCTCTCCACTCATCAACACTGCTCCTTCCGCTGAAAACTTTGACGGGTTTTTCTTATCTAACTTTGCCTCCTCCAGATTCCTTTTCTCAAGTTTCTTTCTGGCTTTCTCCTGCAATAATTGTCAATGATCAATTCTAGTCAATTGGATCTCTGGCCGGGGTTTCTGCCTCACGGGCTATGGTAACGCCAGACACAATATGTGATAGAAAATGCCTATGGTCTTATCCCACAGTTCCCTTGTCTCAAGATGCCACCTCTCTTGAATCTCTTGAATATGAGCAACTAGGTATTTGTCGTCAGACATTTTGCACATCATGATTGCACTCATGTCTGATGTATCCAGATATTGCACTCTAAGTACTCTCCACCCATCAGCCCTACAATTGTAACGCTTACCTTAGACTCCTCAGGGACACCACGTGATATTCTGAACTTCTCAGGGTTCGCAGCTATCTTTTGTTCACTATCCCAACTGAACTCTCTTTCTATACCACAAAAACAAATTACCCCACGAAATGAATGAAAAGAGTTCTAATGTAGTGAAAATATTAAAAGGTTCAAATTCTTAAAAACTGTGTAGTTCTGTTACCTTAGTTGGTGATTTGGTTAGCTCTCCATCCTGTTTCTGTGCAGGGGTGCATGTTCTGAAGAAGGGTCAAAACTAGGGAAGATGGACTGCCCAATATGAATTTTCGGTTATAAATAAATGCCTATGGTGAGGTGGAAAGAGAATAACCTATTTTCAACAACACAACCGTGACTGAAGAGGAAGGGTTGTTCTCAGGAAATCCTAAAAATATCTCAAAGGTGCTACTCCTAAAATATACCCAGTCAGGAATGGTATTGCAACAAACTACTTAAGAAAGAAAAGAAACCTTACTGTGTCTAAAAACCGAATGTGCACAACCCTAAACCTTTTATGTACCTTAATGTGTGGAATTAGTGTACCTAACTGTGACAGAAAAAACGGAACACTTCTGTTCTTAGAACAAAAATCTCCTCACAACCCCTTAGCTCCGTAAGGCTAATACGATACAGTGGTTAAACAAACACTCACCCTCTAAGAACAATGTGCACAGGGCACTAGCCTTTTAGGAACCGTTAAATCGGTATAGAGGAAAAAATGGGTAACAAATACTTGCTGTGGAAGGAGACCGAACAGGAATGAGTGCCTCGAAAATCTCCTCACAAACCAAACACCAAAAGGAAATGCGTCTCCGCCAGCTCACACACTGACGAACGCAACTCCACACAGAGTTCCCAGAATTGTTGCCGCGGAATGGAACAGGAAAAACAATGACCATGGAACTACAGAGAGGGTTTCTATGGATTACAAGGGGAACTGAGGAATTCCTGTCAAAGGGATGAACCGCGGTAAGCGTCCGCTGACACAGCTGAAGACGCGAAGCGCCGTTGAACAAGGGGGAGGGGCTTAAGTACTCCAGAGTGACAGAAAACTAGACCGCTTGCCCAATCTAGTGGTTGTAACATCAGGCGGCCATGTTGGTTGATGAGGAAGAGCCCCACCCTACCTATTCCTTGACCAGGACTTGTAAGCGGCCACCCAGGAAATTTGGGAAATTCTTTTGAGAGGGAACCCCGCAGTCATGACAGTATTCCCCCCCAAGGCCCCTCCTAAACTGAATTCCCCCCTCCCTGGTTTGGACGGGTGGTTGCGGTGAAAGGTTCTGAGTACCCTAGGGGCATGAACATTCTCGCATGGTTCCCAAGTTCTGTCTTGAGGGCCATAACCCTTCCAATCCACTAAGTAGAATAGCTTATTACGCACAATCTTAGAATCTAAGATGGCCTTGACTTCATATTCTAGTTGGTCATTAGCTACAACTACAGGGGCTGGAGCTTCGGAAATTCGTGTGTTTGGATTAACAGGTTTTAAAAGAGATACGTGAAATACTGAATGGATTTTCATGGTTTTTGGAAGGGTTAGCTTCATGGCCACAGGATTGATGATTTTTTCAATAGCAAAAGGTCCCAGGAAGCGGGGAAGGAATTTTCTAGATCCCTTCAAGGTCAGATTTCGAGTGGCTAACTAAACCAAATTTCCCACTTCATACTCTGGTGCAACACATCTTTTGTCGTCAGCAAATTTCTTCTGGGATTCTTTAGCCAAAGATAATTGTTCTCGAGCTTGAGCTATGGCAGTGGTGATTTTTTCATGCAGAGATTTTACTGCTGGCATTTCTAACGGTTCCGGTGGATCGTAAACTGAGGTACGTGGATGTCGACCATGCAAGGTGTAAAAAGGACTCAAACCAGTGGAGGAATGGACAGAATTGTTATATGCATATTCAGTTATCCACAAAACGTTCAGCCAGGTGTCTTCTAGTTGATGTAACATACATCTAAGGTACTGCTCCAAGGTTTGATTGGTTCGCTCAGTTTGACCGTCAGTTTGGGGATGATGACTGGTGGACAAACGTACATCAATTTTAGCCAATTCACAACATTTTCTCCAAAACTTGGAGACAAATTGGCTTCCTCGATCAGAGATTATCACCGTAGGAAAGCCATGCAGCTTCACAATATTCTCCAAAAAGGTTTTTGCCAGCACTGAGGCTGATGGTAATCCTTTCAATGCTATGAAATGCGCCATCTTGGAGAACAAGTCCACCACCACCATGATCGTGTCAAACCCTTCACAAGGAGGCAAATCTGTGATGAAGTCCATGGAGATGGTGTGCCAAGGGGTTGGTGGCACATTCAACGGCAGAAGCAAGCCAGCAGGTTTCTTTTTTTGATTCTTGTTTTGAGCGCAGTTACCACAAGTTTTCAAATGCTGAATGATATCTTTTCTCCAAGGAGGCCACCAATATGACCTCTTAACCTTCTCCATGGTCTTTTTGATTCCGGGGTGACCTTCCAAAAGAGCGTCATGGTAGTTGGTAACCACTTTTTCTTGCAGTTGTGGCGTGGGCAAGTACAACCGTTCCTGATAAAAGGGAAGGCCCTCCTGCACAGTAAAGCCTTCTCCTCTGGATTCCCAGTTCAACAATTCATCCTGCGTAAGGTGGTTTTGAATTTCCATTTTTAATTCTTCAAGAGCAGAGTCTGTCGTGTTAATTACTCCCAGGATTTTTTCTCCAGAAATTATCTCCACAGGATTCACCGGCACATAGGCTTCTTCCCCGTTACCCATTCGTGACAAGGCATCCGCCTTTCCATTTCGCACTCCTGGTCTGAAGGTGATAACAAAATCATACTCAGCGAGAAAGAGAGCCCATCGTAACTGTCTTGAAGATTGTGCCCGTGCAGAGCGTAAGTATTGCAAGTTCCGATGGTCGGTGAAGATGGTCACAGTGTGTCGTGCGCCCAGCAAGTGATGTCTCCATTCCTTCAAGGCACAAATTATAGCCAAAAACTCCTTATCCGTAATGGTGTAATTCAATTCTGCAGCGGAGAATTTTTTAGACCAGAAGGCTACTGGGTGCATTTCTTGGGTGCCAGGATCACGCTGAGACAACACAGCTCCCATTGCTACATTTGAAGCATCGGTTTCAACCACAAACGGAAGATCAGGTCTCGGATGTTGTAGAACAGGTGCAGCAGTAAATTGTTCCTTTAGTTTCTTAAATGCCTCATCAGCTTCATTAGTCCATTCAAATTTCCTGTTTTTTCTAAGTAGGGAGGTGATAGGATGAACTAGGCGAGAGAAATCAGAAATAAACCGCCTATAGAAATTTGCAAATCCCAGAAAACTCTGGATTCCTTTGACAGAAGTTGGAGCAGGCCAAGACAGGATGGCATCAACTTTTCTGTTATCCATTTTGATTCCACTTGAAGATAGAATGAACCCCAAGAATTAAATTTCGGGGACATGGAAATGACACTTCTCCAATTTCACATACAGAGAATTTTCTTGGAGCCTTTGAAGCACCGATGTGACGTGCTTAACATGATCCGCCAGGTTCGCAGAGAAAATTAGAATGTCATCCACATAGACCACCACACAGATGTCCAGTAGTTCTCTAAAGATATCATTCATAAAGGACTGAAAGGCAGCAGGAGCATTGCAAAGCCCAAAGGGCATGGCTTGATACTCGAAGAGCCCGAATCGTGTTCGAAAAGCGGTTTTCCACTCCTCACCTTTCTTAATGCGAATGAGATGATAGGCACCTCTAAGATCAAGCTTGGTGAATATTCGTGCCTGCTTCACCTGATCCAGCAAAGTCGAAATAAGGGGAAGAGGATAGCGGTTCTTCACAGTGATTTGATTCAGTGCTCTGTAATCTATGCAGGTTCGCAAATCCCCTTCCTTCTTGGGCACAAAAAAAAGAGGAGATGCCACCGGTGACTTGGACGGTCTAATAAACCCATTGGCCAGGTATTGATCCAGATAAGACTTCAGATGTGCATTTTCTTTTTCAGTGAGGGCATAAATTCTGCTGCAAGGAAGTTGAGCCCCTGGAATGAGATCGATTTGACAGTCCTATGGTCTGTGCGGGGGCAAAATTTCCGCCTGCCGTTCTTCTTGAAAAATGGTCTGGAATCTTTTGTATTCTACTGGTAACGAACCGATGAGGCCTAAAGTGGTGTTGCTTGTTATCTCAAACTGCCTGGCGTTTTTCGAACCTTCTGCAGAAAAACACATACTCTGACATTTGGAGTTAAACGTCAATGTCCGGGAACACCAATCGATCACAGGGTTATGCTTCTCCAACCAAGGTATTCCCAAGATGATCTGGAATTGAGGAGCTTGAATCAGGTCAAAAGAGATCCTCTCTCTGTGCCCTTCCTGGCAAAGCATCATGAGGGGGTCAGTGCACTGGGTTACGGGGCCTGACACCAAAGGTGTGCCATCCACCCCGGAAACATTTTCAGCTTCCAACTTATTCCTCAACGGGAATCCCAATTTACTAGCCAGATGTTGATCCATGTAGTTGCCAATGGCCCCACAGTCTATGTATGCAACTAATGCATGCCTCTCTGTGGGGTTCTTCTGGCAAGAAAGGACTATAGGACACACGAAGTGTGAGGTCGCTGCAACCTTTTCCAAGCTCGACAAGCGGACCTCTAGACTTGTCGGGCACTGGAGTTTTCCGCCGTCTGTTCTTTTTTATCCGGATTAATTCCTCCTAAAGGCTTCCGTGAAGGTTTTACTGGACAATCCTTTAAAAAGTGACCGGCCTTGCCACAATACAAACACAACTGTAGTTGTCGTCTCTTCTCTCTTTCTGCTTGGGAAATAGGGCCTCGAATTCCGCCCAACTGCATGGGTTAATTGGGAACATCCAATCCTGACTTCGACACTGGTTCTCTTGGACGGACTACAAAGGGTCGACTGTCCTGACGAGCTCGATCCGTCCTCCTATCCTGAAGACGATGATCCAACTGAATCGTCAGATCTATGAATTCTGTGAGACATTCAGGCGGATTGACAACTTGAGCGAGAACATCCTTCAGCTCATTGCGCAGACCACGATAAAACAACGTCACTCTCTTTTCTGTAGGCCAATTTGTTTCTGCCACTAATCGATTAAAAGTGGCTACATATGCAAGCAGCTCCTGATTGCCCTGCTTAAGTGACAGTAACTCATTGTCCAATGCCTGACCTTGTGAATGGCGAGCAAACAGTTTCTCTAACTCTCGTTGGAATTCTGAAAAGTTCTGTAACACGGGATCATCCCGATTAACCAAAGGAATGGACCAATCGGCTGCATGACCACCTAAATAAGACAACACAAAGGCAACCTTTGATTGGTCAGTGGAGAACACGCCAGGTCTGCACAAAAAATGTAGTCTGCACTGATTTAAAAACACTGCAAACCTTTTTGGGTCCCCCGTGAATCTTTCGGGAGGGGCCAAGGGAATATTCCCTGGAATCACCACTTGGACTGGAACTGAGGGCGATGTTGATGAGGAAGCTTGGGCATTACCTTGGGGAAGGGGCACCTGTCCCGCCTGATTCTGTAATAACTGGCGAGCCAATTCTTCAGTTCGTTCCCTATTGATTCCCAGTTCCCTTCTAAGAGCACCGGTTTCGGTCCGGGCTGCATGGACTTCAGCTCTAAGTTCTCCCAATAGTTGAGCTAACTGGTCTACCTCAGAAGTTCCCATGATGCCCAGGCGGAGTATTTTTTTTTTTTTTTTTATGGTGGCTTCGCGTTCTGTAACGCTTACCTTAGACTCCTCAGGGACACCACGTGATATTCTGAACTTCTCAGGGTTCGCAGCTATCTTTTGTTCACTATCCCAACTGAACTCTCTTTCTATACCACAAAAACAAATTACCCCACGAAATGAATGAAAAGAGTTCTAATGTAGTGAAAATATTAAAAGGTTCAAATTCTTAAAAACTGTGTAGTTCTGTTACCTTAGTTGGTGATTTGGTTAGCTCTCCATCCTGTTTCTGTGCAGGGGTGCATGTTCTGAAGAAGGGTCAAAACTAGGGAAGATGGACTGCCCAATATGAATTTTCGGTTATAAATAAATGCCTATGGTGAGGTGGAAAGAGAATAACCTATTTTCAACAACACAACCGTGACTGAAGAGGAAGGGTTGTTCTCAGGAAATCCTAAAAATATCTCAAAGGTGCTACTCCTAAAATATACCCAGTCAGGAATGGTATTGCAACAAACTACTTAAGAAAGAAAAGAAACCTTACTGTGTCTAAAAACCGAATGTGCACAACCCTAAACCTTTTATGTACCTTAATGTGTGGAATTAGTGTACCTAACTGTGACAGAAAAAACGGAACACTTCTGTTCTTAGAACAAAAATCTCCTCACAACCCCTTAGCTCCGTAAGGCTAATACGATACAGTGGTTAAACAAACACTCACCCTCTAAGAACAATGCGCACAGGGCACTAGCCTTTTAGGAACCGTTAAATCGGTATAGAGGAAAAAATGGGTAACGAATACTTGCTGTGGAAGGAGACCGAACAGGAATGAGTGCCTCGAAAATCTCCTCACAAACCAAACACCAAAAGGAAATGCGTCTCCGCCAGCTCACACACTGACGAACGCAACTCCACACAGAGTTCCCAGAATTGTTGCCGCGGAATGGAACAGGAAAAACAATGACCATGGAACTACAGAGAGGGTTTCTATGGATTACAAGGGGAACTGAGGAATTCCTGTCAAAGGGATGAACCGCGGTAAGCGTCCGCTGACACAGCTGAAGACGCGAAGCGCCGTTGAACAAGGGGGAGGGGCTTAAGTACTCCAGAGTGACAGAAAACTAGACCGCTTGCCCAATCTAGTGGTTGTAACATCAGGCGGCCATGTTGGTTGATGAGGAAGAGCCCCACCCTACCTATTCCTTAACCAGGACTTGTAAGCGGCCACCCAGGAAATTTGGGAAATTCTTTTGAGAGGGAACCCCGTAGTCATGACAACAATTATTTAATGGCACTCCATCATGACTTGTGTACCCCGCTCACTTCCCAAGGTCGTCAGCTCTCTCCACAATGGTGGCAGCAAGCAAGCTATTTATGCCACCCACTGCTAACATCACCCCTGCCACAATTCGTTTTAGCTCATTAATCCACTTGCCTGCTTCCGATGTCATAGGTGGTAATTTACACCTCAAATTATCGATTTGTGGCCATGGTATATATTGCAGTTATGCTCCCTCTTTTTCTAACAATGGGAATTGCGCCAAATCTGCCCCATGTTCGCAACCAGCTACGCCCTTCATTTTTATGCCTGTCATGCTCACTTTCTTTCGCCCTGGTAATGTTCTCAACCTATCAACATATGGTTTTTTTTTTTCTTCCACACTACATGATCACCCTTTTGGACATTTGGGGTACGGTATAGGCTCTAGCCTTTTCCCTTCTGGTTCTTCCTGAACAGAGCATGCTGCCTCATTTCCTGGGCTTACACCTGTAGAGAGACCTTTCGCTGTCTCTTCCCTTTCACTTTCATGTCTCACCTCATCTGAAAACATTGTGTCCCACCTTTCATCACTTCCTTCATCTTCTCTGTCTTCAAACTCTAATTTCGCAAGTGGAGTGTTCTCTCCAGCTGGATGATCTCTTCCTCCAATACACTTCCTTTCCCTCTTTGTGAAGATCTTGCTACACTCCATATTAAGCTGTGAGCACCACTGTCTCTCCTGCTCCTGTACAAATTCCCAATCCTCCTTCGCATGGCCTTCCCTTCATCTCCATCTGGAATAGTAACATTTTTTATTAGGTCCTTCATTTCCTAAGTGTGCCTCTCTAGGCTCCTCTCTCTTTTTCTTTGTTCCTGTTCCTGTTCTCTCTTTTCCTCTTGGAGCATTCATCCTCAAAGGATCTCATCAATTCCCTTTTGTCACGTTTCCCTGCTCAATTTCATTTTTCTTTCTATTTCCTTGTCCCTTTCTTCCTCAATCTGCCTTTGTCTTTCTCTCTCTTCTCTTTATTTTCCTTTTCTGGCTTTTGTTTTCTCATTCTTTCCTTCTCTTCTTTCTCTTCCTTTCGCTTCTTCTTCTCTCTATCTGTCCAATGTTTCTTCTCCTGTTTCTTCTCGTCCTCAATTATTCTGTCCCATTATTTTTCTTCCTACTCCTGCTTACTTCTCAGATGTGCCTATTCTTCCTGTTATCTTTCCTCTTTCTCTTCTTTTCCTGCCTTTCTTTAGTTTCCCTTTCTTTGTCTTTAACATCATCTATGTTTCTACTGTCCAATTTAAACAATATTTGTTCTCCCAACCCCCCTTTCTGTGTGATCGCCATCTCCTCCTTCTTGCCCTGCCTGCCTTACTTTTTCTGGATCTTTTCCTCAGCTGCTGCCAATCTTGCCTGTAGCTCGCAGTGCTCGTTATATTCATCGCGCATTGACACTGGATTTGGTTTATTTAATTTAGCTCCATTCATAGCGTCTTCACTGCTGTAAGTGCAGGGTGCATATACAGAGTTATTGTACCCTGCTGCTGCTTTCAGTTCTTTCAATGAGTAGAATCCCTGCCCTTCTTCTGGTGGATCAATGCTCTGGGGAGGAGGAGGAGGAGCAGAGGACGCTGTGCCCTCCCCTTCATGCAATTTGTTCCCTTTGTACACACAGAGGGTGTAAATATGTTGTCATGTGTTGGAGCACTAATGTAGAAAGAGTCCCCTCTTGGGGCCATGGCATGACCCTTTTGCCTGCTTTGCCTCAAACCCACTCAGAATAATATATAATATAATATATAATAATATTCACATATATTATCTTTTGTATCTAGGCAGTGACTTACATAAATGCATAAGGGGAGAGTCTATCATCATAGCATGTCACACGCTTGACTGCTGAACCTTACCAGACCTTAATAAACCTTTAAACTTTCTACTTCATCTATTCCTCCTCACAATCTCATGTTAACAAATTTTTACCTCTAGTTCCAACACTTTCTCCCAAGCCTCTCGGCTACAATTACTATTTTGGCAAGCACCACAAATGCTGCCCATGTGCAGGACTACACAGTTTAGGTCCAAACCACAGTTCCATGTGCTCTACAATGAAATCAATATCCACAAAGCCTAGCTTTTCACAATTTAAAGAACTTCTCACTCCCCCACTGCTGGTGACAGTAATCACTACAAATATGGGTTGACCCTCAATATATCACAACAAAACCCCCACGGCCATCTTCCTGCCCTCTTCTTGACAAGGTATCCTTTATCCCTTATTGTTTATCATGGAAGGGGGCATGACACACTCTTCCTTGACTTTGTTGCTGGAAATTTCGTTATTCTTAATAACTTAATACCTTGTTGCAAGGTTTACTGTGTCACCTTCAATGACCTTGTTACAGTTATCCTCTCATAAATGAAATACTTTATCACCTCACAATTCCCCACTATGGACAGACCAATCCCTCCTACTTTTGGTTACTACTTCAAAGCTCTATAATGACATCTGTGGATCTGCTGAGGCCTCCGGTATAGATTCTCCCTTAATCGGCCACTCGCCCTGCAGTGCACCTGTAGGGACCGGGCAGGATTTTCTCCAAGAGAGATCCTATTGACTGTCTCAATTCACGCATGATTCACTGTTCTCTGCAGGTCACCCTGCAGTCCTCGCAGCGGTGGGCATTGACAATCTGAGGATCTGGACTTAACCATACAAACTGCTACCATTTGTAAACAGACAGTGGAGATTCCCAGTGCTAGTGGAACAGACAGGCCGGGAAGTCCTGTGCCCAATGACAGAAATAGTCAAGGTAAATGGCAAAGTCCTGTTTTGTTAACAATCCATATAAAACAGGGACAGCATACAAGCAATAGGGACACAGCTCCCAAAGATTCTCATACAAAGCAACAGCTTATGAATCGCATCTCAAATAGCTTTTATATTCTGATGGTTGGGCTAAGGTCTTGATCCAATCGTTTCTTTGGATTTTTCGTTTGGCATATTGAGGTCTCTGGATCAACATCTCTGCTGGTATCTCCTCTGATAACATCTTTTCTTCAAATTTTGTTGCCCAGTTCTTCAGAGCTGTCACATTCATCGCGTTTGATATTTTCAGAAGAATCTCCATTGCTGGTATTTGTTCGTTAGTAATTATTTTTCTATACAAGTCCAATTGTTTCCATAAAATTATGGATTGAAGGGATTGCACGGCTAGTTCGAATGGAATTCTTGGCATTGGGAACTTTTTGGCCAGAGCTAAAGTTTTTCTCCAAAAAATTGCCTCATAGCATTGCCACTTCATAGGTTGTTGATTCAATATTGTTTCTCCAGCATAACTCAAAATCAGTCTCACTTGTTGTCTGAAAAAGGCCACAATAGGTTTTAGTGAAAATGTGCAAAATTTGCATTGGAAGAATCTGCCTTGTCGTGCAAGAGAATGAGCTTTCATCTCCAAATGATCATTACATTCCTTCTCGTTACGTGATTGATTAATCAGTGCACCGACTGACTACTGGAATTCTTTCTTTGCTTCTGTTTCTTTGCATTAGAATCATCACTTTTGATTTTGAGCTGTTAATTTTCAATTCATTGACTTCCATATAGTGTTCTGTCTTAGAAAGGCTCACTTGCAATCATGAGAGTGTTTTGTCTAGCAGAATGATGTCATCTGCGTATATCAGCGTTTGTATTGGTTCTGAATTTATCCTCGGTGGGTTTGTCAATGACGAATAAATCTGTTCCACAAAGTCTGATGTGTATAAGTTATATAGGGTGGCTGCTAATGGGCACTTTTGTTTTAGACCATTCCAGGTGGTAATTGGTCTTGATATTAGGCCTTCTTTTGTAAGTCTTGCCCGAATAGTAGTGTTCGCATACAGTTGCTCTATTGGTTCTATGAAGGCTTTCAGACATTTCCATGCTGCTAGCTTTGCCCACAGTTTTTGTCCTTTTACTGTGTCAAACGCTAGCTTCAGGTCTGTAAATGCAGCATACACTTGATATTTCTTTACACATGCTTCATACTTTATCATGTTAATAGTATCAGGTCCGGTTTGTCGCTTTATCAATCTTCCATTTGCCCCTGCCCATATGTTGAGTTGTGTCAAAAGAAAGCATGCAAACAACTTTCCTAAATAATCTAACAGGGCGATCGGTCTATCATTGGCCAGATCTTTTATGTCACCCTCTTTATAAATAGGAATCAATATTGCAGCTTTCCAGGTATAAGGGATTTGTTTGGTTTGCTCAATCAAAATGAGTAATTGGGCGAAAAGAATGGCCCACTCTTCCGGGGATGATATTAGATTGTCATTTGAAAGGCCGTCTGGCCCTGGGGCTCTCGATGCCTTCAAATTGGTAATTGTTTTTACAATATCTTCTAAATCCCATTTTAGGTTCCAAGACTTCTCTAGACTTACAGATCTAGCGACAGATATTTGAGGCCTCTCTTTATAGAGCTCTGAGAAGTAGCGTATCCAATCCTGTTCTTACTGTTCCTGGATCATATTGCCTTTGTTTGTGGTGCTGTACTTTGCAAGGCCCCACAGATCGTGGGTGTTTCTCTGCTTTAAAGCTCTCAAAATTGCCTCGCCATCATTTTGTTGTACCATCGCTTTGGATGATTTAAGCCAGTTTGAGTATTTTTGTTTTTCTGATCTGATTTCTTGTCCATAGTCTCCTCGCTTTTGTCTTTTTAAACTTCGAATTTATTTTGTAAGTCGTTTTTCCTTTGATTGATTTCATGATTGAAATAATGCATATGTACTTTGTGAAAGTTTCCACTTTTGCTTCGGGCTTGCAGATACGGTTGTAAGATCCATTCATAATTCAATTTGCAATTTGTCCCGAGGCGTTCTCGTTATCGTCTCGAATTTATCTGCCAAATTACTCATATGGTGTTGTTTTATTCGTAGTCTGGACATTCTGTTATTTAATTTCAGCTCTGGTAAATTCAGCAACTCGAACTGGGTTCTAGCTTCTTCACATCTTATTGATATTTGGTGATGATCACTATTGTCCGAGGACTTATTTGTGGCCGTTCTTAATACTTGCTGTATACCTTCTGATACATATATATAATCAATAATAGCTCTAGATTTTCCTCGGGTCCAAGTTGGTATCATTTGGCCTTTTTCATGGATCGATTCCCCTGTCAAAGTCAAATTTCTCAGTGCCATTTCTTTGGCCCATTTCCGCGCTCTAGGTATTGAATTTGCAGATTCACTTTGCTACCCATTAGATGGATAGAGGTGGATATTGAGATCCCCGCTTATAATAAACTATATGTTCTTGTAGTTGTTACTCAAGGTGTCTATTGCGGTAAAAATCGTATCAATAAATTTGGTGTCGCTCGTTGCTGTTGGATTTCAGTAGAGATTAACAATTCCGATTTGGGTCCGATGCCTTTTTTCAGAATGATCTTTATTAGCCGGTGTGCCCATTTGGAGAATGATATATTGAGCCCATGGATGCAGGTTGGGGTCTATTTTTATTATTATCATCAATCCAGCTGACGGTCTTCCTTGTTTGCATTCATTTGCTGGATTTAAATGCGTACTGTATCCCTCACAGATTACTTTTGAAGTTATCCATGTTTCCTGCAAACAAATTATGTCTATTTTTTCTAATTCCATCGATCCTTCAGTAAAAAGGTGGGCATGGCCTCTGGTGTTCCACAAGCATAACGTGTAGCCCATCGCCCGTGGATTCATTAGTGGTTATGAGTGTGCCCACCTGCCATTTTGTTCATAGTCGTGATCTGTGATTCTCCCATCATTATTCCCTTCTTCGTAGGTCATGTCGCACCATATAGCATGGGTCGTGATGTTTGTCCTTGACCGACAGTCATCTCCTGATCTCTCTCTGGTCCTTCTCTGTTCCCTTTTTCTATCTGCAGAATATGTCTTCAGTCCATGGTTTTCTATTTTCTTGATCTCGCGTTTTCTTCGGTTCTCATACTTTGCTACATTCAAAACCCAGTCTATCTCGCTGGGATTTCATTGTTATAATTTGCTTCAGGATTTGTTCCGAGTGTAGGTCAATCTCAACTAAATCCTGGTCATTGTCCTCCGGAAAATAGATGATTTTAATGTCATGTGACCTAATTAGGTTCAATTGTGGGATTGCATTAAATAGACCCAGAACATTTGTTCTATTTAATATCAGCAGGTCTTTGCTTTGATGTGTTTGCCCCAGGATGATTCTATATACTTTTGAACTTCTCCTTCATTAATTTTGGTAATAACAAACGATCCTCCTGCTGATGCTGCAATTTTTGTTCTTCCGCTATTCTACTGGGACCATGGGTCCTCTCCTTGCTTCCCTCATCAGAGATGGTTGAATATTCAAGGCTCATAATTGTTGTTCCATCATTAGTCGATGTGATGGAGATCGAGTGGATGGACTGGGGTTCACGATATTCATCAATCATTATTAGTTTGTCATCATGAGGGTCAGTTTCTGCATCAATGATTCAATTTTGTTCTTCGATTGAATAGGTAGAGATATTTGTTAGTTCGACATGGTGTGAACTTGCGGTTAAGTTTTGAATGTGCTTCTTCTTTTCTGAGTCTATACTAAAATTAACTTGTCTAAGGGCTCAATAGCCAGGTCCATCAGATCTTGATATTGTTGAGGTACCCTCCCATTCTCATTTTGCGACTCAGTTTTCGAGGTTGCATTACCCTCTCTCTCTCCGAGACCTCTTGCGCTACAGACTTTATTTCTTTTTTCGTTTTTGATATACCTATTTTCTTTGCTTCATACTGTTCTTTTTGTTGTGGATTCTGTATTTTTTGGAGAAAGGTTTGCGAGCCTCTTTGTTTCTCTTTTGTGTCTTTCATTTTCTTAGATGTCTGCTTCTGCATGGTCTCAAATTTGGTCAGGTCAAAAATCTCAAAGGGGGTACAAGGCGGCGGCCGCGTCACATTGGAGTGATCGCTTAACCGGGGAGCCATAGTTGGAATCTTTATATCTCTCGTTTTTTCATCCAGGTTGAGTGTTTCAGCTGGTACTTTGGGATGGGCATGTTCAAGCACTTGGGTTGTATCAAGGTCTTTTTGTATCACATTAGGAATGGACATCTTCGCTTTATCGTCTGCAAATTTCATAGTTATAGCAGTCAATGTTTCCATCAGATGTTGTTTATCGGATCAATCGGCTCTTGCAATCTCGGCAAGTCTATTTTGCCATATTCTACTGGCCTCAGCTTCTAAGTTTAAACTGTCTTGCATAGCTGTTATGAATACTTCCACGTTTAACTGTTTCGCATGCATTTGGGCAAGTAGGGTGGCTTGATCTCTTTTTGCATCCACCATTGCTTCTTTTAGTTTTAAGAAGGAGATCATTGCTTGTGAAATTACAGCGATAAGCATGTTCTGAAGGTCCATCATGGTGGTTGGTATCCTTTCCTAGGTTTCAATCTGAAATGGCCTATGGTCAAATCTGTCGTCTTGATTCTCCTGATGTTCATGCCATCATGATTAATTTCTTGTCTTTATGATCTTGTCCTATATTTGATGCCTTGAATCTTTGGTATTTATCTGTGCAGGCGATTGTTGTGGATGAGATGGATAGTTCTGAGGTCTCTTCTTATCCGTTGGTGTAGATGTAGTCTGAGGATTATTCTCTTTAACGTACTGTGTTTTGCTGAAGATTTCTTTTCTTCATTCATGACTATTCATGATTGATTCTATTTCTGTTATGTCCAACGATAAGCGTGCTGCCCGGGCAAGGGCCGGTTGATTTCTTTGTTCAAGAATTGCATCTGGTGTTGTTAACTGCAAAAAGGTTTTTTGCCATGTTTTCTTGGCTAGCCTAGCTTTTTCCTTCATTGTGAGGTCACTACTTGTCTCATCATGAGTAGTCCAATGGGCAGTATCATTATACTTCTTCACCTCTTGATTCTGTAAATGATCTAACTTTGTTTGCCGCCACGCCATCTGTTATGTGTTCTTATGAGCTGCAATCCTTTCTGTCAATATTGGTTTGTTATGGGGGTCATTGGTCAATATTCGTTGTACTTTCTCTTTTAGTCCTGTCTCTCCATTTTCAGGCACTTCTATGCTTATTGCTGGTATCAGAAGGTCATATGCAAGTTCTGTATTATCTCCCATAAGAGCTTTTTGTGGCAGATTTTATTCTGCCGTGTTCGAACTTCCCGCACAGACGATATCAGACTTCTTTACCAGGGAGCTCGATTGAGCTAAAAGTCCCAGTGCAGAGGTCAGTATATTGGGCTGTATGAGCAGGATCTCCTTGTGGGTAACCACGCAATGTGGGCCCGGAACTTTGAGGCCCCTGACTATAACTTAGGGAAGTGGTAACAGACTGGGTGCCTCGTGGGATTCGTCTCCTCCATTCGGAGTTGGATTGTCAATGTTCATGTGAGTGTGGGTGCCACTCACCTTTCATTCTCGCAGCCTGGCTTGTCCCTGCTGGGGCTCAGTCTGTTGTAGTTGACTCGGAGTGGCATTTGGGTCTTTCATCCTTTTCAATCCTTGTGCAGCAAGGACTTTTAGCATTGTTTTGCTTTAATCTCTAAATCTGGTCCGCGGACCGGTCATGTTTTCCATTCTCGCCTTTAAGCAGTTTGAGGAAGTTTTTACTTTAACCCACGTCGCTCTGTAAGTGACACCACAGGCTGTCTCCTGAAGCTTTCAGTGGCCAGCAGTGTACAGCGATAAACAGCGAATTGCAGCCGCCCTTTCCTCCGCAGTGGGCTTCACGCAGCAAGGGCTACGGTCTCTGTAATTTGAGTTCCACTTCCTGGGGGCGTGTCCACACGGCAGTAACGGTCTTAAGGTGACCGCGCACCTCTTATGAAAAGACTACTGGCAACAGACTCCCGCCAGCAGTCTATCAGTAGGTGGGCGTGCAAAAGGCAGGAGATACACGCAAGCAGGAACAAAAGCACAAATAGGCTCACTTTCTGGACAGCGGTAAACAGCGAATTGCAGTTGCCCTTTCCTCCACAGTGGGCAGTGCAATTTTAATTCAATGATACTACATTGCTGAGGTGCCCTGTAAGATTCAAAATTATACTCTAGGCCCAATAAATGTTGTTACATGTATTTTTTTTTAACTTTCAGCATTACAATGGATTAATTAAGTTTGAAAACAGGCAGGTAGGCACTTTCAGCAGGGCACATTTGCACTTAATTCTGTGAAATACACTGTATGTACATATATTGCTTACAATCTTAGTTTTCTTTTTCATTTGTATTTTTTTTTGTAGTTTTTGGTCCCCGAAGAAGGACACAAGTCTGCAATGCATCAGACCTCAACATTTACCTTTGTCTCAAGATATGAATGGAATATGTGAGATTTTATTTGTGATCTAAATCTACCACTGGAGGAACCATAGACTTTACGCAGAACTTTTTAGTGTGCTCGCACAGGAGGTCCTTCCAATCTCCTTGACCACCAGACCAAGGAACCTGCAAATATTGCCATCTCAAACGTACACTTAAATAGCTATCATTCAGTCAATTTCTTTTGATCAAAAGGATAAAATAAGAATCTTATTTGGATTTGGAGCAATAAATTGAGCATTGCAAAGAAAAGAAATCAACTAAGCAGCTACTGAGCAGAAACGCCCAATAAGCCTTTAGAGAAGCTGAAAACAAAACAAGGCAGTCTTTTGAAAACAGGAAAGAACAAAAAGAATTCTGTGTATTGTACATTTATTTTAATCATAGAATATTGATTGAACACATTGTAAATAAAATCTGGAAAATGCTTTATTTTTATCATACAAATCATACATTTCTATTACTAAACCACCAAAATCTACATATCATATATTTAAAAGCATTCATAACATGATAATTAAATCACACAGACCATTCTAAGCATGGCAAAATGGTTTACAAACCAACAAAAGGCAACTTTTCAAATTGTGGTACCATCTTCAAAGAGATAACATAATTCATTTCTGCATATGCCATAAAACCAACAACTTGATTTCACTACATGGGAATGGATCAAAATAATGTATTGCCTTAAATGCTTCAGAAGAAGTTCTCAATGTAGGAACATCTGATAACAAAAGTCAAAATACTACATACTATATAAGAAAACCTGAAATATTAGAAATCATTATGCCAACTCATCAATAGCCTGGCCCTTATCATATGAAGGTCAGAGGTGCCCGATTCTCAAAAAGTAGCACAAATGAAAGGAGCGTAGAAAATGTGCTTGTTTCATTTACACTACTTTCAGAAATGCTCAGGTCACCTTTTTCTCAGAGATGACAGGAGCTTTTCAGGAGGGTGTGGACAGTGTTGCATAGATGTGCTCTCCAGCACCCTTGTATACATTAGTGTCAGGAGCACATGATTTTGTGGTATCCAAAAGATTCTTGTGAAGCAAATTAACACATCTGCCACGAATTAGTATAGAGAACTCTTTATTCTAGCTATCATTGCAACATGTGTGTAGATAACAAGACATTTAAGACAATAACGAACACTAGAAAGTAAAATGCTGCAGATCATCTTCTGTTTTCTTCTCACATGAATTAGGGAGTGATGTGATCGTCCAAACTGATTAACAGGTCAGCATACAATTTCGTTCTAACAGAAAATGAGATATAGGCTTGTTCTTCATCAAACATTGAACAGTTCACCAGATTGGAATGTTTTATTTGTTTTTTCACAAATTGACTACCGTGTTGTTTTATGTCCACACATGGTCACTTCGCAAAACACACCTTTCTGTTATTGTCTTAAATGTCACAACATCTATCACATCTTGACAGTATAGTGAGAATAAATAAATACTACTGCTTTTTTAGACTTAACATATAATAACTGTATGTACTACAAGCGCGAACCAGCTGCCTCATAATTGTTTTTAACGTTCACTTTCTCATTCATCTTTGAATAAAGCCAGCGCGTGAACCAGCTGCCTCATAATTGTTTTTAACGTTCACTTTCTTATTCATCTTTGAATAAAGCCAGCAGTTGTTTCTAACACTCAGCAAGTCCACCGTCCACCCTGTCCCAACTAGCTTTCCTTCAAGTGTGGTTGGGTTGTCCTCCCTTGGCTCTCCATTCTCTCCACGGATAACATTGTCTCTACCAGTAAGTCCTCCAAGTGACACCAGGACTGGAATGACGGTTCAGTGGCTTACTGTCTCAGAGTGTTTGCAGTAACTCAAGGGCGCACAGAACCTCCAGAGCCAGACACCTTCTGCTGTCTTTAGAGCAGCCAGTTGCAGGCTGGCTCCAGCTCACTAGCCTCCTCCCAAGCCTATGTCCTAAGGTAACAGGAGGGGATGACACCCATGACAAGCCTCCTGGTCGGAGCTTAAGGATACCCTGTCCTCCCTTTCTGCTGCCCAAGACTAGGGGGTGTCTATGAACGAATCCAGTCTCCAGTCGGTGGGCCCATTATGAGCTGGCTGGGCAACTACGGAATTGAGTATGGCAGTGTCAGATGCCTAAACAAAGTGGTCCATTTATTTTGTTGGTGCATTCAGGCTTGTCTTAGTGCTGGTGTAGAGTGGCGTGTTGTCCCAATCTATCCTATTCATTTTGGAGGCTCCCTCGCTGTTGAAGAGCATATAGAATGCACAGGAGGTGCAAATGTTCTAACACTCTTATGTGACCTTGATGAATGCAGAGGTTATCATAGTGGGATGGTGTGCCCAGTCTACCTGTGACATTAATGCAGGGTAAGGACATTGGGCTGGAGTGCACTGGCACTGCCAAAGGTCCACTGGCCTACCCATGGATCTTAAGGAGATGGGTAGAAATGCCTCTGCTGGGGGCTGATGTCATCTCTGGCATCCCAAACCGGCTCTACTCACATTGCCCATCCGCCCATTTGGATTTTCATTGAATTTCCCAAGGGTTGAACCCTGGCATGGGTCTAAAGGTGGGGTGAGATCCACCATCCAAATGTCATGCCTGAGACCTGAGTTTGACCAGCCATCAGAAGCTGTGAGGCATTTTAAACAGGTTGAATAGTGTTTAAAAGGTTCAGTTTGCTTCCAGCTCCCTTTTTGGGTTTTGTTTAGCTATCGAGTTAAGAGTGGACAGGACAGGTTCATAAATAAGTGGTTTTGGAGCAGTTTTGAAGTGATTTATGCTCATTTGGGAGAGTTTAGGGGAGATTGGAGGAGCTTATAAGTGGTCAGTGGTGGTTTGGTGTGTCTATCCCTCTTTTATTATCCTCTTTTAACTCTGTGTGTTAATGAGGTTCTCTCTCTGGTCTTCCAGTTTTGTCTTTTTTCCCTTTTAAAGATTTTTTAAAAAAAATATTTCCTCTTGGACTTTCTCAACTTCCCTTTGTGTCACCCCAAAAATGTTAAAAAAAACAAAGTTTCCTGACAACTTTCCTTTGCTGTGCCATGTTTGTAGAGAAACCTTTGTGTGCACACCCAAGAAGTCTTCCTGTGTCTTCAGTCACCTTCCTTACTGTTTGTGTTTTGTTAGAACCATTTCTCATCGTGTGAGCCTTGTGAGAATCCCTTTGTTTATCTTTTTCACTTGTTTTATATTTTGCACAGTTACGCCTTAGGTACATGAGGCACCTTAGGCATATTTGTGTTTGGCACACTAAGACTGTTAGGCAGAATCACCTGTAGTACCCTTTGGGAACACTGCAGGCAATTAGGACTACAAGTGTAAGCACAATTTCACCTTTGGTACAAGCCTGTACTACACAGCAAAGTGGTAGGGATGGCTGAGCAGCCAGACGTATTCAAGAGTGTAAGTGAGCAGTAGAACAAGTTACACAAAGGGTCAACCAATACAGTGATTCAAGTAAACACTTACTCAAGGTTTCTTGGTAAAAGAATATACATTTATTTACTCAATCAGTTATAAAACATTAAACTAGCATATGCAGCTCAATATCACACACTAATAGACCAGGAAAATCCAACCGGTAAGTAACTGAACAAGTTTAGCTAAAAAATGAAGTAGGAGCAAAATGGCACTTCAGATACTTAGAAAAGGGAGGAAAAGACAAGGGTATAAGAATAGACAGCCGAAATATATTCTTAGGCAGGGCAAAGGGTTTCAGTTAAATACAACCAGCAATTCTTCTCAACAGGCCTGGCCAAAGTCAATGGTTCAGTGTCTATTGGATAGGATAGCACAGTTCTGGTATATAACGGTTAAGTCTTTACCACAGATTACTAAAGAATTTGGCTAGGCGAAAAGTTTGACGAAAGTTTAGGGAAGGACAAGCCTTCGTAGTTGAGGAAAGTTTCACACACTTTCTCGATGGCCGAAAAGATTTCCAGACCGCGTTTGCACAGTACCTTTTTAAATGAAGAAAGCCGTAGATGCGGCAGTTGTTCCTGGCAGTTCGAGCAGATCTCGCAGTTCCTGTACTTCAGTTGTGGGGACAAGAAGGAGGATGTCTGGAGGTTCTTGCACTGCCCAGGGAAGAGGCCAAATGCTGTAGCAAGACGACAGTCTTAAGGTTGGAGTGCCATAAAGTCCCCCTGGTGTCCTTCACTCTGGCTATCCGGTTTTCAACAGCACTCTGCTGAAAATTCGACCAGAATAGGATGGTGGCCAGGTGGCTTGCGAGTTGGTTGTTCCCATCAAACTCATGGGAAGAAGTTAACCTTAAAGGGCTTCTCTGTCATCGGAGTTTCAGGCAATTCAGACCTGCAGCAGGGCTTCACCAGTCATCCAGGAGTTGCAGCAGTCCTCTTCCTTCCTCTCCTCTTTGGTTCTTTTGTTCCAGTGGTCGACTCTGCTTTCCAAGTCCCAGAGACCCGCTTTTAAACAGTTTTCCCCCATTCATTCAGCCTGGCTGTCACTCACCCAGCAGGGTGGCTGTCCTTGCCGGACAGTCAGCCAGCCAATCACACCAGAGTGCATTCAGGTCTCCTAGGAGACTAAGCACAGGGAGTTTCGGGCATCTGCCTCACATCCTGTCCACCCCAGACACTCTGGCACCAGACTAGGGATTCAGCACAGAAGCCGGCCAAATGGCACGAGCAAAGGGACCAAACCTGGTTTGGCGTGCAAAGTTACACACAAGAATTGAAAAACATGGCTACCCCTGATTTTTAGCAACCGTCGTTAGCGGTCCCGAAAAATCACGGTGGTTGATATAAACCACTGCCACCAGCCATTTAAAATAGGAAAAGGTAACATTTTACTGTTACATGAGTGTTTAGACTCAGGGGAAGCTAAGCAACCCCTCCAGCACTCTATAAATTTAAAGAGACTAGTAATGGCAATTGAACTTTACTTGCTCTGATAGACAGTAGTCATTCTCAGGGAAGGTATTTAAATCTTTGGGGAGTCTGAAAGACACCCTTGTGCCACTGCACTGAAGATGCTGTGTGACACACAGAAAAAGATGATACGACTGGAGTTGTTTTAAAACTCCATAACCAAAGAACACAAAAGTAAAACACACACAAAATAAATGGAACAATGGGAAAAAAAGGCTCACACTATTCCCAGGTAAAAAAATAAATCCTAGAAATCCAGCAAAGATGCTGGGGGTCTCAAACGGTAAGGGAAATTAGCACATTTGGAGAATTCTCCCTAACAAGGACCTTAAGTAACAGGTCCTTAAATGTGGATCTAAAAGCAGGGTAGGATATGGAGTGGGACTCCTACTCTTCTGTGTGCAATGTTGAGAGAGTCAGCCAAAAGGGGTAGACATAATCTGAGAAGGTGCAGACAGTGATACTGTCATGAAGGTTAAGAAATGCTCAGAGATTTCACTGACATATGGAACATGCCACTAACCTGGTCAAATGCAGCAGCAGTGTATGATAAATCCCCCGGGAACCCAGGACCCCTCTGCCTGAGAAACAGGATCCGAGGGGAGCTGAGGACCCAGGGAAACCCTCTGGTGTAAAAAAAACCCTGGTGTCTGGATTAGAGTGCAGAGTGTGTTGCAGCTCTTCAGGTAAGTTGAATGATGTCTGGGGTCTCTTCAGAGTCTTAGATGGAAGATGGTGTTACCGGATAGGTATTAGGGCAAGTGGTGTCTGAAGACTCCAAGACGGAGAAAATAGCATCAATCAGAGCACACCTATGTAACAAACAGTAAATGAAAGGATTTAGAGAATACTTTAAACAATTCTGGGTGCTGGGGAGGAATACAAGCCCTGACACTGCAGATCTATGTGAGAGGAGACATCCCGTGTACTTTGGAGAGGTTATCAAACCTAATGTAAGTAACAGCTTTAGAGCGCTGTCTGTATATATGTGTTATGTTAGTTTGGATTTGTTTTTTATACATTTTAGTTAAGGTGAATTTACATGTGTTGGTGTGTGCCTGTTTGTTTTAACAGCTTACCAGCACGAATTTACCAGAGGCTGGATGCCTCATTTATGAAGCGGCATTCTACGTCTTATGTGGATTTAAAGTTGGTTTTCTGGGAAAGGCTGATAGGAAAGTGTTTAAGGTAAATGCTTAATGAACTGGTGGTTAATTTGTCACGATGGTTTACACAAAGTGGTTTCCACGAGGGTTGGTGATCTTACTGTATCTTTTGGAGTATAGGTGACAACATAGGCTTAATTCTTTATTCAGAGATTTATACTTTGGGTTTCACTTATTGGCCTGTGGCTTAATTGAGGTTATTTTGAATATTTTGAATTTTTTGTTGCAAATCAGAAATTAGGTTACTATTTAGTATTGAGTTGTTTTTTGAGTATGAGTTTTCGTAGATGTCTTTATTTGATTAGTCATGTTTTATTTGGCAGCGTAGAGTATTTGTCCTAACCTGTCTAAACAGCTGATGACCCTTGGAGATTCCGCATGGACCCTGTCTTCTGTGCACACACTGCACAGATGTGAAATGAATATTCCATACATCACGTTGGCAACAGCCCAGTTTTAAGGTACATATGAGGGTTCTTTATCCCTTTTTTTTATTTTCACTTTGAGCTTTATTTTTTGGAGTCACACCATTTTGTTTAACTGTGGTATAGTAGCCATGATGAAACATTATGCACAATATTATTGGACCCTTGTTTGTGTTTAACCTGTAGAGAGTAACTCATGTGTGATTTGTTTAAGAATCCTGAGCATTTAGTAGACTATGTGGTGATGTATAACTTTGTGTGTATATGTATTTGCAGATCTTTGCTCCTGAAGAAGGGGGTTTCCCCAAAACGCGTAGAGCTTGAAGTTACATTCTAACTGCCAAAGAATATTTTCTTCTTTGTTTCTTTGTTTTCCATGTTGGCTATATGTAAAGCCTAATATTATCTGTTGTTTGAACTAAGTAAATTAATGCTGTTATTTTTGTTCTATTACGATTTCCAATTATATAAATGTGGAAAGTCTATGAAAATATTGACTGATTTATTTCAGCTTGAAAGGTGTGCAGGGGATGGGAGTGTCTTTAATTTTAGACACTTTTTCTTGACTCTAAGGCGGAGACAGAGGTGGTTAATATAGTAAAGGAAATAGAATGAGAGAATGATAGGAGATTTTTATCTGATAACTTGGTTAGGGTTTGGTAATGGCTTCCAGGTAGTGGGTTTGTTGAGAACTCTTGAAGCCGAAGAAAGCGGGCTGGAGACAGTTCACCCGGAGAGGAGGCAGTGGCTACAAGAAAGGACACAGTGAGCAGGGATCTAAAGACCAGGAGGAGCTTGGAATGCTTATGGGGAATTTGCTTACTGATCCACCGGTTTAAGTAAGCCTTCTGAAAAGACTCGGGAACCCAAATCGTAGAAAAGTAGTTATCTGACGACGTGATGCCGGGTTCGTTATGATGGGTGGGATTGCAACCCCGAAGATGGGGAAAGCGTGAGAGAAACATAGGATAAGTTTAGTAGCACAGCTTGGAGAAGTCAGAAGGAACATGAGATAGACAGAAAGTACCTGGATACGAAGTTTGGAGCATCTTACACAGGAGTAGTGATGCGTATAACAGCAGGCTTACACTGTTGATATGCTGCATTCGAATTCAGTCGGGGTGTGCGAATTACATTGCATAGTGCGGGCAATGTCCTGGAGGAGTGTAAAGAATGGGCGGCCATCTTGGTAGGGTAATGCTGTACATGGAACACACAGCACAGACCCCTACGGTGCAACCAAGACCAGCGCAGATACAGGGTCATGACAGATACAGATGAAGTGTGAATGGGATGAGGCAATGATTCAAAACAGTGGTAGGGTGGTTGAGAAGAATGAGAAAATGGTTTAGAGAGGGGAGATGGTGGATAAGGAAGGAAAGGTGTAGAAAAAGGAAGGGGAGACAGAGCATGATGAGCAAGATGATGTGGCTGCCAATCTCGAGAGGCTTGTGGCAGAGGCAGAATCAATCGAAGAGTAATTGTAGAACGTGGGTGAGTTCCTTGATCAAGAAGTTGGTGGGGATAACATTGTACTCCAGGGGCAACAGGGGGGGTAGACTCAGAGGTGCAGGTGAACAAAGGGGAGAGGGGAGAGAAAAAGAATGTGGTGGTTTTGCTGGAATCTGGAGAGAATCAGGGGGACAAACCATAGGTGACACTGTAACGGTTTATTGAGAGGCCATCCTCAACACGGGGAGTTCCTACCCTCCCCATTCAGGGTGTCAGGCAACAAAATGTTTAATGGATTACTTTCTTCAGTCCTACTTCAGACAAATATCATGACCCTTGGATCCCTCCCACTGATTCCAATGAGCCAAAAACCAGGCTGGTGTACAGGAAATATATTTGTATTTATTTAAATTAAAAGCAACAGAAATCATACAACTACACATGGCACATTATTTGGGGCTCACCATTAACTTCTTGTTACACAAATCAATTATACAAATCAGTTAAGGAAAAACAAATCACAATTCTTACTTTCTACAAATTTCACTTCAAGAAATTATTCAACTGAACAATCACCAAAACAATTATAAATGTAGGGCTGTGCTGTGCAATTTTGATTTTCCTGCACGCTTAAAAGCTAGCAGCTTATTTTTACAAATGTGTGCAAATGCATATGCCATTTATTATTTCACCGACACCTTCGCTTTAAAATAAACACAGGGTGGTTTAGCTGTTTGTTTTTCAGATCCCCCTATTATGGTCTGGGTTGGGGAAGTCTTACAGAAACAATTGAAAGATTTGGGAAATTTTGGATTTCGGTCCCCCCTCTAATGACAGGCCTGTGTTGGGGAAGCGGAATGGTATAAATTGGGATGATTTGAGAATTTAGGATTTTCAGCCCCTCAACCCACTTATAGGCCTGTGTTAGGGGAAAGTTGGACAAAAAGATTGGACTGATTTAAGAACAGAAGCACCCCTCTTCCTTACAAAAGTTGGGGTCAACTGGACAAAAAGGATTACCCAATTAAATGATAGGTTGCAGTTTTAAAGCACACACTGGGAAGTGAGCTTTGTTAATTTCTAATTTTAACAAAAATCACCACATGGTGTTCTGCCAAAGTGAATAAACTAAATTAATATTTTCAGTTAAATAGGCTAAGGATCTGCACCGTTTTTCACCCCCCCTCCCACCCACTATAAAGGTAAAGGATTTAAGGCCAGCAGATTCCCCAACCTTTTTGTTACAAAGGGCTCAAGTCTACTACTACATTGAAAACCTCTGTTTAAAGTTAAGGACAGCCAGCTTTGTATCAGGACCCTTTCGAAAGATAGGGCAGTGGTCTGGTCACTCCACTCTCAAGGAGGACCTTCTGCTCTCTGCCATTGGACCCAATCAGCTTTTAGGCCTTCCTAGAAATTGACAGCTTCACCCAGATGCACTGTCAGCAATCCCCTCTGGTGTTTCCTTGCAGCTGTCAGATAAATTGCAGCAGCACTCTTTTGATGGTAAATTTCAGCAGCTCTCTCCCTTCCTCCTAGATGACACCACCAATTTTACATTCTTGGGAAGTACCCTGCAAGAGTTCTCACAACTATGATTGGACAGTTACCCTTCTCTCTCCCCCCAAATCCAGCCCCCTCACTGGATTGGTTAGAGAGTCTGGAGAAAACATATGGCTGCCCAAGTTGCAATCCCCATTTATTCGCCTGTCAAATGTTTTGCAAAAACTAGTTATGTAGCAAAACTTCATAATTGTACTAGCAACTGCCATAATATATATTTTCAGTTAGTCATGGGGAATTAAATAAAATGACAGTCAGGTCCGCACCATGTTGCACAGCCGTTTAGCAATTATCTGCCATTTTCTCAAAAAGCATAATAGTTAGGAACATGTAATTTAATACCCATAATCCTAACGTTATCCTCCACCCATTCACCAACTCTCACATTTGGAATATTTTCAGATCAGCCAAAAATCTATTTTAGATGGCCAATACAATTCCCTGAGTCACAGGTGGATGAATTTTATATCGCTACAATCGCCTGGAAATTACATAAAAGATAACACATACATAAAATAAATCCAACTTATGGTTGCTAGGAAAAAGCCCTGAGTTATATTAGTCCTTATCAAATTAATGATAAATCTGTAGGTTCAGCAAACTGGAGATCTGTTTCATCCAGCCATGGGTCTCTGTTTGCCAGCCTGTAATTTTTTCTCTGAGTCTGTTTGAGTTGGACTCATGCTCTCTGAAATTGGAGATTCAGCCTCTCTTCATAGTAGTCCCGTCTTCACACCTAGTGTCTACATTCTGGTTGTGCATCAGCCAAGGGAAATGGTCCTGCAGAGACAGAGAGTCTAAAGGACCCTTGGTTTACCACACCTTCCAGAGCAAGCCACATTTGTTAGCAGTTGTAAACAGTAGGATGAAAGCATTCCAGTGGGGGAGTTCTTGTGAAATGTTTTCCACAGCCAGCAAAAGGAGTTCCATCTGTCCTACAGAAACATTTCCATGGAAAACTAAGTGGGCTTTTCTTTTCAAATGTCTGCTGATATTTTGCATGTGAAACATAATATACATTAATTTTTGTCAACACACACTATTTCTTTTTCCCTGTCATTTCTCAGTTAGCAGTGGTACATTTTTCACATTTAAACTGCAAACACACATGATGGATTAATATACTGCTTTTCCTTTGGTAGTGACAGGTCAGCCTTTTCCACATGTCCCTATTGTAATTGTAATTGTACTGAGTTATTTATAACGCGTTTAATACCCAGAGGCTTGTGTGGACCCAGGGATCGGACCTGTGGTGCTCCGCGTCATCTTCCTTCCAAGACAAGCGTGTTGCCCCTGAGCTATCCACCTGAGACAATTTTAACTTAAAAAATACACATGCAATGCCGTTTTTGTGTCAGTGTTGAAAAATCCTGCTATTCAGGTGAAAGAGACCTTCAGTTTGAGACCTTTCCACATCCCCCCCTGTTGTTCCATGACTATTTGGAGGGGGTGCAGGGCAGAATGGGGTTTCATAAGGTGTCCTCTGTTTTTGTTCTTATATTCTTCCTTCTGTTGGAGCCCGTCTGGCTCAATTTCTTCATTAGGGAGAGTACACTTCAGTCTCACGTTTGGTCTCTGGTTTGGAAGGTGTAGCACAGCACCCCCCTTCTTCCTTCATTAGGGAGTGGGCACTCTATCCTCCCCTTCCATCTTTAGGTTGGAGGCTGTGGTCCGGCACGCCCTTTTCTTCCTTCTTTCATGGGTCCCTGACCCTCTCACCGGACTCCCCTCTCACCTCTAGACTGGAAGTTAAGGAGATTAATTCTCTAATAATAAAAAGAAAAAGAGGTTCAGTACTTTTTACACACATATTTCCTTGGAAGAGTTACATAGAATTGACAACAACAATAGCATACAGATAGAAAAAGAAATGTTCACCATTTCATAAAACATATTGTCGGGGTGATTATCCCGGGGGCCGGCAGAGCCGTCCGCGGTCCTCCGGGCTGGGGAGGCCCCAACTCCTCCAGCGTCCCAGAAGGAGTATGACACACGCACACAAGGAGCAAGGCAATGACTGCTGTTTATTAGAGTAACAGCAGGGATACGCTTAGTCCGTATGCATCCGGAGAAGCTCTCATCGTTAGTGGGGCTCGCAGGCCCTTTTTACAGCAGTATGACGCACTACTTGCATCACCTGGGAAAAATCATCACAAAACCTATCGCCACTTCGGATTGGTTCCCCGAGTGGTAGGGTTAGTATATGTCCCCTATAGGGAGAGATATTAGTGGTGGAGGACAGGTCAGGTGGTATACTTGGGCTGTCCCTAACAGTTGCTACTTTGGAATTGTTACAAGGGGACCCTTGGTGATTGGCTAGGAGTAATGGCATCAGTAATAAGCCCCCTGTATTCTGATTGGTTCTCCCGCGAGCCCCTAAGCCTGGGACCATCGCTGTTCCCAGCCCGCGGTGTACCTGTCATTAGCAACAATGTGCAACTATGTGTTAGTGCGGACAATGGACAGGTCTGCTTAGGGGCTGGTGAGCAGGTCTTTCCCATCGCTGTAGGTGTCCATCTTTGCTGCTTCATTGTTGCAACCTGTGTCCCAGACGTGGGACCATGGTGGCTTTTCGTCTCGTAAGCTTGGCATCTTGTCAGTTGGGTTTGGTCACATGTGGGGAGACCGTAGCTGGAGCAGGATTATGAGCATTAGATTTTGTATTCTGTCTCTGAGGGCTTGGCACCTGCAGGTGTAACCTTGGCGCTGGGCAACATCGTGGCCTTGGCTGTGGGCTGTCGTTAGGGGCTCGTTCTGCATGGTCAGCACTTGTATTTCGCTCTGGGAGGGTTTTCGTTTGCGAGGCTCCTGCCTGGGGACTCTTGCTTGCGGCCTACTTGGGCCTAGTTCCTAAGTGGCGGTACATAATCCATAGTATGGAGGTCGCGGGGCGACAGAGTGTCACAGGCAGCGTTAGATATACATGGTGGTGTCCCCATAGGGATGGGTGGTGAGAAAAGCATCAGCAAGCATGTACATGAGCTCTTCAGGCATCTTGCGTTTCTGCGGTGCTATAGAAGGCCTATGTGAAAAATAACAACGATGCATGTCTGTGGGTGTGACAGTCCGCTGCGTCGTAGCACTGAGTATGTTCTTCGTGTGGGTTGGTGTGTGAGTGACAAGTGTGCATGGTGGCACGTGTGTTCTTGTCTGTTGGCTATGTCATCATGGCATCTCTAACGATTTGAATACTCATGGCTGTTGTTTTAGTCGAGTTGATCCATGTCACAAGCATTGGTTTGAGCATGGCGTGCTGGTGGGCATAGTCCTCGTATGTGTAGGTTTTTGAACCAGGGTACTTTGTCATCTGGTAAGTAGATGAACTCCCCTCGTGGGGGGTGTCTGGGCCGAGATCCCCTAGGCCATGGTCTGGATGAGATTGGGGGGAGGGTGTTATCCCATTCTCCCACTTCAGTCCCCCCTCTGGTCGACTTGTCAGCCACAAAACCATCCTTTTCCTTATCTCCTTTCACTCTCCATACTTTAGTTATTCCGGCCAGGTCCCCATAGTGGTTGACATGATCTTCAAATGACCAATACATGTAAACGCAGCCGCCACCAGGTTTGCAGTATACCCATCTTCCAACATAGCTTCTTGGGTTCCTTGGGTTCTCCACCTTCACAGATGGCGGATCTATGTGATTATCAAGTATCTGTTTGCGCAACCTTTCCCTTTCCTGTATGATCATGTCTGTGTGCTTGTCATCATCAGCTGGCAGTAAGGTGTGCATGCCGACCATCTCCATCATTTCGTCCGTTATACAAGTTCTTCTTCCTTTCCATAATCTCACCCCAATCAATATAGCCACTGCCAGTATAATGCATCCTGCTGTTAACTTCAGGCCATCTGATAGCCATGAAGGCATCCATGACCAAAAAAGGGAAAACCAGCTGCCATCTCCCTTTACTCCTTTACTTTCGTCAACCATTTTCGAGTGCATCAGGGCAAGTTGTGAAACTGCTTCTGTAAGTGTTCCATGTCAGCGTCATTGGCAGGAATAAATGTGCAACATGATTGTCCAATTTTCGCACAAACTCCTCCTTCCATCGCCGTGAGAAGGTCCAGCACATACCTGTTTTGTAGTGCCACCATTCTTACTGCCCTCAATTCTTCTTTTATTGCATTAAATCCATTGACGGTTGAATAAATGGTCATCATTAGCTCCCAGCGGGTAATCTGGAGCCATTTTGCATTTGCATATGCCTGCAGTCCTGGGTGTATTATTGATGAGAAGAACATTGCTGCTCTGCTAAATAGTCTGTGTTCTGGTGGGATGGAAGTGATCGCTGTTTCCGATCTTCCCCATAGGTAATTTCCGGTCAGGGGCTCTCCCTGTCTTTTCACTCTCGACGGAACTGTTTTGCCGTGCTCCTCGTCACCTTGTTCAACTTGCACAGATCTTTTCCTCCTTTTATTACCTTCGTCCATCTTGGGGAAGTTGGCCATGTTGACGTGTTTCTGAGGCACAACCAGAGAGGGTACAGTAATGTGTACCATAGTGCATATCCCATTCCATGATGGAGGTAACGTGTGATATGCCTTATCAATGCAGGCCCAATAGTGATCCATTATAACAGCTGTCCCGGCACCCCCCTCAGGGATCAATATTATACTTCTGCAGTTGTGGTTATTTCCAACATCAACATCGGTAATGTGTTGATAGCACAGTGTGGGTGCAGTTAGCAGTAGTATAGTTATTGGGTCTTCGTCTTTCTCCAGCCATGTTAACAGTGGTACATTGTTTACCCACTCCATCCAACACTTATGGTGTGTGTCGTTGATTGAGTGCGCATTTTCGTTTGTCACCATATTGCTCCCCACCACTCCATCTGTCCATCCTTCATTAGTATATATCTTCCCATATATTACAATAAGTGCTCTTTGCCAACAACCTTGTTCACCTGCAATTTCACTTGCATACCAGTCACACGGCAGGTATTCTAATGTTACTTTCTTTGTTTCTCCTTTATCAGGGCCATCTGTTATGTATCTAAATCCTTGTGTGTGTAGGCGGTAGTTGTTGTACATCCTAAGCATTTTTATGAAGTTATTTTCATAAGGGTATGAGTCTCTTGTCTTCTATTGTAATGCTACCACTGTCCCTTTGAATCGTCCTTTTGTTTGGAACAGGGCCATATATATCAGGCATTCTACTGTCCTCGCAGTTACTTCAGTAGCTACAAACGTCCTCGATGCGCTCATGGCGTATGGGATCAACGAGCACACATAGCAGTTGTCCTTAGTTGTCTGCTTACCAATTTTGGACATGTGCTGATACTGCATGCTGTTTGTGACATGTGCTGAATCTGTGATATATGTGTCAATCCCATCATTATCTCCATATGTACTATGTTTCACCCTATTCCCATCACCTTTTGTGTTACTTGTACCACCTGACACTGTACCTGTTGCAGCAGAGGGAGGGGGTATGCTAATTTTGGGTGCAGCCACAATTTGAGAAGCATAGCGTGACTGCCAGACAGAGGCAGCAATTAGACCAGTGATGACCAACACTCCTGCTATCTTTATTACAATACCTAATATCACTGGCATTTTGTTCTTACCTTTGCTGCGGTCCTGCAGCTTATTCTTTATGAAATTAAAGATGCCCGCCTGAAGATTCTGAAAACATGCGTTAATTTGTTAGTTTTCTTTAATCAAGCTCTCCCTATCAGATAGTCATTTAGTGACCAGGCGAAAAGCTGTTCCCACGCTAATCTCAGTGACCTATCTCTCAGAGCTTGTAAGTGCTCATGGAGATGTGGGAATGATTGTTCTATGGCAAAAATGAACGTGTTGTAATACGCACGTACCCTTCTCTTTTTTAAATATTTAGATCTCTTTATATGGTATACAAATTGGTGTGACAGCGCCTCGGGGGTATTGTCATCTGTGGGTAGCATTTACCCCTGGGCAAAACACGACGTTAGTAACTTCACTTCCTTTATAACACAGTAATATGCGGTACCTGCATGTACGAGACAAATAGAGAAAGAGAACAGGCATGTGTTTATATGTGTGGTGCAGTATTCATTTTTGCTAGACAATGTCCTTTATTGGGTAGTGACAGGGATGGGGCTGGGCGGGGCAGCGGTTTGTTTACTCTGAGATCTCATGACCATGGGGTGGGCTATGAGTGATTGTCCAAAGTCTATGGGTGTGTCTGTGGCTGGGGAGGGGTCAGGGGCAGTGTCACATTTGTCTTTTGTTGTAGTTGCTGCATCTTTTTCTGTTGTTGGTGTTGCTGATGCTGTCGTTGTTGCGGTGGCCCTGTCGTCAACGCGAGGGCGGGCCTGACCTTTGTAGGGCTTGACGTCATGCAGGTGTTCCATACCTTTTCATTGCTCAGTTTAACTGCTCTGGGAGCTACTGCTCCACCAGGTGGGGCCCTGTAAAGCGAGGGCTGTTCCACCGGCGATTGAAGTTGTGGAGGAGAACGCGGTCTTCTTCCGCTATTGTCCAGTTTGTTTGTTGTACTTGTTCCTCGTTTGTTTCTTCTTGCTCAGTAGTCTTCGACCCTCCCCGGGTGCGCTCGAGCTGTTGACAGATAAAGGCGACACTAGTAATCAAGGAAGACACATATTCATACACCTCGTCACCAAAAACATTTGCAGAACTTTCATAATCGGTCATTGCTCTTGAGGGTGGAGTTAGCGGAAGGTGCATCTGACATCCAGTCACCACCTTGTGGGGAGTGAGGTGGTGATCAGACCCTGGCCTATTTCTTAACTCAAACAGGGCCAAGGGGAGGCAGTACAACCAGCTTTTCTTAGTTGTCTGCTGAATTTTGGCAATATCTTCTTTTAGTAGGCCGTTCATGCATTCACAAAGACTGTTAGCCTGCGGGTGATATGCACATGCAAACTTGTGTTTGATGCCAAGCATTGCAGTTATGTGATCGAACATCTCATTTGCAAAGTGTGGGCCATTGTCTGACCGCAGCGCTTCGCAAACTCCCCACCTTGGGAAGACTTCCCTCTCTAGAAATGTTGCTGCTCTGAATGCGTCCGCATGAGAGCAGGGCCCCACCTCAACCCATATTTCAGACGGCCTCTCCTCCGCCCCTGACTCCTCCTCACCTGTATGCTCAGGTACTTCCTCTACCCTGACTGAACTCTTCTTCTTGGTCTTTATCTTCGTCCCTTGTCCAGGCTTCTTCTCCTTTTTTTGATGTAAGTAGGGTCGCGCTCCCTCGGCCGCCTCCGTGGTCTGAATATAGTACAGATCCGGAGGTAACCCGAGGAGCACGCCCTAAAAATGGGGAAAAAGCCGGTTGGCAGAAAAAACCCTGATGGATTCCAAGACTGTTGTAATGGGAAGGTCCGATGATAAACCAGAAGACTTGTAGAAGTGGGGAATCTGGTCTGCTGACACCACAGACGCAAAGCTCCGATGTAAATAGAAGAGGCTGGTTGCTGGAGCCTTCGGGACCCGGCGTAGGAGGTCCGTAGGCTTAAACGGTATTGCGGACTTCCGTGAAAGATACTGCACAGAGGTAACGATGCAGGAATGAATTGATCAGAAAAGGTGACAATAGAGGGAACACGAAAAGTAGGATAGAACAGAGTAAAGATAGAATTCTCCCGACACTTGAGAGGGATATGACGGCAGAGACTAAGTGGGTTGCAGAGAGAGACAAGTACACGGAATACGCGTGGAGAATGGGAATGCGTAGTGAAAGCGAAAGTCGCTAGAAAAGTCCCCGATCACCTTATGTGAAAACCATTAGACACCGCGAGTGGGAAGGAACAGTAAAGGAAAAAGCAAAGTAATACGGGAGACGGAGTAAAGCTAGTCGCTGTAAGAGACTGGCAGCGCAGGTAACACATACGATACAACGCGTCGTGCGCTAGTTTGATCAGCCAGTTATAGGTTCCGTCGGCCATCTTGGAATAAGCTAGAATGTTGGTTTTGCTAATGGATTCCATCTTAGTAGTACTTCCAACGGTAAGCTATCTTTCAGGGCTGGTGCATGACAGTATGCCCCATCCTATACTTGCTTCCTCCTGGTTTCCCCGGATAGAGTCTATGGAAACGCTGTACAAGTCTGGGGGCATTCACATGGGTTCTTGGTTCCCATGTTCTTTCGGCTATAGGATAGCCCTTCCAGTGGATCAAATATTGTAATGTTCCTTTCCTGTAACGGGAATCCACAATTCTGTCCACTTCATATTCTTCCGGTTCCTCCTGAGGTGTGACTATGGGTCTTCTCCTAGATCTCTTAAAGGGATCTTCCTTATGTGTCTTGAGTAGGGAGGAATGGAAGACAGGATGTATCCGCCGCAAGGCGTGAGGTAGCTTTAATCGGAAGGCCACTGGATTGATTTGAGACTGAATCTGATAGGGACCTATATATCTGGCTGCGAACTTTCCCATATGCGCCCACCGGGGAAGATATCTTGTAGAGAGCCAGACCAGATCACCCGGCTTCCATAGAGGAACAGCACTGCGTTTGGCATCAGCATAGGTCTTGTATGTCTTGCGGCTGTCCTCTAGTGTTTGTAAGGCTTCCTTGTGGGTACGGCGGAGATCAGTGAGCATCCTTTCCAAAGCGGGTGTGGTGGTCTGACCTCTGAGAACGGAAGTTCCTGGTAGATGGTGAGGATGATATCCATATGTGCACTTGAAAGGAGTCATTCTGATTGCAGTGTGGTAGGTGTTATTATAGGCGAATTCCGCCATAGGCAGCAGGACTGCCCAATCGTCTTGTTCCTTGTTACAAAAACAGCAAAGATACTGTTCTAGGTTGGCATTTAACCTCTCTGTCTGCCCGTTGGTTTGCGGGTGAAACCCAGAAGACAGGGCTTTTTGGATACCCAGTTGGGTGCACAATGAATTCCAGAACTTTGAGGTAAATTGCATCCCTCTGTCGGATATGATGGAACGTGGTAACCCATGTAATCTAACCACCTCACGAAGGAAGACTGTAGCTGTCTCTGAGGCAGAAGGAACCCCTGAAAGGGATATGAAATGTGCCAGCTTAGTGAACGAATCTACTATCACTAGAATAGCGGTCTTCTCCTTTGAGATGGGAAGTTCCACTATAAAGTCCAGTGAGAGATCTTCCCAGGGACGTGTAGGTGCCTTAGCTTGGTGCAAGAGACCATGTGGTCTATGACGGGAGGTCTTGTTGATTGCGTAGGTGGGACACGAAGAAACATAAGATGTAATGTCTTTTCGCATAGCCGCCACCAAAAGCTCCTGGAAACCAGCTCAAACGCTGCCTTTTCTACCTTATGTCCGGCTAGGGGTAGGTCATGACAAAATCCAATGGCTTGTGTTCTCAAAGTGGGTGTGGGAAGAAACAAAGCCGATTGATGGAACCACAATCCCCCACGTTCCTGCAACTGGCAGGAGTTCTTCTCTTCCTGGGAGCTATGAAGTTGTTTCTCTCTGACCTCTTGAAGGAAAAGATTGGCAATCATAAGGAAGTGGTGTCTGGGCAGGATCTTCTCCGTCTTCACCTCAGATAGTTCCTCATTAGCCCAACTTCGGGATAAGGCGTCAGCGACACTGTTTTGAGATCCCGGTATGTGGGTGATCTAAAAGTCGAAGTTAGAGAAGTAGTATGCCCAACGAGCATGTCTTGAGTTTCTGCACTCCATCTGTTGAAGAACCTTCAGATTTCGATGATCCGTCCGGATTATGAACTGATGTAAGGCTCCCTGTAGAAGATGTCTCCATTCTTGGCAGGCACTTCGTATAGCCAACAGTTCTCTCTCGAGTACCGAGTAGTTCCTTTCGCTTCCTGTCAAGGTACGAGAGTAATAAGCAATCGGGTGTTCCCACTCATCAGTTCCCTTCTGTAACAAGACGGCTCCCAAGGCACCCCCAGAGGCATCTGTCTCCAGAACAAAGGGTTTACTCTGATCAGGCTGGACCAGAACAGGAGCAGAGGTAAAAGATCCTTTTAGGTTCCTGAAGGCTTCCTGTGCGGAGGGTCCCCAATGGAAAGCTACTCCCTTCTTGAGGAGATTGGTGATGGGCAATACGAGGTCCGAGAACCTTGGTATGAACCTGCGATAGAAATTCGCCAGACCTAAGAAACGTTGAATCTCCTTGACTGAGGAGGGTTCTGGCCATCGATCTATAGCTTGAACCTTGGCTGGGTCCATGCGGATTCCCTTGGTGGATAATATGAATCCCAAATAAGGTACCTCCGAGGCCTCGAATTGACACTTCTCCGGCTTTGCAAACAGGTTGTTCTCTAACAGTCTGCGGAGAACCTCACTTACATGGGCACGATGTTCAGCTAAGGAAGGAGAGAAAATCAGTATATCGTCGAGGTATACGACAACTGATACGTATAACATATCCGCGAAAATCCTGTCAACAAAACGCTGGAACACAGCAGGGGCATTCACCAGGCCGAATGGCATAACACAATATTCGAACAACCCCAACGGTGTTCTGAATGCCGTCTTCCACTCGTCCCCATTCTTGATCCTTAACAAGTGATATGCTCCTCGGAGGTCGAGTTTGGTAAACACCTTGGAGTCTCTGACCGCCTCGAGAATGTCTCTGATAAGTGGCATCGGTTATCTGTCTCGAATGGTTATACTGTTCAGACCCCTGTAATCAATACAGGGGCGTAATTCCTTCGAGTCCTTCTTGGAAATGAAAAACAATGATGCTCCGCCTGATGATCTCGATGGTCTGATAAGGCCGTTTTCCAAGTTGGCAGCTAGGTATTCTTTCAAGGCTTCTTTTTCGGCCAAGGATAGCGGATACATGCGTCCGAATGGAAGTGAAGCTTCGTCCTTGAGGTCTATGCTGCAGTCCTCGTTGCGATGAGGCGGAAGGAGTCTAGGGTTTAGATCTTCGAATACTCTAGCAAAAGACTGGTAGTGCCTAGGTAAGGAGGATACCAAGAGGCTTCCTTGAACATTGGCCAGACTGGATCGGACTTCTGTCGAGGAGACCCTCGGATTCAAGCAGTGTTCTTGACAAAAGTCTGAGTCGAAATCAATCTTGTTCCTTGTCCAGTCGATTCTGGGATTATTTCTTCTCAGCCATGTAATTCCCAGAATCAACGGGAAATGGGCTGCTCTGATTACATCAAAGCGAAGAGTCTTGACATGATACTCCATTCCGATCGTAATGGGAATGGTCTCCATAGTAATGGGTCCAGAAATTAGAGGACGCCCGTCCACCCCCTCTACTGGTACGGGTCTGTCCTTTTCTCTTAGTGGGATCTTGTTCTCCTGGGCCCACGTCACATCGATGAAGTTTCCTGCCGCTCCGCAGTCCAGCATGGCCAAAACTGAGAGTTCTTGCCCTGGTCTGCAAGCAAACATAACTTGGAACACCATCAATCGGTTATCTTCTACTCCTTCTGGGGTAAGATTGCAAGGGTTTGGGCTGTCTTCCCCATGGTTTCCCTTGCAATCACCTGGGGTCTGGCGTTTCCCTGTCGCTTAGAGGGTATGTCAGGACAGTCCTTGAGAGTATGTTTCGCTGACCCACAGTACATACAGAGATTCAGGTCCTGTCTTCGCCTCCTTTCGGCCTTGGTAAGAGGTCCTCGGCTAGAACCTATCTACATGGGTTCCTCCATGGTAGGACGTTCTCTTTTTCCCTGTGGGGGGCTATACTGAGAGGTCGTTCCCCTTCCTCTTCTCCTTTCTTTCCGCCTTTCCTGAAGACGGAAATCGATCTGGAGTACTACGGTAACTAGTTCTTGGAAGCTGTTAGGCCGAATCCCTCGAGCCAGCTCATCCTTAAGTTCTTCATTTAAGCCTCGTCTGAATAAGGCCTGTCTTGCGGTGTCTGGCCATTCAGTTGACACGGCTAAGGCCTGGAATTGTGCAATATAACCTTGTAAATCTTGATTCCCCTGTTTGACTTCGAGGAAGGCGTCGTACTTAGAGTACTGTACGTCAGAGCACTCAAATCTGTTCTTGAATCCTTGTACGAACAGGGCATAGTCATTCACCATTGGGTCTTGGCCGGTAACTAAAGGGGTCGCCCATGCCAGGGCACTTCCAGCCAGATTGGCTATGAGGAATCCAACTCGAGCCCTTCCGGACTCAAATGCTCGAGGTCTAAAGGAGAAATAAACCGAGCAGGCATCTAGAAATTCCTTAATGTATTTAGGATTTCCGTCGTATTTTCCATAGGTAAAGGGCATTGGAGGTAGGTCATCTCTGCTGGCTTCTCGAGCCGCAGCTTGCTGTCGAAGAAGGAGGTTTTCAGCATGGAGTGATTGCATATCAGCTCTAAGGCCTTGTATGGCGTTACACATATCTTGGATTTGTTCCGGAGATGCCATTTCCTTCTTTTGGCATTGTATACTGTCAGACGGGCTGTCCTCCTCCCCTGACTCCTCCTCACCTGTATGCTCAGGTACTTCCTCTACCCTGACTGAGCTCTTCTTCTTGGTCTTTATCTTCGTCCCTTGTCCAGGCTTCTTCTCCTTTTTTTGACGTAAGTAGGGTCGCGCTCCCTCGGCCGCCTCCGTGGTCTGAATATAGTACAGATCCGGAGGTAACCCGAGGAGCACGCCCTAAAAATGGGGAAAAAGCCGGTTGGCAGAAAAAACCCCGATGGATTCCAAGACTGTTGTAATGGGAAGGTCCGATGATAAACCAGAAGACTTGCAGAAGTGGGGAATCTGGTTTGCTAACACCACAGACACGAAGCTCTGATGTAAATAGAAGAGGCTGGTTGCTGGAGCCTTCGGGACCCGGTGTATGGGGTCCGTAGGCTTAAACGGTATTGCGGACTTCCGTGAAAGATACTGCACAGAGGTAACGATGCAGGAATGAATTGATCAGAAAAGGTGACAATAGAGGGAACACGAAAAGTAGGATAGAACAGAGTAAAGATAGAAGTCTCCCGACACTTGAGAGGGATATGACGGCGGAGACTAAGTGGGTTGCAGAGAGAGACAAGTACACGGAATACGCGTGGAGAATGGGAATGCGTAGTGAAAGCAAAAGTCGCTAGAAAAGTCCCTGATCACCTTACCTGAAAACCATTAGACACCGCGAGTGGCAAGGAACAGTAAAGGAAAAAGCAAAGTAATACGGTAGACGGAGTAAAGCTAGTCGCTGTAAGAGACTGGCAGCGCAGGTAACACATACGATACAACGCGTCGTGCGCTAGTTTGATCAGCCAGTTATAGCTTCCGTCGGCCATCTTGGAATAAGCTAGACCGTTGGTTTTGCTAATGGATTCCATCTTAGTAGTACTTCCAACGGTAAGCTGTCTTCCAGGGCTGGTGCATGACACCATCTTGAAAATGGACATACTACTACAATCATGTATCTGTTTCCTTGACATACATTTATCATGTCAACGTAGTCAATGTGTAGGTGCAGAAATGGTCCTTCTGGCTGGGTATAGTACCTTTTATCACTTGTAGCGTGTGACCTGCTGTGAACTGTTGACAAGTTAGGCATCTGCTGATAAAGTTTGCAACATGATAATTTAACTCCGGGCAGAACCAGTCCTCTTTTATACGTGCTGCAATCACTTCCTTTCCTGTGTGTGTTGGATGGGGTAGCTGAGTCAGTGGTGTTTTCAATGGAGCCAGGGGCATTGTGCATCCTCTTTTGACCCATAGCTCTTTTTCTGCAATAGGTGCTGCTGCCTGTATTTTCCATTATCTGTGTGTTAGGGATGTGTGTGTACCCATCCTTCATCAGAATTTGTGTTGCTCCCATCCTCCCTCTATCTTTCCCTTTTTCTGGGGGTGTCCAAACTTCTCTAAAGTATGCAGCATGCTTGGCATGTGCGTCTGCTGTTTCGTTACCTTTCGAGATAGGGTCATCTCCGTTGGTGTGCGACTGGCATTTTACCAGTGCTATTTCCCTTGGGTCATCAATTACTTCAATTAGTTCTGCAATTAGTAGGGCATGTTGTACTCGGGTACCATCTTTGCCATTTTATTAATCCTGAGTTTACCGTTGATGTTACATATGCACTGTCGGAATATATCGTTACTCTTTTGTCATAGCTCTCGTTTAATGCCAAAATTAGGGCCACTGGTTCTGCTGCATGAGCCGAGTAATGTTGTGGCAGTTGGACACATTTCACTGGGACATACATCCAATCTTCTGTTAGTTTTACCACTGCTGCTCATGTCCTTCTTACCCCATCGCTCTGGTCAATAGTTGAGGACCCATCAATGTACATTATCTCTCCCCCCTCTAGGGCATTTTCCTCAACCTTTCTCGCGCTGGAGTACAGTTCAATGGCCTGTGTGCAATCATGAGCGTAGTCACCATCTTCGACCACCTCGGCTATGAACCTTGCTGGGTTTACATTGCTGCATCTTACAATTGTCAATTCTGGTCTGGAAAGTGTTATCTCAGATCCTGACGCCCTCTGTGTGGTCAATGTGGATTTGGGTTTGTTCAAAACGGCAAAGAGTGCATGTTCCACGAATAGTGTGGTAGGGCACCCCATTGTTATTGATGACAACTTCTCCACCGCGAATGCTGACCCAACATTACAGGGTCCAAGTGCCCGCTATAAAAAACTACTGGCTTGTGTCCCATGCTCGTTTTCTGAGTCAGTACTGCCTTCATTACTGCCGAGTGGCAATGCGAAAAGAAAAAAAAATGATGTTCATAGTTTGGAGTGGCCAGTACTGGTGCTGTTGAGATGGCTTGTTTTAATTCTTCAAATGCCTCTTTCATTTCCCTTGTCCACCCCAACTTTTTGTCCCCCTTCTGTGCTTCTCTGAGGGCCTCAAGTAGGGGTCCTATGTATGAGCTGCAGTCAAAAGCCCCCACCCTGCAGTAGTTGCATAGGCCCAGAAATTGCTGTAGTTCTCTCACTGTTTGTGGATGTGGTGGGTTTGTTATGGCCTCTGCCCTTTGTGGTGCAATGTTCCTTCCATGCTGTGAAATGAGCTGACCAATGTAGAGCACCTGCTCCTGACAGTACTGCAGTTTCTCCTTATCCATGTTGTACCCCTTCTCAGCCAACACTGTGAGCATTTTTACTGAGTCCTTCCTACACCTTTCTTCGGTGGTGCTGCAAATGATTATGTCATCGACATACTGCAGCAACATACTTTCCATCTCAATGTATCCCAAATCCATTTGTATCACTCTGTTAAAGATGGATGGGGACTCACAGTACCCTTGGGGCAACCTCGTGTGCTTCCATTTTGTGTTGCGGTATGTGAAGCTAGTTATATCTTGTGAGTCAGGGTGCAGAGGTATCGAGAAAAATGTGTTTTTGAGGTCAATCATGGTGAACCGTGATGCTTCTGTTGGTATTCCACATAGTATGGTGGCTGAGTTAGCTGCTATGGAGTACTCTGCCTCTACAATGTAATTTAAGGGCCTAAGGTCCTGGATGAAACGCCAAGATCCTCCTTTTGCTTTGCGTACAGGGTACACAGCAGTGTTGCAAGGTGATTCTGATGGAACTAGTATACCATTGTTTATCAGGGCCATTATTGTTTCATATATGCCCTCATCTGCTTCTTTTGATAGTGGGTATTGTTTCACCCTCAGTAGTATGGCTCCTTTTTTCAATTTTATTTTCACTCCTCCAATGCTTTTGATGCAGCCAACGTCATATGGACTGGTAGTCCACAGAGATGCTGGTACTGCTGCCATGTCTTCCTCATAAAATGGTACAGGTGTAGGGGCAGGTGCCTCTAGTGCCATTGCCATTTTTAGTGCCACTTGCTTGTATGTTACCTTCAGCCAAATGTTAATGCTCATCCCAAACACCATCTCTCCCTCTCCTTTATCATCTGAGAAGAGCTCCTCATCAGATACCTGTGTAAGCCTGCACCCCTCTGCCAGTGCTATTACAGCTCTCCAGGCCCTCGCCTCCCTGTCCTGGGCATGTACTGCGATGTAATCTGCAGTTGCCATAATGCTCTCAATGCTTACTGAAATAATTTTCCCTTCTTTTTCATCTGCTGGTGTTTCAGGTCTGAATAGGTAAGCTGCTGGCCTTCTCCAAATTTTGCCCTCAATTCAAGGCAACCATGCTATTGCCATGTCTGTCCCATATTGGAAGAGGTCCCTGTCAATTGGCTCAGCCCGGGCCACTGTTTGGCCGCAGTAAGCCTGCAGTATTTGTCATGCTGTGAGCATGTTGATGCCTGGTGTGGAGCAAATTATGCCCTTCTCCGTGATTCAGTCTGCTCATTATATCCCTTCCAAGTATGTTTACTGGTGACTGCTTCGAGTACCGAAGTGGAAGAGACATGTCGTGATGTCCTATAGATAAGGAGATTGTATCAGTAAAGGGAACCAACCCTTGAGCCCCACAGAATCCTTGAGTGTGCATGGCTTCGCCTGACAGTTCAAAATTACCCTCCGTTATGCAGGACTTGGTGGCCCCGTGTCAACCAGGAAGGAACCTTTTTTGTCACCTATCGCTACCTGTGTGCATGGTTCCTCCGCACTATTAGGTGTTACCGATAGGATGGGACACATCAAAGACATCTGTGGGCCGTTCTATTGTGGATATAGTGACTGACTGCTTCCTGTGTAAGGGTTGTGACCCAACATCGTCACCTTCCCCAGCTGTGTATGTTGTAGTTGTTCATTGATTGTTGATACTGCATTGTCCTGTACTTGTGTGAGTTGTTGGACCGGTTGCACTTGATGGTGTTGTGTTGCAATCGTCTGTTGCTGTGGTGGTGTGTTTGTTTGTATCTGTTGCTGTGGTGGTGTTTGCTGCAGTGGTGCTTGCTGCAGTGGTGCTTGATGTTGTGGTAGGCATTGTTGTATTCCTTGTTGTTGTTGGCAAATCTGTTGTTCTCCCATAAATCCTTGTTCCCCCCAGGCTGGTTGGGCGGGCCTCATCCTACATGTTCGTGACATGTGTCCTACCATCCCACAGATCCAACATATTGGTGGTTCTCTAGCCTGCCATTGAAAACTCCCCGTGTTGTCTTGGTACCCTTGCTGTCCGTTATGGTAGTAGCCACGGAACCCTCCCCCTTGCTGCTGTACAGGTTGGCCATATCCTCTGCCTCTTTTCATGCCGCCCCTCCCCCTGTAGTTGTTATAGTATCCATTTCCCATTGACATGTATCCTCCTCCTGCGGGAGCCGTGTGTGGTGGGGGTGGTGGCATCTGCTGTGTTATAATTTGGGTTGGCTGCTGTAATTGTGCTACTTGTGGTTGTGTTGAGTCCTGTGCAACTGCTACTTGTGTGGGGGTTGGTGCTGCGACCACGGCGTTGTTATGAGTGCTCCTTCCATTGCTTTTTCTGCACCAATCTTGCTTCCTCTGCTTTTCTATCGTCTTCCTTTTGTTTAATCTTTTCTTGCCACATCCTGCAGTGGTGTATTATTGTTAGTTGTATTTCCGGCCATGCCTTAGCTTCCATCCCCACTATTTTCTTCAGCTGCCTTTGTACTGGTTCCGGGAGCCCTTGCACAAGTATGTGGTAAAAAATTGCTGGTTTTATTCCACTGCTCCCGGGTTTCCAGGCGCCACTTCTCCTGAATCTACTGGATGTAATCAACAGGATCTTCATTCTCACGCATCTTGCGTGACGTAATTGCTCCAATGCAGACGTGTCTCGGTACTGAACCCTCAATGCCTGCCACAGTGCATGTCTGCAAATGGAGCTCCATCATGTAACGTGTCTGTTATTGTAACCCCTGGGAAGCCCGCCCTCTTCCAAATGTCATCTGCAGCATCCCCCAATATTGATATTAAGAGTCCCTTCACGTCCCCCACTGCTAGTTTCTGCCCCGCAGTGTGCTTCTCCATCTCATATATCCACTTCCCTGCTCCCCCACTTAGTGATGGGAGTCTACATTTTATGTTCTCTTTGTCGGCATGTTTCCAGGGGACATATTGTAGTCTGGCTCCTCCCCTTTCCAACAGTGGCATTACATTTTAACCCCTCATTTCCCCCAGTGCCCGTGGGGTAATGTCAGTGTATTCGTCTTCTTCCTCTGTGTCAGGTAATTCTGTTATCATATCAATCTTAAAGTGGTTTGTCCTATTTTCTCTAGTATCCTTCCTCCCTCGCCTATTTCCCTCTTCTTTCACCGTGGGCGTGTTTGCCCTCTCTACGTCCCGGGAGGTCTCTGAGTCTGCCGACATATGGTGTGTGCGCAGGGGTTGGTGTTAGTAGGCGTTGTGGGTTTGGTGTTGGTGTTATTGTTTGTGGTGTTCCCCTTCCTACTTCACTTACCTGCTCTGCACCTTCCTTATCTTTGTCCCTTTTCCCGCACGACCATGGTGACTCGCGATTAGTGCGTGTTATGTACATTTTGTCTAAACTCTCCCTCCTTTCATCTATTCCACTTTTCCCCACACATTCTTCTTCCTCACTGCAAAATCCATCAAGAAAAGACAAACCCCACTCTGTGCGTTTTCCACCCACTGTCACCGTCCTTAAATCTATTTAGTCTGCTTCCCGGTGCTCTTCTCCTTTTGCAGTTGCCCCTTTAGTTGACATTGTGGCCACCTCTGGGTCCTGGTGTGTGTATGTTCTAACCCCGTGCTCCACCCTCCTATCTCCACTCTCTTCATCCTTTTTCCCATTATTTCACCACCTATTTCCGCTCTCTTCCTCTTCAATTCTTCCATCAGCTTACTACTTACCTTTGCTAATATTCTTCCTTCCTCCTCCTTCCTTTCCCATTTTTCCCTTTCCCTTTTTAATATGCTCTCTATTACTTTACCTTCTTCGTATTTCCTGGCGCTTTCAGATAGTATTTTTTTTTTTCACAGTTCCATTTCCCTTTCCTTCTCTTCCTCCCTCTGTTTCATGTCTCGTTGCTCTGCACGGGATACCCTCTCTGCTATTGCCTTCATCCTCTCTGCTTCCCTCTTCCTGTCTTCCATTCGCTCCTTCATCCTTTCCTGCTCGTCCCTATTCTCCTTTCTCTCCTTCTTCCTTCCCCGTGTTTCTTGCTCGAGCTGTCTGAACAGTGCACTTCGCGCATTCCTTAATTCAGCCAACCTTTCCTCCAGCATTTCTTCCTCTACCGGTAACAGTTGGCCTTCTCTTGTGTTACTCACCTCGGTCCCTGTCTGTATGTTACCCATATCTTCCTTAGTGATCCTCCTTACTGTGTCCTCTTCTTCCCCTGTTAATGTCCCTCGCAATTTCAGGAGCACCTGCGCTGCTATCCATTTGTCTTGTCCTATGTTTGTAATTAGTTCCTCACTTTTCTTCCCTCCTTTCGCACCTGCCTGCCTAAAGCTTGAACCTACTGTGCTCGTCCCCTCCTCCCCCCTCTGGTAGCTATCTGTAGCGGCATATGGTGGAGGGCTGTATGCGGGGTTTGAGTACCCCTCAGCGGCCGTCAGTTGTTGTCTGGCAGCTTCTCTTAATTCCGTTACTGGGTACAACCCACCTTCCTCTTTCTCCACTACTTTCGCCAGAGGCATATCTTCTGACCCTTCCTTTTTCACCTTCTTGTCTGATACTGTACCTAATCCCTCTTCCTCCTTCTTGCCCTCTTCTGTACATAGTGCATTGCTGCTTGCCGTGCCCATGCTCTCTTCATTGTCTTTCTCCTCCTTCACTCCCTTCGTTTCTTTGCTCCCTTTCTCTTCTGCCGCTCCTTCCATGTTAAACATCCCCATTGCCCCTGGCTTGGTTCCCTGAAACATCTTCCATAAGTTGAACATCTCTATATGATGAGCTAATTTCTTCCCCTTGTACGTGTTGTGTATGTATGTCAATAGCGAGTGTTGGGTGTATGGATCAAAGCTACCGTTAGGCGGCCATGGTGTCAGTATTTTGTTGTCTGTTCCTTGTGTCCAGTCAATACTATACTTGATCATTTTCTCCTTGTATGGTGAAAGTGTTGTGCTAATATGTTTGAGGGGTGTAGTTAAAGTGTTTCCCCACACCCCAGACCCTGACCCGTAAGATCTGGCCATGTTACACTTTACTTTTCTCCAATAGTAACCTTCTTTACCTGGCCCCGTAAATGGGGGACTTCCGACTGTCCGCTGAAAAGTTATACAATTGCAAATCTACAGTTCTTTTCCTGTATTATGTGTCCACCTTGATGTCACTAGTACGGCCCCCCTACTGCCGCGGCGCACGAAGCTCCCTGCGGCTGGGTGCACTGTGTGACATGCTTGTACAGCCGCCCCACCTTTCCCTTTTTTTTTTGTTTCCAAACCTCTCCCTCCCCTTTTCAACCACCTTGCTTAGCGTGACCGGCGTTCTCCGTGCGCGGTCACCTCTCCCCTTCTCACCCCTCCCTTAACGATGTTTGCCGGCGTTCTCCGTGCGCGGCCTCCTCACCTCTTCTATACCACCCTTTCCCCACTTCCTATCCCCCGGCCACCCCTTTATCAACACGAGATGGTCATGGTGTCCTATAGAAGCCCTACGGGTGACGTCACCAACTTCTTCAAACTACTACCGGTAAGAAACCTTTATAAGATGAAAGAACGCGTGATATGTTTTAACTCTTTTGTCCCTCGTAAACCCCACAGCTGTCCTCTCGCTACAACCGGAGCAAGGAAAACCACAATAAACTCTTATAATCGGACTGTGCACGATGCATCGCCTCGCGTGTGATATGCTCCTCACCAGGGGAGCTTAACCAGCCAACTATCTTCCGCACTTGGAAACAAACTAGCTACCTCCTGCGGGGAAACTTCATCTACCTAACGAGTTTCAACACTCAATTAGTAGGGATCCTCATCTACTCATTGATCTAAAACGCCAATTCATAGGAAAGCCACACCCCTTCCCTACAGGCGCCCGCGATCTGAAGAAATCAGTGCCTTCTAACAACAACACGTGGTGCCTTTCAGCTCCACTCGATTCACTCCGTGACGTGGTAGAAGACGGCCCTCGTGCCTGTCCTGCCACCACTCACTCGTCAATCGTCACTTATTTATCAAATCTTTTACAACACACTGTAAACACCTCTCGCCACCCTTTTCACAACTCCTCCCCCCGCCCGCACAACATTACATTGCTTGTTGGGTGTGTCATACTCACCAAGTTCTCTTGAGGCGGGGCCGCTCGACTGCGTGCACCCCTCCAAAGCAGCTCGCCACCTCCCCTCGTCTGGTCCACGTCTGGACACTCGCCAACCGCGGGCGGGATACTTCTCAAGCGGCTCCCGAGGGCCAATATCCAGATTGCGCTGTCCGGTCTTCTCGCAGTTCAACGATGGTCCTGTAGTCCTCAAAAGGGGGCAACGGCAGAGGGGGCCGCGCTGCCGGGTCGCCTCGTAGCAAGAAGCCTTGGAATAGTGCTGTCAGGGGAACAGACCTCAAACAGATTTCAGCAGTGCCTCCAACTTGTCGGGGTGATTATCTCGGGGGCCGGTAGAGCCGTCCGCGGACTTCCGGGCTGAGGAGGCCCCAACTCCTCCCGCGTCCCAGAAGGAGTATGACACACGCACACAAGGAGCAAGGCAATGACTGCTGTTTATTAGAGTAACGGCAGGGATACGCTTAGTCCGTATACATCCGGAGAAGCTTTCATCGTTAGTGGGGCTCGCACGCCCTTTTTACAGCAGTATGACGCGCTACTTGCGTCACCTGGGAAAAATCATCATAAAACCTATCGCCACTTCGGATTGGTTCCCCGAGTGGTAGGGTTAGTATATGTCCCTTATAGGGAGAGATATTAGTGGTAGAGGACAGGTCAGGTGGTATACGTGGGCTGTCCCTAACAGTTGCTACTTTGGAATTGTTACAAGGGGGCCCTTGGTGATTGGCTAGGAGTAAAGGCGTCAGTAATAAGCCCCCTGTATTCTGATTGGTTCTCCCATGAGCCCCCAAGCCTGGGACTATCGATGTTCCCAGCCCGCGGTGTACCTGGCATTAGCAACAATGTGCAACTATGTGTTAGTGCGGACAATGGACAGGTCTGCTTACGGGCTGGTGAGCAGGCCTTTCCCATCGCTGTAGGTGTCCATCTTTGCTGCTTCATTGTTGCAACCTGTGTCCCAGATGTGGGACCCTGGCGGCTTTTCGTCTTGTAAGCTTGGCATCTTGTCAGTTGGGCTTGGTCACGTGTGGGGAGACCGTAGCTGGAGCAGGATTATGAGCATTAGATTTTGTATTCTGTCTCTGAGGGCTTGGCACCTGCAGGTGTAACCTTGGCACTGGGCGTGCAACGTGTGGGTTGCAACATCGTGGCCTTGGCTGTGGGCTCTCGTTAGGGGCTCGTTCTGCATGGTCAACACTTGTATTTCACTCTGGGAGGGTTTTCGTTTGCGAGGCTCCTGCCTGGGGACTCTTGCTTGCGGCCTACTTGGGCCTAGTTCCTAAGTGGCGGTACATAATCCATAGTATGGAGGTTGTGGGGCGACAGAGTGTCACAGGCAGCGTTAGATATACATGGTGGTGTCCCCATAGGGATGGGTGGTGAGAAAAGCGTCAGCAAGCATGTACATGAGCTCTTCAGGCATCTTGCGTTTCTGCGGTGCTATAGAAGGCCTATGTGAAAAATAACAACGTTGCATGTCTATGGGTGTGACAGTCCGCTGCGTCGTAGCACTGAGTATGTTCTTCGTGTGGGTTGGTGTGTGAGTGACCAGTGTGCATGGTGGCACGTGTGTTCTTGTCTGTTGGCTATGTCATCATGACATCTCTAACGATGTGAATACTCATGGCTGTTGTTTTAGTCGAGCTGATCCATGTCGCAGGCGTTGGTTTGAGCATGGCGTGCTGGTGGGCATAGTTCTCGTATTTGTAGGTTTTTGAACCAGGGTACTTTGTCATCTGGTAAGTAGATGAACTCCCCTCTTTTGGGGTGTCTGAGCCGTGATCCCCTAGGCCATGGTCTGGATGAGATTGGGGGGAGGGTGTTATCCCATTCTCCCACTTCAATATTTTATTTATTGTCTTCCTTTTCACAGGGCGCACCAACTAAATGATTCCCTGTTATATATCTATTCATCTTAGTTTCCATCTGATTTTTCTTCCTTTTCATTATTCAAATGGTTGCTCTGCTCGACTTTTATTTGGCTCCTCAATCAGTCGTGAAGCATGTCTGTGATGTCATGTCAGCTTTTCAACTGATTGATGTGGACCCATTTTTCCATGGCCTGATTCCTTCGAAAATGATACAAGTAACCCTTCTCCCCTACTTCACACTAAAGACTGAGTGGTCTTTAGGTCATAATAGGTCTTCATTCCTTCAGTCGAATTTACTAAGTTGCACTGGGCATAAGCAAAAGCGTGTTGGTGGGGCTTCCTTAAATTTTCATGTACTCATGAGTTGTGGACACATTTATCAGTGTCTGCTCTTGAGTTTTATAGAGCAGATGCTAACACCATTTTCGGTCTGGTCATGAGCTCAAATGGAGACATATTTGTTGCAGAAGATAATGTAGACTTAATAGCCATCAGGACAAGCAGTAATCAGATGTCCCAACTAGGTCCGGAGTCTGCAATTAACTTCTTTAAGATACTCACAATTGTTTTGTTGTATCTCTCTACCTCCCAAATTGAGGCCAGGCAGTAGCCAATGTGGAGTTTTCTTTTTACACCTAGAACCTCCCACATCTTTGCCATCACCTCACTGGTAGAATGGCTTCCTCAGTCCGATTCAATCTTTTGCGGGAGGCTGAAAGGAAAGAAGATGTGTTTGATCATTAGTGTTGCAGCTGTCTCCACCTTACAATTTGGGGCTGGAAGACATTCTACCCACTTTGTGAACAAGCATGTCACAGTCAACATGTACTTGTTTCCTTTAGCAGAGCGAATCACTGGCCCAATGAAATTGACTTGCAAATCTGACCAAGGCTGTGCCATTCCCCTTTTTTGTAGGGGAGCTTTGTGTGTGAGTGAACTGGGTTGAAATTGAACACACACAAGACACCCCTTTAGCTACGTGTCGAGGTCCATGCACATGTGTGGCCAGTAGGCAACATTGCGCAAGATTTCTAATGTTGTGTGAAACCCCCTATGACCAGCAGTGGCATCGTCATGGGCGTGATTTAACATCAGGTTTCGGAATGAGGTAGGTACCACCCACTGGTCTCAGCCAGCTAGGACTCTCCTTACCAACAAACCATCTTGGATCCAGAACATCTTGGAAATCTTCACCAACTCCCGGAGAGCCTCTTTAATGGTATAATCCAACTCTGTTAGAGGAAAGTTTAGGGGGTCGTCAATGTGTCGATAACATTTCGCAATGATTGTGCCCAATTTCTGTGCAGTGATCAAATCTGCCTCTGGGGTATCTTTACTCCACAGGGCTGTCGAGAGATCACTGTTAGCATGGGTCTGTGACCTGGTGACAGCAGAAACTTGGATTTTACCCAGCAGGGATTCTGTGTCTTTTAAATCCCCTTGCAAAACTTGGGATTTGGCCATCTGGTCAGCCAGGTAATTCCCAGTCTTATCTGGCCCCTCTATTTTGGAATGACACCTTATATTCTTCCAATAGATGGTCATCTCATTAGAGGTCAGCAGATCGTCAATTGACTGGATCAGTTTGGCTTGCTTTAGTGGTTTGTTGTTGGCATGAAGCATGCCTCGATTGTTCCAGTTAATTAGGTGCTCCACAAACCCATTCCTGATATAATCAGAGTCAGTGATTATGACCAGTTCATTGAGTTGGTGGTGCACTGCAGTGAGGATGGCTTGATGAACGGCCATCAACTCTGCAACCTGACTACTTTGTGGTCATATTCTATAACCAGCAGAGGGTTCGAGGCTATCATTCTCCCAGGCATTCCCAATTCCAGCCACCAGTTCTTTTCCCATGTAGTTATCAACATTGTAGGACCAAACATCCACATAAACTATGGGTATCCCCTGACACGTGTCTTCTTCATAGACTTGTGTGGGGAAGTTAAGTACGCCTCCATGTGGTTGTTGGTCATTAGACTTTCCTTCTTGAGACAGTTTTTGTTAGCACACTCATGCAAGTCTGCCATCACTTGCGCTAGGGGACTCTTCTTGTTTTGGCCATATCTGACCTCCACAGGTAAGCATTGCATGGACAGAATCGAGGAAGTAATTCTGGAATTACTAACGTTCTCTGTCCGGATTCTGTCCGTTTGTAGATATTGCAAGGGTTGTTCAGGAGTCTCGACAATGATGTGCTCCCCCTGTATGAATGGGTGGCAATTATTGAACACCCACCCTGTTGCCAGGAGTACCTTCCCGCAGTCAATGAATTGTTCCTCCACAGAGGACAAAGTCTTGCTTGTGTATGAGATTACTTTGTTGACCTTGTCTTGCTTTTGGTACAATACCACTGTACTCCTTGTTCTTTATGGGGTAAGCCAAACAAGGAGCCTGGGAAAGGCCTCTATTCTGTTTTTTAACTGCCTCAGGTTGTTCTGGACCCCACTCCCACTTGACTCTAGCCTTTAATAAATGGACCAAAGGTCAAGTGACCTTTGCGTAGTCTTCAATGAACTTCCTACTATAATTAGTGAGTGCAAGAAGGCTTCTTAATTCTCACAGAGTGGTAGGGTCTTTTAATTTCAGTAAGGCTTCCACCTTCTTTGCCTGGGGATTAAGACCCTCAGGGGTGATCTTGGGCCCTAAGATGTTCACTCAGGTCTTACACCACTGTGCCTTCTGAAAGGACAGTTTTGCTCCGGTTTTTTGCAACTGGGCTAGAACATAGCAGACTTCTGCTATATGTTCCTCCACAGTTGAGCTCTTGATCAAAACATCATCCACATAGGCCAGGTTTCCCCTTTCTCACAAATTGGGTATGGCCTTATGTAGGAAGATGGTGAACTCATCGCCAGAGTTTATGTATCCAAAAGGGGTTTGGGTCCACGTGTACTGCTGCCCCCTGAAGGTAAAGGCAAGCTTTTACTGGTCTTCCCTAATCACAGGTACTGTCCAGTAACGGTCCGTCAGGTCAATGGTGGTGTGCACTTTTGACCCCTGTATCTGGGCCAGTCCCTGATTGATGTATGGAAGGGGCCATCTTGACATATGGACCCTTTCGTCTACTCACTCAGATCTGCACATAGTCTCCATTGGCTGTTTGGTTTGAGTATCCCCAGTACCGGGTTATTGAAGGTATTGTGGATTGGACAAATTATCCCACGGGATCCTAAATTCTTAATAATCTTCATGAGTGACTCCATGGATACAAGAGATAACCAGTATTGTTTCACAAATACTGGAGCCATCGTGTGGTCCGTGGAAATGTTGGGTGAATGAATGGATGTGCGTCCACAGTCGTATGTGTCCACCGAAAAGATATCTTGGAATTCCAGGAAGACATGTTTCAGCTTTTGTCTTTGCTCCTCAGTCTCACAGGTAGCAGCAAGATTGACCCTTTCCTCATCCATCTGCTTGAAACCTGGGAAGACCTCAGGCTTGGCAATTTCAGTGGTATCCTCCAGTTGGTGGATAGATCTCTTTTGATGGTGTTGACCTGGACAGGGGATTCAAGGTAGTGCTCTTTGACTATGAACACTACCTCCTTCCTCCTAATGTCACAAGTCACCTCTTTGACACCGTAGGGGCAGGTAGAGTACACCAGGAAATTCCCCCATGCCTAGTAAAACTCTTTTCTCAAGGAATACCGTCGCTGATGTCGAAACAGTTGTTTGGGATTGGTCCCATGATTTCATAACCTAAATCAATAGTATAATGTTGGGTATTTACCACCATTCCAATAAAGGTGTCTGCGCCCAAACTGATATGTTGAGGTTCACTGTTATCCACCAATATTTGAATGGTGTTGTGTTCTAGGTCTAATAGAGGGGTCGGATTTAAATACAAACCTTGTTGTTGGAGATGGGAATTTAGATTTATATATGCGTATTGATGTTTGAGGTTCTGTCCTAGCTTAATTTTGAGGGGAAGAGTAAATTGTCGCACCTGCCCTGGGATGGTAACCTCTTCTTACACTTGAACTTCAACGGCATTAGGCCACAATTGAGCTGACCAGAATGCTTTTTCAGTGTTGTCAAAGCCTGTGGGTTTACCCTTCAGTCGGGACCAGGCTTTATTGTTAATTTGGTCCAAATTGATTGGAATTTGGTTGAGAATGTCACTGCCTAAATAAAAGGTGAAAGGGACATCTCTCATGACCCAACAATAATGCTCTATGCTTTTGTCGGCAATGGACATGTTTTGCATACACCTGCTAAGCAGAAGATGCTTTGAATTTGGGGTGTCTAGACCTACTTCCCATTTGTCAATCAATTTAAATGCGGGAATGGTCTGATCTTTTGGGAGTTTCCTGAATAATTCTTCGTTGATAAAGTTCCTTCCATTATTCAGGCATACAATAGCTAGCACCACTCCATCCCCTCATTTAAGTGAAAGGGGAAAAACAACTGCTCGCCCTTTTTCTGAATGCCTGTCAGACTCTGAGCGGGTTCTTCCTTGTCTGGTTTCACAGGGCTCAATTTTTCTTCCACTGTGGATTGACACTTAAAACTGGGAGGAAGGTTGATTTTCAAGAATGGAGAAGGGTTCCCATCATCAGTTTGTTTTCCTACAGAGATGACAGTGATGTCTGAGACTTGGTTATTCTTGAAATGGAACTCTACATTCTCAGAACGTTTATCAATTAAGAAACAGGTACCAGTCAGGCTTAAATAATTGGTACTTATTTTTATTTTTATAGGATGGTTTGTCTGAGTCCAGAGGAACTTGTTTACACAGTCCATCAGAGGCGATAACCTCAGTAAACAAGGTGTGCCCTCTGGAGTCACAACTATCACCGGATGTTTCAGCCGATGCCGCCCAAATTTTATTTCCAGATCTGCAGTCCCATCAATGGAAATATCATTCCCGTCAAAATTTTAGAGTTGACCAGGAAGTGGTCTGAGGAACATTTGGTGGCCTTCCTCTGTCCTGACTGTAGTTGGTGAAAGGTTGGCCAAGGGTGGGTTGGGATCCAGTATCCAACCGAGCTGATAATTCACATAGACCATGCACCTTGACCGATGCATACAATCAGCCTTCTTTCTCCTCCAAGGTGCAAAGAAAGTGTGAGCTATTTGACAGCCCGGTTGTCATTTTCTTAATATTGAACTCTGACACTGTGTGATCTTGGTCAATTTTCTGTGGCTGAGTTCGGGAATCTGTAAAAAAAACTTTGCAACTCGCAATGGGAGTCGTTGGGGAATCCTCCTTTTGCCCCGGCTCCTTGGCTGTCCACCTTTACCTGGCAACAGTTCTCAGAACCCGTTTGGAGAAAGGACAAGCCCGTTTCCATTCTGTCTGGCTCACATGTTTGGAGTTGAATAGTTTCTGGTTCTGGGTCGGTCCCCATACTTATCCTGTCCCCCTCAGGTTCTTTTGGGACCCATTTTCTTATGGGAGGGTTCCCTCCGTTTTTGAAAGAGAAGGTCTGCTTACCTGAAACCTCCAGGGATTCTTCTCTTTAAAAAGGGATAATCTGGAGTTCCTCCACAAAGTGGGTTCTTTGTTGGCCTCTCCTACTTACCCTTTGCTCTTTAGGTTCTAACATCTCAGTGGTAGAGGACACTCTTTCAGGCTGAGAGGTTTTAAGGGGTTTTGTTTGGGTGAGAAAGGAAGCTTCCTCTAGGGCTTGGCATCTCCCCTCCACCTGGGCCCCCTTCTCAGAAACCTGTGATTTGTCGGATGCTTCCTCCCATCATTTCATTTCCCCCATGAGGCATCAGCCCTGGGTGTTGGAGAATCCTGGGAAGTAGGATTAGGTTGAGGGTTGGACTGAGCACCCAGCATGTGCACTAGATCATCAGTCAGTTGCTGGACCTGGAGCTACAGTTGCAAGACCTTGTCTGGGTGTTAGAGAGGTCTCAAGTCATACCACTGCTGCTCCCAAAAAAGGTAACTGTCCCTTCTCCTGGAGTAGCTCATGTACTGGAAATTTCCCCCATAATTTTCCATCCTGAATCTCCTTTCTCCCAGATTCAGGGATCTATTGTTCTGGAACCGGGAGAGAGAGGAGGATTGTTTTGGAAGTTCTGATTCAGGGGATATCTGGGGAAAACGTTCAGATTGGCATGTGAAGTGATACTTTGCCCCAGAGAGAAGTTTGGAAGGAAGTTTCCCGGAGCAGTACTTACCTGATTAGTTCCCCCCCATAGGCCGGGGGAGTGTATTCATACCCCAGGATTGGTTTAGTACCCTTGGACCTAGGACCTAGATAGGTGGCAGGGTCAGAGGGCTCATGGTCCTCTGCCCCTGCCTGACTACCATTCGATTGGGCTGGGTTAGGGGGTCCCTTCTGCCTTCCATTTTGCTTGTTGGCAGGAAGGTTACTTTTAGGCACCCCTGTCTCCAGATCCAATGGAGGGGTCCTTTTTACCTCTGTCACCTTCGCATCAGCAGTGGTGTTAGATGGTTTGTGGGTTTTGATGTATTTTTACACTGAGCAGGTTTTCGGACCAGATACTGGTGGCCTATTAAACCACCCAATCCAGGGTCCTATGTTCGTGAAAATCACACACCAACTGAGACATGTATTTGGGGAGTGCATCAAAATATGTAGTTATGACCTCCCTACTATTGGTGTTCACCCACTGGCAAGTCTGATTAAATGCCCGCTTTAACTCCTGCACAAACTCCCTATGAGCCTGATCCTTGGCACAGTGCAAATTATATGCGTGGGTTCCGGTGGGTGTCATTTTCTTTCAATATGGCCGCCTTATAGGTGTACCATTTATAATGATCCTGGTCCTCCAGTCCTGCAAATAAACTGCAGTATTCAGGTGAGAAAGTCCATTTAGCAAATTCTATACAATTTGCATAATTTCGGATCTGGAATGATGCCATCATCTGCTCATATAGATCCAGGTGCTCCCATACCGAATACTTGGCATTCTTGTGGTATGGCGTCAGGAAGCTCTTTATTGCCTTGATCTGTCTGATTGGTTCTTTGACAAAACCCTTGTTCTGTTCCCTTGTCTTTTTTCTTTTTCACCACCAGAGTCCATTCACCTTCTGACACAGAACTGCTAGTGGCACTCCCTTCCCTGTATTCTAGGTGTTCCCTATCTCTATGAGACTGGGAACACCTTCCAGAACCACGGGGTCTGGACTCCTCTCACCTGGACCGAAGTGAACTCTCAGGGTCACTCTCCCTGGAGTTTCTTTTAGGACCAGGATGGAGCCTAGTTTGCCAGCTCCTGGCTTTGCCCTCACTCCATTCTCCTGGAACAAGGAGCTTAGCCAGAAGGTGCTTCCCGGCATAACACACTCCTATGGTAGTCATTTAGAAATGGCTTTTTGCAAATTTTGTAAAAATGTCTCTATTCAGGAGAAAAAAATCTCCCTGTTTCTGCTTGATTTCCTCACACAAATCAATTCTTAAACAATTTTAATGTTTCACCTATAAACCTCCTTGGAACTCAGGGGTCAAGTCCTTGCAGTCCATGCAATTGCATCAAAATGAACAGTCTAGCCCAATGTACTTTGTCATGAGTTGGAAATAGCCAGCTAAATCCCAGCCACGAGCCCCCATTTTGTAACAGTTTATTGAGGGGCCACCCTCAACACAGAGAGTTCTTTCCATGCCCACTCAAGGTGTCACGCAACAAACTGTTTAATGGATTCTTTTTTTCAGCCCTGACTCCAATTCATCTAATACCCCTTGGATCTCTCCCCCTACCAATGAGCCAAGAACCAGGCCGGTGTACAGGAAATACATGTATGTTATTTGTATGAGATGTTAAGAATAATCGCATGAACTACACACACCATCTTCTTTGTGGCTCACCATTAACTTCTTGTTATACAAATCAATTATACAAATTTGTTAAGAAAAAAAACACAAATCACAATACTTGATCTCAATTTCAATTCAAGAAATAATTAAACTTAACAATAACCAACACAATTATAAATGTACTGTTGTGCAATTTTGATTTTCCAGCATGCTTAAAAGCTATCAGTTTATTTTTTTAAATATGTGCAATTGCATATGGCAATTATTATTTCACCTCACTTTCGCTTTAAAATAAACACAGGGTGATTTAACGGTTTGTTTTTCAGACCCCACCTCCCCCCTACTATGGTCTGGGTTGGGGAAGTCTGACAGAGACATTGGAAAGATTTGGGACATTTTGGATTTCTGACTCCCCCCTCCATTGAAAGGCCCATGTTGGGGAAGCTGGATGGTAAAAATTGGGATGATTTGAATTCAACCGCCCTGCCCCCGCGCCCGCCTATAAGCCTATGTTAGGGGAAAGTTGGACAAAAAGATTGGACTGATTTAAGAACATGACACTCTTCTTCATGAAAGAAGTTGGGGTCAGCCGGGCACAAAGGTTTACCCAATAAAATTATAGGCTGTAGTTTTTCCGGACACACTGGGAAGTGAGCTTTGTTCATTTTGAATTTTAACAAAAATCATTGTGTAGTGTTTTGCAAAAGGGAATTAATTAAATTAATATTTTTTAGTTAAATAGGCTAAGGACCTACACAATCCTGCTACTCCCCCCACCCACTATAAAGGGAAAGGATTTAAGGACAGCAGATTCCCCAACCTTTTGGTTACAAAAGGCTCAAGTCTACTTACATTGAACACCTCTGTTTAAAGTTAAGAATAGCCAGCTGCATGTCATGAAAATCGAATAAATAAGGCTATGAGAACTACCCCATGGTGCAGAAAGTTCCCTGTCAGAAATCAGTCGACCCTGAGATAAATAGGAGGACACACGAAGTGGATGATCGAGTATCCTACTTCTTGATGCTTATCCAGATTTTGGTGGTTCTGTATCTGTAGATGAAGGTGGATTAATTCCTGAATCTGAATCACCGCCACAGATTACACAGCGGAGGCGTTGTGGCTCACCCTATCAAATGAGACAGGACACAGAGTGGTTGCTGTCTCTGCCGTCCTGAAGAAGGTTGCATTATTAGTGGACTTAAAAATAGCCCAGAGACAACTGAAACACATGCAGACAATATACATCTGTGAGATTAGAGTCACACAGATTGAGTTACCTTTCAATAGTTCGAAGGAACTAGATAGAAATGCAACAATACATTTAGGGTGACCAAATGTAAATGGTCCAAGAAAATTGAATATGAGGTATGAGTGTAATGTAGAATGAGAGTGAGTGAATGGTAGGAAATTGAACATGTGAGTTGAGCTATCAACTAGCTGGGCCACTTTGCCACCACTAGCAGCACAGCCCTCTGCTGGAGTGAGAAGAACTAAGGGCATGGTGCCATTTGGGAAGAGTGGCTGAGAAAGAGAGATGAGAAATGCAGGAACATACTGAGTACATTGCCTGAACTCTGTCATTTGGTGTGAGTTGAATGACAAGCTAGTGGTGGATGCCATTGTGAAATATATGCTCCTACACCACACTTCCTTCTTTTGGAACACTCAGCAATAGGGTAGTAAAAGGCGGAACATGGTGCACTGGGAGAGTACAAAGACAAGTCAGTAATGGCTCTGCAGTTTTGTGGAATCAAATACATTGAGGCAGTACCTCTAGTTTGTGAGTGTGGTACTGGGACTCAGAGATTCACACCACGGACTGCTAGAGCTAAGTACATTGATGCATAACCTCCATTTCATGAGCATGATACCAAGACTCAAAGGGGGTCTCTGCTGCTTGGAAGAGGTACATTGGTTAAGGCAGGACCATCACTGAATCAAATGTTGGTATTAATCAGACTGAAGATGTAAAAAATGTAACATTATGAAGACAATGGGGTGTGGTTCTGCTAGTTGGTAGAGCCAAATAAATTTTACCAATCCTCCTCCATCCATGTAACTTTAGCTGACTCACACACAAATCTTCATCATCTGAGAAATATGGTGTTTGGTTTTACAAGTGAGGGAACTGTAGCAGTGGTGTGAGATGGTGGTGCAAATGTGCCCAAAGGATTCCCAGTTGCTCATTCCTTTTACCAAGCAAGCACCGCCCTCGATAGTGGTGCGCAAATTAGTACCTGGCTTCACTTGCAAGACAGTTTTCTTCAATGCATGGTAGGTGGCAAGATAAGCTTCAATTTCTATGATGTAAAATAATTCCCCACTCTTGATTTTTTCGGAGGACTGAGATGGGCCAATGCCTCACCTCCTGCTTGGGGTCTGCTGTGTGTACTTTGTAGTAGATTATGTCTGGGTGCTTTTGACTGAGGATCCAGTGCTTTTGATGTGACTGACTGAAAGGTTGGCCTGCCCCTGGTAGCTGTTTTTTTCATATCAGTTTTGGAAAAGACTCTACCAGGCAAGCAGATAATGTCTGAAGCTTGAGTCCTGTGTGCAGTGCTTTCACTTGACTATTGCATGGATTTGTCAATGCCTGTTTTTTTTTATTTAGCACATGGTTTGCTTTAAAATGAAACCTTTCTGCCATGAACAATTAAACAAGTATTGAAAAAGATAGTAAAAAAAAAGAAGATTAATTTAGGAATACAAAAATACACAAAAGAAAGACATTCAGTAAAACCTCCGCCCAAGACCGGGGTACTGCAGAATGAATTAAGTTTTAGTCAATGCTCCAAATTACTCCCCAGTGGACATCTTTCACTGGTCTCCTGTACATTACAATATGAATGACCCTGCTTTCACAAGATCAGTACCGGAGCTTAGACTTTAACATTAGCTCTATTAGCCTTCCTAAGAGAAGTATTTGGATCTTTTGAAGAATGTAGAGAAGGTTTAGTCCCCTGGATGAACAAGGACCACCAGGCATCAACATTCAAAATTCTAGTCTCGTTAAAGAATTTTCCTAGTAGCTGAGTTCTAGTGTTCCTTAATGCTGGGCATAGTAAGACTCAATGAAAAAGGGCTTCCTTGCCGTAATCACATAGTCTGTAGGAAGTGTCACATATTTCCAAAGGCTTCCTTGTCTCAGTGACATCCTTTGTTGGATAAAGTTTGAGTCGAAAGCGCATGAACTGACTGCGCAAATAACTACTGGGGAATTTGGATATACGTAGGCCGGAACTGAGCGCTGGGCCCTGATTTCTGGGATTGGCTTGCCGTATATTTTACATTTATCTTTGGCTTCCAATGTACGAATCCGATCGTTTTCCAGCAGTTTACGCTTCACTAGTGTTGGATTTTTTAAAAGATCCTCCGTACTTGAGTTTACACTTGTCAGAAGTGAGATACGGGCTGCGCTCCATTCCACTAGACAGTGCTCAGAGTTCTCTGCTAATGCTTTTTTAAAAACGGCAAATCCCACAGTTTCATTCGTAATGAGACACTTACTATAAAAAGCAAGTGACTTCCAAGCCACTACCACATACAAAGAGTTGAGGCCCAGGTCGGATCTTATAACCTGAATCGGCATGCAGTTTGGCAAGGATAAGACATGCATCCACAATAGTCCTTGTAGTTTTGGCCATCCTTTGAAAGACAAATATAATGAGGCTTCTGCACCGTAAGTTAGTATTGGCATGACCTGCTACTCGCGTCACCTGGGAAAAATCATCACAAAACCTAACACCACTTCGGGGTGGTTCCCCGAGTGGTGGGGTTAGTATAGTTACCTATGGAAGGAAATGTTAGTGGATAAGGACGGGTCAGGTGGTACACTTGGGCTGTCCCTAACAGTTGTTACACCGAAATTGTTACAAGGGGACACTTGGTGATTGGCTAAGGGTAATGGGGTCAGTGCGGAGCCCCTTGTGTTCTGATTGGTTCTCACGTGAGCCCCCAAGCCTGGGACCATTGCCGTTCCCAGCTCCGGTATACCTGGCATTTGCAACAATGTGCAACTATGTGTTTGTGGCGGACAATGGACAGGTCTTGCTAGTGGCTGATGATCATGCCATTCCCATCGGTGTAGGTGTCCAACTTGTCACTTTGTTGTTGCAACCTGTGTCCCAGACGTGGGACCCCGGCGACTTTCTGTCTCATAAGCTTGGCATCTTGTCAGTTTGGCTCGGTCACGTGTGTATAGACCGTAGCTGGAGCATAATTATGGGAATTTAATTTGCTTTTTCGGCCCAGAGGGGTGCGGGCTCCGGCAGGTGTAACCTTGGTGCTGAGAGCTTGGCATGTGGGTTGCAACATTGTGGCCTTGGCGGTGGGCTCTCGCTGGGACTCGTTCTGAATGGTCAGCGCATTGCTTTTCATCTCGAGAAGGTTTTCGTCTTAGAGGCTCCGGCCTGTGGACTCTTGCTTGCAGCCTAATCGGGCATTGTTTTCTTGGGAGGCGATGTATAATCACTAATATAGGTGCCGCAGGGTGACCGAGTGTCACAAGTAGTAGTGGATATATATATATGATGACATCTCTATGAGGGTAGGGTGGCATGAAGCGTCTGCAAGCGTATACAGGAGCTCTTCAGGCATCTTGCATTTCTGCCGTGCTGTAGGAGGCCTATGTGAAAAAATAACAACGATGCATGTCCGTGAGTGTGTCAGTCCGCTACGTCATAGCACTGAGTATGTTCTTCGTGTGGGTTGGTGTGTGAGTGACCAGTGTGCATGGTGGCACGTGTGTTCTTGTCTGTTGGCTATGTTATCATGGCATCTCTAACGATGTTGAGGCTTTGCGGCTGTTGTTTTAGTCGATCTGGTCCATGTCGCAGGCGTCTGCTTGGCTAGGGCATGGTAGTGGGCATGCTCCTTGTGCATGTGGGCCACGAACACATGGTACCTTGTCGTCTGGTAAGGAGGTGAGCGGGTCAAACTCCTCTCGCGGGGGGTGCTTGGGCCGTGATCCTCTAGGCCATGGTCGGGATGAGAATGGGGGGAGCGTGTTCTCCCATTTTCCCACTTCAGTCCCCCCTCTGGTCGACTTGTCGACCACAAAATTATCTGCTCTCTTGTCTCTGCGTGGTCTCCATACTTTTGTTATTCCTCCTAAGTGTCCATACTAGTTCACATGATCTTTAAATGACCAGTACATATATACACATCCACCACCTAGTTTGCAGTACACCTACTTTCCAACATAGCTCTTCGGGTTCCTTGGGTTTTCCACCTTCACAGACGGCGGTTGCAAATCATTTTCTAATATTTGCTTGCGCAATCTCTCCCTTTTGTTTATTATTATGTCTGTGTGTCTGTCGTCTTCTGCTGGCATTAAGGCGTGCATACCTATCATTTCTATCATTTCATCTGTCGTCCGAGCTCTCCACAACCTTAATCCTAAAAGGGCAGCCATGCCCAATATAATGCACCCAGCTATTATCTTAAGGCCATCCGACAACCATGATGGCATCCATGACCACAAGTAGTAAAACCAGCTGCCATCCTTTTTCACTCCCTTCACTTCTTCTTCCATCTTGGCGTGAATCTTGGCAAGTTGTGATATTGCCTCTGTGAGGGTGCCGTTGTCTGTGTCATTAGCCGGTATAAATGTGCAGCATGATTTTCCAATTTTTGCACAAACTCCTCCTTCAATTGCAGTAATAAGGTCCAGCACATACCTATTCTGTAGTGCTTCCATTCATACCGCTCTCAATTCCTCTTTTATTGCATTAAATCCGTTTACGTTGGAGTTTATTGTCATCATTAGCTCTCATCTTGTTATTTGGAGCCATTTTGCATTTGCATACGCCTGCAGCCCTGGATATATTATTGATGAGAAGAACATTGCCGCTCTGCTAAACAGTCTGTGTCCTGGTGGAATGTCACTGAGAGCTGTTTCCGATCTTCACCACAGGTAGTTTCCCGTCAGTGGCTCTCCTTGTCTTTTTATTCTTGACAATATATTTGTACCGTAATTTTCTTTTCCTTCTTCAATCCTCATAGATCTTTTCCTCCTTTTATTCCCTTCATCCATCTTAGGGAAGTTTGCCAAGTTCACATCTTTCTGTGGTACCACTAAGGATGGTACGTTTATGTGTACCATGGTACATAATCCGTTCCAGGATGGCAGCAAGCTGTGGTATGCCTTGTCTCCGCAGGCCCAATAGTGGTCCATTAGAACCGCTGTACCGGCACCGTCCTTTGTTATTGTCACTATCCTTTTGCAGTTGCTGTTCCTTCCGACATGTATGTCTCCGTTGTGTTGATAACATAGTGTCAGTTAGTAGAAGTATTGATACCGGGTCTTCGTCCTTCTCCAACCATGTCACCAGTCTCGCTGTCTTAATCCATCCGTTGAAACACTAGTTGTTTTCTTCGTCTATTTTTGCTATATTTGATTTTGTCAGTGTTACCATTTCGCTCCCCACAACCCCCTATGTCCATCCTTCCTTTGTGTAAAGTTTCCCATATATTAGCAGAAATGGTCTTTCCCAGCACCCCATTACTCCAGCAACTTCACTTGCGCGCCATTCACATGGTAGGTAATTCAACGTTACTTCCTTCATCTCTCCTTTGTCTGGGCCATCCGTTACGTACTGGATTCCTTCTGTTAGTTGCCAGTAGTTGTTGTACATGTGGAGTGTCTTGATGAAGTTATTTTCATACGGGTATGTGTCTCTCGTCTGCCACTTTATTATTGCCATTCTCCCTTGGAAACATCCTTTTGTTTGAAACAGGGCCAGGTATATCAAACATTCCACTGATGTTGCTGGTACTTCAGTAGCCACAAATGTTCTAGAGGTGCTCATGGCATATGGGATCAGTGAGCACACGTAGCAGTTGTCCTTAGTTGTCCCCTTACCAATTTTGGACATGTGCTGATACCACATGTTGTTTGAGACATGTGCGGAATCTGTAAGATATGTGTCAACCCCATTATTATCAACATATGTGCTAAGTTTAATTCTCCCTCTCCCTATTCTTGTTCTGCTCGTACCACCTGACACCGTACCTGTTGCAGCCGTGGTAAGGGGTTCATTAGTAGGGGGTGCAGCCAATACATTATAAGCGTAGTGTGTCTGCCAGACAGTGGCAGCAAGTAGACCAGTGATAAACAACAACCCTATAATCTTTAATACAGTAACTAATATCACCGGCATTTTCCTCTTACCTTTGCTGCGGTCCTGCAGCTTATTATTGTTCGACGATATAGTTGCCCACCTGAAAATTTCTAAAAAAAAAGCGTTCATTTGTTAGTTCTGTTTATTCAAGCTCTCCCTATCAGATAGTCATTTAATGCCCAAGCAAAAAGCTGTTCCCACGCTAGTCTTAGTGACCTATCTCTCAGGGCTGGTAAGTGCTCGTGGAGATGTGGGAATGATTGTTCTATGGCCAAAATGAACGTGTTGTAATACACACGTATCCTTCTCTTTTTTAGATATTTTGGTCTTTTTATAGCGTATAAAAATTGGTGTGACAGTGCTTCAGGTGTGTTGTCGTCTGTGGGCAGCATTTACTCTTGGGCAAAAACGTACGTTAGTTACTTCACATTTCTTTCATACATAAACAGTTGTAGGCGGTACCTGCATGTGTGAGACAAAAAGAAAAAGAGAACATGCACGTGTCTACTAGTGTGGTGCAATATTACAGTTTGTTAGGCAATGTCCTTTGTTTGGGTGATGGCAGGGGCGGGGCTGGCCGGGACAGTGTTTTGTTTGCTCTGGGATCTCGTGACCATGGGGTGGGCTATGGGCAATTGTCCAATTGCATCCTTATGTGTGTCTGGGGATTGGGAGGGGACAGGGGCTGTGTCGCCGTTCTCTTTTATTGTTGTTGCTGCTGCTCTTTCTTTCGTTGCTGTTGCTGCTGCGTTGGCCCTGTCATTGACGCAAGGGCGGGTCTTATCTTTGTAGGGCTTGACGTCATGCAGATGATTCCAGATGTGCTTATTTCTCAACTTTATTGCTCTAGGAGCTACTGCTTCCACCTGGTGGGGCCCTGTGAATCGAGGGCTGTTCCACCAGCAATTAAAATTGAGGAGGAGGAGGACGTGTGCTGAAACATTTAATTGGCGAAGTGTGGGCCATTGTCTGACCGCAATACCTCGCACACCCCCCACCTCGGGAAGACCTCCCTCACTAGGAACTTTGCCGCTCTAAAGGCATCTGCATGGGAGCATGGACCGGCTTTGATCCACCTTGAACATGGGCATACTACCACAATCATATATCGGTATCCCTGACATACGTTGATCATGTCAACATAGTCAATGTGGAGGTGTAGGAAGGGTCCTTCCGGCCGGGGTATAACACCTTTGATCACTTGCAGCGTGTGACCAGCCGTAACTTGTTGGCACGTGAGACAATTGCTACTGAAATTTGCAACATGTGAATTTAATTCGGGACAGAACCACCCTTCCTTAATTCGTGCCGCAATCACCTCTTTCCCTGTGTGTGCAGGATGGTGTAGTTGGGCCAGTGTTGTTTTCAATAAGGCCAGGGGCATGACTATTTTACCTGTATTGTTTTGACGCCACAACACATCTGTAGTGGACATTGTGCATCCCCTTTTGACCCACAGTTCTTTCTCTGCCATGGGTGCTGCTGCCTGTATCTCCATTATTTCATTCTCAGGGATACGAGTGTACCCATACTTCATCAGCATCTGTCTTGCCCCCCATCTTCCCTTATCTTTTTCTTTTCCAGGGGGGACCCATATCTCCCAGTAGTACGCAGCATGTTTAGCATGTGCGTCTGCTGTTTCATTACCTTTGGAAATGTGATCATCCCAGTTTGTATGGGCCTGACACTTCACCAGGGCCACTTCTTTGGGCTCTTCATTACTTCAATTAATTCAGCAAGTAGTAGGGCATGTTGCACTGGGGTGCCGTCTGCCCTCCTGAAACCTCTGCGCTGCCACTTAATTAACACAGAGTGTACAGTTGATGTGACATATGCACTGTCGGAATATATAGTTACTCTTTTGTCATTACTTTCTTTAAATGCTAAAATTAGGGCCACTAACTCTGCTGCCTGGGCAGAGTAGTGTTGTGGTAGCTGCACACATTTTACTGGAACATATGTCCACTCCTCTGTCAATCTTACCACTGCTGCACCTGTTCTGCAGACCCCATCACTTTGGTCAATTGTTGAGGACCCACCAATGTACAATATCTCTCCCCCCTCTAGGGCGTTTTCCTCAACTTTCCTTGTGCTGGAATATGTGTTGATAGCTTGTGTGCAGTCATGAGCATAGTTGCCATCTTCTACTACCTCTGCTATGAACCTTGCCGGGTTCACAGTGCTGCACCTTACAATTGTTAACTCAGGCCTAGACAAGATAACCTCGTACCCTGATGCTCTCTGAGTGGTCAATGTGGATTTTGTTTTGTTAAAAATGGCAAAAAGGGCATGCTCCACATACAGTGTTGTTGGGCAGCCCATTGTTATTGAGGATGATTTTCCCACCGCAAAGGCTGCGGCAACCAGGCTCTGCTCGCATGGGAAAAATGCCACTGGTTTATGCCCCAGGCTAGTTTTGTGTGTCAGTACTGCTCTCATCACTGCTGAGCTGCAATGTTTAAAGATAAAAAATTGTCCTTCATAATTTGGCGTGACTAGTACAGGTGCTGTGGATATGGCATGTTTTAGTTCCTGAAATGCTTCTGTCATTTCTGTGGTCCATCTCAACTTCTTTTCCCGTCTCTGTGCTTCTTTTAGTGCCTCAAGCAGTGGTCCTGTGTATGAGCTGTAATCAAAAACCCAAGCCCTGCAGTAATTGCATAGGCCCAAGAACTGCTGCAGTTCTCTCACTGTCTGTGGCTGCGGTGTGTTTGTTTTGGCCTGTGCCCGTTGAGGTGCAATGTTTCTTCCATTTTGTGAAATGAGCTGGCCTATGTAGAGCACTTGTTCTTGTTAGTACTGTAGCTTTTCCTTGTCTCCCTTGTACCCTTTTTCTGCTAGCACAGTGAGCATCTTAACGGAGTCTCTCCTGCACTTCTCTTCTGTTGAGCTGCAGATGATTATGTCATCTACATATTGTAGCACTGTGCTCTCCATCTCAATGTTTCCCAGGTCCATTTGTATCACCCTGTTAAATATAGATGGGGATTCACAATACCCTTGGGGCAACCTCGTGTGTTTCCATTTTGTGTTGCGGTATGTGAAGCTTGTTAGATCTTGTGAGTCAGGGTGTAGTGGTATTGAGAAAAATGCATTTTTGAGGTCAATCACAGTGAATCGTGATGCCTCTGTTGGTATTCCACATAGTATAGTGGCTGGGTTAGCCACTATAGGGTACTCTGCCTCTACAATGTGGTTGAGGGGTCTTAGATCCTGTATGAAATGCCAAGACCCTCCCTTGTCCTTGCGCACAGGATACACAGCGGTGTTGCATGGAGACTCTGATGGTACTAGTATGCCTCTCTCTATTAGTGTTGTTATTGTTTCATATATTCCTTCATCTGCCTCTTTTGATAGTGGGTATTGCTTCACTTTCGGCAGTATGGCCCTCTTTTTCAATTTTATTTTCACACCTCCAATACTTTTGATGCAGCCCACGTCAAATGGACTGGTGGTCCATAAACATGCAGGTACTTTTGCCATGTCCTCCTCATAAAATGGCACAACTGTAGCAGCTGGTGCCTCTAGTGCCAGTGCCATTTTTTGTGCTAGATCTCTGTATGTTACTGTCACCCAGATGTGGACGCTCATCTGAAACACCATCTCCCCCTCACCATTATCATCCGAGAAGAGCTCCTCATCAGATACTTGTGTTAGTCGGTACCCTTCCGTTAGAGCTATAACTGCCCTCCATGCCCTTCCTTCTCTGTCGTGGGCATGTACCGCAATGTAATCCTCCGTTGCCACAATGCTCTCAATGCTCATTGATATCCTGGTCCCTTCCCTCTCATTGTTTGGTGTTTCTGGTCGGAAAAGGAAAGTTGTAGGCCTCCTCCAAACCTTCTCTTCAATTCCTGGCAGCCATGCTATTGCCATGTCTGTCCCATATTGGAATAGTTCTCCCATCTATTGGTTCTGCTCTTGCTACTGTTTTGCCGCAATAAGCCTGCAATATTTGTCTAGCTGTTAGCACACTGATGCCTGGTGTAGAACAAATTATCCCTTTGTCAGTGAAGGAGATAGTCATGTTCAACCTGCTCATGATATCTCTACCTAGTATGTTTACTGGTGACTTTTATGAGTATAGCAGTGGCAGTGACATATCATGATCACCTACAGATAGGGAGATGTTATATGTGAAAGGAACCAACCCTCGAGCCCCAGAGAATCCTTGAGTGTTCATGGCTTCGCCTGACAGTTGAAACTTGCCCTCTCTTATGCATGACCTAGTGGCCCCTGTGTCAACTAATAAGGAACATTTTTTGTCACCTATCGTCACCTGTATGCGTGGTTCCTCCTCAGGGTTAGGTGTTATTGATAGGATGGGACACATCAAGGACGTCTGTGGGCTGTCCTATTGTGGGTATAGTGACTGTCCATTTCCTGTGTATGGGTTATGACCCAATATTGTCACCTTTCCAAGCTGTGTCTGGGCTACAGGTGCGTCAGTAGATGTTATCGCGCTGTCTTGTATTTGTGCTAATTGTTGGCCAGTTTGGACCTGCTGTTGCTGCGGTTGTGCGTGTGCTTGTATGTTTGGTTGTTGTTGCTGTTGTGGTTGCAATGTCTGTTGCTGTTGTGGCATTTGTGTTTGTTGTGGTGGTAATTGTTGTTGCATCCCGTGCTGTTGGTACACCTGTTGTTCCCCCATAGGCCCTTGCTGTCCCTGCTCCCCCCAAGCCCTTGCGCTGGTCTCATCCTACATGTGCGCGACATATGTCCTACTATTCCACATATCCAACATGTCGGTGGTTCCCGTGCTTGCCATTGAAGTCCCCCCATGTAGTCCTGATACCCTTGCTGGCCCTGTTGATTGTAACCTCGGAACCCCCCCCCTTGCTGGTTGATGGGTGGGCCATATACTCTCCCTCTCATTTGCCCGCCCCTCCCTCTGTAGTTGTTTGGGTACCCGTTTCCCATTTGCATATAACCTCCCCCCACTTGTTGTGTGTGTGTCGGGGAGGAAGCATTTGCTGTGTCACTACTTGTGCTTGCTGTGGTGGTGCTACCTGTAGTTGTGTTGTGTCTTGTGTCACCATTGTCTGTGGTTGTGCGGGGGCTGTAATCAGTGCTCCCTCCATGGCATATTTCGATAGCTTCTTCTGAACCAATTTTGCTTCTTCAGCTTTCCTATCCCCTCCTTTTGTTTCATTTTTTCCTGCCACATCCTGCAATAGTGTACTATTGTCAGTTGTATTTCTGGCCATCCTTTAGCTTCCATCCCCACTAACTTCTTTAACTGTCTCTGTACTTGCTCCGGGAGCCCTTGTACTAGTATGTGGTAAAAAATTGGTAGTGTTTTGTCCCAAGGTTCCCTTGTTTCCAAGGGCCACTTCTCCTGAATCTCCTGTATGTATTCAACAAGATCTTAATTCTCACGCATCTTTTATGATTTAATTGCTCCTATGTCGGAAGTGTCTGGAAATTGTACCCTCAATGCTTGCCAAAGCGCATGTCTGCAATTGGTAAATGGTGCTCTGTGCTGTGTCATATATTATCACCCCAGGGAATCCCGCCCTCTTCCATATGTCATCAGCAGCATCCCCCAGTATGGAAATTAGGAGGCCCTTCACGTCTCCCACCGCTAATGTTTGCCCTGCAGTGTGTTTTTCCATCTCATATATCCACTTTCCAGCTCCTGCACTCAACGATGGGAGTCTGCATTTTATATTTTCCTTGTCTGCATGCTTCCAGGGGATTTATTGTGGTCTTGTCCCTCCCCTCTTCAGTAGTGGCATTAAATTATACCCCCTCTCCTCTTCGTTCACCCTCCTATGTGCGGTTATGTCATTATATTCATCATTTTCCTCCATGTCCAGTATTTCTTCAATGCTATCAATGTTATAGGTGTTTACCCTTTCACTTCCTATATCTCTCCTCCCCTTTTTGTGCCCTTCTGGTCCTACCATTGGTGTGCTTGCCCTTTCTTCCTGTCTGCGCCCTGGGAGATCTCTAAGTCTGCCAACAGATAGGGTGTGCACTGGTATTGGTGTCAGTGGGCGTGGTGATGGGCGTGGTGTTTGTGTGGGTGTGGGTGTTAGTGGGCGCAGCATTTTCCCCATCATGTCCCTATTCTTTTGCTCCCCTGCGTTTGGTCCTCCACTTCTCTCGCATGCCCATGGTGACTCGCAATTAGTGTGCGTTATGTATAGTTTGTCTAAACTCTCCCTACTTCCATCTCTTCCATTGATGCACCAACCTTCCTCTTCTTTGCTGCAAAACCCATCAGCTAATGTCAATCCCCACTCTGTGCTTTTTCCCCCTACTGTCACCGTCTTTAAATCTATTAACTCTGCATCCGTGTACTCACCTCCTCTATCCTCAGCTGCCTGTGCTGATGTTGATGCCATTTCCTTATTATGGCGCGTGTATTTCCTTGCTCCATTTTCCATCCTCCTATCTCTCCCCTCCCCTTCCTTCTTTTCTACCACTTCACCACCTATCTCCTCTCTTTTCCTTTTTATTTCTTCCAATATTTCTTCATTACCTTTTCTAAAATCTTTTCCTCATCCTCTTTTCTTCCCTTTATTCCCCCTTCCCTTCTTAATATACTTTCTATAACCTTCCCTTCTTCATACTTCCATGCACTTTCAGCTATAATCCTCTTTTTCCACATTCCCATTTCCCTATCGTTCTCTTCTCTCTCCCCCTCCTTCCTTCTCATCTCCCTTTGCTCTGTGCATGCCATTCTTTCCGGTATTGCCCTAATGCGCTCTCCTTCCTTTTTCCGCTCCTCCTCCTTCATCTTCATTCTCGCCAACTCTTCTTTATGTGCTTTCTTTTCATTCTGCCTCCTCCGTGTCTCTTCCTTGAGCTGCTTGAGCAATGCGCTTCGCACATTCCTCAATTCTGCCAACCTTTCCTCCAATATCTCTTCCTCCTCTTGTGACAGTCGCCCTTCTCTTTCTTCACTTACCTTCGACCCTGTCTGTGTGTTTTCCTTCTCTTCTTTATTTGCCTTTTTCACTGTATCCTCCTCTTCCTTAGTTAATGTTCCTTGGAGTTTCAGAAGCACCTGCGCTGCTATCCACTCCTCTGGTCCTACGTCTGCAAACCTCCCCAAGTACCTGCTGTCATCCCCCTTCCACACCTACGTAGTTGTTGTATCTACCATACCTACCTCCCCGTCCTCATTTTACAATCATCCGGTGGCGCGTATGGCGGGGGGCTTTATGCGGGGTTGGAGTATCCATCAACAGCCGTTAGTTGCTGCCTAGCCGCTTCTCTAAGTTCTGTCAGTGGAAACAACCCCCCTTCCGCCTTCTTCACTATCTTAGCCCCTTGCGCTCCTTCTGTCTCTTCTCGTTTGACCTTTGCCTCTGCTACCGCAAATGATCCTTCTGCCTCTTCTTCACTTTCTTCAGTGCTGAGCTCCTTTTTGTTCTTCTTGTCCCCACCCACTCCTTTCCTCTTCTCTTCCTTTTCCTCATTTCCCTCCCTTTTCCCCTTCTCCTCTTTTACCCCCTGCACTGTGTACATACCTGTATCCCCAGGTCTAGTTCCCTGAAACATCTTCCAGAGGTCAAAAACTTCTAAGTGGTTTGCTAATTTCTTCCCCTTGTAGGTATTGTGAATGTATGTCAACAGACTGTGTTGTGTATACGTATCGAAGCTGCCCTTGGGCAGCCACAGTACTCTTACTTTGTTGTCCATTCCTTGTGTCCACTCGATGCTATACTTAATTATTTTTTCCCTGTGTGGTGTCAATGTCGTACATATGTGCTGAAGTGGAGTTGTTAATGCATTCCCCATGTTCCTCCATCCCGCTCCTGCCCCCGACCCATAGTACAGGGCCATGTTACAATTTTACTTTTCCAAATGTCAACCTTTTTATCTGGCCCCGTAAATTGGGGACTTCAACTATCCGCTGAAAAGGAAGGCAATGTTTTTATTACACAATTATTACTTACAACTACGGCCCCCTTTGACCGTGGCACACAATGCCCCCTGTGGCGATGTGCCCTGTGCAGAGTGCCTCTGGGCTGCCCCACCTTCCTCTTCCTTCTGTATTTGTCACACCTTCAACGTTACTCCTCCTCCTCCCCTTCTCTCTCTCTCTCAGGAGAGAGAGAGAGAAGGGGAGGAGGAGGAGTAACGTTGAAACCACACACTATACTTCCACAAACCCTTCGTTGAGCGCTGCCGGCGTTCACAGTGCATGACTGCCTCTCCCCCCATGGCCCTTCCCTGTCTGAGCACAGCCGGCGTTCTCCGTGCGCGGCCGCCTCTCCCCCTTTGGCCCTTCCCCATCTGAGCACGGCCGGCATTCTCCGTGCGTGGCCGCCTTTCCCCCTTTGGCCCTTACCCGTCTGAGTGCGGCCGGCGTTCTCTGTGCACGGCCGCCTCTCCCCCTTTGGCCCTTCCCTGTCTGAGCACGGCCGGCGTTCTCCGTGCACGGCCGCCTCTCCCCCTTTGCCCCCTCCTTCCTTCACCCTCTGTCCCTGGCCACCCCTGGATGGATGCGAGATGGGACGCGAAGTTTATCGCAGTGTCCTATACAAACCCTAAGGGTGACGTTACCAACTTCTACAATACACTGTAAGTACATACAAATATCAAAACTTCAGAAATACACGCTTGTTTTCACACAATGATCCGCTATTAACCCCACAGCTGTCTTCTCGCCTCGTCTGGAGCAAGGTAATCCACAATCAATTCACTTAATATAATCGGTCTGCGCATGCTGCGTCGCCTCGCGTGTGATACGCCCCCTCTCCAGAGGAGCTTAACCAGCCAATTATCTTCCGCACTCGGTAAACAACCTATCTACCCCCTGCGGGAAAACGTCATCTACTTAACGAGCTCAACACTCAATTAGTAGGGAACCTCATCTACTCATTGATCTACAACGTCAAATCATAGGAAACCCACACCCCCTTCTTACACAGGTGTCCGCGATCTCTAACCAATCCGCGCTCTCTAACAGTCACATGTGGGTGCCTGAGGCCCCACCCAATCCACTTCGTGACGCTGTAGGGGACGGTCCTCGCGGATGTCCCATTACACCTCACACCTCTACTGCCGTGGAACAGTCAAAATCAATGTCCACACTCTGTTACAACCTCCCCCTCCCTCTTTACAACTCCTCCCCCCTCCCGCACAAGATTACGTTGCTGGTTGGGTGTGCCATACTCACCAAGTCCTCGTGACTCTGGGCCGCTCGGCCGCGGGAACCCCTCCAAAGCATCTCGCCACTGCCCCTCGTCTGGACCACCCCTGGACACTCGCCAACCACGGGCGGGATACTTTTCAAGTCGACTCCCGAGGGCCAATGTCCGGATTGCGCTGTCCGGTCTCTCGCAGTTCCGCGATGGTCCTGTTGTCCTCGAAAGAGGGCAACGGCAGAGGGGGCCACGCTGCCGGGTCGCCTCGCGCAGGAGGCCTGGTAGTTATGCTTTTAGGGTAGGTTAGGTAGATCTCAAGCAGATCTCAGCAGTGCCACCAACTTTTCGGGGTGATCTCCCGGGGGCCGGCAGAGCCGTGCGCGGACCTCTGGGGCTGGGGAGGCCCCAACTCCTCCCGCCTCCCCAACGGAGTATGAGGCACACACAAGAGCAAAGTAATTACTGCTGTTTATTATAATAATGGCAGGGATGGTTCTCCATCCGTATGCATCCGGGGAGATTCTCTCATTCTTAGTGGGGCTCGCAGGCCCTTTTTACTGTAGTATGACGCGCTACTCGCGTCACCTGGGAAAAATCATCACAAAACCTAACGCCACTTCGGGTTGGTTCCCCGAGTGGTGGGTTTAGTATAGTTACCTATGGCAGGAAATGTTAGTGGATAAGGACAGGTCAGGTGGTACACTTGGGCTGTCCCTAACAGTTGTTACACCAAAATTGTTACAAGGGGATACTTGGTGATTGGCTAAGGGTAATGGCATCAGTGATGAGCCCCTTGTGTTCTGATTGGTTCTCCCGCGAGCCCTCAAGCCTGGGACCATCGCCGTTCCCAGCTCGCGGTGTACCTGGCATTGGCAACAATGTGCAACTGTTTGTGGCGGACAATGGACAGGTCTTGCTAGTGGCTGATGATCACGCCTTTCCCATCAGTGTAGGTGTCCAACTTGTCGCTTCGTTGTTGCAACCTTTGTCCCAGACGTGGAACCCCAGCGACTTTCTGTCTCGTAAGCTTGGCATCTTGTCAGTTCGGCTCGGTCACGTGTGTATAAACCGTAGCTGGAGCATAATTATGGGCATTTAATTTGCTTTTTCGGCCGAGAGGGGTACTTGCTGCGGCAGGTGTAACCTTGGTGCTGAGAGCTCGGCATGTGGGTTGCAACATTGTGGCCTTGGCGGTGGGCTCTCGCTGGGACTCGTTCTGCATGGTCAGTGCATTGCTTTTCGTATCGAGAAGGTTTTCGTCTTAGAGGCTCCGGCCTGTGGACTCTTGCTTGCGGCCTACTCGGGCCTAGTTTTCCTGGGAGGCGATGTATAATCACTAACATAGGTGCCGCAGGGTGACAGAGTGTCACAAGTAGTAGTATATATATATATACTATATATATATATTTGATGACATCTCTATGAGGGTAGGGTGGCATGAAGCGTGTGCAAGCGTATACAGGAGCTCTTCAGGCATCTTGCGTTTCTGCGGTGCTGTAGGAGGCCTGTGTGAAAAAATAACAACGATGCATATCCGTGAGTGTATCAGTCCGCTACTTCATAGCACTGAGTATGTTCTTCGTGTGGGTTGGTGTGTGAGTGACCAGTGTGCATGGTGACACATGTGTTCTTGTCTGTTGGCTATGTCATCATGGCATCTCTAACGATGTTGAGGCTTTGCGGCTGTTGTTTTAGTCGATCTGGTCCATGTCGCAGGCGTTGGCTTGGCCAGGGCATGGTAGTGGGCATGCTCCTCGTGCATGTGGGCCACGAACACATGGTACCTTGTCGTCTGGAAAGGAGGTGAGCGGGTCAAACTCCTCTCGCGGGGGGTGCTTGGGCCGTGATACTCTAGGCCATGGTCGGGATGAGAATGGGGGGAGCGTGCTCTCCCATTTTCCCACTTCACCTTCCTTCAATAAAAGTCAATCACTGGGATTAGAGAAAACTTGCAATGTTTTCTCCTAATCATTCTTGCTTGGGTAGCCAGGTTCCGTGCTTTGCTGTGCAAGATGTTTTCCTGGTGGGCATGAGTCGCGCTATTACTAAAACACATTCCGAGGTAGGTCAGAGAAACCACCTCCATGATTTTCTCTCCTTTTAGGAACCAGACGTTGCGCTTAAGTCTTCTACCAGCCAAACTGGCCAGGGTCAATATTGGAGACTTTTTCACACTGATTTTTTAAACCATTGGTTTCGATGGAAACATACAATGCATTCAGCTGTTGCTGCAGACCTACCTGGGTTTGGTCTATCAACACCAGGTCAACAGCGTACAGCTGTCTGCTTAAAGGTTCACCTGCCAGTCATGGTGGAAAGCATCTAGTGCTGGCAAAAGCTGTGTCAATGTCAGAAAAGAACATATCAAATATGGCCGGGGCTAGGGGTTAGCCCTGCTTAAATCCATTCTCTGTTTGAATTTGTTTGGATAGGTTCCCCAATCTATCTTTTCTCAGCATAGGTCATTAGCACGGCTGTGTAGTTTAGATTAGGACCTAGAAAGTGGTTCCCTCTGATATCAAGGTTCCCCTTTAAGGCTGTTGTCATATTATTATTGTTGTTCTCTGGATGTATTTTAAGCCTGGAGTGTCCTGAGGTTATGCAAATGTTCTGGGGCATTCGCTCAAGCGTGACCTTGTTCCATGTATTAGATGTTATCCCTAGGAAGTTGCGGTCACTGAACTTGGTAGATACTACCTCCATGTGTTGCAGGTTTTTGTGAATGAAATCCGAGGCAAAGAAATAATCCTGAATCTTTGCCTCTTTCCCCCTCTTCCATGTTGGCCATTCTTATATTTCTTGCAGCTAACTCTTGTCTCCACCGCAAGCCTCTCACAACAGTTGGAGCAGTGAGCAGCGTGAGATCATTGATTAGGGATGCCTTGTCATTAAAGCATTGTGGATTCAAGTCGCCACACACGATGAAGTCTGCGTTAGGCCATCCACCCAAGGCTTTGTCAATTAGACCTTGGACTAATTTCTCAAATTATGCTGCTTGGGGGGATCCAAAGTTCCAATAAAGGTTCATTATTGTGATAATCCTTGGTGATTGATTGTTTGGCTGATCCAGGTGTAGGGTCAAGGACAGTATAAACGTTGTCAGGCATTTGATCTCAATGACTTTCAGTCCATCCATATGTTTAATTGCAGTAAGGAGCCCAACCATAGGCCGCCTCTTAGGGCCTTTTACTGCTGGGTTTAGGTAGACTGTGAAGCCCTCAGAGTACAGGAGGTACGCGCAGCCAAGTCTCCTGCAGGCAATCCAGATCATGTTGAGCAAAATCCAAGTCACCAGTTCCGAACAGATGCAGGAATCCTCTGGTGTTCCAACATCCGATTACCATAGATAATGTTTTGGATGCGGCAGCCTTCTTTAGGCGTTATGACCTAGGGCTTTTATTAGCAAGGGTGCCTGCAAGCCAGATCCAGTCCTCCCCATTTAATGCCTAAGCTCTTGTCTCACTGGCACAGCAGAGCCCCCCCAGCTGGTTTACATCCATCAACCTTGATGCTCAGGCTAAAGTTTCTCCTTGCTGCAGAGGGACAAGCTTTAACAATGTGTACTTCAACAGTTTGCTGTCCACTTTTCTGGATGACCTAGATTTAATCGGGGCGGCCACTGGTTTGATACTCGATCTGTGTCTTTTAATAGGATTGACAAGATCCAGAGGTATTTCTTTAGAGACATACGGTGTAAGGGCAAAATCCATTGGAAGCAGTCTCACTGCTTCCTTCATTAAGGGATTTTTGTGTTTTATTAGATGAAAAGTAAATAACTACTTTATCGAGGCGCTCTTCCTCACGAAATTCAATCAAACACAAATCACCAGTTTGCATGCTCTTGATCGACAAAATACAGTGCAAACGTCTCAGCACATTTGTCCTATTTAGAATAAGCTCCTAATTTATGTAGAACATTCTCTCCAACAGGAACCTATACATGTGCTTACTCTTATCTTCACTGGTAGGTTGATCAGTGGCAACGTGGTTCCTTTTTCTGGTGGCCCTTTTGTTAGTATACTCTCCGTTATCGCCCTTTTGGAGTTGTTGTTTGCTAGCCAAGACCAACCTTCTTTCCTCTAATGTTCTGAAATTGGCTGTCGAGCTAACTGAGTCTCTAGACTGAGCGGTTTGTTTCCTGACCGGGTAAAAGGTACCAAAGTTCTCTCATTCAAGTGTCACACCCCTCCTTCCATAGTTAGTCCTCCAGGTATCCGGCTGGGTTGATGTTAGTTTCATCGTTAACTGTGGCAGTGCAGCAGGTAAGGATACACCTTTAGCCTCTAAGTGATCTTCAACATCATCGTCACTGACTGTAAGCTCTCCACCTGACAAATCGTCAGTAAATGTCTAAAAGGACTGAGCCGTCAGTGGGTGAAAATCCCTCTCAGTTCTCCTCACCATTTCGGTGTCCTTCTTCTCTGTGTTTGAGTATGTTGAAAGGTTGGTTAAATCCACACTCTCCCTCTCTTCAATTGGTTCTTCAATCAGTAGCCAGTCCTTGAAGGGGCCGAGCTGTTGAGGAGACTGTAAGGTGATCTTTTTGAAAATTGTCTACCTCTAGGATTTCAAAACTGCATTTCGAGAGGATTAAGTTCTGCAGTAGAGGTTATTTCCCGGACGCAAAGGCTCCTGAGTGGTGGTTGACTTTGTCATCCTCATCCCAACTTTTGTTTCTTGTTTCTTGCAGTTGGCAAACTTAAGTTTTAACGCCTTTCTTTGAGTTTGTGGGGAAGAGAGTCAGGTTGTGTGGACAGGCTTCCCTTCAGTTAACTTTGAGAAGATTTGGTATTTCTTCTGATCTGTGGCCTGGGTCTTTGCAGTGGGCACCATTAAAGAACCACAGGCTTGCTCCGACCTAGATTTGATCATTTGATTAATTTGAGAGTCCTTAACTGGAGATTCCCGGCCGTTGGTTTCTCCTTCGTGAGAGATCGCTACGACTGAAAGATCAAGAGGATCTGTCCATACGCCTCTAATCGCATTACCCTCCCCACCTTTACTAGGTTTCGGTTTCCGTGGTGTCCAAAACAGCCATTTCCCTGATTTTAATCTTCCCCACCCCAGTGGGTCACTTCAGGCGCAGGATTTGTTCGATCCGACCTCCTTTTCATTTTGACATTAATGATAGGGTCTATGATGGAGTGTAGGAAATCATTTCATGAAAGGAACCATTGTGACTGAGAGGGCAGCAGCAGTACTAGCATCGATTCCCTGCCTCAGAGGTGGCAGGTTTTCGACCTGAGCAGCTGCCATATCCATTAGGAGGTCCTTGTCAGACGGTGCATTATCCAAGAGAGGCAGGTGCTCATCCGGCACCAGCGGTCCCAAGCCACCCGGCACCATAGAGTTGGTCTGCAAGGGTCCATTCAGAGTTTTATTTGGCCCAAATGTAGGCCTCTTTCCCCTCAAGGGGTCCAGCTCAATGATTTCAAGCTGGACCGAGCAAACTCTCTTTCGAGAGAGATCAATGTCCCAAGCCCACTCCTTCAGTGCCAGCGAATTCAGGTCATTCTCTCTCAGCATGCCCTCAGGTACAGCCTTTCTTCCATTCGGAGGTATATTCCTAGCGGCTGCCCTAGTTTAATCACTCAGACCAGGGCGCGATTTGTGTTGATCCGAGTCTGCCACAGAAGGCATCAGGCGAGGGTCACCTACGCGCTCTGGCTCCTCTGCCTCCAGCAAAGAGTGACCAACGAGCGTCCTCTGTCCGCTCTGGTGAGCGGCAGTATTGGCGAAAAAGGTTAAATCAGCTGTATCTGCTAGTTTGTTCACTTTTCCTTTAAGGCCACCTGAGGACGTCTCCTGTTTTCTGTAGAAAAACCTTTGTATTGTCAATGGGCCAGATGTTGAGAGACCCCAAGGCCTTAAGCGAAGACTGGCATAGTTTTTTTGAGTTTTTGGTATCACCAAAGGTAAACACAGATAGGGGCTTGATCTGCCCCGTCTTTCTCTAACTCAGACTCGATCTCTGTGGTCTCTATCTTAGCCAAGACTTCTGTAGACGGAAGTGGAGTCACAGCGTCCATGGTTAGCAACGGCCCCGGTGTTAGGTCGGTGAGACTGTGCCACTCCAACAAATGCGTAGTATCCTGAACCAGTAGCGTTTTCTCCTTAGGGCCAGTTCGGGTTGCTTCCTTCGCCAACATGTTTATGGAAGAGGAGGTGGAAGCCCCAATTTCCACAATTACCTCTAGGGGGCAACCGCCTGTGTGGCTATTGGCAGCCAGGCCCGGCGGAATGTTATATGGAGGTGTCACACCTGTATGGCGGATAATTAGAGAGTCTAGAAGCTCTGTAGAGGGTGAATTATGCTAAATGCCCTCCATTCCAGTGGGGAAGGGCTCGGACGTGGCGCCTGTAGTTACAGCACAGGTCAAACCCGCTAAAGACACGCTAGAAACCAGGACCTAGAGTTAATGTTATCCAGGTCATCCGGGTCAATGGTCCTTGCCCCATAGTTCCCGGAGTTCCCGGTTTCAATTAGAAGTTACAACAAGTGGAAATTATATTGTAGTTGTTGTACTCATGCAAGCCTGCTTTCTTTGCAGTTGTTGAAAGTTGGGTATCACTCCCTGCTACCGCTGCCGTCTGTGGACTGCAGACTGCTACACCACTTTGGGATCCCTTTGCAGCTGATTCGCGGTCCCGCCAGGTTTTATGGGAGCAGTGAGGGGTGGAGCCCTTCCGCTCTACACAGCGTCCCCAGGCAGAAATGAAAGGCACAGCGTGTTATTACTGGATACTGAAAGCAACAAAAACAATCTCTAACAGCAGAGCCTTCCAAGTCAGCGTCTCCTCCTGCAGACTGCTACACCACTTTGGGAGCACTTCATTTTATTTGGTCTCTTTGTCTCCCTCGTTATCTGTGGTACCATAAAAAAAGAGGTGACTGCGTATCTACCTTGAATTAGGGGACGAAGCAAAATCTTTGTAACATTCTTCATTGTCTTCTCTTCCCACAGAAATCATTACCAGCTATCACCCCTTCTTCCTTATTCTTAGATTGCTCTCTTTGTTGCTAAACCAATGTCATATAATCTCCCGCTTGAGTTCAACTTCCTCCTTCTCCTGAACTCCATCCTCTGGCTCTTGGTGCATGTGCAAAGGCACTGTATGCACAACTAAATATTTTCCAGATGTACCAGGTTCTTTAGAGACAGATACATTTGTTCTTGGCAGAGGAAGACATCTGCAACTACTAACTGATCAAAATGGCCGGCACAGAGGCCCACCTACTACCTGAGCATCTCCAGCATAAACAGTTACTGCTGTAGTAGGTGAAACATGTCCAAAAGATACATTCTTCACAGTACCTTACCCCATCGCCACTACCTTTGGATCCTGCAGTAGAATCAGATATGATAATATAATTCAGCACTTGCCTTCAGTAAATACACATGGAGATCTCAGTGCTTTGGCCATTCCCAACTGCAAAATGCATGTCAGGTTCTCAGTGTCTGATCTTCCCTTAAGCCTGCTAAGTCCCTGTGGGATTCTTAGTGCTTTGTTCTTCTCCACCTAATAAATGCATGTGTGGTTCCCTGTGGTTCAGCCTACTATTGAATATATGGCTCTCAATGCTTTGACATTCTCACCCGCCTAGTAAACGCACATTGGGTTCTCAGTGCATTGCCCTCTCCTTCGTTTAATAAATGTGCCTGGTCTTCCTCATGATTTGGCCTCCTCCTATGCCTAGTAAAGGAATGTGGGCCTCTCAGTGCTTTGTGCTTCACCTGCCCCTACAAAATGCCCATGAACCACTCAGTGCTTGGACCTAATACTGTGCCTACTGCAGGGGAGGCATGGTATCACAAGTATGACACTGACACAAAAAGTACAATTTGTAAAAACTTTATTAACATTTCTGGCTTTGGAAAAACTCCTACTTTGCCCTATGACTGGGATGGGAGTAGTCTCAACCATAGAATAATAAATAAAACAGTCCTAGGTGAGTCTGTCAGATCAAAATGGCCTATACTAACAAAAACCTAATGCCTGCCCTATCGCTTTTACAGAAATGTGTAAAGGATAATGTGTATGCAAAGGAAAACAGTGTAAAAAATATAAAGAATAAAGGTGGCTGAGTCAGCTCTCCTCCCCACGTTAGACAGCATGGAGTAAGGCGGTCCACGTAGGCAGGAAGACACACTCTGGCTCAGGTTCTTAACACAAAGGCAGTTCAAAACGTGGATCGAGGCCCGGCTGGCCTTCCACGTTAAAGACCCTCTTTCCAGCTTTCAATTCACAATTCAACCAAAAACTTCATGTCGGTCCCCCTTTGTCAAGCTCAGACCTTTCAAAGCAAAAGTTCCCCAAAAAGTTCATAATCAGTTTCCCTCAGTCAGGCTCAGACCTTTCAAAGCAAAGGTTCACGTCGGCCCCCCTCAGTCAGGCTCAGACCTTCCAAAACAAAAGTTCAACAACACTTGCAGGGGCTCCCTTCCCCAAGCTTAATTCACATCCTTTAGGGGGTTCCTTCTCCAAACTGATTATACTTACGGTCACCCTCAGTCAGGCTCGGACCGTTTCCTGATGTTGAAGACTTTCGAATGTGCGTTGCTTTTTCTACAGACCGCCGCAGGACCAGTTCGACTCAAAGTTCAATGTTCACCTTTTTACTCTCCCCTTTTCTAAGGGTTAATGTTGATCACTTTGTTTGTACAGTTCATTCACTTTATTGCTACAAACATTTCACCTTTCACAGAGACTTTCGAATGGGCTACGTCCTTTTGCCCGACCACTCTGTTACTCAGTATTGCTGGTTCCACAGCTATCCTTACTTCAAAGTTCATTCACAGGTCTGCCTTCCTTTGTGTTCACATGCAGCCTTCTCTTTTGCGGTATGATGTTGCAACTTCAATCTTTCCTTGACACACCGGTCCTTCATATTACTTGCCAACTCACCGGCTGTGTGGGATTCTTTCTTGTCTTTACAATATTTCCAATTTTCGAGGCAAGGTTAGTACCACAGGCTTGGCCTCACCTCCCCAACTTTGCTGTTCACCCAGGAGGGTTGCTGGCATCATTGAAACACAATGCAGCCTTCTCAATTGGGATTTGGCCTTCTCCATGTGTCCAACATGGCCTTTGGAGGCAACAACCTCTTGCAGGGAACTCCTGGAGTCCTCAACCTGTTGCTCTCATCCCTCGGACCATCACTCTGCTCCAGTAGGTCCGCCTTCACCTCAGAAGTTCTGCTCTTACTCGTGTTCCGCCTTGCTCAGAGGGTGTCTCTATGTTCCACCTTTTATCTGTGTGAGGAGAGCAAATTGGTATCAGATGTATGCATTTAAACTCAAGTGCTTGACTTTGCCTGACCCGATTATCGGGACATTTCCAATGAGATGTGTAAGAGTTAGTCTTGTTACTCTCAGTCACCATCTTCCCCAGCCCAGTGTTTGTGCAGAAAGGGAGGGGTTGGGACATCAGAGACTCCTAAAAAATAGAATGCCTTAGGTGTAAGCGAAAAGGGGAAATACGCGTCTCACCATTGGTCGCCTCACCCTCACTCTCTGAATACCCCTCACTGAGGTGATCCTCCCACACAGGTCCACCCCCAGGGTCTGGATCCCAAGGCGATGGCTGTGCCCTGGCCACCTGAGAGAGAGAGATCCCGGGGACTAGTAGGTGAGATGCCTTTTGGTTTCTCACATTACACAATGCATGTGCGGTTCTCAGTGCTTTTGTTACCTCAATGTCGGACTTTATATTTTTGTAAACAATCAACTTTTGTATAATAAGGAAAATCTCACCTTGGCAGACTGGAACAATTCAATGAGAGGCCAATGCAGCGTGTAAAGGTTACCCCGACCGCCGCAGCACTCGCTACCTGGTAAAGAAACCCGAGAGAAAGTGCGCGACTGGCAGGGAAACCTTCTGGTGTAGAAAACCCTGACAGGATGCGGGCTCCGATGTATCGATCACAGCGTAAGGACGGCGTCTCTAATGGTGATGTGGGAAGGCTTCTTCTGATGGCAAGAAACAACAAGGTAAGGTGCTTTGTGGGGGAGTAGAGCGGTAAGTATAAAGAAGGTAAGAAGGACCCTTAAACTCTTAGTTGTCAAATCCTCGAATACCTGAAGCGATCCCTGAAAGATGGGATTCCGAGAGAGCTGAAGGACGGGAAATCTAGAAGGTACTCAAGAGGTAAGTGCGCGCACTATGGAAATGGTAAGATAGGGACTGACGGGAAGACAAATTACTGTTCTGAACTGTAGCGAATAATTACCCGGAAGGAACCCCAGAGATTGGAACAGAGATTAAGCTCCCGATGGGGAGATGGGAATGACCCCTGGGATTGAGCAAGCCGAAGCGGCTGGGAAGAGAATCTGAAATAGAATCAAGACAGTATTCGTACGGTAGGATGTAGGAAGGCATAGGTAGAGTGAAATTAGAGCACCTAGGTACGAACTCACAGAGCATCAGCCAAAACAGTAGCGACGCGAAGAGCAGTCAAACTTCGTGCCGTATAAGGAATCACGTGAGTTGTTCGTCGCGTCCCTGGTGAACGTGTAGAGACTGCAATGTTGTTCTCAGCGCGGACTGTTCTGCGGTCCGCCATCTTGGAAGTACCGACCCAAATTACACCGCACAATCGGTTTCATGACCATAGGGACCAACGTGTTGCGTATGTAACAGTATGTCCCCTTCTTCTGGGGGGCGACCCCGGCTTCCCCGGGTGTAACCAGAAAAAACGTTGAACCAAGCGGGGTGCGTGAACCCCTGAGGCTGGTTCCCAGGTTCTCTCGGCAGGAGAGTACCCCTTCCAATCCACTAGGAATTGTAGTTTGCCTCTGCGATAGCGGAGTCGCAGATGCTAGCGACTTCAAATTCAGGGCCGGTATCAGTAGACACCGGAGCTGGAGGGGTTCTGTCTAATCGATGAAAACGGTCTGGTACAGCTAGCTTAATTCGAGACAGATGGAATACCGGATGTATCCGAGACCATGATATGGGTAGAGCTAACTTTACTGCAGCAAACCCTACTAAGGAGGTAATTTTGAAAGGTCCAAAGAATTTTGGAGAAAGCTTGGATGGGACCAAATGACGGGGAAGAAAGCGAGAAGACAACCAAACCGAATCTCCCGGCTTCAACAAGGGAGAGTCTTGACAATGACGATCTACAATATTCTTGGCCCGATCTTGCACGACTTTCAGCGATATCTTAGCAAGTCTATGTCCTTCCTGGATTCCAGATATTAGACTATCCACTCCTGGACAACATAAAGGAGAACTGGCGACCGTTGGTACAAAGGAAGGATGAAATCCATAGGAACAATGGAAGGGACTAGTGCGAATGGCAGAGTGTCTAGCGTTGTTGTATGCAAACTCTGCAAAAGGTAGTAATTCAACCCAATTGTCCTGAACGGCGGATACAAAACACCGTAAGTAACCCTCAAGAGTCTGATTAAGACGTTCAGTCTGTCCGTTTGTCTGGGGATGGTAACCGGAACTAAGAGCCCGTTTGATTCCCAAAGAACGACAGACCTTCTCCCAAAAAACTGAAGTGTATTGAGGACCCCGGTCAGAAACCACTGTATCAGGCAGGCCGTGCCGAGAAAATATTTCCGAAAGGAAGATCCTAGCCATTCCTTCTGCTCCTGGTAGCTTGGCCAATGGTATAAAGTGAGCCAACTTCGTTAAGTAATCAATAGTAACCATTATAGCGGTCTTATTATGTGAATTAGGACGGTCCACTATAAAGTCTGTAGAGATTACTTGCCACGGTTTATCTTGGATAGGCATCCGAGTTAGCAATCCCATAGGAGGTACTCTTGGAGTCTTGGATTGGGAGCACACGGTAGATGCTGCTACATAGTCTTGGACGTCAGTGCGAACTCCTGGCCACCAAAAGTGACGTTGCACTAAGTTCAGGGTACCTTGAAACCCACGATGACCGGCTGCTCGGGAGTCGTGGCACATCTGTAAAACTTCTTGTTGAAGTGTCGATGTAGGAACCAGAACTTGGGTTTTGTGAAAATAATAGGGCTTAGCCTCGGTGAGATGATAGGTAGAGGCGATCTTTTCACAGAGTGACTGATTTTGGGAGGATGCGGATCTCAATTCTTGTACAAAATCTGTGACAACAGCGATACATTTTGCTTTGGGAAACAATGGTTCTGGAAAAAATTGAGAGGTGGGTGAATCTTTTCGAGAAAGGGCATCCACCCTTAAATTTTGTTTTCCTGGAAGTAATGTGAATTCTATCTGAAACGGGAGAAAGAAATAGGCCCAGCATGCTTGCCGACTGTTGGTCGTGTGTGCATTCTGTAAGGCCTTGAGATTCTGATGGTCTGTGCGAACTTCTACTGGAAAGGACAAACCTAGTAACAAGTGTCTCCATACCTCAAAGGCCTTTTTGATAGCAAACAATTCTTTTTCAAGCACAGAATAGTTTTGTTCAGAAGTGTTGAAAGTTTTCGAAAGATATGCTACCTGTCTCTCATCTCCTTGTTCCGTGCGTTGCAATAAGACCGCGCCTAATGCATGATGGGATGCATCGGTTTCTTTAAAGAACTGTTTACTTTGGTCAGGAGTAACCAAAATAGATGCAGAGGTGAACAATGACTTTAGGGTTTGAAAAGCCTGATTAGTTGATTCATCCCAGAGGTATGGAGTTTCTTTTTTCAAGAGACGGGTTAGAGGTAGAATGATTTTAGAGAAACAAGGGATGAATTTCCTATAAAAATTGGTGAATCCCAAGAATCGCTGGATCTCCTTGACGGATGGAATGGGCCATTCGACTATGGCGGAGATTTTCTTAGGATCCATGGATATCCCTTGTGATGATATAACAACCCTAAATAGGTAACTTGATTACGATGAAACTCACATTTTGAGGCTTTACAGTAGAGACGGTTGGACTGCAGACGTTCTAATACTAGATTCACGTGTTTGATGTGTTCTTCTCGATTGGATGAATACACAAGGATATCATCCAAATAGATGATCACGAAGTGGAACAGAATGTCTGCAAAAAGATGGTCCATAAAACGTTGAAACACGGCAGATGCGTTTACCAACCCGAATGGCATCAGATGGTATTCATAATGTCCGAATGGTGTTCGGAAGGCTGTTTTCCATTCATCTCCGGGGGCAATACGGATGAGATGATAAGCCCCACGAAGGTCTAACTTCATGTAGAATGAAGCCCCTCGGATGGCTTCCAGGATGTCTGGAATAAGCGGCATCGAGTATTTGTGTGTCACAGTGATCTAATTTATTCCTCGATAGTCGATGCAAGGTCTGAGTTCATTAGAGTCTTTTTTGGGGATGAAGAAGAGTGAGGCACCAGCGGGGGAAATTGATTCCATAATGAGTCCATTTCGTAGATTGGCCTGAAGATATTCTTGAAGGACACTCTTTTCCCGCTGTGAAAGTACATACATTCTCCCAAAAGGGATAGGTTGGTCAGGGAGTAGGTCAATGTGGCAGTCGTCTCTTCTGTGAGGTGGTAGAGTAGGGAACTCGGGATTGGAAAAGACTGATTGGTACATCATATGGCAATCTGGAATAACCTCTAAATGGTTGATGGTGGGAACTGAAGGTGTTTCTGAGCTAGCAGTCGGGATATGAATGCCTACTGATTCATATGATAAACAATGACGCACACAATATTCAGAGCCGAGGAAAAGGGTACCGGCTGTCCAGTTTATAAAAGGGTTATGCACCCTTAACCAAGGAAGACCCAGTATGATTGGGAAGTGAGCCGCTTTGATGAGATCAAACACCAGGTTTTCTTTGTGTGCGGCAATCTGACAAATAACTGGTTCGGTTTGTTCTCGGATGGGGCCAGAGCTTAAAGGATTTCCATCAACCCCTTGGAGAGGAGTAATCAGAGCCTTGGGTCTACGAGTAATTCCATGTTCTGTGGCCCATTGATCGTCTAGAAAGTTACCTGCGGCTCCACAATCTATTAAGGCTGGAATACCTTGTAGGATCTGTTTAGGTAATATTATGGTTACAGAAACAACAACCATGTTTTGAGTGGTTTCCGCAGTGTCAATGTTCAAACCAAGCCTCTTTGGGGAATCAGAGTTATGAACCCCTACCAATCTTCCCCCTGCGGTAGGGTTTTGAAGTTTTCCGACCTCTGGACTTGAGTACGGCGAGGAGGAACTAGCAGGCAATCTCGTAATATGTGAGATGAAGCTCCGCAGTACATACATAAACCTAAGGTCTTTCTTCTTTCTTTTTCAGTAGCAGATAAAGGTCCTCTGACAGATCCAATTTGCATGGGTTCGTCAGTCGGAACAGGCTTACTGGCAGTTACATGGACTTCAGTATGAGATCGGATCCCTTTATTCTTTCTCCTTTCATATGATCTTTCGTGTAACCGATAATCAATTTGCATGGTGAGAGTAATCATATCAGCTAGATTGGCAGGACGAGGAACTTTAGCCACCTCGTCCTTGAAATCATCTCATAGCCCCCATCTAAACAATGTGAGTAGTCCGTCATCTGGCCAACCAGTCTCAGAGGAAAACTGTTTGAACTGCGTGATATATGTTAACAATTCCTTACTACCGTTCTTAAGGTCTAATAACTTCTCTTGTGTGGAGACTGATATTTCTTGTCGGCTAAACATAGATTTCAGGCTATTCGTAAAGGCGGAGTAAGAGTCTAAGATCGCGTTATTCGATGTGACCAAGGGAGTTGCCCATGCCAAAGCAGGCCCGGAAAGGTGGGAAATCAAAAAACCTACTGTATCCTTGTCTGTTGGGAAAAAACAAGATTTGAAAGTGAATTGTAGTGTGCAACTATCCATCAAACTTGCCTGTATTTAATATTGATGGAGGTGAATCAGAAAACGCTCGGGCGACCTGTTGTCGCAGCTGAACATTATCTTGTTTGAGGGATTGCATTTCTAATGACATCGCCTGCATGGCGGCCATAAGTTGTTGCATTTGCTGGTCCATTGAATATCAGTCTGCCACTCCTTTCTTGAATAAGATTTGTTTTTTGTGGCGTCGCTATCTGTTACCTCTAGTCGGACTTTATATTTTTGTAAAGAATCAACTTTTGTATAATAAGGAAAGTCTCACCTTGGCAGACTGGAACTATTCAATGAGAGGCCAATGCAGCGTGTAAAGGTTACCCCGACTGCCGCAGCACTCGCTACCTGGTAAAGAAACCCCGAGAGAAAGTGTGCGACCGGCAGGGAAACCCTCTGGGGTAGAAAACCCTGACAGGATGCGGGCTCCAGTGTATTGATCACAGCGTAAGGACGGCGTCTCCAATGGTGATGCGGGAAGGCTTCTTCTGATGGCAAGAAACAACAAGGTAAGGTGCTTTGTGGGAGAGTAGAGCGGTAAGATAAAGAAGGTAAGAAGGACCCCTAACCTCTTAGTTGGCAAATCCTCGAATACCTGAAGCGATCCCTGAAAGATGGGATTCCGAGAGGGCTGAAGGACGGGAAATCTAGAAGGTAATCGAAAGGTAAGTGCGCGCACTATGGAAATGGTAAGATAGGGAATGACGGGAAGACAAATTACTGTTCTGAACTGTAGCGAATAATTACCCGGAAGGAACCCCAGAGATTGGAACAGAGATTAAGCTCCCGACAGGGAGATGGGAATGACCCCTGGGATTGAGCAAGCCGAAGCGGCTGGGAAGAGAATCTGGAATAGAATCAAGACAGTATTAGTACGCTAGGATGTAGGAAAGCATAGGTAGAGTGAAATGAGAGCACCTAGGTACGAACTCACAGAGCATCAGCCAAAACAGTAGCGACGGGAAGAGCAGTCAAACTTCGTGCCGTATAAGGAATCACGTGAGTTGTTTGTCGCGTCCCTGGCGAACGTGTAGAGACTGCAACGTTGTTCTCAGCGTGGACTGTTCTGCGGTCCGCCATCTTGGAAGTACCGACCCGAATTACACCGCACAATCGGTTTCGGAACCATAGGGACCAACGTGTTGCGTATGTAACAGCTTTGGCCTTCTCCTACCTGCGCCAAGTAAATGCACATGGGTTCTCTATTGCTATGTCCTCTGCCCACAAATTAATGTGAGGTTTCTGGTGTGTTGGCCTCCTCCAGCACCTACAAAGTACATGCAGGTTTATTAATGCTTTGACCTTCTCATACGCCTAATAAATGCATGTGGAGCTCGTAGTACTTTGGTGTTCTCTTATCCTTAATGAATACAGATTGAGTTCCCAGTGTTTTTGCCTTCTACAGATAGAATATTCATGTGGGGTTCTCAGTGATTTTTACTGCTCCTATGTCTAGTAAATGAACATGGGGTTCACAGTGCTTAGGCTTTCTCATACACCTACTAAGCACACATGGGGCCTCATTAAGAGTTGGGCGCAAAGGGATACCGGGCACTGGTAAGGACACTGGTGCCGGTAATCCCTTTGCGCCCTATTCCGAGTTCCCTTAGCGGGTCCCTTCCTTAACGCCTGGTTTTACCAGGCATTAAGGACGGGACCCTTTAAGGTACTTTAGAGCCTTCCCCCTTCCCATTGAGCCCTATGGGGGCTCAAATGGGAATGGGGAATGGCTTTTTCAATGGGGATTTACCGGTCCCGCAAAGGTCGGAATAGACTGGTAAGTCCCCATTGAACGAGGGCGGACTCGGTACCGGTATTGGAGGTAGTCATGGCCTTACCTCCAAACTCGGAATGAGGCCCATGGAGTTCTCAGTACCTTGGCTATCTTCTGCACTTAATAAAAGCATGTATGATTCTCAGTGCTTTGGACATGTCCTATGCCTACAAAATGCACGTGGATATCTCAGTGCTTTGCCTTTTTCTTACATCTAGTAAATCACTTGTGTTCTCTGTGCCCTGGACTTCTCATATGCCAACAAAATGCTTGTGGGGTCCTCAGTGCTTTCGCTGTTTCTCGGTCGTCTCTTGTCACGTTTGCTGCCGGCGTCTCAAGCACACTTGCTTTGCTGCATTCTTTCTTTTATCAAGGGGGTTCATAACCCCTGCCATTCCTATACCATTCCATACATTAGTCACCTGCAATCCCATACACTCATTCCTTTAAAGTGAGGGCCTCCTTCACTACCTGTCTATGTCCTGTCCACAACCCCTTTCCCCACCCTACTCACTGGAGATTTCACATCTTAACTTCTTTTTCCATTCACACTGTCTGACTTTGCTCCCTTACTCTGCACATCTTCCCAACAATCACATAGCTTCTTCCGAGCCCTTCTCATATACCTAATAAGTGCAACAAATGCATCATTGCTTCGGCCTTTTCTCACACCTAGTGAATGCGCATGGAGTTCTCAGTGCTTTGGATTTCTCCTACGCCTAGTAAATCCATGTGAAGTCTCAGCACTTTGGCTTTCTCCCACACCTACAAAATACATGTATTTTATAGCACATCTCCACCCACAATTCAAAACCACACCCATCCAGAAATCATGTGCCCCTATGCTCTGCTCCCTAAAAACAATCCCAGCCTAATTTCCAAAATTTACTGAGGCCCTATTATCGATGTAATTGTTCTCTAACCTCCACTATCCTATCTACAATCCCCTCCTGTAGTAAGCACCTCACATGCCTCCTCAAATGCCAACCATTGACGGTCCCGTGTTTACACTCGCCTACCTTTATAAAGATGCGAGGTAAAACCCAGTAAAATCTCATGCTTCAAACCTCTCGAAAAAACCTGTACATTTCGCCCTTGTGAGACTCCAGAAAAAGTTCCACGAGTTTACGTTTTGCTCGAACTGTACCGCCCATCCCTAGTCCATAGCACACAGCTCAAAGATCAAAACCTAGCATCTAAATCTAAAATGTAACACAAATAACAAAATACTACAGATGCAATCGTACATTAGCTTACTTGCTTACATAACCTAAAAAACAAAGAAACAATTCAAACAAAAGTATAATATACAATTAAATAAACAAGTGCTTGTTTTATTCAGTTGGAGAAAAACACGTGGAAAACTGGCTGCTGTGTACAGAACAATTAAATAAATATTCATGTTAAAATTGCTCCTCCAAAGAAATAAGTGGCAGTCTGGGTGCTTGATGCATTGAATACACACTTGGGAACTCTTAATAGTTCTGGAAAAAACAAGGTAAGTCTCTTTATATTTTACCTTTTCTCACTATAGAAGATGCAGAAACAGGACGACAGTAAGTTACATTATCAGGTTTAAAAAATAAGTTTTACCAAAGAGAAACCCTGAACTTTATAAGAAATATTAATGTTGAACGTGTTTTTTAAATTATTGCAATGGTTGGAGGGATATTCACAGAATTCAAATGAATATTATGGTACCAGAAGAATAAATTAAAAGAAAACATAATTCAAAGCAAGAAAGAGTTTTCCTGGGTTATATCCCTACAGAGCTTGCACCTGGTGGCTGGGTAAAGCATGGAGTATAAGAGTCTTTGAGAAAATCAGCATATGAGGAAGAGCCATGCATGCCTGATTATCTCCCTCAGCACATGTTAGAGGGCAGGGGAACAGTCACTGCTGGCTTGGAGATGCGATAGGTTGTGGAGTCAAGGTCCAAGAAAGACAGATCTGGCTCCTCTTCATTGAACCCATTTAAAAGGGCTGGCCGCCAAAGTTCCCGAAAGACAGAAATGTCAATTTAAGTGATTCATTTAATTTTAAAAATCAACACAGTCTTAATGGAGTTAAATAGTAGCCCTGACAGTGGCATCCAGCCAGGATTTTATCTCTTGATTGTTTTGCTCTAGCCATTTTATATTGTTCGTCACGGTTTCAAGTGCTTGCTTCCTTGGCATTTCTCCTGCTCCGGCGTTTGGATATTTTGCAAAGAAATTTTTCATCTGTAATCACATCAATAATAAAAACATTGTTTAAAAAAGACACTTAGAAGAGCAAATGAGAGTAATTTCAACACAAAAGAGAACAGTCTATGTCCATCACCTGCCAGAGCTGGAGTTCATTGTTGAATGTTCCAGTTACTCGTGTTACCAGCCGACCGAGGTTCCTGTCGCTCACAGTATACCTGCAATGTTAAAAATGGAATCAACTGCCATTTTGGCCTCTTTCCCACATACATAAATGCACATTACATTTACTGATAAAGTCCAAGACCTGGGGTTGATGATAATTTAGGTGTTCAGACATGTATCCACTAGAAAGTAATCAGAAGCTAAAAGACTCTATTTTGAAAATAGTGATTTGGTAAGGTGAGGGGGGGCTTGTTCTGTCACATTAGTAGAATTATGTCGTTGTCTCTTAATTGGCACAATCATTTAATCAGGTAGGCATTAGCAAGGGTAACTAGTGAGTTCCCCGCAACCATAAGGCAGATTGCCTTCTTTTTTCTTTAGAATATAATGGCTTTATAGACCACGCTCTGAGGCCATGCGAGAAGACCCCCCCCCCCCCGCAGAGGACATGGGTCTGGTTGACGTGTGGTGGAGGCATCTGGTTCCTCTACTCTGGGCATGACAGGAACCAGAGCTGGGTCCTTCCTTGGGGAGCATGTGATCCAGAGGCCTACCTGCACAGGAGTCTCTCGGAGCAACAGATTCGGTGTAAATTGTATGAAAAATGTATTGTCTGTGTGTGCATGCATGCAATAGTGTATGAATATGTATATTATGGGCCTCATTACGTAAAAGGTGTCGGCGCCGTTAACCCCTTACCGCCTAATTACGAGGTCCCTTTCCGGGTCCCCACCTTAACGGAAGGTTTTACCAGCCGTTAACGAAGGAACCCGCAAAGGGACTTTCGAGGTAATTACGGTACCGCAATTTGCGGTTCCATAATTACCGCCTTCCCCATTCCCATTGAGCCATATGAGGGCAAAAATGGGAATGGGGAAGGGCCAATGGTGAATGGGGAATTACCGCCCTGCCAACCTTGGAATGGGGCGGTAATTCCGCCATCACCATGGCGCAATCGATAAAATACCGGTGTCAACCATGGCGCTAATAGCGCCATGGTTAATACCTGGGTCGTAATGACCCCCTATGTAATGTGTGTTAATGATTGAGTGAATGATGTATGAATGGCTGGGTGTGTATGAGTGTATGGTGAATGGGTGAAGGTGTAAATGAGAGAGTGAATGGTACATACATGTGTGTGTGTGCTTGTGTTTAATGCTGGGATGAGGAGCTTGATTTTGGGGGTCGGGAGGGAGAGGGACTATGTTGGAGAGGCAGGGGGCATTAACACATTATTTTATTGGGCATCGATGATAAAGCAGACATGATATGTGTTATTAGTGGCTAGACTGCATTTCGCTGCAGCCAGCTTGCTAATTTCTTACTGTGGGATGACCTTTTGTTTACTGGGCTTCTATAAGAAGGGACAATATGTGTTATTACCTGGATGGACGGGCATTTGGTTGCATTCAATCTATCCTTTTCTTAATGTGGCATTGTATATTTTTATGGGCAACTGTAAGCATGACCAGTGTTGTTATGTGGTTAGATTGGCATTTGACTGCAGACAGTCTAAGTATGTCAGTTCTTATTGTGGCATTGAGATTTTCATGGCAAAGCATTACATTAAAGTATTAAAGCTCTCGTGCACTGTTGGTGACTTGCACCTATTGGATCTTTGGATTGTAGTTACCCTACAAAATCAACTGCAAACACCCTGGCTTTCTACCGCAACAACAAACACACCACACAGAGCCTCACACAACAGCACATGACGGACTCCGACTGGATACCACACCAAAAAGCTCAGCAAACAGTGTTAACCGAACTGAAGCTGCCAACAGCACATCACATCTGCCTTGCTCTCTCTCCAAACTTTGTCCCACTACCGTGCCCTAACCTACCTCCCTTTCTTTCAGATCCGCCAGAGCACCAGGGGACACTATGGTGGTGATAGTGTGCGGTATAAATATCCTTTAACATTAATTTTTAACATTATCCAATTTTTCACAGAATGGGTGCTGTATAATACAACATTTTAACGCATTAATCCAACATTTATCTTGGGTGGACCCCCCAACCCCTGAAATACCTTCAGATGGATTGGGCTCCTTCGATATTCTTGGTCACTCTGGCATATTTGTGGCAAATGTTTATGCCCATTCAATCAAAAATGCCACCAGCCACAACTGGGTGAGTGACTTGTGCGTGAAAAGGTATGAATGTGTGCATATAAGGTTGGGGCCCAAGCAAGGGGCATTGAAACATGGGCATTTTCTAACATTATTTACTGCCATTTATGTGCAAAATCATCTTGATGAATGATACTACATGAAGGGGGTTATGGGAGTGAGGGTTTTATAGCTCAAGGGGGTAAGCAGACTAGACATTTTCTGTGGCGTGGCGATTTATGCTCACATATGGGGCAAGACCTCTATGATGTGTGTTCTTACATGGTGGGTGGAGGCATTTGTGCAGCCAAACAAGGTAATGTTTCATTACTGTACTATTGTATTTTATACTGACATTGAGGGCAAAATAAACTTGACGACTATTCTTCCATGGTAGTTCGGGAGTTGGGCAAACATTTGCACAACCAGCAATAACATGTTTTCTTCCTGTGGCAGGAGATTTTCCCTGACATCAAGGGTAAAACCAACAAGAGAATGTTCTTACATGGGGATACTGGCATAGGCAGCGTGAACATGTTTTCTTATGGTATCTTTCTGTGTGTAATATTACTGGCCATTGACAGAGCTGTCTGGTAAATTTGGGTGCCCAGAGCTAGGCGCATGCCCTTTGTTTCTATGCTAGGTGAAAGTCTTAAGGCTTCATTTAAACACATATTTATATCTTTCAACTAGAGCTGTGTGCAGCATTCACCTGCAACAGCATGCTCATCATGTGTATTGTACATGCGTGGTGGTCCAGGCTGGCCCGGAGTGTGACGCAGCTCGCACATGGGGCGAGGGCCCTCAGCATGGCTCAATTATATGAATATTTAAGTCGATAAGTTTAAATATTCATGCAATCTTGCAAAGATGCTTAATGTCTTAATTTCTTAATTGTAACAGGTGACATTGATGCATCCGCCTTTAAAGCTAGACGTGTTTCGTGCATAAAGCACTTATTCGGGCCTGGACAGATTAGATGAGCTCTTATCTGTAGTCTCTAACACCATTACAATCAAGTGTTTCTCGTGTACCACTGTCTCTGGATTGCAACTCCTGTGATGTTGTCATATATTTATGCATTCTTTTTCTTAAACTTACAGTCTTTTCAAGGGGCAAATGATATTAAGGACCTGTCATTCTGGACATGTAGGCATGCATATTTTATTTTGGCAGCCCCAGTCACACCTCCCCAATGTTAACAAATCCCCCAAAACATATCAAATGATGCATGGGCAACAACGCATTCACTGCTTATAATAATACCACACCTTTTCAATAGGCATTCTTTAATAGTGAGTTAAAACATGTGGAGCAATCTTAAGGGGGCAACATCGAAATAAGCAACTTTCACTGTGCCAACCCTTTCATTCTTTCAAATATGCAATTACATACGATGAGGGGATGTACAATATCATGAAATGTTGGCTAGATCTTGACCACTCACATGCCAGAAAAATCACTGGTTATCCTCAATTAACATACCTGCTCACTAGGAACTCCCAGTTGATTCTTATCCAGTCAAAAGCCATTGTCTTTCCATATTGGTTTTGTGAAATATACTGCAGAACAGTAAATAGGTCCTGGCTTTTGATAAGGCTTGTGTTGTACAGGTAGCTCAAATATCTATGAGAAAAAATAAGAACATGTACTTTTAAATATACACACAGTCTTACTTCTGATGTCAGTTCTTTGTTCAATATTTTCATGGTATCTGGCAAATAAATGATGCCTTCGTGCTAGCGCAAGGCATAGTTGGCGTTAAGGCAGCCTTTCTATGGAGTTTCAGAAAATGACTTTTCTGAATAATATTCGAATGCTTGTATGAAAAAAATCAGACAATATTCAGAAGTAATATTTGGAGGCAGCTGTCTGTGCATATAAGAAGTAGAGATTTCTACATCAACGGCTTCATAGTTTAAAAATGTTAACTTTGATTCTGTTTTGAACAGCATTTAACATGGGGTTTAAAAAAGTTTTGGCCCAACTATCTCAACATTTTCTTCAGGCGGCTAGATATTACCTGGAATTGGTGCACTGAAAAACTGTTTTGAAAATCGACCAATTTTAAGATATGAACGATTGAAACTGTATCTTTATATGACTCATGCACAATGACAACCAAGTTTTTTATCGAATAAATACAAAATAAGTTGAACTTGCATGCCAACCATATGCTCAGCAACCACACCACCCATATCCACAGCAGCTATGACCATACCCAGCATCGCACTCAATCCCACTGTGACACATTACAAACATACACTAAAGTAAATAAATACATAATTCAAGCAATAATATGCAGCTAACACTATCACGAACACACACAACATATGCAAACACCCCCACTTTGTACACATTGCACACATACACTAAAGCTATGAAATACTCATTCCAACATGCACCAAAGCAAGGAAATAGATACACTAAAGCAAGGAAATACATAGCAATTTATTAACAAAAAGCAACACGCTGTATGCAAAAACAAAATTAAAGCAGCCCATTACTAAAACACATAACGTAAGCCTTCAACATATTTGCCTAAAGATATACTATTTCTGTCCACCCACTGTAAAAAAACTGTCAATTTGATTTTTAATGTTGCAGTGAAAAATAAAATGTATGACATATTCAACTAAAAATGAATGTTTGATGCATTGAGAGAGATTTCAGATAACTTTGAGGGGATACTAGGCGTTACACCACATATTCGAGGACCTTTGCAGGTCCCAGTACCCCAGTAAGGTAGCTCATTTGGTTAATGGCCCTGCTGCAGACTTCTTTGTGTAATCCATAGTTCACATACATCCTGGCTGGCAGGACTCAGCATGTCAATTTTCTGAAGTGGATGGAATAAATAGCAAAAGGTTGGGAAACATTTCTTTTTGTTGAACTGAGAAACGATACCACTTTTGTATTTGTATTTTGTTTATTTATAGTGCGCACCTTGCCCCGGGGCATCTGGGCGCATGTTTAAAGAGGCGGTTACAAGTTACAGCAAATAGATACACTATACATTTTTACACATATTTACATAAAGTTCAGAGCATCAACAGAGAGGAGAGGAGCGAATCTAAGAATACAGTTTAAAACAGTCTATGTACAATGAGCAGTCGGTAATGAGATTGACAGATGTAGGGCTTATAAAGAGGAGGCTAGGGCATACCGTTCATGTAACCACAGTTTAGTTTTAGCTTTGAAGGCATAGATGTGAGGAACGTTTCTGAGAGCATTGGGAAGAGTGTTCCAGAGCTTAGCCGCGAGGACAGGAAAGCTCGAGCCTCCGGCTGTCTGTAGCTTGAAACTGGGAATCATGTGCAGCTTCCTTTATGACTGGTGCAGGGCAGGTGTCACCTTGGCAATTGGAAGGCTTAAGCTTCGTTATGATATTTTCGACTTCCTTAATGGCGAGAGGTGAGAAGCTGAAAGGTTTGACGGAGTGTTTAGGAGAAAGGGTTTTGTATGATAGGGGGTTACCCGTTGCGTCGGCGAGGTAGCTTTTTTTAGTGTTAATCTTGTCTTGGAGCATGGCAATTTTGTCAAGCAGTGCCTTTTGACTATTGGAGCTGTCATGGGTTTTGACCCATGTTGTATCAATAGACTGGGTGGATGTGGGGATGAGCTATCGCCGCCCACATTCACGCCAGAATAGGAGAACTGCGCAGTTGGCCCGGGACCACTCCAAAGATACAACCTTCTTGTGGGGAATTCATTTTCTTAATCCCAAAAATGGTTGCATTACCAGTGCTCACCACTATCAGAAAGCCGGCGTTTTAAAACCACCAGACTTTTGTGTAAAACTGAACAAATGAAACAAAACCAGACCAAGGAAAGACTTGCTAAGAGGTGGATACAATGTAAAACTATATTCTGAAATGACTTGAAGCAAGTAATTATTTAATGTATATGTAAAAATTGTAAGTGATTTAAACTGGGAACAAAAAGTGACATTTAGCTGAAACCTGGCTTAATGAAACTGAATTCTGCCTGACAACTACCCCCGACAGGAGTTGAAACTGGATCAACAGCCACTCTTCCCCTTGCCAAAAGGAGTTGTCACCTCTCTGATTAGATTAGGGGTGGAGCAGCTGGGGACTACAGGGAGTTGAACAAAGGCCTGTCCTGGACTCAGGCAAATGTTATATTGGGGGCGTCGTAAAAGTGGCTTCCTCTTGGGAGAAGTGGGAGGAGAAGTGCCTCTGGGAGCCACCCGAGCTGGAGGCGGGGACAGGCAGAAGCTTCCCCCATGTGCTTTGGAACCTAAACCACACCCATCTGGGCCAGAGCATAATTTTAAAAAGATAGATAACTCATAGTGCGGACTTGTCAGAATTGTATAAGTAATATCATTATTTTTGTGATTTTTCTGTGAACATTTTGAGAGGCGTTAGGACCCTGTGGTGTATTCTGGGGGGTTGCTAGCGGAAAATAGGGTCTCACTCCAAATGTCTGCATGTTAAAAATCTGACACTTCATCAATTAATGTCCATACTCCTTGCGCACATGTGGGTAATTTTGGGTAAATGTCCGATATTGCAAAACCAGTTAAAAAGCGCAAAATGTTGTCATTTTTGAATGCAAGCCCCCAGGAAGATCAGAGGCGGACAAGCATGGACCATAAGGAATATATAATATGCACATGTAATTTCAACAAATTGTATATCTGGGAAAGATGTATTTGAATCAAATATAGATTTGTGGGCAAATTGACCAGGGGAGGATCCTGTGACCCATAGACAGACCTCATCATGATGACAACCCATTTCCTTCCCCCAATCATGGGAGAGGGGAGAATCGGGCCAATGACAAGTAGAGAGGGGCAGGCTTAGCTAGGCTCAGGCACACACCCATTTTCAAAACACATAAAAAGAGACTGCTGGGACAGGTAGAGACATGCAATTCCATTTGCTGCGGAGCATGCTGACCGACGACTTCACATCCAGAGATCCAGATTTCAAATCCATCAATCTCCAAAGACCAGAACTTTACTTCAGAACTTAAAGCAAGGGCCTAAACCCACAAACTGAGAACTCTTCTCAGCAGGCCTCAGCATCCTTAAAATCATTTGCAAACTATTCCAAAGCCGGGCGAGCGGTTTGAATTCTTTTGCCAAGAACAATTGCCAGAGACCAGACCAGAGATCCAGAGTGACCCAGACCGCTGTGAGCAGAACCAGAGAACTGACCCAGATCACTGTGAACTGCCGAGACCAGAACCGGAGTCCAGTCCAAAACCTGACCAGATCCGTGGCGAGGCCTATTTCAAATTTAGATTGTGAGTACCTAGCAGAACTGTGCAGAACCAATCTCTTAGTTAAAATGATCTAATCCAAACTATTTTAACCTAAATAGAACAGCCTCCTAGAAATCATGTCATCTGTCATTTGTAAAGCTGCACAACTGTCACCTGTCAATTCTGAAGCTGGAAGCTGTCACCTGTCATTTTGAGTTTTACTTTAAATCCGAAAATCTACCTTTATTTAATCGTCCGTATCTCTGGAACTGTTTGGGCTAGGAACGAAATTTAGAATCTAAGCTTTCCAACAAACCTAAAACCAACTTCCTATACTTTTACACTTTTGCCACAATCACGATTCACGCACTCGCGAAATTTACCGCGATTTGCGATTTTGGCTCAATTTCTCCACTTGTCAAAATAGCAGCTCCATTCTTTCTTTTGTTAAAATCCGTTTGCAACTTGGTAATAACTCATAGAGCATTGCTAAAGTGAGCCTGAACTAATACCAACACGCATCTCCCACTCACCCTGAATCTCTAGAGGGAATTAAAATCCGTTGGCACATTTTCCCATCCATTGCCATCACATTTAAAAGCATTTTGGGCCTGTGTTTCAAACTCCTACCTGTTTCCTCTAAGCTTGCTGGGGGGGAACTGAATTTCGTATTGTATTTGATTGCATTCCTGAGAACTGTGTGCTCCTCTTTCCATCTCCTTCCATTTCTTACATTGCATAGGGGAGGGGGGTGAATTGCCAGAGAAAAAGCGATTATCTTATCTTTTGCTAAAATCATATCAAGTATTTCTGTACGGTATTTTATTCCTCATTGCATTTCCTTGAAACCATAAAGCATTTTCAGCTACCTCATCCTCTATACTACTCCTAAGTAATCAAGTGTACCACTGTAACATTACCCATTGTGGATCCACATCATATGTCTCAGTGTACTATCAGATATTAATATATTATAAAAGTGTGATAGATATATATTTTTTAAATTCTCAAATAAACCTTTTAATTTGCAAAACAAACCTACTTCTTGGCTCAGTGGGATCAGGGGGATTCTAAGAGGGGGGTGTTATACAAGGGTGGTCATCCAGAATACTGAACTAGACATAAAAATACATTAATAAGGGTTTTCCTCAGCATCCCAGACTAGGCATTGACTTGGCTGTAGTGTTGATTGAATATCGCTTACAAAATTGGGGGCTCGTAGCCGGGGATTCCGGATTAGATCTATCACCTGTGCAGATTAATACAGTGTGCTAACTGACAAGATACATACATCCGGTCGTATCACCACGATGTGTTACGCTGTAAAGCACTCCTCAAAAGGACGCTCTAAGGGAAAGGTCTGTTTTGCAAAAATAAAATACTAATTTCTGTAAGTCAGGACGGAAATCAATTTCTAGAATGACGACCTTGGTAGACATGAAAATAGCGAGGGAGCATCTCTTACATAAGCTATTTGTGAGAGGTGAGTGGACTCATCAGGACCAAACCGTCTGGTTGCAGGCAATCGCGAAACAGGTCACTGAAACAGGGTCAGATATATGGAGAGATCAGGGTCCCCTACATGTGGCCCTGAGTGAACTATATATGGCCCCTAAAGCCAAAGAGGAACATAACAAGATTGCCAAGATAGCGGCATACTTGTACCTGTATATGGGAGTCATACAGAATAAATGTGCTGAAGGCCATGATCTGGCAAATAGGCAACAGATGGCGTTAGAGAAGGCCCAATCTGACCTGGTCTCTTCTGAGCAGAGGCTGCAGAGGAGCCAGGAGTCAGAAAATGAGAGCAGACAGTATCTCATTAGAATCAAAGAGGACATGTGTATCCTGCAACAGGAAAAGTCTGACCAGGATACCAGATTTCTGGCCTTGCAGAAGGAGTACCAAGAAGGTTTGGACTTCCTCCTGCAGAGCCAGAAAAAGCTGGAGCAACAACTAGACTTTAACAGGGCATGCACAGAGCAGATAGCCACCCTGCAAAGTCATCTAGATAGAGTGAAGGCAGAGAGCAACAAACTGATTCTGAAAGACCTGGATACCCAGGCAGAGTTTGATGAAGAGTGCCAGAAAGCTGGTGCCTTTCAAAGGCAGAGGGACGACCTGGCGTCACAAATTCAGGCTCTTGGTCAGGAAAGGGACACCTTAGGCCAGGAAGTCTGCCATTTAAAAAGAAAAATGGAAGAAAATCACCTGGCCCTCCAGGGACTGGGTGACCACCAAAAAGAAAACCAGAACTTGTTAGAGCACACCAGGAGGGTGGAGGAGGCTCTGGCAAGAAAGGAGCAGGCCAGTAGGGAAGGGACTCAGGAGGTAACCCTCCTGCAGCAAAGACTGGCCCAGTACTCCAGGACCAACCAGGAGGCACAGAGAGAAAATGAGGCTCTCTGTCAGCACAATGATAGGCTCCAGAAACAGGTAGCCATGCAGGAGAGACTGATAGAGTCTAGTAAGGCCTTAACTGAGGAACTGAAGGCGCAGGTTCTTGCATTGCAACAGGGAGCAGGGGCTGATAGAGACGAGGTTCGCTGGGAAAGGGAAGTACCGGAACATAACCTCGGGAGCCCTAGTACCGGAGGCCTTCATCTCTCTCAGTCCCTGAACTCTGCCACCCCCATGTCCCCTGGCGCACATGAGCACCGGGCCACAGGGATGGCAGATTACTATCCAGCCAGAAGTATGGGGCTCATAGGCCAGTACCTCCCAGGAATGGATGGGCGGGCATCCAGGTATGGGCACCCAAGCACAGTGCAATTTAGTGGGGAACCCCAGGAGAGTAGGCCCATTAAGGGCATCCTGAAAACCTCTGCCCAGTTAGGTCAGTGGGGGGGGTACCCATCAAATTCTGGCAGCAAGGAGGGGTCTGAAGACTCCTCTGAGCATTACAGGACACAGGAGACCAGGTCCCAACATTCTGCCAGCCACTCCCAGGCTCGCAGAATCCGGGAAAACATGGAAGATAAGACGGGCACCTCTGGGAGCAATGCTTCGGAGTCAGAGGATGAATGGACCAGGGTGACCCGAACCAAAAAGGCCAATAAGGCAAAAAGGGCCTTGCTTAAGGACCCATTGAAACAAATAAAGGCAATAAGGAGTGTCATCACGCCTTATCATAAGAACGCCAAGTATTCTGTTTGGGAACACTTGGAGCTCTATGAGCAAATGATGGAGACTTTCCATTTGAAGGACAGCCAAAGCTGTATTCAATATGTAAAGTGGACATTCTCCCCAGAATACTCCAGTTTCTTTGCCGGGCTGGAGGACCAAAATCATTTAAGATGGTCCACCTATAAGGCGGCCATCTTGAAACATTTTTCTGTTCACAGAAATCCTCAAGAGGCTCGCAAGGCAGCCTACAATTTGCAATGTGGGGAGGATCAGGCCCAACAAGAGTTTGTGCAAGAATTAAAGCGTGCTTTTGCGCAGCCCACCAGAAGGGTGCGCACGGATAGCAGAGAATTTATCAATACGTTTTTCCATGCCTTACCCAAATACATAATGACCCAGCTCGTGAGAGATTTTCATGAGAAAAGATCTTTAGACTGGGTCATTGAACAGGCTACCCAGATCTATGAGGTGCAGAAGCCTATCGAAAATAAAAATTACGCGCCGAAAAACCCCAAAACCAACAGCACCCCTGCTGCTGCCAAGGTGGCAGAGGTAAAGGTTGCCCCCGTTTTAGATTTGGAGATGGGGGGGCCTAAAAACCTGCCTGCACCAAATAATTCACAGCCCAGAAGGCCCTCGGGCCAGTCACAGACAGCGAGTCGAGGAGGTAGTCCCACAAATGGGGTCCCCCGCTCCCCTGACTATGTAAGTCCCCGCTACAAGGGAAACCGACCAATCCTGGGTTATGTGTGGACTCCTCCAGCCCAAGGGGGGGATCCAGCCAAGCACCTAACCCAGGGAACTTCCCTCCCAACTTCCCACAGGAGGGCAGAAATTATCCAAATCATGGGCAGAACTTTTTCCCCAGGTATCCACCCAATTTCCCCCCCAAAATCATCCATCCTTCTTTCCCCAATTCCCTGAGCCCAGACAACCTAATCTGGGAGAGGGGAGGCCAAGGGTGGAGGGGTACCAAAATCTTCCCAACCAGGGGTACCACCAGAGAAGGGTTAGCTACCCTTCCCGGGATCAGCCCAGGGGAGAAAATAGAGCCCCGTATCAGCCTGAGCGGGTTTCACAACTTGAGCGCCAGGTCCAAAATATGGCACGAGATCTGGGTCACATACTGAGGGCTCATCAGAACCCTCAGATGAGCATGCCACCGCAGAATGCCCCAATCTCTGGACCTGGTGCTCCAGAACAATGACGGGGGCAGCACCCCGATAACCCACCGGTTCCCAGGGAGGAGGCACAAGGGGAAGGGGGGTGTAAAGCCTTGGAGGAAGCTTCCTTCCCAACTTGTAAACAGCCCCTGGAAAACCAGGAACCGGAAACAAAATCTCCTGCCCCTGAAAGTCTGCCACCCAAGGAGCAGAGAGGAGGTAGGAGAAACAAAGTACCCAAACAGACCCAGTTTGTGGAGGAGGTACAGATCTTCCAATTTGAGGCAGAGGGATCCTCAGAGGATCCTGGGGAAAGGATCTTCTCCTTTAGAGATGGGGGAACTCCTCCCAAGGAAAAATGAGTCCCAAGGGACGCCAATTCAGACTGGGGAGATGTGGAGACTGAGCTACCGCCGCCCATCATCTCATCCCAGAACCCACAATACCGAAATCCCCTGGTTCAAACCCATCCTGGTGACTGCCTCCAAAAAGGGGGGGGTGGCCCAGAACTGGAACCAGGGGCACCCACAATGGCTCTGATCTCCAGTTGCCAACTTTTTCTTTCAGATTCCCAAGGCTCTCCACATAATTCTGCCCAAATCTCTTCGCTAGAAATGTCCAAAACCAGAAAGTTAGCCCACCAGTTGTCCAAAAATGTGCATTATCTGTGCCCCCTTGAGGAGAAGGAGGGAAAATACTATGCCCCGGTACAAGTACAGGGGCAGGGTACAATTTTGGCACTGGTGGACACTGGATCCCAAGCTACCCTTCTGTCCAAAAGGGCCTTTGAGGAACTAAATGCAGGAAGGGGGGAGAATTACCGAATTCCTCTCACCTCTCTTCCTGGACAACTGCAGAACTTTGACGGGAAGGAAATTCCCGTTGAGGGGACTGCAGACTTGGACATTAAAATTGGGCGACACAAGGTGAAACACCCGGTCATAGTAGTGACTCCAGAGGGCACCCATTGTTTACTAGGGAATGACCTCCTGAGAAGGTTGTCACCCCTAATAGATTGTGTAAACAAGGTCCTCTGGACCCAGACTAGCCGACCCATAAAATTAAAACAGAGTGTCAACCATGTTAGTTTAAACGGCACCTACCACATGGTTGAACAAAAATCTGACCAAGTAGAATTTCACTTCCAGAATAGCCAAATTCCAGAAGTGACAGTAATAGCAGTAGGACAACAGACTGGTGGTGGGGGGTCCTCTCTATTTCTGAAAATCAACCTTCCTTCCAGTTTAAGGTGGTATTCCACACTGGAAGGAAACACCCTGAAATTCTTTACTAATCCACAATCAGAAACTCCCACTCCTATAGTCCAGAAAGATGTGAAATCAGCTCAGAGCCTGGCTGATATTCAGCAAATTGGAGAGCAGTTGTTCATCCCTGTTCAGTTAAATGATGGGAAGGACTCTGTTCTCGCTCGAGTGTGTGTAAACAACGGTAAGAGCTTCATCAGCGAAGCCATGTTCCGCCAACTCCCAAAAGATCCAGCCATTCCCACATTCAAACTGATAGACAAACGGGAAATCGACCTGGAAGCACCTAATTCCAAACATCTCCTGCCAAGCAGGTGTATGCTCAAAATCTCCATTGGCAACAAGAGCATAGTCCATAATTGTTGGGTCGTGCGAGACGTCACTGCCGCCTTTTACTTAGGCAGTGACATTCTCAATCCCTTTGCCATTAGTTTGGACCTAATAAACTTCAAAGCTTGGTCCCGATTAGCGGATAATCCCATGGGCTTTGATGATCCAGAAAAAGCATTTAGGTCAGCTCAATTGCTACCTTATGCAGTTGAAATTCAGATTAAAGAGGAAGTCACCATCCCAGAAAGGACCCGACAATTCTCCCTGGGAGTGAAAGTTAAAAGAGGACAAAAATTGCAAAACCCTGATGCTTATATTCATCTAAATGCTTCTCTCCAACAGCAAGGGTTAGGGGTAAACCCAACACCATTAGTCAACATAGAACATGACACCATTCCAATAGAGGTGGATAACAGCGACTTACAGAGTATTACTCTAGCCGCAGGCACCACTATTGGAATGGCAGTTGATGACCGACATTTCTCCATTGATTTAGGAAATGAACTGTTAGGACCAATCCCCAAGGACTGTTTTGACAGTGACAGTGAGGACAATACAACACCAGACAGGATTTTCACCCGGCATGGGGGGAACTTCCTGGTGTACACTTCTTGCCCTTATGGTAAGGAAGATGTGACTTGTGACTTCAGGAGGGATGAGGTGATTTTCCAGGTCCATGAGGGCTGCCTTTCCCACCTGAAGCCTCCAGTCCAAATCAGCACTCTGACCAGGGACTTCTCCACCCAGCTGGAGGAGGCCGCTGAGATAGCCAAACCAGAAGTCTTTCCAGGCTTCAGGCAGATGGTGGAAGAGAGAGTCAACCTAGCTGATGCCTGTGTGACTCTGGAACAGAAGCAAAAGTTGAAACAAGTTTTCTTGGATTTCCAAGATCTCTTTGCGGTAGACTCATATGACTGTGGTCGCACCGACATCCACACCACAACAATTCCCACGGACCCTGGAATGACTTCAGTGTTTGTGAAGCAATATCACTTGCCTCTCGCATCCATGGAGTCCCTTACTGAAATAATTAAGAACCTTGAGTCCCGGGGAATAATTCATCCAGTACACAGCACCTTCAATAATCTGGTGCTGGGAATATTGAAGCCAAACGGCCAGTGGAGACTCTGCGCCGACCTTAGGGAGCTCAACAAACGGGTCCATACTTCCCGATGGCCTCTGCCCTACATTGACCAAGGGCTGGCCCAGATTCAGGGGTCACAGGTATTCACAGCAATAGACCCGACCAATGGATACTGGACCGTGCCTGTCAGTAGGGAGGACCAATACAAACTGGCTTTTACCTTTGGGGGCCAGCAGTACACATGGACCCGGACTCCCTTCGGATACCTCAACTCCGGCAATGAATTCAACATTTTCCTACATAAGGCCATGCCCGACCTGGGTGCGAGGGGTAACCTGGCTTATGTAGATGATGTCCTCATCAAAAGTTCATCTGTGGAGGAACACATAGCGGAGATCCGTTATGTTCTGACACAGTTGAGGGCCACCGGAGCAAAACTTTCCTTTCAGAAAGCACAGTGGTGTAGAACCCGTGTTAATTTTCTGAGGCATGAGATTACTCCTCAGGGTCTCTGTCCCCAAGAAAAGAAAGTGGAAGCACTCCAGAAACTGAAAGACCCCACAACTCTGCGGGAACTAAGGAGCCTCCTTGGACTGACTAATTACAGCAGAAAGTTCATTGAAGGCTACGCAGAGATCACTAGACCCCTGATTCATCTCTTGAAGGGGGGGGGTCAAGTGGGAATGGGGTCCAGAACAATCTGAGGCGGTAAAACAACTCAAAAGAAGCCTCTCACAAGCGCCTTGCCTAGCTTACCCTGTCAGAAACAAGGAGTTCTTCCTGGAGACGGGGTTCTCTAATACGTGCTTGACGGCAGTATTATACCAAAAGCATGACAAGGTCAATAAAGTAATCTCCTATGCGAGCAAAACTTTATCCTCTGTGGAGGAAAAATTCAACGATTGTGAGAAGGCACTCCTGGCAACGGTGTGGGCATTGAAGAATTACCGCCCGTTTATCCAGGGGGAACACATCATAGTGGAGACTCCACACCAGCCTCTGCAATATCTCCAAAGTGACAGAATCCGGGCCGGAAATGTGAGTAATTCCCAAATTACTTCCTGGATTCTGTCAATGCAAGGCTTTCCTGTGGAGGTCAGATATGGCTAAAACAGGAAGAGTCCCCTCGTGCATGGTCTGGCTGACTTGCATGATTGTGCCAGAGAAAACTGTCTCGAGGATGAAAGTCTAAAAATCAAGGACAACATGGAGGCATACCTTAATTCCCCACACAAAGTCTTTGAAGAAGACAAGTGTGAGGGAATGCCCACTGTCTATGTGGATGGATGCTCTTACCATGTTGACAACAACGGGGAGAAAGAACTGGTGGCCGGCGTAGGGAATGCATGGGTGAAGGAGTTTCCAGAACCCTCCGCTGGATACAAAATTGGTCCCCGAAGTAGTCAGGTGGCAGAATTGATGGCTGTGCATCAGGCCATCCTCACTGCTGTCCAGCATCAACTCCATGAACTGGTCATAATCACAGATTCGGATTATGTACGGAATGGGTTCGTGGAGCACCTGGTCAACTGGAAAAACAGAGGCATGTTATACGCTAATAACAAACCCCTGAAACATGGGAAGTTAATCCAAAATATTGATGATCTGGTCACATCGAATGGGATGACCATCTACTGGAAAAAGATCAAGGGTCATTCCAAAGTAGAGGGACCAGACAAAACTGGAAATGACTTAGCTGATCAGCTGGCCAAAACCTGGGCCATCCAAGGGGATCTAATAGAAATAGAGTTCCTGTTGGGGGAAATCCAGGTCACTGCGATCACTAGGTCCCAGACAAATGCTCACAATGATCTTTCAACTGCCCAATGGAGCAAGGAGACCCCTGATGCTGATTTGATTACAGCTCAGAAGGGGGATCCAATCATTGGTAAGTTTTACCAACACCTTGGGGACCCTGAGAACTTTCCCCTGACGGATACCGATTACATTGGGAAAGAGGACCTAAGAGTGTTGATGAAATGTCCAAAAATGTTCCGAATCCAAGACGGTTTGCTGGTAAGGAAATCCAAAGTTGGCCACGATCAGTGGGTGGTTCCTACCTCATTCCGAAGCCTGATGTTAAGTCACGCCCATGATGCAGCCACCGCCGGTCATAGGGGGTTTCACACAACACTGGAAATCTTAAGAGAGGTTGCATACTGGCCACACATGGGGCAGGGCCTCGACCAATACTTGAAGGGGTGTCTTGTGTGTGCACAATTTCAGCCATCATCCCGCACACACCGTGCGCCTCTCCAAAAGAGGGGGTTGACACTGCCATGGTCAGATTTGCAAATCGACTTTGTAGGCCCTGTGATTCGCTCGTCTAGAGGAAACAAGTACATGTTGACCGTTACATGCTTGTTTACCAAGTGGGTGAAATGTCTCCCGGCCCCAAATTGCAAGGCAGAAACAGCAGCTGCCCTGATGATTAACCACATCTTTTCCCGTTTTGGTCTACCTCAAAGGATTGAGTCAGACAGAGGTAGCCACTTCACCAGTGAAGTAATGACAAAGATGTGGGAGATACTGGGGGTCAAAAGAAAGCTACATATTGCTTACCGGCCAGCTTCTTCTGGAGCAGTAGAGAGATATAACCAGACCATTGTGAGCATCTTAAAAAAGTTTGTGGCAGATTCTGGGCCAAGTTGGGATATCCGATTACCTCTTGTCCTAATGGCCATCAGATCTACCCCTTCATCTGCAACCAAAATGTCACCATTTGAGTTGATGACTGGATGCAAGATGGTGCTTCCCCAGCATTTGCTCTACAGAACCCAAGAGCAAAGGTTGATAAATGCCTCCACAACTCATGAGTATGTGGAGAATTTAAGGAAACACCTTCAGCATGCTTTTGCCTATGCTCAGCGGAATCTAGAAAGATCAGCCGAGAGCATGAAGACCCACTATGATTTAAAAACTACCCGAAAGGAATATAAGGTGGGCGATCGGGTCTATCTATACAATTTCCAAAGGAACCAGGCCAAACAGCGAAAATTCTTGCCTACATGGAAGGGACCGTTTGAAATTATAGACAAGATCTCCCCTGTTGCCTACAAGATCCGCATCCCCAAAGGCGGTTTGGCAAAGGGGGAAGACAAGTGGGTACATATAAATCAGTTAAAGTGTTGCCATCCCAGGCACACTCTGCAGCAACTGGAGGAATCCACTGGAATCCCAGAGGGGGCCGCTCCAGAGTAATTCAGTTCCAACCCTAAAATATCCCACATATAGTCTCTAAAATATTATACTCTTGTAAGCCACTGTCTTTGAATGATAACTTGTATCTCAAAAGTAAAATGTTAGGTATATTAAAGTATAAAATGTATATGTTCGCCACACCATTAATAGTGGTGAAGAAATGTCTACGAATAGGTATTGCCGCTTTGCTTTATCATCCTAGGAGAGATGAAACCATGGAGACTGACCAAGGAGGACGACCGGGAGCAGAGACCCGAGGGGCCCAGGGTACCGCCCAATCCTCCCATCAGGACCAGCAAGGAGAACTGATTGATCGACTGGAGGGAGGAAAAGATGCTGAACTGTGCCACCTACAGGATTGGAAGAAGATAATGGGGACATACCAGCGCAAGGGCTCAAAACCTCCTTTGCACCCGACTTCCCCTCGACTTGAATCAAAGCGCAGTCGGGCGGGGGGATTTGTCATGGGTTTTGACCCATGTTGTATCAATAGACTGGGTAGATGTGGGGATGAGCTGTCGCCGCCCACATTCACGCCAGAATAGGAGAACTGCGCAGTTGGCCCGAGACCACTCCAAAGATACAACCTTCTTGTGGGGAATTCATTTTCTTAATCCCAAAAATGGTTGCATCACCAGTGCTCAACACTATCAGAAAGCCGGCGTTTTAAAACCACCAGACTTTTGTGTAAAACTGAACAAATGAAACAAAACCAGACCAAGGAAAGACTTGCTAAGAGGTGGATACAATGTAAAACTATATTCTGAAATGACTTGAAGGAAGTAATTATTTAATGTATATGTAAAAATTGTAAGTGATTTAAACTGGGAACAAAAAGTGACATTTAGCTGAAACCTGGCTTAATGAAACTGAATTCTGCCTGACAACTACCCCCGACAGGAGTTGAAACTGGATCAACAGCCACTCTTCCCCTTGCCAAAAGGAGTTGTCACCTCTCTGATTAGATTAGGGGTGGAGCAGCTGGGGACTACAGGGAGTTGAACAAAGGCCTGTCCTGGACTCAGGCAAATGTTATATTGGGGGCGTCGTAAAAGTGGCTTCCTCTTGGGAGAAGTAGGAGGAGAAGTGCCTCTGGGAGCCACCCGAGCTGGAGGCGGGGACAGGCAGAAGCTTCCCCCATGTGCTTTGGAACCTAAACCACACCCATCTGGGCCAGAGCATAATTTTAAAAAGATAGATAACTCATAGTGCGGACTTGTCAGAATTATATAAGTATTATCATTATTTTTGTGATTTTTCTGTGAACATTTTGAGAGGCGTTAGGACCCTGTGGTGTATTCTGGGGGGTTGCTAGCGGAAAATAGGGTCTCACTCCAAATGTCTGCATGTTAAAAATCTGACACTTCATCAATTAATGTCCATACTCCTTGCGCACATGTGTGTAATTTTGGGTAAATGTCCGATATTGCAAAACCAGTTAAAAAGCACAAAATGTTGTCATTTTTGAATGCAAGCCCCCAGGAAGATCAGAGGCGGACAAGCATGGACCATAAGGAATATATAATGTGCACATGTAATTTCAACAAATTGTATATCTGGGAAAGATGTATTTGAATCAAATACAGATTTGTGGGCAAATTGGCCAGGGGAGGATCCTGTGACCCATAAACAGACCTCATCATGATGACAATCCATTTTCTTCCCCCAATCATGGGAGAGGGGAGAATTGGGCCAATGACAAGTAGAGAGGGGCAGGCTTAGGTAGGCCCAGGCACACACCCATTTTCAAAACACATAAAAAGAGACTGCTGGACAGGTAGAGACATGCAATTCCATTTGCTGCGGAGCATGCTGACCGACGACTTCACATCCAGAGATCCAGATTTCAAATCCATCAATCTCCAAAGACCAGAACTTTACTTCAGAACTTAAAGCAAGGGCCTAAACCCACAAACTGAGAACTCTTCTCAGCAGGCATCAGCATCCTTAAAATCATTTGCAAACTATTCCAAAGCTGGGCGAGCGGTTTGAATTCTTTTGCCAAGAACAATTGCCAGAGACCAGACCAGAGATCCAGAGTGACCCAGACCGCTGTGAGCAGAACCAGAGAGCTGACGCAGATCACTGTGAAGTGCCGAGACCAGAACCGGAGTCCAGTCCAAAACCTGACCAGATCCGTGGCGAGGCCTATTTCAAATTTAGATTGTGAGTACCTAGCAGAACTGTGCAGAACCAATCTCTTAGTTAAAATGATCTAATCCAAACTATTTTAACCTAAGTAGAACAGCCTCCTAGAAATCGGGTCATCTGTCATTTGTAAAGCTGCACAACTGTCACCTGTCAATTCTGAAGCTGTAAGCTGTCACCTGTCATTTTGAGTTTTACTTTAAATCCGAAAATCTACCTTTATTTAATCGTCCGTATCTCTGGAACTGTTTGGGCTAGGAACGAAATTTAGATTAGAATCTAAGCATTCCAACGAACCTAAAACCGGCTTCCTATACTTTTACACCTTTGCCGCAATCACGATTCACGCACTTGTCAAAATAGCAGCTCCATTCTTTCTTTTGTTAAAATCCGTTTGCAACTTGGTAATAACTCATAGAGCATTGCTAAAGTGAGCCTGAACTAATACCAACACGCATCTCCCACTCACCCTGAATCTCTAGAGGGAATTAAAATCAGTTGGCACATTTTCCCATCCATTGCCATCACATTTAAAAGCATTTTGGGCCTGTGTTTCAAATTCCTACCTGTTTCCTCTAAGCTTGCTGGGGGGAACTGAATTTCGTATTGTATTTGATTGCATTCCTGAGAACTGTGTGCTCCTCTTTCCATCTCCTTCCATTTCTTACATTGCATAGGGGAGGGGGGTGAATTGCCAGAGAAAAAGCGATTATCTTATCTTTTGCTAAAATCGTATCAAGTATTTCTGTACGGTATTTTATTCCTCATTGCATTTCCTTGAAACCATAAAGCATTTTCAGCTACCTCATCCTCTATACTACTCCTAAGTAATCAAGTGAACCACTGTAACATTACCCATTGTGGATCCACATCATATGTCTCAGTGTACTATCAGATATTAATATATTATAAAAGTGTGATAGATATATATTGTTTAAATTCTCAAATAAACCTTTTAATTTGCAAAACAAACCTACTTCTTGGCTCAGTGGGGTCAGGGGGATTCTAAGAGGGGGGTGTTATACAAGGGTGGTCATCCAGAATACTGAACTAGACATAAAAATACATTAATAAGGGTTTTCCTCAGCATCCCAGACTAGGCATTGACTTGGCTGTAGTGTTGATTGAATATCGCTTACAGAGCACCATTCAGTGTCCGGGGTGCATGTATCAAGCGGGGCAACAGGGGACTCCAATTCCTTAAGGATCTTGAAGAGTTCCTTGGTATTTGATTGGGCTTGAGTGATCCTTTTGTTATATACTTCCTTTTTAGCAGCTAGGATGGCTTCTTTGTAGGTAAGGGAGGCTGTGGTGAGGTTGTTTTTGTTGACTAGAGAAGGTGAGCTTTTCCAATGAGCCTCAGCTTTTCTTTTTTCTTTGCGCAGGTCGCGTAAGTGCGGGGTAAACAAGGAATTAAGGTGGAGCCGCGGTTTTTGTTTGCGCAGTTTGAGGGGGGCAGTGGTATTGAGGGCTTTTAGCATGACGCGGTTGTAGGTGTCTACTAGCACTGTGGAGTCCGAGCAAGTGGTGGACGCCGAGTTCAAAAGAGGAAGGATAAGTGGGAGTAATTTCTCAACCGTAATATCCTTTTTATTGCATGTGGAAGTGGGCGGGGCAAGGTTGGGTTTATCTGTGGGTGGAGTGGAATTAATGGAGAATGATATTTTGTGGTGATCAGACCATGCACATGGCGACACAGAGGTGACGCTAAGCGCACAGTTCAAGTCAGAGACCCAGTCAAGAGTGCGACCCTTGATGTGGGTGGGCTCATTGACATGTTGGGTGAGACCGAAGGTGGCCAGGACTCTTTCTAGGTCAAAGGCTTTGGTGTCATTCGTATCTTGGTAGCCTAGATTGAAGTCTCCCAATATAATGATTTGCGAGTTGGGCTTAGTACTGGTAGCTAGGATAGATGAAATGTCCTCTGCGAATGAAGAGGTCGGGCCAGGGGGCCTGTAAATGAGATGTATAGTGGCCGTGTGATTAGGAGAGATCGGCAGTTTAATAGACAGTAATTCTGCTGATGGCAGCTGCAGGCTGTTGGCAGCTCTGAGGTTAAGCAAACTCTTAAATATGAAGGCTAGTCCACCCCCCTTAGTTTGATTGGTGTCCCTGTCACACCTGATAATGTAATAGTTGTCTGGGATGGCCAGGGTCAGAGAAGGGCCGGATGCTGCATGATTGCGAGAAAGTCGAGGTTTTCTGTGACTATGAAATCTGCAATATCTAGGGCGTGTGCAGGGATGGAGCGTGCGTTAATGAGCGCGCCTTTGAGTTTAGGGGCAGTGATGGCAATGTGAACAGGAGGAGGCGAGTCAATTTTAGGAACCGAGTGGGCTGTGGTTTTGTTATCGCTGGAGTTTGAGATATTGTCGAGCGTGGGATTGTTCAGGTGGTAGGACCAGTGAAGACATCTGGAAGCTAATCTTTGGTTTCTAACTGATGAGGCACATGATTGACTGGAATGGTTGGGTGAGTTCGATATGGCATGATGAGGCAATGGTGGACAATTGGCAACAGTGTGTGCCTGTGATAGAGAGGAACTCGCAACCGGATTGACTGTGCCTATCTCAGGCCTAGTGTGGTGTCTGGCGGATGTAACCAGGTTGTTGATGGTTGTGGGATGGTGGTGAGGTAGGTGGCGCAGGCGCGAGCCGAGCCTGGAATTTCTAATGATAGTGGGACATGGTTGATTAGGGGTAGGTTTGGTGGCGAAATGTAGTAGCCAGAGGGCTGGCGCGTTTAAATAGGGATTAGGACCTGTCATGATGAGAGTGAGAGGTAGTTCAGGAGATGATGTAATACTAATTGTGGGAGTGGGCGAGACGTAGAGCTGTGTGGTGAAGGTGAGAAGGGGTGACCAGATTAGGATCTGAAAGGTGAACAATAAGTACGTGATCAGATGTCGAGTGGACTGGGGTGCATGCTTTTGATGTGTGCTGCACAAACCACACATGTACTTGTTTCATGATGCCATGCAGGGTTTATTTATCAACACTGTCACGCTAATGGAATTCTATTCGGATACTTAAACGGCTGAATCCTACCTGCAGCTTACTTCTAAACTATGGGATGGATAGAGATCACTGCAGCAGGTCTGATAACCCACTGCTCTTTATTACCAAAAAGTAACAGGAATTTGCGTTAAATTGAAATTGCTCGAACTTGAGCTATGTCAGTATTGCGTTCTGTCCCACTGTTGTTTGCACATTGAGTTAGTAATACAGTAGTTTAGACTATGATTAAAGGACGCATGACAAAACTAGGAGTCTCCATCTGTAATTGTTTTTGAGTTATGACCACAAACAGCTACTTGGTCTACTGCTTTATTCTACCTATGTATGGTCACAACTCAAGAAGTGTTATAGAGAAGATGGCCTCATTACAGAAGGTGTGTGCTGTGTTGTAATCAACACACAGCTCCTTTATCACCTGAGCTTCTGCCATCTGAACTGTAAAGACTGCATTGCGGGCTTCGTGGATGTACCAGTGCATGAGCCAAAGACGTTCCGCGATTTGGATAGTGCAGTAGACACTTGCTGTAATCTGGCCCTTGCTTCATTTTTAGTACTTAACTCTGATTGCTATAATGCTTGAACGATATTAACATAATGCTTCAAGTTCTAAGGCCTACTGAGGGGTAGGACTCCCTCTACACGGGTCAAAGGAGTGGATGGGAGAATGGGCAGAGAATCTGCCACCTGCTTTCTGCTTCCGTAGTTCACATTTCTCAGTGGACACCCAGCCACTTCAACATAATCCTCCAAACCAGGGAACGCCCTGGCAGGCAACCATTTTGATGACGAGAAGGTTGGAATGTTCCATGCATTGATTTGATCCAATCGAAGCAAAGTGAAAATTCAGGCCTCCTGATTTGCCAAAATGTGTGCACTCCTGGCCATCTTCCTCTCAGGTGGATTTTCGAGGTGGAAAATCGGTCTTTCCACTAAGTCTGGCCAGAGGTTTAGAGAGGAATTCTACATCTTACACGTCAGCTGCTGACATTCTGCTGATCCCTACTAAGAGGCGCCATGTTATGTCATTAGCACTGCCCATGCGTGATAAAGAGGTGGCGTACACATTCCTGCCAGCCTGAATAGTAAGCGAGATTAGCTCTGTGCATTAATTTCTGACACTGCCAAAGGGTTGATCTCTACAAAACAAACAGTGTCAGTTATAAGGCTAATTACACACAGATGTTCTGTTTGGCATTCGGTGTAAGGAAGGTACAACTCTTGGTGATCGGTTTATAAAGCCTTTTGTCGAACACCTGTTTGTAATTAGGCTTTCAATAATCGCGTTTCCCTTTTTTCTGAGTTGCTTCGAACTGGTTCACAACACGTTCAACAGTCAAACCAGCTCAAATATTTTTCCTTGAACTCCTTAAGAAATTCGAAACGTTCAACCTCACCAAATACACCGAACTTCAGGAGAAAAATGCCAATTAATTATTTACAAGGACTGGTCTGCTTCGTTTATAATCTACTACGAATGTCTGCAAAAAGGCAAAGAAGGGTAGGGCCTGAGTGGCAAGGCCCAACCGAAATCTGTAAATGCCCACTCAGCAGTGCTGTGTGGGTATTTACAGATGTGTAAGTCACTGTGGTGGGCCCAACTACATTAGCTTCAGGCAGCACTTGTTAGACAAACCTTGCTACGCCTCTGTGCCGGCACCTCAACTAAATGTCATCTACTCTCTATGTTGTGTCTTAGATGCTGTTTTCTATTGAAAGTCTGACTTGTTAAATCAATTGGGCCTCATTACAAGTGTGGCGGTCTGGAAATCAGGGTGCCGGTACGTACCGGCACCCTGTTCTGCACCACCACACCACAAGTCTGCCTGCAGGAGCCATTGCACCCGGCAGGTCTCACCTGCCGGACACAATGGTCCCGGTAGGCAGACTTGTCACAGAAGCACTGACACCGTTAGCAACAGTGACAGTGATTCCGACTCCCATGGAGCCCTGTGAGACTCCACGGGAATGGGGAACAACATTTTCCGGTGCTTGACTTCCCAATCTGCTGAAACTTGTAATGTCCCGGTGGCACCGGGAAGTCAGGCGCCAGGAAAGTGTTACGTGTCCGGCAGCAAACAGCTGGTAGCCCCGGTAGGTTACCACCGGAGTCGTAATGAGGCCCATGTCTTTATGCCATGACCATTCACAGGAGAGCTTAAATACGCTGTTTTGCCATCTATAATGGTGCCGGTCGCATAAGATGACATACATACATTATTATTTTTCACAAGAGTGATAGAGGACCATGTTACATTTATCCAGCGCCCCCAACATTTGCACAAAGAAATGCCATACCATGAGCAGCAGTCCCTGTCTACCTTCCTCAGTTTGTCCGTCAATTGACAACAGGCGTTCAGCTCGTATGGCAGCCCTCATTAATGCTAACATTTTCATTGTCTTTCTCAAAGACCCAGAAGAGAAAAATGCGACAATTTTGCTGAGTAGAGAAATGTTTGCATATTGCAAAAAACAAACATTTTGAGTGCTGAGCAAAGGTTTAGCTAACCTGTCCAGAAGAGTGATGTTGTTCACAGAGGCCAGACCGTACATCAACTTGTCTTTCTCTTGAGCCAAAGGGGTGCTTTGAAATTGCTGAAACATGTAGTTCCATGAAGACTCATTTCCAGAAGTTGCCATTGCATAGCGGTAGACAAGGAGCCGGAGATTGACTGGAATACTAAATAAGAGAATATGGTCATTGGTTAGGTTTTTAGCCATCCATACAATTTACATTCAGCATTTAGATTCCAGTAAAACGATTGACTACCTGACTCCAGTTAACCATTTGTTGAAGTATTCAGTAGCATTGCCCAGTGCCTCTGGGTCTTCCACTTTGCACGCAAGCCCCAGTATGGAAGCGCGAAGCAGTCTGAAAAATACATATTCCGAATAATTTATTTAATTGCAATGTCCCTTTCTGTTTAATTATACCAAAATGAATGTGCTACTACCACACATTTTTCTGGGTTCCACGTGTTTATTATACAATTCAAATTTCATTCTGAAAAAAGGCGAACAATTGAAGCAGTGAGATTTTCTGCAAAATGGCCAACCTGTCCAAATGGCTTCCTTCATCCTTCCACCCAAGTGAGTCAGTGATAAGTTTAACTTGATTTCTCAGATAGATCTAAAAATAGAAAAGACTGTTTTCAGACAAGCTAAATAAAATGTCTGCATAGTTAACTATTAGTAGACAAATAAATGCTAGGGATACCAACAGATACCAAAACGTGTACAGTCAGTGAAAATATGTTTATCTGGATTTGTTGTCCAAAGAAAGAATTACATGTTAAAAAATAATAAATAATTAGAACACAGTACATTTAACAAGCAAACATTCAAAGCAGCATAAGAATGAATCACAACTAAGATAACAGTAAGCCACAAAAAAACATACATTTTTGACTGTACCTCATTACCTGTTTTTCCAGCGCCCTGATACCCACAGGTTTGGCGCGCTCTATAACTGCTAAATAAATAAATACAGAAAAGAGTAACTAATCCCGTCCGATGAGGTTGATAGACCATTACTAATGAACCCTCGTGTTATAAGATGTGCTGCGCTCCCTTGTTATTACTATCAGTATAAGGAGTTTCCTCTTTATAAACATCCTCAGCACAAATTGTGTAAAGACCACAAGACACGGGGAAAATGAGCCCATACATGATAGGGAAAAAAGATACATAAAAGCCGGTCTGCGCTGGTTGTGTGCCGCTGAATCTTAAGAGCAGTATGACATATTTGTCCCTAAACACCCTACATTTCAGGCATGCTAACATATTGTGAAAAGCTGTCTCTAGTGTGTTGTCACAAAATGGACCAAGGGGATCCAAGATGAGGCGCCTTCCCAATGAAAATTGCTCTTCCTAAGGAGTCAATTAAATCGAGTCTGGTAATTAGACTCCTGTCCACCAGGTGATGGCTCCACTTCAGATATGGCTGAGGGCCGGGATCAGTAGATATTTCCCTAAACGCCTTGCTAACAGGTTTAACCGTTTCCTGGGCTTCAATGCTATTTTCACATTGTATTTTAAGATTCTGCATTAGCCCCGATTTAAAATGTCGCCTGCCAGCTATCAAAGTCAATAGTGGGTTTGATAGTCTTTCCATATAAAGGGAGTTGAGCAGACAACGTAAATAACGAATTTGAAGTGCCTGGTTCCCACTGCGCATGTTGCTCACCAGCTGCTTTGATAACCAGGATTTTTCATTTGAAATAACGCTCGGGAAGTATCCTAAACATATCCCCGAGTGCGTAGCCAAAGTTGGGGACGAATTGGGAGGTCCTAGCAGCCATCTACAGAACTAGTTTGGAATGGCTGGAACCTTTGCTATACTGTTGTAACCACACGTGCCCATGCAATAAAGGCCAACTGTTTTAGCTGGGCTTTACACCCCGATCATTCATATAGGGCGCTGATCTTAGTGGCAAACATGAACATTCTGCCAATGCGTGTGTCATGCGGGGTGCTTGCTTTTTTTCTTCATATGGTAGATGTGATTTAAACCAGGGGTGAATGGAATGCCTTAATATTCAAATTGTTTAACATCTGCAATCGGGGCCATTCTACAATAAAATTATATATTTTTTGTGCAAAAGTTAAAATAGCAGATTTACTGGCATTAATGGGTAGTCCTAAATTCAGAGCTGGCTTAAGGGGCGATCAAGCGGTGTGGCCGCACAGGGGCGCAAAACATAATGGGCGCACCACATCCACCCCCCCACCCCCCTAATGCCGGCCCAGAGCTTACTGGAATCGGAGTGCATGCACTGTGACTTTGGAAAGAAGTCTGATCATTTTGAACTGATTTCTTTCCGATGTCACATGCATGCGCTCCAACCTCAAAGTAACGTTCTAGTTGCAGTATGGCGCTACAACTATACTGTAACATTCTGTTAGGCCCTACTGTGCGGAAAAAGAAACCATCTTCCTGGTTTCCTATCTGCGTAGTGGAACCTGGAGCGGGTGCCGGAGTCGGCTGGAGTGCTCGGAGCCAGTAAGAAACAATTATGTTTATTTTTGTGTACCTTTTCGCTGCATGTTTATGATCCATGTATGCAAGGGTGTGTATTGTAATGTGTCTGAATGATTGAGTGAGTCTATGATGTATGTGGGTGGTTGGGTGTGTGTGCGAATGTGCTCGGAAGGGCTCAGTGTCGCCGATTTTGGCAGCTGGCTGGCGAGAGGAGGGGTGCCATAATGGAGCTGCCATTTCTTATTGAACAGCCGGTAAATGATAACGCAAGCATGTTATGTGTTATTATGTCACTAGACTTGCCAGTCTGTCCAAGTGATAAGACATACCATGCTTGATTTATCATAGATGCCCAGAAAGTAAGTCATTTCATATTAAAAAAGGCTAACCTGGCTGCACAACATTTTTGGTTAGCAAGTATAGCCCTTTCTTACTGTGACATGATTTTGTTTTCTGGGCATCTATGATAAATCAAGCATGGCATGTCTTATTACTTGGCTAGACTGGCATTTTGGGGTAGCCAGTCTAGCCTTTTCTTACTGTGGCATGACTTGTTTTCAGGGTTCCATGTGAAAATGTCCACGCAAAAATGTTGCCATGCAAGAATGACGCAGTTTCTTTGCGGCAACATTATCACATGGAACCTGCGGGGGACACCCCTGCAACTCCCACATTTTGGTAAATGGAGCCAGGGAGACCCCCGCAACCCACGCTACCATTTACCCGATATATTGTCCCCATGAATAATGTCACCTATGCCGTTTCCCGGCGACTATATTTATGGGGATAATATTGCTTGATACCATTTTCTGGGCATCTATGATAGGTGAAGCATGGTATTTGTTATTACTTAGCTAGACTGGCCTTTTGGGGTAGGCAGTCTAGCCCTTTCTTACTGTGATATGACATTTATTGTGGGCATTTATGATAAATAAAGCAATTTTAGGGCAGCCAGTCTAGCCCTTTCTTACTGTGGCATGACTTGATTTCTAGGCATCTATGATAATTCAATCACGATATGTGTATTACTTGGCTAGGATGGTATTTTTGGGTAGCCAGTCTAGCCCTCTCTTAATGTGATATGACTTGTGTTCTGGACATCTATGATAAACCAAGCATGACATGAGATATTACATGGCTAGACTGACATTTTAATGCAGACACTCTAGCTATTGGTTGTGTCATGGCATTTTATTCTGTGCTTACTAAGCAGATGGTTGGCAGAAAGGAATGGGGGGAGCATACCCAAAGATCCCTCACAGTGCGCTGGGAGTGCTGAGGCTGGCTCTGCCCAAGTTGTTCGTAAAGGCAAGAAACACATTTTTGCAGAGTGTTCTGCATTCTCACAAGGAGGGCCCTCTCAAATATTACACAGATATACAAAAATCAGACACTTGGTGAACATCTGCCTTTCTACTATACAGGTTGTTCTGGAGCATATTTATTAGCAGGTTCAAGAATCAGGGACCAGTATGTAACCCTGGCAACCCTCATTTAGGGGAAATCCGGACACTTCCCTTTCTGCCAAAGTTTCTGTACCACAGGATTTTAGCTAGACATCTACATACCTTGTAATGTGCATTTCATTCTAGTTGTGCATTTACCTCTAGGTGCAAAACCAAACAATAACTAGAAAATAATAACCACAGCACACTTTCATAGTTATACACCTTTATATTCACTCATCAGAAAGAACAGATAGACAATCAAACTAGTTCATATTTGGTAAGCATGAAAACATTTGCAGTAAGTGTTTGCATTGGACACGTGAGAATAAAGGAAAACACACACTATAACAACAAGCACCTTGCATTGGGTCAGCATAGCAATTCAAATGGAAGTGATTTCCCTCTAACCTGAGACATCCTACATGGTACTCTTTGGCTATGAAAGCAATATACTATGAATACAGTTTTAGCTCTCAGTTACTCCCCTACCCTTGCCTCATGTTGCATTAGTTGCAATATTATGAGATTATGAGATTGGTGATTATGAGATTCTGACCGCTTCTGCGTGAATGAAGAAACTCTCAGCTAATATTTAGGATTCTGGCTACTTTGATAAAATTTTGGTATCAGAAGGATTAAAAAGGTTCTGCCTTCCATGTCCACTCGGACACCTTGACAATTAAAATACCCTGCAGAAGTGGGTCCAAATTCATTGTTGATCTATTTATACTCACACTGAGCTCTGTGCTTTTCGAAATGATTGTCTCGCCCTTGACTCGCCAGGCCCTTATTGCAGCCAACTAAGATTCAGGACGTTTCTGCCAGGACACTTCCCCAGATTCGAAATACGGCCTTCAAGAAACACCCTCTGCAGCTACACCGCACTCCAGCCGAGCCGAGAAACCTCCAGAGTCAGCTACGGAGGAAACAGCCCCCTCCTGCCAGCCATCCAACAGCCACTATCTCTCACTAGGAAGCTCCTAGGACATCAAAAGACCCCTCCTTTCCCTTTTATCCCTCTTTTGAACGGTACCTAGTCATTTTACCAAAAATAAATCATAGTGTTTTAACCGAAACCCAAAATACCAAAACAATACAGAAAATGTTAATTCATTATATATAGGGGAGTGGGCTAAAATGGGTGGGGATGGGATTGGGGTGGGGTTAAAAGGATAGAAAAACTGGAGGCTTGGGGTGGCACCCCACAAATAAAAAATAAAAAACTATTAAGTATTTTTTTGGTATTTTGACTTCAGTGACATTTACCACTCTGATTTTACTTTTGGTAAAATCACATATAAACTTTTAAAGCACTCAGTGAAAACCGCATCTTAACCTATGTCTCCGTACATTTTCTTTACTATTTTCCCAGCCTCTTCTATGATGTCATCTGTCACCTTTCACACTTCGCGCCAGAACCTTCTAGGATCCATCCTTCTCCCTCTGATTCCGTTTGTTTGTGTAATTTCCCACCACCTGATTTGAATGACCTTTGGACAGTATTCTGCATAACACAACCTCCCAATAATGTTTCCTCTTCCTTCCTCTCTTCCTGTTCCGCACAATGAACGTTTATTCTCAAGGTCCATCAAGCTGTTACTACACTACATACTCTGCCTTGAAAAGCACTGCTGTTCAGCTTTTAATTGAGCATTATTTCTGAAACTGGCAATGATCAGTGAAAGTATTTGTGCACCTGCTGCAATATTAGTACACTCAGAGCCTGTGGTTTAACAAATCTAGCCCACTCAATTCACCCGTATACTACGTATTAGTAACCAATGTCACCCCACTTTGTCCCCAATACTAAACGTTAGTAACCATGTACTACACTACACACAGCACCCATTCTCTAGCTCATAAATTCCCCTAGGCTGCCCTCTTGACAGATATGGAAGCTATCATCTCGCCACCTCTGGTGAGCTTGCTTTATAGCAGGGTTCGTTTCATGGACCAGTTCAGGTACTGCCAACAAATCTCTGGGAATACTTAGAGAAAGGAGTGTGGGCCCGAGTTTAGCGCAATGTTCCTAGTCAACGGACGCAGATAGGTTCATAACTGTGGCATATTAATTCCCTTTCCTCACAAACACTGAATGTGTTGCCACTAGGTACACATTAAGGGATGCCAGTTAGCTCTAAAGCCGAGTTGTGCAGGCAAGAGAACATTATTTTCTTTGACCCAAGACTGAAGCATATCAAGAACAATTTCCCCAAATATCTTGCTGTCTAATAGGGTGATCAGCCTATAGTTGTTCAAGCTATCCTCGTCGCCCTTGTTGTAGGTTAGAAAGACGATTCCTTGTTTCCAAGTGACTGGAAATGTGCCACCTTTCAGCATTATACACTTCTATTCAAGGGTGGCTCCATCTAAGTGTACACAATCTGATCAAACATGTATGACTTTATCGTCCAAGGAAAAGAGTGTGAATATTAAACACAACCACACACTAGTGTAGCCACATGATTGAAAGTAATGCCTACCCGGCAAAAATAATGGACTATAGCCATCATTGACACACACTAACGCAACCATTCCTGTAACAAAGGACATACCCTTACAACATTCAACCTGCAGGCCAATTCCTCTACGCTCTCCATGGAGACTCAATTCAGAGTGGAATGAAACCCAGCTGCTGGTGAATACTAAAGCCCAAGGAATGTAGATAAGTACTAGCCAGAGCCTGGTGAGGGGTCGAGAACAGGAGGGTGGCCCTGGGCTTGGTGCTGATAAAAATGTCGGCCTGAGTTATATTTTCGGGTAAGCTATCAGCAATAATCTGGCAAGGGAGATGCAATCCTTGCCAATAATGTAATCCACAAAAGGTGAGGGGCCGGAAGAAGTGCATCATAACAGGGATCCTGGGGTAGTGACCAGCAGCCAAAGGGTCATATTGTCTACACCCAGAAGTATTTTTACTTCAATAAAACATCAAGAACTGAGATGTGCACAATAGCCCCACGGCTGAGAATTCAAGAAGAATATATCCATGAGACTCACACTATGAGTCCACTTTGAGAGGTACATCTATCAAATCTGTATCCAACCTTGAGTCTGGTTATTCCCACCACCTTAGTTATAGCCAAAACCCCAAACCTCTTTAGGCATTAATCCAATCCCACCCCGGTGGCTTTGACAAAAATAAAGGTGTTGAATTAGAGTATAGGTGCGTACAGGCGCGTTATAAATGACTTATCATATCATTGTCACAACGCCAGACAATCTCTCTACAGATCCCCGTGAAAAGTTGTGCAACAGCACATTAGTAAAGTTCAGCAACACTGTGCGATAGTTTCATAGCACCTAATGCATTTCAGTACTGTTCAATTCCTCCAATTTAAAAAAAGATCAAGATATACTGAAAATAAAAAGAGTAAACAAGAAGTAGAAAAATTATTCCCCCAAAAATGGGGGTCATGTATTTAATATAAGATATCTTGTTAACATAAATATGGGTGACATGGCTGATTCATTATTACTAGCCACTTATTATAATTCACACAACCATTAGGGTGGTCAAATCCTTTTAGAAATTCATCAGCATCCATAAGTTTGGGCAATAACACTAATACACAAAAAGCAGCATAGATGCTGATGAAAATCAAAGTGGCAATGCCAACAGAAGGGCATAGGGAGTACATAGAAGGGCGTATTCCCTCGTTTTCCCTTGTGCATTGTTCAAGGCACCCACGCTTAGATACTCATACCACTAATAAATGTCAAGAAAGAGGTTATCAGGCATTCACGCCATACAGCTGCCCCATCTCTCTCCCACTCTTCTTAGCCTGTTTGTCTCCATCCACATTCACCTATTAAACAGGCCATTTTATTTTTGACTTGCCCACTCTTGGCCAGTAGTCGTATGCATCCCAGAATTCCTAATCTGGATTCTGCTTGGTGGGAAAAATTAAACATATCCCCAAGCAATGCCATCTGAAATGCTTCAAGGGTCCACTTGAACACATCTCGAGTCCATCACACAACCACACATTACTTTTAGGAGTATCTGTTTATCTTTCAGTAACTGTGCACACATAAATAGTCACTTCTCCTTCAGACACCTTAAAAAGTACCCTCCTGATGTCTGTAATCCTGTTTTGTGATCTACTTTGGATGGATCCATGAACATCCAAAAATCACAACCACCACCCGTCTTCCTTCAACCAAGCCCACCGCTCATTGAACCCACATGCGTCTTAACTGTACCCCCTTTCCCCCACGACCTCAGCCCTTGCCTTTTCATCTGCAGATTATGATCTGACCACCCCAGGCACGGGCACCATACAACAACTTCCAGACAAGCGTAAGAGTTTTGACACCATTATTTTGGTAATTTGGCACATTGTAAAATATTGATTACATGGTTTGATTAATGAATATTATTATCTCAGTGTTCTATGCATGCATATCTGAACCTATCTAGCAAATCATTACCCGCTTACATTATGCCCATTTATCACATTAGCTGATTCTCACTTAGTAGATGATTGCCAGTTTCCATTATTTATTTATTTATCTATTCATTAAATGTATTTGTAAAGCGCCGACGCCCACCGGAATCCAGGCACACATAAACACGTGACAACATCGTAGGGAATACAAGACAAAGGATCAGTCAGCCAACAAATGTACTAGAATAAACAAGTCTTCAAGCGGTTCCTAAAGATGGAGAGGCTCCTTTCCTGCTGCAAGTCAGTAGAGAGAGTATTCCATGCAAGTGCTGCTTGGATAGAGAAGCAACGTCGATTCCCGTTCCCATCTGCTTGGTTCAGGGACACACCAAGTGGTTAGTCTTACTGGAGCGTAATGCTCCCCTGGGTTCATATTGCCCCAGACTTTGTTTAAGATAGGAAGGGGCTGCTCCATAAAGGCACTGGTGGGTCAGGGTATTTACTTTGAATTGAACTCTAGCAGCTACTGGTAGCCAGTGTAGGTCCTTCCTGAAACTGGACACATGCTCTCCCCTGGGGATGTTCTTAACAATCCTGACGACTTCATTTTGCAGCACTCGACGTCTTTGGATGCTGCCTTTACTAGCTTCACACAAGAGGACATTGCAGGAGTCACCTCTGGGCATAAGTATTGCCCTCACTAGAGTTTCACAATTTTTACTGGAGACGAAAGGTTTAATTTGTCTCAACAGTCTTAGATGATATTGTGAGCTTCTTGCTGGGTTTTCATCATGAAGCTCAGTACTCGGGGAAGACTCAAAACACACTCCCAGCATTTGTTCCTTCACATTATGCACCGTAAGCACAAAATGGCAAATTTACAGTATGCGCACTCAGCACGTCTTCACTAGTTTACATTACGCCAACTTTGCAGATTATTTTCAGCTAGCATCACGTCTCATTGGCGGGGATTTCATTGTTCGCTGAGCCCATCACTGTCCAGGAGATTAAAACTGCCCTCTCGAAGCAGTTTTAACCACCTGTTGTCGGTAGCAGAAAGAAAGGAGGAAAATACTCCCAATGATGGTGTAGGTCATCGATGGGTAGTGAGGATGCTAGTGGCGGTGGACACAGCAGTAAAGACTCTGCCCCCCCATAAGGGGCTGCTGTTGGCTTGTAGGCCTGCTGGGGTGGGCTGAACTGTAGTAAAGCTAGGAGAGAGCTACAGATAATGTATGTGGCATCAGGTGCCGCTGCTCACTTAAACTCAAGTGTTTTCTATGGTAAAAAAGAGCACTGAGTTAATAATCCAAGCATGAACTAGCAGTCACAGCCTTTGGCAGTGAGGCTGAAAGAAGACAGGTCTGGTTGGTCCTCTAACCGCTATTCCATCTGGGAATCTTTTATATGGTAGGCACAGGTACACTACTTTCTATATCACCAGGGGGAAACCAATTTGTATTAGCCGTGTTGCTGCTTGTAGAGACTATTTATTGGCTAACTTTGAGTGGAATTTGGAAAGATGCAATGTCCCCACTCGCACTGTTGGAAGCACCAGCACAAGTCTCGTCTCAAGTTAGTTTTAACAAAGCAGAAGCTGGATAAAGGCATTTTTGTGGCTAACTGTAGCCACAGCACAATGATCAAATATGGAGGGTCATGGTACAATGAAAACATTTTCACTATCTTTTACAATGAAATGAACTCTGGTGCAAATGTGGTGATTTCACCAGCCCTGACAGTCCTGGAAATCCTTTCAATGCACCAGTGCTATGACCAACGTACATCTAGTCATGTGCTTTGTCTCCAACTAAAAGCACAGGCCTGCCATTAACGTAGTTTAATATGTAAACCTCTGACAGCCTTGGTATATTCCCAGTTTGCACGGTCCAGGTATACTCTCAATGTGTTCATGGCCTGATATGGGATACATTACTCACCGTAATCGTATTTCTGATGCTTGTATCTGCTTAGATTCACATGCTGTGCATAGGCCGACATCTAGTGGAAGCTGCGGAGTATTACAGTTTGTTTTTCGAAAGTCGAAAATGGGCGTCGACACAGGCGTGCCAGTAATACTATCCCTAGTGTGACGTCCACTGTACCCAAGATCCCTCACGCGTGTAGGATCCTCAGATTGTATTTTTTCTGACATGAGGAAGCATGAGGAGTAGCGTGAGTACAGATAATCCAAGCAGATAGACAGAAAGGTAAGACTACAAGCAATCATGCGCCTTCTCTCGGAGGGGAGGAAGGGTGGGTCGCATGTGAATCTAAGCAGATACAAGCATCAGAAATACGATTACGGTGAGTAATGTATCCCTTCTGAGGCTTGTGGAATCTGCTTAGATCACATGCTGTGCATAGATTAGCGAGCAGTACCAGAAGAAGGAGGTGGGATGTGAGAAGGGTCATGAGCAAACAGGTGTCTTAGAACCGCTTGTCCCACTTGTGTATCTGTCTTGGAATGAGTGTCAATGCAGTAATGCTGAGTAAAAGTGTGAATAGAGCTCCAAGTAGCCGCTTTGCAAATGGTGTCGAGGGGAACATTTGCAATGAAAGCCAGAGTGGCACCAATGCCTCTAGTAGAGTGGGCCCTTGGCGTAAAAGGCAGAGTCTTTTCAGAAAGAGAGTAACACAGCTGTATACAGTTGATAATCCACTTCGAGATAGCGCCCTTAGAGACGCGATCCCCCTCTCTGCCTGTAGCTACGGAGACAAACAGTTGATCTGTTTTCCTTAGCGGTCTGGTTTTATTTACATAGTATAGGACCGCCCTACGCACATCTAGGGTGTGTAGTTTCACCTCAGCCGAGCTTTGCGGGTTCTGGAAGAAAGTCGGAAGCTCGATGGACTGGTTTACATGGAACTTGGATATGAATTTAGGTGAGAACCTAGGGTGTGTGCGTAAAACCAGTTTGTCCTTGTGGATAGTAAAGAAAGGATCCTGCACTGACAGAGCCTGAATTTCACTGACCCTTCTTATGGAGGTAATGGCTACTAAGAAGGCCGTTTTATAAGTCAGGTGTTTGAGACTACTTTTATGCATGGGTTCGAATGGGGGTCCCATGAGCTTAGCTAGCACCACGTTGAGGTCCCATCCTGGCGGTGGGTTCGAAATAGGAGGGTGAAGTCTCTTTACTCCTTCCATGAAGGCTTTAACCACTGGTACTTTCCACCACGAGACCTTGTTATGGGATGTGGTGTAAGCCGAGAGGGCTGCCAGGTGTACTTTCAGCGAGTTAAAAACCAACCCTGCATCCAGCAGGTGGAGCATGTATGTCACAACGTTGGAAGGAGTGCAATTAACCGGGTTGATTTGTTTATTCTGGCACCAGATAACGAATCTTTTCCACTTATCAAAGTAACAGTGCCTTGTATTTGGTTTCCTGGACTCCTTTAGAATGTCCATACACCTCTGTGGTAATTTGAGATGTCCAAACTCTATGACTTCAGGAGCCATGCTGCTAGGTTCATAGAGTTGGGTTCCTGATGCACTGTTTGACCCTGTTGCTGGGACAGTAGGTTGTACCAGGCTGGGAGTCTGATGGGTTCGCACACCGCCATCCTGCGTAGGTGTGGAAACCATGGTTGTCTCGCCCACATGGGAGCAACTAGGATGAGCGTCATCGATTCCTTGTTCATCTTGTACACCACCTTCCTGATGAGAGGAGTTGGTGGAAAAGCGTACGCAAACATCCCTGACCAGTTCATCCACAGGGCATTCCCTTGGGAGTCCGGCTGGGGGAACCTGGATGCAAATCCTGGGCATTGTTTGTTTTCGCTTGTGGCGAATAGGTCTATAGTGGGGAAACCCCACTGAGAGAAGAGATCTTCTACTACGTCTCTGTGAAGGACCCATTCGTGTTCTTCTGGGAGGGAGTCTCTGCTTAGAGCATCCGCTAGGGAATTGAGCTCCCCTGGAACATGTTGCGATGACAGGAAGATGTTCCGTCTGAGTGCCCATATCCATATTTTCTGGGCAAGCTTGGACAGATTTGGCGAACGAGTCCCCCCTTGCTTGTTCAGATAGAACATGGCTGTCGTGCTGTCCGTCCTGATCTGCACCGACAAGTTCAGTAGATGGGGCTCGAACGCCCTTAGCGCTCGGAATACTGCCAGAAGCTCTAGCATATTGATGTGGTTCTTGGCTACTGAGTGAGACCAGAGACCCTGAGCTGTGTGGTGGAGATGGTGAGCTCCCCACCCAGTCAGGCATGCATCTGTAGTCACCACGGCTTGTTCTTCGGGATCGTAAAAGGGTTTCCCCTTTGCGAGATTCTCTCTTGTCCACCAGTGTAGGCTCTGTACGAGTGTTGGCGAAACGACCACTAGATCGTCCCAATGACCACTTGCCTGAGACCACTGTTTCGCCAACCATTCCTGCATGGGACGCATGCGCAGACGCGCGTGGGGGACCAGGTAAATGCATGACGCCATCATGCCCAGTAACCGCATAGCTTTGCGTACTGTTATCTGTTGACCTGACTGATAATGCGGAATTTGCAGAAGTATATTCCGAATTCTCTCTTCCGAAGGGAAGGTCAATCCTTTCTGAGTATCTAGGATAGCTCCTAGAAACTGTTTTGAGGTGCTTGGCACCAGACTTGACTTTTTCTCGTTGATGGAGAAGCCTAATTCGTGGAGGAGGTCGATAGTCCTTTGAATGTTTGACCTGCAAATTCCTGGGGTTTCCCCCGTTATGAGCCAGTCGTCCAGATAAGGGTACACCGGGATTGCTTCCCTGCGTAGGTGTGCAGCCGCCACCGCCAGTACCTTGGTGAATACCCTTGGTGCTGAAGCTATCCCGAAGGGCAGTACCTTGAATTGGTAGTGGCGACTGTCCACCTTGAAGCGCAAGTACTTTCTGTGCGCTGGGAGCATGGAAATATGAAAATAAGCATCTTTCATATCCAAGGTTGCCATGTAATCCCCCTTTTTTAGGAGGGGGATTACCTCTTGTAGCGTGGTCATACGGAATTTTTGGGGCTTGACATACTTGTTGGCAGGCCGTAAGTCCAATACTGGGCGCATTGTCAAATCTTTCTTTGGCACAAGGAAGTAAGTTGAATAGATACCCTTGTTTACCTGGAGTCCTGGGACGAGTTCTATCGCGTCCTTTTCTAGCAGAATGGCGATCTCCTCGAGAAGGATCTTTTGATGCTCTAGGGAGTGCACTCTTTGTCGTGGAGGATGATTCCGGGGACGCTGCAGTAGTTCTATACAATATCCTGCGGATACTGTTGACAGCACCCATCTGTCTGAGGTGATCCCTTCCCAAGCCTGGGTGAAGGTGGAAATGCGTCCCCCTACTGGGGTTGCGTGGCAAGGGACCCTGAACTGAGCGTCACTGTTTTGGTGGAGGCGTGCCACCTCCCTTGTTGGGGCTGCCTCTGCCTCTTCCACGACCTCTCTTGTTACCCCTGCCGTAACTCTGGGTAGACTGCTGGTTGTTATTCCATTGTGTACCTTGTCCCTGGGCATAGTTGCCTCTTTGTGAATTTTGGCCGCGTGGGCGACGGAAATTATTGTTCCCCCTCTGGTTAGGGGGTTTGTTGGTAAGCTGGCCAAGGGATTTGAGAGTCTCATATTCATCTTTGGCATTTTTAAGTGCGTCTTCGACCGCTTTCCCAAACAATAGGTCGGGTTCCACTGGCTTGTCTATTAAAGAAGCCTGGGTTTCTGTCTTGAATCCCGACTGCCGTAACCACGCATGTCTCTTGATAACAGTACCTTCTGCTATCAATCTCCCTGCGTTGTCAGCGGCGTCGAAAGTTGCTTTTAAAATGCAACCAGACACGGCTCTCCCCTCTGCTGAGATCCGAGCCAGCTGGCCCTTTAACGGTTCTGGAGCAGAGGCAATGAGCGCCGCGACTTCTTCCCATTGATGGCAATTGTAACTAGCCAACAGGGTGGTGGAATTCGCAATCCTTGCTTGGTAGGCGGACGTTGAGGCTACCTTTCTGCCAAACCCGTAAAGTTTTTTGCTCTCCTTATCGGGAGGAGCTTCTGATGAAGATAAGGGCGTGCCAGCCCTTTTTCTAGTGTTGGTCACCACTAGGGAATCTGGTTTAAGATGTCCCCTTATATACAGAGGGTCAGACTGGGCTGCCCGGAAAATCTTTTCAATTCTGGGGTTGACAGCTCTGGTGAGGTTAGGATTCACCAGGGAAGGATCTATTCTTCGTTGGATGGATTTGAGGATAGGGATGGTCTGAGCGACCGGTCTTCTCTCTCCTACAAACTCCTCCGCGAAGTCCCTTTCCTCCTGTACACCGTGGGTGTCGATGTGGAAGTGTTCCGCTGCTCGAGCGAGAACCTCGTTGAGGAGGGGCTGGTTATCAACTGGAGAGTCAGTAACTGGGGCTTCGCTTTGTACTGGGGAATCTACTCTGTAAATTTCCTGCTCATCTTCTCCCTCCTCCAGGTCCTCATCCTCTGCATAGTAATCTGTCCCGGTTTGTTCTTCCATAATTACAAACTCCTGGTCCTCTTCAGGGAAAACTTGTCCCTGGTAACTGGGGAGTGGAGTAGAATATGGAGTGGAGTAAGGCTGAACCTCGAAGGGTTCAGGTCTTTCGACCCGGGGCTTTTTACTTAGCGGGATAGGATCGGAGGAGCCTGAGGGTGTGGCCCCTTGAGGGTTATATGAAAGAAAGTGTTCTGGGTTCTTATCATAAAAATCAGCCAAGGAAGACATCCTAGACATAACCCTGTCTATGTCTTCACTGGACCATTCCCTGGAACAGGGTATTACTTTAGCAGGAGATGATTTATGGGACTTTTCAAGGGTAGACTTGTGTTTACTTGTCTGCCTAGGGTGAGAGGATGGCTTTACAGGGGTGGAAGGCTGTGCTTTCCGCTGTTTCCCCCCCTCCCCGTGCGTGGAAAAATGTTTTCCCTGTCCCTTGGAGGCCCCAGAGATTTTCGACGCCTGGCGCCGAGGGTCTGGAGAGGTATCTGTGTGCTTCGGGCGTGGGGCCTCACTGGTGTTAACCGCGGTCTCGGTATCTTGGAGCGCGGCCTGGGGGTGGAAGTCGTCTTCGTCTCCCGACGATCGAACTTCCGTTAATGTGTGTAGCGAGGCACTCTTGGCAAGAGTGGATGATTGCCTTGCGTCGTGAGGTGATCTCGATCGAGAGCGCCCAGAGGACACCGAGTCGGACCGTTCTTTTTGTGCCTCTTTCCGGGAAGTCGACGTCGTCGAGGTCCGGTTGGTCTTAGTGTGTTTAGTGTGTGTTAGGTGTGTAGCGCTTGCGTCGCCGGGGGTCTTCCCCATAGCCGCCCTGCCGGACGACCTTCCGAGGTCGGGGACCTGCGCTCGCCGGCTGTCTTTCGACGCCATAATGCCCTCGCCGTCCGAAAGTACGGCGTCGCTGCCATCGCTGAAGGCGCCCTCCGCTGCCATGGCCTCCTGCCTGGCGTGGTGGGCCCAACGCTTTGTCGAACGGTCCTTAAGTGTCTTAGGTTTAAACCTACTACACGCTCTGCAGTTCGCTTCGGGGTGATCCCTCGGCAAGCAGAGATTGCACGTGGCGTGCCTGTCGACCCAAGGGTATTTGCGATTGCACTTGGGGCAGAATTGAAAAGGGGTACCCTCCATACGCACCTTAAGGCAGCGGGCTGCTAAGTGTAGGAATATATAAAATGTAACTATATATCAAGAGTGAAGAGTATGTACCACCCCCCACTCTCCCTACTTGTAAGGGCCGAGGCCAGCGGCCTACTAGGCCCGGGCCGAGGCCAGCGGCCTTCCGAGGCCCAGATCCGTCGTGCAGCAGTCGACGGTCGATGACTTCTCCAGCCATCGTCGAGGTTGAGGGTCGACGTTGGGGTGGGGAAGGGAATGAATAAGAATTATAATTATAATAACAGCAAAAGTATGGCTAAGGCCAGGGAACTCCGCAAGATGCTTCCGACCAGTATGGCGGAAAAAAACAATCTGAGGATCCTACACGCGTGAGGGATCTTGGGTACAGTGGACGTCACACTAGGGATAGTATTACTGGCACGCCTGTGTCGACGCCCATTTTCGACTTTCGAAAAACAAACTGTAATACTCCGCAGCTTCCACTAGATGTCGGCCTATGCACAGCATGTGATCTAAGCATGTGATCTAAGCAGATTCCACAAGCCTCAGAAATTATGATCTTTCATGCTATTTTATATAGGGCTATATTTCATGTCACGGTATTGTGACAATGTTCTTAGTGAGTCACGTGACAAATTAAGACATTTTCAACTTGTAATACAAAGGTTCTCATACAAAAACAGACGACTAGGGCTTGTAGTCTGAGGGTGGTCCCTATTTGCTTTTCCCTCAACCTTAAGGGGGCTCCCACAAACCTAGCCCAGTCTCCCTACTCCAGAAGGCCTTGTCACAGCGTATAGTCACCTTAGCTAGGATATCCCTATTGTCTAGCCTGTCCCTATCCTAGGGAGGGCCTAAAAGCTGTAGACTTCTCTCTCTAACTAAGCAGGGTAGTATGATTGTCCTGGCTTGCCTTTCGCAAGTGACTATCTTTTAACCTTTTCCTTTACTCTCCTCTTCCAATTCCTTCCTTCTCCACCCTCCTATCTTTCTCTCCTTTAGTCTCTCTCCTCTCTACACTCATCTCCTGTTCTTATTGCTCTCTCTCCCCCTTCTCCTGTCTCTGCTCTCTGGCTCCCTCCTGATCCTATCCGCTTGCCTAATGACCTTACTCCTTCGCACACTACATCTGCCTCTACTCTCCTTCACCATCCTGCCTCTTACCTCTCCCTTTCTCTCACTCCTTTCTGCCTCTCTACTCTACTCTCGCTTCCCAATCTGCCTTTTCACTCCTCATAGCCACCCTGATCTGACCTCTCTCTCTCTTATGCATACACATATAAACAGCTGAATTGGTACCACCCCATTCAGTCAAAACCTTACCTTCACTGACTCCAAGCACTTTACATGACCCCCAAGTCTTCCTCTACCTGTTACTCCCTCCTTAATGCTCTCATGGTCCTCCTCCAAATCCTCCAAACTCATCCAAACACATCTCACTGCTAAGTGAGTCTGGTGACTTTTTGTTTCCCTCCCCTTCCTATTTCAAAGCTTCTCTCAGATCCCATTGGATCCTTAAGTTAGTAGTTTCCCCAGGCCAATCACTTCCTGGTCTATTTCCAACTTCTCCTATCTCCTCCCCTTTTGTGCCGTGACGTCTCATGGAAGTGTTCATAAAGGCCTTTAGCACACATCTTTGCCATGCGGTCTCCTGTAGCATTTGTGCTCTGTATCTCTACTCCACTAAGTATGTAGTGGACAAAACTGAGTTTGGGGAGTGTCAATCGGTTTCCCCTATTCCTCTATAGTCCCTTGCCAGTTCCTGCTCCATCACTGCTCTCCCATGTTCTCCCTGTATCCAGTTTGGGGTTTGTGTGGTAAATATCATGTCCCCAACTCAGCTCTTGAAGAGGGAAGGATAGTCCAATTTCATTTTTAGTAACCAGTCTTTTCCACTTGTTCTGTGAGAGGGCTTGTCTGTTGGAACCAGGTACACGCTGGTGCTTGTAGTTTTTGAGCTTCTGGACTGTGCTACTCCCAAGGATCCATTTACACTCCCATGCAAAAGCAATGGAACCTCATCAGATTTGCAGCTTGGACTCTGCTGTATGGGGTCCCAGACGAGGATACAATAAGGTTCTGTCTGCTGTTCAGGTCCCTGCACTGGTACTTTGGAGCCTGGGACATTCCCTTGAGGTTCCCTCCAATGAGATGCTCCATGACCCCCAGTGTAAATTTGTTGGGCCTGATAACGTGTTGGGCAGCATCCTGGTGGCAATACCGCCAGCATACCGCCAAATATTAATTGCATTAGCGCCACCTGGTCTGGCGCTATTAGTTGGGTGATAACGCACAATCCCCATTCCCCATTGGATCTTTTGGACCCAATGGGGCATTTTCAGTGAAATTGCCATGCGCTAATATTGCCATATTTAATTGCACCAAAAATGGGGCGTTAAAATGGGATTCTCACCTCCAGTAAAAAGCTGGAGGTAAAACAGCCCGTTGAGCGCCCAACTCATGAGCAGGCCAGCCCTTACATGTGGTGGTGTTAGCATTACTGCCGAGTTTAAAGGCTACCACCCAACTCGCGATCAGGCTCATTGTCTTTTATTCTTATGGTATCTCTTCCCTCTTCTCCTAAGGTCTTGCATATCTTTCTTCCCCTCTAGTTCCTCTGTTGGCCCCTGTTCATAAGGGCCTTCATTTCCCCACCCCTTTCTGCTGTAGCTACATGAAGGGCACTCCTCTAACATCCCCATTCACTTTCCCTCTGAATGGTTTCAACTCTCTTCAATCGTCTCACAGCTCTCCTCCACCTGAGGGTGACATCCTTTCTCCTTGATGGCATGTTCTCCCTTAAACCTCCTTGATATATCCCTGCACGCATCTCCCTGACTCTCAGCATTTCTCCAATGGTCCACCTCCTCAACTCTCCACTAACCTCTCTTCTTCTGATGGTTACTCTCTTTTCTTCCAACCTCTTTCACACCCCAACAGCTCTCCTCCTTATGATCTTATGATGACACCTCTGTCCTGCCACAACCTCCTCTACTGACAAGCAACTTTTCTTCTTATGATGACACCTTCCCCTCCCCAATCTCCTCCAGAGCCTCTGCCCAACCTCCAGCTCTCTCCACCTGATCCTCTTTCACCAATCTTCACAAAACTCCTTCCTCCAACCCCATCCATAACTCCCAACACTTCCATACTGAGCCTGCTGCACTATAAACGAGGCCCCCTTCTCCCCTCCCTGGGAGGATGCTTGCTGGTATTGAAGATACCTATGTACTGTGGGCTGTGCTTGACTCTGTTTGGGGAATAGGTTAAGGGTCAAGTTGTTTGGAAGGTGGCTAGCCTGAGGTTACACAAAGACCTGCCCCCATCTAAGATTTCAGAAGGGCTTTGGACTGGCCTGGAGGATCCCTCCCTTCCTCTAGAAGCCCAGGTGGTATTGCCTGCATGAGCCTAGATCCTGCTGCTTTGCTAGTGTGTAATGTTGAAGTCCGAAAATGTATCAGTAAGCAGGAGGGACTGCTGGCTGCATTACATCCTCCTTCCTTGCACTGAACTTGCAAGTTAGTAACCTCGCTATTTAAAGAGTATGAGTTTTCTTAATTTCTTTGTTCCCGCATTCCACAGGAATCACCTTCACATTGTTCAGATGCCACTTTGTAATGAAAGCTGAATCTCCTGTTGCATGCAGAGCAGCAGAACATGCATGTCCTCAGAGGCTTGTATAGTGGTTTAACATTATTTTTCTGAAGGGAGAAAGGACCCTTCCTGTGCTGAGTTCGGGTTCTGGCTAGAGGGCTTGAATTGCTCTCCGAAATTCTAATTCTCTGTACTGGTTGAAAATTCGGGAACAACCTACCTAAATATCTTCACCTGAAAGAGAACCACTTGATGTTTAGGAAACAGCTCAAGGCAGGGCTCTTCAATAACCAACTTGGAAGCAACAGCAACAAATCAAGAGTTAGGCAATAGATATTCTGCTGGTCCCGACACCATGAAGAGTAAATGAGCAGTGTGACAAGCCTGTCACACAAATGCGCTATGTTGTGAGAAAAACATTCTTTCTCGTCCTTTGAAGAAGAACATTTCACACCCAAATTCTCACTTCTTATTTGACTTTGTGATGTACTGGTATACAATAATATCGCAATAAAATATTCCCTTTCACATTCAAATTAGAATCCTAATTGGATTCCTGGGATAACCCATCGTTTTGCAAATCCACCACTGCATGACATTGGTCCGTATATCAATATCCCAAAGAAATCCAGAACAAACACACATGAAGTGACATAACGCTAGCCGCACCAATACACCTATCCTTCTCATCCCTCTATTAACCCTTCATCTCAAAACTCTTGCAACCTTACTCTTCACTCACAGCCATAGGTCAATTTAACAGATTCCTAAGCTGTGCAATGTATTTCAATAAACACTATAATAAATGCTTCACCGCTAGGCGGCCACCTTACGGCTAACTTGCACCTGTATTTACCCCTCATCAAACAGCACTACGTTTTTCACAGTGGCATACAGGTAAGAGGTACTTCCAACCTCTCTCATGAGCAGACAATTGGATAGCACAAACATACACGTGGAAAATCTAACACCCCCCCTCATTCTCCTTAAATAGCCATGTGCAGCGAGGCAAATATTATTGGAATAAGGGTGCTATATAAGACAACTTACCTTACCATACCTTATCTTAAATAATAATAATTTCGCATTTATATAGCGCTACGAACCCTCAGGTATCTGAGCGCTGCTTATTATTACCCACGGTGTGTGGTGCTCATTTATCAACCTCGGAAGGATGAAAGGCTGAGTTTGGCCCTGCCGGGATTCGAACCTGCGTTAGCAGGCTCAGCACGGATCTCAAAGGGAGCGCTCTACCCGCTGTGCCACTTGACCGGCTACCCAGCGAAATCATTCACCTGCTGGGAAAGTGTTCCTTTAACAGTCATGGCAAGCACTGTTCTGTTCAGCTACAATAGTAGGGATTCTGGTGCCTTATAAGTTGCCAATGGAATTGCCATTTTCATGATCCTGTCTATTAGAAGGGGCGGGCTGGAAGTGAATGTTCCCCTTTGTGTCCCAGCCATGCTGTTGTAGGGTTAGCAGAAGAGTAGCTCTTACTAGAGCTGCCTCCTCCAGGTTCCTTCACAACAATAGGGGTATGAAAGGGATGGATGCCCCCTGCCTTAGTGCAGACAAGCAGATGTGGTGGACTGGGGATCCCCCATACTCATCCTCCAGGTCAAACATCCACTAGGTTGGCATGTGCCCAACCTCTTTGACCACCCTATCTTCTAACACTGGTTGGGCAGGGGACCTTGTCACAGACCCTTTGAAGCATTAACACTAATTATGTGCAAGGACACCAGAAACTAGCCCCTTGTTGAATTAGTTCCCCCTTAACTTTTATTTGAGGGGCTCCCAAGACAGATATAACAACAGGTTTAGCAATCTCAGGACCACAGGGAAAACAGGGGTCGCCATATCTTTCTTACAAGGGGTGAATGTTTGCAAAATCTCTAGTATCACACGAACAAAGTACTGGTGAACAAAATACTGGGTTACACACGAAAACGAGACACAAGAACTACCTTATTCCGGGAAACCATCTGTTTCCTGAACCTTGTTTGTGTTTGAGAAATGTTGTCTGGAGTCCTGAGGCGCATAGCGTTGCTAGAGCAGTCACGCTCTACATATGTGTAAATGAACATGTAAGATGGCAGTCAGCCAACTTCATGACTCTGACCACATTAGCGTTAAGGGGGAGGTGGGTCCACAGGAGTGGCAGACAGACCATAAGTCTTCATAACCTGACCAATGCAACTTCTTGTTACATAAGTATGAACACCTGAGTACAGTTAAATGAGAGCAGTCCTCGATGCAGAGATTGCAATATAAATGGCAGGGGTTTGCAGGATAGAAGGGGCATTGGAGGCAGTGAAGGGATGATTTTCAACATTGTTGGACGTGGAAGCAAGTGGAAGAAGTTGTGTTGGAGCAAGGGGAAGGAGGTTGGAGAGTTACAGTAAGGGGGCAGGTGATAGTTCGGATAAAAACAGTTGATGAAGCCCAAGGAGGGGGAGGAGACTAAGAAGGAGGTGACGATAAAGGAGGGGGAGGAGATTGCAAAGGAGGTGAAGGTTGGAGAGGTGGTAGAGATTAAGAAGTAGGTGGAATTCAAGCAAGTGGTTGAGATTGAGGAGTACGCGAATGCCATGGAGAAGGTCAAAAGGAACACAGGAAGGACACCAGAAGGAGAGAGTTGGTTGGCGAGGGAATAGGAGGAGAAGAGGAGAAGGGGGCAAACATAAAGGAGGTTGGGAATAGAGATAAATAGGAGAGGCAGCCAAACAGCGACTCAAGGAGCGTGTCTGAAGGAGAAGGTATGCCATGAGCCTGACAACAGCAACATGTGGAAGGGTGCTGGTATGAGCATGTGGTGGATCACTGAGGTGGTGCTAGAGGAGCAGAGGGAGGATTACACTGATTAGGAAAGAAAATGAGTATAAGTGGACATGTTAGGCACAAGATTAGGGTTGCACCAAATCACATATTTAGTGTTCAACCGAGTTCCAGACAGTTGGTCAAGTATTTGACGGAAGCCAAATTTGAAGCAGGATATTATTTGTATTTATTACAACTTGTTCCAAACTTGATAAACACACCTAAAAACACTTTTTTAAATGTGATGTCAAGTTTATTTTATTTCTCTTTATTTTAATCACTGTATAACAATTTTAAAGCATACAAACAGAAAATAACATAAACATATGTGGAGACCAAAGATAATGAAGGATGTTGCTTATGCAAAACCAATGCTAGTCAAAATGGCAGTGTTTCACAAATACAAAGCTACTAGGTTGCAAAAAACTACAGTGACATTGCAATTTGCAGTTGCCACTAAGGTTCAAACACATTGCAATCTCTTGTGAGTTGCAAAGTAGCTTATGCACAAAGTGAATTTCAACCCTTTCCTGTAGCTCACACAAAAATGTATAAATTGTTTCAGTCTGTTGTGCAGAACCAAGTCGAGACTTGTTTGGCTAAGAGAGTTCTCCTCAGGGCCTTGGCCATGATGTAGCACGCAGGCAGAGACTGTCACCCCTGGGCAAGGACTATCCAACCCCAATACCCACATCACAATTGCAAACTATCACCAGAGGTGGAGCCCAACAGACAATCTCCATACTAGCTGCATAGGGAGACATACGCAAGTTCCCTCTGGCAAAGGGTGCAGTAGGGCCTGGTGCAAGAGAAAGGAGGCTGGAGCAGAGTCCAATGAGGCCGGTGAGAGAAGGACCCAGAAGCCTGGGGTAAGGAGGTGACAGGAGGCTGGAGGAGAAATGCAGGGGACTGGGGAGGGGGCTGGCGAGAGAACGACAACGGGGGCAGTTAGAGAAGTAAGGGTGAGGTGAGAAAAGCTAATGAGGTTGTGAGAAGAAACACGGAGGAGGCATATATTAAGCCAGTCCTAATTTAGAGGTAACTAAGGAGGAGGTGCTTAAAAAGAAGCTGGTAAACAGTAAGGAGACACATTAAGAATAGAGTGTTCTGAGTAGTGAGGTGAAGCAAAGAACCACCAGACATAGAAGAGAGGAGAAGGAGTAAAGGAAGATCAGGGGAAGATAGAAGAGCAGGAGGGGACAGAGAGATGATGTAAGTGGAAGCCTGGACTAGTGGAAGGAATGAGCCAGAAGCAAAGCCTTAAGGAGGTGCAAAAGAAACACAAGTATGAAGGCAGAGAGAAGGAAGGAACAAGAGAAGGTTCCCCGACACACGTTTATGATTGGACATTAAGTGGAGGAGAGAGTTTGGTTTTGGGGACTGTGGCACCTCGACCCTGAGTGAGAGAGGTGATGGGAGGCATAGAGAGAATCATGTTAAAACAGTAGTCCAGTATCCTGTCTACCTATGGCTCAGGATCATATTTTATTATGTCCAACCCCAGGGTGGCACCAACTTCAGACTCAACCATCAGGTTCCAATACAGACTTGAGACCCAGGAGGCTGGCTCTTGACTGTACACTTGCTGTACATAACCAAGTATTTTTCCAAAGGCTGTAAATGTGCCATGAACTGAAACAGCAAGATCAAGGGAGACATTATTTCTTAGAACACTTTATTCTTGATTTGAAACACTGAGCACATACTCCCACATGTGTTTTTAGTTATGTGAAGCTTCCAGGAAGAACCCGGCCTGACCACTGTAAAAAATAAAAGACATTTTGCCGTGGCTCTTTTTGAACCTTCCCAATCTACCCTTATACTTACTTTGGCAATGATCACTCTGATTCCAATTGAGTTACCTTTGGAACACATTCTTGACTGTAGGAGAATTGCTTCAGTTTGTCCTTGTAACTCTAAAAAAGACTTATTGGGCAATGTATTCCAAGTCTGGCTCATGCCTAATCCTTGTATGCTTCATGACAGCTCCCAGCTTCACATCCCCAGTAAGATTGACAGTCTCTGTAAGCTCTTTGAAAATATGAAATTCCCATTAAGTTCCCAGTTTGACATTGTCAGTAAGCTCCTAGTTTGACATTCCCAGTAAAAACAACATTCTCTGTAAGATCCTTGTAACCATGGCAATCTGATTAGCTCCTAGTTGTACATTCCCAGTAACCCCTGCCATGACGCATGGATTTGAGAGTACTCTATTGTACACACCACTGCGGTGAAAATCATGAAATGAACGTAGGATATGTTTCTGTAAACCCAGCGAGGGCAGCAGGACTGATAAGTGAAGAGAATGTTCACATGTGTCAGGGCCAGTCTTTCACAGGGTATGGAAGCTTCCAGGCAAAAGGCTGGCCCACATGAACCATAGTCAATCCTCTTATATCGATATTCTATTACATCCTCATGTGCTGTGGTGATTTGCTAGAACTTCCCATCCTGAGGTGTGAGTGGTGCGAGCCGCAAGGGACTGGGCTGTGTGGTTGCTACCAGATGCTCCCACAGGATGGAAGGAACTGGATCCAGCAGGCTAGCAGTCCCCTCCTTGATGCGGTATTAATCCACCTGGGACAACTATAATCCCAACATGTACCAGGTGCTATACTTCACAGACTATCTAAAGCAATAGACCTTCATTTCAGACCTCAGGAAGAAGTCTACTAAGAGAGCAAACTTAAGCCAAGAAAGCATGCGGTCCAAGCAAAGCACCATATTGCCTTAAGAAACCAGTGGTCTATGTGAGATTAGAACAGTGAAAGTGTATACACGAGAGATGCAGGAGGGACGTGTAAACAGACTGGAAAAGCTAGAGGTCTAGGAAAGATCTGGGAATAAAATATTAAAGAATCATATCTAGGTGGGACCGAAGAAGTGAATGTCTGAGACAAGAAGTCCATGTGAAACCTGACAAATTGAATATTCAAAATCCCAGGTCGGGAAGAGAACTGGTTATGTGAAGTGAATACTGAAGAATCCCAAATTCTGGGAGAGACCTAAAGTGAAAACCTAGAAACAAAAGTTTGGGGAGATACCTAGCATAAATGGTCAGGGATACTTCTATGACTGAAAGCTATAAGGCAGAGGAGAAGCCTGAAGAGAGATACCTGAGAAGCCTAAAACCTGTGAAGGATCGTGGGAGTTATCTTGGAAGCAGCAAGATCCAAGAAAAGTCCAGTCTGTGAGTAAACCCCGGAAGAGCATTCCCAAGAGAACCTTTCTGTCTTTTGTATTAGACCAGGATTGGACATTTGAGAGTAGGATTTGTGAATTATTGTGTTGGCCACTGCTTGGAAACTTTTTGTTTTATCAGCTCAGGGTAGCCAGGGGGTTTAGGACTCATCAACATTAGGATTTGGAACTTCTAGTGGACCATTTCTTTGTACAATGTCTTGTACACCAGGGGGTCCCTGGAGAGAAAAGGGCCCTTAATACTAGCACAAGAACTTTATGATTTTGGCACTCATATTTGGAGGTGTTGGACACCTGGATAAAACCACTCTTCTCTCTTGTGGTTTGTTTTTGTAGGAGCCTTGTAATGCTGGGCTCTTCTACTGGGTCTTTAACACCCAGGCGTGACCTCTAGGCCTTATACTAGTCTCAGGTACCCATGGGTGCCTCCAGAATATCAGTCACTGCCTTTGAATCACTACGCAAGTGTTACTTATCCTCCATGGTGGGTTTGCCAGTCTGACCAGATCCAAATTGTGGCTCTCAGCTAGTCGCAGGCCTGTCTGCCCTTGCAGTGGTGTTAAGGTCTGTTACTGGCCAGTTCTCAGCCCCGGATACATAGGCTTTAAACTATCTCAGCCCTGGCACTCTGACTCCTCTCCAACTCAGGCCCCACTGTCTCTACCTTCCACCTCCCAAGGGGGCTCTGCTCGTTGGCCTTATACGCCTCCTTGGCATGGTGCATTTTGGATCAATTTTTCTGGACCACACTGCCCACCAGCTTCTCCCCCCTCTTCTCCTGGTAACATTTTCTCACTTTTCCTTCTCCTCCCTTCAGCATGCTTCTCTCCTTCCTCCTCCTGAGATCTTGTTTCCCCGATCTTGCCACACTACTTCCTCCAGATGCTTTCCTTTTCCATGACTTCTAACTTCAATTGTCCTCCTTCCTTCTATCACCCTCCTCGTATTTGTTCCCATCCCTGTTCCTTCCTTCAACCTGCCTCACTATCTCTTACCATTTCCAACATTACACTCCTAGCATGAAGTGCACAGCCCACTTTTATAATATGGACTGTTAGTTATTGGGTTACCTACATTCTTGAGTGGATGTACCTGCAAGGATGACAAAACATAGCCCAGGTATTGGTCTGTTTCATTCAACCCCAGCAAAGGAGCATTAAAGGAACTTCTAATCACTGATAATTGGTACGTGGCTCCAGAGACATAACTGTCAGGCAAACCATCTTAGAATAACGTGGCACTGTCATGGAGACTGCCTAATTTCACAATGGCCCTCCCCTTCCCAGCATATTTAGTCTGTATCCTCAATGCTGGCGGTTTATGATCTGGGCTGCTTTCTTGGCATCATCAAGCATGGGGTAAACAGCGGTCCAATGTTCATTTCAGAGGCTATGAGCATGTGCCCAGTGGTCCTCTTTTTCTGTAGTGTGCGGGCTGTGCTCATGTACTGTGTGCCCTGGACCCAGGGGAAAGTACTTTCTCTATGTCCCTCTATGGGTTGCTTGCCGATATGAACAAAGAGGCTGGGAATATGGGGGTGTGATATGAGGGGCCCATCAAATACCCCAACTGCGATCAACATCATTTAGTGGCTGGTCTTCCCCAGCCTTCAGAGACCCTCTCTCAAAACTGCATGACCTCAAATGGAGAATATGTCAGAGCTCCCAGTTTGACATTCCAAGCTTCTTATACGCGTGCCATTCCCATCAATCTCCCAGCTTTGAAATCCTCAGTAAGCATCGTGGCAAGGACCCAATTAGTACCCCAAAAAAGTCCCTGCTCTCACAATTTCAACACAATGGACTAACAGATCTTAAATTAGCTTTGTTCATATTGAGAACAAGCTGTTGCTTGTGAAACCCTGCATGGAGAGCTCAAACTAAAAAGATAGAACACATTTCCCAGTGCCCTACAGAACATAATGGTATGCAATGAGATGTGGCGTGGACAAGACTTTCCAAAATGGAAAAATAAATCACAAATTATGATTCCACACATTGAAAACTATACACAGGTTTGTGAAGGGAGGTCCTTTTTATGTCATGCTTTTCAGACAATGTGTGGTGCCATCTAGAAGTAGTCCAACCACTGCTGCGTAGGACGCATCCTTCTGGGGCTGGGGCGGTACTTACATTCTTAGGGTTATATACCGGTTGTTGCCACCTACACTGAGGTGTAACCCCACACCTTTATTTCCCAATTCCATACCCATGGTCATGGTGGTTAATAAAATTTGAGATAGCCATTGGTACTCGAGGGCAGCTCAGCAATGCAATTGATGATTTTTGGAGTCCGGAGTAGTGCACCCAATGAGTTGAGCTCTTATCTTGGGGGATAGGGTGAAGGTTACCTCTATCAGTTCTTCTAATGCTGTGGCCCGAAAAACATTGAGAGATGGCAACCTCATGTGACTCTTCCCCCATCTTGTGTGAGGCTTTTCACCAGATCAGTTAGGTAGCTGTAGTGGGCATGGGGTGGTCTTGCCAATGCCCAACTCGAGGGAACAAGATGGGAACCAGTGTAAGGGCAGAAGAAGTGGTGGAAGGGTATTGATGGCCTGTTGGTGCAAGGCCTTGGCAATCCTCCCAATTATCTGAGAGCCCTGGAGAGCATCAGGTCTGGTTTGGGAATCCCAGATGAACATCAGGGTAGAGAGATTGCCATCTGGGCACTGCTGTTTGAAGTTGCTTCCTTTCTCCGTACTATTTGTGGATGCAGCCTGGGGTGTTAGCCACTTCTTGTTTTTCTCAGAAAGCATGCGATGCACTGCAGACAGGGAATGTATGCAACTGCTAAGAGGACATACCACAGAAGGTAGTTCTATGTGACCCACTCCTCCTTTCAGTTGTTTAAGATATAATAATGCATGCTCCTTTTGGCAGGTGTCTTTTGCTGGCAAAGGACTGTTCCCACCATACATTGAAGGCTAGGGGCATTGCCGTGAGGTTGGATGGAGGGGCAGAGCCTGCCTGAAGAAGCATGGCTCTTGCTAAATCCAATAAAGTGGGCACAGCATCTGCACATTTGCCATATGAGACACATAGACAGCCAGAAAGCAGGTGAAATTAGAAGGTAGCAACACAGACCAAAACACAAGAATTGACAAAGATACCAAACAAAATCCTTTTGCTCATAACTGGCTGAAGAGGGCTCCACTTAAATGGCTGCATAAGACAGTAGAACATCCTTAGAAGTCACATGTATTTGGTTCCATGAGCAGTTGCTGTTGTTGTGTCTGGTATCAATGAAAAAGCTTGAACGATGAGGCTACCTGATAATTGCTATTTGTGAGTAAAGGTGGCGATTGCAGGTGTCTGGCCACTGGCCAGATGGGTGTACAAAGGAGTAGGAATGGGAAAAATAGGGACACAACTAGTCATAGTGAAGAGGTATATTATCAGGCATTGGTATATTTTAATTGTATGTGGGGGAGAGAGACAGCATTCCAGGCACATAATCTCTATGAGCGAACATATCTTTCCCAAACCATTTACATGTAATTGGGGGATGATTCGGAGGTTCAGAGCTGCCAAGCTCAGGCTCTCGCTCCATCATTAAAAGAATGCCTTCAAACCGTAACAACTCCAAAGAAACGGGTCTTTGGTGAATATGATAAGTGCTAAGTAAACCCTTTGGGAAAAGAATATGTACGAGTTTGAATATGCATTCCATTGTCAAGTACATTTATGTCAAATACGGTCCCACTACAGCTGGACACCTACTACTTAACGTGGCGGGTATTATTTCTAACTGTATTATAAAATAGAGTCTGTTTGCCACCTCTTTTGGGCTACAGGTGTGCTCAGTAAACAGACTTTGCATGTATATGTGCAATGTCTCGGTCAGTGTGTTTGTTGATGTTCGTTGGGACATCCAGGCGGCCATCAAGAGGGATACATGTGCTCGGAAGGGATTAAGCCATTTTTCAATTCTCTAAGAGCGTCATTGTTGGGGTTCCTCAAACATCAGGGCTCTGTCTTCATATCAACTTTTCCAAAGCCAGGGCCCCTTGGTCCATTTGTTCCTGGGAGCAGTAATGTCATGGCTGAATATACCGATCTTAAACATGGTTTCATAATTGCCCTCTCTGGGGAACGCAAAGGACGGTCATTATGATTTTCTTTTATATGAAGAAGACAGGCATATTTCTTTAGGTCTGTTGATGATTTGCGCTGGCATTCACATAGGGAACTTGAGTAAATCAGTGACAGGAATATGGGGGGGTCTTAGTGTTGGACAATGCCTAGGGGTAAGGATGGGCTTCAAGCTCAAGTGCTTAATTTGAAATTCCTATCTGTGACTGTAATGATTATTGACACTTTCATTATGATATGTTTAAATAACTAGTTAATATGCTCATAATCACTTTCCACAGTAAGTGGACAGCATCCCCACCCGCTTTCTATGATTAGCCCTGCGTGTGTTTTGCTGCAAGAAGGTTTTATTTACTTTCTAAGACGTTTCACCAAAGTTTGTATGCAACAATTTGGACGTGAGGTAGGACTTGACTGGCAGCACCATTTCGCCACAAGTCCTCCCTTCACCCATTCTTTGCCTCAGCCTATGGTGGCCATCACATTTTATTTCAGGGGCAGCCCGGCACGTGCCAACGAAAGACAGGCATTCATATTGCAGTGGAGCTATAACCAGGCTGATATCTGACATGGCCAGATGAACATGCATGGTTCCTCGGTATTACAGGGGGCGGTAGCCTACCAACTCCGGGCCATTGATATGATATGATAGGTTATTTTTAACACACGTGGACCCGAGGATCGAACCTTCGTGGCTCCGTGTCGTCTTGCTTCCAAGGTGAACACGTTGCCCCTGAGTTACAGACAGCACTCAAAACAGAGGAAGCCTGAAGTTCAATACACTGATGCAATTAGTGAAAAGCAAGGGACATAGGGATTCACCAGGATAAGGCTCATGAGTGGCTCACCTAGACATAGTGAAATCCCTGGGATCCACTGATCCCGCTGAGAATGTATGGTAGCCAAAGGATTACAAAACGCAATCCTCCAAATTATGGGTACCATATTGCAAATGGGAAATAAGAAAGAACTCCCATTTTCTGTGCCTTGGAAAATATCAATGGCGTTCCCTTGTCTACCAAGTGGCAGCTGCAAATTGAGGATTACCTAGCAAGTTCCACCAGCTCTGGTAAGGGCAGGCCTGCTGCCACACTTCAGTCTTCCTCCCACCTGTAGCGACATGTTGGCAATTAGACAGTGTGTCCTCCCGCTGCCTTATACAACCTTGTGGCCTCTTGGTTGCTCAGAATTGTCTCTTGCTTTTTTTATTTGGGCAAACAGTGCGCGGGAATGGACCGTGGAGGGACCCTGTCGACTCCCACACAGGTTCAATCAGAGCCAATGAGGTATTGTATCTGGTTTGTGAGGTGAGCTCATTAGATATAGTTTGATTTTCACCAGGTTCTATCCGAATTGAAAGGTCAATATACATCCCTCCTGAAGTTCCCAATTTATCATTCCATGTAAGTTCTCCACATTCCCTCTCAGTAGGTAAGGGGCATCTTGAAGCAGCAAAGGTGGCCGCCCGGGGGAATCAGACATCTGTGCTGGATGCTGCAATGAATTACAACATGAACAACTGGCATCCTTTTTCTACACAACAATAAGCAGAGAATCCGACGATGGAGGGATAGCACCCAGCAATTAAGATTGGCCCCTTTGAGCAAAGCATCCTGTACAGTGTCCGATGCTATATTTTGATTGTGGGCATGCTCAGTCTATCACTTTATGAATTTGAATGATATAATGTCACACTGCACCCACCCCCCCCCCTTTGGTGCTCAAGTTGGGAAAAGCTAATTTGGCGATATGCACTGCACAAGCACATTGTGAAATCCAGACAGCATGAAATGGGAGGCACTTTGGGGGAAAAGTACATTTAAACATGTTTTTTTTGATTCAAAAATACAGAAAGCTACAGCACATGGCAGCCAGCAGTGGAGAAGTCCAATAAACTGAACAGGTTTCAGCCAATAATAGCTATGTTTGTTTTGATGTTGTGTCTACAATTATGGTTTGTGTCCTGAGAAGTCAATAGCAATCCTACACCAGTCGGTTCCATGGTCCATCAACATACGCACTGGAGATGTGGCATTTGCATTGCTTTTCCCATTTGAACAAAATGTATTCAGACACAGTACCTTGAACTTCGGGTAGAGTTCCTTGTCATCTTCCAGCATATCCGTGAGGTAGGACAGAGCAGATATCACTCTGTGCCAGGGTAGATACTCTTCCTCCTGTGTGAGATATTTGGTCAGGTTCAGCGCAGTTGGGTAACTAACAAGCTCAGCTCTGAAGGGAAGAAAAGAGAGAAATCAACTTGACATAAGTTGGACATAAATGAAGCAGTACACATTTCTTTTTTTCTTTTTTTTATTGATATAGTTAATTAATTAAATCAACTTTTCAATACAAAACTTTACACTTTTTAAGAAGAGAACAACAGTACAATATAATGCAATAAAATATATTAAAATGCAGATGTTATATAATAAAAAGAAAGAAAAGAAAAAAGAAGAATTCATAAAACATGGATTGTTAGAACACAACTTGAAAAATAAAATATTCAGAAAGATAAATTCACTGCATGTAAAAAATGGACAATTGCTATTTGAAGGGAAATATTTGTGGTACATAATAAGGAAGACCATCTTTGTACTGGATCTAGTATCCCAAGATGATTAAAAAACGTTTGATGCTCACTGATTAAAGCTGGACACAGAGATAATAGGTGTTCTAGGGTTTCCATAACATTTGTATTGCGGCAGAGTCGACAATAGGCTAGATCCAATGAGATGCGATTGCGTTGAACAAGCAATTCACGAGTGTGCCACAGATTTAGACGCATCCTTAGAATTCCAGAGCGTATTTATTTACACTGAAACTTAAGGAGGTACGGTTCTATAGAACCTAGACATTTATGTTTGAATTTGTCAGGAATGGCCGATTTGTACTTTAAGCATTTGTCTCTGATGTTAATCCAATCGTAACGATAAATTAGATTCTTAACTTTGTCAGGATTGGTAAGCAACATCTCAAGGGTTACTTTAGCTTGGGCTAAAATGGAATAAGCGGATCGCAACCAGCATTTGATAAAGGTATGGTTGGTTTTAACTATGTAGTCAGAGATAAATTTTAAGATGTTATTTTCACTCGCTGACAACAAACATTTGCGCAGTAGCGCGCAAACCTTCCATGAGTATTGTGCATGTAAGGAGGTTAAACCTAATTCATAACGCAAATAGACTACTGGGATGGATTGGGGAAGCTGGAGAATTGCTTTCCAAAACTAGCCTTCCAGGTTATCTAAGATTATTGACGACCATGGTGGTTGGGATTCGAGGCCATATAGAATGCATGGAATAGCTTTTTGTTTCCAATACAACACAGCTGGCTTCATGGTGAAGGCACCATAGCGATGTATGATTGTCACGTCCCCGGTCACACTGGTCACACATCGCACTACCACCATGTCCCCATGTAATTCCCGACGGCGGTTGGACTACAGCTCATGTTGGCACAGCAAACCACTCAAGAGAAACTCCTTTCCGACACAAGCCCCTTACCTCCAGTGGTGGTTACCATGGAGACTGTCCATGCCACTTCATGGTCTCCGGATTGGTGTTGGGCCCCGTCCCGTTAAGCGGCACGTGATCAGGAAGTAACAGGCTCGATTGGTTACACAAGACGAGAAGCACGCATCATGCGATCAGGAAGGAAGCGTAACACGTGATGCGCTCACGTGACTTTTTTGCTTTTCAAAAGGTTCGAGCAAACGCTCACACTTCGCTTCACAGCTGCTTACGGAAAGTCTTGTAGAGCGTTTTTCTGCTTCTTGTTCCTTGGAATCCTTGATCACGGACTGCTTTCACGGACCTGCTCTGCTTCTCCTTGGTACCTTTGCTTTCTTTTTTTCTTTTTTCTTTTATTATTTTTTTTTTCTTAGTTTATTAATAAACTTTTTGAAATACGCAATTCTTTAATCAATTCCCTATTCAATAAAGAAAGGACACAAGGACGACAGTTCCCGTGTCCAGCCCACAGTCTTATACATCGAGCATGTCAATAAAGTTTATCACCGAGCAAGTTAGATTGACGGAACTCCCACTCAGGATTCTGAACCACCAGTCCTCCATGTTTCCATTTGTCGGTGCATATTTGCTCAGATGTATCGATCTGATCGAATTCAATTTGGGACAACCGATTACCAAATATACCTTTGCTTTGGCGATCTTTCCCGGATGAAAATACGAACTTGGTTTTTCCTTTGGATTTGTTTTTGGATCATCCATTGTTATTGTCGTGACCGGCCGGTTTTCTGACCACGATCATCTTGTACTGATTACGGATTTCCCATTGCAGTACTTTGTTCATATTTCTTGCCAAAAGCAGGTGTTTCTTTTCATCAAGAGTGCCACATTACCATCTGCTGCCTACCGCCGTCGATCATCATAGAATCCTGCCCAGTACTTCACCCAGGGTATCTGACCACTGCCATTGGGGTAAGAAAGATTGTGACTTGTCCTTGTAACCATTCACTGTCTTGTCTTGCTTTCTCTAACCAAGTTGCTTGCCTTACAGCGGTCAGGGGGTTCACTTCCGATGTTCCTGGTTCCAGGCTGATGACACTCCACACCTGTGGCCCCAAAGATTGCACGGGCAGTTATATTCTATACTTGTCCGTGTGGTACTTGGGGACGGAGGTTTCATCATCTACACGACCATCAATTCTTGACAATGATGACTTTGGCCTGAGAGATAGTTGTGTTTAGTTTTTGCTTTACAACATCCAGATGGCCAGAAACTGAGGCATTACCATCGAATATCATTCCCAAGTAGACATAATTTGGGACTGTTAACAGAGGAATTTGGTTAATTGTCCATAATGATTTTTGTCTTGAGAAATGATTTGGTTTATAGATGACACTTTGAGTTTTAGAAGTATTGATTCGCAATTCATTTTTTTCTATATAACTAATAAATGCATTGAGGAGGTTTTGAAGACCACTCAGGGTTTTTGAAAGCAGTACCATTCCATCCGCGTACATAAGAGTCTGGATTTGAATATTATTTAATTTGGGAGAGTCCGATGGTATTGCCTCAAAAACCTGGCGTACGTCATGCATGAAGTAGTTAAAAATGGCTGAAGCGAGTAAACAGCCTTGTTTGAGGCCACGGGCAGTTGGAATTGCCAAAGACAACAACCCTTCTAAAGTTAGTCTGATACGAACGGAAGTATCACAATGTAACACTTGGATGATTTGTTGTAGTGTGTAAGGACACTTATCTCTTGTCAATTTAGAGAATAACAGGGGGTGAGAAATGGCGTCAAAGGCTCTGTGAAGATCTACAAAGGCAAAGTAGATTGCCTGCTTTGACGATTGCGCTTGGGATTTGACTGCATTGAGGCAAAGCCAGTTAATGTTCATGCCCATGCCTGCTAGAAAGCCCGTCTGGAAAGGATCTCTTTTAAGGGTGATTTTTGTCCAGCTGTTAAAAACGCTGAGGATTAGTTTAGCAAAGAGCTTCCCAAGCGCATTTAGCAGTGCAATGGGCCAATAGTTACATGGAAGAGTTCGATCACCTTTTTTATGAATTGGAAATATTATGGAGCTTTTCCACGAGGTAGGAATACAGCGTGATGTAATGATCTGCTGGAATAGATCGTGCAAGATTTTGGCCCACATGACGGGATTTGATTTAAACATAAAGTTACTTAGGCCATCCGGACCCATGGCTCTTGAGGGACTGATGTGCTTAATATATCCCTCGAGAATGGTCGGAGAGCATTCTAGAAGCCATTTGCCTTGTCCTTCTTGTCTGTAGGCGGTGTTAGAAAATTTAGGATCCTCATGCAATTGGGTATAGTGCTGGATCCACTATGCCTCAAAAACAGTAAGAATTTGCATATAAGGTTGAGCCTGATGGGCACTACATTCTTCCACTATTCCACGATTAAAGACGGCCAGGTTTCTACGGTGTTCTTGTCTGCTATTAATCTAAGCATGTGTTCGCTATCATGCTGCAGGATATCGGCTTGATGTTGCCGCATCCAGTTGCGATATTTGCATTTGGCAGATTTTAGTTGCTGATTACGAGAGGGCAAATTAAATTTGCAAATTAGTCTCTTTTTACGCTGATATTCGGTCTTCCTGGCTTTAACCAGGGGATTAAATGAATGTTTGTGTAGGGCTCCTTGGCGATTGGCGGTATTCACTGGACTTTTGAAGGTGAACAAGCGGTTTGTATACTGCTTTGGATTATAGGAGTTATTGTTACAGGTGACCAATTTAGAAAAAGCTAGAAGATTGGTCTCAGACCAACGAAAACGGGATTTTGCATTGTGAACAAGTACATTTTGCAGAAAAAATGTATGAATTGAAGGTGCAGAAACCCATTTTATGGTTAATACTAGCAAAGGATGGTCACTATGTATTTGGGGAATGGCTTCAAAGGATTGTATGTGGCCATTCAAGTTGGTATGAGTGTACATATAGTCAATGGTGCTAGTCATGGTTTCTATCTGCCACGTCCGGTGAGCTGGAATGTCACCCTGTATAGCACCATTGGTCATATGGAAATTTAGTTCCAGCATGAATGTGGACCAACACTTAACTTTGGCAATGGTATTTCTGCCTTTAGGATGTAAACAGTCAAGGTTAAGGTCTCCAACAATGATGGTATCTGTGATGCCCGGAGTGATAGATATGAGGTCAAGCAATCTGGACATACCTCCATAAAAGGCTGTGTCTGTTAGTCCGAGAGGGTTGCGATAAATGTTAATCAGAGCTAATGTGTGAGATGGGCATGACATTTTCACAGATTGGATATAGGCCGACACCGAATCCCAAGATTGAACCGAAAAGCCCTTTGACATATTAAACCCCACCAACACGCCCGAGGAGGGATGACCTTTGGTGCCTGCAATCGCTGGTAACAGTACAACCTCATAATTATTCCATGCTGGTAAATTTAAAAGCCAGGTTTCCTGCAGAGCTATGATGTCATACGCTATGGGAAAGCTGGAAATAGAGGTTTGCAAATGGGAATGGCCTCGTGTGTTACAGCTTGTGATAGTACAGGAACATTCTTTGGAAATTACTGATGGTTATGACATATAGCGATGGTCGGGATGAGAATTTCTCGCTGTCATTTCATTATTCTGTATAATTTGCATTGATTAGTTTGCATCATTTCCTACATGTATACGCGCTGGGTCGTGCGCTAACAGAAATCCCATTTTAAACAACTGCATTTTTGCTTACCAAACAGTATTCAACACAATTCCAGATGGAATCCAGAAACGTACAATTGAACAAGTAGATTCAGAAATGAACTCGATCTGTTCGATATCACTCGAGCAGATATCTTCAAGCTCCACTAATTCCGAAAAAATATTTAACACACTGCGTCTGTTCAGATCATAAGTGCCGAAATTGCCTCCTTGACATTTTAAAATAAGAGAATGGCATTTTCGGGTGTCAAAGGCTTTGTGTCTAGATTTCAGAGCAGAGTCATCTTGTCGATTAGAATTAACAATTGGCTCAATGAAATTGCTTGGAAGGGAGGAGGTTGCCATGTGCTGGGAGGACAGAGGATGGTCAGTGCTATGAAGCAGAGGGGGAAGACATAAGTCAATTAAATTGGGAACAACAGCACTCGGAAGGAGCCATTGGAGCAAATTAGCGTTCTGTCCTTGGGAATTTGAGTCAGATTTCAATACTGGAGCCTTAGAGCGTGACGCTAAATAAGAATCCACAGCCTTATGTATGTGGACAATGGTAGGGTTGCAGATCTCATTTGGATTCGTTGTGGAAGGGTGAACCACAGTGTTCTGTTTAGGTATCTGTGAAAATATATTATTAGCAGGCTTCGGTACTCTCTGCACATTGGCGCAATCCAATTCCCGGATGAGAGCATCCAGTGGGGGGTAAGATGTAGGTGGGAGGGATGTGGTCACTGGAGGCACCGCCAGATTTTGAGGCACAAGTGCGGGATCACAGAGAGCGTGACTGGGAAGCATAGTGACCGCAATCTCCTTGGAGGGGGCAGCCGGGAGAAGCATAGGGGGCGCTGCCAGAACTTGGAATAAAACAGTGGGCTCTTGCGAAACAGGTTTGAATGGCAAAATAGCCAAAGGTACAGTAGCAGGTGCTGGAGGTGTGCACGATACTGCTTTGGCTGGTATAATTTTGTCTGTATTGGCATTCAATGTTTTGAAAAAAGATTTTTTCATGGTGTGTTTTGGAAGTCTTAAACTGCGACAGTTTTGGTTTTGCTTTGAAAGACGAGCAAAGCACCTTGGGAGTCGTTTTTTCTCTGTTATACCAGGTGGTGTAGTGGACAGGACCTCCTTCACGATGGGTACCACGGCTGTCATGGGGACAGTAGATGAAGAGGGAACGTCAGCCACTGGCGTGGAGGGGAGGCTTAGCCATGACTCACGTGATGGTAGAGTGCCGGCGGCAATGCCACTATCTACTTCTGGAATGATGATATTCGCAAAAGTTGGGAGAGTGGAAGCAGGTTGAGAAAGTGGGGACCTGACTGAACCAATTGTAATGATTGAAACGTCATCTACTGGTGCAACATCCGAAGTTAAGGGTATTTGAGAGTTTAACTTGAAGTGCCGTTGCAACAATTCAAGGAAAGATAGCACTTGTTGGGTTTGGGTGAATTGTTCCATAATTTTAGCATCTAGCCCATCATATAGCTTGGACAGGGACACCATATTCAGGTGCATGGCTGCCAGAGTAACATGAAGCGTGGGAAGGGCGGGAGGGGGGTGAGGAACTGGGGGAGGAGGTACATGGGAGACTGGTGCACGCGCTCTCCTTGGTGTAGGATATACAAAGGAGACTGTTGGAGAACCTGGGGAGGATGCTGTACCTGACGTGATTTCGGCGACGCCGTGTGAGCCAAGAAACATGGAAGTAGGAGACTCCCACTGGCTCGTGTATAGCGAAAGGTCAGGGTCAGAGCACGGTGAGGAGGTTTGGGGCGCCGCGGCATTGGGAGACCCTTCCCTCAAACGAGGGAGATGTGTCAAGGGAGTGTGAAGCATGGTGTGATCTGAAAGGGGCAAGGCTGAACATTTGGAATGGGGCCCAGGTGCAATATTGTCCGCTGCAGTGTCTGGGAGGAACACTCTAGGTGTATGAGAAGGGGCATCATTTGGAGGGGACAGAGTTGGTAAAGTCACTCTCCATGACAGGAGTCATGGGAGCAGGGGACAAGATAATAGATTTGTAAGAGGAACATGAATTATAAGAGGAACATGAGGCACGTGCAAGCAACATGGTTACACTATTTGGCTGGAAAGTTACGGGCATGTCTGTTTTTAAAGAGTATGCCATGAAAGCGCGTGCAACAGTGCCTAGGGAGGGAAGCAACTCTTTGTAAACAAACAAAACAATATGTGCAACAGGAAAAATAAAAGAATATAAAAAAAATAGCTGTCTACAGAGCAACCCAAACAACCAAACAGCCAAACTAAAATAATAGTGGCAATGGCAATCTTTGGCAATCTTTGGAGTTTGCTTACCAATCAAAATAAGAAGGAAAAGATGAAAATATAAAAATAATTAAGGGGACAGTCGCCTGGACCGCTGGCTGCGCAGCTAAGCAGCCAAGCAGTACTTAACCAGTACTTGCCCCGAGTGAGCACGCCCGGGTGCGCATATGTTTCAAATGTATGAGTTGTCCAATCCATGGACAAACAGAGGCGGAGCTCTAGGAAAGAGAGAAAAAAAACGAAAATCAGGAAAATGGACACAGGAAAGTCCAAACAAAGTCCAAAGTCCAACAAAGTCCAAACACTGTAGCCAGGAAGTGTGCACCAGTCACCTTCTTAAAGGGCAGACGGCAGCATTCAGTGGAGACAGCATGAAGCACAAACAAATCCGACTCCAGCAAGTACAACGCGCAGGGGGACTCGCTGCCAAGCAGTACTTAACCAGTACTTGCCCCAAGTGAGCGCGCGAGTGCGCGTATGTTTCAAATTTATGAGTTGTCCAATCCTCAAACAAACAGAGGCAGAGCTCTTCTTAAAGGTCACACGGCAGCATTCAGTGGAGACAGCACGAAGCACGAACAAATCCGACTCCAGCAAGTACAACACATTTCAATGAATGTGTGATTTGTGAAGAGGCATAGACTCTAATGCTATGCAGTTTTTGTTGCTGAAACAAGGCCGTTAAGATCTCATTCACATAGACTTGGTCAAATCAGATGTGAAGAAATAAACAAATGGGGGTGATTAACAAAAGATATTTCTGCAAGTTCGTCCATTGATGTACTTGAACACATGTCCATAAACCTTAGGGAACAGAAGCAGACTTCAGATTTACAAAGTGATGCACTACCGATAGCCCCTCACAGTCTTCCACATCCCAGTACCAACACAATGCACTTTCACCACCACAGGCCCCTTCCTGTGCCATTAGCTTTCATATTTACCATAAATGAAGCAATCAAGAGCTCGCCCAATACTCACACCTCTGCTCGCAGCATTCCCTGTGTTCAATGCTGTAGCTGGAGCCTGGTCACGTGATTCCGTAGTGGATGTGCTGTTGGACCGGTTGGTTGGTTTCCCTTTTTCATGGTTGCAAGAACATTTGTCAGGCGCCCTGCCCTAGCAGCACACACACCAGAAGGCTGTGTGCACAGGACACAGAAGTGGTGTGCTGGAAACGGGGGAAGCAGTGTGGGTGACGTGCAAGCAATAGTGTGTGTTTAAGCTTGAAAATATGTATTTGTATTCATTGGAGATAGTGTAACAGTTCTTCTTCCAGAAAAACTGTACAGAGAACCCATCAGCATTAATGGGTGCCTTGCAAGGTAAGGAAAATACAGAATGATGATGGTACAATAGTAGCCAAGTAAAGAAGAACATTACTACACAAAATGGGGGTGGTGCAGATCAACTGAAGGGTGAACAACAACTATTTACAAGAGTACCACAAAATGTTCAGAGCTATGCAGTAGAAATGAGGAGGAGGTTTCGGGGCAGAGAGGTGTTGTGATTCTCTATGCCGGGGAGCCCCTCCCAGGCTAAGGAGGTGATGCATTAAGGCAGATTTGAAACCATCCAAAGTGGCACAGTGTCCATGATGCAGGGGATAGGCAGAGCCCCTGTAAGAGTGCCACAAGTTACAGAGAGCAAAGGTTGGAGACAGTGTAGGAGGATGGGTGTGCAATGGGCAAGTCCATGGGGGTTGCACATGTTTTAATTGCCGTTAATTTCACCCCGGCTATTCTAACTATGGTGTTTTCGTCACGGTTTTGCTGATTTTCTTTTAATAGGGGGGTCCTCCATCCCCACCTAACCCACCACCTCACCCTGCCAGCCACCACCCCAAAATCCCCTATCCAAACACACAACACATGTATTTTTTTTAAAGAAACCCCCAAAAACTGTTGTGGCAAAAAAACCATGGTTAATAGAGCCGCAGGAACATTTCCGCAATTAAAACATGTTCGGGTCCTACCTTGTGTATTTAGACAATGTATATTTAGAAAATGGAGCACCAAAAAGGAAAGGTAGTTGTTTGGCATATTCCTCTGGAAGGAAACTACACAAGCATCATTAAAAACAAAGGAGGCATAAGAGGTCCCCCCTCCTTTTTTTGCCTGCTCCAAGACTGACCACTGCTCCTGCACCACCTTAACCCCTAGAGTTTTTTCAGTGGCCATGCAGCCAATAAAACCGGTCCTGCCAGCAGTGACTCTGGCTCTTCCTGTCCCAACAGATGTTCTGATGGCTGTCCTTCCTCTAGGGCCCAGGCAAACTCCTTCCCCGAGGCATGCTCTGTCAACACAGTTTGCTGTTGTAGCACTGCAGCGAAAAATACCCTGGCTCGTCTTGCTATTGCTCCTGGGTTGGTTACCCTCCTCTCCCTGACTCCAGTGAGGTGGGCAGAGCCTTCAGAGAAAGCCCTCTTGCATCTTCACCTCTTGGTGTGACTCCTGAAAATACAGGATTGGTGATTGAAGGCCTCTCAGAACGTTTTTATTCCGGATTCCCTGGACTCCAGATGACGGGGTATATTTCCGGTGTGATGTAGGTACTGGGGGAAGGAAGCAGTAAATATTCGGGTGGCCAGCTGATACACTAGTCAGTGCCTGCCTTTTTATGTTAGTGGACGAGACATGTGCCATTGGGTGGAAAGTGGGAGGAGTAGCAGAGAATCCAGGAGGGAAGCTAGTCTGGGATGTATTCTTGCAGGATATTTGGGGTTGGAAGCAACAGAGATTCAAGGAAGTGGTGTCAGTGAGTGCACAACACATGGGGACAACATGTCAGCAACATGACAGCAGATAGAGACCTGCTGCTCCCTGTCTTTTCACATCTGCAGCAGCACTTGCTGTGTACACTGGGTCCCAGAATTGCACCTGGTACATTGAGGGTATCACACAATTCACATTTCACACCCCTGTCATAAGCACTCCAGAGAACATGCCGAGTAGTAAACGTAAGTGGAGGTGCATTGCACCATGGCAATGAGCATCCACCAAGACTGACAGGGTCAGAGAGGGGAGAAGCACACATTGTATCTACTGAATATCACGGAAGAACAACAAACTGTGTAGTTGCAGTGGGAAGATATTAATAATACCATGTTGCTATCCCCACAACCCCATCAATGTAAAGTTAGACACTAATGATGATGATGAGTAAGACAATGATGCTGAAAAAGACAACGTTTTAGATCCATCAGAGCCCATAAGGGAATGTGTGTTGCTGCTGGGAAGCAGCAATATAGAGGATGAGTGTTAGCATGACACCAATGATACAGAAACTGTAGTAGTAATGGAAGCTTGCACCCAACCTGTGTACCATCTCTTCGCAAAACAGCCTTCTGTTACAGATCAGAAAGCACATCATGTAATTTTGTGGCATTATAACACCCAAATGAGGCTAGCGTATGTGCTGTTAGCCTATACTGAAAGTCAAAATTGTGGGTGTGCGTCTCACCAAATAAACAGCATTTCAATCTGACCACGTACGCACTCTGCTGGAAAATGGTGCACTGGGGAAGTAAGGGACCTGTCATGACCCACAGAATGTGCCCCTTCTGGACTTCCTGGTCCTTGTCATGGCAGGGTTTGCATTCATTGTTTCTCCCAACATGGCCGTATCACGTGACACACCGTGCACCAGCCTTGACAGCGCACGTAGTACATTCCATAAATATGCCACGCGCCCACGGGCCCGCGCGTCTCAATGCTATTGCGAAGTAGCGACCAGACGTGTGCTCCGTAGCTCGTGGTATTATTCCCTTGCTTCTTCCACCCTAACCCAATTCTAGTCCCTTCCTCCCTTTCTTGATTCCTGGACTTGTGTGCTAGTTGCGCACCCTGTTATTTCCTGGATTCCTGGACCCTTGCTTCCCGGTACTTGAACGCACGCTGGAGTCGGAAGAGACTCGTGCAGCCTTATTCAAGACTCGAGTAGTACGCAAGAAGGCATTGATCAAGAAATCCAGCAAAGATCGAACTCAGGTGAGAAGGGGGGAACTCCTTGACAGGACCAACTTCAGGACCGCATCTATGCAGTCTCATATGATGCACTTGCGTGTTCTCAATGTCACTGGGCCTAGTAAGATCGTTGTTTTGTTCTCCCTTGTTCCCCTCCCTTGCCTTGTCCCGCTCTGAAACACTTCTGTACGAGCGTAAAATATAAATTTCAATATCAATGGAAAGAAGTAAAAACATATGAAATAGTTCTTTCCCCATACCATCTGACAAACAGAATCCTACCACCAGACCACACAATTATGCCTGAAAATATGACAGCTGGGCCACTGCTTGGGAGTGGTGCACCAAACGCTACTACCGTACCTCGGCAATGCATACAAGTGATCCCCATTGCACCTGGCCAGTGTTGTGGAAGCATTTGAGAGTGACTGAAAATGTCGCTTCACACGACAGACACATTCTGTTCAATGCTAGCCTAGCTAGGAAGTTGGCAATAGTCCTCTCGCATTTCACTTTAATGAAAAACCATGGATTTCAGCAGCTTATGGGAAATGTGGTTCACCGCTGGGAAGGCAACGACCACTGTTTTTTTCTCTCACAAGTTTGTAACAGAATTGTATGATGAATTCATGGCTACAATAGTCGGGCACTGCAGCAGTCCATGGGACAAAAAATCCACTTCACCATGGACATGTTGACCAGTGGTCATAGCATTGACTACATTGGTTGTCACAGCACACTTCCTCCACCAGCCAAGAGGGTGCCCTCGACTGATGCTATGGGGCAATGGGTGTCAGCACTTTGGCACAGGACAATTTTGAGCAGGCAAACGATTAAGAGCAGACGACACAAGGGAGTTGACATATTTGAGAATGCAGAGGAGCTAAAGGCCCAGTGACTAAGGCCTTGTCATTTGCATCTGGGCTTTGTTGTAGCAGAGAAATCAATTGCACTTCCTTGCTACCTTATAAATTAGCCAGGCACGGCATGTCCCATGAATTGTGCATGTCTTTCACATCATGGTCATATGCTTTATCATCTATTGTCAGCCTGTGAAATAAATGGTTGCTGCCATCCAGAAGATCTGCTCCCATTTCATGCCAAAAATGCACTGTGCCTATTGTACTACAGGTGTTACACAAGTTGCCTCTGCCCAACCTGAAGACCTCAGTGGCGTGACACTGGATTGCTACTGTGAAGGGAGGATAACTCATTGGCAATGCATAGGTCTTGGAAGCAAGACCACGCTGAGCAACACTGGTTCGAATCCCGGATGCACGCTACAAAAAACCCCAAAAATAGAGTGCGCTATAAATACCTGCACTTGCACGATCCAAATGTACAAGGCCTAGTAGGATTGTTCCCCCCTTCCCCTATCCCCTTGCTTGCATTACTTTCTACATGTTTGAAGTCTACATGTTGTGACAGGGCGGTCCACCACAAATAACCACACTGGCACTTTGGAAAAGTCCAAGGGTGTTTATTGAACTTAATTGTCAGAATGGCTTTTACTTGTTTCTGTTCTTGATTCTTTGGGGTCTAAGGGACTGGGGATGATTGGTGCTCGGGCCGGCCCTTTCCTCTCTCGACTTCCCCAGGCCTGGGACCAACATCCCAGCTCCAGACGGCCATAACGGGCTGGCTACCTGTCTTCATAGGAAACTTCTAACTTTCCCTCTCCTATCACTGGTTAGTTTCTCTGGGAATAGGGAATGGTGCCTTCTTTCACCCAGTGCCACGTATCAAAGCCTCTCACTCCTGACCCTTCACTATACTGAACTTTTTCACTGTTCTCCTTCTACCACGTCACTGTCCCTCCAATCTCACACTCTGCTTTGCCACCTCCACCCATCGTTCTTACTTCCTTTTCCCACTCCTATTCTTACTACCTCTGTTCCTTCTTCTCCCTCCTTCCCCTCACTCTACATCTCTGCCTACTACTGTTCCTGTAATACTAACTCCTATTTTACTCTATGCCAATATCTACTCCTATGTTCCAACTCATTGTTGTTTCTCCCGCTACTACCACAACCACTATTCCCAGTCTGCTACTATCACTAACTCTCTCTACTACCTTCCGATTTACTTAGATATGTGGTGCCCTGCTTCCACTTTACTAGCACCTGTTCAACCCTCAGGGACCTCAAGGATATGGTGCCCTGCTCACTGCTCTACTACCAACTCTCACTCTACGACTAATGTCCTTTGCTCTCTAATCCCACTACCTACCACCTCTACTCCCAACCACCACTACCTATGCCACTCCTGCTACCCCACTCCACTACTTTTACTCTACCTCTACTGCTCACACTCCTCTATCTCTCACACAAACACTCAACAGACCCCCTCCTTAACAATTGCCTCCGCACTCCTCCCGCTCTCGCCTCCTCTGGTGTCTCGGAAGTCCTACAGCATCTCCTGTCCTCACCCAACTAATCCACACTGGCACACTCACATGTACTTCCTTAAATACCCAACCCTCTCCCAGGATTGGCTACTTACCCTGACTGATCACTTACCTGTCTCTGAAAGGTCTCACAGGGGAAGGGCATTGGAGGGCTTAAAAGGGCTAGTAAGCCCCATCCCTTTTCCAACATGGCTGATGTTAGGGATGAGTGTGGCACCCCTATGGTGCTGAGCGCCTCTTCCGGTGACATCTGCTGGTATTGTGGTGCCCAACCACCCCACATATGTTCTGCCACAATGGTAGCCTCTACTTGAGGACCCTTTCTCCATGCCTCTGTGCTCAGGGCCTCTCCTGATGTCCATGGCCCTGCCTCTCCTTCCACACCTTCTTCTGAGTCCTCTGCAATGTCACAGCAAGTACCCCAATGACTTGGAGGACCAGTGATGCTGTGTGGCACAGGCCCATGAATTGGCACCAACAAACAGCAGGAGCGCCCCACCCACCACACATCAAAAATGGGGAAATCCTGCTCCTTCTGGCAAGAAAAATGCAGCTACACCACTTCCTCCTCTCGTCCCACCATCTTCTCCTCCCAGAGTGTCAAGTGCACCTTGAGAAAACAAGCCAACAAAGAAAAAAGGAATACCAAAGACAGAGAATCCAACAGTGAACATGCCCTGAGAACCAAAAACACAGCGAGAAAAAGTCAACGTTCTCCTAAACAAAGGACAGTACCCAGCACTACACTATGACCAACCAACACAACCACCACAAAAGTAAGTGGGTAGATGCGAGAACAATAACAAACAGCCGAGAGGAAACTGGGAAAGGGTCAATTACTTTTTGTAGTTGTTAGAGTCATGGGTAGGAATGAGTATTGCCTTTTTAAGTTTTATTCGTGGAAATAAAGGGGAAAAGAGACACGAAGAAACAGCAGATTGTTTCTTATGTTTTATATGGGTCAATCTAACAACCCATGAACAAACACTAGGACAAAGGGGCACACACTAGGACAACAAAAAGCAAAGAAAATCCTGAGACCAAGAGACTATATAAAAACAAACAACTAAGACTCCTAAAACTCTATCTAGAGTACTCTACAACAACCCAAACACTGTAGGCCGTATGTTTTGGCCAGGTATAAATAAGGCACTATTAAACCATACATTAGCACCTATGACTGGAGCATTAGATCCCATACTATATTCTTTCCCTATAAGAACACTTAGATTTGAACTGAATAGCAGCAGATGTCAGGGAATCCCTTGCGGTAATGGATTTTCTACATAATCCTTAGCCCCCATTTGTATTTCGATTTGTGTTCCTTCTCTTCAACCAATGTTGCCATAATGTGAATGGGAATGTTCAAGTGCGAAAGATTTTCTATTAAGGTTTGCTTCAATGTCCTGTTGATGAGCACATGGTTTACATCCTATGCTAGAGAAGATGACAAAGGATGATCACTCCTTTTTGTTGGAGTTCAGGACTACAGCAAATGGCCGTGTGCGATAGGCGGTCTACGTGTGACAACTGATTTACCCTTAGCTCTCAAGGTGTTAACCGACATGGATTTTTGTTGCTTGATTTCATTACTTTGCATGCTGCTATTTTACAAGACAAGAAAGTCCTGGTATTATGAGGAGCAACAAGGAAGGAGGAGCTGCTACACTAAGACAAACCCACAAATCAAGAGAACGACATTAAACGTGTTAATGGTATAATGATGGCTGTTATCCCGATTTTCTGAACCTCATCATCTCACTCTGCTGTGCCCATCTCCTCATTTCTTGGCTTCATATTTTACCTTCAAAGATCTCCACTACTAACAGCTGAATCATTATAAGAAGAGCGTGAGCAGATGCGTGAGTGCTCTATGCAGATGCGTGAGTGCTCTATGGAGGCAGTGCTATCATCTCGCAGCAGCAAAGAGGCAAGTCACAGGGTCGCTGCTTGAATTTAAAAGGTTCTGGTGACAGAAATACCAGATAGCCAATATTATTAAACATGAAAATGAGTTCCAAGTCCTGAAATATGTTAATAAAAAGTGCAGTCTTCAACAACACACCTACCTTGCAAAAGCAAAGGCGTCATCAAAAGTGCCGGCACGGTCAGCCGCAGAAAATATCTAAGAAATAAATATGCAGATTTACTATACAAGGCCATTTTTAAAGGAATACATATACTAATACATTTAGGCAGTATTTTAAAAAAATAACAATAACAAATCTACCAAGAAACACAAAATGCAAGCTTCACAAATGTGTGCAACGTGCAATCAGTCATAGATACACTGTTCAAGGGCTCGCAATGGGCCTAGACGAACTAGTCTGAGGAAAACGTGAATTACACACATTTTGGGATTTCAATCTTTTTCAGAGATTCAGTTGACATGTTTTGAGGCTCACCCAGGCACTGGCATTGCAGAGGATGGGAAGCTGACATTCTCCACAAGCCCCCAAAAAGTGAGACAACCATACCGATGACAGTGGGGCATGTTGTGTGTTCCCCGCCAGTGCCAGTAGAACTAGAGATACAAAAAGGTCTTCTCCTATTTGTATGTACACCGGCTTCTGCTCGAAATAGATGTTTTTATATTTTCGAGTGTTAGAAATAGAAACTTTTTTTATTGTTAATGCAGGCAGGCCTGCATGAGCTAAACATGAAAAGTACTTTATTTTCAGTGTGAGTGGGCCTGCTCATGCTGAAAATATTCAAAGAAGGGAACTCCTTTTGCAATGTGAGCAGACACACTTATGCTTGAAATAGAAAACACAGTGTTCGTTTCCTAACCCAGGTGAACTTGCTCACAGTAAAAAGGGTGTGATTAGTTCTAGAACAAATGTACCAACCCACATTAGAAATAGAAAACAGTTATTTGTGGGCTGCTAGGGGGATGTTTGGCAGGGATCAATACCCTGCAGAGGGATTTGAAAAAAGTGAGGGGAGGGATGTTGCAAGGGGCGTGGGCCTAACAATATGAAGTAAGGAGACCCAGGGGAGGGGAGAGGTATGGAGTGCCTGACAGTTCACCTACCCATGGGTGACCTGAAAATATTCATGACTAACCACATTTTTAAAGAGGGACACTGCAAGGACGAGTGGTCTTGCTCATTTCAGCTCATACACCCCAACATCAATCTTACATTGTAGTTCATTGTAGTACCTTCAGCTATCCCTCCGCAAATACCTCCCCTCTCAAGCTCTTCGCTCCTCTACCTCCAATTCCCTCAGGGTCAGTCGTTTTTCAAAGAAACAAGCTGGGGGTAGATCTCTGTCTTCGGCTGGGGCCTCCCTCTGGAACAGCCTCCCTGCCACTCTAAAACGTGAGGAGAACCATCTCCGGTTCCGGAAGCACCTCAAGACCTACCTCTTTTCTTCTGCCTTCGCTCCCCATCTCCCCTGCTGATCTGCTCTCTCTTGGCACCGTGCACCTGGCCACTCTCTGTCCTCCGGGCCCAGGTACCTGCTCACCCTGCCACCCTCCCGCACTGCCTCTGGGCCACCCCTTGCACTGGGGTCTGTATCTGTACCCTTACAGCCCCCCCTTTTTCTTCCTGCACTTATCAGACCTACCCTGTCTGCTGCCTTAAACCCAGCAGTTGCAAATTGCTGGCTGCGCTACCACTGTTTGTTGCCTTTATTATTTGTTGTTTATCTGTTTCTCCTCTGCCTCACACTTGCCACTTCTCCTCCTTCCATGCACTTTTCCCCTCCCCTTCTCCCATGCACCTGCGCATTTTCAATGTCACTGGGCCTAGTAAGATCGCGTTTTTTTTTCGCCCCTGTTCCCCTCCCTTGCCTTGTCGCGCTCCGAAACACTTGTGCACGAGCACAATAGAAATAAAATATCAATCAATATCAATCAATCAATCTCATTCTCTATTTGGTCTTTAATTTGATGCCTCCAAAACTCTTCACCCTCCCCACGTAGCTACTCAGCTCTCCATGCATTCTTATTAAGCATCTGCCACAGCTTCTTCTACAAATGACCCTACACATGGGCTTCTATGTTGAAAATGATTGCATTTTGCTTAAATCTGCGAGATACACGTGCCACAACATCGCCATAGTGTAAAGCCACAAACCTGAAACATCTTCATGAAAGACTTTGCATAACGTTTGCAGCCCTTAATAAAGATTGTATGTTGTAAAGCTGGACCAGGAACACACTAAACTACCCCGCATGCTACCCTCTCCGTATGCTCAACAACTCTGTTTGGCACAGACTTCCTTGTCTCTTTCTATAGCATGAGGAGGAGAAGGGGTACCATTGTACAGTTATTCAGACTCCCCCTGCTTGGCCCTGACCATGGTCTGCAGCAATTGGAAGGGCACCCCTCTGCATTTAGAAGCCAGGGGCCATGTCTTTTGGTGTTATACAACTGTACAGATGCTAGCCCTTGCCTCAGTTTCACTGTTCCACTCTTGTCCTGTTCTGCCAATGCAGCCACTCTCCATCCAGTCACGTAAGGTCCAGTGTACAGGAAATCCTAAGGATGAAGGTAGGACATCTTTCATGTACATCCTATTAAAAGATGCTGAAAAGGGAAATCATTTCACCAGCAGGCAGCAACGTACCGTGTGGTTGTCCACCAGAAGTCCTGCTAATGTGTCCCAACTTTGTTCTTCATAGTTTACACGGAAAAATCCCACGTGGGCAGGATTAATTTTCAGAAACCCATCCGTCATAGGGTCATAGCCAGCCAAAGTGACTCCTGTGCATTAAAGAAAGCATAGTGCGATCACACATCAAGCAAAAGAGCGCTTGTTATATAATGCATGCAGTGTTTCCAATAGCCTACTGGTATGTAAAATGTCATGCTAGCAGTTAAAGAAACTCATTTTTGGGTGTGCAAGGGCTTAATTCAAATTCATGACCATTTTTACTACACATTAAACAGTCATTGAAATGTTTACTCTGCACAGGACGTGGCTCTTCTTGTACTTGGCAATAGATTCTCATAAGCGGAGGGACCATCTTCCCACAAATAACCCTCAAGTGCTAGTCGGAAACCACTGGAACGCCCCACTGAAAACACCAGAACCATGATTTTGCTTTGATCTTTTTATGAAAGATCACAAATGGATTTAAGGTTAAAAGATTAATATGAGCAAGAGGAACATCCTGCCTTAATCGACAGAGATCAAGCAATACACAAGAAGAACATCGGAAAAGCACATCCACAACTCTTCATAAAACCACTGCAACCTTCAGCCCCTAACTGCAAAGCCAGCTTCTCAGACAGAAAAACACTTTTGAACAGAGTAACCCAACCAAACCCTATGGACTACCATACTCACCTAAACAGCAAAACTGCATTGTAAATCCTGCAAATTACACGCCAAATCAAGTTCCACTGTCAATGCCAACCCAAAGATCCACATTGTAACCTCAAAACCTATACATTCATTCAAACTGTGCAGCAATCTGTAAGAGTTCATTAGAAGCCTAAACCTGAGAGACGACTTCTGTATCAAATGTAAACACACACGAGAGACATTTGAGAGAAAGCAAAACGAGAAAATCAGTCAAGACCCCAGTATCTGCAATGGATGCATAGAAAGGTAAGGACACAGAGAACACATACTCGACAGATAGAGAAAATAGATGCTCAACACATGCTCAACACGCCTCGAGAGAGAGGAGAGCCACATGATCATTGAAAACCACTCAAACCATTGACTTCGAATATGCTGACTAAGCAGTGGCTTTGTCGATTGTGAACAGTACAGTGCAAACTCACTGGTGCAAAATACTACACCACACTAAGGGAGGTGAGCCATTCAAAAAATACACCCGAAGACTGGAGAGAGCCATCAACCATGTTCCAAGCCAAGCAACAAAATATGATGTGGGTCTGATTCCAAGCGACGTGTTATGTTATTTTATATTAATATGATTGTATACTGCACCAAATCACAAGGGCAGTAGTATCAGAGTGCCTAGGCTTCTCCTTGGAGTGGCACACTGTGCCCCGCCAGAAGTATCCTGTCCTTAGTAAGCTGGAAGAATGAAAATGTGCGAGGGGAAGAGAAGAGGATGGGAAAGCAGGGAAAAAGATGCCACGAACAGAAGGTGGTAGGGATGCAGAGGGGGGAGAATATGTTGTGGTAGCAGGGGTGCATGTCAGTCCTTTTAGGTGTGTCATACCTCTGCCAATGGGATGAGGCAGATATGAACTAAAGTGTTGGGATAATTTGGTTTAATGCAAAATGGTGGCTTAGTTTCCTGGGCATCTCTATACTTTGTACAGGTCAAACTCCAGAATGTTAATTCTGTGACCGCAAAGCCTGAGCCAAGAGTGGCATACTCAAGAATAGACTGTATGAAGGTGAATGTTCTTGGTATCACACAGTAAGCTACTGGAGTGGTTAAACTGGTGGAGTAAAATTAAAAAGGTCTTTCACCTTGATGTCAAAACGATTATTAGTAAAAGTTTCTTCCATTTCAGGGCTGCTAGGCTTTCTTTTAGTTTGCGGTGAGGCAGAATAATGCCTTACTTGGAAGCAGGCCATCAAAGTATAGTAGTACCTTCTATAGTGAGAACATATAGTTTGTTCTCCCTATGTAGGATGTGCTCATTAGATTATGTGAACAGTGGAGGTGGATCTGCAACCAGGCGTGGAAGGTAGAGAGATAAGGGCCAGAAGTCTGTCATGGCTATATTCAGTGCCAGACTGCCCCCTTCTCCTATGGTCTCCCATGGTATGGTACTATGCTTTCTCTTTTACATGGCAGCTATGGCATTCTGTGTACACCACTTTATACCGCAGCACGACCACTTCACAAGACTGAGGAGCAGGGATGGAAGAGCTCTGGTCACAAGCCAACACACGTCAACTGTATTACCCAAATTGACCTTTTACAATTGACTTTTTGCACAATTGACCTAATTATAGTGGTCCTAATTGACCTTCTGCACAATTGACCTTTATATTATTTTAGTTATTTTATATATTTATTGGGTTGGTTTTGGATTATAAATAATATAAGGGGATTGGGTGGGGGTTGCAGGGATTTTTGGATTGGGTGGTGGGTTACGGGGGGTTTCCCCCCGCATATATGTCCTAATTGACCTTCAGTCAATTCTCCCGAGGTCAATTCCCCCGAGGTCAATTGTGAAATGGTCAATTAGTATACAACCCACGTCAACACTAGTGTGCCCAAAGATCAGCAGTGAGTGGCACTTCAGCCAGCCAGCCAAAGTGGAGAGAAAGCGACTGAAAAAGAAATGAATGTGCCTCAAAACTGACTCTAAGGCATGAGTAATGGTGATCTGGGCAGCTTGTATAACTGGGAATACTGTTAATAATAACACTTGGGAGACATAAAACCTTGCATCTTTACATGCTCTCTAAAATACAACTATCCTCCAGACAACAAAACAATCCTCTAGAAAGGTTTTCCCAAAACTTACTAGCTTCAAAACAGAATGTGCTATACAAACAGGAAAACACCTACAATGCAAAACCCGAACACACATCGAACAATCAGACATAATCTGCAGGCCACAAAAGAAGGAAAACTTGAAAACACAAAGCAGGCACATCTTCCAATCTACTAACATGGTTTAGCACAGTGTGCCAAAACACCTTAAAAGCATTTCCTATGAGGACAAATCCGTTTAGACATTCATACACACATTTGTACAAGGGAAGCCACAATGAAACAGACAAAATGAGTTGTTGAGTGTTTCACTGATCCACGGTATAGCTGACAGAACCAAAGGTAAAAAATCTTTCATGGTGTTTGTATTTCTGTATCCTCATTTGCATGACAAAAGATCAGCGATGGCAAGCACTTCAAAAGTGAAAAAACCCAGAAAGTATAATCTTTGGGCCCAAAAGAAGAGAAGCGGCCTCGGTGCGGAAACCAATGAGCTTAATTTTAGCTATTATTCCAATATCACCATAGAGAAATAGGGGGGCATGCATTAAAAAGTCGTCCTTACAGTGACCAAATGACTTCTTCTCTGCAGGAGCATATGATATGATATGATAGGTTATTTATAATGTGCTTAATACCCAGAGGTTTCTAAGCGCAGACCCGGAGATCGAACCTGTGGTGCTCCGTGTCGTCTCGTCTTGCTTCCAAGGGAGCACGTTGCCGCTGAGCTATCCTCCCAGATCATAGGGCTGAGTAGGTCATAAACTACCTACTCATCCCTCACACTCCACAAAACAAGGGTGTAGGTCTACTTGCTCGAAAATGTTTGACTTTTTCCAATTTTACCGAAATTTTTGGGGTCTTTTTTTGCTCTAAAATGTGGGGGGCGACCCACGTACGCATGCTTCCACTTCCCCCCACCTTAACCTATTCCCTTACCCCACGCCATTATATATTTTATTAAATTTGACTTAAATTCCCCCAAAAAACGATCAAAGAAAATGTGATCAAATTTAAAAGGTCCATTTCTTTTCTGTCAAGTATGCTAATACCCAAAACGACAGTGATTCAAATCATAAAGGTAAAATAGACACAGTTAAGAGATATACCTCCTTTGCCTTTTGTGGTAACGTGGGCCAAGGGATGGCTATACATTTAAAAGGGGTGTGATTGTTATTCAGTAGCGACTCAAATAGCAAAGCATGACCGTCCAAAATGAAGGTAATGTCCAATCAAGTTACTATAAAAAGATATATGCTTAATTAAACACACCATCCAGTAGAAAACTAAATAGAAAATCTATACCAACCCCAACCGTGTGGAAAGAACACAGAATATGCAAGACAAGAGAGAGTCCAGCACTTTGGGCATGCATACAGGGGTCAAAAGCAATTCAATAAACACAATGTCCTTTTAAAAGGACATGTTTTAGATGAGAAAGGTGCACAAGTAAGCTCAACAGTCTCTATGGTCAAAAATGGACATTAGGGGAGTGGGGCAGTTATGGGACAACAGCATCTTCTTTGTGGCTCGACTTTGCAGTTCGTGAGGTTCGACGCAGGTCGAGGACAGCGGTCGTGTTGCTCTAGATCAGGCGTGTCCAACCTTTTTGAATGTGGGGCCGAAAAATTTACTTTTTGTCACCCAGTGGGCCGGTGAGCCAAAAGTCAACAACATCACCCAAAGCAGTATATTAAAAAGCAATATTGTGTGACCTTTGACACAATAGCATCACAGGCAGTGATGCACCATGCAGTCTAAAAAATAGCTTTTGGTGTCAGGGGCAGTGAGTATCTAAGGGAACCCCTCCATCAAATGATCTGAGGTCAGTTGCTTGTGATTTATTTCAGTGTGTATGTGTTCATATTTTCCTGAAATAGTGGGGGCGACCGAGCGTAGCGAGGGAGCTATAAGGATCTACCGAGGGTTTGGGGGGTTCCCCCTCCAAGAATTTTTTTTCAAATAGGGGGTTGAAATGGTGCATTTTACAGCAGAAAAACTGACCAAAAGCCATAAGTTTACAATCGGTTCTAAAACAATTCCATGTCACCAACAGCAGACAAGAACATTTTACAACACAACATATTTTAATGATCTATGTATCCACAGTGTAAAACAGCACTGTCACTGATGTAACACAGTGTAATGCTGGTTGTGCCCAAAATGTGCCTCTGTAGCAACATGTCTGTTCTGGCTGTTCCCAATTTAGGCCAACATTGTGCTTTACAAAGCATGATTCATGTTGCCTGTGCAGTGTTGTGCCCAAAACATATGCCAGCTTATCTCTGTAATACGCATTCATTATTTCTGTGTTAATGACTGATGCTGCCTGTGCAGTGTGCCCAATACATATGGCAGCTTATCTCTGTAATACACATTCATTACTTCTGTGTTAATGAAAGAAACAATCCAATTCAACAGATAAAATGGAGAAAAGCGAGCACCCAAAGGTGAACCTAATTGAAGAAACGCAATGTGAGCACAATCTTTAAGTATGAAGAACTAGATATGGCCTGGTGCCCTCCTCTCCTGGGACCCGGGGGTAGCCTGTGCGCCGGTACTCGGATGACTTCAGCTGAGCTGAGGGCCATGTTGTAGGAACCAGGGAGGGAATTGACCTCATGGTGTCTGCTGTAAAGCCCACAGTGTCTTGGATCTGGTGGGCTATGGTGTTATGCGCTCTGAAAATTCACTACCGCAGCTGGCCTTCCTCCGGCAGGGGCACAGACATCTCCCAGGGGCTGTTTTGCCTCGTCCAGGTTAGCACTTGTCAGTTGCAAAAACAAAAACTGGATAGAGCCCCAGGCATTTTACCCGCTGTGCTGCTTTTCCGGATGTGGATGGCGTGATTGTGTTGCCTAGCGATTTTGGCAAGGAATTAATTCCCACATGTGGTAAAATCATGTCGGAATTAATTCCTTTTGTGACGCAATTTGAACAGTACTCAAAGGGGGAGGTTTTTTTCCAAAAAGTGATGCAAATTGTACCCTCCCTCCAGAGGCGGAATGTTCAAACATTAAGGCAGCGCACGTTGCTTTTGAGCCTTCGAGATACTCCTGGGCAGATACTTGTGTTTTGGTGTATCTGGCCATCAGTATCTCGAGGCTCAAAAGCACTGCATGCCACAAACATACGTCGGAAAATATGGCAGGCAGTACTTCCCACTGCTGCAGGCAAGGAGAACTAGGCTCGGTGTGCACCGCACGTAGCACTGTGAACCTGGGCTGGGCCGCTGGCTCACGCAGGCTCTGCCCTGGGCTCAGCAATGCAGCTGTGTGAAGGTGGCGCTGTGTGCCCGTCACTCCACCCACACACATTACGTGATTATGATTTTCACAGCCAATGGAAATACTGTTACCATGCAAGGCAGTTATTTATTTCATTTATTTCCACTACTACAACATGCCTTGCATGGTGACAGTATTTCCACTGGCTGTTTTTCAGCCAGTGGAAATCATAATCACGTAATGTGTGTGGACTACAATTCCTATCCTGAAACTGCAGCCACAACGCTTGTTGCGCATAAAATAAATACAAAACGTACAAAAGTAACCCTAATGCTTTGTCTGTGCTCTTGGACTTCGAGGGCCACATAAAATGGCTTGGAGGGCCGCATTGCGGCCCTCGGGCCGCATGTTGGACAACGCTGCTCTAGATGATGAGCAGTGTCAAATAGGAGTTTGAAGCAGTTCGAAGGCGATACTTGAAGAAAAGCAGATCATGAGGGACACCGTGGTTGGTTCAACTTCAGAGAGGCTGGTGAATGGATGCACTGCTCTTACGTGATTGGTTCGATGAAGTACTCGAGGGTCTCTGGATTGTGCCGACCACCCGGGTCGGTTCAATGGCGAAGATGCTGGAGACTGGATGCACTGTTCAGTTTCAGAAGTTCAATGGGCGTCCAATAGTCGGGGCTCGGTGATCGATTTGAAGGCCGTAGATGCAACAAAGAGTTTGTAGTTCAAGCCAAGGCAAAGACGCACTCAGCTAGCATTGTGAGATGCAAAACGGTTTCAATATGCAGATTAGCGGTTCAAAGAGTGGGCGGGTACCAAAGTCTGCTTCAGATGGTTTGATGTTGTCTAACAGGCTTGAATCAAGGTTGTGGTGGTTCGACAGTAGGAAATGCAGGAATCCTGGCTGTCTTGTCTCTCAGCTGCTGTGAGTTCCCCCCATGGGCCACAGGGACAAGTGCAGTCCCGTTCATTCACTATGAGTAACTCTGATTTACCTTGTCTTATACCTGGAGAGGGCTATTTGATTCAAAAGAAGTTACTATGAATAACTCTGTATTACGTTGAGTTAAACCTAGTGGTAAGATGATTCAAAAGAAGTCACTATGCATAACTTTGACTTATTACTCTTGGCTTACTAAGTTATAAGTAAGTCAGAGTAACCTGTAATATTTTCTTGTGACCCAAACAAACATCTCCAGGTTTGTACCAGAGTTACTCATTGTAACTAACAGGCATTTATAGAATGCCCCATACCACTGTAGGGGTCTCCTGGTGCTGAGGCATATTATGGGGCTCATAACGAGTTTGGCGCTGCAGGGAAAAAAGTGGAGGTAATACAGTTCACCTCAATTTTACCTGCACCGCCAAACTACAAGTTTGCCGGTATTACCACCGCTGATAATACAGGATGGTAATAACGGTGAATTTTGACAGTAAAGTGGAGGAGTTACCTCCAGCTTCAGGTACGTGATGCACCTCAGCATGGAAGATGATGCAGAGCACCGTTCGAATCACAGGTCAGCGCTTAGAAACCTCTTCGGAATTAAGCACGTTATTAAAAAAACTATTATAACTCCTCCATTTTAGCTCCAGAAATTGCTGGTATTGCTGTCCGGTAATACCAGTGGTGGTAATACCGGCAAAAATCCCCAAAGGAGTCCATTAAATAGGGATTTACACTGGCAAACTGCCACTTGTAATCAGGTGGTATGACCGCCAGGTAGAACATCCAGTGGCAATACTGCCTGATCAAGTGGAATATCTGTAATTCTGTTTGCCGGCATTATGGCGGATTAATCGCCAGAATACATGCAAACTCGTAGTGAGCCCCATTGTGCCCGTGCCTGAGTTACCAGACCTTGATCTGTGGTGGGAAGATGAAGGGGTGGTTTGTGAGGGAGTTGGTTTAAGCAGGAGCAAGAAGCACATAGCTGCTGGTAGGTAAGGAAAGATAGTAAGGTGGGGGTGCATGTGGGCACCATCCTTCCCTCGAGAGAGATGAGTTGGAGAAATCTGGCATTCCTGTATCTGGGGGTCTGCAACCTTTGGCCTTCTAGATGTTTTGGCCTACATCTCCCATAAGCCCTAGTCAACACAGTCAAAGGTGAGGAATCACGGGTGATGTAGTCCAAATAATTCAGAAAGCCACAAGTTGCAGATCCCGTTGCCATTGCCACACAAATGTGCATACTGTTTTAACATGGGTTCTCATTCGATGAGCATACCCAATAAATACTCATCTCTTGCATGGAGTCCTACCTGGTGCCACCCATGTGGCCAAATATATATGTATCCTTATCTTTCAATCAACCTGCTCAACTGATGTTTTCTGGTGAGCGAAGGATTGCAGACAGACTCCTGTTTTGCTATTACACAACAATCTGAATCCATTTGACAATATCTAAAATATAGAGCCAATTCCTTGTTTCTATTTATCATAAAGTAATGTCTGAGGCATTTCTGAATGAAGTGCACACATTGAAATACTATGAGTGAATGCATTAAAGTAAACTATAACATGTACCTGCTAAAACTGACTTGTTGTAGAATTGAGAGACTTCTTCCGATTTATTCGTTGCATAATATTTCATTGGAATGTGCCACAGGTAGCTGAAATGAAAGAGCAATATACATCACATGATCACAAAGTTCAGGAGCGGTTAAAATGCCATTCTACAACACAATTAAATGCAAGTAATTGTGATTGTCATGTCACTTCCAACATTTCTTATTGCATTACAAAGATACACAGAAAACTAGCAAGATCCAATGAATATTGGCATGCAGTGTCAGTCATGTGTAGCTAGCGGTCAAAAATAGGTGCACGGCAGGCTGGTCAAAGCGACATTGATTAAGTAATTAATCACAAAGAGGTTACTAGGGACTTTGATTTACTTCTGGAAAGTAAGATATGAGTACGTTCGAATAACTTGTTTGCAAATCAAATAGTCCCGCTATAGGAGTACCTCCTGGTTACTTCTTTATGAATCGGACCAATACAGGGACTCTTCAACATATTCTATATTCTATTGACATATTGGAGCACTGGCTGATAGAGGGCCTCATTCAGCACAGGCTCCTAGTAACTGATCCATTTATTTTGGTCCCATATATGTTGGTTTATAGTAATTTCAGAGCAGTTTGTAACAGATATGCTTTTATACTGGGCTGGCACTTATACAATCCTCTCTCTCTCTCTCTCTCTCTCTCTCTCTCTATATATATATATATATATTTCTGAGGCTTGTGCAATCTGCTTAGATCACATGCTGTGCATAGGCCGACATCTAGTGGAAGTTGCGGAGTATTAGAGTTTGTTTTTTGAAACTCGAAAATGGGCGTCGACACAGAGCGTGCCAGTAATACTATCCCTAGTGTGACGTCCACTGTACCCATGATCCCTCACGCGTGTAGGACCCTCAGATTGTTTTTTTCCACCATACTGGTCGGAAGCATTCAGCAGAGTTCCCTGGCATTAGCCATACTTTGAAAAATATTGTTATATTTCCCCCTTTTTTCTCCACCCTAAAGTCGAGCCACCGAAATTCGACACTTGACGCCGAACCGGAGAAGAAGGCGAACGTCGAGAGCTTCACGACGGAGTGGGTCTAGGAAGGCCTCTGGCCTCTGGCCTCGTCCCGGACCTCGGAAGGCCTCTGGCCTCGGCCCTACAAGTAGGGAGAGTGGTGGGTGGACATACTCTACACTCTTATATATTCTCTTATATATATTCCTACACTTACCAGCCCGCTGCCTCAAGGGGCGTATGGAGGGTACCCCTTTCCAATTTTGCCCAAAGTGCAACCGCAAGTATCCTTGGGTTGACAGACACGCCATGTGCAATCTCTGCTTGCCAAGGGATCACCCTGAGGCAAATTGCAGAGCGTGTAGTAGGTTCAAACCTAAAACACTAAAAGACCGTTCCACCAAGCGTTGGGCCCACCACGCCAGGTGTCAAGAGGCCATGGCCGCGGAGGGTGCCTTCAGCGATGGCAGCAATGCCGTACTTTCGGACAGCGAGGGCAACACGGCGTCGAAAGACAGCCAGGCGCAGGTCCCCAACCTCGGAAGGTCATCCAGCAGGGCGGCTATGGGGAAGACCCCCGGCGACGTAAGGGCAACCCACAGCACTTCCAAACACACAAAGGACAAGGCTCAGTGGTTTACCTTGGACATGAAGTAGGTGGAGGGAGGATACAGCCTCTACCCAGTAAAGTACAAGCAGTACAAGACTGGCCTACCCCCACTACACAGACCCAGGGGAGAGCCTTCTTAGGACTCACGGGGTATTACCGCAACTTCATGGCAGACTATGGCACCATAGATGACCCTCTGATTGCCCTCACCACTCCGAAGAAACCCAAGAAGGTAACTTGGACTGACGAGTGTGAGAAGGCCTTCAACGGCTTAAAAGAATCCTTGTGCCAGGCCCCTGTCCTCAGGGCCCTTGTTTATCAAAGACCTTTTATTGTGCAGACAGACGCCTCTGGCAGTGGGATAGGAGCTGTACTATCGCAAGTAGAGGAGAAGGGTAAGGAACACCCTATTGGTTTCATTAGTCGCCAGCTTAAGGACAGAGAGCTCAGATGGTCCACAGTGGAGAAAGAATGTTTCTCTGTTGTGTGGGCCCTACGGAAGCTGAGGCCCTACCTCTATGGGACCCACTTCACTGTGCAAACTGACCATAAGCCCTTAAAGTGGCTAATGAACATGAAGGGAGAGAATCCAAAGTTGCTTAGGTGGCCCATAAGTCTACAAGGCTTTGACTTCACTATTGAGCATAGGCCAGGTGTCCAACATTGCAATGCTCATGGGTTGTCCAGAATGTTTAACAAACCTGAACAAGAAACTCATCCAGGGGTGGATTAGTTCCCCCTGTCCATAGTCTGGGAGGGGCGAGTGTTAGGAAAGATTTCTTAATTGTAGGTAATTTTCCTTCCTTGTGGCAACCCCTAAACTTTTTGCTGTTGTTTTCACCCTAATCTAGACTTTGCCAGAGAAGCGCAGCCTTCCGCCACACTCCTCTGGGCTTTCGCTCCATTCTTACGGGGAAACTGACATGCCCCTAAAACAGTCAGTACCGGGAAACGTTGTTTTCTGTAGTTCTTTTATCATGTTGCAGCTTTCGTGCAACATGGCACAAGAGGGCACTGTAAGCTAAGTTACTGTTCTCTTGGGTCTCTAGTCACTCTGCATGCCCTAGACACTCTCTTTGGATTGTTAACGAACGGTGCAAGTGAATCACGGACGGGACTGGTGGCAGCGATCGTTTCTTTGTGTTTTGAGCTCCTTTTGGCTGTTTAAGCGCGTTTCTCGCGCTTAGCCCAAAATGGTGGCCTGGCTCCCAAAATGGCCAGACCACGAGGCTCTTTGTCCTGCCCGCTGACCGTCTTGCCCCCTTCACCTTCCCCAGGTCGAGCCGACCCGGGCCTTCATTATTTGGGCATGTACTTTCCCGTGAAACACAGATGTTTTCGCAGGCTTCTACAGGCCTTTTGTGCACCTCCAGGATGTGGGCTGGGATGTCTGTTCCCAATACACATCCTGGGTGCCAGAGAGTCTAGTGTGTCTTAAATGCCTGGGACCACAGTGGTCCGTGATAGGTCCACGTATGGTGTGAGTGTTTTGTGAGCAGATCTCCCATTGGGTCCTCTCCGTTTTGGCGCGAAGGAAACTCTGGATAAGAGGAGGCTGGAAACACTGCTACCATGTAGATCTCCTGAGTTCTCACGAACGACGGATACAGGAGCCAAGTATCCTGCAACCAAGAGGCTGAACAGAGGAATCGCTGGTGACCCGCTGAAGGACTGCTCCTCTGCACTGCTGTCGCTCTGCGAAACCATTCTTCCTCTGATCGAACGAGAAGGCCTGTACTGGTACTTCGACCCTTTGGAATAGTGGGAACAACTATTCTCGGCATCTTCATCATCTCCTGCACGTAAGCCTTCGGAAGCGTCTCTGGGCCATCCAGTGGACTGACCAGCCTACCCAGGAGTCTTGCTCTTTCACCACCGTCTGGTTGCTGCTGTATTCCGAGTCCTTGACACTCTCACAAGATTGGTACACTTGGCATTCCCAGGTCTGAAGTGAGAAGTGTACATTGGGCTTAAATACACACAGCCACTTCGTTGCCCTGCTGTGGTAACAATCTGTGCGGGTTCACTGCGTTTGGGACATCCTCAACTCTAACGTCTACCGCCGCGGAATCTACACGACGCCGAGACGTCCCCTGCTCGTACCTGAACCTGCCAGCACTGAAACTGACGCGGAGAAGCCTGGGTCTGCCTGCATCAGGGACCAGTGAGTAGCAACGCTAGGAACCGGTCGCCCTCCTTTAGTAGCCTGTAGCTTTTCCTTGCTGTGTTAAACAGCACGCCTTTTTCGCACTCGTGTTCTGCTTCTGCCCACAAGTGGAGGCTGCGCTTAAGTAGCAGAGATCTGTTCGTCCTCGTTTTTTCACCACTCTGAGATTCGTTATCTGGTGCCAGAATAGACAAATCAACTCAGTTGATTGCACTCCTTCAACTATTGTTACATACATGCTCCACCTGCTGGATGCAGGACTGGTTTTTAACTCACTGAAGGTGCATCTGGCAGCTCTGTCAGCATACACCACCTTCCATAACAAGGTGTTGTGGTGGAAAGTTCCAGTGGTTAAAGCCTTCATGGAAGGAGTAAAGAAACTTCACCCTCCTATTTCAAACCCACCACCAGGGTGGGACCTTAATGTGGTGCTAGCTAAACTCATGGGCCCCCCATTCGAACCCATGCATAAAAGCAGTCTCAAACACCTGATTTTTAAGACAGCCTTCTTAGTAGCTATTACATCCATAAGAAGGGTTAGTGAAATTCAGGCTATGTCAGTGCAAGATCCTTACTTTACAGTTCACAAGGATAAACTGGTTTTGCGTACACATCCTAGGTTCTAACCTAAGTTTATTTCTAAATTCCACGTAAACCAGTCCATCGAGCTTCCGGCTTTCTTCCAAAACCCACAAAGCTCGGCTGAGGTGAAACTACACACCCTAGATGTGCGTAGGGCGGTCCTCTACTATGTAAACAAGACCAGAACGCTAAGGAAAACAGACCAACTGTTTGTCTCCGTAGCTACAGGCAGAGAGGGGGATCGCGTCTCTAAAGGTGCCATCTATAAGTGGATTATTAACTGTATCCAGCTGTGTTACTCCCTTTCTGAAAAAACTCTGCCTTTCACGCCAAGAGCCCACTCTACAAGAGGCATTGGGGCCACTCTGGCTTTCATTGCAAATGTACCCCTTGGCAGCATTTGCAAAGCAGCTACTTGGAGCTCTATTCACTCTTTTACTCAGCACTACTGTATTGACTCACATTCCAAGACAGATACACAAGTGGGACAAGCGGTTCTAAGACATTTATTTGCTCATGACCCTTCTCACATCCCACCTCCTTCTTCAGGTACTGCTCGCTAATCTATGCAGAGCATGTGATCTAAGCAGATTCCACAAGCCTCAGAAGGGATACATTACTCACCGTAATCGTATTTCTGATGCTTGTATCTGCTTAGATTCACATCGACCCACCCTTCCTCCCCTCTGAGAGAAGGCGCATGGATGCTTGTAGTCTTACCTTTCTTTCTATCTGCTTGGATTATCTGTACTCACGCTACTCCTCATGCTACCTCATGTCAGAAAAAATACAATCTGAGGGTCCTACACGCGTGAGGGATCATGGGTACAGTGGACGTCACACTAGGGATAGTATTACTGGCACGCCCTCTGTCGACACCCATTTTTGAGTTTCGAAAAACAAACTGTAATACTCCGCAACTTCCACTAGATGTCGGCCTATGCACAGCATGTAAATCTAAGCAGATACAAGCATCAGAAATACGATTACAGTGAGTAATGTATCCCATATATATTACACGGCCTGCGGTAGCAGCCATGTACTCATGGTTAAGTTGCTGAACCCATAGAAAGAGCTTATAACTTTATCCCCTCCTGGACGAATCCCCACCAAACTTTAAAAAAAAAGTATATGATTCTGCGAAGTTTGGTACGTTTTCGTCAAGGGGAGCAAAGCTATATGGGGAGTCCCAAAATTTGTGGAAATCCTCATAGACACAATGGAAAAAAAGTGCTCACGCCTACAGGCCAAACCGCTGGATGGATTTTCACCAAATTTGACCCAGGTCTGCTTTTGTAAATTTGGTGTAAATCTGTCTAGTAATTTTTAAAACAGCCAAAAAGTAGGTAAAAAAAAATATTGTGATATCTGGGTCTGGTCCACGGACTCACTGCCCTATTCGGCCTGCTGACATATTAAAAACGTGTTAAAACACAATGGCCCTCATTACGACCCTGGCGGAATTCGGAAAACGATGGCGGAAATGCAATACCGCCATCGAATAGCGCTCGGTGCGACTATGACCCGTCACCGCAAAGTACGAAGCCATTAGCGACACCGTAGTGAACGCCAACGCTAACTGCACCAAGCACGCGCGCGCGCGCCATGCCAAACCGTAAACACCACCATGGCGCAAGGGTACGCCAATTCCGACCCTAGCGGACATGTACCTAACGCCATCAAGCATGGCGGAATGTACCATTCCGCCATGGTGAGAAGTACGGCATCGCGAATCAACCGTAAACGGCCCCACTGAGTGCCTGTACACCGCTCCCTGCCCACAAAGTACAACTCCCCGTAGGTGCAATGAAGTCACAATGCAACCATTGAAATGTACAAGTCACCCATGCATGCCAACGAACAAATGAAACACAAGAGGGGCCAATGGGAGCTGCAGGGCACAGATGGCACGAATACAGAAGCCATCCCAATGGACATGACCACAGTCCCCCACCAAGAAACGCACGCAAACACAGGCACCTGTGACCAGCAATATTCCGAAAATCACATCATTCCACCAGTCCACCTGGCTGACCGGCATCTGTTACACAAAACCCAATCCCCCGCCCCTGAGCATGACAACATTCAAACAGTCATATTGGCAGCCCCCATCCCTGACCTCACGGGCTTCGTAGGCAAACGCGCCCAGTACAGTACCACGCAACTAAACTCCGAAGCTGGAACCCAATGCAGATCTTCTCACAATACATCGCTCCCCAAATAGGCATATGCCACATCACTTGCAAAGAAGAACGCTACACGGGCCAAATCAGAATAGAAATTTAATGCACATCAAAATCACCAAGCCCATACAGCCATCAGGCCATGAACTCCAAAACACATTTCACCATTGTGGGCTGCATCCGCAAGAAATGACCAGCCACTACTTGTGTGACGCCCTGTTCCATCATGGTACACAGAGCCACATTCACGTACGAAAAGGCAACATGGAAGCGCACAGAACCGCAGGGCCGTCCCAATGGGGAGGCACTAGTCCAGCTGAAAGGCCGAAATGTTGCTCCGAGCCACCAGTACTGCGTAAGGGCATGTGGCCCATTGGCGATCGTCCCATAAGATCGTAATGCTGTTCCACTGATTAACACGAAGCAGCAGGTGTCGGGAGTAAAACCCATCTGCAGGAGTGGCATACAGATGGCAGTGGCAAAAGGGGAGGAGATACCTGTCAACCAAAAGAAAAGAAAAAGAACAGAATGGCCATCAGAACTACATTCCAACAACTCACTTCAATGATCACACTAAATCCACAGCCATTTGCATGCTAGCCCACTCCAAAGGTCCATCACCACCCAAAAACCACTTGCGACTCATAACTATCTATATCGAGGTGTAAACACCATCACAAACGAGTGTACCTGTGCATGCGTCTGTCAAAACAGAATCCATCAGATGGGATTGGTAACGTGCATGGACACAAGTGTCTGAGGGCGCGTCGAGACAGGGAGGGCTCAACAAGGCCAGATAGACGATGGTCCCACTATGGCAGCCCTGCATCACATAGCGTAGGGGAGGCGGATAGATCCCAAGAAGCCCTGTACATGGCAAACTCTGTATCAAATCACCTGCCCATGCATCCATTCATCATTCCCTCATCCCGGGATTAAAACGCCTGAATATTTACTCACATAACATTAGAAATATCCATTGAGTCTGTGCGCTATGCAGCCTGCAAAATCCACAGTGCCCCAGCCCGTAATTCCAGTGTAGTGAAGTAACATGTATTTGGGAACGTCCGGCCTCATCGCCCACGTCGCCATTGCGCATCCCAAACCATTCATATCAATCATTGCATCCTCGCCATGGCCCCTGTCCCAAGGACATTGAACAATAGTACGTTATATTTGCAGTCAGACCTGTGGGCATTTCCTCGTCGCTAGCTGAAAACCGAAAGCGCCGCCCTTCGAATTCCTCATTTGCAACATCACGTCGAAGAGGCATCTGTGGCCGTTTGAAATCACTAATTAATCCATCGAGTGCGGCTGTGTGTGAAAATGGCAACTGCCTTCACCCACAAATGGGACGCCCCGCCCGTCGTTGCAACTCGGTACAGTGATGCATGAGGGCCCACCGTTACTCGAGTACTACGTTCCACTGACCCTTCACAAGTCTGTTCGCGACTGCACAGATAGTATGTGAAACAATGGGACCACAGCAGAATGAACATATCAACCAATGTTACACGGCCATCGGGTACAAATACATGATTGCAATAGCAAGATGCCATTCCCCGAATTGCAGCGTTGTGCGCGGGACGTGCTCGGCCAAAGGGGAGAGCAGTTTGCACAGGTGGAATGAATCACCACAGGTGGAGGCCATGCAGCCTGAAATCACATAAATTGCACAGCCAGTCTCCTCCCACAACCACACCGAAATGCTACCGGCAGGACTCGCGATGTTGGCCCTGGGGGACATGATAGCACTGCAAGTACTCCAACTCCAAGAAGAAGACGAACACCAACTACAACCGGCCGCACGGAGGAGACGCAGGAGGAGGAGGAGGGCAAGGCAGGGCCAGCAAGGGCCGCCAGCACAGCCACTACCACCACGCAGGCAGCCCGCAATCCCACGCCTCCGAGCACATCCGTTCAACCTCACTGATGAGCAGATCCACACCCTCTACCGTCTGGACCGGGACACCATAGCCGCCATTGTGGACATGACACAGGCTGACCTTGTCAGCATGATAGATAGCCCAACCGCCATCCCACCCCTACTGAAGGTGGTGTCTGTACTCCACTTCCTGGCCACAGGCACCTACCAGCACACAGTCGGACAGTTGCATGGCATTTCTCAGCCACTGTTCTCACGGACACTATTGCAAGTGCTCGATGCCCTCCTGCAGCACGCAGACGACTACATCTCCCTACCACGCTCGGAGCGGGAAATTACCAACACAAAAGTGGGATTTCATGCACTTGCCGGCATACCGGGTTGCATTGGTGCCATCGACTGCACCCATGTGGAATTGGTCGTCCCACATGCCATGGAGGCCCAGTACCGCAACCGAAAACAATTTCATTCTCTGAATGTACAAATGGTGTGTGACTCCAACAGGATCATTACACATTGTTGTGCCCGATTCCCTGGATCAACCCATGATTCTATGGTCTTGAGGAACTCTACAATACCACGCTACATGGAGCGACACGCAGGGAACAGATCCTGGCTACTCGGTGAGTCTCATTACATGCATGATAATGTGGGGTATGTGATTCGGCAATGACCTGGCAGGAAGGGGGGGGGGGTGTGCGTACGTAGCAATGGCATTCCACATCATACGTTTATCGTCCACATACAGGTGATGCTGGATATCCACTGAAGAGATGGCTCCTCACACCAGTCCGGAACCCACGGGACCAGCATGAGGAGGACTACAACCATGCCCACTCACGTACCCGTGTAGTCATTGAACAGGCATTCGGCCTACTGAAGGGTCGTTTCCGCTGCCTCAGCAGGTCTGGCGGGGCACTCCTGTACCGCCATGAGAAGGTTGCAAAGATGGTGATGGCATGTGTCATGCTCCACAACATGTGCGTACGTAGAAATGTGCCCATGCCCCCTGACGCAGAACTGCAAGCACCTGATGATGGTCATGATGAGGGTGGGGATGTGGCAGCACCTCAAGGAGTCTGCGAGGCACCGGAGGGCCGTGACATTCGTCAGCATCTCATTGATGTATGCTTCTAGCACTCACGCCTGGTGGCTGATACATGGACACGGGACTCGTGGCACTGTGTGTGTCTGGGACATGCACAATATGGACTGTACGCCTATGATGGCCTAGTACACAAAGATCAATGTCCACACATCTCATTGGTTGATCGTGCACTGTTTATGGCATATGTGATATCATGTTGTACACCCTATCGACCCGCCACCCAAGTGAGCCCAACACACCCCCTCCACCCTCCTACCTCCCCCCCGAACACCAGTGTCCAAAGATGCTCATTGTCAGTGGGCAGTCGCTATTGCAAGCCCCCTCTGCGGGTATCAGGGGCACCCCTGCCTGTGGAGCGCAGGTTCCTCCCAGATCTACGTTGGGGGCTGCCCTGGACGGAACTTGCAACGGATGATGTCTCTGCCTGCTCACGTCCATGCATGTCCCTAAGGGTTTGCGAGAGCTCAGTGAGCACACGGCGCACTGCGGCAAGTTCGGCACATACGTCCTTGGATGTCGCATGCAGTTCCCCCCTCAGGCTCTCGGTGCTTCTCTCCATTTGGACTCCCAGGCTCTCGGTGCTACTCTCCATTTGTGCCCTTAGTGTCTCTGTACCTCTCTCCATTTCTGCCCTAAGTGTCTCAGTTGATGTTTCTATGTCTGCCTTAGTGCCCCCACATTCATCGGCATGGTCCTTGAGGAGCGTGGCCAGTTGCTGCTGTTGCACGATTAACTGGTCGAGGGACTGTTGCCTCTGCTGGGCCATGGCCATTTGCGGGGTGTCACAGAGGGGCTGTTGTCCTCATGTTGCCTTGCCACAGGGCTTGTGGGGGATGGCCAGTCGTCGTCTTGTGGGTGCCCCTGCGTGGTATCCTCATGTTGTACGGGATGGGACAGACAGGGGGATTGGGACAGGTCATGGATGGATCTGACTTCGACATCCCCGTCTTCTGTGTCGGAGCATGCTGCCATCAATGGGGTGTCACCTATGGTGCTGCTGCCACCAGAGGCAGTGCCTTCTGTGGCATCCGTTGGGGGGACCTGTGGTGGTGGTGGTGTGGGCATGCTGGCTGCTGGGGTGCCTGTTGATGTTCCCTCCTCTGTGCTGCCACCTGATTTGTGCTGCTGCCGTGTCTTGATGCGTGCAGCTGAGGTGGAGGGTCTTTGGCCGTTGGTCTTGGCCCTCTTTGCAGGTGTGCTGGTAGGGGTGTCCTGAAGCTCGTCGTTTGGATCGGACCCTGTGGTGGAGTAAAGGAGGGCGAGGGTTATTGATGGGTCTGTGGGAATTGGAATGGCATTGTATCACATGCATTGGGGTGGTACCTGAGGGTGATTTGGGTCGGGGCCTTGGAGGTGCTTTCATTTGTGTGTGGAGTGAGGGTGCAGTTGTTGGGCAGCCTGCAGTTAGGGTGTGCCTGCTGCACGTGTAGTGCGTGTTTTAGGGGTTTTTAATTATTTATGTATTTATTGTGGGTTTTAACGTGCGCTATCAGGCCGATGTGTGTGGACGTTCTCCTGGACATGTGTTTCTGTTGCACTATGTGGACACATGGTACTTCACATGGATGGACTTTGTGGATTTGGCATTGTTTTATTTGGCCCACCTACCTGAATCTTCGGATGTCTGCACTCCTTTCTCCATCCCTCCGACTCCCTCTATGCTCTCCATTCCGATGGTGGAGGCACAGATTTCTTCCCAGGGGGTCAACTTGATGGGTGATTCAGGACCTCCCCCGGTGGCTGTGGCAATGTTGCGGTTGGCAGAGAGTATACTGCGGACGCGTATCCGCAGGTCGTCCCATCGCTTTCGGCATTGCTGTGGGGTGCGGGGTGCGGTCCCCACCGCACTTACCCGCTGTGCCACCAGAGCCCATATGGCCTTCTTGTTTGCAAGTGCCGTCCTGGTCATTTGCGTGCAGAAGACGACGGCAGCATTCTCCTGGAGGGTCTCTGTTAGCACGGTGAGTTCCTCACGGGAGAAGTGGACCTGCCGCTTGCGGTCGCACGCTTTCTTCGCTACTTTTCCCATTTTTCTTGGTTTCGCTAGGGTGGATGACGGGTTGGGGTGTGTCTCAGGGTAGTGTTTTTAGTGGTTGTGTGGTTTTAGTGGTTTTCTAGGTGTACGGCGGGATGTTTCCCGTTCCGGGCCCATGTTTTAACTTCCGTTTCCGTATATTTCCGGTCGGCGCACACTGCGGTGTCCGCTGTGATGGGTGGCGGTATTGCACCTAGGGCGCCGTACGGCGGCAGTGTGGGCCGTTTTGGGGTCATTTCCGCCATCGCGGACTTTGCACTTCCGCCATGCCGTGGTGCTCGTGCCCGATGGGTCGGAATGGGCCGCACTTTGCTCCTTCGTGCAATGGCGGAAACGCTATTTACGCTGTGGCGGTCCGGTCAGTCACTTTCCGCCAGGGTCGTAATGAGGGCCAATGTTGCCCTTGTCAAACAAAAGAAAGGATTTTATTTTATTATTATTTTTTTTTGTTTACATTTTTAAAGCATTCACACAGCCCGGGAGCATCAAGGCGCTGTTACAGGAATATGTCTTAGTAGAATATTTATAAAGCGCTTAATACCTAGAAGTTTCTAAGTGCGGAGATGGGGATCAAACCTGTGTTGCTTCGTGTCGCCTGGTTTCCAAGGTGAGCACATTGCCGCTGAGCTATCCTCCCAGGACAGGTGAGTGGTAATGAAGATGGGATGGAATTTGGCCATAAAAGGTCATAAATCAGGTGTTTTGTCTTTGCTGATGTGTGCGCACATTACAGATCTCCTGAGATGTTCACGAACATTGCAGATGTTCGGGGGCTTCCATGCATATTTCTACATAATAATAGGGTCAGTGAAAAGGAGTTTTTGGATGGCTTATAACTTTGGCGCCACTCAATGAAACTTCATGCAATTTTGCAGAATCATTTTAGACCCCACCCTGGATGGTTCTGCAATGTTTGGTGCTGCTTCACCAAGAGGGGGTAAAATTAGAAGGGGTCCCAAAAATATTTAAACGGCTTATAAATGTAGTGCTGTTTGATGAATATGCACAGAAGTTTGCAAAACGATTTTAGACCCAGATTTGAATGTTTTTGCAACGTCTGGTGGGATTTTGTCAAGAGGGGACAACATTAGAGGGGGGCTTGAACATTTTTAAATGGTTTATATCTTTGTTGCGATTTGACGAAACTGCAGAAAAATTTGCAGAAAGATTATAGATTATAGATCCAACGTTGAATGTTTGTGCAAAGTCTGAATGGATTTTGTTAAGATATGGCTATGTTATATGACTATTTTCTGTATGTACATTTTTCACACTTTTCAAAAAATGAAACATGAACAGATTTGCATCAAGCCTATGCAAGGAGCATTTCCAGGGACCCGAAAGCATGGTTTCTCAAATGTGTCCATGTTTTAATTTTTGAAAAGTGTTATAATAAAGTTTCAATGGATTTTGCGAACATATGGTAAGTTATATGACTATTCTTTGTGCATACATTTTGACACTTTTCACAAACTAAAACATGGACAGATTTGCAGCAAACCTGTGCAAGGAGCATTGGCAAAGACTCCAAAGCATGGTTTTGTAAATGGGTCTTCTATTTTATTTTTCTAAAGTGTCAGAATGTAAGTACAAAAACTAGTGATATAAGTTTGGTGTCTGGTTAGTGGGCCTTGACCTCAGCAAACGCAAATATGTACTCTGATTTGCTTACTGGGGAATGCAGCATGGCGAAGCACATGCCCCAAGGATTTTGGATACTGCCCATTAGTCACATTATTAGGGTATAGTGGACAATGAGCTAGGATGCAGGGTAGATATAGTGAATAATGCTGGTGGTTTGGTGGGGCTGGGGTGATGGTCGAGCCTGATGCCGTAGGCAATTAATCGATGACTTGCATCCCCAGCATGTGCTGTTCATAAGGACACACATAAGTATGCATTGCAAAAAACATGTTTGTTAAAGAAGGTTTATAGTTCTTTCATGTATGCTAAAAAAGGAATTATTAAAAATGTATATACACTGATGTAACATCATGAACCATTTCCACTTAGAAAAACCTATTAAACTGACATATAAAACTTTGTTAAAGGGACGTTATGGTTCAGATGCACCCCACCCTTGGGACACCCCTGCCCCAGCAGTTAGCGAGTGGCCTCCCACCTTGGCACTTCTCTCCTGGGCTCCCATTAGCACTTACCCATCCATACTGCCCCTGGAATGTATGCACTTTTCTCACTACACAATGCATATGTGCATTTGTAGGAGTACTGTGTACAATTTCTTTGTATAAGAAAGGGAAATGCAGATGCAAAATATTTGTAGAAAATTGTTAAGTGGCAGTTGGTGTGTGGAAGTTTAATATGTTAATAGAGTTATATGTAGAGTTTTTGATAGTGATTGGTGGATGGATGTGTGACTGATTGAAAGCAGGCAATGAAGAAGTGTTCCACATATAAAAGTAAAAAGTGTAGCAGGGTTGTCCTGTGCAATGGTGTGCAAGAGGCATCCGTGTGATTTAATGATGCATTGCCTGGAAAGGGGACTGCGGAGAGCGCAAATAGCCATGAAGGTCAGTGGATTATGGTGGTTATTGTATGCTAGAGTAAAGTGTTTGGGGCAGAAAATTGTTTCTGTTCTTTTATCTTTTTCTGTAATACACAATTGTCCATTATTTCCATTAGCATAATACAACATGCTAATAGAAATGTTGGAGAATCTTATTGAGTCTAACTACTTTACTGAGAAATGTAAAGTAGATGGAGTTTATAAGATATTTTTTTTAGTTCTATTTTTTACTGTGAAAGGTGATTCCTAAAGGAACCTTTTTTTTGGTGTTTTTTGATTTAGTATTTTTTTCTTTTGTTTTAGCAGGAGAGGCCAGGAAGTAAGGCGGGGGAGGGAAATGAGGGAAGGGGCATCAACCACAGATAAGGAGGGGCAGGTGCATAGGGCAAGATGTTGGGCGTGTGTTAAATGTAAGGCAGTGTTTCTCATGCTCTTTGATTACACCCTCGAAAAGCACTTCAGAACTGCTCCCCCCTGCAGAGTAGTGTGTTGCAATATATATAGAGAGTTCTGTTGTCTTGGAAAGATATGGATGAACAGCCTCTTTTATGGCTTGCAAGGTAGCGGGTGGGAAATTCTGCCCCATAAGAGTGGTCTGTGTGGTGGCAGTAGCAGTTGAGGAAGAACAGGTAGAGGAACACAGCCTACTACTTCCTGAGAAAGGAATAGCTTTTCTGAGAGAATTCCGATGGTTGGATTTGGTGTGGCGTCGCATGGTGGGGGTCCCATAGGAGTACTGCCCAGGTTGTCCATGACTGAGTGCAATGTTCCACTCAGTGTTTTTGACCTTGGTAGCCTTAGCATTCGGTACACCACCAACAGTGGTAAATAAAAAAAAACATACCCATGATTCTCTCTGGGTGCTGGAGGTAGGCATTTCCTCTATCTCATCTTCCTGGTCTTCTTGATTCCTTTCTGCATCATCACACTTTTTCCGTTGTCCAGGCCTTGCAGATGGTGGCTGTGGTGATGTTGGTGGTGGTGGCTCCTTGGGAGGAGGGATGGCCATCGGTGATGCCATTTTTAAAGTTAAATATCAGTTGTGCTAATATTCTTCCAAGCATGTGCTCTATCCTGAATAGTAGATGGAGAATCAGGGAAATGCTAGAACAGGGAGGGTTAGAAACAGGGAAGTATTAGAAGGAGAAAGGAGGGAAGGATACCTGGCAGTCGTAGATTCTGGGCCGCCGAGTACGCCGATGACGGCGAGGTCCGGCAAAGACTGGCTTGGCTCAGAAGCGCTGGCGCAGAAGTGCCTGACGTTTCTTAATAAGCCGGGCTGTGGTCTATGGGAAATGTAGTCCTTAGTGTAGAGAAGGCTCTGCTAATAGTGCCATAAGATCTATTGTGGCCTGTAGCGAGTACTCACTCTCGCTATTACAGTATGAGGAGCCAAATATGCAATTTGGAAAAGTCGTAATGAACTTCTTCAAAGTCATCTTAATCTTGGCTATCCTTTCTTTAAGGAGTCAGTTTAAACGCTCACAGATACAATTCGCCTGTGGGTGATAAGCAGAAGAAAATGTTTGCTTTATGCCTAATAGAAGAACTATCTGTTCAAACAATTAATTTACAAAATGTGGCCCATTATCAGATCACAGGACTTCGCACACACCCAATCAAGGAAACACCTTACATAAGAGAAATTTGGCAGCACATGTGGCCTTGGGTTGCATGCATGGACCTGCCTCAATCCATCTGGAAAAGGGACATAGTACTAGTAACATGTATCTGTAGCCATTGCATGTCTATATGTAGATGCTAAAAAGGACCACTGGGTCTGGGTATTGCTTGTCTCACTGTTGGCAAGGTATGCCCTACTGTGAACTTCTCTGTAGTTGTATGCACAGGATAGTGAAGCTGATCCAGCGCAACTCTCAAAAATGGTTGAGGCATGACTGGCTTTCCAGTGCTATCTTGTCTCCATATAGCCACTGTGGAGGATAAGGAACAACACATGTCTTTTCCATAAATCCTGTTGATCCTGTGGAGCTTGACCTTGCAGCTCAATTAACTGTACAATGGATAACATATTAAAACCTTCCTTCATCATCATGCAACGTTCGGACATTTGCTTAATACGTTCTACTTCAAAATTAGAAATATTTGGAAAATATGCTGCTCTTTTGGCTTCAACATCCGTGACTTTGTTACCATGAGAAATCATGTCTGCGCTCCTACTATGTAGTGAACAGAGAGTGTGTCAGCGGAAACAAAATTCAAGTTAAAGTGGTGACCGGCAATGGGTTGGGGAGAGAGGGGGCCCCCGAAATTCGGAATCACAGATCAGGCCATATAAACCAAACAATAATTGAAAAACATGAATATTTTATTTGAATTCCATTTACTATGGGCTGCGCACTTCACCACGGCAAAAGCCAATGGGAGATTTAGTACCTTAATAAGCTTGTCCAATAACGGCACATGTTGCACTGGTGTGCTATCTGCTTGGAGGAAACCCCTCCTTTTCCAATGTGACAGTCCTGTGTTTACAGTTGATGTCACATAGGCAGCTTCAGGGTACACCATCACGTCCTCATCCTCATATCTCTGGAGTGCAGAGATATGCACCACTAATTCTGCAGTCTGTGCGGATCAATATGAAGGAAATCTTACACTTGTGACTACTTCAAATTCACCATCATGTTTTAACTTTACTACTGTTGATCCTGTATGTCTTTCTCCCATTGTTTGATTTATTTTTGAAGAACCATCAATGAATAGAATTCCCACCTCTCCAAGAGCATTTTCTCTAACATGGGAATGTTGTGCAGTTCTGTACATAATACTCCTTCCCTACTGGTTATGCTATGAATGTCACTGGATTCACTACTCTACATCTAACAATTTTGATTGCTGGGTTTGATGTAATCACATCATACCCTGACACTCTTTGTGTAGTCAGTGTACTTTTAAGTTTCACCAAAATGGTGAATAAGGAATGCTGAACAAATAACGTAATTGAATCTCCCATTGTATTGCCTGCAGCCTTTTCAGTTGGGAAAGCAGCAGCAGCTAACGCTTGTCCGCAGGGGTATGCCCTTTCATTACTAGGTTTAAATCCCACTATGGTAGGCTAATGGTTTATGACCATGTCCTAATGTTGTCTTCTGCGTGAGGACTGCTGTCATCACTTCTCCATTTGAATATGAGCATAAGTCTAACTACTCATTATAATCCATAATCCACAACACAGGGGCTGCACAAATTGCCTGTTTAATTCTATGAATCCTTCAGTCATCTCATCTGTCCATGCTATTTCACTTTTATCTATCTGTGATTCCTTGAGTCCTTTTAAAGGTGGTTGAATTTAAAGGTGGTTGAATATATGTACTGTAATCAAAAACTCAGGCCCTACAATAATTACATAGGCCTACGAATTGTTGCATTTCCCTGACTGTCTCAGGTTTTGGAGTTTTCATGAGCACTTATGCTCTCTCAGGTGTCACTTTTCTCCCCTCTTGAGAGATTAGCTGCCATATGTACAGGACCTCTTCATGGCAGTATTGTAGTTTATCTTTGTCTGCTTTATATCCTTTCTCTGCTAGTATTGCCATTAGCTGAACTGAATCTTCTCTGCATCTTTCTTCTGTCTCACTAAACACTAATATGTCATCTACGTACTGAATGATTGTGCTCTTGATTTTTATGTTACCTAGGTCCATCTGAAGAACCCTATTAAAAATTGATGGGGACTCACAGTACCCTGAATTAATCTTGTATGTTTCCAGTACTGATATCTATACGAAAACAAAGTCAAATCTTGTGAGTCCTCATTAAGGGGAATGGAAAAGAAAGTGTTTTATAAATCTATAACTGGGTACACAGCCGTGTTACATGGGGATTCTGATGGTATCAGTATTCCCTGCTGGATTAAAGCTGCAATGATTTCAAATATACCTTCATCTGCTTCTCTGTACATAGGGTACTATTTTGGTCATGGAAAAATTGCACCTGGCTTGAGCTATAATTTCACTGCTCCTGCTCCACTCAATAGACCCACTTTATATGGACTGCTAGTCCATAAGATGCTTGACACCTTTTCTAAATCTTCCCGGAAAAATGGCGGTTTCTTTCTTGTCAATACCATTCTCTGTGGTATTTCCCTATTCTCAAATTTAATCCAATAAGTGAGATTTATGACAAAAATATAAATTCATTGTCTGAATGCTCATCTCTTAACAACTCCTCATCTGTCAAGACTGTTAGTCTGTATCCTTCCTCAAGTGCTCTTACAGTTCTCCATGCTCTTCCCACACCATTTGTCCCATGAACAACCACTCTTTCCTCTCTTACCACTGCTACCTCTAGTTCTATGGGGGTAACCTGTCCTTCCTCATCATCCATAGGTATTTCTGGCCTAACCAGAAATTTGTCAGGTATTCTCAACAATTTACCTATCAATCCAGAAAGCCATGTCAATAAAATATTTACTGCATACAAAACTACTTCTGGGGCTAAAGGAACCACCCATAGGGCCTTTTGGCCTGTAAATACTAATATGAATTCTCTTATATTTATGCAGTGTTTTCCTGGAGTGGACCACACTATCCCTTTGTCAGTGAAAGATATTGTCATGATAACTTTTGTCATCAAGTCACATCCCAATATATTAACTGGTGTCTGCTGCAAATACAATAGTGGCATGGGCACATCATGTTCTCCTACTGAAATTGGTAATTCATCAGTAAAGGGAACCAAACTCATAGCCCCAGAGAATCCCTGTGAATTCATGGAAATGGCAGACATTGGGTACGTTCCATCTTGAACACAGGGGCGCGTCCTGTGTCTACAAGGAATGTAAAGGTCTTGCTTCCTGTCGTTACCCTGACCCTCAGTTCCTCTTGTGGGTTTGGTGTCACAGACAGTCCTGAACACATCAGGTCGCTCTGTGGGCTTTCCTAATGTGGGTATAAATTAATCCCTATATCTGTAAAAGGATTCCCTCCCACTACTGTCACACTCCCTATCCTGGGGCTGGGTGCTTGTAGGGCTCCTGTATTCGCCTTCCATTGTGGCACTGTTGCTTGTGGCATCAGAGTGTACTGTTGTTGTTGTGTCTGTACTTGTTGTGTTTGCATAGGCGCTTGCTATGGTTTCCCTTGTTGTGACTGTTCTTGCAGTGGGATCTGCTGTGTTTGTTGTATTTGTGGCACCCGTCTCCTATACTGCTTGTGATCTTGGGCATAATACTCCAGTGGATCTGTACTATACTGTGGAGCCACATAATTACCCAAAAGCTTGGTGTCACTCTTTTGGCATTAGGTAAGGTTTACACACAAGTATATTGGGCAAGATTGAACCTCTATTGGGCTCAAGGCAAGGACTAGACACGTGTCTGGCTTTCAGAAAAGGTGCTGTTACTCTCAATAAGGTAATACTCTTGGCTTGGGTAATGCTTGCGCTCTCTCCAACTTCAGATACAATTTTAAACACTTTACTGCTTTTAGGAACAATGCTTACTTGTTTGAACAAAGAGATAAAGTTAGCTCTTTACTTGGAAAACGAATGTAAGCATAAATGACCACTTCTTCATACATTTTAAAGATTTTAAGTGTTTCAAAATGGTGTTCCCCAATGTTTGTTCTGCTTGGTAAGAGAGACACAACCACTTATTCGTACGTTTAACAAGCTTGAAATGTTTAACAATTGCATTTTGCAATGTTGGTTTGGCTGAATAAGAGACACGCCGCCACTTCTTAAGTTTAAGGGCTTTACAATGTCTTTCAGTAGAATTTACTTTTCTAGTTAAAACACATTTCCATCCACACACGAGTGTTACTTTCCATTGTTGCCTTGTTAACAAATGCAACAAACAACTTCTGCTCACTTTGACTTCTATGCAAGTGAAGATCGGAATAGATACCGTTACCAGCAGTTCTCGAGCAAGGAATCAGAACGCCAGGTTTGACTCACCAGCTTCTGTGATCCTTGTTCTGCGGGTTGCCCAACTTCCACTTTGGGCACAGCTTCTACTGCTTGTGGCCTCACAGGGACCCACACCCTTCCTCTCTGGTCCGGCCACTCTTTCAAGGAGCCCCACTTGCTCCTGAGACCAGCGATTCCCTCACAGCTCCTCACTTCGGTTGCCAACACATTTGCCATCCAGCAACCACGGCAATGAGGCTCACATGGGGTAAGACAACCTCTCTGAATATCTTCTGCTGCTCAGCCTCTGCACTGTGGAGTTTTGGAGAACAGGATTATCTCAGAACAAGCAGGTGAAGTATGCTGCATCCACGTTCTGATGTCCCTCTGGTTCTCCCACTTCTGCTTGGCTTGCCAGCTCTGTGCCTTATTCTTTCTGCTTCTGCTACTACTGCACTTTCTCCAGTAACATTTCCAGCCCCTTCTAAAGGACTGCACCTGAGGGGGCCTGTTTTGCCTCCTAGGTTCCTTCAGGTGTGGGATGTTAGGTTTAATTGCCTAAATACTGCTCCTGCATACTTCTTCAGGCCTCTTCCTCATTGCAGTACTCATGGGCGTATGGGACAGGTAGTCTTCATCAATGAAAATAATTCTTTTAGGTATTTGTTTGACTTTAAGTGTAGATTTACTTCCCTTAAGGTCTTTTATAATTGAACCTTTAGAATCTGTTGTTACAGGGAAGGATGCTTTGAAGCAACATTTCTAGTTTACTTTACATCATACCATTGGGAATAAAGAAGGTGTTTATCCTGAAATCCCTTGACGGATCTTTCCATTGGTAAGGATTGTTCAGATTTTAGGATACTTGTGCCCAAAACCACAGGTTTTATATGTAGGTTAGGGATTACAATGACAATACGCCATTAACTGTTTTGGCAACATGGAAAGGTTTTCCTTGTCAAAGGATAAATACTGTGTCTCATCCCACGGGAACTTCTCTCCACCCTAGGACTTGTCTCCTTCCAGATGATCCCCCTGCAATGCATCATCCCCAAGGTCAGGACCAGGAAGCGTCTATCTTTCCCTGGCCCCCTGGGAGGAGACTTTAGGCAGGGTTTCAGTGAGGAATCCGTAGGATTCTTCACAGTTTCAATAGTGTCTCCCATAAGGACAAATCAGCTCCTGATAATTCTGAGGATGGAAAACGGCAGAAAGAGAAGGAGGGTGGATAAGCTGGCATCCCATAAGGCCCATAAAAAGGATACAAGGGGTAACACATTTGGGGATCATGGAAAGGGTATTGTGACTCTTCATCCCAAGCAAGCGACCAGTCACCATTAGACAGAGTTACTGAACGACTAGGTGACGTCAACTATTTAGTGGATATGTGACACCCCAAAGAGGCTCCTAAAGTGTTCCACATATATAGACTGAAAGCTTTCTTTGCTAGAGTGGAAATGGGAGCCCTGCTTTTGGTGTCCGAGAGGGAAGAAGAGGAGTCTGAATGTCTCTATGACCTGTTCTTAAGCAGAAGTTCTGATGGCTTCATTGAGGGTGTGCAATTGTTCCCTCAACCTTGGTGTCAGCATGATATTGTTACTGGAGATAGTCTTCCTATCAAGTCTAAGAGTTACAGGATATCAAATAAGGTGTGCTCCCAAATCAAGTCGGAGGGCAGGAAGATGATGGAAGATGGGGTGATAGAGCCCTCCAGTAGTCCATGGTTAAGCCCTGGGGTTCTGGTACCAAATACAGGTACCTCCGATTTGAGGCTATGTGTGGATTACAAAGCTTTAAATGCTGGCATCAATGCAGATGCCCCACCCTTACAATGAACGGAGGAATTGGTGGAGAAAAAAAGGTGCTACACAGTGCCTCCTACTGCTACCCAGATTTAAATGCATCACCACCGGGGGAAGTAGCTTTTCTGTCAAAGCAGCACAACAGTGGAATTCGTTACCACCTTCTCTAAGGGAAGACTTGCCATACCTACAATTCAGAGCGAACCTCATTCATTGGATCAAGGAACATAATATCTAATGTATTGGTACTCATTGTCCTTCCAGTTCAAATTTGTAAACTTTGTATATTTCATTCTTCATGTAATTATCGACTCATTGTACTTACTCTCAATTTAGCTGTTGTGTCTAGCACTGTAACCACAGCTGGATTCCACAGTATTATATGTAACCTAAGCCATACAATCCTCTTGTTGCTCCTGCGCCCTGCTACCTCCGGGTTAGGCATGCATTACAAATAAAATAAACAAACAAACAAACTAAGTACATTTAACCTTACCTCAGGGTATTAACAAATATCCCTGATTGAAAGTGCCAAATGGAAGAGGGCATTTTTCGTACCCAAGGGTCTTTACCAATTCAGGGTAAAACCCTTTGGTTTACAAAATGTACCTGCTACATCTCAGAGGCCGGTCAATCATATCTTAACTTTGCTTAATGAATTCTATCCAGTGTATTGAGATGATGTAGCACTTTTTAGCTCTATATGGCAAGAGCATGTGAAATGCCAAAAGATAGTATTACAGGCCTATCGCCAGGCCCACTTGACCATAAAGGTAACCAAATGTCAGATTGATTAAGGCTAATTAACCTACCTTGGGCATGATGTTTGCACAGCAATGTACAGGTTGTACAAGACAGAGAGATCCCTATAGTCTAAACCCATGTGCAAGCCTTTTTTTGCCTCACTGGGTAGCACATGACATGTATGGCAGACTGTGGCACCCTGGCTCCCCTTTAACTGCTCTCACCACTCCAAAGAAACCTAAAAAGGTCTCCTGTTCTGAGTAGTGTGAGAAGGATTGTGAGGGTATGAAGGCTTCACTGTGCCAGGCCCTATTCTCAGGTCCGCTAACTATATGAGACGCTTCATAGTCCAGACTGATGCTCCTGACACTGACGTAGGAACAGTCCACTCACAGCTGGATTACAAGGGCAGGGAACACCCTATATTCTTCTTCAGACACCAGTTTAAGGATAGAGAATGGAGGTGATCCACCATGGAAAAGGAGTGTTTTGCCATTTTGAGGGACCTCCAGAAGCTGAGACACTGCCTTTTTGAAAATCACTACACCATTCAGACTGATCACAAGCCCTTAAAGTGGCTGATGAACATGAAGGGTGAGAATCCTCCATTGCTCAGGTAGTCCATAAGCCTTCAAGGCTTTGACTTTATTATTTGGCATAGGACAGGTCCATAACATAGCAATGCTGATGGTCTTTCAAAGATGCATAGCTAATTGGACCAGGAAATCCATCCAGGGGTGGATTAGACTGCCTTGTCCCCTGGATGGGTGGATGAAATTGTTAGGAGAGATTCTCTTTTTGCTGCTTTCCCTTTATAGACAATTATGGAACCTCCAACTTGGTGATGTTGTTTTGAACCTGAGAGGATTTTTGGAGATAAGAAAAAGTGCTCCTTTTCTTTGGTTAGCTCATCTGTTGTAGGGTCACTCATCAGTCCCTATGACTATCAGTGCAGGGGGGCTATGTCCTTCATTACATCAGTGGCAGTCAAACATTTTAATAGTGAGCCCCACCTTGAGTACAAATATGGTTTCTGGGCAACCCTATTAGCTACATCAAATTATATTTTCTATTGAAAGCAGTCCAATAATCATTTCTTAAAGAGCCTTGTGCCCCTGGACATCATGTGGGCCCCTCTAGGGCGACCAGCCTCACACTTTGAAGACCACTACCTTATAGCGAGGAGCGGTAGGGCTACTTTAAATCCCTTTACCTTTTGTTTTTGTAACTTTATGGTTACTTGCATAATATGTCCAGGTTGCACTAGTGACAACGTATATTTTTCTAACATTTTTTATTACATTCTCGCCTGCCCCTTTGAATTCTACTGCATAATGACTTTTAGAGTACCATATACCCTAAAATAGCCATGTCCCAAGCTTCCACTGTGTCCTTTGGTCATCATGATTTTTGGCCTTCCTGTTTCCCTCTCAGGGCTGGTTTTGCCACGTATGGTATGCCTTTTTCTAGGTAAAGCCTTAGCTTTCTCAGGTAAAGTGGTGGTATGTGTTTGTGGCTGATGTGTGGGCTGGGACTGTCTTGTTGCAGTCTACATCCTGGCCAAAGTGTTTCTGTTGCTGGGCAGACGTGGTGGCCAGAGGCTGTGCATGTATGGAAAGCACCTGTCAATTTGAATGGTGCCGATCCTTAGCATTGGTGGGTTCAAGGGAGACTCCAGCTTGAATCTGGGATACAAGGTTGACTATTGCAGTTATTTCCTACTGTGGGAAATCATAACAAGCTTGGGGAGGCATTCTCCTCCTGGTCTGGCTTGTTATATGCATTGAGGTCCCAGCTCCAATTCAGCAGGCCCACTGAAGACCAGATGGCTGGTTCCTATATTCTCGACATATGAAAACTGGACCGTGATGATGATCCAATACAATTCTGGCTAAACAAGTCGTCAGTGGGGCCATTTGTTCTTGTTCAGTTAGCTGTTGAAACACTTAGCTGACCCAAGTGAGTGTGCAGGGTGAATAGGTATTTAGCACTACTGGGACTACTGTCTCAGAGCACTGGCAGTGCCACAAACAAACACACATGATAGAGCTTACTTTCATAAAAATGATTGAGCATATTATCCTCAAATGTTATGGTTGGAAGAAACAACACACTCATCACTTGACAGAACACACAAAAGATTTGTCAGATGATGAATTGTGTGCAAGCCAGCTGCAGTCACATGGATGGAGTGCATAGGAAAGGAGGTGGTGAGCTGGACTCTGTGACAGTAGCAGCTGATAAGAAAATGTCCATAATCATGCAACACTCAAAATTGACAGCTACCCTCTAGCACTTGAGTGCCTTGTACCAATAAATAATTAGCTTTTCTTTTATTATTTTTGGCACTAGTAAGTACTACTAAGTACCAACCAGCAGGGCCACTTAATAACTCTTAGAACCACCCTGAAAGCATGGTCTACATAGTGTTACATTTTTATGATCCTGGGAAATACCAACATTGGATTTATTAAATGTTCTTCCTCAATTTATTTGGCCCTATAGTGGAGTCTTGTTTTTTTCTGGACTCTCCCAGTTTTCCATGTTTTCCCTTTTACTACCTTCTTGCCCAGCCACTTTCAAAGAGGGAACATTAATATTGACATATGTTCTTCTCCATAGCATCTACCACTGCCAGAGGATCCAGGCCCTGCTAGGCTGATGGGCAAATGGCAGTGCAGGCAGTATATGCCTGCATTCTTATCATAATGTGAGAAGGATGGCATAATAGAATTGCCATTATGGGCCATTGATGTTGTTTTCACTTTGTTCCTATTACTGGCTGTGGGCGTTGTGAGGGGTCATAAATGTGAGGCAGACAACTTGGTAAAGGTTTTTCATCAGATACCATTTTATTAACTCAAAAGGGTGTGATAAACACCTCACTGTACTTACCCTGAAGGGGATTTCCCTGCCTATGAAACACTCTAATAAAAGGAATCTGTCCCTCACACTTACAACAAACATATAAAGGCACTATATGTTAATTCAAATGTAACAGAAATAGCAGTTATGTCCAACATAAACCTAATAAATGTTTCTCTTGTAACCTGGATGAGATCACTTTCCCCAGATTCCAAGCAGTATTTCCAAACAGAGTTCAAAATAGAAAAGTTCAGTTTTGCAACACAGTTCTGATGACAAAGTTCTTCTTGATCCAAAAGTCGCGCACTTGGATTTTAACCAACAGTTTAAATAATATCACAAATCTTTACCTCAACACTTGTAGCAAAGAGTTCAACACAAATTATTATTAGGCAACAAAAACACTTCCACAATTAATCTGTATCAACAGCAATGTTTTGTCAGGATGATTCCACAATAGTTCACAATATTCTTTGGTGGTCTTGCCACTTCTTCTTCTTCACAGACCTTAACCACAACACAGTACTTCAATAACTTCTTCCTGGTCCACTAACCTGCCAGACCTACCACTACAAAGTCCCTGCCCTGCTATACTCGCCTGCCAGGACTAAAAGCTCCTAACACTACTACAAGTACTTATGTGGCAATGTTTACTTCAAGCAACTTAATAAAGTATTTTTGACTTAAACAACATCACCATCAATAACTGCACTATTGACTACTTCTGCAAAAACATGAAACACATTGGTGCTGTTTATTCCACCCTTGTGATTGCCACACGCAATGCAGGTTACACTCCTCTCCTCCGGAATGCTTTCTATCAGGAAGGCTGCTCTCCTGCCACTTTGGTTTCCCACTCTCACATCAACCAAATGTTGGTAATAGCTCTTTATCACACATGCTCTTCTTTACATTAGACAATGCTTGTTTGGGTCTTGTCCAACTATTGCCTCTTTCTCTCTTTGACAATAGGGGTTACAATTAGTTTTCTTCTGAATTGCTCTCTCTTGGCTTTGGTAATGAAGGTTCTTGTTAGCTTGATTTAATATTGCCCTCTTTTAGCTTTGGCAATGTTGGCTGCTGTTATCTTCTTTTAATATTGCCTTCCCTTGGATTTGGCAATGTCGCGAAGCACCGCAAAGGACTGTTGGCTGTCCTGGACTAAGCTGCTTGCCGTTTTTGTGCCGCTTGGAAAACCTATTCAGCGATTCTGGTCTCAGTTACCACACTCGCGCTGCCGTTCTGCAAGGAGGAAGTCCTTCTATGTAACCCCTTGCACTGCCTGACTTTCGTCAGTTCCAGGTGATTGGGCTCTCTTCTCAGTGCACTTCTTCACGGCACTGGAGAAAGGACTGTGTGCTTTTGGACTGTGGGAGGCGCTAATTTAATAATTTACATGTTTAGCCCCCCACTAATTTTGCTCTTTTTCTTTTTAGGTACTTGTTGATTGGCCCGCGCCTGTCCACGCCCTCCACACCTCCCCTTATCCTCGGCTCTCTGGCGCACCCGCGCCGCGCACCGCGAAGCACCGCAAAGGACTGTTGGCTGTTCGCGGTGCGCGGCGTGTGGCGTGGGATTGCCCTGATGCTGTGGTAGGCATTGTGTGTCAGTTGGGCTTCACATCTACTCTGCCTTTTGTTACCAGCCATATCTGTCCTACACTTCACTTGGCTTAGGCTGTATAATTTACAGCTTGGTGTGCATTACGTTGTCTCCCTTCTATCAGGTGTAGATAGCTATTCCCATGGATTCTACACTTGTGACACTTAGAAATGGCAAATGCCTAAAAGAAGTGGCAAAACTCCCGCAATCATCTAAGCCCCGTAAATTAAGTACGGAGGCTGATCAGTTGAGGGAAGCTTCGAAACAATCGCCCTCTTCTAGTGCCTTTCATACTGCCACTTTACATACCATAGAAGCGATGTCTCCCCCTCGACTTTCTTTGTCTCTGCAAGACGCTCCTCAGTTACCTGACACTTTGCTTGATGATAAACTAAATACTCCTTTTTCATTAAAAACAGCAAACGATGCAGACACCTTGTCCGATGTTTTTTTGGGGGAACTTGGCAAATCGCCTCTTGCTATCTCTGACACCTCGATGCTTGCGCCTGGTGTAATATCAGCCCTAGAGCGCCGCATTAGCCTCTCTTTGGGAACTTCTACGCCAGCTGCAGCATCTTGTGGCTTACGTGAGCAAGTACACTTCCATCCTATCATACTTCCAGACCCACTTCGATCCAACAAAACTGCGCAAGAGTGCCTTACCCCTAAAATATTGGGAAACTCGCCTCCAAGCACTTTTTCTTCAAATAGAAACCTGCATTTTGAAGATCCTCCTAGCCATGATTCTACTCTTAAACACTTACCTCAAGACCGCACTACTGCTCAAGTATATTCCCAACCTTTAATCTCTCCTATACCGACCGATGTGAATTCTTCCCATCTGATTGAACAAGAGTTACACTCCTTCCCAGTCCTGTCTCGTATTCTAAATTTACTTGACAAAGGACATGATTTCACTCATGAACTCCTAAAGGACTTAAGAAACTCGATCTCTTCTAACTCGTTGCAACTTGCTAAACTTGAGGGCTTCATTTTGTCCCAAGAAGCTTGTTATAACTTTCCTACAGCTTGCCCTCAACGTTTGGCTGAGTCAATAGCAAAGAGTCTGCCTACTATCCCTGCTGTGCAAATCTGCACTTCACAAAGTACTCAAACAATAGATGCTGCTTTTCTGCTTAACGGTATGCCTACTTCTTTTGCGAATGCAGTAGCACCATCGGCATCAGTGGATTGCACAAATTCCATCTTTTCGTCCACTGAGTTAGCAGAAATAGCTAAACTCCAACACGATAGAATTTTCCAAATAGAACAAATTATGTTCAACTCAAAATTATTTGACTTGGAAGCCATTGGAACGGCGCGACCGCCCCCTCTGACTGCCCCTCTTGTCACAGCTCTTCCTTCTCCAGATAGTCCATCTGCTCTTACAAACCTTTTAGATGGTGTTGACTCCGTTGAGTCATTATACGATTCTGATAGACCAGCAAATTTATACCATCCTTCACGTAGAATGAAAAAGGCATACCAGAGAGCGCTGAAACGCAGAAATAAATCAAAGGCAAATAAAAACCCTCCATTTTCTAATGACTATGTAGCCCCTATCGGGCAAGGCTCTGCTGCTACTTGCGTAGCACTAGATGCTTCAATGAACATCTCGCAGTCAGAATCTGAAGATTTACAGCTAAACTCGAGTCAATTAAATGAAGAAAGCCAAATTGCCCTGCAACTGAAATCCGTTAAAAAAACACAAAAAGAGAAAAAGAAACTTTTACGGTCTACACTTCTCCAACCTATTGTAGAAAACTCCTTAGAGGATCCAAAGGCTGTAGTAGGTGCTGTATGTGGTGGAGGCAGTATCCAGTCTACTGCCTCTTGTCAAGCTAATTTGTGCATGTTTTTTCCTGCTATAGAGAATAAAAAAACCTCATGCTCAATTAGTGTGGCTAACTCTAAGTCAGATGTTTTGGATCATAACCCTTCTAATCTGCACTTTGCTCAAGTGCCGCACCATCTTCCCTCTCTCAGAATTTCGCAGATAGAACCCACAACTTCTCTCCTACAGAATAGTACTCTTCAGCCTTTAGCTTCTGATGTGTCTGTACAGGGCTCTGTTCTGTTGTCAGCCGAAGCAAAATCCTCCACCACAAAGTCTGTGCCTACTGCAACTTCTACATGTGCTGATTCTATGCTGCCTATATCCATTTGCGTTGAGAGACAAGAGGGGCCGGCTTTATCTAAGCCAGTCGGTCCCTCTACTCCAACACTCACTATACTCAATAGAAGCCTAATTGCCTTCAATGATATTCCTGAGGAAACACAAACACTGATCGGCTGGTCTAGCAATCCCCTAAATAATGGCATGGCACCTATTAACCGTTCCTTCTTGATGAACACGTTGTATAAAATTCTCTCATTACGCAACCTTATTTCACAAGACGTTGATTGGATTAAGCTGCCTTTGATTAACAATAATCGGATGGTTTGCAAAGTCTTATCCCCAATTATCGCTAAACTTATTTGGGAATATAAGAATGATTTGCTATTCTTGGGACTGGAATTGCAAGCTTTCTCAACTCTGGAAAAGGCGATGCAATTTCTAGATTTCACTCCTCCTCGGATAGTAAAAAATTCCAATACCTCGAAAGATTCTTTGTCTGAAACTTCAGAAAATGCTAAAATCTTAACACAATTGGCTTCTTTGACCATTGCTTTAAATGGCTTTTTAGGGACCTTACCTACTTTACTCCCTCTTAACATACCGGCAGCTTCTACCTCGTCTTCATCTATAAACTCATAATGTAAAAATTTCATTCTTCAGTCATGGAATTGTTGTGGCTTTAAGAACATTTTAAATTGGTTTCAAAATAAGGCTACAAATTCACTCCCTACCATTATGTTCCTACAGGAAACTATGTGTTCCAACAATTTTTCTCTGGATGGTTTTACAGCATTCCATCATGTAGCGACTCAACCATTAACAGGGCGACCAGTGGGAGGCATTTCCATACTACTCAACAATGAGTTACGATTTACAATTAACAACCAAATTGCTACTCAATTATTTTTGATGGTTGATGTTAACATCAATATTCATGGGATAAAGAGAATAGTGTTCATATCACTTTACTGGAACCCCTCCACTCTCCCCATTGTTGACGCTCTTATCTTGCTCAACGATGTGCTCATGGACATCCACCACTATCATCCTCCTCCAGAGATTTTAATTGGTGGTGACTTTAATGCACACTTATATGCAGCCTCCTTTGGTATTCCTTCACATGCTACCTCACAGCATGGGAAAAATTCCTATGAAAATGGTGTTAAATGGTCTAACTTTCTTGCGGGTTGGGACCTTTGTGTAATTAAAACACATCGTTCAAGCTCTCCATGCACTTGGCATAGGGGGAATGCTTATTCTATTATTGATTATATAATAACGTCAAAGTTCTTGTCAGGCTTACTTTCGCCAATCGTTCCCTTTTTCCCACATTATGGCGATCATGCTATCTTAGTGAGCACTCTTTCAGTCCAAACTGACGCATTTATTAAGTTACCTGCTTTGGCTTTAGTCCAAAATGATAGGCCTTTTCTCTCAATACGCTGGAACCATTCCACATGTCGACGACTGACTTTTCTAGTCAATCGTGATTGGTGGTCGGATCCGCATATTGATGATAATTCTTCACAAGCTTTATTATCATGGAATACTCAGATGATACAGAATCACCTTAGAGACATAGCAGAATTTTCCCCTATGCAATCCACTATTCCTAACTTAGCGTCAAGTTTAGCTTCTAGCCTTGTTAACATAAAAAAGGAAAAAAACTCTGCCATCCGTCTTCTTAGAAAGAATCTGTTGAATATGAGCTCCATTTGTTATATAAAAGCTAAAAATACTCTTCAAAGAAAATTCAAAATGCAAATTAAATCGGCTCGTGCTAACTCTCATCTAATTGACAATCAAAACATGATTCGCCTAATCTGCAAAAAAAACATCAGGGATATTTGGAAAATTCTTAGAGCCTCGTCCAATTCGGACCATCCTCACATGGAATCAGCAATTGACGGTGTCTCTTGGTTTAACTTCTTTGAGCACAAATATTCATTGCCTATGCGCTTTCATAAAGTATACTAGACCTAACCAAACATATACCCGAGACTTGTCCATGGGATATAGATGATATTCATCTAGCAATCTCAAAGCTAAAATCTTCTAGGTGTGCAGGCCCGGATGGCCTGCCCCCTTGTGTGATAAAAGATGATCCCTTATTCTGGGCCAATGTACTTTTGAAGGCATTTCAAAGTATATTTAAATCAAAAAGCATTCCTCCATCCTGGACCTGCTCTATTATTATTCCCTTGCACAAATCAGGCCTCCTAAATAATCCACTTAACTTTAGGCCAATTGCGCTCATTGATGTGGCTGCAAAGATTTTCGCCTTATTACTTCTAAAAGATACTGAAAAATGTATCTTAGAAAGGAAGATACTTAATAAAGTACAGACTGGCTTCAGAAAACATATGGGGACCCAATTAAATGCCACCATTCTTGCACATCTGATTGCTAAATCCCATGAACCTGCTAACGGACCAATTTTCATTGCTTCCCTGGACTTATCATCTGCTTTTGACTCTGTAATTCGCAGCAGACTGTGGGCTAAAATGTTGCTGCTCGACTTCCCCCCTGATTTAGTGGCACTTATTGCTCTTTTACACCATAATACTTCATTCCGGGTACGGATTGCAAGCAATGGCCTTCTGACCCCATCTATTCCCACAGCTACTGGTGTCAAGCAGGGCTGCAACCTTGCAGCAGTCTTATTCAACTTATACTTGATGGATATAGAGGGTATCTGGGATTTCTCTAAATCTAATTCGGTCTGTATTGGCAAGCTTCAATTATCTTGGCTTGCCTATGCTAATGATGTGCTTCTATTCGATAGCACACATTCGGGGCTCCAGAGCAAACTAGATACCTTTTCCTCCTTTTGTAGAGAAAACAATCTCTCCATCAATGCTGCTAAATCAAATATTCTCATATTATGCTCCAAAAAAAAATTCGGAAATTTAAGTGGCAAATCGATTCCAGATACCTACAAATTGTTAATCAAGTGACTTATCTTGGTTACAACCTGGCAAATAATGCTTCCGCCAGCTTTTGGAAAAGAGCAATTGTTGAAAAAATCTTGCCGTTGCAAAATCAAATGCGCATAATTTATCGTAAATATTGTAAATTTACTTTGGCGCCCCTGTTTGAGTTCTATTCCAAAAAGGTAGAGGCCATTGTACTATATGGTCTGGATATATGCTTGGTGGATTTGTCGGTCTTCTTAAACAAAATACAAGCAAAACTGTGGAAAGTGACTCTTCATCTCCCTACTTCTTTGCCAAATGCACTCGTACGCCATGAATTAGGCCTAAACTCTTTGGCATCTCGACATCAGTGGCGTCTCTTGAAACTTTATCTCAAAATGAACTTCCCTCTAGAAAACTCGCTTTATGAAGATTTCCACATCATGTTGAGAGAATCGCAGCCTAGATCGATTACACACTTTCGACAGCGAATATTTAACATTCTAGCTGGGATTAATCTTCCTGCCGAAGATTTAGAGATCAAATTAAATATTGCCCATAAACGGCTTTTCAATAACGATTGGGCAGCAACTTGTCTACAAATATCTCAACATGTATCATATATGGAATATGCATCCTATAGACACGCACAAGTTCCACGTCTACCCTATCTTATGCTGTGTCCTAGTGCTGAGACCCGGGAAATCTACATGCGATTTCGATTTGACCTTATTCACACTAAATCAAGAACTCAATTTTGGTCCTACAACGAACATATCTCTGCTGATACTACTTGCAGATTTTGTAAACTTGGAGAATATAGTGAAACTTTAAAACATCTCTTTATGATTTGTCCAGTTTTTGAAGCGGATAGACAGAGAATCATTTCTGCTTTTAGTCCCTGTAATACCCAACTTGGAAGAGATTTAATTTGGACGCGCTGTATGTGGGGCACTTCAAAAGCAATAATTTTGGCAACAGTGCGCTTGATAAAAATCATTGATGCAGCAATTTCTCTACAGCGAGAGACCTCACACTCATAAAAACTGATATATTGCATTGAATTTTTGCTAATGTATATATCTTTTAGACTGCAGAAAGGCTTGTTCATGAATAACTGCTCGTCTAATTGAATGACTTTATTAGCTCTTTGCTATGAACTATGTAGTCTGTATAACAGTGAAAACTCCAGTCGGAGAAGCTGTTTGTGCAGTATGAATATTTTCCAAAAATTAACGCGTACATATTCGTTATGTTTCTAACGTCTTGCTGTCTAGTAACTATGTTTTATTTATTTATCTTAAAATAGAGGCAAATTTGCTGTAAAAAGTTTTATTGTAATTTTGAATGTGATTTAAATTTGTAACGATGCGTAAGCATCAAAAACAAAAAAAAAAAATAAAAAAAAAAATAAATGTCGCTTGTTGTTACCTTCTTCTCATATTGCCCTCTTTTGGCTTTGTAATCAACAAAAATGGACCAACAGAACAGGGAATAGCCTTTCAATACATTACATGCTTACGGGAATAAGGAAACTCCCTAACATTTGTCCTGAAGAAGGTTGCAAGAACTAAGGGGCGACGAATGTTGACGTCCCGAAAAGACAACCGAGACACGTGTTGTCAGGAATGGCACTCTGCCAAGAGTGGCACAGGGTACCCAGGTAGATTTTGGGTGGCTGTGCCGAAGTAAGGTAGCAGATAAGCACACACAGCAGGGAGTTAAACAAGAAAGAAGAGTAGGAAAGTGTAGCTGTGAGCCAAAAGGGGCAAAAGATACAAAGGTACAAACAAACTGGATTCCCTCTTGGGGTGTATGTTGAAATGGGAAAGAGTGTTCCACGAACCTTAGGAAACTCCAGCCTTCTGCACAGATTGCTATAACAGAGGCCCACGCTGTATGCTCATGGCTGGGAAAGTGGGTGTCTGTAACACTGAAAACGCGACAAGGGAAGGGGCAGAGGTTGCCTGCCGGAAACCAACAGGCAAGCTCTGTACAAAGGGATTACATAAGACACATGAGAAGGCAAGAACAGATATATCCAGCGAAAAGGAAGCCAATGAGCAATCTAGCAGAAGGAAATGAAGGAAAGGCAGTTAGACTGAAGTAGATAACCTAAGGTGGAATACAGGGGACTCTAGGAAGGGAGCAGCAGTCAGGAAAACAGAAGGGCTGCAAAGTAGGAAGCAGGTCTGCAGTCAAGAGTGGCACTAGGTGCAGGCAAACTGTAGTGGACTGCGGAGGACTGTAGTAGGCTGCAAGGCAGGGAGTCCAGAAGAACAGGACAGAGAGAAATTAGTAGTAGGTGACAGACAGAGAGCCCAAAAGAATAGGGCCGTGAGGTAGGGAGCCCAGAGGAGCAGGGCCGTAGGTAGCTAAGTGTAAAACAGGCTGTAAGGCAGAGGAGTGTAGCAAGCCGCAAGGCAGGGAGCCCAGAGGACAAGGGCTGTAGGCAGCGGAGGTAGACAGGCTGCAAGGAAGGAGCCCAGAGGACACGGGCTGTAGGCGGCGGAGGGAGCAGGCTGCAAGGAAGGAGCCCAGAGGACAAGGGCTGTAGGCAGCAAAGAGGTGCAGGCTGCAAGGTAGGGAGCCCAGAGGAGAAGGGCTTGGAGACAGCAGAGTGTTTCAAGCTGCAAGGTAGGGAGCCCAGAGGACAAGGGCAGTAGGCAGCCGGAGTGAGGCAGGCTGTAGGCAGGGAGCCCAGAGGACAAGGACTGTAGGCAGCCGGAGTGAGGCAGGCTGCAGGGCAGGGAGCCCAGAGGACAAGGACTGTAGGCAGCCTGAGTGAGGCAGGCTGCAAGGCTGGGAGCCCAGAGGACAAGGACTGTAGGCAGCCAGAGTGAGGCAGGCTGCAGAGCAGGGAGCCCAGAGGACAAGGCCTGTAGGTAGAAGGCAGCGGAGCGAGATCGGCTGCAAGGCAGGGAGCCCGGAAAGGGCACTGGATAAAAACAGGATAATGCAGCAACAGGAACAGCATACAATGTAGCAGGTCAAGGCAAACAGGAGCGGGGAGATCTCAAGATGCAAGACACTGTGCTCCTGCAGGCAGCTGCTTATATACAGCCCTGCCCTGTTCTGAGGCAGGCTAATTGACAGCACCTGTAGCAGCACACCTGAAGACAATCTGCCTCCTCCCTCTCTGGTCCTGAGCAGGTGGAAGCAGCACTGGCCGCTAGGGCTTCTGGGGATTGTGGTCCCAATAACGATGAATGAGAATAGCCAGGAATCGAGGACTGTAGCCAGGTGCATTATGGTAAATGTAGTTAATTGAATAAAATAAGAAAGAACCAAAGTTGAGCAAATGGAAATAAAAGACCAAGGCATGAAAAGGAGTTGTTCAAGGAGTATTAGGAGGATAAATGAGTACCAAGTAGTCCATGATGGTTGCCAATGCGTGTGGCAGTGGCGCGGGCATGACACGTGTAGACGTATGTCGGTGTGATTAGGAACACACAGACGGAACCATCAGAGGATTGGATAGAGGACTTTTTTTCACTGTATAAATAGAATTAGAGGCGGTCCATGCAGGAGGCCAAAAGATATATATGCCAAGGATTTGGTAAAAAAGTAAAAAGTAGAATGAATGGTAGGAGTGAATCAATATGAGTGGAATTTATAGATATTTGTTTGTCCAGATGTTTTATTAGTATTTTATATGAATTTTTGATATGCAAATAAAAGTTTTTAGAAATTGACAATTGAACATTTATTGGTATTTATGAAGAGATAAATGTATTGAGAGGCTATTCCCTCTCCGTTGGTCCATTTTTGTTGATTATTATATGATGCCTGGAGGACCAGGGACTGTAATCAGGCACCCCTTTTGTTTATAATACTCTTTTGGCAATTACTTTGTCCTTTATACATACAATTATAACCTTCGTGTCTGCTCCCAAAGTTCTTATTCTGCCACTTTAGCTTCTTTGTATCAGTTTAGTTTTTAAAGTTACTTTTATTCTGCCTCTTCATCTTCTTTACATCAGTTCAATAATCAACATTATCATGAATGGCCAAGGGGCGATTACGCAGCATTCCGGGGTCACACAATACGAGTGAGCTCACTAGGTGCCACATACACGTCCGCTCACTCTACTGCCACTGGTCCTTCTGCTTCTTCTGCTTCACTCTGCATGGTAAACTGCTTTGTTTTGCAACCTGTGGCCCATGCCGGTCAGGAAAGAATGGTCCCTCGCTCCAGGGATACTCTGGTGCTCGCCTGCCACCAGAGCACTTCTTACAATGGGGAACGCTTTTCCGAATAAAGCTTCCCGCTGCACAACCTCTGCCAGGTCATCAAAGGGGGAAAGCTTTTCAAAGTAACCCTTCATGCCACGTAATCTGTGTATAAAAGGCCATAAAAATGAGTGACTCCCTCAGGACAATCAGGACAATCATCTGCACTACAAACATTGGTGGTTCTGGCGTCTGTGTTTTTCTTCTGCTTCTTTGCCACTGCAACATGGAGTCTCTGAAAGCAACCCAACTTCTACTACTCCTAAAGGTCTTCACCTGAGGGTGCCATATACACATAACAGTCCCTCTCAGGTGGGTGTCATTAGATTGACTAGACTGCACCATGCTGTCTAGTGATCCTGAATCCCTCTCCCTCGTTCAAGTACTTTGGGCATTGTGGGACCTGAAGTCCCCAATGTTCAAATTATCTCCTTTATTCTGAATAATGTTTCCTACTTCACTTCTACCATTAACTACATCTTCAAAAGGAATTTTGAAAGAATTCAATCATTGGTTCAGATTTAATGAGAGTTGGTTTCATCAGAACTTAAGATGTAAATGTTCTGATGTTCACATTTCTCATTCTCCTGTTGACTGCAAGAGTTTTTACCATTACCAATACGGGCAACTTTGTGAAAGGGAGTCTTACTCCTGATAAATTATTGATTACGACAGATTTCATAATCACCAAGATGGATAGCTTTGGGAAAGGAAGCCTCGCTCTGACAACCCGCTATTACATATCCTGACATTACTAAATTCTCTTCCTCTGAGGAAGACAAATACCATGTCTCATCCAACAGAGTACTCCTATTCCCTTGGGACCCTTCTCCTTCAAGGTGATCCTCCTGGCTAATACCACCCCCAGGGTTAGGATCAAGTAGCGCTGCCTACTCCATGCCACCTGGGAGGATACTTAATTTAGGGTCTTTGTGAGGACTCCGCAGGATTCGTCACAGAGTGCTGAGAGGTTACGTTTATTAAGAATAAGAAGCATACACAATTTGCATCTGTGAAGCCCTGGGTCTCAAGGTTGTTCCCATTCTTGTTCCTATTTTATCTAACCTGTAGAGTTGTGCACTCAATCATAGCCAACTGCGATGCCTAGAACATGAATTATAGTCTTCCTCTATCCTAGTTGTGACAAGTAATAGGTTGTTCTGCAAACTCGGCCCAGAGACACACCATTGTATTCTTGTGTCAAATCATTATACCTTCCCAATGGGAAAGCCCCTTAGTCCCTGTTTAGCATGATTTAAGCAGAACAGGTTACAAATGTGAAAGAGCAGCAAAGGCCTGCTCAAGACTATGCCCCCTACTTTCATGCACAAAGCTTACCTAATATGTTGCATCAATGCTATCAGCAGAGACGCCCACGGAGTAGCTAGACTATCGCTTGATCTAAAGCGTAAAAATGAATATTTCATTTGCATTTTTAATAAGGTTCAAACTGTAGAATTAATATGCTGAAGTAGACGGCACAGATCTCAGAGTGCACCTCACAAGAAGCAGGCACTTCCCCTTCGCCCCTTGGAGATTCCTCTCCCAGTCACACCCTGCACCTCAGTCAAAACAGTCTAATTGATGTAAAGGGTGCAGGTCCACAGCACAACAGTAGGTAGAGTGTCTTCCTGCCCAAAGGAGGTCAATCACTTACAGCAGTGACTGGTTCCTGTCAGTGGTCCAAAGGGGCTACTTCCTCACTCTTCCTCCCAACCCCCTCAAATCTCAGCTCTCCCCTAACCTGCACTGACCCACCTTCAAAGAGGCTCACTCTCACAAAACTGCTGCTCATGGAGGCGGTAGAGAGGGTTATGCTTTTTATTAAAGGTTCTTCACCATTCCAAAGAAGAAACAAGACTGGCCTGTGGCTGGTGCTAGACTGCTCCTTCAAGATCTCATTCATGCTCTCTGCCTTTCAGTCAATGTAAAGAAATCCATGCTCCTCCCCACTCGGAAGCTCTGATTCATGGACTTCATCTGGCATCTGGGAAAGTGTTTCCTACATAAACAAGGATAGACAACTTACAGGAGACCAATTATTTTTCCTTTCTCATGTCTAGACAACCGCATTGTGGTTCCTGCATCAGTCGGGACTGGTGGTGGCATGTCTAATCAGTACGTATAGCGAAGGTGCAGATGCGGCACACCCAACTACACCTGACAGCCTCCTGAGCCCAATTGTTGGATGCTCTAACTGCTGCTGTCCCCCTTCCTTTATGACTGTGTCAAGACCTGCTGTGGTAGTCGGACATCAACCTGCAGACGCGGACAGTCTTTCTGGACCTAACACCATCAGTTCACCATAGTCAACAAGGTGGGACCTAGCCCCCACAGAATGCACCGCACAGGTTCTTCAACAACAGAGTCTTGCCAAGTTCTCCCTGCCCCAACATGACCCACTCCAAAAGACTAGCCAATTCGGCTTTCTCCTCTTTTAGCTCTACCTGTCTCTCGTCACTCTCATCCCCACCTTATATAGTCATTAAAACCTTTTTTTAGAGAGGCTCAGGACCTCTGAGTGGCTGGACCAGCTTCCCTCTTAAATCTCAGACCTCTTGATTGGAAGGTGGAACTCAAACCTCACCATGTGCCCTGAGGCAGGGGGTTTGACCGTAGGTAAACCCTGCAGGAATCCCATGGGATGGGTTAGACATACCCAGAAATGCTTTGGCTCCCAGCAGGGCAACTTTAGGGAAGTTTGATCACCCCATTACTGTCATACAATCTTTAAGCTATTATTTTTAGAGTGAACCAACTGCCTCAAATCCTGTTATCTTCTACTAACTTTGGCATCAATTTTGCATTCAAGATTTACAAGCAGCAAACATTTGTGGATCTTGATTTTTAGAGAGGCTTTGTCAAATGCCCAATGCGACAAATGTTTTGAAATAGCAAAAGTGGGGGAAAGTCATGGCCCTCTGAGCTTGAATTTGCACATTCCATGTGTACTGCTGCATTTGTAATCGTTAGAATGTATATTAATGTTGGCCATACACAAAGACCCTGAGGATCAGCTATCTTTTATATTGAGCATTATACAGTGTGCACAGTCTATGGGCCTAGCATTCATATAACATTAACAGAATATATATCATTCAATAGAAGGGAGTAAATTAATCCACATGCCCTGCCCACACCTCCTGTATTTAGGACTTACCCCTTAACTGTCAGGCTATTATGCAAGTCTATGCAAAAAGGACAAGCATACTCTTCCTTGGCACTTTTGAAGGGCAATGAAATCAAATCTACAGCTCTCCTACTTGTAATGCCCCCTCAACCTTGCAAATTAATAGTCTATGTTGGCTTTCCAGGTGAGGAATTAAAGAATGAATTAGCAATTAATTAATCTGGTATTTAATAAATACTACAACAACGAGAGTTGACATATCTATATAGTGCGAATATTTGATGTGCTTACCAAATGATTTTCTGATGGTTGACCCTTCATCAGAATGTGAGTATAAGGTAATTTCAGTGGTGGCATTCCACTTTGGAGAATAATTTGCAACCTATAGCAGCTATCAGAAAAGTGTGGGTAATTATTCGAAATTTCAAACAGGATCATCGATCCTCTTCAGATATGAATTCATACAATTTCAGAAGTATGCTAAAAATAGGGCTCACCGATAATTGTGTAAAAAAGGAGACATTTTAAATTAACCCTTGCTCCTAAAAGACAGCCAGTGCAGATATTTAAGAAAATGAATCTTACAACTGACTTATGAGAGACCTGACCTTCACTCCTCGGAGAGATGAGCCCAGTTGACCCATGTGGGGACTGAAAGACAACGTAGAAGTGAACCAATTGTGGCCTGGCATCCCCTATGGAGCAGCCCCATGTATATTTTCTTGTCAATCAGTGATGCCAGTTCTTAGTGTATGTAATGACATCATATCTTTTTTTATTTTTTATTAATGTTTTATTGGTTAATTAACTTTCAACCTTTAACATAAACCTTTATCATACCATAAATTCTTTCCATACAGTGTCTATATCAGGTCCATTTCCTAGTTAATTTCTAGAACAACTCCTATTTCCAAAATTAGTCCTGTGTCTCTGAACTCGTCAGTATCACCTCCACTAGTTTTAAGGCTTTAATCGTACATCCAAGAGCTCTTGTCATTAGAATACCTTCCCACATCTGCTCTTCCTCATTGGAGCTTGCTTCCAGCCCCTCGATCCCCATTACTTTCTTCCTTTGCTCATTTATAGAGGGGCACGATAGCATCAAATGTCTAATTGTATTTACGACATCCACCTCTTTGCAGAAGCGACAGATTGCATCTTGTGGGAGTATATGCTTCCTTCACAGCAGTACTTCTCTCGATGCCAGTATGTTAAGTCTGCATCGTAATAATAGGCCTCTCTAATGGGTCGATGTGAACTTAGTTAAGTATAGGGGCAGCTCATTTATTTTCTTGCATTCCCATACAATGTAATAACATCATTTGTTTATTCTCTTCAGTTCAACTGTTTTGACCCAATCTTTTTCTTGCAATATTTTTTAACTTTATTTGAATTTCTTTCAAAGAATCCAAATCAATATTTGAACTATCTAGAAATTTTCTGTAGCGTTCCTTACCTCTCTCAAGGTTCTTATCTTTTGTTGTCGCCGATCCCATTAGTATCTCAAAAGGTTCAGGTGGATTATCAAGGACGCATTTCTGATAGAGGGAGATTGTCTTCCACATAACTATGGATTTTAGTGATTTCAATCTTAACTCAAACCTAATTGTTGCAGCTGATAGTAAATTAAGTAGTCTGAGAATTTTCCTCCAGAAGTAGGGTTCACATATATCCCATATTTTCCATGAGAGATTCATCAGTGACTCTATTCCGTATATTATTACTGCTGAAACCTTCTGCTTGTAAAAGATGACGATAGGCATCAGATAAAATGTTCCGTAACAATGATGCAATGCTCTACCTTGGTTTGTTAGCTTTAATAACTTTTCCCTGATCAGCAGTCTGACTGATTGATGTTTTTATTAATTCAAATCCCAAAGTAAGTTATTGATTCCACAACTTCCAGTGATTGATTATCAATGATCCAATTGAAATCTTTTAGTTTCCTTGATTTAATAGATCTTTGATTTATTGATGTTTATCTTCATTTGATTACTCTCCAAGTAGATTTTAAAGGCTTCTAATCGCCTCTGGAGACCTACAGCGGTCTGGTCAATGAAGACCAGATCATCAGCATAGATGATCCAGGGGATTTCGCCTTTTTCAATCTTCAGGGGAAAGGCCCTGATTTATTTTTGAGAACTTTTCAGATCTGCCAAATATAGTGCAAATAGAAATGGGACCAGTGCACAGCCGGGCTTAATCCCTCGGGTTGAATAGTGAATGTATTAAGTCAGCCCAGCTCTCTTTATTTGCCTTTAGCATCTGTTTCGAGATACCATCCGGGCCCGCTGCCCTTGAGGAGGTCAGATTGTTAATTCTCCATAGTATTTCTTGGCGGTCTAATTCAATATTCCATTCATGCGTGTTCTTATTTTTCACAGCAGGGCTTTTCGCTGTCTTACTTTCAGAAAAGGGCTGTATAGTGTTTGTAATGACATCATATCCCTTTTTAAGACTTTGTTGGTACTACGTTTGGGCAGAACGTTCTCAGGCAACAGAGTTCTTTGCTGATATCTTTGTACTCTGTACAAATAAACCTTGTTCTCCTTGCAAGCAATCTCTTTGCCTTTTTTCCCTAGAGGTTTGTATTCTTTCTAGCATGAGCGTAAACAGGGACTTGTCTTCACCCTCTTACTCCTGATTCTCTTTTGCAATCCCCTGGTCTTTTGCTTCACCTCCTCTGCACTCTGTCTCTCACCCTCTCTCCTCCTGCTCAACCTCCTCCTCTGCTTTCTGTTTTTCCATGCCGCAAAGATTCCCAACCTTATGCTGTTGATGTTCCACTGTGATGTCTGTATTGATGCTCCTAATTCAAATAATTCAGTGTGAATGGTGCCAGCAACCTAAATCTTTTTTTAACAACCAAGTTAGGATCGTTATGGTTAGGTATCTATCGTGACCTGTGTTTGCTTGTCCGTTTGCAGGTCCTGAAAAAGCAAATCCCCCAGCAATGTCCTTCTTATATGCTCATGGTCCCTACGGTAGAGTGACAGCAAAAGAAAGTGTTTGTAAAGACGAAATATACACATTGCCAGGGAGGTTGTCGACACTACCAATGGGTAAGTTCTTCTTATTATGGATGTGATCCTCCGTACACTAAGGAGGGGGGCAATTTTTGGCAGAAGATTTACTTATACATAAAAGACTAGGGACAGACCTTCATCTACTTTCTCTGGGGCTTGTCTCATGTTATGGATGGTGCACGCTTGTCTTCATGGCTCCCCAAGTCCCATCCTTCAACATAAATCATGGGACTTTATCATCATCACAACAGTAAGAGAGGGGGGATGCAAAATCTATCCAGAATCCTCTACTCTTGAGCTTGATTGATAAGGTGAATCAGATGTTAAATCATGGCAAACGCTGAAGACAGAATACAGAAGATGAATCATGCAATATCCAATCAAATACTTCACCCATATCTACTTCTAGCTCGATATTACCTTGAGTGCCCATAGGTAGATATTTGTTACATAGCAAGGCCTGAAATCAAATTTAAATTAACGCATATTTTTCAACTCAATATTGTTTCATGAATATAAAAGGCACTGTTTGTTTGCACGGTTTGACAGTGCAAAGGAGATTTTAAGTTGACCATTAATTGCCAGTTTGTCAGAGTTCAATGAAGTTGTTCTGACAAGGAAAAGGATGAGGAATGCCTTGCACATGTTTGAATGGCAGGGTCCATACCTGATGCTAAAGTGACTTGCGAAATTGAACAAATTGATGCAGTAAATATTAAAGTATCCTTCTTTTGGAATGAGGCAGAGCTTTGGCTCACATCTTATATGGAATTAGATATAATATTTAGTCCAATTGAGCAGAACCAGTGTTCTTGTTGATCCTGATTTAAGGACATCATGCTAAACTTTGGGAACTAGAAATGGTTTGTGCTGCAAGTGAACTAGGACAGCCACCTTTTTTGTCAGTGGTGTACTATTGTAAGTAGAAACCTTGGATTCAATTGAGTTGCGTGCCCAGATTGTTATAGGAAAGGTTTTTGAAGAATCCCTCTGAAATTATGGTAGGCCAGAGCAGATGACAGACTGATTCCACAGAGTAAATCTGACGCACAGTACTCATTACAGAAGACATGTGTTATTTCAATAGAGAGATGGTAAATGCTTGACACTGTCAACATAATTGACATGTCCCTAGTCCAGAGCAACACATCCCTCAAGTAGCCTTTCCCAATTTCTGGATTCTAACCCATGAGGCAGAAGCTGCCCCACATGAGATTCAAGGATTCCATCTGAAAAATGTGCATATTGTCTTAAAAAAATCAAAGATTTAAAAGTGGGTTGTGATATCTGTGATTCTAGAGGTTGGGCTTAGACTGTTAAAAACAGAAAAGTATTAAGGACATCTAACAAAATGAGCAGCCATAGGGGAGCAATGTTTAGCAACTGTGAATTTCATACTTGGTGGAGCAACAACAGAAGAACAGGTTACTGTCATACAAAACAGGCTGATAAGCTCTTCTTGAACACTGTGCTTCAGGGTGAGGGGTAAATAAAAAAGGAACACTGACACATCAGCTGGCACAGGCAACAAAAAAAAGTGTGTTGCTTTACCAGCATGATTCCAAGAAGGGTAGGGCCAGAGGCTTCAGCTTATAAATAGTTTCCTTTTCACCAATACCATGAAGGCAGAATCAGTGCTTACTTTGAAGGAACAGACTAGGTCATTCACTGTGTAAAATTAAAACAGATTTATCAAAACCTTTTTGGAGAAGGTATTAGGGCAACCTTGATGGCAAAGTGTTCTTACATGATAGCAAATCTTTAACTGAACCACTCATCCAATAGGCAAAACGTTGATGGTGCACAAATGGAAGAAGAGGTAGCCTCTCTTCTTCAGGGAGAAGAAGCATGTTGTGGAAACTCCACATAGATGGGGTTGAGGTAGTTGAAGCGTGAGTTGACTATGGTCCCAACTACATAAAGTAGCAATAGAGAATATGGGGAGGCAATACGACTGCCAAACCACATTGATTTGATGGAGCATATTTCGTTGGATGACAGAGACAAAACCCAAGTTTAGCACTTAAAGCATATTCAATCTATTCACAGAGTCAGAGTGAAGTATGAAAGGTGTTATGTTTCTTGTGTTCATTACTGGGCCTTGGATCAAGGGAAGCCTAGTGGAGATAAAGATGTCTGGTCATCAAATAACTAAATAATGCTTGACTGTAGGAATTCAATGTAACTTATTGTTCAACTAAAGCTGTCAGATGACCATATGCATTGCAATTATTTGCACATGACTGATACCATCTCTCAAAAATAGAACATTAAGAGGAAGAGGGGGTCCAGGAAAGTATACTAAGAATGTGATAATAAGGGAGTTCCATATGGAATTTCTGAGGTGAGAGCGGCTAGACATGCTCAAATAGTTTGGAGGCTGTCTTCAAGAAGCCTGTAATGACTATGTTGATAGTAGCCAACAGTTTTGACAAACAGAATACGGCAAATTATCTGTGTTAGCAGCAGAAACTAAGGCACAGCAGACTACAATCTTTAACTTGGAGGAAAAAAGGACAACAATTAGTCAAAAAAGACGATTTCACTCCACAATACTCCTCGGCTGTGCTTTCACTGTTTTGATTTGTATTGGTCACCGGGCTGATAGTTATAGGGTTCTGTGGCTTTTTTGTGAAGTGAGTTTCTTTGCAAAGGGAAATATCAATACATATTTCAAAGATGACAGTACAAGTGCCCATGATGGAGGAGCTGATAACTGTCATGTTCAGTGGACAGCTCTTCTCAGGCATATTGTATGATGATGTATGCTTACTCTTGGATATGGGTTTTCATGCAATGTTATTATTGGCAGAAGTAAAACAAAGGCATTACCTAAAGGCACTAGATATGTGGGCAGGATTTTGGCCACAGGCAGCAAACTTTTATTTTCTCCTGTAATTTTCTTTCTGAATAGAAGTTTGTGACATTATCGGAGAGATCATGTAATGATGTGAGCTCAGTCTGATTTGAAGGTGCTGCAGATGGTGTAGCCAGAGATAGATGGACATTTGAGAAGGTAAAGAGCTTTTCCAAGCCCGGCAAGTCAGAAGGATTCCGAACACACATGTCTTTACTGGCAGACACCAGAAACTGGAGCCCTGCTGTGAGTTATCTTACAGCTTAAGTCATTCGGAGCTGATGTTGGGCTGATTAAAGGAGATGAGATGCTGACCCTGTTATTGTTGTGACCTTCTGGTCTCCATTTGGTAAGCTCTTGCTTTTACTGCTATGGTGTTCAAAATGAACCTGGAGGCTGGAAAACATGGCCATGGATTATCCAGTGTCTTGGGGAACTGGTGCCAAATATATTGCATTGCCCTTGCTCTGTGAAGAGATAATCATGTGAAGAAAAGTCCCCTGTATTTATCTTATGTGTTTTGTCTGTATAGGCACGGAAATGAGGACAAAAGAATGAACACTTGAAAGGAAAGTGATCCATAGCCTAAAATGGCAAATAATGTAAGATGGGGACCCACTTAATGCTCACAAAAAGGCATTTGTCAAAGCTACAAAACTAACAACAACTAACAATGGAAACTGCACTTGCATAGCACATGAATTCCACTTTCCAGATGTGAAATATTCACCCTTGTCGACAAAGAAGACTTGTGAGTTCATGGCAAGAATAGAAGAGAAAATGGAGTGACGGAGTTTGCATTGTTTGTGCTTGGAGGCTGGAGCTCTGGTAGGCATGGAGACATGTATAAAGGATCTTGGTGTTACTATGCACCTCGGTATAGCACTCCACGTGTTTGTCTTCTTCCCAATGTATGAAACCATCATGGCTAATGTAAACAACTACCATTGCATATTTTTTAAACCTGCTTATTTCACCAGCATACAACATTTATTTTGCGAGATCCACAATCAACCAAATAAAGACAAATGAACATAACAATAATTTACAACCAAACAAGCATATGTTAGGTTTTACCAACTAGATGCTTTTAATGCCCGACTGTTGCCACTTAGTAAGTTTGTGATTGAGGTGCAACGGGCGCTGTCTGTCCTTCTCAGAGACTGCTTGCTGATCAGCTGTCCGTCATAGCAGCATGCGGTGCATGGATACCATGGTGACACATTGCTCTGGGCAAAAAGGGTCCAAATAGTGGCTGCGGTGTGGCTTGATTTGTAGATCTACAGTCCTGCTGTCGCATGTGGATCGCTCTCCAAAATATACCCAAAGGCCAGTGAGGCCCAGACAGAATAATGATTTTAAATATGCCCCTGGTCAAACCCTCTTGGGACTGAAAGAACGCAAAGTGTTGAGGGAACAAGGCAGTTTCATATTGCAATGATACAATCAATACAAATGTATACCCACGTTTAAAAAGAAGAATATACATGAACATTCGTGCTCAGTACAGAGATTCTTATACTTTAATTACTAGCCCTAACCCAATTCCCAAAACCAGGTTTAAGAATTCTCTTAGCAAATGAGAGCATTTGATGCAAAGAGATGGGCGATGTGTTCCAATAGGCTACAACTGTCACAGGGCATAAGCATTTTAGAGAAAGACACTGATGGGACATGGGTACCTCAGATTAGGACTGGTGAGCATGCTTAGACCATGTTGGTCACGTGAGATCCGGAGATGCTCCTCCAGGGAGGAATCTGGGTGGGAACAGCTTTACCAGTGAGGCACAATATCTGAAATTCTATTCTCAAGCAGAAGCGGGTGCAGGTGTTTGAGAGTAGTACTTTGATGATCATATTTCCTGGCCATCAACAACCACCCTAGCTATAGAGCGAAGGACCAACTTCAACAGAGTGGAAGTGGTTTGTGGTAAACCCAAACAAGCAGCGTTACCTATACCCATGTGAGGAATAACAAGACAATCAATAGCAGGTCTGAAATAAATGTGAGTGCAAACAGATGGCAATTTCCAGACTTCTCCAGGACACTAATGTGAAGAATGAAAAAGAGAACATGATCAGGATAGGACGATTGCATTGCTGGATTTGCCATCGTGGGAGAATTCATCAAATCTTTTCCATTGCATTTTTCATCTAATCTTTTCCATTGCATTTTGCCTCAAATTATATGATATGATATGATATAGTATTTAAAACGTGCCTATACACAAGTGTTTCAAGGCGCGACGAGGCAGCCTGGGGAACATAGGGAAGACAGAGACAATGATAATACTAGGCCAGGTGACAATGAGATTGCGCAAGTGTATGTGTGAGGGTGGGTTAGGGTAATAATACATGTAAGGGGGACTTGGGGAGAGGGTGTGGGCTGCGGGGGATCTCCCCCAGCATACATGGGCGGTAAAATGTCCAATACATTTTTTGGGTGATGAATTCTCCCACGATGAAAAATTCTCAATGGAATCACACAGAATCACATGATCGGAGGTGGATCCCAGAGATGTACCAGAAGAAACAGACGAAGAGGAAGTTCCAGGAACTGTAGATGTGGAGATGGAGATTAGGGTCTGCAAATAATAGAAATTCTGTTTTGAAGTGTACGCTTTCAGAAAATAGGAAGGCATCTTCAACGGAATAGGCCATCAGAGAAGGATATCCTTTGGACAAGATACACCTATATACCAGTAAGGGTTATCCACATAGCAGCGCGTGAGTTCTTCTATGCTGCTGACGAGATGTGACCGCAGCTAAATGTAAATATTGATCAATATGGGAGAAAGGATCAAACCCTAATATCCCCAAAGAGCGCAGAGTACAGGGGCTGGCTGTAGTCTGCGCATTTGGACCTATTAATGATGAATGGTGAGGAATGAGTCAATTTAATTACTAACCTAACGTGTAGTCTGTCCCCTCTGCCTCAGAAATAGTTCCACGGGAACCTTTTGATAAAACATACCTTGCGTTTCATACTTGAACGCTCTTTCTGCTTTACAGTTTTAGGAGTCAGAGGTGCAGTGCACAATAAATGTTAAGCACTTACTTTAATTCAGAAGGCGGCTGCGAAGGATCTGCTTCAGGGTCCAAAAGAAAGCGTTGCTGGAAAACAGTTTTACCAGAGGTAACCTTCAAAACAGGATAACCCATCTGCCTGGTCCAGGTGTCCATCACTTCCTTCACTGGTTGTGCACTGGCCTAAGCATGACAAAAAATCAAATCACACAGAGAAGGACGAGCAACAACAATGGATTATTATTTTCACTTTTTGGAAAACCTGTAGTAATTTGCATCAGAATCCAGATTTCATTTTACAGGAGGGGGATTGTAGAAGGCATTGTTGCTCTTTTTCATGCATGCAATATTTGTGGTTTGTATATAGGCCCTTATAATGTGTACAATATCCTTTGCTATTCAAGCACCTGAGTGCACAGGCAACAAGGTTTAGGTCCAGGGAAAATACAGAGATTGCACATGTGAATTGAGGAATCAATATTTATAATAGAAGTTTCATCCATCTTTTCTGAAATGCAGCAAGATTTTGCTGCTGTCACTGCAGCAGTGGTGAGGCAGAATGCACAACAGTTAAGGGCCAACGCATGAAAAGCAACTTCGCGGCCACCACCCCGTTGGAGTGTTAAGGAAGAAACCTGGGCGGTGAATGGATCTTGCTTTCCATAAAGTGCAGAGGATTGCTGCTGGTTGACATTATAACTCAGATCTTCTGAGTTTTCTCTCTGAACACCCTTGGGTCAGCATTGGGAGTATGCAGTACACTCTGGCCTAGAGATTGCTTCCACATCTGAAAATTGTTGTCTATGGACTAAGATGCGTGGATGACAAAGAATATGGGGGCGTTCTCTGTACATTGCACCAGAGTTGTCTCTATGTTCTGAACACTTAAACAGGATTCTTTGCTAGCACAATGTAAACCTCTTTCCATAGCTGATGTAGCCGCCCTTAAATACTCTAACAATCATGTGTGATTGCTCTTCTTTAAGACGCAGATACATTTTCCAAAGGACTGTTAATCATTTGTTTCTGGCTCGGGCATGGCAGCCGACACAAAAAGGGTGTAAACGTGGGTTGTATTTGGGGGGCCCGGATCACTTTCTGCGCTTTTTGTCAGCTTCCTGTTCCTGGATCTCTCTTAAATCACATGCTTCCATTAAAAAACTAAAAATGTAAAAAAAAGTAGCGTGCGCCAGTTCTCATCCCCTTTACTTACACGTGGACCATTCACAGTCCGCAGACTCTTCTCAGCTGCCATGGAAACACGAGCTTCCTTTGCTGTTATCATGAGGTCCACATTTTTTTCGTGCTGTATTCATTTTAGTAAAAATATCTGATATTCCTACACATATCCGTTTTCCAGGAAATGAATGGCTTGGCTAAAATAAAATAAAATAAAAATGCGCACTGTTCCAATTCTAACCCCCTTTACTTCCATTTGGGCTACTGTCAATCCGCTGGCTCTTCGCAGCTGTCACAGAAAGGCAATCGTGACCCATTGCTGTTAACATAGTGACCATACATTGTGGATTTTAATTTTTTGGGTAAATAGATTTTCTATCCTTGCACACATCCATTTACCAGAAAAGTAAAGGCTTAGCACCCAGGTATTAATGGCAATATAGCATGTGTCTGCAAGACGTAACAGACAGTAGTAACGCTGGAGGTGTTCTTTAATGATTGCTCACGCTGATATTCCAATACTGGCCTGTACGGCCCACCAACTCAGGTGATATCACCACAATAATGCATAGTATTGATAGCCACAGCGACCTGCTTTGCTTTCAAGATATTCTTGAAAAAAAACGACAATTTATTAACTTGCGATTGGTTTTGAGTTGGCTACAAGAGACCAACAGCATTGTATAGCATGTAGAGGTCTTGCTCAGGTCGTGGCTTGATAATGGCGGCAATTGAGAAAATAGGGAGTGCAAAGATGGCCCCCTCAGGAGTGGCGGAGCATCTCAGGAGCATCCGTTTCCATGATGGACATCCTGGGAAATGATCAATCATGGTACCGACTAGTATTCAATCGTCAATCCTGAGGCCAGCTGGAAATGGTTTATGCCTGGGCAAGAGTCAGCACCTTTAAAGGGAGTTATATATGTTCCGTCCATCCCTCTACAAGCCATTACTCTGATACAGAAACAATGGTTTTAACAGCATTTTAATCTGAGAGTGTGGCCATTAAGGGTTTTCTAATTCCGCATGGAAAGGTAAGCATGGCTGGCAAATAGAACAGACACAGTGGCTCTCTGAAGACCTTAGCACTAGAAACCCATACTCCCCCCACAAGAAGCCAGATGAGCAGACTTTGTGTGACACCAGCAGGAGGGTTCCCTAAAGAAGCCCTTGAAGGAGTTAATTCAAATTCTGCAGAGCTTGCACACAGGAACCAGGCAAGTAAATTGCCTCTTTTTCATCAGCCCCACTTACAGCTGCAACGCCAGCGGTTTGCCTATCAGCTAAGCTCTCAGGCGGCCAGGCAGTAAACGAAGGCCCAACTTCAAAGTTTACTATCACATGCCCTCGGGTGACGGTCAGCAATGTGTAAAAGCAATGTGTAAAGAAGCATTAGCAAAGCCAAAGGTTCTAGCTTCCTAAATGTAGACTCATTTGTCCTACGGTGTAGAACGAAATAACAAAAATCAGAATAACAAAAGTAAAGCAGCACAACACTGAAAACCACATGAATGTACAAAGCAGCAAGGAAGCAAAACATGCCTTTGAAAGCATTGCCCACAAATCTCTTTCCATTTTAGAGAGCTGAACTCACTCCATCAAAATGACTGCCTCCATACTAGAGCTTTCACCAAGTTGCACTTTTTCAACGTCATAGCGCAGATGACAATCAGCAAGGCTCCTCTGTAATATGTGTCTCCAGGACCTGTGACAGAGAGCCGACGTTCTTCGTAGCCAGAGCTAGAAAGCATTAGCAGGTAAGTCGGGGGAGATTACAAGCAGCATCACAGAGCACACTTGGGATAAGCATGGGAAGAATAGTGCTTCTTCTACCAGATGCCTCCACTCAGGAGCAGAGCGAGCTCCAACTAAATCAGTGTTACTGTCAGTGACAATATAGCTAGTGAGCAGGCATGAGCCTGTGGCTGAGAAGATACGCATTAAAAGGTTTGAACAAGGCAGAAAATGAGGCACTCGTTAAAATAACTTCTAATTCATAAAGAGAAGTATATAAAACAAGGAGAACACTATATCCAGATCCTCCAGCAGTCCAACATACCACGCATGATTGTGAATACACGCAATGCCAAACATTGAAAGTAAGATTGACTTAATATCTCTATCAGGGAGGAGTCAGCTAGGATACGCCAGCCAGAGGTTATAACAGATGAAAATATGTCATAAAGAGTTCCAAGACCCGGAGAGGCCAAGGCTTAAAATGACATGGGATGCTAAATTCCTCCCTTGGAATGTTGATTGTGTGCATAATCTCTCATAGTGGAGTCATGACCTACTCATAGGACCTACAGACGCACACAGAAATCAAAGACTCGGCCTGCCAAATACTGTGAATTTTTCTCCCCTCCCAGTTATTCCATGGGAGGGCAGGGAGTAGACATATTAACTGTGATGGGGACAATGCATGGGAGACTGTAACGGATGTTGGGGAGTGGCGGTATTGGAAAAGGAACATTGATTGTATTTGTATTTTGTATTTGTATTTTATTTATATTGCACACCTTACCCAGGGGTAGCCTGGGTGGTAGCCTGAGGTTGTGCCCTACCATTATAGGGCACAACCTCAGATCATACAACATTTTGACACACTAATGTTATCTCTAGCTGTGATACACGCCCCGTATTTTGTTGCAGGCTGGGGGATTAATATTCCTATGAGGCTAAATAGCTATGACCTCTTAAGTAAGCTTTTTTGGGTTATTGAAGATTAACAAAAGTGTTCAAAGGATTTCTTGAGAATCCCAGGTTATTGATATCTGGAAGGAAAGAAACAAAAGGAAAAGGGAAGTTGATTATTGCTCAGTTACATATGGAGAGTATTTAAGGATTAATTAAATTAACAATAATAAAACAGCAGAATACACGGTGTCAGATATCCCTTATAACAATCAACCCAGTATCCAACCGAGGAATCATGGCCCTACAATTGAAAGTAACAGGTTGCCAGTCATAGGTAAATGAGGAATTTTGGGCAGAAAATGTTTAGAACCAAAGGTGTCCAGATACTGGTTTATAAGAAAAAAACCTGTATGAATAAAAAATATGTTTTACTAGGAGGTGTATTCTTGGTCTACGTACAAATTGGCAGGGGATAAGAAAGGAAGAGAAACTTAAATTATACTCGAGTATGAGATATGGAACATGATGAAGCTTGTTTCTTTAACATAAATAAATACATAAATGAAAGAACAGATTGAGGGAAATGATGCAGGGGTTTCTGTTGCAGGAGGTTTTGGGGGTTGTACTACATGAACTGCAGCAATAAGCATTCCCCACACGTATGTTATCATGCCTCCTCATGTCCCTAGTTCTATTTCCTTTTCACAGACTTTATTAGGTTTCCTTGTTCCCCTACTGCCTGAAGTCATCGCTGGTGAAATGGACCATGGACAGAGACGAAGGACCACAAAGCCCATATCCTCAGGGATTATCGGTGCAAGGTCATAGACCTATGCCCAGCAGAAATGCCCAGTCCAAACTGGCATGAACAATAGACAGTTGTGAATATGGAAAACTGTCACGGGGGGAGGGGCACACCCCTTGGCCGAGGAGGCTGGACTGGAAGGGCTCCTCTGAAAAAAATAGCCCCACCCTACATCAGACCACCACTTCCGTTCATGAACAGTGTAGTAGAACCTCTGTCATGCATGAATAAGTCTACTGTTTGCCGGGAGGCAGGCTAAATAAGCCAGAAAGCCTAGGTGGAGGATTTCTCTAACCTTCTGCGGTCAGGTGACCGTTGGTCTAAAAAGGTAATGGTCTGGAAGGTGGGGGATGGGGGGGTTAGAAGGGTTTTGGTATGGGCAAGATGCTGTGTTCATGAATCACCTGCTTGTAATCAACCTAAATGAAATTGTGAGCCTGGTTTTCTGCGACACACATAATTTCATAAATGTTGTAGCCAATGTTGAAAAGCAGGATGATCTTAACAAAAGAGGTCAAGTTAAAAAAAAGAGAATGAAGGTTTGAGAATTCATGTCCCTATTTGATCAGATGGATACAGTGACTTTGGAGCATCATCAGGTTTAAAGCTTGAGCTGGAATAATGGGGTGGGGCACGGCTGGCATGCCTTACTAGTTGTAAATTTAATTCCAGAAGGTATTCAAATCAGATCTCCTGACGAGGCTCCCCTTGGGGATATGTTGCTCGGCTTTTCTGAGTTAAAGCTTTAGAAGTGGAGAAAGTGGGGAGACAGAAATGGAAACATTGGACATTTTTCCAAAGTATGTTATATAGAGAGTGTAAATTACAGTCCCATCTCCGTGATTGATTATTAACTTACATTATGGTAAAGTAAACAAAGTGGTAAATTATGTCACTCACATAGCTACATAGTGGTTGCATCAAGTGAGTAAGCCCTCATTCCTGACTCTTTTTCTGTTATGACCGAGGTCTAAAAACTGTGCCTTTACTGCTCTTTTGGTCTTTTACTTTTATAATGTTTCACCATTGACTTTGTAAGCATAGACTGGCGGGAAATGTAGTCCCAAACAGTTGCAGACTCCGGTGTTAGGGACTACTGGCATGGCAGTTACCTTCGTAAACCCACTGCCAAGAATTACATTGATGCATAAAAGGTTCCCTAATGTAAGAGGTTTGTGTTGCAAGCTCTGTAAAAAGTGTGCCTGAGCAAAAGCCTAATATAAGAGATTCAAACATGTTATTAAAAAAGCCATCTATTCTTATAAATTAAATTAAGAATGAAGCATTGAGAAGTGAAAGGGGATCCAGGAAAGGCTGTCACCAATGTCATCAATTGTCATCATTGTTCCCTCTAATTATGATTCTCTAAGTGTGGAAAAGATTGGCTTTCCTGAGCACATTCATTTCCATCTACACAACTAACTAACAAGGTAAGTCACTTTGTGAGCATGCATAGTTAAAAAGCTAACATCTCTGAAGAGAGTTTGTAAGGGACTTTACCGTTCCCAACCACTTTAATTATTTACAAATCATAGTGAAGGATTTGTTTCAAAGATATAGGCTAGAAAAACAAACATTTAATATGTGATTTTAAAGAGAAGTCATCAGGCAGTCCAAGACTTCAACATCTGCCACAGTACCTAGCAAACACACTTCTGTGCAGAATGAAAATGCCTAAAGGTGTATGCACAAAAATATGCCTAAATGTGCATGCACATAGAAATGCCTTGCAGCTCAGTATAAACAAAATGTTTAGTTGTAGTTATTTATTTGTTAATACTGCACAGGGAAAATGCAGGAAGTGTTTTATGCAATTAGAAAAAGAAAACCTCATGTGTATTACAAAAAGCCAAAGTTGCTTATTGTAACTGATGTGGCTGGAAAACAATTCAGACAGGATACAATATTTGCAGATGAAATAATGGCTAGTAAAAGGAATTTTTAAGAAAACATGCCAATTGGAGTTCATCTGCCACTTTAATGAAGTCTACAAGGGGTTGGGGAACATTTCTCTCATAAGTGGTGTATTGATAATTGCATCAGAATAACTGCACCACAGAATATGATGATCAGAATTCCTGTGTCTCTGCTTACCATTCATATTACATTGTCCTATGAACAGAGCTGTGTCAACACTTGCTCAAAACCAGCCCTACAGTTAAGAAGTATTACACACCTGCCATTTATACTCCCTAAAACAGGAAAATGTGCCCACAAAAATGGGAAACATCAAACGTATAGGAGCGTACCCCATGCTGTTAGCCTCAAGGTTCCACTTATATTTTTGAATCAGCAACCAACAGAGCAGTGGCATAGGAAGGAACTCTAATAATATTACTGCCCGATGTGAAGGCATCATGAAGCAAGACACACACAAGCGATTAAAATAAGTGCTCACAACAAGTTTATTTAACTTAAAATGTGGGATGGAGTAAGGCCTACCTTGCCCTATGTTAAGGTGGGATTTCCCTAATGAAAGGAAACTAAGGATAGTCTGTGTCAGGTTGTCCAAATCAAGTATCTGTCTATGTCCAGAACCTCAACTTGCCCTCACAACTAACTGTATACAATGTATGGATGTCAGCCTCAAAAGAATAGTGTTCAACAAAATGTTCAGAGCTGGCTCCAGCTCTTGGTTTACGATCAGCTTCCCCTTCCCCAAGTTCAAAAGTTGTTCAAAATAATACAGTTCCTTGGGACACTTCCCAAGTCGAGGTTTCCCTTCCCCGAGAGTTCAGAACTTCCAGCTTTCAAAATCAACGCAGTTCGGTTTCTTAACTTCACTTTCTCATACAGGAATGTGGAAACACAGAAACATAGCTTCAAACCTACTTTCATTGGCTTTGTCCAAATAGGGAACACAATGTAGGTGCAGTTGATGGACCACACAGTCCACCCATCACAGATCACACAACCGATACCACTCCTTACTGCTTCCATCAATACTTAATCACTGGTTCTATCTGACAGTGATACTTGGTTGATTCCTCAGTGTCATATTCTTCAGGCGCTTTCCGGTGGCTGGCTTAGCCACTATGCACTTTAGTATTCTTGTTTGTATTCCTCTGCCTCTTGCCAACACATGTTTCTCTCAGCTTACAATGCATAGGCCCCTCTTGACTTTGGGCCACACTTTAGTTTCTAAAGTTCATACTCTCCTTGCTATTCTCTTGGCTTTGCAACTAGATGTTTCATAAACTGTCTTCCTTGATTTCACTTTCATGCACTACTTTAGTTTAGCTCCTTTTGTGAGCATTCAATGACTCTTCACTCTGTACGGCATTCACAATTGCCTTCAATACTTTTCACTTTGTGCGGTATTCATAAATGCATTAAAGTAGTTTCAGTTCACTTGCTATCAGTATTCACAAGTGCTTTCAACATGTTTCAGTTCTTTTGATAGCTTGACAATACTTGTTACAATATTCAGCAGTACTTTTAATCCCTGGCCGTTCACTCAGCAAAAGTACTTGCTTATATGTTACCGCAGCACCCCGGTCACAGTGTATATTGGCTTTGCACTTACTGGTTGCATATGCAGCATTCTTCCTCTTCGCATTCTCTGTGACTGGCTTCTCCAGGCTCCGGCAGCTTCCTGTCTTCTCCAGACTCTGTCTTCCTCTCGCAGTCTGCACCATGCATACCGCCCACTCTGCTGGCTCCCTTTGGCGGCAGTTGCAGTCAATGGGAGCTCCATGGCTTCTCCCCACCAGACCCACTCTGGTGCATAGCAGAACCGCTGGACCCTAGTATAGCCAGCCATGGCTATGGCGTCCCCTACTCCTGTGCAGCACTGCTCCAGCCACCTGTGTCTCCAACTTTCTTTCTTCCAGCCTGTTCGTAATTTCTCAGAATGGCAGGAATTTTTATACTTCTTAGGTGTGCTAAGTGACCTCAGGTGTGGGTCATTGAGTTCTCTTGCCTGACTTTGGAGGACTCCATTAGACAGACATGCCTGGTTGTGTCTCTGGTATGGCTCTATAGTCCTCTTCCTCATCTCAGTACCAGAGTAGTGTTTGGTACTCTCTGATTTAAGAAAATAAGCACTTGCACCTCTGTTTGTTCTCTGATATATGGGTTTTTTAGTGAAATGACAATGTGTCCTCCTAGTCTTCCTGGTCCCAGTACTAAGGTGTTGTTTCTGGGGACCAATTTGGTAGGAGGGGAAGTAAACTGGTTGACAATATCCTTCAAAGGCTTTAGGGATAGAGGGAAAATTATGAAAGGGAAAAAGGGAAAAGGGGAACGCTGCGTCTCATCCAAAGACGTCCCCCTCCCATTACACATGTTCCCTCCACCCATGTGATCCTTCCTCGAATATCCACCCCCAGTGTTGGTATCCAAAAACAATGGCCTTTCCCTGGCCACCTGAAAGGAGTATCCATGGTGAAAATAAGTGAGGACGCCCTCAGGTTCCTCACACTGATCCCAAGAGGAATTTTTTGGGGAAAGAACATCTTACAATAAACATAATGTATCGCTATTGGCAAAGCTAATTACTTTTTTTTACTCCATGAAAAATCATTTGATTCCAAGTAGGGAGTACAATGTTATCATGGCCTTGCTTGTAACCCTTACATAGGAGGTGAAATGACAGGGATTATAATGCAGCCCATATTTCCGCCCACTCGTCTTCACCACAGCCTAGGCAAAATTCAACAAGAACCTTACTGAGGTTTCTTATGGAGCCCTGTTGAAGAAAATCACATATATTTACATTGTAAGTTACTAGTAGCAATGCTCATCAGTACAGAAGATTGAGTGACTTCTTCTGTAACTAGTGACCATTCTGTAATTCACTGATATCAGTTAAACAATGCAAAAGTATGCTACAGGCAATTAATGCATAACACATGATTATATTGAAAAGCCACTGGCATCTGAGCATAGAATCAGGTGGTGCAGTTTCCTAGACTGTTACTAGAGTTTCCTATCATTTAACAAGCAAACAACACATTTCCCTCACTATACTGCTGAAACTTCAGACTTAGTTTTTTGAAAGTTGCTGATTTGTTTTTCACCCTCAATGAGTGTTCCCATGTGCCCTTCTCTGGCTCCTGTGCTAGTCTCCAATGCTTGTCAACAGGGCTCTGTAAAAAGTGAGGGATTGTAGTAGATAATCACTCACTCAGACATTTGTATACCCGTAATACTTGGCAGGAATAATATATTCAAAGCCTCACTGTGATATTATGGGCAGTTTAAGAAAAAGTCTGCATGTACACAATAATTTTTCAGCTCATACAAGATTGTTTGCAATATACCCCACCCTAATATTGATGGTTAGGATTATGCAAGTGCTCAGCGAAACTGGTTTTGTATTGCATAGAGTTACCATATCATTTGTTAAGGTCCATTCTGTGAGAAACCAGAAGGTGTCTTACCTGTTAGTCCCTGCAGATCTCTCTCTCAGGTGGCCAGGGCACAGCCATTGCCTTTGGATGCAAACCCTTGGGGTGGACAAGTGTGGGAGGATCACCTGGATGAGGGGTCCTTGAGGAGTGGGAGCAGGACACCAGATGGTGAGATGTGGTATCCCTCTCTTCCCTGTAACACCTTTTGCCCCATCGTACCCGATGGGATGGGATATTTAGAAACTCAACACACCACAGCTGACTTTTCCAGCTCGAACACCTTTACACGAATAGCCCAATCTGGGAGAGAACAGAGTCACACCCGAGCTGTGGACCTGACATGTCCTAAAAATATGGGCAGGCGAGGTCAGGCAATTATCAACAATCACTCACACCTGACTTCCATTACACTTCCCCAAACGGATAAAATGAGGAGCACGAGAGCACACTCTGAGTGAGGCAAAACACACGAAGATACAGCATTTTTGAGTTGGCAGCTGAACAAGGGGAGAAAGATGGCCAGACACGAGAGGTTTTTGAGCGGGGCAACGCCCTTGACCTTTGTGGCAGGAAGCCGTTATTTTCAAGAAACCTTCATGGCAGAAAATGTAAGACCAGGCAACCTGGCTGAAGAATCCTGCATTGTGTGTCTGAGATACCGATGGTCCTCCCGCGTATCTGACCAAGGCGGGGAGGAGCAGCAGACGCTGTGGTATCATCCTTGGTTCCAGGTTCCAAGGAAAAAGAAGCGACAGAGAACAACACAGCCGGTGAGTTGGGAAAACCGATGCCAGACCGGTCTGTGTTGAAGTCAAGGTTGTAAGCGGCAACATTGTAAAAAGAGTGCTGGAATTAACTTTGTTAAACACGTGTGATGAAAGATGCGAGTGAAGCTAAATTTCTGTTGAATATTTGAACATTAGAAGGAAAGATTTGATACCATTGACAGAGTGGTCCGGCACTCTGAATGTGCTCAGTCGAAGGTCTCTGCACAGTATCCTGACAAGAGAAACAAATGTAGAAGATTGATGTGAAGTGCAAATTGTGTTTAGTGAATTCAAGTGGTCCTGTGACATTTTAAGCAAAACCCATTGCACATTCCAAAGTCTTCAATTCTGGAATCAAAAGGGATCTGAGCCCGGATGAGGGGGATCCAAGGACCGAGCCTCAACCAGGGAGACCAAGTTGCGAACATTGTGGAAAAGAGGATCTGAGCCCGGACGAGGGGGATCCATGGCCTGAGCCCGAACAAGGGAGACCAAATTGTGAACATTGTAGAAAAGGGGTCTGAGCTGGGACGAGGGGGGGCCCGTGGTCCGAGCCCAAATGAGGGAGATCAGTCTTGAATTTGTGAAAGTGAAAACTCTGCCAATGGAAAGGAACTTTTGCATTTTGTTTGTTAGATCAGGCCCTCTGCAATAAGAGACTGTCATTGTGAGAGAGACTTTGGCGGAATGCCCTGATGCCTATGTGTTGAACTGTTACCTCATGGCCAAGAAGCCAGAGTGTTTGCAAAGCCCGCACGTGCCGCTTTGCCCCATGTTGAAAACATGGGGAATGGGAGCCAACTGCTTAACTATCCTGACATATAATTTCTTGAACAGTTTTCTTTTGCATACATTGTTATCCCACACCATTTTGTATTTAGAAGTAAGGATTGGCAATAGTTTTTTTTTGGTTTTGGGCCTTTTATTTTGACAGACTCCACTAGGACTGCGCTATTATAATTTGATGGTCGTAGCGTGCTCCCATCTTTAGATTTACATTTAGATAGGCATTCTACCAACCCATTGAAGTTCAATAAACACCATTGAACTGTGATCACTTGTATCTGTCTTCACTGTTTGATACCATGCCTTCCTTACAATAGCCAGTGAAAACTTGGAATAAACATACATATTGTGTGAAAAGCATTCTAGCTGTCTGAATATCCCTTGCCCTAACACTATCTTTAATCAATCCCAGGCATAGTCCATACCTATTTTGCTTAGCAGACGAAGTAAATGGTTTTGCAGTGATGCTTTCCACATGTCGATGTAGGTACAAGTCTGCTAACCTTTGCAGAGCCAAGGTAGGCAGAGCAAAGGTTGTCTGTTAATATCTAAATATGGCCTGGTGTGGGAAGCTAGGGTCATAAGCGATAAATGTGGTAGAGTCAAGTATAGGAATCGTGGGCCAGAAGGGAAGGTTATTTTGTTAATATGTGCAGGCATATCTTAAGTAGATCTTCTGTCCATGGAGCTGCTTTTTCATATGTGTCCTTAACCTTTTGAGGGTGCATTCACTTTTGAGGGTTTTTGGGTGTTTCAGGCCACGCTTGCATAGTAGGTTAATGTAAATATGCTACACCTATCAAGACAAGTTAGTATAATTTAGCTTTATTAAAGAAACTTCTGTGACTTGTGCCTTATTAATTCTTGAGAAGGTGGGAATTGTCTGTGCACGCTGCTAAAACTATCCTGCCCAAAAGGAAGCTAGACAAGCACACATGAGCACAGCTTCGAGGTAACATTGGCTGTCATATCCCTCCATGCCTTTGATTCATATGTACACTCTTTGGTTTCAAAAGATAAAAAGCTTCACAAAATTGAGATATTTAGATACAATAATTTAGTAAACCAATATTATTTTATGTGGATGATTGTTATAGCATACAGAGACAGTCTAAAAAATCCATAGAAGCTATTACAAATATCCAGGTGACAATGAAGACACAGAACTGGAATATTGCAAAGGCATTAACATACATAACAACAGAAAAGGCCATTACTGAGGGATCCAGGCATAATTAAGCTATCATTAAAGCAAACCATGTGACACTCCATAGGGAAGCATGAATAGACGAGGGGCTTTTACAAACTAAAGTGACTGTACTAAATTTTGTAATTTAAAAAAAAAACATAACCATTTCCTCGGATGAATGTATTGATAGAAAATATCCCTCTTTATGCTAAAAATAACAGCAAAGAAAACTCCAAAATAGCCCTCTTCATGCTAAAAATCTAGTCCTCACTGAAACAAAAATCTTAGATGGACAAGAAAGAAAGGTGATTGGGTGCACCCAGACATTCAAGCCTACTGCTGGCCAATCAGAACAAAACATGAAGAGCCATGAGAAGAGTCACAGACGAGTTGAATCACCTGCAAATGTTGACAAAGCAACACAAGATTGCTGCATTATATTATGAAACAATTAAGAAAACTATTCTATGGTGCATGACTCTCTGTGCAACTGATCAATGGTCCCAGAAATTATTATGTTTGGTCTGTGTGCCCCTCTTTGAAATGACAGCCCGATACAATAGGCGACAGCATAGAGGAGGGTGAAGTAACCACACAGGGGAGGAATACTGAAGAAGACCAATAACACCATGAGCAGATTAAAGTGCATAGAAATCCCCAATCCCTTCTCGGTCCATACATTCCAAGATTTGAAGAGAATATGTACCTCTTTATGAATTAAACTGACTTCAACAGGGAAAACAACAAGGAAATAATCAAATAGAATAAGGTGTTGTTGGTGACTGCAATAGACTTCATGGAGAATTCTTGAGGATGTCATGAAGGTTTGCTCGAACTGTTGGACAACTTAGTGAACATCAAGCACGTGTTTTTTGCTTGAGTGCTCACATTCTCTGTTTTTCTAGGTAATAAAGGTACAGGAATTCTAGCCCCAGTCTTAAAGAATAATGTTTGGTGTTCTAGAAGATCACGAAGAAAACTGCAGTAAATCAGTACCATCTAAACTTTACTTGAGTCTTCTCACTAGGAATTTGATACGTGAAAACAGAAAATCCAAATGGTTGACATGTCCGGAAGATAATAGTTTCAATGACGTTCTCTTTAATCAAATTCATTTTCTGTTGCTCTTTAAGTGATTACATCATTGTATTTATATATTGTTTAACAGATATAAAAGTTGTTCGTAAATTATACTGAAACAAAGACAAACAGATAACTTTTCAGAAAATTCAACATATTGGGAACATGAGAGAATGCTGGAGGAGGCTATAGAATCTTATGCTCTTACTATAAAACCATTAGTTTTTAGAGTGAGGCATTAAGCTTCCTAATAATTAATATTGATATTTAGCCAGAAAGGTACAATTTTGTGAAAGACAACAGTTTACCACTGAAGAGAATTTGGGATGATCTACATCAGACATTTCACAGAGCTATTTTGACCTATGTGCACACGGTGTATATGGAACAAGTTACTTACCTGTAACTGTTGTTCTCCAGCATGGGTCTGGCATGGATTCACATGCTCATGAATATTCCCCGTCGTCAGGCTGGGAATCCTCGGTAAAGAAAAAAAACAGTATCAGTTTCGTTTCTGATCTGTCTTTCGTAGTAATAACCAATCACTGGTCTCTGCGTCATACTGACCACAGCCAATGACTGCCCTCTACCTAAGCACCGCCTCTGGCAGCCATCTTCAGATTTGGAAGCACGTGAAGTGGCAGTATGACCAAGTGAAGAGCCGCAGAGGGGTAGGCGGGAGGGTTCGCATGTGAATCCATGCCAGACCCATGCTGGAGAACAACAGTTACAGGTAAGTAACTTGTTCCTTCTCCAGCATGGGGTCTGGCATGGATTCACATGCTCATGAATAAAGAATACATAGCAGTACACACATGCACAACCACGGGAGGTGGCAAAGGCTCAACATTAAGCATTACATCAAACTCAACATTAAGCATCTTACCTCCTCACCAGGCTCACCTCAGGCGAACAGGTTGCGCAGCACTGCTTGGCCGACCCTGGACTCCTCCCTGGAATCCCGATCGACGCAGTAGAATTTCGTGAAGGTGTGCGTCGACCTCCACGTAGCAGCCCTACATATGTCCAGCAGGGGCACACCAGAAAGGAACGCCGTGGTAGCTGCGATCGCTCTGGTGGAATGGGCTCTCGGACGGCCAGGCAGCGGTCGGTTTGCCAACCGATGACAGTACATGATACAGCCGGAGAGCCATCTGGAAATGGAAGCCTTCGAGAGAGCCTTCCCCTGATTGACAGGTCCAAAGTTCACAAAGAGTTGTGACGTCTTCCGAAAACACTTCGTGCGGTCCACGTAGAACTTCAGCGCTCTAGCCACTTCCAGCGAGTGCAAAGTCCTCTCAGCCGGCGACGAAGGCGATGGGAAGAACACAGGCAACACCAAGGGTTCGTTGAGATGGAAGTCCGACGGTACCTTGGGCATGAAGGAGGGGTGCGTCCTGAGCACCACCCTCGTGTCATGAAAAGTCAAGTACGGGGCCTTGCAGGAAAGGGCCTGGATCCCTCCCACCCGTCATGCGGAGGTGATGGCCACAAGAAACGCTGTTTTCCACGACAGAAACTTCAACAGGGCCGAGTGCAGAGGCTCGAACGGAGGTCCCATGAGCTTGGTCAGCACCACGTTGAGCTCCCACGCCGGGGCCGGAGCCTTCACCGGCGGGAACGATCTGAACAGTCCCTTCATGAACTCTTTCACCAGACGATGAGACCACAAGGACGTCCGCCCCGTGGTTCTGGTGTATCGGGAGATCGCAGCAAGATGAATCTTGATGGACGCGTGTGCCAGTCCAGCTTTGGCCAGCGTCAGCAGGTACGGCAGTACCTGGGGAGCCGTAATCCGTAGAGGGTTAATCTTCTGTGCGTGGCACCAGACAGAGAACCTCTTCCATTTGTGTCCGTAGCATTTAAGAGTCGAGGACGCCCTGGCCTTTGCAAGAACCTCTCTGCAGTCGGCTGGTATGTCGTATCCTCCAAACTCTAGCGCTGCAGGAGCCAGGCCTGCAAGTTCAGCGATTTCGGGTCGTAGTGGAGGATGGCCCCTCCTTCCCTGGAGAGTAGATCCGCGTCCACCGGCAGCTTGATTGGCGGGGACGCTGACAAGTCCAGAAGGTCCGGGAACCATATCTGCCTCGGCCACGCAGGTGCGACGAGGATCATCCTGCACCGTGACCTCTTGAGCTGGTTGACAAGCCGGATTAGCAGTGGCAAAGGAGGGAACGCGTAGAGGAACAGGCCCTCCCAGGGGAACGAGAAAGCATTGCCCATGCTCCTCGCCTGGGGAAACCTACTGGCGAACCTCCGGCACTTGGAGTTCGTCGCCGTCGCGAACAGGTCGATCTGGGGTGTGCCCCACCGTCGGAAGAGGCGATCCACTAGATCCTGCCGTAGTTCCCACTCGTGGCACGAGCGCAGCTCCCTGCTGAGTGAGTCGGCGATGGTGTTTTTTATCCCTGCCAGATGAAACGGCACCAGAAACATCCTTTGGGCGACGGCCCAATGCCACAGGTCCTGCGCCTCCTTGGACAGTGCTGGGGACCTGGTTCCGCCCTGTTTCCTGATGTAAAACATGGTGGTGGTGTTGTCGGTGAAGATCCTCACCACCTTGCCCTTGAGGGATGGAAGGAAGGACCTGAGGGCCCAGAACACTGCACGGTGCTCCAGGACGTTGATATGGAGGGACTTCTCCGTCGGGAGCCAAAAGCCTCTCGCGTGCAGATTTTCGGTGTGCGCTCCCCACCCTTCCAGGGAGGCATCCGTGGTCACTGTCTCCTGGTGGTCTGGGGTCTGGAAGTCCATGCTTGCCGTCAGATGCGCGCGGGTGCCCCACCACCGGACCGCTCGGCGGAAACTCTCGTCGAGTGTGATCCTCTCCTCGAAGCCGCCCGTCGTTTGGATCCAGCGCGCGTCCAGGAACTCCTGCAACGGGCGCATCCGGAGCCTGCACATGGGAATGAGGTAGATGCAAGAAGACATCATTCTGAGGAGGGACTTGATGGACCTCACCTTGGCCGCGTCGGAAACCAACATCCGCTGTACCTTGCCCAGGATGGACCTGGTCCTCTCCTCCGACGGGGAGGCCAGAAGGGACACCGTGTCGAGCTTCGCTCCCAGAAACAGTGCGTTTTGCGTGGGTACCAGGTGGGACTTGGCGTAGTTCACGGAGAATCCCAGGTCCGTGAGAAGTTGGACGGTCCTTGTGCTCCACGGCGAGCTCCCTCGTCTTGGCTCGGATGAGCCAGTCGTCCAGGTAGGGGTAGACGTGGATCCCCTCGCGGCGCAGCTGCGCCGCCACCGGTGCAAGGCACTTGGTGAATACCCTGGGTGCCGACCATAGTCCGAAGGGGAGGGCTTTGAACTGGTAGTGACGCCCTTGGACCACAAACCTGAGGAATTTTCGGTGCCCCTTTAGGATGGGAATATGGAAGTAGGCATTCTCCAAATCCAACGACGACAGGAAGTCTCCTTCCTCCAGCTGACCCAGGACATGCTGGAGGGTGACCATCCGGAACTTCTGCGCCTTGATGAACTTGTTCAGACGTCGCAGGTCTAGGATGGGGCGCCATCCTCCCGTCTTCTTCTTCACGAGGAAGTATCTCGAGTAAACTCCGGAGCCCCGAAGCCTCTTTGGGACGAGTTCGATGGCGCCCTTCCTGAGCATCGCCTTTACCTCCAGGAGAAGCTGAGGGACGTGAAGCTCTTTCCTGGCCACGGGGAGACGCGCGGGCACCTTCTTTGAAACTCGAGCGCGTGGCCCCGGGCTAAGGCGTCCAGCACCCAACGGTCGGTGGAGATGGACTCCCACACGCTGACGAAGCTCGCCAGCCGGCCTCCCACCGGGGTGCTTCGGTGGGGGCCCGACCCCACGGCCGGTTCAATCCTGTTTCGACAAGGCTTTGCCGCCTTGACCTCCTTGGCGACGACGGCGGGGTCCGCCAGACTTGCCTCGTAATCTGTAGGCCTCCTGAGACGACGAGCGGGCCGCTTGACGGTAGGTGGAGAAAACGCCGCCGGAACCTTTGGAGGCGCCCTTGCCTCCGCTGCTCCGAAAGGGAGTCCGTTGTTGCTGCAGAACCCCAAGGGCCCGGGCCGTCTCAGTGTCCGCTTTAATGGCCTGAAGGGAATCGTCCACTGTTTTCCCAAACAGGTTGTTCCCATCGAACGGCATGTCCAGGACTCTGGTCTGTACGTCTTGACGGAAGTCCGTAGCCTTGAGCCATCCACGCCGCCTAAGGCACACGCCGTTGCCCAACTGGCGAAACCCAGTGTCGGCGATGTCCGTCGCAATAGTGATGGCGTGGTCCGACGCCACCTCACCTTCCTGTAGGATCTCCAGGGCATCCGCCCTCTTGTCGTCCGGTAGGAAGTCCAGCAGGGGAGCCAGCTTGTACCATAGCTCCCTGTCGTAGCGGGCCACGATAGCCAAGGCGTTGGCCGCTTTAATCGTCGTCGCTGCAGACGAGATGACCCTGCGTCCCATAGCGTCCAATTTCTTTCCCTCGCCGTCCGGTGGGGAAGTCGATGTGGAGGCCGCACCCCCCCCCCCGCTTTCTTCTTCCTGGCCGCCGCGGAGACGACGGAGTCCGGGGTAGGCTGCGCCCGGAGGCACAGGGGGGCCGCGTCCGGGACCCGGTACTTCTTCTCGTACCGGTCTCTTCTAGCTGGCGTCGTGGAAGGGTTCTTGAGGAGGGCGAGGCCCTCATCCCAAATGTCGTCCAGTAGAGGCACCGCGAGGACCGTCTTCCTCTTGGCCTCGCGCCGTTGATAAAGGAATCCTTCCTTTTTCTTCTCCTCAGGGCAGAGTTGGAAAAGCTCGGATGCCCTGGCGATCATGGAGTGGAACGATCCAATCTCGTCGGGCGGAGAAGCCCTGGTGGGAGGTGACGACGGTAGATCCTCGTCGTATACCTCGTCGTCCGTACCCGTCGCTGCCGTGTCAGTCCCCGTATCATCCCCTCGGGTGGACGGGGAGGAGGGCTGGACGGGGCGCGACGGCTGAAAAGGAGGTGGAGGGTGAATCCTTCTTTTCTTGGGTGGGGGAACACCAGAAGGTCACGGTTCAGGATCCCCCGACGGGAGAGGTTCCTCCGTCGGCAACGGTAGTCTCGTCCTTATCTCTGAGCATAAGGACTGTATAGCCAACAAAATGGCCGCTGAGTTGTCTTGCGGCGCTGGCAGAGGGGAATCCGACGGGCGATCAGGGGCCCCGTCGGCACCCTCGACGATGTCGTCGTCACCTGCGTCGGGATCCATCCCGACGGGCCGGTCTTCTTCCACGCCAAGGCCGTGGCTTAAGACCTCGATCAGCTCTTCCTCCGAGGTTGAAGCCCAATCTACGACGATGCCCTGCCCCTCCTTTTTCTTCCCCGCCGGGGATTTCACGGGGGTCCTATCGATGGGCACAAAAGAGGACTCCCTCCGAGGTGGCAGGGAGACTCTGAGCCCCGAGGTCGCCACCACTGGTGTAGCCTCCACAGGCTGAGCCAGGGCCGCCGCGACAGTTTCGATAGAGGGCTTGGCCGGATGGATTAAGGCCTTCACCACCTTAGGTGCACTCACCGCCTTATCCTTGAGGGGGGGGGACACTGCCTCGCTCCCCCTCCGATGGGGCCTTCGAGCTCGACCGGGGCCTCTCCAGGAGCTTTGCCGGGTGCTCGCCCTTCCTCTTACCCGACCCAGAGCGTTGGCTCGTGGCTGAAGGTGCCGGGGAGGGTGCGCCCTGCCTGGCGCCCGTAGAGCCCGACCGTTCGGCGCTCCTGGTGCCAGCGGACTCGCGGTGCTTGGCCTTGTGTTGAACCCCCGTCGCCGGGGCGTCCTCAAAGGTCTTAGAAGACCGCTCGGATTTCTTCCTCTTCTTCTCGTCTGACGGGCTCTTCCCTTCCAGCCAGTTGGCGAGACGTTGATAGCGGTCCTTCATGGTCCGCTCCGACATATTGCCGCAAAACGCACAGTCCTTCTCCACGTGCGTCTTGTCCTCATGTAAGCAGTAGAGACAAAAGGAGTGTTCGTCCTCCTTAAAGACGTCCTGCAGCTGGCATCCAGGGCAGACCCTGAACAGCTTTCCGGGCGTCGAGCTTCCCTTCTCCTGGGCCATGTCCGGGCCTGAGAAGCTTCTGGAGTCCTCCAAAAGCATAGCTCGACGAAATCTTCACCCTTGAGGGGCGCAGACGAATCCGACACGGGTCCCCGTTGATCGGATGGAGAGTCGGTGGAGCTTGAGGCTCTTTTGACCGAAAAAACGTGAAAAAATAGCACTAACACTCGAGAGCAATAGCACGAGGATCCCAACACATGAACGTGCGGTAAAAATCTGAAGATGGCTGCCAGAGGCGGTGCTTAGGTAGAGGGCAGTCATTGGCTGTGGTCAGTATGACGCAGAGACCAGTGATTGGTTATTACTACGAAAGACAGATCAGAAACGAAACTGATACTGGTTTTTTTCTTTACCGAGGATTCCCAGCCTGACGACGGGGAATATTCATGAGCATGTGAATCCATGCCAGACCCCATGCTGGAGAATATAATGATAAAGCAGATGTTTTCAAAATTACAATAGATGTAGTTTTCATATTTAATGTTTATTAATTTATGATCTGTAATTCTGAATTTAGGTCCTGCTGGTTTATGGAGATTACAACGATTGTTGGTGAACACAAGGAGAAATATATGTTCAAGGATTAACTTCAAGTATTACAGAAAACTTGTATTTTCACATCAATAAATATGTAATAATAATCAACATCTTTCAGGGTCTCTGCTAACTGAATTGTAAATCGAAGATCAGCAATTGGTGTGGGGTAATACTTTAATTCATATTTAGTCAAATAGATTGATACTAGGCCTCCACCCTAGGAGTCCAGTGAGGTAATGGCAGGCACCCCCAATTGATAGCTGAAGTGCAGACCCTGTAAATATCCCCAATCAACACTCGATGGGTGGGGAAGGCATCACCATCAACTTGTCTAACAGTCCACCAGATAACTAAGGAGACAAGCCACTACTATTCAGAGAATTCGGAGAGTGACCCACCACAGAACGCATCAACACACTTCACGGGAAGCGACGCCTAACACAGTTGTCCGAAGCAAGGAGGTAAGATGGAATGAAATGACCCACTAACCCGCCCGCTCAAACCTGAACTCTCTGCATTCACCCCTCAAACGCTAAACAAACATAACTACATCTATTGCACAGAAATCCGCACACACTTCACGGAAACAACCAAACAAACAACATGGGCCTCATCACGAGTCTGGCGGTAACCCTTAAATGCGGCGGTAGCGCTAATACCGCCGCATTTAAGGGTCCGCCAGATCATGGCTTTGGCGGAATTCCCCCCAGCAATCTGCGGCAAAATTGCTGATTTTCGGCACGATTACCGCCGGCAGGAAATCCACCGGCGGTAATAGCATGAATTTTCCCCATTGGGCCCAATGGGGAATGAGGAATTCCCGAATGGGCCCAATGGGGAATGGGCAATAACCCTTCCGCCAAACCCATGATCCCGCGCTAATAGCGCCGGGGGGTTTGGTGGTAGGGCTATTAGCGCCGGTGCTAATAGCGCCGACGTTACCGCCCAACTTGTGATGAGGCCCTATAGTCTCGCACAGCGAACGGTATTAACCAAACTGAAGCTGTCACCAGCACATCGCAACCCTCGCTCTTCCTTTTTCCCCACTATGTCCTTCTAGCGCATCCTGCCCTCCTACCCTCTTTCCTTTCAGATCTGCCAGTGGTGACAGTGGCAGAAATACATTTCCTTTATCATTAACAACATATTAGTATATGTTTATATATGATGCCTAACAATACACAATACTTTGACATCATGACAATTTAATTAATTTAGTGTTTCCTTGTTTCTGTTTTTGTTCAATTTCATGGTGACATCACATATGTGTGCAAGAAACAATCCTTATAAATTCCAATGCGATACTTTGATTCACACAGTGCATGCCACTAACAGCACATAGACTGGATTATCTGATCAATAGCAGATTGCTTGAAACATGTGTAGGCTGTAGTTTTGTTGAGGTTTGTGTGTCAATCCAATTGATTGTAGTATGGATATTCACTTACAATAATATTAAAGGCCAATGGAATAATACTACAGACTTTTTATAGTGTTTTGGTTTACATTTCATAACATTATCCCTGCAGGATGCAGGACCACGTAGATACAGCACTTGACAATAGAACCTTCCTGGACAAAGATGTGTCAGGGCTGAAAGAACTCACACCCCTAAGAAACAGAATCATGGACATGATTACATCCAAGATCACTAGGGAGGAAAGACAATAGAAGGTAATCTAAACAACAGTTTTGCCATTTCCTATAAGGATGACATCACCATCAGACTAAAGTGGAACTTGACTTGTATTTATGTGCATGTACCAGCATGGTCCCCTTTTGCTGAATGAGAATTTGCAAAATATTATGTCATGATGCAGAACGAAATTATTTTGAGAAATTTAGCTCATAATAATCTCAACAGCTCTGCAGTATTAATGGGTTGAAGATGTTCTTAACTTGTTTGGAATTGTTGCTGCTGTAGCCACTGATTCGGGTGGACATCCTGATAATGCCTTCATCACAACAGACTTGGGAAGGGGTATTTTGCAAAGGTCTGATAGTAATGTTTAACAAAGGAAGTCAAACTACTGGTTGGGAAGTAAGAGATGAGGCCAAGGGGTATATCTGATATCTATCCGGAATACAACATGTAGTAATTAACGTTACCGCCTGTGGAATCCGGGTGGATGCACAGCCATTATGACTTCACCATAAAGTCATCCTGGGTTTCTAAATATTTGCAAAACACATTCCCATTCGTGTTGAAGGGAGAACATGCATATGGGACAGCATCAATGTTCCACACTGCCGCCGAGGGAAACCTTTTGCAGGGAAAGGTCAGCAATCAACCTTCTTGCTATATGGTTATATCATTTATTAAGTGTATTCATTCACTGACGGTCAGCATCAACTTAGTGGTATAGCTACCATCATGTATACTGTTAGGATAAAAGATGGGCCTAAGCACTTTAGACCAGGGTTCAACCATTTTCTAAAAAATAGCAAATCAGTTTTTAGAGGAAAGACCATGTGAGTGCTTTCCACAAATGGAACCGGGAATGCTTTTTGCCTCCACATGGGCATTTGAAAGTAAGAAGACCAAATTGGCTAGAAGAATAGATATGGGGCATATACTCACTTGGGGAGGTAAAACATTGCTTCATGATTTGAAAGGACAGTTTTATGGGTAATTCTTTTCTCCACTGGAAGCCAGTACAGGTAAGACAGAGCTGGCATAATATGATCTATGGGTTTTAGCCTTAATAAAGTACATGCAGCAAGGTTTGGGCGATGTTGCATTCCCTGGATCCCATATATAGGCACAGCGAGAATCAGGGAATAACAATAATCCAGTCATGAGGAAATCAGGCTGTTCATTAGTGTGTCTGAAACTGTGAATTACCATTTAAAACAAAAATGTAAAGACGGGACTATTGGTTCAATTTAAAAATACAAGCAGGCAGGACACTGGATAGCTGTGGTGCCATAGACAAAACTGAATCCAGTTTTTTAGCTACATTCTTCACCATTTGGGTCTGTAGGAAAAAATCACTGATTGTATTCTATTAGTCAGCTGCAGACTCCATTCAATTCACGCTAAGACACACATTGAGTAATGCAAGCATTTATGAAAATACATAGTAATCACACACACCCTTTGCCCTCCACTGCAGGAGGATATAAATGTCATCAGCACATAAATAAAAGAGAACACCAAAGAATACACCAAGACATAACAATGAAGAGACTCTGCAGACCAATGGATGAGCTGAGGATCAAAAAGGGGGGAACGGTCACTGACTGCACCCGGTTGGACAAATAGGACAAAATCCAGGGAAGTGCACAGCTACGAAGCCAAATAGCAAAGGATGGGCAAGAAACAGTCAGTGGTTGACAGTATCAAAAGCTGCAGAGGGATCAAGTAATATCAGTAGGGCGGCCTTCAGCCATTGGTCAACATTTAAGATTATTAGAAACATTCAAAAGAGGCTTCCAGCTCACGCTGGCCGAGCAACCAGGCTGTGATTCAGCATACACGTCAGTTTGCTGGGCAACCACTCCCTCCAGAATGTTCCCTTGATAGGGCATTTGAGAGATTGGATAATAGTGTGCTGGTAACAAAGGATCAAGAAAGGGTTTTCTTAAGCAGCGGTGATAAGGCCACTTTTTAAAACTACTTGGACAGTTCAGGTGGACAGCTCACAGATTAAGCACTTATCTCTGACACGAGTAAAGCCCAAAACATTTACAGTAGCACATGCAAAGGAAAATGCTGTTAGCAGGCACATGTCCGAAGAGGCAGTGGATATTTGATGTTTGAGCAATTTAGTGGGCAAAGAATCCCCAGGAAGGCCAGAGACTTTATTTGTACATTTAATACGTTCAAATTCAGCTGATAGAATGAATGGAGATAATACATTTGAGAGGAATGCTCATCGTCTTACCCGTTTTTTAATTCTTCCTCACACAGAATGCGCTATTCACAGTGGTCTCCAACCTGTGCCTCTAAAGATGTTTAAGACTACAATATGATGGCACCAAATTAACTCTGTGGTGTGGCGAATCCAAGGTGTTCATTTCCTCTGCCCAAATAGGAGCCACCCCCTTTGGGACTACAGAGGTGATCCTACTACGTTTAACAACACAGAGGCGACAGGGTAAGTGGGATCTTTTTGAGGGGAGAACCTCTTAAAGTACAGGAGATCCTTAGAAAGGTATATCAGTTATCCTCCCTGTATTCCAGAGCACAGTATCTTTGTTGGCTACATGGGAGTTAGCAAATATGATGACTGGAAACATCCAATAAGGCAGGTGGCGTGGTTTCCGGCCCTATAGTGGAACACAGCTCACCAGATGTGAAAGCACAGTGGAAAGGCCGCCTCCATGGGCAAACAGAATACAGTTTCAAGCAATGAAGGTTTAGAGAGATAGAGTGAGACAATAGCAGAGCTAGAAGAGGAGAAGACTATCCTCCTGGGAGGTGCGGCCGAGCTGGCAGAGTGTTCACAGGGCATGGAGATGCAGACCGTGCCTGAGACTGTGGAACTCGGCCATTCCGACCGGAGCACAAGCTGGGAGCGCTCCACTGAGAGGAGCAGCACACTGCTGCAGCCGCCTTCTTACCAGTGTACCGCAAGGCCAGCACTAAAGACCCACAGGAGGACCACGAGAAAGCAAGGCCAGCTCAGCTCGAAGCAGACTGTGGAGCAGAAGGCACAGAAGTAGACTGGGCTGTCCTCTCCTGCCCTCCTGAGGAGAGGGAAGGTATGCGGTTGCTCTGGGAAAGTGGGAGAGGGCAGGCTAGGGCGGATAAGATCCCAAAGCAGGGTGAAACAGATACAACCTCAAGGTGAGGTGACCAAGATAAGACCACAGGGTGGGGTTAGCCAGACCTACCCCAAAGCAGGGTGAAACAGATAAAACCCCAAGGCGGCGTGAGCAAGACAAGACAGCAAGGTGGGGTGAAAGAAACAAAACACCAAGCCTGGGTGAGCAAAACAAGACCCCAAGGTGGGGTAGGACTTTGGGATGGACTAAATGGAACTGTGATAAAGGGACATGTTTGCCAACAGGCTTAGACTGTGCACCTGGGGGGAGAGACATACTAGAGTGGGCGGTCAAAAACCAGCCATCATTCAATTAATTGACAAGAGCGAAGGGCTTGAATATGCTTTTGTTCCGGTTATGCTTTCTTTTAGAGTGGTAGGCCCTACTCAGGCTAGTAAAGCATTTAGGAAGGAGGACTTTCCTTATTTTTATTGTAAAGACATCCTGACAAACACCTTTTTGTATTGTTTTGTCGAACAAGGTCAAGATGCTTAGACTTAGGAAAAGAGCAGGTTTGAGTGAGTTAATAAAGACAAGTCTACTACAATAACTCCTTGCCTGTCTCCTGATTCTTATCTACCACAGTAGGCTAGGGCTAAAGGGAGTTATAGTCCAGTATCTCGAGAGCCAAACGTTCCATACTGCTGCGCTACTACATCTGTTAACGGAGAGGGTAAAACATGTTGGCAAGCAAAGTGGGGTGAAAAGTAACATCATGTTCAACTTTTTGAGTGGATGTGAAAATGTGGGTAAACATTTTGCCTTATCATCCGGATTACCTATGATGAGTATGGTCAGTCAAAACAGTACCATGACAACTCATAATTAAACCACAAATCTGTAGTAATGTGTTTGCTCAATACCTTCCAAAAAAGCTGATAAAAACGAAGCCACCCTACTTGCCCCTTTTGTGTTTGGTGCAAATATTGTATTTGTTGTTGATCTTATGCTTGTAAACAAATCCTGCTGCGGTACATACCTCTTCCAAAGATGCCCAGAAATCGTCAGTTCTTGCATTCTTGAATTGATACTTGACAAGGTACTCCTAAAAGTAAATAACATATACAACTGTTACTAGTGTGCTGGGTTTTATTCCCCATAACTGGTAAGAAATGCACTATTTAGCAAAAGACCAACATTTCAATGGCAGTAAGCTGATGCCACTGTGAACTAATGTACACAGAACAGCTCGCTTGTATTCTGAATCAAATGTTTGCTATTGTTTATGACATTAGAAACGCCTGTTTGTGACACTCCTTGTGTCACCAATGGACAATACCAATAGCAGCCACTACTCAATAGCTGCTAAAAGCCAAAGTCCATTCAGTTTTTCTATTGTAGTTATTTTAGGTCATACAAATAAATGTGAATTCTACATTGCGTAACCTGAGGGCAGAGAAGCGGGGTGCAATGTGTTCTTATTGCATGTTCTTGTTTCACTGGAGTGCTGTTATGAGGTGCTGCATTTGAACATTTGTCTGAGGAATGGAGGATGGCTTCTGGAACCTCTGACTCTCCAGAGGACCCTTGTCCACTATGAAGTGGTGTGCTGAGGGGGTGGGTGTCTCCCGAGTAGCAACACTATTACCAGCACTACGCACCTGAAATAACAGTTTTGTTGGGAGACTCTGCAGAATCCTGGAGATGTTTATGTGTATGCTTATTGTGCTTTTGTTAAGCGCTTATACAGTAAGTCAATTCTGTTTCAAAGTGCCCACAGGGCAACAGGGAGGGAACATGGGATTGAAGCAATAAATACAGTGGTGGATGAGGAACGAACCTACTATGCCTTGTGAGTGTTTGGGACGTGCAAGTGCAGCGAGAAGAGGGGAAGTGGGAGTGGGGGTAGGTGCTGGAATGTCAATGGAAGTGGAGAGCAGCAGATGAAGCGCATAGTATGGAAAGTGCTATGCGACCTGGAGTCGCATTGCGTAGATAGTGCAAGCCTACAGCAAGCAGTCCAGTGGGTGGCGAGGCAAGTGCAAGTGCTGCGGTGTAGGCAGAGGCTGGGGTGATTGGGTGTGGGAGGCCAGGACCCCAAAGAATACATAAGGGTCCTGGTCATCGATCACAGTGACTGAGATTAGCAGAGGAGGGAAGAAGAGAAGGAGGCGGGGAAGAGGAAAGTCGTGAGGAGTGTCCAGAATTGGAAGAAGTCCTACTCAAATGAAGGGGAAGGGGGAGGCTTTTCCATAAGAGGGAGCCAGCTCAAGAAAGCGATCGGCCTCCAGGTCTCTGTTTAGCAAAAAGCTTTACACACAGAGAGTTGGTACCAGAGGGCCTTAGAGGTCTAGAGGGAGAGTATTTAGTAAGAGAAAGTTGCTGGTAGCGTGGTCCCATGCCCCGGACAGCCTTGTGGATGATGCAGAGGCATTTGAATTGAATCTGTGCAGCAACTGGGAGCCAGTGAATAATTTTTAGGGCAGGAGAAATGCAGTCACTGGGTTTAAGGCCAATGATAAGTCTTGCTGCCCTATTCTGTATTAGCTGGAGGGGTCATAGAAATGAAGAAGGTAGATTCAGGAGAAGGCTCTGGTAGTAGTCAAGCCTAGAGAGAACCAGGACTCAGGTAACATTGAGCTTCTGGGGAAATTGAGAAAATGAGAATTCCTTTGAGAAGGAAGAGTTGAACGTGGGAATTCTTGGCAATTTCCTGAGTGTGAGGAAGGAAGGAGAGAGAGGAGTCGAAGATGACTCCACAGTTTCTGGCTTCAGAGGAAGGAGCAGGGGGAGAGCCCGTACAGGATGGCCAGAGTGAGGGGAAAAAAGGGGGAGCCGGGGTCCCGATGGGAATGATCTTGGTCTTGCTGGCATTGAGGCAGAGATTGTAGGAAATGCACCAGAAGTGGATGGCAGATAGGCAGTCTGGGATGATGGTAGATGCAAGAGTATCAGCAGAAAGCTTGAAAAGAGTTTTGTGTCCTCTGCATAGCACTGGAAGATGGTGGAGAATGAGGAAATGAGGAGTGCCAGCTGAACAAGGTATGTGTTGAGGAGCCAGTGGGAGAGGTTTGAGCCCTGGGGGACTCCACAGGTAGAGAAGGAAGTAGATGAGGAGAAGGTGCCCAAAATTACTTGGGATGATCAATCAGTTAGAAAGGAGGTCAGCCAGTCCAGTGCTCACTCCGAGATGCCAAGGATATCATGGAGCCTTTTTATGAGGATAGAATGGTTGACCGTGTCGAAGGCAGAGGAAAGATCGAGTTGGATGAGGACAGTTGGAGAGTTAGAGTCCAGAGATGCAAGTAGTTCTTCACGGGTGTTCACAAGAGTAATTTCCATGCCTCTGGATGCTCGGAATCCAGATTGGTGGTCGTGGAGACCACCAACACGTTCAGTGTGTGAGGCAAGTTGTGGAAAGACCAGCTTCTCCAGTAGTTTCCCAAGGAAGGGAGTGATAGAAATAGGGGGGTAGTTGGCTGGACAGGTAGGGTCTGCTGAAGGTTTTTTCAGGAGGGGGTGCACAAGGGAGTGCTTGAGGGAAGAGGGGAAAGATCCAGTGGCAAGGAGTGGTTGCAGAGATCAGTGAGTGCAGTGGCAAGAGAGCCAATGTTGTCCTTGATGGTTCTTGAGGACCAAGGGAAAACCTGTTTGGAAGATACCTTCATTGAGCGGACAACTCTGGTCATTTCTTCAGGTGTGACAGGAGGGAAGGAGGAGAGAGAGGAGGAAGGAAGGTGTGAAGAAGCCAAAAGATGCAAGGGCGTGAGGGACGGGTTGGGTGGGAGGGTAGCAAGTGTACTCAGGATGTCCAGAGTTTTAATGGTGCAGTGTGTGGACAGTGAATTCCAGAGGGTTTGGGACAGATGAGGGCAGGAGTATACTGCAGAAGGTTTAGTTGCCTGCAGATTTTAAAGAGTTCAGCAATGTTGTTGGAAGCACCAGATACCCGTGCCTGGATGTGGGCCCTTTTCTTGTCACGGATTGCAAGTCTGTATTGCCTTTGGAGCAGGCGTCAGGCCAGTTTGTCAGAGGGTGACCCAGAGGTTTGCCACTTCTGTTCTGCAGCTCTGCACTTGTGTTTCAGGGCTGCAAGTTCTGAGTCGTACCAGGTGTTACGTTTGGAGGCGGGTTTCAGGCAGATCCTCATGACGGGCAAGAATGTCAAGGGGGTCTGTAATGGTCAAATGAGGTTTCTGAGAGCATAGTCGTGGTAAAGTCTGATAGGGGGAAGAGGGGGGAATGAAGGTGGATGGGAAGGCAGCAGCTGACACTCGTTTCATCAGACGGATGTTCATGAATGAGGTTGGCAGGGCTGGAGGAGGTGCAGTCAAAGGGCCAAGGGGACCCAGGTGAGAGGAGAGAATCGTCTGACCAAGAGAATGGAGGGACCAGGAGGAGGGGGGGAGAGGTCAGAATGGATGAGGGCATCCAGAGTGTGTCCAGCCAAGTGGGTGGGACCAGAAGGGAGAATGGAGAGGGATAGAGAAGTTCAGAGGTCAAGGAAGAGAGTGCATGCTGTGACGTGGGAGTCCAGTTGGATGTTGAAATCACCCATGAGAAGGACATTGGAGGTGGCTCAGAGTAGGGAGGAGCAGAAATCAGCCCATTCAGGGAGGAACAGGGTGGTAGCGCTGGGGGGGCTGTAGATAGTAGCAATGGTCAGATAGGAGGAGGGCGAGGTGACCAACTTGCATACCAGGCTGTCAAAGGAAGAATAGAGCTGGGTGGGTATGACGGAAGAAGGAATCCACTCAGTGAAGATTCAGGCAACACCACCACTAGCACAGTGAGGTTGTTGCTTAAAAATGATCTTGAAGCCATCAGGGAGAAGTGAGTCAAAAGCAGTGACTGAGCTGGCATTGAACCATGTCTCAGTAAGAGTGAGAATGTCGAGGTCAGTGTCTTCAAGAAGGAGGCAGATATCAACAGAGTATTTATTGGCTGAGCGGGTATTAAGAGTAGCCAGGTGAAGGTGATCTCTGCCTTTGAAGGTTTTCTGAGGTGGAGTACAGAGGCGTGGTACACCAGTCAGAGGGGGAGGGACAGAGAGAGTGGTAGGAGGAGAGGCAGGTGAAGGAAGGAAGTTAATGATGGATGCTAGGTGCAGTCAAAGAGGAGGAGGTTTGGTTGAGGCCCCTTTACATAGATAGTGCCTGTGTAGCAGTAATGATGCAGCGTGACGATGAGATACCGGCCAAGAGGACTTCTCACTTGGTGCCACCATTAATGGGAAAGAATGTGAAAGGGAGGAGAGTGGAGATGAGATGAGGTGTCCATAGAACTGGAGAAGGGACAGAGAAAAGGATGTTGGTGAAGACCTCTCTGGAAGTTGCACTGACATAGAGGTCTGCATTGGGTAGGCCAGGGTTGGCTCTCAGTATGTCTTTTTGTGCATTTTCCTTCCAGACTTTGTAAGAGAGGGAGGGTAGGTGATAGTGTAGCATTGGAGAAGATAGGAGAGATTGTGAGTGCCATGAGGGTGGCAGAAGATAGTTGAAGGAAAGAGAAGAGAGGCTGCACTGCTAGTCCTGGCCTAGGTCACAAGACGGTCAAGTGGTTACAGGAGGGGCACACAATGCAATGCAATCTGGGGTGCAGGATGTTGAAAAGCACAACACCTAAGTTTGAAAGTAAAAACAGGGTTCAAAATGCAATGCAGTCTGGGGTGCAGGATGTCAAAAAGCACAGCACCTAAGTTTGAAAGTCAAAACATGGTACAAAATGCAGTGCAATCTGGGGTGCAGGATGTTAAAATGCATAGCATAGATGTCCCTCAAGACTTGAGATCAAGATGTTGCGATGATGGAAAGGACACCATGGTCACATGGACACCTTATAAGCCATGTGGTTGACTCTTACTGTCGATGACTAGCAGCTCTGTTTAAAAGATTTGCTCCTATCCAAGTGGCGTCATCTTCACAAATCTGTATTTGCCTCTCTAGATCCATTCCATCAGCCCACAAACAATCTGTGGCCCTGCGGCTAATAAAACCCCTTCTTTGTTCCCGCTATTGCTCATGGTTTCCAATCACCATTCTCCTTTTCCTTGGCAAACTCCAGAACAGTTTGTACATGGTCAACTTCAGTTCTACCTGTATTTCCATGAGAACAAAAAGGTGGCCTTTGACGTAGTGAGCAAAATGGAGTCAGTGGTCACCTCTGGTCTGGAGTAAATGTTTATGAAGTTCACAGAGAAATTGGAACTCTCACCTTTCCCAAATTCTAAGTGGCTTTCAACAGCACTGACCACCCCATCCTCCTTCCAAACCCAATAGAGCTGCACTGTGTTTTATATATTCCTTCATTTCCAAATGAATTCTCAACATCACATTCCCCCATTGCCACCACAAAGCCTAATCTGGAGTGCCTCATGGATGCTCTCTCAGCCACCTCTTATTAATATATTTACCTCCAGTGCTTGGTGTGGTGAGTGTTGCATGTGGCTGTATGTTTCATGTATCATTGGACCGTGTGTCAGGAGGATGGAATACTGGTATCCTTCGGACTCTTGATTGGGTGGAGAGCCAGGATTCCCTGAGCGAGTGTTGAGTAATTTGGTGACTGGTGCTTGGAATCGAAGGCTGCACAAGGTTATTATCCCTACTATATATTGATTCTCCTATATGCAAGCCATATCCACAGGAGATGCCCGAATAAGCCGAGGACAGGGCATCTACACAGCTCGGACACTGGGAGGGGTCATCCATTCAATAGGTGAAGAGCACTACCCAGTACCTGGCTTCAGAGTCAGTGCAAAGCTCAGCATTGTTTAAATTTTTGCACTTGCAGAGAAAGTTGTGATCAGGACAGAGGCCCTCTGTACGGCCCTGTTCGCCTGCACTGTTTGAAACTGCCCACCCACTTCCAGCATGTAAAAAGTGCTAAAAGAGCTTGCCACCCCGGCTGGCACCCACCGCATCACTCAAGTCAGCAGTGCATCTTGCAACTTCGCAGTGTGCAATTTCTCTCACATCTGTTCAAGTTTGCAGGGGAAATATAACGTAATCCAGCACACCTGAATGCGCCAATATTGAAGGAACACCCAGTCCTGTCGTCCATTACTCTGTGGCATTCATGATGACACCAGTCCATTGTTGAATTTTGATGCATTAGGGACATCTAGTAGCAGCAAACAATTCCTATTAGTACCCGGCGAGAGCCAACCAGAATGTCAGAAACATTCTGATTGGCTCTCGCCAGGGCATTACCCAGCCGGGAATCGCTCGGCCGGGATTCCACGCCATTGCTCCCGGCGGGGGCGTGGCAGCCACTCAGTCAATGAGGAGGCTCGAAGTGGGGCTATCCCCGCTCCAAGCCCCCTCACACCCTCACAGCTAGAGGCTGCTTTCGTCCCCCGCCAGGGATTCAGCTAATATTGTTTTTATTTCTCCTCTTCCGCACACAATCCCAACCCCTATCACCTTCCTATTTCTGCCTTTTCGGGGGCGAACGCGCTAGCGCGTCCGCTCCCGATGGCCGCCATGGAAAGGAAAAACTGACCCTGTTTTCCCTTTCCTGGCAGCCATTTACTTGGACATTTTTTTTCTTTTCTGTTCTGAAACGCTGGGGTGTTTCGGAACAGAAAAGAATGCTATTAGTACCCCGGCCTTGCGGGCCGGGGTACTAATAGCAATATGCCCCTCGCTGCGGGGGCATTACCTGACTCGGTCATGCCCCCGCGGCTCGGGGCATATTGCTTAATTTTTACCAAGACCATTCTTCATTATTACGAAGGCCATTCCAAACCATCCTTCTTCCCATAACTACAAAATGGATTCTCTTACTAAGTGCACAGCACGCCCATCTGAAAGCACTAACAGTGTACTCAGCAGACAGCTGCCTCCCTACTCCAGGAGAAAAGTCAATACTGCAAGAACTAGCTCAGCATAGTGGATCATGAGGTCTTTACTGCAAGCAAGAAGAAGTCCATTTTAATTAATGCATTGGGACCAGAAGGACAGGGGAAGTACCGTGAAATGCACTCCCCTCTCCCCCGTATTGCTATGGAACTAGACACTAGTGACACAGAGCATGCTCTTAAGCAATTGGGCACTCATACCTAGCAAAGGCTACCTTTGCCATAAACAGATTTCATGTTTATTCCAAGAACCGAGAGCCTGAGAAGAGTGTGGAGGATTATGTTTGGCCTTGGGTAAACTGGTGAAGTCGTGCAGATTTGGGACTGGGTGTGAGTGTGCATGCATCAGTCCGATGTCTGCCAGTTTGCCCTGCTTTATTAAATGGAGAATAAAGTAGTACTTTGCCATATTCTTTGATTGTGTCCAGTTATTTCGTCTGAGAACTTTACTGGTGATCCTATCTAGCACAAGAGATGCTTTAAGGTGCTAGAGCACAATTCTTCTACTGAAGGTATTAACAGCACAAGGCATGCCTAAAGCTACACCCCATATTGCTTTGGTGTGCAGGAGGTTACAAGAGTTCATGAACAAATGAAATCTGTACCTGGCATGCAAAATACAATTGCTGATTTTTTGTCATGCATGCCATTGCAAGCGCTTGAGGAGGGTCATACATATCAGAGGGAAATGTGGTTGCAAGGCTTAGATGGGCAGATGCAAGAGTAAGAAAGGAAGAATAGATGGTTAAGTTACGGCAATGTGAAATTGATGGCCAGAGAACAATCTAGCCGAGAGAGACTGATGGCATTCTGTAAGGTGAGAGAAGAATTGTCTAAAGTGAAAGAGATTAGTTGAGAGGATATACAATAATCGTACCTAAATCCTACCATGAAAGGATCATGCCATCGGCCCACGAATGTTCATCCAGGGGTTACTGGCACCAAACGGAAAGTTTGTGGGAAATATTGGTGGCCAGGTGTGGATTTAGATGTTGAACACAAAGTGAGAGATTGTTGGCCAAGTTTAAACTCAGACAAAAGCACGAAGGCACACAGACAAACTTTATACCCCTTTCATATCCGTGACAGGACATGGAAACACCTGTGGATTGATGTAGTTTGACTATGAAGTGGGAGAATGGAAGAACAGGCTCACGCCCTTCCCCTCTCGCGCTTGGCCTAGAGGATCACGGGCCAGACACCCGCCACGAGAGGAGTTTGCCCATCTACCAGACGACCAAATACCCTGGTACAGGAACATACGGATGTGCCCACCAGCCTGCCCTGCACATGCCGACACCTGTGGCATGGATGGACTCGACTGAACCATCCAGCACTGAATCAACACGTCGTTAGAGATGCCATGACGACCTAGCCAACGGTCAGCACACCTGTGCGAACATGCACACCGGACACTCCCACACCAATCCACACGAAGAATATACTCAGTGCTATGACATAGGCGACAGACATACTCACGGACGTGCATCTTTATTATTTTCCACATAGGCTCTCAAAATGCAGAAACGCAAGACGCATCAAGAACTTATATAAAAAGGCTTGCTCACGCTTCTTCTAAGAACCATGTACCATAATGAAGAATATAACGAAGACACGATACTGGTGATAGGGCAATATGATACCGTAACCTAAAGTGCTCTGCATCAAACGGTTCCACCTATGCACTAGGCCCAAGTAGGCCGCAAGCAAAAGCTTCCATGAACATTGAATGAGCAAGAGCTCGGTTGCTGACCCTGCAGAATGAGCCCGGCGAAAGCACACCGCCAAGGGCACAATGTTGCAATCTCGCACGCCGCGAGCCAACGCCAAGGTCGCACCTGCAAGATAAACCAGGCACACAGTGGGAAAAACAATATTAATTGTGCTGAATTCTGCCTCAAACACAGTCCAACCTCACGTGACAAAGCCAACCCTGACAGAATGCCAAGCCCAGGAGGAAGGAGACGCCTGAATTCCACGTTTCAAGACACAGGCAGATACAATTAAAAGACTCATTGGACATCTGCAGCAGTGGGAGTAGTCGACCTCCCAATGTATGAATAAATCCTCACATTGTTTACACCTACCCATAGTAAAACATAGTTGCAAATGACAGGTGCACCGCAAGCTGGGAACAGCGATAGTCCCAGACTGGGAGGCTCGCGAGTGGACCAATCAGAACATGGGGCTCTTATCATTGACGCCATTAACATTGACCAATCCTCAGAGGTATTCATGTAACAATTTTCATGTATCAAATTGAAGGGACAGCCCAAGTATATCACCTGACTAACCCTCAACCACTAATACCGTTCTCTATATGTATGCTATACTAACCCTACCACTCGAGTAACCAATCCAGAGTGGAAGTAGGTTTTTTGTTAAACTTTGTAAGGTGACGCAAGTAACGCGTCATACTAAGGTAAAAAGGGCCTGCGAGCCCCACGATTGTGTGTGTGTCAGGACGGACGCGTACGCTCCTTGACCCATCCAAACAGCAGAGTCACCTTGCTTCTTGCGTGTGTCTCATACTTTATCTCTTTTGGGATATACGGGAGGAGTTGGGGCCTCCCTGCCCGGAGGTCTGCGGACGGCCCGGCCGACCCCGGCAGAATTTCCCCCCGACAAGTTGAAGGCATTGCTGAGATCTGTTTACGATCTGCTTTTTTATTTTTACTTTTTTCCAGGTAATCCCGTTGCGAGGAGGCCCGGTGGCGCGGCCCCCTCTGCCGTTGCCCCCTTCTGAGGACTACAGGACAATCGCAGAACTGCGAGAAGACCGGACAGCGCAATCCGGATATTGGCCTTCGGGAGCCGGTTGAGAAGTATCCCGCCCGCGGTTGGCGAGTGTCCAGACGTGGTCCAGACGAGGGGAGGTGGCGAGCCGCTTGGAGGGGGCACGCAGTCGAGCGGCCCCGCATCAAGAGAACTTGGTGAGCATGCCACGCACAACAAGCAATGTGAAATTGTGAGGGAGGGGGGAGGAATTAAATACGGGAGGTGGGAGGTGTTGCACAGGTGCGCGGCGAAGGTTTGACAATTCAGTGTTGGCAATGAAATGAATGGTAGCCGAACGAGTGCGAGAGCAGTCGGCTACGTTGCGCGAGAGAGGGGGGTGGAGCACGAAAACATCACGTGCGGCCGCTCGTAGACACTGATTGGCCTAGGTCGCGACTACGTGTAAGGGTGTGTGTGTGTGTGGTTTCCTACGATTTGGCATTTATTGATCAATGAGTAGATGAGAATCCCTATTGTTCGAGCAAGAAACTCGATAGGTAGATGACGTTTCCCTGTAGGCGGTAGCTAGTTAGTTGCCCAATACGGAAGATAATTGGCTGGTTAAGCCCTCCTGTCGAGGGGCGTATCACACGCGAGGCGACGCAGCGTGCGCAGTCCGATTATATTATTGATTACCTTGTTCCAGGAGTGACAGAAAGACAGCTGTGAGGTTAACGGGGGTAGATTGCAAGTGTATTTTGAACTTAAAGAATATATGAAGAACTTACCAGTAGCTCGAAGAGATCGGTGACGTCACCAGTAGGGCTTTCATAGGATATCCCGAGCACAAGGCATCTTTCTTTCTGAGAGTGGTGGGGAAGAGAACTGTGGTAAGGGAGTGGAAACGGAGATAAACGGTAATGAATTGATCAAGGAAAGGCGAAACGGGGGACGTGGCGGCGCACGGAGAACGCCGGCCACGGCAAGTGTAGAAGAAGGAGGAGGAGCAAGTGAAAAATAGGACGACTGTATAAGAACGTCACAAGGGGTACGCAGCCGCAGGGGGCTACGTGCGCCTCGGCCGCAGGGGGCCGTAAGGGTGTCGTGTAAAGGAAGAAAGACAGAAGAAAATATACAAATGTAAATACTATATTTTAATAATTTTCCTTAGCGGACTATCGCAAGTCCCCAAACTTACGGGGCCAGGTAATGATATAAGGTTGTATATTGTAAACTGCTAGTGAGATAACCGCTACCAAATAGGGGAAGGGTAACAAGTGGAGGATGTTCCAGGGGTCCCGACCAGGACCAAATGGAATGTTCACTGTGGGGGAAATACCGGAAGAAAAAGAGATTAAGGAGGAAAGAGAGAATGGGAAAAGGGGGAGTGAAGACCCAAAGAACACGGGGAATGGACAAGAGGGAGGAGAAAAGAATAATAACTCAAAAGTAAATTAAATAAAAAAGGAACTAGCAAAGGTAGTGAAAACAGAGGTAGGGGGGTTGTACCCTTTAAGAGAATTAGGAGAAATAGAAAGAGGACAGTTAAGGGCGGCTGAGGGGTACTCGAACCCGGCATACAGCCCGCCACCATATGTGGCTCATAGGAAGATGACAGCAGGGGAGGAGAGGACTGGAGAAGAACAAACTGTGGAAATAGGACATGAGGAGTGGGAAGCCGCGCAGATATTATTAAAATTACAAGGTTCATTAACAGGAGAAGAGAAGGAGGTAGTAAGGAAAATAGACGAGGATAATACTAGGGAGAGTGAAATGACAGGGGAAGAGCTGTTACGTCAAAAGGAAGAGATTTTGGAGGAACGACTAGCAGAGTTAAGGGATGAGCAGAATGAACTGATCAAACAGCTCGAGAGGGAGGAAAGAGAGAGAGCGAGGGAAAGGAAAGAAGGTAAGAACAAATTGGAAAAAATAAGGGAAAGAACTGAGGAGCAAAGGAAAGAAGCTGACAGGGTAAGAGCAGCAGCAGAAAGGGTATCAAGAGCAGTGCTACGAGAGAGGAAAAGGGAAGAAGAAGAGAAAGAAAAAGAAATGGCAATGTGGAAGAAGAGATTACTATCAGAAACAACTAGGAAATACAAAGAAGGGAGGGTGATAGAGAGTATATTGGAAAGGGAGAGGGTGAGAGGGGAAAGGAAGAAAGAGGATGAAAGGATATTGGAAAAGATGAGTAGTGAAGTAATGGAGGAATTAAAAAGGAAAAGGGAGGAAATTGGTAGAGAGATGGAGGAGAGAAATGAAGGGGAAAGAGGAGATAGGAGAAGGGAGAGTGAAGTAAGGGGGGATGTATATAGAGACACAGAAGTAGCAACAACATCAGCGCAAAGGGGAGCGGTTGATAAAGGAGAAAAGGGAGAACCGGACCTAATAGACTTAAAAACAGTAACAATCAAGGGGAAAAAGACAGAGTGGGGGCTGCCGTTTGTGAATGACTTTTGTAGTGAGGAAGAAGAAGGAATGGAGAAGGAAGGAAGAAGCAGTGAAAGGGAAAGTCTAGATAAACTATACACCACCCGGACCAATACAGACTCACCATGGATCTGTAGGAGAAAGGATGAACTGGAGAGAAGTGAGGAGGAAGAGCAAGGAATAGCGGCAAGACAGACACATGAAACCACACCATCACCATCACATCCTCTCCCATCCCACCCCACATGCTCAACCACCTCACGCTCATTACGTACAATAAAACTTGCGCCCTTCACAAACGAACTGACACCCTATGCATGTCGGCTTAGAGACCTCCCTAGACGCAGGCAGGAAGGACGAATACACACGCCCACATTAAATACAGGAAATGATGGAAGAAGGGGAAAGGATGAAGAAGAAAGAGTTACGAGCAGGGGAAATACGGACGAAATTGATGATGTAGAAGAGAGGGAAGAAGAGGAGGGGTGTGAGGACTCGACTTTATGGAACCCAAGGGGTAAAATGAGACACAACTTAATGCCACTTCTGGAGAGGGGAGGAGTTAGACCACAGTACGCCCCTTGGAAGCATACAGACAAAGAGAATATAAAGTGCAGGTTCCCATCACTAAGTGGAGGTGCGGCTAAATGTATATATGAAATGGAAAAACACACCGCAGGACAGAAACTGGCAGTGGGAGATGTAAAGGGCCTTCTAATATCGATATTAGGGGATGCAGCGGATGACATTTGGAAGAGAGCGGGATTCCCTGGGGTAACAATAGCAAACACATCGCATGATGGGGCACCATTCGCAAACTGCAGACATGCACTATGGCAGGCATTGAGGGTACAGTACCCAGACACATCAGACATAGGAGCAATTACCTCACGCAAGATGCGTGAGAACGAAGATCCTGTTGATTATATCCAGGAAATCCAAGAGAAGTGGCGCATGGAAACTAGAGAACAATGGGACAAAACACCAGCAATATTTTATCATATACTAGTACAAGGGCTCCCAGAAGGAGTTCAGAAACAACTGAAGAAAGTAGTGGGAATGGAGGCAAAAGCATGGCCAGAAATACAACTGACAATAGTGCATCATTGTAGGGCATGGCAAGGAAAAATGAAACAAAAAGAAGAAGACAGGAAAACGGAAGAGGCTAAGCTAGTACAGAAAAAACTTACTAAATACACAATGGAAGGGGCACTAATAACTGCACCCACAATAATGACCCAAGCCCCACACAAGTATTGGCTGTACAAGATCCCTCCCAAATACTACCCTCACAGACAATAACACAACAGGTGCCGCCACTCCAACCATACACGACCAACATGGGAGGAGGATACTCAATGCCAGGAGCTGGGTATTATAATTACAACAGGGGAAGAGGAGGAATTATGAGGGGGAGAGGATACGGATATAACACACAACAGCAGGTGGGAGGACTTAGAAACTCCTACCCCACCGGGCAACCAATGTACCAGGACAACACAGGAAGCTTTCCATGGCAGAGTAGGGAACCACCGGTGTGTTGGAGTTGTGGATTAGTAGGGCACATGTCACGCACGTGTAGAGTAAGACCAGGTACACCATCATGGAGCGAACAGGGACAACCAAGGCCCACACAGGAACAGCAGGGCATACAGAAACAGCAGACGTTGCAACAGGGAAATGAACAGCAACAAATAATAACACAACAACAGCCACAGACATATTCACTGCCACAACAACAGGTAGCGATAACACAACAACCCCAAGCACAACAAACACAACTGGGTAGGGTGACGGTCCTGGGACACAACCCTTACACAGGAAATGGTCAATCGTTGTACCCTCAATAGGACAGCCCACAGACGGCCTTGGTGTGTCCCATCCTGTCGGTAACACCTAATAGTGCGGAGGAACCACGCATAGAGGTAACGATAGGCGACAAAAAATTATCATTCCTTGTTGACACCGGGGCGACCCGGGCTTGCATAAGGGAAGGTAAATTTAAGATGTCGGGCGAAGCCATGAACACCCAAGGATTCTCTGGGGCTAGAGGGTTGGTTCCTTTTACTGATAACATTCCCTTATCTATAGGAGATTATGACATGTCAGTCCCACTTTTATATTATAGTGCCTCACCAGTAAATATACTGGGGAGAGACATAATGAACAGGTTGAATATGACGATCTCCTTTACAGAGGACGGCATAATTTGCTCCACTCCAGGAATTAACATGCTCACAGCACGACAGATTATGCAAGCATACTGCGGACAGACAGCGATTAGGGCCGAGCCAGTAGATGGCGAACTCTTCCAGTACGGGACAGACATGGCATTTGCATGGATGCCAGGGATAGAGGGAAAGATCTGGAGGAGGCCAGCAGCCTATTTGTTCAGACCAGAAACACCAGTCAACGAACTAGAAGGAAAGGTGGTTCCAGTGGACATTGAGAGCATTATAGCAACAGCTGATTACATTGCTGTACATGCCCAAGACAGAGAATGAAGAGCATGGAGGGCAGTGATAGCACTAGCAGAAGGATGTAGGCTCACCCAGGTGTCAGATGAGGAGCTGTTCTCAGAAGAAAAGGAGGAAGGTGAAATGGTGTTTATGATGAGTGTGTAAATATGGCTAAGAGTGGCATACAAACAAGTGGCACAGAAAATGGCAATGGCACTTGAGGCACCCACATCCACCCCAGTTCCCTTCTTTAAGGAGGATATGACAAAGGTACCCACATCATTATGGACTACTAGCCTCTATGACGTGGGGTGCATTAAAGGTATAGGGGGGTAAGGATAAAATTGAAAAAAGGTGCAATACTCCCCAGAGTGAAACAGTACCCACTATCAAAAGAGGCAGATGAGGGCATATATGAAACCATAACGGCCCTCATAGATAATGGCATATTGGTCCCCTCAGAATCACCATGTAACACGGCTGTATACCCAGTGCGCAAGGCTAGAGGGGGGTCTTGGCGCTTCATACGGGATCTCAGGCCCTTGAACAACATAGTAGAAGCAGAATACCCCATAGCCGCAAACCCGGCCACGATATTGTGTGGCATTCCAGCGGAAGCATCACGATTTACAGTGATCGACCTTAAAAATGCTTTTTTCTCAATACCATTGCACCCAGACTCACAAGATCTGACAAGCTTCACTTACAGAAACACAAAGTGGAAACACACCAGATTACCACAAGGGTACTGCGAATCACCCTCAATATTCAACAGAGTAATACAGATGGATTTGGGTAACATTGAAGTGGAAAGCACAGTGTTGCAGTATGTCGACGACATAATAATTTGCAATACAAACGAAAGAACATGCAGAGAGGACTCATTAAAGATGCTGATAATATTGGCTGAAAAAGGTTACAAGGTAGATATGGAAAAGTTACAGTACTGTCAAGAACAGGTACTTTACATTGGTCAGCTCATATCCCAACATGGAAGAAAGATTGCACCACAAAGGGCACAGGCCATTTCAAAAACGCTAATCCCACAAACAGTGAGGGAACTGCAGCAGTTCCTGGGTCTGTGCAACTACTGTAGAGCATGGGTATTTGATTACAGCTCATACATAGGACCCCTGCTTGAGGGGTTAAAGGAAGCTAATAAAGGGGAGAAAAAGTTGGGGTGGACAATGGAAATGAAAGAGGCCTTTGATGAACTGAAAGATGCGATATCAACTGCTCCGGTACTGGCAACCCCAGACTATGAGCGACAATTCTTTATATTTTCATATTGCGACTCAGCAGTAATGAAAGCAGTGTTGGCTCAAAAAACAAGCATGGGCTACAAACCAGTAGCATTTTACAGTGGCCACTTAGATCCTGTGATGTTAGGTCATTTCCCTTGCGAACAAGGTCTCGCCGCAGCTGCTTTTGCGGTAGAAAAAGCATCAGCAATAACCATGGGGTGCCCAACTACACTGTTTGTGGAACATGCACTATTTGCAATATTGAATAAACCTAAGTCCACCCTAACCACGCAAAGGGCATCAGGTTATGAGATCATCTTATCCAGAGCTGAACTATCAATTGTTAGATGTAGCACGGTCAACCCTGCAAGGTTCCTAGCAGAAGTACTTGAGGAAGGAGATTATGCCCACGATTGTACGCAAATAACTGAAACGTACTCATGTACTAGAAAGATTGAAGAAAACGCACTAGAGGGAGGTGAGCTCCTGTTCATTGATGGGTCATCAACTATCGACCAAAGGGATGGTATAAGGAGGACTGGGGCAGCAGTGGTAAAAATGATGGAGGTACCGGTGTGTGTGGCAATGAAATGTGTACAATTACCACAGCATTACTCCGCTCAAGCAGCAGAATTAATTGCACTGATTTTGGCGTTGAGGGAAAGCTTTGACAAACGAGTGACCATATATTCCGACAGCGCATATGTTACGTCCACTGTCCACTCAGGGCTGTAGAAATGGAGAAGAAGAGGGTTTAGGAGAGCTGATGGCACTCCAGTGCAACATGCCCTCCTATTGGCTGAACTAATTGATGCAATAAATGACCCCCAAGAATTAGCTTTGGTCAAATGCACCGCACACACCAATGGTGAAGACCACATTTCAAAAGGGAATGCAGCAGCAGACGCACATGTGAAGTATGCTGCATATTTTGGTGAGATATGGAACCCCGCAGAGTCAGAGAGAGGGAGAGGGAGGGGAATGGCTAAGGAGATGTTGATAAGAGAAGGGTACACCCATCTCCCAGCCACACAGATTATGGAGCTACAAGCGGCTGCACCAATGGCCGAAAAGGAAATATGGCTAAAAAGAGGATGCACAATGTCACCAACCGACGCACTATGGTGCCAGAGTGACACTGGGAAGATTGTAATACCACTGGCACTATTGAACACCGCCCTGAGCCAACTACACCACCCAGCCCACACAGGCAAGGAAGTAATTGCAGCACGAATTAGGGAAGACTGGTTCTGCCCCGAGTTAAATTCTCATGTGTCAAATTTCATCAGCAATTGTCTCACATGTCAACAGTTTACGGCCGGTCACACTCTGAAGGTGATAAGAGGTACTATACCCCGGCCAGAGGGACCCTTCTGACATCTCCATATTGACTATGTTGATATGATCAACGTATGTCAAGGAAATAGGTATATGATTGTAGTAGTATGCCCATTCTCGAGGTGGATTGAAGCAGGGCCCTGTTCACACCCAGATGCATTTAGAGCAGCTAAATTCCTAGTGAGGGAGGTCTTCCCCAGGTGGGGAGTGTGCGAAGTACTGCGGTCAGACAATGGCCCACATTTCGCAAACGAAATGTTCCAGCACATCACATCCTTACTGAACATCAAGCATAAATTTGCATGTGCATACCACCCACAGGCCAACGGTATATGTGAACGCCTGAATGGCCTATTAAAGGAGGCAATTGCAAAAATACAGCAAACAACAAAGAAGAGTTGGTTGTATTGCCTTCCATTAGCCCTATTTGAGCTAAGGAATAGACCAGGTTCCGACCACCACCTCACCCCTCACGAGGTGGTTACCGGACGTCAAATGGGCCTTCCCTAACGCCAACATCAAGAGCATTTACTGACCACGAGAGTACTGCAGATGTCCTTGGTGATGAAATGTACCAATATGTGTCTTCTCTGATTACTAGTGTAGTGTTTGTGTCTCAACAGCTCGAGCGCACGCGGGGCGGGTCTAACAGCGATCAACAAGAAGGCGCGGATAAAGAATTGAAAAAAGGAAAGACTGTGCAAGGTTGCTAAAGGTGACCACGTACTACTTCGCAATTTCAACAGGAAGTGGAACAGTCCACGCTTCACAGGCCCCCATCTGGTAGAGGAGGTATCAACGAGAGCAGTAAAGCTACAGGACAAATGTGCCTGAAACCACCTGCATGACGTAAAGATCTACAAACTCCAGACCCGCCCCAGCGCCACCGACAGGGCCACTGAAAGAACAGCAGCAGCGTCACCAACGGAGGAAGAGACTTCTACCCCAACTAACGGCCTAAGTGTCCCCATACCCTGCCACCCCCCAGATTCCCCAGAGACAACTACTAGAAAAGAAAGGGGTGATCCCCATACCGCCCACCCCATGGTTACACGATCAAAGGGTAAAGAGACTTCCGCCAGTTGAGCTCCAAACCCTCTGCCCATTGACCCCCTACCCACTGTAGTAATAACTGAACTGAAGGACATTGTTTTGCACATATACACATGTAAACACCTGAATGTTCTCTTTCTTTTCTCTCGCACATGCAGGTACAGCGTATTATTGTACTGTTAAGAAAGTAGATAACTAACCAATTCACTGCCCAGGAGTAGATGGTACCCTCAGACGATAATTACCTGGGAGAATTGTCACACCAATTTGTATATGAAATAAAACGGCCAACGTACCTGAAAAGAAGGAGGGTACGTGTCTACTACACAGCATTCCTCTTGGCCATAGAACACTCAATGCCCCACCTCCAAGCATACTTGCCTGCCCTAAGAGATAGATCGCTTAGATTTGTGTGGGAACAGCTCTTCGCCTGGGCACTGAATGACTACTTGATAGGGAGAGCTTAATAACAATAACTAACTTTAATAACGAGCATATTAAGAATTTTCAGGCGGGCAACTGTAACGTCGCAAGAATAAGCTGCCGGACTGCAGCAAGGTAAGAGCAAAATGCCGGTGAAATTAGCATCTGTAATAAAATTGATAGGGATTTTAATGATCACCGGGTTCTTGGCTGCCTCTTTATGGCAGTACAGCTATGCTATTGATATTATTGCTGTACCCAAACCTAATGCACCCCCACCCCCAGCTGCAACAGGTGTTACGTCAGGTGGTACTAGTAAAATCCCACACAAGAAAAATAGAGTTAAACGCAGCACATACTCAGATAATAAAGGTATTGACAACTACATACAAGATTCAGCACACACCTCAAACAACATATGGTACCAACACATGACCCACATAGGTAAACAGACAACAGAAGACAGCTGCTACGTTTGCTCATTGATTCCATACGCCATGAGCGCTTCTCGAACATGTGTTGTCACGGAGATAGATGAAAAAATAGCACGATGTATAATATACCTGGCACTGTTCCAGACGAAGGAAGATTTCAAGGGACAGTGGTGCATCTGGTGTGGAAAACACGAGATACATATCCATATGAAAACAACTTCCTCAAGACTTATTTGAGTTACCACAAGAGCAGTTTACATGCTGAAGGATTCAAATACATAACAAGTGGTCCTGAAAAAGGAGAAACAAAGAAAGTAACACTGCAGTACCTACCATGTGATTGGTACGCCACTGAAGTCCCTGGTAAAAACGGATGTTGGGAAAGACCACTGGTGATAATAACAGGGAAGGTGTACATGAACAACAAATGGGACATAGGAGTGGTTGGCAGCAACATGGTAACAAGAGAAAATATTTCAACTATTGATGGACACAACCATAGATGTTGGATGACTTGGGTCAAGTACGTACCCATGCTCACGTGGATGGAAAAGGATGAAGACCCAATAACAATACTGCCGCTAACTGCGCCTAAGGTATGCTACCAACATAAAGGAGAAGTGGACGTAGGATACAACACCAACTGTGAAAGCGTGATGGAGTTACCTGAGGGAAGAGCTGGAACAGCAGTAGTAATGGACCATTACTGGGCCTGTGGAGACAAGGCATACCACACACTGCCCCCTCTGTGGAATGGTGTATGCACAATAGTACACGTTAATGTACCATCACTAGTGGTACCCCAGAAACATGTCAATATGGCGAACTTCCCCAAAATGGATGAAGGGAACAAAAGGAAGAAGAGATCTGTACAACCTCAGAAGGGGCCAGAGAACAAAGCCAACGGCAATAATACTGTCCTGAATAGAAAGAAAAGACAAGGAGAACCTCTGACAGGAAATTACCCGTGGGGAAGGTCGGAAACAGCACTCACTTCAATTCCACCAGAACACAGACTATTCAGCAGAGCAGCAATGTTCTTCTCCTCAATAATACATCCGGGACTACAGGCTTACGCAAACGCAAAATGGCTCCAGATAACTAGGTGGGAACTAATGATGACAATTAACTCTACAGTGAATGGATTCAACGCAATAAAAGAGGAACTGCGAGCTGTGAGGATGGTAGCGCTTCAGAACAGATATGTACTGGACCTCCTCACAGCAATGGAAGGAGGAGTTTGTGCTAAGATAGGACAATCATGCTGCACATTCATCCCTGCCAACGATGCTGACAATGGTACACTGACAGAAGCAGTTTTACAATTGACCCAGATGCACTCAAAAATGATGGATGAAAGTAAAGGTGTGAAAAAGGATGAGAGCTGGTTTTCAATATTATGGTCATGGATGCCATCTTGGCTGTCAGATGGACTGAAGATTATAGTTGGATGTACTATTTTGGCTGGAGCTACACTGATCATAATAAGATTTTGGAAGGCCCGCAAGGCACGCACCACAGACGAGATGATCGAAATGGTTGGTATGCACCTCTTGATGCCAACAGATGACGGCAAACACACAGGCACGATAATAAAAGAGAGAGAGAAGTTGCGCAAACAAATTATCACCAACCACCTGGACCCACCATCTGTAAAGCTCGAAAACCCAAGAAACCCAAAGAGCTACATAGGGAAATGGGTATACTGCACTCCTGGAGGAACCTGTGAATATATGTATTGGTCATTTGAAGACCATGTTAACCACTATGGACATTTGGGAGGAATAACTAAAATATGGATAGTAAGAGGAGATAAAGAAAAGGATATGTTTGTGGTCATCAAGTCGACCAGAGGGGGGACTGAAGTGGGAGAATGGAAGAACAGGCTCCCGCCCTTCCCCTCTCGCGCTTGGCCTAGAGGATCACGGCCCAGACACCCGCCACGAGAGGAGTTTGCCCATCTACCAGACGACCAAATACCCTGGTACAGGAACATACGGATGTGCCCACCAGCCTGCCCTGCACATGCTGACACCTGTGGCATGGATGGACTCGACTGAACCATCCAGCACTAAATCAACACGTCGTTAGAGATGCCATGACGACCTAGCCAACGGTCAGCACACCTGTGCGAACATGCACACCGGACACTCCCACACCAATCCACACGAAGAATATAGTCAGTGCTATGACGTAGGCGACAGACATACTCACGGACGTGCATCTTTATTATTTTCCACATAGGCTCTCAAAATGCAGAAACGCAAGACGCATCATGAACTTATCTAAAAAGGCTTGCTCACGCTTCTTCTAAGAACCATGTACCATAATGAAGAATATAACGAAGACACGATACTGATGATAGGGCAATATGATACCGTAACCTAAAGCGCTCTGCATCAAACGGTTCCACCTATGCACTAGGCCCAAGTAGGTCGCAAGCAAAATCTTCCATGAACATTGAATGAGCAAGAGCTCGGTTGCTGACCCTGCAGAACGAGCCCGGCGAAAGCACACCGCCAAGGGCACGATGTTGCAATCTCGCACGCCGCGAGCCAACGCCAAGGTCGCACCTGCAAGATAAACCAGGCACACAGTGGGAAAAACAATATTAATTGTGCTGAATTCTGCCTCAAACACGGTTCCACCTCACGTGACAAAGCCAAACCTGACAGAATGCCAAGCCCAGGAGGAAGGAGACGCCTGAATCCCACGTTTTAAGACACAGGAAGATACAATTAAAAGACTCATTGGACATCTGCAGCAGTGGGAGTAGTCGACCTCCCAACATATGAATAAATCCTCACATTGTTTACACCTACCCATAGTAAAACATTGTTGCAAATGACAGGTGCACCGCGAGCTGGGAACAGCGATAGTCCCAGACTGGGAGGCTCGCGAGTGGACCAATCAGAACATGGGGCTCTTATCATTGACGCCATTAACATTGACCAATCCTCAGAGGTCTTCATGTAACAATTTTCATGTATAAAATTGAAGGGACAGCCCAAGTATATCACCTGACTAACCCTCAACCACTAATACCGTTCTCTATATGTATGCTATACTAACCCTACCACTCGAGTAACCAATCCAGAGTGGAAGTAGGTTTTTTGTTAAACTTTGTAAGGTGACGCAAGTAGCGCGTCATACTAAGGTAAAAAGGGCCTGCGAGCCCCACGATTGTGTGTGTGTCAGGACGGACGCGTTTGCTCCTTGACCCATCCCTGCCGTTTTGTCTAATAAACAGCAGAGTCACCTTGCTTCTTGCGTGTGTCTCATACTCTATCTCTTTTGGGATATACGGGAGGAGTTGGGGCCTCCCTGCCCGGAGGTCTGCGGACGGCCCGGCCGACCCCGGCAGAATTTCCCCCCGACAACTATATCAGATATTAGGGGCAAGGAAGACATTGAAGATAGTGATGATAGGCAGTGAGTTTCTTGCACGATATATTTAGGGGAGTGAGCATCCCAGTGAAATAATAAGCGACTATCCACCACAATTCACCAGCATAGAGATAGACACTTATGGGGACGAGAAGGACATCAAATAGAAGTCCATGGCAGTGTTTCATCCAGAGATGCAACTGGGTTGTTATGGGAACGGTTGAACAGGCCCTTCATTCCTAGGGCAGCTAATGAGATGTTTTGGGGTCTATGGTCAGTGCCAAAAGCAGTCATGGGAACGTTGCCCTTCTGCATAAAGTGGGAATGGGAAGTCAATTCCAAGTTGATCCACCTTGGGAAAGTGCCGTGTCCAAGAAAGAGCATGTGGGCTCGAACCACCTGAGCGAGTAAATGCTGGGAGTGCAAGAGAGGTAAAAAGCCAATTGTGACAAATGTACCCAAACAAGAAAGGGAAGATTACAAAATTGGATTTGAAGCAAGGAAAACAATGGGACTTAAGGCCAGTAAAGGCATTTCAAAGTTCTTAAACCCCATGGTATTGACATACGTTTTTCCTAATCCACCAGGGTGGTAGGATGATCTATAGGGAACAGCCAAAGAGTGGTGAGGTGGAAGGGAAGGGACGCTGACCACACATGAATCCATAGGAATAATAGCCAGGACAGGAGGCATGTGAGATGTAGTGCATGGGCGGTGATGCATGGAGGAGTGCATGGAGTGATCACAACATGGAGCATTTACCAGTACATGCAGCAGAGTGGGGTAACACCCGCCTATCACCTGTGAGGAAAATGCCTATCACACTTATGAATTTTATGGCAAAACACACTGGTATATTGTTACCCCTTTCGCTGAGCGTTGCTGTGAAGAGGTGGGGTGTGTGGTGATTGTACATCCCAATTGATTGATACATGTTACTGGTGGCAGGAGGGAGGCATGTTGGGATCCTTCTGACTCTGCTTTGTAGAGAGAGACATGATTCCCTGAATTGGGGATGAATCGGATATTGCGGCCTGTGCTCAGCCCTTGATCTCTCATTGTTCCACTTGCCAGACCTAAATCTTCCTTATTCACTTTCAGGCTGGTCTCCCTGACAGAAGTGAGAAAACCAGTCGAGGAAATGAGAGCCTCTGCTTAACAGGTGCTCCTTTGTCCTGCCATCACTTTAAAAGATGTTGCCAAACTCGAAGACTTCTGTGAATCTAGCAGCCTTTTCCATGACAATCAATCTAGATTCCATGCAAACAAAGGCTGTGAATCCACTCTCCTCTTCATGAAGGATAAACCTCTTTAGTGCCTGGATAGCAACTGCCCAGCTGTCCTAATCCACTGAACTTACTTATGGCTTTCGATACTGTTGACTGTGCCGCCATGTTAGACCACATGAAAAAGAAATGTAATCTTAAAGAGTGCCCTTGGGTGGATTTTATCCTGCCTCTAGGGCAGAGGCATCCAGATCAGGTCAGCACCTTTTCTTTTAAAGCCCATAATTTACAATTGAGGGCTCTCCACAAGACTACACACTCTCCCCATGGCTCTTCAACGTGTACCTACAACCCCTAGTGAAGCTGATTGCCTCTTTTCCCTGTGCCTTCCAGAATTATGTAGAGGACACAAAAATTGCCTTCAAGTCGTGTGGGAATCCCTCTATGACTTCCAGCTCAATCGCATCCTGCCTCTCCAGTATCTAAAATTAAAGGACGGAGAACAACCTCTGCCTCAATGGAAAACAGAAATCATGCAAATGGGCTCAGCTATCCCACCTGCCCTGCCTTTAAACTCGCCCTTTCTACTGCCCATCTCTTCATTGACCCCAGAGGCAAGGTACCTGTGGGTCATTTCCAATCGCTCTATTTCCTTCCACTCCACAGGTGCTTGAACTATCTGAGAAGTCTAATTTCTATCTTCAAACACTCAAACAAATCCACCCTTTTATCTCACAAGGGAGAAGTAATGAGGGATCTCATCTTTTTGAGGATTTTTATTGAGCAAACTTTACCTCAGCTTCCCTAGGTCTCTCCTCTACTAGGTGCAGATCTTACAGAGTAAGGCAGTAAGGGTTATCCTAGGACTGCAGCCCAGCGACCACATAATGCCTGCCTTGAAATCCCTCCATTAGCACCCAGTTGAAGCTAGGATCACCTTCAAATCTCTTTGCTTCATTAATTGAGCCTAATGGGTCTGAGGCACTGTGCAACCTGTGACGAATCAACTTTCGGGGCACCAGTGGTCCAGGGATGAATACCGGTTTCTAAACCATCAATCAGCCCCACACCTCTAGTACACCAGAAGGGATCCGAACATATTGGAAACATAAGTAAATTATAAACCTCCTTGTCCAATGTTGGTAAGGTGTACTGAACGGCAGGCTTATCTCTGCAAGGTCTTGAATGGTTGGTTAGTTGCAACACAGTGAAAATACCCTTATTACCCAGTGATAAAAGGGACTGTCCAGTCAAGGTTGTATACACATATTTACTTTATTATTATTACAACAGACAGTTCTAGCACACAACAAAATACAAATCACCCTGTAAAGGAACACAGAGGACAGAGAGTTTCACGAAGGAAAGGGATGCACTCTAGATACTGACAGGAGAGTAGTTGGTAAAGCAATCAGTCTTAACTGTTTAAGGTTATTTGGTTTCAGCACCAAGGGAGCAAGGGTTCATACATGTCACTAAGGGCTTTCGGAGAAGGACCAGGGGGACAGAACCACAATGTAACTGGTGCTTGAGATGATCTTGATGCTCAACAGAGTCAAGTCGGTTCCAGGGCACCTTGCAGCTTCTGCGACAGAGTTCAAGATGGGAGACAGCTGCGTGTATCAGGTGACAGGCAGTTCGGCAAGCGAGGCAGGACGGACGGATTCAGGCTGACCTACATGGTGGCTCATGGTCAAGAATCGTAGTCTCTGTGCTGGTTGGCGGATCTGGAATGCTGGTAGAGGCCTCTCGGGTGGCTTAAGTGACTGCAGCGTGACAACAGTCAGTGAGGCAGCAGGGCAAGCTTCGATGGCTCGACTGTCTCAAAAGTGTCCTTAAAAGATGGACACTGGTTGATGCTTGATGTGGCACTTCTCCTAGCTTCTCAACAGGGCTTGTGTCATCCTTTACAGTGGACAACCCAAAGATGAGGAGAGTGTTTGCAGGCAACAGCCTTGTCCTTTGTTCAGAGACTCTCTGGCACTTCCCACCTAGGCAGCTTGCTGGCAGAACCTAGCAGGGCATGCTGTGTGCTGGCTGGGTACCGGTTCTGGAGCTGCTGGATGGGTCATCTAAGTCGGGCATCCGATATCTCCCTCTATTCCCTGGGAGATTTTGTGGGGATGGATCTTGCTTCACTCTTGGAAATCCTGGCCTTCCTTCAATGGGGGAAACTCCAAGGCAGACTGTACCTTCAGCTAGGGTCCAAATGAGTGCTTCTTCTTACTCTTTTCAAAGTCGTTGGATGATCTGCTAAGTGAGGGGCTGAGCCCTCTTTTAAAGCCAAATGGCCCGCAGTGATTGGTGCAGGCTAAGCCTACCTTAATGAACCAATCCTGGGCCCCCCTACCAATCTTGCATGAGGTCATAAGCAAAGTGTTTTGCAACAGGAAAGGTAAGGGGTGACAGAATGTAATACTAAGTCCCACCCATCTTCCTGTCTGTTCTGGATCAAAGTGTCTCTGTGGTTAATTGAGCTCTCTGTGACTCCTGATCAAAGCACAGGTCTCTCTTGAAGTTTGTGGCGAGAACAGACGTTCTGTCTCCATCAAATCACATACTTCAACCCTCTGAAAGGGGGTTCCCTGCAGGGGTTGGCTACTGTAAACAGTTGTCCCAAACATGACATTCACTGTCATTCATACAAAGGGGTGGGAGCTAGCTTCAAGCTGACACATTGCATATCAAAAAGGTGTTGGTGTTTCCTGCCCGTTGTTAGTTCTGTTTACAGGCCTTTTCGCAGGCCTGCTTCAATTAACTTTCATCAGTATGCACTGCCACCAGCAGAACTTAAAAAATAGAACAGGGTGGATCCATGGAGCCTTTGATATTTTAATTTGCTGCCCATGGCCGGAGGAAGGTGCTGCCTTCCCCCTTTAGAGATGCTTTGATGAACCCATGGCTGTCACATTCCAGCTAAATGTGAGAGGAAAGACTGTGCCCGTAGGCTGTGTCCCACCACAGTACACATGGCTATGTGTTTGTTGTGTGGTGAGCAGAGGAAAATGTGTGCAGATTAGCTCCAACATTTTCTAAGGTTGATCTCTCATCATTCATTTTCATTATGAAACTTCAACAACAACAAAAAACAGACAAGCTCACACTCCCTGTGCATATAGTCAAATACCTCACACAATCTCAGGAGAAAGTGTCCATGCACTGCCACATCAGGCTCTTGATATTTGCCTCCTCCAGTTCCCTGAATGTCTGGTGTTCAGAGAGGCAGTAGCTTGGCAGCAGGCCTTGGGGTGCTCTTGGGTCCAGCTGCCTACCACAAGCTCCAGACCACATCAGATCCGAAGGGGGCCACCTTCATTTTAGAAAGGATCTCAAAACTTCCATTTCTTTTGTTAAGAACATCTTGGTGCTTCTCTCCTTTGGCTCTTGGTCACCATTCTTTCCTGTGGTCTTCGATGCTGTGTCTCTCTGTTGACTATAAAAGCCTTTGCCATCTGCCACTACACGGTATTCTGAATGCACATTCAGAAAAAAACTGTGCTCAGTCCCTGTTTCTTTCTTTGTCAAATCCTTAAGAGGATCCTTCCTAATATGACGACCCCTGATAAAGTGATTGTGGGCAATGCACTGACGTCATCCACCCTAAACTGCAGTAAGAGCACCAACTGTGCTTCTATTCACTCCGTATCCCTTTGTGCGATGCAAAATCCTGTGACATGTTCCCTGATACACCTCAAAAGAATGACCACATCTCCTTGGCCTGAGCTGTCCTGCATAGGATGACTGTCATCAAGCCTGAGCTGCCCTTAACCTGAGCTGTCCTGCATGGGATGACTGTCATCAAGCCTGAGCTGGCCCTGGCCTGAGCTGTCCTGCATGGGATGACTGTCATCAAGCCTGAGCTGCCCCTGGCCTGAGCTGTCCTGCATGGGATGACTGTCATCAAGCCTGAGCTGCCCCTGGCCTGAGCTGTCCTGCATGGGATGACTGTCATCAAGCCTGAGCTGCCCCTAACCTGAGCTGGCCTGCATGGGATGACTGTCATCAAGCCTGAGCTGCCCCTAACCTGAGCTCTCCTACATGGGATGACTGTCATCAAGCCTGAGCTGGCCCTGGCCTGAGCTGTCCTGCATGACTGTCATCAAGCCTGAGCTGTCCCTAACCTGAGCTCTCCTGCATGGGATGACTGTCATCAAGCCTGAGCTGGCCCTGGCCTGAGCTGTCCTGCATGGGATAACTGTCATCAAGCCTGAGCTGTCCCTAACCTGAGCTGTCCTGCATGGGATAACTGTCATCAAGCCTGAGCTGCCCTTAACCTGAGCTGTCCTGCATGGGATGACTGTCATCAAGCCGGAGCTGCCCCTGGCCTGAGCTGTCCTGCATGGGATGACTGTCATCAAGCCTGAGCTGCCCCTGGCCTGAGCTGTCCTGCATGGGATGACTGTCATCAAGCCTGAGCTGCCCCTAACCTGAGCTCTCCTGCATGGGATGACTGTCATCAAGCCTGAGCTGGCCCTGGCCTGAGCTGTCCTGCATGGGATGACTGTCATCAACCCTGAGCTGCCCCTAACCTGAGCTGGCCTGCATGGGATGACTGTCATCAAGCCTGAGCTGCCCCTAACCTGAGCTCTCCTTCATGGGATGACTGTCATCAAGCCTGAGCTGGCCCTGGCCTGAGCTGTCCTGCATGGGATGACTGTCATCAAGCCTGAGCTGCCCCTAACCTGAGCTCTCCTGCATGGGATGACTGTCATCAAGCCTGAGCTGCCCCTGGCCTGAGCTGTCCTGCATGGGATGACTGTCATCAAGCCTGAGCTGCCCCTGGCCTGAGCTGTCCTGCATGGGATGACTGTCATCAAGCCTGAGCTGCCCCTGGCCTGAGCTGTCCTGCATGGATGACTGTCATCAAGCCTGAGCTGCCCCTAACCTGAGCTGGCCTGCATGGGATGACTGTCATCAAGCCTGAGCTGCCCCTAACCTGAGCTCTCCTGCATGGGATGACTGTCATCAAGCCTGAGCTGCCCCTAACCTGAGCTCTCCTACATGGGATGACTGTCATCAAGCCTGAGCTGGCCCTGGCCTGAGCTGTCCTGCATGACTGTCATCAAGCCTGAGCTGTCCCTAACCTGAGTTCTCCTGCATGGGATGACTGTCATCAAGCCTGAGCTGGCCCTGGCCTGAGCTGTCCTGCATGGGATAACTGTCATCAAGCCTGAGCTGCCCCTAACCTGAGCTGTCCTGCATGGGATAACTGTCATCAAGCCTGAGCTGCCCTTAACCTGAGCTGTCCTGCATGGGATGACTGTCATCAAGCCGGAGCTGCCCCTGGCCTGAGCTGTCCTGCATGGGATGACTGTCATCAAGCCTGAGCTGCCCCTGGCCTGAGCTGTCCTGCATGGGATGACTGTCATCAAGCCTGAGCTGCCCCTAACCTGAGCTCTCCTGCATGGGATGACTGTCATCAAGCCTGAGCTGGCCCTGGCCTGAGCTGTCCTGCATGGGATGACTGTCATCAACCCTGAGCTGCCCCTAACCTGAGCTGGCCTGCATGGGATGACTGTCATCAAGCCTGAGCTGCCCCTAACCTGAGCTCTCCTTCATGGGATGACTGTCATCAAGCCTGAGCTGGCCCTGGCCTGAGCTGTCCTGCATGGGATGACTGTCATCAAGCCTGAGCTGCCCCTAACCTGAGCTCTCCTGCATGGGATGACTGTCATCAAGCATGAGCTGCCCCAGGCCTGAGCTGTCCTGCATGGGATGACTGTCATCAAGCCTGAGCTGCCCCTGGCCTGAGCTGTCCTGCATGGGATGACTGTCATCAAGCCTGAGCTGCCCCTGGCCTGAGCTGTCCTGCATGGATGACTGTCATCAAGCCTGAGCTGCCCCTAACCTGAGCTGGCCTGCATGGGATGACTGTCATCAAGCCTGAGCTGCCCCTAACCTGAGCTCTCCTGCATGGGATGACTGTCATCAAGCCTGAGCTGGCCCTGGCCTGAGCTGTCCTGCATGGGATGACTGTCATGAAGCCTGAGCTGGCCCTGGCCTGAGCTGTCCTGCATGGGATGACTGTAATCAAGCCTGAGCTGCCCCTAACCTGAGCTCTCCAGCATGGGATGACTGTCATCAAGCCTGAGCTGCCCTTAACCTGAGCTGTCCTGCATGGGATGACTGTCATCAAGCCGGAGCTGCCCATGGCCTGAGCTGTCCTGCATGGGATGACTGTCATCAAGCCTGAGCTGCCCCTGGCCTGAGCTGTCCTGCATGGGATGACTGTCATCAAGCCTGAGCTGCCCCTAACCTGAGCTCTCCTGCATGGGATGACTGTCATCAAGCCTGAGCTGGCCCTGGCCTGAGCTGTCCTGCATGACTGTCATCAAGCCTGAGCTGCCCCTAACCTGAGCTCTCCTGCATGGGATGACTGTTATCAAGCCTGAGATGGCCCTGGCCTGAGCTGTCCTGCATGGGATGACTGTCATCAAGCCTGAGCTGCCCCTAACCTGAGCTGTCCTGCATGGGATGACTGTCATCAAGCCTGAGCTGCCCTTAACCTGAGCTGTCCTGCATGGGATGACTGTCATCAAGCCGGAGCTGCCCCTGGCCTGAGCTGTCCTGCATGGGATGACTGTCATCAAGCCTGAGCTGCCCCTGGCCTGAGCTGTCCTGCATGGGATGACTGTCATCAAGCCTGAGCTGCCCCTAACCTGAGCTGGCCTGCATGGGATGACTGTCATCAAGCCTGAGCTGCCCCTAACCTGAGCTCTCCTGCATGGGATGACTGTCATCAAGCCTGAGCTGGACCTGGCCTGAGCTGTCCTGCATGGGATGACTGTCATCAAGCCTGATCTGCCCCTAACCTGAGCTCTCCTGCATGGGATGACTGTCATCAAGCCTGAGCTGGCCCTGGCCTGAGCTGTCCTGCATGGGATGACTGTCATCAAGCCTGAGCTGCCCCTAACCTGAGCTGTCCTGCATGGGATGCCTGTCATCAAGCCTGAGCTGCCCTTAACCTGAGCTGTCCTGCATGGGATGACTGTCATCAAGCCTGAGCTGCCCCTAACCTGAGCTGGCCTGCATGGGATGACTGTCATCAAGCCTGAGCTGCCCCTAACCTGAGCTCTCCTGCATGGGATGTCTGCCATCAAGCCTGAGCTGGCCCTGGCCTGAGCTGTCCTGCATGGGATGACTGTCATCAAGCCTGAGCTGCCCCTAACCTGAGCTCTCCTGCATGGGATGACTGTCATCAAGCCTGAGCTGCCCCTGGCCTGAGCTGTCCTGCATGGGATGACTGTCATCAAGCCTGAGCTGCCCCTAACCTGAGCTGGCCTGCATGGGATGACTGTCATCAAGCCTGAGCTGCCCCTAACCTGAGCTCTCCTGCATGGGATGACTGTCATCAAGCCTGAGCTGGACCTGGCCTGAGCTGTCCTGCATGGGATGACTGTCATCAAGCCTGATCTGCCCCTAACCTGAGCTCTCCTGCATGGGATGACTGTCATCAAGCCTGAGCTGGCCCTGGCCTGAGCTGTCCTGCATGGGATGACTGTCATCAAGCCTGATCTGCCCCTAACCTGAGCTGTCCTGCATGGGATGCTTGTCATCAAGCCTGAGCTGCCCTTAACCTGAGCTGTCCTGCATGGGATGACTGTTATCAAGCCGGAGCTGCCCCTGGCCTGAGCTGTCCTGCATGGGATGACTGTCATCAAGCCTGAGCTGCCCCTGGCCTGAGCTGTCCTGCATGGGATGACTGTCATCAAGCCTGAGCTGCCCCTAACCTGAGCTGGCCTGCATGGGATGACTGTCATCAAGCCTGAGCTGCCCCTAACCTGAGCTCTCCTGCATGGGATGACTGTCATCAAGCCTGAGCTGCTCCTGGCCTGAGCTGTCCTGCATGGGATGACTGTCATCAAGCCTGAGCTGCCCCTAACCTGAGCTCTCCTGCATGGGATGACTGTCATCAAGCCTGAGCTGCCCCTAACCTGAGCTCTCCTGCATGGGATGACTGTCATCAAGCCTGAGCTGCCCTTAACCTGAGCTGTCCTGCATGGGATGACTGTCATCAAGCCTGAGCTGCCCCTAACCTGAGCTCTCCTGCATGGGATGACTGTCATCAAGCCTGAGCTGGACCTGGCCTGAGCTGTCCTGCATGGGATGACTGTCATCAAGCCTGATCTGCCCCTAACCTGAGCTCTCCTGCATGGGATGACTGTCATCAAGCCTGAGCTGGCCCTGGCCTGAGCTGTCCTGCATGGGATGACTGTCATCAAGCCTGATCTGCCCCTAACCTGAGCTGTCCTGCATGGGATGCCTGTCATCAAGCCTGAGCTGCCCTTAACCTGAGCTGTCCTGCATGGGATGACTGTCATCAAGCCGGAGCTGCCCCTGGCCTGAGCTGTCCTGCATGGGATGACTGTCATCAAGCCTGAGCTGCCCCTGGCCTGAGCTGTCCTGCATGGGATGACTGTCATCAAGCCTGAGCTGCCCCTAACCTGAGCTGGCCTGCATGGGATGACTGTCATCAAGCCTGAGCTGCCCCTAACCTGAGCTCTCCTGCATGGGATGACTGTCATCAAGCCTGAGCTGCTCCTGGCCTGAGCTGTCCTGCATGGGATGACTGTCATCAAGTAGGTTTCCAATTCATGGTCATTAGCATCTCCCACTGCTCCAACGCAACATATGCCTTTACAGGTCTCCAGAGGCCCTGTCAGCACCTCCCTGAGCACGGTCCAGCGGACATGCTTTCATCCTTCTGGCCTCAAGGCCCAGAAACCGGCTCAGACCCGAGAAATAGCCAGCCTTATGTTAAAGAAATCATTACCCATTGGCCATCGTAGCACTCCGGAGAGTCTAATCATTATAAATGATAACACAAACAATACTAAAACAAATAATGATAATAACAATAAAAATAAGTCTTCGTCCATGTGCAATGTTTCGTGGAAATAGTTAGTACATTTGATGCACAGTCCTGGAAGCCTTTTGCCCATTTTTCTTCACACAAAGAGACAAGCTGGTTTTGTTCAGAAAATCATCCACAAACTTAAGTTTCTTTCTATCTTCCCCCTCCTGGTTGTTTCTCTTAACTAGTAATTCAGAAATCATTTATAAAAACCATTCGATAATACGTTTGCCGAGAGAGGTGCTTTGGTACGTGTTTTTTTACCTAATTGGAAGCATACTACACTTAATAACTTTAAAAACAACTCACTTGACATCCAGTTTGGAATGCTTGCGGGGTAATCCAGTCTTCGAGCATCCGCAGAATGGACGCACCCTGGGTGAGAAGAAAGACAAGCGTTAAGATCTTGGTTTGCAGCTAAAAAACATTTGCCAGTTACAAAGTACATAACGTGCTGTTGCTAGGCTGCACAAGTTGCGGGGACTACACAGGGAGTGCTCCCAGGATAGGACGAGAACGTTAGAGGAGAGGACAGCAGAACTAACTCAATTTCACTCTCACCTGTGTAAAAGTGATTTGAATAATCGAGCAACGGCAACGAGATGCACGGGGCGATTGCAGATAATTAGGCGGGTGCACGAAGCAAAACAACTCTCAGTCTCGGATGGTAAGGGGGGCCTTCCTTGGACTGAAAGATATGTTCAATGGTCATAACGGGAACATGTCTTTCTTCACTAACCAATTGGGACTTGAGCCAGGAGTGTAACTAGCCTAAAATTCCAGGGCGGCCCAACTCTTCAAATGTTGAGAGAGGGGCTAATTTCAGAGACTTTGTAGAGGGCCGGACTTACTTATGTGGTGGCAACGGGCATTTAACTTCTTTACACGTTCTAATTTGCCTGGTTCAGCTTCAGTGCTAGAAGTAGTTAACTCTCTCCTTCCCGCCTGAAACCACCACTTAAGGACTGCTCTGAGAATAAGCTGTGCCCTGCCCCCTTATCCTTCTATCAAGCCCTGGTCAATGGCCCGGCTCTTGTCAGGTGCGAGATCTGGCATCAGATATCTTGCCAGATCTTGGACCCTGCTTGCCTCAGCCCTGACAAGGCTCTATGAGTCCCCAGCTTCGCAGAGGGAAGCTGGGGGCTAAGTGTTCTAATCCGTGCTGTCCTCCTTTCTCCAGCCATCATTCGCGCAATTGCATGCTATCTTTGCTTAACCTGTTTCATTCTTCTGGCTGGAAGGGACACCACAGCAATCAATGGATCATGTCTATCACTGGGGTGGGAGCCATAACTGTTAAAAGCAGGGTTTCTACATGCTGGGCACACTAATATTTTCCAAATGTGCATCTAACAGTTTCATAGAAATATTATAAAAAATTCCAGACTGAAAAATGGTGCTTAAACATGCATTCACTTATTTTCTTTGATGAATGTGAATGTGTTTCTTTTTTTGTTGGACTACCACACAAATACCCTGTAATTGTTGTGCCGCTTCCTTTGTGTTTTGTCACAGGTTATTTGTAAAGATGCTAAATGTTTGTCAAACTGATTAATCACACATAAATTCTTCTGTTGTGCTGACAGCAGTTATTAGTAAATTAAACTGTGGGTCCATGGGTGCCAACTGTTGATTTTCACTACAGGGTCAGAAATACCCCCACCTCCGCCAGGAATATAAGCAAGCGGAACCCATGCCCTGGCTAACCACATTTTATAGCACTTGTTTTTTATAAGGCACTACAAAAAATCATGCGATTAACAAGATTTTAATATATAACATCTCAGCAACGGTCTTTCAAACTGCTGATCTACCCTGGCAGCCTTCCACTGTAGAGCGTGAATATGGATCCCTTAATGTACTAGAGATCACTGCAATACGAATAGTATTTCGGGTGCACCTGTGCCTTGGAAGTGATTTAAAGTGGAATTGATGTACAGTGTGGAGTTTCGAAAGAAGCAGCATAAAATAAATTGCACTATTTTAAAACTTTTATTTTGAACATTTCCTTTGAGCGGAGTTCAGCTGCCAGTTCCACCCCCTCTGAACTATTCCCACTCCTCCAAACCCCCACAATCCCCACACCCACCTCCTTGTGTGATCCCCCTTTAAATTATTTTCCTTTTCCACCACTGCTTCTATCCACTCCCCTGACATGCAAGCACTAACACCCCATCACAATTTCAATTGCGTAAAAATGTATGCATACAATGCAGTTGCCAACCATGACATGCTTTATGTGAGTAATTGCCGGGACTCTGTTAACTTTGCAGCCAGGGCCACCTTTTATTGTCTATGGCCTGTCCTTTGGGCTCCGTAGTTCATCAAGGTCAAGTCAACATCACCCAACATTTCGGGAAAGGGGGGGTGCTAAAGCCCAACTTGCCAAATGGTCGCTGTGCCACTGGCTGGAGCCCTCCCAATGAATGGAGCACCTGAAGGCAACGAAATTGGTAAAGTAGCTTATTTTCAGCAACGGGAGACCTTTAAAACATGAATGGCAGCTGTTGTTGCACTACCCATAGATGTCAGTAGATGGCAGACTTCCACTGCTTAGCCCTAATCTAAATCACCGCGAAATAGTTCACTTATCCCAACTGAGAACAAATGACATGCAATCATCTCAAAGTCACCAGCCACAGAGTTCATTTGTTGAATAATTAATTAAGGAAACAATGGCTGATATAAACAAAAAAAAACGTTCTGATATTTGTAAATAACTCCTCATTCCTTGGCTAACAATGCGTATTTGCTGCATTTTAGTGTAGGTAATTTTCATGCATGTTGGCGATTCCGAAAATGATACTAGATCTTAGATCCTGGTCCTATTTGTACACTGTTTGCATCTTCAGCAGCAACGTTAACATATGTGGCGCATCGGAAATGTGAGGGGTGGGGGGGGCTTTAATATCAATTGAAAAATCTCCTTGCTAAGAACTGTTGGCTATAGGCACTGCAGTTTGACAGAGGTATTGTTTACACTGATTTCGTGGAGTGTGCAGTTCCCGGGACGAAACTGTGCCCAAAAGTAAAGTGTGGGTGGAAACTTCGGAAATAAGTGGGGCAACACATTTCGCGCTCTCCCTAATTGGCTGAAACATTTGCGTTTGTCCGAAGCAAAACCGCTGCATTGCAAAACGTCCGAAGGGAAAAGGGGGGCCCCGGGGGGAATGCGAAGCGTTTCCCCGGGGAGTTTTTGGCGCTGCACACGGCCAGCGAGTGGCCATGGGGGTGCAGAGTGCCTCCCTGGGGGGTACTTAAGGGCTCAGGGAAGGTTCGGGAGGCAGGCGACGGTTAGGACTTGGTGATTGTCCCGCCCTCCCACCCCTTCATTTTGGTTTTAGGGTAATGTCAGTTATGGAATAGGGGGGGTCCATTGTTCATGGGATTATGCAGGGGGTTTTCTAGATGTCATGGGGAGTTTTTTTTATGGTTTTTTGGGGTCTGTTATGAGGGTAGGGTTTGGTAGTTTCGTGTGACAGGTCAGGGCATTGTGAAAGTTTGTGTGTAATATATGTTGCTGATGTGGCAGGTCAGGCTGGCTGCAGGTCATAGGAAGGGGGAGTTTGGTGTAGAGGGGAGTTTAAAAGGGGTTGAAGTGGGTCGGGGCGCCGGGGGCATGGCCCCTTTTGATGTGGGGGAAGGGAAGCACAATGGGGGAATGACACGGGAAAGGGGAGGGGGTGGCGCTGTTTGCACAAGCAGGTCACCCCGGGGGAACAGGTATTGAGCCTGGAGGGGCATGGCCCCTGGGAGAAAGCGGGACGCCTGGAAAAGGGGCAAGGAGACGGTAGGATCCAAGGGATCATTAGGGAGAAAATTGGTTATTTAATTATTTAATTGTTGGGGGAAAATGAAAATGTTTAAGTTATTTAATTGATTGTTCAAATATCTCTTTAGTTTGATAGGCCATGGAGCCAGTTAAGCATTTTGATTGTAAGCTTTGGCCTGTCACATTAAAGCGACCTTTTCCACTTTTAAATGAGTCTGGGTTTTTTGTGCAGTAAGCCAAAATGAGCAAAAAAGCCAAAAGCCACTGGCAGATAGTCCTGCTGATTGAATCACTTCTGATATTTGACCACAACCGAAAAACGTCCCTTTTTTAATGTTGATGAATAGGATAATTTGCTTATGAAATACTAGACTTTTTGTATTATCTGTGTTAATGTTTTTATGAATTGAAATCGATATATTGGCTGCCTGTGTTGTATTTTTCTGTATGAGACTATGGTATTTTTTTCATGCATAACAAGTATATGTGACTGTATTATGCTAAATAAAAAAAGGTGGCATACGCCAACTTTTTGCTCTTCACTTTTGCACTCTGTCGTGTAAATGTTGAAAATTGCACAGCGTGGACTTCACTATGCAAAAGTGTGTACGTAGCAGGTCGGCTCCACGCAAGACACGAGGAAACTCCACAATGAGCACATGTTTCAAGCCAGAACAGATTTGTAATTTGAGGACCTTTCATTTATCTATTTTGTATTTAATCATTTAGTAGGCATACATTTTAAAGCAATTGCTTTCTTTGTTCATCGTACCTGCAGATAGAGGTTTATACATTCATGTATTATTATATTTATATATAATAATTATTAATTTGTTAAAACAAATACATTAGGCGCCTAGCCAAAATATTTTCTAGCACACGTGTGCCGCCGTCCAGCCTACCTGTGGCTCTGATCACCGTTCGAACTCCCCACTACCGGCCCTACCACCGCTAACTCAAACATAAAAAGAAGAGTACTTATGTACGTGCTTCTAAACAAAACTATCGAGTGCATTCATTGCCATCATGCCCTTCTTGACCGTACAGGAGGACGAACTTGCACTTTTCTGCAGGGCTTCAGCATTCGATCGAGCACTTCAGCACCGCTTAGCTTTTAACCGCGCAGTGCATTTACTTCTTGGTGAGGCTGCTATACTTTAATGCAACCGGATTTGCACTTCAAGCTCCCTCCGATAAAAGAGTTGTGAGAGAAGTCATAATGATGTAAGTCCTAAGAAAACATTTTCAAAACAAGCCTGATCAGCTAAGACTGTGTGAACAGCATTGGGCAAACATGCAGGGCCACTTGGGGATTATCTCTTCCAGAACAGTGCAGAATGAAGGTAAATAAAACAAGCATTGTCAAAGCCAATAGTATTGGCGTTTGTAGTTTATTGTATTTTCCATTTTCCGTGGAGGGAAGGAATGAGAAGTGACAGCACAGGGAGGAAGAAATGACAGCTGGGGTAGGGGTAAAGGGCAGTGCCTAGGGGTGAAGGAAGCGCTGTGGGGGGAGAAATAATAAATGCATGGCAAAATGAGGTAGAAATCCAAATTCAATAGATGAAAGCTAGGCCAGCAACAGTACACAGGAACATTGTACAACATTTGAAAGAAGGAGTGACATTTGAAAGGGGGACGGAGCAAAAGCACAAAGGGTGAGGCTGATTGGCAGTGTAAAGGTGGGCAGAACAAAAGCACTAGAGGGGGAAAGATCGACAATGCAAGTGAGAGGAGTAACAGCACAAGGGGGAGGAGGGAAAGTGCAAGGGGCAGAGGGAAAGTGCAAGGTGGGGGAGTAGGGCCATAACAAGAGGATGATTAGGAACAGCAAAAGGGATGGAGGACGGACTATGATATGATAGGTTATTTATAACCCACTTAATACCCAGAGGTTTCTAAGAGCAGACCCAGGGATCGAACCTGTGTTGCTCCATGTTGTCTTGCTTCCAAGGAAAGCACGTTGCTGCTGAGCTATCCTCCCGAGACAGTGCCAGAGGAGGAGCAGGACAGCACAAGGGGGAAGCGCAACGGGGAAGTAGGGCCAGCAAAAGGGAATGAGGAGGGACAGCACAAGGGAGGCAGGAGTGACAGCACATGGGGAGGTGAAGGGACAGGAGGGAAGGAGTGACAGTGCAAGGGGAAGGAGCGACAGCACAAGGGGTACGAAGCAACAGTGCAAGGGAGGAGGAGCGACAGTGCAAGATGGAATGAACAACAGTGCAAGGGGGAAGGAGGGACAGTTCAAAGGGGAGGAGGGACAGCACAAGGGATAAAAGAGCAATTGGCATTGATATTTTGTTTGTATCATGCTCGTACACAAGTGTTTAAGAGTGCGACGAGACAAGGGCAGGGCACGAGGGTGAACAAAAATAATGATCTTACTAGGCCCTGTGACATTGGGAATGCGCAAGTGCATGGGAGAGGGAGAGGGGTAAGTGCAAGGGAGGGGGGGAGAGGTGGAAAGTGCTGAGCAAAAATAGAAATAAGTTAATAAGATATTAATAAATAAATAAATAACAAAGGCGACAAACAGTGGTAGTGCAGCCAGCAAGTGGCAAGAGCTAGGAATAAGGCAACAGACACGGTGTGTCTGAATAAGTGCAGAAAAAGAAAAAGGGCAGAGACTGTAGGTTTACAGATACAGACCCCAGTGCAAGGGATTGCCCGGAGGCAGTGCAGGTGGGTGGCAGGGTCACTGGCGTAACAGGGGCCCCCGCGGCCCCCGCAGTACGGGGGGCCCGCAAGCACATGTCCTAGGAGGGGGCCCTACTGGAGAAAAAAGATTTTATTTTTTCAATTTTTTTTTTCTTTTTGAATTCAGTCTTCATTCATAAAGAAATTATTTCTGTAACAAATAATTTCTTTATGAAGGCAGAGTGACTACAAAAAGAAAATGTATTTTGAAGTCTGAGGGCTCCACCCCCCCCATGGCATGGAAGACGCTAGGCTCGAGGCCCCCATGTCATGGGGTGGGGAGAGCCCTATGACTTCAAAAAGAAATTGTTTATTTTTGAAGTCACTCTGCCTTCACAAAGACATTATTTCCGTTATGGTTTGGTCCTTAACGGAAATCATTTCTTTATGAAGTCAGAGGGCCTCATTACGGGTTTGGCGGTAACCGTGCCGGTGCTAACGGCAGGTTGCTGCTGGACCTGTAATGATTTGCTGGTGCCCAACTTCCCTATAACACCAGGGGATTGCAACCCCGGCGGTCCGTGAAGTCAGGCGCCGGCAAATAGTAAGTCCCAATTCCCATCGAGTCCTATTGGACTCGATGGGAATGGGGACCACGAAAACTCTGCGGGTGGGTGCCATTCTGCCCGGCAGATCTGACCTGCCGGGTGGGACGGCAACCGCCTGCAGAGCTGTAATATGCTTGTCCGGAAACAACAGTGCCGGTAAGTTTACCGGCACCGTTGTTTCCAGACGGGCATATTTCTAATGAGGCCCAATTTCATTTTGAAGTATTAGGGCTCCCCTTAACCCCATGATGTGTGCGTGTGTGAGTGTATGGTGAATGGGTGCACACTTAAAAGTATAGGTGGGTGCCTGGGTGTGTGCCTGTATGGTGAAAGGGTGCACACTTAAATGTACGGATGGCTGCCTGGGCGTGAATGTATGGTGAAAGGATGCACACTTAAATGTATGGATGGCTGCCTGGGTGTGCCGGTATGGTGAAATAATGCACACTTAAATGTATGGATGGCTGGGTGTGCTTATGTGTGGTGATTGGTGTGTGTGTTTGCGTTCAGGGGCGCAACAAAACCTACATTTCGGGGGGGCTAACCCTTCAAATGTTGGGAGAGGCGCTAACTTCATAGGCGGTGGGGGAGGGGCAAACGTATTTGTTTGGGGGCATCTAATTTCTTTACTCATTTTAATGAGACTATTCTAGTGTATCTTCAATGTTACAAGCAGTTAACTCTCTCCTTTAAGGTTGAAAGCACCCACTTATGGACTGCTGTGAGAATGAGTGGTCTCCTGTTCGCTCTCTACCCTTCCAATCACTCCCCTGGCATGTAAGTATTAAACCCACATCACAATTTCAATAGCATAAAACATTTGACATTTGAAAGCAGGTACTAACAGTGAAATGCTTTATGTTAGTATTAGCTGGGCTCTTGTAAACAGGGAAACCCAAGTGCCATTTAACATCTGTGCCCGGTTCTGTCTGCCAACTGCTCTAAAGGTCAGCCAGGTCGAATCAACAAACATAGCCCAAAGTTTCAGGGGGAGTTCTGAATCCCAGTCAACTCAATGATGTTGCACCAATACTTGTGTTTAATGTCTTGATAACTCATTACTCCTAGCACTATTCTTCCTCGTCCCAGTGTGTATGAGAAAGTACTTGTGTATAAGGCACTCTGCCTCATACACAAGTACTGGGATGAGGTAGAGATACATGGAGGTAATGCCTGACTTAGCTACCTGTACTCTTCATTACTCCTAGTCCCACTCTTCCTCATCCCAGTACTTACCTATGAGGCAAAGAGCCTCATACGTAAGCTCTGGGACAAGGAAGAGTGACATGGAGGTAATTCTGGGCCAAGGAGCTGATTTTGGAGGTTGGGGTAGGGGTGGTAGCGACAGCGGATGTGTGGGGGTGCAGGATTGTGCAACAAATCAAAATGCTGTCCATGTCCAGGTTAAGCAGGTCTGGTATGTGGTATTAGTGGCTAGAGAGGCATGTTGGTGCAGCCAGTCTAGTCATTCCTCAGTTTGGTATGACTTTTTTTAACTGGGCATTTCTGATAAAGCAGTCCTGCTAAGTGAATTACCTGGCTAGACTGCCATTTGGGTGCTGCCAGTCTAGCCGTTTTCTTACTGCGGCATTGTGTATTTTTCTGGGCATCTGTGATCAAATGATATGATATAAGTCATTTATAACGCGACGGTACACAAGTGTTTCTAGGCGCGACAAGAAAAGGGAGGGCAGATAGAGGGAGGACAAGACAAACGATCTTACTAAGCCTTGTGTCATTCAGATCATGCAAGTGCGAGAACAAGAAGTGCAAGGGGAAAGGGAGGAGGGAAGTGCAAGGGAGAGGGGAGGGAAAAACTGGGCAGCAATGCTCGGAGTAAGTGTAGCCAGGGCAACGTGGCTCTGGGTATTGCAAGGCGAACAAGGGACTCTAGGGCTATAGTTACAACCCCTAAGTGCTTGGTAGGCCCAGAGGCACTGCAAGGGTGACTGATCAAGAAAGAGTCTGGACTCAGTGAGACTCTGAGGGTAGCCAAGCAACCAGTCGGTACAGCAGACAGGTAGGTCAGGTAGGCCAGCAGGGGAGGGAGAGAGAGAAAGCAGAGGAGAAGAGGAAAGTTTTGCGCTGCTCCCGGAACTTCATGTAGTCCAGCTCAAGTTTGAGAAGGGCAGGGAGGCTATTCCAGAGGGAGGCACCTGCAGAGGAGAGAGATCTGCTCAAATCTCTGCCTGGAGAAGTGTCTAACCCTTAGAGAGTTGTAGGTAGCTGAGCGAAAGGCTTGAGAAGGAAGGCATTTTGGAAGAGAGCGTTGGATGTAGTGCGGAACCCAGGCCCAGAAAGCCTTGTGGACAATGCAAAGGGTGTTGAACTTGATCCTTGTAGCAACTGGGAGCCAGTGGAGAGATTTCAGTGCTGGAGAGATACGATCCCTGGGCTTGAGGCCAAGGATAAGTCTTGCAGTCCTGTTCTGGATTAGTTGCAGAGGGTGGAGAGTAGAGGAAGGCAGATTGAGAAAGAGGCTGTTGCACTAGGCCAGCCCAGAGAGAACCAGGGCTCTGGAGACTGTGAGCTTCTGGGGGAAAGTGAGAAAGGGAAGAGTTCCTTTGAGGAGGAGCAGCTGGTAGTGGGACTTCTCGGCGACATCTGAGATGTGAGCAGAGAAAGAGAAAGAGAGAGTGGATTCAAAGATGACACCAAGGTTGTTTGCCTCATAGGAAGGGCACAAGGTGGGCAGCCAGAGAGAGAGGGAAAGCAGAGGCAGGAGTCCAAATGAGAAGGATCGCCATCTAACTGACATTAAGGCAGAGATAGTTGGAGGTACACCAATCCTGAATTCTGGATAGGCAGGAACGAGCAAGTGAGTAGAGGAGTCTGAGGGGAGCCTGAAGGAAAGCAGAGTGTTAGCCGCATAACACTGAAAGTTAGAGAAGGTAGATTTCAGGTGGGCCAAAGGGGCCAAGGAGAGGTTGAAAAACCATGGTGAGAGGATGGAGCGGAGAGAAAGGGACCAAGTTGGTCCTGGGAGGGGCTGTCCAAGAGGAAGGAGGTCAGCCACTCAAGGGCCTGATCTGTGATGTCCAGGTTCTCATGGAGTCGATTGATCAGGATGGCGTGGTTGACCGTGTCGAAAACAGAGGAAAGATCAAGGAGGATAAGGACAGAAGGAATGCTGGAATCAAGGGTAGAGAGCAGATCTTTACAGGTGTTCAGGAGAGCAGTTTCCATGCCTCTGGAAGCTCTGAAGCCAGACTGAAGGTCATGGAGACAACAAACAGATTCTGTGTGGAGAGTAAACTAGGAGATGGCCAGCTTTTCCAACAGTTTGGCCAGGAGAGGGGTGATGGAGATTGGGCGATAGTTTGCCGGGCAGGCAGGATCAGCAGATGGCTTCTTGAGGAGTGGGTGCATAAGGGAGTGGTTAAGAGGAGAGGGGAACATTCCAGTGGCAAAAGAGTGATTACAGAAATCAGCCAAGGCTAGAATGAGGGTGTCGATATGGTCCTTGATGGTTTTGGAGGAGCAGGGGAGCACCTGATGATGACACTTTCATAGATCAGACTTGTCTAAAAACCTCTCTCAGGTGTTGTCAGAGAGAAAGAGGAGAAAGGAGAAAGAGAGGTAGAGATGGCCAAGAGAGGAAGCCGAGAGAGGAAGAGGGAGAGAAAGAGGAGACGAAGGTCAGGAGTTTTAGCAGAAAAGTGAGATGACAGAGGGCCTGGGAGGGAACAGGAGAGGTAAAGACCGCAACAGGATTGATCAGTTCCTTTGCAGATTTTAAAGAGTTTGGCTGTGTTGTTAGAGGCCACAGGCTTGAATGTGTGTTCTCTTCTTGATGAGTGCTAATGCTTCCACTGACATTTTGGCGCAACCAGTCTAGGTATGTCTAAATGTGGCCTGGCATGCTTTACTGTAACAATATTATGTGTCTACACTGGTCTACATTGTGTAGCCACTTGGACATGTTTTCATTGTGGAATGGCATTTTTAATAGCAAAGTATTAATGTTCCTGTGCACTGTTGGTGACTTGCATCTATTGGATTGGTGTTACCCTACAAAACAATTGCAAACACTCTGGCTTTTTAGGCAATTTTTCTCAGAAAGTGTGCTGTATACTGCATTAAAACACATATTTATATCTTTCTCCTAGTGCAGTGTGTGGCATATCCCTTCAGCAGCACGTTTGTGCGTATTTCGCAAGCGTGATAATCTAAGCCGGCCCAGAGTTTGGGGCGACCAGTGATTTGTTGCTGAGTTGGGGGGGACCCTCAGCATGGCTCGCAGGGGGCCCCCACATTTTGTGTTACGCCACTGGGCAGGGTGAGCGGGCACCTGGGCCCTAAGGACAGAGGGAGACCAGGTGCATGATGCCAATGCATAACAGATCAACAGGGGAGAGGAGAAGAGAAGGCAGAAGCAAAGAGGAAGGTCTTGCGGTACTTCCGGAACCGGAGGTGTTTGTCCTCAAGTTTGAGAGTGGCATGGTGGCTGTTCCAGAGGGAGTTATAAGAAAAAAGGGGTAAACCTGCAATTTTAGTCCCTGGTCCTTCAGGTCAAGTACATTATATTAAAGAAGGGTGGTCCAGTAGAACAGGATGACACATACATTCTTCACTCAAATATACATTTTAATCAATACACATTTCACATATTTAATATATGTATGATAAAAAACCTAAAAACAGTAAATTCATTCCATCAGGTTAACATTCATTTCTCAAACATTCATTCGTAGTTCCATACTACCATGAATAAAACCAATTTGGCTTGTTAAGACAGTGTAAACTACTGCTATTAGCACAGTCTCCTTTAGTTTTTACATATATTGATGACCCAGTCCATAAAATCAGGTGTCAGGTATTATCTGTTTTTTTGTTGATCCAGATTGCACACAGCAAGTCGTCGACAAGTGTTTCTGTCAAAAAAGGCCTTCTTCAGGACGTTGGGCACAGAATAACTCTTCTGCCCTTTTCGGAAACGTATAGGCCAATATTCATTCTAAAAAAGACATACATAAACATACATCAGAATTGTGTCATCCATATTTCTTTTAAACCGTGACTTATAATGTCACAAGAATGTTTCTCAACCATAGAATCACCAGGACCTACTCACCCCCAGGTTCCAACTCTAGGGTTAGCAAGTAGGACATCGGACTCAATCCACCACAGGAATCTATTACAATATAGGCATCCTGTGAATTAGACAAAGATACCACTCAGTCTTCCAATATTCAGCATAGGTGGATAACAGTAAAGAAACCATCCCCGCTAAATTCCATTAAAAACCGATGTACACTCACAGTCACTGCCGATTTGTGTATGATAGGCAATTCAAGCACCTTCTGCACAGTCCACCAACCCGTAGTTTAATCAGGTTTTGGTATGTCAAGTTCATCCAACTGTAGACCCACACAACGACCTTGGCAAGGTCTAAGACACTACAAATAGAGTGAACAACATAATTTACAATGCTCCTTTCTACCTATGGAACAGTCAATGCTGGTATCAAAATGTCAGCCAAATGATCATAGTCTAAAATGGATAAAACCATCTCTGAGCACGTGGAAATACCTATGTCCCTCTGTGCATTCTGAAGTGTCTTATTATTAAAATCAGTAAAACGGTCAGCCACATGTACTGCAGCATGTCTGAGAGCATAATAGTTCTAATGTCACTCTGTGCCTTCTAAAGTATACCTAAATTACAAGTGAAGCGCTCGATCCCGCATGCTCGTGAGTGCCCAAATCAGCCGGTGCGAAGCACCAAACAACATACACTCGCGTCCAGACCCTAAGTGTGCGTGACTCATCGCATTCCAGCCCAAATGTGCATAAAACGGCAACAGCCATAGACTCACTGGCGGCAGCTCGTGAGGTACAGTAGCCACTTCTCACAAAGGTATTCCCACGACACGGCACTCCCCGTATTTCCATAAGACATAAAAAAGAGACGACGTCTCTTATATGTGGACATCATGGGTTACGTAATGAGCACAAACAAGGGACACAAATGCATCCAAATGCATTGGCAGCGCTGTTGGATATATGTCCATTAGATATCAGGGTGTCTACAGCCTCTTACTCACCAGCAACCCAATCTTGAACATAGCAACCTCTTTGCTATATACATTTTTACGGCGGCATATTTCCCCGATCATGCAAATAGACATAGAAGAAAGACTCAATCTTTTGCCATTCTTCAAATCACTCTGTGTTCTTCAATGAACTCCAATGAACTCCAAAATGGGACAGGGCGCAATGGCACCATACACAAATATGTCTGTTGGTTATCCAATCGTACTGGGAAGCCCTATGCATACCCCAAAGTGGACCAAATTCCAACTGTGAGCACAATGGGCATTAGGAAAACATTACCAGCCTCAGAAACACAACTAAAGGACTATATGCTTATCTGATGTTGCACATAGGCTCTCAGTAAACACCAGTGTTGTTGCAACACAGGGCATAACCCTTTTAAAAAAAACACACCGACAAGAACATTACCAGCCTCAGAAACAGAACTCAGGCACTTAAAGGACTATATGCTTATCTGATGTTGCTCATAGACTCTCAGTAAACACCAGTGTTGTTGCAACGCAGGGCATAACCCTTTTAAAAAAAACACACCGACAAGAATTCTCTTCTCCACTTTAATAGCTTCCATCCATCTAGCTTACGTCAGAACCTTCCATATGGGCAGTTTTTACGTATTAGGAGGAACTGTGCGGAGATAGATGAATTTAAGTTACATGTAGAACATCTCAAAGAGAGACTGGTCAATAGGGGGTATCCCAGAAGAGTGGTCAAAGACCAAATGAAAAGAGCTCAATATACCAATCGAGATATATGTCTCACCACTCGAGAAAAGAAGAGAAAGGAACGTCTTGTATGTGTGACGACATTTAACCCTATAAGTGGGGACATAAAAAGGATCATAAACAAACATTGGAACCTGATAAAACAACCAGGGTCACTCACACAGAAACCAATGTTTGCTTTTAAACGGAATCAAAATTTAAGATAGAGACTGGTACACACCTATAGAGAACCAATGAAAGAACAAACCATTAATAATCAGTGGGGATTGCCCCCAATTCTCGGTCACTGTAGGTGTTGTAAATGTGTGGCTTGTCCACTTACTGAAACGACACGTGAATTTCAGTATGGCCAAAAAAATTGGAAAATGAAGTGTCATACCAATTGTTTGACCAAAAATGTCATTTATGTGATTAAGTGTCCGTGCCAACTCTTGTATGTTGGGAAAACGACACGGGAGGTCAGACAACGAATCTCAGAACATAGAAGCTGCATAAGGAACAAAGTGGCAGATAAACCTCTTGTTGAGCACTTTGTTAAATTACAACACAAAGAAACAGACTTGCGTTGGTTTGTACTTCAGCAAATAAAAAATAACGCAAGAGGAGGCGATATGGGGACAATATTACACCGTATTGAACAGAAATGGATTCACACTCTGGACACAGTCCTAAACAGATTGAATGTTTCAGTAGAATGGAACATGTTGATTGTAAAATATTGAAAGACAGAATTCGAACATGAGAAAGTGGAATGATATTTCATTTTACAAAATTGTCCATCCCCAGTACTCCGTTATTGATGTGCAATGCAATATAGTAGAAACTAATGTTTGCACTAACATAAAATACTTACATAATGTAATTTTTTTAAACTTTGGGACCTCTGTTATATTGAACCAAAAGCAGATGTCTATTGAATGAATCTATGGATGTGCATATATTTATAAAGATTTTTGAAACTATGATGAAGTGTACTGTTGTACAATGAAGTAGCCATTGGCCATACAAAAAAGTGTACTGTTATAAAACATTGTATTGACATATTGATGACCCCGTTTCTATCATCAGGGGGTCTATAGATAGGGAGTACGGAGGGGAAGGCATTATGCTGTTATGTCCTGCGTTGCAATAACACTGGTTTCTACTGATAGTCTGTGAGAAACATCAGATAAGTCTATAGTCCTTTAAGTGCCTGAGTTGTGTTTCTGAGGCTGGTAATGTTTTCCTGATGCCCATTCTGCTCACAGTTGGAGTCAGAGATATAGTTTGGTATTTGGTCCACTTTGGGGTATGCATAGGGCTTCCCAGTACGATTGGTTAACCAATGGACATATTTGTGAATGATGCCATTGCACCCTGTCCCATTTTGGGGTTAATTGAAGAACACAGAGTGATTTGAAGTATGGCAAAATATTGAGTCTTTCTTCTATGTCAATTTGCATGATCGGGGAAATCTGACGCTGTAAAAATGTATATAGCAAAGAGGTTGCTATGTTCAAGATTGGGTTGCTGGTGAGTAAGAGGCTGTAGACACCCTGATATCTAATGGACATATATCCAACAGCGCTGCCGATGCATTTGGATGCATTCCTGTCCCTTGTTTGTGTTCATTACGGAACGCATGACGTCCGCATATAAGACACGTTGTCTCTTTTTTATGTCTAATGGAAATACAGCGAGTGCCATGTCGCGGGAATTCCTTTGTGAGAAGTGGCTACTGTACCTCACGAGCTGCCGCCGGTGAATCTACGGCTGTTGCTGTTTTATGCACATTTGGGCTGGAATGCGATGAGTCACGCACACTTAGGGTCTGGACGCGAGTGTATGTTGTTTGGTGCTTCGCACAGGCTGATTTGGGCACTCACGAGCATGCAGGATCGAGTGTTTCACTTGTAATTTAAGTATACTTTAGAAGGCACAGAGTGACATTAAAACTATTATGCTCTCAGACATCCTGTAGTACATGTGGCTGACCGTTTTACTGATTTTAATAATAAGACACTTCAGAATGCACAGAGGGACATAGGTATTTCCACGTGCTCACAGATGGTTTTATCCATTTTAGCCTATGATCACTTGGCTGACATTTTGATACCAGCATTGACTGTTCCATGGGTAGAAAGGAGCATTGTAAATTATGTTCTTCACTCTATTTGTAGTGTCATAGACCTTGCCAAGGTCGTTGTGTGGTTCTACAGTTGGATGAACTGGACATACCAAAACCTGATTAAACTACGGGTTTGTGGACTGTGCAGAAGGTGCTTGAATTGCCTATCATACACGAATCGGCAGTGACTGTGAGTGTACATCGGATTTTAATGGAATTTAGTGGGGATGGTTTATTTACTGTTATCCACCTATGCTGAATATTGGAAGACTGAGTGGTGTCTTTGTCTAATTCACAGGATGCCTATATTGTAATAGATTCCTGTGGAGGATTGATTCCGACGTCCTACTTGCTAACCCTAGAGTTGGAACTTGAGAGTGAGTAGGTTCTGGTGATTCTATGGTTGAGAAACATTCTTGTGACATTATAAGTCACTGTTTAAAAGAAATAGGGATGACACAATTCTGAGCTATGTTTATGTATTTCTTTTTTAGAATGAACATTGGCCTATACGTTTCCGAAAAGGGCAGAGTAGTTATTCTGTGCCCAACCTCCTGAAGAAGGTCTTTTTCGACCGAAACACGTGTCGACGACTTGCTGTGTGCAATCTGGATCAACAAAAAAACAGATAATACCTGACGCCTGATATTATGGACTGGGTCATCAATATATGTAAAAACTAAAGGAGACCGTACTAATATCAGCAGTTTACACTGTCTTAACAAGTCAATTGGTTTTATTGATGACTGTTTGAATGTGGTAGTATGGGACTTCGAATTAATGTTTGAGATATGAATTTTAACGAATGAAATTACTGTTTTTAGGTTTTTATCACACATATATTAAATATGTGAAATGTGTATTGCTTAACATGTATATTTGAGTCAAGAATTTATGTGTCATCCTGTTCTACTGTTCCAGAGGGAGGCCCCAGCTGAAGACAGAGATCTACCCCCAGCTTGTTTCTTAGAAAAACGGCTGACCATGGGGGAGGTAGAGGTGGAGGAGCAAATGGCTCGAGAGGGAATGTATTTACAGAGAGACAGCTGAAGGTATTTTGAACCAAGGCCTCAGAAAGCCTTGTGGACGATGCACAGGGTCTTGAATTTAATCCTTGCAGCCGCTGGGAGCCAGTGAAGACATTTCAGTGCTGGAGAGATATGAGGGCTTGAGGCCAAGGACAAGTCTCGCAATCCTGTTCCGGATAAGTTGCAAAGGGCGGAGAGTATAGACAGGTAGATTTAGAAAGAGGCTGTTGCAATAGCCAACCTTGAGAGAACCAGGGCTCGAGAGACAGTGAGCTTCTGGGGGAAGGAGAGGAAAGGAAGAATACCTCTGAGGAGGTGCAGTAGGGAGTTTGACTTTTTTGAGGCATCAGAGATGTGGGCAGAGAAGGAAAGCATGGAGTCAAAGATTACCCTGATGTTCTTGGCCTCGCAGGTAGGTTAGGAGGAGGGAAAAGGGAGGCCGGCTAGAGAGTGACAGGAAAGGAGGGTGAAGGTGTGCCAATGAGGAGTAACTCAGTTTTGCTGGCTTTCAGGCAGAGATCATTGGTGGCACACCAATCCTGAATGGCAGATAGGCAGTCGGAGATAACAGAAGGAGAAGAGGTGGCCAAGGGAAGCCTGAAGTTGAGTTGAGTGTCGGCAGCATAGTACTGGAAATTTGAGCAGAAAAAGGCAATGCGGTGGGCCAGAGTTGTTAAGTATTGGTTAAAGAGCCAGGGTGAGAGGTTGGACCCCTGGGGAACACCACAGGTAGCACGAGATGCAGAGGAAAGGAAGGACCCAAGTTGGACCTGGGAGAGTTGATCAGAGAGGAAAGAGGTCAGCCAGAGCAGAGCCTGATCAGTGATGCTCAGCTTGTCACAGAGACGGTTCAGCAGGTTGGTCTGGTTGACTGTGTCGAAGGCAGAAGGAGATTGAGTAGGATGAGGATGCAGGGAATGTTAGAGTCATGGTTGGAGAGCAGATCTTCACAGATGTTCGTGAGAGCAGTTTCCGTGCTTATGGCAGCTCCACAGCCAGACTGATGGTCATGGAGACAGCCAACAGAATCAGAGTGGAGGTTGAGCTGAGAGAAGGTCAACTTTTCTAGGAGTTTTCCCAGAAAAGGAGTAATGGAAATTGGGCGATAGTTAGCTGGGCATGAAGGATCAGCTGTGGGTTTCTTGAGAAGTGGATGCACAGGGGAATGCTTCATAGGGGAGGGGAAGGCTCCTGAGGCAAAGGAGAGGTTGCAGAAATCAGCCAGGGCAGGAGCGAGGGTGTCAATGTGGTCTTTTTTGGTTTTAGAAGAACAGGGATGAACCTGTTTTGAGGAGGCTTTCATAGATCGGACTTGCCTAGTGACCTTGTCAGGGGAGAAAAGATGAAAGGAGGAGAAAACGCGCAGTGGTGTGGCTGTAGGAGGGTCAGAGTTCACAGAAGGAGGGAGGAGAGGAGGCGGAGGAGAGGGTGGACAGGATGTCCTGGGTTTTTGAGGTGAAGTGAGATGCAAGGGCTGTGCAAAGGGCCTGGGAGGCGACAGGAGTGGTAGAGACTGCAGCAGGGTTGGCCAGCTCCTTGCAGATTTTTAAAGAGTTTGGCAGAGTTGTTAGATGCAGCAGAGACACAGGGGTGGATGTGGACAGAGAGTCGGTATTGCCTTTGGAGCAGGCGACAGGCCAGTTTGTCTGAGGATGACCAAGAAGCCCTCCATTTCCTCTGAGCTGCCCTACATGTATCTTTAAGTGTAGCTAGGTCAGAGTCATACCAAGAGTTACACTTGGCTTTTTGCTTCAAACGGATCTTCATGACTGGGGCAAGAGCATCAAGAGTATCGGAAATAGAAGAGTAGAGCATGGATAAGGCTGTGTCAGGATGTGAGTCAGCTAGAGGTGGAGAGGGGGGAGAAAGTGGCAGCAAAGGCCTCCAGTGACACACGCTTCATGGACCGGATGTCGAAGAAGGTAGGTGGCAGTGTTGGGGTAGACTTGGGCTGGGATCGCACAGAGTCGCAGTATTTGCAGGATCTCTGTGGTCTTTTCCATGAATCGGGACCTTTACATCAACACATGTCTATTGATGTTACTACGTGAATTGACTATAATGAATGCTAACATTTGTTGTAATGACTTTATGTATATATTCTATGTACCTATATATTGTTTTTCAGAATAATACTCTTACATTTTTGGGAAGTATTGTTTATTTGTTTCTCATGTATTTTAGCATGCTTGTTTAAACATAATATTGAACGTTTAATTTGTGTGATTAAGAATAAATGCAATTTTGATTACCACGCATCACAGTGCAGTCACCTATGCAAGAATGCTGCATTCTGAGGACCATTAACGGGTGGTAAAGGCCCTTTGCCCATTATCGCTCAGGCCATTAACGAGGGGATATTATTTCCTAAGTGAATGTGCTGTGATACTACTGCCCATGGCAAAGGACTGAGATGCTAGGGACATTATGAAGTTACAAAAAACGGCTGGAAGGGAGATAGAGCACATGCCTCTTAGCAGAGTCCTTCTTCTGTTTCCTTAGCCCATTATGCAGTGAGTATGAGTGAACAAGAAGCCATAGTGGCAATTGGGGTCTGAGTAGTGGTGCTGCAGGAAAGGGGAAGGTAAGTTAGTGAGTTAATGCACGGGATGGGGCGGGGCAGGAGGCAGCGGGGTGGGGAAGCACATGGGTGTCGGGGGGGAGGGGGGAGTGGAGAGGGCAACAGTACAACTCCGGGGGACAAGGTAGCCGCAACGTGATAGGCAGGTTTTAATCAATAGCTAATGCTTATGTTCCTGAGCAGCGGATTTGCTGTCAAATTGTAAATTAAATACGCGATTGATTTATTCACACTGACTGCCTATGCATCAACATGACCTGGCTTCTTGAATTCATCTCAAAAATGCTATTTTAATAACGTATGCAACAGCTGCATAACTAGCAATTCCCAATCTACAGAATGCCAGCCACACTGCTTTCAGGTCTGAGTCGGGTTTGTAGTCGTGTGTCAGATCTCCCAGTTGTGCCTCAAACATGCTTTCACAACCTCACACCAGGGATAAACATACCCTACACCAGACACTGTCTGTGCCTGTGAAGCAAGCTCTCACACACTGTCAATGGTAATTCCCAGCTTTGTCAATTTTCAAGCACTTGTTAATTGCAAGGTTGTCAAATAAACACAGGACCTTTGCTTAAATCGCATAAAATCAAATGTTCTAAGTGCCAAAACATCAGCACAGTGCAGGGTGGCAGCGATCAGGCGGGGGGTGTGTGTCCTAAATTCATTTTGCTACTCTCATTCTCAGCAGTGTCAGCCCTGGCCTTGCCTGGGGAAGCAGGTACTGCTGTCCACTCCTCTCCCCTGCCCAAGGATGGTAGTGGTGGTGGGTGTGCAGTGTGCAGCGCTGACTTCAGGCATGTGCTAGGGTTTAAGGCTCACTGTCTCAACCCTCTGGCCTGCACATGCCTTCAGGCATAGCTTCTGCTGGTACACAGTGAAGAATAAGGGATCAGTCCAGCACTGCATATACCCAGTGAATGACCACCTGTGCAAGTACATTGCCACGCGCTGCTGTTCACACTTGCAAGAGGCGTGACTAACAGCAGCGCATGGGGACAAAAACCCAGGCTGCGACCGCTAGGAGAGTTTGAGACGGCCGACCGTCATACAGAGAGGTAGCTGTGCTCAAGCAGTGACCGCACACACGCACTCTCCCCCCACTCGCTCAATCTCAATGACAGGGAAAATAAGAAATAAGTAAAATTGCCAAGAAAATCTACAAATCAGATTATGTGCATGACAAAGGAACTAAAATAATAATAAGTGCGGGAAAATAGGTTCCAGTGCTTAATTTGTGTGGGGGTGAGGGGGGTTTGCCCGGGTTCAGCCCTGGCACTCATTTCTTAGCCCCTGCACTTATTGCTGATTCCAGCTTGATTATGTTGTGGCATTTTGGCAGCTTTATTATTTTAACTCACTGTCACTCATTCATAGTAACATAACAACAGTGCAAGGTTTGAAATTGCTGGGAGCTATTTAGCTCATGCCTCTACCCTTGGCGAGCCTGGTTGCCTTGAACCCAACAGCTACCAGAAACTACTTTTCTAGCTCCTCAGTCCAAGTGGTGCCTTCCAAACATGCATATGTGACATAACTTTGAATGTTTGAAAATGTTAATAAAGAAGAACTAGGTCATATCTAGGACACATTTAAACATAATGGATCATACATAATAGCCCAAAGGTTACTGGGTATCTCATGTGGAAATTAGATTTGTGGCGTGCTGTGTACCCGCTCCTGGTTACCTAGCACATAGCTCCTGCTTATTCTGTGATGGCCGACACCCAGGAGCTGGTTTTAGCTCCTGCTCATTGAACCTTAATTCCGAGCCCTGCATTGTGCACTGGCCAGGAATCTGTATGGGCTAGCTCATTGTTATTCATGAACCAGATGGCCCAGGTTGGCTGGGCTATTCATCGATTTTCCTGAATAACCACGAGTTACAATGACAGTGACAATGCTGCTAACTGATGCTGCCCATGTCCACACACTGCTCCACTCAGTCTGCATGACAGTGTATAACCATCAGGGTGGGTTGACAACAAACAGGACAGTCACCTGCCTGCAGCCCCAAATGCAGGGGCAAGGTCAGTGAAAAGGCCAACATCGAAGAGGAGTCATGAGTGAGTTATGGGTCATGAGTGACAACCTTCATAAGACAATCTCGGTGCAGTGTTTGATTGGCAAGTTCATTAGTTAAGTAATGATGTTGCCTGCATTTGTCCATCAATTAGGAGGAAAGCATGAATGCTCTTGTTTTCTGTGGCCAGATGGTTAACATGTTCCACTTGCCACCAATAGGATCAGAGCAAAACGTTAATGATGTGTTTTAAAGTCATTTAAACATTTTGTTTATTTCATGACACAACTAATATGTTATGTCGATTGATATCTGTATATCGTACAGTGGATCCATCACCTTCAATTAACTGGTGGGAGTTACACTTTTACACAAATACTTTGACATATTATGGAGCAGCCGTTCATAGTGTCAACAGTGGGCGGGGAGTTACCCAATGTGTACAGTCGTGCTCGAAAATATATGGGCCCTGGCACTTTTTTTCTTACAAATTAAGCACTGCCGGGTTCAACCCTAACAAGCACTGGCGCAAAAAGCACTTCATGCAGAACCTGCCTGGTGTCATTGGTGAGGATTAGGGTGAGGTACATAGGCCATTCTTTACAGGCTCCAAGAGAGGCCCAGATTGGGACGGAAATCAAGTCAGGACACAACAGAAAAAGGCGGGAGCTGGTAACAAATTAGGATGGGAAGAATTCAGTTTATTGTCTGCTCCACTTCATTCATGTGGTTGGCTGCACACTCTACAATTGTGCATGGTATTAGCAGTATGGCAAAATAGCCTCAGTGCTAACCCCCTCCCCCTCACAAAAAACAATGCATTGTGCTTTTATGGTTCCATATTACAACCAGTGAAAACATTGTCCAGGCACAAAATGTAATGCATAAAATGTGCTTTTTGCACAACGGTTAGAACTTGGGCATGTTTTGCATTAGTGCTAGCATCCTGAACAATTGTACTTGCAGCAGTGCAAAGAATCTTTAACACAGGCCCCTGGTTTGTGTTACGTTTTAAATTGAATTGCTTTGTACTTTGCAAAGATGATGGATGGGTACAACAGGAAATGATCAAACCTACATAATATTATTATTATTATTATTATTATTATTATTATTATTATTATTATTATTATTGTATTTATTGAGCATGGACCTAGCTTTGGTGCTTTGCAAATGTATAAAACAGTACAGGTGCATAACAAAGCACTTTTCAAAGGTAACAACAGAACAGATATACAGCACGGGTAGGATACAGAGGGGCACAGAGAAGGGGTACAGCTGTGCCCGATGGCAAGGGTGTGGATTGGTTATTATATCTAACTTTGAATAGTTGTGATCCCTTCCTTTGCCTGCTAAGAGACTAAACCATAACCAACCTTCTAGGAAACACAGATATAGTGACAGCACTGAGCGCAAATAACACTCTGCAGAGTGACAACCCAGTCTCTGTTTGGAGTTCTGCATTATCTGTGATGTGACAACTAAATAAAGTTGAGAAAGATGTTTTCCAATTAAATAGGAAGATCATAGAATAAGAGATTAAATGTATATATGATTTAGACAGACAGAATGAGGTAGGGGGTGGGGATTCCAGAATGTGTAGCAGCTTTCCACTACCCTGGCTGATTCAACAAGCTCACTGATCCCCATTTTATCATTATACTGGGATGAGCACCAGTGCCATTAACAAGATGATGATTGAAATTCCACTCCCAAGAAGTCCATACAGCTGCATGGAGCACCACAGGACGTGAAAATGGAGGAGGACCTCCTGAGTGACTCTGACATCGAAAGCCTCTTGAGGCGTCTGGCTAATGATCTTGAGAAAACGAACATCACTGTCAAAATGTGCTTCCTTTGCTCTCACTCCCACCACTTGGGGCTTATTATTGGGGTCTCTTCCCTACAGGACCTTCCTTCTGAACCTTACGACACTTTACCGTGGTGATTTGGGAACTCTCCAACCTTATTTTATACTTTCCTTCCCTTCTGGATCACTTTGGAATTTTTGCATTCAGTATTGATTCTTTACTGAAAAGTCTATGGTTCCCAGAATGCCTGGCCCACAGCTTCATCTCCACTCTAGCACGACGAGTTTGGGTGGAGCAAAAGGAACACCTGGTGCTGGCAGTTGCTAACAAACACCACAGAAGTTAGTCAGCCTTTGAAGCCTCAGTTTGGTTCAATCCAGTGCTGGTCATTGTTGCAGTGTTCCTGTTTGTGGATTGTCTCTTGTTCCTGGGACTTTATTCTTAGGGTTTCCTGTTTTAGGGGTTTATTTTTTTTTACTTCAGGGGGTGTTTTTCCAGTGTTTTCAAACAAATTCAGAATCTGTGTTTATCAGTGTTTTCCCGTTTGCCCCTTTCAAAAAACTGCGGACAACAGTTTTTCCAGGTGTAAACACAGAAATGTTATTTTATTGCTTCATTGCATGCATATGTAGGGGATCTCTCAATGCAAGATGTTCTAAACAATTTCATGTTAATCCACTAACCTGTTGCATTCCTACAAATCAAAATTAATGTAATAAATCATGCAATACTTCTTCAAGGACTCTTTGCCCATCCGTGTCCTTTCTTTTCTTCCCATAAAGACTTTTGTTTGGGAAAAAGACCTGATTAATTTATTTATTTCCGTGATGTTGGTCGGGACCAACATTGCAGAAATAAATAAATTAATCGGATCCACGGACCTGGCAAACATTGTCCAAATAAATAAATAAACAAAGCTGTGGCTGAGGCCTGTCACTGCCTCTGGTGCCTCCTTCTAGGGGGCACCACAGGCTGTAACAGTCCTGCACACGTCCTGCTCCTCTGCCACGGCCTTGTTTATTTATTTATTTGGACAATGTTTTTCGGGTATGTGGACCTGATTAATTTATTTATTTCTGTGATGTTGGTCAGGACCAACACTGCATAAATAAATAAATTAATCTGATCCACGGACCTGACAAACATTGTCCAAATAAATAAATAAACAAGGCCGTGGCTGAGGCCTGTCACTGCCTCTGGTGCCCCCTTGCAGGGGGCACCAGTGGTAGTAACAGTCCTGCACACGCCCTGCTCCTCTGCCACAGCCTTATTTATTTATTTGGACAATGTTTTTCGGGTCTGTGGACCCAATTAATTTATTTATTTCCGCGATGTTGGTCGGGACCAATATTGCAGAAATAAATTAATTAATCGAATCCCAGACCTGACAAACATTGTCCAAATAAATAAGTAAACAAGGCCATGGCTGAGGCCTGTCACTGCCTCTGGTGCCCCCTGTCAGGGGGCACCAGAGGCTGTAACAGTCCTGCCCACGTCCTGCTCCTCTGCCATGGCCTTATTTATTTATTTGGACAATGTTTTTCGGGTCCGTGGACCTCATTAATTTATTTATTTCTGCGATGTTGGTCGGGACCAACATTGCCGAAATAAATAAATGAATCGGATCCACGGACCCGACAAACATTGTCCAAATAAATAAATAAACAAGGCCGTGCTTGAGGCATGTAACTGCCTCTGGCCATGGCATGCCACTTACACACCTGCAGAGAGGCAAAGCTGCCTACAATGCACACCCACTCCCCACACCGCACTGAACCTCCCCTCCCATTACAACGCTGACACAAAACCATTCAGTGACTAATGGCCCGTCATTAGCAGTTTCCTGCCAGCATTGTGATGAGAGGGGCTGGTATTAGCTGCAGGGGGAACTGAAGTGCACTTATTGTTGTGCTTATGAAGAAATAAGCGCAACAATAAGGGACAAATTGACAAGAGGAAAAAAAAAATAATTCGCAAAAATGCACTCAATTCACCATTCGGCCACAAGGTGGCAATGGTCTTAAGGCATTAAATACAAGTCTTTCATTGAGCTGCTAGGTTAGCTCACTGGCAACGCTTGTGTCTTGAATACAAAACATCACAGCTTTGAATCCTGCTCCCTGCACATAGGCAATAAGTATTATTTATTTAATGAATTACTGAGTCGCCCGGGTAATAAATAAATATTAACAGCGTCTAGATATCGGGAAAAGCGGGATCCCTATTTATTCTTAGTTTCTTGTTCCTCGATCCCTGGATTTTGAACGTACTGTGGGTATTAGTATTTCCTGCTTCCTGAGTTCCCTTTCTACCTTCCTGTGTTTTGCAGTTAGCACTTTTTATGTTATGTTATGTTAAGTTATGTTAAGTAATTTTGTAAAGCACGCGCACCCCGAAGCATCTTGGCACTGAGATGAACCGGAAGGACGAGAGATCCACTAGCAGAAAGAACATAATTAAAACAGGTACGTTTTTAGCAATCGACGAAAAGCAAGATGGTTTTCTGTGGACCTCAGTGAAGCTGGCAGAGAGTTCCACAATTTTGCAGCTTCCACTGCAAATGAGCGTCCCCCTACCCGTTCGAACGGGTAGCGGGGGATCACGAGAAGACAAGAACACTTGGACCGCAGTGCACAAGAAGGCAGATAAGGACAGAATTTTTCCTGGAGATATTCAGCACCAGAGCCATAAAAGGCCTGATGCACTCTCACCAGAGATTTAAATTGCACACGCTGAAGGACTGGAAGCCAGTGCAATGAACGAAGGATAGGGGAAATATGGGAACCATATGGAGTGCCCATGCAGATGTGTGCAGCATAGTTTTGGAGAAGCTGTAATTGCAGTAGTCCAGCTGACTTAACACTAACGAGGCCGTAACTGAAGGCCTTAGTCGGACAGGGAGAAACAACAAGATCTTACGAAGTACACAGAGCTGAAAGAAGCCTGCTTTGCAAATAGACAACAAAGCATAGAAAATTACTCCCAGATTTTTTACCTCTGAAACCGGGAAAGGACAGGGCCCAAGTTCCATAGGCCATAAGGCTGGGTACCAAGTCAGAGCAGGCACAGAAACAGGCCGTCGAGGACCACAAGGGGGGTGCACCACCAGGACCTCTGTTTTGTCCCCGTTAAGTTTCAACCAATTGCTGCCCATCCACTAACTCACGGCCAACAGGCAACTCCTAAGCGGAGATGCGAGGCCCGGTTGGGTAGAATCCAACCAGACGATGATTTGCATGTCATCAGCATAGGATTAACACCTGAAGCCGAAAGAGCGGATGAGCAAAACAAGAGGCTGAATGTAAATATTAAAAAGTGCCAGGTACAAGGCCGATCCCTATGGGACCCCACATAGCAGTACCACAGCGGCAGAGAAGAAGGAAGAAAGTGTCAATGTTTGGCTACGGTCAGCCAAAAAAGAGGCGCACCAAGCCAAGACTTGACCAGAAGAGCCGGCCACTGCCAAATGATCCAGTAGCACCTGGTGGTCCACTGTATCCAATGCGGCAATAAATCTAGCAACATGAGGGCTCCCGTTCCACCCTCATCGACCAGCCAGCAGAGATTATCATACACAGAGACCAGGACAATTTCTCTCCCTCGACCCAGACAAAAGCTATACTGGAATGAGTTCAGAAAAGTGGAGCGCTCAAGATAAGAGGCAAGGGATTCCAGCAATTCCATACAGAACAGGAGCAGGGAAATAGTTTGAAAATTCACCAGAGAAGCAGGATCTAACAAAGGCTTTTTCAAAAGCGGAATGACCACAACTTGCTTAAGCTCTAATGAAATAGATCCAGATTGACAGGAGTCATTGACCACTTCTGTCAGCCATATAGAAATATGGGGAGAAATGTCTTTTAAAATTCTCAGAGGAATGGCATCTGAAAGGGAGGCAGATTTTTATTTGCCAATCACCAGCTCCACTTCCTGGACTGAAAAAATTGAGAATACTGACAAATTATGATCCGGTTTACAAAGCGAAGGCAGCTGCTCAAGAGCAGGAACAGCAGATAAACAGATCTTTTCCCGTATCAAATTAACTTTATTTATGAAAAATGCTGCCAGGTCGTCACAGAAAGCCTGATAGTGACCAACCTGCAAGGCAGTATCCGGGGGAGAAGAAAGTGACCGCACAACAGAAAAAAGTTCACTGGGTTAATTAAGAGCATTTTCAATTTTGCAGGTATAGAAAGCACTTTTTGCCGCTTGAATAGCAAGATGATAAGTGCTACATGTTAGCGTTAAGACTGACTTAGCACTAGCGGAGTAAGTTCTCCTCCATTTTTGCTCAGCCTGCTGTTTTTTTGCCCATAACGCCTTGAGCTCATCTGAGAACTAAGGCTGGGAGGGGCGGCCCCTCAACTTCTGAAGGGTAAGCAGAGCACCAGTGAAGATTTTAGTTAGTGTAGAAAAATGTATTGCCCCTGCTATTTGGAATTGTGCCTGAATGCTAGAAACAATGTCTGCATTTGAGGTTTTTAGCCAATTACAGCACCGTTAATATTTGGCTACAACCGGAGCAACTAGAGCCTGAATCAAAGAAGGCACAACTAAATGGTCAGACCATAGAATAGGAAAAGGAGGAAAAACAGTGGCCAGAGAGCCTCTAGTGAAGACTAGATATAGTATGTTACCGGCTGAGTGAGTCAGAGCAGACACCAGTTGTGCCAAACCCACATCTTTCATAGCATCAAAAAACTGCTTCTCAGCCACGGTAGTAGGGCAATTAAAGTGCAGGTCAAAGTCACCTGTAATCAGTGACAAACTTAAAGAATTGGTCACAGTAGGAGCCAACCACTCCAGGAGGGTGGTAGATCACCAGAATGTGTCGACGGAGATGAATAGAGATGGCAATTTTAACTATGATGGCCTCCATTTTTCTAGAGTGGGTCAGGGGGATATGGCTGACAACCAGGCCAGACTTAACAATCACCGCTGAGCAACTTCAGGGTCTTCCTGTTCCTTTGCTGTCATGTTTGTCTGTGTTTTATAATTATTTGGTCTTGCTGTGTTCTGCAGTGCAACCTTGCTTCATTACACAATCCTCTTTGAGAGAATTCCCATTTCTGTACCCTTTCCTTTCCTACTCTGGGTGGGAGGGTGGACATTTTGGGTGTGTGATTGTGTTTCCTCTGCTCCTGTTACTAGCTTGACACCCTCTTGGAGTCTGTTCCTGTTTTTTACTTGCAATTCTCCCTTAGTTCCCTATTCATTCTTAGTTTTGGTGTTGTGCTCTGTGCGGCTCCTGTGAGTGTTCCTATGGTTTCCGCTTTCTTCTTTAAGCGCCTTCCCTGCTTGTCCGTTCTTGTCAATTGACTTATTTATGAAGTTATTCTCCCTTTGCTATCATTGCCTTTCTGGGCCCCTGTTTGATCAGCAGGGTTTGTTGGCTTTGCTGGAATACCATGTGGTGTGTCATGTCCTTCTGAGCATTGTCTTTAAGTCGCCTTGTATATTACCATTAAGGGTGTCAGCTGCTGACCCTCTCATTGCTTGTCCTATATATGGGCTTAGCAATTACAGTACTTGTAACATCAATTGTGGGTAATGAGGTTGCTCACTTTTCATGTAATCACAATGAGACTATAATGGCTAACCCCCACATGATTTCGTGTATTTGTATTTGAAAAGCCATCTACACTTGCCCATCCTGGGTGTTACTGTGCATGCATCTGTCATTCCTGAGGGGATGTTGTTTGAAACGTATTTACCCACTATGTGATCTTGTTCACATGTCCCTTGCCATATCGTGTGCCCTTGGTTTCCTCGTGACAGAATGACCAGCCCACTACTCCCACACAACAACTAAGCATTCTTAGCATTCAGATGGCTAGCATTCATTTGTGCAATTTGATTTGGAATTTCGAAAATGGCATGTTTCAAGAAAGAAAATCACTAATGACTCTTAAGGTCGTACAGAAAGTTGGTGCAGCATCTTCCCATGAGAATCAAGTCACCAGTGCAGGTTCAAATGCCCTCCTGGTGACAGATGAGCATTTATGGGCAGAGTATTTTCCTGCTGGATGTCACATCCTACATTGCCAGATCTTTATTCAATCTGGAGCGCCGATCATGGTTGTTTGCCTATCCATGCCTTAACAGCAGAAAACAACACATTAGGCCAAATAGACAGGAGTGCCTTAGTTGGAGAATCCCAAGTTTCCAGTCACACAATGCCTCAGAGTGAACAGTGCAATTTAATGGAAGGATGGGGGGGGTGGGGTTATTACATACATTCTGTTAACTATCCCCCCCTGCCCCCTACACCAGGATAGACTCCAGTTACTTTTATTCAGTGAAGGCATGCTTAAAACTAAGATTCATGAGTTTAAACAAGAATGTGTTCCTTCACAAAAGGAGAGTGGAGCCTAACAATCTTTATTGAGCACACCTAAAACCCTTTCCCCTGTTGATTTAGCATTACTGAGGTCCTTAAATGGAACTCAGCAGCCCAGGCAATGGTCACCATACCTTTTCTGCTAGTACGTACTTCGATGCCTACTTTGGTTTCTAGCACCAGGATGTTTCTACGGAAGAAGCCTGCAACTTCAATCTATAGAGTCCATTCAGGAAACTGATATTCACACCTTCGTCTGTTCATCTATCCCCGACGCTTCCTTCAGACCATTACACTTTACCCCATCCTGGAAAAAATGCCCAGGCCTCGCTTGACTGAAGAGAATCGGTTTCCAAATGTGCAGGGATCCTAACACGTTTCACTGGGTTCCACTCTTTACATTTCTGTTCTGAAGATTTGTGTCATTCATGGCCCAAACATTGCCACTAATCTCTGTCCCGGGGCGACCTAGAAAACTCTGTGTACACAGGCCAGTTGTGCCAAGCCTTTAATTAACCATAATCCTTGTCAGGAAGTAAGATCAGTTGACTGTGAAAATGTCATTTCTACTGAATCCATTAAGCTACTCAGTAGACTTCAGTGCAACGCTGGTCATTGTTGCAGCTTTCCTGTTTGTAACCAGTGCATTATTCCAGATTTTGCTTAGTTTCTACGTCCTAGCTCCTCGTTTCTTATTCCAGAATCGGTCAATTTGTAACTTAGTATTTTCAATTTTATTTTCTGCTTCCTAGATTCCCTTTCTAGCTTCCTCTATTTTGCAGTGAGCACTTTCTAGTGCTTTCCAGTTCCTGTGCATTTTAGTTTATAAGCCTCAACATTAAGTTTACAAAATTGGCCTCCTCTATAGGGTTCAAACATTTTCCAAGAAGACTAAATACAACAAACAGCTGTTCCTAGCACTCACCAGGAGCCGCAATGCTGGACACTGTTCATAAAACCAGAAAATCAGAAAATACTGATAGTAGAGTACGATTGACAAAGTCCCAGTCTTGTAAGAGTTTTAGTAGGACAAGGGACATGGGGGCGACCAAAAGAGATGAAGAAGGGGGAAGAAGAAAGGAAGGGAGTGCGCCCTGAGGAAGGGCAGCAAACACAAGCAATATGTTATGACAAATACAACCAAAAAAATACAACTCGGTACTGAAGATAAGGAAAGGAGAGGAATGAGAGAAATGAAAGAAAAGAAATGAAAAGAAAAGAAAACCACGGCATACATGACCTTGAAAACCCTCTGGCACGTTCTAAACACTGAAAGTATACAGCAGAAATATCTCAAAATATATATAACTGCAATAGATGCTGTGCTTCTCAGGTACACCTGCGTTGCATAGACCCCCCCCCCCCAATAGATACCCCCTACCCCTTTAGCAGGATCAGCCCCATCATGCTTGTCATTAACAGTAAAAATAATAACATTTCTCCAAGTTCTTAAACCAGGTTCTCAAATCTTCCATCCCACATCCGCTCCACCATTGCCACTGCATGAGTCTCGATTCCCCTCATTCTCTATGGCCTTCCGCTGGACCACCATTTGAAATGTAAGCCTTACCCCACTTAGTTCAACTGTCTGCAAACCATTGGGTGGTACTTCATATCCTCCATGACAGGGAATGGACCTCAGTGTTGCTTAGAACATTCTCCAGTGGTTTATTTGCAAGATATCTGTCTAGCCTATGTACATAAGCCACCTGGTTCCACCAGGCAATCACAGATAGCTTTGAGAAGTCTTTCCAATTTGTTGTGATTACCTTAAAGGCTACTACAATCATTGGCCCTCATTACAACCCCGGCGGTAACCAATGGCGCTATTAGCACCATGGTTGCTGCCGGTATTGTAACGAGGCCGCCAATGGCTAAATGGGGAAGGTTGGTGGGGCAGTAATTCCCCATTTACCATTGGCCCTTCCCCCATTCCCATTTTTGCCCCATAGGGCTCCATGGGACTGGGGAAGGCGGTAATTACGGTACTGCAAATTGCGGTACCGTAATTACCTCGAAAGTCCCTTTGCGGGTCCCTACTTTAACGGCTGGTCCAAACCAACCGTTAAAGTTGGGAGCCGCAAAAGGACCTCGTAATCAGGCGTTAAGGGTTTAACGGCGCCGACACCTTTTACGGCGCCGTTAACCCCTTAACGCCAGGGTCCTAATGAGGGCCATTGTATCGAAGAGTCTCCCTGTTCTGGATTGCCTACAAAAGCAAGCTACCCACTTCCACAAATAGCTACAAAAATAGAAACAGGTGCTGCTGCAGCACACATTCTCACATTCATGCGCATATCGCTTTCCAGAACACAAAGGTGAAACGATATTTAAACAGCATATGTCTAAGTGTTCCCACTTCCAGCTGGCGTGACCAGCATCGTTTCTTCTGAGATTTTCGACCAGACCTTTCCCATATAGATGGCATCAAGAGGGCTCTGTTGTACAACATAAACAGTGTGTGTGTCTTGAAAGCCTTTGGTGAAGTACACCGGCTTTTGTTCCATGTAGCCAACCACATATCTTCTGATATCTCCGCACCGCAGTTGGCACTCCATACATTTTCAATCTTGTAATATGGCTGCACCTCCTTCGCGTCTAATGCAGCTCTATAAATGGCAGATGCAGACCCAGGAGCACTTCTTCAGCAGCTGCTTCCCAAGTGTACCCTCCTCTTTCATGTCAGTCTACCATTTAGAAGCTGTAGATATCTCAGAAATTCCCCCTTGTGTGACTTATAAATCTCTTGCAATGTGGAAAATGTGAATTGACTCTTGCTTACCCATACTTGATTTGCGCATAAGAACCCCACATTTGACCATGTCGGCCAGTACACTGGTTCGCTGTACACTGTCACATTTCTATCAAACCATGTGGCTGAGAGTGGTCTGAGTGCTGTACATCCCCATTAATCTTTCGCCTTTTCCCAGAGCCTTGCAGACAACTCCACTTACCTCTATATTGGGAAGAGAAGGTTTTGTGTTTAGATATGGGATGTCCCAAGAGCTGTACGCTGAGGATACATTCTGTTCTATCTGGAGCCAAATAGAGGAGAACATTGTGCATGGATTTATGAACCATTGCAAACCCTGATTATGGACGAAAGCTTCAGAATATTGTTTAAAATTAGGAAATCATGCTCCCCTTTTGATGGGTGCATATGTAATCTATTACACAAGATTTTTAGTTTCTTTTCTTTCCAAAGAAACTTTGATAATATATTATCTATGTTCTTATAAAAAAACTTCCATCCACTTCAATGGATGCATAGGTAGGTTATTTATAATCATTGTGGTTATACATGGTTTATGGTTGTAAGCCTACCCCACCTGGACACGAGAAGCTGGAACCACTTGTTCAATAGGGATTCCACCTTCAGGTGTACAGCTTTCGTATTTAATTGTATCGTGTCTTGCAGTTGATGCGTGAATTGAACGCCCAAGTATTTAATTCCATTATTATTATCATTATCATATAAGATGGCTGCCAAAGAAGTCGGATGCTTCAATATGTGCACTTATGCAAAATCTATTCAGAGGCATAATTTCAGTTTATTTCTATATTGAGATTGTACCCTGAGACTTGTGAATACAGTGTTATTTCTTCCATAAAAGCTGGAAGGGACTTGAGTGGATCCTACAAATAGTATCATATGGGCATACAGAGGTTTTAACTCTAAAGTACTGTGTTCCCAGCCGTTTAAGTCATTTGTACATATATGCTGAAGAAGATGCTTCAAGGATAGCGTGAATATGAAGGGGGAGAGAGGGCAACCTTGTTTCTTACATCCTAGTATTGGAAAGAAACAAGAAAAGGTGCCATTAACGGAAACAATTGCTCTGGACTGCCTGCAAAGTGTAAAGACCAATTATATGAGCTTCTGGCTCAATCCATGCCAATGCAGTGCTCCTGCTAGAAAGGGCCATGCCACCCTATCAAATGCCTTTTCTGCATCAAGTGTAATAGCAGCCCAGGGTTTCTCTATCTTGTTGGCGAGGTTACAAATATTGCAAAGTAAGCGTGGGTTGGCCGAGGACAGCCTACCATTGACAAAACACCTCTGGTCTTTGTGTAGGCAGCGTAGCCTTGTGGCTAGAATCATAGTGAATATCTTCAGTTCAGCATTTATTGATGAAATGGCTCTGTCATTTTTGACTGAGATGGACATTGATACCTGGTTTGGGTATGAATTGGATCATGGCATCATAAAACGAGTCCCGGATGGCCTACTTAGAACCAAATCATGCATACATGGTTTGGAATTTAGGGACCAGACCATGTTTAAATGGTTGAAAGAAGTCAATCAGGAGACCGTCATGGACAGGATCTTTCCCTTTTTTTAATTTAGTAATCAAAGTTTTTTTTTCCATTTGTGATACGTCACTTCTACCTCCAAAATATTCTCAGGGGGATCAGTTGTCGTGTAGGATAGAGTGTATTTCTAAGGTACTCATCAATTGCGTCTTCAGCTGCTGATGAGTCTGGGGAATACAAGAGTTTCTAATATTTTGGAACTAAACTGGCTATCTCCTCATCTTTGACCACATTTGCATCGTCAGTCAGTCGTTAATGCAGCTATCTTATATTTTGGGCTTGTGCTTTAAGGAATGGAGCCATCATATTGCAAACCTTGTTGACTCCCACAAACTACTCTGAGTTATACTGCAATAGCACCCCTTACGCCCTGTATGTAAATTGCTTATTTAATTCTATTTAAGCACTCATGATTGGCATGTTATGCTCACCTGGTCTCTGTGGGGACGTTGGGGCAGGATTGCAGCCCTCCCTGGAACTGGCTCTCCTGGGTCAGGCTTCTTCCCCTGCTCCTGTGTTGTGGACTGCGCTGGTTGTTGGTACTGCCCCTGCGAGAATACGAGAGGCCGTGAGAATGCTGCGATATGGCTGTGGTTTCCCTCAAACCCTTCTTCCCAGAATGTGGTGAGCATGCGCCTACCCATATAATCTCACCTGTTTAATTATGATGGCAAGCTCTCTGTCCTGCTTCTCACAGCAGGGGCGCTTTTAGATAGACCTAGTTTCTTCACTGGTCCATGTGCGAGGCAGCCCAGACTGGCTGTGGCTGAACCACTTCAAAGGTAAGTATCCTTCAATAATGATTATTGTCCGTATTCTTTTGTAATGTCTTTTTCCTTGATTATTGTCTGTATCATTTGTAATGTCTTTCCTTCTTCCCAATAGGTGATGTGAGGCCCAGCGGAAATGCGGTGCAAGAAGCAAGCCCCAATGGAGAACAGGGGAGTTAACCATGTCCCAATAGGTGGTAAGTTTGGTTCTTAGGTTAATCGCGAGGATTGGTTTACGCCCGACCTTAGCGTAATGTCTTTATAGTTTTTCTAACCTTGTTTGTCCTTTTCTCTTGCAGGGATGGCCTGGCGAAGTCAGACTGGAATGCTGTTATCCAAAGATCTGCCGGCGGGTGAAGGATGCCTGGATCCGCGAGGATGCTGGCCGAAGATGGACTCCTGATTAAGTTTTGAGGCTGGGAGCTGGAATCAGGTGAGGATGCGCTCTGACTGCGGTTGCTGCTGGAGTCAGAAAAGGATGCGCTCCGACTGCGGTTGCTGCTGGAATCAGATAAGGATGCGCTGCGGTTGCTGCTGGAATCAGGTAAGGATGCGCTCCACTGTGGTTGCTGCTGGAATCAGGTAAGGATGCACTTTAGGCGATGGTTATTGCTGGAATCAGGTAAGATGCGCTTCAGGCGCAGTGAATGTTATGCTGCTATAAGCACACTAACACGAAGCGCTTGCATGCGGGCTGGGCAGGCTTAAATAGCCTGGGCCCAGCCATGCCCATTTGTTCTGACTTGTGCCCCCCCCTGCCACTCCCAGAAGATGCTGCATGTGCAGCCCAATGCACTCCTATGGCCACGCCCAACCTGGAGGCACGTGGAGGCTCTGCACGTGCACTGGAATAAAAGTGTGCAGAGCACACTTTCTCATGAGCCTGGACCCTTTATGTAGTGGAGCTTGTGGTTCTTGCCCTGTGGCCATGACAGCATTCCCCCTCAAGGCCCCTTTCACAGGTGCTCTTCCTCCTGGTCCTGGCTTGGTGGGGTTGTTACGATGGAATTGTCTGATTAGTCGTGGGGCATGGACGAATTCACTAGGTTCCCATGTACGGCCTTGAGGTCCATAACCTTTCCAGTCTATAAGGTAGTACAGTTTAGATTGCACTATCTTGGAATCCAGAATGGTTTTGACTTTGTATTCCGGTTCTCCTTCTATGATGTCGGGCTCGGGTGGTGCCTCAATCCGAGTATCTGGTTTCAAGAGCGAAACATGCAACACCAAATGGATGTGCATATTAGATGGTAAATCCAATTTCATGGCAGCAGGGTTAATGATGGCTTTGATCGGGTAAGGTCCCAGGTACCTGGGACACAAGGCTTGTGGTCCTTTCAAGGGAATGTTCTTGGACGGCAACCAAACCTTATCCCCGACTTGATAATGCGGAGCCTCTCTTTGTTGTGGGTCTGCACATTTTTTTTCTTGTTCTTTGGCTCTGGTCAGGTTGTCAGCTGCTTCTTTAAGGGTTCGAGTGATAGTCTTGTGCAAGTTTGCAACTGCTGGCATTTCCAATTCGTCAAGTGAATCAAAAGTGGACGTTTGGGGATGCCGATCATGCACTCTGTAGAATGGGGTCTGTCTGGTGCTAGTGTGGATGGAATTATTGTAGGCGAGTTCGGTCAACCAGAGAATGTTTTTCCAGGACTCCTCAGGTTGTTGTAACATACATCTCAGGTATTGCTGACCTGGACCCTTTATGTAGTGGAGCTTGTGGTTCTTGCCCTGTGGCCATGACAGGAATTATTTTCTCAGGGGTGTTGGGACTGCATTTACTCCACCTCCATGGTCTTAATTTCTTTAAGTCGAGACAATGTTCTTTTCCGCCACAAAGCTAATGATGTGTGTCCCCTAAGTGCAGCATTTTTGCACCATTATGAAATCCATTTTATATTTGTCATTTAGGTGGAAAAACTCCTTTGTAAACTTATCAACTGAACTTCCAATCTCCGGGTACCCCAGTAGAGTGCTATTAACGCCCACTTATGAATTCTATTTTTGTCACCACCCCATTCTAACGATATGACTACTGGAGTGTGGTCTGAAATTACAAGGGGATACATTTTGTCTCTATACAAGTTTCATCAAGCCCTTGCTCAGGAAAAAATAGTCAATCCTACAATAGGAGTTGTGCATTGGAGGAGTGGAACATGTATTTGTTCTCAGCAGGGTGGCGGTGGCACCATTTGTCTAACAGATTTGCTTCCTCAACTAACTGCACAAAAGCGGTGTGCATCCTATTCAGAGTGTATGCACACTGTGATTTTCTATCTAGAATCAGGTCCTGTGGAAGATAACAGTCCTCTTCTAAAATTAGGGAATAGCTGTTCATACGGTTTACTACTTGAATCATACCATTCCTTAACTCAGGATCAAATTGGTTGCACCAGTATGCACGGAGGACACTTACTGGAGTCTTATCGATGATGCATTCTACTAACACCGATTTGTCCTCTTTATCTTTTTTCACCTGATGTACTGCTGTGTATCATAGCTGTGCAGGAGAATTAGCATTATCTCAAGTCGTGTAGTCTTTATGAACGAAAGCATGTGAATAGTACAAAGCATTGAAATGTATTCATGTGATGAGCACATATGAACAAGTATGACAACATGTTATCATTTACTGTGAAAGTCTGGCCTTCGAGCCAGGCCAAGCTGTTGTTTTGGAACAAAAAGGTGCAATATAGCTAGCATAGCTTCTTAGCTGCAATTCAATAATCTGGGAAATGTTCCAATAGTTCTTTTTGTTTTGGTAAATATTATCCAGTGTTGTGATAAACAATAACTAAGTTCTGAAAGACTACAATAGACTACAACGCTTCCGGGATAGGCCAGATGTGAAAGAGATTGTTAACTGATGGGCTTGGAGATAAAAAAAAAAAAGCTTTAGGCTTTAAGAGATAAAACGGCTTCAGGCTTTTAGAAAAAAAATAAAACATCAGGCTTCTGGTAAACAATTGTGCTAAGGCTATAAAATGCCAGTTGCAAGGAGGGGGCAGGCAGTGGTTAAAGGACCAGAAGCAAGCTGGAACTACTCTCTGCACTATGGCCTTTGGAGAGGGGAGAGGTCGATTTTCACTCCCTTTTTCTGCCTGGATTTTGAAGCATTTGAAATAGCATTTTTAGGCTCTAGATACACAGAAATCCTTTCTTTTGCTTTTTGAAAGAATTACTATATTTGAATGAGCTGCATATGGAAGCAAACCTACATATGGCAATCAGCTCACCACCCATGGAACTAATTTATTCAGGTTTGGCTTATGTTTGCATCATGGTCAATTCCAAATGACGTTAAATCTTTTAAGGCATTTTTACTTTTTTTGCTGCTTTTTGCTAAGAGACCATGATGCTTTTGATAGGTGTTTTTTCAACTGTCATCTTGAGTAGACTTAGAGGCTAAGAAAATGATAGCTATGTTTTCATTAACAACCTTTTGCATACTGAGTGTGCTATGTGTAGTTAAAATAATAGCAGCACTGCTTTTTTTTATTACTTATTTCTCATAATAAAAAGAAATTCACTTCTCAGGACGGCGTGAGAGCATTTGATGGGTGTTCATTATTGAGAATCAAGTGAGAAGTAGTTGTGCATGTGTATTAAGTGTGAGGCATCTATTTAAAGATCTGTACATTGCATGTTTTGATAACCAAGGAGTTAGTAGAAGCTTTGAGCAGTAGACTGTGAATAAATGCACATTTGTAAATCACTCGTTGTGGATGGGTGAGGGTGGCTAACCCACTGCAGGGTTTTAGTGACTACTCTCTCACCTGATGCATAGTGACAGGCATATGCTTTTCTCTATCACTATTTCTACAACATCCCCTACTAGGGGGGTCTAGTGCACTCCCCTTGGGGTCAAGGAAAGCCTCTGTGAGGTAGAGGTAATAAAAACCAGTTCAGTATTTGTACCATAATTTCTTTTGTGCTTCTGATAATATGACCCACACCACCCATTGCCCCGTACCCCTTGCTGACTCTTTCTTGGATACGTGTTTCTCCTGGATAAGGGCTGCATGGGTTCCCAACCTCCTTAGGTGTTTTGGAACATTTTGCCCCTTAATTAGGGACCTTTGCCCATTCACATTTCATGTCATGAGATTATTTATGTATTCATATACAGGAGGAACAATGCTCTTTTGATCACAAAAGAACTTCAATATTTAAGAAATCAGATTTGACGGGAAGCCTTGAGCTTCTTACAATGGGGTGAGTTTGAGGTACATTCTGACCGGATTGTGGAGGGGAGTGAATGGAACAATCACCAGCAACAATACATAAGTGGACATACATAGATTAAGGACAAACAACATTGGACATTTCTAAGTGCAGGTAGGCGCTACAGGCAGCTCTGTATGGGACGTGATCATGATGGGTGAAGTGCTAGAATGGAGGCAGAGGAAGTGAAAGACAGAGGCAAGTTAGAGGCAAGGGAAAAATGTTAGCTAGCAGGTAAATGAGAGGTAGGTTAAGAGGTAACTCAGAGGCGAGGACGTAGGCTTTTAGTTTGGTGTTGAACAAATCCATATGGACTGTTTCTCACATGTCCGGTGGAAGAGAATTCCATGCAAGTGGAACAAGAAGAGAGAAAGAGCAGAAGCAAAAGGAAGCACACGGAGGATGAGGAGCCACACGGGTAGTGGAGGAGGTAAAGCAGAGATACAAGAAGGCTTTTAGAGTTGGATAGATACAGTGGTGCCTTACCATGGATATATTTGTGAACCGAGAGAATCAATTTAAATCTTACTCTGTTTTGCATCCTCAGTCATCCAGTCTGGTGACGGTACGAGGATGTCGGTGTGAAGTGAGGGAGTTCAAATAGAGTCCTGGTAGCAAAGTTAATGATCTTGTCTAAAGGACAGAAAGCATATTTGGGAAGACCAAAGAGAATGCTGGCACAGTAGTCCAGTTTAGGGAAGACAAGAGTGGTTAAGAGATGCTTGGCAGTTTTAAAAGGAAGGAGGTGCCTGATTCTCCTAATATGTAGGAGGTTGAGACAAGCTGCTGTTCCAGTTTTGGAGATGAAATTAGAGAAGGTGAGAGAAAGGTCATAGATGACGCAGAGGTCTGTAGATGAAGAAGAGTAGGGGAGCGTGTCAGGTGGAAACTGGATAGGCAGAAGAAGAGATGAGAGAGTGCATTTGGCAGGGAAGAAGAGTAACTCTGTTTTGGTAGCGTTTAACATCAGAGAGTGTGAAGCCATCCAATATTTAATGGCAGAGAGACAGTTGGAAACTTTGATAGAGAGATCAGAGGAGAGTTAAGGAAAAAAGAAGAAGATGTGTGTGTCATCTGCGAAGAGTTGGTAAGAGAACCCAAAGGAGGAGATTAGTGCCCCAAGAGCAGAAATGTAGAGTGTAAGGAGGAGTGGACCAAAGACATTGCCTTGTGGAACACTAACAGTTAGAGGAGTGAGTTGAGCAGTGTTGTTGCTTCAGGAGACAGAGAACTGACGAGGTGCAAGTTAGGACTCAATCCAGGGAAGGGCTTGATTGTGAATCCCAAGAACAAAGTAGAATTAGGATAGAGGATAGGTTTGAGTGCTTAGCAGAGGCGATAAAGTTGGACACATTCATAAGAACAGTTTCCGTGGAGTGACAGGAGCAGAAACCTGCTTATACGGGGTCTTGAAGGTTGTGGATGTCTAAGAAATTGGTACGAAGGTTGAGCACAATAATTTTGAGCACTTTAGAGTAGTGCTGATGGAGAGACACAGGGCAAAAGTTATCTCGTAGGTTATGATCAGCCCCTGCCTTTTTTAGCAGAGGAATGACCGTGGCTGTTTTGAAAACAGATGGAAAGCATTTAGAGTCAAAGGACAGGTTGAAGAGTTCAGCGAGGTGAGATGGCACTATTGAGGCAATATGCTTGATTAGCTGAGGACCAAGAGGGTCTGACGTCGCAAAAGTAGGGTTAGCCTTTATCAAAAGAGATAGCACTTTGTCAGTATTAGTTTGACTAAAGTGGTAGATGGAGGCAGAGGATGATGGTAGAGTAGGCAGAGTGTAAAATGTAAGGAAGGTCAGGAGAGAGTCTCTCATTTTAGAAATGTTTGCAGTGAAGCATTCAGCTCAGTCAGCGGTATTCAAACTGTGGGGCGTGGCCCCGAGGGGGGCCGCGGCCGCATCCCTGTGGGGCCGGCCGCGAGAGCCCAGCCTGCAGCTGTAAATGGATATTCAATAACAGACTGTTTGAATAGTACCCAAGGGGGTGCTTTGTGTTAAAATGTAAGTACATTGTGATATTTATAGAATATTTATTCAGCAACAATGGTCAAAATGACTAACTGCGTAGGGAAGTAACTCATCAAATTGGCCCACAATGGCCAAAAAGGTGGCCCATTGTGACTGGCCCACACTAGCATTTAGTATATTTGGTACAGGCATTGCCCTATGATATGATAGGATATGATTATTTTATTTGTATCGCGCTCGTACACAGGTGTTTCAGAGCACGACCAGGTAAAGGGAAGGGGAACAGGACAGTAGGCCAGTCCGAGCCTGGTAGCTCATCCATAATGGCGAGGGGGTCCCCACCAACCAGCCCAGTGAAGCAATGAGCACTCCCTCAGCTGCTTTTCCCAGCTGAGGGAGTGCTCCTGGGCTGGCTGAACTGTCAAAGGGAAACCCTATTCCCTTTGACAGTTCAGTTAATTCCCCAGCCGCACATGCTCACTGAGCCATGCAAGGCTGGGGCGTTTTGCTTCTCCAGCATTGCATAGCTCATTGGAAATGCTGACTGGGCCTCTGCATGTCTGTATTTGCGAGGGGGAGCTCCTATGCCTCCTTCTTTGCACATACGGACAGAGCAACCTGGAACAGGGTGTTTCAGCACCCACATGCAAGCCAATGCAGAAGGTATTTTTATGTTAATTTATTTTATTGAATCATGTGTATGGATGCTTCAATGCTTGTGTTATGTGTGCATGTATGGTGATGGATGCTTGTGTGAATGATAGAGTGATTGCTGTATGAATGTGTGTTTTAGTTAGTTTTGGTCCGTTGAGCTGATTTTGGCAAGTGGTGGATAAAGGGGGGAAGGTGGGTTGTACAACAAAGGCATTTAAAAAAATGCCTAAATGCCTTTGTTGCACACTCGCCCTACCCACCTGCCAAAATCTGCTCTCCTTCTGAGGTGCTGTGGAGCCCAGGGGACAGGGATGGTAATTTTTTTACTGGATTTCTATCATAGATGTCCAATCAAAATACCATGCTTTCCCCCTTGGCACCCCAGCGCCTTGTATACACACATAACCATGTTGATTGTGTTAGGCCTAGTGGGGCAAAGGGGACAGGGATGGTATATTTTTGCTTGACATCTATCATAGATGTCCAGTACAACATGTCATGCTTGCCCCCTAGCCCCCCCCCCAACCAGCAGCAATTGCAAACTGTTTGGATATTTACCCATTTTTAGTTAAAGAATCCTCTACAATGCAACATTTTTACCCATTACTTTATAAAAATAATTCACGGGGGGAAACCGCCCGAACCCCTCTTCATTGGTTCGGACTCCCTCACTGGGCTCGGTCGCTATGGCATTTTTTGGGGAAATAGTTATGGCAATCAACCTAAAAAATTCACCAGCCGCCACTGGCTCTCGAACTGTGTTGGGAACGGGATGGTGGAGCCCAGGGACTGTGGTGGCAGCAGGATGGGCGGGAACCATGGGATAGTGGTGGGAGCAGAGTGGGGAGAGCCCAGGGTGTGTGATGGTCTGGGGAGAGCCCAGGGACTGGGCAGGAGTGGGATGAGGGAGCCCGTCCGCTGTGATGGGAGCAGGTGGGGGAGCCCAGGGACTATACTGGGAGTAGGGTGCAGTGACAGTGTGCAATACATGCTGTCCATTTGGCATTTTTGGGGGGGCCCGGTTGCCCAAATTTTGCACAGGGGGGCCCAGGCTAAACATTTTTGAAGACCACTTGGCTAGTGGATTTACAATGTGAGGCAACTTCTTTGATTGGCATGCTCATCAGAGTCTCATATACAAAACAATCCAGTGTGCTCGTGTATGGACATCACACATTTCGCAGATAGCTCTATAAAAAAAAGAACACCAACACAGAGGGGCGGCGCAGGAGGGTCCCGAACTATTTATTGTTTGCTCTGGGGGGCCTTGGCATAAAACGTTTGAAGACCAATGAGCTAGGCCATTAGCTGTGAGAGTGGAGTTGACAGTCATAGACTTAGGCGACGTAAGGAGTGAGTTTGGGGTGCCCTGTAGCCGGAAGAGATGATTGGAGTGAGAGTCAATGAGGGTTACGTAGAATTCAATTTTCGCTCGATTAAGAGTGGACTTGAGAGAGAGTTCAGGGCACAGAGGTAGAGTTGCAGGTCCTCATGTGAGTGGGTATGCCTCTATTTGCGCAGCAGCCTACGCATATCTCTGTGGAGAGAGCATATTAATGGGGTGACCCATGGATGAGGATGCTGAAACTTAGGGGTGTAAGTAAGCAGTGGGAAGTGAGAGGAGAATACGTCATATAGTGGTGTGGTATTTATATTGCAAATACACAGCATACAGATTTATAAGCATGGAAAAACAGCATGCATCATACAAGTGTTCGGTCAGCAGGCCCAAGGAGCTCTTCCTCGCGCCCCCACCCTCCTCCGGGTGTATGTAGCATAGGGAAGTACTAATATGCTTATGTAAGATCACAATGGGGATGTTACTTAGCACGATATTACAGACAGTTGGCGAGAAATGTCAACATCTTCCTTGTGACATTGGGATGCAGTCCTGTGGGGACATAGTGTTGTATTATGAATAAGCAGCATTCGCAGAAACACCTTCTGATATCTCCCAGACATGGAGCTAACGCTGAATCTGTAGAGAATAAGCGTAAGGGAAGGTCTGACGTGCCCTCTGCCCTGGGAGGAGTTTGGGCCTGTCTGGGGGTGTCAGGTAGAGCAGGCCCCGGGAGGCCGAGGGAGTTGACATGGAGGGTCTGAGGCCTAACTGTATGGGAGAGCCTAATAGCATTGCATTGCATAACATAACATAGTATTACATAGCAATCCTGCATATCATAGTATAGCCTAGCAATCCTGCATAGCATAGAAATCCTGCATAGCATAGCCTAGCAATCGTGCATAACATAGCAATCCTGCCACATCAGTAGGGATTAGCAGCTGGAGAAGGCAGTGTTGGTGGAAGAGGTATTGGGTGTGAAGTAGGAAAGTGACAACTGTAGGTCGGAGCGAAAGGTGGAAATGGCAGAAGGTTTACATTTCCTTTTAGTAATAGGTGAAATAAGTGTGACAAAAGGTCAGACGGTGGAAATGAGATGGTGGTGGAATCAATTGAGTGATCAGATATGGATGGTGTGACTGTAATATTAGTGGCTGAGGGAGAGGTGGAGTTGAATGAAAAATCCAAAGAGTCACGCCTTCTGTGTGTAGGTAGGCTATGTATAGAGTGGAGGGCATGGTCACTAAGAAAAGACTGAATTTCAGTGATTGGAGAGGGAAGGTTAAAATCACCTAAGAGAATTTGGTGATGTTTAGTGGAAAGAGAATCAAGGAGTTGCCCAAGGACATCAAAGAGTGGTCAAGTTGAACCAGCAGGACGATAGATGGAGATGATGTGAACCGAGTGAAGTGGAGTAATAGTAGAGATGGTGAATTCAAAACAGGTAGGAGAGGACGTGGCGTTGGAGATTTGTGAGGCATTGGGGTGGGAAGAGAGTAGGTGTCTGACACCTCCACCTCTGCCAGTCAGTCAAGGACAGTGAACGAAAGATAGTTTGGAGTCACGTAGGACTGCCACAGTGGCACTGTCAGATGGAAAAATGCAGGTTTCAGTGATAGCAAGAAGGTCTACGGGAGGAGATCTGGAGTGAAAGTATTCAGTTATAAAGGAAGTTTTGTTGCATACAAACTGAGCATTCCAGAGTGCAATGCTCAATTGATGAGGTAAGGAAGAGAAGAGAAGTTGAGTCTCAGAGCAAGAGGGGCTAGGAGGAGAGGTGTTAGAGGAGGTACGGTTAGCTCGTCGGATTTGTTTGTTTGAAGGAGGTGGAAGAGAAATGGAGTAAAGGGAGTTTCGAGTTTTATAATAGGGAAAGGAAAGGACGTAGTTGTAGCGTGATTGGAGAAAGCCTAGGGACAGGTGAGTAGGAGGAGCAGGAGTCAATGCATTATAGGTTAGTAGCACAGTGTGAATAGCCAGTACAGTAATTAGGAAGCTTGGAGTACTCACAGCCACAATAGTGAGAAAAGCAAAGGCTCATAGGCTAAGAGGCAAAGAGGCTGATCAAGGGCTGGTCTTCAACCTTCACTGCTCCGCCCTTAACTGGGACATGTCTGGCTGGACGCCCCTAGGAAGTTCAGAAGGGATGACACATGCTTTTGCCACCTGATTGCCTTGTCCATCAGTGCTTGGTCTCACTGATAATGTCCCTTCTGTTGCTGGGATGAGGCAATTTCTTCCTGATTGGTGTTGCAAGAGAAGCCTCTTGTGGCTTTTGGCTGGAGATGGGTTTGGTGCAAAATTTCCACAGTAAGTGATTTCAAGGATCCAAGATAGCCAAAGGAAGTGATGTCACGGGTCCAAGATGGCCGCTGGAAGTGATGTCAGTGACCAGTCCAAGATGGCCACTGGAAGTCAAGTTTCAGATAAAAAAGTTAAGCCAAAAACCAGAAGGAGTGACACACGTTCTTGTCACCTGATCGCCTGGTCCATCAGTGCTTGGTCTCTCTGATATTGTCCCTTCTGTTGCTGGGATGAGGTGATTGCTTCCTGATTGGTGTTCACCCCTGGGTTTGGTCCAAATTGGCCACAGGAAGTGATGTCTCAGGCGGATAGCTAAGGACAACCTGCTTGCCTTGGAATCAAGATGACATGGAGCAACACAGGTTCTATCCCCGGGTCCGCGCTTAGAAACGTCTGGGTACTAAGCACGTTATAAATAACCTATCATCACCATCATGTTAAGAATCCAAGATGGTCACAGGAAGTAATGTCACGAATCCAAGATGGCCACTGGAAGTGATGTCAGTGACCAATCTAAGATGGCTGCTGGCAGTCAAGTTCCAGACAGAAAGTGAAGCACCAGGAGGAATGACACACGCTCTTGTCAACTGATTGCCTCGTGCTTGGTCGCTCTGATATTGTCCCTGCTGTTGCTGGGATGAGGCGATTTCTTCCTGATTGGTGTTGCCAGAGGAGCCTCTTGTAGCTTTCTGCTGGAGATTGGCCATCCAGTACCATGGACAGCCATCTGCTAAATGGCTATAATCCTAAACCAAAGGATATGTGTCAAGTGTATATCATGCCTTTATGGGCAGAGTGTAAGAACATTGCAGCAAATGATAGTCAGATTGTGCAAAGCAAACACCAGAGAGAAAAGGAACAAGAACAAAGGTTGGGTTTGCTCCTATAATTACCAATCTGTAACCATTTAAGCATAACCTCTCCAAGTCCAGCTCTGAGAGAGAACTCTAGAAGCTGTTTTTTCACCAACCCTATGATACACCCAGTGCATGAGAAATCTGCCATCAATTTTCCAAAAGACTCAAGCGGTAGAGGTGTGCCTCAGAGCCTCACGGAACCAGCCTCTAATAATGTCATGAATGGAAATAAAATAACAACACTCAGACTGTCCTTAACAGTGTTGCATTGAGCCGCATAACAGGGAAAGTTCATGAGCCAGCCTTTAAGCTGCAACCATCCTTGATTTTCAGGGGGGATTTGGACATATTCCTGTCTTCTGGAGTCTTCCATGGGGTGATAGCCATATCTGATCTTGGCCTGGCCCGTTGAACCGTTTGAAAATGAAACCCGGGCAGCCTTCCCTCCACCTCATGGGTTGGGAGTTTGGGTGGTTTGAAGAGATGAGTAGACAAGGAGTGAAAGTCTTGCTTTCAGTGCCATTGTGATGTAGTGCCCATCAGGACTTCCCATGATAACTCCAAGAACTCAGCCAGATCAGCAGGCTCCTCAACGTATTTAGAGAGGCCATTTGATTCCGGGATCACCAGAAAATTGTATAATCTTGTTGATCCAGCGTCTCCAAAAGTCCTGGGTTATTAAGATTTGGTGGTCATCAATCTGAATATTGCCTCCTTGTAGGCAGGGTACAATCAATGCGAGCTTCTTTTCTTGGAAACTGGTGGCTGCCCCGATACAATGTGTCCTTTGTATTTGCAGCAGAGGTGAGAAGGTAATTTGTACCGTCGCAGGTTGCCAATTCTCTAGACAGCACATCGGGTCCAATCCTCTATTTTCTCTGGTACCCCAAATAGTCTTAGATTATTTTGACTGTTTCTATCTTCCAGGTTGGTGAAATTAGCTTCCAGTTCACATAGTCTACACTGAATGTGCTCCATTTCCTCCATTCTATCCTCCAGCACAGGAATTCTCTTATCTTTGTGTTCCAGACCCCCATTAAATTGATTAATATCCAGTCTCAGTGACTTTTTCTCATCCTAGACATCCGGTATGTGCTGCTCAATTGAGGTCATTGTTTTTTTAATGGCCGCCAATATCGCTAATATCACATTTAAATCACTGTGCACTGACATGCACTTTGTAGGTGATACAGAGGGAGCACTACCTTGACAGGGATACATTGAGGCCATCTTCACTACAGCTTGCCATTCCAGAAGGCTATTGCATGATTAGGCAGGATAGAGAATCTGGAAGGGGAGGCGGGGTGGCCTATATCATAAGGAAATCACTTTCTGCTTGGAAAATTAAGGATCACCTTATGGAAGGAATAGATTTCCTCCACATAAAGATTGGGATGAATACAAAAACTACGGTGAATATGGCTCTTATTTATCGGCCTCCCTCCTGTCAAGGCAACTTCTGTACAGAACTTGCTGGCTACCTTCTTCCGCTATTAAAACCTAATTCACGCTTTATCGTGTTGGGTGATTTTAACTATTGGCTGGGTCACCCAGATGATCAGACAGCTCTGGAACTAGCGCAATCCTTCCATGATCTGGGCTTCTCTCAAATTGTGCAGGTCCCCACTCACAATTTGGGACACACCCTTGATTGGGTAGCGGCTATTAATAGCCCGCACCATGATGTTTTCGTTGCACCATGCCCATGGTCGGACCATGATGCTGTTCATTTCTCTATTACTATACCATTTGTCTCCAAAGTCCAAACAGTGCGGTCGGTGACGGCTACATATCGTAACATCAAGCTGTTAAACACGGACAAAATTGAATCCCTTTCTTCCCAAACTTTACACATCCAGGAGACAGATAATCTTGGCACCCTTACCAAGAAAATCTGCTCTAATCTTAAACTAGTGGCAGACACTCTCGCTCCCTTAAAAGATAAAAAGAAACCGATTGAAAAGAAACCTGCTAACCCGTGGTTTTCGCCCGAACTTCAATCCCTTAAAGCTCTCTCTCTCAAGTTATACTATTCTTGGAAAGCTAATCAACTTCCCACAACACTTTTCAACTATAAGGAAGCCGCAAGAAATTACAAAAGGGCGGTTGTTGACGCCAAGAAATCCTACTTGGATTCAAGAATCTCCCAGGCCACATCAAACTCTAAGGAGCTATTTAAAATATTAAAAGAACAAGAGTCAGTCCCAGAACCGGCACTATCCGCCATTATTAAAAATGACGAGTGGTGCTTGGATATTCAGACCGCCATGGTTAATAAATTGGACGGTATCCGGAAAGCTATAGCAACCAAAAAAGCAGCCTTGGATACACCAGATTTCAACTTAGTTAGTAACACCTTTATTAGGGATCCCAATATCCCCATTTTTGATTTTACATCAATATCAGAGGAGGAACTGACCACCATTATTAACAAACTTAAGGCAACCAATTGCACCGGGGATCCCTGTGCCTCAACTATTATTAAAACCTGTCCCCCCTCTCTTATTCATGCCATATGTAAATTTGTCAACACCTCGCTACAGAGCTGTTCGGTCCCAGACGATTTGAAACAGGCTTGGGTCACTCCCTTGTTGAAAAAACCCAGCCTGGATCAAAACGTCCCTACTAATTATAGGCCCATAACTAACACTCCTTTCTTGCTCAAGATATTGGATCGAGTTGCTTATATTCAAATTGCGCAACACTTAAATGCCCACCCCATTCTCAACCCTTTTCAGTCAGGATTCAGACAAGGGTTTGGTACGGAAACCTCGCTTCTTGATCTGAAGTCTCAGTTACTACAAAGAATGGACTCTCAAAAGACCTCTCTCTTAATCTCCCTAGATCAATCGGCAGCATTCGATCTCGTCGATCATGCCATTCTAGCAGATAGGCTCATGTCAGTAGCTAACTGTTCACAGGCCGCTACCAACTGGATACTCTCATTCTTATCCAACAGGTCTAGCAGGGTATGTGCCAACAATGCCAAAGCTCCTGCAATTCAGACATTGTTTGGAGTGCCACAAGGCGCCAGTCTGTCTCCTTGTATCTATAACATCTTTATGTCCCCTTTCTTTGCTCATCTGGCCCATGAGGGCATCCTCTTTTCCAACTATGCAGATGACACTCAATGTGTCATCCCTCTTACAGGCCAGCATTCGGAGGATGAAAAGGAACTTAACCGCATCTTCGCCTTGATTGAACAATGGATGATGTGGAATAATCTTGCACTTAACCGCAGCAAGACAGAACTTATGATTGTAGGATCGGACAGCATCATAGCCAAATTGGACTCAATGTATAAACATTTCCAGCTGGGAGATGTTCTGATCTCCACTCTTCCCAAGGTTAAAATCTTGGGTGTGGTATTGGATCAATCACTCAAGATGAACTCCTATGTAGCCAGTACCGTCTCTTCCGCTAACTACTACATTAAATTGTTATCCCATCTGCGTCCCTACATTTCCCAATCCAATGCTGAGACCATCGCCCGAGCCATTATAGGCTCCAAACTTGACTACTGTTGTAGCCTATTAGCGGGCGCCAGTAAAAAAATCGTCAAACGACTTCAGGTGGTTCAGAACGGAGCAGTCAGAGTGGTATCCGGTCTTTCTCACAGGGTACATGTCTCGGAGGCATGTCGAGCACTACACTGGCTGCCCGTAGAATCAAGAATCTCCTTTAGACTTATGGTCATCACCTTTAAATGTCTTCAGGGCAAGATGCCCCCATACCTGCAAAGGTACATAGGAAAAAAATCCTCTGCTAGAAACCTTCGGTCTAACAACCGGAACTTGCTTCAGCAGCCCAGAGTCAAAAGCAAAAAGGCACAATGTGGTGCTTTTTCCTCAGTGGCACCGGCACTTTGGAATGCTCTGCCAGACCAACTGAGAAACTCATCTTCTCTGAATTCATTCAAGAAGGGCCTTAAAACCTTCCTCTTCAAATAGCTGCCCCTGGTTTATTAATTCTGCTACCCCTTAGATCGTTTTAGCCTTTCTTTCTTCCTTCTCTGCTTTGTTTTTGTTTGTCTGCGCCCTCACACCTATGGGTTTATGGTGCGCCATATAAATGCAATGTAATGTAATGTAATCTTATCTCTGGAAAAGTAGAGTGATCTTTTAGACAACATATCCTTTATTGTCACTTCTTGCCAATGTATTGCAGCTTCAAGGACTGCAGAATGGACAACAAACACCTTCCCCTAGACTGTCCAACAATAAGCACAACAAACTTAGTTCGAGCTCAGGATCTATTTTTTAACTCAGTTGCCACCACGGTGGCCACTGCTTTTGACATATACCCTGACTATATGTGTTTATGGGCAACATCAATGAGGGACTACTGTCAAAACTCTTACGTCCCTCTTTAAGGCCACTTCCAAGATTAATCAGCTTCCCCGCTACCCAACCTCTGTTGAAGTGGTGCCCTGCTCGGCCCACTCCTGTGAGGCGGAGCTTCAGAGTGACCAGCTGAATGGGAGGCTCCAGTCCCGCTGCTGAAGTGTTTGAACAACGCTGATAGGGGGCATGGCGGGCTCTCTCCTCACAGAGTTTACACTTGCAGCATTGGCCCCAATCTACCACTTCAGCGTCAATCCTCTCCTTATGTTCCTCTCCACTGGCACAGAGGTAAGTGGTCCTGCATGCTTGACAGGGAATTGTGCAGTTTCTGTGAAGTTTATTTTGTTATTAGGTGCTGGGGTATAGAGCTCATTGGCCACACAACCCTCTTGTGGGCTCCTGGTAATGCCCCCCATTTGTGCTTTATAGTTTTATAACCTTGCTGTGCTCTGCACTGTAAACCTTATGATTTAGAGACCCCACGTTGAGGGAATTCACTTCTTGTGTTCCCCTTCCTTTAAATCCCTTGGTGAGGAGAAGGGGGTTTGGACTTGTGTTTATATTTTCCTTGTTCCTGTTCATTGGCTCCCTTTTAGAGTCAGTTGCTGGTTTTCATCTGCACTTCTCCATTGGTTCACAACTGATTAGCTGTATTGTGCTGTTTTGTCCTTCTGTGTGAAGACCGATCTTTTCCTGTAAGCACTGTTCCTACTTGCCTCTTATCAAGAGTCGTATGTATTTAGTTATGCTTCTTTTGCTGTTATGGCCTTTTTCAGTGACTGTTTGATCAGAAAGGTTAATGGGCTTCGCCTGCATTGTAGGTGGTGTTTCTCATCCGTGTGAGTATTGTCTTTTAGCTGCCTTTTATAATACCATCAAGGGTGTCAGCTAAAGACCCTGTTGGTGCTTGCCATACATGTGGGCTTAGCACTGACACTACCTGTAACAGCAATCGTGGGTGAGCAGCTTGATGGCTCTACTAGTATTCATAAGGAGTTTCTAATTCCTTCACCTCATCCCAATTCATATATTTATATTCGTATTACCGTCTTCTTTCGCCTCCATGCATCAGTGGTTCCTGCTTGCCAGAAATGCAACGTCAATGGGAAGGTAGACTTCTTGATCTGGTTCTTCCCTGAAACTCATAATTTCTGGAAAGGAGTGTCATACAGGATCATCCTGGTTCTGGAGGGGGCCTTCACAAAGAAGTCCTCTATTTCCGCTCTTGGTGATAAGCAAGCTGTATAAACAGTGCCAGATCTGGTTGTCCAGATGCACCATTCTGGCCAAAAGAACCATTCTGCATTACTGAAAGTCACTGAAACGACTCAATATTAAAGATTGTTTAAACTAAACTGTTTACTTTCTGGATTTTGAAAAGAGTGATATACAAGTGAACTAGAATGATTCAAAGCTATCTGGGAAGGCTTCTTCGAGACGTATGTCTCAAGTTGAAATGCAAACAATCATAATACAGAGCTGTCTCTCTGTGGCCCTCTCTCTCCTAGAAGTGTCTTACCTGTGCTCATGACCAGTTCTGGGACACCCCACTTGGTCTCTCTCTACGGATACTCCATTTGATGGAGGGGGCTATCTACATATGGCACTTGCATCCTCTCCGCCCCTTGTAGGTGAAATAATGTCTCAAATGAATATCATTTTTATTATTGGGAACACTTGAAGCAAATTCTGAATCAAAATAGACACATGGAACAGCATAAACATGGTATCTTTTCTCTGGTGTTGTCACATGTTTGGCATGCACTGCCATTTGCATATTCCTTTGCTTTGCCTCCATAATATCGTAGAACAATGGTCATTGATCTGACCCAGCTCTGGGAGCTACCTTTATGTTTCTCGGGCCTAGAGGGTAAAGAGCTCACGCTCCCATAGCACGGGTCCAGTAGAGGGTTCAGAAGCTTCCTGAAAACAAAAACCTCTGCTGCCCTTGAGCGACTGTGCAGGCTACTGTCGGTCATAGTAGAAAGCTGCCGAATCTCCAACAGTCCATTAAGAATCGATGGCCAACTTATTCACAGAGGTCCATGAACGTGGCCACTTGAAGCTAGTAGAACAATTGCAGTAAAAGATTGTGCTAGAACCTTCCTGGCACACTGACCTTTTCAGCTATATTCTCACAGATGCTGCTTCCACAAGGCCACTGGGGCAAGTAGTTTAGGAGCAGGACAGCACTGGCGATTGGTGATGGAGGAGTGGTGCTGCCTCAGTGCATTCTGCATGCAGAGGAACATATGCACACACTGTTTTAACACATGGCTCTTAATGAGCTGGGCCTGCAATGTGTTTGAGTGAGTGCATGGCTCACACATTCTGCTATGGTGGCCTGCACGTGGGATTTGCAAACCGGCAACGTGCTGGGTTTTCAAACTACCCCCACACACTAAATGGTCAGTTTCATGTTTAGACTGCGTCGCCAATGGGCCAGTCTTCACCATCTCCATGTACCTGGTGAGTCCAATCTATTCCGATAACCAGAGGCAGTTTATTATTAAATGGGGGCGGCCTGAGATTGCCGCTGACATCCATTCCATTTACGCCATAAAGGGTCGCACTGCCCGCCAAAACGGGACAGTGCGAGTGACTACAACCGAGCGTGTGTGTGTGTGCCCGACTGGCCCCGCTCACCAATGGACCCTGGAGCAGTGTCACAATAAGGAAGGGGGAGGAAGGGGGACAAGCTGATTGCCACCGGGGGATAACCATTTTATGTGGTCCAGGCCCGAGTGCCTTTGGGTATGGAATGTTAGTTTTCGTTTTTTCCCAGGATCTCTTAAGTGTTTTCACCACTTTTCCTGTGTTAAGAAAAAGATAACTTTACATTTTTGCTGTCGTCTCTTGAGTCTCACAACTGAGCATACCACAGACTCCACTGTCAGATTGTAGTACTATTTTTATGTTTGATGCTTTTTTATTTTAAAAATCTCCTCACCCTCCATATACAACCTTTCCTCTCACCCAAACCCCATTAAGAAATGAGCATGGCTCATTACCTCAAAACCCACACCACAACTGATTAATAACATACACTGAGGTTCTCATACAGCTAAAGCCCCTCTCCTGACTCAGCCTCTCACGTTCTCACTTCCCAGAATACCCTCAGAGAGAGGGAACATGGGGCAGATCAACGAATCCCTCACACTAAGCACAGATTGAGGGAGAGGAAAAGATAAAGCGAGTGAGCGAGAGAGATGCAGAGTGGGAGAAAGAGAGAGCGCGCCAGAGAGAGCTAGATTGAGAGTCAGTGAGAGTGAGTTAGTGAGAGAGTGAGTGAGAGAGAGAGTGTGAGAGAGGGAGAGATACAGAGAAATTAAGAATTCCATAAATAGTCATTAAGATGGAATGTCTCATAAAATAAATTCGAGGAAATCTGTGCCCAATAATAGATTTCATTTCTGACCTGTGAATATCTGTGAAATTGCACGGTATTAGCACTAGGGCAAAGTTTGCCCTATTTTTGAAAACACTGGGACATATAAGAAAACTATTGCGCTTTGACAAGTGCAGTTTTCCATGGTAGAAGCACCAGGGCAAAAATTGCCATCGTGCAAAAAATATACATTTTCAATGCTTTTTCACAAGGGCAAAATGTGCCCTTGTGCTAATACCGTTCCGAATTAGCACTAGAGCACACTTTGCCCTGTTACAATAATGCAGTGAAAATGTATCTTTTTTGCCCGAGGGAAATTTTTACCCAGGTGCTTATACCATGCCAAACTACGCTTGTCAAAGCGCAATAGTTTTCTAATAAGTCCCAATATTTTTTAAAATAGGGTAAACCTTGCCCTAGTGCTAATATCATGGAACTTTGCACTTGCACCGGTGCAAGGCTTCTGTTATCTGGCCACTGGAATACTTAATTGCAGTGCAATATGTTGTTACCTGTAATTTAGTCTGTCTGTTTTTTTTGTTTTATTTTGTTTAGATATGGGAATGAGTTTAACAGTTATAACAACAAAACAAAGTTTTTAAGGTGTACGTGAGTCATTATAAAAGAGACAACGTTGTGTGCATAGATCCTCAGCACCTAGAGAGAAGCACATGGGGAATGTACTCTCTCCCTTCGGTAAGGCAAACATATGTTGCACTATAACCTTAGCGACAACCAGCGATGGGTGGGAAATTGTCTTGAAACATTATACTTTTTTGAAAAGGGGAAAAGGTGGATTTATATGGCAAATGTATGTGTTAAAGTAATATATAGCGGTTCCTACACCTATATAGCAACCTTGGGAAATGAAACCAAAATGAAACCAATAAAGTCGATCTGAGCACGGGAAAAGATGCCCTGTCAGGCATTTGTGATAAACATTATCCAGGAGTCGAATCAATAGTAATGAGTATTACAAGGCATGAAAACAATATAATCTTCCGACACCTGTCAGAGCTATTAATGATCCCTTTGGAACAAATCAACCAAGAGCATACAACATTTCATGCACATTTTTGTGGGGGCTGCCTGGAATGCAATCTGGAAAAATCTGGATTTTCGGGGGCCATAGAATGCATTTTAAGGCCTTTTTTGGGCTGGCAATGTTTTCTGGACTTTCGGATGGAGCAGGAGGTGAGGTGAGTGCGGGGACGACACGGGTCGGGGTGGTGGGGATATGAATGGGGAGTGAAGGGAGCTTGTTAAAGGGGTAGGGGTGCAAAGCGGATAATGGCTCGGGTTCTGTGGTCATCCCCAGGAATTGGCAAGTGGGGCTGTAGGAACGGAAAGGTTTGTAGGGATGTAATGCAAGAGATGCTCATGAGGTACGGGGAGGTGGGCAGGGGACATCGTGGAAAGCAAATTACATTTTTCAACTCCTGTTGCGTGATAATTCTGGCGCAATGGGAGTTGCAAAATGGATTGATTTATAAAATAAATGCACATAGGATTATTGCGAGGTACCGGTTCTAGCTTTTGGAGACACTGCCAGTGAATAAGCCACATTCCTGATGATCATTGCATTAGGGTGGAGTGTGACATGGAATCATAGACAGCCAGACCAAAAACAGGCTATTTTGTCCACAAAAACATTTGCTCTGTCAGATAGCTTAGTGAATTAATCACTCTCTTCGTATATCTGTGTGCACCCAGCAATCCCAGGTTGGGATGACAGCTGGGTTGACAGAGACATTCATCCTTATATAGTTAATAAATTATGTTATATTTAAATGTGTATTATTAGCTCCATTCTAACAGCGCTTAGAAAAAGTGGCTATGCAATATGAACCTCTGTATAAAAATATGATATTATGATTAGATGGTGCCTTTTTCTTGCCCATTAATATGTATCTTTCATAAAGATCTGAAAATAATGCCAAAGTGAAGGGTGTGGAGGATTAATTATGGTCAGGTAGATGTTTTTGATAACCTGACTAATATCTATATATATATATATTTTCACTGAAAAAACGTTGTTAAAGGGACATTAAGGTTAAATTGCACTTATAAAAACCTTTTAAATTCAATGAAAAAACTTTGTTAAAGGGACATTATGATTACAAATAAAACTGAAAAACCTCAGAAATGTGCCAGTTATGGTAAGCTAAGCAACCATAACTCGTGCCACTACCATGCACTGCTAAGTCTAACACCCAGGACATCAAAGAGGACATCATTACGTATACCTGCACAAGTTGCGCCCTGATGCCCTTGGGCCTGATGGTGCGTGTTATAAATAAACAAAATACAAATCACAAATGTCATTAATGCCTCTTGTTTTGTTCACTGACATATCCAGGCCAGGTGGTGCTGTTCACTGACAGTCAGAATATTTAAATTCAAAAGGTGCTATATATGTAGATGTTAACCTTGTTGTATGTTCTTAAAGTACTTTCCTTAGGGTTTAGTCTCAGTTCATGGTGCATATACATGGGGCAATAAGCAGGCCTCAAACACACAATTCATTTGTGTACATGAAGATGAACTTTAATGTTACTAACATTTTCTGGTGATGCTGTTTCTTTCTTCCTTACTTTAGTTTCCCTGTATGTGCCTTTGATTCGTATGCATTGTGGGTCTTCATATGTATTGTTTGTACTAGCACAAGTGTGTAGTAAGTCTTGTATTGAATTGATAGCTAGTTACTAAATGTTTAACATTACTCAAAAGTCTGATAAGGTAGCATTCATTATTTTACTATCCAAAATTACAAGATTATAAATATTGTATTTCTATGGAGCATGATGTAGCCATTTCCTATGTTTATGTATGATTAGGTTCCTTTAGGTTCCACTTAGAAAAAGTGGCTATGCAATATGAACCTCTGTATGAAAATATGATATTATGATTAGATGATGCCTTTGACTTGCCCAATAATATGGATCTTTCATAAAGAATTGAAAATAATGCCAAAGTGAAGGGTATGGCGGATTAATTATGGTTAGGTAGATGTTTTTGATGACCTGACTAATATCTATATATATATTCTCACAGAAAAAACGTTGTTAAAGGGACGTTAAGGTTAAATTGCACTTATAAAAACCTTTGAAATTCAATGAAAAAACTTGGTTAAAGGGATGTTATGGATACAAATAAAACTGAAAAACCTCAGAAATGTGCCAGTTATGGTAAGCTAAGCAACCATAACTCGTGCCACTACCGTGCACTGCTAAGTCTAACACCCAGGACATCAAAGAGGACATCATTACGTATACCTGCACAAGTTGCGCCCTGATGCCCTTGGGCCTGATGGTGTGCGTTATAAATAAACAAAATACAAATCACAAATGTCATTAATGCCTCTTGTTTTGTTCACTGACATATCCAGGCCAGGTGGTGCTGTTCACTGACAGTCAGAATATTTAAATTCAAAAGGTGCTATATATGTAGATGTTAACCTTGTCGTATGTTCTTAAAGTACTTTCCTTAGGGATTGGTCTCAGTTCATGGTGCATATACATGGGGCAATAAGCAGGCCTCAAACACACAATTCATTTGTGTACATGAGGATGAACTTTAATGTTACTAACATTTTCTGGTGATGCTGTTTCTTTCTTCCTTACTTTTGTTTCCCTGTATGTGCCTTTGATTCGTATGCATTGTGGGTCTTCATATGTATTGTTTGTACTAGCACAAGTGTGTAGTAAGTCTTGAATTGAATTCATAGCTAGTTACTACATGTTTAACATTACTCAAAAGCTGATAAGGTAGCATTCATTATTTTACTATCCAAAATTACAAGATTATAAATATTGTATTTCTATGGAGCATGATGTAGCCATTTCCTATGTTTATGTATGATTAGGTTCCTTTGATAGCAACAACAATCCAATGCAATGTCTCCCTCGGATGAGTACATTCTTTAATAGATTAAGTAGTTCATGATAGGTCTCCCAATCACCCCTGACATCTTGTTACCAACATTATAAACACAACCCCTTGTAGAGAATTTTCATCAAAAATAATGTCATATGTGATGTCATCAGTGATGTTATCAATGACATTTGTGATGTCATCCTTGATGTCCTGGGTGTTAGTCTTAGTAGTGCACAGTGGTGGCGTGAGTTATGGTTGCTTAGCTTACCATAGCTGGCAAATTTCTGAGGTTTTTCGGTTTTACTTGTAACCATAACATCCCTTTAACAAAACATTTGCATTGAATTTCTGAGGTTTTTATTAGTGCAACTTAACATACCGTCCCTTTAACAACATTTCTTCAGTGAATTTCATGGGTTTTTACCAGTGCATGCTAATTTTCTACAACTTACTAATATCATAATTACCCCAATATAGCAACATTTCTGTCCAATTTACAAAGTTTCACCTTAAAACTCTGCCATTTCCCACCTTCTAGCATAATTTTTAACACTTCTATACATTTTTTGCAAAATTTTCCACAGTTTTTACATTCGTCAACGTCTGTGAACGTCTGAGTGCAGCATGATGATGACGTGTTTGCGAATGCTTCCGCACTTCCCAATCGGGTCCGTGCTTCGCAGACAGTTCGGAACTGCACTTTATAATGATCTAGGAGCTTTCAAGCTCAAAATGTTCCCCTTGCACAGCTCCTACACCCATTCTTACTCGTTATCCATTAACAATCTAGTACAGAACACATACTTGGAAGAATATTAGCAAAACTACAATTTATCTTAAAAATTGCATCAGCTATGGCCATCCAACCTCCCCAAGAGCCATCACCACCAGCAGCTGGAGGACCTACACAACACAAAAAACGCAGTACTTACAAAGACAATGAAGAGGACCAAGAACATGAGGTAGAGGAAGTGCCTACCTCTAGCACCCAGAGAGACTCATAGGTATGACAGTTCTTTACCACTATTGGGAATGTACCAAAGACTAAAGCTACCAATGTGAAATGCACTGAGTGCAACGTTGTACTCAGACGCGGACTACCTGGACAGTACTCCTACAGGACCACCTCCATGCGCCGTCACACCCATTCCAAACACCGCTATGTTCTCAGAAAGGCTGTTTGTTTCTTGGCAAGTAGTAGGCTGTCTTCCTCCGCCTCATCTTCCTCAACCAATACTGAAACCACACAGCCTACTTCTGTGGGACACAAAAACCTCCCAAGCTACCCTGCAAGCAATAAAAGAGGCTGTTGATCCATATCTTTCGAAAACAACAGTCCTCAGCATATACTGCAACACTCTTCTCTGAAGAGGGGAGCAATTTCGAAGTGCTTTTGAAGTTGTAATCAAGGAGCATGAGAAACACTGCTCCCTACCTTAGATGTAACACACGCACAACATCTTCCCCTGTCCACCTGCCCCTCCATATTAGTGCTTGGTGCTTCTTCCCTCATTTTCCTCCCCACCTTAGGTTCTAACCACTCCTGCAAATAAACCCCCACCCCCAAAAAAATGTTCCTTTAGGAACCACCTTTCAGAGTTAAAACATAGAACTAAAAAGAAAATCTTATAGACTCCATGTACTTTACATTTCTCAGTAAAGTACATAGACTCAATAAGATCTCCCAACATTTCCGGTAGCATTTTGTCTTATGCTTATGGGAATAATGTGGCGTTCATCCATCGTTCTAGGGACTGGAGCGGGGATAAAGGCCCCCAGCCCAACTTATCAGTCGAAGCGTAGCAAGGGCAGATAACAAGGGCTCCGGACCGTTAACCCCCGTTCCAGCCTCTGTAATGGGGGATGAAGGCCATTACCACTCTGGGTTGAAAAAGCAGTAACCCGGGGTGCTTAAAAAAAGTATTTTTCTTCCTACACCGGATGCACGCTGCGTCACGTTGTAGGAAGGAAAATTCTTTTCCAAGATGACCACCATGGAAAGGGAAGGCGGGGCTCCGTACAGAGCCCCTCTTCCCTTTCCATGGCGGCCTGCAGAAGGCAAATAAAGAACCCTATGACCATATTACCACAAGCACATTTATTTCCCTTTCCAATCTATCCCAATTTCAAAAAAATTTACCACATAGCCGGTCCCTGGTGGCCATGGGCACTTTATCCCCATTGGTCATACCTTGTGGCCATGGCCAGTAGCCAGATTGTATGGGTCATGACCATATGCTATGACCCGGACAATCTGGCCACTGCCCATGGCCACAGACTATACCTCATTCACCAAAGGTACATCACAATGTTTTGTACCTACATTATGACCCTTGTCAAAAAATAAAACACGGAAATATTTGCCAAACCATGCTTTGACGTCCTTGCCAATGCTCCTTACACAATTTCTGCTGGAAATCCGCCCATGTTTTATTTTTTCAAAAGTGTCAAAATGTACGTACACACAATAGCCATATAACTTAGCTCCCACTTGATAAAATCCATTTAGACTTTGCACAAACATTCAAGGTTGGGTGTGTAATCGTTCTGAAAACATTTGTCTACATTCATCAAATGTCAAACCATCTAAAAATGTTGAGACCTCCCTCGAATTTAGCCCCCTCTTGACAAAACTCCACCAAACTTTGCAAAACATGTATATCAATATCTTAAATCTTTTTGCAAACTTTTGTACAGATTCGTCAAATGGCACCACATTTATAAGCCTTTACAATATTTTGGGACCGCCCCTCAAATTTTGTTGCCTCTAGACAAAACAGCACCACACTTTCTATAACCATACAGAATCAGATCTAGAATGGAATTCCAAAATGTCATGCAGTTTCATTGAGAGGCACCAAAGTTATAAGCCAGCCAAAAAGTGCTTTTCACCAACTCTTTTCACCAACTCTGTAAAGCACAAATAAGCATAAGCATAGATGATCCTGAACATCTGAGATGATCGCTGTCATCACAGGACTGTCCCAGACTGTTCACGGACATCGGAGAAGAAATACGCCCGTTATTTGACTTTTAAGGCCATATCCCATCCCATCCTCATCATGCCTCACTTCCCCAGAGATTGTTTGATAAGTTTGACAAGTGCAATGTTGTGTTTTTTAACATGTTTTTACTGCAATGTCCGTGGACACCGGCCACTGTCTGCAAATCAAATATGGCGGGCGTTTCCAAAAATCTGATGCACTTCACGCTTTTCACCATCCAATCAGCAGGCGCACCCGATGTCTGTGGACCTCACGTCGCCCATTGGACCATCAAGGGCCTGTCTGCGGACTGAATAGGGAAGTGTGTCTGCGGACCAGACCCAGATATCACACATTTTTGTACCTACTTTTTGGTCATTTAAAAAAAACGACTGGACGGATTTTCACCAAATTAACAAAAGCAGACTTTAGGGACAAAGCAGAGCTCCTGTCGCAAAGTTGTTGAAAATCCATCCAGCGGTTTGGTCTGTAAACATGAGCAACATTTTTTTCCATTCATTCTATGGGAAAAACCACACATTTTGGGACCCCCCTATAACTTTGCCCCCCCTGACGAAACCTCACCAAGCTTAGCAAGATTGATCTGAATGCGCCATATACTTCCTTTTACAAAGTTGCGTGAGGATTCATCCAGGCGGGCCAAGTTATAAGCCACCCAAAAAGTGCTCTTCCTATGGGTTTGGCAACTTAACCATAACTACAGGGCTGTTACTGCAGGCCCTATTTTAACACGTAGGTATGTTCCTGTACTCACTTGATGCAATTAATCAGTTTTAGGTTGCCCTCTGCTGTACAAATGTCAAAGTGCCTCTCTGTGTGCTCTTCCACTTCAAAAACAGCTATCATTTTAACAAACAGAAAGCACATTTTGACATGGTCATCTTTACCTTCCACTATCACAAACATTTGTAAATAATCTCAAGTTACTTATTTCCACCCCCACTCCTCTTCACACAGGGCACGGCGGCTCCAGTGTCAATGAACAGTTAATTACTGGCTCAACGTTGCAGTCTCCAAAGAGCAAAACGCTGTAGGAAGAATGCCTGCTCATAACTAAAACTGAAAGTAGGTGCAGTATTATGCTACTACGCAATTGTATGCCATCACATTGACTCTGCAATGGAACAGGTTTGGCAATTACGTATCTACAAAGACACATTATAAAGGCCTGTGTAGTCAGTAGAACTTAGATACTGTTCTTATTCCGCGCATATCTCTTATTCCATATGATACAAATATGCCTTTCAAATTCAAAAGAAGACAGTTATCTAGCCTTTTCAGTGACCATTAATAAGTCACAGGAACATACGTCCCCTTCCTGGAAGTGATCAATGCTAATTCCAATACTTAAGAAGGGGGTTAGACATGATCCTATGAATTACTGACCGATATTGACCTTTTAGATCCGCTAGAAAGGCGTATATTACGCCGGGAATGGCTAGTAGTCTCTTATTTGTTCATTGCTGGTTAATGTTAAGATGGCAGTAGGGATTGATAAGATATTGTATAAAATGAGACATAATACCCACATTTTTCTCAAAGATTATGCAGATTCTGAGAATATTTTTTCTTAAATTACCCGGGGCTCTGGTCTTAACCCGGTTCAAATTTGTAAAAAGAATCATGCTTCACAACGTGAATCTATCAGATCTCTGGCTCAACCCTCGTTGCCTTGGATCCCAGGCAAAATATGTGCTGAAGGGGGGGTTACAATTCATGGGTCCTGAATGAAATGGCACGCATTAGCGAGGGGGCTCCTCCGTCTAGAGACTGTTTGTTGAACATCAAAAATCACAGTGCAATTGCGACCTATCTAGATAGACACAAGTTGGACATGCACACTCTCGATTTTAAAGGCGACTGGGAATATCACCATTTAATGCATTGACCCACAAATGGGGAACCTACCGTTCAGCCAAATGTTACTATTGTACACTACAGGATGAAACCTTAACACACTTTCTTTTCTTTTGAACTTTGTACAAATCATCAAGATCGCACTGGTCGAAGCCTCTGTTGAGAACAAAAGGCATCAGGAATGTATTGGAGGCACTAATATTTTGTACATCATTGACTGATCCAGGTAGTGGAACTTCCGTGGCTCAATTTAGAAGAAAAGATTACATTTTATACATGCAGCCAAACAACTTGAACAGTATGTTCTTGTGATTGTGTGACCTTCAGGGCTGAACCCTGATATGCGGACCACTTCATATTTATGTGTAGTATGGTCGCCACTGCAGGGTAGCACTTTTATGAAGACCTCGGCTTTGATGGAACTGTGAATATGGCTGTTCTCAACTGCTGAATCGAATTGTACTACTATTTTTGTTCTATTCGTTTTTTTGATTCTGCTTTTGTGAAAATGTGATGTGTGTTTTTGAATTTATGCTGCAATTTTAAACTCTGTCTCACAGACATTTTACGATCTTTGCATTACATGTATGTTGTATCGAAATAAACACTTGATTGATTAACTGATTAAGATGGCTGATAAATACTAGATGGGCCTGTTTTCAGTAAAACATTACCCATTTCATTGCTACATTTAAAAATAGGCCTTTCCGTGTTAGTTGTTATTCATAGTATTTTCAAAGTTAAATATTGAATTCCTTATTCTTTGTGCAGCTTTTCCTATATTGTCTCCTGCTCGCACACAACTATATGCGTTCTTGGATCACGTCCTTGTGTGACCTGTGCTACCGACAGGTGACATTGTGCACCTTTAGAAGAACACACTGGGCTGAACACGAGCTGACATTTCCAGACCGATCCAGGTGAAGAATCTTGATTTACAAAAAAATAATAAACCTGTCCAAGATTGAATGATCCATTCCCATCCGGTGAATTAGGTGCATGCATGTTCCTTGAAAAAGAGAAAGTTGCGAAACACGTGTCGACCTTTGATGATTATGGAATTGGGAACTCATAATCGATTTGAATTTCAACGTTAATAATCTTCCAATAAATAATGGACAAACAACTAAATATAGCAGATTCCTGCTGTCATTTTCACCGTTGCCAGCACATGAATTAGAGGACACCAACCGTTGCTAATTTTTTGGTTATCAGGGCGCTATGTGATATCTGCCAGTGCCAGATCTTCGAAGTATCAAACACACATGTGCACACACTCGTACATGTTACATGTTAATTTATGTTTTCAGTGTTTTCTATTGTTGATTTCCATTTAGTTGGCATCTACGGTTGAATGATCATGGTCCCGTAGCGACAGCATGTGTCTCCTTGCCCTGGAGTCTATCATGTCTGTGCTAAACCCGTTTTGCAGGCATGCATCCTATTGACACATGTACAATGAATTGTTTGGATGTATCCTTGTTCTACAAATGTTATTCCTTCTGTAATTCATAGTGGTCATCATTCCTTTGGGATTATTATTTTATTAGCCCTGGAGAAGTAAAGCAAGGCGTAAAGCGGTTTGTGGCTTGCTATGCTTTCCAGGAGATGTACATTTTCGTTTTCAAGGCAGACTAGGCACACGAGGTGGAAATAACGAATCCAATGTGCTTTTAGGATTCTTCTTAAAAGGCACTCGGTCTAACATCAGTATCTATGTTCATGCTGTTGTTAAACTAATGGATTCCTATGAAATCTACCAATGTTTACCACCGGCTCAAAGCTGTCGTATTCCATAGGAATCCACTGTAAGTGCCAACTGCGAAGTGTCCTTTGTATGCAGCATTTACATTGTGCTTTACGAAAGAAGACGTACAGGCAATTTCACCTCTTTTTACTCTTGAATTTTTGCATTGGATTTTACAAATGTTGAAAATTGCCGGCAAGGGGCCCAACAGCATGTACATACTAATGTTGGTAGTTCCTTCCATGCATTATAAAATCCACCCCCCTTAGGCCAATCAGAAGAAACAGCGTTTATTGTGTGCAACATATCGTTTCTTCTCTGTTTTGTAGGCATGATACATGACAATATATGGCAATTCGAATGACTGAGCCAACATTTGAGTTATGCGTTCTTCCCGCGGGCTTCCTTCTGTGGGGTTTGCTTTTGCCCCGTTTTATGTGCGCACTGAGACCGCTAGGCATGACGCGCGTTACAAGAAATAAATAAGTAAAATGGATACATAAATACATAAATAAATGGTGCTTGCTGGGGCTTTTCCTCTTGACCTACAGAAGCCATGGGTCGTGTACCTAGTTGGCATGAAGATTCTAGATCAATGTAATGGGTCGACAGAAGACTGCTGAGTTAATGCTTCATAAAAATATCATTGTAGCTGTTCTGCAATATTGTATTGTCTCGGTTTTGCAGTGTTCTGTGTGCCACATGGCCAAGTTTCCGCTATTTAAAATAGTCAAAACACAATAAAAACAGATCAGGACCGTCACAAACAAGCACAACAAGTGACAGATGAGCACGTGCCTCCTACCTTGCTGTACGATATGCCATCAAACACAGAGGTGATTTCGTCTGGAGTGGACACGTTGACCACAATGGGGTGGGACGACTGCAAGGCGTCATCTTTCAATACTGGCAACACATCATCTATTAACACCTGATCAAACTGGAAAAAGAGGGGGCATGGCTCAAATTGCGTTGCAGTGAAACATGAATATTCAAAGCATAACAGCACAACATGGGTTGCTTATCATCGTGATAAAATGGAGAGGCAGATCAAACAGCTTAATCAATCAGAAATGACTCAATCAACCACGAGTCATTCATCCGACCAGAAACAAACCATTACCCAGACCTGAACCAATCACAAGCAGTCATTCTCAACCCGAAACAAGCAGTGAATCAACTAGAGCCAAACGAATTACAAGCCATCAATCAACCAGAATATCCATTGCTTCTTCTAAATCCTATGCGGGGGCTTGTGAAAAACATTACCACCTAGTTTATACTTGGTATTTTGATAGGAAGGCAGTTGGAATTGTCTAAGGAGACACTTTGTTTTTCCATGCAGGTATTCTTCAGTGGAATACCTGCATGGAAAAACAAAGAACGGTCTACATGCAATATTTTACACTCGGTCCGCAGGTCAGTTCTCATGTGTATGGTGAAGGCGCCATCTCTACTATGATGTTCAGGGGACAAGTGACTGCATTCTTACCTTATAATGGAGAAGCACCATCAGTACTTGACCTCTTATTATACTGATTCCCTTTTCAGGAAACAGGGAGAACTGTAAACTATAGATTGGCTGTATAATAGGTTCTGTTATTTATTATGTTATCAGTAGGACTGGGACCTCTCCTGAAAAAGGCATCAGAGAATATCTGTGGGTTTATCCCTCCAAGTCCAGGCAACCCGCAAGTATTTTCAGGTTCCTGGGGTGCCCCCATGTTTCAGAACCCCCAAAACGGACTTACATTTCTTTTTAAGTCCTTTGGGTAGAGGGCAGACACCTCACAGGGCAGTTCATCATTTTTGAACATAGCCCCTTACCTAGCCAAGCTTATTTATCAAACACAATACAGCAGAGCACAGATGTCGGTACAATCGCGGGGGTCACCATATTGGAAGAACTTTCTCTTGCCTCTTCTTAGAGGGTGTCAAGTGATTCAGATTATATTTTGAAATGCCCTGTGGGAGGAGGCTAGGCCCTACATAAGGCAGTACAACTTTAAACATAATAATCTCCTCCGCATAAAGAAGGCTTTTTTCAGAAGTAGAAATGACTGCATTTGTTTTTTTTTCTAATAATGCGTAGGGAGCCCCCCACACTCCTCTTCGCCCCCCTTCGTTTACTAATACCCTTGCCCCACCCAACACCTATATTTTAATAAAAACGACCCAAAGTGTCGAAATAAATAGATAAAAGAATTCGGTAATGGCTTCCTCGTTTTTTTTGTATTTGATCATTTATACGGATGCCGTGGCAGATGTATGCTAACAAACGTGTATTGTCTAAGCATACACTATAGAGTGTTATTATATATATATATATATTTTTTAATCTAGACTCAATTGTTTAATGATAAGGCATTTAAACGTATGCTACAAAAATTGATATTTTGCCAGAACAATAATATCAGAGATGTAGCTAACATTGCTAAAATATCTGTTTGACTGGAATATTACCTGGCCCCCACGATCAGCTGCCTTAGCTAAACCAGGTGCACGATTCGACAAACATGAAGGGCCTGGATGCAACCACTTAGAGATGTGCTGCCAACAGTCTCTGATGAGCAAAGTGCTCCTTCTTCCATTGAGACACTATTGGAAGCAATACCTGAGGTTCCAGCGTAGACACCCTCAGGTTGCTGCTATCACTCATTGGTCCACTTTCTCACTAACCCACCTATTTAGATGCCTCACAGCGAAGATCAAATTATTTGTGATAAAGTTTGAAACATTCTTCCCTCCCACAATTTGTGGAAAGTGAAATGTGCTAGCAATCATCTAGGGTTGCACTGGGAATGACTGAAGCTTTCCATCAAGATTCCTGCACACGCTCTTCGGCATCAGGACTGGTACCACAGGCAGAACTTTCCAAGTTGACCTTCCCCCATTAGGAGGGCATCAGAGAAGACCTTCTAACAAGATCTATTTATACCTGAAGGAAACCTGATTAAAGTTCCTCTTTATAATTTCATCTACGTCCACACAGATCCATATCCCCACGTATTTCATTTGTCCAGGCACCAAAGCAGTTAAAAGATTTTCATTGGCAAGAACAGAAGATCGGCATCATCCATAAATTAAACCAATTGATTAAATAAATGGATGTTTTCCTGAAGGTGTTGCTTCTTTGGGAACAGGATGCCTAGGGCGTAGACACGTCTCTCAGTAAGAGTACCAAGTCTTCAGTCTAAACACAATGCTTCTGCACTATTTTGCCACAGGGCACCCTGTGCATTTCAGCATTACCTTTTATTTCACCAGTCGCTCAAGAGATGATATAGTCAACCAAGTTGAGCCTGGACACCCTTTTATTGTGCCCATTCTCAATTAGAAAGGTTTAGGAACTTGCTCACTGGTAAGGCTTGAAGCTGCAAGAGACTTCTAAACATTCATACGTTCCAGACCAACCCTGTGTGAGTTATAGTTTCAAAAGATATGTTCCTTTCAATTAAATCAAGCTCTTTCTCCAAATCTGAAGAGAATGCTACTGGTGGCTGGCAGCCATTGCATCTCTTTCATCAGTCACTTTATATTTTCTGCCACATATCTTGATTTGACAAAGCCTCCTTGCTCTGGTGAGATCAGCTTAGGGATCACCTTTTCCTTGAATTTTGCCAGGACCTTTCCAAAGAGCCGACAGTCAATATTCAGTGCACACAAGATCTTGATAAACTCTTAAACCATCAACAAAAGAAAAAAAAAGAACAACGCATTTAGTTTGAGAGCACCAGCATTCAGGATGAAGTCTGAATCAATGGGAAACATAATAATAACTCTTGTGTAAGGACTCTAGTGCTTTTAGTGTGCAAGGGAGGAGCATCAAATGTATTGGTAAACAAGAAATGGCTTGCGCAGTCGTTCTGTACTTGTTTTCAGTGCAGGAGCGACCTCAATATCTGTGATAGAATGGAGAACAATGCATTTGTCATTGCTGTAGTCTTACGGTATGATATGATAGGTTATTTATAACGCGCTTAAGCGCGGACCCGGGATCGAACCTGTGGTGCTCTTTCTCGTCTTGTTTCTAAGGTGAGCCTGTTGCCCCTGAGCTATCCTCCCTAGACAGACCAACATGGTGTGCCAACAACATTGTTTTTTGTCATTATTCTTCTATAAGCAAGTCAACATGTCATTGGATGTACCATGTACAGCATCAACAGAATGTTGCTGATGCTGTATTCAGTATATCCATTGACATGGTGACTACTGGAATGACAAATACATTGCTCTCCGTTCTATCTCAGGTGACTAAAATGCGTGCAGGTCAGATCACTCTGATTCCATTTCATTTATCGGTCAGTGAGTCGCAGGCAAGTGAGTGGTAGCTGCTTTGCTCATGTGCACGCTCCAATGGTGGTGTTAGCAGTTTAAGCTCGTGCCCTTTGAGTGTGGCTCGTCCCCACGCCACACCCACCATGCACCACTTCCTCACCAAACCACCTGTGCCTCTGTGTTGCCTACACTTTATTCTCGCCACGTGCATCACGCAGGGTCGCACGAGGGGTGCTGGCCCCGAGTGCTGGATTAGTGGCAGTGTTATTGATCATGCTAATAGGCCTACAACTTTTGCATCTTATATCCTGGAAATACATCTTGGACAAGAATTGGAGCATGCCTCAGGCAACATAAACCTTCTAATCAACTCTAGGAGCATATCACCCATCAGATGGGTCCTTCGTCTGGAAAAATAACCATGGAAAATCAACCTGCCTTTTGACTCATACCCAGGCTTGGATTGTCCTATAGGGTAATAGGGAAATGCCTGAAATGCCAGCCCATGATTCTAGTGTGGGACAGTTTTTTTGTGGCCAAAATGAGCCTTTTCTTAGCCATAGTGGGCCAGTTTCATAAGTTACTACAATGGTTTTAACTAATGTTGCTAAGCAAATATTCTTCAAATGCACTATTTTAAATATATTTTAAAAAACACTCCCCCTAGGGTAGTATTCAAACAGTCTGTTCTGAAAATTTATTAATTTCAATTTGCGATTGTGGGCAACGTTTTCACTAGTGACCGGGCCGATTTATGTCCCAGTCCGACCCTTGCGATACCCCCTCTCCAGCGAGGGACGGATAAAAAGAAGAGCTTTGGTACAGTACCTAGTTATGGAAGTCAGACACACTGCCCATTCCCCCCTCAATTTAGCATGGATCTATACGGTTATGTGTATATATCATAAGGGGCAGTAAAAGGGCTAAGATAACGTATCTGTCGGTGTCTGTATCCTTTCTACGCGGATTAGCCTTACCAACATGAACACCTCGCCTGACTTGAAGCAGGGCATATGAATGTGTCTGAAAATGTCCACTGGCAACCTGCCACAAATACTGCCTCCGAGATGTACAGTTATCCTAATTGGACTTGCACACCTCGTTTATCCTTTCAGGAATGCAGGTGCTGCTGCCACTGAGTTGTTGGATGGCCAAAATAGACCTCTCACTCAGTAGCATTCTCATAGTAGACCTGCTGAGCTGCGCAACAGTATGCTTGCTCTTCTCAGAGAACAACTTCTTAAGTCATATTGTTTCTTACTTAGTGTGAGGTGGTGTCACTTCAGTGATTTTCAAAATACTCCAAAGAGTTACACTGCCATTCTTCTGCTGGCTCTGATCCACTCATCAATCTTCTGGATTCCCGACCACTACTTTGGTAGCAGTGCCCCGTACAGGCCTGTCTGGAAATCCCTGCCGCCTGCGAGGAGATGTACGAGGATGCCTTAAGTGGTGTAGGAGGCTGTGGCCTCTGGGAGGTACATGCACAGCCTTTTCCATCCTACTCCACATGAACACTTTCCTTGTCCTATTACAAAAGGGCAGCAACGTGCTCTTTAGTCTCAAATGGGAATGGTCCACATAACCAGAGGGCACGGGAGAAGAGGACAGCTAAATTCGAATGACTGCTGAAAAGCCCGAGGAGGCCACTTTTCAAATAAAGGTTCTAGTATAATTCAAGATGTTTTTGTATTGGGTAACATAGCTGATGGTTGGCGGATCCAGTATACCTGTGCGACAGGGAAAGGAAGTAAGACGAGTTATGGGGTGCGACATGGAAAGGAAGTAAGAACAGTTATGGGGTGATGGGTAGCTTTCTTGGGAGAATGCAGCATAGAAGTTGGGTCAAAATGAGGGGGAAAACAGTACAAGAGCATATATAAATATATGCTTTCTTTCCGAGTAGATAAAGGAAATTATCCCCCACCATTCTAGACAGCAACTATATATGGCAAATTAGTGGGTGAGAAATGTATTTCATTTATTGTTTATTTATACAGCGCTTATACACAGGTGAAGTACTTCAAAGCGTGAAGAAATGAGTGTAAAGTCATCCATCTTTTGGTAAAGGGAGCACTATTTAGGCAACATTCATGGGTCTACTTCCAGACATTAAGGCCCTTTAATGAGATTTTTTTTTAATGTTTAGTATATATTTATTTATGTAGGTGTTTTCTTGAGTTCTATATGCTGCTTATACTTCACTGCCCTTTCGATGGTTTGACGATGGATGTTTGCACCTTATATTGATAAGTCAACTTGATTTTCTGATTGGAAATATGATTAATTCATCTGGAACAGAGAACAAGTGAGCTACAAAGGTCACTCTCTTAATGACATTTCTGTTCTTTCCTCTCTTCACTCCTCATATGACTCCCACGTGCTTGATATCAAAAAGTGTCACTTTGCTGATCTTACTCTCTCACTTTCTCATCATACTTGTTGTTTATTCCCCTTTCTGCTAACAGTTTAGCAGACTATTTCCTCTCTAACGTTTCTTCCTTTCCCTACCTCTCCCCTCCCAATCTCTCCCTGCATTTCCCCCGCTTCGCATCCTTCTTCCTCTTCTTTTTGAGTGATGCTGAAACGGACTCCTTTTCTACACTGTGCTTATACTACTGCCTCCCCTCTTGATCACATTTCTTCTTAATTAAGTCCCTCAATCTATCCTCATCTCATTCCCTATATTACATGCATTCTTAATCTCTCACTCTTGACTTCTTCTTTCCTTTCATCCATCAGACATGCTGCCATTTTCCCAAACTTGAAAAACCCTCTCTTGACTCCTCTCTCCCTGGTGACAACCGGCCTATTAATCTTCTTTGGGTTCTTTACCAAATTACTCAAATGAGTCATCTATTCTCAAGTCTCTTCTTCCCTAAACCTGCTCTCTCGTTTACTTTTCCTTCAGTCAGGATGCTGTCCTTCTCACTCTGCCGAGATTGCACTACCTCACGTTTCTAACTCCAATGTTTCTGCCCATCAGCTTAAACCTTCCTCTATACCAATTCTTCTTGCCTTATTCGACTTATCTTCAGTGGTCGAAGTGCACAAAAAGAAGTAGTGGAACTATGTTCCCTGCTGGCCTGCCCCTGCTCACCACAAACCTAATCACTATGCCTTCTCCCACATGCCATACAAACCCATAAATAAATGCGCCTGCTGTTTAAGGGAACGTTATGTTTTTGTTTATATATTTATAAGGCGCCGAAAACCCCAGGCATCGGGGTGCCAGAACAAAAACGACAAACGACAAAAAGGAAAGAAAACGGGAGAATAGAAAACATAACAAATTAGAAGGGGTCAGAAATCCGTGAAAGTTTTCAGCTGTCAATGAAACGTAGTTACGTTGTTTACTAGCCTATGGTCCAGGGGCAGTGTGTTCCACATTTTCGCAGCAAGCACAGGGAATGACTTTCCCAGGTTGTTGGCTAGCTTAAATCGAGGAGTTTGAATCAGTCCTATGTTATGTTATATGAACTTATTAAGTGCACGTTCTCCTGAAGGTATCATGGTGCTGGAGAAGAGAAGCAGAATCCAAGAAAAATGTTTTTGTTATCAAAACATATATGTTTTTAAGGCTTTCTAAAAGCCCATTGATTAGGAAGATTTCTTAAGGTCAGGGGAAGACTATTCCACAATTGAGCTAAGGCAACTGAAAAAGCCTGTCCTCCAATGCGAGAGCGTCGGAAAGAACGGACCACCAGTAGACCCTCAGCCGCCGATCTTCATGGCCGCCTGGGAAAATAGTGGGTGAACTTGTCATGCAGATACTCAGCCCCTTGATCATGAAGAGCACGAAGCACCAAGCATAGGGCCATAAAGACAATGTACTGTTTAACAAGCAGCCAGTGTAAAGAGCACAAAACCAGAGAAATGTGAGCCCCATAAGGAGAGCCTGTGGCCACTATCGGGAGACCGAACTGAGTTTCCTTGGAGGTTCGTAGGAAAGTATCAGATTTTTTGTATAAGTAGGGGCGGAACCAGGAATAGATTTGTGGACAAGAGTAGATACTTTAAATTGTATGTGTGCGGTAATGGGAAACCAGTGGAGTTCCTGACGACTACAGGTAATATGTTCTCTTCTGGATTTTCCTTTAAAGACACACACTGCAACGTTCAGTGCAGTGCACTGAAGTGCAAGTTTCAACTTCTTCCTACACTTCTGTTTTAAAATGAAACCATTACGGGAACTGTTGCCTGCTAAAAGTATAGAAACAGTCAAACTTAATTTAAAAAAAAGTAGAGGATCACCACTCCCAACTGCTCCTGCCCACTTTGACCACTGCTTATCTTGACTTTGATACGGTTGACCACACTACTCTTCTCCCTCCTTTAACCTCCCTTCGTTTCTCTGGCAGAGCAGTTTCAATGGTTCATTTCATATCTTTCTGACCCTTCTCCTAGGTTTATCACATCTGTTCTCCACATCCTCTTCTCTAGAGTGTTCCTCAAGGTTCTGTCCTTGGCCATCTACAGTTTTCACGCTGTACTATTATTCCCCTCTCTGCTCCTACTGAGCGCTTTAACCTTTCTTTAAGCAATGTGTCGACAACTGTCAGATTTTATTCTTTTTTATGATTCTCTTCTCTGTACTGTCTCCACCTGTCTCGCTGCCATTCAATCTTAGATGCATCCCCACTTTCTCCATTGTAATCCTTTTATAACCAAAATCCTTTTTTTCCTGCTTCTTTTATTCGCCCCTCTAAACCTCTTCATTGCCTTTCCATACCTCCTTCCTTTCTCTTTTGCTCCTATTGCGCAAAATCTTGGTGTCACGTTTGACTCCTTTCTTTCCTCTTCTCCTCTCACATTTCCTGTACTTCCCAGTTCTGTCAATTTTACCTCTTAAACATTTTCTGTGCTTGACCCTTTTGTTTGTTCCTGGACACCAAGCTTCTTATTACATCTTCCTGTTATCTTTTCCCGACTTGACTACTATTCTACCCTTCTTCTTGGTCTTCTGTCCTCGCATCTTCTGCGCACTGTCTATAATTCGCCCATTAGTCTACTATTTTTCCTCCAATCACATTCATCCAGCACTCCTTTTCTTCTTTCTTACTTCTTCCGACCTTTTGATTTTTGTCTTCTCTATCATTTTCTTTTGTCTAAAGGTGTATTCTTGGTAACGTTCCATCTTATCTTGCTTATTTAATCTCCTTATATTCTCCTCCTCATCTTCACAACTCTTTACATCTTCTGTCTGTAGATAAACCACCCTGTGCTGCCTCTCGCTTTCACTATTTCTGCCTCTTGGCACCCAAACATAGGAACTCTCTCCCCCTTTTCATCTACTCCTCGCCTGCCTCACACATTTTCTGTTCTCACCTCAAATCCAATCTTCTGTCCACTCTATGTAATAGTTCATCCGCATTCTTGTGTTTCAACCTCTCTCAATATTTGTCTAGTCATCATTTTGCTAATTTATTATTGTACCATTGTTTTCTTTATCGACTTATTGCTAGGCAGTTGGCAAAAGTGCTGATTAAATTTCAACAAATCGGAAGAAATAATGCATGAATATCCCTCAATACATATACGACTAGCTTAAGGTGAGTGCTCTGTGGCCACACTGCATTCTAGATTCAATGGTAGTCCTTTAAGAAACAAGTACGTCTACACATTTTTCTGGTTTGATTTGTGTGTTGTAGACAGAGTGGACATTAAAAGTACGGGGGTTCAAAAGGGGATGAAACCTACTATGGAAATAATGTGTCTTTCCTGATCAAAACTAAGATCCAATGAGGTTATAACCAGACTTGTAGCAACAGGAGTGTTGTCCTTATGGGATACACCACATAGGCAAACAAGCTAAGGTGTCATGTGCAGAGCTGCCTATTCTAATTAAAACTCAGTAGGTGCTAATAGGTTTTTCTCTCATTATTTACTCATTTTCTAACGGTAAGCGCCTTATATATTAATGTGCACACTTATACTAACCATTAAGCACTGATTTACAATTGTTTTTATGAACTGTTGATGGTACTTCTGTCCTGAATGCATTAAATAGAGATATGAAGATGAAAATACATTCTTGTTTACAAGCAGAAAATAAATGAAATTGAATTGAAATAGCACACCATCGTGTGAGAGTAATGGCTGTCTAGATGAGTGGGCTAAGAGCACAGCAGCCCAACCTAAAGAAGAAATGAGGGAGGGGTAGCCTACCTCCTTTTGTGATATTACATACATTTCAACAAATTGAAATGCATAACATGGTAGGCTGTCCTTGTTCAGGCCACTGAGATGTATCATGATCTTGCTGACTGCAAAAGCGGATGTAATGTGAAACAGTTTCCTTTGGGCAACAGGTAAGCAATGCTTGTTTCAGAACCTTTATGAAACAGTAATGGTGAACCCATCACCACTTCACTTTTTGTATCTCAAGCAATGGTCAACACATTTGGCATGCACAAAGGCACTCAGAACAAAACATGAGCTTTGCATTCCCCGAAAATTGGTTGACTATGATAAAAGTTGCAAAAAGTATATTTAATACAGAAAAGAACACAAAAACAAAAAAAAGCGCAAGAAATATTAAAAATCTGACCGCTCAGTCTTAGTAATATATTATAATAATTTACAATGTTTCAGCTTCTTCAGTTTTAGCGGTGCGTTGTGGGCTGCCCCCATTTTTAAACTTATGAACTTGTCTGCCTTGCCCGATTGCTTTCCACATTAAACAGTGTTGTGGAATATACTGTCTCCACAAAAAGAAAACGATACATGCTTGTATTCTCACCCACTTACCATCTGCCAATCTGGCTCGGTGGCATTAACTCCCTTGTATTCAAAGTAACTGGCAAACCCTTCATTCAGCCACAGATCGTCCCACCAGTCCATGGTGACAATATTTCCAAACCACTGAAAACATAAGGGGAAACGGTGCAATAATTGAAAAGAAATAAATCCCATACATTCAGAAGCACATTTTTGCATGAAGCATTCCGTTGCTTGATACTGAAATGAACACACAAAAGCCCCAAAAATTCCATTCACAAAGGATGGCATAGTGCAGAGGCGTTGCTGGGGATGTGGGGGGGGGGGGCTGAGGGGCCTATAGCCCCGGGTCTTTTGGTTGTAGCCCCTGATAGGAGCTCTGGGGGTAAAACCAAAAAGGCTAGCTAGCCCCCAGCCCGACAGTCCCATAATTAGCATAGACCCGGATCTTTTCCAGACCTAGCAACACCCTTGCATAGTGCCACCTTGTGGATGGTAACAGTAAGTGTGACGGAGCATGAACAGGAGAAATGTGCATGCACCTACTTGTCACCTCAGTGTCTCTGTCCCCTTTCAAACAACCTGGCCTAAGTTCATTTGTTTTTCAGAATGTCCAATGTTTTTACTGACTCGAGCTGCTGACTGAATTTATGATTTTGTTCACCTTCATTGTTGGGTGTCAGAATGTTTTCAAGTTTTTTCATCTTGCGCGAAGAGCTTTTAAGGTTTTGCACACATCCAACAAGTTATTGCTTAATCACTGCAACCAGATAATGCCCAAAGGGACAGGCTTCAGAGAGTGCATTTCATGCAAGCAAACTTAGGGAAACATGGGGATGTAGATTAGATTTCACAATCTGAAAGACTGCTGCTGTTGACACCAAACCTAAGGGTATCTTTATGCATTGAAACAACACTTCTGGAGTGATGAATGCCATAACATTCTTAGATATCAGATGCAATCTTATTTGATGAGAAGATGATTTCAGGTCCAGTGTAGAGAATATTTTTGCATCTCCCAATGTGCTCTACAGCTCTGCAATGAGGGAAATGAGTGTGTCTGTGTTAAACTATATTGCTATTCAGTGCCCAGAGATCTATGCACAGCCTTCATTTCCAGTTCACTTTTCTCACTACCACCAAAGGGGATGCCCACTCTGCAGATTCTACTCTCATATCACTCTTTGCTTTTTCATTGCTAAAATCTCTTTTTTCATTTCTACTCGTAACAAAAAGGGAAAGCTCCTAGTGGTTTGTACTATGGATTTCGTTCCTGCTTTCTGTCTGATGTGACGTTAAAACGCTTTTAGACATCCTAGTTCTTCCATGAATACTTCATGTTCCCTTTTTGATTTAACGTCTCATTCTATTTCCTTGTGTTGTACTGACATGGCTTCACGTGCAAACACTGATTCTTCTGCATTGGGATGCAGTATAATCTTCAGTATCTTCTAGTGTTAACAAGTTAGTAAAGGGACACTACCTTTTCTTGGCACATATATCTTCCCTTCGGCAGTGCAATCTTTAAAACGCAATTCTGACTAAAACCATACTATTCATTAAATTTTTTTGCCTGAATATTCTACTAGGTAAAGTCAACATCACTGAGTGGCAAGTTGTTTTCAAATATCATATCAAGTTGTCTTAGCGGCAAACAAGGTATATTTAACACCTGAGTCGAAGACCATTTTTTATGTTTTTGTTTCCCACTACTATTGAAGCCATGGGTTTGTCAGTGTCTGCATCATCATCTCTCACCAACAGTATTTTCGTTGTCCCGTGTAAATATGAATCACTCGTGTGTCCTCTCACCATTTCTTTAATGGTAAAAGTAGATTAATCAAATTCTTCACATAGTTAATGAATGCAGTCCATAGATACAGATACATTTCTACAACACTTTGCAAAATGCCCTTATCTGCTGCATTTCCTGCATATTATTTTTTATCACAGTGCATGTCTCACTGCTAGAGGTGTTAAACAGACTGTCACAATGATAACATCTTCTCCTTTCTTCTTTATATAGTCAATCAGCCTTATTAATTTCCCTCCTAAATTCTCCTTCTGTCTAGTCTCTTACTTTGTTTGTTTGTTTGTTTTATTCATTTTTTGTGTGCGCCAGACCCAGGGGTAGCAGGGCGCAATGGCAAGAAAATGCGAAACTTACAAGGTTACATCATAGCAAAATGTACATTAGAAAATACAATAAGGTCACACAAATAATTACAGAATATACAGGTTCAAGTAGGTCAATCAGAATTACAGCTGTATAGAGTAAAGGTCTATTGATTAATACCAGTAGGAGGTAGGTAACACTGGTCAACTGAGGTCAGTCGAGGTAAGGTATTGAATGACTTTTTCCTAAAACAAAGGTAGGGCAGGTCCGCTCTAAGGTCTTATGGTAGTGAGTTCCAAGTTTTAGCAGCCTTTACCGGGAAGCTATTTCCTCCAATAGTAGTGAGTCTAAAGTTCGGTATTGTCAAGCAATTAGAGTTGACAACTCTGGTTGGTCTAAGAGATGTTCTCCTGTGGAATTTGTCAGTCAGGTAACTAGGGGCAGAGTTATTAAGGGCTTTGTGGGTCAGGGATAGCATCTTGAGTTTTATTTTGTTCTCCGTGGTCAACCAGTTGTGGTGGCGTCTGGCGGAAGAGATATGGGATCTTTTATTAATGCCTAGTGCTGCTCTCAGGTCATTATTTTGTAAAGTTTGTAGTCTTTGGGTTATTTTTTTATTAGCTCCAGAGTATAGAGCATTACAATAATCAATCCTGGAGAGAATTAAGGCTCTGCCCAGGATTAGGCAACTCTTATTGGAAAGGAATGGTTTACCGGCTCTTATCAGTTTGCACGTGTAGGCCGTGGAGGAGGAAAGGGATTTTAGCTGTTTATCAAGTGATAGGGTAGAATCAAGATAGAATCCCAGGGTTTTTACATCCTTGGATACTTGGATGATGTTCCCATCTATGTTGAATGAGGAGAATTCCTAACCTAGTTTTTTGATATTGGCTTGGGTACCCAGGATAATCAACTCTGTCTTATCATCGTTTAGACAAAGGCTGTGAGTGGCCATCCATGCCTGGATGATAAGATATACCTTGTTCACCAATTCCGTGTCTTTTGCATGATCCCCAGAAAACGGGAGGAGGATCTGTGTATCATCTGCATAATTAGTGTAGGTGATACCAAGATGGCACATATCATCAAACAGGGGCTTGGTGAAGATATTGTATAGAGTTGGGGATACACAAGAGCCCTGGGGAATACCACATGAGATAGGGGTGGGATCTGCCGCTGCTGAGGGGGAGAAGACTCTCATCGTTCTCTTGCTCAAGAATGACTTGATCCATCCAAAGCTTCCGAGGAGAAATGGCCGGCGGAGTCCAGGTGACTGCAGAGGACTTTGTGATCCACCAAATCAAAGGCAGCTAAGAGGTCCAGGAGTACTAGGAGTACTGTTCTCCCTTTGTCTCTCAGCTCATCAATTTGAGATTTCAAGTCAATGAGGGCAGTTTCTGTTCCGTGTAGGGGGCGGAAGCCCGATTGTCTTTCGCCTAATAGGTTATGTAATTCTAGGTGGTTTTGAATTTGATTGTATGCGGCTTTGTCCAGAATCTTGAGAAGAAACGGTACCGTAGTAATAGGGCGGTAATTAGTAGGGATGAGGGGATCTAATGTCTGTTTTTTAAGGAGGGGGAGTACCCAGGACTGTTTAAGGTTGGCAGGGATGGTGCCTGAGGCGAAGGAGGCGTTAATCAATTTAGTGATAAAGGGAGATAATTCTCTGGCAGCGTCTTTTATTAGCTGTGCTGGACAAATGTCACCTTTACAATTTGATGGTTTAAGCGACAGGATAACTTTTTCTACTTCCAAAGTGGTCATTTTGGAGAAGTGGAGGGTATTGCTGTGCACCAGTGGGTTATTGGTGTGAGGCATTTTAGGCGAATCCTGAATTTTAAGTACTTCTTTTTTTTGCTGGATTTTATTTTGGAGTGTGATAATTATATTTGCTAAGGCTTGCTGGATATCCGTGCACCAAGGTTTGTCCTTGGTACAGGTGTCCTGAATGGCGATGGGAGACTCGAGTTCCTTTAGAATGGAAAAGAGCTCTTTCATGCTGGAATTAGATTTAGCTATACGGTCATCATATGAGTTACGTTTTGCCTGGCAAACTTCTTTTTTGTAAAGTGAGGAGAGAGTGGATAGTTTAGCTTTGTTATCGACTGATGGGCAGAGCCTCCAGGTGGTTTCGCTCTTTCTTTTCAGAATGCGTAAATCTCTTAGCTGTGGAGTAAACCATTTGTTTAGATGAGCTTTCGGTTTGCTTGGTCTAAGTTTGAGAGTTTGTGACTTTGTACTGTCACGACATCCACAGAAGATGAGAATTCACTCTTCTTACTCTCTGTGGCCAATTTCTGATCTAGTTCTTCGACCCATTTACTGGAATATTCTCCATCCTTTGCTATCCTTAATAATTGTTCCAATGGTGGGTTTCACTTTGCCCATAGTGCATAAACTGGTCTCTAAGACGTTGTTTGAGATTTGTTCCAAATTCACATGAAGATCCGTGGAGCGCTCTAATGTACTCTCCTACCGTCTCCCCATCTTCTTGCACTCTCTTGCCAAAATGGTATCATTCAAGAACACTGACGTTCCTGACATAGTGCTTGTCAAACACCTTAACATAGTTCTAATATTCATTTAGTCCTTTCACTTTTTCTAGACTTCGTGGAAGTAGGTTCTTAAATTGTTCCAGTCCATAATTCCGTAGGCAGTATATTACTAGCAATGCTTTCTTTCCATTGCATAATTGGTTCGTTGCACAGCTTGCACATAATGCCCAACCCTTTTGCATCTTTTCTGTGGTATAATGGGTTCATTTTGTGTGGGCAGAAAAAAATATGATGGTGGTACTTCTTGCATGCTGTAAATTCTTATTGGAAAATATATGTATTGCCTCTTTTCTAGACCTAGCACTTCCACACTTCTTCCCTCGCTTGTAATGCTGTACTTAACTTTACTTTACTTTATTTCTTCTTACTGGCTTCACTGGTGCTGTTTGTGTGCTATGAGTGCCTATCCCCTCAATGTAGATAGACCCTTGCACCTCTTGATTCAGTCACTGCTGTCGGTTGCTAGGCAACGTGAGTCTACAACATGTTGTGGGGTCCTTTACTGTACTGTAGCGCGTGCTGCCAGAAATGATAGATGCTTTGCAACCCTGCAGAAAACACCTGTTCTCGCGACTTAAATAATAAAATTTCTATTCCACCTGAGTAGGTCCAGTGCCCTCAGGACCCCCTCTCACCACTGCAGTGTGGCAACTGAGGTATGCACTGGCTACTTTCAGTTTTTCCGCACCTTGTAGGTTCGGTCACTCTCCGAGGCAAGCCCTTCAATGCCAGTGTATGGTCGCAGATGATCCAGACACAGTAGGTGAGAGTCCAATAGTTTATTGTATCACAAAGTTACATTCATCATGAAACCATACTCCACTTCTGACTGCACCTCCCCCAACACTCTAGAACCCCCCATGATGGCCAGGGCTCATATGGATGACACCGCCACCGTCTCCCCTCTCAGCAGAGCCTTTTCCCACACCCATGCTCGCCCATATATGAACAATGCACCCTTAGTGTGATAGTGACATTTTTGCAGGACACGCCATGACAAGGTCTGTCGCCAATTTTCAGGCTGGTCAGTCCCCACCGAGCAGATGAGTATGTCTATGCTGCTCTCACTCATTTCACGTTTAACCAGAAAACAACATTACTGTCTGCCCTCTGCAATATATCTGTCTTTTGTCTCAGTGCTGCTCTCTGCAATGGCTGCAGTCGCCCTAGCATATTGGGAACAAGTAATAAGAGAGGGGGTTGGCGTGCAAGGGGTTATGCAGAAGTGACGCCTCCCACACATGGAAACCCAATTAGAACAGCCTCTTTGCATTACTGCTCAGAGAGGCTCTCTGCATGCTCATCTCCCTGAATAACAGGGTGATAGAACTGTATATGGGGACATTTTAAATTTCGTTCAACGCAATGACACTTTAGTGGCAATATTTCCAGTTGGGCAGAGCATTTAATGAATTCAGATGACGTCAATTAAAATTGTAAGTTATGTGATTACTGCTAAAGTTATAACATTTCAAATTAGAGATCATACTATGTCTGACCCAGTCGCAACATCCTACTGAAGTGCAGTCCTACTTTTCTGTTGGCAGTTACAGTTAAATTATAGTCAACTTTTATGTCATGCACTGATTGTCTCGGTTTTTGATTTTGGAAATCTGGTAACCCGACGTATAGAGCCCAGGCCCCGCCTCCCACGCTCTCCTTTCCAAAGGTCAGTGAAGCTCTGTACTTTCCACTACACAACTCAAACAATTGTTAAAACACAACAAGGCCCTCTTGACAGCTACATCCAATTCTTGCAAAGCTCCTGTCTTCGTCGCATCCGAGGACAGCTTGAGTGAGAGGGTGTTGAGGGGTGCTCACTGAGGCTCTAGGAAGAAAGGACAGATAGAGGAAGAGTACGAAATAAGGAGAGTGGATATAGCTAGTTTTACGCGTTTCCATATTTGGATTGTAATATTTGTTCTTGACTAATGATTAATCAGTTTACATTAAAGATGTCTTAATTCATAGATGTTTCTCCGGTTCATGCGAGATATATTTTGCATACTCGCCACATCAGTTAGACAGATCCCTGGTTGCATAAGTTGCATCTCTAGAGAAGTCTCTCATTTACCTTTGTTCTTAGGCCGCCACAGACACTTCTTAGGCCCCGCCCTCAACTATTGTTTTGTGACTCTTTAGGCCCTGCCTTGTTTATTAATGCACTTAAAACTCAGGCACAGGCTCTTCCCAGCACATGTATATGTGAACTGCACCATATATACTTTCTGCGCCCATATATGTGGATGATGTGGTGGTCTGTCGATATTAGCAGGACGCGGCACACCACCTGTATGGGTGCCAGGAGAGCCTAACATAGAACATACCTTAAGTTATCCACCTTGCGAGGTGTAGGAATGGACTAATTACATCTGTGATTTGCATCTTTCCCGCATGCCTGTGTACTCACTTTCATATTCTCAGTTCATGTTCTCAGTATTGCTCCTCAGCTGGCGGGAGTTGCCCTCTGCGGCATGAGTCTAAAGATTTGTTTACCTGGTGAACAAGCTCGTGGGCAATGACAGCGGCAACCCTCTGCTTATTTATAGATGCGGATTGTTCGGGGTCATACAAAAGGTTGGTCTCTCTGTATGTGATCAGACCCCAATTCTCCATAGCACCAGTACCGAAGTCTGGAATAGCAATCTTATCTGCAATGACAAAACGGGGCAACACCACAATGATAATAAGTTTGTATAAACATCTCCAAGTGTATTCAGTTACTTCACATGCAAAGCTCTTCTTGTTTGGTGATCGTAATGTATGTGTATAAGGTCAATTACATGTGCAAAAGTACCAACATTTACCATAGTGATAATCGTGAACAAATTCGACTTCTGCAAATGAATATTCTTCCTTCTGTTTCCTTCATTTAGTTCGACTATGAAGGCCCCACTTTAGGTTCACCCTGATATCTCTCTGGGCTTGCAAATTCATTTGTATTGACCTCTTACACATGCACCCAAGGCAAATGCTCAAATGATCGGATCCACGAATTTACTAAAAAATATTTAAAATCTAGTTAAGCTATCCTATTTTATTTTCTATCTCATGCCCTCCACTTCCTAAAATCAAAGCTAGACAACTGTCTTCTAGCAGTAAACCAGTTATTAGAAGGATCGCACCTCCCAACTTGACACTTGGGGCCTGATTCTGAAGCCTAACAAATGTGCCATTTTAATCTGAATATCCCCCCACCCCACGCCAACAAATTCTTCTGCCATTCTGAGGGAGACTAAAGCAATGCAGAGGAGGTACAGCAGATGCATCAAAAAGTATTGCAGAGTGCTGGCATGAGGAGCACACACACACATCGAAGACACATTTTTACTTAACCGAGGGGCTGATTCTGAGGTGCATGTTAAATAAGAAAAGTGCTGTGTCTCAGCCGAAAGTCACTTTACCATGATGCAAAGGATTCTGAGCTAACCCGAGAGTGGCAGTAAAAAATCAAGTCCACCATTCCCGGAAATCCATATTTACAGCATACCATCATCCTTGCCAACCAATTCATGTGTTAGTGTCTGGCAGGGACTGTATTCTAAACACCCTTTCTGCACCAGCCTAAAGAAGGCTACATTAACAGTACCTTGGGAGGTGGCGTTCAACTCCAGTGCACGCCTTTTCCCATTATAAATATAGCATTTCTCAGACTGCAGAACAACTTTTCGAGTTTAAAGAAAGTTTAAGAAAACTTTCTTAAATTAGAAAAGTGGCAGTCTTTTGAGAGATGCTCGCAATGCTACTGGAACACATGTTTACCCCTCAGCGAGAGATTTTAGCAGCTTTTGCTGCAGGTAAGCACGACATTTCCCCTCCAATATTTCCACCCATCTCAGAATGATGGTGCTGGAAACTGGAGGGAAGAATGTTGTCGTTCCACGCTATATTTAGCACAAGCTAGGCCGGAAAGTCTGGCAGAGCCTGCGGCTCTTTACGCTTTCGATGAAGTAGAAATATGGCGCCCACATCAAAGCAAACCATTGTCCACGGGTTAAGTGCGCTCATACATGTAAATGTAAATTGTTTCTCAGGGCACAGCATGATAATTCATAGGATGTACAATAATGTCCATTACATTCCGGCATTAGCTTTTCACGGGGCATGCCCCGCATATTCTTCTGTGCTTGCTAGCAGATTTATTTATTTATTTATTTATTTTTGCATTTATAACACGCAGAAAACCCAGAGGCATTTTGGCGCGGATTCTTGAATCTGTTGTAATTACCGTCACATTATGCACAATGTGCTTCATAGCAGATCCGTTGCAATCTTGTGGTCAATTTCTGTATTGTTTTTGAAGGCAGGACAATCGAAAAGGTGTGTTTACAACAGATCCTGAAGAATTTGGAATGAAGCCGCCTCCCACTAACGACACCTCCCCTGGTGGCGGGCATTAGTGTTTCTGTATCTCAGCACTGAGAGGGTGCTAAGGCAGGAGAATACCCTCACAGCCACTGCTGTGCACATATGACGGCGGGCAAGTGAGTCGGCAAGCCGTAAAGCACGGCGTTCACACGTTGCATGAAAGTGGTGGATTAGAATCCAATCTTTTGGATTTAAATTGAATCTGGAGTAGGCTAGAAAACAGTCATTCCACCACGGACCAGCACTTCTCTAATTTTGCATGCACCTCTGAAACAGGCCCTGACTCTGATGAATAATTAAATGATGACTCAGAATAAGACTCACCCAGGCACGGCAGGTCGTTTTGGTGACAACAGGTGGAAAGGACCGCGTACAGCACAGAATGCATCAAACAGACATATCCCCTAGTCTACGCAACGTCAGATGTGAGTGCTCAGATTACAGAAACCTTGCATGGGTGCAAGTGCAATTTTGAATGGTATTAGCACTAGGGCCAAAAACTTTTATCTCAATGCAGTTTTTTCACCACAGTGAAGTTTTCCCTAGTGATAATACAGAATGGCATTAGCAGTAAAGCACATTTTGCTCTAGTGCGAATATCCTGCAAATTTGGCTTTGCACCGGTGCAAAATATTTGTAATATGGCCCTAGCCGGTTGACCTGTGAAGGTATTTATTGGGTATTGAGAGATTAGAAATCTGGCTGAAGCTCTGCACAGGTGCAATCGCATCACACTTCTATTTGTATTTTAATCAGATAGCTTTCATGGTGAATATAGAAGTTGAGACACACCATCTCTTGTAAACTCAGAGATTGGAAAGGCAGGTTCTGATAAACTTCTGCCAATCAAGGGGATTTGCTGCTGAACAGGAAGGTGCTTCACACCGGTGGCGTTGGATTTAACGGTAAATTCCCTATGTTTCATTCATGTACTTTTTTGAGTGAATTGTTGCATACATGGTGGTATTGGGAGAATAGCTCAGGGTCAACACGCTTGAAGCAAGACGACTCAGAGCAGCAACACTGGTCTGATGCCCGGGTCTGCGCTAAGAAACCTCTGGGTATTAAGCGTGTAATAAATAGCCAATCATAATAAAATCCCTACATGGCCACTGTAGAAATACTGTATTGTGTGAGTTCTTGATCTGCACGAACCCCATTCTGAAAGCGAATTATGAAAATGTCAGGGAACTAAAACCCCAAAGACTGTAATAAGAGTCATTCTACTGAGTCAGATCTGTTGTGACAAACACGGATGTCTGCAGCCGTATTCCTATCTCCAAAGAACATTTTCCAGTCTGTATCTGCTGGACTGCTCCCCCACATGTCTTCTTCCACGCCCCAGCATTCATACCCTCTACCCACTAGTCAAGGCTTGACCTCGTAAGGTTTCCATTCACAAAACGCAATCCAGCCACCCACTTTTCCTCTGTATATTCACACAGCGGTGGTGGCATACAAAGTCATCAGTGCTGTTGCTGGTAATGACATGTGTGATGTAGTTTGCAATGTCATCAGTCATGTTGCGAGCTGTGAACGGCAGGTGGTGAGGTATGTTTCAGGCTGGAATTTTTATAGTTCCACTTATTGCCATAATGTCCTTTAAAAAAAAATGTTTTTAAAGTGAATTTCAAACTTTTTTGAACAGTAGGTTAACAAAAACCTTTCATAGGGACTTTTTGAATTTTAAAATATTTTGTACAATACATGCCCTTGCCCAGTGGTCACGGCGTCCCACTACTATGGCATTTGGCCCACCTACTGTGCCTGGCCGGCATAGCCTTTGCCCTGTATGCAGTGCTCTTGCTGGATCCTGGCCTGAGACCACCGAAAAATGTCTGTGCCCAGTGAATAATCAAATATGCATGCAGCATCCACTAGGCACAGACTAGTGGTCACCATGCCCTGGGCACATTGGCGCTGGCTGTTATCTTCTCGCCCAGGTTTGCTGTCAATCCATGCAGAAGTATCCCCTATGGAAACCTGTTTTATGTGTCGTCCCCTTGATATTACGTTGCTCCCTCCCCGCCCCGACAACACATTAGAAACATATCCAAATGTGGCTACATGTTTGTTTTCAGGGACTGTCTGTTTTATTTTCTTGAAAGGGGCATTGCACACCCCTCAAGGGCACGCCCTTATCCTGCCCAGGATGAAGACATGCCGCATAGGGATGCTATGTTCTCCTTCGAAAGGATTGTGGACCTCACGGTGTGTAGACCAGAGTTTCGGTCCGTGGATCCAAGATGACTGAAGAAGGATGAAGCATTGTTAGTCTGGCCTCAGCCAATCATCTTCCTAGATTCAGATTTGAATTGGGCCTGTGAAATGGCGTGAACCCAACGGACGAAAAATCCTTCCAGTGTATAGGTCCACTTGTATTTAGCATTTTTTTTTAATGAAAAAAGTTGAAAGCTTTTCACTTCAAGTGAATGCTTCGAGTTGACCAAGATGCCAACTGGTTACCTAAGTTTGGCGTAAACTCATTCAGCTGTTTTACTGTTTCGTGTGGAGCCATTGCAAGCTTTGTCACCTGGCTGCTTTATTTGCTCGCTTGTGACAGCACTAGGAATGTCTGTAGCAGCAACAACCTTCGCCTTTAAAACTGCTGTGTGTGTCTGCCTATGTCACAGAATGTACCAACAAGGCCAGGGGGGAGTATCGGGTGGAATGCGCTGAAGCGTCTCTGTGCCGCACAAGATACTGATGTCGCCAGAGAAGTACACCCAACTCTGACTGTATCTGTCGGCCCAAGAACACGAGACAAAGGGGAGGTTCGCCATCTCAGCACAGTCCACATTACCTGACAATGACACAATGGCTCCTGACACAATCATATGGAGGAAAACACCACATTGTTGCATGCAATTCACAGCTACTAAAATGACTGAATCAAAATATTTTATGTGGAAACAAACTCTTCTGGGTGAATATTGGCCAGTGAACTAATGTTGGTATCTCAAAGGGGGCAATCACTGCGTGAAAAAAAAAACACATACACCAGTGAAAATACTTGGGTCCCCAAAACTACAGACAGGAAATGTCAGCACACAAAGGGTGGCTAAACGGGTTGCACTGCTCAAGCCGACTGCTGTGATAGAGAGAATATCATGCCTCTGGATTCACCAATGTTACGTTTGGCTTATGTGGAACGACATGAATGTGACATCGAACTGCACAATGTCTTCAGAAAACAGCCGGCCTTAGAGGCCACAGCGCCCCGGGCAGCAAAACAAAAATGTGGCACTGCCCCTACCCCCACGTGACCCATGTCTTCCAGGGCAGGGGGGCGGGGGGTCACATTTTTCAATAGACGATGCAGCGCCCTATTGTTATTAAATGTGCTCCGCTCCCGAGAGCTGGGCACATTTAATTTCAATTGGGCGCCTGCCGCGCCTTCTCCCGCCACGCCAGCTCGGAGGAGACCTTGATAGACTCCCCTGAGCTTGAATGGCAGGAGGGATAATGGCGCCCCGGACAGCCACCCCGGAGGCCCTGCTGTAAGGCTGGCCCTGGTCTTTCGGATATGTCTTCTAGATAAAGTGCCTGATTCCCTGGTATATCACTGTGAAGGAAGTTCACAGGTTGTACAGCACCGTCAGCAGTGGTGACATGGCAACAGGAAGGACAATGGGAAACTGATGCCACCATCTTTGACGGCAAGGCTGCACTATAATGGCACTTGCCATACAGCTGGAGAGGATAGCAGGAGGTATACCGAGGGAAGTGGCACTGAATGTGGTAGTAGATTCCTACTACTTATACTGCTCCTGCACCATATACTTACAAGCGTGGAAAGATTAGAACTTTAGAGGGACGAATGGCTCATTTGTGCGTTTCAAAGGTGAATGGAGAGAAATTGATGACCTTGTGCAGAAACATGACCAGATAAAGATGATCACAGTGAAGGCTCGTGGCAAAAAGGAACCGTGGGCTCTTGGCCACAGAGAAGCAGCTGCAAAGAAAGCATTCGCAACAGAGCAAGACGTGACGGGTGTGTGCCCAGTGACAGTGCCCATTGCTTTGCTTGATAACTGCCAACCCAAGGATCTCACAGGCGGTCAATAGAGATACTAATCACCCGCTGAAAGTGACACGCTTAGGACATTACAAACTACCTCCAACAGGACGGCAGTGCCAGTGATGCAAGCACTACAGATAGAAGTTGTTTATCTATATTGAAATTTACAAAAAGCCCCAGTTATGATGCAGAAAGGTGGCGCATGGTGGCACAAGATTGAGGACAATAACTGGGTCTTGCTAATACCGACATCCATTGTTTCATATGTCCTTTTTTGGGCATATGGTTTAAGAGGTCCTAATGAATGGAAGACATTATGGCCAATGCTGAACAGTGATCATATGGGCCATATCAATAACTGCATTCATTTTTGGAAACAGGACAGAAGAGCAAAGGAAAATGGTGGTCAGCTTGCACATGAGCCAAGACCAAACTCTCCATGGGAATATTTGCATTTCGATGTCATTGTGCCCCTTCAGAAGATGACAAAAGGGTTCAAGTATATCTTGTCATAGCTGATGCCTTCAGTAGGTTGCTGGAAACCTTCCCTAACAGTAATTGTTCTGCATAAAGTGGTGAAATACCTTGTGCATGATATATCTGCAAAGTTTGGGGAAGCAGGCATAATAACAACACATAATGGGTCACACTTCACATTCGCACCCAGGGTGGAGAGAGAAACCAATCAGGTTACTTGGATCGCGTACTGATTTAAACCTGTGCTCTATGGAACACTGCTATCTTCCCCCCACCCTACCTTTCCTTTAAAATGCCCCGTCCTTCCCCCCTCAGCCCCACCCCCAGGAGCACCTGATGCAACATGGAAAAGGGATGAATGTGTATCTACTTCATGAATAAGGGTCATAGAAAAGATGAATCAAGCTTGATGTCAACTTAAAATGTGCTAATATGTTGGCTTTCCTTTAGATGGTACAAGTGACTCTGATGTCTCCATCTACAGTGCAATGGCATATGAATGGACTCATGACTACAACACAGGGCTCGTTCAACTTGACAGATTGCTGCATACACATGCACTTCCCAAAGCACACTCATCAATGTATGCCCTTAGTAGCAGACCCATTGTTGTTGTCATAATGGTTCACCCTCAAAAAGAATGTAGGGGGTGGGCCTCTGTTGACAAAGAGAAACAAATGGATATCACCATTCTAGCTCAACATTTCATGACTGTGTATGGGATTCAAACGGTCAACAGCAGCCAAGATGTTGGACACTATCCCAGCTGCAGCAATACACTGTCACTGCTGAGTGGAAACATACAGCAACAGCGGAAGAACAGTGGAAGAACATGACCCCCCAATTTACAGCTACCATCGGAAAAGTCAAAGGGGGATGGGATCTGAAAAGCACATGTTTGTGGAAAACAAGGGTATCTTAAGTGGCGGGAGTATACATTAATGAAAACGAAAGTGTGTTCCGTAAATACGAACAAACATTCAACAGCTGCAGCTGGGAAGGAGAATACGCACTTGAGGAGGATAGAAATATCTTGAACTCCTCATCTTTTGCTTCACGCACAAATGCAGTGTTTAGAATGATATTTGGGTTGAAAAGATTCATACATGATCTCCTTATGGAGGAAGCTGGCATGTATTGGCTGGGTGTCCATAAAGTATACAAGACACTACCTTTGAATGGGAAGGGTACCTACACGGTAGGGTATGCCCTCTCAGGGTTTGATATTGCTGGAATTACCACGGAGTTGGGGAATGGATTCTCCGTCACTTTCACACGCATGCGACATGGAGAAACCTAGAGTTTAAGTGAGGGTGCAGAGCACTTTAAGTTGATATTCACCAACCCTACAGATTAAAACACTTTTTGGATCTCAATATCAACAGCTCTGCTGACCAGGAAAAATTAGCCAGTCATTGTTACTATGGCTGAATACCTACAGAACAGGGAAGAAGAAGTAACCAATCTGTTTTCCCCAAAGGGAAGTACACTGCATGCATTTACAAGTACTAACCGAAAACGAGAGGACTTAAGATCCAAGTTCATCAAACTGGTAAGAGCTTCCAGAAAAGAAATTGATAAGTACTGGGAGATGATTTCATTAAACAACTACCTAACAAACCAACAAATACCAAGGGGTTTATTTATATTAATCTTCCGGGATTTTACTAAGGATGAGGACAAAGACCTAAAGGAAAGTTGGAACGGAATTTGAATTTAAGTTCTAAGAATATGCTGGAACTATTGGTAGAACACGCTACTATAGAGCACAAAAGAGCAGGGGGCGTGGCATGGTGCTCATGGAGTGAGGAGGCTAAAACCTCGAGCTCCGGCCGAGCCCCTAATCCGATCCTGCACAGCGAGCCCTGCGACCAGCGGCTCCGAAATCAAGCTGACCCAGCTGAAGCCTGGGCGAATCTACCCACTTTCCTGCTTTGTCCGACGAAAATTGGAGCTCGGGGTCCGAGTGCGAAGCCTCGACTCGGCGTCCCCCCCGGCCTCGGGCGAGGCACACAAGATGGCCGCCACGACTGCCTGACAGGACGGGACCGTGAGCAGCGAAGGCGGCGCAGCGACAGCAGCAGCGGCCAACTAGGACCCTGCCTTAACCGCCACCCGGAGGAGCTCAGCGGGGCGGAGAAAGCGCTGGGCCGGCGTTGCGAGACCCAGCCCAGACCCCCGGGAGCCCGAGGACCGCGGCGCCGAGCGAGGTGTGTCCGCGGGCGACCAGGGAGAGGCAGCAAACTGCACCTGGGCGGCCTCGGGGGAGAGACCGCCACCAGCACCTCGCACTCCGGACCATCCGGGTCGCACGACAGTGGGCGGGAGCCCCTCTGCGAAGCCCGTGGTGGGAGCCATCCGGAGAGTTGGAGGAGGCCCGGGGCCTGGGGGACATGTTGGAGGCGGAGCCGCCTTGGGTGACTTTGGCTGGTGGCTACCGAGCGGCAGGAGCGCGCACCAAGAACTGGCAACAACCTGATGAACTGGGGGCCCATCCAGGTGTGGCCCGACCCGCTGGGCTCAGACAGCCTGGACCCAGAGAACTGCCCCCCCGAGGGCCCAAAGCTAATCGGCACACTGTGGCAATAGGCGCTAAGCGCCCTTCACCATCGGCACCACCTGCCTGGCCCCACTGGGACACCACCTCTGCCTGCCACGAACGCGGGCCCTGCACCTCCGGGGCGGATAAGCCCCCGAGACCTCACACCTGTCAGGGGCCCCCTGGCCACAGGATCGTGGCAACCCAGGGCAGGGCTCTACCGAGGACCGCAATACGCTCCACGAGCTTGGGCGGGACGCGGCCCTGGACGGGCCTACATAATAACCCAGCCTGAAGAGGCGAGATAGCCGCCAGCACCAAGCAGAAGGCCCAAGCAACACCGCAATGTCCACCCTGTGAAACAAGGCCAAGACCGCCACGATGGACCCCTTCCTCATGACCAAGGCTCCCCCAATCGCCCAATCCACCCCAAAAGGTGCGCAAATCCACCAAATTCTGGTCCAGACTCCCACTCTCTGTGATGGGCAGAGCGGCTATCACTAAAATGATAATACTACCGAGATTCCTGTACTATTTCACCAACATAACGTACTACATTCCTCCCCCCTTCTTCAGGAAACTGGAATCCCTACTCAGAGATTTCCTATGGGGCCCGGCCAGACACAGACTTTCGCTGAATACCCTCACACCTCCATACAGGGAGGGTGGAATCCAACTCCCCGATTTCCAGAAATACTACCTCGCAGCACAACTGACACACGTCGTGAAGTGGTTGTCGAATGAACCAACAGCTGAGACAGGCCTCCTTCGCCAACTGATAGCACCAATGTACCCCAAAGAAGTAATATGGAACTCACAGGTAGGGCCTCCCGATCCCCCCATGCTGGTAAAGCTGGGGAGACAAGTCTGGAACAAGGTCTGCTCATCGCTCGGCCCGAGCCCACCATATATGCCCGAAATCCCCTTGCTCGCCGGTGTCTGCAAGACACCCACCGACCTACCGGCAATGAGGAAGTGGGAGAATTCTAGCCTCTACACGTGGGGGGACATGTTTGTGGACGGAATATTCTGGGACTTCGACTCATTATAGACGGAAGAAGGGCTTGCCGCTGGCCAATTTTTATGGTATCAGAGGGTGAAACATGCTGCTAAGAAGACCTGGAGCACATGGCCCGAGGAACTGGAAACATACCCTCTTGTGCAGGAGATGCACAACTTGAGCGATGGCTGGAAACCCACGTCGAGACTATATACCCAACTAAACGATAGACGCAACCCGAGGAGCGAGCACCTGAAAGAAAGGTGGGAGGCAGATCTGGAGACTAACATCACAGAGAACGAGTGGGGCAGGGCTCTGATGTACCCGAAGGAAGTATCCCGCAATGCCAGGTTCAAGCTCATCCAGCTGAATGTCCTCTACAGGACCTATATGACCCCACATAGGGTGTCCACATTCAGTGATAAAACCCCACCAGTGTGCCCGTGGTGCACCAGTGAGCCTGCAGACCTAATCCACATGTTCTGGACCTGCCCCAGAACTAAGAAAGTCTGGTTCGCTGTCGAGAGGACTTGCAGGGGGGCTGGAGTGGAAAGATACGAGTGGACGCCCAAGGAATGCCTCCTGGGTACGTATCCCAGACTGAGCAAAATTAAGCATATAGTGAAATTAATGGACAGGGCCTGCATTCTAACGAAGAGAACGATAGCAATGGCTTGGAAATCTCCTGGAGGCCCCAGATATGAACCTTGGATCAGGGAAATGGAGAGATGGACCAGCGCTGAAACCAGGGCCTGGGAAGAAGGGAATAACCGGGGAGGCGAGGATGTGAGTGCAACACTGGAATCCTGGAAGGCCCTCCTGAGAGACATGATCTTCTCGACGAACTTCAAGCCCCCCTGAGCGGACCCATCGTCATAGACAGTTGCCATGGAAAAGACCTGTGAACTACACCCATGCTTACCCCGGCACTGCGACCCTTCGGGATAGCCAATTGGTGCCGGGATCGCGGCCCGGAGCAGGGCTAACAAGTAACCCTATGGTGGTGGGAGACGGGACGGCCAAGTTAATGTTTGTTTGTTCACTGTTATTGTTTTGTAATGTTTATTGGACAAATCTTGTAACACTCTGGATGCTGAGATGCATTCATGCTTAACTGCCCTTTGTCTATACAAAATGCCAATAAAAACATCTAAAAATAAATAGAGCAGAAAAGAGCAACGGAACAGATTGAAGCTATCAAGAAAAAGATATTAGATACAAAAGCCCTAGAAGTGACCAAGGAGAAAAATTATCAGAAAATGCACGAGATTCAGAAGGATTCCCAAGATGAAATTAAGATGAGGAAACTACGAAAGTACTTCAGGGATGAAAGGGATTACCAGGAAGACAGGGTTTACACTTTTCAGGAGAAATTCTATCAATACAACAAACCTTTATCAAGAGGGAGCATGCCTAACACCTCGTCTGGAAGCTCGGACATTGAATCGGAACCTGAAAAGGAAAAAGAAACAGCTGGAGAAGGGGAGAAGGACACGGTGGGACAAGGGTTCCTTAACCAAATAGGTCGAAATAAGAAAAGGAATAGAAACTTAGCCTACAAGCAGGTCCGTTTTCAGTTGCCCAGCACTACGGACAAGAAACAACATATACCAGGAGGAGACGAAAGAGGGGGAGCAGTAGGTGTAGGGAACACAGAAGCCCTAGAGGACTACAGAAGACTGACAAGACCTGGTGCAAGGGAAGCAGCGAGAAGAAACAAATGAACAATTTGGTCATGAATCTATCAGATATATCTATGGAAGAGATTTCACTTTTGAATAAAGGACTATCATTTGCGCCCACATGTGAATACAACACCACGGAAGTACAAATTGACTTATTCAAATTTGTACGGAAATTAAAGCTGAAAAAATACTTTGCCACACAAGTAACTCGACAATACGCACCTCAGGCACAGAATGAAAGAAGCAGGTTGACTATTGAAGAGCTAGATAACATTCACACATTAAGATCTCTACAGGAACCTGATTCATTCCAAGTACACCACACACTACAGGAGTTAGGAATTGTACCTGTTAGTATATTGAGAGAATGAATGAAATCCAAATCCAAGTTCACACCACAACTTGCACCAGAGAACATGATTGATGCATTTTACAAATCAGTCACCAGGGTCATCAATGACATATCAGACAGGTACAAAAAGAAAAAAGGAAAAAGAACAACTAAGAGCAATCCAACAACCAAAGAACACCAGGCTCTCGAAGAACTGAAACGAGACAGGGGAATAGTCATTAAGGAAGCAGATAAGAACAGAACATCATAATTATGAACAGGAGCGATTACATAGCAATAGCCAATAACCACATCTGCATACCTGAATGCTATGAAATATTGCAGAGCAACCCAAAGAACGAGATTAACAAGGAATTTGAAGATCTGATCATAGGCTGGCACAGGAGGGGACTATTAACAGATGATGAGAAAACCTACTTATTCGTGAAACAACCTGTGAAACAACCCGTTCTGCCAACGGTTTATTTTTTGCCCAAGGTCCACAAAACTTTTGACCGATACTTAGTGGCATTGGATGGGTTACAGAAAACATTTCTGAATATATTGACAATGCACTAAAGCCAAGAGTTCCTAAAGTCAAAGCTCATATAAAAGACACAACAGATGCAATCAAAATAGTAGAAAAGGTAAACTGGCAACTAGACTTTCTATTGGCCACATGGGATGTAAGAGCACTGTATACATCGATAAGATATGATTCAGCAATGGCAACCATTGATTATGTCTTTAAGGATGGTTCTGCCTCCCACTATCACTTTGTAATCATGTTAAAAAAAATACTCATGGCAACCTTTGAACACAACATATTCATATTTGACAATAAATTCTACAGGCAAAGAAGGGGAGTAGCAATGGGAACGAAATATGCCCCAGCATTAGCCAACCTTTTTATGGGAATGTTCGAAGACCATCATGTATACACAGACAAGGCTTATACAGAAAGTGTTATTCTATGGGCACGTTACATATATGATGTGTTTTTGATTTGGAAAGGACCACCTGAGGAACTGGAAGAGTTCATAATAAGAGTCAATCAAAACAAGGCAGGAATAGAATTCACTGGGACAAACAGTCGAACCAGTATAAACATTTTAGATTTAACAATCTACCTTGCTGGCGAACACCTTATGACACAGATGCACCGGAAAGAGACTGGAGTGAACAGAAAGCTTTACGCAACGAGTTGCCGCTATGAACCGGTGAAACAGAATATTCCAACAGGTGAATTTATTAGGGCATGGAGAAACTGCGGTGACCCGCATGTCTTTGACGAAGAATAGGCCTACTATTCACAAGATTTAAAGAGAGGGGCTACACCAACAAATGCATCAACGCAGCATGTGAAAAAGCTAAGCAATCAACAAATGAACAAACACTAACTCAGAAAAAGCCAATTTACACAAATAGGAGAAAGTTAAATTTATAACCACGTTTTGTAACAACAATCATGCAATAAGGAAAATACTTAATAAAAATTGGCACCTTCTGAAATTAGACCCACACATCTGTCAATTTGTGGAAGAATATCCCAGCGTAATCTACAGAAGGCCCAAGACCCTGAAAATGAATTTGAGTCTGTCGTTACTCCCAGATGACAACACATAATTAGCAACCTCATGGTTGCAAACAAAGGAGGCTGGTTACAGAAAATGCGGCACATGCACCGTGTACAGATACACTCACAACACTACGGACAGATTTCAAGACTTGAAAGGGACATATATCAAAATTGAGGAGAACATTAATTGCAGGTCGAAATTTGCAGTTTACGCCATAATCTGTATATGCAAACGGGCCTACATAGGCAGCACCATATGGGAGTTGAGAACACATATACGAGAGCATCTATCATTGATTGGGAGTCAAGATGCGATACTGCTGCTTGCACAACATTGGCAACAAAATCACCAAATGAGCAACAAGAAAGAGATCAGATTCATAGGTTTACAGAAAGTTACCCTAGGTTGGAGAGGCAGTAACAGAGAACTGCTTTTGAGTCAAGAAGACCGACTGATTTGCAGATTCCGTTTAGTGGATGTCGAACTAAACACTTATAATTAAATGGCATCATTCCTGTAGAATCTGGAACTCTCGAACTCAAGAACAGAGACCTTATATTTGCATTTGAAGACCTGAAGAGACTTAATGAAGATTTTTTAAATAGAACATGCATTTACATTGGTATTTATAAGGACGATGATTGTATCAAGTGCAGCACATGCAAACAAAGATTTTTGGGGAAATAAGACAGTATATTGTGGGGAAATTGTTCTTCGCAGTATCTAATTACATGGGGGAGCAAGGGCGCGGGTGTTGGCGTCCCGCGAAGGGTGTCCATAGCCCAGGAGGGCCACCGTACTGCCGGAGGGGAGGCCACGCCCCCTCCCTATTTCTTCTTCTTATCATCCCCGCAGGGCAGGAAGCCCGCGGGGGAGCAAGGGCGCGGGTGTTGGCGTCCCGCGAAGGGTGTCCATAGCCCAGGAGGGCCACCGTACTGCCGGAGGGGAGGCCACGCCCCCTCCCTATTTCTTCTTCTTATCATCCCCGCAGGGCAGGAAGCCCGCGGGGGAGCAAGGGCGCGGGTGTTGGCGTCCCGCGAAGGGTGTTTGCGGTCCCGTGGAGGTGTGACTTCAGGACTTTGCCACTCTGACCTTAAGGCGGTGCAAGGACGCAGTGTTCAGGAGGTGAAGAGGGAGGCCCGGCCGCCTGGAGAAAAAGGGTGAAAGTAAGTGTTGGCGAGGGACTGTAAGAGGAGTTGTTGTCTGTTCTGGACTTAGGGGCTGAAAACTGGTGAAAACTGGTGTGGACCAACCAAACCCGTAATGTCACTCCTCAAGTCCCTCAGATCCCTGAAAGCCCATGGCCCCCCTAGGAAACCCCCCCCTCCGTCACCAGCGCTCTCACCCTTCCACCTTCCTCCTTTTTGCTCAGAGGTCCATCTCGCCCGCCAAAAGAGTGGCCCTATCTCCAAGCGGAAGGTCCTGGCTGTGAAGAGGTCCCACGCCCGGGATCAGAAGGGAGTGCCAGTCAAAGCCCTAAATCTGGATGGACAAAATTCTGTTCTAGTACTAGAGCCCTTCCCCCTACCTGCACAGAGTCAGGTTGTTTTACCCTCTGGGCCCCGGCTGGACTCTCCTCTTTCATCTGTTTTTGCTGCGGGGGACAGACTGACACTAACTGCCCAAACTGCCCGAGGGGGCAACTCCTCCTCCAGTTCCCACAATAGTTCGTGGAGCGATATTTTTTCATCTACTAGTTTAGGGGGTAGCTCCCCCCTTGGTGTGTCCCCTTCTCGGCCGGTCGAGGTAACCATCCAAAACAATACACCTGCTGAGAGCTACCATGAGCCCAAATTGACCTTTGACCAACCCACTGAGGAAGCGTCCTTGCATAGGGGGTGCAGGTGTACTCAAGTACTGGCGGAACTCGCTATCATCAAGGATCTGTTGTACACTTTGCTAGAGGCTCAAAAGAAGGGAGATGGAACTGTTCAAGTGGAGGAGCCTATGACCAACACCCCAGTTGACGAAGGGCACACGTGCCCACCTCTGGAAAGTCCCTCAGTTTGTCCTCCTGTAGAGGTCCCTTTGGTTTTGTCCACCCCCAACGGGTCTGCTATTGACCCAATACAGGTACAGGTCTCTGCACCCATGATCTCCGATTGTATCGAACCCAAAGCCTTGGGTCCATGGAAGTCGGGGGCTCAACTAAAGCTGCTGGAATCAGGAAGTCCCAAACATGCAATAGTCTTTCTTCAGGGGGTGCCCAAACTGGCAGTAGACAAGCCAGAGCCAAGGGACGCTTTACTTAACAAATGCCTATTCTGGCTAAATACCACCGGAGGCTGCCCGTTTGTACGTAGAGAGGCTTTGGCGGGGTGCAGCAGAATTTCCAGCATGGACAAAAACTCCCTGGACAGCATTAAATTGACTTTTTGGGACCATAGTCTGGCACACAGGGTTTGGGGAGGTTGCAGTCGGGCTAGCAAATTATCGAAGAGTGGGATTTCAATCAGTATGCCCCCTTTCCTCAGCCCTGTCACTCCTGCTAGATCTGCCTTAGTAAAGATCGGGGTCGTCCCTAGTAACAGCCTCCTTTCAGGTGCTAATTTGACTGTCCTAGGCCCTAGGCGCCATGGGTGTTGGAGGAGGCATGGGGATGGTGGGACCTGATTTTGGACCTAAAGATCTGCTTATGGTCTCTATTGGAGGGGGTGGTTTGCTCGTTCTGCCCTGTTGTCTTCTCTGTGGTTGATTTTTTGCAACGCTGTATTAGAATCGCATTTTTATATTTAGAAATGTTTTTGTAGGATGTACTTTGATGGTCATTTCTTTTGACCGAATAAAGTTGTTTGACTGACTGACTGACATGTAAAAGTCGCAATTGCATAATGGATTACATATTAAGATCCTCTGCCTATTATCATGTGTCCACACCCAATGAAGGCAAGGAAGGCAGAGACAAGGCTTATTCGAAAAGGATTGTATTTGGAATGTTTGAATAACCAGGGACACACCCATAATTCAGCAAATGTCAACAGGCAAGTGTAGTTAACAATATGACATTCATACACATTACCAACATCCCTAACAGTAACAGGCGAGGTACTGTAAACACAACAGTTAATAATAATCTGCCAAGTTACTGCAAACACGTAGAAGAAGTGAATAGGGCATGAATTCAAGACTTAAACAATATTTATAAGGAGCCTAACATAACTTAAGTCATCAATAGGCTGCATAAGAAGAAACATGTAAGTCTGTTCTGTAAACACATAGAAGAAGCGGATAGAGCATGATTTCAAGAGTCAAAATAAAATATTTACAATGAGCCTAATATAACTTAAATCATCAATAGGCTGCATAACATGAAACATGTGAGACAGTTCAGTTTCTAGCTGATCAGAATTAAATGTACAAGGGGGCCATTGATCAATGCCTAGAAGAAGGCACAAGGGGCATGCGTAATGTGGAACATTTATTATCTGACACAGAGGGTGCAGCACTGGACACATGCTATGCTGACTTGTTAATTAGCGTTCACCAAAATTTAGTTGAATTCTAATATTTGGAACATTGGTGAGTCCATATAGATTGATCTTGCAAATGTTTTTTTTATCATGAACACGCGTCCTTGTTGTTTTACATGAGGGGAGTGAATTGATAAGTAACGGCTAAGCCTTCTATCCAGACCTTTAACATTCATTGACAAGAGTGTGGGAGAAACAAGATATATTGAATGGACGGAATGGTAAACTAATCCCAAAATATGGCGGCTGCCTTGAGCTGCGGATTAGAGATAGAGGAAAGATGATGGGTAACCATGACGACCATAGTATACAAAGGATTTGAACACCGGCATCTCCATTGTTTTCGGAGAGTCGACGTGAAAGAACAGTAACTAGCACTTTTAAGGTAAGCCCTTAACTAAGGACATGATGGATTACAGAAAAGACACATTAGCATTGTTATCAGGCATGACAAATAATTTTTATACCAGAGTGGAAATAGTCGAATAACAATGGGTTTAGCGTGATTTCCGAACCAACAGTATTTATGCGATCCACACGTGGCACAGAAGCCAAACGTGTTGGAACAGTTAATGAGAATGCAATTTGCCGAAATGTTTAGAATACCTGATACCGCGCAAACGAGCGAAATTACAACATTAATATCAGAAGAAGCTGTGTGTCAATAGGATTGTACACCAGGCTTAGAACACAGGACGAAACCTAATATAAAATTGGGAAACGCAGCAGCTAATAATAAAACAGAGGTTAGAACGCATATTACAAACAATCTTTTACAGAACACTGTGCAAATTCCACACTGAGACTTGTCAATAATACATTAGAGTGGGGATTTAACCCTGAATTTATGGCAGATAAACGACTTCAGAATTAAGACCCTAACGAAGAAACAATGGTAAGGGGATGATAACTATCTGTCTTATTTAATAAAATACCATTTATGTTATTAGCATACAGTTTGCTTATGGGATTGGCAAGTTAGCCAATCAATCAACTTGCTGATTTCACTGATGCATAGAAAATAGAGATGATTAATAAATATGTCTTTTCCTAGCAATTACAAGCACAAAGCCGCATAAGAGGTGTATAATGATGAACAAAGGTGTTTTGCAGAATGAAGGAATTTAACAGAGAGTTCAGTTGCTTTTGGTTTATTTGTACTAAATTATTTGTTCATATCTATTTCTTACGTTCTCTTTTTTTATGACTTTTTCCACTGACCCTAAAAACACCCTACTTTTCCCCATTCCCTCATCTCTGTGGTTTTTCTGTTATGGTTATACTTACTATTTGATTGTGTTTCTTTTCTTTTGTTATATTGTGTGCAAACCAATTGCAATATGTACATAATTGTGATTTTGATTTTTAAAGAAGAATCTGTGACGATGTAACATATATTGCCCTGACTTGAAGAAGGCTCAAGACGTGCCGAAACACGTGTCTCACAAAGGGCCCTTCTACGGGAGCTTTAAAACAAATCTAAATAAATAAAACTGGAGAAGGCTTTTTTCATACTTGTGGTGCAGTCCTTATGTGAAGGGGTTTCTTTCTTGCATGAGAACCACAGAGTTGGGGAATCGATTCTCCGTCACCTTTCACGCGCATGCGACACTGAAAAACCTACTGATTAAATGCGGGCACAGAGCACTTTAAGTTGATATTCACCAACCCTACAGATTAAAAAGCTTAATGGAACAAAGTGATCTGAATAAAGCTGAACTGATTGACTGTCTGGAGTGAAATGCAGTATCAGAGTTGTGGTGGAGCTGGAGGGGTGGTTTCCGAACCGGCCTGGACATGGCAGGGACCTAGTTGGATTCCTGTTTTCTAGGTGCAAACATAAGGCCTATGCACATTAGCACCATGATGAAGGTAGATGCACAGTGGGGTATTTCTGTATCCTATTTATTATCTAGCTAAACACATAACCTTATTTGCCAACCCTCAATATGTACTTCATGCACACACCATGTGTATTGCAAATGCACATGGCACATAATTTACATATATCACATGCTCATCTAATGTTCATCTAAGGTAACATACCGTTTCACATATAATGTTTGCCAAAAATGTGGTTTTATCAGTCAGTGCTTTATTGCGTTAATGAATCTGTGCTTGAGGACATTTACAGTTTGCAGTCATGGTAATTGAACTTTCATTGAAACACTGGTACAAAGGAAGGCACCTCTAAACTAGGATGCCTTTCCAGCTCCCAAACAATAAGCTATTGCTTGAGCTGCTATCTCTGAAGTAAATAAACAGAGTGAAATTGAAACTTTAATAGTAGATGTTGATTCATTGGATCTTACTCATTAAACCTATTGATCAAGATAGGACGCATAGTGATATCCCTAACAATCCCTCTAAAAATGTGCCTTTGCCATTTTTATTATGGGATGGTTGGCCAGCCTTAGATATTTGTGCTAAGGCAATGTCAGTCAAATGAGGGGGCGTGGACCATTTGCAAGCTTTTGAAGTTAATCACCCAATTTAACAAAAGGGAGGGCATTTATTTTGGCTGTCGGTTCACCTTGTCCAGTGAACACCTCCCCCACATACCCGCTCTCCTATTGATCTACATGTTCTTGAAAGGGGGGCGGAGGGATTTTCATGCTGTGTATCCAAAGGCATTACACTAGATAATAAGTTTGACCCATTGTGTCTTTGTGAGGATTCCTATGACATATGTGCTAATAGAGAACCTGAACTTAAAGTTGTACCTAAAACTAGCTGCAAGAATACCTCTAATCAGACAGTGGAAATTGATTATCTGAGTGACTTTAACAATATTTAAGGTTTTATGTTATCGTTCAAAGTTTTTTGTTCGGATATTATCCAAAAATTTCTAAAGGGAGACTGAGACTAGAAATGATTTGGTAACCTCCTTAAAGAATACAGAATAATCTATCAGACTTAAATAGGAGGCTTTGGACAAGTACTATATATTATCAATTAATGATATGCATTTACCAAATAATATAGCTTGTATGTCTCAGGAAAAAAGAGAACCAAGAAGGAGAAATGATTCTCCTTCCAAGGTTATACCATCTGCCCCTACTAGACCCGACCATATGCAACTAACACCTTGTTTTGGTCAGAGATACGATTTGAATCATGTTGCCACTACTGCTGGAGCCCATTACAGAAAAGGGGGTGCTTGTGACTATGATGGCAGGACATTTATTATGAATAAGGTCACTCAACTACCTAATAAGGTTCAAGAACTGCCAAAATCTATTACCAATAAAATCATTTACTAAATTAGGTCTGTGAAGCGTTGCTGTGGGATTATAAAAGATGATATCAGACAAATCATTAGATATCCAGATCCACTGAATCAAATGTATGACATTATTAAGGGCATTTTAGCAAACCCCAATCTGGTGGAAGGATTATTGGCCATTTATTTACATTGTTATGCCCCGATAGGGTCATCTACAGTGCTTAAGAAAGTGATATAGGATACAGGTGCTCTTTCATTGAAAGTTCCTAATACCCATCAGAGCAATACTAAACATAAATGATATTGCAACCCCACTCAGTTGCCCATAAGCAAGAAGGAAATGGAAGGTCATTCTGAAACATGTTATCAAGGGTTGAGCATTCTCTCTTGGAATATATCAGGATTATCTTCTAAACATGAGGCTCATGATTGGAGATACTATTAGGAAAATTGTGATATTACCTGCTTCCAAGAGACATGAGCCATTGGAGAGCTTTCTTTCCCAAGCTATAGAACCTTTTGCGTCCCGGCACAGAAATGTATATGTGGTCGACCGAGTGGGGGCTTACTAGCTGGTTTCAGACTAATTTAAGATTTGAGATTGTTATGATTGAATGTAATTACTCAGGTATTCTTTGTTTATGCATTCAATTAGGTGGTAATTTACAATTTTTGTTGTGCAATATATACCTAAGTTTAATTATGAGAAGTGTAGATTTTAGCTTTTTCCATGGTTTTAAATCTCTTTTATCTTACGATTTAGCACAAAGGAGGTACCCAGAACTTGGAACAAAAATAATTATGGTTGGTGATTTTAAAACTCAACATGAATCTGTATCAGATCTAGATGAAATTTAAATTGAGGAGTATATGATCTGGAATATCTTGTTTTTAACATCCTTACCAAGTAAACATTACAATATTGGTGGACTTAAAGTAGCCAATGCAATTATGGAAATGGTCGTTTAGCAGGAGGTTCTTTTGTTTTTTCAACTTTTAGGGAGGGCTTCTCCATGTCTCATATTGATTATTTATTGATTGGTTTAAAGTGGTGGCACCAATGCTCTGAACTTGTTGTTGATGTTCGGTTAGAAAGTGACCATGATCCTCTGATCTTCAAAGCCATTCCTCCAATTCAATTGAATGTACATCATCGGAAGGATGTTGGTTTAGACATAGAACTTAAGTGAGTTAATGTGGATCTTAAACTTATTTTACCATCTATTTGGAATTTGTACCGATTTTGGACGATTTCCATTTACAACTACAATATAATAATGTTGATGTACATAGGGTTCATGAAGATGTACTGATGTCAGTTGTTCCATTTGTCACCCGTAAATATAATAGTTCAAGACCTATTATTAGAGCTGGTGAATGTAGGCAGGATGAATCAAACCTAAAAGGAAAACATATGGTCCATGATGATGTCGTTTGTAACGAGACATCAAGGTTAAAGAAAGATTACACAAATCTGATAGGGAGGAAATAAAGTTTAGCGGTTAAGAATCTATGGAGTACCTTAAAGGAAGCAGCTAATAGTAGAAACCAGCTGTTTTTTTGGAATATTGTCACAAATGTTAATGGTACAAATGGCCAAAGTGGTCTGTCTAGTACAATCCAAGCACAAGCTTGGTGTAGTTAAATACAGCTCTTATATAGTAATGCTAGCATTGGTTATATCTGTGACATAGGTGAAATGTTGGAAAGGGGCTTAGGTAATGTGATGGGTCACTTGATTTTAATGGAATATGAAGCTAAGGTGGCATTGATTTCTCAAAAACCAGGCAAAGCATCTGGCATTGATTGGATGTATTTCTGGATGAACCCCTGATTTGGATCCCTATTTTGGCAAACTGTTTTAATGCTATTAATCAAAAAGGTGTAGTGCTTAATTGCTAGCTAAAAGCAGAAATAGTACCAATATTTAAAAAGAGTGATGAGAGCGTACCTGAAACCTAGCGGCCATTATTGTTAATACATAGTATGGCTAAGATCTGTTGTACCATCTTGTTAACTAGGTTAGAACAATGGGTTTATGGGTTTTTAGAGAACCTCTTTTATCAGATGCACAATGTGGGTTAGAGAAAGCAGAGGCAATGTTTCATTATTTGTGCTTTGATGGAAAAATGCTGTACTCAGAAAAAGACGTTTCCATACTTTGATTTTTGTTGATTTTAAATTTGCTTTTGAGAGAGTTAATAGGAATCAATTGTGGCTTGTATTGGAATCTCCGAGTATACCTGCCCCTATGCTTGCTGCCATTAAAGCTTTGTATCACAAAAATCTGGCTCAGGTACAATATGGACAGAGGGGAGAATGTACTGATGAGTCTTCAGTGAATATGTGTGTAAGACAGGGTTGCAGTTTGTCACCAGTTTTATTATGTTAATGGATCAAATCCCTGCCTGAAACAATCTAATCTTTGAACTGTGATGCACCAAAGCCGGCAAATCAGAAGATCTCTGTACTTTCATACGCTGATGGTGTAGTGTTGGTCCCCCAATCTCCTACTGGAATTATTAAGCAATTGGAATCCCTTGAAGCTTTTGTGATGATAAACTGATGGCAGTAAATTGACCCAAAACAGTGACACTTGTGTGTCACAAGAGGTGTAAAAAGAAAGTCACTTTTAAATTTAAAGGGAAGCCAGTACGGCAAGTGGATGAAGTTGATTACTTAGGTGTTAAATTGCCGTTAGTGGTTCTTGGGGTAGCCAAATTGATCATAATAGCTTTATATTGAGGCAATGTGTGGGTGCTACTTTAAACTTTTCGAGAACATTTGGAGTTAAAGCAATATTAGAAACTTTAGAACTCGATAAAATGAGAACACACCCAGCTGCAATTTATGTGGGTTTGGCTCAGGCAACTGAGCTGAGTAAGAAGAGTTGCATATAAAGTCTACATCCTTTCTTTAAATGTGATATTACAGTTCTTCCCCTGTATTGTGAAGTAGGCACGATTTTTCTTGTCGTGTTAATTTAGACCCGAGTTGACTCTGCCTTGAAAAGCTATGTAGGAAATGTTTAGGCAAAATGAAGGTTGCCTATGGAAATTACTAAAGTTTATAAGGTCAATCCTAAATGATTTAGCATTATTCATTTGTGGCAGGAAAACAATTTGACTTTAAATATAACGTATAGCAGTGTCATGTAGCTATATGAGGAATGGGCAATGTGCAATTATTTTGTCTGGACCAGGGCTAGGACCTATAACTATTGTTTATCTATGTCTGAAAGCTATCTGTGGCTGTGAGCAATTTGTGAGTTGGATTATCTGCCAGAGAAAAACACACTTTGTATACAAAATTTAGGATCAATGTTTTGACCTTGGCTTCAGTTACTGCTAGATGGGATAACATGAAATCTGAATGTTGCCCATTTTGTAAACCTATTATTGAAACATGATATGATTTCTTGTTCTTCTGCCCTACTCTAACATAATGTATTTGTATTTTATTGAATGTATATCAAACTTTCTCCAGAGCACCTTTTTACAAACAAAAGGAAACAATAAACAAATCAATGAAGGTGGTGGCAGGGAACATACATTGATAATGAGACCATAGTGAGAAAATGGTACAGTAATCAATTAAGGTAATAGCAGGAATCATCAACTGATCATGCAGCAGATAGTGAGGACAGAAAATGAGCCTTCAGAAGAGTACGAAAGAGGATAAGTAGTGGAAGAATGAATAGTAAGAGGGAGCAAGTTCCAATGAAAGGGAGCAGGAGAGAAAAAGAGCAAAAGCGTGAAGAGGCATAGGTAGATTTAGGGACAACCAGTCAGTAAGTAGACTGCGAGAGAAAGGCTAGAGATGGTGAATAGCAGGAAACCGGAGAGGCAACATATGGGAGAGCAAGCCCATGAAGACATTTAAAAACAATAGAGATAAAATGAAACAACAAACGAGACTCAAATTGAAGAATAGCAGCTGATAAAGAGCTGAAGAGATCGAAGAACTGGGAGATAGACCAAAAAGTAAACAAATGCAGAGTTGTAGAAAGAACATAGGGGACTAAGATGGGAAGCAGGAAGTCCAAATCAAGTGGGAAGAGCAGTAAACAATATCAGAGACAATTAGGATGGAAATAAGAAGTTTAGTGGCATGAAAAGAAAGAAAAGGACAAGCATGACTGAGATTAAAAAGAAAAAAACATCAATTGTGACCCGTAAGAGAAATGTGAAAAGAATAAGAAAGGGAAGAATAAAAGCGAAACCCAGGATTCCAGCAGATAAGGAGAAAGAAAGCTGAGCAGGGGGGAAGTAGAGAAAAGAAGGGAGGGGAGAAGGAGTTGGGGTCGAAAGAGGAAAAAAGAGCAGTTCGGTTTTAGATGGATTAAGATGGAGAAAATTAGAAGCCATCTAGGACTGGACAGATTAGAGACAGGTAGAGACTTGAGAGTGAAGAGAGTCAGAAAACCCAGAAAAAGAGAAAATATTTTGTGAATCATAAGCATAAAAGTGGCAGGAAAGGTTCTATGAAGAAATAAGAGAGAATAGAGGGGCAGTGAACAATGAAAACAAAAGAGGACAGAACCTTGGGGAACACCATGGAAAAGTGAATGAGGAGGATAGATTTGGCCGGCCCAAGACATGGAGTTGGAATATCCAGAAAGATAGGATTTAAATCAAGCAAGAGAAGAGCCAGAAGAGGGTGATCCACAGTATTAAAGGCAACTGAAAAACGGAGTAGAATCAATATAGAAGAACGTTTCTTGTGTCGTGCAGAAAGAATCAAAGCAGAAACATGCAAGAGAGATGTTTCTGTAAAGTGGGCAGGTCTAAAGTCAGATTGGAGGGGGAGAGAAGAGAATGAAGATGAAGATAAGACGAGATTTGAGAGTAGACAATGCACTCCAAGAGCTTAGAAAGAAAGCGAAGCAAAGAAATAGGCCAAAGATTAGCAGGAAGAGAGCGATTGAGCAAAGGTTTTTTAAGTATAGGAATAATGGTAGCATGTTTGAATGAGCCAAGAAACAAAGAGGAAGGGAGAGAAAGATTGATAAGAGCAGTTGTCAGCTTCCGATTCCACCACTGGTGTAATACCCTTCTTTCTCTCTTCAACCTCCTCACCTGTGGAGTCGAAATCCTCTTCAGCTGGACTGAGTGCTCGATGTGCCGTATAATCCTTTTCCTTTTTTCTAGGTTGAGAGTGTCTTCCACAAGAGGAAGCCACAGTGAGAGCGTGTAAATGCGCCCTGACCGTGTCCCCCTCCCGGGAGAGACAGGAAGGGGGAAAAAAGCCAGAGTAGGCAAAAAACCCCTAGGACCGGTAAGTATCCTGATGGCCGCTGGACGTGATGCAGATGAAAGATGGGAGAAAGCAGCAACCGGAACCAGGTGGAATCGTAATGCAGCGTAAAACGCCAAAAGGTAAAGAAGACAAAGTAAAGGCAGAGAGCTGGAACTAAGGAAATGGAGGTAGAGAGGAAACGAAAGACTGGGACCGGAGTTGGACCGGTATTTAGGACGGAAAGTGTAAGAGAAAAATGCTCGAGGAGCCAAAGGTAAACTGCGTGTAGCAAGACCGCGGCAGCGAGGAAAAGCAGCTGACCGTGGAAGGTTGCAACGCGCTGTGCTCAGGGAGAGGAGTGGTTAAATAGCGCTACGGCGGCGAAGACTAGACCGCATAGAGAGAACGTAGCGTCAGCGTGACGGGAATCAGGAAGTCCCTAAGCGGCAGCGGGGCCAAAGACGCCAGGTGCGGAGGCGGCGCATGACAGTATGCCCCCCGCCAAGGCCCAGGCCACCCGGTTTGCCGGGATGCAAACGGTGAAACTTCCGGAGAAGGACAGGAGCGTGGATGTGCGCAATTGGTTCCCAAGAGTCTTCAGCATGTGAATAACCTTTCCAATGCACCAGGTATTCAAGGCGCCCTTTGCGGTATCTGGAGTCCATCAACCCGGACACTTCATACTCAGGAGCATCAGGTGAGTGAGAAAGAGTGGGAAAAGGACGAGCCCTTAATGACTGTTCGGCACTCTTCAAAAGAGATGCGTGAAACACTGGGTGAATCCGCCTAAGAGAATGTGGCAGCTTAAGGCGGAAGGCCACTGGATTGATCTTGGCAGAAATGGGATAGGGACCGATAAACCTGGGGGACAGTTTAGATGGGCGAGACCATCTAGGAAGGTATCTAGTAGATAACCATACCTTGGAACCAACCTCCCAATCAGGTACAACCTGCCGGTGCCGGTCAGCTTGCCTTTTGTAAGCCTGGAGGCTATCTCTGAGATTCAACTTGGCTTTGTCTTGGATGTCCTTTATTCGGATAAGTGTCCCTTCTACCGCCGGAAGTGCAGGTTTGCAAGAAAACTGTGGAATGATGGCTCGGGGATGAAAGCCATATGAACAATAGAATGGAGACATTTTGCTTGCGGAATGACTGGCATTATTATATGCGAACTCCGCTGTCGGCAGCATATCCACCCAGTTGTCTTGTTCCATATTGGTGTAGCTGCGCAAATATTGTTCTAATGTGGCGTTTAACCGCTCTGTCTGCCCATTGGTTTGGGGATGATATCCTGATGACAAAGCGCGCTGAATATTAAGAGCGGCGCATAAGGTCTTCCAGAATCTGGAGACGAATTGGCTTCCTCGATCTGATACAATCTTGTCGGGGAGACCATGGAGTCGAAACACATCTTTAATGAATACTAATGCCATACCATCGGCAGTTGGTATACCAGGAAGTGGAGAAAAATGAGCCATCTTGGTGAGAGAGTCGATGGACACCATTATGCATGTACATCCGTGGGACAAAGGTAAGTCCACAATAAAATCTGTAGATATATGACTCCACGGACGTTCCGGGATTGCATCTTGTTGTAGTAGACCTATGGGTTTCTTTGTGTTGTTTTTACTCTGACAGCAGACTCTGCAGGACTTGACATAATGTTTAACATCTTTAGACATATTAGGCCAATAAAAAGCTCTACTAATCAAGTCCAAGGTGCTGGTTTGTCCTCTATGGCCTGCTGTCTTGTGATCATGGCACCAGGACAATATGTCTTTTTGAAGAGGTTTAGATGGTATCCAGATCCTCTGTTTCTTCAGGAACAAACCATCCTTTTGGATCATGCCGCGAGGTTCTGGATGTAAGGAGACAGCTTCTTTTATCCGTTGAAACAGGGAAGAGATAGTGGCAACAATGCGGTTCCTGGGAAACAACTTTTCCGGGCAGGATGAGGCAACATGGGAGGAGAAAGCCTTTCTGGACAGAGCATCTGCCAAAGTGTTTTGGCTTCCAGGAATATACGTGATGGTAAAGTCATATTGTGAGAAAAAATGCGCCCACCGGGCTTGTCTGGAATTGATGCAATCCATTGACTGTAGTACTTGTAAATTCTTATGGTCGGTCCGGATTACAAAAGGGTGGTTGCACCCTTGTAAGAGGTGTCTCCATACTTCACAGGCTTTTTTCATGGCTAGTAGTTCACGTTCTATTACTGAATAATTCCGTTGACTCGGAGTGAGAGTCTTCGATAGATATGCTATTGGGTGTTCCACGTTGTCATGCTCTTGTAGTAGAACTGCTCCTATTGCTGCGGCAGAGGCATCTGTCTCAACAATAAAAGGTTTGCTTTGGTCTGGCTGGCACAGGATGGGAGCGCTGCAGAAGCTCTTCTTCAAGAGTTGAAAGCTTTCTTCAGCCTGTGGGCTCCAAATGAAAGGCACAGATGTCTTCTTTAACAAATTGGTAATTGGTAGGACAGTGTTGGAAAATCCTGGCACGAAACGCCTATAAAAATTAGCCAGGCCCAGGAATCTCTGAACTTCTTTGACTGAGGAAGGAGCCTGCCAATGGAGAATGGCCTCAACCTTCTTTTGATCCATTTGTACTCCTTGTGGTGAGAGGATAAACCCTAAGTACGGGATCGAGGATACCCCAAAAACACACTTTTCACGTTTGGCCAATAAATGATGTTTTTTAAGGCGCTCCAGGACCTCAGTGAGATGTAGTAGATGTTCTGACATAGACTGTGAAAAAACAAGTATGTCGTCCAGGTAAACCACAACTGAAATAAACAATAAATCAGAGAATATTCGGTCTATGAACCTTTGGAATATAGCGGGAGCATTGACCAGTCCGAAAGGCATAACGTAGTATTCGTATAGGCCGAATGGTGTCCTGAAGGCCGTCTTCCATTCATCTCCTGGACTCACTCTGAGTAAATGATATGCATTGCGCAGATCCAATTTAGAGAAGACTGTTGCTCCCTGTACAGATTCCAAAATGTCAGGAATGAGGGGCATGGGATATCTATCCTTACGAGTGACTTTATTGAGTCCCCTGTAATCGATGCATGGTCTGAGGTCCTTAGAATCCCTCTTTGGAATAAAAAACAAGGGAGCACCCGCCGGGGATTTAGAGGGTCTGATGAGACCGTTGCATAAGTTGTCATCCAGATATTTTCGTAAAGCGTCCTTTTCAGTCTTGGATAAAGTAAACATTCGTCCAAATGGGACCAGGGCATTAGGTATTAGCTCAATAGAGCAGTCCTCCGGTCTATGAGGTGGTAATGCCATTGGAGCGGATTCAGCAAACACCATAGGGTATTCTTCCAATACCGAGTCAATGGAAAGCACCCCTATACTCGTGGGGAGAACAGTGGGTGATATCTTTACCTCCTGGTAATGTGCTTCTTTAAAGCAGTGTGTCTGGCAATAGCTGGAATTAAACTGCAAAGTGTTAGACTTCCAGTCGACATGGGGATTATGTTGTCGCAACCAGGTAACCCCCAAGATAAGAGGAAAATGGGCTGCTCGAATGATGTCAAAAGTAATGACTTCTGAATGTTGAAATATAGACAGAGGAAGGGGTTCGGTTGTCTGAATAATGAGTCCTGAACTCAAAGGTGTGCCGTCTACTCCTTCTACTTTCTGACCGTGGCTGCGGTCTATCCGTGAAGCACCCACTTTGTCTACCCAAAGGGTGTCAGCAAAGTTTCCTGCGGCACCGCAATCCAAGAGAGCCAGCGTCTCTACGGGGCTGCCATTGATAGTGACCTGGACCGTTATAACCATCAGGCGGGAATCTTCAGAAGGGTTCGAGGAATCAATAGACATAGTAACGTAGGGACTGGAAGATTGCCCTCGATAACCCGTCCCCACTAGGTTCGAGGGTTTGCGTTTTCCGCCGGTTTCTTGGTTAGTTCAGTACAAGTATGCACCGTGTGGCGATCAGAGGCACAGTATGCACATAGGCCCTGTTCCCTTCTCCTCCTTCTTTCCTCAGGTGTTAAAGAACGGCGAGTAGTGCCGATTTGCATGGGCTCATCTTGAGGTTTGGGCACTGCCGAAGGAGGTGAGGAGGTCCTTGAAAAGGAGGTACGTGCTTTTCTTCTTTCTTGCCGCCTTTCTTGCATCCTGAACTCCATCTGAAGGGCGGCCGTCATAAGATCCTGCAGGGAAGTAGGCCGAGGAAAGTGAGCCATTTCATCTTTTAATTCTTCTCGAAGTCCTCTGCGGAACAAAATAAATTGAGACTGTTCAGACCAACCCGTCTCCATGGCCAATCTCTTAAATGAGGAGATATAAGACAGCACATCAAACTGTCCTTGACGGATGTCCATCAATTCTTCACCAGCTGCCATTGAGACTTCAGGTCTCTCAAAGGTTTGTTTAACGAAAGCAATGAATGCATCGAAATTCTGAAGGACAGGGTCATTTCCGGTGACTAGAGGGGTGGCCCAAGCTAGAGCGTTCCCTGTCATATTAGACACCAGGAATCCAACCTTGGCATGATCTGAGGCGTAGGTGCGGGTTCTGAAGGAAAAATACACCCGGCAAGCGTCAAGAAATTCTTTTAGGGTCTTGGGGGAACCATCATATTTCCCTGAAGATAAAGGCATAGGGGGCAGGTCTGTGTTGGGGGGCTCCCTTACTGCCACCATTTGTTTTAACAGATTGTTTTCAGTCTTCATATTCTGCATCTCTAGAGAAAGGTTTTGTACCGCAGCGATTAGTTCCTGCACTTGCTCAGGAGTAGCCATGATTGGTGTTTGTTGGCGTTGCAAACTGTCAGCTTCCGATTCCACCACTGGTGTAATACCCTTCTTTCTCTCTTCAACCTCCTCACCTGTGGAGTCGAAATCCTCTTCAGCTGGACTGAGTGCTCGATGTGCCGTATAATCCTTTTCCTTTTTTCTAGGTTGAGAGTGTCTTCCACAAGAGGAAGCCACAGTGAGAGCGTGTAAATGCGCCCTGACCGTGTCCCCCTCCCGGGAGAGACAGGAAGGGGGAAAAAAGCCAGAGTAGGCAAAAAACCCCTAGGACCGGTAAGTATCCTGATGGCCGCTGGACGTGATGCAGATGAAAGATGGGAGAAAGCAGCAACCGGAACCAGGTGGAATCGTAATGCAGCGTAAAACGCCAAAAGGTAAAGAAGACAAAGTAAAGGCAGAGAGCTGGAACTAAGGAAATGGAGGTAGAGAGGAAACGAAAGACTGGGACCGGAGTTGGACCGGTATTTAGGACGGAAAGTGTAAGAGAAAAATGCTCGAGGAGCCAAAGGTAAACTGCGTGTAGCAAGACCGCGGCAGCGAGGAAAAGCAGCTGACCGTGGAAGGTTGCAACGCGCTGTGCTCAGGGAGAGGAGTGGTTAAATAGCGCTACGGCGGCGAAGACTAGACCGCATAGAGAGAACGTAGCGTCAGCGTGACGGGAATCAGGAAGTCCCTAAGCGGCAGCGGGGCCAAAGACGCCAGGTGCGGAGGCGGCGCATGACAGCAGTAAGGTAAGAAAGAATCTGAGGATAGACCAGAGGAATCAGCGTAGATGGGATAGGGTCGGATGGAGATGCAGTAAGATGGGCCAAGCAAGGAAATGGGCTGTATGAGAGTCAATAAGAGGGGAGAAGATGGAAAAAGAAGGTAACACAGAGGGGGGAGGGTGAGAGAAGACCAGTGACCAAGATGGAGAAGAAAAGGAAGCACACAGGTTATAAACATTTGTGGTGAAGTTATCAGCAGGGTCAGTAGTAAAAAGTCAGGATGTTTGAGAAGGATCAGGCGAGCGAGGCAAAGAATGCTATTAAGATGCTGAAACAGAGGACGTGGGTGATGAGACAAAGATATGGTCAGTGAACAGAAATATTGCTTTTTGTTAGCAAGAAGAAGGGAGTCATAAGAAGAATATGCAGATGAGAGTGATTCAAGCTCCTGAAGGGACTGAGACGTTTTCCATCCCTGCTCACGTTTCCAAAGATAAGAGCAAGAAGAGGGGGTGTAAGCCAAAGACATGGAGGTTTACGTGAAGGCATGAAAGGATGGGCAGGGTAAAGAGAGTCCAAGGTAGATGTAAGAGTGGATTGAAGAGAAGAAAGTGCAGAATTATCAGATAGCATTGAAAATGAGCGAGGAGGAGGACAAGAGGAATAAGGGAAGACAAGAAGGTTGAACAGTCAATGGAACAGAGATCGCAACGTAACAAAGAGTTAGAAAAAGGGTCAATGGAGTGGTACAAGTAATGAAGGAGGTAAAGGGCAGTAGGAAGTGATCAGAGAAGTAGATAGGATGGGATGAAACTGCATTACAGGGAATAGAAGAGAACATTAGATCAAGAGATGTTCCCAAAGAATGAGATGGAGGACAATCAAGGGCAAAGGGATGATAGGAATCCAGAAGATGGAAAAAGGCAGAAGAGGGTCCCGTCCCTTTGTGGACGGGACCCGCAAAGGGACTCTAGAGCTAATAATGGTACCGCAATTTGCGGTATCGTTATTAGCGCCTTCCCCATTCCCATTTGAGCCCTATAGGGGCTCAAATGGGAATGGGGAATGGCCCTGGTGAATGGGGAATTACCGGTCCCAGCAACCTTGGAATGGACCGGTAATTGCTCCATTCACCAGGGCGGAGTCGGAACGAGTTTGGAGGCAGCCATGGCGCTAATAGCGCTAATAGCGCATGGCTACCTCCAACCTCATAATGAGGCTTTGTCTTTGTCCTACTCTTTAAGTAATCCTATCATACCCTGGTAACTTGTTTAAAACTGTCAGAATTCTCTGTGCATCCTGTCCTTGATCTCCAGGCGTTAGCATCATTCTTCTATTCACTTCTGTCTTGCAGATATTTTGAATACTTAAAGTAATTCCCACATAGAGATGAACGCAGGGTGAAAATGTTAACTTTGCAAATTTCTTTAACAATCTAGTCGTGATAATCTAGTTTAAGTAAAACTTGTCCTTTCTTTCCAAACCAATTTTCTCTGTGAACTGCTTTTATTTTCCCAAAACCGAATCTCCTTCCACATTGAAAATCTCATCCAGTTATTCAGCTAGAGTCACTCTTTCACTTCTATATTATCCCTGTGATGTGCATCTATCACCCAGCCTAAAAACCACATTCCGATTGTGTCTATTTCACCCGTTTTTTTAAAAAAAACCTTTTTGATATTTAAAACTGCAAAAAGTGGAAAATGCAACTTTTCAACATGTGATTTTGGCTGCACTGTGTTCTTACTTTGAAGTTGTTTTTTGAACTGTATGCCCATTGTGATAACTTGCCTGGTAGTTGCTAGAGATATTACATCCCTGATAATGGGATAAATCATATTTACCTAATTTATTCAACCACACGTTTAAATTAATTATTTATCAATTCTGCGTGTCATTTTATGCAATTGCAAAGGGTTTTTAAATCTCTGCCTCTTATTTTGTGAGGGAAGGTCAGATTCAATCCCGTTTGCTGCCTAATATCCCGGACTACTTGCCGCTCCTTTATATCCACTCAACATTCGATTAATTGGGGTTTTTGGGAGCATTGCAGGGGGAAATCTTAACTCACATGCTAACTACCCGAACAGTAAAATTGCTCCTATTCATTTTTGCTTTGGATATGTTCTAGTAGAAGGTCAACCAAGTGTATTTCATCAGTTTATTCTGTAATTATCACCCCATTGGTGATTGCTGCCCAATATTCAAACAGTGTGATTTTCTTTGAATTTAAAATAAATAAATATTGTATTACCACTCACCAGCCTGGTTCATGGTCCATTGTGACCCGGAGTATCTGTAAAATGGGGTGTGAGACGAGTTGGGTGCCAGCTCAATCCGAATTCATAGAAAATAAAGAAAAAGTATTCTAATTGAGCACTACATCCTAGGCTAAGGGCAAGAGTCCTGGTCCGGTGTGTGACGTCCAATTGGAATCCTTTAATCCATTAAGGCAGGATTGTTAGAGGTGCACCATGACTGAATAGTCGATAGACAGGGATGCGCAAGGAGGATGAGGAGGCCGAGGGTAGCCTGAAAGGGTGCTATGTGTCATCTGCATACCACTCAAAGGGCCACATTCTGAGATTGGAGGCAGCCATGGCGCTCATAGCGCCATGGCTGCCTCCAATAATGGTACAGAGTCTGCCCTCATTCAATGGGGACTTACCGGTCTAGTTTGACCTTTGCGGGACCGGTAAGTCCCCATTGAAAATACCATTCCCCATTCCCATTTGAGCCCCCATAGGGCTCAATGGGAATGGGGAAGGTGCAAATAACGGTACCGCAATTTGCGGTACCGTTATTTGCTCCCTGGTCCCTTTGAGGGTCCCGCTAAGGCCACCTGGTAAAATAACCAGGTGGCCTTAGCGGGACCCGCAAAGGGACCTCGGAATAGGGCGTGAAGGGATTACCGGCACCAGTGTCCTTACCGGTGCCGGTAATCCCTTTGCGCCAGCCTCGGAATGAGGCCCAAAGTTAGAGGTGAAAGTAGAGATCAGGAGGGCCAAAGGGGCCAGATAGAAGTTGAAGAGCCAGGAGGAGAGGACAGAGCCCCTGGGGAACACCAGATGGTGGAGAAAAAGGAACCAAAATTAACCTGGGAGGTTTGGTCCAGGAGGAAGGAGGTCAGCCAAGCCAGAGCCTGATCCATGATGCCAAGGGTTTCGCAGAGACGAGTAATCAGGATGTTGTGGTTGACCATGTCAAAAGCAGAGGAAAGTTTGAGAAGAATGAGGACAGAGGGAGAACTAGAGTCAAGGTTAGAGAGCAGGGCTTCACAGGTGCTCAGGAGTGCAATTTCCGTGCCGCTGGCTGCTCTAAAGCCGGACTGATGGTCATGGAGACAACCAACAGATTTAGTGTGGGGGGTTAGCTGTGAGATAGCTAACTTCTCCAGGAGTGTGCCCAGGAAAGGAGTGAAAGAAATTGGGCAATAGTTTGTCGGAATGAAGGGGTAGACAGAAGGCTTTTTTAGAAAAGGGTGCACAAGGAGTGCTTGAGTAGAGAGGGGAAAGAGCCAGTGGTGGAGGAGTGATTGCAGAAATCGGTCAAGGCTGGAGAGAGAGAACCAATGTTGTCCTTGATGGTTCTGGAGGAGCAGGGGGTCACCTGCTTAGATGAGACGTTCATAGACTGGACTCTTCTGGAAACATCTTCAGGTGTTACAGGAGAGATGGAAGAGAGAAGGAGAGGAGAGGTGGTGGCCAAGGCAGGCCTGAGAGGGGTGAGGAGAGAGAGAGAGTAGAATGGTGGTGAGTGTGGACTGGCCTGAGTTTTAGTGGTGAATTGAGAATCCAGAGCCATGCACGGGGCCAGGGTGGCTGTAGAGGAGGATACTTCAGTAGGATTGGCCAGCTCCTTGCAGATTTTGAAAAGTTTGGCCGTATTGTTAGAGTCCGCAGATATGCAGGCTTGAATGTGGACCCTCTTTTAAGACAGGATGGAGAGTTTGTATTCCCCTTGGAGCAGACAGCAGGCCAGATTGTCAGAGGGTGCGGCCGAAGCTCCCCACTTCCGCTCAGCTACTCTCCACCTGCATTTCAGAGCAGCCAAATTTGAGTCGTTCCAAGAGTTGCACTTGGTAGTTGGCTTCAGGGGGATCCTCATAACAGGGGCAATGATATCAAGAGTGTTAGAGATGGAGAGGTGAAGGTTGGAAAGGGTTGTGTCAGGATGGGAGTCAGCCGCAGGAGTAGGGAGGGCAGTGGTGGAAAAGGCAGCCACTGATACTCGCTTCAAAGGTCGAATGACTATGAAGGAAGTTGGCAGTGCTGGGTGTAAAAGGACAAAGGGACTGGAAGCTTCAAGTGAGAAAAGAGATCACGGCCACTCTGCCTCTGGGCCTATTGAGCCTGGGCTCAGACAGGATCATGTAGCCCTTGGGAGGAGTGTGTCAAAACTCGTGACAGAGCTAGCCTTGAACCATGTCTTGGTAAGAGCGAGAACATCCACGTCCAGGAGTTCAAGGAGGTGGCAGATGTCAGAGGACTGTTTGACAGCAGAGCAAGCATTGAGAGTGGCCACGTGGGGCAGGTTGCCACTTTTTGAAGACTTCCGGGTGGACAGGGGTCCCCAATAGAAGTGGCAAAGAGCCAGAGAGGTGGTCGAAGGCAGGGGAGTCTGATACTGAGGTGGAGGACAGAGGTGGCCGAGGAGCCAGAGAGGTAGTGGAAGGTAAGGGAGCCAGAGAGATGGAGGAGAGAGGTGGCTGAGCAGTCAGGGATTTAGGGGATGCAAGGGAGCAACAGAGGTAGTGGAAGACAAGGGAGCCTGAGAGGTGGAGGACAGAGGTGGCTGAGGTGCCAGAGAGGTAGTGGAAGGCAAGAGAGTCTTAGAGGTGGAAGAAAGAGGGGGCCATGGAGCCAGGGATGTAGTGGATGTCAATGGGGCCATAATGGTGGAAGAAGGAGGAGTCAGAGGAGGCAGACGAGCCAGAGAAGTGGTAGAAGGAACAGCAGGAGAAAGAAGGAAGTTGATGAGGTGGGGGAGGCACCTATCAAATAGTAGGAGATTTGGCTGCTGGTCGGCGGCTGTGCTGCATGCTAGCAATCTGCGTTTCAACCCCCAAACACATGTGTCGCACAACACTACCTAGGGGATAGCATTGCGTGCAGGCATAGCTTAGGAAAGCAAAAGAGTGCTTTACAAGTCACAGGGTGAAGTACACAGTAAGGGAAGCAGAGATACAAGGTAGCGGGGAGCTAAACATGGGGGAGGCAGAGGGTGCACAATTTAACAGCCAGCGAACTACCAGCAACCATGGGAGGAAACTGGAAAGCAGATCACCCAGTCTCAGGTAAGGTGGGGAGTGGATCTGGATGTTAAGCAGGAGCCATTCCTTGAGGAGTAGGGTTCTGACCTCCTTCCTAAAATGTAGAAGTGAATGGGTGAGCCTCGGGTTGATGGGGAGGAGCTTTCAGAGTCTGGGGACATAGACAGAGAGTGGGCCTCATTCCGAGGCTGGCGCTATCCATGGAGTAAAGAGCACCATGGTAAGCAACCATGGAGCTATTTACTCCATGGAAATCCGGCATGGTGAATGGAGTAATTACCGGTCCATTCCAAGGTTGGAGAGACCGGTAATTCCCCATTCACCATACCGGTTCCCCATCCCCATTCCTGCCCCCATAGGGCTCAATGGGAATGGGGAAGGAGTAAATTACGGCACGGTAAATTACGGTGCCGTAATTTACTCCAAGGTCCCTTTGCGGGTTGGATTTTTAACGCCTGCTAAAAGCAGGCGTTAAATGCCAACCCGCAAAAGGGAACTCGGAATATGGTGGTAAGTGTTAACGGTCACCGTTGCCATTAACAGTGACCGTTAACCCTTACCTCCAGCCTCGGAATGAGGCCCAATGTCTGTCTAATGGTTCTTTCCTTCCTGCACCGGCAGAGTTCAAGTCAGCAAATGTCTTTACTTGTGGTGGATCATAGGACTCCATAGATGCTGAACTGCTCAATGAGATAGCTGGTGGACTTAAGGGTTATGGCCTTGTAGATTATGCATCAGCATTTGAAGAGGAAATGTGCTTGTAGCGTGAGCCAGTGCAGTCAATAGGAGGCTGGGTGATGCGGTCCAATTTGCAGAGTAATTTTATATGTCGTGCTGCGGCATGTAGTACACATCTCAGGGGTGCCAGGGTTGTTGCCAAAAGTCCTTCCAAAAGGGCATTGCCACCATCCATGTGGGAGTGGACCAAGGATTGAACAACAGATCTGAAGTTGTTTGCTGGGAAGAAGGCCTTGATTTTATGCAAATGGGAATGTTGGTACCAAGCTGTTTGTGTCTTCCTTGCTATGTGATCCTTGAAGGAAAGGTGTCTGTCAATGTAGAACCCAAAGGACATGGCACAGGTGGACAGATTGGGCTGGAAGCCCTGAAGGTTCATAGGGGTGATCCAGGTCTGGATGGTCAAGGTTTTCAGTGTTGTTGGTCAGCAGAAGGAAATCAGTTTTGCAGGGGTTGAGCTGCAGGTAAGCAGTGGACATCTAGGACTGGATCAGTGTGAGATAGGGCTTGAGCCTGTGGATGTCTTCCATTAAGGATATCTGGAGGCAAAGATTTGTGCCATCTGTGTTAGGGAGAATTCTCATAAATGTGCTAATTTCCCTTATCTTTTGAGACCCCCAGCAACTTTGCTGGATTTCTAGGATTTAGATTTTTACCTGGAAAGATTGGGAACCTTTTTCTCCCACTCTTTCATGCATTTTGACTTGTGTTTTACTTTTGTGTTCTTTGGATATGGCGTTTTAGACAACTCCATAGGCATCATCTTCTTCTTAGGTGTCACACAGCACCTTGAGTGCAGTGGCACAGGGATGTCTATCAGACTTCCCAAGGTTTAAATACCTTCTCTGGGACTGACTACTGTCTCCCAGAGCATGTAAAGTTAAATTGACTTTTCTAGTCTTTTTAAATTCATAGACCCAGCACACACTATCTTCCTATAGAGTGCTGGAGGGGTCTGCGTCTAAACACTCATCTAACAGTCAAATGTTACCCTTTGCTCTTGAAATTGCTGGGGGCAGTGGTTTTAGAACTAACTACCATGAGATTTCCCAACCGCGAACACCGGTAGCTAAAAATCGGGTCAGCCATATTTTTCAATATGACGCCCAAGACCTCTCTGTGAAAACAGACTCCAGTGAAGCCCTGCTGCAGGTCTGAATTGCCTGAAACTCCCTCGACAGAGAAGCCACTTCAAGGACGACTTCTTCGCTTGAGCTGGTGGGAACAACCAAATCGCGAGCCACCTGGACACCATCTCCATACTGGTCGAATTTTCTTCAGAGTGCTGTTGAAAACCGGATAGCCAGTGAGAAGGATACCAGATTGTGAACTTTAAGGCACTCACACCTTAAAACCGACGTTTAGCCAAGCTTGTGGCTTCTTCCCTGGGCAGTGCTGTAACCTCCCGACGTCCTCCTTCTTGTCACCACGACTGAAGCTCAGGAACAGCGAGATCTGCAGGAACTGCCAGGAACAACTGCCTTAGCTACAGCTTTTCTTCATCCATAAGGTACTGTGCAAACACGGTGTGGAAATCCTTTCTGCCGCGGTGAAAGTTTGTGAAACTCCCAATTGTTCACTCCTAATCCGACATATAACTCTTTTTCTGGCAAACTACTTCTAAGAACATTGGCAAAGTTTTAACCATTTACTACCAGAATTGTGCTATCCTATCCAAGACACTGAACCATTGACTTTGGCCCAGGCCTATTGAATTGAATTGCCTCTTTAGTGAACTAAAACTATTTGCCCTGAAAGTAATTGTGTTTATAACTTTTGTCTTTCTACCCCTTTTGAAAGTTACTGAAGTGCCATTTTGCTCCCACTTCAGGGGAGCCTAACTTGTTCAGAAACGTATTGGATGTGTACTGTAGTGTAGTATAGTGTGATATCGAGCTGCTTCTTGCTGGTGGAATGTTTTCTTACTAAATGTGTAAATAAATGTATATTCTTTTACCAAGAAACCTTGAGTGTTTGTGTGATTGCAAGTCCTTTGTGTAATATATTGTACTGCTCACATTCCTCATGAGATAAGTCTGGCTGCTCAGCCACTGCTACCACATAACTGTGTAGTACAGGCGTGTACCAAAGGTGAGATTGTGCTTACACCTGTAGTCTTTATTGTGTGTAGTGTTCCCAAAGGGTACTGCATGTTATTCTGCCTAACAATCCACGTATGGTGTATGTGGCATTATGTGGCATGAGAGGGTTCGAGCAGTTCCAAGTAAGGGATGAAGATCAATGGGAAGAGGATGAATCCTTGAGGGACTCCACATGTGATGGGTAGAGTTGGTGATCTAGAGGAATATACTTGGACAAATTGGTGGCAGTTAGCAAGGTAGGCCTTAAACCAGCTGCAGCTGGCATTGCTGATATGCATGCAGGGATGTGGAATGTTGGTGAGTGTCCAGAGCTCTACTGTGTAAACACTGCTGACAGGTTAAGGAGAACCAGAAGGCAAAGATGGCCATTATTGACAATGTTAAGAGCATTGTCGATCACCTTGATGGTAGCAGAGTCTGTGCTTTACCTGGGTCTAAAGCCAGACTGGTAGGACTGAAGGAGGTTATTGGCATTGATGAATTATAGGAGTTACATGGCTACTGCTTTCTCAAGAATCTTACCTAGGAAGGGAAGATAGGTGATGGGGTGTGTAAGGGAGGCATGGTATCAAACAGTCAAGACAGGCACAGCTGATCACAGTTCAAGGGGTTTATTGAACTTCAAATGGGTTGGTTGAAATCCTTTCTAAACCTAAATCTAAGGATGGGAGCAGGCTACAACCATCAAATAAAAATAACACAGTCCTAGTCAAGTGTCTGTCAAATCAAAAAGCCTATCCTAATAAACATACTGCCAATCCTTAGTTCTAAATACAAAAGGGTGTGGGACAATGGTGTTTGCAAAAAGAAAAGTGTTCAAGAAATAATATGTCAGGACAGTTGAGCAGTTGGCTTCCCTTCCCCACGCTTTCAGCACGGGGCAAGGCTGCACGTTCGAGCTTCGCACAAACACTGGCTTCTCATCCACGAGGATACAGTTCAAAGCATAGACATCAGGGTCTTTTGCCAAAGCCTCTTTACCAATAACAGTCTCTTACCGCAGAGGGTCTGTCGTAACATTCCATCCCTATCAGGATTTTCACATGCACTTCTTTGATCTTAGAGCCAATGACGATACCACAGCAGCTACTGCTGCTCCTCCCCGCCTTGGTCAGTTACGCGGGAGGGCCTTCAGTATCTCCGACACACAATGCAGGAGTCTTCAGAAGGTTTCTTGAAAGTAACGGCATTTTGCCGAAAAGGTCAAGGGTAATTCCCTTCTTACGAACCCTACGTGGTTTGCCGTCTTTCTCCCCTCATTCAACTGCCGACTTGAAACGGCTGTACCTTCATTTGCTTTGCCTCGCTCAAATGTTGCTTTTTTGCTCTGCCTTTTATCGCTGTGGGGATGTCTAATGGAAGTCAGGTGTGAGTGATTGTCAGTGATTGCCTGAACTCGCCTGACCACAGTAGCGGGACATGTAAGATACGATGCTTGGGTGTAAGTTTGTTTTCTCCCAGAGCGTGCTGTGTTTCTGAAAGTGCTAGGAAAGGGAAAGGGGGGTAAGGTTCCCACGTATCCTAGCTGGTAGGATGGGGTAAAGGTGTTGCAGTGGGAGGGATACCAAGTCTCGCCATCCAGAGTCCCGCTACCACTCCTCAAAGACCCCTCACCCAGGTGATCCTCCCGCACTGGTCCACCCCTAGGGTCTGGATCCAAAGGCAATGGCCGTGCTCTGGCCACCTGAGAGCGAGATCCGTGGGGATCAGCGGGTGAGACACCTTCTGGTTTCTCACAGGTAGTAGTTGCCAAGGTCATTGGGGGTCCAGTGTTGGTTTCTTGAGAAGCAGAAGGATTTGTCTGATCTTGAGGATGGTGGGGACGGTGCTTTGTGTGAGAGAGCTGATGCTTGCCAGGTAAGGGCAGAGTGCTTCAGTCGGCAGGTCTTCAGTATGAAGGCAGGGAGGATGTCATCTGTGTACGGTATGGTTTTTCTGGATGCTAAGAGTGCCAGTGGGGTCTTTCATGATGAGAGTCATAAAAGTTGTCCAGATAGTGGTGGCTTTGCAAGATGGGATGTGTGGTACGGGTGTCTTTGGGCTGGTGGATTATGCTGAACTTGTTAATGAAGGAAGAGTTGATGGTGGCAGGTTTTTCATTGGAGTGCAGTATGGGTGGGTCAGGCAGAGGGTAGATGTAATTGCTTGATGGTTCTGAAGACTGTTTTCCAATTTCATTGTTGGCCTTGATATTCACACAAATACTGCATGCTGTAAATAACGCCTGAATATGAGACAGAATCCTTAATTAAAGCACCTCCAATGTTAACCTCTATCCAAGAAGGGAGTGTAAAAAATGAAAAAACACACTTGACATTTATTAATTGTTTTACCTGAGGTGAAGGGAAGCTGGAGTCCTTCCTTCAATGCAGGCAAATGAAATGCTATATGGGGACAGACAATAGCTGTGGAAATGTAGGCATCTCTGAGGCCTAACTGTAGGGACATTTTATGAAGGTGAAACTTAATTGCAGAACTAAAACACATGGTGTTGGGATGGTGCTTATTGTATCTGTATATAATGTGATTTTCCCTACTCCAGCCAAATTGTGTGAAGCCTGCAATGTGTACATTGACACTTAGTTTTATGATATGCCATTCCATACAAATGGTGCAGAAACTACCAACAACATTTACTTAAGACTCTTGGCATCCACATGTGATAAACATGAGGAAATATACACCAAGGGATTGTTGATCTGATTCTGCGAGAGAAATACTGCCATGTATAATAAGAAAATCCTGGGTTGTATTATTGAAATGTGCATCTTTTTAAAATCATAAAATAATCAGGAGAAAGTAAATAATGTTTATTTCCATAAGCCAATATGCATTGTGTCATGTTTTTATACAAATTGAATATTATTGAAATGAATGTGATGCATCTGTAAATTAAAATTGAATGCTTTTGAAAACTACATATGGAAATCAAACTGCATTGTGGACACAATAAATAATCTACGTGTTAGATAGATTAACATTACAGTTGGTAGGGGAAAAAAGTATCCCCATTTGAAACTGTATCTCGAAAACATGGTCCGCTAAAGAATCAATGGAATATAAATCTATTCTCTGAATACAAGTTTTGTGAGCTTGGAAAACCACTGGCTTTGGATGTCACAAATTAGCTATCAGTCCAAGCCAGGCTTCTTATCCTGTAATCCATAATCTGAGAAAACTATTAAGAGGATTGCACCCACAGAAATAAAGGTTCAATTTGGAAAAAGAGAGAAAAGCACTGGAATTGCACATATCAGAATTCTCAATTTGATGGTGTGGGTCTGCATCCTGAGCATCTTGTGACCTCTCCCCAAAGCTTTATGAGGGGATCTATTTTTTTCACATAACACTTTGTTTTGACCTTTCCTGAACTTTGTGTGGCCATAAAATAAAACCTGGCAGTTAATGATTGTCTTGGAAAATCACCCAGCCTCTAGTTAATAGTAACGCTGAAATGAGGCCTTCATGTACAAAATTAACAAGAAACACAATTCATGGCCATTGTAATGATGCACTATCAAGCAGACTATATTTTCCTATGTAATTTCATAAAAATCTGGTTTATTAGAAAGGTAATGGTAGTTTTGGAATTGGCAGAGCCTGTCCCGTGACATCAGAATAAATGGGGTATAAAAACATCCATTAATTAGTAATCAAATTATATAATTGTAATAACTTTTTATTTTACATGCTGCAGAAGTGTGTAAAGATGCAAGCTCTGTGTGCGATTTTAAAAAGCCCTGCTTTAATAATGTGAAAAATTCAGAACCAATGTTATGGCAGAAATATGTACTTGAGTCCAAAAGTGTACAGAACCAATCATTATCAACTATCTAAAATATATTGGACCCATCAAATAAGGGGGTGTTTTCCCTGGGAGTGCCAACTTCTTAAGTGAACCAATGGGAAGACTCAAATAATTTAAAATGATGATGTCATATGACATGTTTTGGGAAAATGAGAACTCTATTTAAACCCAAACTCACAGAAAGTAGAGAGAACACTCAGATTCTAGAAAGTCTGCAGATGGGGATCCCCGCCCAAGTGGATGAGTGCTCCAGTGGAATAATACCTTGAGTTGATGGGAGCACTACCCATGGACTTGTCCAGAGGAAGCCATAAGAAGACTTTGCCTGAAACCGGTTTTAAAAAGAGACTGGTGGGCCTAGATGACAGGGTGAAAGCTGCCTGCAGCTGTGCGAGGTCATGCCTGTTCTGTGCCCTAAAGAAAAAACCCAGAAGTGACTGTAAAAGCTCCAATGCAATTATATGTATTCAGAAAGAATCCTTAGTTGGCCCACTAAATGGGCTGGAACTGGAAGGGAAGTCACTTGGGGACTGGTTTAAAATGGAATGCTATCGCAATTTTTAGCACGAAATGCACCTTGCCCTCTGAAAATAGCCACATCAAATGGAGAACTGATTTCAACTAGAATGATACCATTTTCTGTACTAAACTTTGCATTGTCGTTTGACAGTAGCTAGCTAAAATAAACCCCATGATTGCCCAGGTGTATTCTAAGACTGGATCTCTGAATTGCTGTACAACACTTGACAGCTTTACAGTGGATTAATACATTTTAACCGGTGGGAGCCGTAGTCATTTAAAAAGAGAAGTGAGAAAATCAACATCATTCTAGTGAGGTGAAAAGGAGCTAGATAGTTCGTTTTCATCCCCAGAAAATGAGGCAATATAAAATGACCATTTGAATCTCTAATGACATTCCGCAGAAGAAGGAGTACCCTGTATTAGATAGTCCCAATATGCAAAATGAAATTGTGAGTTATTCCTGTCCATTCAGAAAATGTTAATTACACGTTCCTATGCAGAGTAAATGAACCAGAATGCTGTGTGCTCTAAAATGGAAAGTACAGTTTCCTAAAACCCAGGCCAATAGATCTGTAATGCAACTTCCTGTGGTTTTCATTTTTCATACATGCATACACTAGAAGGCAATAGGACAATATACATATCATGGTATATAATAAAAGGCCAGATGTATGTGTGTCCAAAGCTGTCCTGCCCGCTTCACCTGTTATCACTGCTAGAGGGAGCTGTTGCCTTACATATACAACAGTAAGACTTCAAGTTCACCTTCTAGGTGAGCAAAATGTGTATTTCAAGGTATAACCACTTGTCATGAGAGCAGGATCATGGAGGCTCTGGAGCTGGTGGAAGATCCACCATTAGTGTTCTACAGAAGCGTGGATGTGCATTCTAGTCTTTCCTTCTTCCTTTCCTATATCCGGACTGTTGCTCTGTCCACTCGGTGCTTTGCAACTCTAGGAGTTTCCTGCTCCGTTCCTGATCGCTAGCCTTTTCGCTCCTAAGCGAAACTAATCGCTTGAGTACAAATTTTCCACAGCCCCCTTCGGGTTCTGCTGCCTTCCCAGCTCTTCTCCTCCCCACGTAGTTTCTTTCAGAGTCACGCATCTGCATCCTTGCAGCGCACCGTCCTTTTTTCCGGTTTCGGAACTTCCTAACTCGTCCACTCCGGACTCGGCATCCGGCCGGTTCTCTTTACCAGCCTTACCAACAGCCGTGGCGCTTTTGCTATCCTTCGGTGAGTTTGGGTCCTTTTCATTTACACCTTGATTTTGCGTTCCATATGAGCTCTTCTTCCACTGTCTTCAGTGCTAGATGGCTCGCGGACTCCCTTCCCCCCTTTGAAGTATCTTTGCTTCACGTCGGCCTCTGGCTGTATTGATTATATTCGATACTCTACTTATGGGTGCTTATTCTCTTTCCTACCTGTTTGTTTTCTCTATCGCCTTCCCCTTTATTACTTTTCTTTGCTTTCTTGTTACTTCCGCTTGATTGTGCATTGTTCACCCTTATGTTTGGACCACTCTAGTGTCCTCTAATTTTCCAGCTACGTGGTCTAGTGAGTTCGATGCTGACTTACTAGCAACATCCAAGCCCTTTCGTGCTGCTTGTTGTTCTCAGTCACCCCGGGGCCATTCCTTCCACTGTGCCTATGGAGACCCACTGAGCTTCAAGTCATCTTACAGTCATCAGCAGCCCTAAAGACTTTGCCCATCTCAGACTACTTCATCATCTGTTGTCTCCTGGGTTTTTTCGTTCCATCTGGCTTTTTCCCCATAAAGGGCTTTGCAATGGGTTTGCCCTTGTGTTGAAACTGTTCCACAGCCCGACAAAAGTGGCGAGCTCCCGGAACAGAAGCACTAGACACACACCAGCCCTTACCAGCTGATAACCCTATGCTGCACGCTTTATGGGACACAGTCCCCGGTATTATTTTTTAGAACCTTGTGAATCTAATCCCAACCGGAGAGGCTTCCGGAACAGACCATATCTCTTCACCAAGAAGGGGTCTCCTGAAGAAAAGCTTCCAGTTCCTTCGGACACGGACATCTCAACCAGCGACAGCAACGAAGACTCTCAGCGAGAGTTGACACCACTAGAGGGAGCTATTGCCTTATGCATACAGCAATAAGACTTCCAGTTCATCTTCCAGCGAACAAAATGTGTATTTCAACAATGATAGCATACAATTTGCTGCAGAAAAGGCCTTCAAGTTGCATACACTAAGAAAATGTATACCTTTAAAACAAAAAACACAAACAGAAATTCATTTGCTTAAGCACCATTTCTCTAACAAAATAAATTACTTTTTTTAATGTACTTTTGTATTATGTAATTATGTTTTGTAATATTTCTTGGTATGTATTATTATGTAAATAATATTCTTCATGCATGTTTTAAACTTTATTTGACTTCAATGTCCTTTATTTTATGATCTCATGTTTACTTCGAATCATGCTGCACATGAATTGTATTACTCTGACATCCCTTAACATTATATATTTGAGTCCAAAACCCATAAGTGGAATTCAAGCCGATGAGGAGCAGATACAACAATTGGCCATATGTACTATGTTGAACTTTCAAAGGATTCTGTGAAATTTTGTTTGAGGATACTGCTCCTCCGTGTGAAATGAGCAAGCTCCTTTACAAATGTTTTTTCTTCTCTTAACATAAATTATGTTACAATACACCACATAATAGATTAAGACTCTGAATATGTCTTCCTTTAAGCACATTAACCCATGTGCAAAGGCTTTTGCACTAGAAGGCCAATATTATCGAAATGAGGAAATGAGCTTAATGTTATGTATGTGTGATGATTTTCTCTGATGCCAATACTTGTCAATGGCATAAAGGACACTCCAATTGACCAATCCTCTGAAACCATTCTCTGATAGCAACACTTTTCTTTAATGTGGTAGACAATAAAAGACCTTAAATAATCGGTCCTTCCACAAAAGTAAAGCAAAATGAACTGCTGATTGTTTATGGAAACATTTAACAAACACTGTCCGGCATATGGCAATGTTGCAACTGTACTGCATATTATTGTTTAGAACTATATTATATATAGATTGGATTTATATGAACAAATGTTTGTGTCATTTGTAGATGAACAAGATGTTTACTGGCAAGTGCTAATTTGTAGATAAACTGCAGGTTATTGTATAATATAGTTGGTTACTCCCTGTCAATCCTGTCAATACATGATCACTTGGTCATCGGGCGCTCTGGGTCTTAACCGTTGGGCTGGTGGGTTGTATAGCCAGGGTTTGAAAGATGACTGTGAAGCAGTAGAAACCAGCCCCCCACCACCATGAGATGTTGGAACTCAGGAATGACTGGACACTGGCTCCCCACACCACAGGCTCGCCTTCCGGTATTTCCGTGGTGTGAAGGCAGTGCAAACACTGGACTGGAAGGTAATGCACTCTGGCGTGTATTCAATGGAGCCAAGAAGGAATACACAGGAGGCAAAAAGGGCCAGAGCCAGAAGCAGGAATCAAAAATAAGGTAGCAGTAGGCCAAGTAGCAAGAAGGGAAAACAGAAGGAAACCAGCAGGGAAGAAGAATGAAGAGAGGCGGAGGAGCCAGGATGAGGGAAAGAACAAGGCAGGAGAAGACAAACAGAACTGACAGGGGAGCGAACACCAAGGCAAGGTCAGGCTGGAAAGAAGTGCAGAATGAGCAAAGGCACGCCCACGAAACTGCAAAAGTGACCTGAACAGAGCGTTAAGACGCGCTGTCTCCCAGGCGTTTTGGATCTTTATGGAGCTCTGTGGCATTGCCTTCGGTCTCCATGGCAATGTCATGGAAGCGTGAATAACATCCCAGAAGCACAGAGTGCACGGCCTGATGTGCAACTGAGCAGCCACCATGATTGGCTAGCTGCCGAGCCGGAAGACTGTAGAGAGGTCACATAACGGGATCAGCGAGAGGAGCACCAATGTGGGTGCAATCGCCAAGACCCAGAGGGTAAGTGATGGCCTCTAGGCGTGACACTCTGCCTCTCCCCAGCAGACCTCAGGTAACCTGGTTTTCATGGGTGCCGAAGATAGAACCGACGTACCAGTAATGGAGCATGAACCTGGCAGCCTGCTACCAAATACGATCCACTGCAGAGTAGCCCATCCAGTCAATCAAAAAGGACAAGCAGCCCCTGCGATACTTGGAATAACATATCGCCCGTATCTCAAATTCAGGGTGCCCATTGACTGAGATTGGGGCTGGACAAGTGGGTTGTCTTCCATAGGAATCCATCAAGTAGGGTTTCAGTGGGGAAACATGGGTCCCCTTGAGTGCCCATTGGATGTATTCGCCAAGTGGAAGGCAGACGAATGGGGTAGGCCACTGTGGATACACGCCGTACAACAGAAAATTGGCCAAGGTATCTGGGAGCCAATTTGGTGGGCAGACTGCGCAAAGGGCAAGTTTTTGGATGAAAGCCAAACAAGATCCCCTATGTTGTATTCAGGTTTTGTAGTTCATTGTTTGTCCGCCTGTCGTTTCTGCAACAGTTTGGTGTCTTTCAGAATATCATAAGTGGTCTTGTGGATGTTTTGGCTCTGTCTGATTATATCATCCACCGATCGGACAGGGCTGCTGGAAATTGACTGAATCAGGAACACCTTGGGATGATAGCCGTAGGTTGTATAAAAAGGTGTCTGTGTAATAGATAAGTGCCAAGAATTATTGTATGCAATCTCAGCCATATCCAAATAAAGATACAAATCACCTTGTGTGCAATTGACATAGCAACGTAAGTATTGCTCCAGGGTTTCATTGGTTCTCTCGGTTTGGCTGATCGTCTGGGGATGGTATCCAGAACTAAGTCCACAATGGATGTTGATGTGTCGACTAAGTTGAGACCAAAACTGAGAGACAAACTAGGACCCACAATCCAAAATGATCTTTTCTGTTAATCCATGCAGACAGTATACTTGATGGGAAAAGGACATGGGTGTTTGGGAAGCAGTAGGTAGAGCCCAAAGGGGTATACAATGAGTCTGTTTGAAAGCAGTCAATGTCAACAATGATACAAGTCATATCATTGGACTTTGGTAGGCTGCCAATGAAGTCTGTTGTGATTGTGTGCCAGGGATAGGGTGGCAGTTCAAGGGTCTGAAGTAGACCTCTGGGTCACTGTCTAGAAGTCTTGACTTGGACACACGTAGAACAAGAAGAGTCAGAGGAGGTCACTTGTTCTTGTAATCTGTGTCACCAAAAATGGCGGGACACCAGCTGGTAGGATGCCCCTGTGCCTCTATATCCAGCTATACAGGAATCGTGTAGTCCGTATGATAAAGCCTTGCGCTGTTCTGAAGATGATACATGTAACTGTTGGTTGTAAAACAACAGTCTGTCTATCATTTTGCTGTTGGAGTGTTTAGGAAGACTAGGGACCAGTGGGTCAGTAATAGTGGTTTGGTGGATGTGCTTCAGGTAAGACTATAAGGCTCCCATGAAATGTTTTGCAAGGAGTAGGTATTCTGAGGGGAGGACAGCAGTCCTCTCAATATCTAAAGAACGTGAAAGGGCATCAGCCTTCTTGTTGGCTGTCCCAGATGTGTAGGTCAAGAGAAACTCATACTGTGAAAATAGAAATACCCAACAGGCTTGACGGCTATTCTGATACTTCAGTTTCTTAATACAATGTAGATTACGGTGGTCCGTTCATGCAGTGCATGGTATGCAGGCTCCTTGGATATGGTGTCGCCATTGTTCAAACTCCCCTTTGACAGCCAATAGTTCTTTTTCTATCACAGCATAGTTGTTTTCGTTGGGAGATAACTTGCCAACACCTTGATGGGTGTTCCATCAAGGTGCAGGGATCGGCTTGCAGTATCACAGCACCAATGGCAGAATCAAAAGCATCAGCTTCAATGATAAATGGCAACTCATCATCCGAATGGTGTAAGATAGGATCTGACATGAATGATTTCTTAAGGGACTGGAAAGCAGTCTCGGCAGAAATTGTCAAAAAAAAGGGCTGATTGGCACGTAGCACTTGGGTAATAGCCAAGGACAATCAGGCAAAATCAGCTATAAAGTCCTGATAGTAGTTTGCGAAACCAAGAAAGCGCTGAACGGCTTTCCTTTCCGAGAGACTCTGCCAATCCTTAATGGCCTGGACTTTAGTCGGTTCCATCTGAATGCCGGAGTCGCTTATAATATGTTCCACAACCCCTATTTGGGACTGGTGAAAAGCGCACTTCTCAGTCTTAGAATACAGATTGTTTTCTTGTAGGCGATGAAGGTCCTGGGAGACATTGGGCCTCATTATGACCCTGGTGGAATGGGTTTAACGGCGCTGGCAATGGTGCTGGTGCCGTTAAACCCATTCCACCCTATTACGAGGTCCCTTAGCGGGACCCGCTAAGGGCGGCTGGTTTTACCAGGCACCCTTAGTGGGAGCCACTAAAGGACCAGGGAGCTAATAACGGGCCCGTTACTAACAGGCCCGTTGTTAGCTCCCTCCCCATTCCCATTGAGCCCTATTGGGGCTCAAATGGGAATGGGGATGGGTAAATTGATTGAGGAATTACCGGGTCCTCCAAGGTTGGAATGGCCCGGTAATTCCTCATTCAAGGAACCCGGACCCTGACCCGGGTTTGGAGGCAGCCATGCTGCAAATAGCGGCATGGCTACCTCCAAACTCGTAATGAGGCCCATTAAGTTGATGTTCAAGAGAAGGTGAAAAGATCAGAATGTCATCCAGATAGACCCCCATACAAAGACACAGTATATTCTAAAATATGTTATCCATAAACCACTGGAAAACCGCTGGGGCATTATAGAGGTCGAAAGGCATTACCATGTATTCGTAATGCCCCTGGGAGGCCTTAAAGGCAGTTTTCCACTCATCACCTTGTCTTATCCTAACCAGGTGATAGGCCCCATTGAGATCTAACTTGGTAAACACCTTGGTGTTCTTGAAGGATTACAGGATGTCGAGATTCAGGAGCAAAGGATATCGATCCCGTATGGTGATTTCGTTCAAATCCCGGTAGTCCACAAATGGCATCAATATACCTTCCTTTTTAGGGATGAAAAATAACAGAGCCCCTGCTGGAGAATGTGAAGACACTATGTAACCTTTCTTGATAGTGTCCTGTAGATATGTTTGTATCTCAATATGAATCTACGTGATTTTTCCCATGACGGAAATCACTGCATACAAAAAGTCTGCATGGGAAATGTACGAACTACAAAATTGTTAGTACATTTCCCATGCGGACATTCATTTAAAAAAACTACATCCATACAAACACACACCCCCACCCACACCCCCACTCAAACCCCCAACACACCACCACCCCCCTAATTACCTTTTTTTACACCACGCTGTGGTCCTGCGACACTGGTTCTCTTTCATTTCCGTGATCGTGAACTGGCGCCTCAGGGTCCTTTTCTTTTCTTTTTTTTTTCACTTTTGGTCGGTGAGCTGCTGGGTTGTCCGCTGCAACCCTTGCTCACCATACTGTATAGTATGGTGAGCCGGGTGTTGCAGGTGACACCCCTGCAGCCCCCGCAGCCTTTTTACTTTATTATTCTTTGTTTTTTTTGTCGGGCAGCTCTGGGGTGTCCCCCGCAACTCCTGCTCACTATACTGTATAGTATGTTAAGCGGGGTGCTGCGGGGGTTACCATCGCAGCCTTTTTACTTTTTATTTTTTTGTCAGGCAGCTGCGGGGGTGTCCCCCGAAATCCATGCTCACTATACTGTATACCTACCTACAATGCCTACGACCAAACTTGTGGTGTTCGAACCTTTGGTGGTATGCATTTTCAGACTTTTTGTAAGGGTCAGAACTTTCGGTGCTGTCATTTTGGCTGAAACCCTCAATACGTTCCCTGGGCGAGAGAGAGTAAATGTGTCCATGAGGGATTGGTTTGTCTGGCACCAAATGAATACCACAATCAAAGGGACGATGTGGAGGGAGCGGAATGTCCTCAGGTTCAGAGAACACCTTCCTGAAGGCAGAATATTTGGAGGCGTCTCCCAGTACTGAAAAGACTTGTAATTCAGGGTTAACATTGGTCACCGGAAAAAAACATGAGATCGACATAATGAGCACAGCAGCGTCTGCTACAAAGAAGGGAACCAAACGTCAATGCCTGGGTGGCCCAATTAATCAGGGTGTTGTGATGTTTCAACTAAGGAATTCCCAACCCCAAAGGGTACAAAGTGTGTCTGAATAACATTCAATGCCAAGTGTTCGATATGCTGATTGATGGTGATCTTGAACGGAACCGAATGTTGTCCAAAAGGACCTGATGCCAGGGCAGACCCATCAATTAGTTCAACCTTAGCTGGGACTTCCTTCGTGGACAATGGTATTACATGCTGAAGGGCAAAAGAACAATCCATATAGTTGCCCAAAGCACCTGAATCCTACATTGCTAGGGTGGGAATGCGAGTTTGTGAAACAAGATGACACAATTGTACTTCCAGCACCAATAAATGGATGGCCGGCATGGGTCCTGAAATGCTTGTAGGAAGAGCAGGTACCCCCGATAGTCTTGTTGTTTTCTTCCCTCCGGACAACAAGCCTATTAGTTTTCTCTTCTTCGGAGAGTGGCCCCCAAATTGCACCCAACTGCATAGGTTCTGGTTCAATCTGAGATGTCTCAACAGGACCAGATGGTACGGGAGTCGGTGTCTTATACATGGATTGATCCAGCGCATGCTGCTTCCTTTCACCCTTGTGTTCTGCCTGGCGATGATCAATCGGGACTGCTAGCTCAATCAGGGATGGTAGATCCACAGGCTCGGGAGTATGTACCAATTCATCCTTGTATTCTTCTTGAAGAACTCACTGGAAGAGTGTTCGTTGTGTAATCTCAGGCCATTGAGCATTGGTTGCTAATTGGCGGAACTGGCTGATGTACTGAACCAGGCCATGTGTTCCTTGTTTTATGTCTACTAGCTAGTTTTGTGTCTTTTGACACAAGATTCTGTGACTGAAAGGTCTCCAGGAAGGCCTTCTTAAAGCCCAGAAGGAATTTAATACAGGACACATACGAGGCTGCCCAAACCAATGCATTCCCAGTCAGGTTGCTTAGGATATATCCGATTCTGGCCTTGTCTTGGGCGAAGTGAGCTGGTCGAAACATAAATTGGAACTTGCAATTATTGCAGAACTCCGAGAACTTGCGTGGATCGCTGCTGTCATACTTAAATGAGGATGCATGTGCCACAACATGTTCAGTGGCGAAAGCCATGAGATCCTGGGCTAAAGCGCCCCTTAGTGTGGTGTTTTCCTGCCTCAAGGTATTAACTTCATGGCGCAGGGCCAGTAGTTTATCTCGAATTTCTTGTAGGGCTTCCATATTGGACTTAGTTGGTTGGCGTCTTAATCTGTCAAGCACGTCAAATAACTGATCACTTGGTTGTCGGGTGCACTAGGTCTTGTCCGTTGGGCTGGTGCGTTGTGAAGCCAAGGTTTGAAAAGATGACTGTGCAGTAGGAGAAACCAGTCCCCCGCCACCCTGAGATGTTGGAACTCAGGAATAACTGGACACTGGCTCCCCACACCACAGGCTCGCCTTCTGGTATTTCCGTGGTGTGAAGACAGTGCAAACACTGGACCAGAAGGTAATGGACTCTGGCGTGTATTCAATGAAGCCAAGAAGGAATACACAGGAGGCAAAAAGGGCCAGAGCCAGAAACAGGAATCAAAAGCCCAATAAGGTATTAGTCGGCCAAGTAGCAAGAAGGGGAAACATAAGGAAACCAGCAGTGAAGGAGAACGAAGAGAGGGGGAGGAGAAAGGACGAGGCAGGAGAAGACAAGCAGAACTGGCAGGGGAGCAAACACCAAGGCAAGGTCAGGCCGGGAAGAAGGGCAGAACGAGCATAGGCATGGCCAGGAAACTGCAAGAGTGACCTAAATGGAGCGTTAAGACATGCCGACTCCCCAGCGTGTTGGGTCTTTATGGAGCTCCGTGGTGTTACCTTCGGTCTCCATGGCAACATCACGGAAGCGTGAACAATGTCCCAGAAGCATGAGTGCATGGCCTGGCATGCAACGGAGCAGGCACCTCAATTGGCTAGCTGCCTCGCCGACCTGGAAGAACGTAGAACGGTTGCATAACGGGATCGGCGAATGGAGCACCAACATGGGTACAAACGGCAAGACCCAGAGGGACACTCCCCCAGCATAAAGTTAGGAGATCACCTTTGGTTTGGATTTTTTATTTTAATAAACAAAATCTAATATTAAGCTTAAACATAGCATTGTTTCCTATCCCAAAATATTGGGGTTGGGCTGTGTGGCTGTGTTAGAGCAGAGGTGCTGGCTCTGTAAAATTAATGGTAAGGCTAAGATATATTCTACAAACTATTTAGATTGTCCTACATACCTTTGCACCTCCTTTCAAATGAAATGCAGAAAAGCGGAAAAAAATTGCAATTTCTGTATTATAAAGAATAAACAGTAGTCGCTTTTGTACACAGTCCATTTGCATCATCAAAACGAGGATGGAATTCGATAAAAAAAAATACGTATATGTTGTACATGTGGCTTTCAGAAATACTGCATGCAGTGTTTTTGAAATTATGTGTCTATTACCAAAATGTGTGCAGATTTCTCATAATCAGGTGATTCCTTATTGCAGCATGTGCTAATGGCAGGTCAAAATCCACCAAATGGATAGTAAAGGTCCTTCTGTTTGTGAAAGGTATTTTGCTGCAAGTGTCACATAACAATAGACGGGCACCTTGTGCTCTATATACCATACTCTCTCTGACTAACTTACCCTATCACTCTCGTCCTCCCTCTCTTTCTTCTTTCCTTTATCCCTGCTGTCTTGTTCTCTTCTTTTCCCTAAGCATCGTTTTTAGTGCCATGTTCTTGTTCAGCCAGTCCATCTAATGTGTTCTATTCCTACCCTCTCTCTTCTTTTCTCGCTCTCTCGCTCTTCTTTTACCTTTCTTTTCCTCAGGCGTTGTCCTTTCCAGTGTTGCATTTCTGACTTCTGTCATTTTAAAAGAGTAAATGTCTAGATCGTTGCCTTGTTGGCTGGAGGCAGGGCGAAATGCACTGTTATTCGCTCTTAAAGCTGACCCTTAACCCTTCCTTCCGTCCTCGTGACGAAGCCTCCAGGTAAATTGTACACATGTGTCTGTGTTAAACTAGGATGAAAATCCCTGATACCACATCCCAGCCCAAACCACAACCCAATCCCCTTCCTTACTACTTTACATATAGACCCTAATGAAGAAGCTTTAAATACATTCTTGTAATGTCTATTTGGAGAAAAAAACACTTACTTTAAATGGAACAAGCCCCTTAGTCTGCTCAGTTAAAATCAGTACTTCAGAAAAATACAACTTTAGTAAAAAACACACTATAAATGTACGACTCAATTAGAATAGGCTCGAACATTTCATTGAACTCTGCAATTCAGGCAAAAACACAGCATAATGTGTGAAAAGTGTCTCCGATGCATGCACTTGCTCATACATGTCGGAAAATCACCACCGTGTATATGCTTGTAATGGTCATTACCTAACTTTGGAAGGGAATAAGGCATATTGAAATATGTTTCGTAGTAGTCAAATATGGTTTTCGTCACGTTTGCTGCATATTCTGCGGTGTGAATCTGCCTTTTCTGAGCATAAATGGTCAGCTGTAAGGGGAGCAGAAACAGTTATGTTAACGTCACTTCAATTGCAGATCACACATGAAAGTCTAGAGCAATGAAACAGCTATTTTATTTAGTGTTATTTGCATTGCAAGAACGAAAGGATGTATACAGAAGAAACAAAAAAAGAAAAAAGGAAGGAAGGAAGGAAGGAAGGAAGGAAGGAAGGAAGGAAGGAAGGAAGGAAGGAAGGAAGGAAGGAAGGAAGGAAGGAAGGAAGGAAGGAAGGAAGGAAGGAAGGAAGGAAGGAAGGAAGGAAAGAAAGAAAGAAATGGAGGGAGGGAGGGAGGGAATGAAGGAAGGTAGGGGGAGGTAAGGGGAGGGGGGACAAAGCAATGAAACAGCTATTTTATTCAGTTTTATTTGCATTGCAAGAACGAAAGGATGTATACAGAAGAAACAAAAAAGAAAAAAGGAAGGAAGGAAGGAAGGAAGGAAGGAAGGAAGGAAGGAAGGAAGGAAGGAAGGAAGGAAGGAAGGAAGGAAGGAAGGAAGGAAGGAAGGAAGGAAGGAAGGAAGGAAGGAAGGAAGGAAGGAAGGAAGGAAGGAAAGAAAAGGTAGGATGGTTCCTTTCTTTGTTTCCACTGCATATCTGATGATACAAATGATGGCACTCCACATATGAACAATCGAAATGGCCACATTCACAACAGTTCTTTAGGTTCTGCTAAATCACTGAGAAGTAAGACAAGCTGCACACTCTTACCCTTTGAGTATGCAGTAAATTGATTCACATTACCACACTTTCCGGGCATTACGCTATGCATGGTTGTGACTTCCCTTTTGGAAAGTGTCACCTGGTTGTGTTGCATTTGGTCCACCGGCTGAAAGCCAAACCGTATGTGGATCATATATTGCATAACGCATTAAATGTCATAGGATTTACACCAATCATTGTAGAGGGTACTGATACAGATCTGCTCTAGAGATCATTAGGAGTTTCTGTTGGCTAACATTTAAACCAGCGATTTTATAGTGTGACTTTTGTGTAATCATGAAGATTTGAAATGGAGAAACTGCAGATTTGCTATAACATCTCCCACTGTCCTGACACATTTCCATCTTCACTGCAAAGGGGTTAATCTGAAGTTGTGTGGGCCATCCATGAGATGCTCAGTGATGAACGTTCAAGACCTATTAGTAAATTCAATGTACCCACAGTTGGTTCATAGCCCTCATTGTGAGTTTTGGCAGATTTCAACCTGCCATTACTGCATGTAGTAATACCACTTACTGCATGCACTAATGGCAGGCCGCCACCTAACAGTGATAGTTTTCCCACCAGGGAAGCAGTAACCAGGGGTGTTGCGAGCTCTGGAAAAGATCAGGGGCCAAGTTAATGTAGTTATTGGCGGGACCCGGGGCTAGCTATAGCCTTTTAGTTGTAGTCCCTGAGCTTCTATCCGGGGCTACAACCAAAAGACCCGGGGCTATAGCCCCTCAGCGCCCCCCTCCCGCCCCCCACCCAGCAACGCCTCTGGCAGTAACGGATGCATATTCTCTGAAATAATGCATACAGCAGTATCCACATAGATTATTTTTGCATTTTATTTATCCATTTCAACCCTTCTTATGAGGACGGGAATGGATTGTGTAGTGGATTATACCATTACTGTAAATTGTTTCAATACCCACATTATGTATGATTTTAATTATCCATTGTCACCCTCCTTTTCAGGATAGAAATGGACTATGTAATTTAACGTATTATAATGCTGCTGTACCATTTCATTATGTATCCCTATAGACCAATGGTGGGTCCCTTCTCACCAGATAATAACCTACCCCCCAAGTATGCCTCAGGGTGAAGCCGTGGGTCATATGGCAAGGAAGTATACTGTACTCATCCTTGCTTCATGTTTCTACCACCTCTGCATGAGCAGACCTTATATCCACGTGTTCTCACCCATTGTTAAGGACACTGATCTTCCACTCTGTAAACCAATATTAAAAGGTTTTGTGAGCATTTTTGTGTGACACATGCATTGTTTTCCCTGTCATTTTAATGACATAAATAAATAATGTTAACACAAATATTTTGGAGTTGTGATCGGAAAGGATTTTACATTTTCAGTAAGAAAAGGAAATGCACAAAATACATTAGTAGATTATAAATGTATTTTATATTGTAATATTTCAATAACACGAATTTCTTTAAAAAGTAAGCATTTTTATCCTAGGCTTGGTTGAACTGGAGCAGTTTTAGTATGCGCCCGTACGGAAATGAAAGCATTGTTCCACTTTGAAAATACAGCGACAAAACGATCATCTGAGAGAAGGAGTGTCTTGCTGAAAGGCATTTAACTGGGAAATTGCATTGCAGTTTCCTGAATGCAGAGAAATTCGTTCTTTTGTTTCCTGCAGTCAGAATGTTTGGAATGCAGTCAATACCAGTAGTAATTGGCTGCATTCTGAGCGGCCAAGAGGAAGGAGGTCAATAACACCTTTCCGTGATAATGTTCATTATTGACATACTTCTGAACTTCATTGGAAAGGGAGTGGGAAGGAGGTGACATTGATGCCTGTGTTTTCACCCCTTTCTCCACAGATAATTTTACACGTAGCTGAAAGACATTCTTTCACTTTAAGGCAAATCCTGTTTCTAACTTCTGTTTTTTTTAATGTTTACCTTCACTTCTTGGTTGAAGGTAAACATGTGAATACATTCTGTGAAGTATTTCACTTAATCTCATATTCAGGTGGTATTTACCACATGCAGTATTCCTATGGATATCATATGCAGTACCATAGAACGTATAATTTGGCAGGTGTTAAAAACAGAAAATATTTAAAAAGACAAACCTGCTTTTTTTTTCTATTCCCACCAAACTCATACAGTAAGCAGTATAGACATCTCCAAAGGTGCTAATGTAAACACCTTGAAGAATAAGTGAACTATCCCTGCTACAGGTGTGAGAGGCTCCAGACTGCTTCTAGAATCTGCCAAAGTGAATCCTTGTCAAGCGGCCCTGACATGCTACAGACCTGGACATGAAGCTCATCTTTTCTGGAACAACTCTGAATACCGCTCTCTATGCCCTGGGCTTTTTACTGGGATATATGAGCATATACACTGGCATGTATGTTTAGCTACAAACAACTGTGTAATGTACACTTTGGCAGAGCTAGTGGGCCAGTGGTGCACCCACTTAAGCCCATTGAGAAAAAGGAACTGCAACTACACTTCAGGTTTGCAATAACGCCTGGCATTCTCGGTATCCAATTGATCCAATAAAGCAGCGGCCTTCGTCCTAGCTCACATCTTATCTCTTACATGTGACGTGCCCAGTCCCCAGTCCATAGTTACAGTAAACAGAGTTGGGCCCAAACCTAGGATTTTCCTGAACAAACTGTTATCCGTTAGGAACACTTCACGCTGTAGCCCCAGATTCCTCCAGCATATTTTTCAATTACAATGGATTTTTTATGCTAATCCATAATCGTGGCCCTTACTCAGGTCCCCAATGTGACTATTGGATTAAGAAAAGGCAACACTTTGTTTACTTAAAGACACAGGTTTTACTTGTATGACCCTTAAACCATGACATGTAGCATGGAGCTGTCCATTCTGTGTCTGTGCGCCCGGACTCTAAACCTCCCCTCTGTCAACACAAGACCCCTTCCCTTCTACATCTCAGGAAGGAGCTCGAGACTCTCCTCTTCAAGCAATGGCTCCTCCCTAGCAAGTAGGTCCACACACCCTTCACTGCCCATGTAACCTGAGACTGGCCAATACTGCTCCCAGTACTACCTCCCCCAATGTTAGTTCCGCGCTCCCTTGTATCTCTGCTTCCCTCACTGTGTACTTCCCTGTATGACTTGTAAAGTGCTCTGTTGCTTCCCGAAGCTAGGTCTATGCTCGATAAATGAAATGATAACAATATTAACAATAATAATATTAAGTGCATTTAAAATCTAAGCAATCACCTAAAGATTTGGACCCTGGTGCGCGTCGTCCCTACCCTCCCTCTATTGGCGGGGCAACATTGCATCTTTTGCTGTGATATATTGCATGAGTACCTTGTGACTTATTTTAACATATAGCTTGGCAAGCATATTATTTAGTGATATTGGACTACAGTAGGTCGGTGCTGCCATGTTGCCAATCTGGGGAATTATGGGGCCTTTTACAGAATGTGGCTTGCACAGATGGCCAGCTTTATGTTTTAAAATTAGGGGGGAGGGTGGAGGTGCAATCTGCCAAATGGGTGAAAAGGGCTCTCTCTCCAGCAATTCAGAAAAATAATAGAAGAAGCATGTCTTCAAACAATATCTCCCAGACCAAAACTCTGCAGATCCTGGCAGACCCCAGAATGGACTAACCATTCATTTCCTAGTCTGTACCCACGTCAACAAACCCCTCTATCCCCGCTCTCTATATCCTATGGTAACCTTAAGATTCTTTCTCATTGTGTCCACATTATTTCGTCCTATTACTGCATCCCCTTGCTGTACAACCCTGGGTTGCATCCCCAATAGGTTTACCCTACTGTATCTAAAACCTAACATGTGAATGTGTACACACCTGAGTCAAAGTTGCATTCAACTCGCTCTGTCCTACTTGGAAATAGAATAACCTTTTCCGCTGTCGAAGATTTTGTAAGGTCCGTTTGTTCAACCTTCCTCCAACTGCCGGTGCTCACAGTTGTTAGACAGCTGGCTGGTATTATCTTAACCTAAACCCAGCCCTGCCTATCTCAGTGCAGAGGCTTCCTGTTCTTTTTCTTTGTGCAGGTGCCCTTGCTTTAGCTAAGGTGAACTTCAGGATGTCTTGGAAAGGTTACTATGCAGCTCCCCCTCTGAAGGAAGATACTGCTCCATGGAAGACTTCACAGAGCGGAAGAGGGCACCATAAAGGAGCGCCGTCAGGATTACCGCTGCCACTGCAGGTGACTAAACCAATGAATCATGCGCAAAAGAGGGAAAATGGCGGCGATAATAGAAACAGCTGACTCACAGGAATGCCGCTGGCTGATATTCTTGGCACCGGATGAAACTGATGCACAGCAAAGCAGACCAAGTAGGTGCTCATGGGAACCGACTGCTGAAAAGTCGTTTTATTCCATCCCGGTTCATGGACTGAAGTGCTCTATGAAGAAAACGAGAAAGTCAAATATGGCAAACTGTTAGGGTAGAGGTACACTTTTTTCAATATTCTTAATGGCAACCACTCATAAAGGGCCTGCTTCACCACAAGCTCAGAAACTAGACAGCAGACAGTAACTACAGAGCATGCAAAGGACAGTTTCTAAAATTAACAAAAAAGGGAGCACCTTTGCAGAATTAACCCATCCTTAGGGTGACCAGATTTCCAGAACGAAAAACTGGGACGTCCAACAACATAAAAGAGGGACTACCCCATCACAGCCCACCAATTACCGCCCCTCCCCCCACAGGCCCCCACAACCACCACCCAATCATATTCCCAGCACTTCTCCTTTCCATAAACTGTATATGATCTCATTTGTGCAGTTTTGTCTGTGAATCTTGGCATGTCAATTAAAAACAAGCGTTTTCTCTAATTGCTATTACATGGCTTGCTGTACACCGTTTGCAAGCAAGTCTCTGTGGCACAGTCATTACGTGTTGTGACTTATACCTGAAAGGTCGGGGGTTCATGGAAGTACATAGAAGTACTGTTGGCTGGTGCAGGCGACTCGCCTGGGGCTTCGCTGGACTATTGGATTTGCCTGCCCGAGATTGGAAAAGGCTTGCTTTGTTGTTCGGCGAATCCGCCCTGAAGCCGACGTCTTTAAGGAGCACACGAATGCTGCCTGACCCTCAATTCAAAACCTGCCACTCGATTGGGCCAGCAGCCTAAAGCCCGCCTTGGGCTCCGTCCGCTTTTTACATTCAAATACAACGTGTGTAGCGCACTCGGGCGCGCACACGGAAGTACATTGAAGTACTGTTGGCTGTTTGCTGTTTTGATGTTTTGTGATGTTATGATAGTGCGTGGTAATCTAACTTGGATCTTGACACAAGGTTTGTTTTTGACCTGTGATTTGGTTATATGAATCTAAAGAAAGGTATATAAAGTAAATCGTTAGGTGTGTTGCCCTTCTGCTGTTACTTTGTACTGGGGTTCTTCTAGTTTTTGTTACGGCGGCGCATTTACGTTTATAAAGCGTGTTTTCAACTAATTAACTTAGAAAAAACAGTCAGTGTTAATCTGACTGTTCGCTATTTACTTATACCTATTAATTCCATCTGTGTTAACTTTCTTAGAAACCACGTTGAGAATTGTTTATAACAGCTATGGAAGCAGGCTTAATGAGTAAATGCAATGATTTAACCACTATGGCAATTAATTCTTCTAATATTGATTCAGTAGATTGCCATGGCCGCGCATCATATCCTGTTGCTTTAGAAGCAATGATTTCAGGTACTGTTGCGGCAGGCAATGCTAGCTCTACCTTGTCATCATGCGAGGCTGCATCACATAATAATGGAATGAGTTAATCTCCAACTTTTTGTTCCACAGCCTCCCATGATGATAGAAACATGAACACAACTCTAAATACGACTACAAACGATCTTTATAGAAGTGGTCCCCAGGTACCCCTATTGAATCTATCTATCAGTGACCAACATGACCATATCCTAAAAAACATGGTTGCCCTTGATGATGAAGTGTTTCGTGCCATAGGTACATTGACTCCCTTGCTTCATGGCCCATCTAAAAAGGTCCAAAAGGCTCTGTTGCAGTCACTCGATAATCAAGGCTTGGTAAGTGAACCTGGCAGCAATAGTTTGCAGGACATTAACCATGAACTACCTCCTCCGCGCACGTCATACATATCGGATTGTGCGATTGTCCAAATTGGGCCTTTCCAACTTGACCCTTTGGATGGCCCTATTGATTCAGGTGAGAAAGTACTGCGATCTCCATGTACCTTCACTGTAATCATAAAAATTCTTGACTTACTGGATAAAGGACATGATTTGACTCATTTAGAACTAAAAGCGATAAAGGGCACCCTGCATCAATTGGGATCTAAAATGGAAAAGATAGAGGGATTTATCATTGCTGCAGACACTTTACGAGCTATAAATAGTAAAACCCCTCAATCTGCCCTGGTGCAATTTGAAAATGCGACTCAAGTCGGTGATGAGGCAAGTATTTATACTTTACCATCTTCAAGCATCTGTAATACTCTTTTGCCATGTAATTGCACGGCTGAATTAAAAGAACTCAAAGTCACAATAGAACTAATGAATTCTACCATTTTATCTCAACTGAGCAAGCTGGTTCCCTCTGTTCATTCTCTGGATAGTCCCTCAACCCTGGTGGAGGTGCTTGATGAACAAGAGCAGAAGGACAGCGAAATCCTTAATTCCGAAAAAGACTTCTTTTTTATGTCTCGTCGTGCGAAAAGGGTGCACCAAAGGGCAATGAAAAGAAATGCAAAGAGGAAAAAGGAATCTACGGCCAAAAAATCTGTCATAGATGGGAGCAAGACTAATCCGACATCACTAAGAGCTGAATCTTCACAAATTCTTGAACAAGAAACGGTCATAGTAATATCTGATGACGAAAGCATTGATCTACAGCAACTCTCCAAGGAGAGTAAGGAGGCATTAATCTCGACACCTAGTATTAAAAGTCAACTACAAATCAAAAATAAAGGGACTGTAATTAACTTTAAAAAAGCTAAGATTCCGGTGAAAACGTCACCAATTAAGCCTCCCTTGGTTGATGCACTGATCACAAATGCTTCGACTAATTCGGAACCTCTAGAACCCAAAATGGAGGTCAAAGTGACTGATGAACCATTCCTCTTACAGTCAAAATCGAACTTGACCAGATATTTTCCGAGTTTAGGAAGAATCTGTACTACTAGAAAAGAAGCCATACTTGAGCAACCCATGGCCATCAACAAGTTCAAAACTAACACGAATCCTCATCCAGAATTGAAAAAATGTTACAGTGTAGCTTGCTCTGAGCTCCCGTGTAGTTTAGGGAAACCTATAGTAAAAAATGAGTGTAACAAATTCAAGTTTTCAAATAAGATCAACGGGAAGGGTAAAGTTTTAACACTAGATAATGAATCCATGCAATACAAACCTAATTTTGCAGGATTCATTTCTGGCAACGATAAAATGACCTGGTTAGACACTGATGTGGCAAACGAACAACGTAATTTAATGAAAAGGAATGGTATTTCTGGTAAAAAAAGATCCTATATCTATCTTCGCTCCTACTCGCATTTCCATACATGGTCCAGCTCTGAGTAGAACCATTCCGGAGATCAACTCGAAAGATTTTGAGAATCCCGATCAAGCTCCTCGAGGAATCCTCGGAAAACCATTGGAAAATGGTATGTCTAGTACTGAAACACTCACGAAGGTGATTTCCGCAGTGGAATCATTGCTTCCTTTATGTACTGAACAAAAAACCCTCTTGAATTCTCACCATGAGATACTAGAAATTCTCAGCAGGGTCTTATATACCAATGACTTAAATGTAGAAAATGAAAATAAGGCAGTACCAACACTAGGATCCCAAATGGTAAAAGGAGTTGTCTCCCCCCCTCTTCGGGTTGAGGAAACAAAATCTGAGAATCTGCCTGAGGATATGAATAAACTCTACCTGGTTTGGTTTGAAGGTAATAGGGTTTCGACAGCGGGGAAGCGCATTAATCGATCTTTTATAATGTCGCTTTTCTCGCGCATTCCTCAACTAAGAATGGTTAAATCTGAAGATATCCTTAGAGTGTCTATAGCCCAGACTGATAATTGTAGAGCAGTATGTTATTTGAGCTCTGAATCTATATTGAAGTTTCTCTGGTTCCATCGCAATGAGCTCAAAAATCAAGGTTTAAGTTTACACACTTTTGAATTGGAATCAACAGCCGATGACTTCTTAGCATATATTGACCCTGTCGTTGCTACGAAAGCACTAAGTGGTAGTGATGCCCAACAAAGTGTAGGTAGTGTTGATGGAGAGTTACATGCATTGTTATCGCATGTAGCGATAACAAAAGGTATGCCTTTGCTAGAACCAATGGTCACTGCTTTCTTAGAAACTAAAATGCCACCTAGTTCCGCGTAGCATACAGAACAGGGTCTGCTCAAAGTTCTTTCTTGGAATACTTGTGGCCTCGCTAACTTTCAGGGATGGCACGCATCGTTACCAATCGACGAACAACCAACGATATTAATATTACAGGAGACAATGAAATTGACTGAATTTACCATACCACGGTTCACCACTTACTGTAAGCTTGCAGGGAAGCCTCTCTTAGGACGACCTAGTGGTGGCCTTGCAATAGCTATTAACAACTCGGTGAACCTCCAGTCAGAATGGGTATGGGAATCTACAAATCTGTTGGGTGTACTAGCATGGCATAACTTGCCTAAAAAGACCACGCCTATTCTGATCATTTGCCTATATTGTAACCCTGCTAGAATCTCGATTGAAGTAATGTTAGATGAATTAGATGAATGCTTAGGGACCATATCCAGGAAACATCCACCATTAGAAGTTATTATTGGAGGCGACTTCAATTGTGACTGTAGGAACCTGAGTGAATGTAGACCATCTAAATTGTCACATTTGTCACGAGGTAGGGGTGAGCAATTTAGGGAGTTATTGGAAAATTGGGATATGGACATGGTAACAAACAATGACGTAGAATCTCAAATTACATGGTCCCGTGGATCCAAATCATCGACAATCGATTTTATCTTTGTCACCCGAGCTCTGTATACTCTCATTTCTTCCTCACAATGCAGTTGCATTCTAACCAGCGACCACACACGCATTGTTTGTAATCTGAAATGTGAATGCAGGCAATTGGATATTGTACCAGCTTTATCACTAGCTGAGATCGATCGTCCACAAATTTCCATTAGATGGAATCAAGGATTGTGTCATCAATTTGTTAACCATGTATCAAATCAGATAAACTTACGTCAATTTCCCAATAATGAATCTCAAACCCCAATCATAAATAGTTATACTGAGGTGATAGAGAATGCCCTATTCACCTTCAGTAAAAGATACATTGGGAGTAAGCACCCCCACCCGTTCGATTTTAATTGTAAGATCCTTAAACATGCGAAAAATAAGGCACTCAGACAATTGAAAACATCTGGGCTTGAAGTGCAGCAATGTCGTTTTATGCGGTCGCAAATTTTGAAGGAATTTAAGAGAAACTTAAAACACGCACGTATACTCAAATACAATAAAGAGAACCGTGACCTCCTTAGAGCAATCTCTTTGCATGATACAAGAACAATATGGCGCATGATGAAAAAGGATGATAAAGGAACTCCATTAATCTCACCCTATTGCATATCTGATAGAGTTTGGTGCGATTACATAATGAGTAAATTTCGCATTCCAGTGAGATTTGAGTCCCTTCCAAATGTACAACTGTGTTATAGCAAGATCGCCCGATTGAAATGGACCCAGAACATTATTAAATGGGCAATATCAAAAATTTCGTATTCTAAATCAGCAGGCCCGGACGGTCTTCCTCCCTGCCTCTATAAAGCTGACCCTGAGTTTTGGGTAGAAATTTTAAAAAACTAAATTTGACTTCATTATCAACACTGGTCAAATTCCCCCCTCTTGGACCTCAGCTAATATTGTTCCAAAATTCAAAAAGGGCGATCCTTCTCTACCACAAAATTATAGACCAATCTCCTTGATAGATACGGATGCGAAACTGTTTGCTATTCTTCTCTTACATGACCTCGAAAAGTTCATTCAAGAAAATGGTCTATATTCGAGATTCCAAACAGGTTTTAGAAAGGGTATGAGTACCTCGTTGAACGCTGCTGTCATGTCCCATCTTATTGCAGGCACTAAGGGAAAGAACTCACAATCCTTATATATGGCCATGATAGACATGACATCTGCGTTTGACAATGTGGTACGAAACCTCTTATGGCATAAACTGAGGTTGATGGGAATTTCGTTAGCACTACTTTACTGGTTTATTAAACTACATACAAACACCTCATACAAAATAAAAATGTCTGCAGACGGTAGAACAACTGAGCCCATTAGCACGTTTATTGGCCTCAAGCAAGGCTGCAACCTAGCGGCAACTTTCTTCAATCTGTATATATCTGATCTTGACAAGCAATGGGACCATAGTAACTTGTTTTCTGTGAAAATTGGCTCCCTAAGGCTGAAATGGATCGCATTTGCAGATGACATCATAGTCTTCGATCCCATGCCGGCTGGTTGCAAACCAAACTAGTGCTCTTTCAGGAATTTGCAACCGCACACATCCTTACCCCAAACCCTGCAAATACAGATTCTAAAATTTGGTAACAAGCAAAATAGTAAAGGATATCAATGGGAGATTATGCAAACTAAAATCTACTGCTCCCCTAGTGCGATATATTTTGGTTATAATTTAACTGCTCAAAATTCGATCAAATACTGGACAGATCTAATTAAAAATAAATCGCGCCCTTTACTATCCCAACTTAAAATGATCTACTCTAAATATTGTAAATTTCATTAACACCGATGTTAGAATTTCTGACTTTAAAAATAGAAACGGTCATTCTCTATTCTACTGATATGTGCTTAAGTGACATTGCCGCAATCTTGGATTCTACGCAGGGATCACTGTTCGAATCTGCCATGGACCTCCCGATGTGCATACCCAATGCAGTGTTAGGTCATGAATTTGGCCTGGTTGCATTATCTTCACGCTGGAAATGGCGTCAACTATCTAGTTATGCAAAGATTTGCTTTCCTTCGGAAAACTCTTTGTACGTTTATTTGAATGGGTTGCTGAACTCTTCCTCCTCTGCTTCCTTTAAGAAATATCATTTGAGCATGCAACGCATTTTGAATTCTTTATGTATTATGGTAGATGATGTTTACCAGCGCTCTGCGCTTGCTAAAAAGAAGCTCTTTGAACAGGATTGGAGGTGTACAATAGAAAGCATATCAAAGTATAAAATGTACAAAGAGTACGGTGCCTTTCTTAAACAACGCACACCCCGCTTTGACCATGTAGTTCTATTTCCATGTAACCATACGAGAGAGAGAACTGCTAATTTGTCAAATCATGGTGAGCCAAAGGTAATGAAATGTCGATTCCCTCTTTGTAAAGAGCCGAATGAATCTATGAAACATCTTATTCTTGAATGTCCACATTTTAAAGTAATGAGGACCAATCGGCTCTCGAAATTTGTGAATATTGACTTTGAGGATTGTATGCAATTTCTTTGGGCACGTATGATGCTAGGCACGCATAAACCTTTGATATTTGAATTAGTTAGCTTGTGTAAATATATTGAAAAAGAGTTGCTTACATTTTAAGAATTAAGAGGAAACAAAATGTTTGATAAGATACCCTCTTCTCTTAAATTTCTTTACATTTTTAAAGTTTGTAAATTTGTTTTAGATTATGCTGTAAATTTGTATGATGTATATGCAAATATTTTATGGTCTTATATTTCTTTTGTACTTTGTTTTGTAAAGGTTCTACAATCTTTTTTTGTAAATGAACCAAATACAAAAATAAAATAACAAAAAAAAGGTTGGAGGTTCGAGGCAATCCTCCAACTTCAAAATTCTGAAAGTGTTTGTTGTAAAAATGACAATTTTAATTACCGTATCCACCCAACCATGCAAACCCCGGACGGGGTTTCTAAAATGAAAAAAACTCCCGGGACTCTGGTTTTCCCAGGCGTGCTTACCGTGTCCCGCGAGGGGAACTCGTAATGCGGCGATACGGATTGAACGGCGCTGGCACCTTTTACGGCGCCGTTCACTCCGTACTGCCAGGGTCATAATGAGGCCCAATTTTTCACATTTCTGCCTTTCTTTTCGGAGATGGAAAGGTAAACAAATGAATATGAAATATAGAAATGCTCATCCAGCATGAGCACTTCTAAGCTCGGCACAGCAACACTGTGAGGGTTTTTTCAGACACCTGACAACACTGAGCTATTCCTAGTGTCAGGAGCGAGGTGGAAGAGACCAGGTGCAGGGAAAAAAGATACACATTTTCTCTTTGGCCTGTGAAAGATTCCCCACCGCCCTGCACTCAATCTGCATCTGGAATGATATACACACTTTAACGTGCCAGCACAACAGAATTGTGTTCGTCGGAATTGCTTTTACGAATTAGCCCGCATGAAAAATAGGGGACTTGTGTTCACGTACATGTCCACGGTGTACATGCAAGTAGACAACTTTTTTGAATCTGCCAGAGGTGCCCTATCTTTATATCTGCCCCAATCCAACGCTTTAACACATTCAGGGCTTTAAGTGGGGTAAGAAATCGAGGGTGTTGGGGGGCTAATTGGGGGCGTTGCTTGAGGGATCGGCGTGGCCTAAACAAGTAAGTACACAAACCATAGTAAAGTACACAAACAAATATATAAATGCATGTAAGCATTTATATATTTGTATGCATACCTTACTATGGTTTGTGTATTATGCAAGCCATCTTTCATAAACATCGAAATATGTTACATATTTCTATGTTTATGAAAGATGGCTTGAAAAGTACACAAACCATAGTAAGGTACGCACATAAATATATAAATGCTTAAATTTATATATGTGTTTGCGTGCCTTACTATGATTTGTGTATTTCAATATGGGTTGAAAAGTACACAAACCATAGTACGGTACGCACACAAATATATAACATTTATATATTTCTGTGCATACTTTATGGTTTGTGTACTTTTCAAGCCATCTTTTTTAAATATAGAAATATTTCGGTGTTTTTAAAAGATGGCTTGAAAAGTACACAATTCAATCCATCTTTCATGAAGCTTTGACAACGGACAAAGTCAGAGGCGTCTTTGGGCCTCATCACAAGTCGGGCGCTAACCGCGGCAGTATTAAAGCCTGGGCTATTAGCCCTACCGCCAAACCCCCCGGGGTTATTAGCGCTGGATCACGGGTTTGGCGCAATGGTAAGTCCCCATACCCCATTGGGCCCATTCGGGAATTTCCCATTCCCCGTTGGGCCCAATGGGGAATGTTCAGCACTATTACCACTAGCGCAGAAAATCAGCAAAATCGCAGTGGATTTGCCCCAGCTCAGAGCTGGGGGTAAATCCGCCAAGCCTGTGATTTGGTGGACCCTTAAATGCAGCGCCAATAGTGTTACCGCTACATTTAAGGGTTACCGCCAAACTCATGATGCGGCAGTTTGTCCGTTGGCAAAGCTTTATAAAAGATGGCTTGAATTGTGTACTTTTCAAGCCAACCTCGAAATATGGCATGAAGTCCCCAGATTTGCTGAGGGCCAAAGACGCCTCGGTGAACTGGGAAGGGTGAAACAAAAGGACAGTAACTTCCTCTTGTGACCCCTCGCGCGAGGGTTCACAGGAGGAAGTTACACTGATTGACAGATGTGCCAGCCAGGGCTGGCTGTCACTTCTGTCAGCTTTGCACCTAAATGTATTAAAGCTATTGGGTGGTACGATCCCGGGAGTACTGGATCCTTTTGGCTGCTTGGGGAACACTACCAGTTTCGCCTTGTTAATCGATCGCTTTTTATTTTGTACGTATTAAACAGCTTCATTACTTTAGGGGCCAGGATGTCCTGATAAGCTTTATAAAAGTTGTCACGGTATCCATCTGGCCCCATTGCTTTCTTCACTTCTTCCACCGTTATGGCTCCCTCCAAGATAACCTATCCTCCTCTGAGATCTGGGGGAGGCAGAAGTTCTCAAAATAATCCTACTGTTTGTCTGCGCTGGTGTTATCGGACATACATGGGGCCTCATCACGACTTTGGAGGTAACCCTTAAATCCGGCGGTCGCGCTATTACCGCCGGATTTAAGGGTCCGCCAAATCAGGACTTCGGCGGATTTCGCCCCAGCTCTTGGCTGGGGGGAAATCCGCCGAACATTTGCGCTCTTACCGCCGTCGGGCCGGCGGTAAGAGCGCAAATTTTCCCCATTGAGCCCAGTTGGGAATGGGGCATTCCCGAATGGGCTCAATGGGGAATTACATTACCGCCAAACTCGTGATCCGGCGCTATTAGCGCCGGGGAGTTCGGCGGTAGGGCTAACACCGCCGGCGGTAATACTGCCGGCATTACCGCCAAAGTAGTGATCAGGCCTATAGTGTTTGATAGTAATCTCTTAATATCTCACCCATATCCCCATCCTTTGTCTTCTCCTGCCCCTGTTTATCCTGGAGTTTCATAACTGTTCTACTGTTCTCCTTTACCTTTAGTTGCCTAGCAAGGGGTTTATCTGCCTTATTTTTTCTTATATAATACCTATGTTTTAAGTATGGGAGTGTTTTTTCTGCCTGTTTGCTGCGTTACATTCCCAACTGGCCCTGGACGTGTCTCAGTACTACTTGCAGATTCATATTTGGGCTCTTTGATATCTCTCCTTGAATCTCTTTCAGCTTTCCCTCCAGCTTCTCTTGCCACCTATGCTTTTGTTTATCCCTTCCCACCTTTAGAGCTATCAAGTCCCACCTTAGTACTGCCTTAAGAGCGTCCCAGACTATTCCCGGCGATGTGTCCCCTGTGCCATTATCTTATACCTTATGGAGTCCAACATAGCCTGATCTTGTACAAGTTCTCTGGGGAACTTTCACTTCCATAATCCCCCTTTGGTATGACCTAAACTGTGTGTTGCCATAACCAGGAAATGATCTGAGAGGGAGATGGATCCCAAGTCGACCTCTTTTACCTTGCCTATTAGTCCTGTGGAGGCCCATATGAAGTCAATCCTTGACTGCAAGGTGTGGACAGAGAGTATTATGTATATCCCCGTCTTTGTCCCTTTACCGCACTCCAAACATCATGGTGTGCTAACGTTTCCATTTTATTTCTCAATGCCTTTGATGGGGTCTGTACCCCGTGTCATGTAGCATTGCTCCTGTCCAGGTGGGGGGTCCCAAGCTATATTGAGATCCACTGCTACAATGATTTCCCCATGGGAAATTCTTCTAAGCTAGAGAGAATCCCCCTCAAGAAACCATCCTGCCCAGTACTGGGGGTATATATCAAAGCTAGCATTAGCTTCTGGTCTCCATAGTTTATTTTTAAGAAAAGGTAGCGCCCCTCCCTATGTTCCTGAGCTCCCTGCACCCGTATTACCAGTCCATCCCGAATTGCTATCAGTAACCCCGCCCTTTTCTCCCCTGCATTCCAGGGTGGTGTATAGATAAACAGTGTTGATTTTTAGTTGTCATTGTGAGTGGAAACTAAGCAGGAACAGGGTTGAGATTTTTGCCCTTGCATAGAGAGTATATTAGGTGCAGTGCACATTTCAGAATGAGCACCATAGAAATCAATATGGCCAGGAAGCACCTCCTATCAAATTGTTTATTAAAGGTGAATGGGTAGCACAAGAACATGAAATCTGGCAAGCTAGAATGATGCGGGAGGTTACCTCTGCAAATGTTGATGTGTTACATCAGGCCCTGACAAATTTTACATGACACAGACCAGCAATGATGAGCAAAATAAAATAGCTCAGTTTACAGCATATATGAACTTCCATATGATGATCATGGAAGAAAGATACCAGGATAGTGTAGCCTCTGGGTAAAACCAGTCTGAGCTTTTGAATCAAGCCCAGAGTGGAGCTATTAGAAGAAATAGTGCAACAGAGCAAAAATTCACAGTCAAAATCAGAAAATATTATTCAGCAGCTAAAAGATGACTTAGCGACACAACAGCAAGCAAATGCAGAGTGAGGGATTCAATTTTCTGCACTGCAAGGGTAGCATCAACAATGTGTTGAAAACCTGAGCGCAAGTCAACACAAATTAAGTGAGCAGGTTGTTCACAATAGAGCCAATTTAGAGGATATCTTCACATTTCAAGCACAGATTAAAAACTGAAAGCTGAAAATAGCCAGTTAGTCATTAGGGATGTCATTCACAGGATGAATTCGATCAAATACACCAAGATCTGAACACTTTGAAACAGCAGAGAGAGCAGTTGAGGGTAGAAAATAGCAAATTGTGTCAAGAGAATACTACCCTGTTTCAGGAAGTGCGTCAGTTAAAGATGGACGTGGAGAAAAGTGAGTTATGTTCTCACTAACTGACTGGCATAAAGCTAGAAAATGAAAAACCAAGGGAAAATTTGAGGCAAGCAGAGATTGACATAGAGCAGACAATACGAGCCTCACAGAAGGAAAATTAGTGCCATTGTGAGGAGAACAGGGGACCCAGCGACCGATTGATGGCACAAAATAAAGTGCTAGAAGCTACTTAAGCACTGGTGTCAGAATTGAAAACTGAGGACTCTGTAAATCACCATGAGATAGATGCTGAGAAAAACAAATGTGAGAGGTTCGAAAATGAAATTGCCAAATACAAACAGGCTTTGAGGCACCCCGACCAGTCAGAGTATGGAAAAGCACCATCCGATCACGGAGTGATGATTTCCCTACCAGGGACCTTAAGCACACTCACCACCTCATATGTACAGGGTGCAGGTAATTTCATACTTGCACGTTGTCTAGAACTGGGAAATATGAGGCAGCTGGACCCAACCAGGACTAGTCCAATTGAGCCAGAAGATCAGTCCTTATCAGATAGTGCTGAATATTCATCTTTACCCAGTAGAAGGGAAGGTGGCTGGACCAGTGGGCTCTGGCAACTTAAAAATACCCTAGCATGTACTTCTGACTAGGAGGGCTCCCATGATGAAAATATCAGGGAGTTATACTGGCAGAAACTGAAGTTATGAAGGGACCAACTGGTCCGCTTTGCAGACAGAGAAGAACAAGAGCCCAGGCCTCAAAAGAGTATCTTAAAAACCTCCACACATTCAGAGATGTGGGGGGAATTCCCTACCATACCCGGAAGGAGGGATGAGGAAGATGAGTAATTCCCTGTGCGAAAAGGGGAGTATAAGGGAAATGACCCTGATAGCCCAGAGCAACACAGGGGAGAAGAGACCAGACCCGTCATTCTGGGAGGGACTCCCAGTCTCATAGAGGTAGGGAGCATCTAGAGGACAGGGAGTGGACCACCAATAGCAGCAGCTCTGAGTCTGAGGGCAAGTGGGCTTAGGTGCAGCAGAAAAGAAACTCTGCCAAATAGAAGAGAGGTCTTGTGAAAGACCAAATTTGTCAGATAAAGGCCATAAAGAGCTGTATGACTCCCTAGCATAAGAACGCCAAACACTCAGTATGGGAGCATCTAGATCTTTATGACCAAATTATGAATTCAGTTGGTATTAAGATTGATAACAATTCCATGGAGTTTGTCAAATGGACATTTTCCCCTGAATACTCCAGCTTCTTTGCATGGCTGGAGGACCAAGATCACCAAAAATGGTCCACCTACAAGGTGGCCATCCTAAAGCACTTCTCCATTCACAGGAACCCTCAGAAGGCCCGCAAGGCAGCCTACAACCTGCAGTGTTGTGAAGACCAAGCGCCCAGATAGTTTGCGCAAGAGCTGAAGCGAGCATTTGCACAGACCTCTAGGTGGGTTAATGCCAATAGCCAGGAGTTCATCAACACTTACTTCCATGCCCTCCCGAAATACATTATGACCCAACTAGTAAGGGATATCCATGAGCGTAGGAGCCTGGATTGGGTGATAGAACAGGCCAGTAGGATGTATAAGATCCAAAAGCCCTCTGAAAACAAAACCAACCCTAAAAACCCCAAACCATGAAATACACCCACTGCTGCAAAGGTAGCGCAGGTGAAAAATACTCACCAATTGGACTTGGAAACAGGGGGCCTAAAAATGCCCCTCCCACTAACATCAACAAGCAGAATGAGAGGCAGATCCAACCCAATTGGGTGGTAGCCAGGCAGGGTATCAGAACAACACTCCATCTGACCCTGCCACCTATATCAGCCCAAGATACAAGGGTAGCAGACCCATCCTGGGGTATGTATGGACTCTTCTGGCACAAGGGAGGGGGCCCAATCAGGTAAGTACTGCCCCAGGAAACTTCCTTCAATACTTCACTAGGAATTTCCCTCAGGATGGAAGAAATACTCCACTCCCCAACCTAAGTTTCTTTCCCAGATACCCTTCAAACTCCAATTTCCAGGCAACCCTCCTCTCACTCTCTGCTTTCAGGATAATGGATTCCAAAATCTAGGAAGAGAGACCTAGGATGGAAGGTTATCAGGGAAACTCCAACTCCCAATACCCAAGCTACTCTGGGAGAAGGGACAGCTACCCTTTCCGGGAGCAGCAAAGGTATGAATCAAAACCTCCCTATCAACCAGAGAAAATGTCGCAACTGGAGCGACATATCCAACGATTAACCCAAGTCCTGGGTTGCATGTTGAGGGCTCAACAGAACCCTGCACTGGAAACTGCTGCCCAGAATAACTCAACATCTGGGTCTGGTACCCCGGAGCAATGACGGGAAGAAACCTCCGACAACCAACAGGTTCCAGAGGAGGGGGCCGGGTGGAAGAGAGATGCAAAGCCCTAGAGAAAGCTTCTTTTCACACCAGAACAAAACCCCTGGAATTCTCTGAAATCGAACATAAATCTTCTATCCCCGAAAAGCTGGAACCTTGGGAAATCAAAAGCAAATGATAACCCACTTTGTGTTGGAGACATGAAAGCACTAGGTGGAGAACAGCAGTCCAAATATAGCTGAAGGGATTCAACCCTGTGAACATGGAGAACACCATTACAAATGCAGCTGAAGGGATTCAATCCTATGAACATTTTGGCAGCAGTTGGGATTTAACCCTGTGAATGAACTGGACACTTTTGGGATTTAACCCAGTCATTTTTGTTTCAGGTAGTATATTGGCAGGAAACTGGAGTGCGCGCCTCACCCCCTCTTGTTTTTCATGTATTTTTGTGGAGATCAGGATCCCAGAGGCTGCAGCACCAGGGTTATTATGCCCCACATTGGAGAGACATAATTATGGTTTTTTCTCCCGCCCCCTATTAAGGGTAAGATGTGTGCTTCTGGAGGGGAGTCATTTCCTGGTCACCTGAATTGTTAAAATGGTTTCACTACAGCTACCGTAATCCTTAGAGACTGCAATAGCAATTATATTGGAATCACCTGGAAAGATAGGCAACACAGCCTCCCTGATGAATGTTGGAGACATGAAAGCGCTAGGAGAACAGCAGTCCAAATATAGCTGAAGGGATTCAACCCAATGAACATTTGGGCAGCAGTTGGGATTTAACCCTGTGAATGTACTCGACACTTTTGGGATTTAATCCAGTCATTTTTGTTTCAGGCAGTATATTGGATGGGAACTGGAGTGCGCGCCTCGCCCCCTCTTGTTTTTCACTTTGTGGAGGAAGTCCGCATCATCCCTTTTGAAGGAGAAGAATCCATAGAGGATTCAGGGAGAAAATCTTCTGTTTCAGTGAAGGAGGGATCCCTCCCAAGGAATAATGGGTCCCAAAAGACCCTGCTTTAGACTGGGTAAGTATGGAGACTGACCCAGAGAAACACAATTGTAAACCCCCAAAATGTCACACAGATGACCCTGAAAGCCCTTATGTATCCTCCCCCCAAACAGGTTTGAGTAACTGTCTCCAGGAAAAAGGGGAACGGCAAAGAAATCGGGGGAATAAGGGGCCTTCCCAATCCCAACTGTTTCTGGGTGCAAATTTCTTTTACAGATTCCCGGACTCCGACACAGAAAACTGTCCAAGATCACACAGTGTCGGAGTTCGATATAAATAAATTAACTGCCAAGCTGGCACAGAATGCACATTTTCTTTGCCCCCTTGAGGAGAGAGAAGGAAGATTTTATGCTTCCGTCAAGGTACAGGGTCAGTATGCATTATCAGCGCTGGTGGATACTGGATCCCAAGCCACCCTCCTATCCAAAAAGACATTCAACCAACTAAATTCAAGAAGGGGGAGAGTCAACAAATTCCCCTCACACCTCTTCCTGGACAACTCCAAAACTTGGATGGAATGATATTTCCGTCGAAGGAACTGCGGATCTGGAGATCAAAATTGGGCGGCACAGGGTGAAATACCAGGTAATAGTCGTCACTCCAGAGGGCACACATTGTATACTGGGGAATGACCTCATCCGGAGGTTATTACCCCAGATTGACTGCATGAACAAGGTCCTCTGGACTCAGACTAACCGGCCAATTAAATTAAAACAAAGCACCAACTATGTGAGCTTGAATGGCACATGCCACATGATCGAACACCGGTCCGACAAAATAGAATTCCATTTCAGGAATAATCAAGTCCCAGACATCACTGTCATCTCCGTAGGAGAACAAACTGGTGATGGGAACCCTTCTCCATTTTTGAAAATTAAAGTTCCTCCCAGTTTTAAGTGGCATTCCAAACTAGAAGCAAATACTCTGAAATGTTACACCGATCCACAATCAGAAGACAATCGAACTCTGATGGCAAAAGATAATGAAAAACCAGCTCAAAGTTTGACAGACATCCAGATAAAGGGTGAACAGCTGTTACGCTCACCTGGTTCCCACGGGGGCGTCGACCGGAACTGGGCCGCTGTTGTTTCCACCAGCGTGACGTGTAGTGCCGAGATGACTAACTGGACTGGCCCGCTCAGCCTAGTTTGTCTGGCTCGCAGGAATATTCTTCTGCAAAGGAGAAGGGGAATTAACCACCCGTGAAATTGAGTGTCAACCCACCTTCCCCACTCCCGTTGTCTTCCCACAGATCACTCTTGATGTCCCCTCCTTAGTCTCACCTGATGGTTTGGAAGGATGAGCTCTCCATCCTGCGTCGCCCGCAGAGGCGCGTTGATGACCAGTTACTTCACTGGCGTAGAGGAATTGGTGAGTTCCAGTATTTACTCTAAAGTCCAATTCTTCATATGAGTTCAAATGTCTGATCTTCACTCTGTCTGATTCCTTGCAGGTTGCCGATTAATCCACTCGAAGATTTCCAAATGGCAATTGGTAATATTCAGGTAAGTCTATTGTGGATTTCCCCTTAGGGGCCGGGGTACGGTGATGAAGCAGAGTTGACTGGCCGACCCGAGATGAGGTGAGTACCCCCCGTGGTAAATCAGGTAAGTCCTTGGGGGTAGCTTGTATAGCCTTAGAGAGTCCCCTTGCTCACCTTGCTGTCTTTGTCTCCTTAGGTGTCGGAGGGCGGCCGCGAGATGGAGAGAGCGTGATGGAATGCTGAAGTTCCGCCAAGCAGGTGAGTTCAGCGCGGCGCCGTAGGAATGCGAAGCGATGCTTCAAAGACTTCTGTCTTTCAGCTCCGTGGCGAAATGGATCAGGGTTCAGGTAAGGATTAAAGTTAAAACTCCTGTTCTAACCTTTATCCTTCTTTTCTTCTTGTTTCAGGAGTCCCAGGACTGAAGCGGGCGTGGCTGAAGACTGGAGCTGCTGAAAACACGGTGAGCGTTACGCTGCAGCAAGCAGAATAACGCGAAGCACGTGTGGCTGTCCGGGCGTGGTTTAAATAGCCCTGGAAGAAGTTCAAGGTAAGTATTCTTCCACAGCCCCACCCAAGTAACAAAATAGTCCCTTCAGTAAAATAGTCCCTCCTAAGCCTCATTTGGCTTGAGTCTTCATGCAGCATGGTCTGCCTCAGGTGAGTATGCAGCATGGTCTGCTTCAGGTAAGTTATCAATAATGAGCCTGGCGCCCATGGCGCCAGGACTGACTTTATCTTTATGAGCCTGGCGCCATAGGCGCCAGGACTGCACCCAAACAGCCCCTAACTGGGGCTGTTGGGTATGCTCCAAGTGGCATGATGCCTGCTTCCGGGGCTGCTGGGCCTGGTCTGGTCTTTCGGGGGCAGGCATCATGACAGCACTCCCCCTCAAGGCCCCTCCTAAAGTCGTTCTCCCCCTTGGCCGTGGTTTGTCTGGAAATTCCCAATGGAACCTCTTCACTAAACGAGGTGCATGCACGTGGTGACTAGGTTCCCAAGACCTTTCGTGCGGACCATAACCTTTCCAGTCAATTAGGTAAAAGAGTTTTGATCTCACTCTTTTTGAGTCAAAAATATTCTTGACTTCGAACTCGGGCTCCCCGTCTATGAGGAAAGGTTCAGGTGGAGTGGTTAGCCAAGATCCTGGTTGCACTGGCTTCAAAAGAGACACGTGGAAGACGGGATGGATTCGCATATGAGCAGGTAGGTCCAACTTGACGGCCACTGGGTTAATAATTGCCTTGACAGAAAAAGGTCCCAAATACCTGGGGTTAAAGGTCCGAGTCCCCTTGAGTGGTAAGTGCTTAGTGGCTAACCATACTTGGTCCCCTATTTGGTATTGAGGAGCTTCACTTCTGTGCTGATCCGTATCCTTTTTGTATTTTTCCTTAGCCTTTTGCAAATGGATAGTTGCTTCTTTAAAGGCTTGTGTAATAACAGCGTGGAGATGGTCCACTGCGGGCATCTCTAAATGCTGGGGTGAGTCCAAATCCGAGGTTCGAGGATGGTGCCCATAAATGGTAAAAAAGGACTTTGTCCAGTTCCTGAGTGTACGGAATTATTGTACGCATACTCTGCGATCCACAGAATGTCTTTCCAATTCCCCTCAGGCTGATGTAGCATACAACGGAGGTACTGTTCAAGAGTCTGGTTGGTCCTCTCCGTTTGACCGTCGGTCTGAGGGTGGTGACTGGTCGAAAGCCTAACATCAATTTGTGCCAGTTGGCGGCATTTCCTCCAAAAATGTGAAATGAATTGACTGCCCCGATCTGAAATTAACACTGAAGGAAAGCCATGCAGGCGGACAACATTTTCAAGGAATTCCTTGGCCAGGATTGAAGCTGAAGGTATCCCTTTTAAAGGAATGAAGTGGGCCATTTTAGAAAAAAGATCTACAATAACTAGAATGGTGGTACGGGGGTAAATCTGTGATAAAGTTTAATGACAAGGTATGCCAAGGGGTAGGTGGTATGTCTAATGGTTGCAATAATCCAGCAGGTTTTTTCTTTTGCCCTTTATTTTGTGCGCAAATGCCTCAAGACATGACAAATGACTTGACATCCTTTCGCCAGGTGGGCCACCGAAATTGCTTCCTAATTTTAGCTTCGGTTTTTGCAATACCCGGATGCCCTTCTATTAAGGTGTCAAGGTAATGGGAAATTACAAGTTCCTGTAGTTCTTTTTGCGGTAAAAATAGCCGGCCTTGGTAATAAGGTAAATCATCGATGACAGAGTACTCTGGACCTTTCTTTGCCCAGTCGTGTAGGGCAACGGAATCAAAGAGTTGGTGGATCTTGTTTTGAATGTCTTCCAGTGTCTGTATGGATGTCAGGCCAAGGATTCTCTGTTCGGGAATTATGGGTACGGGTTCTAAAGTTATTTCTGCTTCTCCCATTCCAATCCGGGGCAAGGCGTCTGCTTTACCATTCTTACAACCTGGTCGATAGGTTATTACAAAATCAAACTCGACGAAGAACAATGCCCAACGGAGTTGGCGCGAAGATTGGGCTTTGGCTGTCTTTAGGTATTGTAAGTTGCAGTGATCGGTGATGACCGTGATGGTATGTCTGGCACCCAGTAGATAGTGCCGCCAAGCCTTGAAGGCGGACTTGATGGTCAGCAGTTCCTTGTCGGTTATGGCATAGTTTAATTTGGGGGCTGAACATTTTCTTGACCAAAACGCCACTGGGTGAAGCTGGTTAGTTTCGGGATCCTTTTGGGAAAGGACTGCTCCCATGGCTGAACTGGATGCATCTGTTTCCACTATGTAGGGAAGCTCGGGGCGCGGGTGTCTTAATATGGGAGCAGATGTGAATTTAGCTTTTAACTCTTGGAAGGCGTTCTCGGCTTCCTCTGTCCACACAAAGCGTTTGTTCTTTCGCAATAGCGTTGTAATGGGATGTACAATGTGCGAGAAGTCCGGGATAAACCTGCAGTAGAAATTGGCAAAGCCAAGCATGCTTTGAACTCCTTTGATTGAACTTGGCGAAGGCCAATTAAGAATGGCATCCACTTTTCGTGTATCCATCCGGATTCCTCTCGGGGTCAGAATAAATCCAAGGAATTCCACTTCCGTAGTGTGGAAGATGCACTTTTCTAGTTTAGCATATAATTTATGCTGGCGTAACTTCTCTAGGACTGCTCGGACGTGTTTTACATGCTCAGATTCTGATAAAGAGTATACTAAGATGTCGTTGATGTAAACGACCACACAAACGTCGATAAGCTCTCGGAGGACATCGTTCATGAAGAACTGGAAGGCTGCTGGTGCATTGCATAGTCCGAAGGGCATCACCTGGTACTCAAATAGTCCGTACTTGGTGCGAAAAGCAGTCTTCCATTCGTCACCCTCTTTGACACGTACCAGATGATATGCCCCCCGAAGGTCTAGTTTCGTGTATATACAAGCGTCCTTCACCTGGTCTAGTAGTTCTGGGATCAAAGGCAGTGGGTGTCGATTCTTGATGGTTATCTGATTCAGTGCGCGGTAGTCTATACATGTTCTAAGGTCTCCTTCCTTTTTCGGTACGAAGAACAAAGCTGAAGATGCAGGGGACTTGGACGGGCGAATGAAGCCATTAGCAAGGTACTGGTCTAGGTACTGGAGCAAATGGAGATTTTCGGGTTCCGTAAGGGCATAGATTCTGCTGCAAGGTGGTTGTGCTCCAGGTACAAGATCTATTTGACAATCATACGATCTGTGATGTGGTAAGGTGTTTGCCTGTTCCTTTTGGAAGACATCCTGAAAGTCTTGGTATTCAACAGGTAATTGTATGGCTACTGGAATTACTGGGGCCAGGACTGAGTTTTGAGTTTTCCTTTGGTAGCAGGTGTGAGCACATTCTGGGAAGGTTTTCTCTTCTCTCGCCAATCAATACAGGGATTATGTTTTTCCAACCAAGGTATGCCCAGTATCAGCTGAAACTGTGGGGCCTTGATTAAGTCAAACACCATAGCCTCTCGATGCCCATCTTGACTCAGCAATGTCATCTCTGCAGTGGAATGAGTTACGGGTCCAGAGGCAATTTCCGTTCCATCTACAGTGGTGACAACATCGCCCGTGGTCTTGCGGGTGAGAGATAGATTCATCCTGGTAGCCAATTCCCAGTCCAAGTAATTTCCTATGGCTCCACTGTCTACGTACGCCTTTACCGCGTGCATGCGTGATGGCGGCTCTGGATCTACAAGGACCATGGGTATGGTGAAATGCGAGGTCAGAGTGTCCTTCTTTAAGCTCGGCAAGCGGACCTCTACGCTTGCCGGGCGTGGTCGTTTCCCGAGTCAGATTTCACATGGTTTTCGTCTGCTGCTCCTATAACTTTCTTGGGTGGTTTTACAGGGCAGTTCCGAAGAAAATGACCAGTAGTTCCGCAATATAAACATAATTGCAGTTGCCGTCTTCTATCTCTTTCATTCTGGGTTAAGGTTCCTTTAACCCCCCCGATTTGCATAGGTTCTGAGACATCTACTCCCTTGGAGCTTACGTGGGTTTTAACCAACACCCTGTTCTCAAACTTGGTTCGGTCAGCCTTCCTGGTTTGAAGTCTGTGATCGAGCTGGACCACTAGATCTATATATTCAGCACAGTCTTGAGGCGGGTTCACGATTTGGGCCAAAACATCTTTGAGTTCTCCCCGAAGTCCTCGATGGAATAATGTGATTCGCTTGGCTTCAGGCCATTCGGTTTCCACTACTAATCTATTGAAAGTTGCAATGTAAAATAAAAGATCCTGGTTACCTTGCCGTAGGGATAAAAGTTCGTTGTCCAAAGCCTGTCCTCGGGAGTGTCGGGTGAATAGTCTTTCCATGCTTGTTCGAAAACCCTGGAAATCTCAAAGAATCGGGTCATCCTGGTTAACTAGTGGAATGGACCAATCCGCCGCACTGTCGCTGAGATATGACAGTACAAAGGCTACCTTGGCTTGATCGTTTGGGAAAGCTCCAGGTCTACATAAAAAGTGCAAGCGGCATTGATTCATGAACGTTGCAAACCCTTTTGGGCCTCCGGCAAAGCGTTCAGGCGGAGCCAAAGGAACGGCTCCAGGTAAATTTATCTGCACCGGGTTACTCGATGGTACAGGAGGTGGACTTGCCCCAAGTCCTGGTAGAGGTGTTTGTCCAGCCTGGCTCTGTAATAGTTGTCTGGCCAACTCATCAGTTCGTTCTTTTGACACTATCAGTTCCCTCCGGAGGGCATTGGTTTCTTGGTGGGCGGAATGCACTTCGACCCTTAATTGCCCTAATAATTGGGCCAACTGATCAGTTTCCAAGGTCTCCATGACGCCCAGGTGGGTAATTGTGGGTAGGCTTCGCGTTCTGTTACGCTCACCTGGTTCCCACGGGGGCGTCGACCGGAACTGGGCCGCTGTTGTTTCCACCAGCGTGACGTGTAGCGCCGAGATGACTGACTGGATTGGCCCGCTCAGCCTAGTTTGTCTGGCTCGCAGGAATATTCTTCTGTAGAGGAGAAGGGGAATTAACCACCCGTGGAATTGAGTGTCAACCCACCTTCCCCACTCCCGTTGTCTTCCCACAGATCACTCTTGATGTCCCCTCCTTAGTCTCACCTGATGGTTTGGAAGGATGAGCTCCCCATCCTGCGTCGACCGCAGGGGCACGTTGATGACCAGTTACTTCACTGGCGTAGAGGAATTGGTGAGTTCCAGTATTGACTCTAAAGTCCAATTGTTCATAAGAGTTCAAATGTCTGCTCTTCACTCTGTCCAATTCCTTGCAGGTTGCCGATTGGTAAGATTCAGGTAAGTCTATTGTGGATTTCCCCTTAGGGGCCGGGGTATGGCGATGAAGCAGAGTTGACTGCGCCGACCCGAGATGAGGTGAGACCCCCGTGGTAAATCAGGTAAGTTTTGTGGGGGGTAACTTGTATTGTCTTTGCTTTCTCCCCTTAGGGGCCGGGGTAGGGCGATGAAGCAGAGTTGACTGCGCCGACCCGAGATGAGGTGAGTACCCCCCGTGGTAAATCAGGTAAGTCCTTGGGGGTAGCTTGTATAGCCTTAGAGAGTCCCCTTGCTCACCTTGCTGTCTTTGACTCCTTAGGTGTCGGAGGGCGGCCACGAGATGGAGAGAGCGTGATGGAATGCTGAAGTACCGCCAAGTAGGTGAGTTCAGCGCGGCGCCACAGGAATGCGAAGCGATGCTTCAAAGACTTCTGTCTTTCAGCTCTGTGGCGAAATGGATCAGGATTCAGGTAAGGATTAAAGTTAAAACTCCTGTTCTAACCTTTATCCTTCTTTTCTTCTTGTTTCAGGAGTCCCAGGACTGAAGCGGGCGTGGCTGAAGACTGGAGCTGCTGAAAACACGGTGAACGTTACGCTGCAGCAAGTAGAATAACGCGAAGCATGTGTGGCTGTCCGGGCGTGGTTTAAATAGCCTTGGAAGAAGTTCCAGGTAAGTATTCTTCCACAGCCCCACCCAAGTAACAAAATAGTCCCTTCAGTAAAATAGTCCCTCCTAAGCCTCATTTGGCTTGAGTCTTCATGCAGCATGGTCTGCCTCAGGTGAGTATGCAGCATGGTCTGCTTCAGGTAAGTTATCAATAATGAGCCTGGCGCCCATGGTGCCAGGACTGACTTTATCTTTATGAGCCTGGCGCCATAGGCGCCAGGACTGCACCCAAACAGCCCCTAACTGGGGCTTTTGGGTATGCTCCAAGTGACATGATGCCTGCTTCCGGGGCTGCTGGGCCTGGTCTGGTCTTCCGGGGGCAGGCATCATGACACAGCTATTTTTCCCCATTCAGGTAAATGAGGAAGAGGAGCCTGTTCTGGCCAGAGTATGCCTGGATAATAGAAGAAGCTTCATCAGCGAAGCATTATTCAGGAAACTCCCAAAAGATCAGACCATTCCCACGTTTAAATTGATTGATAAGTGGGAAATGGGCCTGGAAACTCTGAATTCCAAACATCTCCAGCCTAGCAGGTGTATGCTAAAAATGTTCTTTGGCGACAAAAGCATAGAACATAATTGTTGGGTTGTGAGAGATGCCCCCTCTACCTTTTACTTAGGCAGTGACATTCTCAATCAATTCACAATTAATTTGGAAATAATTAATCACAAAGCCTGTTCCCGACTGGGGGGTAACCCCATGGGCTTTGACAACAAAGAGATGCATTGCGGTCAGCTCAATTACTGCCATATGCGGTTGAAGTTCAAGTGGGAGAAGAGGTCACCATCCCAGGACAGGTGCGACAATGTACAATTCCCCTAAAGATTAAGCGAGGACAGAACCTAAAAAACAAGGATGCCTATAAAAATCTGAATTATCATCTCCAACAGCAAGCTTTGTATTTACATCTGATACCCTTAGTTGACCTAGAAAATGGCACCATTCAAATATTGGTGGATAACAGTGACCCTCGAAGTATCACTTTGGGTGCAGACACCTTTATTGGAATGGCGGTTGATGCTCAAAATTATTCTATTGATTTAGGTAATGAGATCATTGCACCAATTCCAAATGACTGCTATGATTTTAATGACAATATCCCCCCGGAAAAGATTTTCACCAGGCAAGGGGACATTTCTTGGTGTACTCTTTCTTCCCTTATGGTGTGGAAGAGGTGACCTGTGACAACAGGAAGGATGAGGTGGTATTTCGAGTCAACAGTGACTACCTCCCATCCTTGAAACCTCACGTCCAGGCCAACACCATAACAAGAAATCTCTCCACCCAAATCGAGGATACATATAAAATGACAGCATGGACAAAGAAGGGCCTATTTCGTTTGGCGTAGATTTTAATACACCTTCCTTATGTAACCATGGCCTATCTGTGTGGATAGAGTGAACTTATTTCTGTTTATACAGTATGTAAAGAGAAGATTATACTGTGCCTTTCAAATGTAAATATGCTGAATGTAATATGCTAGTCTTTCAGAATGGTAAACTGCCCCTTGTTTTTCGCTCTAAGCCGAAATCCCCCAATGAACTGTGAACTGATAAGTGTGTCTGGATCCTGACCTCGCGGCCCTTTGGTTTGATGAATGCACGACTGGTTTCAAATATATGCTTGAATATAGAAAGAAAGAGATCGAATTTGTGGTGAATTTCAGATAACATGACCAACAGATATGTCAGGTTACCATAAAAAGAGCAATTAGCTCTGAACAAAGACCCTTTGAAAATCTGAACTCCAGACGTTTTGGGGTTGGGCCCACCAAGGAGAATGTCTGGTTGTCAATTTAAAGGCTAAAATATACAAAGAGGTAGAGTGGATAAATTTGATTTGCTGATAACAGGCCCTGCAGAAGTGACCTTAAGGTCAAGCTTCCCATAATCTGTACATTAAACACTGAGCAAGGCTTTGGAGCCAAAAGAGGGAAAGGGTTAAGCTAAACCAGATGGCTGGTCACATGTTTTAACAGAAATGGAAACTTGAGAGAAATGAAACTTACTGACACATGTAATGCATTGCCATTGATTAAACATTTAATACAGTTTTTCCTAAATAAAAGGAACATTGTGTTCCTATCGAGCCTACACCAGGCTCAAATTAAACAGAAGAAAAAGCCCATTGGGACACTGTAAAAGCACACTTTTACAGTGTGATGATGTATATAATGTGTGATGTGCATAAACATGGTGTGATGTGCATAATGTAAGTTATGAGGAAAATTATTATGATTCTGCCATTTTCATACACCTGAGAAATGGGAAAGGTGGCAATGGGGTAGATCATGAAAATAAGGTTTAAATTGGAAATGGTCAAATTTCTAGCTATTTCGGCGCAGAGAAAACTGCGAAAAATTATAGTTCCGCTCAGCAAGGGCGTGCGGAAATAAAATGTGCATAAACATGGTGTGATGTGCATAATGTAAGTTATGAGGAAAATTATGATTCTGCCATTTTCATACACCTGAGAAATGGGAAAGGTGGCAATGGGGTAGATCATGAAAATAAGGTTTAAATTGGAATTGGTCAAATTTCTAGCTATTTCGGCGTAGAGAAAACTGCGAAAAATGATAGTTCCGCTCAGCAAGGGTGTGCCGAAATAAAATGAGTATGGTCTGATCCGCCATAAAATATAGAACCCAGATATATATATCATCATGGGGTTATCTGAAAGACCAAGGGAGTTATTACATTATGAGATTTTTCAGAACAAAAGATTTAGAAACTCCCTGTCATTTTTAAATTATGTATCTATTTTCCTCCCTCAGCCTACATCATACATATCTCCCAAAGTCTGTTCCTATCAGCAGCCAGTGGGCATCTTGGTGGGAGCTGAAGGGAGCAAGCTGGCCAATCCTGACCATAGGAATTATAACCATGTTGCAGTATCATCCACGTTATAAGATGGCAGGTTTGCATCAGAACCAGGATTTTTGGACTTTATCCCGGGAGACAGCCTGCTGCTGGACTATAGCAAGGAACCACTAGCAGAGAGACAATGGGCCTCATTACGAGTCACCCGGTATGGAAATAACGGTGGCGGTAAACCCGCCACCACCGTTGTTTCTATACCAGGTGATCTCGAGTCTTGCAGGCGGAGGTGTCATTCCCGCCAGGTCCGACCTGGTGGGTTTAACACCACCCACCGGCAAGGCGGACGTGGAAACACCGGAGCCATCACGAGATGGTGCCGGTGTTTCCACTTCCGCATTCCCATTGAGTCCTATGGGACTCAATGGGAATGGGGATTTACCAAATTCCACCTCCGGGATTCCCAGGTCACCGGGGTCGTAATGCCCCGGTAATTCCGGGAATCACAGAGGCGGAATGGTAATACAAGTCTGGCGGTAACCTGCCGGAATTTCAGGCACAGTTACCGCCGGACTCGTAATGAGGCCCAATGAGAGATAGCAAGACCATCAGGGAAACCTTGCCTAGAAACCTGGCAGTCCTATCTGAGAGAGGCCTGTCTGGAGGGACCTTGCTCTGGGACAGGCCTGGTGTGAGCTGCCTACCAAAAGAGGGTCCTTAACATCTGGCAGGCTTCCTGGGCAAAGAGCATAGAGCTCCCATGTAAGTAGATATGAACAAGCTATCAATTGTTTGGGGTGCCACCTGCCTTTATCCTTTTCCATTAGTGGGTCAAGAGGGGGTGAAACTAGATAGGTCCTTCGCACAATTTATTAAATCTCATTAAACTTATTTTCCCATAAAAAAACAGTCCTGTTGAAATTGCATTGTGTTGGGGACTGCCTGCCGTAATCCTTTCCATCAAATTGTTGACAGGGGGAGACCCTTTGTAGACCCTTTGCACATTTGATTAAAGTAAATCCATTAATTCCCATACAGAAAATCACATGATGAGTGTTGTTAGAATTCAAAACAAACAAAGCTCCTGTCCAGTGTGTTAGAGCTGGTATAGTCCATAAAGACTTGGTTGACTGTTTCTGAAACCCTTGACTTCCACATAGAAAGATCGGTGGAGGGGTCCATAATCCAAAAAAGAGGTAATCCACAAAACACCACCTTCCAAGACAGTGTGGAGGGTGCAAAAACAACATTTCAGATTCATCCCAATTCATTTTAAATCAGAATTACAATGTATTGCACCTCATCGGTATGTGTGTTTCAATACAAAATTCCCCTATTCATTTCAAACCAGATTTACAAAGCATTGCATCTCATCTGTATGCGTGTTACCAAACAAAATTTTCCTTTTGTTTTCATTTTTCTCTGACCTCAAATTACCAAATCCTGCCTTTTATTTTCATGTGTGTTGAAAAACAATTTTCATTCGAGGCCTTTTTCCCAACCGTGCTTTTTAAATAAAATTGCAAAAATTATGTTTCCCATTGTATTTCTAACCCTAATATTGCATTTCTAGTAACAAGCCCAAAACGATTTTTCCCATTGAATTCCCTTGCCAAACAGTGCCTTTTTAAATAAGAAGCCAAAACGATTTTTCTATTGTGCTCTCACTCCCTGCACCTTGCCTTTAAATCAAAGGGGTATGTATAATTGAGATCTAGAGGGTGGGGGTTGCTGGGGGAAAAGTATTTTTTCAAATTAAGTAATTTCTGTGTACCCTGTATTGTATCGCATGTTTCAAAATTCCATCTGTGTTGTTTGAATAATAGAGGTATTATGATATTGGGTGTTACCACAGCATTGGTGGCTGATGTTGGCTACCAACATTTTGTCAAATCTTAAATAAATAAATATTCTTACTACACACCGGCCTGGTTCCTAGTACATTGGAGACACAGCGTATTTGTTAGGGTTGGGTGTGAGACAGGTTGGAGGCCTCACCAAAGGTAACCTGAAATTAAAAGTGCGTTATGGTGCGCCACCTTGCTAGGGGGGAAAGGAACTCCCTGAGTTGAGTGTGACCGCTTAATAAACTGCGACACATGTCCATAAAACTCTTTTCCTGACATCTTCGGGGGTAATCCAAGCTCTACGTCTGAACACAAACAGGAAGCATTTATATCACCAGAAAATAGTATTTGTCCTCCAAGACATCTGTCTAACAAATCGTGAGTAGATCTCAAAATTAGATCAATACACACATTCAAGTTACTACGGCCAGAATGCCAATAGACATAAACAATCAAAATGTTTAGGGTTTGTTCTATAGCACATCTGATATGGGTGTCCAAAATACCAAAGCTAACATGTAAATGTTCAACCACAGACAAAAGTCTAAATGATTTCACCAAGGCTGGTAGACCATCAGAAGGGTGGCCTTGATCACCTTTATTGACTTGCTGAAGAATTAGAGACAAAGCCATCAATTGCTTGCACTTTTGTGAGCCATATTTCCTGTAAGGATACAATAAGATGGGTCCTCATAAATTAGCCAAATAGCTGATTGGTTAGCAAATGAATATGGCCACGAGTATTCCAAGAAAGGAATGTTAGCGAACTAGGACTAATGTTAGGAGGAATAAGGAACCCTGTCCTAGTTACTGTGACAATAAGCCCCGAGACGGCGGGCCAATACTTCCCAAGGTAATGCCCCTGAGGCCCATAGTTACTTAACGAGGCTCCAGGGGCATTATCAGCGGCGGTATTGGCCTGTCGTCAAGGGGCTTATTGCCATTAGACCCTGGCCCGTTAGACCGGAGTAATAATAGCATTTTTTTCAAATAAAATGGGGTCTGTTTTCCTTTTCCATAGCGGCCATCTGGAGCGAACGTGCTGGGAACAGAAGTGTTCCTAGCGCGTTCCCTCCAGAGAAAAGAAGAAAAAAGAAGGTAAGTGGGGTTGAGAGGGCAGGGAGGGGATACTTTGCAGGGGAGGGGGATGGAGGAAAGAAAAAACATACCTGAGTCCCCGACGGGGGACAAAGGCAGCCTCCAGCTGTGGGGAGGATCGGAGCGGGGATTACCCGTTTCAAGCATCCTCCTTGGCTAAGGGGCTGCCACGCCCCCCGCCGGGAACAAACGCAGGCACGTACTTGCATCGATGGGATTACACCGTGGTATAGCTCGAAAACGAGCCAATCATGTTAAGTTTATCCCGTGGATGCATGTCTGCCGGGTTATCCATGACCAGTTATCCATGACCTGTCCCTTATCTGTTCCAATAGCTAATATCATTGAAAAGTCTCTGGCCCTTTGCTACAGCTTCACAATGCAGACCCTACAATCTGCAGACAGAGGTTTGAATTTATTGGGCCAACTCAGCCCTTTCACACTCTGTGTCAATGAATCGAAGTGAGAGAAATCTGTCAAAAAAGCATGATATAGAACATTTTAGTATTGTTAATATTGTATACATAAACAAAATAAGGCAGTACTACTCATTAGGAAACATTGTGAGACTTTACCATTGTCCAAAACCTTATACCTCTGCATCTACCAGGAACGCACCATTCCTTTCAATATATACACAGAAGGCAAGCGGGGCCATTTTTGAAATCTGAGTTTGCACTTCCAGGAAATGCCCTATGATCATACTAATGTACATCTCACGTTTATGCCCAGTAGTAGAAGAAAGCGCCTTACAAATGATAAACAATATACAGAAATAGTCTCCTGCTGACGACGTGCCAAACAATCTACCTACCTCCACGGGCATGTTTGAGAGTGCTTGGTAGGAGTCCTCATGGATTATTGAGATGTTATAAGTCGCCTTTTTGTTAGGTTCGTCAAAGCAGGGGAAGGATTTCCTTGCATCTGTGGGCTCGTGATCAGTGGCCGCTATGAACCTGCGAAATGAAAAAAAGGTAGCATTAGCAGTGTCATCCATCTTTCCTCAGGAATGCCACATTCTCTGAAGCGAGGGTAAGAGTTTTCCTAGCAAAGAAGGACTTGAGTCACAATCAAGTGGAACTTCCCAACACAATCAATCAGTGCAAAGTGCTCTGAGAACACATGAAAAGCAAAACAAACCTTAATAGGAACTTCCAATAGTTGTGTGGTATGCACTTGCATTGGTGTATCAATGCAAGTGTAGGAATCTTTCCCTGGGCTGAAACTTGTGGTGGGATAAGGTTCCAGCAGTGGCAGTTGGGGACAGACAGGATGGGAGAGCAACTGAGTTGGATGTATTTATACTAGCTCCCTACTCCCATTTCTATAACCTAACCCTGCGATAATAAAGACTCTTCATATTTATATATACCAGTGTCTGCGTGTCTCCTAATTACCTGGCTACATACAATATGACACCAGACACTACAAGTGGCGACAAGGTTTTCTTTGCTGAACCCCGGTGGAAGTACCTGATCCAGTGGGAATGGAGCCAAAAGGAAGAAAAGCAGCCAAAAGGTGGAAAAGATGTGAGGAGGAGGCTGTGTAAATGAAGAAAGCAGGAAGAAGTGCTGTGGAAATGAAGTAAACACGACCAGGAAAAGAAAGTGCCAAAGTCAAGCATGTTATAAGACCTGTAGGGGAATGGTAGAAATGCTCCCTTGCAGGCTGCTGGAAGGTACTGAGCCTGGTGTACATGTGGAGGCAAGAATAAGGTACTGTAAAATGCTGGCATACGTGGCAGGCAGCTGTCTGAGTGAGCTTCCAATGTTGGAACAAATAATGCAGCAAGGGGAATAACGTGCAGCGTTTAATTCTGGCGTTTGAAGCTGTTTAGGTGTGAAATGAACGGGCTGGAAATTTGACTGCAATGTTGCAGCTTTTAAATGCTGTCACCGTTAATACGGTTGGTAAGATGGAGCTCCGTAGGGTCTGGAGGCTCTGCCTGAATGGTGACGTCACTGGAAGTGTGAGGGCATATGGCGTATATGAGTACCGAACGGTGCCGCTGCCGCATTGCATTCTAAACTGATGATGAAATGCTTGTGTTACGGGCGTTCTGTTGGCAGAGTGCAGAGCGACATTCTTTTTAATACAATATGGAATGAAAACATTTCAAGGAAAGGCCAGATGGATGTGGCCTAATGCTGTTGTGACGCATGCAGAAGAAGTGAAGAGGGTTTGCTGTCATGATGGGGATTGATAACCCTGTCTCTGTGTTCTTTTCGCATTCTGCCTCTTTGGCAGTTGTGTGTGTTTCCATGTGTTCTTTGTGTTGTTTGTCACTTTTCTTTCCTTTTCTTACTTTTATATGTTCCTTAGGAGTAAGTGTGCGGTGTGTGATGTTTGTTTGGTTTCGAGTGTGGTGTGTGTAGTGAGATGTTGTTGGCATGGTAGATGGCGAGGTAGTTTAGGCTAGTGAGGAGTATGCTTTGATAAAGATGTGTTCGTTTAAGAACGAAAGGGGGTTGTGTGGTATGCACTTGCATTGGTGTATCAATACAAGTGTAGGAATGTTTCCCTGGGCTGAATCTTGTGGTGTGATAAGGTTCCAGCAGTGGCAGTTGGGGACAGACAGGATGGGAGAGCAACTGAGATGGATGCATTTATACTAGCTCCCTACTCCCATTTCTATAACCTAACCCTGTAAGAATAAATACACTTCATATTTATATACGTGTGTGTGTGCCTCCTAGTTACCTGGCTACAATATAACACCAGACACTACAAGTTGGCAGAGTTCTTTGGTTGAGTTGGCAAAAAAGTTTAAATTTAAGTTTTTCGATCCATCAAATACAAATAGCAACATTCAACTCGATTTTTCATACCCTCTGCCTCCACCACCCACTGACACACAACATCAAACTCCTATGAGGAGTTCCTACCTGCACCATAGCCCACTGCCTGACACCACCGGACCGGCATCACACGGAGGCGCAGACTTAAGCTCACATGAGCTAGACTGATAGGAGACCCTGAGAACGTATAGGCTTCTGATCATCCCTGCCAGGAAACACTCCTCAAAAACTCAGGTTTAAGGGGGATTAGTCGAACCAATGTATGTACACCACAACATCCCACTGCAGGTCATAAGCAACACAACCCTGTGGGAAGTATATGGCAGAGCTGTGCTCTGCGAATCCCACGTAATATAACATATCCACCTTAAATGTGCATGAAGAAAAATATTTCATCAGAGACTTCACTAATATTTAAGAGAAATACACTGTCTTTCAAACAAAGCTAAGAAGTTGCCATATTGCATTACAGATTGAGACAAGCCTTCTCACGTCTAAGTTATGTTAGCGACATCTGGATGTGTTCATATAACTTCCCTGACTCAAAGAGGTGTCATGTCACACATCTCCATTTGTCTTATGCCAAGTTTTAGGTGGAAAATGAAGGGACCAAAAGCATCCACTCATATCATATTAGCATTGGTCTTAAAACACTGCCACAACATGACACTTGAACATGAACATGACACTTGAACAGATCCCCGAGAAAAAGAGAAAGACATTAATCCATGTTTTGAATATTTTGTTTCTTTTTTTGATCAAAAATGTTTGTATCAGACAATAAGCAAAGCGTGTCTGGGCACTGTATAAAATATTCAAAGACGAACTACAAAACGCAATTGTGGATACAATTGTGGATACACTCGATTAAGCAACATATATGCAAATAATAAAAGAGGAGACTGAGAACCACCAAGAAAGTGAAACAGAAAAGAAAAACAATGAAATAAAATATTAAGGTAAACGGTAGGAAGAAATGGTGAGCAAAGCAGCAGGGAGCCAGTACCAAGCAAAGGTAGGCCCAGAAAAATATTATGAGAGAGAATTAGATCAGAAAAACTTCAGAGGGAGAGGAGCACTACTAATGTAACAAGCATACATTGTAGGGTTTACAAATGGTAATGAATAAAATACACTCAAAAACATAACTGCAATTTCAGGTGCAGCGGGGTACAGTCTAGAGGCCTGTGGAGACTTAGTACAAAACACGAAACAACACAGCATTTTGTCACCAACAGGTAAAACCCCTTTGCACTCCAGGTGGACTGACGCCCTACACCTAGATTCACGAAATAATAGTAGGTTGGACAATGATGGAGGAACCAATCACCACACCCTCAAGCTCATTTCTCTTAATTAAGAGACGTACAGCACAGTACACCAATGAAAAGTATTGTATTCATACTTTAGTGAAGTTTAAATGTTGCCAAGGTTAGATGCACCATCGAACCGCATAACATGATCAAAAGAGCATAACATTTGAACCAGAATTAAAAACAAAAATACATTCATTGTCACACATAGTTTCATACAAATCCAGAGGCGATAACAACAAACTCTCTTCCCTCTAAAATAAAATGAGGGTGGTATTGATAAACAAACAAACAAACAGACACTCATTTTGTTGGCGACAACAGGCTGGGTTGTTTTAGAGAATTAGATCAAGCCACGAGTCTCAACTCCTGCATGAATCGGACCTGGAGAAGCAGATTGGACGTCCACAGTTTCAAGACAAACAGTAGGATTCTGGCCGCAGGGGCCATTTGCAATGTATTTTTCTTATTTACAAACATTTTATGCATCCAATCTTTAGTGCATTTCAAATACATGCATTTACAGGGAACATTTACTATAAACCTTCAAAAGGGGAAAACAGTAGACTATATAGAGCAATACATGTAGTCCCTCAGAACCAGATCTTAAGTTTGTAGTTCAACATTACATAAGTAGATGACAACTGACCTTCGCCAATGCTAGCAGGTTTTGTGTTGTGCAGTATATTAAAGGACTATTGTAAAGTCAAATACCAGTCATGAGTAAGTGTCTAGTAATGACTATGCTATGCTGCTGCCCTCTCTCTGGGCTTTTTCTCCATTTTGATATGAACAGGCTGTGGTATTTTTGGAGGAACTAAAAAGGACACTAGCTGAGAAAAGAGGGTTAAGTGGAAAAGAGGTAGGAGAAGTAGGATGGCGGTTACATGGATGCATGTGTAGTCGGTGGCAATTTCATCATAGGAAAGTTAGATCAAGTGAAGAGTACAAAAAACTGAAGATAGCAGCAAGCAAGGTTAAACGAGACAGTTTCTAGTCAAATGCAGATGAGTGGAGACAACGTGTGATGAATTATCTGATTGAATGTAATGGCTCTAATCAACAATAGGAGGTCTGAAGAATGACTTTACACTGAACTAGCAAGTGTTACGGACTAACAAACAAAACAAAGTAAACACAACATTCAACAGTCACTATTTCTATCTTTACGAAAAATGTGCTGTTTAAAGGGATCTATGTAATCACTGCGACCCTCACAATTACGACGGCCGAAAAGGCCGACCTTTTTTTTTTAAAACCCCTTTACAACACACACACATATATATCTCTCTCTATATATATATATATATATATATGCAGGGGTAAGACCCTCAAAACCCCCCACATATTAATATTATATCCTATACCCCCCACATACATATATGTGGTGTAAGGGGGGTCTAAAAAAAAAGTCTGCATTTTCGGCCGTCGCAATTGTGAGGTTGACATTTTGGGCCATTACCGTTTAAAGTGGCCACTGCTGATGATAATCAGGGCCTGCTCTAAGAAAATGATTCCAATATTTATTTGCTATGCAAGCAAGCAATGTAAAGATTTGTTTTATTATTTAGTATGTATATGGATTAATTATCATCTGAAACTGATATTCATTTTTTTACGTTTGACAAAAAAAAAACGATTGCTGAAATGGAAACTTTGCGTGAAATCTTGATGCATGTTCTTTTTAAATAACAAAATGGGCCTTCCAAACAAAACATAATTTCTCACAGCACAGAACCAATATTGTTATTTCAGCCATGCACTTAATTAACTTGAAAACTCCCCTAGGCATGTTTGTGTGCTTAAGTCTAAAGTATTGTCTCTGCGAGAAGATTAGCTGTTTTCATATTATCAAGGTGTCAAATTCTGGATTCAGAACTCTTTTGGAACAAGCCCGTAAAGAAGATATGCTTACAAAAGCATCATAAATTGGCTGAAAACATAAATGTGTGGTCACTCCAGTGACAAGGTTCTCAACATTGTCTTCCTTCAGGATACCATTGTTTAATGGTGACTTATTTGTACAATCTGTCCAAATTCTGCAAGAATGTAAATTGCATATTATCTCTTCTTGAGGGACCCATACAACCAAATGTTAATTATCTACACACCCTTCCCAGGATCTGGGAAATTTACAATGAAATAATTATATATCTTAAAAGGAAATCTTATTACTAAGGAATTCATTACTTCAACCATACTGGTTTGTGGCTTGTGTTTAGGACAATGCTATTAACAGTCTGTAGTATACAGATAATTAAAGCTGCTGTAGCACAGATTATACAACAAATGTCTACAACCAGCTCACCTTGACGGATCGATGGCTCCAAATGGGAGGACCAATGGAGCTGGAAAGGCTCCCCTGCGAGAGCCCTGGCCCCTCCACCAAGGGTAAAGTGACCCAGGGTAAAGTGACCCAGGGGAGAGGGCAGGACTCCCAGGGAAACCCTCTAAGGGAAGAAAACCCTGGACGAGTTCCACTCGTGCGGATCGGGAAGAAGTTTGAAGAGTAAGCGTCTCCGAAGGCAGAACCAAGATGTCACTCGGGAGGCTTCTTCTAGGTACACGAGAGAGGAAGAAAATAGAAGAAGGTTAGAGGAGAGATCAAGGGGAAAGTAGAGAATGGGAAACAGAAAGTAATCCTCTCACCAATGAAGGAACGAAGTTAGAGGAATAATGTTCAGTACTGGAGATCGGAGGAGTTGTGAAGCTTCGGGAGACTCTGGAAGGAAAGCAGCAAGTAAGAATCCTAATCGAAAGGAAGGGGGAGCCCTCACAGATCTGAACTTACTCTAATGGAAGTCTGGCAGGAACGGGAATCAAATAGGTCTGCCAGAGATGGCAGACTGAGAAAGAGGCAGGAGAATGCTACAGGGTGAATCTGAATAGGGGATGCAAAACAGGGTTAGAAGGAACAGTAAGCACAAGAGTAATTAACTAGCAGAAGTGAGAAGGTGGTCTCAGAAGCGAACTCACGGAGTGCCAAAGGCAGAAGTGACGCGAAGCACTGTCCGCTTCGATTCCGGATAAAGGATCACGTGAGCAGTTGGCCGTACGTCAAATGAACGTGCAACAACTGGACCGCTACAAGCAGAATGGGGAGAATCACGGGCATCCATCTTGGAACTGTTCGTAAGTAGAGTGCCGCACAAGCGGGTCCGTGCCCACAAAGACCACTTGCGGCGATGTGTAACACAATGCATTGAAATTGTGACATGTGAATGAACTGGAATGAAATTGGGAGACACATTTTGGAAGCACTTTCATAAAATGGTATGTTTTCAAGAAGTAGAATCGTGCATTACTTATAACACATTAAAAGATGATGGAGCCATTCCCAGAAAGCGTGCCTGTGCAATAGCACAAAGCTCAGAACAAGTGAAGAGACCATTTATTAAAGTGTGAACAAAGTGGGGACAAATCAGAACACAAAAAAATAACAGGTCACTTACAAAGGTAACTAAAACCTAGGGGCTATTTGCTGTAAACTGGAGAGGAGCACTGTACAAAGATTCAGATCTACATTAGTAAGTGGCACTGGAGGGGGTGGTGGAGACAAGTAGTGAGGAAGTGTGAGGAGCTCTCTCCCCGTTGTCCTCTGGGTGATGTTATATTTTTGAGAAGACAGACTTAAGTAGGTTAACCAGATCTAAAAAGTAAAAAACAGGCTAACTAACATAAAAGTAGGACTAACACTTCAACGTGGTTGTCAAGGCAGTACACCTCAGTAGCGGTTGGAGGAGAAGGGGGTTTAGGTGTTACTGTTCAAATAAACACATATTTAATCTATCACAAACTAACACTATCTTAAGTTGCAAAATGCAGCATTTCTTCTGTGTGAGATTGTGCATTGATATCTGTCAGCTATGAAGACCAACTACCAAAAACCAGGACCACCGCAGTTTCCAATGGAAACATAATCTTGAGAAAGGGGGACAGAGCAGCAACAACTGGGACAGTCCCAGAAAACAGGGACGTCTGGTCACCCTAGACTTAAGGGAACGTGTGATCTCTTCTCCAGTAATGGCGTCAGTCATTTGAGTAATCAGCCTAAACCCAAAAGATTCTCATACTCTTGCCCATTCAGGCACAGGGGTGTAATTTAGTTCGCTGTCATGCAGTCCGAGTACCCAATCAAAATAGAGAATGAACAGAAAATGCATTCATCATGAATACCTTTCACTGGTAGGAGTTATTGCTTTCTAATAACCAACTGTATGCAGATAATGTACAGATTTGGGAAACATCAAGACCAGCATGAGGGTTTGTCAAGAAATCTAGGGACGGCTCTTAACAGAAGAAAGAAAGGACTCATAATGGAAGAGAGACTTCATACCCCTTCAGGGGCGGCCCATTGCATATTTGGACTGATGCAGAGGGGAGTCCAGTACTTATTCGAACCATATTGCATTTAGCTGTAGTTGGTTTTGAGGAACAGCTGAGGCCCTGTGCTGATGTCCAGGCCTTGAGCATGGTTTTTGACAAAAGGAGCCAGTAGAGCGACCATCCCTTGCAGAACAGCGTTGCCTTCCGTGCACTAAAGAAACCTTGAAACTAAATAGATTGTTTCCCTGAAGGAATACTTAGAGCAAAGTGTACTGGTCTCTGCTTAATGGACATTAACTAATGTTTTTGGCTTTCAGAGAGGCACAAATATTCCTGGGTCTGTAATTTCAGGTGGCAAACACATTGTACAGATTAGCCGTGATTACAAACATTTGTCACTTTAAGGACAGTAGTTTAAATATAAGTCTGGAATGAACTTTGCTAGTGCACAGAGGGTCTAGAAAACAGGGATTGGAAAAGAGAGAGCAGAATCCCAATATTCACCTGTGGGTGGGTTGGTTTCATCCATTCGTTCCCCCAAGGAAATACATTGTCATTTCAAAATGGCCCATTTCAAGTGCAATTCCATTTATGATATATGATATGATATGACATTTATAACGCGCTTATACATAAGTGTTTCAAATTTAAAAGGGCACAGAAGCCAAAGGGACTTGCCATAAGTGAACGCCTGAAACCTATAAGTGCGCAACATGTTGATTCTGTCGCTAAATTCATGACTGCAAGACATTTCACAAGTGATGAGCTTTGTGTTTTAAAAAAACGCAACTAACTTTAAATAACAGTGCGATTTTGAATTACTTGTAACTTTGATGCAGTCCTATTCTGAATACATACCCACACACCAACAAAAGAGCATGTGTTTGCTTTGAACGAATAATGCAAATAGAACTGTATTAGGATTGTTCATAGAAATATGTGATTAAGCAGGGTTGTATTCATTTTGGCATAATGATGTATTCTGCTTCTTAATGGCAACAGCATTTCAGGTGTTCTCCCTTGTCTTAAGAATGGGAAACTAGGTCCTCTTTATTTTGTGGTCTAACTAGAACAAAATAACTATAATGCTACAAGACAGTTTAGTTCTTGTCCCATAAGTGGGAGTGAGAATTGTGCAAAGATGTATTCCGGCTACCTCAGAAACAGACTAGGGCTACAGAGTCAGGAGACGCTGGAAAACAATGTTGTGTGCAAACAAAGAGGAGTCTATGTTGTCCTGGGATCAAGGATGCTATTTCAAGGAATTGCTGCAAAGCACAAAGGGAGGCAGATGGATAACCCATGAAATAGAGCCATATTTGCCTCAGATTAAAGAAGAAGAAAACATTTGCAAGAGCCAATTATTGAACAATTAACAATGACTAAGGCTCCTATAAGGTGGAGTGTGCAGGTCTCTAGAGGCCAAGAGGAGCAATAGCACCCAGCATAATTGAATCAAATAATAGTAAGTTGGAGGTCAAAATGGACAAATTTGCGGTCTCCTCGCACGTGATGCTGAAGTAAAAAACAAGGCTATTCATTAAGATGCGGTTGAAGATAAGTGATGTGCTCAAACTCCCTTGAATGTCCTAGAACAGAGAGCAATGGCAAGGTCAAAAACAGACAGGAAACTTTGGCGTATGGTCAGACTGATGAGAGATGGTGGACAAATTGGGAAGAAGGTGGTGAGTCAGACCAGTACACTAAGGTTAACCATGTCCGGAATAAGGACGCAAAGTAATAAACTCTGCAAGTCCTTGTTTGGAGGTGAGTTAAATGTCCTTGCTTGAGGTCCTGTGCAATAAAATTGACATAACACATGTCATAACATGGATACTTGATGGCCTTGGGATGTGCTCACGTGTGTCCATGACGTGTCAAGGCTTCCTCCTCAGATAAGGTCAATTATGTAAAAATGGAAGAAGAATGAATATTTGGATTAGGCGTTAGCTTGGAGTTGCGAAGAACATTGGACAGTTGATGGACTAGAGAATCAGACATGTCCATTGAACTCTCTACCAGCAGCATCCCTAGCGGTTTGCAGCTTCCAAGCACCCGTTCAGCATCATTGAATAATAATAAAAAAAACAATATTGCAACATTGTTGAGAAAAAATGATGACACCAATTGGATTTATATTGAGCAGTGACGCACGCTATCAGTTGTCGAGGGGGGAGATCATGCATGTTCCTTCACTGTGTGATCTGAAACATACAGTGTTCTTGACAGCTCATTTATTGCAAGGGATTCAAATGGTCTTGACACATGAGAACGGCTAATTTGAACACTGAATGTTCCCTGTTGTATGCACCCCATATTGAATTAGCTCAAGAAAGAAATATGTGTATGTATGTCATGCAGTTAGCCTATTCCTTTTATCAAGGCCGACAGATTAAGTTCCACTTTGCCCCTCTCAGACAGAACCATAAAAAAGAGACATGCTGCAGATTCCTCATTTGAGGGGGCACGATGAGTAGGGGACACTGCCATTGCAATGTATTCCCTTATGATGCGTGGGCGCCAAATTATGGATGTATCGAAATACATAGATGAAAGATGCAGTGCAAGATAACACAATGCATTGCTTTGCGACTCTACGATTCACACAAATGCCGCCATTGCATTATTGTGACCCTCTATACAACCTGATTGTTCTCCTGTATTTCCTAAGGTCAATGTTGCTTTCTATCCTTCGGTCTGTCAGACAGTATCTTACATTTTAAGAAACCGTGACATGTGTGCGGAGTCTAACCAATGGTTTTAACAGTGCATTGGTGCTGGGTATTGACCACACAAGTGGCCATTTATTGCAATATATTATTGACATGTCTGTCAATAGTGCTCAAAGGGGCATGTGATTGCATATGTATTGTGCCTGTGATTGTGAGATGGGCATGTAAAGTATTGCAAAGCCTTCAAATGTAGAATTTTGCACTTGGGGTGGTTAGACTGGCTTATACTTACCTCTATCCCACCTGTAGTGCTGTGCTCCACAGAAAATGGATGCTTGCCAAAAACAATTTGGTCCAGCTATCACATAGTAACTGACGTAGCAATCCACGCTGTGCCTAGACACTTTACATACTACGCCTAATATTGTAATTATTCTAGTCTTCATTGCAAATATTGTGCTCTTTTTTATTTTCATATCTGTTCAGACTCACCCCCACAAAGCACGCCAACGCCATAACAATGGTAGAAGGCAATGTAGAAAGTTCAAGTTTCCTAACATAGCATATGCTGTGCACTCTCCTTTAGAAAATACCAAAACACTGAGAGACCATCCAGTAAAGGGATAATTAACAACAGGAAGACGTTTTCTTGTGTGCTTGCAGTGAAACGAAGGTATGCGTTTTATTTCGCACATGTCTGAAGCTAGGAGGACTATCTTTGGGAAAATTAAAAAACAGAAGACTGTCAGAATGCTAAAGCAACTGAGTGAAGGGCATGACAATGCTCAGAAATGTCCAGTGAGTTAAAAAAAAAAAGTGTGTGTGCATGTGTTGGGGGTGGAAACACTGTTTGCTAGATGAAAGGTGCAGCTTTTGTCATATGAAACGCTATGTGTGATCTTGAAAGAAAGATATCTAAGATAGGATAACTCAAATATTGTCTGCGAGCGTTGAAGACCACCGAGTTTGATTTCATATATCAGTTGTCTATACGTTGCTCTTCCTCACATCCATGTCTGTCTCTCACAACCTTATGAAAAGATGTAAGATCGAAAGATATATTGGGATACCTGTTTACTGCACTCAGCCTTGATCTAGCAATTAGAAGGTCCATTATATTAGCCTTTCTTAGCTCGTTCATACGGAATCTTGTTAAAATTGAATCCTAAGACTCAGGAGGATAACATGTCTATTGTAATTAGAAGTTCTATTATCCCAGCATGTCTATTGCACCTAGAGATAACGCATCCGTCATACAGATGATCCTCACACAGCTACTTCCAGGACAAGACCCCATCCAGTCGCAAGGTACAGATGCACGCACCACTTAAGTGGACTTTGGCCGCAGGCACGGCTACCCACCTACCAGAATGCAGCAACGACCTATGACAAAAATTCTGTCTAGCTGGATACACCAGACTTATATACAGTGGACAGCACCTCTGCCATCAGAATGCAGTGACGGCCTACGGAAAATTCAGTTTAGTTGGACACATATCTTTTCTCTTACCACAACACATAATCCTCTCCAATTCAGCATCTATCCTCGTGCCTGACCCTATGGGTAGTTTAATGGAGTTCAGCCAGCCCACCTACCTCCTTATCTTGGCCAAATGCACACACACTTTCTAAGTCTCCAGACAACTTTCCCATACATTGGATTTCGGGCCCATAAGGGTGTTCCCACCACAAGCGCATTGAGGCCATATTAATGGAATAAAGGCACTATATATATGACTACTACTTATCAAGATTTTGCTCAGCAAATCCCTGTCTTATTTAAAAGGAAACATATCTTGCTATGAACCCACTACATCCCTTTGTCCAATGAATAAATATCCGGTTGCAATTCTGTGCTTAAGCGAAAGAATGCCATGTATCGTTCCTACCAAGTACTGGTGACCTCGTCAAACTCCATGCCTCTGAAGATAAGGATGGACAGCTCGTATGTGGCCTTCCACAAAAAATTGAAACCATTCGTGTTCCTGTGATCCTCGGCATCTCATTTCAAACCACGGTTAGGTTAGCAAGTACTGTGATGCCTAAGTGCGGCCATTAGCATGGTCGAAATCACATATAACATAACATAGCCATCTATGCTAGTCTACCTCCCATCTCCACCCTGACCTCTGTCTTGCTCTTACATCTATTTCTCACAGACTCCCTCTCACATGTAACTCTGTTTCCATCCTGTAATTTTTCTATGCAAGTGTCTCACTCACTTCCCCATGTTTCTAGGCTACACAGAAAACTTTAAACTCTGACAGATAGCAAAGGCTGGAGGGAGCAGGTAGGATGTGGTCCAAACAACAGGACATCATCAAAAAATGAGCTGCCAAGTTTTCAACTATCTCTTGCTAGTTTAACAGAAACGGTTGAAGAGCCAACCTGGCCTGATTTGTTTGACCTATTTAAGACTAAGGGGACATGGTCTCCCTTTACCAGTTGAAGAGAGTGTCCTGGGAAGCCCCTCCTCACCCTTATGAACATGACGGCCCGAAGAGTCAAGAATGCCGGAAGTCACTCACTATTTGGACAACCCCCAAGTGCACCACTGACTGACACGTATGCAGCGAGGTATTCTTTCAGACAGCCATGCCAACCTTATCCAGTGAATGTCTTTATAGATACAGGTGACTCAACTGTGATCACGGATCCAAATACCATAATGGAATGCATTGACTAAATGTTGAGAAACCACTGTGCTGACGTCATTAGTGACACCACGACATAGCAGTGTTAGTCATGAAGTGACAGGAGGATAGCTCTGTGGCAATGCGCGGGTCTTGGAAACAAGACCACGCTGAGCAAACACAGGTTGGAATCCCAGATCTGTGCTAGAAAAAAACGAGCGCGTTATGAATGACCTGCACTTCCACAATTCAATGAAACTAGCGCCTAGATACCTACAGGTTATGTGCACTGCAAATGAATGCAAATAACATTTCTAAAAATTAAAATTAAAAAAGGTACACTCACAACCATGCACAGCTTACACAAACACTTGTATACACGAAGGACCTGCTTACACAGTTCTGTAGACAGAGGACCGATACATATACATACTGTCAAAGCTTTATTTTCCTCATTAGCCACGCTAAACGCAAGGCAACAAAGGGATCCAGAGCAAGCTTGCAGCTGCTTATGGCAATTAACCCTATGGAATTACAGAAGTATGTAAAAGAGCCTGGTAGGACCACGTACAACTAACCTATAGGAAGCACAGCACAATATAAGTGTGTAAAAATCGTATTATAACTCCAATGAAAATCACAGATGGCCTCAAGCTACAGGACACCAGACGAGGGAGACAGACTCAGGCAGCTCTAAACAGGAAGGCCGAGCTCACAGCCAAGGTCAGAGATAAACAAGCGCATTCCAAATTTCAAATGACAAGGGGCCAGCTGCAGAAAAATAGAATAAATCCTCATTATTGCAGACCCGAAGAGCTCGATGTTGCGGTCCACAACCATGTGATGCGTACAAGCTAGACAATGGGTGGGACCCATGGTGGGAAAATGAACAGTTCTCATCAACCCAGATGAGAAGTGAAACAAATGTTGCAACATGGAGCACACTCTCATAGGCAAAGGTGGTGTTGCTACCAGATACATATGCGACACATAGTCATTTCACATCACCTTGAAGAGGTGCACAGAGGGCTGAGAACCGAACTGGGTCCCAGGGTTGGGGAGAACAGTACTACCCAATCAGGGGACAGAAATTCAGGGATGGATAGCAGAGGGCAAGGGCCAATGGTAAGTCTGCGACCCTGCAACAATGTAATGGACATGTTCTTGTGGACGGGGCAGTTCAGCCACCTGACATGGAAGGTCCAATAGAATTAGACCTATACCGACCCTCTATAGGGTCACCAATCTGATCACCCAATAGAAGTAAGTGATAGGTTTTCGAGGGAAGGCCCAGGTGACAACGCAACATGGTATCAAATCTCAGAGACAGGTCTTGTGGAATTAGAACTTCTGGAGAATTGTGATTGTCGTGTATGATCCCTGTCGGTTTTTGTAATAAACGGAAGTTCTAACTTGCCCTTGGCTGAGTCCTCCAATTATTCTAGGGAAACGGTTGTTGGGCCCTTGGGAGCTGGACGGGTAAGCTCATAGCAATCCTCAGACGTCTGGCATACTGGTTTCCTCTCCAACACAGTGGCTATAGGGACCAGAACCTAGGTACAAGAAAATGGGGGGGGGGGTCGGCTCCACTACAGAGACAGCCATGAGGACTAGTCAGTGTTGTCCTAGAAGAGAGTTGCATTGACAAGAGGAGTGGAAAAAGTACTTCACTTGCCAGGAAATAGCAAAAAGAGGCAGAAAAACCCAATCAGCAAACATGCTTGGGGTCTCAAAGAATGAGGCTGTAAAGGCAGCATACAGGGCAAGCTTTCCTAACACATAGTCACTTCAGAATTGTCCTTCCAATTTGCTGTGTGGCCTGGGAGGCTACTTAGCTACAAAACCAGCGTATCTAGCATGTACATTGAATATTTCTTGAGGTTGTTTTATAACGAGAAACTCATATATTTTAGATCACGCATTTTCAGCAGGAATTCCTTTCGCCTGGAATGTTCACCCAATATCACTTAGGACTTTTGTTTTTCAGAAAATAAGCTGTGCTTTAAGCACATTTTGAAATCTCACTTTGGATTAGCGCTTTACTCTTTGGTGTTGGCCATTCACTGACAATGTCCTCCCCGTGTTTCCTGTTTTTATTATTTCAATAGTATTCCTATGTTTTCCTTTCTATTTTTATATTGTATAGATTGTTGTTCTGTTCGCAATTACTACGGCAGTTTAGATGTTGTGTGGTGCCCGCTGCCTGTACCGTGTCCCACTACCTTTCAGTGTGAAGAGTTTCGCTTAAGGAAGTGTATGAAATAAACATTTTATGAATCCTTAAAAAGTAATCAGAACATGTTTAAAACTATATAAATGACTTCATGGTCATTACTTCTTTTTTAGTTTGGGCTATTAGGTGTCGCTTGTGACACCTATTAAGCCAAAACTATTGCATTAGAGTACACTTAGGGATAAGTGGCGTATGAGGAGGGATACACAGCTAGTAGGTGTTGTTTGGTTGTTTGCCCACCTATCCTAATCCCTATGGCCATACCCACAAAGCTACTACCTCTGGCTGCCCAAAACACCTCCTCATGGGAACTCTTTGAACTCGCTTTAAACAAGGCTCACCATCAAACTTTGCACTCAAACTGCCTGCCAGTGTTTTTTCAAAGCGGTCTTCTGAGAGTTAATGACTTACTTGGAGTTGTAAACACGCTACTGGTGTAGAAAAAAATCTTAACCAGAACTGCAAAAAAATCTTAACAAGAACTGCAAAAAACAAGCATAGGCAAAGCCAACAGTTTGGGCATGTTATTAATAGCTATTTGTCAGGCGCTGCTATTAGATGCCCAGGCACTGGCACTGTGTTGCACCTGCCACCATCAATGGGCAGTTATTACCAATAGTGCCTTTCCCATAACTACACAAAAGTCCAAACTTTTGCCATTGCCAATGCTGTTCGGTGTGCCAGGAAGACAGCAGTGTTTTGGGGTGGTGTTATTGCGGGAAATGGCAAGGGGTTGTACTTCAGCTGACATGAACTACAGGCCTTTGATTTTGAAATCTAGGGAAGCGCAGGCAGCACCCCATAGCGTCAATGAGGTGGGTGGGGTAATTTTGATAGGGTTTCAGCCCCCTAACCCCATCTGAAAGCTCTACTTACGTGTATTTTGCCTGGGGAACCTCTCTCGCTACTCATAGCAAAGGTGTTGTGAGTTGCAACGAGGGGCTGCGCTTCATGTTGTGTGAGTGTGTTGCCTGCTTACTCTTCTCTTCGCGATGAGAAAAATGTGCGCTGGCATCACTCAAGAGCACGCAGCGAGGCACACTGTTGGGTGCCTTCATCTACGAAATGCCAGTTCTTAAGATCTGTCCTGGCTGGTGTGTTCACATAATTCCCCCTTTCCTCCACGCTCACATACAATATCCAAATGAGACGCAGGCGAGAAAAGGTGCCATCGAGTGAGAACTGCATAGAGGGACCATTTATTCGCCTCCACTGAGACAGCCTCGAGACTATTGTTCCGTCTCAGGGGCACTGAGTACATATTTATTGAGACGGGAAAATAAGTGAACTCAAACGGTACATTTCACAATGGACATATTTTGTAATACCATCAATATCGCATTTTTTCATAGTGCTTCATGGCAGACTTCCCCTTCTCGGCGCTGTAACAGCAGCTGCTAAGAGTTCCCAATTTACCAGCTTCAGACAATACCACCACAACCGAGGAATTGTGTGTTTTCTTTTTAACAGCTATGTCAACAACGCTCTAATGGATTGTGAGCCTCCAGCATTCCTGTAGGATGACCTTCGCGTGTGATACATTTACTCAAAGTGCTGACACTTTCTAATGAGCTTTTCTTCAACAAAATGTCACGTTAAAGGAAAACAGGCACCGCACCGCACGTTGTTTTCATCAGCACTCAAACGTGTTATTCCTGCGGTCAGCTCTGCTAGTTCTTAGAGTCACTGAGCTATCATTTGCAGTGCAGTGATGTTGATGTGTAGTAATCAGGGGAGCCGACTTATGAATTTCATGGGGGGTGGGCAAATACAGGAAGTGACATCACTGGCAGTTATATGACTGCAAATTTGCATGTAGTCGCCCACCTGGTGCAACGGCGCGCAGGGGGCAGGGCGCGCGCAGCGCAGAAGAGTGGAAACATTGGCTAGCATGCACTGCATATACTAAAGTCAAGTAAGAAGGAGATTTAAGCCATCAAGTTTCATTCCAGTAAGACATCACTGCCCCAACTCCACCGCTCTATAATCGTCCAGGTTGTAGTAGCCCTCCCTCACAAGGCAGAGCAACACAACTAGGATGGGAGATTGAAATGCTTGCTAAACAGAAGGTACAGCTGCAAGGTGGAGTACCGCCACCACCACCAAAAAAAAGTTCCCAATTCAAGGGAAACGAGAAGTAAAGACGTTTCCCGATTAAAAACTACCAAGCAAGACGTGTGTGGTGTCATAGTTCAGTAAAACATCAAAAATTCAAACTTACAATAGTGCTGCTGTAGATTGGCCAGCCACAAGTGACATTTGCTAAGATGTTACCTCTGGGTAACCAGATAGAGTTAGGGATGTAGCTTAATCTTAAGCCTTTCAGTGGACACATCAGATGTTCTGCTGAAGTATAATGCAATCCTCGCTGAAGTATAATGCAATCAAGTGTGGTTTCAGACTTGGGGGGGGGGGAAGAGCGTTAACTGCTTTTAACATTGTAGTTTACCAGAAATTCTGTAGCAAAAGCCCCCTGACTGGTGTGATAAACACCTACCTGTGACCACCCATCACAGTCAACTTCTATTGACCACTTGCGTTGCGCCTTGCACCGCTATGTACACAGGGTTTGAAGAGGGCCAGAGTTGGTTCAGGTTTTAACGACAGTAAATGTAGCCTTTGAGGAAAAAAGCCTTCTTTTGGAATGGAGGGCAGACAGAACACGTTTCTAAATCTGTGCTTTGAGAGGGCAAGCTAGATCCTGCACAAGAGTTCAAGGCTGGCTGACAGCTGCATGCTATGTGCCTCTTCATACACACTAGTATGGTGTGCACCTTTAAGGGCGAGTGTGACATAAAGGTGTCAATCATTAAAGGTGGGGCCCTGCCACCAGTGGTGTTGCCAGGAATCAAATTTAGGCGGGGCACAGAGAGGGCCAAAGACAAAAGTAGGGGGGGCACAGACAAAAGTAAGGGGGACCGCCTATGAAAGTTAATGTGTGACATCACAAGCACTCCTGCAGATAGGCTTTTTGTGCGCACCAACTACCCACACCCCACTGCACTTCGCCTCCCATCAGAATGCAGGCACAAAACAATTCAGTGGCTAATGGCCCATCATTAGCAGTTTCATGGCTACATTCTGATGGAAGGGTCTGCAAGCTGCTCGATCACTGCTAGCTTTGAGACAAAAGGAGTATTGCCATGTGTGATATGGAGACATTTGGCTCAGTGAGGGTCACAAATAGCACCATGAACAGAGAATATGGTCACTGCTCGCCTTAGGTAGGAGGGACATAAGGGGGGGGGGCACAGGATTTCAGAGGGGGACACTGGCCCCCCAAGGCCCACCCTAGTGACACCACTGCCTGCCACGCATGCACCTGTTACGGCACGGGACTCGAAACGTTCACTTCGTCCCTGTGTGTGTTCTTGCTGCCATGTAGCCTCATCTGGACGGGGCCTACACTCCACATAACACTGGCGACGAGGAGGCTGTACTCCGTGTGCGTGCCTGCGGTTTCGCCAGCGTTCTGAGGAAGCCCCTGCCTGCCGACCTGCACCGACTGCCTGAGCGCCTCACGCGCACTCTCTCGCTGGTCGAACACGGCCTCTCCTGGGCTGTTGGCAGTGATCGAGTACCGGCGAAGTCCCTGGGGGTGGAGCTGTGGCCCGCTCCGACTTCCGATGCAAAATAAAAAATAAAAAGACTTGAGTCCAGCACAGTAACACGTGCTGCAGACTCCTCTATTCCTCGAGTCCCAACATAGCACCAAGTGCTGCCAGATCCCTTGACCCTCGCCTACAGGACAGATCCTGGGTTGCATCTCCAGGGAGGAGTGTTTGTGCTCTCAGACAAACTACCACCCCCCAGTTGGGAGTGTGAGGTGCCACAGGGTTTCAGCTTCTCTGGGAGTGCTCGTGCGCCCTTGGCCCCCTGCCTTTTGTGGGTGAACCGGTACAGGACCAGACACCGGTTGCACCTGAGCTGTTACCCATCGCAGTACAAGGATGCGGGATGATGACGGAGCACTCGCAGTGGCTAGAGTGCCACGGCCGTCTACGCACCTTGTGCTCCTGCAGGAGTTCGACATTGCTGGGACCCCATCGTCCCTGGGACCCAGGTGGACCACGTGGGTGAAGAGACTGGATATGTTTCTAAAGAAAAGTACAAATTATACACAGTGCATATTTGCAGCCGACCATCTCTCCATTAAGAGAGGAGAGAACTCTTTCATACAAATTGAGGATGTTGTATAGAAACCGAAATGAAAGCGGTGAACTATCGCGACATATCCTGCACACACATGTTGGGGCAGCCTTTAGTTGTGGCTCGCTTTAAATGTCAATAGAAGATTGAATTACTTGGAAGTCTGTTTTATGTCATGGTGACTCTGTTCAGGAGTAGCAAAGGTTATGATATGATATGATAAGGCATTTATAACGCGCCTATACACAAGTTTCAAGGCGCGACGAGACAAGGGGTGTAAAAAAGGGAGAACAGACAACGATCTTACTAGTCCAGGTGTCATTCAGATCGTGCAAGTGCATGGGAAGGGGGGAAAAGGAAGAGTGCAAGGGGGGAAAAGGGAGAGGGGAAAGTGCAGTACATGGGAAGTGGAATACATAAGATAAATAAATAAAACATTAAAAAAAACAGCAACAGGCAAGTGCAAGGAAGTGCGGACAAAGTGCTGGAAAGGGGACTGAAAGGGTACAGAAAAACAGTCCCCAAGTGCAGGGATTGCCAGGGAGGCAGTGCTGGTGGGCAGTTGACAGGGTCTGGGCCAGAGATCAGAAGGGTGGCTAGGTAACCAGTGCAATTTCAGTCAGGAGTTCAGCAAGGGAGGGGAGGAGAGAAAGCAGAAGCAAAGAGGAAGGTTTTGAGGTGTTTCCGGAACTGGAGGTGGTTCTCCTTGAGTTTCAGGGAGGCAGGAAGGCTGTTCCAGAGAGAGGCCCCTGCTGAAGAGAGTGATCTGCTACCAACTCGTTGCTTGGAGAAGCGACTGACCCTGAGGGAGTTGGAGGCAGATGAGCGAAGAGCTCGAGAAGGAAGGTATTTAGGAAGAGAGAGTTGAAGGTATTTCAGCCCCAGACCCCAGAAGGCCTTGTGTACAATGCAGAGGGTTTTTAATTGAATCCTCGCAGCCTCTGGGAGCCAGTGCAGGGATTTCAGTCCGGGAGAGATAAGATCCCTGGGCTTGAGGCCAAGGACAAGTCTCGCAGTCCTGTTCTGGATAAATTGCAGAGGGCGGAGAGTGGAGGCAGGAAGATTTAGAGGCTGTTACAGTAGTCCAGCTTGGAGAGGACCAGGGCTCTGGAGACAGTGAGCTTCTAGGGGAAGGATAGGAAAGGAAGAATACCTCTAAGGAGGTGCAGCTGGTAGTGTGACCTCTTAGAGACATCAGAGATGTGAGAGGAGAAGGAGAGTGCAGAGTCGAAGATGACCCCAAGGTTTTTTGCCTTGCAGGTGGGAGTGGGAGGAGGGCCAAGGGAGGCCGGCCAGAGAGCTGCAGGGATGGAGGGAGTGGGTGTGCCGATGAGTAGAATCTCACTTTTACTGGCATTAAGGCAGAGGTCGTTGGCGGCACACCAATCCTGGATGGCAGAGAGACAGTCAGAGATGAGGGAAGGAGAGGAGGAGGAGGAGGCGAGGGTAGCCTAAAAATGAGCTGGGTGTCATCAGCATAGCACTGAAAGTTGGGACAGAGAGTGGCGATGCAGTGGGCAAGGAGTCCCAGGTATTGGTTGAACAGCCAGGGAGAGAGGTTAGATCCCTGGCGGACACCACAGGTAGAGAAAAAGATGTCAGAGAGGAAAGACCCAAGTTGGACCTGGGAGGGTTGGTCGGAGAGGAAAGAAGTCAGCCACGCCAGAGCCAGACCAGTGATACCCAGGTTGTCACGGAGACGGTTGAGAAGGATGGCATGATTGACAGTGTCAAAGGCATAAGAGAGATCAAGTAGGATAAGAACGCAAGGGGTGTTGGAGTCGAGGTTGGAGAGCAGGTCTTCACGGATGTTCAGGAGAGCAGTTTCCGTGCTTCTGGCAGCTCTGAAGCCAGACTGATGGTCATGAAGACAACCAACAGATTGAGTGTGGAGATTGAGTTGGGAGATGGCCAATTTCTCCAGGAGCTTGCCCAGGAAGGGAGTTATGGAGTTTGGGCGATAGTTAGCCGGGCAGGGGTGGTCGGCAGAGGGATTCTTAAGAAGAGGGTGCACAAGGGAGTGCTTCAGGAGGGAAGGGAAGACTCCAGTGGCGAAGGAGTGATTGCAGAAATCCGCCAGGGCAGGAGCTAGGGAGTCGTTGTGATCCTTAATAGTTTTGGAGGAAATGGGGTGAACCTGTTTCGACGAGACTTTCATAGATCGGACTTGTCTAGAAACCTTGTCTGGAGAGAAAAGGGGAAAGGTAGAGAAGGAGGGAGGAGAGGTGGCAGCAGAAGGGCCAGAGGAAGAGCAGGAAATAGCGGGAGGAGGGTGAGAGGAGGAGAGTGAGGACAGGATGTCCTAAGTTTTAGAAATGAAGTGAGAGGCCAATGCCGTGCAGAGGGCCTGGGAAAGAACAGGAGAGATAGAGACTATGGCAGGATCGGCCAGTTCCTTGCAGATTTTAATGAGTTCAGCCGAGTTGTTAGATGCCGCAGAGACGCGGGCTTGGATATGAGCTCTCTTCTTGGTGAGGACGGAGAGCCGGTATTGCCTTTGCAGCAGGCGGCAGGCCAGGTTGTCAGAGGATTGACTTGAAGCATGCCATTTCCTCTCGGCAACCCTGCACTTACGTTTTAGGCTGACGAGGTCTGAGTTGTACCAGGAGTTGCACTTGGCTTTTGGCTTCAAGCGGATTCTCATGACAGGGGCAAGGATGTCAAGAGTATCAGATATAGCAGAGTGGAGAGTGGAGAGGGCTGCGTCAGGGTGAGAGTAAGCCAGTGGGGGAGGAGGAGGTGAGAAGGTGGCAGCGAAAGCCTCAACTTACACGCGCTTCATGGGTCGGGTGACCGAGAAGGTGGGTGGCAGTGAGGGAGGTGGCTTGGCCTGCGGGGTGGGGAGGGTGAGGTGGGAGGAAAGGAGAAAGTGGTCACTCCAGGAGAGAGGGGTGGAGAGAGGGATAGAGAGGGGAAGGTCTGAAGAGATCAGAACATCGAGAGTATGCCCTGCAGAGTGAGTCGGACCAGAGGGGAAAACATTGAGGGAGAGGGAGTCCCAGAGGTCGCGAAAGAGTTCAGAGGGGGGACAGGAGGCATTCAGGTGGATGTTGAAGTCTCCATGGAGGAGGAGTTGAGTGGTTGAGGCCAGGAGTGAGGAGGAGAGGTCCGCCCACTCAGAGAGGAAGGAAGATATCTGACCAGGTGGCCGATAGATAGTAGCCACAGTAAGGGAATGGCTAAACGAGAGAGAGAGCCTGCAGACGAGGCATTCAAAAGAGGAGTGAGCCTGCGTGGAATGATAGAGGCAGGAATCCACTCAGGGAAGATAAGGGCTACGCCCCCACCAGATCAGGAGGGCCTGGGCGCGGAGAGGAACTGGAAAACTGCAGTCCCGCTGCTGGGAGGTGGGCACAGACTGATTCACAAGGAACATTCTTTCTGCGCTCTATACACAGTAGATGTTTATAACTTGCCAAATGTTGTAAAGCAAACTCAGGTATGTTTTTATAATAGTTTCATTAAGTCATAAGGTTTCCTTTAGCAAGTCAGAGATTTGTGTTTGACAAAACTGCATCTGTTTAAAGTTGTGAATATATGTAACCCCTTCCTGCGATGTGAACAGGAGTATGCTTGAGCACTGTGTAACAGAAGCAAGGGCCCAGTATCAATGAGGTATATATTATCTGAGGCATTGGAAAGGCGCGCCTGGCTGGAAATTAAATGGCATGCTTCTTTCACCCACCTTTAATTGAGGACAACATGGGAAAATACGTTTGCAGAAATTATTTTGTTGTACTACGGATCTATGTTAAAATGACACATTTTTTACTGTGCGGCTAAAAACCTAGTTTGTAAAACGTATTTTTCTTTTTAAAATGCAAGGGAGACTCCAGCAGCCCTGCCTCACATCCCCCCATTTTAATAAATACGCCAATCCAACCCCTCATCTATTTTATTGGTTTGAAAACATTGTTTTACATGCAAGGTTTTCTACTTCGCAGTAATGGCATGCAGCATTTTGTAGTGATACCAGCGATCAATTTATAACAGGCTTTATGTATGTCGCCCATTTCTTTTAGCGGACCTGAATGAAGTGAGCATCATCAAGGCAAGGCTCCGGTCACAAGTCCCAGGGGAACTCACGCTTGCTCTAGTCTCTCCCGTTCCGGTCCCACATGAATGCAGATGTCAATGGAAGACGAAATGATGGAGATCAGACATCGAAAGAAAGGGGAAGTGCAACCAATGTTCTAGCTCTGAAGAGCAGGAAAGCGAAAAATGACCACCAGAAGCACAGCGTGCATGATGAATAGACCATGCACCAACATACTATTAGGTATTCGGCCCTGCAAACTTGACTACTGAGCGTTTCCTTCACAAAACAGTGTTTACGTATGAGTGAACGTGATTCCCAAGTTGTTTTGGAATACCAAACTAGGGAAAAGCAAACTCTAAGAAATCAAAGCCAATTGACTGTAACTTTAAAAGTGAGAAAGTGTGGAAACACCCAACCACCAGTGGGGTAACTTTGGTAAGAGTTGACACTGATAAGCATTGGGCAAGCCAAGAGAAATTAAAAGCAAAGAAAATACAATCTAGCAAATATTTCCAACAGCAGAAGGGGGCTAATGCAAGGTAAACCCCACATCCCATAACTCTACACCTAACCCCCTTTCCCGCTTCAGCTTATCCAAAGTCTCCACGTTAGAGGTGGAAACATTTATCCTCAGCATCAAACCTTCGAACTGCCAGGGTGACCCCTGTCCTTCACAAATCATCAAAGATGCGGCAAGAGACCTCTCACCATTCATTACCAAGCTCATCAACGCCTCCTTCTCCTCAGGCACCATCCCCAACAATCTTAAAGAGTTTTGGGTTCTCCCCTTACTCAAAAAACCCTCCCTGGACGATCAATACCCACGAACTACAGACCCAACACCACCATTTCCTTCCTGCTTAAAATACTAGATAAGACAGCCTATCTGAAAATACAACAATACTTAGAAATAAACCATCTCCTGGGAATCCGGCAATCAGGCTTTAGACCCCAACATGGGACAGAGACTGCCCTCATCGATCTTAAAGCTCAAATTGACACCCTTAGAGACAACGGGAAAACTGCTCTACTACTTCTACTTGACCTCTCAGCAGCATTTGATTTAGTAGACCACAAAATTCTCTGCAACCACCTAGACCCGGCATGCCACTTCTCGCAAGAAGCCATTGGCTGGATTGAATCTTTCCTTAACAACAGGTCTATGCTTGTCATCTCTACATCAGCCTCCGCTGACCCTATCCCCATCACATGCGGGGTTCCCCATGGATCATGCGTCTCCCCTACATTGTACAACGTGTTCACGAAGCCCCTGTTTGATGATCTTGATGGTCTGGGTATCACCTACACTAATTACGCTGATGATACCCAGATCCTCATCCCGTTGACGGGAGATTACGACAAGGATTTGGCCTTGGTGAACAGGGTGTACCTCATCATCCAAGCATGGATGGCCTCTCACAGTCTATGCCTGAATGATGCCTGAATGACTGAGCTCATCATCCTCGGTTACACCCCTAATCTAAATAAACTGGATCACAAATACACATAGATGGCAACTCTATCAAGGTAGCCAAGGAAGTTAAAACTTTAGAACTCTATCTAGACCCCACCTGATCCATCCGTAAACAGGTTACTTCCATGACCTCCTCCACAGCCCACACTTGTAAATTAATAAGACCAGCTAAACCTTTCCTTTCAACCCAGAGCTGTACCACCTTAGCCAGAGCCCTAATCCTATCAAAACTGATTATTGTAACGCCCTATATGTAGGAGCCAAAAAATATGTTATAAACAAAATCCAGATTTTGCAAGACAATGCTCTCAGAGCAGCGCTGAATATCCCCAAAAAAGAACACATCTTCAACATTAGGAGAGCCCACAATTGGCTCACTACCACCGACAAAATTATGCTCAAGGTAGCCTTGTTAACACACAAATGCCTTAACAATGCAGCCCCTCACTACCTAGTCGACAGAATCAAGAGATGCACCCCAACTGATCTACCAGAACTGCCAATGCCAACCTACTCAAAGTCCCTAGGTTCAAACGAACCAAAACTGGTGGCAACAGCTTCCAGGTGAAAGCAGCCCAACACTGGAACTCCCTGCCACCAACCTAAAGGACACTTCAAACCTACCCCCACTTTAGGCGTAATTACATTCAGTGGATAAAGGAAAATGACCACTAACCTCACCCTTGCCTGCCCCCTATGTATATTTGCAAATTGCTTGTCATTGCATCTGCTTTTATAACTGCAACTGCTTTCACCTATGTACACTCTGTAATTACTGTACAGCACTGTAACCAAGCTGAGAATAACCTTGTTGCTCTTGCGCCCTGATACCCGTAGGTCTGGCATGCAATATAAATGAATAAACATAAACATAAACATATGAACTCTGAAATGTGTTGCCCTTATTGTTTACAACCTCTGGTACAAGGTGGGACACATACACATTGCCAAAACCTGGGAGATGGAAGAAGGAACACTATCTCAAACAGTCTTTGGTTGTTTGTGCATTGGGGAACCAAGAGTGTCAAAAGGGCAGCCCTTCTGGAAGCAGATATCCAGAAGGAGAGGAGTATTATTTGCAAAAGTGCATTGAAGAGCATCAAGGTGAATCTCTGTTTCCCTGAAAAGTTGCTGAAGTTTGTAAAGCTACAATTTGTTGAATGCTCTGAAGCTACTGTACCCTATCAGTTGACATTGACCACAAAAAGCACTTGTAGTAGTGAAATGCTGTTTGGTCAGGGGAGTATACCCGAATTGTTAACTGTTGGAGATAATAGGCCTGGCAGGGAAGCAGGCCAAGCACAAGTTGAAGGAGAGCTGCAATATGGTCTTGACAGAGAGAAACTTGATGTTTGTGGAGTCCGTGAAAGAGCCATGCACAGCTAATACAGTGAAGTTATTTTTCCTGGGATTGTTAAAGTGGCAACTCATCCTGACTGAGACAATCATTGTGGTAAAGAAGAAGAAGAGACACATATTTTCTGTGTTGGAACTTTTCTGTTCACATGCTGGAATTACATCAAACCCCATGGGAACTTGTGTTGCTAATCAGGATTTCTTTGTATTTGTATTTGTTTATTTATAACCTGCAAACCATCAGGCCCGGGGGCATCAGGGCGCAATTTGTACAGGGTTGCAAGAAAAGAACATACAGGCAGCTAGATTACAATAAAAGTATACCAATACAACATAATAAAAATCTTAATAATTACATATATTACACATGGTACAGTGTCCCTAGGCTCCGCAGAGGAAGTATCCCTGAGGTAGCTGGGAAGGTAGCAGACCGGAAATCGTGCTGGGGAATATGCGGGCTGAGTAAGTAGGACAGATGTCTAACACAACTATTGCTGGTCAAAGAGCCAAGATTTGGTTTTATTCTTGAAGGTGTTGAAGGAGTCTTCAGCTCTGATGGCAGTGGGGAGGGTGTTCCAAAGTCTGGAGGCTAGGACAGGGAAGCTAGTGCCTCCCGCTTTTTGGAGCTTAAACCTAGGGATAGTAAGATAGTAAGGCAGTGAGTCTGAGCAGTTCTTAGTGGACGGGCAGTGGAGTGGCGCGAAAGCCGACTGCAGAGATAGATCGGAGCCTTGTTGGCTAGGCATTTGTGCGTGAGGGCAAGCGTTTTTAGGGAAATTCTCTGCTTCACGGGTAACCACTTTAGGCTAGTTCTGGCTTCTGAGATGTGGTGGTTACGAGGGATGTTCAGGGCCGCTCGAATTGCATTGTTCTGGGTGGTTTGGAGTTTGGACAGGTTTTCTTGGCTGGTGCCTAAGTATAGAGCAGTGCAGTAATCTATTTTTGCCATGATAAGTGTTCTCGCTAGTGTGACGCTATTGTGGGTGGTGAGGAATGGTCTGCAGGCTGAAATGAGTTTGCACGTGTAGGCAGAGGTGGACCTGACTGCATTAGTTTGTCTTGACAAGGATAAGGTGGAATCCAGGTAAAAGCCCAGTGTTTTAGTGTCTTTTGAGACTTGTATGGAGTTGCCGTCTATGATGAATGACTGATAGGATGGCTCAAGTTTGCTCAGGCGTTGTGATGTACCCAGGATAAGTAGCTCCGTCTTATCGTCGTTCAGACATAGCTGGTGCTGGGCCATCCATGCTTGGATGACCAAGTAGACGCCATTGAGGGCCTTGGTGTCAGCAAGATAATCACCAGAGATGGGAATCCGCATAGTTGGTGTAGGAGACACCCAGATAATCAAGCACATCAAAGAGTGGTTTCGTAAAGATATTGTAAAGAGTAGGTGAAAAGGTCGAGGAGTAATAGCATTGCTAATTTGCCCTTGTCCTTCAGGACTTCGATCTGGGTTTTTAGGTCTAATAGAGCCGTTTCGGTCCCATGTCTGGGCCGAAATCCGGATTGTCATAGACCTAACAGATTGTTTGATTCAAGGTAGTTTTGGATCTGCAGGTAAGCTGCACGGTCCAGTATCTTCAGCAGAAATGGTACTGTAGTAATAGGTCAGAAGTTCGTGGGTATGCTTGGGTCAAGGGAAGGTTTTTTTAGTAGCGGGATCACCCAGGCGTCTTTAAGGTTGTCCGGGACAATACCTGTTTCAAAGGATGAGTTAATGAAGGCTGTAATGAATGGGGCTAAGTCATGGGCGGAGTCCTTAATGATGGGAGCTGGGCACGGGTCACCTTGGCAGTTGGATTGTTTCATCCTGAGGATGATGTTTTCTACTTCGGTGACAGTGAGCGGTGCGAAGGTGAAAGGTTTGATGTTGGCAGATTTGGAGAGGGTGGGCCTAGTAGGGGAGAGTGAGCGGTTGTCACGCCTCAGGCAGTCCTGCTTTTCTTTTATTTTAGGTTGGAGCATAGAGATTTTTTTTAGGAGGGCTGCTTGAATGTTAGCACACCATTTGCTGTCTTTCGTGCAAGTGTCTGGGGGGAGACTGGGGTTTCGAGCTCTTTTAGGACTCTAAAGAGTTCCTTGGAATTAGAGTCAGCTTGCATGATACGATTATTAAGCGATTCTTTTTTAGCAATGATGATGGCGTCTTTATAGGTGAGGGAGGCGAGGAGGAAGCCGTCTTTATGCTCATCAGATGGGTGGCTTTTCCAACGGTTTTCCGCGCAGCGTTTGGCTTTGCGGAGGATTCTTAGCTGTGGAGTGAACCATGAGTTGAGATGTTTAGCCTTCCTAGGTTTGATTGGTGCTATAGTGTCAATAGCCGTGAGCATCGTTTGGTTGTAGATGTCTGCTAGGGAGGTGGGATCAGAGCAGGCGTTGGTCGCCGCGTTAAGAGAGGGGAGTAACAGTGGGAGGAGTTGTTCTCTTGTTATATTTTTTTTATTGCGGGTGGGAAGGGCTGGGGCTATGGGTGTTGGGGCTCGGGGGGTAGCTTCGAAGTTAAATGTAATGATGTGATGGTCAGACCATAAGCATGGGGAGTTATTGAGGACTAGGATGTTGCATGGTCCTGCCTTTGATATGGGTCGGTTCTTGTATGTACAAGGTGAGGCCAAGGTCAGTAAGAGCATACTCCAGATCAGTTGCTACAGGATCCTTAGGGTCGCCGCAACCTAGATTGAAATCACCTAAGATTATTGTTTGGGAGTTGTTTTTTGTTTTGTCAAGAAGAAGAGTGGAAATTTCACTGACAAAGGTGGGTGCCGGCCCTGGGGGCCTGTAGATAAGGTGAAGGGTGGCCGTTTGGTTAGGTGTTAGTAGTAATTTGATTGTCAGCAGTTCAGCTGATTCAAGTTTGAAGTCGGATACCACTCTTAAGTCAAGGGAGTTTTTATGGATGAATGCCATGCCGCCACCTCTAGTATGGGCAGAGGAGCGGTCACAGCGTGTGATGCCATAGTCAGGCGGTAAGGCCAAGGATAGAGAAGGGCCAGAGGCGGCATGTAGCCAGGTTTCGGATATGGCAATGAAGTCAAGGTCGGCAGTGGTGATAAGGTCGGCTATGTCAAGAGCGTGTGCTGTGAGAGATCTAGCATTGATGAGGGCACCCTTGAACACAGGCAATTTAACCCCTGTGGTCTTAGTTTTGCAAGTGTCGGTGGGCGAAGGCGGGCTGGGTGGTGTGCATGGGGCTTGCTTAGTGGTGTTGGTGCGGGAAGGATGAATGCGGAATCTGGTGCCTAGTCTCTTGTTCCTGAGAGTGAGGGGGCAAGGTTGGTTAGGAGTTGGTTTCGTGGCAAAGTGTTTGAGCCAGAGAGTTGGGTCATTAAGGTATTGGTTAATCTGGTTGCAGGGGTGGTGAGCGTCAACGGTAGTTGCTGAAGGACTCGTTGAGGATGTCAAAGTCATGGTGGGTGACGCTGGGTCACGTAGGTAAGGGAAGGCCAGGTTATTAACCTCAAAGGTAGGAGTGGTTGACTTGGGTGGTTGAGTGAATAAGGCAAGGTGTGTGGCTAGGAGGTAGTGCAGTAGAAGGCGCACGCTGAAGTGCATGATGGTGGTGCTGGCTGCCAGAATAGGTTCCCTATGAGCTTGTTGACAGGGACAAGATAGGGTCTCCTTGAGTGGGACTGGTGAGATAATGGAAGGGAGTGAGGATGCTATGGTATGGCTGGAAGCCTGGGCACCTAGATAGGGATAACCCAATGGCTGGAATGCACAGGTCAGGGCAGCCCTAGATTAGCGTAATCCCAGGCTGTCGCCCAGGGCAGTGGTACACCTAGATTAGACGTGACCCAAGTCAGGCACGGCACAATACAATTTGAAGCGCCCTTAAGGCACAACACCGTTGAAGTGGTCAGTGGGCTACCATAGGGTATATTACAATTGAAATGGTCTGTAAGCGACCTTAAGGCACAACACAATTGAAATGGTCCGTAAGCGACCTTAAGGCACAACACAATTGAAATGGTCTGTAAGCGACCTTAAGGCACAACACAATTGAAATGGTCTGTAAGCGACCTTAAGGCACAACACAATTGAAATGGTCTGTAAGCGACCTTAAGGCACAACACAATTGAAATGGTCTGTAAGCGACCTTAAGGCACAACACAATTGAAAAGGTCTGTAAGCGACCTTAAGGCACAACACAATTGAAATGGTCTGTAGGCGACCTTAAGGCACAACACAATTGAAATGGTCTGTAAGCGACCATAAGGCACAATACAGTTATAAGGTGGTCTACTAGTGACCATGATGCGCAATACAGTTATAAGGTGGTCTACTAGTGACCATAAGGCACAATACAGTTATAAGGTGGTCTACTAGTGGCCATAGTGCACCACACAGTCATATAAGTGGTCTGTTGGTGACCATAGGGTACAGCGCAATCAAGATGTGGTCTACTAGTGACCATAAGGCACAAAATACTTATGATATGCTTAGGGTCGAGAGTTTCAAAGGTGGCCTGAAACACATTCAAATAGTAGTGGCTCAGAGTACATGCCTACAGTAGTGTCACCGGTACTGGCATGCGTGATTAAACTCCTTGATATGACGGTCCACGTAGTAAATGGAGTACCGATATATGCCGACTGAGGGGGAGTATCATTGCAATGTCAGTAATTTAAGCAAATACAAGTAGCTTACAAGTACAGGGGCAAAGTACTTACAGTAAGTTCTCCTTGTATGAATGGAGATATTTGGATACTTGGATCTGATAGCTTGCCTCGGACTTTGCGGAAGGTGGTCGGGGAAGTTTAAATTGAGCAGGGGGGGGTGGCCACGCCGCGCTCCCAGGTGCGAAACATGCGCAGGAACAGGCCTTTGTGTGGCCTTCGTGCTGGCCACCGGCGGTTCCACCTACCGGCGGATGAATGCAGTTTTACACTGCTACAAGCGAGGATCAGCCACGCTTTCGTGCCGCGCGGCGCCCCGCATGCGGGAGTCAGGCACCTTTGAGGACAGGGTCAGGCAGGCCCGTCTATGATGCCGGCGATGGTGCTGCAATGCACTCCATGTGCGTGGACCAGCTTCAGGGATGGGAAGGGGGGCTCCTGCCCTCTACCCTCGGCGAGGATGGATGGAATGGGGGCACAGGCGAAGGAACAGGCCTTTGTGTGCCCTTCATGCTGGCCACTGGCGGTTCCGCCTAACGGCGGATGAATGCAGTTTTACACTGCTACAAGCGAGGATCAGCCTCGCTTTCGTGCCGCGCGGCGCCCGGCATGCGGGAGTCAGGCACCTTTGAGGACAGGGTCAGGCAGGCCCTTCTCTGATGCCGGCGATGGTGCTGCAATGCACTCCATGTGCGTGGAGCAGCTTCAGGGATGGGAGGGGGGCTCCTGCCCTCTACCCTCGGCGAGGATGGATGTGTTCTTTCTTGAACTGTGAAGTAGAATCATATTTATACCTGGGGAAGGGGAATTCGCCCAGGTTATGAAAAGAGACTGTGCGTACATTTAGAATTTCATCATTATTGTTTTGAATTGCCATCTATTTCCTTGCTTATTTCGTATATGTATGGGTGTGAGAGACATATATCCTTTATTAGAGTGTTGCCCTTAGTTTATTTTAGGCAGGGAAATCCTCATCAGGATAGGGATAGTGATGCGTTCATCCAGCCTTATAAAACAATAAAATGGCATTTGTGGGAAAACCTCACAACATGGTTCACCTGGCATTACTGAACCCTCACAGAGACCAGTGTGACATGGCCGCTGAGCAACAGATGCTCGGTAACCTGCCATCAGGAGGGCTGTATTTGTGTTTGTGTCACAAGAGAGGTGGTGATGGAGAGGTGCAATGGTGCAGGGAACTGAGTAGTGAGGGTGCAGGTGGAGGGGAGTAGGGAGAGGTAGCAGGTAACTGCGAGAGAACTGAGCTTCTCTATGAGTCCGGGATGTTGTGATGTCCCCTAGGGATCTTCACTGTCTCCTGTTCTGTTAAGCAGTTATGTGATAACCTGAGCCAGAGAAAAGTAGTAAGGGAGAGGGAGCAAAGAGGGAACCTATTGGCCAGGAGGATAGGTCAGGGACAGCACGTTTATCTTGGAAGCAAGACCAAACAGAGCAACACAAGTTCAAATCCTGGTCCCGCTCTTCGAGACTGGTCTCTGGTAATTAGCATATTATAAAATATGAATTAATGGTAGAGACTAGGAGGGACTGCACAGCACACCGGTAGCTTATGGAATCCTGAGAGCCATCAGGATCCATAGCTACAGTGGTGCATATTGCGCAGGAGCTCAGTATCCTGATTTGCTCCCAGAAATCCAAAGTTACACTCAGGGTGCTAAAAGGGATAATTGTTAAGCACTTTGCTTGGGATCCTGATTGGCTCTCAGAAATCCAAAGTTACCCTCACGGTGCTATAACAGATTATTTTTTAAGCAATTGGTGTAGCGCAGTCTGGACTGGGAGGACACTCTTTTTTATCAGACTATCCTACCTAAAAAGGCAAATAACTCATTGATTCTGGAGCTGCTGAAGGTGAAATCTGCAACGGCACCACCTAGCAACTATTGCCATCCTACCATTCTCCTTTTCTGAACTGAAGCAATTTTGTAAGCAGCCAGAAGACCTTAGGGTAGTGTGACCGATTGAGGAGAAAACTGAGGAGTAATGGAGTGCCTCTGTTTTTAAAATAATAATAATCTTTTCATTTTACCAACATATATAGCTGGCAGGATAGCTGAAGTGTAGAATTCTTGTCTTGGGAACAGTGTGATGCTGTGCATCATGGGTTTGATACCCCAGTTATACCAGCAAATTCCTTCACTTCCTCAAACCACCACGTGATAAACTCAGTATAGTCATAGGTAACATCAATTACCAAGTGCTCTCAGACTGAATTTCAGGTGATAGTGACACTATAAATAGCATTTAAAACACATAAGCAAAATTGATTCATTAAAACAATTGGTTTCAAAATCGTCAACACGTGGCGTCCCATTGGTCTCAGCTTCATTAGAGCCTTCTATGCCAAGCCTGACAATTAACCACCAGTCATAGAAAAGTCACCCACATCTACCCCATCCTAAGAGAATTCCAATCAGAGCCCACATTAAGGTCACTGTGCAATGAATCATCCAGAAAGCCATACCAGTTGGCAGATTAGTTCAAAAGTAATCTAGCCACGTTTAGTGGCCCACCCCATTTCCGAGTAGGAAATCAAAGAAGGGATCAGAAAATAGCTTATCTTCTATGCACCAAAGATCTGGAATGATCTTCTTCTCCATCTATAAGACCTCACACAACTAACTTTTCAGATTCAGGGAAAACCAAAGAAGCCTGCAATGCCTGCCCCCGCTATACCACCTCCATTAAAGTCCAATGACAGTGACATACAAGATGTGTTTCCACGAGGCTTCTATCCACAGCAATGGGGTGTTGCTGGAATTCACAAGTGATGTCCAAGACCAGTTAGTCTATAGATCATATGAACTTCCTATTATGAGACCCGTCAGCTTCATTCGACACCCTAGACTACCAGAAGACCGGGTGGATTTGAGTGTAGACCATGACCAAAGAATGGTGCCAATCTTCTATTAATCTAACTGAACGTTTAGTGTGAATGTGGGAGAGAGCTGAGCTTTTCTACGAGTCAGGAATTTGTGATGTCCCCCAGGGATCTTCACTTTCACCTCTTCTGTTAAGCATTTATGTGATATACTGAATTTTTCATGTGTGGGATATCAATTTGTGCAGATTGCACCCACTCCTACCTGTGCCTCTACGAACATATTGAAGATAGATACCAACAGGTAAACTTGTATTCTAGAGTTGCATACATTATAATTGTGTGTACCTCATTGTATTTCTATACTTGAGCACAGTACTCGCCTAAATCCAGTTGAAATCAATCACTCAGAGATCTGCATCCAAAGAGAAAATATCTTAAAAATGGAAATAAACTCAACAATTATTTGGGATAACCTTCTATTGAAAGCCATGGACAACTCAATAATTGCCTCAGGGGTTTTCCTTTGAAAGGCTTGAGGCGTTTGACGGACTGCTCATTACAAACAGTTGCCCACATAATTCTATTGCCAAATTCGCCCATTGCAGCTCTTTTTCTGGGAGAATTGCTTGCTAACTTCAGATCATACAGGACATCAATGTCCATTTTCAGTAATCTGAGTCAAACCTGGAAGATTAACACTGTTATCCAATAAAGAAGAGATTTCAATTAAAAGAAATGATCATTATTCACAAGACCATGCATGGAAAATGTCGCCACGATGTGAAAAAGATGTCTTAACTATATGAGACAACAAGATGCCTCCGATCTCTATGAAGACCTTGCTGTATTCAAATTCCTTTGACCTTGAGGTCTAAGGACCGAGTCTCGGTTCTGAGGGGGGCCGTATAATGCAGCCAACGACAAAGGGATGAAGAGTGAAGCTTTTCTCTACAGGCAGAAAACGGGTTGTCAAAAGGTCATAGCAAAAATAATTCTAGCGGTGTTTCTTTCCATGATTTCAAGCCGCATGCCCTCTCAGTTATCGGAAGTTGACAGAGTCCTTTTTCTTTGGAAGTTTACAATCCTGGTAAATATTTCATTTGGCTGTTTTTCCCTCGATCACTTTGGTTATGATTTAAGGGTCCATTGAGTCACAGCTGTTCAAAAGGCCGAAAGAAATAATTAAATGAAATCAAACCTTGCCCCACACGGAATCATGAGCATCTATTCTGACTCTGGCACTTCCTAAAGAAAAACTGGAATTTACAGCCCAGAGAGCCGACCTACAGGGCCCATGAATTTCCAGATGTGCATGTTTATCAGAAAATAAATAGCTTGGTGGAGTTCTACAACAATGATATGATCGTTTATTTATATAGCGCCTATACACAATGTGTTTCAAAGCGCTTCAAGGCAAGGGAGGGAACAGGGAAAATACAACCACATTCTTACAGGCCATGAACAGTAAGGATGTGAAATTAACTATCGTACTCGGCCTGACGACATTTCAGATAGTGCAAGAGCTAAGACATAGATAAAGAAGGGAGGGGGAGAGTGGGAAGGAAATGGAAACAGACAGGCGACTACCGTACTAGGCCTGACAACATTTCTGGTAGAGCCGGAGAAAAACAAAAGGTGAGGGAGAAGGGTGCAGAAAGGGAGGGGAGGAACAAAACAAGCGATTATCATACTAGGCCTGACGACATTTCAGATAGTGCTGGAGGGGTGATGGGGAGGAAAAAAACAGTAATGGGAGGGTGTAGGAAACAGACGAGGTTGCTATCATATTAGGTCCAGGGACAATTCTGATAGAGTAAGTGCATAGAAGAAAGTAAGGGGAGGAGATAGGAAAAGGGAGAAGGGAAAGGAGGAGAGAAAAGAGAGTAAGCAGTCAAAAAGAGTGGAGAAGCAAGAGTGGAGAGCGAATACAATTGCAGAAGTCAGTAGTAACACATAATGTTGCAAGCCAGGATACAAGATGAAGATGGGATCAGCATGATTCAGGGCCACCATGAGTACAAGATGCAAAGGAAGTCCAGCATGAGAGTTGAGAAAGAGTGACGCACCGTGAATGAATGAAGTCCATACAAGTCAAATCCAGCATTGGCCACAAGACAGTGATGGTGAAGGAAGGCACGGGGTGGGCGGGGCTTGCTAAGTGGTGGAAAAGAGCAGCAGGCAGGAAGGTACCAGGTGGGCGGGGCTTAGGCCAGGTGACCTAGATCCACTTGCACCTGCTCCCCATCTGCAAAGGAAAAGAAGCTGGAGGGCTCCTTGAGTAGGGAAACAGAGCGGCAAGCAGGAAGGCACCAGGTGGGTGTGGCTTGCTAAGTGGTGAAAAAGAGCAGGAAGGCACCAGGTGGGCGGGGCTTGCTAAGTGGTGAAAAAGAGCGGCAGGCAGGAAGGCACCAGGTGGGCAGGGCTTATGCCAGGGGACCTAGATCCACTTGCACCTGCTCCCCATCAATGCCCAACCATGCAACATCAGGCAGTGCAAACTGCTCTTTGAGAGAAAATCTGCAGCGTTTCACGATTATTTTTTGGCGAATGCAACGTTACCTCATTTTCTTCCAATGACACCACTTTTCTACCTCAAAAAGTGGGCGCAGACCGCCAACAAACTCCTGTAAAACCCCTGATCCGACCCCACACTCACTATCTAAAGTTTTGAGGTAAAACAGTCGCAAAAAGAAATTTGCCAAAGTTGCATTGGGCAAAGGCGTGGAACACCAATCTGCACAGCCTGCTTCTTTCTCCCTCCTGGAAGCCTTCTTTCTGAATGGAACTTGGGCGTGGATTCTTTTTCCGGTCAGTGAGTGCCCGTCTTTACCAATGGGATTGATTTCAATGGGTGCCGTCAGGAATGCCTGCTCGTGTTTGTGAACATACCCGGGGAGTTATATTAAGCACACTATCACAAGGAGAATCCCAGCTACTTTTATTAACTGCGGGGGGCTTTCCATATGACATGCTTGTGGTATTTTAGTATTCCACTCCCCTGACTGCAAAAACATCTCATCAGGGATAATGAATTTTCCAGTGCCGTAAATGCAGTATTATCCAACCTATGACCGAGTAGTAAAGACCTGCTCAGCACTAGGAGGCTTTCTTTCTTTCTTTCTTTCTTTCTTTCTTTCTTTCTTTCTTTCTTTCTTTCTTTCTTTCTTTCTTTCATTTTTTCTTTCTTTCTTTCTTTCTTTCTTTCTTTCTTTCTTTCAATCTTTCTTTCTTTCTTTCAATCTTTCTTTCTTTCTTTCTCTTTCTTCCTTTCCTTCCTCTCTTTCTTTCTTTCTTTCTTTCTTTCAATCTCAGAGAGAGCAAGAACACAACTGGAAAAATATATCTTCTTCCATTGCCAAAGTAATCAAAGTGTATATGCATATACGTGCCATGCAATTTAATAAATGCAGTGTAAGTTTACGAGAATAAGTTTATCAAAAACGATGTTGGGCACTCCCCTCATTTCTTGCAAAAGGGGTGCAAAGACCCTTGGACAATTCCCGGGTATCTGCTCAGCTGATATCCCAAGACACCCCAATAATCACAGTTGGCTGTCCTTTGCTGCGGTCTTTCCTCTAAAGGTGCACTGGTTATTACTAAGCATCTTCCAGTCAGCAAGGACTTGGGGAATAATGACACATGTAATCAGCAGTACAACCTCCATTAACTGCCACGATTAACATACATTGTTTTCTCTATTTTAAAAAAACATATATAACCAATGTTAATCAATAATATAACAGGCAGGAGCAACTCGGTGCCATTCGTTTGAATCAGAAACAACATCTTAAAAGTCTCCAAAAACAATGTGTACTATCAACAAATTAGTATTCACGGACATAAAGCTTCTGCTCCTTTCCCCTACCACAGCATGAATATCACACTAAACTAAAAAGAGTTGCAGAAATCTAGAGAAAAAACACATTTAGGACAAGAGCTGGTGAGAGGTGGTTGCATGTGTATGCCGATTGCATTGTGTTTTATGTTGCAATACTTGAATCCGATATCATATCAGTACTGCCTAGTCATACAATGGCAACCGCTGGCAAAGGGTGTGATACATGGGCATAGGATGTTAGTGCCTGGCAAACGCCTATTCCACACCTACACCAAAGCCAAAACGGTTGGCTTTGCCAGTGCTGATTTAAATACCATCCCTGTGCAGATATCACAACACTTTCAGCTATGCCCCATCGCACAGCATGACAGCACAACCTTCCATCACAATGTCCATGTACAAAACAGTTCACCACACTGCCCAGATATTCAACATGGTGTAAATTGCACTGCATCACACTGCCCAAGTATCCAATACAGCGCCCGCTGCCTGACTAGCAACCCCATCCATGCCCGTGCCATGTGGCACCCAGCACTGTGTGTGGGTGAAACAATTCTCTATAAGTCACTGACACACCAGCGTGGAAGGGCGTCGGGTCAATAGAAAGAAAAGCTCTTCAAACCGCACATGTTCACCTGGGAGGCCGGGGGAGCAGCGCCCATGGACTAGGTGCCTGCGCTATGTCCTCAGGGCCGAGGATCTGGTCCCGCGGGAACTTCCCCACCTCATTCAAGTATAGAGGTTCCACGATCACTGTGTTGAAGTGCGCAAGAGCCTAGGAAAGTTTTATGGAGTGAAATGTAGGTGTGCGTGACTCCTATGGGGCTAGGGTTAGGAGGTTATATTCCCTGTATAGTGGGTCGTGCAGGCGACGGTTTAAACCACGTGTTTTAAGAGGAGGGGCTCAAGTGTACATCATGTAAATAAATTGATGGAGAGGGCAGTGAGTGATGTGGCACATGCAATCCTAGTGTTTATATACTGCTGCAAAATGGTGTTTAGCCGCTCCCCTCCGTTAATGGTTCCAGAAATGGTAAGTCTCGGGAAAGTAAAGCCATTTCCCAAGGAGCCGAATGCATGGTATGTGGTGAAGCCAGGATTCCCTTTTATCTTTTCGTAGCCACTTCACAACATCCCTCTAGATGAAAGAGAGTTTCTGGCATCGAATGTCTTTCTTGCAGGAGGCTGCATGGTTCAATGAAACAATGGGCCAGATGTCCCGGTTTTGCCAGGACTGGGACCTCTGTCCCCCTAACCCGAGAGGTTTTTTTGTTTTAAAAATCCTGTCCCGGGTTTTGGGCAAGGGGAGAGTGACAGTTTCGTTTCTTTTTAATCACTAACAATTATCAACTATATAAACAATATTAGATGTTTAAAATGTTGTCACCTTAAGATGGCTTCGAACCCCCAATGTTCCAAGTACAAGCCTTAAGCACTAACTGCTTGCACTACAAAGACAGGCTGAGAGGAAAGTACATAGCAAGATATGTAATGTCAAACAGCAAAAGCACCGTTGTTATTAATCTTTACATGTTTTTTTGTGTGCTATAATTGGGATGCTCAACATTGTGACACTAAATACCAATAACAGTCATGTTCATTGTACAAATATAACATTAACATACATAATTCAATCAGTATCATGCTTGCTATTGACGTGCTTTAAGCCAACACTCAAAGCGCACCACTTGTAGGCATATACTGTGTGAATGGGGGCTGGGGGAGGTCCGGTTGGGGGGGGGGGGTGGATGTTCTGGAGTCCTTCTTTTATGTTGTGGGCTGTTCCGTTTTTTTTTGTCTTGAAAATCTGGTCTCTCTAGCTACATGTCCGGAATCACAGAAAGCGTTCGGGTGTGGGGGCGGAAGAGGAGAAACAGTAATTAACCATCTGTGTGTTGCAGAGATTGGAGGCTGTGCGGCCCTTGAGGGGGAGTGTGGTGGAGGGCTGGAAAGTTTGATGGAGAGAAACGTAGGTCAACCCAACCCCTACGAGGAGAAGGTGTATAGGTTTCTGCCCTCTGTACAGAGAGGGAGGTGTATAGATGAACTGGAGAAAGGTGAATAACATACCACATGGTTCAAAGCAAGTGTCTTATGAAGAGGTGTGGAAGTGTTTAACGTGTAAATAAACACGTGGAGGGGTGGTGAGTTATGTGTCATGTACAGAACAGGTGTTTATAAAGTGATGCCTAGTGGCGTTCAACCCCATGGTTCATGAAACAGAAATGGAAACTTAGTCTCATGGAGGTAAAAGACATTTGCAAAGGAGCGTAGAGTGAGCCAGTAATAACTTGTATTTTTCACAATATAAGAGCCCTCCAGATGAGAGACATATCCGGGCAGTGAATGTCTTTCTAAGTGAAGACTGTATGTTCCAATGGAAGTCACACAAAGCACTCAGGGCTGCAGGGGCGGGAGAGGCACAGGAGTAATTGACAATCTCCTAATTGACAACACAGAATGAGTAACAGAAATCCTGAGACAGGCTGGTGAACGGTTGTGCGAAATCTGTCATGGTAAAGCTGGAGGCCATGCAGAGTCTGAACATCGAAAATTCTAGCCCACCCCACGACTGAAAATCAGTGTACACGAAGGTGACAGTGGGTGGTTGAAAATATTTCAGGTGAAAGCAGGACAATATCTCTATTTCAAACCCGCCTTCCAACATTTTCTTTCAGAGGGACCTCAGCATTAATTGATTTCTACTGAGGTGCAGGAGCAGGCATGTAATATCCAGGTGGTGGAGGGGCTTTCGTAAGGTGCCTCAGACCCACAATATTCCACCCAGTCATCCTGCCATGTGAGATTACCACTGGTAAATATTTTCCACCACATAAACATTCCCACAATACAGGTGACATGGCCAGATGTTGTGGCAGGGTTTCCATGTGTTTTACTGACCATTTTCTCACCACAGATTTTTCCCCACACTTGTATTTACCACTTTTTCCAAATAATGTGGCCAAAAAACACCACTCCCTCTCTCTCTCCTCAGACCCCCTTAATAGCCAAAACGAAGAAAGGGTGCCTAAGAATGCATGTATTTTTGATCTCTCCCATTAACCCCACTCCTGTTTCATTGGACTTCTACAATCTCATATCGGCCATGTTGCTTTGTGTGTGTGTGTGTGCGTGTGTGTTTTAGTGTATGTCATTGGAATATCGTAAGGGTTATGTGAGAGTTATGAAGACACCATTCAAATATTTACTAATTCACTCTGTAGACTGCAGTTTTGGAGGTACATTTTTCTCCCTTCCTACTGCAGTCTTACTGAAGTCTTACCTTTCACCTAAGTGTGGAGCGAGGGGGCTGGGCACTCGCGTTCTCCTAGCAGTGCTCTCATCATCTGCTCTTGGGTGATGTACATTTTGGAGATTCCAATCCTCTAGTCCCTACTTAACTAAACATTTGCAATTTGAGGTAAAACATTGTACAAAACCTCCTCCTTCCTAGTGCCTTCCTTCCCTATTTATAAACAATATCAGCTATAAGCACTTTTACAAAAAAAATCTGGATCACTCTTCAGTTTCTGAGCTCCAAGAGGTGATTACATTTCTAGAGTGCACTCAAGAAGCTGGTTCATTCATTTATTCAAAAAAATAAATTCAGGCTTTAGCAAGCAACACCCAGGCAATGTCAGAACCACAAATTGGATTATTACAACGCCATTCTTGCAATATGCAGTGTTTCACGATTTTCTTTGGTAAATGCATGGTTAGCTCATTTTCTTCCAGTGTCACCACCTTTTTACCTCAAAAAGCACGCACAGACACCCAACAAACTCCTGTTAAACCCCTGATCTGAGTCCACACTTACTATCTATAGTTTTAAGGTAAAACAATCGCAAAAACAAATTTGCCAAAGTTTCATTCGGCAAAAGTGTGGAATACCAATCTGCACAGCCTGCTTCTCCCTCTGGGAAGCCTTCTTTCTGAATGGAACAAGGGCACTGATTCTTTTTTCGGTCAGTGAGTGCCATCCTTTCCAAACTGCAGTTAATTCAAAACAATGCTCTCCGGGCTGTCTGGGGCTTAGAATGCTCAGACACCATCTCTCATGTCAGACGAGAGGCCAATTGGTTGCCAATTAGAGCTCCATCGAGTTCAAGATCCTGTCGTTAACACACAAATATGTCCAACACCGCAACCTCCTTTCTCAACAATCGCATTTCCAAAACACCTAAACTTCACAGCCTATCCTCTTCAACCAACATGACTCTTGCTGTCCCCAGATTCACCAGGAAAAGAACAGGGGGAACTAGCTTTCTCCAGCATTGGATCTTTCATGGATTCAGATGCTGTGAATATTCCCAGTCGTCATGGCTGGGAAACCTAAGTAACTTTAACATAGCATTTTCCTATGGAAAACTTCGACACCAAGTGTCCTATCGACGTCTTTTTGGGTGGTTTAGGCTGCACCAATAGGACATCTAGTAGAAATAGCCCCACCCCCGCGGCTTCCCTCCAGATTTCAACCGTCTCCAAACTGTTGGGATCACCTCATGTGTCTCTTGATAAATTGCTCGTTGTTCAGGCCGTGTGCGACCTACGGTCTGATGAACGTCTATGATGGGGATGGGCATGCGGACTGCCTTTATTGCCTATAACCCAATCATTCTGTGGACAACTGCAAGGCTTCTCGCAGAAGACGCTGAAGGGCTGCAATCAGCGTTTGTTCTGCTGGCTGAATGAGGGGATTTACCCATAAGGGGACTTACTCAGGGGGCAGGTCCTCTTCTACAACAGAGAAGTTGTCGCCATCACTCCCTAGGGCGCGGTTGGCGGAACCCCCCTCTAAGAAGCAGCACACGGCAGGGCCGGCAACAGAAGTGGGGAACGGCAGGGAGTCCTCTGGCACCAAGTCGGTGCAGCATGGTAGAGGGTCGGATCCCACTCAGGACAAAGCTCCCAGAGTTGGAAAGTCGAAGGATGGGAGTTCCAGGACGGGGAAGTCAGTGACGATGTTGCACAGGTCCTCAGCAACTGAAAAGGAGAAGGAGAAGTCTCGAGGGTCCTCCTCGTCGACAAAGCATTGTCGTCGGCGGACCGGCACTGTTCCTCTTCGGGCCGTGATCAGTCCAAATATCAGTCCGGCTCCATGTACAAACGGCCTGTTTCACTGGGGAAGGCAAGGCCGGTTGCGGCCTCGGGACCGTCTCCGAGGGGCTTGTCGACAGAAGTCCCTCAGTCGACAGTGGTGGTGCAGCTCTCGCTTCCCTCGTCGACCGTGGTGACGACAGCTCCGTCGTCGACTACACTGGATTCCTTGTCGACGACCATGGCGGCTGCTGTGCCGTTGACTTCGGAGGTGCCATGGAAGGCGGGGTCTGGCTTGGGGCCGTTGCTCCCATTGGAGATTCTTCAGCAAGACCCAGAGACGTTCGACTTGGGCTCGAGTGTGGAGGAGGAGTTTTTCTATCCAGTGGCGTTGGACCTGCAAACGGTAGGCCCGTCCTCGTCGGCAGGCCTGGGTGTGGCCCCACAGCAGTACCCGTTGGTGAATCCACACTTGTTGATGTCCATGCAGGTGCTGACCACGCTGTAATCACTGTTGGGGCAGTTGCAGCAGATGGATGCCCAGCTCCACTGGTTCCGCTAAGCCCGGTGGTACCAGTGGAGAAGGAAGTGCAGGTTGTGCCTCGACAGGATGAGGGTGCAGTGCCCCTCCACCAGGCTTCCTACAAACATCACCTCCAGTTCGGCCGCGGCTGCAGTCTCCAGTGGGTTTCACCCCTCCCAGGACATATCTAGAAGAAGGGGAGCTTGTGGATTCAGAGCCTGAGAGTGTTCCGTGGGACACTCTGTAGACAGCGTCGTCGTCCCCCAGGCGGGCGAATACATGGGATACCGATCCCAAAGTGGATCCCAGAGCAGCCCAGTTCGGCCCTCTCCACCGGATGATGTCAGCGCTTTTCATGCGATGATGGCAAAGGCTTGTTAGGAGTTTGCCCTTGCTCCAGGGGAGTAGTGCAAGGACTGCTTTCTGTTTGATCACATGGGGAAGAGGCGGAAGGCGGTCTACTCGGCCCCCATTTTCAGACCATGTGTGGCAGGAGGGGCTGCACACAATGCGCCATCCATTCTCAGAGCCGGCGGTCAAGGGCCGATTAGAGAAGAAGTTTAAGGTACCGGGATATTCACCCAAATGCCTCCTGTCCCAACCCACATTGGAGTCGGTGGTGTCGGCGGCGGCGGTCAGAAGCAGAAAAGTCAACACAAGTGTGACCCGAAAGCAGGATGCATTCAGCAAGAAGGTGATTACGGTGGGGGCTACAACGGTCAAGGCGGCAACCACTTTGGCCATTATAGCTTGCTATGACAAGGAGATGCGGCACCGGTTGGCCCCACTCTTGGATCATTTGCCAGAGCAACAGAGGAAGGAGGCCATGCTGCTGGTTCGGGAGGGGGAGGAAGCCTCCAATCACAGCATTAACATTTCGATGGACCTGGCGGAGTCAGGGTTCAAGCAAATCAACGATGGTGTGGTGCTCCGTTCCCTCTCATTCCGCATCCTTTATTTCCTATTACCCCTATGGGTAACAGCTGACGATAGGGCTGTTTCAGCAGACCAGAGCTCCTATTAATGACGGGTGATCCCACCGCACCATCCTCCTGCTACCACGGGGTGATCCCACTGTGCCGTAACATGAGAAGACGTACTCAAGGATTTTTCAATGGGGCGCGACGGCACCCCTTCACGCCATCAGACACGTCAAGCGCCATCTCATGCACAGGGGTTTGACGGTGGACCCCACCATCCATGTCACCAGGAGCCTGACAAAAGGCTGATGCCTCCTCAGCTGCCATACAGCATCATGTCTAGGCCTCATTGACATTCATTTTCACGAAGGGGATGTGATCCACTCAACTGCAGGGGGAGGTGACAAGACAAGTATGGTGTGCACGATCAACGCCGCCTCCACAGGCCCTAACCTCATCACTAAGGAGGAGATCCTGACGAGGTTCCCCCAACTATGCACAGGACTTGGGAAGCTCAAAAGATCTCCTGTTAAATTGCAAATAGACGCATCTGTCAGGCCCGTCCCCCAGCACCCCAGAAGGGTGGGTTTTCAACTCCAAGAGGCTGTCTCCAGAGAGCTGGATCAACTACTCAATGACAGCATCATCGAGCCAGCAATGGGCCCTACCCCTTGGGTGTCCCCTCTGGTTATTGTTCCCAAGGAGGGTGGATCACTACGTATGAGCGTGGACATAAGGATGGTGAATCCTGCTATACAAAGAGAGCATCACCCTGGGCCGTGCATAGAAGACATGATAGTCCAGCTCAATAAGTCGGAGTCATGTGTACAGGCCTGATTAGCCCTACCAAGTCACCTCCGTCCTTAATTCAAGATGGCAGAGGGGGAAAACAGGCAGGAACAATGTGGGTGAGGGCCTGGCGAGCAAGAAATAGGCTAATATCCATTTTACCCATAGGAATTCCCCACGCCCATAGAATAACATGAGACTTCCTGTTTCCACCAAAATGGATCCTTATGTGCCAGTTCAGAACTATGTTGCACACTCTAGTCTCCGGGCGTGGCAGTTTATAAAAGCCAAACCCAATGAATAAACCATGCTTTGTGTGCATTCTGTAAGCTTCAGGCACATGCTCACCTGTTCCTGACTCTAGAGATTTTTCGCAGCACTCGCGGGTTGGCAAGCCATTCCTCTGCTCTGCGAACTCTTGCGCCTGAAAGAAGAAGGAAAGAAGACGTTAGTTCCGCTGCTAAAATCCAGCTGTTTCCACTTACCTCTCCAGCAGCTGCTTTCGGAACACGATTTTCGGAGACTCCCGCGGCTCTCATTTTGACTCGCGGACCGGCGAGTCGCTCCCGCTTCGCCTTCTCTTCAGCCACCTTCAGGCATCCGTCTCCACAGCAACTCTCCGAAATCCTGCAAAAGACAAAAGCAGAGAAAACAGGTTAGAACTTGGAGCGCATCGTTAAGTTGCAATGCCATAGACCATACCTGAATAATTCACGCGCCCTAACCCAGTGAGGCAACTGGGGAACCGCAGGTATACCGCACTTACCTAAATCCAAAATCATTGATCCAATTGAGTTCATCTGCTTGTCCGGTAGCTCAGAGGGTCCAGTGAGGTAACTGGCTCTGGGGACATTTTTCAGGAGAACCACCAAACTCCTCTAAACCATCTTATTCTCTCTACGGTGGCCTCTTCACCACAACCAAAACAGCCGTGCTCTACACCGCAGTGCAAGTGCATCAGCAAGCAAAACCTGCACCAAGCCAGAGCACCGGCCATCAGGTCCTGGACCACAGCGCCCCTGCAGATGCAGGACGGAGAGCCCACCATCCTAAACTAAGAGGTGAGCCACTCAACCACAGCATTCCAGCACACAGGGGAACTATGGGAAGAGTGCTCCCAGGATCTAATTAACACTACTCGCTAACACGTTATTCTCCTTACAGGCAGACATCCTCTTGCCCCGGGTGGAGTGGAAAAGCAGGGCAGAGATCGGCGGACTCCATCGCTCCTGCAGAGATTCAGGTGATTGTGACAATCGGTGATGTTCTCGAAACTTGAATTGATTCAAGGGTACCACCAGCTCGAACTGTACCCTGAATCAAGGGGCATCACAACATTCGCCACCCATGAGGGCCTATTCCGGTACAGACGCTTCAATTTCGGCATTTGCTCTGCGGCTGGAATTTTTCAGGAGGCCATAAAACAGGTGATAATACCCATCAAGGGCACGCTGAATTACAGCGATGATAACTCGCATTTGGTACATCTAATGAGGACCACAACCTCTCCCCACTAGAGACATGCACTGCAATACAGAATGCCGGGCTGATGCTCAACATCGAAAATGTTGTTTCAGCAAGAAGAAACTGAACTTTTTCATTCACATTTTCTCGGCCGACGGCATGACACCCGACCCAAGCAAAGTCAGCACCATCACCAATTTACGGGAACCACTGCAAGTAGCGGACGTCCGTTCATTCCTGGGAATGGCGGGTACTGCGCACACTATATCCCTCACTACACGTCCATCACTGAGCCGATTCAGAGACTACGCAAAAAGAATCAGCATTCATCTGGTCTCCTGCCGGCAAAGAGGCATTCAACTCCATCAAGAAAGCCTTGGCAGAGGCATGCCGCCTGGTTTACTTTGACCTCAACTTTCACACGAAAATTATAGTGGATGCTAACCCTGTAGGTCTTGGGCCATCTTGGCGCAGACGAGTGGAGCCGATACACATCCCAGGCATATCGTCGCGTATGCAAACAGAGCCCTGTCAGACCCCGAATCAGTATACTCGCAGGCTGAGAAGGAGAGCCTGGTGGCTGTCTGGGCATGCAAACATTTCCATAACTTCATAATTGGAAAGAAATTGACACTATTCACAGACCACCAGGCGCTGTTGTCCCTCTTTGGAAATCCACACACAAAGATGCTGCACAGGATAGAGAGATGGGGAAACAGGCTTCAGGAATATGATTGGGACGTCATCTACAGGTCGGGGGTGAACAAAATCTGACAGACTACCTATCTCGCCACCCTGCAGGCACACCGATCACACGAGCTTGTGACACGGAATACATCAACTATGTGGCTGCGAATACACTTCCCCCAGCACCGTCACTCGAAACTGTTGCAACTGCATCCACAGCCTACCCATCCATGGTGCTGGCCATCGGTTTAATGACCAACAACTGTGGAAAGACTATAAGCATGCAGTTCGGAACCATCTGTGGGTGTGCAAAGAAGAGCTGGAGAGGCTGGCAAGAATACACACTGAACTGACAGTCAAAGACCATGTCATACTTCTGAGAGAGTGTCGACTAATCATCCATGCAACGCTCAGAGCAGAGGTCATTAAAACAGCACATGAAGGACACTGAGGAGCAGACAACACAAAAAGGCAGCTCTGGTGTTATGTATGGTTCCCCTTCATGGTCGACAGCTGGGTCAAGACCTGCCTGGCATGCCAGTGTACAGCAAGAGTGGAAGCCCCTATCCTACTGCAGCCGACGCACATCCCGGACCGGCCATGGGACAGAGTAGCAGACAACTTTTATGGGCCAATGGAGTTGGGGGAATATCTCCCGTTGTTCATTGACGAATACTCAAAATTCCCCATTGTCAAGAAAGTGCCAACCACTGCGTACTCCCAAGGGAGCGAGTTTGGCTGTGAGGCGCGTAGAGCTGCAAGTACGTCAGACGTGGATGGCACAGGACCAAAGCGCCCCACACCCTCTGAACTCCTTGAGCCCATAGCCTTCACCCCTCAACCCCGTGGCAGATCTCAATCTGGCACTGCCTTAGACTCGATTACCTCTAGTGTTACTCGAGTCATTCAAGCTGTTTCCTGGAGGTTTGCCAGACAGCCCATTTCGGAAGAAGTTCCAGCAGTTATTTTTACTGCGCTCCTTTACGGCCGTGAGCTTAGTGACCCGACCGGCTGAGCGTAGCACTCTGGGTAAGCAATTGTTATTTCCCTTCCTCCACTTGCATTCTGCCTTGCCTTATTTTGGCATTTTTAAATCACTTTCCCTTAGTGGTATGTCAGTTGCAAATCTGAAAACCATGTCTAGCAGTCACAAGGTTGCAGACCTGCCCACTGCTCCTGAAACTGCCTTTAGTCATGGGTCAGGGCCCACCAGCACGCAGTATGATGTTGTGGGCAGGGTGGATTCTTCCCTTCAATCACCACCCCTGGCTCTTAACAGGAGTAGCAGCCGCCTATCAAAAGTTCTAGCGCTAAGTGCTAAGAGGAGACAAAAACCTCAGAAAGAGCATTCTTGCTCACCAATCTCCTGCTTGCTAACAAAGACCCCAAGAGTGATACCTGCCCCCTTTTACCTACCTCTATGCAATTATTTTTAAAGGCACCAGAGCCTCATGCTGCCCATGGAGGGGTAAATGGGGTGTTATCAGAGGTTAACAAACTTTTGGGCACCCAGACTCTGGTAACTCAGTCAACAAATAAAGGGGAATACCCAGGAGAAGACACTGGGGAAAGAACTGATAGGTGTATAGGGGACCCCAAGGCACCAGAAAACTGGTTGATTCTTAAAGAACACATGCTGCAGGAACTAGCAGCATGTTCCAACCTTGAAGATCTTCAGTCTTGGATGGTCTCTGTAGGCCCACAATTACCTATGCCACATGAGTCAGCCTTGCAGAAACCTAGTCGAAAGGAACCTAAAGAAACGGAAAAGGCTTCCCAAACTCCTCTCCTTCAGAAGGGGTCTCATCAGGGTTGTCAAACAGACTCCATAGAGTTCTCCCAAAAAGTCCTTGCAGGCGAAAGTAACTTCTACTCCTCTTTGCCCAGAGGGTGAAACTTTATTTGAGGGTACTCTACCTCCTTCTAAGCCGGTTATCTCTTCGGCTCTAACCCTCTCTAAGAAAATGTGACAAAAAAAAAGGAACAATGCATATGAGTATGGACCCTAACCTACGGAGTTTTGTTGTGGACTCCAGAAACATTACCATCACTAACATTGCCAAGCCGAGTCACCATGAATCAAGGGAGGCGCTGAAGAACAACATTTTAGCCTGGCCCAACCAGAAAGTCGTACCCAATTGTGTCAGAACGCAGTACTTAAAAGTCCACAGCAGAACTCAGATTAGCAATTGATGTTCCACCGATAACCCTGACTGTATTATTATAGGTTGTGGTAGCAGTAGCTTACCTATGTTCCTGAATAGGATTATAAAACTGCAGGACTTGCCCTTGCCCACCAAGTTAAGAATTGTATTGAATTGATGTATTTTATTTGCCTTTATGCTTCCTTATATTAGTTGCTGTTTCTTATTATGTTTTGATATTGTTTAATTTGCTTTTGTTTTAGATTCTGTGTTCAGCATTTGGCCTATTGATTTCTGTATTTGTTTGTATGTCAGCGCCTTTAAGCCTCAGGGTCAGTGGTGCACGGTATAAATAAAATCAAAATCAAAGTGGTAGCAACGTATGATGAAGTGCTCAGTGAGTGGGGCATCCCAAGGTCCATCAAATCGGACAATGGACCCCCATTCAACAGCCACGAGTTTGCAACCTTCGTAAAACACATGGGGTTTACACACCAGAATATAAACCCTAGGTGGCCACAGGCAAACAGAATGGCCAAACGCTTCATGGCTTCTATTAAGAAAACAATTCAAAGAGCCTGCACAGAAGGCACCAACACACACCAAGTGCTATGCAGACTCGTACGAGATTATCGCAACATGCCACATGAAGCCACCAATAAGTCACCGGCAGAGTTAATGATACGATATGAAGTACACACCCGGATCGTGAGACATCCCAATGCCCCGGAAGAAGGGGGCGCCAAAACCATAAGAAGAGCCACTGAGAGGAAAGAACGGGCTAAGGTGGACTCAGACAAGAGATGAAGAGCTGTGTCTAGAGACTTCCATGGGGGAGATGAAGTCTCAGACTCCAGATATGCACAGAGGCCTTTGAATGTAGTCACCATCAAAGGAACCATGGTGACCGCTCAGAATGGAGACCGTGAAATCTTAAAGAAACAGTTTGCAGTTCAAATATCTTGTCAAGAGAGAGGATTGTGAACCACTCCCTTTGGAGCCTTTCATCGGGTGCTAGAGACACTTGAGGCATCAGGACCGGAAGATCTGGGCGAGAGAATCGTACGATCCCATCACCTGATTACGAAACCCACTCGCCTGGTTGAAGAATGCTAAGGCTGAACGTATGAACATTTGTCCGGGGGTGATGTTATACGTCTCTGCCCCTTTAAGGGTGAGTGTCATGCCCCGTGGTTCCCATTATGGCCCCCAGCGCCATCCCTGGTGCCTTTCGCATCAGTGGTTTCACCGCGGGCTGAAAGGGACTACGATTCCCATCAGACCCAAGGCTTCCCAGTCTCGTGGAACGTAACCGACGTGCCTTCTGAGTTATCCAGAAGACGTCTATTTACTGTTGCTATGGCAAACAAAGGGTGCTTCTAAACTGTTGCTTTCTATCAGCTCGGCTTAGTCGCGTTCAAGTGTTCTCTTCATTCTTCCGTCTTCCCGATTATTTGACTTCAGGATTGCAACATGAAATTTGCCTTTGCTTTTGTCCCCTCCTGCTTTCGATGCCCGAGTCTTAGGACTGCCTTACTGGTTCCTTTGACCCCTCTGCAACGTACTCTGACAACCCCTCTGGCTGCTACCATCCTGAGTCTGATGCATCGCCACTTCACTCAGCGTGTGACTGCATTTCCTCCCACTGATGCTTTCTTCTCATCGCTTCCCCAGTGCCAGGCTAGCTTCCCTCTCACCTGCTGCCTGCACGCTCGACAACACTTCACAGCCTTTTCACCTCTGGCTAGCTAACGGACGCTCGCTGCACCTCACCTCTTGCTACCATCTGGATTCCCCACTGTGGTCTACTTTGGGTTCCTTTGGGCGCTCTGCTGATTCACGGCGAATCCGTTTATACATATATAATTACACATAGGTCCAGATGCACAGTTTAGAAGATACGCGATATGTCTATGTGAGAGCAAAAGGAGGTTTCTGAAATTGATTTAGAAGAAAGACCCTTAAGTAGCGTTACCAGTGTTAGTACGCAGGCTGGAGAGATTTGTTTTTAAATTAAGACACAAGGACAAACACGTTTTATTAGAAGTACAGACAACCAGTGCTTATTGAAATAGCATGGTGTGTATTCTATTTTGGAGGTACACAGAAGAGGTGAGATTGATTCTCACCCATAGATGAATAATAACATTCATGTTTTTGATTTTGTTATAGGGGAAGATATGTGCACGCAAGCCAGTAAGGAGCTTTATCTGAAGATTGAAGCTTACCGACTAGAATTTGAAACTGCAGTGTGTCACATTGTTGAACTAAATCCAACTAAAACCACTGTAGAGATTGAATTTGTATTGTTGAACAGTGCATTTGACAAGACTGATTACCCCTGATGAATTTCCATAGAGTAAGGTTTAGGAAAGAAACATGTTGGGCTTTTTAGAAGTTTTTGATGGATTTGTGGTGAATTGTGTATGTTGAGTAAGGCATGAATGAAGTGAGAGATGAGTAGTGTTTTTTGAATGAATGAATGTAGATGCAGGTTTTGCACAGCGCTAGCCACTTTACTGCTTAGGAAACCCAAAATTATTTGCTTTTCCGAATCACTGTACTATCTGTTTTTGCTGCACTGTAACAACATTCATTGGAATGATGATTTGTCAAGTATTGTTTTGATTTTAAATACTGCTATAATCATATTTAAATATGTATTCTTTTGAATCGAGTATTGGTTTAGACTGATTGATTATTCGGTCAGGGCTGGAGTTGCAAGTATCTTCCCCTAACAGTAGATAAGAAGTAGCCATACTGACGCAAAGGAAGATACAGGAGAGAGATCATGAAGCCATAGAAAAGCATGGCTAACCCAAGACATGTGAATAAGAGTGTAGGGCCAGTGAGATGAGCTTGTGAACAGGGGAAACATGGGGGGAGCTGGAGAGTGTGCTCATGTGAGTAAGTCGAGAAAATAGAGGGAGATGCATAGTGAGACAATGGAGGCAGAGAAAATGCTCCCCTATCCAAGATGCAAGAACAGGGTTAAGGAACCATACACAGAACCTCAGGAACCAGTGACAATTGAGGGAAGGGAAGAGACAGAGTCAGAGGTGGGGTGTCAAAAAACCCACTTCGGGTCAGTGAGACAACAAAACCAGAGCGGTACTGAAGAGAGATACTGGAGCCAGAGAGAAGGCAAACTAATCCAAGATGCATGGACAAGTTCATGGAACAAAGATAGGAGCACACAAACCACATCTTTCCATGTTTTATTTGACCTTCACATGTACTGTCATTTAAAATGAATGTAATACATTTTGAATAGTGCTATTCTTTTTTTGTTATGTTTTGCTCATGTCGAACAAGCTGTGGATGCATGCATTTCTTTAACGTTGACATATATGGCAGTGCATGGTGGTGACAGATTTATGGTTTTTATGATAGCTGAATTATGATTGCTTTAGATACCACAATAATGGGGAAATTGGTGGGTGTCACTATTTTGCCATGTAACACAACATCACTTTGAAACAATTGTTCCACTAATTTGCAATGTTTTTTAAGGCATACTTACTCATACAATCCCTTTACCCGCATATTTTGACTAAATTGCAATATTTATTCTAACAATATAAAATATAGTACCCATGTTAGCCAATTTGCATGGCACACCTGAGCCATGCAACTTGCCTACTGAGAATGGCCAAACCACGTGATGGGAACAGTGTCTACTTTGCTAGGACAAGGCCATCCACTGGGCCCTCTCACACCACTGAAAGTGGCTGAATGCTATGCCCCGGCCAAACAAGTCATACAAACTGCCCACTGGCCATAGCAGCCATTCCAAGAGAGGCATGGCCTTAGGCCATCTGCTGGGCATCTCAAAGACACTGGTTGTGACCACTGGACATGGACTGTGGCCATGCTCAGTGATCTCTTTGCCGAATAATATGCTTTGTCCATGCCCAGGACTCCCCAAGTCATCTGAGATTGACACAGGCTATTGAAAGTGGTCTCTTCCTGAAAGAAAGTATTTCTGCTAGATAGCCTGAGCCATTCCCAGAAGCTGCATTGCCATCCTAAGTGGGCAGTGCCCTATTTGTCCTGGGAACCGAATCATGCAGTGTGGCCAATGGTTTTATTTTTCAGCCATGCCCCTGGTACCCCCAGGACACCACCCATGGCCACTGGAGGATACTGTTTGTCCATGCCCTGGGCACAGCCAAGACACCAAAAATAATCCAGGACTAATGACATTTTCCAGCATAGGACATTACATTGTACTGTCTGGAGCATTTCTATTGAGGGCAAGCTCTTTGCACCACCTTTTACCACCCTCCCCCACCTCAACCCTCAAATTCGCGTTTTCCTTACTGCCTGACCTCGTACCACAGCATTCCTCCCAGAAATGCAGCAGAATATGCTGTGAAATGTCCCTTTACCAACTGCGGTGAAGGGAAATAGGGATACATTGGTTCAGTGAGCCTCAGCCCAGTGATTACTTTGTCCTGATTGCACACACACCGGAAACTGGCTATATCCTGAAAGATAGAAAGATTTCCTGACTGAACCCCCATAATATTAGGTGCATTAAGGTGGGTGCTGTTGTGTAAAAATGAGTCTGCAGGAAAGCAACTTTGAGGGAGTTGGAATGTTGGTCCAGAAAGAGAGAGGAAAGAGGAATCAAATATTTTACTGTGAGGTATACCTCAGTTCCTGACAAACGTCTGAGTGCAAGGTGTCAACAGTGTTCTGTGGACTCTATTCCAGAAGATGGCACTAGTGAGAGCAAAGACAGCTAGAATTGAGTTGGCAACTTTCTCATTGTTTCTGGCAGGGGTCACAGGCACCAGAGAAGGTTTAAAACCCAGTTGAGTGCTCCATGCCGGGAGGTAGACCCTAGTTTGATGGGTTTCATTATTTTCAGTCTTAAAACGGTGATGGCAAGCGGGGAGTAATTCTTGCTAGTTTAGGGTATTCTCTAAGGGAAGTCTTGATATGATATGATATGATATGATATGATATGATATGATATGATATGGCATGTATATGTCACCCGCAGGCGTTCCGCTTGGCGGCTTCTCCCGCGTTGGAAATTAGGACACAGGTATGCAGGGCACTAGTCCCTCCTTTGTGTCCATCACGCTTCTTCCTCACGACGCGGGGCCGCTGGGAGTATAATTACCTTCCCGGCCCAGCGGTCCCTGCGTTGCAACTGTCCAGTGGAAGCCCTCGTTGCTTCCTGGTTCTTCGCTCCTACCCCGTTTCAGCTTCCGTCTACTCTGCTCTGCTCTGCTCTGCTCTCGCGCCCCTTCACGGCGTACGTTTTTTCTCTTTCCTCTCTCTCCTCCAGTTTTCCCTGTAGTCACCGTGCCTCGGCGACTTTTGTTTCAGTTCTCTGCGGTTCCGTCCTCGCGGATAGGCTCCGCCCCTTTTTTCCTTCGTTCCTCTGCTTTCTCTCTGGACTGCCTTGCCGGTGCCTTGCCGGTGCTTTTTTTCCTGACCTCCTCCCATTCCTGGTCCTCGCCCCGCTAGTTGCTTGGCTGGCAGGGGTTTCGGGGATTCTTCCACTCAGTAGGACCCCCCTGCTGCTTTGCTGTTCCTGCAACCAACACGGATCCTGCTTATTACTTTCTCCTGCTCACCTGCACGGCCACGTACAATACTACCTTGCTGACAACCTGAGGAGTCCCAGGGTTTTTTCCCCATCAGGGGTTTTTTCCCCTATTTTCGGCTTAGTCCCGGAAGGGAGGTCCCCGGCCAGCTGTTCCCAGCAGCAGTCAAGGTGGCCTCCCTCCGTGACAAGCAGGCACTTCGAAAAAAGGAGAAGGACTATCTTACTCGACGGCGGCTACAGGATCCCAGCAGTAATTCCGGCAGTTCAGGTGAGGAGAGCTGGACAGAAGGGGGAGAAAAGGGAAATCAGGCACCTAAACCATCACAGATTGCAACGCCAAGTAAAGACACGATGTCCGCTGAGGGACAAGTGCAAGAGCTTTGGAAGGCGATCCAAGCTATGTCTCAAGAACTCCAGGGAGTCAAGGCGGAGAACGCCCTCCTTAGACAAATGGTTTCCGCCAGGGAACCCCCTCCTCCAGAACTACCACCTACGATACTATCCTCGGGAAAGTTTGACGGTGCCCCCAAGAAGGTGAAGGAATTCCTAGAGGCATGTACTGTCTACTTTACTTTCCGACCCCGCACTTTCTCTACGGATCAAGCTAAAGTCGGCTTCCTAATCTCGAATATGACCGGCAATGCTTTGACTTGGGCTACTCCCCTAGTCATAAGCAACAATGCCATACTTCAAGACTACTCAGCATTTCAGAATTCTCTGAGACAGACATTCGAACGCCCAGAATTATCATTCACTGCTTCTGAAGAATTGTTGGACGTCAAGCAGGGTTCCTTGGATGTCCTGTCATATATTTCGGCCTTTAAGACAGTAGCTTCTGGCGTTGGCTGGCCAGAACCTGCACAGTATGCCATTTTCAGGAGGGGTCTCAAAGAGGAAATTAAGGACGAGTTAGCCAGGTCTACTCGCTCGCCTACTTTTTCGGACCTACTAACGGCTGCACTGCATATCGAGTATCGTCTACAAGAAAGGAAGACAGAAAGACGCAGACAACGTGGCTCAGGATTCCCCCTGGATGTTCGGGCATGCTCTCCCCCTCGTCGCTCTTCCACTGCCGCGTCAGAAGAACCCATGCAGATAGGCGCCACAAGAGCACCTTTGACTGCTGCCGAAAGACGGCGAAGAAGGGAAAAGGGACTTTGTGCCTATTGTGGGTCAGACCAACACCTTCTTAAGGATTGTTCTGAATTGCCTAGCAAGAGGCAGGGAAACGAGCACCCTCGGCATCAATAGGGACTAGTGTCCGGGGGTTTCCAGTTCTCTCTACTCGTCCCTATGTTTCGCTTACAGTTTCTTCTTCTGAACCCAAGGAAGATACCAGACTCATGGTAGTTACTGCCACTCTTACGGTAAAAGGCGAGAAGGTGGAGACTCTCGCGTTACTGGACTGCGGAGCAGCCGGCAACTTTGTTGATACCCTGTGGGCAGACCAGGTCGGTCTACGCAGGATACCCCGGAAGGAAGGACAGAAGATAGAAGGAGTCGACGGCTCTCCCTTATCATCCGGACTCATCACCCATACCACTGAAGATCTGTCCTTAACAGTTTTTCATCATTCAGAAGTGGTAAGATTCGACATTATCCGGGCTGCACATTTCCCAATCATACTGGGAATCACATGGCTTCGCAAACACAATCCCCAGATCGATTGGACTAAGAACCAGCTGAGCTTTGGTTCTTCATACTGCACCGAACATTGTCTTCCTCCGAAGAGCCAGAAGGGCCCTGAATCCGTTACGGCCTATACCTCGGACTGTGTGAGAGTGTTTGCATTGCCCAACTATTGTTCAGAATACTCTGAGGTGTTCCGGGAGAACCTTCACTCCATACTGCCACCTCACCGGCCCGAAGACTGTACCATAGATCTGGTACCCAATGCCCTAGTTCCCTTTGGCAGAATGTTCTCCCTTACTCTGGCCGAGAAACTTGTGTTACGACACTATCTGGACACAAATATGAAGAACGGGTTGATTCAGCCTTCAAAATCCCCAGCAGGGGCTCCTCTGTTTTTCATAAAAAAAAGAGACTCTACTGATCTGAGACCCTGTATCGATTACAGAGGTCTCAACAAGGTGACGATCCGTGATTGTTATCCTATGCCACTTATCTCCGACATAATCGAGGCGGTACAAGGGGCCAGAATATTTACAAAACTTGACCTCAGAAACGCTTATCATCTGCTCAGAATCTCCCAGGGTGACGAATGGAAGACGGCATTCCGCACTCCATTCGGCCTATATGAGTATAAGGTGATGCCATTCGGGCTAGTTAACGCCCCGGCTGTGTTCCAAAGATTTATGGACAGAATGTTTTCTGACATGCTCTCTACTTCCGTCATCATCTATTTGGATGATATCCTTATCTACTCCCCCAACCTACAAGAACATATCGGGCATGTCACTCAAGTCCTGGAACGTCTACAAAAGAACGAGCTGTTAGTGAAGGCTGAGAAGTGTAAATTCGCGGTCCCTTCCGTGCAGTATCTGGGCTATCAGCTGTCCGAAGAGGGTATAGATATGGATCAGAGGAAGGTTCAGGCCATCCTCGAATGGCCCGCACCCACATCTGTCCGGGAGGTGCAAAGGTTTCTGGGACTTTCCAATTATTACAGAAGATTCATCCCCAACTTCTCTGAAGTAGTATATCCCATCACTCGCCTACTCAAGAAAGAGGCCTCTCCGTTCTACTGGTCGCCCGATACCGAAAACAGTTTCAGACTACTCAAACATCTTTTCTGCTCGGCTCCGATCCTCCACCACCCAGATCAGACTTTGCCCTTCATCCTGGAGACTGACGCTTCTGCAATCGCGATTGGAGCGGTTCTACTTCAGACTGTCAACGGTGTGGAGCATCCAGTAGCCTACTTATCCAAGACTCTCTCACCTAGCCAATTGAATTATTCGGTCCTAGAAAAGGAGTTGTTGGCTATGAAATTGGCTTGTGACGAATGGCGCCATTTACTCATGGGGGCCAGGCATCCATTCCTCATCAGGACTGACCACAAAAACCTGAAAGCCCTCCAAGAAATGGAGTGCTCAAATTCCAGGCAAGCTCGTTGGGCCTATCTTTTCTCACAATATGATTTTCAGATCTCTTACATTCCCGGTTCGCTTAACCGTCTGGCAGACGCTCTATCTCGCAAGGACTCCAGCAAGGAAAGGGCTTCACTAGACACTGAACCCATGTTTCATCACAATCGGATATTGGCCCAGGTCAGTACTTTCCTACAAGGGGTTAAGACCGCCGTGAGTCAAGAGCTTCCTCGAATTGCGTTGCACCCCACTTCTCCTTATCAAGAGAAAGACGGCTGGCTGTTCTTCAAGAAACGTCTATACATTCCGGAAGGCCCGCTGCGGAAGAAGATTCTGGATTGGTGTCACACATCCCGCCTTGCGGGTCATCGCGGGGGAATCAACACTCTGGAGCTCATCTCGAGAACCTTTTCCTGGCCCACCGTGAGGAGAGACACCCTAGACTTTGTGAAGACCTGTCCTATTTGTGCCCGATCAAAATATCCGACGGGGAAACCGTTGGGATTACTTACCCAAGTTGAAATGCCTACTCGCCCTTGGGGGTTGGTTTCTACGGATTTCATTGTAGACCTCCCGGAATCTGGATCATGTACCTGCATCATGGTCACGGTAGATGCATTCTCCAAGATGGCACACTTCTCCCCTCTTTCTGGGGTTCCCACAGCCACCAAGATGGCTGAAGTGTTTGCACGAGACATTTTCAGGCTACACGGTCTACCCGACAAGATCATCTCGGACCGGGGAAGCCAGTACACTTCGAGATTCTGGACAGCCCTGTGTACCCGTTTAGGAATTGAGAGAGCACTCTCTTCGGGTTTTCATCCCCAGTCCAACGGGATGACGGAACGACTTAATGCCACTCTCGAACTATATCTGAGATGTTACGTCACTCAACACCAGGAGAATTGGGTTTCCCTACTCCCTACTGCAGAATTCTCGTATAACAATGCCAAACACTCTGCCATAGGTCTTTCACCTTTCTTTTGTACCTATGGGGTTCACCCTAAGTCCTTTCTCCCTGAAATTCCCAGTTTCACCAATTCCCCGACGGCCGAAGAGGTGTTGGATCAGATCAAGGATGCCCATGACACAGCATTACAGAGTTTGGAGAACAGCAGGAGACGATCTAAGATGGGAGTGGATAAACATCGCAAAGAATGTCCGGACTGGAAGCCAGGCGACAAGGTGTGGCTGTCCACCCGGTTTCTACCCAAATGGACAAGACCCTCTAAACTGTCCCCTCGTTATCTGGGTCCTTTTCCCATTCTTCTCAAAATCAATCCTGTGGCTTACCGTCTTCGGCTGCCGCCTTCTCTAAGTCGCATTCACCCAGTCTTTCATTCCTCTCTCCTTAAAGACTTCTATTTCGATTCCCATCACAGACCAGTGCCCAGACTTGCTCCATCACAGACCCCCACTCAAGCAGAATATGAAGTCTCCAACATTAGGGACTCTAGGTTCTATCGAGGCAGGTTGGAATACCTTTTGTCCTGGAAGGGTTATCCGGAGTCGGAGGACTCTTGGGAACCTGCTTCTCAGGTGCATGCGCCTCGCTTGCTCGCTAGATTTCACCGCCTGCACCCAGGGAAGCCGGGGGTGATACGGTCTGGAAGGGGGCATACTGTCACCCGCAGGCGTTCCGCTTGGCGGCTTCTCCCGCGTTGGAAATTAGGACACAGGTATGCAGGGCACTAGTCCCTCCTTTGTGTCCATCACGCTTCTTCCTCACGACGCGGGGCCGCTGGGAGTATAATTACCTTCCCGGCCCAGCGGTCCCTGCGTTGCAACTGTCCAGTGGAAGCCCTCGTTGCTTCCTGGTTTTTCGCTCCTACCCCGTTTCAGCTTCCGTCTACTCTGCTCTGCTCTGCTCTGCTCTCGCGCCCCTTCACGGCGTACGTTTTTTCTCTTTCCTCTCTCTCCTCCAGTTTTCCCTGTAGTCACCGTGCCTCGGCGACTTTTGTTTCAGTTCTCTGCGGTTCCGTCCTCGCGGATAGGCTCCGCCCCTTTTTTCCTTCGTTCCTCTGCTTTCTCTCTGGACTGCCTTGCCGGTGCCTTGCCGGTGCTTTTTTTCCTGACCTCCTCCCATTCCTGGTCCTCGCCCCGCTAGTTGCTTGGCTGGCAGGGGTTTCGGGGATTCTTCCACTCAGTAGGACCCCCCTGCTGCTTTGCTGTTCCTGCAACCAACACGGATCCTGCTTATTACTTTCTCCTGCTCACCTGCACGGCCACGTACAATACTACCTTGCTGACAACCTGAGGAGTCCCAGGGTTTTTTCCCCATCAGGGGTTTTTTCCCCTATTTTCGGCTTAGTCCCGGAAGGGAGGTCCCCGGCCAGCTGTTCCCAGCAGCAGTCAAGGTGGCCTCCCTCCGTGACAAGCAGGCACTTCGAAAAAAGGAGAAGGACTATCTTACTCGACGGCGGCTACAGGATCCCAGCAGTAATTCCGGCAGTTCAGGTGAGGAGAGCTGGACAGAAGGGGGAGAAAAGGGAAATCAGGCACCTAAACCATCACAGTATAACATAACTATTTGGAGGTAGACATTGGCTAAATCTAGCTTCAGTATCCTGGAAGGTCACCTGTGGTCTAAGGGTGACAGCATCAAGGAGCAACAGCAGAGGAACCCATAGGAGCAGGCTGAGTGCTATATCCCCGGAACTGTGCAATACTAAGAGCTGTGTGACTTGAATGTTATATCCGGCTTAATACTGGGAGATTTAACTTGGCCATTTGGTCGTGTTTAGAATGTTAGTCCCAATTAGGATAAACCCTTGCACACATTTTCCTCCATCCTCACCCTATAAGTCCAGAATCCGGTCTAGAATGAAAATCCCAAATTTCATGCAGTTTCATTGAGTGGCGCCAAAGCTATTAGCCATCCAAAAACTGCTTTTCACCAACTCTGTAATGCAGAAATAGGCATATATATCTCCAAACATCTCAGATGTTCACGAACATCACAAGACTGCCCCGGGCATCCGGACTGTTCGCGGACATCGGGGTTGAAAAACCACCCGCTTTTGGGGCTTTTTAAGGCCATATCCCATCCCATCCTCATCACCCCTCATGTCTTCAGAGATAGTTTCATTAGTTTGACAAGTGCAATGTTGTGTATTTTGACATGTTTTTACTGTGATGTCCGTGAATCCAACATGGCGGGCGTTTCCAAAAATCTGACGCACCTCACACTTTTCACTATCCAAAAAGCAGGCATGTCCGATGTCCGCAGACATCACGCCGTCCTCTGTACCAATCTGACGGGCGTCTGCGGACCAAACAAGGAAATGAGTCCATATCACTAATTTCTTTTTACCAACTTCTGGGTTGTTTTAAAAAATAACTACTGAATGGCTGTACACCAAAATGACAAAAGCACACTTTTGGGTCCAAATGTATAAATTACACGGCCTGCAGTAGCAGCCGTGTATTTATGGTTAAGATGTTCAATTCATAGGAAGAGCACTTTTGGGCGGTTTATAACTTTTTGACGCTGTTTTATGAATCCTCACCAAACTTTGCAAAAAAAAGTATATGACCACCTCTGAATTAAACTTTGGTGCAATTTTGTCAAGGGGGGGCAAAGTTATAGAGGGGTTCCAAAACTTTTGAAATCCTCAAAGACACAATGGAAAAAGCCCAACCATTTGTGATGTCATCTTGGATATCCTGGGTGTTGGTGTTATCAGTGCATGGCGGTGGTGTGAGTTATGGTTGCATGGCTTATCATAACTGGTGAATTTCTTGGGTTTTTCGATTTTACTTGTAACCATAGCGTCCCTTTAACAACGTTTCTCGCTGAATTTGATCATTTTTTCTTAGTGCAGATGAACCATAATGTCCCTTTAACAAAGTTTTTTCAGTGAATTATAGAGTGATGATAGCCGCCCTATAGTTAAGGTGAGTCGGATTTCCATAGGAACCCCTCAAAATTCTATCGTTAATACATTTTGATTCGAGTAATGGTGTTGGCCAAAATTCTGAAAGTGATTACAAACCCGCAGCCCACCCATGACTGCAAAGCTTTGTAAAGATTCATTAAATATTTAAAAAAATGCGTCCTACTACCCAGTCATTTTCCCATAGACAAACAAGGTCAATATTTGGCAAAGCACACAGCCCAAACCGCACGATGTATTTGGACCAGGTCAAAAACAATTGGGGCACCAAGCGTTGACTTGCGATCCATGCCTGGTTTGGGGGTGATTCTGTCAGTAGTTATTTAAAAATGTTACGGAGAAGGGGATGCCCACTTCTGAAAAATATATAGCTATATATCTGGATTTACCCGAAACCGGGTGTTTTATTAGAAATTACACAACCACCATTTTGTTTTTCTCTCGATGTGAGTGATATCCGCAGCTGTAGCTGAGGATATGGGTAAATGAAATGTAGGAAAAATGCTATTTCCAGGTCAAAGAACATGCAAATGCTATCAGGCCAGAGGTGGGGGGGTGGGGGGGAGTGCGGTGGGAGTTGGAGGGGGGTCTAGTGACGGAGTTTGCAACACAAAGGTTTCTGTAGCCTCGGCTATAGCCTCAAATAGCCAACATCTCAAAGCAAACTGCATCACAGAAACAGTGTGTGTTGTGTGGGTAAAGGGAGAGGGCAGAGGATGTGACGAGGCCATCTGGGAGGGGGGGAGCTAGCACTGATGAGGGGAGCACTTTGTGAGACCCTGGAGGGGGCAGGAAAGCATTTCTTTTTCATCCGGTTTGCCAATATTCACGGCTATACCCAAGGCTATGAAGGACTACAGGTACCCTTGGCTAAGAGTAGTTCAGTGCCCACGGCTATACATTTTGGGGTGTCAGTGTTTTATTTCTTTTTGAAAGTCATTTTTATAGGTATAGTGATGTTGGGGTGAAAAGGTACTGCCAACGGCCATGGTCATGGTCAGTGACACATTAGGTATTCGGAAGTCTTATCTATTTTGGCTGTGTGTTTTCAGACTTTCGTACATGTTAGAATGTGGAGAAAAACACGAGAAAATAGTTTACAAAATTAATACAAAAAGGAGCCACCCTACTCTAGTTTTATATGCCCCTTACACTGTATTTTAGTCTGTGTATTGTCACTCATTCTATCATATCTTGTTCCAATTAAATGTTTCCCTACCTAGTTTACTGTCATATATTATTCTCTGCTTTCTTTCTCTTCAGCTACCTTACATAACTACATAGGGTTCGAAATTGGGGGCGAGGGGCAATTTAGCTTCTGCTTCTAGCATAGTAGAGCCTGGTTAGCTTGAAACCAACAGCTACCAGGAGCTACTTTTGGCTCTTGGGGCCAACTGGTGCCTTCCAAACACGTAAATGTGACAATAACTCTGAGTATTTAAGAATGTTAATAATATATAATTAGAACACATCTAATACACATTTAAACACAATGGTTGATACAAAATGGAAAAAGAGGTAAAGGAGCATCTCTGGTTCTGGTAGCTGCTGCTTCCCCTGTGGAAGCTCCTGCCTACTGGGTGATGCCTGACACTCGGGAGTTGGATTTAGCTCCTACTCATTGAATCTAAATTTTCGAACCCTGCTACATGATCAGTGTTGTACTGTATTGATTTTTAAATTCTATTGTATTATTAAACCTAAAGTGAGCTCCCCCTTTAACTAAAAATGTGTAAATACGGTTATAATAAAAGTCAATGAACTGTTGTCGTGGGTATAATAAAACATATTTTGGGGGTAATTATAGGCCTCAATGTGCAAAAGAGTACAGTGTGTGTACCCGGAAGAGTCCTTTCCTTTCCTTGCTACGCCCAAAGGATTGATACCTTGCAGATTCTGTAAAAGTGATATCAAAGAAAAACTGAGAGATTAGTCATTAGAATGTGCACCGATTAGGACTAATCGTTTCTCAAGCAATGAAAACTGCGTAACTAACATTGAGAGAGTTGATTTAGATTCCCTATGGTGGGACATGCTACGCGGTACATCAATGGCTTTAAAGGTAGCTGTGGTCCGCTTTCACTCAGATATATGCGGGTTGTTTCAGCTCAGCTACCTGAATGGTGCTCAGTAATCGTGTCTCTATCTTCTTCATTGAGACAATTAAATGAACTGATTACCTCAAATTGATTTGAAATTTAATTTGGGGTAAAGAGATATGAATTATGTTTTATGTATCTGTAGGTTAATTGGAAATATAAGAGTCACTACGGCAAACAATATTTCTAGTAGACAAATATACATGTACATAATTTAGAGTACTCATGACATTTTAATTGTATTGGTAAATCTATTTATTTTTTTTATTTTATTTTTCTTCATTCTTTTCTTACCTCTTTCTTTCTCAATCATATGTTGTATTTTATAATTCTTGGGATGTCTTAACTAGATTTTACTTGTCTGAATAATTCTGTAATGGTTTTAATTTTGTAAAGGATTATGTTAAAAAAACAGAACAAATAAATAAATAATACATAACAATGATGACATCACAGGTCACATCAATGATGACATTACGAATTACATGTATGAGAACACTAATGATATTAGAAATCACATCACTGGTGACAACACTAATTACATTGTATATAACTGATTTCATCAATAAGGGCATTAGACATAACATCATTTATAAGTTAACTCATTAAAAATTTGATGATCGTAATAACAATGTAGGCTGCAGACTTGGCCATGACAAAGGGTGGGGTCACTGGCCAGCACCAAAGGTCATAGCTAGTGGTCAGTTAGTGTTAAAAAACATCAACGTGCATGGTTAAAAGCCATGCCTAGTAGCCCATCACTGTTTTAGAATATACAGTGGGCAACGTTGAAAGCTGTAATCCGTGTCCATTAATATGTTGAAATAGACATTCGGCACAGACAAAAGCCGTTGTCACTGGCTAGTATTGTGTTGAAGACCATGGCTAGTAGCTGGCTAGTGTATACAATATACAGTGGGCACGTACGGAGGCCATAGATAGGGACTGGTTAGTGTTGTATAATACACAGTGGGCAAGTCCAAAGTCCATCGCTTATAGCATATTAGTATTTTAAAATATGCAGTAGACATGGCCAAACGATGTACAAACTGCTCATGGTCAAAGGACATGGCTAGTGAGGCCCATTTATATATTAGAATATACATAGTGGGCACAGCCAAAGATCGTGGCCACTGGCTATTATTGTGCTAAAGCCCATGGCTAGTGGCTGATTAGTGTATATAATATACAGTGGACACAAGTGAAAGCTGTAGCCACTGGTGAAGGACAAAGTCTATGGTTCGTGGCCTGTTGGTGTTTTAAAATATACAGTGCACATGGGCAAAGACTATGGCCAGTGTCCATAAATGAAGGCCATGAGGAGTACCATTCATCTGTTAGAATTAAGGCTCACGGTTATGTGGTATTTATTTTTCTGCACTTTCCATCAGTATTTATTCATATTTATTTTTGTCATTTTTTCTGTATTTATCCACATTAATTTTTTGTCATATAAAAGCTAATTCACAGACAGAATTCTTCTGCATTTATTCTAATACAAATGCATTTATTAAAACACACATGCAGCCATATAGGAAAGAAATGCCAGCTCAATTTTTTCCATAACAAAAAAACAGTTGTTCCTGTGACTGCTGCTGCCTTCAGATATATGCTGTCAGCAATTTGAAGAACCTAAATATTATTTTTATGTTAATGTTAATGTTAAAGGATATTTGTACCGTGCACTATCACCACCAGAGTGGTCCCCTGGCGCTCTGGCGGCTCTGAAAGAGGAGGGGAGGTTGAGTTAGTGGGAGGAGGCAGGAAAAGTGCAAGAAAGCAGTGATGTGCTGTTGGCGGCCTCAGCCCGGTGGGTCCGTTGGCTGGGCCTGGGGTGTTTGCGGCCGGTAGTCATTGTGTAATGTTGTGCAAGAGTATGCGTGTTTTTGTTTTGTTGTTGCAATGTAGTGAAGTTTGTGTGGTTTGTTGTGCTGTATATTTTGGTTGTGTTTGGTTTGGAGTTTGAGAGGTGTATGTAGAAAGGGAAATTGTTAGTAGGGTTGGTTAGTTTGCGTCTCTATGCTGAATACAACTTTTACACTCTCTGTGCTGCCAATCTGCAATGCGATTGGCCTGCAATGTATGAGTGGCATCATAGAAAACCAATGAGAAAAAAGGAAGGGGAACACAGACTAACTCCTACTCCTGCATTATGTATGGGAAAAACAGAAGTTTCTTGTTTCCCAACCGAGCTTCCACCCAAACGTTTGCAAGCAGACTCAACTTATTACAAAAAACAGACCTTATTCAGACCATGATTTTTTGGAACCAACAGGATACAATATTTTATTACCTGTTTATCTTTAGTTCCTATTTATCATCTCGATTTGCAATGTAAACATTATTCACTGTATAAAACATATCTCCAAACAAAGACAAGTGTAACATACAACACAGTTTTGTCAAACACATATCTAAATATGTACATACTAAATGTATACCAACAACAAGTGGTGTAAAACACAGTACCAAATTATTCAAATTGCATAATTTTGTGTCAGATTATTTTTGACACCTCTAAAGTTTGATGTTTTGGGTTATTCACACCCTCCACCTTAACTATGAGGGCCCTACTGTGTAACGCCTAAGCGCACTGATGACATCACAAATGGCGTCACTGATGATATCACATATGACATCGCTTATGGCATCATGAGTGACATCACTGGTGCGGCAGATTGTGCGTGCAAGATAAATGCAACATTTAAAAAGCGTGTTTCTGCATTTGAGGGTGGATTCAGGTGCAACGCTTGGGTGGAGTTTGCATTCATGAATACAGGCGATTTACAAGCATGGTATTCTGACACATCAGAGTTACTCTGTACTGATTGAGAATTGGCCATGATAAGATACTCTAGCCCCTTTATCACTCCATTCTAAAACCAGTCCCTATGCAAAGGAGACATTTTAGCACTCCAATTATGACTTTACACCTGTCCACTAAAGAGAAAAACATACATAATAAGGGGTAGTCTTAGACTCCAAAGTTATATCACTATATTGTGTAACTACCAGTGGCCGGAGTGTACAAAAAGAAGTATGGGAACTATGTCCCGGCTGGCCTGCACCCACTCCCCACAAACCCCATCACCACGCTCCCTCCCACACATAAAACTAACCCCCAAACTCTTGCACCTACTGTTTATGGGAACGTTCAGTGCAGTGCACTGAAAGTGCAAGCTGCAAAATCTTCCTACACTTTTATTTTAAAACGAAACCGTTCCGGAGCGGTTTCTTTTTAAAATAAAAGTATAGGAACTGTAAAACGCACTTTAAAAAAGTAGAGGAGCACCGCTCCCGACAGCTCCCGCTCGCTTCGACCACTGGTGCCTACATTTTGGTACTTTTCAAAAAATAAAACATTGGACGGATTAACACCAAATGAGCAAAAACACCCTTCCGGGACCTGAACTAAGATCCTCACGCAAGTTTGGTGCAAATCGCCACAAGCAAAATGTTGTCCTCATTCAAGTCTATCGAGATTTTTGCACCCCCCCTAACCATTTTCCCACCCTTGACCTAACTGCACCAACTTTGCAAGAAAATTCAAAGTTCGGTCTTCATTGTTTTTGCAAAGATTTGTGTGGAATCGTTGAATGGTGCAAAATTGTAAGCTGCCCAAAAACTACTCTTCATCTACCCTGACCTCCCTAGAACGTTGCCCCCCTCTTGACGAAATCACACTAAGAGCAGCAGAAATATTCATAGTCAGGTCTATATTGTCACAAAGTTTTGTGTGGATTTGAGTAACAGCACCAAAGTAATACGCTCTTTGCCGTCTCTGTAATGTATGCATGTATTATATTCACTGAAAAAACGTTGTTACAAAACAGTTAAGATGAACAATACATTGCAACAGAGCCTTTCCTATTCACTGAAAAAACCTTAAAGAGAAAATAAGGTTAAAATGTTTGGTAGCAAAACCCTTGAAATTCGACAGACAATTCAGGAAAAGCCACCTTTACTACTCCCCCCTTTGCACAGCATATTACCACAATGATAACATCAGATATGACATCACTGATGACATCGCTATGACTTGCCTGATAAAAGCATTGATTACATTAATTCCATTTTCAACTTTTAGGACTATTTTCTTTTGCCATAAAATATATATTTTTTCAGTGAATATTTTATAAATACACAGGTGAAGCGAATTTTAAAAAATGGCGGTAAATGTTAATACCGCCATTTTTTCGGTTCTGCTTCATTCTATGTATTTGTATGGTTGAGTTGGCATAATGGGTCCGCTTCGCCTCCATTTCACAATCCGCCAAACAACTGTGGGTGTATTACTGCCAGCATGGATTTTAATGCTGACGTTAAGGCAATGGGTTTTTATGGAATATGCCTGAAATTAGCACTTGGTTGAAGAATGCGGATTCCATATGAATCCATTGTAAATTCCGCCTGCAAAGTGCACTTCGGCATTTACATTTTTCTACTTACATAATGCAAATGTTATGAGCAAAAGCGATTTCGCCTACGTTTTACTCCTCGCTTTCCCAACACATACTTGAATGAGGAAAATTGCACGGAGGTGACCTTTTGTCCAAAATTGCACATAGAGGCCGCCCCTTTCGTGACATTGACTTGGAGGCCGAACATGACGCCCACTGTGGATAACAAGTTTGATATGGCCTTGCAATGCTACCATTTGTATAGCATTTAAAACTATTCTGCCTTTGGACTCCTGTCCACAGACGCTCGCATGGTAAATACGATGCATAATACTGTTCCGTGTTATATAGTAAAGGGGCGTTTGTCCCCCCAACTTTCATGGCACTTCATTTTGTCCCCATTAATTTGGCTGGGGTACCTTTTCTGCAGATGTCATGTCCCCCCCAACCAGGGTCGGACTGGCCCTTTCGGTCTTTCGGCCCGTGGCCGAACGACTTTGGGGTCCCCTGGGGCCGGTTTTCCGGCAGCCACCTCTGGGCCGTTTTTTTTTTTTTTTATTGGCAGGCCCCCGGGCCCGGCCTAGTGTGTGTGTGTGCGCTGCAGTGCGCTGAGCCGCGTCGCGAGTATTCGCGGGCCGCGGCCAAGTCAGATGGAGATGGGGGGGGGTGAGTGAGCCGCCTGGGCTGGGTGAGCCAGCCAGTCAGTGAGGCAGGGCATGGAGGCAGGAGCCAGGAGGGGGAGGCGCCGCGCGCCGGCGGCACACTATCTGAGTGAGAGTCTGCACAATCATCATAGCAAGGTAACACTAGTCACTAGATGTTACCTTGCTTTGATGATTGCATCTGCATCATGCATGCATCATAATTTATGATGCATGCAGATAGATGCAGATGCATGTGCATAATTCATTCACAGCGTCGCGTCGGTGGGCCTGGGCCACCACCAGGCCGGCGGCTGTGCCGCCAGTGCCACTTCAGGGGGCCGGTGTGCCTGCCGTGTGTGTGCTCACCAGCTCACGAGCCTCTGGCCTGCGGCTGCGGCGGCCAGAGAGAACGACTTGTTTAATCTGTGGGAGGGAGGCAGGCTGAAGCAATTGCAAACACACACCAAAGCAATTGTAACACCTGCCTCCCTCCCCTCCGAGTCCTCCTGACCCTGGGGGGTTGGAGCCTCCAGCCTGCCTGCAGGGCTGACTGAGGGCTCTGCTGAGCTGGGGCCGGCACTGTAAGAACACAGTGACACATTTCACACTTGCTTTCAACTTTGCTGCAGGAAGTAAGTAACACTTCTTTGCAAAGTTGAAAGCAACTGTCTTCAACTTGTGCCTGGGGGCTGGGCTGGGTCCCGGGGCCGACGGCGCAGTGGACGAATAAGTTGAATAACTGGACCCAATGAAAATTCGGCTGGGCAGGCAGTGCCTGCCCACCCAATTTGCCGCCAAATCGCCAATGCATACATTATGCTGCTGGCTGCTGCTATATGAGCCCCAACCCAAGCACGCACCGTCTGCAGTGGACCTCGAGACCGACAGTACCAGTGCCCACAGCCCACACAGGACAGGAGGACCACAAGGCAGCACTGAGGCGGCCAGCAGACAGTGGAGTGCCCAGTGCCAGTGCCGGCCACACAGCCCACAGACAGCAGCCCAGCCAACAGCCAGCCAGTCAGTGAGGTAAGGAGTGGAGTGGGACTACTGTGAGCAACGTAAACATTAGGGCAGAGCCTGAGGAAAAACATGCATAACAAGTGCCTGTGTCTCAGCCACACCGTCCCTTTTCAGGGGATTTCCCTGCCATGCCATGCAATGGGAGTGTGCCTGGGGTGAGGGTGCATGCAGGTCTGCTGTGCCCACAGTGCCAGTGATGCGCACACACACTCGCACATCCCGCTCAGACCCATCCCTCATTACCCTCGTGCCACTGAACTCATTGGAATGGCTCCTTTCTCATTTTCTGAGCCTCTGGGCGCTATGTTGAAGCACGCCAAAGGGGTGTTCACTGGGCACTGTAAATGTGCCCCATGCCATGTGAGTGTGCCTGGGGTGGGGGTTCAGGTCTGCAGCTGTATGCCACAGTGGCAGTGATGCGCAGTGCGCAGCGCTCACACTGCTGGCTACACTGAGCAACTGCTAAGGTGAGAGGCACTGCTGCTGCCCACTTGCTGCCTCTGACCTCTGATCCTGGGCTTACCGTGCAGGTCTGCTGTGCCAGTGATGCGCACACGCACGGCACATCCCGCTCAGACCCATCCCTCATTACCCTCGTGAGTCCGAGTTGCCAGCTATAGCATACCGTGTCCTCGCAGTGATGCGTGGCGCATGAGCCAAACTGAAATTGCACTGTCACCAAAAAGGAAGAGCGCGAAATGCCCCCTCGCCCCCCCACCCACCGCACAGCCCTCACTTGGAGCAATACAAACGGAGCAGGGGATGAATACTACCCCCACCCCCCAGCCCCACCCGAGCCCTTCCTGGCACATATGCATTAATTTCGCGGTTTATTTTCCCTGGGGGTGGGCAGGGGGCGGGCGTCGATTGGCACCTACCCATGGGTTGGTGACTTTTTCTTTGAAAATGATGCATTGATTTTTTTTTTCCGATTTCCTGCGGTGGTATTTTCACCCAATGTTATTTTTTATGTAATTAGAGGGTGGGGGCCAAACCCGGGGCAGAGAAAAGGAGTAGGGGGCTCCTTTGGCGCGAGGCTGCAGCGAAGAAGCAGGGTTCGAGTTTCTGAGCAGGAAGGGGGTGGGGGTTGAATTATTAATGCACTTTGCAAGCGGCGAGAGTAGTTGGTGGCGAGAAGTGTCCATTCCAGGCTGCTGCAGAAAAGGGGGGAAGAGGGGAGCTTTTGTATTTTCGCACCTTCTGCCGGGGAAATAAAGGAGGGGGCTGGGGGGAGTACCTGCCCGCTTCTCTTTTTTTCCCTCGTTCTTTCTGGAGGGAGGGGTAGCAAGGAATTGAGGGAGCGAGAGCGAGGTAGCTTGCGAGGGAGGGGAGACCGTCGTTCCCAGAGCAGAGAGAGGTAGCGATCGAGAAGGGAGACCCGGGCATCCTGCGCCCCCTTTCTGCTGTCAAGGATTGTGGATTTTTTTAGGGGAAGAGAGGGGAAGGGGGAGGGAGGGTCGGGGCGGGGGGGCCTCCAGGTTTGGTTCCTGCGGATTGCTAGGCAAGGCAAGGCATAGAAAAGTGGAGGGGGAGGAATCGGCTGCTTATTTGGGGGGTTGATGCTGAGACCCCCCTCGGCTCCCGAAACCCCCTTTGGATGTCCATGAGCTCCAACACAATGATCTTCATGATACTGGCCCGTGCCACGGTCCCACGGAACTCATTGGCTCCTTTCTCATTGTCTGAGCCTCTGGGCACTATGTTGCCGCATGCCAAAGGGGTGTTCACTACTGGGCACTGTAAATGTGCCCCATGCCATGTGAGTCAGTGAGTGTGCCTGGGGTGGGGGTGCAGAGGCACTAGTGCTGCCCACTTCTGCTGCCTCTGAACCTCTGATCCTGGGCTTACCATGCAGGTCTGCTGTGCCAGTGATGCGCACACGCACTCGCACATCCCGCTCTGACCCATCTCTCATTACCCTCGTGCCACGGAACTCATTGGCTCTTTTCTCATTTTCTGAGCTTCTGGGCGCTATGTTGCCGCCGCATGCCAAAGGGGTGTTCACTGGGCACTGTAAATGTGCCCCATGCCATGTGAGTGTGCCTGGGGTGGGGGTGCAGAGGCACTGCTGCTGCCCACTTCTGCTGCCTCTGATCCTCTGATCCTGGGTTTACCGTGCAGGTCTGCTGTGCCAGTGATGCGCACACGCACTCAGCACTCGCACATCCCGCTCAGACCCATCCCTCATTACCCTCGTGCCACGGAGATTAATGCATAATAGCGGCCTCCGGTTTGGACAGAGAATCAAAGCAATTGGAGAACCAATTCAAAACTTCCAACATGTTGGTCAATGGTCAGTTGCCAATCCCTGCCAAAATGGCACTCTACCACAGCTGCTATAGGCCACTAGCACTCCCTAAAAGATGTGCATCTACGCCATTTAATAATTATTAAATACTGATGTGCGTTATGACAGACAGTGAAGCCCTCTGCAGAAAGGCAGCTAACCTCTCTGTGGCACCAAAGGCAAACGTTATCATGCGATCACATGGATCCCATTAACTCAGTACAACAAGATATAACACAGGTTTCTGATTGGCTTATGAATCCCAAATGCAGGAATGATGTGATGCACCCCCGCTTGAGCAGCTTGTACTGCCCCAGTGTGGTGTGTTCTGCGGCTGCATCTGCTTGCTGGGTGCCACTGTGCCAGCTCCAACTTATTTTTCAAACACATTGCAACGCATAGCACCCAGATCTATAGCTTAATATTTAGCCTGGGATTCACAAACCTTTAGTCACCATTCCATTATATGTGTAGGCGTAAGCGACGCATTCCTTTTAATGGTGCACAACGTTACCTTGAAGTGCCGGATGGGGCTCCCCCAGACCCTTGGGCTCGCCCCATATTCTGAGCCCCCCTTTCTCAAACCCTTTCCTTCCCTCGCTTCACGCGTGTATACCTTCTGTAGACAGTAGACCCCTGCAGCCTGACACGAGGTGGTACCTCTGCCCCAGGGGCTCTCCCCGACACCGGAGCCCTCCTTTCCTCCTTGTTCCCTTCCCCCTCTCTCTCTATTACCCTCTCACCGAACAAATGAGTCGAATCTTCCCGAGTCCGGTAATTCCCCAGTCCTGGTCCCAATTCCAGCTCAAGTCTTTCCATCTTTCCTTCTTCTTTGACCGAAGGCTTTCTGTCCATTTGTTTTAAAATGTTCAATATTCTTCCTTTTCTCTCTTCAAATGTTACTCAGTTTCCTCTGCACACCTGCCTTTTATAGTTTCCATCGTCTTTTAATTTCTCTCTCTTCAGACTCACCTTTTTTTGTCCTTAACCTATCTTGCAAACTTCTGTTTCCGTTTATTTTTCGACTTTTACCTTCTCTTTTGTGTTAATATTTATCCATTTCAAACTATTGTCCTACCCTGCTAAGTCACCAAGTGTTTGTTTCTGATTTCATTTTCCTTTCATTGTGTATATCCCTACTCCATAGTCCAAACTTATTTTTCTTTAGACCCCACCCTTACCGTACACTTCCTCTGCCTGCATACACCCACTCTCTTTTTGCCTCCTGCCTGAGTACCAAAAGCATACCTGTGTTCTTCCCCAGCCCTCACCAGGGCCCATCAATCGCTCTTTTTGCATTTGTTTGCCCCTCTAGAACTTACCTTCCTCCCCAGGCTGCATCTCAGGTTCTGCCCTTATTGGCCTGCCTTGGCCCAGCCGACCTCCCCAGGCTCCATCTCTCTTGCTGCCCTGGTTGGTCTCTCGTGCCCCAGCCCACCTCCCCAGGCTCCATCTCTCTTGCTGCCCTTGTTGGCCTCTCTTGCTCCAGCCCACCTCGCAGGCTCCATCTCTCCTCCTGCCCTGGTTGGTCTCCCGTGCCCCAGCCCACCTCCACAGGCTCCATCTCTGTCCCTGCCCTTGTTGGCCTCTCTTTCTCCAGCCCACCTCCCCAGGCTGCCTCTGTGTTCCTGCCCTTGTTGGTCTCTCTCGTGCCCCAGGCTCCATCTCTGTGCACCTCAAATGTTGTGTATGTTTGTGTGTGTCCAGCATGGACTCCGCTATGTTTACACTCTGTTTCCATCATGAGACAAGCCGTTTCTGTAATTCTGCGCCACATTGTAAGTTTGGCGTATCAACTATGGTAATACCGCTCAACTGAATTCTTCTTACTGCATGCGGCTACGATAATACTACAACTGATTTAGGGTTGGTGCCAAGTACAAGTTATTGCCCGCTTTTGAGGCCAATTAAACTGCATTGGGGACATGTGGTAATACTGCATGGGGCAAGACCTCCATTGAAGATGAGGCAACAAGCAGGCAGCATATGCATGGGCTGCAAAGGCCATTATCGTGTGTTTCAGCAAGATAGGCGCTACTCTGGAATGCCACCTGTTACCACCATACTTATAGTGAGGATGACAGTGGCAGACTGGCCCATAAGGAACTTGGGAACACTCCAGAGGGGCCTATGCCTCTGAGGACCTGTCTGGGGCTGATCCAGTTACAAGCTTCATTTTTCCACCATCCGACAGGTATGTCATAATGTTTTCACTGGTCTATTGCAAGACTGAGCTCAGCTGTTCTTGGTGAGGGCAGCAGTCAGAATTAGGTGTCACAGCCATGGGCCAATGTATTGCCCTACTGCCATGCTGTCATGCTTAGTCTCCCTACCTTTACGCATTCAGTTTCCAGTGTTACATGCCTTTCGAAACGGAGCCTATAGTATGGACATTGTGAGCTAAGGGGGGTGGGGTGGGGCTGGGCATGTTGAAGGCTATAGCTTTTAATAGTTCCGGTGATGAGTGCGAGGAGTTTGAGTTGTAAAAGCTACTGGACGTGAGCAGTAGCTCGCTGTCCCTGTTACTGGAAATGGTGTTACCTTGCGCTATCTATTGCCTGACATATGTGGGAATTCGCTCCTCTACCTGTTACTAAATGGGTACATCAACGGTCACAGAGAATGATCAGGAGCGATTGTGTTTGAGCTGGCTTTACCAGAGCTGGGAGCAAGCTGTACCAGTTATGCTGTACGGCCCCTTGGGCATCAGAGCTGGTTGTATTTGTTACTGGGCAATGTGGGCATGAGCGAAATGTAACCGTATCCGTTTTGGAAGCTGGCTGTACCTGTTCATTGGCATGAATAGTTAGGTAAAGAGTATTGCATGCTGCTACATTGTTCTCCTTGATAGAGATGGATTGTGGACCTGCCCATGGTAAAACATGACTTTTTTTCTGTGGGGAGGGGTTGCAACTGGGGGAAAAGATGAGAGAAAAAGTGTCAGTACTGAAAAGTCAGTTGAGCTGGGAGCAGCCTCGGACTGGCCTGTAGGACAATAGGCCCAGGGCCAAACAAAAACACAAAATGCTGGTGTGGGACCGTTTTTTTGGCCAAAGTGGGACCCTTATTGGCCCATGTGGGCCAGTTTGATGAGTTAATTCACACTGCGACTAGTAGTTTTGACCAGTGTTGCTGAATAAATATTCTTTAAAATATACAATTTGCATGTCACTTTATCAAAAAAGCTCCCCCCGGGTACTATTCAAACAGTATCACAAAAGGAATGAAAAGCCATTTGCAAGTACGGGCCACTTTTTCTTTGGTGCCTGAGACAATTGCATGGCCCAGTCTGACCCCGGTTGATAGCTAGCCTTTGTTGCTGACTGTGGGCAGTTCGGAAGCACCCCACAGTGTCTTTGTCGAGGGCATAGGGGCATTGGTATCCCGAAAGGGGCCAGGGATAGGCGGTGATGTGTAAGTTGGTTGTAGAGGCGCTGTCTGGAGGGAGGGGTCTGATGTTACTCTGTGAGATGCAGTAGTTGTTCTTCGAAGAGTGTGATTGGACGTGAATTGTTGGGGCACACAATTAAAATAGGGTGCCAAGAGCAAAAACCACTGGCACATCCATTACACCAGGGCAACAAATTCATACAAGCCCACAGAACTGTATGCAAAGTAATGTTATTTTATGAGTTGTGTTGTAATGTAACAGACACATGAAGCCTCCATATGTAGCATTTTCTGACCTCTCCCTAAACCTCATTCCGGTTTCCCTACCCACCTCCCCATCTATCCAACCATCGTCACCCCCACCCTCCTTCCCTGCTGGGGTTGCGGAGCCCTGTATAAGCATTGACTTGCAGCAGGTCCCAAAACCGCAGTGGGGGTGGTTGGTTCATGACACTCCTGTGCCTCGGAGCTGTGGACCTCAATATGTAGCATTTTCTGTAAAAGTCATGAATTGACGTGATTCACGGATGATGGTTTGAGGGCAACTTTTTTTGAGGCGAGGGGTGGGCCACTTTTTTGAGGCGAGGGGTGGGCCACTTTTTCGAGGGGTGGGCCACTTTTTTGAGGCGAGGGGTGGGCCACTTTTTTTGTTGTTGTCCGGGCCTATTTCTTGTCCCAGTCCGACCCTGCCCCCAACATTTTCAGCAAAGTTACTCCACTGAGTGCAGTCTCAAGCATGTGGCCACCTCGCAGTTCGCAAGTTTGGATCCAGCACCTAGGCCAACACCTTACATTGTACAATAATAGCACGTGTTTGAACGGCTTTTACAATGAAGAGGGCAATGGAAAGAAGCGCTCTGTAAGGACACACGTCATTATGATGTACCTATCATATATACACAGACACATAATGCATCAAACAAAAGATACACTTTGCTTTCGACTTTTGTATGAAAAGCTTACTTGGTGACTCCGTCTTCTTCGTAGGAGGTCATATAAAAACCAACCAGCGATCCGTTGAGCCGACCTGCGAAGTGGAGCGTGAGCACGTAGAGGTGCTTGTCCCCGGTGACCGCCAGCTCCTCCGCCGCCTGCACTACCACATACTCGTGCTTGCTGTACTGGAAGCACTCCGTCACCCGGATGGGCCGCTCCACCCCGCCAGCCTGTTCCTGGCTGAGAGTGGGTATCTCGGTGAGCCGTGTCTCGCGCAGGTGCAGCCACACGTGCCCGGTGGCCTTGGTGAGCCTCAGCCAGATGCGTACCATCCCCGTGTAGGTTTGCTCCGCCATTAGCGGGCGCATCTCCAGAGTGTAATGCTTCGGTTCGATATAGTCTGGCAATCGGAAGTCTTTCCAGTTGCCACTGTGGTCTTCCTTGGCCTGGCAGACTGGAGTAGAGACACTAGGGGTAGTGGCGCTTGGCGGGGCTGTGGCGGTGGAAGTTCCCGCCGTTGTGCTTTGCGCAGGTGGTTTTGACGGGGCAGCGGTGGTTGCGCTTGGAGTCACGGCCGGGCAGGGCCCTGGTTGGGTCAGCCCGACCCCCAGTCCCACTGCTAGACCCACAGCCGCCACCGCCGCGCAGATGATAGCTACGTGCTTGCCCCTGATGCAGTATCTTTTGGTGTTCCAGTCATCGTCTGTGATCTGCATCCTCTCCATGGCCGGTGCTGAGCGGAGAGCGGCGGCCCTGGACGCCAACGGGAGCTACTCCGCACGTTGTGGGTTTCCGAGAGTGCCGCTGCAGTGCGAAGTTGGTGAGTAGTGCCTTTCTGCTCCCACCCGGCCCCTCTCTCGCTCCCTCCCTCCTTCACTCCTGCTTGTTGATGTTGCCAGCAGCTGCCGAGGAGTGTTATCCCGACTGAAAGACTAGATTGTGATAACTAACTCCCCTTTAAATCCCTTGACGTCCATCAACCCCCCTACGCTCGAACTCAGGGCAAAGTTAAATATAAAGCAGTGTTGTGTTAATCAGCAATTCAGGGGCGGTCACGTGCTGAGCAGTGTCAGCAACTTCAAGGCAGGGAGAGGAGGCCATAAAGTGAAGGCGTTGCGGAGAGCGGCCGTCCAACATACACTTATCTCGATGACCCTGTCATTTCTGTATTAGTAACATGGATACATTCGATAAGGTGGCAAGGAACATTGTACTGTATTGCTCAATGTGAACAAAAAAACCCTGTGCAATGCAGCCTCTGTTTTAAATAGGATTGGACATACATAACAATACAATCTATGGGCACTCATTACCAATGCTTCACCCTATCTATTAAAAAGTAGAAACTTCCAAGAACACAGATTAACACATCATAGACCCAGGGGCCCGGTCTGGGATGGTGATCCCCCAACCCTGATTCCTGGAACTGTGCAAAGTGTATTTTTGCAGTGCATAGTTCCTTTTGTACTGCAAACATTACTTTGCACATACTTTTCATTAGGGGTTGAGTGTCAAATGTCCATATTTATTGCGTGCTGTGAAAATAGCTGCTGTCCTTATCGCATTCAGAGCTATCACTTTATGGACCTCGACAGCCCGAGGAGTGACGCAGGCCTGCAGTCATGCGAACTTGTGCAGTCCGGTTGGACGTCTGACTCAAGCAGTAACGCCTGGGGCTCTGCACCACATTACATGATAATAGGTACCTGTTCAGAGTTGACGCCACATCGTGGCGCTGCACAGTGCCCTGTACTGCGGCGCCAAGGCCGCTACAGCTCCACAGATGCTTTGGACGTGTGGATGCAAGCGGTTAAGCTCGGAGCGAAGAACTCCAGAGGAGGGGTGCCAACAGGGTGGGACTAAGGCATAACATTGGTCCGTGCACAAATGGAAAAGTGGCATTTTGCTTCTTTTGTGAAATACTGTTTGAGTAGCATCCAGTGCAGGAGTTTTTTGAACGAAATGTTTATTTTAGTTTTTTTTTATTTACTATACTAAATCCAAAAGGTTTATTTTTTTGCAAAACATAGCATTGCCACGATGCCCTAAATGCAAGGAAAACATAGCAAATTGCATACCAGGTCATTACGATAGCACAGTTGGGGTGGCCTCATGATCACAGGACACTTTTAATTATGGTGTTAAGAGCACCAGGAACCATGGGTTGCCGCACCCTCCATCTCTGTAACCGGTGCAGTATCAGCCAGATGGTGAAAACTTGTAAACAGGCCCGTGCTCGTGGTGCCTATTATGTCTGTCCAGAGAGAATTGTTGTAGTTTTCACTCATTCGGCGCGTGTGCGGTTTATTTTGCTGGGATTTACCCCATTGCCTTCTCGGCACCTGCATCATGCAATTCCACAAGGTTTGTGATTTTCATTTCTTCCAATCTTTCATTTTCTCGAATTCATCGATTGATGACATAACAGGTGGTGCCGACACGTGTTTCGACCTAACAGGTCTTTTTCTAGGCTACCATTTATTATTGTTAATACACAAGGATTGGATATATATTTGGTGACAATATAGTTCCCAGTTCGGGCATTCACCATTCATGATTGTGTTGATATCGTGTGACATTTGTGTTGTGGACACATTATGTGTGGGTGATTCCCAGTGATATTGGTGTATATACATTTTCATAATAATTTGCAGATTAGTTCATACATTTTACAACAAAAGACAATTTTCAATACATAGTATTTAGTACAAGTTTAAGGAGAGAAAAGAAAAGATTTCCGTAAGTTTGGTTGGACATGGCCCTAAGTGGTTTGGAGTATTAGGCAATGCTTAAGTCAGTAGTATTACGTTTGACCTGGTAGGTTTAAGGTGGGATTGTCTTGGGTCCTGCTTGTTGTGGGCAGGTCAGTTCGTTACTGGGTAATTTGATTGGCAAGGGCTCGGTCCGCCCAATTGCACGGTTGCTAGAGGTCAATACCTAAGGAAAGGAAATGTTGTACACTATTGTAAATAGTTTGTGCCCTTTGACTGAACTGATGGCCATAGAGTGAAGACATGATTCCGTGTTTCAGTTTATTTCTAGTATCAGATGTGACCATTGTGCGTTTCCGACGGTGGTGATGTGCCCAATTGAGGTTCGGTTGTCAAGGCAAATGGTATAATGGTATAATAAGGGCACTGGTGCCCTGGGACCCTTCCCTCACTCGCCTTGGGCGGCTGCCGTGGGAAGGGCCTTTGTGCTTAACATGAGGATCGTGTATATAATATACTTAAACTGACCTATTTGATGATGGTGGGCGTCTGGCTGCGTGTCAGGTTGGTCTATACCCCTGTGTGTTCCAAACATTAGTGCGCTGCTTCGTGCCTACATTGGTTGATTGGCGTATAGCATTTTTGACAGTGACTCTCATATTAGTTGTGGATTGGCCGTGGTATACATACGGCGTTGGGGTGAGTGTTCCATTCTTGTGGTATGGTGCCTGGTGCCCCTTCCTGCCAAGTGCCCCAAGGGGTGGCAAGTGTAGGAAGGGTGCCAGGTGCTGTTAGCAGTTGGCGCGGACGTTCAGGTTGAATCTGTGCAGGAGGCTGCACTGGTGTGCGTTTGCGTTCGGTCCGGTTCGTGGAGGGAGGTGCCGTGGGTATCTAAATCCCTGCCTACCCACTGCCTCTTAGTTGATTAAAAGAGTGCCACTGTGGCGTGACGAAGTTCCCCGTGGTGGTCAGTGACAACGGAGTCCCAAAATAGGTGTTGACTACGTTACGTGATGCACTAAAGTTTACATAGAGGTGAAGCTAGATTTGGCAAAAACTATATTGTCACCAAATATATATCCAATCCTTATGTATTAAAAATAATAAATGGTAGCCTAGAAAAAAACCTGTTAGGTCGAAACATGTGGCGGCACCACCTGTTATGTCATCAATTGATGAATTCAAGAAAATAAAAGATTGGAAGAAATGAAAATCACAAACCTTGTGGAATTGCATGATTCAGGTGCCGAGAAGGCAATGGGGTAAATCCCAGCATAATAAACCGCACACGCGCCGAATGAGTGAAAACTACAACAATTCTCACTTTTAATTATGAGGTGTTTTATTGGCACAATGCAACAATGCATAGGACTGGCTGTACTCACGTCCACTGTCCTCAGGAACCAGGGCATTTAGCTTCACTGTGCTAATGGTTCAGTCTCTGCTGCAGTCTCTTAACATATTTACATAAGCTCCCACGAGGCCTCGCATGGCAACCATGGAATTACACTCTATTTAACTGGACAACTCAAGGGGGGTTTTCTGGCATCTGAAGGCTTCAGACCTCGCTTCAGGGGAAGTACCGGGGCACGTCCATAGTCCTCTCCATCCGCTACGCGTCTGATGAGTTCTTACTTCCATGAGCGCCTCGCGCGCGTGATCTTGCGAGACTCGAGGTCCGAGGACTGGTGGTATCGAGTCCTCACATACCTCCTTTCGTTAGAACAGCCTTGTTCTACTCCATTATGAAGTCTCTGTATTGGTTTGGCCTTCTCTTTTCTCATTGGGGTCGGTTCTCGGTAGTCGCTGCTTTGGGGCTCGGAATGTTCATGCCCGATGTGTCCTCTGAGCCATGAGCAGCTGGAGTCTTTTCTTTGTGTTGATCGATTGCTGAGGGTGTGGGGCTCATCATGACTCTCTCACCCTGGCTTGCGTCTTCCCTCTCCTCTGTTCCTGTCAGCTCTGTGCTGTCAACTGATTTCCACGATTCGTTGGTATCTCTGACTCCCATGGATGCTCGGCTTGCCGGCATTTTCTTCTTGTATAGGTAACTCTTTCTAGAGTCCACCTTTTCCCATTGCGAGTATAGACATGCTTGGTGCCTTTCTGAGTAACTTCAATGGCCTGGCTATACCTAGAGCTGGTTGTGGTATCTTTGTGGGGCAGCCGTATTTTTACAAAATCCTCTTCATTGACTTCTGTACGCTTCGCTTTCATTACATACTTGTTCTTCTGTATTCTCCACACTATTTCTCTCATGTCGGTGTTCTTATCCTGCCTGACTTTGTGTAGTCATGGAGGTACCAGGGTGGATGCAACCCTTCTCCCTCTCAACATTTGGAACTTCGAGACATCCATGATGGCATTGGGGGTCAGCCGGTGGGCATCCACAGCCTCTTTGACTGTTTTATAGGGGTTCATTCATGCTAAACTCGCTAGTTGTAGGGCTCCTTTGCCAAAAAGATTTGCTCCTTCCACCAGCCCATCGACTTGGGCATGGTAGAGACTCGCCCTTAATTGCTGAATGTCGTGCTTCTTGAGGAAACGTTCCATATCTCTCAAGACTAACTGGACGCTGTTGTCCATCACAATTTACTTGGGCAAACCTTCTCTTTGGATAACTAAATGGAGCATGTTGATGACAGTGATGGTGGTAATGTCTGGTACAAACTCTACCCCCACCCACTTGAACAGATTATCCACCATGACCACCCCATATATGTGGTCGATTGACATGCCATCCAAGGAGCCTATAAAGTCCAGCCCTAATTTGTGCCATACTCCCGAGGGGATTTCTGTGAGAATCATGGGTACTTGCCTTACTTTTAGTCTTTTGTCACTGTTGGCGCACTTGTGACACTTCCTGATCGTGGTAATTATTTCCTGATCCATGCCCGGCCACCAGTAGGCACTCTGCAGCATGTCATGTTATACCCAGGTGACCCGCATGGGCTCTGCATAATATGGCTTTCTGCATACCTCTGGGGGAAATTATCTGATCTCCCATCATCACCATGCCGTCTATCTCTACAAACTCCTCGTTAACCTTCCAGAACGGGCATAGACCTTCCGGGATCACCCTTTCAAAAGGCCAGCAATTATGAACCCATTCCGCTACTCTGCTCAGGGAATCATCTTGTTTCATTTCTTCCTTCCAGTGAGACTCGCTAATTTCCATGAACTCTTGGTTCCTTAGGTCCCCGATGGATGCCACAATGCATTTATCCTCAAGGAATGCGGTGCCTGGGGTTTTGTGATCTAGTAGTCTGGACATACAGTCCGCCTGGGCATTCCTCCAGCCAGCGATGTGCGTGATTTCATATGTCTATTTTTGTATTTTCACTGCGATTCTTGCCCGTCGTGGCGGTGCCGTTTTCGTCTCTTCCGGACTCAGCATATGCACTAGGGGCTTATGGTTGGTGACCAGCCGAAACTTGGTGCCCCACGCATATGACCTGTAATATTCCTCAGCTCAGGCAGATGCAAGCATCTTTCTCGACTGTGGAGTAATTCTTCTCAGATTCAGAGAGCACTTTGGACACAAAGGCAACAATGTTTTCTGTGTCTCCCCTCTTTTGGGTGAGTGTCACCCCAATCCCATAGGTACTGGCATCCGTTGTTGCGTACATTTCCCATTCCGGGTTGAAAGGTTTCAGGCATGGGGAATGCAGGATCCTTCTCTTGACTTCATTGAAGTCTGTCACTTGCTGTGTGTCCCATGCATACTCCATGCCTTTCCTCAGAAGCTCCCTCAACAGGGAAGTTGTTTCAGAGAATCTGGTTACAAATGTGGCATAGTTCTCCACGAGTTCCAAGAATGATCAAAGTTAATCTTTTGAGGTCGGGGCTGGGGCCTCGACAATGGCTTGTAGGAGGTATTTGTACGGGCCCCTTCATTCGAGATCCGGTAGCCCGAGTACTCCACTTCATGTGCTCCAAACATGCATTTTTCATTGTACAAGCGGACTCATGAATCTTGGATTTTGTTGAGAACTTGTCTTAGCACCACATCATGTGTCTTCATGTCCTCGGCATACACCAGGATATCGTCCTGGAGATACGACACATTATTGATGCCATGGAGCAAGGAGTTCATCATTCTCTGGAACGCTGGCGCAGCCAACGACAACCTGAACGGCATGTATGTATATTGGTATGTGCTGAACAGCATGATGAATGCTGTGAGGGGACGTGATGTTTTATGTAAATCAATATGATGGTAGGCATCTTGCATAACCAGCATGGAAAAGATTTTCACCTCTTTCATCATCAGAATTATTTAATGGATGCTTGGCAAGGGAAAACTGTCTGTAACCACCTCCATGATGAGGTTGTGCAGGTCTATGCACACCCTTAAGTCATTTGACAATCTCTTCTTGATGAGGACAACAGGACTTAGGGATTCTGAGGACTTTACAGTTTAAGTTGTGCCCTCCTCGACTATCTTGCACAGTTGAGACTCTAATGCTGATCTTGCTGTTGCTGGGACAGGTCTGACTTTTTGCTTTACTGTATGGCATGCGGCTTCAGCCAAATCATTGGAACGTAGTTCTTTATCTTAACTGGTGCTTCAGAGAACAATGTAGGAAAATCATTGCATACATTCGACTCTCGTCCTGTGGAGACCAACAGCACTTGGTCCTTGGGTGCTGGGGGACAACCAAATACTCAATTTAAGCTGATCGTCCCATCCCAGCACTGTGGGACCTTCAACTGAAAGGTATACTTTCGTCATGGTGTGTCTGTCCTTGAACTCAAACTTGGCCTTGATATACCCTAAAAGGCCCACTGTGGCTCCCCCAAAGACTGTGGGTCTGTGCCTGGTGCTTCTGATCTCTACCAAGTTGCGCCACACCATATTATTGTAGGTTTGTATGGGTAGGATTGTCAAATCAGACCCCAATTCCATTACCCGTGTTTCATTGCCGTCCACTTTTACAATGCAATGGAATTTTTCCCTCCTGGCGCGGGTCGAGTTCACCATGACCACTGTGGGTCTGTCATCTACTTCCGCCTCATTGCTTGTGCCTATGTCACCCTCTATATCCACCACTTTCGTTTCTCTACATGTACAGGCAGCAGCAATGTGGCCAATTCTCCTACACTTGGAGCACTCCTGTTCCTTGCGGGGCAGCATTTGTCACTGGCTAAGTGCCAGGTATTGGCCCACCTGTAGCTTTTCCGGGTCTCTTTCCATCTAAGGCTTCTCTCTTTGGTAGAGTCTCGAAGCTGTTTGTCCCAGCGTCCCCTCCATTGGACACCACCATTTCAGGGGCTGGCAGGGATGCCCCCATCTCCTTGCACCTTGCACCTGCTTGATGTCTCCTTCTCAGCTCTTGCTATCTGGATTGCCTTGTCCAGGTCTAGCTCCTGCTCTTGGATGAATTTGTCCTGAACTTTCTGGGAATTGGTAGGCATGACCAACATGTCACATATGACCTGCTCCGCATTTCCCCCAAATCTGAATAGATCCGCCAGCTCTCTCATGAGGGTGATGTAGTCATTAACTGGCTCACTATTTTCTTGCTTCCTCGTGTAAAATTGTAGCCTGTGTAGAACCATGTTTTCCTTGTTAGAGAAGCGATTTATGATGCAGCAAACTGCCTCTTTGTACACATCATCTCCATCACCCACAGCGGGCTCAGTGTTTAAGCACGCAAAGATGTGTTGTCCTTCAACACCCATGGTGTTGAGCAGCATGGCTTTCTTCCTGGCAGCTGAATAGCGAGTACCTCCTAAAGCCTCCAAGTAAGTTGTAAATAACGGCTCCCACTGTTGCCAGGGAATAGCATGCCTGCCTGGGGACTGGAGAAAAGCAGGAGGTGGCGTGGTGCCTTGTGTCAAGATGTGCGTCCCTAGGGCGCTGCGTACCTGTGTTTCCTGTAGGCTTGCGTGCCGGGGTCGCCAGGACGTTGCTTGTAGAACGAAAGATGAGAGGGTAACGCCAGGAACCGGCCCAGGTCCCGTCCTGATTGCAGGATTGAAAATGGGTCCGATTCCTGACGCCACGGGTGAACACTTCCCTGGATTTACGTGGCGCCAGAACAGTGCGAGCACTGAACAGGGAAGGCCGGTAGATGTAGACTGCGAGCTTGAGTGCGTTGCTGTGATTCTGCAGAATCCTTCTTGAAGATGTTGAAAGAAGCCAGCCGGGACTGTAGTATGGCAGAAGAGGCAGACGGCAAGTAGGACCGAACAAAGGCACCAGAGGCACTGGCACCCAGCACAAGGCAGAGGAGTATTCAGGTAAGGAAGGTGGTCAGGTAGGAGAGGGATAGGAGGTAAGGAGGAATAATGAAGGGACCGGAGGGACCAGGCCAGGACCGGACAATACCCAACCCAAGAGAGCAGACCCCCAACCAAGGAACCTAACCACCAGGGTAAGGGAAGGCCGGCACACAGGAAGGAAACAAGGGAGGCAAGCGAGGAGACCAAGGAAGAACAAGGATTTCCAGAAGCGAGCGGGAGGTCAGGACCAAACCGCGTTGAGACGCGGCGAGTTCAGATCCGGAAGCCCCTTTATAGTGATTCGGCACGGAAGCGAGGCTTGACCCGCAATCCGAGTCGGCGCATGCGCGGAATCACGGTATTCGTGGGAACGAGGCTTGGACCACAAGCCCGTTCCCTGTCGCTTCCGCGTATGCACACATGCACCCCAACTCGCCCGAAGCGGGCCCGCACCCCAAATGAGCGATGAGCTCGGAGAATGCGCCCACGACCAAGGCGAAACTGCGGGTACAGCCGCCAGGCATCACCCCGCCCACGAGGACACGGCCGATCCCGATCCCGGGTGAGTGTCCTAACACCATGCCCCCTCCCAGAAAGACCCGGGGCCCCCGGTCTACAAGGATGGCGTAAATAGAACTCACGCACCAAACGGGGAGCATGGACATTCCCAACAGGTTCCCAAGTGCGGTCACAAACCGAATACCCCTCCCAATCCACCAGGAACTGCAATTGACCCCGATGGAAACGAGAATCACAGATTTCTCGGACCTCATATTCAGGTACACCCTGCACCTCAATGGCCGCAGGACGAGAGCCCGAGCGCCCATAGGGGTCCTCCAGGTGAGGCTTAAACAAGGAGACATGAAACACAGGATGCACCCGCCAGGATGGGGGTAAATCCAGTTTGAATGCCACCGGGGAAATCCGTCTAGTAATCCGGAAGGGTCCTAGGAAACGGGGAGCAAATTTCGTAGGTAAGTTGCGAACAGGTAAGTTCTTGGAAGAAAGCCACACCTTCCCACCAACCTTGAATATAGGTTCCGGGGTACGCCTCCTATCTGCCTGGACCTTCATGTCCTCACGTGCCTTAACCAGGGTACCAGTCGCCTGGGCATGCAGTCTTCGGATCTCTTGAATCAGCTGATCAGCAGCGGGAACCGTGCTTGGTCGTACAGGAACAAACGGAAAAAGTCTAGGACTGAGTCCATAGGTACAAAGAAAGGGGCTTACTCCTGTTGCAGAATGAATCGAGTTGTTGTAAGCTACCTCAGCAAAGTCCAGTTGCAATGCCCAGTTGGTCTGAGAGGCGTTGGAGAAACAGCGCAGATATTGTTCCAACGTCTGATTGGTCCTCTCCGGCTGTCCGTTGGACTGTGGATGATAGCCGGAACTAAGTGCTCGATGTATGCCCAGGTGATGACACAGTTGTTTCCAAAAGGATGATATGAACTGGGAACCGTGGTCCGAGATGATCTTATCAGGTAGTCCATGTAACCGGTAAATGTTGTGCAGAAATGCTCGGGCCATGGAACTCGCAGAGGGAACTTTAACAAAAGGGATAAAATGAGCCATCTTGGAAAAACAGTCAACTACTACCATAATGCATGTGAAGCCCTCGGAAGGTGGTAGTTCCACTATGAAATCAGTAGCTATGGTGTGCCAAGGATAGGGCGGTGTCTCGATGGGTTGGAGTAGACTGAGTGGTTTCCTTCTGGGTATCTTTACTTGTGCACATACTGGACAGCATTCCACGTATTGTTTAACTTGTTTGGCCAATCCTGGCCACCAAAACTGTCGGGCGACAAGTTCTTGTGTAGCACGTATGCCCCGATGACCCCCGATCTTCGAATCGTGAAAAGCATGCAAAATGGCATTCCGAAGAGTGTCGGTGGGTGCATACAATTTCCCACTGAAGTAGAGCAATCCCTCGTTCTCACTAACTTGGGGCAATTTCAATAGTTCCGTTCTGTAAGGGTCTGCCAATGTTTCCTGTAAGAACGTATCCAGGCAATGAGACACTGAAAACAAGAAATGTTCTGGGGATAGCAATAACTGGTTCTGGCTGTCTTGCTTGATGTCTTCCAAGGAGCGAGACAACGCGTCTGCTTTCAGATTCTGAGCATTTGGTATGTAAGTGATCGTGAAATCATAATGAGAAAAGAAAAACGCCCAACGGGCCTGGCGGGAATTGTGACATTGAAGAGATCGTAGATAATGTAGATTTCTATGGTCGGTACGGACCTCAACAGGAAATTGGCCTCCCAAAAGATGATGGCGCCATTCTTCAAAAGCCAATTTGATGGCTAAAAGTTCCTTCTCGATCACGGAATAATTCCGTTCGCTCGACGTTAGTTTTCGGGAAAAATAAGCCACTGGGAATTCAACATCCGACTGCGGGTCCTTCTGCAGCAGAACTGATCCAACGGCGAAATTCGACGCATCTGCTTCCACAATGAATGGTCTACTTTGGTCGGGATGATGTGAGATGGGAGAGGTGCTGAAGGCGTCTTTGAGACGTTCAAACGCATTGGTGGCTTCCTCATTCCACACAAACAACGTCTTACTGCTGGTTAAACTGGTTAAAGGTGCTGTGAGATTGGAAAAACCTGGTATAAAGCGCCTATAGAAATTGGCGAATCCAAGGAATCGCTGAAGGGCCTTCACATCATTAGGTCGTTTCCATTCTTGAATAGCCCGTGACTTAGTTGGGTCCATCTGTATGCCAGAACGGCAAATCACGTACCCAAGGAACTCAATCTTGTCTTGATTGAAGAGACATTTCTCAATCTTGGCGTACAAGTGGTTCTGACGTAAAGGGTTGAGAACTTCTTTGACATGTATGATGTGTTCCTTCTCATTCTTTGAGAAAATCAGTATATCATCTAGGTATACCCACACTGATATTCCGAATAAATCCAAAAATATGTCATCCATTAAACGCTGAAAAACGGCTGGGGCATTGCATAGTCCGAAAGGCATTACACGATATTCATAGTGCCCTAAGGGTGTCTTAAAAGCCGTCTTCCACTCGTCACCAGTCTTGATTCGTACCAGATGATATGCCCCTCTTAAGTCCAACTTAGTAAATATACAGGCAGAGTGCAAGGATTCCAGGATATCACGTATTAGAGGCAATGGATATCTATCCTTCCGAGTAAGTTCGTTTAACTGCCGATAGTCCACACAGGGACGTAACGTACCCTCCTTTTTCTTGACGAAAAACAGCGGAAATCCCACAGGAGACTTGGAAGGGGTGATATACTGTTTCTGAAGGCAGTCGTTGAGATATTCTTGTAAGGCTGTTCTTCCTTGTGGGGATAAGGAATACACTCGTCCATGTGGAATCACAGATTCTGGCAACAGATCTATGGCACAGTCAAAACTTCTATGAGGAGGCAGGGGTATGTCCCTAGGTTCCGAAAACACAGAGGAATAATCCGCATATTCAGAAGGTATGGTAGACAACAGGCATACACTAGATGTTCCATTCACCTCTGTCTGCGTGGCAATTGTAGATATCCCAACTGATAACCTTGCGGAGGAACAATCCAGCAAACAACGATCCGAATTAAAGGTCAATGTGCGGGTTACCCAATTAACCTTAGGGTTGTGGTACAACAACCAGGGTAAACCCAACACGATCGGATAAGATGGTGACTTAATCACATCCAAAGATATGTTTTCCAGATGTTCATTGATCCGCAACTGCAGAACTCCGGTGTGATGTTAAATGGGACCAAAAGACAAAGGTGTACCATCAATGACCTCAATCGGTGTAGCTTGCCTTTTCTTAAGTAGAGGGATCTGGTTCTTATTGACGAACTCAACATCGATATAGTTGCCAGATGCACCACAATCTAGAAGACCCATGATTTCAGTTGACTTATCCTGCCACAGTACTTTAATTCGGAGTACCAAAAGGGCTGCGGGAGACATGGGCAGTAAGATCCCATCGGTATCCGGAAGGGCTGGTGTGAACGGTAGGCCTGTCATTGCCTTCCTTATACCTGACAGGCCTACTAGTTTTCCGACTTCCTGAGTGGTCGTAACTGACAAGTACCCAGATAGTGCCCGGAGGCACCGCAATATAGGCACAAATTCAAGTCCCTTCGACGTTTCCTCTCTTTCGCGGACAAAGGTCCTCTGAGTGCCCCCAATTGCATGGGTTCCGGACCCGTTTCTGCTGTACTTGAAGTGCCAGTAGGTGATGGAAAAGACCTGGGGTACGGCTTCTCCAACCGACGTCTTTCCCCCTTCCGCTCAGCCAAACGGTGATCGATTCGTAGGACCTGTTCCTGAAGTACATGTAAAGTATCCGGTTCTGGTATATGAAGAAGTTCGTCCTTGTACTCCTCTCTCAGACCTCGCCGAAAAAGCGTCTTCTGTGTTACTTCTGGCCATTGAGAATCCGCCGCCAATTGACGGAACCGACCAATGTATGAGATCAGATCACTTGAACCCTGCTTTAAATCCATCAATTGGTTTTGTGCTGTGGCGGCCAAGTTAGGTGACTGGAATACTTCCAGAAACACTTTCTCGAAGGCGGCAAAATCACCCAGTATTGGACTGTTTGCTGACACCAAAGGAGCTGCCCATGCAAGCGCATTTCCAGTTAGATTCCCTAGAATATACCCAATCTTGGCCTTCTCGTCGGTGAAATGGGAAGCCCGGAACAAAAAATGGATCCTGCAATGGTTACAAAATTCGGCCACTCTTCTAGAATCCCCGTCGAACTTCATGGGTGTCGTCTGTGCCATGGCAGAATCAGCCTGGGTTGTGGTGCTAGTCCTATGCACCACCATCTGACGTAAAGTCTCGTTTTCTAGACGAAGTGCTGTCATTTCAGCCCTTAAAGACCTGATTTCGTCCCTCAGATCAGAGGTTTCCTCCATCTCTGGGTCTGAATTGGAGGTTAGGCGTCTCAATCTGTCAAGATGTGCGTCCCTAGGGCGCTGCGTACCTGTGTTTCCTGTAGGCTTGCGTGCCGGGGTCGCCAGGACGTTGCTTGTAGAACGAAAGATGAGAGGGTAACGCCAGGAACCGGCCCAGGTCCCGTCCTGATTGCAGGATTGAAAATGGGTCCGATTCCTGACGCCATGGGTGAACACTTCCCTGGATTTACGTGGCGCCAGAACAGTGCGAGCACTGAACAGGGAAGGCCGGTAGATGTAGACTGCGAGCTTGAGTGCGTTGCTGTGATTCTGCAGAATCCTTCTTGAAGATGTTGAAAGAAGCCAGCCGGGACTGTAGTATGGCAGAAGAGGCAGACGGCAAGTAGGACCGAACAAAGGCACCGGAGGCACTGGCACCCAGCACAAGGCAGAGGAGTATTCAGGTAAGGAAGGTGGTCAGGCAGGAGAGGGATAGGAGGTAAGGAGGAATAATGAAGGGACCGGAGGGACCAGGCCAGGACCGGACAATACCCAACCCAAGAGAGCAGACCCCCAACCAAGTAACCTAACCACCAGGGTAAGGGAAGGCCGGCACACAGGAAGGAAACAAGGGAGGCAAGCGAGGAGACCAAGGAAGAACAAGGATTTCCAGAAGCGAGCGGGAGGTCAGGACCAAACCGCGTTGAGACGCGGCGAGTTCAGATCCAGAAGCCCCTTTATAGTGATTCGGCACGGAAGCGAGGCTTGACCCACAATCCGAGTCGGCGCATGCGCGGAATCACGGTATTCGTGGGAACGAGGCTTGGACCACAAGCCCGTTCCCTGTCGCTTCCGCGTATGCACGCATGCACCCCAACTCGCCCGAAGCGGGCCCGCACCCCAAATGAGCGATGAGCTCGGAGAATGCGCCCACGACCAAGGCGAAACCGCGGGTACAGCCGCCAGGCATCACCCCGCCCACGAGGACACGGCCGATCCCGATCCCGGGTGAGTGTCCTAACACCTTGCATGGTCGCTGTGTGGGTGGGTCTCTGGTCCTCATTGCCAATTATGTGGTGGCTTAATGATCACAGGACAATTAGATAGTCATTAGGTGTTTTATTGGCACCATGCAACAATACAGAGGACCTCCCACAAAGCTCTCCATAGCAGCCATGGAATTACGCTCTTTTTTAACTGGGCAACTCGAAGGTGGTGGTCTGTCTTCTGAAGCCTTCAGGCTTTGCTTCAGGAGAATTGTCGGTGCATGTCCGTCACCCTCTCCATCTGCTCTGCGTCTGGTGAGTTCTTCCTTCCATCCGCACTTTGCGCGCGTGATCTCGTGAGAATCGGTGGCCCGAGTTCTCGCGGGATGGAGTCCTCACAACAATGTTCCAGGTTTTTGCTTCAAACCGCTCATCAATTATGTGCTAATTTATGCTATATTGCTATTATCAAGCTGCTCCTTATTCTAATGTCACTAAGTGTAATTTTAATATACTGCCAATACTTAGTCAGGTTATATATGAGTGGAATACCCTTCTCATCCAAAAAACACAGAGAGTCTGCACAAAAGAATTCTTATTTTTCCATCCGCCAATGAGGCTCTGTGTCTAAGTTGCGAAGTGGCCGGGCATGCCCAGAGTAAACGTTTGGCAGTTTCAATTTCATCAGAACTGCAGAGCCTGCACATATGGTAAACTTGAGGCAATGCCAGTCTCGGTCCAATTTTTCCGAGGGTTACTGCAAGGTTGAACTTTAGTCTCAGGTAGTCCATGCGAATGTAAGAAATTTCTTTTTGCAAATTGTGCATTTCAAAAACGATTTGCTCAGTAACATTGGTCTAAACGACTAGCTGCACAGTAAAGTAGCTCTTCGAATGTGCTCCTTTCAGCCAAAGAACTGGCCCACTTTGACTGAAAATAGTGGGCCTCAATTTAGAGCATTGCCCTATTGTCCTACAGGCCGGTCCGAGCCTATTTGCCAGAACGGGACAGTGGACGTGTATGCTAAAGAAAAGACTCTTGAGGATTTTGCAGTAGAACAAGAGACTAGAGACAGGGTTCTGTGTGGCGAGAATTGAGAGATTAGTGTATGTTTTTAAAGTAATTGCCTGAGATATTGAAGCAGGGTGGGCAGAAGCATCTGAGCAGTCATTGGTTGAAGACCTGAGATAGGTATTTTGACATGAGAGTGGAGAGATGTTTGACAGTGTGGGGTGTGAATGGGAAAGAGGGAACCCAGCAAGAGTTGGGTGAGAGAAGGCTGGAGATGAGTATGCTTGAGATGGTGCGAAGAGTAAAGAGGGTAGAGTGGGGGCGCACGTAGGAAATGATGGAACATGTGGGAAACATAGAATGTGAGGATGGAGTTTAACTATTCTTTGATGTTTAGAATTTTAGAGGAGAAAAAAGGGTGTCAAGTTTTAAACTGTTGTCCTGTATAGAGTGCAGTGTCTGTGAATTAGAAGGGACTGGAGGGCTCTGGAACATTTACGAGAGGGAGGAATTCAAAACAAAACTACATCAATATGGTGGCATGACCGTGGGTAGACTTGAGGGCATTGAGAGTCAGTGCATCACCTGATGAGTTATGCACTGCAGGTTTTGATGATTTAGGCATATGCATTTATGTGCAGTAAGAACTAAGGGGGTGACTTCATATGGCGTGGGGGTTTCAGGTTAAAATGGTTTAGAAGGGCAAGGATAGTAGCAATAATTTAAAAACTGAAGTTTGTATGATTGAAGAATTAGGGCTTCATAACACTTGCACACAACACCTCATAAGATACTGTTCTGCACAGAGGGCATAGCCCTCCACGGGCCTTGTATTTTGGTTGAGCCACAGGAGCGAATGGGAAGAGGTGGTCAAGATGCACCCTCATTGTTTATTTTTAGATCTGCATTAATTCTCAGGCGAGGATGTGTGTGCTCATGGTCACCCCATTCTGACCATTAAGCAGCCTAATCCTTCTGAACAGGAATATCCTATGGTACCTCGACCTAAACTACACATATTTATTTTCAGGTCCCCTGCTACACCCCATGCTCTCAGCATACCCTAATGTAATTCTTCATCAGCCCACCAGCACCCCTACCACAGTCTGCATTGAAGAAGTCTCCCACATTAACACCCTGAAGAACACAATTCTCATAGCTGTTTTATTCTTCCTGTGATAAATCCTAAGGAGTCCTTACAAAAACCCTACCTAAAGTCTACTCTCAGGTGGCCAGAGGGAGGCAGATGCTTCCTGATCCTGACCCTGGTGGCAGTGTTAGCTGGGAGGCTCACCTGGGAGGAGAAGGGCCCCAGGGAAACAGGAGGACGTCCTGGGATGAAACACAGTATTTGACTACCATCAGGAAAGGGATATCATTAATGCCAGTAGATGTAATGGCATGTTGCCAAAGAGACCAGGTATACTCTAAAGTTAATTATAACCTGTGTGAGTGAAGACAAAGGTAACTGGTCACGTTTTAAGGATGAAAAAAGCTCTTACAAAATTAATAACCCTCCCAGAAATAGGAAATCTTACAAGTCTCAGGAAATGCTTGCAGAAAGTTCTTTAAAAATGACCAATCTGAAATTGGAAAAACCCCAATCCTCTTTACAAAACAAAAACACCTTTTTTTATCCTTGTGATATATGCTTAAGGAGAAAAAGAAACTTGTTGGGGAAAATATTATCAAACTAACTAACTTTTGTGATAGGGACCTCAAGTCCCAGAATTCAGATACTGGGACAAAGAAGAGGGCTGCAGAGGCACAGTGTTGCAGACTGCAGCTCATTGGGATTAGTGTCCCACACCTGAGGATGGCTGGCAGGCATAAAATGTCCTCTCAGGTGCAGGCCATTAGATGTAGATCAACGAGGAAGAAGGCGAGGTGGCCAGAGAAGCAGCAGGAGAGCAGAAGTAGTATTAGTAGTGAGTGGAGCAGTTTTACACTCTCCACAAAGCAGCAGAAGAAATCGCTGATGAAGCAGGACACCAGGACCAGAGCTCCAAGAGAAGCTGATGTCAGTGCTGAGAGTGGTGGGTGGTCTGGAGATTTCGGCTGCAGAGGTTGTGCAGCTGAAAGCACACCTAATTAAGCATTTGCGGTACGCAGGCGAGCAACGAGACACTGGGGAGATTCCTGCTGCAGAGGTTGCATAGCTGAAGGCACTCTTGCTGGTGATTTTTCCCCAACATGCAGCATTCACCCATAGCAGGTGAGCACCAGAGAGGTGGGAGAGATGCAATGGTTCTAAGACGTGGGAGGCTGTGTAGACGAAGTTGCTGGGCCACCCCATAGAAGTGAACGAGACGAAATGGGAGCAGCAAGGTACACGGACATGGACACAACCGGTGAGTTCACTGTTGAGTTGTGACCCCGGATTGCTGTCTGGTTACTCGTTGCCTGAGCCCAGACTCACTATTGAAGACAGAACTAATGTAAAACAGATTACTCACTGTAACATATACCAGGCTAATATAAACCAAAGAAGTTGGCAGACAGAGACACCAAAGGAGTGGATTGCTATATAGTGGGTGATAAGAGCAGTCAACCACACGAAGGTGCAATATGTAAAGAAGGGAACCCAAGCCATCATTGCCACTGATGCAATTGACAGAGGCAATTGACAGACAACCAGGGTTGCCTAAATCAAGAGAATATAATTGAATATAACAAAGTGTGTGAGGAAGATTGCCCAGATGTAGAGAATGTTTTAAACCCACATTGCCATAGGCAAAGAAGTTTGAAACACAGAAGTGTTATAATCAGCAGTAGGGTAATAATACTAAGGTGGAACAAGATTGGCAGGAGGGCTACCCTTCTGCTACAAGAGGTTCATAACTAAGTAAGCATTGCCTGTGTTGCATGTGGTAAATATTAGGTTTAACAAATAGCACCAGTGTGATTCTTGTGTCCCCTGAGCAGAATCCGAAATCTAATGTTGTTAAGCAGAAGACATTGTTAAAACATTTGAAGTTGACCCTTAATGCAGAAGAACTTAGAAGTAGTAGTTGGACCGGGCAAGGGAGTATGCCAGGTCTTGGAACTTTGTGCAAATTGGTTCTGTTCAGGCAGGAGAGTATACCCATACAGTGGAATACAGTGGTTCATCTGCGCTGGCAGGAGAGTATTCCATATTGAGAGCATTGATAACCAACGGTTCTGTTCTGGCAAGAATATACTGGAGCAAAGTGTTCCAGAAGGAGTAAACCTGGCATGAGAGTAAACCAGGTAAAAGCTCATAAAGTACAGTGATGGGGTAAAGCTTATGATGAAGTTGAAGTGGCGCCAATATATCACAACAATGACATCTGTTTTGAAGCTAATGACATTTTTTAATATTATGCCTGTTTTGATAAAGCAGTATTGAAGTTCAAGCAGTGCCAAAACATCCTGACAAAGAAACCTTTTTGACGCTATTCATTGTTGATGACAAGAAGCTGTCTCAAGACCTTGAATACAAGTAGACAGAGGAAAGTATTGTTAACAATTGTGAACTATCCTTGGAATCAAGTTGCAACGTTGTGTTGTCATGTTGGATTAGGGAAATAAGTGAAGTGGAACTTTCTGTTATGATACAGGATTTCCTAAACTTTTTCAACATTTAAAGAAAGGCCTGCTTGAATTGGGGGAAGGGGAATTCACCCAGGTTATCAGAAGAAACATCTATTGTATTGTGATCTATATTACTTTGTTTGTTGTTGTTAAATTGCTATATCTTTCCTTATTGATTTGGTGTGTATACAGGTGTGAGGAACAGAAACCTTTTGTTAGAGTCTTTTCCTTTAGTTTATTTTAGGCAGGGAAATCCTCGTCTGGATGGGGATAGTAAGGTGTTTATCCAACCTTTTGATTTAATAAAATGGCATTTGTTGAACATCTTTCATCAAGTTGTCTGCCTTACATTTCTGACACCTTTGAGAAACCTGAAGGTGTCTCTCCCGCTAGCCCTCATACCTCTGTCATCCATGTGGCCAGGACAAAGCCATTTGGATCCAGTTCCTGGGGGTGGACCAGTGCAGAAGGATCACCAGCATGAGGGGTCTTTGGGGAGTGGGAGTGGGACACTGGATGGTGAGACGCGGTATGCCCTTCCCTGTAACATCTTTTTCCCATCCTTTTTCCTGACACAAACACTTTCTCATGGACAGTTCACTGTGAAAGAAAACGGACTAAAACCTGTATACCTGACATGTCCAAACGCAATGGTCAGGCAGAGTCAGACAATTACTGATCATTACACACACCTGACTTCCATATGACTTCCCCACACAGATAAAAGGCGCAGCACAAAAGCACACTCTGACCAAGGCAAAGCACACAAGGAAGCAGCAGTTCCAAGATGGCAGTTTAATACGAGGAGAAAGATGGCAAGACCAGAGAGGGTTGTTAGGAGGGAAATGCCCTTGACCTTTTCAGCGGAAAACCGTTACTTTCACAAGGCTTCAAGAATAAGAAACATAAGAACTGAAATTAAAGCTGAAGAAACCTGCATTGTGTGTCGGAGGTACCTGGGGCTCTCCCGCGTCGATAGTCAAGGAGGGGAGGAGTGTTTGCCACTGTGGTACTGTCCTTGGCTCCTATAAGAAAGCAGCGCCAGTAAAGTCAGCACAGCCGGTGTGTCGGGGAGACTGATAGCTAACTGGTCTGTGTTAGAACCAAGGTTGCAAGCAGCAACATTGTATGAAGAAATCTGAAGAGATCAGTGTGTGAAGGGTATATGATGAGTGATGCGAATATAATTGAACATTAAAGGAGTGACTGAACTTTTGAAGCTAAGATAGATACTATACACAGAGTGGTCCGGCGCCACATCGGTGCTCATCCAAAGGTCTTTGTTAGGTATCCAACTGAGAGGTAACAAATGTAAAAAGGAATTTTGAAATCAAAGTGGTCCTGCAATGGGTAAAGCTAAACCCTGTGCACATTCCAAAGTCTTCGATAGTTAATGCGAACTGAAATTGGTTCAAGCCCAGCTGAGGGAGACTAATTGCAAAAAAGAAAGGATCTGAGCCCGGCTGAGAGAGATCTGGGGTGAACCGTGAGTCACCCGAGAAAAGAATATTCTCTGAACATTGGAGAAGGGGATCTGAGCCCAGAAGAGGGGTATCCAAAGTAATGATAATTGTATAAAAGGGATATGAGCCCGGCTGAGGGGATCCAGGGTGAGGAGTGAATCACCTGAATTAAGTACTTGTAAGAGAAAAGGAACTTTGTGCTTGTTTTGGTACATCAGGCCCACTGAGTCAAGAGACTTTGATAAAGAAAGAGACTTGGGCACAGAAGGCCCTGATGCTTGTTATTGAACTGCACCCTTCTGCTGAAGAAGCCAAACAATGTACTGTGCTCGAGTGAACAGGCTCGCCCATGCTGAAAATGTGGGGAGGCCAATAGCCTGAATATCCTGACATATCATTTTTGTGAACACTTCTTTCTTTTTCATAATCAATACGCCACACTATTCGTATTTAGAGGTAAGAATTGGCAATAGGATTTTTTTATGCTATGCCCTTTTATTATGACGAGACTCCACTAGGACTGCATTATTATTATTTGATAGTCGTAGCTTGCTCTTATCTGTAGATTTAGGATTAGATAGGTGTTTATCACTCCCATGTTGAAGTTCAATAAACACCCTTGAACTGTGGTCTCTTGTGTCTGTCTTACTGTTGATAACATGCCTTCCTTACATGTGGTGTCAGGAGTGGGATGTGACTCAATGAAAAAAATTGGGGAACCCTACAATTCCACAAAAGAATCAATAGGCTTTTATATCTGTAGCAGCAGAGAGGCTACTATCCCTCCTGGGAAAAGAGGAATGATTCCCACAGACTTAATTTTGATACCTCCTCCTGGGTGTTATATTAGATTGGCTCCAAAATCTGGCCTGGCCTGGAAGTTCGGTGTAGATGTTCTAGCAAGCATCATCGATCCTGACTTCTGGGGAGACATAAAGGTTCTCTTACAGAACCACAATGAAATCCCATTTGAAGTACATTGTGGGGACAAAATTTCACAAGGAATTCTTGAAAAAGCTCTATTTCCTCATTTTAAGGAAGAAACAGAGATAGGTACCTTAGACTTTGGGGAAGCTGATGAACCATCTACCACTGAAGAAAAAAAGGGAAGAAGAGCTTACCATCTTTCCTGATCTCGCCTTGCCCAGTGAAATGACACAGCCCTCGCTGAGGCTTTCTTACAAGCAAATACTGAAGGAGAGGGAGTAGGGAAGGGAAGTCCTTTTTTTCTTCTTAAAGCAAAGATTGATGTATAGAAAAGAAACATCCACAGAAGGCCTAACTAAAACCCAGTAATCACCAAAACCCACTGGAAGATCGTACTAGAGATTAAACATTCCCATCTAACAGGGGGACATTTAGGACAATCCAAGACCCTGGCACACATCAGTGGGAAGTTTTACAGGCCAGGTATCCATGTCGATATAAAGACCTTTATTCAGACATGTGAAATATGTCAGAAAACCAGTACTCACTTCCCATTGCCTGCCCCTCTGAACTCTTTACCAATAATAGAAGTCTCTTTCTCAAGAATTGGGATGGACAACATTGGACCTTTACAAACGTCTAGACTGGGTATCAAATATGTCCTTGTGATTGTCAACTAGGCATCTCTATGCAGAACAACACCACCCAGCAGATTGTAAAGCACCTCCTACCATATTTTTCCAGAGTTGGTTTTCCTAAGGAAATCCTGACAGATCAAGAATTCAATTTAATGAGCAAACTCATGGGTGAAGTCAAGGAGCTGGTCCATATTACCACCTTACAAACTTCAGTTTACCATCCCAAACAGATGGATTGGTGGAAAGATTCAACAAAACACTCAAAATGATCCTTAGAATGTTGGTAGATAAGGACTTGAAGGAATGGGTCCATATGATCCCCTGGGCACTATTTGCAATAAGGAAAACTCCTCATGCATCCACTGGGTTCTCGCCTTATGAACCGCTTTGTGGTAGGGAACCTGGAGATGTCCTGGACATGCTCCGGGAGACCTGGGAAGAAAGAGAAGAGGCACCCATTCCCCATTCGCAAACTGCTACCATATTGGGAGAGCATATGGGACTTGTTCGAGATCTAGTTAATTCTCATATGGAAAAGGCCCAAATCCAACAAAAGTCCTGGAAGCCCGTAAACAGATAGTGGTTGAGGAAGGGAATAAAATGTTAATAGCGAATATTAACAAACCCTTTTCAAGCCCACTGTCCTCCCCTATTGTATTGCTCACCAAACCTGACCATTCCTGGAGGTTCTGCATAGAATTTGGCCAGGTTAATGCCATTTCCATTTTCAATGCCTATCCCATGCCACACATCGCCAACCTGATCGATAAACTCAGAAACGCCACTTTTCTATCAACCCTAGATTTAACAAAAGGGTACTGGCAGGTCCCAGCGATGGACCTGATAAGGAAAAGACATCTTTCACGACACTCCTGGGACTGTTCCAGTTCAAAATCCTTCCTTTCGGCCGACACAGGGCTCCAGCCACTTTCCAATGACTTATGGACAAAGTATTACAGCCCTACTCTGATTTCTGTGGAGCTTATATTGACGATATTGTTATTTACGGTAAAACCTGGGAAGACCATCTTTTTCATCTCTTTACTATTATGAGAGCCCTCAGAGAAACTGGCCTAACTGCCAATCCATCCAAATGTAGACTGGGCCAATCAGCCGTGAAATCCGTTTGCTTCATTGTAGGGAATGGTATTGAGCTTATGGCCCTTGGAATGTGCATCTGTTACTGGATGGGATTACAACAGAATAATTCTGAGTCCAAGTAACCAGACACTCTCAAGATGATGGAAAGTTGCTGTTTTATACGTCAGAATGATGTCATGATATGTGGTAATAGTAAAAAACCTATTAAGAGTGGGATAAGAAGCGATACATCTAGATATACAATCAAATAGGAACTAGTTTTGTTATTGGCTGTCCGATATCAGGTTGACAACATATGACTACCTCTTCATAATTGTCATTTAATAAAAATCAGTTACACAGTGTTTCATTGGTTTCTCAAGCTATAAGGTCCTTCTTTATATGGCCTAATACAATTGGTTTGGCACGCGTGTGCCTTGTCTGGAACATTTGGTTCAATTATCAGCACATAAGCTGGTGCAAGACCCAGGTGCAAGTATATAGGACGTGAAGCTGCCCTACCACCCAATTAGCCCAAAATATCTCATCACCCATGCCTTCTGCCAATTCTCTTTGTACTTGGCCTTGCAGAGTATTCTTGTCCTAGGAATGCAACAGGAGTGAGGACACTTGCTATTGTGTCTGGAACTCCAAGTTCAAGGCCTATTTTTATCCTCGACTCACGTGATAAGAGACCATGATTTTGTTCATCCTGCAAGCTTTTAAATGTTTTAAATGAATTAAGACTTGGCATCTTCTGTGTTCTATCTTGCACCTTAACGTGAGAGGATTCATCCTCAGCACACATGTTCCTCTTCATCATAGATAACTGGCCTCAACTTCTCAGTTCTTGACTTCAGGACAGACAGCCTCCCATCTCAGCTCCAATAACCCGCTATTCTACTGTGACACAGCCTTTCATTTTCTCTTCATGATTCTTTGGCTTACTTATTTCATGATACCAATGTCCAGTTTCTGTTCAATGGCAACTCTGCATGCATTCTAGTCACTACTTGTAGCCAGCCTATACGATGACTTGATCTATCTTGTGTTTCAGCGTACGAACATTCATTAAACTTCTGATTTCTGCAGCATTTTTTTAATGTGGAATTTTCTTTTTTGACACTTTTAAGGTTCACTTGATTCTTTACTTCTTCATTTCTCCTCTAGGATACATACATCCTCTTCATTCAATATTTCAGGACCTTGTGCACACTTTCTTATGATGTCATCAGTTAATTTTCTTAGCTCTTTCTCATATTCCTTCAGAGAGTTCCTCCTGCTGGCTGTCATCAACTCAAGGGTACATTCGATATGGTTGTCTTAATGGATACCATCTTCCATATACTTGCTGCAGTATTGGTACAATAGCTGATGTTAGACAGGGCATGGTCTCATGTCTCTAATACAGGGGAGGTAGTCGGGTAGGATCTCCTGCGGAAGTGTACATATGCTCCTCTACAGTAGTGTCCAACCTCAACGTGAGAAACTGAAGCCATCCTAGATACCCCTACACCTAAAACTAAAAGAGATCTCGGGGCATTCTTAGGGTTAATCGGTTATTACCGTAGGTTTATCCCAAACGTCTCGGACAGAACACCTAGGCTAACAGACAAATGAAAGAACGGCAAACCCCAGAAAATTAATTGGACTGTCAAGGAAGATATGTTACAACAACCTAAAACAAACCCTGTGCCAAAACCCGATACTAAAGATAGTAGTTTTCTCAAAGGAATTTGTCTTACAAACAGACACCTCCCTTACTGGGCTAGGAGCAGTCTTGTCACAAATTTGTGACGGATTGGAACATCCCATTTTATTTATGAGTTGCAAACCTTTCCCACATGAATACAATTACTCTGTGCTGGAAATGGAGGCCCTTGCCATACAATGGGCAATTCCCCACCTTAGATTCTACCTCCTTGGAAGAAAGTTCACACTCATTATGGATCATTCTCCACCAGTTTGGATTAGCCAGCAAAAAGCTTCCAACCTTTGAGTCATGCGATGGTTCTCAGACCTGCAACCCTACTGTTTCACTGGGGAGCACCAAAAGTGCAAAGACCAAGGGAACATGGATTTCCTCTCTCAGTTCCCTTGTGAACCAGATACAGCTACATCACATAGGGGAAGTTATGTGAGAAACCTCAAGGTGTCTCACCTGCTAGCCCCCAAAGATTTGTCATCCAGGCAGCCAGGACACGGCCATCGCTTTAGGATCCAGTTCCTCAGGGTGGACCACTGTGGAAGGATCACCTGGAGGAGGGGTCTTAAGGGAGTGGGACACCAGATGGTGAGAGGCCGTATCCCTTTCCCTGTAACATCTTTTCCCCATCCTACCAACCAGGATACTTAGGAACTCAACCACCTCCCCCCCTCTTTCCCAACACAAACACTTTCTCATGTACAGCTCACTGTGAAATAAAATGGACTAATGTGTGAGCCATATACCTGACATGTGCCAACACAATGGTCATGCAGAGTCAGGCAATTATTGATCATTACACACACCTGACTTCCATCACACTTCCCCACACGGATAAAAGGTGGAGCACAAAAGCACCCTCTGAGCAAGGCAAAGCACACTAGGAAGCAGCTGTTCCAAGATGGCAGTTTAATACGAGGAGAAAGACGGCAAGACCAGAGAGAGTTGCAAGGAGGGAAGTGCCCTTGACCTTTTCAATGGAAAATTGTTGCTTTCACGAGCCTTCGAGAATAAAAAAACGTAAGACCTGGAATAAAAGCTGAAGAAACCTACATTGTGTATCTGAGGTACTCGGGCCTCTCCCGCATCGATAGCCAAGGTGGGGAGGAGCATTTGCCGCTCTGGTACTGTCCTTGGCACCTAAAACAAAGCAGCACCAGTAAAGTCAGCACAGCCGGTGAGTCAGGTAGACTAATAACAGACTGATCTGTGTTAGAACCAAGGTTACAAGCAGCAACATTGTATGAGGAAATCTGAACAGTGTGTGACGTGTATGTGACAAGAGACATGAATATAATTGAACATTAAAGGAGTAATTGAACTTTTGAAGCCAAGATAGCTACCGTATACAGAGTGGTCCGGTGCCATGTGGGTGCTCATTGGAAGGTCTCTGTTAGGTATCCAACTGAGGGGTGGCAAATGTAAAAAGGAATTGTGAAAACAAAGAGGTCCTGCAATGGGTCAAACTAAACCCTGTGCACATTCGAAAGTCTTCGATAGTTCATGCAAATTGAAATTGGTCCGGCTGATGGAGACTAATTGTTTAAAAGGAGGAATCTGAGCCCAGCTGAGGGGGATATGATTTGCACCGTGAGTCACCCGAGAAAGAATGTTCTCTGAACATTGGAGAAGGGGATCTGAGCCCAGTAGAGAAGGATCCAAAGTAATGATCATTGCATAAAAGGAATCTGAGCCCGGCTGATGGGATCCAGTATGAAGAGTGGATCACCTGAATTAAGTACTTGTAAGAGGAAAGGAACTTTATGTTTGTATTGGTACATCAGGCCTGCTGAATCTAGAGACTTTGATAAAGAAAAAAATTTAGGCACAGAAGGCCCTGATGCTGGTTGGGGAACTGTATCCCCATGCCGAAGAAGCCAAAGAGTGTGCTATGCTCGAGTGAACCACCTTGTCCTGTGCTGAAAATGTCGGGGAGGCCAGTGGCCTGAACATCCTGACATATAATTTTTGTGAACACTTCTTTCTTTTTCATAAACACTATCCCACACTATTTGTATTTAGAGGTAAGGATTGGCAATAGTTTTTTTTTGTATAGGTCGTAGCCTGCTCCCATCTGTAGATTTAGGATTAGATAGTTGCTTATCACACCCTTGTTGAAGTTCAATAAACACCCTTGACCTGTGGTCACTTGTGTCTGTCTTACCATTGATACCATGCTTTCCTTACACACTTCCCAAAGGCTTTCACAGCTGTAACCTGGCCACACACATCTCAGCCAGCTGTAGCACCTCAGTCTGGCCTTTTTCTACTTACTTTGTAGACCCATCTAATTGGTGCTTACATGGAATTCAGGACCAAAACCCAGCCACCATGTGTTTGAACTCTTATTCATACTCTGTTGAGCATGATCCTGTCTGAGCATGAACTCCTCTCACTGTGACCTTCCTTAAAGCATGCACATTCTCCCTATTCGTAAAGCTTTTCACTGATACACTCTATGAACACAGACCACCTGTCAGGACATTTGTGACAAGTCATCCAGCTCCCAGTCTCCTAGGTAGGCTATGCAAAATCTCCATTGACTCAGAACCCCCTAAGGCTGGCAGCCTCTGTCTGTAGTCACCTACTTTGCCAGCCACATTCTCCACTGATGTGCCACAGCCAGATTAAGCAGTATCTGCTATCAGCTTGCTGAAATTCAGAAAGGTTAAAATTCACCTCTGCTCTGAGTCATAACAGGTGGCCTACTGCATCAGGACACATTCACCACAGTCACACTGCCTCATGCCGCCACCATCTTGCAGCAATTTGCAAATACATTTAGACAATCGAGTAAAAGTAGTGCATGCAATTCCAGCATCTAAACAATGAAACTGATATTTGTTTGATATAGGCATGGATAAACATTGCCTATCAAGTGATTTGCAATTTAAATTGCAGTCCTGTTGTGACAAAATAACTATTGCTATGCAGGAGTACAGGGATGAGTAGTGGCGAAACCACCTACTCACCCACCAAACTACTACCAAACCAGCCCTGATCCCAGTCATAAAGGTGAAACAGGAACAGCCTGACAGGTATACTGCCTTCGTCCATTTTGGTAGTGCAGGCTATACACTTTAGGAGGCGTGTGAGCTGATACGGATGTTACACAAAACAACAATAGTACAGTGGTACCAAAATAAAATAAAAATCCAATCATGTTTTTAGAAAAATAGGAACTTTAGCAAAAAACGAACACTTCATATGACTAATTAAAACACTAAGGACCCACCCATGTGAAGGAAACACAGAGAATACAAAAAATAAGAATAAAGGGCTCTCTGGGTTGATTGACAGTGGTGTTCAGGCAAACAATTTCAGCAGCAATATCAATGTTCAAGCATGTATTAAAAAGAAAAGGAGGAGGTCTTAAATGTCACTGATGTCCTTTTAAAACAGACCAGGGGAACAGGGCCTCTTCACATACCTTTTGTTTCTTGTGTTTGTGGCTCAACAGTGTTGCGGCAGGCTTTTTAGTACTTTAATGCAGTCGAACCTGTGTCGAGATGATCAAGACCTGTTTCGAAATGACAATACAGCATCAAGTCCACTTGAGGTGCAGCTTCCCAGTGGATTGAGTTGGCATTCGAGTTAGGACAGGTCTCTCTCTTCCAGCAGGTCAAGTCAGCGTCCTTTACTTCCGATTATTGGACCCTCGTTCCAGTGCATGGGTAGCAGAGAGTCCCTGGCCAACAGAAGTGTCACCCAAAATATGCCCCTGAGGTGGAAAGGGAGAAGAGCAATACATCTTCTTTGGAAGCTTCTGTCGTCTATGGCAGAGGACTTTGGAATAGACTCTGATTCAAAAAGACTTTCAGTAGAATTCTTCTTTTCTTGAAGTCCAAAGATTCATCAACTAAGGGCATGGATCCCCACTCTTCTAAAAGCAAAATTCCTCTGCGGTTAATTGCAAAGAAAGCCTGTTCTCAGGGGTGCAATCCAGGCTGCGGTAACAAGTGTCCTTTGCCTTCTAATGTCATACCAGATAGATATATCTCTAGGAAGTGGGTTGGGGCAGGAGGTTTAGGGAGCCCTTGTGGAATCGATGATGATGGAACCCCTCTCTTGGTTTAAACATCACCTCTAGCTATGGTAACTGCCTCCGTCCCACACCTCAAAAGGACTCCAGTGATCAGTTTCCTGGTGTGGGAGTGGATTTGTTATGGAAGGACTGTCTTTGAAGTACTGTTTCCCAGTGGGCCTCATCAGGCCCTTTCTTGTGCCCTGAAAGGAAGGTGTCACCTTCCTCAGGGAGATTAAAAGAGACATTTCTGGTACTGGCCCCACATGGCTTTGGTGGTGCCATCCAGGCCAGGGAGCTATGACATCCACATTCTGTGGCTGTATAACTTTGTGACCCCAGCAGCCACTATTTCATACCCAGACATGGCTTATATGTACAGTTTAACACCCAACCAGGGTGACTAGGATAAAATGTCATCTCTGCCTGTTGGAAGTTTGTGTTCAAGCAACTGTCAGGAATGCACATGTGAACCTTGAACCTGCCCTGCTGCTACTGCGGGTATGTTGCTGGAGATGCCAGAAGATGGTCACAACAAAGGCACATGAGTGCACTATGATTTTGGCATGGAGCATTATGAGAGGGTAGTCTGATTTGCAGACCGCCCTTTCATAAACACAAATTCTATTTCTAAAAGTCAAAACTGTTTCTCACCTTAACCAAATGGCATTCTGTCACACTTGCATAAATCATTCCAACACATTTTGGCAGCTTTTGCATTGAAATGAGAACATTAAATAGGTATTGCTTACATTTGAGGACAGATTAGCAGCTACTTGATGTGAACTCCTCTCTGACTTCTCAGATTTCAGCAGGCATAATTTCTCATCCTATCTAATACAGACCACCCTCTGCATGAGGTCCTATCATGCATGGAGACCTAATGCCTTTAGACGTAGGCCCTTATTGCCAGACTGTATTGCTGTGTTAGCATAAAGAATTATTGTTACTGCAGGTAGTAATGGTAATTCTCAGACTCATTTAGGGTTATGCTCACTCCCAACTTAGGAATTCCATAGGACTCCATTGTGGAGTGCTAGTATTACCGCAACTGGTAGTACAGTTGCAACCATTACCACCATCGTGAGTGGAGGCAATACTACCATTCATAAGCAGGTAGATAGTTGGGGTATGGATGCCCTAACCCATAATCAGGTAGTGCATTAAAACATGTGGTATTCTGATATACTGCCTGTTTTACCATTCCGCAAGGCTCACATTGAGGCCCGTAGTGCACGCTCTGGGGAGGAATTTCTAATTAATTTTTTCTCAAAGCAATTCTGTCCATGGACTCACTGCTGAGATGTATTCTGGCCACTTTTCATACTTGTTTAATTTATGAAATCCCAGCCTGTTTGCAGCTTGCCATGCTCTTTGACTGGGTTTAGTTTATTTGCATTTGTGCCATGGTGTGCTCTGGTACAGTACCCTGTCCCCGCTCTCAAGCATTGTCCAGGAAGTTTAATTTATATTTAGTGACTGAACATGTTCGTAATCTGGATCTTATCGAGAAGCCACAAGGAAGTTAATAATTGAATCTAGAATTTATTGCAGACGTTTCACAATAACCCCAGCGCCAGATTATCTGAGGTTTGCACCTGCACTACAATCTGAGCAAATGTACTTAGCACCAGTGTTGCTGCTGGTGTATGTAGGAATGGAGAAAACAGTGTTTAAACCAATCCATAGGATGCACAGATGTTTGCAATGGAGGGAAATGATTTTGCCATTTTCTTGTGTCAGTCTGATCTGGAGTAGAGCAAGTATGGGCTGCCTCCTATAACATAACCTTGTGAACCAATGCAAGACAACTGAGCACTGTTTCTGTTTATGCAATAAGGAATAGGAATAACAAAGAAAAGGTTCCTCTACTTTTTAATGCGAAAGATGCGACTTTTGGGCAACATCTTTTTGTTTTTGTTTTCACATAGCAAGCATACTACAAAAATCAAACGGCCACATAGTTGCCCTATTGCAAAATCACTTAGCTAATACGGTTCGAGGCAAAACGTGTTTGCTCCATTCCATATTACACAAGCAGTAAAACTGGTGCTAAGTACATTTGTTCAATTTTTAGCACCATTGCAAATAACTCGGACTCTTTCTGACGTACACTCTTCCCTCCCACTACCACTGGTACCTGAGTGAAGCCATGCATTTATTAGTTATTGATTTACAACATCCTCTTCCCTAACATTCCTGCATTATGGTGGCTCTGGCTCTTTCAGAAAAAAACATGCTATAACTCTTTCGAGGGACGAGGAGGAGAATAGGAGCAGACAGACCACCCTGAATTTGCCAACAACATGCCACAGAGGACCAGGTGACCACCCCTCGGGCCTTTCATTTTCAGTTATATGAGTCACTGCTGGCCAAATGTTGCAATGGTGTACCAATAAATAACCTGCTACTGTCTCAAGCCTTATGCTGGTACCTTATATTTTGAACACATAAAGTGAGTATAAAACAAATCTTACATCACAGGCCACATAGCCACATGGGGAACTGTGAGATCTTCCTCCGCTGGTTCAAATCCTACCTTGCTAATCACCACCAGTTAAAACAAATCGATTCCTTTAGATCACCAACTCTACTCATCACCTGTTTATTCCCACAAGGATGCATACTCCCCCCAGTGATATTCAATCTGTACATGGAATCACGTGGAACCCACCTTGCTCCACACAACATCCACATACACCAATACACTGAGGGCACGCATCTCTACCTCAAGATATCCTCCATCAAAGACATCCACAGGCAATAGGCCTGCCTCACATTGATATCCAGTACTTGTCTGAAGCACAACCCCTCCAAGACTGAATTCCTACTTCTGACCAACAACACTGATCACCCTGACATCTAGACCTGGCTCTCTGCTATGCATCTTCAGGGCTTCACACCGCAGGTGGCCAAATGCGCCATGTCACTTGGGTTCCACAGCAAAAGACACCTCTCCTTCAAATAGTATATAGCAAGTAAGACCTATCCAGCTTGGTGCAACCTTTCTTGCCTGCAGAAAATAAAACCCTTTGTCACAGAAAACAACTTCAGATATTGTGTTCAAGCCTTGGTCCTCTCCCACTTGGATGGTGGCAATGCCCTCTAAGAAGGACTTCCTGTAATTTTCCTGGCACACCTGATATGTGTCTTGCATGCTGCAGTACGACTCAACAAAGCACTACGCAAATTTGACATTCGCCCGACCCTCACCGAACTGCACTGTTTCCTGCTGCAGGCTCATATCTTGAAATCCTGCTACAGCATCTGCAAGGCTGTCATCCTGGAGTCCCAAAGCTACCTCACTGGGCAACCTCACATCTCCGGAGGCCTATGATCCTCCAGAAGCAAGGAAATGTGCAGACTTGAACTCTGCCAGTGCAGGAAGGAAAGAACCAGAAGACAGGCATTCTCTGTCTATGCCCCAAGACTCTGGAACCATATCACCATTGATTTGAGACTCGTCCGCTCACTTTTATAGTTCAGGAAGGAGCTCAAGAGCATAGTCTTCAAGTAATGGCTCTGCCCTAACACCTGTGTCCACACATCTTCCACTCCCCAGATTGCCTGAGACTGGATGATCTGCTCCGCACTGTTTCCGCCTCCCTTCCCACCACTGTTTTTAGCTCACTACTTCCCTTTTTGCCAGCTTGCCTCGCAAGTTCTTCCCCCTATGATTGTAAAGCACTCTGTTGCTTCCTGAAGCTAGGTCCATGCTCAATAAATACCATCATAATAATAATAATAATAATAATAATAATAATAATAATAATAATAATAATAATAATAATAATAATAGTGGGCCCTTAATTCGAGCCTTTGGGAAAAAATGTGAACATGCATTATTGTATTTGGGCAAGTATCAACAATAAGGAAATATCCTATCAAGAGGTTCCGGGTGGCATCTGTTAAACGTCAAGAGCAGAGCTTTGTTGGTCTATGATGTAACTCTGAACTTAGAGGTGGAATACATCCCCTCGGTGGCTGGCTCCCCATCTTCAATCTAATGTTGTGTATGGCCACTCCTTTGTGGCAAGGTTCATTTAATTGATCAGTTAATAAATGGTAAGGCTAGGAATAGGAGTTCATAAAAGTATTTCTGCAAATTTCCCAAACTTCAGCCCATGTTACAATTCAAGCATGTGGTGTGATTCATGTTTCTCTCTCATCTTCTTGAAAGCTTCCTGACATCATCCCTCGCCCCAGCACCCTCACATTTGTTAATGCTATTGCTGAAGCCAGTCTACTCTATTCTCCCATAATAGATACTGATCCGTGTTTATCAATAAGTGGCCTTAGTTATGAGGTGGAACAAATTAGCTTTATTAATAGTACTCCAGAAGATTATGGCCAAATTCCCAGCTTTTTTGCAGCAAATGTGGAGCTGTACTAGCGCATCTTCTCATTTGCACCCAAGAAATGCACCCTCTTCTGCATGATAGATGTGCAAATTAAAGTGCCCTTTTTACCCCTTCGCACAAATCAGGAGAATTCACGAATGTGATGCACTTAAAAACATGGAGAAAACAGAGATGTTGCCATGCGCCTGTTTGGAACAGGCACAGGCACAGGGGGTTGTGCATTGCATGAAAGGGTTTTCCTGAGCTTGTCATGATTTTGTTTTTAAGTGGAACAGCAGAAGTATCCTCTCCCACGTGCATCTCTATCCCTCAAACCGGGAGAGAAATGCTTTTTTCGTATCACTTCAGTGGGACAGGCTTGGAAAGGTCCTGCAAAGGGCTTGTCACTGTGAAATGCGCTCCCAGCACCCACATGGATGCTGGGAGCCTGCAATGCACCGTAACACTAACTATACAAGTTGGCCAGCACATCTTTAGTGCTGCTGTCCAGCCCCCCAGAAGTGTGCAGGGCATCTTTGAGAATAAGGTGGCCTGCATATTTTTAAAGTGAACGCAAATGAAAAAAGTACATCCTTTTGCATTTCGCATTTTTATTTACGTTCATTTTTGAGAATCGGAGACTGTGTTCTGATTAGTTATTTTTTATGTTTATTTTAGACCTATGTTTGCAATTCTCACTTTTGAACATTAGTTTGACCAAGTAACTAATTAACCAAGAACCGTACAGCAACCTGCTTTTTCTGATCTTCCTTTGCACTAAATAAATCCCTTTTCATAACCTAACAAGTATAATACCTAAAACAGCAATACCATAATTCTGAATTTACCTTTGTCAAATTGTGCAAAGTACACAACGTCCGGAGACAAGATATACAATTAAACAGTATTGTTCACTTCTTGTTCTTCTTGTAATTATTTAATACAAGCAGTGCCAGTATGTAATAAACAATACGTGGTGTGGTGGTGGCTATCATGGGGTTAATTGCATCCATCAGGAATTCTGTACTACAACAAGTCTCAGAGATATAGTGCCCAGCCACTTCTTTGCGCAACTTGAAAAATAGGACATGGTTGACATAAATGCCTGCAAGGGTTAGGGTTTTATATGGGACTAAATCAGGCTACGCAATTTCGGACTGGTAAATCGAAACCATGTCAGCATGGGATAAATAATCTGGTGGCGATGCTGTCCCTATCTTTGTGATACTTTGTTATTCTTTTTTATTTATTTATTTTATTAGCATTTGGTTTTTACCTTAAACCTTTCCCTTAATAGTACAATAAAATAAAACATTAAAGACAAAATAGAATTCATAATCACCTACAACATCTCTTACAGCACTTTATTTCAAATACGAAAAAAACCCAGAAAAAAAGATCCCCCCTGACCAGGAGCACCCCTACTCCTTGCTCTACGACTGCAAATAAAATCCAGTCAGATGCGTTGGGCCTGTTAATACAGCGGGCCTTCCCATGATTTCAAACCTCCAGAACTCCAGTTTAATTTGCTGCTATTGCTTCAAAAAGTGAATTAACAAAAGTCAACAGAGCCAGGGTCAGCGATGTTTGTGTGTCAGACATCATTCTATCCCACCACTCCTGCGCCGTCAGAGTTACAAATTGGTCAAAAAACTTGGCCAGCCATTTCGATCGGATGTTTTTACAACCCGGAGAATACAGGATCAGGTGGAATAAGGTTTTCCGTTTGTAGGCACACAAACGACACTTATAAACCTGTACCTCTGGAGGTTTCCTTGCTTCCATGAACTCCTCTCTTGGATAGAGATTCATCCTGATCTGTAGAAAGTCCTGCTGTCTGAATTTGCACGGGAATTTGGACATATACCGGGGCAACAAGCCCCTTGCTCTTAGGTCCTTCAAGTTGTTACCATAGATTTTTGCTTTTCCTCTGGCCTCGATTGTCTGAATCCAGTCTCGATCATACACATTTCTTTTGACTCGCGCTGGTCTCTGCTGAAGTGATTCTGCTGTCTCACCTAGATCAGATAAAATGTCAGTACACAGTGAGCTCCATGTTATCAAAAGGGTGTGCCATTCTAGGAACTCCAAGGTAAAACACAGTACCAGGGAGATAGCACAGAGCTTTTCAAAACTCAAACTCACATTATCAGGGATATAATGCCTCTTTGTTGAGCTTAAATTCCCAGTGATATAGAAACCATCACTTCTTTGCCACAGCTCCTCTTCCCAGGGGTATATCACCACACCCCTATTTGTAACCCACATAAATTTGTGATTTTCAAAGGGATTTTCTAAAATGCATATTCCACTAAAATGCCTATCACCTGTGTTCTCACATTCAAAGCTCACTGTTGGCTCAAACCTTAAAATCAGTGTATTGCTTTGGTGAGTAATAGTAAGAAAATGCAGTCCTGAGTATGTTATGAACAGGATCACCCCATTCACTAATTTCACAAAGAAGCCAAGCTGATCACAAGAGATGCATTTGCTACTAGCTATCTTCAATCATGGTTGTAGTAGTTTAATGGTCATATCCAACACCGTGGAATGCTGCGGAGTGGAAAGAGATTAGAGTACAAAACAGAATTCCATACATTATGTACATCATGAAATGTCCAGGCCCCTGTTTTTTCTTAGAGCATTCATTTAATCACATCTAGAAATAGATCACACAAATATCCATGGGAACACAACAAGAGGAATTTAACCAATGGGATACAGGTTCTAGATTGCTAGGAGTAAAGAGAGGTAGACTCGATTTTAGGGAATGTCCCAATGTGTTTAAAGAGGAGAGTGGCCCAGCTAACTTCCATTCAAACACAGGGAAGCCAAGTAGTTCACTTCTTGGTTGTCTCAAATGGGGAAATCAGTGTTCAAGGTAAGCATATGGCCCTTTTACTAACGTACATGCAATGAATGGGGATGCAGAATAACTCTGAGACCAAATAATCAAACCAACTCAGGAAGATGGCAAAGGCGCTGCTTTATTAACAATGATCTAAAACAGGAAATTACAACGGACAACAACAGATGTTAGCTCGAGCTCTCAGTGCATTTCTGTTAAAAACATCCATATATGCAAAAAATACGTCAGACGTGAGTTCATACTACGTGGCAAATTAGAAAAACCTAAGATTGATCGTGATATGTTCAAGGGAACATCTAACTACACTTTCTATAAGGGCTGGGATTGTGATTGGCTATCTACTGTCAGGTGGACAATTTATGCCTACCTCTAAAACATGTAATCTTCAACGCTGTTAAGTACACAGTTTATCATTGGTCTTCAAACTATAAGGCCCTCCATTATACGATCCTCTATAATTGCTTGGTATGCTCGTCCCATATCTGGAACATTCGGTTCAATTAGCAGCATTTAAGCTCAGACTCAGGTGCCAGGAGATGGACTTGACATTACCACCTCACCAAATTAGCCCAACATTTCTCATTACGCATGAATTCTGCCATGAAGATTGTCTTTGTACTTGACCTTGCACAGCATTCTTGTCTCTGGGAATACATGGGAGTGCAAGCACTCATTATCACTGTTCTAGGACTCCGCACTCAACTCTATTTCCATCCTTGGCTCACGTGACAGAAGACCACGATTTGGTCCATTTTGCAGCATTTAAATGTCTTAAATGAATAAAACTTGCCATGCTTCTTGTTCTTTCTTTGCAGGATTCAGCATCGCCCGTTCACTGCCTTCAAGAATAAATAACCGACCTTGGCTGCTTCAGCTTTGATACAAGGCCAAACAGCCTTGCCATTTGTTTCACGATTTCAGCTTATTCTTACTCCGACACAGTTCTTGCCTTTTCTCTTCCTGGGTCCTGGCTTACTGAATTCATGACACTGATGTCCAGTTTCTATACAATGGCGGCTTCTCCTGTAGTCTATTCACTACATATAGCCAGCTTCTAAGATTACTTAATCTACTTGCGTTACATCATCTGTAAAGTTGAATGGCTTGCATATTCTTTTCGCTTATGAAAGTTTACTTGATTCTTAACTTTGTCATCAGTTTTCCGCAAATTCCTTTCAGTCAGAATTCTCAGGGCGTCACACTCGTCTTTCGAGATCCACACATTCCCTTCAATCAGAAATCTCAGGGCGTCGCACTCGTCTTTCGTGATGTCACCAGCTCCTCTTTTTGCTGCTTTTCATATTCCTTGAGGGAGTTCCTCCCCCAGAATATCGTCTCTTCGGGGATACATTTAATAGGGTTTTCTCAGAGGATTCCCTTTCTCAAATACTCGCTGCGGAATTGGTACAACTGCTGGTGTCACATGACGCAGTCTCCGACTTCCAACATATAGGAGGTAAGGTGGCGGGATTTCCTGCAGAAGCATGCAGCTGTTCCTCTACAAAGGGATGTTATAGTTTAGCAGCCTAGCTGTATTCCAGCATGGTCTTGCTTCCCCGGAAAGCGGAAGGCATGGGGGAATGCTTAAAGGAGAAAGAAAAAAGTGTTAAGAAGCACAATATTTGATTGGCATGGCAAATTGCAATGCAATTAACACGCATTGTCTATATCAGAGATTGTTATTTTTGGTGCTATTCCACTCAACTGTCTGACCAAAAATCCTTCTTTGCCCCAGTCCATCTCTTTTTTGTTTGAGATATTCTCCTTCTTCTTCATACAAGTAATTCTCCTGCTTCATCCCAGTCATTCTCTCTCTCCTTCATCCCAATCCTTCACCATCATCCCAATGCTTCTCATTTTGCTTTTCCTTAACTGTACTCCTTTCCTTTGTCTCAGTCCTTCTCGTTCACATTTTATCCCAAATTGGACTCCTTCTTCCCAATATATCTCATTCTGTGTCCAATTCCTTCTATTGTTTCTTTTCTTTCCACTAGTTCCCATTCTCCTTATTCCAGTCCTTCTTATACGTCTTCCACATATCCATCATCCCACTGAGACAAAGGTGAAGTCGTTTTAGGTCAGGGGAACTAGTAAAAGAAAAAGAGGGATTGGCATGTGTAAGGAAGGCATGGTATCAACAGTAAGATATACACAAGTGACCACAGTTCAAGGGTGTTTATTGATCTTTCACAAGGGTGAGATAAACACCTATCTAAACCTAAATCTACAGATGGGAGCAAGCTATGATCATCAAATAATAATGAGGCAGTCCTAGTGGAGTCTTGTCAAATGAAAAAGGGCCTATACTAAAAAACCTATTGCCAATCCTTACCACTAATTTACAAAATAAAGTGGGGTGATGTACATGAAAAAGAAAGAAATGATAAGTCAGGATGAACGGGCCGTTGAAATCCCTTGCCCACGTTTTCAGCACGGGACAAGGCGATTCACTCGAGCAAAGCGCACACTCTGGCTTCTGCGGCACGAGGATACAGTCCCATTTTCACAGTTCAAGACCTTCTGTGTCCAAGCCTCTTTACTTCTTGCAAGTCTCTTGAAAATGGGGGGGTTGAATTCCTTGATATCCTCCCTGGTAGTATTGGGAAAAGGTGAAGTAACTGGACAGCACGCGCCCACCATAGGCAACGCACCCCTGGCCAGAGAGCAGGACGGAGAGCCCACCAATTCCGACAACCAGGTGAAACCGGAGGGGCTGCACTCACAAGGGAGGTGGGAAAAACTTACCTTGGTCGTCCAGTCCTAACGTAGTCTTCATTTCCAGGCGGAATCCCATCGGCACGAGAACCACACCAGGGAACCATTGAGAAGGGCATAGGCGACCAACTGGCTGGGTGGCGTCCCCGTGGATACCAGGTGAGCGTAACAATCCTACTGCTTCTTCTCTTTTGTCCAAGTCCATCTCTTCCTCTTATGCCCCAATTTGCCTTCTGGCATCCCAGGGCTATGTTACCCTTTCCTTCACATTCATCCCAATCCTTCTTATTCGTTGCCCCAGTCCTTCTTCTGCTTGATCCCAGTCCTTCCTCACCTTTCTCTAAATACATCTTATCCTTATTCTTCCTCCCAGTCTCTTTTTTGTATCCTCATCCTATTTTGTACCAGTCCTTCTCTTCCATCGTAGTCCTTCTGCTCCCCTGTGCCCCCAATAATCCTCAATCTTTCTTATCCCAGTCCCTCAACCCCTTCATTGTATACTTCTTTTTTTCTTTGTTTCAGTCCAGCTCCTTCTTCTTTTCCTCTGTGTCCCAGTACATCTCTTTTTCCTTCGCCCAAATACTTCACATTCAACCCAGTGCTTCTTCCCCTTCATACCAGTTCTTTTCTGCTTTCCTAGTCATTCTTCTTTTCCTTTACCCAGTCCTCCATCTTCTGTCCTAGTCTGTCTCCTCTTTCATCCAAGTCCTGCTCTGTCCTTGTTCCAGCCCTATTCCTAATTTTGTATCCCAGGTGTTCTCCTCCTTCATCCCAGTCAGTCTCCTTTGTTTTATCCTGCTCATTTTTCTTCTACTTTGTTCCAGTACTCCTCCTTCATCAAGATTATTTTGCTTTGCCTCTGTCCCAGTCTGTTTTCCTCCCTTAGCCCAGTTCTCTCTTGTTACCCTGGTCATTCTCTTTTTCGTTTGCCCCAGTAATTCTCTTTTGTATTTGGTCCCAGTACTTCTCCTTCTCTTTTATGCCAGTCCTTCTCCAGCTTTATCCCAGGGTTCCTCCTTCTTCTTGTCCCCAGTCTTTCTACTTTTCCCTAGACCTTCTCCTCCCTTGTCCCAAAACTTCTCCTTCTTCTTCATCCAGCTCATCTCCTTTTCCTTTGTCCCAGTTCTTCATACGCTTTGACTTAGCCCTTTCCCTTTGTCATAGTAATTATCTTTTCCTTTGCCCAAGTCTTTCTCCTTCAAGTTTTGTCTCAGTAGTTATACTTCTCTTTCATCCAATTCATTTCTTGTGTTGGTCTTCGCCCTCTCCCTCCTCTTTGTTCCTGCCTTTCTTCTTTTTTCCCAGTTCTCCTATACCATCCCAGCCCTTCTACTTCACCAAAGTCCTTTTATTTCTCCATTGTCTCAGCCCTTCTTCTTTGTCTCAGCACTTCTCTTACTCCTTTGTACCAGCCCTTCCCCATTTTCACTTTCGCCCTACTACTTCTCCTTAGTCACTGTCATTCTACATCGCTTTGATCCCAGTCATTCAATGTCTTTTTCATCAAATTCATCTCCTTCATCACAGTCCTTTTCTTCCTTTTCGTTTACCCATTCCTTCTCATTCTCCTCCAACTCATTCCTTCTCCTTCTTCTTTTTCCCAGTTCTTGTCATTCTCCTTGAATCCGGTCCTTTTCCTTCATCCCAGTTCATCTTCTACTAATTCTCGTTCTCCTCAGCCCAGTCCATTTCTACTTTTTGTACATCTCCTTCATCATACTCATTCTTCCTCATCATAGTCATGGCAGTTATTTCCTGTTTTCCTAGTCATTCTGCTTTCTATTTGGCCGAGTCCTTCTCCTTGACCTCTTGTCCCAAACCATCTCCTTCCCTTTTCCCTTGCCCTTCTATGTGTTCATTCCAGCTCTTCTCCTATTTTATTTCCCATTCCTTTTACTTCTTCATCTTAGTCCTTCACCTTTTTACCAGTGCTTCTCCTTCATTCTAGTCCTTCTAATCCTTCATCCCATTCCTTCTCCTCCTCCTTTGTTGCATTCTTTCTCCCTCTTTCTTATATTCCTTATCGCAGTTCTTCGTCTCCTTAATGCCAGTCCTTCTCCTTTCCTTTGTCATAATCCTTCTCATTTTCCTTTGTCCCATTGCTTCTCCTTCATCCCAGTCATTCTTGCCTTTCATCCCAGTTTTTTCTCTCTGTCCTAGTCATTCTACTTTTCTTCTGCCCCAGTCCTTCTCCTTTGCTTTTGGTCCCACTACTTCTCCTCTTCTCTCATCCCTGTTCATCTCTGTATTCAGCCCAGCCCTTCTCTTCTTCTTTGTCCCGAGCCTTCTTCTTCTCTGGCCCAGTTCTCCTACTTAATCCTACTGCTTCTTCATCTTCCCAGATTTTTCTTTCTTCTTTGTCCAAGCCCTTCTCCTTTGTACCAGCCCTTCTCCATCTTCAATTTCATCCAACTACTTCTATTTCAGGCCAGCCCTTCTCTTTCTTCTCCTTTGCCCCAGTCCTTCTCTTCCATCTCCTTTATCCCAGTGCTTCTGATCCTTCTTCTCCATTCAATGCCTTCTCATTGTTCCCCTTTGTCCCAGGCCTTATCTTTTCCCTTCAGTTCAGTCCTTCTCATTCATCCCAGTTCTTCTACAAATACTCCTTGTCCTCATATCAGTCCTTCTATTACATCTAATGTATTACATTCCTTCTCCTTCATCATAGGCATTATTCTTCTTTGTCCCTGTCTTTTTTCATTTCCTTCATCCCAGTCCTTCTATGTTCAAATTGTTGCCCTACCACCCCAGTCCACTTTCTCCCTTTTCTCCTTCATTGTCCCAGTCCCTCTCTTTTTTCCTCCCAGTATTTCGCCTCCCTCACCATCCTTTTCCTTCTCCCTTCTCTTAGTCATTTCCTTCTCTTTCATCCCAATCCTTCCCCTTTGTTATGCACATTTTCCTTCTCCTCCCTCCAGTCCTTTCCCTTTCTCCCAGTCAATATCTTTCTCCTTGATGACAGTTCTTCTTATCCTTCCATTTTGTCCCAGACATTCTCCTATGTCTTCCAAGTCCTTTGTCTATTTCCAGAGTCCTTCTCGTCGGTCCCAGTCCTTCTCTGCTTTTTTCATTCCAGTTCTTCTCTTCTTATGTTCCACTTCTTCTCCTCCTCCCAGTCTGTCTCCTTCTCTTTTGCCCCAGGCCTCCTCCTTCACTGTTGACCAAGTACATCTTCTCCTTCTATTTCTTTTCTTCCCTCTCTTTCATACCAGTCTTTTCCATTCTCATTTGTCCCAGTCCTTCCCCTTGTTCTATTTTGTCCAACTCTTTCTCCATAGTTCCAGTCCTTCTTCTTTTTCATCCCAGTTCTTCTCTTTCAGCTCAGGCTTTCTCCTTTTCTCCTCCTTCTATTTTGTCTCAGTCCTTCCCCCCTGACCTGTCATTCATGTTTCTCCTTTGCCTCATTCCTTCTCCTCTACAACAGTCCTATTTCTCTGTCTCCTTTATCATAGTCCTTCTCCTTCATCTCAGTCCTTCTCACTCATTTCTGGCCATCTCCTTTGTGCCAGTCCTTCTCATCCTCTTTCTTCCTATTCCTTCTCTTTCTTCATTTTTACCACTTCATGTGCTCTTCCGAGTCCTTCGTTTTACCTTTTCTTTTGTCCCAGTCCTTCTCCATGTCCTTTGTCCCAGTCGCTCTTCGTATCTTTTGTCCCAAATTGTCTCCTCCCCAGTCCTTCTACTTTTCCTTCATCCCAGTCCATCACCTTGTCCATCACCTTCTCCTGATCATTTGTCCCACTCCTTTTTATGCTTCTTTGTCCAAGTCCTTGTCCCTTGTCCAAGTCATTTTCCTTTGTCCCAGCCCTTCGCTTCTTCCCAGTCCTTTTCACAAGTCCTACACCTTCTACTTCATCCCTTTCTTGCCCTTTATCCTACTTCTTTCTCCCACTCCTTCTTCAACCTACTCCTCCTATATCCTTGATATAATTTATCATAGTCATTCTCATTCTCCCAAGCCCTTCTTCTCATTTTCCCTAGTTCTTCTCCTTTATCCCTGTACTTCTCCTGCATTCTGGTCCTTCTCATTCATCCTAGTTCTTTTCATGTGTCCTAGTCATTCAAAATTCCCCTCCAGCCTAGTCATTTATCCTAATCAAACTGCATATCATATGCATGATCTCAGTCAGTAACTGTTTTCCTATCTCCTGCTCTCTCTCTCTCTTGTTCTATTTTCCTATTCCGCCCTGTGAACAAATGACAACTGCCCCACAGAAGTACAAGGATAAGCAGTGGCTGAAATGTCTACTTATCCCCAAACGTCTACAAAACAAGAGTGTTCCCAATCATAAAAGCGAAACATGCACAGGTAAAATATACCTCCTTCGCCTTTAGTAGCAAAATGGGCTGAGGGCAAGTTGTACTCTTAAGAGGGTTGTGAATATGAAATTCTAGAAACCCAAACATCAATAGTACAACAGTCTAAAATAAAGCAAAGTTCAATCAAAGTTCTATAGAAATGTATATTTTTTAATGAAACACACCAATGTACAACTATTGAATACATTAGCAAAAACCCAGCACTGGAAAGGAAGAGGGAGGAAAAAGGCAATCGAATATCACGTTACAAAGGTATATGTTTCTTGCTGAAACCAGTCTGTAGAGCCCCAACAAATGCACCAGGTGGCTGCGGCTGTCAAACAGTGTTTTAAAAAAAAGTTCTTGATGGTTCAATGGTGCCGAACCAGACTTCTTAACATTGTTTGAGTGCGTCTAATAAGGTTTGGATATGGCGAGTCATGGTGATCCTAATCGGGTTTGAAGAGGGGCTTGTTGTGGTTTGATGCAGCATTCTAATGAAACAGGCTGATGGGGCCACCATGGCTGGTTCAATATGATATGATATTATATGATACACCATTTATAATGCGCCTGTAGACAGGTTTTCTAGGCGTGACAAGACAAGGGAGGGAAGACAGAGGGAGGACAAAACAAATGATCTTACTAGGCCATGTGTCATTCCGATTGTGCAAGTGCAATCTGAAAAGTGCACACAGTGAGGGGGAGGGGAAGTAATGGGGGATGGAAGAGGGAAGAGCAATCAGGGCAGCATTGCTCTGAATAAGTGCAACTAGAGCACCGCGGCTCTGGGAAAATGCAAAGAGGCAGGGGACTGTAGAGTTCCAAATAAAGCCCCTAAGTGTGCGGTAGGCCAAAGGCAGTGTAGGGGCTACTGGTCGTGGCGAAGCAGCCAGGTAGGTCAGCAGTGGAGAAAGAGAGAGAGAGAAAGCAGAAGCAAAACTGAAGGCCTTGAGCTGCTTCCGGAACATCAAGATGTCCGGCTCAAGTTTGAGAGGGGCAGGGAGAATGTTTCAGAGGGAGGCACCGCAGAGGAGAAAGATCTACCCCACACTCTCTTCCTGGAGAAGCATCGAACGCTCAGAGAGTTGGAGGTGACTTAGCGAAGGGCTCTAGAAGGAAGGTGTTTAGGAAGAGAGAGTTGGATACAGTGCGGGCCCCAGCTGCATACAGCCGTGTGGACAATGCTGAGGGTCTTGAACTTGATCCTTGCAGCCACCGGGAGCCAGTGGAGAGATTTCAGGGCTGGAGAGATACGGTCCCTGGGCTTGAGGCCACGGACAAGTCTCGCTGTCCAGTTCTGGATTAGTTGCAGAGGGCAGAGATTAGAGGAAGGCAGATTGAGAAAGGGGCTGTTGCAGTACTCCAGCCTAGAGAGAACCAGGGCTCCGGAGACAGACAGATTCTGGGGGATAGTGCGAAAAGGAAGAATACCTCTGAGGAGGTGCAGCTGGTAGTGAGCCTTCTTGGCAAGGTCTGTGACGTGAGGGGAGAAGGAGAGAGTGAAGTTGAAGATGACAGCACAGTTTTTTGCCTCACAGGAAGTCGAAGGAAGAGGGCCCAAGGAGGGTGATCAGAGTGAGAGAGGGAAAGTGGGAGCAGGGGTCCCAATGAGAAGGATCTCAGGCTTACTGGCATGAAGACAAAGATCGTTGGAGGCACACCACTCCGAATCAGGGACAGACAGTCAGGAATGAGCGAGAGAGGAGAGGAGGCTGAGAGGAGCCTTAAGGAGAGCTGAGTGTCATCTGCCTAACACTGAAAGTTATAGAAGGTAGAGATAAGGCGGGCCAAATGAGCCAAGTAGACGTTGAAGGTCCAGGGTGAGAGATTAGAACCCTGGGGAACAACATATGTGGAGAGACAGGTGGTGGAGAGAAAGGACCCAAGTTGGACCTGGGAGGGTCGGTCCAGGAGGAAGGAGGTCAACCAAGCCAGGGCCTGATCCATGATGCCCAGGTTCTCACAGGGATGATTGATCAGGATGGCATGATTGACCATGTCAAAGGCAGAGGAGAGATCAAGATTGATGAGGATAGAAGGAAGGCTAGAATAGAGGTTAGTAATCAGATCTTCATGGGTGTTCAGGAGAGCAGTTTCCATTCCTCTGGCTGCTTTGAAGCCAGACTGATGGTCATGAAGACAACCAACATATTCAGTATGAAGAGAAAGCTGGGAGATGGCCAGCTTTTCCAGGAGTTTGCCCAGGTAAAGAGTGATAGAGATTAGTCATTAATTTGCTGGACAGGAAGGATCGGCAGAAGGCTATTTGTGGAGGGGGTGCACAAGGGAGTGCTTGAGGGGCGAGGGGAAAATTATAATGGCAGAAATCTGCCATGGCTGAAGTGAGGGTGTCAATGTGGTCCTTAATGGTTCTGGAGGAGCAGGGGAGCACCTACTCGGATAACACTTTCATAGATCAGACTTGTCTAGAAACATCCTCAGGTGTGGTCAGAGAGAAAGAGGGGAAAGGAGGACGAGAGGCAGAGGTGGCCAGAGAGGGGCCAAGAGTGGGTGAGGAAGAGGAGAGAAAGGACAGCATCTCAAGACCTTCCTCTTTGCTTCTGCCTTCACAAAAATCAGGGCTACTCCACCTCCAGGACAGTTGGTTCTGGATTTGGAGAGGATCTTGTAGCCATCAGGGAGGAGACTGTCACAACTCGTGGCAGAGCTGGCCGTGAACCATGTCTCGGTGAGAGCGGGAACATCCAGGTCAAGTTCTTCTAGGAGGAGGCAGATGTCAGAGGAGTGTTCGACAGCAGAGCGAGAGTTGAAAGTAGCGACATGGAGCAGGTTGCCACATTTGAAAGACTTGCGTTGAGGGGTACAGGCATGATGTATGCCCTGCAGAGGTGGTAGAGATGCCCGAGAGTGGGCAAAGAAGGTAGAAGGAGATGGCACGGTAGCCAGAGAAGATGAGGAGGGTGCCAGAGAGTTGGCAGAGGAGCAAGAGAGGTGCTGGTAGGAGTAGCAGAAGAAGAAAGGAAGTTGATAAGACGCAGGAGACGTCTATTGAAAAGGACGAGATTGGGCTGAGGGCCCTGGACCAAGACAGTGCCATTAAGATAGACATTAACGAGGGTCCGAGAGGATTGTAAAGAGGCCAAGAGGACACCCCACCGAGTGCCACCATTAATGGAGAGGAGGAAAAAGGAGAGAGAACAGAGACCATTTGAAAGGTCCATAGATCTGGAGAAGGAACAACAAAGAGGATGTTGGTATGCGTCTGTCTGGCAGAAGCACTAATGTAGGTATCAGCGATAGGGAGGCCTGGGCTTTAGACCAGGATGTCCATCTTGAACTTCATCCTTCCTGACTTAGAGGAATAGGATAGGAGATAAAGTAGTAGTTAAGAAAATAGGGGAGATGGAAAGCACCATAGAGGGTGCGAGGAGGAAGTAGTAGCATGAGGGAGCAGAAGAGAGAGAGGAGAGATGCACAGCATGAGCCACTCAATGCAGGATGGGCAGAGGGGGTGGGGAGATCACACAGTAGGGAACACACAGAAAGGGCAGACGAAAACACTTAACAGTACAAGCGGTACCCCAGCAATGTTCTAGTATGGATCAAAGACTAAAATGCTGGTGATTCAACGTACTTAGCTGAGATGCAGCAGTTTCATGTCTTCCCACAGTGGCAAACATCTGGTTTGAGCTGAGGCAAAGACATGCTCAGCTGGCATAATGCAGCAGCTAACTGGTTCCAAAATGCAGTGACTTCAGCTTGAAGATCATGAGAGTGCCAAAAGCAGTGTGGACAGGCTCTGTTGGTACAAAGTGTGTTGAATGTGGATCGAAGATGACTTGCAACTGTTTGATGGTGGAAAACATGGTTCCTGGCTGTTCTGGGTTTCACAATGCTATTAGTACCAATTTGGGGTTTCAGGGACACAATATGGTCCTTGTACTCAGTCTGCCAACATGTGGCAGGCTAGCAGACACCTACAAGGTTCCTTCCCCTCCAGTGATGTCCTGAGTACCAGTGTTGCTGGCAGAGAGGTAGGGCTTGCTCTTGCAGCAGGTCCACCCCAATGCACCCTAAGAGTGGTTAGGGGGAAATGTTTTCCTGCGACTTGGAATCCTCTATCTTTGCCTCACTGGCGGAGGGATCTGGTAAGGTCAACTTTCCCAAAAGAGGTCCAAAATGAATCCTTCTGGCAGTCCAGGAATACATCAAAGGAGTGGTGGGTGACCCCTCTTTCAGAGGCAAAAGTCCACAGGTAATTTGGTCAACAGCTAACATGTATTAAGTGATCCAAACCCTGTCCTTTTGACAAGTGGTCTTTGCCTTCTTGCATCATACCCAAAGTGCTTTGTGCTAAACGGAGTGGAGGAGACAAGAAGGAATGAAAGCAACAGAGAGAAACAAGATCAAGGAATCCTACCCCAACTGTGCTGAGCTTTCAATAACTACACTAACTCCACCCTCTTCTCAGACACATAGCATCAAAGGCCTTTTGGTATGCAACACTCTGGTATGAGTCTAGTCCTTTTGTTTAGGGTGTGCCTTTGATTACTATCTCCCATCACAGCTCCTGCTGAGAGAGATACCTACTGGAAAGAGGGGTCACCCAATGTTACAAATGACCAAAAGAGAGCCATAGTCTTTCTCATGATTATGTGGTTTTGGGTCAGCGGTGCAGATTTTAAATGCATCCTCTGTGCTGAAGTGACTTTGCTGTCACAGCACCTGTCAAAAGGGCACCGTTGACATTTGCATCTGCTCTGTGCCACTGGAGAGTGGATGCTGCAGATCAAGAGACTGAAGCAGCAGGGCACATGTGTCACTATGCTTTTGGATTAAGCTCAGTGAAAGGGGCAACTTGTTAGCCTCAGTGTATTTATTAATACAAATAAAAAAGGCAGGGCATCCACAGCCTTGTCAAATGGCAATCCCACACACCCTACCAATAAGTCCTTCTTTCTCTCTCTCTCTCTCTCTCTCTCTCTCTCTCTCTCTCTCTCCATCTCTCTCTCTCTCTCTTTCTCTCTCTCTCACTTATCTATCTCACCCCTCTATCTCTCTATCATTATCTCTTGTGTGCACATTCTCTCTTTCCCTTCCTTTTACTGGAGAGTGTATTATTGGTTGGGGTGGAAATGATAGAAGAGAAGGAGAAGAAAGAAAGAAAAAAAGAAAAACTGAACTACATTGGGCAATGTGTAAGGAGGCTGGCTGATGAAAGCATGCATTGTGATGTAATCTTTGGGAATGTCCCTTTAGTCTTCTAAAATATCCACCCCTAAGCCTGCATATGGATATGTGTGTGGCATTTGTACATTTCACAATTGTGCAACTTGGTTGATTGAGGGCTTGTGGTATGCATGGATCTTAAACTCTGTTTTTAATTGTGAATCCTATTTGGTTATGGGGCATAAAACTGAAACTGTCTCTGCACCAAGAGTAGTTTGACTTATATTTGACAGTTTAAGAAAGGATAAAGGACTTGTAACTAAAGCCATAGTTCAACACATTGGTTCTTGTGTCTAATGGATGACTCAAAATACATGTAATCTGATTTCATGCTATGTTCTAGTCCCATGAGTATAACATACACCACTTTACAAACAAACATGTCTTATTCAAATGTATTCACCATCTGATTCCAATTTGTTACAACCATATTTTGCACAAAAGGTCTAATCGTAAGCACTAATATTGAAGTTCTCATGCTAGTATCAGTCCCCAAATTGTTCTGTTCTCTTTGTGAATATACGAGGCAAGCATGGAGGTCAAGTTGCCACGCCACTATTGTTCATACTTAAATTGATTCAAGTATTAATACTGTGTGTAATAAATCCAAGCACAGATGCCAACAGGTTTTTCACCCCCACGTGATATTTCAAGGCATCTAACATAATCTAAAAGGACTACTAATGAATACATTATTCTCTGGACAAGCACCCGTACACATTTGATTTTCAACTCTGTTGTTAAACAGTGACTTGTGCCATTCCCTTTAACGTATGTAATGTAGCTAAATGACAATGTTGATGACGAATACATTTAAATAATATATTATTTTATTTGCAAAGTGTTCTCTAAAACTCAGTACAATTGTTGATGCAGTTCTAAGACATTGTTCTCCACGACTCCCAGCAGTATCTGGTATGCAGATTTAGTATTTGATTCTAACGGTAACCCCATGACTCCAATGTGTTTATGAATCTGTGCAAGGAACTACCATTCTCATACTCAAGTGCCAGCATTTTGGAATAGTGTGACAATACACTGACTATTATAACAGCCCATTGAGTGGCATAATTACTTATCACTAATCTGTAGTGAAACTTGGTGTAATATCCCTTGACTGCTACCAGTATCATTATTGCCCCATGTATGTGAGCCGAACCCTGCATTTTGCATGGCTTCATGGTTAATGCAATATTATATTTAATTCCCTGGGATTGCTGCACGACTAGGGCTTTGATTCTCACAGTTGTATTTACACCCCTTGATGTGTTCACATACAGACTAGATGTATTGCTACTTATGTTTTGCATCACAAATATGGCCATGTGCGTACATTTAATGGGTTCATCCATGTACAGCCAGTTATTCGGAATACCTTCAGTTAGAGCACAATAAGCATATGAAGTCATGCACCTTAAACACAGACAAGTGTGGAGTTCAACATTGGCCCCATAGTTGATAAATGTCCATGCTGTGCATGCACCTTTGATTCAGGTGCCCAGGTTCAAACGTGCATGGGTGGTGGGAACAGCCTACTCAGTGGCTGTAGCAGTTCTGTTGAATAAACTTCCTCACTCCTTACATGTGACGGAACACCACCTCACGTTCTGTCGACATCTTAAAGCTTTTATTTTTTTTAGTTCCCTCTCTCCTTTTCCGCTGGTACCTTGCACAGTTTCTTCCTAGCCCCATAATTCCTTATTTGGTGAATGTTTGCGCTTTACAAGAGCTGATACCATAACATAACATTTATTTTATTGATTTATTTATTGGGAATTTGTTAGGTGCCTATACAACAGAATGGTGTTTCAAGGCGCCACAAGACAAAGAGGGGAGGGAACAAGGGAGTTAACAGCGGAAAACAGTGAATATGCAATTGTGGTCTTACTAGGCCTTGTAACATTTGGACGTGCAAGTGCAGTGGAGATAAGTGTGGCGGATAGGGATGGGAGGGGAGAAGGGAGGGAGAAGGTATGGACAAGTGCTGGTGGTAGCCTGGGAGGGTAGTGCCATGGGGAGCCAAGGGAGGAGGCCATTGGCTAAGTGCTAGGGCGGCGGAGTCCCAGGGTGGGATGCGCAGCTACCACACAGGGGGCCCGGAAGAACAGTGCTGAGAGGGGGGTGCAGGTGGTGGTGTCGACTGGGAAGAGGGCCTGGTAACTTGTATGATTCTTGAGGACCAGGCCGCCAGTCTCAGTGGCAGTGGGATGGTTAGCAGTGAAGGGCACAAGGGAAAGAGGTAGAGAAAAGGAGAGTTTGAGAATTTTCCAGAACTTAATGTGATGATTGCCCTTTAAGGGCGTACACATGTGACAGAGTGACGTTGCACTCCGCCGCGTGTGCTATAAATTAAGGGGGCGTTCCCAGCTGTGACAGAGTGACCGGGGAGCCTGAACTAAGCACCAGTGTGTGTGTGGACTCTGTCTGAGGGAGGGGGCTCACAGGACCTAAAGATGCAACTGGAGACACATCACATTGGCGACGAGGCAGGACGCAAGTGAACTTGGGCACAGGTAGTGAGAGGCTGTGATTTTATTTTTTATTTCTCCGTTCCGAATGCCGCAAAGACGGTGATGTTCGCGCGGCATGGCCGAAATTTTGAATACATGTTCGGGAGGGTCGCAACTCTACTCTAGAGTGCCTGTGCGCCCATCCGAGCATAATCTTTGGGATCCCTGACAGGGGAACAGCTGATGCTATATGTTATTCAAGTCTGGAACGTTTTACATACTCGTTCACATCGAGTATGAAGTGAGGAGCTGGGGGAGACCTACAATTCCTTTGTTCCAATCTCCTGGGCCCACCCTGCTCAATTCCTGAAGCCACTGGAGTGGCAGAGAGGTCCTTCTGTGCAATCCTTTCCCGGTTTGGACACTTTTGGACTGGGATTCTACTGGGTGCATGCCTGGTGCCCTATATAATCATTTGTGACATTTTTCACCAATGTGGGCATTTAGCAGAGGTGCCTGGGAGGCCAGTTTGGCTGGCTGTGTGGTGGTAGAGGAGTCAAAAAAGAGGGTGGATGTTCCCAAGATCGGGAACTCCCGTCCCCTGCACACTATCTATAATCTGGCAATGTGATTTACTCTCCTAAGGCAATGTGTTGTAACACTGTCGTATAGAGTCACCAAATGAGCTTCATATATTTTAGGTACATTTATATAGTCTTAATCTACTGTGAGTCAAATTGACTAACACATTTCAATCAAAGCAAAATATAAACGAGTAACAATAACTAGTTTTTTAGCTCAAGAACTTGACTTTAATCCATAATGTGATCACCCAACGCGTTTCAAGATTTCTCTCTTCATCAGGGGTACATAAATCGTGAATTTTCATAGTTTCTATTAAAACAAAGAAATAATATAAATTTTAACAGAATTAGATAAGTGCAAATTAGTTAGCAACGAACAATCAGTTCAAATTTCAGAGCATTTACTTTAGATGACTGCTATGGCAAATATCCTTATTTTTGTGAACTCATCATCATACAATATCATAACAATATTTCCATGGAATCGAAAAGTATTAATATGGCATAATAGTTGTGGTTTGCAGTTTTACAAATACCATTGCCTGCGTTTTTCAAATAATCCTGCAATCTAAGAATTGCAAATGAAAAAAAATAGGCTTGCTAACCTTGTGTGTAGTATAAAAAAGTTCCTCTGGAGATCATGTCTCAGGAAGGACGTTGACATCCAGGGGGGTTTGGTTAAGGAACACGGGTTCAACAATTGCACGTGGTTTCCTATAACAAGGATCATAGATTAAAAGATAGCGTATGGTGGTCTATGAGTAGTCTAAATGTATATACAATAAGTAGAGGCTAACAAGGTGTTAGTACTTTTCTGAAGAAAATACAAGAATGCATAAAAATGCTTAACACGTGGTTGCCTATTACAAGGATAGGGGGTTAGAGGGAAGCTTATGGTTGCTTTTAATAAGCATATGTATAGATCCAATAAAATGGATATATGCTCTTTTCTAAAGAAAATATAAGCGTACATAAGAAAAGCTAACCTTGTAAGAATACGTAGAAGCGCCAATCATGAGGTAGGAGTAGATTGGTTGCAGACAGACCAACGTTAGTTGTAATGTCACAGGGAGAACGCCTCGTAACTGTGAAAAAAATCGAGCAGAGTGTCGTTGTAATAAAGTGCTCTAAGCTAGATACGTGGCTAAATGAGCGTTTGCCCATAGAAACTTACTTGAAAAGCGTTTTCAAGCGATGTGTGAAAAAATCGCGGTAGCAGACGCCGTAGCAATGGAACTTGGTGGTAGAGGAGTCATCAGAAGTGTTTTGAAGCAGTGCCTGACCAACATCGTCACACTCATCATCTCTTTCCTTGAGTGTGTTGTGCCTGTGCACTTGTTTACATTTATGCTGATGGCCAGGCTGCTGCAGCGCCACCTACCAACCTAGCACCACCGGCACCAAGACAGCAAGGGGTGCTGACGCCTATGCCTGAATTCGACATCTCAGGTGCTCCATCCAGCCTGGGGTCCAAGGTGGAGGATGTGGATAGAGAGGCTCGACATATACTTCAGAGCCACTGGTGAGACCGACGATGACAGCAAGGTGGCGATGCTCTTGTACTCTGCAGGCCCAGCAGTCCACAAGGTGTTCCAGTCTTTGCAGCCCGCAAATGTATCCTATGATGCGGTGGAGAACGCACTGGAGGAGTACTTAATGCCACTGGCCAATGCCGATTACGAGAGGTTTGTCATGTGTAGCACACGGCAGAAGGATGATGAGTCACTTGGCAATTTTTTATGGCAGGTTGCGCTGAATGGTGCTGCCACGTGCCTGGGACAATGCGGACACCATGATTTGAAACCAGCTGATTCAAAGGTGTTCATTCAGCAAACTGCGCATGCAGGTTCTGTGGGAACCTGGGCTCACACTGTCTCCCATATTAGAACTTGGACGTTGCCAGGAGGTATCTGAGGTTCAGGTGTCCAGGATGGAGGCAGCGGTGCACCCGGGGAAGGTGGAAGACCTGTGCGCAGTAGGTCTTGGCCAGGGCGGCAGAGGCGCGAGACGTCCAGGCGGCAATAAATAGATCAAGGAGCCAGTGCTGTGAACTCCTGCATGAAATTTGGGTATGACCTCTCACACCCTGCTGAGTGCACAGTACAAGGAAAGTCATGTGGCAGATGTGGGGCATTGGACCATTATGCTCGGATGTGCAGAGCCCCGGTGCCGGTGGTAGTCCTCCGGGGGCCAGTAAGGGCGGGATTCTTCAGGCAACAACGCCCGACCAATGTCGCCCAAGTTGATCAAGGTGACGATGGTGCCCCTCAGGAGGATGATGATGAGGAAAAGGAGGAGAATGTCTTCTTCATTTCGAGTGTCGACACTCTGCGGTCCAACAATACTAAACAGCCACTGTGCCTAGTAAAGGTAAACGTGTCTGCGGTCCTGGTACTGGTGGACACAGGGGCATCTGTCAACATCATGGCGTGCGTACACAACAATGTCATAGAAGTTCTTCCAAAGCTACTAAAACCGAAGACCTGCATCTTCACCTTTGGTGGGGCACAACCCATCCCGCTCGATGGGGAGTTTGTGGCCAAGGTGGAGCATGGAGGGTCATCCATCAGGGACCGCATTTATGTCACTACGGTAAGCAGCAACACCCTGTAGAGCTGTGCTGCGGCGGAGGCTCTGGGCATTGTAAGTTGTGCCTACACTCTCTCACTATGTCGAGGATGTGCAAGAACTCCTGCTGAAATACATTGGACTGTTTGAAAGCTTCGACCGCATGACAGGCAAACCGGTAAGGCTTCACATTGACAAGTCCATCCAGCCAATCGCCCTAAAGCACGGCCTGGTTCCATTCCATCTACGGAACGTGGTGGACAAAGAACTGGACAGTCTCATCGAGCTGGACATCATTGAGAAGGTGGAGGGCCCAACACTGTGGGTGTCTCATATCGTCATTGCCAGGAAGCCCAAGCAACCGGACTCAGTGTGCATATATGTGGACATGAGGCTCCCAAACAAGGCCATAAAACGGGAGCGGCACATCACTCCCACAATAGACGATATCATTGCGTAGCTACAAGGAGCTCACTTCTTCTTGAAGCTTGACCTCAGGGCAGGATACCATCAGGTGGTGCTTCACCCAGAGTCACGGTACATAACAACCTTTACCAACCACTGTGGCCTATACTGATACAAGTGCCTGAGCTCTGGGGTGTTGTCGGCAGCTGAAGTGTTTCAGAACATTATCCATGGGCCCTTGCTTACTTGGACAGTATTTTTTAACATAAGCGATGACATCCTGGTGTATGCGAGGTTGGAGGAGGAAGACCTAGACAGGCTCGCCAAGACACTGGATCGGCTCCAAACTCTAAGGCTAACACTGCACAAGGACAAATGTAAATTCCTGAGGAAGACAATAGAGTTCTTCGGCTTTGTGTTCAAGAAAGGGGATGTAACACCAGATCCTCTCAAAAGTGCAGGAAAATCCTTGCAAAGTGAAGGACATCTCGGAGGCTAGGCCCCCGGAGAACGCCTCAGAAGTACAGAGCTTGTTAGGAATGGTAACATAGTGTGGACGGATCATTAGGAACCTCGCATCCCAGTCTGAGCCTTTGCAGGAGCTGACTAAGAAAGATGATGTGTGGCAGTGGGGACTTCTAGAGCAGGCAACATTTGAGGATGTGAAGGGGGTGTTGACCCTGAGCACACCATGGCCTTTTCCGACCCTACCCTACAGTCAGAAATTGTGGTTGATGCTAGCCTATTTGGACTTGGAGCGGTACTCACACAGATAGACTCCAGTGGTCAGGTCCGACCAGTTGCCTATGGCAGTAAGGCGTTGCCTGAGACGGAGCAGTGGTACTCCCAAATCGAAAGGGAGGCACTGGCTGTCCTGTGGGGATGTCGTCATTTCCATCTCTATGTGCTCGGAAGACCACAAGCCCCTGCTGCGGGTAATGGCGGGTTCATCATTCAAGCCTCCCTCTTGCATTGAAAGATGGATGCTTGCCCTTCTTGAGTATGGGTTCTCCCTTGTGTGCTGACCTGGCAGTAACAATGCGGCTGATTATCTGTCGAGACACCCGTGGTGTGATCCCAAGGGACATAACGTCAGTGCAGAGGAATTCGATGAGGATGTCAGGATGGTGGTGGAAGCGGCTACTCCTAACTCAATACCGATTCATGAGCTAGAACAGGTGGCGGCTGAGGACGAGTGTTTTGTCATCTTGATGGCAGCACTTCAGCATGGCTTCTGGAAGGCAGTGGTGGAGACGTTGGCTCGGAGGACCCAAGAAGAGAAAGCAGTGCTGGAACATCTATGGAGGATCAATGACGAACTGGCGTTCGTGGAGTCAGGACTGTTGGTCCAGAGTGATCGGATTTTGGTCCCACAGTGTAAGATCATGCAGGTGATTGAGCTGGCACACAAGGGACATCAAAGAACCGCCAAGACAAAGGCTTGCCTGTGACGGAAGGTGTGGTTTCCTGACCTGGAGAGGCGGGTCGAGGAATTCATGGCGGCCGGTGTATGTGTATCATCGAGACCATGCCGAGAGGGACCAAGCCTTAGGAGATTGTTCACATGGACTTCTTGTCCACGGGCCATGACATACACTTTCTGGTGGTGGTGGATGAATGGTCCAGGTACCCGAAGTGGAATTTGTCAAGTCAGTGTTTTTTGACAAGATGGCAGTCGCGATGGAGAAGATATTTGCAACTCATGGCCTGCCCTAGACGCTGTGCTCGGACAATGGTCCGCCCTTCCAAGGGGAAAGCTTCGCCCAGCTCAAGGAGGAGTATGGCATCCATCATCGCAAAATCACTCCTCTGTGGCCGCGGGCGAATCCTGTGGTGGAGCGCTTCATGAGGACTTTGAATAAGGTTTTCCACATTGCTCACGGCCAGGGACGGAGCCTGCAGAGGCCCCTATACCAAGTCCTACGAGAGTATCGGCCCACCCCTCACACATCCACTGAAGTGGCCCCAGCTGAAGCCATGTTCAGGCGGTGTCCCAGAGACCTCATCCCAGAAATTGGAGAAAAAGAGGCGGCCGTCATCGACAATGAGCAGGTGGAAAGGGAGAGGATCATCAGGATGGAGCAGGAAAACACCGGAAGAGAACTCCAACCCCAGCAGCTCGCTCCAAGCGATGAAGTATTGGTGGGGAACCGACACCCTCAAGGGAAGCTGCCCTGACATATGAGCGTGGTCCGATGGACGTGGTAGCGGTGCATGGCTCCATGGTAACAGCATCAGATGGGACTGCCTCTGTCACCCGAAATGCCAGCTATTTCAAGAAAGTGTGGGAAGCCAGACTGGAGGGGTTGCAGAGAAGGGACTTCAGTGATGTACTGGACGAGGGCGGTGGCCTGGCCCATCCGCCAAGCTCCCCAATACGGGGGAGCACAGGTGAGGAGGGCCCGATCCGGGAGGTGTACAGGAGGTATCCCCAAAGGGTCGGGAGCGGGAAGCCTGCCCACCTAAGTGACTATGATTTGGACCCCTGAACTGGTGGGACTAGCCCATGAACTGGAAGAGATTCAAGGGGGCGTGGGTGGTTGTGATGAAAGGGGTCGGGTTTTTCTATGCAGTGGATTGTTATGCCGTGTGTGTAGTGTACCTTCTTTGTTCTTTTGTTATGAAAAGGGAGGAGTGTGGCGATTGCCCTTTAATGGTGTACACACATGGCGGAGTGACTTTGCACTCTGTCGCGTGTGCTATAAATAAAGGGGGCGTTCCCGGACACTACAGAGTGATCGGGAAACCCGAACCGAGCACCAGTGTGTGTGTGGACTCTATGTGCAGGAGGGGACTCATTGAACCTCTGGATACAACCGGAGACACATTACACTTAAGAAGATCCAGCTCAAGTCTGAGATGGGCAGGGAGTCTGTCCCAAATGGAGGCACCAGCCGAAGAGAGATACCTGACCCCCACTCTCAGCTTGGAGAAGCGTTTCACAAGTAGAGAGTTGAAGTTTGAGGAGCAGAGATAGATTGGTTCCAGGCCCCAGAAAGCCTTGTGGATGATACAGGGGGTTTGGAATTTCATCCTCACAGTCACTGGAAGCCAGAGAGTTTTGGGCTGGAGAGATATGGTCCCTGGGCTTGAGGTCAAGGATACGTCTTTTAGCCCTATTCTGGGTTAGCTGAAGGGAGTGTAGGGAGGAAAGGGTGAGATTGTTGAAGAGGCTATTGCCGTAGTCCAGACTAGAGAGGATCATAGCTCTGGAGATGTTGAGCTTCTGGGGAAAAGTGAGCAAAGAGAGAATGTCTATTAGGAGGTGAATCTTTAAGTATAGGCATACAGTGCCATAAATAATCACAATTATAAATCATAAAATAGTTGCCCCACACAGTTTCATATTATACTGCAGCACAATTCTACAAGGGAATTATGTGTTTATTCCATGAAACAGTGTGCAATTATTTGCAGTCTAGCACATACAATTTATTTAGAAATAGCCAAAATAACCATGTTAATTCATATATTATGGGGATGTGTATTGTAATATGTGCATTATGGCAAACTCCCCTGCCATATGGTGAGGAGACCAAGGGGGCTTGGTGCCTCTCCAAGCTATGAAAGATGGGCCCTGGGGTGATGTGGAGAGGATTTCCTGTCACACCCAATCGGTCACTGTCTCAGGGCATGGAACAGTCTCATGGCACCATCTAGGAGTGGGGTCCTTTTAACGGCCGTAGTCCAAATATCTGTGGAGTAGAGACCATATGGGATCCGGAAAATCAGGTCCTACCCAACTCCAAAGGACAGTACTTTCATGTCCAATGACGCGTTTACTCTGTACCTACTGCCCCTTTAAGGAGAGCGAGGCACAGTGGTCCAGCAGAACCAGCAGTGTCTTCCTGCCTGGCTCCCCCCTACAGGGCTACAGAAATCCCATGTAAATCAAAACAGGGAAAGAGATGGACCTTAATTGTGGAGAGAAACCTGTAATTTAGCAAGCCAGCAATGCATCGCACAAGACCTCCATGCCCCTACAGTTTAGAACAGATAGGCTAAGCGAGCCAAGACTGGGGTAGAATAGGGACATCGGAACAAAACAGAGGACTGCCAAGGAAGAAGGATTAACCAGCCCCAAGTCCCACATCAGAACTGGATGTCAAGTGTGGGGCCCTCACCCTAAACCCCCAAGAGCTGCCTCAGGAAGCATACTTGAGCTTCCTTATCCCAGAAAGAGGCTACAATGTAGGTCCAGAATATGTCAGGTAAGGAGAGGACTGCTCAATGGGAGGTGCAAGCTAATCTCAAGTCCCATCTCTGAGCCGTGAGCCATCCCAGGGGGCTGATCCCAACAGCCAGATCCCAGCTAACACACCTGATGTCCCTTTCTCCAGAGGCTTGAAGGCTGGAAAACAGCATTATAGGAGGTCACAGCCCCAGTCTGTCAGTTTGGGTGTTTAGAGTAAGAACTGATAACTGGAGAGTGGCGACAAGAGTGTTTCTTGAGAAGACTGGAAGGGAGAACTTTGGCTGCTGGTAAGGAGTGTGAGAGCGGTGGCACACTTGAAAAAAGACAACTTTTGATTATTTACAGATCTTCTTAGTGTTTAGAAATTGGTGAAATGAACACGGTTTGGCTCATTTGAATGCAACCACTTTACTTGCACAATATACTGGATTGTGCATTAATATCTTCACTGGCCTCTTCCTAAATTGAAGGTGTTGAGAAGTGGGGGCGATCGTTCCAGACCCCCAAGAGGTTCCGAATGCGGCCGAGGCCTAAGAGTGTGTTGTAGATGCTTATGGAGGTTATAGGAGTGAGGGGGCCTGGCACTGCGCTGAAGGCAGGACCGTAGGCCCAAGCACAGAACAAAGAGATACGTGTGTGAATGCAGGAGCATGTTGCAGCCTGGGCAGAAGCGGGAAAGGCTAAATCCGCTGGGACTCCTAAATCTCTAATTGTCTCATAGTATTAACACAAGTAACCCAGAAAGAATGTGCCCTGCAAGGCCATGAGGAAGTCGAGAACTCCCTGTGAACAGTTATCCCAAGAGAAGGAAGGCACGAGCCTCTGACCCCCGCCAGCCCAAACCCTAAATGATAGTGCCCAGAAGCCCCTGTCCCAAGACCCCAGCATTCCAAAGACCCAGCCAGTACAAGACCACCGGCCATTAACCTCTTAGATCACCAATTTATCAGAAAGATCACAGCAGAATACCCTTGACCCCTATGATTTGTGCTAAGAGGTGCCAGGGAGGGAAAGTAACACATTTAAGCCTGGAGTGGGAATAACTGGAATGGTGCAGACGCGCCTGGGCTCGAGCTGTGGTTTGTAAGATAGTGTGACCTCGAAAGTATCGTCTGTGCCCATGTCTGCAGTCCCAGGCACATATTAGGCCACAGATAGGTCATGCTATCATTTTTGCTTTTTAATTGGCAAATAGGAGCCCTGCACCCGATGACGAGCTAAGAAGGACCGCATGTGGAAGAAGACGGACAGGAGAAGCTGGGACCAATGACCTGGCTTTCCATAGGGAGCAGGCTGCCTTTGTATAGGATTGCACAAACCAGCTACTTCGACTTGTAACTTATGTGATGTACGTCAGTTGTGACACTTTTTTCCTTTATAAGCTATTGCCCATGCTGATTTCATCAGAGTGCTCGGTGGCAGCAGAGTGCTTTGCTATCACATACTTTTCTTTTTATGATAATAGACATTGTTCTTCTTGAAAGAGGTGTGCTGGGCCTTTTCCCATGGTGTGTTGCATGTTTTCTAATGTGAGCATTGCAGGGCTTCTCTACAAAGGTAAGGCATGGTGTCTGTTTTGAGATTGTATTACAGCTTATTGATTACCACTATAGACTATTGGAAATATGGTCCCTTGTAGAGGACTGACCAACTTCCTTTATCTTTCCTATCCTCTTGAGCACTTGGTTGGATGTGCCCACTTGTGGATGTATTGGTTTATTATCCCGAACACTAGTGAGAAAACTCTGGACTTTTCTGTCCCTGGCCCAAAGCCCCTTCAGGTGAATGACTATTCAATGAGCTATGGGAGCCACTGTGCTGTTTTGCATACATTAACTCTGCAATGTGGCCAATTCAATACATGGGACTAATGTACAACTACAACATAGTGTTCTCTACTTGGTCTGTTGATCCCTACATTGAGTACAATATGAAGAAGTGGATGTTGATTGCTCATGAAGAAGGGAACTTTCACAAAATGTGATGAGCTGAATTATTTTTTGTTCTTCTCTTTATGACATTGTTTGTACTTTTTTAAACCAACCGCATTTGAAACATCTTCCTGAAAATGTCTCTCCAAACTCTTTTGAACTTTAAGAATTGACTGTTGTACAGTATACTAGGTGTGCAGGGGACTTGAGAGTCCTTATCCTTGGGACTCTTACTTGTCTGTTATTGTTTTTAAGCCTGCCTGTGTGTTATAGATTGTGTGTTTAAAAGAGAGTAATTTAATGTTACCTTGTTATGAAATAAAGGTCTAAAACATGATGGTGAAACACTAGCTTGTGCACAGGTGAGAACATATCTGGCGAGGAGGGGGTGATAAAGTCAGGGCACATGGTGCTGGTAGTTGTAGGGCAGCAAAAATTAACTTTAGAATTGGGCAGGAAAAATACATGCATTGGCCCACCACAGAAAGAAAAGACAATGACAACATTGCCCAACATCGGCCTAGGAGCGATTGCCTAGTGATTGTTGGGAAGAAGAGCATACGTTTTTTTGAAACACATTTGCTGTGCCCATGGCTGTAACCCTTGGCAACTGTGTATTATGCCTTGCTGAGATGTGGTAATGGTGTTTTTCAACACGTCCTAGCACAAGCTGGTACTCAGCTAAGACCTGAGAGTGGGTTCATCAAGAAACTACTCCATCCATTTGGGCTCATGTCTCATGCATGAGAGATCAAAATCAAAACTGAAAGACTTACAAAGGACTGGGGAATTTTTGAACTAGAGAGGTTCAAGACAGTGCCCCTTACGAAAATTTAAATCAAAACAAAAAAGCGTTGACACCTCTCGGGGAAAGGCCCTTTTGGGATCTAGATTCATCCCTAGGAGAACAATATGAACTGGATTCCTCCGTGGCAACAACTGATGCTCAGACCAAATTGCAAAAAATATATATAACTTTTATTTAATACAAATCATTGGGTAAAAAAACATTTCATTAAGAAACAGCATTTAATTTTTTAAAAAGACTTTTTTTAAAAAAAACGGTAAATGAACCGTCAAACTCTCGAAATGAAAAACCACAATAGTACAGACCTAAAGAAAACTAGTCAAAAACAACCAAATAAAAAAAACCTCAAATAAGTGGAAAAAAATATACAAACCTAATAACAAGAAACTAAACTCAAAAAATGTATACCAAAACAACTATATGACATGAAAACAATATGCGCAATTATCACATAACAGATGAGACACACTTTGATGTTCAATCTGCAAAGATGTTTCTACATTGAAACACTTATTTAGATTCTCAGTGACAAATGGCTGCAAATGCCTTATTAAGTTTGTGACAGAATTCTCATAATTAAAACATTAGCCCGACATGTTTCATTCCCATTAATCTTAAAGAAGACAGATGGTGGGAAATTCTTCAGGGGACGATGTTGAAAACATCGAGTAGCATGCCAATGACTAGGTAATGTGTCGTATTCAATTAGCAACACTTGAAGCCGAAGGAGGAGAGCAGTTCATAAAAGGAGCCTTCTTTTGATTATGAAGGAACAACCTTGCTGCTCACTTATCAATAGTGGCAGGGGTAGTAACGCGAACTGCTTTAGTGAGACCAATTTTTCTTTCTGCTCCGAGACCAAGTTCTACAGTGTGTCCACCACGGGGGATGGAAAATGCCTTCTACAATTCCTCTGTGCTCTACAATGCTCAGCTGCCGACTCCAATGCGACCGGTGGGAAAGCGTTCCTTTCTCCGCCTTACTATTTCGATAGAGGTGCTCTCTTTGGCTGTTCTCGCGCTTGTCTGGCTACTGCGAAACTCCTCATGCATGAGAGAGACATACCACGTGTGTGTGTGCGTGTGTGTGTTTCTGTGTGTGTGTGTGTATGTATGTGTGTGTGCCCCCTTCCCTATGGAAGTAGAGAAACATGTAGATGGGGCCTCATTTTCTGTGGGAGTGCTGCAAAATGTAGCTGTGTGCACCCCCTTCCTTGGGAGAGTGGGTTAGAAGTTGTGTGTGTGTCTCCAACAGTTTTTAAATTAGGTAGGCATCCCTTCCCTGCAAAAGTACCTTGTGGGAGTGCAGCAAAAATGTTCTGGGTGCACCTCCTACCGTGCAGCAGTTCTTTAGAAAGTGTGTGTGCACGCCCTTCCTTGCAAGAGTTTCTTTGAATGTGTTTGTCCACCCACCTACCCGCAGAAGTGTGGGAACAATTAGGTGTGTCCCGCCCCCATCAAAGTTGGAGGTTTGCATTCGAAATCATGCATGTACCCACTACCATGGGGCAGTATTGCAGGAGTGGGCAAAAGTAAGGCATCTACGGCCCCTTCTCCACACACATTTTTAGAAAGTGTGTGGGTGTGTGGCCCATTACCTGCAGGGGTTCAACACAAACTGTGTGTGTGCTCTCTTCGTTCTGCATGAGGAATTGGGAATGGGGCAAACATAAGGTGTGTGAGTGACTTTGTTCACACCGTACTGTGATATGCACAAGCAGTGACATTGTGCACATACAGAGTTATATTATGTTCATAAACGTGCACAATGTAACAGATTATTTCACACTCTGGGGCATCAACAAAGATGTTATCCTCTGCACCACAACAGTCACCTTCAATCACTATTACTACCATAGTGTCACGTTATCTTCAGATCTTGAGCTTGTTTTATTCATAACAGTAGCTGCCAGCCCCACTCAACTGCCCTGTGTCACCTGCTTTTCACAAGTTCAGCCTCACTCAACTAAGAGCGGTTGTTGACGTTGAGGAGAGTGTTTCTCTGCTTGTAAAAGTGCTGTGACCCTGCCATAATCTGTTGGCATGTGGTATTTATAAATATTTATAGGGGCGGACTGGGAGCCAAAAGAGGCCCTGGAAATAATGTTCAAAGTGGCCCCATATTACATACTTTCAGCAAGAATTTCAGTTGTTGAACATGAGGTACAAAGAGATTTCTATTGTCATAGACAATTGTCCGAGGACCACCAAAAACACACCCTGATTGCACAAACGTTGGAGGCAGCTTAATATGTTGACCGCATACATACAAGTAGCAATAGCCACACAGGCCACTTGGAGAACCAATAATACATTGGGTTATAATTGCATCTAAAATGGCATGTGTTGCTCAAATGTGCATCCACTAGTTGTGCAGAGGCGGGCCTGCTACCACTAGACTTTCCACACCCGGACCAGGCATATTCAGCAATGCTGAATAAGCAGGTGCATCCAAAGGGGGGGGGTGGGAGGCTTGAAATCTGCACACCCTACATTGGGTTCCCCTGTACCTGACATAGTTGCACTTGGTAAGAGGGGGCTACCAGATGCCAGGCTTCTGACTGGCAGTTGGGGGTGTTCAGCTCTGGTCTGCCCTTCATACCTCTGCTCTGAAAACAAATGATCTTGCAAACACTTTGAGGTGTCAAACAAGTGTATCTAATGTGCATATTTTTGTATATTGTGAACGGAGGATAGCACAGGGGCAACACCTGGTCTTGGAAGCAAGGCCACACAGAGCAATAGAGGTTCGAATCCGGGATCCGCGTAAAGAAACGATAAAATAAATAAATATTCATGCATGCAAGTGCCCCCTGATCTAACACCCCCTACCACAGCAATCCCACCACAGAATTCTGGCACAAGAACCAGACTGTTTTTCATCTGACTGTTCAGTTTTATTTCAAATATTTAATCAGCCCCAGAGGTGGTCCCCCATCTTTATGCTAGGAAAATCACCTATAATATTCTCTAGAAAATAACTGCAAGCCACCTGTTATAGAAAATAAGAAATATCTGCCTGCTACTGTCTCGGTAGTACACACATCCATAATATGCACACACATCCATTACTATAAAGTCAAATCTGAATGAGTATTCGTCTACAGCAATATGCAATGAACATTCAGATGATCACCACTTGTCGGCTTCCATATATTCTAGTCTTTTAATCAGCAATTGGTCTTGCTCCTGAAGCAAGTTTCTTATTTAGACAGTTGGATCTGGCCACCAAAACTTGAATACCCCGAATCTCTTATAAGTCCATGCAATTTGTTGGAATCCATTTATAACAGAAATGTGGATGATTCAGAGCACGGCCTAACACATCCGCCCTCGTTTAGTCAGGATTAGGCACACTTTTTTATTTTTTATTTTATTTTTTCGTTTTCTGTACATGTGGTTTTAATAGTCAAACAAATCTGAGGTTAAGGCACACTTAACAGCCTCTCCCTTAAGTGCTTTGACCTGAATTAGTGATGAAAAGAGAATAGTTGACTTTTATGCCTGTCTTAAAATGGAGATGATGTTACTGTTTTAAGAAAAAAACATGTATCCCAAAAACAAATTCTTTATGCTTGGTAGGATAATAAGTTTACCAACTTAAAAAAAATGTCAGGTTTATGAACACATATATTATAGTTACTGACTTGTTAGAAGAGAAAAAAGTGTTAGTGAGGTAAAAGCTGGGCACAGTACTGACAGGTCACTCAATTGGTTATGTAATTTATCATTATGGGTCAGAGGTCATCTGGATCAGAGGGCCGAAGGTCATTTTCTGTGATCTGGTGGGTGAGCATGTTCACCTAATTTCCTGTTAAAGTGTCATCAGATCTACGGTCATCTTATGGCATTTCCTATGAGGCAATCGTTATTCCAATTATTGTTTTTGAAGCTTTAAAGACCCTACTTCTTTTGTAGACAGAATATTGGCAAGCATGGATTCAATGTGAACTGGATTTTTAAAAATGTCGACAAAAACCACAATGTCCTTGTAGAGGTGGGGTTTGCCCAATTACCACCATAGAGATGGAATTTTGACCAATTATCAATTCACGTTTCTGATCCATCACACTGTTTTAGCGTTACAACAATTACGCTACTAACAGTAAATACCACCAGCTACCTTTCTGCCAGCAGTACCACCCAGCTGTGATAAGGCGTGCGAGGTGGCTTTCGTGCTGAGTCATTAGAAATGATGGTTCGAAAATAAACAGCATTCAATTAGAATTGTCGAATCCAAACCTAATTTTCAAAAAAACTTTGAATCGATCAGTCTGTTCATTTCACCCAACTGTGTCTAATACGGTCAGAATTATATTTTATAATCTTCTACTTTAAAAATATTATAAGCAAGTTGCTCTTTTGAAGAAGGGTTTGAGAAAGATCTTGCTGGCTGCTGTTACATGGCCACTGGCGCTCATAGGTCAATAGCGACTCTCCGGCGTTAAGGAAGTAAATCATCTGTGTTATCAAAAGGGGAAGGATCTACCAGGCTGCCTGGCACACTGGGTCACCTTCCGCAATAAAGACTCATTTTACTGCACTCCCCGGCCTTGATGATCAATAATTAGCTTTAATGAACTCTTCACGCTTACTAGTGTGTTTGTTAGTGAGTCACACTTTGGCAGTGAATTTCCTTGTAGCGTGTGTTCCAGTGATCAGAAGTATCACATGGGAATCCATAACCAGGTGAAAGAAGCGAGCTTCGTCCCCCTCATCACACAAGCAAGCACGAATGGACTCATCCTGGAGTCATTGATCTTGAGAAAGGGTCTTCATGCAGTACCAGTAGTGCATGTGATTCGGGCAGCAATGCAGGCACGTCTGTACATTTGACCGAGCGAAACATGCAGGCAGCATCTCTATGTTGGTGCAGGCCATGTGTGGAGTAGCAGGCGAAACATTCCAGGAAAAGCTCAGTAGACTCTCGCAAAGCACAAGTGCAAAAATCCACAGAGCCATTAAGCCACCATCTTCCCTAAAGCACAGGCGTGTTTCTTCTTGTTTCAGTTTGGTAACACATAGGCACTCTGTTTAATCTCATTAGTCTCTGTTGTTGCAGTGTTTGATTGATTATTTATTATGTGCTTGTACACACGTGTTTCAAAGTGCAACCATGCATGGGAGGGAAGACATAAGGAAGACAAAACAAACAATCTTGCTAGCATGGCACATTCAGAACATGCAGGTGCACGGAAACAGGAAGTGCATGGGGGGTGGGGCAATAGGGACCAAGTGCGCCCAGTGCCATCAGAACATGGGTTAAGGGCAGAGAGATACCACTCTCATGGGTCATAACCAAAGTGCTGTAGTGCTGCGTCAATTGCAAGGCCCGGAGGCAAGTGCAGGAGACTGGCGAGGAAAGCTTGGAACCTGTGAGGCTCTGAAGGTACACCAGGCATCCAGTCAGCGAAACTGAGCAGAGGTGGAGGAGAGAGAGCGACAGGGCAGAAAGAGGTGGTTAGCAGTGGAGAGAGACAGAGAAGGAGGAGGCGAAGAGCAACGTCTTGAGGAGTTTCCGGAATTTAAGGAGATCCGGCTCAAGACAGAGGGAGGCGGGGAGGCTGTTCCAGAGGGAGGCACGTGCAGTGGATACAGATCTCCCCTCAAGTCTCTGCTTGGAGAAGCGGATCACCCGCAGAGGGTTGGAGGAAGATGAGCAGAGGGCTCGGAAAGGAGAGTGGGCCTCATTACGACCCAGGCGGTAAGGGGTTTACGGCAGCGTTAACAGCGCCGACCCTTACCGCCTGAGTACGAGGTCCCTTAGCGCCATGGCGCTTTTAACACCTGCTTTTAGCAGGTGTTAAAATCCATGGCGCTAAGGGACCATGGAGTTAATTACGCCACCGTAATTTACGGTGGCGTAATTAACGCCTTCCCCACTCCCATTATGCCCTATGGGGCAAAAATGGGAATGGGGAAGGGTAAATGGGGATTGGGGACTTACCGCCCCGCCAAGGTCGGAATGGGGCGGTAAGTCCGCCAACCACCATGGCGTAAACGTAGTTTACGCCATGGTGGTAAAGTCACGGCCCAGGCGGTAACTTACCGCCTGGGTCGTAATGAGGCCCAGTATTTCGGAAGAGAGCGTTGCAGATAGAGTGGCACCAAGCCCCAGAAAGCTGTGTGGACAATGCAAAGGGTCTTGAACTTAATCCTTGCAGCCACTGGGATCCAGTGAAGGGATTTAAGTGCCAGAGAGATGCGGTCCCACCAAGCCCCAGAAAGCTGTGTGGACAATGCAAAGGGTCTTGAACTTAATCCTTGCAGCCACTGGGATCCAGTGAAGGGATTTAAGTGCCAGAGAGATGCGGTCCCTGGGCTTGAAGCCAAGGATAAGTCTTGCGGTTCTGTCCTGGATGAGTTGAAGAGGATGGAGGGAAGAAGAGGGAAGGTTGAGAAAGAGGCTGTTTCAGTAGTACAGCCTAGAGAGGACCAGGGCTCTGGAAATGGTGAACCTCTGGGGGAAAGTGAGAAAAGGTAGAATACCTCTCAGAAGGTGCAGTTGGTTGTGGGACTTTTTAGAGATGTCCGCGATGTGAGACGAGAAGGAGAGAGTGGAGTCGAAGATGACACCCCGATTTTTTGCCTCATTGGTAGGTGGAGGCACAGGGCCAAGGGAAGCCGGCCAGAGAGAAAGAGGGAAGGTGGGAGCAGGTGTCCCGATGAGGACAATCTCTGTTTTACTGGCATTGAGGCAGAGGTCATTTGCAGCAGACCACGACTGAATTGCGGACAGACAGGTATGAGTGAGGAAGAGGCAGCGAGTAGCCTGAAGGTTGCCACACAACTGCCCCTGCCTTCATTGACCCTCCAATATATTGGCTCATTCATACCAACACATTGTCTTTTGCATGTTTGTGCTCAACATCTACATTTTGTAGTTTGCCCAATGCAAAGGTGAGAAAAATTCTGAGTATGGGGTTTTGTGCTGATCTCAGTGCTTCCAATCATGAACATGCTTTTCTTAGCTGAGCTCCATACTTGATTTCTGATACACTTGCTATATAGTGTGGTACCCTCAATAGCAGCTGGAAGCAGAACTTCTTACTTGTTAAACATAAAAGGATGCCGGGGTAGAGGATAAGGGGTAGGATGCAAGATACCAGTCTGGAAGTGCAGGAAATGCAGAGTGGCTAAAGGTTAAAAGTGCATTAGCTCATTTCATAAACTTAGCCATCCGTTCACTCCAGTGAAAGAGGTAAGAGGCAGTAAACCGTCCTCCCTGTGGCACAGGCTAGCTCACCTATGGCAAAACAAGCCCGGTTCAAAAGCCTTACTGAAGTCAAAGTCGCATGGTGGGATGCAGGCACCACTAAATCAATAGCAAATTCGCTTCCAGTGAAAGAACCAATTCAACAAACAAGGGTGACAATGAAACATACTGAAATTCATCTAAATTTCCCTTTACATGTCTAGATTGAGAAAGGCAGAAATTAAGATGAAAATAGACTGCTTCTTTTAAATAAAGTGTATTACAGCCAGCTGCGAAAATAGAGAAAATGTGCTATTGTCTCCTGAGTGACAATGTGGTTCATTTCAGTGAACGCAAAACTCAAGGAATAGCTGAGCTAGAAGTGGGGTAGGCACAATGGGAAAAGATGTCTTCTCTGCTTTTTTTACTTTAACATTATTTATTTGATAACATATTGAAACAGGCATATAAACAGTGCATCTTCATTACACACATTGGCCCTCATTCCGAGGTTGGTGCTAGTCATGGCGCTATTAGCGCCATGACTAGCACCAATACCGGTACCACTACTGACGTGCTGGTATGAGGACTTACCAGTCCATTCCGCCCTTTGCGGGACCGGTAAGTCCCCATTTGAAATGCCATTCCCCATTCCCATTTGAGCCCCCAAAGGGCTCAATGGGAAGGAGGAAGGCAGCTATAACGGTACCGCAAATTGCGTTACCGTTATTGACCCCGGTATCCCTTTGCAGGTCCCGTACTTTAAAGGAGGGACCCGCAAAGAGACCTCGTAGTAGGGCGCAAAGGGATTACCGGCACCAGTGTCATTACCGGTGCCGGTATCCCTTTGCGCCCACCTTGTAATGAGGGCCATTGTTTTTCTTTAGTGGGGAAAAAAATTTAAATATGTAATCACTTAAAAAGAATCCCAGTTAAAGCCATGATTACAGGTCAGATCCATGTAAGATTCATTGGTTAGTTTGTGCTATTACATAAAAGATGGCATCTAAACATAAGGTGAGTGGGTTGGGTGGGATAGTGGGGGAGTTGGTAACATAGCCCACCTGTAAGAACCGCATTACAGATCATTCCATAAGTAACCAATGTAATGTATACCACCAGGAATCCTCTTCCGCAATTGACTGGAGATCACCCCACCAATCTGAGATATGCTTCTCCATGAGCAAGCACCCATTGCCATCATGTGCAAGTATTGATAGGGCAAATACTGTGTTGCATTTAGAGATGACTAATTGGCCAAGAAATCCACTCTGTAACTACCAGGCAGACTCTGTACAATGAAAGTTGCAAGATGAGCGCTGATGATTTGAGTTTGAGGCTAAACATGAAAAAGTTATAACCAAAAAATAGGGCAAAATCTACAAAATTGACAGGGTATTGCCCTTAGTAGATAACATTCACACAAAAAGAGTAGGCAACACACATCTGTGTTATAGGCTATAAGCAGCCGGAAAAGACCCAAGAGAGGTCCAGTTGGTAAAACCAAACCCAAGAGTAACTGTGGTGTGGACTTTTATTATTAATAAAGTGAGAAACAAGGCTGTGGCGGAAGACAGAAGGATAGAGCGAAAAAGAGGCACTATCCCTGCCTACTGTGCACTCTCAACTAGGTTGCGGTGTTACAACGCCTGTCTAATAGTGACAGAATAAGAATGAAATTACTAACTTCTACGATGTGTAATACAGCCTTGTATGTCCAGTACTACTCTCCTCCAGATTAGTTGAAATTGGAAGAGACTATGAGTAAAAGAAGAATCACACCAGGGGAGGTAAAAAGGATAAATTCTTCCTTTTTAGAAAACTTGTGTGGCATCTAATGGGATAGACAATCCTTTAATAACCCATTGATTGTCACACTGACCCAGGGTTGCTAGGGTTAAAATGACACAAACATACAGGAAGAGGATAAATTCCTATTCCAACAACACAAAGACAATACAGTCACTGCTTCCCATGCATGGCTTATTTTTACTAACGGGAAGTAGGACAATATAAAACGGTTTGTTCAAGCTAAAAAATAGGCAAATTGGTGCCTTTTTAGATGTAACAAACACCGTCGACCGGTTTCAGTAGCCTAACTTTAATAAAGCCACATTCATCAGGAAAGTCTAAGCTTCCTCAAAAGCTGGTATATTTCGTAAGTCAGAGACCAGTTTGTGAGAAATAAAAAAAGGGTAGATGGAGTAGTACGTTACCACCTGGCCATTGGTGTCATAGGATTGGAACAGTCTGGGAAGGAGCCTGTGGGATCAAAACAAAGTAAACCACAGTCACTAGACGGCTGCTAGATTCCATGTTGGATTATGAATTGAAACTACATTTTGTGTCATCCGTGTAATACAGTCAGAGGTTGTCTCTAGACACCACTTCATCTTTTAATGTTAATATGTAATTCTCATCTCCTTGCTAAATAGCATAACACCTGTATTCAACATACACCATACCGAATGTTAGAAGTAGGGTGTTGGATTAAAAATGTTCTAACATCCATGCAAGATACTCATTTACGGTTCTCAGAGAACAAACTCACCCTCAATTTCCCTTCGCATCAGGTTTAAACCCATCCTGATTCCATATAAGATAGATCAGATGTAAACACATTAGCCCATACGATCAGGCTGTTGTGTGCCATTTTTTATGCCAGTTTTGAGCCTTAGTGCGCTTCAATTAATGAGCCTTTATGTGTCGTTTACAATATACCTGTTCAATAGCCAGCAATACTTATTGGCTGGTTGTTTGATGGACCTCACCCGCTTCTGGTTAGTGAGCAGCATTGTTTTTCTTGTTTGACTTTATCATAGTCATATGACAAAGGTGTACAGTGTATTAGTACGACTCATACCGTAGTTTATTACCTTTAGAATGTGTATAGATCATATTTGGCATATAGAGCCATTGTTTGAGGCATTGAGATGTTTATCTATGGTATCGAGACAGATATTGCAAATCCAACCTACATTAGAGGAACTATATGCGAGTGATAGACCCTTTCATTTGCACAATTCAGAACTTCCCTCAGTTGTGTCTTGGGTCTCCATGAGGCACACAGATTCTAATTTCAAAACAGCCATTCTACTGACATGCATTACTAGGGATGATAATAAAAGGTGATATCAATCCATGATAAACGGTCCTGCCAATGGTAATGTCTGCATCACCTTCCTTGACAATCTCTAACGAGCGAGGTACGGGGACTTTCAGGAAATCAGTCTAGTAGAATCTGGTGTTTGCTTAACACAAAGGCAGTATGGTATAGCTTGAAATCCAGAAAGTGTAGTCCTGTCCTACGGTTGTCGGCTCCTAGCTCAATTTTCAAGATGCATACCTTTTTGGTTCAGCACAACAATCTTAACAAAAACATGGCAATTTTTGCAAAGAAAGTTTATATTGCATGAAACTGTAAGTAGTCCAAATAAATCGAAGAGCTGTGGGTGTTAAAGCATTTACCTCATGAGTTAATAAATATTTTCTGTGTGGACCAAGAGGCAAGAATTCAGACTTCCCCCTTTTCAAGAGCTAACTAAAACGACGAGGCACGATACGTCCATCAAGTCGGTAAGTTAATTGAAGAGGAAGGGACTCACGTGCAGGCGGGAAAGAGAAAGGGCAAGCAGGCTAAACACAATCCTAAAACATCCACCAGCTGCAGCCTCAGAATCCCCGTCTGACACATGCACACGCCAGCATTCCAACACTTTGAAACTACTTTTAAAGTTCCACACGCTCCTGCCCCTTTACGAAAAACAACCCACAGCAAAGTCTTTGAAATGCACAGGAGGGTGCGATGTCTGGCCATGGGGAGCGATGATACCCATTCCGTGTAAATGCCCAGCGTGGATCTTTGGGCATGCTCTATAATGCAGTGGTCACTGCCTGAAAGGCAGGAGCAGGCTGCTGTTGCCCCAAAGCGCACCCTGGTTTATGAAGAGTCCTTTGGTGAACGTTACAAACTCACACCTTGGCTAGTCGTAGTTAGGTGGCAAAATTCAATGTCCTTTGCTCGTTTGGTCCTTGTGTCCGCACAAAAAACCATGCTTTTCTATTACAATGTCATGTTGACTCCGAACTGTTCATGAAGCATAATTTTTGTAGCATGCAATGCCAAATGTCCAAAGCAACACCATTCCCTTCGCTCATTAGAATAGGCTATAAGGTCTCAAGAATTATTTGGACCGCAACACCGTAGCATGTCAAGAGATTGCCTTGCTTCCACTCTGCATCACACTCTTGGCATCCAATTGCGAGGATGTAGATGCTCACCATTTTTTTCCAGGATACTCAGGGAATAATGGGTTTGTAAAAACGTTTAACAAGTTGGTGAAAGGCTTCACCGCTCCACCTAAACAGACACCACCTCACCCATGTGCATATTAAGAACTTTTCTATGCGTTGTTTTGGGTGAGGGAGAGGTGTCTGGGGGGCTGGCATTTGTAGCTGTACCAGAATGTTGCAATGTCGTTGTGTGCTTGGAATGTATGTGTGAGAGGGACTTTGTTGAAGGATATTCTGAGGTGGAAGTTTTAAATTGCCTAAAAAGTGTGTTGGAGCTGGTCAACGTTTCACTTCCCCTCTTGTGTGTGGTCCCCTTTAACTTCAATAAATCTAACTGCTTGTTTGGCGGCTTCCTACTTGCAAATACAGTTAGCTACTGAATAGGGGAAGTTGGAATCCTTCCCTCTTGGGCCACAAAACAAATGTTTAGAAACTCAGGAGTTAACAGTATTAACAATAGGGATGGGTCAGCCCTGAAGTTCTTGACTCAAAAAATGCCTGCTCGAGTACTGCATAACATGGCTGTACTTGCGTTGTGTCATAGTGATGGCTCGAGAATGGGAATGAGGCAGGTCAGTGATGATTCAACAGAGAGAGAGAGGGAGAGAACGCGACAGAGAGATGCAGAACAGACAGGCACAGATAGATCGAGATGGCTGTGTGTGTTTGGTGTATGGTTGTGGTCGTTTTTTAGCAGGGTGGAGACAGGTGAAAGAAGTGTGAGAGCAGTAGGAGAAAAGGAGAGGAGGAAGTTAAAACTTTAGAAGGTGGCTCTGCTTTCCTCACCTGGCCCAAGCCCAGAGACGTTTTTTTATGTGATGGCACTTGGCCAGGGCTCCCTACAAGGTGATAGGAAGAAGTAAGATTATATTGTTCACCAATCTTAAATAGCACACGTCAGGATATTTTATGGGGTGCTGCTGAGGCTCTAAACCCATTGCCTTTCTGTTTTGGAAAGTGCATTCTGCCTTGATCAATTCATCATGCATTGCTTTCTGTGTTCACTGTGGTATACATAGTCTGTGTGTTCCTTATAGCACAACTCTGTAGCATTATTTCCTCCCTGTGGGAATTGTGATGATCATGTGCAATAGGCAATGGTGAAATGCATATTGATAAATTGAGTGCCACAGTGGTTCAGAAGTTAGCTCAATGTGTGAAGCACCCATTGCAGAGATATGTGTTCATTTGCAAAATTAGAATATCACATTCCAGCAAGGCTGGTTGAGCGTTTCCTATGTCTAGAGTTTATAAGCATACCTACATATGTACTTGGTTTTGCAGAACATCTACTATTATCAGCAATGTACCTGTACCAGATGGGGGTTGCTATAAAAACTAACATATCATCCGTATGGTGAAGGTCTACAAATTGGTTTGTTCAGATGGGGTGTTGTAAAACCTAGGCAATTGCCTCCAATGATGGCATGAACTGTTAGTCCAAGAGGTGAATGAGTATCCAAATTCAAGACTATGGAACGACAGTGTTCATGTTTGTATCCTGGATTTACCAGCAGATGATACAGTGATCCTGGTCAAACCATCTAATATATCTTACATTACTGTGCTGTCTTTTGTGAGGTTTGCCTTCTTCCATGCTACTGGTATCATTTAGCCCGTTACTTGATCTTTCTTCTTATGTAAGCCATTTGAGTGGAAGGGTTGGTAGAGAGAAAAGAGTGGACCATATGTTGCAGGCCTCAGGCAAGCATATTGTATGGTCTGCTTGTTTCATACAAAAAACGGTTTGCTTTTTGGTAAAAGTCAAAGGTTTTTATGCACGTTTATAAATGAAAATGTCACAAGCCATTGTTTTGGAAGTATTTAAAGCTTTAAAATACAAAAGACAAACCCAGATTAAATTGGTTAAATCACATCGATTGGTATGCTGGTTCTCATATACTTCACTTGATGATGGAGAGAAGGAAGATAGAATCATTCCCATTTTGCATAATACCCTTCTATAATATTTTGTTTAAACATGGTCATGTTTGGTAATGTGATTTGTGTACTTAACAAGTCCGTTTTTTAATAAAAATGAGATTGTTTTAGTTCATGGTAAAAACTGGAAAAGAAAGTGTTCAAATGCAGTAATTGTAGAGTTGGCACAAATCCCAGCTTTACCCCTTCACCCCTTTACCAATGTGTGATCCTGGGCATTAATCTTGTATTGCCTAACATCTCAATATTGCAAGTCCCTAAACCTTTCTTTCAAAATTGCCAGCCCTTCCGAGTGATTTCCTTCTCATGCTATAATCTTCAGAAAGCCTTATTCATTGTTTCACTGTGTTACTAGTGAGCATATTTATATCACACACCAAAGGCATTTGTTCCTTTGATAGTTAATAGCAACACTATTTGAAAACCATATCCCATTTCTAATCTCAGTCTGTCTGGATAAATGCACCTTCCTGGTAGCTTCTAATCTGCCTCCACTATCCTTGCTGCGGTATGTGTAGCATTCCCCGTCCTACCAATTGGTGGTCTCTATCCATGAATGAGCACTTTTGCATTTTGTGAGGCAGCTAATGTGAGTTCTGTCTATTATGGATTACATGTACCTTTTACATATGGTCCTGCATTAATACTGCATCAACCTTCCTGAATGTTATTGATAAAAAGTATCCTGTATGTACTGGAACAGTAACCCATTTGTGGACTACTAATGTTGGTCTTCAAATGCTACTTGTTTATCATTCTGATTAGAGCAAGAATGAAGACGGCAAGGGGACTTAAAGGGAGTAAATGTGCTTATTATGCTGCGAGACAGCATATCAACCCATAGGTTGTGAGAGTGACGGCTGGGGCATGAGGGGCGCAACCAGTATTCTTGATCCCTTAATTCCTTTGGTTTGGTGGAAGGGGGGCCCAAAGATGTCCATGCCCAGGGACCCAAGGCAGCCGTTTCCATCACTCACACTTGTGCTGCAGCAGTGCAAGACCCCCAAAACAGGGACGTGGGGTCCTCAAAAATGGGATATAAGATCAGGGGCATAAAAATACTTTAACACTGGCGTGAAACCTTTATGGAGAGGTGGTAGACAAGGGGAGAGGATCTCATTTCACACCACTAGTATGCTGAGGGGTCTGTGTAGGAGACATAGTGGTAATGTCTGTGCAGGTGCGTCAGCAGAAGCTCCTACTACCTCTCCCACCCAAAGAAGGAGATGCCTGCGAAAGACAGCAGAGACACCTTCCACCCCTGTAAGACACAGGGACCACCAGATGTCCTGGGATTTTTTTCCCCAGTTCTGCAGCATTTCCCATGAGGTAGTTATGGGGTTAACCATGAGAGAGAAGGGTGATGCCATGCTGGCACACCTTAAGGGGTTCTATGCTACATGGCAGACATGCTTGAGCAGGGCTCCGCAATACCTTTTGCTTCTTGTGTGTTTACATTCTCCAGCTTTGATCCTTCACACCCAAAAGAAAACCGAAAATGTAAAAACAAATTGCTAAATGAATAAAAACAAAACAATAATCCCAGTTTGCACAGCTCTTTATCCTGGATTCCTCCCACCTCTAAGCACTATCATAGTGGTTATTTTTATTATTATTGTTACACATTTTAACAGTAATCATTTTCTGATTACTTTTTTCTAAAGGGCATAGAAACTCCCTTGTCCACAACAAGGGACACGTGTCACCTATCGTCTGAGGGCCTTCAAGAAACCCATGGTCTGGCTGGTCTAGTTATTTCAGGATCCAAAGACATATTAGGACCCAGTTGGGCTCATCCCTTCTAGTGACTGCATGCCTTGAAAAATTGTGAAGGGTGAACAATTGTTTGATAGACACAGCCTGAAAATGTGTTAAGGGTCAACCCTTGTACGAAAGACGTGGCTACCAGGATGCTGTGAAACTCAATCCAGGGATTCAAGTTGCAGATTAGTCTTTATTCTCAGAATCCTAGACAAGAGGGATGCTGGCACCCCATTGCACAGTTCCTTCTGCCTGTTGTGGTCCTGGCTACTATTATGGCTGACAGAGAGGTAGATCTTGTCCCAGCAGCAGCTCACATCCCATTTTCCCTGGGTATAGTTAGAGGACAGAGCTTCCTCTGCCTTGGACACTCAGTCTTCACATGACTGGTGGAGGACTTTGGGAAGATAAACTCTCCTAACAGAGGTCCACTGAATTCTTCCTTAAGTGTTTGTCAAAAAGTGAGTCAAAGAAGGAGTGGGAGGCCCCTTTGTTTAAAGATGAGCCTCCACAGGTTATTGGACAAAGCAAGCCTACTTTTGAGGGTCAAATCCCTGTTCTTGAAATAAGTGGAATTTGCCTTCTGACAACATTCCCAAAGTGCATTGTGCTACAGGAAATTGAGGGGACAGGAAGAAAAGATAGAGGCAGGGAGGAACGAGATGGTGGAACCATCCTCCAGCTGTAAGGAGTTCTCTCTGTCTAAACTAACCCCATCCTCGTCCCTTCTCAGTAGAATCAACGCCCTTTTGGTATGGATCACCCAGGTGTGAGACTACTCCTTTTGGAAATGGGTGTGCCTTTTAATTCCTACACCCAGAACACTTTACTGCAAACTGACTGTCACTCTCAGGAGGGTGTTAGCTGCCCTTGCAAATGAACAAAGAGAGACAACCCCCAGACTACAGTCCTGCTGATTGCAGCAAGGACAGTCTAGATGGGTGGAATACATATAATCCTTTCACAGCTGAGCTAGGCTCACAGGGCTGACACGTGTGAAATTAAATTGCTGTGGCTTGGATAATTACAAGAGATGCTGCACACCAAACCCGCAACTCAGGCATTTAATATATTTACAGTTTAGTGTATCACCTGGAGAGCATCCTCAAAGTTATGTTGTTTTTGGAACAGGGTTGCATATCTTAAATTACTTGGTTGTCACTGCAGTTGTCATATGGGCACTTTTGACACCGACACCAGAACAGCTCAGTGCCACTCAAGACCAAGCACTGCATGTCAGGCTGATGCAGCAGGGAACAAGTGTACACTATGATTTTGGCATGGAAATTGTGAAGGGGGAATCTGATTAGCAGATTTCCCTTTCAGAGATTGAATTACCCACATCATTGTATGCATCTATAAAACAAATTAAAAAGCTAGGGCTTCTACTTCCTTGCCAGAGCACAATTCCTCACAGCCCTAGCAAGCTTTTGTTCCTCCCCACACCTGCCTCATCTGTGGGAGAAGATCCTAGAGGGAACAAATACATGCATCAGCTATGACAATGAAGACATGCTGGTCAGAAAGGTAGGCTATGTTGGTGTCTACATGCTTGGATAGTAGTGCTGATGTCCCTTGTCACAATAACTTGGATAGAAAGAAAAGAAAAAGCAGAGAGCAGGACCTCCATAAGATAAATCATGATTCAAGGACCCCGGTCGGTTCCTTCAATTCACTGAATGAGGAGCTCATAATTCCAAAGTGGGCCTTGATCATAGGCAATGTTTGGTGAAGTATCCATGATATCTAATTAGCTATGCCTAAGCTCACAAGAGAAGAAACTTTACAAAGCAGAAAAGGCTATGAGCAGGAGAAGGCAACTTGCAAAGGCTGAAGCAGTATACAACGAGGTCCGACACATTTGGTGGGTTGTTCTTTCCAGCTCTCAGAATATACAATTTATGCGCACAAAGAAGAGGGTTGCCTCTCCACACCATAATAAATATGTGACTGCAGATATCAGAAAGAATATTTAAATCCTCCTGAGAACTCTCTCTCTTTCAAGACCTTCAATAAACATTACAAAAAGAAGGGGTTCCGGAGAAAATACACCTTACACTTAAGCTAAAACTATACTACAGGAGATTGATGCCAATGAAGAACTACTGGTCAATCAGATCCTGATGGAATTCTGTTTGTTGTTCCCTCTTGGGTCAATTTCCTAGTGCCTATGGTTCTTCACAGCACTGCATGACACTGCAGGAGGAGATCAGACTAGTTTGCAGTGCTGTGCTGTGAAGGTCCATAGGCACTAGGAAATTGACCCAAGAGGGAATGACAAACAGAACTCCATCAGGGATCTGATTCCAGACCCTTACAAAGTAAGCCGTGTGCTTCCATGAATTCCCAGATGACAAAATATTTAGTTCACATAAAGACACAACATAGAGAATTTGGACCTTGAAGATGGTCTCAAGACAGAAATGCATTGGACCAACTATAAACTGCATGTGTCTCTGAAAATAAAATGTCATTTTTTAAAATCTTATAATTGTTGTCAGGAAGAAATCTATTTCGAAATTGTTTAAACACCTAATAATCAATTTATTATATTTAAAAAAATTACAAGTAATTTTATGTGTTGATTGACACACTGAGGTCCTTCCAACTTGGTAGGCAACTGTACCTAGAACCCATTCTCCCAAATCCAAATCCCATTCCCTCTTTATTTCTATCCTGACACGGTGCAGTGTTTACTTCCTGTAAACAGGGCCTTGTCTGCTGTCTCAGATTACATTTGGTCTGGGGTAGGCAGGATCGTGACTTGGCTTCCCACCAGAAAGCACAACAGTTGGGTTTGGGCCCCTCGAAAACAATGGTTAGTACTCCTGCTGCAATTCATTCCTGCTTTCCTTATTTATCTATCTATCTATCTATCTATCTATCTATCTATCTATCTATCTATCTATCTGTGTTCTTGTATTGCGCCACTAACCCTGAGGCCTCAGGGCGCACACAAGAGAAAAAGAAACAGACAGCATGGGACATGGAAAGTGAGGTACTATATGTAGATTCTGAGGAGGATTCTGCAAATGCCCTAGCTTTCAGACACTGGCATATTTTAGCAGTGACTCAAAAATTGTAGTTTTCTTTTTAAATCCTTAAAATCTCACATTGGAAATAAGTTAACAAACCACCCAGTTCAGTAATATGACTTTGCACAGGCATTTGCGCAGTCTGTACAAATGAAGTGAATATATGCCGTCACCAAACAGCAAACAGATAAATGTGACTTGACTTTGTTTCTTTAAAGAGGCTTAAATATAACATGGAGTCATCGACGTTCACATGCTCAGCACCACTAAACACACAGGTCAATGAACACTTACTAGAGAAGTATGTCAATATTTTTTCTAATGTGTTTATATAAATCAGAACATGTCAGACAATATTTTGTGCTGATTCGAGTGAAGTATAAGCCATGCTTGATGTGATTTTAAAAAATGACAATCACAGTTAAATGTCAGTTCGGCCCCCAGTGGGATTAGTAACTGCATTTAAATGTATATCCATTTTAGATAACATTGACAAAGCCATCAGTGTTGGCTTTTCTACAGATATAGTAAAATGTGCTGGGTATTCGCCTTGTATAGCCAGATTCTCTAAGCAATTGTCTGCTATTGCAATATTATGCTCAGTTTTGAAGGATCACTGTTTGATCAGAACACTAGATTTTGGTGAATTTGGATATCGCCGAGGGTGAGGTGCTTACTGTTAAGAGTAAAAAGCTTGACACCATGTCTGTGGCACATGTGGTACCCACTACATTTATAGTGGCATTGTTACAGCTGGCTCTGTACAATAATGTTGTCTTTGGAGGTGATATGTACTCTCAGAGAAAGGGCACCAACATGGGGCTAGCTTTTGCCCCCAGTCTAGCCAATATTTTCATGTCTGAGTTCGAAGAACTTTTTATATATAAAATCAACCCTTATGCAGCCAATATAATGTTATATTGATGATATAATCTTCACATGGTCTGGTTCAGAGGACCATCTTGCTGAATGTGTTAATTGGTTGAACCAATGTCACCCCAATATTACCTTTACGAGTAATGTTAACCGACAGTCCCTTCTCTTCTTAGATCTTAGTATAGGGCACAGGGATCCAGTGATTTACACCAACTTGTTTCAGAAACCCACAGACCGTAACACTATACTGCTCTTTGACAGTCAATAACCTAAGGCCATTAGGGACAGCTTACTGCATGGGCGGTTTCTTAGGGTGCTGTGAAATTGTACCTTTACTGCGTATTTTGAGAAGCAAACCCAAGATTTAGTTGAAAGGCTGGGGCAACGCGGCTACCAGCAGAAGGTCATTAAACATGCAGCCAAAGGACCCGCTATACTAATCGTGAAATGCTTTTGGCTCCTAGGGATTCTCAAGTGGTGTCGGACAGGGTAGTGTGTGTTACAACATTTTCATCACACACCAAAAAAAATCCACACGTTGGTTACAAACATTGGTGGTTAGTTACTTCGATCAGATGCATAACTCAAATGCCCATCTTTGCTCTTAAACATGGTTTTAATGTGAGGGATAAACTTGTCTACTCACAACTCCAACCTAAAGGAGGATCTTTACAAACCACACTTTCAGCAGTTGGACAGACTTTACGAACTGCGGTGATGGGCCATCACCCATGCAAAAATTGTGGGGTGTGCCTGTACACCATAAAAATACAGAGTTTGTACATGGCGTTTTCAAATGGCAGTAGCGCAGCTTCACTACATGTAACGCGATGAATGTTATATACATCATTCTGTGTCCTTGTCAACTGATTTATGTTGGGATGACTACTCGCAAAATGGCAGTGAGAATCAGTGAGCACTGCAGCAGGATTAGAAATGCTGTGGTCACTGCCCCTCGGTCCAGCATTTTATAGAACATAATCATGGTCCAAAAGACATCAAGTGGTGTGTCACTGATCAACCTAAAGTGGACCGGTTTAGTTTCCCCATAACATCTCGACTAAACAAATTTTGATACATTTGGATCCACTGACTGGGCACTCACAGGTCAGATCTTAATGATGATGGCTACTGGGCAACATTGCTTAGTTACATTTACAATCTTCCCCTTCAAGAGATTGAGTGGGCAGAGTGGTGGCCTCGGATGTTCAACCTTATTGATTTTTTCACCATTGACCATGAGGCCTTTCACCATATGTTACAGGGGCCCTCATGCATCGTGATCCCTTTTACAACAAACATAGCTGTCCCATTGCCCTCCACTTAAGACTGCATGGTTGGCTCTTGGCCTCTATTTAATATTTAATATCAAACATTTAATATTCTACACCTGACATCCTTTATCATACCTAGTTAACACACTACTTTAGTCTAAGATGGCTGCCAGAATGACTCTATGTTTTTTGAGCAATTTAGATGGCCGCCATCTTTGGACTTCTTTCGAGAGGTGTTGTGGTTTGCCCTTCCTCACTTTTTCTTTCCCAGATAACACGGGTCTTAACTGCGAGATGCAAACACGCCAATTGTGGACGTTAGAAAACAAGTTTTTCAACATGAAATTAGGTGCTTTGCCTGAGCGGGTGAGCATGGTGAGTCCTGCGCCCTATATACCAAGTCGACTACATCGTAACATGGAGTGACTATTGATAATATGTATAGTGTTTGACTAATATTGTTCACCCTCTTACCTCTTGTTTTTAGGTGATAAACACGGTTGAATCGTGGAGGGATTCTTCCCTTGTTTCTGTGCCAGTGCATTTGTACATTAGAGGTGACTACAGGGAGCTTGAAGACATTGTTGTGTTTCAGTAAATGAAGGGACACGGGACTTGGAAGTGTAAAAGTACATTTTTTTTCTATGTATTCCTGTAGGGCATTGGCAACTAGCAATCACCTTTCTTTGCTTCATGTCCTTTCAGACTACCCACCGTTGGTGAGTAGTTTCAACTGCTGTTGTGTTTGGTGTCATTGTGGAGGGAGTGCAGGGGAGGTTGATTCGACTCTGCACCCATCAGATGAAAAGAATGACTCGAACAGGTTAGATTCCAGTTCAGAATATTGTAGTAGAGATTGGTACTGACCGTACTAAATTTTTATCTACATGTTAAGTGACAGAGTTTTTTTCGGATCTTTTGGTTTTTGTATTGTGCAGTGGATACTATTGAAAATGAAAGGCTAGTGTTCTGTCCACAAGCACTAGATTTCTGTCTGCACTGAAGAAGGCTACCCACACCATTGGCTGAAACTCGAGTTAGCAGTACTGACCGAATTATTATTTTTCTGTGATCTTTAAAAATTTGGTTATTTTGTATTTATGTTGTATGTAGGTGGAAATTTACTGTAACACCACGTGGTACAGAGTAGTGGCCCAAAGTGGTTAAAAAGGTGGTGTCAACTGGTATCCATCACCAACATTTTGTCGGGTTATATTTTATAATGCACATGCACTTTATTCTTGATGTAGTTGGTGTGATTCAGGTGAATATGAGGATGAATGTTTGGGTTTGCAAGACTGGTGGATGGACTTCCAGGTACAGGCAATGTAGCTCTGAGTTTATTATGATTACCTGTAAGTAATATATATGAATGGTGTTTATCTCTGCATTCTTTTTGCACACGTAACAAGTATTTTGTTATGTCTAATTTTGACTTTTTTTTTAACATGCTAAAACAAACAATACATTAAGTATCATTGGTTCACGCTTGGAGCATCACATGTGGAACTTGTGTCTTTAAATCACCGAGAATATCCTTTTTCAATTGCTACAAATTGTTCTTTGGGCTCTGTTCTTTTGTTGTTAGGTACCAAGAATTTGCATTATATATATAGTACTCAAAACATACAGCAGGTACTCCACTCCCATTTCTCGGATTTTACCATCCGAAGACCAGTTATTCAGACCAGTGCCAGGTAGTGCCTTTAAAACACACGGTGCTGCTCACACTTTATCCCTCCAATGCACAGATAATCACAGTCGTTTCAGTGACATCTGCACAAAGCACATCAGTACCCAATTTCATTATGCCAGTTTGGCACATTAATGGCAGTTTAATTTGACCTCATTTATCAAATAATTGTTTATTCCAGTATGTCAAGATACCACAAAAGCTCTGCAATGTATTATGACCATTTAGCACAGCAATGCCATAGTCCGTTTTGCATAGTAAGCTCAGTAGTGCCAAACTCCATTGTATACAGTTTAGCAGAGTAAGGGCAGATTCCACTATGCGAAGTCAGCAAAGATGTCTCAAATTGTTTAACAATTTCCTAGCCGGGTGGATAATTCTACACCCCCCCCCCACCCCCTCCCCGGCACCTCCCTCCCACCAACCCCTTCAGGGCTTCCTGCTGTCCTGTCAGGGGGTGTGGTCTAGGGTTCTATCTGTCACGAATTAGGAAAAGCTAATTAGATATTGAAACAGTAGAAAAGGGAATCTCTCTCTCTGTACTCAGAGTTGATCATTTGCTTTCACAGATAAATTGAATGTTTGGGCATCAAGTAGCTCCTATAGCATTCCAAACAACCCCGTGAATCTTGCATTATATTCACTGATGCAGCAATTTTCAGTCCACGATTTAGTGGGACCAATTGTGCACAGAGGAGAGGAATCAGAGAAAGGCGTCGAAAAGACCACGCTATGCTTTGGATAAGCAGCCTTCATTAATATGAACCCACGAGGAGGTATTAAAACCCCCAGTTTATACAGAAATAAGGCACTTTATTTACATTACAATATCCCTCTAAACTTCTCAATAGTTTTCATGAGTTCCCATCTGAAAACAGAATCCACTGAGTGGACATAACCATCATCACTTTACATGTGTAACCAACTACTGAACCACAAAATACTTGACATCACCAAAGCCAACACCTTACACATGGAAACCCCACTTACTGACTGCTAATGCCTGCTTCCCATCCTGTTCTATTGGGAGGGTCATTTCACTTCATTTTGTAAAGGCTATCAAGTCTTTCTATAGCATCACTTAAATTCAAAGCATGAAAAGCATCAAATAATCACAATGGACATTAATATGACACGCAAGGCACAATTTAAAGTTCATAATATCTCTCATGAAAGTTAGGCAATCGAATCAGGATGAAAAAGGAAAACTAACATTGTACACATGGCACATGACACATGACGTCTAACTGCTAAAGCTTGCGGCCACAATTTTCTCATGTGCTATTTCAGCATCCGCCCCTGGTCAGAGGGGAATAGTATTTATGTAAGGTATTCAGTCTTGGAGATGCCCTTTCTTACGTAATTGCCCATTGAGTCATACACTGTTGGACGAATCACCTCAAGCTTCCAAGCCAGGGTCCTGGGCACCACCCTTTATTCCTCATGATTCTGTAATAATAACAAGGGTTTGCTAACGGCTCCTCAGGATTCTATGATAGAAACAAGAATTTGGATACACCCCTCATTCCTCGGATGCATCCATCAGTAAAACGTCAGGAATATGGTGTATGCTGGCGTATCTGAATGTCTCTTGCCGAAGGCCTTTTTGTCACGGGGTACCTTAGCAATCTATGTATGTCTATGTCTAGCTAATTGAAACTGGATGCTAATGGGAGCTTGCTTGCAAAGGCCTTCTAAATAATGGTTATGCTTACACAGGGATGTCTGAACTGTACGCCTTCAGGCCAGCTAAAATCCATGGGCCGATTCATGGAACAAATCTGTGCCGAAAATCACAGCACAAGCTGGCGCAAGGTGGCGCAAGCATGAAAAAGCAAGCGGACGTGTGCGATTCAAGGAAGGGCCTGCGCGTCTTCCACTGGTTGTGCACCAAATCCGTGCGTGGCGCACACGGGCGCACACGTCATTGCAACAACCTGAACACTGTGCGCAACGCGCACAGGGAAAGCGCACAATGTCGGCGCACACAACAAAAAGGGGGCGGGTCACGGGGCGTAACACGCGGAATGGAGAACAATGCGTGAAAAAGAAGCCGTAACTGGGGAAGTACTGCAGGGAAATACACGGAACGCCCACACGCACGCGAACAACTTGTATTCATGGATTCGAATACGGGAAACAAGCGCACGCTAAAAGACATGCACAGGCGTCAACACGTCCGCCACAGGAAGGCAGGCGCAAGCGTCCCCGCACACAGTATAAAAGTGCGCGAAAACAACAAACACGCATATACAGCTACGATGCATGCCACATTTGTCGCAGCACTGATCGTGGGACACCGCAGGAGGAGGAGAATAGCTAGGGCCCGCATTTTTTCCTCCCGGACTAGCCTTTTTGGGATGCCTGATGACCAGGTCTACGGCAGGTATACGTTTCCACCTCGTATCATCCTAGACCTGGTCAGGGAGTGGGAAGATGACCTTACATCCCCCACCCTCTGCTCCCAAGCATTGAGCCCCTTGGAGAAGGTGCTCAATGTCCTGCATTTTTTGGCCGCTGGGTCATTTCAGAGGACTACTGCCATAGTAGGGGGGTCTCACAGGCCACGCAGTCACGCTGCCTACACCAGGTGTTGGCAATCATGACTGCGCGCCCCTCAGTCCGCAGGCACATGTACATGCCCAGAACACCCGCAGAAAGGCAGGCCGTAGTCCAAGACTTTTACAGGGTGGCGCACTTCCCCAAAGTGCTCGGTGCCATAGATTGCACCCATGTGGCCCTATGTCCACCTAGGGCCACTGAGCACATCTATCGAAACCGCAAGCACTGGCATTCCATCAACATGCAGGTGGTATGCAATGCAAAGGGTATCATCACCTCTGTCTGTGCAAACTACCCAGGCTCCACCCATGACAGTTTCATATACAGAATGTCCGCCCTGAGCCAGGCCCTGGAAGCTGGGCAGCATGGCGACACATGGCTCCTATGTGAGTACAAATGCCCGTGCACATGCATGCATGTCACACACAGACAAATACAAAAACCCCAATAATCACAACCATTATCACCTCTCCAGGGGACAGTGCCTACCCTCTGAGCAACCACATGATGACACCAATCCGGAACCCCACCACACCACCGCATGTAAGATACAATGCTGCCCATATTGCAACCAGGGGCATCGTGGAGCGCACATTCGGAGTGCTAAAGTCACGCTTCCGCTCCCTTGACCGCTCTGGCGTGCAGCTACTCTATGCACCCCCAGTAGTTTGCAGGATAATTGTGGCAGCATGTGTCCTGCACAATGTTGCAACACGGCAGGGCGTACCGGTGGACATGGTGGTGCCCCCACATCCCCAACCACAGGCACAGGCGCTGCCCATGGGAGGGGATAGAGCATGTGGCGAGGCAGCCCTGACCCAGTTTGTGGCTACATTTTTCACCTAAACTCCCACCCCTGCAGAGTGCACACAGGCCTGGCACATACCAGGTGACAATCAAACATGACATATGACATGAACATATCAATGAAAGCCTGTTCACAGGCAAATTGCCCAAGGCAAAATCCACACTCCTGAATTCATGTTCTGTGTGCATCTCCTCCAACACACTGCTCAGCACACAGCATAGTGACCAGCCATTGTGACAGAGACACACCTTGAGCATCACATGAAAAGGACAAAATAACCAAATAAACAAACAATTGACACATGTACAGGATCCACAAATGGTCATAGATCATGTGCTGCAGGGACACAGTGGTCCACAGAAGGCAAACTGTGTGCACATTTGGACATGGAAGGGTGGATGTACATGTGGTGGAGCATAGTGTGACTGTGTGTGTGTCAGTAGGGACATGCATTCAATACAAGCATGTCCAATCAAGTGACCCTCAGTGTCCTCTACACATCACATGTGAACATTGCCCATGTGCACACCCCAGCATGGCAAAACACACCAATCCCCTCACACCTGAAAGGTAAACACAACACAGGAACAGGCATTCACCAGCAGAACACATCATGTTCATAGGACACCACAATAACAATGTCAGGGTGCCCTTCACACTGCAGGCCACGACAACTGTCCAACAACCAAACACCCTCCCTCATTCACATCTCACCATGACCTACTAAACAACCGTGTCAGGGGTATGTAGCCTTCTCCCTTGAAGTCTACTTGGCCACAGGATCACCCTACCCCTTTGTCTCCATCTACCACTTTGCGTGTAAATAGTGTCCAGCACCCTCAGAGGCCACCCTGACTGGCAAAAATACCAAATTGAAGAGAACTGAAAGGAGCCAAACACACAAGCCAGCCAAAAAGCCTGTAGGAAGTAAAAAACACTTCAAGAGTCTCCAGTACATGACTTGAAGTAGCAGTAAATTTCAAAGCACATGTACAAGCACAATGATGGAACAACCAAGTTAGCACACTTAAACAATGCTACAACAGGATGTGTACCATGTTTGCTACATAATATACAATGATGCAGCACCAACTGATGAGTAGTGTCACTGCTCCGGTGTCCACGTGCAGGAGTGGCAAAAACCAACCACCCCCTCTGTGGTCTGGGCGCCTGCAAGGTCAAACTTACACAGGCCTCTGAGACCACAGTGGGGAAGGACGGTCAGGGATATGTTGACTGGACAGGCATTGGTATTCTGGATAACTGGAAAAAGGGGCAGGAGAGGGGAGTTGGATTGTCAAGGGAAAGTAGGGAAAAGACAAAAATCTGCTATTCACAATAACACATACTCAATCAGAAAAACCATGTACATCATGCACATTGTACCAAATCACTCAAATGGAAGTCAAAGAGAGACTTATCTCTGGGTTGAGTGCTGGCCTCCTGCCTGCGCACTCTCAGGTCCGGCAACAGGAGCAGTTCAATGCTGAAAAGATAGTAAGAGTTACTAATCTGTGTGTGTCCATAACACACACATACCACCATACATGCCCCAAAGCAAGTAACTCCTCCACAAACAAACACTCTTGTCTGCTGCTTCGTACCCATACGTAAGACTCCCCCTGTGATGGTTCATACACTGTCAATGCAGTAAGTCAGGCGCACGTGGGCGCATGGCAAACGGAAGAGCAATGTGTCAAGATTCACACATCCCTGGGTAAGCAGCTCCACGCATATAGCGAGGTACCACTTCAGTACAAGTAGTGCCCTGGCATCCCCCAAATAAAAGAGGTAGTGCATGTGTCAATTTGAACATGCAAATGATATGCACTGTAAACCAGTCTGTCCCTCGCTGGGTGTCCCTGTGCACAGCTCAGTTTTTCCATGCTTTGAAGGCTAATGGGTTTATACATCTGCTTCAATGCAGCATGCTGGACTGGAGGATGTGTCCAACAGCCCCTGCATGTGCCCCTGACAACTTTGAAAGAAACTTGCCATTTGTCCACCAACTCATCTTAGCTGTACTGTGTGCTTCAACACCAATAACTGTCCAAGCTCACCGTCAGTGGCGCTACTTAGCATGCATGTGCAACAGGCCTAATGGAAGGTTGGCTGTGGTGTGTGCACCTTGTGCTGCTCACCTTGCATGGAGTTCCTGAAAACATGCCTGCTTCTGTTGAATGTATGAGAACCTCTGTGGCACTGCTAACGCACACATGCGCATGTCTGCACCACCGAACGTGGCCAGCTGCCAGATGTACACTGGCCCATGTCTGCAGTCAAAGGTGGTCTGGAGGCTCATTCTCCTGCAGAAAGGGTACAAAACACAAAATTAATGCAGGAAAGTCACCTGTGTGTGTCTCTTCATGCTGGTTGTGACTGGACCATGTCAGATACGTACATCAGATTCCATCCCACCATCAGTGTGACTTTGACAGGCAAAGGGTGGCAGACACTCCCTACAGCATGAAGTGCATCAAGCACATGTACATTGAAGAAAATAAACATACAACACAATACATAGCTATCAATGGACACCTGATTCCTTAAACCACCCACTCCTAATGCTGAAATGCCATCGATAAGACCACTACAATCCCCACTAGGGGTGTTAACACAAGTAGTACAGCAGCAGACAGGCCACAGATATGACAGTCCAAAGCCCTTGTGAAATAGACTGTAACACCAAACCATCCTAGCGAGCCCATGGATAAGGGAAGCAGGAGTGGCCTATGTGAGTCAGGACCCCAAGCTGCAAACACATACACGAGACAAGCTTGAAAGGCCCAGCTGGAACAGACAGTGGATGCTTCCAAAAGCCACAAAGCACCACACCGTCACATGAAAGCACAATAGACAAGCAATTTTAAACTATATTAACTAATTACACTAACTATGAAAAACCTACATTACCTAATTAAACTAACTATCAAATGGAATGTTAACTAACTAAACTAAAATGAAAAATCAAAAATGGCCACATACGACCCGGGGTGGGGGAGGCACCCAGGAGGGGGGAGGTACAGGGTGCAGCTCAACACCCACATGCGATGATGTTGATTAAAAAAAAAACCTCCATGGGCTGAAAGCCTGCACGGCCCGACCTGTTTGGGAGATACCTCGTCGTCCGAGTCTGGCTCTTCCTGAAAAGGAGGATGTGGCACAGGAGCCTGACCACGCCTAGCCACAGCTTGCCCTTCGTCGTCAGCAAGTCTGCCGGACAGGTGAGCCTGGTTCTGTGCGGCGATGACACGTAGGTCTGCATGCAGAACCTCCTGTGATACGCGTGCTTCCTCTTGCAAGGTAACACGTGTAACACAGAGTTCTTCCTGCAAGGCCTGGCTGGACAACTGATGCACCTCCCAGCAAGCATGTAGCTCAGTCGAGATGGTACACTCAAGCTGCGCAAACCTCTCCTCTGACCGTGCCCTCTGGGTCATCAAGAGGACACCCAGAGTGGATCTGAGGGACTCATACTCAGCTCTCAGGGCCTCCATGTGTGCCTCCGCGTGAGCAGCAATTGCTTGACGCAAAGACAACATTTCAGCCCGGCGTGCTCTCTCTGAGCCCGCCATGCCCACCCTGAGAGAGCGGGCTGTGGACTGTGCCGCCCACTGTTGGAGAAGCACCTGCCTGGCAGGGGGGAGCACGGATTGGGCCACACGGTCCATGCTCACAGCGATGTTTTCCATTGCTGCACCCTGGCGTTCTGAATTGGCAGTCATGTCTTGCTCCCACTCAGTATACCTCGGTGGCGTGCGGCCACCGCGCTGCTTGGCTTGACACCTGCGGGACCCAAGGACCGGCCGTCCTCGTTGGGTTGGCACTGCATGTGGCTGCACGACTACATGCCCCTGTCGACGTGATGGCCCAGGCCCATCAGCGACTGTTGTGGAGGGTGACCCTGTGTCCCGATTCACCACAGGCGGAGGTCCCACCACTGTCTGACCCCTCAGTGCAGGTGTTGCGGACAGAGGAGTGTCCACATCAGAATCACTCATCCCTGACGTTTGGACCTGATGCACATCCAACTCGACATGGACGTCAGAGTGGTCATCTGGGCTGGACTCATTACCAGCCAAAGACAAGATGGACTGTAGCACATGTGGATTTTCGTGGTCTACCACCCCACAACCCCCACTTGTGCCGGGTTGCTGTAGTAATAACAACCCTGTGCCTGGCATGACAACGCCATGCTCCAGCTCCATTGCGTCATCATCTGAAAAGTAGAGAAAAAAAAGATCAATACACATGTTAGAAGAACACAACACACACACACATAGACATCATACAGACAGACAACACATGAATCAGACATGTCACACACAAAAGAGAACCTGCCATGCATGCCGGGTCAACTTCACATTGCTACTGCGCTTAGGCATGTAGAAGGGTGTTATGCCACTCAGAAGTGGCTCGATGCAGTGCAGAACATTTGTATGTTACTCACTATCTACATGTACAAGTACATCATGATGTGTATCAGAAAACGTGAAGGCAGTGCAAGGTCAAGTTGCATGGGTTGCATGGCTACAAGCAAAGCACCCCTCCCCCTAAATGGAAATGCAGGGATGCCTTGCATGGTATCAAAAGGATGACCAGAGACCTGTGTATCGGCAGACAGTGTTGACTAGCATCAATTGCATCATCTGAGTCAACTGACAACACAGCAGATGATGATGGGACAGTAAGCAGGCCACATGATGAGCCCTCAGTAGTACACCCACGTGTGCAGAAGACACTACAGCAGTTGGACTGAGTCAGTGGGCCTGAAACAGGCTGAGGCCTGTGACCCACACAGACTGTCACACCCTAAACATGTGGGACGCAGGACTGAGCCACAGTGGCCATGGGAAGGCTGATGAAATGCCATGAAATGTAGGACACCCTGGACACGTACTACAATGATCATCCATTCAAGGACACATAGGGGCATGCATGGAATGCACATGGAGCATGAATAGGCACTCATGTCCCTGCGGAGCATCTGACATCTGCACAGTCCAAGTGAGACACCCTGCATCAAGTACAAAGGCTGTACCCCACTGCATGTGTCTGGCAGGTTGGCTGGTGGAAGTTAGCATGTACACAGGACGCATGAACAGGCCATTGCATTATGGCAAAATGATGCAGACCAGCGCAAAGGTGATATTAGGGTGCAGGGGGGTGGATGGGCAAGGGAGCATGCCTACGTGGAGTACCCACATGCAGGCAGAGGACACATGCATGTCAGTCATGCAATGACATAGTCCCAGTGCTGAGAGGAAGGAAACCCCAGGCTACATGCAGAAGGGCCATTGAGCTGGAACATGGACCGGAGGGGCATCCAGGTGACCAGCATGTGAGTAGGGTGCAAGTGTGGTGATGCGGACAGTCCCCATCTGCTCCACATGTCCACCATCCTGCAGAGCAGCCATGCACCAGTGAAGCATTGCATTACTTGGACATCTGAACCATGTACACATGACATGTAGTGGCAGTAATGCACAGGACATCACACAAGTAAAACACACATGTCCTCTACAAACACGCAGCAACACTCACTGGACTGGGCATCAAAGTCTGGCATCTCTCCCACGCCTTCGACCAATTCAGGTGTATGAACTCCGCAACGAGTGACTCGTGCAGAGTGAGGTCTTCCTCCTCAGGTGCCGGCCCACTGCCAGTCACCAGAGTCATGTTGTAATTTGAGGCACGCTTAGCCTTAGCGCTGCGTTTGAGGTCATTCCAATGCTTTTTGCACTCTTGCACTTTGCACTCTTGCGCCGTGCGCACCTCATGGCCGAATGCACTCACATGTTCCGCAACTTGCTTCCAGTGGGTATCATAGTTTAGCAATTAGGCCCCACTAGCATGTCACGCTTGTGGTCCCGCACGTAGTCCACGAGGAAGTCCAGTTCCTGCGTACAGAAAGGCTTCTTCCTCGACGTGCAGGAGGTTGTGGCTGTGTGTGGGGTCCCAACCTGTGCTGCAGGTGCAACCTTCCTCCTCTTGGATAGTGACGCCGACCCTAGCTGGCAAATGCTGCACTGATCAGTATGGGCAGTGGCAGCGGAGGATTGAGCCAAGAGAGTGGCAGGTGGAAGGACGACCAAAGGCCTGTCTTGCGTCAGTGGCTGCTGGCAGCCCTCGAATGGACCCTGCACAGCAACATCCGCTGTGGCAGGGTCAATGACCCTGGCTGTCCTGGTTGGTAGACTCACAACGGGGTGTTGTTGGCTGCATCTGCCCCTGCACTTGCCAACACCCGGCTGGTCGGGGCAGCAGATGACATTACTGCCCCAGGGACACGTGTCTCAGTCAGGGCAGCCTTGCGTGCACCTACAGTGTTCCTCCTGCCCTGCTGGAAATCTTCCATGGACTGTTCAAGTGCCAACGTAGCCTGCGCTGGCAGACCCTGAGCCTGGGTGGTGGTGTCCACAGCTGCACCTGAGGCTACCACTATCCTTGGGCCCGTGCCAGTTGATGAAACGGACTGCCGGGTCACATGGGCGCAAGTGCCAGATGCAGAAGCTGCATCTCCCGGAACCACAGGGGGTGGTGGCATGACTTCACCAATACATGGCACAACATTGTGCCGAAGTGGCGCACCCCTGCCTCTTCCCCCTCTGCGGCCACCCTGGACACCCTGGAGTCCCCCTACTCCCTGGTCACCCCGGCCACGTCCCTGACCAGGCCCACCACGAGGAGTATGCCCAGCTGAGGTGCCCCTCACCTTTGGTGGCCTCCCAACCATGGCACAGATGGAGTAGTGTCGGCACAGATGAAGAAGTGCCAATGGGAGGTGTACATGACAATTGTCCTGGGCAATTGGAGTGAAGGGGGTGGGATGGAAGATGTTAACAGCACCCCTGCACCTGCAAGGCTGTATGTGACCCCAGTGATTAAGTGACGGTCACGCAACGCTCAGGCACCCCAAAACTGCAGTAAAACCGTGCACGCAACCCCTGCAGCCTACGTGCGTGGAATTAACCTCCCGCAGTTCGCGGTGGCACCCAGGAACACAAAAAAAGTGTACGCGTGGGACACGCAGGCTACGATGACCTCGAAAACGGGTACGCGATACACAGGGGCACCCGCAGTGGGACAAAATAGTGTGCGCGACTCACCGTCAGACTAGTGTGATGATGAAAAACACACGTAGCCAATACCCCCGCCAAAAGAAGAGATATGTCCTTGATCCGCTGTGAAGTTGTGATGGCGCGCGAAACAACACGAAGTAGCAACACACACGTCGCTCTCCACGAAAGACACGTACAGTGAACTGCTGGACCTGCTCGCCTTTAACCCGTGGTGAGGGAAATGACCGCGCGCGTCACATCACTTACGTGCATAGGACCTTTCCTCGAATTACACGCATTAACACGCAGACGTGCTGTTTTTTCACGTGCTGAATCACTATGCACCCGTCACGACGGAAATGCCCGCGTGCGTAACGTCACAGACGCGCTTACATGCTAAGGGCCTTTCCTCGAATTACACGCTAACGTGCAGTTTTTTCACGTGCCAAATCACTCCGTATCAAGCTGGCCACGCGACAACACACGGAAGACCACACTCCTGTCCAAAAGGCCATTTTCCTGCCCCAAGAGCACCAAGCATGCTCCCACCTGCCATCTGCTGCTGCCTGCCTGCCCGCTGCCGACGTGCCCTGCTATTTGGTGCCTGCACGTCAGCCATCTGCAGGGGCCCAGTTACTGTGTCCACCCCTGCTGGAAAAGAAGACTCCCGACTGGGATACCATCGCTCCACAGCCCAGCCCCAGGACCCAGTTGCCCACCCACACCTGCCTCGGAGGTCGCCATGTTCTTTGAGAAGGAAGTTGTTGTCCTGGTGGAGCAAGTTCTGGGGCATTATGATGCCCTCTTCACACCATCACGCGCCGGCAAGGAAGGATGGGAGAGGATCTGGGAGGACGTAGTGGTTGCCATCAACGCGGAGGGGGTGGCAACCTGCGACATCAGGCACGTCCGGAAGCGCTGGGAGGACTTCAGGTACAGGACCCTCAACACGGCCCAGCGCCTCATGAAGGCAGAGGATACAGAGGGGTGCCGGGTCAGCCTGACCAACATCCAGATGCGGGTCCTGGAACGCATAAACCCAGTCCTCCACACCCAGATCCTTCGGAGGAAGACCCGTCTGGAGTCGAGCAGTAAGTGGCCATGCATTGCAGGGCATGTTGCAGTGTGCTGGTAGTCAGCTACTTTCCTGTATGTGTAACATATGCCATGTATGGATGTGTGTGTGCAGGGACATAATGGTAATGCATGTGAGATCAGTAATGCGTGAACCACATGGATGTTGCATGTGTTCCAATGCAACATGGGGAGCAGCATGCAGAATGCACACATGAATGCATGCCTGTCCCTGTTTTTGGACATGGATGGAGGGTGTGAGATGGGTGCTGCTCTCATGTACATGTATGGTGTACATGTCTGTGTGTCTGAGAAGCGTATGTGTGACTTTGAAATGCCATGGATGCATGACACATGTCCGTGACGATGTGTAGATTCGCTTATGCAGTCTAGTCACCCTTCTATCCATTGTGTCTGTGGTGTACGAGCCATGATGCATGACCCTCTGGTGATGTGTGTGCATGGGATCAGTATGAGCCATGATGCATGTGAGTTTTAAGGCAACATTTATGTCAATAGAGCCCCTTGTACATGGATGCTGATGTTGATTGAATGCGCCGTGCCTGTTTCTGCATGTGTGTTGCCTGCGTTGACCGATGTGTTGTGGAGGGACAGGATGGAAGTGACGTTTGACAGTGCCACTCATGTGTTATTGCTTCCTGTCTAGGGAACTATTGTACAGTACCCTGATGCTTATGTTCTATGTCTCCCTCTACGCCGCGTCGAGTGAAGAAAAGGGCGGAGACAGCACTGTGGAGATAAGCGGCGGGGATGCCTCCACCGGGCGGCGACGCAAGGCCCAGCCACCCTCCCAGGAATTGCCATCATCCGGGAGCGAGGGGACTGGTGCCGTGTCTGTCACTACAGCTGTAGCGGAAGGGCCGGGTGAACCCCCACAGGGGCTTCCAATGGCGGAAGATGGTGCCGAGACATCCAGGTTGGTTGTCTCCACAGAGGAGGAGCCCGCTACTGAGCCGCACATGGGTCCTGGTGGCGGTAGTACCACTGGTGCAAGTGGTACGGTCCAGGGTGAGGAGGCAGCACAGGTTGCCTGGAGGGGCCTGTGCATGTTGCTGTCCCTGACCCTGTGACTGCACCACCATGCACCAGCAGGGATGCCCCGTCCCATGCCCGTCCACAGGTAGGGGGGAGGCCCACGTCATCTGGCTCTCCACTACCTGCGGACAAGGAGTCCCATGACCGTATGGGCTCCGTCCTGATTGGTGTCGCGTTGCGCACGTGTGTCATTTGTGATGATGTGCGTGCTTCCTGGGGGTACCACGCACGCCATCACGAAGAGCTGCATGGCAACGTGGCACAGTTGAGAGGGGTCATGGTCGGTGGGTTCCTACATGTGTTGCGCACTCTGGCGGACCTCTCCTCTTCTGTGGAGACTATGCGCCAGTCGTTCTCCCTGCCGTCTTCCGGCCCAGATTCCACCAGGGCCCCCTGTGGACCTGGCCTGACCAACACAGCCAGGTTGGTGGAGATCCCATCCCTGCCACAGTCAGGAGATGGCGGTCCAGCAGGGGTGGACACCCCAACAACTGGAGACCAGCAGATGGAGGATGTGCAGGCAACATCGGACAGGGCACATGGACAGCAGCAGCAGCAGGCTCTAGGTGGGAGCGATGATGGCTCGGGGCCATCAACATCAGAGGGGCAGGCATCGGCCAGAGGGCAGGAGGACCCTGGAATGGGAGTGTCTTCCGTGTGGCTGCAGTTGGGCCAGCGGATAGATGCGGAGCAGTGGCGTGCGGAAGAGGCGTGGCTCACCATGGTCAGGGCGGCATTCTCCATGCGCCGGGCATTGAGTCGGGCTGAGTGCCTCGAGGCAACTCACAGGCAGTTGGAACAGGCCATGGATGCATCCCTGTGAGACCTCGGGGCCAGGGCATAGGCCCGCCTCCAGGAGATTGACATGGAGTTCGATGATGCCCTGGCCCACAACATCACAGAGTGAGCCATTGGACTTGCCTACCGCCATTGTATATAGTTAGTTAGTGTTAGGTTTCCTTTCTCTTTTTTTTCTTTTGGGACGCTTGGACAATGCCCCACGTTTTTGTATATAGTTCTTAATTAGGTAGGTTTTTTTTATAGGTTTCATTTCATTTGTTGGGCTCATGGACCCTGGTTTCAATATTTGTATATAGTTGGACTGTGGATTTCTGAGAAAATGATATTTTACATAACCATGGATCAATGGATTTTTAAATTTAGGTTTCCTTTGGATTTCCTTTGGTGGACAAGGAGTTTTGGCTAACTTTATTTTGGATTACTTTGGATTGTGACTTCATTATATATTTTTTCATGTTTGGACATGCATTTCTTTCTTGTTTAAAATTATTTTCATGCTTTGATTCCATTTGCTTCATTTTGTGCACAATACATTTTGATTTGTTACTTCCATGTGTGTTATTCGCTCATTGGTTTACTGCATGTCACAATGTGGGTTTACTCAATCACTGACACCCGGTGTGTGTGTGTGACGGACATGTGTTGATGTGCATAGTTGACTTTTGGTTTGTGACAAGAAATAGGCCTTTCAGTGTGGGGTGGATGGAAACTTGATTGTGTCTCAAGACTGGGGGGGGCGTGCAGTGGGATTTTGGTGGACATGAGGCCCATGAATGTGCATCTTTATGACATGTTGGGTGGGGACATGAGTCGGGGCCTGCTGGCAGGTGCCCGTCAATACTGGATGGGTGGGCGTGCAGGGGGATATGTGTCGGAGCCGGATGACAGGTGCCTGTCAATGCTAGGGGGGTGGGGGTGCAGGGGGACATGAGTCTGGGCCTGCTGGCAGGTGCCTGTCAATGCTGGGGGGGGGGTGGGAGTGCAGGATGACATGAGTCGGGGACTGCTGGAAGGGGCCTGTCAATGCTGGGGGGGTGGGGGTGCAGGGGGACATGAGTCGGGGCCTGCTGGCAGGTGCCCGTCAATGCTGGGGGGTGGGGGTGCAGGGGGACATGAGTCGGGGCCTGCTGGCAGGTGCATGTCAATGCTGGGGGGTTGGGGGTGCAGGGGGACATGAGTCTGGGCCTGCTACCAGGTGCCCGTCAATGCTGGGGGTTGGGGGTGCAGGGGGACATGAGTCGGGGCCTGCTGCCAGGTACCCGTCAATGCTGGGGGGTGGATGCTGGGGGTGCAGGGGGACATGAGTCGGGGCCTGCTGGCAGGTGCCCTTCAATGCTGGGGGGTGGGGGTGCAGGGGGAAATGAGTCGGGGCCTGCTGGCAGGTGCCTGTCAATGCTGGGTGGGTGGGGGTGCAGGGGGACATGACTCGGTGCACACTGGTGCAGGTGACATGTGGGCTGGCTGGGGGGCATGGCCATGGTGGATGGGCTGCCTACGGGACATGACCAGGGGTGCAGGGTAGTCCCCCGTGGTGTGGGCTGGCTGCAGGGGCTGGGGAGGGTGTACAGGGCACACCTGGGAGGACCCACACTACCAATTCAGGTGTGGAACTCCCCGCGCACCCCTCAGAATACACGTACCCTGCTTGCACAGGGTGTTTTGCGTGTGATTCTCCCCGTGCACCCCGAAATACATGTACCCCGCTCGCACAGGGCCTATTGCGTGTGATTCTCCATGTGCACCCCCGAAATACACGTAACCCACTCGCACAGGGCCTATCGCGTGTGATTCTCCCCGCGGACCCCCAAAATACACATACCCCGCTCACACAGGGCCTATCGCGTGTGATTCTCCACGCGCACCCCTCAGAATACATGTACCCCACGCACAAGGCCTATCACGTTTGTTTCTCCACGCGCACCCCCGAAATACACGTACCCCGCTCGCACAGGGCCTATCGCGTGTGATTCTCCATGTGCACCCCTCAGAATACACGCACCCCGCTTGCACAGGGCCTATCGCGTGTGATTCTCCAAGCGCACCACCGAAATACATGTACCCCGCTCGCACAGGGCCTATTGCGTGTGATTCTCCATGTGCACCCCTCAGAATACACGTACCCCTTGCACAAGGCCTATCGCATGTAATTCTCCACACGCACCCCTGAAATACATGTACCCCGCTCCCACAGGGCCTATCGCGTGTGATTCTCCCTGCGCACCCCTGAAATACACATACCCCACTCGCACAGGGCCTATCGCGTGTGATCCTCCATGCGCACCCCTCAGAATACATGCACCCTGCTCGCACAGGGCCTATCGCGTGTGATTCTCCCCGTGCACCGCTGAAATACACGTACTCCGCTCGCACAGGGCCAATCGCATGTGATTCTCCCCGCGCACCCACGAAATACACGTACCCCACTCGCACAAGGCCTATCGCGTGTGATTCTCCACGCGCACCCCTCAGAATACATGTACCCCACACACAAGGCCTATCGCTTGTGATTCTCCACGTGCACCCCCGAAATACACGTACCCCGCTCGTACAGGGCCTATCGTGTTTGATTCTCCCCGCGCACCCCCAAAATACACGTACCCCTCTCGCATAGGGCCTATCACATGTGATTTTCCACGCGCACCCCTCAGAATACACGCACCCTGCACGCACAGGGCCTATCGCATGTGATTCTCCCCGCGCACCCCTGAAATACACGTACCCCGCTTGCACAGGGCCTATCGCGTGTGATTCTCCACGCGCACCCCTCAGAATACACGCACTTCGCTTGCACAGGGCCTATCGCATGTGATTCTCCCCACGCACCCCCCTGAAATACACGTACCCCGCTCGCACAGGGCCTATCACGTGTGATTCTCCATGCGCGCCCCTCAGAATACATGCACCCCGCTCGCACAGGACCTATCGCGTGTGATTCTCCACGCGCACCCCGCTGCGAGCGAGGTACGTGTATTCGGAGGGGTGCGCGGGGAGTTTTACAGACGTTTTCATGGTTGGGGGGCTGTATGCTGGTCCACTGGACTGTGCGCCATGTATGGGATTTGTGCGCTCTTCATGGTGCATGGGGCGGGGTTGGGGGCATAACTGGCGCTGCTGCAGGTTCGCTGCACTACTCGGCGCCACGGCTGGTTATGGATGTTAAAATCCATGAATACGCTGTGCGCGGAAATGGATTTTGACGCACGCGGCTGGCGCAGACTGCTGCACGCGCACACTGTGCGCCAGCTGCGTGCGCCACTTGTGCGCCGGATTCTATGAATTACCCCGCATGTGTATGTGCGCATGCATGACTGTATGCTGCAGGCTGGAGCTGCTTAGCTCTATAGTTAAATTAATGCTAAGTCAAAAACGCATCTCTTTGTGTCTAAGGCATTACATCAAAAAAGCTTAATTCTGTATAGAAGTTGCCTCTACTAGAAATCTAATATAGGCCCATAGGAGCCTATTTTATTCATTAAAGCGCTTCAAGTACACAATGGTGAGTTTAAGCACTAATGTCCAAACTGGCATCAGATATACTTCATAATGCTCACAGTGAAAGTCTTGCTACCTCCACTAATCAAACATAATACAATATATCTACACAGGATATATAAGAAATGGTTTGCTTACCCCAATCAGGTCTCACAAGTCTGCTTAAGACTCTTGCGCCACATCCACTATGGTATAACATGAACGGATAGGATGAATGAGTCAGTGGCTTCCCCACACCTATCTACTGCGCAGGGCAGAATGGTTAATTACCATGACGAAGAAAGTATTGATTCCCATAATCACAGTTGTATAATAAGGCAAGATTCCACTAGGCCCAATTAGTGTGCAAACTGGGCATGATGGAATCTGCCCATCCTTGCTAACTGGGCGTCATTGAATCTGGTGTTACTAAGCTAACTAGGAATACTGGAATCTGGCACATTAAGGCAATATTATAGTATTTCCTGTGATCTTAGAGACGCCTGATTTAAATACACAAAGTTGGCAAAGAAATGCCAGATTCCAACATGCCAAGTTTGCACACAAATGCCAGATACCACAGGCCCAATTAGCAGAGTAATGGCAGATTCTAGATCAACAACAGTGTATTTGTCAAACAGTAATGCTAACGCACTGCAAATTGTTATGACACACCACAGCAGCATAATTCCAGTGCAATGAGTTTGATTTCAATACAATTTTCTGAACAAAATAATTAACACTATTCCAATGATGATTCTATATCAAGACTGGAGGCGAGCATTATGCTTAACTTTCTTTAATTCAGCTCCTCAACAGCTTTTTTAAAACTTAAAACTTTTTTTTCCCAAACAAAAATAAATGCTCAAGGAACTACAAACCCCACAAGTCCCTTGCTTTCTGTATTCCTGTGTCTTCCAGCTTCCACCTATCATGATTCAGGTCCCCTTATGACCCACATCCTGCCTGGGTCCCTTCCCTTTTCTTTTAGATGCTCACTCACAGATAAGTTTGGGATCGGGTTCTCTTCACATTAATATTATTATCTGAATCTGTATTTCACTATCTTTATGTGCAAAAATCAGTTCATGTGAGAACATCATTTTGCAAACGTGAGCTAGACTCATACATGTTGTTTTTCACTTGTGTTGTTGTTTATATATTTTTTTATATATGTTTTATGTAATGTGATAATTTTATGATTGTAAATTTGATTAATAAAATTTGGATTGTGATAAATTGATAACATAAATGTGGAAGATGGTTTAACCATGTTGGTTCTTTTGAGTTTGTGACACTTTACTTACATCTTCTTTTTGTATATTGTATGAATTGGATTACACCAGAATAATTATGAGTCCAAATAACCAGACAAACTCAAGAAGATGGCAAGTTAATGTTTTATTAACAATTATCTAAAACAGGGAGGTTACAACGAACATCAAGGGATGTACGCTCAGTCTCTCAATGATCACCACAAAAAATACAATTCTTATACTCAATAATGTATCAGAGTGACGCTATACTACGTGGCAATAGTGAGAAACATATCAGGGGTAGGGATTGGTTAAGGGAAACATCTAGATATACACTTACATAGGAGCTAGGATTGTTATTGGCTGTCCTTTATCAGGTGGACAATTTATGCCTACCTCTTAAAATATGTAATTTCAGAAACACTAGATACACAGTTTCTCATTGGTTTTAGAAGCTATAATGTCCTTTATTATACATACTAATACAATTGGTTGGCACGCTTGTGCCATGTCTGGAACATTCTGTTCATTTAGCAGCACATAAACCCAGACCCAGATGCAGGGAGATAGGACATGAAGCTACCTCACCACCCAATTAGCCCAGGTTCTCTCATCACCCATGCCTCTGCCATGAAATTGTCTTTGTAATTGGCCTGGTAGAGTATTCTCGTCTTTGGGAAAGCACAGGAGTGAGGGCACTCACTATCGTGTCTGGAACTCCAAGTGCAAGCTCTAGTTTCATCCTTGGCTCAGGTGACAAGAGACCACAAACTGGTCCATTTTGCAGATTTTAAATGCTCTAAATGATTTAAAACTTGACATCCTTTGTGTTCTTTTTTGCACCTTAACGTGACAAAATTCATCCTCCGCACACTCGTTCTTCTTCAAATTAGATAGCTAACCTCGATTTCTATAATCTTGACTTCAGGCCAGACAGCCTCGCCACGCAGCTCCATGAGCCTGCTTCTCGGCTGTGACACTGCTTTTCCATTCCCCCTTCATGGTTTCTGGCTTATTTAATTCATTATACCAATGTCTAGTTTCAATACAATGGCGGCTTTGCCTGCATTCTTTTTACTACTCATAGCTAACCTTTGCGTTTCAGCATCTGTACATTTATTGAACTTCTGTTTTCTGCAGCACTTTGTTAACATATAATCTTCTTCTTTTCCATGTTGATTAGTTTACTCGATTCTTTACTTCATCATTCGTCCTCTAGGATCCAAGCGTTGTCTTTCGTCTGTCTCTCGGAATGTTGTGCACATGTTCTTAATATATCATCAGTTCATGTATTTAGCTCTTTCTCATATTCCTTAAGGGAGTTCCTCCTGTAGGTTGTCATCACTTCGGGGTACTTTCTATAGGGTTGTCTTAATGGACATCTCCTTCCAAATGCTCGTTGCGGGATTGGTACAATATCTGGTGTCAGGCAAGGCACAGTCTTGCGTCTCCAATAAATGGGAGGTAGGGGCACAGGGTCTCCTGCAGATGTATGTAGCTGATCCTCTACTTTCCCTCCTCTGGTCGAGTCCTCGAACACCTCCTCAGGGATTTCTGCTTCTTTGTATCTTCTCTTGAAGAAGTGTTTCTTGGGAGTCCATATCTTTATCACCCCCCTCAGGTTGCCCGCTGTTTTAATGTGTTCATTCACGTTCCAGAGCATGCAATGGCATTGTCCAATCGAGGTACAGTAGACCCAATGTCCTATGTAATTCTTATGATCCTTTGGCTACCAGAATTCTGTTCCTTCATGTGCCACAATACTTGCCTTTATGTAATCTCTGATGGCATCATCAGTCAGCACCTTGTCTTCTGGTTCATCCTCTGCGTCAATCATAATCTTCATTCCTACTGCTTTCTTGGCAGTTTTTTTTACATTGTCCAATTATTATCCTTATCATACAGAGTCCAAATATTATTATTACCAAATTTGCTTCAAGGAACTTGAATAAGTTTACCACCCAAAAAGGAATCCATGAGAATAGAAGTGCAAACCAACTTCATCGCCAATGGCCTCTGTCTCATCCACCATTTTTATATGCATATCTGTCAACATTGATATGGCCTCCATCAAGGTCCCATTCTCCCGAGATGGTGTGAAAGTGTAACTAGATGGCCCGATCTTGGTGCAAACACCTCCTTCCATTGTGGTAATCATGTCAAGGACATATCTATTGTGGGGGGTCATCAGCCTTATGCCCCTCAGCTCTTTGTTTATGGCATTAAATCCTATCATAGTGTCATTGATTGTTTGCAGCAGCTCCAATCTGATGATCTGTAGCCATTTGGCATTCACCGCTGTTTGGATTCCAGGCATGAACATGGATGTGAACATCGCTGTAGTTCTGATGAACAGTTTGTGCTTGTCAGGAATGTCTTCATAAGCCGTCAGTGATTTTTGTGAGAAATAATTTGATCTCTTCATCCGCCAGAGTTCTATTGACATTCTTCTTCTCAGGTGATCGTCTACCTTTGGAAATTCTTCAATCTTCAGGTCACTCTGTGGAATCACCAATGCTGGAACATGGATGTACACCAAGGAGCACACGCCTCACCAATTCCTGAGCAGTTTCATATATTCTCTATATCCGCAGGCCCAATATCGATCCATTGGAACAGCTGCCCCTCTCCTCATTCCTGGATGTCATTGGTGTTTTTGAAAGCAAATTGTCGCATTAACCAATGGGTCTACAGGCACCGGGCCTGCTTCATCTTCCACCCATGTCAGCAGTTTGGAGTACTTGGCCCAAAACTTAAGACACTCATCATTCACCTTCTGTACTCCTTGCACTGCTTCCTTCCTCAGCAGATGAGCTGTACAGGTCACCATTCCATCTCCCCATCCTATGTTTGTACTCACTTGTTCTTAGCTTAGCAGTTGTGAACGTTCCCAGCATCCATGCATTCCAGTCTTTTCCTTAATGACAGAACAGTTCTTTCTTTTTATCTCATCAACAATCACCTTGTCTTGTCCTGCAGCAGGCTACACGAGCATCATGTCTGTCCTTCCAGGCTCTTTCTCTATTTGTGTTGTCTTGATATACTCATCCTGGTAAGGAAACAACTGTCTTGATCTCCATCGTAAAGTTGCCCAGCTCCCTTGAAACTGTCCTCTAGTGGTGCATGCTGCTAGATGAGTGAGGCAGTTTGCATCATGTGCAGACATATCTTTTGAAATGAAGGTCTTTACTGTATTCATGGCATAAGGGATGAGAGAGCAGGCAGAGCAAGTCTCATCAGATGCTCTCTGCCCCACCTTTTCCATGTACTAATAGCACATATTATTCCCCAGGTGAGCTGCATTATCAAGATAGGTATTTATCCCCTGGTTATCTTCTTCTGCATCCCTCTTATATCGCCTGACATGCCCATACAGTTTAAAGAAGTTATCATCATTTGTACTCATACTTGGAAAAATCATAGGAGTTCTTTTTTCAATGGGACCATTAGGATAATAGAGACTTTGAAATGTAAAATACAGAAAGATAAAGAATATACATAGGCATATACATATATCAGACATAGCAGTGTGGAGAAACATTTGGTGTGCCATCCCATTACTATTTGAACTTGTGCCCTTTCTAGAATAACATGATGATCTTCACGAATAATTTGTACTACAGGTGTTCGATTTTGCATTCATAGTTGCTGAATCTGGTCAATAATAGCAATTAAGAGTCTTTGTATCACAGGACCATTTTTAGGGTCATGTAGAAAGGTGTGAATATTAACATCTCTCCTAACAAGAGCAGGGTAGGACTGAATTATAAACACAAACATAGCAACTACAAGCTGATGGGTGTCACTATCAACAGGTATCATATATATATCATTGAAACAGCTATTCTCCTAAAAATGAATCTGGGTATTGATCTCTCTTCCAATTTCTAATCAGAAACTGATGTTTATGCACAATATTAATGTAATATTTACTCCTTTAAAGAATTGTCTAGAAAGTATGTTATCAACCTCTAGAATTCTTTGCAAGTCTGAGCACTTCCTGCTACAAGTTTAAGGAGTGTCCAATAAATTCCCATCCAAAAGAAATATGTGCTAGCCACACACTGTTTTATCATCCTTCTTCGTTGTCATCGATCGAGTCTGCACACGCGGAAATTCTTCTTCTTGTCTTGCTTCCTGGTCAACGTGCCATGGAAGGAGGGTATCACCTTTGTAGATTTTCACATCTCCTAAATCCAGCCAAGCTCTTCTTCCCGATACCTTAACTGCAGAAGGGGAGACTTCCTCAACACAAAATGGATCATTAAACCTAGGCTTGTGCCACTTGCAGGTAAAGTTATTGATAAGGATCTGGTCACCAGCATATAACTTTGGCGGTGGCAATAGTTCCCTTGGATTGGTTACTGAAGTGTCCTCTTTCGTTTTCTTTGACCCCTCCCTCTGATGCTTGACTTGATCTGCAATGAAAGAAACGAGGTGTGAGAGGTGTCCTCATGTGACGCCCTGTCACTAACTTGTGGGGAGTAAGATGGTGGTCTGAACCTGGCTGTTTCCGAAGGTCATGTAAGGCTAGGGGTAGGCTATACAGCCATCCCTTCTTCAAAGTTAATTTGATCTTGGCTATCCTCTCTTTGAGGAGGCTGTTGAGTCCCTCACATATCCTGTTTGCTTGTTGATGATAAGCCGAAGAAAATGTATGCTTTATGCTCAATTGAAGTCCCACTGGTTCAAATTGCTCATTAACAAAATGTTGCCCATTATCGGATCTTAGTATTTTGCACATACCCCATCTTGGAAACTACTTTGCGCACTAAAAACTTTGCTGCGCAAGTGGCATCAGGGTGTGTACACGGACCAGCTTCAAAACACCTGGAGAAGGGACACACCACCACCAATAGATACCGACATCATTGCATCTCTGCAGTATATCAACGTAATCGATATGCGAATGTTGAAATGTACCATTTGGTTGGGGTATTACTCCTCTAATTGCCCCCAGTGTATGACCAGTGGTAAACCTTTGACACACGATGCAACTCACCATGAACTGTGCACCATGTTCCAATAGATTGGGAACAAACCAGTCTTCCGTAATTGTGTCCGAAAGACTTTCTCTGGTTACATGCACGGGGTAATGGAGCTGCAAGTGTGCAACCTTCAACAATGCCGCTGGCATCACTATCTTTCCAGTGCTTTCCAGTGCTTTTTCCAGTGCTTTCCTGTCTCCATAATGCTTCCATGGGGGATAAAGAACAGCCCCTTAGTTTCCATAGCTCTTGCTCTTCTTGTGGGGCTCTACCCTGAATCTCTATTAGTTGCGTAATTGACACCATATTAAACCCCTCCTGTACTAGCATGCTTTTATCCAAATTGTCTTTAGTATCTTCAGTATTAAAACTCAAAATTTCTAAAGAATATGCAACTCTTTTGGCTTCTATGTCTGCTGCTTCTTTTCCGCGAGAGAAAATGTCTGATCCTTTAGTGTGTGCTGCGCATTTTATGTTTAAGTTTATGTTTATTGAGTTTATATAGCGCTTTACTCCAAAGCGCTTTACAGTAAAACAACAAGGTACAATAATGAAACAAGCATTTTTAAAAACATGAAACAAACCAGTGGAACAGTATGCAGAACAATTTACTCAAAAGGAGGGGAAGGGGGTAAAGGAGGTAGATGAAGGGGGTTTCAAAGTCAGATTTGAGGTCAGGAGGAGTGGGAGGAAGGGGAGGAGGGGCAAAGGGGAGGGGGAAGCCCCCGGTGACCTCCTACTCACCCTGGTGGTTTCAGTATCTTATTTGAGTCAGCGGGAGGAGGGAGGGAAAGGGAAGGGGCAGAGGGTTTGAGGGGAGAGTGAGGTAGGGAAGCAGAGTCAGGGGGGAGTGGAAAAGAAGGGCTTTCAGGGAGGAGCAGAAGGATGTGTAGGTGGGGGTAGAGAGGATAGAGAGAGGTAGGGAGTTCCAGTGGAGGGGGGCAAGAGTTGGAAGGAGCAGAAGCATGAGGAGGCACAAGGGGCTGGTAGGGGAAGGGAAGGGGGGCAAGGGGTTTGAGGGGGAGAGAGGTAGGGAAGGAGAGTCAGCGGGGAGTGGAGAAGAAGGGCTTTCAGGGAGGAGCAGAAGGATGAGTAGGTGGGGGCGGAGTGGATAGAGAGAGGTAGGGAGTTCCAGTGGAGGGGGGCCAAGAGTTGGAAGGAGCGGAAGCGTGAGGAGGCACAAGGGGCTGGGGTACAGTGAGAAGGTAGAGATCAGCTGAGCAGAGAGAGCGGGAAGGAGAGTAAAATGAGAGGAGGGAAGAAAGATGGGGGGGCGAGGACATGGAGAGATTTGTAGACAAGACAGAGGAATTGAAATTTCAATTGTGAGAGGAAGGGAAGCCAGCCGAGTTGAGAGAGTGAGGAAGAGAAAGAGTCTTGAAGGCCAAGAAGACATAGAGTACGGATAGAGGAGTGGTAGATGGATTTTAGGGGAGTCAGGTGAGAGACAGGGGGCCTCATTACGACCCTGGCGCTAAGGGGTCTGCGCCAGCGTTAGCTGCGCGGACCCCTTACCGCCAACTACGAGTTCCTGGAGCGCCATGGTCATTTTTCCGCCCGCTTTTTGCGGGCGGAAAAATCCATGGCGCTCTGGGACCTTGGTGTTAATTACGCCACCGTATTTTACGGTGGCGTAATTAACTCCTTCCCCACTCCCATTGAGCCCTATGGGGCCGAAATGGGAATGGGGAAGGGTAAATGGGTCAATGGGGACTTACCGCCCCGCCGACCTCGGAATGGGGCGGTAAGTCCGCCATCCGCCATGGCGTAAAGGGACTTTGCGCCATGGCCGGAAAGTCCGTCGCTGGCGGAAAAAATCCGCCAGGGTCGTAATGAGGGCCAGGGAGTCCAAAGAGAAGAGAAGCAGTAGAAGAGGCAGGAGAAAATAAGGGTGGAGATTAGGAGTTTAGAAGCGTGGAAGGTGAGAGAGGAGCGGATCTTGCGGATGTTGAAGAGGTGGTGCCGACAGGCACAAGATGTTAGTGAGATGTGGTTGGAGAAAGAGAGAGAGCAGTCAATATGGAGGCCAGGATTGCAGGAATCGGTAGAGATGGGGAGATTGGAAGGGAGAAAGTGGATTTATTTTTATTTCCGCTATGTGGATTTTATGACCGCTATGGCTAGTGGGAGTTGCAATGCCTTAATGAGTCTGTCCAACATAGACGCAAGTTGCACTGCAGTACTGTCTTCATGGAGGTAACCCCTCCTTTTCCAGCGTGACAGCCCTGCATTTTCTTTCACACAGGGTATATCATCATAGAATTCGACATAATTTGAACAGTCATGCACATGATCACCTTCTTCTACAGGTTCTGCTGCAAACGTGACTGGGTTCACTATTTTACACCTCACTAACTTGATGGCTGGGTTGGAAATCATTACCTCATAAACTGAAGCTCTTTGTAACATTAATGTACCCTTGGGTTTCTCTAAAATGGCAAATAAAGCATGGTCCACATAGAGAGTCATGGAACAGGCTATGGTTATACTTGTGGACTTCTCAATTGCAAATGCGGCAGCAGCCAAAGATTGTTTGCATGGGAAATGTCTACTCATAACTGGATCTAGGATCCCACTTTAGTATGCCAAACGTTTATACCGTAATGTTGTCCTTTGTGTGAGTACTGCTGTCATTACTGATCCATTAATGTGTGAAAATAAATAAAATTCCTCACCATAGTTGGGAAGCCCTAAAACTGGAGCTGTACAGATTGCTCCTTTCAATTCCTCAAATCCTGCCTCAATTTCTTCAGTCATTCTATCTTTTCCTTACCAACTTGTTCTTTCCTTAGTGCTTGCAAATGTGGTTTGGTATACGTGCTGTAATTGAACACCCATGCCCTGAAATAATTGCATAAGACCAGAAATTGTGTTTAGCTTTGGTGTCTTCATGATAGCCTCAGCTTTTTCAGGTGTCACTTTCTTTCCTTCATGTGAAATTAACTGGCCTATGTACAACACTTCTTCCTGACAATACTGTAATTTCTCCTTGTCTACCTTGTATCCCTTGTTTGCCGATATAGTCCTTAACTGAACAGAGACTTGTCTACATTCATCATTTGTTTCACTGCAAAATAATATGTGATCTACGTACTGAATTACTGCACTATTGAGTTCAATGTTACCTAGATCCATATATAGGACCCTGTTAAAGATTGATGGGGACTCACAATGCCCTTGGGCTAAACAAGTATGTTTTAGTCTCTTTTGTCTGAACGTAAAGGAAGTGAGGTCTTGTGAGTTCTTCTGCAATGGAATCGAGAAAAGCGTATTTTTCAAATCGATCAACGTGAAATACTTAGCTTCAATTGGAATACTACATAATATTATTGCAGGATTAGGAACTAATGGAAATTTAGCATCTAAAATCTGATTAAGAGTGCGCAAGTCCTAGATCAATCTCCACAACCCTCTTTTGGATTTTGTAATCGGATACACTGCAGTATTGCATGAGGATTTCGATGGCACTAGGATTCCCTGATTCATCAGTGCTGAAATAGTCTGAAATATGCCTTCATCAGCTTCTTGAGACATGGGGTACTATTCTGCTCGTGGCAAAATTGCTCCTGGCTTACGTTTTATTTCAACCTCTCCTATTCCCTTCAATAGGCTTACATCACATGGGCACATAGTCTAAAGGACTCTTGGCACCTTTTCTAGGTCTTCCTGAAAGAATAATGGTTGTTTCCGAACCAGCACCATTCGCTGAATGACTTCCCGTCTCTCCATCTTTATCCAGTATGTAATGCTTATAAAAAACACTACATCATCTTTGATACGTTCCTCTCTGAACCTGTCTTCATTGGTTATGTCAGTAAATCTGTATCCCTCCTCAAGAGCTATCACTGTACTCCATGCTCTGCCTTCATCATCTTCTCCTTCAAGCATTGTTATTTCTCAGCGTACAATAGCTGCTTCCAATTCTATAGGAATAGTCTGTCCTTCTTCCTCATCCATAGGTACCTGTGGTCTAAATAAGAACTCACTAGGTATTCCCAGACTCTTCCCTACTAATCCACCTTTCGCCTCCACCTTCTCTCCCCCCTTCACCTCTGGCTGACTGAAGCTTTCACCTCCACCTTCTCTCCCCCCTCCACCTCTGGCTGACTCCTCCGCCTGCATGACCACAATATCCATCTTGATTCTCCCTGTTCCTCGTCTGTGTTCTTTCACGACCTCTGTGATTCCCGCTCCCTTTCTATCCTCCCCTCCAGCCCGACCCACTCTGCAGGACACACACTTGATGTCTTGATATCCTCTGGCCTCCCTCTCTCCATCCCTCTGACCACTCCTCTCTTCTGGAGTGATCACTCCCTCCTCTCCTCTCATCTCTCCCTCTCTTCCCCCCAGGCCAAGCCTTCCCCGACACTGCCACCTACCTTCTCTGACATCCGTCCCATGAAGCGTGTGTCAGTTGAAGCTTTCACCTCCACATTCTCTCCCCCCCACCTCTGGCTGACTCAAATCCTGACACAGCCCTGGCTATGCTCTACTCCACTATCTCTGTTGCTCTTGATGCTCTTGCCCTTGTCATGAGGATGGGCTTGAAGCCCAAAGCCAAATGAAAATCCTGGTATGACTCTGACCTTGCTTCACTTAAACTTAAATGTAGGGGGGCTGAGAGGAAATGGAGGGCCTCTTGTTCATCCTCTGACAAACTGTCCTGTCACCTGCTCCAAAGACAATACTGACTCTTTGTCCACACTAAGAAGATTGCCCACATCCAAGCCTGTGTCTCTGCAGCATCTAACAACTCGGCTGAACTCTTTAAAATCTGCACGGAGCTGGCCAACCCTGCTGTAGTCTCTACCTCTCCTGTCACTTCCCAGGCCCTTTGCATGGCCCTTGCCTCCCACTTCATCTCTTAAACCCAGGATATCCAGTCCACCCTCTCATCCCCTCCCACTCATCTCCCTCTCCCTTCTGTGAACTCAAGTGCTCCTACAGCCACTCCCCCAACTTCCTTCTCGTCCTTTCCTCTTTTCTCCCCTGACGAGGTCTCTAGACAAGTCCGATCTATGAAGGCCTCATCAAAACAGGTTTTTCCTTGCTATTCCAAAACCATCAAGGACCATATTGCACCCTCGCTCCTGCCCTGGCTGATTTCTGCAACCTCTCCTTTGCGTCAGAAGTCTTCCCTCCCCCCTGAAGCAATCTGTCATGCACCCTCTTCTAAACAAAACCACAGCCGACCCTTCTTGCCCAGCTAACTATCGCCCAATCTCAATCACCCCCTTTCTGGGAAAACTCCTTGAGAAGCTGGCCATCTCACAGCTTAACCTTCACTCCGATTCTGTTGGTTGTCTACACGACCATCAATCTGGCTTTAGAGTTGCCAGAAGCATGGATATTGCTCTCCTAAACATCCGTGAAGATCTGCTCTCCAACCTTGACTCGTATATCCCCTCTGTCCTCATCCTACTTGATCCCTCTTCTGCCTTCGACACGGTCAACCATACCATCTTGCTCAACCGTCTCCGTGACAACCTGAGTATCACTGATCAGGCTGTGTCCTGGATGACCTCTTTCGTCTCTGAACGACCCTCCAAGGTCCAACTTGGGTCCTTCCTTTCATCTATCTCCCTGTCTACCTGTGGTGTTCGCCAGGGGTCTAACCTCTCACCCTGGCTTTTTAACCAATCATGGCAACTCTCGCTCATCGCATCGCCATTTTCTGCTCCCACTTTCAGTGCTATGCTGACGACACTCAACTCATTTTCAAGCTTCCCTCGCCCACCTCCTCCCCTTCTCTAATCTCTGATTGCCTATTTACCATTCAGGATTGGTGTGCCGCTAACGATCTCTGCCTGAATGCTAGCAAGGGAGAGATCCTCCTCATCGGCACAACCTCACCCTCCTTTCCACTCACTGGCCCTCATTACGACCCTGGCGTTAAGGGATTACCGGTACCCTTACGAGGTCCCTTTGTGGGTCTCAACCTTAACGGCTGGTCTGTACCAGCCGTTAAGGGAAGGACCCGCAAAGGGACCTTGAAGGTGATTACGGTACCGCATTTTGCGGTACCGTAATTACCACCTTCCCCATTCCCATTGAGCCCTATGGGGCAAAAATGGGAATGGGGAAGGGCCAATGGTAAATTGGGAATTACCGCCCCGCCAACCTTGGAATGGGGCGGTAATTCCCCATGTCACCATGGCGGATCCGGTAAATTACTGGCATTAACCATGGCGCTAATAGCTCCATTGGTTAACACCAGGGTCCTAATGAGGGCTACTCTCTGGTCAATCTCCCTTGGGCCTGCTCCTACCTCTATCTACGAGGCTAAGAACCTCTGGATCATCTTTGACTCCATGCTTTCCTTCTCTGCCCAAATCTCTGATGTCTATAAAAAGTCAAACTTCCTACTGCACCTCCTCAGAGGTATTCTGCTTTTCCTCCCCTTTCCCCAGAAGATTATTGTCTCTCGAGCCCTGGTTCTCTCTAGGTTGGACTATTGTAACAGCCTCTTTCTAAATCTACCTGCTTCTACTCTCTGCTCTTTGCAACTTATCCAGAACAGGACTGTGAGACTTGTCCTTGGGCTCAAGCCCAGGGTTCATATCTCTCCAGTCCTGAAATCACTCCACTGGCTACCAGTGGCTGCAAGAATTAAATTCAAAATCCTTTGCATTGTCCACAAGGCTTTCTCGTACCTGGGTCCAATATACCTTCAGCTGTCCCTTTGTAAATACCTTCCCTCTCAAGCTCTTCACTCCTCTACCTCCAACTCCCTCAGGGTCAGTCGTTTCTCAAAGAAGCGAGCTTGGGGTAGAGCTTTGTCTTCAGCTGGGGCCTCCCTCTGGAACAGCCTCCCTGCCATCCTGAAACTTGATGAAAACCATCTCCGGTTCCGGAAGCACCTCAAGACCTTCCTCTTTGCTTTTGCCTTCACCCCTCATCTGCCCTGCTGTTTCTGCTCTCTCTTTGCACCGTGCTCCTGGCCTACCTTCTGACTTCCGGGCCCAGGTACCCGCTCACCTTGCCACCCACCCACACTGCCACCTGGCAAACCCTTGCACTGGGGCCTGTATCTGTAACCATACAGTCTCCCCTTTTTCTCTCTGCACTTACCAGTCTCACCATGTCTGTTGCCTTAAACCTCGCACTTGCCACCTGCTGGCTGCACTACCACTGTTTGTTTGCTTGTAATTATTTATTTATTTATTATTCATCTGTATTCCTTTGCTCTGCACTTTCCACTTCTCCCCACTTCCATGCACTGTTCCCCTTTTTTCCCTCTCCAATGCACTTTCGCATTCTCAATTTCACTGGGCCTAATAAGATTGTTGTTTTTGTTCTCCCTTGTTACCCCCCTTACTTTGTCACACTCTGAAACACCTGTGTACGAGCGCGATAAAAATAAAATATTAATTCAATTCAATACTAACCCAGGTAGCCATGTTAATAAAATGCTCACCCGATACATAAAGACTATAGGATCTACCGGGACTCCTCGTAGAGCCACTTGCCCTGTAAATGCCATTATAAACGCTTCCCCATTTAAATAGTGTATTCCTGGAGTGGAGCACACTATTCCTTGATCAGGGAATGAAATCGCCATGTTAAATTTCGTCATCAAATCTCTTCACAGGATGTTAACTGGTGTCTGGCGTGAGTATAGCAAGGGGATAGACATGTCACATTCCCCTAAAGAAACAGGTAATTTGTGAGTAAAAGGAACTAAATTCGTAGCTCCAGAGAACCCTGCATTCATGGCAATACCTGATATTGGAAATGTTCCCTCTCTTTTACAAGAGAGAGTTTGAGTCACCCCAGTGTCTACAAGAAAAGAAAAGGATTTGCTCCCTATCATCACATCGACCCTTGGTTCCCCTTGGGTGTCTGGTGTCACCGATAGTACTGACCACATCGAGTCATCTTGTGAGCTGTCCTATAGAGGTTACAAATTCATCACTGTTCCCGTATACAGGCTTCCTCCTCCCACAGTGACACCTCCTATCCTAGGCATTAGTATTTGCCCTGTGTTTGCATTCTGTTGTGTTTGTATAGGTAATTTTTGTGACTTCCCTTGCTGTGGTTGCATTTGCACCAACCCCTGCTGTTGGGCCTTTTGTGTTTGCGGTACCTGTGCCTGATAGGATGTGTGATCCTGGGCAAAGCCCTCTCGTGCTTGTGTGCTGTATGGAGGTGGATAAAATGCCCCTTTCTTGAAAGTTGTCCGTTTTGTAGTGCAGTCCCTCAGCTCCTACATACACATGCAATATGCCCTGTCATCCTACAATTCCAACATACTGGGGGTGGCCCTCTGGCACACCCTCCTTGAGTGTTCTGACTTCCATTCTGGGCCTTTTGAAATCCACCCTGGGTGTTCTGAAATCCACCTTGGGCTTTCTGAAATCCACCTCGTCTTCCTCTGAAACCTACATCTCTCCCTTGTGGCCAAAACCCATACCCACTTTGATCCATTGGATGTACATTATTCATCTGTAATGTACCTATTATTTCTTGCATCCCCACTCCTTTTTCGCTTGTCAATACTCCCCCTTCAACAGTAAACTTTGGCAATTTCTTCTGTACTAACTTTGCTTCCTTAATCTTTCTGTTCTCATCTTTCTTTTTATTCTTCTATTGTAATAATCAATAATGATGCACAATAATTAACTGTATCTCAGCCCATGGCTTCACTTCCATCCCTACTTGTTTTTTCATCTGTATCTGTACCGGTTCTGCCAATCCCTGACATCGAATATGATAAAATAGTGCCTCTGTTTTTTCCCACATTTCACAGGTTTCAAGCTTCTACTTCTGAATATCCTGAATATAAGCAATAGGGTCTTCATCTTCTTTCATGTCATGTGTCATAATTGCACCCATATCTGATGTATCAGGATACTGTACCGTGAGAGCCCTCCAAACATCTGCACTGCAATTATTAAATGGCACCCCATCATGCGCTGTGTTTTGTGCTGTCACACCCTCATATCCCGCTCACCTCCATATACCGTCAGCTCTCTCTCCAGGAATAGCTGCTAATAGAATTTATATGTCTCCTATGGCCAGCCTGTTTCCTCCTGTCATTTTCTCTAATTTGTATATCCATTTCCCAGCCTCCGAAGTCAAACTAGGGAGCTTGCATTTTAAGTTATCCTTATCCATATGGGGCCCTGGAATATATTGTGATCTTAATCCCCCTTTCTCTAATAAGGGGCACTTAGAGAACCCATTGCATAATCGGATCCCACTATTCATTTATCTATGGCAGGGGTAATGGTCCCTATTCATCTTCATGCTGGTAACAACCTTAAACTACTCACATATGGCGGAGACTCTCCTCTCTCACTACTCGATCCTCTTCGGAGAAGCTCAGAATATGGTATAGGATCTGGTGTTCTTTCCTTAGGGTGTTCCAGATCTGACCATTTTACCTCTTTATCCATTGGTTGACCTCCCAGGGGATGCATGTAGCCTCTCCCTCTGTCTTACAACCTGACTCTCTTTTTTTGTCTGACATCGCTAGACCCCAACTAGTGTGACTATCATCCTCTTCTTCTCTGTGTAAATTCGGTCTGCTCAAAGACAGTGCTCGACATTCATCGCGAAACATGTTTTGCTCCTCATCTCATAGCTTAGGTATCAGGGATCGGCTACCGCTCCCTCGAGTCCCATACTCACTGTTCTGCCTTATTTGTTGATATATTTTATCACTCCTTTCTCCAATGCGTTCTGCATCATATCTTTCCTCTTCCTGTGCCACTGTAGGTATTTCTTGACTCTTTTCCCTCATCGGGAGAGCTTCACTTATCTTGTCCCATTGCCCCTGTATTTTATTGCTTGGTCTTATTCATTCCTTAAGAATAAGACTGGCATCAAGAGTGCACTGCCTTCTATTCTGTTTTATCTCTTTGTCTACTTCCCTTTGCTTTCGTGCATCCCTTCTTGCCCTGTCTTCCTCTTGCCTCCGTTCTTCCCTTCTCACTGCCTGTCTTTGTTCTTCTTCTCTCCTTCTCTGTAATCTTTTTTCCTTCACTTTGTGTGCTTCTTCTTCCTCGTTTTCTTTCTCTCCTATCTCTTCTATTTCTTTCTTTTTAGTGTCATTCTTCCTTTGTTCCTCTGCCCATTTTTCATCAAGTGTTTGACAAAGGTGCATGAGAGGAGTGTCCTCCAAAATGATAAGTCGCACTCGACTGTCGATACTTACCAGATCGTTAATAAAATCTCTATCTATATCAAGGCACCACTTTTAGTTTCAAAACAACAAATATGAGCAAGCACCATCAATCGCCGCATAATCATCTTATGTTTCAACAACTATCTGTCTTTTGATTGGCGCCAATCGTTTACTACACCTTGATTCAAGACAACGTCACTTCCACTCTTTACACTTTCTTACTTCTAAAACTTCACACAACAAATGATACTTAAAAAAGTAACGCTATGCACATTAATAACCCTTGTGATCACCTTCCCTTTATCTATAACCTAATTATACTAAAAGGTATACTTCCCTGCCTCTAATATATTACCCTATACAGGGTTTAAGACGTAACCTTTCACAGTCCTGACTGTTCGTATTCTCTCTCGTGATATTCCGATTGGAATTTAAAATGTCTTCTTCCACTTCCCTTGAAATAGGATTACTTAGGGGTTCCTTTATCTACACAAAATGTCTTCTTACTTAAAAACATCACAATCCCATCCCTTTACATTGCCATTTCCTTTAGTCTGCTTACATCCGTTAATAAACTCGAGGCCTTCGGTATTGACTCCTCCTCCAATCCGACCAATTTGCCTTCCGTTCGCGGATCGCCTGTGGAAACCAAGTAGGAGTTTCTTCAAAGAGGGACCTGCCCACCGTCTCAATTCGTCTTGCAAGTTTATCTCTATCACCTGCTCTCTACAGGAAACTCCACGATCTTCCAGATAATGGTGGAGGATGCCAGATCGTCTGAAACTCTGAAGTCAAACAAGTTTAGATCTGAAACCATCCGCACTGCTACCAAGTGAGCTTATGGCCCTTTGGAACGTGCATATGTAATGGATGGGATTACACCAGAATAATTATGAGTCCAAATAACTGGACAAACTCAAGAAGATGGCAAGTTACTGATTTATTAACAATTATCTAAAACAGGGAGTTTACAGTGGACACATCAATGGACGTACATTCAGTCTCTCAATGATCTCCAAAAAAAATACAATTCTTATACTCAATAATGCATCAGAGTGACGGCATACTACATGGCAACAGTGAAAAACCTATCAGGGGTTGGGAATGGTTAAGGGAAACATCTATAGATACACTTATATAGGAGCTGGGATTGATATTGGCTGCCCTTTATCAGGTGGACAACGTATGCCTACCTCTTAAAACATGTCATTACAGAAACACTAGATACAAAGTTTCTCATTGTTCTTACAAGCTGTACGGTCCAAGGTCCTTCGTTATATGGACTGATACAATTGGTTGGCACGCTTGTGCCATGTCTGGAATATTTGGTTCTTTTAGCAGCACGTAAGCCCAGACCCAGGTGCAGGGAGATAGTACTTAAAGCTACCTCACCACCCAATTAGCCCAGCATCTCTCATCCCCCATGCCTCTGCCATGAAATTATCTTTGAGCTTGCTTTTCTGCTGCGACACAACTTTTCCATTCCCCCTTCATGGTTACTGGCTTATTTAATTCATGATACCAATGTCCAGTTTCAATACAATGGCGGCTTCGCCTGCATTCTATTGACTACTCATAGCTAGCCTCTATGATGACGTGATCTACCTAGCGTTTCAGCATCTGTACATTATTTATTTATTTTTTTTGCATTCAGAGACCTGCCAAAAATTGGGTTTAGAGCCCGCTGCCACCGCCACACAGAGCGCAGCAACACGCCGGCTGCAGAACAATGCGAAGCATCTGTACATTTATTGAACTTCTGTTTTCTGCAGCACTTTGTTAACGTGTAGTATTCTTCTTTTCCATGTTGATTAGCTTACTTGATTCTTTACTTAGTCATTCGTCCTCTAGGATCCAAGAATTGGGCCTCATTACACGGTAGGCGGTAAGGGTTTACCGGTACCGGTATTTTACCGGTACCGGTAAATCCTTACCGCCTTACTACGAGGTCCCTTTGTGGGTTGGGGAATTTAACGCCTGCTTTTTGCAGGCATTAAAAACCAACCCGCAAAGGGACCAGTGGAGCTAATTGCGGTACCGCAATTTGCGGCACCGTAATTAGCGCCCTCCTCATTCCCATAGAGCCCTATGGGGCAAAAATGGGAATGGGGAAGGGCAATGGTGGAAGGGGGAATTACCACCCCGCCAACCTTGGAATGGGGCGGTAATTCCCATTTCCACCAAGGCGGTGCCGGTATTTTACTGGCATGAACCATGGCGCTAATAGCGCCATGGTTCACCGCCTTCCGTGTAATGAGGCCCATTGTCTTTAGTCAGTCTCTCGGAATGTTGTGCACACTTTCTTGTGATGTCATCAGGTCATGTAGTTAGCTCTTTCTCCTATTACTTCAGGGAGTTCCCCTGTAGGTTGTCATCACTTCGGGTGTACATTCGATAGGGTTGTCTCAATGGGTATCTCTTTCCAAGTACTTGTTGCAGTATTGGTACGATAGCTGGTGATAGTCAAGGCACAGTCTTGTGTCTCCAATGCAGGGGATGTAGGGGGTGGAGTCTCCTGCAGATGTATACAGCTGCTCCTCTACACAGGAGAGAGTGAGAATGCTACGCATCCGGTACCCGGGCCATTTTCAAAAGCCCAAATACGCAGTATCAAGGCCAAATTTCTTGCTCTATACATTGCAGAACGGAGCGCATAGGAATCAGAAGCCTCACTGCTATGATATCAAGAAAGCAGAACTCTCACTGGGTCAAACTGTGTACATGAGAAAAGCAGGTTGTTATAATTACTCCTTACGTGGAAAACAAATACCAGTGTATTATTGAAGTCCTCAGCTAGTATCGGGACACCCTCTACACAATCGGTGACTTCTCTCACAGAGTGTACTGCAAGAACAGGTGGCCGTTAGAGCAGCTTGCTGAGTTCAAGCACAAGGATGGCACTATAAATATATATTTAATAATCAGTACACTGTGCCTGGCGCGCCTAACAGTGGGCTTTAACAGCAGCTTGCTGAGTTCAAGCGCATTGTGCATTCACCCTGAGTGGGTCCATGACATCTAGGAGCACCTCCCCAGAGTGGAGTGAGGAGGAATGGATGTAGGACATCCCTGATGCTGACAGGGATTTGTCCCTGAGCTTTAAGAAAGTCCTCTGAGACTCTCTAGTGGTAGCAATTTCCCAATGGGTGAAACCTATTAAGGAACATCTGGAGGTTCTGGAGTCCATGTGAGACACCAAAGGTACGGGTGGAGAAGGAGTGCACAGGAAGAGAAGGGTGAACAGTCCAGGATAGGGTACATCTGCCAGACACCCCAACTCTGGGGTTAAACAAGTGGGGAGTAAGAAGGCTCCGAAGAGGCTGCCCTCTTCTACCCCCCGAGCCATAAGGAAGGGATAACAATGAGCGCCTTGAGGTGGTTGACACCTTCAGTAAATTGAAGAATGCATTTTTTACGAAAGCCGACAGTGCTACAACGCTCACCCCTTCCCCGGGGGTGGCTAACACAGGGGACAATGACAGCGGATACTCGCCTGATGATGATGACGAGGATGATGTTGAGTTTTTCATAGATGAGCAGGCCCCACAGAAGCACCCAACTAAAAAGTACATCAATAGAGGAGGATGACAGCACAGTCGATATGTTTGACCCGGAGTCTATCAGACACCAAAGTGGCCATATACATAGTGCAGTGAATAAGAAAGCCACTAGACTGGGAGTTGCGCTTCCGCATGAGAGCATAGTGCGCTGGGCCGGACTTGCCAGGCAAAGTCAAAGACAATCTGGAGCGAGACCCCAAAATGGTGACCTTTGTCACAAAGACATCCGAGACATCCGGAAAGGCCTTGATCGAGCCTGGAAGGGCTGGTAGGACAAGGTTTTGGACCTGGCAGGACTGTTGTATGGACCTAGCGGAGAGGGCCATAGGAAAGGGTTAGCCCATAGACACGCAAACCCTTGGGAACTGGGCGCAATGCACAGTTTGCTGTGCTTAGGGAATGCCAACTGCATATTCTCTTCAGAAAGGCAAAGGGGTCTACTGCTAAAAATAGATGGCAAGCTCAGCGACTTGGCCACTTATGAAGCAGGTGAAGGAGTAAAATAAATGCTATTTGGAGACACCTTTGAAAAGGAAATATCACAATTCGTCAGGACTTATACTGCTTTGGAAAAGGTGGAAAATGTCAATAAGGAAGATCTTCCCAGGACACGTTTTTACAGGGACCGGTCGACATCGGGCCGATCAATCGATCGCTTCAGTATGATATGATATGATATGTCATTATAACGCGCCTGTAAAGAAGTGTTTCTAGGCGTGACAAGGCAAGGAGGGGGAAACATATGGAGTACAAAAAAACGATCTTACTAGTTCCTGTGTCATTCAGATTGCGTAAGAGCAGGGAAGAGGAAAGGAGAAGTGTCGGGGGGAGTGCAGGTAACTCAAAGTGCAGCCAGCATGTGGCTCAGTGCAGGTAAATCAAGGAATGCAGACATCGGGAGAGAGAAGGGACTGTAGGGTTCCAGACAGAGACCACAGGTGCTAGAGTAGCCGGGGGGCAGTGCAGGTGCAAATGGACATGCAGGAGCCTGGGCCCAAGTTCAGAGGGTAGCCAGGTGGCCAGTGCGTGGAGCAGTCGGAAATCAGCAGGGGAGAGGAAGAGAGAAAGCGGAAGCAAAGAGGAAGGTCTTGAGTTACTTCTGGAACCAGAGATGGTTCTGCTCAAGTTTCAGAGAGGTAGGGAAGCTGTTCCAGATGGAGGCCCCAGCTGAGGATATAGGTCTGCCCACAATTCTCTGCTTGGAAAAGCGACTGACCCTCAGAGAGTTGGAAGTGGATGAGCAAAGAGCTAGAGAGGGGAGATGTTTAGGAAGAGAGAGTTGGTGATACTGCAGTCCCAGACCCCAGAATGACTTGTGCATGATGCATAGGTTCTTGAACTTGATCCTTACCACCACAGGGATCCAATGAAGAGATTTCAGAGCTGGAGAGATAAGATCCCTGGGCTTTAGGCCAAGGACAAGTCTTGCAGTCCTGTTCTGGATACGTTGAAGGGGTCGGAGAGTAGAGGAAAGAAGATTTAGAAAGAGACTGTTGCAATAGTCCAGCCTGGAGAGGACCAGAGCTCTGGAGACAGTGAGCTTCTGGGGGAAAGCGAGGAAAAGAATACCTCTGAGGAGGTTCAGTTGATAGTTTTACTTCTTAGAGACGTCATAAATGGGTGGAGAGAAGACCCCAGTATGAAAAGAAGGCCTGAGGGTGTGCAGGCCCAATACTGGCAAAGCAGACAGCACAACACCTGCTTTCCCGACAAGGACCCAACACTACAGAGGGCACAGCAGGAGAGTTACCTATAGACAACAGAGTGCCTCATTCGGTAAGTGAACAGAGAAGAGTACTTCCTGCAATAGGGGGCAGGACAAAATTGGTTCTAAGCAAATGGCGAGAATTATCGAGGGACTCCTGGGTGTGACAAGCAGTGACAGGTTTGCACCTGGATTTCGTAGGCATGCGCGCACAGCAAGCAGAGCCCCAGCCGATTCACATGGCGCGAGAGGAAATTAGTTAATTGCAAGCGGAGTTGTGCAGTCCAGCAAGCAAGGGAGCGATAGAGTGCAGTACGATAGCGAAGCCAAGTTTTTACAGTATGTTTCTGTTGCACAGTAAAGCAAAAGCGAGGCCTGTGATCAATTTGAAGGAGTTGAACGGATGGCTGATTTACAGACAGATGAGGGGGATTCATTTCCTCCGAGATCTCCTCCGACAGGGGGGCGATTTTGCAAGGTTGGATCTGAAAGATGCCTACCTTACTGTGCCGTTAGCGACGGAACACCAGAAGTTCCTCTGTTTCCATTGGAACAGAGAGAGTTGGCAATTCAGGTGCCTGCCATTTGGATTGGCATCAGTGCAATGGGTGTTTACGAAAGTAATGAGGCGGCCATCAGAGAAAATGGAATCAGAATTTTTGCCTACCTGTATGATATTCTCATCCTAGCATAGGACAGTGCTGCACTTCAGGAGCTTGTGCACTGGATTTACGCTCTGATCACCTCCCTCAGGTTTCTAATCAATCTAGAGAAATCAGAGCAGAAACCCAGGCAGAGGATGCAATTCTTGGGGTTTGTGATAGACGCCAAGAAGGCAACTCTTGAGCTGCCAGCAAAGAAACTGAAGGCCATCAAAAAAGAGTTGAGGACAGTGATAGTGAGAAGAATATTTCGATTTGCAATATGTCCCGAATAGTGGGTCTTCTGGCACCATCAATTCAGGTGATTCAGGAGTGCCTTTGCAAGACATTATGAAGTCGGCTGACTGGTCTTCTGATACTACATTTAAGACCTTTTATTTTGAGTCAATGGGCCTCATTACACGGTAGGCGGTAGGGACTTAACGTTACCGGTAATGGAATTCCGTTAACGTTAAATCCCCATCCAAATTATGACCTGGCTCACCTCTATTTGCGGCACCGCTAAGTACGGTGCCACTAATAGCGGCCAGTCCACGGGCGCGCGACCCTCGAGTCCATAATTTACGCCATGCCGCTATTAGCACATCATCACAAGCCAGGCGGACGTGCCAATAGCGGCATGGAAAAGCACCCAAAACCCCTTACCGCCATGGTGCTAATACCGCCATCGCGAACCACCCGTTAAGAGAACTGAGCAGTGTTCTCACCTGCCACAGGTGGACACAATCAGCACAGGTGGAGGCAATGGAGACTCAGGCAGCACAAAAGGAGCACACCACACCCCTTCCCACACCAAGATGGTTCCAATACTAGCAGCATTACATGGGCTGGAGGACATGATCGCAGCGCAGCAGCAGCAGGCAGCACAGAGGAGACGCAGGAGGAGGAGGAGGAGGAGGGCAAGACAGGCACAGCAAGCACCACCACGGCACCTAATCATACCACAGAGGCACCCACCAATTCCCAGGATCAGAGCCAATCCATTTAACCTAACCCCGGAGCAGATACACACCCTGTACCGTCTGGACCGGGATACCATAACCAGCATTGTAGACATGATAAACAACGACATTGTGAGCCTCATAGACATCCGAACTGCCACCTCCCCTCTACTCAAGGTGGTGACTGTGCTCCACTTTCTGGCCACAGGCACTTACCAGCATACGGTGGGGCTGATGCATGGCATCTCACAACCAGTGTTTCACACACGTTGACCCAGGTGCTCGATGCCCTCCTGAAGCATGCACCTGAACACATATTCATGCCACGGACTGCCCAGGAGCTTGCAAACACCAAAGTTGCCTTCTATGCTCTGGCAGGCATCCCAAATTGCATCAGGGCAATCGACTGTACCCATGTGGAATTGGTGGTCTCACATCACAATGAAGTGGTGTACCGAAACAGGAAGCAATTCCACTCCATCAATGTCCAAATGGTATGTGACGCCAACAAGGTAATCACTCATTGCTGTGCCCGATTTCCTGGATCAACCCATGATTCCATGGTCCTGCGGAACTCAACTATCCCACACTACATGGAGCGATAAGCCGGACAACGTTCGTGGCTACTTGGTGAGTAGCAGGGCAAGCACATAGCAGTGTGATTGGGGGGGGGAGATACATACTTCGATTGGGTGTAGCTTGTTGTCCGTTGGACAAATGCACATACAGATGTACGCCATCCATCTGGGTAGGCCCAAAACGTACCAGAGATGAATGGACATGCAAGTGTGAGCTACATAACATAGATGACAATCCAGGTCTAGAAAAATCAAATATCCATCCACATCCACATTGCACAACATTCCACACCTCAAAATACACAAATCTCATACATGTCATCCACATAGTCCTACAAAATGAGCGCAGCACAACAGCAACAATGCATTGTGGCCTTGAATGCATGCAAAGGGATCCCCCCTAGCCATAGCATTACACCACGCACTTATAGCACAACTCATGTGATGCCTCTCAGCATGGCAACATCAATGTTGGAATGGCAGTACACCAGCAGTGTGATATTAAATCTGCTTAGGACCAAGGAACCCCTAACACACGGCTTCAGCCAGGACATGTCCATTGCTGTTGTAGGCATTGACGGGGCATGTGTACTTGCAGGGTCGCCCTTACCTTTGCACATTCCTGTCACACAGACAGTCTGCATGTATGCTGTTAATTGTGCACTTCAATCACAATGCAAATTAAAAAAGCCTGAAATGAACTGGCCGCACTTGTGCTGAACAGTAACAGGTCCCCATTTGTCCCCCCATACAGGTGATGCTGGCTATTCCCTGAAGAGGTGGCTCCTTACCCCTGTACGGAACACACAGAACAGGCACGAAGAGGACTACAATTGTGCACATACCCGTACCCTCGTCGTGATCGAGCAGACATTTGGACTTTTGAAGACACGGTTTAGGTGCATAAGCAAGTTGGGTGGTGCTCTCCTGTATGGCCATGAGAAGGTGGCCAAGATCACCATGGCATGTGTCATGCTGCACAATATGTATATCAGACGGAATGTGCCACTGCCCCCTGACGTTGAAATGGAAGCACCTGATGAGGATGATGATGGTGATGAGGACGGAGGTGAAGGGGATGCAGGACATGCAAGAGGGGATGGTCAAGAGGGACGTGCTGTGAGACAACATCTGATCAACCAAATATTCTGAGTAACGTGGCTTTTTACTGTCACATGGATATGGGTATGAATGCACTGTTGTATGTTTGGAAGCACGCAATGGACCCTGTCGCCAATAAAGTACACAAACACAATGAAGATGCCCAAGCCTGTGTTTTGATCAGACACCAGTGTATTAAGTAACGGAAAGATGAAAAAGTACATGTCCCCAAACAACCCACCACCCTTCAACCCACCGCCCCACAACAGACCCATAACACCCTTCCACCCACCCCCCACAACAGACCCATAACACCCTTCCACCCACCCCCCACAACAGACCCATAACACCCTTTCTCCCACCCCCCACAACAGTTCCTCATGTGTCTGCCACTATGTTTGCATCAGGCCATGCACGCAGAAGCTTTGTCATAAACTCCCTATTGGCCATTGTCTGCGCCAGCATTTGGAGGCTGGCTAGACATGTGCCTCGTGGTGCGTGTGGAGCTGCGGAGGGGGCTTGTCTGCGTTGAACCGGCGGATGACGACGTGGCTGACTGTCCTGGTGGTGTGAAGTGGCGGTCCATTGTGTCTGCTATTCGAGTGAGGACCTCCCTGAGTCTGCCTATCTCCTCACACAGCCTGTCTGTAGAGGCCTCCATCCTCTCACTGGAGTGCCTTGCCGTCTCCACAATCTCCTCTCTGAGATGGGCAGCCTCCTCCACATGCTGGCCAACCAGCACAGTTAGTTCCTGTTAACGCTGGCTGATGGTGGCCAGGTCGAGGGCAGTGCTGGGTGCTGGTGGAGTGGCTGCTGTGCCCTCAGATGCATCCATGTCAGGAGGTGAAGCCACCATGGGGGACATTGAGCCTAGACTGTTGTCCTCGCCAGTGGCATCAGACCCAGGTGTATGGAGTGGTGATGGCCCAGGGGTTCCAGGGGGGGTTCAGGTGTGCATCGCCATTGTGACATCTGTTGTGTCCTCAACATCAGATAGTGGGGCAGTGGCTGCTGCCTCTCCTGCGGAGCTTGGCGCAGCTGATGGTGGGCCCTCCGTGGCTGGGATTGGTGGTTGTGGGTTCACCTCCGGTGGTGGGGCTGTAGTTAGTAGTGTGGCTACTTCTATCCTGGCAGTGGCACTCCTCCGATGCTTGACACTCATCATGTGGAACCTTCCTCCCTTGCCCCTTGATGTCGTGGGGGTGTCCTCCGAGTCCTGTGCCCTTGGTCTCTTACTTGCAGGGGGTGGCTGGGATGCATTTCCGGCATCCTCGCCGTCTGTATGTGAGCCTGTCAGGGACAAGAAGGGGGATGGCATTGGTTACGTTTCTATGTACTTTATGCAGAATACATCAATAATGCAGTTGTGGCCAATGGGACTTCATTGTTGGGGATGCAGGTGATGTGTCAGTTCAGTGCCTCATCCATGCATGGTTGTGTTTGGCACTTGTCTCTGGTGATGTGTGCATGTGTGTGTGTTTGGGCCTGATAGTGACATGGGCAGGGATGGATGCATGTGTGGATGTTTGTCCATCCATGAGATGATTCTGGGCTCACATTTTGGGGGACCCGTACATTCACATAGCATCCTGTCATGTGTACACTCAACTGCATCTGAGTGGTTGCCACGCCATGCTCCATAGTGCCGACTCCCTCAATGCATTCCACTCCGATTAGGTTCGCACAGGTCTCCTCCCATTCCTTTAGTTTGATGGGTGAACCGGGTCCACCTGCAGTGGCTATTCTATGGTTTTCGGCAAGGATGCTCCTCACCCGCAGTCTGAGGTCGTCCCACCTTTTCCTGCACTCACGCACATTGCGGGTGGTGTTGCCCACTAACTTTCACCTCAACTTCATCCCAGATGGCTTTTTTTTTCATAAGTGTCTCCCCCCGCATGTTGTTGGAAAAGACAACGGCGGCATTGTCAGCCAGGATTTGGGTCAGCATGATCAGCGCCTCTGATGTAAATTATTCTTTGTGCTGCCTGTCGGCAGTCACAATAGCGGTGACCGCTATTTGCATGCAGCGTGAGGGCGGAGGTGCTATCTGCACTTTCGTCGAGGGCGGTAAATTACTTTTTGGGGTCTTTAGCGGCATGGCGGTAGGGTCATTACCGGCATGGCGCTATGCTCATGTCCGCGTACTCGTAATGGTACGCTATTAGCGCCCTCTTGCGAGGGTGGACACATTAAGAGCGCCATGCCGGTAATTGGAGAGTTTTACCGCACAACGTGTAATCAGGCCCAATGTCTGCGATTGCTGCGACAGTGATGAATAGCTTTGAACAAGCATATTGCTTGCCTCCGGTCTTGACATAGAACGAAGATTACCCAGGCTTACAGCTCCGGGGAGACTTTATTCTATTAAAGACACGGAAGCGAGCATTATTCCCACCCTGAATACGCTGGGGGGGCATAATGTTTGTTAATATGACAGGTTATTGTGTACTGTACAAATGTCAGCGTCTTCCCACCCTGATTTGTGTAATTTTCTTCTTGCCTCATCGGGGATGACCAGAAGACAGTGTTAGCCTGCCAGCCGAGCTGGACTACTGGCGTCTAAGTTTTGTGTGAAGTTCAGCATGGTGCAGAGTTGCTAGTGTTAACAGAGATGTCGCTCAATTGAATAGGTATTGGACTTGGTTTTCTTTGAGACGCTCAGCTCTTCCCCAGAGGCAGACAATCGTTCACTGCCAAAAGAAAGAGGAAGGGGCCCAGGCAGGATGTGGGTCATAAGGCGACATGAGTCATGATAGTTGGAAGCTGGAAGAAACAGGACTACCGAAAGCAAGGGAATTGTGGGTATTTGTAGTCCCTTCAACATTTATTTTTGTTTGGAAAAAAAAGTTGAAAGTTTTGAAAAGCTGTTGAGTGAGGAGCAGAATTAAAGAAAGTTTAGAATAATGCTCGACTCCATGTCTTTAATAGACTCAAAACTCCCTGGAGCTGTAAGCCTGAGTAATCTTCATTATTACCTAGTTTACTTCAACTCATCTCCAAATCTAGGCATCCTTAATATTTAAACAAAGAAAATTAATTTGTTTTTTAAAATATATTTTACAGTTCATAAATACAATGTGGTGAGATTTCATAGATGCAAAAGAGAGACAGAGACTCCGCTCAGGACTGAGGCAAGACAATCTGGCTAAATGATCAAGTAAAGGCAATTGGCCAAAATGCTTGACTACTAAGCTTACTGAAAGACAGGGAAATCTATAACAACCTCTATTGGTATAAAGGGCTTCATTACAAGTCTGGTGGTGCATTAAAAAATGTGGTGGTAATTCGGCTTCTGCCCCTTTTTAGCATTAACAGTATTACCACTGTTTTTCCCAGCACCGCCAAATTATAATTTATGGCAGCTTTACTGTGGTGGTATTACCATGCAGTAAATCTGCCGTTTTTGTTGCTGAAAAGTGGCGGTTTCACCTCCAGCTTGTTCCTGGAGGTAAATCCTCCACTTTACCTGCAAAAATCAGCATGAATGCCACCGGTGGTAAGTCCGCCAAAAATCCCCCTGTGGTTGGGCAGCTTTCAGAGAGGCAGGAAAATTTTGTGGAGGCAGGGTTTGGACATTTGGGAAAGTGATAGTAGTTCTGTGGAAGGAAAGGCTGGAGGTTGTGATGGTGTGAGGATTTGGAGAGCCCGATTTAAAAAAAGGTTATTTGAATATTTTTTGATGTTTATGGGATTGTGCAGTGTGACCCATTTAATTGTTTACCAATTAACCACCAATGTGGCATCAGTGTAGGATGAGGGAATCTCTGAGTTTGAGATCAGTTTAGGGGTCTGGTCTTTGGGATATATACACAAGACATTTGATTTTGTGAGAGACGAAATGGGGTCTGGAGAAACAACTGTGACACTTGTCAAGATAAAGTGCCAGGCCTTAATGAGTCTATAAGTGAGTGAAGGCATGGCACATACGCTCTAGGGTGTGTAAAGGCATTAGAAAGTAAACATAGACAACTGAGTAAAGTTTGGGCTACACATTTTAAAAAGAAATCAAACGAAGGTTGGGAAAGGCCTAACTTGCCCTATGCTAAGGTCGGATTTCCCTACCTAACTGAAACTAATGGTAGTCTGTGTCAGGAAGTCCAAAGTAAATGTCTGTGTCAAAAATCTACACCTGCCCTCACATATACTTGTACAAAATGTGTAGGGATGTCAGTGTCAAACTGAGAAGTGTTCAAACAAAAGTTTAGAACTTCTTCCAGCTCTTGTTTGGAAAGGGTTCTTCCTTCCCCATGGTTTTCAAAACAGTTCACTTTGCCAAAAAGTGTGGTTCCCTTCCCCAAGCTTTCAAGTCTACCAATGTTCCAAAACAACACAATTCCTTGGGATACTTCTCAGCTTTTCAGGCTTCTGTGTCTTTCACCAATATCACAAAGTTCAGTTCAGTTCAGTTAAAAATACACAAGCTTTCCTTGATGTTCAATCACAAACTTATATATAAGTTAAGTGGCTTTCCTTTAGGTGGGTGTACTCAGTCTAGGCACAGTTGTTGGACCACCACTTCCACCCATTACAGGTCATTAAACCGACACACCTTATTTGCTTCTTTTCCAGTTATACAGCCACTGCTTCAGCTTAACAGTGGTATTGGACGTATCCTCTTGCAGCTTTCTCAATACTTGTTTTGCCATCATTCACTTGTTAGATTACCAAAATCTTCTCAGAGCTTTTTCCACTGCTTAATCTTTCAAATTATACTGTTCCTCTTTCTCTTATGGCTCTTGCCAATACTTGTTCTCTTCAGTTTGTACAATTCACAGTTCCTTTGTAACAGCTTTCAAACCAAGTGGTATTCAATTATAATTGCTTTCTTTCGGTTCGGTATTCAAAATTAGATACATTTTCTTCCAATCAGTCACATTAAATAAAGCAACCTCACATGGCCAGTTTACTCTCCTGCTGGGAATTGGCACCCTGTTCACTGGCTTATTCACACTTTCAAAGTTCACTGCTTTCCTGGCCCTTCCTTGGCCTTGTCAGTTTCATTTAATTTACAATTTGGTATTCACAAAATCCTTTCATACATTTCTTTGAGCCGTCAGTTCATTGTAGTTATCAATCATCTGTATTTTAAGCTGGGCCAGCATTCCGATTGCCTGCATGGTCCCTCGCTCACTCACGAGCGACCCGACCTGCAGAAACCACACGGTTCGCACCACAGCATCCCGGAGTCATTGAGCCTGCTTTGACTCACCGGGTACGCTGTCACCGGGTGCTGTTCTCGGCTTCAACAGGCTCTCTGTGGCTGTCGCTGCTCACTGCACGGCACACCTTTCTTCCAGGGTCTCTGCTACCTCAGGCTACTGGGGAGGGTGTCCTCCTGGCTCCAGGAGGTCAGTAGACCAAACCAGCCACCAGAGATCTTCTGAATGCTCCCACCACAATCCACTTCCGCTGAAACAACTCTACAGCTTCTTGGTGCTTTGGGCACGATTCTCCCCGACTTCACCTCCGGCTTCTCCTGCAAGGGTTCCACAGGCGAGCTCATCAGCCTCACCTGAGTGAGCCATTTATAAAGCTCCTTTGGTAACCCTTCCTTGCATATGTACCCCCAGGGTCAGGATCCAAAAGCAATGGCTTTTCTCTGACCATCTGGGAGGAGGATATATTGGGGAAAGAAGTGAGGATGCCCTCAGATTCCTCCCAGATGACACACTGCAACATTATGGAGCAGAGAATCACATAGCACACCTTTTGCTATTGTGTTGACACACTGACATGACACTTGTGGTCAGAGAAAGTTACATATATTCAGAGAGGCCGGAGATAACTATCAGTGTCCATCTCCTGAATTGAGTGAACTTCGTAGGTGCCATTGGACGACACTCAGGTGCAGATATTCAGAGAGTCATGACACCAGAAAACATTTCTTGAATTGAGGGAACTATGCAGGTGGCCTTGGGTGACACTCGGGTGCAGCGAGGAGCAGTTGAGGTAGTCGCACTCATTCAGACGCAGGAGATAGCACGCTGTCAGTCTCCAACCTGAACTGAATGAAAGGTGCCAGATGCCCTTGGATCACACTCCGGTGAAGGGAAGAGTAGATATTCCATGAGTGCAGCTTGTGCCATTATGTTGCTAGAGATATGACACTTGTGGTGGGAGAAAGTTACAGACATTCACAGAGGCAGGCGATACCTAACAGTGTTTGTCTCTTGAAGTGCGTGAAGTGCGCACATGTGGACAATGTGCTTGGAGTATTGAAACGATCTACATGCAGGGGGAGCCATGCTGCTCATGGTCTCTTTACACTGCTGCAGCACATGCAGTGTCCACTAGTGATGCCAAAATATCTGAGGCCAATAGATGGTATCATCAACCCAAAATTCCACCCCCTGCCTCAGGTTATTGTTAGGAGCATGCAGTAAATGTTCATGGACAAGTATTGAACCACAATGAATGTGCAGCCAGAGTTTCACAGGAGGTTGCGCTTTCAATTTCATCCACTATTGCAGTACGTGAAGAGCAAATGTCAAGTAACGAAGATCACATCAGTGTAACACGTGAAATTGAAAGTTTCAGGTCGCTATCTCCTCATCTTACATTTAGTAAAGAGGATGAATATAACGATTAAAGTCCATTAGAGTCTGCAAAGGAATGTGCATTTGTGCTGGAAAGCAGTGAAGAGCAAGAGGAGGATGTCAACACAGACACAGAGGTGGTAGAAGGTGGTATTTCCCACTTTTACCAAATGGCAATTTCACCAAATTTCTTTTGCCACATTTTTTTGACCACAGACATGTAGATGGTAAGCTGGGTAAGCCGAGTTACGGTATATAAGAAGGAGGCATCAGTGAGGGGTTTGGGGTGTCCTCTCCTGATTGTGGTAAAATAGAGTGGCAAAATCAGCCAAAAATCATTTGCGAATATTACCCAGAAGCTTTGTTGTTAGTCTCTCATGGCTTTAGGAAATACTATACTATACTACTTTCATAAACGGATGGAAAACCCGGAGATTCCACGTTCTTCCTCAGAACCCAGAGTCTCCCGGCTAAACCCAGAGACAGAGAGCGTCAGTGAAACCTGCATTAGGATCATAGGTGAACATAAATCTTGAATTGTGGATTGCCGAACAGGAATCAAGTCATCCCTCAAGTTGTGAATGTTTTGGAGCAGCTTTATACCGCATAAAGACTCATGACAAAGGTTCATCTAATCACAGAATTCACCCTGATGAAGGACCATTATGTTAGGTCCGAAATGCATTGGCAATTGTTTGGAATGCTGCTTCCTCAACTAAAATGAACTTTGGAAAATTAAAAAAAGCCACAAGCAAAACCATAAAGGATCATTGCCTATCTTTTTAGATGGAAGTCCAACAATTATCATTGTTCCATTAAGCATCATATGAAAGAGTGAAATACGTTTCAGTAGTTTTTACTACAGCATTGGTGACCCAAGGTCTGATGAAAGCTTTTCATCCGACACATTTTTCTGTTTAGGAAATACTAGCACACTCTTGGCTTAGGCAATGCTGGTATTCTATTTGTCTTACTTCAATGCTTACACCGTTCTTTGGCACTGGGAAATGCTGATTCCACTCCAATTAGAGAAAACACTTAGTTCACTCTTGGCATTGGATATGCTTGATCTTTGCAACTTGTACTAAAACCGTTCAATTACTTAGCTTCTATTGTGAAGTTGATTTAACTGCTTTGGTATGGATTCAGAGGTCATTATTCTTCTTGGAATCTTTATTAAGCACACAGGACCACTCTTTTATGAGCTTTCACAAAGGAAGTTTTGACAATAAAGTTTCACCGGGTTTCCTTTCTATGCGAGTGAAAGACAGGTTATTTGTTTTACGTGAATGCTACATTTCAAGAGTTCCATTCTTAAACAATCACTGGTCAGTTCAGCATTGCTTTTGCTCGTACGAAAGTGATTGTATCTCTGGATACTGTTGTCGGCAGTGCTCATGCAAGGAACTCTTGGATAGACTCACCGGCTTCTGTGTTGCTTCCTTCGTGGGTTGCAGAACTTCTGAGACTTCTGGATTCTATTTGGACCCACAGCCTTCCTTGTTGAGGGCGTCTTTGGTCTGGCCACACACTTAAGGAGTCTTTTTCACTCCTGAGACCCACGGCTTCACAACACCTTCTGGCCAACATCTCCAGCCCGTTTTCTCCTGTGAAATCTCTGCAATTAGGTTCACATGAGGAAGAGCGGTTTTCCTTCATGCCTTCCGCTGCACAACCTCTGTACCTCAGAGCTTGGGGGAACAAGACCCTCACAGGACAAGCATTTGAAATCTGTGACATCAAAGTCCCAGCGTTTCTTTGGTTCTCCCACTTCTATCTGGATTGCCAACACTGTGCTTTTTTCTTCTTGCTTCTACTACTGCTGCACTCACTCCAGCTAGAGTTCCACCTAATTCGAATGGCCTTCACCTGAGGGAGATTTTTAAGCCTCTCAGCTTCCCTCAGGTGTGGGCTATAAGACTTAATTGCCTGAGTACTGCTGCAACATTGGTCTTCATCCCTCTTCCTCATCCCAGTACTTAAGGGATTATGGGACTTGTAGTCCCCAACAACAAAATTAGGTGTTCTAACTTTTCCGGTTTGGCAAAAAGCCATTAAAAGTGTGGGATTGCGGGGAAAGTCAAACAGGGTTTTTTTTCCCAGTCTTCCTGTCCTATCCCTCCCCCCCCATGTTATCCTCCTGCAGAATATCACCACCAGGGTCGGTATCAGGAAGCGTCTGCCCTTCCCTGGCCACATGAGAAGGGTCCCAGGCCAGGTGTAGGGGAGGACTCATTACTGATTCATCACAGTACCTGCTAGCTTCCTTTTTGGACCCATGTTTCAAGATCAAAGTGACCACTTTTTGTCACTATGTGTCAGTGTGGGAGGATTGCCAAAACATATCAAAAGGAGGAGGCACTTTTAAAGAATGTAAGGATGCATTGCTTCAGCATTTGCAGCATCAATTGGAGGAAAACACAGGCAACAAGAAGAGCTACAAACATCCAAAGTTTACCAACACCAGGAGTGTCCAGTGACAGGATAAATCGCAACAATATCACTGACACCAGATGAAAGCTTCAGGGCCAGTGCATTCATATGCCATGCAGAGGAAATGCTGTGGAGCACCCCTCTGTGGATCACTGATCACACATCAACAAAAGTGGACAGTGGACCATAAAGTGCACAGATTCTTGATGCCTATATACTGGACACTTCGCCCATGGGAAGGGATCTCTACCCATTACAGTATTGTAGCTGCAGGTTGGCCATATGAAGTACTTGGAAGAGTCTCCCTTTCATTGATAAACTTACCCTTGCTGCAAGAGTGTGGTCTGAGATGGTTTTCAATGAGACCCGAGCTGTCTCTGAACACAGGAGGGGCCAATCAGTGCTGCATGTAGAACAATAGTCTTTCTACAAATTGAATTTGCACTTACTAGCAGCAGTCTATGGGATGTCATCAACCCACAGCTGACACATCAGCTCGGATAATGACAATGGGCCTCATTAGGACCCTGGCGGAGAGGGTTTTACGCCAGCGTAGTGCATGGCGTACCTCTCCGCCATACTACGAGTTCCCGTAGCGCCATGGCGGCCTTTTCCGCCTGGTTTTACCAGGCGGAGAAAACCATGGCGCTACGGGACCTCGTTGTTAATTACGCCACCGTATTTTACGGTGGCGTAATTAACTCCTTCCCCACTCCCATTATACCCTATGGGGCAAAAATGGGAATGGGGAAGGGCAGAATGGGGATTGGGGATTTACCGCCCCGCCAAGGTCGGAATGGGGCGGTAAATCCGCCAACCCCCATGGCGCTATCGGCGGCTTTCCGCCATGCTTCGCGGTGCATTTAGCACCGCGAAATCCGCCTGGGTCGTAATGAGGCCCAATGACTTGTTACCTGCTGCCGCTGAAACATGTCTGACAGCAAAAAGTGCACCGGAGTTGTTTCATGGTGCATGTGCTTGGCAAACAGATAGATCTAGTAGTGACGGAGAGAGAATTATCAGATGCCGACTTGCTGATATTTATGTGCCATAGGTTTCTGTGCCAGTACAAGTTTACTGCCCTACTGTTGTCACAGCCATCCACAAGTTCTCATGCTGTCCCACATAAATAAGTCACCCCTGCATGTGTGAGAGTCTTCCTTAAAGGACCGTTATCACTCACCATGACTGCCTTATTCTCCCCGGACAGCTACCTACAGTAAGGAAGGATTGTACTGCAGAATATGTCACTCAATGACAGCCTCAATTGCTGTGGGTTATCGATCCCCCCTGACTTGTAAGCACCAGGCAATACAAGAATAATGTATGCGCTTGCCTCCTGGGATGGTCACATGGATAATGTCCAAATTGACATGCAGCCACTGCCAGTGGCATGTTGACTTCACTCGGTTTATGGGGTGCCTTCTGCAACACATGGCCCACAGATGCCGGTGCCACTGCAATGATTGGGCAAGGTTGGAATGTATAGTGGTCACACGCTTCTTTACATGGCAAGCACAATAATGTGCTGATGCACCCTTTCCATGTCAGGTGCTGTGACCACTGCTAGAGGGGTCTGTGGAGTCACAGTTACTGGGGATGGGGGTGAGTTGTGTTGGTGGTGTCTGCCAGGGGAGACATCCACCCTGACAATGTCTTTTTGCCACCCTAGAAGGTTTAATTCCAAATGTTTGCCATTCCCTAGGAAACAACCTTTTCTTCTGGTCCCCTGATTCAACCTCTTACCACAGTCATCCAGCACACGGATGACCACACACTCCTCACCCTTGTCCAAAGCTCAATGTACTGCCAATTCCAAGACCACATGGGCTTTCAGGATTTTACACCATACTTCCATGTCACCATGAACACTTGTGTCTTCCTTGCCCCTTCGGTAATAGCAGACTTGTGGTGATGCTCCACCACCTGCTCATCTGCCTCCTCTACCTTAGCTAGTTGCAGTGCCTCTGTGGTACTACCACAGGCTGCTGCTACTCCTGAAACTTCTCCCCAATGGACGCCCCTCTGAACCCACACTGGGCCTCATTATGACCTGGGTGGTAAGGGATTACCGGTACCGGTAAGGGCACTGGTGCTGGTAATCCCTTACCGCCCATACACGAAGTCCCTTTGCGGGTCCCTACCATAACGGCTGGTTTTACCAGCTGTTAAGGAAAGGACCCGCAAAGGGACCTTCGAGGTAATTACGGTACCGCAATTTGCGGTGCCGTAATTACTGCCTTCCCCATTCCCATTGAGCCCTATGGGGGCAAGAATGGGAATGGGAAGGGCCAATGGTGAATGGGGAATTACCGCCCCGCCAACCTTGGAATGGGGCGGTAATTCCGCCATTCACCATGGCCTGGCCACACAAGCTTGCATGAAATGCCCCCTCCTCCTGTATGAACATACTTGTTAATCACCCTGAATTAATGGCATCAAGCCTTCCTGCTTTTCCAACACAAAGCCTTCCTCTCCTCCCTCCATGCTCAAGGGGGACTCCCCAATTGCACTGCCCCCTCTTCTTTTCCTCTCCCTTTATCTGAGGCTGCACCCAATGCACAGTTCCTCGGAAGCCCGGTGATACTGCAATGCATGGAGCCAGGGTCAAGAAAAAGGAAAATTCACATACAACCGCCTCCTCCTCAATCATGGGAAAATCCTCTTCCTCCTGTGAGGATAAATGCACCTCCGGGGTCACACACTTTCCAGGTTTCCAGGACATGGGCTGTGATGCGAGCCCCTGTGCCTTTAAGACACCAATGAGGCTCCAGGCAGGAAGCGGGAGGAATGGAAGGAAGGAGAGGAATCAGTTAAAGGGAGAGTTCATTTTTACTTGTACGTGTTACTGGAAGGAGGAATAAATTGAAGGTCCACGCCAACCCAGTGACATGTCCTTATTGTGGCTGCATGCGGAACAACTGGCGACGAAGGTTCTCCCACGCACCGGTCTCTGCAACTCCTCTAGTTCCAGGCTGGTGATCCCACTGTGCCCTCTCTAGCAAGACGATCCCGCCTATGCTCCTGCTTTCCTCCTTTCCAGGGTGATCCTGTCTAAATCTAAAATACCTGCGATGCACAGCGATCCCGCTACGCAGCATTCCGCTGCACCAACTGTCCCACTTCAAATAACTTGGTGCGCCCAGCGATTCTCCTCATCCCAACCTGAGGTAAGTAAAAAAGGCGATAGAACTTTAAACTGAGGAATCATACATTGTGGGTCAAACTATCAATGAACCGGAACGATTGGAGGACCCGAGCACGGGACCGTTACGGCTCCCAGCATGGCCAGTTATATAAGCAACAGACAACAGACTTCATGGACCTTTTTTCCTGTGGTCTCTGAGCAGAATATTCTGAATGCCATTCAGGGGCTCAAGTCGGCTTCTCCTGCTGACACCATGCCTCTGGACATGCTAAAAGCCATTTCCCCTGACATTATCACTGAAATTACAACAGCCATTAATGTATCTTTCCAAGAGGAGCTGATACCAGGATCCCTGAAACACGCTCAGGTGCTTCCACTCTTGAAGAAGCCCTCTCTGGACCCTGCTGTCTTAGCAAACTTCCATCCCATCTCCCTTCTTCCGGCCGTGATGAAAACCTTGGAGTCGTTGGATTCTCCCCTTTTGTCATCCTTCATGGAATCCTCAGGTTACTTTGTTATTTTCCAATCGGGATTCCATCCAGGAAGAGGCACCGAATCAGTGCTTAACTCTGTACTCGATGACCTCACCCGCCTAGCTGATCAAGGCGGGGTGGGAGCCTTACTCTTACTTGACCTCACAGCCGCGTTTGACACGGTCAATCATTCTACACTGATATCCCATTTGTCGGACGCGAGCCTGGGGGGACAGGTGTTGAGCTGGTTTGTAGACTTTCTGACCGATCGGTCTCAATCTGTTTTCCTGCCTCCCTACTGTTCGGAATCAGTCACACTATTCTGTGGAGTTCCAAAAGGATCTGCTCTGTCTCCCATCATTTTAAATATCTATATCCATCCATTGCTCCTTCTTATTCTATCTCACGGCTTTCAATTATATTCTTATGCAGATTATATGCAGATCATAGCACGCCTGGTCTCACTCGATCTGGCACTGCAGCCTGTTTTAGGAACTGCCTTTAGGACTTAGGTGCCTGGATAGCTACCAACTCTCTCAAGCTTAATGGCAGCAAAACAGAGTTCCTGGTGGTAGGGACAAACACCCCTCTTAACTATTGGACCCCGGACTTCTAGCCCACTTCTCTTGGTCCCTTCCCCCTACCTTCTCCTATGGTGAGAAATCTGGGGGTTAAGATTCCATCTTCTCTGATGATGACTGAGCAAGTGGGTGCAATCTGCAAAGCCGGCGATTTTAAACTACGGATTCAGAGAAAGGTTCTCCCCTTAATCCCGAGCCAGCTTCATGCCTCAGTGGTAGGAGCACTGGTTCTTAGTACAGTGGATAACTCGCTGTACTATGGCCAACCACATTATTTGCTCAATCGTATCCAAATGCTTCAAAACGCAGCAGCCCGTGCAATACTTTGCCCTCCGGCACGGTCGCACATCGCCCCCCTTCTGAAACAAATACACTGGCTCCCTATTGAACAACGGATCCTATTTAAATCCATGTGCCTGGTTCACCGGGCCTTCTAGAAGGTAGGAGTGGAGTATTTGCAGGAGAAATTTGTCAACTATGTGTCTACCTGCTCCCTTCGCTCCCAGACTGTGCTACTTCTTCAGGTTCCTCGCTTCAAATGCGCTCGAACTGGCGGCCGCGCCTTCTCGGTGGCAGCATCCAAAGTTTGGAACTATCTTCCTCTGGCTCTTCATGCTACCACAAATCACCTGGCCTTCAGACGCGCTCTGAAGACTCTTCTCTTCTAAGTTATTCTTTTCACCTTCTACCCTCCAGCGCCAAGATGCCTTTGGTGTATGTTGCGCTTTATACATTTATATAACACAACATAACATAGCATAACAGAATACTGATCCAAGAGACCGGATGAAACACTCCAAGCAAACACAGAACCTCAACAACATACCAGTGTAATTACCTGGTACCTGAGACCCACTGAAGTTTTCTCTCTCTCAAAGAAAGAAAAAAGAAAAAATGAAATAATTCTATGTTTATACCTGCAAACATATGCAACATTGGCATGTGTCATAAATTTGAAATGTACGCATTGGAATGTGACGTGTAATACAAAACTGACACACAATACAAAGTAAAGAATGTGCCGTGACAAAGCCCAAGAAAGGGCGAAACAGTAGAACGTGCAAAGAAATGTTGCACAAATGTTTTTGGTAAATAAATAACACATTTTGCACTGTCATGAATTCTCTATATAAGGAATAACACATCTATCACTAAAAAAGTCACTACTGATGCCACAAAGTAATACACTAAGTGAAATAACTTGTGTAATAATGATGTTTGTGGAACAAAATAGAACAAACACTATGCAAATTAACTTGTGTTAATGATATGAATGAATAATATATTAAATAAAGTCTATAACCTGTATGAAAAACACTAACAAGTGTGTACCTCACAAGATATTATATAATTTGGAAACCAGTGGGGACACCTGGAACCCAAGCGCAAAGTCTCACATAGGAAAGAAAAAAACATCTCTATCATTGAACATGGGACACCCAGTGAAGAAATGAAAGGCACACTCACAAAATGTGAAAGTAAGGGCAAGGAAGATTATTTTGTATTTTCTTTGGGAAAGGAATGTGTACAGGAGAGTTTACTAGGTGTTACATTTTCCTAATGTAAAACAAAAAAGCAGAATCCACCGGATCACAACGCATTCCAATTTTGGGCGAGCTCTGCTTAACAAACCCCACAAAGGACCAGGAAGTGAGCTATGCCTTTTACAGGATAGGATGATAAAAGCATCCTATGATAGGAAGCTACTAATTTAACCCATAAATTTAGGTGGTTGAGTCAATTGAAACCTGTAAAAGAATAACAAGTTTGAATTGGTTGGCTCGAATAACTTTTCTAGGGTATTCATAAGGAATTCAGGGATACTAGAGCATAAGCGAAATTATGGCATAGGGCCTGCACCTCCTGATTGGATAACATGCTTTGCAGAGACAGCACAGAGAGCCTTCTATGCCTGAAGAATTTATTTCACCACACATTCACTTTGAAAAATGTACTTTATTGTGCAGATGAATCATTTTCATTTCAGAAATGAGTTTTATTTTGGTTTAATATGGTTTAATTTGGTTTGGAAAGACTGAAAAAAGAAATCAGTGCATGGTTTACTCATAGCCACTCTTAGCAACATGTTGCTATCTCTCATTCAGCAGATTATTTAGTTTTAAAATATCTGATATTATGAATGGGAAATCAGTGTGTTTTTAAGTCAGATGCAGAGCTTTTTAACAGGTTGCTATTTTCATGGCAACACTGATTTGGTGTGTTAAGGGTCCACCTGTACTGTAAGCCTTAGGGGCAGACCAGTTCCCCAAAGAGGTGTTCTGAGCAAGGATAGTAAAGCAGAAAATCTTTAATTACATCCAAACGTCGGAACAGGGTTCAAGGCATATAAAAAAGGCGTGAGGTTCCATTGATGTCACTGGAAGGAAAGCTGCAAAAAGACAATCTTTCCTAACAGCCTTTTCTTTTCTTATCTTTTTGTTGCCCGTTGACAAATGGAATAAAAATATACATAGGCAATAAAGGGCTGAAGCTTATTTATGCTTGAGGACACAAGGCTTGCTGGGTGAGGAAATATGCAGCAGATAGGAAACACTGCTTGGTAATTTGAAGTGATCCAACTACGGAATAATGTGCACACGTTTGGAGTCATTTAACAGCCAACACCGCTTTATTTTAGTTACTTCTCCACAAACAGTCACACTTTTTAATTACTGCAGAATAAAAGAAAAGTGCTTATTCATCAAAATGTTCATGCTTAGGACACCTTTCATAATGTCTTCCATTAAATTTTGGGTTGGGGTTGGGTCACTAGAACTTTGTTACCACTCAATTAGCTCATTACACTTAATATTCTAATGGTGTTTCTTTATTGAAATGCATTCTACTGTCTAAATCGCCTTTTTAAAATGTCTTTCGTCTAAAATATGGGTTGAGTTGCTGTGGGTCTAGGGTGCTCCATTGTCATGCTTTTTAAGAGATGCAAGCACGGTGGTATGTGGGATGTATTAACCCACTTATGCTTTGCCCTGCAGCATCCCTGTGTCCTGGTGGTACCAGAATCATCAAAATGGCCGCAAAACCCCTATGTGCGCCAACACCTATGGAAATTGCACTCTACAAAGCACAAAAAGATTGCTGCCAAATCTACCATGCATGTTGTCAGTGGTGGAACAGAGACGTCACTTCTGAAACATGTCATTGGGCTGCCCAACCAGTAAAAATGGAGTACAGATGAAAAGCAGTGCTTTACTGAAAGAAATCTGAAATCTTGCATTTAAATCCTTTTTCTTGGTTGCTGAAAATACAAAATGCTGGTCCAAAACACCCACGAAGATGCAATCTTCTTGCTAGGTGTCACATTTTACTGAATTCTAGAAATCATTGTGAAATTGCAATATCCTGGAAAGCTGAATTGGTCATCAAAACACCCACAGCAAGAGTTTGCCTGCCTGTGGGATCTGTCAAAATATGGGCGCAGTACCAGCGGCCGCCTGTATGACAAGTGTCAGTGGATTGCATCATAAGGATTTAAACTTGTACAATTGTAATCTAATGAAGGAAATTCTATGAATAAGAAATAGTGAGGACTACCCGACTGATTTGTGTAACAAATGTGAGGATAAGGAATGTCAGTCCCTTTACCATTTACTCTCAAAGTGCCAAGGTACGTGGGCTTTGAGAGTGTCTAGATTTCGGGGTTTTCTTCATGATGTGAGGTGGTTGAACATGGATATATTTACCAAATGCATAAATAGAGAAAGCTGAGGTCTTAGAAAGACACACAGATTCATCGACTAACCGATTCCTGGCGAAGCACCCTGAAGAAGATCCATCCATATTCCTTGCTCCAGACTCCAGAAACTCAGCAAAGCAGAAAGGCCCACTCTATAGCTGAACCATTCTCAGCTATGCCTTAAAATTCCAGAAACCAGAATTTACCCCAGACCTCAAAGGGGAACCAAAGAACAGCCAGGCTGTGCTGTAACTGCTTTCCTGCTAAATAATTATCTTCAGAATCGAAAAGGGCAGATTAAACACAATCATGTGCCGTGCTGTGCTGTGACCAGAGAGCCATTGCAGACCCAGTCCAGTCGTGATGTGCCTTGCAGACCAGAGCGCCTTGCTGTCCCAGTGTCATGATCACTGCTTCCAAGGAGCCAGGACCAGCCCAACGTCCTTGGAAGCAGGCCCCTAACCCTAATCCTAGGCACCAGCCGGTCCCCACAGGGACCTTTTGGACCTTGTCCTGGCGCCGGTGGCACCAGGCTCATCAGAATCATCGGTCCCGGCACTGGAAGCGCCGGGCTCATAGTATGTGTGCAGATGCTTGGGTGGACTTACCTGCAGCAGACCATGCTGCTTACTTACCAGGCACTTAGAAGTCCTCGGTGAACAGGAACTACTTTCTTACCTGGGTGGGGCACGCTCCACTCCCTGGATTCAGCACTGGAAAGTTTCTAGAACTGGAACTCTTTTCTTACCTAGGCGGGGCCGTGGAGGAAGACCCCTAATCACTCCAAGGCTATTTAAACCACACCCGATTGAACAAACGTGCTTCGCGTTATTCTGCATCTGCAGCAGAACGCTCACCGAGTCTGTTCCAGCCTTTCTTCTTTTGATCCTGAATCTGCAAGAATCATACTCACCATTCCTGTATCCAGTCGACAGCAGCACCTGCAGAGACAAGAAACAGCAGGTTAGCAAGGCAGTCTTAACTAGCAGTGCTTACTCACCTGATCCATCGGCTGCGGTCATTGCGGCACGCTGCACTTTCGCCTATGAAGACAAAAGCATTGTCATTACTTACCGGCACTCCGTGAACTCTGGAATTCTTCACGCTGCATCGTCGCCTGCGGAGATAAAAGCATTGTATTTACTTACGGACATTCCGCGGACTCCGGCGCTGCAATCACACTTCTGAAAGACAAAAGAAGAGACATTATACAGGTATTTACTTACGCTCATCGCGCTCTTCACAATAGAATGCCTGCAAATACTCCGGTGCCTCTTCAGCACGATCTACGCTGCAAGGGAAAAGACAGCTAGAGCATTTACATTTACTCACGCATTTCCAGGCGCTTCATTTCATCTTCCTCAAGAGTCCTGCAAGCAAAAGGGGAGAAAAGCATCATACGAAGTCCTGTTCAAATGTTAACGTGCCTTGCACCTAAAGGCTCTAAAGACTATAAAGACTAAAAAGGTGTCTGGAAACTCACCGCTCGTGCTATTAACGACGGGAACGGTCCTCTGAGTCCAAGAGGCCTATGTTTCACCAGTGAAGGAACTGGCAACAGCGCCCTGCATCAGCGCAGATGGAGAGTCCAGCATTCACCTATCTAAGGTGAGCACGTTGACCAGGGGGCTCTACGGAGAAGCTGGGGAGAGAGAGGAAGAGAGGCATTACACAACCCAGACCATTAACCCCTATATTCTTTCACCTGCAGAAACCTCACCCTACAAGTTCGTCACACAGTGCGAAGAGGTTCTACCCCAGAAGCCCATCGAGTCCTGCACATCACCTTTCGAGTCACAGACACCTTCCTGCCACGACCTGCGCCTCCGTGGGAATCAGGTGAGCGTTACAGAACGCGAAGCCCACCGCAAAACTCCTACCCAGGCGGAATGGAAACCTCAGACACTGATCACTTAGCCCAGTTGCTCGGGGAATTAAGAGCAGAAGTACATGCAGCTCGTCAGGAAACAAGCTCTCTACGAAGAGAACTAATACTTTCCAAGGAGCGAACAGAGGACCTCGCTAGGCAATTGCTACAAACGCAGGCAGGACAGACACCTCTGCCCGCTCCAGGAGGAAGCTATCCTTCTGCACCATCTGTAAATCCAGTGCAAATCAATCTACCTGGTAATGTGCCCTTGGCTCTGCCCGAACGTTTTTCTGGTGACCCAAAGAAATATGCAGTGTTCATCAACCAGTGCCGCTTACATTTCTTATGTCGACCAGCTGCATTCCCAACAGATCAGACCAAAGTGGCTTTCGTGCTTTCTTATCTCAGTGGCAGCGCCGCAGATTGGTCGATCCCTTTAGTCACCCAGGATGATCCGGTTCTACATGATTTCCAGGCCTTCCAGTCCAGTATGGAGAAACTGTTTGCAAGACATGCACAAGGGCAGGCCTTGGACAATGAACTTCTTTCATTACGACAGGGTAATCAAGACCTCTTGACCTATATAGCCTCATTCAACAGACTCATAGTGGAAACTCAATGGCCCGAGGATAAGAGAATAACGCTTTTCTACAGAGGCCTGCGTGGAGAGCTCAAGGATGTGTTAGCTCAAGTTGTGAACCTTCCACAAGAATGTTCAGACTATATTGACTTGGTCGTTCAATTGGACCACAGATTACAGAACAGGAAGGCTGATCGCTCTAAATTTGATACCCGAGTGTTTTCTAAACCACAGACTTCTACTAAGGGAGCGGACACTGTGGAACCCATGCAAATAGGGGGGATGAAAGGTCCTTTAAGCCAAAAGGAGAGGGAAAGAAGAAGACAGCTGCAATTATGCATCTATTGCAGGAACTCAGGGCACTTTCTTTGAGACTGTCCAGTGAAACCAGCTAAGAAGGCTGTAGGAGCCGCAGACACCAGTGCCACAAGTTCTGAGCAGGGAAACGACCTAGCCCGGCAAGTGTAGAGGTCCTCTTGCTGAGCGTTAGGATCTGTCCTGTGACCTCGCATTTCGTGGTGCCCATGGTCCTCATTAGTCCAGCACGTCCGGATCGTTTGCATGCAATTGAAGCTTAAATCGACAGCGGAGCAATCGGCAATTATGTGGACCGTGAAATGGCATCAAGGATGAATCTACCCCTTGTCCCTAAGGCAGTAAAGGACGTCATTACTACAGTCGATGGCACGGAGATAGCCTCCGGACCAGTAACGCACGCCACCCAAGAAGTGACGCTAGTAAGCCAAGATGGACACCGGGAGAAAATTGTGTTCGATGTGATCAAGGCCCCTCAGTTCCAGATCATTCTGGGAATCCCTTGGTTAGAGAAACACAATCCTCAGATCGACTGGCGAGCAAAGACGGTTCAGTTCCCAGAATGTTTTACCACTTGTTATCCTCGGCCTGAAGTTTCAGTGGCGGCAATTTCTTCGGAGGTTCCTACGTTACCTTCCGACTACCAGGAATTCCAAGATGTCTTTCGAAAGGATCAAGCTAACACCCTGCCTCCTCATAGGTCTTACGACTGTCAAATAGACTTGATACCCGGAACAACTCCTCCTTGCAGTAGGATTTATGCCCTCACCGAGCCAGAGAATCTTCACCTCAGACAATATCTGGACCAATAACTAGCTAACGGGTTTATCCGTCCTTCTAAGTCTCCAGCTTCCTCGACTTTGTTCTTCGTTCCGAAAAAGGAAGGAGACCTTAGAACTTGTATAGATTACCGTGCCCTGAATCAAATCACCGTTAAAAACAGATACCCGTTACCTTTGATCCCTGAACTCCTGGACCAAGTCAAAGAAGCCTGTATATATACAAAGTTGGATCTCAGAGGAGCCTACCACTTGGTACGAATAAAAGAGGGCGATGAATGGAAGACGGCCTTCCGCACCAAGTATGGGTTATTCGAATATCAAGTGATGCCCTTTGGACTTTGTAACGCTCCTGCCGCTTTCCAATATTTTATGAACGATGTCCTTAGAGAACTCATAGATGTGTGTGTTGTTGTCTACATTGATGACATCCTTGTCTATTCATCATCTGAAGAGGAACATCAGAGGCACGTTAAAAAGGTTCTCGAGAGACTGCGTCAACATAATCTTTTTGCCAAGCTTGAAAAATGCGTTTTCAACGTAACTGAAGTTGAGTTCCTGGGATTCATATTGTCACCTAATGGGGTTCATATGGATTCGAAGAAGGTCGATGCAATCATCAAGTGGCCATCACCAACCTCGGTAAAAGGAGTTCAAAGCATGTTAGGTTTCGCTAACTTTTACCGCAGATTCATTCCTGAATTCTCCCGGATAGTCCAGCCCATCACCGCTCTGTTAAAAAAGAACAAACGTTTTGAATGGTCTACTGAAGCAGAACAAGCTTTTCAGGACTTAAAAGCAAAATTCATTTCTGCACCTGTTCTGAAACATCCTCGCCCAGAACTCCCCTACATCGTGGAAACGGATGCTTCTAGTCTTGCTATGGGGGCAGTTTTATCACAAAGAGATCCAGTCACACACCAATTACATCCTGTAGCCTTTTGGTCCCGCAAATTCTCGGCTCCCGAGATCAACTATTCCATTACAGACAAGGAACTTTTAGCTATCAGATCGGCCTTTAAAGCCTGGCGACATTATCTTTTGGGAGCCAGACACACAGTCACCGTAATGACTGATCACCGCAATCCACAATATCTGAAGACGGCCAAAGCTCAGTCTTCCAGACAGCTTCGCTGGGCTCTGTTTCTGGTTGAGTTTGACTTTATAATCACTTATCGACCCGGCAGTAAAAACGGAAAAGCAGATGCCCTCTCTCGGATGGGAGTAGATGAACATTTGACCAATCCAGAACCAATACCCATAATCCCAGAACAAAGGATTTTGGGGTTAGTCAGCACTCAATCCTTTGAAGACATCAAGACTTCAGTCAAGTCACTCCTAACTCCGGCCGATTTGCAGGACTGGCAATTAAAGGGAAAAGAATTCTCAGTGGATCAAGACCTACCATATTTCCAAGGACGATTGTACTTGCCCTGTGAGAAAATACAAAAACAAGTAATCTCCGCTTATCACGACTCTCTGATGGAGGGTCACCCTGGCATTACCAAAACCATGGAAAAGATCAAAAGACATTTCTGGTGGCCATCATGGAAGAAGGATATTAGAGACTTTGTAATCTCCTGCGGTGTGTGTGCCCAGAATAAAAGTCAGAAGGAGAAACCAGCCGGCCTTTTACACCCTCTGGATATTCCTCCCTGTCCATGGCATACCCTGTCCATGGATTTCATCACGGACTTACCTCCATGCTCAGGGTATAATACCATTTTAGTAGTCGTGGATCTATTCTCCAAGATGGCTCATTTCATTCCCCTGAAGGGCCTACCTTCGGCTTCGGTATTGGCCCGAGAATTCTTAGAAAACATCATTCAGTTACACGGTTTTCCCTCGGTTTTAATCTCCGATAGGGGAAGTCAATTCATCTCCCACTTTTGGCGAAGTAGCTGTCGTCTAGCCCAAATTGATGTAAGACTTTCAACCAGTCACCATCCCCAAACTGACGGACAAACCGAGAGGACAAATCAGACTCTAGAGCAATATCTGCGCTGCATGCTCCAACAAACTGAAAACCCTTGGAAGGATATTCTGTGGATCGCTGAATACGCTTACAAAAATTCGACTCATTCTGGAACCGGGAAGACTCCCTTCTTCCTATTATACGGGCATCATCCTAGAACCTCTAATTTGGATCCTCCCCAAGAATTCGAAACACCAGCTGTGGATCATTTACACTCTGAGATTACCCGTGCTTTTAAGGAAGCCACTGCCCATCTGCAAAGAGCTAAAGCTCAAGTCAAAAAGGGAGCAGATCGACACCGTAAAGAGGCCCCTCACTACGCAGTAGGAGACCAGGTCTGGTTATCCACTAAGCACCTGCCTCTAAAAGGATCCCGCACCTTCAACCCGAGATACCTTGGACCCTACACCATCTCTACCATAGTTAATCCGGTGGCAGTCAAATTGGAATTACCTACGCATATGAAAATACATCCAGTATCCCATGTCTCCTTATTGAAACCAGTACAACCAGAAACTCGATTGACTGAACTCCCAGAACCCGTTTTGGTAGATGGAGAACTCGAATTCGAAGTAAAGAACATCCTAGACTCCAAAATCTCCAGATCTAAATTATACTATCTGGTTGATTGGAAAGGATACGGTCCCCAGGAAAGATCTTGGGAACCCTCAGAACATGTCCACGCACCTCGTCTGGTCAAGAGATTCCATCTGAATCACCCCAACAAGCCAAAGCCCCCCGAGAAGACACGCTTAGGAGGGGCCTTGAGGGGGGGTACTGTCATGGTCACTGCTTCCAAGGAGCCAGGACCAGCCCAACGTCCTTGGAAGCAGGCCCCTAACCCTAATCCTAGGCACCAGCCGGTCCCCACAGGGACCTTTTGGACCTTGTCCTGGCGCCGGTGGCACCAGGCTCATCGGAATCATCGGTCCCGGCACTGGAAGCGCCGGGCTCATAGTATGTGTGCAGATGCTTGGGTGGACTTACCTGCAGCAGACCATGCTGCTTACTTACCAGGCACTTAGAAGTCCTCGGTGAACAGGAACTACTTTCTTACCTGGGTGGGGCACGCTCCACTCCCTGGATTCAGCACTGTAAAGTTTCTAGAACTGGAACTCTTTTCTTACCTAGGCGGGGCCGTGGAGGAAGACGCCTCATCACTCCAAGGCTATTTAAACCACACCCGATTGAAAAAACGTGCTTCGCGTTATTCTGCATCTGCAGCAGAACGCTCACCGAGTCTGTTCCAGCCTTTCTTCTTTCGATCCTGAATCTGAAAGAATCATACTCACCATTCCTGTATCCAGTCGACAGCAGCACCTGCAGAGACAAGAAACAGCAGGTTAGCAAGGCAGTCTTAACTCGCAGTGCTTACTCACCTGATCCATCGGCTGCGGTCATTGCGGCACGCTGCACTTTCGCCTGTGAAGACAAAAGCATTGTCATTACTTACCGGCACTCCGTGAACTCTGGAATTCTTCATGCTGCATCGCCGCCTGCGGAGATAAAAGCATTGTATTTACTTACGGACATTCCGCGGACTCCGGCGCTGCAATCACACTTCTGAAAGACAAAAGAAGAGACATTATACAGGTATTTACTTACGCTCATCGCGCTCTTCACAATAGAACGCCTGCAAATACTCCGGTGCCTCGTCAGCACGATCTACGCTGCAAGGGAAAAGACAGCTAGAGCGCTTACATTTACTCACGCATTTCCAGGCGCTTCATTTCATCTTCCTCAAGAGTCCTGCAAGCAAAAGGGGAGAAAAGCATCATACGAAGTCCTGTTCAAATGTTAACGTGCCTTGCACCTAAAGACTCTAAAGACTATAAAGACTAAAAAGGTGTCTGGAAACTCACCGCTCGTGCTATTAACGACGGGAACGGTCCTCTGAGTCCAAGAGGCCTATGTTTCACCAGTGAAGGAACTGGCAACAGCGCCCTGCATCAGACGCAGATGGAGAGTCCAGCATTCACCTATCTAAGGTGAGCACGTTGACCAGGGGGCTCTACGGAGAAGCTGAGGAGAGAGAGGAAGAGAGGCATTACACAACCCAGACCATTAACCCCTATATTCTTTCACCTGCAGAAACCTCACCCTACGAGTTCGTCACACAGTGCGAAGAGGTTCGACCCCAGAAGCCCATCGAGTACTGCACATCACCTTTCGAGTCACAGACACCTTCCTGCCACGACCTGCGCCTCCGTGGGAATCAGGTGAGCGTTACACCCAGTCCGGTGTGCCCAGCAGCCTGTCCAGTCCGGTGTGCCCAGCAGAATTCCTGTCCAGAAATCTTGACTGACCAGAATTCCTGACGGTTCTGTTCAAATACATATAGTGAGTATCCATAGGATAGAACTGTGTCACTAGCCTATGAACTATCCATAATCAATCCCTATCACAAATCCATCCTCTCTTATATCCAGAACTGCATTGTTAGAAATATTTTTGAATTGCCTGAACTCTCTATCTCATCCCTACTATGTTCCTTCTGTAATAGTATTGTTAAACATATCTTTGTGCTGATATATTTCATCTGAAGAAGGCAATCTCCTCGGCAGGCAAAAACTTGATCCAGAGGCGTCCTGGTATAGTGGCTGTGCTCCCGTGTAGTATTTGCTTCTTCATAGTCAAACCCTAGTGTAAAGAAATCCTGTTTGTCTTTTAAAAAAGCGCATCCCTGTTTCTCATTGTTGCACCTGTCTCAGAAAAACGACCTCCACGAAAATGTCCATAACTTCTTCAAATTGTATTCTAGAAACACAATTTAAACGTCTGCTTGTAGTTAACATCCTAAGCTTTTCATAGAACCAAAATACGCATCTCAAATCCTTATAGTTCTCCCGCGATCGCGATTACTGTGTGCGGGAAAGTTTGCTGCAAATTTTCATTTTGGCTAAATCTATAACGTGCAAAACAGCTGTCAATTGCACCGGACCTCAAATTTCAGTTTGCACATAGCTTATTGGTGTCAAATCATAGCTAGTGTTTGTCTGCAACCATATAAAGCGGCTCCCATTAGAATTTAAACAATTTCAGTGATTTAAGCCATATTTAGTGTTTTACCCAATACATTCTCAGACAACTTTAAAAACCAGTTTGACAGTTTGCCAATCAACTCTGTTTCTCTCTTGTGTTTGCTGGGTGGAAATTGGTATTGACCTTGCATTTGAATTCTGCATTCCTGAAAACTGTTCTCGCTCATCCTTTCTATCTACATTGCATATTGGAGGGTTGAGGGGTGTGCAGGGGGAAAGAGTAACTACATTGCTATTGATTTGAAAACACACCCACAAAAGTATTATTGCTGTGCAGCATTGTTTTTGCTCATCATTACTCCTTGTGATTAAAGAGATTGCTTAGTGTGACATCACCCCATTGGTGATTATTGTATCTCCATTAAAAATAGTGTGATTATATTGTGAATATATAAATAAATATTTTAACTTTGCAAACCTGCCTGATTCCTGGTTCAGTGTGACCGGGGGGTGGGGGGGTTCCAAGATAGGGGCGTGATATAAGTAGTACATCGTTCAGAATTCAGAATAAAAGAACTTTAGACACAAATAAATAAATAAGGATTTCAGTCGTGCATTACACGCTTGGCATTGACTTAGTCGAAGTGCCGGATTGAAATCACTTAAAGATTGAGGGCTCGTCATGAGATTTCTGAATTAGACATACCACTTGTGACAGTCTAATACAGCGTGCTAACTGACGGGGTACATAAACCCTGTTGGGCTACCACACTGTGTTACACTGTAAAAACACCCTTCAATAGGAACGCTCTAAGGAGTTGGTCTGTTTTGCAAAAGTAAAATAACTCCTGTAAGTCAGAAAGGAAATTAATATTTCCGGGAATGGCGACCCCAGTAGAAATTAATATGGCAAAAGAACACCTACTGCAAAAATTATTTGTCAGGGGTGAATGGACAGAGCAGGATCAGAAAGTTTGGTTGCAGGAAATCAAAAAACAAGCCACTGCTACTGACATAGATATATGGCAGGATCAGGGTCCATTACACATGGCACTGAGTGAACTGTACATGGCCCCAAAGGTAAAAGAAGAGCAAAGTAAAATTCCCAAAATAGCGGCATATCTGTACTTCCACATTGGAGCAATACAGGAAAAATATGCTGAAAACCTAGATCTGGCAAACAGGCAACTACAATCATTAGAAAAAACCCAAACTGATTTGGACTCTGCAGAGCAAAGGCTACAAAAGAGCCAAGAATCAGAAAATGAAACCAGACAGTACCTGATAAAAGTAAAAGGAGATCTGGATATCCTGCAGCAAGAGAAGGTAGAGCAGGATACCAAAGTGCTGGCGCTGCAAAAAGAGTGTCATGAAAGTTTGGACTCTCTACTACAGAGTCAACAAAAGCTGGAGCAGCAATTGAACTATAATAGAGTCTGTGCAGAGCAGATAGTCACCCTGCAAAATCGCCTAGAATTCTCAAAAGACGAAAATAATAAATTAATTCTGAAAGACCTTGGGCCTCATTACGCGGTAGGCGGTAGCCATGGCGCTATCAGCGCCATGGCTACCCTCTTACCGCATTCCGGGTCTGGGTTCCCGAAATAGGGACTTACCGGGTCATTCCAACCTTGGAGGACCTGGTAAGTCCCCATTCTGGGAACCATTCCCATTCCCATTCGAGCCCCCATAGGGCTCAATGGGAATGGGGATGGAGCTAATAACAGTACCGCAATTTGCGGTACCGTTATTAGCTCTGAAGTCCCTTAACAGGTCCCTTCCATAATGCCTGGTAAAACCAGGCATTAAGGAAGGGACGCGCTAAGGGACCTCGGAATAGGGTGGTAAGGGATTACCGGCACCAGTGCCCTTACCGGTGCCGGAAATCCCTTACTGTCTACCGCGTAATGAGGCCCCTTGACTCCCAAACAGAATTTGATGAAGAGCGCCAGAAATCTGGTGCACTCAAAAAACAAAGGGACGACCTGGCTGCACAGAGGGGTACTCTAATTCAGGAAAGGGACACCTTAGGCCAGGAGGTCAGTTATTTAAAAACTAAAATGGAAGAAAATCACCTGGCCCTTCAGGGACTAGGGTGAGCTCCAAAAAGACTATGAGAAACTGTTAGAGCACGCCAGGAGGGTGGAAGATGCTCTAGAAAAGAATGACCAGGCCAGTAAGGACAGGGTTCAGGAGGTTACCCTCCTGCAGCATAAATTGGCCCATTACTCCAAAATTACACAGGAAGCACAGAGAGACAATTAGGCTCTCTGTGAGAAAAATGACAGGCTCCACTGACAGGTAGCTATGCAGGAACAACTAATAGAGACTAGTAAGGCCTTGATAGAAGAACAAAAGAGTCAGGTTCTTGCATATCAACAGGAAGTAGGGCCTGAGAGAGATGAGGTCCGCTGGGAGAGGGAAACATCTGAGCATAACATCAGGAACCCTGGTACCAGAGACTTTCATCTCTTCAGTTCCATGGACTCCACCACCCCCATGTCCACTGACGCACATGAGCCAAGTGCTACGGGGATGGCAGATTTCAACCTGTTGGGGAGAAGCTGGACCCCCCCCCAGGACAGTGGGGGGCCAGCAGCCATACCCTCACCTGCTATGGGAGGCCCCAACACCTCCCATATGGCTCCCAGAAATGCAACAGAGTCCCAAGCAGGCAGCAGCATGTTTCAAACTGCATTTATTTCTGGGCAGCAAAAAAGAAAAAACACACAGAGCATCGTGCACATCGCGAGTTCAGGCGCCGTCTCCCCCGGGGCTGGCTTGCAAGCCAGCTTTGTAATCACACTGCAGGCTGACCTCACAGAATTGGATCAGCTCCCAGAAACCTATCTCCTCCTGCTATTGGCTGCTAAGTGGTACGTTACCTATGTAGCCCTTATAGGGAGCCTGATAATTGGATATTAACCTTTTGCGTCAGTGGGTTGATTTAGCTGTGCCAGCCCCCATTATCTAATTCTACCTTGTTGCAATATGACCTTGTTCCCATAACTTTTTAGCTGAACAAGCAGTTCGCACCTGGGCTCTGGGCGCAGATTGGCTGGGCTGCGCCATTCTTGTTACAATTTATGTTTCACATGTTGTGCGAGTCCTTGAGAAAATGTCTTTCTTTCCCGGAAAGAAAAAAAAAAGCACACTGGGTTGCCGTGATTTATTCGCATTTGTGGCAGTCTTATCTTGAATGTGTGGCCTTGGCAGTTCGGGGGTTTTGCGAGGAATGTTTGTCTGCAGAAAGCAATTTTATCTTGAATGTGCGGCCTTGGCAGGTCGGATGTTTTGCAAGGAACATTGTTGAAGGCTCCCGCAGCCAGTGTTCAGTGAGTGAAATGAACTTGGCTGTAATTTTCCTGAAACATGGCTTTACACTGTGCATTTAGACCATGTTAATTCATATAGGCATTTGCAAGCCTTTAAACAGGGATTTTTGTGTTTGTAGATTCTGATATTGCAGCATTGATTCTAATGTAGCATGGAAGTTGCACTGTTGGTGAAGTGGGTGTGTTTCAGCATATTTGTCACCCATGGGTGCGCTGGGGCCTGGTTCAAATGATAAGTGCGCTCCTTGTTCTTCCTACTGTTCTTCTATATATGCGCTTGGGGTGAGGGGGCATGGGTTTGGTCTTGATTTTCCCTCTTCAGTCCCCCCTCTGGTCGACTTTGTCGACCACACCACCAAGCAACATTCACCTCCTTCCGGTCTGCATATCTTTGTCAATTCCTTGAAGTGTCCATAATTTTCTGCATTGTTGTTGATGAACAGTACATATAGGAGTGTTCTCCTTCTGTGTTCCACCACACTCACTTCCCTTCGTACTTCCTCTGATCACAGGGAGTGGCCACCTTTATTACTGCTGGAACCATGTTGCACACCGCTATCTTAGTCCGGCTCTTCCTTTCACCATGTCTCTTATTTGCATTCCAATGTCTTCTTCTGTTGTTCTCTTACACCTTGCAATGTATCTCTATCTTGCACAATGATGCTGTGCTCGGTACTAGTCCTTCCGTTATCACCTTCAATCAACCAGGCAGTCATGATGTCATCCATTACCATGCAAGCACTAGCTAGTTCTTTGCTTTCTCTTTTCAGATGCATTTTTTGCTGATCATTCTTTGGTATGCTGGTACTTCAACCAATCATTCTTCTGTCTCGCTCGAGAAGTAATTCCCCCCTCTTTTTACTTCTCTGTCTGTTTCTCTTCTTCCGTTGTTTTCCATCTTGGTGAATGTGTCACTCTTCACATCTTCCTTGGTCATCCCCAACAAGGGCATGCTGATGCGCACCAATGAACACTCTCCTCCCCAATTCAGTGGTAGTTTCTCTTGATCTTTAGATGCATGTGCTCAATAGTAGTCCATAAGCAGTGATGTTCCTGCTCTCATCTCGCAACTTCTCTCAACCTTCTTGCATCCAGCATGATTGTCCACTTCTTGTCACTGTTGTGCTGGTAACATAACGTTGGTACCTTAACAGTATACGTCCTTCTTCATTCTCCACCCAAGTGACCATCTTTGCTCTTTTCTCTCACTCCGTTAGGCACTTATCATATTTTTGTCTCTTTTATTTTATTTTTTCTTCTCTCTTTTTTATTTTCTTTCTTCTTTTATTATTTATTTATTTATTTTTTCTTTTTTTTATTTTTTTTTCTCTTGCAGCTTGCTCACTTGTGCATTTGCTCGTTGTTTCTTCACTCTCTGGTCACTTTCCACATACAGTTGTTCTCCAATTAGCTGCTTTATGTAATCTTTCATAGGGGATTACCCCCTTTTTTTTTTTTTTTTCAATCTCAATGTTGCTGTCTTCCCTTGCAATCTTCTTCGCACCTTGTCATACATGGGCGCCGTGCTCTGCTGTAGTAATTTCTGTTGTAATTAATTCTCTTCCGGCATATGTTAAAGAACAGTCAGGACAGCTCTCTCCAGTGGTGTCCCTACCAATTTTGTACATGTGTGCATGTTGTTGGTCACTTCTGCTATGTGTGGTATGTTTTTTTTTTTACTCCCTTTGTGTCTGCCCTTAACTCTCTTTACTTTAGCAGCAGCTTTTCCTTACCCATTGACGCCGTAACTCTTCCTGCTTAGGTTAGGGAAGGTTAGCAGGGGATACAGCGGTAATGCTCACTATTACATATCATTTTCAAAGTACCACCCCCATAATTTCGTTCATCATTAATAGTCCCATCGTGAAGGTAAAAGTCCTTATTTGCGTGCCCATAACCACTTACGCTGCTGGGTCCTTGCAGCTGAGAGATGATAAAGTTGCCCGCCTGAAAATCGCAAGAAAGGCGTTAATACGTTAGTACTTGTTAGTAACCTCAAGCTCCGCGAACTAAACAATCACTAAGGGCAAAAATCAAACCTCCCCCTGGACATTTCGTGTTTTCAAAATTTCTCAATATGGGTAGGGAAAATCTTGGGCTGTTTATTCAATGGAAGCAAGGAAATATACTTCAGGGAAACATGCTCTATGGGGTCTGAGGTTCTTGATAGGGTGGGCAATTGAGTGGGGAATGCTTCACGATGTTTTAATCAGTAGGCCTCACAATTTCTAATGGAAGATAACATTATGGAAATTTCCTACACATTTCTAACAGCATACATACGCAACAACCTGCATGTGCGGGGAAAAGAGAAGAAACAAAACAGTGTTACAGCTGTAGGTGCACAAAATGTAATATGAAACTCAATTAAACTTTGGAAATGCGTGTGTCAGTCCCTATTCTAGTTGCTAGTGTGCGTTGGACCATAGGATGGCCATGTTTCCCTAACTCGGGAGTGTTCGTGCTATTTTGCAGTTCATGAAAATCTCTTGCGTTGGCCCTGTTGATCGTTGCTCCCTCGTTGCCAGGGTGGCCACCGCTTTGTAGGGCTTGATGCCTTACACTTCTAACAAAGTCTGTCAGGAGGGGAAAATGTCCCACTGTAGTCCATAGCCATTGGGTGTTGGTTGTCCGTTGTCTTCAGGCCTGCCCTGGGTCCTTTATATCTGGCAAAAAATGAAATGGAAGCGCTTGAGACCTGAGAATTTACATATTCTTCAATTTCTTGACCTAAGCTCTCTGCGCTACTCTCACACTATTCAGTGTCCTAGTGGGAGGAGCCAATGGTACACCTATGCACCATCCTGTCACCACCTGGTGGCGTTCAATGGCGGTCTGACTGTAAATTGTTACACAATTCGAAATGTACTCAGAAAATGGGTAGGCACTTAATTTATGTGAAGATACTCATTGCACACTCGGATCATATATACGCAATTTAGGTGCTAGTGTACAAATGGGCCTTTGGATGTTTATATTTACTGTGCTTTTGTTGTAAGCTATTTATAGTGCGTGCCTTTGTCCCGTGGGGCATCAGGCACTGACAAGCTAAATAGGGAAACATCAGGGTGGTAAATTTGTCATATAGGGTGGCTGGGTTTCTAAATTAAGTGCACCATGTTACTTAGTTAAGATAATCGCAGGGTTTTTAAATCCTTTTTTTTTTTTTCTATGGCTCCTCTCTCACTTCTCAGGGTGTGCCTCGCAGTGAACTGCAGGCACTTTAAGCTGGTACTAATGAAATCCGCTACCAATTATTCGCTACCTGTCTCTCCCCCCTCTTTTGTATTTATTTATTTATTTATTTATTTCCTCTTTTCTTTCAAACCCAACCCTCACAATTTACTCCCATTCTCTCTATCCCACCCCATGTCCACTTTTTAAACCCTACCTACTCTGTTAATTACTCATTTAGTCTAGTATTTTATTACTCCACTACTGTAATTACTGTTACATTTAAACAATATATTTCTCCCTCCAATATCTGCTCTCAAATTTTAATACAACCATCATTCTCCAGTTCGTGCAGCAATGACCTCTTTCCCTATGTGTGTTGGCTAATGCATTTGTGCCAGTGCTATTTTCAAAAGTGCTAGTGGCATTACCACTTGCACTGTCATTTTGTCGCCAAATTAATTCTGTTGGGAACATGGATCATCCACCCTTTACCCCTATTTCTCTCCTCCTGTGGTGAACTGTCAATGAAATGTAGGCCTCCCCCCTCAAGTGCACCTTCTTCCACCTTGTGTGTCTTATTTAATTGTTCTGTGTTAATCGTGTATTCATGAGCCCAGTCTCCCCACTGAAAGATGTGTGCTCAAAATGTAGCTAAATGTACTCTCTTGTGATGCGCTATCATTATGCACCCCCCTCTGTACCATGAACCCCCATTATCCTTAAACAATCTTCCTTACTTTCAACATGTGTATGTCTGGTGTTTAACAAGTTATGGATTTCTCTGTTAATAAGGTGGTCATATCCACATCGCTCATGATGTCTCAAATGTCTCTTCCCTAATGCATGGCCTAGTCGCCCCACTGTCACCCAGAAAAGAAAATGTTTTGATACCTATCACCACCCCTATGCAATTGTCCTCTGCATTATTGAGTGTGCGTGAGTGTGTGTGTCGGCGCGCGTCTCGCCCGCTCTGTCGGGGAGGTGGAGCATGAGTGTGTGTGGCAGAGTGAGTCAAATCAAGTTTGTCTTGGGCTGTCCTATTAGCGGTATAATGTCAATCTATGTCCTTTGAAAAGTTTGTTCCCCATCAGGAAGACCCCTCCCAGTCATGTAACCGGTACCATTGCTATTGTGTCAGTGTTCTGTATGGGTGCTGGCTGCTGTGCAGTGCCCCTGTGTTGTAATTCTAGTCAGTCCTGGGGTAGTGGTGCTGTCATTTATTGTGTCTGTACATGTAGTGGTAACAGTACCTGCGTTGGTGCTTGTGGTGTCTGCTGAAATGATCCCATCCTGCCCCATGTATCCTCCCCACATGGGCGGTGCATATTGTGGTGATTGTTGACACTACTATTGTGATTCTTGTGCGTGTGTGTTGAGGCTGTTTTTAACTGCCCCTCCCATTGCATACTTTAATAATTTATTTTTTGCCTACTTATCCTCATCTGCCTTTCTCTGCCCCTGTGTCATCAAATGTTACACTCCCAGAGGTTCAGAAGGGTGAGTCCCCTCTTCCCTCTGCTCGTGCTGGTTCAGCATCAGCTGACCCCTCGCATCTTCCCTTTCCTTCGTGCACACAGTTCTACTGTAGCCATGTGCTTTTAAAGCTATTCCCGTGTAAGTGCTGTGTATGTGTGTCCTTAGCGATTGCTGCACGCTTCTGGAGAAGCCGCCTTTGAGCAGCCATGGTCTTTTTTAATTTACCTTCAGTACTTTTGAATCTTTGCACACTATGTTTTACTGACTTATTTCGGCATGGGAGCTGTGTGCTACACAACAGGTGAAGGGGAGTCATTTCTGTATTGTGTGATACATTTTACCTCTATTCAATTTGAAAATATCGATAGTCCGCTGTTCAGGGAGCAAAAGTTAGAAGATAATTGAACATTTTTCAACTTCTGTGAGCCTTCTTGGCTCCGCACCTTAGCCAGTGCACTCCACGTGCAGCCCATCTTCACCAAACCATTGCCTTCTCCGGCACACCCCCACAATCTTGCGCATGTGTCTTCCACACACCGCCTCTGGGTCACCTATTCTCCAAATCCAAAACCACACCACTATCTCCTCGCCATCAAAACTTTGTGTCCTATGCATCAATCTGAAGGTGACGTCACCAAACTAAAAACACAGTGCAAATGAACAGACAAATGTGCATACACAGAACAATAACCCATTTCTCCCAACCCCACAAAAATCCCAAAATAAAACCCCCCAATCCCCACAGCTGTCTTCATGTCTCAACTGGAACAAGGTAAAGCACAATAAAACTCTTATAATTGGACTGCACACGCTGCGTCGCCTAACGTGTGATACGCTCCTCACCAGGGGACCTTAACCAGCCAACTATCATCCACTCACTGAACTAAACGCTCAATTAGCAGGGAACCTCATCTACTCATTGATCTATAACGTCAATTCATAGGAAATCCAGACCCCGTACATGAAATCACCATCTAGACCAATCAGCGCGGCACTCCTGTTCTATATGTAGGGAGTCACTACCCCACCCAATAGGCTCAAAAACACAAGAAGGGACCACTGCCACCGCCCCAGTCCCAACTACAATTCACGTGCCGATCACCACCAATGCGCTGAATTTTGCGACAATGTACAATCACCCACCACCCAATTTACAATCCCTCCCTCAGTTTCTACCCAAACAAAATAACTTAACATTTCTGCAACATACTGATCAACAATGCATCATAATACTTTAAACGTTTCCCCCCCTCAAAGCCCATGTTGCTGACTGACTTACATTTTCCTATGCTGCACTGGCAGTTGCACCGCTGCTGGACACCCCCTCAATGCGCTTCACCGGACCCCTTCTCCTGCAGGGCTCTCACCTGCCCTCAAGTGGGGTATTTGCAAGTGGCCCCCAAAGCCTTTAGCCGGTTACGCGTTTTTCGGTGGTCTTCAGGTGCAGGCGAGGGTTCCACAGCTTCCTTGAGTCGGCGGCAGGGAGCTCAGTTCAACGCAGGGCTTGCGCAGGCAGTGCTCATTTACCCATGTTACAATGAGCAATGAGCCTCACAGAGGGCACCAACTTGTTGGGGAGAAGCTGGACCCCCCCCAGGGCAGTGGGGGGCCAGCAGCCATACCCTCACCAGCTATGGGAGGCCCCAACACCTCCCATATGGCCTCCAGAAATGCAACAGAGTCCCAAGCAGGCAGCAGCATGTTTCAAACTGCATTTATTTCTGGGCAGCAAAAAAGAAAAAACACACAGAGCATCGTGCACATCGCGAGTTCAGGCGCCGTCTCCCCCGGGGGCTGGCTTGCAAGCCAGCTTTGTAATCACACTGCAGGCTGACCTCACAGAATTGGATCAGCTCCCAGAAACCTATCTCCTCCTGCTATTGGCTGCTAAGTGGTAGGTTACCTATGTAGCCCTTATAGGGAGCCTGATAATTGGATATTAACCTTTTGCGTCAGTGGGTTGATTTAGCTGTGCCAGCCCCCATTATCTAATTCTACCTTGTTGCAATATGACCTTGTTCCCATAACTTTTTAGCTGAACAAGCAGTTCGCACCTGGGCTCTGGGCGCAGATTGGCTGGGCTGCGCCATTCTTGTTACAATTTATGTTTCACATGTTGTGCGAGTCCTTGAGAAAATGTCTTTCTTTCCCGGAAAGAAAAAAAAAAGCACACTGGGTTGCCGTGATTTATTCGCATTTGTGGCAGTCTTATCTTGAATGTGTGGCCTTGGCAGTTCGGGGGTTTTGCGAGGAATGTTTGTCTGCAGAAAGCAATTTCATCTTGAATGTGCGGCCTTGGCAGGTCGGATGTTTTGCGAGGAACATTGTTGAAGGCTCCCGCAGCCAGTGTTCAGTGAGTGAAATGAACTTGGCTGTAATTTTCCTGAAACATGGCTTTACACTGTGCATTTAGACCATGTTAATTCATATAGGCATTTGCAAGCCTTTAAACAGGGATTTTTGTGTTTGTAGATTCTGATATTGCAGCATTGATTCTAATGTAGCATGGAAGTTGCACTGTTGGTGAAGTGGGTGTGTTTCAGCATATTTGTCACCCATGGGTGCGCTGGGGCCTGGTTCAAATGATAAGTGCGCTCCTTGTTCTTCCTACTGTTCTTCTATATATGCGCTTGCGGTGAGGGGGCATGGGTTTGGTCTCGATTTTCCCTCTTCAAACCCAATGAGGAATATGGGGCTCATAGATCAGTGCCTCCCAGGAATGGATGGGCGGGCATCTGTGTATGTGTTCCCAAGTGCTAGAGCCATCTTCTCTGATCAGGGAGACTCCAATGAGGGGAGTATCAGAGAAATGGATACTCGAAAATATAATTTACCCAGAGATCAGATGGTAAAATTTAGTGGGGAACTCCATGAGAGTAGGCCCACTAAAGGCATCCTGAAAACCTCTTCCGAGCTAGGACAGTGGGGGAGGGGGGGGGGTACTCAGCCAATCCTGGGAGCAAGGAAGAATCAGAAGACTCTTCTGAGAGCCACAGGACTCAAGAAACTAGGTCCCCATATTCTGCCAGCCATTCCCAAGTTCACAGAATCAGGGAGAGCCTAGAAGACCAGACAGGCACCTCTGATAGCAGTGCCAATGAGTCAGAGGATGAATGGACCAGGGTCACCCGAACTAAAAAAGCCAACAAGGTCAAGAGGGCCTTACTCAAGGATCCCCTGAAACAAATAAATGCCATTAGGAGCATCATCACGCCCTATCACAAGAATGCAAAATATTCGGTTTGTGAGCACCTTGAGCTATTTGAACAAATGATGGAAACTTTCCATTTGAAGGACAGCCAAAGCTGTATTCAATATGTAAAGTGGACATTTTCTCCCGAGTACTCCAGCTTCTTTGCGGGGCTGGAGGATCAGAATCATTCCAGATGGTCCACCTATAGGGCGGCCATCCTGAAACATTTTTCTATTTACAGGAATCCGCAGGAGGCACGCAAGGCGGTCTATAATTTACAATGTGGGGAAGATCAAGCCCCACAAGAATTTGTGCAAGAGTTAAAATGTGCCTTTGTGCAGACCACTAGAAGGGTGCGCACTGACAGCAAAGAATTTGTAAACACTTTCTTTCATGCTCTCCCTAAGTATATCATGACCCAGCTAGTGAGGGACTTTCACGAGAAAAGATCACTAGACTGAGTCATTGAACAAGCCACACGCGTTTATGAGGTGCAAAAGCCAGTGGAAAATAAAAATAGTCCAAAAAACCCTAAAACAACTAACACCCCTGCTGCTGCTAAAGTGGCGGAGGTGAAGGTTGCCCCCATTTTAGATTTGGAGATGGGGGGCCTAAAAACCTGCCTGCACAGAATCAAAGAAACCCCAAACCCAGAAGGCCCTCGGGCCAATCACAAACAGGGAGCCAGGGAGGTAACCCCAAAAATGGGGCCCCTAACTCCCCTGACTACATCAGCCCACGCTACAAGGGCAATAAACCCATCCTGGGTTATGTGTGGAGTCCTCCAGCCAAGAGGGTTGTCCAACCAGATAGCAGCTAACCCAGGGAACTTCCCTCCTAACTTTACCCAGGAGGGCAGTAATCCCCCAAATACTGGACAAACTGTCCTTCGTAGGTACCCGCCAAACTTTAACCCCCAAAACAATCCATCCTTCTTTCTACACTTTCCTGAGCCCAGGCAGCCCAATCCGGGAGAGGGGAGGCCAAGGGTGGAGGGGTACCCAAACTTTCCTAACCCGGGGTATTTTGGGAGAAGGGATAGCTACCCTTCCTGGGATCAGCCCAGCCAGAGCGAGTGTCCCAACTAGAGCGCCAGGTCCAGAACATGGCACATGATCTGGGCCGCATGCTGAGGGCTCAACAGAACCCTCAGATGAGCATGGCAGCTCAGAATGCCTCAAATCCAGGATCTGGTGCTCCAGAGCAATGAAGGGGAAGAACCCTGACAACCCACCGGTTCCCAGGGAGGAGGCACAAGGGGAAGGGGGGTGTAAAGCCTTGGAGGAAGCTTCCTTCCCCACTTGTAAAAAGCCCCTGGAAACCCAGGAACCGGAACCAAAATCTCCTACCCCCAAAAGTCTGCCACCCAAGGAGCAGAGGGGGGTAGGAGAAATAAAGAGCCCAAAAAGACGCATTTTGGGGAGGAGGTACAGATCTTCCAATTTGAAGGAAAGGGATCCTCAGAGGATCCCACGAAAAGGATCTTCTCCTTCAGAGATGGGGGAACTCCTACCAAAAAAATGGGTCCCAAAGGATCCAAATCCAGACTGGGTAGATGTGGGGACCGAGTTAGCACCATCCATCATCAAACCCCAGAATCACCAGCATGAAAATACCCTGGTTCAAACCCATCCTGGTGACTGCCTCTAAAAAAAAAAGAATCAGAACCAGGGGAACCCAAAACTTCCCCCATATCTAGCTGTCACCTTTTTCTTCCAGATTCCCAAGTTCCCAAACAAAATCCTGCCCAAATCACCTCTATATCAGTGTCCAAAACCAGGAAACTAACCCACCAGTTGTCCAAAAATGTACATTATCTTTGCCCCCTTGAGGAGAAGGAGGGAAGATTCTATGCCCCGGTCCAAATAGAGGGGCAAAGTACAATTTTGGCACTGGTGGACACTGGATCCCAAGCTATCTTTCTGTCAAAAAGGGCCTTTGATCAACTGAATTCGGGAAGGGGGAGAAATACCAAATTCCTCTCACCCCTCTTCCTGAACAACTTCAGAACTTTGACGGGAAGTAAATTCCCGTCGAGGGGACTACGGATTTGGACATTCAAATTTGGCAACACAATGTGAATGCACTCGGTCATAGTTGTGACTCCAGAAGGCACACCTTGTTTACTAGGGAACGACATCCTGCGAAGATTGTCACCCCTCATAGATTGTGTAAACAAGGTCCTCTGCACCCAGACTAACCGACCAATAAAATTGAAACAGAGTGTCAACCATGTTAGTTTAAACGGCACATGCCACATGGTTGAACAAAACCTGACCAAATAGAATTTCACTTCCAGAATAATCAAATCCCAGACGTGACAGTATTTGCAGTAGGACTACAAACTGGTGATGGGGGCTCCTCTCTATTTCTGAAAATCAACGTTTCTTCCAGTCTAAGGTGGCATTCCACACTGGAAGGAAACACTCTGAAATTATTTACAAATTCACAATCAGAAAATCCCACTCCTATAGTCCAGAAAGATGAGAAATCAGCTCAGAGCGTGGCTTCTATTCAGAAAATTGGAGAGCAGTTCATCCCTATTCAGTTAAATGAAGGGAAGGACTCTGTTCTCGCCCGATTTTGTGTGAACAATGGTAAGAGCTTCATCAGCGAAGCCATGTTCTGCAAACTCCCAAATGATCCAGCCATTCCCACATTTAAACTGATAGACACATGGGAAATGGACCTGGAAACAACCAATTCCAACCATCTCCTGCCTAGCAGGTGTAGGCTCAAAATGTCCATAGGCAACAAGAGCATAGTCCATAATTGTTGGGTCGTGCGAGATGTCCCTGCCACATTTTACTTAGGCAGTGACCTTCTCAATCGCTTTGCCATTAGTTTGGACCTAATAAACTTCAAAGCTTGGTCCCGATTAGTGGGTAATCCCATGGACTTTGATGACCCAGAGAAAGCATTTAGGTCAGCTCAACTGCTGCCATATGCAGTTGAAATTCAGATTGGATAGGAAGTCACCATCCCAGAAAGGACCCGACAATTCTCACTGGAAGTAAAAAATAAAAGAGGACAGAAACTGAAAAACCTTGACGCCTATATTCATCTTAATGCTCACTTCCAACAGCAAGGGTTGGGGGTAAACCCAACACCGCTAGTCAATATAGAACACAACACCATTACAATAGAGGTGGATAACAGCGACCTAAAGAGTATCACTCTGGCCGCAGGCACTATTATTGGAATGGCGGTTGATGACTGACATTTTTCCATAGATCTAGGTAATGAACTGTTAGTACCCACCCCCAAGGACTGTTTTGACAGTGACAGCAACGATGACACAACACCAGACAGGATCTTCACACGGCATGGGGGGAATTTCCTGGTGTACACTTCCTGCCCTTATGGCAAGTAAGATGTGACCTGTGACTTCAGAAAGGATGATGTGATATTCCAAGTCCGAGAGGACTGCCTTCCCCACCTGAAGCCACCAGTCCAAATCAGCACTTTGACCAGGGACTTCTCCACCCAGCTGGAGGAGGCCGCTGAGATAGCAAAACCGGAAGGCTTCAGGCAGATGGTTGAAGAGAGAGTTAACCTAGCCGATGCCTGTGAGACTCTGGAGCAGAAGCAAAAATTGAAACAAGTTTTCTTAGATTTTCAAGATCTCTTTGCAGTGGACTCATATGACTGTGGTCGCACCGACATCCACATCATCCAGCTGAAGTGTTGCCATCCTAGGCAGACTCTGCAGCAACTAGAGGATTCATCTGGAAACCCAGAGGGGGACATTCCAGCTTCCTAGAAAATTCTGACTGTAAAAACCATTCCCTCTGTTATAATCAGTAGTAAGTATAAGTGGGAAAGATTGTCATTTATATGTCAAATGTATGCGTCTGCCCCACTACATGAATAGTGGTGGGGAAATGTCCACAAATATGCTCTGTTTTGAAATCATAGGACTGAAACCATGGATGCTAAGCACCAAGGAGGACCACTCAGGGACCAGAAGGAAAGACCCAAGGGGCAGAGGGTATCGCTCCATACTCTCATCCGGAACCGGCGAGGAGAACCTGTCATTCCAGCACTGATGGGAGAAGCAGACATTTTTTTCCCATTTGGACCAAAAAGAAAAACTGAACATCCCAATCTCCTGACTTCCACTTGATGGGTGGTCAAAGGTCAAGTCATGAGGGGGGGCTTTGTGGGATGTATTAACCCACTTATGCTCTGCCCTGCGGCATCCCTGTGTCCTGGTGGTACCAGAATCATCAGAATGGCTGCAAAACCCCTATGCGCGCCACAACCTATGGAAATTGCGCTCTACAAAGCACAAAAAGATGGCTGCCAAATCTACCATGCATGTTGTCAGTGGTGGAACGGAGACATCACTTCTGGAACATGTAATTGGGCTGCCCAACCAGTAAAAATGGAGCACAGATGAAAAGCAGTGCTTTTCTGAAAGAAATCTGAAATCTTGCATTTAAATCCTTTTTCTTGGTAGCGGAAAATACAGAATGCTGGTCCAAAACACCCACAAACATCCTATATTCTTGCTGGGTGTCACATTTTACTGAATTCAAGGAATCATTGTGAAATTGCAATATCCTGGAAAGCTGAATTGGTCATCAAAACACCCACAGCAAGAGTTTGCCTGCCTGTGGGATCTGTCAAAATATGGGCGCAGTACCAGCGGCCGCCTGTATGACAGCTGTCAGTGGATTGCATCATAAGGATTTAAACTTGTACAATTGTAATCTTATGTCTGAAATCTAAGTGACCTGTTATCAAGATTAACTTAGGTTGTAACTATTTAAACTTCATGGTTTAGAGTCTGCAATCAGTGTTCTAGCTGCTTGTTTGAAAATTGCAAGTTTGCTTAAACCAAGAAAAAAATGTAACAGAATGACATTTAAATTAAGCCTGCCTAGTTACACGGCTTTCCCCCACAAAAGCCAGGCACCTCCCTTCTGCTCTCTAGAACAGGAACTCAAATCCGTGTGTTTATTAAGAGGGGAGGGGAACTTGGCTGCTGTAGGAAGAGCACAGTGGACTTCCCCCAAGGCAAGGAGATGCTAATCAGGAATGATCGTAAATGGCCTGTGCCAGAAGGAAGGGGGCGGAGATTGCTCCTGAGCTGCAAGAAGGAGAAGGAGGCGGGGACAGACAGCCTTTTGTTGATTCACAATGGACAAAAAGCATATTTCTAAGAAGACTGATAATTGACTGTGTACAATTTTTAAAAATATGGAAACCCCGGACTTCTGAACCTCATTTTTGGCTTCACATTTTAAGAGCAGCCAGAACTCTGTGCTATGTTCTGGGAAGTAACTATGAAAATTATGGTTTTGCAGCAAATGTTTTTATGTCAAAAGCATGAAACTTCACACGCTTATGCCCATATGCAATGCGCACAGTTGTGACATTTTTGGATAAAATAAATATTGTGTTCCGGCCCAAAATGGCAGAATTATGTCAAAAGCTGACACAAGATCCTACAATGGCGGGGATTGGAAGAGCATTTGCTCCACAAAATATGTGATCTAGATATGTTATTATTATAAAGTTTGTAAAATTGTAAATATGTATTATACTAAAAGTAGATTTCATGTTCAAAAGCCAAGGGGAGGATTCTCTGCCTCAAAAAACCACACACATCATTATGGTGACACTCTGTTTTCTCCTCTAATAAAGGGAGAGGGGAGATTCTAACCTATAGTCAGCCTAGGGGGCGCGCTTAGGATAATCCAGCATACACACCCCTTTAACAAATGCATAAATAGAGAAAGCTCAGGACTTAGAAATACACACAGATTCATCCACTAACCGTTTCCTGGCGAAGCACCCTGAAGAAGATCCATCCATATTCCTTGCTCCAGACTCCAGAAACATGGCAAAGCAGAAAGGCCCACTCTATGGCTGAACCATTCTTAGCTAGGCCTTAAAATTCCAGAAACCAGAATTTACCCCAGACCTCTAAATTTTGACTGACCAGAATTCCTGACAGTTCTGTTCAAATACATATAGTGAGTATCCAGAGTATAGAACTGTGTCACTAGCCTATGTACTATCCATAGTCAATACCTATCTCAAATCCATCCTCTCTCATATCCAGAACTGCATTGATAGAAATATTTTTGAATTGCCTGAACTCTCTATCTCATCCCTACTATCTTCCTTCTGTAATAGTTTTGTTAAACATATCTTTGCACTGATATATTTCATCTGAAGAAGGCAAGCTCCTAGGCAGGCAAAAACTTGATCCAGAGGCATCCTGGCATAGTGGCTGTGCTCCCGTGTAGTATTTGCTTCTTCATAGTCAAACCCTAGTATAAAGAAATCCTGTTTGTCTTTTAAAAAAGTGCATCACTGTTTCTAATTGTTGCACCTGTCTCCGAAAAACGACCTCCACGAAAACGTCCATAAATTCTTCAACTTTTATGCTAGAAACGGAATTTAAACGTCTGCTTGCAGTTAACATCCTAAGCTTTCCAAAGAATCAAAGTACGCATCTCAAATCCTTATACTTCTCCCGATTACTGCACACGGGAAAGTTTGCCGCAACTTTTCATTTCGGCAAAATCTATAATGTGCAAAACAGCTGTCAATTGAACCCGACCTCAAATTTCAGTTTGCACATTGCTTATTGGTGTCAAATCATTGCTAGTGTTTGCAACCATATAAAGCGGCTCCCATTAGAATTTAAACAATTTCAGTGATTTAAGCCATATTTAGTGTTTTACCCAATCCATTCTCAGACAACTTTATAAACCAGTTTGACAGTTTGCCAATCAACTCTGTTCTCTCTTGTGTTTGCTGGGGGGAAATTGAGATTGACCTTGTATTTGAATTCTGCATTCCTGAAAACTGTTCTCTCTCCTCCTATCTCTCTACATTACATATTGGGGGGTGAGGGGTGTGCAGGGGGACAGAGTAACTACATTGCTATTGATTTGAAAACACACCCCAAAAGTATTATTGCTGTGCTGCATTGTTTTTGCTCATCATTACTCCTTGTGATTAAGATTGCTTAGTGTGACATCACCCCATTGGTGATTATTGTATCTCCATTAAAAATAGTGTGATTATATTGTGAATATATAAATACATATTTTAACTTTGCAATCCAGCCGGATTCCTGGTTCAGTGTGACGGGGGAAAGGGGGCGTTCCAAGAGGGGGGCGTGATATAAGTGGTACATCGTTCAGAATAAAATAACTTTTAGACACAAATAAATAAATAAGGATTTCAGTTGTGCATTACACGCTAGGCATTGACTTAGGTGAAGTGTAGGATTGAAATCACTTACAGGTATGTGAGTGGGTATGCAAAATGTAATATGTAGTTATATACAAATGTCTGAGGTAAGTGCAATCATATGTGTTCAAAAGAAATAGTCAGTTCTTGCTGCACAAAACGCCTGCCCATCCCTTCTCACACTCACTGCACAGTGGCAATTGATCCCCGGAATGTGTGTCGTCATTCTCTGAAAAGTCATGTCGACATCTGAGGGCAGGGTGGGCATATTTTTCCCTCCTTCTCTGGCTTATACATCAGGGTGCCTCCTGTCTGACGGATATACTGGAAATGTCCCTTCATTAGTCCAAAGCTCTATGCCTAGCCTGGTCCTTATGTGTGCCACATTGTAGGCCTCCTTCTGTGGTGTGTGTGTGGATTGTGGACAGGTTTCTTCAGCCATGGCAGCTGTGGATATCCAGAGCCACGTGCAAAGGCAATGGGCATAGGTGTTGGTAACAGAAATAGGCAATGTGTGGCTTTTGGTCATGACATATTGATCAACAGTTTCTTACTATACTTATGACACACTTGGGATCACAATGGTTGTCTTTCCCTGTATTATTTCATGTCTCATGTACTAGGGACGGAAATGGGCAATGTGACACATAACAGTCATTCACTGTTACAGCATTTGCACAGTCTGTAGAAGTTCTCTGCCGGGCTCGCATGCCTGTGCCCTGAGGGTCATGCATGTTATATTGTGCACTTGTGCTAGCGTTCCTGCTCTTAGGACATTACATTCGCGGCTTGCAATGTACATGCTATCACTGCCTGTCAGTGTTGAGTTGTAATAGTGAACTGGTAAGCTGTGCTATTGCCAGTGTAAGGTGGCTTTCCTATTCATTGTGGTATCTGTAGTTCACTCTCAATGGTTGTCTTACTTCATTTTGTATCATGCTGGACTCTCATAATACAGCTTTGTCCTGCAGGGCCTTGTCCTCTGGGGTGGTGCCTCGTATGTGTTGTATCAGAGGGCAGGACTTCATGCACAGGGCTGTGACAGGGCATGCATTAAATTGTCAATGTAATGTATGTCTGCCCTCTCTCCTTTCTGAACCATTTTCACTTGTGATGCATATATGTGATGCACTTGTCCTTATACAGGGTCTAGGTCTGTTGCCCTCTGTGAGTCTCCATGAAAGCATGGCTATGGTATCATGGGTGGAACCTGGAAAGCGGGTGCAACAGTGTGTCATGGCTAGGTCTGCATCACAGGTCACCTGAATATTCAGGAAATGGTGTTGTTTCCTTTGGTACATTTATCTATGCCAGGTTGGTGGGCAGGGAGATGTGCTGTAGTGCATACAGCACCTGGACAAGCATGATGGAATGGAGGCTGGTTCTTGCTCTGGTGCCAATTAATAGATGACCTCAAAGAGCGATCTTCACAGAAGATTCCTCATGCTATATGGGGGCTTCTGTCATTAGGCGTGGGGTGTATGGGACTGCTGCCCATTTCTGGGTCGACTGTTTTGTTTCAGAAGAACTTGGGGCCACATTTCAGAGAGGAACTATTTTTTCTTCTTTTATTGACCTTCATAGGAAGTGTGTGGTCCCCGAGTTACAAATCACTCGTTGATGGTTCAAAAAAACAAAGTGTTCGTAAAAAATAATTAGTACAGTGTTTGTATGATCTAGTTCATGGGGTATCCCTGGTTGATTTCTGGGATATCCTTGGTTAAAAGGTGGTCGACCGGTTTCGATGATGGCTATTTATCATCTTCAGGACCGTGATTTTAGCTTGTCTCAGGGAGATCAAGGGTAGGTGAGGGGCGTGGGGGCACTAACACCAGTTGACCGTGGAAAGTGGGTTCCACATGTGTAGGACATATACATTATTGTTCTTAGGGTATTACATCAAGCTATGTGCTTCCATGCACGCGATCACGAACAGTGAGATCCATGTGCTTCTGAATAGAAGCTTTCCAAGCGAGTGTGATCACAAAATGATCCATGCACTTTCAGAAGAGAACGAAGCTTCCCAAGCGAACGAAGCTCTCCCACGCTCGATCATGAGCTGCGCCATGCCACTTGGGCAGCCGCGCACACGATTGGCATTCCCACAAGGCGCCCATTGATCCGCAGATTATAGGCCACCTGTCACCTTAAAAGATTGCGCTTGACCAAACAGGATGGCACGCTCACAGAGTCCAAGGAATCCACCCTTATGGTATTTTGAACACAGGACAGAGGGGCTTCTGGTATAAAACTCCTGACATACGCCCCGTTTTTGCTGTTTTACAGGATTCGAGAGACGCACTACCACAGCCGATTAAAAACCCAGCTAACAGCCTGCACACGCCGGAGCTGTTATAAGGTAACCACCAGCAATGAATGCCATCAAAAGAGTCAAAAATAGCCAGAACGACCATAAATGACTGTTCAGTTAATCCTAATGTTCTTTAATTAATTTATTCTAAATAATCGAAAAAGCACTCCCTTATTAGATTAAGAATAAGAAATTACAGTGACCTCAAGACTCAAAACCCACTTTGGTTTTCTCTTTCTCTTAGGTAGATGGGATGATGGCCCCCACGCCCCTCACCTACCCTTGATCTCCCTGAGACAAGCTAAAATCACGGTCCTGAAGAAGATGATAAATAGCCATCATCGAAACCGGTCGACCACCTTTTAACCAAGGATATCCCAGAAATCAACCAGGCATACCCCGTGAACTAGACCATACAAACACTGTACTATGGATGAAGTTCCTTGTTTTTAATTATTTTTTACGAACACTTTGTTTGTTTTTTGAACCATCAACGAGTGATTTGTAACTCGGGGACCACACACTTCCTATGAAGGTCAATAAAAGAAGAAAAAATAGTTCCTCTCTGAAATGTGGCCCCAAGTTTTTCTGAAACAAAACAGTCAACCCACAAATGGGCAGCAGTCCCATAACCCCACGCCTAAGGACAGAAGCCCCCATATAGTATGTGAAATCTTCTGTGAATATCGCTCTTTGAGGTCATCCATTAATTGGCAACAGAGCAAGAACCAGCCTCCACACTGAAAAAAGGTGGACCCCAAAAAGTGTTCATGTGTGTTAAAAATATTGTTCCAAATAACACTTCGGGAAAAACTTTGAAGTATAATTCATCGCCTCCCTGAATGTGATCCAGCAAGCATGATGGAAAACATTGTCTGTGACATGCCATGTGTCATGCCCACATTATGCTGGAAGGTGCCTGTGTCAAGGAAGTGCAGCACTGACGCAAACGTCAGTGTTGGAGGTGTAGCAGTTCCAATGTTAATCCTGCTTTGCATGTCATCCCATATCAGAGTGAGTAGCTCAGCAATGGTCACCCTTTTGAGGAGGTAAAGGGTAATGAGATGGCCATCGGTTAGTGCCCAAGGTGATGGCCGGACCCGGGGAAGGGGTGCTTGCCTTGCATGGCAGCCCCTCTGCCTTTCTGCTGCATGTGGTCTGTGGTGCTGCTGTTCCTGCCTCAGCACCTCCAGCTCAATGTAGAGCAGGAGGTGCTGGATCTCCAGGTTCACAACTTCTAGAGGGATCATGGTGTTGGGAAGTGTGTTTGGGGAAGGTGTTGCCCTCACATTCCCTTTCTGAGTCCATTGGATGCACCTGTGTCTTCATTTGACTCACCCGTTTGCATTCACCACCTCCTTTTGGGTGGCGGCAACTGTCCTGTGTTTTGGGCAGAATTACTGCTCATTTCTGGCAGTATTTGAGCAGCATTTCAACTTATAATAGAGAGCAATTACCGTTTCTGATGCTGGCAGATTGTCTTCTGTGCTGGAGGACTGAAGAGAGACCCTACTCTTGGGAATCTCTGCAGTTTTATAAAGCAGGGTTTTAGCGATTGTCCTGTATCTTCACCAGTATCTTGCAACACTACTTGCTGTGGAGCTTCCAGTTTCTTAAAAGCAACTGCAACGGGCATGTCAATCAGCTGTTGTTAACTGGGTTCACAGTCGCAATTAGGTCCTAAGTGCTATCACCAATGCTTCCTCTGGCACTTCAACAAGGTACTTCTTCCAGGCCTCTAGATCCTGCTCCATCGTGTGACCGACATCACTAGCAACTGCTGGTAGTTATGGCAAATGTTGATAGTCAGTGCCAATAGAAACACATTTTAACCAATGAGAGTGTTGCCAACATTCCGTAAGGCACCTCCAACCAATGTCAATGCTGCCACAAATCATGATAACACTGCCATGATGCTTTCAGGCAGTTGATAAACCAAATGCAGTGCTCCTGAATTCTGTGAGTCTGTTATCTTGAAGGAGAGAGGCAGCTGTCCTGACATGGCACTCTGCACTACAGCCCACTGTCGTCATTGCCTCACTGGCCCGTTACCACCACTTGTAAGAGTACACTATAGAAGGTAGTCCACTACACTATCTGGGTGCCAATCCCTAACAACCATGAGGTCATCAGCTGGCCTCGATCTCCTTATTTTTCCTGATGTGGAACATTATGCATATGTCATGGGACAGACCAACAACACAACAGACACTACTCCATCAACAGAAACTCTGCTGAGGTTTGTAACTGTAACGTTTGTCATTGTCTTAGGACTGGATAGGAAGATGTAAAGCCGGGTTCCAATAAGCATGTCTATTGTTAACCTCCCAAAAACATATGTGTGCTTATCGTTTTTTACAAACAAATGTGAATATGAAGCAGTGTGTGGTATCTTGATATGGTACGTGTGGGGGCACGCACCATCCAGTGTTCTACAGTATTTCTATTTAAGTATTCACAGTTGCTCCTGAATAAACTGTGGGGTGCAATGGCTGAACTTGTTGGGTCTCTTCTTTATGGTCCTATACTACATTTCTGGCAACGAGTCGGCACCCCACATTGGTGGACCCTGTGGCTTGTGGCGGTTCCCCTGGTTGCTCTTCGCAGGCGTGGAAGGCAGTGCACCATTTGCACCAGCTCGGGTGCCAGGCACAGCATGGTGCAGGCTGCAGCTTCCCTGTGAGGCTCTGACAGCGTTGGAGGGCTAAAAAGAAAGGACCTATCAATTTGAGCCAGCGTGGCAGTCTTTTTGGGGTTGCAAAGGCAACCAGTATACAAGTCGACTGTGTATCGTCCTCATCTCCACCTTCCTCGTCCCGTTACTCGGGTTGGAATTGTTGAACTTTGGATTTCTTTTCTCTATTGTTTGTTCTTGTTTTCACTGCATCTTTGGATTTTGGATATGCAAAGCACCCACGTAAAGCCCCACCCTATTACCTGCCCAACCCTGTGGAGCCAGCCATTCCTTGGGATTTATGGCTTGACTCCTTCAAAGTCTACTTCAGGGAGGCCGGCAGTGCCAGCTCTACAGACAACCAAAAGGACACGGCTTTGTTGAATTGCATCGGCACAGAATGATTGCGCATTTTCTGGCACCTGCCAGGGAAGGATGTCACAGTGGTGGCTGAAGCAGGGTACAGTGTTGTGAGGGCCTATGAGACTTCACTACAGAAACACACGTAAAGCTTTGGGAAGACGGTGAACATGGTACTGGAGATGTACAATTTGTTCTCTAGAAATCAAGGCACGGATTAAACAATGGACAGTTATGTGACCGCCCTCAGGACACTTTTGGCGACTTGCAAGTTCACTGGGTTGTTAGACGAGTATATAAGAGATTGTTTAATGATGGGGAGGAGCAATGCAAAAATAATATAGATTGTGGATTGAGAGGGACCCATCCTTGGAGAAAGCAATCGAGTTGGCAAGGGCCATTGAGGAGTCGGCCAAGAGCATCCGAGCAGTGACATTCGAAGAGGGGATTCTGAATAGCAAATCTGGGCAAGCAGTGCAAGCGGTGTAGAAGACAGACACAGGGAGGTTTGGCAAGGACATGACTAAGGGACAACTCAACGTCTGGCCCAGGCACCATTGCAGCAGGTGTGGATAGAATAGCCAAACCACGGGCACCAAAGAGTACCCTGCCTAGGCTGTGGCATGTAGGCGGAGTGGCACAAAGGTCTACTAGGCCACGCAGTGCAGATTAGGCAGAGAGAATCCCTGCCCATCCAAAGGAATTGTGAATCTGGTCAAGGAGCAGCAGGAACTTTGTGACTCAATGATGGCCAAGGAGAGAGTTTTGCTGCATGTGCAAGGGAAAAAGATGTATGGGCTCTGGGATGTGATGAAGGTGAATGGTGCCGACATCGAGATGATGGTGGATTCAGGTTCTCCCTACACCATGGTTGCCCAGAATTGTAGGAGGAGACCTTAAAATCCCAGTGCCTATGTCCAAGTTCCCAGGGTACAAGTAGGCCAACATCCTATTCAAGGGGTGACAGGCTAGGGGAAGCTGTACGCGGTACATAAGGGGATGAGTGTTTGTGGTTGGGACAAAAAGGCAGCCTTGGACATACAGATACATCCAGAAAGATCTGTACCTGTTTTGTGTGTAGAGGCAGGGGGGCAGATGTCTAAGGAAAGCCTCAAAGACATGTACCCTGCTGTTTTAAGTAATATGTTTGGAAAGATGAAGGGATTTGCACAGAAAATCATCTTGATGAGGGGAGCGACTCCCGTTGTGCACAAGGTGACGAACGTACTGGTGTTGGCTCAGCAAGGACTGAAATCTGAGCTGCACATGTCGACAGAGGAAAGGATTATTGTGACCACCTAATCATCCAAATGGTTGTCACCTGTGGTGCTGGCGAGGAAGCAGGATGGGGGCCTGAGAATGTGTGTGGATCTGTGGAACCTGAACTCTACCATCTGGGTAGACCAACCCTCTCTCCCAAACATCATTGATCTACTGATCAGGATGGGGCAGGCATTGTGGTTTACAATGCTGGATTAGTCCTCGGCATACCATCAGATCGAGCTGCATGAGTTGTCGTGCCTTCTGACCTCCCTTGTGACACCGTTTGGGGCCTACAGATTTAGTAGGATGTCATTCGATTTGGCTTCTGGAGCAGGAGTGTTCCAACAGCTGATGCAAGGACTGTTTGGTATTTTGGCAGGAGTTAATCATTTCCAGGACGATATCCTGATGTGGGGTGAGACTAAGTATGAGCCTGATTGGAGAATTTACCAGGTTATGAGAGAAAGGAGAAAGGAGAAAGTTTTTACTGTGGAGCTTTTGAAATGTCAGATAAAGGTGTGGTGTATCACTTATTTAGGGAACGCCATTAATGGGGATAGAATCAGGCCAAAGAAGGATCTAGTGGATGTGCTTAAGGGTGCCATTGTTCCGGCACCCAAGAAACAACTGAGGTCATTTCTAGGGATGGCTGAAGTCTATGTCAAGTTAACACCATGCTGTGCTGAGAAGACCGTCTGCATAAGGGAGCTACTTAAGAAGAATGTGACCTTTAAGTGGACTGAGGGTTGTCAGGAGGAGTTTGAGATGGTGAGAAAGTGTGTCGATGAAGCCCCTGCTTTGTCGACATTCAATGTAAAGGATAAGACCGTGTTGATGGTTGACACCAGCGAAGTGGCGTTGGGTGCTGTGTTGACTCAATCGAAGGGTCAGAGTATAAGCCTGTGGCATTTGTGTTCAGAGTGTTGCGGGATCCTGAGACACGGTACTCTGTTATTGAAAAGGAAGCTCTGGCTGTGTTCTGTGCATCTAAACGTTGTCACACTATTCTTCGGGGTGTGACATACGTACTGAAACGTGGAGGAGAGGGGACTGCTATAACCACCCGGGCAGCGACATACCGACCACAAGCAGTTGGTGCATGTGCTCATCACTAAGGGGCTGGAGTTGGTTTCACAAAGGATTGTGCAGTGGATGGTAGGTCTTCAAGACTACAACTTTGTTGTGGAGTATGTCCCTGGCCAGAGGAATGCTGTTGCTGATTGCCTGATCCAGTTGCTGGGGCGTGACGAAGTGGAGGAGTGCTTGAAGGATGAGGAATGTGTGCAGGTGGCATGTGTCGAATTAACCATGGGGTGCCAGGGCTAAACTTACCTCTGTGTTTGGTCTCTTCTTTATGGACCCCGACACTACACAGTGGTCGTCAAGTCTTTGAAAGCCAAACTATGCCAGGTGTTAAAAATAACCACCCTGATAATAATTTTCAATCTGAGTCACTGCATTGTAATGTATTTTGTGCATATATCTAAAAACCTGGTGTTGGTTTGACCCTTGGGGATCAGACTTCAGACGCCCTTGGCTAAAAGCTCACAGTTATGTGGTTATTAAGTGCATATTGGCCTCTCTTAACCCAGGATTAATATATTGCATGCATGCGCATGTGAATGCTGCCTGGCCAATTAGTTTGTGAGCGGGAGAGAGTAGGGACTAACATCCGACAACATAGCCTGGTCGTTGTCTGGGTTCTTTTTCTCCAAGAGTTTTGGGTGAAGGATTTGAAGCATGGTTGTGCGCATAGAGAGTGAAGTAAAATAAGTAGAAATAGGCAAAAAGTGCAGGGAACTGATATATAACCTGCAGGACAGCATGAAATACATTGAATGATGCATGTTTGTTTTTCATTAATTGACTTTGCCCGTGCTAGTGGAGTTTGCTCTTATAACATGGGTTGTTAGCAATTTACAACCATTTATTGCTGCTGTACGATTACAGAAAACCCCTCTGTATTCTTTGTGGATGGCAACATAAAAAAGCAAATTGTAAATTCCTCCTAAACACTTCTAACAAGCCCATAAACGCTCGATATATCAACGAAATTCCAAGGAATGAGTATTCTGGTTATGTTCAAGCACTTGCGTAAATTACTGATTGTTCTGGGCAGGAGGTTTAAGAAATAACTCCACACGAGCACTACAGCTTTATGGACCTTCCATGGGTCAATGTCCATGCATCTTTATTATCAACTCAACTAACACAACATAAGACATTACCTGTTACAGCAGCGACCTTCATTTAAAGGCCAATTATCGATTACTTTTTTTCCATTTGTATTTTGGCAATCCCATGAAATATCACCCCTAAACTTCGGATTCCATAGTTATTAAGCTTTCACTCAAAGCATCCATGTTTTATTTTCAAATTTTACATTTTTTGGTGGAAAAGTACATCATGCCAAAAGAAGACAGCCATTGGACCATAGATCTTCAACCAGTAAACTAATGGCTGACTAAGGGAACACTAGCGAGTGTTATCACTGTTCACAGCTGGCAGAACATGCCGAAAATACATTCAATTGTGATTCTAGCTAAACTGAGGAGCTTGGAATGGGTAGTGTTGGATGAAAGGTGGTCCCGCCACTTAGGTTTCATCTTGTGGGACAGGTCAGCATGCACATGTGTGATGACAACAAACATGCATGAGGCACATACTAACAATGGGACTGCTCTCCACACGAAAAAGGGATGGCCTTCCATTAAACATCTCTCACTTGGCCTCTGGTGCAGGTGCTAATGTGCTGCCTATATTTCCGGTACGATTGGTGCCTAAGCAAGTCTACATTGCCACTTCTACAATTCTGTTGCCTCCCAGCGCGCACCATCATTGCCGCAGACCTCTGTTCCCCGCCCTGCATCGCTCAACGGGCTCCGCATTACGAGGGGACTAAGCAGGTTTATGCCACTCCAACACTTAACACTAGCCAGGCGAGCATAATGGAAGTCAGGTGCCCAAGAGGTTTACTTGTGGCCAGGAGAGGACCCTATTATTGAGCACTCCAACTCCATCCTTCTGCGTTTTTCATTGGCTAATCAGGTCCCTAGCTTCACAGTATCTTGCTGCTTCTGGAAGGGCCTAGGGACTAGCTTCTTCAGCTTCGTGGTTTAAGATCCCTGCTCCCCTATCCACTCCACTCAGCTTATTAGGCCCTACGTGTAGATGATACTAAGAACCCAGAGGAGGCTCCTTTGTGTGTAGAATAGTCCATTTTCCTCTGAAAATCAGCCCACCAAACCCTGTTAAACAATTCAGAATAAAGATTGTTTCCATAAAGGGGTCATTGATGGGCAGACAACAGCTTATTTTGGGTGGGTATTCGTCAAACAAGCAATCCCTCCCCTCCTGCCCCCGCTCAACACCACCATAGCTTTCTACCAAGAATAAATAGGCCTCATAGCTAATGGAGCACTTGTGGCGAGGGCCCCATTTTGGAAGGCTTGTAGAATATGTTTTTTTAATGTTATGAACCTTAGCGCACACACATTCAGGGCCATTCGGCCAGTAGAATTCCCAGCAAAAAGGACTTTGCCCAGAAAATCATTGGCACTGCTGGTACCGTACTTCTTCGTATGCAACCACCAAATCTAAGCGTGCATGACACTCCATGCAGAGAAACCTAGAAATGGTAATCCCTGTTTAATAATCTAATATCTGATGGATGGTTCTGCCTAATTTTGCACACCTACAGAAACCGGGGTCAATCTTCCAGAATGAAAGGAGGAAGTGGACGCTGAGAGTCTCCCCCATGCGCTAGCTGTTAGGATTGCGTGCAGCAGAGATGTCTTCGTATGTTCTTCATACTAGCCATGAAACCCAGGGGCCAGATTACAGAAACTTTGCACCGGTGAAAGGGCAAAGTTGCACGGTATTATCACTAGCGCAAAGTTTGCCCTATTTTTAAAAATAGGGCAAACTTTGCCCTAGTGCTAATACCGTGCAACTTTGCCCTTGCACCGGTGCAAAACTTCTGTAATCTGGCCCCAGGTGACTAAGTAGTCCGCATACTCCTTCCGTGACTTCCCGATCCATGTTTGTATTCAGCTGCATTGGAATGGCTAGAAAAAGCATGATTCAACCGAGGTATTCCTTGCAACACGCTGCACAGTGTTTGGTGATCGCTCATTTTCCTCTGCAATGATAGATACATCCATTGAAATTGTAGGTCGTTAATGACAGGTTATTTAGTCACTAGCTTCAATGACGCCTTTCAGCATCACGATTCATGTATTACCATGATACCACTTTGGCTGGGTTAAACCTTAATCCCACATTTACCTCAATTAGTTGGTTAGTCCAAATCACTCCTGACACTGGTTTTACTGTATTGACACAATAGCTTTCAATTCAATGGCATCACCTCCCTCTAGGCGCAGTACAAGATAAACACACTCATGTTCGACACCCACGTTAATTGCACAGATGGGACTGGCTCCATTTGTGTTTCTTGTGTAAAGGGTCCTCTCCATGCAATTTTGTGAAGAGTAAAGTTAAGAGTAAAACAAAGACTCATATCTCTACCAAGTTAGTGGAAAAGTGGAAATACTTTGCAGGCAGCATTTATAACAGATTCCTATGAAATCCGTCTGCTTTTACCAGGTGCTAATTGCAGGTGGGTTACAAAGGAAATCATTGCACGAGCGCTAGCATAAGCGTCCATGCTGGTGGTAAAGCACCCACATTCATGTGGCAGAGCAGGACATGGAGGCAGACACATCACGTCCCACTTGCTCAATCACTCTGCCACACAAATGCACCAAAATGAGGAGTGTCAGAATAAATGCGGTAATATTACATTTGCTGTCATTTCTTCTGTTCTTGTTTACATGGAACATGAGCCCCACAGAGTTCAAATTGAACCTGCATTTTATAGACTTGAATGTGCTTTATTCTCTCTGAATTAACAAAGGGGATTGCTAATGCCCTTCCTCTTTTCCAGTGTGTAGCGTGTCATAGAGGTCTGCCTTATGACCTTTCCGATTTGTTTGTTTGTTTCCCTTGGGCAGCTGGGCACAACAATACAAGTAGACTTGAAACTTAGTTACAGTGCCTGACACAGGCTATTACAAAACAGAGGTAACTTACAACAAATGATACAAGTGATACAGTACATATAGGATAATAATGGGTGAGCATTAGAAGAATATCGTCTTAACATATGTATCACATGATCAGCTAGATAAGGGTGAATATCGTTACGTATCATTGTTGTGCAGCCATTTGAGTGCGTTACATCTAAATCTAGTGTAGGGTAATGGGCGTCTGAGGTCAGGTGGGAGTATGTTCCATGATTGTGCAGCTCTAACAGGGAAGCTAGATTCACCCGCTGTGGTAAGTTTGAATCTCGGGACTTCAAGTAAGAAGGTGTTGGCAGATCTCGTCAGTCGGTTTGAGGGTCTCCAGTTGATTCTTTCAGCTAGGTAGGGGGGTGCTTGATTGTTGAGGCATTTGGATGTGAGAGAGATAGTTTTAAGGAGGATTCTGTCCTTTATCTTTAGCCAGTGGGCCTCAGTCCGGTATTTACTGTATTATGCAACCACCAGCTTAGCACCTATATTTGTTTGGCTGGAATCGAATACCCATGCAGAAAATATCCTGATTTTCAGTTTGAAAGAAATGGCAAAGCTAAGTTTATGGATGTATTCCTGTATGTATGGGCCTTCTTATTGGAGTAAGGATGCATTATAATGTGACTCTCATTTGTCCTCCCTGTGTGCATCCATCCAAGCTTAGCATATGCACATAATTTTGCTGTTTTTGACTTTGGCACATAAAGTGCTACTTTGAGGCCAATACATTGCTACAAAGAAGAGAGAAATAAAAGATTTTGAGTAGCAGTTCTGTTATTTGGCAGCCCTTCTTCATATCCTTTAATCACAAGATCCTTTCTTCTCCTTTGTAACAGTCATCCTTTGTCACAGTCCCTCTGCTCCATCAGTACTTCCAATTTGCCACAGTCCTTTGTTATTGTCATTCTCTTTCATTACAGTCTGTCTTCACAATCCTTCTCCTTCATCAGTGTCTTCGACCTTCATCATAGTGTTTCTCCTTCATCAGTGCTTCGCCTTCACATGCCTTCATCATAGTCCTTATTCTTCACCAGTCCTTTGTCACAGTCCTTCTATGTCTTATTTCTTCTTCATAGTGGTTCCATCCCCTTCAACATAGGCTTCTTTCATCATAGTCCTCCTCCTTCATCACTGTGTTTTCCCTTCATTATAGTCCCTCTTCACAGTATTTATCCTTTCCCACAGATTTCTCCTTTGTTGTAGTGTCAGGGCTGTATGGAGAGTAATTAAATACAAGACTATATGTTGTACTATAACTAGTATTTATTGATTACAATAAGTATATCTACATATAGTCAGGAATAAGAGGGAGCAGTATCAACCAGCCGCCACGGCTCACAGATGTTAATGTTTGACTTGCATTCAGGTTCCTTCTCGTGTCACTGTGTTCCATGGCTCGCTCCAGAGCACAGCAGGTTAATGAGCTGCGCATATTTTCTAGATGAGCATGGATGCTACATTTGTTAGTCTTCTGTCAGAGTTCTATGTGACAAGGCCAGTGTGCTGGACTTGTAGAGAGGGGATGAGAAAGCCACTCAGTCTGAGGTGGGATGCCTACCAGGGAGACATCCTGAGCCAGTCCGTCCACTGAGGAGGATGGAGGCACTTCAGAGGGCCCAATTTCCTGTCCCCTCCCTTGTGTCAATATGTTATTTTGCTAAACAATCTTGTCACACACCATGCCTCCTAAGCCACCAGAGTCTTTATCTTTGTTCTAGAGACCTAGATGCTGAACCTGAGTAGCAATAAGAACCAGATGGGTGATAACAGCCCACCAGTGTCACTCGCAGTCGCGGTCATCACCACGACTGGCGATTTCTTCCGCTTTGGAGTTCGAGAGGATGTAGAGGAGGATTACTTTAGTCCTTTTTCTGTGTTTCGCTCCGCAGCTCCGAACGCGGGACGCGACGCTGCCGGGAGTATTTAAATCCCCGCCTCCCGGCAGGTCGTTGCGTTGCAACCCTCCTCTGTTGTTTACTTTTCGACTCTGGGTCCTTCGCTCTTCCTCTGCACCTCGCTTTGGAATTTCTCTGGGGATTTTCCCCTTGGATACTTTACTCCGGGGTTCCGACATTTCAGAACACCGTACTTGTTTCCTTTTCTTCTTCGCCCTAGCTGTGCTTTTCTCCGACGGGCTCTCGTTCTCTCTCTCTCTCTCTCTCTCTCTCTCTCTTTCTCTCTCTCTCTCTCTCTCCCTCTTTTTCTCCTGTTCCCTCACCTTGTCAGCGTGAGGGTTCCTTCCGTGCTCCTCCACAGTGCCTTTCTGGAACATTCTCAACCTTCACTGCAGCCTCCTCAGCCGCTGCCTTCTCCGCCTGCGCTTCAGGCCCACAGCTATTGTTGGACTTGGACATTATTTGCCCCCGTCAGTTGTTGGAGATCCTTCGCTTCCTTCTTTTCACCTGGGAACAACTGGCCCTCACCGACAAGCCTTGGCACCTCTTATCAGGGTTTTTTCTCCTTTGCGGGTTTTTCCCTGCATTTTCTGGCTTGGTCCCAGAAAGGAGGTCACTGTGCCGCTGTTCTCACCCAGCGGCCACAGTGGCTTCTCCCCGTGACAAGCACACGCACCAGAAAAAGGAGAGAGACTACCTGGCACACCGAGGACTGCAAGGAACCATTGACTCGGAAAGCTCAGGTGAGGAGAACGTGGGTACAGGGGAAACTCAGCCAAGGGTACTTGTCAAGTCACAGATTGCAACGCCAAAGAGTATCACGATGTCAGCTGAGGAACAGGTCCAAGAGCTGTGGAAGGCTTTTCAAGCTATGTCCCAGGAGCTACAAGGGGTCAAGACTGAAAACGCTTTGCTTAAACAAATGGTTACGGCTAGGGAACCGACTCCCTCGGAATTGCCACCCATGGCGCTGTCCTCTGGGAAGTTTGATGGCTCCCCCAAGAAGGTGAAGGAGTTTCTTGAAGCAAGCCTGGTTCATTTCACGTTCAGACCTCGTACCTTTGCTACGGATCAGGCCCGGGTAGGTTTCCTGATATCCAACATGACTGGAAACGCTCTGTCCTGGGCCACCCCATTGGTGACTAGTGGAAACGCCATTTTGCAAGACTATTCGGGGTTTCAGAATCTTCTCAAACAGGCCTTTGAACGACCCGAGCTCTCCTTCACAGCCTGCGAAGATCTGTTGGATGTCCGGCAAGGCTCGTTAGATGTTTCATCATATATTTCCTCTTTCAAGACATTAGCAGCCGGAGCAGGATGGCCCGAGACAGCACAATATGCCATTTTCAGAAGAGGACTGAAGGAGGAAATTAAAGACGAACTGGCCAGATCTCCTCGTTCTCCTACTTTCTCAGATCTACTTTCTGCTGCACTTCATATAGAGTATCGCCTTCAAGAGAGAAGAGTTGAACGTCGGAAGCAAAGGATTCCTGGCCATATCACAGACCCCTCTGTACCCGTTCTCCCTAGTCACTCTACTAACATCGTTACTGAAGAACCCATGCAGATCGGTGCCACCAGGGCGCCCTTGTCTGCAGCTGAAAGACGTCGCAGAAGAGAGAAAGGACTGTGTGCCTACTGCGGATCAGATCAACATTTTCTCAGAGACTGTTCAGAGTTGTCCAATAAGAGGTCGGGAAACGACTACCCTTGGCGTCAGTAGGGACAAGCGACCGAGGGTCTTTGAGCAATCTTCATCGTCCCTATGTCTCTCTGTCAGTGACCTCCTCTGAAACCAAGGAGGACTCCAGACTGATGGTCATTCCAGTACAGCTCAACCTCGGAAAACATCAGGTGGAGACACTGGCCCTATTAGACTGTGGCGCGGCAGGAAACTTCGTTGACACCCTGTGGGCAGACAAGGTGGGTTTCCGTAGGATTCCCCGGGCAGAAGGTCAGAAGGTGGAAGGTGTGGACGGTTCACCTTTGTCCTCAGGTCCCATCACCCATACCACCGAAGATCTCTCCTTGATGATTAACCAACATAAGGAAGTCATGAGTTTTGATATTATCAGGGCCGCCCATTTCCCCATCATATTGGGCATTACTTGGCTCCGTCGACACAATCCTCTGATTAACTGGACGGAAAATCAAATAAGTTTCAGTTCCCCGTATTGCGCAACCAACTGTTTTTTACTGGAAGGTCGAGCTGATCTGCAGCCAGTCAAGGTGTTTTCCAACAACCATGTTGGTATCCATGCTTTACCCAATTTCTGCTCTGGCTTCTCTGAGGTATTTCAGGAGTGCCTCCATGCCAGACTTCCACCCCATCGGCCAGAGGACTGCACTATTGATCTGGAGCCCAATGCCTTGGTTCCGTTTGGAAGGATGTTCGCCCTCACCCAAACCGAGAGACAAGTCCTACGGAGATACTTGGATACCAACATGGAAAATGGTCTCATTCAACCGTCAAAGTCTCCAGCAGGAGCCCCTTTGTTTTTCATTAAAAAGAGAGATTCCACCGATCTTAGACCCTGCATTGACTACAGGGGCCTGAATACAGTGACGGTCCGTGACCGGTATCCGATGCCCCTTATTACGGACATTATTGAGGCGGTGCAAGGTGCTCGAGTATATACCAAACTGGATCTTCGCAACGCATACCATCTGTTGCGGATTGCCAAGGGTGACGAATGGAAAACCGCGTTTCGTACCCCCCTGGGCCTGTTTGAGTATAAGGTTATGCCGTTCGGTTTGGTGAACGCCCCAGCGGTGTTTCAGAGGTTTATGGATCGGATGTTCTCTGACATGCTTTCTATCTCGGTTAACATCTATTTAGATGATATCTTGGTTTTTTCCCCTAACATGAGAGAACACATCACACAAGTACGACGAGTTTTGGAGCGTCTTAAGGTGAACAATCTACTGGTCAAAGAGGAGAAATGCAGATTCGCTGTACCATCAGTACATTATCTGGGATATGTTCTATCAGAAGGAGGGATAGCCATGGATCCTGACAAGGTGAACGTTATTCTTGACTGGCCGGCCCGACCTCCGTCCGGGAGATCCAGAGGTTCCTGGGTCTTTCGAATTACTACAGGAGATTCATTCCCAACTTTTCGGAGGTGGTATACCCCATCACCCGCCTACTCAAGAAGACGGCCTATCCTTTTTCCTGGTCTACTGAGGCGGAAAAGAGTTTCTGTTATCTAAAAACCCTCTTCTGCTCTGCCCCGATTCTGCAACATCCCAACCAATCTCTTCCATTTATTCTGGAGACAGACGCCTCTGCCATAGCTGTCGGAGCAGTGTTGCTCCAGTCCTTTAACAACGTGGAGCATCCGGTTGCCTATCTCTCCAAGACTCTTTCCCCCAGCCAACTCAACTACTCGGTTCTGGAGAAAGAATTGTTAGCGATGAAACTGGCTTGTGAGGAATGGTGGCACCTTCTCATTGGTGCCCGCCATCGGTTCCTCATTCGCACCGATCACAAGAACCTAAAGGCTTTACAGGACATGGAATGTTCAAACTCCAGACAAGCCAGATGGGCCTACTTGTTTTCACAGTACGACTTCCAGATCACGTACATCCCTGGGTCTCTCAACCGTCTGGCTGATGCTTTGTCTCGCAAGGATTCCCACTTGGAAACGGTAGCTGTCAAGTCTGAGCCAATGTTCCACAGAAATCGGATCCTAGCCATGGTGAGTTCTTTTCTTCAGGAGGTCAAGGCAGCTGTTGCGCAAGAGGCTCCTCATATCTCTTTTTCAGCTGATTCCCCTTTCCAAATCAAGGACGGTTGGGTCTTCTACAAGAAGAGGTGGTATATCCCTGAAGGGTCATTGCGCCAGAAGATCCTTAAATGGTGTCACGATTCTCGTCTAGGCGGACACAGAAGCGGAAATGGTATGATGGAACTTATCTCGAGGTCATTCCTTTGGCCCAACATCAGGAGAGACGTGTTCAACTACGTAAAGACCTGCCCAACTTGTGCCAGAATCAAATATGCCTCGGGGAAGCCCGTAGGACTTCTCACCCAAGTGGAGATACCAACTCGCCCATGGGGACTCATCTCCACGGACTTCATAGTGGAGCTTCCTGAGTCTGAGTCATGCAAATGTATCATGGTTACGGTGGACTCTCTAAGCAAGTTAGCCCATTTTTCTCCTCTTCCTGGACTTCCCTCTGCCACCAAGATGGCAGAGACGTTTGCCCGAGATATCTTCAAGCTTCATGGCCTCCCCGACAAAATAATATCCGATCGAGGAAGCCAGTACATTTCCAAATTCTGGACACCTTTGTGTTTTCGTTTGGGAGTGGAAAGGGCCCTTTCCTCTGGGTTCCACCCACAGACGAACGGCCAAACGGAGCGACTCAATGCAACCTTAGAGCAGTACTCGCGATGCTTTATATCCCAGCGTCAAGATAATTGGGTTTCTCTACTCCCTACTGCAGAATTCGTCTACAACAACTCCAGGCACACTGCCACAGGCCTATCCCCTTTTTTTTGTACCTACGGTGTTCACCCGCGTTATCTAATGCCCGAGGTGCCCAGGTACTCTAACTCTCCGACTGCAGAAGAGGTGCTAAGAGATGTCAAGGAGGCCAGGGACAGTGCATTGCTAAGCTTGAAGGTTTGTAGACAGCGGAATAAGACTGAAGCCGACAAACACCGCAGGGAAGCACCTTCATGGAAACCCGGGGACAAGGTGTGGTTGTCTACCAGATTCCTTCCCAGATGGACAAGACCTTCTAAACTGTCTCCGCGATTCTTGGGACCTTTCCCCATCCTCTCCAAGGTCAATCCTGTTGCCTACCGTCTAATACTCTCTCCATCTCTCAGACGCATACACCCTGTCTTTCACACCTCTCTTCTTAAGCCCTACTACTCTGATCCACATCACCGGCCTCTCAACCGGAATCTTCCTGTCACTGCTGCCAACCAGGAGGAATACGAAGTTTCTGCCATCCGCGATTCTAGATTTCGTCGTGGCCGGTTGGAATACCTCCTGTCATGGAAGGGCTACCCGGTATCGGAGGATTCCTGGGAGCCTGCTTCTCAAGTCCATGCCCCTCAGCTGTTGGCTAGGTTCCATCGCTTGCACCCGGGTAAGCCCGGGTGGTTGCACTCTAAGGGGGGGCATACTGTCACTCGCAGTCGCGGTCATCACCACGACTGGCGATTTCTTCCGCGTTGGAGTTCGAGAGGATGTAGAGGAGGATTACTTTAGTCCTTTTTCTGTGTTTCGCTCCGCAGCTCCGAACGCGGGACGCGACGCTGCCGGGAGTATTTAAATCCCCGCCTCCCGGCAGGTCGTTGCGTTGCAACCCTCCTCTGTTGTTTACTTTTCGACTCTGGGTCCTTCGCTCTTCCTCTGCACCTCGCTTTGGAATTTCTGTGGGGATTTTCCCCTTGGATACTTTACTCCGGGGTTCCGACATTTCAGAACACCGTACTTGTTTCCTTTTCTTCTTCGCCCTAGCTGTGCTTTTCTCCGACGGGCTCTCGTTCTCTCTCTCTCTCTCTCTCTCTCTCTCTCTCTCTCTCTCTCTCTCTCTCTCTCTCTCTCTCCCTCTTTTTCTCCTGTTCCCTCACCTTGTCAGCGTGAGGGTTCCTTCCGTGCTCCTCCACAGTGCCTTTCTGGAACATTCTCGACCTTCACTGCAGCCTCCTCAGCCGCTGCCTTCTCCGCCTGCGCTTCAGGCCCACAGCTATTGTTGGACTTGGACATTATTTGCCCCCGTCAGTTGTTGGAGATCCTTCGCTTCCTTCTTTTCACCTGGGAACAACTGGCCCTCACAGACAAGCCTTGGCACCTCTTATCAGGGTTTTTTCCCCTTTGCGGGTTTTTCCCTGCATTTTCTGGCTTGGTCCCGGAAAGGAGGTCACTGTGCCGCTGTTCTCACCCAGCGGCCACAGTGGCTTCTCCCCGTGACAAGCACACGCACCAGAAAAAGGAGAGAGACTACCTGGCACACCGAGGACTGCAAGGAACCATTGACTCGGAAAGCTCAGGTGAGGAGAACGTGGGTACAGGGGAAACTCAGCCAAGGGTACTTGTCAAGTCACAACCAGTGCCTTACATGAGCAGAGCCTTCAGACCAGACCAACATCCAGTGGGAGAGAGAGCAGCGCAGGAGCTGAAAGCGCTCATGCGACTGTGGAGCAAATCACAATCAGCCTCAGAACCTCAGTGGGTACATGGCTGGAAACACAGACCAGGTCCAAGACCACCAAGTTCATGAAAAAGGGTTGAAAACTCCAAAAGGAGCATTACCTACCTGGGGGAATGACATTCGCAGACCCTATAATTTGGACGGGCACTTGCTGAACCACAGGCCGCCATTGTGGGATCATGGCAGACCCATGCAGAGATAAGTGGTGTGCCTAGGATACTATTTAGCAACTTTTCTATCTGTAACTCCTCCATGGAAGGGAAGACATGGTTAGATTGGGCAGAGCAAGCAGGCCAATGAAACAAGGAGGTGAAGTAAAAAAGGAGAAACAGGAAGCAAGAAGATGTGGGTTGTACAGGTGAGTTCAGAGGAGGATGTGGTGGCAGACCAAGAGACCAGCAAGAAGAAGGAAGGAGGATCAGATTGTGCAGGTGAATTCTGAATCAGGCAAGGTATTAGTCAGTAAGTCCAAGTGGTAATGCATTGTGAGTGTGCGCAAATGTGGGCATAATGTGATTAAGGGAGGAAGTGAATGTGAAGTGTTTGTGCAAGTGAAAGGAGTGCTTCTGAGTAGAAATGGGATTTAGTGGTAGTAGTGTGGTGGGGGAGTAGTAGTGTGGAGGTGGGAGTGATAGTGTGGAGTAGGGAGTAGTAGTGTTAATGGAGGAGTAATAGTAGTGTGGAAGCAGGAGCAGTGGTATAATGGGGAAAGTAATAACATCAAAGGGTGGAGGGGAGGCCTTGTAGGAATGAGAGACATTGGAGGGGTGTGGGTGGAGAGCTAAGAAAGTAGAGGCATGTGGAGTTGTAGGAGGAGAGTAGTGACAAGTAAAGAGAGGAAGAGGAGAATGTGTCAGAGTCAAGCTGACTGTCTGGAGGGCACAATCCCCTACATCTTTGTAACCAAGTGATGTGCCTGGTTGCCCTCTGGCCTTGTGCGCTATATAAATAAAATAAATACAAATACAAAATACAAACACTAACAACTGTATAGAGTAGGGACAGTCTTAGGAAATCCCTGAGGAGTTTGTATAGAAAAGGAATATTGCGATTTGAACCTCACATCAAGCATAAGAAAGAACTTAAACAACTAGGACATTAGGGGGTCAATATTCAATATCTATTAACCTGGGGTCAGGGATGTCTGGTTTCGGGAGCACATTCTTTGCTAGACGATAAATAGAGAGAGGGATGGACATAGTGTCCACTAAAAAACAATGAAAAGCCTTAAACCGTATGTGAGGCTTGAAATGTTTCTTGTGCCATCCATGACACCTATCTTTAATCCTTCATCACAATCCTTCGCCTTCATTACAGACCTTCATATGCCTTTGTCACAGTTAACCTTCATCATAGTCACTTTCCTTCATTACAGTCCTTCTCATCACAGTCCTTCATCATGGTTTCTCTTTTGTCAGGAAATGTTTCATCACAGTGCTTCATCGTTGTTACAGTCCTTTGTAAAGGTCATGCTTAATCAAAAACGTACTCCATCATCTCAGCCTTTCATTACAATCCATCTGTTTCATGAAAGACTTCAGTCATAGTCCTTCCTTCTACATCATAGTCCTAATGGATTCAAGTCCTTCTCCTTCATCAGTCTTTCTACTTTGTCAGTACTTATCCTTCTTAAGTACTTTTACACTCTCCTTTTCCTTTGTCACATCCCTTTTTCTTGGTCAGTCCTTTATCACAGCCCTTCTCCTTAATCAGTAACAGTCCCTATATTTCATCCAAGTACTTCTTCTTCAACAGCCCTTCATCACATACCTTCTTCTTCATCAATCCTTCATCAAAGCCATTGTCCTTCATTATAGTCCTTCTTCATCACAGTCCTTCTCTTTGCTCACAATCCTTATCCTTTGTCGCAGTTCTTCATCACATTCCCCACATCAATCCTTCTCTTTTGTCATTATGTTTCATCACAAATCTTCTGCTTTATCAGAGTCCTTCTCCTTCATCTTTGTCCTAGTCTGACATCACTCTATTTGTCCGTCATCACAGTCCTTTTCCATCATCACAGACCTTTGTCACTGTCACTGTCACAGACCTTCTCCTTTGTCACAGTCTTTCTCTCCATCACAGTTCTTCCCATCACATTACTCCTGCGTCACACTCCTTTCATCACAGCCCTTCTCTTTTGTCGCACCCTTTATCACAGTACTTCTCTAACTCAGCCGTTCTTCATTACAATCCTTCTTTAAATCAGTCCATCATTACTGTAACCCATCATCAGACCTTCAACACTGTACTTCCCCTTCATCACAGTCCTTCTCCTGCTTCACTGTACTTTTCCTATAACACAGCCCTTCTCCATCAACCTTGTTCTTTTTGCTTCATCAAAGTCTTTAGTCCTGTTCCTTCATCTCAGTCCTTCTCCTTCAGCAAATACCTTCATCACAGTAGTCCTTCTTTTACATCACAGTTTGTCTATGTTATCAAAATACTTCTCCTTTGTAACAGTCCTTTTCCCTTGTCGCAGTAATTCTTCATTACAGTACTTCACCATAATCAAGTTCATCATCGTCATTAGTCTTTCTTTGTCATAGTCCATCAAAGTGCATCACCTTTGTCATAGTCAATTGTCACATTCCTCTTCCTTCATCATAGTTCTTCATCATCACAATATGTATCCTTTGTCACTGTACTTTTCTATTGTCACAGTCCTTAATCACAGTCCTTCTCATTATAATCGATTGTCATTGTCCATCTCTTTATCATAGTCCTTCCCCTTCATCACAGTCCTTCCCCTTCATCAGAGTCCTCCCCCTTCATCAGTCCTTTATCCTAGTTCTTCTACTTAATCACAGTCCTCCATCCATCACAGGTATCCATCATCACACCACTTTCATCATAGATAATCCCCTTTGTCACATTCTGTATTCCTCTGCTTTGTTAGTCCTTCATCACAGTCCTTCAACTTTATCATAGTCCTTTTGTGCAGTCCTTCTCTTTCATCACAATATTTCATCACAGACCTCCTTTATCACAGACATTCATCATAGCCCTTCCCCTTCATCAGTCCATGCATTTCAACACAGCATTATAACAATCTTTCATCACACTACATATCATTTGTCACACTCCTTTGTTGCAGTCCTCCTCCTTCATCTCTGTTCTTTGCCATTGTCCATCTCCTTCATTATAGTTATTATCCTTTGCCACAGCCCTTCTCCTTCATCACAATCATTCTCCTTAATTACAGTTCACCTTCATCATCAATCTTTTTTCATCAGAACTTCATCATAGTCTGTCATCTTTGTCATAGTTCTTTGTCACAGTCCTATTCGTTCATCATAGTTCTTCTTCAACACAGTCTTCCCCCTTCATCACTGTCCTTTGTCCTAGACCTTCTACTTTGTCACAGTCTTTTATCACATTCCTTCTCCATCAAAGTACTCTTTTATCACACTTTTTTCATCACAGTCCTTAGCTTTTGCCACATCCCTTTATCACAGTACTTCTCCTACTTCACAGTTCTTCTTCATCAAATTCCTTCTCCTTTATCATTCCTGCATTACGGTTACCCATCATCAAACCTTCATCACAGTAAATCTCCTTTATCACAGCCCTTCTCCTTCAACCAATTAATTTTCCTCCATAACAGTCTTTGTTCATGAAAGTCCTCATTTATCACAGTCCTTCTCCTTCATCACAGTCCCTCTACTTCAGTACAGTCCTTCATTACAGTCAGAGTCCTTTGTCACAATCATCCTTCAGCTACCTGGCTCCTTTATTTTCCTTTTGTACACATGCTATTAAGCACGACTCAAGACTATGTACTATTATACCAGAGATATGTTCCTGGAGCTCAATAATGTCTCTGGCTCAATCAACCTTCGTATCTTCAACAAAATTAGATACTTAGATATCTATAAACAGAGAGAAATCTTGCCATCTCTTAATATTGCAACTTCAATCCAAACATTCGCCAACGTGAAGCATTGATCAATGTCAGATCTGCAACCAAAAATGTAGTTGGAGTAAAGGACCTTATTATCAGCTCAAATGTATATATTCTTTTCATAACTGAAAAGTGGATTTCTGCTGGCTCTGTCACACATTTTCATCTGTTGGTTCCCCAGGACTTTCAAATCAAGTGGCATAACCATGAGCATCAGAAAAGAGGGGGTGGGGATGCAGTTGCTATTATCTAAATCTTCGCTTGTATTGTCTAATTTCATTCTTTGAACTGGGATGAGTTATCCGAGATCTATGCATGTACCTTATCCCTTTCACCTAATGACTCTTATCATTTAGTACTCTGCTATCAGCCACCCGGCCCTTCTGTTTCCTTTTAAACAATCTGGAGCTTTACCTTGGATCTGAAGCTCTCACTATTCTAACTTATTTATTCTTGCTGACCCAAATATTTGATGCAATACCCCTGATAACTTAGACTGTATTAAACTTAACGACAGTATCATGATCTCTTAATACTTACAACGTCGGCTTCCCGTTATCTTGGACACTGTCTAGATCTAGTGATGTCCAGAGGGTAGACCCTATGTCACCAAGAAAAGATCTCTGTCACTTGGTCCGATCACTTTGTTGTTGTTATTTCTACTTTAATAGATCATGTTGGCCCTTGTAAAGCCCCCTCTGTGATTGTTACACTTCTGTATTGCAAAAAAGATTGTAACACTATTAAAGGTCCTCAACTAGTCTCTGAATTAATTCCATTCTCCTCTGACCTCTGGTGAGTAGTGATTACTACCAGACTAATATGTCAATTCTAAAGAGATTTTGTGATACAAATCCACCACTGAAACCTAAGAAATATTTTAAGACTAGAAATAATCCACAGTACTCAGACTCCTTAAAGAGCCTGAAGATAAACTACTGTAAGAAAGAGAAGACCTGGCTCAAAACCAGAGATCCCATAGACCTTCAGGCCTCTAAATCAGCATTGAACATTTATAAAAACAAAAAAAAAGGAATCCTATTAGCCAAGTCTCAGTTCTTTCAAAAACAGATTGACCTCACAAAAAATAGGTCAAAGGAACATTTTGTTATGATACAAAATGTAACTTCCCCTGCATGTGGTCAACAACGTTATCCTGGCGAACAAATTGAACACATTTTTATACAATAAAGTAAATTCCACACATCTGAATATTGACTTGCAACTTACAAATGCTAATACTCCCACACACGACATAGTCATGCCCTTGTCACGCTCAGCATCTTCTAACCTCACATTAACTTCAGTGAATGTAGATGATATTAAAACACTGATCAAAAAACGTAAACCCACAAATTATGATTATGATTCCATAACAGCTTGTCTTGCCAAACAACATTCCTCTTGCTTGAGAGACTTTTTAGCTGCCTTTGTTAATGCCTCACTGGCTCTAGGTTGTGTGCCCCTAGATCTAAAAAGAAATCCTATCTGACCCCTTGTCAAGACTTGAGAGTCGTGTAGATTATAAAGACCTCCATCCCCAAGTACCACACAGGGACATATGAATACACTCCCTGTGCAATCATTGAGGCCACAGGAGGCAGATACTGGAACGCCGGAAACCCCAGGCCGCTGCAAGGTAAACAAGCAATTAATCAGAATACCAGCGTAAGAAAAAAAAATGAGAAGGCAAGACTGAGTATGGATTGGTGTATAGTGGCTTACCAAATGCGTGGGAAAGGAGAGGCTGGAATATCCTCAGGGCCTTTGTCAGATGTAAGTGCTTGATGGGCGTTCGGGCAGCATCCTTAGTTTAAGGGTGGGGCGACAGCAGAGAGATGTGGATGCTACTCTCACCCCCTCAGATGGGAACGTCCTTAACACTGGAAGCCCCTGCAAGTGCGTGATACTGTGATCGGGAATCGGAGGCAAAAGATTCCTTAAAGCGCCGTGGAAAAACAATGGAGGAACCGGAGTAGTCCGGGACCCAATCCAAAATCAGGTACGTCCAAGGTAGGCTGGTAGAAGACTCGTAGCTATATCCAACGGTACGAGTAAAGGCAGTCCAAAATCCGAGTCCAGGGGTCGAGGCAACAGGTGAGCAGAAAACCGGGCAAAAATTCAAAGGGCAAGGCAAAAGACAGTCCGTGGTACGTAGTCCAAGATTCCAAAAACCAACAAGAGCGTCGTAGGTGGAACGCCAAACAGTGCTTGAAGAAAACAGCTGTGAAGCACCGGAGAGTGCGAGACAAGGGCATTTAACTGGTTTCCACGGAGACCACATCAGGTGAGTGGGCCTTCTGTGTCATGTGAGGCGTAGTCGAACATGGATGCCTAACAACCGAATCCCTTGTCCTGCTCGAACACAGATTCCAGGGCAATTGACAATGAAAAAAAGGGTGTAAATGCCCTGTGTGCTGCAATCCTGTCTTTCCCAGATCGTAGCTGCCCCCAGTCCGTGAATGAGGCCAACAGACATCTGACTGCTGCCACCATGAATGTGAAACAGAGGAAGAGGGGGGTGTGCGTGCAGTAGGGACAAGAGAGTTCTGAGGCAGGGGATGCATGACACCCCTCTGCTAAATATACTTTATTAGACCACCACATTCAATTATCAACCTATTGCCGGTCTGGCCTGACAGTCAAAGATCCTGGGAAAAGTTGTAATGACACAACTCCAGACCTTTCTGGAACAAAAAAACAATATTCTCAACACTCATCAATTCAGGTTCAGGCCTTGTAGTGGTTCAAGACCACCACCTTAGTAGCTGCCTGGGATGATATTCTCAGGGCCACTGATGAGGGAGACACAAGCATTCTAGTCATGCTTGACCTGTGAGTGGCCTTTTATAATACAGTTGACTTATTCAGTTGTACATTTTTCTCTCTAGGATGACTGAGGTGTGGAGTCGCTGAGGTGGATTTATTCTTTTTTATCATATCAGACAAAAGTAGTCAAATTGCAAAATCACTACACTGACAACCTACCTGTCCTATGTGGGGTACCAAAGGGGTAAACCCTTTATTGTTCGAAATGTATATACAACCATTAATGAACATCTTTATTGAGTTTAACCTGAACTACACAATGTTGACAGGATTATAATGCTTCACCTCGCTTTGCAGGCATCCCTCAGCCGGGTTCACATTTGCCAAACAACACAGTTCACTTGAGCTTTATCACAATGTGGGATTCACTTCCCTTAGCTTTCCCTTGGCTTGATCATAGTACGGGATTCACCTCCCTTAGCTTTCTTCTTGGCATTCCTCAGTCAGGTTCACATTATCATTTTAAAACAGTTCAAAACAAAGCCATTCCAGACCCCTTAGGTACCTCCGTTACCCAGGTCTGTGTCTCACCCCCAGTCAGACTTTACATTAAGCCCCCAGTCAGGCATCCTCTCAAGCCCCCAGTCAGGCTTTCTCTCAAGCCCCCAGTCAGGCTTTCTCTCAAGCCCCCAGTCAGGCTTTCTCTCAATCACCAGTCAGGCTTTCTCTCAAGCCCCCAGTCAGGCTTCACACAGATCTATTATCACATAAGGTCCCCCTCCGTCGGGCTCAATCCTTCCTGAGTGGCGTTTACGCCTTGGCTTACCTCTTTCGGGCTCAACCCGCTAGGCCTTCCACTGTTTGCTGGGTCAGAGACTTTCGAGTGGGCAAGGACTTTTACGGGAACATCAGCCTGACCACTCTGACCATTACCCTGCTCTCATCATTCCTTCTTTACGCTTCCCTCAGCCGGACCCGAGCTGTACTGGTTTTTACCTTTGCCCCAATGCCTCTCGGGAATTGTAGTTGCTTTATATTTATTTGGGGTTTCCCTTTCTCTCACTTGAGTGCCCCTTCTGCTTCGCTTAACCGTTCCAGTCACCAGCACGCTTACTGGATTCTTCGCTTGATCCGTCATGAGGCTTACTCGGTTAGCTTGGCACTGGTGGGTAGCTCCCTAGCGGGGAGGGGTTTGGTAGGAGATCATCGTCTCATCACCTGCCCTTCCTGCACCTGAACTTCCTTTCACACGCCCAGGGGAAGCAAGCTTTGCAGCAAACACGATCAGCAAGCTGCAGTCTGCCTACTTTAGCACTAGGGGGGTAAGGCTCCCTAGCTGTGCTGTAACCCCACACAGGTACTGGCTCAGCACCTCGCCCTTCCTCCTCATCTGGGCCCTGTCCATGGCTGCCTCTGCTCCTACCTGCTTCTTGGTGTGCTTGGGCCTGTGGTAGGGCTCCTCTGCCGGACTCAGCCTTCCAGCCTTCCTCCTCTGCTCTCAAGAGCAACTGCCTTCTCTCTCTTTGCAGGCCCCTTTTAAGCACCTGTGTGATATTAACAGGTTGCAGGTGTGTGGTTAGCATTGTGCCTGCCTGACTCTGCCTGGTCTCGTTAGTGTGACAAAATGGCGGTTGTCCATAGGAGTCAATGGCCCAGGGATTCCTATGGCTAATCCTCATTCCTCCTAGTTGCTTGTTCTTCTTCATAGTATTGGGAGGGAAGATTGAATGAAGGGAATTTTGGGAAATGTACTGAGTTGTGGCTCTTGGGGAAAAAAAATGGTTGAATAATTATAAAAAGGTTTGTCAACAAAAAACAGGGATTATGGGGCTTGTAGTGTTTCACTGAAGGGGAGGGCAGGTAATTGTCAGAAAGGGGAGAGCAGGTGTATCGTTGTGGATGAATGTGTTTTCATCTGCCTTTTCTTAAAGGAAAGTACTGGGGTAGGATGGGACTGTGGTGGCAATATCACATAAAGACTGAGGGGTTGTTGGGTAGGGGTGCATTGAAAAAAGGGATAACACCATCTTGCCCAAGGGTGTACCTTCCGTCGGCCCCAAGAGCCCCTGCCCTGGTAATCTTACCTTGCTTGTCCGCCCTCAGGGTTGGGATCCAAGTGCGATTGCCCTCCCCTGGACACTAAGCAAAGGATCTTCAGGGTACAAACCCCCTCAGGTTTCTCACACACAAGAAACATTCCCAGGCTCAGAGGTAGCTCAATTGTTTTTATAGAAGTCTCCTGGACCCTAGAGATGTCCCTCTATCTCTTGTCATATCTTGCACCTCCACCCTTACCCAGACATCCCTGAACTCAGGTTATTAGGTACCGAAGGTTAACACCTACTGTCTAATTCTGTTCTTGGCTAGTGGCGAGGTCCTAAAGGCAGAACACCTCATCTCTATTAGCTCAACAAGGGACTTCCCAAGTTTCTCTTCATTACCCAACTGTTAGTATTCCACTGGAAATTCCGAATTGTGTCTTACATCCCTGTAAGGTGCAGTCCTCTAATATACTCAGTAAGGATTAGAGAGATGTGGATTCGATAAAGTTAGGCTGTGCGCTCTTGACCACTCCTTAAATCTGTGAACACTAAAGAAAGATTCTGTATAACTAGCAGCAATATCACCACACCCTCCAGCTCATCCACTAGGAGCTGGTGTAATTGAACAAGCAGAATTATGGGTTGTGGGTAAGGACCACGTGCTCTTGTTAACAAAATACGTTATGAAAACAGTCCAAAGAATTTTTATATATATGTATATCTATTTTTGCATGGGAATAGATGTTATGTTTTTGCCTGAATGAAGGGACGGCAACATAATTTGAAGTACTTGACCTCCAATTGACAGTTGCGTCTTGAGAACAACCCGTAGGTCGAAACACGTGTCGGCTGTCCAAACCTTGAATAAAACTCACTCTTCTTAAGCAAACACATGTGATTTGAAGAAATCTTCCAATCAAGATATACATATATATAAAAATTCTTTGGACTGTTTTCATAACGTATTGTGTTAACAAGAGCGCGTGGTCCCTACCCACAACCCATAATTCTGCTCTAATATACTCACTCTCATCTCTGCCTTTTCTACTCTTTCCTCTTACCCACTTTGCTTCATTCCTCCTGTGAATCTTCTATGCCTCCAGTGTTTCTCACTCTGTTTGGGTCTTGGCTCCACCATTTGATGATACTCCTCTTTCGACTACTCTACTGCTCCCTTCTCCCCACTACTTCTTCCTTTGCCACACTACTAATCCATCCTCTGCCATATTACAGTAGCATCCACTTCACAATCCCTCCCTAAACTAATCTTTCTAACCACACTCGCCACACATACGTGCACTCACACAGCAATACCTCTTCCACTAATTAGCAAGACCTCAATCGCTTCACAAATCACTCTAAACTCCACCACTCCTTCCTCCCTCCTGCTGGTCTCTTGGTACTTCACTCCTTTCACCTATGACCTCACCAAGTTAACCCACACCTTCTGCTTCCTGTGCCTCACTTATACCCCACTCCTTGGATTGGTTGTCTTTCATTGGCCAATCTGGCCCTGACTTTCCCAACCAGGGTGGTGATATGTCATGTGACATTATCAATAGTGAGCTAACCCTCACCCGCTTTACCACGTGGACCTGCCACAGAATGGCCATATCAGCCCAGGAAGGCCAGTGTTCGTGTTCGGGTTCAGGGAAGATGAGCATTTCTCTCATCTTAGTTGCAAGTGATCTATTAGATATATGGATTCCTCTTGGGGCATGCTGGAGTCCCTCGTGGCTTCACGATAATCTTGTGTCAGCCAGGTAGGGAAGCAGGGTCTCCATGCTCCTCTACCTTTCCCTGGTGTCTGTCAATGACACCAGTGGTTCCAATCCACAGGGTTTTCGCAGCTAATCTCCATGGGTCTCTTTCTTTGTGCGGCTGTGTGCTGAGTTGTGTGAGTAGCGATTGGCCATCAGCTTGCACGTCTGGAATGTGGGACACTGCATCCGATCTCACCTTCTTATGTTCTTTGTTGGCTTCCAGACTGATATGATGTGATATGATATGGTATTTTATTTATATCGCGCTCATACACAAGTGTTTCAAAGTGCCACCAGGCAAAGGGAGTGGAACAAGAGAGAGCAAAGAAAAGAAAACAGCGATCTTACTATGCGCAGTGACATTAAGAAAGCACAAGTTGATGGAAAAGGGGGAAAGTAAATGGAATTGGGGGCAGTGAAAAGTGCGGAACAGAGGAAAGAATAGAATAAATACTAAATAAAATAAATAAATAAGGCAATAAACCATGATAGTGCAGCCAGCAAGTGGCAGGTGATAGTTTAGTCACATAAGGTATAGCTGGTAAGTGCAGAAGAAAAGTGGGAAGGGAACTGTATGGGTACAGATATAGAACCCAAGTGCAGGGGGTTGCAGGGTGAGCAGGTACCTGGGCTCGAATGACAGAGGGTGGTCAGGTGCATGATGCCGAGAGAGAAACCAGATCAACAGGAGAGAAAGGGGGCACATTCAGAAGCAACAAGGAAAGTCTTCAGGTGATTCCGGAACTGGAGATGGTTCTCCTCAAGTTTCAAAGTGGCTATTCCAAAGGGAAGCCCCAGCCGAAGCCAACACTGAGGAAGTGTCTCTGAAAGAAACTGAGAGACACCTGCAAGTATGTGGAATTAATGGCAAGACTTGAGATAGAGGTGACCTGGACAGAAGCATGCTGGCACTAGGCATGGGGGGGGGGCAGGAGCAGGGTTCCTCTCAACTGCCACTGCTCAGGTAAAGTAATTGAAATGCTCCTTTAAGGATTCCCCTCGCCCTTCTGCTCTGCTTTCATGGCCTCACTTATCCTGCCAAAAGAACCACAAGGGGGTAAACATAAATATGGATGCTGAACCGAAACTCAGTAACACACAAAACCCAGTGTTTCACCAGCACAGGGAAAGTTGAAAGGATAACCTAACAAAAATACATCCTGCTCTCTCTTAATGGTGCTACCATGGGATATATATATATATATATATATATATATATATATATATATATATATATATATATATATATATATATATATATATATTACATGGCCACGGTAGTGGCCATGTAGTTATGGTTAAGTTGCTGTTTCCATAGGAAGAGCACTTTTTGGATGGCTTATAACTTCGCTCTCCCTGGACGGATCCTCACCAAACTTTGCAAAAAAAAGTAGTTGGGTCACTCTGAATTCTTTTGCAAAGCTTGGTGAGGATTCGTCCATGGGGGGCAAAAGTTACAGGGGGGGGGGGTCCCAAAACTTTTTTTTTCCCAAAAAACTTTGCTCACGCCTACAGCCCAAACCGCTGGACGGATTTACACCAAATTAGCGGCAGGAGCGGCGGCTTGGTCCCGAAAGCGTGCTTTGCTTTATTTGGTGTAAATCCATCCAGTAGTTTTTAAAAAAAATGACAAAAATGTAAGTGAAAAAAATTAGTGATATCTGTGTTCGCTTCGCGGACACACTTCCCTGTTCGCTCCGCGGACAGGACAGTGATTGGGCCAGCAGCTTGCGTGATGTCCGTGGACATCTGACGTGCTCTCTCATGCGTGGAAGCGTGCAGTGCGTCTGGCTTCAGAGACGCCCGCCATCTTTGTTCCTCGCATGAGAGGCTTTGTATCACGCCTGCACAGTAAGTCCCCCACCCCCGCTCATGCCCGTGTCTGTCTCCTGTTCCTCCCACCTCTTGCCCCGTGTGTCTTTCTCCCTTACGCCCACCCCCGCTCATGCCCCGCTCATGTCCGTGTTGTCTCTCCCCACCCGCTCATGTCCGTGTTGTCTCTCCCCACCCGCCGCCCGCTCATGTCCGTGTTGTCTCTCCCGACCCGCCGCCCGCTCATGTCCGTGTTGTCTCTCCCCACCCGCCGCCCATCCCCGCTCATGTCCGTGTTGTCTCTCCCCACCCGCCGCCCGCTCATGTCCGTGTTGTCTCTCCCCCTCCCGCCCACCCCCCGCTCAAGCTCCGTGTGTCTCTCCCCCTCCCACCCACCCCCCGCTCATGCCTCGCGTGTCTCTCCCCCTCCCGCCCACCCCCCGCTCATGCCTCGTGTGTCTGTCTCCCTCCTCCCCACCCCCGCTCTTGCCCCGTGTGTCTGTCTCCCTCCCCCCCACCCCCGCTCTTGCCCCGTGTGTCTTTCCCCCTCCCGCCCACCCCCGCTCTTGGCCCGTGTGTCTTTCCCCCTCCCGCCCACCCCCGCTCTTGCCCCGTGTGTCTTTCCCCCTCCCGCCCACCCCCGCTCTTGCCCCGTGTGTCTTTCCCCCTCCCGCCCACCCCCGCTCTTGCCCCGTGTGTCTTTCCCCCTCCCGCCCCGTGTGTCTTTCCCGCTCTTGCCCCGTGTGTCTTTCCCGCTATTGCCCCCTGTGTCTTTCCCGCTCTTGCCCCGTGTGTCTTTCCCGCTCTTGCCCCGTGTGTCTTTCCCGCTCTTGCTCCGTGTGTCTTTCCCGCTCTTGCCCCGTGTGTCTTCCCCGCTCTTGCCCCGTGTGTCGTTCCCCCTCCCGCCCACCCCCACTCTTGCCCCATGTGTCTTTCCCCCTCCCGCCCACCCCCGCTCTTGCCCCGTGTGTCTTTCCCCCTCCCACCCACCCCCGCTCTTGCCCCGTGTGTCTTTCCCCTCCCGCCCACCCCCGCTCTTGCCCCCTGTCTTCCCCCTCCCGCCCACCCCCGCTCTTGCCCCGTGTGTCTTTCCCCCTCCCGCCCACCCCCCGCTCTTGCCCCGTCTCTCTTTCCCCCTCTCGCCCACCCCCGCTCATGCCCCGTGTCTGTCTCCTGTTGCCCCCCACCCCCCGCTCCTGCCCCGTGTCTCTCTGTTGTTCCCCCCACCCCCTGCTCATGCCCCGTGTCTCTCTCCTGTTGCCCCCCACCCCCGCTCCTGCTCCGTGTCTCTCTGTTGTTCCCCCCACCCCCCGCTCATGCCCCGTGTCTCTCTCCTGTTGCCCCCAACCCCCGCTCATGCCCCGTGTCTGTCTCCTGTACCCCCCACCGCCCGCTCATGCCCCGTGTCTGTCTCCTGTTGCCCCCCACCCCCCTCTCATGCCCCATGTCTGTCTCCTGTTCCCCCCACCCCCCGCTCATGCCCCGTGTCTGTCTCCTGTTGCCCTCATCCCCCGCTCATGCCCCTTGTCTCACTCCTGTTGCCCCCCACCCCCGCTCCTGCCCCATGTCTCTCTCCTGTTGCCCCCACCCCCCGCTCATGCCCCGTGTCTGTCTCTTTTGTTCCCCCCACCCCCTGCTCATGCCCCGTGTCTCTCTCCTGTTGCCCCCCACCCCCTGCTCATGCCCCGTGTCTGTCTCCTGTACCCCCCCGCTCATGCTCGTGTCTGTCTCCTGTACCCCCCCACCCCCCTGCTCATGCCCCGTGTCTGTCTCCTGTTGCCCCCCTGCTCATGCCCCGTGTCTGTCTCCTGTACCCTCCACCCCCCGCTCATGCCCCGTGTCTGTCTCCTGTACCCCCCACCCCCCCTGCTCATGCCCCATGTCTGTCTCCTGTTGCCCCCCGCTCATGCCCCGTGTCTGTCTACTGTTCCCCCCACCCGCTCATGTCCCGTGTCTCTCTCCTGCTGCCCCCACCCCCTGCTCATGCCCCGTGTCTGTCTCCTGTACCCCCCCACCCCCCTGCTCATGCCCCGTGTCTCTCTTCTGTTGCCCCCACCCCCCGCTCATGCCCCGTGTCTGTCTCCTGTACCCCCCCACCCCCCGCTCATGCCCCGTGTCTGTCTCCTGTTCCCCCCACCCCCCGCTCATGCCCCATGTCTGTCTCCTCTTGCTCCCACCCATGCCCCGTGTCTGTCTCCTGTACCCCCCACTCCGCGCTCATGCCCGTGTCTGTCTCCTGTTGCCCCCCACACCCCCGCTCATGCCCCGTGTCTGTCTCCTGTACCCCCCACCCCCCGCTCATGCCCTGTGTCTGTCTCCTGTTCTCCCCACCCCCCGCTCATGCCCCATGTCTGTCTCCTGTTCCTCCCACCCCCGCTCATGCCCTGTGTCTGTCTCTTGTTGCCCCCCACCCCCCGCTCATGCCCCGTGTCTGTCTCCTGTTCTCCCCACCCCCCGCTCATGCTCCGTGTCTGTCTCCTATTCCCCCCCACCCCCCGCTCATGCCCCGTGTCTGTCTCCTGTTGCCCCCCCTGCTCATGCCCCGTGTCTGTCTCCTGTTCCCCCCACCCCCCGCTCATGCCGCGTGTCTGTCTCCTGTTGCCCCCCACCCCCCGCTCAAGTCCCTTGTCTGTCTCCTGTTGCCCCCCACCCCCCGCTCATGCCCTGTGTCTGTCTCCTGTTGCCCCCACCCCCTGCTCATGCCCCGTGTCTGTCTCCTGTTGCCCCCCACCCCCTCTCATGCCCCGTGTCTGTCTCCTGTTGCCCCCCACCCCCCGCTCCTGCCCCGTGTCTCTCTGTTGTACCCCCCACCCCCTGCTCATGCCGCGTGTCTCTCTCCTGTTGCCCCCCACCCCTGCTCCTGCCACGTGTCTCTCTGTTGTTCCCCCCACCCCCCGCTCATGCCCCGTGTCTCTCGCCTGTTGCCCCCCACCCCTGCTCATGCCCCGTGTCTGTCTCCTGTACCCCCCACCACCCGCTCATGCCCCGTGTCTGTCTCCTGTTTCCCCGCACCCCCTTTCATGCCCCGTGTCTGTCTCCTGTTCTCCCCACCCCCCGCTCATGCCCCGTGTCTGTCTCCTGTTGCCCTCACCCCCCGCTCATGTCCCGTGTCTCTCTCCTGTTGCCCCCCACCCCCTGCTCCTGCCCCGTGTCTCTCTCCTGTTGCCCCTCACCCCCCGCTCATGCCCCGTGTCTGTCTCTTTTGTTCCCCTCCACCCCCTGCTCATGCCCCGTGTCTCTCTCCTGTTGCCCCCCACCCCCTGCTCATGCCCTGTGTCTGTCTCCTGTACCCCCCGCTCATGCTCGTGTCTGTCTCCTGTACCCCCCACTCCCGCTCTTGCCCCGTGTGTCTTTCCCCCTCCCACCGACCCCCGCTCTTGCCCCGTGTGTCTTTCCCCCTCCCGCCCACCCCCACTCTTGCCCCATGTGTCTTTCCCCCTCCCGCCCACCCCCGCTCTTGCCCCGTGTGTCTTTCCCCCTCCCACCCACCCCCGCTCTTTCCCCGTGTGTCTTTCCCCTCCCGCCCACCCCCGCTCTTGCCCCCTGTCTTCCCCCTCCCGCCCACCCCCGCTCTTGCCCCGTGTGTCTTTCCCCCTCCCGCCCACCCCCGCTCTTGCCCCGTCTCTCTTTCCCCCTCTCGCCCACCCCCGCTCATGCCCCGTGTCTGTCTCCTGTTGCCCCCCACCCCCCGCTCCTGCCCCATGTCTCTCTGTTGTTCCCCCCACCCCCTGCTCATGCCCCGTGTCTCTCTCCTGTTGCCCCCCACCCCCGCTCCTGCTCCGTGTCTCTCTGTTGTTCCCCCCACCCCCCGCTCATGCCCCGTGTCTCTCTCCTGTTGCCCCCAACCCCCGCTCATGCCCCGTGTCTGTCTCCTGTACCCCCCACCGCCCGCTCAAGCCCCGTGTCTGTCTCCTGTTGCCCCCCACCCCCCTCTCATGCCCCATGTCTGTCTCCTGTTCCCCCCACCCCCCGCTCATGCCCCGTGTCTGTCTCCTGTTGCCCTCACCCCCCGCTCATGCCCCGTGTCTCACTCCTGTTGCCCCCCACCCCCCGCTCCTGCCCCATGTCTCTCTCCTGTTGCCCCCACCCCCCGCTCATGCCCCGTGTCTGTCTCTTTTGTTCCCCCCACCCCCTGCTCATGCCCCGTGTCTCTCTCCTGTTGCCCCCCACCCCCTGCTCATGCCCCGTGTCTGTCTCCTGTACCCCCCGCTCATGCTCGTGTCTGTCTCCTGTACCCCCCCACCCCCCTGCTCATGCCCCGTGTCTGTCTCCTGTTGCCCCCCTGCTAATGCCCCGTGTCTGTCTCCTGTACCCTCCACCCCCCGCTCATGCCCCGTGTCTGTCTCCTGTACCCCCCCACCCCCTGCTCATGCCCCATGTCTGTCTCCTGTTGCCCCCCGCTCATGCCCCGTGTCTGTCTCCTGTTCCCCCCACCCGCTCATGTCCCGTGTCTCTCTCCTGCTGCCCCCACCCCCCGCTCATGCCCCGTGTCTGTCTCCTGTACCCCCCCACCCCCCCGCTCATGCCCCGTGTCTCTCTTCTGTTGCCCCCACCCCCCGCTCATGCCCCGTGTCTGTCTCCTGTACCCCCCCACCCCCCGCTCATGCCCCGTGTCTGTCTCCTGTTCCCCCCACCCCCCGCTCATGCCCCATGTCTGTCTCCTCTTGCTCCCACCCATGCCCCGTGTCTGTCTCCTGTACCCCCCACTCCGCGCTCATGCCCGTGTCTGTCTCCTGTTGCCCCCCACACCCCCGCTCATGCCCCGTGTCTGTCTCCTGTACCCCCCACCCCCCGCTCATGCCCTGTGTCTGTCTCCTGTTCTCCCCACCCCCCGCTCATGCCCCATGTCTGTCTCCTGTTCCTCCCACCCCCGCTCATGCCCTGTGTCTGTCTCTTGTTGCCCCCCACCCCCCGCTCATGCCCCGTGTCTGTCTCCTGTTCTCCCCACCCCCCGCTCATGCTCCGTGTCTGTCTCCTATTCCCCCCCACCCCCCGCTCATGCCCCGTGTCTGTCTCCTGTTGCCCCCCCTGCTCATGCCCCGTGTCTGTCTCCTGTTCCCCCCACCCGCCGCTCATGCCGCGTGTCTGTCTCCTGTTGCCCCCCACCCCCCGCTCAAGTCCCGTGTCTGTCTCCTGTTGCCCCCCACCCCCCGCTCATGCCCTGTGTCTGTCTCCTGTTGCCCCCACCCCCTGCTCATGCCCCGTGTCTGTCTCCTGTTGCCCCCCACCCCCCTCTCATGCCCCGTGTCTGTCTCCTGTTGCCCCCCACCCCCGCTCCTGCCCCGTGTCTCTCTGTTGTACCCCCCACCCCCTGCTCATACCGCGTGTCTCTCTCCTGTTGCCCCCCACCCCTGCTCCTGCCACGTGTCTCTCTGTTGTTCCCCCCACCCCCCGCTCATGCCCCGTGTCTCTCGCCTGTTGCCCCCCACCCCTGCTCATGCCCCGTGTCTGTCTCCTGTACCCCCCACCACCCGCTCATGCCCCGTGTCTGTCTCCTGTTTCCCCCCACCCCCTTTCATGCCCCGTGTCTGTCTCCTGTTCTCCCCACCCCCCGCTCATGCCCCGTGTCTGTCTTCTGTTGCCCTCACCCCCCGCTCATGTCCCGTGTCTCTCTCCTGTTGCCCCCCACCCCCTGCTCCTGCCCCATGTCTCTCTCCTGTTGCCCCTCACCCCCCGCTCATGCCCCGTGTCTGTCTCTTTTGTTCCCCTCCACCCCCTGCTCATGCCCCGTGTCTCTCTCCTGTTGCCCCCCACCCCCTGCTCATGCCCTGTGTCTGTCTCCTGTACCCCCCGCTCATGCTCGTGTCTGTCTCCTGTACCCCCCCACTCCCGCTCTTGCCCCGTGTGTCTTTCCCCCTCCCGCCCACCCCCGCTCTTGCCCCGTGTGTCTTTCCCCCTCCCGCCCACCCCCGCTCTTGCCCCGTGTGTCTTTTCCCCTCCCGCACACCCCCGCTCTTGCCCCGTGTGTCTTTCCCCCTCCCGCCCACCCCCGCTCTTGCCCCGTGTGTCTTTCCCCCTCCCGCCCACCCCCGCTCTTGCCCCGTGTGTCTTTCCCCCTCCCGCCCACCCCCGCTCTTGCCCCGTGTGTCTTTCCCCCTCCCGCCCCGTGTGTCTTTCCCGCTCTTGCCCCGTGTGTCTTTCCCGCTCTTGCCCCATGTGTCTTTCCCGCTCTTGCCCCGTGTGTCTTTCCCGCTCTTGCTCCGTGTGTCTTTCCCGCTCTTGCCCCGTGTGTCTTCCCCGCTCTTGCCCCGTGTGTCTTTCCCCCTCCCACCCACCCCCGCTCTTGCCCCGTGTGTCTTTCCCCCTCCCGCCCACCCCCGCTCTTGCCCCGTGTGTCTTTCCCCCTCCCACCCACCACCGCTCTTGCCCCGTGTGTCTTTCCCCTCCCGCCCACCCCCGCTCTTGCCCTGTGTCTTCCCCCTCCCGCCCACCCCCGCTCTTGCCCCATGTGTCTTTCCCCCTCCCGCCCACCCCCCGCTCTTGCCCCGTCTCTCTTTCCCCCTCTCGCCCACCCCCGCTCATGCCCCGTGTCTGTCTCCTGTTGCCCCCCACCCCCCGCTCCTGCCCCGTGTCTCTCTGTTGTTCCCCCCACCCCCTGCTCATGCCCCGTGTCTCTCTCCTGTTGCCCCCCACCCCCGCTCCTGCTCTGTGTCTCTCTGTTGTTCCCCCACCCCCCGCTCATGCCCTGTGTCTCTCTCCTGTTGCCCCCAAGCCCCGCTCATGCCCCGTGTCTGTCTCATGTACCCCCCACCGCCCGCTCATGCCCCGTGTCTGTCTCCTGTTGCCCCCCACCCCCCTCTCATGCCCCATGTCTGTCTCCTGTTCTCCCCACCCCCCGCTCATGCCCCGTGTCTGTCTCCTGTTGCCCACACCCCCCGCTCATGCCCCGTGTCTCACTCCTGTTGCCCCCACCCCCCGCTCCTGCCCCATGTCTCTCTCCTGTTGCCCCCACCCCCCGCTCATGCCCCGTGTCTGTCTCCTGTACCCCCCCACCCCCTGCTCATGCCCCGTGTCTGTCTCCTGTTCCCCCCACCCCCCGCTCATGCCCCATGCCTGTCTCCTCTTGCTCCCACCCATGCCCCGTGTCTGTCTCCTGTACCCCCCCACTCCGCGCTCATGCCCGTGTCTGTCTCCTGTTGCCCCCCACACCCCCGCTCATGCCCCGTGTCTGTCTCCTGTACCCCCCACCCCCCGCTCATGCCCTGGTCTGTCTCCTGTTCTCCCCACCCCCCGCTCATGCCCCATGTCTGTCTCCTGTTCCTCCCACCCCCGCTCATGCCCTGTGTCTGTCTCTTGTTGCCCCCCACCCCCCGCTCATGCCCCGTGTCTGTCTCCTGTTCTCCCCACCCCCCGCTCATGCTCCGTGTCTGTCTCCTGTTCCCCCCCACCCCCCGCTCATGCCCTGTGTCTGTCTCCTGTTGCCCCCCCTGCTCATGCCCCGTGTCTGTCTCCTGTTCCCCCCACCCCCCGCTCATTCCGCATGTCTGTCTCCTGTTGCCCCCCACCCCCCGCTCAAGTCCCGTGTCTGTCTCCTGTTGCCCCCCACCCCCCGCTCATGCCCTGTGTCTGTCTCCTGTTGCCCCCCACCCCCTGCTCATGCCCCGTGTCTGTCTCTGTTGTTCCCCCCACCCCCGCTCATGCCCCGTGTCTGTCTCCTGTTGCCCCCACCCCCTGCTCATGCCCCGTGTCTCTCTCCTGTTGCCCCCCACCCCCTGCTCATGCCCCGTGTCTGTCTCCTGTACCCCCCCACCCCTGCTCTTGCCCCGTGTGTCTGTCTCCTGTACCCCCACACCCCCGCTCTTGCCCCGTGTGTCTGTCTCCCTCCCGCCCACCCCCGCTCTTGCCCCGTGTGTCTGTCTCCCTCCCGCCCACCCCCGCTCTTGCCCCGTGTGTCTGTCTCCCTCCCGCCCACCCCCGCTCTTGCCCCGTGTGTCTGTCTCCCTCCTTCCCACCCCGGCTCTTGCCCCATGTGTCTGTCTCCCTCCCGCCCACCCCCGCTCTTGCCCCGTGTGTCTGTCTCTCTCCCGCCCACCCCCACTCTTGCCCCGTGTGTCTGTCTCCCTCCCGCCCACCCCCGCTCTTGCCCCGTGTGTCTTTCCCCCTCCCGCCCACCTCCGCTCTTGGCCCCGTGTGTCTTTCCCCCTCCCGCCCACCCCCGCTCTTGGCCCGTGTGTCTTTCCCCCTCCCGCCCACTCCCGCTCTTGGCCCGTGTGTCTTTCCCCCTCCTGCCCACCCCCGCTCTTGGCCCGTGTGTCTTTCCCCCTCCCGCCCACCCCCGCTCTTGGCCTTGTGTGTCTTGTCCCCTCCCGCCCAACCCCGCTCTTGGCCCCGTGTGTCTTGCCCCCTCCCGCCCACCCCCGCTCTTGGCCCCGTGTGTCTTGCCCCCTCCCGCCCACCCCCGCTCTTGGCCCCGTGTCCCTTGCCCCCTCCCGCCCACCCCCGCTCTTGGCCCCGTGTCTCTTGCCCCCTCCCGCCCACCCCCGCTCTTGGCCCCGTGTCCCTTGCCCCCTCCCACCCACCCCCGCTCTTGGCCCCGTGTCTCTTGCCCCCTCCCGCCCACCCCCGCTCTTGGCCCCGTGTCTCTTGCCCCCTCCCGCCCACCCCTGCTCTTGGCCCCGTGTCTCTTGCCCCCTCCCGCCCATCCCCGCTCTTGGCCCCGTGTCTCTTGCCCCCTCCCGCCCACCCCCGCTCTTGGCCCCGTGTCTCTTGCCCCCTCCCGCCCACCCCCGCTCTTGGCCCCGTGTCTCTTGCCCCCTCCCACCCACCCCCGCTCTTGGCCCCGTGTCTCTTGCCCCCTCCCGCCCACCCCCGCTCTTGGCCCCGTGTCTCTTGCCCCCGCCCGCCCACCCCCGCTCTTGGCCCCGTGTCTCTTGCCCCCTCCCGCCCACCCCCGCTCTTGGCCCCGTATCTCTTGCCCCCTCGCGCCCACCCCCGCTCTTGGCCCCGTGTCTCTTGCCCCCTCCCACCCACCACCCACTTTTGGCCCCGTGTCTCTTGCCTCCTCCCGCCCACCCCCGCTCTTGGCCCCGTGTCTCTTGCCCCCTCCCGCCCACCCCTGCTCTTGGCCCTGTGTCTTGCCCCCTCCCGCCCACTCCCGCTCTTGGCCCCGTGTCTCTTGCACCCTCCCACCCACCCCCGCTCTTGCCCCGTGTCTTCCCCCCTCCCGCACACCGCTCATGCCCCGTGTGTCTACCCCCCTCCCGCCCACCCCCGCTCTTGCCCCTTGTGTCTTCCCCCCTCCCGCCCACCCCCGCTCTTGCCCCTTGTGTCTCTCCCCCTCCCGCACACCGCTCATGCCCTGTGCGTCTCTCTCCCTCCCGCCCACCGCTCATGCCCTGTGTGTCTCTCTATCTCCCACCCACCCCCCGTGTGTCTCTCTCCCTCCCCCCACCCCCGCTCATGCCCCGTGTCTATCTCCTGTTGCCCCCCACCCTCCCGCTCATGCCCCGTGTCTGTCTCCTGTTCCCCCCACCCGCTCATGCCCCGTGTCTGTCTCCTGTTCCCCCCACACGCTCATGCCCTGTGTCTCTCTCTTGTTGCCCCCACCCCCCCTGCTCATGCCCCGTGTCTTTTTCCTGTTCCTCCCACCCCCGCTCATGCCCCGTGTCTGTTCTCCCCACCCCCCGCTCATGCCCCATGTCTGTCTCCTGTTCCCCCACCCCTCGCTCATGCCCCGTGTCTGTCTCCTGTTCCCCCACTCCCCGCTCATGCCCTGTGTCTGTCTCCTGTTCCTCCACCCCTCGCTCATGCCCCGTGTCTGTCTCCTGTTCCCCCCCGCTCATGCCCTGTGTCTGTCTCCTGTTGCCCCCCCGCTCATGCCCCGTGTCTGTCTCCTGCTGCCCCCCACCCCCAGCTCATGCCCCGTGTCTGTCTCCTGTTGCCCCCCACCCCCCGCTCATGCCCCGTGTCTGTCTCCTGTTGCCCCTCACCCCCCGCTCATGCCCCGTGTCTCTCCTCTTGCCCCCACCCCCCGCTCATGCCCCGTGTCTGTCTCCTGCTGCCCCCCACTCATGCCCCGTGTCTGTCTCCTGATTCCCCCCACCGCCCGCTCATGCCCCGTGTCTGTCTCCTGTTGCCCCTCACCCCCCGCTCATGCCCCGTGTCTGTCTCCTGTTGCCCCCCACCCCCCTGCTCATGCCCCGTGTCTGTCGCCTGTTTCCCTCCACCCCCCGCTCCTGCCCCATGTCTGTCTCTGTTGTTCCCCCCACCCCCCGCTCATGCCCCGTGTCTGTCTCCTGTTCCCCCCACCCCCCGCTCGTGCCCCGTGTCTGTCTCCTGTTCCCCCCACCCCCCGCTCATGCCCCGTGTCTCTCTCCTGTTGCCCCCCACCCCCCGCTCATGCCCAATGTCTGTCTCCTGTACCCCCTACCGCCCGCTCATGCCCCGTGTCTGTCTCCTGTTGCCCCCCCGCTCATGCCCCGTGTCTGTCTCCGGTTCCCCCCACCCGCTCATGCCCCGTGTCTGTCTCCTGTTGCCCCCCACCCCCCTCTCATGCCCCGTGTCTGTCTCCTGTTCCCCCCCACCTCCTGCTCATGCCCCGTGTCTGTCTCCTGTTGCCCTCACCCCCGCTCATGCCCTGTGTCTGTCTCCTGTTGCCCCCCACCCCCGCTCCTGCCCTGTGTCTCTCTCCTGTTGCCCCCCACCCCCCGCTCATGCCCCGTGTCTGTCTCTTTTGTTCCCCCCACCCCCCGCTCATGCCCCGTGTCTCTTTCCTGTTGCCCCCCACCCCCTGCTCATGCCCCGTGTCTGTCTCCTGTTCCCCCCCACCCCCGCTCATGCTCGTGTCTGTCTCCTGTACCCCCCACCCCCCGCTCATGCGCCGTGTCTGTCTCCTGTTGCCCCCCTGCTCATGCCCCGTGTCTGTCTCCTGTTCGCCCCACCCGCTCATGTCCCGTGTCTCTCTCCTATTGCCCCCCACCCCCTGCTCATGCCCCGTGTCTGTCCCCTGTACCCCCCCACCCCCAGCTCATGTCCCGTGTCTCTCTCCTGTTGCCCCCCACCCCCCGCTCATGCCCCGTGTCTGTCTCCTGTACCCCCCCACCCCCCGCTCATGCCCCATGTCTCTCTCCTGTTGCCCCCCACTACCCCGCTCATGCCCCGTGTCTGTCTTCTGTACCCCCCACCCCCCGCTCATGCCCCGTGTCTGTCTCCTGTTCCCCCCACCCCCGCTCAGGCCCCGTGTCTGTCTCCTCTTGCTCCCACCCATGCCCCGTGTCTGTCTCCTGTTGCCCCCCACCCCCTGCTCATGCCCCGTGTCTGTCTCCTGTTGCCCCCCACCCCCCGCTCATGCCCCGTGTCTCCATCGTGTTTCCTCAACCCCCGCTCATGCCCCTTGTTTCTCTCGTGTTACCCCCGCCCCCCGCTTATGCTCCGTGTCTCCCTCGTGTTCCACCCCACCCCCTGCTCATGCCCCTTGTCTCTCTCCTTTCCTCCCCACCCCCACTCATGTCCCGTATGTGCCCTGTACCCCCCGCTCATGTCCTGTGTCTCCCTCGTGTTCCTCCCCACCCCCTGCTCATACCCCGTGTCTCCCTCATGTTCCTCCCCACCCGCTGCTCATGCCCTGTGTCTCTCTCGTGTTCCCCCCACCACCGCTCATGCCCTGTGTTTCCTTCCTTTCCCCCCCACCCCCTGCTCATGCCCCGTTTGTACCCTGTTCCCTCTCACCCCCCCGCTCATGCCCATGTGTCTCCCCTGTGCCCCCCCAACCCTGCTCATGCGCCATTGTGTTCTTTATACACCCCGCCTTCCCTTTCCATTCTGGCCATCTTGGTAAAAGATTTTCCTTCCTACACCGAGACGCCGCAGGCGTCCCGGCATAGGAAGGAAAATCTTTTTGTTTTTTTTACCACCCGGCATTCCCACTTTGAGGACATAAGATGTTAGTGGTCTTCATCTATTGAAATGGATGTTATGGTCACGTTGTACTAATAAAAACCTTTAAAATTTAGTAAAAAAAAATGTTACAGGGACGTTATGGTTAAGTTGCACTAATAAAAACCTATGAAATTCAATGAAAAAACTTTGTTAAAGGGACGTTATGGTTAAGTTGCGTTACTAAAAACCTATGAAATTCAGGGAAAAAACTTTGTTAAAGGGACGTTATGGTAAAGTTGCGCTACTAAAAACCTATGAAATTCAGTGAAAAAACTTTGTCAAAGGAACGTTATGGTTCCAAGTAAAACCGAAAAACCCTTGAAATTCGCCAGTTCTGGTAAGCTAAGCAACCATAACTCGCGCCACCACCGTGCACTGCTAAGACTAACACCCAGGACATCAAAGATGACATCACAAATGTCATTGATGACATCAAAATTAGTGATATCTCTGTTCGGTTCGCGGACACACTTCCCTGTTCGCTCCGCGGACAGTGTCCTGATTGGCCAATCGTCTTGCGTGATGTTCGCGGACATGCAACATGTTCGCTGATTGGACGGCGTGGACAGCGCGGTGAAACTTTGTTCAAAATGTGTATTTAGTAGAGTGTGTTGGTGTGTAGGAGTGTTTGGGGAGGGTGGGAGTGTATGAGATAGGATGAAAGTTGTGTTTTTTATGTGTTAGACGTTCTTTTTGTGTTCGATTTGTTTGCGGACATCACGGGTGTTCTGAAATGTTCTACATAAACTGACTGGGGGGTGTTCTAAGGACTCAATATGTGTCCGTTTTGTTCGCAAGCAAAGTGAAACTGTTCTAAGAACACTCGCGGTGTCTGGGGAGTGTTCGTAGGGGGTGTCCTGAGGACGATGTCCGTATTGTTCTCTGTCAAGTTGAATGTGTTCTAAGAACACCCGCGGTGTCCTGAAATGTTCGCAAATAAACAAAATGGGGGTGTTCTGAAGACGTTTTTGAGAACACTCCCGGTGTCCTGGAATGTTCGTAGGGGGTCTCCTTAGAACGCTGTTCGTATTGTTCGTTGTTAAGTTGAAAGTGTTCTAATAACTATCGCGTTGTTCTGAAATGTTCGTAGGGGGTGTCCTGAAAACGGTGTCCGTATTGTTCGCTGGCAAGTTCAAAGTGTTCTAAGAACACTCACATTGTTCGCGGACATTCAAAGTTTCCCATAGATCATAGTTGAAATGTTTGACTCTATGGATGTGATATGCTGCGGTGGTTGTTGCCAGGGCATAGAGTCTTGGGTGCATGGCCATTTGGCCATGCACCCAAGACTCTATGCCTTGGCAACAACCACCGCAGCATATCACATTCATATTTGCTTATAACTTTGGGTGAAAAACAAATGTATGGTTCTCTGTCAAGTTGAATGTGTCCTAAGAAAACTCGCGGTGTCCTGAAATGTTCACAAATAAACAAGATGGTGGTGTTCTGAAGACGCTTCTAAGAACACTCGCGGTGTCCGGGGAGTGTTCGTAGGGGGTGTCCTGAGGACGCTGTCCGTATTGTTCTCTGTCAAGTTGAATGTGTCCTAAGAACACTCGCGGTGTCCTGAAATGTTCGTAAATAAAGAAGATTGTGGTGTTCTGAAGAAGCTTCTAAGAACACTCCCGGTGTCTTGGAATGTTCGTAGGGGGTGTCCTGAGGACGCTGTCCGTATTGTTCTCTGTCAAGTTGAATGTGTCCTAAGAACACTCGTGGTGTCCTGAAATGTTCGCAAATAAACAAGATGGTGGTGTTCTGAAGACGCTTCTAAGAGCACTCGCGGTGTCTGGGGAGTGTTCGTAGGGGGTGTCCTGAGGACGCTGTCCGTATTGTTCTCTGTCAAGTTGAATGTGTTCTAAGAACACCCGCGGTGTCCTGAAATGTTTGCAAATAAACAAAATGGGGGTGTTCTGAAGACGTTTTTGAGAACACTCCCGGTGTCCTGGAATGTTCGTAGGGCTTGTCCTTAGGACGCTGTCCGTATTGTTCATTGTTAAGTTGAAAGTGTTTTAAGAACTATCGCGTTGTTCTGAAATGTTCGTAGGGGGTGTCCTGAAAACGGTGTCCGTATTGTTCGCTGGCAAGTTCAAAGTGTTCTAAGAACACTCACATTGTTCGCGGACATTCAAAGTTTCCCATAGATCATAGTTGAAATGTTTGACTCTATGGATGTGATATGCTGCGGTGGTTGTTGCCAGGGCATAGAGTCTTGGGTGCATGGCCATTTGGCCATGCACCCAAGACTGTATGACCTGGCAACAACCACTGCAGCATATCACATTCATATTTGCTTATAACTTTGGGTGAAAAACAAATGTATAAGGAACAAAGGTATTAGATACTATGGATGTGATATGCTGCTATGGTTGTCCTTATTATTGTATACTTACTGTTTGGTCTAGTAATGGGAGTCCATGTTTTTCTTCTTCATTTCTGTGATAAAAGAAAATAGCATGTTAGTATTAGTATTTTGTAATGACTTATTACATTGTATAAGCAATATACTTTTATTTTTTTTCGACCCTCATATTTAGTAGAGTACAAATCAGAGTACTGTGCAATTTGCTCAGTTTCTGTATTTGTTGCTAAAATCATTGGGTCTGTGGGAGAAAAAAAATCCATGTTGGATTAAAAAAAAACCCTTTTTCTGTTATGCTACAGTGTATTTGTTTGTTTGTTTTCAGTGTTCACTTGTTGTTTCTGGCTAATGCTTTATACTTTGCTTTGTTGTATTTTTTTGGAGCAGTAACAGATTCTTCATTTGTTTTGATATTATAAAATTTTAGAGCAGTTAGATACCAATTGGCGTATTCACTGTCTATTTTTTTAATATATTTTAGTGGTTTTGATTTATCTATTTGGATATTGTTAAATTTTGGGACAGTTAGATACCAATTGGCGTATTCTAACTGTGTATTTTTTGGCCTAATTTAGTGGTATTCATTTATCTGATTAGTTGGTGTAGAATCTTTGAGCTGTTAGATAGCTTTTGGAGTATTCTAACAGTTTATATTATTTTAACACAAATTTATAATTTTGGGACAGTTAGATACCAATTGGCGTATTCTAACTGTGTATTTGTTGGTCTAATTTAGTGGTTTTCATTTATCCGATTAGTTGTTGCAGAATCTTTGAATAGCTTTTGGCGTATTCTAACAGTTAATATTTTTTAACACAAATTTACTTAAAGGTTTAAATACAGTTTATTTATCAAATTTTGGTTTTAAGAACATCAAATAAGCATTTGTATGATTTGCTGCTGGTAATCTCTGCTTTAGAGTAATTGTACTATCATTACATTCAAACCATCCACATTTCTTTTTTATATATGCCGTGTAGTGTCCTGAATTGGTTGTGGCTCCTGCGTGGTAGATTATACCTATTGTTGTGAAGGTTTTCTTACCAAGTGATATTTGACTATGTGTGAATCCAGTCAGCTTGCAGTTGTTTTTGGTACCATCTGCATTGTAACGTAAAAGCATTAGTATTACGTATTTACTATGTGTTTGTATTACTAACGTGGAGCGATTATCTGAATTGCAGGTAGAGCATAATCTACCATGGTTTGCATTTTGTACAAGTTGCTGAAATGGAATGGATTCACAATTTGGTATTGAGATGTATATGAAGCGTTCATTGGGAATTTCTTCTTGTGTCACATTGTTGCACAGAGTGCATGTATGTTTCCACATGTATGAAATCTGGAAGATTTCCTTTATAGGTATGTTTTTGTTTTACAGTACTTGTAGTAAGTACATTAAAAATTCTTGTGGATCTTCCTGTGAGTTTATAGTGAATTGCACCATTCCAACACAGTAGTCCAATTGTTGCCTTATTCCATTAACACTATATGTGTTGTCAGGATTGTTTTTTGCGTTTCTATGAAGTACTAACATTTGCATACACAATGGGACTCTAAAGTGTAAGTAAATGTTGTCAACAATTGGTGGTAATTGAAATAGAATATTCATTGCTACATTTGCATAGCAACTTACACCAACTATATTTGAGAATTTAAATGGTCCAGGTAGTTCTGTATCTAACTGCTTTTTTTGGAGTTTGTCTTCCTTCTTTAAAGAAGTACCTGGTTTACTTTCTCTAATTGATTCTTTTTTGTTTGTGGTACTTGATGAACTATTAGTTTCTTTTACTCTCTTTGGAGGATTTGCAGTGACGTCCTGTTGCATTTCTGTTTGTTTTTGTTTTCTTTTACAACGTTTTAGTTTTTGTGGAACACAATATGTGTTTAGATGGGGAGTGTATAGTGAGCGAAGTCTATTATATTCTAAAATGCAAGGAATATCAGCGTTTACTTTACTTGCATCAAAGTTGATTAGAAATAGACCGTCAAGTGTACGTAAGCGTGATAGTGCTACGTAGCTCATGCCTTCTTTAAAGACTGTTTTACCAATATCTATCATTGCTTTGGCTAGGCTAAGACCTTGTGATTTATGAATCATGACTGCGTATGAAAGAGTTAGAGAAAATTGTTCTCTGCGTACATACATATCTTTGAAGAGAAGGAATCTAGCTGTTGAGCGTCCTATCCGTTTTACTTCTGAAAGTTTGTCAAAGAGTATATTGACAAACTGAATTTTGTTGTCACGTGGGTATGTTTGAAAACCAACAACTGTACCCAGTGCTCCATTAACTAGTCCTTGGTCCACGTCAAGGTTACGTTTAAGCATTACTCTGCAATTTAAGGATAATTTTAACATCTTTTCTAAGCCTGCTGTGTTTGAGATTGATTTTTCTAAATTATGTAGTCTTGTTGTGGCTTGGTCACACATGTGTAGTGTCATACCATGTACATCTAGTTTGTCTGTGGCGCTAATTTCCATTATTGGTTGCATTTCTTTACTTAACATTATTTCATTGAATTTGAGACAGCTAGCAAGAGTTGGCATTAAGGCCATACAATTGACATTTTTGTGGGCTAATTGTTCCATAACATCTGTAGCACATGCATTATCGCCATAAAGTGTATTAATGTGCCGGGTTTTCAATGCTGCTTCTGCTTCTTTAAAAAGTATACCAACTCTCAAACTTTTTAATATGTTGGCATAAGTTAGATCTGCAGATTGGCGCATGTTTTCTGTTAATTCTCTGTATTGGAAATGTTGCCAAAGGTTGACATTTCCAATGCTGCCAACAGTTTTACGGCAGAGTTTGTGCCCTAATGTTTTAAAAATAGGTTCACCTTTTACTGGTGTTAATTGAAGCAGATCTCCAAAAACAATAATGTGTTTTCCTGCAAAGAGCTCTTCATAGTCTGTTTTGAGTACTTCTTGTAATCTGAGGTGAATCAAAGCTAACATCAGGTTGGAGACCATGCTCACTTCATCTATTAGTAGCATTTACATTTGTTTCAATACTCTGCGTAATTCCATTGCAGCTTCTGCAGAAAGTTTGTAATAGTCTAATTTGTTCTGGCGTTCTACTGGTAATAGTAGTAATGGGTGTAATGTAACACCACCTATGTTGTAGGCAGCTAAACCTGTGGGGGCAGTGACAACAGCTGACAGTTTGTTGTTTGTCAATTGTTGAAGGAACTTACTAATGATTTTGATTAGGAATGTTTTGCCAGAACCAGCTTCACCACTGACGTACAGTAGCATAGGTTAATAATTATGGCAGGAACATTCTTTATTTTCATGTTTTACACCATGTGCAATTTGTTTTGTTACTTCTTGAAAAATGCTACTTTGCTCATTGTTTAGTTTTGATTGTAGTATAGTTAAGTCTTCCTTATCTTGATACTGACACATGGTGTTTTCTACTTCTATCATAGCTTATTCTGCCTCATTTGTTATTAGTGGTTCTCCCAGTGGTTCTTGGCTTCCTGTTACAGAAGGTTGACTACTGTCAGGAGTATCCTTATCTAGTTGGGCTTGGAGTTCTTCTTCATGTTGCTGTTCATTGTGCAACATTGTTTTGTACTGTGTAAAGTTTACATCAGTTATAGTGCTTTCATTTGCTTTGAAAGCATCCTCATATGAGTCATAGTTATCTAGTAATTGTTCTTCTTTTCTCCATGGTTTGAAGAGTTGTAGCAGGGACATGTAATATACTTCTTTATGTTGAGGAGTCTTCAATGACAATTTGATATGATTAATTAAATTTGGTTTAGTGAGTTTAACTAAGCTGCCTTCACAGTCTGTCACTCTATATTTACCTTTTTTTTCATCAGGTTTCATATTATTTTTGTATGTGTAGTTTTGGGCTATTTGGTATAGACACATGTTTTCCAAAGTATTACTTCTGTTTGGGTAGTATGTGTCCAATAAATTGTTTTTTAAAATGTCTTGGCTGTTGGGATCATGTTTGGCTATTGTTTCTATATCTTCATATGATTTTAGAACTCTTTTTCTAGATTTAGCTGGACCAAGACTTAGCCATACTATATTTTCAGATTTACCATACAATGAAGTACCAGTTAAACGATCAGCTGCTTCATAAGATCCACATTCTCTATGGGTGAGCATTTTTATGCCCAAGCTGTATAATTTCTGAGATACTGTTTTATCTGATGACAGGTCATTCCAGAGGTCTTGGAGCTCTGTCTTTTCTGCTTTAGTTAAGTATGATGTGACATATCGTGCAACTGCAGTAGAATTGTCTGAAATGTACTGCACATCTATGTTTGCATTCCATACGTGGGCAATGATTGCATTATAATCATTGATGTATTTTTCTTCTTTTCTTTTTATGTAATATGTATTTTTAGGTGACTTACCTTTAACACTATGTCTAACTGAAGACATGAGGTTGTTTACTTGACCTGTATTTGTAACTGGTCTAGGGAAACCAAATCGGCATTTGGTGTAGTATTTGCCTTTGTTTTTGTATTTGCAACGACAATATTTTCCACATTTGTGTCTTTGAAATTGTAAAATTTGTGCATGAAGATCACTATTTATGGCTTCTGATGGAATTTCGGAAGTGACATATTTTTCAATAAACTGTAAAACAGTGGCATCACTGTCTTGACCAAATTTAGGAGCATCTTTAATCCATAAAAGCATGCGGATATGCGGTGCTCCTCTGGCTTGGAATTCTTTTCTCTAAAAGAAGTGTTGCACTTCTCCAAGGGGAGGAACAGTTTTATTACAAATAAAATGTAGCATAGCAATGAAGCGATGGTGAAAATATCTTGAAACATTAACAGGATCCAAAGAACAAAGTTCTCCAGGTATTAGAATATCTATGTTTTTTATTTGATATGCGTAGGAAATCATGTAAATCTTCCCATGCATATTCTGCACAACTTAATGTAACAAACCAAGTGGGTGGGCCAAGGTTTCTGATCATACAACGTACATCTCCATGACGTCGAAACCAGTACTCTTTAGTACCACGCATATTTGCTAATAGATTTGTAATATTTGATTGTAAAACCTCATCCTTTTGTTGCACTTTCTCTAATAATTGTGTAGCTGTTACATTTTGAAAGTGTGATCCTGATTTTAATATGTGTGCAACTCCGTAACATAAAATTGCTAGTTCACTTTCAAAGAGTAGGTGGAATATGTATTCCACATTTTGTCTAAATCTGGGATCTTCAGAATACATCCGTAATGAGCAGTATTCTGAAGCTGATATTTGAATAGGTCTATCATCATACCTTCCTCCTTTGCCAGTAGGAAAGAGTAGAGGAAAAGCATGTGCTTCTATACTTTTTTCCCATATACTGATTGGCGATCCTTTTGTTTGACGCATTTGGTAAGTTTCCAGTACATCTTGTACGGTGTCATTACAGTGCAAAGGATGAATTGTATAATGGTCTAAAGTATTTGATATTGTAGCAGGATCTAGTAGCTCAAATTGACCAGCTTCTTGTGTTTCTTGAATTATTTCAGTTGTATCTTTCAAGTTTTCTTCAATATTAATTTCTTTGTAATATTCATTATTCTCTTTAAGATATTGGAAGGCTTGTCTAACTTTATATAAATCTACCAGCTGTTGCCATATTTTTTTGTCTTTTGTCGGTACTCCATTTACTAATATAATTAAAGATTGCTGCATTGGACGTTGCACTCCTAGAGTATGCACATTTTCGTTTAGATTTAATGGTAAATAAACTACTTTTCCACGAATACCTTTTACCAATTCAGAGGGAGGTAATGTTGCTGTTTTTGGTTGAAGGCGTATTATTGCTTGAAATGGGTGTACTGTTTGAATTATGATGCTCTCATATAAATTAAGTTGTTGTAGAGGTTTTGGTACTGGGTATAATTCCAAATTATTTGTGATAGAACGTGAAGGAGTTTGGTTGTTGTCAAGTTTTGTAGTGCAATAACTGCAAAGTATTAAGGGCTCAGTTATTTCATATTTGTTTTCTGCTACAAGGTAGAGAGCTAATTCAAACCATTTAGAATCTTCATTGTCTTCTATTTTGTATGATAGGTCCACAGTTTTTGTGTTACTTTTATAAAAAATTCTACGGCAACATACACATACATGGTTTGGTACTTCAGCTGATGCACTTTTAAATTTTAGTATTTCTTTTTTGTATGTGTTTAGCAAAAGGTTGCCATGTGTAGAATTGGTGCTTAATTGGTTTAAAGCTATTTCATTCTGTAAATGGCTTTCACTTACAAAATATTTTTTCTGGATATAGTGAATTTCTTCAAGTAGGTCTTTTGCTGTACCATGTAGAAGGATGTTATTTAACTTTGCTAGTGCTAAAGCAGGACTTTTAGCATAGTACAGTTTATAGACTAGATTTCTTATAGTTGAATGATGTGTTGATATTCTTTTGATATCATGGAAAGTGGTTTTACAAGTAGGTCCTGTAATGCAGGCCAATGAATGTCCTTGTAGTCCTGTGTACTTGCGAACTGGACAGGTATCTATATTTTGCAGTAATTTAATTTTGATTTTGTCTTTGCTTTTTATATATTTATTGAGGAATTGGCGTAAAGATTTGAAACATTGTTTGGGAATGTTACACATTGACGTGCATGGCAATTTGTACACTAGACGTTCTGATTCAGTTGAATGGAGGGGTAATTCTAAGTTTTCAGGGCATATTTTTGTAAGAAGTACTTCTTGTTCCATTATGATGGTATTATTCACTTTTTCATAACCTCGACCACTGCTATGTATGGCAATTGTATTTGTTTGCTTTTGTTTGTATGCTTCTTCATTAAAATATGGTTCTGTGCTTGTAGTGTGATTCCATTCACCTCCGCTGATACTTAAGAAGTTCTTTCTGTTGATATTTCGCTTATTGAGAAGTCTTTTTTGTAATTTAGTTATTAGTTTTGTTAGTGGTTTCATTTTGTTTAACAGTAAAATAAATAAATTTCTTTTGAGAAGAATTGCACTGTCCATCAATGCTTCTAAGATTAATTTCCTACGATAGGTTTTAAGCTTTGAACCTGATTTCTCTCCTGTTTTTATAAGATTTTGAAGGACTTTGTGACAGTATATTTTGGCTAAAATACTTTTCTTGGTATGCTTACTTTGCACTATATCAAAATTTGAAGAAGTAGTTTTATCTGTACTGATAGCAGATTTTCTGTTAATTGTTTTTTGGTTTGTTTTACATTTTGATGGAGGAAGTGAGGTTGTTGTACTTGAAACTTTTTGTGTTGCACTAAATGATTGTATTAGCTGTTTTGTTTCAACTTTTTTTTACAAATTCTGCTAGAGATGGATGCTTATGTTGGACACCTTTATTTTCATTTGCACTATTTTTGCGTTGCTTTCTACGGATTTGACTTTTGGTAGGCATTCTTTAGGGTCTGTTGAAAAAAATAAAGAAGATATGGGTTGGGGTGTTCTGGAATGTATGTGTGCTGTGTGCATGAGTGTTTGATTAAGATGATAAAGATGTATGTAATGGTGTGTGATTGTGCATTGGGAACTAAAACTAGTAGGGATAGGTATTCTTGAATTTATGTGTTACTAAACTGGGGTTCAGATGACAAAAAAAGTAAGCTAGTGGTGTGGAAAAGTACAAATAGTAAATCTAATGTATACAATTAAAACAGTTGTTTGTTCTATAATATGAAAATTGTAGTGGTTCAGTTGGGTAATTTGTGTGTCCAAAAATAGAAATTTGTGGGCCATTCTGGCTGTAAATCGCTGTTTAAGACATGGAAATTTTTGGACAAAATGGTACAAAATCTCTATTTTTAGAAACCGAAATAGCTCGTATTAATGTTATAGTATATTTGATTAATAATACAAATATTATGGTGATATCTTACTTACTTTTTTTTAAATTAACAGGTAACTTCTTAGTTTTTCTTTCTTCTTCGAATTCGGCTGCTTCTTTTCAGGAAACTGGTCTTCACTGCAATTGTAAAAGCTTCAAATTAGTAACTTTGTTTGTATATAGCACTGTTTTTAATTTAGATATTGATTTTTTAATTGAAATCCTCAGTGCCTTCTTTAAAACCATTAAACTAATTTATTTACATAAGATACATTGCATCAGTTTAGTACATATGATATGTTCTTAATGAACAAATTGTATTGAATGACTAACTGTAGCAAAAAAATATCTTTACTATGTCTTGTGAAATTTATAATATATTAGTGAATACAACTATATCTGTAAGTAAACTGTTCTAGGTAATAGCGCCTCAATGTCATGTCTAATTTAAAGTAATTAAGTAAATAAATAAATAAAAACAAAAAATATGAAATTGTATAAGTATTTTTATAAAGGTTTAAACATAGATTGTGTTTGCATGCAATTTTGTTTGAATATATGTAGTCTATATATTTCATTTAAAAAAATGTTAGTTTAACATGATTTGAGTGTGTGTGTATAAAGAAAGTAAATAGTATAAAGGTTTATAAGTGATAGTTGATTTTAGGAAATTGAAAAAAGTACAGTAGATTCATTTTACAGATTTTACAAGGTAAAAGTCTGTTTGAAAATGTGTTCATCTACTATACAGAAAATATGCATACCTGAAGTTTGTGTTCATGCATATGGATATGCATGGAGCTGCAAGTAGAAATCTTGAAGACTTGTACAGTATTTCTGGTAGATGCTGCTTGCCAATGATATGACACTTGTACTCAGAGAGATTCAGAGTACATTTGCAGTGCTGATCTATGATGATGCAGTTAGATGTAGAGGTCTTGAATGTGATTGGTGCATGGTCATGTGATTTTTGAGGTACATCCAATGAGGGAATGGCAGAGAGAGTGTAGTGGAAATGGTAGAAGGGCTGTTCATGTTATGATATGTCCGCGGACATGGCGGTAGTTCGCGGACATCGGGAGTTACATCTGGGGATTTTTGGGTTCAGAAGTCATGCAAATGAGAATAAGCACTGAAAGGGATTGGTCAGGAAAGTTTGGTGGGTGTGTTGTGCCAGGAGAGATTTTCTCAGATACTCTTTTTGCTGAGAGAACAAAAGATAGCTATGGCTGTGTGTTTCAGAAAACAGATTGTTTGGATTTTAGGAGATTCGTGGATACATTGGTTGAAGGTGCATGCAGAAAGCTGTGGAGTAGCTGTAGATCTTGGATTCCCACATGTGGAAGTACACTGGCATGGAGTACGTGGAATGAAGTGGTTGGACTTGCTACCTCTCTGTGCTACTTTGGAGACAGAGCAACATCCAGACATAATTGTAATTCATTGTGGAGGGAACAGTTTAGGACATGTGACTGGAATTTATTTGCAATTTGCTATGAAAGAAGGACTTAGGAAGGTTATGGACATGTTTCCTAATTCTCAAGTGATATTTTCACAGATTGCGCAGAGACAAATGTGGCTTCATTCTTCTTCATTTGGTCCACAAATGGAAAAAGCAAGGCGCAATGTTAATAAGGCTGTTTGTGCCTTTCTAAGAGATTTTGGCATGTCTTCTTTTCACAATGGAAATATTATGTTTTGTAGTACATACATTTTTCGCAGAGATGGAGTCCATCTTACTTATGCTGGCAATCAGATTTTTCTGAGAAATGTACAAAATGCATTGCGACCTTTTTTGGAATTACAACAACGATTTTGAAGTAGATGTTAAGCATTTACAATTTTTGACTTACAAACACCACCCAAAGGCTCTTTTCAGAGCCACCACTTCTTTCCAGAAAAAATTACAATGTTTGTGATGGAGTAGCAACCCAATTTTTTTAATGTTCGCGAACTGTCCGCAGACTTCTAAAAAATACAAAGAGCCCTGCTTCATTTATTTTCACTTCTTTTTTTAACTGGGAAAGGCAGCTCTGAAAAGAGCCTTATTTTTTTTTGATTTTTGTAATTTTGTATTTTTTTTGGTTTTTCAGACACAACACACTAGGAGAGGAGGGTGAAGGAGGGTAAAGGTGGGGACACCAACCACAGGGATAAGAAAGGGCGAGCTGAGAGAGGAAGATGTAGAGTGCGTTTTATTTGGGTAGTGAGCAGGTCTTCTCGTGCTCTGTGACGATAGTCTCAAAAGCACTCCGAAGCCGCTCCCCCTGCAGAGTACTGTGTCACAGTACATACGACCCTCGAAAGGTAAGGGTCATCAGCATTCTGTATGGCCTGTGAGGCAGTTTGAGGAAGACGCTGTCCCACAGAGGTGGTCCTTGTGGTGACAGGATCAGAAACAGAGGGTGAAGTAGAGGAAATCAACCTGCTACGTTCTTCGCAAGGTACAACCCTGCGAATAGCCCCAGAGTGAAATGACCTCAGGTGTCGCTTCATAGTAGTGGTCCCAAAGCTGTACTTACCGTGCTTCCCGCGACTCATTGCAGGTAACACGGTTTGCACGAGCCTTAGGAACATTACCATGAATGGTAAATAACTGCCACACCCAAGACTCACGCCTAGTGCGGGTAGTAGGGTTTTCCTCTATCTCATTCTCATCATCCTCTTCTTCCTCCTCCGCATCCTCACTCCTGTTCCCCTCTTCAGGCCCTTGGGGAGGTGGTGGTGGTGGAGGGGGTGGGGGTGGTGCTGAAGCAGGTGCAGCACCAAGTGGCAGTTCAGCAGCCAAGGATGCCATCTCGATGATGGTGTAGTCTGCAGGTGGCAGCAAAAATCACTGTGTTCTGAAGAATAGCCAGAAACACAATGGGAATAAGCTCTTGGGGGTGGTCTTTTATAGGGGTGCTTGTGCGCGGTTCGCGGACATGCGCACTGTCCACGGACAGATCGAACACAAAAAAAGGATTGGAAAGTTTCAAAAGGTATATAGAAACTCAAGATTGCTATGTGGGACTTATGCCATGGTGACATTTTATTGAAAAATATTATGGATTAACTGAAAATGTACTTTTAAATTGTTCGGGGACATGAACAGTGTCCGCATTTCAGGACACACGATCAGCGTGGGCGTGGTCATATGATCCGTTCGCGAACTAGTCCGCGAAGGAAGCGCCTGTCCGCAGGACACCAAGTGCACGGAGATTGGTTAGCGCATGCGCATTGATGTCCTACGGACACTGTTCGGGTTCTGAAGTAATTAAAAGTGCGTCACACGTGAAACGAACATTTCAGGACACCGCGTGTGTTCTTAGAACAGTTTAAACCTGGTAGCGAACAGTAAGGACAGATATAGTGTTCTTCAGGACACGTGTAATTTCGTTTATGTACGAACATTTCAGGACACCAATTGTGTTCTTAGAACAGTTTCAATTGGGTAGCGAACACTACGAACAGGTATAGTGTTCTTCAGGACACCTCCATTTTCGTTTACGTACGAACATTTCAGGACACCAATAGTGTTCTTAGAACAGTTTGAACTTGCTAGCGAACAGTACCGGACAGGTATAGTGTTCTTTAGGACACTTTAATTTTTGTTTGTTTACGAACAATTCAGGACACCGCGTGTGTTCTTAGTACAGTTTCATGTTGCTAGCGAACACTACGAACAGTTGTACTGTTGTTCAGGACACATCATTTTCGTTTATTTACGAACATTTCAGGACACCAATTGTGTTCTTCGGACAGTTTTAAGTTGATAGCGAACATTACGGACACATATAGTGTTCTTTAGAACACTTTAATCTTTGTTTCTTTACGAACATTTCAGGACACCATGTGTGTTCTTAGAACAGTTTCAACTTGCTAGCGAACAGTACGAACAGGTGTGGTGTTCTTCAGGACACCTCCATTTTCGTTTATGTATGAACATTTCAGAACACTCGCACTGTCTGCGGACACTTTTATTGTTTTTAAAAAAAAAAACGGAAACTATTCACAATACAATATAAAAATTAAACTTTATTTAACATATATTAATAATTTATGACAGAGAAGGTGAGGCAGAAACAGAAACAAAAACAGGAGAATTTGGGGTTTCAACATGATTGGTATTAGGTAAAGAAGGGATGGAAGTCTCATCAAAACGTTTTGGATTATGGAGAGGGTTTGGGGATAATTGACTGGGATATGGTGAGGAGGGACAAGTACATGTGGGGCAATGGTACGGGGTTTTTGGTTTGAAATGATTTTCTACAAAAGTTTTTAAATTATTAAAATTGGCCAACAATTCTATATTGTGAAGACTGATATCCATAACAGGGTTTTCGGAAGTTTTTTCTATTTTGGTATGCTCTGTACAAAAAAATAATATATATGTTAAATGTATATAAAAAATAATAAATAAATGGTTTATATTATAAAGTGTTTACCATTTGTTTCACTATCTTGTGACATTTCTTCATGTGGGAAATTGTCCTCTAGCCATTCCAGAGTACTAGACATTTCTGTGAGAAAAAAAAATGATAATATATTTTTTAATCTAATACAGAAAGTTTATAAATATATGAGTAAAATGAAGTACACTTACTATTTCTGGTAAAATACGTCCTATGTATTCAGTGGATCTGGTCTTGTTCTCAGTTCTGTTGTGTCTGTGAGGTAATTATGTTGGAAGCCAATTTATCCTCTTGTGGTATATTCCATTTCAGAACATATTATATTTAAATGAATGGTTAGTGTGTTACATACATGGGTTACATTTCTTATGTATTACTATATATAATGTGTTTGTGTGCTGCTTTTTGAATTTGTTAAATGTTCCTATATTATGATATAACAATCAAATATACCCCACCACCCCCCCCCCCCACAGTTTTTAGGTAGTGGTACTGTTCTCCGAGCATGTCCACGAACATTAAATAAGTTCGCGGACATCAAGTTCATAAGAAGAGATCTAGTCAGTTCCATATGACATGTATATGAAGTCAAAGTCATTATTGTTAAATTGTGCTACTAAAAACCTATGAAATTCAGTGAAAAAAACTTTGTTAAAGGGACGTTATGGTTAAGTTGCGCTACTAAAAGCCTATGAAATTCAGTGAAAAAACTTTGTTAAAGGGACGTTATGGTTCCAAGTAAAACCGAAAAACCCTTGGAATTCGCCAGTTATGGTAAGCTAAGCAACCATAACTCGTGCCACCACCGTGCACTGCTAAGACTAACACCCAGGACATCAAAGATGACATCACAAATGTCATTGATGACATCACTGATGACATCACAAGTGTATGTACTTCTCATGAAATATGTGTAGAAGGGATTCTTATTATGTTGCGAAAAAAGTGTCAAGAATAATTGCAAGAAATATACCCTAATAAGTGCATTGAACGATGCATTGATATAAATAGCATCCTATTATGGGGTTCTATCTAGTATACTAAGCTACTCATACAGAAACATAACATTGTGTGCAGCGTACAAGATGAAGGTATGATATTCGTAATGTTAATATGTTGAATAATTAAATAATTGTTTTCTTAATAGATTTTTGTGTACTGTGAAATATGTAATAAGTAGCTGATAAAACCCATGTATTACATAATTGCATTACTATAGACAAAACACAAAGACACAAGAACACATACCAATATGGGTATATACAGGGAAAGTGAAGTTAGCAAAAAAGCACAAGTAGTAGCAGAAACAATTCATAACTTAACTGATTATATTCATGCAAATAAATGATTGCTCTGTTTCAAAGCTGCTATTTACCCTATGTATATGTATCACTTGATGTGATTGGACCCTAAGGAAAGTAGTGTGAGTACAATGTATACAAATATGACCATATACAGGGAAACTACAGCCATAAAAAAAACAACAGAACTATCAGAAAGTGCTCATAAGTCTCGTGATTATCTTTATGCACAAAAAGGATTGCTGTCTTTCAAGCTTGTGTTTTCCCATATGTATATGTTTCATATGATGTGACTGTACTCTAAGGGAATTACTGTAAGAACCTACTAGAAGGATATGTCTACAAATAAAATAACATTCTTAGTTTCTGACTGTTACTGAAGAAAACCATGTGGCCTAGATATGTCAGCAAAAGAAAAAATAGTGAGCCAGACATGTGATGTCATCAGTGATGTCATCAATGACATTTGTGATGTCATCTTTGATGTCCTGGGTGTTATTCTTAGCAGTGCACGGTGGTGGCGCGGGTTATGGTTGCTTAGCTTACCATAACTGGCGAATTTCAAGGGTTTTCCGGTTTTACTTGGAACCATAACGTCCCTTTAACAAAGTTTTTTCACTGAATTTCATAGGTTTTTAGTAGCGCAACTTAACCATAACGTCCCTTTAACAAAGTTTTTTCACTGAATATATATATATATATATATATATATATATATATATATATATATATATATATATATTTTATATATGGTCACACTACCAGCTGCACCACCTTAGAGGTATTCTTCCTTTCCTATCCTTATCCCATAAGCTCACTGTCTCCAGAGCCCCGGTCCTCTTCAAGCTGGACTACTGTAACAGCCTCTATCTAAATCTTCCTGCCTCCACTCTCTGCCCTCTGCAACTTATCCAGAACAGGACTGCGAGACTTGTCCTTGGCCTCAAGCCCAGGGATCGTATCTCTTCCGGACTGAAATCTCAGCACTGGCTCCCAGTGGCTGCAAGGATTAAATTCAAAACCCTCTGGATTGTACACAAGGCCTTCTGGGGTCTGGGGCCGAAATACCTTCAACTCTCTCTTCCTAAATACCTTCCTTCTCGAGCTCTTTGCTCATATGCCTCCAACTACCTCAGGGTCAGTCGCTTCTCCAAGCAACGAGTTGATGGCAGATCACTCTCTTCGGCAGGTGCCTCTCTCTGGAACAGCCTTCATGCCTCACTGAAACTCGAGGAGGACCACCTTCGGTTCCGGAAACACCCCAAAACCTTCCTCTTTGCTTCTACTTTCTCTCGTCCCCTCCCTTGCTTAACTCCTGACTGAAATTGCACTGGTTACCTGGCCACCCTTCTGATCTCTGGCCCAGGCCCTGTCAACTGCCCACCTGCACTGCCTCCCTGGCAACCCTGCACTTGGGAACTGTTTCTGTATCCCTTCAGTCCCCTTTCCAGCACTTTGTCCGCACTTCCTGAACTTGCCAGTTTTTTAATGTGTTTTATTTATCTTATTTATTCCACTTCCCATGTACTGCACTTTCCCCTCTCCCTTTCCCCCATTGCACTCTTCCTTTCCCCCCTTCCAATGCACTTGCACGATCTGAATGACACCTGGCCTAGTAAGATTGTTGTCTGTCTTCCCTTTGTCCTCCCTCCCTGCCTCGTCATGCCTTGAAACACTTATGTATAGGCGCGTTATAAATGCCATATCATATCATATATATAATGTTGCACAAGTAGATTAAAAATGGCTTTGTTCAGCCCCTAAAATATTGAAACAATGAAATATTTGAATTGGAATAAAATGGTAAAATGATCATTTTTAGCTCAATGAGCAATTGAGTGTCTCAGGGAGAAGGCATCTATTTGCTGCTTGTTTCCAAAGTAGCTCAGCTTTGTAATTTAGCTTTGCCTTCAAATTATTGAATCATGCATTAAAATTCAAAATGTAGAAAAATTGCAAAGGTCCAATGGTTATAACCATTGACGAGAATTAAAGTCTTGGCCCTATCATTCAATATGCTTGCTTTCTTATCCAGGCAGGTCAAGCCTTGTGGGATCAGTGGTCCTCCAGACTCTGCCCCCACTGGTTCCACAGTATTGTCACCTTCATTGCCATTTCAGCAGTGCCTCATTGCTGGCTAAAATTGCCAGTTTATAAAGGATTGGTCTCTCCCCTGTTTCTGTTAGCCAATCTAATCCTAAAAATGATGATGTCGTTCATGTAATCAGTAGAAACGAACCATCTTGTTTGTTTACATTTGTAATTAAGCTAACTTGTTGTTATCGATCACGCACACATAAACTGGCATGTTGTAAACAAAAAAGACTTCTGAAAAAGAGAATAGCACATATGTTCAGCTGTCTGCTCATCTCATTTGCGCTGATTTGGTGTTTTATTTACATTAGCTGCAAAAAAAACCGATCTTGAATTGCAGTCTGGCTGCTCTGTGTGTTTTACAGTGCACAATTACTTTTCAAAATACTCTCTTATTCAACAATTACCAGTCTTTTGTTTTTTATTGCTGTGGGCTAAATTGCTACATTTCTTTAATAAAGTTGATTAAATGGCCACACACTCATTATGGCGCAGCAGGGAGAGGATTCACTATGAAAAGCAATTAATAAGCAGGAAAAGTTAGGAGTGATGCTTTTTACTCCGTCCATATCTATCTTATTTGCAGTTTGAATGCTCGTTGCTTTTGTGGCTTGCAGGTAAAGCAGGTTAAGCCCATCATGCATTCAGAAAGGTGCAATCAGTTTCTGTATATTTTCAATTGTGCTTGAAAAGAGAAGTCTGACAAAGCCAATAGATTGAATGTTCAGCACTGAAAAGTATCCCTGTCAAACTCATTAAGAACGGTCCATTTGAGAGATGCACCCCTGTCAAAAACAATAGCAAGGTTCCATGTGTGACTCCCGGCATATATGTTTTGGCTTGGAGATAGATCTGTTGAAATTATAGGTATATAATGCTCTCCTTCATCAGAGTGCTTTGGCACAGTCCTTCTTATTCATCACTTTCCTTCTTCTATGTCATAGAGATTCTCCTTTAAAATAGTGCTTTTCCTTCATCAGTGTAATTTCCCTTTATCACAGTCCTTCTTCATCGTCAGTACTTTTCCTTCATCACAGATCAACTCCTTTGTCATACCTGTTCTTCAAAATACTTCTCTTGCATCACATTCTTCATCACAGGTGTTCAGCTACACCACGTCTTTTCCCTACATCACAGTGCTTTTCCTACAGTCCCGCTCCTAATTTAAATTCATTCTTGTACATCACAGACCTTCTCCTTTGTCCTAGTCCTTCATCACAGTCCTTCTCCTTTGTCATAGTCCTTCATCACAACACTTCTATTTCATCATTGCCCTTCTCTTTCACCACAGTCCTTCATTACAGTCATTCTCCTTAACCACAGTCCTTTACCTATATCACAAACCTTTATTTTCATCACAGTCCTACTCCTGTCAAATGCCCTTCTTCTACGTCACAGTTCTTTATCATCAGTCCTTCTTCAACCCATTACTTCATTGTCATAACTCACCTTTTTCATACTTCTTTTTCAGTCCTTCTCTTTGATCACAGTCATTGCTGCCCTTCAAAACAGTCATTCTGTTACATCATAGTCCTTCTTCACCACAGTGTTTCTCCTTCTTTCTCATTATCCATTGCCACAGTCCTTCTCCTTTGTAATTTCCCTTCATCACAGTCTTTCTCTTTTGCCACAGTCCTTCTCCTTTGTCAAAGTTCTTATTCTTCATCACACTCTTTTTCCTTCATCTGACCTACATAACAGTCATTCTCCTCAGTCACAGTTTTCCTTCATAACAATCCTTCTCCTTCATCCCAGTTCCTCTTCATCATAGTCCTTCTCCATTGCCAGAGTCCCCTAATCACAGCCCTTCCCCTTCACCACAGGTCTTCTTTATCACAATAATTCTCCTTCAACACAATATTTTTCTTTTGTCACATTCCTTCTCTGCAGGCTTTCTACTCCATCACAATCCTTTATCATTTTCCTTCTCCTTAGTTATAGTGCCTCTCTTTCGACACCGTCCTTCTTCATAGTAGTCCTTTATCCCAGTACTTATGCTTCCTTACATTCCCTCGCCACAGTCCTTCTGCTTCGTCATACTCCTTCTCCATCACAGCTTCATCAAAGTTCCCATAATTTCCCATAGTCCTTCTCCTTCATCATAGTCCTTTTCCTTCACTAGAGTATTTAATCACAATTATTTTCCATTACAGCTCTTCACCTTCTTTTCAGTCATTGGCATGCTATGTTGCCATAGTCCTTCATCATTATGCTTCTCTTTCATCACAGTCATTCCTCACAGTCCTTCTCCTTCATCACATTCCATTTCATTAATCACAGTCATTTTCCTATGTCACAGACATTCTTCAACATCAGTCCTTTTGTATCACAGTTCTTCATTATAGCCTGTCCCCTTGGTCATAGCTATTTTCCACTGTCCTCTTTCCTTATATTCCTTCATTGCAGACCTTCATTCCAATCCTTCTGCTACACCACGGATCTTCTCCTTCAATAAAGTCCTAATCCTTTGACATTTTCATTCATCACAGTCCTTCTCCTATCTCAAGTCTCTTCATCACAGTCTTCCTCTTTTGTCACAGTTGTTCCCCTTTGACACAGTCCTCCTTCATCATAGTTCTTCTCCTACACCAGTCTATCCATTTAATTAAAGTTCTTCATCACATTCCTACTTCATCACACTATTTCTCTTTGTACTTCACACTCTGTTCTTCCACATCCTCACAGTGCTTGATCACAGTGTCTTGTTATCGTTCTCATTTTCCATATTATTTCTCCAACACTACTCTCATTTGCCTTTTTACAAGTCCTTTGCCACAGTCCTTCTCCTTCATCACAGTACTTCACTTACATTGTGCTATTCTTTTCATTTTCAATCTATCTCCTTCATCACATCCCTTTATCATAGTCCCTCTACTTTGTCACAGCACTCTGTCGCATTCCTTCTATTTTGTCACAGACCTTCATCACAGTCCTTCTGAAACACCACAGTCCTTTTCGTATATCACAGTCCTTTTCCTACATCACAATCACATTAGTCTCTCTTAAACAACAGAACTCCCTTGTCACCAGTCCTTCATCTTCATTCCAGTCTATCATTACAATATTTTTCCCATGTCATAGTCCTTTATCACAATCCTTCTCTTTCATCACAGTCTTTTATCACAGGCCTTCTCCTTCATCAAAGGTATGTTCTTACATCACAGAACATACTCTTCTTCACAGTCCTACACCTATATCATATTCCTTCTCCTACATCTCATTTCTCCCTCATCATCAGTCCTTCTTCATCACGGTAGTTTATCATAGTTCTTCCCTTTTGCATAGTCCTTTGTCATAGTCCTTCTCTTTCCCATTGCAGCCCTTCACCACATTCCTTCATCACAGTCCTCCTCCTACTTCATGACACCCATTCTACTTCAGCAAATTCCAACTACCTTGTCACTATCCTTTGTCAAAGTCTTTTTCATTTATCTTTTTACTGTGCTGCAGACTTTCTATTTCCTACAGTCCTTTCTCACAGTACTTCCACTTTGTCACAGTCATTGTTCTTTGCCAGGCCTTCTTCAATGTCCATTTCCTTCATCAAGCCTTCATCTGAGTCATTTTCCTTTGCCATAGTCCTCCATCACAGTCCTTTTCCTTAATGACAATACTTCTTCATCTCAGCCCTCCTTCATCACACACTTTCTCGTTTGTCACAGTATTTTTCCTCACCCTTATCAGTCAACAACATCTTTCATCACCGGACTTATTAGTCACAGTCCATCATAGTACATCTCCTTCATCGGTCCATCTGCTTCATCAAAGTCCTTCTCCATTGTCACAGTCCTTCATCACAGTTCTTATGTTTCATCACAGTTCTTCTACATCATGGCCATTCACATTGCCAGAGTCTCTCATCACAGTCCTTCTCCTTCCTCACATTTCTTCTTCGTCAACAATAGTTCTCCTTCATCACAGAATGTTTATTTTCTCTCAGTCCTTCGTCACAGCCATTCCTCTCCAATACAGCCCTTCATCATTGTCATTCTTCTTTGTTATAGTTCTTCTTCTTCTTTTTCTTTTTCTTCTTCTTCTTCGTCACCATCTTTCTCTTCCATAACAGTTCTTCTGTTCCAAAGCAGTCCTTACCCTTTAGCACCACACATGTCCTTTGTCAGTCTTTCAACAGCGTTCCTTCATCATTCCCTCATTTAGGTCCTTCTCCTTTGGCATCACAGTTCTTCTCTTTCATCACAGTCAATCTCCTTCTTCACAATCCTCGGTCATTGCAGTGCTTCTCCTTTAAATTAGTCCCTATTCCTCTCCTTTTTTGCTCTGTCTCCTCTATCACAGACCTTCCCCTTTGTCACAGCCCACGTTCCTCTCCTTTGTCACTCCTTCTACTTCAATACTGTCCTTCTTTTTATTGCAGTCCTTCATCACATTCCTACTTCAACACAGTATTCTCCTTCATTGCAATTCTTCATCACAGTCCTTCTGGTTTCTCACAGTGCTACATCAGATTCTTTCATCATAATAGTCCTTCATCACTGTCCATTGTTATAGTGCTTGTCATATTTATCTCCTTCATCGCTGTCTTTTTCCTTCATCACATTCCTTTTTTACAGTCCCTTTCCTCCGTCACAGTCCTTCTCCTTTACACAGCCAGTGCCCTTTTCCAACACCACAGTCCTTCATCTACATCACAGTCCTGATCCTATATCACAGTCATTCTCCTACATCACAATTCTTCTTCATCATTAGTCCTTCTCCTTTGTCAGAGCCCTTCATTATAGTCCCTCTCCTTTGTCATAGCCCTTCATTACAATCCTTCTCTTTTATAATAATCCTTCATCACAGCCCATCTGCTATGAGACAGTTCTTTTCCTACATCACATGCCGTTGTCTACATCACTGTCCTTCTCCTATCTCACAATAATTCTCTTACTTCTCCAGCATGGGGTCTGGCATGGATTCACATGCTCATGAATATTCCCCGTCGTCAGGCTGGGAATCCTCGGTAAAGAAAAAACCAGTATCAGTTTCGTTTCTGATCTGTCTTTCGTAGTAATAACCAATCACTGGTCTCTGCGTCATACTGACCACAGCCAATGACTGCCCTCTACCTAAGCACCGCCTCTGGCAGCCATCTTCAGATTTTTACCGCACGTTCATGTGTTGGGATCCTCGTGCTATTGCTCTCGAGCGTTAGTGCTATTTTTTCGCGCTTTTTCACAAAAACTTCGATTCTTTCGGTCAAAAGAGCCTCAAGCTCCACCGATCCTACATCCGATCAACGGGGACCCGTGTCGGATTCATCTGTGCCCCTCAAGGGTGAAGATTTCGTCGAGCTACACTTCGGAGGACTCCAGAAGCTTCTCAGGCCCGGTCTCGGAGATGGCCCAGGAGAAGGGAAGCTCGACGCCCGGAAAGCTGTTCAGGGCCTGCCCTGGATGCCAGCTGCAGAACGTCTTCAAGGAGGACGAACACTCTTTCTGCCTTTACTGCCTTCATGGGGACAAGACGCACGTGGAGAAGGACTGTGCGTTTTGCGGCAACATGTCGGAACGGACCATGAAGGACCGCCATCAACGTCTCGCCAGCTGGCTGGAGGGTAAGAGCCCGTCTGGCGAGAAGAAGAAGAAATCTGAGCGGTCTTCTAAGACCTTTGAGGGCGCCCCGGCGACGGGGGCCCAACATAAGGCCAAGCACCGCGAGTCCGCTGGCACCGGGAGCGCCGAACGGTCGGGCTCTACGGGCGCCAGGCAGGGCGCACCCTCCCCTGCACCATCAACCACGAGCCAACGCTCTGGGTCGGGTAAGAGGAAGGCCGAGCACCCGGCGAAGCTCCTGGAGAGACCCCGGTCGAGCTCTAAGGCAGAGGAGGAGCGTGGCAGTGCCCCCTCCCTCAAGGATAAGGCGGTGAGCGCACCTAAGGTGGTGAAGGCCTTGATCCATTCGACCAAGCCCTCTATCGAAACGGTCGCGGCGGCCCTGGCCCAGCCTGTGGAGGCTGCACCAGTGGTGGCGGCCTCGGGGCCCAGAATCTCCCTGCCTCCTCGGAGGGAGTCTTCTTTCGTGCCCATCGATAGGACCCCCGTGAAACCCTCCGTGGGGAAGAAGGGGGGGCAGGGCGTCGTCGTAGATTCGGCCTCAACCTCAGAAGAGGAACTGATCGAGGTCTTAAGCCACGGCCTAGGCGTGGAACAAGACCAGCCCGTCGGAATGGGCCCCGACGCAGGTGACGACGACGACATCGTCGAGGATACCGACGGGGCCCCTGCTCGCCCGTCGGATTCCCCTCTGCCAGCGCCGCAAGACAACTCAGCGGCCATTTTGTTGGCTATACAGTCCTTATGCTCCGAGATAAGGACGAGACTACCGTTACCGACGGAGGAACCTCTCCCGTCGGGGGATCCAGAACCGGGACCTTCTGGTGTTCCCCCTACCAAGAAAAGAAGGATCCATCCACCGCCTCCTTTTCAACCGTCCAGCCCTCCTCCCCGTCCACCCGAGGGGATGATACGGGGACTGACACGGCAGCGACGGGTACGGACGACGAGGCATACGACGAGGATTTTCCGTCGTCGCCTCCCACCAGGGCTTCTCCGCCCGACGAGATTGGATCGTTCCACTCAATGATCGCCAGGGCATCCGAGCTTTTCCAACTCTGCCCTGAGGAGAAGAAAAAGGAAGGCTTCCTTTACCAACGGCGCGAGACCAATAGGAAGACGGTCCTCGCAGTGCCTCTGTTGGACGACATTTGGGATGAGGGCCTTTCCCTCCTCAAGAACCCTTCCACGACGCCAGCGAAAAGAGACCGGTACGAGAAAAAGTACCGGGTCCCGGACTCGGCCCCCCTATGCCTCCGGGCGCAGCCTACCCCGGACTCCGTCGTCTCCGCGGCAGCCAGGAAGAAAGCGGGGGGGGGTGCGGCCTCCACGTCGACTTCCCCGCCGGACGGCGAGGGAAAGAAATTGGATGCCATGGGACGCAGAGTCATCTCGTCGGCGGCGACGACGATTAAAGCGGCCAACGCCTTGGCTATCGTGGCCCGCTACGACAGGGAACTCTGGTACAAGATAGCTCCCCTGCTGGATTTTCTGCCGGACGACAAGAGGGCGGAGGCCCTTGAGATCCTGCAGGAAGGTGAGGTGGCCTCGGACCACGCCATCACCGTGGCGACGGACATCGCCGACACTGGGTTCCGCCAGATGGGCAACGGCGTTTGCCTTCGACGTCGCGGATGGCTCAAGGCTACGGACTTTCGGCAGGACGTCCAGACCAGGGTCCTGGACATGCCCTTCGACGGGAACAACCTGTTTGGGAAGACAGTGGACGATTCCCTTCAGGCCATCAAGGCGGATACTGAGACGGCCCGGGCCCTTGGAGTACTGCAGCAACGGCGGACGCCCTTTCGGAGCGGCGGAGGCAAGGGCGCCTCCAAAGGTTCCGGCGGCGGTTTCGCTTCCTACCGTCAAGCGGCCCGCTCGTCGTCGCAAGAGGCCTACAGAGGACGAGGCAAGTCTGGCGGACCCCGCCGTCGTCGCCAAGGAGGCCAAGGCGGCAAGGCCGCGTCCAAGCAGGATTGAACCGGCCGTGGGGTCGGGCCCCCACCGAAGCACCCCGGTGGGAGGCCGGCTGGCGGGCTTCGTCAGCGTGTGGGAGTCCATCTCCACCGACCGTTGGGTGCTGGACGCCCTGGCCCGGGGCCACGCGCTCGAGTTTCAAAGAAGGTGCCCGCGCGTCCCCGCCGTGGCCAGGAAAGAACTTCACGTCCCTCAACTTCTCCTGGAGGTAAAGGCGATGCTCAGAAAGGGCGCCATCGAACTCGTCCCAAAGAGGCTTCGGGGCTCCGGAGTCTACTCGCGTTACTTCCTCGTGAAGAAGAAGACGGGAGGATGGCGCCCCATCCTGGACCTGCGACGCCTGAACAACAGATTCGTGGTCCAAGGGCGTCATTACCAGTTCAAAGCCCTTCCCTTCGGACTGCGGTCGGCACCCAGGGTTTTCACCAAGTGCCTCGCACCGGTGGCGGCGCAGCTGCGCCGCGAGGGGATTCACGTCTACCCCTACCTGGACGACTGGCTCATCCGCGCCAAGACGAGGGAGCTCGCCGTGGTCCACACGGCAAGGACCGTCCAACTCCTCACGGACCTGGGATTCTCCGTGAACTACGCCAAATCCCACCTGGTGCCCGCGCAAGTCGCACTGTTTCTGGGAGCGAGGCTCGACACAGTGTCCCTTCTGGCCTCCCCGTCGGAGGAGAGGACCAGGACCATCTTGGGCAAGGTGCAACGGATGTTGGTGGCCGACGCGGCCAAGGTGAGGTCCATCAAGTCCCTCCTCGGGATGATGTCTTCCTGCATCTACCTCATTCCCATGTGCAGGCTCCAGATGCGCCCGTTGCAAGAGTTCCTGGATGCGCGCTGGATCCAGACGACGGGCAGCTTCGAGGAAAGGATCAAGCTCGACGAGAGTTTCCGACGAGCGATACGGTGGTGGGGCACCCGCGCGCATCTGACGGCGGGCATGGACTTCCAGACCCCAGCCCACCAGGTGACTGTGACCACGGATGCCTCCCTAGAAGGGTGGGGAGCGCACACCGAAAATCTGCACGCAAGGGGACTCTGGCTCCCGACGGAGAAGTCCCTGCATATCAACGTCCTGGAGCTCCGTGCAGTGTTTTGGGCCCTCAGGTCCTTCCTTCCGTCCCTCAAGGGCAAGGTGGTGAGGATCTTCACCGACAACACCACCACCATGTTTTACATCAGGAAACAGGGCGGAACCAGGTCCCCAGCGCTGTCCAAGGAGGCGCAGGACCTGTGGCATTGGGCCGTCGCCCAAGGGATTCTTCTGGTGCCGTTTCATCTGGCAGGGATAAAAAACACCATCGCCGACTCACTCAGCAGGGAGCTGCGCTCGTGCCACGAGTGGGAACTACGGCAGGATCTGGTGGATCGCCTCTTCCGACGGTGGGGCACACCCCAGATCGACCTGTTCGCGACGGCGACGAACACCAAGTGCCGGAGGTTCGCCAGCAGGTTTCCCCAGACGAGGAGCATGGGCGATGCTTTCTCGTTCCCCTGGGAGGGCCTGTTCCTCTACGCGTTCCCTCCCTTGCCTCTGCTAATCCGGCTCGTCAACCAGCTCAAGAGGTCACGGTGCAGGATGATCCTCGTCGCACCTGCGTGGCCGAGGCAGATATGGTTCCCGGACCTTCTGGACTTGTCGGCGTCCCCGCCAATCAAGCTGCCGGCGGACGCGGATCTACTCTCCAGGGAAGGAGGCGCCATCCTCCACCACGACCCGAAGTCGCTGAACTTGCAGGCCTGGCTCCTGCAGCGCTAGAGTTTGGAGGATACGACATACCGGCCGATTGCAGAGAGGTTCTTGCAAAGGCCAGGGCGTCCTCGACTCTTAAATGCTACGGACACAAATGGAAGAGGTTCTCTGTCTGGTGCCACGCACAGAAGATTAACCCTCTACGGATTACGGCTCCCCAAGTGCTGCCGTACCTGCTGACGCTGGCCAAAGCTGGTCTGGCACACGCGTCCATCAAGATTCATCTTGCTGCGATCTCCCGATACACCAGAACCACGGGCCGGACGTCCTTGTGGTCTCATCGTCTGGTGAAAGAGTTCATGAAGGGACTGTTCAGATCGTTCCCGCCGGTGAAGGCTCCGGCCCCGGCGTGGGAGCTCAACGTGGTGCTGACCGAACTCATGGGACCTCCGTTCGAGCCTCTGCACTCGGCCCCGTTGAAGTTTCTATCGTGGAAAACAGCTTTTCTCGTGGCCATCACCTCCGCACGACGAGTGGGAGAGATCCAGGCCCTTTCCTGCAAGGCCCCGTACTTGACTTTCCACGACACGAGGGTAGTGCTCAGGACGCACCCCTCCTTCATGCCCAAGGTACCGTCGGACTTTCATCTCAACGAACCCTTGGTGTTACCTGTGTTCTTCCCGTCGCCTTCGTCGCCGGCTGAGAGGACTTTGCACTCGCTGGATGTAGCTAGAGCGCTGAAGTTCTACGTGGACCGCACGAAAGGTTTTCGGAAGACGTCACAACTCTTTGTGAACTTTGGACCTGTCAATCAGGGGAAGGCTCTCTCGAAGGCTTCCATCTCCAGATGGCTCTCCGGCTGTATCATGTACTGTCACCGGTTGGCAAACCGACCGCTGCCTGGCCGTTCGAGAGCCCATTCCACCAGAGCGATCGCAGCTACCACGGCGTTCCTATCTGGTGTGCCCCTGCTGGACATATGCAGGGCTGCTACGTGGAGGTCGACGCACACCTTCACGAAATTCTACTGCGTCGACCGGGATTCCAGGGAGGAGTCCAGGGTCGGCCAAGCAGTGCTGCGCAACCTGTTCGCCTGAGGTGAGCCTGGTGAGGAGGTAAGATGCTTAATGTTGAGTTGATGTGATGCTTAATGTTGAGCCTTTGCCACCTCCCGTGGTTGTGCATGTGTGTACTGCTATGTATTCTTTATTCATGAGCATGTGAATCCATGCCAGACCCCATGCTGGAGAAGGAACAAGTTACTTACCTGTAACTGTTGTTCTCCAGCATGGGTCTGGCATGGATTCACATGCGAACCCTCCCGCCTACCCCTCTGCGGCTCTTCACTTGGTCATACTGCCACTTCACGTGCTTCCAAATCTGAAGATGGCTGCCAGAGGCGGTGCTTAGGTAGAGGGCAGTCATTGGCTGTGGTCAGTATGACGCAGAGACCAGTGATTGGTTATTACTACGAAAGACAGATCAGAAACGAAACTGATACTGGTTTTTTCTTTACCGAGGATTCCCAGCCTGACGACGGGGAATATTCATGAGCATGTGAATCCATGCCAGACCCATGCTGGAGAACAACAGTTACAGGTAAGTAACTTGTTCCATCTCAGTCCTTCATAATCACAAGCCCTTCTCCTTCATCCCAGTCTTTCATCACACTACTCCTAACTTATTTCAGTCCTTCATCCTACTCCTTTGTCATAGTCCTTCATTGCAGTCCTTCTATTTCATCACAGCTCTTCGTGACAGTCCTCCTTTATCGCATTCATTGTCCTATACCACAGACCTTCATCTTCACCACAGTCTTACCCCTATTTCACACTCCGTCTCCTAGATTACAGTTGTTCTTCGTCATTAGTCCTTCACCATCACAGTACTTCATCATAGCCCTTACCCTTTTCATAGGATTTTGACACAGAACTTCTTTTATTTTGTCACAGTCCTTTATCGCAGTCTTGCATCACAGTCCTTCTCCTATGATATGATATGATATGATATGTCATTTATAATGCTTCTATACACAAGTGTCTCAAGGCGCGACGAGGCAAGGGAGGGGGAACAGAGGGAAGACAGACAGCGATCCTACTAGGCCAGGTGTCATTCAGATTGCGCAAGTGCATGGGAAAGGTCGAAGGGGGAGAGTGCTGGGAGAAGGGGAGGGGACGGTGTAGTACATGGGATAAGAATAAATAAAAAGTAGAATTACGGCCAGCAGGTGGCAAGGGTAAGTGCAGACAACATGTGTCAAGTGCTGGTAGTGGGACTGTAGGGATACAGAAACAGTCCCCAAGAGCATGGGTTGCCAGGAAGGCAGTGCAGGTAGGTTTCAGCCAGGAAGTCAGAAGGGGAGAGGAGGAGAAAAAGCAGAAACAAAGCGAAGGTGCTTCCGGAACCCGAGATGGTTCTCCTGAAGTTTCACGGAGGCAGGGAGGCCGTTCCAGAGGGAGGCCCCAGCCGAAGAAAGAGATCTACCACCAACTTGTTGCTTGGAGAAGTGACTAACCCTTAGGGAGTTGGAGTCAGATGGGTGTAGAGCTCAAGAAGGAATATATTTAGGAATAGAAAGTTTGCCCCAGAAGGACTTGTGGACAATGCAGAGGGTTGTGAACTTAATCCTCGCAGCCACAGGGAGCCAGTGCAGAGATTTCAGTCCTGAGAGACTATATCACTTCTTCATCACAGTCTTTCTCCTTCATTAATGTTCGTCTTTGTCATTTTCCTTTTTACAGTCCTTCTCCCTGGTTATTTCCTTTTATCACAGTATTGCAGCTATTCTCCTTTGTCACAGACATTGTCCGTTTAAAGTTTATCACCACAGACCCTTTCCTTCATAAGGTCATCACAAGTATTCCCATTTGCCACAGTCCTCCTGTACCAAAGTCCTTCTCCTTCATCAGAATCCATTTCTTCTTCAAAGACCTCACTCATCACATAAATTTTACTTTGTCACTGTCCTTGTTCTTATCCTTCATCAGCCCTTTTCCTTCCACTGGAGTCCTTTGCCACATTCCTTCTCCTTCATCACTGGCTTTGTTACAGCCCTCATTTAAACAGTTATTTGTAACAGTCCTTCTCCTTCATCATTGCCCTTCTCCATGGTCAAAGTCTTTCATCAAAGTGCTTCTCCTTTGTCACAATTATTTTCTTTTGTCACAGTTCTTCATCACAGTACTTCTCCTCCTGCACAGTCCTTCGACAGTGTCCTTCTCCTCTCCTTGGTCATAGTTCTTCTCGTCAATCAGAGTCCTTCTCCTTCATGACAGTCATTTATACCTATCCTTCATATAGTCCTTTTGCTTCATCATAATACTTCTCCTCCATCACAGTGCTTCTCCTTCATCAAAGCTCTTTTTCAGTTCAGTCTGTGTTCTTTGTCACATTCCTTCTTCATCATAGTCCTTCTCCTTCCTTAGGGTGCTTGGTCACAGTACTTTTCCATCATAGCCATTTTCCTTCTTTATTTTTTCTCCAACTTTCTTTATTTAAGCGTTTGGTAACACAGTGTCTGCAAATATAATACAAATGTCATAGCATTATTCATTCAGACTACAGAGTAGGCATGACGATGTATAAGGAGCATAGGGATCATCAGGTACAGACAAATATGATTTAGGTGATGGGTCAGCAAACGACAAGCACATATTACATGAGAGGGTCATTACACTGGGAGCGCAGCAAGACCTAAAGGGCTGCCAAATAGCCACTGGGTGATTTTCTATCAGCTGTATGGTGGCCCATTGGTCTTCAGTTTCACTGGCCCAGGTGACTGCACGCAGTCACTGCCCAATCGTTGCCCCAGTGTGCCTCAGCCACAGTCGCAGTATGCAGTGCACCACCAGCAGCATGCATAGCCCAGCGAGTTTGTTCATGCACCCGGTGTAGCCTTCAAGCCTGTGAAAGAGGTGCTTAATGGGATTCCATCGATTGTACAATCAAACATATCAGAAAGGGCAGCACATACATCCCTCCAGTACCCATCCAGCTTTGGGCAGCCCAATATCCTGTGAAAATAACCAGCTTCATCCACACAGCACCTGCGGCAGAAGCCTGATCCTGTCTGGGAGAATAGCTTCAATCAGGCTGGGGTATAGTGGTACCTGTGGAGTACTTTAAGCTGAATCAGGCAAAACCTGGAGTTATAGGGTTTAGTACACATATCCTTCCAGATTTCGCCTGTGATGTCCATATTCATGTCTCGTGCCCATTTGGATTGGGCCTTAGTGGGAGCGCCCTGTGTACCATCCTAGACCAAACTATACCAAGCCGAGACCATACCACAGGTTCCATGTGCATTCATAATAAATTCCAGCTCAAAGTCGTTAGGTGGCATGACCGAAAACTACTCCAATAACCCTTTGAACACTCTGTGCAATCCACTTTAGATGAGCCATGGCGTAGATTGGCGTTGTCTAAGCTCAGGTATCTCTTGAGCAGTAATAAAGTTCCCAGCTGTATTCATGTCCTCCAGTGAGCCAAAACCGTCCTGGACCCACAGTTGCACAGTAGCAGCATCTGCCCTGGGGAGGGAAGGGATGCCGTTCCATAAAGGGAAATCGCTATGAAAAGTTTGGGGCACACCGAGGATATTCCACACTTTACACCAAGCAAATACAGTCAGATCCGCAGGGTCGAATGGAATGGTGACAACATCAACAACCTAATTTCTCGTTCCCCAGCAGAATACCTCTCGATTTTAATATGTGGGTGAGATTTGTTGCTTGCGAACCAGTTGGCCACATACTGTGCCTGTGCCGCTATCTAGTATATCCTAAAGTCGGCTGCAAACCCTCCCCCCCTGAGCATGAGGCACAGGCAGCGTGACCCATTTGAGGTGCACCAACTCAGAATGCCACATGAAGGTACTGATGCTGATGTGAAGCTCCTTAAAAAATATCACCCCAGGCCACAGTGGGATGTTTTGAAAAAAAAAAAAGGAGCTTTGGAAGGACCACCATCTTGAGCAAGGCTATTCTACCCACCATAGTCAACTGTAACCAGCCCAAGCCTGAAGCCTAGTTGCAAGGTGGTGTATGTAAGCAACATAATTGCTCTTCAGCAAGGAAGTGTGGTGCCTGGTTACTGGGATCCCTAAGTATCTGATCTCCCATGCTAGCCAGGAGAACCCTAGTAAGTCATGTTGTTCCATCATCGCATCGGTCAGCAGGAAGAGTTCTGACTTGGTGCATTTGACGCAGAGAGTTGATAATTCTCCTAAGGCGATAATGTCCTGCATAATCAGAGCCAAGTGGAGCTGGGGTTCCCTCACATAAAGTACTGCGTCATCGGCCTATAGGGATATAATTTTGGGTTCACCAGTCAATCTAATCCCCCTATTCCTATGTTTGTGCCTGATTAAATCCACCAGTGGCTCAATGATTATGACAAACGGTGTACCTCTAGCTATGTTAAATGGGGATGAGAGAATTCCGTTTGAACTAGCCCTAGCAGATGGGGATGTAAGTAATAGGCACACCCAAGACACGAAATTGGGGCCAAAATTGCATTTGTGCAGGATGGCATGAATAAACTGCCACAAGACCGAGACAAAGGCCTTTTCTATTTCGAGTGCAGCTGCCACTGCCTGATCCGCCGGATCTATCTGAGCAAGAATGTCAAAAAAGCGGCGTAGGTTGAGCACTGTAGAGCACCCGGGAATAAAGCCTGACTTGTCCATGTGAACTATGTGGGGACAAGCAACAAGCAAGTGGACAAAATCTTGGCAAAAATCTTGACATCAGACTTGATTAGTGAAAGGGGCCAGGAAGAGCCACTGTGCTCAGTGGGCTTGTTGGGTTTCAGCAGCACCAGGAGGACTGCTTCTCTCATAGTAGGACGGAGTGCCTGTTCCTCAAGTGCCTCCATCCACACCTTATAGAGGTGAGAAGCCAAGAAAATGTTAACATGTTTATTAAATGTGGCTCTGAGTCCATCAGGGCCAGGAGCCTGGCTAGAGGGTATGGCATCAATAGCCCGGACAATATCATCCAAGAGATGGGAAAGTCTAGCATAGCTCTAGACTCGTCTGACATCTGAGAAAGTAGGAAGTCTCCAAAAAATCTATCTATGTCAGCAGGCGAACAATCATCTTTGTATACAGGTCAGAATAAAAGGTTTTGAAATTCTGGTTAACTTCAGTCAATGTATGAACTAAGGCACCAGAATCGTCCTGTATGTGTGGAATACAATTGCTACCCCTGCCTGGTGAATGACACAAGCCATTAATGTGCCTGGTTGCAAGGTGTCCTCACTGTTCTTGATGTCTTATTGCATGGTTTTGAGAATGCCGTGCTCAGTGGACATTGCAATACCTCAGATATAAGCTTTAAAGGCTTCCCACAATACACCAGAAGACAAAGACCCTACATTCATTTCAAAGAATAGTTTAACATGGGCCTCCAGATTAGTCTCAAAAGCAATGTCAAGCAGTGCCTGAGATTTGAATCTCCAGCTGGCATGGGGTTGAGGGAGACCATTCAACTGGAGATATACCAGGACTGGGGAGTAATCAGAATATGTTCTAGGCGATATGTTTACTTGATTGACAGTGTTAAGTAGTACATCATAGACCAGTCAATACAGGAATTGTAGTCGTGGACGGAGGAGTAGAAGGAATATGCACGGTAAATCAGATTAAGAGCCCTCCACGCATCCATGAAACTCAGCTCAGCCATACTGCTGCGCACAATTTGAGTGGCTTTCCTGAGTGTCCTGCAGCTCCAACCAGACCTGTCCAAGTTGACTCCTAAGATAGTATTGATGTCTCCACCCCACAGTATGGGCACAAGGGGGTAGAGAGCTATTAAATCTGTGACTCTCATGTAGAATGCTGGGTAATCCACATCAGGACTATATACATTCAACAGGATCATCTCAGTCCCAGCCAACATCCCATAAACCATGATATAATGCCCTATGGGGTCCACATAGGCCTTCTTATGCGTAAATGGTACAGAGTTGTGAAGCACAATCATCACTACCCTAGACTGTGTTGAGTACATGGTGTAGAATCTATTTTTGCCCAAGATTTTAGCAAACCCTTCACATCCCGCAGCTACCGCATGGGTTTCTTGTAAAAACAAAAGCTGGATCTTATGCCTCTCCACATGAAGCTTGAGCTTCTGCATTTTAACAGGATTCCTCAACCCACTCACATTCCAGCAAAAGCACTGAAGTTCATCCATCGCCACCATGCCTATCACTGGTCATTCCCTGACAGGTGGATCCCATCAGAAAAGCCCACTTCCAACTTCTCTCTAACAAATGCCTATGTAGCGATAATGTCCGTGCATCCGAACCAAGCGCATTTTGAAATGCCAACTTAATCCCTCCACCCTCCTCCCCCCAATCAGGACAATGTGTCCCCCATAGAACACAACCTTGGTAACTTTGCAGTCTTGCATGGTGGGGCCGGCACATGGGTAGCAACCCAGGCTCTATTACAACCTTGAAAAAACAGGGTGCCAAACAGTAATATTTCTCCTGAGGTACAGAAACAAACCAGAAGTGATACCTCACGGAAAAGTATAATTTTCACTCAGGTACAGTACAGAATATGAAAGGCCCAGTGGTCCATTATACAAGTAAGTTGGTCTTGAATCCGCCGCTCAGCAATGACAATGTCAAAGCAATATGAATTCCACTGGAGCACCCAGATATGGGAGTCAAAACTCAGTATAGGGCGCAGACAAGCAATTTGATGAGCATCACTATCCAACAGACCATCCATCCAGAAATTCCATCGCATCCTCTGGCAGTATGAAAAAGTATGTCTTGCCGCCACTCTCAATGCATAACTTGATGGGGTGCAGCATTGCGTATTTCATGCCTTGTTCGAGTAGTCTACTCTTTACTGCCAGAAATGTCTTCCTTTCCTGCTGCACTGCCACTGAAAAGTGGGGGTAAATATGAACCCTGCTAGAACCCAAGAAGAACTCACCCTTTTCTCATGCAGTCCGCAAGATAGTATCTCTTTCACAGTAATTTAACAAGTGAGCTATTATAGGGTGGGGTGGTGCACCAGGTTTGGGTTTAGGCATCTAGCATGGTCGGGATAGTGCGCTCCACATAGACTTCCATGAATCCGTTCAAATTGTCCGCTGGAACAGTGATGATCTGGATGTCGTTGCAGTGCGATCCGGATTCGAGCTCGTCATTTTTGCTAGTGACCGCCTGTACCTTTTTTCTCCAATGAGGTGACATCGGCTTTCAGCAAAGAGACATTGGGCCTGATTCACAGAAGTGGTTTATAATTGAGCAAACCCATTGAAAAACCTTCTGTGAATCAGGCCATTGTCTTCCACAGTGCCCACTCTTGTCTCCACCACAGTTAATCGCAGGGCTGTTTTCTCCATGCAAGACTTGATGAAGGTGATTATTGCGTTCATGCCATCTAGCTTAGTGTGGATGGCTGAGAAACCCTCCTGCATGCAGGTCATCATGCGTTGTCTTTCCGAGGACACTCCCTGCTCTTTAGATTCATCCATGTCGCCACCCGCTTTACTGCTCTCCCCCGAAAAGTGCATGAAACAACCATAAATCATCAATGCAGTTATAGAGCAAGTACTTTGAACCAAAAAACAGACAGACACAATAACTCACAACCACACACTCTTAGAAGATAAATCAGCACTTTACAGCTATTTATTCAAAGCTTACAAGTACATAGAAATAACTCATAAAAATAATATGGATATAGTTCACAGAAGAAATAAAGAAGTCAAAAAGAAATACATCACCGTGAGCGTAATCGAAGTCCTCATCTCGTCCACAAGCAGCTGGAAGACCCCGGGGACAGCCAGGCTGAGAGTGCCACAGCTCACAGGAAGGCCAGACGGAGCGTCCTTCTCTGGTTGAAGTCTCACCTGACCCCCGCCGGGTTTCCGCATATATACACACTCCACAAAGGGGAGTTAATTCTCGAACCTTCTGGAAATTGCACCTGCGCAGTTGAGTAACAGCCGTCGGTTGCCAGCTGGGTCAATTGAGAGCTCCCCCCAAGGAATGCAGGGCCTCCCTGCTCTAAAAACACGCTCCACGGAGAACAGTAGCAAGCCATAACAACGTTAGCTTTCCCAGCAGAAATGGCATTGACCGCATACCAGGTTTGGAAAAGCATGTTCGTCTCAGCACTGTGAATCTAACACTTCAGCAAAATGGTATCAGGTAATAATATCGCCATATATATGGTCGCCGTAAATAATATCGCTGGGAAAATGTCGTGGCGATCTTATTTGGGTGACCATATATATGGGGACAGGGGCACAAAAAAAAAAGAAAAAAAAAGAAAAAAAAAGTTTGGGGGTTGCGGGGGTGTCCCCCGCATGTTCCATGCAATAATGTCTCCACAAAAAACACCCATTTTTCGGCAATATTTTTGCATGGCGAGATTTTTGTGGCAACATTATTACATGGAACCAGCAAAATGTGTGTAGCCTTTCACTGCGGTGTGAAGTAAATATCCAACATGGCTCCGAGCGCTTCCAGAATGCATTGCGCGTCTGCGCCATTTTGAACCAAGCATAAATCAAGCATAACAATTCCACCCTTTGGATATTTATCTTCCGTAGCCAGGTGGCACTGGAACCGGTCTCTGAAACCTTCGAAATGTTAAAACTAAATTGGGAACACATTGAAGGCAACAACAACAAGCAATTATAATAGACAGTATAATAAAAATGCAAGCAAAAATATAACGTAGTGTACCCCCAATATCAGGTATGCATGAAAATAACCAATCCCACCAGTTTCTGTTACGATCTTGAGACACTTGAGAAATGAGATCCCTCAAACCTCGAATATGACTTTCAATGGATCGTGAATGGTCTCTTAAATTGAAACGACACATACCTTCAAAGGCATTACTCCCTAACTTATGTTTCAGCAATAAGTAAACAGCAGCTCTGTTCTGTAAAGTTGTTTTTCTAATAACTTGACTATCAAGGAGTAATTCTTCTAAAGCCTGCGAAGTATGATTAAGACTTTTAACTACTAAACACGCTAATTTCATCAAAGATTTGTAACCTCCAGCAGCTAAACCCCAAACACCTACTAATGAAAGGGTTAATACTAGAACCTCAGCTTCTGATAGCAAATGTACATGTGAATCACAGTCAGGAGATAGCCCTACAGATTCAAAGGTTGACCTTCTACCTCGAGTTATCTCTGAGTGTAAAGGAAACATCATTAGTCCTAATGGAGTCAAAGCACATGGACCTCCAGAAATGCTAGCTGGAATAGAAGTATAGGTGATGTTACCAGCTGAAAAGAGCCATCCTGTTGGAAGTTTCACATGATTCAAATGACTAGCAGTTATCACTGTATGATTGCAAGACATAGGGCCTCATTACGAGTCCGGCGGTAAAAGAGGCGGTAAAATTACCTGGTTACCGCCGGACTCGTATTACCATTCCGCCTTCATGATTCCCGGAATTACTGGTGCATTACAACCCCGGTTTTCCAGGAATCACGGAGGCGGAATGGAGTTAATCCCCATTCCCATTGAGTCCTATGGGACTCAATGGGAATGGGGATCATGGAAACACCGGCAGCATCTCGTAATGCTGCCAGTGTTTCCTCGTCCGACTGCAGGCGGGCAATGTTAAACCCGCCAGGTCAAACCTGGCGAGAACATCACCTCCCGCCTGCAGGAGTCGGGATCAGGCGGTCCGGAAACAACGGTGGCCGTGGGTTTACCGCCACCGTTATTTCCGGACCGCCTGATTTGTAAAGAGGCCCATAGTGTTATTTACACTGGTGAATTTGCGTGACATTCATGAACACAGTCTCCTCTCGAACGTAGTATGATTGTATTGATTGGTCAACTCTATTTGTCTGCATTTACCAATTTCTTGTGCCTTGCATGTTATAATATAACACACATCGCCTTGGGTTATGTTGTACGTAATCACACATGTCAAATTTCTCCATTTCTTGTCGGTTTCTTGGCAGAACCTACAATATTCATAAACTGAAACAGATTGTCTAATGTCTGAGTCTTGAACTAAAGAATCATTATGTGTGACGCCGAAAATATGCTTTAACACCGGAACAGGTGTCGGCACCACTACTAGACATGTAGTCAATAAAGCTTCAGCATTGGGCACATCAGTAAGACAAAAGTGTGATATATTCAGTACTTGCTGTGCCAGATATATCCACATATTTTCTTCTTGGGTGATCATACGAGAGTGTTTCTTCCGCCCTACAAAGGTCTCCTGCACAACTGGCATCAAGGTCATTTTCACTCGCTCCTGATGTGTTTGTCGCATTTCACGGATCCATGTCTTCGGTCTGGCGGGCTTGTCGGCACTAGCATAGGGCTGCTTGGGGACAACATTATTCATCACTATCAGTATCCCCTTGATCACTGGCACAGATGTGACATTGGTCGCTGGTAACAGAATATAGTCTAATTCGCCCAAATGGAGTCCATTTAGTGCCACAGTTACACCAACCAGACCCAGGATCTACAAAGCAAACCCGAAAAAGAGATATCAGTGTTGCACATCACTCTGTTAGGTAACATTTGTCTGCGGGTACATATTCCCATTTCTTTCTACCAGGCTCCATTACTAAAACCACTTGATCTTTGCCTGATGCAATGACATCTGCTGGCACTGGTGGGCGTCTTGGCTTTTCCACCCACACCTTTGCACCCGGTACCATACTGTCTGAAGAGCCAAAAACGTGATCCCCACGGGAAGTTAACACTGTAGGAGGCTCCCCTTTCTTAATCATGGACAATTTAATGGGAATGACTATCAATTGGGCGACTCGATCACCCTTGTGTATTGATAACAACTGATTCCCACTATTCATTAGGATGACTTTAATCTCTCCTTGATAATCAGCATCAATTATCCCTCCCAACACTTGAACTCCCTTCAATGCTAGGCCAGATCTAGGGGCAATCCATCCCATATGCTCTGGGGGAATCTGTACTCCAATCCCTGTTTCAACGACAACTATTCCTCTTGGATCTAATCTGATTTCCTCATTAGAATGCAAGTCTACCCCTGCTGACTCTGGAGTTACTCGATAGGGAGCTAAAGAACCTGGAACCTGGCGTCATTTCCCAGTATAACAATGTTTCTCTAACTGAATTGGGTTGAACCTGTAAATTAGGAGTCATTAATCGCATCAAAGGAGTTTCATGTTCATACACAGGCCTATTGTTCAGCACTTGCACCGCATCAAACACACGATCACGCCAGCCTGCCAAACTGCCATCTCCAGATTTGCGCAACTGTTCTTTCAGTAACCCATTCATTCGTTCAATTAGCCCTGCTGCAGCTGAATGGTAGGGGATGTGGTAAATCAACTCAATGCTCTTTTCCTGACTAAAGTCTTGGATCAGTTTGCCTTTGAAATGTGACCCATTGTCACTTTGAATCTGCAAAGGCAATCCATAATGTAATATGATCTGATCTAACAACCTGATGGTGTTCAATTGGGTTGCATGTTTGCATGGCAAAACCATCAAATATCCCGAGTATGTATCTACAATAGTGCATGCATACTGACAACCTCTGCTGTTTGGCATAGGACCGATATAATCAATATGCCAAATTTGACCTGGTAATTTTCCTCTTCTCAATGTGCCTCGAACAATTTGAGGTATAGGTCTATGCAATTGGTGTTGGCACACGGGACACTGCAAAATAATTGTTTTCACTAGTTCTAACGGAAGACTGAGGCCTTGAGCTTGTGCCCACCTAATTGTAGCCTTTTCTCCAAGGTGCCCACTTTTCTGATGGGCCCATTTGGCCAAACCATCCATATCGTCTTCCCGAGCCTCTGCATCCATTGTCGCAATCTTGGTGTGTTCGTCTGCAATAGAATTAAACCAACGTTCTAATGAATCTGTGGCACAATGTGCGTCCACATAATATACAGTGACTTCACTTTGTAACAACATTTCTGCAATATCTTGCCACAGTTCCTTTCCCCACAACTCTTTTGAATGAATCTTCCATCCATTCTTTTGCCAAGTCGGCAACCACACTGCCAATCCATTCGCCACTGACCATGAATCTGTGTACACATGACATTGACCAAGGGTCTCTTGTTTCAATGCTTGGTAAACTGCGTAAAGTTCTGCGAACTGACTGCTCTTTCCTTTCCCTGGCGTCGTCAACATCTTTTTTGTTTTGGGATTGTACAACACTGCTTTCCAGTACTGCTCAGTTCCCACATATCGAGCTGAACCATCCGTGAACCAAGCATGCTCTGTTTGCTCCACGGTCAAATCAATGTAAGGGACTCCCCTTTTTCAGGCACCTCCGGTGGTATGTAATCTGAGGGGGGTATGTTGGCTACTTGCTCATGTAATTTTGCCACTCCACCCTTTCCTGATTGGGCTCTGTCTTGAATATACCATTTCCACTTAATTATGCTGGCTTCTTGAGCATGTCCTATACGATGCATTTTAGGAGAGCTCAGTACCCACTGCATGACTGGTATTTCAAGTCTCATGAATACATCATGACCTAATGTCATCTGCTCGGTATCAACAAGAGCCCAATAACATGCCAGCAATTGCTTCTCAAACGGAGTATATGAGTTACCAGCATCGGGAAACTTACGACTCCAAAACCCTAATGGCACATGTTTCCTGTCTTGTTTCTGCCACACACTCCAGTTAGCCTAATTGTCTTTCACAGACACATTTACTTCCACTTTGCCTTTCTTCAAGGGCCATAGATCAAGCACCTGCTGCACCGTGTCTTTCGCCATCTCAAAGGCTCTCTGCTGCTCTTCCCCCCACTGAAACTCATATTTCTTTCATATCACTTTGTAGAGAGGGGCCAAGATCTGCCCTAAATGTGCTGTCTCCAAAAGCCAAAACAGTCCTATAAACTGCTGAGCTTGCTTTTTGCTCTTAGGAGTGGTGAATTCAAGTATTTTCTGTCGTGCTTTTGGCACCATTTCTCGATGCCCATGATGCCACTGAATCCCTAAGAATATCACTGTTTCAGCTGGACCTTGAATTTTACTTGGATTAATCTCCCACCCTTCCTTTTTTAATCCTTTTATAAGGACATCTAGCTGACTTTGCACGCTATGCTCATCCTTATCTTGGATCAAAATATCATCAATGTAATGAGAGATTTGGATGTCAGGTTTACACAGTATCTTGTCTAAGTGCTCTGCCACCAGCCGGTGACAGACAGTCACACTATGCATGTACCCCATGGGTAGTCTCGTGAAAGTGTACTGACGTCCACTCCACGAAAATGCAAACTGTTCTTGACACTCGTCAGCAATTGGCACGGAGAAAAATGCATTAGCTAAATCGATCACTGCATACCAAGTCACCTCAAACTTTTGGACATTTTCAATCAAAGTAATAGCATCTGGGACTGCGGGCACTAAGGGAGGAGTGTGTTTATTTAACTCCCTGTAATTCACCATCATCCTCCACGACCCATCTCCCTTTTTAATCGTCCAGAGCGGATAGTTCCATGATGTGGTAATAGGGCGTAATACACCCGCCTCCACGTACTCTTTAATGGTGTCTGAAATTTCCTTGTGCCCCCCAGGAATGTGGTATTGTTTCATGGCTACCCGCTTAGTCACCGCTGGCACTTGCACTGGGGGCATCTTCAATTTGCCTACAGTAATGGGTGTACAAATTAATGCACTCACCCCAAACTGGTACGTTTTACCGCCAAGTCCCAAGGTTAGCCCTTCCAAAATGTCAAAGCCAATTATATACTCAGGTATCAGGACAATCAACATTTGGTATTTCTGCCTCTTTAAGTTGCCTTTTTTCATCTCCACTCTCGTTTGCACTGCGGGGGTCTCCTTTCCCCCTAAACCTGTAATCGTGAACTGTTTTCCTTTAAATCATGTCGGATTACCACGAATCAAAGAGGCCTCCACCCCGGTGTCTATCAATGCTCGCACCCCTTGTGTATTTCCTGGCCCCCAAAAAATATTAACATCAACATGAGGCCGCCTATCCACTTTTATGTGGGCAGACGCTGCCACAGCTTGGCCGAAGCCCTAGTCAAACTTCAAATGAGTGTGACTCGTCGCCGCCTCTAGCATTGCACTCACCACTTTTCTCAAATCAGCGTATGTCGGCTGGTACGGGGAACGTGTCCCCATAGACCCCTTGTCTTGTTCTTCCACAGGGGGAGCAGAAGGTGAGGTGTCCCCCTGTGTCGTGGTGACTACTTGTTTCTGAACCTGTTTATAGCGTTCTTTGGCTGCAAGTCCTAGTTTTTTGTATAATTCATACATTACTCTGGTTTCGATGCCATCAATTTCTTCATGTGGCGCACCATATTTTAATAAAGCCAGAAACATGTCTTTTCGGGACACTCGGGAGTCTCTACTATCCTGCCGCCTGCCTTCAGTTCTTCTCTCACTACGCCCCTCTCTCTCTCGTGGCTTGTTATCGCTCTTATCCCACTCTCCTAAATCTGCAAGTTGCCGAATGGCATCTGCTACCTCATCAGTAGCCTTGCCTGTCATGCCTACGAGCAAAGTCATAATGACACTTTTGTATGCGGGTGGCGCATTTCTAATCACCATGTTTCGCGTTGAAACTGAGAGCGGCACTGCTCCCATGTGATCAGGAGCATCTATGTGAATCGCCTCTTTCATCGCATGCTCTCTGACTTTTTGAATGGTTTCTCTCAACGTATACCACTTCGTTTCTTCACTGAGCCAATCTGTGGTAATAGGGTATTTACGGTTACATGCTTGGGCTATCAGGTGCAACAAAGACACCTGCGTATCTTGACCATTAGCATCAGGGGGCGGTCCTGCTCTTAACACCTCCTGTACATTTTTGTCAATTGACAGGGGTAAAAAACACGGTGAATCAGTAGAATCTACCAACAACCATGCAGCACCCCCGTCTAGTAATCTCACCATCCACGTCAATGAAGCTTCCCCTGATTTTTGCCTCAAACGGTTAATAATTTCCCCAACCTCCTGTTGTGTGTAATCTTCAAAAGTGCTTAAATCCACCATACGACCACCAGGATACTGCGGGTGTTGTCCGCCTCGCCACCTTCTAACAGGCTTTGCCGCCACTGTTTTCTGTTTCACCTCTGGTTTGGGGTCAGACTCTTCTGCAGAACTACTTTCTAGACTGGTCGAATCAAAAATATCACCATCCCATTTGTCCGGATCCCAGTCTACGCCAGCGGTAGCGATTACAGTTGCCTCCTTTCTTTTGTTGACCCCCCCGTCTTGTCCTATACTTATATCGCGCTACTCTGACTGCTGCCCTCTCGGCCACCGCCGGATATGTGTCGGCCTTATCTTTAAACAATTTCATTTGAATCTGCTGCATTAACACAGTCTGTCGTTCTGCAGCTAGTTCTCTCTCTAATCTCAAAACCTCATTTTTCATGTCCATTTGACTCTGATGTATTTTCCTATAAGCATGCAAAAGAACCCAACCCCGCCTACCTAATGCCGCACATTCTTTACTACGTTCTACTGGAACTTGTTGCAAGCATGCAATTACATCAGTCGGATCGGCATCTCCCAATCCTTGATCCCAAGTTTCACTTAAACCGGCACCACATGCCCACCCTTGAGCCAACTTATCATACGGACTCTTAGTTTAACCTGGAATAACAACATCAGAACAGTCATCGCCAGCTGTAACGTTCTTCTTCTTGAACAAACTACTCATTATCGCAAGCAAAGCAAAACCTTGTTGAACCTATATATTTTCTTCTCCACACTGCAATCACTCCCACATGCACTCAAACAGTTACCAAAGAGACAAAAAACTTCACTTTTCAAAAAACAAACTTCACTTACACAACAACCAAATCTTATCTACGTTTCAACAGATTCTTGGATGAACGGAACAACTCATCACGTACATCCTGTTTGTGACGCCAAAAATGCACTGCTCTCCCCCGAAAAGTGCATGAAACAACCATAAATCATCAATGCAGTTATAGAGCAAGTACTTTGAACCAAAAAACAGACAGACACAATAACTCACAACCACGCACTCTTAGAAGATAAATCAGCTCTTTACGGCTATTTATTCAAAGCTTACAAGTACATAGAAATAACTCATAAAAATAATATGGATATAGTTCACAGAAGAAATAAAGAAGTCAAAAAGAAATACATCACCGTGAGCGTAATCAAAGTCCTCATCTCGTCCAGAAGCGGCTGGAAGACCCCAGGGACAGCCAGACCGAGAGTGCCACAGCTCACAGGAAGGCCAGACGGAGCGTCCTTCTCTGGCTGAAGTCTCACCTGACCCCCTCCGGGTTTCCTCATATATACGCACTCCACAAAGGGGAGTTAATTCTCGAACCTTCTGGAAATAGCACCTGCGCAGTTGAGGAACAGCCGTCGGTTGCCAGCTGGGTCAATCGAGAGCTACCCCCAAGGAACGCAGGGCCTCCCTGCTCTAAAAACACGCTCCATGGAGAACAGTAGCAAGCCATAACAATGTTAGCTTTCCCAGCAGAAATGGCCTTGACCGCATACCAGGTTTGGAAAAGCATGTTTGTCTCAGCACTGTGAATTTAACACTTCAGCAAAATGTGTGTAGCTTTTCACTGCGGTGTGAAGTAAATATCCAACATGGCTCAGAGCGCTCCCAGAATGCATTGCGCGCCCACGCCATTTTGAACCAAGCATAAATCAAGCATAACACCGCCACCTCAGGTGCCTATGGGGTGGCATTAGAAAACATATTGATGGAGCTCTGCTTCTTCCCTGCTCCATTCGTCATCTCTGTCTCTCCAATACATTAATCTTCAGTAGTCACCCCACCTTCCAGGATGGCTCTCACCACCACACTCAGGGAGCTGGGAATAGACAGCACAAGGGACAGGGTGCAGCAGCGTAAACAACCGTGTCCTGCAAAGGGATACAGGAAGGCATTATTACCCTCAGCTCTCTCACAGGAAAACCAGCCACATGATAATTAAGTCAAAGGAGAGTAGTGTGTCAGCAGCTCACGTAGTCCAAGAGCAGGGTCACTGTAGATCAGCTATGCATACCGCTCCTCAGAACAAATCCACTGTGGTCAAAGCTGGCAGAGAGCTAGTTAGGCAGCCCAGCACGAGTGGCAAAGGACAATGGTTGATCCAAGGCACACAGCGCATCAAGTTATGCGAGCAGGCAGAAGTCCACCAGCACAGCTGCAGGCATGTATTGTTCTAGTATACGCACTGTATGAGGCCTGCAGGAAGCCTGTGGATCCAGAAGAGGTACCAGAGCCCTGCACCAGTAGTGGGTACCAAAGAAAGGATCAGTCCTATGGTCCAGGAAGGTCAGTGGAGTTGAGGGAGTCATGGTGCCCCCTCACTGGGACAGTGAATCCAAAGGAACAACGCTGGTCGCAACACCGCACGGGCCGCTAAAACCAATGCAAGGCCGACTCGCCAGGCCTCAGCTCAGTTCCTCTTACTTCAGGTGACAGCTCCAGATCACCAGCCGACCCAGCAGCATGAAGTTTCAGGCTTCACGCCTTCCCAGCACGGGCTACTTTATCGAACGCCTCTACAGTCCCACCAGCAGCGCACTCACATCTGTCACTGCAGTACAGCGTATTTGCACGGCAGGTCCGGAGCCCTGTAAAACAGGCCTGAGGCACGGTCCCAGACAGTGCCTGTGGTCTCAAGCACTTGGTGTCCTGCTCAGGTACTGAAATCTTTGTTTTGGGCACAGACATTGCAGCCCCAGGAGACAAATGCAGCTGTTAAGTTTACCTGGGTTGCAGGAGCTTAGGCACTAAGCCACCATCTTGTTCTGCTCTCTACAGCACCTCCATTCTCCTTCTTTTAGTCTTTCATCTTTTCCCAGCCCTTCTACTGTGTCCTAGTCCTTTATTAAAGTCCATCACTTTCACTACAGTCCTTTTTCTCAGTCCTTCTTTCTTTACAGTCCATCAGCAGAGTTATTCTCCTTAATGTCAGTACTTTTCCTTCACCACAGCCCTCCTTCATCACAATCCTTTTCCTTTGTCACAGCACTTGTTCTTCTCCAATATCAATCATTTTCCTTTGTCATTGTCTTTCCCATTCATTACAGTCATGTGCAATATTCCTTTTTCTTTATCAAAGTCCTCCTTTGTCAAAGTACTTTATAATAGTGCTTCTCCTTCATTTCATCTGTTCCATCACATTCCTTCTCCTTGGATACAGTCCTTCATCAGAGTCCTTCTCATTCTTCATACCATGTTTCATCACAGTAATTCACCTTCATCACAGTATCTTTCATTTGTCATGGTCCTTCATCGCAGTTCTTCTCTTTCATCACAGTCATTCATTGTAGTCCTACTCCTCATAATCTGTTTTCCATTGACACAGCCCTTCTCCTTCATTATACTCCTTTATCACAGTCCTCCTTTATCACAGTACTTCCCCTTCACCAGAGTCGTCCACCACAGTCCTAATTCTTCTTCACAGTTCTTCTTCATGGTCCTTCAGCTTCACCATAGTCCTGCTCATTCATTACAGTTCTTCTCTTTTATGATAGATTCCTTTCATGACAGACCACTTTCATCACAGCCCTTGCCCTTCATCAGTCCTTCTCCTTTATCCGAGCCCTTCATCTCAGCCCTTTTCCATCGCAGCCCTTCTCTTTCATCACAGTCCTTCTCCTTCATCACCATCCTTCTTCTTTGTCATAACCCTTCCCAGGCACAGCCCATCTACATTACATTCCTTCGTCTTCCCATTCTTTTGTCACCCAGTCCATCATCATAGTGCTTCTCTTTCATTAAGAGCCCTTTGTCACAATGCTTCTTTTGTAACAGTCCTTATGTTGTGTTGCAGTCCTTCAGCCCAGTTATTCTCCTTCATCACAGTCCTTCATGAAAATCCTTCTCCTTTGTTAGTCCTGCATCACAGTCATCCTTCCTCAATTCTTCATCACAATCTTCATCACTTTCCCTCTTCTTCATTAGAGTCCTTTGCCTTGATCACAGTCTTTTTTTTTCCATCATCACAGTCCTTCTCCCTTTGACAGCCCTCCTTCATCACAGTCTTGCTTCTTCTTCAAAGTCTCATTATATGTTCCATGGTATCCCACTGATAATTCCCGCGAGATACGGGGGAACTACTGTACTGTCTCTGCCACCTGATATCGCAGTTTTTCAGGGATATTAAAGCGGCGTAGACGCCAGTAACTCCTCTTTCCAATGGAGTACCATAGGAGTCCATGGGATGGGGATGCCGCAATCACAGGAACCAATATTACCGGTGCCTGTGATTGTGGCAATTGTCTGCCGGTAGGGGCCTGAACTACCAGCAGGTCAGGCCTGCCGTTAGGTTACAGCCCCTAACGGCAGACTTGGAGTTTGCCCATCCAGAATGAGGCCGGTACATGTTGCTACCGGCACCTTATTTCCAGACTGGCAAACTCCTAATGAGCCTCCATGTCTTTCATCACAGTTCTTTACCACACTACTTCTCCACTGTCACAGTCTGTGTCCTTCAACTTGGTCCGTCCTCGTCCTCACAGTGTTTCTCCTTCATCAAAGTCCTTTCTCACAGTACTTCGATTTCATCACAGACCTGATTTAATCACTGTCCTTCTTCTTCATCTGTCTTTTATTACAGTCATATATTGTCACAATCCTTCGTCGCAGTCCTTCTCTTTCGTCACAGTCCCCCTTATCGCTGTCTTAATCAAACACTTTTTTTCCTTTCACAATTGTCCTTCTCCTTTTTCACAGTCCTTCTACTTTGTAGTAGTCCACCCCATTCCCCTGATTGTCTCAGCAGTCTCACCCTCCCTGACCACCAGTGTGCATTGCTTTTCTATCCTTTCTTCTTTTCCCTCTACGCATGTTGCTCTTTATTGCTCTCTCACTCGGTTTCACTTTCTCTCTTGCTTTATCTGTCTTCCTCTCATCATCATCATTTTAGAAAACGTCAATACAACACAATAAAATATAATTGTGCCAATATACATTAAAATAAAATGGGTCCACTATAGTCCATAGGAATAAATATAATGATACCAAGATACAAACAAAAGTTACAAATATCACAATCCCAGCAATGCATTCGAATCTAGGGATCAAGGGCCCTTCTTTCGTGTAAGCTGGCTCATCTGTCAACAGACCACTGGCAACGTTCCTACACAACATTTGTTGATCAAGTAAATTGCTCTAAAATGTGTCATTGATAAAACTGGACACACACGCTGCGTTTTTGTTAGAACCTTGCCGAGTGTCTGTTCCCTGAACGGTGCTGCACAGAAGCAGGATCAGCGGACCCTTGGCAGATAGTTTCATCTACGCGCATGCAAGCACTTTTCTAGAATAAATAATCATGTGATGTTTTCTTAACTTGCTGGACTAATTAAATTGTTCGCTCCCCCAAATGATGATACGCTTAACTCGTTCGGTTTTCACGTGAAGGTCACTAAAGTTTACAACAATGATATGCCATGCTAGAGATTGCATTTTCTCACACATGGCCAAACGGTTTGCAGTCGCTGTAACTCCATAGTGGGAGGCATTGGGTGAGCAGCAAAGACTGTTCTTTTTTCCGGCAGTTTTACAGTAGGGTCCTTGTGCCCAGAGTGCTGTTGCTTTTCTTCCTAAATCGTTATCAACAGTTGAAGTTGGCTTGACTCTGAAATGACCCTGAATGCGTTTGAGCTGCAGTGTCTTCCTCTGGTACACAAATCACGTGTCCTAGTGAAGGTCTGTGAGAAACTCTCAGAACAATTGCCCAGCAGCTTAACAGCGCCCCCTACAACCGTGCTCCACAATGTGTTCATTAGCATCTAAAAGAAGAGAGAAAAACGATAACAGCAACATTGAATATATATGTAAAGAATACCATCCATTTTGTTATGTTCAATAACGCCTTCAATTAATATAGAACGTAAACACATATACAGAATAGCGGTCATTAATGCATTTACAATTGCAGCCTGCACATCATAGATTTGGCGCATGCTCTCACTTGTTGATGGTCGCAAGAATATCTTTAGTGCAAGCATATCTTAAAAAGTATTAGCAACCTGGCCTGTGAACATACCATGCAATGATTGAGTTGCGGGGAAGTTTGGATTTTTAAGCAATATTTTCTAAAGTGCAACGAAAGGCTCCGATTAAAAAAAAAAGCTGTATAATTGGAGCACTGTGCTACCCGTTTACGCATAAAAAAAAAGTAAACGTCATTAAACGAATCTCTGCTTGGGAGGCGAGTTTAATACAGAAGGGGTAGTGTTGATGATCCAGCTAAGGACCGTATGAATTGGTTGGGTAGGAACAAGTTCTGCACGTGTGGCAGTGGTAAAGAACAAGATATTGAGCACTTTTTTATTAATTTGTACAAATTGTATTGATTTGAGGAGGAAAAGGCTTATGCCTACTTTTAAGAAAAATAACATTTGGTCACTCATGGATGCCATAAAGTTGCTCATAAATCACAATGATTTAGCTCTTTTGCATGATGTTTAACATTTTGTTAAAGCTGATTTTAGGAGATGCATCTGAGTATTTAAGGTTTCTATAGGTCTTGTTTATTGTGCTGCGTTTGTTTTTGGTGTGTCGTCTAGTTTATTTTTATTAACGGATGTGTTCCGAATAAAAACATTGGGCCTCATTGGAGCCATGCCCTTAATAAAGGCATGGCTACCGCCAAACTCGGGTCCGGCTACGGGTCCCACGAAAGGGGAATTACCAGGCCATTCCGACCTTGGAGGGCCCGGTAATTTCCCTTTCGCAGGACCCAGAGCCGGTATGCCCCCATTCCCATTTGAGACCCAATAGGGCTCAATGGGAATGGGGAGGATGGTACCAGCGGTACCGTTCATAACGGTACCGTTGCTACCATCCTGGTCTGCTCGCTGGTGCCGCTCTGCACACCTGGTCTGACCAGGCATCCAGAGCGGCACCGCGAGCAAACTCGTAATGCTGCGGCATGGCAACAGTCGTAATGAGGCCCATAGTACCTACCTTCCACGATTGCCTTTGAGACAGCACATGCACATTGCACCTTTCTGTACATGCTTCCTATGGCCCGATTCATGGAATTATCTGCATGAAAAATAGGAACTTTGCATTTCAATCCGCGTGCAAAATAAATTTCATTTGTTTATTCATGGAATCGACTGTGCAGTACTCTTTTTTTGTACTTTGCGGGGACTTCGCGCACGCTCGGTAAGTCACTGGGAGTGGCCGAGAGCCTTGTGCGAGACACCATGCAGAGCTTGGGAGTGGCATGTGCAGAGGGTACGAAAAATGAGGAGGAACAAGGGAAAATGTGGGCATTACAAGGGGCGGCCTGCAGACAGTCCATCACACACTCACTATTTCACAAATTGATATGTATTCATGGATCCGAATGTGCAACCTCTCACCAGGGAAATGGCCACGCAAAGCCCTCATATGATCCGCCACCCGAAGGCAGGCGTACAGACACTTGCGCATAGGATTCACTGCACAGAGGTAAGATCAAGTGTCAGATGTAGGGGTGCATGTATGTAGCGGGGGTTCCGATCGAACTTAGGGGTGCGCGCATGCAGTGTTGCGGGGAGCAGCAACAGTTTATGGGGGTTCACAGGCAGATTTTCCGAGTTTTAGCTGAGGTACGATAAATCGAACGCATGTTGTCAAGGTGCCATAACAGTCACGGGGGACCCGGCAGGGTCCCTGACATGCAGGCCTGTTTGCAGGGGACCCCACACACTGTTTGAAGGGTGCATGTATTCTCGCCCGGGGAAGCACGCAAAGGTAGATGTTCTGGCTGTTTTTACTTTGCGAGAGGCGTGTCGGGAGTGTTCCGGCCGTGACTTGCACATAATGTTACTTTGCAAGAAAAATTCCATGAATATGCAGAGCGTGCAGAAAAACTTCTGCGTGCAGGCTCACGCAGAGTCATTATTTGCACACTGGCTTTGCGGGATCTCTGCACACTTTTCCATTAAACGGGCCCCTAATCTTTAATGGTTATGTTCATGGTACAAACACATGTCCAGCTGGCGACTCGCCTGCGTTACATTAAATCTGTGTTGAGCTGGCCGTAAATCCTAGTGCAAAAAAGTGTTCTTTGAATACATTTTTGCACCAGAGCAAAGTGTGCCCTGTTGCTAATGGAGATATGTGTCAGCATTATTACAAAACTTTCCCCTTTTTTCAAAAATACATTCAAACAATATGCTTTTCGCAATTGGGCATTTTTTTCCCCAGTAGTGATAATGATGTGTAAAATTGCACTTGCACCAGTGCAAGGCTCTAATATTGTCCCATGTGTACAATAATCCAGAGAGCTGTGAAAGTTCTATCCTATCGCCCAATCAATCACATTGCCTGATCGTAGCAGTATGTTATAATGTTGTCACACTATGACCCAGCCGAGAGGCAATACACTAAGGCAATCCTCACTACCGAAGGAAGAAGAGATCCACTGTCACTTTGCTGAAGTTCTCGTGCCCCTCCCACCACATGGCAGATGGAGGGTGGTGTCCACTGTGGATTGCCTGATATGGTTATGAATCACATCCGTACAGGAAAACACTTTTGAGAGATGCCTATTTTCAATCTAAGACACTCTTGCATCTAGAGGAACATTTACAAAAATGTCACCCCTCACCATGAGGAGGTACTTGCAACTCAAGCTTTGGTTGGGGGTAATTCAACATGAGACCTTGGTGTGTAGATGGGAAAAACAACATACATTCTTGTTTCTCATCATTGCAACGGTCATGTATTTCAAGCAATTGTTCATATGCTTTCCTTTTTGCCCTTGATATGCTGGTTTAAGGACTAGATAACCTGGCCCATCTCTCTGTGCTGCTAAGGTAAGTCCCTTGGTGGAGGCTGCTCTCTTAACGTGTACTGCCCTGAGGTAGTACAATCAAGCGTCCTCATTTCCTGCAAGGGCTCTCTAACATTCTCAACCTCTATGCTGCAGCCCACAAAACTCATTCCAAATAAGCCACTCACACACAGTAAGTGAGTTAACCCCAGCAGACATACAATCAAACCACTACATCTCTACAATCAACTTTCATACCACAAACCCGGCCAATGCAATCAATTATCCTGGGAAACAGGGCTCCCCTCTGCACAGAGGAGGATCTATGCTTCCCACAAAGAATGGGCAATGCTGCATGGGCATCCCACAAGCGAGGCAGGGTAACTGCTGTTACCATCGGCAGCTGGGAGAGGGGCAGCCCCAACACCCCGTGCCTGCTCCTCTCCTTCCTCCCAGCTACGGAGACACGCAGTCTTGGCAGCACAAAAGCCACGGAAGGGTAAGGTGCGAACAGTCATCGCACCCTTCCTCCAAACAGCAAGGTGCTAAAGCGCCACAAGGAAACAACCATCAGGCAGGGCCCAGGTTCAAAGATCTGCCCCCATCAGGGGGTCAGACAGTCGGCTATCCGGCCGGGGGCTGCGACTACAGCGGCCCCCATCACATACACAACAAAGACCCGGGGCCTCCCAGGGTCCTATAAATGAGAGCAGCATGCTCAGAGTAAACACAATCTGTTTGTGGACCCTGAACGGGGACCCAAGCAAACAGGAGGTTCACTGTTTACTGTGTCTTACAAATCTTCTTGCTTCTTTAGCAATTCTTGAAGTTCGCTGTACATCGCAGTGTCTTTTTCCTTCCCGAACATTGTACTGTTCAAAGCCTTTGCAATACAGCTTTAACGAAGGAAGAAGCGGCAACCGAACGGCCAGCGCGGACCCTGTCAATTTCAACATTTTCGGCATAGAACGAAAAGCGAGTGGCAAGCGTGTCCGAAACAAAGCAAACAAAGACGCGTGCCACGGAATCATCCCCAAAACCAGTGCAAACGAGGGAGAAGCTGCACACGAACAAGCACGGCCCGGACGGCGTACGATTCAACACTTTTAAGGTGAGCCACCGCGCTGGGGTTATGAGGGAGGATAAATAGACATTTATGTCCGGAGGTTTTGATTACAGTGGACTGGAAGCCTCGTGTTATAAGGCAGACGGGGCAAGATAACACAAGGCAGTTTTAAACTCGGGCAGAGTCACAAGCCAGCTTGGGACCTCGTCTTTGCTTTACAACCACACAGAGCTAACGAACACAGTTCCAAGTGCGGCGGGGCCAAAGACTGCAGATTTAAAATAATTTCTGTAATATTGCAGGGCGACCTCACAGCGAAACCAATTTAAATCAAACTTGGGGGCTGCCCAATTTTCTGAACTCGGACAAAAAGGCACCAGTCAACAGTTACCAAGCACGAGCAACATATAGAACAGGCGCAAAGAGCTCGCCAATAACAACGGTTTAACTTCTTGATAAAACCCCTTCTTTCTTTTCCTATAGCAGGCATAGAAAAACATGGGGCCCAAACGGAAAACACGGGCACCCCCAACACCGGCGCAAAAGCCCAAATCTCCACAACTGCTAGCAGTCATTGAAGCGGCAGAGTACTACGGATGGGCATGGGTTAGAGAAAACATGTACAGCCTACCCAGGGAAGGAATTACCAGCCCACCCAGCCAGGAGGAGGTTTCTGCACCATTAAAAAGGAGAAAAATATCCGAAGGCGCCAGAAAAGGTACCAAAAAATTGTCAGAACTATGCGAGAATGTAGCGGAATTACAGCATCTAATGGTAGAAATAAGGGGGAAGCAGACACCGCCCACAAGGGAACCTGGGGCCTCAAACCCCACCATCGCAATAGAACCTACAATAACTCTAGTCAACCCACCCGTAACACCACCTATAGCAATCCCTCCACAACAAGCACAGCAGTTGCCAATAGCCCCTACAGCTATAAATGCTTCAGCCCCCACAACTCCAGCAACTGATCCAGCAGGTGCCCTAAAAGCTTGGACAACCCCAGGCACAGACAACACGGGCGCGACAGGGACACCCGGCAGCAATACAACTGACATTGTAACAATTTGTAATGCACAATTAGATCAGAAAATGAAATCCTTCCAAACAGAGATATTGAATAGATACAAAAGATGCCTGGCATGGAACATTGATACCACAATCAAAGAAGCCATATGGGCCAAAGAATTTATAGAAATATTTTCCCTAATAGAAGCCCAGCACAAAGGGAAAGGCGCTTTCAGAGACCCAAAAAAAATAGAAGAAAAAGCTATTGCCAGAAACGCCCAGGTCGAACAAAACTGGGACAACTGGTTACAGGCTTTTGCCATTTTAGCAACAATATACGAAGAAAAATTCCCTTTGGATGGCAGGAAGATCTGGGCATACGTTGATAAAATAAGGGAAGTAAAAGTAACACAGAGGGGGAAGACATGGCTTGCATACAACATTAGATTTAGGAGGAGCATGTCAGAAAGGCCGGCCATTGAGTGGGATGAAGTCCAGAACGATGTATATACCCTCAACGCCGAACCTCCCCAGGAAGAAGATACCATGCAGTCTTCTTCCAACAATAGCAACATTTCCCAAGTAAGCAAATCCCATGACAATGATAAATCCAAAAAAGGGGAGCAGCCCTTTCGGAGGAACCAGCCTTGGGCGGCTAAAAATAATGCCCACAGACAGAACAAACAGCAGGCTGTCAAATCCAACATCCCATGCAGAAATTTTGGGAAAAACCAGTGTACATGGGGCAAAGAATGCTGGTACAAACACGCCTGCGCAAACTGCAACGGCGACCATGCAGCAAGCAACTGCACCAGACTACCAGCCAAGGAAGAATGATATCCAAGTTTTAGAACCAGACTAACGCCCATCAACCTGGGCAATTTTAGGGACGCCCTATACAGCTACCCTGACAAGGAAACCAGCAGGATAATATCGCAAGGTTTCACCGAAGGGTTTTTTATCCCATTTAAGGGCATTGGGTCACAACACATCCCGATGAACCTAAAGTCAGCCAGGGAAAACCCCCAGATAGTAGAAACCAAAATCAAGAAAGAACTGCAACTCGGAAGGGTAGCAGGTCCTGGGATTTCATGCCTTTAAAAGACTATTTAATATCTTCACTAGACCTGGTCCCCAAAAAAGAACCCAGAAAAATGAGACTAATTCATCACCTCTCCTACCCTAAAGGTCAGTCTTTAAACGACGGCATCCCACACACAGAATCCGCAGTATCTTACACGCATTTTCAAGAGGCGGTAAGGCTCATACAAGACTGCGGCAGAAACGCGCTGATGGCCAAACTGCACATCGAATCTGCTTTCAGACTCTTGCCATTCCATCCAGAATCACAGCAGTGGTTAGGTTTCACCTTTAACAACAAATTCTACGTAGATAGATGCCTCCCCATGGGGTGCGCAGTATCCTGTGCACTATTTTAACAATTCAGTTCCTTTTTTCAATGGGCTTTCCTAAAACAGAGACCAGGGACAAAAATAGTGCACTACCTTGACGATTTCATGGTCATAGGGCCACCAAACTCCGAATAATGCGGCCGGGCTTTAGCAAAACTCGAGCACATGGCCGCACTGTGGGGAGTTCCCCTAGCGAGGGAAAAACCCACCAAACCAGACACAAACATAATTTTTCTGGGCATCGAAATAGATTCAGCAAAGGGACTCTGCAGTATCCCCAAAACAAAAATATCAGAACTCCTGGCGAAAATACAAAACCTGATAACGAGAGAAAAGGGCACCGTAAAGGAAATACAATCCTTGGCAGGCAGCCTCAATTTTGCATCCAAAATAATACCTCAAGGAAGGAGATTTGCCAGAAGCCTGGAGTTTAAAATCAAATCACTACCAAACCACACTTGCATATCTGGCTAGGCAGAGAGGTGAAACAAGACCTGGAAACATAGGGAAAATTCCTCAGAGATTTCAACAGGGTTTTACTTTGGCGAATGCCTCTAAATACCCGGTCAAACAGGGTCCTATACACCGACGCAGCTGGGAGCAAGGGGTTTGGAGCCATACTAGACTCCGAATGGGTGGCAGGACACTGGCCCAATTCATGGCAAACAGCAGGGTGGACAAGAAACATCACCCTACTAGAAATATTCCCAATCTGGCTAACATTACACATCTGGGGCAGGCGACTAGCGAATACGGAACTTTTGATCTGGTGCGATAACATGGCTGTAGTGGGCTCCATAAACAGAAGGTCTACAAAATGCCCTCTAGTACTAAAAGTACTACGAGCCATTACAACAGTCACACTACAAGTAAACGTTGTACTCAAAGCGAAGCACATTTCAGGGGCAGATAATAACATTGCTGATGCCTTATCTCATTTCCAGTGGACAAGATTCCGAGAGCTAGCGCCGCACGCCCAAGAACAGATGACGCCAATACCAGCAGAATGCTGGACAATAATGGGAAGACAAGAATAACGGCATCAACGCCAACGCCAGAGAGCACAGGCCGGGATGCCCAACGAAAATCAGGCACCTCTAAAATGGGTGCCAACAACACATTGGCATCAACGCCAGCACCAGAGAGTGCAGGCGGGATGACCAATACAAAGCAGGCACCTCTAAAACAGGTGCCAACAACACATTGGCATCAACGCCTGCGCCAGAGAGCCCAGGCCGGGATGCCCAACAAGAATCAGGCACATCAACAATGGGTGCCAACAACCTCACAGGTTTCGTAACAGAGATGGCAGAGAGGGTGGTGGCAAGCACCACTGAAACACAGTACAGTAAGTGTTTGCAAACAGTATTTAAGGCCACATGTGTAAACCATGTAGAACTTATAACCAGGGCTTTAAGTGGGCCGGGGCCTGCCGGGGCCGGGCCCCGGCAGTCTCCAAAAAGTGGGACTGAGCCGGGGCCCTGCCGGGGCCCCCGTCCCACCACACGCAACATTGGCGGGATGCATTATCCCGTCGCGGCAGCAGCCGCGACGGGATATGCGCCTGCCATGAAGTCAGGCGATCTGACAGAAGTGGCAGCCAGCCACAGCAATGCTGTGCCTGGCTGCCACTTCTGTAAATCATAGTAACTGCCTCTGGTGACCTCTCGCGCGAGGGGTCACCAGAGGCAGTTACTGTCCCTTTGTTTCCCCAGGTCGCCGAGGCGTCTTTAACCCTCGGCGAACCTGGGGATTCCTTGATATTTTTCGAGGTTTATGAAAGATGGCTTGAAAAGTACACAATTCAAGCCATCTTTTATAAAGCTTTGCCGACGGACAATTTTGTCCGTAGTCAAAGCTTTATAAAAGATGGCTTGAATTGTGTACTTTCAAAGCCATCTTTTATAAAACCGAAATGTTTTTTTTTAAAAATGGCCTGAAAAGTAGGCAAACCGTAAGGTATGCACACACACATATATATGCATGTTATATATCTGTGTGCGTACCTTACTATGGTTTGTGTTCTTTGCAAGCCATCTTTTCTAAACATAGAAATACATAGAAATATGTAGAAATACATATTTCTATGTTTAGAAAAGATGGCTTGCAAAGTACACAAACCATAGTAAGGTACGCACACAGATATATAACATGCATATACATGTGTGTGTGCATACCTTACGATTTGCGTATGTTTTAGGCCACGCCCCCCACAAGCCACGCCCCCCAATTGAGGGCCCCCCCTCGATTTCTTACCCCACTTAAAGCCCTGCTTATAACGATTAAAGATATAGAAGTATTTTTAAAATGGGCCCTGGAAATAGGTTTCAAAAGGGATTTGGCAAAAAGCCACCTGGTGGCAATTTCATACTTTACAAAAATTCGGGGCGATTCAGACCCCACCCAGAATGCCCTCATCTCTTACGCTATGAAGGCATGGGGCAGAATAGAGGGTCCACAAGTGGACACCCACCTACCCCTTGATTTCAGCAAACTGGTGCAGATAGCAAGCCATTTGGAAGCCATATGTTGGCACCCATACGAGATATGTTATTCAAAACGGCTTTTTTCCTAGCCTACTTCGGGGCTTTCCGGGTGGGGGAACTCATCGCTTCCAGCACCAAAGCCACAAACGGCCTGGGTGTCATGGAAATCAGGGTGAGGCAAGAGAGTGTTAACATAGAAATGCAACAGTCGAAAACGGGTGCGAAAAGAACCATCAATATTTGTTGCATCAATGAGGCAACAAACTGCCCAGTTTGTATCACCAACCTCTATTACGCGCAACGACCCAAAGTAGGGGGGAGCTTTTTAATCCACAAGGATACGTCGGCCCTAAGCCGCTACCAATTTAAAGGAGTGGTGACAAAAGCAATCAGCAGAACAGGGTGGGATCCCAAACAATTCGGCACTCATTCCTTCAGGATAGGTGCCGCCACTGCAGCATGGCAAGGAGGTTTAGCACTGCAACTACTGAAAAACATAGGGGGATGGAAGTCAGACTGTTATAAAAGATATATCAGACCAAATTTGATATAGCCTTCTGCCCTAAAATGTTCTTTCTTTTCCCCTCCCCCCACCACCACAGAAACAACAGGTGAATCGAGGACCACACTACGATCAACATGGATAGTTGGCCACTCTTTTGTTTTCAGGACAGGCAGATGGGCTGAAGAGACCAAAGAAGGGCCACCGTTCAGAAACACCATTACTTCATGGTGGGGATACAGAGGCCTACGCTGGGCTGACGTCCACGAAACACTAGCAGAACTGGTGGCATACCGGGACCCCCCAGAATTCCTGATCATCCATCTAGGGGGCAACGATCTAGTTAACACAGCTAGACGTATCCTATGCGAAGAACTCTGCTCCTCCCAAGCAGGCATTTCACGCAACTGGAGGGGGACGGAAATATACTTCTCAGCCATTTTACCAAGAAAGAAATGGCTAGGGGCCAACTGCTACAAATCTATAGACATATCTAGAAGAAAACTGAACAGGACAATAGAGAGATTCTGTATGACAAGAGGGCTGGGTTTTATAAAACACCCAGCCATTACACTAGGCAACCCAGACCTTTTTCTCCATGATGACACCCACCTGTCTAACCAGGGCATGGAGCATTTCTTTCGGGAAATCAATACAACACTTGCTCACAAGGGCTGTCTCTAGGGCATACTATTGGGGGAACACGGTCAGCTGGGAACCTGCCCGCGTGTGGCAGCACGGGTGCGAGGGGGTAACCTCAGGACCTGGTGCCCAAAAGTATGATACCATCATGATATGTGATATTGTTATTGTCATAACCCATGTCTGTACAATAGAATCCTACGGCCTTTTTATTGCCAACACTTCAAACAAGTTGTGAGCCTTTCATTATGGGTGAGGGTTTGGGGTTCGGCCATTACTAATTCATGCATATTGGTTCAGCAGTTACACGTAGAAGCAGGCTTGCATGCAGAGCTCAAGTACTTCCTGACTCGATGCATTGACACGACAGCAAGGAATGTTTCCTATTTCCCCACTAACTTGAACCACCAGCTTCTCTTTCGATTCTGTGATACTGCCTGATTTTGATTTTGATTTTATTCATACCACGCACCACTGACCCTGAGGCTTAAGGGTGCCGACATACAAACAAGTACAGAAAAAAAATCAATAGAGCAGGAAATTAATGTAAAGTCAAAAACAGAAGCAGGTAAAGCAACATCACTGGTCATCAAACAAACAGCAAACATTATAGGAAAAACACATAAGCACGTACAAAATCAGTTCAGGACAATCCTTAGCTTAGTGGACGAAGGCGAATCCTGTAGTTTTGTGATTTTCTTCAGAAACTGGGGTAAGCTGCTGAAACCACAACCTATAATAATACAATCAGTATTATCAGTGGAACACCAGTTATCAATCTGAGTTCTATGGAGGACTTTCAGGTCCTGAGTTCTAATGCAGTTATATCTGACCTTCTGATTAAGCCAAGCTAAAATGTTGTTCTTTAGTGCCTCCCTTGATTCAGGGTAACTGGGCTTGGCAACATCAGTAATAATAATATTTCTCGAATCCAGAAGAAAGCCCTGTAGGTTGGGGTCCATAATCTCAGCCATTTATCCTTTTTTTTTTAAACAAATGTCTTTGGAAAGGGTGATAGTCGATGAAGTAGCCGGTTTGAAAAGGGGTTGCAGGCCCTCCAGTGGTGTTACGCCCCCTGGGCAGGCGGTAGGACGAGCAGCTTTAGTCTGCAAGGACAGATCTTTTTCTGAGAGCTCCATGGGTCTGTTTCACAGCCCTGATGAGGCCAGTTCTGATGGATGAGAGTTTGGGAGGCCTGTTCAATCCCTTTAGGAGCCTTTAGGTTAGGCTTCTGCAGAGCTGCCTTATGTAGCATGGATTTGTTTAGGCCCAGAGATACCAACCATGACTGAAGATCTTCAGCGTTTGAACATACTGCAAGGTCCCGCAGCAAGTGTTCTTTCATAGTCAGCCAACTATCAGGTGCATTAGGGTCCCCCAGGCACTTGTCTGGTCTTTCCATGGGGTCTTCTTCTAGATGTTCCCCACTATCGATTGGCTGCAGGGCCAACACAGGCTGAGTGCCCAAACGAGCGTTGACCCTTACTAGCGCCTCTTTTACATGCAAATCAGATATGTGAGAGGGGGCAAGCCATACTCTGAAAATCTTTAATGGAGCACACAAGATTGGTAAGCATAGTATGTTATTTCCGAAGTTTCTGCCTCCTCTTGGCACTAAGTGCAAGAACTTCTGATAGGTGATCTAGTGGACGACTACTACTCCTATGCGGGGCCGTGGGTGATAGTAGTGTGGACAGATGCCTGCAGACCATGTGGGGTATAAAAGTGGGTTATGCATCCCCGAAGCACAGTGTAAAAGATGTTTGCACTTATAATTGGGCAGCTTTGGTTGGTAGAGTAACATATTTAGTGTACCCTACAGATTTTCTTTAATTAAATAATCGTTAATTAGGTAAGAAGACAGGGTGACACTACTTTCCATATCACAAACTATTTCAAGAACTTCCATCACAAGACTGCCCTTATCTGTTTTAAACCATAGATAGATTTGTAGTTATTTGGAATTTCTGATTTATAACAAATGTATCTTGGTCTATGGCAATTGGGTGCCTCCACCTATTTTCTCTGATTCCACTTTTAAAGTTTGGGAAAAGACCTCACATTTTTGGATCAACTTTCCATTTGAACAAAATACTACCATTATCCGGATACATGCGATGCTAACTTCTTGCCCGTTTAAATATTTATAAATTAGGAACTACTTAATTTCTTTTTTTTTCTTTTTTTCCCCCAGATTATCAATGCTCCATCTATACAGGGTAATTAATAGTTGCCTTGGTCACCCATACATCTACGACCTAGTCCATTGTAGATTTAGATTTCCAGGTAGGTTATTTTCTAGCATAGATTACGGTCTCGGAGTGCCCCCATTTTTCATCAAACGCTCTTTCACATATACATAGAAAAAGGGACTTATTTGTCACATATGTAGCAGGGGGTGGTCTGTGGCATTCCGAGGGGCAGTCATAGGTGTGCAAGCTAGGTAAGACTGTGAACTAACTCCCCTTTCCACCCTTGCTCCGCCTCTTGCATGTTTCTATTGCCCCGCTGGTCCTGCAGTCTGATGAGCACCCAAGGGTTGTGCAGCAGTGGTAAGCAGAGATGGTGCAGTGAGGCAGGGTAGAAGGATGTGAAAGTTGTGGAGCAAGTGTCCCAACTTCCAAAGATATAAACAATTGTTATATTAAAAACTAAGAAGTCAGTAAAAACGTAGGATGAAAAACAAATAAAATGCTGACAACTTAGTCTCTGGTGTACTGAGTTAGTTTTACCTCTAGATGGTCTCCTGGATCACAAAGGGCAAAGCCTGCTTCAGGAAACAAATGTATGCGTTTTGTCCAAAAAAGGTTTTCAACAAAGAAGCCTTAACATAAGCTCTTACAAACGAGAGAGAGAGAGAGAGAGAGAGAGAGAGAGAGAGAGAGAGAGAGAGAGAGAGAGAGAGAGAGAGAGAGAGAGAGAGAGAGAGAGAGAGAGAGAGAGAGAGAGAGAGAGAGAGAGAGAGAGAGAGAGAGAGAGAGAGAGAGAGAGAGAGAGAGAGAGAGAGAGAGAGAGAGAGAGAGAGAGAGAGAGAAAGAGAAATCCAACAAAACAAACATCATTCGGATCCAATGTGATGAATTCTTGTTGCAGAGAAAGAAACACCCTGGAACTCGAATTTGAAAAAAGTGTAAAATCTTATTTTGATTAATAATTTGTCATCAGGCCATGGTAATACTCATTAGTATCATGAGTGTTGGGGGGCAGTCCTGAGCCCCCCCGCTGCGTTCCCGTAAGCCCCAGCCCCGAAAGCAGACACTGACACAGCCTTTCGGTTCGGGCTTCCCGGTCGCTCTGCTCGCGGCCGGGAACGCCCCTTTATTTATACATTAGGCGGCGGCGTGCTACGTCATGCCGCCGCGTAAGCCCGTCACTGCGGGCAACGCCACACTCCTCCTTTTTCGGGAGGAACCACAAAACAGTCCTTTTAATGATCATTATGTTTCGACACACAACTATGCTATAAAACTCCACTGCACACCCAACGCTCCTTTATTGTCAACCACCCGGATCCCTGCTTCACAATTTACACGCTAAGTGTCCAAGAACATACTCGTTGAGGAAAGCAGGTTTCTCTCGCCCAGCCCTCTGGGGGTACCTCCTGCCTACCTCCGACCCGTAGTGTCCCTCAGCTGCGGCTCCCCGGATTGGGGAGTCCGGGACCTCGTCCCAGAAGTCTCCGGCGCCGGGGTCCTCTGGTGGGTCAGTTTCCGGCGGAGTGTCAGTCCGGGGATCACCCAGTTTCTTGAAAAAACTCACATTCCAGGTGACGGCAGACCGCCCATCCGAGGCCGTCACCATGGACCCCTTGACAGCCACCACATTCAAAGGCTCGGGTTCATAGGGGAGCGAGAGCTTCCCGTGGGGGTGTCGGTTGCGGACCAGAACTTCGTCTCCCGGCTCCAGCCGTTGAGGCCGGAGACCCCGTCGTAGGTTTTCCTGGTCAATCCTTATTCTCCTCTCCGTCGCAATCCGCTGATCGTCAATCACTCCCGGTTCCTTCTCCCCAACCTCAGGGAGCAGACCTCGGGGACATCTTTTGAACAGCGCTTCCGCGGGAGCCACTCCAGTTGACGCATGCGGGGTGGTTCGATACACCCGCAGGAATTGGTACAGGGCCCGTTGGAGGGGTTGACCCTGTCCCTAGGCGATCCGGAATGTCTTATTAAGAGTCCGCATGAGTCTCTCTGCGTCGCCATTGGCTCGGGGCCACAGCGGGGACACCTTCCTGTGCTGCACCCCGCAGCTCTCCATTAGCTCGGAGAACCACTCACTTTGAAAAGGAGCCCCATTGTCTGAGCACAGGGTGTGGGGAAACCCGTGGGCTGCAAAGATCTTCTCCACCGCCACCACCACATGCTCAAATGCCACAGATTTGACAAACTCCACCTCTGGATATCTAGAGTATTCGTCGACAATGGCTAGGAAGTGGGTGCCCACCGACGTCGATCCAAAATCCATGTGGACGACCTGCCAGGGCCGGGTACCTCGAGGCATCACTTCTATTTCGGGCTCCCGTTGCAGAGGAGAGGCTGCCTGGCACCACAAGCATGCCGCTACAAAGTCATCAACCTTCCTTTCTAGTTCGGGAAACCAGACCTTCAGCCGGAGTCGCGCCTTGGTCTTGGCCGCGCCTTGGTGTCCATGATGTGCCAGCGTGATTACCTCCCTCACTTTTGACAGGGGACGACAATCCGGTCACCGCGGAGCAGAAGGCCCGACTCTGAAAACGACAACTCATCCTTGACCTTCCACAGCTGCTCAAGCGTTGTTTTGGCCTCATGTGTCCACCCGGCCACCGCCTCAAGGACGGACTTCCAGGCGCCGTGTTGCATCGAGTGCCTTAATACTTGAAAAGCACTCATCCTGGGCCGCCGTGGCCTCCAGCTCCTCCAGCGGCATCGCGTTTGGTGTGGCCGCCTCCACCACCATCTGCACATGGCTATCAGCCTCCTCCTCACAGGCATCGTGCCCCTCTCCCCCGCACACCCCCGGGTGGCGGGACAGGTAGTCTGCCGCATTATTGGCCCCAGGCCGGTACACCAGGGTGACAGAATATTCAAGGAGGGCAAGCATCCATCTCTCAATCCTTGCCGGCGGCTTTGACGAAGACCCACCAGAATCGGGAGCAGCGGCTTGTGATCGGTTACCACCGTCACTGGACGACCCAGGACATAGAGTCGAAAATGTCTGCAGCCCCACAGCACCGCCAGGGACTCCCGCTCGTTCTGGAGTACCTCTGCTCAGTCTCTGACAGTGCTTTACTGGCATATGCCACTGGTCGAACTCCCCCGTTGCTGTCCACCTGAATCAGCACGGCCCCCAGGCCAAAAGGGACTGGCGTCAACAACGATCTCCGACTCCAGGGCTGGGTCAAAGAACGCCATGGTGTCTTCCGTTGTGAGGGCTGCTTTAATGTCCTCGAAAGCGGCCTGCTCAAGTGGGCCCCAGTGCCACGCTGACTCCTTCTTTGTCAGTGCCCGGAGTGGTTCCGAGGTTTTGGATGAAACGTCCACAGTAGGTCACCATCCCCAGAAAACTCCTCACATCTGACACTGACTCTGGGGGCTGTGCCGACTTGATGTCCTGGACCTTTCTTGGATCAGGCGATACCCCTCCTTCCTTAAACACGAACCCAAAGAATTCGATGGAAGTACGCATGAACTCGCATTTCTCCCTTATGCAGGGTAAGGCCCAGAGACTGGAGTCGTTCCAGTGTCTTACCCAGCCTCCTCATGTGAGCAACTTCCGTTTTAGCAAACACCAGGATGTCATTGCTGATGTTGAGGACGCCCTCGAGATCTGCCAGGGCTCCCCTGATGATATTCTGGAACACCTCCGCTGCAGATGACACTCCGAAACTCAACCTTTTGTACCGGTACAACCCCCGGTGGGTGGTAAACGTCGGTATGTCCCTGGACTCCGGGTGAAGAACGACCTGGTGGTAACCAGCTCGGAGGTCCAGTTTCGAGAAGAACCTCGCCCCCTGCACTTTCGCAATTATGTCGTCGATCGTGGGGGTGGGATGCCACTCCCTCTTTATTGCCTTGTTGGGGAGCCTCATGTCGACACAGATGCGGATCGAATCAGGCTGCTTCGGCGTTCTGGCCACCACGACCGGAGACACCCAGGGGGTTGGGCCCTCCACCTTTTCGATAATGTCTAGGTTTACCAAACTGTCCAACTCCATGTCCACTTGCTCTCTCAGATGAAACGGTACCCTGCGATGTTTCAGGGTGATCGGTTGGACCGACTCATCAATGTGAAGCATAACCGGTTCGCCGGTCATATTCCCGATCCCACTGAAGAGTGCTGCGTACTTGTCCAGGAGATCATTGATGTCTTCCAAGTATACTGAATAGGCGAAGCTGACGATTCCCAGGGCCTCGGCGGCCGCACAGCTGAGCAGGGTGTTATCACTCACCGGGGTAACATAGAAGCGAGCCTTAATCTGTGCGCCGTCATGCTCCACACGGGCTACAAAGGCACCATCCAGTGGTATCGGTTCCAGCCCTCCAAACGCAAAGATGCAAGCTTTCGGTGCGTCCAGACCCGGGAGGGGATCAAGCTTGTCATAATGTCCTCTGTCCATTACATTCACGGAGGCCCCCGTATCCACGAGCACCGGGACTGGGGAGTGGTTGACCTCCACCACACATCTGGGCTGTCTCCGGCTCTTCCTTTTCAGAACCTCCACACTCGAGACGAAGAAGATGTTCTCCTCGTCCTCCTCCTCAGCACCCTCCACCTGGGGATCCACCTCTCCCTGATCCACCTGGGCCACATTTGGCGGCGGGTTCTGGCGTGGAGTCCACGTCCTTGGCTGGCCTCTCGGCACCATCACGGGCAGGGCTGCACGGCATACCCTCGAAAAGTGGTCGGCCAATCCACATCTGCCACAGGTTTTTCCAACCGCCGGACACTCTGTCGGGTGAGGGAGGTCGTATCCACACTTCTGGCACGACTCTGCGGCTCTGCCTGCCCTGTCACGGGGTCCTCCACCAGGACGTCTCATGCCTCTGCCGCCTCACCACACAGCACACACCTCCTCCGACCGCACTGACCGGGACCCTGCCTCCATCTTGTTGGCCCGAGCCTCTGCCACCTCATGGCACCGGCCGAGCTCCAGTATGCGGGGCAGAGTGATGCCTGGCTCTCTGAGGACCTGCCTTCTGAGTTTGCCGGATGAGCATGCCTGGATAAGCATTGTGCGCATCATGTCTTCTGTGTCCGTCCATGCACATCCAAGGGAGAGGCGGCGCAAACGGCCATAAAAGGTGTCCAGTGTCTCATCGTCCTTCTGTTTGGCCGACAGCATGACAAATCTCTCATAGTCCACATTAGCAAGGGGGAGGAAATGTGCAAGGAGCGCCGCCTTAGCCGATTAGCAGGTGTGAGGGATTCAAATATCTCCTGGACCACAGGTCCTGCGGAATACAGCATGGTGGCCACTCTGCTCTCATCATCCGTCACCTGAGAGGCTCTGAAATACATGTCCAGGCGACACACCCACCTTCTCCACCGGGGGCCCATGCTCGACGGTGGCCCTGATGCATCAAACTCGGGAATGGGCTGCAGAGCAGCGTGGGCCGTAGGAGCTCTCGCCTGAGCCATGATGGGGATTCCAGGTTGGGCCGCTGGCAGCACTGCGGGAGGTCCTGGCAGGGGCAACTGTGGAGCCGGTGGCGGCTGTTGCAATGTACTCACTGGAGGCTGCCCAAGCAGTTGAGGAGTTGGCGCAGCCCCTGCCCCGTCATCCGAGTCTCCAGAGTCACTCATAGGTCTGAGCGAACAGGCACCCCCACCAGTTACCCTGGGGGCCGCAACTCAGCCTCGCTTCACCACCCACAGTATGAATGCCTTCAACAGTCACATCCGATGTCAAGTACACACCTGGGACGGGCACCAGCTCCCAAGACCACTACCACAGCATACAGGTGTGAATGGCTCCCAATCCTAGCCTTCCCCGATGATGAAGAGGACGAAGAAGAAGCCACAGCGACTTGATGATGAAAGGGACGAAGAAGATTGCAGTCTCCATCCACTGGCATCCACCAATATCTTAGTAGTTCCAAAAATTAAGCCATAAGCATGGAGTAGGCTAAGCAGGTCCAGCCATATTAACCCTTCTCCTGGCTTTCACACGACGTAGTTACACCAAAACTACATAAAAATCCACAATCCAACAATGGGTGTGCAGATCAAGCAGCCTGCAAGCAGAATTGCCAAAAATTAGGCCCGGATTCACTTCCCCTTTTCAACCGGAGCTCGGAGAACATCCACGGCCTGTCACACAAAATGGCCGTCGGCCGCGTGTACGAGCCGCACCCACGGCGTAACACGGAGCATCCAGGCGCTCCGTGTATGCAGAAAAAATTCGGAAGCCTGCACCGCCGGGCCCGGGCATCCGCACTCGCTCGTCGCCACTGTTGGGGGGCGGTCCTGAGCCCCCCCGCTGCGTTCCCGTAAGCCCCAGCCCCGAAAGGAGACACTGACACAGCCTTTCGGTTCGGGCTTCCCGGTCGCTCTGCTCGCGGCCGGGAACGCCCATTTATTTATACATTAGGCGGCGGCGTGCTACGTCACGCCGCCGCGTAAGCCTGTCACTGCGGGCAACGCCACAATGAGCATAAACAAGTAAATGTATCTGTGAAAACAGGTTATAAATCGACATGCGTTCCTTCCTATTACAGACTTCCAAAGGCTGATAGTAAAAGTCAAGTGACCCGGTTTCTATATTTAAACAACAAGCCTGACGTGTGTAAGACAATCACACAATTGTCTTCCGTTAATCACTCCAAGACTTTTAGTTAAATATCACTAAACTCAGGCGGCCATCTTAGCCTAGTTGAGCTAAGCTCCATGGTAACCCTAAAGTGCTAGTGCATCGAGTAAAAACAAAAAATATACTTTCAGAATTCACTTTATTTTATTACTGTGATTGCCTACGTGTAGGCTTGCTATTGTTTTTTCGTTATACATTGTTTTAAATTTGCAGAGTAAAGTGGTTGTGTGCCAGTTACAATTGATCAATAATGCTTGCTTATAAATTGCAATATATACGGTTAAACATTTGCAAACAAATCAAGCAGCATATTCAGGGATTGTGCAAATTGCGGTTTAGTCAGAAGTGCAAAATTGCAAAAAAGCACTATAGGAACTATGGGATTACTAGTAAATTAATCCCTAAGGGATACATTCATAAACTTTTGTGCTAGTAATGCAGATGTAAATACCATAAACATTCAAATGGATACCATGCCAGTACTGATCAAAAATTATATATTGATATGTATATTTAGAACTCCTAAAGTAGAAGCCAGTAATTGTGTTAATCTAAACCATAATGATTATTCTAACTTTGGTATGTATTTGAACCAAAGACATATGTGGGGACACCAAAACAAACCCATATGTGGCGCCCATTGATATTGTAAATGCCAGCCCAAGAATTCATGTATTAACTACAGGATTCACGGAATCACATATATGGCGCACTTATATAATTGAGCCCCAGAGGGCAAAGAATATTACAATCACACATAGATACAAAGAAACACAAATATCTACATGTGGAATGTCTTAAAATCCAAATAAAATATAACATCATACTCGTATAGAAATAACCCTGTTATTCTGGGCCAAATAGCTACCTGAGATAAACAATCAATGATGACCTTATCTTAAAAAGACATACAGTTCTTCATCGATATTATGGTCCCTAGGGTTCAACATTTCCATTTTGATGATGAGTCTAGACTTTACGAACCTCAATTGCTTTTCTCTATCGCCTTTACGCCTGTGTGCCTTGACATGTGACAATGCACAAAACCTCATTACAGAAACATCACTGTTATGTTTGCTTTGGAAATGTACTGCTAGAAGTTAATTTGTGCCAGGTTTTTAATGGTTCTATGCTGTTGCAGGATTCTTAATTTGGGAGGTACTGTGGTAGACCCAATATACCTCATCTTGCAAGGACAATCTATATAGTAAACTACACAATTAGTTATACAGGTGATAGTTTGTTCTATGTGCCATACTTGATGATCTCCAAATTCTACATTATTACCCATTAGAGCTAAATTGCAAACTTTACATTTATGGCATTGATCGATGCCATTGTTTTGCCTAGTATTAAGAGGCCATGACAAGTTGCATTGTTCTGACCCTTCCTTTAACATACTAGGTGCTAATTTGTCCTTTACAGACAAGAATCTGGCGTATGTGATTTGTCGACTATTTGCTAAATATTAGCTAAATATTTCTGCAATTTTGGCTGCTTGCACATTCATGTTGTGTGATAAACTTGATTGTGTTGGATTTTCAAACAGTGTTTTCTTCAAATATAAGCAAATTTTGTCTAGTCTTTAGCTGAGTTTCTGATAGGCTTGATTTATCATTTTATGTGAGAGCTGTAAGGGATTTCAATCAGGCACACACCCAGGTCTCGCCTAGAATGTAGTGCGCAATGAAACCCTTATTTATTTTTGTCTATAGTTTCAATATTCTGAATGATATACCACTCATATCACACCTTTCTAAAAACACCCCCCAGGTCACACTGAACCAGGAATCAGGCTAGCGTGTAAAGGAATATATATATATATATATATGGGGCAGCAATCACCAAGGGGTGACAACACAATTCACAAAATAAGTAAAGCGATTGAATTCACTTTTAATAAGGCAGAGTAGAAAACACAGGAAAAAGAACAGTTTTGGTTTGTGAGCAGATACCGTTTAGGTTAATATTCCCCATGCAAAGTTTTTTTTAAAGAATACAAATGAGTAATCCTACACAGATGTTAGTAATAAGCAGGTATTCAGGAATGAAAGACAATGTCTATAGTTTAAAGGCAATATTCCCTCCCAAAAAACAGAGAAACCGTTTTTGGAAAGTGACACTTTTAAACTGCCAGCTGACAATCGCTTTGTAAAATTATGCAAAAGGGTGCAAAAATGCTTAAGTGGAGAATGATTGTAAGGAAAGCAACACTAAACAGGTCCTAACACACATGAGCTATAATATAAACAACAATACACACTTTAGGTCAGGATGGGATGGAAGAAGCACTTTGAAATGGGGAAAAGACACGTGTAAACTTTTGAGAACTGCAAATTCGCTGCAAACTTTTACTATGTGATTTTGGAGAAAAACGGGTAAAATAAACTGTTCCGCGATACGGTCTTAGGTATCAGCGAGAGTTGAAATTTAATTTTCCATCTTTAGAATTGAAGAAGTTATAGAGGTTTTAGTGAGAGCCGTTTTTGCAAAATAGGCACGAAAATGGAACAGGAATTTGGTTTTAAAAATGACAGATCAGTTTTATTACACTATATTAATGACTATGAAAAAGAGGAGGCCACACATGAATCTTCACAGCTACGTGGCCAGCGCAACCATTCATGTGGTGGATTCTCGATCTCGTTCTGGGATTTACTTTAGTTACTCAAAATCACTAAGGAGTTATGGTTTTGTAGCACAGATGAGAAAAATCAGCACAAGAAGGTTCTATCAATTAAAGAAGGGATGGGTTTGAGGTGGGATAAGACAATACAAATATACTATGGGTCACTGTTCTTCCTATTAATACTTACAGTTCCTTGTAATTAAAGTTGGACCGTCAAAGTTCTGGACATCGCATCGGTCAGGTTTACCGGCAGCAGGGCACTTCTGGAGGGATTGGATCAGCGGCGCGGTTCTGGTCAATTTTGGGCTGCGCCACAGACTGGGTTTGGATGGGCCCTTCTGGTCACTGGACACGGCAGATTACAGGATGCAAGTTTCAGCGGGCAAGCCTTAATTGTAGCAAGCCAAGCTGAATCAGAATTATTCTTTTAAGTTCTGGATGTTTTGAAATTGGGTCTAGCTAGCAGGAGTTCAACAATGCTAAAGTCTAGATTCTGCAAGGAAATCTGGATCTTCAAAGAAGTCTGGAGTCAGCTACAAGATGAAGAGTTCTGGAACAAGGTGCTGCACGGAAATCTGGATGGGTTCTGGAAGCAGAGTACTATGTGTTGTGAAGTTTCTATATTTATACTATCAAATGCCATCCCCAAGTTTATGGTGTGGGTCGAATTTCAAAACATGCCCCCACAGCTGTGAGTGGCTACAGGCACATGATTTGTCCTGGTTGGTGGTCTGAACAGAGCTGTCATCTTTATGATGCGATTAAGGAACTCCCACAATGATTTTGACCACAATTAAGCTTTCCCATAAATACACATTTTTACAATTATGTCCTCTACTAAAATCAGACAAATGCATTACATTTATTATGTTTTCAGGTTGCACAGTTACATAGTTTCAAACTTAATCACAAATACAAATGTAAACACCAAGAAGTCCAGATTTTTTTTTCTCCTTTCACAAACAACAGCTGTCAGATCCCTTTGATCGGGGTAGAGCGTAGAGTGAAGCATCCTGTCCCTCCCCTGCAGAGCCTGTCCTTTGTTCTTGGCTCAGCCAGAGACGAATGTCTGATGTGGTCTCATTGTGCTCCTTGTTGTCATTATGTGGGAACCATTAGGCTTCCTATTTTCAAAGGAGTGTCAAGCTGAGATGTCAACTTTCCCAGGCCAGGCACTGTCAGGCCACCGCCCAATCAGAATTAAATAGTTGATTAGCTCCAGAGTGGGTTCCTTTAAATTAAAGTCTTTTCATTTCACACTTATAAAATATAAGCACAGTTTATAAGGGATTTGGACATTTAAAAGAATTAGCCCTGAACAAACATGCTTTAAATAGGTGAATTTTGCCATTTTAATCAGGAAACAGAAACACATTTAAACTGGGGTTGACAGCTAATTTTCTGATGCAGCTGTCAGTCAGTGAGGCCTGGATTCCTCTGAGCCACCTGTAGAATCTGTGATTTCAGCAACTTTTCATTTCAATAGCTCACTGGGGAAATGACCGAATTTAGCGCCAAAACATCCTTTGAAGGTTGCATTGATTAGGAAGCTGTATTTAAGGGCATTTTCAGATTTTAGCCCACTTTTGTTGCCTTGATTCATGTGACAGGTAACAACACTGACTGGCAGTCTCTCACAGGGAGTTCTAGCTTTGACATCACTTTGCCTGTGTGTGGCAGGGTTTGCCGCTCTTTTGTGGTTTATGAACCATGCGCAGTTTTGCAGATTTGGCGTGCACAGGGGTTAGCACCTCCATTTTTGGCAGATTCTTTCCCTCATTGGCAAAGGGACGTAGTGTGGCACATTGACATGGGTTGAAATATCCCACAGTTCCCTCTCACTAAAAAACGATTACCTATAGATTTAGCCACAGATCTGAACTTTAAATCATCTGAACAATTTATTTTTGCTCTTAGCAGTACATCATATGGAATGCTCTTTATGATCGGATTAGGATGGTGACTACAAGCATGTAACATGGAATTGGAAGCTGTTACTTTCCTATGCAATTCTGATGTTATCATGTTATTAAATACTTTGAATTTTACATCTGGGAAAAACAATTCCTCATAACTTACAGTCATGGTAAATTGGATGTTATATTCATTAATTTTCAGACATTCAACATACTCCACTAGTGTGTCCATTGGGCCATCCCACACGATGAACACATCATCTATAAAGCGATACCAGTGTACCACATGATTAACATGCTTGTCACATTGCTCAGACCAGGCTATTGTGGCCTCCCATCACCCCACAAAGAGGTTAGCATAAGTGTGGCCATACAAGAACCTATAGCAGTACCAACCAATTGTTAAAAATATGTGGTTTCAAATATAAAGATGATATGAGTTAAACAAAATTCTAGGATAGTTAGTACCAATTCATTTTGTTGCTTGTAACTTACAGATCTGGTGTCTGGATAATATTTACTTGCAGAAAAAAACAGATTTGTGTAGAATGCTAGCATACAGGGATACAGCATCAAGTGAGGCTATGATATAACGAGACTCCCACCTGATGTTGGTCACCTTCAATAAAAAGTCAGATATGTCTCTTATATAACAAAGGAATGCAAACATGTGTCCAAATAAATTCCCATTTTGGCCCGAACACCTGCAGCATAACAGGTCCTTTCCAATAGTGAGCCTATAGTGGACACTATTGGACGACCTGGGGGGCTTAACAAATCCGTATGTACTTTTGGGACGAAGTCTAGCATTGGAGTAACTGGATGGCTATTCCTAAGACATAAATTGTCTTCCCAGTGCAATACATCTTTTCTGAACCATCCATATAAAAGTTTGTCATAGATGATCTTGGTGTCCAACAGTTATTGTTCCATTACTACTTGATATTCAGCAATATGTGATAGTTGGTTAAAGGCTTCTCTCAAATACATATACTTATCCCATATTACTACCCCTCCACCTTTATCTGCTTGGCATATTAAAATGTCATTAGATGATTGTAAACCTTTGATTGCTTGATTTTGAGCAACACTCAAATTTTATTTGTCAGGCAAAATGTATTGACTTATTCGTTTAAGGTCCTTCAAAACCAACTCTTCAAATACATTAATGTTCTTGTTAATAATTTTAGGACAAAAAGTGGACTTACCTTTTAAATTACTTTCTGTGCTCAAGTTGGTATTTATTCCATATTTCCTCAGCATCTGCTCTGCACTTAGATCTGCAATAGATCTGGTCCCCATCTTGTAGACAGTCCAAACAAGTTAGTGCTGATAGGTCCCCTACTGATAAAGGACTGATTTGGTTCATTAATATTTGACGTGATGATGTTTCTTTACCAATTCATATGGTACTTGGCTAATGATAATTTCCTGACAAACTTAAATAAGTCAATCCTGGATTCAGTGAAGTCAAAGGGGCATACTTTTGAAAATGAAATTCCCAATGTTAGTACTGACTGTTCAATTGGTGTTATAATTCAATTTGATATATTGAATATTTTAACTTTCAAGTCCTCTTGCGTTGTCCTCTCGCTCTGGATCTCAGACCCGTCCCATATCGAGTCATGTGGCTTGATGTTTGATTCTGTTGTCAATCCTTTGCCTCTTCTTGTGATCTTTGTGTAAGGTTTCCTCTTCCTCTTCCAGGGGGGCCTTCCCCATGCCCTTCTTTCTGTTCTGCTGTCCATATGTAGAAGTTTGAACTCCTCCAGGAACTTTAAACAAACTGCCCTTACTTCACTGTCGGTAGATTCCACTTCTGAGATAGCAGGGTCTTCTGATTGTACTGCTGGTACTATGATCTGAATAGATTTGGTATTTAGTCATTGATTGATATATATATATATAGGGCAGATTTACCAACTACACTTTTTCTGCATAAATTACAGGAAAATAATGTTTACGTAAGTAAAGGTTAAGTAATGCCAAAATGAGGAAATTCACTAAGTCAGACTCAGCAATTCTGCAGTATTTAAAATTTCCACAAGATTTATCATAAATTCCTCCTGATTCACTAAGAAAAAGCACTTATGCCACAAAACAGTTCATCCAACTTTAATTGGCAGAAACACTTCAGCGAACTTGAAGTTGTAAAGCATAGAACCATCCCAAGAAGACAAACACGTTCACTTCACTCAAGAAAACATGTTTCCAATACACCCCCCCACACTTTTCCCATCTATCCCTATCATCACTGTGCACACCCCAACACTTTCACACATCATGCACCACATCATGCACTACACTTACACCATCAATCTCATTGCACAAGTTATGCCACTCAACATAGACCTCTCCAGACACATGCTCACTTAGAAAATAGCAACAAACTTACGTGCTGGGTACGTAATATTCGGTGAGACATACATCACTACTGACACACCCATCAAAACCAGCAAATACTCCCTGGCACACCCCTAGATGTTGGGCCACACCACCGGACACACCCATGAAAAATCCTGACACATCTACGAACAGGCCCACCATTTCCAGGACACCCCGGCAGAAATACACATTCCACATGTCCACAAGAGCCAGATGTCATGCAAGGCATGCCACCGGCACATGCAAATCCTGGAGCAGAAATTACGAGGCAAACAGTATGCCATAGGATGGTCTAATTACTGCCAAATCGATATTTAATGCCATGTTATCTGACACAAGGGAAATAGGCGCTAAACAAGCAACAAGAAACAACAATACCGATGGAACATGCACATCACACTGCAGTCACAGACATAATCAAACACATACAAAGACACAAATAGCCACACAGCACAAACCAACATGATCCCACAAGCTGCTTTATTAAAACACTCTGAATCTACAATCTGCAAACAAGGCAGACATAAAGAAACAAGCAAGGGTGCAAAGCCCATTTTGGCCCAAACACCTGCAGCATAACAGAGACAGCACCTGCAACTGCCACAATGAACCAGAAAGACACACCCATCACAATCAGCATCAAACGCCTCCACCACTACCACTATCAAACAATAAAAAGATACCACACAAGTGGGTCCAATTGTTGCAGAGATCGTAGTGTACAGCAATATGAAAGGTCAGAAGGTGTTCAGGCGCAAGCAGAACTTCACTGAAGGAGAGATGGACATCATGGTGGAGTTCAGCGACAAGCACCAGAACACCATGATCAAGACACCTGGACACTGCACCATGCAGAGCTAGCGGGATGCCATCTGGGCCAGGCTTTCAGATACCATCAACGCCCTGGGTGTGGAGTCACGCCCTATGAATGAACTGAAGAAAAAGCGAGTGACCAAGAAGCACCAGGCGAAATTCAAGTACACCAAAATCACGATTGCCCAAACTCAGGGAGGAAACCCACCAGGCCCAACAGAGCGACTCATGCCCAGGGAAGAGGTGACCAAGTCCCTGATCCCAGAGGAGGCCCACACAGGCATATGAGGTACTGCATCAAGCACTGAATACTGAGGCAAGGACATCACCATGCCCGCCATCCCACTGTGCACTAAAACAATTAATAGAACTATCTCAAAGAGAACACAATCACACACTGAACCACAACTGTGAAAGAGAAACACAAAGTGCAGGCAAAAGTTGCACCTACCCCAATGCACATGTCAGCACTACATCTCCCACTCAAAGGACCACACAACATCCAATGTGAATAGCAAAAGACTGTACCATTACATGCCATCATGCATGACACACATGCCAAACCCTCAACCTTCCACACTGTTCAAAGGGACAAAGACCTCTAGCAAATGGCACTAACACAATGACATATATTTATATACCTCCACAACCAGGAAATCACTAATGAACACCTTATGCATCGTAAACCTAAACCACCTACAAAATAATACAGGTCATTGCCACATTACAAGGGCAAATACACATTCGGCGAGGGAGGGAGACAGCACAGGACATGTCCAAACCACACAACATGCAAGCATAGAGCAGGAGACAGTGAAGAAAACTGCCACACAAATTCCAGGTGGCCTTCATACCATTGGCACCAGCACTAACGGCTCCACTCAGACAACGCACATCGACAAGTCCACATGTCACTCACAATTCACATACACAAATAACTGCACACATGGCACGGCCCCCACAAAATAGATCACATCGGCCAATGGAGAGAAGGACACTCAACATCACAAATGCGGTTTGACGCAGATTGGATGCAGATTAGCACAGAACACCCATTCCACACACTAATCGCCACTCATAGAAGGCCACACAGGCACAGGCACATGCATCACCATTCTAGCCAACCCAGGTCCATGCACATCCATGACCCAAACAAAGAGAATATTCCATTACACCACTTGCCCAAGTCGTGCACTTCCAACAAAGCACAAATCCCACTTTACCCCTACATTGACTATAACATCGACACAAGCTATCAAGCCATACATACACAAGAGCCCCAACATAATTACCAAGGAGACCCATGGGATAGTGCAAGGAGTTACGCAAATGTAAAGTGGAGAAAACATCACCCAAATTCTGCTACACAAAACATAAACTAACAATTGCCTGAAGCCAGGAACAACACACACCACTACATCAACCATGTGCACACAAATGGTAACACCCTCAACAACCTCCCACCATCAAGATACATTGACACAGGAAACACAACACCAACAGACAACACACCTTGCCAAACACACATAGCCATGCAATGAATCATGGGGCTGGTACCCTACCAAAACACACATCCTCCAAGCACATCCCCACGCTTTCTGTACATCAATGAATTCCTCCTTCCAGAAGAAGGCAGTTTGAATCATGGTGTACCTTGAAACATCACCTAGAGGGACTAGATCACATTGAAACTGTTTCAGAGTCTACCCCCAGCTAACAATTAGCGACGTCGACTAAGGATTGGACGTGACAACCATTGAGACTAACAGACTCTGCCTGTGCACCTGCCAACAGGGGGAATAGAACACAAATGATACCCCACAGGCCAAACATAGATCCACACAGGATTCATAGGCCCTGTCAGAACAGAGTTTACGTTTTGACGCCTTACTCTTGGTTCTCCTTCCCCTCCCCCTTTGCTGTCCTCCATTTTTTGCCTTGTTTGTAAATGTAAATGTATTTGGAGAATGTATTTGTTTTTAATGTGATTTTAGCAAGATGCATCTAATAGTACAAATGTATTGTTACATGTTGTAAAATGGATGTCTTATTTTGATGCATTAACAAAATGAGTCAGAAATGATTGTATTTTCCTGGCTCGAAATAGTAACAAGTGTGTGGTTACAGGATCTACAAATACATTTTAAATAAAGATACAAATGATAAACAGAAGGACCAATGGAAAAAACCCGAAAAAGAAAAAAAAAATGTCTTCTAAAAAGTGATTTGGTTTTTTTCATACTTATGTAGCCCCCTTTTGAAGTATTGCATTACTCAATATGGTGTACAAGGGAAGGAAGCATTGAGTAGCAACATATGTTTTTTTCTACAATAAGGTATAAACTCAATATTGATTGAATTTACTTATTAGGACACTGAGTGTTATATAAGCCTTCACCTCTCATTGTCAAGCGCATCATCAATATGCATGCGAGGGGCAACCGCACATGTATGACAACAGTGGGTGGTGTGAGAAACCTGACGGTATTCTCCCACCCACTCCCTCTGTATCTTCTCTTCAGGTGGCCAGGGAAGGGCCATCACTTTTGGATCCTTACGCTGGGGGTGGACAAGCAAGGGAGGGTCACCTGAGTGGAGGGTCTAAAGGAAATAAAGAGGGAACAGAAGAACGTGAGAGCAAAGAGAGAGGCAAGAGGGTCAGAGTGGTCGCACCTAGGAAAAGCAAAGAGCCTGGCATTTTTGAAAAGCTCTAATTCTACCCAACTTAAAGAATGGTTTATGAATTCAAGACAGAACTGTAATAAATCATATATTGTGTTTGGAAGCTGGAGCAGGCCTAGAGAATGGGGAAGGAATGAGTCCCTGAGAGGCCTATTTAAGAAAACAGTATACATCCTGATAAAGAACTAAGTTTTGCGTTTCAGAGTTGAAAGGGCCCAGAGCTTGGCGAAGGAAACCCTAGGAGGCCTCACCAAGATAGAGACTTGTTAAATATGTTTGAACTGGTAATGAGGATTGCAGCATGGGGAAGGGAACCCCAGAAAGCTTACACAAGGAACTGTGCTGCTATTTTGAATGGTGTTTTGAAACTTGATGAAGCTAAGGCTTGGGGAAGGGAACCTCAAGGAACTTAAAGACATTGAAGGTAGTTGGAATAACTACAGGGGACCTCTGCAGAAGGTCTTACGAATAGCTCTGTGGATTGAACTTATTTGTGTGACATTGACCGAACAGTACCTAGTGAAAAGACCACCTGAAACCAATCCTGGTTTCCCTTTTTGTTGAACCATTTTCTGTATTTTTGAGATGACTTCATATCACATGTTTGTATAGTGGTAGGGCAAGCATAGGTCTAGACACAGGCAGACTTTTATTTTGGACTCTTAAACAGCAAAGGCCAATAGAAACATTAGTTGAGGGAATTACCCCTGTAGAGTTAGGGGCAGTCAGGTATTACACCAACCCAAGAACTTTAGTCAATAAAGGTTTTTGAACGAACTCATTCCAGTCTGTGTCTCTCTTGATACCATGCCTGTCTCACAGAGGACGAGTGAATGGGAAGAAGTGTGAGGGCATTATGCATGACGATTTGAGTCCTGGGTACACATCCATTGTGTGTGATGGACTGACATATCTCCTTTTCTCTACATTTCCCAGCTGTGGCACCGGAAGAACAGGTCCCTGGAAGAATGCTCAAACAGCCGTGAGGACAAGGAAGAACAACAGCCACACCTACCTGAACGGAGCACATTGAGCGAGGAGGCCGAGGAGGAGTAAGATGTAATTTCACTGACACAAGAGGACCGCTGTGGTGATATGGCATCTGGCTCCAGGTGTGTGGACTCCAACTTGCCCAGCCTGTAGAGGATACGAGCCTTCACCTCTCATTGTTAAGCGCATAATCAATATGCATGCGAGGGGCAACCGCACATGTATGACAACAGTAGGTGGTGTGAGAAACCTGACGGTATTCTCCCACCCACTCCGTCTGTATCTTCTCTTCAGGTGGCCAGGGAAGGGCCATCGCTTTTGGATCCTTACGCTGGGGGGTGGACAAGCAAGGGAGGGTCATATAAGTGGAGGGTCTAAAGGAAATAAAAAGGGAACAGAAGAACGTATTGAGCGAGGAGGCCGAGGAGGAGTAAGATGTCATTTCACTGACACAAGAGAACCGCTGAGGACAGCATGCACATCACGCAGGCGGAGGGCTTCTACTATATCACCAGTGCCGAGTACACACTGTAACATCACCGGATCCACAGTCCCTACACGTTGCCTCATCAGTGGAGCACCTGATGACTTCAGGCCAGGCCACTGCTGCTGGCACCGTCCGGCCGGTGAATGGCATCAGGCAAGCCAACCACTGCCACAGCCTGCTAGACGACCAAGGGTGGGGCCGCCAAACTGGGTCACTGTTTTCCTGGGGTAACAGCGCCAGGTATTCCAGACAATGGTTGATGTGATCAGTATATAGGCCAAGGTAGGGCGCTCCATACAGCGTGATATTGCTGCAGTGTCCAGCAGGCTTGTTCCCCTGAACAACACAGACTGCAACATATTGCAGAAGATTGCTGTGCTAGTCAGCAGTATAAACACAGCCTGTGAGGCATTCCATGGACTGCTGGATAGACTACTGGAGCCAATGACCAGCAACTACCTGGAGAGGAGGAGACCGTAGATGGTGGACAGGGCTGTGCAGGTGAATGGAACCCTGCCACTTGTACCACATCCTACCCACAGGCCAACCACTTGCAGGGGTGCCACTCAGCCTGGATTCAGCCATAGTGGGGGAAGACACACAGGCCTTACCAGGCATCCCAGGCTGAGCTGCAGGCCAAATGGTGCGTGTGAGGCCCAGGAAGTTTCCCCCAACTTCTACCTCAGACTCACCACATTCCTCTCCTAGTCCTCCTTCTCCTATTCCTCCTCCACCAGCCCCTTCCCCACTTGATCCACCTATCAGTTTATCCTGACACCGACATATCCCTGAGCACGGCACCATCAGACACCTCTGCCCATGCGCATCCTTCACTGTCAACAGTAAAGCATCACTCACTCTTCCCCAAAGCACTGTTTCTACATAGCACATAACCACCTGAAATGAATCCTACTTGTCTGTCGTCACTTGCCATGTGCAAAGGCATGAAACCATTGCGAGTGGATTAAAGAAGCTAGAGTGAGATGTTGGGTTCTGGGCAATGACAAGTTCACAACAGGTCAAAAGGTGCACACATCGACAGCCAATACATTGACAAAACCAATCACTTCACACATGGACCAGCACCAACGCAAGGCACTTCTTTCCAAAATGTTAATATGTCAGTAGGCATCCGGCCACGAATTGCATCTATGCATTTCAAATTGATGATCCAAAGTAGCAGAGCATAGCATAGCACATCCATCCCTGTTTGTCCAAACATCTGTCTATATCATCCACCCACATACATGCACCTTGCTCACACACATGGACTGAACAGCCGCCATGCCACAGGTAGGAGTGGCGCCACGGTCTTGAAGTAAAACATCAGGCGACGATGGCACATGCAAGGGAGCACATCATACTGTCAGTTAACACATGCCACATATTTGGCACACAACTCAGTCATATCATGGATGTGTGTGCGTACATGGGGATTCAGTGCATACCCTGCAGACAACCCAAGCATAGCATGCATAGGGACAGATACAAGGCAATCAGATGTCAGGAAACATGGACAGATACAAGGAGATGAAGTGTCGTGCAGACAGTACAAGAGACATCAACTGAGCAGCTCAACCTCACTGTGAAGCACCAGGGTAGGGCTCTGCAATCTTTAGCCCTTCTGATCTATCGGTGTGAGACTCCCACAATCCCTCACTATTAGCCATTCTGGCTGGGCCTTATGGAAATCATATACCAAAACATCAGGAGAGACAAAGGTAACAGAACACTGTTTTTGTCTCAGTGAATTCCGGGTGGATGCAGTGCGAATGAGGGCAGCCACCCACACCATCTCACAACGTCAGTTGCACATATGTTTCCTAGGATGGAACTCCCTGAGTGCATGAGCCACCTGCCCAATGCAAGTGGAAGCAAGAGGGACTCTGCCATATGTCACATGCGCTGTGCATCACCTGTATACATGTTAGTTGACAGCATTGCATTCCTGAGTGGCAGGGCCCAGCTGTCACCGGAATGTACGTTTGCCAGGCAGTACGTAGCTCTGTTCTGTTGTACTCCAAGTGTGCACCAGTAAGCACATATTTGAATCTGAAGCCTCAGGCACAGTGGCATAAGACCATGTCTCCGCTCCTTCGTGCACCCCTGTCCATGTGCATGTAGGAGTGTGTCACTTGTCCATTCATGGGTGAGTGCACAGTCCATGCATGCAACCCTCAAATGTATGCAGTGGGAATGTGACACATCTGGTACATGTGTGGATGGCGGGATCTAACCATGGACGAGGCAGAATATCTGTAGCAGCATTGCGTAACTTCCAGCTTCTGATGGGGCCATGTACGCAGCACACATGCCTAGTGACCAGAAGCCTTTGAGAGCATATAAAAGTGGATGATATCTGTACATGTGCTCATTGGTTGGCTGCTGTCATGCAAGGAAGCAGAAAACGTCGTGGAAGCAGGGCCCCCTCAGAACCACAGTCTGTGCAAGAGGACTGCAGGAAGCAGCGCCAGGCAGGGGCGTTGCTAGGGGGGGGCTAACGGGGCTATAGCCCCTGATCTTTTGGTTGTAGCCCCGGATAGAATCTCAGGAGCTACAGCCAAAAGACTAGCTAGCCCCCAGTCCCAACAGTTATGACAACAGCTTAGCCCCGAGTCCTTTCCAGACCTAGCAACTCCCCTGGCGCCAGGAATCCCACCGGAGAGGATGCCACCGGATCCTCTACCAGAATTGGCCGGGAGGAAGGTGCACCACGGGTGACCACAACATGGTTAAGCCCACCAGCACTGGTCCACCCTGATCAGTGCAATATCTCCACTGCCCCAGCCGAGGCATTCAAGGGCCCTACTACACACAATGTCCTCCAACTCTGGACCAAGAATAGGGGGAGGTGGTTCCACCAGCCATGTGGGGGCTGAGGAGCCCTACAGAGGGGAGGGTGGTTCTGCGTCCTTACCATCCATGCCTGCTTCCACTGGGCAGATGGCACCAGCCCCCACAAGTGCCACCCTACTGAAAGATGAATCTGAACCCCAACTTCTGCCAACAGGAGGTGGGGGTTCTCGGGACAGGGCTGTTCAGCAAGTACGAGCACCTCAGCAGTCGCAGTTCAATGCAAACAGAGGTGGCAGCACCCTTCATGTACTGGGCCAGGGTAGCATGGCACGTGAGCATGCTTGTGGTCTACCAGCACAACACCAATGAGGTCAAGAAGCGCTGGGAAAACCATAGTCAGGTCACTGGCAGAAAGGCATGGACATTCTTTTAGGATGGGCCAGGAGATCCATTGCCGCCCATGCTGCGGTCCCTCATCAGCCCCCTGGAACTCTGGGCACTCTACAAAATCAGCTCAGAGGAGTAACAGAGAGTCATGCAAACCAGGAGGCATCAGCACTGATGCTCATTGCATAAATGAATGACTTATTCATAGTAAACTCATATTTTCTACAAAGAATAATTGATAATTTTCTGAATATAGGTGTCATGGTGTAACACACAAAAACATGAGAGTGGAGATATCCACCACAATGAATTGTAATATGTAATGTGCATAGATTCATCCCAGTTGACATTGCTTCTGGTTGTTGGCTCGTTGCATGGCACCACAGTGGGCACATCATGGGGAAGGAGGTCACTGCTGGGGAAAATGTGTGGCGGGTGTGCACCCCAAGTGAGCATGCATCTAGTAATCACAGTGAGCTGGGTTCACTTCACTGCAAGAGGGTGCATTGGTACTGTAGTGCAAAACCTGCAAGTGGCTATGGAATACAGGTAACTTGAACACAAGTAAATGTTGGCAGCATTGTCAAGTGTTGTTACGCCTTGGACTACAATCAGTGCTTGGGTGGACACACTGTGAACGTACATGCCTGGGTTGTTGTGCATGGAAATGTGGCATGCCAATCACAGGTGCATGGTGACTGGCAAAGTTCACTGTGAGTGCACACGTGGGGCGTATTGGAGAATGGGAAGGTTCTGGAGATTTGCTAGATACTTGGCCATATCACAGAGCTTGCCATGCCCTGAACTGTGGCCCATGTCCATCCGGCCGAATGCACTCAATAGGTCCATATCTGCTCACATGCATACATGCCCGGGATGGGTAACGTTTGTTGAATGTGCCTGTAACATGTTGTCAGACGTGCATTTGTCGTCATGGGTAACAGGGTCCTTGGCTCACCATGGCATTAGACCTGGCACACAAGGAACCGGACCATGCCACTCCTACAGTTGGGTTAACACATGTCTTGGGTTAATAGCACTGTGCCGTCGGTTTGGGGGCTGGCATAAATGTGCCACATGGTTCATCTGGGTACTAGCGAATACCTGCACAATGAATGGCAGTACATTTCTGAGGTTTTGGAGCCACATCTGTGTGCATGAATGGTGGGCACCAACCTTCGGTGGTCCCTTCCTGACAGATGGTGGTTGTGGGTCATGTCATGCCCAGGGTTCTCCGAATGTGTGTGCCCCATATGTGCCCGATGCATGTTTAGCCACACCTCTAATGCCAGATAGACTTGGCGTGGGATCCACAATGGCAAATGTGTCTTATGTCTGTTGCATGTATAGACGGCATCTGAAAAATACTCATCATTGCTGTGTGTCACTTGCTGTGTGCTTTGGTTGATGTGTCCCTTTCTCCTCTCTTGCAGCCTCCATTGCCAGTCATCCTATGACCCAGGACGATGCCTGTGTCACCCATGAAGGCGTGTTTGAGCTGCGACCGGCCATAAGGATGTACATATGCAGGAGAATGGCAGAAGTGGGGTTGTTGGAGGTGCCGGGGCGGGTGAAACATGAGGAGGCACAGGAGCAGCAGCAGATAGATTCTGCAGAGCCACATAGCCATCAAGGGACTACTGTGTCTGTGTCTGCTGTGGCTCATGTGCCTTCTGTGCCACCGGCCTCCCTCCCCTGACCAGCTACAGGCTACTCCCATTCCAGGACTCTTGCACACCCTTGTTCCCCTGTCTCCCTTCCGGATGTTGGGCTAGCACCTAGCACTGGTGTACAGGGAGTGTTCCCCTCCTCCTGCCCTACATGGGGCCCACTTTGGGATCTGGACACCAGCAGGAGAGGGGCCTCCATTGGACATTACACCACCCATACGATCTGTGCAGCCGAGATTCGGCCACCAATGGAGGCAATCACACTCAGCCCAGCAATCAATGCCACAGCACCGGCCGGGGGCCACCCTGATGCACCAGGTCACAGCTCTCACCACCTGGATGTGCCAGTGAGGACTTCTACAAACCGTTGCTGAGGATCCTGCAGGCCACCAATGAGGCCATCAGGGTTGGCTTGCAGGAGGTGGCAACAGAAGTGAAGGAAGCATGGGAGAGACAGGCGGAGGTTGTGAGGGAGGGAGTGCTGTGTCTCATGGGGGAGATTGCAGGATTGAGCGGCAGGTTGCTGTAGGTGAAAGAGAAACATTCGTTGATGCCAGCGACAGCCCCATCCCCTCCCACGTCCCTTGTGATCTTGCTTCCTTGGACACCCTTGTACTGCAAGGAGGGGCCAGCAGACATAGCCTTGTTTTCCTTCTCCATCTCGTCAAGGCAGTGACCCTTGCTTGGGCAGGTGAAGGAACAGGAGTTTGAGACATTAATGGTGGGAGATGGCGATGACGATGAGTCAGTCGGTGTGTCATGATTATTCATTGTCATTACCTAATGTGTCCATCCCACATCTGTTTCCCTGTCAAGTGCGTGCTATACTTTACTTGTTCATGCTTGTACATGTCTTGTTTTGCCCTCCAGCAATCTCTGTAAATAGTTAATTTGTATAAATGGTTGTTTTCATAAGCTGCCCTTATATTTTTGGTGTTCACACGTGATGTATTTTCTCTCATACACGTCTATGTCCTAAGCCCCAGTTCCTGCCATTCATTTACCATCTTGCCTCTGTTACTGTATGCCATTAAAGGTCATTTGTCTTATAGTATAAGGTGTGTGTGTGTGCGTGCATTCACTCTTGTGAGTGATGGTGCACATTCACGTGGCATGACTATGTGTCATTGTCTCTGATGGCACATATCCTGTCCACGCCATTTAAGGTGAGCTGTCACGTGACGGCTGCAGTGTGTTCACCTTTATAGATAAGTTCCCATTTTGTCAGGCTGCTGTGGCCACTGGCATTGACACACATAGTGCTGATTGGCGTCTAAGTGTGCCCATACCCATTCTTCTTCTCCCCATCAAGTTGGTGTGCAACTCCGTGTGCCAGAGAAAGTCCGTGTTGCCCTTGCACATTCCACCGACTATGCCGTCTGCCACTGCTCCAGTGGGATGGCTTCCACTCATGGGGTTACTGGGTGTTCTTGCATCCCACTACTTAGCTGGCATGGCCTGGTTGTATCCGGGAATAACATATCGACCTTCATCGTGCATGGTGATAAGGTAAATGTCGGATGCATCTATGTGGTTAGGAAGTGGAAATGTCCATCGATCACAGTGAAGAACTCAAGGTGTTAGTGCATTCCTTAGCGGTTAGCAGTTAACTTGGAAAAGGTTTGCAGCTGTTCCGTACTTGTAATACATGTGTGTGAGTTATATGACCTTCTGGATGTGAGCATGAATGTGAGCGTGATGTATCGGCGTGCCAGTCAAGGCTGGAAGCGGGGATTTAGCGGACATTCGGCTGCTCCACTTGAGGGGACCAATGCATGTTGTGAGGATGCGTTTCCCCGTGTGTGAAACTATGGGCTTGTGTCTTTAGAGCTGTGTGTATGATGGCTCCTTTACTCGCCATCTGCCAACATGTCTTCCAGGAGCTATGTGAGGACCGGTATCAGTGGAACGATGTCCACACAAGTCCATGTTTCAGGCGCACATCATCTAACGTAAGGACACTCTTGTCTTTCATGGCCTCATCTGTCTGTTTGTCACTGCACGCTGTGGGAAGGGATAGGGTGTCGGGTCCCATTCAGAGACGTTTTTATGGGAGGTCAAAAGGGGCAGTTGCCCAGGGCCCCCACCTTGCAGGGGCCCCACAAGGCTGCCTGATCTAAAGAAGTAAGATTCCTTTGTTTTCCAGATTTAAATAGCACACATCAGGATGTTTTATGGCATGGTGCTGAGGCTCTAAACCTATTGCCTGTCTGTTTTGGCAAGTACATTCTGCCTCGAACAATTAATCATGTAATGCTTTCTGTGTTCACAGTGGTATATATAGTTTGTGTGTTTGTTCCTTGCGGCATAACTCCTGTAGCATTCTTTCCTTCCTGCGTGAATTATATTGATCATGTGCAATAGCCAAATTTGAAATCTATATTGGTAAACTGAGTGCCACAACGGTTCAAAAGTTAGCTCAGTGTGTTAGGCACTCCTTCCAGAGATATGTGTTCCTGTAAAAGATTAGAATACAACATTCCTGTAAGGCTGGCCAAGCCTTTCCTATGTCTGAGGTTTATAAACCTGCCCGTGTATGTACTTGGTCTTGCAACACAACAGGTGCTATTATCAGCAATGTACCTGCACTAGATAGGGGTTACTATAAAAACAAACATGTCATCCTTATGGTGAAGGTCTAGAATTGGTTTGTTCAGATGGGGTGTTGTAAAACCTAGGCAATCACCTCCAACGATTAGCATAAACTGTTAGTCCAAGGGATGAATAAGTATCCAAATTTGGAACCAGAGCATTCATTCCTTTATCCTGGCTTTGCCAGCAGACAATACAGTGATCCCGGTCAAATCATCTAATATCTCGTAGACTACTGTACTGTCTTCTGTGAAGTTTGCCACCTCGCATGCTGGTGGCATCATTTAGCCCATTACTTGATCTTTTTTCTTATGTCTGCCATTTAAGTGAAAGGGGTGGTAGACAGAAGGGAGCGGACCAGATGGTGCAGGAATCGGGCAAGCATATTTTAAAGTCTGCTCGTTTGACACAAAAAACACTTGGCATTTTTCTAAAAGTCAAAGGTTTTTCTGCATGTTTATAAATGACAATTTCAAAAGCCGGTGTTTTGGAACTATGTAAAGCTTTAAAATACAAAAGACCAACCCAGATAAAATCTGTTAAATCACACTGATTGGTATGCTGGTACTTAAATACTTCTCTTGATGATGGAGAGAATTAAGCTACAATCATTCTGTGTTACCCTTCTATAATATTTTGTTTTTAAAAATTGCCATGTTTGGTAATGTGATTGTTGTACTTTCCAAATCAGTTTTATGAAATTAGATTATTTTAGTTCATGGTAAGAACTAGTAATGAAAGTGTTCAAATGCAGAAATTGCCAAATTGGCAGAAATCCCAGATTCACCTCATAACCAGTGTAATGTTGTGCATCTGATTTAATACTGTATTGCCTAGCTTCTCGAAATGGCCAGTCCCTAAACCTTTCAAAATTGTCAGCCCTTCAGAGGTATTTCCTTCACAGAGTACAATCTTCAAAACAGCCTCTCTCACAGTTTCGCTGGCTATAGTGTTGCTACCACTATAATAGTAAGTATGGATATATTGCACACCAGAGGCACTATATTCTGTTGATCTCTAATGGCAACATTATTTGAAAACCATGCCCCACTTATAATCTCAGTCGGTCTGGATACAGACACTTTCCTGGTAGCTTCTAACCTACATCCACTATCCATGCTTTGGTATGTGTAGCTTTCTCCATCCAACCAATTGCTCTCCTCTATCCATGCTTGAGCACGTTTGCGTTCTGTGAGGCAGCAAATGTGAGTTCTCTGTCTATTCTGGGTTACATGTACCTTTTTCATACAGTCCTGCATTAATACTATAGGATGCATACCTTCCTGGATTCTATTGATAAAAGGTCTCCTGAATCTATGCTAGAACAGAAGTAACCTCTTCGTAAACTGATAATGTTGGCCTTCAAATGGTACTTGTTTATCATTCTGATTTGAGCAAGAATGAAGATGGTAAGGGGAGTTAAAGGGAGTAAACATATTTATTTGTAATGCTGTGAGGCAGCATATCAACCTATGGGTTGTGATTGCGGCAGGGGCAGATATTCTTGATCACTTAATTCCTTTGGTTTGGTGGAGGGGGGCCTACAGATGTCCGTGCCCAAGGCCCCAAAAGTGCTTAAGATGGCCCTGGTCCCATTGTGGTGGCTGACTATGCTTCAGCTTGCATTGCCTGTAGATATATCATCACTGGCTGTTAATCATGCACTGTGACATGGATGGAGTGATATGCCCCTGTGCTGTCATCTGTATGGTTACTGAGGCACTTGCCCTATCCATTTGATGTTGTCGCTGGAATTTTAAATAAGGTGTACAATCTGCCCGGGCACCTTTTGATTTTCTGTGTGTCATTCATCGTGCTGTGTGATCATCCTGATGCCCAGCACTGTAATGCGCTTTGGTATCATTTGCCAATTTAGCTTCGGTGCATGCTTAGTGGCTGTTTAGGGGTGGTGGGTGCAAGCGGAATTGTGACAAGGAGTGCCATTCCTTGTGGGACTGCAGGGGTCTTGCTGTATTCCACTTCCAACTGTGTCCTGGTTCTTGTTAACCTGCTACTAGGTAAGTGTCCTGCATCACCTATTCAGGATGCCCGCATTCTCATGTGTATTTGGGGTCAGTCAACATATGCTTGCGCTGGCGATTTCGTATTCGATGGCGTAACTGTCACTCTAGGTTGCAGCTAGTGTTGTATGCAACTGCACATGGTCTGCATATCGATGATGGCCCATGTACAGACTTCCATGTGTGCCATAGCTGCCTTTCCAGTGTGAGTTGATGCAGGGCGCATATTCAGCTGCTCCTTAAACGGCGTTGTGAGGTGGCTGCACACAGACGTATATGCTCATGGTGAACGGGGTTTCCTGTCCCCTCAGAACCCCATGTACTGTGCACCTCTGGTTATCCATGCGTGTGGGGGTTGTCATTGTGGGTAATGTGCCTATACTGCTTGATGCGTCCACTCCCATACACCATATTGAGGCGCAATGGCCTCATTTGCTCTCTCGGATATGGCACGGTCTGACTCCTTCCCTCCAGCATGGTGAGTGTGGTGTAGTGCATCCTTGCCATTGCCTCCTTCACATCAGCAGACGGGTGGTGGATGATAGACTGGGGGGATCCCATTACCTCCACCTCTCTTCCACCAGGTTGAGGCAGGCAATTTTGGGTTTGTATTCCATCAGATTAATGCTTTTGTCATGCCACTCGCTGTGTCACGATGTGTCGTACGGCAATGGTAACTGCTGTGTGTACTTCCTGCAGGGAATTAGTTATATGTGACGTGTTTTGTGCCACATGTTTGGTGGTGTGGATCACCGTCTGGACATTGTGGTGGCAGCGGGTTGTGATCAGGGCGACATGCCAGATTGAGTGCTGTTGTCTGCAGTGGTCCTGCTATTGTCCTCCCAACCTTCACATGTCATGTGTGTTTGGTATTTGTTGGCATGTCTGCATACCAGTGTACAAGGGTATCTCAGGCAGATGACTGTCACCTGCCACTTGTCATCCTTTCCTCATTGACACCCACTAAAATACGCTCACTGTACCTTTAAAGATGAACATCAGCTATATAGAGCTAATGTGTCTTATTTTTTTAGGGGCTGTGTGGGTGAGGGCAAATTGATACAATGTATACAAAATCCCACAAAACAGCTTCCTTCCTTCACGTTCTATGTTAGTTACCGGGCACCCCCTGACATTTCTATCTCCACCTATTTAACATGAATTTAGGCAGATCTCCATGGATTTTCCAAAATATACATATTTTATTATTTATAAAAAACACAGTTCAAGACACAAATCAACTGCTTAAAAAACAACAACAGATACACAGTTCATTCTTTTGAAACTGATGTTTAGAAAGCATACATAGATAAGCCGTGTGTCCTATATTTATAAATGCATGACAGAGGAGAAACGAACAAGTGTTTGATTCTCCTTTGTCTATTTAGTGAGCAACTCAATGTCTCTACTCACAACCTGAACAGTGGTACCTCCCTAGTTTTTTGTAATTTGCCAACACTTTGTATGTGTTTCTAGTACCAATTCTGGTGGTGGCTAGGACCCAGTTTAAGGCGCTCACCATTGTGCATAAATGCTGCTATGGACAAGCCCCTAGATACTTCAAAAATTGTATGAATGTGATTGTTCCTAAAAGAGCCACCAGATCCAGTATTGAAATGTGTTTAATGATCCTTAATAACAAACGAGTCAGAGATTATGGTAGATCCTTTCCTGTGCAGGGTGCAATAGCAAAGAACAAACTACCGAAAGAACTGAGCGCCAAACCTAATTTGTTGAACTTTACAAAGTGCTTGAAGGTGCTTTTCTTCGAATAGGTATGGACCGGCCGTGATTTGACTCAGACTTTTTTACCCCACTTTTCTCTATCTTCTGTGCCCTGATGCCTGCAGGCTCTGCCACTATATAAATGGATAAATAAATAAATACATTTCTGAAAACTTTTTTAGAACATTCATCAAACAGCAACAAAGTTATGAGCCATCTAGACATGCTCAGACCCCCCTCTAATTTAGCCCTGTCTTGACAAGACCCATGGAGAAGAAGGACCAAAGGCTGTGTCGCAGCAAAGAAGTAGCTGGGATCGTGGAAGAGTCGAGAAGGGCTTTCCGGCCTGGTGTCAATGCTGATGCAGCCAAGACTGGTTATCTATTCATGAAGGCAGTGAACATGAGGTGCTGATTCATCCCCTCTTTAAGGTGCAAAGAAAGAACATCATGAGTGCCAAGTTCGATTAATTTAAGACAATGAAATGCTGAAAAATGGTCCGAAGTATGGTCTCCTGTCACGTGAGCCAAGGATGAAAATAGATTTGGGCAGGCAGTTCTAGAACTATGATAGCACATACTTATGCTCCCGTATATTCCCAGAGGCAAGGATATGCTACAAGGCCAAGTTCAAAGACAATCTTCATGGCAGAAAGCATGGGTGATGAGAGACGTTGGGCTAATTGGATGTGGAGGTAAAGTCAAGTCCACCTCCTGGCACCTGTGGTTTGAGCTTACGTGCTGCTAGTGAGTCGAATGTTCCAAACTGATACAAGCATTCCAAACAATTGTAGTGGGCCACATAGCGAACGGTCTTATAGTTTGAGAGCCAATGATATACTGTGTACTTAATAATGATGAAGATGACTTGCACTAAAGGAGGGCACAAGTTGTCCACCTGACAGTAGAGATCCAATCACAACCCAACCCCGAATAGAAATTATACTTAGATGTTCAGCTTGAGCTTATCACAACCCCTCTTATGTTTTTTTTATTTGCCACATAGTATGACATCACGTATTATGAATTTTTACTATGTAAGTGTGATTTTTAATGAAATGCTTCGAGAGAGCATGTGCGACGTCCATTGATATCCGTTGTAACTCCCTGTTTTAGACAATTGACAATAAAACAGAAATACCTTTGCCATCTTCCTGAGTTGGTTCCCTTATTTAGTGTAAGAGTTACTCTGCTTCCCATCCACTGCATGACACGCTACTCAAAGGACCTTATGTTCAAGTTGCTACATTTTGCTTGTAACAGGTTCAAGCACTTGCTTACCCCACCGACATCTTACATGGCAACCTTTCTAACGGCCTGAGAGCCATCTGTATAGGGATTTCGCTCACCACTTGCCTGCCTTATCCCCCATCCACCAGGCTGTGCTCCATCACACATATTGCATTTTACCATCTATGATTAATTGCATGGCATCAGAAGCCTTCTAGTGGGTTTACTACCTAATGCCTGAGACTTGCCAACCTAGGGTTATTTGCATAGTGGCCTCCGCTCTCTGCTGCCAATGCAGATGGTAAATGGAGCTACAGTGACTCTATTCAACCCTTGCGGAACCAACGGCACACAGCCATCATTGCTTTAACATGGCCCCTGATTAAAGGCTTTCAACCTCATTTTACCTCCACTTTTTGTCAATAAATAATACCATCCTGCATAAATAGGATTTCAGTCAAATGCATTTCATGGGGAGTTCCATCACAGTACCCCTGAGACAAGAATGCTGAGAAGCCTGATTGCATCATTATAAGATTAAAAGCAGCGCAATATTGTTACTGCCCCTCCCCCATCCATTCTTCAGCTGATCTGAGACTGGGCAATCTTCTCACCCTTGTTTCCTCCCCAAGTTGCTTGTAGATCTGTTGCTGCCAAAAAGACCCCCACTCCCACTCGCCCATTGTTAGCTCCCCACTACCATATATTCATCCCTTGGGACCTGCTTCCCTCTATGACTTGTAAAGCGCTCTGTTGATTTCTGAAGCTAGTTTCTTGCTCAATAAATGCACTAATAATAAATAAATAAGTAAATAATACTGTGATGGAAAGCGTCTGAGGATGCGGATTCGAGCAAAATGATGGACATGTGAGAGTATCCCCAGTCAACAGACACCCTCTAAACACATGTGCTTCTAACAGCAACATGCTTTGGGGGAAGAGGTACACTGTGGTTGGCTTGCTACAACTTTCCTACTTTCCATTTGTTGGTGTACAACTTAAGACAACATGTATTTTGATGTCAGTCATGTTTTGACATTGAATAAAAACTCGTCACATAAATCAACCAAACGTATATTATTTACAAATGTGTAATGACAGACATATTCGTTTGAGCATTACAAAAATTACGGAAACAGCAAGCTAGGACAAATGCAAATAGTAGTTCAAGCAACACAATTATATTGCATCAATACAGCAAATCAATGAAGAACAGCTCAGGGGCAACGCCGGCAGGGGTGGACTGGCCTAGAGGGATCTCTGGAGATTTCCCGGTAGGCCTCTGCACCCTGGGCCTCTTGTGTATGTGGTATTTCCAAATGTTCTCATAGAAAAAGTGTTGGGCTTGCTGAAAATGTGCAATATGGGGCCCCGTTGAACATTATTTCCTGGGCCTCTTTTGGTTCCCAGTCCGCCGCTTGCAACGCGCTTGTCTTAGAAGCAGGACAACGCGGCGCAACACAGGTTCGAATCTCGATCCCACGCTTAGAAGCCACTTGCTGGTATTAAGCCCGTTATAAATGAATAATAAAATAAGAACAACTACTCCACTAATGAAGCCACCCGCGTCCTTGCATTGGTGTGGTTGATTGTTGCACTAAATGGCTATGTAATAGTACCTCCTGCATTGCTATTTGCATGTGATGTAATACATGTTAGAAAAATAAAAGAAGAATACACTGAACGGCATCTATGAACAAGTTCACATTAAGTTTTTCTTCTCCTTAGTGGGGATGCTTGAATCGGCTCGCCTTGCTTCGTTGCCAGCAGTACATGTGGCTGTCAGTCCCACTGTGGGGCTTTTATTGGGGCGCGAGGCTGGCCTTTCTGTGAAAACCTGCAGTTTGGCAAATAAATATGTCATTTGTCAGTCGTGCAGTACATCTTGAAGGACAGCCTTGTGTGTCTGGCTTCCAGTAAGTGGTTTTATTATTTGCAGCTCCAGAATCGTTTTTTTGCTATAATATGATTTGCTTTTAGGAGTCCCATGAATCCAGATGGACGGTTTCCCCCGCTCCTTGGAGAACATATGAAATTGCAAATAGAGTAACAAGCACATTTGCAGATGGCACCGTTTAAACGCTTTTCGGGCATGAATATTTCAGAAGTCAGGCTGGAGAGTGCTGAGGTAACCTAAGGCAAGAAACCCCACTTTGGGGACAGCCCTCGCTTCCCCACTTGGTTCCGCTGACATTTTTGGCCTCGCCACAGCTTTACAACACTTCCAGAATTTCTCTTATGTTACAGTAACGACCTTGTTTCAATTCAGTTAAAAGCGATATTGCTAACACAGGTGTTTAACGTGCGTGGCCACATCATCCGTGCCCTCACACCCCACAGGTTCTCCACAATATTGGGCACCGTTCATCGCCTCAGCGATGCCATCTTCCATGAGTTCAAAGGTCAGGACACAAAGCCAACTTTTGCAACTTGTGTGAGTATGAAGGCAAATTCACCAAAATGACAGTGGGAGTGGAAGTGACATAACACATGAACAATACAACGTAAATGAATGCAATACCAAACATTTTCTAAAGCAGACACAAGATATGTTTGTTACCAATCATATATCAGAGGTGCTGCATTCATATGCCACAGGGAGGAGTCTTGACATGCTGCCAGCGGCAAACCTAGCAGTATCGGCATGGGCCAGGGGGGCTTGCTTTATATGTCAGTACAGCCTCACGTGTCTAGTTGCTGATCTCTTACTCCAGTTCCAGCCTTACATGGCAGGTTGGCTCATCATATGCAATCTACTGATGCCCATGTCCAGGTGCTGCCATAATATTCTAAGATCAGCCATGGATGGTTTTGCCAGGTACTATGTACAACTTCTCTCTGCAGCTGCTGTCAGCGTGTCAATTGCAGTCTCAGATGTCCAGGAACTGGCTCGAGCCAAGTAAAGCATCCAATATCAGGTACACGTAAGGTGCAGGCGCGCAGGTCCAGTTGCTGCCATCACATGCTAGGCAAACCTAGAAGTATCGGCATGGGCCAGGGGGGCTTGCTTTATATGTCAGTACAGCCTCACGTGTCTAGTTGCTGATCTCTTACTCCAGTTCCAGCCTTACATGGCAGGTTGGCTCATCATATGCAATCTACTGATGCCCATGTCCAGGTGCTGCCATAATATTCTAAGATCAGCCATGGATGGTTTTGCCAGGTACTATGTACAACTTCTCTCTGCAGCTGCTGTCAGCGTGTCAAGTGCAGTCTCAGATGTCCAGGAACTGGCTCAAGCCAAGTAAAACATCCAATATCAGGTACACGTAAGGTGCAGGCGCGCAGGTCCAGTTGCTGCCATCACATGCAATAAAGCTGCCCTAAATATCCAACTACTGCCAGATGAAGCCTTCTGCGTAGGGGATAGTCATCATATGCAATGTAACACCTCACAGGCACAAGTGCTGCCATCATATGACAAGTGCCTAAATGCCCAACTTCTGCCATTTTAAGCCTCCTATGCCAGGTATGGCCATCATATGTATTGTACAGCCTCAACACCCACATGCTGTCCTCATAGGCCAAGTGCAGCCTCAAATGCCTGAGTACTGCCATTTTCTACCATTCAATGCCTCATTCGACTGACCGTCACTATATATAAGGTATGGCCTCACATGTCCATGGTGATGCCATTCTTATTCACCAAGTGCAGCCTCAGATGAGCTAGCACTCCCATCGTATGACAATCACTGACACATATATCTGGTGCATGGCACTATAGGTATAACGTCAAATGTCCTGACGCAGCATTAATGTGGCAAGCACAGGCTGAATACCCAAGTAATGCCATGCAAATCCAGTTATTGTGTACCGTGACTGGTTTAGTGGTCATTTGTAAAGTACAGCCTCATAAGCCAAGGTGCTGCAATTATAGTTCAGTTGAAGTCCCACAAGCCCAATTACTGCCACCCTATGCCAAGTCAAGCATCACAAACCACATGTAGCCATAATGCGTGTGATACATCCTTACATATCCAGATGCTGCCATCAAGTCTGCTTTTCCGCACCACAGCCACTGTCCCATTAAGGGGTCCCATCAGACCCATATATGCGCTGGAAGATCTGACTCATAGTGTCTGCAACCACAAGCCACTTGCATGGGGCGACCAGAGCCGAGGACCCGATGAACAGGACCCGAAGCCTCAGAGGAACAGCCTGTAGGTGTGGCAGCTACAGTGGTGCAAGGTGAGAAAGCGAGTGAGGAACTCTCCAACTTCAAGACTTGCACATTGGAGGCATGCTGTTGGCAGAACGGTTAGGTCGGTGATAGCAGAAGTGGACTCCACAGGCCACTCTTCCTGGAGCGTCAACCACTTTTGTTGGATGGCAATACTGCACATAACGATGGTGTTATTTTGTGGACTTTGGTGACAATGCCTCAGCACCTAGTTTTTACAACAATTCGCAAAAAGGGACGTGAGTAACGGTTCGTTTGTAGTCAATGACTGTCAATTGTGTGATCAGGACCCAGGAAATGCTGTGAGCACGTGGGCTTTTTTGCCACTGATGCGAGGTAATTGGCTTTGGCAAATTGTGCTATTGTCCTCGCTTGTCATCTCAATAACTTTGGATTTCAATATTTGGCAATTTTTGGGGGTGCCTATGTATATATTAATTTATTTTTAATTGTTTTATATTGCATTAGCTGTCAAGAGGTCTCTCCCAGGTGCTCTGGAGCGAGCAGTACAAGGTGGGGGGAGGAAGGAAAGAGGTGAATGCAAAACGGGGTCCGGTCCAGATAACCATTCAAAGCACACATAATAGACATTCCCGACACCAAATTGACTCATACGAAAAATATTACAAACAGAAGCGACTCATATAAAAAATAATACAAACAGAAGCGACAGCGATTGAAAGGTGTTAAGGCAAAACAAAAGTGTGATTAAAAAGCAACCTTCCTAGTTAAAAAAGGTTTGCCTAAACACGAGACCCTAATTTTCTAGATTCAAGGCAATTGGATTCTGTTTATTGCTTTGCTAGGCAGCGGCTTCCTATACTTAGGTACCGTGATATCAATCTTTCTCCATAGGAAAGTCTCCTACACATGTCATGGAAAACCTTGTTTTCGCTGCCAATCTTAGGTCAATTTGTGGAAAGCATTTGATCATGATTATTGCTAAATATTGAGGAACATCATCGCATGATTAATAGTATAAAGAGCTTTGGGTATAGGTTATGTTACTTGAGATTTGCACAGAACCTGCTGCCATTGTTATGGTCTTCAATTGCTATGGTGAGAGTGGCGCTTCAGCAGACCGCAGTCTGAACAAACATGAAATGAAAAGAGCACTACATGGCTTGGAAATGGTCATTAGAATGTAGGCGCCTGTTCAATTACTAGCAGGGATGACTAGCTTAAAGAAGTAATGCTAGCCATGCAATGCAGAGTGTTCAAACGCAGAGGCAATTCCTAGGTCAGTGACTTTGTGGAAGATGGGCAAATGTTTAATGAGAATCAAAGGCAACTTTCTACATGTGGGGACTCTGCTATAATTTGCATGCAAAACACATGCACCCTGAAAAACATGCCGTCATATGTACATTTTAAGCACATTCAACGTATTTCCACTTGTCTGTAATATCGAGTAAATGCAGTATAAATGTGTTATATTGCATATAGTGTTGCACTATTGAACAGGTTAATGCAGCAGAAATGCTTTATATTGGACAGAGATATAGCGCAGCACTGTTGAATGTAGTAAAATAGTCACTTTAGTATTAGTAGTACTACGTAACCATCTATAATGAGAAAATATAGCCTCAGGTTACCCTGCAGGAAGATTTTATTAGATTGTGTGAAAAGCGGGGTGGATGAGGGACAAAGAGGCTATGGAGGGTGAGAAGGGCCGGATGTCTGTCTTTCTGTATACGTTGACAGTCTGTCAATTTTCAGTTGTGTTATGTTATGTTACGATGCATTGGCTCTCACTTCAAAGCCATGAGATGCTTTGTTGTATGTACAGCATGTTATGCTGCAAAAAGGCTACCTCATAGGATTGAGGGCAGTGGGGGGATCTTTCAGGTTGCCAGCCAACAGCATGAAAGCCAGTATGCCCAGAGATCAGCTCAGAGGGGGTCCCCACTGATCTAGCCAGCCAACAAGCCAAAGTGGAGAGAGTGGAGAGAATGGTTGTGCAACAGAAGTGAATGTGCTCCAAAATGGACCAAACGGCTAGAGAAACAGTGACCTCTGCAGTTTATAGACCCAGGGACATTTTAAATGAAAATGTTCAGGAGGGTTGTATGGCAGAAATGATGGCACAAAGTTTTGTTACTGCACCTGTAGTTTTAATGCATCTAGGCATGTCTATTTGTGAAAAATATTAAGGACACTGAGCAATGTCTTTGGCTCAGAAGTGGTCTGGCCTTCAAGCCTTCCACAGAGCCAGGGTGCAATTGTAAACCTGGGCATGTTGAAACCAGGCCAAACAAAAGAGAAGGGCAAAGCATTTAAACTGACACACGTTGGCCCCCAAAACAGCCATCATCTGCCAGGTGCGATAAACAGAAATCCTGGAAGCAAATATGGGCACTCGAAATGAGCCTGGGTTTTAAACTATAAGATCCAGACCGGTCTTCCTGGTGGGTCTTGAGTCCTGCTAGGAACCAGGGCCATCTTAACAGTTTTGGGGGCCCGGGGCACAGACAGCCTTGGGGGCCCCCTCCACCCCCCCGAAACCGATGTTGCCCCCCAAAACCCATGCCCTACTCCCACCCCCCTCCAAAACCATGTCGCCCCCGCGACACGACACCCATGCCCCCTCCATATCTCGAGTCTAATTCAACAGATACTCATCTAAGCTTTAAATGGATTATCTAGTTGTTAATAAAATATAAACATTATACATCTGTGATCTGTTTCCCCAATAGGATGCTATATTAAGGACATTTCACTTTGTTTTTCTTTCGAATAATATATTTTGTAAGAAAATAAAGGAAAAGGATTTTAAGCAAGCATTTATTAAACAAAATGAAAACCTAACAGTTCAACATGAACTTTTTTGCCTGTATGAATGTGTCCAAAGCAGTTGGAAAAACATGAAATAAATAAGGCAGTACAGAAATGACAAAAGCATGACAAAAGCATGTAAATAAACATCAAAATTCACTTGGCATTTCAGTTCATGCCCGCACAGCAAACAAATTCAAGTAATCCTAGAAAGAATGAGATGACAGTGAGGATATGCTTTCTACACCACCCACATTAAACTATGTGTTTCCTTCTAGATTTGCGTATTGCAAAATCCTTAATTATGTCTGAAAATTCTATCTCTTGAACCATTTCAGATTCAATGCTTAACAGAGCCAAAGAATTCAGCCTGGCTTGAAGCATACGATTTCGTAGCTCACTTTTTATCAACTTCAATTTTGAAAATGAACGCTCCCCACTGCAATTTGTCACCATCATAGAGAGAAATATTCTTAATGCAATTTCTAGATTTGGAAATGCAGGGCCAAGCTTATCATTGTTTATTATCTTGTAAATACACGAAAGTGACATGGTTTCTTTCTTTTCAAATGTATAATGCTTAAATTGTTGGCATTCAGAAATTAGTATGGATTTATCAAGATCTTGGTGGTAGTAAGAGGCCAGCTTTATACAATGTTCACTCATTTCTTTTCCATCCATGTCTCTCAGGTTCACGAGGAATCCAAATCTATTGCTGATATCTTTGTATGCGTCACCTCGTCTTGTTAACCCATTAATTATTGAGTCCATGATTGGCAAGTATGTTTCTATGTGAAACTTCTGCCGTCCTTGAAGGACCGTGTCACTAGCAGCTCCTTCAAAGCCAGTTAGACGAGAGCTTCGCTGTTTCACACGTTTACCTTGGTCACTGTAATCTGCCTCTGGCGCTTTTGCCTTTGCCTTGACTTCATATTCATTAAATTTGTCTCTTATTTCTTGTACATACAACTTCAATGACTGGATGATATTAACTGCAACGGAGAGGTTGATATCTTCTTTCTGAACAGTTTTGCTTGTTTCATTGAAACGTAACAGAATGTCATTCCAAACAATGGTTAGAAAAATGGTTTCCAGCTTCTCCATTTTTTTAAGAAGACTTAGTGCATCGTGTGCGGTGTCTTTTGTTTGTGTGTTATCACTACTCAGTGAATCAAGAGCAGCTTGAATTATTTCATAGCCATCACACAGAGCATTAACTGCATCTGCATGAGCTGACCATCTAGTGTCAGACAAGCGCTTCACAATCTTGTGAGCTGGACCTACAGAAGACACCAACACATTCCAGCGATGAGTAGAAGCAGAGAAAAATGTGTACAAATGTTGAACAAAGTCACAATAAGATACTACCTGCATGTTGCACTCAGCAGCCTTGACACCAACTAGATTCAAGGAATGTCCTGCACAGGGAACATAAACAGCAAATTTGTTGATCTCTTTTATCCTTGCCTGCAAGCCTGAGTACTGTCCTGCCATATTGGATGCATTATCGTATGATTGGCCACGGCAATCTGATATGGGGATCCCTGCCCCTTTCAAGAACTGGACGACAACATCTGCAAGGTACTCTGCTCCATGGCCATGAATTGGGAGAAACTCCAGAAATCTCTCCTTTGGAGCATCATCCTTTACATATCGCACCGTAAAAGTCAACTGGTCAATGTGACACACATCTGGAGTGGAGTCGACGCTAAGTGAACAATACTTTGCTTCTCTCAGTTCTGAAATAATAGCAGAGAAAACCTTTTTGCTCATCAGTGTGATGAATTCTTCACAAATATTTGCTGACAGATAGGATGGATTTCCCTTACCAGCATTTCCATATTTTTTGATGTGTTCGTCCAGGAAGGGATCAAATTGGCTGATCAGCTCCAAAATCCCTAAATAATTTCCATTGTGCTGTGATCCTATAATCTGATTTTCTCCTCGGAATGCTAGACCCCGCGATGACATGAACTTTACAACTGCTACAACTCTTTTAAGCACATCCTGCCAGTAGGTTTGTCCATGTTTTAACTGTTCAGCTAATGCTGAGTCAATGCGGCCAGTTTCCTTTTGACGTTTCCAAAGTATTGCATTGCACCTTTCATGTTCAGGAGCATGTTCATGTTCATGAATGCGGGAAGGTGCATGCTTCCAGTCATTAAAACCAGTTGTACTGAATGCGGAATCAGTACTAGAAAACAAACGGCAGACAAAGCAATAAACTGAACCTTGTGATGGGGAGTATAGCAACCATTCGCGGTTTACAAGTTCGCCATTCCGCATTTTTCGCTTAAATAATGCTTGTGTTAAGCATCTTTTTATTCTTTTGTCACCAAGTACATAAACACGGGTTGACTTGGAAAAATTGCTGTTGAGGTTTTGACAGGCTGCCAAACCTTTTTTAATCCAATAGTACCGCAATTCGTTTGTGATAGGATCCCATAGTGCGGGATCTGTGGAAGAACATGTGACGCTCACTGATGCAGTTTCCAATATTTCTGCAGGCTGGTTGTCATCTTCTTCTCCTCCTGGTGCAGGGGAATGCTGCTCAGCCACTATTTGTAGATGACCACTACTGCTCACTGATGCAGTTTCCAATATTTCTGCAGGCTGGTTGTCGTCATCTGCTCCTGGTGCAGGGGAATGTTGCTTAGCCACTATTTGTAGATGTCCACTGCTAGGTGAAGTGGGAGCAGCAAATAACCCCTCAGTGGACTCTTCTATGGACTCAGCATGAGCCTCAGTGTGCGCACTTTCGCTTTGTGGTTGCTCCTCAATAGAAGTATCACTACTAGATGGTTTTGGCTGTACAGAGAAAAAGGAAGACAGTTTTTGTTGATTACCATGCTTCTCTTTTCTTTCTACTTTTTTCCTTTTGGCAGCTCCACTTTCATATGAATGCCTCATTGTGAGATCATGTATTGATTGGCTTTTTTTTCTTTGCTAAAACTTAACTTAGCAGGAGCAGAGCCTTTCATTCAGAGCATTTCATTCAGATAGACTTGAAAACCGCTGGCTTGTGGCATCCTCGTTTTGTGGATTGTGAACCTGAAAAGGCAGAGTACAAGGAAATCATTTTAGTACTGTACCTTTGAAGTTTAAAACATGACATGAATTAGAATATGGCAATACTGGCGTACATTGGCACAGCCAGCATTACAACACCTTGAAGTGGTGGTATATGCATTTTACTGAGGGTCCACTCCACAGGCAGTGTAGACAGTGCATCAGAGCACAGGGAGGGGAGCCCTGCCTCTGTGCACTGCTAGGTGGTCAAAGGTGTGAGGGCAGAACCTGCGGACATCTGTTATCAAAGCAGGTACCAGCCCTGTGCATTGGCTGACATGCTGCCGGCTGACACAGGCTGCCAGGAACTACTGCCAGCGAGCCCCAGCCGGAATTGCAACCAGAGCCAAACCTCATTTGCTTTCGAGGCCAAACGCTTGGAGTTTATCTCCAGCCGAAATGTGTCCATAATGCTAAGTTCCACCCTCTAATTCACCACACAGACACACCAGCACCCGTTTGCCCATGCCCACTACTGCAGGGGAGGACTGGTGCACTGCCAAGCTGTCATGAGTGTATATATATTTATGCATACACTTTCATACTTGACAGAATAGGTGCAACCTCACATGTCCAGGTGCTGCCGGAATATGCCAAGTGTGGCATCAGATGGGGGAGTCGAGAGCTGAATCTAATGTCATGTAAAGCCCCATTTGCCAGGTACAGGAAAAGGTTCACATGTCCAAGGACTCCATCATATGTTCAGTGAAGCCTCACATGCCCTGCACTGATCTACTATGCCACATACAACGGCATATAGAAGGTATAGCTATGACCCTATAAGTCCAGATGCCCACTGCATCGTCAAATACTGAAATGCTACCATCACAGACGAAAGGAGGATAGCTCAGGGTCACCACGCTCGCCTTGGAAACAAGACGACACGAAGCAACACAGGTTCGATCCCCAGGGGTCGGCACTTAGAAATCTCTGGGTACTAAGCGCGTTATAAATACGCACTAAGACATATTCAGGGAACAGCGCCTCGATGCCCCCGGGCTTTTTAAAAATGCAAATAAATAAGTGCAACATCGTATGCAATGCATTGCCGAAGCAGAGGCTAGCCCATGTTAGGAGACCCTTTCTGCCCCAGCCCTTCTAGGTTTTCAGAGGTTAATGAACAGCTGCCAAATCATAATTGCATTTTTAAGTTGCATTGTGATATCGATTATGTAGGTCACTCAATAAGTTACAGTACTGGTCACCAGTCTGCCAAAGCAATTCTGCAGCGTTCAGAGTGAAGTCCGAATTCCCAGGGAACCCAATTGCCACTATACAATTCATAGCATTAGATGGACATGCGAGTCTGAAATATACACATGGTGAATATATACCGGACAAGTAGCAACAGCAGCAGTAATACTAATAATAATGTATTGTTTATATCACAGCGTTACAATTACAATCAACACAACATATCCAAAATAGAGAAAATATTAAAAACACATAAAGGTATGTATAAAAACTGTGCAGATAGCTGAAAGGGACAACATAGATGTGATCTCACAAGACACACGCCACTGTAGTGGCACATACATTCGGCCGAAGAAGAAACATTGGGCTGTGGTTTTGCTGCTCAGGTGGTCACAGCTGTCTTCACTCAAATGCAATGTAATAGTTGCTAAGAGGATTGCAGCGTGGAATGACACCCAGGGCCAAAATAAGCCAGTTCCCTGTAGCTGCTTCTGGGTGATGTAGCTACTCGCCTTCCGCGACTGATCCCTGCAGTGGTGCCAAAAAGCCTCTTTCCAATGAGTCCTTCTCTCTGGGCGACCCTACAAGTGGCCCACATCCAGACACTAACTCCAGACACTAATATGCCTCATCCAAGCGAGTGACTGAGCACCCTGAACAGTTCGAGCTCCTCAAACTGAATCACTAGGCTCAAGTCACTGTCTAATCCAATCCAAAAGGGTTCCAGAAGGTCCTCCTCGGAACCCAGCGTGATATCCAGCTCCGTCTTCAAGGAGGAACTGGGGTGCCTGAACCTAAGCTCAGAAGGCATCTCAAGAAGACTTCTACATCACAAACTTGCTTGAGTCAAGGAGCGAACCCCCGTAACTCCACCCCATATAGTGCCGCAGTGATGACCTCTAGGGGAGCTTTAACAGAGATGGAGAAGATATGGGCATTCAGTCTTAATGTCCCTGGATGACCGGTTGAGTTTGCCCTGTTGGCATTCTATCTTTTGTTGTGCCGGCTGCCCCCATGTGGGAGATGAGCCCTAGACTCGAGAGATGTCCACCCAATGAGAAATTAACTAGCATTTATTCATTCATTTTTTATAGCGCTTTTCACCATAGTTAAGGTCCCAACGTGCTATTGGAGGGACCATTACATGTTAGAAACCCTTTATTCACTAGCATCGGCACTGCGGGTCTGAGAGATTCGGAGCTGAGCATTCCTAGTGCATCCCATCCCAACACTCTTTTATAGGTTTTAGATCGTATTGTGGAAAATACACGGCCTGCCAGAACATTCCACGGCGTCAGTGAGCGCGGGGGGCTCAACGTTCCAGATTGAATGCGTGCATTTGAGCTTCCTTCCGCGTGAAGGTCGCGGGCTTCGTTAGCGGATAGATAAATAATAATAATAATAATTTAGCATTTATACAGAGCTATGAACCCTCGGGTATCTGAGCGCTGCTTATTGTTACCCATGGTGTGTGGTATTTATTGACCTCAGAAGGATGAAAGGCTGAGTTTGGCCCCGCCGGGATTCGAACCTGCGTTAGCAGGCTCCGCACCGATGTCAAAGCGAGCGCTCTACTCGCTGTGCCACTTGACCGGCTTGATAATCTCACAGCTGCAGAGGGGAGCGCCTGCTTAATGTATCATATCTCTGTGCTTTGAAGCAGACGAGGTCAGTAAAGAAGCGCTCCCTAAACATTCTCACTAGAAGAAAGCAGCCTGACTCCTCATGCTGTGACAGTGTGTGAAGGGTGCAGTAGCCGCACACTCTGTTACTTTTCTTCAGCTTCCAGTTTCTCTCGCTGCAGAGCTTCAGCCGAAATGGTTTCAGGCGACTCCGCTCATATGGCGGGTGCGTGCGTATTACAGAACCCTCAAGCTCTGCTTTTGCTCGACACGAGGCTGCATTTGCAAAATGATGGCAGCAACTGCACATATCAGCGTGTACCTTTCTTATTGCAACCATATACCAGGTGTATGATGATGTGGCAGTAATGGGCCATGCTAGACTGCGCTTGTCATGTAAAAGCAACACAACACTTGAACATGTGATTCTGTAATTTACAGACTATATGGCTAGTAATACCGCATGTGAATTCCTAGGACTAGTGACTATAGCGCCATTGTGCAGGGGTTTGAATCCGTGTTTACCAAAGTGCATCGGGCAAACATCTCCAAGCTGCACAGGGGAGAGGTGCCTCTGGGCCCTCCTGCCCCCCATTCAGAGCCGGTGGGCCCAGGGCTGGGCAGGGGCGGGCGCATCATCTCCCTGTTCCCCACGTACACCCAGGGGCATGCTGGGAATTTCAGGTCAACTGGGGACTATAGCGCTGTATTTTAAAGAGCCACATGTTTGCGTTTACGAGCAGGAAAATGAATTGCTTTGTGAAATACACTATAATCATTCAAGTAATGCAATAGCATAACAAAGCACAATTTGAACTGGGTTTCAAATTAATTTCTTTTTTTTCACTTGTTTCAATCGAGTATGTGATGTTGTATTTCATTAATTAAGTTAGTTTCTTTTTTATGCATGAAGTTTTATATGTTGTAAATTATTGCTATGACTTTTATGATCTATTCTGGATCGAATTAAAGTTTAACAAACTAAAAAAAAAAAAACACTAAGCACAATACAAAGGAACCCATTTAAAAGGGCATAAGGAGCAGTGGGTTAGCAAAGATGCATTGAAACGATAGCAGAGGTACAGATTCAACTTAACCAAAAAGTAAATAGAATTTTTAATTCATGAAAGGAATTCTGAATATGAGGCTAATTGCTTGCCCCCTCCCTGCCCTCCCCCTCTTTGTTTGTGGTCAGGTTATGAAGAGTGTGTGTAACTCGGGCGGAAATTACAGTGCGGTAATTATATGCACTACTGGGAACACTACCCAGGTGCAGATACACAGGAAGATTTTTACCATAGGTCTCTGAAAGGTCAACAGGAATGGGGAACAGTACAAACTACGATGACCAAATGACTCCATGTAACAGGGGCACAAGTCTCACTCCCAACCATGCAATTTAATTTAACAAACGAAACAAATGCATTCTCGGTGTTGTAGTCTTGGTTAACTCGAAGTGGACACATTTATGTACACCTGATATGAGCGATTTTCAAAAAGGAAAGCTGGGACTGGGGAAATGGTGTCTGGTGATTGTGTTCAGTCACTAAAACAAACAAAAAGCGACAGCCCGTATCTTTGAACCTTCTTGAATGAAAAGGATTGTGAAGTAGTAGACAGGGTTGTAGGGAAGCTGACTAACGTGTGCAAAAAGGGGAAGCAAGGAAGAGGAAATAGGCTGAAAAGGAGCACTGACAAAAGAGTAATGAGGCGTTTTTGGGGGTGCCATTCCTCATTTAAAGATACAAAAAAATGCAACAGGAAAAATACATGATCGACAAAAGAATCACCATATTGGCCATTTTGTGAAAAAATAGCATTCCCACTTGTGACACACATCCTCGTCTGACATGAAGTCACCTGATCGCCCCAGTCCCATCTTTTAGTTGTCAGTTTCAGATTTGGTCATCACCTCGGTCAAACGTTTCTGCACATCTCCCATTTGCTTAAAGCCTGACCTCTCCACTGTATGTTCCCTGGTGCACAGAGTGTGAAGAGACAGGAGACACGAGTTCCACTAAGTCCTATACTGAAATAAGTCCATTACTCTGCAAATCCATAACAAAATGGCAACTAGGCGCCATGTGTAAGAGCCACAAAACATAACACACTGACCTGGAGAAGCGTGCTCTGGGAAGCTAGCCACACAATTTTAGCCTCGGAAGCTCAGTCAGCACGTGTCGCGACGCTGCCTGCTGCTGGCTGGCTTGTTCTTCTGAGGAGGCTGCCTGCAAGCTGCGCAGCAGTGCCAGTGCCCACTGCCAGTGGCACGTGCCGTATTCCCTGTGGGGTGGGGGGAGGTTGGGAGGGGAACGCACGGCTCGTGGTCCTGCGTCGTTCTCCTCCCCCTCCCCCACTTGTTGTTCAGTCAAAATCAACATTGCCATTGGGAATCGAAACCACGGCTTCACAGGTCACAGAAGTGTCAAGATTCAGGAACAGGGGCCCTGTTCCTGAATCTTGACACTTCTGTGATCTGTGAAGCCGTGGTTTCGATTCCCAGTGTTGATTCAGGGGCCGGGGCTGCACTGCAGTGCAGCCTGCACGCACACGCACATAAATTAAAAAAATAAAACACAATGTGTTCAGCACTGGGGGCCGGGGGCCCCCTCCAGGACCACCAGGATGGGGGGCCCGGGGCACGTGCCCCGTTTGCCCCCCCATAGAGACGTCCCTGCTAGGAACTGTTTGTAAAGGGTTATAGTGGTGTTTGAGGCAAGGCGACTCTTAGGTTGAGCCTGGGATCTAGTGGGAGTTATTCTGCATAATCTAGCCTTTGGATAACCCCCCCGTCCTTCACTTCAGTTCCATACTCCTGTTAATAGAGCACAAGCACATGTAGAATGTGATGCTTCAAGGTGCTTGGACATTAGACACATGCAAAAGACATAAGGAAACATTCAATAATATAAAGTGACATAACATGAAGTGATCAGATAAAAAAATAGTCACTGTACTACAATAAGAGAGGAATGCATTAGAGGCAACAGTCCATGATGAGGCCATATTCGGAGGCGGTTTGGCACCTTAAGCACTAGCTTTGAAATCTTCCTACAAAGTGACATAACATTGTAAATGTGACATAACAAAATGATGTGACATAATATGGCATGACATATCAACATCTACCATAATGGTGACATCTAGCAAAAAGCCCATTTTAGTTTATGCAGGCAAAACATTTGCACATACCTCCTTCCCTCAAGGGGATTGAAGAGGCAGCCAAATCGAGTATTCTCTGTGTGTTTTGTGGAGGTAGAAAGCAGAAAGTGCGTTAAATACCCCGACCCCCAAAATACACACCCACCCCACTAAATGCAACATTTACCTCCAGCCAGCAGCTTAGGCAAACCTTTTTATTTCAAGGTGCTTTGCCCTGTAATGAGTTATTTTGTACAGCTATAGTGAGGATGTCTGCATGTCATATCGCCCTGAGGGTAGCCATGTCAACATGCTGATGGGAGGAGCAGGATTGTATTCACAGAAACAGGGAAAAAACACGTTGGGCCTCATTACGAGGCTAGCGCTCCCGTAATGAAGGGTGCAGGTACGGGACCGGCACCCTTCATTACGGGACACCCTGTTACGAGGTTCCCTGTGGGACCCTTGAGGGGACCAGGGAGCTAACGGGCCCATTATTAGCTCCCTCCCCATTCTCATTGAGCCCTATGGGGGCTCAAGTGGGAATGGGGATGGTTTTTTCCAATGAGGACTTACTGGGTCCTCCAAGGTTGGAATGGCCCGGTAAGTCCTCATTAGAGGAACCCGGTACTGGAACCCGGTCTGGAGGCAGCCATGCCCTTATTAAGGACATGGCTGCCTCCATACTCGTAATGAGGTCCATGCTGTTTGGTTGGTTTCTTGCATACCCCTAAAGGCTCGTAGGTTGCCTGAAAGCATTGAAAAATACTGAAGGAGAGGGTGAATACGAGAACAAAAATGTTCACGCTCGCGTACATTCTTTTATATTGAGTGTTTTTTAATATATTTATCTACTTATGTTATACTGTGCCAGTCAAAAAACATTGGTTGTGTGCCAGAAATGAAAATTTCCTATATTCGCATTTCTCTAGGAAGTGAGCAACATTTTTTATTTCTATTTTGGTAACATTTTGTGTTTCCCCTTTTCCTTTTCTTTCTTTATGAGGTGGTTTCACCCCATGAACACCCCAACCATGAGCCCCTTTGCTCAAAACCTATTCCCCATCACACCCTCCTTTCCTATAATTGTCACCTCTTCTCCTACTTTTACTTTCCTTAGCAACCAAACATCTGCAAGTACCAGGCTTTTAAATGTAGTAGCTGGCAGTGGTGGTTGAACTTTGACACTCTGTGGCAAAGTGTGGTGAACGATGCGATCACCTGGGGGTTGAAGGAAATATTTTGGAATGATGTGTGCACCTGAGCCTTTGAAGGCAATTCCTTCAAAAGGTGTAAGTATCATCACTTTGTTTGCCAATAGTGTGCGTACTAAGACCTCTGATTACAGTTGTTGTACAATAATACAAAAATATATTTTTTGATGGTGGCAAGCAGCAACGGTGTCAGAATCTTGGCTTTTGTTGGGTAATTGTGATTTTGGTAACCAGGCTTGACAGCAGGTTAAGGCCCTGATTTATGGAATTATTTGCATGTAAAACGGGGATTTGCGTGACAAAAAGACCCGCAAATCCTCGTTTTACATGCAAATAACTCCATGAATCAGGGTCTGAGGGTATGCTATTTTCACCAATACAAGGGAAAAGAGCAAAACATCTGGCATAATTCGCGATGGAAGTTCCAATTTAGGTGGAGAGGATCACAGTTGAAAGGCATCAATCACACCCATAACAGTCTATTTTGCACACTATGCTTTAAAGTTTTTTGTGTCACTTGTAGTGGGTACCCTACTCCTGTGTGGACGAGCTACACTTCTCTGCTGTGTTCTGTTCAGAAGAAAACACCTATCAGGAGTTGCATGTGGTTTTGTACAGTTTTGGCTTAATGATAATATACAAAACTAAAAGCTGTAATACTTTAGCTGAAATGGTTGCACTGTGCATGTGTTCTGTTTTCGCGTTGATGGTACTATACTAATCCAGTGCGTAAAGACTTTTTCAGGATACAGACCTATGAGTGTGCACAAATTTGTATTACTGGTTTGGTTAATGTGTTTTACTTGGTATCCACATAACCTGAAAAAGTTACTCTGAGCGCCTTTCTTGGTTTTACATCTTGACTTTTTAAATTCCTAACATGGCAATCGCGAAAATGCCTGCAAACGTGATGGCAAGACTTGGCAATGGAGTGAATGAATAGGATTTCATGCTGTGTTATTTTCAAGGCTGTTGCACAACACCTGATTGCCATTTACGTGGCCACCTTGCACTTTTTTTAGCCTAATTGTGCCTTTCTGTGCTGCCCCGTGGTCTGGCATGTCATGGAGTAGATGCATGGTTATTATGTGGATAAAGAATGGTGTTGCGGGTCAGAAGGACACAGACTGACTCTTCATCTCACTGCTGTTGTTTATTAACTGTAAGGTCAAAACTCCTATCTTTCCCTATACTAAGGGTGTTCACTACCTAACAGAGCTAACTAAGGTTCTCGTCAGTCATCAGTGAGAGTCCAAATCAAGATCAGTCCACTGTCCAAACTAGCCTATCCTAACCCTACCACTATCAGAACAACAAAGGTACTGGAGAATCACTCCCTTCTCCTGTGAGGTGATTTTTCACCAAGTTCAGTTCAATAAAGCATCCGTGGGTTGTTCTTGGTATCTACTTATATCAAATCATCTAATACTGGGTTCTTCAGGGTTTCAACTGTCTCTTTCAGTTGATATTTCCTATGTTCTTTCTTATTCTCCTCATGTTCAATTCTAGTTAATTTTGCCCCTTAACTTTCATGGGACATGTTTGTTCCTTTCTCTTTATTCAAACTTAAGATCTTCCTTTCATTTAATGTACACTCTTTATCTTGACTGTGACATGTTCGAGGGCTCCAGTATTGATTTTCACTCTCTTCATGTATTCTTGACACTTTGTCTCGACTGGGACGAGTATGAGCATTCCAGTAATGATCGTTCCAGTAATGAGTCTCACTCTCATTAGGTATTCTTGACACTTTGTCTCTACTTGGACGAGTTTGAGCGCTCCAGTAATGGCTCTCACGCTCTTCAGGTATTCTTAATAATTAACTCAACTGGGATGAGTATGAGAATTCCAATGATGATTCCCACCCTCTTCAGGTATTGTTAATACTTTCTTAACTGGGACTAGTATGAACATTCCAGTAATGATCTTCGGTCTCCTCACGGGCCTCCCGCTTTCCCTGTTACACAGATTGTTTAGGGAGAATGTCACCAGGGCCCTTAACAGGCTGGGACCTTCACTTGTCAGGTTGTCTTCTCATTTCTTCAGCAGTGTCACAAATGGTCTCTCCATTCCTTCCTCTGTCGGCTCGCCTTGCGACACCTCAATGGGTGTGGAATCAGTGTTGTTAACAGACCTCCAGTTCGGCCGTGATCTGCCTGCAGTCAAACCACCACTAGTCCCCGGCTCAGATTTAGGACAGCTTGTCTTCTCCTCTGTCTCTAGCGCCTCTTCTCTTATCCCACGCTGTGCATTGGGAGCTGTGTTTAAGCTTTTGTCTAGCATCAGTCACCACACATCCAAGTTTTTCTCAGCATACCTCGGCCAGCTGATTCGAAAGTCCTGGTTTCTCTCTCTGTCAAGGTTCTCTCCTCCAAGTTTTATGATGCTGCCATGGAGCTTCTTCTCTGTTTGACTCTGTTTGACTCATAGGGCCTCATTACACGGATGGCGGTAAGGATTTACCGGTACCGGTAAATCCTTACCGCCTTACTACAAGGTCCCTTTGCGGGTTGGGGGATTTAACGCCTGCTTTTTGCAGGCGTTAAAATCCAACCCGCAAAGGGACCTCGGAGCTAATTACGGCACCGCAAAATTGCGGTGCCATAATTAGCGCCTTCCCCATTCCCATAGAGCCCTATGGGGCAGAAATGGGAATGGGGAAGGGCAATGGTGGAAGGGGGATTTACCGCCCCTCCAACCTTGAAATGGGGCGGTAAATCCCCTTTCCACCAAGGCGGTGCCGGTATTTTACCGGCATGAGCCATGGCGCTAATAGCGCCATGGCTTACTGCCTACCGTGTAATGAGGCCCATACTCTGTATTCTTCCAATGGTTTTCTTCTTCTCAGTACTATATATGTTTTCTTTCACATTTACCAATAGTGTATTTGAATGACAATAACAGATTCTGATTTGTTCTTCATCTTTTTCTTTACAGAATGTTAGAGAAGGAGCATTAGTGATATGTTGCTTAGCGAGTTCCTCATAAGAACCAGAGTCCTCGTCCCCAGAGAGGGAGTCTTTCCCAGTGAGGTCCTGCTTGCCTCTACCCCTAGGGAGCGTATTGCGTGGTGAGCTCATCTCACTAGCTTTGTAAGTGGTTTCAACCCAGCTCTCCACCTAAGTCAATGCCTAGTATGGGATGCCCAATGGAAACCCTTATTTATATATTTTTATGTCAAAAGTTCTTTTATTGCTGGATGATGTACCCTTATATAACGCCCCTCTCTTTGAATCCCCCCGGTCTCACTGAACAAAGAAATAGGTTTGTTTTGCAAAGTTAAAAGATTTATTTGAAGAATTGAACAATATATCTATCCCACTTTTACGAATATGAACAATATCTGATCATCACACTTGTGAATATTTCTACAATGATCAGCAATGGGTAGTATTACAATAATCAACAATCTCTTTAATCAATTAGGAGTAGGAATAAAAAGAACAATGTAGCAGAGAATAAAACTTTGTGTGGGTTCAAGAAAATGGAATGATAGGAAAGAATGCAACACAGAAATAAAACTTGATATGAATTCAATCAAAGACAATGCAATGTGATCACTCTTTCCCCCTGTTACTACTCACTCCCCCAATATGCAATATGAAGAGATGGAATGAGGGCACAGAGGTTTGAAAGCTGAGGATGTTAGATTCAAAATGACATTTAAATTTCGTTCCTAGCACGTACGGTTCAAAAGTTACAGAGGTTTTAGGAAAGGTAGATTATTCTCAAAAGAGTCAAGATTTCAAAATGAAAGATGTGCTTTGGAAGATTAGGAACAAAGATTTCATAACACTAGAGAGTCTATGGAGCCACAAGCTACATGACAACACAGCCACTGATCCAGAGGCGCCTCCGGATGGTTTCTATCTGCATGAGACGCTTGCCTTTCTCCAGCAAATATATTAGCGCCAAGATGATTATCACTACGATTGACACAGAATTATATGGATTGGAGAGGGATTCATGATGGACACAAGAGATTCTACAATGCAATCTGGATATGTTGGAATGGGTTGGATAGGATTACTTTAAACTAAGAGATTTGCTATGGACAGTTCTATGCTAAATACTCACAACTATAGTTTGGAATGGAATAGGCCCGTCAAGATCTGGTCAAAGGTTTGGTTGAAATTCACTCGCCACCGGACAGGTCTCAGGCGCTTGGTTCGGCTCTCAGCAAGGCACTCTGGTCTGCAGAGCCCCTTGGACTGGATCTGACGGGTGGTTCTGGGTTACTGCTCTGCTGGACTGGTCTGGATCTTGGGTTCTAGCAAGGGTTCTTGGCCAGAAGCAGCAAAACAGCTCAGCCAGGCAGTTGGATCAGTTAGGTTAGGCCCCGTGGAGGTTTAGGGGTTAAATCAGGTTGCAAGATTTTAAAGGCCCACTGAGAAGGGTTTGGCTTTTTGGGTTGGGCCTCTCCTTTAGGGTTCTGGAGTCTGGATATAGGTTCTGGAGTCTAGATATGGGTTCTTCCTGCAGAGCGCTTTGCCGGTAGATCAGTGATGGGTGAATGTGTGTGTGTCTTGCCTGTCCTCAGCAGTCCATATTTAGCCATTTTCCAAAGGGGTGGGGAGGCTGATTATACTATGCCCAACCCTCTTAGAATCTGATAGGTCAGAGAATTCCCTGCCCTCTGATTTGAGAAGGAACAGAGTGTCATGATGTGTCAGAGTGACATTGTGTTTATGGTCCAAAGAAAAATCCTCCCCTTTGCTTCTGTTCCAGAAAATCTATTTTTCCTAAAAAAACATATTCATAATATCCCCAACTTGTTACTATTACATATACTCATCACAGATTAATTAAGGCACGTCTCTTTTCAAGTCCCATCTTCATACGAGTTTTGGTTCCCAAATGACAATTTTTCACGCTTTTGGTTTGTTTCTCAATGTTAAATCTATACAAATGTTTCCCAATATCCTCTTGACACAATCATGTACATTTTCATATGTTTAACATAATCACAACGGCTACAAAGTCCACATTTTGATAGTTCAGTCTCTGAACATCGCAAAAATTCCAGAGTAGTTTCTACTTGTGAGCAATCTTTTCATTTTAATAATCTCTAAATTCCATATTTTTGCCAGTTCGGTACACATGTTTTATAAGTCTTTTCCAAAACAATATTTTCTGTGCTCTCTGAATACACACAATGGTTTGTCTCCACCTCCAAGGTCTTGGCTGGGCTAGAGAGTCACATGGGCTTGTCTTCCTGCCAAGGCTGGCTTCTGTTCACACCCGAATTAGCATTTCCATTCAGACCAAGGGAGTCCTTTGTCTGCTAGCAGCACAACAGGCCCAAGTCCCCCTCCCAGTTCCTTTCACACCAGCCTGCCAGTTTCTTAGCAGAGAGCAGCGGGAATGATTCCTTTGTTGGGTAAAAGGGTGTGGAATGTCTTTGAAGCCCAGTGTAGTTGGCTGTAACTCACTTTGAGCTCAAGTTTGACAGTTTTGTCCTAAAATACAAATTACATTTTTAACATATATCCACAAATCTCTTAATTTCAGCCTTCTTAAAATATAGTTTTGTATTGTAACAACCCATCTTGCTTTTGATAGGAAGTCTATTCTTTGGCATACTTTGATTTTAAGGTACAATCTTTGAAATGACAGGTTTAGAGATCGCCAGCTTCTGACAGAGGCGAGTAACGGTATTGCGCCCATTTTCAACATATTCCTTTCACGCAAGCATCTTTAAATGTGGATTTTGTTCTGATAAAATATGTTTCTGCTAACCTTGCCCTCAGGTGAATTCTTTATATACAGTGATGTTTCACACCCAAGAACAAAGTTGGATCTCTTGTGATGTTTCAGAACCATGATTTTTACACTTTTCACAGCTAAGGAGAAACAGATTTTTAAAGCAGCTCTGTGTTTCCCTTGCAATGATTTTGCTCTGTGGGCAGCCAAGTGATGAGTTTTGCCAGTGGTCTTCTGTGTTACCACTGACATGGGCAAAAGTGGATTGGCGGCCTATTTTTCAGGTTCTCCTGCGCACTTCTGGGTGATTTTTAGCGAACAGAATGCTTTACGGCGGTCATTTCTGATGTTTCTGATGCAAGCAATGCACAGTGATGTTGCAGGGCATTGCCTAGTGGTGTTAAAACAACCCACAGCTTCACATGGACGACTCCACCCTGGGGAAAAGTGACGGAATCCCATGATTCGTCACAGTGGCCAGTGTTTAAATTGTGTCCAGTGTTTTGCATGATGATCTGCTACATGTCATGAACCGTGCTGCTGCGTTGTGGGTCACTGAGATTATTGCATGCAAAGTGTTTAAAGAGAGTGAGTTTTAAAAGGAAGTTTCATGCTAGCCACTGGCTTAGGTGTTTCTTTTCCGGTTTTTGTTTAGGAGATGTGGCTTATGTCTGATGAGTTTTGATGTGGTCCATGATGTGTGACTTTCTGTTGTCTGGTCACTACTCTCAACCTTCTGGATCTCTCAGTGACTTACACAACTGTTGAGCACCCTTCGCTCTTAACTCTCTCTAACCACGGAATACAAGGCACTGCCATCACCTGAGTTTTCTCTGACCTCACTGGTCCTTCCTTTTCCAACTTCTGTAACACTGGCAGATTTGATCCTTCATCTCTCCCTATACGTGTACCACAAGATTTGGTCCGGCAACTGCTACATTTCATGTTCTAAATATCCTTCTTTGACAAACAAATCTCCTCATTTGGGTTCCCTTATCTTTGCCTTGAGAATTATTCACCTAAAAGTCTTCTCATAGCCATTCTTCCCTCCCAAATTCTATTTTAAAAAATGTGATTAACCCACCCCATCATCCCAAAATTCATCACTCGGTGGTGCTTCATTGTCTTATGCTGAAGTCCTCTATGACCAAAGTAATTGATTGCTTAGCCTACAACACCCCCTCTTAGCCCCTCTTCTTTTTTTTTCAACCAGACCATCTTGTCCCACTACCATAGACAAGCAATCTTGGGGTCCTCTTTCAAAATGATCTAAAGCTCCAATACCTCATCACCTCCATATCTGCTACTGCTGGGATAAGTCTGATGAACACCCAGGAGATCTGCACCCTCCAACCTATCATTACAATACATTGCTCATCTCCACCCTGGTTCTCATGTACATTATCTACAGCTCAAACCTTCTCTTGGGTCTTTGTCTCGATTCTCTTGATCCCCCTTGGCAACATCCTAAACTTCACCACTTGCATCCTGTACAATTTCCTCTGCTCCCTCCTCTCCCTACTGATTCAGGGCTGGTTTGATCACCATGCATAACCTGTTTATCTACAACCTCCTATTACTTGTCTTTAAATCGATCCATATTCTTACCTGATCCCCAATGGCATGCCCCCCTTGCACTGTTTGATCTAGCACACTCCTTAAACTTTCTGTCACTTGCCCTCACTTGTAAATCGTCTTTGTCTCTATTCCTTCTGCCTTTTTTTCCTTGTACACAGGAACATCCTTCCCTGCCATCAAAAATACTTCCAACATTCACTCATTCAAATCAGCCCTGAAGCTCCATCTCCTATACCTTGAAGCAGCATCCACCCCTCAAATTGTACTATCTCCCCTCTTAAGCCACCCACCATACCATCAATACAGACATACTGCCATCTCCATGTAAATCCCTCCAGTACTGTCCAAGTAACTGATGTGTTGTATGTCCATGTTCTGAGCCCCATCTTCAAAAGTCTTATGAAGGCACCTGCTCATAGAACTGTCCTGTAATCTGGGCATTACTCTGTAAGAAGTCCTAATTGAAGCAACATGTCCTCTATTAATACAATCTATAAATACAATCCAAATGCAATAGAAATGGTTCAGTTTTGTTTAATGGACGGTGGTGCTCTATTCTACAATGACAGAGTTACTGTTTACAAGTGGTGTGTTTGAGATCATATGTTGCAAACACAGAGTTCAAATGCAAAGCTATAGCCTGCAAACGTGATTACAGAGTTGTGATGATGGAAGCTCGAATCTCGTCAAGCATGACTGTTATAGGAAAGTTCTTAATGGACAAGGCAGTTTTCCGTGCCCTTCTTAAGGAGAAGTGTGATTCTTTGCAGTGAGTATGTTTGAACAAGCAGTTCCAGAAGTTGGCAGCTCTCATCATGGATGGTGATGTGTATCTGCATAAATCTAGATGTGCATGCGGTGGGTGATGTTGATGTGCACATGGATGGATATGGAGGTGGCTGGTAATGGGAATATTCCTGATGATGTGATGGATAATGTGGATGATGAGGTAAATGAGGATGAGAGATAGAGGAGGACAGTGATGTGATGATGATGATAATTGCTATGCTTATTCAAGTCATTTTCATTTCTATTTTGCCTCCAGGTTCTTTCTTTCTGCCAGTAGGTGTGTTTTAGATTTGAAAGCGCTAAGGAATACTAGTGATTAGACTGTTCTTTCCTTAAGTCTAAGCTGGAGGCGGGAGAATTTATTAGTGAGAGGGGGGATGTAGTCAAAGTTTGAAGGTCATAACTGTTTAATATGTCCCACAGCCAGGCCTAGTTAGGTAAGTTTGGGGCATCCAGCCATATATGAAAGTCACCTAAAATCGAAACATGTACTATTTCTATGTGTAGTATCAACAGGAATGACAGTTTGAAATAATTGAAGAAAGTGAAGTTGAAAGTAACCTTGTTGTGAAGATTTGCTGTCGAGCAGCTGGTTTCGGATATCTTTTATGTTTAGTTAAATTGAATCTGCTGAGTGGTCTAGTTGTTGAGCAGAGAGCAAAGGAGTGGACAGAGAGAAACAATTTCCAACAGATATTAATGCTGCAAATAGACCAATGGGGGCCTTTTCTTTGCTGGAGACCGGTACCAGTGCTTACAAAGTTCTTGCTAAATATGAGTTTCTATAGCAGGCTAAAAGGTTCTGAGAAGGAGTTTGGATTTTATTCATTTTTACTGAATCTGAGTTTTTATAGCAGACTAAAAGGTTTTGAGAAGGAGTTTGGATTTTATTTATTTTTACATTCAGTTGATTTTTTCTCCTGCTGATGGGCCATTCTAGACACCATTGCTTGGAAAACAGATATTGTTTGTCTTCAGCTTTTGGAATGTACAGCTTGAAACAATTACACTGCTGAAATATCATTTGGAACTAAAGCCAAAGTATTATTATTTGGTTATAGAAACTTTGCTGGGTGTTTCCCATTAATGCGTCTGCTGCCAAAGTTGGTTCATGTTGCCCAGTCTCATAGGTACTGTACTATTGAGTGCTCTCGCGGTAAGATTGGAGCATCAATCACATTTATTTAGTTATTCAGAATGCACTTTTTTCATCAGAATATAACTATTTGTAGACGCTGCTGGAATTTGAAGCACAGAAAACATTTCCACTGTACAAAAGCTATAACAACTCACTTTATCGACACTTTTATTGAGAGGTCCTTAATTTTGAAGTTATCAGTCTCATTGCCATCAGCTGTCCCTGAGATGTGTTCAATACGCATTTTGTAATTTGGTTGCTTGGTGGCAGTCACCAATTTACAACTGTGTAAAATACTTGGAGGGTGGGTTGAAGTGATCAAGTGAACACACCAAGGTATTCATCCCAAACATTACACTCTGCCTATACATTTCTGCATGACCTGGCAAATGTGCAGACCTTGCTAGCTTTATGATAGTAAAGCTAGCAAGGTCTGCGGCTAGCAATAAGTCAGGGCATGATCGGGTAAAGAAATGGCTGTGTTTGAATATTGGGACATGTCCTCTCCACATTAATTGGTCTGACCAACTTTTGTTTGCCAAAAGACATCATCTGCTGAACTCCACCAGTGCTGCTGAAACAACTTTCAGGCTGGGGGTGCTGGCCAGTATCAACACCTGACCTTCATAAAATAGGTTTTGGACAATCCTGCTTTTATTGTGACAAATAAGATACACTGTTGACTAGGAACATGGACAATGCTGGTAGACTTCTTAGGCTCAAGGTGTCAGATCACTCTTCTTCAGGATCCACAAAGGTACCTCTGCAGGACGGCAGCCATTCAGGACTGGCTTCCATAACACTTCAGGTGAAGAGTAGAAGTTGCATGATATACCCTCATAGCTACAGTAGAGGTTGTTTGTCCAGGCCCTCTCTTGATCAGTCCTTGAAGCAGCACAGCAGCCTTTGGATTTGGTGAAGAGTTGCAGCAGCAGACCTCTTCCTCCAGCTGGATTCAGGATACACCTCCAGGAAAAGTCCAAGCTTCTGACACACAGAAGTAAGTGAGGGGTCTTCTGATATACACATATCCCCCATTTCAGGCTGAGCTAGGCTCTGTCATCCAATCACACACTAGTGCATTCATCATACAGCACACAATCAGGCTCATAGGCATTCAGATCATTCACCCAAACCAGACACCCAAAACTGTGGATGTGTATTGGGGACAACTCCCAGCCTTTGAGAACACATACTGCATTCACTCCAGTTTCAGACAGCACTGGCTCAGGCAGACCACAGGCATTGCAATACACAACCAAATCTAGACACCCCCAACACAGAATGTGAGTTGACTCTTCTTTCCGTTCATTCAGGTCCCACCTCTAGTGTGTACCCAAAACAAGCAGTCTCTCGGAAAGGCAGCCCCAGAGCAATATATGGTCCTTCCACCCAACATCCAATCAGTGGAATGGAACAGAGCCAGGAATTCTCAGGACCTTGAGAAACGGGAAGGAAAAGGCAGTGGCAGCAGCTATCTTAACTTGTACAGGAATTCATTGATTCTAATGGCAGGGCCTGGGTGTCCCAAAATGGGGTAGACCCGGACCAACCTCAAAATCAGCATGTATCTACCACCAGCCCATACCCTGCTCTATGGGGCAAGACACAGGTGCCCAAAAACACACACACTAGGGGTACCCCTACCCATAGGTAAGTATCTCATGGGTTTTGTTGAACAATAAAAGAATGAAGAGCTGTACTGCCAAGGAGTCCAAACTGGGAAGTATATCCTTGTCCGTGTAAGGCATTTCCAAAATCGCAATCGCCACCCCCTGTGGACTAAACTCCCATGAGATTGTCATCGTCATCCAGACGATCAACAGACCATCTGGAAAGGCCATCTGCATTATCCTGACTGTTCCCTGGTCTATGTCCAATGGTGAGGTCTAACCCTTGCAGGCTTAAGGACCACCTAAGCAGTTTGGGGGTTTCTCCCTTCCTCTGCATAAGCCATTTTAAGGGCTTATGGTCAGTTTGGTTCGTGAAGGTTGAACGAGTAAAGTAAGGTCTGAAACGCCTAACACTTCAAACAATGCTAAAGCATTTCTTTTCCACAGAGGCCCACCCAAGTTCCTTACCCTTCAGTTGCCTGTTGATGAAAATTATGGGATGCCTTCTTCCTCTGTCTTCCAACTGGGACAAGACAGCTCCAATACTTTTGTAACTGGCATCAGTTTGTACAATAAAGGATCTACTGTAGTCAGGGGCACACAACACAGGTGCCCTACACAGACTTTGCTTCAGGCCATTTAAAGGCCCTTTGACATTCTTCAGTCCAGTGAACCATCCTAGGTTGCGTGGGTGATGCCAGAGCTGTCATAGGGCTGCTATGGTGCCAATGTATGCCATGAACTTTCTGTAATAGCCAGTGAGGCCCAAAAAGCTCTCACCTGGGTTTGGGTAGTGGGGGGCTCCCAGTCCTGTACACTGTGTACCTTGCTAGGGAGACATTGGAGTGAACCCCCTCCTACCTCATGACCAAAGTAAGTGACCTTTCCCATGGCTATCTGGCACTTGGTGTCCTTGATAATGATGTTGACCCTTTTCATGACCTGCAAACCTTGGTCCAAATTTGTCAAGTGCTCTTCCCAGGTGGAAATGTAGACAGCAATGTCATCCAGGTAGGCCACACATATGGCCCAGTCCACGGAGAGCATGATTGACCAACCTCTGAAAGGAGGCAGGGACATTCTTCAGTCCGAAAGGCATGACCCTGAACTGGTAGAGCCCATCAGGGGTTGGAAATCTGTTTCTGCTTGGCCTGGTCAGTCAGGGCTATTTGCCAATAGCCTGATGTGAGGTCAAAGGTGCTCACAGCCCTGGCAGCACATATTTTAGCCACAAGCCCATCACCGCTGAGCAATGTGTGAGCATCAGTCTTGATGACTGCATTGACCCCTGCATTGACCCCTCTGTAGTTCACAAATAACTTCCAATCTTTGGTACCTGTCAGGGAACTGGCCTTGGGAACACGGACAACCTGGCTGTACTATGGACTGGTTGAGGATTCAATGACACCCAAATCCACATCTTGGGGACCTCTTCATTGATGTGGTTCTTTACTGTGCCTGACATCCTGTAGCATCTGCTCTTACCAGGTGAAGTGAAAATAGAGGGGTATACTGCTGGAGAAAGGCCCTGCAGGCCCTCTGCTGCTATGGTGTCAGATCTAGAGAGAGACTCACTCTCTACACACACCCATCCTGTGGGTTGCTACGTAGCATGTCAATCAATCAATCCATTTCTATTTCAGATTTCTGCATTTACAAAAGCCAATATATACATTAGAACATATATTGCACACCAATCTAACAATCATCTAAACTCAATAGGTTTAAAACTCCCTGATACCTGATACACTTTCTATTTATAATCAAAAACAATGGTAAAATTATCATTGATTAAAACGACCAGTGCTTTTCAGAAATTCAACAAAATTACATTAAAGAATGTATTTGTTGTAATTCATAATATAACTTATTACAGCTTTACATGCCCTTATTCTGTTGGCTTTAAAACACAGAGACAGATATTTTCTTCCTAGTTCTAAAAATTGTAGACATATTAACAAAAGGTGTACCATGTCTTCCTCACACTGCATTGCACATTTGCATCTCATATCTCCATATTTCCATTTAGCTTCTTGTCTTAACCTGAGGAGGTGTAACCTAACATGCAATACCCATCTTCTCCAGATGGGAAATGCTTTATTCACAAACTCTCCTCTGTTACTTACTCTATACTTGAAATACAGTGTGAGAGAGGGAAGATTTCCTATTTATTGTTTTTTCTGACTCCTTTCCCCATTCATATGCTTTTTCCCTGTATCACCTTTCCCAACATATTTGTAGTCATTTGTTGTGGTCCCTCACAAATGGTTTCAACAGACCATTGGCTACACAATTTTAGAACTCTTGAAGCCATCTATATTTTGACTGCAACATTAGCATTTCAGATTTGACTATATTTACAATTTTGTCAAACGATGTAGCATGTCAGGAAAGGACTAACTCTCATCTTTCGCTTGCCGTGAAACTAGCTGGAGAGATGAAACGTCCCATCTTCGGTGGTAAGGTTTAAGTCTGTTGATATGGAAGAACTGAGGGGCCACCCCAGGGGTACCCATGTCAACCAGGTAGTAGACTTCCCCCATCTAGGAAATTATCCTGAAGGGTCCAGTCCACTTGTCTGCCAAAGCTCTGGGTTTTGTTGGATCCATAACAAGGACCTAATGGCCGGGCGGTCAGTCCACCTGTGAGGCTTTGAGGTCATGCCAGTACTTATTCAGCTCCTGGCTGGCCTCAAGATCTGCTGATGCCGGGCCCATCATCTGTACAATCCTCCTCCTGAGGCCTAGTACATAGTTCCCCACATGCTTGCTATGACTTGGAGGTGTGGCTTCCAAGCCTTCTCTAACTAAGGCAAGCAGGCCCTTCACTGGGTGTCCACAGAGGAGCTCGAAGGGGCTCAATCCAACTCCCTCCTGAAGCCTCTCTCTACAGGGAAACCACAGATATGGCAGCATGATGTCCCATTTCCTCCTCATGGGCTCTTCCAAAGCACCCAGCATGCCCAACTCTCAAGCAGACTATTGGTCTGGGGGTGGTAAGATGTAGAGAACGTGTAGGTCACCCCCACATTCCTTCCACATTGCCTGCATATAGCTAGACATACAATTGGCTCCACTGTCAGAGATTACCTCTTTATGGAAGCCCACTCTGCTCAAGTTGCCCACAAGGGCCCTGGCAACCACGTTGGCAGTGATGGTCCGAAGGGGTATATCCTCAGGGTACCTGGTAGCATGATCAACCAGCACCAGGATGAACCTGTGGGGGGGGTCCATGGGACTGACAATGTCAATAACCACCCTTGCAAATGGTGTGCCAATCACTGGCAAAGGCTGCAGTGGGGCAATAAAACTGCCTCCAGTCTTACTATACAGATGGCAAGTAGGACGGGTCTTCCAGAAGGCTTCCACTTGCACCCCCATCCTGGACCAGTAAAAGTGGGTTGAGAGCCTTTGCTTGGTCTTCCTAGTACCAATATGACCAGCTAGGGGCACCTATTGTGCTTACTGCAGAAGGAAGGGCCTGCAGACATTGGGTCCACCAACATTTTAACTGCACCGGGTTCTGGCTTAGTGGGCTCATTATAAAAGAGTTCAACCTAGCAATACATCTTAAAGGACCTAGGCACTTCACCTTGGGCCTGGGCCTGGGTCTGTTTCCTCAGACCCTCAAGAGTGTGGCACTCTCTCTAGCCCTCACAAAAATCTGCCCTAGAGGGTTCAGCTTCAGCCAACAGACAGTGTAGGTCAGGGTCCTCTGGATAGTCTCCTTCATGAGTGACGTCTAGGATCTCCACTGGGCCTAGTCCCCCAGGAGCCTGGGCCACAGTGTGTGCTGCTGATGCAGCAGGTAGAGAAAGGTTCCCCATCATAGAAGTGGCCTTCCTGCTCTTCCTAGTTGCCTTGGGTCCCCTTTGAGTTGGGTAGCTGACTTTCAGTCAGACCCTTCTTGGCCTTAGACCTAGTGACAGCAGCAGCAGCTAGGGGTGGCCCATCGGAAACCAGACCCAATTCAGCTAGGTCATTACACAGCAGCACCTGGGCAGGCGCAGGATTGTGTATGATCACAAGAATCTTTGCTGCCTTGTTATCCATATGAATGATGACTAGGGCTTCAGGGGACATTTTGGGGGGCCTGCCAACTAACCTAGTGGTTCTCAGATGAGCACCTACATAGTACTCTGTCTTGAACAGTGTGCAATCCACCACTGTCGTGCTAGCCTGTGTCTCTCAAGCCAGTGGAAGGCTGACAATTAATGAGAACACTTCTCAACCATCTTTGGGTGTTCAGTACAAAAGTATCCAATACTATACTTTTGAGTACTGGTACCCGGTCCCAAGGGAAACTAAGGAGACCTCTGCAGGAGCACCAAAATTGATTCAGTGGGCTAAACCTTAGGTATAGATCAAGGGTAGGTTAGGCTGACAGCCTGAACACCAAATGCCTTACTTTTACACTTGGAGTTACCCATCCTGTGGTCTTGGGTACCATACACCAAAAAAGTACCAGGCATACGAGGAACTGGAATAGGACCACTGGGATTCTGATTTACAGCAGCAGGGCCCCTACTCTTACTTTCACCCTCATGGGACTTATCCTAACTTGATTGATGGACCTTAGAGGAGGGGTGTTTAGGTTTATTCAAATTTGGATGCTCTTTGGACTCATCAGATTTCTGAGAAATCCCTTTGTCCTTATCCTTCTTAATGAGTTCCTTAGGGGACACCCTGTGGGAGACACATTTGTTCGGCTGCATGGCTAATTTAAAAGGGCCTAAGGTGTTCTGGTCAGCAATGTACTGAGGCAGCTCTGGTGAACAAGCCTCTGAAACATTTTCAACAAAGAAGAGGTGAGACAAATCAACACAAGTTTTCACCTTGTGACCACCAGTCCAACCCATCATATGCAGATGTGCAGCACTCACATAATCAACCAAAGAAATGCTCTCTTTTCTCTTAAATTCCCTGAACCTCTTAAGGTACTGTATTGGTGTTTTGCCAAACTGGGCAACCAAATACACTTTCCTATACTCCTATTGGTCCCTATCTTCCACACTCAGCTACAGAATACAATAATAACTAGTATGAGGTACTCTACTCAGAAAACACTTAGCCCAATCCTTTTGGCCAACATCATGGATCTCACAAGCCATCTCAAAAGCCTCTATACATTGGAGAATATCAGAACCCTCCACATTCACACCCACCAAATCCTTCAAGGCTTTGTTGGCAGAAGACCTGACACAACTAGTCTAGCTGTATTTTCTAGTTTAGCGCTCTCCAGCTGGATACGTTGACTCTCAGTGTCTTTGTCTTTAAGCACCACTTGCTGTGCCAATACCTCCTTCTTTAATTCAGCTTCTGTTTCTAGCTTCTTATACTGAAATGCTAACCTTTCTCTTTATAGCTCCAACTTCAATAGTTCAAGTCTCAGGGCATCCCTCTGAATAACAGTGCTGGGATTTTTAATAGAAATGACAGGAGAGGTGACAGTCCCACTGGTAGATGGTGTAGTATACTCAGGGGCCAGTTCCCTACTAGAACCATCCCCACATTCAGTAGGAGTATTAGAATCCACCTGGTAATCCACAAGGGCAGCTATCAGCTCTGCCCTAGACTTATCCTCAAAGTCACCCTCATTTTATGTTTGCCGGTGTCCGGCTAGTACTTCTGGCGGGATACCAGCAAATGGACCTGGCTTTACCATTGCCTGACATCCCGGAATTTCCAGGATATTATAGGTGCTGGCAATGGTAGGTAAATCCCCATTCCATGTAGTCCGGAGGACTCCATAGGGGATTGCTGGTAGTACTGGCACCAGTTATACCGGTGCTGCTGATACCAGCTGTTTTGGCTGGAGGTAAATCAGTCAATCCCCACCGGCAAACTTGTAGTTTGGCAGTGCTGGAAAAGTGGCAGTAACTGAATTACCGCCACTTTTTTCCCACCGCACCAAACTAGCAATGAGGGCCTAAATCTCTCACTTTACAAGTATCTTGTAGAGATTCCAAGCTTATTCTGGGTAGTTTACCATTACTAATAGATTCCATTGTTTGTCGTGATGTTTTTTCAATATATACCCCTAAACCTTTATCTAGTGTAGACATCTTTTAGAAACAAGGTTAAATACTGAGTCCTAAAACCAGTAATCCCACCGCTATGCCACCAGTGTATAGACTGGAGCAGGGTGTCTGTGGTACCACCCACTATAGGGTTGGGCTAGCGGCACACAGGCACCCCTCAAGGCTCATAAATGGTAGCAAGGGATTAGTAATCAAGGCTGGGACTCAAGGGAGGTGATGCAGGCTGGTTCTTAGGTAGGGTGATTCACTAAACACCCACAATGGAATGTCCAGACACTGGCCCTCATTCTGACTCAGGCGTTAAGGGGTTTACGGCACCGTAAACGGCGCCGACCCTTAACGCCTGATTACAAGGTTCCCTTTGCGGGATGGCTTTTAACGGCAGCTTTTTTGCAGCCGTTAAAATCCATGCCGCAAAGGGACCTTGGCGATAATTACGTCACCGTAATTTACGGTGCCGTAATTATCGCCTTTCCCCATTCCCATTATGCCCTATGGGGCGAAAATGGGAATGGGGAAGGGTAAAATGGGAAATGGGGATTTACCGCCCCACTCACTTTGGAATGGGGCGGTAAATCCGCCAACCACCATGGCGTAAACATAGTTTACGCCATGGTGGTAAGGGTACGACCCAGGCGGTAACTTACCGCCTGGGTCGTAATGAGGGCCACTATTTTATGTGCTAAATTAGGTTTAGGTGAATATATACAAATAAATAAGACTCACTTTTTACTCTGGAAACTTTACTTCAACAATCAACACAATATATACAGTACTATGTGGTAACACAGTTATTCCTAGCTTCAGCAATAATGTACCAAATGATAATTGTAATAAAATGCAACACAATGACTAAACACGGTTTAACTTTAAACCACATGTGTATACAAGTATGCAAATTATTTTAGAACACTGGCAGAATACATTTTAATGTAAATGCAAATCTGTGTGGAGATCCCCTCACCTGGGCAACCTGCAATAAAAGGCTTAGTTAAACATTGCTTTTATATTCATTCCCAGTCATTACATTTTCAGTAATTGTCTGCTTTTCTCTTTACAGGTCCCACCACCACAAAGTGACTGGGACCCTGGGGGAGGAAGCCCCTCCTCCTCGTCACAGTAACTTGGGTGCCTTGGAAGGCGAATTGGTTTAGTCTCTCAGATTTATTCACCGATGCCCATCGAGGATGGACCCTGTCTGGAAGAAAATGTCACACGGTCATTGCTGTCAAGCAGGAGAAGGAAACCAATCAGTGTTGGAAAGGCAGCAGTGAAGGTCTGTCGCAGTGGTCTCCTTGGTCGGGTTGCTATCTATGCCGGCTGTGGATGTCCCATAAAGCTGTTACTCACTGTAGACCTCGACAAGGGTCTGGAGGTGAGGATGAGTCCTTTGCTTGTCATTGATGACCCTCGGTGGTGGTGGATACAGTGACAGAAGTAGGTGTCAGGTTTCTTTGGCTCGCGGTTTGCCGCTGTTTGATTCTCTGGTGCTGCAGCTGTATCACGGATGACAGGATTGGTCTTGGTAACTTTGACTCATGCACTGGACTTCTCTGTGGCCCACCACCAGGTTTGGACTGTCAGGATTCGTTCATCGATGCAGAGTGTTGGGAAACCAACCAGCGGGCACTTATCTGCAGGTGGTGACACTGCACGTCCTCAGCCGGAGAAACATGGACAGATGTCGAGGTTCCCGTGCCACTTAAAGATTGCTTCAGTCGGTTGGAAATTGGCAAGCTTTGGGGGTCAACAAGCACTATGCCAGGGTTGCCAGTTTTCTGGGTGATACAATGCAATCTGGCTTCCAAATGGTCACAGACAGCCTCCAGACCCTGGACAATGTTGGTGGAATTCTTGGGCTCAGGATGTCCGGTCATTCCTCTTCAGGACCCACGAAGATACCTCTGCATGACAGCAGGCACTGGCTTCCAAGACACTTCAGGTGAAGAGCAGAGGTTGCATGGCATACCCTTGTAGCTACGGGAAGAGGTCACCTGTCCAGGTCCTCTCTTGTTCAGTCCCTGAATCAACACAGCAGCCTTTGGATTTGGTGAAGAGTTGCAGCAGCAGACTTCTTCTTCCAACTTGATTCAGGATAGGCCTCCAGGAAAACACTAAGCTTCTGACACAAAGGTAAGTTAGGGGTCTTCTGGTATACACAAATCCCCCCATTTACTCAGGCTGAGCTAGGCTCAGTCAGCCAATCACACACTAGTGCGTTCATCATGCTGCACACAATCAGGCTCACAGGCATTCATGTCATTCACCAAAAACCACATACCCAAACAATGAATATGTATTGGGGACAACTCCCAGCCTTCCATAACACACACTGCATTCGCTTCAGCTTCAGACAGGGCTGGCTCAGGCAGACCACAGGCATTGTGATACACAACCAAAAACAGACACCCACAACAAAGAATGTGAGTTGACTCCTCTTTCCATTCATTCAGGTGCCCCCCCTAGGGTGTACCCAAAACAAGCAGTCTCTGGGAAAAGCAGGCCCAGAGCCATATATGATCCTTCCACCCACTATCCAATCAGAGGAAGGAAACAGAGTCGTGGCTTCTCAGGACTTTGAGAAACAGGAAGAAAGAGGCAGTGACAGTAGCCATCTTACATTTGTTGAGGAATCCAGTGATTCCTATGGCATGGCCTGGGTGTCCCAAATGGGGGAGACCCAGAACTCCTGCAAAATCAGCATGTAGTTTCCACCAGCCCATACCCTGCTCTGTGGGGCAACACACAGGTGTCCAAAAAACACACACTAGGGGTACCAATGTATACCCTTACCTTTAGGTTCCATAGGGATCTCCCATGGGTTTTGTTCACCAACAATAAAAGAATGAAGAGCTGCACTGCCAGGGGTACAAACTGGACTCCTGTGCAGAAAACATGCAGAAAACACATACAAGGAATTTGTGGGACAAGGGCGAGGAGGCCCTGTCCCTCCAAAACGTTTCCAGCATCACAGTATGTGTGTACTTCTATATAGTAGGGTTTTGTTCTTTACAGTGGGCTTATTCTCCATGGAAGTGCTCTCTTGGTGCAAAACAACCACCAAAAATGAAAGGGTTGTTGGTCCGTGTTGCACTTTTCAGTGACATACGAAGAAGAATGTTATGTGGATAGGGACATGGATGGTGATGCGTACATGCGTAAGTGTGGATGCGCATGTGGCTGGTGATGGTGATGTGCATGTGAATGGATAGTCGGGTGGCTGGAGATGTGAATATTTATGATGTGACAGGTAATGTGGATGATGAGGTGAAAGGGGATGAGCGGTAGAGGACAGGAATGTGATGATGATGATGACTATGATGACAATGATGACGATGATGATGATGAGGACGTGGATGGTGATGTGAATGCCAATGGTGTTGCAGGTGTGGCTGAGGGTAGTGATGTGGATGGTGAGGTTGAAGAAGATGTTGGTGTGAATAGTAATGTGGGTGCAAACAATTACATGGATGTGTCATGTAATATGGACGTGGAAGGTGGTATCTTTGTGAGCATGGATGTGGAAGAGGAAGTGGATATGGTCAATGTGTATTTGGATGTAAATGTGGATCCAGACACTGTTGTAGATGTGTGAAAGGATGTGGACATGATATATATGTGAAACATGTTATGTTGAATTGTGATGATGATATGGATGGTGATGTGAATGTAGACAGAGATGAGGGCAGTGAGGGTGATGTGAATGTAAGCAAAACTAAATAGGTGATGGCTGGAAGGTTTGGAATTCATGTTAAACTCTGGGAATCGTTCTAGGCAACCCTCCAGACCACTTATCTTCAGCCTGCCACGACATTACAGAAAATCAGGCTTGGTCTGACCCAATAAGCGGTAGTTAACCCAAACTGCTTGGTTACACCCCTTCTTGATGAGGCCACAGGCAACACCAGACATGTTTTGACCTCATTTGCCATCATCATTGAGAGTAGCTCAGGTCTCTAGGGTCTGCTTGCTCAGGACCCACATCTTAGCATATCCATCCCACTCGGAGTGACTTAAGCAAAATAAAAGAGGTGATGGCATGAAGCTTTAAAATTAATCTTAAAAAGGGCATTCTAGCTTGAACTGCTTTGTTACAACCATCGTGCTCAAGACCACAAGCAAATCAAGACATGTTTCAGCCTCATTGGCCATCATCAGTGAGGTGTGGTTTCTGTCTCTTTGCCCAGCAGACTCGATATCCATGTCTGGGCATACTTGTCCCACTTGGGGTAACTTAAAACAAAAGAGGTGATGGCTGGAAGGTTTAGAATGAATCTTAACCTATGGCAATTGCACTGTGCAACCCTACAGACCATTGTTCTCAAGCATGCCAACCCATTACAGAAAGGGGAAATATCATATGCAAATCAGGCGTTGCCTTCTTCCCCCCAGAAGCTGCAGTCCAGCCCAAAGTGCTTGGTTACATCCCTTCTGCACTAGAACACAAGCAACCCTAAAGGCATGTTTCAGCCCCTCCTCTTTTGTGGTGATGTGGATGTACGCATGGATGGTAAAATGGATGGTAACGAGTGCTAGACAGTATTAAACTTTGTGTTTTATAGAATTACTAGCAAAACGTACCCGTACTCAGCACAGGTTCTGTATACAGACATGATAACACTCACATCAATTGTTGAAAATCAATGATCATGTACGTCGATTGTTCCGAGCCGCTTATCGCTTGATGTGCTTTGCATTCTGAGGTGAACTGCACTGAGAATGGACACATGTGGCTGGCTTACACACCCCGGAGGAAAGGTGGAGGGGTGGTAAGAGTTGTCCTGCTGCAGCATAGTGTGACCTTCTGTCCGCTCTACCCACCTATCGCCTCACCATGGTGCAGTGTGTTGTGGTGGAAATAGCTGAGAAACGGTGCATCCTAGGGCCTTTAAACAGTGTCCCAAAGGGGCCATTGAGTTTTGTTTCTCTCATCAAGACACTTAAAATGAGCTCTGTCTGGTCCTTTTACAACCACATTGATGTTTTGCTGATTTGACGCAACCATCTCATGTGTGAAGGGGCTGAAATCTGGGGAAAGGGGTGGGGTGTCCACATGTCATGAAGCCAGTAATGTCCAGATGGTCCTAACAGGTAACTATGCACACTTTGGTGCAAATTGGTGAAACAATGTCAACAATGAACCCTGAGGGCTTCACACCCAAGCTCACCTCCTGCGTCAAGTCCCTCAGCTTCCACATTGATAAACACCTCTCCTTCAATACACACATAGCTAAGAAAACCCAGACATCTTCGAATTAGCTTTCACTGCTGTGGAACGTCAAGCCCATCCTCCCTCTGGACAGCTTTAGACTCACAGTTCAAGTACTGATCCTATCCCACCTGGATTGTGTCAATGCTCTCCTCGAAGGCCTCCTGTTGTCCTCACTTGTGCACCTGAGAAATGTTCTACATGCAGCCGCATGCCTCATCAAGGGTCTACGCAGATACGACCACATCACCCCTGTCCCGCATTGACCTTCACTGGTTTCCACTGCATGCATGACTCACCTTCAAGTCTTGCTGCATCATCTCTAAGGCAGTCGCCCTCAAGTCACCCAGGTACCTCGCGGAGAAACTCAGCATCTCCAGCAGAAGGAGCCCCACCAGAAGCCAGGACACGTGCAGACTTGAAATCTGCTGCTGCAAAAAGAAAAGGACCAGAAAACAATCCTTCTCTGCCTACGCTCCAAGCATATGGGACCTCCTCCCTATCAGCATCAGACTTGGACCTACTGTCCTACAATTCAGAAAAGAACTCAAGTCCCACCTCTTCAAGGAGTCTCTCCTCCGCAACACCTAGGCCATCACGTCACCACCCATGCCACCGCCACCTGACTCACTAGACACCATTCACCCCTCTCCTCCCTGCCGTCCTGTAGAGCTGTATCCCTCCTCTGGGCCCCTTTGCATCCTACCTCCAGCTGTATATTTGTTCTGTTGTTACCTCTGAAAATTGCTTTGTTATTCATCAGCACTATTGTATAACTCTGTAAAGCGCTCCATTGTGTATCTGCATTGTTGTATACCTCTGTAAAGTGCTACGTTCCTTGTCGAAGATAGGTCTCAGCACAATAAACACAATAATAATAATACTAATAATGAAAATAGTAATAATAATTGAGCATTTAACTTTTAACAATGTAATGCTTACCAAATATGCAGGTAAAGTATTGCAGAGCCTCAGCTGAAGTCAGATGCTTTGGGTTTGGACATTCGGGACCTGCACACTGCTCGCTTCACCTCCTGTCTCGGGATACCCTTATTGGTTGCCTGGGTCCCAGGCCTAACCACACCCCTGACGATAGCCACATATTCCAAGTCTAGGTGGATTGAAATGCAGTTCACTTTGTAAATTCAGACTACTGCGTTGTTTTATTGAAACGAGTACAGTTGACCTAATGTCCATGTCATTTTGCATGAAATAATGTCCAAATGTACATCTAGTGAGCATATAATTTTAAGTGTGCATTTAGTGTGCATATAGGGCACGATTCATGGAATTTGTTGCACGGTTCAAAGGGACTTTGCACTGCTGAAAAGCGACTTTGCACTGCCAACACAAACCCTGATTCCTGGAACTGTGCAGGGGAAGCTGACATTTAAACCATTTACCATCAGAAATCATTCATGGGAGCTTCAATTTAACTCTTTTAAATAAATTGAATGAGTATGTCGCAGAGAACAATTTGACTATAAATCATGAAAAAACGCAAATTGTTATATGTCATAAGACTCGAACAACTAAGTTATTGAACTGTCATTGGACCTTGCAGTATAAAGCATTATCGGATGTCTCAGAATACAAATATTTGGGACTGCCATTCACTGATACAAACAGTGATATTATCCAGACAACAACATTGGATGCCAAACTTCGGACATTAACCTTGCAGACCAAGATACTCTTATATAAATATGGCAAATTTACATCTACCCATATTATGACCTTCTACTAACAAAAAGTTGTACCGATAATCTTGTACGGTCAAGAAACAGTGACTCCAAAAGCCAGAAAGTACTGGGACTGTATGGAAGCAAAGGTTTCGAAATCCGTACTGGGCCTTCCAAAGTGTACACCCTTGCCTCTTCTGCGATATGAGCCAGGTGCCATTTCTCTTTACACACAAGTATTATGGACATTGATTCGTCTATATAGAAAGTGCCTTATATGAGCAAAGAGCCCCAATATTTTGGGAATACTTGCTAATTATGTACTTACATCATCATCTAGATTTCCAAAGGTGCGGACTAATTGGGTTCTTGAAGCTTTGTGTAATGCAGGTATATCAGTAGCTCTCCTTTTACTGAATCCAACAAAGGCAAAAATGTATTTATATCGTTTTGATTGGATATTTACACGCACACAAGGTACAACATTATGTAGACTGCGAGGCAATGATGTTTTCTCACAAGAAATTTCGTTCGATGCAATCTTACTTAATTAAATGTCCTTCAAAATATGTGAGATCACAAATGCTCTGCATTCGTTTAAATGTGTGTTTAACTAAGCAGGCATTGGTAAGAAGAAAAATGATTCCAGAACATCAAATTGCATGTCATCATTGTAATGAGCACATTGAAACTCTTTTTCATCTTGCAATTCATTGCCCAGCTTTGACAACTATTAGGAATCTGTATTTTAGAAAACATTGCCAATTTCTATGTTATCGCTCTGAAGACGAAATATGGAAATTTTTACTATGTTCAACAAAAACATCTATACAGATAGCACTGGTACAGTTTGTTAACATTGCCATACAATCTGAGGCACTTTAGAATTAATAGAGCAATAAGCTCTGTGAAACAATCTGTTCTGGAATGCAATGTGTAAATCTGCCTATATTTTATTTGTTGTCATTTTCTTTATAATGTAAGTGAAATTAGTTTTATGAATTGTATATTAATCTTTTGTATTTGTAAAAATTAAACAATGTATTATTTTTAACTTTTCTTTTCTAAATTGAACACATTTGTATGAGTTAACATGTAAACATATGAAATTTAAGTTGAATGAAAAAAAAAACTATTTGAAAGGTTGAATAATTCAGCCAACCAAATAAAGAATAACAAAATAAAAAAACTTGAAGCTCCACAATGGGTGCAGTAACAAAATGACCTATATTTTCAAGAGGAAAGTACTTCTGAAAAGTCTGTAGCAGTATTAGTAACATTGTAGAGTTACTTAACTTTCGACTAGCTCTGCGAGAGTCTGATCGCAGTCTATATGCAATATCCTGCACGGAAACCAGCAGATCTATGAATAGGTGGGTACCTCTACAAGCTAGTAGGGCTGTAGCAATGACAGTCTCTTGTTAGACTTTGGGAAGGGAGAGGTTATTGAAGAGGACCGAGTGAGAGCATGTTGGTCTCATGTAACCCACTGCAATTCAGACCTTGCAGACAGTCAACCACTGCACACCTGGCCTGTTCAAGAAGGGTGTTCTGCCCCAAAGACCATGCAGTCAATTCACTAACACTGAGCTTCCAACCAGTGTTGGTATTGTGCCCATAGAAGTATGGCAGATATTTTAGAAAGTGCAGATACACTTGGTTCGTTGTATGTACACATTTTAGCAACTTGAGAGTCTTGACTTCTTGGCATTTTGTTCATGATTACCCCTTAAGTGCCAAGGACGAGTATGCTCGTCCTTTTTGCATAGACTCGCATAATAGTCTGACACTTTTAATAGCCGTAAAAACACGGTGGAATTGTGTCAGCGTCTCCTGAATGGGTTTCAGATGTCTTTGATTATTGCAAAGGTACAATTTATTGTGTCAGTTTTAAAACGTCTATACTGTATAAACTGTCATATGTGATTGCTAGCAATGTGTTAATGGATTACCTACATTTCGTATAGTAATATCCTAATTGTATATTTGAATTGATTTAATTTTGTAAGAATGTGTGAAAAGTTTGTTAAACTATAACACACAAATAAAACAAGGGCAGATATTGTACCAACCATATGTTAATACTTAAAACTATAGCAACCCTTCTAAGGATTAGTGGGAAAGTCCAATGAAACGTGCATGTGCTCTGATGAAAGATGTAAGTATTAACGCATTTAAAAGCAATGAAATACAAAGCAGCACTAATACAAAATCTGGGCACTGTGCCATTACCAGTACCACACCGTTGCTGAGAAGTGCTTCTACTTCCCACACTGCTCACTAGTGCTCTGTACATCTAGTCAGCATGTTACAGGGAGATGTCCCACTGCATGGCCAGCCCATCCTTAGCCTGTATGCAGAGAGGTTGCAGTGCCCTTACACTTTAACAACCAGGCGTACGTTAAGTATGGATTCAGTAGATCATCATACTCAAACAAGCATTGGCAATGCCGACTGCTTTTGTGTAGACATGGGTTAACTGGCCATTGTGGGTAGCAGACGCAAAATGGTACACTTATGCGCATCTATTAGCAGTGTCTGGCAAATGCCTAGTACGCATACACAAGCCAAAGAAGTGTGCTTTGCCAATGCTTCCTTTGAAGAGGACTTCTGTGAAGGACACACATAGTGCTTATACATCGAATGGCTAACGGCAGACCTGCTTCAGGCGTTCTTATTATGCCAGTAGCATGTTCACTGCTCAAATTAGGTCATTGGGCCTCATTATACGTTTGCGGTGGGATACCATGAAACGGAATCACTGTTACCTGCACTTGGTCTGCCAGAATTACCAGCAGATTACAAGTGCTGTTAAGAGCAGTTACTCCCCATTCCACTGAGTCCCACAGGACTCCATGGGGGAGTTGTCAGTATTACTGGCACTGGTAAAACCGGTGCTGGTAATACCGACATATGTTGCTGGTAGGGTGGCGAAAATGACCTCCGGCTCTTGCCTGGAGGTAATTCCGGACCCCCCGCTGACAAACTTGTCACTTGCCAGTGCGGAAACGTGCCGGTAATCATTGTTATTTCCACACCGGGAAACATGTAATGAGGCCCATTAACTCGTAGAAGACTGCTTTGAAAAAACACTGGCATGCATTTTGAGTGCAATGTTTGGTGGTACGGATTGATTAAAACAAGCTGAAAGAGTCCCTTGAGGAGATGTTTTGGGCAGGGAGGGACAGGAACTGGGTGGGAATGGCCATAGGGATTAGCATAGCCATGGGCAGTCCATTGGTGGGTAAATAACCAAACACCTACAAGCTTTGTGTCCCTCCTCATATGCCATTTCTCCCTATCTATAATCTAATGACATAGTTTCACCTTATAGGTGTCTATGGCACCTCATACTCCAAACTAAAAAGGATGTTCAGTTTAAGGAACTCAAAAGTGTTGTCTTTGTGATGATTATGCATGTGTGACAAAGAACCTTTAACATAGCCTTTTCCTTTCACCCTCTGATGGTTCTTCCAAGAGTGCCGTTAGATGTACACACAGAATGCCCTCACGCTATAGCCAAAAACATGAAACATGGTGCTGAACGGTAAATACACGTGTTCCCTGAATTCTGTGTTCCCACTTCTACCATCTGCTTTAAACACTCTACAATTAGAGCCGATGGCTAGAGTGACCAGATGTCCCGGTTTTGCCGGGACTGTCTGAGTATTTGACCCTATGTCCCAGGGTCCCGCGACTTTTTAAGTTTAAAAATCCCATCCCGTGGTTTGGGAATCGGCTGTATACCATCTGGGTTTTTGGCCAATATCATGATTTTTCCATGGTTTATCCAAAAACCGTGATAGTATCCACCCGATCCCCCAATCCCAGATGAAGTTTTTAAATTTGAAATAATCTCGGGACCCCGGGTGCTCTCCTCACTCGATTTTCACCACCTCCCACATACCTTCAACCTTCCTCCAGGTCCCCATAGGCGTTCTGTTACTGCCATAGCTCTCAACTCTCACGCTTTTGGCGGGTGTCACCTGCCTTGTAAACAGCTGACTCACCCGCCAAGCCTCCAGCACGCCCATTCATTTCAATGGGCGTCTCACCCGCCAAAACTAAAATCGGGTGTTTTCACTCGCCTTCGCAACCCAAATGGTTGAGAGCTATGGTTACTGCAACATGACACATAACAGACCACACACATAGATGTACGACTACAGTTTCACAGCTGACGCTGTAGTCCTACTTCTATGTCAGTGGCCTGTCCCGGTTTTCTATTTTCTAAATCTGGTCACCCTACCGATGACACGCATCAAAGGCCTCTTTATTGCCCATTTCTCTGCTGAACTTATTTCAGGGTGCTTATTTGCAAGCATCCCCACCACCCTTACTTCCACCGCCACTGAACTCCACTGTTCAGCAAGATGACAGATGTCATTTCGTTTATGTCTGTGAGCTTCGTCTACTCGTATTTGCCTACCGATGTATTCTGTGTGCTTTTTGTTCACATCTGAAAAATAAATCATATATTGTACAGCAATTTCTACAGCGTTCGTTACTGTATCAGCAGTACATTCTAGGGCCTAGTCTCCCAAGGCCGGTGCTTAAAGTGGGATGAAAAGGGGACGGGAGGAACGCTTTCTCAAAATGTTACATAATCTTACCATGCTAAGCTCACTGTACATAATGGACTCAGGACATGATGTTCTAAGTGGGCAAAATGAAATCTGCCCATGTAAAAAGAATTAGTCATAAATGAGCCTGGCATTAGGTGCTAACTGGGACGGATGGAAACGGACATTTTGTAATGTTGTTGTGATGTGCTAACTGGGCACTATCGGGTAGGAGTAACTGGACGTATACATCATGTTCTATGCCTGGTGCCTGACAACAGTGTGAGGGTTTACATGTTGTTGGGAACATCTGCCAATTGTGTGAGTACTTGAGTATTTAAGGGCAATACATGGCCATGATGTGAGTACGTGTGCTTTTGATGGTTAAACTTAGCTTTTATATGTTTACCTGGGATTTCTAAACCTAGCTTTAATATGTTTCCCTGGGATTTCTATGTCAATACCTACTGTATGGCAAAATACCTGCCATAAGATGTCACTACTAGAGCATATCATGGCAGTAAAGGGGAAACATTGCTGTGAGTGCCTGGGCATTTAACTGCCACACGCTGCTATAAAGGGTTATGCAAGAAACATACTTGTAACTATTGCGACAAAGTCCCCTGCCTGACTCTGGTGGTGGATGGCAGAGTCACCAAGGGGCCTGGTGCTACCACAAGTTCTGTGGTGCTGTGCCCGCGGGCAACACCGGGAGTATCCTCTGGATACCCAAACCATGCCACATTCTGGTGAAAGGGGCTCATCAGATGGGACCACCAGGTAGGCACATTTAAGGGGCAATGGATATGACACTGGAGTACTAGTGGGGCATCCTGTCTCTTAGTGTTGAAGTCCCACTATGGTAGTATTTTATTATGCCTAAAACTGGTCCAAAACTAGGAATACAGAAACACACAGACGTATACTAAGGCCGTCTGACCTGACAGCTTTCTCCCAAAAGAGAGCTGAGCACCATATGCATGAGAGATGGTGCGCACGGAACAATCCAAACTGCTAACTGCATTATGGACTACAAATCAGGAGGCAACCACGCCAGTTGGTTAGCCACTCATGAGCGGTTTTCCTCATGTAAAGCCTGCAGAAAAGTTCAGATTCAAGATGGTAGACTCAGCAGAAAATAATGTGGTCCATGGGTCTACACTGCAGGGCCCTGCTCAATGTAAAATGGGTGACAGACTAATGTTTTCAAACCTGAATGGCCCATTCTCTTTGCCACAGTGAAGTTCACACATATCAAAGACATCTTATACATACTACTCAGCTGTATATAAGTAACTCCTTTTGCATATTACTCCTGTACTCCTGTATTCTGTTGTTTTCTGCTTTTATTGTAACCTGTAAGCACAGCGGCTAGATGCCTCAGGGCTCGGTGCACGGTAGTGTGCTCCGGGACCCCCAACCGGCCCATAGAGTCGGAGTTTGCACAGAAGCACTTTAAGACAAGATAGTAGCACCCTTGAGATGGATGGGGGTGCAGATTAATACTCCAACACCAAATCAATAATGACAACTCAACGGTTTGGCAAAGGGAGTCCGTTTAATGACAAATACAAAAAACAAGAAGTTAAGAATATCAGCAGTGGCGCGATCTTTCTTCTCCCTTCAACTCCAACAAACTTAATAAAATTCATAACATTTATATTACAAACTCGTCATCATTGACGTGTGACACTTAAAAGTTGGCATGCATACCAGGACCTCTCAGCCCTCACACTCCAGATGAGGAAAACATGCAGAGTTATCACCTGATTGCTGCAGGAGAAGGGGGTCTGCTATCGCTGGGGGCACCCATTCTACCTAGCTTTTGAATGGCAGGGCCAGAGGTATCAGCTAGTTACGGAGGAGGACATTCGGAGAGCGGCAGAGGACTTGACGGGGACCTCCCGGGCACATCCAGAGAGGAGAGCGGAGGCGACAGGGATCCCAGCCGGGCCACCCAAGGCCCCAATCTCACCCAGGGGAAGCTCAAAGTGAAGGGCATGAAGAAATTCCAGATAACTAAACACCCCCCAGCAGACCGGGGAGGCCCCATATGAGCACACTGGAAGCGTCAAGTGTCTAACCATCAGTCCGAAGTTACGCGTATAATCCCCAGGAGGTCTTAACGACCAGAGGAAAAAACGCTTCATACCCCATGTACACATTGAGGTTGTTGGGTTTATTGTTTAAAGGTTGTCATTCAGTGCGGCAGAGTGGCCGGAGGTGAGGCCCGCTTAGTGGTATATATGAAAGTCCTAGAAAACCAGATACCTTCCAGCAGATTGCTGAGGTCCCACATGAACACACCGGAAGGATATAATGCTTAACCTTTGTGTTAAAATGGGTACACACCACCCACTGGGCACCTCGCCGACCTCGGGTGGGGGAAATGCATGTTAACTTATGTTTTCATCGCGGTTGGGCGGGTTTCTGTTCAGAAAATATGGTTCAAATTCGTAAAGTTGTATATTGAGAGGCTTGCCTAGTGGCAAATGACACGGTCCCCTCGGTTTCACCATTGAGAGGGGCGGTAGCCTTCAGTCCTGCCCCGAATGATATCCACCAGGGGGGTCTCACAGTTCGGAGGGCCTGGCCTTGTTTCATGGGTTTGGGGAGGTGATGGGGGAAGGAGGCCTCTATTAGGACTCCGGGGCCGGCTGACGGAGGGGAAATATCTTCGATTGTTGGGGGGGGGGGTAACGTTCCACATTATTGTTTTTTCCGGGATCAGGGTAGCAACCCTGGTGGTTTGTTGCTAGTTCCAGCTTTAGTTGGGGTGACGGCAACAAACGCCTTACAAGATGGGTAAGGAAAATAGGGGAAGGGGGGGTCGGGAACAAGGGCAATGAGAACACCACATCATGGATCTACGGGTTACATATGATCGTTATGATATGATCGTTTATTTATATAGCACCTATACACAATGTGTTTCAAAGTGCTTCAAGGCAAGGGAGGGAACAAGGGAAAATACAACCACATTCCTACAGGCCATGAACAGTAAGGATGTGAAATTAACTATCGTACTCTGCCTGATGACATTTCAGATAGTGCAAGAGCTAAGACATAGATAAGGAAGGGAGGGGGAGAGTGGGAAGGAAATGGAAACAGACAGGCGACTACCGTACTAGGCCTGACGACATTTCTGGTAGAGCCGGAGAAAAACAAAAGGTGAGGGAGAGGGATGCCGAAAGGGAGGGGAGGAACAAAACAAGCGACTATCATACTAGGCCTGACGGCATTTCAGATAGTGCTGGAGGTGGGGAGGGTTCAACCAAGGTAGACACACTGTAATCTTCAAGGCTCCGGGCAGCGATGATCATGGTTGAAGGCCGGATTGGTACGCTCAACGTTAATGGCCTGAACTCACAGAACAAGTGCTCCCTCACAAGCAATATGTTCCGCAAACAAAAACTACAAGTCCTCTTCTTACAACAAACACATTACAGGAGGGGGGCTGGGTCGGCAATCAAAGGGAGGGAGATAGGTGGGAACTTTTGGGCCTTGCACAAATCCTCTAAAAAAGAGGGGGTCAGCATCCTCCTAGGAAAATCGATGCACCTCACTGAGGTAGAGACTAAAAGGGGTTTTGGTGGCCGATTCCTAGGAATCAAGGGATTCTCCCAGGGAATGTGGATCACATTGGCCACCCTGTATGCACCTAATGTAGGCCAGGCCAAATTTATTCGTAGGGTACTGGAGGTCATGGACGAATGGGCAGAGGGGGCAATGATCCTGGGCGGGGATTTTAACCTCATCATGGATCCCCGATTGGACTGGTGGTTGGCCAAGGGGGCTGGGGTAAAGGAACCCACGAAAGACAACCTCACCTTGAGGGACCTCCTACAGGACCACTACTGGTTAGATGTTTGGCATAAGTTTCATCAAGCCCCTGGGGGGTACACATTCTTCTCCCCCCACACCAAACATATACAAGAATCGATTTACTATTAGTGTCAGAGGAGTGAGGGGGGAGATTGGAATTCCATCAGATGAATCGGTCACATGGTCGGATCATGAACTCCTAGTGATGGCCTGGAGGCTCCAGAGCACCCCTAGGTCATATAGGTGGCGGTGTAATGACACCCTCCTGAGAGATCAGGTCTTTAAGGAATTTCTACAGAAAGAAATGGAGGCCTATTTTGCAATGAATGTCACGGGTGAGACACCAGTGGTCACAGTCTGGGAGGCAGCAAAGGCCACGTTTCAGGGCCTTCTCATTGCTGAGGGCGCTGGGAGGAAACGAGAGAGGGCTCTGATCGAGACCAAACTCTGGGAGGAACTGCGGGCCATGAGAATGCAGCTCACTAAGGGGGACGTAGATCGGGATGCCCTCCTGGGTGCAATGAGGGATAAGAGGCAGGCCTACACACAGTTTTAATTGGTGAAGTGGTTAGGAAAATGAGATACACCAGACAGAAATATTACGAGAAGGGAGATAAGGTTGGGACTCTGCTGGCGCATAGACTGAGGGGGAACAGAGCGGATAGACGGGTTATGGGTATTAGGGCCGAGGCAGGTAACATCCAAATTAAAAGGGAACACATAGTGGAGTCCTTCACAGAGTTCTATAAGGAACTCTATGCGAAACAGGAGGGTGTTTCCAAGGAGGCAGTCCGAAAATATCTTGAGGACTGACCCCTGCCCAGGCTCACCGAACCCGAGTGGGAGGCCTTAGAAAGAGATATATCAGAGGAGGAGGTGGAGGGGGCTATCAAGCGACTCAAGGTGGGCAAGTGATGACTTCTTTAAACAGCACCAATCAGTCTTAATACAACCATTGGCCAAGCTCTTTAACCAAATTAGGTCCCCCGACACCATCCCACCGACTTTCCTACAGGCCACGATTACAGTGATACCGAAGCCCGGTAAAGACCCAACGGAGTGCGGTTCTTACAGACCCATTTCACTCTTGAATGTCGATGCAAAGATCTTCGCTAGGATCCTAGCCACACGTCTCGAAAAGTGCTTGCCCCGACTAGTCGTTCCAGACCAGGTTTTGTACTCAATAGGCAGGGAGCGGATAGCATGCGCAAGAGCGTAAAACCATTCATATATTTAGTTCAAGGGTGGTTAGAGTGGAGGGCACCCTTCTCCTGTCCTTGGACACGGAGAAGGCATTTGATATGGTGGGCTGGCCCTTTATGGAGGGGGTTCTTTCGTCCCTGGGGATGGGGCCAAAATGGCGAGGGTGGATCTCTGCCCTCTATTCGGACCCCTCTGCAAGGGTGGTGGTCAATGGTGGTGAGTCGGCAACGTTTCCCCTAGAAAGGGGCATGAGACAGGGGTGCACCCTATCCCCCCTTATATATAATTTAGTGATGGAGCGGTGGGCCATAGCCATCAGAGGGAACGAAAATATAAAAGGGGTTCAGATAGGGGAAATGAATTGTAAGATGAGCTTGTTCGCAGACGACGTACTACTCTACCTTACCAACCCATCCCAGTCAGTCCCAGAGGTATTAGGTAGTTTTGAGCGAGGCTATAAGGTGAACCTAGGGAAGTCGGTTGTGTTTGTGGCAGGGCAGCTCAATGAGACCGAAAGGCAATATGTTGAAAACCTCCCATTCTGCACACAAGTGGAGGGCCTCTGTCATCTGGGAATCCAACTCCCACAGAACCTGGCTGACCTATTTGCCGCTAATTACCCACCCTTATGGTCGGCGATTAAACGTGACATTGAACGATGGGCAAAGTCCGGCCTGTCATGGAGGCTCGCCTCAACTCAATCAAAATGTTGATTCTCCCCAAATTTCTGTATTTGTTGCAGATGTTGTTGACCTTGGTACCGAGGCTCTTCTTCCTCGAGATTAGACGGGCCCTCCTGCGCTACCTTTGGGCAGGAAAATCCCATAGAATTTCCTATGATGTCCTGACAAGACCCAAGGATGAGGGGGTGGGAATTTCTCAGACCTGGAGAATACTATAAAGCATCCCAGTTGCGAATCCTGGTCGACCACTTTGTGATGGGTCCAAAGAAACAGTGGGTAGTAATGGACAATGTGCTTTTTGCCCCGGTTACGCTCGATGAATGGCTGTGGGTTCACAAAACACGTATCCCAAAGCGGATCTTGAACCACCCGGTTCTGGGGGTATTATGGACCATATGGAAGGAGGGGGGGTTACCTTAGATGGCTCACAACATGGCCCTCACCCCTGAGCTGTATCTGGGCCCCACCACGCATGGATGGGATCGATGAACCTCTGGCCTTCCAGCAGTGGTACGAGGCGGGTCTGGCCAGGGTGGGACATCTGTGGACAGATTGAATATTCATCTCTCTGGGTGATCTGAAGTAGGCCTTGGGCCTGGGGGACCTCTCGCCTTTTCGATATCTCCAGCTGAAAGGGGTCCTAACTGAAAATAAATGGCGAGATACACTCAGGAGGGACCTAACAGATTTTGAAAAATTCCTGATCACTTACAAGGGTACCAAAGGGGTGATCTCCAGGCTATACGCCCTGTTGTTGTTGTCCACCCCACGGGACCCCCTCTGCCCAGGTGCAATGGGCTAGAGACTTAGGCGTCACCATCACCGACAGGAGATGGACTAAAACGTGCATGCAGGCCAATCGCTCAACAGCTGCTCCCCAACACCGCCACCAGGCTCTAAAACTAATTCATAGATGTCATTACCCTCCACAAAGGATCGCCAAGATGTGTAAAGGATAAGATCCGCACTGTTGGGAATGCCATACCGAAAGGGGCGATTATGTACATATGTGGTGGAAGTGCCAAGCGGCGCAGACTTACTGGAGTGAGGTCCTCTCCTGGATAAAGGAGGTCGATGGAATTGAAAGGACCCTATCCCCTTGGTTAATGTTGTTTGGTATTGGGGAAAGGGGAGGCACGAAGGTAACCTATGACCACATGCTACAGGTCATGTTGGTGGCCGCCAGAAGTTGTTGGGCACAGAAATGGAAGGCCGTCTGCCCCGCTGGGGAAAGAGAATGGGTCACCAAACTCCGGGCCATATACAACATGGAATTCCTGACCCACCTAATCGATGAATCTAAAACTAACATTGAGGGTCTTTGGCTCCCTTTCTTTGATAAATATGGGAGAGCCGGTTGGGGTTGATGAAACACTCATGAACAGTTACTGGGACCCGTAATTGACTCTGGGGTGCGCTGCCCAGTGGACCTGTGGGGCCGGAGAGCGGACCCAGCACCTTGAACATTTGCTTGATTTTTGCCCTTCAGTTGTGTAGTACCATGTCACATTATGTTATTCCTTGGTCGTATTTGTAATATCTTTTTCTATGACGGGTTGTGGGTGGGGGAGGGAAGGGCAGGGGGAGGAGGGGAGGAAAGAAAGGTTGTGATTGTTTTCTCAGATTATCATTGTGATTATATTCTGATTGGACCAATGTCATTACCTAAAATTTCAATAAAATGTAATTTTCAAAAGAAAAAGTTGGCATGCAATTCTATTGGTTCAGGAAAGGTAACTTTAATATAGGTACTATATCTGTATATGGTAACAGAGAGAGGGGATTGGGTAAACACTGTCAGGTGGGGCATCTAAGCCGTTCCTTCAAAATGGCTACTGCAGACGTCACTAAAAGGATGACGTCCTATTGGTTCTACTAACTATAGGACCCTAGATTACTTGGTCCATTGTGATTGGGTTGGCACCAACCCCATGCATACTTTACCACTTTGCTTAGCAGCATGCAGAATGGTCGGCCAGGTTCAGGGTGCCCCTTAGTTCCCCCGGCCTTCCTCCAATTATTGTTATAATCAATCATCACTTTAGTAGCTACGTGTCAATTATTTCACTGTGGTTGGCCTTGAGACTGCATCTCCTGTCTGGAAAATTTCTGATATCTTCGCCTGGCCTGCTGCCATGCATAGGTGTGAAACTCTCGCTTCTTGTTGCTCGGCTGGTCACGTGATTCAGACACCGTGAATTTGCCTCTTTTCCACATAATTTGTGCATTTGATTTTCGTTTCACCCACCACCTGACTTTGTCTTCTTATCTTGACCTTTCAGAAGCAGGATATTCTGTTCTTAGTTTCAATTAATTGTAGATACTGTTTGTCTCTTCTACTGATACGACCTTGGCTTTCCTGGCACAAGTTGTCTCTGCTGAGTTTCATTTCAGCCGCTTCTTCTCGATTCTGCTAAATATGAAGCTTTCCTCGTATGGTCTTTAGTAACCTTGGTTAATTCTGCTGCTTGTGCAAAGTGGAAGTATACTTATAAAACATACTTCTTTTGAAGTAGATTATGTATAGTGGCGCTTGCTGCACTATCTTTCTTCTAAGCATAGCAAGCCACACGGTTTTCTTAGCTTTCTTGCGGTTCCAAGCATATGTATATGTGTAAACTGGTCGAATATTTTCATCATGCTTACAGCTTAAGCTTCTTACATTTGACATTGTCCTTTCACTTTAGGTACACGATATCCTTGTTCATGGCATTTCGTCTCTTTACGTCCTTCTCTGGTCATCATTTCTTCTATATGTGAGTCAGTCCGGGTTCTTGTGACATCACCATTCATCTTCCATTAAGACCTTTTTTGGTTTCTTCAGGGACTGTACTTAGACGAACTTCATTTCGTTTAATTTGTTGATAGGGTTTCCTCAATGGATACCCTACTGTCCATGGTTTCCTTGGTACCGGTATTGGTACTTTAATAGGCATTGTTCTTCTGATGGGCACTGGGCAGAGCCCCACTGCCACTCTCAGCTGGTTTATTTGCTCATCATACTTCACATATTTCGGTGTCAATATTCCTGGTACTTATAAATCGACGGTTCGAGTTCGGGCTGTATTTGTGACCTCCTCTACTCTCCCCCCTCTGTGCGCTTCATCGACCACTTTAACCTCATTTTTTGGATCCATTTTCTTTGGTTCCTCTGTATTCACCTTTACTTCATCGCCTGGGTCCATTCTTTCTTCATCTTCTGGGTCTTTATATGATGGTCTGAACAAATGTCTCATTGGGGTCGATATCTTTGTGACTACTTTTAGACTTCCTGCTGTTCCCCGTCATTAGTTGACACTGTCCATTCGGGCTGCAGTAAAACCATCTTCCTGCACAATTTCTATGCTTCCTGGGATATAGAAACTTTGTTCCTTCTGGTGCATGAATGCTGGCCTTCACAAAGTCTCTTATTTCTTCGTCAGTTAGGTATTTGGGCTTTCATCCTGGCTGGACATCAATCATGATCTTCATCCCTATGGCTTTTTTCGCAGTTTTCTGGCACTGAGAGATTATGATCTTGATAACACAGAATCCTAGCTATATCATCACTAGCAGGACTCCCAGGAACTTGAATGTATCTGCCATCCATTGTGGAACACATGAGAATAGTGATCCAAACCAGCTGTCATCATCAACTTCGTCAGTTTCATCGATCATTTGGCTCTGTAGTTTTGTCAGCATACCTATGGCCTCCGTTAGAGTTCCATTTTCTTCATCGTGAGATGGTATAAATGTGCAACATGATTCTCCAATTTTTGCACAAACACCTCCATCCATAGCTGTGATCATGTCAAGTACATATCTGTTCTGGAGAGTCATCAGTCGGATTGCCCTTAACTCCTCCTTGATTGCGTTATATCCCTTTATGGTTGTGTTGATGGTCTGCAGTAACTCCCATCTGGTTATCTGCAAACATTTAGTATTTACTCCAACTTGAAATCTTGGCATGAAGATTGTCATGAACACTGATGAGGTGAGGCTAAACAGCCTGTGTTCATATGGGATTGCATGAAAAGCTTCATCTGATTTAGCAGAAAAGTAATTCTCCCTCTTCATTCGAGTCAGCAGTTCCACAGATCTCTTCTTCCTCCTTCCTCAGGTGAGCATTTGCTTTTGGGAAACTGTCAATATTCAGGTCACTTTTTGGGATTACCAATGCTGGAACGTGGACATTCACTATTGTGCATATACCGCCCCAGTTTCTCGGCAGTCTGATGTATGCTTGGGATCCACATGCCCAATAATGATCCATAATTACTGCAGTTCCATGCACCATTCCTGGAGCATTAAAAACTCGTCCACAGTTCTTATTTTTTCCCATCTTTCTTGTGCCATTACTCCTAAAGCAGAATTTTGGGCTTTCCAGTGCCACTACCTGCAAGGATCCTCCTCTGTCTTCGACCCATGTCAGCAGTTTTGCAAGCTTTGGCCACAATGGCTTGCATCCATTTTGCACTATGTTGATGGTAGGCTCGTAGTGACATGTAACGCTCACCTGCTGATGGTAGGCTCGTAGTGACCTCAAACCCTTCCCTGTAGTCTACTCGACTGGAAACTGGGCCTAAAACACAGGATTGGTAGAGTTTAACTCCCTATTGTCTCTGTGTACTTGAACCCCTTCTTCCCCGGGGTCCAACCCTTCCCTTTGATCCACAGCTCACCTTGTTTTCTTGGAAAGTGTGCTCACCGTCCTGCTTTCAGCGCAGGTGCAAGTTGATTGATGCGGGCTCGTTGCTGCCTAGTTACTTCACTGGCAAGAGTACGACAGGTAAGTATAATGAGTCTTTTGAACAGTTCTCTAACTTCGTTCCTTTCCTTCCTTAGATAATGGCTGGCGTCCGGGGATTGCGACGTGCTGCTGAGATGAGTAGCACTGAAGGTGAGTGAGAGCGCGATGCGCGATGCGACCCTTTCGTATTTGTATTGAACCGAGTTCTTTTTCTGTGTCTTTTAGGTGCCGCGACGTTTTCAGTGTGGACGCCGGTTGTGAAGAAGAAATGCGGTGAGTAAGCGCTGTATGCGGCGCCTCTAGATGTTTCCACACTAACCTGGATTGTCTTTTCCCTCTTGCAGATGGATGAGAAGTTCCGGAGACAGAGTTCCCCAGAGCGGCTGGGATTCAGGTAAGCGTTTGAAACTCATACAGTCTTTAAAAATAAGTGAAGATTTGCTGACTGCTTACTAATGCCTTTTTTCTGTTCTTTTCCCTTTTCCTTAGGAAGCGGCGTGCCGGGATGGGAATGACACCGCCGAAGATGCCCGCAGAACAGAAGGAGCGATGAATGAAGGGCAGAAGTGCCGCAAGGTAAGGCTGTTCCTAACGGTGTTCTTGTTCTTGCAGGAGCTGAGCGCAGAAGAAAGATGCGGGCGTACTGGAGACCGATCTGAACACGGTGAGTGTCACGCTGCAGGTGCAAGCATGTTTCTCAGCCTGGGTGTGGCTTAAATAGCCTCTGGGTATCCCAGGTGTCTCTGGGCTGAACCACACCCAAAAGAACTAGACGCATCTCTTTAAATAATGTTCCACCCCTTAGCTGTTCTTCTACCCATGGCCTAACATGAATCTGTCTCTCTGCGCCCTGATGCCTGCGGGCTTTCGACGCATTACAAATAAACAAATCAAATCAAATCAAATCACATCTCCTTTCTTCCTCCTTTTCCTCATGCTCCTCTCTTTCGGTGTCAGACATTGTCTTCCCCCAACTCGTGCAACTTCTTGCATCCTCTTTGTTCCTATTTACTTCCAACCTATCTAGGGACAGCTCTCTGTTCCCACTACTTCGGGAGACATACTCAATATCGTAAAGCTGAGTGCTCTCCAGGCGTTCGTCTTCCACCTGCCCTTAGGGTACTTGTTTTAGCCCCATTTCATCATACATTCTAATGATCATCTCTCCGATGCTTCTGTTGTCAAAGTCATCCTTGATATTAGCCCTAGACATGCCTGGTACTGAATCGTAGTCAGGAAAGAATTCTTCGATGTCTTCCCAATTGACTACTGGCTCAGGTTTTTTAACCTCTCTTTCCAGATATTCGAGATTGTGTGCTCTCGGTCTTTGTTTACGTTCTACATCATCATTGAATACTCTGCGTTTCCTCGCTTCTTCTCTTACCCTATCTTCTTCCTCTTTCTTTGCGTCTCTACGTTCATTTGCCCTTCGGATTTCGTCATCCCTTCATCTCTTTATCCTTTTCTCTCGTATCCTTTGCTCTTCCTCTATCCTTCGCTGCTCCTGTCTGTCTTGATCATTGGCTACCCTCTGTTTACGATCGTGTTGCCTTTCCTGCTCTTCACAATATAACTGTTCTCGTCTCTGTTTATCTTTTTCCTTATTCTTTCGTTTCTCAATCCTTTTTCTTTTTCCTTCTCCTTCCTCTGCACATCATCTAGCTTCTCTTTTTGTGTCGCATCATCAATGCCTTTGCCATCGAGTTTCAATAAAATCTGACCTCCCATCCATTTGTTTTGTGTGAGTGCTATCTCATCAGTTCTATCCTCATTCCCTTTCCATCTTTTGCCTTCTCTCACCGTGCCGAGAGATGTGCTTGCTTGTGCCTGGTCTTTTCTCTCGTTCTCACGTCTCTCCTTTCCCTCGGGACTTTGGAGGTAATATCTCTATCTTGATCTTTGTCTAGACTTTCGTCACCGCTTTGCGTAGGTGATTCATATGCCGGGTTGCTATACCCTGTGGCTGCTTTAAGTTCTCTTAGTGGCTATAACCCTTTGTCCTTACTGTCTTCAATTTTTGTTTCAGACGGGGCAGGTGGCGCTGAGGGCATCTCACCCCCTTCTGTGCATACATTAAGTATCAAAACTACTGGCGGCTCCTCCTCTTTATCCTGTTGGTACATTTTCCAGAACTCTAGACTAGCTAGGCCTTTGTCTAACTTTTTGCCGGTGTATGTGGCATGCAAATATGTCGTCATGTGTTGTAGGACCGTTTTAGATAACGATCCACCCTGGGGCCAAGGCATAAACATTTTGTGGGCGGTTCCGTTAACCCATTCTGCACTGTACCTTTTCAGCTTAGGTGCGTGTTCTGGCAACTGTTTGCACAGGTGTCAAAAATCCAAGTACACAATAATGGGGGAAGGTGTGTCAACACTCTCCCTCGAACCACAGAAGCCAAATGAAGTCGACCCTCCACCCATGGTTGGCACAGGTACCTGATACATACCAACAGGATACCACGTGGCAGCCAATGGGGGGAAGAGGGTTAGGGAGAGGTTGTGGACGGGGAGGGGAATGTAGGAACACCGGAGAGAGGTTTAGGGGAATACCTAATTTGGATAGGACCGGGGAAGTAACAGGAAAAAACCCTACACTGTCTAATACCTTGACAACCTACCATAGATCATAAACACCACTTCCAGCACAACAATAACCCCCTTGATACAGGCCCTGATGTACTTTCCTTGACCACTTATACTCCTAGTACCCCTTGATACAGGCAAAGATTATCATACAATGAAATGGATTACATATAAGCAAGCAGGATGAAACATACACATGGGAGGTGTTCCCAACATGAAAAATATAACACATGGCCCAATGGGCAAGCGTTAGCAACACTTACGAAACATGCAACATAAGCGTCTGAGACATAGAGCAGACACAGCCCTTGGGCTATCTTGTTGGCCTCACTCTGCGTACCCCAATTTACTTCACTGGGACTCGAGTAAGGCAATGCGCCCCGTGACCGCCTCACATGCTGAAGCACTATACTCTGAAAAAAACCAAGTGGCGAGAGATACTTTTCCCTCTCTGGGCACTGTTGCGTATAACATATGAATACGGAGTTCACATGAAAGACCCAGCCATAATTATTGTCCTTGCACAAATGAAAAGAACACAATGACCATAGCATCTGCTTTTTCCCCACATAGCATTGAAGTTCAAACACTTATCTTTTCGTCCAGGAAGCTCGCAAGCCTTCCCGGACGTGATCTTTCGTAGCCCGTAGCAGCCACGCGTCTTCCTCTGCTGCTGCAAGAGACACGTGTTCGCTTAAGAGAACCGAACATCCGACGGAGTAGCACCATGTGTCATTCTTCCGCCGCTTCACGATACCTGCTCCCGGAAAAGATGCGTGCAGGCGCTGGCAGTCTCCTTAATCCTCTGGCATGGCTTCGCCCCATGAACAAAATAAGCCACACCTGCCATGTGCCCTGGCCCTTGATAAGCTGTTGCTCATTAGTGTCAGCTGGCCACACGCGCGCACGGCAAAAATGACCAAATGCCCCAAAGCCTGCTGGGAAAGGTAGTTTTACTCACATATTGCAGTTTCTAGGCTTTCCTGAGTCCATGACACCTCTTTCCCCTATTCCACCCCCTACTCCTGACATTACATCCTCTCCCAGGGCCCTTCCCAGGACCTAGTTTATCCGGATGTTGCCGAAGAAATTGTTTAACCAACCTTGGAGCATATGTATTGCCTCTGCCGGATCCCAAGAACAATCCTCCGGACAATACCCCTTCCATTGAATCAGATACCAGAAGTATCTTTACATCCAGAATGCGTTGAACTTCATATTCCTCCTGACCCTTCTTCATGATTGCTGGAGGCCTCCTAGTAGTCATTCCCGGAACTGCGGGTTTAAGTAAAGATAAATGGAACACTGGGTGTATAGGTAAAGATTTAGGCAAATGCAATTTCATGGCAGTTGCAGAGATGCATTTAATAATCTCATAAGGCCCAATGAACTGATGTAAGTACTTCTGTGAGCCCACCAAAGACAAGTTTCGAGTAGACAACCAAACCCTGTCACCCATCTTGTATTTAGGACCGTCCTGACGATGCTTATCAGCCTGGTTCTTGTATTGTCTCTTGATCTCTCCAGATTTCGAGAAGCAAATGTTTACGCTCCTGTAACTCTGGTATGTGTTCCATTTCTGACAAATGTTCTGGTATCATATTCTGTGCATGACCTTACAAACATTCATTAGGAGCCATCCCCAAGGAAGTGTGGTAGGTGTTGTTATAAGTGAATTCTGCCAACCATAAGGCTTGCACCCAAGAATCCCTGCCATCACCCAAATAACCTTGTAAATATTTCTCAAGAGTTTGATTCACTTTTTCAGTCTGTCCATCAGTCTGAGGATGATAGCTGGTGGAAAGAGCAAAGTTGATTCCCAGCATTTGACAAAAGGCACGCCAAAATCTGGATGTAAATTGCAAACCTCTATCTGAGACAATACCCTTTGGCAACCCATGCAGCCTAACCACATGTTGTAAAAATAACTCAGCCAATTTACCTGCCTCAGGTATCCCCTCACAAGGAATGAAGTGGGCTTGTTTTGACAGAAAATCCACCACCACCCAAATCGTATCACATTGATTATCGGAGGGGGGGGGGGCAGATCCGTGATAAAATCCATAGAAATGTGCGTCCATGCTTTCTCAGGAGTTGGTAATGGTTGCAGTAAGCCTCTTTTCTTAACATGCTCTGCCTTATTACGTGCACAATTCTCACATAATTCCACATATCTCTCCATATCTTGCTTTAATGTGGGCCACCAGAAATATTTTTCCAACCTCATCTGCATTTTTCTCAGACCTGCGTGTCCTGCTAAGGGAGATTTATGAAACCAGTATAAAGCCTTATCTTGTAACTCTTTATTTGTTAAATATAACCGATTCTGATGATACGGCAGTCCTTCCCATATGATTCATGCCAGAAGGCTGTTTCGACATTCTAGCAATTGTCATGATGGTAAAGCTTCTTTACAAGTTCAATGACCTGTTTTGTAATGGCCCCAACAATTTTGTCTGGCGAAATGATGGTCTTCACTTCACTTACTGAATTTTCCAAATGTTGTTGTCGGGAAAGAGCATCTGCCTTTCCGTTCTTACTACCCGGCCTAAAAGTAACCACAAAATCAAATTAATTGAAGTGCTGAGACCATCGTAGTTGTCTAGGGTTCACAGTCAAAGTTTCGAAAACAAAAGGCTCGAATGCCTTTTTCTCGACAGTCAATGGACCGAAAAAAAGGTTCAAATGTTTTTAGTTTTTTTATGGGGGGTTCCCCTCTAGCCCCCCGTTTTCTTTTTATAAAAAACTTTTTTTACATTCTAAACAAAAAATATATAAATAAATAAAAACAATGTTAACCTTTTTTCGATCCTTTTACTTTCGAACAAAAGGTCATTCAACCCTTTGTTTTCGAACATTTGACCGGACACCGTTGTCTAGGACTGAGGGTTTGGGCCGTCTTAAAATATTGCAAGTTCTTGTGATCAGTTACCACCACCACCTGATGCTTGGCTCCCAGTAAGTAATGCCGCCACTCAAGGAAGGCGGACCGAATCGGCAACAACTCTTTATCAGTGATGGAGTAATTCTGCTCACACCGTGACAGTTTTCTGGAGTAAAAAGCTACAGGATGCCATACTCCCTTCTCATCTTTCTGTGACAGAATGGCTCCAATCGCCACATTACTTGCATCTGTTTCAACCTGAAATGCCCTTTCTGTGTTAGGATGTTGCAACACGGGAGCAGTAGTGAAGGCGACCTTCAACTCTTGACAGGCTTTCTCTGCTTCATAACTCCAAGTAAACCTCACCTCCTTCTTTAACAGATGTGTGATTAGAGTGACAATCTTAGAGAAATTGCTGATAAATCGCCTATAAAAGTTGGCAAACCCTAAAAAAGATAGTATATCTTTGATCCATTGGGGAGAAGGCCAGTCTCTAACTGCCTGTACTTTCTTGTGATCCATCACAATTCCTGTATCAGTCAATATAAATATAAATCCCAAAAACTCCACCTGCATCACATGGAAGGCACATTTCTCCAGTTTGACACACAATTGACAATCCTATAATCTTTTCAACACAGTCCCCACATGTTTTACATGCTGCTCTAGAGATTCTGAATAAATCAAAATATCGTCAATATAAACAATGACAAAAATATCAATGAATTCATGCAATACTTTTTGCATAAAAAACTGAAAAGCTGCTAGAGCATTACATAAACCAAAAGGCATTACAAGATATTCAAACAAACCAAACTTCGTTCTAAAAGCTGTTTTCTACTCATCCCCCTCTTTCACCCGTATCAGATGGTAAGCACCCCTTAAATCCAACTTGGTATAAACCTTGGCAGCCCTCACTTGATCTAAAAGAACTGAAATCAAAGGCAACGGAAATCTGTTCTTTATGGTTACCTTATTTAACGCATGATAGTCAATGCACGTACGTAAGGCCCCTTCTTTCTTGGGAACAAAAAATAATGGTGAGGAGACTGAGGAGGTGGAATGTCTAATAAAACCCTTAGCCAACATCTCATCTACATATTCCCGTAGATACTGATTTTCCTTTTCTGTGAGAGCATAAATTCTACTGCAAGGCAGTTTTGCTCCTTCCTCCAAATCAATAACACAATCATAAGGTCTATGTGGGGGTAATTGCTCAGCAATTCTCTCAGTCAAAAACTTCACTAAATTCCAAGTACTGTGACGGAGTTCCTTCTATCACCGCTCCCACAATCTGGTTTAGTGGCCTCTGTTCAACGAACAATGTTGCTGGTCCTTCCTCCGGAAAAATGTGTTTCTGACACCTCTGCTCATCAAACCACACTGTTTTCCTTTCCCAATCAATTATTGGATTGTGAAGAAATAACCAGGGAATTCCCAAAATCAATCCAAATTGAGGTGCTGCTATTAAATCAAATGTGATTTCCTCTTTATGACCATGTACACCATGGGTGCACAACATATGGCCCGCGGGCCAGTTGCGGCCCGCCATGCTGTTTTGTCCGGCCCGCGAGGCACAAACACTTTCCTAATGGAGGGCGGCCCGCAAGCAGCATCGGCCGCCCTCCATTAGGAAAGTCTTTGTTGTCTTCCGGGCCGGACAAAACACTGGCCCTCATTGGCTCAGCACACACGCACCACGTCGCTCCTACGAGCCACGTAGTGCATGTGTGCTGCACCAATGGAGGGCCAGCACTACGGCTGGCGTGGTCTATAAGGCTTGATGCTGGAAGGCATCTCAGTCTTGGACTACGCCAGCCGTAGTACGATTCCAGCGACTTCCAGCTTACCTGCTTTCCAGCACGTCGCCGGTAAGTGGTCTGTTTGTGTTTGTGTGTCAGGTCTGTTTTGCTATATGTTTTTGTGTGTATGTTGAGATGCAGGGGGTGGGGGGTGTCGGATGTGTATGAATGTTTGGATTTCAATGTTTTTTGTGTGTATGTTGAGATGCGGGGGTGGGGGGGTGTCGGATGTGTATGAATGTTTGGATTTGAATGTTTTTTGTGTGTATGTTGAGATGCGGGGGTGGGGGGGTGTCGGATGTGTATGAATGTTTGGATTTGAATGTTTTTTGTATGTATGTATGTTGAGATGCGGTGGTGGGGGGTGTTGGGTGGGCATGATTGTTTGTTTTGGAGTGTAAGTGCGGTGTATGTTGAGATGCAGGGTCTGTATGTGTGCATGCTTGCTAGATTGTATGCTGATTTGGGGGTGGGGGTGCTGGTCTGTATGGGTGCATGTTTGTGTGTCTGCTCAGTTGGGGGGTGGGGGGTTCGGGTCTGGATGGGTGCATGTTTGTGTGTGTGCTCAGTTCGGGGGTGTGGGGGTTCGGGTCTGTATGGGTGCATGCTTGAGAGTGTGTGCTGATTTGGGGGGTGGGGGGTTCGGGTGTGTATGGGTGCATGTTTGTGTGTGTGCTGAGTTGGGGGGTGGGGGGTTTGGAGTTGGGGGGGTGGGGGTTTTGGGTCTGTATGGGTGCTGGTTTGTGTGTGTGCTCAGTTGGGGGGTGAGGGTTTCGGGTCTGTATGGGTGCTTGTTTGAGAGTGTGCTGATTTGGAGGGTGGGGGGTTCGGGTCTGTATGGGTGCATGTGTGTGTGCTGAGTTGGGGGGTGGAGGGTTGGAGTTGGGTGGGTGGGGGGTTCGGATCTGTATGGGTGCCGGTTTGTGTGTGCTGATTTGGGGGGTGGGGGGTTCGGAGATGGGGGTGGGGGTTCGGGTGTGTATGGGTGCATGTTTGTGTGTCTGCTCAGTTGGGGGGTGGGGGGTTCGGGTCTGTATGGGTGCATGTTTGTGTGTGTGCTCAGTTCGGGGGTGTGGGGGTTCGGGTCTGTATGGGTGCATGCTTGAGAGTGTGTGCTGATTTGGGGGGTGGGGGGTTCGGGTGTGTATGGGTGCATGTTTGTGTGTGTGCTGAGTTGGGGGTGGGGGGTTTGGAGTTGGGGGGGTGGGGGTTTTGGGTCTGTATGGGTGCTGGTTTGTGTGTGTGCTCAGTTGGGGGGTGAGGGTTTCGGGTCTGTATGGGTGCTTGTTTGAGAGTGTGCTGATTTGGAGGGTGGGGGGTTCGGGTCTGTATGGGTGCATGTGTGTGTGCTGAGTTGGGGGGTGGAGGGTTGGAGTTGGGTGGGTGGGGGGTTCGGATCTGTATGGGTGCCGGTTTGTGTGTGCTGATTTGGGGGGTGGGGGGTTCAGAGATGGGGGTGGGGGTTCGGGTGTGTATGGGTGCATGTTTGTGTGTGTGCTGAGTTGGGGGGTGGGGGGTTCGGGTCTGTATGGGTGCTTGTTTGAGAGTGTGCTGATTTGGAGGGTGGGGGGTTTGGGTCTGTATGGGTGCATGTTTGTGTGTGCTGAGTTGGGGGGTGGGGGGTTCTGGTGTGTAGGGGTGCATGTTTGTGTGTGTGCTGAGTTGGGGGTGGGGCGTTTAGAGTTGGGGGGTGGGGGGTTTGGGTCTGTATGGGTGCTGGTTTGTGTGTGCTAATTTGGGGGGTGGGGGGTTCGGAGTTGGGGGGTGGGGGGTTCGGGTGTGTATGGGTGCATGTTTGTGTGTGCTGAGTTGGGGGGTGGGGGGTTCGGGTCTGTATGGGTGCTTGTTTGAGAGTGTGCTGATTTGGAGGGTGGGGGGTTCGGGTCTGTATGGGTGCATGTTTGTGTGTGCTGAGTTGGGGGGTGGGGGGTTTGGAGTTGGGGGGGGTGCGGAGTTTGGGTCTGTATGGGTGCTGGTTTGTGTGTGCTGATTTGGGGGGTGGGGGGTTCGAGTTGGGGGGGTGGGGCTTTCGGGTGTGTATGGGTGCATGTTTGTGTGTGTGCTGAGTTGGGGGGTGGGGGGTTCGGGTCTGTATGGGTGCATGCTTGAGAGTGTGCTGATTTGGGGGGTGGGGGGTTCGGGTCTGTATGGGTGCATGTTTGTGTGTGCTGAGCTAGTGTTTGGTTGAGGGGTGGGGGCCATGGGGCATAGTGTTTGGTTGGGGGTTGAGGAAGCCATGGGGCATAGTGTTTGGTTGGGGTTGAGGGAGCCTTGGGGCATAGTGTTTGGTTGAGGGGGCCATGGGGCATAGTGTTTGGTTGAGGGTGCCATGGGGCATAGTGTATGGTTGGGGATTGAGGGTGCCATGGGGCATAGTGTTTGGTTGGGGGGTGAGGGTGCCATGGGGCATAGTGTTTGGTTGAGGGGCGGGGGCCATGGGCATAGTGTTTGGTTGGGGGTTGAGGGAGCCATGGGGCATAGTGTTTGGTTGGGGTTGAGGGAGCCATGGGGCATAGTGTTTGGTTGGGTTTGAGGGAGCCATGGAGCATAGTGTTTGGTTGAGGGTGCTATGGGGCATAGTGTTTGGTTGGGGGTGAGGGTCCCATGGGGCATAGTGTTTGGTTGGGGGTTGAGGGAGCCATGGGGCATAGTGTTTGGTTGGGGGTGAGGGTGCCATGGGGCATAGTGTTTGGTTGGGGTTGAGGGTGCCATGGGGCATAGTGTTTGGTTGAGGGGTGGGGGCCATGGGGCATAGTGTTTGGTTGAGGGGTGGGGGTGCCATGGGGCATAGTGTTTGGTTGAGGGGTGAGGGCCATGGGGCATAGTGTTTGGTTGGGGGTGAGGGTGCCATGGGGCATGGTGTTTGGTTGGGGGTGAGGGTACCATGGGGCATAGTGTTTGGTTGAGGGGTGGGGGCCATGGGGCATAGTGTTTGGTTGGGGGTGAGGGTGCCATGGGGCATAGTGTTTGGTTGGGGGTGAGGGTACCATGGGGCATAGTGTTTGGTTGAGGGGTGGGGGCCATGGGGCATAGTATTTGGTTGGGGGTTGAGGGAGCCATGGGGCATAGTGTTTGGTTGGGGGTGAAGGGGCCTTGGGGCATAGTGTTTGGTTGAGGGGTGGGGGCCATGGGGCATAGTGTTTGTTTGGGGGTCGAGGGAGCCATGGGGCATAGTGTTTGGTTGGGGGTGAGGGGGCCATGGGGCATAGTGTTTGGTTGGGGGTGGGAGCCAGGGGGCATAGTGTTGCACTCCAAGAGTGAACCCAATAATAAAGCTAAAACAGGCACAGTTAGGAGATGTACATCCTTTGCTTTTTGAGGAAACCTGACTCAACGAAGGCCATACTCCTCTTGGGCAACCCAAACAGCAAACTATAGCAGTCCAAAATAACGGAATGTCCAATCGGAATGTCCAATCTAGGGTCAATAAAATATATATAAGTTAATTAAACAGACGAGATACAAAAACTAAATAGAAATAAATTATAACAATGGAAAATGTGTAGTGCAAAATGTAAGTTTGAAATGCAAATAAAAATCTTTACCCCTCAAAAACATATTCTTTTTCCATGTGTTTAATACAAATTGGGGGTTTAAAAAGCCTCCTACCATGCCCCGCCTACCGCCCCGCCCACATTTACTTTTCGGCCCACTATAGTCCTCATGTAAGGTACTTTCGGCCCTCTGTCAAAATCAGTCGTGCACCCCTGATGTACACAAATCATGTCCAATTTTTCTGTCTGCTTTCGTATAGGCCCTGATACCAAAGGTAAACCATCCACCGATTGAACTCCTTCCACCTTACTTTTGTCGAACAAAGGTAATCCTAACTGCGCAGCCAAGGTAATGTCCACAAAATTGCCTGTAGCCGATGAATCCACCGTCGCCATAACCTCCTGCTTAGTTAACGCGAAACATAACATCACCAAAATGTATAAGTGAGAAGTTTTACCACCCACTGTATCTGCAACCCATCTGGGGAACCATACATCCATCGGGCCTGGCACCTGTGGTCCCCCTAAGGCTGGCCCATCTCTTTTCCCGCCGCCTTCGTACTCCTCTCACCTCCCACACTTTTCTGTGATGTATTGGGACAGATACGTATAAAATGTCCTGCTTGTCCGCAATAGAGACATCATCTATTGATCTTATGCTATTCCTTCTCTGCTGCTGACAACGGTCCCCGTACACTACCAATCTGCATGGTCTCCACTTCACTTGTTCGTCCTCCTCTACTCCTGTCTAAACGCACAAAAGGCACTGCTTCCGGTTTCTTTCTATCTCCCTTCCGCTCATTCATACGATGACCCAACCTCAAGGCTAAATCAATCATGGCCGTGCAGGTTCTTGGTTGCGGCTCCACTTGAGCAATAGCATCTTTCAATTCCTTGCGTAATCCCTGATAGAATAACACTGTTTGTTTAGCCACTGGCCACTCGGTCTCAATTATCAACCTGTTGAACTGTGTTACATATGTTACCAAATCCCGACCTCCCTCTCTTAATCCCAACAGTTCCTTATCCTGTGCTAATGAGACCTCTCGATGGTCAAATAATCTACCAAATTCCCCCAGAAAACCATCCCAATTGTATGACAAAGTGTCATCTTTCTGTACCAGCGTCATGGCCCATGCAGCTGCATTTCCTGTCAGATAGGAAATTACAAAAGCCTTCCTGGCCTGAATGGTGTCGAACACGGAAGGTTTACAAAAAAAATAAAGTATGCATTGGGTGAGGAATGTCATGTATTTCTGAGGATCCCCTGAAAAACGTACTGGCGCTGCCAATGGGACACTACTAGAAGCCTGGGATTCTGACTCGTGGAACCTCCTACTTCACTAGTCCCTTCCAACGGGGTCCTCTGGGCTACCAAACTCTGTACTTGTGTCTTTAAATTATCCGATTCTGTTTTGCTTATACCAACTTCACCTGAATATCTTGAAGCGCCTTTAGCACATCGGCCAAGGCGGGCGTAGTCACTTCCATTTGGCTTGGGTGGTTATAAGTATCCCAATCTGGGGGTGGCTTATTATGTCAAAATTCCAAGTGCACAATAATGGAGGAAGATGTGTCAACACTCTCCCCCGAACCACAGAAGCCGAATGAAGTCGACCCTCCACCCGTGGTTGGCACAGGTACCTGATACACAACAACAGGATACCATGTGGAAGCCAAAGGGGGGAAGAGGGTTAGGGAGAGATTGTGGATGGGGAGGGGAATGTAGGAACACCAGAGAGAGGTTTAGGGGAATACCTAATTTGGATAGGACCGGGGAAGTAACAGGAAAAAACCCTACACTGTCTAATACCTTGACAACCTACCATAGATCATAAACACCACTTCCAGCACAACTATAACCCCCTTGATACAGGCCCTGATGTACTTTCCTTGACCACTTATACTCCTAGTACACCTTGATACAGGCACAGAGTATCATACAATGAAATGGATTACATATAAGCAAGCAGGATGAAACATACACATGGGAGGTGTTCCCAACATGAAAAACATAACACATGGCCCAATGGGCAAGCGTTAGCAACACTTGCAAAACATGCAACATAAGCATCTGAGACATAGAGCAGACACAGCCCTTGGGCTATCTTGTTTGCCTCACTCTGCGTACCCCAGCTTACTTCACTGGGACTCGAGTAAGGCAATGCGCCCCGTGAGCACCTCACATGCCGAAGCACTATACTCTGAGAAAACCAAGTGGCGAGAGATACTTTTCCCTCTCTGGGCACTGTTGCGTATAACCTATGAATTCGGAATTCACATGAAAGACCCAGCCATTATTATTGTCCGTACACAAATGAAAAGAACACAATGACCATAGCATCCGCGTTTTCCCCACATAGCATGGAAGTTCAAACACTTATTTTTCGTCTGGGAAGCTCGCAATCCTTCCCGGATGTGATCTTTCGTAGCCCGCAGCAGCGGCACGTCTTCCCTCTGCTGCTGGAAGAGACACATATTCGCTCAAGAGAACCGAACACTGACGGAGTAGCTCCACATGTCATTCTTCTGCCGCTTCGCAATACCTGCTCCAGGAAAAGATGCGTGCAGGCGCTGGCAGTCTCCTTAATCCTCCGGCATGGCTTCGCCCCATGAACAAAATAAGCCACACCTGCCGTGCGCCGTTGGCATGGCAAAAACTACCAAATGCCCCAAAGCCTGCTGGGAAAGGTAGTTTTACTCACATATTGCAGTTTCTAGGCTTTCCTGAGTACATGACACCTCTTTCCCCTATTCCACCCCCTACTCCTGACAACAGGTGTACTAATGGAGTCATTGTTACGCTCACCTGGTATCTACGGGGACGCCACCCAGCCCTGGTTGGATGATTTGCACTCTCGAACCCTCTAGCGGTCCCTTGGTAATGCCTCTGGTTAAAGATGGGTCTGCAATATAGGAGAGCTGGATTCAATACCAGATTGTCTTTATGTTTTCCCACCTCCCTTTGCCTTAACTCCTTCCTCCCCCTTGTGCCTTCTCCTCACCTTAATATTGCAAGAGGTGGATTCTCCGTCCAGCTCCTCGTGGCAGGGGAGCGTATATGTGAGGGGCGAGCAGTGACCAAGTTACTTCACTGGTGCAAGCCCCCCCCCGTGGGAATCCAGGACTGCTGCGACTCCGTAGGTTTGCTGCTTTACAGTCTTTATATGCAGTTCTTATGTTCTTCTTAGTTTGAACAATAATGTCTTGCTTCTTTCCTTTTAGGTATGGAAAGGTATTTTGGTGTTGTCGTGCAGTTTGAAGATGAGCATTGGCTGGTAGGCGAAAGCGCAGTGTGCGCGATGCTGTCCGGTGAGCAATGCGCGATGTGCGGCGCTGTTTCACCTTTTATATTGCTAACATGTGTCTTTTCTCTCCTACTTATAACGCAAAGCATGTTCTGCTGTTTGGGTGTGGTTTAAATAGACTCAGGTAAATTAGTCCAAGTAAAATAGTCCCAGGCCTGCCACACCCAAAAGACTACACCGCATAGCTCAGTTCCTTGTAACTGAGCTATGTGTGTGCCTCCATGTTGGCTGAACCCCCCCAAGTTAAATAGTCCCAAGTAAATAGTTCCATTCTAATGTTGGTCTTCATGATGGTGATGAGACTGGCGCCAAAGGCGCCAGGACTGACTCCAAGTGATTCTTGGATGAGGTTTTAAGGTCTTTGACCTGGCCCTAACTGGAAGGCTGACTTGCCAGTGAGGGCCAGGGGCAAGGGTCATGACAGCCATGTCTTCCATATTTAACTTTGTTCACTTTCACTTTATACAACACTTGTTGATGTCTTTCGTCACTTAAACAATTCCAACAATATGAGCGAGCACCAATCGTCGCAAGCTCCAATCCTGTTTTTTTACAAAAATTTGTTTATCTCCTTTTTAATCAATAAACATCAATTCATACACTACAATATCTCAGTTACTTATTTGCTAGTTCCTTGAAGGAAAACGTTCAACCTATGACATCACAACAAATAACACATAAGACAGATGTTAACAGACTAGACAAACTCCAGCTGTTTACATATACCTCTGCCTCTAATATTACCCCGACATGGAGTTTAAACTTATACCTTTCATGGGCGTCTTTAAACACTGTGGTGACCTATTTGTTCCTCTTCATTCAGGACTCTGGATACAAGTTTCTTCTAGCCGCTATATTAAAGTGTAGGAATTAGGCGAATCCTCTCTCTTCTCGGGTGTCCTCCCCGGTATCCTCTTTTGCTATTTTTAATCACCCTTTAACTCACTATTTCCTTCCCCATATATATATACATTCTTCTCTACTTCTGACTATATTTTGTTTTCCCCTCTCCCTCTGTTACCTTTTCCCTTACTTGTTCTAAGGTATATACTTTTTGGCAAAGCATTTAGTCTTTTTCACTCACTGTTCGCATGTTTCCTCTCTGGATCCTCGGGATCACCGCCTCTGTCACCGCCTCTCCTGCCGTTCACCTGCTCAGCTACCCGTAGGAGTGGGAAGGGGTTATGTGGGTAACACGGGTCCCTTCAGACCCTTGTCTGCCGATTCTACTTTTAATCTAACCACTGTCTACAGGGAGCTTCACGGTCTACTCAGGTGGATGGCAAAGGACTTGTGATATTACCGAGGACCTAGAGTTACTTAATGTCAACGGTGAATGGGTATCTTATTCTATTTTTTCTTTATTTTTATTTTTATTTTTTTGTTTCCTGCAATTCACACTAATTCTCGCAGCTAGCTGCGTTCTTCTAATTATTATTAATAATAATAATTATTATTCTAATCGATAATCGATAACCATCCTATGCTACCAAGTGTGCTCCGGGACCCCCAACCGGCCCATAGAGTCAGAGTTTGCCCAGAAGCACTTTAAGACAAGATAGCAGCACCCTTGAAATGGATGGAGGTGCAGATTAATACTCCAACACCAAATCAATAATGACAACTCGACGGTTTGGCAAAGGGAGTCCGTTTAATGACAAGTACAAAAAACGGGGAGTTAAGAATATCAGCAGTGGCGTGATCTTCCTTCTTGCTTCAACTCCAACTACTTCATAAAAATCATAACATTTATACTAAAAACTCATCATCATTGACGTGTGATGCGTAAAAGTTGGCATGCAATTCTACTGGTTCAGGAAAAGGTAACTTTAATATAGGTACTATATCTGTATGTGGTAACAGAGGGAGGGGATTGGGTAAACACTGTCAGGTGGGGCATCTAAGCCCTTCCTTCTAAATGGCTACTGCAGACATCACTAAAGGTACGATGTCCTATTGGTTCTAATAACTATAGGACCCTAGATTACTTGGTCCTTTGTGACTGGGTTGGCACCAACCCCATACATACTTTTCCACTTTGCTTAGCAGCTCACAGAATGGTTGGCCAGGTGCGGGGTGCCCCTTAGTCCCCCGGCCTTCCTCCAATTATTGTTATAATCAATCATCAGTTTAGTAGCTATATGTCAATTATTTCACTGTGGTTGGCCTCGAGACTACATCTCCTGTCTGGAAAAGTTCTGATATCTTCGCCTGGCCTGCTGCCATGCGAAAGTGTGAAACTCTTGCTTCTTCTTGCTGTTACGCTCACCTGGTTCCCACAGGGGCGTATATCGAACCCGGACAGCTGCAGCCTCCACCAGTGTGAAGATGACCGTCTGGATGGACCCCCTCAGTCTTGTAAGCTTGACTCGTAGAAATAGTCTCATGTAGATGGAGAAAGGTATTTAGCCCCGTGGGTGTGAATGCAGACCCCCCTCCCTGCTCCCGTTCTCCCCACTTGCCACCTCCGATATTCCCAGTCAGTGTCCTCACCTTATGTTTTTGATTGGTGAGCTCTCCATCCTGTGTGGCATGCAGGGGCGCGTATATACCAGTTACTTCACTGGTTTTAGGTGTTGGGGTTCTGGACGATTATTGAGTCTGGAGTTTGCCAAGTTTTTAAAGAGTTCAAAATGCCCAAAGTTCGCTCTTGCACTTCCCTGTTAATATGCGGTGGCAAATTCTGTCTTGAGGTTGCTGGCGGTGTTCAGGTAAGAGTCTGTATTACCCAAACTATCCTGTAAAGGTGCGTGAGATTAGCTCACTGTCTTTTCCTTTTTTCCTAGATGCGGTGTATTGAAGGATAAAGCCTCTGGTGATAATCAGGTAAGTCTTGTAATATAAGTGATTGTCTTTTTAGTCTCTTTAGGCTCACCTTGCTTTTTCTTATCTTTTCCCCAGGTGTTGAAAATCACTGAAAAAGTGACGGAGGCAGCGCCGAGTCGGAGATGCTGTGGGCTGGTGAAAATGGAGCGGCGCTGCAGCTGGGATGCGACGCGTGCCGGAAAAATGTCCCTTCAGGCTCGGAGTGATGCAGGATCCGAAATCAGGTGAGGAATCAGATTAAAGTCTGTAATCTAACCTCTTCTTCTATTTTCCTTTCTCTCCTAGGGCTCCGTGTTCGAGGCGGGTGTGGCAGAAGGCTGGATGCGGGTTTGCAGACACGGTGAGCGTTACGCTGCTAAATGCAGAATAACGCAAAGCGTGTGTTGAAGATCGGGCGTGGCTTAAATAGCTTTGAAAGTAGTCCCAGGTAAGAAGTCCCTAGAACCACACCCGAGTGAAAAGTAGTCCTTTTGGAAAAAACAGTCCCTTCAGGTCTCACGTTGGCCTGGATGCATGTGCAGCATGGTCTGCCTGAGGTAAGTGATGACTATAAGCCTGGCGCCTTGTTTAAACCTGAGGTTTAAACAAATGTCTGGATGCCTGCTTCCGGGGCGGATGGGCTTGGTCCAGCTGCGCGGGGGTAGGCATCATGACACTTGCTTGGCTGGTCACGTGATTTAGACACCAGGAATTTGCCTCTTTTCCACACAATTTGTGTATTTGATTTTTGTTTCACCCACCACCTTTCTTCGTCTTCTTATCTTGACCTTTCAGAAGCAGGATATTCTGTTCTTAGTTTAAATTAATTGTAGCTACTGTTCATCTCTTCTACTGATACGACCTTGGCTTTTCTGGCACGAGTTGCTTCTGCTGAGTTTCGTTTCAGCCGCTTCTTCTCGATTTTGCAAAATATGAAGCTTTCCTCGTGTGTCCTTTAGTAACCTTGGTTAATTCTGCTTTTTGTGCAAAGTGGAAGTATTCTTATAAAACATACTTCTTTTGAGGTAGATTATGTATAGTGGCGCTTGCCGCACTTTCTTTCAACTAAGCATAGCAAGCCGCACGGTTTTCTTAGCTTTCTTGCGGTTCCAAGCATATGTAAATGTATAAACTGGTCGATTATCTTTGTCATGCTTACAGCTTACGTTTCTAACATTTGACATCATCCTTTCACTTTAGGTACACAATATCCTTGTTCATGGCGTTTCATCTCTTTACATCATTCTTTGGTCGTCATTTCTTCTATATGTGAGTCAGTCCAGGTTCTCGTGACATCACCATTCGTCTTCCATTAAGACCTTTTTGTTTTTTTCAGGGACTGTAATTAGACAATCTTCATTTTGTTTAATTTGTTGATAGGGTTTCCTCAATGAATACCTTACTGTCCATGGTTTCCTTTGTACTGGTACTTCAATAGGCATTGTTCTTCTGATGGGCACTGGGCAGAGCCCCAATGCGGCTCTCTGCTGGTTTATTTGCTCATCGTATGTCACATATTTCGATGTGAACGTTCCTGGTACTTCAAAATGGACGGTTAGAGTGTGGGCTGTATTTGGGACCTCCTCTACAGTACAAATAAATAAACTAAAGTAAACTAAACTATATCTGCATTATGATCACAATAAGTGGCCCTACAGCAATATAGAATGGATAGGGAGAAGCTTTCAGTGAAGGCATTTGGAGGAGAAGGAGGTCCGGACATGACTAGACAAGAGATCAGAGAGGCAGAGAAGAGACAGAAGAAAGGAGTGTGCAGAAGACCTGAGGTGGAGGATGTGGTAAGAAGAGCTGAGGCGTAGATGGTAAAAAGGCTATCCAGGCTTGGATGGCCCAACATGGTTTATGCCTTAATGATGAAAAGACGGAACGTCTTCCCATCGGCTCACAATTTTGATCAAACAAACTGAAGGGCTCATACAAATCATTCAATATTGACAGCAACATTATCAAGGTGTCTAAAGAAGTAAAAACACTTGGCTTCTACCTAGACTCAACCCTCACCCTAACCAAGCAAGTCAATGCCACAGCATCGGCTGTAGCCTACACGTCCAAGCTCATTAATGCCTGCAGATCCTTCCTGACACCTGACAGCTGTATCACTCTAGCCAGAGCCATCATCCTATCCAGATTAGATTATTGTAATGCCCTCTATGCTGATACCACGAACCACAATATCAAAAAATGACAGGTTATCCAAAATAACGTCCTAAAAGCACCAGTAAACATACCAAAAAAAAACACGCATCTCCCAGATTAGACGGAACACACATTGGCCCTCATTACGACCCTGGCGGAAATCGCGGTGCTAAATGTACCTCGGAGCACGGCGGAAAGCTGCCGATACCGCCATGGGGGTTGGCGGATTTTCCGCCCCATTCCGACCTTGGCGGGGCGGTAAATCCCCAATCCCCATTTTACCCTTCCCCATTCCCATTTTTGCCCCATAGGGTATAATGGGAGTGGGGAAGGAGTTAATTACGCCACTGTAAAGTACGGTGGCGTAATTAACAACAAGGTCCCGTACCGCCATGGATTTCTCCGCCCGGAAAAACCAGGCGGAGAAAGGCTCCATGGCGCTACGGGAACTCGTAGTAGGGCGGACGGGTCCGCCACGAATACCGCTGGCGTAAACCCACTCCGCCAGGGTCGTAATGAGGGCCATTGCCTCCCAGTCCAACAGCGTATATTGTTCAAAACACTTTCCATGACTCAGGAATGCCTACACAAGTCTGCTCCCAAATACCTGGCAGACAAAGTTACCATTAATCAATCCAATAGGCCTACATGCTCTACTTAATCGCAACTACTCTCCACCCATCGCATTAAGCTTCAGAAATCCAGAGGGAGAAGCTTCCTGGTGATAGCTGCTAAACACTGGAATACCCTGCCACTTACACTAAGGTCCGAAGCCTCCTTCTGGACCTTCTGCAAACACCCGAAAACATGACTCTTCTCTCAGGAGCTTCTAAGATAACTCGCTCCAGCTCTCGGCATCTCTGCTAAGAACTATATCCAACACCACTGGCTAATTGGGGAGGCTATATAGGTATTAATGTAACACTGTAACTATGCAACTATTGCACCTCTTATGGCTAAGTCTCACCAGCGTAATCTTGTAACAGTAACCATGTAATCTTGTAACTACTGCACCTATTATGGCAAAGTTTCATGCATGTAACCCTGCAACCGTAACCTTGTAAATGTTGATGTTGTGTCTGCCAAAAACAACACCTACATGCCTTCTGGCTGGCTGCGCTTTTTAAATGAAAAAAAATAAATACAGAGCTGAAGAGCATGATTGGCTCTGAAGAGCTGACGAGAATGAGGTGGAGGGAAAAGTTGAAAAGAATTGAGGGGAAAGAAGAGCTTTTGAGGAGGAGGTGGTGAGAAAGGCTGAGGAGACGGAGGTGGCGAGAATAGCTGAGGAGGAGGAAGCACGAGTTGGTGAGACAGGATTAGGAGGAGGAGGAGGAGGCCGAGCACGTAGTTGTGGAGGAGTTAGAGGAAGGTGCTGAGAAGAAGGAGGGAAGGAACCCTTAGTAGGAGAGCTAACAAGAAGGAGAAAAGACAAACCAAGGGGAGCAAGGACAGCCAAATGCACCCCAGGTTCAATGGGTGTTTAAGTTATAGGAGAGGAAGAGTAAACATACAGCAAAGCGTCAAGGGGGTTGACAGTACTTTAAGGATGTAAAGGGAATTCAGACAGTCATAGCAGGTCCCTTACGAACAAACATCTGGCCTATGAGGGAGATACACTGGCCCTTCCCACTGCGGTACAAGTCCTGGACCCCAGGTCATGGAGGTGATAACAACATAGGGGAGACGCATTTATAACCCAAGTGGTGGTCTTTTGACTGGGGGAAGCTTTAGGCCCTGTTAAAACATCTACCCAGACCCACCTCCAAAGTCAAGCCCAGCTGCAACATTGACCCATCTTCCATACCGACCAAAATAAACATTCACCCCAAGCACTAAAGCAAGGACAAGTGAAAGACAGACCTAAGACAGGCTTAAGAGCTACAAACATTGGACAATTCTGATACTGTGAGTGACCTGGGAGATACTTAGAGAAATCTACACTTCTGGTTTTGAAAGACACTAATTCAACCGGGAACGACTTTGCCATTGTGCCTGGGCCCATTTTTGTTGGTTTGCAAACCAGCCAAGAGACTTTTCTTTTCGTACTCCCTTTGTCCCCTACACTGGGTCTTTGCAGCAAGTCACGCGAATTTATCATCCCGAGTGAGAGAGAGAGAGAGAGAGAGAGAGAGAGAGAGAGAGAGAGCACGAGAGAGAGAGAGAGAGAGAGAGCACGAGAGGGGGTAGTGAGAGAGAGATATGTGAAGACCTGATATGGAGATTGAAAGTTCGGAGAAAGGGCAAATGGCTTACGTTTACTTGTATGAACTATTGAGTCTCTGCACACTTCTTGATCCATGTTCACTCTTTAACAATATATGCCATACATCCACGTGACATTCTGCACATGATCAACAAAGAAATATGTTTAGGTCACAGGTTACAAGTCTGCCATCTTCCCTCAGATCATCGGAGTCCTTTTATTCAGATTGCTGTTCCCCCGAGTCTATCCTTTTCTCGATGATTGCTGAGTTTTGATACATGTTTCTAACAACAAATGTTTCACAAGAAAAACAGAAACTTGCTTGTGAAAGGTTTAGTTTAGTGCATCTTTTGGGAACCTACTTTCTTCTCTCGCTATTTGAAAATACTGGACTTGACAAAACACTTTGGGCATAAACTTGTCAGGGGCATGAAGATTCTTTGCTGACTGGCGTTTTGCTGGTTCTGCTGACACATCATATATTGGTGATTTGGTTTTCTCCCAGGAATGCCTTTTTCCTGTTATGGATGCCAAATAAACAGGTAACTACACTGGCGTAACGGGGGCCCTGCTAGCACATGTCCTGGGAGGGGGCCCCACTTGGAGGAAAAAAATATGTTTTCAAATGTTCTTTTTTTTGGATTCACAAAGAAATTATTTCTGTAACAGTGGGGGAGCCCTATGACTTCAAAAATAAATCCTTTATTTTTGAAGTCACTCTGCCTTCATAAAGAACTTTTTTCCGTTATGGTTCGGTCCTTAACAGAAATAATTTCTTTGTGAAGTCAGAGTGACTTCAAAAAGAAACAATTTATTTTTGAAGTAATAGGGCTCCCCTCAACCCCATGACGTGTGCGTGTGTGAGTGTATTTTGAAAGGGTGCACACTTAAATGTGTAGGTGGCTGCCCGTTTGAGTGAATGGTGAAAGGGTGCACACAAATGTATGGGTGGCTGCCTGTGTGAGTGTAGTGTGAAAGGGTTCAAACTTACATGTATGGGTGGGTGCCTGGGTGTGTGTGCCTCTATGGGGAAAGGGTGCACACTTAAATGTATGAATGGCTGGGTGTGCATATGTGTATATGGTGAATGGTGTGTGTGCTTGTTTGCAGGGGCCCAACAAAACCTACATTTCAGGTGGCTAATCCTTCAAATGTTGGGAGAGACGCTAACTTCACAGGCGGTGGGAAAGGGGCAAACTTATTTGTGTGGGGGCAGCTAACTTCTTTACGTATTTTAATGAGACTATTCTAGTGCAGCTTCAATGTTACAAGCAGTTAACTCTCTCCTTTAAGTCTGAAAGCACCCACTCATGAACTGCTCTGAGAATGAGTGGTCTCCTGTTACTTCTCTACCCTTACAATCTCTCCCCTGGCATGCAAGTACTAAACCACCATCACAATTTAAATTCACTAAACAAATTGGCATTTGAATGAAGGTACTAACAGTGAAATGCTTTACGTTAGTAATTGCTGGGCCCTTGTTAACAGCGTAACCAAGGTGCCATTTCACATTGCTGTCTTGTTCGTTTCTGTCAGGCAACTGCTCTGAAGGTCAGCCAGGTTGACTCAACATAGCCTACAATTTCAGGGGTGGGGGGTGCTGAAGCACAGTTAATTCAATGGTTTTACACCACTACTTGTGTTTAATGCCTTGATTACTTATTGGTAATCGTCATTACTCTTAGCCCTTTGCTTCCTCATTCCTGTACTTGTGCATGAGGCTGTACTTGTGTATGAGGCGGTATGCCTCATACACAAGCACTGGGATGAGGTAGAGGTACATGGAGGCAATGGCTGACTTAGCTACCTGTAATCTTCATTACTCCTAGTCCCACTCTTCCTCATCCCAGTACTTACCTATGAGGCGAGGAGCCTAATACGTAACGTGGGATGTGTGGGGGGTGGGATTGTGCAATAAAGCATAATGGTTGTCCATGTCCAGGCTAAGCAGGCATGATATGTGGCATTAGTGGCTAGAGAGGCATTTTGATGCAGCCAGTCTAGTCATTCCTCAGTTTGGCATGACTTTTATTTAACTGCACATTTCTGATAAAGCATTACCTGGCTAGACTAGTTTGGGTGCTGCCAGTCTAGCCGTTTCTTACTGCGGGATTGTATATTTCTCTGGGCATCTGTGATTAAATGATAGGATATAAGTCATTTATAACAAGCCTGTACACAAGTGTTTCTAGGCGCGACAAGACAAGGGAGGGAAGATAGAGGGAGGGCAAAGCAAACGATCTTACTAGGCCTTGCGTCCTTCAGATTATACAAGTGTGAGAACCAGAAATGTCAGGGAATGGGAGGGGGAAGTGCAAGGAAGAGGGGAGGGGAAAACAGCGCAGTAATGCTCTGAGTAAGTGCAGCCAAGGCAGCGCGGCTCTGGGTAGTGCAAGGAGAACAAGGGACTGTAGGGTTACAGTTACAGCCACTAAGTGCATGGTAGGCCCAGAGGCAGTGCAAGGGTGACTGATCAAGAAAGAGCCTGGACTCAGTGAGACTCTGAGGGTAGCCAAGTAACTAGTCGGTACAGCAGACAGGTAGGTCAGGTAGGTCAGCACAGGAGGGGGAGAGAGAAAGGGGAGGAGAAGAGGAAAGTTTTGACCTGCTTCCGGAACTTCAGGTGGGCCGCTCAGGTTTGAGAGGGCAGCAAGGCTATTCCAGAGGGAGGCACCTGCAGAGGAAAGAAATCTACCCCCACTCTCTGTCTGCCTGGAGAAGTGTCTAACCCTTAGAGAGTTGGCGGTAGCTGGGGGAAGGGCTTGAGAAGGAAGGTATTTTGAGAGCATTGGATGTAGTGTGGGCCCGACCCAGAAAGCCTTCTGGACAATGAAAAGGGTCTTGAACTTTAACCTTGCAGCCACCGGGAGCCAGTGGAGAGATTTCATGGCTGGAGAGATACAATTCCTGGGCTTGAGGCCAAGGCTACGTCTTGCAGTCCTGTTCTGGATTAGTTGCAGAGGGCAGAGAGTAGAGGAAGGCAGATTGAGAAAGAGATTTTTGCAGTAGTCCAGCCTAGAGAGAAACATGGCTGTGGAGACAGTGAGCTTCTGGGGGAAAGTGAGAAAGGGAAGAGTCCATTTGAGGAGGAGCAGCTGGTTGTGGGACTTCTTAGTGACATCCAAGATGTGAGGAGAGAAAGAGAGAGTGGAGTCGAAGAGGACACCAAGGTTTTTTGCATCACAGGAAGGCAAAGGAAGAGGGCCCAAGGTGGGCTGCCAGAGTGAGAGAGGGAAAGCAGGGGCAGGTGTCCCAATGAGAAAGATCTCCATCTTACTGGCATTAAGGCAGAGATCGTTGGTGGCGCACCAATCCTGAATTGCGGGTAGACAGTCAGGCATGAGCGAGAGAGGAGCCTGAAGGAAAGCCGAGTGTCATCCACATAACACAGAAAGTTAGAGGAGAAGATAGACATCAGGTGGGCCAAAGGGGCCAAGTAGAGGTTGAAAAACCAGGGTGAGAGGATAGAGCCCTGGGGAACGCCACAGGTAGAGAGAGAGGTGGTGGAGAGAAAGGGACCAAGTTGGACCTAATAGGGGCAGTCCAAGAGGAAGGAGGTCAGCCACTTCAGGGCCTAATCTGTGAAGCTGTTAAGGTGTGTGTCCCTGGGTCGGACAACACCTGTAGTGGCGGGACTCTTGGAAGACGTCTGTACTGGAGAGGCCAGACTGAAGGACTGATCACTGGCTTAAGGTACCAGGTAAGTGCACCGATTCTTCTGGGAGCGGGGACAACCAATAGGTTAGATAACATGAAGGGGCAAGGTACCACAGAGAGCCAAAGGAAAACCCAGTAGGCAGGAGATCAGGGTATTGGGATTGGCTTGCCGATGGTAACAGGAAAGTCTTAGAAGCCAAGGGGTGAGCGAATGCAGTGTGAGACCAAAAGGCAAGGGAAACTGATTCCTGGTAGGCAGCAAGGAAAGGCTCCCCAATAACCCAAAGAGGGCTGGAATCCGGGAGAGCCAACTTGGACCGGACCCAGGAAGGCAAGCAGGCAAGAAGACCAAGAACAGGAACCCAGGCTGGAGGCAAAACAGTTGCGAAACAGAAGGTAGGCGCAGCTGCGGCTGGTCAGGAACGAACCGCGTTAAGACGCGATTCGTTTCCCGACACAGCCGCTATTTACATCCCTCGGCATGAAGCCGAGGCGTTGAACGCAGGCCGCCTTGCGCATGCGCAGCCCGTAACCCCGGAGCGACAACGAGGCTTGAAGCGCAAGCCGGTGGCCTCCGCGGGCTGAGGCGCATGCGCGCAACGGATACTATCCGAGGACTCGGGCGCCGGGAGACTCCTCTCCCTGCTAACCGAAACCTCGGATAGATCCGCCAGGACCGGGAGCGCCTCGTCTCCCCCCAGGTAAGTGGCCTAACACCATAACCCCCCACAGGAAGACCAGGAGAACTGGGTTTCCAAGGATGAGAGAGATAGAACTCCCGAACAAGACGAGGGGCATGAACATTGACGACCGGTTCCCAGGTGCGGTCACAGGGGGGATAGCCCTTCCAGTCCACTAGAAATTGCAATTTACCCCTATAAAAACGGGAGTCACAGATCTCCTGGACCTCAAACTCTGGCGTACCTTGAACATCGACGGCTGCTGGTCGAGAGTGGGAACGACCAAAGGAATCGGGGCGATAGGGTTTTAGCAGGGACACATGGAAGACCGGGTGAACACGCCATGAAGTTGGTAAAGCCAGTCTAAAAGCCACCGGTGACACTTGTTTAATGATACGAAAAGGGCCATGGAACCTAGGGGCCAGTTTTAACGGACGGTTTCGGGCCGGGAGATTTCTGGATGATAGCCACACTAGGTCTCCTACTTGAAAAACCGGACCAAGATTGCGATGCCTGTCAGCAGCCTTTTTCATACTAGTCTTGGCCAGATGCAAGGCACCCAACACCTGGCTATGACAACCTTGTATGTTGGCTATCAGCTGATCAGCCAAAGGAACTGAACTGGGTTGCACGGGTGAGAGTGGTAGGAGTTTGGGGTGTAGGCTGGAAGAACAATAGAAAGGGCTAAACCCAGTAGCTGAGTGCATGGAGTTGTTGCAGGCTACCTCTGCCAAAGCTAGATTAGACACCCAATTGGATTGGGAAGCATTAGTGAAACAGCGTAAGTATTGTTCCAAAGTCTGATTGGTTCTTTCCGTCTGCCCGTTGGTCTGTGGGTGGTGGCCAGAGCTGAGAGCCCTGTGTATACTCAAAAGGCGACAGAGTTGACCCCAGAAGGCGGAAACAAATTGAGAGCCTCGATCAGATATTATCTTCTCTGGCAAGCCATGTAGACGATAGATGTTCTGTAAGAAAGACTGGGCCATCTGAGTAGCTGTGGGTATTTTCGGAAAGGGGACGAAATGTGCCATCTTGGTGAAGCAGTCCACTACTACCATGATGCATGTCTGACCCTCGGAGCTTGGCAGATCCATGATAAAGTCTGTGGCAAGTGTGTGCCAGGGGTAAGGTGGAATTTCAGTGGGTTGCAATAGGCCTACAGGTATCTGTCTAGGTGTCTTTACTTGGGCACATACTGGACAGGTCTCAACATATTGCTTGATTTGACTAGCCCAGCCAGGCCACCAGAATTGACGGGCTATCTTCTCCTGTGTAGCGCGTACCCCACGATGTCCTGCAACTTTAGAATCATGTAGTCCTTGCAATACGGCCCTACGGAGGTCTTCGGAGGGTACGTACAATCTATTCTGGAAGAGCAGGAGGCCGTCCTTTTCGCTCACTTGCGGGTTCTTCAATAAAGTTGTGCGTCTCGGATCCGCAGCAGTCTCCTGAGCGACTCTCTGTAGGTAAGGTGTAAGAGCCAGAAGAAAGTGTTTCGGGGCTAGCACAAGCTCTCCCTTGTTTTCTTGTGCTATGTCATCCTCCAAAGAGCGGGATAACGCATCAGCCTTGACGTTCTTGTTGTGGGGTATGAATGTGATGTGGAAATCAAATTGCGAAAAGAAGAAGGCCCATCGAGCCTGGTGAGATGTTCTACATTGTAATGAACGTAGAAACTGTAGGTTGCGGTGGTCGGTACGCACTTCTACAGGGAAACGTCCTCCCAATAAATGGTGGCGCCACTCTTCGAAAGCAGTCTTGATGGCAAGGAGCTCCTTCTCAATGATGGGATAATTTCGCTCACCAGCGGTAAGTTTTCTGGAATAGTAAGCTAAAGGAAGCTCCATCTCTACATCTGGATCCAATTGTAATAATACTGCTCCCATAGCATAATCCGATGCATCTGCTTCAACAATGTAGGGTCTATCCTCCCGTGGATGTTGAAGAATGGGGGAGGTGCTAAAGGCTTCTTTTAACCTCAGAAAGGAAGCAGCGGCCTCCGGTTCCCACGAAAAGGATCTCTTATTGCTGGTCAAGGTAGAGAGCGGGGCTGCCCACTTGGAAAATGATGGAATGAACCGCCGATAAAAGTTTATAAACCCAAGGAAGCGTTGCAAGGATCGTCGGTCTCTGGGAGGCTTCCATTCCAAAATGGCACAGACTTTCGCAGGGTCCATATGTATCCCCGTAGCACTGACGACATAACCCAGGAACTCCACTTGGGCTTGATGAAAAAGGCACTTTTCAGGCTTGACATACAGATGGTTCTGCTGAAGCCTCTTGAGAACCTCCTGGACTTGAACTAGGTGTTCATTGCGGTCTTTGGAATACACAAGGATATCATCCAGATAAACCCAGACTGATACTCCGATCAAATCAGCAAAGATGTTATCCATAAAGCGTTGGAATATAGAGGGGGCATTGCACAACCCAAATGGCATCACGCGATACTCGTAATGGCCCATCGGAGTCTTGAATGCGGTTTTCCACTCATCACCGGTTCGAATCCGCACAAGATGATAGGCCCCTCTGAGGTCCAGCTTCGTGAACACCCGGGCTTCATGTAATGACTCCATAATGGTACGTATTAAGGGGAGCGGATACCGGTCTTTCCTAGTGATGTCATTTAATTGACGATAGTCAATGCATGGCCGAAGAGTGCCCTCCTTCTTCCTAACAAAGAACAAAGGAAATCCCGCAGGAGAAGTGGAGGGTACGATGTATCCCTTTTGGAGGCAATCTTGTAGATATTCCTGGAGAGCTTCCTTTTCGTGCACAGTTAGGGAGTAGACCTTGCCATGTGGTATTGTTGTGTTTGGAAGGAGCTCTATCGAACAATCGAAGCTTCTACGCGGAGGCAATGGAATCTCTTTGGGATCAGAGAATACCTCGTGGAATTCCCTGTATTCAGTTGGTATCGTAGTGACCGAGTAGAGACCAGTTCTGTTACCTACTTCGGTCTGAGTGGAATACGAGGCCTTCAGAGCCGGATGAAAGTGATCAAAGCATTCCTGCTTGCAACGGACTGAACAGAACTCCAGTGTCCTGGTCTCCCAGTTAATACTGGGGTTGTGATGTAACAACCAAGGCAAACCCAGGATGATTGGATACGAAGGAGTCTTGATGACGTCAGGAGAAATCAATTCCCGGTGCTCCTCGATTTGCAGTTGTAATGTCCCAGTATGCTGATGGACCGGTCCAGAAGACAGAGGAGTGCCATCAATGACCTCCACCATGGAGGCGCAACTTTTCTGCAACAAAGCTATCCCGGTCTTGGCTGCGAAGTCAGCATCGATATAATTTCCAGAAGCCCCACAATCCAGCAGCCCGAGGACTTCTACAGGGTCATTTCTTGCCCAGGTAACATTGATCCTCAAGGCCATGAGGACTACTGGCTGCATGGGTTGTTTCTCCCGGTCGCTCTCTGGAAGGACTGATATCAAGGAAGAGGGGCCTGTCGTCGCCTTCCCTACATACGACAGGCCGTTTAGTTTTCCAACCTACGGAGAGGACGTTGTGGGCACGTAGGAAGGTAATGCCCTGAGGCCCCACAGTACAGGCACAACCGGAGATCTCTTCTTCTTTTCTTTTCGGCGTCTGACAGGGGTCCTCTCAGAGCTCCCAATTGCATGGGTTCGGATGCTGCTTCTTGTGAGCCTTGGGCTTTAGGAAAGTCTGGCAGGATTCTGGGAAGCGGTTTGTCAGATCTGCGTCGCTCATTTCGCCTCTCCGTCAATCTATGATCAATACGTAGGACTTGTTCTTGTAGTGCCTGTAAGGTCTCAGGTTCTGGGATATGTAACAATTCGTCTTTGTACTCCTCCCTTAATCCTCTACGAAAGAGGGTTTTCTGGGTAACTTCTGGCCACTGGGAATCTGTGGCTAACTGGTGGAAACGACTGATATAGGCAATGATATCACTGGTACCTTGTCTTAAGTCCATTAACTGGTTCTGTGCTGTTGCTGCTAGGTTTGGTGACTGGAAGACGTCCAAAAAGGCCTTTTCGAAGGCTAAAAAATCCTCCAGAATCGGACTCTTGGCAACAACAAGGGGCGTAGCCCAAGCCAACGCATTCCAACCAGGTTACCTAATATATATCCAATCTTGGCTTTGTCCTGGTTGAAATGGGTTGGGCGACACAAAAAATGAATCCGGCAATGATTGCAGAACTCTGCTACTCGTCTGGGATCTCCATCAAACTTCACTGGGCTGGTCTGTGCCATCACAGACTCTGGCGTAATATTAGCTCCGGACCCTTGAGCAACCATCTGCCGTAAGGCCAAATTCTCTTGGTGGAGTGCCGTCATCTCGGCTCGTAAGGCTCGGATCTCAGTTCTTAGTTCCTCAATGTCATCCATCCCTGGATCAGTACAGATTGGTAGGCGTCTTAATCTGTTAAGGTGTGTGTCCCTGGGTCGGACAACACCTGTAGTGGCGGGACTCTTGGAAGACGTCTGTACTGGAGAGGCCAGACTGAAGGACTGATCACTGGCTTAAGGTACCAGGTAAGTGCACCGATTCTTCTGGGAGCGGGGACAACCAATAGGTTAGATAACATGAAGGGGCAAGGTACCACAGAGAGCCAAAGGAAAACCCAGTAGGCAGGAGATCAGGGTATTGGGATTGGCTTGCCGATGGTACCAGGAAAGTCTTAGAAGCCAAGGGGTGAGCGAATGCAGTGTGAGACCAAAAGGCAAGGGAAACTGATTCCTGGTAGGCAGCAAGGAAAGGCTCCCCAATAACCCAAAGAGGGCTGGAATCCAGGAGAGCCAACTTGGACCGGACCCAGGAAGGCAAGCAGGCAAGAAGACCAAGAACAGGAACCCAGGCTGGAGGCAAAACAGTTGCGAAACAGAAGGTAGGCGCAGCTGCGGCTGGTCAGGAACGAACCGCGTTAAGACGCGATTCGTTTCCCGACACAGCCGCTATTTACATCCCTCGGCATGAAGCCGAGGCGTGGAACGCAGGCCGCCTGCCGCATGCGCAGCCCGTAACCCCGGAGCGACAACGAGGCTTGAAGCGCAAGCCGTTGGCCTCCGCGGGCTGAGGCGCATGCGCGCAATGGATACTATCCGAGGACTCGGGCGCCGGGAGACTCCTCTCCCTGCTAACCGAAACCTCGGATAGATCCGCCAGGACCGGGAGCGTCTCGTCTCCCCCCAGGTAAGTGGCCTAACAGATGCCCAGGTTCTTGCGTAGTAGATTGCTCCTGATGGCATGGGTAACTGTGTCAAAAGTATAGGACAGATCAAGGAGGATTAGGACAGAAGGAATGGTGGAATCAAGGTTAGAAAGCAGATCTTCACAGATGTTCAGGAGGGCAGTTTCCATGCCTTTGGCAGCTCTGAAGCCAGACTGATGGTCTTGGAGACAAACAACAGATTCAGTGTGGAGAGTAAGCTGGGAGATGGCCAGCTTTTCCAAGAGTTTGCCCAGGAAAGGGGTGATGGAGATTGGGCGATAGTTTGCTGAGAGGGTAGGATCGGCAGACGGCTTCTTGAGGAGTGGGTGCACAAGGGAGTGCTTAAAGGGAGAGGGGAACGTTCTAGTGGCAAAAGAGTGATTACAGAAATCAGCCAAGACTGGAGGGAGGGTGTCAATATGGTCCTTGATGGTTCTGGAGGATCAGGGGAGCACCTGTTTGGACGACACTTTCATAGATTAGACTTGTCTAGAAACCTCGTCAGGTGTTGTCAGAGAGAACAAGGAGAAAGGAGGAGGAGAGGTAGAGATGGCCAAAGGGAGGGCGAGAGAGGAAAAGGAGATAGAGGACAGGATGTCCTGAGTTTTAGCAGAGAAGTGAGAGGGCAGAGCTATACAGGGGGCTTGGGAGGGAACTGGAGAGGTAGAGACCGCAACAGGATTGACCAGTTCCTTGCCGATTTTAAAGAGTTTGGCTGTGTTATTAGAGGCCACAGAGACCCGGGCTTGAATGTGTGCTCTATTCTTGATGAATGTTATTGCTTCCACTGGCATTTTCGTGAAACCGGTCTAGGTATGTCTAAATGTGGACTGGCATGCTTTACTGTAATGTTATTACGTGTCTGCACTGGTCTACATTGTGCAGCCAGTGGGATATGTTTTCAATGTGGCATGGCATTTTTAATAGCAATGCATTAATTAATTAATGTTCCTGTGCACTGTTGGTGACTTGCATGTATTGGATTGGTGTTACCCTACAAAACAATTGCAAACACTTAGGCTTTTTAGACAATTTTTCTCAGAAAGTGTGCTGTATATTGCATTAAAACACATATTTATATCTTTATCCTAGTACAGTGCGCGGCATACCCCTTCAGCAGCACATTTGTGCGTATTGTGCGAGCATGATAATCTAGGCCGGCCCAGAGTGTGGCGCGACCCGTGATTTGTTGCCGAGGTGGGGGGGGGGGGCTCAGCATGGCTCACAGGGGGGGCCCCACTTTTTATGTTATGCCACTGGGCATCTACCTCAAGACACTTATGGTGCCAGACTAAAATTGTGCTGTGATTGTGAGCACTTTTTGCCATTCTCAGGATTTCATCTTCTGTACGATAACACTCCAATGCCATGTGCAAGATGGCTTGCAGCAGGCCATATGCACATGTCATTTATTATATGAAGTCACTCACATTTTAAGTAGACTTATTTTTAAAAAACATGTTTTAATAGGTAGTCTAACAGTGGCGTGTCAAGAAAGTGGCCCTGGGGTGGCACGTGATTGGCCACCCAAGCTGCCACTGGCATTATCCTAAAATAGGATCATTAAACTTTAAACACAGGAATGGAAGACACTAATGTTAGTAATTAAAGTAGATATGGGTAGTGGAGACAAGTAGTAAATAAATGCTATTCAGACGTGTGTGTGAGTGTGCGTGTATGTGTGTGTGTGTACTTCATGCCACACCTGCATAACTCAGTGCCCCACTTTGGCCTTCCCAGTCAAAAGAGTCTGGGCACGTCTACTTTACCGTAGCGTTAATGGCCAGCAGCTACTGTAGCGTTAATGGCCACCAGCAGTCTTTACGAGGTCATAGGCCACAGCGTATCAAGGGACTTCACTGAGCGGCCAATTCCGGTCAGCAACCACCCGCCTCCCCCCTGTTAGCCCAGTAGGGTAATTATTGCTACCGGCATCCGGTCAGGTGTGGGGTGAAGGGCTGCACAGGGCAGACAATTGAAAATTATATTGACGGCCAGGTTGAGCACACTTACTAAAGTATCCTTCAACCTAGTCATGAAGTCCAGATGCCTCGGGGCTCGGTGCGCTTAACAAACATCAAAATAAATAAATAAAGTCATTGCTACAGGGTGCAGCAGTGTATGCCATTGCATAAACCACACCCTTGCTGAACTATGTTAACCCATTACTCATCCGCTGCCCGCAACATGAACACACCTCATCCCCCCATTCCCATTCCACAAATAGTGGACAGAGTGTTGAAGAAATATTACAACTCCTCCCTATCCCTCGGACGAAGACCATCAGAACTTTGGGTGTACCACAGTCTTTGCTGCTTACTTGAGTAGGAGATGCAAGCTGGGCGAGCGGTTGGCACAAAGGGCTTGGCCAGGCTGTGCCGGACTAGCAAGGGTGATGTAGCCTAGGGAAGGAAGATAACAAGCCCAAAGTTTCCCAAAAGAATGCTATCAAGTGGTACTGATGGGCTCACATGGAACAGCGTTCAGTTCCCTCAGAATGTAGATGTTGATAAGCCGATTTAACCAGGTGAGCGAGGAAAATGATTAGGTGACCACCCGTAACCGGTTCTAATACTGTCATTTTCCTTGTCCCATGCACACAATCTACTATACGGAACAATAGAACTGGGTTTCTGGGCCCAGCTGGCCATTGAATTTGCAGACTGCATGGATGCCTTTCTCAAGTGAATGAGGTCAAATGGTCTCATACCAATCCCAGGGAAAACGGAGTTTATCCTGGCAAAAGAATGTTGCAATCTCTGGTCTTCTGAACCATTAAGCGAGCTCCATGGTTCCTTGTCCCGTGTACGAGTTGTGTTTTTTCTTTGATACAGAACTGTCCTAAAAGGCCATAACATCTATCTTCTTGCTTCTATCTCCTTAAGATTCTACCTGGAATTGCGCTCTTGCTTACTGAAATAAAAACAGTGGGTTCCTCTCACCTTGATAACAGAAACTAGTCTAATAGGCAAATTCACCAAATTATTCCCCACATTACGCTCTTCACTAACTTACATGTAATGATGCTCAGAGGCGTAGCCAGGATTGTCTAGCAAGTGGGGCCTGAAGCTAGTGCTGTTGGGCTCACCACAGTGACATTTACACCAGTTAATGCACTGCTGACTAGGTATTTACAGATTTTGGGTGGGCCTTGCCCGTTATGACCCTACCCTGTCTTCACTTCTGATGATGCTTTCAGTCCAAAGCCCTTGCGGGCACATTACTGTATCAGGACATCCTTACACTTTCAAAGTGTTAATTTAGGGTCTTCCCATAGGAAAACGCTCTGTGAATCAGGCACTTAATCTGCAGGATTCATGCCACACTTTGTGCTGACATTTTTTAAAGATTTTCAATTCCGTTTGCCTGACTAGCGAGGAAGCATTAGTGGGTCGTTCGCTTTCGTTTCTCACCCCAAATCCTTGCTACTCTTTCCCTGCAGATCACAATGCGACCAACCCCTCATCCCCACTGCCCTCCCCGAGCTTCCACTTAGAAAAGAAGACTTTTTTTTTTAACTAGCTATGTTATTTGTACTCAATACCTTTACCCAGCACCAAAAGACTTTGAGGTATGCATGTGCACTATAAAAGTAGTACATGTCAATATAATCAATTTCCTTAAAACCAAATCCATGCAGGAAATAATGTTAGCTGTATATGCTTGATTCTTATGTTTGTTTTCGGTAAGAAGCCGTTGAGCAAAAACACAATTGTTATTCATATACTTGGACTGACAACCAAGTCCATTGACTGCATCTCAGAATTCCAACTTGCCCATTTTCCCTCCTGCCTGGAGGTTTTTTCTTCACTTTTCCTTAACACTGAATATGGTGGTGTGGTAAAAGTGCCAGTAATTCTGTTCCCACGGTTTGTTTACTTCACTGCCCTAGTAGCAAGGAGGCCCGTTACGGCTATTGGATTTAACACACAAGTCAGATACCACATGTTTCAAGAGAAAAAGTGCCAGTGTGCAGGCAGGAAGACATGCTGTGCTCATGGTCCTCAACATAAATGAAAGCAGAGGCACACCGATTGCTGACAGTGAAATGGAGATAGGGGTCCATGCATTCACTTAAAGGAATGGAGACAACTATGGGTGACAGAATTTAGAGCATCTCCTATGACTGTACAGCTGATATCTTCATTTAGTGTCAATACTATTTATTGTTTATTGGACCATTGGTCAAATTGAGATATGCACCAACAAAACAGAGCTTGCAGTTATTTAAAGGGCAAAGAAACAAATAAATAAAAGATGATTGACTGACAAAAAGCTACAATGTACATTTCTTACAAAGAATATTAAAGTGTATTAGCTGTTCCCAGAATATGATAGGTTATTTATAACGCGCTTAATACCCAGAGGTTTCTGAGGGCGGACCCGAGGATCGAACCTGTGTTGCCCTATGTCGTCTTGCTTCCAAAGCGAGCACGCTGCCCATGTGCTATCCTCCCAAGACTAAATATCATACTTGTAACGGCTGGAGGGGGTATCTGTATTTCTGTCCCCAATATGGTAGGGCAGAGAAACAGAGCACCCCAGCCAAGGTTCTCTATATGGTAGCTATGGACCAGCAACCAAGGCCTAATCTCTCAGGAGATTGTGCAGGCTGGTTTTTTAGCACAGTGAGTCTCCAAGCCCCCACAAAGGAATGTCCACACACAATGTTGTGTGCTAATACAGCTCTTTATATAAAATTAAGGTTCATATATATATATATATATATATATATATATATATATATATATATATATATATATATATATATATATATAATTCAATAACACACTTTGTACTCTGGTTCTACTATAATGACAAATCTATACAATTCTATGTGGTATCACACATACCTTAGATTCCTTTAAAATGCATCAACTGCTGGCAGTTATAATAAGAGCATACAAATCATTCAGTAAGGTGTATGAACATAGGAAATAGGGAAGGAAGGCAAGTTAAGGTTAAGCAATGGCAGTATGATTTCTTTGGAGAGAGATACACAATTCTGAGTGAGGAGCCCCCACTTGGGCAGCCTGTAATAAAAGAGTTAAAAAGCCCAGTCCATAAATGCTTAATAAGCTTTGCATCTTGGTTAAAAGGTTCAACCACCCCAATGTACCTGAAGTCGGAGAGTTTCTTAGATGGTTCTCCGACAATATCCTTCGAGGGTGGACCCCCTTTGAAGAAGGAGACATTGGGCGTTGAGATCCTTCAGGAAAAGTGGAACATTTGCTGTGATACAGCAGCTTCAACCTCACAGTGCTCTTCAACGATTAATCGTTTACTCACTGGTGGAAGTCCTGGGAAGATGAGGCGTGTGGTAGACCTCGATGCAAAATGTTCAGTGCCACAAATAAGGCACTGTGGACTTGAAAACAATTTGGTGGTGATGGATGCATGCCCAGCAGCAGGCGTCGGGAGTCGCGTTTGGCGGTCCTCTGGCCTGTTGGTGCTGCAGCCGCAGCATGTACCTCGGGATAGCTTCGGCGATCGGGACTCGTCACAGACTGGACCTCGGATCTTCACTCCGTCAGCATCCTTGGCATGTCTTTGTCAGCTTCTGGTGGTGGGAAACCCACCAGCTGACTTTCTTCGGTAGCCAGCGACCTCGACTTTCTCTGGTGGGACAAAGTGGTCGACGGTGATGTCAAGTGAGCCCTCTTTCAATTGTTCTTAGGCAAGGTGGAGCTTTCTCGGCTCTGCGCGTTGAGCAGCACAGCGTCAAGATGTCCCCGCTTCTGGGCGACATAGTTCGACTTGGCTTCCAGCGGTCACAGAACTCTTCCGACCCCGGTTGACACCAATGGACTTCGACGACCCTTAATGTCCAGGCGCTCTCTTCAGGATTCTCAGCGAACTCCTTCTCCAGACATCGGACTCATAGAACTGGCTTCCAGGGAGCCTCGGGGAAGAGCAGCAGTTTCCGCATGATGGTCCCTCGGACCTTGGGAAAAGGTCTCCTAGCAAGATCCTCTCTTGCATCAGTCCTCAACAAACTCAACATCTTTTGAATTACATCGAAGGAAATGCAGCAGCAATCTACTCCTCCAGCTGGGCTTCAAGGATCAGCTTCAAGTATTGACTTCAGCTTCTGAACAAATTGGTAATTGAGAGGTCCCCAGATATACACATCTGTCCCTCATTCACTCTGGCTGAGCCAGACTCAGTCAACCAATCACACAGAAGGGCATTCATGCAGGCAGACAGCCAATCAGGCTCTCAGGCAGTCAGGCCATTCAATCCACCCAGACACCCATAACAAGGAATGTGGATTGGGGCAAGCAGCCAGCCTTTCAGCACACTACACTGTGTTCATGTCAGTTTCAGGCAGGGCTGTCTCATTCATTGTGTCACACACACAGAAACCAGACACTCCTAACAGGCAATGCATATTGGTCACACACTACTTTCAGACAGGTCCCACCCGAAGGGTGTACCCACAACATACAGTCTCTGGGAAGGCTACACCCAGTCTGGTCTGGACTTTCCCACTAGACCTTATATGGTTCTTCCATCCAACGGTACAACGTCCTTTTATCGTGGGATGTTTTTTCACTAGGATTTTAGCGCACATTTTTTGCCGAAAAAAACTCATCTAATTTTTTTGGGGGGAGTTAGGAAAATATATAAATTGGATGTAGGTGTTCAGGAATATATACAAAATTTATGCGGATCGGGGATTGGGGGGGAACCCCCCAAAAATAAAAAATAAAAAAATGAAATGAGTTTTTATGTTAAAAAATCTGTGGTAAAAGACCCTGCGAAAAAACACCCCACCATGAAATAACATGTAACCCACCCAACAGCCAGTCAGGGGAAAGGACAGAGTCAGGGCTTCCCAGGACTTTGGGAAAAAAAGTAATAGGCAATAGAAACCAAGAGGCCCCAGGTGCTAGCTTGCCTTCTATCAGGAATCCACTGATTCCTATGGCAGGGCCTGGGTATCCCAAAATGGAGGATACTCAGAGCTCCTGCCATATCAGCATGAAGCTGCCACCAGCCCATGCCCTGCTCTGTGGGCAACACAGAGGTGCCCAAAAACATACACTAGGGGTACTGGGTTGTACCCCCCCCTTGGTTGCCATAAGGGTATCCCAAGGGTCTCTGTTCACCACAACAAAAAGAGGAAGAGGTACACCCCCAGGGGTCCCAACTGGACTCCTGTGAAGAAAGTAACAAAGAACATACATGACAAGGGAGTACAGGACAAGGACAGGGAGTCCCTGTACCTCCAATGCATTTCCAGCATCACAATACTCTGCAAATGTTTCTCTCTCTCTCTCTCTCTCTCTGTCTCTCTCTCTCTCTTTGCCTCTTTCTCTTCCACCTTTGTTCTCTCTCTCTCTGTTTCTGTAACTTCTCTCTGCCTCAGTCTCTCTCTTTGTCACTCTATAACTCTCCCTCTTTGGGCGAGAGTCATGTTGTCAGGGGAGGGACACTTGCTAGAGCCACTCCAACCTACACTGTCAGCAGTGCGACTAGAGAATAAACACAGATACCTTCAAGGATGAAGCATGGGGAGACATGCATGGTCATCTTATGTGTCATGCAGGCATGTCGACATCACATTGAGAGCACACTGACAGGTCATGCAATGTGGGAGATAATGATAGCCTCTGTGGGGGGTGGGTGCTTAAGTTCTGAAAGACCTTGTAAGGGACCACAGAACCAGGCAGAGAGTCTACACTGTTGGCCTCATCACGAGTTGGGCAGACAGAAGAGACTTTTACTTGGCTTTAATGGGAACATGACCCTTTCCAAAGAGGAAGGATATTTTCAAAGACAATGCGGTTTATATTCTTGGCAAAAGAAGCTATTAAAATAAAATGGAAATTCCTGAATTGTAATAACATTGTAAAGTGTCGCATTTTAAGATTTGACAGTGTCCATTTAAAATGATCACTTCCAGTATATTTAGACAGAATGCCCTCCCACGCCCATCCCCCTGCCTACCTTTTGGCACCACAGTGACCTTTAAGCCCCCTTCCTCTGCCCTTTTCTTCAAGAACACTTCTTTGAACACTGACATTGTTGCCCAATCTGATTGCCTGAATACCCCTGCTTATCAACCCAGATTGCCCTTTGACAAGAGTCTGCCTTCACTGCATTTCTTCTAAGAGGGGGGATTTTGCAAGTGTTTTCCAATCAGTGTGTCAGCATTTTAATGTTTGATTAAAAGTCTATAAAATCTGTTAGGGCTGCTACTATTATCAGCACACACCCCTGTCCTCGACCTACTGTACTACTTTCGGTCTGTGCCTGTTTCACATTTATGATTGGGATCAATGCTGGTTTTGTAGTAGGGTGGGGCTGAGTAGGCAGTTTAGTCGCCACCAGTGCTGTAATTGGAAAAACATTTATTGGGGGAACTGTCACTTCTTAGAAGGGGCAGGGCTTGGGGAAGGAGAGAGCGGGGCCAAGGGGTGTGCCCCCCGGCCATATTGCACAACATAGTATCTCTATGAGAACAACATAATGTCCACCATTTTAAATGTTACAAATGTCTTAAAGTGATTCATTAAGAAAAGCTTTTAAGCAAATAATGGACTCTTCTGTTTTGATTGGTCGCAATATTCACTCCAATAAAGAGATGTCTAAAATGCAAGACTTATATACAAGTTTGAACAGCTGCAAAACTGTATGTGATGCTTTGGCAGTTTCTCTGTGTGTGTTCTTAACGCTTGTAACGAGCAGATGGCTTTCAGAAGAAAGCGGTCTCCTCAATGAGGCACATAATAAGAATGGGTTGTGCAGTGGGAGTAGCCTGCACTACAATGAGCAGACTGCTTTCAGGAGACTCGCCTTGAACGCCAAGTCTTCTGAAAGCGGTCTGTTCCATGAGGCACAGGATCTGCAAGAGTCGTGTCCAGGATCCCCTCGGTCTGGAGGATGGAGCAGTGCTCCGGCAAGACATGTTTTGCCAGAAAGCCGCTCCGTCTTGTTCCAGCCCATTTCCTACACTGGTCACCACTCAATTCTGTACTCCTGCAGAGCAGTAGTCATTTCATCGCACATATATTGTATTTCCCAGAAGAACATTTGACTTCTCTTACTGAGCAAATCATTTTATCAAAACCTACGGTAGCCATATAAATTATTTTCTGATTGAAAGTTATCATTTCAAGATGGACAGTCTAATACATCTTATTGTAGTATATCAAAATAATCTTATGAAAAAGGAAGGGTATGATTATCATCAATTATGTTACCTGTATGCTTTGCATAAAATCATAGCAAATTGTACAACATAGGAAGGACCAGTGATCTTTAAATTTGACAAATATGCATGTGACAAAAGAGCTGCATGATTGAATCGCTAAGTATCTAATGCACACTGGACTTGGTACTCATTCAATTTGTATTAAGGAAGAATAACACGTTTATTCTTTTAAGTGTAATCCTTAAGACCCCCAGCACATCCTTCATCAACTTCTTGGAAGCCAACTGATCTCTACTCCAAGAAAAAACATCCCAATACTACTCAACATTCTGCATGACATGATAGGTGATATAATTCCAGCCTACCATTCCACAATCTGTCAGAGTCGCTAATCAACAGTATATGTACATGCTGGCAGCCTCTGAATTTGGATATGTGGATAAAGTGGCTGGGACATCTGTCACACCATTTAGGTAAGAGAGACCAATTGAGCAATTTTAGAACAGGATTGGCTGAAGAGGAACGCTGATGTAGAGGCATCCTTAGAGATTTAAAAGTAATGTAATGGAAGTGATCTTATATAGTGCCCTTCACCCACTATTTTTGGCTCACTACAATATAGTTCTATAAGAATAAGTGGAGGAGGATCATTAGTTTGGCAGTAGGAGAGGCATATGCAAAACCTGTGCTGTGGTCTGGAAACCAAGTTTCTCCACTAAATTCATAGAAAGCAGACTCACACACAAGAACCAGGTACAAGTCGGTTCTTGTGTGTGAGTCTGCTTTCTATGAATTTGGTGGAGAAACTTGGTTGCATGTTATCTGTAAGGAAGAGTCCAAGATCAGTGCTTTGGGTCTGGTTAGCCACTGATGTTGGAGTTTGATTGGTCTAAAGAGTAGATCTTAGCCATTGTTCGGATAGTTTGGATGTGCTTTTTCCTGGTCCTGTGGAAACCATGTCTGTGTGTGTGTGTGTGTAGTGTAACGTGGTAGAGGATCTTAGAGGGGAGTTGATAAATTAGAGGAATGGCAAGGGAAAACAATCTGCAACCATGCATTCCTAGCACTGGCCTCTTGGCGTGTGTGGTGTGGTGAGGGGCCGGGCCTGGCCGCGTGGCATGTGCAGTGCGGACAGAGAGACACAGACACCGTGTGTGGGTGCGTCTGAGCAGGAACTGCCTTTCGGCGGGCTTCGCGCTCACATTTATTTACTCGCTCATGTGACCGCGGTCACGTGGACATCACATCCCTCATCAACTTTTAGATAGCTGTTCAAACATGAAAATCACTTGTATTCAAACAGGTATTCAAACATGAGAAACAAGGTCCTTCACACATTGGAGTCCTCTGTGGCTTTTTGCCGCCACTCCCAGCGTGTGGAACATTTGTAACTGTTCAAAACAACCTGGCATTGACGTGGCACTCCAAGTCTCTTGTCAGGGCTGGTTCACTGTCTCTCAGCCTGGCCGAACGTAGACGCCGTTGAGGACATAGCCTTTCAGCCTCGTTGATGGCACTGGCTGCTTTCGGAGTGCATACCGCTCGCTCCTCTCTCGTCGGGGGGTATGGGGTGTGTCCCTGCTTCTTTCTTCTTCTTCCTTTCTGACAGGAGGCTCTGGGGTTGTTTCCTCCCCCCGGCCTTCTCGTGAGTTGCCTGTCTGTGTTGGCTGGTCCCCTCTGGTGCTACTGTCTGTCTTGCTTTCTTCCCACAATGTCGGTAGGACTTTTTGGAAGTCTGAGACGTTTCTCGACACTGACTCGTGCCCCCGCGTGGCTGACGCAAGGCCATGCTCCCGCCGGGATACAGTCCATGGTTCCGATTCGTAAGGCAGTGACATCTTTCCTTTCTGATTCCGTGTCCCCAACCTGGAGGTCACTGGCCACCGCCTTCCTGGCTAAGTCCTCGTTGGCGTTGCGTAGCCGCAACCTTGTTTCTATGTCTTCCCAGTTGGCTGGGGCTGGCTTCCAGGAGTGGTGTAAGGGCAAGCCCCCTTGGATGCGGACCCCAAACATCATGTCCGCAGGGCTGACATGAGTTGAAGAGTGTGGCGTCAGCTGGTACGTGCGTAAGAATCTGTAGAGCTCGGGGAGCCACCTGCAACCTTTGTCCTTTGCAATTCGTATGATCTTGTTGATGGATGCCATAAACCGTTCAGCATCTCCATTTGCTTGTGGCCAGTACAGCGTGATGTGATGGTGGCGTATTCCCAGATCATCTAAGAAGCGTTGGAATGCCTTGCTCGTGAATGGTGGACCGTTGTCACTCCGGATCACCAACGGGATGCCATGCGTGGTGAACATTTTCTCTAATGCTGTGGTGACCGCCTCTGCCTCCGTGGAGTGGACGGCCTCGACCTCGGGGTACCTTGTGTGCTCATCAATCGCCACCAGCAGGTAAGTCTAATTGGCGACGGTGCAAAAGTCGATGCTGATGGAGTCCCACCTGCGTTTGCTTCATGGCAGGTATTCCATGGGTTCTGGTGGCCCGGGGCGGCGTGAGGACCAGCAAGCGCTGCAGGTCTCTACGAGGGCTAACACTCTATGTTGCATGTGGGGCAGCCAGATGCGTGACTTGAGGTATGCAAGTGTTTTGACAACTCCCGGATGCCCCACATGTGCCAGTTGGATTGCCCTCTCGTGCCGGGACAGCAGCAGCACAATCCTATGTCCTTTCAAGAACAGTCCATCCACCGAGGTGGACAGCTCATGGCGTATCCAGAACAGCGCGTGCAACATTTCTTGTGCTGGCTGTGTTCTTTGGGTGACTGCTGACAGAAACATCTTCCATTCTCCCATCAGAACGGCTGTCTGTAGGCACGGGTCATTCTCCGTCTCAGATTGTATTTCCTCTAGCGTCATGGCCTTTGGTCTGGCATGCTCGACAATTTGACAGACATGTTCTTCTGCAATCTTCGCCGCCTCCTGTTCCGACGCCGTGGCTGGTCGTGGGTGGCGCGACAAGTTGTCTGCGGGGTTGTCAGCACCAGCACGGTACTGCACATTCAGTCGAAGTGTTGCACCTGCAGAGGCCACTGCTCGATTCTTGCCGGTGGATGTGGCGCTGAGCCTCCAAAGATGGGGATAAGTGGTTTGTGGTTGGTAAGCACTTTCACCGGGTGCCCCAGGACGTACACATGAAAATGCTTGCACCCCCAAATAATGGCTAGCGCCTCTTTCTCGATGTGGGCATAATTATTTTCAGCCGGATTGAGCGCTCTGCTTGCGAACGCAATGGTGTAGACTGTTCCACTCTTGTCTCTCTGTGTCAGCACCGCCCCTAGCCCAACAGGGCTGGCGTCAACAAGTAGTTCCGTGGTGCAGTGAAGGTCAAAAAACGCCATGCTGGCGTCGCTGGAGAGGGAGTCTTTTATCTTCTGGAACGCTTGTTCTTGACTAATGCCCCAATGCCATGGGGCATTGGCTTTCGTGAGCTCCCGTAACAGGGCGGTGGTCGTGGCGAGGTCAGGGATGAAGCGACCACAGTACGTTGCCATGCCTAAGAAGCTTCTCTCTTCCAACGCTGTGGATGGAGCTCTCGTGTTTTTGATGTCATTAACTTTGCCGGGATCCAGGGAGACACCCTGTTAGTTGAATACATAGCTGAAAAAGCTGAGTGACTTCTTTGCGAACTCACATTCTTCTTCATGGAGTGTAAGTCCTGATTCTTCTAACCGTTGCAGTGTCGCCACTAGTCGGGCCGTGTGTTCAGCCTCTGTTCTTCCGTAGACCAAAATGTCGTCGCTGACATTCGTGACACCTGGTAGATGCTGCAGCACTCTGAGAATCTCGTTCTGGAAGACCTCCGCTGCCGAGAAGATTCTGAAGTTGAGGCGACGGTATCGCCGGAGCCCTAGATGTGACGAGAAGGTGGTGATGTAGCGGGATTCCTTGGCTCGGCGGATCTGATGATAGCCAGATCAGAGATCGAGCTTGCTGAAGACAGTTGCGCCAGTGAGGTCTATGATTAGCTCGTCAATCATCAGCGTGATGTGTCTCTCTCTGCCAATGGCTGCATTGGGAAGGCGCATATCTATGCAGATGGGCACGGCATTGGGTTGTTTGGGTTTCGCCGTGACTACCATGGGGGAGACCCACGGGGTGGCTCCCGACGTCTTTTCAATGATCTTCAGGTCTTCCAGTTTCTTGAGCTTGGCCTCCACGGCGCCCCTCATATAGAAGGGGACCATCCTGTGTCTCACTGCCCTGGGTTCAATGGTCGGGTCGATGTGGAGCTTCATTGATCGACCTTTGAGACACCCGATGCCGGTGAAGAGTTTCTTGTGCTTTTTGAGAAGGAGCTCGATGTCAGGGGGTTGGACTGCAAGGTTGAACTGTATGACTTCTAGGCGCTCAGCCGTGGTGCAGCTAAGCAGAGTTTCGAGGCCGGCATCCATGACATGGATCCGGGTCTTGCAGCTGATGCCGCGATGTGAGAGTGTTGTTTTGAAGTACCCCGCCACTGGGAGGGGCTTGTTTGTTTGTTTGTTTATTTATTTATATGGCGCACCGGACCAGAAGGTATGAGGGCGCAAGCATTACAAGAATATTCTCAACTTAGTTACAATACTGTACATTATTTACATTATTATACATAGTGGGTAGATGCAGTTACAGTGAGTAGAAACAGTTACAAGGATACAGAGTAACATTGTGACATAGTTACAAGTTGAACAAATGTGTAGTGGTTGCAGGTTGTCATTATTGGCTGTCATTATTGGTCTTTGTTCTTAAGCCACTGGAGGTAGTTACGCCTAAATTGGTGGTAGGTTTGAGGTGCTCTGACGGAGGGTGGTAGTGAGTTCCAATGTTGGGCTGCTTTTACCTGGAAGCTGTTGCCGCCCATTTTCATGCGCTTGAATCTGGGAACAGCGAGCAGGTTAGCATTGCTATTTCTGGTGAGTCTGTTGGGCATGTATCTGGTTATTCTGTCTGAGAGATAACAGGGAGCTGCGTTGTTAAGGCATTTGTGGGTGAGGGAGGCTACCTTAAGCAGAATTTTGTCCGAGGTAGTGAGCCAGTTGTGGGTTCTCCTAGTATTCGAGATGTGTTCTTTTTTAGGGAAATTAAGCGCTGCTCTGAGGGCATTGTTCTGTAGGATCTGGATTTTATTGGTAATCTGTTTGTTGGCGCCTACATAGAGGGAGTTACAATAGCCCAGTTTAGATAGTATGAGAGCTCTGGTTAGAGTAAGGCAACTTTGGGTGGAGAGGAAGGGTTTGGCAGAGCGTATAAGCTTGCATGTGTAGGCTGTAGTCGATGCCATGGAGCTGACCTGTTTATGGAAGGAGAGGGTGGAATAGAGATAGATGCCAAGGGTTTTCACTTCCTTAGCTACCTTTATAGGGTTGCCGTCAATGGTGAAGCTGGATTAGTTGAGGTGCAGTTTGTTTAGGTTCGTGGCTGATCCCAGGATGATGAGTTCCGTCTTGTCATTATTCAGGCATAGACTATGGGAGGCCATCCATGCCTGGATGATGAGGTACACCTTGTTCACCAGGGCCAAATCCGTGTTGTAGTCTCCTGTCAACGGGATGAGGATTTGGGTATCATCAGCATAGTTAGTGTAGGTGATACCCAAACCGTCGAGATCATCTTGCATCCATAGGCGTAGAGTAGAACTGAGCGTCGTCAGAGCGTCGGCTTGGGCTCAAGTTTGTCGAACCTGGAGACTGACATGACATTCACTGTGGCTCCCATGTCTATCATCATGGTGACTGGGATATCACCAACCAGTACCATGCATCGGCGGGATCAGGCGCCGCTGTGGTCATCGCTGTCTCCTGGTTTCACTGCTGAAATCATGTGTGCCTTCTCCTTCCTCCGACTGTAGGTCCTTTTGTTGTGGCTGGGGGACGGCTCCCTGCTAGACTCGTCTCCCTCACTACTGCTAGGGCTATCTGACTCTTTGCCGCCGATGGCACGGGTGTGCTCACTTCTGCTGTACCGGGGCCTCTTCATTGGTTTCTTTTGGCGGTGCGGTTGTCTCTCTAGGTGCCTGGTGGATCCTCAGGCAACTGTGTCGTCTCTGCGTCGTGGGGTGTTTTCCCTGCGAGCAGTGTCCCTGGGCAGCCTAGAGCTCAGGCACACGATGCGTAATGATTTTTTATCCCGCACTTGTGGCACGTGGTGCCATATGCTGGGCATGGTTTATTTCTGCCGTGTTGTCCCCTGCACCATATGCAGTCTTTCGGTCTTGTGCTGGATGGCCCCCCTCGTGGCCTCTGTTGCCTCAGGGCATTGATTGTTGGCTGCGTGCTGTTCTTTTACAGGTCAGTGTCTAAAGGCAGGCGACTTATGATCTGCTCCATCTCCCCCGCATACTCATCCGTCCTTTCGCATAGGCGTCCCATGGCTAGGATGGTGTTGAGCGGGAGATCTTCAGCTAGCGCTGCGTGCCGTAGCTTTTCAGAGGACAACCCGTGTATGACTTGTTGTCTGACTGTGAACTCCTCATTCGGGAAGTCACACGACAGAGCCATCTCTCTCAGCCGGCTGTGCAAGTCGTATATACTCTCCTGCGGGCGCTGTCTGGCCTGGCACATCTTGAATCTTTCAAAGTCCTGGCTGGCTTTTGGCTTGAATTTCTTCATGAGGACGTCCTTGGTGGTCGAGTAGACATCATCCGTACCGCAGTTTGGCAGGGCGTTGAAAATGCGAAGGGCCATCGTGCCTGGGATAAGCATGAGAAATGCCCTATTCATCTCCTCATCCTCAATCTTGATGGTGTGGAGGGAGAGTTCGAACTGCTGTAGCCACAGTTCCCACCGGAGGCGGGTGCGGGCACCAATTGGCTGAAATGGTAGCATGAACGTGCCCTGCATGCTATCCAACCACGTGCTGGTGTCTGGGTTCCGGCTCTGGCACTGCAATCTTTGCGGCGTCATCTGCCAAGTGTTTCCTTGTTTTGTGCTGCCCCCTCTAGCTGGGTGCCGCCTGGTTGTAGAGGAGTCTGTTGATTCAGCTCATAAGTGAGAGTCCCAGCGTGCTTACTGCCTGAGCTGGGGGCGCTTCAGGTGCTGTGTTGTTGCTTCAGTAGGAAGGCTGCCAGTGGGGTGCATGTGGGGCACCCTGGGTACCAGGTGGGGGGGGGGGTGCTGTGCTGATTCCCCTGTCTTTAGCTGGGGGTAGCAGTTCTGGGCCTCTGACACTGCTGTCATTGGAGGGGTTGCTGTCCTTAGGCCCTTTTCGTGCCTTGGCGTATGCAGTGGATATGAGGAAAAGGAGAACGTGCGCCTGCAGCCACTATGCAGTGTCTTTATTGCCGGTGTACGTCAGCCTGTGCTTCGATTGGCGTGAAGGCACCTTGGGTGGGGGGAAGGGCCTTGCAGTCCGTTGCGCTTTTGAGCCCCCCTTCGAGCAGTGCTTTTTCCTTTTTTTTATTTTTCTCTCTCGCCGCCTGGTTGTTTGTGTAAGAAGCTGAGGCCCCCCCCCCTTCTTATCTCTGGCCATGGTGGTCGGAGAGACGGCCATCGGAGTTTGCGCCGGAAGCACGGCACTTATTGTAAAAGTCTGCGACGGCGGGCTTGTCTTTATTTTATTTTTTTCTCTCTCGCGCTCCCCGGCTTCACTGCCCGGCGCAAATAGCTCAGCGGGCCTGGGCTGCCGGGGGAGCACGAGCGCTTACAGCCTCTTCCTCGGGCCGGTCCGCGAGGGATCCCCGCCTCGTCGCCAGTGTGGTGTGGTGAGGGGCCGGGCCTGGTCGCGTGGCGCACGCAGCGCGGACAGAGAGACACAGACACCGTGTGTGGGTGTGTCTGAGCGGGAACTGCCTTTTGGCGGGCTCCGCGCTCACATTTATTTACTCGCCCACGTGACCGCGGTCACGTGGACATCACAGCGTGGTAACTGCTCTGCTGCAGACCACTGATTATCACTTTTTAAATTAATTGTTGTATCCTGTGCTTGCCCGCACTGTGTCCCATACTACACTTTCAAGCCTCCCGGCTGGTTTTAAACCCATCAGCAGCCGTTTTTCCCCAGTATATAAAGCCTCTACTTCTTGCCTTCTGTTGAGAATTGTTCTATTTGCCTTGTGCTTTGCTGATAAATATTTTTATAGTTTAGGAATCATTGTTGTCCATAACATTTTTCTTTTAAAAAATATCTTTTATATTGCTTTTGTGTGTTTAATTGTTTTGAATTCTTGGCGTGGAACTTGCTCTAATGCAGATCACTGATTAGCCCTTTTAAAATTAATTTTCCTTTCCTGTGTTTGACCGCGCCATGTCCCATACCACATTTGCCAGCCTCCCTGCTGCTTTTAGACCCATCAGAAGTCCTGTGAGCGCCAGCGTGTGTGGACGGTTTCTGCCGGTTAGCGACTGGTTTGCATCTGGATTGCTGGGTTACTGTTTCCTCCAGGATTCTAGTAAGTCAGTTTGGGGATGTTTAGATTGATTTGGCTCTGCTTTGGTCTTTGTGAGTCACTTATCTGTTTTGTGATGTCCTTTGCTATTTCTGGGATCTCGATTAAAACAAGGTCTTTTCTCCTCAATAAACATCCAATCATACCAGTACTATATGGTCTTCCAAAGATACACAAAAGCACAACGCATCCTCCCTTGAGACCCATAGTAGCAGGAACAGACAGTATTTTAGATCCACTGTCTAAATATGTTGATAAGATCTTACAACCCTTGGTGAAGTTGATACCTACCTACTTAAGGGATACAACTGATTTTTTATTGAACATAAATGAAATTGTTTGTCTATCCTCAGAATGTATTTTGTTTTCTATGGATGTATGTAGCCTGTACACCTCGATTCCCCACCAGGAGGGAATTGAGGCAGTAGAGTGGTTACTATTACAGTCTGTGAATGTAGAATGTAGAATGTGATCCACAGTTGGTGATTGAGTTGATTGAGTTGATTACGATTATTTTACACAACAGTTACTTTAGGTACCAAGACTCATATTTTGCACAAATTTCTGGAACATCAATGGGGTCAGCGATGGCCCCTGCATATGCTAATATCTACATGTACTGGTTTGAAAAACAATTTGTACTAGACAATGTTGAATGGTCCAGTAAGATAATTGTTTGGAAAAGGTACATCGATGACATTTTTGGTGTGTGGTGTGGCTCCAAAGGTGAACTCAAAGTGTTTCTTGAGTATTTAAATACTGTTCATTCACGGATAAAATTTACTTTGGAAATTGGTGACCCCAAGTTACACTTTTTGGACGTTCAGTTAGAAATTGTTAATAATCAGGTCAAAACATCACTCTTTCATAAACCAACTGATGTTAATAATTTATTGCATTTTGCGAGTTTTCATCCAAAGCCAATGATTGCTAGTCTGCCATATAGTCAGATATTGCGAATTAAGAGAATTGTTATGGATACTGATGAATTTAAAGTTGAATGTGAGTCGCTCTCTAAAAAATTCTCTGAAAGAGGGTATCCAGTACAACTTTTGAATGAGGCCCAGAACAGAGCGCTCCCGATTACAAGGGAGCAATTGCTTACACCTAAGGTGAAGAAGGAGTCTGATTCAATTTTGCATATTTCCAAATTCTCTCGACAAAGTTGGCATGTTACAAGAATCATACATAAACACTGGTCGATTCTTCATCATGATCCTATACTTCTGGGATTGTTTCCATCTCCACCAATGATGGTGTATAGAAGAGGTAGGAACCTGAGAGATAGGGTTGTGAGAGCCGAAAGAGGCCCGAAGGAAATTCAGATGACATTGGTGACTAAAAAAAAGGGAACATTTCCTTGTTTGTCGTGTAGTCATTGTAACAATGTGGCTAAAGGAGAATACATTCTTCACCCGCAGACGGGCAAAAAAATCACTCTTAGAGATTTTGCCACATGTAGATCCACAGGGGTGATTTACAGCATTAAGTGCCCGTGTGGATTAATGTATATTGGACAGACAGCCAGATCCGCACGTGAAAGATGGACTGAACATAAATCTCAAATACGGTGTAAAAATGAGAAATCTTCAGTTGCTAGGCATTTTAATATGTCTAGACATACTATTGCACAATTGAGGTTTAATGTTTTGGAAGTGGTGAAGAAACCACCCAGAGGAGGTGACTTTTTGAGAATATTAGCTCAGAGAGAGATGTTTTGGATTGACCTCTTGGGGACTTTATCTCCAAGAGGGCTCAATGAAGAGTTCTCTTTGAATTGTTTTGTGTAGGTGTCGAGGTATGGTTGGTGAATGGTTTAAGTCGTTCATAATGCATAAATTCATATGTGTTTGAGGTCACATGGAGTGATTTGTGTTTTCCGGGTGTTACATACTGGTTGTTCCATTAGAGGTGTATGGAAGAGTAGTTATTGGATTTGTGTAATGAGTACATAACTAGGTTACTTGGTTATCTCTGAATTTGCCGCGTAGTTCATAATGCATAAATTGATATGAGTTTGAGGTCACATGGAGGGATTTGTGTTTTCCGGGTGTTACATACTGGTTGTTCCATTAGAGGTGTATGGAATAGTAGTTATTGGGTTTGGGTAATTAGTACATAACTAGTTTACTTGGTTATTTCTGAACTTGCTGCGTAGTTAGGTATGGTTGATGGACAGCAATTGTTTTAAGGCACTTATTCATTATTTTTTCAATTTTTTCAAAAATGTAGTCTTTCTTCTATGTCTATCTTCTTTTTAAATACATACACATTTATCTTTAGTACATAACTAGTTTACTTGGTTATTTCTGAATTTGCCGCGTAGTTAAGTATGGTTGATGGACAGCAATAGTTTTAAGGCACTTATTTATTATTTTTTTATTTTTTCAAAAATGCAGTCTTCTATGTCTATCTCCTTTTTAACTACACAAACATTTATCTTTGGTGTCTTTTTTATTTTGTTTGATTTACTCACTCAGTACCTGTGTGCTTAGTTAGCATTAGCTGTGTATTTGGCAGGTTGCAGGGAGTTTTGTGCATTCTTTTAGTATTCAGTGCCGGCGGGTCACGTGACTTTATCATGTGACTACCAGGAAACAGTATAAAATGAGCCAGGAAGTGTGTTGTGGGTTGGGATCTGTTACGTGTAAATTGGAGAGGAGCCGTTGAATCTGAGGTGAAGAGGTGCGCTTCTGGAAGTAAGTTTAAGCTGTGTGGATGTGTTTATATTTATTTATGTTTGTATTGGAAAGGTGGTGTTAGTTTGTAAATGGTATATTTTGTGTTTGTTTTTTAGTTGCATTATACATATCTATAATCAGCAGGATGCTTTACATTGGATGCGGAGTACTGGAAGTCCTGAATTTGGATTGGATTGGCTATTGATTTGCCTTAGGTAAATAATATATGTTGGAAGAGTTGCACATTTTAAATTTTGGGTTTTCTTTGAGGATTTGGACTTTTTAACTTTCTGTGTTAAGTTGATGTGTTGGCACAAAGATGAGGTGGTGGCACAAGGTTGTGGATTTTGGTGATCGTTGAGCTGCACAGATTAGTTGCCAATGAGTAATAGGTGTTTTTTGAACTAGTTGTTTAGTCATTAAGGTTTGGTGATTTAATTACGTGTAATTGGAGCTGATAGATATACTTTGGTATTCCAGAGTTCGGCAATCACATTTCACTTGTTGAGGACGGCAGGAGTATTCGCAGGGATCCTGGTTATGTGTACGTCGTGCACAGACAGATGCACAGACAGAGACTCTATTTTCTTTGACAACATTCCCACTGTGAGGTACATACGAATAAGTGTTTTAGGTTTTAATGCATTTTGAGATTTACATTTGGAGCCATACCAGTTGTACCACTGTGAATATACAACCACTTGTGTATGCTATGTAGAATTGTGGTTCGATTTATGTGTGCATAATTATTTAATGTATTCTCTTTATTTAATGTGTTTAGTTTGTCCAAACTTTTAATGATATGTGAGATGTCCTCTAATTGTATATATATCTATACTTGCAGATATTTTTGCTCCTGAAGAAGGGGATAGTCCCCAAAACGCGTAGAGCTTGAAGCTGCAGTTCAAAATTGGGAGCTTATTTCTTTGTCTGGTTTGATTTGTTTTTCATGCTGGCCATATTGGAAGTCAGTTGATAGCTTTTTTCTGTACTTTTATGAAGATATTTTGTTACCTATGTTCTAAATTGACAATTCTTTCTATATATAAAAGTGCAAATGTTATGAAATTTGACTGATTTATTTCAGCTTGTAAGGTGTGCAGGGGATGGGAGTGTCTTTAAGTTTAGACACTTTTTGTTCTATTTCTGGGATGACCACTGTTGTCAAATCCATGAGGTTGGTGGCTGTTTTAGAGCGCTATCACGCTATGGCTCTTGAGTCTTCTTGTGTCAATGTCTTGCTGTGCTTTGTAGTAGCTGTGGCTGATATGGATATTGCAGCTGATGCTTCTCTGCTGATATACCAAAGTTCTGGTGATCCTCATTTGATATCTGCTCTTCAGTTAGCAGCAAACTCAACATTGGATTTGGTGCTTGATACCAGGCTCAGTTTGGCTGCCCTTTTTTCACCGGGTCGGTTGCCCATGGGTACTATGGAGGTTGGTAATAGTGTAGCATCAGACACTACGTGGGGTACAGTGGTGTTTACCTGCTTAGTAAGGGAGTCAATGATGAAGATGATCTTAATGTTAATTTGGTTACTTCTGTGGTAGTTTGGACTTACCTTGTGGTAACACGAACCCTATTAGAACTCTGAGGTGCTTATTGTTAAACACCTGCTATGTGATTAAACATGCAACAGAGGTTGTAGATTATATGGTGGATAAACATATTGATGTATTTGATGTGACTTTCACAATCTTCACTGATTTCACTCTCCAACTTGATTTTCTCCGGTGTACCCCTCTCCCCCTCCGCCTCCTCACCTGTTATGTCGAAGTCTAGTTCCTCTCCAAACCTCCTCTTCCAAGGTGCCTCCTTTTTTTTGTTGGAGTGGAGATAGGGTCTACCTCAAAAGGAAGCCACCCTGACCCTTGTACAAGGCGTCTAGGGTGGCCCCTCGTCCGAAGCAAACTGGTCCAGGGGAAAAAGCCGGATGGCATAAAAAAACCCTGAGGCGGTGGCCCACACATCTTGCACAAATTATGTCCCTGGTGTGTTCCAGAGGGCTAGGAATGGATCCAGAGCGTGGAAAAACCCATTGTCAGGCCATAGAGAGTACAGAAGAGCAGCAGAGGGGGAAGCCCGGTAAAAATCTATGGCAAGATAAGAGAGGAAGTACTTGAGAAAAGAGGAGGGAAAGGGAACGAGGAGAAGCTGGGAAGGATACCGGAGTGCGCAGAAGAAATGCTGGCAGGAGAAAAACGAGGAGAACGAGAAGAAGGCAAGACAAGGAAAACTGTAGCGTGTCAACCCGAAATCCTAATGCGCAAAGGTTGCAACGCGTAGGCTTCCGGGTTGGGGCTAGGGATAACGGGCTTCCGACGTCACTAGCGTCGGAAGAACTTGACCGCATGCACACAGTGCGGCTCGGGTCAGTGGTGGCATAAGCGCCACCGGGGCCATAGCCGCCAGCTCCTGCAGCGTGTGACAGTATGCCCCCCTCCTCTACCCACGCCACCTGGCTTGCCCGGATGGAGCCTATGGAACCGTCGAGTCAAGACAGGTGCGTGGGCATGAGCTTCGAGTTCCCAGGAATCCTCTGATCAGGGGTAGCCCTTCCAACTCACAAGATACTCCAACCTGCCCCTTCTATAACGGGAATCCAAGATGCCAGCTACCTCATATTCCTTAAAGGTGGATGGTAGACATTCCGGTAATTTCCTGTTCCCTGAGAATGGGGTATCAGGGTCTATGGAGCGAAGAAGGGAAGAGTGGAACACCGGGTGAATTCGGCGCATGCTCTTGGGAAGGTGTAATCTAAAGGCGACAGGGTTCACCTTCTTCGCGATCCTAAAGGGTCCCATGAAGCGGGGAGTTAATTTAGTGGGATGAAGCCACCGGGGCAAAAACTTAGTCGACAACCAAACCCTATCCCCCTCTTTCCAGTCAGGGCAGGGTATACAGGACCGATCTGCGTGTAACTTGTACCTCTTGCGTGCTGTGAGGAGGCTCTGTTGAGCGACCTTATGAGCCTGAGCTATGTCTGCTAGGGTAGATTCAATGGTAGGTGTGTTTGTAGGATGTTTGTGTACTGGCAGTATACCACGTGGATGAAAACCATAAGTGAAAATGAATGGACTAAGCCCGGTAGCCGTGTGCATGGCATTGTTATAAGCGAACTCTGCTGTGGGCAAAAGGGCCACCCAGTTGTCTTGTAATCTATTGGTGTAACACCTGAGATATTGTTCCAGGGAGGCATTGAGTTGTTCAGTCTGGCCATTATTTTGAGGATGGAACCCAGAGGAAAGGGCACGCTCAATGCCCAACCGCTGGCACAGAGCTCCCCAAAAGCGTGCCGTATATTGGCTACCATGGTCAGATATGATCTTGTCAGGGAGGCCGTGCAATCTAAAAATATCCTTTAGAAAAGCCTCAGCCATTTCCGAAGCAGACGGTACTCCTGGGAAAGGAGTAAAGTGAGTGAGTTTGGAAAAAGAGTCCACAGTTACCATTAGACAAGAAAACCCCTGAGATGGGGGTAGATCCATGATAAAATCTGTTGAGATATGGGACCAAGGTCGAACTGGTAATTCAGGTTGTTCGAGTAAGCCATATGGCTTTAATGTAGGATTCTTGTTCTTGGCACAAGTTTGACAGGCTCTGCAGTATTTCTTTACGTCCCGAGATAGCGTTGGCCAGAAGAAGGAACGGGAGATCAATTCTAAAGTGCCTTGTGAGCCACGATGGCCTGAAGAAACATGATCATGGCCCCATCTCAGGATCTTTAGCTGTAAGGTCTTTGAAGGAATATATAACTTCTGATTAACCAATAACAAACCGTCAGACCATCGGACTAACCGTCTTTGATGACTGAGTGACTTCGATTCCAAGTCAGGAGTGGTGTTGGACCTTACCTCCTGGAGAAAAGAAGTTACCACCCCCACTATCCTGCTCTGGGGAAACATATACTCAGAAGGCAGAGTTGGTAGTGACTCTAGAGTGTCCCGTCTGGACAGAGCATCTGCCAAACTGTCATGACTTCCCGGAATGTATGTGATGGTGAAGTCATACTGGCTAAAGAAATGAGCCCAGCGAGCCTGTCTGGAATTAACGCATTCCATGCTTCTAAGGACCTGCAAGTTCTTATGGTCAGTGCGAAGTATGAACAGATGTGGACTGCCTTTCAATAGATGTCTCCACTCTTCGCACGCGGTTTTAAGGGCCAACAATTCCTTTTCGATCACGGAATAGTTTCGTTGACTAGGGGAAAAAGTCTTAGAGAGGTAGACGACTGGATGTTCTTTACCATTCTTGACTTGTAAGAGGGCAGCTCCCATTGCGCCCGCTGAGGCGTCCGCTTCAACAATGAAGGGTTGAGACTGGTCCGGCTGGCTCAGGACAGGGCCGGTACAGAACATCCTCTTCAGGCGCTGGAATGCTTGGTTAGCTGGGTCAGTCCAGACGAAGGGCTTAGCCTCCTTCTTGAGTAAGGCCATTATGGGTAGCACTATCAGAGAAAACTGGTTGATAAATTTTCGATAGAAATTGGCCAGACCCAAAAACCGTTGTACTTCCTTAAGCATAGTGGGAGTCGGCCAATCCACGATGGCAGACACCTTTCATGGGTCCATTGTTATGCCTTCCTGGGAGAGAATGTAACCCAAATAGGGGACCGAGGTTACATTGAACAAACATTTTTCCGGTTTCACCAGGAGATGTTGAGCTTGAAGACGAAGGAGGACATCCCTGAGATGTTTGATGTGTTCTTGTTGGGTGGAGGAAAAGACCAGAATGTCATCGAGGTATACTATGGTACAAACATACAGTAGGTCGGAGAACAACCGGTCCATAAATCGTTGAAATATGGCCGGGGCGTTGACAAGGCCGAAGGGCATAACTTTATATTCGTATACGCCAAAGGGAGTCCTGAACGCCGTCTTCCATTCGTCTCCTTCGCGTATTCGGAGGAGATGATTGGCGCTCCGAAGATCCAATTTAGAGAAGATCACCGCGCCTTGAACAGCCTCCAATATATCAGAGATGAGGGGAATAGGGTAGCGATCTCGAATGGTGACCTTATTTAAGCCTCTGTAATCTATACAGGGTCTTAGTTCAGATGATTCGCGCTTGGGTATAAAGAACAGCGAGGCTCCAGCTGGGGATCTTGATGGTTGAATCAACCCATTGGTTAAGTGGGAGTCCAAATAGTTGTGTAGCACTTGTCTTTCCATCACTGATAAAGGAAACATGCGCCCGAAAGGCACCAAGGCTTCAGGGACTAGTTCAATGGCGCAGTCTTTCGGATGATGCGGAGGTACTTTCACAATCTTCACTGATTTCACTCTCCAACTTGATTTTCTCCGGTGTGCCCCTCTCCCCCTCCGCCTCCTCACCTGTTATGTTGAAGTCTAGTTCCTCTCCAAACCCCCTCTTCCAAAGTGCCTCCTTTTTTTCTGTTGGAGCGGAGATAGGGTCTACCTCGAAAGGAAGCCACCCTGACCCTTGTACAAGCGGTCTAGGGTGGCCCCTCGTCCGAAGCAAACTGGTCCAGGGGAAAAAGCCGGATGGCATAAAAAACCCCCGAGACGGTGGTCCACAGATCTTGCACAAATGATGTCCCTGGTGTGTTCCAGAGGGCTAGGAATGGATCCGTAGTGTGGAAAAACCCAATGTCAGGCTGTAGAGAGTACAGAAGAGCAGCAGAGGGGGAAGCCCGGTAAAAATCTATGGCAAGATAAGAGAGGAAGTACTTGAGAAAAGAGGAGAGGAAGGGAACGAGGAGAAGCTGGGAAGGATACTGGAGTGCACAGAAGAAATGCTGGCAGGAAAAAAACGAGGAGAACGAGAAGAAGGCAAGACAAGGAAAACTGTAGCGTGTCAACCCGAAAGCCTAACGCGCAAAGGTTGCAACGCGTAGGCTTCCGGGTTGGGGCTAGGGATAACGGGCTTCCGACGTCACTAGCGTCAGAAGAACTAGACCGCATGCACACGGTGAGTCCGAGCGTGGCGGCTCGGGTCAATGGCGGCATAAGCGCCACCGGGGCCAGAGCCGCCAGCTCCTGCGGCGTGTGACAGTGACAGAAAACTGGCTGCACGATGCAGCTGGCCCTGCACTTGTTCTTGCTATTCCACCAGGCTGTAAGATTTTTAGACCTGATCATACTTCCACTTAGGGTGAAGGAGTGGTATTCATATCTGAGTCTTCTCTAAAGATACATGAAGCTAAGGTTTCCATATCACCAGTTTGTGATATCCTGTGGATTAAATGGTTATCTGATCATAACACCACTTTTAACTTCATTTTTTTTTATATCAACCTCCTTCTACATGCCAGATTTCTATTCTCAATTGTGTGGTATGTTGATACCTCTTTTCAAACCCTCACCCAAAGTTCTCATTCTGGGGGACTTTAATATTGGGCTCGCTGATCACTCTGACCCCATGGCCACATTCACTGAGTCTGTGCTGACTAACTTGGGTTTTGTTCATCATGTTTCAGATGCAACCCACTTAAAAGGTAAGATACTTAGCTGGGTTATGATCCATAATGTGTTCATTATGAACGTTGAACTGTTTTCTTGCCCATGGTCAGATTATTCTCTGATACATTTTAAAATTGCGCACTTTTCACAGTATAAGAAATGTAAGTCCGAAAGGATCGCTATCTCATTCAGAAATATGCGCAGCCTTTCTACTAAATTTATGTCCCCTCATTTGGAAACAACATTGAACAGCTTGGCTACTTTTGCATCGGCAGCCAGACTAGCCAAGACTATCAACGTATGCCGCTCAATGCCATGAATGTAGTTGTCCCAGTGAAAACCCAGTCTGTTAGGCTTAAAACTCCAGAGTTTGGTTCTCGTCTGAATTAAAGGTTGCCAAACAGATAGACTTTGAAACGCTGGAAAAAAACAACCAGGACAACAAAAATAAATATAATCTTGCGGCTAAGGCTAATAAATCTGTCATTGTTATAGCTAAACAGAGGACTTATAATGAGACGATCAAAAATGCAAGCTCACATTCTAAAGAGCTTTTTAAAATTCTTATGGAGATAGAAGACCCCTGTCGAGCTACTTCAGCTGTCACCAAGGACAAAGGATGAATAAAATTAAGAAAATCCAGGATGGGATGGTGAGCAAACTTATAGTGTGTGAGGGGCTGCAGTAAAATACTGATTTGTTAAGCCTTGATTTTTCTGAGCTGGTCTGCATCTGGAGTGTGTATCGAGGGGGAGCAGTCTCTGGGGTGTAGTCCTTTGTTTATTTCTGCCTTTCACACTGACTCCACCCTCCCCCTTGCATTGGCTGGGACAGTCAGGTGTCTCTCTGCCTCTGTTGCTGGCAGCCATTTCCACTTGCCTTCCTGACTGTAATCGAGAAGCATCCTGAAAGGGAACCACTTCAAGAGCTGTCTTAGTGGCTGGTTGATGCTCAGTGAGTAGTTTTACATTGATTTCAATCTGTTTTTGACCTGCTTCAGGTGCTTTTGTGGAGGGATTTGTGTGCTTTTTGCAATCGTTTTTGTCAAGTTTGTGGTATTCTGTGGGATTTAGCTTAATTTTTTTGTGGACTCCCGAAATGACACATGTCCAGTACAAAAACATGCCTGACCCCAGTGCACCCTAGCGCCTCGCATACACACAATCACATTCATCGTGTGCGTGTGAGGCACTAGGGCCCATGGGGCAGGCATGGTATTTTATACTGGGTAAACCCAGTAACAAATGCCAGCCCAGTATGCTGGGATTCCTAGCGCCTCAAATGTGATGTCAAGCTCCCCAGTGCCTTGCATGAACACACAATTGATTATCTGTGCATGTCAGGTGCTGGAGGGCAATGAGGGAAGGAATGCCATTTATTAATGAGCATCTGATAGATGCCCAGTAATAAAATACCATGACTGGGCCCAAGAACCTCAAATGCACACCATTAATGTGTGCCTGTGAGGTGCTTGGGGCCTGAGGGGGCGGACATGGCAGTTTTTTCTTGGCATCTATGCCCAATAAATATGCCATGGCTGTATACTGGGACCCCAACCCCTGACATACATCTGTTCTCTGGGCCCCCCAGCACATCGCAATCACACATAATCACATTCATCATTAATGTGATTAGGTCTGCGTGCCCCATGGAGCAGGCATGGCATTTTTTACTGGGCATGGTTGATAAAGAAAGCATGACAAGTGTTATGTAGCTAGACTAGCATTTTAATGCAGCCAGTCTATCCATTTCTTATTGTGGTATGACATTTTATATTGGGCAGCTTTCATAATGCAAGCATGATCAGGGGTATTATTCTTTCTGTTGCATGACATGTTGTACTGGGCATCTTTGATATAGCAAGCATGATAAGTTTTAATATGCAGCTAGGCTGACATTTCAATGTAGCCAGTCTAGCCATTTCTTATTGTAGTAGGACATTTTGTATTGGGCATCTCTGGTAAGCAAGCACAATAAGTGTTTTTATGAAGCAAGACTGGCATTTATTATGCAACTAGTCGAGTCATTTCTTACTGAGGCATGACATTTTGTATTGGGCATCTTTGATAAAGCAAGCAGGATCAGTGGTATTATTCTTACTGTGGCATGACATTTTGTATTAGGCATCTTTGGTAAAACAAGCATAATTGTTATTATGTAGCTAGACTAGCATTTTAATGCAGCCAATCTATCAATTTTTTTGTTGCGGTATGACATTTTGTATTGGCCATCTTTGATAAAGCAAGCATGATAAGTGTTATTATGTAGCTCAAATGGCATTTTAGTACAGCCAGTGTGGACATGTGTTCATACTTTGGCATGCACTCTTAATGTTATGTTATGTTAAAGGGTATAGCCAACCGGAGTATGTTCCTACGTGGGGATACTGCTATACATTGGCAGAACAAACATGGACATGTTTTCTTATAGTATTATTACTGGCATTATGCGCAAAGTAAACATGGTTATGTTCTTATGTGGGAATACTAGGGTATAATGGTGCAGTCAGCATGGAAATGTAGGCACACACCCAGTGTGAAAATGTTTCATACTGGCAAATATTGTGCGAAAAAGGCATCATGAAAATGTGTTGGAGAAATGCTCCTGTGCACTGTTGGTGACTTGCATCTATTGGATTTTACCCTACAAAACCAATTGCAAACTGTTTGGCTTTTACCCAATTTTTCTAAAAAAAAGTGTGCTCTAAAATGCACCATTTCAACCCATTATTTTAGAAAAATGTGCCAACCCCCATGCCCCTGAGCTCCCCTTTATTGGTGCAGGCTCCCTCGCTACAGTCAGTCACTGTGGCATATCTTGGACATATATTTACACCTCTGCAGTTAAAAAATGTACCAGCCGCCACTGTGTACTACAACATACCATCTTTGCGCGAGAATATTACACAAGTGTACCAGAAAGGAACAGAATATATCCCATCACACTTCCAGCATATCCTATCATTGTGATAGACCTGTGGCATAATATTGCTTCACTGTACCTGAACATGCTACCAAATCCGTGCCACAATATGCATATTGTTTTTTTTTAACCAAAAATATGCTTCAATATCAGGGATTCAGGGCTATTCTAAGGCATAATGTTTCTTCACTTGTCGCGTATCCAAAGTATATCTTGCTACTGCAGCATTAGAATACATCCTTTGCCTGCTGAGGTCATTCATCTGTGCAGGGGGCGGAGAGGGCTGAAGCTTCAGTCAGCTTTGGTGCCCGCCCGCCCGTGACGCGAGGCCTTTGTGCACCTGTGAACCAGTCGGTTTTTAAAGAGGACATCTTAAAAACCTTAAAAGTTTCACAGAAATTGTGGATTTTGATAACGTGTTCCGTCTGATTGGTTAATGACATTGTGAACTCTAGGCAAACGTCAGCCAAAAAGTGGATGGAATTTAATTGCAGAAACGGTCTATTTACCTTTCATCGATATCTGTACCTTGCAATTAAAGCAGGCTGAGCCTAAATGTTGATACTAAGAAAAAATGTCCTGACAGAAGGTTTCGAGTGTAAGTACCCGTAAGCACCACTGGGTAACTTGAGGTTAAACTAGGCTTCCAAGGACAACGGCCACGTGATTAAGCAAGTTACGATTTGCATTGGCTTTTTCGTCTCTCGGTGCAACATCCTTCTTTACAGCTGCCATTTGAGTGTTATCTTTCAGGTTAAAGTTGATAACTATTTACGACGTCATTACACTTGTACTATAACACTTAGACGCAGAGCACATTGGTCTTCATTATCTGAAGAGAATGTTTCCCAATCACCACGGGTCAGTCACCTCCTTCTATGACCTATCAGAGCGCACATTCATGGCCCAACAGAATGACCAGTGGCAGCAGCGGTGGCGGGGCGTAAATGTTTTCATTGGTTGAGCACCAGAGAGCGAGTGTGGTGAGCAAGCCCGAACAAGTTGGTGGTTCATTTTACCAAAAGTGGTAATCCCATGGAGGGGACCACCACTCCATGCCATATTTTCAGTTGTAAAACGTAACGCAAAAAGTAAGTGTAAAAACAGGTGAAATTGCTGTTTTCCACTCTGTTTTACAAAAAAGTGCAAACACTGTCTGCCTTTTACACAAGGCAGACAGCATTTACAAAGAATTCGTATGGACTCCACATGCCTTAAGCAGATGCAAAAAACAGAGGATTTCTTAGAATCTATTGGTTTCACTTCAGATCGAAAATGTCATGCTCGCGTAAAACCATGTGGTATTTGAAGGCCGAGGGGGTATGTACAGCGGTAAAGTATCTACCGTTGTGACGAAATGGCTAGTGCTCCACTGGATTACCAGGATGAATAGTGGCTAAACCACCTACTCAGCCCCACATTACAGAAAACCAGCAGTGATGCCAATCATAACATTTAAACAGGCACAACCAAGACATATCTGCCCTTTCTGCCACAGATCGACCATTCAACAGTGGTTGAGTGATTGGGTACCGCTAGGCTTGATTATGCAAACGCTCTTTATGCAGGAGTACCTAAATACCTGCTACACTGCATACCGTTCACCCAAAATGCAGCGACTCGCTTAATTTTCAAACTGCATAGAGATTCTCCCATTGCCGCTGCTAGGCCCAGCCTTTGCTTGCTTCCTATACAACAACCTCGAACCCTAATCAAGATTTTGTGCCTTATTTTTAAATGTGTGCATGGACTAGCCCCACCATACCTTGTCCAATGCATTCATTTGTACCAACCTCCGCACTTGCTTTGTTCCTCCTACTCACCTTTCCCACAAGTCGCTGCTCCACCCAGTGGGATAGGTGCTTTTCTGTGCTCGGCCCTAAAATATGGAACAACCTCCCTCTTCTATTATGTTCCCTATATAATCTAGCATCCTTTCGGAAACATCTCAAAACATACCTTTTCTCCTAGCTCTACCTTTTTAGCAGTACTTCAGCATATGTACTCAGCTCATAATCTCCTGGAGAACGTTTTAGTCATTCCATCAACGGTCAGATGTAGTTGATTCTGCCCAGTACAAATCTTTGCTATGCGCCTTATAAATGAACTAAACTAAACTAAGCTAAACTAAACTTATCCTCCTTCCACTTTTGTGGCATTGTGGACTGATGACAGGCTATATTCTGAAGTGGCATGCCAATGTGATAACAGTAGCAACCTAAACAGCAATAGCACAAAGACTCCAAAATAAAAGAATGCCCAGTCAGGGTTCTATAAAATATATACTTTTATGAAAGACTCAGGAATGCAAATAACTCAACTAAAACACTAACAATAATCCACCCTTGTGGAAAGAACACCTAAAAAGTAGAACATATATGTGATACCACACTGGGTACTGGAGCCGGGCCGAATCAAGCACACAATTGCAGCAATGTCACTGTTCAAAGGATATGTCTTGCAAGAAAAAGGCTGAGATAGGGACTTAAAAGTCACTTTGGTCCCAAATGTGGACCGGTTGAGGGTCTCTTCTTCAAGTAACTTAATATTCTTGTGTTTTGTGGCTCAGCAGTATAGAACTGGGCTTCTAGGAGATTCCTGAGCTGGTGAGTTGGCACTGGGTTGATGGGAGCTGGCGACTGGGTCCAGCTTCAGGTGTGATCCAAGCAGCAACGTCACTTGGCATGAAGAAGCTTGAGACAGGCATGTGAGGTCAGGGTCTGTGTAGCTTCCATGCAACACAATGTGGGGAACAGGGCCCAGCGCCATTTCTTCTGTTAGTAGCTGGGAGGCCAAATTCCTGGTCTCCAGGGACAAGGTAAGATCATTACACCCACGTCAGGGAGCTTGGCTGGCACCCACTGGTATCCTTTACCTCCTGTGAGCAACCTGGTTCAAATGAATCTGGCAGAGGGGCACAACGTTGTCCAAACAACAGTCAACATCAGTGTTCCCTGGGGATGGTTAGAGGACAGAGGTCTTCTCTTCCTTGATGGCTTCTATCTTCATCTCACTGTCAGAGGACTTTGGAATGAGCTGCACTCCCAATAGAGGCTCAGTGAATTATTCTTGTCTTCATGAAAGGTCAAAATGAGTGATATGATATAATTTGATTGGTTATTTAAAACGTGCTTCACACACCAGAGGTTAGAGCTGTTGTACTTTCGAAGGTGGAGGGGACAGGAAGGAAAGAGAGCAGGACAGAAAAACTAGATGACAAACCCTCTTCAGTTTCCCTCTGCTCTTTCTGGCTACCCTAACTCCATACTCTTCCAAAAACTGCAGCTCCAAAGGCCCTTTGGTATGCATCACCTTCATTTTTAAACTTAAGCTCATCTCATTTAGAGAGTATTTGCTGCAGAATAATAGCCATTACCTGCAGTACTGTTCTGATCTTTTTGTCTTTTGAATTCTTAATCAGAGCTACCTCGGGATCATTTGATCTGACTACGGGATATTAAAACATGTTGGACCCATAGTAGCCAGAACATCTTCCCTTCTTTTTCTTAACCCAAGGTGTGTACTCTTTTAAAACACCTTCTAGCCCATTTTCCTCTCTGAGGATATCAGTGACCTGGGACATACAGGAGTCTAACAATTCCTTAATTGTTATGCTTTTTCAAAAATGACTTCTCTTTGCCATCTTTTACTGTCCTCCTTTTTGTAGACGTTCCATCACCGTTTACTAGGGAGAGTACTTTCCCCTAGGGATTGAGGTAGGGACCGAAGTCATTTTCCTCTTTCCTTCTGTCTTTCTTAAGTGACCCAGTCTCTCCCTGGTCACTGTACACACTCATGTTTTTTTAATAGAAGGACGTTCCCCACTGCCCTTCAGAATTGTGCATACAGTTGTGTGTTGCCCCTCTTTTTGTGTTAAATCACCCTATTGTGAGCCTGTCCTCCTTTGTCATGGATGTGCCTCGTTGAAGTATAGTTCCTAGAGCTCTCCAGGTGAGAGTTTCTGTGCTTGAGCGGAAGAGTTGTTCATAGGCCCAGAGAATCAAAAGAGACAGTGGGCTTCATTCCGAGGCTGCCGGTCTGGTAAAAAAAGTGCCAGTATTCATGGATACTGGCACTTTACCGGACCGGCCGACTACAGGTTTGACAGTGGCGCATCTGGGTTACCTAAGCTGGAGGTAAGGCAGGCGCCCTACCAATAAAAAAACCCTAATTAACGGCATCAGCATTGCCGGTGGTGGTAATTACAGCAAATCCCCTAATGGAGTCCTATGGGACTCCATTAGGGGATTTGCTAATGTGGTAACTCTCATTACCACCATCGGCATTGCTGGTGGTGGTAATGACAGCAAATCCCCTAATGGAGTCCTATGGGACTCCATGAATGGCGATTAACTCTGTCCCTCCGGCACTCGTAATCCAGCGGCAATGCCGCCGGGCCGAGTGTGGGACACAGTAACAGCCTTTGCTGGTATCCTGGTGGGTTCGGAAGGTTGGAATGTGGCCCATTGTTCCTACCTTTTGACTGACATGCTGAAGCAGAGACAGGCAGCTAGAGATGAATCCACATAGCCTTTCCATAGCTGACGTGAGCTCACAGGCTTGACATTTGTATAAAACCAATTATATGTGGTTTTAATAAGTGGGTGCACTATCAATCACCATACCAAAACCAGGTCTGACTTATTCTAAGAGATTAACCTGTCACCAGACGCATAGGGCCACAACTGTCATGTGTTTGGGTCAAAGGCGAAGAAGTTAAATCCAGCCTCTGTCTGCAGTGACTTTGGTGTCCCAGTAGTTGTCAAACAGGAACATGTTGACTTTGAACCAGCTCTGTGCCACCGGAGAGCAAGTTCTGCAGATCAGTGGATTTAGGCAGCAGAGCATGTATGTACTAGGCTTTTGGCACATAGCTTCTGGGAAGGTGAGTCTGATTATCAGCCACCCTTTCTGAGATGGAACAACTGCATCATTTTATTATTTTAAAAAATCAAAAAAGCCAGGGCTTTGACGCTCTCACCGGATGGCAATCCCTCACACCTAGTCTGTGCCCCGACTCTCCATCCAAATCGATTCAAAATGCTCCTGGGCATAAAAGTAAGCTTCTATGCATCCCATCACTTAAGCATTAACTTTAAGCCTTATGTTTGTGCTCCAGGGACATAGAAAACTACACCCATTGGGAGGATGGGTGTTTGGTGTTGTTTCCCAACAACATTGTTTTTTGTATGGGGTCCAGCCTTTGCCTTTTACAGATTAACATTTTAGTGATATTAGACTATTAAAACGTCACATGATTTATAGGTAGTTCCACAGGAGAATTCACAAATATTACAATAATTAAAAAGTCAGATCCCCTGCCCCTGACTTAGCTAAATGTTGCACTTCTTTGCTCACATAACTGCCCTATTGAGCCTAGTTGTGCTCTGTCACTCACTGTACCAGCTATGCCCTATGCAATTCTCATTTGCGCTATAGCCCCCATTTTTTACCTCGTGTCACTCTTTGCCTCTGTTGTGCCCCACTAAATCTTCAGAGGTACATGAAGCTGTTCATGTGGTTACTACACTTCCTCACTGGAAGCATAGCCCGAGTAATACTTGCTGACATCTCCTGGCAAGCGATTATATGTGAGTCATTTGGATAGTGTATTAAGACAACAAGCAATGACTAAGGCAAATGTTCTGGCTCTTTTTTTAATCAAGCAAAGACTGTGTATCTTGAGCGCACACATATGCTTTCTTATTGTGTTGTAACATGTTGTGTGTGTGGAAAGACAAGCCATTTGCTTTGGCTGTCATTTGTTTTGTTGAGAGGCGCTCTGCACTAGTCACACGTGTCATTTTCTCAGCGAGGAGGGGTTTTGCGCTTTCCATGGGTAGGCTATGTTTTTATCTTAAGAAGGGTAAGTAATTAAGGGTGACGCTTGTAGATCAGCACTCATAACTGGACCAAGTACTCCAGAAAAGACCCCAAACCCTTCCAAAAGTGGGAATGATCCTCTGGATGCAGTTCCCAGAACTGTACAGGGACGTCTAGATTAGGTTGCTTGCAATGCACACAAAACTCAATGTAAGCCCCAGGTGCTTGCTATTTCACTATCTTTTATGAAAAGCATACAGATGCTGACATAATGTATATCCATAGCTATGATGGGGTGGGTGAGTATATGGGTAGGTTCATGGGTACAACTACCAGGGGGGTTATGGGTGTCTTGAAACATGAAACATTACCTTTAGTTCCCCCCACTATTCTACCACAGCTTTCCCTCATTGTAATCCAGTAATGCTGTAGTGTTCACAGGAGAAAGAAAGGTACAACCCTCATTGCCAAGTGTAGACCTTGTCCAGAAGAGTATATCTGGCTCAAGGTTTGCAGACATTTTACTGTTAAGGTGAGTGGTAAATGACATGTTTACCAAACCCAGTGAACATTATGTGCTGAAAAGAATTTTGGCATAAATTACTTTCACGGACATATTTGTCCCTTAAAAAACTTGTGGTCATGCTGATGTTTCCAAAATGCTCTTTGATTGTATGCACAGCAGCAAGGGCCTATTTGTCCTATTCTCAAAGTTGATTTATTTACAGAATTAAACTGGGTTTCTTATTGGGGATCATTCTAAAATCTGCGTGCTGCAAAATAGGTGTAAAAATAAGGTGTGCGAGGCTTACACCAGTCTTAACACTTATATAACACGTTGGGGGCTTTAGAGGCCTTTTGAAAACCTTCTTTGCAGGCAAAGTGGAAGACAAGAGGGGGAAATACTGTTCCTCCTCCTCGTACCCACTCCGCCTGCAAAACTGCATAGTGTTGTGCCTGCCTGAGATTCCCATCCATTCCTATGGAATTTGCCATTTAACACGTGGTAAAAGCACAGGGATCCTGTACACAAATCCATTGTAAATGAAATTTGCAGGCAGCTTTTACATATTTGGACAAAACAGAGAGTAAAAGGTAAGCATAAAGGTGGTTTTGCCTGCATTTACTCTTTCGTGTTGCACTCTTTGTGAACAATTTTTAAATTGCATGCAGGGGTCCCACCAACATGTGCATGCTAACGTTGTTTGTCTCCTTGATCCAATGACTGCTTTTAACAAAATGTTCCTCGCTGAATTTTTTCTACAGTGAATCTGAGAGTGTTTTATTTACAACTTGGGCCAGAGAGATGTATTAGGAAAATGCAGACTGGATGCAAATCAGACCACCAGAGACCATGATTCATGACCCAAAGTGTATATTTGCAGGGTCTTATGATGTATTAGCACCTAACATGGGGGCAGCAACCAATCAGGTTGCTTGAGACGCAGGCTGAAACAGCTAATCTAAGTCCACGTTCTGAGCTGCCAGATGGATGCTTCCCCGCTTCCATCTCTCCCCCACTGTCTCTCCCTTATTTTTAATTTCCCCCTCATCCCCACTTACCTGATTGCTGCGACGGCGTCGGATACGCAACCGTTGCTGCTGCTTCAGCTCCCGCTCCATTGTGGTCACCATGGAAATGTAAGACAGGGGCCCCTGGTACAGTATGTTGATTGAATGAACGGGGATGCCGTGCGGCATCCCATTCATTCAATCAGAACACAATACTCTCAGCACTACATGTTACCGGATTGGCCACACGCAGTGCTAACAGCATTAACACCATCTATGTCAGACTGGATCAGGTATTCTTGGCCCGGGACCCTCTGTAAAAGGCCTCGCTCCATTTGGACATTTAAGTGGGGCCCAGGCCGATAACACCTGATCTGGCACAGCGGATCAGGTGTTAATGCTTAATTTGTTGAGGCATATGGCTCCCCTTTCAGGCAACGCCCATCACTCTTTAAGCCACACATAGAGCCCCCACTGGATAGAGCCCCACTCAACACCACATATACTGGATTTTGTATGTTGAACGATTGAGAACCAATTGTAAATTGTGTTGCTTTTTAACCCCCTTTTCTCAGAAATGGTGTTGTATACTGCACCAGTTTCAACACATTATTTTGAATATGTTCTCAGGGGATAATCACCTTACATCACTTAGGGCTATCCACATGATGCTTGTAGACTTGCGCTAATTTGTGGGAGATGTTAATGCCCCTCCACTAAAGATATTCGCCTGCTGCCACTGACCGTTTACAATACCAGTGCCCACTCAGTTGCTGCCTATCACCACCAGCAGCAAAAGCTGCTCCTGCCAGTGTACATATACATAATAATGTTACTGGCTGTACACTCTGTTAGATGGTATGTTTCACCTAGGGCAGGGCATGGAGTGCCCCACTGACAGCATGATCCTCTCATCATTCGCATTGCACATGCATGATGGCCTACACCTTCCTGGGAGTCTGTGGTACAGCATGCACTTCTTTAGGAAGCTTCATGGAACCCCCCAGCAGGCCTTGCAGCCAAAACCCCATTATTTTGTGTCACACCACTGACACACAGACTTAGATTTTAATTGGAGTCCTGTGCTGGCCTGGCAATAACACTGTCAGTGAGTCTGTCAACAATGCCTTTATTCAACTTATAGTCATTAGGTAGACAAAAAATACCTACACATATGATAAGGTATTAACAGCTGCAGACTGGCTCCATTTTGAAGAGCATACCGCCGAGCATGCTGGCCGCAGCGGCCAAGTCTCCAACAGTGTGTGGCTTTGGGGTGGGACCCCTGGCGACATTGGCAGCCACAGAGAGGTCCAGGGGGTACCGGGGTAGGACCGGGTTGGTGCAAGTTCAGCCCTATTGAGAGACTCCTGGTGGCACAGTCACCTGGACCCTCCCAAAGGGCTCTGCACTATGATTCCGGCTCTTCGCTGCAGATGGAACGAGGGACATGGCCTGTTCCACTGTGAGTGCTGGATTCTGGGTCCTGATTGCACAATCTACAGTGCTGGTGAGTAGCTCTTTACAGGACGCATGTGCTCCGACACCCATATGGCATGTGGAATCCTTATCACTGCACTGTGTCGAGTGATGGCGTATGACCTTCTTGGGCCAGATCACAGGCCGAAATTGGCACCACCTCGGTTTCTGTGACAGTATTTGCCCCCTAGCCCCTGCTTATCCCACTCACAGAACCTCAGACCGAGTGGATAACATCCACTGATACCAATGCAGGGGGCTACTGGATTCCTCCGGATACGCATAGTGGTCTTGGTATTTACTTACTCACACTTCTGGCAAGCAGCGTGAGAGCACCCAGCCCTGTTCTGTATCCTCTCCCCACAGCTCCTTTATCATCCTGGTTTTTGTTGGACTTCCCTGCAAGCAAAGTTAGCATACTGACTGAAATTAATACATCCGGGAACTGTGCAATACCATTCGTCCACCTGCCCCTGCTCATCCTACTCAAGGAACCCGAGACTATTTGACTGGTACCCCCAGATGCCAGGCAGGGGCCTGCTGGATTCCTCCAGATAGGGGCCCCAACCTTGGTGACTACCCACCTAAAATTCCAGCAAGCTGTGCATGAGCATGTCACCCTTCGTTGCTTTTTCTTCCCGCACTGCACCTTTGTCATCCTTGTGGTTGCCAGACATCCCAGCAAGTAAGATTATGCTCAGGTTTACACTCCTGGAGACACTACTTACGACCATGGTGAAAGATAAACAAGGAAGATAGGCGAACAAAACAAAATGGAGCAATACAGTGTGTTGTATACCGTCTTCCAGGTCCCAGGACACGGTGGAAACTGCTGTCACCACAGATTCGCAGGACTGCTCCTTAGCCCTTAGAGATGTGATGTGAGCAATTGCAGAATCTAGTATCTTGATGGAGGGGAAGATAAATGGACTCTCTTCAGAAGTGACCTTACTGTGCCGTGATCTTTGTAAACTGTCTTCGAGAGTCAGAGAGGATAAACAGCGCATCTCAGACTCGGAAGATGTCATCAAGACAATGGAACATAAGCTGTCACGGATCACGAAACAGCTCAGACAGTGGAGCGTCAGCTTTCACTGATCACGAAGCAACTCAGAATGCTGGACAATAGAGCCGAGGACAATGAAGGCCGATTCAGGCACAATAATCTCTGCATCCTAGGACTTCCTGAAAATGAAGTGGGTGCTTCCATGGAGCTCTTCTTAGACCAATGGCTGGCAGAGTTGATGGCACCCACCAAAACCTCAAACGTCTTTTCTATTGAAAGAGCAAACTGGATTCCTGTGGACCCACTCTGGTTGCCCCCCATGCAGAGTGATAGCCAGACTACTGAACTATCGAGATTGTGACGCCTTACTATAAATGGCACAAATGTCAGGCCTGATCACGTATAATAGGTCAAGGATTGCCTTCTTCCTGGACTACACAAGAGAGGTTCAATGATCCAGACAATCCTTTGATTCCGTTAAGAAAAAGATACATTTGCAGGCCTTTAAAAATGCCATCTTGTTTCTGACGCAACTTAAAATCTATAATGAAAGGACCACTCATCTTTTTGACAACCTGCACAAGGCCTGGGACTGGTTTGAAACACACATTGCAGCTTCCTCAACTCCTAAACCATACACAGATGATAAAAGACCATCAGAGGAGCGAGAGTTGTTTCTCAGGCTGTAGAACCACTCTGTCCCAAATTCACCCGAGGTGGTAGAAGTTTCACAGTCTACAAATGACAAGGGATGAGGTCTAGGTTTCCAACTGACTCTCAACTATCATTTGGTGTTTAGGTTAAGATGTGTTTTTCCAATTCCAGCAGTTATAGCCTCCGATGGACTAGAGTTTCTGCAGGACACAATAACCCTTTCTTGGGCTGTTTCCATGTTACCTCCGCAGTTAACTGCATTTGGTCCACTTGTGTATGTTCACCGCAAGGTTTGGGTGACAGGCGCTTCATGTTGGGTTGAAGTATGGGGTTGGAAGGGTGGGGATTGTTGTTCTAATGTTAACTTTCGTTTATTGCTGTATTTGCAGGGGTCTTTTTAAGTGCATAATTATCTTCTCCCTGAGGGTGGCAGGGGAGTTGAATTTACTTCCCATGCTACATTTCTGGTTACTCACACATGGTGAAGGTGGGTGGGAATAAGATGATTTCTTTTCTGACCTGGGATGTGAACGGATTGGCATCCAGTATTAAAAGGCCGTTAGCATTGCAATTTCTCAACTGACACTCACTCAATTTGGTTCTTCATACTGAAACACATATGGTCATGTCGGAATGTAGTTTTTTCAGGCACACAAATGATTAGACTGCAGTTCATGCAGGATTTTCTATGTGGCCGAGGTGCCCTGATACTAATTCACATGTGACTCGCCCTCAAACAAATAACAGTGAAACAGAATCCCTGAGGACGATTTGTGCTGGTGAGAGGGGAACTGTGGGGGATATTTGAGGTATTGCCTCTGTGTACGCCCCTCCACCTCTTACTTTAGATCTGTTGGACCACCTCCATTTGGTTCTCATGAGTAAACAGGCAGATACTTGGATCCTTAGTGGAGCCTTCAATTATGTGATGTACCCGCTTAAGTACCGCACTCACCTCAGGAACAGGAAATCAAACATTGCCACAAAACTACACACATTCTCTGTTGCTTTTGGGCTGGTGGATGTATGATGAGCATTGCATGGCTCGGAGCATGGTTTCTCATTTCTCTCGGGGGTGCATGGCTCTAAGTTCAGGCTCGATTATATCCTTATCCCACAGTGTGACCTATACAAACTCAACTCTGTTAAGGTTTTGGCCCGGGGAATATCGTATCACTCACCACATGTAAGAGAGCTTAAAACTGGTAGAGAGTACGTTCAGGCTTCCTTGGTGTCTCAATAGTTATTATCTGGGCTTCCTGAATTTCTGATGGGGATAACTGCTAAGACAAACAAATACTTTGTCATTAATGAAGAATCCGTGGACAACACAGTAACATTGTAGGAGGGTTACAAATCGGTCCTTAGAGCTGAGATGATTTCTCTTGTCTCTGGACAAAAGACATCAGACGCACAGGTGATACGCGAGGCAGAAAAACTCATGATCACAGCAGAAGAGGACTTTCTTGAGACAGGTTCCCCAGACATGCAAGAGGCTTTCCTTAAAGCCTAAGAAATGTTCAGGAACATCACCTTAGATAGTGCCAAACAGGTACATTGGATTAAACAAAGTCAGGTCTATGAGGCTTGTGAAAGGGCGGGGAAAATGCTAGCCTGGTTCGAAAGGAGGGATGACATCACAGGCATCTGAGGGAAATAGTTGACAGTAGGGGTGTTAGGATTACTGAAGACACAGGAATTTCTAAGGCATTTACTGATTACTGAGGACCTATAATGCACAAAGCAGGGTCATGGCCCATCACTGGGATTCCACTTCCTGGATTATAATACTCTCCCACAGCTGACAGACCAGCAGGCGGTAGGTCTGGAAACCAACATTACTACTGAGGAGATCGCCAATGCCATCTTTCATCTTCAATCTGGGAAAACAACTGGGCCAAATGGTTTCCTGATCGAGGTTTGGAAGAAACTAAATGATTAATGATTACCCACATGCATAACCTGTTCTTACACTCTAAATCCACTGGAATGATCGCTCCTAATCTAAGGAAAGCTTGTATCATAGTCATTCCCAAAGTGTGCAAACTACTGGGGTCCTGCGCCTCTTATAGGTCTATTGCCTTGATAAAAGGTGAGGTTAAGGTACTGGCAAGGATACTTTCAGACCGTCTGAGCAAGTCAATTGCTTCCCTGTTTCGCCCGAAACAATGTGGATTTATGCCTGATAAATTCACCTGCATGAACATCTGTAGATTACACATGACAATATCTCAGGCAACTGAAATCGCAGACCTGCTAGCTCTGTTTTCAGTGGATTTGGAAAAGGCTTTTGGATCGGTTGAATGGGTATTTGTGTGCGAGGTTATGACTTGTAGGGGGTTTGGAGTCCATTTTATGGGTGAGATTCACCTTCTCTATGATTCACCAGTGGAGATATATTGGTCAACCGGCTGTCCTCTACGAGCTTCCCTTGCAGAGGGGAACGAGACAAGGTTGTCCCCTCTCCCCACTATTGTTCACACTTGCTATTGAACCTCTCTCAATTTAATGATGGATCTGAACTGGTCTGGGTTCAGATGTCAGTCCAGGGAGGAAGACAAGGTCTTGTTGTATGTGGAGGACCTTTTAATATTCATGCGGGAACCGCAGCATACCTACCAGCAGATAACCTGCTCTCTGCATGATTTCCAGATGGTTAGTGGATTCAGGGTGAACTGGCAAAAATCTATATAACTTCTGATTCAGGGAGAGGATAGAGCTATTCCCCAGACTTGCCCACACCATGTGTCAATTATGGGTTTTAAGTACTTAGGCATACCAACTTCAATGATTTAATACCTGCAAATCTCCACCCCATTACTGATAAGCTTATACAAGATGTTATTCACTGGAAATCCCCTCGCTAACTATGCTAGGGAAAGTGGCCCTATTTGAAATGTTAACTTTCCCAGACATGTGTATATAATGCAAAACGTCCCACTCCATATCCCTGAAGCAGAATTTGATAAAGTTGATGCTACCCTTAGAAATCTCCTGTGGGGCGGTGGGCAGCCTTGCATTGCCTTGGGCACATTACAACGTTCAGTATTGGAGGGGAGTATTGGGTTACCCAATATGCAGAGGTATTACTCGCCTCCCAATTGATGGCAGTAAACGACTGGATATACAGAGATCCCTTCTTTCCTCATATTAATGGTATGGGGGAGTAGGGCGGCCCTAACACAGCCTCTGTGGTGCAATGCACATATGCCTGAAGTTAATACAATTGGCTGTTTTGGGATATGGGAGAGAAGTAGCATACTACAACTCTCAGACGTGGTGCAGGGGGCAAACCTGTCTCTTTGATGACTTGCAATCTGTGTTCGGACTTCCGGATACCAAACAATATGCAGCTATCACACTCCCTCAATGCCCTATTCCAAGCTTTGCAAGACATCCTGTCATGCTCGCCACTTGATGCGAATCTCCTCCAGGAGCACATGTGTACCAAAGTCACCTCCACTCTATACCAGGTGATCACTGCTTTTGGGACTAAAGAGCTTCCCAACCTCAAGACATGATGGGACAGGGATATGGGTACCCTTAATGCTGAGGAATGGGTGGACGCGTTGATGTTCCAGAAGGAAATTGGGATCTCAGCCAGGATATGGCTAATTCAACTTAAGATACTCCATAGATTTATTACACCTGTGTTGCATTGTTTTGATGGGGCCACACTGATCATGCTTGTTGTCTCAGATGTGGGGGGCGGAAGGTACTTTTCTGCATATTATTTTGGAATGCCCCTGAGTTCATTGCTTCTGGAAGAAATGTCTTGATAAGTTAGTACTTGGATTTGTTGCTTTTAGGGGTATTTGGAGAAACTGCTTCTAATAGATATGAGAAGTTGTTTATATCCACCACTGCTGCACTGATGAAACAGCCTATTTCATCTTTGTGGGGGGAGGTGGAATGCCCTCGCTTGAGTAAATGGATCTCTGAAATGGGTATGTGCATGGCATTGGAAAAAAGAGTACATAATGCAGTGGGTTGTCCCGAAAAAAACCATGAAGGTATGGGGGAACAGGGAGGGGGCAGATTTGAAGGGATTTGTTCAATTTTCCACCAATTGTACCTTATTTGTTTTATTTCTGTCATTGTACGGATGCAAGTTTCCTGGTACTCATTTGTGCCCTGCAAAATACTCAATTTTGTTATGTCTTATGATTTGTTTTGGTGTTATGTTTGGAGCTTGAACACAATTCAAACTTATATACTGGCTGGTCTTGTTGCTAAGAGGATTGCATCATCGGCAAAGAAGAGAGCCAGAATACTGTTTTGGCCTAATCTCAGAAGGAGTGCGCAACTTGCAAGCAATGCTTTGATTGAAGGGCAAAAGGGGCACTTGCCCCAGGCCCCCACCTTGGAGGGGGCCCCAAGAATGAGCCTTATTAAAAAAAGTCACTTTCTCTAAGTCAACAAAATAAAGTATCTCACATCAGGATTTTCTATGGTGTGCTGCTAAGACTAAACCTATTCTCTGTATGTTGTTGACAAGTACATTTTGTTCTGATCCTTTCATCCCGTAATGCTATGTTCACTGTGGTATACATAGTTTGCATGGCAAAACAAATATAGCATGCTCACCTTTCTGTGGGGATTATATTGATCATGTGCAATAGCCAGAGTTGGAATACATATTGATACATTTGAGTGCCCCGATTGTTCAGAGGATAGCTCAGTGTGTTAAGCACTCATTGCAGAGATATGCATCCATATGCAAGTTTACAGTATACCAAATTCCAGAAGGCAGATTCAGCGTTTCAAATGTATGAAGTTGTTAAGCCTGCATGTATATGTACTTTGTTTTATAGCACTCCAGGTGTTATCATCACCAATGTATCTGCACCAGATAGCGGTTGCCATAGCAAATAACATAGCATCAGTATGGTGAAGGTCTAGAAATTGGTTTGTTTAGATGGGGAGTTGTAAAACCTAGGCAGGCACCTCCAATTATGACAATGAAGTGTTAGAGGTGTTTATGTATCCAAATTCCAGACTGTGGAACCAAAGCGTTCATGCTTAGATCCTGGCTTTGCCAGCAGACGATACAGTGATCCTGGACAAATCTTATATCACTACCACTACTGATGGCATTGTTTGGCCAATTACCTGATCTTTCCTATCATGTAGGCCATTTGAGTGTAAGGAGTTCTAGACAGAAGAGAGCAGACCAGGTATTGCAGGCTTCTTACAAGCATATTTTAAGATCGGCTTATGTGACAACAAAACAGTTTGCTTTTTTCTACAATTCAAAGGTTTTTCTGCATGTTTTTAAATACCAATGTGCAAGCCTGTTTGGGGGGTATTTAAAGCTTTAAAATACAAAAGAGAAACCTATCTGAAATCGTTTAAGATCACATCCATTAGTATTCTGGTATTTATATGCTTTCATTGATGATAGAGACAATGCAGCTAGAATCATTCCCATTTTGTTTAATATGTTCTATAACGTTTTGTTTTTTAAAATGATTATACTAGGTTATGTAATTTTCATATTTTCCAAGTCATTTCTGTAAAATGGGATTATTTTAGTTCAGGGTAAAAACTAGAAAGGAAATTGGTAAAGAGCAGAAATTGCAGAGTGGGTACGAAACCCAGATTCACCTCTTAATCAATGTGTGATCTGGGTATCTCATGCAATATTGCATTTCCTCACCTGTCAAAATTGCAAGTCCCTAAACCTTTCAAAATTGTCAGCCCTTCAGAGTGATTTCGTTCTCAGGGTATGATCTTTAAAAAAGTCACTCATGGTTTCACTGGCTATATATAATGTTGCTTCCTCTATAATGATAGTGAGCATTGATATATTACACACCTGTGTCTGCTCTCGAATGGCAACACTGCTTGGAAACCATGTCCCACTTGTAATCTCAGTCTGTCTGGGTACAGACACCTTCCGGGTATCTTTAAATCATCATCCACTCTCTATGCTATGGTATGTGTAGTTTTATCCTTGCTTCCCATTGCTAATCTAAGTCGTTTGACTATTCTAGATTATGTGTACCTTTTGTCACAAAATCTGTGTCCTGCAGTTATACTATGTCCAGTATACCTTCCACGTGGCTGCTATTGATGAAATGTTTGCTGTACCTATGCTTGAACACAAGTACCCTCGTATTAGAATGCTCATGTAGAGGAGGTCCCAGACATGGCCTGCACCCCAGCCCCCCATTTTGAGGTACCAGGAACATATTCGCCAAGGGTTGTGACGTATGAGGAACAAATGAACCAACAGAGAGCAGCTCTAGGCCTCTGCCCGGTGCCCATCAGAAGAGCAATACCGGTTGAAGTGCTTATAACCAGACAACCATGGGCATCTCGGTATCCGCTGAGGCAACCGTACCAGCAGCTGACATGAAATGAAGACTACTTACAGACTGTCCCCGAAGAGACCCAAAGAGCCTTAATGGAAGGCAAATGGGGACGACAAAAGAGCCCGGACAGACGTACAGATGAACATAATCGACGATCGAAAGATGACACAGAAGGGCGAAATGCAAAGAATAATGATGTAATGGACATGTAAGAAGAAACTATGTTGACATATAACGAAACGTAACCATAAAGGAAGGATGAAAATACGCAACTGACTAAATGAATGTAAATAAGCTTGGAACGCAAGAAGCCAAGGAAATGGTACTGTTTGCAATGCTTGGTAGACGAATAGAGCCGCAAGCACCAATTATATATCTACCTCAATAAAGCACATTATACAAGTGCAACTTCATTTTGTAAAAGAATTAAGCCCAGGCTGCAAGGGACTAACAAGGCCAAGATTCATATTCCAGCCAAAGTCAAAGGAAAGAGCAGAATCGAAACTCAGTAAGAAGTAGCTCATGCCTGGGAATTCAAGGTCAACTCCAAAAAGGGAGGAGAGCGGCAACCTCAAAGAATCGAAACTTCAGAGCATACCTGCCAGCCAGTGAAGGTCGAGATAAAGAGGCCCCAGGCAGGTGGCGAGGCTACGGAAGAATCAAATACACAAAAAGAAGGAAAATGAAGCAGATTCACGGTGAACAGACACGTGACCAGCCAAGGGCGAAGAGGTACCAACGTCTGATGTCACCCAGAACCCGAGAATGCCATAACTTTTCCTGATAAGAAGCTACAGTTTCGAGGCCATCCTCAGCCAACTAATTAACACATAGCCCTAAAGTACTGATTGATGGAAGGGAGGCAGGGTGAATCTTGGGGCACAAGGTACCTGGGTGTCTATTTTGAATGCTGCTAATTAAGGTGGAGATTTATGGTATAACCCACCCAATCACAATGGACCAAATAATCTAGGGTCCTATTGTTAAAACTGATATAATATTGTTTCGTCCTCATTGTATATGTTGGCCTATGCCCAGTCGCTTTGCGAGGAAATCCGTTTTGCAAGGTCACAACCTTAAGTAAATCAAGCCTCCATTTTAGGTTAAAGCCGCCATTTTAGTTTATCGTGCAAAGTCACCCTGTGGCCCAAAATGGCCGACCTGTGTTCTCTTGGTCTTGCTTTAACCTCTTCAACCTCTGTAGGAGAGTTAATGTCCAGCCTGCCTGCAGGCTACATGTTAGGGTCATGTAGACCTTGTCCTTTGTTGACCTCGGGATCAGGGGATTACTTGAATTGGCGATGTTAACCTACAAGTATATAAGAACAATAACGCTGTTTAAACATGTCATGCGAAACATCTGTTTGACCTGCATTAAAGCAATGTGTAAAGAGTGTAAAGTTAAACCCAGAGAATAATAGTGTTTGTTAGCAAATGTATTAAAAAGTATACTGCATGCACAAGATATGTAAATTAGGAATGAACCTGGCGCGACCCTAGCCCAGTACATGATTAACTTGTAGGAGGCTGGACATTGTTATAAAGAAACTGTATAAATACGCTGATGTAAACTGTGCAGTATTGCAATAAAGATTCTGGGAATCTTTACAAGCCTGTGCCGGTGTATTTCTCTTTGCATGGTGTAAAAGCCTTAATATTGTATTTTGTGATTCCACACTATAACTGTATAACCAATAAGACGTTGTACTTGTAGTGATGTCTATCACGAGTGATGTAGAGGGATGGGGCGTAGACGCCCACCCGATAAGAGTTATCCAATCCTCACGCTCTGTTACCATATACAGATATAGCACCTATACTTAAGTTACCTTTTCCGACCAATAGAATTGCATGACAAACTTTAGAGTATTCCACGTCAATGATGACGAGAATTTGCTATAAAAATTACTGTTTGCATGAAGAATCTGGGAGTTGAAGCGAGACAGGCGATCGCTACACTGTTGATTACCATTTGTTTCCCCGTTTTTTGTACTTGTCATTAAACGGACTTCCCTTTGCCAAACCTTTGTCTTGTTATTATTGATTGGTGTCTGAGTAAGAGAATCGTGCACCCCATCCTCCTTGAGGTGCAGCTATCTCATTTAAAGGTGCGGAGGGCGAGCTCTGAATCTCATGGGCCCGTTCAGAGGTCGCTCTGCCGTCCAGTACACTTTTTAGCAGCAGATGGTTATGACCATCGATTAGAAAATATCGATTATTGATAAGACACCTATTGACTGCCGACACAAAGTAACTCTAGGCCTTCGGCAATATCACGAGTCCTTCGCCATTCGGCTGAGTAGACTGAGAAGCTTCCTGTGGACAATGATAGTGTAAGTCCATAAAAACTGCAGTGGATCTGAAGGAACCTGCCTTACAGAGCATAACCCTTCTCATTCCTACGGGCAGCCGATCAGACGAAAAGACCAAAGAGGCAGTAACTGAGGGGCGGTGATCCCGAGAATCCAGAGAGGAACCATGCGAGCGGTGAGTGAACCAAAAGATTCAATACTTTGGCAAAAGTCTTGTAGGCATTAGAACAAGTAAGGGAAAAGGTAACAGAGGGTGGCGGAAAAAAACAAAATAGTTAGAAGTAGAGAAGACTGTATATATATAAGGGGATAATGACTAGAGTATAATAGAGAAAACAGTGGTTACCAGGATAGACACCAGAGAGAAAACAGTGGTTACAAGGATAGACGCCAGAGAGAAAACAGTGGTTAGCGGGATAGACACCCAAGAGAAAACAGTGGTTACCAGGACAGACACCCGAGAGAAAACTGCCAAAGATGCTACCATGTTCACCCTGCCCTCCGCTGCCCCTCGGCATGATTCCTCCACATCTTCTAAGACCAATACGACCCTCAGGTGTGCCCTAGCTAATGCCCGCTCACTACCTGCCCATGCCTTAGACATCAATGACCTCATCATAAATAACAACCTAGATATCCTAATTATCACTGAAACCTGGCTCACTGAGAGCTCAGGCCCAGCACTATCTCTTGCCATTCCACAAGGGTATACCATCTTCAGGAAAGATCGGACCCCCCGGAGAGGAGGGGGTGTAGCCCTCTTTGCCCGAGATAGTCTCTCCATTAGAGAAGTGGAAGGGAAACTGGTCCACAACTCAGACTACCTCCCACTTAAAATCTACTTCTCCCACAACTGCACTATTAACCTGCATATTGTCTACAAACCTCCTGGTCCTATTACAGACTTCCATGATGCCCTCATACACTCTTTGTCAGACAACATTAAAAAGACCTCACAAGTCATCCTGCTGGGCGATCATAACCTAGGTCTCGATGACCCCAAGGACTCCCACGCCAGATCCCTCAAAAAGGCCCTCTCCACCTTAGGCTTCACACAATCTATCACAGACCCCACCCACATCAAAGGACACACCCTTGACTGGATCAACCAACATAACTGCTCCATCCATATGGTCACCAACAGTCCCCACCCATGGTCTGATCACCACTTTCTTCAATTCAACATTGAGACTAAAAAAGGCCCTACCAAACCTACTACCCCCCTCCCTGCAGGACTCGCTAGGAGCTCACGCTTACTCACAGCCCAAAATTTAGCACCCTTCTTACAGGTGCCAGGTCTTCAAGCCCCCTTCTCTAAAGACCCAGAAACTCTAGTCAACACCTTCAAAGATATTGTCACCCAAGCAGTCGACTCCATAGCTCCACTTATCCTAAAGAAAGCCAAGAAAATCAAACACTCTAATGCCTGGTTTTCAAATGCACTGCTTGACCAGCGCTCACTGAAGAGGGCTGCACTCTCCGCTTGGAAAGCTAACCCATCAGAAGTCACAAGGAATGCCTTTAAAGCCATATCCATCTCCTACAAAGCCAAGATCACCTTAGCCAAATCCTCAGCATTCAATTCTAGGATCAATGACGCCAAATCAGGCTCCAAAGAACTATTCACTATCTTCAGGGAATTGGAAAAGCCCTCTGCGCCACCTCCCTCTCTCCTTAAAGATGAGAACTGGTGCAACAGCATTCAGTCAGCCATGCTTGATAAACTCAACCTACTCCAAACTAAAATCCGTGGCCACCAAAAAGCTCTCAACAACCTCATAGCCAGCCTACATAGCGTTACACCTAAACCCCCATGATTATATCCTCCCCACCCTCCACCTTCCACTTCAGAGATATGACCGAACCTCAAGTGATCACCCTGCTCAAAGCCATCAAACCATCTAACTGCAAAGGTGGCACCTGTCCTGCCCAACTCATGAAAGACTCGGCACAAATCCTAGCTCCTTTCATTACTGCATTCATAAATTCGTCCTTCCAGTCTAGATACATTCCATCTGGCCTTAAGGAAGCATGGGTCCGCCCACTCCTCAAGAAACCATCCCTTGACCCAACGGCTCCAGGGAACTATAGGCCCATCACCAACGTCCCATTTTTACTAAGAATTCTTGACAAAGCAGCCTACCTGCAAGTCCAAAATTTTTGGAAGAGAACCGTCTTCTTGGACTACGCCAATCCGGCTTCCGCTACCGACACGGCACTGAGACGGCCCTCTTAGACCTAAAGAACAAAATGGATGATATTAGAGACACAGGCAAACCTGCGCTCCTTCTGCTCCTTGACCTGTCAGCAGCCTTCGATCTGGTTGATCACAATACCTTGTGTCGCCATCTAGCTACTGAGGCCAACTTTTCCCCAAAGGCATGTGAATGGATCACTTCCTTTCTCCAGCAGAGAGTCATGAAGGTATTTTCCGACATTGCCTGTGCCACCCCCAGCCACATTAAATGTGGCATCCCATAGGGTTTGTGCATTGCACCTACCCTCTATAGCCTCTTTACAAGACTCTTATTCAGCATCCTTGACGCAATGCACATCTCATACACTAACTATGCTGATGATACGCAGGTGCTTATTCCACTCACAGGGGACTATGACGCTGATCTTACCACACTCACCTCTATTTACTCCACCATCCAATCCTGGATGGCAGACAATTGGCTCTGCCTCAACAGCGAAAAGACTGAGCTCCTGCTCATAGGATCATCCACCACCCTGGGCAACCTCGATGAGCAGTACTCTTCCTTCGCTATTGACAGCATTCCCATCAAAGTCTCTAACAATGCCAAGACCCTTGGAGTCTACTTGGACGCCGACCTGACCATGGACAGGCAGGTTAATGCCATTGCCTCATCCTCTGCGTACTACACCAAAGTGCTAAACGCAGCCAGACCCTTCCTGTCCCGTGCGAACTGCCTTACTATTGCAAGGGCAATAATTGGGTCTAGGCTTGATTATTGCAATTCGCTCCTCATTGGGACATCCCAAAAAAACCTCAACAAACTCCAGTTGGTGCAAAATAACGCACTCAGGGCAGCCACTGGAACATCAAGAAGAGACCACATCTCTGAAGTGAGAAAACAGGTCCACTGGCTTCCAGTCAAAGAGAGAATTGTCTTTAAAACCCTCGCCATCATCCACAAATGCCTCCATGAGCTTGCACCCCCATACCTTTCACAAAGAATCACCAGGCATACTGCCTCAAGGCCCCTCAGAGAAGGATATTCCAATACCATCCTCACACCTAAAATCCGGAAAGCCCGAGAAGGCGGTTGCAGCTTTCCGACACTGGCCGCTGTAACCTGCCATGCTATGCTGTATCCTACCGGGAAGACTAAGGCACCTCAACCTGTATGTCAAACTTCTTACATATTCACATATTCTTGTAACAGCGCCTCGATGCCCCTGGGCTGCAAGTGCGCGATACAAATGCAAATAAATAAATAAATAAATAAATAAAAGAGGGGATAGCAGGAAGGACACCGGAGATAAAAAAGTAGGAGGATTTGCCTTGTTCCTGCGCTTTAATATAGCGGTCAGAAGAAACGTGAACTCAGAGCCCACAGAATAGGGGACGATTAGGATATGACCACGTTTAAAGATGTTGTTAAGGGAGTTTGTTTAAACCCCATGTCAGGGTATTGATTAGAAGGCAGAGATGTATGTGTCCAGCTGGTGTCTGTCTAGTCTGTCAAGTTTCTATTGTACATATTCTGTTGTATGTCACACGTAAAGAATTGTGTATCATTGATTGTTGGAAACAAAGGTTTGGGTTTTACGCGATTCCGTAATTGAGAGGGAATCGCACACGGATTGATGTTCTTGAGTAAATTGATGATATAAAATTTTGGTGGGAAACATTGGTTTGGAGCTTGCAGTATTTGGTGCTCGCTCATATTGTTGGGGGTGGAGAAATTGCATGAAGGTATTGTTGGTAACAGAGTTCAAACATGGAGGAGATTACCCCACTGGCCCTTTTATGTAAGCAATTGCCTAAACATGCACCCAAGCTTAAGAAATATAGCACAGAGTGAGTTAAGGGTACCGCCCACAAGATGTTTATGCCATGGCCACAGAACAGGTCCTTATCGTAAGCCGTCTTACAACATATGATGACTTATTTGCATTCCACATATACAGGCAAGAAACTAGAGAAATGCCTGGCTGTTCTAGAACTTTGGAAAATGTTTGAACAGCCAAAGGAGGAAGAGCCTCCCGCAGACTGGATATTAAACGTATGCACGGAGGGGGGTGAGATGCCTACCGCGCCACCAGCCCCGCATGAGCCAGAGATCAAGGGAAGTAAGTCAGAGGGACTCTTCCCGCTAAGAGAGCTTAAGGCAGCCACCGGGTATAGCAACCCCGCATCTGAGTCACCTACTTACAGTAGTGATGAAATTAAAGGGAAGGATCAGGAGATTAATCTTACCTCCGCAGTCCCGAGGGACAAGGAGGGACGCGATGAGGAAAGGAAGGATCAGGCACAGATTAGTGCACCTCCCGATAAAGAGAGAGAGGGAAAGAAACGGAAAGGAAGTGAAGACAGAACTGATGAGATAGCATTTGCAAAAGACGAATGGATGGGAGGGCAGATTTTGTTGAAACTTGATGGTAAAGGAAGTGATGATGTGAGACCGAGAGAGAAGTCTGATGAGGCACAGAGAAGGGAAAAAGAGAAGGAAAAGGAATAAGGGACGAAAGAATAAAAAAAGAAAGATAGGCTGAGGCGAGAACAGCTATATCGCGAAGAGCAAGGACAACCGCTCAGTCGCAAGCAATGCGCATCTTACAGGCAGTACAGACAGAACCTGCAAAGGTTGGAGGATGCGCAAAGAGTAATTGAAAAGAGAATAAGGAGTTGGGAAGATGAGGAAGCTAGAAGGGCAAATGAACGTATAAATGAAAGGAGAAGAAGACAGGATCAGAGAAGAAGCGAGGAAGCGCAAGGAAATCGATGATGATATAGAACGTAAGTGTAGACAGAGGGCACGGGTGTAACGCTCACCTGATTCCCGCAGAGGCGCCGGTCTTGACTGGGTGAATGCCGTATCTTCAAAGGTGATGTGTAACACACGGTTGGCTCTTTGGGCTGGACCTCTGTGCACTGTATGTCTGACTCGAAGAGTAAGATGTCTGCAGATAGAAAATATGGGATTAATGAACTGGGGTTATTGGGTGCCTCTCTCCTCTTCCCTTTCTCTTCTCCTGTAGAACCCTAAAGGTTAACTCCCTCACCTTAGGTAAGTGAACGCCGAGCTCTCCATCTGCCTCGGGGCAGGGTGCCGTAACCAGTTTCTTCACTGGATAAGGGTGCAGGCCTCTTGACCTCCGAGGACTGCTGTCTGTCGTTAACTGCACGAACGGTAAGTTCTGGGCACTTCAAATGTCTTAAAAGTCTTTTGTAATGCTATGTCTTGTTTTGCAGGGTTCCGGCAATGGCGGATGGCGGGCTGATGAGAGTTGAGGATCGAACCCGCGTGAGGAATAGAAGCGCCTGGAAGCACGTAAGTAAGCGCTTGTAGCCTGCTTCACAATGCGCACTAACTGTCCCTTTTATCTTGCAGGTACAAGTTCGGAGCTTTAGAGAAGCTGAAGGGTGCTGGAATACCCACTGGATTTGGCGTGGGAAGGAGTAATGGCACGTGAGTAATAAAGTTGCCCAATGTCTTTAAACGCACCTTCTTTTGTCTTTCAGATGCGGGATGCAGCGCCGAAGGCCTCCTGAGCGTGCGAAGAGCTGGTAAGCTTTTGTCTTTCAGATGCCGGAATGCAGTGTGAAGACCTCCGGAGCATGCGAAGAGTAGGTAAGCCTTTGTCTTTCAGATGCCGGAATGCAGCGCAAGGTGTTGGTGACAGCCGATGGACCAGGTAAGAGATGCGCTGCCACTGAAGACCGTAGTGCTAACCTGTTCTTTCTTTGTCTTTACAGGTGCTGCTGAAGACTGGATTCCAGGATGGTAAGCCTTTGTTCCCTTAGGCCCAGGATCAGAAGCAGAAGACACGATGAGCGTTCTGCTGCAGAGAATGCAGAATAACGCAAAGCAAGATTCATCCATCGGGTGTGGTTTAAATAGCCTCCTGTAGTGCTTAGGTGTCTCCTTCCACAGCCACGCCTAGGTAAGAAAAGAGTTCCTGCTTTCCAGAAGAGTTCCAGTGTTCTGAACCTAGGGAGTGGCTCCTGCCCCATCCAACAGGAAAAGTAGTCCCAAACAGAAGAGGATCAGGGGTTCAACTGGCAGGTAAGTAAGCAGCATGGTCTGCTGCAGGTAAGTCCACCCAAGCATTATGAGCCCGGCGCTTCCAGCGCTGGGACTGTGCATCTTTATGAGCCTGGTGCCACTGCCGCCAGGACAGGGTCCAAAAGGTCCCAATTGGGACTGGCTGGCACTCGGAACTGGGGTTATGGGTCTGCTTCCAAGGGAGTCGGGCAAGTCCTGATCTTTTGGAAGCAGAGATCATGACAACGGGATCTCGAATATTTGGAGCAGGAAGTTAAAAAACCCAATCCTGTTGTAGAATGGGAAGACATTGAAGATTTTTTTCCTGCGTATGATTCAGTACCAGGCATGAGTGGGGCGAATATCGAAGATGACTTCGACACCAGAAGCATTGGGGAAACGATCGATAAAATATATGATGAAATGGGGCTGGAGCTGACATCCCACGGGGAAGGGAAAACGAGCGCTTGGAAAGCACTCCGTTATATGAAACAGAGGATGCCACCCAAAGTAGTGGGAACAGGAGATTGTCCCTGGACAGGTTAGAAATTAGTAAGAACGACGAAATGCTAGGAGTTGTGTGAATTCGGAACAATCAATGTCCGACTCCGGAGGGGAAACGGAAGACGAGACATGTGGGAACACCCCACGGTCGGAGGGGGTGTCAGCACCTGCATATGTAGACAGATTGAGGACATTTCCAGATAGACAGCGATGCGGGAATGTTACCCCAGCGATAGACAGGAGAGCCATGGGGAAAGAGAAGGAAGACTGTGCATTCCAATTCCCGCTGCTAGAAAAAGGGGGAATAAGACCACAATATATTCCATGGCCACACATGGATCGAGAGAATCTGAAAAACAAGCTTCCAATGCTGACATCGGGAGCTGGAAAGTGGATACACGAGTTAGAAAAAATGACAGGGGGTGTCACGTTAGCCATAGGGGACATTAAGGGCCTCCTGATCGCCATACTTGGTGAAAGAGCAGATGATGTGTGGAAACGAGCAGGATACCCTGGTTTAACCATAATTAACACTACCCATGACGGAGCACCATTTAATAACTGTAGAGCAGCAGTGTGCAAAGCGCTATGAGTGCTGTACCCAGACACTTCCAATATGGGTGCTATAATGACTTGGAAAATGAAGGAGTCAGAAGATCCGTTGATTTATATCCAGAATTTCCAAGACGCGTGGGTGCTCAAAACGCATGAATCTTGGACACAATCTATCCCTGTATTCTACCATATAATGTGCAAAGGGTTGCCAGAATCGGTGGAGAAACTGCTCAAGAAATTGGTGGGAGTACAAGCTAAACCGTGGGCCGAAATACAGTTGACTATTGCACATTACTCTAGATTGTTGCAAGAAAAGAATCGAAAAAAGGAGGCAACTCGTAAGGGTGAGCAAACGAAGCTGGTGCAAAATAAATTATTGAAGTATGCTCTCGAGGGAGCCATGCTGACAAGCCCAGCTGAACTGAACGTACAACAGGCAACTAACTCGCCGCAGAACAACCAAGGTAACGCGGGATTATACCCGAGGGGAAGGGGATTTAGAGGAAGAGGCAGGCAGGGTAATCAGGGAGGGTTTCAAAGTAATCTGGAAGGTTTCCAGAGTAATCAAGGAGGCTTTCAAAATGTGCAGATGGGCAGTCCAGATATGTCAAACGGACAGATAACCCGACCACCGCCAGTATGTTGGCTGTGTGGTATAACTGGGCATGTGGCGCGCTCGTGCAGAAGCCAAGGCACATGGCAAAATGGATAAGGAATGGGAGCAGGCATGGTGAATCCGACTGCTATCCCACAAGAGGGCGGTGCACAAAATCACACAGTGCAGCTGCAAGCACCAGGCTTGCAGCAAGGTGCACAACAAGGGGTTCAGCCCTCGAACATGAGGAACCTGCCACAAAGGCAATCCCAACAGGCACCACCGCAAATGTCTCAGGGCGCAAACTCCGGAAGGGGAGGCAACCCTGGGAATGGAGAAAATCCACAAGCATACAGTGGACCGAACTTATATATGAACTAGGACAGCTCACTGGGAACTCTGATGTGCTCTATCCTATCAGTGACACCAGACCCTAACAGGGAACAAAGGGTGAATGTCGTCATAGGGGGGAAAGCATATTCCTTCTAACTTGACATGGGTGCAACTCGCTCGTGCATACGAGAAGGCAAGTTTTCCTTGTCCGGCCAGGCCATAGATACTCAGAGTTTTACAGGAGCTCACAGTAGAGTTCCCTTTACGGACAATCTCCCTGTCTCCGTAGGAGAATGTGAGATGAAGGTACCTTTATTGTATTCACGTCAATCCCCAGTAAACATCTTGGGTTGAGACTTAATGACAAAGTTGAATATGACGATCTCATTCATCGAGGAGGGCATAGTATGCTCCACACCAGGAATGCATTATTCAAACGTGTGCGAAATGGTCAGAGCATACTCAGGACACATAGCCATGAGAGCTATACCGTTAGAACCAGAAGTCTTTGCATATGGCATACGTGTGCTTATGGCAGAGTTGCCAGGTCTTGCAGATAGGACAATGAGAACCCCTGACGAGTTTCAATTCAGACCAAGAATACCTATGCATGAAGAAGGGGGACAAGTATTTCCCTTGACGATACATATTGCAGCAGTACGAGGGAAAGTAGCAATGGTCGAAGGGTTTGACGACGAAGGCAGACAATGGTGTGCGATTATCACCATTAAAGAAGGATATCGAGTGACTGACATCACCAATGACGATCTGTTCGAAGAACACCCTGACTTAGAAGAGACGAGGATGGAAGTAAGTCTCATATTCTGGGTCAAAATGATCAAACGAGAAGTGCCACAGAGAATGATGTTGGCGCTGATTCGTCCAATATACTTTGAAGACGATATGGCCCAGGTGCCTGTCTCAGTGTGGACTACAGGGCCCTATGACGTAGGCCTCCTGAAAGGGACGGGAGAAGTGAAAATTAAAATGAAACCAGGAGCAATTTTACCAAGGGCGCGACAATATCCCATGTCCAGAGAAGCGGATGAAGGGATTGTGAAGACAATTGCTGCCATTATCGACCAGGGCATCCTAGTGACGTCAGAATAACCATGTAATACAGTGATTTATCCCATCAAGAAATCAAAGGGAGGGTCTTGGTGTTTAATCCAAGATTTTAGAGCATTAAACAATATTGTTGAAGCCGAGTTCCCTCTAGTCCCTAATCCATCTACAATTCTATGTAACATACCAACTGAGACAAAATGTTTCACGGTGATTGACTTGAAAAATGCTTTTTTCTCAATCCCGTTGCACCATGACTCGCAAGATCTAACGTCATTTACTTTAAGACAAATGCGTGTGAAAAGTATGAGGTTGCCACAGGGGTATTGTGAATCCCTGTCCATCTATAACAGAGTCCTGCAAATGGACCTAAGCAATAGTGCAGCAGACAGTGTTGTTTTGCCAGTATGTGGATGACATTCTGATCTGCAGCATCACTGAAGAGCAATGCAGGTGCGATTCTATCCAGCTACTGACTATACTATCTTAGAAAGGATATAAAGTTGACAAGGAAAAGCTACAATACTGTCAAAAAGAGGTGCTGTGCATAGGCCAGTTAATTTCGCATTAAGGGAAAAAGGTCACCCCAGAAAGGGATGAAGCTATCATGAACACGGCTAAGCCGATCACGGTAAAGCAAATGCAGAGCTTCCTACGCCTGTGCAATTATGTTAGAGCATGGGTTTTCAATTACAGCTTGTATACTAAGCCTTTACTTCAGGCCCTAAACAAGGCCCAGGTGACAAAGGAAAAGATTGAATGGTCTGAGGTGATGGACAAAGGGTTTACAGAACTCAAGAGAGCAATTTGCACTGCTCCAGTTCTCGGGATTCCTAATTATGCAGAGGAATTCTACCTGTTCTCGCACACAGTTGGCAGAGTTTTGACGGCAGTGCTCGCCCAAAGAACCTTGTCGGGGTACAAGCCCCTGGCGTATTACAGTGGAAATCTAGACCCAGTAATTAGAGGCCAGTTCCCATGCAAACAAAATTTAGCTGCGCAGCATTCACCATAGCGAAGGCGACAACCATTGTAATGGGATGTTCCATGACGTTATACGTCGAGCACTCATTATTTGCCATTTTAGAGAAACCAAAAGGCACATTGACATCTCAGAGAGCTTCTGCATATGAAGTGATCATATCCAATCCATTGATCAAAATAGTTTGATGTAAAACTGTAAATCCAGCTACGTTCATAGCTGAGCCAGTCACTGAAGGCGAGCCGATACATGACTGCGCAAACTATGAAGAATTCTATGACGAAATCCCCAGGGTGAAAGAAAATGCCCTGGCTGGTGGTGAGATCCTTTTCATTGACGGTTCTTCGAGAATCGACCAAGAAGACGGTCAAAGATATACAGGCGTTGCCGTAATCAAACACATAGCAAACTGAGAATTTCAAGTACTCGTCAGTGCATGAATACCATCTCATTATTCAGCACAGGCTGCAGAACTATTGGCATTGATACTCGCCATTGAGAATCAGGCAGACCAGGAAGTAACGGTATACAATGACTCTGCCTATGTGACGTCCATAGTGCATGCAGGACTAGCACACTGGAAAAGGCGGGTCTACCTCCGAGCATACGGTACGCCAGTGCAACATGCAGCCTTATTGGACAGGCTGATAAGGGCACTACAGCTCCAAGTGGGCATAGCGGTCGTGAAATGCGCCGCCACACCAAGGGGACAGATTTCGTGTCACTCAAGAACCATGCAGCAGGCACAGAGGCCAAGCATATGGCATCCAAGAGTGAAACGGTCCTGGAAGTAGAAGTGGCACGCACCCATGAACGAATGATGGTAGCTCGAGCCACAACAGAGGCCTATAGTAATATGGGGCAGACTCAACTGATGGAGCTTCAAGGGGAGGCACCACAGGATGAAAAGAACCTGTAGAAGCGTTGAGGTTGTTCTTTAAAACCCTCAAACAGATTGTGGTGGCAAGACAGCACTGGTAAACCAGTAATGCCTGTAGCCCTACTAAAAATAGCATTAGAACAGTTGCATTACACATTTCACATGACAAAAGAAAATCTTGCTGCAACTCTCGCAGAAGACTGGTTTATACCGAATTTAGCGGAGCATGTTGCATTCTTTATGGTGAACTACATAATTTGCCAGCAATTAACCACTGGGCACACATTAAAAGTAGTGAGAGGAGTCATCCCCTAGCCAAAAGGGCCTTTTCAGCACTTACATATCGACTATGTCGACATGATTCAAGTGTGTAACGGGTACAGGTACTTAATTGTAGTGGTGTGTCCATTCTCTAGATGGATAGAAAAAGGTCCCTGTACACACCCAGACTCAACCTGTGCTGGCAAATTTCTGGTGGGGGAAGTGTTCCCTAGATGGGAGGTGTGTGAGGTGATGAGATCAGATAATGGGGCTCATTTTATTAACACAGTATTTGAACAGATCAGCTTGCTGCTTGGTATAAAGCACAAGTTCTCATTGGCGTATCATACGGAAGGTAACGGTTTTTGTGAGAGGCTCAATGGCTTGTTAAAGGAAAGGATAACCAAGTTGAAGCTTACTCTAAAGAGGGGATGGCTACACTGTCTACCACTGGTATTGTATGCTCTTCGGAACCAACCAGGCTCCGACCATCATCTTACACCGCACGAGATAGTTACGGGAAGGAGAATGAACACCCCCCTTATCCCACAAGATAGAGCTAGATGTGATGCCCAGGCAACCCAAGAGGTCTTGGGAAGCAAGCTGCAGGAATACCTGAACTGCATGACATCAAGCCTTGCTGTCGTTTCAGACCAACTACAGCGACGAGGAAAAGGGTGTAGCGCAGCACAAAACGCAGCAGGAGACGCTGAAACAGACACAGTTTAAGATTTATGTGCGCCTTTCATCTTCCCTGGAGATGCCGTGTTAGTAAAAAACCACACGAGAAAAAGGTGGGACGGGCCAAGATTCAACAGCCCTTTTATCGTAGAGGACTGTACTCTGTCAGCCATTAAACTGCAGGGCAGGAGAGCATGGGTCTTCCTGAATGACATGAAACCCTATATCGGAGAGATCCCTCTAGCTGCACCCCACAGCGAAGAAATAACAGACAACGGGGAAGAACCTCAGCACGTGCAGACAAGATCCATGATGAGGAAGGAGGACACATGAGCAGCAAAAGTTGTGGCTTAAAACTGGAGATTTCCGATGAACAAAAGGCTAATAAAGACATAATACGGACACTCTGTGCATCATAGTTGAAGGGTGAAAAACAACAAAAAGGGGTTAAGGGTTTAAAATGGACACTGTACATCGTAGTTGCAGGGTGAAGAAGAGAATTGCACATCAAAGCCACAACACATTGATAATACAAACTTTTGAATCAAGCCATACTTAAAAGCATTGTCGGAAAATAAGACTCTGATAGACTGTGAGAAAAGACTTTTCATTTAAGAGCATAAAACATTGTCCGGAAGCAACCAACACCAAGACTTTGTTTCACAAACCCTATGGTATCTCCCAGCAGAAATCTAACATGGGATGTACTCACCTACTTCCAGTTAGTGGTAATATCATATCTGTCACTTGCAGGGAGAGTCACCAGTGTCACAGACTTTGTTCAAGATCCTGCCAACAAGAAGGTAATCTGGCAACTACTGACTGTCATCGCGGAAGCCTTCGCTGAGTTACCCGAACCCAGTGATAAAGAGATAAAGACACAAATGCTTCCACCACAGGGGATCATAGATGAACTCACATATACGCTTTTCTTTCGAATCATAGAGCAATGTCCAGGACTCGTCGGGAGAACCACGGACACACTCACATACATTAGAGACCCAAGAAACACCGAACATTTGAACCAGCTGTGGATCAAGCTAAACTACGTGGTCACAATCCACGCAGCAGGAAAGTGTAGAGACTGTTCACGTCAAAAGAAAGGCCTGTGATCCAGAACACAGCAAAGCAGGACAAATGTCCCTGTCACCCGAGGACATCCGCCTGGCGCACAATGTCCTATTCCGTCTAGTAACTGACTTTCCAGAAATGGTGGGGAGACCTGCCGAGGTTGAAGTCATCACCTTCATCAGAGATCCAGCTAATATCGCACACATGGGAACACTCCTCCATGGAATAATGCTCCAAGTGGAGCTGTCCATCTTTCAAAGAGAATATCTAAGGAGATTCCAGTGAAACCTCCCGCCGAGGGACAGATCGAAACCAAGGCAGCTCTTCTTCTTTCCGCCGAGGGACAGATCCAAGTGACAGAGACACTCTTCTTCATCTTTCCGCTGAGGGACAGATCCAAGTGACAGAGACACTGTTCTTCATCTTTCCACCGAGGGACAGATCGAGAGAACGGAGATGAGAACTCCACCATTTTATTTTATATTCTTATCTTTTATTTTTTATCTTTTGACTCTGATTTTGACTGATTGCCATTTTTCCACTTTTACATTAAACAGGATCCAGCATGTCTTCAGGACTGAAGCAAATTCGGGGGGTGGACTGGGAATTTACCTATTTTGAATATGCATAATGAACGTGCCTCACCAAAGGTGTTAGTCTAATCTTTTCCATAGTCTAGCAAGGGAACTGTATTCCGTAACCAATCGTCACCCGCAAGAGGGTGGACACTTACGAAGCACAAGACACTTTGGGCCTCATCACAACTTGGGCGGTAGCGCCGGCACTATCTGCCCTACCACCAAACTCCCCGGCGCTAATAGCGCTGGATCACAAGTTTGGCGGTTATGTTAATCCCCATTCCCCATTGGGCTCAATGGGGAAATTTCACGCTAATACCACCAGTGGATTTCCCGCCGGCGGTATGAGTGTGAATTTTCAGCAGTTTCCCCACAGCTCAGAGCTGGGGTGAAATCCGCTGAAGTCCTAATTTGGCGGACCCTTAAATCCGGCAGTAACAGCGCTACCGCCGGATTTAAGGGTTACCGCCAAAGTCGTGATGAGGCCCTTTATGTTACAAATTTTCTGAGAGACAATGATGGAGTAAGTGAAAAGAAAGAATTTTTACAACGATATGATTGAGATGGGGGCCCAGAACAGTAACATGGTCCTCCCACAGACAGAAGGATGCCACCACTTCCCTGGAAGAAAATGCTGCAAATTGTCATAGCACACGATTATGTGTATATGCATAGTGATTATTATTGCATTCTTTATTTGTGCACGAAGCGTTCCAATTTCAGTGCACCCACCAGATGATGTACGCATGAATCCCATGAAAGCACCCAGACCCTATATAGTCATTGCAGTTCCAAGAAAATCTGATGGTAAGGTAAACAAACTAAAATTGAATGTAATTAGCAGTGATTCATATACACTTGAGGTAACGAATAAAGAGAAAAGCTGGAGACAGGGTCAGCACGGAATGAATGAAAATATAGCACTGACCACTACACGCACACACACACTGAATGCACACGAACAAGGGCAAGTGTCAATGGCTACAGAACCTCGAACAAACACAACAGAAAGCACAAGACTGCTTACCGAACAACCAGTCCCTGAAAATAATAAAGGTGACCGGAAAGAAGCAAATGAAAGGATGACTAAAGAAGATATAGCAAAAGCCCTCAAGAAGATAGAAGCGGCTACGAGAGAATTCACTGCAAGGACACAAATGCTGATGGACCATTTATTCCCATTTATAGCTAAAGCAAGGAAACTACATGAGGAGCTGAAAAATAAAACCACAGAGACTACAGCGATAAACATACCAGTTCCAACAAAAATGACAAGGACCAGGCCCACGATGTGGCCTTACGTTGGGCTGATGCCAAAAGGATGGTGGGTAAAGGTACTCTATGAAAGAATACAAGAGGAGAGGAAGAGAAATGCAAAACCCCCTCTTACCACAGCGATACAGATAATGAAACCTTGCTTCACCAACAAGCATGCCTGAGAGTCCCCCAGCATGGAAAAGCCGCACAGACACATTTAAAGATGTGGTTATAGCTAACTACGGAATGACACTAAGAATCAAGAGAAGCCCAAATGAAGATAAGGAAGGAAACCAGGCTGCTGTGGTCACACCTTGTTACTGCGCCAGAACAAAAATATGCTGGAAACTGAGTCCAAATGCTGTTGTGTGATAAGGAAGTTTAATTGATCTGCCCAATGGATTACACGTGTTTCGGCAAGGTGCCTTTTTCAAATCAGGGCTTATCTAATTATGACCCATCTTAAGTGAAAATAATAAAAATGCACCATCTAATCCCCATGTACCAAACCACATCGTAAAAATCAAGGTAAAACGGAATATCCAGAAAAGAAAGTTAAGTGATTCAATCGAACATTATTGAGAAGAAAACAAAAGCAAATGGCATTTTTTAAACGTATGCATTTCCATTTCAGTTTCCCATTCACAGAGAGAGGGTAGGGGATAAGGGATGGAGGTTTAGGTTTGGAAAAACCAAAAGGAAAAAAAGGAAAACACATTAGAAATGAATAATTGGTGGGTGTTTGTGATTGAACAAACTTGTGTTAAGTGTGCTGTAATGTGAGAAAAGGTTTCTTACCCAACTTTATTTCTCTTGATCATTACTGGAAGTGTAATAACGGGGATCAATCCCAACTGTGAGGTAAGGACGTGGGAGAGAAAGGAAAGAAGGTGTCGGTTTGTGAACACTTCTATGCACATTGTCAGCTAAAGTTGCAAAAAGGCGCTTTTACTTTTAATGCGGGTTGCATCATGTTAAAAAGCTAGTGCTTGGTTCCATTTTAATAGAAGTTAAGACTAATTTGCTAATATTTGCGGTTGTACATTAAAAGCCACAAATAGCGTTTGTGCTGTCGTTTGATTTAAATAGCTTAGACCCGATTTTTACATCACATGTGCTAATAACTGTAGCTGATTCAAGAAGTGCTGCTCTTTGTATTAATATTAATATTTGCGGTTCTACATTATAAGCCACAAGTGGCGTGTGTGCTGTCATTTGATTTATATAGCTTAGACCCGATTTTTACATCACATGTGGCAATAACTATAGCTGATTCAACAAGTGCTGCTCTTTGTAATAATTCGACTATGTGCTGGAATTAAGCGCATCCTGATGCGATTGGTCCTGAGAGCGGGTGGGCTGTCAGGGACCCCAGGGCTTACCTGCAAATATCATTGCCGCGTCCCGCGTTCAAGCGATATGTTGCTGTGATTCCTGCTTGTTGCCATGTAATGAGGGAATGACTTGGCAACTAAGTCCCTTGTTTGTGTCATTGACGACTGTCTGTCTACAGGTTGGTGTCGGCCATGTTGTAATGTACTTTGTGATAACCTCTTCATGGGAGACACGAACTGAGTGCTAATCACAGCGTTCTATTCCTTTCCTGTGTGGGGATCTTATGTTACCATTTATTATTTGATTAATACAGTATTTGAAGCTCGAAATGCATTAAAACTCGTCGCTTATTACTGCAAGAAAACCATTTCTGTGGCATGTATGCTTTTTAAGTGTGATTTCTGGTGAATGCTTTCACACTTTTATACATGATCATAGCCATATCATGCTTTTTCCATACAATTAAAAAGAATGCCGAAAAGGTGTGCTTAGCAACTGTAACGCTCACCTGATTCCCGTAGAGGCGCCGGTCTTGACTGGGCGTATAACGTATCTTCAAAGGTGATGTGTAACACACGGCTGGCTCTTTGGGCTGGACCTCTGTGCACTGTATGTTTGACTCGAAGGGTGAGATGTCTGCAGATAGAAAATATGGGATTAATGAACTGGGTTATTGAATGTCTCTCTCTTCTTCCCTTTCTCTTCTCCTGTAGAACCCCAAAGGTTAACGCTCTCACCTTAGGTAAGTGAACGCCGTGCTCTCCATCTGCCTCGGGGCAGGGTGCTGTAACCAGTTTCTTCACTGGATAAGGGGAGCAGGCCTCTTGACTTCAGAGGACTGCTGTCCGTCGTTTACTGCACGAACGGTAAGTTTCGAGTAATTCTAATGTCTTTAAAGTCTTTAGTAATGATGTCTCTTGTTTTGCAGGGTTCCGGCGATGGTGGATGACGGGCTGAAGTGAGTTGAAGATGGAGCCCGTGTGATGAATAGAAGCGCCTGGAAGCACGTAAGTAAGCGCTTGTTGCCTGCTTCACGATGCGCTCTAACTGTCCCTTTTATCTTGCAGGTACAAGTTCGGAGCAGCTGCAGGGTGCCGGAATACCCACTGGGTTAGATGTGGAAAGGAGTAATGGCACGTGAGTATTAAAGTTCCCCAATGTCTTTAAACGCACCTTGTTTTGTCTTTCAGATGCGGGATGCAGCGCCTAAGGCCTCCGGAGCGTGCGAAGAGTTGGTAAGCTTTTGTCTTTCAGATGCCGGAATGCAGTGTGAAGACCTCCGGAGCGCACGAAGAGTAGGTAAGCCTTTGTCTTTCAGAATGCAGCGCGAGGCGTTGGTGACAGCCGATGGCCCAGGTAAGTGAAGAGCTGTCACTGAAGACCGTAATGCTAACCTGTTCTTTCTTGTCTTTATAGGTGTTGCTGAAGACTGGATTCAGGATGGTAAGCCTTTTTCCTTAGGCCCAGGATCAGATGCAGAAGACACGATGAGCGTTCTGCTGCAGAGGATGCAGAATAATGCAAAGCAAGATTCATCCATCGGGTGTGGTTTAAATAGCCTCCTGTAGTGCTTAGGTGTCTCCTTCCACAGCCACGCCTAGGTAAGAAAAGAGTTCCTGCTTTCCAGAAGAGTTCCAGTGTTCTGAACCTAGGGAGTGGCTCCTGCCCCACCCAACAGGAAAAGTAGTTCCAAACAGAAGAGGATCAGAGGCTCAACTGGCAGGCAAGTAAGCAGCATGGTCTGCTGCAGGTAAGTCCACCCAAGCATTATGAGCCCGGCGCTTCCAGCGATGGGTCTGGGCATATTTATGAGCCTGGTGCCACTGGCGCCAGGACTGGGTCCAAAAGGTCCCAATTGGGACTGGTTGGCACTCGGAACCTGGGTTATGAATCTGCTTCCAAGGGAGTTGGGAAAACCCTGACCTTTTGGAACCAGAGATCATGACAGTACCCCCCCTCAAGGCCCCTCCCAAACCGGGCTTCTCCGGGGGTTTTGGCTTGTCAGGAAATGTTCTGTGAAATCTTTTGATTAGGCGAGGAGCGTGGACATATTCAGCAGGTTCTCAGGATCTCTCTTGGGGGCCGTAGCCTTTCCAGTCAATTAGGTAAAATAGTTTAGATTTGGAGATCTTGGAGTCCAGAATGCTTTTGACTTCAAACTCGAGTTCCCCATCAACTAAGATAGGTTTTGGAGATTTAGTTAGTCGGGTTTGAGGTTGCACGGGTTTTAATAGAGAGACGTGGAAGACCGGATGTATCTTCATGTGCGGGGGCAAGTCCAACTTGACCGCTACTGGGTTTACTATGGTAGTGATGGAATAGGGACCAAGGTATCTTGGGTTGAATGTGCGTGGCCCTTTTAGAGGTAGATATTTGGTGGATAACCAGACTTGATCCCCTACTCGATATTGAGGGGCTTCCTTCCGATGTTGATCTGCTCCTTTCTTGTATTGTTCTTTAGCCCTTTGAAGGTGAGAAACAGCTTCCTTAAAGGCTTGGGTGATTGTAGAATGCAGGTAGTCTACTGCTGGTGTTTCAAGATCTTGGAGGGGATCCAACTCTGAGGTTCGAGGGTGACTGCCGTACAAAAGAAAAAACGGGGTTTTCCCAGTTCCCGAATGGACAGAGTTATTGTAGGCATATTCGGCTATCCAAAGGATGTCTTTCCAAGTTTTTTCAGTTTGTTGCAGCATGCAGCGTAAATACTGTTCCAGAGTTTGATTGGTCCTCTCGGTTTGTCCGTCGGTCTGAGGGTGGTGGCTGGTCGATAGTCTCACATCAATTTGAGCCGACCGACAGCAACTTCGCCAAAAATGAGAAATAAATTGACTACCTCGATCCGAAATTAGAACCGAAGGAAAACCGTGCAGTCGGACGATGTTTTCGAGAAATTCTCGGGCCAGAGTTGCTGCTGTTGGTAAGCCTTTGAGCGGAATGAAATGCGCCATCTTGGAGAATAAGTCCACGATTACTAGAATCGTATTGTATCCGGAGCATGGAGGTAGATCGGTGATGAAGTCCATAGAAAGCGTATGCCAAGGGCGAGGTGGGATGTCAATAGTGCGTAAGAGGCCTGCTGGTCTTTCCTTTTGACTCTTGTTTTGGGCGCATACTCCACAGGACATTACAAAGTCTCTGATATCTTTTTTCCAAGACGGCCACCAGAAGTAGCGCTTGATCTTTTCTGAGGTCTTGGCTATACCGGGATGTCCTTCCATTAAAGAATCGTGATAACAAGAGATTACTTCTTTCTGTAAATCTGTGCTGGGTAGGTATAATCGTTCTTGGAAATACAATAAGTTTTGTCCTTTACTGCAAAGTCCTTTCCTTGCAGATGCCAATTCTGTATGTCTGCTGGAGTTACAAGTTGCCTGGCTTTATCCTTAACTTCCTCTATGGATTGTGTGGCGATTACACCCAGAATTCTTTGTTCGGGAATGATTGGTACAGGTTTAGGGTTGATCAAGTGTTCTTCCACTCCCATCCGAGAAAGGGCATCAGCTTTACCGTTTTTTGTACCAGGTCGATAGGTAATTATGAAGTCAAACTCGGCAAAGAATAATGCCCAACGGAGTTGTCTAGAGGATTGGGCTTTTGCGGTTTTCAAATATTGCAGGTTTCGGTGATCCGTAATCACAGTAACGGTGTGTCGGGCCCCCAGCAGATAATGCCGCCAAGCCTTAAAGGCAGACTTGATAGCCAGAAGTTCCTTGTCAGTAATCGTGTAATTGATTTCAGGAGGCGAGAATTTGCGGGACCAAAATGCCACGGGATGCAACTGATTGGTTACCGGGTCCTTTTGTGATAGAACTGCCCCCATGGCAAGGCTTGAAGCATCAGTTTCCACGATGTAGGGGAGTTCGGGGCGAGGGTGTTTTAAGATTGGTGCAGAGATAAATTTAGTCTTCAAATCCTGGAAAGCTTGTTCCGCCTCGGTAGACCATTCAAAACGTTTGTTTTTCTTTAACAAGGCAGTGATGGGCTGGACTATTCGAGAGAATTCGGGGATAAACCTGCGGTAAAAGTTAGCGAAGCCTAACATGCTTTGCACACCTTTTACGGAGGATGGTGATGGCCATTTGAGAACTGCATCGACCTTCTTTGAATCCATACGCACTTCGCCAGGTGATAATATGAATCCCAAGAATTCAACTTCAGTCACGTTGAAAACACATTTTTCCAACTTAGAGAAAAGTTTGTGTTGACGCAATCTTTCGAGGACCATTTTCACGTGTTTCCGATGTTCAGATTCCGATGAAGAATAAACGAGGATGTCGTCAATGTAAACAACAACACACACATCTATGAGCTCTCTGAGGACATCGTTCATAAAATATTGAAAGGCGGCCGGGGCATTGCAAAGTCCGAAGGGCATGACCTGATATTCAAATAGCCCATACTTGGTGCGGAAGGCCGTCTTCCATTCATCGCCCTCTTTTACTCGTACCAAGTGGTAAGCTCCTCTAAGATCCAGCTTTGTATATATGCATGCTTTTCTGACTTGGTCCAGGAGTTCAGGGATCAAAGGTAACGGATATCTATTCTTAACGGTGATCTGGTTCAGGGAGCGATAATCTATATAAGTTCTAAGGTCTCCTTCCTTTTTTGGAACGAAGAACAAAGCTGAAGAAGCAGGGGACTTGGAAGGACGAATAAACCCATTTGCCAGGTATTGATCCAGGTATTGTCGAAGGTGGAGGTTCTCAGGCTCGGTGAGGGCATAAATTCTACTACAAGGAGGAGTAGATCCAGGTATCAGGTCTATCTGGCAGTCCTAAGACCTATGAGGAGGTAGAGAGTTAGCCTGATCCTTCCAGAAAACATCTTGGTATTCTAGGTATTCGGGAGGTAACTGGGGAGTCTCTGAAGAAATTGCTGCCAGTGCAACACCAGGTGGAGGGTGACAAGTAGAGACACATCCTGGAAACTGGACCGTTCTTGCTCGCCAATCGATCAGAGGATTGTGTTTCTCTAACCAAGGTATTCCTAGAATAATCTGAAACTGAGGGGCCTTGATCACATCGAACACGATCTTCTCATGGTGTCCATCTTGACTTATTAGCGTCACTTCTTGAGTGGTATGCGTTACTGGCCCGGAGGCTATCTCCGTACCATCCACCGTAGTAATGACGTCCTTTACAGCCTTGGGACAAAGAGTTAGATTCATCCTCAAAACCATTTCATGATCCACATAATTGCCGATGGCACCGCTGTCGACGTAAGCTTCAATTGCATGTAATCGATCCGGATTATCAGGGCTAATGAGGACCATAGGTATCACGAAATGCGAGGTCACGGAACTGGTTTTCACGCTTGGCAAGAGGACCTCTATTCTTGTCGGGCGAGGTTGTTTCCCTGCTCAGAGTTTGTAACTTTGGTAACTGCAGCTCCTACTGCCTTCTTAGCAGGTTTCACCGGACAGTCTCGAAGAAAGTGCCCTGAGTTTCCGCAATAGAGGCATAATTGCAACTGTTTTCTCCTTTCCCGCTCCTTTTGTGTTAGAGGACCTTTCAGACCCCCTATTTGCATGGGTTCCCCGGAGTCTACTCCTTTGGAAGGAGTTGGCGGTTTGGAAAATACTTGAGTATCAAACTTGGAACGATCGGCCTTCCTGTTCTGCAGTCTGTGATCTATTTGAACAACTAAGTCTATATAGTCCGAAAAATCTTGTGGGGGATTCACTACTTGGGCTAACACATCTTTGAGCTCTCCACGTAGACCTCTATAAAACAGCGTAATCCTTTTGTCCTCAGGCCATTGAGTTTCCACTATCAGTCTGTTGAAAGACGCAATATAAGCCAAAAGGTCTTGATTACCTTGTCGCAACGAAAGAAGCTCATTGTCCAAGGCCTGCCCCTGTGAATGTCTTGCGAACAGTTTTTCCATACTGAGCTGAAAAGCTTGAAAATCATGGAGGACCGGATCATCTTGATTTACTAGAGGGATCGACCAGTCTGCCGCATTGCCACTAAGGTACGAAAGCACGAAAGCTACTTTAGCTTGATCAGTTAGAAAGGCTGCTGGCCGGCATAAGAAATGCAACCGGCACTGATTGATAAATACTGCAAACCTCTTTGGGTCACCAGAAAATCGTTCGGGCGGAGCCAGAGGTACATTCCCAGGTAGGTTGATCTGCACTGGATTCAAAGAGGATGTAGAAGGAAGATTTCCCCCAGATGCGGGTAACGGGGTCTGTCCGGCTTGTGACTGTAGCAATTGTCTAGCGAGATCATCTGTTTGCTCCTTGGAAATAATCAGTTCCCTTCTTAGAGCGTTCGTTTCCTGACGGGCTGCATGCACTTCTGCCCTTAGTTCCCCAAGTAACTGGGCTAGTTGGTATCCGAGGTTTCCATAGCGCCTGGACGGGAGTTTTGTGGTAGGCTTTGCATTCTGTAACGCTCACCTGATTCCCGTAGAGGGGCCGGTCTTGACTGGGCGTATACCGTATCTTCAAAGGTGATGTGTAACACACGGCTGGCTCTTTGGGCTGGACCTCTGTGCACTGTATGTTTGACTCGAAGGGTAAGATGTCTGCAGATAGAAAATATGGGATTAATGAACTGGGTTATTGAATGTCTCTCTCTTCTTCCCTTTCTCTTCTCCTGTAGAACCCCGAAGGTTAACGCTCTCACCTTAGGTAAGTGAACGCCGTGCTCTCCATCTGCCTCGGGGCAGGGTGCTGTAACCAGTTTCTTCACTGGATAAGGGGAGCAGGCCTCTTGACTTCAGAGGACTGCTGTCCGTCGTTTACTGCACGAAAGGGGAAGTTTCGAGTAATTCTAATGTCTTTAAAGTCTTTAGTAATGATGTCTCTTGTTTTGCAGGGTTCCGGCGATGGTGGATGACGGGCTGAAGTGAGTTGAAGATGGAGCCCGTGTGATGAATAGAAGCGCCTGGAAGCACGTAAGTAAGCGCTTGTTGCCTGCTTCACGATGCGCTCTAACTGTCTTTTTATTTTGCAGGTACAAGTTCGGAGCAGCTGCAGGGTGCCGGAATACCCACTGGGTTAGATGTGGAAAGGAGTAATGGCACGTGAGTATTAAAGTTCCCCAATGTCTTTAAACGCACCTTGTTTTGTCTTTCAGATGCGGGATGCAGCGCCGAAGGCCTCCGGAGCGTGCGAAGAGTTGGTAAGCTTTTGTCTTTCAGATGCCGGAATGCAGTGTGAAGACCTCCGGAGCGCACAAAGAGTAGGTAAGCCTTTGTCTTTCAGAATGCAGCGCGAGGCGTTGGTGACAGCCGATGGCCCAGGTAAGTGAAGAGCTGTCACTGAAGACCGTAATGCTAACCTGTTCTTTCTTGTCTTTATAGGTGTTGCTGAAGACTGGATTCAGGATGGTAAGCCTTTTTCCTTAGGCCCAGGATCAGATGCAGAAGACACGATGAGCGTTCTGCTGCAGAGGATGCAGAATAATGCAAAGCAAGATTCATCCATCGGGTGTGGTTTAAATAGCCTCCTGTAGTGCTTAGGTGTCTCCTTCCACAGCCACGCCTATGTAAGAAAAGAGTTCCTGCTTTCCAGAAGAGTTCCAGTGTTCTGAACCTAGGGAGTGGCTCCTGCCCCACCCAACAGGAAAAGTAGTTCCAAACAGAAGAGGATCAGAGGCTCAACTGGCAGGCAAGTAAGCAGCATGGTCTGCTGCAGGTAAGTCCACCCAAGCATTATGAGCCCGGCGCTTCCAGCGCTGGGACTGGGCATATTTATGAGCCTGGTGCCACTGGCGCCAGGACTGGGTCCAAAAGGTCCCAATTGGGACTGGTTGGCACTCGGAACCTGGGTTATGAATCTGCTTCCAAGGGAGTTGGGAAAACCCTGACCTTTTGGAAGCAGAGATCATGACAGCAACTAAGCAAAAGCTGAATGACAATCAGTATTAGTACGTAAATCATCCTACAAACTCTGTGATGCTCTGAAGTAATCAGTAAGCCATCCCCATATCATCAAGAACAATTTTTCATTTCTGTGCTCTTGAAGTAATCAGCAAGTCATCCCAGAATCATCCCTTAACCATCAGGGACAGACATGTTTTTTGCTCTTGAAGTAATCAGCATGTCATCCCAGAATCATCCCCAAATCCTCAGGGACTAACATGTTGATGCTCTTGAAGTAATCGGCAGGTCATCCCAGAATCATCCCCAAATCATCAAGAACAAACATGGTGATGCTCTTGAAGTAACTGGCAACTCATCCTAAAATCCTCAAGAACAAAGAGTTTACTAAAATAGGGATGATGCTGGCATAATCAGCAAGTCATCCTAAGCTCACCCCCAAATCATCACCCACCATTCTGAGACATTTGCTGATGACTTTAACAGCCTGATGACTTCTGATGATGTGGGAATGACTTCTAATGTAGTTCGATGATCATCGGATGACTCCAGGATGGTCTCTAAAGACATCCTTTTAGACCTGGGCGTGTGTGACTGTCCGGGTAGACCTCACACGTCTGCACGAGGAACAGTGTCCTGTCTTGAACCGAAGTATTATAAATGAATTCTAATCTTGTACGGCACGCAGCCGAATTGTGTTTACACACTATTTCCATGAGTGAAAGATAAATTCCAACAGCAGCAGAGTTGAGTTACTGATCACCCCTGTGCAGGCAGGTCATGCTCCCAGTTTGAGGCACCTACTGCAAAGCATGACCTGCCTGCGCCGCGTACCCGTAAAAGAAATTGGCCCTCATTACGACCCTGGCGGAGAGGGGTTTACGCCAGCGTAATGCATGGCGTACCTCTCCGCCAGATTAGGACTTTCCGTAGCGCCATGGTGATTTTTACGCCCGGATTTTCCGGGCGGAAAAATCCATGGCGCTACGGGTCCCCTCGTTAATTACGCCACCGTATTCTACGGTGGCGTAATTAACGCCTTCCCCACTCCCATTATACCCTATGGGGCAAAAATGGGAATGGGGAAGGGTAAATGGGGATTGGGGACTTACCGCCCCGCCAAGGTCGGAATGGGGCGGTAAGTCCGCCAACCCCCATGGCGGAGTTGGCAGCTCTGCGCCATGGTCCATGGTGCAAATTGCACCATGGACCTCCGCCAGGGTCGTAATGAGGGCCATTGACCGGAATTTACAGTGCGGATTCGGTCGCTGATTTAAACGCAGCATTGAAGTTTAGTTTAGTTTATGGATTGGGGTGGAGAATCAACTCCTAAATGCCAGCCATAATTCATGAAAGCAACATTCATGCGGCAATGCTGTGCGCGCGCGAGGATCGCCACCGTGCTATAAACAGCACGGACCGGCATAGCAGCCTACAGGGCATACATAGCTCGGGATCCGGATGCAATGGCGTGGTCTCACGGCTACCCCCACGAGGAAACAAAGCGCGTACGTGGCCCATAAAACAAATAAAGCTGCGTGTGCTTACCTTATCAGCTCCATCACAAGATCTCCAAGAAGTTTAGAAAGTGCGTTTGTGTCGAAAATTGGCCATATCCCCCCAAAGCAGGTACAACGGCAGAGAGGAAAGACTGGGTTGGGGAAGGACAGAAGGTACATGATGGGCATTGAGGAAAGACTGGGTTGGGGAAGAGGTACAGGATAGGCAGAGACAAGACTAGATTGGAAGGAAACCAATATATAGCCCAAAATGTTTGTGTTGTTGAAATATACATACTTGCCAACATTCTGTGACCAAATAGATGTAGGATTTATCAAGTATCAAAAATATTATTGAGCAGAACAATAACATCACAGGAAATTACAAAACATACATTGTTGGCACCACTGGAGCATTCTAAAATGCGCAACCCATCAAACAGCACAACACGGAAAGATGCTCAACTGTTTAAAATGTATAATTCTGAATGGCAATTCTGAGACGATAGTAGTCTGCACAGGCAGAGGGGGCGGGGGGTGGACATAGCAGCACAGGGTAATGGAGGGGTGGGGGGACTAGCACATGGGGCATCAGAGGGGTTGGGGGGACATAACAGAGCAGCACAGGGTATTGGTGGGGGGAGTATAGCACACAGGGCATCAGAGGGGGTGGGGGGTCATAACAGTAGCACAGGGTAACGGAGGGGTGGGGGGACTATAGCACATGGGGAATCGGAGCGGGTGGGGGGAATACAAAAAGCACACAGGGCACCGGAGGGGGTCGGAGGAATACACAAAGCACACAGGGCACTGGAGGGGTTGGGGGGACTATAGCACATGGGGCATCGGAGGGGGTGGGGGGAATACACAAAGCACACAGAGCACTGGAGGGGGTGGGGGGACTATAGCACACTGGGCATCAGAGGGGGTGGGGGGTCATAACAGCAGCACAGGGTAACAGAGGGGTGGGGGGACTATAGCACACGTGGCATCAGAGGGGGTGGGGGAATACACAAAGCACACAGGGCAACGGAGGGGGTGGGGGGGCTATAGCACACAGGGCACCAGAGGGGGTGGGGGGAGTATAGCACACGGGGCACCAGAAGGGGTGCGGGGACTATACTCTACTCTATACTCTATAGCACACTGGGCATTGGTGGGGGTGGGGGGGTCATAACAGCAGCACAGGGTAACGGAGGGGTGGGGATAGCACACGGGGCATCAGAGGGGGTGGGGGGACTAAGAAAACAATGGAGTAAAGAAGGGTGTGGGGGGACGTAACAGAGCAGCACAGGCATCGGTGGGGGGACTACAGAGCACATGGGGTATCGGAGGGGTTGGGGGGACTATAGAACACAGGGCATAGGAGGGGGTGGGGAGACATAACAGAGCAGTAGGGTATCGGAGGGGTGGTGGGATAGCACACGGGGCATCAGAGTGGGTGGGGGGACATAGCAGCACAGGGTAACGGAGGGGTGGGTGGACTAAAGCATTCGAAAATGCTAACCCATCAAACAGCACAACATGGAAAGATGCTCAAATGTTTAAAATGTATAATAGTGAATGGTACGTTAACACCAAATTCAATTACCTAACTTCACAGAAAATAATCACTCTGAGCTGGTAGGCAACGTTTGCCACTGCTCTGTAACAGCAGTCTGGGCAGTACATATTTATTCCTGCAGTGCAGGTTGAACAACATGGAGACTGATACCCTCCTCAGTCTGATAGGCAGATACTGTGTATGTTGGTACCCTCGGCCACTTGTCTCCACTGGTGGTTCACCTAAGGTCTGTCCCAGCAAGAGTGCAAGTCAGAGTCATGTAGCCATACATGCCAACCCTCCCGATTTAGGAGGGAGACTCACGATTTTTTCATTAAAAGCAGTACTATTAGGAACGGGGACATCCACGACTTGCACTTACTACCCTACAAAGATCCATATGGGAGGGTGGGATTGGACTACCCTGGCTGCAAACCTACTACTGGGCCAGTCAAATGGCAATAGTAAATGATAAATTGCACGGGGACATCACACTACCGCACAACAAAATACAGGACCCCGACACGCAAGAAAGGCCCATCACGAACCTCCTCTACCGGAAAAAAGATCGATCTTCTACCCTATCTATGATGTCACATATAACCATAGTCTGGACAGACACACACAAATACTTAGGTTGGGACAAAAAACTAACCCTAGCACAACCACTGTGGAACAATAGACACCTCCCGGAAGTGAACAAACTCCCTAAGTGGCAATCATGGGCCCAACTGGGCATTACAAAACTTGGAGATGTGATAAAAGAAAACAAAATAATTTCATTCGCGGATCTAGTTGCCACCTTCGCACTCCCTCCCAACGAGCAGTATCATTATATGCAACTCAAACATGCACTGCAGGCTCACCTCCCTGAATTAATTGACGTGCCTGACTACTCCCCGCTGGAACGCAACCTGTTCCCAGAATTGCTTAAACATAAAGTCATGTCCACTATGTACAACGCCATAAACTCCTTTTACACGAAAGAACTGTCGGGTTTGAAAATCAAATGGGAGAGGGAGGTAGGTGACATACTTCCAGAAGAATGGGTAACCGCATTAATGTACCCCAGAGAATCGACTATTTCCTCCAGGCTTAGATTAATTCAACTGAAGATATTACATACACTTTACCATCCAATGGTGGCATTGTTCAATTAGGGGAAGACCACTAACCCAAACTGTCTGAGATGTAAGAGGGAGGAAGGTTCCTACTACCATATACTGTGGGAATGTGCCATCATTCACCAATACTGGCAGCAGTGCTGTGACGATCTGTCAAGGGTAATGGGAAAGAGAATACATGTAAATCCAAAGCAACTATTGCTGGGGATAGAAGAAGATATTGAACTAAAAAGGTACGAAAAGGCGTTCTTATCCACCACCACTGCGATACTCAAAAGAAATATAGCGGAACTGTGGGGCTCCGAAAGGCCGCCGAGCTATGAACAATGGATCACGGATGTAGACATCTGCATCGCAATGGAAAAAAGGGTTTACACTGCCAGAGGGTGTCCTGAGAACGCTCAGAAAATATGGCAAAACTGGGAAGATGCGCACTAAAAGTAATATATAACGACAAACCGAAGTGTCACCCAAAGACTCGAAAGTGATCCAGGTTGTGTGATATGAAAGGAACAAATGTCGGAACATGTTTAAAGAATCATTGGCGGGCGGGAAAGGGAAGTTTTGTTTACCCCGCTGTATCGGGCTGTATGTTTTTGTGTTACCAAAAATCAATAAAATGTTTTATTAAAAAAAACAGTACTATTAGTAACTGTCTCCCATCTAAAATAACAATATCCCCAATGCATTCCTATGGGGAAAATCTGTGGACGGTAGGACTGTTTCAAAAACAGTAGCCTACTGCCTAAATCAATAGGGTTGGCAAGTATGAATATATTGTGTAAAACTAAGAAAAAAACTAGCCTATTAGTTTAACTGGCAAAGACAAACATAAGCTGCAAACATGGACTGTAAATCTCTTTATGAAGTATGTGCAGGCAGAGTACAGGGCTGTGCGAAGATATTGTATTGTTTATTTATATAGCGCCTATACACAGAAAAGTGTTTCTAAGCACTCAAGGAGGGTAGGAACAAGGGGGAATACCAAAATTCGGCCAGGGCCTTTGCAATCCTGAGACGATAATAGTCTGGAAAAGGCAGAGCAAGAGACTAGAGGCAAGCTGCAAGGAGGGTGGGCACACGGGGGAATACCAACAGTCAGCCAGGGCCCTTGCAATACTGAGACAATAATAGTCTGCACATGCAGAGCAAGAGACTAGAGGCAAGCTGCAAGGAGGGTGGGCACACAGGGGAATACCAACAGTCGGCCAGGGCCCTTGCAATACTGAGACAATAATAGTCTGCACAGGCAGAGCAAGAGACTAGAGGCAAGCTGCAAGGAGGGTGGGCACACGGGGGAATACCAACAGTCAGCCAGGGCCCTTGCAATACTGAGACAATAATAGTCTGCACATGCAGAGCAAGAGACTAGAGGCAAGCTGCAAGGAGGGTGGGCACACAGGGGAATACCAACAGTCGGCCAGGGCCCTTGCAATACTGAGACGATAATAGTCTGCACAGGCTGAGCGCTTTACAGAGGTATACAACAATACAGATGCATAACAGAGCAGTTTTCAGAGGTAACAATAGAACAGATATGCAGCCAGGGTTGGTATACAGAGGGCCACAGAGCAGGGGTACAGCTGTACCGGCTGGCAGTCAGGAGATAGGCCGCCACCGTCCAGCGAGTCAGGTGACGCGATGGGAGATCTGGCCAAGGTGTTAGCCATTGCTTCTACCCATTGCTGCAAATTGATACACCCTGAATGTTAGCGACTAGGCATTATATACTGGAGAAATTACTTAAGTGCAGGACTTGTAATTTGCACCAATAAAATGCAAAATGAATAAAACCGAATCTCTGCAAAATGTTTAATCAGATTAAAATGCTAAATAACATCAACCAGAGTCAAAACTAGTTTGACATTATGTTTCCAACATTTAAATGCAGTAAAAATGTGTGCCTATAATACTGGATTGTTTTTACAGAGATACAAGTTGGAAAAAAAATAATCCAAAATAAATGCAGTAAGAATGTGTAGTGTTGCTGGATTGGTTTTATTGAGAAACAAGTTGAAAAAAATCAAAAAAAATACCAACACTTTAAAAGCAAGCAATCCTTGCTTCAAAAAATCCAAACTAAATCCTGTAAACATGCTGCCTGCCAATTCGTGTTAGTGGATTGTTTTTACTGAGAAACAAGTCAGTAAAACTCCTAAATAAATCCTGCAGAAATGCCTGCCTGCCAATTTGTGTTAGTGGATTGTTTTTACTGAGAAACAAGTCAGTAAAACTCCAAAATAAATCCTGTAGAAATGCCTGCCTGCCAATTAGTGTTAGTGGATTGTCTTTACTGAGAAACAAGTCAGTAAAAATCCCAAATAAATCCTCCAACCCAAGACAAATAAATCCTTGCTTGAAAAAATCCCCAAAAAATCCAAAATAAATTTAAAAAAAATCTGCAGCTTGAAAACAATTCAGAAGTAATCCCAAAACAATCCAAAAAGTGGATTTCTTTTTTACTAGGGAGTGCAGTGGCTGCCAGCATCACATCGTCTGTGATTTGTCGCTTGAGTGGAGAATTAATCATAGCGCCACTGCGCAGATTGAACATCGTTTCCCACTAGGGCAGACCTAGCACTCACAGTTCTTCTACCCCAATCAACAGATGCAGCCCAACGTGGTGGTAATCCTGATGTTGTGGGACTGTGCTCCTCCGCCGACTGCCAACTCCCAACACCTAACACACTACATACATACCGTGCCTGCTCCGTGCCGGTGTGAATTTTTGAACTGCTGCACTGCCTCCAAAGAATGAAACGTGAAAACAGACTCCACCGAAAAGATTGCCGCCTCCTGTGCTATTATTTTGCTTGATTTACCTCTCACTACCTTTAAAACCATTGTATTCACTTATTGATTCCCTTTTAGGCAACTTATTGATTCCCTTTTAGGCAACGGGCGTGGACCCATGCTGGGCGCGTAACTGGGCACTGCTTACTAGCACTCATGTTTGATTAGGATTTAATCTTTTATTTATTTTAGCTGTTATAATTTACTTTTTCTTCTTTTTTTCTGCTGCTGAACCTGAGACCTAGGAAACTGAGACTCGCGCTCGGCTGATAGCTAGTCCAATTTTCATTTCTTAGCCTGCACTGACTCCCTGGGCCAGTCTGTCTTCACTACCTTCAGCAGGTAGACAGGATTGGCTATATCAATGTTATGTGTCTCTCTGATAAATGGGCTACCTGCAGACAGCAGAGCGGTTGTGTGCAGCGGGAGTGATGGCGTTGTGCCGAGGTTGTGCCTAAGCTAAATCCGTCTGGGCCTGTCTGGACTACAGACAGGCTGGGAGGCCTCAGTTTATCGGTGGGGTCACTGGCTACCTGCAATATTCTTTTGCAGCTGGCACCTGAGATGACTGTTTTTCCAGTAGGCTTCGGGACGCACCCAGGGACATGTGAAGCTCCGGCCTTGGCGTGTAGGTCTACACTTAGGTCTTTTTCAAATGATTGCGTGGTCTCTTGTTGCACATGCTTCTTTCTTCTAAGATTTCTTTTTCTACGTCTACCGATGATCTGGTTTGCCTTACAGATACCTGGCTAACAGATAGGTCTGCCCCTTCCATCTCTTCAGCACTCCCCGATGGCTACAACATCCTCCACTAGGATTTGGGGAGCTTGCCATCCAGGCGGTGGAGTGGCCACAGTGTTTTAATCTTCTTTAGCATTATCTATGCGGTCACTTGGGCATAACATGAAGATGGTCCATCTAGTTATTTCATCCACTTACTCTGTCCACTTTTTGATTGTTTTATCCAAATAAGGTGTTCCTCAATCCTTTTTTAGAACTAGAGGCTACCCTGAAGTTGATCTATTCTAATTTGGTAGTAGTAGGTGACTTTAATCTTAGGTTCAATGCCCCCCAGCCCATTCTATTGGCCCAGTTTTTCGACCCTCTAGCTGATTTTAGCTTACATACGCTGGTACGTGAGCCTACACATGTGCGGGGGGGAGTCGGGACCTAATTTTCTCTGTGCATTCTGTTGTCACCATTGCCCCAGTTAAACCACTAGTGTAGCCTGACCAATGGGCTGTCCCCTTTGCTGTACTGTGTCCAGTACCTTGTTCGAAAATCACTCCCACAGTGAGTCTGAAGTGTACTTGGCACTCAGTTTATTACTCTCATCTGCAATCTCTTCTTGTTGAAAGATGTCAGAATTCTTCCTCTATTGACCTCTCGCTTCTTTGTAAAATCTTGATCACGATTGCCGATAGTACTGTCCTTCTGAAACCTGTCCGGCTCAAAGCTCATCCTTCAGCTCCCTGGTTCTCTGAGAAGCTTAAAAAATTCCACTTAAAACTTAGGCAAGCTGAAAGAAAAATGTGCATTGACTATAGTCCCAGGGAAAGACTATTCTATCAACAACTCTCAACGGAATATCATGCAGCTATTAAATCTGCGAAACAAGTTATTTTCACTTGAAAAATGTAATAATCTCTGAATCAGTCAAAAGAACTATTCTCTGTGGTTAAAGCTTTTTCTTCAATGGAGCGTTTTACATCTCATACAGTGCCCACTCAGGACCTCTGTCACTCCTTGTGCAACGTTTTTATTACTAAAATTACTAATATCCATGAGGCTATTGGAAAGGACACACATGGCTCTACAAGGGCTAACCCTGCTTCTCAAGATATTCCCTGTGCCCATCACTGGTCTGAGTTTCCAGTATTCTCTGCTGAGGATATATCTTATGCCATGAATAAATTGACGTCCATCGCTCCATCTGAGCCTATTCCTTTGGCTGTGCTCAAGGATATTTTACCTGCATTACTCCATGGATTACTAATGCAGTCAACATCTCGTGCCAATTGGGCTACATCCCTATGCAATTAAAACAAGCCTCTGTTATTCCACTATTGAAAAAATGTCACTGGATATGGCAGTGTTGTCTAACTATCGCCCTGTTTCGCTACTTTCTTTCTTTATGAAGCTTCTGTATTCACTGCTGTCCCCTCTTCTTTCGTCTTTCCTGGAATCCTCTTGTTTTCGGAACCTTTTACATTCAGGATTCCAGCCGGTGAGGGGCACAGAGCGTGTACTCATCTCTGTATTGGACCACCTGGCCATGATGGTGGACAGTGGTGGAGTGGGGGCACTAATATTACTGGAACTCTCTGCCGCATTTGATATGGTGGACCACTGCATTCTACTATCCTGCATGGCCATGGCCGCCTTTCTGTCCCCGTCTTTCCCTGGTTCTTGTCATTTCTATCTGATAGGAGTCAGTTTCTCTCCCTGCCTCCCTTCTGTTCTTCTTCTCACTTGCTTTCATGCAGTGTTCATCAGGGCTCTGCCTTGTCCCCTATGTTGTTCAACATCTATGTTCAGCCTCTTGTCGCCCTGATCCTCCCTTATGGCTCCCAGTGCTATGCCTACACCGACAACACTCAAATTCTGGTCCGTTTAGATTTGGACCAGCCATTAAGTGTCATTGCATCTGTGTGCATGCCTGGTGGCCATGAAGAGGTGGATGGACGACAATTAGTTGAAACTTAATGGTGACAAGACTTAGGTTCTGGTGGTGGGCTCTCCCCTTGATCCTTCTCTCTGGGTGTCTTCCTTTTGGCCTTCTGAATTGAGAAATCTACCTGCACCTGTGGCTGTGGTCAAGGACCTGGGTGTAACCTTCTTGGCTACTCTCTCTATGGCCCAGCAGGTTGGGGCCACCTATAAAACTGGTAATTTATTTCTTAAAATACTCTGCATGGTGCTGCAATTTCTGCCCGTAGGGCTGCGACCCCGAGTGGCATCTGCCATGGTTATGTGTCGTATTGATTATTGTAATGCCCTATACCTGGCCCAACCTGTTGGAGTTCTTCATCGGCTACAGCTTTTACAGAACCTAGCTGCCTGTGTTGCTACCTCCACCCCTATGGGGCCCACAACAGCCCAGTACTTTGGGCTCTCCACTGGCTTCCAGTGGCAGAGAGGGTCAAATTTAAGTCACTGTGCTTTGTGCATCATGCCTACTGCCATCAAGTTACTGGTTATTTTCAGGCTACATTCCAGTCCTATGTCCCTCAACGTACTTTGCGTTCTGCCACCTCCCATCTTGTTATGGTCCCCAGGTTCCGCTTGTCGAGGATGGGCGATCAGGCCTTTTCTGTGGCAGCTATAAAACTATGGCATGGCCTTCCATCTTCCCTAAGAGGAGTCAAGAATCATCTTCATTTTTGTCACCTTCTCAAAAGACTACTCTTCTAGCTCTGAGCTGTCTGCCTGAATGTGCGTTTCCTCCATGCCAAGATGCCCTAGGGAGAACATGCGTGTTACAAATCTGGTAACATAACATAACATAGCAAAGGCCCAACAGCTTCAAAGGTCTGTGTAGGTAATGCAGAACCTAACACACTGTACAGACACTGCACCCGCTCCATGTCAGTGTGAAGGCTTTGTACTGCCCCTCTGCCTCCAAAGAATGAAATGTGAAAGCAGACTCCACCGAAAAGCCCAACAGCTTCAAAGGTCAGTGTAGTTACTGTGGAACCTTACACACTGCACACACACCGCCTGTGTGATCTCTGCTTGTAATATCTTTAAAACATTCATAACATTTCACAGAGACTTTCGAATGTGTGACCTCATCTCACAGGACCACTCTGCTACTTTGTATCTTTGTCTTTCAACATTGTTCTCATCATCCATGTTTTATCAGCACATGCACAACTTTCAACTTTCAACTTTTAAATTACAGTCCCTTTCCCTTCAACATCAGCCAGACTTTTGTTTCACTGGATAACTCAACAGCTATGTTAATTGGATTTCTTTCCTCTCTTTCTTAAAGCTAAGGCCATTACTCCTCTTCTGCTCCTCTCCAACTCTGCCGTTCACCCAGGAGGGTTGCGGGCCACTTTCTGGCAACCTGACGTTTTCTTTACTCCACTCGCTCAGCTTTGCTCTTTGAATATTTACGGCCGCTCGAAAGCAGGGAAATCTTGCCTGGCTTTCTCTTGATCCTCTCAATTGTCGATCAACCTGTTGGCCTTCTACAGCCTGGTTTGCATCAGCCACAGATGAGCTGTTCCTTCTCGTACCCAGCCTCAGTCAAAATGTGTCTGTGTGTGTCACCTTTTACGTCTTCACAGGGAGTGCTAATAAGTGGCAGGTGTACATTGTTAGAGTTACATGCCTGACTCTGCCTGGCCTCATTACAGGGACAGGGATAGGGCCGAACCAAAAGTCAGGGGAGGTGATCCTTCTAACCTCATTCCTCGTCTTCCTTGGTGCAGTACTTTTGACAAGGTAAAGTGGGGGGGGAATGTGTTGTAGTTTCCCATAAAATAAGCATGGATAGGGGTTAGGTGGGTTGTGGAAAAAGGGGGACACCATGTCTCACCATTGGGTGCTGTTCCCCCACTCACTGAGGACTCCTTACCCAGGTGATCCTCCCTCGCTTGTCCACCCCCTGGGTCAGGGTCCAAAAGCGATGGCCTTTCCCTGGCCTCCTGAGTATGGAATCCCCGGGGACTAGGTTGTGAAACACCCTCTGGTTTTACACACTTAGGTTGTGCATTTGATTTCTGCTCTCACAATGCTCTGGTGCATTTTACATTATTTTAGAACTGCTGTTTGTTGCTTTAAAAAATCATTTTTTTGTTTGTTATATTCTTGAATTCACCACTTTTGTTCTACTTTAGCTAATCTTGCTGCTAAAATGGTCTATCTGCCTTTAGTCTGCCCACTTGCACAAAGTTACACGCTCAGACTACAAATCCCTACATTTTTGTAGTCCTCACGCTTATTGCTCCCTTGCGAGGTGCATTAGCACCGGCGTGTAAGGGACCAGCCAGTTAGTGCTGGATTGCATCCGGGTCAAAGTAGGGAGTCTACCGCAGCCTACACACACTAAAACTTACCTTTTTGTGTGTTGCATTTTCTTGTTGTGTGAGCATAACTCTGACAGCACTATGCCGGCTTATGCAACATTAGGCCGTCATGGGCCAAACAAATGTGCTGATATTCTACAGAAAAATCTAGTCATGGGCCTGGACCTGTGTGCTTCCTCTAGTGGGGAGTCTAACAGGCAGTATCCCCATTCAGGGGAACAGGTAGGGGCATCCAAAAATGCAAAGGGTGAAATCATAAAAGTAAAGGACCAGGGGGTTATTAGCAATCCCGTAGGTTATCATACCACAAAGAAAGCCAAGACACCGGTAGGCAATATGGCTCCTACTTCCAGACCTGAGCCCCTCCTTCCTAACATCTCCCACCTTGCTGGCCCCACTGACAACGTACCCTCCCCAGATCCATCCCCCTCAGTCATAAGATGCAATACACTAAGGTCCATGCTGCTTAATACGCGCTCTCTGGTCAGACACGCCACAGAGGTGGCAGAGTATATTATAGGCCATAAAATTGACTTATGTGCCATTACCGAGACATGGCTCCATGCAGCCGCAGGACCATCTGTTGCTCTGGCAGTTCCTATAGGATATACTATACTATGTGCAGACCGATTAGAGGGTAAGGGGGGTGGGTTGCCCTGATTTACAATGCCTCTTTACAAATCCACCAAACAGGAGGCATCTCCATGGCCAACTGAGAGATTTTACTAGTTAAACTATCCACTAATCCCAATACTACCATTAACATCCTTTTGATTTACCAACTCCTGTATAAAATGCCCACATTTCTCCTTCATCTAAGTGATGTGATCCTACCCATCCTCAAACCCTCATCTAAGCTGATATTCTTGGGGACCTGAACCTAGGGTTGGCAGATCCAAATGTCAACATGGCCAATCATGTCAATACCACGCCGATCGAGCTTGACATCCAGCAACATGTTAAAATTGCATTTCATAACAAGGGAAGAGTACTTCATTGGATTGCTACTCATAACGTTGAGCTTAAAAACATTGAGGTCTCCCCCGTTCATGGTCAGACCGCTCTTATGTGCATTTCTCCTTGCCCTGTTGTGCTCCACCCATAAAGAGCACTGTCACAATGTGCTGGACAAAAAATAGGAACACACACAAACTCTCCCCCCTTGCCCTGACACCATATCTGGCTCCCATGCTGGATACCTTACCTAACCTTAATATGGAAGATTTTTAAGCGGATACATACCAAACCATGATGACCAGCTCAGTGAACCACCTAGCTCCTAAGAAAATGCGTTTGGCAAGGGCCGTCCCATCCAAAGCGTGGTACTCTGCAGGGATTCATAAACTAAAGGTTGCTAAAAAAAAGGGCCTTCCAGCAATGGGAAAATAATCAGTCACCCAATAACAAAATGAACTACTCCATTGCCACAAACACCCACAACATTTCTATCTGTGAGGCAAAAAACTCTCGCACGATAACAGAATTGACGATGCATTTTCTTGTACTAGAGAGCTTTTCAAAATTTTAAAAGAACCTGAAAACCCTTGTCCTTTCTTAAGTGAGATCAGTCAAAATTATGACTTGTGTGAGAATATCCAAGAAGCCATGATAAAAAAAAGTATAGCCAATCAGAGAAAATGTGACAACCAAACATACCTCCATGGTTAGTGCTAGGGATACTAATAAAAACCTGTGCCCAAAAGCCCAGATTACTTTATTTTCAGCAGTGACTGCAATGGAGATATACAAAGTACTAACCAAGCACAAATCTATCACCAACAAGGGAAACATCTGCTCTGCATTGGTTGCCAATCAGCACACGCACAACTTCCAACTTTTAAATTACAGTTCCTTTCCCTTCAACATCAGCCAGACTTTTGTTTCCCTGGATAACTCAACAGCTATGTTAATTGGATTTCTTTCCTCTCTTTCTTAAAGCTAAGGCCATTACTCCTCTCCTGCTCCTTTCCAACTCTGCCGTTCACCCAGGAGGGTTGCGGGCCACTTTCTGGCAACCTGACGTTTTCTTTACTCCACTCGCTCAGCTTTTCTCTTTGAATATTGACGGCCTCTCGAAAGCAGGTAAATCTTGCCTGGCTTTCTCTTGATCCTCTCAATTGTCGATCAACCTGTTGGCCTAATACAGCCTGGTTTGCATCAGCCTCAGATGAGCTGTTCCTTCTCGTACATAGCCTCGTTCAAAATGTGTCTGTGTGTGTCACCTTTTACGTCTTCACAGGGAGTGCTAATAAGTGGCAGGTGTACATTGTTAGAGTTACATGCCTGACTCTGCCTGGCCTCATTACAGGGACAGGGATAGGGCCAATGCAAGTCAGTGGAGGTGATCCTTCTAACCTCATTCCTCGTCTTCCTTGGTGCAGTACTTTTGTCAAGGTAAAGTGGGGGGGAATGTGTTGTAGTTTCCCATAAAATAAACATGGATAGGGGTTAGGTGGGTTGTAGAAAAAGGGGGACACCATGTCTCACCATTGGGTGCTGTTCCCCCACTCACTGAGGACTCCCTACCCAGGTGATACTCCCTCGCTTGTCCACCCCCTGGGTCAGGGTCCAAAAACGATGGCCTTTCCCTGGCCTCCTGAGTATGGAATCCCCGGGGACTAGGTTGTGAAACACCCTCTGGTTTTTCACACTTAGGTTGTGCATTTGATTTCTGCTCTCACATTGCTCTGGTGCATTTTACCTTATTTTAGAACTGCTGTTTGTTGCTTTAAAACAATCAATTTTTTGTTTGTTATATTCTTGAATTCACCACTTTTGTTCTACTTTAACTAATCTTGCTGCTAAAATGGTCTATCTGCCTTTAGTCTGCCCACTTGCACAAAGTTACACGCTCAGACTACAAATCCCTACATTTTTGTAGTCCTCACGCTTATTGCTCCCTTGCGAGGTGCATTAGCACCGGCGTGTAAGGGACCAGCCAGTTAGTGCTGGATTGCATCCGGGTCAAAGTAGGGAGTCTACCGCAGCCTACACGCACTAAAACTTACCTTTTTGTGTGTTGCATTTTCTTGTTGTGTGAGCATAACTCTGACAGCACTATGCCGGCTTATGCAACATTAGGCCGTCATGGGCCAAACAAACATGCTGATATTCTACAGAAAAATCTAGTCATGGGCCTGGACCTGTGTGCTTCCTCTAGTGGGGAGTCTAACAGGCAGTATCCCCATTCAGGGGAACAGGTAGGGACATCCAAAAATGCAAAGGGTGAAATCATAAAAGTAAAGGACCAGGGGGTTATTAGCAATCCCGTAGGTTATCATACCACAAAGAAAGCCAAGACACCAGTAGGCAATATGCCTCCTACTTCCAGACCTGAGCCCCTCCTTCCTAACATCTCCCACCTTGCTGGCCCCACTGACAACGTACCCTCCCCAGATCCATCCCCCGCAGTCATAAGATGCAATACACTAAGGTCCATGCTGCTTAATACGCACTCTCTGGTCAGACACGCCACAGAGGTGGCAGAGTATATTATAGGCCATAAAATTGACTTATGTGCCATTACCGAGACATGGCTCTATGCAGCCGCAGGACCATCTGTTGCTCTGGCAGTTCCTATAGGATATACTATACTATGTGCAGACCGATTAGAGGGTAAGGGGGGTGGGTTGCCCTGATTTACGATGCCTCTTTGCAAATCCATCAAACAGGAGGCATCTCCATGGCCAACTGAGAGATTTTACTAGTTAAACTATCCACTAATCCCATTACTACCATTAACATCCTTTTGATTTACCAACTCCTGTATAAAATGCCCACATTTCTCCTTCATCTAAGTGATGTGATCCTACCCATCCTCAAACCCTCATCTAAGCTGATATTCTTGGGGACCTGAACCTAGGGTTGGCAGATCCAAATGTCAACATGGCCAATCATGTCAATACCACGCCGATCGAGCTTGACATCCAGCAACATGTTAAAATTGCATTTCATTACAAGGGAAGAGTACTTCATTGGATTGCTACTCATAACGTTGAGCTTAAAAACATTGAGGTCTCCCCCGTTCATGGTCAGACCGCTCTAATGTGCATTTCTCCTTGTCCTGTTTTGCTCCACCCATAAAGAGCACTGTCACAATGTGCTGGACAAAAAATAGGAACACACGCAAACTCTCCCCCCTTGCCCTGACACCACATCTGGCTCCCATGCAGGATAACTTACCTGACCTCAATATGGTAGATTTTTTAGCGGAAACATATCAAACCATGATGACCAGCTCAGTGAACTACCTAGCTCCTATGAAAATGCATTTGGCAAGGGCCGTCCCATCCAAAGCGTGGTACTCTGCAGGGATTCATAAACTAAAGGTTGCTAAAAAAAAAGGGCCTTCCAGCAATGGGAAAATAATCAGTCAACCAGTAACAAAATGAACTACTCCATTGCCACAAACACCCACAAAATGTCCATTTGTGAGGCAAAAAACTCTCTGGCACGATAACAGAATTGACGATGCATTTTCTAGTACTAGAGAGCTTTTCAAAATTTTAAAAGAACCTGAAAACCCTTGTCTTTTCTTAAGTGAGATCATTAAAAATTATGACTTGTGTGAGAATATCCAAGAAGCCATGATAAAAAAAGTGGAGACAATCAGAGAAAATGTGACAACCAAACATACCTCCTTGGTTAGCGCTAGGGATACTAATAAAAACCAGTGCCCAAAAGCCCAGATTCCTTTATTTTCAGCAGTGACTGAAATGGAGATATACACAGTACTAACCAAGCTCAAATCTACCACCAGCAAGGGAACCATCTGCTCTGCATGGGTTGCCAAGGCCGGCGCAACACAGCTGATTCCATTAATCACTACATTTGTCAACTGCTCTTTCTGGGAAAATCTGGTCCCATCGTCAACCCTGCTTAACCCGAAAATGATCATCCTTCCTCTATCATTCCATTTCATCTAAAGATTCTTGATAAGTTCGCTTACACCCAGATCCAAGAGTTTTTGGAATTTCATAACATTGTAGGACATAAGCAATCAGGGATTAGGAATGCAATAGCATCGAATCAGGACTTGTAGGCAAATATCTTACATTTCTTTGAAAAAGGAAGCACAGTGATTCTGATGTTACTGGACCTATTCTCTGCCTTTGATCTTGTGGACCATGACATTCGTGTCCCACGATTGAAGAATGCACCCGACTTTTCTTCTTAGGCAGCAGAGTGGATTAACTCTTTCCTGTTGAAGCAGAAAGCCAGAGTATTCTTTAATGATTCTAAGGTTGAGGACTATCCAATCCTGTGTTGAGTACCCCAGGGGGTGTGTGTCTCACCCACACTTTTTAACATCTTCACAATCCCCCTCTTTGAGAAGCTAAAGGAAATAGGGATTGTTATGCTATGTTATGTTATTTGGCCTTTATATAGTGCTCTATATATCATTGGTATGATCTCAAAGCGCTGGTAGGTTGAACGCCCTCGGGGACCGTAGTCCAGGTCAGTTGAGAGAATAAGGTGTCATAAGGTTCTTGGGTGCACCAGTTATCTGTGCAGCTGATGTAATTGCCTGATGGTAGCTGCACCCTAGCATTAGGTGTGGTAGTATTGATATCAGTTGAATGTGTGCCGTCTGGCGGGTGGACACCAAGACTGGGTTCTGGCTGTGTTGGACCTGTAGGACGCTTATGTGTGCAGCTAGGCTGGTTTGTCATGGGATATAGCTGCATTTTATTTTATTAGAATGATGAGGTGTTTATGTGTTAATGTTCATATGTGAGTAGCTAGGCCAAAATTGATCGAGGGGTATAGCTGCACTCTAATTGAGTGATGGTGTAGAGAAGAGAGTAAGCATGGTGATATGGGAGGGGAGAGTTTGGGTTGAGTTATTGTGCATGCAAGCGGGTCACATTGCCATCTCAGGGGGTACCTTAAGAAGTGAGTTAAAGTAGATTTCTAGATGTGAATCAATCTTGCAAGAACAATTCCTAAGCATGTAAATAAATCACAGTATCATTATAGCGTGCACCCTCTAGATTTGAGTCAATTGTAACAAGATCAGTTCTAGGAGAATGGCGCAGGCAACGCAGACTAGTAAATTCACAGTACTATCACAGTGGGGACTGTATAGACTTGGTTCAATGCAATGCTAATAATTCTAACAATTTTCTAAGCGTGTGTCAATGTAATGCTAATAATTTCTAGCAATTTTCTGACTGCGATGAAGACTAGTAAATTCACAGTACTATCACTGATTTTGAGAATCCTGTATGGTGGGGTAGAGGTCCAAGCTTCACAATACACCATGTTTCATCATACAATAAGCAATGATGTAGGTCACACCTAGACTTGAGTGTCCTGCAAAGTCTTGGAGAGGCCTATGTTACAAAATACATTGCGTTTCACCATATAGCAGACAAAGACGGAGGCTATACTTAGATATGAGAGTCATGTATAGTGGGACAAAGGTCTAGGTTCTACAAGAGGTGGGTCTCAACATATTGCTCACTGCTCTTAGAGAGGCACAGTTTCACCTCACTGATGATGCCCACTAGGCTGAAACACGTATATGGGGTTGCTGTGGTACTCTTGTTCAGAGGAGAATTGACTAGCATTTCGGTGCTGGTGAACTGTCCCTGGGCAGGACAAAGACTGATATGCTGGGAAATGTCTTCTCTGTGAAAAGAACAATGAGCTAAAGACTTGGTTGAGACTCTCCCAGAGGCCATTCACTCAAGAACAAGTCAATGGGCTTTGTTCGTGCTGGTAGAGAGTTTCCCAGACCCCCTCTGTTTTGCATACCAAGTAACTTTGGGTCTCACCCTAAGTTACCAGGGGAATCCAAACGTGGACCCCTTGCTCACTGCTCTTAGAGAGGCACAGCCTCACCTCACTGATGATGCCCAACTACAACTTGGCTGAAACACTTGTATTGGGTTGCTGTGGTACTCTTGTTCAGAGAAGAATTGACTAGCATTTTGGTGCTGGACTGCCGCTGGGCAGGATAAAAGACTGATATGCAGGGAACTTTCTTCTCTGTGAAAAGAACAGTGAGCTAAAGACTTGGTTGAGACTATCCCAGGGGCCATTCACCGAAGAACAAGTCAATGGGCTGTGTTCGTGCTGGTAGAGAGTTTCCCAGACCCCCCTCTGTTTTGCATAACAAGTAACTTTGGGTCTCACCCTAAGTTACCAGAGGAATCCAGACGTGGACCCCTTGCTCACTGCTCTTAGAGAGGCACAGCTTCACCTCACTGATGATGCCCAACTAGGCTGAAACATGTGTATGGGGTTGCTTTGGTACTCTTGTTCAGAGGAGAATTGACTAGCATTTCGGTGCTGGACTTCCCCTGGGCAGGACAAAGACTGATATGCGTGGACATTTCTTCTCTGTGAAAAGAACAGTGAGCTAAAGACTTGGTTGAGACTCTCCCAAGGGCCGTTCACCCAAGAACAAGTCAATGGGCTGTGTTCATGCTGGTAGAGAGTTTCCCAGAAACCCATCTTTTTGCATACCAAGTAACTTTGGGTCTCACCCTAAGTTACCAGGGGAATCCAGACGTGGACCCCTTGCTCACTGCTCTTAAAGAGGCACAGCTTCACATCACTGATGGTGCCCAACTAGGCTGAAACACATGTATGGGGTTGTTGTGGTACTCTTGTTCAGAGAAGAATTGACTAGATTTTCGTTGCTGGACTGCCCCTGGGCAGGACAAAGACTGATATGCGGGGACATTTCTTCTCTGTGAAAAGAACAGTGAGCTAAAGACTTGGTTGAGACTCTCCCAGGGGCCATTCACCCAAGAACAAGTCAATGGGCTGTGTTTGTGCTGGTAGAGAGTTTCCCAGACCCCCCTCTTTTGGGTTTCAACATATAACAGACAGAGACGGAAGCCACACCGAGAGTCCTGCAGAGCGGGAGAGAGGCCTAGGTATCCTAATACATTACGTTTCACCATACAATAGACAAAGGGGGATCCTATACCTGCATTTGAGAATCCATGTTTGCTTAACCTTCACAATTCTATCTAAGTGTGGCATGTACTTAGCATTCACAATTCTATCTAAGTGTGGTAATTTCCTTAGCATTCACAATTCTATCCAAGTGTGGCATCTGCTAACATTCAAAATCATGTCTAGATGCGACGCAGGTTAATGTCCACAGTTCGATCTAAGAATGAGCGATGTAAGTGATGTTCTCCTGGCAAGCTATGTTCTTGGGTAAGGTAATGTGGAGTGGCAGGGCTTTCTGGAGTAGAGTAATTGCTCTACTCCCCACCCATGCCCCAGTTACATTTTGTGTTGCTGCTGATTAACAGCTGGCCCCTGGCTTCCCCTACTGACACCTGCAGACACACCTTGGAGCCACCAATGTAGGAGCCAACTGTTGCCTTGGGGCCCTTAGCTGCAGGGACTGCCGGGCAGAGGGCTGCCCCGGTCTGGTCCAGGGAAAGTTGCAATTGACCAATAAGGTCCAGGGGAGGGTGTGGGAGGCGGGACAAGGAAGAGGGAAGCTACAGTGTGGCCACGGAGCCCGTGAGGGTCCCGACACTACAAGCAACACCATGATGGAGCATGGGAGGCAGGGGGTCCGCAAACACACACTCACCTGCAATCCAAGTTGGTAAATAGCGCAGGGAGTTGGTGAGCTGTGTTAAGCCATGAGTAGTAGCCAGTTGCAATTGGCCAATAAGGGCCAAGGGGAGGGTGTGGGATATGGGACAAGTAAGACGGAAGCTACAGTGTGGCCACGGCGCCCGCAAGGGTCCTGACACCGCAAGCAACGCCATGATGGAGCATGGGGGGCAGAGGGACCGCAAACACACGCTCATCTGAAATCCAAGTTGGTAAATGGCACAGGAGTGGGTGAGCTGTGTTAGGCCAGCAGTAGTAGCCAATCGCAATTGTCCAATACGGGCTAGGCGGAGGGCGTGTGTGGCGGGACAAGGGAGAGGGAAGCTATGGTGTGGCCACGGAGCCCATGAGGGTCCCGATGCTGCAAGCAGCGCCATGATGAAGCATGGTGGCAGGGGGACCACAAACACACGCTCACCTGCATTCCAAGTTGGTAAATGGCACAGGGAGTGGGTGAGCTGTGTGAGGCCAGCGGTAGTAGCCAGTTGCAATTGGCCAATGAGGGCCAGGCGGGGGGCGAGCGAGTCAGGACAAGGAAGAGAGAAGCTACGGTGCAGAATATTCACATTGTGTACGTAAATAATGCAGGCAACACGCAGTGTCTGATCACGCTTTCGAGGAATCATGCAAAAGATACAATCATTGTGAATAACATCTATAACTCGATTGAAGCATGGATGCAAGACAACTGCCTGGCTCTTAACATGGGAAAACTGAGCTCATGATTCCTGGTACAGCAGCCCAGTTGCATAAGCTCTGCAAGGTATATCAGTCCTTCACCATTGTAGACTGTAGCATAGCCACGCTGCCTAAAGTGAAAACTCTTGCCATTGTCTTCGACCAGGAACTAACCATGAAGTCACACAATAACAGCCTTGTCTCTAACTCGGCATACTAGCTTAAGCTACTAGCACAAATCATGCCCTTTTTGAACCCCTCCAATTGTGCCATTATTGCCAGGGCAATTATTGATGCTCGCTTGGGCTATTGTGCAAGTCTTCAACAAGGCATTGGTAAAGGGGAAATGCTCTGCGTACAGGTAATTCAGAACAATGAGGTGCACATGGTGGAAAGCTTGCAGAGGACATCTCATGTCTCAAATACAAGGAGGGCTCTCCACTGGCTTCCAGTGGAGAGCAGAGTTACCTACCGTACTCTTTGTATCACTCATAAGTGCCTTTATGGCAAGAGTCTGCTGTACCTGGCCGAGAGAATCACTTGGCTTCCCTCACGTAGAGACGACCGCTCAAATGACTCTCACCTCTTGCAATTCCCTACATCTAAGCTGTCCATAGTCACACAGGGATCCGTTCTGCACTCTGCATCTAGGTCCAGGAATCCCCTGCCCCCCTGACTTAAGAGCATGTTCCAACTTCTCGACTTTCAAATGTGACCTCAAAAGTACGCTCTTCCACTGATTCGACTTCCTTTCGATATTCACTGCTGATTGAGCCCAATTCGGACACGTCCTACCTGACTTGATTTCTGTGAATTTGTTTGTACGTCATGTCTAGAGCTATTATACCTATGGGCCGTGTTTATGCGCTTTACAAATGAAATAAATAAATAAAGGTTTCTAGGCAGGACTCAGGGTTTCCTTCCCCAAGTTCCAAGTACAAAAAGCACACAACATTTCCTTGTCTTCTATAGTTTAGTTAGATTCTGTTTTCAAGTGTACAGTTCAGATAATTTTGTAGCTTTTTTTCAGGTTGAGAATGTCGCTGTAAATCAGGCTTCAATATCCTTTGTTTGCCTGTTCTTTTCACATCCTTTATGTTGCAGCATACAGTGATTGGTTTATAATTATATTTGTTTTAGTACTTCAATGTGTGATGATTTTTATTGATTTAAACTTTCTTTTATCCTTTAGATTTCACCTGTTTAATTCAGTTTAGTAGCAAATTCTTAGTTCTGTGTAACAGCAAAGTCTTAAGTCAATTCAGTGTTCAATAATTAGACTTCTCACTTGGGGTTTGTTTTCCATCATAAGGAGGTCACTAATTTTTCTTTCCACTTTAAATGGAAAGCTCAATGTAAGCAAATTCAATAATTGTTCGTTGTACTTTAATTAATTAGTTTGGTGTTCAGAGACTTTCAAAAACGTGTTCTTTGTCATATGCGACTTTTCTGATACAAAGTATTCCCCTTGGTTGTATTGTTAACCGATACAGTTGTTTGTTTCCCTTTAATTGAGCAATTCACTGTTGGGAGACCTTCGAAAATGTGTTTCGTGCTACACGCGACCACTCTGATACAATGGCCCTCATTACGACCCTGGCGGAAATCGAAAAACGATGGCGGAAATGCAATACCGCCATCGAATACCGCCCGTTGCGATTATGACCCGTCACCGTAAAGTACGATGCCATTAGCGACACCGTAGTGAACGCCAACGCTAACTGCACCAAGTACGCGCACGCGCGCACTGCGAAACCGTAATTACCACCATGGCGCAACGGTACGGGAATTCTGACCCTAGCGGACATGTACCTAACGCCATCAAGCATGGCGGAAACTACCATTCCGCCATGGTGAGAAGTACGGCATCGCAAACCAACCGTAAAAGGCCTTACTGAGTGCCTGTACACCACTCCCTGGCCACATTGCACAACTCCTCGTAGGTGCAATGAAGTCAAACAATGCAACCAGTGAAATGTACAAGTCACCCATGCATGCCAACGAACAAACGAATGTAGGGGCTCCAAGTGCCTTGTGAGTGGCCATCCATATTAGCCATGGCACCATTGCCGTACTGATGCAGCACAGGCATGTGAAGCTCCAAGTACAGCAACATGAACTGAAAACTGAGACAAACAAAAACAGGCCCCCCATCGCTTGACACCAGTGCAAGGCAACATACAAAGCAGTATCCTGAGTGAGACTGCACCAGCCCTGTACTCCTGCCAGTAAACAAACCAACCAGCAGCATAAGCATGTACCACACAAGTTGGCAGAGTGACTGAGCAGCCAGGCACATCTCAAGAGGGGCCAATGGGAGCAGCAGGGCACAGATGGCACGAATACAGAAGCCATTCCAATGGACATGACCTCAGTCTCCCTCCAAGAAACGCACGCAAACACAGGCACCTGTGACCAGCCATATTCTGAAAATCACATCATTCCACCAATCCACCTGGCTGACCGGCATCTGTTACACAAAAGCCAATCCCCCTCCCATGAGCATGACAACATTAAAACAGTCATAATGGCAGCCCCTATCCCTGACCTTACTGGCCTCCGTAGGCAAACGCGCCCAGTACAGTACCACGCAACTATGCTCAGAAGGCCGAACCCAAAGCAGATCTCCTCACAATACATCGCTCCACAAATAGGAATATGCCACATAACTTGCAAAGAATAACGCTACAAGGTCAATATCATAATCAAAATTTAATGCACAACAAAATCACCCGGGCCATACAGCTATTAGGTCATGAACTCCAAATCATATCTCATAATTGTGGGCTGCATCCGCAATAAATGACCAGCTTCTCCTTGTGTGACGCCCTGTTCCTCCATGGTACACAGGGGCTACATCCACGTTCAAAAAGGCAACATGGAAGCGCCTAGAACCGCAGGGCCGTCCCATTAGGTAGCCACTAGTCCAGCTGAAAGCTCGAAATGTTGCTCCTAGCCACTAGTACTGCGTAAGGGCATGTGGGCCATTGGCGATCGTCCCATAAGATCGTAATGGTGCTCCACTGATTAACACGAAGCAGCAGGTGTCGGGAGTAAAAGCCATCTGCAGGAGTGGCATACAGATGGCAGCGGCAAAAGGGGAGGAGATACCTGTCACCCAAATGAAACGAAAAAGAATAGTATGGGCATCTGAACTCCATTTGAATTACTCACTTCAAAGATCACACTGAATCCACAGCCATATGCATGCTAGCCCACTCAAAAGGATTATTCGCACCCAATAATCACTTGCGAATCATAACCATATAAATCGAGGTGAAAACACTATTACAAACGAGTGTTTGTGTGCATGCGTCTGTTAAAACAGAATCCATTAGATGGGATTAGTAACGTGCATAGACACAAGTGTTTGAAGGCGCGTCGAGACAGGGAGGGTTCAACAAGGACAGATAGACGATGGTCCCACTATGGCAGCCCTGCATCACATAGCGCAGAGGAAGTTGATAGATTCCAAAAAGCCATGTACATGGCAGACTCTCTATTAAATCATCTGTCCATGCATCCATACATCATTCCCTCATCCCGGTATAAAAACGCCTGATTATTTACTCACATAACATTAGAAATTTCCATTGAATCTGTGCTAAATGCAGTCTGCAAAATCCACTGTGCTCCAGGCCGGAATTCTAGTGTTGTGAAGTAACATGTATTTGGGAACGTCCTGCCTTATCCTCCACTACGCTATTGCGCATCCCATACTATTCATATCAATCATTGCATTCTCGGCATGGCCCCTGTCCCAAGGACATTAAACAATAGAACTTTCTATCTGCAGTCAGACCTGTGGGCGTCTCCTCGCCGCTAGCTGGAAACCGAAAGCGCTGTCCTTCGAATTCCTCATTTGCAACATCACGTCGAAAAGGCATCTGTGACCGCTTGAAATCACAAATCCATCCATTTAGTGCGGCAGTGTGTGAAAATGGCAACTGGCTACACTCACAAATGGGACGCCCCGCCCGTCGGTGAACCGCGGTACAGCGCTGCATGAGGGTCCACCGTTAATCGAGTACTACATTCCACGGACCCTTCACAAGTATGTTCCCGACTGCAAAGATAGTATGTGAGACAATGGGAGCATAGCAGATTTAACATATGAAGCAAGATCTCACTGCCATCGGGATGAAATACATGATTGTAATAGCAAGATGCCATGCGTCGATTTGCAGCGTTGTGTGCGGGACGTGCTCGCCCAAAGGGGATTGCAGCTTGCACAGGTGGAATGAATCACCACAGGTGGAGGCTATACAGCTTGGAAACACATAAATTGCACACCCAACCCCCTCCCACAACCACACCCACTCCAAAATGCTACCGGCAGGACTTGCGATGTTGGCCCTGGGGGACCTGATAGCACTGCAAGTACTCCAACTACAAGAAGAAGACGAACACCAACTACTACAACAACCGGCCGCACAGAGGAGACGCAGGAGGAGGAGGAGGGCAAGGCAGGGCCAGCAAGGCCCACCAGCACAGCCACTACCACCACGCAGGCAGCCCGCAAACCCACGCCTCCAAGCACATCCGTTCAACCTCACTGATGAGCAGATCCACACCCTCTACCGTTTGGACCGGGACACCATAACCGCCATTGTGGACATGACACACGCTGACCTTGTCAGCATGATAGATAGCCCAACCGCCATCCCACCCCTACTGAAGGTGGTGTCTGTACTCCACTTCCTGGCCACAGGCACCTACCAGCACACAGTCGGACAGTTGCATGGCATTTCACAGCCACTGTTGTCACAGACACTATTGCAAGTGCTCGATGCCCTCCTGAAGCACGCAGACGACTACATCTCTCTACCACGCTCGGAGCAGGAAATTATGAACACAAAAGTGGGATTCCATGCACTTGCCGGCATACCGGGTTGCATTGGTGCCATCGACTGCACCCATGTGGAATTGGTTGTCCCACATGCCATGGAGGCCCAGTACCGCAACCGAAAACAATATCATTCTCTTAATGTACAAATGGTGTGTGACTCAAACAGGATCATTACACATTGTTGTGCCCGATTTCCTGGATCAACCCATGATTCCATGGTCTTACGGAACTCTACAATACCACGCTACAAGGAGCGACATGCAGGGAACAGATCCTGGCTACTCGGTGAGTCTCATTTCATGCATGATAATGTGGGGTATGTGATGCGGCAATGACCTGCCAGGAAGGAGGGGGGGTGCTTACGTAGCAATGTCATTCCTCAAACATCCTTTATTGTCCACATACAGGTGATGCCGGGTATCCACTGAAGAGATGGCTCCTTACACCACTCCGGAACCCACAGGACCAGCATGAGGAGGACTACAACCATGCCCACTCACGTACCCGTGTAGTCATAGAACAGGCATTCGGCCTACTGAAGGGTCGTTTCCGCTGCCTCAGCAGGTCTGGCGGGGCACTCCTGTACCGCCATGAGAAGGTTGCTAAGATGGTCATGGCATGTGTCATGCTACACAACATGTGCATACGTAGAAATGTGCCCATGCCCCCTGACGCAGAACTTCAAGCACCAGAATATGGTCATGATGTGGGTGGGGATGTGGCAGAACCTCAAGGAGTCTGCGAGGCACAGGAGGGCCATGAAATTCGTCAGATTATCATAGATTCATCCTTCTAGCACTCACGCCTGGTGGTTGATACATGGACACGGGAGTTGTGGCACTGTGTGTGTCTGGAACATGCACAATATGAACTGTACGCCTATGATGGCCTCGTACACAAAGATCAATGTCCACACATCTCATTGGATGATTGTGAAATGTTTATAGCAAATGTGAAATTGTGTTACACACACCATCGGCCCACCACCCAAGTAAGCCCAACACACCCCCTCCACCCTCCTACCTCCCCCCCGAACACCAGTGTCCAAGGATGCTCATTGTCAGTGGGCAGACGCTATTGCAAGCCCCCTCTCCGGGTATCAGGGGCACCCCTGCCTGTGGAGCGCAGGTTCCTCCCAGATCTACGTTGGGGGCTGCCCTGGACGGAACCTGCAACGGATGATGTCTCTGCCTGCTCACGTCCATGCATGTCCCTAAGGGTTTGTGAGAGCTCAGTGAGCACACGGCGCACAGCGGCAAGTTCAGCACATACGTCTTTGGACGTCGCATGCAGTTCCCCCCTCAGGCTCTAGGTGCTTCTCTCCATTTGTACTCTCAGACTCTCGGTGCTTCTCTCCATTTGTTCTCTCAGGCTCTCGGTGCTTCTCTCCATTTGTTCTCTCAGGCTCTCGGTGCTTCTCTCCATTTCTGCCCTTAGTGTCTCTGTACATGTTTCTATGGCTGCCTTGGTACCCCCACATTCATCAGCATGGTCCTTGAGGAGCGTGGCCATTTGCTGCTGTTGCACGATCACCTGGTCGAGGGACTGTTGCCTCTGCTGGGCCATGGCCATTTGCGGTGGTGTCACAGAGGGGCTGATCACCTCATGTTGCCTTGACACAGGGCTTGTGGGGGATGGCCAGTCGTCGTCTTGTGAGTGCCCCTGCGTGGTATCCTCATGTTGTACGGGATGAAACAAACAGGGGGATTGAGACAGGTCATGGATGGATCGTACATCGACATCACTGTTTTCTGTGTCGGAGCATGCTGCCATTAATGCAGTGTCACCTATGGTGCTGCTGCCACCAGAAGCAGTGCCTTCTGTGGCATCCATTGGGGGGGCCTGTGGTGGTGGTGGTGTTGTGGCCATGCTGGCTGCTGGGGTGCCTGTTGAAGTCCCCTCCTGTGTGCTGCCACTTGATTTGTGCTGCTGCCGTGTCTTGATGCGTGCAGCTGAGGTGGAGGGTCTTTGGCCGTTGGTCTTGGCCCTCTTTGCAGGTGTGCTGGTAGGGGTGTCCTGGAGCTCGTCGTTTGAATCGGACCCTGTGGTGGAGTAAAGGAGGGCGAGCGTTATTAATGGGTCTGTGGAAATTGGAATGGCAATGTATCACATGCATTGGGGTGGTACCTGAGGGTGATTTGGGTCAGGGCCTTGGAGGTGGTTTCATTTTTGTGTGGATTGAGGGTGCAGTTGTATTGCAGCCTGCAGTTAGGGGGTGCCTGCTGCACGTGTAGAGGGTGTTTTTAGGAATTTTAATTATTTATTTATTTAATTTGACTTTTAATGTCCGCTATCAGGCCAATGTGAGTGGACGTTCTCCTGGACATGTGTTTCTGTTGCACTATGTGGACACATGGTACTTCACATGATTGCACATTGTGGTTTTAGCATAGTTTTATTTGGGCCACCTACCTGATTCTTCGGATGTCTGCACTCCTTTCTCCATCCCTCCGACTCCCTCTATGGTCTCCGTTCCAATGGTGGAGGCACAGATTTCTTCCCAGGGGGTCAGCTTGATGGGTGATTCCGATCCTCCCCCGGTAGCTGTGGCAATGTTACGGTTGGCGGATAGTATGCTCCGTACGCGTATCCGCAAGTCGTCCCATCGCTTTCTGCATTGCTGTGGGTTGCGGGGTGCGGTCCCCACCGCACTTACCCGCTGTGCCACCAGGGCCCATATGGCCTTCTTGTTCGCAAGTGCCGTCCTGGTCATTTGCGTCGAGAAGACGACGGCAGCATTCTCCTGGAGGGTCTCTGTGAGCACCGTGAGTTCCTCACGTGAGAAGTGGACCTGCCGCTTGCGGTCGCACGCTTTTTTCGCTACTTTTCCCATTGTTTTGGTTTCACTAGGGTGGATGACGGGTTGGGATGTCTCTCAGGGTAGTGTTTTTAATGGTTGTGTGGATGTTCTGGTTTTATAGGTGTACGGCGTGCTGTTTCCCGTTCCGGGACCATGTTTTTGCTTCCGTTTCCGTATATTTACGGTCACCGTATTTTCCGATTGCCGCTCTTTACGGTGACCGCTATGTCCGGTGGCGGAATTGCACCTAGGTCGCCGTACGACGGCGGTGAGGGGCGTTTTGGGGACATTTCCGCCATCGCGGACTTTGCACTTCCGCCAAGGCGTAGTGCTCGTGCCCGATGGGTCAGAATTAGCCGCACTTTACTCTGTCGTGCCATGGCGGAAACGCTATTTACGCTATGGCGGTCAGGTCAGTTGCTTTCCGCCAGGGTCGTAATGAGGGCCAATGTATTTCAGGAAACGCTTGAGATCACACACGGGCACCGGTTTTCTCAAGCATTAGAAACTCACTGGTCGCTCTGAATGCTCGTGTTGCTATGGGGGTGAGATGGCCTTCTTCCTTCTGTGTCAGTGCTCCAGTTCTGGCCCCTCAGACAATCCTGGGGTGGTCCTCCACCCCAGGGGAACAAGCACGTTGAATGGAGAGGAACGGCCAACCTTCCTGCACGGCTCGCTTAAACTTTCCTATTCTGCTCCAGGGAGTCCCCAGTCCCACGCCATGTGATCTGGTCTCTGCTGCCAGCACCAACCTCCTGGTCATGCTCCTGTCAATTCCTCTGCCAATGGGTTGGGCTCCATTTATACACCTGCAGCCCCTTGACAGGCTGCATGTGTGGATGATTATTCAGCCCTGCCTGACTCTCATTAATGAGACATGGCTGCCCTTTAGAACTCTCAGCAGGCATCTTCAGCTTCCCAGTACTAGAATGGTAAAAGAGCATAGTCTTAATTGCTCTTAGTTGTCTCTTCTTCATCCCAGTACTGTCAAGTGTCAATTGTGGAGAAATGAGGGGAAATGGCTTACAATAGCCCATAAAGGTTGGGGAAGGCTTGGGTTGGTTTTAGTAGGAAAAGGGGGATACCATGTCTCGCCCAAGGGCACCCCACCCCAGTTCCAAAGGATTCTCCACCCAGGGGATCATCCCACGCTTTTCCGCCCCCAGGGTCAGGATCCAATAGTGATGGCCTTTCCCTGGCTACCTGCTCAGAGGATCCAAGGGGTTCAGCAGTGGGAATACCCCGAGGTTTCTTACACACTGTACACTGTAAATTTACCTTGAAACAGTGACTACTGTGATAGAGTTAGGGGCTTGACTCTCTCAAGGCAGAACAGGGACCTCGCCTGACCTGGGGTAAGAGGCCTACCAGGGTGTAAATCAGAGCCAGCCCTACCCTAGAAGTGGGCTGAGGGAGATGGGATGGCCCCAGTCCCTGAACCCCTGATTGCACCTTGACTCCTAATACTGGTACCACATTCAAACACCCAATGCCAAGCACCCTCAAATCTGGCCAGAGTTCTCTTTTCTTTATTTCTACCTGGACCATGATGCAGTCCCACACTGAACAAACCCAGCCGATCGCTTGAGAAAATCAACAACCTCCATGCAGATTCTGACATTGTGACAACTGTCATGGAAGAAATGGATTACTCACTGCAGCCTGAATGGGAGAGCACAACACTGGCCTGACATCCAGTGGTTGAAAAGCCAGAGACTATTTTTAAAAAGTGTGCCAAAAGGGGGCACGTCTAAAATGGTATTTTGTAGAATTGTGGTACGATAACCCAACCCCAGGGTAAAAGACAGCTTTAAATTGGCACACAGTGCCAGCTGAAAGATGGGACCATTGGAGAAGGAGGAAGGACAAAAGCAGGGAATCATGGGCATAAAAGATCCAGAGGAATGAAAAAGAGAAACATTTTTGTTGTTGCTGTGAATAGGTGAGGAGATGGACCGAGAGACCAGGAGGAGGACAGAAGTTGTAGCGGGGTACTGGGGAATCTGTGAAGGACTCAGATAGGAATGCAGGTGATATTGTCTGTGGGGGGGGGGTGGTACCCAGTGGAGGGAGTGAAGCTATGATTGTGAGAGTGTCTATGTTAGAGAGTAGTAATAGAGTGGGGTGTTAGAGGTAGAAGAGGAGTAGTCGGAGATGGTGGAGGTTGAAGGAGAAAGTAGAGCAACTGAGAGTGTGATTGAGGCATGATTTGTAAGAAGAGAATGGTAGAGAAGGGTAGGAAGAAGGGAGAGGTGGGAGTTGTAGATGGAAAGGTCACAAAATGGGGAGAGTGGTTGGTGGAGGAGGGAAGTAATAGACATAAGAGTGTGAGGAGTGTGAGAATATCGGAAGGACAGAGATGAAAGATTTGGTATGAAAGAGAGAGAGGAGAGAAAGGGAGATAAAGAGAATGAGAGAATGCATGCCAGGGGGCAATAAGGCTGGAAATCGTAGGAAGTGAGAATAGAAGGGGGAGTAGGAGGGAGAAGGCTGGTGTGACTAGGAAGGGAGAGGAGAAGGTGGGAGAGCAGGAGGGAGGAGGATGAGAGAGGAAGTAGGAGGTGAAATGATCAAAAGTAAAGAGGCAGAAGACCAAGGAGAGGAGTGCTGAAAGGGAATGAGAGGTAGAGAGAACAAGAGAGTGTTTGAAGAAACAGGCACCATCTCAAGGAACATTAAGACCATCCTTTGGGGAGCACTAGAATTGGGTACCCGTAGGAAGTTCTGGAGAGTGTAAGATAGATAAGACTGTGACTGTGGCCTTTGGGCCCTCCCATGGTATAGAGGTTGCTCTTACCTGTAGGGGGTACTGTTTTGTAGTGTCCACGCTGTCATTGGGTAGCAGGGAAGCCTGGGATATGATGGAGGGAACCCATGGGAGGTTGAGGAACCATAAAGAATACAAGGAAGAGAGCCCAAATTCCACGATTGTGGAGTCCTATCTTGTTTTTGGGACTTAAGGTTACACAAGACTCGAAAAGATAGGACTTAGTCCTTTATCAACAGTTATCCATTCATCTGAATGCCATTGGTTAATTCAAAAAGTAAAAATTTTAATGGAGATAGCAAAATAGTATAAAATACATGATTAAACCCTCTAAAAAGATACAAGTGTATCGTGTTGACAAAGACAACCATTAAGAACATACAATTCTAAAAGATCTTAGAGATAATGACTTTCTAATCTCTAATTCTTCTATTCTAATTCTATTCAATAATTAGGATTAGATTGTCCCTTCATTGGAATTTTCAATTCATTCAGACAGTTTAACTAATTAGACTGACAAAAAATTCTCAACATGTTTCAGTCCTCTGTGTAGGTCTTGGGACTTTCTTCAGGAGTGGTCAATAAGGGGGCTTTAGAATGGGCTTCAGCTAAGTATGAACTCTTCTGGCCTCTTCTTTAAGATGATAATAACTGTTGATAAAGAAACATTAAAAAAGAATCAATTTATGTTTCTTTAGACACGTTTAGAGGTGTCAAGAAAGACTACAGGGTCCATTTGGTTACCTGGTCTTCTTAGTGTGGGGGCTTTCTTGATTAGCAGGCGGAAAAATGTCCAAATGTGTTGGGCATCATTTTCTTGGGAGGAAGGATATTCCTACCGAATCTGCAAACAACAAATTATTTTATTTACAAGAAAGTCTACTCCAGCCTTCATCTTAGAAAACACAAAGCATTCTGGTAATTGCAGTTCCTCTGCGAGGTCGTTTAATTTGGAGAGGAGTGGTGTCCTTTCTTTAGTAATTGGTTATGGTTTCTATATATTTTAAACGTATTTTACACATAATGGCGAGATCATAATAGCTTATCCCTTATGCATGGGTTCTTAAAAAGGTCGCATTTTAGTCAGCTTGCCAGTAGTTTAGTCAGAAAACTCTCTCTGTTCTTTTCCTTGCCGCGATGTTTTGCGGATGTGTTAATGCAGTTTTAGCTTCTGTGTAGAGGCTTCTACAATTGGTTTCTGAAATAAACCACACGGGTTGTATCCGTTAGTTCTAAATGGATTCCTGTTTCCCATTGCTGAAAACAGTTCAAAAAAGACTTCAGTAGAAGTGTTCTCCAGCTATTCTTAAAGCTAGAAAAGTGCTAAAAAAATGCTAAAAGGATGTTAAAAAATGCAAGTCAAATGCTGAGTTTAAATCTAAGTGCTATCTTACTTCTCTGTATTTCAATACTTTGCACAGGCTACCGTGTGTATCATGATTTACCTGTTTCTTGGTCTCTAGTCATTCCCAATGGTGCCACTACAGGGTGGAGTGGTATCCCTGTGGGCTGGTGTCTTCTATGGGCTGAGTTTAGCTCCTTCTGTAAGATCCTCCTTCATGGGTGCCTGCGCCTGTTCTGGTTAGTATCTATGTTTGGGCCGCCATTTTGAGAGGTCTATATATAGCTCTCTAGTAGTCCTTTTTTAGTGTTTATGTCATTAAAGGGCCTCTACTTCAATTATGTTCTCTGGCTCTGCTATTAACAGTCAAAAAGAAGGTTGTGCCGATAATTATAAATTATACATTAGGGCGATCAGATTTTTAACCAATCTATAGACTCGTTGAGTCCTATTTTGTCACTTTTAGTTAAAAAAAATAATCTCTGTTCTTTTTCAAGTAGGATTCTATTTTTTGTATTGTGATCTCTCCCTTGTACCATTAGTAAAACGGTCCAGCTGAAGTTTTCATAACCATGTTGTGCTTCCCCAAAATGTTTTACTAGAGGTGCGTTAGTGACTTTATTTTTCAAACAGCTTTTATGTTCAAGCATCCTGGTTTTTACCTTCCGGTTTGTTTTCCCTATGTGGTGTTTATTACACGGACATGTGATCATGTATACTACATATTCAGAATTGCAATTAGTCATTAGTTTTTGTTTCCAAGGGGTGAGTAACCCTATGTCTATTTCTTTGGTTTTTTGGGTTAATTTACACATTGCACAATTAGTGCATGTGTAATGTCCAATTATAGGTTTAAGTCCCCAGGATTCAGTCAGGCTCAGGGTTTTTGTTGGTTTTTCTTTGAGTTTGTTACTACTCACTCTGTTCCCAATCGTCTTGGATTTTTTGTATGCAAAAAGAGGAACAGGAATCCCTATTTCACTCTTCTCAAAGATTTTCCATTGGGTTTTTACTATTTGGCTAATTTTCAGACTCAAATTAGAGAAAGTGTTAACACATACTAGCATATCTTGTTGCGGTTGTTTAATTTTTGCTTCTAGGAGGGCTTCCCTGTTGTTGTTCGCCGCTCTTTTGGCTGACTTTTTGATCAGTTTTTTAGGGTATCCTCTTTGTTTTAATTTGGCCGTCAGATTTTTTGCTTCTGTTTCAAAGTCTGCATTTTGGCTGCTATTTCTCTTGAGTCTTAAAAATTGGCCGTATGGAAGGTTATCTCTCAGGTATTTAACATGATGACTGGAGTAATGTAAGAGTGAATTTTTTTCTGTTTTTTTTATGGTAGGGTTTAACCAACAGGCGCCCGTGCTCATGAAAAATGGTGAGGTCGAGGAAATCGATGGAGGTTTTTTGAATATTAATGGTAAATTGAAGATGTGGGTTACAATTGTTGAGCCAAATTAAGAATTCCTCTGCTTTTTCTACTGTCCCTGCCCAGATTAACAGGACATCATCGATTACTGGCACCTGTAAGGACACCAGTGCCGGTAATCCCTTACCACCCTATTCCGAGGTCCCTTAGCGGGTCCCTTCCTTAACATCTGGTCTGACCAGGTGTTAAGGATGGGACCCGTTAAGGGATTCAGAGCTAATACCGGTACCGCAAATTGAGGTACCGTTATTAGCTCCATCCCCATTCCCATTGAGCCCTACGGGGGCTCGAATGGGAATGGGGAATGGTTCCTGGAATGGGGATTTACCGGGTCCTCCAAGGTTGGAATGACCCAGTAAGTCCCTTTTTCGACAACCCGGACCCGGAATGCGGTAAGGGGCTAGCCATGGTGCACCATGGCTACCTCCTACCCTCCTACCTCATAATGAGGCCCATTGTGTTTGAAGAATTGTAGTGTGGTGTGTGGAGAAATGGTGTCGGTCGGAAAGTGTTGGTGTGGGTTCCAGGCACACACACTCTCTCTCTCTCTCTCTCTCTCTCTCTCTCTCTCTCTCTCTCTCTCTCTCTCTCTCTTCTCTCTTTCTCTCTGTCCCTCTCTCTCTCTCTCTCACACACACACACACACACCAGATAACTTCACTTTGACTCATTAGATGACATCACTGGACCACGTCACAGCACACCATGGCCCTCATTACGACCCAGGCGGTAAGTATTCAACATTACAGGCATGGCGTAATTAACGTTTACGCCCTGGTCCGATGCCGTAAAGTCCGGCACATTCCGACCCATCGCGCACGAGCATTACGCCATGCCGGTAATGTAAACTATGCCATGCCGTAAAAGACCCCGAAACGGCCCCTACCGGCATCGTACGCCACGCAAGGGGCACTACCGCCATCTGTAACGCTCACCTGGTTCCCACGGAGGCGCTGCGTCGAAGGCGCAGAACTCTGAAGATGGACAGGAAGGGCCCCTCTATTCTGGCTTCCCTGGCTCATTGGATACCCTCCTGTGCGTGAAAAGGGAGTATTACCAACTGTGGAACAATGCTCAAGCCTCCCACTCCCTTCCAACCCTCCACGATACCTCCTCCACGATTCCCCGTGAAGCCTCACCTTAGGGTTTGGAAGTATGAGCTCTCCATCCTGCTTCTGATGCAGGGGCGCATTGAAACCCAGTTACTTCACTGGATTGAGGATTGATGGGAGTTCAGGTAAGCTTGACTGTTCAGGTAAGGCGCTGTAAAAGTTCTGTTCAAAAGTTCAAGCTTAATAATAATGTTCGTTGTCTAATTGCAGCAAGCGCTAATGCTTATGTCTTTTTCCCCTTAGGGGCCAGGGTTCGGAGTGCCGGAGATATGGCGCCGACCCGAAGTGAAACAGTTCTGGATGAGCGCTCAGGTAATGTCTTTGCATTCGCTCATTCAATGTCTTTGTCTTTTTTCCCCAAAGGGGCCGGGGTCCGGAGATGCCAGGAAGCGGCAGGAGCCGAAATGCAGTGGGAATAATCCAACAGGTAAGACTTAAAAGGAAACTGAGCTTTCCTTATTCCTTTTCTCCCTCTCACCTTTGTTCTTGTCTTTTTTCCTCTAGGTGCCGGGGCGTAGCTGACTCCGGAAGATCGCTGCTGAAGATGGAAGCGCCTTGCAAAGGTGAGTAAAATGCAGCGCTGCAGCGATCGAAACAAAATGCCTTTAAAATGATGTCTTCCTTTTCAGGGCCGTTGGAGAAATGACTCCGGGATGCAGATTTAGCAGGTAAGGGCTTTTCTTCTCCTATTCTCTTCCTTTCTCCCCTTGCAGGTGTTCCAGGGTGCTGGCAGGCGTGGCTGAAGTCAGGATGCAGGAGCTGACACAGTGAGCGTCCAGCTGCTAGGTGCAGAACAACGCGAAGCACGTGTGGCTGTTTGGGTGGGGTTTAAATAGCCTTGGAAGAAGTTCCTGGTATGTATCCTTCCACCAATCAGGTATTTATCCTTCCCCGACCACACCCGGGTGGTGAAGTGGTCCTACAGGTAAAGTAGTCCCATTCAGGCCTCAAGAGGGCCTGGATGAAGCAGCAAGGTCTGCATCAGGTAAGTGTGCACCCAAGCACTTAAACACATATCCTCTTCTATGAGCCTGGCACCTAAGGCGCCAGGACTGGGGTCCGCTATGAGCCTGGCGCCTAAGTCGCCAGGATTGAATCCAAAGGGCCCCGACTTGGGCCCGCTGAGACTTCCCTGGGGAAAATGATGTCTGCCTCTGGGGTTGCTGGGCCCGGCCTGGCTCCTTGGAGGTAGGCATCATGACACCATCCATCACAGCGGCGACCGTAATTAGCGGTCAACGTAATTAGCTGAGACCTGTCAAAACCCATTACCCACCCATTTTCCCACTACAAAATGCCAAAAGTTGTCAAAAAAGCCTGCGATCGGCAGCGGCAGGACCGCTTCACTTGGGAGGAACTCACTATGCTGGCGGAGACCCTCCAGGAGAATGCGGCGGTGGTCTTCTCCACACAAATGACCAGGCCGGCAATTGCCAAGAAGAAGGCCATATGGGCCCTGGTGGCACAGCGGGTCAGTGCGTTGGGAACCGTACCCCGCAACGCACAGCAGTGTCGAAAGCGGTGGGACAACCTGAGGCTCCGCGTCAGGAGCATCCTCTCCCCAAACCGCAACCTGGGCCTGGCAACTGGGGGAGGATCAGATTCCCCAATTAAACTCCAGCCATGGAAGGAAATTTGTGCCTCCACAATCGGCATGGAGAGCATAGAAGGGGTAGGAGGGATGGAGAGAGGAGCACCGACATCAGGCGATGCAGGTAGGTGCCTCAAATCAAGCCATGCAATAGTCACTGAAGTGCATTCATGTGTAGCACAATGTTGCCCTAGAGTGTAAATGCAACACATCAGCAGGAGACTGCCCACAGCCACATCCGACCTCCACCATGTACACATGTAGTATGCACACCCTAACTGCAGGCACCCACATACCTCCATGCTAAAGCCACACAAAAAGGAGACAACCTACATGCCCCTGCCTCAAATGTGCTGCATCTAGTAACATAGTAACAAAAATGATGTCAGTCATCGCGATTCCAATGTCCGCAGACCCATCAATAACACTCTCCCTCCTTTGCTCCACCACAGGCTCCAATTCCAACCCCGAGGATGAGGACACACCTGCCACAACACGAGCCAAAAGGGCCAAGACCACTGTGCCAACACCCTCCACCTCAGCTGTAGTGACCAAGACACCGCAGCAGCCGAAATCCGTTGCCAGTACACAGGACGGGCCACTGACAGGCACCCCAGCAGGCAGCATGGCAGCCACAGCAGCACCACACATCCCCACAATGTTCGCCACAGAAGACACAGGTTCTGCAGGAAGCAGTACCATAGGCGAAACTGCTGCCATTGCAGCATGCTCTGAAAGTGACACAGAGGAGCCCGATGTCGGAACCCCCACTGACCACCATCATTCCCCCTGTCTGTCCCAGAGCAGCCCCCATGAGGATCCCACACAGGGGCATTCAGAAGATGAGGACTGGCCATCCACCCATGCCCTGTCGAAAACCAGCAGGAGGGGAGAGGCCCCTTCGTAACACCATCTGCAATAGGCATGGGCCAGCAGAGCCAACATTCCCTGGAGGAGATAATCACGCGCCAGCAACAACTCTCCTCACTTCTGAATGAGCATGCTGCAGAATGTGGGGGGGCAAGGGCAGCTATGGAACAATGTACAGAGACCCTGAGGGCAGCAATGGAGCGGAGCACTGAGACCCTGAGGGCTGAAATGTAGCGGAGCACTGAGACCCTGAGGGCTGAAATGGAGCGGAGCACAGAGACCCTGAGGGCTGAAATGCAGTCCTCCTCAAAGGACATGTGTGCGGAACTTGCCGCCGTGCGGCGCGTGCTCTCAGAGCTAGCCAACTCCATTCGGGACATGTGTGCACATGAGCAGGCAGGGACCTCCCCCGCTGCCAGTTCCACCCAAAGCAGCCCCATCCACCGATCGGGAAGGAACCTGCGCAGCACAGGCAGGGGTGCCCCGGGGGCTGGGAGAGGGGGCTTGCAATAGCGGCTGCCCACCGTTATCATGCAACATTAGCCACTTAGTCACAGGGTGTGTTTTGGGGAGTCCAGGTGGGAGGGGGTGGGGGGAGTGGGTGTGTTGGGGTGTTCAGGGGGAGGGCGGAGGGGGGAGTGGGTGTGTTGGGTGTTCAGGGGGAAGGGGGAGGAGGGGTGGGTGTCTTGGGGTGTTCAGGGGGGAGGGGGGAGTGGGTGTGTCGCAACAATTCACATTTAAAATACACATTTTCCTTTTGCACAAATCAAATGTGTGGACATTGTTCATTGCGTATGTGTGCTTTATTGGTGTACAGTCCACAGTGTGCATGTCCCCGACACACACAGTGCCCCAAGTGCCGTCTCCATTTCATACACACCAACCGTGTGTGCTAGAAGCATTGGTTGATGATATTTTGACGCATTTCATGCTCCTCCTGTGCATCACCTCCTCCATGAGGTGCGGCCCCATCTGCACCCTCCTCATCCTCATCATCAGGTGGTTGCATTTCTGCGTCAGGGGGCAGGGACACATTTCGTCTGACGCACATATTGTGTAGCATGACACATGCCATGACGATCTTTGCCACCTTCTCATGGCGGTACAGGAGTGCCCCACCAGACCTGCTGAGGCAGCGAAACCGTGCCTTCAATAGGCCGAATGCCTGCTCAATGACCACACGGGTACGTGTATGTGCACGGTTGAAGTCCTCCTCATGCTGGCTCTGTGGGTTCCAGACTGGTGTAAGGAGCCACCTCTTCAGGGGATAGCCTGCATCACTGGTATGTGGGCGAGAATGTATGTGTCAGCCATGACGTCTAATTCGAAACATGATGTGCCACCATGGCTTGCATCCAACTGTTACTTTGGACCACTTCTAAATGCACTAATTTATTCACACTATGCGACCGGTATATGCTCATGGCTCTCATGGCCTGTTTTGCATGCCATCAACCAATGTATGCAGGGGGGTCAAGTGCCTCGTGAGTGCCCATCCACTGTGTTCGTTCATGCCGTTTGTTTTGGTGGCCTGGCACGTGTCCTGTGATGTCAATGCTCACATCATTGCAACATTGCTGTCGGCCTCATCATGAGCCCAGTGAGCAATACTGATGTTTATAGGGACATGTTGGGGGCCCTGCTGTCTGTGTGATGGTGTGTTGATATTTCTGTCCGTCATGTGTCTCCTTCGTGCGCAGTTATGGGGGACAGGCCTTTCGGTTGATGGTGTTTGGTGACGTGCATGTAGGTGCATTTCGTTGGAGTCAATGTGGTCTGAATTGGTACAATGCACTTGCAGATGGTTGTGTCATGGTTGGGACACAACCTCATTCACATGGTAGGGCTGCATACATCAGGCATTGGGTTTACTGGTGTTGGGTGAAGTTTGTGTTGCTTTAGGGTATGATCTGGCTCCGTTGTCTCTGCTACTCACAGCCAGGTGGAGTGTGCATCATTCCCCCCCCTTTCAGCCAGGTGGAGTATGCATCACCCCCCCCCCCTTTCAGCCAGGTGGAGTATGCATCATTCCCCCTCCCCCCCTTTCAGCCAGGTGGAGTATGCATTGGTACATCGTTCACCTACCCACTTCACATTTCCATGGTCATGACAGTAGACTCACCGAGTAGCCAGGATCTTGGGCCTGCATGTCGCTCCATGTAGCGTGGTATTGTGGAGTTCCTCAGGACCATTGAATCATGGGTTGCTCCGGGGAATCGGGCACAACAATGTGTGATGATCCTGTTGGAGTCACAGACCATTTGCACGTTGATTGAGTGTAATAGTTTACGGTTGTGGTACGGTACCTGCAGGGCATGTGGAACCACCAATTCCACCTGGGTGCAGTCGATGGCACCAATGCAACCAGGTATGCCGGCTAGTGCATGGAAACCCACTTTGGTGTTTGCAATCTCCTGGGCAGTCCGTGGTAATGAAATGTGGTCGTCTGTGCGCTTGAGGAGGGCATCCAGCACTTGGATCAGTGTACGTGAAAATAATGGTTGTGAAATGCCATGCAAGTGCCCCACTGTGTGCTGGTAGGTGCCTGTGGCCAGGAAGTGGAGTACAGACACTACCTTCAGTAGGGGTGGGATGGCGGTTGGTGTTTCTATCATCCTGACAATGTTGTTGTGTGTCATGTCTACGATGGCGGTGATGGTGTCCCGGTCCAAACGGTACAGGGTGTGGATCTGCTCAGCAGTGAGGTTGAATGGACTGGCTCTGATGCGTGGGATTGGGGACTGCCTGCGTGGTGGCACTGGCTGTGCTGGTGGGGCTTGCTGGCCCTGCCTTGCCCTCCTTCTCCTCCTGCGTCTCCTCTGTGCTGCCTGTTGTTGTTGTTGTTGTTGTTGTTGTTGTTGTTGTAGCACTTGCATTGCTATCAGGTCCTCCAGCCCCAAAATTGCTAGTCCTATTGGTATAATTGTGGAGTGTGACTGGGTGTGGGAAGGGGTGTTGTGTGCTCTTTTTGTACTTCCTATGTCTGTATTGCATCCACCTGTGCTGATTCTGTGCACCTGTGGCAGCTGGGTTCACTTTACATGGCCATTTACGGTTGGTGCGCGATGGCGTAATTAGCACCATGGCGGTAAGGTACTTAACGGGCTTTGTGATGGCGTTAGGTGCATGTCCGCTTGGGTCGTGATCCGCTTAGTTTTGCGCCATGCCGGTATTTACGGCGTGGCAGGTCGCGTGCGCGCAACCTTGGTGCAGTTAGCAGGTGCGTTAATTACGATGCCGCTAATGGCATCATAGTTAACGGTCACGGATCATGATCGGACCTAGCGGAAAACGATGCCGGTAATCATTTACCGGCATCATTTTTCGCTTACCGCCAGGGTCGTAATGAGGCCCCATATATCCAAATCACACAAAAATGGCATTACTTGCCTGATCAACCTGGAGAGAAAATCTGAAGATAAGAGAAACTGCATTGCTCCTACCTCCTACCAGCTCACCATCTTTTTTATTTTTACTCCACAGCAGTAATCTTCTCTCTCTTCAAGTTGGGAGTTTACCTCATTTAGTAGAAACAGATGTCAAATGCACTTATTGAAGATATGCTCAGACAACTCGCAAGCAAACATAGGCTCATTGCCATGCACTAAGATGAAACCCCAACAGTTGGTACAGTAGTCAAAGTGTAGGCAGCCTCACATAACACAATGCATCATATATTCCATATGTTCAAGGTGAGATGGGCCAGTTATTCACATTATGAATCATATGCAGATAACCCACCCTCATATGCCAGGGAAAGCAACCACATGATCCTGTACTGCTTCAAAAGTGGAGTTACTCCAGCAGAGAATCGCAAGGCTTTGTATCATGAGCCCAGTTACTCACACAATATGCCAGGTAGTGCCATCATATGCCTGAGTACTCCTCTGCATAGGCTGCAATACGATGGCTTAGGGCTCTCCCAATATAGCACACGTTGACAATATATTCCCAGGTAGTCCCGCCACTTGTTAGATATTGATTCACATGCCAAGATCTTTTATCTTAAACCAACATGCATTCATCAAATGCAAGGTATTTCCATGGTAGAGTTTGTCCCTCGCGAACGATTCACACTCACAACCAGGTAAAGCAATGTATGCTTATCCAGCTACTCATGCAGGGATGTCATTTGGGGTTTGCTAGGTTCACAATTGCGACCCTTTGGCAACTCCAGTGTGACCCCTGGCACTGCCTCTGTGACGCCTGGTGAAGGATTCCAGAGGCAGAGAGAAACCAAAAGTAAAGGGGGCTCAGAAAAGAGCTCTCTTTACATATATTTCTTTTTTAAATCACTCTGACCTCAGAAAGAAATTATTTCTGTTATGGTTTTCCATAACAGATACAATTTCTTAAGTCTGAGCCCCCACCCCCACAGGCCATGGAATGCTCTGGATCTCCTGATCTGCACATGACAGGAACCAGAACTGGTTTCTTGTGTACATGGAGCATGGGAGCCAGAGAAGCCTAGCTGCAGATGAGTTCCTCAGAGGTAATAAAATGTTTTTTCGTAAATGTGTGTGCATGCATGCATGCAAGGGTGTGTGTATGTGTGGATATGTATATGGGTGTTAAGTAACGTGTGAATGAGTGCATGATGGATCAGTAGTTGGTTGTGCATGCTTGAGGGAATGGGTGCATGTGATAATGATCATGTGAATGCCGTGTGAATGTTTGTGTTTGTTTTCAATGTCTGGGTTACTCACTGGTAATTGTCATTACTCCTAGTCCTACTCTTTTTCATCCTAGTACTTGACTATGAAGCACCTTGCCTCATGCATAAATACTGGGATGAGGAAGAGGGATGTGGAGATAATACTGGGCCAAGAATCAGATTTGGGGATTAGACGGGGAGAGTGGGGTGGAAAAGGGACATGGGGGGAGCGTGGGGCATGAGAGGGGTGCCCTTAAACGTAATGGGCACCCATGATAAAGCAGGCATAATATGTGTTATTAGTGGCTAGTCTGGCAGTTCGGTGCAGCCAGTTTAGTTCTTACTGTGCCATGACATTTTTATTGGGCAACTATAATAAAGTAAGCATGATAAGTATTGTTACCTGTCTAGACTGGCATTTGGGTGCAAGCAGTCTAGCCATTTCTTACTGTGTCATGGCATATTTTTCTGTGCATCTATGATGAAGTCAGCATCATAAGTGTTATTATGTGCCTAGTCAAGCATTTTGGTGCAATCAGTCTAGCCATTTCTTACTTTGGCTTGACGTTTTGTACTGGGCATCTCTGATAAAGCAATCATGATAAGTGTAATTACCTAGCTAGACTGGCATTTGGGTGCAGCCAGTCCTTACTGTGACATTGTATATTTTTCTGGGCATCTATAAGTAATCATGATAAGAGTTATTACGCACCTGGCCTACCTTGTGCAGGCAGTTTTTACATGTTTTCTCATGGTAGCATTGCATTTTTAATAGCAAAGTGGTAAGATAGCTCAGCGGGTTGAGTGCTCTGAGTGTGATCTGTGTGTTATCTGCAGATTTCAGGTTAGAATACGGGCAAGTCCAACTCAGCCATTCATTCTTCTGAGGTTGATAAATGAGCACCAACTTGGGTTGGGATGATAATTGTATGTAAATATGTGCAGTGCTTTGGTGAAAGCGATAAATAAATAGCAAATCAACATCATTAATTAATGCTCCTGTGCACTTTAGTAACTTGCATCTGTTGGATTTTTGGATACTGTATTTCAAATAGCAGTGTAAGGGCTCTACATTTCATATAATGACAATACCTGAAATGCAGCTATATTTGGCATAATATTGAAGTAACTGGCCATACAATGCTGAAGCGGCAAATCTCTGGCAGTGCTTTGGCCTATGGTGTTCTATAGGGTCTAACCCTGTCATATCATGAGCCAATCCATGGCATATGAAGGCAGCGCCCTTGTTAAAATGTGGTTGGTATCTAAAATGTTCTTGTCTTCTTTAGTACCTATTTGGTATTTTAAAATGTTTATGCTTATGTACTTTATTTACGCCCACATGCCACTTCTGGTGATGTCACCAGGATTATAGAGGAACCGATGTAATCTCGGTCAAAGTTCAAGTGACATCGCCTCCTCTCATGTCATCAGGTCTGTGGTGTTACTTCCGCTCCCTGTGGCATTTTGATGACTCATCGTCACTGTACTCATGTATACTCAAACATCCAGGGAAGTACATCCATGCATTGATGCCATCAAAGAAACACATACTTGCAGCAGGGTGCCCTACAGATAATGGTAACAAGCAAAGAACACTCCTTGCAGCAGGCAAAATCTCTCGCTCTCTCTCCCATTCTCACTCTCTCACTCTTTTTCTCTCTTTCTCTCTCTCACGCACACACAGGGTTTTCATTCACATTTCCGCTCAGATTGAGGAAATTATATTGCAGCAAAAGGTACACTGCCTGTCCCCCAAAATACAATTGCTCATGACAAATACTGTAGTGCTGCATTCTGTTGGAAATGGTGATGTGTAGTCGGGTGCGTGAAGTCGAGAAGTGATTGTTGCAGATGTATGCGGGTGAGTGGCTGTGCCCCGGTGGAACAAATCAGAATGCAGAAGGGAAGAGCCAGGTCTTGAGAGCCTCCAGAAAGCATGGTGATGCTCTATACGGCATATGGTAATTGGAATCGAGTTCCAGATGGTGGGAGCTTGGACTGAGAAAGATGATTCCCCTATTCTGGACGATTTTGTGACTGGAATGATGAGGAGGCGAGCTGTGGCGGTTCTCAGATTTCTGGTGAATCTGTAGGGAGTGCGTTTGTGTTGCAGTTAATCTGTTCCAGTGTTGTGGAGAGCTCTGTAGGTGATGTGCATTGCTTTGAAGGTGGATCGTCGCCTGATCGACAGTCAGTGAAGGACATGAAGGGTGGGTGTGATGGGTTCTGGACCCAGAGAGAGCAGCCACAGGATGGATTAGGGGAGGAGAACAGTCTTCCCACAGAGCATTATTTTGGTTTTACCTGTGTTGAGGAGGAGGTGGTGAGTAGTCATCCAGTGGTTGGATTTCTATGAGGCATGATGCAAGTCGTGGGAGGGGGAGGAAGGGCTCTTTGGGACTTTGAAGATGATTTGGGTGACATCTGTGTAGTTGTAGCAAGATGGGCCGTGGGATCAGATGAGCACAAGTACGGGGCTCAGGTAGAACATAAAGATCAGTGGGGAGAGCGAAGCACCATGTGGCACTCCCGGGGTGACAGTAGTGGAGTAGTGGAGTGGAAAGAGGATATCCACTTAAGAGCCACGTCCCTGATGCCGAGAGAGTGGAGTTTGTCCATGAGGATCAATTGGTCAATAGTATCAAAGGCTGCGAGAGGTTAAGTAGAATTAGTGGGGTGCAACCTTCCGTGTCTGTGTGTCTCTTAAAATCATCCCAGATGAAGATGAGGCACGCTTCTGTTCCTCTTAGGGGTCTGAAGCTGGATTGCGTGGGATCAAGAAGATAGATGGATTCTGTGAAATGGCACAGTTGAGAGTAAGGTGTTTGATCATTTAATTTAGCTAGGCCTCGGTTGTTGCAGTTAGTCGGTACAAGGGGATCAAGGCTTTTTGAGCAGGAGCTTTATGTATGAGGTGTTGAATGCTGATGGAAAAGGAGCCTGTCGTGAGAGATGAGTTAACAATGGATCTTGTGATGTCACTGGCATAGGTGGAGGATAGGATTTCTTTTAGAAGAGCAGGTGATCAAGGGTCTTCAGGGTATCCCGAGGGGTGTCTGTTCAATAGTAGCTTTGGAAGTTCTGGTCATGGTTGAATTGGAGGGGGGTGTGAGCAATGCTATTTTAGTGACAATGGCATTGTTTCTTTTTTTCAGGGCTATGTTGTGGAAGTGGTTGAAAGGGAGACACATAAGTCACTGGGTGTGGGGGGGGTGTAGGTGGTGCATGAAGGGGTTTTGAATTCCAAGATAAGGGTGTTGAGTTCCCTATAGGTATTCAGAGCATTGGTGATTCTATTCCAGTAATGGGATTTGTTGGCCTTGCATATTTCTACCCGGTAGGCTTTGAGCTGGTGGGTGTATGCTATTCTGTTTTGTAGTGAAGAGTCTACCTGCCATCTTCAGTCTATTATGTGGTTCTGGGATTTGAGCGATTTGAGAGCTGGGGTGAATCATCTGGGGGAGAGGCCCTGTTTGCAAGAGAAGGATCTGAATGAGGTGAGTGGGCTGAGAGCTTGCAAGAGCCATAGATCAAAGTGGCGGTTAGATATCTGACACGACTGGAGTGGTATTGAGGGTCAGGAGGCAAGTAGGGAATCTTGCAAGTCAGGGGTTATTGTGACTTTCTTCTAAAGGGGGGAAAGGGTGGGTCACCCTGGGCTGCTGGGATGCAGGGAGAGTTTACAGTCGAGAGCATGAAGAAGATGGCTGAGTGGTCCATCCAGACTAGTGGGTGAGGTGGCAGTGAGGTAACAAGTTCTGGAGAGTTGAAGATTGCATCTAGGGATTGGCCTGCAGAGTGGGCAGGGCCTGATACTAGCTGTGTTAGATGTAGGGTTTCCATGTTGTCCGGGAGGGATCGTGTCATGGGGATATGTAGGACACCTAACCAAATATTGAAGTCCCCTAACAGTGTGAGAAAGGGATGAGATACCAAGATGGCCGCTAGAAAGTCGCTAAGAGTTTCTGCAAAGATTGTGTTGTTCCCCCCCTCAAGCTGTAAGTGCGTGAAGGGATGAGCAGACATTTTACCAGTAGGGATTTGCAGTCTGACTTTTCAGGCTTGTTCCTACACGTGTGAAATGGAGAGGTAGGATTTGCACAGGATGGCAATGTCACCTGCCCTGCTGGTTCTATTGTGTGCAATGAGATTGTAGCCTGGTGGGAAGGCCTCATGTGCAATGGGCAGGAAGTCTTGTGAGAACCAGGTCTCAGTTTTTGGTATAAATGTTATGTTTTTTCTGAAATTAATTGGAGTTGAAGCGAGAAGGAAGATCGAGTGATTGCTGATATTCATGAACTTCCCGTTTTTTGTACTTGTCATTAAACGGAGTCCCTTTGCCAAATTATTGAGTTGTCATTATTGATTTGATGCAAGAGTATCAATCTGCATCCCCATCCACCCCACGGGTGCTGCTGCCTCATCTTAAAGTGCTCTTTGGAAACCCCCAGTCCTATGGGCCGGCTGGGGTCCCTAATGTACAGCAAGAACCCAGTTCTGCTGACTCCTTCAGTCAGCCAATCATGAGGCTTGGGGGCAGGCAGTGAGAGGGAGGGATTGAGGGAGGGCTAGGGGAGGCGAGGGAAGGCTCTGGAAATTAACGCAGGCACGTTCCGTTCGAATGCAGCTGGGGAAGTCTCCTTCACTGAGCAGTCGTGAATTTCACAAGTAGCCACAGATTTTATTGTATTATTATTGGTGTGCTTCAGCACAAGCTTTTCGCACTGTTATTACAAGGAAAGACAAGCTGCATGTTAAAAATCCAAAGTTAATAATCAACAGTTCCTCAAGAGTTAATTTCTACAAAAATTAAAGATGACCTCGAAGTAGCTATAACATTGATTCATACAAAATATTATTGTTTGCATTTCTTCCCCAGAACAACGGAGTTGCCAGAGTATCAGTATCATGCACAAAGTGGCCTACACTCTCTGTACATTTGTTGGTCAATCTCGGGGTATACACGCATTTCGCCGACCTATTTTTGGTCGTGGTACTTTTCATCGCCGGATTTTACATCGCCAGAAAACCCGTTTTTAATTTTTTTTATTTTGGGGGGTGTTTTGTTGGGGTTGGGGTATTATTATAATAGTAAGGGGGGATCTGGGGTGGGTAACCCCCCCGGATAAAAAAAAAAACAAAAACAGGGTTTCTGGCGATGTAAAATCCAGCGATGAAAAGTACCACGACCAAAAATAGGTTGGCGAAATCACGTAGAACCAATCTCGGGCACTGTGTAAGCACGTCTTAGCGTCTACATTACGTTCCTCGTGAAACAAGCAGCAAACCAAGGTTTTCTATCCCTTGGTATGTTCATGCGGGCACGTTTTACTGAAAAACAACGGTGTTGATTGAATCTGGCTAACATGATGACTGATTCTAAAATCTGGGAATTTAAGCAAACGATTTGCCCAAAAAATAGCCTCTGTGCCCTTGCTTAACTCTTGGTATGGATCAGATTATACAGAGACAGCCATATCTTGTGTGCTCTGCTTGCGTTGTGTGTGATCAACTTGTGTTGTAAAGCAGCAAACCAACATGCGGATTCAGTGGGCAATGGGGGCGCAATTGTTTGGCACAGGTCTAGGAGTGGGACAAAGCCACTTCCGATGACGGCAGCCATGAGCCATGGTGAACAGTGTTGCACTCCCAGTGGCAGAAAATAGCCTTTTAACGGATTCTTTTTTGTTGTTGCTATGGTCCGTTATGTATTTTGCTCTGCAGCAGAAAAAAACGTATTAACAGTGCAATGGTGCCAATTGCAACTCAAAGTAAAATACCCCCTCCTCGCTGTAGCACATGTTGTGCTCAAGCGTACTGATCCCAAGAGTGTACAAAGTATCAAAACTGCAAGATCCTGTGTTCATCAGGCTAAACTGCTATTCCAACCTCTCTATAAAACACACCCAATTACAAAGTGAAAACCACCTGTTGATTTCGGTGATTTTATGTATTTTTTGTAAAAATGCTTGCAGGATTGCAACCTTTATTCGCATCACTATCCCAGGAGAGAGATTAAAGACATATCAAGTTGAAATGTTGGGCTATTTGGCATTGACAGGATGGAGGACCAGAGAGATTGCGTATTCCCATTTTAAAAAGGGATGCATTTGAGTGCAGGCGCACATCTTTGGGCTCAGACGGGGATGCCTTGCTTGCTACAGCTACAAGTTATCTACAAGTCTCACTTATTATGTCTAACAAGGCCGAACTATGCCACGAGGTGTCCGTGCTCCAATGAAGAGGGGACACACATTGTCCAACAGTCCTAATTGGAATGCTCTCATTGGTGGCAGGATCAGGATAGGTTTGCAAATGGCTGGTCTGGTGAAGAGGTGGGTGAAATTACCACCTGGGAAGTGAAAAGTGGAGAATTCGCACTGGAATCAGCATTACGGTTCCATTGCCACTGAAATTCTGCCCGGTTTTCTGCTGTTCCGTGCAGGTTTTTCGATCCTTGCTAGGTTCGCACACCGGAATGAGAAACTTTGCACAGTTTTTGTTTCGATTCGTACTAGGTTTGTGCAGTGACACGAGACACTTCAGGTGGCTCTTTTCCATGCATGTGGGTTTCATGCGACGGCACGAGAAACTTTCCGCTGCTTTTTTTTCTTCCGGTTCGTGCAGTGGTATGAGAAACTTTATGCTTCTCTCTTTGGTCCGCGGAGCAGCATGAGAAACGTTGCGCCGTTCTTTTCTATACGTGGGGGAGGTGAAACGTTAGATTGGGATGAAGCAGAAAAAAATCAAGCAGATTTCTCTTCTGCTGCTGACAGAACGGAATCTAACTATTTCGCCCAGCCCTAGTTTCTTTATTTAAGGGCAGATATGGGCTAACATAATTACGGTATGGGATGTTGCCCAAAGGAATGTCAATGAGTACATCCATCACTTTTTAGTTTTGGTGTAGAGAGGAGAGTTATACAAAAATGGGGTTGGGATAGTGTGTCACCCACAAATACGTGCCTGTGCTGCCAGTTCCTTTGATTTATCTACCACCTACATCCAAGGCCATCTTAAGTGATTTTGGGGTCTGAGACATGTGGGCCCACCTCACTGAACATTAAAGGTTCTCAAACCCTTTTTGCGATCAGAACCCACGGCTTAACACTCTGACCGAGCAGCCATCGAACTAAAACTAGTTACTCCCTTAAAGTCACCCTATCGCCTTTATTCTTGCTGGAATCAGAATAATAAGCAAGTGGCATTCCAATGGCCACATTAGCAAAGGCTACAAGGCCATGGGCGAACACACATTTTTAATTTGGACTATGAGGTAGCATCGTATCACCACCAACTATAAGCTGAAACGATTGCGTTAAAGTACAGATAGGCAGAACAGTCAAATGGGAAGGGACACAAAGCTTGTAGGGGTTGCTTGGCTGTTTGCCCACCAATTGACTGCCCATGGCCATGCTAATCACTATTACCATTCCCACCCAGTTCCCGCCCCTCCCTGCACAAAACACCTCACTTTACTCGAGCCTTACCATCAAACTTTACACTGAAAGTGCCTGCCAGTCTTTTCTCAAAGCAGTCTTGTAAGAGTTAATTACTTAATTGATTGGAGTGGTAAACACGCTACTGGTGTAATAAAAATGTCTTAACCGGGTCTGCCTTCGGCCACTCAAGCACTCTGTGTCCTTCACTGAAATTCTGTTTAAAACAAGCATTGGCAAAGCCAACAGTTTTGGCTTGTCTGTCAGTATTAGGCATTTGCCAGACACTGCTATTAGATGCTCAGGTACTGACACCATTTTGAACCTGCTACCATCAATAGCCACTTAATACCACTACAGCAGTGCCTGGCAAGTGACTTTCCCATGCCTACACAAAATTACAAACCTATGGCATTGTCAATGCTTGTTAACAATATCACCCACAAAGAAAGCATGCAGGTTGCAGAATGATGTGGGGCACAGATTTGTAGCTGCATAAAACAGGTACACAAACCCCATCATATAGACCTAACTTAGATTAACAGTCCCACAGAATGTGATTGTGCTCAAGCATGATTGGCAGCAACAAGACAAGTAAACATACAGTAACATAGATAGTGGATATGAATTAGAAGTTACCAGGAAGGTGCGCGTATCTGACCATAGACTGAGACCAGAAGAGGGCCATGGTTTTCATGTTGAGTTACTATTAGTGACCAAAGAAACAAATGACTTTGTGATGCATAATGTATCAATGGTTAGTATTACTATATATAAAGCAACACAACAGCCAGGTTAAACCGTGAGGGAGGATTTTTTTGAAGAGAGGAAACTGAGAAATATATCACTATTAGGGGCTGAACATTTTGGGCACTTTGGGCTCAGGTTGGGCACTTTGAGATTAAATGAGTTGCTCAGGATCACACACTTTTGTTAGAGGACAAGCTGAGAGTTTACCACCACCTACAACCTCTGCACATGACCACATTGCTTCTCAGGTTTTATCGTACAGCGGGGAGCATTTATTTCTAAACAATAAACTGTTATGAACTAAAATAAAACCCTGCATTTTAGACCTGGCCTGTTAAGTACAACAAATCACAATCATCAAAGGATGTATGCAAGTACAGGAATACTAATAGATGGAAGTCTAAACGATCTTATCTACGTTTAAAGATTCAAACACCCGCAAAACACAGACATACTTGCCTGTATGAAAAAAGCAAGCTGTTGTTTTTGCTAACTCAGCAGACCTGAAAATAAGCTTGTCAGGGTCTTGACACATTTGGTCAGGTGGCTTCTGTCAAGAACCATTTCCACTGAAATGGTCTACATGAAAAGGAAGAGCAGGAATGGGCTAAACAATGCCCCCAGAATGTGTGAAGACACATCTTTTCCCAGAAGACAGAATTACAATATACAATGAGATAATCATCAGATGGCAAAGCCAGGATGGCAACCCCGGGATATCAGTCTCAACACTTTGGTTGCACAGTCTCAAATGTAGCCACCTAATTCCCATTCCCAACTGGCTCCTTAAGCTGTTTATTGGATTTGGCTGCTCAGTTTTTGCAACCTTCATTTGGAGGAATCAAGATCTAGATCTGTTGTGTTAGTTGTTGTAACTAGCAACGTTGCTTGGCGGCACACTGGCTGCTACTATCGCCAAAGTATATATACACTCAAGTTTATGAAACCCAGAGAGGGGGAGAGTTCTGAGTTCTCCTTGGCTGAATGTGATAATATGATCAGGCATTTGAACACGGATCATTGTAAGGAGTGCTTAACACACTGCGCATTCTTCTGAACCAAAGTATAACTAAAATGTATCAATATGTATTTTAACTTTGGTATTGCGCATCATCTAAACATCCTCTGTTTATATACTAAGTGGAAAGCTAAGTGAGGTTTTGGCAGCGTGGTGACAATGGAGATTAACCCTCTGTGAAGAATCCCATGCTTGAAGCACCTGGTGAACAGACTACCCGGAGTGCTTTTTTTTGTATCGGCAGCACTGGCCCTGTGTGGAATAGGAAGCACCAATTAATACCACCGCACAGTTCACTTCTAACATACAGATTGTATCGTCAGTTGGGTGAAGCCGATCTATTAACCCATCTGATAACATTCTACAAGACTTGACTGAAAATCTGCCTCAGTCCATATATAAATATGCCTCAGTCCAACTCACGGAATAACACACCAGAACTATTTAGAGATCCAGTCTCAATGCAAGATCCGGACAGGAACTTCAATACATCCCCTAAATTAACCATATAAATATATAAGGAAACAAATTGTAACACACATTCAGAGCCCCCAGGATGGTCATTGATGTTGGCTCTAACTTGTGTGCTGAATTCTCTAGTGCGGTTATATGAGAACATTAATTCTGTCATGAGAGACGTCAAGGACCTGTTAAGAACAATGAACTGTAAAGTATGTATTATGGAGGGTATGGCGTATTTGTTGTGACTATTTTGCTACAGGGGGGTATGCCGTCCAGAGCCCCGCTCACCTGCAGCTTCGTTTTGTGGGCATCTTCCAACAGACACTATGCTCTGCCTTTGCTGATTGGCACGGGTAGCTCAGGTAGCTCCCCTGTTGCTGCTGTGTGGTGCTGGTATGCCGTGTTCGGGCCCAGTATCATCCAGACCTTGGGCACAAAGCAAATAGGGTGCATTAACAACAGTGCCGGGCTCCTTACTTTGCCTGTTCAATCAGTCTCAGAGTCAGCTGCAGTTTCTCCGTAAGGTGATACATTGCGTGCTCCAGTGCCGCCTGCCCCATCACCCCCCACGCCTCAGGGAGCACTCTGCTGCTTCGGTGAAGCGCAGTTTCGCTCCCGGATGGACCACGCTCCTTACTGTTTGGTGTCGAGGTGAGAACTGATTGGGCACGCTGGATCCTCAGACATGGCCCCGTCCTCCGCTTCGCTTATTGGGCACACCCAGGTCCCACCAGTGGTATACCCTGGGTCTGTTGGTGGTCTTAAGGGGACGCAGGTTATCGCTCGCACTGCATGTACACTGAGGCACGGTGTAGAACACTTCCCAACCCCCACTTCATGTGTCACATCTCCGTCTGCCATCTTGCCGGGTAGAGGGCATCCATTCAGTAGCTTCGGTTTGTTGTTATGAGGCACCGATTCGCTCTGGTTTTTATATGATTGCCAGCAGGCACGCTTCTTCTGTGCAAGGATGTAATTGCCTTAATTGTACACCACCATTATTTCAAGTTGTGAGGATCTTTACCAGGATCGAGACAGGAGCTCCACATAGGCACATCTCACTCCATGAGCCTCAGGCCACGCGCCCCCTTAAAAGGCACCATACGGCCCGATAATTTAGAAAACTTTGGAAGACCAAAAAAAGGCTTTACATACATCCTAGACCCCCAAAGTTCAGAAAAGTTTGGTTGCCCGCAAAAAGTGACTGAGAGCTCTGAATATTCCAAAACCTTTGGCAGCATGAATACAGTCTTAACATGCATCCTAGACCCCTGAAAGTCTCACAAAATGCTTCAGTCTGAAAAACATGTCCTAGGCCCCCGAAAGTCCAGAAAACTTTGTTGCCCCAAAAATTGGCTTCAAATGCATCAAAGGCCCTAGAAAATATAGAAAACTTTGGAAGCCCGAAAAAAGGACTTTTGTTACGCTCACCTGGTCTCTGCAGAGGCGTTGGGGCACGGTGGCAGTCCTCCCGGGGGTGAGGTCGCTCGGGTCCGACTTCGCCCTCTGCGCTTATGTGGTGACTGGTGGTAATAGGTGATGCTGCTCGGGACTGCCCCTGCATGGAGAATAGGTGTTCTGCTTGATTTATGCTTGTTTCTAAATGGCGCGGGCGCGCAATGCATTCTGGGAGCGCTCGGAGCCATGTTGGATATTTACTTCACTCCGCAGTGAAAGGCTGCACACATTTTGCAGAAGTGTTAGATTCACAGTGCTGAGACAAACATGCTTTTTCAAACTTGGTATGCAGTCAAGGCCATTTCTGCTGGGAAAAGCTCATGTTGTTATGACTTGCTACTGTTCTCTGTGGAGCATGTTTTTAGAGCAGGTAGGCCCTACGTTCCTTGGGGGGAGCTCTCGATTGACCCAGCTGGCAACCGACGACTGTTCCTCAACTGGGCAGGTGCAATTCCAGAAGGTTCGAGAATGAACTCCCCTTTTGTGGAGATCCTATATATGCGAAACCCGGAGGGGTTAGGTGAGACTTCAGCCAGAGAAGGACACTCCGTCTGGCCTTCCAGTGAGCTGTGGCACTCTCGGCCTGGCTGCCCCCGCAGTCTTCCAGCCGCTTCTGGACGAGATGAGGAAAAGAATTACGCTCACGGTGATGTATTTCTTTTGACTTATTTGACTTCTTTTCTATGTCCATGTTAGTTTTATGAGTTATTTCTATGTACTTGTAATCTTTGCATAAATAGCCGTAAAGAGCTGATTATCTTCTAAAGAGTGCGTGGCTGTGAGTTATTGTGTCTGTCTGTTTATGGGTTGAAGTATTTGCTTTATAATTGCATTGGTGATTTATGGTTGTTCCGTGCACTTTTCAGGGGAGAGCAATACATTATGGCGCTGTGAGCAGGGTTATTTGTGATGAAGTGTTCCAAATATCCAAGAATCTGTTTGAACGTAGATAGGCTTCGGTTATCTTGCAAGCGAAAGTAATTTGGCAGTGAGTGTTGAACTGTGTTAAGCTGTTTTTTTTTCTCTTTCCTTGCTGGTGTGTGAGTGCTTGTGGGAGTGATTGCAGTGAGAGAAAAAAATATATAGATATAAAGAGGTTTTGTACCATTTTGCAGTAATGAATAGTTTGTTCAGGAAAAAGAGTGTTCCCGCTGGCGGTGAATGCTCTGATGTTACTATTCCAGGCTGGACTAAGAGTCCATATGATAAGTTGGCTCAGGCATGGGCCTGTGGTGCCGGTCTAAGTGAGACTTGGGATCAAGGATTGGGGGATGCCGATCCGGCTGATGTAATTGCATACTTGCAACAAGTTTCAATAGAACGTGGTAAAGAATGTGCGGCATTAGGCAGGCGAGGTTGGGTTCTTTTGCATGCTTATAGGAAAATACATCAAAGGAATTTGGATATAAAAAATTAGGTTTTGCGATTAGAAAGAGAGCTGGCTGCAGAACGGCAGACTGCGTTAATGCAGCAGATTCAAATGAAACTGTTTAAAGATAAGGCTGACACATATCAGGCGGTGGCCGAGAGGGCAGCAGTCAGAGTAGCTTGTTATAAGTATAGGAAAAGACGGGGAGGGGTCAACAAAAGAAAGGTGGCAACTGTAATTGCTACCGCTGGCGCAGACTGGGATCCGCACAAGTGGGATGGTGAAATCTTTGATTCCACCAGTTTAGAAAGTAGTTCTGCAGAAGAGTCTGACCCCAAACCAGAGGTGTAACAGAAAACAGTGGTGGCAAAGCCTGTTAGAAGGCGGCGAGCCGGACCACACCCGCAGAATCCTGGTGGTGGTATGGTGGATTTAACCACTTTGGAAGATTACACACAACAGGAGGATGGGGAAATTATTACCCGTTTGAGGCAAAAATCAGGGGAAGCTTTATTGACATGGATGGTGAGATTGCTAGATGGGGGTGCTGCAGGGTTGTTGGTAGATTCTACTGATTCACCGCGTTTTTTACCCCTGTCAATTGACACCAATGTACAGGAGGTCTTAAGAGCAGGACCGCCCCTGATGCAAATGGTCAAGATACGCAGGTGTCTTATTTGCACCTGATAGCCCAAGCATGTAAATACCCCATTACCACAGATTGGCCTAGTGAAGAAACAAAGTGGTATACATTGAGAGAAGCAATTCAAAAAGTCAGAGAGCATGCTATGAAAGAGGCGATTCACATAGATGCTCCTGATCACATGGGAGCCGTGCCGCTCTCAGTTTCAACTCGCAACATGGTGATTAGAACTGCGCCACCCGCATACAAAAGTATCATTATGACTTTGCTCGTAGGTATGACAGGCAAGGCTACTGATGATGTAGCAGATGCCATTAGGCAACTTGCAGATTTGGGAGAGTGGGGCAAGAGCGATAACAAGCCACGAGAGAGAGAGGGGCACAGTGAGAGAAGAACTGAAGGCAGGCAGCAAGATAGCAGAGACTCCTGTGTGTCCTGAAAAGACATGTTTTTGGCTTTGTTAAAAGATGGTGTGCAAAAGAGTGTTATAAACAGGTTAAGAAACAAGTAGTCACCACACCACAGGGGGATGCCTCACCTTCTGCTCCCCCTGCAGAAGAACAAGATGAAGGGTCTATGGGGACAACTTCCCTGTATCAGCCGACATACGCTGATTTGAGAAAGGTGGTGAGTGCAATGCTAGAGGCGGAGTCAAGTCACACTCATTCAAAGTTTGACTAGGGCTTCGGCCAAGCCCCGGCAGCGCCTGCCCGCATAAAAGTGGATAGGCGGCCTCATGTTGATGTTAAGATTTTTTGGGGGCCAGGAAATACACAAGGGGTACGAGCATTGATAGACACCGGGACGGAGGCCTCTTTTATTCATGGTAATCCGACATGATTTAAAGGCAAACAGTTTACGATCACAGGTTTAGGGGGAAAAGAGACCCCCGCAGTGCAAACGCGAGTGGAGATGAAAATAGGCAATTTAAAGTGGCAGAAGTAGTGTACAATGATACCTTTCCTCATCAAACGAGCCTTGACAGCTTTCCACGCCCCTTTAGGGCGGGATATCCGGTCCCTATGACATCATATCCGGGGCGTGGCCCCCTCGTGTTTCCCCCGGAAGTTCTGCCTGGGAAAAATCCTGTCCCGGAAGAGCTGTAGTTGTGTTTAACAGACCCTGGGTCCTTAGCGGGGGTGTCCCACCGGATGTGACATCATGGGGGCTATCGGGAAGGTCCCCCCAAGGGTTGGGGCCTCAAGGGGACTTCCTCCGGATGTCTCCAAAGAACCGGAAGTGTGGAGCGGGGTTTTGAAGGGTGGGGCGTGGCATGCAGGGTGTATATATACAGATACGTATTGGGGGATGTACAAGCCGTTCCTGAAGCCCTGGAAAAAAAACGAAAACTCAAAAGACCTCAATACCAGGAATTATGAAGCGCTACAGCTACTACTCTAAGGCCAATACAGCTGCTGAGGATTTGAAAACCCTTCAAAAATATTACAGCCCTGAAAGTCCGCCGGCACCGGCGCTATCCATCAATGGGGACCCTGATGGCGCTGCGGCTATGGGTACATTATGTGAGCATTTTGATATGTTGAATCTTGGGAGTGGGAAACAGACGGATGTCATCGACTCCGGTGTAGATGACGCCTACACTGATGCAGACTATGTGGATATGGATGAGGCTGTTAAGGCTCTGAAGGAGACCCCGTATGAAGATCTGAATGTTTTAGAGCAACTGTTTCCAGAGGCCGCAATAACCTCGACGTTAGACACAGCATCCGATGAAGACAAGCTGTTTATGGACGTTACTAGCTCCTCTATGCTGGAAGATGTTGGTTCTGAAACGTTTGCTATGGTAAGTAATGAAGTATGATGATGTGGGTGTTTGTGTGTGTGAAAAAACCTGTGAAAACACATGCTCAAGAGCTAAACTTCTTTCTTTTTTGAATTGCAGAAAACGCCAGATAACCATAATGGAACTGTGGGCCTGAACAACTCGTTTAACGCCGTCAATTATTATTGCGTGTGCTGTTCAAAAAGGATCGAAAGTTCAGCATTCCCAGTCGGTGATAAGTGTAAGAAATGCGATACTTTGAAACATTTTGAAAGTTCTGATGAGGAAGAAGATGATAATATAACCCTTTTGGAGACTGTAACTGATCAAGCGTTTGCGGCGGCGGTTGTGAAAACGTGTTTGAAGGGGGACTATTACCGTTGGTGTGAAGGGCATAAATACGGATACCCGCAACAGGATGCTCATGATTGTTTACTCCCGAATTATCAATCTGTAGCAATACGGGCGATATGTCAGATGTTGAAGTCATATAACGTTTATCAGATGCTTAAAAGGGTTTATAAAACCATGGGTATGCGTGTACATGCGAGAGTGGGGGGCCTGCTAACAAAAACAATCTTGGAAATTCAAACGTGTTGCAAGCCTGAGAAAAAAATTAAATCTTTACGCCTGGCAGGCCCCGTGATTTTTAGAAACCATATAACCCATTTAATGCAGAGAGACTTTTCTAACCTGCACAGGCTGAGGAGTAACCCGCAGAGGTGTCCGGTTCCGCAAAAGCTTGTTTTTTAAAAAGATGAAAACACAATAATACTGCTCCTTATATGTGCACCGTTGTTTCTAGGGTAACGTTTCTGGAGGAAAAACCGGACGTGTGGAGCGCTATCTGATGCCTGTGCGGCTGTGTGGGGAAAAACTTTTATATGCTATGTGGAAGGCGAGAATAGCGGTAAACAGCCCACCCCGGCTGTGGCGTTTTGATGTACCGAGATTTCAAGATGCCCGGATGTGTCAAAGTGTAATTTGTAGCACCATCAAGATGTCGGCGTGTGATGAATACGGTTCTGTATTCCGATACAACTGGTGTTCTTTATACATGGGCCCTAGAACCGTTTTGAAGCACCACATGTCTGAAATGTATGCAAGATTCCTACGCCTTAAAGGTCTTGTTTTACAGGCCTCTGAACTATCCAAACTATTAAATGCTACAAGTGTCTGGTGTCTACAGAGTTACAGGCAGGGTAACCACGTTGATGTGTATAGCCTGTTATATGATGCGTCCAATAAAATATCAGGGGTGGTAACTGTTCGACACCCCGTACATGTATACCAAACAGTATAAAGAAAAATAAAATAAAACGTCATACACCAACCCTGCGTCTGCTTATTTTATTGTAGTGCATCAATGGCTAACAACACACGTTCAAGATTGCATGAATGCTATTATGATAAATCTGGTGTTGGGAGTTATGGGGGTGTTGATGCGCTTTATCGAAAATTACAGCGTGATAAACACCCCATCATGCGTGGAGCTATTAAGACATGGCTATCCGGCCAGGAGACGTATACCCTTCATAAAAATGCTAGAAAACGTTTTAAAAGAAGAATGACCATTGTCGCGTCGGAAGGTACGCAGTGGCAGGCGGACCTGGCGGATGTTTCTAACCTTGAAAAGCAGAACGATGGTGCGCGGTACATTCTGACGGTGATAGATGTTTTATCAAAATATGCATTTGCAGAGGCCTTGCGGGATAAGACTGGTTCAAGAGTGGCGGCGGCCTTCAAACATATCTTCAGCAAGGGTCGCGTACCTGTAAAATTACAAACTGATGCCGGTAAGGAATTTCTGAATAGGCCCCTGCAAAACCTTCTAAAGCATCATGGCGTGCATCATTTTATAACCCACATGGAAGTTAAAGCGGCGGTTGTTGAACGTTTTAATAGAACCCTAAAATCTAAACTATGGAGATATTTCACAGCCTATAATACACAACACTATGTGGATATATTACAGACTTTTATTGATGTGTATAATGACAGCTACCACCGGTCTATTAAAATGCCTCCCCGGGCTGTAACCTCTGAAAACTCATTATCAGCGTGGCGAAACCTGTATGCTGGATGGCTATCGGAGAAGATCAAGAAAGCATCCTTCCGCGTAGGGGACCACGTCCGAGTATCCAAATTAAAAGGGGTCTTTACAAAAGGCTACCAACAGTCCTTTACTGATGAAATTTTCATAGTGGCAAAAGCATCTTTGAAAGAGGGGGTATACATATATCAGCTGAATGATTATGCTGGTGAAGTTGTAAGCGGTAATTTCTACACAGAGGAAGATGGAAAACACCGGCTTTTATATCACCTTGCCCAGTAACGCCTCTTTAGATATATTCCCCAAAAACAAAATATCAGATTATTCTGTTAAGATGGCTAAACTCGTTAATTTACAAGGTCCGTGGGAAGCGGGGTTGATGGAGATTCAGTACCCCCATACCTGGGACACCCTAGACAAAAGAGATTCCTGGTATACCATCAGACGTGGAGAACCTGCTGAATTGATAAATGTGGGTTTTCCTCACGGCTTCTACCCCACAATACAGGCGCTGCTAGATACTATCAACAAATCAATCGCGAGTCTTGAGCGCTATGCAGATATACACCTGTTTCTAAATAACTCATGCCGTAAAGTATTTGTAAGATCACCCGATCTTACCGTGGAGTTTATATGTAGCGGGAAACTTTCGATGGTGTTGGGGAACGTTCAGCATATAAAAAATAATACTAAAAATACGGACAAAACACGTGCAGATATTGATGGTGGATTTTACAGCCTCATGATCTACAGTGATATAGTAGAATACCAAAGAATACCAAAGGGTTGGTGACTCATACGCCCCCCTGATGCGGACCGCACAAGTCAAGGGCGAAAATAACGACATTGTTAATATACAATACATGAAGCCTGATTATATTCCTGTTTCTAAGTGTCATTTTGATACCATCAACATCCAGATAAGGGACGATCAGGGAGATCTGGTCTCATTTAAATACGGGAAGGTCCTGGTGAAACTACACCTGCGCCCTAGACGCGAGAGAGACAATTAGAACATGGTAATCATGAAGAATTACGGGGAGCCGCACGCTTATAGGGATTATTACCGCAGACAGGCCGGTTATGGAAATCAGCCCTACTTCCAAGGTGCGCCTGTGATGTATGGTGAGGGGCTAGGAAGTATTTTCAGAAGTCTTTTTCGAAGAGCCATGCCCTTCCTGCGCAAAGGGTTTGAATTAGCCAAGCTGCATATGAAAAGAGCTGCTACAAACATTGCTAAGGATGTGGTGTCTACTGCAACAACCTCCATCGCAAATCGTTTCAACCAACCAGCACAAGAAGGCTCTGGTCTGGTTTACGTGGGTAAAAGCCCTGCAAAAAGAAAAAGGCGAGCTTCGCGCCGGCGGGGGCCTCCGAAGCCGCATAAAAAACAAAGAACAACAACCAAAGCCGCTCAGAAGAGAAAATGCACGTCAAAGAACAGACGGGTCAAGCGAAACAAAAACAGACCCGGCATCAATATTTTCTAAAAGATGGCCTTTATCCACTGTGCCTCGGGGGAATGTGTGAAATCAGAACTAGATCTGTTTGTCGTGCCCCCGACACAGACAAGCATCGAAAACAGTTTTTTCATGGAAGTTGCGCCCCTAGCGGCACTATCACCATTAGCCCCCATCGAGTTTTACATATCGGGCTCAACAGAGACGTACCTGGATTTGAATGACACCTTGCTCTACCTAACCTGCAGAATAAAAAAAGAGGATGGGACGGCTATCGGTGCAGTGGCGAAGGTGGCCACGATTACCTATCGGGTGGCCACCCTTTTCAACCAAGTGGACATCACTCTAGGTGATCGCATGATTACACAGAGCGACAATATGTATGCCTATAGAGTGTATATTGAAATAATTCTGAACTGCAGCAATGACACTTTGGACACCCAGCTGACTGCGGGGCTTTTTTATAAGGACACGGCGGGGCATATGGAGGATTATGCTCGAAATGGAAACAACAAGGGCTTTATAAAGAGATCAGCGTATGCGACAGGTAGCAGAAGCTTTGATTTACTAGGGCGTCTACACTCGGATCTGTTTTTCCAGGAGAAGCTGATGGTGAATGGTGTTGAGCTGAAAATTAAAATCTCGCGAAATAAAGATGCTTTCTGTTTGAACAGTGATGATGCCGAAGCCTAAAAACTGGTAATAGTATCAGCGAGTTTATTCATTAAAAGGGTCAACGTGTCACCGACGGTCAGACTCGCGCATGCTGATGCTCTACAAGTATCTAACTTGAAATACCCTGTGGAGAGGACCTCCTTGAAAATCTTCAGTGTACCAACGGGCAGCCGTGTCGCCAGTCAAGATAACTTATTCTTGTCCCAGCTACCTAAAATAATCGTTATTGGCTTTGTGGATAACAACGCTTTTTCAGGGGATTACGCAAGCAATCCTTTTAATTTTAAACATTACAACATTAACTACGCCGCTCTTTTTAAGGATGGGGTCGTCATCCCTGCCAAAGCCTACAGCCCTAGTTTTCAACAGAAAAATACAATTAGGGAGTATCTGGGACTAGTCTCCATCAGCGGCAAGCACATGCGCGATAAAGGATTTGTGATACCACGTGACGACTATGACGGTGGCTACACCTTGCTGGCTTTTGATTTGAGACCCGATAATGCATCATCAGGACATTATAATCTGATTAGGAATGGTAATTTACAACTTGAGGTCCAGTTTGCTGCAAATTTACCAAGTACTGTGAATCTCATTATTATGGCCCTATTTGACTCTGTCATAGAACTCAAAAACCAGCGACAGGTGCTGTACGATATGTAATGGATACCTACCAGATCATGCGTTTCCTGCGAAAAGACAAACATGCTGTGAAAACATTTCGAGGCGTGTATTTGTGTGATAACATTCCACAGGGTATACCGGGGGAACTGCCCATCAGCTTTGTTGTGAACACCGATCCCCAGCATCAAGAAGGAACACATTGGATAGCTATGTTTATAGACACTGTTGCAATAACTGTTTTTGATAGTCTGGGGTGTTTCCCAAGCCACCCTATATATGACGGCGATCTATTGGACTATGTTAAACATATAGCACCCATAGTACATTATAATAGAGCCCAGGTGCAGCATTCTGAAGCCGTGACATGTGGGCAGCATGCTTGCTACTTTGTATCTAAAATGTCTGAGAAACAGGCACTGCGGGCTGTTATGCAAACCTACTCTCTTGAGCTCAGGCAAAATGATCGGATGGTGACGGATTTTGTGAACAAACGTAAATATCGCTGGCCACCTGTAAATATATATAGTTTTTGCCAGAAATGTAAGGGTGTTAATAATCAGTAGATATGTGTACAGGGCTAAATAAAAACATCTTGTACTTTTAAACAACCATCTCCTTCTTACTTGTGTCATGTTTAATATTTTTTATTTTATTTTAATTTTATTTTTTTTAAACAAACAAAATGTTGTACTAGACATGCTTGAAATAATTAGACGCAAAACGTGTGGTTGGTATAAATAATAATGTTCTTTTATTACAAACAGAACCTTTGTTTATAGAGGCTGTAGTGGGTATAGATATAAAGACATTTACATAAACACGTATTTTATTACAAACGGCGCATTTGTTTAATCAACAGGTGTGCGTATACTTATAAAAAACAGATACATAAACCATATACAAATACATATGACAAAGGTTAAAAACTGTTCTTAAAATTAAGAGAAAACACAGTTACACACTAAACCAGGCCTCGCGTTTGGGTTTATTTTTCTTTCTTCTTCTCTTTACGGAAATATCTAGGGACTCAACATCCTCGGACGTGGTTTTAACACCAGTGTCTTTCAATGTCTCAAGCAGCTCGCAATGCCCCATGTTTCCCACTAAAGTGGCAGGAATGTTTAAGTCCGCAGCAGATTGCATGAACAGATCCCAGCCTCTAGGCATTTTGTGTCTTCCAAAGGCCTGTGGGTTGGTAATGCTGCAAACTAAATCATGGACATTTGAACCTTTGACAGGCATACCTTTATATACAAACTCCCCCTTTGCGTTCCAGGGTACCAGCCCCTGCTCACCTGTCATCTTGTTCAACAATAATTCCGCATTCTTACGATAACAGGGGTTAATGGTATTCAGGATTTCAGAGACCAGGGGATCAGAAACGGGGTGTCCGGGATTTGTGTTGCCGAGACTTGTGGATTCTTCTGGGGGCATGTACAATGTTAGTTTGTTCTTCTCACTGTCGGCTTGTCTAAAATGTGTTAAGTATTTCTGGAGAATAGATGAATAGAAGGTAGCTTTGTCGTAGTCTGATAAATCATGCCTGCGTAGGACATCTTGCATTTATGAATCGATCCGGAGGGTTGCTGATTTTCGAATATCAGGCTCTTCCCAGTTATGGGTGCTCAGCCCATCCAGCTGACGCTTGTCAACCAGATACATCTTCTGACTGTGCTCCATTAACCACTCCCTAGAAGCCGGGTGATCAGAGGCAATGCAAGGCCTAGGAGCGCTCCTATGAAACCTCCAGATTGTTTTAAAAGTTTTCTTTTAACTTTTACGGATGCCCGCTTGTTACCCAGTTACTTGAGTATTAGCTTCTTCTTTTTTAAGACACCTAGTTGACGGCCGGATAGCGGTACTTTCCCCCTGACGGTATTGAAGGCAATCTCGGCTATAGCCGATACTAGATCATCAGAAGCCGAGCACAGAATGGCCCTGCGTTGCTGGGGCGGTGCCATTACTAGCATTTTAAGGAGAGCATAGTTCCGACGTATACGTGCCGTCATGATGGTCGGTCGCTGGTACTAATGAGGTCTGCTTTGCACCTCACCGGGTTTTCCTAGAGGGCTTCTGTATGTAGACGACCGGTAAATCCGGATGGAAGATACCCGTGCGCAATCGGTAGTCCTCTAAGGTGTTTGTCTTTAAATCCACCAATAAGTAGCCATAAGGTTTACGGGTCGCGTCTTCAAAGGCCTCCATGAAAAATCGGCTGTTACCCGGATACATCTGGCGTGCTAGAACCGAGAGTTGTTGTTTATCTCTGGGGTTCTTAAACAGAATGATATAACTGGCGTTTAGAGTTATCGAGCGGTTGCCCTTGCCCTTGTAGAATAAATTCTGCACGATGTAGCAGATACTAAGGCTCCTATGGTGTGAGTATTGGGTTAAAGCCTTTTCCAACTCCGCACTCTGACCGCCCTCCATCATGAGATCGTCTACGATAATCATGTTAATAAGATTTGGTGGTAGCAACCGATCATCATTCAGAGTCTCTGGTAACCCCTCCACAAACTTCAGATACAGTATTTTAGAGGCTAGTTCGTTATACAAGTTCTGCCAGCATGAATAAAACCAGTTCACATTATCAGGTGGGGCCGACATGGTGGTGCGGGCATTTTCTAGGAGCTGTTTAATAAAATATCTTTTACCGCAGCTGGAAGGACCCGCTGGCACGCATGAAAAAGGGTGTTGAAGGTGCGTATCCATCATGCGCAATGCTTCCTCTTCAGTAACCATAGGGTAATGTTTTGTAGTCGTTTGTGAGCACCCTTTTATCAACACCACCCTCAAAGTCTTCTGCAAAGTCTGGGTGCTGATCTCCCAGCTTTTTTTCTCCCGCACTATGGATGGCTGCTGCACCACAATAGATTTGATGGTGTTTTCTAAAGTGTACTCACGCACCAGCTCTTTCAAACTGTCAAAATTGATCTTCAAGCTGTTGCTGACGTTCAAAGTGATGCCTTTCACTTTCATACAGACAGCCCCGGAGGATGTGCGATAAGAATATGTTTTGGGCCCAGCAGAAACAAACTCTGTAATGTGCTCACCAGCTGCTAATTCACTTGTTAGATTACCCAGATAATCACCCAGTGGGGGATTCTTCTGGCCTGGGGCGCTAACAAAAATGACCGAATCGGTGTTGTGGTACAGACACCTCTCCTGAAGAGCATCCATGACTGTATAAAGTTCCAGACGGCATGAGCAGTTGTGAAACAGGCGATGAATATGTTTATATTGTTGGAACACGTAGGGTACTCCTCAGCGTATTTCCAACAGAGGCATGCCGTTTCCTCATTTATAAACTGCAGACTTGAAATGTCATAACCTGCGTCAAAAAGATAGGCTGTCAACTTGTCAGGGTCGGTTATAATAGATGTGTTTGGTAAATTTGTTCTCTGAGCAAATTTACCCCATAAGGAATTTAAGCACAGCTTGGCTAGCTGCCGTCTGGAAGGGTTATTCCCGATGAATTCTGGTCTTAAACGGATACCCTGATGTGTGTAATAGTCATCTATGTACTTCTGGCGGGCTGCGAGGTCATCGCAACCCTCGGGGTATCCTGAAGATTCTTGTTTGCTACGCAGGAACATACGAATGTACTCACAAAAGAGTTCTACCGTAATGTTCTCAAAGTGCCATATTTCATGAATCTTCCCCAGACGGTACCCTTTCTGCAAGGATACTTCTAACTCAACGGTACACCAGGTACCCGTGATCGAGCGTTCCTCATCGCTATGTGTGCATTTTTCAGTCTGTTTTGACTCTGCACAAGCCATGCACAATGGGAACATGAGCTTACCAGAAATCCCCTGAGGGAGGACCGGAAAATAAAGCTTCTTGGGGGGTACACCTGGCATTTGATCAGTCCAAAATACTGCTTAATATCCCCAAAATTTTCATAGATGATCCGTGGGTGTCCTAAAGGATAGGGTTTTAAATGATTGATAAAGGGGTAGAGGCTGGTGAAGTCTAAGTAGTGTATCTTCTCACCAGGGGCTGTTTCGTGGTAGAGCTTGATGGCATTAGTCCTACCTCCAAAAAGAAACTGCAAATAGGCTGCTGTCATCCGTGAAACAGGCTATCCCCCGAAACCCCTTGATCTGTCCTACAGGGGGCCCAACGGCATAAACCAGCAACGACGTACACCCGTCATTTATTGTACAGACTCTAATATACAGCCCTTAAACCCTCAAACGCCTGTGAATCTCAATACAGCCAACAGTTTTGTAAATATCCATGCTTCTAAAAAGGGTCACGTTGTAAAAGAGTTATTTCGGACCCCCGTATTCTGCCAAGAGGTCGATAAGTGCTTCGGAATTTATACATGCGTCTTCCAAGGAGGCATCCCATGCATCATAACCATCTGCTGGAAGCAATAATTAAAATAAATAGATAAATAAATAAGCCTCGGGCCTCCCATACGGCAAATGCCCAAACCTTGGGGTAACAGACACCCGCACGCACAAGAAGCACAACACCCCCTGCTTGGGGCCCTTATTAACTGTGGACCCTTGGGGATCAACTCGATGGGGATCTGGGCGGGGAGGCTAATAGTTCTGACCAGCCGTGATGCATAACATTCTTTAAAATGTACAATATACCACACATTTTATCAAAAAAAAAACTTTACCCCGGGTGTGTGGGTCAAACCGTGTCACAAAAGAAATGAATGGCCATTTTGCAAATGTGGAATACTTTTTTCGTTGGTGCCTGAGACAATCTTATGCCCCAGGCGTACCCCAGACACCCATGGTTCTGGGTTGGGGCTATCCGCTTTGACCAGAGTTGAATAAATATTATTTAAAAACCCAAAGTACCCCATCGTGGTGTTTCCTTGTGCTAGCTTTATCAAAGAGTAACATCAAACATAGTGCAAATGCAATGAGTTATTTCAAAACAGCCTTCTGAAAGTTAATGGCTTAATTGGAGAAGTAAATATGCTACTGTTGTAAAATACAATGCCTAAACCAGGTGTGCCATCATCCCTTTGATTTATAAAGAACAGGGTGTATACTTCAAAGAATGCCTGTAACCCGTGGGTGCTTTAAAGCTTCTGTAAACCTTTATTTATTTATTTATTTATTTATGTCTTAAAAGAACATGCATGTCTTTTAAAAATGAATGCGGTATTCCTCAAGTGTGTTTTATAGAGACTGTAAACCACGGCTCAAGTCAGGGTAAATGAGAAACATTGACTGGCCACTTTGAATTTATGAGTTAAAGTCGACCTCGTGGATCAAACATCAGACGGCTTGCCTCCAGACACATCACCAGTGCACTATAGAGCATGATGAAAAATAAACAACTAAAAGTTAAATATCCCATTTTGGTACTGCAATATCCAGGGAAAATATTTGTATCCGGCCTTGGATTTTAAAGCATGCCCACATTTTAACGTTTTCAGAAACAGTATCAGAAGAAAATATCCTTGCTTGGTTTTGTGAGTGTGTTGATTTTAGGAAAGGCAAATACCATTCGTCCTGTGCAATTTGGGTGGCTATGCAAAGCCAGTTTATTGAAATGGACATAATTCAACTAAAGATGCTCATTTCTGGAAGCGTCCCATCCCATCCCATGCCGTTTGTTTATGAGCCCCCCACTTTATATCTTTTTTTTTTTGTTGTAAAGTTGGGGCTCTGCTGTTTGCGGCTGCAGAGCCCCTTATTTGCGGGAATTACTTTTTTTTTAAATTTTTTTTTTAAATTACCGGGGAGCTGCGAATTTCCACAGCTCCCCGGCCACTGGAGCACATGTGGCACACAAGCCCCAACCCCTGACCCTTGGATCAGGGAGGCGCCCGATTTTTAAATGAGCCCTGGAGGGGTGAACAGGGATGGCTGGGCCCTGTTCACACATTCAGGGCCATCACAAGGAACAACAGCTGCGTCGCATGATGCCAGAGCCCCAGACAAGAGTGTTTCAATAGATAAGGATCATCTGATCTATTGAAATGCGCTTGCCTGGGGCTCTGACATCTAGTTGCGGGGCCTTTGTGCACCAGCCCCCAGCAGCACAACATCAGAGGCAAACCATGAGCCTCTTGATACAGATGCCCGTTTTTCTGTTAGAAAGGAAAACGTGTATCAGCATTGAGATGTCTGCGGTTTGCAATGGTCATCCGCCCCGTGTAGCTGCTAATGCAGCTACCCGGGGTGGATGATCATTGCAAACTGCGCTCATCTTAATGTAAAAAGCCTGCAAAGGTGCGGGCTGCATCCACAAGGCCTGCTCCACCGTGCTTTAAAGGAGCTGGGCCCGAGGACCCCATAAGGAGGCCTAGCTCTTGAAAGCGCGGGGGAGCAGGCATTGCGCTTTAAAGGAGCTGGGCCCCGAGGACCTCATAAGGACGCCTAGCTCCCGAAAGGGGGATGTCAAGGCGCTACATTTAAGGTGCATTTGGTGTAGCGCCTAGACACCCGCTTTCAAGAGCTATGCCTGCTTTTTATGAAAAGCAGGCATAGCTCTTGAAAGTGGGTGTCTAGGCGTTACACCCAAGGAGCATTTGGAGGAGACTGGGGGGTTTAAGTGGTACTGCTCAAAGAAGCACATATTATAATTCATTCATCACCACCTAAAATGCTCTTAAATTGTAAAACAAAATAAACATTTCAGATGTGCGCTATTGTGCATGCCTGGCAATGCCCCCCTACTACAACAACAAGATAAAACAGGGAACACTGCATTTTCCAATGGGCGCATAATCTTGACAAGGGGACCAGAGCCCCAGATAGAGATAAAGAAACCCGCAAAACCGGGACACCCAGCACACCCCGCCACAGGGTCCCATGGCTATGCATGTACAATACAAAGGGCCACATTATTATTATCATTATTATTATTATTATTTTTTCAAAAGACAGGCCAGACTGGCAATTGTTTTTTAAAATGCTAATACGGTGCAACTACACATATGTCTTTAAAGCACCACACGCGGACCATTGTTTTAAACATAGCGGCCCCCAGCATTTACCCCAGAGTCTAACAAACAAACATATTTTGTACCTATGCACATGTATATATTTTTAAACAAAGTGGCATGTCAATAATTAAATATAAAAGATATTACCTGGGGCAGGACTAAAATCCAGCACAGCCCCTAGTGAAAGGTCTGGGAAGAGGTCCTGTAGATAAATTAGGAAAAGTTAGCATTTTACATAAAACTAATGGAGGCTGCAGCATGTCAGAGTTTATAGACCCCTTACCTGATAGTCTGTCTGATCCTGCTCCTGCATGGTAGCTGTAACGAGCACAATGACTTCACACACACACACATTGGGTCTGCAGCTGGTTAATTCTTAACAGGCGTTGCACAAGGGCTGACAACAGTTAAGCCACCCCTCTTTATAATGGTATCTCAAAAGTGTCAGGCTTTGCAGATATCTGTGAAATTAACTCCAGATGGTCACCAGCTTCTGCCACTCAGGATAAGGCCCTAGGACTTTGAGACTGGATCTAAGGGTCTTGGGGGAAGGGGAGGGCTGGGGGATGCATGGTCAGCCGGATACCATCCTCCCGGAAATTCCAAGGGCTCCTCCACCGCATGGGGCTGCATAGGTGTGGCAACATCCCCCGGAAATTCAAAGTGATCCATCAGAGCTGCCCCTCGGGGCACAGACCACAGCACTTCCACCCTACCCATCCTGCTGAGGGCTGCAAGAACAGGCCATGCGGACACCGAGGCCATTTCCGGCCTCCACTGGAATTTCAGAGATCAACAGCATGTCCGCTGGGCCTGTTCCTGTTGAATTACAGCTGTAACACCACGGGGCTGGGCCCAACATCTGCTTTTGAGCTCTCTCTATATATATAGACGGCTGGCATGGGTGTGGGGTGAACATGGCTTGCGGAGACCCTTGTGCATGTCATTTTGCAGCCTGAGTGCCTTGAAAAGAACAGAGACCTCCACCGATGGCCCAGGATCCACACATGGACCCTTGCAGAACCATAGGGTCTTGCTTCACAAGCCTGTTGGACTCAGCCCCATCCCCCAACATTTATTATGAATATTAATATTCATAAATTATTATTATTTTTTATTTTAAATGTTTTCTCCCCAGCATAAGCGATTGAAAAATTATGAAATATTAATTTTAATAATCATAAAAATATGACTAAAAAGTTTTCTCCCCAGCATAACCGGCCGGAAAATTATGAAATATTATTTTTTAATAATAAAAAAATATGATTATTAAAATTAATGTTTCATAATTTTCCATTTTTTATATACTTACAAATATATGTTCGATATTTTTTTTTTTGGTTGATTTTTTCTTTTTCTTTTTCTAATTCTTACCGGTCTTATTATAAGTGTAGACACCCTGCCACACTATACTCAAGACCCGCTTTAACACCGCCACCCGTGGTCATCGCCCATAGCTTCTATCTTATGTATACCTTACCGCACCTCCCCGTTCGCACCAATGTTGTTTAATCAGAGTTTCAAACCGGTCCTCAGGATTGGCTTGGATCTACAGCCAAAACACTGCTGTATGTATACACCTTGCATGCCACACCCCACCCTTCAAAACCCCGCTCCACACTTCCGGTTCTTTGGGGGGACATCCGGAGGAAGTCCCCTTGGGGCCCCAACACTTGGGGGGACCTTCCCGATAGCCCCCATGATGTCACATCCGGTGGGACACCCCCGCTAAGGACCCAGGGTCTGTTAAACACACCTACAGCACTTCTGGGACAGGATTTTGCCCAGGCAGAACTTCCGGGGGAAACACGAGGGGGCCACACCCCGGATATGACGTCATAGGGACCGGATATCCTGCCCTAAAGGGGCGTGGAAAGCTGTCAAGGTTTGTTTGATGAGGAAAGGTATCATTGTACACTACTGGCAGAAATACCAAGTGTTGATTGTCCCGATACCCGAGTATATAATTGGCTTTGACATTTTGGAAGGGCTAACCTTGGGACTTGGCGGTAAAACGTACCAGTTTGGGGTGAGTGCATTGATTTGTACCCCCATTACTGTAGGCAAATTGAAGATGCCCCCAGTGCAAGTGCCAATAGCAACCAAGCGGGTAGCAATGAAACAATACCGCATTCCTGGGGGGCACAAGGAAATTTCAGACACCATCAAAGAGTACGTGGAAGCGGGTGTACTACGCCCTATTACCACATCATGGAACAATCCGCTCTGGCCCATTAAAAAGGGGGATGGGTCGTGGAGGATGACGGTGGATTAATGGGAGTTGAATAAACATACTCCTCCCTTAGTGCCCGCAGTCCCAGATGCCATTACTTTGATTGAAAATGTCCAAAAGTTTGAGGGGACTTGGTATGCAGTGATCTATTTAGCTAATGCATTTTCCTCCGTGCCAATTGCTGAAGAGTGTCAAGAACAGTTTGCATTTACGTGGGGTGGACGTCAGTACACTTTCACGAAACTACCCATGGGGTACATGCACAGTCCGACTATCTGTCACCGGCTGGGGGCAGAGCACTTAGACAAGATACCGTGTAAACCTGACATACAAATTTCTCATTACATTGATGACATTTTGATTCAGGACAAGGATGAACATAGCGTGCAAAGTCAGTTAGATGTCCTTATGGAAGGATTGAAAAAGGAAGGGTGGGAGATTAATCAGAGTAAAATTCAAGGTCCAGCTGAAACAGTGATATTTCTAGGGATTCAGTGGCATCATGGGCATCGAGAAATGGTGCCAAAAGCTCGACAGAAAATGCTTGAATTCACCACTCCAATGAATGAAAAGCAAGCTCAGCAGTTTATAGGACTGTTTGGGTTTTGGAGACAGCACATTCCGCATTTAGGGCAGATATTGGCCCCCCTCTAAAAGGTGACACGAAAGAAATATGAGTTTCAGTGGTGGGAAGAGCAGCAGAGAGCCTTTGAGATGGCAAAAGAACCATGCAGCAGGTGCTTGATTTATGGCCCTTGAAGGAAGGCGAAGTCGAATTAAATGTGTCTGTGCAAGACAATTATGCTAACTGGAGTGTGTGGCAGGAACAAGACAGGAAACATGTGCCATTAGGGTTTTGGAGTCGTAAATTGCCCGATGCTGGTAACTGATATACTCCGTTTGAGAAACAATTGCTGGCATGTTATTGGGCTCTTGTTGATACTGAGCAAATGACGGTGGCCATGATGTATTGATGAGGCCAGAAATACAAATCATGCAATGGGTACTGAGCTCTCCTAAAACACATAGAATAGGACATGCTCAAGAAGTCAACATAATTAAATGGAAATGGTACATTCAAGACAGAGCCAAAAAAGGAAAGGGTGGAGTGGCAAAATTACATGAGCAAGTAGCCAACATACCGCCCTCAGATTACATACCGCCGGAGGTGCCTGAAAAACGTGAGTCTCCCGTGAAATGGGGAGTACCTTACAGCGATTTGACTGTGGAGCAAACAGAGCATGCTTGGTTCACGGATGGTTCAGCCCGATACGTGGGAACTGAGTGGTACTGGAAAGCAGTGTCGTACAATCCCAAAACCAAAAGATATTGACAATGACAAGGAAAGGAAAGAGCAGTCAGTTCGCAGAACTTTACGCAGTTTACCAAGCATTGAAACAAGAGACCCCTCGTCAATGTTATGTGTACACAGACTCATGGTCAGTGGCAAATTGATTGGTAGTGTGGTTGCCAACTTGGCAAAAGAATGGATGGAAGAGTCATTCAAAAGAGTTGTGGGGAAAAGAACTGTGGCAAGATATTGCAGAAATATTGTTACAAAGTGAGGTCACTGTATATCATGTGGACGCGCATTGTGCCACAGATTCATTAGAACGTTGGTTTAATTCTGTTGCAGATGAACACACCAAGATTGCCTCAGTGGATGTAGAGGCTCGGGAGGACGATATGGAGGGTTTGGCCAAATGGGCCCATCAGAAATGTGGGCACCTTGGAGAAAAGGCTACTATCAGGTGGGCACAAGCTTGAGGCATCAGTCTTCCTTTAGAAGTAGTGAAAACAATTATTTTGCAGTGTCCCGTGTGCCAACACTAATTACATAGACCTATACCTCAAATTGTTCGAGGCACATTGAGAAGAGGAAAATTACCAGGTCAAATTTGGCAGATTGATTATATCGGTCCTATGCCAATCAGCAGAGGTTGTCAGTATGCTTGCAATATTGTAGATACCTATTCGGGATATTTGATGGTTTTGCCGTGCAAACGTGCAACCCAATTGAACACCATGAGGTTGTTAGATCAGATCATATTACATTATGGAGTGCCTTTGCAGATTCAAAGTGACAATGGATCACATTTCAAAGGCAAATTAGTCCAGGAATTTTGTCAGGAAAAGAGCATTGAGTAGGTATATCATATTCCCTACCACTCAGCTGCAGCAGGGCTATTTGAACGAATGAATGGATTACTGAAAGAATAGTTGCGCAAATCTGGAGACGGCAGTTTGGCAGGCTGGCGTGATCGTGTGTTTGATGTGGTGCAAGTCTGAACAATAGGCCTGTGTATGAACATGAAACTCCTTTGATGCGATTAATGACTCCTACTTTGCAGGTTCAACCCCATTCAGTCAGAGAAACACTGTTATACTGGGAAATTACACCAGGTTCTTTAGCTCCCTATCGAGCAACTCCAGAGTCAGCAGGGGTAGACTTGCATTCTAATGAAGAAATCAGGTTAGATCCAAGAGGAATGGTTGTCATTGAAACGGGGATTGGAGTACAGATTCCCCCACAGCATATGGGATGGATTGCCCCTAGATCTGGCCCAGCATTGAAGGGAGTTCAAGTGTTGGGAGGGGTAATTGATGCTGATTACCAAGGCGAGATTAAAGTCATCCTAATGAATAGTGGGGATCAGTTGTTTTCAATCCACAAGAGTGATCGAGTGGCCCAATTGATAGTCATTCCCATTAAGTTGTCCCTGATTAAGAAAGGGGAGCCTCCTACAGTGTTAACTACCCGTGGGGATCGCGGTTTTGGCTCTTCAGACAGCATGGTACGGGTGCAAAGGTGTGGGTGGAACAGCCTAGTGGTCCACCAGTGCCAGCAGATGTCATTGCATCAGGCAAAGATCGAGTAGTTTTAGTAATGGAGACTGGTAGAAGGAAATGGCAATATGTACCCACAGGCAAATGTTACCTAAGAGAGTGATGTGCAACACTGATATCTCTTTTCTGGGTTTGCTTTGTAGATCCTGAGTCTGGTTGGTGTGACTGTGGCACTAAATGGACTCCATTTGGAAGGGTTAGACGATCTTCTGTCACCAGCAAAACATGTCACATCTGTGCCAGTGATCAAGGGGATACTGATAGTGACGAATAATGTCCCCAAGCAATTCCATGCCAGTGCCGACAAGCCCGCCAGACCGAAGACATGGAACCGTGAATTGCGACAAACACATCAGGAGCAACTGAAAACAACCTTAATGCCAGTTGTGCAGGAGCCCTTTGTAGGACGGAGGAAACACTCTCCTATGATAACTCAAGAAGAAAATATGTGGATCTATTTAGCACAGCAAGTACTGAATATATCACATTTTTGTTTAACTGATGTGCCCAATGCTGAAGCTGAAGCTTTATTGACTACATGTTTAGTAGCGGTGCCGACGCCTGTTCCGGTTTTAAAGCATATTTTCGGCGTCACACATAATGATTCTTTAGTTCAAGACTCAGACATTAGACAATCTTTTGCAGTCTATGAGTACTTCAGGTTCTGCCAAGAAACCGACAAGAAGTGGAGAAATTTGACACATGTGATTACGTACAACGTAACCCAAGGTGATGTGTGTTATATTATGACGTGCAAAGCACAGGAAATTGGTAAATGCAGACAAATAGAGTTGACCGATCAATACAATCATACTACATTCAAGAGGAGACTGTGTTCACAAATGTCACGCAAATGCACCAGTGTAAATAACACTATGGGCCTCATTATAACCCTGGCGTTGGACCATGGTGCTATTAGCACCATGGTCCATGCTGGATTCCACCATGGTGGATGGCGGATTTACCGCCCCATTCCAAGGTTGGCGGGGCGGTAAATCCCCATTCACCATGGCCCCTTCCCCATTCCCATTTTTGGCCCATAGGGCTCAATGGGAATGAGGAAGGTGCTAATTACGCCGCCGCAAATTACGGTGCCGTAATTAGCACCAAGGCCCCTTAGCGGGTTGCACTTTAACGCCTGCAAAAAGCAGGCTTTAAAGTGTGAATCTGGCGTTAAGGGTTTAACGGCGCCACAGCCTTTTACGGCGCCGTTAACCCCTTAACGCCAGGGTTGTAATGAGGCCCCATGTCTTGCAATCATACAGTGATAACTGCTAGTCATTTGAATCATGTGAAACTTTCAACAGGATGGCTCTTTTCATGTGGTAACATTATATATACTTATATTCCAGCTAACATTTCTGGAGGTCCATGTGCTTTGACTCGATTAGGACTAATGATGTTTCCTTTACACTCAGCGATAAGTCGAGGTAAAATGTCAACCTTTGAATCTATGGGACTATCTCCTGACTCTTATTCACATGTACATTTGCTATCAGAAGCTGAGGTTATAGCATTAACCCTTTCATTAGTAGGTGTTTGGGGTTTAGCTGCTGGAGGTTACAAATCTTTGATGAAATTAGCATGTTTAGTAGTTAAAAGTCTTAATCATACTTTGCCAGCTTTAGAAGAATTACTCCTTTATAGTCAAGTTATTAGAAAAGCTACTTTGCAGAACAGAGCTGCTGTTGATTATCTATTGCTGAAACATAATTTAGGGTGTAATGCCTTTGAAGGTATGTGTTCAATTTGAGTGACCACTCAACGATCCATTGAAAGTCATATTTCGAGGTTTGAGGGATCTCATTTCTCAAGTGTCTCAAGATCAGAACAAAAACTGGTGGGATTGGTTATTTTCATGGATACCTGATATTGGGGGTACACTATGTTATATTTTTGCTTGCATTTTTATTATTCTGTCTATTATAATTGCTTGTTGTTGTTGCCTTCAATTTTGCTGAAGTGTTAGTTTCACAGTGCTGAGACAAACATGCTTTTTCAAACTTGGTATGCAGTCAAGGCCATTTCTGCTGAGAAAAACTCATGTTGTTATGACTTGCTACTGTTCTCCCTGGAGCATGTTTTTAGAGCAGGGAGGACCTGCGTTCCTTGGGGGGGAGCTCTCGATTGACCCAGCTGGCAAACGACGACTGTTCCTCAACTGCACAGATGCAATTCCAGAAGGTTCGAGAATGAGCTCCCCTTTTGTGGAGTTCCTATATATGCGGAAACCCGGTGGGGTCAGGTGAGACTTCAGCCAGAGAAGGACGCTCCGTCTGGCCTTCCTGTGAGCTGTGGCACTCTCGGCCTGGCTGCCCCCGGAGTCTTCCAGCCGCTTCTGGACGAGATGAGGAAAAGAATTACGCTCACGGTGATGTATTTCTTTTCACTTCTTTGACTTCTTATTTATGTCCATGTTAGTTTTATGAGTTATTTCTATTTACTTGTAATCGTTGAATAAATAGCCGTAAAGAGCTGATTATCTTCTAAAGAGTGCGTGGCTGTGAGTTATTGTGTCTGTCTGTTTATGGGTTGAAGTATTTGCTCTATAATTGCATTGGGGATTTATGGTTGTTCCGTGCACTTTTCAGGGGAGAGCAATACAATAGGGGGCGTGAGTATGCCAGCTTGTGCACCTGATCCCCTTCCAGACCCTTTCGTGGGATGCGCTGTCCCTGGAAAGCTCACCTGTTGATTCATTTTGGCGAGCACTCCATCCTGCTGCTTCTGGCAGGTGCGCTTGTATGATCTGGACTGAGTTCCTTCACTGGTCCCTTGCACATGATAGTCCAGTCCTGCTGTGACTAAGCCACTATACTTCAGGTAAGTGTTCCTGTTTGCCTTTGTCTTTCCTCGTCTGTTTTTGTTGTATTGTAAAGTTCATTGTCTTGTATTGCTGTCAGTTCCACTTTTGATGTTTGCTCTTTTGCTTTCTTCCCTTGCAGGTGATGTTGCCGGCCCTTCAGAAGCTGCAGAGCTGGAGGCGACAGCCGGAGGGAATGAGGAACGAAGCTGCAGCGGTACAGTAGCTGGTAAGTTTTTAGGTAGGAGGTGCGCAGGGTTCAAATTTCGGCACGGCCATAGAACGGATGTTCTAATCTTGTCTTTCTTCTTCTTCACAGGGTCTGAGTTTGTGGATGTGGAGGCGGTGCTGCGGCATCAGGATCGAGATCACTGGATGTCAGGAGATGAGTGTGCAGATGTAGCGATGAAGCACCTGTTTCCTGGAGGTGAGTATGAAGGAGAACACCTGGTTTCAAAGGTAAGTAAACTGGTCTAAGCGGCGGTGAGCGTCACGTTGCATGTGAGTGCACAGTAACGCGAAGCGCCGGCCTTAAGGATGGAGCAGCTTATATAGCTGAGCTTCTGAAGCCACACCCACCAGGCTCAGCCTGCCTGCCACACCCGATGAGTCAGCACATGAAGTCCAGGCCTAGGGAGCCACATCCGCTGAGTCAACACAGGAGGATGTTCTCTGGAATAAAGGCTTTCAGCCCCTGGAAAGTTCTTGTAAAATAAAAACACTCCTACCCTGAAATAAAGTAAAAGCACTCCTGCACTGAAATAAAGTGTTCCTGCTCACATCTCTATATGAGCCTGGTGCCAAAGGCACCAGGACTGAGTCCAGCCAGGGCCCCTGTTTTTATAGGTCCCAAAGGGACATAAGTGAGTCAAGTGACCCATTGCCCCCATCACTAGACGGTGTGGTTTTTGTGTTCTGGGGCCTGTGGCCATGATGCTTCCAATTCCCCACTTCACCGCTGTGTCACATCTCTGTCCACCATCTTGCCGGGAAGGGGGCATCCGTTCAGGAGCTTTGGTTTGTTGTTAGGAGGTGCTGATTCACTCTGGTTTGTATACGATTGCCAGCAGGAACGCTTCTTCTGTGCAAGGATGTAATTTCCTTAATTGTACACCACCGTGAGCTCCACGGAGGCACGTCTCACTACATGAGCCTCAGGCCACGCCCCCCTTAAAAGGCACCATAGGGCCCTGATAGAAAACTTTGGAAGGCCAAAAAAAGGCTTTACATACATCCTATACCCCCAAAGTTCAGAAACGTTTGGTTGCCTGAATAATGTGTGTGCTCTGGGACCCCCAACCGGCCCACAGAATCCGGGTTTGCCCAGAGGCACTTTAAGACAAGATAGCAGCACCCTTGAGATGGATGGGGTGCAGGTTAATACTCCAAAACCAAATCAATAATGCCAATTCAACGGTTTGGCAAAGGGAGTCCATTTAATGACAGGTACACAAAACGGGGAGTCTCATGAATATCAGCGGATGCGTGATTTTCTCTCTCTCTCTCATCACTGACGTTTAACACTTAAAAGTTGGCATGCAATTCTATTGGTTCAGGAAAGGTAACTTTAATATAGGTACTATATCTGTATATGGTATGGTTTGGATAAACACTGTCAGGTGGGACATCTAAGCCCTACCTTCAAAATGGTTACTGTAGACGTCACTAAAAGTATGACGTCCTATTGGTTCTACTAACTATAGGACCCTAGATTACTTGGTCCTCTGTGTTTGGGTTGGCACCAAACCCCACTCATACTTTTCCACTTTGCTTAGCAGCACACAGAATGGTCGGCCAGGTGAAGGGTGCCCCTTAGCTCCCGCGGCCTTCCTCCAATTATTGTTACAATCAATCATCACTTTAGTGGCCATGTGACAATTATTTCACTGTGGTTGGCCTCGACACTGCATCTTCTGTCTGGAAAACTTCTGATATCTGCACCTGGCCTGGTGCCATGTATAGGTGTGAAAGTATTGCTTCTTCTTGCTTGGCTGGTCACATGACTCAGACACCGTGAATTTGCCTCTTCTTCATATAATTTGTGTATTTGATTTTCGTTTCACCCAACACCTGGCTCCAGTTTCTTATCTTGACCTTTCTGAAGTAGGATATTCTGTTCTTAGTTTCGATTAATTGCAGCTACTGTTCGTCTATTCTACTGATACGAATTTGGCTTTTCTGGCACGATTTGTCTCTGCTGAGTTTCATTTCTGCCGTCCATTCTCAATTTTGCTAACTATGAGCTCTCCTTGTGTGACCCTTAGTAACCTTTAATTAATTCTGCTTCTTGTGCAAAGTGGAAGTATACTTATATAACATGCTTCTTTTGAGGTTGATTATCTATAGTGGCACTTGCCGCACTATCTTTCTACTAAGCATAGCAAGCCACACGATTTCCTTAGTTTTCTTGCGTTTCCAAAAATATGTACATGTGTATACTGGTCGAATATCTTCATCATGCTTACATCTTAAGTTTCTTATATGTGACATCGTCTTCTCGCCTTAGGGTCACGATGCCCCTTGTCCATTGTGTTTCATCTCTTTACATCATTCTCTGGTAGTCATTTCTTCTATATGTGAGTCAGTCCGGGTTCTCGTGACGTCACCATTCGTCTTCCATTAAGACCTTTTGGGCTTCTTCAGGGACTGTACTTAGACAATCTTCATTTCCCTTCATTTGTTGATATGGCTTTCTGAATGGGTACCTACTGTCCATGGTTTCCTTGGTACTGGTACTTCAATAGGTGCTGTTCTTCTGATAGGTACTGGAAAGAGCCCCACTGTGGCTTTCTGCTGGTTTATTTGCTCATCATACACCACATATTTCATTGTGAACATTCCTGGTACTTCAAAATGGATGGTTGGGTGCGTGCTGTATTTGGGACTTCCTCTACACTCCCCCCTCTGGCTGATTCCTCGACCACTTTCACCTCTTTCTTTGGATCCATCTTCTTTGGTCCTTCTGTATTTACCTTCACTTCATCGTCTGGGTTCATTCTTTCTTCATCTTCTGGGTCTATATATGATGGTCTGAAGAAATGTCTCTTTGGGATCCATATCTTTATTACTCCTTTTAAACTACGTGCTGTTCTCACGTGTTCGTCCTTGTTCCATGTCATCAGTTGACACTGTCCATTTGGGCTGCAGTAAACGCATCTTCCCACATAATTTCTATGCTTCCTGGGATATAGAAACTTTGTTCCTTTTGGAGCATGAATGCTTGCCTTCACAAAGTCTCTTATTTCTTCATAAGTCAGGTCTTTGGGCTTCCAGCCTGGCTTGACATCAATCACGATCTTCATTCCTATGGCTTTTTTCGCAGTTTTCTGGCACTGAGATATTATTATCTTGATAACACAGAATCCTAGCAATATCATCACAAGCAGGCCTCCCAGGAACTTGAATGCATCTGCCATCCATTGTGGAACCCATGAGAATAGTGATCCGAACCAACTGTCATCATCAATTTCGTCAGTTTCATCAATCATCTGATTCTGTAGTTTCATCAGCATACCTATGGCCTCCGTTAGAGTTCCATTTTCTTCATCGTGAGATGGTATAAAGGTGAAACATGATTCTCCAAGTTTTGCACAAACACCTCCATCCATAGCTGCGATCATGTCAAGTACATATCTGTTCTGGAGAGTCATCAGTGGGACTGCCCTTAACTCTTCTTTGATTGCGTTGAATGCCTTTATGGTTGTGTTGATGGTCTGCAGTAACTCTGATCTGGTTATCTGCAACCATTTAGTATTTGCTCCAACTAGAAATCTTGGCATGAAGATTGTCATGGACACTGATGAGGTGAGGCTGAACAGCCTGTGTTCATATGGGATTGCATGAAAAGCTTCTTCTGATTTGGCAGAAAAGTAATTCTCTCTCTGCATTCGATGCAGCAGTTCCACAGATCTCTTCTTCCTCATGTGAGCATCTGCTTTCGGGAAACTGCCAATGTTCAGGTAACTTTTCGGGATCACCAACGCTGGAATATGGACATTCACTATTGTGCATATACCTCCCCAGTTTCTCCGCAGTCTAATGTATGCTTTGCATCCACATGCCCAGTAATGATCCATAATTACTGCAGTTCCATGCATCATTCCTGGAGCATCAAAACTTTGTCCACAGTTCTGATTCTCTCCCATCTTCCTTGTACCATTATTCCTGAAGCACAATTTTGAGCTTTCCAGTGGTACTATCTGCAAGGGTCCTCCTCTGTCTTCGACCCATGCAAGCCGCTTTGCAAGCTTTGGCCACAATGGTTTGCATAACCTTTGCACATTTTCAATTGCTTCTTTGCAGGCTACAAATCACTACTCCTTTCTCTCATTCGTCTGGTGAAAGCACTGTTCGCCAAATATGCATTTGGCCTCTGTTTTTCCAATGTCGAGCCTCTTCTGGAGTTTTTCCTTGGACGTTCATTTTTTTATTTGCTTCTCTTCTAATCTCCACTCCTTTAACTCCAGGCTTCTCAAATCTGATCACGATGTGTTTTGTCTTTCCACTGTTTCCTGTCTTTATGTCCTGGATGTAATCATCTTCATTTGGATCAGTTGCTTCAGATGCCCATTTCAATGAGGCGTCACTACCCATGAACTGGCCTCTGGTCTTGCACATTGCTACGTGTGAAAGGCAGTGCGCTGTCTGGACATCCATTTCTACAGCTATGAAAATTTTGGACTTCCCCATGCTGTATAGTAGGAGTTCACGAACAAAACATTCCCCCCTCTGAACTTCGTCTTCCAACTTCTTTCATGTGCTGGTACCAAATGTTGTTTCCCAAATCTGCTGTGCTGTCCAAGTAATCATTTTGTATGCTTCTCTTGATTCTTAAATTGTTCATGTAGTTTGCTACAACTACATCCCTGAATGCATCCATATGGCTTCTTCTTGCTGCAGGATTCTCAGGTATCCTGATCCATGATGTAGGTATCTTCATCTGTGCCAGATTAGTGGAGGAAAGTCTGGCAATTCTTTATATTTCCTCTTGCCTCTTCCTGGCTCTGGCTAATGACAGCCATATGTATACTGCTATCAGCTGTGCTCGTGACATTTTCTTTGAGCTTGTCTTTGTACCCATCAGTGTAGTATCACAGGTGTTCATTAGTGTCATTTCTGTTGGTTTCTTCTCCAACTCCTCTTGTCTCTTCAGGAGTTCAGTTTTTTCCATTTGTCTTTTCACCTCACTTGTAGTGGGACTTCTCATAGTAGGCAGTCTTTTCTTCTCCCATGCTTCGGATTGTGTTTCTGCAGTTATTGACACTAGGGCTGGTGTGTGTACATTCAATGTTTGCATGCGTGTGGTTATCAGTAACCTTTTTACATTCATGCTCTGCCGACCCTGTCTCCGGCTTTTCGATTCGCTTGTTACCACAAGTTAGTGTGTGTCATTGCTAATCACATCCATCTCGAGTTCATTCATCAAACCTTCAGATCATATGGGGACTGGAATGACTATGTAAGGTCTGGTTGCCTTTGTGGGCTTCATGTGTACATCATTAGGTGGGTGCACTGGAATTGGACGCTTTGTGCACCAATAATAAAAAATGCAGTTCTAATCGTCAGTGACAGTAAAACAATGATGAATATAATGCATAGATACATAATACCCCTGTAGGTCAGTCTACAGCATTTACTCCCAGAATTGTATGGACGTCTCTCCTCCTGAGGAAGGACGAGATTGCTGCTTTGGATCCCCATCTCGATCATCTGTTGAAAAAATGCTACCCTTTTAATACAACTTGTAAACAATATTATCTCTGGATTCTGTTTGTGAGTTGCAGGTACTGATCAACAGACCCCCTTTGTCTGAACAATGAATTATCTATTATCTCTGGATACAGTTCTCTTGATAGGCTATGGGAAGTGTCAAAATCAGGCAATAATTCAGCAGGTCTCTTTACTATGCATGTTCAAAATATTCTAGCTCCCAGTCTGTGCCTCTGATTTGCTTCATTCCCGAAGACATGCTGTGTCCTTGTCAGTGTAACAAAATTGAAATCTCTTGCACGACTCTCTCGATCTGTCCTTCAGTGGAAGGTTTAAAATCTCCTCAGATAGTTCTACTGGTGATTAGAAAGTTCAACTTGCATCACGATACCGTGCAATACCCCCAAAGTTCAGAAAAGTTTGGTTGCCTGAATAAAGTGTGTGCTCTGGGACCCCCAACTGGCCCACAGAATCTGGGTTTGCCCAGAGGCACTTTAAGACAAGATAGCAGCACCCTTGAGATTGCTGGGGGTGCGGGTTAATACTCCAAAACCAAATCAATAATGCAAATTCAACGGTTTGGCAGAGGGAGTCCATTTAATGACAAGTACACAAAATGGGGAGTCTCATGAATATCAGCGGATGCGTGATTTTCTCTCTCTCTTCACAACTCCAACGAACTTCATAAAAACAACATTATCTATACTAAAATCTTGTCATCACTGACGTTTAACACTGAAAAGTTGGCATGCAATTCTATTGGTTCAGGAAAGGTAACTTTAATATAGGTACTATATCTGTATATGGTAACAGAGTAAGGGTTTGGATAAACACTGTCAGGTGGGACATCTAAGCCCTACCTTCAAAATGGTTACTGTAGACGTCACTAAAAGTATGACGTCCTATTGGTTCTACTAACTATAGGACCCTAGATTACTTGGTCCTCTGTGTTTGGGTTGGCACCAAACCCCACTCATACTTTTCCACTTTGCTTAGCAGCACACAGAATGGTCGGCCAGGTGAAGGGTGCCCCTTAGCTCCCGCGGCCTTCCTCCAAATATTGTTACAATCAATCATCACTTTAGTGGCCATGTGACAATTATTTCAGTGTGGTTGGCCTCGACACTGCATCTTCTGTCTGGAAAACTTCTGATATCTGCACCTGGCCTGGTGCCATGTATAGGTGTGAAAGTATTGCTTCTTCTCGCTTGGCTGGTCACATGACTCAGACAGCGTGAATTTGCCTCTTCTTCATATAATTTGTGTATTTGATTTTCGTTTCACCCAACACCTGGCTCCAGTTTCTTATCTTGACCTTCCTGAAGCAGGATATTCTGTTCTTAGTTTCGATTAATTGCAGCTACTGTTCGTCTATTCTACTGATACGAATTTGGCTTTTCTGGCACGATTTGTCTCTTCTGATTTTCATTTCTGCCGTCCATTCTCAATTTTGCTAACTATGAGCTCTCCTTGTGTGGCCCTTAGTAACCTTTAGTTAATTCTGCTTCTTGTGCAAAGTGGAAGTATACTTATATAACATGCTTCTTTTGAGGTTGATTATCTATAGTGGCACTTGCCGCACTATCTTTCTACTAAGCATAGCAAGCCACACGATTTCCTTAGTTTTCTTGCGGTTCCAAAAATATGTACATGTGTATACTGGTCGAATATCTTCATCATGCTTACATCTTAAGTTTCTTATATGTGACATCGTCTTCTCGCCTTAGGTTCACGATGCCCCTTGTCCATTGTGTTTCATCTCTTTACATCATTCTCTGGTCGTCATTTCTTCTATATGTGAGTCAGTCCGGGTTCTCGTGACGTCACCATTCGTCCTCCATTAAGACCTTTTGGGCTTCTTCAGGGACTGTACTTAGACGATCTTCATTTCGCTTCATTTGTTGATATGGCTTTCTGAATGGGTACCTACTGTCCATGGTTTCCTTGGTACTGGTACTTCAATAGGTGCTGTTCTTCTGATAGGTACTGGAAAGAGCCCCACTGCGGCTTTCTGCTGGTTTATTTGCTCATCATACGCCACATATTTCGTTGTGAACATTCCTGGTACTTCAAAATGGATGGTTGGGTGCGTGCTGTATTTGGGACTTCCTCTACACTCCCCCCTCTGGCCGATTCCTCAGCCACTTTCACCTCTTTCTTTGGATCCATCTTCTTTGGTCCCTCTGTATTTACCTTCACTTCATCGTCTGGGTTCATTCTTTCTTCATCTTCTGGGTCTATATATGATGGTCTGAAGAAATGTCTCTTTGGGATCCATATCTTTATTACTCCTTTTAAACTACGTGCTGTTCTCACGTGTTCGTCCGTGTTCCATGTCATCAGTTGACACTGTCCATTTGGGCTGCAGTAAACGCATCTTCCCACATAATTTCTATGCTTCCTGGGATATAGAAACTTTGTTCCTTTTGGAGCATGAATGCTTGCCTTCACAAAGTCTCTTATGTCTTCATAAGTCAAGTCTTTGGGCTTCCACCCTGGCTTGACATCAATCATGATCTTCATTCCTATGGCTTTTTTCGCAGTTTTCTGGCACTGAGATATTATTATCTTGATAACACAGATTCCTAGCAATATCATCACAAGCAGGCCTCCCAGGAACTTGAATGCATCTGCCATCCATTGTGGAACCCATGAGAATAGTGATCCGAACCAACTGTCATCATCAACTTCGTCAGTTTCATCAATCATCTGATTCTGTAGTTTCGTCAGCATACCTATGGCCTCCGTTAGAGTTCCATTTTCTTCATCGTGAGATGGTATAAAGGTGCAACATGATTCTCCAAGTTTTGCACAAACACCTCCAACCATAGCTGTGATCATGTCAAGTACATGTCTGTTCTGGAGAGTCAGTCATCAGTGGGACTGCCCTTAACTCTTCTTTGATTGCGTTGAATGCCTTTTTGGTTGTGTTGATGGTCTGCAGTAACTCCGATCTGGTTATCTGCAACCATTCAGTATTTGCTCCAACTAGAAATCTTGGCATGAAGATTGTCATGGACACTGATGAGGTGAGGCTGAACAGCCTGTGTTCATATGGGATTGCATGAAAAGCTTCTTCTGAGTTGACAGAAAAGTAATTATCTCGCTGCATTTGATGCAGCAGTTCCACGGATCTCTTCTTCCTCAGGTGAGCATCTGCTTTCGGGAAACTGTCAATGTTCAGGTAACTTTTCGGGATCACCAACGCTGGAATATGGACATTCACTATTGTGCATATACCTCCCCAGTTTCTCCGCAGTCTAATGTATGCTTTGCATCCACATGCCCAGTAATGATCCATAATTACTGCAGTTCCATGCATCATTCCTGGAGCATCAAAAATTCGTCCACAGTTCTGATTCTCTCCCATCTTCCTTGTACCATTATTCCTGAAGCACAATTTTGAGCTTTCCAGTGGTACTATCTGCAAGGGTCCTCCTCTTTCTTCGACCCATGCAAGCCGCTTTGCAAGCTTTGGCCACAATGGTTTGCATAACCTTTGCACATTTTCAATTGCTTCTTTGCAGGCTACAAATCACTACTCCTTTCTCCCATTCGTCTGGTGAAAGCACTGTTCGCCAAATCTGCATTTGGCCTCTGTTTTTCCAATGTCGAGCCTCTTCTGGAGTTTTTCCTTGGACGTTCATTTCTTTATTTGCTTCTCTTCTAATCTCCACTCCTTTAACTCCAGGCTTCTCAAATCTGATCACGATGTGTTTTGTCTTTCCACTGTTTCCTGTCTTTATGTCCTGGATGTAATCGTCTTCATTTGGATCAGTTGCTTCAGATGCCCATTTCAATGAGGCCTCACTACCCATGAACTGGCCTCTGGTCTTGCACATTGCTACGTGTGAAAGGCAGTGCACTGTCTGGGCATCCATTTCTACAGCTATGAACATTTTGGACTTCCCCATGCTGTATAGTAGGAGTTCACAAACAAAACATTCCCCCCTCTGAACTTCGTCTTCCAACTTCTTTCATGTGCTGGTACCAAGTGTTTTTTCCCAAATGTGCTGTGCTGTCCAAGTAATCATTTTGTATGCTTCTCTTGATTCTTAAATTGTTCATGTAGTTTGCTACAACTACATCCATGAATGCATCCGTATGGCTTCTTCTTGCTGGAGGATTCTCAGGTATCCTGATCCATGATGTAGGTATCTTCATCTGTGCCAGAATAGTGGAGGAAGGTCTGGCAATTCTTTATATTTCCTCTTGCCTCTTCCTGGCTCTGGCTAATGACGGCCATATGTATACTGCTATCAGCTGTGCTCGTGACATTTTCTTTGAGCTTGTCTTTGTACCCATCAGTGTAGTATCACAGGTGTTCATTAGTGTCATTTCTGTTGGTTTCTTCTCCAGCTCCTCTTGTCTCTTCAGGAGTTCAGTTTTTTCCATTAGTCTTTTCACCTCACTTGTAGTGGGACTTCTCATAGTAGGCAGTCTTTTCTTCTCCCATGCTTCGGATTGTGTTTCTGCAGTTATTGACACTAGGGCTGGTGTGTGTACATTCAATGTTTGCATGCGTGTGGTTATCAGTAACCTTTTTACATTCATGCTCTGCCGACCCTGTCTCCGGCTTTTCGATTCGCTTGTTACCACAAGTGTGTGTGTGTCATTGGTAATCACATCCATCTCGAGTTCATTCATCAAACCATCAGATCATATGGGGACTGGAAGGACTATGTAAGGTCTGGTTGCCTTTGTGGGCTTCATGTGTGCCTCATTAGGTGGGTGCACTGGAATTGGACGCTTTGTGCACCAATAATAAAAAATGCAGTTCTAATCGTCAGTGACAGTAAAACAATGATGAATATAATGCATAGATACATAATACCCCTGTAGGTCAGTCTACAGCATTTACTCCCAGAAATGTATGGACGTCTCTCCTCCTGAGGGAGGACGAGATTGCTGCTCTGGATCCCCATCTCGATCATCTGTTGAAAAAATGCTACCCTTTTAATACAACTTGTAAACAATATTATCTCTGGATTCTGTTTGTGAGTTGCAGGTACTGATCAACAGACCCCCTTCGTCTGAACAATGAATTATCTATTATCTCTGGATACAGTTCTCTTGATAGGCTATGGGAAGTGTCAAAATCAGGCAATAATTCAGCAGGTCTCTTTACTATACATGTTCAAAATATACTAGCTCCCAGTCTGTGCCTCTGATTTGCTTCATTCCCGAAGACATGCTGTGTCCTTGTCAGTGTAAAAAAATTGAAATCTCTTGCACGACTCTCTCGATCTGTCCTTCAGTGGAAGGTTTAAAATCTTCTCAGATAGTTCTACTGGTGATTAGAAAGTTCAACTTGCATCACGATACCGTGCAATACCCCCAAAGTTCAGAAAAGTTTGGTTGCCTGAATAAAGTGTGTGCTCTGGGACCCCCAACCGGCCCACAGAATCCGGGTTTGCCCAGAGGCACTTTAAGACAAGATAGCAGCACCCTTGAGATGGATGGGGGTGCAGGTTAATACTCCAACACCAAATCAATAATGCCAATTCAACGGTTTGACAAAGGGAGTCCATTTAATGACAAGTACACAAAACGTGCCTTTGCTGAGGTTTGGGACTGTTAGCTCTCACTTACTGTGAACAGTTTCTACAATTTCGGTGTGCCTGAAGAGCAACTTGCATAACTATTCCATTTAGGATTATACTTAGACATTCTGTATTTGCTGGATCCAGAAGAAATGTCAATACATCTGTAGTCCTTCCGACAAGATTTCGACAGTCTTCAATTAGGAGAAAGAACAGTACGTTGATAAGCCTATTCGCTTCTTCCTCCGCTTGGGACATTTGCTTTTACCTTGCTGTATTCCGGAAGTAGGAGGAACTGTTCGGCAATTACGGTAAGCAGCCTCCTTAAAGTCTTTTTGTTTTCAGGATCTTGAAGAAAGTCAGTGATACTGGTGAGCCTCCCCACCAGTAACGGGTACGATCTTAGCACTAGATCAAAATATGTCAGTACATCTTTGGTGATGTCGCTACTGTGGGACACCATAAGTGATTCCGAACAAGGTCTCTGTGTGGAAAGAATCTGGATACTGTATTTTGTTCCAATTTATGTGTCCTCGATCAAAATTTGGCATATTCTTTTCTAGTCAAGGCTTCAGTGTGCCTTAGTCCAAATTTCAAAGTCAACAGAGTACGTGTGGCTTACACGTGCAATTGCCTTCTTCACCCTGCTACTAGGATGCACCGAGTGTCCGTTTTTATGTCCTTATCCCCTTTTTTGCTCAGAGGAATGTCCAAAATGAAGTCACAATTTTTGCACAAGAATTCTTTGTCTTTTTTTTGCTGCTGGTCATGTGTCCTTCTTACTCGTCATCGATCGAGTCTGCACGTGCTGTGTTTCTTACCCATCGTCCGTAGTCTCTTCGTGGTGGGGTGCAGGCCGGGGGCCTTCTCCGATGTGTGGTTTGATGTCACCCAAAAAGATCCAAGCTCTTCTTCCTTGTAGTTTCACTGCAGAGGGAGTGCAGTCTTCCACTGTAAAGGGACAGTTAAACCTTGGCTCGTCCCACTTCTTTCTCGTGTGGTTCTTTACCAGGACGGTGACTCCAGGGAAGATTGATGGCATATGTAGTCCTTGAGCTGTGTCTGCAGTAGTATCTCCTTCTGTGTTCAATGCTGCCCTCCACCCTTTTCCTCGTCGCTGCAGCTGGCCTGAAATTACCGTAAGACAAGATGCCATGCAAGTCAAGTAATTTTGCATTTCAGACCCTAAAATTTCTCTGGTTGGCTGGGCATCACATCTGGCTCTGTCTCGAGGTGTCAGGGGAGTGTGCATTCTTCTTCCTGTGGCTATTTTGTGCGGCGTAAGATGATGGTCAGAACCGGGTTGGTTCCTGAGGGCATACAGTGCCAACGGAAGGCAGTGTAACCATCCCATTCTTAGAGTAAGCTTCAGCTTGGCTATCCTCTCCTTTAATAAGCCGTTGAGCTTCTCACATATTCCATTACCTTGCGGGTGATACGCCGACAAGAACTTGTGCTTTATACCAAGCAACAAGCTAATCTGTTCGAAAACTTCATTTACAAAATGAGTCCCGTTATCTGATCTCATGACTTCACATACCCCCCACCTGGGAAATACCTCTCTCACTAGAAATGTGGCCGCACAGGTAGAGTCTGGGTGTGTACATGGACCTGCTTCTATCCATCTAGAGAATGGACACACCACAACAATTAAATACCTGCACCCGTTACATACTTGAATCATGTCGACGTAATCGACATGCAAGTTAACGTCCATTGGGCATTGGAATGACTCCTATAATTACTTTTAGTGTGTGCCGAGCCGTGAACTGTTGGAAAATGATACAGTTCACCATAAAAAATGCAACATGCTCCGCTAGGTTCGGTATGAAACAGTCTTCAGAGAGCGTTTTGCCGCTAGATTCTCTTTTGTTATGTGTGCTGGATAGTGTAACTGCTCCAGTGTTATTTTTAACAGGGCTATAGGCATTACTGGTTTACCAGTGCTGTCTTGTAGCCACAAGCTTTCAGAGGGGTTTAAAGAACACCCTCGCCGCTTCCAGAGGTTTTTCTCTTTCTGTGGTGCCTCCCCTTGGAGTTATATTAACTGTATTTGACCCATATCATTGTAGCGCTCAGGTTCACTCTGTACGACAATCATTTTTCATTTACATTTGTGACTTCTACATCCATGATTGTCTCGCTCTTGGATGCCATATGCTTGGCTTCTGTGTCTGCTACTTGATTTCCACGTGAGATAAAATCGGTCCCTTTCATGTGGGCGCTGCATTTTACGACCGCTATGCCCACTGGGAGCTGTGGTGCCTTAATCAGCCTGTCCAATAAGCTGCATGCTGCACTGGCGTGCCATCCGCTCGGAGGTAGCCCCTCCTTTTCCAGCGCGCTAAACCTGCGTGCACTGTCGACATCACATAGGCGGAGTCACTGTACACCATTACTTCCTGCGTGATTCTCAATCACGAGTATCAATGCTAATAATTCTGCAGCCTGTGCTGAATAATGACATGATAATCGTGCACTAAGAAGCACTCGAAATTCTCCATTTGCTGTGTGTTTCATTACAGTATCTACATCATCGCCTGTATATCTTTGTCCATCCCTTTGATCGATTCTCGAGGAACCATCAACAAAGACAATTTCTCCTTCTGATAATGCATTTTCTTTCACTCTGGGAATTTCTTCATAGAATTCTTCATAATTTCCACAGTCATGTATTGGCTCTTCTTCAGTGACTGGCTCTGCTATGAACATAGCTGGGCTCACTATCTTGCATCAGACTATTTTTATCGATGGATTTGATATGATCACTACATAAGCAGAAGTTCTCTGCGATGTCAGTGTGCCTTTTGATTGCTCTAGTATTGCAAATAGTGAGTGCTCGGCATACAATGTCATTGAGGATTCCATTACAATGGTTATAGCCTTCTCGACGGCGAACGCTGCGGCAGTTAAACTTTGTTCGCAAGGGAAATGACCTTTCCTCACTGGGTCTAAATTTCCACTATAATATGCCAGGGGCTTGTACCCCAACGTGTTTCTCTGTGTGAGCACTGCCGTCATAACACTGCCATTTGTGTGTGAAAACAGGTAAAATTCCTCTGCATAATTGGGAATCCCTAAAACTGGTGCGGTGCAAATGGCTCTCTTGAGTTCAGAAAATCCTTCCTCCATGATCTCAGACCATTTAATCTTTTCTTTCATCACCTGTGCCTTCTTTAGGGCCTGTAGCAACGGCTTAGTATATGAGCTGGAGTCGAAGACCCATGCCATGACATAATAAGGCCTAAAAAACTCTGCATCTGTTTTATCGTGTGTGGCTTAGCCATGTTCAATATGGCTTCATCCCTTTCTGGGGTAACTCTTTTCCCCTCATGTGAGATCAACTGACCTATGTATAGCACTGCTTGTTGACAATATTGTAACTTCTCCTTGTCAACCTTATATCCTTTTTCAGCCAATATAGTTAATAGCTGAACAGAATTGTGTCTGCATCTTTCCTCTGTAGTGCTGCAAATTAAGATGTCATCCAAATATTGTAAGAAAACACTTTCTAATGCAATATTACTTAGGTTCATCTGCAGGACTCTGCTAAAAATAGAAGGAGACTCACAGTATCCCTGGGGTAGCCTTGTGCTTTTCAGACACATTTGTCTGAGCGTAAATGACGTCAGATCTTGCAAGTCTCGGTGCAATGGGATTGAGAAAATGGCATTTTTTCATTTCAATCACTGTGAAATGTTTTGCCTCAACAGGTATATTACATAGAATTGTAGCCGGGTTAGGGACTAAAGGGAACTCGGCTTCAAGAATATAATTTATCAGCATCAGATCTTGGATTAGCCTCCAAGACACTCCCTTTGATTTTTTGATAGGATAAACTGCAGTATTGCATGACGACTCTGACGCCACTAAGATGCCCTGCTCCATCATAGCGGAAATTGTCTGACAAATTCCTTCATCTGCCTCCCTGGACATGGGATATTGTCGTGTTTTTGGAATAATTGCTCCTGGCTTCAGTTTAATTTTCACTTCTCCCATTCCTTTCAATAAGCCTACATCATAGAGGCATGTGGTCCACACTGAGACAGGCACCTGGGCCATGTCGTCCTCAAAATATTCAGGACAGTTCTGTGCCAACATCATTCTCTGAAGCACTTCTCTTTTGATCATTTTACCCAAAAAGTGAGGTTCACCTCAACTGCTGTTTCTCCCCCATCTGCTTGCTCGTCAAACAGATCATCATCAGTGACATCAGTCAATCTGTACCCTTCTTCAATGGGGATTACTGTGCACCATTGTCGGCCTTCATCGTCAGACCCATCAATCAAAGCCATTTTCCCTCATATCGCAGCTGTGTGTATCACTAAGGGAAATACTTGTCCCTTTTCCGCGTGCATAGGTATTCTTGGCCTAAACAGAAATTCATCTGTGCTCCTCGTGGTTTTCTCAGCAAGGCCTGGCAGCCCTGCCATTAGCACAAGTATTTCATACGTGAATATTTCGGGCTCTAATGGTACAGCCCTCATATCTTTGTGTCCTGCGTATGCTCTAATCATTTTGCATACATTGAAATAGTGCATTCCTGGAGGTGAACATACTATGCCCTCCTCCGTGAACAAGATTGTCATGTTTAACTTCGTCATTAGATCTTGACCCAAAATGTTTACTGGGGTTTGTCACGAATATAATAAAGGTACATTCATATCACATTCTCCCATAGAAACTGGAAGTGCATCTGTAAAAGGAACACGACTTGTAACTCCTGTGAAACTCTGAGTATTTATAGCATCGCCGGACAAGGAAAACTTGCCTTCACGTATACACAAACGTGTTGCACCCATGTCAACTAAGAAGGTTTATTCTTTATCCCCTAAAACGACAACCGCCCTTGGTTCCTGGTGAGGGTCTGGTGTCACTGATAGGATAGAACACATCAGGGCTCCCAGTGACCTGTCCTAGTCCATATATAAATGTGTCCCATCTTGCACGAATGGCCTTCCCCCATAACCAGTGTTACTCCTCATTCCACGGTTCGCAGCCTGTCCTGCACTTACTGTCTGTGACAGTTGCATAGGCAACTGTTGAGACTTTCCTTGTGGAAAACACATCAAATTCTGAGGTTGCGAGCTTTGCTGTGCTCCTGGCATGTGTTGTTGCACTGTGTGATTCTGTGCAACTCCATTTCCTCCCTACTGTAAAAACACAGGTGGATTCACCATACCTGTTCTTGTTCCTTGGTCATTTTGCATCATGCCCTGATTTCTGCATGTGCGTGCTAGATGCTATGTCATTCCACACAACCAACATACTGGCGGAGGTCTGATTATTCGCCCATTTGTCATATCTTGATTGCCATTTTGCATGTTTTGAAAGCCTCCTTGATTATTCTGAAAACCCCCCTGAATGCTCTGCCATCCTCTTCCCCTAAATCCTCTTCCCCCTGATTATTCTGCTGTGGATTATTGGCTTGCTGCATGTTCGACCCGTCTGTGCTAGTTATCATTGCCCCTTCAAGGGCGTATTTTGACAATTTCTTCTGCACTCATTTTGCCTCTTCACCCGTTCGTGCAGCTTCTTTTTTGTGATTCTTTTTTTGCAGCAGCCTGCAATAGTGTGCTATGGTCAACTGTATTTCAGACTACGGTTTGGCTTTGATTTCTATCAATTTCTTGAGCTGTTTCTGTACCGGATCTGACAGCCCTTGGCACAATATATGGTAGAACACAGGTATAGATTTTCCCTAAGATTGCCAAGTCTCGAGTACTCACATGTCTTGAAAATTCTGAATATAAATCAACGGGTCCTCTGATTCCTTCATTTTACGTGTCATTATAACTCCCATGTCGGAAGTATCCGGACATAACAATTGTAATGCTTTCCATAACGCAGCTCTGCAATTGTTAAACGAAGCTCCATCATGCGTGGTATTAACTGTGGTCACACCAGGGTAACCTGCCCATGTCCACACATCGTCTGCTCTATCACCAAGTATGGCGATTGAAAGACCCTTGATATCCCCTAGAGCTAACGTGTTCCCTCCGTCATTTTTTCTAGCTTGCCTATCCATTTTCCAGCTCCCGATGTCAACATTGGAAGCTTATTTTTCAGGCTTTCCCGATCCATGTGTGGCCATGTAATATACTGTGGTCTTGTTCCACCTTTCTCGAGCAACGGAAATTGGGACACATAGTCCTCTCTCGCTTCTCTCATTGTTCTTCTATCTATTTCAGGAGTGATGTTCCCACATCGCTGCCTACCAGGCAATGTCCTTAGCTGGCTCACATAGGGTGGTGGAGACACCCCCCTCTGACCGTGAGATACTTCTTTGCGTCGGTCTGACAGTGGGGCCGATTCTGATGCCCTAGGTGCAGTCCCACTAGAATCTAACCATCTTATCCTCTTTCCTCCTGAGAATCTTTTTTTGCATCTTCTCTCTTCCTCCTTTTCCTCATTCTCCTCTCTTTCGGTGTCAGACATTGTCTGTGCCCAACTCGTGCAACTTCTTGCATCCTCTCTGTTCCTACTGATTTCCAACCTATCTAGAGACAACTCTCTATTTCTACTACTTCAGGAGACATCCTCAGTACGTTAAAGCTGAGTGCTCTGAAGGTGCTCGTCTTCCCCCTCCCCTTGGGGTACTTGTTCTAACCCCATTTCATAATATATCCTATCTATCGTCTCTCCGATGCTTCTGGTGTCGAAGTCATCCTCAATATTTGCCCTAGACGTGCCTGGTACTGAATTGTACTCAGGAAAGAATTCTTCTATATCTTCCCAGTCTACTACTGGCTCAGGTTTTTTAACCTCCCTTTCCAGATATTCAAGATCACATGCTCTTTGCCTTCGCTTACGTTCTACATCGTCATCGAATTATCTGCGCTTTCTCGCTTCCTCTCTGACCCTATCTTCTTCCTCTTTCCTTGCGTCTCTATGTTCATTTGCCCTTTGAATTTCCTCATCCCTTCATCTCTTTATTCTTTTCTCCCGTTTCCTTTGTTCTTCCTCTATCCTTCGTTGCTCTTGATCATTGACTGCTCTATGTTTATGATTGTGTTGCCTTTCTTGCTCTTCACGATATAACTGCTCTCGTCTCTGCCTATCTTTTTTCCTTATTCTTTCATCTCTCAATCCTTTTTCCTTTTCCTTCTCTTTTCTCTGTAAGTCATCTAGCTTCTCTTTTTGCTTTACGTCATCTATGCCTTTACCATCGAGTTTCAATAAAATCTGACCTCCCATCCATTCGTTTTGTGCGAATGCTATCTCATCAGTTCTATCCTCACTTCCCTTGCATCTTTTACCCTCTCTCTCCGTGTTGAGAGATGTACTTGCTTGTGCCTGGTCTTTTCTCTCGTTCTCGAGTCTCTCCTTATCCCTCAGGACTTTGAAGGTGATATCTCTAGTTTTATCCTTGTCTGGATTTTTGTCACTACTTTGCGTAGGTGTGAAAGTGATTTCATTTCGGCACACACCCAAGAAAAGGCCAGCGTGTAGTGCGCAATTGAAATCCTTATTTATTTTTATCGATAAGTTCAATATTCTGAACGATATATCACTCGTATCACACCCTTCTCCTGGAACCCCCCGGTCACCCTGAACCAGGAATAAGGCTAGTTTGCATAGGTAAATATTTATTTATGTATTTAAAATGTAATCACAATATATTTAATAGGTAAACAGCAATCACCAATAGGGTGACAGAACACTGAATAGTATATTTAATACACCAGGAGTCAAAATAATGAGAACAAAAACAAATGCAGCACTGAAAAGAATACTTTTGAATTGGTATAGAATAGATAGCACTATGGTTAGAGGTTCCCCCTGCAACACCCCTCAACCCACCAATAGGCAATGTAAAGAGATGGGAGTAGAGAGCAGGTATTCAGGAATAGCACAAATCAAACAGAATATCAGTCCCACCTTCCCCCTTTAAACACAAGAGAAAAACGGAATTGACTTTTCAGCTGGCAGATGGCTTTGAAATTGTCCTTGGAATTGGCTGAGCAAAAACACCAAATGTGATCAAAATTACTTCATTTGTTATAAATTCTTATGGGAGCCACTTTGAACAGTTGCACCCAATCACAAGCAATGGTTTAGTAAAAATAAAAAAGTGAAAATCGCAAAGTCCAAGTCGGAAACACTTTAAAGCTATTTCACACATGTAAAGCCTTTCAAAATTTCAATTCGTGGCAAACTTTTCCTTGCGCAATATTCACTATAACGGGAGAATCGGATCTTAGGTACAAATAGGAGTTGTAATTTAGCTTCTATCATAAAAACTGAGGGAGTTATAAAGGTTTTAGTGAGAGTCATTTTTGCAAAATAGGCGCGAGAATCGAAAAAAGAAATGCACTTTGAAAATGAAATATGGGTTTGCTTACACTAGATTATGACTATGAAAAAGAGGATGACACACATGAATCTCCACACTTACGTGGCCGGTGTAACCCTTCAAGTAGTGGATACTCAATTTCTTTCTGGGATTCACTTCAGTTACTCAAAATCGCTAATGACTTATGATTTTATAAAACAAACGACAAAAATCAGTGCAAGAAAGGTTCTGACAATACTATTATTCTGAATTTACAGACAGAAAGGGTTGAGATGGGGATACGACAATGCAAATATATTAGGGTCACTTTTCTTCCTATTAATACTCACAAAATAAGTTATTAAATTGGACCGTCAGTTCTTGTCATGGATTGGATCTGGTCTAGGAAGGACAACACAACAGCTAGGCCGGTCACCGGATTTGCGCAGGATCTGCCCTCCTTGTGTGTGGGTATTTCAATCAGCTGGATAGCGAGTTCCTCAGGCAAGCCTTGTGGTAGCAAGCCAGAGAGTTTCAGGATATTAGTTTAAAAGGCCTTCTCACCCCACAGCACTTCACTGGGTGGTGAGAATAAGTTTGAGGATTTGGCCTTGCTGAAATCAATAGTTCTCTATTGCTGGTAAGAGTCTTGGCATCTGGATCTGGAAGGATTTTAAAGGCTGGATATAGAATGCTGGATCCGAGTGCTTCGCCGGAATCAGGAAAGTGAGTGAATCAGTGAGTCCCTATGTGTTGTAAGCTGTCTCTATTTATCCTTTCAAATGACATCACAAAGTGTGTGTATGGGCCGGCTTAGCTAAGCTTGCCCCCGTGTTATGCTTGATTTATGCTTGATTCAAAATGGCGCGGGTGCGCAATGCATTCTGGGAGCGCTCAGAGCCATGTTGGATATTTACTTCATACCGCAGTGAAAGGCTGCACACATTTTGCTGAAGTGTTAGATTCACAGTGCTGAGACAAACATGCTTTTCCAAACCTGGTATGCGGTCAAGGCCATTTATGCTGGGAAAGCTAACGTTGTTATGGCTTGCTACTGTTCTCCGTGGAGTGTGTTTTTAGAGCAGGGAGGCCCTGCGTTCCTTGGGGGGAGCTCTTCATTGACCCAGCTGGCAACCGACGGCTGTTCCTCAACTGCACAAGTGCAATTTCCAGAATGTTCGAGAATTAACTCCCCTTTGTGGAGTGAGTATATATGTGGAAGCCCGGAAGGGGTCAGGTGAGACTTCAGCCAGAGAAGGACGCTTACGTCTGGCCTTCCTGTGAGCTGTGGTACGCTCGGCCTGGCTGTTCCCGGGGTCTTCCAGCTTCTTCTGGACGATATGAGGACTTCTATTACGCTTACGATGATGTATTTCCTTTTGACTTCTTTACTTCTTCTGTGATTTATGACCTTACTATTTTTATGAGTTATTTCTATGTATTTGTAAGCTTTGAATAAATAGCCGTAAAGAGCTGATTTATCTTCTAAGAGTGTGTGGTTGTGAGTTATTGTGTCTGTCTGTTTTTTTTGGTTCAAAGTACTTGCTCTATAATTGCATTGATGATTTATGGTTGTTTCGTGCACTTTTCGGGGGAGAGCAGTACATTTTTGGCGTCACGAACAGGATGTACGTGATGAGTTGTTCTGTGCATCCAAGAGTCTGTTGAAACGTAGATAGGATTTGGTTGTCGTGTAAGTGAAGTTATTTTTGAAAAGTGAAGTTTTTTGTCTCTTTGGTAACTGTTTGAGTGCCTGTGGGAGTGATTGCAGTGTGGAGAAGAAAATATATAGGTTCAATGAGTAGTTTGTTCAAGAAGAAGAACGTTACCGCTGGCGGTGACTGTTCTGATGTTGTTATTCCAGGTTGGACGAAGAGTCCGTATGATAAATTGGCTCAAGCATGGGCATGTGGTGCCGGTTTAAGTGAAACTTGGGATCAAGGATTGGGAGATGCCGATCCGACTGATGTAATTGCATGCTTGCAACAAGTTCCAGTAGAACGTGGTAAAGAATGGACGGCATTAGGTAGGCGAGGTTGGGTTCTTTTGGGTTCTTTTGCATGCTTATAGGAAAATCAGATAAAAGTGGACATGAAAAATTAGGTTTTGCGATTAGAGAGAGAGCTAGCTGCAGAACGGCAGACTGCGTTAATGCAGCAGATTCAAATGAAATAGTTTAAAGATAAGGCCGACACATATCAGGCAGTGGCGAAGAGGGCAGCAGTCAGAGTAGTTCGATATAAGTATAGGAAAAGACGGGGAGGGGTCAACAAAAGGAAGGTGGCAAATGTAATCGCTACCGCTGGCGTAGACTGGGATCCGGACAAGTGGGATGATGATATCTTTGATTCGACCAGTCTAGAAAATAGTTCCGCAGAGGAGTCTGATCCCAAACCAGAGGTGAAACAGAAAACAGTGGCGGCGAAGCCTGATAGAAGGCGGCAAGCCGGACCACACCCGCAGAATCCTGGTGGTGGTATGGTGGATTTAAACAGTTTTGAAGATTACACACAACAGGAGGTTGGGGAAATAATTACCCGTTTGAGGCAAAAATCAGGGGAAGCTGTATTGACATGGATGGTGAGATTACTAGACGGGGGTGCTGCAGGGTTATTGGTAGATTCTACTGATTCACCGCGTTTTTTACCCCTGTCAATTGACACCAATGTACAGGAGGTCTTAAGAGCAGGACCGCCCCCTAATGCTAATGGTCAAGATACGCAGGTGTCTTTGTTGCACCTGATAGCCCAAGCATGTAACCGTAAATACCCTATTACCACAGATTGGCCCAGTGAAGAAACAAAGTGGTATACGTTGAGAGAAGCAATTCAAAAAGTCAGAGAGCATGCAATGAAAGAGGCGATTCACATAGATGCTCCTGATCACATGGGAGCCGTACCGCTCTCAATTTCAACGCGAAACATGGTGATTAGAAATGCTCCACCTGCATACAAAAGTGTCATTATGACTTTGCTCGTAGGCATGACGGGCAAGGCTACTGATGAGGTAGCAGATGCCATTCGGCAACTCGCAGATTTGGGAGAGTGGGATAAGAGCGATAACAAGCCACGCGATAGAGAGGGGCGTAGTGAGAGAAGAACCGATGGCAGGCGGCAAGATAGTAGAGACTCCCGAGTGTCCCGAAAAGACATGTTTTTGGCTTTGTTAAAAGATGGTGTGCCACACGAAGAAATTGATGGCATTGAAACCAGAGTATTGTATGAATTATACAAAAAACGAGGACTTGCAGCCAAAGAGCGCTACAAACAGGTTAAGAAACAAGTAGTCACCACGCCACAGGGGGACGCCTGACCTTCTGCTCCCCCTGCGGAAGAACAAGATGAAGGGTCTATGGGGACACCTTCCCCGTACCAGCCAACATATGCTGATATGAAAAAGGTAGTGAGTGCGATGCTAGAGGCGGAGACAAGTCACACTCATTCGAAGTTTGACTAGGGCTCCGGCCAAGCTCCGGCAACGTCTGCCCACATAAAAGTGGATAGGCGGCCTCATGTTGATGTTAAGATTTTTTGGGGGCCAGGAAATACACAAGGGGTGCGAGCATTGATAGACACCGGGGCGGAGGCCTCTTTGATTCATGGTAATCCGACACGATTTAAAGGCAAACAGTTTACAATCACAGAGTTAGGGGGAAAGGAGACCCCCGCAGTGCAAACGCGAGTGGAGATGAAAATAGGCAATTTAAAGAGACAGAGGGCCTCATTACGACCCTGGCGGTAATCGCCCGTCATTACCGCCATGGCGTAATGAGCGTTTACGCCGTGGGACGATGGCGTAAAGAGCGCCACATCACGACCCATCGCGCACGAGCATTACGCCATGGCGGTAATGCAATTAACGCCATGGCAGAAAAGGCCCCTACCGTCATCGCTAAGCGAGCAAGGTGCCCTTCCGCCAGCGTAAGTAGCGGCCACCGTAATTTACGGCCACCGTAATTTACGACCACCGTAATTTACGACCACCGTAATTTACGGCCACCGTAATTAGCGGCGGCCGTAAAAGGCCAAACCGGAAATAGCGTCATCGCGCCGGAACGGGAAGCAGCCCGTCGGCCATCTTTAAAAACACAATCCATCGCCATCCTACCAAACAACACCAGACCCAACCCTGACACCTGTCCCAACCAAACACCCACCCATCCAAGTACCCGAAAATGCCAAAATCTGTGAAAAAGGCATGTGACCGCCAGCGCCAGGAGCGATTCAGCCGGGAGGAACTCTGCATGCTAGCGGAGACCCTGCAGGACAACGCAGGTGTTGTATTCTCCCCTGAAATGACCAGGACAGCAATCGGGAAGAAGAAGGCCATCTGGGCCCTGGTGGCTGAGCGCGTCAGCGCGGTGGGGACCGTACCCCGCACCCCACAGCAGTGCCGGAAGCGCTGGGATGACCTGCGCATACGGGTCAGGGCCGTCATCTCGGCAAACCGCAACCTTGCCCAGGGAACCGGTGGAGGGGCGGAATCCCCCCTGAAACTCCAACCGTGGGAGGAGATCTGTGCTACCACCATCGGCATGGAATCCATCGAAGGCGTTGGAGGGATGGAAAGGGGAGCCCCGACATCAGGCGATGAAGGTAGGTGCCTCATACAAGACATGCCATAGTCACAGCAGTCCAATCATGTGTAGCACAAGGTTGCCCTAGAGTGTAAATGCAACACAAATCAATACTGCCCATAGCCACATGCGAGCACCACCCTGCATACACTGCTGGCACCCGCATACCTGCATCCACATACCACACCAAAAGGAGACAACCTGCATGGCACTGCCTGAAATCTGCCTCATCCACTGGCCAAAATAATGTCAACCATTGTCATTCAGAAGTCCGTAGACCCATCAATAACGCCCTCCCACCTTTGCTCCACCACAGGCACAGAATCACACCCAGAGGACCAGGACACCCCTGCGCCGAAGAGAGCGAAGTCCAACGACAACCTCCCTGCACCCTCAACCTCAGCTGCAGTGAGGCAGACCCCACGACAAGCAGGTCCCACTGCAGGCATACCGGAGGTCCCACCGGCAAGCACCCCTGTTGGCAGCAGGCCAGCAGCAGCTGCTCCACCTCCACCGACATTGCCTGCCACAGAAGGCAGGGGGTCAGCGGCCAGCAGCAACATCGGGGAGACAGCTGCTACAGCTGCATGTTCTGACTCGGACATGGAGCAGGAGGTCAGAAGCCCCACTGACCAACTACATTCCCCCTGTTTCTCAGACGCCAGCCCCCATGAGGGCGACACACAGGGGCACACTGAGGCAGAGGAGTGGCCTTCCACCCCATGCCCTGTCCACACTCCACAGGAGGGGACCAGCCCCTCCATCACTCCACCTGCACTGGCCATGGGCCAGCACGGCCAGCCGTCCCTCGAGGACATCACTCAGCGGCAGCATCAACTGTCCGCAATGCTGGATGAGCATGCCGCGGAATGTGTGGGGGCTAGGTTCAGCATTGAACAGGCCACGGAGACACTAAGGGCGGAAGTGGCGCGGAGCACTGCCACCCTGAGGGATGCCATGCGGGCCATGTCCAGGGACATCTGTGCCGAACTTGCGGGCTTGCGTCGTGCGGTCACTGACCTCACCCACACACGACAGGAGCTGCATGCACATGGGCAGCCAGGGACATCCTCCACTGCCAGTTCTGCGCAGAGCAGCCCCGTGCGCCGTTCTGGACGCAACCTGCGCTCCACAGCCAGGGGTGCCCCGGGTGCCGGGAGAGGGGGCTTGTGACGGCCTGTGGACACGGCCACAGGCATCTGTTGACAGCTACATGGGGTGTGTTGGGGTGTGCAGGGGGGAGGTGGGAGGTGGGAGGGGGTGTGTTGGGGTGTGCAGGGGGGAGGTGGGAGGTGGGAGGGGGTGTGTTGGGGTGTGCAGGGGGGAGGTGGGAGGTGGGAGGGGGTGTGTTGGGGTGTGCAGGGGGGAGGTGGGAGGTGGGAGGGGGTGTGTTGGGGTGTGCAGGGGGGAGGTGGGAGGTGGGAGGGGGTGTGTTGGGGTGTGCAGGGGGGAGGTGGGAGGGGGTGTGACACGACAGTTCATAGTTCCAATACACTTTTTTCTTTCAAAAAAAGAAATGTGTGGACATTTTCATTGCGTATGTGTGCTTTATTGGTGTACAGTCCACAGTGTGCATGTCCCAGAGACACACAGTGCCCCAAGTGCAGTCTCCATGTGATAAACACCAGCCGTGTGTGCTAGAAGCAGTGGTCGATGATACTTTGGCGCATGGCACGCCCCTCCTGTGCATCGCCTCCTCCATGTGGTGGCGCCCCATCTGCACCCTCCTCATCCTCATCGTCAGGTGGTTGCAGTTCTGCGTCAGGGGGCAGGGGCACATTCCGTCTGACGCACATATTGTGCAGCATGACACATGCCATGACGATCTTTGCCACCTTCTCATGGCCATACAGGAGTGCCCCACCAGACCTGCTGAGGCTTCGGAACCCTGCCTTCAGGAGGCCGAATGTCTGCTCTATGACCACACGAGTACGTGTATGTGCACGGTTGAAGTCCTCCTCGTGCTGGTTCTGCGGGTTCCGGACTGGCGTGAGGAGCCACCTCTTCAGGGGATAGGCTGCATCACCTGTATGTAGGCGAGAATGTATGTGTCAGTCATGTTGTCTGATCAGGAACATGATGTTCCACCATGGCTGGCATGGAACTGTTACCTTGGCTCACTACTACATGCACTAATTGATTCACACTATGCAACCAGTATATGCTCATTGCTCCCATGGCCTGTTTTGCATGCCATCACCCTATGTATGCAGAGGGGTTTTGTGCATTGTGAGTGCCCTTCCTCTGTATCCGTTCTCTGTGTTACTCACAGCCAGGTGGAGTATGCATCTCCCCCCCCCCTTTCTGCCAGGTGGAGTATGCATCTCCCCCCCCCTTTCTGCCAGGTGGAGTATGCATCTGCCCCCCCCCCCCTTTCTGCCAGGTGGAGTATGCATCTCCCCCCCCCCCTTTCTGCCAGGTGGAGTATGCACTGGTACGTCATTCCCATGCCCACTTCCATGACATTGCACTCACCGAGTAGCCAGGATCTTGGGCCTGCATGTCGCTCCATGTAGCGTGGTATTGTGGAGTTCCTCAGGACCATTGAATCATGGGTTGATCCGGGGAATCGGGCACAACAATGTGTGATGATCTTGTTGGAGTCACAGACCATTTGCACGTTGATAGAGTGGAACTGTTTCCGGTTGCGGTACGGTACCTCCATGGCACGTGGAACCACCAATTCCACATGGGTGCAGTCGATGGCACCAATGCAACCGGGTATGCTGGCTAGTGCATGGAAACCCACTTTGGTGTTTGCAATCTCCTGGGCAGTCCGTGGTAATGAGATGTGGTCGTCTGTGTGCTTGAGGAGGGCATCGAGCACTTGGATGAGTGTTCGTGAGAATAATGGTTGTGAAATGCCATGCAGGTGCCCCACTGTGTGCTGGTAGGTGCCTGTGGCAAGGAAGTGGAGTACAGCCACTACCTTCAGTAGGGGGGGGATGGCGGTTGGACTTTCTATCATGCTGACGATGTCGTCGTGTGTCATGTCTACGATGGCGGTGATGGTGTCCCGGTCCAAACGGTACAGGGTGTGGATCTGCTCAGCAGTGAGGTTGTTTGGATTGGCTCTGATGCGTGGGATTGGGGGCTGCCTGCGTGGTGGCACTGGCTGTGCTGGTGGGGCTTGCTGGGCCTGCCTTGCCCTCCTTCTCCTCCTGCGTCTCCTCTGTGCTGCCTGTTGTTGTTGTTGTTGCTGTTGTAGTAGCACATGCATTGCTATCAGGTCCTCCAGCCCCAACATTGCTAGTCGTATTGCCATCATTGTGGAGTGTGACTGGGTGTGGGTAGGGGTGGGGTGTGCTCTTTTTGTACTCCCCTGAGTCTGTATTGCCTTCACCTGTGCTGTTTCTGTGCACCTGTGGCAGCTGCATTCACTTGAATTGGCCCTTTACGGTTGGTTCGCGATGGCGTTATTTGCACCATGGCGGTAAGGTACTTAGCGGCCTCGGTGATGGCGTTAGGTGCATGTCCGCTTGGGTCGGCATTTGCGTACCTTTCCGCCATGGCGCTAAGTACGGTGTGGCCGGTCGCGTGCGCGCACCCTTAGCGCAGTTAGCGGCAGCGTTATCTACGATGCCGCTATTGGCATCGTAGTTTATGGTCAGGAGTCATGATCGGACCTGGCGGAAAACGATGGCGATAACCATTTACCGCCATCGTTTTTCACTTACCGCCAGGGTCGTAATGAGGCCCAGAAATACCAAGTGTTGATTATCCCGATACCTCAATATATAATTGGCTTTGACATTTTGGAAGGGCTAACCTTGGGACTTGGGGGTAAAACGTACCAGTTTGGGGTGAGTGCATTGATCTGTACACCCATTACTGTAGACAAATTGAAGATGCCCCCAGTGCAAGTGCCAGTGGCGACTAAGCGGGTAGCTATGAAACAATACCGCATTCCTGGGGGGCACAAGGAAATTTCAGACACCATCAAAGAGTATGTGGAGGCGGGTGTATTAAGCCCTATTACCACATCATGGAACAATCTGCTCTGGCCCATTAAAAAGGGGGATGGATCGTGGAGGATGACAGTGGATTACAAGGAGTTGAATAAACACACTCTTCCCTTAGTGCCCGCAGTCCCAGATGCTATTACTTTGATTGAAAATGTCCAAAAGTTTGAGTGGACTTGGTATGCAGTGATCGATTTAGCTAATGCATTTTTCTCCGTGCCAATTGCTGACGAGTGTCAAGAACAGTTTGCATTTTCGTGGGGTGGACGTCAGTACACTTTCACAAGACTACCCATGGGGTACATGCACAGTCTGACTATTTGTCACTGCCTGGTGGCAGAGTATTTAGACAAGATACCGTGTAAACCTGACATACAAATCTCTCATTACATTGATGATATTTTGATACAGGGCAAGGATGAGCACAGTGTGCAAAGTCAGCTAGATGTTATTATAGAAGGATTGAAAAAGGAAGGGTGGGAGATTAATCCGAGTAAAATTCAAGGTCCAGCTGAAACAGTGATATTCTTAGGGATTCAGTGGCATCATGGGCATCGAGAAATGGTGCCAAAAGCATGACAGAAAATACTTGAATTCACAACTCCAACGAACAAAAAGCAAGCTCGGCAGTTTATAGGACTGTTTGGGTTTTGGAGACAACACATTCTGCATTTAGGGCAGATATTGGCCCCCCTCTACAAGGTGACACAAAAGAAATATGAGTTTCAGTGGGGGGAAGAGCAGCAGAAAGATTTTGAGATGGCGAAAGACACAATGCAGCAGGTGCTTGATTTATGGCCCTTGAAGGAAGGTGAAGTGGAATTAAATGTGTCTGTGCAAGACAATTATGCTAACTGGAGTGTGTGGCAGAAACAAGACAGGAAACATGTGCCATTAGGGTTTTGGAGTCGTAAATTGCCCGACGCTGGTAACTCATATACTCCGTTTGAGAAGCAATTGCTGGCATGTTATTGGGCTCTTGTTCATACCGAGCAAATGACGTTGGGTCATGATGTATTCATGAGACCTGAAATACCAATCATGCAGTGGGTACTGAGCTCTCCTAAAATGCATCGTATAGGACATGCTCAAGAAGCCAGCATAATTAAGTGGAAATGGTATATTCAAGACAGAGCCAAATCAGGAAAGGGTGGAGTGGTAAAACTACATAAGCAAGTAGCCAACATACCGCCCTCAGATTACATACCACCGGAGGTGCCTGAAAAACGTGAGTCTCCCGTGAAATGGAGAGTACCTTACATTGATTTGACCGTGGAGCAAACAGAGCATGCTTGGTTCACGGATGGTTCAGCTCGATACGTGGGAACTGAACGGTACTGGAAAGCAGTGTCGTACAATCCCAAAACAAAAAAGATGTTGACAACGACAGGGAAAGGAAAGAGCAGTCAGTTCGCCGAACTTTACGCAGTTTACCAAGCATTGAAACAAGAGACCCCTGGTCAATGTCATGTGTACACAGATTCATGGTCAGTGGCGAATGGATTGGCAGTGTGGTTGCCAACTTGGCAAAGAATGGATGGAAGATTAATTCAAAAGAGTTGTGGGGAAAGGAACTGTGGCAAGATATTGCAGAAATGTTGTTACAAAGTGAAGTCACTGTATATCATGTGGCCGCGCATTGTGTCACAGATTCATTAGAACGTTGGTTTAATTCTGTTGCAGACGAAGACACCAAGATTGCGACAATGGATGCAGAGGCTCGGGAAGACAATATGGAGGGTTTGGCCAAATGGGCCCATCAGAAAAGTGGGCACCTTGGAGAAAAGGCTACTATCAGGTGGGCACAAGCTCGAGGCATCAGTCTTCCTTTAGAAATAGTGAAAACAATCATTTTGCAGTGTCCTGTATGCCAACACCAATTGCATAGACCTATACCTCAGATTGTTGGAGGCACATTGAGAAGAGGAAAAATACCAGGTCAAATTTGGCAGATTGATAATATCGGTCCTATGCCAAACAGCAGAGGTTGTCAATATGCATGCTCTATTGTGGATACATACTCGGGATATTTGATGGTTTTGCCGTGCAAACGTGCAACCCAATTGAACACCATCAGGTTGTTAGATCAGATCATATTACATTATGGAGTGCCTTTGCAAATTCAAAGTGACAATGGGTCACATTTCAAAGGCAAATTAGTCCAAGAATTTTGTCAGGAAAAGAGCATTAAGTGGGTTTACCATGTTCCCTACCATTCAGCTGCGGCAGGGCTAATTGAACGAATGAATGGGTTACTGAAAGAACAGTTGCGCAAATCTGGAGACGGCAGTTTGGCAGGCTGGCGTGATCGTGTGTTTGATGCGGTGCAAGTGTTAAACAATAGGCCTGTGTATGAACATGAAACTCCTTTGATGTGATTAATGACTCCTGATTTACAGGTTCAACCCAATTCAGTCAGAGAAATATTGTTATACTGGGAAAATACCCCAGGTTCTTTAGCTCCCTATCGAGCAACTCCAGAGTCAGCAGGGGTAGACATGCATTCCAATGAAGAAATCAGATTAGATCCAAGAGGAATAGTTGTCATTGAAACAGGAATTGGAGTACAGATTCCCCCAGAGCATATGGGATGGATTGCTCCTAGATCTAGCCTAGCATTGAAGGGAGTTTAAGTGTTGGGAGGGGTAATTGATGCTGATTACCAAGGAGAGACCAAAGTCATCCTAATGAATAGTGGGGATCAATTGTTATCAATCCACAAGGGTGATCGAGTGGCCCAATTGATAGTCATTCCCATTAAATTGTCCATGATTAAGAAAGGGGAGCTTCCTACAGTGTTAACTACCCGTGGGGATCACGGTTTTGGCTCTTCAGACAATATGGTACCGGGTGCAAAGGTGTGGGTGGAAAAGCCAAGTTGCCCACCAGTGCCCGCAGATGTCATTGTATCAGGCAAAGATCAAGTGGTTTTAGTTATGGAGCCTGGTAGAAAGAAATGGAAATATGTATCCGCAGACAAATGTTACCTGAGAGAGTGATGTGCAACACTGATATCTCTTTTCTGGGTTTGCTTTGTAGATCCTGGGTCTGGTTAATGCAACTGTGGCACTAAATGGACTCCATTTGGGCGCATTAAACAATCTACTGTTAACAGCGACAAATGTCACATCTGTGCCAATGATCAAGGGGATACTGATAGTGATGAATAATGTTGTCCCCAAGCAGCCCCATGCCAGTGCCGAAAAGCCCGCCAGACCGAAGACATGGATCCGTGAAATGCGACAAACACATCAGGAGCAAGTGAAAACAACCTTGATGCTAGCCGTGCCGGAATCATTTGTAGGAAGGAAGAAACACTCTCCTATGATTACACAACAAGAGAATATGTGGATATATCTGGCACAGCAAGTACTGAATATATCACACTTTTGTCTTACTGATGTGCCCAATGCTGAAGCTTTATTGACTACATGTTTAGTAGCGGTGCCAACGCCTGTTCCGGTTTTAAAGCATATCTTCGGCGTCACACATAATGATTCTTTAGTTCAAGACTCAGACATTAGACAATCTTTTTCAGTTTATGAATATTGTCGGTTCTGCCAAGAGACTGACAAGAAATGGAGAAATTTGACACGGTTGATTACGTACAATATAACCCAAGGTGATGTGTGCAACATTATGACAGGCAAAGCACAAGAAATTGGTAAATGCAGACAAATAGAGTTGACCGATCAATACAATAATACTACATTCGAGAGGAGACTGTGTTCACAAATGTCACGCAAATGCACCAGTGTAAATAACACTATGGGCCTCATTACAACCTTGGTGCTAAGTGCACCAACTTTACCACCATGGTGTAAACTCTGTTTACACCATGGTGGATGGCGGATTTACCGCCCCATTCGAAGGTGAGTGGGGCGGTAAATCCCCATTTCCCATTTTCCCTTCCCCATTCCCATTTTTGACCCATAGGGCATAATGCGAGTGGGGAAGGTGCTAATTACGCCGCCGTAAATTACGGCGGCGTAATTAGCACCATGGCAGGTTAGCGCCATGGATTTTAACGCCTGCTAAAAGCAGGCGTTAAAATCAGAATCAGGCGTTAAGGGTTAACGGTGGCGTTAACCCTTAACGCCTGAGTTGTAATGAGGCCCTATGTCTTGCAATCATACAGTGATAACTGCTAGTCATTTGAATCATGTGAAACTTCCAACGGGATGGCTCTTTTCATGTGGTAACATTACATATACTTATATTCCAGCTAACATTTCTGGAGGTCCATGTGCTTTGACTCGATTAGTACTAATGATGTTTCCTTTACACTCAGCAATAACTCGAGGTAAAAGGTCAACTTTTGAATCTGTAGGGCTATCTCCTGACTCTTATTCACATGTACATTTGCTATCAGAAGCTGAGGTTCTAGCATTAACCCTTTCATTAGTGGGTGGTTGGGGTTTAGCTGCTGGAGGTTACAAATATTTGATGAAATTAGCATGTTTAGCAGTTAAAAGTCTTAATCATACTTTGCAGGCTTTAGAAGAATTACTCCTTGATAGTCAAGTTATTAGAAAAGCAACTTTACAGAACAGAGCTGCTGTTGATTACCTATTGCTGAAACATAATTTAGGGTGTAATGCCTTTGAAGGTATGTGTTGTTTCAATTTAAGCGACCACTCATGATCTATTGAAAGTCATATTCGAGGTTTGAGGTATCTCATTTCTCAAGTATCTCAAGATCATAACAGAAATTTGTGGGATTGGTTATTTTCATGGATACCTGATATTGGCGGTACACTAGGTTATATTTTTGCTTGCATTTTTCTTATACTATTATAATTGCTTGTTGTTGTTGCATTCAATGTATTCCCAATTTAGTTTTAACATTTCTTAGGTTTCAGAGACCGGTACCTGTGCCACCTGGCTACGGAAGATAAATATCCAATGGGTGGAATTGTTATGCTTGATTTATGCTCGATTCAAAATGGCGCGGGCGCGCAATGCATTCTGGGAGCACTCGGAGCCATGTTGGATATTTACTTCATACCGCAGTGAAAGGCTGCACACATTTTGCTGAAGTGTTAGATTCACAGTGCTGAGACAAACATGCTTTTCAAAACCTGGTATGCGGTCAAGGCCATTTATGCTGGGAAAGCTAACGTTGTTATGGCTTGCTACTGTTCTCCGTGGAGCGTGTTTTTAGTGCAGGGAGGCCCTGCGTTCCTTGGGGGGAGCTCTCGATTGACCCAGCTGGCAACCGACGGCTGTTCCTCAACTGCACAAGTGCAATTTCCAGAATGTTCGAGAATTAACTCCCCTTTGTGGAGTGAGTATATATGTGGAAGCCCGGAGGGGATCAGGTGAGACTTCAGCCAGAGAAGGACGCTTACGTCTGGCCTTCCTGTGAGCTGTGGTACGCTCGGCCTGGCTGTTCCCGGGGTCTTCCAGCCGCTTCTGGACGAGATGAGGACTTCTATTACGCTTACAGTGATGTATTTGGTTTTGACTTCTTTACTTCTTCTGTTATTTATGACCTTACTATTTTTATGAGTTATTTCTACATACTTGTAAGCTTTGAATAAATAGCCGTAAAGAGCTGATTTATCTTCTAAGAGTGCGTGGTTGTGAGTTATTGTGTCTGTCTGTTTTCTTGGTTCAAAGTACTTGCTCTATAATTGCATTGATGATTTATGGTTGGTTCGTGCACTTTTCGGGGGAGAGCAGTACACCCTGTGAGCTGCGATTGGATCAAAACTTCATCTGCGCCTTGCATTTGAATGACTGGTTCAAGGCTGGATGATGTCACATTTTATGGTTTGCCTTACAGTTCTTAGAGGCCTCCCTTTAGCCACTGGTCTCAAAATCAGATTTTATCCTAAATACATATTTCTACATTGGTCACTTCTACACAAATCACACACAAAGATTCCTTATTTTATGTAGCATCTGTTCCTCAAAATCCAGCAGCTATGGGATCTTGTTTCAACTTTCTACAGAATTTTGTCCTTTTCGCTATGAACACAATTTCCAAACTTATGCAAATTTCCACAAATGTGTGTGTTTAACAAAGGACTATGTGTGTAACGTTTCACAATTCTAGCATTAATACATTTCACATAAAACCATATATATTGCCATTCCTGTCCAGAACATGTCACACAGTTCTGCCACCTCTTAAAATGTGCAGCCAGAATTAGATGAACAACTCGGTCCTTTTTATATTTTTCACCACTTTGAATCACAACTAATGAGTTTTTAAAAATTGTTCTTTGCTCATTCTTAACAGCAAATGGTACGCCCCTTTTTCTCTCCCTGGAGTCCAGGAGCATCCCCCTCCTTGGGGAAGTTCCTTCCAGGAGCCATTTATGACCCTCTCACACCTCTGTTTCCAGGGCTGGAGGGCCTGCTATTGTTCGTTCTCTTTTTTTAGACAAATGTCTGGGTTAACCCACAAATATCATCTCCCTGTGAGTTTCATCTTAGAGAATTTCCCTCCCCCTGGGGGAAACCTGCTTGTCCACTTCCAAAGGGTTGCAGCTCAGCCAAGCTAATTTATTCTTAATCAAAGATCCAAGAAAAACCAAACTTGTTGCATCAAACATAAATACATTACTTTCTTAGCTTTAACTCTGTGGGATAAAAAGCGACTGAGATCTGTATTCTTTTTAGCCACAATAATTTTCATGTTTGCTAATCCGGCAGACTTTTTAGTTTAGATCACTTTGAAGTTTCATCAGTAACTCATCTGACAGCTGTCATTTGGGTAGCCCAAGGTACTGCACCCAGATTTTGACAGGGGCTGTCAGTTTACAGACAATCAGGTTTGTCTGATGAATGTTTTGCTCTTTACATTGGGACTTTGTATGTTTGCAATGCTTCATTAGATTACATGAATTTTAGCGCCAAGCAAGATTTTGAATGTTGAGAAGTGTTGTGCTATAGGCATTTTGGAGTTTTTAGCAACAAAGCAAATGTCATTTATAGGCACATTTTGGAGTTTAATTTGCAAAGCGCTGCTTCTCTCTCTGCACTCTGTTTGCTGGTCATGGAACCCACTGGCACATTTTCTGCAGGGTGTGCTCTATTCCACCACACATGCACCATGGTAGCTGGTTGTGCGTCCATCTTTTTGTGTGCTTGAAAACACGCTTTTTGTAGGTTTTTGGCGCACACAAGAGTTTTGCCGCCATTGTTGCAGTTCCTAGCACCATACTATGAGAGTGATGACGCATAGCATAGCGGAGTGGATCAATATATCCCACAGAGCCCCGCTCCTGACTTGATTTTGACCTCCCATCAAGGGGAAGTCAGGAGTTTGGGATATCTTTTTCTGTCCGTGTGGAGAACTTCAGTGGCTTCTCCCGTCAGTGATGGAAGCGACACGCTCTCCTTGCTGGTTCTGGTTGGGAGTATGGAGTGGCACTGCGGGCTACTTGGTTCTTTCCTCCCGGTCCCCGTTTTGACAAGGAGAGGAAATTACTGACGGGCCCATTGGTCAGTACTCACCCTCGAAAACTAGTAATACAAGATAGCTGCACCATGCGAGGACAGAGTGCTGGATTCACATACTCCGGCAAGGATCAATAATCAGGACTCAGTAAATTGGCAAAGGGAAGCGACTGAGATCTGTATTCTTTTCAGCCACAATAATTTTTATATTTGCTAATCCAGGCGACTTTTTAGTTTAGATCACTTTGAAGTTTCATCAGTAACTCATCTGACAGCTGTCATTCAGGTAGCCCAAGGTACTGCAACCAGATTTTGACAGGGGCTGTCAGTTTACAGACAATCCAGTTTGTCTAATGAATGTTTTGCTCTTCACATTAGGACTTTGTATGTTTGCAATGCTTCATTAGATTACATGAATTTTAGCGCCAAGCAAGATTTTGAATGTTGAGAAGTGTTGTGTTATAGGCATTTTGGAGTTTCATTTGCAAAGCGCTGCTTCTCTCTCTGCACTCTGTTTGCTGGTCATGGAGCCCACTGGCACATTTTCTGCAGGGTGTGCTCTATTCCACCACACATGCACCATGGTAGCTGGTTGTGCGTCCATCTTTTTGTGTGCTTGAAAACACGCTTTTTGTAGGTTTCTGGCACACACAAGAGTTTTGCCGCTATTGTTGCAGTTCCTAGCACCATACTATGAGAGTGATGCCGCATAGCATAGCGGAGTGGATCAATATATCCCACAGAGCCCCCCTCCAAACTTGATTTTGACCTCCCATCAAGGGGAAGTCAGGAGTTTGGGATATCTTTTTCTGTCCGTGTGGAGAACTTCAGTGGCTTCTCCCGTCAGTGATGGAAGCGACACGCTCTCCTTGCTGGTTCTGGTTGGGAGTATGGAGTGGCACTGCGGGCTCCTTGGTTCTTTCCTCCCGGTCCCCGTTTTGACGAGGAGAGGAAATTACTGAGGGGCCCATTGGTCAGTACTCACCCTCGAAAACTAGTAATACAAGATAGCTGCACCATGCGAGGACAGAGTGCTGGATTCACATACTCCGGCAAGGATCAATAATCAGGACTCAGTAAATTGGCAAAGGGAAGCGACTGAGATCCGTATTCTTTTCAGCCACAATAATTTTTATATTTGCTAATCCAGCAGACTTTTTAGTTTAGATCACTTTGAAGTTTCATCAGTAACTCATCTGACAGCTGTCATTCAGGTAGCCCAAGGTACTGCAACCAGATTTTGACAGGGGCTGTCAGTTTACAGACAATCCAGTTTGTCTAATGAAGTTTTGCTCTTCACATTAGGACATTGTATGTTTGCAATGCTTCATTAGATTACATGAATTTTAGCGCCAAGCAAGATTTTGAATGTTGAGAAGTGTTGTGTTATAGGCATTTTGGAGTTTCATTTGCAAAGCGCTGCTTCTCTCTCTGCACTCTGTTTGCTGGTCATGGAGCCCACTGGCACATTTTCTGCAGGGTGTGCTCTATTCCACCACACATGCACCATGGTAGCTGGTTGTGCGTCCATCTTTTTGTGTGCTTGAAAACACGCTTTTTGTAGGTTTCTGGCACACACAAGAGTTTTGCCGCCATTGTTGCAGTTCCTAGCACCATACTATGAGAGTGATGCCGCATAGCATAGCGGAGTGGATCAATATATCCCACAGAGCCCCCCTCCCAACTTGATTTTGACCTCCCATCAAGGGGAAGTCAGGAGTTTGGGATATCTTTTTCTGTCCGTGTGGAGAACTTCAGTGGCTTCTCCCGTCAGTGATGGAAGCGACACGCTCTCCTTGCTAGTTCTGGTTGGGAGTATGGAGTGGCACTGCGGGCTCCTTGGTTCTTTCCTCCCGGTCCCCGTTTTGACGAGGAGAGGAAATTACTGACGGGCCCATTGGTCAGTACTCACCCTCGAAAACTAGTAATACAAGATAGCTGCACCATGCGAGGACAGAGTGCTGGATTCACATACTCCGACAAGGATCAATAATCAGGACTCAGTAAATTGGCAAAGGGAAGCGACTGAGATCTGTATTCTTTTTAGCCACAATAATTTTTATATTTGCTAATCCAGCAGACTTTTTAGTTTAGATCACTTTGAAGTTTCATCAGTAACTCATCTGACAGCTGTCATTCAGGTAGCCCAAGGTACTGCAACCAGATTTTGACAGGGGCTGTCAGTTTACAGACAATCCAGTTTGTCTGATGAATGTTTTGCTCTTCACATTAGGACTTTGTATGTTTGCAATGCTTCATTAGATTACATGAATTTTAGCGCCAAGCAAGATTTTGAATGTTGAGAAGTGTTGTGTTATAGGCATTTTGGAGTTTTTAGCAACAAAGCAAATGTCATTTATAGGCACATTTTGGAGTTTCATTTGCAAAGCGCTGCTTCTCTCTCTGCACTCTGTTTGCTGGTCATGGAGCCCACTGGCACATTTTCTGCAGGCACGGGCCCATTGGTCAGTACTCACTCTCGAAAACTAGTAATACAAGATAGCTGCACCATGCGAGGACAGGGTGCAGGATTCACATACTCCGGCAAGGATCAATAATCAGGACTCAGTAAATTGGCAAAGGGAAGTCCGTTTAATGATCCATACATCAGCTTATGGAAATCAGCAGCATCACGAACACCTGCCTCACCCCGACTTCTTCGAACATTAGTCCAACAGCTTCTTTTATGGGCAAAATCCGTCATCATTGACGTCTAATTCTACAAAAAATCATCATGCAATACAATTGGTGTCATGCCTGCGCCATGAGCGCATCCATTTGTGCTCAATATGGACTATTTGTTTATCATTTATTTACAACAGACTCTTGGATCAATCTATATTTACTTTGGGAACTTTATTTCCCATTTGCGAGACTTTGGTGCTTTATTATTTTTCCCAACAAACTACGCATACCACAATGCACTTGGCTATAAGCATCGATTCCTGGCTGTTCCTATTGGTCATCAAAGGAACTACACCCCCCAGAAGCCCTAGGGGTTTGCTCTGCTTCCACCAGCCCAGGAACAGAAAGGGAGGTGGCCGATTGCCTGCAGGTGTGCTTAGCCAGGTGCAACCAATTAGCCTGCCTCTGTGCTGGGCTAGGCAGTATAAAGGCTGCTGCCTGCAGTGGCTCATCCTCTTGCATTGAGAGTCCTTCCTCCACCTTTCGCGTCTTTCTACGGATCTTTGTATGCTGTTTACCATCACTCCTGCTTGGACCCTGCCTTGCAGCTTGCTACACCCTGCTGCCTACAGCCCTAGCCTTCTGGGCTCCCTGCCTCAGTCCAGCTCCTCTGGGCTTCCTGCCTTGCAGCTTGCTACACCCTGCTGCCTACAGCCCTAGCCTTCTGGGCTCCCTGCTTCAGTCCAGCTCCTCTGGGCTTCCTGCCTTGCAGCCTGTTACACTTCGCGGCCTCCTGCCATTGCCTTCCAGGCTCCCTGCCTCACAGCCATGCTCCTCTGGGCTCTCCACATTGCAGCTGATCACGCTCTGCTGCCTTCCAGCTTCCGCCCTTGCCCTGCCGGGCTCTCCACATTGCAGCTGATCACGCTCTGCTGCCTTCCAGCTTCCGCCCTTGCCCTGCCGGGCTCTCCACATTGCAGCCGATCACGCTCTGCTGCCTTCCAGCCTCCGCCCTTGCCCTGCGGGCTCTCTACATTTCAGCTGATCACGCTCCGCTGCTTTCCAGCCTCAGCCCTTGTCCTCTGGGCTCCCTGCTCTGCAGCCTGCCTCACTCCGGCTGCCTTCAGCCCTTGTCCTCTAGGCTCCCTGCTCTGCAGCCTGCCTCACTCCGGCTGCCTTCAGCCTTTGTCCTCTGGGCTCCCTGCTCTGCAGCCTACCTCACTCCGGCTGTCTACAGCCCTTGTCCTCTGGCCTTCCTACTTTGCAGCTTATCACGCTCTGCTGCCTACTACCTATCTTTTTCCACTGGGTTCTCGGCCTAGCAGTCCGCTACAGTCCTCTGCTACCTTCTACGGTCAGCGGCCCTGCCCCTCAGGGCCCACTCCTTGCTGCCCGGCCCTTCTGGGTTCCTTGCCGTGCAGCCTGCTTTACTCTGCTGCCCTAAGCCCTTTTCATCTGGGCTCTCTAACTTACAGCCCTGCTCCTGTGGGCTTGCTCATTGCTTTCCTGCTCCTCTGAGCTCTCAACCTTGTTCCTTACTGTCCTCTGCTATCCTATCCTGTTACACGACTTTCCCTTCATTTCCTTCTGCTAGTATGCTATCACCTCCTTTCCTGGATTTGTCTGTAGTATCTTCTGTTTGTAGACCCTTTTGTACAGAGCTTGTCTGTTGGTTCCCATCAGTCAACCTCTGCCCCTTCCCTTGTTTCGTTTCTACATTACAGACACCCATAGCTGCTGTTCCAAGCCATGAGCAAACAGCGTGGGCCTCTGTTATAGCAAACTGTGCAGAAGGCTAGAGTATTTCCTAAGGTTCGTGGAATACTCTTTTCCTAGATCTGCATACACCCCAAGAGGGAATTCATTCTGTACCTTTTCCCTTGCTACTCTGGACTACTCTTTGTTCTCTTTCCTATATGCTGTATGTGTACTTATCTGTCCACTTTATTTTGGCACAACCACCCAAACCCTTTCTGGGTGTCTTGTGCTACTCTTAATAGAGCGCCATCCCTGACAGAATGCAAGAGCAAAAGATTTCTTGTTCCATAGGCCGGAAAGACACACACAGACCAAAGATGCTTTCCTTTCGAGTTAAGAAACCTTTGCATAAACCTATGGTTTCCCTAAAGACAGCAAACAAGAACCTTAGTCTAAAGGACAGTCTCGCTTTATTAAACAAAGATTTACAAGCACAGTACTATACTCACTGGCTAGCTGACCCTTCTTCCATGTACAATTATGACATTTGCGACTATGATCCGCAGTCCTTATCTGTTGCGGAGCTACAGCAAGATAATGAATTCTTACAGATCTTGTTAGACCAAACAGTGAAAAACTCTCCTGCGTCTTCTGACAAGCCTTCTAACACCGCAACAGCTAAGGATAAATCACTCATTGTGGGAGACTCTAAACCAGAATTCGCTGTTGCCAGAGTGATATGCGCAAGATCAGCTTGGCAAGCCCCCCAGAATGCTGGAAAACCTTATTTGACAGGACAAGGCAGTCATTATCCTGAGGTTTGTGCATCTGGTCCTGGGTACAAAAGACCTATACTAACCATCGGTAGTCTAAATGCTTCCACAGTATCTACTAACCACAATAACCCTAAGGTCAGTCTTCCCATTGCTGCAACCGAATTTTCTACCACACCAGCTTCTGAAGCTTTGAATCAAACAAATGATACTTACCTGCTACAAGAACAACTCCTACGCCTTAAAAGAAAGACCGAAGACCTCTATGATGACTTTGGTTATTTGCATTATCAGAATCTTATGAAGGGACACAAGTTACCAGACCATCTGACACTATGTCCAACACCTGACATCTTATCTTTAGAGATCGACATGATAAGGCCTGGAATTGCCACGCAGAAAAGGATACAGACTTATACCAAGCAGATGGAAGACCTAAATGTAGCAAATGTATCCCTTCTAAAGACTGACACAGCTCTTTCACCTTCCAGCCACAGTAACTCAGGTTGTTGTACTGACAGAAAAGAATTAACTCCTCCGGTGGTTCAAATCACTCACACAGCCATAACACCACAAAACAAGGGTGGTCTTCTGATTGGAGATCTCTCTGAGTCAAAGGATGGTTCCGCCCTCACCCTTGCCTATTGTCCAGTACTCACACTTACAACCTCTTCTGAAATGACAACGGCAGCTGAAGAGACTGGCGCAGTTCACACCGAGCATGATGAGTTGGCAAGCGGGGCTTGCCAAAGTGTGGCTGTGCTATCAGACAACACTCTTGAGCAATCAACATCTTCAGTTTCTTCATGTAGCATATGTATCCCTTCTAAAGACTGACACAGCTCTTTCACCTTCCAGCCACAGTAACTCAGGTTGTTGTACTGACAGAAAAGAATTAACTCCCTCTGAGTCAAAGGATGGTTCCGCCCTCACCCTTGCCTATTGTCCAGTACTCACACTTACAACCTCTTCTGAAATGACAACGGCAGCTGAAGAGACTGGCGCAGTTCACACCGAGCATGCTGAGTTGGCAAGCGGGGCTTGCCAAAGTGTGGCTGTGCTATCAGACAACACTCTTGAGCAATCAACATCTTCAGTTTCTTCGATACCCCCTGAATCGCCAGTGGTTGTGGTACCCGATCTACCAGTAGTTGCAACACCTGAACTGTCTGTAGCTGCTACAGCAACCGAACATCCAACTGCAGTTCATGATCTTCCTGCTGCTGTGGCTCCTAAACTCCCTGCCACATTTGAGACCCCTGAAGTCCCTGCTGCAAATCTTGAGGTTGCTATAGCTACTGTGATTCCTGAAGCTACTGCTAATTCTGATGCTCCCGATGCCCAGATTTCTACTTCCTTCGCAGCTGTGCTCGCTGCAGCAGAATCCTCTGCTACACAACCTGATTCCGCAGCACCTTCTCTTCCTGATCCTACATCTGCCATGCTAACTGTTGCAAAGTCAGCGAAGGGTTTCCCTGTTAAGACTACTGCTCCAGTTGTTCCTGCTGGTGTATCTATAGCACTAAGACTGCCAGACTCTACTCTACCAGTCTCAGGTGCGTTCCAGCCCGCTGGTTCTCTCATGGCACCCACACACCCAGTTGCTACAGCCTCGATACTCTCTACAGCCATTCAAGATCTCACTGCTGCTGTAACCTCTGAACTGTCTACTAATCATGGGGAAACCACCTCTGTGACTCCTGAAATCTCTGCGGCTAACCCTAACGTTGTCATTGCTGCTCCGGATGTCTTGGAAAACCTTCCTAAAGCGACCAACTCTGCTGTACCTATGGCTCCACTTTCCAGCATCATACTGTTGCCCGTCAAAGCAAAATCTATCATGGAGCCTGCAGCAGTTTTTCCCAGTTCCTCTCTTCATGCACACACAGTTGGGGTCTGTGTTCCAAAGACTTTGTCTTTTCTGATTTCTACCTCAAAAGTTCAGAACATTGGTACTGTCTCTGTCATTCAAGACTCTCACCTTGCAACCCGTTTCTGGTGCTTCATGATGTGCCTTTTTGGATTAAGACTCTTGTATGGTGTGACAGACATTCTTCTTGTAGGTCGGTCTTCAGGGAGCCTGGAGAGGGGCATACTGTCATGCCTCCGCCATGGGCGCACCCATTTGTGCTCAATATGGACTATTTGTTTATCATTTATTTACAACAGACTCTTGGATCAATCTATATTTACTTTGGGAACTTTATTTCCCATTTGCGAGACTTTGGTGCTTTATTATTTTTCCCAACAAACTACGCATACCACAATGCACTTGGCTATAAGCATCGATTCCTGGCTGTTCCTATTGGTCATCAAAGGAACTACACCCCCCAGAAGCCCTAGGGGTTTGCTCTGCTTCCACCAGCCCAGGAACAGAAAGGGAGGTGGCCGATTGCCTGCAGGTGTGCTTAGCCAGGTGCAACCAATTAGCCTGCCTCTGTGCTGGGCTAGGCAGTATAAAGGCTGCTGCCTGCAGTGGCTCATCCTCTTGCATTGAGAGTCCTTCCTCCACCTTTCGCGTCTTTCTACGGATCTTTGTATGCTGTTTACCATCACTCCTGCTTGGACCCTGCCTTGCAGCTTGCTACACCCTGCTGCCTACAGCCCTAGCCTTCTGGGCTCCCTGCCTCAGTCCAGCTCCTCTGGGCTTCCTGCCTTGCAGCTTGCTACACCCTGCTGCCTACAGCCCTAGCCTTCTGGGCTCCCTGCTTCAGTCCAGCTCCTCTGGGCTTCCTGCCTTGCAGCCTGTTACACTTCGCTGCCTCCTGCCATTGCCTTCCAGGCTCCCTGCCTCACAGCCCTGCTCCTCTGGGCTCTCCACATTGCAGCTGATCACGCTCTGCTGCCTTCCAGCTCCGCCCTTGCCCTGCCGGGCTCTCCACATTGCAGCTGATCACGCTCTGCTGCCTTCCAGCTTCCGCCCTTGCCCTGCCGGGCTCTCCACATTGCAGCCGGTCACGCTCTGCTGCCTTCCAGCCTCCGCCCTTGCCCTGCGGGCTCTCTACATTTCAGCTGATCACGCTCTGCTGCTTTCCAGCCTCAGCCCTTGTCCTCTGGGCTCCCTGCTCTGCAGCCTACCTCACTCCGGCTGTCTACAGCCCTTGTCCTCTGGCCTTCCTACTTTGCAGCTTATCACGCTCCGCTGCCTACTACCTATCTTTTTCCGCTGGGTTCTAGGCCTAGCAGTCCGCTACAGTCCTCTGCTACCTTCTACGGTCAGCGGCCCTGCCCCTCAGGGCCCACTCCTTGCTGCCCGGCCCTTCTGGGTTCCTTGCCGTGCAGCCTGCTTTACTCTGCTGCCCTAAGCCCTTTTCATCTGGGCTCTCTAACTTACAGCCCTGCTCCTGTGGGCTTGCTCATTGCTTTCCTGCTCCTCTGAGCTCTCAGCCTTGTTCCTTACTGTCCTCTGCTATCCTATCCTGTTACACGACTTTCCCTTCATTTCCTTCTGCTAGTATTCTATCACCTCCTTTCCTGGATTTGTCTGTAGTATCTTCTGTTTGTAGACCCTTTTGTACAGAGCTTGTCTGTTGGTTCCCATCAGTCAACCTCTGCCCCTTCCCTTGTTTCGTTTCTACATTACAGACACCCATAGCTGCTGTTCCAAGCCATGAGCAAACAGCGTGGGCCTCTGTTATAGCAAACTGTGCAGAAGGCTAGAGTATTTCCTAAGGTTCGTGGAATACTCTTTTCCTAGATCTGCATACACCCCAAGAGGGAATTCATTCTGTACCTTTTCCCTTGCTACTCTGGACTACTCTTTGTTCTCTTTCCTCTCTGCTGTATGTGTACTTATCTGTCCACTTTATTTTGGCACAACCACCCAAACCCTTTCTGGGTGTCTTGTGCTACTCTTAATAGAGCGCCATCCCTGACAGAATGCAAGAGCAAAAAATTTCTTGTTCCATAGGCCGGAAAGACACACACAGACCAAAGATGCTTTCCTTTCGAGTTAAGAAACCTTTGCATAAACCTATGGTTTCCCTAAAGACAGCAAACAAGAACCTTAGTCTAAAGGACAGTCTCGCTTTATTAAACAAAGATTTACAAGCACAGTACTATACTCACTGGCTAGCTGACCCTTCTTCCATGTACAATTATGACATTTGCGACTATGATCCGCAGTCCTTATCTGTTGCGGAGCTACAGCAAGATAATGAATTCTTACAGATCTTGTTAGACCAAACAGGGAAAAACTCTCCTGCGTCTTCTGACAAGCCTTCTAACACCGCAACAGCTAAGGTATATCACTCATTGTGGGAGACTCTAAACCAGAATTCGCTGTTGCCAGAGTGATATGCGCAAGATCAGCTTGGCAAGCCCCCCAGAATGCTGGAAAACCTTATTTGACAGGACAAGGCAGTCATTATCCTGAGGTTTGTGCATCTGGTCCTGGGTACAAAAGACCTATACTAACCATCGGTAGTCTAAATGCTTCCACAGTATCTACTAACCACAATAACCCTAAGGTCAGTCTTCCCATTGCTGCAACCGAATTTTCTACCACACCAGCTTCTGAAGCTTTGAATCAAACAAATGATACTTACCTGCTACAAGAACAACTCCTACGCCTTAAAAGAAAGACCGAAGACCTCTATGATGACTTTGGTTATTTGCATTATCAGAATCTTATGAAGGGACACAAGTTACCAGACCATCTGACACTATGTCCAACACCTGACATCTTATCTTTAGAGATCGACATGATAAGGCCTGGAATTGCCACGCAGAAAAGGATACAGACTTATACCAAGCAGATGGAAGACCTAAATGTAGCAAATGTATCCCTTCTAAAGACTGACACAGCTCTTTCACCTTCCAGCCACAGTAACTCAGGTTGTTGTACTGACAGAAAAGAATTAACTCCTCCGGTGGTTCAAATCACTCACACAGCCATAACACCACAAAACAAGGGTGGTCTTCTGATTGGAGATCTCTCTGAGTCAAAGGATGGTTCCGCCCTCACCCTTGCCTATTGTCCAGTACTCACACTTACAACCTCTTCTGAAATGACAACGGCAGCTGAAGAGACTGGCGCAGTTCACACCGAGCATGATGAGTTGGCAAGCGGGGCTTGCCAAAGTGTGGCTGTGCTATCAGACAACACTCTTGAGCAATCAACATCTTCAGTTTCTTCATGTAGCATATGTATCCCTTCTAAAGACTGACACAGCTCTTTCACCTTCCAGCCACAGTAACTCAGGTTGTTGTACTGACAGAAAAGAATTAACTCCCTCTGAGTCAAAGGATGGTTCCGCCCTCACCCTTGCCTATTGTCCAGTACTCACACTTACAACCTCTTCTGAAATGACAACGGCAGCTGAAGAGACTGGCGCAGTTCACACCGAGCATGCTGAGTTGGCAAGCGGGGCTTGCCAAAGTGTGGCTGTGCTATCAGACAACACTCTTGAGCAATCAACATCTTCAGTTTCTTCGATACCCCCTGAATCGCCAGTGGTTGTGGTACCCGATCTACCAGTAGTTGCAACACCTGAACTGTCTGTAGCTGCTACAGCACCCGAACTTCCAACTGCAGTTCATGATCTTCCTGCTGCTGTGGCTCCTAAACTCCCTGCCACATTTGAGACTCCTGAAGTCCCTGCTGCAAATCTTGAGGTTGCTATAGCTACTGTGATTCCTGAAGCTACTGCTAATTCTGATGCTCCCGATGCCCAGATTTCTACTTCCTTCGCAGCTGTGCTCGCTGCAGCAGAATCCTCTGCTACACAACCTGATTCCGCAGCACCTTCTCTTCCTGATCCTACATCTGCCATGCTAACTGTTGCAAAGTCAGCGAAGGGTTTCCCTGTTAAGACTACTGCTCCAGTTGTTCCTGCTGGTGTATCTATAGCACTAAGACTGCCAGACTCTACTCTACCAGTCTCAGGTGCGTTCCAGCCCGCTGGTTCTCTCATGGCACCCACACACCCAGTTGCTACAGCCTCGAGACTCTCTACAGCCATTCAAGATCTCACTGCTGCTGTAACCTCTGAACTGTCTACTAATCATGGGGAAACCACCTCTGTGACTCCTGAAATCTCTGCGGCTAACCCTAACGTTGTCATTGCTGCTCCGGATGTCTTGGAAAACCTTCCTAAAGCGACCAACTCTGCTGTACCTATGGCTCCACTTTCCAGCATCATACTGTTGCCCGTCAAAGAAAAATCTATCATGGAGCCTGCAGCAGTTTTTCCCAGTTCCTCTCTTCATGCACACACAGTTGGGGTCTGTGTTCCAAAGACTTTGTCTTTTCTGATTTCTACCTCAAAAGTTCAGAACATTGGTACTGTCTCCGTCATTCAAGACTCTCACCTTGCAACCCGTTTCTGGTGCTTCATGATGTGCCTTTTTGGATTAAGACTCTTGTATGGTGTGACAGACATTCTTCTTGTAGGTCGGTCTTCAGGGAGCCTGGAGAGGGGCATACTGTCATGCCTGCGCCATGGGCGCACCCATTTGTGCTCAATATGGACTATTTGTTTATCATTTATTTACAACAGACTCTTGGATCAATCTATATTTACTTTGGGAACTTTATTTCCCATTTGCGAGACTTTGGTGCTTTATTATTTTTCCCAACAAACTACGCATACCACAATGCACTTGGCTATAAGCATCGATTCCTGGCTGTTCCTATTGGTCATCAAAGGAACTACACCCCCCAGAAGCCCTAGGGGTTTGCTCTGCTTCCACCAGCCCAGGAACAGAAAGGGAGGTGGCCGATTGCCTGCAGGTGTGCTTAGCCAGGTGCAACCAATTAGCCTGCCTCTGTGCTGGGCTAGGCAGTATAAAGGCTGCTGCCTGCAGTGGCTCATCCTCTTGCATTGAGAGTCCTTCCTCCACCTTTCGCGTCTTTCTACGGATCTTTGTATGCTGTTTACCATCACTCCTGCTTGGACCCTGCCTTGCAGCTTGCTACACCCTGCTGCCTACAGCCCTAGCCTTCTGGGCTCCCTGCCTCAGTCCAGCTCCTCTGGGCTTCCTGCCTTGCAGCTTGCTACACCCTGCTGCCTACAGCCCTAGCCTTCTGGGCTCCCTGCTTCAGTCCAGCTCCTCTGGGCTTCCTGCCTTGCAGCCTGTTACACTTCGCTGCCTCCTGCCATTGCCTTCCAGGCTCCCTGCCTCACAGCCCTGCTCCTCTGGGCTCTCCACATTGCAGCTGATCATGCTCTGCTGCCTTCCAGCTTCCGCCCTTGCCCTGCCGGGCTCTCCACATTGCAGCTGATCACGCTCTGCTGCCTTCCAGCTTCCGCCCTTGCCCTGCCGGGCTCTCCACATTGCAGCCGGTCACGCTCTGCTGCCTTGCAGGCTCCGCCCTTGCCCTGCGGGCTCTCTACATTTCAGCTGATCACGCTCTGCTGCTTTCCAGCCTCAGCCCTTGTCCTCTGGGCTCCCTGCTCTGCAGCCTGCCTCACTCCGGCTGCCTTCAGCCCTTGTCCTCTGGGCTCCCTGCTCTCTAGCCTGCCTCACTCAGGCTGCCTTCAGCCTTTGTCCTCTGGGCTCCCTGCTCTGCAGCCTACCTCACTCCGGCTGTCTACAGCCCTTGTCCTCTGGCCTTCCTACTTTGCAGCTTATCACGCTCCGCTGCCTACTACCTATCTTTTTCCGCTGGGTTCTAGGCCTAGCAGTCTGCTACAGTCCTCTGCTACCTTCTACGGTCAGCGGCCCTGCCCCTCAGGGCCCACTCCTTGCTGCCCGGCCCTTCTGGGTTCCTTGCCGTGCAGCCTGCTTTACTCTGCTGCCCTAAGCCCTTTTCATCTGGGCTCTCTAATTTACAGCCCTGCTCCTGTGGGCTTGCTCATTGCTTTCCTGCTCCTCTGAGCTCTCAACCTTGTTCCTTACTGTCCTCTGCTATCCTATCCTGTTACACAACTTTCCCTTCATTTCCTTCTGCTAGTTTTCTATCACCTCCTTTCCTGGATTTGTCTGTAGTATCTTCTCTTGTACTGTTTGTAGACCCTTTTGTACAGAGCTTGTCTGTTGGTTCCCATCAGTCAACCTCTGCCCTTCCCTTGTTTCGTTTCTACATTACAGACACCCATAGCTGCTGTTCCAAGCCATGAGCAAACAGCGTGGGCCTCTGTTATAGCAAACTGTGCAGAAGGCTAGAGTATTTCCTAAGGTTCGTGGAATACTCTTTTCCTAGATCTGCATACACCCCAAGAGGGAATTCATTCTGTACCTTTTCCCTTGCTACCCTGGCCTACTCATTGTTCTCTTTCCTCTCTGCTGTGTGTGTACTTATCTGTCCACTTTATTTTGGCACAACCACCCAAACCCTTTCTGGGTGTCTTGTGCTACTCTTAATAGAGTGCCATCCCTGACAATTGGTTGGGAAAGGTAACTTAAGTATAGGTGCTATAACTGTATATGGAAATAATGCAACTGGATTGGATAACTCTTATCGGGTGGGCATCTACGCCCTTCCCTCTACACCACACAGGATTGACGTCACTTCAAGGACGACGTCTCATTGGTTACAGTGTCTAAATGACCCTAGATTACATGGTCCCTTGTGATTGGGCAACTTACACCCCTAAACATAAATCTCCATTTTAATTAGCAGCTTTAGAGTAGACGCCTAGGTGCCTAGAGTCCCAGGATTCACCCTTCCCCCCTTCCATCAATCAGTGTTTTAGGGCTGTGTGTCAATTAGTTGGCTGGGTATGGCCTCGGATCTGTAGTCTCTTATCAGGAAAAGTTATGGCACCCTCTGGTTCTGGATGACATCAGGCGGTGGTACATCTTCGCGCCTGTCTGGTCACGTGTTTGTTCACCGTGAATCTGCTTCAGTTTCCAAACTTTTGTGTATTTAATTCTATGTGCGCTCGGCCACCTGCATGGGCCTCTCTTATCTTGACCTTCACGGGCGGGCTGGAATTATCTGTAGTTGGAGTCTCGTGAGCTCATGCTCACCTCCCCTTCTCTGGTTGACCTCGATCTACCCGGCATAAGCCTCTCTTTGTTGAGTTTCGATTCCACTCCTTCTCTGGTCTTTGCTGGGTTTCTAAACTCGGTCTGTCAGGCCTTTGGCCGCCGGGGTACATTTCTGCTTTCACAAAATGGAGTGGCACGTGTACATTGTGCAGTATTGAGGTAGATATATGGCTGGCGCTTGCCGCTCTACTCTTCTACTGAGCATTGCAAGCAGTATCGATTTCTTAGCATCTTGCATTTCAAGCTTATTTACACACATTCAACAGGGCGGTTGCTTCCATCTTGCCTTATGGCACCATTCTCTTATGTTTTAACAGTGTCTCTCCCCTGCATCCATTATCATTATCCTTGCGGTTACTAGTACTGGCATTCGTGCTTTCAGTAGCCAAGTCTGTTTGTTTTCTGGGCTGCTCGGGCCCTTGGTTTATTTTCATTGGCCTTCCATAAAGGCTTTAGGGGTCTCCTTATGGACCGTTTGCAGGTATTCCTCATTCCGTATCAGTGGCTGGTATGGCTGTCTGATAGGGTATCGTGCTGCCCAGGGTTGCCTGGTTATGGGCATTTCAACAGGTACTGATCGTCTAATGTACATAGGGCAGAGGCCCATTGTAGCCCTTTGTTGGTTCAGCTGCTCCTCATACGTCATATACCTTGGCGAGTACTATACTGGCACCTCCAAATGAGGGGCAGGGATGCAGGCCATGTCTGGGACCTCCTCTACACTCCCCACTCTGGTCGGTTCATCGCCCACTGCTACTTCCTCCTTTATATCCAGTTTCTTTGATTCCTCAGCTTCTTGCTCATCGTCTCCTGGGTTTACACAAGAAGGCGTGAAAGTATGCAATTTTGGTGTCCATATCTTTATCACCCCTTTCAAGCTTCCTGCTGTTTTCACATGCTCATCTTTGTTCCAGGTCATCAACTGGCATTGTCCATTTGGACTGCAGTAAATCCATTTGCCTTCATACCTTCTTTGTTTCTTGGGATAAGTGAATTTTGTTCCTTCTGGTGCAAATTCACTGGCCTTCACAATGGCCCTCATTACGACCCTGGCAGAAAGTGACTGACCTGACCGCCATAGCGTAAATAGCGTTTCCGCCATTGCACGACGGAGCAAAGTGCGGCTAATTCCGACCCATCGGGCACGAGCACTACGCCATGGCGGAAGTGCAAAGTCCGCGATGGCGGAAATGTCCCCAAAACGCCCCTCACCGCCGTCGTACGGCGCCCTAGGTGCAATTCCGCCACCCATCTGAGCGGTCACCGTAATGAGCGGCAATCGGAAAGTACGGTGACCGTAAATATACGGAAACGGAAGTAAAAAAATGGTCCCAGAACGGGAAACAGCACGCCGTACACCTATAAAATCTGAATTCCCACACAACCATAAAAAATACTACCCTGAGACACATCCCAACCCGTCATCCACCCTAGTGAAAGCAATAAAAATGGGAAAAGTAGCAAAAAAAGCGTGCGACCGCAAGCGGCAGGTCCACTTCTCCCGTGAGGAACTCACCGTGCTCACAGAGACCCTCCAGGAGAATGCTGCCGTCGTCTTCTCGACGCAAATGACCAGGACGGCACTTGCGAACAAGAAGGCCATATGGGCCCTGGTGGCACAGCGGGTAAGTGCGGTGGGGACCGCACCCCGCAACCCACAGCAATGCAGAAAGCGATGGGACGACCTGCGGATACGCGTACGGAGCATACTATCCGCCAACCGTAACATTGCCACAGCTACCGGGGGAGGATCGGAATCACCCATCAAGTTGACCCCCTGGGAAGAAATCTGTGCCTCCACCATTGGAATGGAGAGTATAGAGGGAGTCGGAGGGATGGAGAAAGGAGTGCAGACATCCGAAGAATCAGGTAGGTGGGCCAAATAAAACAATGCTAAATCCACAATGTCCAATCATGTGAAGTACCATGTGTCCACATAGTGCAACAGTAACACATGTCCAGGAGAACGTCCACATACATTGGCCTGATAGCGCACTTTAAAACTCACATTAAATACATAAATAATTAAAAATCCTAAAAACACCCTCTACACGTGCAGCAGGCACACCCTAACTGCAGGCTGCAAAACAACTGCATCCTCAATCCACACAAAAATGAAACCACCTCCAAGGCCCCGACCCAAATCACCCTCAGGTACCACCCCAATGCATGTGATACATTGCCATTCCAATTTCAACAGACCCATTAATAACCCTCGCCCTCCTTTACTCCACCACAGGGTCCGATTCAAACGACGAGCTCCAGGACACCCCTACCAGCACACCTGCAAAGAGGGCCAAGACCAACGGCCAAAGACCCTCCACCTCAGCTGCACGCATCAAGACACGGCAGCAGCACAAATCAAGTGGCAGCACACAGGAGGGAACTTCAACAGGCACCCCAGCAGCCAGCATGCCCACAACAGCACCACCACAGGTCCCCCCAATGGATGCCACAGAAGGCACTGCTTCTGGTGGCAGCAGCACCATAGGTGACACTGCATTAATGGCAGCATGCTCCGACACAGAAAACGGGGATGTCGAAGTAAGATCCATCCATGACCTGTCTCAATCCCCCTGTTTGTTTCATCCCGTACACCATGAGGATACCACGCAGGGGCACCCACAAGACGACGACTGGCCATCCCCCACAAGCCCTGTGGCAAGGCAACATGAGGTGACCAGCCCCTCTGTGACACCACCGCAAATGGCCATGGCACAGCAGAGGCAACAGTCCCTCAACCAGGTGATCGTGCAACAGCAGCAACTGGCCACGCTCCTCAAGGACCATGCTGATGAATGTGGGGGTACTAAGGCAGCCATAGAAACATCAACTGAGACACTTAGGGCAGAAATGGAGAGAAGTACAGAGACACTAAGGGCACAAATGGAGAGAAGCACCGAGAGCCTGAGAGTACAAATGGAGAGAAGCACCGAGAGCCTGAGGGGGGAACTGCATGCGACGTCCAAAGACGTATGTGCTGAACTTGCCGCTGTGCGCCGTGTGCTCACTGAGCTCTCACAAACCCTTAGGGACATGCATGGACGTGAGCAGGCAGAGACATCATCCGTTGCAAGTTCCGTCCAGGGCAGCCCCCAACGTAGATCTGGGAGGAACCTGCGCTCCACAGGCAGGGGTGCCCCTGATACCTGGAGAGGGGGCTTGCAATAGCGTCTGCCCACTGACAATGAGCATCTTCGGACACTGGTGTTCGGGGGGGAGGTAGGAGGGTGGAGGGGGTGTGTTGGGCTCACTTGGGTGGCGGGTCGATGGGGTGTGTAACATAATTTCACATATGCTATAAACAATGCACGATCATCCAATGAGATGTGTGGACATTGATCTTTGTGTACGAGGCCTTTATAGGCGTACAGTCCATATTGTGCATGTTCCAGACACACACAGTGCCACAAGTCCCGTGTCCATGTATCAGCCACCAGGCGTGAGTGCTAGAAGCATGAATCAATGAGAATCTGACGAATGTCACGGCCCTCCTGTGCCTCGCAGACTCCTTGAGGTGCTGCCACATCCCCACCCTCATCATGACCATCTTCAGGTGCTTGCAGTTCTGCGTCAGGGGGCATGGGCACATTTCTACGTACGCACATGTTGTGTAGCATGACACATGCCATGACCATCTTTGCAACCTTCTCATGGCGGTACAGGAGTGCCCCGCCAGACCTGCTGAGGCAGCGGAAACGAGTCTTCAGTAGGCCGAATGCCTGTTCTATGACTACACGGGTATGTGAGTGGGCATGGTTGTAGTCCTCCTCATGCTGGCTCTGTGGGTTCCGGAGTGGTGTAAGGAGCCATCTCTTCAGTGGATACCCGGCATCACCTGTATGTGGACAATAAAGGATGTCTGTGGAATGACATTGCTACGTACGCCCCCCCCCCCTTCCTGCCAGGTCATTGCCGCATCACATACCCCACATTATCATGCATGAAATGAGACTCACCGAGTAGCCAGGATCTGTTCCCTGCGTGTCGCTCCATGTAGCGTGGTATTGTAGAGTTCCTCAAGACCATAGAATCATGGGTTGATCCAGGAAAGCGTGCACAACAATGTGTAATGATCCTGTTGGGGTCAGACACCATTTGTACATTAAGAGAATGAAATTGTTTTCGGTTGCGGTACTGGGCCTCCATGGCATGTGGGACGACCAATTCCACATGGGTGCAGTCGATGGCACCAATGCAACCCGGTATGCCGCCAAGTGCATGGAATCCCACTTTTGTGTTCGTAATTTCCTGCTCCGAGCGTGGTAGAGAGATGTAGTCGTCTGCATGCTTCAGGAGGGCATCGAGCACTTGCAATAGTGTCCGTGAGAACACTGGCTGTGAAATGCCATGCAACTGTCCGACTGTGTGCTGGTAGGTGCCTGTGGCCAGGAAGTGGAGTACAGACACCACCTTCAGTAGGGGTGGGATGGCGTTTGGGCTATCTATCATGCTGACAAGGTCAGCCTGTGTCATGTCCACAATGGCGGTTATGGTGTCCCGGTCCAAACGGTAGAGGGTGTGGATCTGCTCATCCGTGAGGTTGAACGGATGTGCTCGGAGGCGTGGGATTGCGGGCTGCCTGCGTGGTGGTAGTGGCTGTGCTGGCGGGCCTTGCTGGCCCAGCCTTGCCCTCCTCCTCCTCCTGCGTCTCCTCTGTGCGGCCGGTTGTTGTAGTAGTTGGTGTTCGTCTTCTTCTTGAAGTTGGAGTACTTGCAGTGCTATCAGGTCCCCCAGGGCCAACATCGCTATTCCTGCCGGTAGCATTTTGGAGTGGGTGTGGTTGTGGGAGGGGGTTGGGTGTGCAATTTATGTGTTTTCAAGCTGTATTGCCTCCACCTGTGGTGATTCATTCCACCTGTGCAAGCTGCAATCCCCTTTGGGCGAGCACGTCCCGCACACAACGCTGCAATTCGACGCATGGCATCTTGCTATTACAATCATGTATTTGATCCCAATGGCAGTGAAATATTGGTTCATATGTTCATTCTGCTATGGTCCCATTGTTTCACATACTATCTTTGCAGTCGCGAACAAACTTGTGAAGGGTCAGTGGAATGTAGTACTCGATTAACGGTGGACCCTCATGCAGCACTGTACCGCGGTTCACCGACGGGCGGGGCGTCCCATTTGTGAGTGAAGCCACTTTGCATTTTCACACATTGCCGCACTACATGGATGGATTTGTGATTTCAAGCGGTCACAGATGCCTTTTCGACGTGATGTTGCAAATGAGGAATTCGAAGGACGGCGCTTTCGGTCTTCAGCTAGCGGCGAGGAGACGCCCACAGGTCTGACTGCAAATATAACATTCTATTGTTTAATGTCCTTGGGACAGGGGCCATGGCGAGAATGCAATGATTGATATGAATAGTATGGGATGCGCAATAGCGTAGTGGACGATAAGGCAGGACGTTCCCAAATACATGTTACTTCACAACACTGGAATTCCGGCCTGGCGCACAGTGGATTTTGCAGACTGCATTACGCACAGACTCAATGGAAATTTCACATGTTATGTGAGTACATAATCAGGCGTTTTCATACCGGGATGAGGGAATGATGTATGGATGCATGGACAGATGATTTGATGGAGAGTTTGCCATGTACAGGGCTTTTTGGAATCTATCCACCTCCTGCGCTATGTGATGCAGAGCTGCCATAGTGGGACCATCGTCTATCTGCCCTTGTTGAACCCTCCCTGTCTCGACGCGCCTTCAAACACTTGTGTCTATGCACGTTACTAATCCCATCGAATGGATTCTGTTTTGACAGACGCATGCACACAAACACTCGTTTGTAATAGTGTTTTCACCTCGATTTATATAGTTATGATTCGCAAGTGATTTTTGGGTGGGAATAATCCTTTGGAGTGGGCTAGCATGCATAAGGCTGTAGATTTAGTGTGATCATTGAAGTGAGTAATACAAATCAAGTTCTGATGGCCATACTATTCTTTTTCATTTCATTTGGGTGACAGGTATCTCCTCCCCATTTGCCGCTGCCATCTGTATGCCACTCCTGCAGATGGCTTTTACTCCCGACACCTGCTGCTTCGAGTTAATCAGTGGAGCACCATTACGATCTTATGGGACGATCGCCAATGGGCCACATGCCCTTACGCAGTACTAGTGGCTAGGAGCAACATTTCGACCTTTCAGCTGGACTAGTGCCTACCTAATGGGACGGCCCTGCGGTTCTAGGCGCTTCCATGTTGCCTTTTTGAACGTGAATGTAGCCCCTGTGTACCATGAAGGAACAGGGCGTCACACAAGAAGAAGCTGGTCATTTATTGCGGATGCAGCCTACAATAATGAAATATATTTTGGGGTTCATGACCTAATGGCTGTATGGGCTTGGTGATTTTGTGGTGCATTAAATTTCTATTCTGATATTAACCGTGTAGCGTTCTTCTTTGCAAGTAATGTAGCATATTCCTATTTGTGGTGCGATGTATTGTGAGAAGATCTGCATTGGGTTCCGGCTTCTGAGTATAGTTGCGTGGTACTGTACTGGCCGCGTTTGCCTACGAAGCCCAGTGTGGTCAGGGATAGGGGCTACCATTATGACTGTTTTAATGATGTCATGCTCAGGGGCGGGGGATTAGCTTTTGTGTAACAGATGCCGGTCAGCCAGGTGGATTGGTGGAATGATGTGATTATCAGAATATGGCTGGTCACAGGTGCCTGTGTTTGCGTGCGTTTCTTGGAGGGAGACTGAGGTCATGTCCATTGGAATGGCTTCTGTATTCGTGCCATCTGTGCCCTGCAGCTCCCATTGGCCCCTCTTGAGATGAGCCTGGCTGCTCAGTCACTCTGCCAACTTGTGTGGTACATGCTTATGCTGATGGTTGGTTTGTTTACTGGCAGGAGTACAGGGCTGGTGCAGTCTCCCTCAGGATACTGCTTTGAATGTTGCCTTACACTGGTGTCAGTCGATGGGGGGGCCTGTTTTTGTTTGTCTCATTTTTCTGCTCATGTTGCTGTACTTGAACCTTCACATGCCTGTGCTGCATCAGTGCGGCAATGGTGCCATGGCAAATATGGATGGCCACTCACAAGGCACTTGGAGCCCCTAGATTAATTTGTTCGTTGGCATGCATGGGTGACTTGTACATTTCACTGGTTGCATTGTGTGACTTCATTGCACCTACGAGGAGTTGTGCAATGTGGCCAGGGAGTGGTGTACAGGCACTCAGTAGGGCCGTTTACGGTTGATTCGCGATGCCGTACTTCTCACCATGGCGGAATGGTACTTTCCGCCATGCTTGATGGCGTTAGGTACATGTCCGCTAGGGTCAGAATTCGCGTACCATTGCGCCATGGTGGTAATTACGGTTTGGCATGGCGCGCGTGCGCGTACTTGGTGCAGTTAGCGTTGGCGTTCACTACGGTGTCGCTAATGGCATCGTACTTTACGGTGACGGGTCATAATCGCACCGAGCGCTATTCGATGGCGGTATTGCATTTCCGCCATCGTTTTTCGATTTCCGCCAGGGTCGTAATGAGGGCCAATGTCTTTTATCTCTTCATCTGTCAGGTCTCTGGGCTTCCAGCCTGGCTCGACATTGACCATAATTTTCATCCCAATGGCCTTCTTTGCTGTTTTCTGGCACTGTGTGATGATTAGCTTGATAACACAGACTCCTAGCAGCACCATTGCTAGCAAAGCTCCCAGGAACTTGAATATATCTGCCATCCATTGTGTTACCCATGAGAATAGGTTTCCGAACCAGCTATCATCATCCACTTCATCTGTTTTATCGGTCATCTGGTTTTTTAGGGTTGTCAACATGCCTATGGCCTCTGTGAGGGTTCGATTTTCTTCGTCGTGTGATGGTTTGAACGTGCAACATGATTCTCCATTCTTTGCGCAAACACCTCCATCCGTTGCGGTGATCATGTCAAGCACATATCTGTTCTGGAGGGTCATCAGTCTGACTGCTCTCAGCTCTTCTTTGATCCGATTGAATCCTTTTATTGTGGTGTTTATTGTCTGCAGTAACTCCCATCTCCTTATCTGCAACCACTTGGTGTTTGCACCAACTTGGATATGCGGCAAGAGTATTGTTGTGTAAATACTGATGAAGTTAGGCTGAACAGCCTGTGTTCATAGGTAATGGCATAAAATGCGCCCTCTGATTTGGCAGAGAAGTAATTCTCTCTCTTCATCCTTGACATTAGTTCCACAGACCTCCTTTTCCTCAGGTGAGCGTCTTCTTTCCGGAAACTGTCCAAATTCAGTCCATTTTTTGTAATCACTAGTGCTGGAACGTGTACGTTCACCAGTGTGCATATGCCTCCCCAGTTCCTCGGTAGCCTTATGTATGCCTTGGATCCACATGCCCAATAGTGGTCCATCAGGACTGCAGTCTCTTGCGACATCCCTGGGGCTTTATATATTCGCCCGCAGTTTTGATTCTCCCCCATTTTCCTCGTGCCATTACATCTGAAGCACAGTTTTGGTTTTTCCAGTGGTACTATCTGCAAGGGTCCTCCTCTGTCTTTGACCCATGTCAACAACTTTACCAATTTCGGCCACAATGGTCTGCATAGTCTCTGTGAGTTTTCTATTGCTTCTTTGCAGGCTCCAAGGACCATCCAAGCTCGGCAGATTACTGCTCCTTCTTCCCATCTGTCAGGGGAGACTACTGATCCCCAGATCTGCATTTGTCCTTGGTTCTTCCATATGTGAGCTTCTTCTGCCGTTTTCCCTTAGACGTTCAGTCTTGAGTTTATTTCCCACCTTATTCCTGATCCTTTAACGTCAGGGTTTTCATATCTAATCACATGGTTCTTGGTGTGCGCTCTGTTTCTTGTTTTGATGTCCTGGACATTTCCGTCTTCATCAGGGTAGTCCTTTTTGTTGGCCCATATCAATGAGGTGTCTCTCCCCATAAATTGTCCTCTGGTGTTACACATTGCCACATGTGATAGGCAGTGTACTATGGGGACATCTATTTCTACAGCCACAAAGAATTTGGACTTGCCCATGCTGTATGGCAGGAGTGCACAGATGAAACATTCTCCTTCTGATTGCCTTTGTCCAACTTCCTTCATGTGCTGGCACCATATGTTGTTTCCAAGATGGGCTGAGTTGTCCAAGTAATCGTTTAGTTCGTTATCAGCTTCATATGGACTTCTCTTGATCCTTAGTGTTTTTCTGTAGTTGGTTATCACTATGTCTCTGAATGCGTCTGTACTGCTCTTCCATTCAGGCAGATTCTCGGAGATCATTCTTGGCGGGGCAGGTTTCAGTTCCTGCCCTGTTGTAATAGGGGGAGGTTTTGTGCTTCTTTTCTTTCCCTCCTGCCCTTCTCTCCTGCATTCTTTTGTAGACCTCCTCCCACCACGTGTGACTTACCATCCTTCCAACACGTGGCTGTGTCGTAGGCTCGGTAGTTACTTCTGGCATTGGAGTTGGTGCGCTCGTTATCACAGTTGTGGTGGTTGTCTTGCTCAGTTCCTCATGTAGCTCCTTTGCTCTAAGCATGAGTGGAAACACATACTCAACTACCGCATGTGTTTTCTCAGTTCCATTGAGTGATTTTGCTATTTCACTTCGGTTCGGTTTCTCCCGTTGCTCCCTGCTTCCTGGAGCTGCTTGTTCCACAGGTGATTTCTCTCTTTCAGTTGGTTTGGCCTGCGGTTTCGTAGCCATTGACACTTGCCCTTGTTCATGTGCACTCAGTGTATGGGTGCGTGCCGTGGACAGTGCTATGTTATCATTCATTCCCTGCAGACCCTGTTTCCAGCCTTTCTCACATTCATTACTTCAAGTGTATGCGTGTTACTGCTAATTACATTCAACTGTAAATCGTTTGCTTTATCATCAGTTTTTCTTGGAACAGGGATGACAATATAAGGTCTGGGTGCTTTTGTGGGTCCCAGATGTTCATTACCTGGTGGATGTACAGACATTGGGATGATTCGTGCACCAATAAAAAATGTAGTTCTGATAGTTAGAGACAAAAATACTACAATAGTCATTATGCATATACATATAATGGCCTTGAAGGACAGTTTACAGCATCTCCTTCCAGGAAACCGGGGGTGCCCTACCGCTGGTGGCACGACTAAGTTACTGTTTTGGGCCCCCATTTCAAGCAAGTCCATAGTCAATAGTTTATTTTTCTTCATATTCTGTTTTCGCCGCTTAAAAGTATTAAAGTGACAAGTGCAGTTCAATGTCCCCCTCTTGCGAGTGATGATGATGACATTCTCTGAGTATGGGGTACAGGTCCTTTACTAGACTATGGAAAAAGGTTAGACTATCGTTTTTAGCACATCACATTCATCCTGCATTTGTTGTGGGAAAGGCATTCCCAGGGCACTCTTTCAACTCGTCTTGGCCCTGATGATATGCAGGACAATGTTTTCAGTGACATCATAAAAGGATGGATTCACTACAAATTATGAAAAAATAAAATATTGAAAAAACAAAAACAAAAATAAAAATAAAAATAAAAGTGAACATATGAGAAGGTAGGAAAAAATAAGAAAAAGGTTAAAAAAAAGGTAAACACGGCAGTGAAGTTCGTATCCCTGTTCCTCTCACTTGGTCTTTCAGGGTCGAGTTGATGAACAGTCCCTCTCTCCCCCATTTACTCCATTGCGGAACGATGATGCAAAAATAGAAAAATAAGAAAAATAGGAAAAAGCGTTCAAGATGTAGTTATCCTTGTTTCTTCCCCTTTCGATCCATTCTACATTAGAAGCATGAAGAACACTGTCTTTGTTTCCTTCTCTGCCCCCGGCTGGGGGATTTATAAACAGTTTTATCTTATATCTCTCCCTTCTAAGGCTCGCCTCAGCAGCAGATGCCCATAATTGCTTCTTAGTTGTGATGTAATAGCCCTCAAGAGCCGATTCAATTGGGCATTCTTTGCTGGGTTGCTGAGAAATGTGGGCACATCAATGTTGTGCAGTCTGCTTACTAGCTCTGGAAATTTTTCAATGAGATGAAAGAAAACACGAAACGCCTAAAGACTGTCTTCAGGTGTTAATGACATTTGTTCTGTTTCTTTGGCTCTAAAGTCACAGGCCTTTTATGCAGTATGATCAGTCTTTTGTCTTCTCGATCTGTCCCTCGCCGGATAGTTTCACAGGAATCCCCTTAGGAATTCTCGCTAGGAGTTGGACAGCTCCACTTGGAGCATGATGCCATGGAGAAGGGTTTTCATGTGTAGAAAATTGACTGGATCTCTGAGAAAAGTTGCAACGTCAACATCAGCAGGTCTTCCCACCATTTCTGGATAGTCTGCAACTAGTCTAATTAAGACGTTGTGGGCGAGCTGCTTGTCTGCAGGGGACAGGAACATTTGCTTTGTTTTGTTGGATCCCGATCACAAGTCTTTTTGTTGTTTTGAACAGGTCTTGCACCTTCCTGCTGCGTGGTCTGCTACCACATTGTTTAATTTACTCCATATCCGGTTTAGAAAATGATTGATTCGGGGATCTCTGATGAACGTCAGTGTATCTGTGGTCCTCCCGACAAGTTCTGGGCACTCCTCAATGATGCGAAAGAATAACGTGTAGGTGACTTTGTCAATGACTGCTTGAGGCGGGAGCACTGGTCTTTGAGTCACTGTGCTCAGGCAACTCGGTGAAGACCTTTGTGATGACAGTCAATAGTTGCCTGATTACTTTCCTATTTTCTGGATCTTGGATGTATTCTGTGACACTTGTCTCTCTACCTATGAGTAATGGATAGGACAATACTACTAGCTGAAAATAAGTGAGCACATCCCACTTGAGACTTCTGCTGGGGTGAACCATATGTTCGTGAACAGAGCCTAGGAACTGGATGCTTCAGGATAATGGTTTTAGTTCTCAGGAATGTCCGATTCTGCTGCTTATCAGAGTCTTAGGCTTTTAAATGCTTTGAGTGATTTTAAATGTTCATGAGATTAACGCTTTTGCTGATATGAATACGTGATTTTCTTCAGTTACCCTGCACCTTTGGCTGCACCGGGTGTTTGCTTGCTTCTTATTGTCTTTTTTATGCCTATAGAAAAGGTTCAGTGTGGACAAGATTTTCACAAAAGTTCTTTGTTGGCTACATTGAATGTTCGTTTAATTGTCCTTTTGTCACATTTCACTTGGTTTGAAGAACTGTCTTGTTTTGAAAGTCTCACTTTTATATATTTTTTTCCTCATCCTTGTAACTTGTCTGCTCATGCGTCCTTCTTTCTTGCCATAGATCTCGTCTGCACGTGCTGAGTTTCTTCTTTGTTTTCTGCGGATTCCTCGGCAGTAGATGCAGCACGAGTGCTCTCTCATATCAAGGGCTTGATGTCGTTCATGAAAATCCAGGCTCTTCGGCCCACAAGCTTGACAGTGGACGGGGTGCAGTCCTGTACGATGAAGGGGCTGTTAAATCTCGGTTCGTCCCATTTCTTTCTCGTAAAGTTCTTCACAAGAACTCTGTCCCCCGGGAAGACTAGGGGTGCATCAAGGCTGAGAGCTGTGCCTTCATCAGCACTGTCTGTTGTGGTTCGTGCTGTGCTGTCCCCATTCCGCCGTCGCTGCAGCTGGCCTGAAATGATAGAGGTGCTGGCTATGAGACAGTCAAGGTACGCCTTCATCTCTTCTCCCAGGACCTCCCTAGTTGACTGGGCATCACATCTAGCTCTGTCTCAGGGGGTAAGAGGGGTCCTCATCCTTTTCCCAGTGACTATTTCGTGGCATAAGATGATGGTCGGAGCCTGGTTGGTTCTGAAGCGCATACAATGCCAGTGGTAGGCAGTGCATCCATCCCTTTCTTAATGTGAGTTTCAACTTGGCTATCCTTTCCTTAAGCAAGCCGTTGATTCATTCACATATCCCATTTTCCTTTGGATGATACGCCGACGAAAACATATGCTTTATACCCAGCAACAAACTAATCTGTTCGAACACTGCGTTCACGAAATGAGGCCCATTGTCTGATCTCATAACCTCACACACCCCCCATCTGGGGAAGACCTCCCTCATCAGGAATTTAGCAGCACAGGCAGCATCGGGGTGTGTACAGGGACCTGCTTCTACCTACCTGGAAAAGGGACACACCACCACAAGTAAATACTTGTACCCATTACACACCTGAATCATATCAACATAATTGATGTGCAGGTGCTGGAAAGGTCCATTTGGTCTGGCGATGACTCCTCTCAGTACTTTTAATGTGTGCCCTGAGGTGAATTGTTGGCAGATAATGCAATTTATCATAAAGAACGCAACATGCTCTGCTAAATTTGGTGTAAACCAGTCTTCGGCAAGAGTTGCAGCGAGATTTTCTCTCAACAGGTGTAAAGGGTAGTGGAGCTGTTCTAGAGCTATTTTTAGGGGGGCGACAGGCACTACTGGCTTACCAGTGCTGTCTTGCCTCCACAATCCGTCAGAGGGGTTTAAAGAACACCCTCGACGCTTCCATACATTTTTCTCCTCCTGAGGTGCCTCCCCCTGGAGCTCCATTAATTGAGATTGCCCCATATTGCTATAGGCTTCTGGAGTGGCTCGTGCTATCATCATTCGTTCATTGGTACGTGCCACCTCCACGTCCATGATTGTTTCAGTTTTGGATGGCATACGTTTGGCTTCCGTGTCCGCTTCATGATTTCCACGTGACACAAAATCTGTCCCTTTGGTATGAGCGGCGCATTTTACGACCGCTATGCCCACTGGGAGGTGCAGTGCTTTTATCAGCCTGTCCAACAAGGCTGCGTGTTGCACTGGTGTGCCGTCCGCTTGGAGGTAGCCCCTCCTCTTCCAGTGCGCTAATCCTGCGTGCACTGTTGACGTCACATAGGCGGAGTCGCTGTACACTGTTACTTCCTGGTCTGCATGGTTCTCGATGGCAAGTATCAATGCCACTAGTTCTGCAGCCTGTGCGAATAGTGAGATGGTATATGCGCACTGACAAGTACTCGGAACTCTCCATTCGCCATGTGTTTGATTAAGGCCACGCCTGTATACCTTTGTCCATCTTCTTGGTCAATTCTCGATGACCCGTCAATAAAGACGACCTCTCCATTCGCCAGGGCATTTTCCTTTACCCTGGGGATCTCATCATAGAATTCCTCATAGTTTGCACAGTCATGCACAGGTTCTCCCTCTGTGACTGGCTCAGCAATAAACATAGCAGGGTTCACAGTTTTGCATCGCACTATCTTGATTGATGGATTTGAGATAATCACCTCGTAGGCTGATGCTCTCTGAGAAGTCAGCTTTGGCTTCTCTAGTATGACGAATAGAGAGTGTTCAACATACAGGGTCATGGAGCACCACATCACAATGGATGCCGCCTTCTCAATGGCGAACGCGGCAGCAGCTAGATTTTGTTTGCACGGGAAGTGGCCCTTCATAACCGGGTCCAAACTCCCACTGTAATATGCTAAGGGTTTATATCCCAGTGAGGTTCGCTGCGTGAGTACTGCTGTCATAAAATCGCCATCGGTATGAGAGAACAGATAGAATTCCTCAGCATAATTAGGAATCCCGAGGACTGGGGCCTTACAAATTGCCCCCTTGAGTTCTGCAAACCGTGTCTCCATTTCTTCATTCCATTCAATTTCTTTTCTCATCGCCTGGGCCTTTTTAAGGGCCTGCAACAAGGGCTTGGTATACGAGCTGTAGTCAAAGATCCATGCTCTGACATAGTTGCACAGGCCTAGGAAGCTTTGCATTTGCTTTATTGTGCACGGCTTAGCCGTGTTCATGATTGCCTCAGCCCTTTCTGGGGTTACCTTTTTCCCCTCATGTGAGAATAGTTGCCCTATGTACAACACCTCCTGCTGGCAGTACTGCAACTTGTCCTTGTCTACTTTGTATCCTTTCTCAGCCAATATAGTCAATAGCTGGACTGAGTCGTGTCGGCATTGCTCTTCAGTGATGCTGCAGATTAGAATGTCATCTACATACTGCAAAACAACACTGTCCAACGCAATATTGCTTAGGTCTATTTGCAGGACTCTGTTGAGAATGGACAGAGATTCACAATACCCTGTGGCAACCTCATACTTTTCAGACGCATTTGTCTGAAAGTAAATGACGTCAGGTCTTGTGAGTCACGGTGCAATGGAATCGAGAAAAATGCATTTTTCAAATCGATCACCGTGAAATATGTTGCCTCCGTTGGTATATTGCATAAGATTGTAGATGGATTCGGGACTAGAGGGAACTCATCTTCGATTATGTCATTCAATGCTCGTAAAGCCTGGATTAAACGCCAGGACCCTCCCTTTGATTTCTTGACAGGGTAAATCACTGTGTTGCACAGTGATTCTGACGTCACAAAGATGCCCTGCTCCATCCTGGCAGAGATTGTCTTTGTGATCCCTTCATCCACTTCTCTGGACATGGGATATTGTCGTGTCCGTGGCAGAATTGCCCCTGGTTTCAGTTTCATTTTTACATCGCCGGCCCCTTTCAAGAGACCTACGTCATAGGGCCCTGTAGTCCATACCTCGGCCGGTACCAGGGCCATGTCGTTATCAAAGTATTTTGGACGTACTAATGCTAACATCATCCCCTGCGGTACCTCCCGCCTGATCATTTTGACCCAAAATATGAGACTCACTTCCACCCGCGTATCTTCTAGGTCATGGTGTTCCTCGAACAGATCGTCATCGGTGACATCAGTCACTCGATACCCTTCTTTGATGGCGATAATCACACACCACGGTCTGCCCTCATCGTCACATCCCTCCACCAATACCACTTTTCCTCGCACTGCTGCAGAGTGTATCATTAAGGGAAACACTTGTCCATCCTCTTTGTGCATGGGTATTCTTGGCCTGAATAGAAACTCATCCAGAGTTCTAATAGTTTGTCTGCGAGGCCTGGCAACCCTGCCATAAGCACTCGTACGCCATATGCAAATACTTCTGGCTCCAGCGGTACAGCTCTCATAGCTGCACGTCCAGAGTATGCTCTGATCATTTCACACACGTTTGAATAATGCATTCCTGGGGTGGAGCACACTATGCCATCCTCAGTGAATGAGATGGTCATATTCAACTTTGTCATCAAGTCCCGACCCATGATATTTACTGGGGACTGATGAGAATACAATAAAGGTACATTCATGTCGCACTCTCCCACGGAAACTGGGAATGCATCAGTAAAGGGAACTCTGCTATGAGCTCCAGTAAAACTCTGGGTGTCTATTGCCTCGCCGGACAAGGAGAACTTGCCTTCTCGTATGCATGAGCGCGTTGCACCCATGTCAACTAAGAAGGAATATTCTTTCCCCCCTATGGTGACATTTACCCTTGGTTCCCTGTTAGGGTCTGGTGTCACTGATAGGATAGAGCACATCAGAGTTCCCTGTGAGCTGTCCTATTTCATATATAGGTTCGGTCCACTGTATACCTGTGGGTTTCCCCCACCGGAATTAGTGCCCTAAGCCACTTGTGGCAGTGCCTGCTGGGGTTGTCCCTGCGGTACATTCCCCATGTTCAGTGGTTGGACCACTTGCTGTGCACCTTGCTGCAAGCCAGCTGCCTGCTGCTGCACGGTATAGTTTTGTGCATTGCCCTGTTGTGGGGTAGCAGGTTGATTCACCGTTCCTGCCCCCATCCCTTGATTGTTCTGCCACATGCCTTGGCTTCCGCACATGCTCGCCACATGTCCTGTCACTCCACATAGCCAACACACTGGCGGTGGTCAGGCCATCTGTCCATCTGGCATAGCTGAACTGCCCATTGGTGTGCTCTGGATACCACCTTGAACATTTTGAAAACCTCCTTGGTTACCTCTAAAACCTCCTTGATTGCTCTGCCATCCTCTTCCTCCAAATCCCCTTCCTCTCGGGTAATATCCTGCATTACCCTGATTACTCTGGGGCGGGTTAGCTGCACGCTGTGCACTCGATTCGGCTGGGCTTGTTAGCATGGCTCCCTCGAGAGCAGATTTTGAGAGCTTCCTTTGCACCAGCTTTGCCTCTTCTCCCTTGCGCATTGCCTCTTTCTTTCGATTCTTTTCTTGCAATAGCCTTCAGTAATGTCCAATTGTCAACTGGATCTCAGCCCACGGTTTAGCTTCTATTCCTACCAATTTTTTTAGCTGTTTTTGCACTGGTTCTGGTAACCCTTGGCACAATATTTGGTAGAATACAGGGATTGATTTCGTCCAAGACTCATGCATTTCGAGCACCCACGCGTCTTGAAAATTCTGGATATAAAGCAACGGATCCTCTGACTCCTTCATTTTTTTTCGAGTCATTATAGCTCCCATATCAGATGTGTCTGGATATAGCATGTGCAGCGCTTTCCATAGTGCTGCTCTACAGTTATTAAATGGCGCTCCGTCATGAGAGGTGTTAATTATGGTTACCCTAGGGTAGCCTGCCCTTTTCCACACATCGTCTGCTCTTTCTCCGAGTGTAGCAATTAGGAGACCCTTGATGTCCCCTATGGCTAGGGTGACACCCCTGTCATTTTTTCTAGCTCATGTATCCACTTCCCGGCTCCCGATGTCAACATTGGAAGCTTATTTTTGAGATTCTCTCGGTCCATGTGTGGCCATGAAATATATTGCAGTCTTGCTCCCCCCTTTTCTAACAGTGGGAATTGGAATGCGCAATCCTCCTTTTTCTTTTCTTTACCTCCTCGGTCTCTTGCCGGGGTAGCGTTCCCAACTTGCTTTCTACCTGGCAGTGCCCTTAACCTATCTGTATAGGCAGGTGCTGACGCCCCCCTCTGACCGTGGGGTGCTTCTTCATATTGGCTGGACTGTCCAGCGGACTTCGGTGTCCTATTTATGGACCCGCTAGCGTCTGACTACCGTACCTCTCGATTCCCTGGGAGCCGCGTTTCACATCGCCTCCCTTCGTCATACACCACTTCCTCCACTTCTCCATCGGAGTCTGACTCTGAATACTCCCAGTTTGCACAACTTCTTGCATCATCTTCGTTCTGCCCATCTTCTAGTCTATCTAGGGAACTACTCTCACTACTTCGGGTGACATCCTCAGTGTCATATAACTTAGTGCTCTCTAAGCGCTCATCTTCCCTTCCTTCTTGGGAGATTCGTTACAGTCCCATCTCATCATATAGTTCCAGTCCCATCTCATCATATATTTTATCAATCGCTTCCCCTATGCTTCGTGTGTCGAAGTCATCATCAATAATTGTCCCGCTTATACTTGGTAGCGCATTGTTTGCAGAAAAGAATTCTTCTATGTCTTCCCAGTCTACAACAGGATTGGGTTTTTTAACTTCCCGTTGCAAATATTCTAAATCTCGCACCCTTTGCCTGCGTTTACGCTCTGCTTCCTCATCCATTTCTCTTCACTTCTTCGCTTCCTCTCTAGCCTTATCTACTTCCCTCATCCGTTCATTTCTACATTCTTTTGCCCTTCTACTTTCCTCGTCTTCTCGCTTTTTTATCTTTCTTTCATGCACTCTCTTCTCTTCCTCTAACCTAAGCCTGTTCTGCATGTACTTTTCATAGGCTGACTATTGCGGGCGACTGAGCGTTATACCTTGCTCTTCGCGATATAATTGTTCTCGCCGCAACCTATCCTTCTTTCTTGCCCTCTCGTTTCTTATGTCCACTTCTTTATCCCTTTCCTTTCTTTGTGCCTCGTCAGACCGTTCACTCTGCCTTGCCCATCACTTCCTTTTCCATCTAATTTCAATAGTATCTGCCCTCCCATCCATTCGTCCTTTGTAAATGTTACATCATCGGTTCCTTTACGCTTCTTTCCCTCTCACTCTCTATCAAGAGGTGCACTCATTTGTGCCTGGCCCTTTCTTTCTTCATCTCGACTCTCTTTATCCCATGGGATTGTGGAGACCAAGTCAATTTCCTGTTCCTTCTCCTTCGTCTCGTTACTACTACATGCAGGTGACTCATATGCAGGGTTGCTATAACCCGTGGCTGCCTTAAGTTCTCTTAGTGGGTAAAGACCCTCTGACTTACTTCCCTCAACAACTGGTTCTGGCGGGGCAAATGGCGCGGTAGGCATCTCACCCCCCTCCGTACACACATATAATATCCAGTCTGCGGGGGGTTCTTCTTCCTTTACTTGTTCAAACATTTTCCAAAGCTCCAGAACAGCAAGGCATTTTTCGAGCTTCTTCCCGCTATATGTGGCATGTAGGAAGGTGGTCATGTGCTGTAAGACAGCCTTAGACAATGACCCATTCTAGGGCCATGGCATAAACATTTTATTTGCGGTGCCCTTAACCCTTAAACCCTTAATTCCTGGCTATATTTCTTCAGCTTTGCTGCATGTTTCGGCAATTGTTTGCATAAGTGTGCAAGTGGGGTAACTTCTTCCATCCTTAATGTTGTCATCAACAATGTTCATACAATTTGTCAACTTTACGCTATTATGAGCAAGCACCACATACGCGAACTCCAATCCAATTTTCCCGCAAAATTTTATACCAACAGTTTTACTCAAAACACATCAATTCAGTGGCGATTCCCTCTCATTTACAGAATTGCGTAAAGCAAAAATGCATTGCCATCAATTAATATCACAATAATTCCACATTCAGCATACACTGAACATATAGGACAGACGCTTGACAGACTAGACGACACCAGCTGGTCAACGTATACCTGCCTTCTAATTATTACCCCGTCATGGGATTTGAACTAACCCCTTTATGATGTCTTTAAACGTCATCGTAGCTTAAAGTCCCCTCTCTGTGGGCTCTGGGTTCAAGTTCCTTCTGACCACTCTTTAAAGCGCAGGAACAAGGCGAATTTTACAGTTTTCTCTCGGGTGCCCCCCCCCCGGAATTCCTTACAGTTTTTTATCTCGGGTGCACCCCCGGTATTCCTTACAGTTTTTAATCTCAGGTGCCCTCCTGATATCCTTACAGTTTTTAATCTCAGGTGCCCTCCTGATATCCTTACAGTTTTTAATCTTAGGTGCCCTCCTGATATCCTTCCCTAGTTACTTCAGGTCTCCGGGTCCTTACCCCCTATATATATATATATATATATACAGTCTTTTCTACTTCTAGCTGTATTATTTTTTCTCCGCCACCCGCCGTTACCTTTCCCTTCTTACTCTAAGGCCTATAAGACCTTTGCCAGGATAACGAGTTTCCTTGTTTCACTCACCAATCGACTCTTTTCCTCTCTGGAACTTCAGGATCACCGCCCCCTCCTCTTCCTGCTTTTATGGTTTTCGTCCAATCCGCTGCCTGTGGGAATGAGAAGGGTTATGCTTGGAAAGGCGGGTTCCTTCAGACCCACTGCAGATTTTTTGGGAAGAATTACACTATCATTGTCCACGGAAGCTTCTCAGCCTACTCAGCCGGAATGGCGAAAGGACTCGTGATGTAACCGAAGGCCCAGAGATACTTCGTGCCGTCAGTTTAAAGGTCTCTTATAACTATATTAATCGATTATCAATAACCGATGGCCGAAACCATCCTCACGCTACCAAGTGTTGACGAGGAGAGGAAATTACTGACGGGCCCATTGGTCAGTACTCACCCTCGAAATCTAGTAATACAAGATAGCTGCACCATGCGAGGACAGAGTGTAGGATTTACATACTCCGGCAAGGATTAATTATCAGGACTCAGTAAATTGGCAAAGGGAAGTCCGTTTAATGATACATACATCAGTTTATGGAAATCAGCAGCATCACGAACAGCTGCCTCACCCCGACTTCCTCGAACATTAGTCCAACAGCCAGTTTTATGGGCAAAATCCTAAAATTCTACAAAAAATCATCAGGCAATACAATTGGTTGGGAAAGGTAACTTAATCATAGGTGTTATAACTGTATATGGAAATAATGCAAGTGGATTGGATAACTCTTATTGGGTGGGCGTCTACGCCCTTCCCTCTACACCACACGTGATTGACGTCACTACAAGTATGATGTCTCATTGGTTACAGTGTCTATAGGACCCTAGATTACATGGTCCCTTGTGATTGGGCAAGTTACACCCCTAAACATAAATATCCATTTTAATTAGCAGCTTTAGAGTAGACACTCAGGTGCCTAGTGTCCCAAGATTCACCCTTCCTCCCTTCCATAAATCAGTGTTTTAGGGCGGTGTGTCAATTAGTTGGCTGGGTATGGCCTCGGATCTGTAGTCTCTTATCAGGAAAAGTTATGGCACCCTCTGGTTCTGGATGACATCAGGCGGTGGTACATCTTCGCGCCTGTCTGGTCACGTGTTGGTTCACCGTGAATCTGCTTCAGTTTCCAACATTTTGTGTATTTAATTCTGTGTGCACTCGGCCACATGCATGGGCCTCTCTTATCTTGACCTTCACGGGCGGGCTGGTATTCTCTGTAGTTGGAGTCTCATGCTCACCTCCCCTTCTCTGGTTGACCTCGATCTCCCCGGCATAAGCCTCTCTTTGTTGAGTTTCGATTCCACTCCTTCTCTGGTCTTTGCTGGGTTTCTAAACTCGGCCTGTCAGGCCTTTGGCTGCCTGGGTACATTTCTGCTTTCACAAAATGGAGTGGCACGTGTACATTGTGCAGTATTGAGGTAGATATATGGTTGGCGCTTGCCGCTTTACTCTTCTACTAAGCATTGCAAGCAGTATCGATTTCTTAGCATCTTGCATTTCAAGCTTATTTACACACATTCAACAGGGCGGTTGCTTCCATCTTGCCTTATAGCACCATTCTCTTATATTTTAACAGTGTCTCTCCCCTGCATCCATTATCATTATCCTTGCGGTTACTAGTACTGGCATTCATGCTTTCAGTAGCCAAGTCTGTTTGTTTTTGGGGCTGCTCGGGCCCTTGGTTTATTTTCATTGGCCTTCCATTAAGGCTTTAGGGGTCTCCTCATGGACCGTGTGCAGGTATTCCTCATTCCGTATCAGTGGCTGGTATGGCTGTCAGATAGGGTATCGTGCTGCCCAGGGTTGCCTGGTTATGGGCATTTCAACAGGTACTGATCTTCTAATGTACACAGGGCAGAGGCCCATTGCAGCCCTTTGTTGGTTCAGCTGCTCCTCGTACCGCACATACCTTGGCGAGTACTTTACTGGCACCTCAAAATGAGGGGCAGGGGTGCAGGCCATATCTGGGACCTCCTCTACACCCGAGTGGTCCTCCTTGGTGATTCTTGGGATGATTCTTAACTTCAACACTAGAAAATAGACATAGCATGGTTATGGAAATGTTCCCACTACTGTGTCCACACATCTTCGGGGGGATGTCAGCAGTGGGAAAGACACTTGCATTGATTACAATTGGCAATATTCCCCATCTATGTTCACTAATGGTCTTAACAGGTGGATTCTGTAGATGAGTCCCGGGGTGGTCACCTCTCCTCCATTTCTGAAATCCCATTTATAACTAGGGTCCAAATTACTCTCAAGTTGGTTGAGGAGCTCATGACTCATATAAAAGGCGGACGGAACACCTCGCACAACCAAACAAGTATCTATTATGCTTTTGTCATTCCTAGAAATTTTGATCATACAACTGCTAAACCGAGGATGTTTGAGTGGGGCGCTTCCAGGTCCCATACCCATTGCTCGTGCTATCGTGCTACCCATTGATTAAGGAGATTGATGGGATCCAATGTGAGCAAACTCCCCTTCTGGTATTGTTTGGATTAGTGAAATATGAAGATACCTATATTAGAGCGTCAGGACTAATCGCCCCACTGCTATTAGCCGATCAAGCATGTATTGTCAAGAAATGGAAAGCAGAGGGGATTCCGAGTAAGAAGGAATGGATAAATGTGGCTACAAACATATGTGTGATGGAAAAGATCACAACAGCCCTACATGGAAAGTCCACACAATGTGAAACCCTATGGCAGGACTTTATGACCAAATATGTATCAAATCATTAGAAACGTGGAAGCATAACAGATCCAGGATCCACTGAATGTGATGAGGTACTCTAAGGTATAGCTGAGAGCCCCCTCCGGTCGCTGCACTGGGACATGTTTTAGGGACGCAAATCTCACTGTAAGTGATATTATACGTACAAAGACCTATAAAAGAACTCAAAGCGACAAACACTGTAATTGGGTGGGAGGGGAGGGGGAAGCAATAATATGGAGAAACAGTTATACAACTAAAATGTAGTAGTCTACTTTGAATGTTATCTCACCATTGACCTGTTGTTTCTATATGTATTTCAAAACTTAATAAAAACCAAATTTTAAAAAAAAGGCATCATACACCCCCGATAATCTAGAAAACTTTGGAAGACCAAAAAAAGGCTTTACAAACATCCTAGACCCCCCAAAGTTCAGAAAAGTTTGGTTGCCCGAAAAAAGTGACTGAGAGCTCTGAATATCCCAAAACCTTTGGCAGCATGAATAAGTTCTTAACATGCTTCCCAGACCCCTGAAAGTCTCACAAGATGTTTCAGTATGAAAAACATGTCCCAGGCCCCCAAAAGTCCAGAAAATTTTGGTCACTCAAAAATGGCCTTAAAAGGCATCATACACCCCCGATAATCTAGAAAACTTTGGAAGACCAAAAAAAGGCTTTACAAACATCCTAGACCTCCCAAAGTTCAGAAAGGTTTGGTGGCTCAAAAAAAGTGACAGAGCTCTGAATGTCCCAAAACCTTTGGCAGCATTAATACGGTCTTAACATGCATAGCATGGTGCACCACAATACAAGACGCTCTAGCCTCCAAAATCCTGCAGCTGCAAAAGAAAATTGACAGTAAAAAATCACTCCTGGCAGTAAAAACACTTCCTTATATAACTGCGAACCCTCCTAATACTTCCCGATGCACCCCAGTCTCTAATAAAGAAGTGCTAGACACAATAGCTAAACTCAAAGCCTCCAACTGCAAAGAAGACCAATTCCCATCCAACCTAGTCAAACTTTGCATCCCTACTCGATCACCCGTCATTACTGAATAATTACTGAATTAGTCAACGCCTCCTTTAAGTCCCTACCAGTATCAAAAAAGCCTGGGTAACACCCCTCCTAAAAAAGCAACCCTGGATCCCTCAATCCCCACTAACTACCGTCCAATAACTACAGTCCCATTTCTCCTGAAAATAATCGACAAAATAGCTCACTCTCAAATTCAAAACCACCAAGAACACCACCAACTACTAGGGGGCCGACAGTCAGGATTCTGCCCTAACCACAGTACGGAAACAGCCCTACTCGACCTGAAGATCCAAATGGATGCCACCAGAGAAGCAGGCAAACTCTGCCTACTAGTGCTACTAGATCTCTCAGCGGCCTTCGACTTGGTTGACCATGACAAACTTTGTGCCACATTAGCCAAAAGCTTCAACCTGTCCAACAATGCTGCTGACTGGATCAAATCTTTCCTTGCAGATAGGACTCAAGAGTGTCCATTGGCAAAGAATCAGCAGATCCCATACCAGTCCCAGTAGGCATCCCGCAAGGATCATGCCCATCCCCCACCCTCTACAATGCCTACACTAAGCTGCTTCTTGCAGCTCTGGATGCCATGGGTGTCATCTACACCAACTTTGCAGATGACACCCAGATCCTCATCCCTCTAACAGGCAATCATGAGCAAGACACACTGCTCATCAACAAAATCTACTCACTAATCCAAAACTGGATGGCTAACAATAGCCTATGTCTTAACAAAGACAAAACAGAGCTACTCATACTTGGCTCATCCTCTTAAATCGGCTCTCTACAGCCTGCCAATACATCCTTCATCATTGATGGCACCACGATCCCAGTGCTCAAACAAGTCAAGACACTTGGAGTCTTTCTAGATGCCACACTAACGATGACTAAACAAGTCAACACCCTAGCCTCTTCCACCTCCTACACATCCAAACTCATCTCCCTTAGTCCAAAATTCCTCACAGCTGATAAATAACTCTGTTACATTAGCAAGAGCGCTCATCCTTTCCAAGCTCGATTACTGCAATATCCTCTTCCTTGGCACCTCTAATACCAACATAGCTAAACTCCAACTTATGCAGAACAAAGCCATCCGAGCTGCACTAGGCATAACAAAATCTGAACACATCACCAACATCAGGAGAGACAACCACTGGCTCCCCATCAAAGCTAGGATAATATTCAAAACCCTAAGTATCACTCAGAAATGCATCGCCAACAAAGCTCCAAAATACCCCCTCAACACAGTAGTTAAGAAAAACCACACTAGAATCCTCAGATCTAACAATAACGAAAACCTCAAAATCCCACGTTATAAAGAGAAAAAGCGGGGGGCAGCAGTTTCAAAGTACTCGCGCCCAGGCATTGGAATGCCCTACCCATTAACATCAAGAATGAAACGTCCTTCCCACAATTAACAAAAATCACTGAAATCCTGGCTATTCAACCAATTCTAATGTGAACTAAGACCCATACCCACCCAGACCAGATTCTCCAATCTACTGTATAATAATGTATATAAATGTATGCCCTTATATATGTATGTTTTATTTTTTACTGCTTCTTTTAATGTTAAGATTGCATTTACCCATTGTCTGCAACTACGCCCTGATACCTCCGGGTCTGGGCGTATAACAAATGTAATAAATAAATAAAAATAAATGCATCCTAGACCCCTGAAAATCTGCCAAAATGTTTCAGTCTGAAAAACATGTCCAAGAACCCCAAAATCCAGAAAGCTTTTGTGGCCTAAAAATGGGCCTAAAATACATTAAAGGCCCTCAAAAATCTAGAAAACTTTGGAAGCCCAAAAAAGGGCTTTACATGCATCCTAGACCCCCCAAAGTTCAGAAAAGTTTGGTGGCCCAAAAAAAAGTGACGGAGAGCTCTGAATGTCCCAAAACTTTCGTCAGCATGACTAAGATTAAAATGCATCTCAGACCCCTGAAAGTCCCAAAAACGTTATCAGTCTGAAAATTTTTGTAGCACAGAAAAGACCTTAATTCCTTTTAAATGTTTTTATTGGCATTTAGAGAAAAACATTTTGCGTTACATGAGGTTGATTAGGATCATGCACTAATGCCAGTTTTAAATAGTAACTATCAAACAAACAGAACAAAACAAGGCAAGCGGTTCTTTACTACAGTTTTGGCATGTGAGAGCATGGGACCGAGCGGACGTCTCGGCGTCCGGGGTGCAGTTCTTGCCCCTTTTTTTGAGGCAACCCCTCAGTTCTCGCATGGTGGGGGTGGGCAGTTTGCTGCCCGGGCGTGGGGGGGTGCTCTTAATGGTGTGCAGTTCGTTCATGGGGGTTTGTCGTCGGATGGATGAAACATGTCCCATACCAGCATTTTCCAAGCAACCCATTTGTCGTTACCATCCAGCACTGATCTGTTAACCGCCTCCATCCATACCTTAGTCTCAGCCTCCGCCCACCTCTCGAATTCCCTGTGCCAGTGTTGGTATTGTGGCCCCCCAGCCCTCTTCCATGAGATGGCAATGGTTCTCTTGGCCAGGATACATGCGAGGTCCATGAATTTATGCACATGCTTATGTTTGCTGATCCTGGGGTAAATTCCAAGCAGGCACTCTTTCGGTGACCACTCGTACCGGACAACACTGGCAGCTCTGCAGGCTTGTTCTATTCGTGACCAGAGATCCCTCACCCGCTCACAGCCCCAGAACATATGTATCATATCGGCCTCCTCCCTACCGCACCATGGGCAACCCGAGCTGGTGTTCTTATTGAAGGTGGCTATTCTGTGTGGGGTCATGTAAGTGCGGTACAGCACATTTAACTGTATCAGTTTGAACCAGTGATTTCGTGAAACTGCTTTGGGGTAGCTCAGCGCCCTCTCCCAGTCCCGTTCTGTTAATGTCGTGCCCAGGTCTTCCTCCCATTGTTCTTTCAGTGCTGTGCTCTTAGGGTTGAGCGTGCTATATAGGCTAGAGATTGGGTGTCAGCCACCGTCAAGGCTGTACATTAGGGTGAGGATTGGTTCAGCCTGCGGCTCATCCGGCCAGCCCTCCCAAACATCTCTGGCCACCTTTCGGACCCGTTGGTACCACAGGAACTGCCCGCCGGGGACCCCTTCCCGTTCCTGTATTGCGCTGTCCTCCCTGAAGACCCCTTTGTCATACATGTCTCCCCACATGTATATCCTGTGCCCTTCCCATCTTCGCAGCGCCGCCAAGTCCATGCTGTCCTGGCATGCACCTGCCGCTATTGTTATTTCTGGGGAGTAAGGGTGTGTGACCTTTAGTTCCGCGCGTGTCCTCTTCCATATCTTTCACCCCAGCGTTACCACCATTGGAGTGTGTTCTGCTGCCCCAAGAGTTACCCAGAGTATTTCTTTTAGTGTGGTGGGCGCGACCAACTGTTGTAGCAAGATAGCATCCGAGGTGGGGTCATCGGACAGCCATTTGACCATGTGGCTAAGTTGGGCTGCCAGGTAGTACTTTTCTAGATTTGACAGTTTCACGCCCCCCGGTCGTATGGCAGGTATAGAGTTTTTAGTGAGAGTCTGTGGCGAGCAGCGCCCATAGAAACCCCCGGATCAGCTTTTCCAGTGTGCGAAAGAAGGAAGCCTTAATGTAATAGTGCACATTATTAAAGAATATAGGAACCTCGGGAGGATGATCATCTTGGTGATGACAACTCTGCTTAGTAGTGATAACGGTAGCTTGGCCCAGAACTTCATGGAGTTCCTCATGCCATGCAGCACTCTAGCCGTGTTGTTTTGTGTATCTGTTCAGGCATGTGTTTGATGTTGACCCCCAAGTATTTAAACGAGACAGTCTCCCATCTGAGGCCAAGAGCAGGCAGCGTGCTGGGGCCTCTCCCTCTTAGCCCGGCTATTGGGAATATGCAGGATTTGGATCTGTTACAGCTAATTCCGGAAACCTTGGCATAATTGTCCAGTATATCTAGGATTACCAGGACGTTTAAGTGTGGGTCCCTGACGAATAGAAGAACATCGTCCACGTAGAGCAATAGTAGGTGCCCCGCTCCCCCAACCCAGATGCCCGTGTCTAAGTACTGTTTCCTGAAGTATATCGCTATGGGTTCAAGACCCAGAACGTATAGCATTGGGGAGAGCAGACAGCCCTGCCTAGTCCCCCTCTCAATGCCCCAGATTGTAGACACCAAGCTCCACGTTTTAACCCTGGCCTTGGGATTAGTGTACAGGATGCGAACCCAGCGAATAAAGACCTCTCCAAATCCAAACCCCCCCAGTGCCGCCAGCTGCCACTCCCAATAGATTGAATCAAACACCTTAATTGCGTCCAAGGAGAGTATAGCATATTCCTTTTGGGATCCCTCAGTCTGCACCAGAATGTGTTGCAGTCTGTGCAGGTTTAGGGCGGTGCTACGCTCAGGTATAAAGCCCGTTTGATCGCTGTATATTATGTCCCCAATTATTCTATTCATGTGTTTGTCAAGGATTGTGGTGAGGATTTTGACGTCATAGTTTAGCATCGCCAAGGGGCGATATGAGTCGCAGCTTTTGGTCGGTTTTCCGGGTTTCGGTATTGGGACAATTAGTGTTTCTCTCATAGACCCCAGTAGTACCCCATTGGTGAATGCTTCTTGATAAACCTCGAGCAGCACCAGCATGATGACATTGGCATATGCTTTGTAGAACTCTGGGGAGAGTCCGTCGCTACCCGGTGGTTTGCTGGAGGCGAGGCACCTGATTTCCTCAGTGATATCTTCACACGTTATCTCAGCGTCTAGGGCCTCTCTATGTGTGTCCTCTATTTTGGGAAGGCCTATTTCATCTAGTGTGTCTAATATGTCTGAGTTTGCCACTTGGTGGTCGTGGCTGTATAAGTGGGAGTAGAAGTCCCGGAATGTGTTGTTTATGTCTTGCTGTGTTTTGTGTGACGTGCCTGTTTCGTCCTTGATTTCAGTTATTTGGTGTTGTGGGTGTTCCTTTCGGCATAGCCATGCTAACAGCCTGCCTGGTCTGTCACCTTCAGCGTGTGAGTTGGCTGTTTTCACTGTGAAGTCAAATTTGGAGAGCCTGCCCCATGCCTCTGAGCAATTTCCTCGCAGCAATGCTAGTTTTTCCTCCTCCCCCTGTGTCCCTTTGGTGTTGGTTTCCCTGTGTTTTATCTCCTCTTCAGCTTTTTCAAGTTCAGCCCTTGATGTTTTCCGTATGCCTCCAGCTCCCATGATAGCCTCCCCTCTGACAACCACTTTCATTGCTTCCCATACTGTGCCCCATCGTTCAACACTGCCCACGTTTATTTCCAAGTACCCTTCCAGCTTGTCCCATAACCCCTCAGCGAAAGCTTGGACTGTCAGGGCATCTGGGGACATGCACCATAGTATTATGGGTGGTCTGGGGCCCCTCACTTTCCACATCACCTGCAGCAGCGAGTGGTCTGATATTGACCTGCCCAAGTATTGTTATTGAGTCCATTTGTGGCTGGTAATGTTTGGGTACAAATATCTAATCTACTCTGGTGCGCAGGGTGTGGGGGGCAGAGAAGTACGAGTACTCTCTGTCCATTGGGTGGAGTGCTCGCCCACGTTGACCAGGTCCAAGGATTCTAACAGCGTGTTAAGCGCCCCGATCGCTGCATCGTTTCTGGTTACTGGTCCAGTTCCCAATCCCTTACACAATTAAAATCGCCCCCCCAGATACAGAGCCTGTCTTGGCAGCTAGCTAGTTTGGCTGCCTGTGTGTCTAGGTGTTTTGGGATTCCGTAGTTGGGAAAATATGAGTTTATTATGCAGATTTCAGTCTGTTCAATCCAGCCCCTCACCAACAGGTAGCGTCCCTCCTGCTCTGCCTCCCAGCTCGACACCTTGAACAGGAACAAAGGGCTGATCCAGACAAGCACTCCCCGGGCATATTTGGAATAGGGAGCCCCATAGCACTGCCCATCCCAGTGGTCCCTCAGCACCCCCAGGGTTTGTGGCGCCAGATGGGTCGCCTGAAGCAGAGCTATGGACACCTTCCTATTAAGGAAAGATTTAATTCTATTCCTGAGTATGTAGGTGCCCAGGCCCCGGACATTCCATGTTAGGATTCTAATGTCGTTGGCCATTTCGGTATGTGCAACCCCATTGGCTGGCTCCGGGGCCATCCAGCCATTGATCTCACCCCAACTGACGAGCCAGCCCCTTGCTCTGGCCGAGCTCACCCCCCACCCCATAACTTTCAATAGCACTCTCGTTCCTCATGTTACATGCCCTATATTGTGTTGAGATCTCATCGCTTGCATTATTTAAACAAACCAAAACCAAAGAAATTCATAACCAAACCAAAACTGGGTAACTGCGCTCAGCAGCCACCTTGTGTCCGTGGCGCTCGAGCGCCCCCACATCTGACTGGCCCTCCAGGGCCAAGGCATGCGGGCTGTGATGTGTCAGCAAACGGCCGACACTGAACGGTTCATGGGGTGTGTGCTTTCGCCTGGTCGGAGGCTCCCGCTTTGTTCCTGCCTCATAAAAATCTGTGGCGGCCTTCTTGGTTGTTGTTTGCGCCCATGAGAGCTTTCCTTATTGCATTCCACCCCCCTCCCCGTAGCTGACTGGATCAACGTTCCTCATGTGACCGCTTCACGGCCATCGTCCAGATTGTTGTGCTCTAGCCATATGTTGGCCGCAGCCGGCGTTTCAAGAAAGACAACGCTCCCTTTGTAAAGGATCTTGAGGCAGGACGGGTACATGAGCATGTACTTGAGGTTCAGTTTCCTAAGTTTCAGCTTGACCGGCATGAAAGAGTTCCGGGCTCTCTGCACCGCCGTGGTGTAGTTCGGATCTCTCCTCCCTCTCTGCGAAACTTCAGAATTATTTCCCTGTCATGAAAGTTCAGTATTTTAGCTATCATGGGTCGAGGATATGAGCCCGGGGGTGGCCTTTTTGTAGTGATCTGTGGGCCTGTTCCACCGTGAACCCCTGCGATAATGTCTCTGCTCCAATCTCCTGGAGTATCATGTTTTCAATGAAGTCCGTCGGGTTGGGCCCTTCCATTCCCTCTTGAACCCCCAGAACACGTATGTTATTGCGTCAGGCTCGCCCTTCTGCATCTTCTGCTCGGGCTTCCAGCATTGCGTTCTTCCTTTCGAGCTCTGTCAGTCGCCTCTACAGATCGCTAGTGGTTTCTGCTGTCTTCTTCAGGGTCGTTTCGGCCGTGGTGACTCTTTCGGTGAGGTTTCTCATGTCTTGTCTCATCAATTGTACATCCGACTTGACCTCCTCGATCTTGGTGTCAATGAAGGTACGTAGGGCTGGGATTGCTTCGAGAACCTGGTTGTCTTTAATAACGGGGCTCTCTGCAGGTTGTGCAGCCTGTGTTTCTGGGGCAGTTTGTGGTTGCCCCTTCTGTTTGGCGACATTGAAGGAGTCCATGATCATTGTTTCCTTTTTCTGTTTCGTGGATGGCATGTCCCCAGTGGTGGTTGAGAGTGCGGGGGGTATTGATTCTTCTCTGTCGATGTGCCCCTTGCCAGACGCACAGCGGTGTATCACTCTTCTGGGGGTCCCCGGGTTGGTTCCGTCTGGTGGTTCCCTTTGTCGCAGTGTTGTTTCTAGGGTTCCGGGTTTTCACTGGTCGGACAGTCTACACGGATGTGACAATGTTGTGTGTAGTACCCTGGTGCTGTTTTGACAATGCTGTGTTCCCTGCTGCCCCCACAGGCCGTTATTCTCTCCGTTCGGTTGGTGCAGTGCCCTGATTCTGCCCAGCACTGCCTGCGGCATGCTATCGCCTTCGTGTGGGGCCTTGCAGGTCAGCCTCGGTGTGTGCCCGCCCGGGATTGTGGCCATGTGGCTGGTAGGTGTCGTCTGTGTCAGGCGTGCACTGGTGGGCCCCACCACTGTCAAGTACCAGGCACTGTCTCCAGAGCTAGATATGATATTTACCCAGGCGGCAGGGGTCTGCGCCGTCAGTCTTAGGCGCTGAGGCAGGTCCAGGCACTCTGTGTCGTTTATGCAGCAGGCCCTCGTGTGTGGGGGTCCCTCAGAGTGCCATGTCACACGCCATCCCTGTCACGGCGTGTTATATTGTGGCGTCCAGCTTGTGCAGCCCCCCACGGTTTGTGGAGGATATGGGCTACTGCCCCAGGATCCGAGCTCTGGTGACCTTAAATCATTGCAGGATGATTCGCTCCCAGTGTGATATGGCAGGTAGTGGTCCTCAGCACGCTGCCCCAGTGCCTTGTTTCGGTTTGTTTTGACCCATCCAGCAACAACAAGAAAGTGTCACATCTCTGTGTCTTTCGTTGTTGCATGGGGGACCACAAGAGATTATGTCCAGGAGTCACCAGGCCCCAGGTCTCCCGCTCACAGTGTGCCTATCCCGGTGGGCCGCGGAAGCGCGGATGTGACACGCACCTCTTGTCCCCTCTGGCGTCTTCGCTGCTCAAGTGTGCGGGGGGTGCCAGGTCCCTCCAGCCTGCACCCGCCGGTCCTCAGTCAGGGCAGGGGGCCCCTTTGCCGCCCACCTCCGAGGCAGCAGGCGCACCTATGGGCAGCCCAAGCCGCCTGCAGCAGGAGACGGCCCGCCTCCACTCGCGGGTCCACTGCCTCGCCTCGGCACGCAGGAGAATCCAGGTGGTCACCACAACAGGTCTCCTTGTCCCCCGATGTCCTCTGCTGCATCTTCTCAGTATGCCGTTGCGCACAGCGATGACGGGCCTGCCCAGCGCCGAATGTCCAGCCGCTCCTCCCCTCACTGCCGAGCCAATGTCACGTCGGCCATCTTGAAGCCCGGGGGGTCCCGGGTTCGCCGTCGTCTCTTCTCCCGCCCGCACTCCGATTTTGTGATTTGTGCGGTCCGGGGGCTGGGGAAATGCTTGTGGGCCAAGTCGCTCAATTGTGCCTTTTATTTAAAGAATGCAGCATCTTTTCAGGATCAGGGCAGGAGCCGCGGGTGAGAGCGTCCTCACGGCATGAGCTCAAGCCACGCCCCTCACAGAAAGGACCTTAAAATGCATCAAACGCCCCCCAAAAATTGGCAAAACAAAAACATTTTCAGTCTTAAAAACATGTCCTAGACCGCCAAAAGGAAGCTTTGGTGACCCCATAAATGGTCTTAAAAGGCATCATACAGCCTTGATAATCTAGAAAATTTTGGAAGACCAAAAAAAGGCTTTACAAACATCCTAGACCCCCCAAAGTTCAGAAAAGTTTGGTGGCCCGAAAGAAGTGACTGAGAGCTCTGAATATCCCTTAACATGCACCCTAGACGCCTGTAAGTCTCAAAAACGTTTTCAGTCTGAAAAACATGTCCTAGACCCCCGAAAGACCAGAAAACTTTGATGTGCCAAAAAGGCCTTAAAATGCATCATAGGACCCTGAAAATCTAGAAAGCTTTGGAAGCCCGAAAAGGGCCTTTACATGCATCGTAGACACACCAAAGTTCATAAATGTTCAGAGGACCGAAAAATGTGAATGAGAGCTCTGAATGTCCCAAAACCTTTGGCAGCATAAATAAGGTTTAACATGCATCCTAGACCCCTGAAAGTTCCAAAACGTTTTTCATTCTGAAAACATATCCTAGAGCCACGAAAGTCCAGAAATCTTTGATGGCCCCAAAAAGACATTGAAATGCATCATAGGCCCCCGAAAATCTAGAAAACTTTGGAAGCACAAAAAAGAGCTTTAAATGCAACCTAGACCGTCCCAAGTTAAGAAAAGTTTGGTGGCCCGAAAAAAGTTACTGAGATCTCTGAATTTCCCGAAACATTTGACAGCATGAATAAGGTCTTAACATGCATCCTAGACCCCTGAAAGTCTCACAAGATGTTTCAGTCTGAAAAACATGTCCTAGGCCCCTGAAAGTTCAGAAAATTTTGGTAGCCCAAAAATTGCCTTAAAATACATCAAAGGCCTTCGAAAATCTAGAAAACATTGGAAGCCCATAAAAGGTCTTTAGAAGCATCCTAGACCCCAGAGTTCAGAAATGTTTGGTGGCCCGAAAAAAATGACAGAGCTCTGAATGTCCCAAAACCTTTGGCAGCATGAATAAGATCTTAACATGCATCCTAGACCCCCGAAAGTCCAGAAAACCTTGGTGTCCATAAAATGGCCTTGAAATACATAAAAGGCCCTCAAAAATCTAGAAAACTTTGGAATCCTGAAAAAGGGCATTACATGCATCCTAGACCTCCCAAAGTTCTGAAAAAATGTTGTGGCCTGAAAAAGTGACTGAGGGCTCAGAATATCCCAAAACCTTTGGGAGCATGAATAAGGTCTTAACATGCATGCTAGACCCCTGAAAGTCCCAAAAACGTTTTCCGTCTGAAACACATGTCCTAGACCCCCAAAAGTCCTGGAAACCTTGATGGCCCAAACATGGCCTTGAAAGGCAACTTAGACCCCTGAAAATCTAGAAAACGTAGACCCTCCCTAGTTCAGAATATTTTGGTGGCCCGATAAAAGTGACTGAAAGCTCTGAATGTTCCAAAACATTCAGCAGCATGTCTTAACATGCATCCTAGACCCCTGAAAGTCCCAAACACTTTTTCAGTCTGAAAAACATGTCCTAGACCACTAAACATCCAGAAAACTTTGGGGTCAGGGTGGGCTGGGGCCAAAAAAGGCGTTAAAATACATCATAGGCCCACAAAAATCTAGAAAACCTTGGAAGCCTGAAACGCTCTTTACATGCATCGTAGACCCCCCAAAGTTCAAAAAGGTTTGGTATGCTGAAAAAAGTGTCTGAGAGCTCTGAATGTCCCAAAACCTTTGGAAGCATGAATAAGGTTTACATGCTTCCTAGACCCCTGAAAGTCCCAAAACATTTTTCAGTCTGAAAACATATCCTAGAGCCCCAAAAGTCCAGAAATCTTTGATGGCCCAAAAATGACCTTGAAATGCATCATAGGCCCCCCAAAATCTAGAAAACTTTTGAAGCACAAAAAGGGCTTTAAATGCATCCTAGACCGCCCCCAGTTAATAAAAGTTTGGTGGCCCAAAAAAAGTGACTAAGAGCTCTGAATCTCGCAAAACATTTGGCAGCATGAATAAGGTCTTAACGCATCCTAGATCTCTGGTAGTCACAAAAATATTTTCAGTCTTAAAAACATGTCCTAGACTGCCAAACGTCCAGAAAGCTTTGGTGTCCCAAAAATGTCCTTAAAAGGCATCATACAGACCTAATAATCTAGAAAACGTTGGAAGACCAAAAAAACAGGCTTTACATACATCATAGACCCCCCAAAGTTCAGAAAATATTGGTGGCCCGATAAAAGTGACTGAAAGCTCTGAATGTTCCAAAACATTCAGCAGCATGAATAAGGTCTTAACATGCATGCTAGACCTCTGAAAGTCCCAAACACTTTTTCAGTTTGGAAAATATGTCCTAGACCCCAAACTTTGGTGGCCCAAAAAAGACCTTAAAATGCATCATAGGCCCCCAAACATCTAGAAAATGTTGGAAGACTGAAAAAAGGCTTTACATGCATCCGAGACCCCCCAAAATTCAGAAAGGTTTGGTGACCCGAAACAAATGACTGAGAGCTCTGAATATCCCTTAACATGCATCCTAGCCCCGTGTAAGTCTCACAAATGTTTTCAGTATGAAAAACATATCCTGGACCCCCGAAAGACCAGAAAACTTTGAGGGGCCAAAAAGGCCTTAAAATGCATCATAGGACCCTGAAAATCTAGAAAGCTTTGGAAGCCTGAAAAGGGCCTTTACATGCATCGTAGACACACCAGAGTTTAGAAATGTTCAGAGGGCCAATAAAGGAATGAGAGCTCTGAATGTCCCAAAACCTTTGGCAGCATGAATAAGGTTTACCATGCATCCTAGACCCCTGAAAGTTCCAAAACCTTTTTCAGTCTGAAAACATATCCTAGAGCCCCGAAAGTCCAGAAATCTTTGATGGCCCCAAAAAGACCTTGAAAGGCATCATAGGCCCCCGAAAATCTAGAAAACCTTGGAAGCACAAAAAAGGCTTTAAATGCATCCTAGACCGCCCCAAGTTAAGAAAAGTATGGAGGCCCGAAAAAAGTGACTGAGAGCTCGGAATGTCCCAAAACCTTTGGCAGCATGAATACATTCTTAACATGCATCCTAGACCCATGAAAGTCTCACAAGATGTTTCAGTCTGAAAAACATGTTCTAGGCCCCCGAAAGTCCAGAAAACTTTGGTGGCCCAAAGATTGCCTTAAAATACATCAAAGGCCCTCAAAATCTAGAAAACTTTGGATGCCCATAAAAGGGCTTTAGTTGCATCCTAGACCCCCAAAGTTCAGAAATGTTTGGTGCCCCGAAAAAAAGTGACTGAGAGCTCTGAATGTCCCAAAACCTTTAGCAGCATGAATAAGGTCTTAACATGCATCCTAGACCCCTGAAAGTCCCAAAAACGTTTTACGTCTGAAACACATGTCTTAGACCCCCAAAAGTCCAGAAAACTTTGGTGGCACAAAAATGGGCTTAAAGTGCATCAAAGGCCCTCAAAAATCTAGAAAACTTTGGAAGCTTGAAAAGGGCATTACATGCTCCTAGACCTCCCAAAGTTCAACAAATGTTGTGGCCTGAAAAAGTGACTAAGAGCTCTGAATATCCCAAGACCTTTGGCAGCATGAATATGGTCTTAACATGCATGTTAGACCCCTGAAAGTCCCAAAAAACATTTTCAGTCTGAAAAACATGTCCTAGACCCCCGAAAGATTAGAAAACCTTAAAAGGCCAAAAAGGCCTTAAAATGCATCATAGACCCCTGAAAATCTAGAAAGCTTTGAAAGCCCGAAAAGGCCCTTTACATGCATCGTAGACACCCCAAAGTTCAGAAATGTTTAGAGGCCTGAAAAAGTGACTGAGAGCTCTGAATATCCCAAAAACCTTTGGCAGCATGAATAAGGTTTAAAATGCTTCCTAGACCCTTGAAAGTCCTAAAACATTTTTCAGTCTGAAAACATATCCTAGAGCCCCGAAAGTCCAGAAATCTTTGATGGCATGACCTTGAAATGCATCATAGGCCCCCGAAAATCTAGAAACCTTTGGAAGCACAAAAAGGGCTTTAAACGCATTCTAGACCGCCCCAAGTTAATAAAAGTTTGTTGGCCGAAAAAAGTGACAGAGCTCTGAATGTCGCTAAACCTTTGGCAGCATGAATACGGTCTTAAGGCATCCTAGATCTCTGAAAGTCACAAAAACATGTTCAGTCTTAAAACCATGTCCTAGACCCCCAAAAGTCCAGAAACCTTTGGTGACCCAAAAATGTCCTTAAAAGGTATTATACACCCCTGATGATCTAGAAAACTTTGGAAGACCAAAAAAGGCTTTAAATACATACTAGACCACCCAAAGTCCAGAAAACTTTGGTGGCCCAAAAATTGCCTTAAAATACATCAAAGGCCCTCGAAAATCTAGAAAACTTTGGAAGCCCGAAAAAGGGATTTAGATGCATCCTGGACCCCCAAAGTTCAGAAAAGTTTGGGGGCCTGAAAAAAGTGACTGGGAGCTCTCAATGTCCCAAAAACTTTGGCAGCATGAATAAGATCTTGACATGCATCCTAGACCCCTGAAAGTCCCAAAAAGCTTTTTAATCTGAAAAACATGCCCTAGACCCCGGAAAGTCCAGAAGACTTTGATGGCCCAAAAATTGCCTTAAAATACATCAAAGGCCCTCGAAAATCTAGAAAACTTTAGAAGGCCGAAAAAAAGGGCTTTACATGCATTCTAGACCTCCTAAAGTTCAGAAAAATTTGATGGCCTGAAATAAGTGACTGAGAGCTCTGAACGTCCCAAAACCTTCGGCAACATGAAGAAGGTCTTAACACATCCTAGACCTCTGAAATTCCCAACAACGTTTTTAGTCTTAAAAACATGTCCTAGACCCCGTAAAAGTCCAGAAAATTTTGGTGACTGAAAAATGTATCATACATCCCCGATTATCTAGAAAATTTGGAAGCCCGAAGAAAGGCTTTACATATATCCTAGACCCCCCAACATTTAGAAACCTCTGGTGGCCCATAAAAATGTGACTGAGAGCTCTGAATATCCCAAAACCTATGGCGGCATGAATACGGTCTTAACATGCATCCTAGACCCCTGAAAGTTTCACAAAATGTTTCAGCCTGAAAAACATGTCCTAGATCCCTGAAAGTCCAGATAACTTGGGTAGACCAAAGAATTGCCCTAAAATCCATCAAAGGCCCTTAAAAATCTAGAAAATTTGGGAAGCGCAAAAAAGGGCTTAAGATGCCCCCCAAAGTTCAGAAATGTTTGGTGGCCTGAAAAAAGTGACTGAGAGCTCTGAATGTCCCAAAATCTTTGGCAGCATGAATAAGATCTTAACATGCATACTAGAACCCTGAAAGTCAGAAAAACGTTTTCAGTCTGAAAAACATGTCCTAGGCCCCCGTAAAGTTCACCAAACTTTGGTGGGCCAAAAATGGCCTTAAAATGCATCAAAGGCCTCTAAAAATCTACAAAACTTTGGAAGCCCGAAAAAGGGCTTTACATGCATCCTAGAACCCTAATGTTCAGAAACATTTGGTGGCCCGAAAAAGTGACTGAGAGCTCTGAATGTCCCAAAACCTTCAGCAGCATGAAAAAGGATTTAACGTTCCTCCTAGACGCCCAGTCCTAAAAGCATTTTAATCTGAAAAACATATCCTAGCCCCGGAAAGCCCAGAAGACTTTGATGGCCCAGAGATCACCTTAAAATGCATCAAAGGCCCTCGAAAATCTAGAAAACTATGGAAGCACAAAAAAGGGCTTTAAATGCATCCTATACTGACCCAAGTTAAGAAAAGTTTGGTGGCCCGAAAAAAGTGACTGAGAGCTCTGAATGTCACAAAACCTTCGGCAGCATGAATAAGGTCTTAAAGCATCCTAGACCTCTGAAAGTCCCAACAACATTTTCAGTCTGAAAAACATATCCTAGACCGCTCCCCCCCAAAGACCAGAAAACTTTGAAGGGCCAAAAAAGCTATAAAATGCATCATAGGCCCCTGAAAATCTATAAAGCTTTGGATGCCCGAAAAGGGCCTTTACATGCATCATAGACACACCAAAGTTCAGAAATGTTCGGAAGCCCGAAAAAAGTGAATGAGAGCTCTGAATGTCCCAAAACCATTGGCAGCATGAATAAGGTTTAACATGCATCCTAGACCCCTGAAAGTCCCAAAACGTTTTTTCAGTCTGAAAACATATACCTAGAGCCCCGAATGTCCAGAAATCTTTGATGGCCCGAAAAAGTCCTCAAAATGCATCATAGGCCCCCAAAAATCTAGAAAACTTTGGAAGCACAAAAAGGGCTTTAAATGCATCATAGACAGCCCCAAGATAAGAAAGGTTTGGTGGTCTGAAAAAAAAGTGACTGAAAGCATGGAATGTCCCAAAACCTTTCGCAGCATGAATAAGGTATTAATGCATCCTAGACACCTGAAAGTCTCACAAGATGTTTCAGTCTGAAAAACATGTCCTAGGCCCCCAAAAGTCCAGAAAACTTGGGTAGACCAAAGAATTGCCCTAAAATCCATCAAAGGCCCTTAAAAATCTAGAAAACTTGGGAAGCGCAAAAAAGGGCTTAAGATGCCCCCCAAAGTTCAGAAATGTTTGGTGGCCTGAAAAAAGTGACTGAGAGCTCTGAATGTCCCAAAATCTTTGGCAGCATGAATAAGATCTTAACATGCATACTAGAACCCTGAAAGTCAGAAAAACATTTTCAGTCTGAAAAACATGTCCTAGGCCCCCGTAAAGTCCACCAAACTTTGGTGGGCCAAAAATGGCCTTAAAATGCATCAAAGGCCTCTAAAAATCTACAAAACTTTGGAAGCCCGAAAAAGGGCTTTACATGCATCCTAGAACCCTAATGTTCAGAAACATTTGGTGGCCCAAAAAAGTGACTGAGAGCTCTGAATGTCCCAAAACCTTCAGCAGCATGAAAAAGGATTTAACGTTCCTCCTAGACGCCCAGTCCTAAAAGCATTTTAATCTGAAAAACATATCCTAGCCCCGGAAAGCCCAGAAGACTTTGATGGCCCAGAGATCACCTTAAAATGCATCAAAGGCCCTCGAAAATCTAGAAAACTATGGAAGCACAAAAAAGGGCTTTAAATGCATCCTATACTGACCCAAGTTAAGAAAAGTTTGGTGGCCCGAAAAAAGTGACTGAGAGCTCTGAATGTCACAAAACCTTCGGCAGCATGAATAAGGTCTTAAAGCATCCTAGACCTCTGAAAGTCCCAACAACATTTTCAGTCTGAAAAACATATCCTAGACCGCTCCCCCCCAAAGACCAGAAAACTTTGAAGGGCCAAAAAAGCTATAAAATGCATCATAGGCCCCTGAAAATCTATAAAGCTTTGGATGCCCGAAAAGGGCCTTTACATGCATCATAGACATACCAAAGTTCAGAAATGTTCGGAGGCCCGAAAAAAGTGAATGAGAGCTCTGAATGTCCCAAAACCATTGGCAGAATGAATAAGGTTTAACATGCATCCTAGACCCCTGAAAGTCTCAAAACGTTTTTTCAGTCTGAAAACATATACCTAGAGCCCCGAATGTCCAGAAATCATTGATGGCCCGAAAAAGACCTCAAAATGCATCATAGGCCCCCAAAAATCTAGAAAACTTTGGAAGCACAAAAAGGGCTTTAAATGCATCATAGACAGCCCCAAGTTAAGAAAGGTTTGGTGGTCTGAAAAAAAAGTGACTGAAAGCTTGGAATGTCCCAAAACCTTTCGCAGCATGAATAAGGTATTAATGCATCCTAGACACCTGAAAGTCTCACAAGATGTTTCAGTCTGAAAAACATGTCCTAGGCCCCCAAAAGTCCAGAAAACTTTGGTGGCCCAAAAATTGCCTTAAAATACATCAAAGGCCCTCTAAAATCTAAAAAACTTTGGAAGCCCATAAAAGGGCATTAGATGCATCCTAGACCCCCAAAGTTCAGAAATGTTTGGTGGCCCGAAAAAGTGACTGAGAGCTCTGAATGTCCCAAAACCTTTGGCAGCATGAATAAGGTCTTAACATGCATCCTAGACCCCTGAAAGTCTCAAAAACGTTTTCAGTCTGAAAAACATGTCCTAGACCCCCGAAAGTCCAGAAAACTTTGGTGGCCCAAAAATGGGCTTAAAATTCATCAAAGGCCCTCAAAAATCTAGAAAACTTTGGAAGCCCGAAAAAGGGCTTCACATGCATCCTAGACCTCCCAAAGTTCAGAAAAATGTTGTGGCCTGAAAAAGTGAGTGAGAGCTCTGAATATCCCAAAACCTTTGGCAGCATGAATAAAGTCTTAAAGCATCCTAGACCTCTGAAAGTCCCAACAACGTTTTCAGTCTGAAAAACATATCCTAGACCCCCCCCCCCCAAAGACCAGAAAACTTTGAAGGACCAAAAAGCCTTAAAATGCATCATAGGCCCCTGAAAATCTATAAAGCTTTGGCTGCCCGAAAAGGGCTTACATGCATCGTAGACACACCAAAGTTCAGAAATGTTCAGAGGCCCAAAAAAAGGGAATGAGAGCTCTGAATATCCCAAAACCTTTGGCAGTATGAATAAGGTTTAACATGCATCCTAGACCCCTGAAAGTCCCAACACATTTTTCAGTCTGAAAACATATACCTAGAGCACCGAAAGTCCAGAAATCTTTGATGGCACGAAAAAGACCTCAAAATGCATCATAGGCCACTGAAAATCTAGAAAGCTTTGGAAGCCCAAAAAGGGTATGCATCGTAGACACACCAAAGTTCAGAAATGTTAAGTGGCCCGAAATAAGTGAATGAGAGCTCTGAATGTCACAAAACCTTTGGCAGCATGAATAAGGTCTTAATGCATACTAAATCTCTGAAAGTCACAAACCATTTTCAGTCTTAAAAACATGTCCTAGACCCCCAAAATTTCAGAACACTTTGGTGACCCAAAAATGGCCTTGAAAAGGCATCATACACCCCCAAAAATCTAGAAAACATTGGAAGACCAATAAAAACTTTACATACATCCTAGACCCCCCAAGATTCAGAAAAGTTTGGTTGCCTGAAAAAAGTGGCTGAGAGCTCTGAATATCCCAATACCTTTGGCAACATGAATAAGGTTTTAACATGCATCCTAGACACCTGAAAGTCTCACAAGATGTTTCAGTCTGAAAAACATGTCTTAAGCCCCCAAATGTCCAGAAACCCTTGGTGGCCCAAAATGTGCCTTAAAATACATCAAAGACCCTCGAAAATCTAGAAAACATTGGAAGCCCATAAAAGGGCATTAGATGCATCCTAGACCCACAAAGTTCAGAAATGTTTGGTGACCCAAAAAAGCGACTGAGCGCTCTGATGGCAGCATGAATAAGGTATTAACATGCATCCTAGACCTCTGAAAGTCTCAAAAATGTTTTCAGTCTGCAAAACATGTCCTAGACCCCTGAAAGTCCCAAAAACTGGTGGTGCAAAAATGACTTAAAATTCATCAAAGGCCCTCAAAAATCTAGAAAACTTTGGAAGCCTGAAAAAGGGCTTTACATGCATCCCCGACCTCCCAAAGTTCAGAAAAATGTTGTGGCCTGAAAAAGTGACTGAGAGCTCTGAATATCCCAAAACCTTTGGCAGCATGAATAAAGTATTAACATGCATGCTGGATCCCTGAAAGTCCCAAAAATGTTTTCAGTCTGCAAAACATGTCCTAGACCCCTGAAAGTCCCGAAAACTGGTGGTGCAAAAATGGCTTAAAATTCATCAAAGGCCCTCAAAAATCTAGAAAACTTTGGAAGCCTGAAAAAGGGCTTTACATGCATCCCCGACCTCCCAAATTTCAGAAAAATGTTGTGGCCTGAAAAAGTGACTGAGAGCTCTGAATATCCCAAAACCTTTGGCAGCACGAATAAAGTATTAACATGCATGCTGGACCCCTGAAAGTCCCAAAAACGTTTTCAGTATGAAAAACATGTTCTAGACCCCCGAAAGTCCCAAAATGTTTGGTGGCCCAAAAATGGCCTTGAAAGGCAACATAGACCCATGAAAATCTAGAAAACTTTGGAAAGCTCAAAAGAGCTTTACAAGCATCCTAGACACCCCATAGTTCAGAAAGGTTTGGTGGCCCCATAAAAGTGAATGAAAGCCCTGAATGTCCCAAAACATTCAGCAGCATGAATAAGGTCTAAACATGCTTCCTAGTCCCCTGAAAGTCCCAAACACTTTTTCAGTCTGAAAAACATGTCCTAAACCCCCGAAAAAGTGCAGAAAATTATGGTGACCCAAAAAAGACCTTAAAATGCATCATAGGCCCCGGAAAATCTAGAAGATTTCGGAGGCCCAAAAAGTGCTTTCCATGCATCCTAGACCCCCCCAAAGTTCTGAAAGGTTTGGTTTGGCCAAAATAAGTGACTGATAACTCTGAATATCCCAAAACCTTTGGCAACATGAATAAGATTTTAACATGCATCCTAGATCCCTGAAAGTCTCAAAAACGTTTTCAGTCTGAAAAACATGTCACAGGCCCCCGAAAGACCAGAAAACCTTGAAAATGTGTCACAGAGCTCCAACGGTCCCAAAAATATTGGCAGCCTGAAAAGGGCCTGTATTTCTCTCCCCAAAAGTGCACGGAACAATTATAAATCATCAATGCAATTATAGAGCAAATACTTTGAACGTAGACATACACAATAACTCACAGCCACGCACTCTTAGAAGATAATCAGGTCTTATACGGCTATTTATTCAAATATTAGAAGTACATAGAAATGACTCACAAAAATAATATGGACATAGATCACAGAAGAAGTAAAGAAGTCAAAAGGAAATACATCACCGTGAGCGTAACAGAATTCCTCATCTCATCCAGAAGCAGTTGGAAGACCCCGGGAACAGACAGGCCGAGAGCACCACAGCTCACAGGAAGGCCGGACGTAAGCGTCCTTCTCTGGCTGAAATCTCACCTGACCACCTCTGAGCTTCCGCATATATACACACTCCACAAAGGGGAGTCAATTCTCGAACCTTCTGGAAATTGCACTTGCGCAGTTGAGGAACAACCACCGGTTGCCAGCTGGGTCAATCGAGAACTCCCCCCAAGAGGCGCAGTGCCTCCCATCTCTAAAAACACGCCCCGCGGAGAACAGTAGCAAGCCATAACAACGTTAGCTTTCCCAGCAGAAATTTCCTTGACCGCATACCAGGTTTGGAAAGCATGTTTTTCTCAGCACTGTGAATCTAACACTCAGCAAAATGTGTGCAGCTTTTCACTGCGGCATGAAGTAAATCTCCATCATGGCTCCAAGCACTCCCAGAATGCATTGCATACCAGCGCCATTTTAGATCAAGCATAACAATTCCACCCTTGGATATTTACCTTCCATATCCTGGTGGCACAGGAACCGGTCTCTGAAACCTACGAAATGTTAAAACTAAATTGGGAATACATTGGATGCAACAACAACAAGCAATTATAATGGACAATATAATAAAAATGCAAGCAAAAACGTAACAATCTTGAGACACTTGAGAAATGAGATCCCTCAAACCTCAAATATGACTTTCAATAGATCGTGAATGGTCACTTAAATTGAAACACATACCTTCAAATGCGTTACACACTAAATTATGTTTTAGCAATAGATAATCAACAGCAGCTCTGTTCTACAAAGTTTCTTTTCTAATAACTTGACTATCAAGGAGCAATTCTTCTAAAGCCTGAGAAGTATGATTAAGGCTTTAAACTACTAAACATGCTAATTTCAATAAAGATTTGTAACCTCCAGCAGCTAAACCCCAAACTCCCACTAATGAAAGGGTTAATGCTAGAACCTCAGCTTCTGATAACAAATTTACATGTGAATCACAGTCAGGAGATAGACCTACAGATTCAAAAGTTGACCTTTTACCTCGAGTTATCGCTGGGTGTAAAGGAAACATCATTAGTCCTAATCGAGTTAAAGTACATGGACCTCCAGAAATGTTAGCTGATATATTTAATGTTACCGCATGAAAAGAGCCATCCTGTTGGAAGTTTCACATGATTCAAATGACTAGCAGTTATCACTGTATGATTGCAAGACATAGTGTTATTTACACTGGTGCATTTGCGTGATACTCGCGAACATAGTCGCCTCTCGAACATCGTATGATTGCGCTGATTGGTCAACTCTATTTGTCGGCATTTGCCAATTTCTTGTGCATTGCAGGTCATAACGTAACATATATCACCTTGGGTTATATTTTAGGTAATAACACGTGTTAAATTTCTCCAGTTACTGTCAGTCTCTTGGCAGAACCGACAGTATTCATAAAATGAAAAAGATTGTTTAATGTCTGAGTCTTGAACTAAAGAATCATTGTGTGTGACGCCGAAGATATGCCTTAAAACCGGAACAGGGGTCGGCACCGCTACTAAACACGTAGTCAATAAAGCTTCAGCATTGGGCACATCAGTAAGACAAAAGTGTCACATGTTCAGTACTTGCTGTGCCAGATATATCCACATATTTTCCTCTTGCGTAATCATAGGTGAGTGTTTTCGCCTTCCTACGATCGCATCTTGCACGACTGGCATCAAGGTTGTTTTCACTTGCTCCTGATGTGATTGTTGCATTTCACGAATCCATGTCTTCTGTCTGGTTGGCTTTTCGGCACTGGCATAAGGCTGCTTGGGGACAACATTATTCATCACTATCAGGATCCCCTTGATCACTGGCACAGATGTGACATTTTTCGTTGGTAGTAGCAGACTGTTTAACTCTCCCAAATGGAGTCCATTTAGTGCCACAGTTACACCAACCAGACACAGGATCTACAGAGCAAACCCAGAAAAGAGATATCAGTGTTGCACATCATTCTCTCAGGTAACATTTGTCGGCGGGTACATATTGACATTTCTTTCTACCAGGCTCCATAACTAAAACTACTTGATCTTTGCCTGATGCAATGACATCTGCGGGCACTGGTGGGCCACTTGGCTTTTCCACCCACACCTTTGCACCCGGTACCATACTGTCTGAGGAGCCAAAACCGCGATCCCCATGGGTAGTTCACACTGTAGGAGGCTCCCCCTTCTTAATCATGGACAACTTAATGAGAATGACTATCAATTGGGCTACTCGATCACCCTTGTGGATTGATAACAATTGATCCTCACTATTCATTAGGATGACTTTAATCTTGCCTTGGTAATCAGCATCAATTACCCCTCCCAACACTTGAACTCCCTTCAATGCTAGGCCAGATCTAGGGGCAATCCATCCCATATGCTCTGGGGGAATCTGTACTCCAATCCCTGTTTCAATTACAACTATTCCTCTTGGATCTAATCTGATTTCTTCATGAGAATGCAAGTCTACCCCTGCTGACTCTGGAGTTGGTCGATAGGAAGCTAAAGAACCTGGAGTAATTTCCCAGTACAATAGTGTTTCTCTGACTGAATTGGGTTGAACCTATAAAGTAGGAGTCATTAATCGCATCAAAGGAGTTTCATGTTCATACACAGGCCTATTGTTTAATACTTGCACCGCATCAACCACACGATCACGCCAGCCTGCCAAACTGCTGTCTCCAGATTTGCGCAACTGTTCTTTCAATAACCCATTAATTCGTTCAATTAACCCTGCAGCCGCTGAATGGTAGGGCACGTGATACAGCCACTCAATGCTCTTTTCCTGACAAAACTCTTAGATCAGTTTGCCTTTGAAATGTGACCCATTGTCACTTTGAATCTACAAAGGCACTCCATAATGTAATATGATCTGATATAAAAACCTGATGGTGTTCAATTGGGTTGCATGTTTGCACAGCAAAACCATCAAATATCCCGAGTATGTATCCACAATAGTGCATGCATACTGACAACCTCTGCTGATTTGCATGGGACCGATATAATCAATCTGCCAAATTTGACCGGGTAATTTTCCTCTTCTCAATGTGCCTCGAACACTTTGAGGTATGGGTCTATGTAATTGGTGTTGGCACACGGGACATTGCAAAATGATTGTTTTCACTACTTCTAAAGGAAGACTGATTTCTCGAGCTTTTGCCCACCAGATAGTAGCCTTTTCTCCAAGGTGCCCACATTTCTGATGGGCCCATTTGGCCAAACCCTCCAAATCGTCTTCCTGAGCCTCTGCATCCACTGATGAAATTTTGGTGTGTTCGTCTGCAACAGAATTAAACCAACGTTCTAATGAGTCTGTGGCACAATGCGGGTCCACATGATATAAAGTGACTTCACTTTGTAACAACATTTCTGCAATATCTTGCCACAGTTCCTTTCCCCACAACTCTTTTGAATGAATCTTCCATCCATTGTTTTGACAAGTTGGCAACCACACTGCCAATCGATTCGCCACTGACCATGAATCTGTGTACACATAACACTGACCAGGGGTCTCTTGTTTCAATGCTTGGTAAACTCCGTAATGTTCTGCGAACTGACTGCTCTTCCCTTTCCCTGTCGTTGTCAACATCTTTTTTGTTTTGGGATTGTACGACACTGCTTTCCAGTACCGCTCAGTTCCCACATATCGAGCTGAACCATCCGTGAACCAAGCATGCTCTGTTTGCTCCACGATCAAATCGCTGTAAGGCACTCCCCATTTCACGGGAGACTCACGTTTTTCAGGCACTTCCGGTGGTATGTAATCCTAGGGCGGTATGTTGGCTACTTGCTCATGTAATTTTACCACTTCACCCTTTCCTGATTTGGCTCTGTCTTAAATATAGCATTTCCACTTAATTATGCTGGCTTCTTGAGCATGTCCTATTCGATGCGTTTTAGGAGAGCTCAGTACCCACTGCATCATTGGTATTTCGGGTCTCATGAATACATCATGGCCCACCGTCATCTGCTCAGTATCAAAAACTGGGTCAGATAGCTCTGAATGTCCCAAAATCATTTGCAGCCTGAAAGGGGCATTAACCTGCATCGTAGACCACTGAAATTCCCAAAAATATTTTGGCACAAACAATGCATCCTACATCATTCAAAGTTCAGAATATGTTAGCAGCCCAGAAAAGAATTTAAAATGCATCTTAGGCCTGCAAAAATGTTGAAAACTTTGAAAGCCCAAAAAAGGTGTTTCCAGGCATCATAGACCCCCTAAAGTCCAGAAAATGTTGGTGGCCCAAAAACTGTGCCAGAGAGCTATGCATGTCCCAGAATCATTTGCAGCCTGAAAGGGGCATTAACCCGCATCCTAGACCACCGAAATTCCCTTAAATAGTTTGGCACAAAAAATGCATCCTACACCCCTGAAAGTTCAGAATATGTTAGCAGCCCAAAAAGGCCTTAAAATGCATTTTAGGGGCCTTAAAATGCATTTTAGGCCTGCAAAAATGTTGAAAACTTTGGAGGCCCAAAACAGGGGTTTACAGGCATCCCAGACCCCCTAAAGTCCAGAAAATGTTGGTGGCCTAAAAACTGTGTCAGATAGCTCTGAATGTCCCAAAATCATTTGCAGCCTGAAAGTGGCATTAACCTGCATCCTAGACCACTGAAATTCCCCAAAATATTATGGCAAAAACAATGCATCCTACACCTCTGAAAGTTCAGAATATGTTAGCAGCCCAAAAAGGCCTTAAAATGCAATTCTCGCCTGCAAAAATGTTGAAAACTTTGAAGTCCCAAAAAAGGGGGTTACATGCATCCTAGACCCCCTAAAGTCCAGAAAATGTTGGTGGCCCAAAAACTGTGTCAGATAGCTCTGAATGTCCCAAAATCATTTGCAGCCTGAAAGGGGCATTAACCCGCATCATAGACCACTAAAATTCCCAAAAATATTTTGGCACAAAAAATTCATCCTACACCCCTGCAAGTTCATAATATGTTAGCAGCCCAAAAAAGGCCTTAAAATGCATTTTCCGCCTGCAAAAAGGTTGAAAACTTTGAAGGCCCAAAAAAGGGTTTACAGGCATCCTAGACCCCCTAAAGTCCAGAAAATGTTGGTGGCCCAAATACTGTGCCAGAGAGCTCTGCATGTCCCAAAATCATTTGCAGCCTGAAAGGGGCATTAACCCGCATCATAGACCACTAAAATTCCCAAAAATATTTTAGCACAAAAAATGCATCCTACACCCCTGTAAGTTCATAATATGTTAGCAGCCCAAAAAAGGCCTTAAAATGCATTTTCGTCCTGCAAAAAGGTTGAAAACTTTGAAGGCCCAAAAAGGGGTTTACAGGCATCCTAGACCCCCTAAAGTCCAGAAACTGTTGGTGGCCCAAAAACTGTGCAAGAGAGCTCTGCATATCCCAAAATCATTTGCAGCCTGAAAGGGGCATTAACCCGCATCCTAGACCACTGAAATTCCCAAAAATATTTTTGGCACAAAAAATGCATCCTACACCCCTAAAAGTTAAGAATATTTTAGCAGCCCAAAAAAGGCCTTAAAATGCATTTTAGGCCTGCAAAAATGTTGTAAACTTTGGAGGCCCAAAAAAGGATTTACAGGCATCCCAGACTCTCTAAAGTCCAGAAAATGTTGGTGGCCCCAAATTTGTGTCAGAAAGCTCTGAATGTCCGAAAAACATTTGCAGCCTGAAAGGGGCATTAACCCGCATCCTATGCCACTGAAATTCCCAAAAATATTTTGGCACAAACAATGCATCCTACACCCCTGAAAGTTCAGAATATGTTAGCATCCCAAAAAAGGCCTTAAAATGCATCTTAGGCCTGCAAAAATGTTGAAAACTTTGAAGGTCGAAAAAAGGGGTTTACAGGCATCCTAGACCCCCTAAAGTCAAGAAAATGTTGGTGGCCCAAAAACTGTGCCAGACACCTCTCCATGTCCCAGAATCATTTGCGGCCTGAAAGGGGCATTAACCCGCATCCTAGACCACTGAAATTCCCCAAACTATTTTTGGCACAAAAAATGCATCCTACACCCCTGAAAGTTCAGAATATGTTAGCATCCCAAAAAAGCCTTAAAATGCATTTTAGGCCTGCAAAAATTTTGAAAACTTTGAAGGCACAAAAAGGGGGTTTATAGGCATCCTAGTCCACCTAAAGTCCAGAAAATATTGGTGGCCTAAAAACTGTGTCAGATAGCTCTGAAAATCACAAAAACATTTTCAGCCTGAAAGGTGCATTAACCCGCATCCCAGACCCCTGAAATTCCCAAAAATATTTTTGGCACAAAAAATGCATCCTACACCCCTGCAAGTTCATAATATGTTAGCAGCCCAAAAAAGGCCTTAAAATGCATTTTCGGGCCTGCAAAAAGGTTGAAAACTTTGAAGGACCAAAAAAGGGGTTTACAGGCATCCTAGACCCCCTAAAGTTCAGAAAATATGGGTGGCCCAAAAACTGTGCCAGAGATCTCTCCATGTCCCAAAATCATTTGTAGCCTGAAAGGGGCATTAACCCGCATCCTAGACCACTGAAATTCCCAAAAATACTTTTGGCACAAAAAATGCATCCTACACCCCTGAAAGTTCAGAATATGTTAGCACCCCAACAAAGGCCTAAAAATGCATATTAGTCCTGCAAAAATGTTGAAAACTTTGAAGGCCCAAAAAAAGGGGTTCAGAGGCATCCTAGACCCCCTAAAGTCCAGAAAATGTTGGTGGCCTAAAAACTGTGTCAGATAGCTCTGAATATCCTAAAAACATGTGCAGCCTGAAAAGTGCATTAACTTGCATCCTAGACCACTGAAATTCCCAAAAATATTTTTGCACAAAAAATGCATCCTACACCCCTGAATGTTTAGGATATGTTAGTAGCCCACAAAAGGCATTAAAATGCATTTTACGCCTACGAAAATGTTAAAAATGTTGAAGGCCCAAAAAAAGGGGTTTACAGGCATCCTAGACCCCCTAAAGTCCAGAAAATGTTGGTGGCTCAAAAACTGTGCCAGAGAGCTCTCCATGACCCAAAATCATTTGCAGCCTGAAAGGTGCATTAACCCGCATCCTAGACCACTGAAATTCCCAAAAATACGTTTGGCACAAAAAATGCATCCTACACCCCTGAAAGTTCAGAATATGTTAGCAGCCCAAAAAAGGCCTTAAAATGAATCTTAGACCTGCAAATATGTTGAAAACTTTGAAGGCCCAAAAAAGGGGTTTACAGGCATCCTAGACCCCCTAAAGTCCAGAAAATGTTGGCGGCCCAAAAACTGTGCCAGAGATGTCCCAAAATCATTTGCAGCCTGAAAGGGGCATTAAGCCGCATCATAGACCACTAAAATTCCCAAAAATATTTTGGCACAAAAAATGCATCCTACACCCCTGCAAGTTCATAATATGTTAGCAGCCCAAAAAAGGCCTTAAAATGCATTTTTGGCCCGTAAAAACGTTGAAAACGTTGAAGGCCCAAAAAAGGGGTTTACAGGCATCCTAGACCCCCTAAAGTCCAGAAAATATTGGTGGCCTAAAAACTGTGTCACTTGGCTCTGAATATCCAAAAAATATTTGCCTTAAAATGCATCTCAGGCCTGCAAAAATGTTGAAAACTTTTAAGGCCCAAAAAAGGGGTTTACAGGCATCCTAGACCCCCTAAAGTCCAGAAAATATTGGTGGCCTAAAAACTGTGTCAAATAGCTCTGCATGTCCCAAAATCATTTGCATCCTGAAAGGGGCATTAACCCGCATCCTAGACCACTAAAATTCCCAAAAATATTTTGGCACAAAAAATGCATCCTACACCCCTGCAAGTTCATAATATCTTAGCAGCCCAAAAAAGGCCTTAAAATGCATTTTAGGCCTCCAAAAAGGTGGAAAACCTTGAAGGACTGAAGTGGGAGAATGGAAGACCAGGCTCCCGCCCTTCCCCTCTCGCGCTTGCCCTAGAGGATCACGGCCCAGACACCCGCCACGAGAAGAGTTTGCCTATCTACCGGACGACCAAATACCCTGGTACAGGAACATACGGATGTGTCCATCTGCCTGCCCAGCAGTCCGCCCTGTCCATGCCGACACCTGCGGCACGGATCAACTTGACTAAAACTACACGTCGTTAGAGATGCCATGACGACCTAGCCAACGGTCAGCACTCCTGAGGAACCTAAAGCACCCTGCATCAAACGGTTCCACCTATGCACCAGGCCCAAGTAGGCCGCAGGCAAAAGCTTCCATGGACACTGAATGAGCAAGAACTGGGTTGCTGACCCTGCAAAATAAGCCCGGCGAAGGCACCCCGCCAAGGGCACGACGTTGCAATCTCGCACGCTGCAAGTCAACGCCAAGGTCGCACCTGCAAGATAACCCAGGCACACAGTAGGAAAAACAATATTAATTGTGTTGAATTTTGCCTCAAACACGGTCCCACCTCACGTGACAAAGCCAAACCTGACAAGATGCCAAGCCCAGAAGGAAGGAGACGCCTGAATCCCACATTTCAAGACACAGGCAGATACAATTAAAAGACTCATTGGACATCTGCAGCAGTGGGAGTATTCGACCTCCCAACATATGAATAAATCCTCACATTGTTTACACCTACCCATATTAAAACATTGTTGCAAATGACAGGTGCACCGCGAGCTGGGAACAGCGATAGTCCCAGACTGGGAGGCTCGCGAGTGGACCAATTAAAACATGGGGTTCTTATCACTGACGCCATTCACATTGACCAATCCTCAGAGGTCTTCATGTAACAATTTTCATGTATCAAATTGAAGGGACAGCCCAGGTATACCACCTGACTAACCCTCAGCCACTAACACCGTTCTCTATATGTGCGCTATACTAACCCTACCACTCAAGTAACCAATCCAGAGTGGAAATAGGTTTTTTATTAAATTTTGTAAGATGACGCAAGTAGCGCGTCACACTAAGGTAAAAAGGGCCTGCGAGCCCCACGATTGTGTGTGTGTCAGGACGTACGCGTACGCTCCTTGACCCATCCCTGCCGTTTTGTCTAATAAACAGCAGAGTCACCTTGCTTCTTGCATGTGTCTCATACTCTATCTCTTTTGGGATATACGGGAGGAGTTGGGGCCTCCCTGCCCGGAGGTCGGCGGACGGCCCGGCCGACCCCGGCAGAATTCCCCCCGACAAGTTGGAGGCACTGCTGAGATCTGTTTAAGATCTGCTTTTTTATTTTTACTTTTTCCAGGTAATCGCGTTGCGGGGAGGCCCGGCGGCGTGGCCCCCTCTGCCGTTGCCCCCTTCTGAAGACTACAGGACCATCGCGGAGCTGCGAGAAGACCGGACAGCGCAATCCGGATATTGGCCCTCGGGAGCCGGTTGAGAAGTATCCCGCCCGCGGTTGGCGAGTGTCCATCCGTGGTCCAGACGAGGGGAGGTGGCGAGCCGCTTGGAGGGGTGCACGCAGTCGAGCGGCCCCGCATCAAGAGAACTTGGTGAGCATGCCACACACAACAAGCAATGTGAAATTGTGAGGGAGGGGGGAGGAATTAAATACGGGAGGTGGGAGGTGTTGCACAGGTGCGCGGCGAAGGTTTGGCAATTTAGTGTTGGCAATGGAATGAATGGTAGCCGAACAAGTGCGAGAGCAGTCGACTACGTTGCGCGAGAGAGGGGGGTGGAGCACGAAAACATCACGTGCGGCCACTCATAGACACTGATTGGCCTAGGTCGCGACTACGTGTAAGGGTGGGTGTGTGTGTGGTTTCCTACGATTTGGCATTTATTGATCAATGAGTAGATGAGGATCCCTATTGTTCGAGCAAAAAACTCGATAGGTAGATGACGTTTCCCTGTAGGCGGTAGCTAGTTAGTTGCCCAATACGGAAGATAATTGGCTGGTTAAGCCCTCCTGTCGAGGGGCGTATCACACGCAAGGCGACGCAGTGTGCGCAGTCCGATTATATTATTGATTACCTTGTTCCAGGAGTGACAGGAAGACAGCTGTGAGGTTAACGGGGGTAGATTGCAAGTGTATTTTGAACTTAACGAACATATGAAGAACTTACCAGTAGCTCGAAGAGATCGGTGACGTCACCAGTAGGGCTTTCATAGGATATCCCGAGCACAAGGCATCTTCCTTTCTGAGAGTGGTGGGGAAGAGAACTGTGGTAAGGGAGTAGAAACGGAGATAAACGGTAAATGAGTTGATTGGGGAAAGGTGAAACGGGGGACGTGGCTGCGCATGGAGAACGCCGGCCACGGCAAGTGTAGAAGAAGGAGGAGGAGCAAGTGAAAATAGGATGACTGTATAGGAACGTCATAAGGGGTACGCAGCCGCAGGGGGCTACGTGCACCTCGGCCGCAGGGGGCCGTAAGGGTGTCGTGTAAAGAAAGAAAGACAGAAGAAAATGTACAAATGTAAAATACTATATTTTATAATTTTCCTTAGCGGACTATCGCAAGTCCTCAACCTTACGGGGCCAGGTAACGATATAAGGCTTGCAAACTGCTAGTGAGATAACCGCTACCAGATAGGGGAAGGGTAACAAGTGGAGCGCTACTATGTCATACGGGAAAGGATCGGGAGGGTGGGGGAACACCCTCACTACCCCACTACAACACATATGTACAGCATTGTCACCCCATAGGGAGAAACTGATTAATATAGCATAGAATGGACCCAGGGTACGGATAACAAAATGATAACTCCGTGGCCGCCTAATGGTAGCTTCGATCCATATGCCCAGCATTCACTATTAAACCATCTGCACAATACATACAAAGGGAAGAAGTTGGCAAACCACGTGGAGATGTTTAACTTATGGAGGATGTTCCAAGGGTCCCGACCAGGACCAAATGGAATGTTCACTGTGGGGGAAATACCGGAAGAAAAAGAGATTCAGGAGGAAGGAGAGGATGGGAAAAAGGGGAGTGAAGACCCAAAGAACACGGGGAACGGACAAGAGGGAGGAGAAAAGAATAATACATCAGATGAAATAAATAAGGAACAGAGCAACGATATACCCCTAGCAAAGGGAGTGAAAACAGAGGGAGGGGGGTTGTACCCTTTAAGGGAGTTAGGAGAGATAGGAAGAGGTCAGCTAAGGGTGGCTGAGGGGTACTCGAACCCGGCATACAGCCCTCCACCATATGTGGCTCATGGGAAGATGCCAGCAGGGGAGGGGAGGACTGGAAAAGAACAAACTGTGGAAGTAGGAAATGATGAGTGGGTAGCTGCACAGATATTATTAAAACTACGAGGTTCCTTAACAGGAGAATAGAAGGAGTTAGTAAGGAAAACAGACGAGGATAATACCAGGGACAGTGAAATGAGGGGGGAAGAGCTGTTACGACAAAAGGAAGAGATTTTGGAGGAACGACTAGCAGAATTAAGGGATGAGCAGAATGAATTGATCAAACAGCTCGAAAGGGAGGAAAGAGAGAGAGCGAGGAAAAGGAAAGAAGGTAAGAACGAATTGGAAAAAATAAGGGAACGAACTGAGGAGCAAAGGAGAGAAGCTGAAAGGGTAAAAGCAGCAGCAGAAAGGGTATCAAGAGCAGTGCTGCGAGAAAAGAAAAGGGAAGAAGAAGAAAAAGAAAGAGAAATGGCAATGTGGAAGAGGAGATTACTATCAGAAACGACCAAGAAATACGAAGAAGGGAGGGTGATAGAGAGTATATTAGAAAGGGAAAGGGTGAAATGGGAAAGGAAGAAAGAGGATGAAAGAATACTGGAACAGATGAGTAGTGAAGTAATGGAGGAATTAAAAAGGAAAAGGGAGGGAGATGGAGGAGAGAAATGAAGGAGAAAGAGAAGATAGGAGAAGGGAGAGTAAAGTATGGGGGGATGTATATAGAGAAACAGAAGTAGCAACAACATCAGCGCAAAGGGGAGCGGTTGATAAAGGAGAAAAAGGAGAACTGGACCTAATAGACTTACAAACAGTAACAATCAAGGGGAAAAAGACCGAGTGGGGGGTGCCGTTTATGACTGACTTTTGTAGTGAGGAAGAAGAAGGAGTGGAGAAGGACGGAAGAAACAGTGAAAGGGAAAGCCTAGATAAACTATACATCACCCGGACCAACACAGACTCACCATGGATCCGTAGGAGAAAGGATGAGCTGGAGAAAAGTGAGGAGGGAGAGCAAGGAATAGCGGAAAGACAGACACATGAGGCCGCACCGTCCCCATCACACCCTCTCCCATCGCACCCTACATGCTCAACCACCTCACGCTCGTTATGCACAATAAAACTTGCGCCCTTCACAGACGAACTGACACCCTATGCATATCGGCTTAGGGACCTCCCCAGACGCAGGCAGGAAAGACGAATACACATGCCCACATTAAATACAGGAAATGATGGAAGAAGGGGAAAAGATGGAGAAGAAAGAGTTACGAGCAGGGGAAATACGGATGAAATTGACGATGTAGAAGAAAGGGAAGAGGAGGAAGGGTGTGAGGACTCGATCTTATGGAACACAAAGGGTAAAACGAGACATAACTTAATGCCACTTCTGGAGAGAGGAGGGGTTAGACCACAGTATGTCCCTTGGAAGCATACAGACAAAGAAAATATAAAATGCAGGCTCCCATCATTAAGTGGAGGTGCGGGTAAGTGGATATATGAAATGGAAAAACACACCGCAGGACAGAAACTGGCAGTAGGAGATGTAAAGGGCCTTCTAATATCGATATTAGGGGATGCAGCGGATGACATTTGGAAGAGAGCGGGATTCCCTGGGGTAACAATAACAAACACATCGCATGATGGGGCACCATTCGCAAACTGCAGACATGCACTATGGCAGGCACTGAGGGTACAGTACCCAGACACATCAGACATAGGAGCAATTACCTCCCGCAAGATGCGTGAGAATGAAGATCCTGTTGATTATATCCAGGAGGAAATCCAAGAGAAGTGGCACATGGAAACTAGAGAACAATGGGACAAAACACCAGCAATATTTTATCATATACTAGTACAAGGGCTCCCAGAAGGAGTTCAGAAACAACTAAAGAAAGTAGTGGGAATGGAAGCAAAAGCATGGCCGGAAATACAACTGACTATAGTGCATCATTGCAGGACATGGCAAGGAAAAATGAAACAAAAGGAAGAGGACAGGAAAACGGAAGAGGCTAAACTAGTACAGAAAAAGCTTACTAAATACACAATGGAAGGGGCACTAATAACTACGCCTACAACAGTGACCCAAAGCCCCACACAAGTAGTGGCTGCACAAGATTCCTCCCAAATACCACCTTCACAGACTATAACACAACAGGTGCCGCCACTCCAACCATACACGACCAACATGGGAAGAGGATACCCAATGCAAGGAGCTGGGTATTATAATTATAACAGGGGGAGAGTAGGAATTATGAGAGGGAGAGGATACAGATATAACACCCAACAGCAGGTGGGAGGACTTAGAAATTCCTACCCCACAGGGCAACCAGTATACCAGGACAACACAGGGAGCTTTCCATGGCAGAGTAGGGAACCACCGGTGTGTTGGAGTTGTGGATTAGTAGGGCACATGTCACGCACGTGTAGAGTTAGACCAGGAACACCATCATGGAGTGAACAGGGACAACCAAGGCCCTCACAGGAACAGCAGGGCATACAGCAGCAGCAGACGTTGCAACAGGGACATGAACAGCAACAACTAATAACACAACAACAGCCACAGACATATTCACTGCCACAACAACAGGTAGCGACAACACAACAACCCCAAGCACAACAAACACAACTGGGTAGGGTGACGGTCTTGGGACACAACCCTTACACAGGAAATGGCCAATCGTTGTACCCTCAATAGGACAGCCCACAGACTGCCTTGGTGTGTCCCATCCTGTCATTAACACCTAATAGTGCGGAGGAACCACGCATAGAGGTAACGATAGGTGACAAAAAATGATCATTCCTTGTTGACACCGGGGCGACCCGGTCTTGCATAAGGGAAGGTAAATTTAAGATGTCGGGCGAAGCCATGAACACCCAAGGATTCTCTGGGGCTAGAGGGTTGGTTCCTTTTACTGATAACATTCCCTTATCTATTGGAGATTATGACCTGTCAGTTCCACTTCTATATTATAGTGCCTCACCAGTAAATATACTGGGGAGAGACATAATGAACAGGTTGAATATGACGATCTCCTTTACTAAGGACAGCATCATTTGCTCTACTCCAGGGATTAACATGCTCACAGCACGACAGATTATGCAAGCATATTGCGGACAGACAGCGATTAGGGCGGAGCCAGTAGATGGCGATCTATTCCAGTACGGGACAGATATGGCATTTGCATGGATGCCAGGGATAGAAGGAAAAATCTGGAGGAGGCCAGCAGCCTATCTGTTCAGACCAGAAACACCTGTTAATGAACCAGAAGGAAAGGTGGTGTAACGCTCACCTGATTCTCGCAGAGGCGCCGGTCTTGACTGGGCGACTACCGTATCTTCAAAGGTGATGTGTAGCACCCGGTTGGCTCTTTGGGCTGGACCTCTGTGCACTGTATGCCTGACGTGTAGAGTAAGATGTCTTAGGTAAGTGAATGCCGAGCTCTCCATCTGCCTCGGGGCAGGGTGCTGTAACCAGTTTCTTCACTGGATAGGTAGCGCAGGCCTCTTGACTTCAGAGGACTGCTGTCCGTCGTTTACTGCACGAACGGTAAGTTTCGAGTCATTCAAATGTCTTTAAAGTCTTTAGTAATGATGTCTCTTGTTTTGCAGGGTTCCGGCGATGGCGGATGACGGGCTGAAGTGAGTTGAAGATGGAGCCCGTGTGATGAATAGAAGCGCCTGGAAGCACGTAAGTAAGCGCTTGTTGCCTGCTTCACTATGCGCTCTAACTGTCTTTTTATTTTGCAGGTACGAGTTCGGAGCGGCTGCAGGGTGCCGGAATACCCACTGGATTAGATGTGGAAAGGAGTAATGGCACGTGAGTATTAAAGTTCCCCAATGTCTTTAAACGCACCTTGTTTTGTCTTTCAGATGCGGGATGCAGCGCCGAAGGCCTCCGGAGCGTGCAAAGAGTTGGTAAACTTTTGTCTTTCAGATGCCGGAATGCTAACCTGTTCTTTCTTGTCTTTATAGGTGTTGCTGAAGGCTGGATTCAGGATGGTAAGCCTTTGCCTTTCAGATGCCGGAATGCTAACCTGTTCTTTCTTGTCTTTATAGGTGTTGCTGAAGACTGGATTCAGGATGGTAAGCCTTTTTCCTTAGGCCCAGGACCGGATGCAGAAGACACGATGAGCGTTCTGCTGCAGAGGTTGCAGAATAACGCAAAGCAAGATTCATCCACCGGGTGTGGTTTAAATAGCCTCCTGTAGTGCTTAGGTGTCTCCTTCCACAGCCACGCCTAAGTAAGAAAAGAGTTCCTGGTAAGAAAAGAGTTCCTGCCTTCCAGAAGAGTTCCAGTGTTCTGAATCTAGGGAGTGGCTCCAGCCCCACCCAACAGGAAAAGTAGTTCCAAACAGAAGAGGATCAGAGGCTCAACTGGCAGGCAAGTAAGCAGCATGGTCTGCTGAAGGTAAGTCCACCCAAGCATTATGAGCCCGGCGCTTCCAGCGCTGGGACTGGGCATATTTATGAGCCTGGTGCCACTGGCGCCAGGACTGGGTCCAAAAGGTCCCAATTGGGACTGGTTGGCACTCGAAACCTGGGTTATGGATCTGCTTCCAAGGGAGTTGGGAAAACCCTGACCTTTTGGAAGCAGAGATCATGACAGTACCCCCCCTCAAGGCCCCTCCCAAACCGGGCTTCTCCGGGGGTTTTGGCTTGTCAGGAAATGTTCGGTGAAATCTTTTGACTAGGCGAGGAGCGTGGACATATTCAGCAGGTTCCCAGGATCTCTCTTGGGGGCCGTAGCCTTTCCAGTCAATTAGGTAGAATAGTTTAGATTTGGAGATCTTGGAGTCCAGAATGCTTTTGACTTCAAACTCGAGTTCTCCATCCACTAGGATAGGTTTTGGAGATTTGGTTAGTCGGGTTTGAGGTTGCACGGGTTTTAATAGAGAGACGTGGAAGACCGGATGTATCTTCATGTGCGGGGGCAAGTCCAACTTGACCGCTACTGGGTTTACTATGGTAGTGATGGAATAGGGACCAAGGTATCTTGGGTTGAATGTGCGTGGCCCTTTTAGAGATAGATATTTGGTGGATAACCAGACTTGATCCCCTACTTGATAGTGAGGGGCTTCCTTCCGATGTTGATCTGCTCCTTTCTTGTATTGTTCTTTAGCCCTTTGAAGGTGAGAAACAGCTTCCTTAAAGGCTTGGGTGATTGTAGAATGCAGGTAGTCTACTGCTGGTGTTTCAAGATCTTGGAGGGGATCCAACTCCGAGGTTCGAGGGTGACTGCCGTACAAAAGAAAAAACGGGGTTTTCCCAGTTCCCGAATGGACAGAGTTATTGTAGGCATACTCGGCTATCCAAAGGATATCTTTCCAAGTTTTTTCAGTTTGTTGCAGCATGCAGCGTAAATACTGTTCCAGAGTTTGATTGGTCCTCTCGGTTTGTCTGTCGGTCTGAGGGTGGTGACTGGTCGATAGTCTCACATCAATTTGAGCCGACCGACAGCAACTTCGCCAAAAATGAAAAATAAATTGACTACCTCGATCCGAAATTAGAACCGAAGGAAAACCGTGCAGTCGGACGATGTTTTCGAGAAATTCTCGGGCCAGAGTTGCTGCTGTTGGCAAGCCTTTGAGCGGAATGAAATGCGCCATCTTGGAGAATAAGTCCACGATTACTAGAATCGTATTGTATCCGGAGCATGGAGGTAGATCGGTGATGAAGTCCATAGAAAGCGTATGCCAAGGGCGAGGTGGGATGTCAATAGGGCGTAAGAGGCCTGCTGGTCTTTCCTTTTGACTCTTGTTTTGGGCGCATACTCCACAGGACATTATAAAGTCTCTGATATCTTTTTCCCAAGACGGCCACCAGAAGTAGCGCTTGATCTTTTCTGAGGTCTTGGCTATACCGGGATGACCTTCCATTAAAGAGTCATGATAACAAGAGATTACTTTTTTCTGTAAATCTGTGCTGGGTAGGTATAATCGTTCTTGGAAATACAATAAGTTGTCCTTTACTGCAAAGTCCTTTCCCTGCAGATGCCAATTCTGTATGTCTGCTGGAGTTACAAGTTGCCTGGCTTTATCCTTAACTTCCTCTATGGATTCTGTGGCGATTACACCCAGAATTCTTTGTTCAGGAATGATTGGTACAGGTTTAGGGTTGACCAAGTGTTCTTCCACTCCCATCCGAGAAAGGGCATCGGCTTTACCGTTCTTTGTACCAGGTCGATAGGTAATTATGAAGTCAAACTCGGCAAAGAATAATGTCCAACGGAGTTGTCTAGAGGATTGGGCTTTTGCGGTCTTCAAATATTGCAGGTTTCGGTGATCCGTAATCACAGTAACGGTGTGTCGGGCCCCCAGCAGATAATGCCGCCAAGCCTTAAAGGCAGACTTGATAGCCAGAAGTTCCTTGTCAGTAATCGTGTAATTGATTTCAGGAGGCGAGAATTTGCGGGACCAAAATGCCACGGGATGCAACTTATTGGTTACCGGGTCCTTTTGTGATAGAACTGCCCCCATGGCAAGGCTTGAAGCATCAGTTTCCACGATGTAGGGGAGTTCGGGGCGAGGGTGTTTTAAGATTGGTGCACAGATAAATTTAGTCTTCAAATCCTGGAAAGCTTGTTCCGCCTCGGTAGACCATTCAAAACGTTTGTTTTTCTTTAACAAGGCAGTGATGGGCTGGACTATTCGAGAGAATTCGGGGATAAACCTGCGGTAAAAGTTAGCGAAGCCTAACATGCTTTGCACACCTTTTACGGAGGATGGTGATGGCCATTTGAGAACTGCATCGACCTTCTTTGAATCCATACGCACTCCTCCAGGTGATAATATGAATCCCAAGAATTCAACTTCAGTCACGTTGAAAACACATTTTTCCAACTTAGCGAAAAGTTTGTGTTGACGCAATCTTTCGAGGACCATTTTCACGTGTTTCCGATGTTCAGATTCCGATGAAGAATAAACGAGGATGTCGTCAATGTAAACAACAACACATACATCTATGAGCTCTCTGAGGACATCGTTCATAAAATATTGAAAGGCGGCCGGGGCATTGCAAAGTCCGAAGGGCATGACCTGATATTCAAATAGCCCATACTTGGTGCGGAAGGCCGTCTTCCACTCATCGCCCTCTTTTACTCGTACCAAGTGGTAAGCTCCTCTAAGATCCAGCTTTGTATATATGCATGCTTTTCTGACTTGGTCCAGGAGTTCAGGGATCAAAGGTAACGGATATCTATTCTTAACGGTGATCTGGTTCAGGGAGCGATAATCGATACAAGTTCTAAGGTCTCCTTCCTTTTTTGGAACGAAGAACAAATCTGAAGAAGCAGGGGACTTGGAAGGACGAATAAACCCATTTGCCAGGTATTGATCCAGGTATTGTCGAAGGTGAAGGTTCTCAGGCTCGGTGAGGGCATAGATTCTACTACAAGGAGGAGTAGATCCAGGTATCAGGTCTATCTGGCAGTCATAAGACCTATGAGGAGGTAGAGAGTTAGCCTGATCCTTCCGGAAAACATCTTGGTATTCTAGGTATTCGGGAGGTAACTGGGGAGTCTCTGAAGAAATTGCGGCCAGTGCAACACCAGGTGGAGGGTGACAAGTAGAGACACATTCTGGAAACTGGACCGTTCTTGCTCGCCAATCGATCAGAGGATTGTGTTTCTCTAACCAAGGTATTCCTAGAATAATCTGAAACTGAGGGGACTTGATCACATCGAAAACGATCTTCTCATGGTGTCCATCTTGACTTACTAGCGTCACCTCTTGAGTGGTATGCGTTACTGGCCCGGAGGCTATCTCCGTACCATCCACCGTAGTAATGACGTCCTTTACAGCCTTGGGACAAAGAGTTAGATTCATCCTCAAAACCATTTCATGATCCACATAATTGCCGATGGCACCGCTGTCGACGTAAGCTTCAATTGCATGTAATCGATCCGGATTATCAGGGCTAATGAGGACCATAGGTATCACGAAATGCGAGGTCACGGAACTGGTTTTCACGCTCGGCAAGAGGACCTCTATTCTTGTCGGGCGAGGTCATTTCCCTGCTCAGAGTTTGTAACTTTGGTAACTGCAGCTCCTACTGCCTTCCTGGCAGGTTTCACCGGACAGTCTCGAAGAAAGTGCCCTGAGTTTCCGCAATATAGGCATAATTGCAACTGTTTCCTCCTTTCCCGCTCCCTTTGTGTTAGAGGACCTTTCAGACCCCCTATTTGCATGGGTTCCCCGGAGTCTACTCCTTTGGAAGGAGTTGGCGGTTTGGAAAATACTCGAGCATCAAACTTGGAACGATCGGCCTTCCTGTTCTGCAGCCTGTGATCTATTTGAACGACCAAGTCTATATAATCCGAACAGTCTTGTGGGGGATTCACTACTTGGGCTAAAACGTCTTTGAGCTCTCCACGTAGACCTCTATAAAACAGCGTAATCCTTTTGTCCTCAGGCCATTGAGTTTCCACTATTAGTCTATTGAAAGATGCAATATAAGCCAAAAGGTCTTGATTACCCTGTCGCAACGAAAGAAGCTCATTGTCCAAGGCCTGCCCTTGTGAATGTCTTGCGAATAGTTTTTCCATACTAAGCTGAAAGGCTTGAAAATCATGGAGAACCGGATCATCTTGATTAACTAGAGGGATCGACCAGTCTGCCGCATTGCCACTAAGGTACGAAAGTACAAAAGCTACTTTTGCTTGATCAGTTGGAAAGGCTGCTGGCCGGCATAAGAAGTGCAACCGGCACTGATTGATAAATACTGCAAACCTCTTTGGGTCACCAGAAAATCGTTCCGGCGGAGCCAGAGGTACATTCCTAGGTAGGTTGATCTGCACTGGATTCATAGAGGATGTTGAAGGAAGATTTGCCCCTGATGCGGGTAACGGGGTCTGTCCGGCTTGTGACTGTAGCACTTGTCTAGCAAGATTGTCTGTTCTCTCCTTGGAAATAATTAGTTCCCTTCTTAGAGCATTCGTTTCCTGACGAGCTGCATGCACTTCTGCCCTTAGTTCCCCAAGTAACCGGGCTAGGGGGTCAGTATCCGAGGTTTCCATAGCGCCTGGGCGAGAGTTTTGCGGTAGGCTTTGCGTTCTGTAACGCTCACCTGATTCTCGCAGAGGCGCCGGTCTTGACTGGGCGACTACCGTATCTTCAAAGGTGATGTGTAGCACCCGGTTGGCTCTTTGGGCTGGACCTCTGTGCACTGTATGCCTGACGTGTAGAGTAAGATGTCTTAGGTAAGTGAATGCCGAGCTCTCCATCTGCCTCGGGGCAGGGTGCTGTAACCAGTTTCTTCACTGGATAGGTAGCGCAGGCCTCTTGACTTCAGAGGACTGCTGTCCGTCGTTTACTGCACGAACGGTAAGTTTCGAGTCATTCAAATGTCTTTAAAGTCTTTAGTAATGATGTCTCTTGTTTTGCAGGGTTCCGTCGATGGCGGATGACGGGCTGAAGTGAGTTGAAGATGGAGCCCGTGTGATGAATAGAAGCGCCTGGAAGCACGTAAGTAAGCGCTTGTTGCCTGCTTCACTATGCGCTCTAACTGTCTTTTTATTTTGCAGGTACGAGTTCGGAGCGGCTGCAGGGTGCCGGAATACCCACTGGATTAGATGTGGAAAGGAGTAATGGCACGTGAGTATTAAAGTTCCCCAATGTCTTTAAACGCACCTTGTTTTGTCTTTCAGATGCGGGATGCAGCGCCGAAGGCCTCCGGAGCGTGCAAAGAGTTGGTAAACTTTTGTCTTTCAGATGCCGGAATGCTAACCTGTTCTTTCTTGTCTTTATAGGTGTTGCTGAAGACTGGATTCAGGATGGTAAGCCTTTGCCTTTCAGATGCCGGAATGCTAACCTGTTCTTTCTTGTCTTTATAGGTGTTGCTGAAAACTGGATTCAGGATGGTAAGCCTTTTTCCTTAGGCCCAGGACCGGATGCAGAAGACACGATGAGCGTTCTGCTGCAGAGGTTGCAGAATAACGCAAAGCAAGATTCATCCACCGGGTGTGGTTTAAATAGCCTCCTGTAGTGCTTAGGTGTCTCCTTCCACAGCCACGCCTAAGTAAGAAAAGAGTTCCTGGTAAGAAAAGAGTTCCTGCCTTCCAGAAGAGTTCCAGTGTTCTGAATCTAGGGAGTGGCTCCAGCCCCACCCAACAGGAAAAGTAGTTCCAAACAGAAGAGGATCAGAGGCTCAACTGGCAGGCAAGTAAGCAGCATGGTCTGCTGAAGGTAAGTCCACCCAAGCATTATGAGCCCGGCGCTTCCAGCGCTGGGACTGGGCATATTTATGAGCCTGGTGCCACTGGCGCCAGGACTGGGTCCAAAAGGTCCCAATTGGGACTGGTTGGCACTCGAAACCTGGGTTATGGATCTGCTTCCAAGGGAGTTGGGAAAACCCTGACCTTTTGGAAGCAGAGATCATGACAGGTGGTTCCAGTGGACATTGAGAGCATTATAGCAACAGCTGATTACATTGCTGTACATGCCCAAGACAGAGAAGGAAGAGCATGGAGGGCAGTGATAGCACTAGCAGAAGGATGTAGGCTCACCCAGGTGTCAGATGAGGAGCTGTTCTCACAAGAAAAGGAGGAAGGTGAAATGGTGTTTATGATGAGTGTGGAAATATGGCTAAGAGTGGCGTACAAACAAGTAGCACAGAAAATTGCAATGGCACTTGAGGCCCCGCATGCACCCCAGTCCCCTTCTTTAAGGAGGATATGTCAAAGATACCCACATCATTGTGGACTACTAGCCCCTATGACGTGGGGTGCATAAAAAGCATAGCGGGAGTAAGGATAAAATTGAAAAAAGGTGCAATACTCCCCACAGTGAAACAGTACCCACTGTCAAAAGAGGCAGGCAGATGAGGGGATATATGAAACCATAACGGCCCTTATAAATAATGGCATATTGGTCCCCTCAGAATCACCATGTAACACGGCTGTATACCCAGTGCGCAAGGCTAAAGGGGGGTCTTGGTGCTTCATACAGGATCTCAGGCCCTTGAACAACATAGTAGAAGCAGAATATCCCATAGCAGCAAACCCGGCCACAATATTGTGTGGCATTCCAGCAGAAGCATCACGATTTACAGTGATCGACCTTAAAAATGCTTTTTTCTCAATACCATTGCACCCAGACTCACAAGATCTGACAAGCTTCACTTACAGAAACACAAAGTGGAAGCACACCAGACTGCCACAAGGGTATTGCGAATCACCCTCAATTTTCAACAGAGTAATACAGATGGATTTGGGTAACATTGAAGTGGAAAGCACAGTGTTGCAGTATGTGGATGACATAATAATTTGCAGTACAAACGAAAGAACATGCAGAGAGGACTCCTTAAAGATGTTGACAACATTGGCTGAGAAAGGTTACAAGGTATACATGGAAAAGCTACAGTACTGTCAAGAACAGGTACTTTACATTGGTCAGCTTATATCACAACATGGAAGAAAGGTTGCACCACAAAGAGCACAGACCATTTCAAACACTCCAATGCCACAAACAGTGAGGGAACTGCAGCAGTTCCTGGGGCTGTGTAACTACTGTAGCGCATGGGTATTTGATTACAGTTCATACATAGGACCCCTGCTTGAGGCGTTAAGGGAAGCTAATAAAGGGGAGAAAAAGCTGGGGTGGACGATGGAAATGAAAGAGGCTTTTGATGAATTGAAAGATGCGATATCAACTGCTCCGGTACTGGCATCCCCAGACTATGAGCGACAATTTTTTATATTTTCACATTGCGACTCAGCAGTAATGAAAGCAGTATTGGCTCAAAAAACAAGTATGGGCTACAAACCAGTAGCATTTTACAGTGGCCACTTAGATCCTGTGATGTTGGGTCATTTCCCTTGCGAACAAGGTCTCGCCGCAGCTGCTTTTGCGGTAGAAATAACCATGGGGTGCCCAACTACACTGTTTGTGAAACATGCACTATTTGCAATATTGAATAAACCTAAGTTCACCCTAACCACGCAGAGGACATCAGGTTATGAGATCATCCTATCCAGAGCTGAACTATCAATTGTTAGATGTAGCACGGTCAACCCTGCAAGGTTCCTGGCAGAAGTACTTGAGGAAGGAGATTATGCCCACGATTGTACGCAAATAACTGAAATGTACTCATGTACTAGAAAGGTTGAAGAAAACGCACTAGAGGGAGGTGAGCTCCTGTTCATTGATGGGTCATCAACTATCGACCAAAGGGATGGTATAAGGAGGACTGGGGCAGCAGTGGTAAAAATGATGGAGGTACCGGTGTGTGTGGCCATGTAATGTGTACAATTACCACAGCATTACTCCGCTCAAGCAGCGGAATTAGTTGCACTGATCTTGGCATTGAAGGAAAGCTTTGACAAACGAGTGACCATATATCCCGACAGCGCGTATGTTACATCCACTGTCCACTCAGGGCTGTCGAAATGGAGAAGAAGAGGGTTTAGGAGAGCTGATGGCACTCCAGTGCAACATGCCCTCCTATTGGCTGAACTAATTGAGGCAATAAATGACCCCCAAGAATTAGCTCTAGTCAAATGCACCGCACACACCAATGGTGAAGACCACATCTCAAAAGGGAATGCAGCAGCAGACGCACATGCGAAGTATGCTGCATACTTTGGTGAGATATGGAACCCCCCAGAGTCACAGAGAGGGAGAGGGAGGGGAATGGCTAAGGAGATGTTGATAAGAGAAGGGTACACCCATCTCCCAGCCACACAGATTATAGAGCTACAAGCGGCTGCACCAATGGCCGAAAAAGAAATATGGGTAAAAAGAGGATGCACAATGTCACCAACCGACGCACTATGGCGCCAGGGTGACACTGGAAAGGTTGTAATACCATTGGCACTTTTGAACACCGCCCTGAGCCAACTACATTACCCAGCCCACACAGGCAAGGAAGTAATTGCAGCACGAGTTAGGGAAGACTGGTTCTGCCCCGAGTTAAATTCTCATGTGTCAAATTTTATCAGCAATTGTCTTACATGTCAACAGTTTTTAGGCCGGCCACACCCTGAAGGTGATAAGAGGTACTATACCCCGGCCAGAGGGACCGTTCCGACATCTCCATATTGACCATGTTGATATGATCAACGTATGTCAAGGAAATAGGTATATGATTGTAGTAGTATGCCCATTCTCGAGGTGGATTGAAGCAGGGCCCTGTTCACACCCAGATGTTTTTAGAGCAGCTAAATTCCTAGTGAGGGAGGTCTTCCCCAGGTGGGGAGTGTGCGAGGTACTGAGGTCAGACAATGGCCCACATTTCGCAAACGAAATGTTCCAGCACATTACATCCTTGCGGAACATCAAGCATAAATTTGCATGTGCATACCACCCACAGGCCAACGGTCTATGCGAACGCCTGAATGGCCTATTAAAGGAGGCAATTGCAAAGATACAGCAAACAACAAAGAAGAGTTGGTTATATTGCCTTCCATTAGCCCTATTTGAGCTAAGGAATAGACCAGGGTCCGACCACCACCTCACCCCTCACGAAGTGGTTACCGGACGTCAAATGCGCCTTCCCCTAACGCCAACATCAAGAACATTTACCGACCACGAGAGTACTGCGAGTGTTTTTGGTGATGAAATGTACCAATATGTCTTCTTTGATTACTAGTGCAGTGTTTGTGTCTCAACAGCTCGAGCGCACGCGGGGCGGGTCTAACAGCAATCAACAAGAAGACGTGGATAAAGAATTGGAAAAGGAAAGAGTGTGTAAAATTGCTAAAGGTGACCACGTACTACTTCGCAATTTCAACAGGAAGTGGAACAGCCCACGATTCACTGGCCCCCATCTGGTAGAGGAGGTATCAACGAGAGCAGTAAAGCTACAGGACAAGCGTGCCTGGAACCACCTACACGACGTAAAGATCTACAAACTCCAGACCCGCCCCAGCGCCACCGACAGGTCCACTGGAAGAACAACGACAGCGTCACCAACGGAGGAAGAGACTTCAACCACAACTAACGGCCTAAGTGTCCCTATACCCTGCCACACCCAGATTCCCCAGAGACAACTATTAGAAAACAAAGGAGTGATACCCATACCGCCCACCCCATGGTTACACGATCAAAGGGTAAAGAGACTTCCGCCAGCTGAACCCCAAACCCCCTGCCCACTGACCCCCTGCCCACTGTAGTAACAATTGAACTGAAGGACACTGTTTTTGCACATATACACATGTAAACACCTGAATGTTCTTTCTTTTCTCTAGCACATGCAGGTAAAGCGTATTATTGCACTGTTAAGAAAGTAGATAACTAACTAATTCACTGCCCAGGAGTAGATGGTACCCTCAGACGATAACTACCTGGAAGAATTGTCACACCAATTTGTATATGAAATAAAACGGCCAACGTACCTGAAAGGAAGGAGGGTACGTGTCTACTATACAGCATTCCTCTTGGCCATAGAACATTCAATGCCCCACCTCCAACCATACTTGCCTGCCCTAAGAGATAGATCGCTTAGATTGGCGTGGGAACAGCTCTTCGCCTGGGCACTGAATGACTACTTGATAGGGAGAGCTTAATAACAATAACTAACTTTAATAACAAGCATATTAAGAATTTTCAGGCGGGCAACTGTAACGTCGCAAGAATAAGCTGCCGGACTGCAGCAAGGTAAGAGCAAAATGCCGGTGAAATTAGCATTTGTAATAAAATTGATAGGGATTTTAATGATCACCGGGTTCTTGGCTGCCTCTGTATGGCAGTACAGCTATGCTATTGATATTATTGCTGTACCCAAACCTAATATACCCCCACCCCCAGCTGCAACAGGTGTTATGTCAGGTGGTACTAGTAAAACCCTGCACCAGGAAAATAGAGTTAAACGCGGCACATACTCAGATAACAAAGGCATTGACAACTATGTACAAGATTCAGCACACGTCTCTAACAACATGTGGTACCAACACATGACCAAAATAGGCAAGCAGACAACAGGAGATAGCTGCTACATTTGCTCATTGATGAACATTTGTTGCTAAGGAGATAGATGGAAAAATAGCACGATGTATAATATACCTGGCACTGTTCCAGACGAAAGGAAGATTTCAAGGGACAATGGTGCAACTGGTGTGGAAAACACAAGATACCTATCCATATGAAAATAACTTCCTCAAGACTTATTTGAGTTGCCACAAGAGCAGTTTACATGCTGAAGGATTCAGATACATAACAAGTGGTCCTGAAAAAGGAGAAACAAAGAAAGTAACACTGCAGTACCTACCATGTGATTGGTACGCCACTGAAGTCCCTGGTAAAAACGGATGTTGGGAAAGACCACTAATTACAATAACAGGGAAGGTGTACATGAACAACAAATGGGACATAGGAGTGGTTGGCAGCAACATGGTAACAAGAGAAAATATTTCAACTATTGATGGACATAACCATAGATGTTGGATGACTTGGATCAAGTACGTACCCATGCTCACGTGGATGGAGAAGGATGAAGACCCAATAACAATACTGCCTCTAACTGCGCCTAAGGTATGCTACCAACATAAAGGAGAGGTGGATGTAGGATACAATACCAACTGTGAAAGCGTGATGGAGTTACCTGAGGGGGGAGCAGGGACAGCAGTAGTAATGGACCATTACTGGGCCTGTGGAGACAAGGCGTATCACACACTGCCCCCTTTGTGGAATGGTGTATGCACTATAGTACACATTAATGTACCATCACTAGTGGTACCCCAGAAGCATGTGAATATGGCAAATTTCCCCAAGATGGATGAAGGAAACAAAAGGAAGAAGAGATCTGCACACCCTCGGAAAGGATCAGAGAACAGACGCAACGGCAACGACACTGTCCTCAACAGAAGGAAAAGACAAGGAGAACCTCTGACAGGAAATTACCTGTGGGGAAGGTCGGAAACAGCACTGACCTCAATACCGCCAGAACACAGACTATTCAGCAGAGCAGCTATGTTCTTCTCCTCAATAATACATCCTGGACTGGAGGCTTACGCAAACGCAAAATGGCTCCAGATAACTAGGTGGGAACTAATGATGACAATCAACTCTACAGTAAATGGATTCAATGCAATAAAAGAGGAATTGCGAGCAGTAAGAATGGTTGCACTACAGAACAGATATGTACTGGACCTCCTCACAGCAATGGAAGGAGGAGTTTGCGCAAAGATAGGACAATCATGCTGCACATTCATTCCTGCTAACGATGCTGACAATGGTACACTCACGGAAGCTGTATCACAATTGACCCAGATGCACTCAAAAATGATGGATGAAAGTAAAGGTGTGAAAAAGGATGAGAGCTGGTTTTCAATATTATGGTCATGGATGCCATCGTGGCTGTCAGATGGACTGAAGATTATAGTTGGATGTACTATTCTGGCTGGAACTACACTGATCATAATAAGATTTTGGAAAGTCCGAAAGGCACGCACCACAGACGAGATGATCGAAATGGTTGGTATACACCTCTTGATGCCAACAGATGACGGCCAACACACAGGTACAATAATAAAAGAGAGAGAGAAGTTGCGCAACCAGATCATCACCAACCACCTGGACCCACCATCTGTGAAGCTCGAGAACCCAAGAAACCCCAGGAGCTACATAGGGAAATGGGTACACTGCACTCCTGGAGGAACCTGTGAATATATGTATTGGTCATTTGAAGACCATGTTAACCACTATGGACATTTAGGAGGAATAACTAAGATATGGAGAGTAAGAGGAGATAACGAAAAGGATATGTTTGTGGTCGACAAGTCGACCAGAGGGGGGACTGAAGTGGGAGAATGGAAGACCAGGCTCCCGCCCTTCCCCTCTCGCGCTTGGCCTAGAGGATCACGGCCCAGACACCCGCCACGAGAAGAGTTTGCCTATCTACCGGACGACCAAATACCCTGGTACAGGAACATACGGATGTGTCCATCTGCCTGCCCAGCAGTCCGCCCTGTCCATGCCGACACCTGCGGCACGGATCAACTTGACTAAAACTACACGTCGTTAGAGATGCCATGACGACCTAGCCAACGGTCAGCACACCTGTGCAAATATACACACCGGACACTCCCGCACCAATCTACACGAAGAATATACTCAGTGCTATGACGTAGGCGACAGACATACTCACGGACGTGCATCTTTATTATTTTCCACATAGGCTCTCAAAATGCAGAAACGCAAGACGCATCATGAACTTATATAAAAAGGCTTGCTCACGCTTCTTTCAAGAGCCATGTACCATAATGAAGAATGTAACAGGGACACGATACTGAGGATAAAGCAATATGATACCGTAACCTAAAGCACCCTGCATCAAACGGTTCCACCTATGCACCAGGCCCAAGTAGGCCGCAGGCAAAAGCTTCCATGGACACTGAATGAGCAAGAACTGGGTTGCTGACCCTGCAAAATAAGCCTGGCGAAGGCACCCCGCCAAGGGCACGATGTTTCAATCTCGCACGCTGCAAGTCAATGCCAAGGTTGCACCTGCAAGATAACTCAGGCACACAGTAGGAAAAACAATATTAATTGTGTTGAATTTTGCCTCAAACACCGTCCCACCTCACGTGACAAAGCCAAACCTGACAAGATGCCAAGCCCAGAAGGAAGGAGACGCCTGAATCCCACGTTTCAAGACACAGGCAGATACAATTAAAAGACTCATTGGACATCTGCAGCAGTGGGAGTATTCGACCTCCCAACATATGAATAAATCCTCACATTGTTTACACCTACCCATATTAAAACATTGTTGCAAATGACAGGTGCACCGCGAGCTGGGAACAGCGATAGTCTCAGACTGGGAGGCTCACGAGCGGACCAATTAGAACATGGTGTTCTTATCACTGACGCCATTCACATTGACCAATCCTCTGAGGTCTTCATGTAACAATTTTCATGTATCAAATTGAAGGGACAGCCCAGGTATTCCACCTGACTAACCCTCAGCCACTAACACCGTTCTCTATATGTGCGCTATACTAACCCTACCACTCAAGTAACCAATCCAGAGTGGAAATAGGTTTTTTATTAAATTTTGTAAGATGACGCAAGTAGCGCGTCACACTAAGGTAAAAAGGGCCTGCGAGCCCCACGATTGTGTGTGTGTCAGGACGGACGCGTACGCTCCTTGACCCATCCCTGCTGTTTTGTCTAATAAACAGCAGAGTCACCTTGCTTCTTGCGTGTGTCTCATACTCTATCTCTTTTGGGATATACGGGAGGAGTTGGGGCCTCCCTGCCCGGAGGTCTGCTGACGGCCTGGCCGACCCCGGCAGAATTTCCCCCCGACAGGACCACAAAAGGGGTTTAAAGGCATCCTAGACCCCCTAAAGTCCAGAAAATATTGGTGGCCCAAAAACTGTGCCAGAGAGCTCTGCATGTCCCAAAATCATTTGCAGCCTGAAAGGGGCATTAACCCGCATCCTAGACCACTGAAATTCCCAAAAATACTTTTGGCACAAAAAATGCATCCTACACCCCTGAAAGTTCAGAATATGTTAGCAGCCCAAAAAAGGCCTTAAAATGCATTTTAGACCTGCAAATATGTTGAAAACTTTTACGGCCAAAAAAAGGGGTTTACAGGCATCCTAGACCCCCTAAAGTCCAGAAAATATTGGCGGCCCAAAAACTATGCCAGAGAGCTCTACATGTGCCAAAATCATGTGCAGCCTGAAAGAGGCATTAACCCGCTTCATAGACCACTAAAAGTCCTAAAAATATTTTGGCACAAAAAATGCATCCTACACCCCTGCAAGTTCATAATATGTTAGCATCCCAAAAAAGGCCTTAAAATGCATTTTCGGCCTGCAAAAATTTTGAAAACATTGAAGGCCCAAAAAAGGGGTTTACAGGCATCCTAGACCCCCTAAAGTCCAGAAAATATTGGTGGCCTAAAAACTGTCAGATAGCTCTGAATATCCCAAAAACATTTGCAGCCTGGAAGGGGCATTAACCCGCATCCCAGACCACTGAAATTCCCAAAAATATTTTTGGCACAAAAAATGCATCCTAGACCCTTGAAAGTTCAGTATATGTTAGCAGCCCAAAAAAGGCCTAAAAATGCATCTTAGGCTTGCAAAAAGGTTGAAACCTTTGAAGGATCAAAAAAGGGGTTTACAGGCATCCTAGACCCCCTAAAGTCCAGAAAATATTGGTGGCCCAAAAACTGTGCCAGAGAGCTCTCCATGTCCCAACATCATTTGCAGCCTGAAAGGGGCATTAACCCGCATCATAGACCACTGAAATGCCCAAAACTATTTTTGGAACTAAAAATGCATCCTACACCCCTGAAAGTTCAGAATATGTTAGCATCCCAAAAAAGGATTTAACATACATTTTAGGCCTGCAAAAATGGTGAAAACCTTTACGGCCCAAAAAAGGGGTTTACAGGCATCCTAGACCACCTAAAGTCCAGAAAATGTTGGTGGCCCAAAAACTGTGCCAGAGAGCTCTGCATGTCCCAAAATCATTTGCAGCCTGAAAGGTGCATTAACTATCATCATAGACCACTAAAATTCCCAAAAATATTTTGGCACAAAAAATGCATCCTACACCCCTGCAAGTTCATAATATGTTAGCAGCCCAAAAAAGGCCTTAAAATGCATTTTCGGCCTGCAAAAAAGTTGAAAACATTGAAGGACCAAAAAAGGGGTTTACAGGCATCCTAGACCCCCTAAAGTCCAGAAAATATTGGTGGCCTAAAAACTGTCAGATAGCTCTGAATATCCCAAAAACATTTGCAGCCTGGAAGGGGCATTATCCTGCATCCCAGATCCCTGAAATTCCCCAAAATATGTTTGGCACAGAAAATGCATCATACACCCCTGCAAGTTCATAATATGTTAGCAGCCCAAAAAAGGCCTAAAAATGCATCTTACGCCGGCAAAAATGTTGAAAACTTAGAAGGCCCAAAAAGGGGTTTACAAGCATCCTAGACCTCCTAAAGTCCAGAAAATGTTGTTGGCCCAAAAACTGTGCCAGAGAGCTCTGCATGTCCCAAAATCATTTGCAGCCTGAAAGGGGCATTAACCCGCATCCTAGACCACTGAATTTCCCAAAACTATTTTTGGCACAAAAAATGCATCCTACTCCCCTGAAAGTTCAGAATATGTTAGCAGCCCAAAAAAGGCCTTAAAATGCATCTTGGGCCTGCAAAAAGGTTGAAAACTTTGAAGGCCCAAACAAGGGGTTTACAGGCATCCTAGACCCCCTAAAGTCCAGAAAATGTTGGTGGCCCAAAAACTGTGCTAGAGAGCTCTGCATGTCCCAAAATCATTTGCAGCCTGAAAGGGGCATTAACCCGCATCCTAGACTACTGAAATTCCCAAAACTATTTTTGGCACAAAAAATGCATCCTACACCCCTGAAAGTTCAGAACTTGTTAGCAGCCCAAAAAAGCCCTAAAAATGCATTTTACGCCGGCAAAAATATTGAAAACTTAGAAGGCCCAAAAAGGGGTTTACAAGTATCCTAGACCTCCTAAAGTCCAGAAAATGTTGGTGGCCCAAAAACTGTGCCAGAGAGCTCTGCATGTCCCAAAATCATTTGCAGCCTGAAAGGGGCATTAACCCGCATCCTAGACGACTGAAATTCCCAAAACTATTTTTGGCACATAAAATGCATACTACACCCCTGAAAGTTCAGAACATGTTAGCAGCCCAAAAAAGCCCTAAAAATGCATCTTACGCCGGCAAAAATGTTGAAAACTTAGAAGGCCCAAAAAGGGGTTTACAAGCATCCTAGACCTCCTAAAGTCCAGAAAATGTTGGTGGCCCAAAAACTGTGCCAGAGAGCTCTGCATGTCCCAAAATCATTTGCAGCCTGAAAGGGGCATTAACCCGCATCCTAGACCACTGAAATTCCCAAAACTATTTTTGGCACAAAAAATGCATCCTACACCCCTGAAAGTTCAGAATATGTTAGCATCCCAAAAAAAGGCCTTAAAATGCATCTTAGGCCTGCAAAAATGCTGAAAACTTTGAAGGCCCAAAAAAGTGGTTTACAGGCATCCTCGACCCCCTAAAGTCCAGAACATTTTGGTGGCCCAAAAACAGTGCCAGAGAGCTCTGCATGTCCCAAAATCATTTGCAGCCTGAAAGGTGCATTAACTCTCATCATAGACCACTAAAATTCCCAAAAATATTTTGGCACAAAAAATGCATCCTACACCCCTGCAAGTTCAGAATATGTTAGCAGCCCAAAAAAGGCCTTAAAATGCATTTTCGGCCTGCAAAAAGGTTGAAAACATTGAAGGACCAAAAAAGGGGTTTACAGGCATCCTAGACCCCCTAAAGTCCAGAAAATATTGGTGGCCTAAAAACTGTCAGATAGCTCTGAATATCCCAAAAACATTAGCAGCCTGGAAGGGGCATTATCCTGCATCCCAGATCCCTGAAATTCCCAAAAATATTTTTGGCACAGAAAATGCATCATACACCCTTGAAAGTTCAGTATATGTTAGCAGCCCAAAAAAGGCCTAAAAATGCATCTTACGCCGGCAAAAATGTTGAAAACTTAGAAGGCCCAAAAAGGGGTTTACAAGCATCCTAGACCTCCTAAAGTCCAGAAAATGTTGTTGGCCCAGAAACTGTGCCAGAGAGCTCTGCATGTCCCAAAATCATTTGCAGCCTGAAAGGGGCATTAACCCGCATCCTAGACCACTGAAATTCCCAAAAATACTTTTGGCACAAAAAATGCATCCTACACCCCTGAAAGTTCAGAATATGTTAGCAGCCCAAAAAAGGCCTTAAAATGCATTTTAGACCTGCAAATATGTTGAAAACTTTTACGGCCAAAAAAAGGGGTTTACAGGCATCCTAGACCCCCTAAAGTCCAGAAAATATTGGCGGCCCAAAAACTATGCCAGAGAGCTCTACATGTGCCAAAATCATGTGCAGCCTGAAAGAGGCATTAACCCGCTTCATAGACCACTAAAAGTCCTAAAAATATTTTGGCACAAAAAATGCATCCTACACCCCTGCAAGTTCATAATATGTTAGCATCCCAAAAAAGGCCTTAAAATGCATTTTCGGCCTGCAAAAATTTTGAAAACATTGAAGGCCCAAAAAAGGGGTTTACAGGCATCCTAGACCCCCTAAAGTCCAGAAAATATTGGTGGCCTAAAAACTGTCAGATAGCTCTGAATATCCCAAAAACATTTGCAGCCTGGAAGGGGCATTAACCCGCATCCCAGACCACTGAAATTCCCAAAAATATTTTTGGCACAAAAAATGCATCCTAGACCCTTGAAAGTTCAGTATATGTTAGCAGCCCAAAAAAGGCCTAAAAATGCATCTTAGGCTTGCAAAAAGGTTGAAACCTTTGAAGGATCAAAAAAGGGGTTTACAGGCATCCTAGACCCCCTAAAGTCCAGAAAATATTGGTGGCCCAAAAACTGTGCCAGAGAGCTCTCCATGTCCCAACATCATTTGCAGCCTGAAAGGGGCATTAACCCGCATCATAGACCACTGAAATGCCCAAAACTATTTTTGGAACTAAAAATGCATCCTACACCCCTGAAAGTTCAGAATATGTTAGCATCCCAAAAAAGGATTTAACATACATTTTAGGCCTGCAAAAATGGTGAAAACCTTTACGGCCCAAAAAAGGGGTTTACAGGCATCCTAGACCACCTAAAGTCCAGAAAATGTTGGTGGCCCAAAAACTGTGCCAGAGAGCTCTGCATGTCCCAAAATCATTTGCAGCCTGAAAGGTGCATTAACTATCATCATAGACCACTAAAATTCCCAAAAATATTTTGGCACAAAAAATGCATCCTACACCCCTGCAAGTTCATAATATGTTAGCAGCCCAAAAAAGGCCTTAAAATGCATTTTCGGCCTGCAAAAAAGTTGAAAACATTGAAGGACCAAAAAAGGGGTTTACAGGCATCCTAGACCCCCTAAAGTCCAGAAAATATTGGTGGCCTAAAAACTGTCAGATAGCTCTGAATATCCCAAAAACATTTGCAGCCTGGAAGGGGCATTATCCTGCATCCCAGATCCCTGAAATTCCCCAAAATATTTTTGGCACAGAAAATGCATCATACACCCTTGAAAGTTCAGTATATGTTAGCAGCCCAAAAAAGGCCTAAAAATGCATCTTACGCCGGCAAAAATGTTGAAAACTTAGAAGGCCCAAAAAGGGGTTTACAAGCATCCTAGACCTCCTAAAGTCCAGAAAATGTTGTTGGCCCAAAAACTGTGCCAGAGAGCTCTGCATGTCCCAAAATCATTTGCAGCCTGAAAGGGGCATTAACCCGCATCCTAGACCACTGAAATTCCCAAAACTATTTTTGGCACAAAAAATGCATCCTACACCCCTGAAAGTTCAGAATATGTTAGCAGCCCAAAAAAGGCCTTAAAATGCATCTTGGGCCTGCAAAAAGGTTGAAAACTTTGAAGGCCCAAACAAGGGGTTTACAGGCATCCTAGACCCCCTAAAGTCCAGAAAATGTTGGTGGCCCAAAAACTGTGCTAGAGAGCTCTGCATGTCCCAAAATCATTTGCAGCCTGAAAGGGGCATTAACCCGCATCCTAGACTACTGAAATTCCCAAAACTATTTTTGGCACAAAAAATGCATCCTACACCCCTGAAAGTTCAGAACTTGTTAGCAGCCCAAAAAAGCCCTAAAAATGCATTTTACGCCGGCAAAAATATTGAAAACTTAGAAGGCCCAAAAAGGGGTTTACAAGTATCCTAGACCTCCTAAAGTCCAGAAAATGTTGGTGGCCCAAAAACTGTGCCAGAGAGCTCTGCATGTCCCAAAATCATTTGCAACCTGAAAGGGGCATTAACCCGCATCCTAGACGACTGAAATTCCCAAAACTATTTTTGGCACATAAAATGCATACTACACCCCTGAAAGTTCAGAACATGTTAGCAGCCCAAAAAAGCCCTAAAAATGCATCTTACGCCGGCAAAAATGTTGAAAACTTAGAAGGCCCAAAAAGGGGTTTACAAGCATCCTAGACCTCCTAAAGTCCAGAAAATGTTGGTGGCCCAAAAACTGTGCCAGAGAGCTCTGCATGTCCCAAAATCATTTGCAGCCTGAAAGGGGCATTAACCCGCATCCTAGACCACTGAAATTCCCAAAACTATTTTTGGCACAAAAAATGCATCCTACACCCCTGAAAGTTCAGAATATGTTAGCATCCCAAAAAAAGGCCTTAAAATGCATCTTAGGCCTGCAAAAATGCTGAAAACTTTGAAGGCCCAAAAAAGTGGTTTACAGGCATCCTCGACCCCCTAAAGTCCAGAACATTTTGGTGGCCCAAAAACAGTGCCAGAGAGCTCTGCATGTCCCAAAATCATTTGCAGCCTGAAAGGTGCATTAACTCTCATCATAGACCACTAAAATTCCCAAAAATATTTTGGGACAAAAAATGCATCCTACACCCCTGCAAGTTCAGAATATGTTAGCAGCCCAAAAAAGGCCTTAAAATGCATTTTCGGCCTGCAAAAAGGTTGAAAACATTGAAGGACCAAAAAAGGGGTTTACAGGCATCCTAGACCCCCTAAAGTCCAGAAAATATTGGTGGCCTAAAAACTGTCAGATAGCTCTGAATATCCCAAAAACATTAGCAGCCTGGAAGGGGCATTATCCTGCATCCCAGATCCCTGAAATTCCCAAAAATATTTTTGGCACAGAAAATGCATCATACACCCTTGAAAGTTCATAATATGTTAGCAGCCCAAAAAAGGCCTTAAAATGCATCTTGGGCTTGCAAAAAGGTTGAAAACTTTGAAGGCCCAAACAAGGGGTTTACAGGCATCCTAGACCCACTAAAGTCCAGAAAATGTTGGTGGCCCAAAAACTGTGCCTGAGAGCTCTGCATGTCCCAACATCATTTGCAGCCTGAAAGGGGCATTAACCCGCATCATAGACCACTAAAATTCCCAAAAATATTTTGGCACAAAAAATGCATCCTACACCCCTGCAAGTTCATAATATGTTAGCAGCCCAAAAAAGGCCTTAAAATGCATTTTCGGCTTGCAAAAAGGTTGAAAACATTGAAGGACCAAAAAAGGGGTTTACAGGCATCCTAGACCCCCTAAAGTCCAGAAAATATTGGTGGCCTAAAAACTGTCAGATAGCTCTGAATATCCCAAAAACATTTGCAGCCTGGAAGGGGCATTATCCTGCATCCCAGATCCCTGAAATTCCCAAAAATATTTTTGGCACAGAAAATGCATCATACACCCTTGAAAGTTCAGTATATGTTAGCAGCCCAAAAAAGGCCTAAAAATGCATCTTACGCCGGCAAAAATGTTGAAAACTTAGAAGGCCCAAAAAGGGGTTTACAAGCATCCTAGACCTCCTAAAGTCCAGAAAATGTTGTTGGCCCAGAAACTGTGCCAGAGAGCTCTGCATGTCCCAAAATCATTTGCAGCCTGAAAGGGGCATTAACCCACATCCTAGACCACTGAAATTCCCAAAAATATTTGAGCCAAAAAATGCATCCTACACCCCTGCAAGTTCATAATATGTTAGCAGCCCAAAAAAGGCCTTAAAACGCATTTTCGGCCGGCAAAAAGGTTGAAAACTTTGAAGGACCAAAAAAGGGGTTTACAGGCATCCTAGACCCCTTAAAGTCCAGAAAATGGTGGTGGCCTAAAAACTGTGTCAGATAGCTCTGAATTACCCAAAAACATTTGCATCCTGAAAAGGGCATTATCCTGCATCCCAGATCCCTGAAATTCCCAAAAATATTTTTGGCACAGAAAATGCATCATACACCCTTGAAAGTTCAGAATATGTTAGCAGTCCAAAAGGCCTTAAAATGCATCTTAGGCCTGCAAAAATGTTGAAAACTTTGAAGGCCCAAAAAAGTCGTTTACAGGCATCCTAGACCCCCTAAAGTCCAGAAAATGTTGGTGGCCTAAAAACTGTGCCAGAGAGCTCTGCATGTCCCAAAATCATTTGCAGCCTGAAAGGGGCATTAACCCGCATCCTAGACCACTGAAATTCCCAAAACTATTTTTGGCACAAAAAATGCATCCTACACCCCTGAAAGTTCAGAACATGTTAGCAGCCCAAAAAAGCCCTAAAAATGCATCTTACGCCGGCAAAAATGTTGAAAACTTAGAAGGCACAAAAAGGGGTTTACAAGCATCCTAGACCTCCTAAAGTCCAGAAAATGTTGGTGGCCCAAAAACTGTGCCAGAGAGCTCTGCATGTCCCAAAATCATTTGCAGCCTGAAAGGGGCATTAACCCGCATCCTAGACCACTGAAATTCGCAAAACTATTTTTGGCACAAAAAATGCATCCTACACCCCTGAAAGTTCAGAATATGTTAGCATCCCAAAAAAGGATTTAAAATACATTTTAGGCCTGCAAAAATGGTGAAAACTTTTACGGCCCAAAAAAGGGGTTTACAGGCATCCTAGACCCCCTAAAGTCAAGAAATTGTTGGTAGCCCAAAAACTGTGCCAGAGAGCTCTACATGTCCCTAAATCATTTGCAGCCTGAAAGGGGCATTAACCCGCATCATAGACCACTAAAATTGCCAAAAATATTTTTGGCACAAAAAATGCATCCTACACCCTTGAAAGTTCATTATATGTTAGCAGACCAAAAATGCCTAAAAATGCATCTTAGGCTTGCAAAAATGTTCAAAACTTTGAAGGCCCAAAAAAGGGGTTTACAGGCATCCTAGACCCTCTAAAGTCCAGAAAATATTGGTGGTCCAAAAACTCTGCCAGACAGCTCTCCATGTCCCAAAATCATTTGCAGCCTGAAAGGGGCATTAACCTGCATCCTAGACCACTGAAATTCCCAAAAATACTTTTGGCACAAAAAATGCATCCTACACCCTTGAAAGTTCAGAATATGTTAGCAGCCCAAAAAAGACCTAAAAACGCATCTTAGGCCTGCAAAAATGTTGAAAACTTTGAAGGCCCAAAAAAGGGGGTTACAAGCATCCTAGACCCCTTAAAGTCCAGAAAATGTTGGTGGCCCAAAAACTGTGCCAGAGAGCTCTGCATGTCCCAAAATCATTTGCAGCCTGAAAGGGGCATTGACCCGCATCCTAAACCACTGAAATTCCCAAAACCATTTTTGGCACAAAAAATCCATCCTACACCCCTGAAAGTTTAGAATATGTTAGCAGCCCAAAAAAGGCCTTAAAATGCATCTTAGGCCTGCAAAAATGTTGAAAACTTTGAAGGCCCAAAAAAGGGGTTTACAGGCATCCTAGACCCCCTAAAGTCCAGAAAATATTGGTGGCCTAAAAACTGTGCCAGATAGCTCTGAATATCCCAAAAACATTTGCAGCCTGAAAAGGGCATTAACCCGCATCCCAGACCCCTGAAATTCCCAAAAATATTTTTGGCACAAAAAATGCATCCTACACCCTTGAAAGTTCAGTATATGTTAGCAGCCGAAAAATGCCTAAAAATGCATCTTAGGCTTGCAAAAATGTTCAAAACTTTGAAGGCCCAAAAAAGGGGTTTACAGGCATCCTAAACCCCCTAAAGTCCAGAAAATATTGGTGGTCCAAAAACTCTGCCAGACAGCTCTCCATGTCCCAAAATCATTTGCAGCCTGAAAGGGGCATTAACCCGCATCCCAGACCCCTGAAATTCCCAAAAATATTTTTGGCACAAAAAATGCATCCTACACCCTAGAAAGTTCAGTATATGTTAGCACCCCAAAAAAGGCCTAAAAATGCATCTTACGCCAGCAAAAATGTTGAAAACTTAGAAGGCCCAAAAAGGGGTTTACAAGCATCCTAGACCTCCTAAAGTCCAGAAAATGTTGTTGGCCCAAAAACTGTGCCAGAGAGCTCTGCATGTCCCAAAATCATTTGCAGCCTGAAAGGGGCATTAACCCGCATCCTAGACCACTGAAATTCCCAAAACTATTTTTGGCACAAAAAATGCATTCTACACCCCTGAAAGTTCAGAATATGTTAGCAGTCCAAAAGGCCTTAAAATGCATTTTCGGCCTGTAAAAAGGTTGAAAACTTTGAAGGCCCAAAAAAGGGGTTTACAGGCATCCTAGACCCCCTAAAGTCCAGAAAATGTTGGTGGCCCAAAAACTGTGCCAGAGAGCTCTGCATGTCCCAAAATCATTTGCAGCCTGAAAGGGGCATTAACCCGCATCCTAGACCACTGAAATTCCCAAAAATATTTGAGCACAAAAAATGTATCCTACACCCCTGCAAGTTCATAATATGTTAGCATCCCAAAAAAGGCCTTAAAATGCATCTTAGGCCTGCAAAAATGCTGAAAACTTTGAAGGGCCAAAAAAGGGGTTTGCAGGCATCCTAGACCACCTAAAGTCCAGAAAATGTTGGTGGCCCAAATACTGTGCCATAGAGCTCTGCATGTCCCAAAATCATTTTCAGCCTGAAAGGGGCATTAACCCGCATCCTAGACCACTGAAATTCCCAAAACTATTTTTGGCACAAAAAATGCATCCTACGCCCCTGAAAGTTCAGAATATGTTAGCACCCCAAAATGCCTTAAAATGCATCTTAGGCCTGCAAAAATGTTGAAAACGTTGAAGGCCCAAAAAAGGGGTTTACAGGCATCCTAGACCCCCTAAAGTCCAGAAAATATTGGTGGCCTAAAAACTGTGCCAGATAGCTCTGAATATCCCAAATACATTTGCAGCCTGAAAGGGGCATTAACCCGCACCCCAGACCCCTGAAATTCCCAAAAATATTTTTGGCACAAAAAATGCATCCTACACCCTTGAAAGTTCAGTATATGTTAGCAGCCCAAAAAAGGCCTAAAAATGCATCTTACGCCGGCAAAAATGTTGAAAACTTAGAAGGCCAAAAAAGGGGTTTACAAGCATCCTAGACCTCCTAAAGTCCAGAAAATGTTGTTGGCCCAAAAACTGTGTCAGAGAGCTCTGCATGTCCCAAAATCGTTTGCAGCCTGAAAGGGGCATTAACCCGCCTCCTAGACCACTGAAATTCCCAAAACTATTTTTGGCACAAAAAATGCATCCTACACCCCTGAAAGTTCAAAATATGTTAGCAGTCCAAAAGGCCTTAAAATGCATTTTCGGCCTGTAAAAAGGTTGAAAACTTTGAAGGCCCAAAAAAGGGGTTTACAGGCATCTTAGACACCTAAAGTCCAGAAAATGTTGGTGGCCCAAAAACTGTGCCAGAGAGCTCTGCATGTCCCAAAATCATTTGCAGCCTGAAAGGGGCATTAACCCGCATCATAGACCACTAAAATTCCCAAAAATATTTGAGCACAAAAAATGTATCCTACACCCCTGTAAATTCATAATATGTTAGCAGCCCAAAAAAGGCCTTAAAATGCATTTTCGGCCGGCAAAATGTTTGAAAACTTTGAAGGACCAAAAAAGGGGTTTACAGGCATCCTAGACCCCTTAAAGTCCAGAAAATGGTGGTGGCCTAAAAACTGTGTCAGATAGCTCTGAATTACCCAAAAACATTTGCATCCTGAAAAGGGCATTATCCTGCATCCCAGATCCCTGAAATTCCCAAAAATATTTTTGGCACAGAAAATGCATCATACACCCTTGAAAGTTCAGTATATGTTAGCAGCCCAAAAAAGGCCTAAAAATGCATCTTACGCCGGCAAAAATGTTGAAAACTTAGAAGGCCCAAAAAGGGGTTTACAAGCATCCTAGACCTCCTAAAGTCCAGAAAATGTTGGTGGCCCAAAAACTGTGCCAGAGAGCTCTGCATGTCGCAAAATCATTTGCAGCCTGAAAGGGGCATTAACCCGCATCCTAGACCACTGAAATTCCCAAAACTATTTTTGGCACAAAAAATGCATCCTACACACCCCTTTAAATTCAGACTATGTTAGCATCCCAAAAAAAAGCCTAAAAATGCATCTTAGGCCTGCAAAAATGTTGAACACTTTGAAGGCCCAAAAAAGGGGGTTACAGGCATCCTAGACCCCTTAAAGTCCAGAAAATGTTGGTGGCCCAAAAACTGTGCCAGAGAGCTCTGCATGTCCCAAAATCATTTGCAGCCTGAAAGGGGCATTGACCCGCATCCTAAACCACTGAAATTCCAAAACCATTTTTGGCACAAAAAATGCATCCTACACCCCTGAAAGTTCAGAATATGTTAGCAGCCCAAAAAAGGCCTTAAAATGCATCTTAGGCCTGCAAAAATGTTGAAAACTTTGAAGGCCCAAAAAAGGGGTTTACAGGCATCCTAGACCCCCTAAAGTCCAGAAAATATTGGTGGCCTAAAAACTGTGCCAGATAGCTCTGAATATCCCAAATACATTTGCAGCCTGAAAGGGGCATTAACCCGCATCCTAGACCACTGAAATTCCCAAAACTATTTTTGGCACAAAAAATGCATCCTACACCCCTGAAAGTTCAGTATATGTTAGCAGCCCAAAAAAGGCCTTAAAATGCATCTTAGGCCTGCACAAATGTTGATAACTTTGAAGGCCCAAAAAAGTGGTTTACAGACATCCTAGACCCCCTAAACTCCAGAAAATGTTGGTGGCCCAAAAACTGTGCCAGAGAGCTCTGCATGTCCCAAAATCATTTGCAGCCTGAAAGGGGCATTAACCCGCATCATAGACCACTAAAATTCCCAAAAATATTTTGGCACAAAAAATGCATCCTACACCCCTGCAAGTTCATAATATGTTAGCAGCCCAAAAAAGGCCTTAAAATGCATTTTCGGCCTGCAAAAAGGTTGAAAACTTTGAAGGCCCAAAAAAGGGGTTTACAGGCATCCTAGACCCCCTAAAGTGCAGAAAATGTTGGTGGCCCAAACACTGTGCCAGAGAGCTCTGCATGTCCCAAAATCATCTGCAGCCTGAAAGGGGCATTAACCCGCATCATAGACCACTGAAATTCCCAAAACTATTTTTGGCACTAAAAATGCATCCTACACCCCTGAAAGTTCAGAATATGTTAGCATCCCAAAAAATGATTTAAAATACATTTTAGGCCTGCAAAAATGGTGAAAACTTTTACGGGCCAAAAAAGGGGTTTACAGGCATCCTAGACCACCTAAGGTCCAGAAAATGTTGGTGGCCCAAAAACTGTGCCAGAGAGCTCTGCCTGTCCCAAAATCATTTGCAGCCTGAAAGGGGCATTAACTCTCATCATAGACCACTAAAATTCCCAAAAATATTTTGGCACAAAAAATGCATCCTACACCCCTGCAAGTTCAGAATATGTTAGCAGCCCAAAGAAGGCCTTAAAATGCATTTTCGGCCTGCAAAAAGGTTGAAAACTTTGAAGGACCAAAAAAGGTGTTTACAGGCATCCCAGACCCCCTAAAGTCCAGAAAATGTTGGTGGCCCAAAAACTGTGCCAGAGAGCTCTGCATGTCCCAAAAACATTTGCAGCCTGAAAGGGGCATTTACCCGCATCCCAGACCACTGAAATTCCCAATAATATTTTTGGCACAAAAAATGCATCCTACACCCTTGAAAGTTCATTATATGTTAGCAGACCAAAAATGCATCTTAGGCTTGCAAAAATGTTCAAAACTTTGAAGGCCCAAAAAAGGGGTTTACAGGTATCCTAGACCCCCTAAAGTCCAGAAAATGTTGGTGGCCCAAAAACTGTGCCAGAGAGCTCTACATGTCCCTAAATCATTTGCAGCCTGAAAGGGGCATTAACCCGCATCATAGACCACAAATTCCCAAAAATAGTTTTGGCACAAAAAATGCATCCTACACCCTTGAAAGTTCATTATATGTTAGCAGACCAAAAATGCCTAAAAATGCATCTTAGGCTTGCAAAAATGTTCAAAACTTTGAAGGCCCAAAAAAGGGGTTTACAGGCATCCTAGACCCCCTAAAGTCCAGAAAATATTGGTGGTCCAAAAACTCTGCCGGACAGCTCTCCATGTCCCAAAATCATTTGCAGCCTGAAAGGGGCATTAACCCGCATCCCAGACCCCTGAAATTCCCAAAAATATTTTTGGCACAAAAAATGCATCCTACACCCTAGAAAGTTCAGTATATGTTAGCAGCCCAGAAAAGGCCTAAAAATGCATCTTACGCCAGCAAAAATGTTGAAAACTTAGAAGGCCCAAAAATGGGTTTACAAGCATCCTAGACCTCCTAAAGTCCAGAAAATGTTGTTGGCCCAAAAACTGTGCCAGAGAGCTCTGCATGTCCCAAAATCATTTGCAGCCTGAAAGGGGCTTTTAACCCGCATCCTAGACCCCTGAAATTCCCAAAAATATTTTTGGCACAAAAAATGCATCCTACACCCTTGAAAGTTCAGTATATGTTAGCAGCCCAAAAAAGGCCTAAAAAAGCATCTTAGTCCTGCAAAAATGTTGAAAACGTTGAAGGCCCAAAAAAGGGGTTTACAGGCATCCTAGACCCCCTGAACTCCAGAAAATGTTGGTGGCCCAAAAACTGTGCCACAGAGCTCTGCATGTCCCAAAATCATTTGCAGCCTGAAAGGGGCATTAACCCGCATCCCAGACCCCTGAAATTCCCAAAAATATTTTTGGCACAAAAAATGCATCCTACACCCTTGAAAGTTCAGTATATGTTAGCAGCCCAAAAAATGCCTAAAAATGCATCTTAGGCCTGCAAAAATGTTGAAAACGTTGAAGGGCCAAAAAAGGGTTTACAGGCATCCTAGACCCCCTAAACTCCAGAAAATGTTGGTGGCCCAAAAACTGTGCCAGAGAGCTCTGCATGTCCCAAAATCATTTGCAGCCTGAAAGGGGCATTAACACGCATCATAGACCACTAAAATTCCCAAAAATATTTTGGCACAAAAAATGCATCCTACACCCCTGCAAGTTCATAATATGTTAGCAGCCCAAAAAAGGCCTTAAAATGCATTTTCAGCTTGCAAAAATGTTCAAAACTTTGAAGGCCCAAAAAAGGGGTTTACCGGCATCCTAGACCCCCTAACGTCCAGAAAATGTTGGTGGCCCAAAAACTGTGCCAGAGAGCTCTGCATGTCCCAAAAACATTTGCAGCCTGAAAGGGGCATTAACCCGCATCATAGACCACTGAAATTCCCAAAACTATTTTTGGCACTAAAAATGCATCCTACACCCCTGAAAGTTCAGAATATGTTAGCATCCCAAAAAAGGATTTAAAATACATTTTAGGCCTGCAAAAATGGTGAAAACTTTTACGGCCCAAAAAAGGGGTTTACAGGCATCCTAGACCCCCTAAAGTCAAGAAAATGTTGGTGGCCCAAAAACTGTGCCAGAGAGCTCTACATGTCCCTAAATCATTTGCAGCCTGAAAGGGGCATTAACCCGCATCATAGACCACTAAAATTCCCAAAAATATTTTTGGCACAAAAAATGCATCCTACACCCTTGAAAGTTCATTATATGTTAGCAGACCAAAAATGCCTAAAAAAGCATCTTAGGCTTGTAAAAATGTTCAAAACTTTGAAGGCCCAAAAAAGGGGTTTACAGGCATCCTAGACCCTCTAAAGTCCAGAAAATATTGGTGGTCCAAAAACTCTGCCAGACAGCTCTCCATGTCCCAAAATCATTTGCAGCCTGAAAGGGGCATTAACCTGCATCCTAGACCACTGAAATTCCCAAAAATACTTTTGGCACAAAAAATGCATCCTACACCCTTGAAAGTTCAGAATATGTTAGCAGCCCAAAAAAGACCTAAAAATGCATCTTAGGCCTGCAAAAATGTTGAAAACTTTGAAGGCCCAAAAAAGGGGGTTACAGGCATCCTAGACCCCTTAAAGTCCAGAAAATGTTGGTGGCCCAAAAACTGTCCCAGAGAGCTCTGCATGTCCCAAAATCATTTGCAGCCTGAAAGGGGCATTGACCCGCATCCTAAACCACTGAAATTCCCAAAACCATTTTTGGCACAAAAAATCCATCCTACACCCCTGAAAGTTCAGAATATGTTAGCAGCCCAAAAAAGGCCTTAAAATGCATCTTAGGCCTGCAAAAATGTTGAAAACTTTGAAGGCCCAAAAAAGGGGTTTACAGGCATCCTAGACCCCCTAAAGTCCAGAAAATATTGGTGGCCTAAAAACTGTGCCAGATAGCCCTGAATACCCCAAAAACATTTGCAGCCTGAAAAGGGCATTAACCCACATCCCAGACCCCTGAAATTCCCAAAAATATTTTTGGCACAAAAAATGCATCCTACACCCTTGAAAGTTCAGTATATGTTAGCAGCCCAAAAAAGGCCTAAAAATGCATCTTACGCCGGCAAAAATGTTGAAAACTTAGAAGGCCCAAAAAGGGTTTACAAGCATCCTAGACCCCTAAAGTCCAGAAAATATTGGTGGCCCAAAAACTGTGCCAGAGAGCTCTGCATGTCCCAAAAACATTTGCAGCCTGAAAGGGGCATTAACCCGCATCCCAGACCACTGAAATTCCCAAAAATATTTTTGGCACAAAAAATGCATCCTACACCCTTGAAAGTTCATTATATGTTAGCAGACCAAAAATGCCTAAAATTGCATCTTAGGCTTGCAAAAATGTTCAAAACTTTGAAGGCCCAAAAAAGGGGTTTACAGGTATCCTAGACCCCCTAAAGTCGAGAAAATGTTGGTGGCCCAAAAACTGTGCCAGAGAGCTCTACATGTCCCTAAATCATTTGCAGCCTGAAAGGGGCATTAACCCGCATCATAGACCACAAATTCCCAAAAATATTTTTGGCACAAAAAATGCATCCTACACCCTTGAAAGTTCATTATATGTTAGCAGACCAAAAATGCCTAAAAATGCATCTTAGGCTTGCAAAAATGTTCAAAACTTTGAAGGCCCAAAAAAGGGGTTTACAGGCATCTTAGACCCCCTAAAGTCCAGAAAATATTGGTGGTCCAAAAATTCTGCCAGACAGCTCTCCATGTCCCAAAATCATTTGCAGCCTGAAAGGGGCATTAACCCGCATCCCAGACCCCTGAAATTCCCAAAAATATTTTTGGCACAAAAAATGCATCCTACACCCTAGAAAGTTCAGTATATGTTAGCAGCCCAAAAAAGGCCTAAAAATGCATCTTACGCCAGCAAAAATGTTGAAAACTTAGAAGGCCCAAAAAGGGGTTTACAAGCATCCTAGACCTCCTAAAGTCCAGAAAATGTTGTTGGCCCAAAAACTGTGCCAGAGAGCTCTGCATGTCCCAAAATCATTTGCAGCCTGAAAGGGGCATTAACCCGCATCCTAGACCACTGATATTCCCAAAACTATTTTTGGCACAAAAAATGCATCCTACACCCCTGAAAGTTCAGAATATGTTAGCCGTCCAAAAGGCCTTAAAATGCATTTTCGGCCTGTAAAAAGGTTGAAAACTTTGAAGGCCCAAAAAAGGGGTTTACAGGCATCCTAGACCCCCTAAAGTCCAGAAAATGTTGGTGGCCCAAAAACTGTGCCAGAGAGCTCTGCATGTCCCAAAATCATTTGCAGCCTGAAAGGGGCATTAACCCGCATCCTAGACCACTGAAATTCCCAAAAATATTTGAGCACAAAAAATGTATCCTACACCCCTGCAAGTTCATAATATGTTAGCATCCCAAAAAAGGCCTTAAAATGCATCTTAGGCCTGCAAAAATGCTGAAAACTTTGAAGGGCCAAAAAAGGGGTTTGCAGGCATCCTAGACCACCTAAAGTCCAGAAAATGTTGGTGGCCCAAATACTGTGCCATAGAGCTCTGCATGTCCCAAAATCATTTTCAGCCTGAAAGGGGCATTAACCCGCATCCTAGACCACTGAAATTCCCAAAACTATTTTTGGCACAAAAAATGCATCCTACGCCCCTGAAAGTTCAGAATATGTTAGCAGCCCAAAATGCCTTAAAATGCATCTTAGGCCTGCAAAAATGTTGAAAACGTTGAAGGCCCAAAAAGGGGTTTACAGGCATCCTAGACCCCCTAAACTCCAGAAAATGTTGGTGGCCCAAAAACTGTGCCAGAGAGCTCTGCATGTCCCAAAATCATTTGCAGCCTGAAAGGGGCATTAACCCGCATCATAGACCACTAAAATTCCCAAAAATATTTTGGCACAAAAAATGCATCCTACACCCCTGCAAGTTCATAATATGTTAGCAGCCCAAAAAAGTCCTTAAAATGCATTTTTTGCCTGCAAAAAGGTTGAAAACTTTGAAGGCCCAAAAAAGGGGTTTACAGGCATCCTAGACCCCCTAAAGTCCAGAAAATGTTGGTGGCCCAAAAACTGTGCCAGAGAGCTCTGCATGTCCCAAAATCATTTGCAGCCTGAAAGGGGCATTAACCCGCATCCCAGACCCCTGAAATTCCCAAAAATATTTTTGGCACAAAAAATGCATCCTACACCCTTGAAAGTTCAGTATATGTTAGCAGCCCAAAAAAGGCCTAAAAATGCATCTTAGTCCTGCAAAAATGTTGAAAACGTTGAAGGCCCAAAAAAAGGGGTTTACAGGCATCCTAGACCCCCTAAACTCCAGAAAATGTTGGTGGCCCAAAAACTGTGCCACAGAGCTCTGCATGTCCCAAAATCATTTGCAGCTTGAAAGGGGCATTAACCCGCATCCCAGACCCCTGAAATTCCCAAAAATATTTTTGGCACAAAAAATGCATCCTACACCCTTGAAAGTTCAGTATATGTTAGCAGCCCAAAAAATGCCTAAAAATGCATCTTAGGCCTGCAAGAATATTGAAAATGTTGAAGGGCCAAAAAAGGGTTTACAGGCATCCTAGGCCCCCTAAACTCCAGAAAATGTTGGTGGCCCAAAAACTGTGCCAGAGAGCTCTGCATGTCCCAAAATCATTTGCAGCCTGAAAGGGGCATTAACCCGCATCATAGACCACTAAAATTCCCAAAAATATTTTGGCACAAAAAATGCATCCTACACCCCTGCAAGTTCATAATATGTTAGCAGCCCAAAAAAGGCCTTAAAATGCATTTTCAGCTTGCAAAAATGTTCAAAACTTTGAAGGCCCAAAAAAGGGGTTTACAGGCATCCTAGACCCCCTAACGTCCAGAAAATGTTGGTGGCCCAAAAACTGTGCCAGAGAGCTCTACATGTCCCTAAATCATTTGCAGCCTGAAAGGGGCATTAACCCGCATCATAGACCACTAAAATTCCCAAAAATACTTTTGGCACAAAAAATGCATCCTACACCCTTGAAAGTTCAGTATATGTTAGCAGCCCAAAAAAGACCTAAAAATGCTTCTTAGGCCTGCAAAAATGTTGAAAACTTTGAAGGCCCAAAAAAGGGGGTTACAGGCATCCTAGACCCCTTAAAGTCCAGAAAATGTTGGTGGCCCAAAAACTGTGCCAGAGAGCTCTGCATGTCCCAAAATCATTTGCAGCTTGAAAGGGGCATTGACCCGCATCCTGAACCACTGAAATACCCAAAACCATTTTTGGCACAAAAAATGCATCCTACACCCCTGCAAGTTCAGTATATGTTAGCAGCCCAAAAAAGACCTAAAAATGCTTCTTAGGCCTGCAAACATGTTGAAAACTTTGAAGGCCCAAAAAAGGGGTTTACAGGCATCCTAGACCCCCTAAAGTCCAGAAAATATTGGTGGCCTAAAAACTGTGCCAGATAGCTCTGAATATCCCAAATACATTTGCAGCCTGAAAGGGGCATTAACCCGCATCCCAGACCCCTGAAATTCCCAAAAATATTTTTGGCACAAAAAATGCATCCTACACCCTTGAAAGTTCAGTATATGTTAGCAGCCCAAAAAAGGCCTAAAAATGCATCTTACGCCGGCAAAAATGTTGAAAACTTAGAATGCCCAAAAAGGGGTTTACAAGCATCCTAGACCTCCTAAAGTCCAGAAAATGTTGTTGGCCCAAAAACTGTGCCAGAGAGCTCTGCATGTCCCAAAATCATTTGCAGCCTGAAAGGGGCATTGACCCGCATCCTAAACCACTGAAATTCCCAAAACCATTTTTGGCACAAAAAATGCATCCTACACCGGTGAAAGTTCAGAATATGTTAGCAGCCCAAAAAAGGCCTTAAAATGCATCTTAGGCCTGCAAAAATGTTGAAAACTTTGAAGGCCCAAAAAAGGGGTTTACAGGCATCCTAAACCCCCTAAAGTCCAGAAAATATTGGTGGCCTAAAAACTGTGCCAGATAGCTCTGAATATCCCAAATACATTTGCAGCCTGAAAGGGGCATTAACCCGCATCATAGACCACTAAAATTCCCAAAAATATTTGAGCACAAAAAATGTATCCTACACCCCTGTAAGTTCATAATATGTTAGCAGCCCAAAAAAGGCCTTAAAATGCATTTTCGGCCGGCAAAAAGTTTGAAAACTTTGAAGGACCAAAAAAGGGGTTTACAGGCATCCTAGACCCCTTAAAGTCCAGAAAATGGTGGTGGCCTAAAAACTGTGTCAGATAGCTCTGAATTACCCAAAAACATTTGCATCCTGAAAAGGGCATTATCCTGCATCCCAGATCCCTGAAATTCCCAAAAATATTTTTGGCACAGAAAATGCATCATACACCCTTGAAAGTTCAGTATATGTTAGCAGCCCAAAAAAGGCCTAAAAATGCATCTTACGCCGGCAAAAATGTTGAAAACTTAGAAGGCCCAAAAAGGGGTTTACAAGCAACCTAGACCTCCTAAAGTCCAGAAAATGTTGGTGGCCCAAAAACTGTGCCAGAGAGCTCTGCATGTCCCAAAATCATTTGCAGCCTGAAAGGGGCATTAACCCGCATCCTAGACCACTGAAATACCCAAAACTATTTTTGGCACAAAAAATGCATCCTACACACCCCTTTAAGTTCAGACTATGTTAGCATCCCAAAAAAAAGCCTTAAAATGCATCTTAGGGCTGCAAAAATGCTGAAAACTTTGAAGGCCCAAAAAAGGGGTTTACAGGCATCCTAGACCACCTAAAGTCGAGAAAATGTTGGTGGCCCAAATACTGTGCCAGAGAGCTCTGCATGTCCCAAAATCATTTGCAGCCTGAAAGGGGCATTAACCCGCATCCTAGACCACTGAAATTCCCAAAACTATTTTTGGCACAAAAAATGCATCCTACACCCCTGAAAGTTCAGTATATGTTAGCAGCCCAAAAAAGGCCTTAAAATGCATCTTAGACCTGCACAAATGTTGATAACTTTGAAGGCCCAAAAAAGTGGTTTACAGGCATCCTAGACCCCCTAAACTCCAGAAAATGTTGGTGGCCCAAAAACTGTGCCAGAGAGCTCTGCATGTCCCAAAATCATTTGCAGCCTGAAAGAGGCATTAACCCGCATCATAGACCACTAAAATTCCCAAAAATATTTTGGCACAAAAAATGCATCCTACACCCCTGCAAGTTCATAATATGTTAGCAGCCCAAAAAAGGCCTTAAAATGCATTTTCGGCCTGCAAAAAGGTTGAAAACTTTGAAGGCCCAAAAAAGGGGTTTACAGGCATCCTAGACCCCCTAAAGTGCAGAAAATGTTGGTGGCCCAAAAACTGTGCCAGAGAGCTCTGCATGTCCCAAAATCATTTGCAGCCTGAAAGGGGCATTAACCCGCATCATAGACCACTGAAATTCCCAAAACTATTTTTGGCACTAAAAATGCATCCTACACCCCTGAAAGTTCAGAATATGTTAGCATCCCAAAAAATGATTTAAAATACATTTTAGGCCTGCAAAAATGGTGAAAACTTTTACGGCCCAAAAAAGGGGTTTACAGGTATCCTATACCACCTAAGGTCCAGAAAATGTTGGTGGCCCAAAAACTGTGCCAGAGAGCTCTGCCTGTCCCAAAATCATTTGCAGCCTGAAAGGGGCATTAACTCTCATCATAGACCACTAAAATTCCCAAAAATATTTTGGCACAAAAAATGCATCCTACACCCCTGCAAGTTCAGAATATGTTAGCAGCCCAAAAAAGGCCTTAGAATGCATTTTCGGCCTGCAAAAAGGTTGAAAACTTTGAAGGACCAAAAAAGGTGTTTACAGGCATCCTAGACCCCCTAAAGTCCAGAAAATGTTGGTGGCCCAAAAACTGTGCCAGAGAGCTCTGCATGTCCCAAAATCATTTTCAGCCTGAAAGGGGCATTTACCCGCATCCCAGACCCCTGAAATTACCAAAAATATTTTTGGCACAAAAAATGCATCCTACACCCTTGAAAGTTCAGTATATGTTAGCAGCCCAAAAAAGGCCTAAAAATGCATTTTAGGCTTGCAAAAATGTTCAAAACTTTGAAGGCCCAAAAAAGGGGTTTACAGGCATCCTAGACCCCCTAAAGTCCAGAAAATATTGGTGGCCCAAAAACTGTGCCAGAGAGCTCTGCATGTCCCAAAAACATTTGCAGCCTGAAAGGGGCATTAACCCGCATCCCAGACCACTGAAATTCCCAAAAATATTTTTGGCACAAAAAATGCATCCTACACCCTTGAAAGTTCATTATATGTTAGCAGACCAAAAATGCATCTTAGGCTTGCAAAAATGTTCAAAACTTTGAAGGCCCAAAAAAGGGGTTTACAGGTATCCTAGACCCCCTAAAGTCAAGAAAATGTTGGTGGCCCAAAAACTGTGCCAGAGAGCTCTACATGTCCCTAAATCATTTGCAGCCTGAAAGGGGCATTAACCCGCATCATAGACCACAAATTCCCAAAAATATTTTTGGCACAAAAAATGCATCCTACACCCTTGAAAGTTCATTATATGTTAGCAGACCAAAAATGCCTAAAAATGCATCTTAGGCTTGCAAAAATGTTCAAAACTTTGAAGGCCCAAAAAAGGGGTTTACAGGCATCCTAGACCCCCTAAAGTCCAGAAAATATTGGTGGTCCAAAAACTCTGCCAGACAGCTCTCCATGTCCCAAAATCATTTGCAGCCTGAAAGGGGCATTAACCCGCATCCCAGACCCCTGAAATTCCCAAAAATATTTTTGGCACAAAAAATGCATCCTACACCCTAGAAAGTTCAGTATATGTTAGCAGCCCAAAAAAGGCCTAAAAATGCATCTTACGCCAGCAAAAATGTTGAAAACTTAGAAGGCCCAAAAAGGGGTTTACAGGTATCCTAGACCCCCTAAAGTCCAGAACATTTTGGTGGCCCAAAAACTGTGCCAGAGAGCTCTGCATGTCCCAAAATCATTTGCAGCCTGAAAGGGGCATTAACCCGCATCCCAGACCCCTGAAATTCCCAAAAATATTTTTGGTAAAAAAAATGCATCCTACACCCTTGAAAGTTCAGTATATGTTAGCAGCCCAAAAAAGGCCTAAAAATGCATCTTAGGCCTGCAAAAATGTTGAAAACGTTGAAGGCCCAAAAAAGGGGTTTACAGGCATCCTAGACCCCCTAAACTCCAGAAAATGTTGGTGACCCAAAAACTGTGCCAGAGAGCTCTGCATGTCCCAAAATCATTTGCAGCCTGAAAGGGGCATTAACCCGCATCATAGACCACTAAAATTCCCAAAAATATTTTGGCACTAAAAATGCATCCTACACCCCTGAAAGTTCAGAATATGTTATCAGCCCAAAAAAGGCCTTAAAATGCATCTTAGGCCTGCAAAAATGTTGAAAACTTGGAAGGCCCAAAAAAGGGGTTTACAGGCATCCTAGACCCCCTAAAGTCCAGAAAATATTGGTGGCCTAAAAACTGTGCCAGATAGCTCTGAATATCCCAAAAACATTTGCAGCCTGAAAGGGGCATTAACCCGCATCCCAGACCCCTGAAATTCCCAAAACTATTTTTGGCACAAAAAATGCATCCTACACCCTTGAAAGTTCATTATATGTTAGCAGACCAAAAATGCATCTTAGGCTTGCAAAAATGTTCAAAACTTTGAAGGCCCAAAAAAGGGGTTTACAGGTATCCTAGACCCCCTAAAGTCCAGAAAATATTGGTGGTCCAAAAACTGTGCCAGAGAGCTCTGAATATCCCAAAAACATTTGCAGCCTGAAAGGGGCATTAACCCGCATCCTAGACCACTGAAATACCCAAAACTATTTTTGGCACAAAAAATGCATCCTACACACCCCTTTAAGTTCAGACTATGTTAGCATCCCAAAAAAAAGCCTTAAAATGCATCTTAGGGCTGCAAAAATGCTGAAAACTTTGAAGGCCCAAAAAAGGGGTTTACAGGCATCCTAGACCACCTAAAGTCCAGAAAATGTTGGTGGCCCAAATACTGTGCCAGAGAGCTCTGCATGTCCCAAAATCATTTGCAGCCTGAAAGGGGCATTAACCCGCATCCTAGACCACTGAAATTCCCAAAACTATTTTTGGCACAAAAAATGCATCCTACACCCCTGAAAGTTCAGTATATGTTAGCAGCCCAAAAAAGGCCTTAAAATGCATCTTAGACCTGCACAAATGTTGATAACTTTGAAGGCCCAAAAAAGTGGTTTACAGGCATCCTAGACCCCCTAAACTCCAGAAAATGTTGGTGGCCCAAAAACTGTGCCAGAGAGCTCTGCATGTCCCAAAATCATTTGCAGCCTGAAGGAGGCATTAACCCGCATCATAGACCACTAAAATTCCCAAAAATATTTTGGCACAAAAAATGCATCCTACACCCCTGCAAGTTCATAATATGTTAGCAGCCCAAAAAAGGCCTTAAAATGCATTTTCGGCCTGCAAAAAGGTTGAAAACTTTGAAGGCCCAAAAAAGGGGTTTACAGGCATCCTAGACCCCCTAAAGTGCAGAAAATGTTGGTGGCCCAAAAACTGTGCCAGAGAGCTCTGCATGTCCCAAAATCATTTGCAGCCTGAAAGGGGCATTAACCCGCATCATAGACCACTGAAATTCCCAAAACTATTTTTGGCACTAAAAATGCATCCTACACCCCTGCAAGTTCAGAATATGTTAGCAGCCCAAAAAAGGCCTTAGAATGCATTTTCGGCCTGCAAAAAGGTTGAAAACTTTGAAGGACCAAAAAAGGTGTTTACAGGCATCCTAGACCCCCTAAAGTCCAGAAAATGTTGGTGGCCCAAAAACTGTGCCAGAGAGCTCTGCATATCCCAAAATCATTTGCAGCCTGAAAGGGGCATTTACCCGCTCCCAGACCCCTGAAATTACCAAAAATATTTTTGGCACAAAAAATGCATCCTACACCCTTGAAAGTTCAGTATATGTTAGCAGCCCAAAAAAGGCCTAAAAATGCATCTTAGGCTTGCAAAAATGTTCAAAACTTTGAAGGCCCAAAAAAGGGGTTTACAGGCATCCTAGACCCCCTAAAGTCCAGAAAATATTGGTGGCCCAAAAACTGTGCCAGAGAGCTCTGCATGTCCCAAAAACATTTGCAGCCTGAAAGGGGCATTAACCCGCATCCCAGACCACTGAAATTCCCAAAAATATTTTTGGCACAAAAAATGCATCCTACACCCTTGAAAGTTCATTATATGTTAGCAGACCAAAAATGCATCTTAGGCTTGCAAAAATGTTCAAAACTTTGAAGGCCCAAAAAAGGGGTTTACAGGTATCCTAGACCCCCTAAAGTCAAGAAAATGTTGGTGGCCCAAAAACTGTGCCAGAGAGCTCTACATGTCCCTAAATCATTTGCAGCCTGAAAGGGGCATTAACCCGCATCATAGACCACAAATTCCCAAAAATATTTTTGGCACAAAAAATGCATCCTACACCCTTGAAAGTTCATTATATGTTAGCAGACCAAAAATGCCTAAAAATGCATCTTAGGCTTGCAAAAATGTTCAAAACTTTGAAGGCCCAAAAAAGGGGTTTACAGGCATCCTAGACCACCTAAGGTCCAGAAAATGTTGGTGGCCCAAAAACTGTGCCAGAGAGCTCTGCCTGTCCCAAAATCATTTGCAGCCTGAAAGGGGCATTAACTCTCATCATAGACCACTAAAATTCCCAAAAATATTTTGGCACAAAAAATGCATCCTACACCCCTGCAAGTTCAGAATATGTTAGCAGCCCAAAGAAGGCCTTAAAATGCATTTTCGGCCTGCAAAAAGGTTGAAAACTTTGAAGGACCAAAAAGGGGTTTACAGGTATCCTAGACCCCCTAAAGTCCAGAACATTTTGGTGGCCCAAAAACTGTGCCAGAGAGCTCTGCATGTCCCAAAATCATTTGCAGCCTGAAAGGGGCATTAACCCGCATCCCAGACCCCTGAAATTCCCAAAAATATTTTTGGTAAAAAAAATGCATCCTACACCCTTGAAAGTTCAGTATATGTTAGCAGCCCAAAAAAGGCCTAAAAATGCATCTTAGGCCTGCAAAAATGTTGAAAACGTTGAAGGCCCAAAAAAGGGGTTTACAGGCATCCTAGACCCCCTAAACTCCAGAAAATGTTGGTGACCCAAAAACTGTGCCAGAGAGCTCTGCATGTCCCAAAATCATTTGCAGCCTGAAAGGGGCATTAACCCGCATCATAGACCACTAAAATTCCCAACAATATTTTGGCACTAAAAATGCATCCTACACCCCTGAAAGTTCAGAATATGTTATCAGCCCAAAAAAGGCCTTAAAATGCATCTTAGGCCTGCAAAAATGTTGAAAACTTGGAAGGCCCAAAAAAGGGGTTTACAGGCATCCTAGACCCCCTAAAGTCCAGAAAATATTGGTGGCCTAAAAACTGTGCCAGATAGCTCTGAATATCCCAAAAACATTTGCAGCCTGAAAGGGGCATTAACCCGCATCCCAGACCCCTGAAATTCCCAAAACTATTTTTGGCACAAAAAATGCATCCTACACCCTTGAAAGTTCATTATATGTTAGCAGACCAAAAATGCATCTTAGGCTTGCAAAAATGTTCAAAACTTTGAAGGCCCAAAAAAGGGGTTTACAGGTATCCTAGACCCCCTAAAGTCGAGAAAATGTTGGTGGCCCAAAAACTGTGCCAGAGAGCTCTACATGTCCCTAAATCATTTGCAGCCTGAAAGGGGCATTAACCCGCATCATAGACCACAAATTCCCAAAAATATTTTTGGCACAAAAAATGCATCCTACACCCTTGAAAGTTCATTATATGTTAGCAGACCAAAAATGCCTAAAAATGCATCTTAGGCTTGCAAAAATGTTCAAAACTTTGAAGGCCCAAAAAAGGGGTTTACAGGCATCCTAGACCCCCTAAAGTCCAGAAAATATTGGTGGTCCAAAAACTCTGCCAGACAGCTCTCCATGTCCCAAAATCATTTGCAGCCTGAAAGGGGCATTAACCCGCATCCCAGACCCCTGAAATTCCCAAGAATATTTTTGGCACAAAAAATGCATCCTACACCCTAGAAAGTTCAGTATATGTTATCAGCCCAAAAAAGGCCTAAAAATGCATCTTACGCCAGCAAAAATGTTGAAAACTTAGAAGGCCCAAAAAGGGGTTTACAGGTATCCTAGACCCCCTAAAGTCCAGAACATTTTGGTGGCCCAAAAACTGTGCCAGAGAGCTCTGCATGTCCCAAAATCATTTGCAGCCTGAAAGGGGCATTAACCCGCATCCCAGACCCCTGAAATTCCCAAAAATATTTTTGGTAAAAAAAATGCATCCTACACCCTTGAAAGTTCATTATATGTTAGCAGCCCAAAAAAGGCCTAAAAATGCATCTTAGGCCTGCAAAAATGTTGAAAACGTTGAAGGCCCAAAAAAGGGGTTTACAGGCATCCTAGACCCCCTAAACTCCAGAAAATGTTGGTGGCCCAAAAACTGTGCCAGAGAGCTCTGTATGTCCCAAAATCATTTGCAGCCTGAAAGGGGCATTAACCCGCATCATAGACCACTAAAATTCCCAAAAATATTTTGGCACTAAAAATGCATCCTACACCCCTGAAAGTTCAGAATATGTTATCAGCCCAGAAAAGGCCTTAAAATGCATCTTAGGCCTGCAAAAATGTTGAAAACTTGGAAGGCCCAAAAAAGGGGTTTACAGGCATCCTAGACCCCCTAAAGTCCAGAAAATATTGGTGGCCTAAAAACTGTGCCAGAGAGCTCTGAATATCCCAAAAACATTTGCAGCCTGAAAGGGGCATTAACCCGCATCCTAGACCACTGAAATACCCAAAACTATTTTTGGCACAAAAAATGCATCCTACACACCCCTTTAAGTTCAGACTATGTTAGCATCCCAAAAAAAAGCCTTAAAATGCATCTTAGGGCTGCAAAAATGCTGAAAACTTTGAAGGCCCAAAAAAGGGGTTTACAGGCATCCTAGACCACCTAAAGCCCAGAAAATGTTGGTGGCCCAAATACTGTGCCAGAGAGCTCTGCATGTCCCAAAATCATTTGCAGCCTGAAAGGGGCATTAACCCGCATCCTAGACCACTGAAATTCCCAAAACTATTTTTGGCACAAAAAATGCATCCTACACCCCTGAAAGTTCAGTATATGTTAGCAGCCCAAAAAAGGCCTTAAAATGCATCTTAGACCTGCACAAATGTTGATAACTTTGAAGGCCCAAAAAAGTGGTTTACAGGCATCCTAGACCCCCTAAACTCCAGAAAATGTTGGTGGCCCAAAAACTGTGCCAGAGAGCTCTGCATGTCCCAAAATCATTTGCAGCCTGAAAGAGGCATTAACCCGCATCATAGACCACTAAAATTCCCAAAAATATTTTGGCACAAAAAATGCATCCTACACCCCTGCAAGTTCATAATATGTTAGCAGCCCAAAAAAGGCCTTAAAATGCATTTTCGGCCTGCAAAAAGGTTGAAAACTTTGAAGGCCCAAAAAAGGGGTTTACAGGCATCCTAGACCCCCTAAAGTGCAGAAAATGTTGGTGGCCCAAAAACTGTGCCAGAGAGCTCTGCATGTCCCAAAATCATTTGCAGCCTGAAAGGGGCATTAACCCGCATCATAGACCACTGAAATTCCCAAAACTATTTTTGGCACTAAAAATGCATCCTACACCCCTGAAAGTTCAGAATATGTTAGCATCCCAAAAAATGATTTAAAATACATTTTAGGCCTGCAAAAATGGTGAAAACTTTTACGGCCCAAAAAAGGGGTTTACAGGTATCCTATACCACCTAAGGTCCAGAAAATGTTGGTGGCCCAAAAACTGTGCCAGAGAGCTCTGCCTGTCCCAAAATCATTTGCAGCCTGAAAGGGGCCTTAACTCTCATCATAGACCACTAAAATTCCCAAAAATATTTTGGCACAAAAAATGCATCCTACACCCCTGCAAGTTCAGAATATGTTAGCAGCCCAAAAAAGGCCTTAGAATGCATTTTCGGCCTGCAAAAAGGTTGAAAACTTTGAAGGACCAAAAAAGGTGTTTACAGGCATCCTAGACCCCCTAAAGTCCAGAAAATGTTGGTCGCCCAAAAACTGTGCCAGAGAGCTCTGCATGTCCCAAAATCATTTGCAGCCTGAAAGGGGCATTTACCCGCATCCCAGACCCCTGAAATTACCAAAAATATTTTTGGCACAAAAAATGCATCCTACACCCTTGAAAGTTCAGTATATGTTAGCAGCCCAAAAAAGGCCTAAAAATGCATCTTAGGCTTGCAAAAATGTTCAAAACTTTGAAGGCCCAAAAAAGGGGTTTACAGGCATCCTAGACCCCCTAAAGTCCAGAAAATATTGGTGGCCCAAAAACTGTGCCAGAGAGCTCTGCATGTCCCAAAAACATTTGCAGCCTGAAAGGGCCATTAACCCGCATCCCAGACCACTGAAATTCCCAAAAATATTTTTGGCACAAAAAATGCATCCTACACCCTTGAAAGTTCATTATATGTTAGCAGACCAAAAATGCATCTTAGGCTTGCAAAAATGTTCAAAACTTTGAAGGCCCAAAAAAGGGGTTTACAGGTATCCTAGACCCCCTAAAGTCAAGAAAATGTTGGTGGCCCAAAAACTGTGCCAGAGAGCTCTACATGTCCCTAAATCATTTGCAGCCTGAAAGGGGCATTAACCCGCATCATAGACCACAAATTCCCAAAAATATTTTTGGCACAAAAAATGCATCCTACACCCTTGAAAGTTCATTATATGTTAGCAGACCAAAAATGCCTAAAAATGCATCTTAGGCTTGCAAAAATGTTCAAAACTTTGAAGGCCCAAAAAAGGGGTTTACAGGCATCCTAGACCCCCTAAAGTCCAGAAAATATTGGTGGTCCAAAAACTCTGCCAGACAGCTCTCCATGTCCCAAAATCATTTGCAGCCTGAAAGGGGCATTAACCCGCATCCCAGACCCCTGAAATTCCCAAAAATATTTTTGGCACAAAAAATGCATCCTACACCCTAGAAAGTTCAGTATATGTTAGCAGCCCAAAAAAGGCCTAAAAATGCATCTTACGCCAGCAAAAATGTTGAAAACTTAGAAGGCCCAAAAAGGGGTTTACAGGTATCCTAGACCCCCTAAAGTCCAGAACATTTTGGTGGCCCAAAAACTGTGCCAGAGAGCTCTGCATGTCCCAAAATCATTTGCAGCCTGAAAGGGGCATTAACCCGCATCCCAGACCCCTGAAATTCCCAAAAATATTTTTGGTAAAAAAAATGCATCCTACACCCTTGAAAGTTCAGTATATGTTAGCAGCCCAAAAAAGGCCTAAAAATGCATCTTAGGCCTGCAAAAATGTTGAAAATGTTGAAGGCCCAAAAAAGGGGTTTACAGGCATCCTAGACCCCCTAAACTCCAGAAAATGTTGGTGACCCAAAAACTGTGCCAGAGAGCTCTGCATGTCCCAAAATCATTTGCAGCCTGAAAGGGGCATTAACCCGCATCATAGACCACTAAAATTCCCAAAAATATTTTGGCACTAAAAATGTATCCTACACCCCTGAAAGTTCAGAATATGTTATCAGCCCAAAAAAGGCCTTAAAATGCATCTTAGGCCTGCAAAAATGTTGAAAACTTGGAAGGCCCAAAAAAGGGGTTTACAGGCATCCTAGACCCCCTAAAGTCCAGAAAATATTGGTGGCCTAAAAACTGTGCCAGATAGCTCTGAATATCCCAAAAACATTTGCAGCCTGAAAGGGGCATTAACCCGCATCCCAGACCCCTGAAATTCCCAAAACTATTTTTGGCACAAAAAATGCATCCTACACCCTTGAAAGTTCATTATATGTTAGCAGACCAAAAATGCATCTTAGGCTTGCAAAAATGTTCAAAACTTTGAAGGCCCAAAAAAGGGGTTTACAGGTATCCTAGACCCCCTAAAGTCGAGAAAATGTTGGTGGCCCAAAAACTGTGCCAGAGAGCTCTACATGTCCCTAAATCATTTGCAGCCTGAAAGGGGCATTAACCCGCATCATAGACCACAAATTCCCAAAAATATTTTTGGCACAAAAAATGCATCCTACACCCTTGAAAGTTCATTATATGTTAGCAGACCAAAAATGCCTAAAAATGCATCTTAGGCTTGCAAAAATGTTCAAAACTTTGAAGGCCCAAAAAAGGGGTTTACAGGCATCCTAGACCCCCTAAAGTCCAGAAAATATTGGTGGTCCAAAAACTCTGCCAGACAGCTCTCCATGTCCCAAAATCATTTGCAGCCTGAAAGGGGCATTAACCCGCATCCCAGACCCCTGAAATTCCCAAGAATATTTTTGGCACAAAAAATGCATCCTACACCCTAGAAAGTTCAGTATATGTTATCAGCCCAAAAAAGGCCTAAAAATGCATCTTACGCCAGCAAAAATGTTGAAAACTTAGAAGGCCCAAAAAGGGGTTTACAGGTATCCTAGACCCCCTAAAGTCCAGAACATTTTGGTGGCCCAAAAACTGTGCCAGAGAGCTCAGCATGTCCCAAAATCATTTGCAGCCTGAAAGGGGCATTAACCCGCATCCCAGACCCCTGAAATTCCCAAAAATATTTTTGGTAAAAAAAATGCATCCTACACCCTTGAAAGTTCATTATATGTTAGCAGCCCAAAAAAGGCCTAAAAATGCATCTTAGGCCTGCAAAAATGTTGAAAACGTTGAAGGCCCAAAAAAGGGGTTTACAGGCATCCTAGACCCCCTAAACTCCAGAAAATGTTGGTGGCCCAAAAACTGTGCCAGAGAGCTCTGTATGTCCCAAAATCATTTGCAGCCTGAAAGGGGCATTAACCCGCATCATAGACCACTAAAATTCCCAAAAATATTTTGGCACTAAAAATGCATCCTACACCCCTGAAAGTTCAGAATATGTTATCAGCCCAAAAAAGGCCTTAAAATGCATCTTAGGCCTGCAAAAATGTTGAAAACTTGGAAGGCCCAAAAAAGGGGTTTACAGGCATCCTAGACCCCCTAAAGTCCAGAAAATATTGGTGGCCTAAAAACTGTGCCAGAGAGCTCTGAATATCCCAAAAACATTTGCAGCCTGAAAGGGGCATTAACCCGCATCCCAGACCCCTGAAATTCCCAAAAATATTTTTGGCACAAAAAATGCATCCTACACCCTTGAAAGTTCAGTATATGTTAGCAGCCCAAAAAAGGCCTAAAAATGCATCTTACGCCGGCAAAAATGTTGAAAACTTACAAGGCCCAAAAAGGGGTTTACAAGCATCCTAGACCTCCTAAAGTCCAGAAAATGTTGTTTGCCCAAAAACTGTGCCAGAGAGCTCTGCATGTCCCAAAATCATTTGCAGCCTGAAAGGGGCATTAACCAGCATCCTAGACCACTGAAATTCCCAAAACTATTTTTGGCACAAAAAATGCATCCTACGCCCCTGAAAGTTCAGAATATGTTAGCAGCCCAAAAGGCCTTAAAATGCATCTTAGGCCTGCAAAAATGTTGAAAACTTTGAAGGCCCAAAGAAGTGGTTTACAGGCATCCTAGACCCCCTAAAGTCCAGAAAATGTTGGTGGCCTAAAAACTGTGCCAGAGAGCTCTGCATGTCCCAAAATCATTTGCAGCCTGAAAGGGGCATTAACCCACATCCTAGACCACTGAAATTCCCAAAACTATTTTTGGCACAAAAAATGCATCCTACACCCCTGAAAGTTCAGAATATGTTAGCATCCCAAAAAAGGCCTTAAAATGCATCTTAGGCCTGCAAAAATGCTGAAAACTTTGAAGGGCCAAAAAGGGGTTTGCAGGCATCCTAGACCACCTAAAGTCCAGAAAATGTTGGTGGCCCAAATACTGTGCCAGAGAGCTCTGCATGTCCCAAAATCATTTGCAGCCTGAAAGGGGCATTAACCAGCATCCTAGACCACTGAAATTCCCAAAACTATTTTTGGCACAAAAAATGCATCCTACGCCCCTGAAAGTTCAGAATATGTTAGCAGCCCAAAAGGCCTTAAAATGCATCTTAGGCCTGCAAAAATGTTGAAAACTTTGAAGGCCCAAAAAAGTGGTTTACAGGCATCCTAGACCCCCTAAAGTCCAGAACATTTTGGTGGCCCAAAAACTGTGCCAGAGAGCTCTACATGTCCCAAAATCATTTGCAGCCTGAAAGGGGCATTAACCCACATCCTAGACCACTGAAATTCCCAAAACTATTTTTGGCACAAAAAATGCATCCTACACCCCTGAAAGTTCAAAATATGTTAGCAGTCCAAAAGGCCTTAAAATGCATTTTCGGCCTGTAAAAAGGTTGAAAACTTTGAAGGCCCAAAAAAGGAGTTTACAGGCATCTTAGACCCCTAAAGTCCAGAAAATGTTGGTGGCCCAAAAACTGTGCCAGAGAGCTCTGCATGTCCCAAAATCATTTGCAGCCTGAAAGGGGCATTAACCCGCATCATAGACCACTAAAATTCCCAAAAATATTTGAGCACAAAAAATGTATCCTACACCCCTGTAAGTTCATAATATGTTAGCAGCCCAAAAAAGGCCTTAAAATGCATTTTCGGCCGGCAAAAAGTTTGAAAACTTTGAAGGACCAAAAAAGGGGTTTACAGGCATCCTAGACCCCTTAAAGTCCAGAAAATGGTGGTGGCCTAAAAACTGTGTCAGATAGCTCTGAATTACCCAAAAACATTTGCATCCTGAAAAGGGCATTATCCTGCATCCCAGATCCCTGAAATTCCCAAAAATATTTTTGGAACAGAAAATGCATCATACACCCTTGAAAGTTCAGTATATGTTAGCAGCCCAAAAAAGGCCTAAAAATGCATCTTACGCCGGCAAAAATGTTGAAAACTTAGAAGGCCCAAAAAGGGGTTTACAAGCATCCTAGACCTCCTAAAGTCCAGAAAATGTTGGTGGCCCAAAAACTGTGCCAGAGAGCTCTGCATGTCCCAAAATCATTTGCAGCCTGAAAGGGGCATTAACCCGCATCCTAGACCACTGAAATTCCCAAAACTATTTTTGGCACAAAAAATGCATCCTACGCCCCTGAAAGTTCAGAATATGTTAGCAGCCCAAAATGCCTTAAAATGCATCTTAGGCCTGCAAAAATGTTGAAAACGTTGAAGGCCCAAAAAGGGGTTTACAGGCATCCTAGACCCCCTAAACTCCAGAAAATGTTGGTGGCCCAAAAACTGTGCCAGAGAGCTCTGCATGTCCCAAAATCATTTGCAGCCTGAAAGGGGCATTAACCCGCATCATAGACCACTAAAATTCCCAAAAATATTTTGGCACAAAAAATGCATCCTACACCCCTGCAAGTTCATAATATGTTAGCAGCCCAAAAAAGTCCTTAAAATGCATTTTTTGCCTGCAAAAAGGTTGAAAACTTTGAAGGCCCAAAAAAGGGGTTTACAGGCATCCTAGACCCCCTAAAGTCCAGAAAATGTTGGTGGCCCAAAAACTGTGCCAGAGAGCTCTGCATGTCCCAAAATCATTTGCAGCCTGAAAGGGGCATTAACCCACATCATAGACCACTGAAATTCCCAAAACTATTTTTGGCACTAAAAATGCATCCTACACCCCTGAAAGTTCAGAATATGTTAGCATCCCAAAAAATGATTTAAAATACATTTTAGGCCTGCAAAAATGGTGAAAACATTTACGGCCCAAAAAAGGGGTTTACAGGCATCCTAGACCCCCTAAAGTCCAGAAAATGTTGGTGGCCCAAAAACTGTGCCAGAGAGCTCTGCATGTCCCAAAATCATTTGCAGCCTGAAAGGGGCATTAACCCGCATCCCAGACCCCTGAAATTCCCAAAAATATTTTTGGCACAAAAAATGCATCCTACACCCTTGAAAGTTCAGTATATGTTAGCAGCCCAAAAAAGGCCTAAAAATGCATCTTAGTCCTGCAAAAATGTTGAAAACGTTGAAGGCCCAAAAAAAGGGGTTTACAGGCATCCTAGACCCCCTAAACTCCAGAAAATGTTGGTGGCCCAAAAACTGTGCCACAGAGCTCTGCATGTCCCAAAATCATTTGCAGCTTGAAAGGGGCATTAACCCGCATCCCAGACCCCTGAAATTCCCAAAAATATTTTTGGCACAAAAAATGCATCCTACACCCTTGAAAGTTCAGTATATGTTAGCAGCCCAAAAAAGGCCTTAAAATGCATTTTCAGCTTGCAAAAATGTTCAAAACTTTGAAGGCCCAAAAAAGGGGTTTACAGGTATCCTAGACCCCCTAAAGTCAAGAAAATGTTGGTGGCCCAAAAACTGTGCCAGAGAGCTCTACATGTCCCTAAATCATTTGCAGCCTGAAAGGGGCATTAACCCGCATCATAGACCACAAATTCCCAAAAATATTTTTGGCACAAAAAATGCATCCTACACCCTTGAAAGTTCATTATATGTTAGCAGACCAAAAATGCCTAAAAATGCATCTTAGGCTTGCAAAAATGTTCAAAACTTTGAAGGCCCAAAAAAGGGGTTTACAGGCATCCTAGACCCCCTAAAGTCCAGAAAATATTGGTGGTCCAAAAACTCTGCCAGACAGCTCTCCATGTCCCAAAATCATTTGCAGCCTGAAAGGGGCATTAACCCGCATCCCAGACCCCTGAAATTCCCAAAAATATTTTTGGCACAAAAAATGCATCCTACACCCTAGAAAGTTCAGTATATGTTAGCAGCCCAAAAAAGGCCTAAAAATGCATCTTACGCCAGCAAAAATGTTGAAAACTTAGAAGGCCCAAAAAGGGGTTTACAGGTATCCTAGACCCCCTAAAGTCCAGAACATTTTGGTGGCCCAAAAACTGTGCCAGAGAGCTCTGCATGTCCCAAAATCATTTGCAGCCTGAAAGGGGCATTAACCCGCATCCCAGACCCCTGAAATTCCCAAAAATATTTTTGGTAAAAAAAATGCATCCTACACCCTTGAAAGTTCAGTATATGTTAGCAGCCCAAAAAAGGCCTAAAAATGCATCTTAGGCCTGCAAAAATGTTGAAAACGTTGAAGGCCCAAAAAAGGGGTTTACAGGCATCCTAGACCCCCTAAACTCCAGAAAATGTTGGTGACCCAAAAACTGTGCCAGAGAGCTCTGCATGTCCCAAAATCATTTGCAGCCTGAAAGGGGCATTAACCCGCATCATAGACCACTAAAATTCCCAAAAATATTTTGGCACTAAAAATGTATCCTACACCCCTGAAAGTTCAGAATATGTTATCAGCCCAAAAAAGGCCTTAAAATGCATCTTAGGCCTGCAAAAATGTTGAAAACTTGGAAGGCCCAAAAAAGGGGTTTACAGGCATCCTAGACCCCCTAAAGTCCAGAAAATATTGGTGGCCTAAAAACTGTGCCAGATAGCTCTGAATATCCCAAAAACATTTGCAGCCTGAAAGGGGCATTAACCCGCATCCCAGACCCCTGAAATTCCCAAAACTATTTTTGGCACAAAAAATGCATCCTACACCCTTGAAAGTTCATTATATGTTAGCAGACCAAAAATGCATCTTAGGCTTGCAAAAATGTTCAAAACTTTGAAGGCCCAAAAAAGGGGTTTACAGGTATCCTAGAACCCCTAAAGTCGAGAAAATGTTGGTGGCCCAAAAACTGTGCCAGAGAGCTCTACATGTCCCTAAATCATTTGCAGCCTGAAAGGGGCATTAACCCGCATCATAGACCACAAATCCTAGACCACTGAAATTCCCAAAACTATTTTTGGCACAAAAAATGCATCCTACACCCCTGAAAGTTCAAAATATGTTAGCAGTCCAAAAGGCCTTAAAATGCATTTTCGGCCTGTAAAAAGGTTGAAAACTTTGAAGGCCCAAAAAAGGGGTTTACAGGCATCTTAGACCCCCTAAACTCCAGAAAATGTTGGTGGCCCAAAAACTGTGCCAGAGAGCTCTGCATGTCCCAAAATCATTTGCAGCCTGAAAGGGGCATTAACCCGCATCATAGACCACTAAAATTCCCAAAAATATTTGAGCACAAAAAATGTATCCTACACCCCTGTAAGTTCATAATATGTTAGCAGCCCAAAAAAGGCCTTAAAATGCATTTTCGGCCGGCAAAAAGTTTGAAAACTTTGAAGGACCAAAAAAGGGGTTTACAGGCATCCTAGACCCCTTAAAGTCCAGAAAATGGTGGTGGCCTAAAAACTGTGTCAGATAGCTCTGAATTACCCAAAAACATTTGCATCCTGAAAAGGGCATTATCCTGCATCCCAGATCCCTGAAATTCCCAAAAATATTTTTGGCACAGAAAATGCATCATACACCCTTGAAAGTTCAGTATATGTTAGCAGCCCAAAAAAGGCCTAAAAATGCATCTTACGCCGGCAAAAATGTTGAAAACTTAGAAGGCCCAAAAAGGGGTTTACAAGCATCCTAGACCTCCTAAAGTCCAGAAAATGTTGGTGGCCCAAAAACTGTGCCAGAGAGCTCTGCATGTCCCAAAATCATTTGCAGCCTGAAAGGGGCATTAACCCGCATCCTAGACCACTGAAATACCCAAAACTATTTTTGGCACAAAAAATGCATCCTACACACCCCTTTAAGTTCAGACTATGTTAGCATCCCAAAAAAAGCCTTAAAATGCATCTTAGGGCTGCAAAAATGCTGAAAACTTTGAAGGCCCAAAAAAGGGGTTTACAGGCATCCTAGACCACCTAAAGTCCAGAAAATGTTGGTGGCCCAAATACTGTGCCAGAGAGCTCTGCATGTCCCAAAATCATTTGCAGCCTGAAAGGGGCATTAACCCGCATCCTAGACCACTGAAATTCCCAAAACTATTTTTGGCACAAAAAATGCATCCTACACCCCTGAAAGTTCAGTATATGTTAGCAGCCCAAAAAAGGCCTAAAAATGCATCTTAGGCCTGCACAAATGTTGATAACTTGGAAGGCCCAAAAAAGGGGTTTACAGGCATCCTAGACCCCCTAAACTCCAGAAAATGTTGGTGGCCCAAAAACTGTGCCAGAGAGCTCTGCATGTCCCAAAATCATTTGCAGCCTGAAAGAGGCATTAACCCGCATCATAGACCACTAAAATGCCCAAACATATTTTGGCACAAAAAATGCATCCTACACCCCTGCAAGTTCATAATATGTTAGCAGCCCAAAAAAGGCCTTAAAATGCATTTTCGGCCTGCAAAAAGGTTGAAAACTTTGAAGGCCCAAAAAAGGGGTTTACAGGCATCCTAGACCCCCTAAAGTGCAGAAAATGTTGGTGGCCCAAAAACTGTGCCAGAGAGCTCTGCATGTCCCAAAATCATTTGCAGCCTGAAAGGGGCATTAACCCGCATCATAGACCACTGAAATTCCCAAAACTATTTTTGGCACTAAAAATGCATCCTACACCCCTGAAAGTTCAGAATATGTTAGCATCCCAAAAAATGATTTAAAATACATTTTAGGCCTGCAAAAATGGTGAAAACTTTTACGGCCCAAAAAAGGGGTTTACAGGTATCCTATACCACCTAAGGTCCAGAAAATGTTGGTGGCCCAAAAACTGTGCCAGAGAGCTCTGCCTGTCCCAAAATCATTTGCAGCCTGAAAGGGGCATTAACTCTCATCATAGACCACTAAAATTCCCAAAAATATTTTGGCACAAAAAATGCATCCTACACCCCTGCAAGTTCAGAATATGTTAGCAGCCCAAAAAAGGCCTTAGAATGCATTTTCGGCCTGCAAAAAGGTTGAAAACTTTGAAGGACCAAAAAAGGTGTTTACAGGCATCCTAGACCCCCTAAAGTCCAGAAAATGTTGGTGGCCCAAAAACTGTGCCAGAGAGCTCTGCATGTCCCAAAATCATTTGTAGCCTGAAAGGGGCATTTACCCGCATCCCAGACCCCTGAAATTCCCAAAAATATTTTTGGCACAAAAAATGCATCCTACACCCTTGAAAGTTCAGTATATGTTAGCAGCCCAAAAAAGGCCTAAAAATGCATCTTAGGCTTGCAAAAATGTTCAAAACTTTGAAGGCCCAAAAAAGGGGTTTACAGGCATCCTAGACCCCCTAAAGTCCAGAAAATATTGGTGGACCAAAAACTGTGCCAGAGAGCTCTGCATGTCCCAAAAACATTTGCAGCCTGAAAGGGGCATTAACCCGCATCCCAGACCACTGAAATTCCCAAAAATATTTTTGGCACAAAAAATGCATCCTACACCCTTGAAAGTTCATTATATGTTAGCAGACCAAAAATGCATCTTAGGCTTGCAAAAATGTTCAAAACTTTGAAGGCCCAAAAAAGGGGTTTACAGGTATCCTAGACCCCCTAAAGTCGAGAAAATGTTGGTGGCCCAAAAACTGTGCCAGAGAGCTCTACATGTCCCTAAATCATTTGCAGCCTGAAAGGGGCATTAACCCGCATCATAGACCACAAATTCTCAAAAATATTTTTGGCACAAAAAATGCATCCTACACCCTTGAAAGTCCAGTATATGTTAGCAGCCCAAAAAAGGCCTAAAAATGCATCTTAGGCCTGCAAAAATGTTGAAAACGTTGAAGGCCCAAAAAAGGGGTTTACATGCATCCTAGACCCCCTAAACTCCAGAAAATGTTGGTGGCCCAAAAACTGTGCCAGAGAGCTCTGCATGTCCCAAAATCATTTGCAGCCTGAAAGGGGCGTTAACCCGCATCATAGACCACTAAAATTCCCAAAAATATTTTGGCACTAAAAATGCATCCTACACCCCTGAAAGTTCAGAATATGTTATCAGCCCAAAAAAGGCCTTAAAATGCATCTTAGGCCTGCAAAAATGTTGAAAACTTGGAAGGCCCAAAAAAGGGGTTTACAGGCATCCTAGACCCCCTAAAGTCCAGAAAATATTGGTGGCCTAAAAACTGTGCCAGATAGCTCTGAATATCCCAAAAACATTTGCAGCCTGAAAGGGGCATTAACCCGCATCCCAGACCCCTGAAATTCCCAAAAATATTTTTGGCACAAAAAATGCATCCTACACCCTTGAAAGTTCAGTATATGTTAGCAGCCCAAAAAAGGCCTAAAAATGCATCTTACGCCGGCAAAAATGTTGAAAACTTACAAGGCCCGAAAAGGGGTTTACAAGCATCCTAGACCTCCTAAAGTCCAGAAAATGTTGTTTGCCCAAAAACTGTGCCAGAGAGCTCTGCATGTCCCAAAATCATTTGCAGCCTGAAAGGGGCATTAACCCGCATCCTAGACCACTGAAATTCCCAAAACTATTTTTGGCACAAAAAATGCATCCTCGACCCCTGAAAGTTCAGAATATGTTAGCAGCCCAAAAGGCCTTAAAATGCATCTTAGGCCTGCAAAAATGTTGAAAACTTTGAAGGCCCAAAGAAGTGGTTTACAGGCATCCTAGACCCCCTAAAGTCCAGAAAATGTTGGTGGCCTAAAAACTGTGCCAGAGAGCTCTGCATGTCCCAAAATCATTTGCAGCCTGAAAGGGGCATTAACCCACATCCTAGACCACTGAAATTCTCAAAACTATTTTTGGCACAAAAAATGCATCCTACACCCTTGAAAGTTCATTATATGTTAGCAGACCAAAAATGCATCTTAGGCTTGCAAAAATGTTCAAAACTTTGAAGGCCCAAAAAAGGGGTTTACAGGTATCCTAGACCCCCTAAAGTCGAGAAAATGTTGGTGGCCCAAAAACTGTGCCAGAGAGCTCTACATGTCCCTAAATCATTTGCAGCCTGAAAGGGGCATTAACCCGCATCATAGACCACAAATTCCCAAAAATATTTTTGGCACAAAAAATGTATCCTACACCCTTGAAAGTTCATTATATGTTAGCAGACCAAAAATGCCTAAAAATTCATCTTAGGCTTGCAAAAATGTTCAAAACTTTGAAGGCCCAAAAAAGGGGTTTACAGGCATCCTATACCCCCTAAAGTCCAGAAAATATTGGTGGTCCAAAAACTCTGCCAGACAGCTCTCCATGTCCCAAAATCATTTGCAGCCTGAAAGGGGCATTAACCCGCATCCCAGACCCCTGAAATTCCCAAAAATATTTTTGGCACAAAAAATGCATCCTACACCCTTGAAAGTTCAGTATATGTTAGCAGCCCAAAAAAGGCCTAAAAATGCATCTTAGGCCTGCAAAAATGTTGAAAACGTTGAAGGCCCAAAAAAGGGGTTTACAGGCATCCTAGACCCCCTAAACTCCAGAAAATGTTGGTGGCCCAAAAACTGTGCCAGAGAGCTCTGCATGTCCCAAAATCATTTGCAGCCTGAAAGGGGCATTAACCCGCATCATAGACCACTAAAATTCCCAAAAATATTTTGGCACTAAAAATGCATCCTACACCCCTGAAAGTTCAGAATATGTTATCAGCCCAAAAAAGGCCTTAAAATGCATCTTAGGCCTGCAAAAATGTTGAAAACTTGGAAGGCCCAAAAAAGGGGTTTACAGGCATCCTAGACCCCCTAAAGTCCAGAAAATATTGGTGGCCTAAAAACTTTGCCAGATAGCTCTGAATATCCCAAAAACATTTGCAGCCTGAAAGGGGCATTAACCCGCATCCCAGACCCCTGAAATTCCCAAAAATATTTTTGGCACAAAAAATGCATCCTACACCCTTGAAAGTTCAGTATATGTTAGCAGCCCAAAAAAGGCCTAAAAATGCATCTTACGCCGGCAAAAATGTTGAAAACTTACAAGGCCCAAAAAGGGGTTTACAAGCATCCTAGACCTCCTAAAGTCCAGAAAATGTTGTTTGCCCAAAAACTGTGCCAGAGAGCTCTGCATGTCCCAGAATCATTTGCAGCCTGAAAGGGGCATTAACCCGCATCCTAGACCACTGAAATTCCCAAAACTATTTTTGGCACAAAAAATGCATCCTCGACCCCTGAAAGTTCAGAATATGTTAGCAGCCCAAAAGGCCTTAAAATGCATCTTAGGCCTGCAAAAATGTTGAAAACTTTGAAGGCCCAAAGAAGTGGTTTACAGGCATCCTAGACCCCCTAAAGTCCAGAAAATGTTGGTGGCCTAAAAACTGTGCCAGAGAGCTCTGCATGTCCCAAAATTATTTGCAGCCTGAAAGGGGCATTAACCCACATCCTAGACCACTGAAATTCCCAAAACTATTTTTGGCACAAAAAATGCATCCTACACCCCTGAAAGTTCAGAATATGTTAGCATCCCAAAAAAGGCCTTAAAATGCATCTTAGGCCTGCAAAAATGCTGAAAACTTTGAAGGGCCAAAAAGGGGTTTGCAGGCATCCTAGACCACCTAAAGTCCAGAAAATGTTGGTGGCCCAAATAATGTGCCAGAGAGCTCTGCATGTCCCAAAATCATTTGCAGCCTGAAAGGGGCATTAACCAGCATCCTAGACCACTGAAATTCCCAAAACTATTTTTGGCACAAAAAATGCATCCTACGCCCCTGAAAGTTCAGAATATGTTAGCAGCCCAAAAGGCCTTAAAATGCATCTTAGGTTTGCAAAAATGTTGAAAACTTTGAAGGCCCAAAAAAGTGGTTTACAGGCATCCTAGACCCCCTAAAGTCCAGAACATTTTGGTGGCCCAAAAACTGTGCCAGAGAGCTCTGCATGTCCCAAAATCATTTGCAGCCTGAAAGGGGCATTAACCCACATCCCAGACCCCTGAAATTCCCAAAAATATTTTTGGCACAAAAAATGCATCCTACACCCTTGAAAGTTCAGTATATGTTAGCAGCCCAAAAAAGGCCTAAAAATGCATCTTACGCCGGCAAAAATGTTGAAAACTTAGAAGGCCCAAAAAGGGGTTTACAAGCATCCTAGACCTCCTAAAGTCCAGAAAATGTTGGTGGCCCAAATACTGTGCCAGAGAGCTCTGCATGTCCCAAAATCATTTGCAGCCTGAAAGGGGCATTAACCCGCATCCTAGACCACTGAAATTCCCAAAACTATTTTTGGCACAAAAAATGCATCCTACACCCCTGAAAGTTCAGTATATGTTAGCAGCCCAAAAAAGGCCTTAAAATGCATCTTAGGCCTGCACAAATGTTGATAACTTTGAAGGCCCAAAAAAGTGGTTTACAGGCATCCTAGGCCCCCTAAACTCCAGAAAATGTTGGTGGCCCAAAAACTGTGCCAGAGAGCTCTGCATGTCCCAAAATCATTTGCAGCCTGAAAGAGGCATTAACCCGCATCATAGACCACTAAAATTCCCAAAAATATTTTGGCACAAAAATGCATCCTACACCCCTGCAAGTTCATAATATGTTAGCAGCCCAAAAAAGGCCTTAAAATGCATTTTCGGCCTGCAAAAAGGTTGAAAACTTTGAAGGCCCAAAAAAGGGGTTTACAGGCATCCTAGACCCCCTAAAGTGCAGAAAATGTAGGTGGCCCAAAAACTGTGCCAGAGAGCTCTGCATGTCCCAAAATCATTTGCAGCCTGAAAGGGGCATTAACCCGCATCATAGACCACTGAAATTCCCAAAACTATTTTTGGCACTAAAAATGCATCCTACACCCCTGAAAGTTCAGAATATGTTAGCATCCCAAAAAATGATTTAAAATACATTTTAGGCCTGCAAAAATGGTGAAAACTTTTACGGCCCAAAAAAGGGGTTTACAGGCATCCTAGACCACCTAAGGTCCAGAAAATGTTGGTGGCCCAAAAACTGTGCCAGAGAGCTCTGCCTGTCCCAAAATCATTTGCAGCCTGAAAGGGGCATTAACTCTCATCATAGACCACTAAAATTCCCAAAAATATTTTGGCACAAAAAATGCATCCTACAACCCTGCAAGTTCAGAATATGTTAGCAGCCCAAAAAAGGCCTTAAAATGCATTTTCGGCCTGCAAAAAGGTTGAAAACTTTGAAGGACCAAAAAAGGTGTTTACAGGCATCCTAGACCCCCTAAAGTCCAGAAAATGTTGGTGGCCCAAAAACTGTGCCAGAGAGCTCTGCATGTCCCAAAATCATTTGCAGCCTGAAAGGGGCATTTACCCGCATCCCAGACCCGTGAAATTCCCAAAAATATTTTTGGCACAAAAAATGCATCCTACACCCTTGAAAGTTCATTATATGTTAGCAGACCAAAAATGCATCTTAGGCTTGCAAAAATGTTCAAAACTTTGAAGGCCCAAAAAAGGGGTTTACAGGTATCCTAGACCCCCTAAAGTCGAGAAAATGTTGGTGGCCCAAAAACTGTGCCAGAGAGCTCTACATGTCCCTAAATCATTTGCAGCCTGAAAGGGGCATTAACCCGCATCATAGACCACAAATTCCCAAAAATATTTTTGGCACAAAAAATGCATCCTACACCCTTGAAAGTTCATTATATGTTAGCAGACCAAAAATGCCTAAAAATGCATCTTAGGCTTGCAAAAATGTTCAAAGCTTTGAAGGCCCAAAAAAGGGGTTTACAGGCATCCTAGACCCCCTAAAGTCCAGAAAATATTGGTGGCCCAAAAACTGTGCCAGAGAGCTCTGCATGTCCCAAAAACATTTGCAGCCTGAAAGGGGCATTAACCCGCATCCCAGACCACTGAAATTCCCAAAAATATTTTTGGCACAAAAAATGCATCCTACACCCTTGAAAGTTCATTATATGTTAGCAGACCAAAAATGCATCTTAGGCTTGCAAAAATGTTCAAAACTTTGAAGGCCCAAAAAAGGGGTTTACAGGTATCCTAGACCCCCTAAAGTCGAGAAAATGTTGGTGGCCCAAAAACTGTGCCAGAGAGCTCTACATGTCCCTAAATCATTTGCAGCCTGAAAGGGGCATTAACCCGCATCATAGACCACAAATTCCCAAAAATATTTTTGGCACAAAAAATGCATCCTACACCCTTGAAAGTTCATTATATGTTAGCAGACCAAAAATGCCTAAAAATGCATCTTAGGCTTGCAAAAATGTTCAAAACTTTGAAGGCCCAATAAAGGGGTTTACAGGCATCCTAGACCCCCTAAAGTCCAGAAAATATTGGTGGTCCAAAAACTCTGCCAGACAGCTCTCCATGTCCCAAAATCATTTGCAGCCTGAAAGGGGCATTAACCCGCATCCCAGACCCCTGAAATTCCCAAAAACATTTTTGGCACAAAAAGTGCATCGTACACCCTAGAAAGTTCAGTATATGTTAGCAGCCCAAAAAAGGCCTAAAAATGCATCTTACGCCAGCAAAAATGTTGAAAACTTAGAAGGCCCAAAAAGGGGTTTACAGGTATCCTAGACCCCCTAAAGTCCAGAACATTTTGGTGGCCCAAAAACTGTGCCAGAAAGCTCTGCATGTCCCAAAATCATTTGCAGCCTGAAAGGGGCATTAACCCGCATCCCAGACCCCTGAAATTCCCAAAAATATTTTTGGTAAAAAAAATGCATCCTACACCCTTGAAAGTCCAGTATATGTTAGCAGCCCAAAAAAGGCCTAAAAATGCATCTTAGGCCTGCAAAAATGTTGAAAACGTTGAAGGCCCAAAAAAGGGGTTTACATGCATCCTAGACCCCCTAAACTCCAGAAAATGTTGGTGGCCCAAAAACTGTGCCAGAGAGCTCTGCATGTCCCAAAATCATTTGCAGCCTGAAAGGGGCATTAACCCGCATCATAGACCACTAAAATTCCCAAAAATATTTTGGCACTAAAAATGCATCCTACACCCCTGAAAGTTCAGAATATGTTATCAGCCCAAAAAAGGCCTTAAAATGCATATTAGGCCTGCAAAAATGTTGAAAACTTGGAAGGCCCAAAAAAGGGGTTTACAGGCATCCTAGACCCCCTAAAGTCCAGAAAATATTGGTGGCCTAAAAACTGTGCCAGATAGCTCTGAATATCCCAAAAACATTTGCAGCCTGAAAGGGGCATTAACCCGCATCCTAGACCACTGAAATTCCCAAAACTATTTTTGGCACAAAAAATGCATCCTCGACCCCTGAAAGTTCAGAATATATTAGCAGCCCAAAAGGCCTTAAAATGCATCTTAGGCCTGCAAAAATGTTGAAAACTTTGAAGGTCCAAAGAAGTGGTTTACAGGCATCCTAGACCCCCTAAAGTCCAGAAAATGTTGGTGGCCTAAAAACTGTGCCAGAGAGCTCTGCATGTCCCAAAATCATTTGCAGCCTGAAAGGGGCATTAACCCACATCCTAGACCACTGAAATTCTCAAAACTATTTTTGGCACAAAAAATGCATCCTACACCCTTGAAAGTTCATTATATGTTAGCAGACCAAAAATGCATCTTAGGCTTGCAAAAATGTTCAAAACTTTGAAGGCCCAAAAAAGGGGTTTACAGGTATCCTAGACCCCCTAAAGTCGAGAAAATGTTGGTGGCCCAAAAACTGTGCCAGAGAGCTCTACATGTCCCTAAATCATTTGCAGCCTGAAAGGGGCATTAACCCGCATCATAGACCACAAATTCCCAAAAATATTTTTGGCACAAAAAATGCATCCTACACCCTTGAAAGTTCATTATATGTTAGCAGACCAAAAATGCCTAAAAATTCATCTTAGGCTTGCAAAAATGTTCAAAACTTTGAAGGCCCAAAAAAGGGGTTTACAGGCATCCTAGACCCCCTAAAGTCCAGAAAATATTGGTGGTCCAAAAACTCTGCCAGACAGCTCTCCATGTCCCAAAATCATTTGCAGCCTGAAAGGGGCATTAACCCGCATCCCAGACCCCTGAAATTCCCAAAAATATTTTTGGCACAAAAAATGCATCCTACACCCTAGAAAGTTCAGTATATGTTAGCAGCCCAAAAAAGGCCTAAAAATGCATCTTACGCCAGCAAAAATGTTGAAAACTTAGAAGGCCCAAAAAGGGGTTTACAGGTATCCTAGACCCCCTAAAGTCCAGAACATTTTGGTGGCCCAAAAACTGTGCCAGAGAGCTCTGCATGTCCCAAAATCATTTGCAGCCTGAGAGGGGCATTAACCCGCATCCCAGACCCCTGAAATTCCCAAAAATATTTTTGGTAAAAAAAATGCATCCTACACCCTTGAAAGTTCAGTATATGTTAGCAGCCCAAAAAAGGCCTAAAAATGCATCTTAGGCCTGCAAAAATGTTGAAAACGTTGAAGGCCCAAAAAAGGGGTTTACAGGCATCCTAGACCCCCTAAACTCCAGAAAATGTTGGTGGCCCAAAAACTGTGCCAGAGAGCTCTGAATGTCCCAAAATCATTTGCAGCCTGAAAGGGGCATTAACCCGCATCATAGACCACTAAAATTCCCAAAATTATTTTGGCACTAAAAATGCATCCTACACCCCTGAAAGTTCAGAATATGTTATCAGCCCAAAAAAGGCCTTAAAATGCATCTTAGGCCTGCAAAAATGTTGAAAACTTGGAAGGCCCAAAAAAGGGGTTTACAGGCATCCTAGACCCCCTAAAGTCCAGAAAATATTGGTGGCCTAAAAACTGTGCCAGATAGCTCTGAATATCCCAAAAACATTTGCAGCCTGAAAGGGGCATTAACCCGCATCCCAGACCCCTGAAATTCCCAAAAATATTTTTGGCACAAAAAATGCATCCTACACCCTTGAAAGTTCAGTATATGTTAGCAGCCCAAAAAAGGCCTAAAAATGCATCTTACGCCGGCAAAAATGTTGAAAACTTACAAGGCCCAAAAAGGGGTTTACAAGCATCCTAGACCTCCTAAAGTCCAGAAAATGTTGTTTGCCCAAAAACTGTGCCAGAGAGCTCTGCATGTCCCAGAATCATTTGCAGCCTGAAAGGGGCATTAACCCGCATCCTAGACCACTGAAATTCCCAAAACTATTTTTGGCACAAAAAATGCATCCTCGACCCCTGAAAGTTCAGAATATGTTAGCAGCCCAAAAGGCCTTAAAATGCATCTTAGGCCTGCAAAAATGTTGAAAACTTTGAAGGCCCAAAGAAGTGGTTTACAGGCATCCTAGACCCCCTAAAGTCCAGAAAATGTTGGTGGCCTAAAAACTGTGCCAGAGAGCTCTGCATGTCCCAAAATCATTTGCAGCCTGAAAGGGGCATTAACCCACATCCTAGACCACTGAAATTCCCAAAACTATTTTTGGCACAAAAAATGCATCCTACACCCCTGAAAGTTCAGAATATGTTAGCATCCCAAAAAAGGCCTTAAAATGCATCTTAGGCCTGCAAAAATGCTGAAAACTTTGAAGGGCCAAAAAGGGGTTTGCAGGCGTCCTAGACCACCTAAAGTCCAGAAAATGTTGGTGGCCCAAATAATGTGCCAGAGAGCTCTGCATGTCCCAAAATCATTTGCAGCCTGAAAGGGGCATTAACCAGCATCCTAGACCACTGAAATTCCCAAAACTATTTTTGGCACAAAAAATGCATCCTACGCCCCTGAAAGTTCAGAATATGTTAGCAGCCCAAAAGGCCTTAAAATGCATCTTAGGCCTGCAAAAATGTTGAAAACTTTGAAGGCCCAAAAAAGTGGTTTACAGGCATCCTAGACCCCCTAAAGTCCAGAACATTTTGGTGGCCCAAAAACTGTGCCAGAGAGCTCTGCATGTCCCAAAATCATTTGCAGCCTGAAAGGGGCATTAACCCACATCCCAGACCCCTGAAATTCCCAAAAATATTTGTGGCACAAAAAATGCATCCTACACCCTTGAAAGTTCAGTATATGTTAGCAGCCCAAAAAGGGCCTAAAAATGCATCTTACGCCGGCAAAAATGTTGAAAACTTAGAAGGCCCAAAAAGGGGTTTACAAGCATCCTAGACCTCCTAAAGTCCAGAAAATGTTGTTGGCCCAAAAACTGTGCCAGAGAGCTCTGCATGTCCCAAAATCATTTGCAGCCTGAAAGGGGCATTAACCCGCATCCTAGACCACTGAAATTCCCAAAACTATTTTTGGCACAAAAAATGCATCCTACACCCCTGAAAGTTCAAAATATGTTAGCAGTCCAAAAGGCCTTAAAATGCATTTTCGGCCTGTAAAAAGGTTGAAAACTTTGAAGGCCCAAAAAAGGGGTTTACAGGCATTTTAGACCCCTAAAGTCCAGAACATGTTGGTGGCCCAAAAACTGTGCCAGAGAGCTCTGCATGTCCCAACATCATTTGCAGCCTGAAAGGGGCATTAACCCGCATCCTAGACCACTGAAATTCCCAAAACTATTTTTGGCACAAAAAATGCATCCTACACACCCCTTTAAGTTCAGACTATGTTAGCATCCCAAAAAAAAGCCTTAAAATGCATCTTAGGGCTGCAAAAATGCTGAAAACTTTGAAGGCCCAAAAAAGGGGTTTACAGGCATCCTAGACCACCTAAAGTCCAGAAAATGTTGGTGGCCCAAATACTGTGCCAGAGAGCTCTGCATGTCCCAAAATCATTTGCAGCCTGAAAGGGGCATTAACCCGCATCCTAGACCACTGAAATTCCCAAAACTATTTTTGGCACAAAAAATGCATCCTACACCCCTGAAAGTTCAGTATATGTTAGCAGCCCAAAAAAGGCCTTAAAATGCATCTTAGGCCTGCACAAATGTTGATAACTTTGAAGGCCCAAAAAAGTGGTTTACAGGCATCCTAGGCCCCCTAAACTCCAGAAAATGTTGGTGGCCCAAAAACTGTGCCAGAGAGCTCTGCATGTCCCAAAATCATTTGCAGCCTGAAAGGGGCATTAACCCGCATCATAGACCACTGAAATTCCCAAAACTATTTTGGCACAAAAATGCATCCTACACCCCTGCAAGTTCATAATATGTTAGCAGCCCAAAAAAGGCCTTAAAATGCATTTTCGGCCTGCAAAAAGGTTGAAAACTTTGAAGGCCCAAAAAAGGGGTTTACAGTCATCCTAGACCCCCTAAAGTGCAGAAAATGTAGGTGGCCCAAAAACTGTGCCAGAGAGCTCTGCATGTCCCAAAATCATTTGCAGCCTGAAAGGGGCATTAACTCTCATCATAGACCACTAAAATTCCCAAAAATATTTTGGCACAAAAAATGCATCCCACAACCCTGCAAGTTCAGAATATGTTAGCAGCCCAAAAAAGGCCTTAAAATGCATTTTCGGCCTGCAAAAAGGTTGAAAACTTTGAAGGACCAAAAAAGGTGTTTACAGGCATCCTAGACCCCCTAAAGTCCAGAAAATGTTGGTGGCCCAAAAACTGTGCCAGAGAGCTCTGCATGTCCCAAAATCATTTGCAGCCTGAAAGGGGCATTTACCCGCATCCCAGACCCCTGAAATTCCCAAAAATATTTTTGGCACAAAAAATGCATCCTACACCCTTGAAAGTTCAGAATATGTTAGCAGCCCAAAAAAGGCCTAAAAATGCATCTTACGCCGGCAAAAATGTTGAAAACTTACAAGGCCCAAAAAGGGGTTTACAAGCATCCTAGACCTCCTAAAGTCCAGAAAATGTTGTTTGCCCAAAAACTGTGCCAGAGAGCTCTGCATGTCCCAGAATCATTTGCAGCCTGAAAGGGGCATTAACCCGCATCCTAGACCACTGAAATTCCCAAAACTATTTTTGGCACAAAAAATGCATCCTCGACCCCTGAAAGTTCAGAATATGTTAGCAGCCCAAAAGGCCTTAAAATGCATCTTAGGCCTGCAAAAATGTTGAAAACTTTGAAGGCCCAAAGAAGTGGTTTACAGGCATCCTAGACCCCCTAAAGTCCAGAAAATGTTGGTGGCCTAAAAACTGTGCCAGAGAGCTCTGCATGTCCCAAAATCATTTGCAGCCTGAAAGGGGCATTAACCCACATCCTAGACCACTGAAATTCCCAAAACTATTTTTGGCACAAAAAATGCATCCTACACCCCTGAAAGTTCAGAATATGTTAGCATCCCAAAAAAGGCCTTAAAATGCATCTTAGGCCTGCAAAAATGCTGAAAACTTTGAAGGGCCAAAAAGGGGTTTGCAGGCATCCTAGACCACCTAAAGTCCAGAAAATGTTGGCGGCCCAAATAATGTGCCAGAGAGCTCTGCATGTCCCAAAATCATTTGCAGCCTGAAAGGGGCATTAACCAGCATCCTAGACCACTGAAATTCCCAAAACTATTTTTGGCACAAAAAATGCATCCTACGCCCCTGAAAGTTCAGAATATGTTAGCAGCCCAAAAGGCCTTAAAATGCATCTTAGGCCTGCAAAAATGTTGAAAACTTTGAAGGCCCAAAAAAGTGGTTTACAGGCATCCTAGACCCCCTAAAGTCCAGAACATTTTGGTGGCCCAAAAACTGTGCCAGAGAGCTCTGCATGTCCCAAAATCATTTGCAGCCTGAAAGGGGCATTAACCCACATCCCAGACCCCTGAAATTCCCAAAAATATTTGTGGCACAAAAAATGCATCCTACACCCTTGAAAGTTCAGTATATGTTAGCAGCCCAAAAAAGGCCTAAAAATGCATCTTACGCCGGCAAAAATGTTGAAATCTTAGAAGGCCCAAAAAGGGGTTTACAAGCATCCTAGACCTCCTAAAGTCCAGAAAATGTTGTTGGCCCAAAAACTGTGCCAGAGAGCTCTGCATGTCCCAAAATCATTTGCAGCCTGAAAGGGGCATTAACCCGCATCCTAGACCACTGAAATTCCCAAAACTATTTTTGGCACAAAAAATGCATCCTACACCCCTGAAAGTTCAAAATATGTTAGCAGTCCAAAAGGCCTTAAAATGCATTTTCGGCCTGTAAAAAGGTTGAAAACTTTGAAGGCCCAAAAAAGGGGTTTACAGGCATTTTAGACCCCTAAAGTCCAGAACATGTTGGTGGCCCAAAAACTGTGCCAGAGAGCTCTGCATGTCCCAACATCATTTGCAGCCTGAAAGGGGCATTAACCCGCATCCTAGACCACTGAAATTCCCAAAACTATTTTTGGCACAAAAAATGCATCCTACACACCCCTTTAAGTTCAGACTATGTTAGCATCCCAAAAAAAAGCCTTAAAATGCATCTTAGGGCTGCAAAAATGCTGAAAACTTTGAAGGCCCAAAAAAGGGGTTTACAGGCATCCTAGACCACCTAAAGTCCAGAAAATGTTGGTGGCCCAAATACTGTGCCAGAGAGCTCTGCATGTCCCAAAATCATTTGCAGCCTGAAAGGGGCATTAACCCGCATCCTAGACCACTGAAATTCCCAAAACTATTTTTGGCACAAAAAATGCATCCTACACCCCTGAAAGTTCAGTATATGTTAGCAGCCCAAAAAAGGCCTTAAAATGCATCTTAGGCCTGCACAAATGTTGATAACTTTGAAGGCCCAAAAAAGTGGTTTACAGGCATCCTAGGCCCCCTAAACTCCAGAAAATGTTGGTGGCCCAAAAACTGTGCCAGAGAGCTCTGCATGTCCCAAAATCATTTGCAGCCTGAAAGGGGCATTAACCCGCATCATAGACCACTGAAATTCCCAAAACTATTTTGGCACAAAAATGCATCCTACACCCCTGCAAGTTCATAATATGTTAGCAGCCCAAAAAAGGCCTTAAAATGCATTTTCGGCCTGCAAAAAGGTTGAAAACTTTGAAGGCCCAAAAAAGGGGTTTACAGTCATCCTAGACCCCCTAAAGTGCAGAAAATGTAGGTGGCCCAAAAACTGTGCCAGAGAGCTCTGCATGTCCCAAAATCATTTGCAGCCTGAAAGGGGCATTAACTCTCATCATAGACCACTAAAATTCCCAAAAATATTTTGGCACAAAAAATGCATCCTACAACCCTGCAAGTTCAGAATATGTTAGCAGCCCAAAAAAGGCCTTAAAATGCATTTTCGGCCTGCAAAAAGGTTGAAAACTTTGAAGGACCAAAAAAGGTGTTTACAGGCATCCTAGACCCCCTAAAGTCCAGAAAATGTTGGTGGCCCAAAAACTGTGCCAGAGAGCTCTGCATGTCCCAAAATCATTTGCAGCCTGAAAGGGGCATTTACCCGCATCCCAGACCCCTGAAATTCCCAAAAATATTTTTGGCACAAAAAATGCATCCTACACCCTTGAAAGTTCAGAATATGTTAGCAGACCAAAAATGCATCTTAGGCTTGCAAAAATGTTCAAAACTTTGAAGGCCCAAAAAAGGGGTTTACAGGTATCCTAGACCCCCTAAAGTCGAGAAAATGTTGGTGGCCCAAAAACTGTGCCAGAGAGCTCTACATGTCCCTAAATCATTTGCAGCCTGAAAGGGGCATTAACCCGCATCATAGACCACAAATTCCCAAAAATATTTTTGTCACAAAAAATGCATCCTACACCCTTGAAAGTTCATTATATGTTAGCAGACCAAAAATGCCTAAAAATGCATCTTAGGCTTGCAAAAATGTTCAAAACTTTGAAGGCCCAAAAAAGGGGTTTACAGGCATCCTAGACCCCCTAAAGTCCAGAAAATATTGGTGGTCCAAAAACTCTGCCAGACAGCTCTCCATGTCCCAAAATCATTTGCAGCCTGAAAGGGGCATTAACCCGCATCCCAGACCCCTGAAATTCCCAAAAATATTTTTGGCACAAAAAATGCATCCTACACCCTAGAAAGTTCAGTATATGTTAGCAGCCCAAAAAAGGCCTAAAAATGCATCTTACGCCAGCAAAAATGTTGAAAACTTAGAAGGCCCAAAAAGGGGTTTACAAGCATCCTAGACCTCCTAAAGTCCAGAAAATGTTGTTGGCCCAAAAACTGTGCCAGAGAGCTCTGCATGTCCCAAAATCATTTGCAGCCTGAAAGGGGCATTTAACCCGCATCCTAGACCACTGAAATTCCCAAAACTTTTTTTGGCACAAAAAATGCATCCTACACCCCTGAAAGTTCAGAATATGTTAGCAGTCCAAAAGGCCTTAAAATGCATTTTCGGCCTGTAAAAAGGTTGAAATTTTTGAAGGCCCAAAAAGGGGTTTACAGGCATCCTAGACCCCCTAAAGTCCAGAAAATGTTGGTGGCCCAAAAACTGTGCCAGAGAGCTCTGCATGTCCCAAAATCATTTGCAGCCTGAAAGGGGCATTAACCCGCATCCTAGACCACTGAAATTCCCAAAAATATTTGAGCACAAAAAATTTATCCTACACCCCTGCAAGTTCATAATATGTTAGCATCCCAAAAAATGATTTAAAATACATTTTAGGCCTGCAAAAATGGTGAAAACTTTTACGGCCCAAAAAAGGGGTTTGCAGGCATCCTAGACCCCCTAAAGTCCAGAAAATGTTGGTGGCCCAAAAACTGTGCCAGAGAGCTCTGCATGTCCCAAAATCATTTGCAGCCTGAAAGGGGCATTAACCCGCATCCCAGACCCCTGAAATTCCCAAAAATATTTTTGGCACAAAAAATGCATCCTACACCCTTGAAAGTTCAGTATATGTTAGCAGCCCAAAAAAGGCCTAAAAATGCATCTTAGGCTTACAAAAATGTTCAAAACTTTGAAGGCCCAAAAAAGGGGTTTACAGGCATCCTAGACCCCCTAAAGTCCAGAACATTTTGGTGGCCCAAAAACTGTGCCAGAGAGCTCTGCATGTCCCAAAATCATTTGCAGCCTGAAAGGGGCATTAACCCGCATCATAGACCACTAAAATTCCCAAAAATATTTTGGCACAAAAAATGCATCCTACACCCCTGCAAGTTCATAATATGTTAGCAGCCCAAAAAAGGCCTTAAAATGCATTTTCGGCCTGCAAAAATGTTGAAAACTTTGAAGGCCCAAAAAAGGGGTTCACAGGCATCCTAGACCCCCTAAAGTCCAGAAAATGTTGGTGGCCCAAAAACTGTGCCAGGGAGCTCTGCATGTCCCAAAATCATTTGCAGCCTGAAAGGGGCATTAACCCGCATCATAGACCACTGAAATTCCCAAAACTATTTTTGGCACTAAAAATGCATCCTACACCCCTGAAAGTTCAGAATATGTTAGCATCCCAAAAAAGGATTTAAAATACATTTTAGGCCTGCAAAAATGGTGAAAACTTTTACGGCCCAAAAAAGGGGTTTACAGGCATCCTAGACCACCTAAAGTCCAGAAAATGTTGGTGGCCCAAAAACTGTGCCAGAGAGCTCTGCATGTCCCAAAATCATTTGCAGCCTGAAAGGGGCATTAACTCTCATCATAGACCACTAAAATTCCCAAAAATATTTTGGCACAAAAAATGCATCCTACACCCCTGCAAGTTCAGAATATGTTAGCAGCCCAAAAAAGGCCTTAAAATGCATTTTCGGCCTGCAAAAAGGTTGAAAACTTTGAAGGACCAAAAAAGGTGTTTACAGGCATCCTAGACCCCCTTAAGTCCAGAAAATATTGGTGGTCCAAAAACTATGCCAGACAGCTCTCCATGTCCCAAAATCATTTGCAGCCTGAAAGGGGCATTAACCCGCATCCCAGACCCCTGAAATTCCCAAAAATATTTTTGGCACAAAAAATGCATCCTACACCCTTGAAAGTTCAGTATATGTTAGCAGCCCAAAAAAAGGCCTAAAAATGCATCTTAGGCTTGCAAAAATGTTCAAAACTTTGAAGGCCCAAAAAAGGGGTTTACAGGCATCCTAGACCCCCTAAAGTCCAGAAAATATTGGTGGCCCAAAAACTGTGCCAGAGAGCTCTGCATGTCCCAAAATCATTTGCAGCCTGAAAGGGGCATTAACCCGCATCATAGACCACTAAAATTCCCAAATATATTTTGGCACTAAAAATGCATCCTACACCCCTGAAAGTTCAGAATATGTTATCAGCCCAAAAAAGGCCTTAAAATGCATCTTAGGCCTGCAAAAATGTTGAAAACTTGGAAGGCCCAAAAAAAGGGGTTTACAGGCATCCTAGACCCCCTAAAGTCCAGAAAATATTGGTGGCCTAAAAACTGTGCCAGATAGCTCTGAATATCCCAAAAACATTTGCAGCCTGAAAGGGGCATTAACCCGCATCCCAGACCCCTGAAATTCCCAAAAATATTTTTGGCACAAAAAATGCATCCTACACCCTTGAAAGTTCAGTATATGTTAGCAGCCCAAAAAAGGCCTAAAAATGCATCTTACGCCGGCAAAAATGTTGAAAACTTACAAGGCCCAAAAAGGGGTTTACAAGCATCCTAGACCTCCTAAAGTCCAGAAAATGTTGTTTGCCCAAAAACTGTGCCAGAGAGCTCTGCATGTCCCAAAATCATTTGCAGCCTGAAAGGGGCATTAACCCGCATCCTAGACCACTGAAATTCCCAAAACTATTTTTGGCACAAAAAATGCATCCTCGACCCCTGAAAGTTCAGAATATGTTAGCAGCCCAAAAGGCCTTAAAATGCATCTTAGGCCTGCAAAAATGTTGAAAACTTTGAAGGCCCAAAGAAGTGGTTTACAGGCATCCTAGACCCCCTAAAGTCCAGAAAATTTTGGTGGCCTAAAAACTGTGCCAGAGAGCTCTGCATGTCCCAAAATCATTTGCAGCCTGAAAGTGGCATTAACCCACATCCTAGACCACTGAAATTCCCAAAACTATTTTTGGCACAAAAAATGCATCCTACACCCCTGAAAGTTCAGAACATGTTAGCAGCCCAAAAAAGCCCTAAAAATGCATCTTACGTCGGCAAAAATGTTGAAAACTTAGAAGGCCCAAAAATGGGTTTACAAGCATCCTAGACCTCCTAAAGTCCAGAAAATGTTGGTGGCCCAAAAACTGTGCCAGAGAGCTCTGCATGTCCCAAATCATTTGCAGCCTGAAAGGGGCATTAACCCGCATCCTAGACCACTGAAATTCCCAAAACTATTTTTGGCACAAAAAATGCATCCTACATCCCTGAAAGTTCACAATATGTTAGCATCCCAAAAAAGGCCTTAAAATGCATCTTAGGCCTGCAAAAATGCTGAAAACTTTGAAGGGCCAAAAAGGGGTTTGCAGGCATCCTAGACCACCTAAAGTCCAGAAAATGTTGGTGGCCCAAATACTGTGCCAGAGAGCTCTGCATGTCCCAAAATCATTTGCAGCCTGAAAGGGGCATTAACCAGCATCCTAGACCACTGAAATTCCCAAAACTATTTTTGGCACAGAAAATGCATCCTACGCCCCTGAAAGTTCAGAATATGTTAGCAGCCCAAAAAAGGCCTTAAAATGCATCTTAGGCCTGCAAAAATGTTGAAAACTTTGAAGGCCCAAAAAAGTGGTTTACAGGCATCGTAGACCCCCTAAAGTCCAGAACATTTTGGTGGCCCAAAAACTGTGCCAGAGAGCTCTGCATGTCCCAAAATCATTTGCAGCCTGAAAGGGGCATTAACCCGCATCATAGACCACTAAAATTCCCAAAAATATTTTGGCACAAAAAATGCATCCTACACCCCTGCAAGTTCATAATATGTTAGCAGCCCAAAAAAGGCCTTAAAATGCATTTTCGGCCTGCAAAAAAGATGAAAACTTTGAAGGCCCAAAAAAGGGGTTTACAGGCATCCTAGACCCCCTAAAGTCCATAAAATGTTGGTGGTCCAAAAACTGTGCCAGAGAGCTCTGCATGTCCCAAAATCATTTGCAGCCTGAAAGGGGCATTAACCCGCATCATAGACCACTGAAATTCCCAAAACTATTTTTGGCACTAAAAATGCATCCTACACCCCTGAAAGTTCAGAATATGTTAGCATCCCAAAAAAGGATTTAAAATACATGTTAGGCCTGCAAAAAGGTTGAAAACTTTGAAGGACCAAAAAAGGTGTCTACAGGCATCCTAGACCCCCTAAAGTCCAGAAAATATTGGTGGTCCAAAAACTATGCCAGACAGCTCTCCATGTCCCAAAATCATTTGCAGCCTGAAAGGGGCATTAACCCGCATCCTAGACCACTGAAATTCCAAAAAAATATTTTTGGCATAAAAAAGGCATCCTACGCCCTTGAAAGTTCAGAATATGTTAGCATCCCAAAAAATGATTTAAAATACATTTTAGGCCTGCAAAAATGGTGAAAACTTTTACGGCCCAAAAAAGGGGTTTACAGGCATCCTAGACCCCCTAAAGTCCAGAAAATGCTGGTGGCCCAAAAACTGTGCCAGAGAGCTCTGCATGTCCCAAAATCATTTGCAGCCTGAAAGGGGCATTAACCCGCATCCCAGACCCCTGAAATTCCCAAAAATATTTTTGGCACAAAAAATGCATCCTACACCCTTGAAAGTTCAGTATACGTTAGCAGCCCAAAAAAGGCCTAAAAATGCATCTTAGGCTTGCAAAAATGTTCAAAACTTTGAAGGCCCAAAAAAGGGGTTTACAGGCATCCTAGACCCCCTAAAGTCCAGAAAATATTGGTGGCCCAAAAACTGTGCCAGAGAGCTCTGCATGTCCCAAAATCATTTGCAGCCTGAAAGGGGCATTAACCCGCATCATAGACCACTGAAATTCCGAAAAATATTTTGGCACAAAAAATGCATCCTACACCCCTGCAAGTTCATAATATGTTAGCAGCCCAAAAAAGGCCTTAAAATGCATTTTCGGCCTGCAAAAAGGTTGAAAACATTGAAGGACCAAAAAAGGGGTTTACAGGCATCCTAGACCCCCTAAAGTCCAGAAAATATTGGTGGCCTAAAAACTGTCAGATAGCTCTGAATATCCCAAAAACATTTGCAGCCTGGAAGGGGCATTAACCCGCATCCCAGACCCCTGAAATTCCCAAAAATATTTTTGGCACAAAAAATGCATCCTACACCCTTGAAAGTTCTGTATATGTTAGCAGCCCAAAAAAGGCCTAAAAATGCATCTTAGGCTTGCAAAAATGTTCAAAACTTTGAAGGCCCAAAAAAAGGGTTTACAGGCATCCTAGACCCCCTAAAGTCTAGAAAATGTTGGTGGCCCGAAAACTGTGCCAGAGATCTCTGCATGTACCAAAATCATTTGCAGCCTGAAAGGGGCATTAACCCGCATCATAGACCACTAAAATTCCCAAAAATATTTTGGCACAAAAAATGCATCCTACACCCCTGCAAGTTCAGAATATGTTAGCAGCCCAAAAAAGGCCTTAAAATGCATCTTAGGCCTGCAAAAATGTTGAAAACCTTGAAGGCCCAAACAAGGGGTTTACAGGCATCCTAGACCCCCTAAAGTCCAGAAAATGTTGGTGGCCCAAATACTGTGCCAGAGAGCTCTGCATGTCCCAAAATCATTTGCAGCCTGAAAGGGGCATTAACCCGCATCCTAGATCACTGAAATTCCCAAAACTATTTTTGGCACAAAAAATGCATCCTACACCCCTGAAAGTTCAGAATATGTTAGCAGCCCAAAAGGCCTTAAAATGCATCTTAGGCCTGCAAAAATGTTGAAAACTTTGAAGGCCCAAAGAAGTGGTTTACAGGCATCCTAGACCCCCTAAAGTCCAGAAAATATTGGTGGCCTAAAAACTGTGCCAGAGAGCTCTGCATGTCCCAAAATCATTTGCAGCCTGAAAGGGGCATTAACCCACATCCTAGACCACTGAAATTCCCAAAACTATTTTTGGCACAAAAAATGCATCCTACACCCCTGAAAGTTCAGAACATGTTAGCAGCCCAAAAAATCCCTAAAAATGCATCTTACGTCGGCAAAAATGTTGAAAACTTAGAAGGCCCAAAAATGGGTTTACAAGCATCCTAGAGCTCCTAAAGTCCAGAAAATGTTGGTGGCCCAAAAACTGTGCCAGAGAGCTCTGCATGTCCCAAAATCATTTGCAGCCTGAAAGGGGCATTAACCCGCATCCTAGACCACTGAAATTCCCAAAACTATTTTTGGCACAAAAAATGCATCCTACACCCCTGAAAGTTCAGAATATGTTAGCATCCCAAAAAAGGCCTTAAAATGCATCTTAGGCCTGCAAAAATGCTGAAAACTTTGAAGGGCCAAAAAAGGGGTTTGCAGGCATCCTAGACCCCCTAAAGTCCAGAACATGTTGGTGGCCCAAAAACTGTGCCAGAGAGCTCTGCACGTCCCAAAATCATTTGCAGCCTGAAAGGGGCATTAACCCGCATCCCAGACCCCTGAAATTCCCAAAAATATTTTTGGCACAAAAAATGCATCCTACACCCTTGAAAGTTCAGTATATGTTAGCAGCCCAAAAAAGGCCTAAAAATGCATCTTAGGCCTGTAAAAATGTTGAAAACGTTGAAGGCCCAAAAAAGGGGTTCACAGGCATCCTAGACCCCCTAAACTCCAGAAAATGTTGGTGGCCCAAAAACTGTGCCAGAGAGCTCTGCATGTCCCAAAATCATTTGCAGCCTGAAAGGGGCATTAAACCGCATCATAGACCACTAAAATTCCCAAAAATATTTTGGCACAAAAAATGCATCCTACACCCCTGCAAGTTCATAATATGTTAGCATCCCAAAAAAGGATTTAAAATACATTTTAGGCCTGCAAAAATGGTGAAAACTTTTACGGCCCAAAAAAGGGGTTTACAGGCATCCTAGACCACCTAAAGTCCAGAAAATGTTGGTGGCCCAAAAACTGTGCCAGAGAGCTCTGCATGTCCCAAAATCATTTGCAGCCTGAAAGGGGCATTAACCCGCATCCCAGACCCCTGAAATTCCCAAAAATATTTTTGGCACAAAAAATGCATCCTACACCCTTGAAAGTTCAGTATATGTTAGCAGCCCAAAAAAGGCCTAAAAATGCATCTTAGGCTTGCAAAAATGTTCAAAACTTTGAAGGCCCAAAAAAGGGGTTTACAGGCATCCTAGACCCCCTAAAGTCCAGAAAATATTGGTGGCCCAAAAACTGTGCCAGAGAGCTCTGCATGTCCCAAAAACATTTGCAGCCTGAAAGGGGCATTAACCCGCATCCCAGACCCCTGAAATTCCCAAAAATATTTTTAGCACAAAAAATGCATCCTACACCCTTGAAAGTTCATTATATGTTAGCAGACCAAAAATGCCTAAAAATGCATTTTAGGCTTGCACAAATGTTCAAAACTTTGAAGGCCCAAAAAAGGGGTTTACAGGCATCCTAGACCCCCTAAAGTCAAGAACATTTTGGTGGCCCAAAAACTGTGCCAGAGAGCTCTGCATGTCCCAAAATCATTTGCAGCCTGAAAGGGGCATTAACCCGCATCCCAGACCCCTGAAATTCCCAAAAATATTTTTGGCACAAAAAATGCATCCTACACCCTTGAAAGTTCAGTATATGTTAGCAGCCCAAAAAAGGCCTAAAAATGCATCTTAGGCCTGCAAAAATGTTGAAAACGTTGAAGGCCCAAAAAAGGGGTTTACAGGCATCCTAGACCCCCTAAACTCCAGAAAATGTTGGTGGCCCAAAAACTGTGCCAGAGAGCTCTGCATGTCCCAAAATCATTTGCAGCCTGAAAGGGGCATTAACCCGCATCATAGACCACTAAAATTCCCAAAAATATTTTGGCACAAAAAATGCATCCTACACCCCTGCAAGTTCATAATATGTTAGCAGCCTAAAAAAGCCCTTAAAATGCATTTTTGGCCTGCAAAAAGGTTGAAAACTTTGAAGGCCCAAAAAAGGGGTTTACAGGCATCCTAGACCCCCTAAAGTCCAGAAAATGTTGGTGGCCCAAAAACTGTGCCAGAGAGCTCTGCATGTCCCAGAATCATTTGCAGACTGAAAGGGGCATTAACCCGCATCATAGACCACTGAAATTCCCAAAACTATTTTTGGCACTAAAAATGCATCCTACACCCCTGAAAGTTCAGAATATGTTAGCAGCCCAAAAAGGCCTTAAAATGCATCTGAGGGCTGCAAAAATGTTGAAAACTTGGAAGGCCCAAAAAAGGGGTTTACAGGCATCCTAGACCCCCTAAAGTCCAGAAAATATTGGTGGCCTAAAAGCTGTGCCAGATAGCTCTGAATATCCCAAAAACATTTGCAGCCTGAAAGGGGCATTAACCCGCATCATAGACCACTGAAATTCCCAAAACTATTTTTGGCACAAAAAATGCATCCTCGACCCCTGAAAGTTCAGAATATGTTAGCAGTCCAAAAGGCCTTAAAATGCATTTTAGGCCTGCAAAAATGTTGAAAACTTTGAAGGCCCAAAGAAGTTTTTTACAGGCATCCTAGACCCCCTAAAGTCCAGAAAATGTTGGTGGCCTAAAAACTGTGCCAGAGAGCTCTGCATGTCCCAAAATCATTTGCAGCCTGAAAGGGGCATTAACCCACATCCTTGACCACTGAAATTCCCAAAACTATTTTTGGCACAAAAAATGCATCCTACACCCCTGAAAGTTCAGAACATGTTAGCAGCCCAAAAAATCCCTAAAAATGCATCTTACGTCGGCAAAAATGTTGAAAACTTAGAAGGCCCAAAAATGGGTTTACAAGCATCCTAGAGCTCCTAAAGTCCAGAAAATGTTGGTGGCCCAAAAACTGTGCCAGAGAGCTCTGCATGTCCCAAAATCATTTGCAGCCTGAAAGGGGCATTAACCCGCATCCTAGACCACTGAAATTCCCAAAACTATTTTTGGCACAAAAAATGCATCCTACACCCCTGAAAGTTCAGAATATGTTAGCATCCCAAAAAAGGCCTAAAAATTCATCTTAGGCCTGCAAAAATGCTGAAAACTTTGAAGGGCCAAAAAAGGGGTTTGCAGGCATCCTAGACCCCCTAAAGTCCAGAACATGTTGGTGGCCCAAAAACTGTGCCAGAGAGCTCTGCACGTCCCAAAATCATTTGCAGCCTGAAAGGGGCATTAACCCGCATCATAGACCACTGAAATTCCGAAAAATATTTTGGCACAAAAAATGCATCCTACACCCCTGCAAGTTCATAATATGTTAGCAGCCCAAAAAAGGCCTTAAAATGCATTTTCGGCCTGCAAAAAGGTTGAAAACATTGAAGGACCAAAAAAGGGGTTTACAGGCATCCTAGACCCCCTAAAGTCCAGAAAATATTGGTGGCCTAAAAACTGTCAGATAGCTCTGAATATCCCAAAAACATTTGCAGCCTGGAAGGGGCATTAACCCGCATCCCAGACCCCTGAAATTCCCAAAAATATTTTTGGCACAAAAAATGCATCCTACACCCTTGAAAGTTCAGTATATGTTAGCAGCCCAAAAAAGGCCTAAAAATGCATCTTAGGCTTGCAAAAATGTTCAAAACTTTGAAGGCCCAAAAAAAGGGTTTACAGGCATCCTAGACCCCCTAAAGTCTAGAAAATCTTGGTGGCCCGAAAACTGTGCCAGAGATCTCTGCATGTACCAAAATCATTTGCAGCCTGAAAGGGGCATTAACCCGCATCATAGACCACTAAAATTCCCAAAAATATTTTGGCACAAAAAATGCATCCTACACCCCTGCAAGTTCAGAATATGTTAGCAGCCCAAAAAAGGCCTTAAAATGCATCTTAGGCCTGCAAAAATGTTGAAAACCTTGAAGGCCCAAACAAGGGGTTTACAGGCATCCTAGACCCCCTAAAGTCCAGAAAATGTTGGTGGCCCAAATACTGTGCCAGAGAGCTCTGCATGTCCCAAAATCATTTGCAGCCTGAAAGGGGCATTAACCCCCATCCTAGATCACTGAAATTCCCAAAACTATTTTTGGCACAAAAAATGCATCCTACACCCCTGAAAGTTCAGAATATGTTAGCAGCCCAAAAGGCCTTAAAATGCATCTTAGGCCTGCAAAAATGTTGAAAACTTTGAAGGCCCAAAGAAGTGGTTTACAGGCATCCTAGACCCCCTAAAGTCCAGAAAATGTTGGTGGCCTAAAAACTGTGCCAGAGAGCTCTGCATGTCCCAAAATCATTTGCAGCCTGAAAGGGGCATTAACCCACATCCTAGACCACTGAAATTCCCAAAACTATTTTTGGCACAAAAAATGCATCCTACACCCCTGAAAGTTCAGAACATGTTAGCAGCCCAAAAAATCCCTAAAAATGCATCTTACGTCGGCAAAAATGTTGAAAACTTAGAAGGCCCAAAAATGGGTTTACAAGCATCCTAGAGCTCCTAAAGTCCAGAAAATGTTGGTGGCCCAAAAACTGTGCCAGAGAGCTCTGCATGTCCCAAAATCATTTGCAGCCTGAAAGGGGCATTAACCCGCATCCTAGACCACTGAAATTCCCAAAACTATTTTTGGCACAAAAAATGCATCCTACACCCCTGAAAGTTCAGAATATGTTAGCATCCCAAAAAAGGCCTTAAAATGCATCTTAGGCCTGCAAAAATGCTGAAAACTTTGAAGGGCCAAAAAAGGGGTTTGCAGGCATCCTAGACCCCCTAAAGTCCAGAACATGTTGGTGGCCCAAAAACTGTGCCAGAGAGCTCTGCACGTCCCAAAATCATTTGCAGCCTGAAAGGGGCATTAACCCGCATCCCAGACCCCTGAAATTCCCAAAAATATTTTTGGCACAAAAAATGCATCCTACACCCTTGAAAGTTCAGTATATGTTAGCAGCCCAAAAAAGGCCTGTAAAAATGTTGAAAACGTTGAAGGCCCAAAAAAGGGGTTCACAGGCATCCTAGACCCCCTAAACTCCAGAAAATGTTGGTGGCCCAAAAACTGTGCCAGAGAGCTCTGCATGTCCCAAAATCATTTGCAGCCTGAAAGGGGCATTAAACCGCATCATAGACCACTAAAATTCCCAAAAATATTTTGGCACAAAAAATGCATCCTACACCCCTGCAAGTTCATAATATGTTAGCAGCCCAAAAAAGGCCTTAAAATGCATTTTCGGCCTGCAAAAAGGATGAAAACTTTGAAGGCCCAAAAAAGGGGTTTACAGGCATCCTAGACCCCCTAAAGTCCATAAAATGTTGGTGGTCCAAAAACTGTGCCAGAGAGCTCTGCATGTCCCAAAATCATTTGCAGCCTGAAAGGGGCATTAACCCGCATCATAGACCACTGAAATTCCCAAAACTATTTTTGGCACAAAAAATGCATCCTACACCCCTGAAAGTTCAGAATATGTTAGCATCCCGAAAAAGGATTTAAAATACATTTTAGGCCTGCAAAAAGGTTGAAAACTTTGAAGGACCAAAAAAGGTGTTTACAGGCATCCTAGACCCCCGAAAGTCCAGAAAATATTGGTGGTCCAAAAACTATGCCAGACAGCTCTCCATGTCCCAAAATCATTTGCAGCCTGAAAGGAGCATTAACCCGCATCCTAGACCACTGAAATTCCCAAAAATACTTTTGGCATAAAAAAGGCATCCTACGCCCTTGAAAGTTCAGAATATGTTAGCAGCCCAGAAAAGGCCTTAAAATGCATCTTAGGCCTGCAAAAATCTTGAAAAGTTTGAAGGCTCAAAAAAGGGGTTTACAATCATCCTGGACCCCCTAAAGTCCAGAAAATGTTGGTGGCCTAAAAACTGTCAGATAGCTCTGAATATCCCAAAAACATTTGCAGCCTGGAAGGGGCATTAACCCGCATCCCAGACCCCTGAAATTCCCAAAAATATTTTTGGCACAAAAAATGCATCCTACACCCCTGCAAGTTCATAATATGTTAGCAGCCCAAAAAAGGCCTTAAAATGCATTTTCGGCCTGCAAAAAGGTTGAAAACATTGAAGGACCAAAAAAGGGGTTTACAGGCATCCTAGACCCCCTAAAGTCCAGAAAATATTGGTGGCCTAAAAACTGTCAGATAGCTCTGAATATCCCAAAAACATTTGCAGCCTGGAAGGGGCATTAACCCGCATCCCAGACCCCTGAAATTCCCAAAAATATTTTTGGCACAAAAAATGCATCCTACACCCTTGAAAGTTCAGTATATGTTAGCAGCCCAAAAAAGGCCTAAAAATGCATCTTAGGCCTGCAAAAATGTTGAAAACTTTGAAGGCCCAAAAAAGGGGTTTACAGGCATCCTAGACCCCCTAAACTCCAGAAAATGTTGGTGGCCCAAAAACTGTGCCAGAGAGCTCTGCATGTCCCAAAATCATTTACAGCCTGAAAGGGGCATTAACCCGCATCATAGACCACTAAAATTCCCAAAAATATTTTGGCACAAAAAATGCATCCTACACCCCTGCAAGTTCATAATATGTTAGCAGCCCAAAAAAGGCCTTAAAATGCATTTTCGGCCTGCAAAAAGGTTGAAAACTTTGAAGGCCCAAAAAAGGGGTTTACAGGCATCCTAGACCCCCGAAAGTCCAGAAAATGTTGGTGGCCCAAAAACTGTGCCAGAGAGCTCTGCATGTCCCAAAATCATTTGCAGCCTGAAAGGGGCATTAACCCGCATCATAGACCACTGAAATTCCCAAAACTATTTTTGGCACTAAAAATGCATCCTACACCCCTGAAAGTTCAGAATATGTTAGCATCCCAAAAAAGGATTTAAAATACATTTTAGGTCTGCAAAAATGGTGAAATCTTTTACGGCCCAAAAAAGGGGTTTACAGGCATCCTAGACCACCTAAAGTCCAGAAAATGTTGGTGGCCCAAAAACTGTGCCAGAGAGCTCTCCATGTCCCAAAATCATTTGCAGCCTGAAAGGGGCATTAACCCGCATCCTAGACCACTGAAATTCCCAAAAATATTTTGGCACAACAAATGCATCCTACACCCCTGCAAGTTCAGAATATGTTAGCAGCCCAAAAAAGGCCTTAAAATGCATTTTCGGCCTGCAAAAAGGTTGAAAACTTTGAAGGACCAAAAAAGGTGTTTACAGGCATCCTAGACCTCCTAAAGTCCAGAAAATATTGGTGGTCCAAAAACTATGCCAGACAGCTCTGCATGTCCCAAAATCATTTGCAGCCTGAAAGGGGCATTAACCCGCATCCCAGACCCCGGAATTTCCCAAAAATATTTTTGGCACAAAAAATGCATCCTACACCCTTGAAAGTTCAGTATATGTTAGCAGCCCAAAAAAGGCCTAAAAATGCATCTTAGGCTTGCAAAAATGTTCAAAACTTTGAAGGCCCAAAAAAAGGGTTTACAGGCATCTAGACCCCCTAAAGTCTAGAAAATGTTGGTGGCCCGAAAACTGTGCCAGAGATCTCTGCATGTACCAAAATCATTTGCAGCCTGAAAGGGGCATTAACCAGCATCATAGACCACTAAAATTCCCAAAAATATTTTGGCACAAAAAATGCATCCTACACCCCTGCAAGTTCAGAATATGTTAGCAGCCCAAAAAAGGCCTTAAAATGCATCTTAGGCCTGGAAAAATGTTGAAAACCTTGAAGGCCCAAACAAGGGGTTTACAGGCATCCTAGACCCCCTAAAGTCCAGAAAATGTTGGTGGCCCAAATACTGTGCCAGAGAGCTCTGCATGTCCCAAAATCATTTGCAGCCTGAAAGGGGCATTAACCCGCATCCTAGATCACTTAAATTCCCAAAACTATTTTTGGCACAAAAAATGCATCCTACACCCCTGAAAGTTCAGAATATGTTAGCAGCCCAAAAGGCCTTAAAATGCATCTTAGGCCTGCACAAATGTTGAAAACTTTGAAGGCCCAAAAAAGTGGTTTACAGGCATCCTAGACCCCCTTAAGTCCAGAACATTTTGGTGGCCCAAAAACTGTGCCAGAGAGCTCTGCATGTCCCAAAATCATTTGCAGCCTGAAAGGGGCATTAACCCGCATCCCAGACCCCTGAAATTCCCAAAAATATTTTTGGCACAAAAAATGCATCCTACACCCTTGAAAGTTCAGTATATGTTAGCAGCCCAAAAAAGGCCTAAAAATGCATCTTAGGCCTGCAAAAATGTTGAAAATTTTGAAGGCCCAAAAAAGGGGTTTACAGGCATCCTAGACCCCCTAAACTCCAGAAAATATTGGTGGCCCAAAAACTGTGCCAGAGAGCTCTGCATGTCCCAAAATCATTTGCAGCCTGAAAGGGGCATTAACCCGCATCATAGACCACTAAAATTCCCAAAAATATTTTGGCACAAAAAATGCATCCTACACCCCTGCAAGTTCATAATATGTTAGCAGCCCAAAAAAGGCATTAAAATGCATTTTCGGCCTGCAAAAAGGTTGAAAACTTTGAAGGCCCAAAAAAGGGGTTTACAGGCATCCTAGACCCCCTAAACTCCAGAAAATGTTCGTTGCCCAAAAACTGTGCCAGAGAGCGCTGCATGTCCCAAAATCATTTGCAGCCTGAAAGGGGCATTAACTCGCATCCTAGACCACTGAAATTCCCAAAAATATTTTGGCACAAAAAATGCATCCTACACCCCTGCAAGTTCAGAATATGTTAGCAGCCCAAAAAAGGCCTTAAAATGCATTTTCGGCCTGCAAAAAGGTTGAAAACTTTGAAGTACCAAAAAAGGTGTTTACAGGCATCCTAGACCCCCTAAAGTCCAGAAAATATTGGTGGTCCAAAAACTATGCCAGACAGCTCTCCTTGTCCCAAAATCATTTGCAGCCTGAAAGGGGCATTAACCCGCATCCTAGACCACTGAAATTCCCAAAAATATTTTGGCACAACAAATGCATCCTACACCCCTGCAAGTTCAGAATATGTTAGCAGCCCAAAAAAGGCCTTAAAATGCATTTTCGGCCTGCAAAAAGGTTGAAAACTTTGAAGTACCAAAAAAGGTGTTTACAGGCATCCTAGACCTCCTAAAGTCCAGAAAATATTGGTGGTCCAAAAACTATGCCAGACAGCTCTGCATGTCCCAAAATCATTTGCAGCCTGAAAGGGGCATTAACCCGCATCCCAGACCCCGGAATTTCCCAAAAATATTTTTGGCACAAAAAATGCATCCTACACCCTTGAAAGTTCAGTATATGTTAGCAGCCCAAAAAAGGCCTAAAAATGCATCTTAGGCTTGCAAAAATGTTCAAAACTTTGAAGGCCCAAAAAAAGGGTTTACAGGCATCTAGACCCCCTAAAGTCTAGAAAATGTTGGTGGCCCGAAAACTGTGCCAGAGATCTCTGCATGTACCAAAATCATTTGCAGCCTGAAAGGGGCATTAACCAGCATCATAGACCACTAAAATTCCCAAAAATATTTTGGCACAAAAAATGCATCCTACACCCCTGCAAGTTCAGAATATGTTAGCAGCCCAAAAAAGGCCTTAAAATGCATCTTAGGCCTGGAAAAATGTTGAAAACCTTGAAGGCCCAAACAAGGGGTTTACAGGCATCCTAGACCCCCTAAAGTCCAGAAAATGTTGGTGGCCCAAATACTGTGCCAGAGAGCTCTGCATGTCCCAAAATCATTTGCAGCCTGAAAGGGGCATTAACCCGCATCCTAGATCACTTAAATTCCCAAAACTATTTTTGGCACAAAAAATGCATCCTACACCCCTGAAAGTTCAGAATATGTTAGCAGCCCAAAAGGCCTTAAAATGCATCTTAGGCTTGCAAAAATGTTCAAAACTTTGAAGGCCCAAAAAAAGGGTTTACAGGCATCTAGACCCCCTAAAGTCTAGAAAATGTTGGTGGCCCGAAAACTGTGCCAGAGATCTCTGCATGTACCAAAATCATTTGCAGCCTGAAAGGGGCATTAACCAGCATCATAGACCACTAAAATTCCCAAAAATATTTTGGCACAAAAAATGCATCCTACACCCCTGCAAGTTCAGAATATGTTAGCAGCCCAAAAAAGGCCTTAAAATGCATCTTAGGCCTGGAAAAATGTTGAAAACCTTGAAGGCCCAAACAAGGGGTTTACAGGCATCCTAGACCCCCTAAAGTCCAGAAAATGTTGGTGGCCCAAAAACTGTGCCAGAGAGCTCTGCATGTCCCAAAATCATTTGCAGCCTGAAAGGGGCATTAACCCGCATCCCAGACCCCTGAAATTCCCAAAAATATTTTTGGCACAAATAATGCATCCTACACCCTTGAAAGTTCAGTATATGTTAGCAGCCCAAAAAAGGCCTAAAAATGCATCTTAGGCCTGCAAAAATGTTGAAAATTTTGAAGGCCCAAAAAAGGGGTTTACAGGCATCCTAGACCCCCTAAACTCCAGAAAATATTGGTGGCCCAAAAACTGTGCCAGAGAGCTCTGCATGTCCCAAAATCATTTGCAGCCTGAAAGGGGCATTAACCCGCATCCTAGACCACTAAAATTCCCAAAAATATTTTGGCACAAAAAATGCATCCTACACCCCTGCAAGTTCAGAATATGTTAGCAGCCCAAAAAAGGCCTTAAAATGCATTTTCGGCCTGCAAAAAGGTTGAAAACTTTGAAGGACCAAAAAAGGTGTTTACAGGCATCCTAGACCTCCTAAAGTCCAGAAAATATTGGTGGTCCAAAAACTATGCCAGACAGCTCTGCATGTCCCAAAATCATTTGCAGCCTGAAAGGGGCATTAACCCGCATCCCAGACCCCGGAATTCCCCAAAAATATTTTTGGCACAAAAAATGCATCCTACACCCCTGAAAGTTCAGAATATGTTAGCATCCCAAAAAAGGATTTAAAATACATTTTAGGTCTGCAAAAATGGTGAAATCTTTTACGGCCCAAAAAAGGGGTTTACAGGCATCCTAGACCACCTAAAGTCCAGAAAATGTTGGTGGCCCAAAAACTGTGCCAGAGAGCTCTGCATGTCCCAAAATCATTTGCAGCCTGAAAGGGGCATTAACCCGCATCCTAGACCACTAAAATTCCCAAAAATATTTTGGCACAAAAAATGCATCCTACACCCCTGCAAGTTCAGAATATGTTAGCAGCCCAAAAAAGGCCTTAAAATGCATTTTCGGCCTGCAAAAAGGTTGAAAACTTTGAAGGACCAAAAAAGGTGTTTACAGGCATCCTAGACCTCCTAAAGTCCAGAAAATATTGGTGGTCCAAAAACTATGCCAGACAGCTCTGCATGTCCCAAAATCATTTGCAGCCTGAAAGGGGCATTAACCCGCATCCCAGACCCCGGAATTCCCCAAAAATATTTTTGGCACAAAAAATGCATCCTACACCCTTGAAAGTTCAGTATATGTTAGCAGCCCAAAAAAGGCCTAAAAATGCATCTTAGGCTTGCAAAAATCTTCAAAACTTTGAAGGCCCAAAAAAGGGGTTTACAGGCATCCTAGACCCCCTAAAGTCCAGAAAATATTGGTGGTCCAAAAACTCTGCCATATAGCTCTGAATATCCCAAAAACATTTGCAGCCTGAAAGGGGCATTAACCCGCATCCCAGACCCCTGAAATTCCCAAAAATATTTTTGGCACAAAAAATGCATCCTACACCCTTGAAAGTTCAGTATATGTTAGCAGCCCAAAAAAGACCTAAAAATGCATCTTAGGCTTGCAAAAATGTTCAAAACTTTGAAGGCCCAAAAAAGGGGTTTACAGGCATCCTAGACCCCCTTAAGTCAAGAAAATGTTGGTGGCCCAAAAACTGTGCCAGAGAGCTCTACATGTCCCTAAATCATTTGCAGCCTGAAAGGGGCATTAACCCGCATCATAGACCACTAAAATTCCCAAAAATATTTTTGGCACAAAAAATGCATCCTACACCCTTGAAAGTTCATTATATTTTAGCAGACCAAAAATGCCTAAAAATGCATCTTAGGCTTGCAAAAATGTTCAAAACTTTGAAGGCCCAAAAAAGTGGTTTACAGGCATCCTAGACCCCCTAAAGTCCAGAAAATTTTGGTGGCCTAAAAACTGTGCCAGAGAGCTCTGCATGTCCCAAAATCATCTGCAGCCTGAAAGGGGCATTAACCCGCATCCTAGACCATGGAAATTCCCTAAACTATTTTTGGCACAAAAAATGCATCCTACACCCCTGAAAGTTCAGAACATGTTAGCAGCCCAAAAAAGCCCTAAAAATGCATCTTACGTCAGCAAAAATGTTAAAAACTTAGAAGGCCCAAAAAGGGGTTTACAAGCATCCTAGACCTCCTAAAGTCCAGAAAATGTTGTTGGCCCAAACACTGTGCCAGAGAGCCCTGCATGTCCCAAAATCATTTGCAGCCTGAAAGGGGCATTAACCCGCATCATAGACCACTGAAATTCCCAAAACTATTTTTGGCACTAAAAATGCATCCTACACCCCTGAAAGTTCAGAATATGTTAGCATCCCAAAAAAGGATTTAAAATACATTTTAGGCCTGCAAAAATGGTGAAAACCTTTACGGCCCAAAAAAGGGGTTTACAGGCATTCTAGACCACCTAAAGTCCAGAAAATGTTGGTGGCCCAAAAACTGTGCCAGAGAGCTCTGCATGTCCCTAAATCATTTGCAGCCTGAAAGGGGCATTAACTCTCATCATAGACCACTAAAATTCCCAAAAATATTTTGGCACAAAAAATGCATCCTACACCCCTGCAAGTTCAGAATATGTTTGCAGCTCAAAAAAGGTCTTAAAATGCATTTTCGGCCTGCAAAAAGGTTGAAAACTTTGAAGGACCAAAAAAGGTGTTTACAGGCATCCTAGACCCCCTAAAGTCCAGAAAATATTGGTGGTCCAATAACTATGCCAGACAGCTCTCCATGTCCCAAAATCATTTGAAGCCTGAAAGGGGCATTAACCCGCATCCTAGACCACTGAAATTCCCAAAAATACTTTTGGCATAAAAAAGGCATCCTACGCCCTTGAAAGTTCAGAATATGTTAGCACCCCAAAAAAGGCCTTAAAATGCATCTTAGGCCTGCAAAAATGTTGAAAACTTTGAAGGCCCAAAAAAGGGGTTTACAGGCATCCTAAACCCCCTAAAGTCCAGAAAATGTTGGTGGCCCAAAAACTGTGCCAGAGAGCCCTGCATGTCCCAAAATCATTTGCAGCCTGAAAGGGGCATTAACCCGCATCCTAGACCACTGAAATTCTTAAAACTATTTTTGGCACTAAAAATGCATCCTACACCCCTGAAAGTTCAGAATATGTTAGCATCCCAAAAAAGGATTTAAAATACATTTTAGGTCTGCAAAAATGGTGAAATCTTTTACGGCCCAAAAAAGGGGTTTACAGGCATCCTAGACCACCTAAAGTCCAGAAAATGTTGGTGGCCCAAAAACTGTGCCAGAGAGCTCTGCATGTCCCAAAATCATTTGCAGCCTGAAAGGGGCATTAACTCGCATCCTAGACCACTGAAATTCCCAAAAATATTTTGGCACAAAAAATGCATCCTACACCCCTGCAAGTTCAGAATATGTTAGCAGCCCAAAAAAGGCCTTAAAATGCATTTTCGGCCTGCAAAAAGGTTGAAAACTTTGAAGGACCAAAAAAGGTGTTTACAGGCATCCTAGACCTCCTAAAGTCCAGAAAATATTGGTGGTCCAAAAACAATGCCAGACAGCTCTCCATGTCCCAAAATCATTTGCAGCCTGAAAGGGGCATTAACCCGCATCCTAGACCACTGAAATTCCCAAAAATACTTTTTGCATAAAAAAAGGCATCCTACGCCCTTGTAAGTTCAGAATATGTTAGCACCCCAAAAAAGGCCTTAAAATGCATTTTAGGCCTGCAAAAATGTTGAAAACTTTGAAGGCCAAAAAAGGGGTTTACAGGCATCCTAGACCCCCTAAAGTCCAGAAAATGTTGGTGGCCCAAAAACTGTGCCAGAGAGCTCTGCATGTCCCAAAATCATTTGCAGCCTGAAAGGGGCATTAACCCACATCCCAGACCCCTGAAATTCCCAAAAATATTTTTGGCACAAAAAATGCATCCTACACCCTTGAAAGTTCAGTATATGTTAGCAGCCCAAAAAAGGCCTAAAAATGCATCTTAGGCCTGCAAAAATGTTGAAAACTTTGAAGGCCCAAAAAAGGGGGTTACAGGCATCCTAGACCCCTTAAAGTCCAGAAAATGTTGGTGGCCCGAAAACTGTGCCAGAGAGCTCTGCATGTCCCAAAATCATTTGCAGCCTGAAAGGGGCATTGACCCGCATCCTAAACCACTGAAATTCCCAAAACCATTTTTGGCACAAAAAATGCATCCTACACCCCTGAAAGTTCAGAATATGTTAGCAGCCCAAAAAAGGCCTTAAAATGCATCTTACGTCAGCAAAAATGTTAAAAACTTAGAAGGCCCAAAAAGGGGTTTACAAGCATCCTAGACCTCCTAAAGTCCAGAAAATGTTGTTGGCCCAAAAACTGTGCCAGAGAGCCCTGCATGTCCCAAAATCATTTGCAGCCTGAAAGGGGCATTAACCCGCATCATAGACCACTGAAATTCCCAAAACTATTTTTGGCACTAAAAATGCATCCTACACCCCTGAAAGTTCAGAATATGTTAGCATCCCAAAAAAGGATTTAAAATACATTTTAGGCCTGCAAAAATGGTGAAAACCTTTACGGCCCAAAAAAGGGGTTTACAGGCATTCTAGACCACCTAAAGTCCAGAAAATGTTGGTGGCCCAAAAACTGTGCCAGAGAGCTCTGCATGTCCCAAAATCATTTGCAGCCTGAAAGGGGCATTAACTCTCATCATAGACCACTAAAATTCCCAAAAATATTTTGGCACAAAAAATGCATCCTACACCCCTGCAAGTTCAGAATATGTTTGCAGCTCAAAAAAGGCCTTAAAATGCATTTTCGGCCTGCAAAAAGGTTGAAAACTTTGAAGGACCAAAAAAGGTGTTTACAGGCATCCTAGACCCCCTAAAGTCCAGAAAATATTGGTGGTCCAATAACTATGCCAGACAGCTCTCCATGTCCCAAAATCATTTGAAGCCTGAAAGGGGCATTAACCCGCATCCTAGACCACTGAAATTCCTAAAAATACTTTTGGCATAAAAAAGGCATCCTACGCCCTTGAAAGTTCAGAATATGTTAGCATCCCAAAAAAGGATTTAAAATACATTTTAGGTCTGCAAAAATGGTGAAATCTTTGAAGGCCCAAAAAAGGGGTTTACAGGCATCCTAGACCACCTAAAGTCCAGAAAATGTTGGTGGCCCAAAAACTGTGCCAGAGAGCTCTGCATGTCCCAAAATCATTTGCAGCCTGAAAGGGGCATTAACTCGCATCCTAGACCACTGAAATTCCCAAAAATATTTTGGCACAAAAAATGCATCCTACACCCCTGCAAGTTCAGAATATGTTAGCAGCCCAAAAAAGGCCTTAAAATGCATTTTCGGCCTGCAAAAAGGTTGAAAACTTTGAAGGACCAAAAAAGGTGTTTACAGGCATCCTAGACCTCCTAAAGTCCAGAAAATATTGGTGGTCCAAAAACAATGCCAGACAGCTCTCCATGTCCCAAAATCATTTGCAGCCTGAAAGGGGCATTAACCCGCATCCTAGACCACTGAAATTCCCAAAAATACTTTTTGCATAAAAAAAGGCATCCTACGCCCTTGTAAGTTCAGAATATGTTAGCACCCCAAAAAAGGCCTTAAAATGCATTTTAGGCCTGCAAAAATGTTGAAAACTTTGAAGGCCAAAAAAGGGGTTTACAGGCATCCTAGACCCCCTAAAGTCCAGAAAATGTTGGTGGCCCAAAAACTGTGCCAGAGAGCTCTGCATGTCCCAAAATCATTTGCAGCCTGAAAGGGGCATTAACCCGCATCCCAGACCCCTGAAATTCCCAAAAATATTTTTGGCACAAAAAATGCATCCTACACCCTTGAAAGTTCAGTATATGTTAGCAGCCCAAAAAAGGCCTAAAAATGCATCTTAGGCCTGCAAAAATGTTGAAAACTTTGAAGGCCCAAAAAAGGGGGTTACAGGCATCCTAGACCCCTTAAAGTCCAGAAAATGTTGGTGGCCCGAAAACTGTGCCAGAGAGCTCTGCATGTCCCAAAATCATTTGCAGCCTGAAAGGGGCATTGACCCGCATCCTAAACCACTGAAATTCCCAAAACCATTTTTGGCACAAAAAATGCATCCTACACCCCTGAAAGTTCAGAATATGTTAGCAGCCCAAAAAAGGCCTTAAAATGCATCTTACGTCAGCAAAAATGTTAAAAACTTAGAAGGCCCAAAAAGGGGTTTACAAGCATCCTAGACCTCCTAAAGTCCAGAAAATGTTGTTGGCCCAAAAACTGTGCCAGAGAGCCCTGCATGTCCCAAAATCATTTGCAGCCTGAAAGGGGCATTAACCCGCATCATAGACCACTGAAATTCCCAAAACTATTTTTGGCACTAAAAATGCATCCTACACCCCTGAAAGTTCAGAATATGTTAGCATCCCAAAAAAGGATTTAAAATACATTTTAGGCCTGCAAAAATGGTGAAAACCTTTACGGCCCAAAAAAGGGGTTTACAGGCATTCTAGACCACCTAAAGTCCAGAAAATGTTGGTGGCCCAAAAACTGTGCCAGAGAGCTCTGCATGTCCCAAAATCATTTGCAGCCTGAAAGGGGCATTAACTCTCATCATAGACCACTAAAATTCCCAAAAATATTTTGGCACAAAAAATGCATCCTACACCCCTGCAAGTTCAGAATATGTTTGCAGCTCAAAAAAGGCCTTAAAATGCATTTTCGGCCTGCAAAAAGGTTGAAAACTTTGAAGGACCAAAAAAGGTGTTTACAGGCATCCTAGACCTCCTAAAGTCCAGAAAATATTGGTGGTCCAAAAACAATGCCAGACAGCTCTCCATGTCCCAAAATCATTTGCAGCCTGAAAGGGGCATTAACCCGCATCCTAGACCACTGAAATTCCCAAAAATACTTTTTGCATAAAAAAAGGCATCCTACGCCCTTGTAAGTTCAGAATATGTTAGCACCCCAAAAAAGGCCTTAAAATGCATTTTAGGCCTGCAAAAATGTTGAAAACTTTGAAGGCCAAAAAAGGGGTTTACAGGCATCCTAGACCCCCTAAAGTCCAGAAAATGTTGGTGGCCCAAAAACTGTGCCAGAGAGCTCTGCATGTCCCAAAATCATTTGCAGCCTGAAAGGGGCATTAACCCGCATCCCAGACCCCTGAAATTCCCAAAAATATTTTTGGCACAAAAAATGCATCCTACACCCTTGAAAGTTCAGTATATGTTAGCAGCCCAAAAAAGGCCTAAAAATGCATCTTAGGCCTGCAAAAATGTTGAAAACTTTGAAGGCCCAAAAAAGGGGGTTACAGGCATCCTAGACCCCTTAAAGTCCAGAAAATGTTGGTGGCCCGAAAACTGTGCCAGAGAGCTCTGCATGTCCCAAAATCATTTGCAGCCTGAAAGGGGCATTGACCCGCATCCTAAACCACTGAAATTCCCAAAACCATTTTTGGCACAAAAAATGCATCCTACACCCCTGAAAGTTCAGAATATGTTAGCAGCCCAAAAAAGGCCTTAAAATGCATCTTAGGCCTGCAAAAATGTTGAAAACTTTGAAGGCCCAAACAAGGGGTTTACAGGCATCCTAGACCCCCTAAAGTCCAGAAAATATTGGTGGTCCAAAAACTATGCCAGGCAGCTCTCCATGTCCCAAAATCATTTGCAGCCTGAAAGGGGCATTAACCCGCATCCTAGACCACTGAAATTCCCAAAAATACTTTTGGCATAAAAAAGGCATCCTACGCCCTTGAAAGTTCAGAATATGTTAGCACCCCAAAAAAGGCCTTAAAATGCATTTTAGGCCTGCAAAAATGTTGAAAACTTTGAAGGCCAAAAAAGGGGTTTACAGGCATCCAAGACCCCCTAAAGTCCAGAAAATGTTGGTGGCCCAAAAACTGTGCCAGAGAGCTCTGCATGTCCCAAAATCATTTGCAGCCTGAAAGGGGCATTAACCCGCATCCCAGACCCCTAAAATTCCCAAAAATATTTTTGGCACAAAAAATGCATCCTACACCCTTGAAAGTTCAGTATATGTTAGCAGCCCAAAAAAGGCCTAAAAATGCTTCTTAGGCTTGCAAAAATGTTCAAAACTTTGAAGGCCCAAAAACGGGGTTGACAGGCATCCTAGACCCCCTTAAGTCCGGAAAATATTGGTGGCCCAAAAACTGTGCCAGAGAGCTCTGCATGTCCCACAATCATTTGCAGCCTGAAAGGGGCATTAACCCGCATCCTAGACCACTGAAATTCCCAAAACTATTTTTGGCACTAAAAATGCATCCTACACCCCAGAAAGTTCAGAATATGTTAGCATCCCAAAAAAGGATTTAAAATACATTTTAGGTCCGCAAAAATGGTGAAATCTTTTACGGCCCAAAAAAGGGGTTTACAGGCATCCTAGACCACCTAAAGTCCAGAAAATGTTGGTGGCCCAAAAACTGTGCCAGAGAGCTCTGCATGTCCCAAAATCATTTGCAGCCTGAAAGGGGCATTAACCCGCATCCTGGACCACTGAAATTCCCAAAAATATTTTGGCACAAAAAATGCATCCTACACCCCTGCAAGTTCAGAATATGTTAGCAGCCCAAAAAAGGCCTTAAAATGCATCTTGGGCCTGCAAAAAGGTCGAAAACTTTGAAGGACCAAAAAGGTGTTTACAGGCATCCTAGACCCCCTAAAGTCCAGAAAATGTTGGTGGCCCAAAAACTGTGCCAGAGAGCTCTGCATGTCCCAAAATCATTTGCAGCCTGAAAGGGGCATTAACTCTCATCATAGACCACTAAAATTCCCAAAAATATTTTGGCACAAAAAATGCATCCTACACCCCTGCAAGTTCAGAATATGTTAGCAGCCCAAAAAAGGCCTTAAAATGCATTTTCGGCAAGCAAAAAGGTTGAAAACTTTGAAGGACCAAAAAAGGTGTTTACAGGCATCCTAGACCCCCTAAAGTCCAGAAAATATTGGTGGTCCAAAAACTATGCCAGACAGCTCTCCATTTCCCAAAATCATTTGCAGCCTGAAAGGGGCATTAACCCGCATCCTAGACCACTGAAATTCCCAAAAATACTTTTGGCATAAAAAAGTCATCCTATGCCCTTGAAAGTTCAGAATATGTTAGCACCCCAAAAAAGGCCTTAAAATGCATTTTAGGCCTGCAAAAATGTCGAAAACTTTGAAGGCCAAAAAAGGGGTTTACAGGCATCCTAGACCCCCTAAAGTCCATAAAATGTTGGTGGCCCAAAAACTGTGCCAGAGAGCTCTGCATGTCCCAAAATCATTTGCAGCCTGAAAGGGGCATTAACCCGCATCCCAGACCCCTGAAATTCCCAAAAATATTTTTGGCACCAAAAATGCATCCTACACCCTTGAAAGTTCAGTATATGTTAGCAGACCAAAAATGCCTAAAAATGCATTGTAGGCTTGTAAAAATGTTGAAAACTTTGAAGGCCCAAAAAAGGGGTTTACAGGCATCCTAGACCCCCTAAAGTCAAGAAAATGTTGGTGGCCCAAAAACTGTGCCAGAGAGCTCTACATGTCCCTAAATCATTTGCAGCCTGAAAGGGGCATTAACCCGCATCATAGACCACTAAAATTCCCAAAAATATTTTGGCACAAAAAATGCATCCTACACCCCTGAAAGTTCAGAATATGTTAGCAGTCCAAAAGGCCTTAAAATGCATCTTAGGCCTGCAAAAATGGTGAAAACTTTTACGGCCCAAAAAAGGGGTTTACAGGCATCCTAGACCATCTAAAGTCCAGAAAATTTTGGTGGCCTAAAAACTGTGCCAGAGAGCTCTGCATGTCCCAAAATCATTTGCAGCCTGAAAGGGGCATTAACTCTCATCATAGACCACTAAAATTCCCAAAAATATTTTGGCACAAAAAATGCATCCTACACCCCTGCAAGTTCAGAGTATGTTAGCAGGCCAAAAAAGGCCTTAAAATACAGTTTCTGCCTGCAAAAAGGTTGAAAACTTTGAAGGACCAAAAAAGGGGTTTACAGGCATCCTAGACCCCCTAAAGTCCAGAAAATATTGGTGGTCCAAAAACTGTGCCAGACAGCTCTCCATGTCCCAAAATCATTTGCAGCCTGAAAGGGGCATTAACCTGCATCCTAGACCACTGAAATTCCCAAAAATACTTTTGGCACAAAAAATGCATCCTACACCCTTGAAAGTTCAGTATATGTTAGCAGCCCAAAAAAGGCCTAAAAATGCATCTTAGGCCTGCAAAAATGTTGAAAACTTTGAAGGCCCAAAAAAGGGGGTTACAGGCATCCTAGACCCCTTAAAGTCCAGAAAATGTTGGGGGCCCAAAAACTGTGCCAGAGGGCTCTGCATGTCCCAAAATCATTTGCAGCCTGAAAGGGGCATTAACCCGCATCCTAGACCACTGAAATTCCCAAAAATACTTTTGGCATAAAAAAGGCATCCTACGCCCTTGAAAGTTCAGAATATGTTAGCACCCCAAAAAAGGCCTTAAAATGCATTTTAGGCCTGCAAAAATGTTGAAAACTTTGAAGGCCAAAAAAGGGGTTTACAGGCATCCTAGACCCCCTAAAGTCCAGAAAATGTTGGTGGCCCAAAAACTGTGCCAGAGAGCTCTGCATGTCCCAAAATCATTTGCAGCCTGAAAGGGGCATTAACCCGCATCCCAGACCCCTGAAATTCCCAAAAATATTTTTGGCACAAAAAATGCATCCTACACCCTTGAAAGTTCAGTATATGTTAGCAGCCCAAAAAAGGCCCAAAAATGCTTCTTAGGCTTGCAAAAATGTTCAAAACTTTGAAGGCCCAAAAAAGGGGTTTACAGGCATCCTAGACCCCCTAAAGTCCAGAAAATATTGGTGGCCCAAAAACTGTGCCAGAGAGCTCTGCATGTCCCAAAAACATTTGCAGCCTGAAAGGGCCATTAACCCGCATCCCAGACCCCTGAAATTCCCAAAAATATTTTTGGCACAAAAAATGCATCCTACACCCTTGAAAGTTCAGTATATGTTAGCAGACCAAAAATGCCTAAAAATGCATCTTAGGCTTATAAAAATGTTGAAAACTTTGAAGGCCCAAAAAAGGGGTTTACAGGCATCCTAAACCCCCCAAAGTCCAGAAAATGTTGGTGGCCCAAAAACTGTGCCAGAGAGCCCTGCATGTCCCACAATCATTTGCAGCCTGAAAGGGGCATTAACCCGCATCCTAGACCACTGAAATTCCCAAAACTATTTTTGGCACTAAAAATGCATCCTACACCCCTGAAAGTTCAGAATATGTTAGCATCCCAAAAAAGGATTTAAAATACATTTTAGGTCTGCAAAAATGGTGAAATCTTTTACGGCCCAAAAAAGGGGTTTACAGGCATCCTAGACCACCTAAAGTCCAGAAAATGTTGGTGGCCCAAAAACTGTGCCAGAGAGCTCTGCATGTCCCAAAATCATTTGCAGCCTGAAAGGGGCATTAACTCTCATCATAGACCACTAAAATTCCCAAAAATATTTTGGCACAAAAAATGCATCCTACACCCCTGCAAGTTCAGAATATGTTAGCAGCCCAAAAAAGGCCTTAAAATGCATTTTCGGCAAGCAAAAAGGTTGAAAACTTTGAAGGACCAAAAAAGGTGTTTACAGGCATCCTAGACCCCCTAAAGTCCAGAAAATATTGGTGGTCCAAAAACTATGCCAGACAGCTCTCCATGTCCCAAAATCATTTGCAGCCTGAAAGGGGCATTAACCCGCATCCTAGACCACTGAAATTCCCAAAAATACTTTTGGCATAAAAAAGTCATCCTACACCCTTGAAAGTTCAGTATATGTTAGCAGCCCAAAAAAGGCCTTAAAATGCATCTTAGGCTTGCAAAAATGTTCAAAACTTTGAAGGCCCAAAAAAGGGGTTTACAGGCATCCTAGACCCCCTAAAGTCCAGAAAATATTGGTGGCCCAAAAACTGTGCCAGAGAGCTCTGCATGTCCCAAAAACATTTGCAGCCTGAAAGGGGCATTAACCTGCATCCCAGACCCCTGAAATTCCCAAAAATATTTTTGGCACAAAAAATGCATCCTACACCCTTGAAAGTTCAGTATATGTTAGCAGACCAAAAATGCCTAAAAATGCATTGTAGGCTTGTAAAAATGTTCAAAACTTTGAAGGCCCAAAAAAGGGGTTTACAGGCATCCTAGACCCCCTAAAGTCAAGAAAATGTTGGTGGCCCAAAAACTGTGCCAGAGAGCTCTACATGTCCCTAAATCATTTGCAGCCTGAAAGGGGCATTAACCCGCATCATAGACCACTAAAATTCCCAAAAATATTTTGGCACAAAAAATGCATCCTACACCCCTGAAAGTTCAGAATATGTTAGCAGTCCAAAAGGCCTTAAGATGCATCGTAGGCCTGCAAAAATGGTGAAAACTTTTACGGCCCAAAAAAGGGGTTTACAGGCATCCTAGACCATCTAAAGTCCAGAAAATTTTGGTGGCCTAAAAACTGTGCCAGAGAGCTCTGCATGTCCCAAAATCATTTGCAGCCTGAAAGGGGCATTAACTCTCATCATAGACCACTAAAATTCCCAAAAATATTTTGGCACAAAAAATGCATCCTACACCCCTGCAAGTTCAGAGTATGTTAGCAGGCCAAAAAAGGCCTTAAAATGCAGTTTCTGCCTGCAAAAAGGTTGAAAACTTTGAAGGACCAAAAAAGGGGTTTACAGGCATCCTAGACCCCCTAAAGTCCAGAAAATATTGGTGGTCCAAAAACTGTGCCAGACAGCTCTCCATGTCCCAAAATCATTTGCAGCCTGAAAGGGGCATTAACCCGCATCCTAGACCACTGAAATTCCCAAAAATACTTTTGGCACAAAAAATGCATCCTACACCCTTGAAAGTTCAGTATATGTTAGCAGCCCAATAAAGGCCTAAAAATGCATCTTAGGCCTGCAAAAATGTTGAAAACTTTGAAGGCCCAAAAAAGGGGGTTACAGGCATCCTAGACCCCTTAAAGTCCAGAAAATGTTGGGGGCCCAAAAACTGTGCCAGAGGGCTCTGCATGTCCCAAAATCATTTGCAGCCTGCAAGGGGCATTAACCCGCATCCTAGACCACTGAAATTCCCAAAACTATTTTTGGCACAAAAAATGCATCCTACACCCGTGAAAGTTCAGTATATGTTAGCAGCCCAAAAAAGGCCTTAAAATGCATCTTGGGCCTGCAAAAAGGTTGAAAACTTTGAAGGCCCAAACAAGGGGTTTACAGGCATCCTAGACCCCCTAAAGTCCAGAAAATATTGGTGGTCCAAAAACTATGCCAGGCAGCTCTCCATGTCCCAAAATCATTTGCAGCCTGAAAGGGGCATTAACCCGCATCCTAGACCACTGAAATTCCCAAAAATACTTTTGGCATAAAAAAGGCATCCTACGCCCTTGAAAGTTCAGAATATGTTAGCACCCCAAAAAAGGCCTTAAAATGCATTTTAGGCCTGCAAAAATGTTGAAAACTTTGAAGGCCAAAAAAGGGGTTTACAGGCATCCTAGACCCCCTAAAGTCCAGAAAATGTTGGTGGCCCAAAAACTGTGCCAGAGAGCTCTGCATGTCCCAAAATCATTTGCAGCCTGAAAGGGGCATTAACCCGCATCCCAGACCCCTGAAATTCCCAAAAATATTTTTGGCACAAAAAATGCATCCTACACCCTTGAAAGTTCAGAATATGTTAGCATCCCAAAAAAGGATTTAAAATACATTTTAGGTCTGCAAAAATGGTGAAATCTTTTACAGCCCAAAAAAGTGGTTTACAGGCATCCTAGACCACCTAAAGTCCAGAAAATGTTGGTGGCCCAAAAACTGTGCCAGAGAGCTCTGCATGTCCCAAAATCATTTGCAGCCTGAAAGGGGCATTAACCCGCATCCTAGACCACTGAAATTCCCAAAAATATTTTGGCACAAAAAATGCATCCTACACCCCTGCAAGTTCAGAATATGTTAGCAGCCCAAAAAAGGCCTTAAAATGCATCTTGGGCCTGCAAAAAGGTCGAAAACTTTGAAGGACCAAAAAAGGTGTTTACAGGCATCCTAGACCCCCTAAAGTCCAGAAAATGTTGGTGGCCCAAAAACTGTGCCAGAGAGCTCTGCATGTCCCAAAATCATTTGCAGCCTGAAAGGGGCATTAACTCTCATCATAGACCACTAAAATTCCCAAAAATATTTTGGCACAAAAAATGCATCCTACACCCCTGCAAGTTCAGAATATGTTAGCAGCCCAAAAAAGGCCTTAAAATGCATTTTCGGCAAGCAAAAAGGTTGAAAACTTTGAAGGACCAAAAAAGGTGTTTACAGGCATCCTAGACCCCCTAAAGTCCAGAAAATATTGGTGGTCCAAAAACTATGCCAGACAGCTCTCCATGTCCCAAAATCATTTGCAGCCTGAAAGGGGCATTAACCCGCATCCTAGACCACTGAAATTCCCAAAAATACTTTTGGCATAAAAAAGTCATCCTATGCCCTTGAAAGTTCAGAATATGTTAGCACCCCAAAAAAGGCCTTAAAATGCATTTTAGGCCTGCAAAAATGTTGAAAACTTTGAAGGCCAAAAAAGGGGTTTACAGGCATCCTAGACCCCCTAAAGTCCATAAAATGTTGGTGGCCCAAAAACTGTGCCAGAGAGCTCTGCATGTCCCAAAATCATTTGCAACCTGAAAGGGGCATTAACCCACATCCCAGACCCCTGAAATTCCCAAAAATATTTTTGGCACAAAAAATGCATCCTACACCCTTGAAAGTTCAGTATATGTTAGCAGCCCAAAAAAGGCCTAGAAATGCATCTTAGGCTTGCAAAAATGTTCAAAACTTTGAAGGCCCAAAAAAGGGGTTTACAGGCATCCTAGACCCCCTAAAGTCCAGAAAATATTGGTGGCCCAAAAACTGTGCCAGAGAGCTCTGCATGTCCCAAAAACATTTGCAGCCTGAAAGGGGCATTAACCTGCATCCCAGACCCCTGAAATTCCCAAAAATATTTTTGGCACAAAAAATGCATCCTACACCCTTGAAAGTTCAGTATATGTTAGCAGACCAAAAATGCCTAAAAATGCATTGTAGGCTTGTAAAAATGTTGAAAACTTTGAAGGCCCAAAAAAGGGGTTTACAGGCATCCTAGACCCCCTAAAGTCAAGAAAATGTTGGTGGCCCAAAAACTGTGCCAGAGAGCTCTACATGTCCCTAAATCATTTGCAGCCTGAAAGGGGCATTAACCCGCATCATAGACCACTAAAATTCCTAAAAATATTTTGGCACAAAAAATGCATCCTACACCCCTGAAAGTTCAGAATATGTTAGCAGTCCAAAAGGCCTTAAAATGCATCTTAGGCCTGCAAAAATGGTGAAAACTTTTACGGCCCAAAAAAGGGGTTTACAGGCATCCTAGACCATCTAAAGTCCAGAAAATTTTGGTGGCCTAAAAACTGTGCCAGAGAGCTCTGCATGTCCCAAAATCATTTGCAGCCTGAAAGGGGCATTAACTCTCATCATAGACCACTAAAATTCCCAAAAATATTTTGGCACAAAAAATGCATCCTACACCCCTGCAAGTTCAGAGTATGTTAGCAGGCCAAAAAAGGCCTTAAAATGCAGTTTCTGCCTGCAAAAAGGTTGAAAACTTTGAAGGACCAAAAAAGGGGTTTACAGGCATCCTAGGCCCCCTAAAGTCCAGAAAATATTGGTGGTCCAAAAACTGTGCCAGACAGCTCTCCATGTCCCAAAATCATTTGCAGCCTGAAAGGGGCATTAACCTGCATCCTAGACCACTGAAATTCCCAAAAATACTTTTGGCACAAAAAATGCATCCTACACCCTTGAAAGTTCAGTATATGTTAGCAGCCCAATAAAGGCCTAAAAATGCATCTTAGGCCTGCAAAAATGTTGAAAACTTTGAAGGCCCAAAAAAGGGGGTTACAGGCATCCTAGACCCCTTAAAGTCCAGAAAATGTTGGGGGCCCAAAAACTGTGCCAGAGGGCTCTGCATGTCCCAAAATCATTTGCAGCCTGAAAGGGGCATTAACCCGCATCCTAGACCACTGAAATTCCCAAAACTATTTTTGGCACAAAAAATGCATCCTACACCCGTGAAAGTTCAGTATATGTTAGCAGCCCAAAAAAGGCCTTAAAATGCATCTTGGGCCTGCAAAAAGGTTGAAAACTTTGAAGGCCCAAACAAGGGGTTTACAGGCATCCTAGACCCCCTAAAGTCCAGAAAATATTGGTGGTCCAAAAACTATGCCAGGCAGCTCTCCATGTCCCAAAATCATTTGCAGCCTGAAAGGGGCATTAACCCGCATCCCAGACCCCTGAAATTCCCAAAAATATTTTTGGCACAAAAAATGCATCCTACACCCTTGAAAGTTCAGTATATGTTAGCAGCCCAAAAAAGGCCTAAAAATGCTTCTTAGGCTTGCAAAAATGTTCAAAACTTTGAAGGCCCAAAAAAGGGGTTTACAGGCATCCTAGACCCCCTAAAGTCCAGAAAATATTGGTGGCCCAAAAACTGTGCCAGAGAGCTCTGCATGTCCCAAAAACATTTGCAGCCTGAAAGGGGCATTAACCCGCATCCCAGACCCCTGAAATTCCCAAAAATATTTTGGCACAAAAAATGCATCCTACACCCCTGCAAGTTCAGAATATGTTAGCAGCCCAAAAAAGGCCTTAAAATGCATCTTGGGCCTGCAAAAAGGTCGAAAACTTTGAAGGACCAAAAAAGGTGTTTACAGGCATCCTAGACCCCCTAAAGTCCAGAAAATGTTGGTGGCCCAAAAACTGTGCCAGAGAGCTCTGCATGTCCCAAAATCATTTGCAGCCTGAAAGGGGCATTAACTCTCATCATAGACCACTAAAATTCCCAAAAATATTTTGGCACAAAAAATGCATCCTACACCCCTGCAAGTTCAGAATATGTTAGCAGCCCAAAAAAGGCCTTAAAATGCATTTTCGGCAAGCAAAAAGGTTGAAAACTTTGAAGGACCAAAAAAGGTGTTTACAGGCATCCTAGACCCCCTAAAGTCCAGAAAATATTGGTGGTCCAAAAACTATGCCAGACAGCTCTCCATGTCCCAAAATCATTTGCAGCCTGAAAGGGGCATTAACCCGCATCCTAGACCACTGAAATTCCCAAAAATACTTTTGGCATAAAAAAGTCATCCTATGCCCTTGAAAGTTCAGAATATGTTAGCACCCCAAAAAAGGCCTTAAAATGCATTTTAGGCCTGCAAAAATGTTGAAAACTTTGAAGGCCAAAAAAGGGGTTTACAGGCATCCTAGACCCCCTAAAGTCCATAAAATGTTGGTGGCCCAAAAACTGTGCCAGAGAGCTCTGCATGTCCCAAAATCATTTGCAGCCTGAAAGGGGCATTAACCCGCATCCCAGACCCCTGAAATTCCCAAAAATATTTTTGGCACAAAAAATGCATCCTACACCCTTGAAAGTTCAGTATATGTTAGCAGCCCAAAAAAGGCCTAAAAATGCATCTTAGGCTTGCAAAAATGTTCAAAACTTTGAAGGCCCAAAAAAGGGGTTTACAGGCATCCTAGACCCCCTAAAGTCAAGAAAATATTGGTGGCCCAAAAACTGTGCCAGAGAGCTCTACATGTCCCTAAATCTTTGCAGCCTGAAAGGGGCATTAACCTGCATCCCAGACCCCTAAAATTCCCAAAAATATTTTGGCACAAAAAATGCATCCTACACCCCTGAAAGTTCAGAATATGTTAGCAGTCCAAAAGGCCTTAAGATGCATCTTAGGCCTGCAAAAATGGTGAAAACTTTTACGGCCCAAAAAAGGGGTTTACAGGCATCCTAGACCATCTAAAGTCCAGAAAATTTTGGTGGCCTAAAAACTGTGCCAGAGAGCTCTGCATGTCCCAAAATCATTTGCAGCCTGAAAGGGGCATTAACTCTCATCATAGACCACTAAAATTCCCAAAAATATTTTGGCACAAAAAATGCATCCTACACCCCTGCAAGTTCAGAGTATGTTAGCAGGCCAAAAAAGGCCTTAAAATGCAGTTTCTGCCTGCAAAAAGGTTGAAAACTTTGAAGGACCAAAAAAGGGGTTTACAGGCATCCTAGACCCCCTAAAGTCCAGAAAATATTGGTGGTCCAAAAACTGTGCCAGACAGCTCTCCATGTCCCAAAATCATTTGCAGCCTGAAAGGGGCATTAACCCGCATCCTAGACCACTGAAATTCCCAAAAATACTTTTGGCACAAAAAATGCATCCTACACCCTTGAAAGTTCAGTATATGTTAGCAGCCCAATAAAGGCCTAAAAATGCATCTTAGGCCTGCAAAAATGTTGAAAACTTTGAAGGCCCAAAAAAGGGGGTTACAGGCATCCTAGACCCCTTAAAGTCCAGAAAATGTTGGGGGCCCAAAAACTGTGCCAGAGGGCTCTGCATGTCCCAAAATCATTTGCAGCCTGCAAGGGGCATTAACCCGCATCCTAGACCACTGAAATTCCCAAAACTATTTTTGGCACAAAAAATGCATCCTACACCCGTGAAAGTTCAGTATATGTTAGCAGCCCAAAAAAGGCCTTAAAATGCATCTTGGGCCTGCAAAAAGGTTGAAAACTTTGAAGGCCCAAACAAGGGGTTTACAGGCATCCTAGACCCCCTAAAGTCCAGAAAATATTGGTGGTCCAAAAACTATGCCAGGCAGCTCTCCATGTCCCAAAATCATTTGCAGCCTGAAAGGGGCATTAACCCGCATCCTAGACCACTGAAATTCCCAAAAATACTTTTGGCATAAAAAAGGCATCCTACGCCCTTGAAAGTTCAGAATATGTTAGCACCCCAAAAAAGGCCTTAAAATGCATTTTAGGCCTGCAAAAATGTTGAAAACTTTGAAGGCCAAAAAAGGGGTTTACAGGCATCCTAGACCCCCTAAAGTCCAGAAAATGTTGGTGGCCCAAAAACTGTGCCAGAGAGCTCTGCATGTCCCAAAATCATTTGCAGCCTGAAAGGGGCATTAACCCGCATCCCAGACCCCTGAAATTCCCAAAAATATTTTTGGCACAAAAAATGCATCCTACACCCTTGAAAGTTCAGAATATGTTAGCATCCCAAAAAAGGATTTAAAATACATTTTAGGTCTGCAAAAATGGTGAAATCTTTTACAGCCCAAAAAAGTGGTTTACAGGCATCCTAGACCACCTAAAGTCCAGAAAATGTTGGTGGCCCAAAAACTGTGCCAGAGAGCTCTGCATGTCCCAAAATCATTTGCAGCCTGAAAGGGGCATTAACCCGCATCCTAGACCACTGAAATTCCCAAAAATATTTTGGCACAAAAAATGCATCCTACACCCCTGCAAGTTCAGAATATGTTAGCAGCCCAAAAAAGGCCTTAAAATGCATCTTGGGCCTGCAAAAAGGTCGAAAACTTTGAAGGACCAAAAAAGGGGTTTACAGGCATCCTAGACCCCCTAAAGTCCAGAAAATGTTGGTGGCCCAAAAACTGTGCCAGAGAGCTCTGCATGTCCCAAAATCATTTGCAGCCTGAAAGGGGCATTAACTCTCATCATAGACCACTAAAATTCCCAAAAATATTTTGGCACAAAAAATGCATCCTACACCCCTGCAAGTTCAGAATATGTTAGCAGCCCAAAAAAGGCCTTAAAATGCATTTTCGGCAAGCAAAAAGGTTGAAAACTTTGAAGGACCAAAAAAGGTGTTTACAGGCATCCTAGACCCCCTAAAGTCCAGAAAATATTGGTGGTCCAAAAACTATGCCAGACAGCTCTCCATGTCCCAAAATCATTTGCAGCCTGAAAGGGGCATTAACCCGCATCCTAGACCACTGAAATTCCCAAAAATACTTTTGGCATAAAAAAGTCATCCTATGCCCTTGAAAGTTCAGAATATGTTAGCACCCCAAAAAAGGCCTTAAAATGCATTTTAGGCCTGCAAAAATGTTGAAAACTTTGAAGGCCAAAAAAGGGGTTTACAGGCATCCTAGACCCCCTAAAGTCCATAAAATGTTGGTGGCCCAAAAACTGTGCCAGAGAGCTCTGCATGTCCCAAAATCATTTGCAGCCTGAAAGGGGCATTAACCCGCATCCCAGACCCCTGAAATTCCCAAAAATATTTTTGGCACAAAAAATGCATCCTACACCCTTGAAAGTTCAGTATATGTTAGCAGCCCAAAAAAGGCCTAGAAATGCATCTTAGGCTTGCAAAAATGTTCAAAACTTTGAAGGCCCAAAAAAGGGGTTTACAGGCATCCTAGACCCCCTAAAGTCCAGAAAATATTGGTGGCCCAAAAACTGTGCCAGAGAGCTCTGCATGTCCCAAAAACATTTGCAGCCTGAAAGGGGCATTAACCTGCATCCCAGACCCCTGAAATTCCCAAAAATATTTTTGGCACAAAAAATGCATCCTACACCCTTGAAAGTTCAGTATATGTTAGCAGACCAAAAATGCCTAAAAATGCATTGTAGGCTTGTAAAAATGTTGAAAACTTTGAAGGCCCAAAAAGGGGTTTACAGGCATCCTAGACCCCCTAAAGTCAAGAAAATGTTGGTGGCCCAAAAACTGTGCCAGAGAGCTCTACATGTCCCTAAATCATTTGCAGCCTGAAAGGGGCATTAACCCGCATCATAGACCACTAAAATTCCTAAAAATATTTTGGCACAAAAAATGCATCCTACACCCCTGAAAGTTCAGAATATGTTAGCAGTCCAAAAGGCCTTAAAATGCATCTTAGGCCTGCAAAAATGGTGAAAACTTTTACGGCCCAAAAAAGGGGTTTACAGGCATCCTAGACCATCTAAAGTCCAGAAAATTTTGGTGGCCTAAAAACTGTGCCAGAGAGCTCTGCATGTCCCAAAATCATTTGCAGCCTGAAAGGGGCATTAACTCTCATCATAGACCACTAAAATTCCCAAAAATATTTTGGCACAAAAAATGCATCCTACACCCCTGCAAGTTCAGAGTATGTTAGCAGGCCAAAAAAGGCCTTAAAATGCAGTTTCTGCCTGCAAAAAGGTTGAAAACTTTGAAGGACCAAAAAAGGGGTTTACAGGCATCCTAGGCCCCCTAAAGTCCAGAAAATATTGGTGGTCCAAAAACTGTGCCAGACAGCTCTCCATTTCCCAAAATCATTTGCAGCCTGAAAGGGGCATTAACCTGCATCCTAGACCACTGAAATTCCCAAAAATACTTTTGGCACAAAAAATGCATCCTACACCCTTGAAAGTTCAGTATATGTTAGCAGCCCAATAAAGGCCTAAAAATGCATCTTAGGCCTGCAAAAATGTTGAAAACTTTGAAGGCCCAAAAAAGGGGGTTACAGGCATCCTAGACCCCTTAAAGTCCAGAAAATGTTGGGGGCCCAAAAACTGTGCCAGAGGGCTCTGCATGTCCCAAAATCATTTGCAGCCTGAAAGGGGCATTAACCCGCATCCTAGACCACTGAAATTCCCAAAACTATTTTTGGCACAAAAAATGCATCCTACACCCGTGAAAGTTCAGTATATGTTAGCAGCCCAAAAAAGGCCTTAAAATGCATCTTGGGCCTGCAAAAAGGTTGAAAACTTTGAAGGCCCAAACAAGGGGTTTACAGGCATCCTAGACCCCCTAAAGTCCAGAAAATATTGGTGGTCCAAAAACTATGCCAGGCAGCTCTCCATGTCCCAAAATCATTTGCAGCCTGAAAGGGGCATTAACCCGCATCCTAGACCACTGAAATTCCCAAAAATACTTTTGGCATAAAAAAGGCATCCTACGCCCTTGAAAGTTCAGAATATGTTAGCACCCCAAAAAAGGCCTTAAAATGCATTTTAGGCCTGCAAAAATGTTGAAAACTTTGAAGGCCAAAAAAGGGGTTTACAGGCATCCTAGACCCCCTAAAGTCCAGAAAATGTTGGTGGCCCAAAAACTGTGCCAGAGAGCTCTGCATGTGCCAAAATCATTTGCAGCCTGAAAGGGGCATTAACCCGCATCCCAGACCCCTGAAATTCCCAAAAATATTTTTGGCACAAAAAATGCATCCTACACCCTTGAAAGTTCAGTATATATTAGCAGCCCAAAAAAGGCCTAAAAATGCTTCTTAGGCTTGCAAAAATGTTCAAAACTTTGAAGGCCCAAAAAAGGGGTTTACAGGCATCCTAGACCCCCTAAAGTCCAGAAAATATTGGTGGCCCAAAAACTGTGCCAGAGAGCTCTGCATGTCCCAAAAACATTTGCAGCCTGAAAGGGGCATTAACCCGCATCCCAGACCCCTGAAATTCCCGAAAATATTTTTGGCACAAAAAATGCATCCTACACCCTTGAAAGTTCAGTATATGTTAGCAGCCCAAAAAAGGCCTAAAAATGCATCTTAGGCTTGCAAAAATGTTCAAAACTTTGAAGGCCCAAAAAAGGGGTTTACAGGCATCCTAGACCCCCTAAAGTCCAGAAAATATTGGTGGCCCAAAAACTGTGCCAGAGAGCTCTGCATGTCCCAAAAACATTTGCAGCCTGAAAGGGGCATTAACCTGCATCCCAGACCCCTGAAATTCCCAAAAATATTTTTGGCACAAAAAATGCATCCTACACCCTTGAAAGTTCAGTATATGTTAGCAGACCAAAAATGCCTAAAAATGCATTGTAGGCTTGTAAAAATGTTCAAAACTTTGAAGGCCCAAAAAAGGGGTTTACAGGCATCCTAGACCCCCTAAAGTCAAGAAAATGTTGGTGGCCCAAAAACTGTGCCAGAGAGCTCTACATGTCCCTAAATCATTTGCAGCCTGAAAGGGGCATTAACCCGCATCATAGACCACTAAAATTCCCAAAAATATTTTGGCACAAAAAATGCATCCTACACCCCTGAAAGTTCAGAATATGTTAGCAGTCCAAAAGGCCTTAAAATGCATCTTAGGCCTGCAAAAATGGTGAAAACTTTTACGGCCCAAAAAAAGGGGTTTACAGGCATCCTAGACCATCTAAAGTCCAGAAAATTTTGGTGGCCTAAAAACTGTGCCAGAGAGCTCTGCATGTCCCAAAATCATTTGCAGCCTGAAAGGGGCATTAACTCTCATCATAGACCACTAAAATTCCCAAAAATATTTTGGCACAAAAAATGCATCCTACACCCCTGCAAGTTCAGAGTATGTTAGCAGGCCAAAAAAGGCCTTAAAATACAGTTTCTGCCTGCAAAAAGGTTGAAAACTTTGAAGGACCAAAAAAGGGGTTTACAGGCATCCTAGACCCCCTAAAGTCCAGAAAATATTGGTGGTCCAAAAACTGTGCCAGACAGCTCTCCATGTCCCAAAATCATTTGCAGCCTGAAAGGGGCATTAACCTGCATCCTAGACCACTGAAATTCCCAAAAATACTTTTGGCACAAAAAATACATCCTACACCCTTGAAAGTTCAGTATATGTTAGCAGCCCAAAAAAGGCCTAAAAATGCATCTTAGGCCTGCAAAAATGTTGAAAACTTTGAAGGCCCAAAAAAGGGGGTTACAGGCATCCTAGACCCCTTAAAGTCCAGAAAATGTTGGGGGCCCAAAAACTGTGCCAGAGGGCTCTGCATGTCCCAAAATCATTTGCAGCCTGAAAGGGGCATTAACCCGCATCCTAGACCACTGAAATTCCCAAAAATACTTTTGGCATAAAAAAGCATCCTACGCCCTTGAAAGTTCAGTATATGTTAGCAGCCCAAAAAAGGCCTAAAAATGCTTCTTAGGCTTGCAAAAATGTTCAAAACTTTGAAGGCCCAAAAAAGGGGTTTACAGGCATCCTAGACCCCCTAAAGTCCAGAAAATATTGGTGGCCCAAAAACTGTGCCAGAGAGCTCTGCATGTCCCAAAAACATTTGCAGCCTGAAAGGGCCATTAACCCGCATCCCAGACCCCTGAAATTCCCAAAAATATTTTTGGCACAAAAAATGCATCCTACACCCTTGAAAGTTCAGTATATGTTAGCAGACCAAAAATGCCTAAAAATGCATCTTAGGCTTATAAAAATGTTGAAAACTTTGAAGGCCCAAAAAAGGGGTTTACAGGCATCCTAAACCCCCCAAAGTCCAGAAAATGTTGGTGGCCCAAAAACTGTGCCAGAGAGCCCTGCATGTCCCACAATCATTTGCAGCCTGAAAGGGGCATTAACCCGCATCCTAGACCACTGAAATTCCCAAAACTATTTTTGGCACTAAAAATGCATCCTACACCCCTGAAAGTTCAGAATATTATAGCATCCCAAAAAAGGATTTAAAATACATTTTAGGTCTGCAAAAATGGTGAAATCTTTTACGGCCCAAAAAAGGGGTTTACAGGCATCCTAGACCACCTAAAGTCCAGAAAATGTTGGTGGCCCAAAAACTGTGCCAGAGAGCTCTGCATGTCCCAAAATCATTTGCAGCCTGAAAGGGGCATTAACCCGCATCCTAGACCACTGAAATTCCCAAAAATATTTTGGCACAAAAAATGCATCCTACACCCCTGCAAGTTCAGAATATGTTAGCAGCCCAAAAAAGGCCTTAAAATGCATCTTGGGCCTGCAAAAAGGTCGAAAACTTTGAAGGACCAAAAAAGGTGTTTACAGGCATCCTAGACCCCCTAAAGTCCAGAAAATGTTGGTGGCCCAAAAACTGTGCCAGAGAGCTCTGCATGTCCCAAAATCATTTGCAGCCTGAAAGGGGCATTAACTCTCATCATAGACCACTAAAATTCCCAAAAATATTTTGGCACAAAAAATGCATCCTACACCCCTGCAAGTTCAGAATATGTTAGCAGCCCAAAAAAGGCCTTAAAATGCATTTTCGGCAAGCAAAAAGGTTGAAAACTTTGAAGGACCAAAAAAGGTGTTTACAGGCATCCTAGACCCCCTAAAGTCCAGAAAATATTGGTGGTCCAAAAACTATGCCAGACAGCTCTCCATGTCCCAAAATCATTTGCAGCCTGAAAGGGGCATTAACCCGCATCCTAGACCACTGAAATTCCCAAAAATACTTTTGGCATAAAAAAGTCATCCTATGCCCTTGAAAGTTCAGAATATGTTAGCACCCCAAAAAAGGCCTTAAAATGCATTTTAGGCCTACAAAAATGTTGAAAAATTTGAAGGCCAAAAAAGGGGTTTACAGGCATCCTAGACCCCCTAAAGTCCATAAAATGTTGGTGGCCCAAAAACTGTGCCAGAGAGCTCTGCATGTCCCAAAATCATTTGCAGCCTGAAAGGGGCATTAACCCGCATCCCAGACCCCTGAAATTCCCAAAAATATTTTTGGCACAAAAAATGCATCCTACACCCTTGAAAGTTCAGTATATGTTAGCAGCCCAAAAAAGGCCTAAAAATGCATCTTAGGCTTGCAAAAATGTTCAAAACTTTGAAGGCCCAAAAAAGGGGTTTACAGGCATCCTAGACCCCCTAAAGTCCAGAAAATATTGGTGGCCCAAAAACTGTGCCAGAGAGCTCTGCATGTCCCAAAAACATTTGCAGCCTGAAAGGGGCATTAACCTGCATCCCAGACCCCTGAAATTCCCAAAAATATTTTTGGCACAAAAAATGCATCCTACACCCTTGAAAGTTCAGTATATGTTAGCAGACCAAAAATGCCTAAAAATGCATTGTAGGCTTGTAAAAATGTTCAAAACTTTGAAGGCCCAAAAAAGGGGTTTACAGGCATCCTAGACCCCCTAAAGTCAAGAAAATGTTGGTGGCCCAAAAACTGTGCCAGAGAGCTCTACATGTCCCTAAATCATTTGCAGCCTGAAAGGGGCATTAACCCGCATCATAGACCACTAAAATTCCCAAAAATATTTTGGCACAAAAAATGCATCCTACACCCCTGAAAGTTCAGAATATGTTAGCAGTCCAAAAGGCCTTAAGATGCATCTTAGGCCTGCAAAAATGGTGAAAACTTTTAGGGCCCAAAAAAGGGGTTTACAGGCATCCTAGACCATCTAAAGTCCAGAAAATTTTGGTGGCCTAAAAACTGTGCCAGAGAGCTCTGCATGTCCCAAAATCATTTGCAGCCTGAAAGGGGCATTAACTCTCATCATAGACCACTAAAATTCCCAAAAATATTTTGGCACAAAAAATGCATCCTACACCCCTGCAAGTTCAGAGTATGTTAGCAGGCCAAAAAAGGCCTTAAAATGCAGTTTCTGCCTGCAAAAAGGTTGAAAACTTTGAAGGACCAAAAAAGGGGTTTACAGGCATCCTAGACCCCCTAAAGTCCAGAAAATATTGGTGGTCCAAAAACTGTGCCAGACAGCTCTCCATGTCCCAAAATCATTTGCAGCCTGAAAGGGGCATTAACCTGCATCCTAGACCACTGAAATTCCCAAAAATACTTTTGGCACAAAAAATGCATCCTACACCCTTGAAAGTTCAGTATATGTTAGCAGCCCAATAAAGGCCTAAAAATGCATCTTAGGCCTGCAAAAATGTTGAAAACTTTGAAGGCCCAAAAAAGGGGGTTACAGGCATCCTAGACCCCTTAAAGTCCAGAAAATGTTGGGGGCCCAAAAACTGTGCCAGAGGGCTCTGCATGTCCCAAAATCATTTGCAGCCTGAAAGGGGCATTAACCCGCATCCTAGACCACTGAAATTCCCAAAACTATTTTTGGCACAAAAAATGCATCCTACACCCCTGAAAGTTCAGTATATGTTAGCAGCCCAAAAAAGGCCTAAAAATGCATCTTACGCCGGCAAAAATGTTGAAAACCTAGAAGGCCCAAAAAGGGGTTTACAGGCATCCTAGACCTCCTAAAGTCCAGAAAATGTTGTTGGCCCAAAAACTGTGCCAGAGAGCTCTGCATGTCCCAAAATCATTTGCAGCCTGAAAGGGGCATTAACCCGCATCCTAGACCACTGAAATTCCCAAAACTATTTTTGGCACAGAAAATGCATCCTACACCCCTGAAAGTTCAGAATATGTTAGCATCCCAAAAAAGGATTTAAAATACATTTTAGGCCTGCAAAAATGTTGAAAACTTTGAAGGCCCAAAAAAGGGGTTTACAGGCATCCTAAACCCCCTAAAGTCCAGAAAATATTGGTGGCCTAAAAACTGTGCCATATAGCTCTGAATATCCCAAAAACATTTGCAGCCTGAAAGGGGCATTAACCCGCATCCCAGACCCCTGAAATTCCCAAAAATATTTTTGGCACAAAATATGCATCCTACACCCTTGAAAGTTCATTATATTTTAGCAGACCAAAAATGCCTAAAAATGCATCCTAGGCTTGCAAAAATGTTCAAAACTTTGAAGGCCCAAAAAAGGGGTTTACAGGCATCCTAGACCCCCTAAAGTCCAGAAAATATTGGTGGTGCAAAAACTCTGCCAGACAGCTCTCCATGTCCCAAAATCATTTGCAGCCTGAAAGGGGCATTAACCTGCATCCTAGACCACTGAAATTCCCAAAAATACTTTTGGCACAAAAAATGCATCCTACACCCTTGAAAGTTCAGTATATGTTAGCAGCCCAAAAAAGGCCTAAAAATGCATCTTAGGCCTGCAAAAAAGTTGAAAACTTTGAAGGCCCAAAAAAGGGGGTTACAGGCATCCTAGACCCCTTAAAGTCCAGAAAATGTTGGTGGCCCAAAAACTGTGCCAGAGAGCTCTGCATGTCCCAAAATCATTTGCAGCCTGAAAGGGGCATTGACCCGCATCCTAAACCACTGAAATTCCCAAAACCATTTTTGGCACAAAAAATGCATCCTACACCCCTGAAAGTTCAGAAGATGTTAGCAGCCCAAAAAAGGCCTTAAAATGCCTCTTAGGCCTGCAAAAATGTTGAAAACTTTGAAGGCCCAAAAAAGGGGTTTACAGGCATCCTTAACCCCCTAAAGTCTAGAAAATATTGGTGGCCTAAAAACTGTGCCAGATAGCTCTGAATATCCCAAAAACATTTGCAGCCTGAAAGGGGCATTAACCCGCATCCCAGACCCCTGAAATTCCCAAAAATATTTTTGGCACAAAAAATGCACCCTACACCCTTGAAAGTTCAGTATATGTTAGCAGCCCAAAAAAGGCCTAAAAATGCACCTTACGCCGGCAAAAATGTTGAAAACCTAGAAGGCCCAAAAAGGGGTTTACAAGCATCCTAGACCTCCTAAAGTCCAGAAAATGTTGTTGGCCCAAAAACTGTGCCAGAGAGCTCTGCATGTCCCAAAATCATTTGCAGCCTGAAAGGGGCATTAACCCGCATCCTAGACCACTGAAATTCCCAAAACTATTTTTGGCACAGAAAATGCATCCTACACCCCTGAAAGTTCAGAATATGTTAGCATCCCAAAAAAGGATTTAAAATACATTTTAGGCCTGCAAAAATGGTGAAAACTTTTACGGCCCAAAAAAGGGGTTTACAGGCATTCTAGACCACCTAAAGTCCAGAAAATGTTGGTGGCCCAAAAACTGTGCCAGACAGCTCTCCATGTCCCAAAATCATTTGCAGCCTGAAAGGGGCATTAACTCTCATCATAGACCACTAAAATTCCCAAAAATATTTTGGCACAAAAAATGCATCCTACACCCCTGCAAGTTCAGAATATGTTAGCAGCCCAAAAAAGGCCTTAAAATGCATTTTCGGCCTGCAAAAAGGTTGAAAACTTTGGAGGACCAAAAAAGGTGTTTACAGGCATCCTAGACCCCCTAAAGTCCAGAAAATATTGGTGGTCCAAAAACTATGCCAGACAGCTCTCCATGTCCCAAAATCATTTGCAGCCTGAAAGGGGCATTAACCCGCATCCTAGACCACTGAAATTCCCAAAAATACTTTTGGCATAAAAAAGGCATCCTACGCCCTTGAAAGTTCAGAATATGTTAGCACCCCAAAAAAGGCCTTAAAATGCATCTTAGGCCTGCAAAAATGTTGAAAACTTTGAAGGCCCAAAAAAGGGGTTTACAGGCATCCTAAACCCCCTAAAGTCCAGAAAGTATTAGTGGCCTAAAAACTGTGCCAGATAGCTCTGGATATCCCAAAAACATTTGCAGCCTGAAAGGGGCATTAACCCGCATCCCAGACCCCTGAAATTCCCAAAACTATTTTTGGCACAAAAAATGCATCCTACACCCCTGAAAGTTCAGAATATGTTAGCACCCCAAAAAAGGCCTTAAAATGCATCTTAGGCCTGCAAAAATGTTGAAAACTTTGAAGGCCCAAAAAAGTGGTTTACAGGCATCCTAGACCCCATAAAGTCCAGAAAATTTTGGTGGCCTAAAAACTGTGCCAGAGAGCTCTGCATGTCCCAAAATCATTTGAAGCCTGAAAGGGGCATTAACCCGCATCCCAGACCACTGAAATTCCCAAAACTATTTTTGGCACAAAAAATGCATCCTACACCCCTGAAAGTTCAGCACATGTTAGCAGCCCAAAAAAGCCCTAAAAATGCATCTTACGTCAGCAAAAATGTTGAAAACTTAGAAGGCCCAAAAAGGGGTTTACAAGCATCCTAGACCTCCTAAAGTCCAGAAAATGTGGGTGGCCCAAAAACTGTGCCAGAGAGCTCTGCATGTCCCAAAATCATTTGCAGCCTGAAAGGGGCATTAACCCGCATCCTAGACCACTGAAATTCCCAAAACTATTTTTGGCACAAAAATGCATCCTACACCCCTGAAAGTTCAGAATATGTTAGCATCCCAAAAAAGGATCTAAAATACATTTTAGGCCTGCAAAAATGGTGAAAACTTTTGCGGCCCAAAAAAGGGGTTTACAAGCATCCTAGACCTCCTAAAGTCCAGAAAATGTGGGTGGCCCAAAAACTGTGCCAGAGAGCTCTGCATGTCCCAAAATCATTTGCAGCCTGAAAGGGGCATTAACCCGCATCCTAGACCACTGAAATTCCCAAAACTATTTTTGGCACAAAAATGCATCCTACACCCCTGAAAGTTCAGAATATGTTAGCATCCCAAAAAAGGATTTAAAATACATTTTAGGCCTGCAAAAATGGTGAAAACTTTTACGGCCCAAAAAAGGGGTTTACAGGCATTCTAGACCACCTAAAGTCCAGAAAATGTTGGTGGCCCAAAAACTGTGCCAGAGAGCTCTGCATGTCCCAAAATCATTTGCAGCCTGAAAGGGGCATTAACTCTCATCATAGACCACTAAAATTCCCAAAAATATTTTGGCACAAAAAATGCATCCTACACCCCTGCAAGTTCAGAATATGTTAGCAGCCCAAAAAAGGCCTTAAAACGCATTTTCGGCAAGCAAAAAGGTTGAAAACTTTGAAGGACCAAAAAAGGTGTTTACAGGCATCCTAGACCCCCTAAAGTCCAGAAAATATTGGTGGTCCAAAAACTATGCCAGGCAGCTCTCCATGTCCCAAAATCATTTGCAGCCTGAAAGGGGCATTAACCCGCATCCTAGACCACTGAAATTCCCCAAAAAATTTTTTTCACAAAAAATGCATCCTACACCCCTGCAAGTTCAGAATATGTTAGCAGCCCAAAAAAGGCCTAAAATGCATCTTAGGCCTGCAAAAATGTTGAAAACTTTGAAGGCCCAAAAAAGGGGGTTACAGGCATCCTAGACCCCTTAAAGTCCAGAAAATGTTGGTGGCCCGAAAACTGTGCCAGAGAGCTCTGCATGTCCCAAAATCATTTGCAGCCTGAAAGGGGCATTGACCCGCATCCTAAACCACTGAAATTCCCAAAACCATTTTTGGCACAAAAAATGCATCCTACACCCCTGAAAGTTCAGAATATGTTAGCAGCCCAAAAAAGGCCTTAAAATGCATCTTAGGCCTGCAAAAATGTTGAAAACTTTGAAGGCCCAAAAAAGGGGTTTACAGGCATCCTAAACCCCCTAAAGTCCAGAAAATATTGGTGGCCTAAAAACTGTGCCATATAGCTCTGAATATCCCAAAAACATTTGCAGCCTGAAAGGGGCATTAACCCGCATCCCAGACCCCTGAAATTCCCAAAAATATTTTTGGCACAAAAAATGCATCCTACACCCTTGAAAGTTCATTATATTTTAGCAGACCAAAAATGCCTAAAAATGCATCTTAGGCTTGCAAAAATGTTCAAAACTTTGAAGGCCCAAAAAAGGGGTTTACAGGCATCCTAGACCCCCTAAAGTCCAGAATATATTGGTGGTGCAAAACTCTGCCAGACAGCTCTCCATGTCCCAAAATCATTTGCAGCCTGAAAGGGGCATTAACCTGCATCCTAGACCACTGAAATTCCCAAAAATACTTTTGGCACAAAAAATGCATCCTACACCCTTGAAAGTTCAGTATATGTTAGCAGCCCAAAAAAGGCCTAAAAATGCATCTTACGCCGGCAAAAATGTTGAAAACCTAGAAGGCCCAAAAAGGGGTTTACAAGCATCCTAGACCTCCTAAAGTCCAGAAAATGTTGTTGGCCCAAAAACTGTGCCAGAGAGCTCTGCATGTCCCAAAATCATTTGCAGCCTGAAAGGGGCATTAACCCGCATCCTAGACCACTGAAATTCCCAAAACTATTTTTGGCACAGAAAATGCATCCTACACCCCTGAAAGTTCAGAATATGTTAGCATCCCAAAAAAGGATTTAAAATACATTTTAGGCCTGCAAAAATGGTGAAAACTTTTACGGCCCAAAAAAGGGGTTTACAGGCATTCTAGACCACCTAAAGTCCAGAAAATGTTGGTGGCCCAAAAACTGTGCCAGAGAGCTCTGCATGTCCCAAAATCATTTGCAGCCTGAAAGGGGCATTAACTCTCATCATAGACCACTAAAATTCCCAAAAATATTTTGGCACAAAAAATGCATCCTACACCCCTGCAAGTTCAGAATATGTTAGCAGCCCAAAAAAGGCCTTAAAATGCATTTTCGGCCTGCAAAAAGGTTGAAAACTTTGGAGGACCAAAAAAGGGGTTTACAGGCATCCTAAACCCCCTAAAGTCCAGAAAGTATTAGTGGCCTAAAAACTGTGCCAGATAGCTCTGGATATCCCAAAAACATTTGCAGCCTGAAAGGGGCATTAACCCGCATCCCAGACCCCTGAAATTCCCAAAACTATTTTTGGCACAAAAAATGCATCCTACACCCCTGAAAGTTCAGAATATGTTAGCACCCCAAAAAAGGCCTTAAAATGCATCTTAGGCCTGCAAAAATGTTGAAAACTTTGAAGGCCCAAAAAAGTGGTTTACAGGCATCCTAGACCCCATAAAGTCCAGAAAATTTTGGTGGCCTAAAAACTGTGCCAGAGAGCTCTGCATGTCCCAAAATCATTTGAAGCCTGAAAGGGGCATTAACCCGCATCCCAGACCACTGAAATTCCCAAAACTATTTTTGGCACAAAAAATGCATCCTACACCCCTGAAAGTTCAGAACATGTTAGCAGCCCAAAAAAGCCCTAAAAATGCATCTTACGTCAGCAAAAATGTTGAAAACCTAGAAGGCCCAAAAAGGGGTTTACAAGCATCCTAGACCTCCTAAAGTCCAGAAAATGTTGTTGGCCCAAAAACTGTGCCAGAGAGCTCTGCATGTCCCAAAATCATTTGCAGCCTGAAAGGGGCATTAACCCGCATCCTAGACCACTGAAATTCCCAAAACTATTTTTGGCACAGAAAATGCATCCTACACCCCTGAAAGTTCAGAATATGTTAGCATCCCAAAAAAGGATTTAAAATACATTTTAGGCCTGCAAAAATGGTGAAAACTTTTACGGCCCAAAAAGGGGTTTACAGGCATCCTAGACCCCCTAAAGTCCAGAAAATATTGGTGGCCCAAAAACTGTGCCAGGGAGCTCTGCATGTCCCAAAAACATTTGCAGCCTGAAAGGGGCATTAACCCGCATCCCAGACCCCTGAAATTCCCAAAAACATTTTTGGCACAAAAAATGCATCCTACACCCTTGAAAGTTCAGTATATGTTAGCAGACCAAAAATGCCTAAAAATGCATCTTAGGCTTGTAAAAATGTTCAAAACTTTGAAGGCCCAAAAAAGGGGTTTACAGGCATCCTAGACCCCCTAAAGTCAAGAAAATGTTGGTGGCCCAAAAACTGTGCCAGAGAGCTCTACATGTCCCTAAATCATGTGCAGCCTGAAAGGGGCATTAACCCGCATCATAGACCACTAAAATTCCCAAAAATATTTTGGCACAAAAAATGCATCCTACACCCCTGAAAGTTCAGAATATGTTAGCAGTCCAAAAGGCCTTAAAATGCATCTTAGGCCTGCAAAAATGGTGAAAACTTTTACGGCCCAAAAAAGGGGTTTACAGGCATCCTAGACCCCCTAAAGTCCAGAAAATGTTGGTGGCCCAAATACTGTGCCAGAGAGCTCTGCATGTCCCAAAATCATTTGCTGCCTAAAAGGGGCATTAACCCGCATCATAGACCACTAAAATTCCCAAAAATATTTTAGCACAAAAAATGCATCCTACACCCCTGTAAATTCATAATATGTTAGCAGCCCAAAAAAGGCCTTAAAATGCATTTTCGTCCTGCAAAAAGGTTGAAAACTTTGAAGGACCAAAAAAGGGGTTTGCAGGCATCCTAGACCCCTTAAAGTCCAGAAAATATTGGTGGTCCAAAAACTGTGCCAGACAGCTCTCCATGTCCCAAAATCATTTGCAGCCTGAAAGGGGCATTAACCCGCATCCTAGACCACTGAAATTCCCAAAAATATTTTTGGCACAAAAAATGCATCCTACGCCCTTGAAAGTTCAGTATATGTTAGCAGCCCAAAAAAGGCCTAAAAATGCATCTTAGGCCTGCAAAAATGTTGAAAACTTTGAGGGCCCAAAAAAGGGGTTTGCAGGCATCCTAGACCCCCTAAAGTCCAGAAAATATTAGTGGTCCAAAAACTGTGTTAGACAGCTCTCCATGTCCCAAAATCATTTGCAGCCTGAAAGGGGCATTAACCCGCATCATAGACCACTAAAATTCCCAAAAATATTTTGGCACAAAAAATGCATCCTACACCCCTGCAAGTTCATAATATGTTAGCAGCCCAAAAAAGGCCTTAAAATGCATTTTCGGCCTGCAAAAAGGTTGAAAACTTTGAAGGCCCAAAAAAGGGGTTTACAGGCATCCCAGACCCCCTAAAGTCCAGAAAATGTTGGTGGCCCAAAAACTGTGCCAGAGAGCTCTGCATGTCCCAAAATCATTTGCAGCCTGAAAGGGGAATTAACCCACATCCCAGACCCCTGAAATTCCCAAAAATATTTTTGGCACAAAAAATGCATCCTACACCCTTGAAAGTTCAGTATATGTTAGCAGCCCAGAAAAATGCCTAAAAATGCATCTTAGGCATGCAAAAATTTTCAAAACTTTGAAGGCCCAAAAAAGGGGTTTACAGGCATCCTAGACCCCCTAAAGTCAAGAAAATGTTGGTGGCCCAAAAACTGTGCCTGAGAGCTCTACATGTCCCTAAATCATTTGCAGCCTGAAAGGGGCATTAACCCGCATCATAGACCACTAAAATTCCCAAAAATATTTTGGCACAAAAAATGCATCCTACACCCCTGAAAGTTCAGAATATGTTAGCAGTCCAAAAGGCCTTAAAATGCATCTTAGGCCTGCAAAAATGGTGAAAACTTTTACGGCCCAAAAAAGGGGTTTACAGGCATCCTAGACCATCTAAAGTCCAGAAAATGTTGGAGGCCCAAAAACTGTGTCAGATATCTCTGAATATCCCAAAAACATTTGCAGCCTGGAAGGGGCATTAACCCACATCCCAGACACCTGAAATTCCCAAAAATATTTTTGGCACAAAAAATGCATCCTACACCCCTCCAAGTTCATAATATGTTAGCAGCCCAAAAAAGGCCTTAAAATGCATTTTCGGCCTGCAAAAAGGTTGAAAACTTTGAAGGCCCAAAAAATGTGTTGACAGGCATCCTAGACCCCCTAAAGTCCAGAAAATATTGGTGGCCTAAAACCTGTCAGATAGCTCTGAATATCCCAAAAACATTTGCAGCCTGGAAGGGGCATTAACCCGCATCCCAGACCCATGAAATTCCCAAAAATATTTTTGGCACAAAAAATGCATCCTACACCCTTGCAAGTTCAGTATATGTTAGCAGTCCAAAAAAGGCCTAAAAATGCATCTTAGGCTTGCAAAAATGTTCAAAACTTTGAAGGCCCAAAAAAGGGGTTTACAGGCATCCTAGACCCCCTAAAGTATAGAAAATATTGGTGGTCCAAAAACTGTGCGAGAGAGCTCTGCATGTCCCAAAATCATTTGCAGCCTAAAATGGGCATTAACCCGCTTCATAGACCACTAAAATTCCCAAAAATATTTTGGCACAAAAAATGAATCCTACACCCCTGAAAGTTCAGAATATGCTAGCATCCCAAAAAAGGCCTTAAAATGCATCTTAGGCCTGCAAAAATGTTGAAAACTTTGAAGGACCAAAAAAGGGGTTTACAGGCATCCTAGACCCCCTAAAGTCCAGAAAATATTGGTGGCCTAAAAACTGTCAGATAGCTCTGAATATCCCAAAAACATTTGCAGCCTGGAAGGGGCATTAACCCGCATCCCAGACCCCTGAAATTCCCAAAAATATTTTTGGCACAAAAAATGCATCCTACACACTTGAAAGTTCAGTATATGTTAGCAGCCCAAAAAAGGCCTAAAAATGCATCTTAGGCTTGCAAAAATGTTCAAAACTTTGAAGGCCCAAAAAAGGGGTTTACATGCATCCTAGACCCCCTAAAGTCTAGAAAATGTTGGTGGCCCGAAAACTGTGCCAGAGAGCTCTGCATGTACCAAAATCATTTGCAGCCTGAAAGGGGCATTAACCCGCATCATAGACCACTAAAATTCCCAAAAGTATTTTGGCACAAAAAATGCATCCTACACCCCTGCAAGTTCAGAATATGTTAACAGCCCAAAAAAGGCCTTAAAATGCATCTTAGGCCTGCAAAAAGGTTGAAAACTTTAAAGGACCAAAAAAGGGGTTTACAGGCATCCTGGACCCCTAAAGTCCAGAAAATATTGGTGTTCCAAAAACTGTGCCAGACAGCTCTCCATGTCCCAAAATCATTTGCAGCCTGAAAGGGGCATTAACCTGCATCCTAGACCACTGAAATTCCCAAAAATACTTTTGGCACAAAAAATGCATCCTACACACTTGAAAGTTCAGTATATGTTAGCAGCCCAAAAAAGGCCTAAAAATGCATCTTAGGCCTGCAAAAAAGTTGAAAACTTTGAAGGCCCAAAAAAGGGGGTTACAGGCATCCTAGACCCCTTAAAGTCCAGAAAATGTTGATGGCCCAAAAACTGTGCCAGAGAGCTCTGCATGTCCCAAAATCATTTGCAGCCTGAAAGGGGCATTAACCCGCATCCTAAACCACTGAAATTCCCAAAACCATTTTTGGCACAAAAAATGCATCCTACACCCCTGAAAGTTCGGAATATGTTAGCATCCCAAAAAGGCCTTAAAATGCATCTTAGGCCTGCATAAATGTTGAAAACTTTGAAGGCACAAAAAAGGGGTTTACAGGCATCCTAGACCCCCTAAAGTCCAGACAATATTGGTGGCCTAAAAACTGTGCCAGATATCTCTGAATATCCCAAAAACATTTGCAGCCTGAAAGGGGCATTAACCCGCATCCCAGACCCTTGAAATTTCCAAAAATATTTTTGGCACAAAAAATGCATCCTACACCCTTGAACGTTCAGTATATGTTAGCAGCCCAAAAAATGCCTAAAAATGCATTTTAGGCCTGCAAAAATGTTGAAAACTTTGAAGGCCCAAAAAAGGGGTTTACAGGCATCCTACACCCCCTAAAGTCCAGAAAATGTTGGTGGCCCAAAAACTGTGCCAGAGAGCTCTGCATGTCCCAAAATCATTTGCAGCCTGAAAGGGGCATTAACCCGCATCATAGACCACTAAAATTTCCAAAAATATTTTAGCACAAAAAATGCATCCTACACCCCTGTAAATTCATAATATGTTAGCAGCCCAAAAAAGGCCTTAAAATGCATTTTTGTCCTGCAAAAAGGTTGAAAACTTTGAAGGACCAAAAAAGGGGTTTACAGGCATCCTAGACCCCTTAAAGTCCAGAAAATATTGGTGGTCCAAAAACTGTGCCAGACAGCTCTCCATGTCCCAAAATCATTTGCAGCCTGAAAGGGGCATTAACCCGCATCCTAGACCACTGAAATTCCCAAAAATATTTTTGGCACAAAAAATGCATCCTACACCCTTGAAAGTTCAGTATATGTTAGCATTCCAAAAAAGGCCTAAAAATGCATCTTAGGCCTGCAAACATGTTGAAAACTTTGAGGGCCCAAAAAAGGGGTTTGCAGGCCTCCTAGACCCCCTAAAGTCCAGAAAATATTAGTGGTACAAAAACTGTGTCAGACAGCTCTCCAGGTCCCAAAATCATTTGCAGCCTGAAAGGGGCATTAACCCGCATCATAGACCACTAAAATTCCCAAAAATATTTTGGCACAAAAAATGCATCCTACACCCCTGCAAGTTCATAATATGTTAGCAGCCCAAAAAAGGCCTTAAAATGCATTTTCGGCCTTCAAAAAGGTTGAAAACTTTGAAGGCCCAAAAAAGGGGTTTACAGGCATCCCAGACCCCCTAAAGTCCAGAAAATGTTGGTGGCCCAAAAACTGTGCCAGAGAGCTCTGCATGTCCCAAAATCATTTGCAGCCTGAAAGGGGAATTAACCCACATCCCAGACCCCTGAAATTCCCAAAAATATTTTTGGCACAAAAAATGCATCCTACACCCTTGAAAGTTCAGTATATGTTAGCAGCCCAGAAAAATGCCTAAAAATGCATCTTAGGCATGCAAAAATTTTCAAAACTTTGAAGGCCCAAAAAAGGGGTTTACAGGCATCCTAGACCCCTAAAGTCAAGAAAATGTTGGTGGCCCAAAAACTGTGCCTGAGAGCTCTACATGTCCCTAAATCATTTGCAGCCTGAAAGGGGCATTAACCCGCATCATAGACCACTAAAATTCCCAAAAATATTTTGGCACAAAAAATGCATCCTACACCCCTGAAAGTTCAGAATATGTTAGCAGTCCAAAAGGCCTTAAAATGCATCTTAGGCCTGCAAAAATGGTGAAAACTTTTACGGCCCAAAAAAGGGGTTTACAGGCATCCTAGACCATCTAAAGTCCAGAAAATGTTGGAGGCCCAAAAACTGTGTCAGATATCTCTGAATATCCCAAAAACATTTGCAGCCTGGAAGGGGCATTAACCCACATCCCAGACACCTGAAATTCCCAAAAATATTTTTGGCACAAAAAATGCATCCTACACCCCTCCAAGTTCATAATATGTTAGCAGCCCAAAAAAGGCCTTAAAATGCATTTTCGGCCTGCAAAAAGGTTGAAAACTTTGAAGGCCCAAAAAATGTGTTGACAGGCATCCTAGACCCCCTAAAGTCCAGAAAATATTGGTGGCCTAAAACCTGTCAGATAGCTCTGAATATCCCAAAAACATTTGCAGCCTGGAAGGGGCATTAACCCGCATCCCAGACCCATGAAATTCCCAAAAATATTTTTGGCACAAAAAATGCATCCTACACCCTTGCAAGTTCAGTATATGTTAGCAGTCCAAAAAAGGCCTAAAAATGCATCTTAGGCTTGCAAAAATGTTCAAAACTTTGAAGGCCCAAAAAAGGGGTTTACAGGCATCCTAGACCCCCTAAAGTCCAGAAAATATTGGTGGTCCAAAAACTGTGCGAGAGAGCTCTGCATGTCCCAAAATCATTTGCAGCCTAAAATGGGCATTAACCCGCTTCATAGACCACTAAAATTCCCAAAAATATTTTGGCACAAAAAATGAATCCTACACCCCTGAAAGTTCAGAATATGCTAGCATCCCAAAAAAGGCCATAAAATGCATCTTAGGCCTGCAAACATGTTGAAAACTTTGAAGGACCAAAAAAGGGGTTTACAGGCATCCTAGACCCCCTAAAGTCCAGAAAATATTGGTGGCCTAAAAACTGTCAGATAGCTCTGAATATCCCAAAAACATTTGCAGCCTGGAAGGGGCATTAACCCGCATCCCAGACCCCTGAAATTCCCAAAAATATTTTTGGCACAAAAAATGCATCCTACACACTTGAAAGTTCAGTATATGTTAGCAGCCCAAAAAAGGCCTAAAAATGCATCTTAGGCTTGCAAAAATGTTCAAAACTTTGAAGGCCCAAAAAAGGGGTTTACATGCATCCTAGACCCCCTAAAGTCTAGAAAATGTTGGTGGCCCGAAAACTGTGCCAGAGAGCTCTGCATGTACCAAAATCATTTGCAGCCTGAAAGGGGCATTAACCCGCATCATAGACCACTAAAATTCCCAAAAGTATTTTGGCACAAAAAATGCATCCTACACCCCTGCAAGTTCAGAATATGTTAACAGCCCAAAAAAGGCCTTAAAATGCATCTTAGGCCTGCAAAAAGGTTGAAAACTTTAAAGGACCAAAAAAGGGGTTTACAGGCATCCTGGACCCCTAAAGTCCAGAAAATATTGGTGTTCCAAAAACTGTGCCAGACAGCTCTCCATGTCCCAAAATCATTTGCAGCCTGAAAGGGGCATTAACCTGCATCCTAGACCACTGAAATTCCCAAAAATACTTTTGGCACAAAAAATGCATCCTACACACTTGAAAGTTCAGTATATGTTAGCAGCCCAAAAAAGGCCTAAAAATGCATCTTAGGCCTGCAAAAAAGTTGAAAACTTTGAAGGCCCAAAAAAGGGGGTTACAGGCATCCTAGACCCCTTAAAGTCCAGAAAATGTTGATGGCCCAAAAACTGTGCCAGAGAGCTCTGCATGTCCCAAAATCATTTGCAGCCTGAAAGGGGCATTAACCCGCATCCTAAACCACTGAAATTCCCAAAACCATTTTTGGCACAAAAAATGCATCCTACACCCCTGAAAGTTCGGAATATGTTAGCATCCCAAAAAGGCCTTAAAATGCATCTTAGGCCTGCATAAATGTTGAAAACTTTGAAGGCACAAAAAAGGGGTTTACAGGCATCCTAGACCCCCTAAAGTCCAGACAATATTGGTGGCCTAAAAACTGTGCCAGATATCTCTGAATATCCCAAAAACATTTGCAGCCTGAAAGGGGCATTAACCCGCATCCCAGACCCTTGAAATTTCCAAAAATATTTTTGGCACAAAAAATGCATCCTACACCCTTGAACGTTCAGTATATGTTAGCAGCCCAAAAAATGCCTAAAAATGCATTTTAGGCCTGCAAAAATGTTGAAAACTTTGAAGGCCCAAAAAAGGGGTTTACAGGCATCCTAGACCCCCTAAAGTCCAGAAAATGTTGGTGGCCCAAAAACTGTGCCAGAGAGCTCTGCATGTCCCAAAATCATTTGCAGCCTGAAAGGGGCATTAACCCGCATCATAGACCACTAAAATTCCCAAAAATATTTTAGCACAAAAAATGCATCCTACACCCCTGTAAATTCATAATATGTTAGCAGCCCAAAAAAGGCCTTAAAATGCATTTTTGTCCTGCAAAAAGGTTGAAAACTTTGAAGGACCAAAAAAGGGGTTTACAGGCATCCTAGACCCCTTAAAGTCCAGAAAATATTGGTGGTCCAAAAACTGTGCCAGACAGCTCTCCATGTCCCAAAATCATTTGCAGCCTGAAAGGGGCATTAACCCGCATCCTAGACCACTGAAATTCCCAAAAATATTTTTGGCACAAAAAATGCATCCTACACCCTTGAAAGTTCAGTATATGTTAGCATTCAAAAAAAGGCCTAAAAATGCATCTTAGGCCTGCAAACATGTTGAAAACTTTGAGGGCCCAAAAAAGGGGTTTGCAGGCATCCTAGACCCCCTAAAGTCCAGAAAATATTAGTGGTACAAAAACTGTGTCAGACAGCTCTCCAGGTCCCAAAATCATTTGCAGCCTGAAAGGGGCATTAACCCGCATCATAGACCACTAAAATTCCCAAAAATATTTTGGCACAAAAAATGCATCCTACACCCCTGCAAGTTCATAATATGTTAGCAGCCCAAAAAAGGCCTTAAAATGCATTTTCGGCCTGCAAAAAGGTTGAAAACTTTGAAGGCCCAAAAAAGGGGTTTACAGGCATCCCAGACCCCCTAAAGTCCAGAAAATGTTGGTGGCCCAAAAACTGTGCCAGAGAGCTCTGCATGTCCCAAAATCATTTGCAGCCTGAAAGGGGCATTAACCCACATCCCAGACCCCCTGAAATTCCCAAAAATATTTTTGGCACAAAAAATGCATCCTACACCCTTGAAAGTTCAGTATATGTTAGCAGCCCAAAAAATGCCTAAAAATGCATCTTAGGCCTGCAAAAATGTTGAAAACTTTGAAGGCCCAAAAACGTGGTTTACAGGCATCCTAGACCCCCTAAAGTCCAGAAAATTTTGGTGGCTCAAAAACTGTGCCAGAGAGCTCTGCATGTCCCAAAATCATTTGCAGCCTGAAAGGGGCATTAACCCGCATCCTAGACCACTGAAATTCCCAAAAATACTTTTGGCACAAAAAATGCATCCTACACCCTTGAAAATTCAGTATATGTTAGCAGCCCAAAAAAGGCCTAAAAATGCATCTTAGGCCTGCAAACATGTTGAAAACTTTGAGGGCCCAAAAAAGGGGTTTGCAGGCATCCTAGACCCCCTAAAGTCCAGAAAATATTAGTGGTACAAAAACTGTGTCAGACAGCTCTCCAGGTCCCAAAATCATTTGCAGCCTGAAAGGGGCATTAACCCGCATCATAGACCACTAAAATTCCCAAAAATATTTTGGCACAAAAAATGCATCCTACACCCCTGCAAGTTCATAATATGTTAGCAGCCCAAAAAAGGCCTTAAAATGCATTTTCGGCCTGCAAAAAGGTTGAAAACATTGCACGGACAAAAAAAGGGGTTTGCAGGCATCCTAGACCCCTTAAAGTCCAGAAAATATTGGTGGTCCAAAAACTGTGCCAGACAGCTCTCCATGTCCCAAAATCATTTGCAGCCTGAAAGGGGCATTAACCCGCATCCTAGACCACTGAAATTCCCAAAAATATTTTTGGCACAAAAAATGCATCCTACACCCTTGAAAGTTCAGTATATGTTAGCAGCCCAAAAAAGGCCTAAAAATGCATCTTAGGCCTGCAAAAATGTTGAAAACTTTGAGGGCCCAAAAAAGGGGTTTGCAGGCATCCTAGACCCCCTAAAGTCCAGAAAATATTAGTGGTCCAAAAACTGTGTTAGACAGCTCTCCATGTCCCAAAATCATTTGCAGCCTGAAAGGGGCATTAACCCGCATCATAGACCACTAAAATTCCCAAAAATATTTTGGCACAAAAAATGCATCCTACACCCCTGAAAGTTCAGAATATGCTAGCATCCCAAAAAAGGCCTTAAAATGCATCTTAGGCCTGCAAAAATGTTGAAAACTTTGAAGGCCCAAAAAAGGGGTTCATAGGCATCCTAGACCCGCTAAAGTCCAGAAAATGTTGGTGGCCCAAAAACTGTGCCTGAGAGCTCTGCATGTCCCAAAATCATTTGCAGCCTGAAAGGGGCATTAACCCGCATCATAGACCACTGAAATTCCCAAAAATATTTTGGCACAAAAAATGCATCCTACACCCCTGCAAGTTCATAATATGTTAGCAGCCCAAAAAAGGCCTTAAAATGCATTTTCGGCCTGCAAAAAGGTTGAAAACATTGAAGGACCAAAAATGGGGTTTACAGGCATCCTAGACCCCCTAAAGTCAAGAAAATGTTGGTGGCCCAAAAACTGTGCCAGACAGCTCTCCATGTCCCAAAATCATTTGCAGCCTGAAAGGGGCATTAACCTGCATCCTAGACCACTGAAATTCCCAAAAATACTTTTGGCACAAAAAATGCATCCTACACCCTTGAAAGTTCAGTATATGTTAGCAGCCCAAAAAAGGCCTAAAAATGCATCTTAGGCCTGCAAAAAAGTTGAAAACTTTGAAGGCCCAAAAAAGGGGGTTACAGGCATCCTAGACCCCTTAAAGTCCAGAAAATGTTGGTGGCCCAAAAACTGTGCCTGAGAGCTCTGCATGTCCCAAAATCATTTGCAGCCTGAAAGGGGCATTAACCCGCATCATAGACCACTGAAATTCCCAAAAATATTTTGGCACAAAAAATGCATCCTACACCCCTGCAAGTTCATAATATGTTAGCAGCCCAAAAAAGGCCTTAAAATGCATTTTCGGCCTGCAAAAAGGTTGAAAACATTGAAGGACCAAAAAAGGGGTTTACAGGCATCCTAGACCCCCTAAAGTCCAGAAAATATTGGTTGCCTAAAAACTGTCAGATAGCTCTGAATATCCCAAAAACATTTGCAGCCTGGAAGGGGCATTAACCCGCATCCCAGACCCCTGAAATTCCCAAAAATATTTTTGGCACAAAAAATGCATCCTACACCCTTGAAAGTTCAGTATATGTTAGCAGCCCAAAAAAGGCCTAAAAATGCATTTTAGGCTTGCAAAAATGTTCAAAACTTTGAAGGCCCAAAAAAGGGGTTTACAGGCATCGTAGACCCCCTAAAGTCAAGAAAAGGTTGGTGGCCCGAAAACTGTGCCAGAGAGCTATGCATGTACCAAAATCATTTGCAGCCTGAAAGGGGCATTAACCCGCATCATAGACCACTAAAATTCCCAAAAATATTTTGCACAAAAAATGCATCCTACACCCCTGCAAGTTCAGAATATGTTAGCAGCCCAAAAAAGGCCTTAAAATGCATCTTAGGCCTGCAAAAATGTTGAAAACTTTGAAGGCCCAAACAAGGGGTTTACAGGCATCCTAGACCCCCTAAAGTCCAGAAACTGTTGGTGGCCCAAAAACTGTGCCAGAGAGCTCTGCATGTCCCAAAATCATTTGCAGCCTGAAAGGGGCATTAACCCGCATCCTAGACCACTGAAATTCCCAAAACCATTTTTGGCACAAAAAACGCATCCTACACCCCTGCAAGTTCATAATATGTTAGCAGCCCAAAAAAGGCCTTAAAATGTATTTTCGGCCTGTAAAAAGGTTGAAAACTTTGAAGGCCCAAACAAGGGGTTTACAGGCATCCTAGACCCCCTAAAGTCCAGAAAATGTTGGTGGCCCAAAAACTGTGCCAGAGAGCTCTGCATGTCCCAAAATCATTTGCAGCCTGAAAGGGGCATTAACCTGCATCATAGACCACTAAAATTCCCAAAAATATTTTGGCACAAAAAATGCATCCTACACCCCTGCAAGTTCATAATATGTTAGCAGCCCAAAAAAGGCCTTAAAATGCATTTTCGGCGTGTAAAAAGGTTGAAAACTTTGAAGGCCCAAAAAAGGGGTTTACAGGCATCCTAGACCCCCTAAAGTCCAGAAAATGTTGGTGGCCCAAAAACTGTGCCAGAGAGCTCTGCATGTCCCAAAATCATTTGCAGCCTGAAAGGGGCATTAACCCGCATCCCAGACCCCTGAAATTCCCAAAAATATTTTTGGCACAAAAAATGCATCCTACACCCTTGAAAGTTCAGAATATGTTAGCATCCCAAAAAAGGATTTAAAATACATTTTAGGTCTGCAAAAATGGTGAAATCTTTTACAGCCCAAAAAAGTGGTTTACAGGCATCCTAGACCACCTAAAGTCCAGAAAATGTTGGTGGCCCAAAAACTGTGCCAGAGAGCTCTGCATGTCCCAAAATCATTTGCAGCCTGAAAGGGGCATTAACCCGCATCCTAGACCACTGAAATTCCCAAAAATATTTTGGCACAAAAAATGCATCCTACACCCCTGCAAGTTCAGAATATGTTAGCAGCCCAAAAAAGGCCTTAAAATGCATCTTGGGCCTGCAAAAAGGTCGAAAACTTTGAAGGACCAAAAAAGGGGTTTACAGGCATCCTAGACCCCCTAAAGTCCAGAAAATGTTGGTGGCCCAAAAACTGTGCCAGAGAGCTCTGCATGTCCCAAAATCATTTGCAGCCTGAAAGGGGCATTAACTCTCATCATAGACCACTAAAATTCCCAAAAATATTTTGGCACAAAAAATGCATCCTACACCCCTGCAAGTTCAGAATATGTTAGCAGCCCAAAAAAGGCCTTAAAATGCATTTTCGGCAAGCAAAAAGGTTGAAAACTTTGAAGGACCAAAAAAGGTGTTTACAGGCATCCTAGACCCCCTAAAGTCCAGAAAATATTGGTGGTCCAAAAACTATGCCAGACAGCTCTCCATGTCCCAAAATCATTTGCAGCCTGAAAGGGGCATTAACCCGCATCCTAGACCACTGAAATTCCCAAAAATACTTTTGGCATAAAAAAGTCATCCTATGCCCTTGAAAGTTCAGAATATGTTAGCACCCCAAAAAAGGCCTTAAAATGCATTTTAGGCCTGCAAAAATGTTGAAAACTTTGAAGGCCAAAAAAGGGGTTTACAGGCATCCTAGACCCCCTAAAGTCCATAAAATGTTGGTGGCCCAAAAACTGTGCCAGAGAGCTCTGCATGTCCCAAAATCATTTGCAGCCTGAAAGGGGCATTAACCCGCATCCCAGACCCCTGAAATTCCCAAAAATATTTTTGGCACAAAAAATGCATCCTACACCCTTGAAAGTTCAGTATATGTTAGCAGCCCAAAAAAGGCCTAGAAATGCATCTTAGGCTTGCAAAAATGTTCAAAACTTTGAAGGCCCAAAAAAGGGGTTTACAGGCATCCTAGACCCCCTAAAGTCCAGAAAATATTGGTGGCCCAAAAACTGTGCCAGAGAGCTCTGCATGTCCCAAAAACATTTGCAGCCTGAAAGGGGCATTAACCTGCATCCCAGACCCCTGAAATTCCCAAAAATATTTTTGGCACAAAAAATGCATCCTACACCCTTGAAAGTTCAGTATATGTTAGCAGACCAAAAATGCCTAAAAATGCATTGTAGGCTTGTAAAAATGTTGAAAACTTTGAAGGCCCAAAAAGGGGTTTACAGGCATCCTAGACCCCCTAAAGTCAAGAAAATGTTGGTGGCCCAAAAACTGTGCCAGAGAGCTCTACATGTCCCTAAATCATTTGCAGCCTGAAAGGGGCATTAACCCGCATCATAGACCACTAAAATTCCTAAAAATATTTTGGCACAAAAAATGCATCCTACACCCCTGAAAGTTCAGAATATGTTAGCAGTCCAAAAGGCCTTAAAATGCATCTTAGGCCTGCAAAAATGGTGAAAACTTTTACGGCCCAAAAAAGGGGTTTACAGGCATCCTAGACCATCTAAAGTCCAGAAAATTTTGGTGGCCTAAAAACTGTGCCAGAGAGCTCTGCATGTCCCAAAATCATTTGCAGCCTGAAAGGGGCATTAACTCTCATCATAGACCACTAAAATTCCCAAAAATATTTTGGCACAAAAAATGCATCCTACACCCCTGCAAGTTCAGAGTATGTTAGCAGGCCAAAAAAGGCCTTAAAATGCAGTTTCTGCCTGCAAAAAGGTTGAAAACTTTGAAGGACCAAAAAAGGGGTTTACAGGCATCCTAGGCCCCCTAAAGTCCAGAAAATATTGGTGGTCCAAAAACTGTGCCAGACAGCTCTCCATTTCCCAAAATCATTTGCAGCCTGAAAGGGGCATTAACCTGCATCCTAGACCACTGAAATTCCCAAAAATACTTTTGGCACAAAAAATGCATCCTACACCCTTGAAAGTTCAGTATATGTTAGCAGCCCAATAAAGGCCTAAAAATGCATCTTAGGCCTGCAAAAATGTTGAAAACTTTGAAGGCCCAAAAAAGGGGGTTACAGGCATCCTAGACCCCTTAAAGTCCAGAAAATGTTGGGGGCCCAAAAACTGTGCCAGAGGGCTCTGCATGTCCCAAAATCATTTGCAGCCTGAAAGGGGCATTAACCCGCATCCTAGACCACTGAAATTCCCAAAACTATTTTTGGCACAAAAAATGCATCCTACACCCGTGAAAGTTCAGTATATGTTAGCAGCCCAAAAAAGGCCTTAAAATGCATCTTGGGCCTGCAAAAAGGTTGAAAACTTTGAAGGCCCAAACAAGGGGTTTACAGGCATCCTAGACCCCCTAAAGTCCAGAAAATATTGGTGGTCCAAAAACTATGCCAGGCAGCTCTCCATGTCCCAAAATCATTTGCAGCCTGAAAGGGGCATTAACCCGCATCCTAGACCACTGAAATTCCCAAAAATACTTTTGGCATAAAAAAGGCATCCTACGCCCTTGAAAGTTCAGAATATGTTAGCACCCCAAAAAAGGCCTTAAAATGCATTTTAGGCCTGCAAAAATGTTGAAAACTTTGAAGGCCAAAAAAGGGGTTTACAGGCATCCTAGACCCCCTAAAGTCCAGAAAATGTTGGTGGCCCAAAAACTGTGCCAGAGAGCTCTGCATGTGCCAAAATCATTTGCAGCCTGAAAGGGGCATTAACCCGCATCCCAGACCCCTGAAATTCCCAAAAATATTTTTGGCACAAAAAATGCATCCTACACCCTTGAAAGTTCAGTATATATTAGCAGCCCAAAAAAGGCCTAAAAATGCTTCTTAGGCTTGCAAAAATGTTCAAAACTTTGAAGGCCCAAAAAAGGGGTTTACAGGCATCCTAGACCCCCTAAAGTCCAGAAAATATTGGTGGCCCAAAAACTGTGCCAGAGAGCTCTGCATGTCCCAAAAACATTTGCAGCCTGAAAGGGGCATTAACCCGCATCCCAGACCCCTGAAATTCCCGAAAATATTTTTGGCACAAAAAATGCATCCTACACCCTTGAAAGTTCAGTATATGTTAGCAGCCCAAAAAAGGCCTAAAAATGCATCTTAGGCTTGCAAAAATGTTCAAAACTTTGAAGGCCCAAAAAAGGGGTTTACAGGCATCCTAGACCCCCTAAAGTCCAGAAAATATTGGTGGCCCAAAAACTGTGCCAGAGAGCTCTGCATGTCCCAAAAACATTTGCAGCCTGAAAGGGGCATTAACCTGCATCCCAGACCCCTGAAATTCCCAAAAATATTTTTGGCACAAAAAATGCATCCTACACCCTTGAAAGTTCAGTATATGTTAGCAGACCAAAAATGCCTAAAAATGCATTGTAGGCTTGTAAAAATGTTCAAAACTTTGAAGGCCCAAAAAAGGGGTTTACAGGCATCCTAGACCCCCTAAAGTCAAGAAAATGTTGGTGGCCCAAAAACTGTGCCAGAGAGCTCTACATGTCCCTAAATCATTTGCAGCCTGAAAGGGGCATTAACCCGCATCATAGACCACTAAAATTCCCAAAAATATTTTGGCACAAAAAATGCATCCTACACCCCTGAAAGTTCAGAATATGTTAGCAGTCCAAAAGGCCTTAAAATGCATCTTAGGCCTGCAAAAATGGTGAAAACTTTTACGGCCCAAAAAAAGGGGTTTACAGGCATCCTAGACCATCTAAAGTCCAGAAAATTTTGGTGGCCTAAAAACTGTGCCAGAGAGCTCTGCATGTCCCAAAATCATTTGCAGCCTGAAAGGGGCATTAACTCTCATCATAGACCACTAAAATTCCCAAAAATATTTTGGCACAAAAAATGCATCCTACACCCCTGCAAGTTCAGAGTATGTTAGCAGGCCAAAAAAGGCCTTAAAATGCAGTTTCTGCCTGCAAAAAGGTTGAAAACTTTGAAGGACCAAAAAAGGGGTTTACAGGCATCCTAGGCCCCCTAAAGTCCAGAAAATATTGGTGGTCCAAAAACTGTGCCAGACAGCTCTCCATTTCCCAAAATCATTTGCAGCCTGAAAGGGGCATTAACCTGCATCCTAGACCACTGAAATTCCCAAAAATACTTTTGGCACAAAAAATGCATCCTACACCCTTGAAAGTTCAGTATATGTTAGCAGCCCAATAAAGGCCTAAAAATGCATCTTAGGCCTGCAAAAATGTTGAAAACTTTGAAGGCCCAAAAAAGGGGGTTACAGGCATCCTAGACCCCTTAAAGTCCAGAAAATGTTGGGGGCCCAAAAACTGTGCCAGAGGGCTCTGCATGTCCCAAAATCATTTGCAGCCTGAAAGGGGCATTAACCCGCATCCTAGACCACTGAAATTCCCAAAACTATTTTTGGCACAAAAAATGCATCCTACACCCGTGAAAGTTCAGTATATGTTAGCAGCCCAAAAAAGGCCTTAAAATGCATCTTGGGCCTGCAAAAAGGTTGAAAACTTTGAAGGCCCAAACAAGGGGTTTACAGGCATCCTAGACCCCCTAAAGTCCAGAAAATATTGGTGGTCCAAAAACTATGCCAGGCAGCTCTCCATGTCCCAAAATCATTTGCAGCCTGAAAGGGGCATTAACCCGCATCCTAGACCACTGAAATTCCCAAAAATACTTTTGGCATAAAAAAGGCATCCTACGCCCTTGAAAGTTCAGAATATGTTAGCACCCCAAAAAAGGCCTTAAAATGCATTTTAGGCCTGCAAAAATGTTGAAAACTTTGAAGGCCAAAAAAGGGGTTTACAGGCATCCTAGACCCCCTAAAGTCCAGAAAATGTTGGTGGCCCAAAAACTGTGCCAGAGAGCTCTGCATGTGCCAAAATCATTTGCAGCCTGAAAGGGGCATTAACCCGCATCCCAGACCCCTGAAATTCCCAAAAATATTTTTGGCACAAAAAATGCATCCTACACCCTTGAAAGTTCAGTATATATTAGCAGCCCAAAAAAGGCCTAAAAATGCTTCTTAGGCTTGCAAAAATGTTCAAAACTTTGAAGGCCCAAAAAAGGGGTTTACAGGCATCCTAGACCCCCTAAAGTCCAGAAAATATTGGTGGCCCAAAAACTGTGCCAGAGAGCTCTGCATGTCCCAAAAACATTTGCAGCCTGAAAGGGGCATTAACCCGCATCCCAGACCCCTGAAATTCCCGAAAATATTTTTGGCACAAAAAATGCATCCTACACCCTTGAAAGTTCAGTATATGTTAGCAGCCCAAAAAAGGCCTAAAAATGCATCTTAGGCTTGCAAAAATGTTCAAAACTTTGAAGGCCCAAAAAAGGGGTTTACAGGCATCCTAGACCCCCTAAAGTCCAGAAAATATTGGTGGCCCAAAAACTGTGCCAGAGAGCTCTGCATGTCCCAAAAACATTTGCAGCCTGAAAGGGGCATTAACCTGCATCCCAGACCCCTGAAATTCCCAAAAATATTTTTGGCACAAAAAATGCATCCTACACCCTTGAAAGTTCAGTATATGTTAGCAGACCAAAAATGCCTAAAAATGCATTGTAGGCTTGTAAAAATGTTCAAAACTTTGAAGGCCCAAAAAAGGGGTTTACAGGCATCCTAGACCCCCTAAAGTCAAGAAAATGTTGGTGGCCCAAAAACTGTGCCAGAGAGCTCTACATGTCCCTAAATCATTTGCAGCCTGAAAGGGGCATTAACCCGCATCATAGACCACTAAAATTCCCAAAAATATTTTGGCACAAAAAATGCATCCTACACCCCTGAAAGTTCAGAATATGTTAGCAGTCCAAAAGGCCTTAAAATGCATCTTAGGCCTGCAAAAATGGTGAAAACTTTTACGGCCCAAAAAAAGGGGTTTACAGGCATCCTAGACCATCTAAAGTCCAGAAAATTTTGGTGGCCTAAAAACTGTGCCAGAGAGCTCTGCATGTCCCAAAATCATTTGCAGCCTGAAAGGGGCATTAACTCTCATCATAGACCACTAAAATTCCCAAAAATATTTTGGCACAAAAAATGCATCCTACACCCCTGCAAGTTCAGAGTATGTTAGCAGGCCAAAAAAGGCCTTAAAATACAGTTTCTGCCTGCAAAAAGGTTGAAAACTTTGAAGGACCAAAAAAGGGGTTTACAGGCATCCTAGACCCCCTAAAGTCCAGAAAATATTGGTGGTCCAAAAACTGTGCCAGACAGCTCTCCATGTCCCAAAATCATTTGCAGCCTGAAAGGGGCATTAACCTGCATCCTAGACCACTGAAATTCCCAAAAATACTTTTGGCACAAAAAATACATCCTACACCCTTGAAAGTTCAGTATATGTTAGCAGCCCAAAAAAGGCCTAAAAATGCATCTTAGGCCTGCAAAAATGTTGAAAACTTTGAAGGCCCAAAAAAGGGGGTTACAGGCATCCTAGACCCCTTAAAGTCCAGAAAATGTTGGGGGCCCAAAAACTGTGCCAGAGGGCTCTGCATGTCCCAAAATCATTTGCAGCCTGAAAGGGGCATTAACCCGCATCCTAGACCACTGAAATTCCCAAAAATACTTTTGGCATAAAAAAGCATCCTACGCCCTTGAAAGTTCAGTATATGTTAGCAGCCCAAAAAAGGCCTAAAAATGCTTCTTAGGCTTGCAAAAATGTTCAAAACTTTGAAGGCCCAAAAAAGGGGTTTACAGGCATCCTAGACCCCCTAAAGTCCAGAAAATATTGGTGGCCCAAAAACTGTGCCAGAGAGCTCTGCATGTCCCAAAAACATTTGCAGCCTGAAAGGGCCATTAACCCGCATCCCAGACCCCTGAAATTCCCAAAAATATTTTTGGCACAAAAAATGCATCCTACACCCTTGAAAGTTCAGTATATGTTAGCAGACCAAAAATGCCTAAAAATGCATCTTAGGCTTATAAAAATGTTGAAAACTTTGAAGGCCCAAAAAAGGGGTTTACAGGCATCCTAAACCCCCCAAAGTCCAGAAAATGTTGGTGGCCCAAAAACTGTGCCAGAGAGCCCTGCATGTCCCACAATCATTTGCAGCCTGAAAGGGGCATTAACCCGCATCCTAGACCACTGAAATTCCCAAAACTATTTTTGGCACTAAAAATGCATCCTACACCCCTGAAAGTTCAGAATATTATAGCATCCCAAAAAAGGATTTAAAATACATTTTAGGTCTGCAAAAATGGTGAAATCTTTTACGGCCCAAAAAAGGGGTTTACAGGCATCCTAGACCACCTAAAGTCCAGAAAATGTTGGTGGCCCAAAAACTGTGCCAGAGAGCTCTGCATGTCCCAAAATCATTTGCAGCCTGAAAGGGGCATTAACCCGCATCCTAGACCACTGAAATTCCCAAAAATATTTTGGCACAAAAAATGCATCCTACACCCCTGCAAGTTCAGAATATGTTAGCAGCCCAAAAAAGGCCTTAAAATGCATCTTGGGCCTGCAAAAAGGTCGAAAACTTTGAAGGACCAAAAAAGGTGTTTACAGGCATCCTAGACCCCCTAAAGTCCAGAAAATGTTGGTGGCCCAAAAACTGTGCCAGAGAGCTCTGCATGTCCCAAAATCATTTGCAGCCTGAAAGGGGCATTAACTCTCATCATAGACCACTAAAATTCCCAAAAATATTTTGGCACAAAAAATGCATCCTACACCCCTGCAAGTTCAGAATATGTTAGCAGCCCAAAAAAGGCCTTAAAATGCATTTTCGGCAAGCAAAAAGGTTGAAAACTTTGAAGGACCAAAAAAGGTGTTTACAGGCATCCTAGACCCCCTAAAGTCCAGAAAATATTGGTGGTCCAAAAACTATGCCAGACAGCTCTCCATGTCCCAAAATCATTTGCAGCCTGAAAGGGGCATTAACCCGCATCCTAGACCACTGAAATTCCCAAAAATACTTTTGGCATAAAAAAGTCATCCTATGCCCTTGAAAGTTCAGAATATGTTAGCACCCCAAAAAAGGCCTTAAAATGCATTTTAGGCCTACAAAAATGTTGAAAAATTTGAAGGCCAAAAAAGGGGTTTACAGGCATCCTAGACCCCCTAAAGTCCATAAAATGTTGGTGGCCCAAAAACTGTGCCAGAGAGCTCTGCATGTCCCAAAATCATTTGCAGCCTGAAAGGGGCATTAACCCGCATCCCAGACCCCTGAAATTCCCAAAAATATTTTTGGCACAAAAAATGCATCCTACACCCTTGAAAGTTCAGTATATGTTAGCAGCCCAAAAAAGGCCTAAAAATGCATCTTAGGCTTGCAAAAATGTTCAAAACTTTGAAGGCCCAAAAAAGGGGTTTACAGGCATCCTAGACCCCCTAAAGTCCAGAAAATATTGGTGGCCCAAAAACTGTGCCAGAGAGCTCTGCATGTCCCAAAAACATTTGCAGCCTGAAAGGGGCATTAACCTGCATCCCAGACCCCTGAAATTCCCAAAAATATTTTTGGCACAAAAAATGCATCCTACACCCTTGAAAGTTCAGTATATGTTAGCAGACCAAAAATGCCTAAAAATGCATTGTAGGCTTGTAAAAATGTTCAAAACTTTGAAGGCCCAAAAAAGGGGTTTACAGGCATCCTAGACCCCCTAAAGTCAAGAAAATGTTGGTGGCCCAAAAACTGTGCCAGAGAGCTCTACATGTCCCTAAATCATTTGCAGCCTGAAAGGGGCATTAACCCGCATCATAGACCACTAAAATTCCCAAAAATATTTTGGCACAAAAAATGCATCCTACACCCCTGAAAGTTCAGAATATGTTAGCAGTCCAAAAGGCCTTAAGATGCATCTTAGGCCTGCAAAAATGGTGAAAACTTTTAGGGCCCAAAAAAGGGGTTTACAGGCATCCTAGACCATCTAAAGTCCAGAAAATTTTGGTGGCCTAAAAACTGTGCCAGAGAGCTCTGCATGTCCCAAAATCATTTGCAGCCTGAAAGGGGCATTAACTCTCATCATAGACCACTAAAATTCCCAAAAATATTTTGGCACAAAAAATGCATCCTACACCCCTGCAAGTTCAGAGTATGTTAGCAGGCCAAAAAAGGCCTTAAAATGCAGTTTCTGCCTGCAAAAAGGTTGAAAACTTTGAAGGACCAAAAAAGGGGTTTACAGGCATCCTAGACCCCCTAAAGTCCAGAAAATATTGGTGGTCCAAAAACTGTGCCAGACAGCTCTCCATGTCCCAAAATCATTTGCAGCCTGAAAGGGGCATTAACCTGCATCCTAGACCACTGAAATTCCCAAAAATACTTTTGGCACAAAAAATGCATCCTACACCCTTGAAAGTTCAGTATATGTTAGCAGCCCAATAAAGGCCTAAAAATGCATCTTAGGCCTGCAAAAATGTTGAAAACTTTGAAGGCCCAAAAAAGGGGGTTACAGGCATCCTAGACCCCTTAAAGTCCAGAAAATGTTGGGGGCCCAAAAACTGTGCCAGAGGGCTCTGCATGTCCCAAAATCATTTGCAGCCTGAAAGGGGCATTAACCCGCATCCTAGACCACTGAAATTCCCAAAACTATTTTTGGCACAAAAAATGCATCCTACACCCCTGAAAGTTCAGTATATGTTAGCAGCCCAAAAAAGGCCTAAAAATGCATCTTACGCCGGCAAAAATGTTGAAAACCTAGAAGGCCCAAAAAGGGGTTTACAGGCATCCTAGACCTCCTAAAGTCCAGAAAATGTTGTTGGCCCAAAAACTGTGCCAGAGAGCTCTGCATGTCCCAAAATCATTTGCAGCCTGAAAGGGGCATTAACCCGCATCCTAGACCACTGAAATTCCCAAAACTATTTTTGGCACAGAAAATGCATCCTACACCCCTGAAAGTTCAGAATATGTTAGCATCCCAAAAAAGGATTTAAAATACATTTTAGGCCTGCAAAAATGTTGAAAACTTTGAAGGCCCAAAAAAGGGGTTTACAGGCATCCTAAACCCCCTAAAGTCCAGAAAATATTGGTGGCCTAAAAACTGTGCCATATAGCTCTGAATATCCCAAAAACATTTGCAGCCTGAAAGGGGCATTAACCCGCATCCCAGACCCCTGAAATTCCCAAAAATATTTTTGGCACAAAATATGCATCCTACACCCTTGAAAGTTCATTATATTTTAGCAGACCAAAAATGCCTAAAAATGCATCCTAGGCTTGCAAAAATGTTCAAAACTTTGAAGGCCCAAAAAAGGGGTTTACAGGCATCCTAGACCCCCTAAAGTCCAGAAAATATTGGTGGTGCAAAAACTCTGCCAGACAGCTCTCCATGTCCCAAAATCATTTGCAGCCTGAAAGGGGCATTAACCTGCATCCTAGACCACTGAAATTCCCAAAAATACTTTTGGCACAAAAAATGCATCCTACACCCTTGAAAGTTCAGTATATGTTAGCAGCCCAAAAAAGGCCTAAAAATGCATCTTAGGCCTGCAAAAAAGTTGAAAACTTTGAAGGCCCAAAAAAGGGGGTTACAGGCATCCTAGACCCCTTAAAGTCCAGAAAATGTTGGTGGCCCAAAAACTGTGCCAGAGAGCTCTGCATGTCCCAAAATCATTTGCAGCCTGAAAGGGGCATTGACCCGCATCCTAAACCACTGAAATTCCCAAAACCATTTTTGGCACAAAAAATGCATCCTACACCCCTGAAAGTTCAGAAGATGTTAGCAGCCCAAAAAAGGCCTTAAAATGCCTCTTAGGCCTGCAAAAATGTTGAAAACTTTGAAGGCCCAAAAAAGGGGTTTACAGGCATCCTTAACCCCCTAAAGTCTAGAAAATATTGGTGGCCTAAAAACTGTGCCAGATAGCTCTGAATATCCCAAAAACATTTGCAGCCTGAAAGGGGCATTAACCCGCATCCCAGACCCCTGAAATTCCCAAAAATATTTTTGGCACAAAAAATGCACCCTACACCCTTGAAAGTTCAGTATATGTTAGCAGCCCAAAAAAGGCCTAAAAATGCACCTTACGCCGGCAAAAATGTTGAAAACCTAGAAGGCCCAAAAAGGGGTTTACAAGCATCCTAGACCTCCTAAAGTCCAGAAAATGTTGTTGGCCCAAAAACTGTGCCAGAGAGCTCTGCATGTCCCAAAATCATTTGCAGCCTGAAAGGGGCATTAACCCGCATCCTAGACCACTGAAATTCCCAAAACTATTTTTGGCACAGAAAATGCATCCTACACCCCTGAAAGTTCAGAATATGTTAGCATCCCAAAAAAGGATTTAAAATACATTTTAGGCCTGCAAAAATGGTGAAAACTTTTACGGCCCAAAAAAGGGGTTTACAGGCATTCTAGACCACCTAAAGTCCAGAAAATGTTGGTGGCCCAAAAACTGTGCCAGACAGCTCTCCATGTCCCAAAATCATTTGCAGCCTGAAAGGGGCATTAACTCTCATCATAGACCACTAAAATTCCCAAAAATATTTTGGCACAAAAAATGCATCCTACACCCCTGCAAGTTCAGAATATGTTAGCAGCCCAAAAAAGGCCTTAAAATGCATTTTCGGCCTGCAAAAAGGTTGAAAACTTTGGAGGACCAAAAAAGGTGTTTACAGGCATCCTAGACCCCCTAAAGTCCAGAAAATATTGGTGGTCCAAAAACTATGCCAGACAGCTCTCCATGTCCCAAAATCATTTGCAGCCTGAAAGGGGCATTAACCCGCATCCTAGACCACTGAAATTCCCAAAAATACTTTTGGCATAAAAAAGGCATCCTACGCCCTTGAAAGTTCAGAATATGTTAGCACCCCAAAAAAGGCCTTAAAATGCATCTTAGGCCTGCAAAAATGTTGAAAACTTTGAAGGCCCAAAAAAGGGGTTTACAGGCATCCTAAACCCCCTAAAGTCCAGAAAGTATTAGTGGCCTAAAAACTGTGCCAGATAGCTCTGGATATCCCAAAAACATTTGCAGCCTGAAAGGGGCATTAACCCGCATCCCAGACCCCTGAAATTCCCAAAACTATTTTTGGCACAAAAAATGCATCCTACACCCCTGAAAGTTCAGAATATGTTAGCACCCCAAAAAAGGCCTTAAAATGCATCTTAGGCCTGCAAAAATGTTGAAAACTTTGAAGGCCCAAAAAAGTGGTTTACAGGCATCCTAGACCCCATAAAGTCCAGAAAATTTTGGTGGCCTAAAAACTGTGCCAGAGAGCTCTGCATGTCCCAAAATCATTTGAAGCCTGAAAGGGGCATTAACCCGCATCCCAGACCACTGAAATTCCCAAAACTATTTTTGGCACAAAAAATGCATCCTACACCCCTGAAAGTTCAGCACATGTTAGCAGCCCAAAAAAGCCCTAAAAATGCATCTTACGTCAGCAAAAATGTTGAAAACTTAGAAGGCCCAAAAAGGGGTTTACAAGCATCCTAGACCTCCTAAAGTCCAGAAAATGTGGGTGGCCCAAAAACTGTGCCAGAGAGCTCTGCATGTCCCAAAATCATTTGCAGCCTGAAAGGGGCATTAACCCGCATCCTAGACCACTGAAATTCCCAAAACTATTTTTGGCACAAAAATGCATCCTACACCCCTGAAAGTTCAGAATATGTTAGCATCCCAAAAAAGGATCTAAAATACATTTTAGGCCTGCAAAAATGGTGAAAACTTTTGCGGCCCAAAAAAGGGGTTTACAAGCATCCTAGACCTCCTAAAGTCCAGAAAATGTGGGTGGCCCAAAAACTGTGCCAGAGAGCTCTGCATGTCCCAAAATCATTTGCAGCCTGAAAGGGGCATTAACCCGCATCCTAGACCACTGAAATTCCCAAAACTATTTTTGGCACAAAAATGCATCCTACACCCCTGAAAGTTCAGAATATGTTAGCATCCCAAAAAAGGATTTAAAATACATTTTAGGCCTGCAAAAATGGTGAAAACTTTTACGGCCCAAAAAAGGGGTTTACAGGCATTCTAGACCACCTAAAGTCCAGAAAATGTTGGTGGCCCAAAAACTGTGCCAGAGAGCTCTGCATGTCCCAAAATCATTTGCAGCCTGAAAGGGGCATTAACTCTCATCATAGACCACTAAAATTCCCAAAAATATTTTGGCACAAAAAATGCATCCTACACCCCTGCAAGTTCAGAATATGTTAGCAGCCCAAAAAAGGCCTTAAAACGCATTTTCGGCAAGCAAAAAGGTTGAAAACTTTGAAGGACCAAAAAAGGTGTTTACAGGCATCCTAGACCCCCTAAAGTCCAGAAAATATTGGTGGTCCAAAAACTATGCCAGGCAGCTCTCCATGTCCCAAAATCATTTGCAGCCTGAAAGGGGCATTAACCCGCATCCTAGACCACTGAAATTCCCAAAAAAATTTTTTTCACAAAAAATGCATCCTACACCCCTGCAAGTTCAGAATATGTTAGCAGCCCAAAAAAGGCCTAAAATGCATCTTAGGCCTGCAAAAATGTTGAAAACTTTGAAGGCCCAAAAAAGGGGGTTACAGGCATCCTAGACCCCTTAAAGTCCAGAAAATGTTGGTGGCCCGAAAACTGTGCCAGAGAGCTCTGCATGTCCCAAAATCATTTGCAGCCTGAAAGGGGCATTGACCCGCATCCTAAACCACTGAAATTCCCAAAACCATTTTTGGCACAAAAAATGCATCCTACACCCCTGAAAGTTCAGAATATGTTAGCAGCCCAAAAAAGGCCTTAAAATGCATCTTAGGCCTGCAAAAATGTTGAAAACTTTGAAGGCCCAAAAAAGGGGTTTACAGGCATCCTAAACCCCCTAAAGTCCAGAAAATATTGGTGGCCTAAAAACTGTGCCATATAGCTCTGAATATCCCAAAAACATTTGCAGCCTGAAAGGGGCATTAACCCGCATCCCAGACCCCTGAAATTCCCAAAAATATTTTTGGCACAAAAAATGCATCCTACACCCTTGAAAGTTCATTATATTTTAGCAGACCAAAAATGCCTAAAAATGCATCTTAGGCTTGCAAAAATGTTCAAAACTTTGAAGGCCCAAAAAAGGGGTTTACAGGCATCCTAGACCCCCTAAAGTCCAGAAAATATTGGTGGTGCAAAACTCTGCCAGACAGCTCTCCATGTCCCAAAATCATTTGCAGCCTGAAAGGGGCATTAACCTGCATCCTAGACCACTGAAATTCCCAAAAATACTTTTGGCACAAAAAATGCATCCTACACCCTTGAAAGTTCAGTATATGTTAGCAGCCCAAAAAAGGCCTAAAAATGCATCTTACGCCGGCAAAAATGTTGAAAACCTAGAAGGCCCAAAAAGGGGTTTACAAGCATCCTAGACCTCCTAAAGTCCAGAAAATGTTGTTGGCCCAAAAACTGTGCCAGAGAGCTCTGCATGTCCCAAAATCATTTGCAGCCTGAAAGGGGCATTAACCCGCATCCTAGACCACTGAAATTCCCAAAACTATTTTTGGCACAGAAAATGCATCCTACACCCCTGAAAGTTCAGAATATGTTAGCATCCCAAAAAAGGATTTAAAATACATTTTAGGCCTGCAAAAATGGTGAAAACTTTTACGGCCCAAAAAAGGGGTTTACAGGCATTCTAGACCACCTAAAGTCCAGAAAATGTTGGTGGCCCAAAAACTGTGCCAGAGAGCTCTGCATGTCCCAAAATCATTTGCAGCCTGAAAGGGGCATTAACTCTCATCATAGACCACTAAAATTCCCAAAAATATTTTGGCACAAAAAATGCATCCTACACCCCTGCAAGTTCAGAATATGTTAGCAGCCCAAAAAAGGCCTTAAAATGCATTTTCGGCCTGCAAAAAGGTTGAAAACTTTGGAGGACCAAAAAAGGGGTTTACAGGCATCCTAAACCCCCTAAAGTCCAGAAAGTATTAGTGGCCTAAAAACTGTGCCAGATAGCTCTGGATATCCCAAAAACATTTGCAGCCTGAAAGGGGCATTAACCCGCATCCCAGACCCCTGAAATTCCCAAAACTATTTTTGGCACAAAAAATGCATCCTACACCCCTGAAAGTTCAGAATATGTTAGCACCCCAAAAAAGGCCTTAAAATGCATCTTAGGCCTGCAAAAATGTTGAAAACTTTGAAGGCCCAAAAAAGTGGTTTACAGGCATCCTAGACCCCATAAAGTCCAGAAAATTTTGGTGGCCTAAAAACTGTGCCAGAGAGCTCTGCATGTCCCAAAATCATTTGAAGCCTGAAAGGGGCATTAACCCGCATCCCAGACCACTGAAATTCCCAAAACTATTTTTGGCACAAAAAATGCATCCTACACCCCTGAAAGTTCAGAACATGTTAGCAGCCCAAAAAAGCCCTAAAAATGCATCTTACGTCAGCAAAAATGTTGAAAACCTAGAAGGCCCAAAAAGGGGTTTACAAGCATCCTAGACCTCCTAAAGTCCAGAAAATGTTGTTGGCCCAAAAACTGTGCCAGAGAGCTCTGCATGTCCCAAAATCATTTGCAGCCTGAAAGGGGCATTAACCCGCATCCTAGACCACTGAAATTCCCAAAACTATTTTTGGCACAGAAAATGCATCCTACACCCCTGAAAGTTCAGAATATGTTAGCATCCCAAAAAAGGATTTAAAATACATTTTAGGCCTGCAAAAATGGTGAAAACTTTTACGGCCCAAAAAGGGGTTTACAGGCATCCTAGACCCCCTAAAGTCCAGAAAATATTGGTGGCCCAAAAACTGTGCCAGGGAGCTCTGCATGTCCCAAAAACATTTGCAGCCTGAAAGGGGCATTAACCCGCATCCCAGACCCCTGAAATTCCCAAAAACATTTTTGGCACAAAAAATGCATCCTACACCCTTGAAAGTTCAGTATATGTTAGCAGACCAAAAATGCCTAAAAATGCATCTTAGGCTTGTAAAAATGTTCAAAACTTTGAAGGCCCAAAAAAGGGGTTTACAGGCATCCTAGACCCCCTAAAGTCAAGAAAATGTTGGTGGCCCAAAAACTGTGCCAGAGAGCTCTACATGTCCCTAAATCATGTGCAGCCTGAAAGGGGCATTAACCCGCATCATAGACCACTAAAATTCCCAAAAATATTTTGGCACAAAAAATGCATCCTACACCCCTGAAAGTTCAGAATATGTTAGCAGTCCAAAAGGCCTTAAAATGCATCTTAGGCCTGCAAAAATGGTGAAAACTTTTACGGCCCAAAAAAGGGGTTTACAGGCATCCTAGACCCCCTAAAGTCCAGAAAATGTTGGTGGCCCAAATACTGTGCCAGAGAGCTCTGCATGTCCCAAAATCATTTGCTGCCTAAAAGGGGCATTAACCCGCATCATAGACCACTAAAATTCCCAAAAATATTTTAGCACAAAAAATGCATCCTACACCCCTGTAAATTCATAATATGTTAGCAGCCCAAAAAAGGCCTTAAAATGCATTTTCGTCCTGCAAAAAGGTTGAAAACTTTGAAGGACCAAAAAAGGGGTTTGCAGGCATCCTAGACCCCTTAAAGTCCAGAAAATATTGGTGGTCCAAAAACTGTGCCAGACAGCTCTCCATGTCCCAAAATCATTTGCAGCCTGAAAGGGGCATTAACCCGCATCCTAGACCACTGAAATTCCCAAAAATATTTTTGGCACAAAAAATGCATCCTACGCCCTTGAAAGTTCAGTATATGTTAGCAGCCCAAAAAAGGCCTAAAAATGCATCTTAGGCCTGCAAAAATGTTGAAAACTTTGAGGGCCCAAAAAAGGGGTTTGCAGGCATCCTAGACCCCCTAAAGTCCAGAAAATATTAGTGGTCCAAAAACTGTGTTAGACAGCTCTCCATGTCCCAAAATCATTTGCAGCCTGAAAGGGGCATTAACCCGCATCATAGACCACTAAAATTCCCAAAAATATTTTGGCACAAAAAATGCATCCTACACCCCTGCAAGTTCATAATATGTTAGCAGCCCAAAAAAGGCCTTAAAATGCATTTTCGGCCTGCAAAAAGGTTGAAAACTTTGAAGGCCCAAAAAAGGGGTTTACAGGCATCCCAGACCCCCTAAAGTCCAGAAAATGTTGGTGGCCCAAAAACTGTGCCAGAGAGCTCTGCATGTCCCAAAATCATTTGCAGCCTGAAAGGGGAATTAACCCACATCCCAGACCCCTGAAATTCCCAAAAATATTTTTGGCACAAAAAATGCATCCTACACCCTTGAAAGTTCAGTATATGTTAGCAGCCCAGAAAAATGCCTAAAAATGCATCTTAGGCATGCAAAAATTTTCAAAACTTTGAAGGCCCAAAAAAGGGGTTTACAGGCATCCTAGACCCCCTAAAGTCAAGAAAATGTTGGTGGCCCAAAAACTGTGCCTGAGAGCTCTACATGTCCCTAAATCATTTGCAGCCTGAAAGGGGCATTAACCCGCATCATAGACCACTAAAATTCCCAAAAATATTTTGGCACAAAAAATGCATCCTACACCCCTGAAAGTTCAGAATATGTTAGCAGTCCAAAAGGCCTTAAAATGCATCTTAGGCCTGCAAAAATGGTGAAAACTTTTACGGCCCAAAAAAGGGGTTTACAGGCATCCTAGACCATCTAAAGTCCAGAAAATGTTGGAGGCCCAAAAACTGTGTCAGATATCTCTGAATATCCCAAAAACATTTGCAGCCTGGAAGGGGCATTAACCCACATCCCAGACACCTGAAATTCCCAAAAATATTTTTGGCACAAAAAATGCATCCTACACCCCTCCAAGTTCATAATATGTTAGCAGCCCAAAAAAGGCCTTAAAATGCATTTTCGGCCTGCAAAAAGGTTGAAAACTTTGAAGGCCCAAAAAATGTGTTGACAGGCATCCTAGACCCCCTAAAGTCCAGAAAATATTGGTGGCCTAAAACCTGTCAGATAGCTCTGAATATCCCAAAAACATTTGCAGCCTGGAAGGGGCATTAACCCGCATCCCAGACCCATGAAATTCCCAAAAATATTTTTGGCACAAAAAATGCATCCTACACCCTTGCAAGTTCAGTATATGTTAGCAGTCCAAAAAAGGCCTAAAAATGCATCTTAGGCTTGCAAAAATGTTCAAAACTTTGAAGGCCCAAAAAAGGGGTTTACAGGCATCCTAGACCCCCTAAAGTATAGAAAATATTGGTGGTCCAAAAACTGTGCGAGAGAGCTCTGCATGTCCCAAAATCATTTGCAGCCTAAAATGGGCATTAACCCGCTTCATAGACCACTAAAATTCCCAAAAATATTTTGGCACAAAAAATGAATCCTACACCCCTGAAAGTTCAGAATATGCTAGCATCCCAAAAAAGGCCTTAAAATGCATCTTAGGCCTGCAAAAATGTTGAAAACTTTGAAGGACCAAAAAAGGGGTTTACAGGCATCCTAGACCCCCTAAAGTCCAGAAAATATTGGTGGCCTAAAAACTGTCAGATAGCTCTGAATATCCCAAAAACATTTGCAGCCTGGAAGGGGCATTAACCCGCATCCCAGACCCCTGAAATTCCCAAAAATATTTTTGGCACAAAAAATGCATCCTACACACTTGAAAGTTCAGTATATGTTAGCAGCCCAAAAAAGGCCTAAAAATGCATCTTAGGCTTGCAAAAATGTTCAAAACTTTGAAGGCCCAAAAAAGGGGTTTACATGCATCCTAGACCCCCTAAAGTCTAGAAAATGTTGGTGGCCCGAAAACTGTGCCAGAGAGCTCTGCATGTACCAAAATCATTTGCAGCCTGAAAGGGGCATTAACCCGCATCATAGACCACTAAAATTCCCAAAAGTATTTTGGCACAAAAAATGCATCCTACACCCCTGCAAGTTCAGAATATGTTAACAGCCCAAAAAAGGCCTTAAAATGCATCTTAGGCCTGCAAAAAGGTTGAAAACTTTAAAGGACCAAAAAAGGGGTTTACAGGCATCCTGGACCCCTAAAGTCCAGAAAATATTGGTGTTCCAAAAACTGTGCCAGACAGCTCTCCATGTCCCAAAATCATTTGCAGCCTGAAAGGGGCATTAACCTGCATCCTAGACCACTGAAATTCCCAAAAATACTTTTGGCACAAAAAATGCATCCTACACACTTGAAAGTTCAGTATATGTTAGCAGCCCAAAAAAGGCCTAAAAATGCATCTTAGGCCTGCAAAAAAGTTGAAAACTTTGAAGGCCCAAAAAAGGGGGTTACAGGCATCCTAGACCCCTTAAAGTCCAGAAAATGTTGATGGCCCAAAAACTGTGCCAGAGAGCTCTGCATGTCCCAAAATCATTTGCAGCCTGAAAGGGGCATTAACCCGCATCCTAAACCACTGAAATTCCCAAAACCATTTTTGGCACAAAAAATGCATCCTACACCCCTGAAAGTTCGGAATATGTTAGCATCCCAAAAAGGCCTTAAAATGCATCTTAGGCCTGCATAAATGTTGAAAACTTTGAAGGCACAAAAAAGGGGTTTACAGGCATCCTAGACCCCCTAAAGTCCAGACAATATTGGTGGCCTAAAAACTGTGCCAGATATCTCTGAATATCCCAAAAACATTTGCAGCCTGAAAGGGGCATTAACCCGCATCCCAGACCCTTGAAATTTCCAAAAATATTTTTGGCACAAAAAATGCATCCTACACCCTTGAACGTTCAGTATATGTTAGCAGCCCAAAAAATGCCTAAAAATGCATTTTAGGCCTGCAAAAATGTTGAAAACTTTGAAGGCCCAAAAAAGGGGTTTACAGGCATCCTACACCCCCTAAAGTCCAGAAAATGTTGGTGGCCCAAAAACTGTGCCAGAGAGCTCTGCATGTCCCAAAATCATTTGCAGCCTGAAAGGGGCATTAACCCGCATCATAGACCACTAAAATTTCCAAAAATATTTTAGCACAAAAAATGCATCCTACACCCCTGTAAATTCATAATATGTTAGCAGCCCAAAAAAGGCCTTAAAATGCATTTTTGTCCTGCAAAAAGGTTGAAAACTTTGAAGGACCAAAAAAGGGGTTTACAGGCATCCTAGACCCCTTAAAGTCCAGAAAATATTGGTGGTCCAAAAACTGTGCCAGACAGCTCTCCATGTCCCAAAATCATTTGCAGCCTGAAAGGGGCATTAACCCGCATCCTAGACCACTGAAATTCCCAAAAATATTTTTGGCACAAAAAATGCATCCTACACCCTTGAAAGTTCAGTATATGTTAGCATTCCAAAAAAGGCCTAAAAATGCATCTTAGGCCTGCAAACATGTTGAAAACTTTGAGGGCCCAAAAAAGGGGTTTGCAGGCCTCCTAGACCCCCTAAAGTCCAGAAAATATTAGTGGTACAAAAACTGTGTCAGACAGCTCTCCAGGTCCCAAAATCATTTGCAGCCTGAAAGGGGCATTAACCCGCATCATAGACCACTAAAATTCCCAAAAATATTTTGGCACAAAAAATGCATCCTACACCCCTGCAAGTTCATAATATGTTAGCAGCCCAAAAAAGGCCTTAAAATGCATTTTCGGCCTTCAAAAAGGTTGAAAACTTTGAAGGCCCAAAAAAGGGGTTTACAGGCATCCCAGACCCCCTAAAGTCCAGAAAATGTTGGTGGCCCAAAAACTGTGCCAGAGAGCTCTGCATGTCCCAAAATCATTTGCAGCCTGAAAGGGGAATTAACCCACATCCCAGACCCCTGAAATTCCCAAAAATATTTTTGGCACAAAAAATGCATCCTACACCCTTGAAAGTTCAGTATATGTTAGCAGCCCAGAAAAATGCCTAAAAATGCATCTTAGGCATGCAAAAATTTTCAAAACTTTGAAGGCCCAAAAAAGGGGTTTACAGGCATCCTAGACCCCTAAAGTCAAGAAAATGTTGGTGGCCCAAAAACTGTGCCTGAGAGCTCTACATGTCCCTAAATCATTTGCAGCCTGAAAGGGGCATTAACCCGCATCATAGACCACTAAAATTCCCAAAAATATTTTGGCACAAAAAATGCATCCTACACCCCTGAAAGTTCAGAATATGTTAGCAGTCCAAAAGGCCTTAAAATGCATCTTAGGCCTGCAAAAATGGTGAAAACTTTTACGGCCCAAAAAAGGGGTTTACAGGCATCCTAGACCATCTAAAGTCCAGAAAATGTTGGAGGCCCAAAAACTGTGTCAGATATCTCTGAATATCCCAAAAACATTTGCAGCCTGGAAGGGGCATTAACCCACATCCCAGACACCTGAAATTCCCAAAAATATTTTTGGCACAAAAAATGCATCCTACACCCCTCCAAGTTCATAATATGTTAGCAGCCCAAAAAAGGCCTTAAAATGCATTTTCGGCCTGCAAAAAGGTTGAAAACTTTGAAGGCCCAAAAAATGTGTTGACAGGCATCCTAGACCCCCTAAAGTCCAGAAAATATTGGTGGCCTAAAACCTGTCAGATAGCTCTGAATATCCCAAAAACATTTGCAGCCTGGAAGGGGCATTAACCCGCATCCCAGACCCATGAAATTCCCAAAAATATTTTTGGCACAAAAAATGCATCCTACACCCTTGCAAGTTCAGTATATGTTAGCAGTCCAAAAAAGGCCTAAAAATGCATCTTAGGCTTGCAAAAATGTTCAAAACTTTGAAGGCCCAAAAAAGGGGTTTACAGGCATCCTAGACCCCCTAAAGTCCAGAAAATATTGGTGGTCCAAAAACTGTGCGAGAGAGCTCTGCATGTCCCAAAATCATTTGCAGCCTAAAATGGGCATTAACCCGCTTCATAGACCACTAAAATTCCCAAAAATATTTTGGCACAAAAAATGAATCCTACACCCCTGAAAGTTCAGAATATGCTAGCATCCCAAAAAAGGCCATAAAATGCATCTTAGGCCTGCAAACATGTTGAAAACTTTGAAGGACCAAAAAAGGGGTTTACAGGCATCCTAGACCCCCTAAAGTCCAGAAAATATTGGTGGCCTAAAAACTGTCAGATAGCTCTGAATATCCCAAAAACATTTGCAGCCTGGAAGGGGCATTAACCCGCATCCCAGACCCCTGAAATTCCCAAAAATATTTTTGGCACAAAAAATGCATCCTACACACTTGAAAGTTCAGTATATGTTAGCAGCCCAAAAAAGGCCTAAAAATGCATCTTAGGCTTGCAAAAATGTTCAAAACTTTGAAGGCCCAAAAAAGGGGTTTACATGCATCCTAGACCCCCTAAAGTCTAGAAAATGTTGGTGGCCCGAAAACTGTGCCAGAGAGCTCTGCATGTACCAAAATCATTTGCAGCCTGAAAGGGGCATTAACCCGCATCATAGACCACTAAAATTCCCAAAAGTATTTTGGCACAAAAAATGCATCCTACACCCCTGCAAGTTCAGAATATGTTAACAGCCCAAAAAAGGCCTTAAAATGCATCTTAGGCCTGCAAAAAGGTTGAAAACTTTAAAGGACCAAAAAAGGGGTTTACAGGCATCCTGGACCCCTAAAGTCCAGAAAATATTGGTGTTCCAAAAACTGTGCCAGACAGCTCTCCATGTCCCAAAATCATTTGCAGCCTGAAAGGGGCATTAACCTGCATCCTAGACCACTGAAATTCCCAAAAATACTTTTGGCACAAAAAATGCATCCTACACACTTGAAAGTTCAGTATATGTTAGCAGCCCAAAAAAGGCCTAAAAATGCATCTTAGGCCTGCAAAAAAGTTGAAAACTTTGAAGGCCCAAAAAAGGGGGTTACAGGCATCCTAGACCCCTTAAAGTCCAGAAAATGTTGATGGCCCAAAAACTGTGCCAGAGAGCTCTGCATGTCCCAAAATCATTTGCAGCCTGAAAGGGGCATTAACCCGCATCCTAAACCACTGAAATTCCCAAAACCATTTTTGGCACAAAAAATGCATCCTACACCCCTGAAAGTTCGGAATATGTTAGCATCCCAAAAAGGCCTTAAAATGCATCTTAGGCCTGCATAAATGTTGAAAACTTTGAAGGCACAAAAAAGGGGTTTACAGGCATCCTAGACCCCCTAAAGTCCAGACAATATTGGTGGCCTAAAAACTGTGCCAGATATCTCTGAATATCCCAAAAACATTTGCAGCCTGAAAGGGGCATTAACCCGCATCCCAGACCCTTGAAATTTCCAAAAATATTTTTGGCACAAAAAATGCATCCTACACCCTTGAACGTTCAGTATATGTTAGCAGCCCAAAAAATGCCTAAAAATGCATTTTAGGCCTGCAAAAATGTTGAAAACTTTGAAGGCCCAAAAAAGGGGTTTACAGGCATCCTAGACCCCCTAAAGTCCAGAAAATGTTGGTGGCCCAAAAACTGTGCCAGAGAGCTCTGCATGTCCCAAAATCATTTGCAGCCTGAAAGGGGCATTAACCCGCATCATAGACCACTAAAATTCCCAAAAATATTTTAGCACAAAAAATGCATCCTACACCCCTGTAAATTCATAATATGTTAGCAGCCCAAAAAAGGCCTTAAAATGCATTTTTGTCCTGCAAAAAGGTTGAAAACTTTGAAGGACCAAAAAAGGGGTTTACAGGCATCCTAGACCCCTTAAAGTCCAGAAAATATTGGTGGTCCAAAAACTGTGCCAGACAGCTCTCCATGTCCCAAAATCATTTGCAGCCTGAAAGGGGCATTAACCCGCATCCTAGACCACTGAAATTCCCAAAAATATTTTTGGCACAAAAAATGCATCCTACACCCTTGAAAGTTCAGTATATGTTAGCATTCAAAAAAAGGCCTAAAAATGCATCTTAGGCCTGCAAACATGTTGAAAACTTTGAGGGCCCAAAAAAGGGGTTTGCAGGCATCCTAGACCCCCTAAAGTCCAGAAAATATTAGTGGTACAAAAACTGTGTCAGACAGCTCTCCAGGTCCCAAAATCATTTGCAGCCTGAAAGGGGCATTAACCCGCATCATAGACCACTAAAATTCCCAAAAATATTTTGGCACAAAAAATGCATCCTACACCCCTGCAAGTTCATAATATGTTAGCAGCCCAAAAAAGGCCTTAAAATGCATTTTCGGCCTGCAAAAAGGTTGAAAACTTTGAAGGCCCAAAAAAGGGGTTTACAGGCATCCCAGACCCCCTAAAGTCCAGAAAATGTTGGTGGCCCAAAAACTGTGCCAGAGAGCTCTGCATGTCCCAAAATCATTTGCAGCCTGAAAGGGGCATTAACCCACATCCCAGACCCCCTGAAATTCCCAAAAATATTTTTGGCACAAAAAATGCATCCTACACCCTTGAAAGTTCAGTATATGTTAGCAGCCCAAAAAATGCCTAAAAATGCATCTTAGGCCTGCAAAAATGTTGAAAACTTTGAAGGCCCAAAAACGTGGTTTACAGGCATCCTAGACCCCCTAAAGTCCAGAAAATTTTGGTGGCTCAAAAACTGTGCCAGAGAGCTCTGCATGTCCCAAAATCATTTGCAGCCTGAAAGGGGCATTAACCCGCATCCTAGACCACTGAAATTCCCAAAAATACTTTTGGCACAAAAAATGCATCCTACACCCTTGAAAATTCAGTATATGTTAGCAGCCCAAAAAAGGCCTAAAAATGCATCTTAGGCCTGCAAACATGTTGAAAACTTTGAGGGCCCAAAAAAGGGGTTTGCAGGCATCCTAGACCCCCTAAAGTCCAGAAAATATTAGTGGTACAAAAACTGTGTCAGACAGCTCTCCAGGTCCCAAAATCATTTGCAGCCTGAAAGGGGCATTAACCCGCATCATAGACCACTAAAATTCCCAAAAATATTTTGGCACAAAAAATGCATCCTACACCCCTGCAAGTTCATAATATGTTAGCAGCCCAAAAAAGGCCTTAAAATGCATTTTCGGCCTGCAAAAAGGTTGAAAACATTGCACGGACAAAAAAAGGGGTTTGCAGGCATCCTAGACCCCTTAAAGTCCAGAAAATATTGGTGGTCCAAAAACTGTGCCAGACAGCTCTCCATGTCCCAAAATCATTTGCAGCCTGAAAGGGGCATTAACCCGCATCCTAGACCACTGAAATTCCCAAAAATATTTTTGGCACAAAAAATGCATCCTACACCCTTGAAAGTTCAGTATATGTTAGCAGCCCAAAAAAGGCCTAAAAATGCATCTTAGGCCTGCAAAAATGTTGAAAACTTTGAGGGCCCAAAAAAGGGGTTTGCAGGCATCCTAGACCCCCTAAAGTCCAGAAAATATTAGTGGTCCAAAAACTGTGTTAGACAGCTCTCCATGTCCCAAAATCATTTGCAGCCTGAAAGGGGCATTAACCCGCATCATAGACCACTAAAATTCCCAAAAATATTTTGGCACAAAAAATGCATCCTACACCCCTGAAAGTTCAGAATATGCTAGCATCCCAAAAAAGGCCTTAAAATGCATCTTAGGCCTGCAAAAATGTTGAAAACTTTGAAGGCCCAAAAAAGGGGTTCATAGGCATCCTAGACCCGCTAAAGTCCAGAAAATGTTGGTGGCCCAAAAACTGTGCCTGAGAGCTCTGCATGTCCCAAAATCATTTGCAGCCTGAAAGGGGCATTAACCCGCATCATAGACCACTGAAATTCCCAAAAATATTTTGGCACAAAAAATGCATCCTACACCCCTGCAAGTTCATAATATGTTAGCAGCCCAAAAAAGGCCTTAAAATGCATTTTCGGCCTGCAAAAAGGTTGAAAACATTGAAGGACCAAAAATGGGGTTTACAGGCATCCTAGACCCCCTAAAGTCAAGAAAATGTTGGTGGCCCAAAAACTGTGCCAGACAGCTCTCCATGTCCCAAAATCATTTGCAGCCTGAAAGGGGCATTAACCTGCATCCTAGACCACTGAAATTCCCAAAAATACTTTTGGCACAAAAAATGCATCCTACACCCTTGAAAGTTCAGTATATGTTAGCAGCCCAAAAAAGGCCTAAAAATGCATCTTAGGCCTGCAAAAAAGTTGAAAACTTTGAAGGCCCAAAAAAGGGGGTTACAGGCATCCTAGACCCCTTAAAGTCCAGAAAATGTTGGTGGCCCAAAAACTGTGCCTGAGAGCTCTGCATGTCCCAAAATCATTTGCAGCCTGAAAGGGGCATTAACCCGCATCATAGACCACTGAAATTCCCAAAAATATTTTGGCACAAAAAATGCATCCTACACCCCTGCAAGTTCATAATATGTTAGCAGCCCAAAAAAGGCCTTAAAATGCATTTTCGGCCTGCAAAAAGGTTGAAAACATTGAAGGACCAAAAAAGGGGTTTACAGGCATCCTAGACCCCCTAAAGTCCAGAAAATATTGGTTGCCTAAAAACTGTCAGATAGCTCTGAATATCCCAAAAACATTTGCAGCCTGGAAGGGGCATTAACCCGCATCCCAGACCCCTGAAATTCCCAAAAATATTTTTGGCACAAAAAATGCATCCTACACCCTTGAAAGTTCAGTATATGTTAGCAGCCCAAAAAAGGCCTAAAAATGCATTTTAGGCTTGCAAAAATGTTCAAAACTTTGAAGGCCCAAAAAAGGGGTTTACAGGCATCGTAGACCCCCTAAAGTCAAGAAAAGGTTGGTGGCCCGAAAACTGTGCCAGAGAGCTATGCATGTACCAAAATCATTTGCAGCCTGAAAGGGGCATTAACCCGCATCATAGACCACTAAAATTCCCAAAAATATTTTGCACAAAAAATGCATCCTACACCCCTGCAAGTTCAGAATATGTTAGCAGCCCAAAAAAGGCCTTAAAATGCATCTTAGGCCTGCAAAAATGTTGAAAACTTTGAAGGCCCAAACAAGGGGTTTACAGGCATCCTAGACCCCCTAAAGTCCAGAAACTGTTGGTGGCCCAAAAACTGTGCCAGAGAGCTCTGCATGTCCCAAAATCATTTGCAGCCTGAAAGGGGCATTAACCCGCATCCTAGACCACTGAAATTCCCAAAACCATTTTTGGCACAAAAAACGCATCCTACACCCCTGCAAGTTCATAATATGTTAGCAGCCCAAAAAAGGCCTTAAAATGTATTTTCGGCCTGTAAAAAGGTTGAAAACTTTGAAGGCCCAAACAAGGGGTTTACAGGCATCCTAGACCCCCTAAAGTCCAGAAAATGTTGGTGGCCCAAAAACTGTGCCAGAGAGCTCTGCATGTCCCAAAATCATTTGCAGCCTGAAAGGGGCATTAACCTGCATCATAGACCACTAAAATTCCCAAAAATATTTTGGCACAAAAAATGCATCCTACACCCCTGCAAGTTCATAATATGTTAGCAGCCCAAAAAAGGCCTTAAAATGCATTTTCGGCGTGTAAAAAGGTTGAAAACTTTGAAGGCCCAAAAAAGGGGTTTACAGGCATCCTAGACCCCCTAAAGTCCAGAAAATGTTGGTGGCCCAAAAACTGTGCCAGAGAGCTCTGCATGTCCCAAAATCATTTGCAGCCTGAAAGGGGCATTAACCGACATCATAGACCACTAAAATTCCCAAAAATATTTGAGCCCAAAAAATGCATCCTACACCCCTGAAAGTTCAGAATATGTTAGCATCCCAAAAAAGGATTTAAAATACATTTTGGCCTGCAAAAATGGTGAAAACTTTTACGGCCCAAAAAAGGGGTTTACAGGCATCCTAGACCACCTAAAGTCCAGAAAATGTTGGTGGCCCAAAAACTGTGCCAGAGAGCTCTGCATGTCCCAAAATCATTTGCAGCCTGAAAGGGGCATTAAACCGCATCATAGACCAGTAAAATTCCCAAAAATATTTTGGCACAAAAAATGCATCCTACACCCCTGCAAGTTCATAATATGTTAGCAGCCCAAAAAAGGCCTTAGACTGCATTTTCGTCCTGCAAAAAGGTTGAAAACTTTAAAGGACCAAAAAAGGGGTTTACAGGCATCCTAGACCCCCTAAAGTCCAGAAAATATTGGTGGTCCAAAAACTCTGCCAGACAGCTCTCCATGTCCCAAAATCATTTGCAGCCTGAAAGGGGCATTAACCTGCATCCTAGACCACTGAAATTCCCAAAAATACTTTTGGCACAAAAAATGCATCCTACACCCTTGAAAGTTCAGTATATGTTAGCAGCCCAAAAAAGGCCTAAAAATGCATCTTAGGCTTGCAAAAATGTTCAAAACTTTGAAGGCCCAAAAAAGGGGTTTACAGGCATCCTAGACCCCCTAAAGTCCAGAAAATATTGGTGGTCCAAAAACTGTGCCAGAGAGCTCTGCATGTCCCAAAATCATTTGCAGCCTAAAAGGGGCATTAACCCGCTTCATAGACCACTAAAATTCCCAAAAATATTTTGGCACAAAAAATGCATCCTACACCCCTGAAAGTTCAGAATATGCTAGCATCCCAAAAAAGGCCTTAAAATGCATCTTAGGCCTGCAAAAATGTTGAAAACTTTGAAGGCCCAAAAAAGGGGTTCATAGGCATCCTAGACCCGCTAAAGTCCAGAAAATGTTGGTGGCCCAAAAACTGTGCCTGAGAGCTCTGCATGTCCCAAAATCATTTGCAGCCTGAAAGGGGCATTAACCCGCTTCATAGACCACTAAAATTCCCAAAAATATTTTGGCACAAAAAATGCATCCTACACCCCTGCAAGTTCATAATATGTTAGCAGCCCAAAAAAGGCCTTAAAATGTATTTTCGGCCGGCAAAAAGGTTGAAAACTTTGAAGGACCAAAAAAGGGGTTTACAGGCATCCTAGACCCCTTAAAGTCCAGAAAATGGTGGTGGCCTAAAAACTCTGTCAGATAGCTCTGAATTACCCAAAAACATTTGCTTCTTGAAAAGGGCATTATCCTGCATCCCAGATCCCTGAAATTCCCCAAACTATTTTTGGCACTAAAAATGCATCCTACACCCCTGAAAGTTCAGAATATGTTAGCATCCCAAAAAAGGATTTAAAATACATTTTGGCCTGCAAAAATGGTGAAAACTTTTACGGCCCAAAAAAGGGGTTTACAGGCATCCTAGACCACCTAAAGTCCAGAAAATGTTGGTGGCCCAAAAACGGTGCCAGAGAGCTCTGCATGTCCCAAAATCATTTGCAGCCTGAAAGGGGCATTAACTCTCATCATAGACCACTAAAATTCCCAAAAATATTTTGGCACAAAAAATGCATCCTACACCCCTGCAAGTTCAGAATATGTTAGCAGCCCAAAAAAGGCCTTAAAATGCATTTTCGGCCTGCAAAAAGGTTGAAAACTTTGAAGGACCAAAAAAGGTGTTTACAGGCATCCTAGACCCCCTAAAGTCCAGAAAATATTGGTGGTCCAAAAACTATGCCAGACAGCTCTCCATGTCCCAAAATCATTTGCAGCCTGAAAGGGGCATTAACCCGCATCCTAGACCACTGAAATTCCCAAAAATACATTTGATATAAAAAATGCATCCTACGCCCTTGGAAGTTCAGAATATGTTAGCAGACCAAAAATGCCTAAAAATGCATCTTAGGCTTGGAAAAATGTTTAAAACTTTGAAGGCCCAAAAAAGGGGTTTACAGGCATCCTAGACCCCCTAAAGTTAAGAAAATGTTGGTGGCCCAAAAACTGTGCCAGAGAGCTCTACATGTCCCGAAATCATTTGCAGCCTGAAAGGGGCATTAACCCGCATCATAGACCAGTAAAATTCCCAAAAATATTTTGGCACAAAAAATGCATCCTACACCCCTGCAAGTTCATAATATGTTAGCAGCCCAAAAAAGGCCTTAGACTGCATTTTCGTCCTGCAAAAAGGTTGAAAACTTTAAAGGACCAAAAAAGGGGTTTACAGGCATCCTAGACCCCGTAAAGTCCAGAAAATATTGGTGGTCCAAAACTCTGCCAGACAGCTCTCCATGTCCCAAAATCATTTGCAGCCTGAAAGGGGCATTAACCTGCATCCTAGACGACTGAAATTCCCAAAAATACTTTTGGCACAAAAAATGCATCCTACACCCTTGAAAGTTCAGTATATGTTAGCAGCCCAAAAAAGGCCTAAAAATGCATCTTAGGCTTGCAAAAATGTTCAAAACTTTGAAGGCCCATAAAAGGGGTTTACAGGCATCCTAGACCCCATAAAGTCCAGAAAATATTGGTGGTCCAAAAACTGTGCCAGAGAGCTCTGCATGTCCCAAAATCATTTGCAGCCTAAAAGGGGCATTAACCCGCTTCATAGACCACTAAAATTCCCAAAAATATTTTGGCACAAAAAATGCATCCTACACCCCTGAAAGTTCAGAATATGCTAGCACCCCAAAAAAGGCCTTAAAATGCATCTTAGGCCTGCAAAAATGTTGAAAACTTTGAAGGCCCAAAAAAGGGGTTCATAGGCATCCTAGACCCGCTAAAGTCCAGAAAATGTTGGTGGCCCAAAAACTGTGCCTGAGAGCTCTGCATGTCCCAAAATCATTTGCAGCCTGAAAGGGGCATTAACCCGCATCATAGACCACTGAAATTCCCAAAAATATTTTGGCACAAAAAATGCATCCTACACCCCTGCAAGTTCATAATATGTTAGCAGCCCAAAAAAGGCCTTAAAATGCATTTTCAGCCTGCAAAAAGGTTGAAAACATTGAAGGACCAAAAAAGGGGTTTACAGGCATCCTAGACCCCCTAAAGTCCAGAAAATATTGGTTGCCTAAAAACTGTCAGATAGCTCTGAATATCCCAAAAACATTTGCAGCCTGGAAGGGGCATTAACCCGCATCCCAGACCCCTGAAATTCCCAAAAATATTTTTGGCACAAAAAATGCATCCTACACCCTTGAAAGTTCAGTATATGTTAGCAGCCCAAAAAAGGCCTAAAAATGCATCTTAGGCTTGCAAAAATGTTCAAAACTTTGAAGGCCCAAAAAAGGGGTTTACAGGCATCGTAGACCCCCTAAAGTCGAGAAAAGGTTGGTGGCCCGAAAACTGTGCCAGAGAGCTATGCATGTACCAAAATCATTTGCAGCCTGAAAGGGGCATTAACCCGCATCATAGACCACTAAAATTCCCAAAAATATTTTGGCACAAAAAATGCATCCTACACCCCTGCAAGTTCAGAATATGTTAGCAGCCCAAAAAAGGCCTTAAAATGCATCTTAGGCCTGCAAAAATGTTGAAAACTTTGAAGGCCCAAACAAGGGGTTTACAGGCATCCTAGACCCCCTAAAGTCCAGAAACTGTTGGTGGCCCAAAAACTGTGCCAGAGAGCTCTGCATGTCCCAAAATCATTTGCAGCCTGAAAGGGGCATTAACCTGCATCATAGACCACTAAAATTCCCAAAAATATTTTGGCACAAAAAACGCATCCTACACCCCTGCAAGTTCATAATATGTTAGCAGCCCAAAAAAGGCCTTAAAATATATTTTCGGCCTGTAAAAAGGTTGAAAACTTTGAAGGCCCAAACAAGGGGTTTACAGGCATCCTAGACCCCCTAAAGTCCAGAAAATGTTGGTGGCCCAAAAACTGTGCCAGAGAGCTCTGCATGTCCCAAAATCATTTGCAGCCTGAAAGGGGCATTAACCTGCATCATAGACCACTAAAATTCCCAAAAATATTTGAGCCCAAAAAATGCATCCTACACCCCTGCAAGTTCATAATATGTTAGCAGCCCAAAAAAGGCCTTAAAATGTATTTTCGGCCGGCAAAAAGGTTGAAAACTTTGAAGGACCAAAAAAGGGGTTTACAGGCATCCTAGACCCCTTAAAGTCCAGAAAATGGTGGTGGCCTAAAAACTATGTCAGATAGCTCTGAATTACCCAAAAACATTTGCTTCCTGAAAAGCGCATTATCCTGCATCCCAGATCCCTGAAATTCCCAAAACTATTTTTGGCACTAAAAATGCATCCTACACCCCTGAAAGTTCTGAATATGTTAGCATCCCAAAAAAGGATTTAAATTACATTTTGGCCTGCAAAAATGGTGAAAACTTTTACGGCCCAAAAAAGGGGTTTACAGGCATCCTAGACCACCTAAAGTCCAGAAAATGTTGGTGGCCCAAAAACTGTGCCAGAGAGCTCTGCATGTCCCAAAATCATTTGCAGCCTGAAAGGGGCATTAACTCTCATCATAGACCACTAAAATTCCCAAAAATATTTTGGCACAAAAAATGCATCCTACACCCCTGCAAGTTCAGAATATGTTAGCAGCCCAAAAAAGGCCTTAAAATGCATTTTCGGCCTGCAAAAAGGTTGAAAACTTTGAAGGACCAAAAAAGGTGTTTACAGGCATCCTAGACCCCCTAAAGTCCAGAAAATATTGGTGGTCCAAAAACTATGCCAGACAGCTCTCCATTTCCCAAAATCATTTGCAGCCTGAAAGGGGCATTAACCCGCATCCTAGACCACTGAAATTCCCAAAAATACATTTGATATAAAAAATGCATCCTACGCCCTTGGAAGTTCAGAATATGTTAGCAGACCAAAAATGCCTAAAAATGCATCTTAGGCTTGCAAAAATGTTTAAAACTTTGAAGGCCCAAAAAAGGGGTTTACAGGCATCCTAGACCCCCTAAAGTTAAGAAAATGTTGGTGGCCCAAAAACTGTGCCAGAGAGCTCTACATGTCCCGAAATCATTTGCAGCCTGAAAGGGGCATTAACCCGCATCATAGACCAGTAAAATTCCCAAAAATATTTTGGCACAAAAAATGCATCCTACACCCCTGCAAGTTCATAATATGTTAGCAGCCCAAAAAAGGCCTTAGACTGCATTTTCGTCCTGCAAAAAGGTTAAAAACTTTAAAGGCCCAAAAAAGGGGTTTACAGGCATCCTAGACCCCCTAAAGTCCAGAAAATATTGGTGGCCTAAAAATTGTGCCAGATAGCTCTGAATATCCCAAAACCATTTGCAGCCTGAAAGGGGCATTAACCCGCATCCCAGACCCCTGAAATTCCCAAAAATATTTTTGGCACAAAAAATGCATCCTACACCCTTGAAAGTTCAGTATATGTTAGCAGCCCAAAAAATGCCTAAAAATGCATCTTAGGCCTGCAAAAATGCTGAAAACTTTGAAGGCCCAAAAAAGGGGTTTACAGGCATCCTAGACCACCTAAAGTCCAGAAAATGTTGGTGGCCCAAATACTGTGCCAGAGAGCTCTGCATGTCCCAAAATCATTTGCAGCCTGAAAGGGGCATTAACCCGCATCCTAGACCACTGAAATTCCCAAAACTATTTTTGGCACAAAAAATGCATCCTACACCCCTGAAAGTTCAGAATATGTTAGCAGCCCAAAAGGCCTTAAAATGCATCTTAGGCCTGCAAAAATGTGGAAAACTTTGAAGGCCCAAAAAAGTGGTTTACAGGCATCCTAGACCCCCTAAAGTCCAGAACATTTTGGTGTCCCATAAACTGTGCCAGAAAGCTCTGCATGTCCCAAAATCATTTGCAGCCTGAAAGGGGCATTAACCCGCATCCCAGACCCCTGAAATTCCCAAAAATATTTTTGGCACAAAAAATGCATCCTACACCCTTGAAAGTTCAGTATATGTTAGCAGCCCAAGAAAGGCCTAAAAATGCATCTTAGGCCTGCAAAAATGTTGAAAACGTTGAAGGCCCAAAAAAGGGGTTTACAGGCATCCTAGACCCTCTAAACTCCAGAAAATGTTGGTGGCCCAAAAACTGTGCCAGAGAGCTCTGCATGTCCCAAAATCATTTGCAGCCTGAAAGGGGCATTAACCCGCATCATAGACCACTAAAATTCCCAAAAATATTTTGGCACAAAAAATGCATCCTACACCCCTGCAAGTTCATAATATGTTAGCATCCCAAAAAAGATCTTAAAATGCATTTTCGGCCTGCAAAAAGGTTGAAAACTTTGAAGGCCCAAAAAAGGGGTTTACAGGCATCCTAGACCCCCTAAAGTCCAGAAAATGTTGGTGGCCAAAAACTATGCCAGACAGCTCTCCATGTCCCAAAATCATTTGCAGCCTGAAAGGGGCATTAACCCGCATCCTAGACCACTGAATTTCCCAAAAATACTTTTGGCATAAAAAATGCATCCTACGCCCTTGAAAGTTCAGAATATGTTAGCACCCCAAAAAAGGCCTTAAAATGCATTTTAGGCCTGCAAAAATGTTGAAAACTTTGAAGGCCAAAAAAGGGGTTTACAGGCATCCCAGACCCCCTAAAGTCCAGAAAATGTTGGTGGCCCAAAAACTGTGCCAGAGAGCTCTGCATGTCCCAAAATCATGTGCAGCCTGAAAGGGGCATTAACCCGCATCCTAAACCACTGAAATTCCCAAAACCATTTTTAGCACAAAAAATGCATCCTACACCCCTGAAAGTTCAGAATAAGTTAGCAGCCCAAAAAAGGCCTTAAAATGCATCGTAGGCCTGCAAAAATGTTGAAAACTTTGAAGGCCCAAAAAAGGGGTTTACAGGCATCCTAGACCCCCTAAAGTCCAGAAAATATTGGTGGCCTAAAAACTGTGCCAGATAGCTCTGAATATCCCAAAACCATTTGCAGCCTGAAAGGGGCATTAACCCGCATCCCAGACCCCTGAAATTCCCAAAAATATTTTTGGCACAAAAAATGCATCCTACACCCTTGAAAGTTCAGTATATGTTAGCAGCCCAAAAAATGCCTAAAAATGCATCTTAGGCCTGCAAAAATGTTGAAAACTTTGAAGGCCCAAAAAAGGGGTTTACAGGCATCCTAGACCCCCTAAAGACCAGAAAATGTGGGTGGCCCAAATACTGTGCCAGAGAGCTCTGCATGTCCCAAAATCATGTGCAGCCTGAAAGGGGCATTAACCCGCATCATAGACCACTAAAATTCCCAAAAATATTTTAGCACAAAAAATGCATCCTACACCCCTGTAAGTACATAATATGTTAGCAGCCCAAAAAAGGCCTTAAAATGCATTTTCGTCCTGCAAAAAGGTTGAAAACTTTGAAGGACCAAAAAAGGGGTTTACCGGCATCCTAGACCCCTTAAAGTCCAGAAAATATTAGTGGTCCAAAAACTGTGCCAGACAGCTCTCCATGTCCCAAAATCATTTGCAGCCTGAAAGGGGCATTAACCCGCATCATAGACCACTAAAATCCCCAAAAATATTTTGGCACAAAAAATGCATCCTACACCCTTGCAAGTTCATTATATGTTAGCAGCCCAAAAAAGGCCTAAAAATGCATCTTAGGCCTGCAACAATGTCTTAGGCCTGCAAAAATGTTCAAAACTTTGAAGGCCCAAAAAAGGGGTTTACAGGCATCCTAGACCCCTTAAAGTCCAGAAAATATTAGTGGTCCAAAAACTGTGCCAGACAGCTCTCCATGTCCCAAAATCATTTGCAGCCTGAAAGGGGCATTAACCCGCATCATAGACCACTAAAATTCCCAAAAATATTTTGCCACAAAAAATGCATCCTACACCCCTGCAAGTTCATAATATGTTAGCAGCCCAAAAAAGGCCTTAAAATGCATTTTCGGCCTGCACAAAGGTTGAAAACTTTGAAGGACCAAAAAAGGTGTTTACAGGCATCCTAGACCCCCTAAAGTCCAGAAATATTGGTGGTCCAAAAACTATGCCAGACAGCTCTCCATGTCCCAAAATCATTTGCAGCCTGAAAGGGGCATTAACCCGCATCCTAGACCACTGAAATTCCCAAAAATACTTTTGGCATAAAAAATGCATCCTACGCCCTTGAAAGTTCAGAATATGTTAGCACCCCAAAAAAGGCCTTAAAATGCATTTTAGGCCTGCAAACATGTTGAAAACTTTGAAGGCCCAAAAAAGGGGGTTACATGCATCCTAGACCCCTTAAAGTCCAGAAAATGTTGGAGCCCCAAAAACTGGGCCAGATATCTCTGAATATCCGAAAAACATTTGCAGCCTGGAAGGGGCATTAACCCACATCCCAGACCCCTAAAATATCCAAAAATATTTTTGGTACAAAAAATGCATCCTACACCGCTGCAAGTTCATATGTTAGCAGCCCAAAAAAGGCCTTAAAATGCATTTTCGGCCTGCAAAAAGGTTGAAAACTTTGAAGGCCCAAAAAAGGTGTTTACAGGCATCCTAGACCCCCTAAAGTCCAGAAAATACTGGTGGCCTAAAAACTGTCAGATAGCTCTGAATATCCCAATAACATTTGCAGCCTGGAAGGGGCATTAACCCGCATCCCAGACCCCTGAAATTCCCAAAAATATTTTTGGCACAAAAAATGCATCCTACACCCTTGAAAGTTCAGTATATGTTAGCAGCCCAAAAAAGGCCTAAAAATGCATCTTAGGCTTGCAAAAATGTTCAAAACTTTGAAGGCCCAGAAAAGGAGTTTACAGGCATCCTAGACCCCCTAAAGTCTAGAAAATGTTGGTGGCCTGAAAACTGTGCCAGAGAGCTCTGCATGTACCAAAATCATTTGCAGCCTGAAAGGGGCATTAACCCGCATCATAGACCACTAAAATTCCCCAAAATATTTTGGCACAAAAAATGCATCCTACACCCCTGCAAGTTCAGTATATGTTAGCAGCCCAAAAAAGGCCTAAAAATGCATCTTAGGCTTGCAAAAATGTTCAAAACTTTGAAGGCCCAAAAAAGGGGTTTACAGGCATCCTAGACCCCCGAAAGTCCAGAAAATATTGGTGGTCCAAAAACTGTGCCAGAGAGCTCTGCATGTCCCAAAATCATTTGCAGCCTAAAAGGGGCATTAACCCGCTTCATAGACCACTAAAATTCCCAAAAATATTTTGGCACAAAAAATGCATCCTACACCCCTGAAAGTTCAGAATATGCTAGCATCCCAAAAAAGGCCTTAAAATGCATCTTAGGCCTGCAAAAATGTTGAAAACTTTGAAGGCCCAAAAAAGGGGTTCATAGGCATCCTAGACCCGCTAAAGTCCAGAAAATGTTGGTGGCCCAAAAACTGTGCCTGAGAGCTCTGCATGTCCCAAAATCATTTGCAGCCTGAAAGGGGCATTAACCCGCTTCATAGACCACTAAAATTCCCAAAAATATTTTGGCACAAAAAATGCATCCTACACCCCTGAAAGTTCATAATATGTTAGCAGCCCAAAAAAGGCCTTAAAATGTATTTTCGGCCGGCAAAAAGGTTGAAAACTTTGAAGGACCAAAAAAGGGGTTTACAGGCATCCTAGACCCCTTAAAGTCCAGAAAATGGTGGTGGCCTAAAAACTGTGTCAGATAGCTCTGAATTACCCAAAAACATTTGCTTCCTGAAAAGGGCATTATCCTGCATCCCAGATCCCTGAAATTCCCAAAACTATTTTTGGCACTAAAAATGCATCCTACACCCCTGAAAGTTCAGAATATGTTAGCATCCCAAAAAAGGATTTAAAATACATTTTGGACTGCAAAAATGGTGAAAACTTTTACGGCCCAAAAAAGGGGTTTACAGGCATCCTAGACCACCTAAAGTCCAGAAAATGTTGGTGGCCCAAAAACTGTGCCAGAGAGCTCTGCATGTCCCAAAATCATTTGCAGCCTGAAAGGGGCATTAACTCTCATCATAGACCACTAAAATTCCCAAAAATATTTTGGCACAAAAAATGCATCCTACACCCCTGCAAGTTCAGAATATGTTAGCAGCCCAAAAAAGGCCTTAAAATGCATTTTCGGCCTGCAAAAAGGTTGAAAACTTTGAAGGACCAAAAAAGGTGTTTACAGGCATCCTAGACCCCCTAAAGTCCAGAAAATATTGGTGGTCCAAAAACTATGCCAGACAGCTCTCCATGTCCCAAAATCATTTGCAGCCTGAAAGGGGCATTAACCCGCATCCTAGACCACTGAAATTCCCAAAAATACATTTGATATAAAAAATGCATCCTACGCCCTTGGAAGTTCAGAATATGTTAGCAGACCAAAAATGCCTAAAAATGCATCTTAGGCTTGGAAAAATGTTTAAAACTTTGAAGGCCCAAAAAAGGGGTTTACAGGCATCCTAGACCCCCTAAAGTTAAGAAAATGTTGGTGGCCCAAAAACTGTGCCAGAGAGCTTTACATGTCCCGAAATCATTTCCAGCCTGAAAGGGGCATTAACCCGCATCATAGACCAGTAAAATTCCCAAAAATATTTTGGCACAAAAAATGCATCCTACACCCCTGCAAGTTCATAATATGTTAGCAGCCCAAAAAAGGCCTTAGACTGCATTTTCGTCCTGCAAAAAGGTTGAAAACTTTAAAGGACCAAAAAAGGGGTTTACAGGCATCCTAGACCCCCTAAAGTCCAGAAAATATTGGTGGTCCAAAAACTCTGCCAGACAGCTCTCCATGTCCCAAAATCATTTGCAGCCTGAAAGGGGCATTAACCTGCATCCTAGACCACTGAAATTCCCAAAAATACTTTTGGCACAAAAAATGCATCCTACACCCTTGAAAGTTCAGTATATGTTAGCAGCCCAAAAAAGGCCTAAAAATGCATCTTAGGCTTGCAAAAATGTTCAAAACTTTGAAGGCCCATAAAAGGGGTTTACAGGCATCCTAGACCCCATAAAGTCCAGAAAATATTGGTGGTCCAAAAACTGTGCCAGAGAGCTCTGCATGTCCCAAAATCATTTGCAGCCTAAAAGGGGCATTAACCCGCTTCATAGACCACTAAAATTCCCAAAAATATTTTGGCACAAAAAATGCATCCTACACCCCTGAAAGTTCAGACTATGCTAGCATCCCAAAAAAGGCCTTAAAATGAATCTTAGGCCTGCAAAAATGTTGAAAACTTTGAAGGCCCAAAAAAGGGGTTCATAGGCATCCTAGACCCGCTAAAGTCCAGAAAATGTTGGTGGCCCAAAAACTGTGCCTGAGAGCTCTGCATGTCCCAAAATCATTTGCAGCCTGAAAGGGGCATTAACTCGCATCATAGACCACTGAAATTCCCAAAAATATTTTGGCACAAAAAATGCATCCTACACCCCTGCAAGTTCATAATATGTTAGCAGCCCAAAAAAGGCCTTAAAATGCATTTTCGGCCTGCAAAAAGGTTGAAAACATTGAAGGACCAAAAAAGGGGTTTACACGCATCCTAGACCCACTAAAGTCCAGAAAATATTGGTTGCCTAAAAACTGTCAGATAGCTCTGAATATCCCAAAAACATTTGCAGCCTGGAAGGGGCATTAACCCGCATCCCAGACCCCTGAAATTCCCAAAAATATTTTTGGCACAAAAAATGCATCCTACACCCTTGAAAGTTCAGTATATGTTAGCAGCCCAAAAAAGGCCTAAAAATGCATCCTAGGCTTGCAAAAATGTTCAAAACTTTGAAGGCCCAAAAAAGGGGTTTACAGGCATCGTAGACCCCCTAAAGTCGAGAAAAGGTTGGTGGCCCGAAAACTGTGCCAGAGAGCTATGCATGTACCAAAATCATTTGCAGCCTGAAAGGGGCATTAACCCGCATCATAGACCACTAAAATTCCCAAAAATATTTTGGCACAAAAAATGCATCCTACACCCCTGCAAGTTCAGAATATGTTAGCAGCCCAAAAAAGGCCTTAAAATGCATCTTAGGCCTGCAAAAATGTTGAAAACTTTGAAGGCCCAAACAAGGGGTTTACAGGCATCCTAGACCCCCTAAAGTCCAGAAACTGTTGGTGGCCCAAAAACTGTGCCAGAGAGCTCTGCATGTCCCAAAATCATTTGCAGCCTGAAAGGGGCATTAACCTGCATCATAGACCACTAAAATTCCCAAAAATATTTTGGCACAAAAAACGCATCCTACACCCCTGCAAGTTCATAATATGTTAGCAGCCCAAAAAAGGCCTTAAAATATATTTTCGGCCTGTAAAAATGTTGAAAACTTTGAAGGCCCAAACAAGGGGTTTACAGGCATCCTAGACCCCCTAAAGTCCAGAAAATGTTGGTGGCCCAAAAACTGTGCCAGAGAGCTCTGCATGTCCCAAAATCATTTGCAGCCTGAAAGGGGCATTAACCTGCATCATAGACCACTAAAATTCCCAAAAATATTTGAGCCCAAAAAATGCATCCTACACCCCTGCAAGTTCATAATATGTTAGCAGCCCAAAAAAGGCCTTAAAATGTATTTTCGGCCGGCAAAAAGGTTGAAAACTTTGAAGGACCAAAAAAGGGGTTTACAGGCATCCTAGACCCCTTAAAGTCCAGAAAATGGTGGTGGCCTAAAAACTATGTCAGATAGCTCTGAATTACCCAAAAACATTTGCTTCCTGAAAAGCGCATTATCCTGCATCCCAGATCCCTGAAATTCCCAAAACTATTTTTGGCACTAAAAATGCATCCTACACCCCTGAAAGTTCTGAATATGTTAGCATCCCAAAAAAGGATTTAAATTACATTTTGGCCTGCAAAAATGGTGAAAACTTTTACGGCCCAAAAAAGGGGTTTACAGGCATCCTAGACCACCTAAAGTCCAGAAAATGTTGGTGGCCCAAAAACTGTGCCAGAGAGCTCTGCATGTCCCAAAATCATTTGCAGCCTGAAAGGGGCATTAACTCTCATCATAGACCACTAAAATTCCCAAAAATATTTTGGCACAAAAAATGCATCCTACACCCCTGCAAGTTCAGAATATGTTAGCAGCCCAAAAAAGGCCTTAAAATGCATTTTCGGCCTGCAAAAAGGTTGAAAACTTTGAAGGACCAAAAAAGGTGTTTACAGGCATCCTAGACCCCCTAAAGTCCAGAAAATATTGGTGGTCCAAAAACTATGCCAGACAGCTCTCCATGTCCCAAAATCATTTGCAGCCTGAAAGGGGCATTAACCCGCATCCTAGACCACTGAAATTCCCAAAAATACATTTGATATAAAAAATGCATCCTACGCCCTTGGAAGTTCAGAATATGTTAGCAGACCAAAAATGCCTAAAAATGCATCTTAGGCTTGGAAAAATGTTTAAAACTTTGAAGGCCCAAAAAAGGGGTTTACAGGCATCCTAGACCCCCTAAAGTTAAGAAAATGTTGGTGGCCCAAAAACTGTGCCAGAGAGCTCTACATGTCCCGAAATCATTTGCAGCCTGAAAGGGGCATTAACCCGCATCATAGACCAGTAAAATTCCCAAAAATATTTTGGCACAAAAAATGCATCCTACACCCCTGCAAGTTCATAATATGTTAGCAGCCCAAAAAAGGCCTTAGACTGCATTTTCGTCCTGCAAAAAGGTTGAAAACTTTAAAGGACCAAAAAAGGGGTTTACAGGCATCCTAGACCCCCTAAAGTCCAGAAAATATTGGTGGTCCAAAAACTCTGCCAGACAGCTCTCCATGTCCCAAAATCATTTGCAGCCTGAAAGGGGCATTAACCTGCATCCTAGACCACTGAAATTCCCAAAAATACTTTTGGCACAAAAAATGCATCCTACACCCTTGAAAGTTCAGTATATGTTAGCAGCCCAAAAAAGGCCTAAAAATGCATCTTAGGCTTGCAAAAATGTTCAAAACTTTGAAGGCCCATAAAAGGGGTTTACAGGCATCCTAGACCCCATAAAGTCCAGAAAATATTGGTGGTCCAAAAACTGTGCCAGAGAGCTCTGCATGTCCCAAAATCATTTGCAGCCTAAAAGGGGCATTAACCCGCTTCATAGACCACTAAAATTCCCAAAAATATTTTGGCACAAAAAATGCATCCTACACCCCTGAAAGTTCATAATATGTTAGCAGCCCAAAAAAGGCCTTAAAATATATTTTCGGCCTGTAAAAAGGTTGAAAACTTTGAAGGCCCAAACAAGGGGTTTACAGGCATCCTAGACCCCCTAAAGTCCAGAAAATGTTGGTGGCCCAAAAACTGTGCCAGAGAGCTCTGCATGTCCCAAAATCATTTGCAGCCTGAAAGGGGCATTAACCTGCATCATAGACCACTAAAATTCCCAAAAATATTTGAGCCCAAAAAATGCATCCTACACCCCTGCAAGTTCATAATATGTTAGCAGCCCAAAAAAGGCCTTAAAATGTATTTTCGGCCGGCAAAAAGGTTGAAAACTTTGAAGGACCAAAAAAGGGGTTTACAGGCATCCTAGACCCCTTAAAGTCCAGAAAATGGTGGTGGCCTAAAAACTATGTCAGATAGCTCTGAATTACCCAAAAACATTTGCTTCCTGAAAAGCGCATTATCCTGCATCCCAGATCCCTGAAATTCCCAAAACTATTTTTGGCACTAAAAATGCATCCTACACCCCTGAAAGTTCTGAATATGTTAGCATCCCAAAAAAGGATTTAAATTACATTTTGGCCTGCAAAAATGGTGAAAACTTTTACGGCCCAAAAAAGGGGTTTACAGGCATCCTAGACCACCTAAAGTCCAGAAAATGTTGGTGGCCCAAAAACTGTGCCAGAGAGCTCTGCATGTCCCAAAATCATTTGCAGCCTGAAAGGGGCATTAACTCTCATCATAGACCACTAAAATTCCCAAAAATATTTTGGCACAAAAAATGCATCCTACACCCCTGCAAGTTCAGAATATGTTAGCAGCCCAAAAAAGGCCTTAAAATGCATTTTCGGCCTGCAAAAAGGTTGAAAACTTTGAAGGACCAAAAAAGGTGTTTACAGGCATCCTAGACCCCCTAAAGTCCAGAAAATATTGGTGGTCCAAAAACTATGCCAGACAGCTCTCCATTTCCCAAAATCATTTGCAGCCTGAAAGGGGCATTAACCCGCATCCTAGACCACTGAAATTCCCAAAAATACATTTGATATAAAAAATGCATCCTACGCCCTTGGAAGTTCAGAATATGTTAGCAGACCAAAAATGCCTAAAAATGCATCTTAGGCTTGCAAAAATGTTTAAAACTTTGAAGGCCCAAAAAAGGGGTTTACAGGCATCCTAGACCCCCTAAAGTTAAGAAAATGTTGGTGGCCCAAAAACTGTGCCAGAGAGCTCTACATGTCCCGAAATCATTTGCAGCCTGAAAGGGGCATTAACCCGCATCATAGACCAGTAAAATTCCCAAAAATATTTTGGCACAAAAAATGCATCCTACACCCCTGCAAGTTCATAATATGTTAGCAGCCCAAAAAAGGCCTTAGACTGCATTTTCGTCCTGCAAAAAGGTTAAAAACTTTAAAGGCCCAAAAAAGGGGTTTACAGGCATCCTAGACCCCCTAAAGTCCAGAAAATATTGGTGGCCTAAAAATTGTGCCAGATAGCTCTGAATATCCCAAAACCATTTGCAGCCTGAAAGGGGCATTAACCCGCATCCCAGACCCCTGAAATTCCCAAAAATATTTTTGGCACAAAAAATGCATCCTACACCCTTGAAAGTTCAGTATATGTTAGCAGCCCAAAAAATGCCTAAAAATGCATCTTAGGCCTGCAAAAATGCTGAAAACTTTGAAGGCCCAAAAAAGGGGTTTACAGGCATCCTAGACCACCTAAAGTCCAGAAAATGTTGGTGGCCCAAATACTGTGCCAGAGAGCTCTGCATGTCCCAAAATCATTTGCAGCCTGAAAGGGGCATTAACCCGCATCCTAGACCACTGAAATTCCCAAAACTATTTTTGGCACAAAAAATGCATCCTACACCCCTGAAAGTTCAGAATATGTTAGCAGCCCAAAAGGCCTTAAAATGCATCTTAGGCCTGCAAAAATGTGGAAAACTTTGAAGGCCCAAAAAAGTGGTTTACAGGCATCCTAGACCCCCTAAAGTCCAGAACATTTTGGTGTCCCATAAACTGTGCCAGAAAGCTCTGCATGTCCCAAAATCATTTGCAGCCTGAAAGGGGCATTAACCCGCATCCCAGACCCCTGAAATTCCCAAAAATATTTTTGGCACAAAAAATGCATCCTACACCCTTGAAAGTTCAGTATATGTTAGCAGCCCAAGAAAGGCCTAAAAATGCATCTTAGGCCTGCAAAAATGTTGAAAACGTTGAAGGCCCAAAAAAGGGGTTTACAGGCATCCTAGACCCTCTAAACTCCAGAAAATGTTGGTGGCCCAAAAACTGTGCCAGAGAGCTCTGCATGTCCCAAAATCATTTGCAGCCTGAAAGGGGCATTAACCCGCATCATAGACCACTAAAATTCCCAAAAATATTTTGGCACAAAAAATGCATCCTACACCCCTGCAAGTTCATAATATGTTAGCATCCCAAAAAAGATCTTAAAATGCATTTTCGGCCTGCAAAAAGGTTGAAAACTTTGAAGGCCCAAAAAAGGGGTTTACAGGCATCCTAGACCCCCTAAAGTCCAGAAAATGTTGGTGGCCAAAAACTATGCCAGACAGCTCTCCATGTCCCAAAATCATTTGCAGCCTGAAAGGGGCATTAACCCGCATCCTAGACCACTGAATTTCCCAAAAATACTTTTGGCATAAAAAATGCATCCTACGCCCTTGAAAGTTCAGAATATGTTAGCACCCCAAAAAAGGCCTTAAAATGCATTTTAGGCCTGCAAAAATGTTGAAAACTTTGAAGGCCAAAAAAGGGGTTTACAGGCATCCCAGACCCCCTAAAGTCCAGAAAATGTTGGTGGCCCAAAAACTGTGCCAGAGAGCTCTGCATGTCCCAAAATCATGTGCAGCCTGAAAGGGGCATTAACCCGCATCCTAAACCACTGAAATTCCCAAAACCATTTTTAGCACAAAAAATGCATCCTACACCCCTGAAAGTTCAGAATAAGTTAGCAGCCCAAAAAAGGCCTTAAAATGCATCGTAGGCCTGCAAAAATGTTGAAAACTTTGAAGGCCCAAAAAAGGGGTTTACAGGCATCCTAGACCCCCTAAAGTCCAGAAAATATTGGTGGCCTAAAAACTGTGCCAGATAGCTCTGAATATCCCAAAACCATTTGCAGCCTGAAAGGGGCATTAACCCGCATCCCAGACCCCTGAAATTCCCAAAAATATTTTTGGCACAAAAAATGCATCCTACACCCTTGAAAGTTCAGTATATGTTAGCAGCCCAAAAAATGCCTAAAAATGCATCTTAGGCCTGCAAAAATGTTGAAAACTTTGAAGGCCCAAAAAAGGGGTTTACAGGCATCCTAGACCCCCTAAAGACCAGAAAATGTGGGTGGCCCAAATACTGTGCCAGAGAGCTCTGCATGTCCCAAAATCATGTGCAGCCTGAAAGGGGCATTAACCCGCATCATAGACCACTAAAATTCCCAAAAATATTTTAGCACAAAAAATGCATCCTACACCCCTGTAAGTACATAATATGTTAGCAGCCCAAAAAAGGCCTTAAAATGCATTTTCGTCCTGCAAAAAGGTTGAAAACTTTGAAGGACCAAAAAAGGGGTTTACCGGCATCCTAGACCCCTTAAAGTCCAGAAAATATTAGTGGTCCAAAAACTGTGCCAGACAGCTCTCCATGTCCCAAAATCATTTGCAGCCTGAAAGGGGCATTAACCCGCATCATAGACCACTAAAATCCCCAAAAATATTTTGGCACAAAAAATGCATCCTACACCCTTGCAAGTTCATTATATGTTAGCAGCCCAAAAAAGGCCTAAAAATGCATCTTAGGCCTGCAACAATGTCTTAGGCCTGCAAAAATGTTCAAAACTTTGAAGGCCCAAAAAAGGGGTTTACAGGCATCCTAGACCCCTTAAAGTCCAGAAAATATTAGTGGTCCAAAAACTGTGCCAGACAGCTCTCCATGTCCCAAAATCATTTGCAGCCTGAAAGGGGCATTAACCCGCATCATAGACCACTAAAATTCCCAAAAATATTTTGCCACAAAAAATGCATCCTACACCCCTGCAAGTTCATAATATGTTAGCAGCCCAAAAAAGGCCTTAAAATGCATTTTCGGCCTGCACAAAGGTTGAAAACTTTGAAGGACCAAAAAAGGTGTTTACAGGCATCCTAGACCCCCTAAAGTCCAGAAATATTGGTGGTCCAAAAACTATGCCAGACAGCTCTCCATGTCCCAAAATCATTTGCAGCCTGAAAGGGGCATTAACCCGCATCCTAGACCACTGAAATTCCCAAAAATACTTTTGGCATAAAAAATGCATCCTACGCCCTTGAAAGTTCAGAATATGTTAGCACCCCAAAAAAGGCCTTAAAATGCATTTTAGGCCTGCAAACATGTTGAAAACTTTGAAGGCCCAAAAAAGGGGGTTACATGCATCCTAGACCCCTTAAAGTCCAGAAAATGTTGGAGCCCCAAAAACTGGGCCAGATATCTCTGAATATCCGAAAAACATTTGCAGCCTGGAAGGGGCATTAACCCACATCCCAGACCCCTAAAATATCCAAAAATATTTTTGGTACAAAAAATGCATCCTACACCGCTGCAAGTTCATATGTTAGCAGCCCAAAAAAGGCCTTAAAATGCATTTTCGGCCTGCAAAAAGGTTGAAAACTTTGAAGGCCCAAAAAAGGTGTTTACAGGCATCCTAGACCCCCTAAAGTCCAGAAAATACTGGTGGCCTAAAAACTGTCAGATAGCTCTGAATATCCCAATAACATTTGCAGCCTGGAAGGGGCATTAACCCGCATCCCAGACCCCTGAAATTCCCAAAAATATTTTTGGCACAAAAAATGCATCCTACACCCTTGAAAGTTCAGTATATGTTAGCAGCCCAAAAAAGGCCTAAAAATGCATCTTAGGCTTGCAAAAATGTTCAAAACTTTGAAGGCCCAGAAAAGGAGTTTACAGGCATCCTAGACCCCCTAAAGTCTAGAAAATGTTGGTGGCCTGAAAACTGTGCCAGAGAGCTCTGCATGTACCAAAATCATTTGCAGCCTGAAAGGGGCATTAACCCGCATCATAGACCACTAAAATTCCCCAAAATATTTTGGCACAAAAAATGCATCCTACACCCCTGCAAGTTCAGTATATGTTAGCAGCCCAAAAAAGGCCTAAAAATGCATCTTAGGCTTGCAAAAATGTTCAAAACTTTGAAGGCCCAAAAAAGGGGTTTACAGGCATCCTAGACCCCCGAAAGTCCAGAAAATATTGGTGGTCCAAAAACTGTGCCAGAGAGCTCTGCATGTCCCAAAATCATTTGCAGCCTAAAAGGGGCATTAACCCGCTTCATAGACCACTAAAATTCCCAAAAATATTTTGGCACAAAAAATGCATCCTACACCCCTGAAAGTTCAGAATATGCTAGCATCCCAAAAAAGGCCTTACAATGCATCTTAGGCCTGCAAAAATGTTGAAAACTTTGAAGGCCCAAAAAAGGGGTTCATAGGCATCCTAGACCCGCTAAAGTCCAGAAAATGTTGGTGGCCCAAAAACTGTGCCTGAGAGCTCTGCATGTCCCAAAATCATTTGCAGCCTGAAAGGGGCATTAACCCGCTTCATAGACCACTAAAATTCCCAAAAATATTTTGGCACAAAAAATGCATCCTACACCCCTGAAAGTTCATAATATGTTAGCAGCCCAAAAAAGGCCTTAAAATGTATTTTCGGCCGGCAAAAAGGTTGAAAACTTTGAAGGACCAAAAAAGGGGTTTACAGGCATCCTAGACCCCTTAAAGTCCAGAAAATGGTGGTGGCCTAAAAACTGTGTCAGATAGCTCTGAATTACCCAAAAACATTTGCTTCCTGAAAAGGGCATTATCCTGCATCCCAGATCCCTGAAATTCCCAAAACTATTTTTGGCACTAAAAATGCATCCTACACCCCTGAAAGTTCAGAATATGTTAGCATCCCAAAAAAGGATTTAAAATACATTTTGGACTGCAAAAATGGTGAAAACTTTTACGGCCCAAAAAAGGGGTTTACAGGCATCCTAGACCACCTAAAGTCCAGAAAATGTTGGTGGCCCAAAAACTGTGCCAGAGAGCTCTGCATGTCCCAAAATCATTTGCAGCCTGAAAGGGGCATTAACTCTCATCATAGACCACTAAAATTCCCAAAAATATTTTGGCACAAAAAATGCATCCTACACCCCTGCAAGTTCAGAATATGTTAGCAGCCCAAAAAAGGCCTTAAAATGCATTTTCGGCCTGCAAAAAGGTTGAAAACTTTGAAGGACCAAAAAAGGTGTTTACAGGCATCCTAGACCCCCTAAAGTCCAGAAAATATTGGTGGTCCAAAAACTATGCCAGACAGCTCTCCATGTCCCAAAATCATTTGCAGCCTGAAAGGGGCATTAACCCGCATCCTAGACCACTGAAATTCCCAAAAATACATTTGATATAAAAAATGCATCCTACGCCCTTGGAAGTTCAGAATATGTTAGCAGACCAAAAATGCCTAAAAATGCATCTTAGGCTTGGAAAAATGTTTAAAACTTTGAAGGCCCAAAAAAGGGGTTTACAGGCATCCTAGACCCCCTAAAGTTAAGAAAATGTTGGTGGCCCAAAAACTGTGCCAGAGAGCTCTACATGTCCCGAAATCATTTCCAGCCTGAAAGGGGCATTAACCCGCATCATAGACCAGTAAAATTCCCAAAAATATTTTGGCACAAAAAATGCATCCTACACCCCTGCAAGTTCATAATATGTTAGCAGCCCAAAAAAGGCCTTAGACTGCATTTTCGTCCTGCAAAAAGGTTGAAAACTTTAAAGGACCAAAAAAGGGGTTTACAGGCATCCTAGACCCCCTAAAGTCCAGAAAATATTGGTGGTCCAAAAACTCTGCCAGACAGCTCTCCATGTCCCAAAATCATTTGCAGCCTGAAAGGGGCATTAACCTGCATCCTAGACCACTGAAATTCCCAAAAATACTTTTGGCACAAAAAATGCATCCTACACCCTTGAAAGTTCAGTATATGTTAGCAGCCCAAAAAAGGCCTAAAAATGCATCTTAGGCTTGCAAAAATGTTCAAAACTTTGAAGGCCCATAAAAGGGGTTTACAGGCATCCTAGACCCCATAAAGTCCAGAAAATATTGGTGGTCCAAAAACTGTGCCAGAGAGCTCTGCATGTCCCAAAATCATTTGCAGCCTAAAAGGGGCATTAACCCGCTTCATAGACCACTAAAATTCCCAAAAATATTTTGGCACAAAAAATGCATCCTACACCCCTGAAAGTTCAGACTATGCTAGCATCCCAAAAAAGGCCTTAAAATGCATCTTAGGCCTGCAAAAATGTTGAAAACTTTGAAGGCCCAAAAAAGGGGTTCATAGGCATCCTAGACCCGCTAAAGTCCAGAAAATGTTGGTGGCCCAAAAACTGTGCCTGAGAGCTCTGCATGTCCCAAAATCATTTGCAGCCTGAAAGGGGCATTAACTCGCATCATAGACCACTGAAATTCCCAAAAATATTTTGGCACAAAAAATGCATCCTACACCCCTGCAAGTTCATAATATGTTAGCAGCCCAAAAAAGGCCTTAAAATGCATTTTCGGCCTGCAAAAAGGTTGAAAACATTGAAGGACCAAAAAAGGGGTTTACACGCATCCTAGACCCACTAAAGTCCAGAAAATATTGGTTGCCTAAAAACTGTCAGATAGCTCTGAATATCCCAAAAACATTTGCAGCCTGGAAGGGGCATTAACCCGCATCCCAGACCCCTGAAATTCCCAAAAATATTTTTGGCACAAAAAATGCATCCTACACCCTTGAAAGTTCAGTATATGTTAGCAGCCCAAAAAAGGCCTAAAAATGCATCCTAGGCTTGCAAAAATGTTCAAAACTTTGAAGGCCCAAAAAAGGGGTTTACAGGCATCGTAGACCCCCTAAAGTCGAGAAAAGGTTGGTGGCCCGAAAACTGTGCCAGAGAGCTATGCATGTACCAAAATCATTTGCAGCCTGAAAGGGGCATTAACCCGCATCATAGACCACTAAAATTCCCAAAAATATTTTGGCACAAAAAATGCATCCTACACCCCTGCAAGTTCAGAATATGTTAGCAGCCCAAAAAAGGCCTTAAAATGCATCTTAGGCCTGCAAAAATGTTGAAAACTTTGAAGGCCCAAACAAGGGGTTTACAGGCATCCTAGACCCCCTAAAGTCCAGAAACTGTTGGTGGCCCAAAAACTGTGCCAGAGAGCTCTGCATGTCCCAAAATCATTTGCAGCCTGAAAGGGGCATTAACCTGCATCATAGACCACTAAAATTCCCAAAAATATTTTGGCACAAAAAACGCATCCTACACCCCTGCAAGTTCATAATATGTTAGCAGCCCAAAAAAGGCCTTAAAATATATTTTCGGCCTGTAAAAATGTTGAAAACTTTGAAGGCCCAAACAAGGGGTTTACAGGCATCCTAGACCCCCTAAAGTCCAGAAAATGTTGGTGGCCCAAAAACTGTGCCAGAGAGCTCTGCATGTCCCAAAATCATTTGCAGCCTGAAAGGGGCATTAACCTGCATCATAGACCACTAAAATTCCCAAAAATATTTGAGCCCAAAAAATGCATCCTACACCCCTGCAAGTTCATAATATGTTAGCAGCCCAAAAAAGGCCTTAAAATGTATTTTCGGCCGGCAAAAAGGTTGAAAACTTTGAAGGACCAAAAAAGGGGTTTACAGGCATCCTAGACCCCTTAAAGTCCAGAAAATGGTGGTGGCCTAAAAACTATGTCAGATAGCTCTGAATTACCCAAAAACATTTGCTTCCTGAAAAGCGCATTATCCTGCATCCCAGATCCCTGAAATTCCCAAAACTATTTTTGGCACTAAAAATGCATCCTACACCCCTGAAAGTTCTGAATATGTTAGCATCCCAAAAAAGGATTTAAATTACATTTTGGCCTGCAAAAATGGTGAAAACTTTTACGGCCCAAAAAAGGGGTTTACAGGCATCCTAGACCACCTAAAGTCCAGAAAATGTTGGTGGCCCAAAAACTGTGCCAGAGAGCTCTGCATGTCCCAAAATCATTTGCAGCCTGAAAGGGGCATTAACTCTCATCATAGACCACTAAAATTCCCAAAAATATTTTGGCACAAAAAATGCATCCTACACCCCTGCAAGTTCAGAATATGTTAGCAGCCCAAAAAAGGCCTTAAAATGCATTTTCGGCCTGCAAAAAGGTTGAAAACTTTGAAGGACCAAAAAAGGTGTTTACAGGCATCCTAGACCCCCTAAAGTCCAGAAAATATTGGTGGTCCAAAAACTATGCCAGACAGCTCTCCATGTCCCAAAATCATTTGCAGCCTGAAAGGGGCATTAACCCGCATCCTAGACCACTGAAATTCCCAAAAATACATTTGATATAAAAAATGCATCCTACGCCCTTGGAAGTTCAGAATATGTTAGCAGACCAAAAATGCCTAAAAATGCATCTTAGGCTTGGAAAAATGTTTAAAACTTTGAAGGCCCAAAAAAGGGGTTTACAGGCATCCTAGACCCCCTAAAGTTAAGAAAATGTTGGTGGCCCAAAAACTGTGCCAGAGAGCTCTACATGTCCCGAAATCATTTGCAGCCTGAAAGGGGCATTAACCCGCATCATAGACCAGTAAAATTCCCAAAAATATTTTGGCACAAAAAATGCATCCTACACCCCTGCAAGTTCATAATATGTTAGCAGCCCAAAAAAGGCCTTAGACTGCATTTTCGTCCTGCAAAAAGGTTGAAAACTTTAAAGGACCAAAAAAGGGGTTTACAGGCATCCTAGACCCCCTAAAGTCCAGAAAATATTGGTGGTCCAAAAACTCTGCCAGACAGCTCTCCATGTCCCAAAATCATTTGCAGCCTGAAAGGGGCATTAACCTGCATCCTAGACCACTGAAATTCCCAAAAATACTTTTGGCACAAAAAATGCATCCTACACCCTTGAAAGTTCAGTATATGTTAGCAGCCCAAAAAAGGCCTAAAAATGCATCTTAGGCTTGCAAAAATGTTCAAAACTTTGAAGGCCCATAAAAGGGGTTTACAGGCATCCTAGACCCCATAAAGTCCAGAAAATATTGGTGGTCCAAAAACTGTGCCAGAGAGCTCTGCATGTCCCAAAATCATTTGCAGCCTAAAAGGGGCATTAACCCGCTTCATAGACCACTAAAATTCCCAAAAATATTTTGGCACAAAAAATGCATCCTACACCCCTGAAAGTTCAGACTATGCTAGCATCCCAAAAAAGGCCTTAAAATGCATCTTAGGCCTGCAAAAATGTTGAAAACTTTGAAGGACCAAAAAAGGGGTTTACACGCATCCTAGACCCACTAAAGTCCAGAAAATATTGGTTGCCTAAAAACTGTCAGATAGCTCTGAATATCCCAAAAACATTTGCAGCCTGGAAGGGGCATTAACCCGCATCCCAGACCCCTGAAATTCCCAAAAATATTTTTGGCACAAAAAATGCATCCTACACCCTTGAAAGTTCAGTATATGTTAGCAGCCCAAAAAAGGCCTAAAAATGCATCCTAGGCTTGCAAAAATGTTCAAAACTTTGAAGGCCCAAAAAAGGGGTTTACAGGCATCGTAGACCCCCTAAAGTCGAGAAAAGGTTGGTGGCCCGAAAACTGTGCCAGAGAGCTATGCATGTACCAAAATCATTTGCAGCCTGAAAGGGGCATTAACCCGCATCATAGACCACTAAAATTCCCAAAAATATTTTGGCACAAAAAATGCATCCTACACCCGTGCAAGTTCAGAATATGTTAGCAGCCCAAAAAAGGCCTTAAAATGCATCTTAGGCCTGCAAAAATGTTGAAAACTTTGAAGGCCCAAACAAGGGGTTTACAGGCATCCTAGACCCCATAAAGTCCAGAAACTGTTGGTGGCCCAAAAACTGTGCCAGAGAGCTCTGCATGTCCCAAAATCATTTGCAGCCTGAAAGGGGCATTAACCTGCATCATAGACCACTAAAATTCCCAAAAATATTTTGGCACAAAAAACGCATCCTACACCCCTGCAAGTTCATAATATGTTAGCAGCCCAAAAAAGGCCTTAAAATATATTTTCGGCCTGTAAAAAGGTTGAAAACTTTGAAGGCCCAAACAAGGGGTTTACAGGCATCCTAGACCCCCTAAAGTCCAGAAAATGTTGGTGGCCCAAAAACTGTGCCAGAGAGCTCTGCATGTCCCAAAATCATTTGCAGCCTGAAAGGGGCATTAACCTGCATCATAGACCACTAAAATTCCCAAAAATATTTGAGCCCAAAAAATGCATCCTACACCCCTGCAAGTTCATAATATGTTAGCAGCCCAAAAAAGGCCTTAAAATGTATTTTCGGCCGGCAAAAAGGTTGAAAACTTTGAAGGACCAAAAAAGGGGTTTACAGGCATCCTAGACCCCTTAAAGTCCAGAAAATGGTGGTGGCCTAAAAACTATGTCAGATAGCTCTGAATTACCCAAAAACATTTGCTTCCTGAAAAGCGCATTATCCTGCATCCCAGATCCCTGAAATTCCCAAAACTATTTTTGGCACTAAAAATGCATCCTACACCCCTGAAAGTTCTGAATATGTTAGCATCCCAAAAAAGGATTTAAATTACATTTTGGCCTGCAAAAATGGTGAAAACTTTTACGGCCCAAAAAAGGGGTTTACAGGCATCCTAGACCACCTAAAGTCCAGAAAATGTTGGTGGCCCAAAAACTGTGCCAGAGAGCTCTGCATGTCCCAAAATCATTTGCAGCCTGAAAGGGGCATTAACTCTCATCATAGACCACTAAAATTCCCAAAAATATTTTGGCACAAAAAATGCATCCTACACCCCTGCAAGTTCAGAATATGTTAGCAGCCCAAAAAAGGCCTTAAAATGCATTTTCGGCCTGCAAAAAGGTTGAAAACTTTGAAGGACCAAAAAAGGTGTTTACAGGCATCCTAGACCCCCTAAAGTCCAGAAAATATTGGTGGTCCAAAAACTATGCCAGACAGCTCTCCATGTCCCAAAATCATTTGCAGCCTGAAAGGGGCATTAACCCGCATCCTAGACCACTGAAATTCCCAAAAATACATTTGATATAAAAAATGCATCCTACGCCCTTGGAAGTTCAGAATATGTTAGCAGACCAAAAATGCCTAAAAATGCATCTTAGGCTTGCAAAAATGTTTAAAACTTTGAAGGCCCAAAAAAGGGGTTTACAGGCATCCTAGACCCCCTAAAGTTAAGAAAATGTTGGTGGCCCAAAAACTGTGCCAGAGAGCTCTACATGTCCCGAAATCATTTGCAGCCTGAAAGGGGCATTAACCCGCATCATAGACCAGTAAAATTCCCTAAAATATTTTGGCACAAAAAATGCATCCTACACCCCTGCAAGTTCATAATATGTTAGCAGCCCAAAAAAGGCCTTAGACTGCATTTTCGTCCTGCAAAAAGGTTGAAAACTTTAAAGGACCAAAAAAGGGGTTTACAGGCATCCTAGACCCCCTAAAGTCCAGAAAATATTGGTGGTCCAAAAACTCTGCCAGACAGCTCTCCATGTCCCAAAATCATTTGCAGCCTGAAAGGGGCATTAACCTGCATCCTAGACCACTGAAATTCCCAAAAATACTTTTGGCACAAAAAATGCATCCTACACCCTTGAAAGTTCAGTATATGTTAGCAGCCCAAAAAAGGCCTAAAAATGCATCTTAGGCCTGCAAAAATGTTGAAAACTTTAAAGGCCCAAAAAAGGGGGTTACAGGCATCCTAGACCCCTTAAAGTCCAGAAAATGTTGGTGGCCCAAAAACTGTGCCAGAGAGCTCTGCATGTCCCAAAATCATTTGCAGCCTGAAACGGGCATTAACCCGCATCCTAAACCACTGAAATTCCCAAAACCATTTTTGGCACAAAAAATGCATCCTACACCCCTGAAAGTTCAGAATATGTTAGCAGCCCAAAAAAGGCCTAAAAATGCATCTTAGGCCTGCAAAAATGTTGAAAACTTTAAAGGCCCAAAAAAGGGGGTTACAGGCATCCTAGACCCCTTAAAGTCCAGAAAATGTTGGTGGCCCAAAAACTGTGCCAGAGAGCTCTGCATGTCCCAAAATCATTTGCAGCCTGAAACGGGCATTAACCCGCATCCTAAACCACTGAAATTCCCAAAACCATTTTTGGCACAAAAAATGCATCCTACACCCCTGAAAGTTCAGAATATGTTAGCAGCCCAATAAATGCCTAAAAATGCATCTTAGGCCTGCAAAAATGTTGAAAACTTTGAAGGCCCAAAAAAGGGGTTTACAGGCATCCTAGACCCCCTAAAGTCCAGAAAATATTGGTGGCCTAAAAACTGTGCCAGATACCTCTGAATATCCCAAAACCATTTGCAGCCTGAAAGGGGCATTAACCCGCATCCCAGACCCCTGAAATTCCCAAAAATATTTTTGGCACAAAAAATGCATCCTACACCCTTGAAAGTTCAGTATATGTTAGCAGCCCAAAAAATGCCTAAAAATGCATCTTAGGCCTGCAAAAATGCTGAAAACTTTGAAGGCCCAAAAAAGGGGTTTACAGGCATCCTAGACCACCTAAAGTCCAGAAAATGTTGGTCGCCCAAATACTGTGCCAGAGAGCTCTGCATGTCCCAAAATCATTTGCAGCCTGAAAGGGGCATTAACTCGCATCCTAGACCACTGAAATTCCCAAAACTATTTTTGGCACAAAAAATGCATCCTACACCCCTGAAAGTTCAGAATATGTTAGCAGCCCAAAAGGCCTTAAAATGCATCTTAGGCCTGCAAAAATGTGGAAAACTTTGAAGGCCCAAAAAAGTGGTTTACAGGCATCCTAGACCCCCTAAAGTCCAGAACATTTTGGTGTCCCATAAACTGTGCCAGAAAGCTCTGCATGTCCCAAAATCATTTGCAGCCTGAAAGGGGCATTAACCCGCATCCCAGACCCCTGAAATTCCCAAAAATATTTTTGGCACAAAAAATGCATCCTACACCCTTGAAAGTTCAGTATATGTTAGCAGCCCAAGAAAGGCCTAAAAATGCATCTTAGGCCTGCAAAAATGTTGAAAACGTTGAAGGCCCAAAAAAGGGGTTTACAGGCATCCTAGACCCTCTAAACTCCAGAAAATGTTGGTGGCCCAAAAACTGTGCCAGAGAGCTCTGCATGTCCCAAAATCATTTGCAGCCTGAAAGGGGCATTAACCCGCATCATAGACCACTAAAATTCCCAAAAATATTTTGGCACAAAAAATGCACCCTACACCCCTGCAAGTTCATAATATGTTAGCATCCCAAAAAAGATCTTAAAATGCATTTTCGGCCTGCAAAAAGGTTGAAAACTTTGAAGGCCCAAAAAAGGGGTTTACAGGCATCCTAGACCCCCTAAAGTCCAGAAAATGTTGGTGGCCAAAAACTATGCCAGACAGCTCTCCATGTCCCAAAATCATTTGCAGCCTGAAAGGGGCATTAACCCGCATCCTAGACCACTGAATTTCCCAAAAATACTTTTGGCATAAAAAATGCATCCTACGCCCTTGAAAGTTCAGAATATGTTAGCACCCCAAAAAAGGCCTTAAAATGCATTTTAGGCCTGCAAAAATGTTGAAAACTTTGAAGGCCAAAAAAGGGGTTTACAGGCATCCTAGACCCCCTAAAGTCCAGAAAATGTTGGTGGCCCAAAAACTGTGCCAGAGAGCTCTGCATGTCCCAAAATCATGTGCAGCCTGAAAGGGGCATTAACCCGCATCCTAAACCACTGAAATTCCCAAAACCATTTTTGGCACAAAAAATGCATCCTACACCCCTGAAAGTTCAGAATATGTTAGCAGCCCAAAAAAGGCCTTAAAATGCATCTTAGGCCTGCAAAAATGTTGAAAACTTTGAAGGCCCAAAAAAGGGGTTTACAGGCATCCTCGACCCCCTAAAGTCCAGAAAATATTGGTGGCCTAAAAACTGTGCCAGATAGCTCTGAATATCCCAAAACCATTTGCAGCCTGGAAGGGGCATTAACCCGCATCCCAGACCCCTGAAATTCCCAAAAATATTTTTGGCACAAAAAATGCATCCTACACCCTTGAAAGTTCAGTATATGTTAGCAGCCCAAAAAATGCCTAAAAATGCATCTTAGGCCTGCAAAAATGTTGAAAACTTTGAAGGCCCAAAAAAGGGGTTTACAGGCATCCTAGACCCCCTAAAGACCAGAAAATGTGGGTGGCCCAAATACTGTGCCAGAGAGCTCTGCATGTCCCAAAATCATGTGCAGCCTGAAAGGGGCATTAACCCGCATCATAGACCACTAAAATTCCCAAAAATATTTTAGCACAAAAAATGCATCCTACACCCCTGTAAGTTCATAATATGTTAGCAGCCCAAAAAAGGCCTTAAAATGCATTTTCGTCCTGCAAAAAGGTTGAAAACTTTGAAGGACCAAAAAAGGGGTTTACCGGCATCCTAGACCCCTTAAAGTCCAGAAAATATTAGTGGTCCAAAAACTGTGCCAGACAGCTCTCCATGTCCCAAAATCATTTGCAGCCTGAAAGGGGCATTAACCCGCATCATAGACCACTAAAATCCCCAAAAATATTTTGGCACAAAAAATGCATCCTACACCCCTGCAAGTTCATAATATGTTAGCACCCCAAAAAAGGCCTAAAAATGCATCTTAGGCCTGCAACAATGTCTTAGGCCTGCAAAAATGTTCAAAACTTTGAAGGCCCAAAAAAGGGGTTTACAGGCATCCTAGACCCCTTAAAGTCCAGAAGATATTAGTGGTCCAAAAACTGTGCCAGACAGCTCTCCATGTCCCAAAATCATTTGCAGCCTGAAAGGGGCATTAACCCGCATCATAGACCACTAAAATTCCCAAAAATATTTTGCCACAAAAAATGCATCCTACACCCCTGCAAGTTCATAATATGTTAGCAGCCCAAAAAAGGCCTTAAAATGCATTTTCGGCCTGCACAAAGGTTGAAAACTTTGAAGGACCAAAAAAGGTGTTTACAGGCATCCTAGACCCCCTAAAGTCCAGAAATATTGGTGGTCCAAAAACTATGCCAGACAGCTCTCCATGTCCCAAAATCATTTGCAGCCTGAAAGGGGCATTAACCCGCATCCTAGACCACTGAAATTCCCAAAAATACTTTTGGCATAAAAAATGCATCCTACGCCCTTGAAAGTTCAGAATATGTTAGCACCCCAAAAAAGGCCTTAAAATGCATTTTAGGCCTGCAAACATGTTGAAAACTTTGAAGGCCCAAAAAAGGGGGTTACATGCATCCTAGACCCCTTAAAGTCCAGAAAATGTTGGAGCCCCAAAAACTGGGCCAGATATCTCTGAATATCCGAAAAACATTTGCAGCCTGGAAGGGGCATTAACCCACATCCCAGACCCCTAAAATACCCAAAAATATTTTTGGTACAAAAAATGCATCCTACACCGCTGCAAGTTCATAATATGTTAGCAGCCCAAAAAAGGCCTTAAAATGCATTTTCGGCCTGCAAAAAGGTTGAAAACTTTGAAGGCCCAAAAAAGGTGTTTACAGGCATCCTAGACCCCCTAAAGTCCAGAAAATACTGGTGGCCTAAAAACTGTCAGATAGCTCTGAATATCCCAATAACATTTGCAGCCTGGAAGGGGCATTAACCCGCATCCCAGACCCCTGAAATTCCCAAAAATATTTTTGGCACAAAAAATGCATCCTACACCCTTGAAAGTTCAGTATATGTTAGCAGCCCAAAAAAGGCCTAAAAATGCATCTTAGGCTTGCAAAAATGTTCAAAACTTTGAAGGCCCAGAAAAGGGGTTTACAGGCATCCTAGACCCCCTAAAGTCTAGAAAATGTTGGTGGCCTGAAAACTGTGCCAGAGAGCTCTGCATGTACCAAAATCATTTGCAGCCTGAAAGGGGCATTAACCCGCATCATAGACCACTAAAATTCCCCAAAATATTTTGGCACAAAAAATGCATCCTACACCCCTGCAAGTTCAGTATATGTTAGCAGCCCAAAAAAGGCCTAAAAATGCATCTTAGGCTTGCAAAAATGTTCAAAACTTTGAAGGCCCAAAAAAGGGGTTTACAGGCATCCTAGACCCCCTAAAGTCCAGAAAATATTGGTGGTCCAAAAACTGTGCCAGAGAGCTCTGCATGTCCCAAAATCATTTGCAGCCTAAAAGGGGCATTAACCCGCTTCATAGACCACTAAAATTCCCAAAAATATTTTGGCACAAAAAATGCATCCTACACCCCTGAAAGTTCAGAATATGCTAGCATCCCAAAAAAGGCCTTAAAATGCATCTTAGGCCTGCAAAAATGTTGAAAACTTTGAAGGCCCAAAAAAGGGGTTCATAGGCATCCTAGACCCGCTAAAGTCCAGAAAATGTTGGTGGCCCAAAAACTGTGCCTGAGAGCTCTGCATGTCCCAAAATCATTTGCAGCCTGAAAGGGGCATTAACCCGCTTCATAGACCACTAAAATTCCCAAAAATATTTTGGCACAAAAAATGCATCCTACACCCCTGAAAGTTCATAATATGTTAGCAGCCCAAAAAAGGCCTTAAAATGTATTTTCGGCCGGCAAAAAGGTTGAAAACTTTGAAGGACCAAAAAAGGGTTTACAGGCATCCTAGACCCCTTAAAGTCCAGAAAATGGTGGTGGCCTAAAAACTGTGTCAGATAGCTCTGAATTACCCAAAAACATTTGCTTCCTGAAAAGGGCATTATCCTGCATCCCAGATCCCTGAAATTCCCAAAACTATTTTTGGCACTAAAAATGCATCCTACACCCCTGAAAGTTCAGAATATGTTAGCATCCCAAAAAAGGATTTAAAATACATTTTGGCCTGTAAAAATGGTGAAAACTTTTACGGCCCAAAAAAGGGGTTTACAGGCATCCTAGACCACCTAAAGTCCAGAAAATGTTGGTGGCCCAAAAACTGTGCCAGAGAGCTCTGCATGTCCCAAAATCATTTGCAGCCTGAAAGGGGCATTAACTCTCATCATAGACCACTAAAATTCCCAAAAATATTTTGGCACAAAAAATGCATCCTACACCCCTGCAAGTTCAGAATATGTTAGCAGCCCAAAAAAGGCCTTAAAATGCATTTTCGGCCTGCAAAAAGGTTGAAAACTTTGAAGGACCAAAAAAGGTGTTTACAGGCATCCTAGACCCCCTAAAGTCCAGAAAATATTGGTGGTCCAAAAACTATGCCAGACAGCTCTCCATGTCCCAAAATCATTTGCAGCCTGAAAGGGGCATTAACCCGCATCCTAGACCACTGAAATTCCCAAAAATACATTTGATATAAAAAATGCATCCTACGCCCTTGGAAGTTCAGAATATGTTAGCAGACCAAAAATGCCTAAAAATGCATCTTAGGCTTGGAAAAATGTTTAAAACTTTGAAGGCCCAAAAAAGGGGTTTACAGGCATCCTAGACCCCCTAAAGTTAAGAAAATGTTGGTGGCCCAAAAACTGTGCCAGAGAGCTCTACATGTCCCGAAATCATTTGCAGCCTGAAAGGGGCATTAACCCGCATCATAGACCAGTAAAATTCCCAAAAATATTTTGGCACAAAAAATGCATCCTACACCCCTGCAAGTTCATAATATGTTAGCAGCCCAAAAAAGGCCTTAGACTGCATTTTCGTCCTGCAAAAAGGTTGAAAACTTTAAAGGACCAAAAAAGGGGTTTACAGGCATCCTAGACCCCCTAAAGTCCAGAAAATATTGGTGGTCCAAAAACTCTGCCAGACAGCTCTCCATGTCCCAAAATCATTTGCAGCCTGAAAGGGGCATTAACCTGCATCCTAGACCACTGAAATTCCCAAAAATACTTTTGGCACAAAAAATGCATCCTACACCCTTGAAAGTTCAGTATATGTTAGCAGCCCAAAAAAGGCCTAAAAATGCATCTTAGGCTTGCAAAAATGTTCAAAACTTTGAAGGCCCATAAAAGGGGTTTACAGGCATCCTAGACCCCATAAAGTCCAGAAAATATTGGTGGTCCAAAAACTGTGCCAGAGAGCTCTGCATGTCCCAAAATCATTTGCAGCCTAAAAGGGGCATTAACCCGCTTCATAGACCACTAAAATTCCCAAAAATATTTTGGCACAAAAAATGCATCCTACACCCCTGAAAGTTCAGACTATGCTAGCATCCCAAAAAAGGCCTTAAAATGCATCTTAGGCCTGCAAAAATGTTGAAAACTTTGAAGGCCCAAAAAAGGGGTTCATAGGCATCCTAGACCCGCTAAAGTCCAGAAAATGTTGGTGGCCCAAAAACTGTGCCTGAGAGCTCTGCATGTCCCAAAATCATTTGCAGCCTGAAAGGGGCATTAACTCGCATCATAGACCACTGAAATTCCCAAAAATATTTTGGCACAAAAAATGCATCCTACACCCCTGCAAGTTCATAATATGTTAGCAGCCCAAAAAAGGCCTTAAAATGCATTTTCGGCCTGCAAAAAGGTTGAAAACATTGAAGGACCAAAAAAGGGGTTTACACGCATCCTAGACCCACTAAAGTCCAGAAAATATTGGTTGCCTAAAAACTGTCAGATAGCTCTGAATATCCCAAAAACATTTGCAGCCTGGAAGGGGCATTAACCCGCATCCCAGACCCCTGAAATTCCCAAAAATATTTTTGGCACAAAAAATGCATCCTACACCCTTGAAAGTTCAGTATATGTTAGCAGCCCAAAAAAGGCCTAAAAATGCATCTTAGGCTTGCAAAAATGTTCAAAACTTTGAAGGCCCAAAAAAGGGGTTTACAGGCATCGTAGACCCCCTAAAGTCGAGAAAAGGTTGGTGGCCCGAAAACTGTGCCAGAGAGCTATGCATGTACCAAAATCATTTGCAGCCTGAAAGGGGCATTAACCCGCATCATAGACCACTAAAATTCCCAAAAATATTTTGGCACAAAAAATGCATCCTACACCCCTGCAAGTTCAGAATATGTTAGCAGCCCAAAAAAGGCCTTAAAATGCATCTTAGGCCTGCAAAAATGTTGAAAACTTTGAAGGCCCAAACAAGGGGTTTACAGGCATCCTAGACCCCCTAAAGTCCAGAAACTGTTGGTGGCCCAAAAACTGTGCCAGAGAGCTCTGCATGTCCCAAAATCATTTGCAGCCTGAAAGGGGCATTAACCTGCATCATAGACCACTAAAATTCCCAAAAATATTTTGGCACAAAAAACGCATCCTACACCCCTGCAAGTTCATAATATGTTAGCAGCCCAAAAAAGGCCTTAAAATATATTTTCGGCCTGTAAAAAGGTTGAAAACTTTGAAGGCCCAAACAAGGGGTTTACAGGCATCCTAGACCCCCTAAAGTCCAGAAAATGTTGGTGGCCCAAAAACTGTGCCAGAGAGCTCTGCATGTCCCAAAATCATTTGCAGCCTGAAAGGGGCATTAACCTGCATCATAGACCACTAAAATTCCCAAAAATATTTGAGCCCAAAAAATGCATCCTACACCCCTGCAAGTTCATAATATGTTAGCAGCCCAAAAAAGGCCTTAAAATGTATTTTCGGCCGGCAAAAAGGTTGAAAACTTTGAAGGACCAAAAAAGGGGTTTACAGGCATCCTAGACCCCTTAAAGTCCAGAAAATGGTGGTGGCCTAAAAACTATGTCAGATAGCTCTGAATTACCCAAAAACATTTGCTTCCTGAAAAGCGCATTATCCTGCATCCCAGATCCCTGAAATTCCCAAAACTATTTTTGGCACTAAAAATGCATCCTACACCCCTGAAAGTTCTGAATATGTTAGCATCCCAAAAAAGGATTTAAATTACATTTTGGCCTGCAAAAATGGTGAAAACTTTTACGGCCCAAAAAAGGGGTTTACAGGCATCCTAGACCACCTAAAGTCCAGAAAATGTTGGTGGCCCAAAAACTGTGCCAGAGAGCTCTGCATGTCCCAAAATCATTTGCAGCCTGAAAGGGGCATTAACTCTCATCATAGACCACTAAAATTCCCAAAAATATTTTGGCACAAAAAATGCATCCTACACCCCTGCAAGTTCAGAATATGTTAGCAGCCCAAAAAAGGCCTTAAAATGCATTTTCGGCCTGCAAAAAGGTTGAAAACTTTGAAGGACCAAAAAAGGTGTTTACAGGCATCCTAGACCCCCTAAAGTCCAGAAAATATTGGTGGTCCAAAAACTATGCCAGACAGCTCTCCATGTCCCAAAATCATTTGCAGCCTGAAAGGGGCATTAACCCGCATCCTAGACCACTGAAATTCCCAAAAATACATTTGATATAAAAAATGCATCCTACGCCCTTGGAAGTTCAGAATATGTTAGCAGACCAAAAATGCCTAAAAATGCATCTTAGGCTTGCAAAAATGTTTAAAACTTTGAAGGCCCAAAAAAGGGGTTTACAGGCATCCTAGACCCCCTAAAGTTAAGAAAATGTTGGTGGCCCAAAAACTGTGCCAGAGAGCTCTACATGTCCCGAAATCATTTGCAGCCTGAAAGGGGCATTAACCCGCATCATAGACCAGTAAAATTCCCAAAAATATTTTGGCACAAAAAATGCATCCTACACCCCTGCAAGTTCATAATATGTTAGCAGCCCAAAAAAGGCCTTAGACTGCATTTTCGTCCTGCAAAAAGGTTGAAAACTTTAAAGGACCAAAAAAGGGGTTTACAGGCATCCTAGACCCCCTAAAGTCCAGAAAATATTGGTGGTCCAAAAACTCTGCCAGACAGCTCTCCATGTCCCAAAATCATTTGCAGCCTGAAAGGGGCATTAACCTGCATCCTAGACCACTGAAATTCCCAAAAATACTTTTGGCACAAAAAATGCATCCTACACCCTTGAAAGTTCAGTATATGTTAGCAGCCCAAAAAAGGCCTAAAAATGCATCTTAGGCCTGCAAAAATGTTGAAAACTTTAAAGGCCCAAAAAAGGGGGTTACAGGCATCCTAGACCCCTTAAAGTCCAGAAAATGTTGGTGGCCCAAAAACTGTGCCAGAGAGCTCTGCATGTCCCAAAATCATTTGCAGCCTGAAACGGGCATTAACCCGCATCCTAAACCACTGAAATTCCCAAAACCATTTTTGGCACAAAAAATGCATCCTACACCCCTGAAAGTTCAGAATATGTTAGCAGCCCAAAAAAGGCCTAAAAATGCATCTTAGGCCTGCAAAAATGTTGAAAACTTTAAAGGCCCAAAAAAGGGGGTTACAGGCATCCTAGACCCCTTAAAGTCCAGAAAATGTTGGTGGCCCAAAAACTGTGCCAGAGAGCTCTGCATGTCCCAAAATCATTTGCAGCCTGAAACGGGCATTAACCCGCATCCTAAACCACTGAAATTCCCAAAACCATTTTTGGCACAAAAAATGCATCCTACACCCCTGAAAGTTCAGAATATGTTAGCAGCCCAATAAATGCCTAAAAATGCATCTTAGGCCTGCAAAAATGTTGAAAACTTTGAAGGCCCAAAAAAGGGGTTTACAGGCATCCTAGACCCCCTAAAGTCCAGAAAATATTGGTGGCCTAAAAACTGTGCCAGATACCTCTGAATATCCCAAAACCATTTGCAGCCTGAAAGGGGCATTAACCCGCATCCCAGACCCCTGAAATTCCCAAAAATATTTTTGGCACAAAAAATGCATCCTACACCCTTGAAAGTTCAGTATATGTTAGCAGCCCAAAAAATGCCTAAAAATGCATCTTAGGCCTGCAAAAATGCTGAAAACTTTGAAGGCCCAAAAAAGGGGTTTACAGGCATCCTAGACCACCTAAAGTCCAGAAAATGTTGGTCGCCCAAATACTGTGCCAGAGAGCTCTGCATGTCCCAAAATCATTTGCAGCCTGAAAGGGGCATTAACTCGCATCCTAGACCACTGAAATTCCCAAAACTATTTTTGGCACAAAAAATGCATCCTACACCCCTGAAAGTTCAGAATATGTTAGCAGCCCAAAAGGCCTTAAAATGCATCTTAGGCCTGCAAAAATGTGGAAAACTTTGAAGGCCCAAAAAAGTGGTTTACAGGCATCCTAGACCCCCTAAAGTCCAGAACATTTTGGTGTCCCATAAACTGTGCCAGAAAGCTCTGCATGTCCCAAAATCATTTGCAGCCTGAAAGGGGCATTAACCCGCATCCCAGACCCCTGAAATTCCCAAAAATATTTTTGGCACAAAAAATGCATCCTACACCCTTGAAAGTTCAGTATATGTTAGCAGCCCAAGAAAGGCCTAAAAATGCATCTTAGGCCTGCAAAAATGTTGAAAACGTTGAAGGCCCAAAAAAGGGGTTTACAGGCATCCTAGACCCTCTAAACTCCAGAAAATGTTGGTGGCCCAAAAACTGTGCCAGAGAGCTCTGCATGTCCCAAAATCATTTGCAGCCTGAAAGGGGCATTAACCCGCATCATAGACCACTAAAATTCCCAAAAATATTTTGGCACAAAAAATGCATCCTACACCCCTGCAAGTTCATAATATGTTAGCATCCCAAAAAAGATCTTAAAATGCATTTTCGGCCTGCAAAAAGGTTGAAAACTTTGAAGGCCCAAAAAAGGGGTTTACAGGCATCCTAGACCCCCTAAAGTCCAGAAAATGTTGGTGGCCAAAAACTATGCCAGACAGCTCTCCATGTCCCAAAATCATTTGCAGCCTGAAAGGGGCATTAACCCGCATCCTAGACCACTGAATTTCCCAAAAATACTTTTGGCATAAAAAATGCATCCTACGCCCTTGAAAGTTCAGAATATGTTAGCACCCCAAAAAAGGCCTTAAAATGCATTTTAGGCCTGCAAAAATGTTGAAAACTTTGAAGGCCAAAAAAGGGGTTTACAGGCATCCTAGACCCCCTAAAGTCCAGAAAATGTTGGTGGCCCAAAAACTGTGCCAGAGAGCTCTGCATGTCCCAAAATCATGTGCAGCCTGAAAGGGGCATTAACCCGCATCCTAAACCACTGAAATTCCCAAAACCATTTTTGGCACAAAAAATGCATCCTACACCCCTGAAAGTTCAGAATATGTTAGCAGCCCAAAAAAGGCCTTAAAATGCATCTTAGGCCTGCAAAAATGTTGAAAACTTTGAAGGCCCAAAAAAGGGGTTTACAGGCATCCTAGACCCCCTAAAGTCCAGAAAATATTGGTGGCCTAAAAACTGTGCCAGATAGCTCTGAATATCCCAAAACCATTTGCAGCCTGGAAGGGGCATTAACCCGCATCCCAGACCCCTGAAATTCCCAAAAATATTTTTGGCACAAAAAATGCATCCTACACCCTTGAAAGTTCAGTATATGTTAGCAGCCCAAAAAATGCCTAAAAATGCATCTTAGGCCTGCAAAAATGTTGAAAACTTTGAAGGCCCAAAAAAGGGGTTTACAGGCATCCTAGACCCCCTAAAGACCAGAAAATGTGGGTGGCCCAAATACTGTGCCAGAGAGCTCTGCATGTCCCAAAATCATGTGCAGCCTGAAAGGGGCATTAACCCGCATCATAGACCACTAAAATTCCCAAAAATATTTTAGCACAAAAAATGCATCCTACACCCCTGTAAGTTCATAATATGTTAGCAGCCCAAAAAAGGCCTTAAAATGCATTTTCGTCCTGCAAAAAGGTTGAAAACTTTGAAGGACCAAAAAAGGGGTTTACCGGCATCCTAGACCCCTTAAAGTCCAGAAAATATTAGTGGTCCAAAAACTGTGCCAGACAGCTCTCCATGTCCCAAAATCATTTGCAGCCTGAAAGGGGCATTAACCCGCATCATAGACCACTAAAATCCCCAAAAATATTTTGGCACAAAAAATGCATCCTACACCCCTGCAAGTTCATAATATGTTAGCAGCCCAAAAAAGGCCTAAAAATGCATCTTAGGCCTGCAACAATGTCTTAGGCCTGCAAAAATGTTCAAAACTTTGAAGGCCCAAAAAAGGGGTTTACAGGCATCCTAGACCCCTTAAAGTCCAGAAGATATTAGTGGTCCAAAAACTGTGCCAGACAGCTCTCCATGTCCCAAAATCATTTGCAGCCTGAAAGGGGCATTAACCCGCATCATAGACCACTAAAATTCCCAAAAATATTTTGCCACAAAAAATGCATCCTACACCCCTGCAAGTTCATAATATGTTAGCAGCCCAAAAAAGGCCTTAAAATGCATTTTCGGCCTGCACAAAGGTTGAAAACTTTGAAGGACCAAAAAAGGTGTTTACAGGTATCCTAGACCCCCTAAAGTCCAGAAATATTGGTGGTCCAAAAACTATGCAAGACAGCTCTCCATGTCCCAAAATCATTTGCAGCCTGAAAGGGGCATTAACCCGCATCCTAGACCACTGAAATTCCCAAAAATACTTTTGGCATAAAAAATGCATCCTACGCCCTTGAAAGTTCAGAATATGTTAGCACCCCAAAAAAGGCCTTAAAATGCATTTTAGGCCTGCAAACATGTTGAAAACTTTGAAGGCCCAAAAAAGGGGGTTACATGCATCCTAGACCCCTTAAAGTCCAGAAAATGTTGGAGCCCCAAAAACTGGGCCAGATATCTCTGAATATCCGAAAAACATTTGCAGCCTGGAAGGGGCATTAACCCACATCCCAGACCCCTAAAATACCCAAAAATATTTTTGGTACAAAAAATGCATCCTACACCGCTGCAAGTTCATAATATGTTAGCAGCCCAAAAAAGGCCTTAAAATGCATTTTCGGCCTGCAAAAAGGTTGAAAACTTTGAAGGCCCAAAAAAGGTGTTTACAGGCATCCTAGACCCCCTAAAGTCCAGAAAATACTGGTGGCCTAAAAACTGTCAGATAGCTCTGAATATCCCAATAACATTTGCAGCCTGGAAGGGGCATTAACCCGCATCCCAGACCCCTGAAATTCCCAAAAATATTTTTGGCACAAAAAATGCATCCTACACCCTTGAAAGTTCAGTATATGTTAGCAGCCCAAAAAAGGCCTAAAAATGCATCTTAGGCTTGCAAAAATGTTCAAAACTTTGAAGGCCCAAAAAAGGGGTTTACAGGCATCCTAGACCCCCTAAAGTCTAGAAAATGTTGGTGGCCTGAAAACTGTGCCAGAGAGCTCTGCATGTACCAAAATCATTTGCAGCCTGAAAGGGGCATTAACCCGCATCATAGACCACTAAAATTCCCCAAAATATTTTGGCACAAAAAATGCATCCTACACCCCTGCAAGTTCAGAATATGTTAGCAGCCCAAAAAAGGCCTTAAAATGCATCTTAGGCCTGCAAAAATGTTGAAAACTTTGAAGGCCCAAACAAGGGGTTTACAGGCATCCAAGACCCCCTAAAGTCCAGAAAATATTGGTGGCCTAAAAACTGTGCCAGATAGCTCTGAATATCCCAAAACCATTTGCAGCCTGGAAGGGGCATTAACCCGCATCCCAGACCCCTGAAATTCCAAAAAATATTTTTGGCACAAAAAATGCATCCTACACCCTTGAAAGTTCAGTATATGTTAGCAGCCCAAAAAATGCCTAAAAATGCATCTTAGGCCTGCAAAAATGTTGAAAACTTTGAAGGCCCAAAAAAGGGGTTTACAGGCATCCTAGACCCCCTAAAGACCAGAAAATGTGGGTGGCCCAAATACTGTGCCAGAGAGCTCTGCATGTCCTAAAATCATGTGCAGCCTGAAAGGGGCATTAACCCGCATCATAGACCACTAAAATTCCCAAAAATATTTTAGCACAAAAAATGCATCCTACACCCCTGTAAGTTCATAATATGTTAGCAGCCCAAAAAAGGCCTTAAGATGCATTTTCGTCCTGCAAAAAGGTTGAAAACTTTGAAGGACCAAAAAAGGGGTTTACCGGCATCCTAGACCCCTTAAAGTCCAGAAAATATTAGTGGTCCAAAAACTGTGCCAGACAGCTCTCCATGTCCCAAAATCATTTGCAGCCTGAAAGGGGCATTAACCCGCATCATAGACCACTAAAATCCCCAAAAATATTTTGGCACAAAAAATGCATCCTACACCCCTGCAAGTTCATAATATGTTAGCACCCCAAAAAAGGCCTAAAAATGCATCTTAGGCCTGCAACAATGTCTTAGGCCTGCAAAAATGTTCAAAACTTTGAAGGCCCAAAAAAGGGGTTTACAGGCATCCTAGACCCCTTAAAGTCCAGAAGATATTAGTGGTCCAAAAACTGTGCCAGACAGCTCTCCATGTCCCAAAATCATTTGCAGCCTGAAAGGGGCATTAACCCGCATCATAGACCACTAAAATTCCCAAAAATATTTTGCCACAAAAAATGCATCCTACACCCCTGCAAGTTCATAATATGTTAGCAGCCCAAAAAAGGCCTTAAAATGCATTTTCGGCCTGCACAAAGGTTGAAAACTTTGAAGGACCAAAAAAGGTGTTTACAGGCATCCTAGACCCCCTAAAGTCCAGAAATATTGGTGGTCCAAAAACTATGCCAGACAGCTCTCCATGTCCCAAAATCATTTGCAGCCTGAAAGGGGCATTAACCCGCATCCTAGACCACTGAAATTCCCAAAAATACTTTTGGCATAAAAAATGCATCCTACGCCCTTGAAAGTTCAGAATATGTTAGCACCCCAAAAAAGGCCTTAAAATGCATTTTAGGCCTGCAAACATGTTGAAAACTTTGAAGGCCCAAAAAAGGGGGTTACATGCATCCTAGACCCCTTAAAGTCCAGAAAATGTTGGAGCCCCAAAAACTGGGCCAGATATCTCTGAATATCCGAAAAACATTTGCAGCCTGGAAGGGGCATTAACCCACATCCCAGACCCCTAAAATACCCAAAAATATTTTTGGTACAAAAAATGCATCCTACACCGCTGCAAGTTCATAATATGTTAGCAGCCCAAAAAAGGCCTTAAAATGCATTTTCGGCCTGCAAAAAGGTTGAAAACTTTGAAGGCCCAAAAAAGGTGTTTACAGGCATCCTAGACCCCCTAAAGTCCAGAAAATACTGGTGGCCCAAAAACTGTGCCAGAGAGCTCTGCATGTCCCAAAATCATTTGCAGCCTGAAAGGGGCATTAACCCACATCATAGACCACTAAAATTCCCAAAAATATTTGAGCACAAAAAACGCATCCTACACCCCTGCAAGTTCATAATATGTTAGCAGCCCAAAAAAGGCCTTAAAATGTATTTTCGGCCGGCAAAAAGGTTGAAAACTTTGAAGGACCAAAAAAGGGGTTTACAGGCATCCTAGACCCCTTAAAATGGTGGTGGCCTAAAAACTGTGTCAGATAGCTCTGAATTACCCAAAAACATTTGCATCCTGAAAAGGGCATTATCCTGCATCCCAGATCCCTGAAATTCCCAAAACTATTTTTGGCACTAAAAATGCATCCTACACCCCTGAAAGTTCTGAATATGTTAGCATCCCAAAAAAGGATTTAAAATACATTTTAGGCCTGCAAAAATGGTGAAAACTTTTACGGCACAAAAAAGGGGTTTACAGGCATCCTAGACCACCTAAAGTCCAGAAAATGTTGGTGGCCCAAAAACTGGGCCAGAGAGCTCTGCATGTCCCAAAATCATTTGCAGCCTGAAAGGGGCATTAACTCTCATCATAGACCACTAAAATTCCCAAACATATTTTGGCACAAAAAATGCATCCTACACCCCTGCAAGTTCAGAATATGTTAGCAGCCCAAAAAAGTCCTTAAAATGCATTTTCGGCCTGCAAAAAGGTTGAAAACTTTGAAGGACCAAAAAAGGTGTTTACAGGCATCCTAGACCCCCTAAAGTCCAGAAAATATTGGTGGTCCAAAAACTATGCCAGACAGCTCTCCATGTCCCAAAATCATTTGCAGCCTGAAAGGGGCATTAACCCGCATCCTAGACCACTGAAATTCCCAAAAATACATTTGATATAAAAAATGCATCCTACGCCCTTGGAAGTTCAGAATATGTTAGCACCCCAAAAAAGGCCTTAAAATGCATGTTAGGCCTGCAAAAATGTTGAAAACTTTGAAGGACAAAAAAGGGGTTTACAGGCATCCTAGACCCCCTAAAGTCCAGAAAATGTTGGTGGCCCAAAAACTGTGCCAGAGAGCTCTGCATGTCCCAAAATCATTTGCAGCCTGAAAGGGGCATTAACCCGCATCCCAGACCCCTGAAATTCCCAAAAATATTTTTGGCACAAAAATGCATCCTACACCCTTGAAAGTTCAGTATATGTTAGCAGACCAAAAATGCCTAAAAATGCATCTTAGGCTTGCAAAAATGTTCAAAACTTTGAAGGCCCAAAAAAGGGGTTTACAGGCATCCTAGACCCCCTAAAGTTAAGAAAATGTTGGTGGCCCAAAAACTGTGCCAGAGAGCTCTGCATGTCCCAAAATCATTTGCAGCCTGAAAGGGGCATTAACCCGCATCCTAAACCACTGAAATTCCCAAACCCATTTTTGGCACAAAAAATGCATCCTACACCCCTGAAAGTTCAGAATATGTTAGCAGCCCAAAAAAGGCCTTAAAATGCATCTTAGGCCTGCAAAAATGCTGAAAACTTTGAAGGCCCAAAAAAGGGGTTTACAGGCATCCTAGACCACCTATAGTCCAGAAAATGTTGGTGGCCCAAATACTGTGCCAGAGAGCTCTGCATGTCCCAAAATCATTTGCAGCCTGAAAGGGGCATTAACCCGCATCCTAGACCACTGAAATTCCCAAAACTATTTTTGGCACAAAAAATGCATCCTACACCCCTGAAAGTTCAGAATATGTTAGCTGCCCAAAAGGCCTTAAAATGCATTTTAGGCCTGCAAAAAAGTGGAAAACTTTGAAGGCACAAAAAAGTGGTTTACAGGCATCCTAGACCCCCTAAAGTCCAGAACATTTTGGTGGCCCATAAACTGTGCCAGAGAGCTCTGCATGTCCCAAAATCATTTGCAGCCTGAAAGGGGCATTAACCCGCATCCCAAACCCCTGAAATTCCCAAAAATATTTTTGGCACAAAAAATGCATCCTACACCCTTGAAAGTTCAGTATATGTTAGCAGCCCAAAAAAGGCCTAAAAATGCATCTTAGGCCTGCAAAAATGTTGAAAACGTTGAAGACCCAAAAAAGGGGTTTACAGGCATCCTAGACCCTCTAAACTCCAGAAAATGTTGGTGGCCCAAAAACTGAGCCAGAGAGCTCTGCATGTCCCAAAATCATTTGCAGCCTGAAAGGGGCATTAACCCGCATCATAGACCACTAAAATTCCCAAAAATATTTTGGCACAAAAAATGCATCCTACACCCCTGCAAGTTCATAATATGTTAGCAGCCCAAAAAAGGCCTTAAAATGCATTTTCGGCCTGCACAAAGGTTGAAAACTTTGAAGGACCAAAAAAGGTGTTTACAGGCATCCTAGACCCCCTAAAGTCCAAAAATATTGGTGGTCCAAAAACTATGCCAGACAGCTCTCCATGTCCCGAAATCATGTGCAGCCTGAAAGGGGCATTAACCTGCATCCTAGACCACTGAAATTCACACAAATACTTTTGGCATAAAAATGGCATCCTACGCCCTTGAAAGTTCAGAATATGTTAGCACCCCAAAAAATACCTTAAAATGCATTTTAGGCCTGCAAAAATGTTGAAAACTTTGAGGGCCAAAAAAGGGGTTTACAGGCATCCTAGACCCCCTAAAGTCCAGAAAATGTTGGTGGCCCGAAAACTGTGCCAGAGAGCTCTGCATGTCCCAAAATCATTTGCAGCCTGAAAGGGGCATTAACCCGCATCCCAGATCCCTGAAATTCCCAAAAATATTTTTGGCACAAAAAATGCATCCTACACCCTTGAAAGTTCAGTATATGTTAGCAGCCCAAAAAAGGCCTAAAAATGCATCTAAGTCTTGCAAAAATGTTTAAAACTTTGAAGGCCCAAAAAAGGGCTTTACAGGCATCCTAGACCCACTAAAGTCCAGAAAATATTGGTGGCCCAAAAACTGTGCCAGAGAGCTCTGCATGTCCCAAAATCATTTGCAGCCTGAAAGGGGCATTAACCCGCATCCTAAACCACTGAAATTCCCGAAACCATTTTTGGCGCAAAAAATGCATCCTACACCCCTGAAAGTTCAGAATATGTTAGCAGCCCAAAAAAGGCCTTAAAATGCATCTTAGGCCTGCAAAAATGTTGAAAACTTTGAAGGCCCAAAAAAGGGGTTTACAGGCATCCTAGACCCCCTAAAGTCCAGAAAATATTGGTGGCCTAAAAACTGTGCCAGATAGCTCTGAATATCCCAAAACCATTTGCAGCCTGAAAGGGGCATTAAACCGCATCCCAGACCCCTGAAATTCCCAAAAATATTTTTGGCACAAAAAATGCATCCTACACCCTTGAAAGTTCAGTATATGTTAGCAGCCCAAAAAAGGCCTAAAAATGCATCTTAGGCCTGCAAAAATGTTGAAAACGTTGAAGACCCAAAAAAGGGGTTTACAGGCATCCTAGACCCTCTAAACTCCAGAAAATGTTGGTGGCCCAAAAACTGTGCCAGAGAGCTCTGCATGTCCCAAAATCATTTGCAGCCTGAAAGGGGCATTAACCCGCATCATAGACCACTAAAATTCCCAAAAATATTTTGGCACAAAAAATGCATCCTACACCCCTGCAAGTTCATAATATGTTAGCAGCCCAAAAAAGGCCTTAAAATGCATTTTCGGCCTGCACAAAGGTTGAAAACTTTGAAGGACCAAAAAAGGTGTTTACAGGCATCCTAGACCCCCTAAAGTCCAAAAATATTGGTGGTCCAAAAACTATGCCAGACAGCTCTCCATGTCCCGAAATCATTTGCAGCCTGAAAGGGGCATTAACCTGCATCCTAGACCACTGAAATTCACAAAAATACTTTTGGCATAAAAAATGCATCCTACGCCCTTGAAAGTTCAGAATATGTTAGCAACCCAAAAAATACCTTAAAATGCATTTTAGGCCTGCAAAAATGTTGAAAACTTTGAGGGCCAAAAAAGGGGTTTACAGGCATCCTAGACCCCCTAAAGTCCAGAAAATGTTGGTGGCCCAAAAACTGTGCCAGAGAGCTCTGCATGTCCCAAAATCATTTGCAGCCTGAAAGGGGCATTAACCCGCATCCCAGATCCCTGAAATTCCCAAAAATATTTTTGGCGCAAAAAATGCATCCTACACCCCTGCAAGTTCATAATATGTTAGCAGCCCAAAAAAGGCCTAAAAATGCATCTTAGGCCTGCAAAAATGTCTTAGGCCTGCAAAAATGTTGAAAACTTTGAAGGCCCAAAAAAGGGGGTTACAGGCATCCTAGACCCCTTAAAGTCCAGAAAATATTAGTGGTCCAAAAACTATGCCAGACAGCTCTCCATGTCCCAAAATCATTTGCAGCCTGAAAGGGGCATTAACCCGCATCCTAGACCACTGAAATTCCCAAAACTATTTTTGGCACTAAAAATGCATCCTACACCCCTGAAAGTTCAGAATATGTTAGCATCCCAATAAAGGCCTTAAAATGCATTTTAGGCCTGCAAAAATGTTGAAAACTTTGAAGGCCAAAAAAGGGGTTTACAGGCATCCTAGACCCCCTAAAGTCCAGAAAATGTTGGTGGCCCAAAAACTGTGCCAGAGAGCTCTCCATGTCCCAACATCATTTGCAGCCTGAAAGGGGCATTAACCCGCTTCATAGACCACTAAAATTCCCAAAGATATTTTGGCACAAAAAATGCATCCTACACCCCTGAAAGTTCAGAATATGCTAGCATCCCAAAAAAGGCCTTAAAATGCATCTTAGGCCTGCAAAAATGTTGAAACCTTTGAAGGCCCAAAAAAGGGGTTCATAGGCATCCTAGACCCGCTAAAGTCCAGAAAATGTTGGTGGCCCAAAAACTGTGCCTGAGAGCTCTGCATGTCCCAAAATCATTTGCAGCCTGAAAGGGGCATTAACCCGCATCCTAGACCAGTAAAATTCCCAAAAATATTTTGGCACAAAAAATGCATCCTACACCCCTGCAAGTTCATAATATGTTAGCAGCCCAAAAAAGGCCTTAAAATGCATTTTCGGCCTGCAAAAAGGTTGAAAACATTGAAGGACCAAAAAAGGGATTTACATGCATCCTAGACCCCCTAAAGTCCAGAAAATATTGGTGGCCTAAAAACTGTCAGATAGATCTGAATATCCCAAAAACATTTGCAGCCTGGAAGGGGTATTAACCCGCATCCCAGACCCCTGAAATTCCCAAAAATAGTTTTGGAACAGATAATGTATCATACACCCTTGAAAGATCAGTATATGTTAGCAGCCCAAAAAAGGCCTAAAAATGCATCTTACGCCTGCAAAAATGTTGAAAACTTAGAAAGCCCAAAAAGGGGTTTACAAGCATCCTAGACCTCCTAAAGTCCAGAATATGTTGTTGGCCCAAAAACTGTGCCAGAGAGCTCTGCATGTCCCAAAATCATTTGCAGCCTGAAAGGGGCATTAACCCGCATCCTAGACCACTGAAATTCCCCAAACTATTTTTGGCACAAAAAATGCATCCTACACCCCTGAAAGTTCAGAATATGTTAGCAGTCCAAAAGGCCTTAAAATGCATCTTAGGCCTGCAAAAATGTTGAAAACCTTGAAGGCCCAAAAAAGTGGTTTACAGGCATCCTAAACCCCCTAAAGTCCAGAACATTTTGGTGGCCCAAAGACTGTGCCAGAGAGCTCTGCATGTCCCAAAATCATTTGCAGCCTGAAAGGGTCATTAACCCGCATCATAGACCACTAAAATTCCCAAAAATATTTTGGCACAAAAAATGCATCCTACACCCCTGCAAGTTCAGAATATGTTAGCAGCCCAAAAAAGGCCTTAAAATGCATTTTAGGCCTGCAAATATGTGGAAAACTTTGAAGGCCCAAAAAAGGGGTTTACAGGCATCCTAGACCCCCTAAAGTCCAGAAAATGTTGGTGGCCCAAAAACTGTGCTAGAGAGCTCTGCATGTCCCAAAATCATTTGCAGCCTGAAAGGGGCATTAACCCGCATCCCACACCCCTGAAATTCCCAAAAATATTTTTGGCACAAAAAATGCATCCTACACCCTTGAAAGTTCAGTATATGTTAGCAGCCCAAAAAAGGCCTAAAAAAGTATCTTAGGCTTGCAAAAATGTTCAAAACTTTGAAGGCCCAAAAAAGGGGTTTACAGGCACCCTAGACCCCCTAAAGTCCAGAAAATGTTGGTGGTCCAAAAACTGTGCCAGACAGCTCTCCATGTCACAAAATCATTTGCAGCCTGAAAGGGGCATTAACCCGCATCATCCTAGACCACTAAAATTCCCAAAAATATTTTGGCACAAAAAATGCATCCTACACCCTTGAAAGTTCAGTATATGTTAGCAGCCCAAAAAAGGCCTAAAAATGCATCTTAGGCCTGCAAAAATGTTGAAAACTTTAAAGGTCCAAAAAAGGGGGTTACAGGCATCCGAGACCCCTTAAAGTCCAGAAAATGTTGGTGGCCCAACAACTGTGCCAGAGAGCTCTGCATGTCCCAAAATCATTTGCAGCCTGAAAGGGGCATTAACCCGCATCCTAAACCACTGAAATTCCCAAACCCATTTTTGGCACAAAAAATGCATCCTACACCCCTGAAAGTTCAGAATATGTTAGCAGCCCAAAAAAGGCCTTAAAATGCATCTTAGGCCTGCAAAAATGCTGAAAACTTTGAAGGCCCAAAAAAGGGGTTTACAGGCATCCTAGACCACCTATAGTCCAGAAAATGTTGGTGGCCCAAATACTGTGCCAGAGAGCTCTGCATGTCCCAAAATCATTTGCAGCCTGAAAGGGGCATTACCCCGCATCCTAGACCACTGAAATTCCCAAAACTATTTTTGGCACAAAAAATGCATCCTACACCCCTGAAAGTTCAGAATATGTTAGCTGCCCAAAAGGCCTTAAAATGCATCTTAGGCCTGCAAAAATGTTTAAAACTTTGAAGGCCCAAAAAAGTGGTTTACAGGCATCCTAGACCCCCTAAAGTCCAGAACATTTTGGTGGCCCATAAACTGTGCCAGAGAGCTCTGCATGTCCCAAAATCATTTGCAGCCTGAAAGGGGCATTAACCTGCATCCCAAACCACTGAAATTCCCAGAAATATATTTGGCACAAAAAATGCATCCTACACCCTTGAAAGTTCAGTATATGTTAGCAGCCCAAAAAAGGCCTAAAAATGGATCTTAGGCCTGCAAAAATGTTGAAAACGTTGAAGACCCAAAAAAGGGGTTTACAGGCATCCTAGACCCTCTAAACTCCAGAAAATGTTGGTGGCCCAAAAACTGTGCCAGAGAGCTCTGCATGTCCCAAAATCATTTGCAGCCTGAAAGGGGCATTAACCCGCATCATAGACCACTAAAATTCCCAAAAATATTTTGGCACAAAAAATGCATCCTACACCCCTGAAAGTTCAGAATATGTTAGCAACCCAAAAAAGGATTTAAAATACATTTTAGGCCTGCAAAAATGGTAAAAACTTTTACGGCCCAAAAAAGGGGTTTACAGGCATCCTAGACCCCCTAAAGTCCAGAAAATGTTGGTGGCCCAAAAACTGTGCCGTAGAGCTCTGCATGTCCCTAAATCATTTGCAGCCTGAAAGGGGCATTAACCCGCATCATAGACCAGTAAAATTCCCAAAAATATTTTGGCACAAAAAATGCATCCTACACCCTTGAAAGTTCAGTATATGTTAGCAGCCCAAAAAAGGCCTAAAAATGCATCTTAGGCCTGCAAAAATGTTGAAAACTTTGAAGGCCCAAAAAAGGGGGTTACAAGCATCCTAGACCCCTTAAAGTCCAGAAAATGTTGGTGGCTCAAAAACTGTGCCAGAGAGCTCTGCATGTCCCAAAATCATTTGCAGCCTGAAAGGGGCATTAACCCGCATCCTAAACCACTGAAATTCCCAAAACCATTTTTGGCACAAAAAATGCATCCTACACCCCTGAAAGTCCAGAATATGTTAGCAGCCCAAAAAAGGCCTTAAAATGCATCTTAGGCCTGCAAAAAAGTGGAAAACTTTGAAGGCACAAAAAAGTGGTTTACAGGCATCCTAGACCCCCTAAAGTCCAGAACATTTTGGTGGCCCATAAACTGTGCCAGAGAGCTCTGCATGTCCCAAAATCATTTGCAGCCTGAAAGGGGCATTAACCCGCATCCCAAACCCCTGAAATTCCCAAAAATATTTTTGGCACAAAAAATGCATCCTACACCCTTGAAAGTTCAGTATATGTTAGCAGCCCAAAAAAGGCCTAAAAATGCATCTTAGGCCTGCAAAAATGTTGAAAACGTTGAAGACCCAAAAAAGGGGTTTACAGGCATCCTAGACCCTCTAAACTCCAGAAAATGTTGGTGGCCCAAAAACTGTGCCAGAGAGCTCTGCATGTCCCAAAATCATTTGCAGCCTGAAAGGGGCATTAACCCGCATCATAGACCACTAAAATTCCCAAAAATATTTTGGCACAAAAAATGCATCCTACACCCCTGCAAGTTCATAATATGTTAGCAGCCCAAAAAAGGCCTTAAAATGCATTTTCGGCCTGCACAAAGGTTGAAAACTTTGAAGGACCAAAAAAGGTGTTTACAGGCATCCTAGACCCCCTAAAGTCCAAAAATATTGGTGGTCCAAAAACTATGCCAGACAGCTCTCCATGTCCCGAAATCATTTGCAGCCTGAAAGGGGCATTAACCTGCATCCTAGACCACTGAAATTCACAAAAATACTTTTGGCATAAAAAATGCATCCTACGCCCCTGAAAGTTCAGAATATGTTAGCACCCCAAAAAAGGCCTTAAAATGCATCTTAGGCCTGCAAAAATGTTGAAAACTTTGAAGGCCCAAAAAAGGGGTTTACAGGCATCCTAGACCCCCTAAAGTCCAGAAAATATTGGTGGCCTAAAAACTGTGCCAGAGAGCTCTGCATGTCCCAAAATCATTTGCAGCCTGAAAGGGGCATTAACCCGCATCCCAGACCCCTGAAATTCCCAAAAATATTTTTGGCACAAAAAATGCATCCTACACCCTTGAAAGTTCAGTATATGTTAGCAGCCCAAAAAACGCCTAAAAATGCATCTTAGGCCTGCAAAAATGTTGAAAATTTTGAAGGCCCAAAAAAGGGGTTTACAGGCATCCTAGACCCCCTAAAGACCAGAAAATGTTGGTGGCCCAAATACTGTGCAAGAGAGCTCTGCATGTCCCAAAATCATTTGCAGCCTGAAAGGGGCATTAACCCGCATCATAGACCACTAAAATTCCCAAAAATATTTTGGCACAAAAAATGCGTCCTACACCCCTGCAAGTTCATAATATGTTAGCAGCCCAAAAAAGGCCTAAAAATGCATCTTAGGCCTGCAAAAATGTCTTAGGCCTGCAAAAATGTTGAAAACTTTGAAGGCCCAAAAAAGGGGGTTACAGGCATCCTAGACCCCTTAAAGTCCAGAAAATATTAGTGGTCCAAAAACTGTGCCAGACACTCTTCATGTCCCAAAATCATTTGCAGCCTGAAAGGGGCATTAACCCGCATCATAGACCACTAAAATTCCCAAAAATATTTTGGCACAAAAAATGCATCCTACACCCCTGCAAGTTCATAATATGTTAGCAGCCCAATAAAGGCCTTAAAATGTATTTTCGGCCTGCACAAAGGTTGAAAACTTTGAAGGACCAAAAAAGGTGTTTACAGGCATCCTAGACCCCCTAAAGTCCAGAAATATTGGTGGTCCAAAAACTATGCCAGACAGCTCTCCATGTCCCAAAATCATTTGCAGCCTGAAAGGGGCATTAACCCGCATCCTAGACCACTGAAATTCCCAAAACTATTTTTGGCACTAAAAATGCATCCTACACCCCTGAAAGTTCAGAATATGTTAGCATCCCAATAAAGGCCTTAAAATGCATTTTAGGCCTGCAAAAATGTTGAAAACTTTGAAGGCCAAAAAAGGGGTTTACAGGCATCCTAGACCCCCTAAAGTCCAGAAAATGTTGGTGGCCCAAAAACTGTGCCAGAGAGCTCTCCATGTCCCAACATCATTTGCAGCCTGAAAGGGGCATTAACCCGCTTCATAGACCACTAAAATTCCCAAAGATATTTTGGCACAAAAAATGCATCCTACACCCCTGAAAGTTCAGAATATGCTAGCAACCCAAAAAAGGCCTTAAAATGCATCTTAGGCCTGCAAAAATGTTGAAACCTTTGAAGGCCCAAAAAAGGGGTTCATAGGCATCCTAGACCCGCTAAAGTCCAGAAAATGTTGGTGGCCCAAAAACTGTGCCTGAGAGCTCTGCATGTCCCAAAATCATTTGCAGCCTGAAAGGGGCATTAACCCTCATCCTAGACCAGTAAAATTCCCAAAATTATTTTGGCACAAAAAATGCATCCTACACCCCTGCAAGTTCATAATATGTTAGCAGCCCAAAAAAGGCCTTAAAATGCATTTTCGGCCTGCAAAAAGGTTGAAAACATTGAAGGACCAAAAAAGGGATTTACATGCATCCTAGACCCCCTAAAGTCCAGAAAATATTGGTGGCCTAAAAACTGTCAGATAGATCTGAATATCCCAAAAACATTTGCAGCCTGGAAGGGGCATTAACCCGCATCCCAGACCCCTGAAATTCCCAAAAATAGTTTTGGAACAGATAATGCATCATACACCCTTGAAAGATCAGTATATGTTAGCAGCCCAAAAAAGGCCTAAAAATGCATCTTACGCCTGCAAAAATGTTGAAAACTTAGAAAGCCCAAAAAGGGGTTTACAAGCATCGTAGACCTCCTAAAGTCCAGAATATGTTGTTGGCCCAAAAACTGTGCCAGAGAGCTCTGCATGTCCCAAAATCATTTGCAGCCTGAAAGGGGCATTAACCCGCATCCTAGACCACTGAAATTCCCAAAACTATTTTTGGCACAAAAAATGCATCCTACACCCCTGAAAGTTCAGAATATGTTAGCAGTCCAAAAGGCCTTAAAATGCATCTTAGGCTTGCAAAAATGTTGAAAACCTTGAAGGCCCAAAAAAGTGGTTTACAGGCATCCTAAACCCCCTAAAGTCCAGAAAATGTTGGTGGCCCAAAAACTGTGCTAGAGAGCTCTGCATGTCCCAAAATCATTTGCAGCCTGAAAGGGGCATTAACCCGCATCCCAGACCCCTGAAATTCCCAAAAATATTTTTGGCACAAAAAATGCATCCTACACCCTTGAAAGTTCAGTATATGTTAGCAGCCCAAAAAAGGCCTAAAAAAGTATCTTAGGCTTGCAAAAATGTTCAAAACTTTGAAGGCCCAAAAAAGGGGTTTACAGGCACCCTAGACCCCCTAAAGTCCAGAAAATGTTGGTGGTCCAAAAACTGTGCCAGACAGCTCTCCATGTCATAAAATCATTTGCAGCCTGAAAGGGGCATTAACCCGCATCATCCTAGACCACTAAAATTCCCAAAAATATTTTGGCACAAAAAATGCATCCTACACCCTTGAAAGTTCAGTATATGTTAGCAGCCCAAAAAAGGCCTAAAAATGCATCTTAGGCCTGCAAAAATGTTGAAAACTTTGAAGGCCCAAAAAAGGGGGTTACAGGCATCCGAGACCCCTTAAAGTCCAGAAAATGTTGGTGGCCCAACAACTGTGCCAGAGAGCTCTGCATGTCCCAAAATCATTTGCAGCCTGAAAGGGGCATTAACCCGCATCCTAAACCACTGAAATTCCCAAACCCATTTTTGGCACAAAAAATGCATCCTACACCCCTGAAAGTTCAGAATATGTTAGCAGCCCAAAAAAGGCCTTAAAATGCATCTTAGGCCTGCAAAAATGCTGAAAACTTTGAAGGCCCAAAAAAGGGGTTTACAGGCATCCTAGACCACCTATAGTCCAGAAAATGTTGGTGGCCCAAATACTGTGCCAGAGAGCTCTGCATGTCCCAAAATCATTTGCAGCCTGAAAGGGGCATTAACCCGCATCCCAAACCCCTGAAATTCCCAAAAATATTTTTGGCACAAAAAATGCATCCTACACCCTTGAAAGTTCAGTATATGTTAGCAGCCCAAAAAAGGCCTAAAAATGCATCTTAGGCCTGCAAAAATGTTGAAAACGTTGAAGACCCAAAAAAGGGGTTTACAGGCATCCTAGACCCTCTAAACTCCAGAAAATGTTGGTGGCCCAAAAACTGTGCCAGAGAGCTCTGCATGTCCCAAAATCATTTGCAGCCTGAAAGGGGCATTAACCCGCATCATAGACCACTAAAATTCCCAAAAATATTTTGGCACAAAAAATGCATCCTACACCCCTGCAAGTTCATAATATGTTAGCAGCCCAAAAAAGGCCTTAAAATGCATTTTCGGCCTGCACAAAGGTTGAAAACTTTGAAGGACCAAAAAAGGTGTTTACAGGCATCCTAGACCCCCTAAAGTCCAAAAATATTGGTGGTCCAAAAACTATGCCAGACAGCTCTCCATGTCCCGAAATCATTTGCAGCCTGAAAGGGGCATTAACCTGCATCCTAGACCACTGAAATTCACAAAAATACTTTTGGCATAAAAAATGCATCCTACGCCCTTGAAAGTTCAGAATATGTTAGCACCCCAAAAAATACCTTAAAATGCATTTTAGGCCTGCAAAAATGTTGAAAACTTTGAGGGCCAAAAAAGGGGTTTACAGGCATCCTAGACCCCCTAAAGTCCAGAAAATGTTGGTGGCCCAAAAACTGTGCCAGAGAGCTCTGCATGTCCCAAAATCATTTGCAGCCTGAAAGGGGCATTAACCCGCATCCCAGACCCCTGAAATTCCCAAAAATATTTTTGGCACTAAAAATGCATCCTACACCCTTGAAAGTTCAGTATATGTTAGCAGCCCAAAAAAGGCCTAAAAATGCATCTTAGGCCTGCAAAAATGTTGAAAACGTTGAAGGCCCAAGAAAGGGGTTTACAGGCATCCTAGACCCCCTAAACTCCAGAAAATGTTGGTGGCCCAAAAACTGTGCCAGAGAGCTCTGCATGTCCCAAAATCATTTGCAGCCTGAAAGGGGCATTAACCCGCATCATAGACCACTAAAATTCCCAAAAATATTTTGGCACAAAAAATGCATCCTACACCCCTGCAAGTTCAGAATATGTTAGCAGCCCAAAAAAGGCCTTAAAATGCATTTTCGGCCTGCACAAAGGTTGAAAACTTTGACGGACCAAAAAAGGTGTTTACAGGCATCCTAGACCCCCTAAAGTCCAAAAATATTGGTGGTCCAAAAACTATGCCAGACAGCTCTCCATGTCCCAAAATCATTTGCAGCTTGAAAGGGGCATTAACCCGCATCCTAGACCAATGAAATTCACAAAAATACTTTTGGCATAAAAAATGCATCCTACGCCCTTGAAAGTTCAGAATATGTTAGCACCCCAAAAAATGCCTTAAAATGCATTTTAGGCCTGCAAAAATGTTGAAAACTTTGAAGGCCAAAAAAGGGGTTTACAGGCATCCTAGACCCCCTAAAGTCCAGAAAATGTTGGTGGCCCAAAAACTGTGCAAGAGAGCTCTCCATGTCCCAACATCATTTGCAGCCTGAAAGGGGCATTAACCCGCATCCTAGACCAATGAAATTCACAAAAATACTTTTGGCATAAAAAATGCATCCTACGCCCTTGAAAGTTCAGAATATGTTAGCACCCCAAAAAATGCCTTAAAATGCATTTTAGGCTTGCAAAAATGTTTAAAACTTTGAAGGCCCAAAAAAGGGCTTTACAGGCATCCTAGACCCCCTAAAGTCCAGAAAATATTGGTGGCCTAAAAACTGTGCCAGATAGCTCTGAATATCCCAAAACCATTTGCAGCCTGAAAGGGGCATTAACCCGCATCCCAGACCCCTGAAATTCCCAAAAATATTTTTGGCACAAAAAATGCATCCTACACCCCTGAAAGTTCAGAATATTTTAGCATCCCAATAAAGGCCTTAAAATGCATTTTAGGCCTGCAAAAATGTTGAAAACTTTGAAGGCCAAAAAAGGGGTTTACAGGCATCCTAGACCCCCTAAAGTCCAGAAAATGTTGGTGGCCCAAAAACTGTGCCAGAGAGCTCTCCATGTCCCAACATCATTTGCAGCCTGAAAGGGGCATTAACCCGCTTCATAGACCACTAAAATTCCCAAAAATATTTTGGCACAAAAAATGCATCCTACACCCCTGAAAGTTCAGAATATGCAAGCATCCCAAAAAAGGCCTTAAAATGCATCTTAGGCCTGCAAAAATGTTGAAAACTTTGAAGGCCCAAAAAAGGGGTTCATAGGCATCCTAGACGCGCTAAAGTCCAGAAAATGTTGGTGGCCCAAAAACTGTGCCTGAGAGCTCTGCATGTCCCAAAATCATTTGCAGCCTGAAAGGGTCATTAACCCGCATCATAGACCACTAAAATTCCCAAATATCTTTTGGCACAAAAAATGCATCCTACACCCCTGCAAGTTCATAATATGTTAGCAGCCCAAAAAAGGCCTTAAAATGCATTTTCGGCCTGCAAAAAGGTTGAAAACATTGAAGGACCAAAAAAGGGGTTTACATGCATCCTAGACCCCCTAAAGTCCAGAAAATATTGGTGGCCTAAAAACTGTCAGATAGATCTGAATATCCCAAAAACATTTGCAGCCTGAAAGGGGCATTAACCCGCATCCCAGACCCCTGAAATTCCCAAAAATAGTTTTGGAACAGAAAATGCATCATACACCCTTGAAAGATCAGTATATGTTAGCAGCCCAAAAAAGGCCTAAAAAGGCATCTTACGACTGCAAAAATGTTGAAAACTTAGAAGGCCCAAAAAGGGGTTTACAAGCATCCTAGACCTCCTAAAGTCCAGAAAATGTTGTTGGCCCAAAAACTGTGCCAGAGAGCTCTGCATGTCCCAAAATCATTTGCAGCCTGAAAGGGGCATTAACCCGCTTCATAGACCACTAAAATTCCCAAAAATATTTTGGCACAAAAAATGCATCCTACACCCCTGAAAGTTCAGAATATGCTAGCATCCCAAAAAAGGCCTTAAAATGCATCTTAGGCCTGCAAAAATGTTGAAAACTTTGAAGGCCCAAAAAAGGGGTTCATAGGCATCCTAGACCCGCTAAAGTCCAGAAAATGTTGGTGGCCCAAAAACTGTGCCTGAGAGCTCTGCATGTCCCAAAATCATTTGCAGCCTGAAAGGGGCATTAACCCGCATCATAGACCACTAAAATTCCCAAATATCTTTTGGCACAAAAAATGCATCCTACACCCCTGCAAGTTCATAATATGTTAGCAGCCCAAAAAAGGCCTTAAAATGCATTTTCGGCCTGCAAAAACGTTGAAAACTTTGACGGACCAAAAAAGGTGTTTACAGGCATCCTAGACCCCCTAAAGTCCAGAAAATGTTGGTGGCACAAAAACTGTGCCAGAGAGCTCTGCATGTCCCAAAATCATTTGCAGCCTAAAAGGGGCATTAACCCGCATCCCAGACCCCTGAAATTCCCAAAAATATTTTTGGCACAAAAAATGCATCCTACACCCCTGAAAGTTCAGAATATGTTAGCATCCCAATAAAGGCCTTAAAATGCATTTTAGGCCTGCAAAAATGTTGAAAACTTTGAAGGCCAAAAAAGGGGTTTACAGGCATCCTAGACCCCCTAAAGTCCAGAAAATGTTGGTGGCCCAAAAACTGTGCCAGAGAGCTCTCCATGTCCCAACATCATTTGCAGCCTGAAAGGGGCATTAACCCGCTTCATAGACCACTAAAATTCCCAAAAATATTTTGGCACAAAAAATGCATCCTACACCCCTGAAAGTTCAGAATATGCTAGCATCCCAAAAAAGGCCTTAAAATGCATCTTAGGCCTGCAAAAATGTTGAAAACTTTGAAGGCCCAAAAAAGGGGTTCATAGGCATCCTAGACCCGCTAAAGTCCAGAAAATGTTGGTGGCCCAAAAACTGTGCCTGAGAGCTCTGCATGTCCCAAAATCATTTGCAGCCTGAAAGGGGCATTAACCCGCATCATAGACCACTAAAATTCCCAAAAATCTTTTGGCACAAAAAATGCATCCTACACCCCTGCAAGTTCAGAATATGTTAGCAGCCCAAAAAAGGCCTTAAATGCATTTTCGGCCTGCAAAAAGGTTGAAAACTTAGAAGGCCCAAAAAGGGGTTTACAAGCATCCTAGACCTCCTAAAGTCCAGAAAATGTTGTTGGCCCAAAAACTGTGCCAGAGAGCTCTGCATGTCCCAAAATCATTTGCAGCCTGAAAGGGGCATTAACCCGCATCCTAGACCACTGAAATTCCCAAAACTATTTTTGGCACAAAAAATGCATCCTACAACCCTGAAAGTTCAGAATATGTTAGCAGCCCAAAAGGCCTTAAAATGCATCTTAGGCCTGCAAAAATGTGGAAAACTTTGAAGGCCCAAAAAAGTGGTTTACAGGCATCCTAGACCCCCTAAAGTCCAGAAAATGTTGGTGGCCCAAAAACTGTGCCAGAGAGCTCTGCATGTCCCAAAATCATTTGCAGCCTGAAAGGGGCATTAACCCGCATCATAGACCACTAAAATTCCCAAAAATATTTTGGCACAAAAAATGCATCCTACACCCCTGAAAGTTCAGAATATGTTAGCAACCCAAAAAAGGATTTAAAATACATTTTAGGCCTGCAAAAATGGTAAAAACTTTTACGGCCCAAAAAAGGGGTTTACAGGCATCCTAGACCCCCTAAAGTCCAGAAAATGTTGGTGGCCCAAAAACTGTGCCAGAGAGCTCTGCATGTCCCAAAATCATTTGCAGCCTGAAAGGGGCATTAACCCGCATCCCAGACCCCTGAAATTCCCAAAAATATTTTTGGCACTAAAAATGCATCCTACACCCTTGAAAGTTCAGTATATGTTAGCAACCCAAAAAAGGCCTAAAAATGCATCTTAGGCCTGCAAAAAAGTTGAAAACATTGAAGGCCCAAGAAAGGGGTTTACAGGCATCCTAGACCCCCTAAACTCCAGAAAATATTGGTGGTCCAAAAACTATGCCAGACAGCTCTCCATGTCCCAAAATCATTTGCAGCTTGAAAGGGGCATTAACCCGCATCCTAGACCACTGAAATTCACAAAAATACTTTTGGCATAAAAAATGCATCCTACGCCCTTGAAAGTTCAGAATATGTTAGCACCCCAAAAAATGCCTTAAAATGCATTTTAGGCCTGCAAAAATGTTGAAAACTTTGAAGGCCAAAAAAGGGGTTTACAGGCATCCTAGACCCCCTAAAGTCCAGAAAATGTTGGTGGCCCAAAAACTGTGCCAGAGAGCTCTACATGTCCATAAATCATTTGCAGCTTGAAAGGGTCATTAACCCGCATCATAGACCACTAAAATTCCCAAAAATATTTTGGCACAAAAAATGCATCCTACACCCCTGCAAGTTCAGAATATGTTAGCAGCCCAAAAAAGGTCTTAAAATGCATTTTCGGCCTGCAAAAAGGTTGAAAACTTTGAAGGACCAAAAAAGGGGTTTACAGGCATCCTAGGCCCCCTAAAGTCCAGAAAATATTGGTGGCCCAAAAACTGTGCCAGACATCTCTCCATGTCCCAAAATTATTTGCAGCCTGAAAGGTGCATTAACCCGCATCATAGACCACTAAAATTCCCAAAAATATTTTGGCACAAAAAATGCATCCTACACCCCTGAAAGTTCAGAATATGTTAGCAACCCAAAAAAGGATTTAAAATACATTTTAGGCCTGCAAAAATGGTAAAAACTTTTACGGCCCAAAAAAGGGGTTTACGGGCATCCTAGACCCTCTAAACTCCAGAAAATGTTGGTGGCCCAAAAACTGTGCCAGAGAGCTCTGCATGTCCCAAAATCATTTGCAGCCTGAAAGGGGCATTAACCCGCATCATAGACCACTAAAATTCCCAAAAATATTTTGGCACAAAAAATGCATCCTACACCCCTGAAAGTTCAGAATATGTTAGCAACCCAAAAAAGGATTTAAAATACATTTTAGGCCTGCAAAAATGGTAATAACTTTTACGGCCCAAAAAAGGGGTTTACAGGCATCCTAGACCCCCTTAAGTCCAGAAAATGTTGGTGGCCCAAAAACTGTGCCAGAGAGCTCTGCATGTCCCAAAATCGTTTGCAGCCTGAAAGGGGCATTAACCCGCATCCCAGACCCCTGAAATTCCCAAAAATATTTTTGGCACTAAAAATGCATCCTACACCCTTGAAAGTTCAGTATATGTTAGCAGCCCAAAAAAGGCCTAAAAATGCATCTTAGGCCTGCAAAAATGTTGAAAACGTTGAAGGCCCAAGAAAGGGGTTTACAGGCATCCTAGACCCCCTAAACTCCAGAAAATGTTGGTGGCCCAAAAACTGTGCCAGAGAGCTCTGCATGTCCCAAAATCATTTGCAGCCTGAAAGGGGCATTAACCCGCATCATAGACCACTAAAATTCCCAAAAATATTTTGGCACAAAAAATGCATCCTACACCCCTGAAAGTTCAGAATATGTTAGCAACCCAAAAAAGGATTTAAAATACATTTTAGGCCTGCAAAAATGGTAAAAACTTTTACGGCCCAAAAAAGGGGTTTACAGGCATCCTAGACCCCCTAAAGTCCAGAAAATGTTGGTGGCCCAAAAACTGTGCCGTAGAGCTCTGCATGTCCCAAAATCATTTGCAGCCTGAAAGGGGCATTAACCCGCATCCCAGACCCCTGAAATTCCCAAAAATATTTTTGGCACTAAAAATGCATCCTACACCCTTGAAAGTTCAGTATATGTTAGCAACCCAAAAAAGGCCTAAAAATGCATCTTAGGCCTGCAAAAATGTTGAAAACATTGAAGGCCCAAGAAAGGGGTTTACAGGCATCCTAGACCCCCTAAACTCCAGAAAATATTGGTGGTCCAAAAACTATGCCAGACAGCTCTCCATGTCCCAAAATCATTTGCAGCTTGAAAGGGGCATTAACCCGCATCCTAGACCACTGAAATTCACAAAAATACTTTTGGCATAAAAAATGCATCCTACGCCCTTGAAAGTTCAGAATATGTTAGCACCCCAAAAAATGCCTTAAAATGCATTTTAGGCCTGCAAAAATGTTGAAAACTTTGAAGGCCAAAAAAGGGGTTTACAGGCATCCTAGACCCCCTAAAGTCCAGAAAATGTTGGTGGCCCAAAAACTGTGCCAGAGAGCTCTACATGTCCATAAATCATTTGCAGCTTGAAAGGGTCATTAACCCGCATCATAGACCACTAAAATTCCCAAAAATATTTTGGCACAAAAAATGCATCCTACACCCCTGCAAGTTCAGAATATGTTAGCAGCCCAAAAAAGGTCTTAAAATGCATTTTCGGCCTGCAAAAAGGTTGAAAACTTTGAAGGACCAAAAAAGGGGTTTACAGGCATCCTAGGCCCCCTAAAGTCCAGAAAATATTGGTGGGCCAAAAACTGTGCCAGACATCTCTCCATGTCCCAAAATTATTTGCAGCCTGAAAGGTGCATTAACCCGCATCATAGACCACTAAAATTCCCAAAAATATTTTGGCACAAAAAATGCATCCTACACCCCTGAAAGTTCAGAATATGTTAGCAACCCAAAAAAGGATTTAAAATACATTTTAGGCCTGCAAAAATGGTAAAAACTTTTACGGCCCAAAAAAGGGGTTTACAGGCATCCTAGACCCCCTAAAGTCCAGAAAATGTTGGTGGCCCAAAAACTGTGCCAGAGAGCTCTGCATGTCCCAAAATCATTTGCAGCCTGAAAGGGGCATTAACCCGCATCATAGACCACTAAAATTCCCAAAAATATTTTGGCACAAAAAATGCATCCTACACCCCTGCAAGTTCATAATATGTTAGCAGCCCAAAAAAGGTTTTAAAATGCATTTTCGGCCTGCACAAAGGTTGAAAACTTTGAAGGACCAAAAAAGGTGTTTACAGGCATCCTAGACCCCCTAAAGTCCAAAAATATTGGTGGTCCAAAAACTATGCCAGACAGCTCTCCATGTCCCAAAATCATTTGCAGCCTGAAAGGGGCATTAACCCGCATCCTAGACCACTGAAATTCACAAAAATACTTTTGGCATAAAAAATGCATCCTACGCCCTTGAAAGTTCAGAATATGTTAGCACCCCAAAAAATGCCTTAAAATGCATTTTAGGCCTGCAAAAATGTTGAAAACTTTGAAGGCCAAAAAAGGGGTTTACAGGCATCCTAGACCCCCTAAAGTCCAGAAAATGTTGGTGGCCCAAAAACTGTGCCAGAGAGCTCTGCATGTCCCAAAATCATTTGCAGCCTGAAAGGGGCATTAACCAGCATCCCAGACCCCTGAAATTCCCAAAAATATTTTTGGCACAAAAAATGCATCCTACACCCTTGAAAGTTCAGTATATGTTAGCAGCCCAAAAAAGGCCTAAAAATGCATTTTAGGCTTGCAAAAATGTTTAAAACTTTGAAGGCCCAAAAAAGGGCTTTACAGGCATCCTAGACCCCCTAATGTCCAGAAAATATTGGTGGCCTACAAACTGTGCCAGATAGCTCTGAATATCCCAAAACCATTTGCAGCCTGAAAGGGGCATTAACCCGCATCCCAGACCCCTGAAATTCCCAAAAATATTTTTGGCACAAAAAATGCATCCTACACCCCTGAAAGTTCAGAATATTTTAGCATCCCAATAAAGGCCTTAAAATGCATTTTAGGCCTGCAAAAATGTTGAAAACTTTGAAGGCCAAAAAAGGGGTTTACAGGCATCCTAGACCCCCTAAAGTCCAGAAAATGTTGGTGGCCCAAAAACTGTGCCAGAGAGCTCTCCATGTCCCAACATCATTTGCAGCCTGAAAGGGGCATTAACCCGCTTCATAGACCACTAAAATTCCCAAATATCTTTTGGCACAAAAAATGCATCCTACACCCCTGCAAGTTCATAATATGTTAGCAGCCCAAAAAAGGCCTTAAAATGCATTTTCGGCCTGCAAAAAGGTTGAAAACATTGAAGGACCAAAAAAGGGGTTTACATGCATCCTAGACCCCCTAAAGTCCAGAAAATATTGGTGGCCTAAAAACTGTCAGATAGATCTGAATATCCCAAAAACATTTGCAGCCTGGAAGGGGCATTAACCCGCATCCCAGACCCCTGAAATTCCCAAAAATAGTTTTGGAACAGAAAATGCATCATACACCCTTGAAAATCAGTATATGTTAGCAGCCCAAAAAAGGCCTAAAAATGCATCTTACGCCTGCAAAAATGTTGAAAACTTAGAAGGCCCAAAAAGGGGTTTACAAGCATCCTAGACCTCCTAAAGTCCAGAAAATGTTGTTGGCCCATAAACTGTGCCAGAGAGCTCTGCATGTCCCAAAATCATTTGCAGCCTGAAAGGGGCATTAACCCGCATCCTAGACCACTGAAATTCCCAAAACTATTTTTGGCACAAAAAATGCATCCTACACCCCTGAAAGTTCAGAATATGTTAGCAGTCCAAAAGGCCTTAAAATGCATCTTAGGCCTGCAAAAATGTTGAAAACCTTGAAGGCCCAAAAAAGTGGTTTACAGGCATCCTAAACCCCCTAAAGTCCAGAACATTTTGGTCGCCCAAAAACTGTGCCAGAGAGCTCTGCATGTCCCAAAATCATTTGCAGCCTGAAAGGGGCATTAACCCGCATTCCAGACCCCTGAAATTCCCAAAAATATTTTTGGCACAATAAATGCATCCTACACCCTTGAAAGTTCAGAATATGTTAGCAGACCAAAAAAGGCCTAAAAATGCATCTTAGGCTTGCAAAAATGTTCAAAACTTTGAAAGCCCAAAAAAGGGGTTTACAGGCATCCTAGACCTCCTAAAGTCCAGAAAATGTTGGTGGCCCATAAACTGTGCCAGAGAGCTCTACATGTCCATAAATCATTTGCAGCTTGAAAGGGTCATTAACCAGCATCATAGACCACTAAAATTCCCAAAAATATTTTGGCACTAAAAATGCATCCTACACCCCTGCAAGTTCAGAATATGTTAGCAGCCCAAAAAAGGCCTTAAAATGCATTTTCGGCCTGCAAAAAGGTTGAAAACTTTGAAGGACCAAAAAAGGGGTTTACAGGCATCCTAGGCCCCCTAAAGTCCAGAAAATATTGGTGGCCCAAAAACTGTGCCAGACATCTCTCCATGTCCCAAAATCATTTGCAGCCTGAACGGGGCATTAACCCGCATCCTAGACCACTGGAATTACCAAAAATACTTTTGGCATAAAAAATGCATCCTACGCCCTTGAAAGTTGAGAATATGTTAGCAGCCCAAAACAGGCCTAAAAATGTATCTTAGGCTTGCAAAAATGTTCAAAACTTTGAAGGCCCAAAAAGGGGTTTACAGGCATCCTAGACCCCCTAAAGTCCAGAAAATATTGGTGGTCCAAAAACTGTGCCAGACATCTCTCCATGTCCCAAAATTATTTGCAGCCTGAAAGGGGCATTAACCCGCATCCTAGACCACTGGAATTACCAAAAATACTTTTGGCATAAAAAATGCATCCTACACCCTTGAAAGTTCAGTATATGTTAGCAGCCCAAAAAAGGCCTAAAAATGTATCTTAGGCTTGCAAAAATGTTCAAAACTTTGAAGGCCCAAAAAGGGCTTTAAAGGCATCCTAGACCCCCTAAAGTCCAGATAATGTTGGTGGTCCAAAAACTGTGCCAGACAGCTCTCCATGTCCCAAAATCATTTGCAGCCTGAAAGGGGCATTAACCCGCATCCTAGACCACTAAAATTCCCAAACATATTTTGGCACAAAAAATGCATCCTACACCCCTGCAAGTTCAGAATATGTTAGCAGCCCAAAAAAGGCCTAAAAATGCATCTTAGGCCTGCAAAAATGTTGAAAACTTTGAAGGCCCAAAAAAGGGGGTTACAGGCATCCGAGACCCCTTAAAGTCCAGAAAATGTTGGTGGTCCAAAAACTGTGCCAGACAGCTCTCCATGTCCCAAAATCATTTGCAGCCTGAAAGGGGCATTAACCCGCATCCTAGACCACTGAAATTCCCAAAACCATTTTTGGCACAAAAAATGCATCCTACACCCTTGAAAGTTCAATATATGTTAGCAGCCCAAAAAAGGCCTTAAAATGCATTTTCGGCCTGCAAAAAGGTTGAAAACTTTGAAGGCCCAAAAAAGGGGTTTACAGGCATCCTAGACCCCCTAAAGTCCAGAAAATATTGGTGGCCTAATAACTGTGTCAGATAGCTCTGAATATCCCAAAAACATTTGCAGCCTGAAAGGGGCATTAACCCGCATCCCAGACCCCTGGAATTCCCCAAAATATTTTTGGCACAAAAAATGCATCCTACACCCTTGAAAGTTCAGTATATGTTAGCAGCCTAAAAATGCATCTTAGGCCTGCAAAAATGTTGAAAACTTTGAAGGCCCAAAAAAGGGGTTTACAGGCATCCCAGACCCCCTAAAGTCCAGAAAATATTGGTGGTCCAAAAGCTGTGCCAGACAGCTCTCCATGTCCCAAAATCATTTGCAGCCTGAAAGGAGCATTAACCCGCATCATAGACCACTAAAATTCCCAAAAATATTTTGGCACAAAAAATGCATCCTACACCCCTGCAAGTTCATAATATGTTAGCAGCCCAAAAAAGGCCTTAAAATGCATTTTCGGCCTGCAAAAAGGTTGAAAACTTTGAAGGCCCAAAAAAGGGGTTTACAGGCATCCCAGACCCCCTAAAGTCCAGAAAATGTTGGTGGCCCAAAAACTGTGCCACAGAGCTCTGCATGTCCCAAAATCATTTGCAGCCTGAAAGGGGCATTAACCCGCATCCCAGACCCCTGAAATTCCCAAAAATATTTTTGGCACAAAAAATGCATCCTACACCCTTGAAAGTTCAGTATATGTTAGCAGACCAAAAAAGGCCTAAAAATGCATCTTAGGCTTGCAAAAATGTTCAAAACTTTGAAAGCCCAAAAAAGGGGTTTACAGGCATCCTAGACCCCCTCAAGTCCAGAAAATGTTGGTGGCCCAAAAACTGTGCCAGAGAGCTCTACATGTCCCCAAATCATTTGCAGCCTGAAAGGGGCATTAACCCGCATCCCAGACCCCTGAAATTCCCAAAAATATTTTTGGCACAAAAAATGCATCCTACACCCTTGAAAGTTCAGTATATGTTAGCAGACCAAAAAAGGCCTAAAAATGCATCTTAGGCTTGCAAAAATGTTCAAAACTTTGAAAGCCCAAAAAAGGGGTTTACAGGCATCCTAGACCCCATAAAGTCCAGAAAATGTTGGTGACCCAAAAACTGTCCCAGAGAGCTCTACATGTCCCTAAATAATTTGCAGCCTGAAAGGAGCATTAACCCGCATTATAGACCACTTAAATTCCCAAAATTATTTTGGCACAAAAAATGCATCCTACACCCTTGAAAGTTCAGTATATGTTAGCAGCCCAAAAAAGGCCTTAAAATGCATTTTAGGCCTGCAAAAATGTTGAAAACTTTGAAGGCCCAAAAAAGGGGTTTACAGGCATCCTAGACCCCCTAAAGTCCAGAAAATGTTGGTGGCCCAAAAACTGTGCCAGAGAGCTCTGCATGTCCCAAAATCATTTGCAGCCTGAAAGGGGCATTAACCCGCATCCCAGACCCCTGAAATTCCCAAAAATATTTTTGGCACAAAAAATGCATCCTACACCCTTGATAGTTCAGTATATGTTAGCAGCCCAAAAAAGGCCTAAAAAAGTATCTTAGGCTTGCAAAAATGTTCAAAACTTTGAAGGCCCAAAAAAGGGGTTTACAGGCACCCTAGACCCCCTAAAGTCGAGAAAATGTTGGTGGTCCAAAAACTGTGCCAGACAGCTCTCCATGTCCCAAAATCATTTGCAGCCTGAAAGGGGCATTAACCCGCATCCCAGACCCCTGAAATTCCCAAAAATATTTTTGGCACAAAAAATGCATCCTACACCCTTGAAAGTTCAGTATATGTTAGCAGACCAAAAAAGGCCTAAAAATGCATCTTAGGCTTGCAAAAATGTTCAAAACTTTGAAAGCCCAAAAAAGGGGTTTACAGGCATCCTAGACCCCCTAAAGTCCAGAAAATGTTGGTGGCCCAAAAACTGTGCCAGAGAGCTCTACATGTCCCCAAATCATTTGCAGCCTGAAAGGGGCATTAACCCGCATCCCAGACCCCTGAAATTCCCAAAAATATTTTTGGCACAAAAAATGCATCCTACACCCTTGAAAGTTCAGTATATGTTAGCAGACCAAAAAAGGCCTAAAAATGCATCTTAGGCTTGCAAAAATGTTCAAAACTTTGAAAGCCCAAAAAAGGGGTTTACAGGCATCCTAGACCCCATAAAGTCCAGAAAATGTTGGTGGCCCAAAAACTGTCCCAGAGAGCTCTACATGTCCCTAAATAATTTGCAGCCTGAAAGGAGCATTAACCCGCATCATAGACCACTTAAATTCCCAAAATTATTTTGGCACAAAAAATGCATCCTACACCCTTGAAAGTTCAGTATATGTTAGCAGCCCAAAAAAGGCCTTAAAATGCATTTTAGGCCTGCAAAAATGTTGAAAACTTTGAAGGCCCAAAAAAGGGGTTTACAGGCATCCTAGACCCCCTAAAGTCCAGAAAATGTTGGTGGCCCAAAAACTGTGCCAGAGAGCTCTGCATGTCCCAAAATCATTTGCAGCCTGAAAGGGGCATTAACCCGCATCCCAGACCCCTGAAATTCCCAAAAATATTTTTGGCACAAAAAATGCATCCTACACCCTTGATAGTTCAGTATATGTTAGCAGCCCAAAAAAGGCCTAAAAAAGTATCTTAGGCTTGCAAAAATGTTCAAAACTTTGAAGGCCCAAAAAAGGGGTTTACAGGCACCCTAGACCCCCTAAAGTCCAGAAAATGTTGGTGGTCCAAAAACTGTGCCAGACAGCTCTCCATGTCCCAAAATCATTTTCAGCCTGAAAGGGGCATTAACCCGCATCCTAGACCACTAAAATTCCCAAAAATATTTTGGCACGAAAAATGCATCCTACACCCCTGCAAGTTCAGAATATGTTAGCAGCCCAAAAAAGGTTTTAAAATGCATTTTCGGCCTGCACAAAGGTTGAAAACTTTGAAGGACCAAAAAAGGTGTTTACAGGCATCCTAGACCCCCTAAAGTCCAAAAATATTGGTGGTCCAAAAACTATGCCAGACAGCTCTCCATGTCCCAAAATCATTTGCAGCCTGAAAGGGGCATTAACCCGCATCCTAGACCACTGAAATTCACAAAAATACTTTTGGCATAAAAAATGCATCCTACGCCCTTTAAAGTTCAGAATATGTTAGCACCCCAAAAAATGCCTTAAAATGCGTTTTAGGCTTGCAAAAATGTTTAAAACTTTGAAGGCCCAAAAAAGGGCTTTACAGGCATCCTAGACCCCCTAAAGTCCAGAAAATATTGGTGGCCTAAAAACTGTGCCAGATAGCTCTGAATATCCCAAAACCATTTGCAGCCTGAAAGGGGCATTAACCCGCATCCCAGACCCCTGAAATTCCCAAAAATATTTTTGGCACAAAAAATGCATCCTACACTCTTGGAAGTTCAGTATATGTTAGCAGCCCAAAAAAGGCCTAAAAATGCATTTTAGGCTTGCAAAAATGTTTAAAACTTTGAAGGCCCAAAAAAGGGCTTTACAGGCATCCTAGACCCCCTAAAGTCCAGAAAATATTGGTGGCCTACAAACTGTGCCAGATAGCTCTGAATATCCCAAAACCATTTGCAGCCTGAAAGGGGCATTAACCCGCATCCCAGACCCCTGAAATTCCCAAAAATATTTTTGGCACAAAAAATGCATCCTACACCCCTGAAAGTTCAGAATATTTTAGCATCCCAATAAAGGCCTTAAAATGCATTTTAGGCCTGCAAAAATGTTGAAAACTTTGAAGGCCAAAAAAGGGGTTTACAGGCATCCTGGACCCCCTAAAGTCCAGAAAATGTTGGTGGCCCAAAAACTGTGCCAGAGAGCTCTCCATGTCCCAACATCATTTGCAGCCTGAAAGGGGCATTAACCCGCTTCATAGACCACTAAAATTCCCAAAAATATTTTGGCACAAAAAATGCATCCTACACCCCTGAAAGTTCAGAATATGCTAGCATCCCAAAAAAGGCCTTAAAATGCATCTTAGGCCTGCAAAAATGTTGAAAACTTTGAAGGCCCAAAAAAGGGGTTCATAGGCATCCTAGACCCGCTAAAGTCCAGAAAATGTTGGTGGCTCAAAAACTGTGCCTGAGAGCTCTGCATGTCGCAAAATCATTTGCAGCCTGAAAGGGGCATTGACCCGCATCATAGACCACTAAAATTCCCAAATATCTTTTGGCACAAAAAATGCATCCTACACCCCTGCAAGTTCATAATATGTTAGCAGCCCAAAAAAGGCCTTAAAATGCATTTTCGGCCTGCAAAAAGGTTGAAAACATTGAAGGACCAAAAAAGGGGTTTACATGCATCCTAGACCCCCTAAAGTCCAGAAAATATTGGTGGCCTAAAAACTGTCAGATAGATCTGAATATCCCAAAAACATTTGCAGCCTGGAAGGGGCATTAACCCGCATCCCAGACCCCTGAAATTCCCAAAAATAGTTTTGGAACAGAAAATGCATCATACACCCTTGAAAATCAGTATATGTTAGCAGCCCAAAAAAGGCCTAAAAATGCATCTTACGCCTGCAAAAATGTTGAAAACTTAGAAGGCCCAAAAAGGGGTTTACAAGCATCCTAGACCTCCTAAAGTCCAGAAAATGTTGTTGGCCCAAAAACTGTGCCAGAGAGCTCTGCATGTCCCAAAATCATTTGCAGCCTGAAAGGGGCATTAACCGGCTTCATAGACCAATAAAATTCCCAAAAATATTTTGGCACAAAAAATGCATCCTACACCCCTGAAAGTTCAGAATATGCTAGCATCCCAAAAAAGGCCTTAAAATGCATCTTAGGCCTGCAAAAATGTTGAAAACTTTGAAGGCCCAAAAAAGGGGTTCATAGGCATCCTAGACCCGCTAAAGTCCAGAAAATGTTGGTGGCCCAAAAACTGTGCCTGAGAGCTCTGCATGTCCCAAAATCATTTGCAGCCTGAAAGGGGCATTAACCCGGATCATAGACCACTAAAATTCCCAAATATTTTTTGGCACAAAAAATGCATCCTACACCCCTGCAAGTTCATAATATGTTAGCAGCCCAAAAAAGGCCTTAAAATGCATTTTCGGCCTGCAAAAAGGTTGAAAACATTGAAGGACCAAAAAAGGGGTTTACATGCATCCTAGACCCCCTAAAGTCCAGAAAATATTGGTGGCCTAAAAACTGTCAGATAGATCTGAATATCCCAAAAACATTTGCAGCCTGGAAGGGGCATTAACCCGCATCCCAGACCCCTGAAATTCCCAAAAATAGTTTTGGAACAGAAAATGCATCATACACCCTTGAAAGAATATCCCAAAAACATTTGCCTTAAAATGCATCTTAGCCCTGCAAAAATGTTGAAAACTTTGAAGGCCCAAAAAAGGGGTTTACTGGCATCCTAGACCCCCTAAAGTCCAGAAAATGTTGGTGGCCCAAAAACTGTGCCAGAGAGCTCTGCATGTCCCAAAATCATTTGCAGCCTGGAAGGGGCATTAACCCGCATCCCAGACCCCTGAAATTCCCAAAAATATTTTTGGCACAAAAAATGCATCCTACACCCTTGAAAGTTCAATATATGTTAGCAGCCCAAAAAAGGCCTAAAAATGCATCTTAGGCTTGCAAAAATGTTCAAAACTTTGAAGGTCCAAAAAAGGGGTTTACAGGCATCCTAGACCCCCTAAAGTCCAGAAAATGTTGGTGGCCTAATAACTGTGTCAGATAGCTCTGAATATCCCAAAAACATTTGCAGCCTGAAAGGGGCATTAACCCGCATCCCAGACCCCTGAAATTCCCAAAAATATTTTTGGCACAAAAAATGCATCCTACACCCTTGAAAGTTCAGTATATGTTAGTAGCCCAGAAAATGCCTAAAAATGCATCTTAGGCCTGCAAAAATGTTGAAAACTTTGAAGGCCCAAAAAAGTGTTTTACAGGCATCCTAGACCCCCTAAAGTCCAGAAAATGTTGGTGGCCCAAAAACTGTGCCAGAGAGCTCTGCATGTCCCAAAATCATTTGCAGCCTAAAGGGGGCATTAACCTGCATCCTAGACCACTGAAATTCCCAAAAATACTTTTGGCACAAAAAATGCATCCTACACCCTTGAAAGTTCAATATATGTTAGCAGCCGAAAAAAGGCCTAAAAATGCATCTTAGGCTTGCAAAAATGTTCAAAACTTTGAAGGCCCAAAAAAGTGGTTTAAAGGCATCCTAGACCCCCTAAAGTCCAGAAAATTTTGGTGGCCCAAAAACTGTGCCAGAGAGCTCTACATGTGCCAAAATCATTTGCAGCCTGAAAGGGGCATTAACCCGCATCATAGACCAATAAAAGTCCTAAAAATATTTTGGCACAAATAATGCATCCTACACCCTTGCAAGTTCATAACATGTTAGCAGCCCAAAAAAGGCCTTAAAATGCATTTTCGGCCTGCAAAAAGGTTGAAAACTTTGAAGGCCCAAAAAAGGGGTTTACAGGCATCCTAGACCCCCTAAAGTCCAGGAAATGTTGCTGGCCTAAAAACTGTGTCAGATAGCTCTGAATATCCCAAAAACATTTGCCTTAAAATGCATCTTAGCCCTGCAAAAATGTTGAAAACTTTGAAGGCCCAAAAAAGGGGTTTACAGGCATCCTAGACCTCCTAAAGTCCAGGAAATGTTGCTGGCCTAAACACTGTGTCAGATAGCTCTGAATATCCCAAAAACATTTGCCTTAAAATGCATTTTAGCCCTGCAAAAATGTTGAAAACTTTGAAGGCCCAAAAAAGGGGTTTACAGGCATCCTAGACCCCCTAAAGTCCAGAAAATGTTGGTGGCCCAAAAACTGTGCCAGAGAGCTCTGCATGTCCCAAAATCATTTGCAGCCTGAAAGGGGCATTAACCCGCATCCCAGACCCCTGAAATTCCCAAAAATATTTTTGGCACAAAAAATGCATCCTACACCCTTGAAAGTTCAGTATATGTTAGCAGCCCAAAAACGGCCTAAAATGCATCTAGGCCTGCAAAAATATTGAAAACTTGGAAGGCCCAAAAGAGGGGTTTACAGGCATCCTAGACCCCCTAAAGTCCAGGAAATGTTGCTGGCCTAAAAACTGTGTCAGATAGCTCTGAATATCCCAAAAACCTTTGCCTTAAAATGCATCTTAGCCCTGCAAAAATGTTGAAAACTTTGAAGGCCCAAAAAAGGGGTTTACAGGCATCCTAGACCCCCTAAAGTCCAGAAAATGTTGGTGGCCCAAAAACTGTGCCAGAGAGCTCTACATGTCCCAAAATCATTTGCAGCCTGAAAGGGGCATTAACCCGCATCATAGACCACTAAAATTCCCAAAAATATTTTTGGCACAAAAAATGCATCCTACACCCCTGCAAGTTCAAAATATGTTAGCAGCCCAAAAAAGGCCTTAAAATGCATTTTCGTCCTGCAAAAAGGTTGAAAACTTTGAAGGACCAAAAAAGGGGTTTACAGGCATCCTAGACCCCCTAAAGTCCAGAAAATATTGGTGGTCCAAAAACTGTGCCAGACAGCTCTCCATGTCCCAAAATCATTTGCAGCCTGAAAGGGGCATTAACCCGCATCCCAGACCCCTGAAATTCCCAAAAATATTTTTGGCACAAAAAATGCATCCTACACCCTTGAAAGTTCAGTATATGTTAGCAGCCCAAAAAATAACTAAAAATGCATCTTAGGCCTGCAAAAATGTTGAAAACTTTGAAGGCCCAAAAAAGGGGTTTACAGGCATCCTAGACCCCCTAAAGTCCAGAAAATATTGGTGGCCTAAAAACTGTCAGATAGCTCTGAATATCCCAAAAACATTTGCAGCCTGGAAGGGGCATTAAACCGCATCCCAGACCCCTGAAATTCCCAAAAATATTTTTTGCACAAAAAAAGCATCCTGCACCCTTGAAAGTTCAGTATATGTTAGCAGCCCAAAAAAGGCCTAAAAATGCATCTTAGGCTTGCAAAAATGTTCAAAACTTTGAAGGCCCAAAAAAGGGGTTTACAGGCATCCTAGACCCCCTAAAGTCCAGAAAATGTTGGTGGCCCAAAAACTGTGCCAGAGAGCTCTGCATGTCCCAAAATCATTTGCAGCCTGAAAGGGGCATTAACCCGCATCAAAGACCACTAAATTTCCCAAAAATATCTTGGCACAAAAAATGCATCCTACACCCCTACAAGTTCAGAATATGTTAGCAGCCCAAAAAAGGCCTTAAAATGCATCTTAGGCCTGCAAAAATGTTGAAAACTTTGAAGGCCCAAACAAGGGGTTTACAGGCATCCTAGACCCCCTAAAGTCCAGAAAATGTTGGTGGCCCAAAAACTGTGCCAGAGAGCTCTGCATGTCCCAAAATCATTTGCAGCCTGAAAGGGGCATTAACCCGCATCATAGACCACTAAAATTCCCAAATATACTTTGGCACAAAAAATGCATCCTACACCCCTGCAAGTTCATAATATGTTAGCAGCCCAAAAAAGGTCTTAAAATGCATTTTCAGCCTGTAAAAAGGTTGAAAACTTTGAAGGACCAAAAAAGGGGTTTGCAGGCATCCTAGACCCCCTAGAGTCCAGAAAATGTAGGTGGCCCAAAAACTGTGCCAGAGAGCTCTGCATGTCCCAAAATAATTTGCAGCCTGAAAGGGGCATTATCCTGCATCCCAGATCCCTGACATTCCCAAAACTATTTTTGGCACAGAAAATGCATCCTACTCCCTTGAAAGTTCAGTATATGTTAGCAGCCCAAAAAAAGGCCTAAAATGCATCTTAGGCCTGCAAAAATGTTGAAAACTTTGAAGGCCCAAAAAAGGGGTTTACAGGCATCCTAAACCCCCTAAAGTCCAGAAAATATTGGTGGCCCAAAAACTGTGCCAGGGAGCTCTGCATGTCCCAAAAACATTTGTAGCCTGAAAAGGGCGTTAACCCACATCCCAGACCCCTGAAATTCCCAAAAATATTTTTGGCACAAAAAATGCATCCTACACCCTTGAAAGTTCAGTATATGTTAGCAGACCAGAAAAGGCCTAAACATGCTTCTTAGGCTTGCAAACATGTTCAAAACTTTGAAAGCCCGAAAAAGGGGTTTACAGGCATCCTAGACCCCCTAAAGTCCAGAAAATATTGGTGGCCTAATAACTGTGTCAGATAGCTCTGAATATCCCAAAAACATTTGCAGCCTGAAAGGGGCATTAACCCCCATCCCAGACCCCTGAAATTCCCAAAAATATTTTTGGCACAAAAAATGCATCCTACACCCTTGAAAGTTCAGTATATGTTAGCAGCCCAAAGAATGCCTAAAAATGCATCTTAGGCCTGCAAAAATGTTGAAAACTTTGAAGGCCCAAAAAAGTGTTTTACAGGCATCCTAGACCCCCTAAAGTCCAGAAAATTTTGGTGGTCCAAAAACTGTGCCAGAGAGCTCTGCATGTCCCAAAATCATTTGCACCCTAAAAGGGGCATTAACCCGCATCCTAGACCACTGAAATTCCCAAAAATACTTTTGGCACAAAAAATGCATCCTACACCCTTGAAAGTTCAATATATGTTAGCAGCCCAAAAAAGGCCTAAAAATGCATCTTAGGCTTGCAAAAATGTTCAAAAGTTTGAAGGCCCAAAAAAGGGGTTTACAGGCATCCTAGACCCCCTAAAGTCCAGAAAATGTTGGTGGCCCAAAAACTGTGCCAAAGAGCTCCACATGTGCCAAAATCATTTGCAGCCTGAAAGGGGCATTAACCCGCATCATAGACCAATAAAGGTCCTAAAAATATTTTGGCACAAAAAATGCATCCTACACCCCTGCAAGTTCATAACATGTTAGCAGCACAAAAAAGGCCTTAAAATGCATTTTCGGCCTGCAAAAAGGTTGAAAACGTTGAAGTCCCAAAAAAGGGGTTTACAGGCATCCTAGACCCCCTAAAGTCCAGGAAATGTTGCTGGCCTAAAAACTGTGTCAGATAGCTCTGAATATCCCAAAAACATTTGCCTTAAAATGCATCTTAGGCCTGCAAAAATGTTGAAAACTTTGAAGGCCCAAAAAAGGGGTTTACAGGCATCCTAGACACCCTAAAGTCCAGAAAATATTGGTGGACTAACAACTGTCAGATAGCTCTGAATATCCCAAAAACATTTGCAGCCTGAAAGGGGCATTAACCCGCATCCCAGACCCCTGAAATTCCCAAAAATATTTTTGGCACAAAAAATGCATCCTACACCCTTGAAAGTTCAATATATGTTAGCAGCCCAAACAAGGCCTAAAAATGCATCTTAGGCTTGCAAAAATGTTCAAAACTTTGAAGGCCCAAAAAAGGGGTTTACAGGCATCCTAGACCCCCTAAAGTCCAGAAAATGTTGGTGGCCCAAAAACTGTGCCAGAGAGCTCTGCATGTCCCAAAATCATTTGCAGCCTAAAAGGGGCATTAACCCGCATCCTAGACCACTGAAATTCCCAAAAATACTTTTGGCACAAAAAATGCATCCTACACCCTTGAAAGTTCAATATATGTTAGCAGCCCAAAAAAGGCCTAAAAATGAATCTTAGGCTTGCAAAAATGTTCAAAACTTTGAAGGCCCAAAAAAGGGGTTTAAAGGCATCCTAGACCCCCTAAAGTCCAGAAAATGTTGGTGGCCCAAAAACTGTGCCAGAGAGCTCTGCATGTCCCAAAATCATTTGCAGCCTGAAACGGGCATTAACCCGCATCATAGACCAATAAAAGTCCCAAAAATATTTTGGCACAAAAAATGCATCCTACACCCTTGCAAGTTCATAACATGTTAGCAGCCCAAAAAAGGCCTTAAAATGCATTTTCGGCCTGCAAAAAGGTTGAAAACTTTGAAGGCCCAAAAAAGGGGTTTACAGGCTTCCTAGACCCCCTAAAGTCCAGAAAATATCGGTGGCCTAATAACTGTGTCAGATAGCTCTGAATATCCCAAAAACATTTGCAGCCTGAAAGGGGCATTAACCCTGCATCATAGACCACTAAAATTCCCAAAGAATATTTTTGGCACAAAAAATGCATCCTACACCCTTGCAAGTTCATAACATGTTAGCAGCCCAAAAAAGGCCTTAAAATGCATTTTCGGCCTGCAAAAAGGTTGAAAACTTTGAAGGCCCAAAAAAGGGGTTTACAGGCATCCTAGACCCCCTAAAGTCCAGAAAATTTTGGTGGCCCAAAAACTGTGCCAGAGAGCTCTGCATGTCCCAAAATCATTTGCAGCCTGAAAGGGGCATTAACCCTGCACCATAGACCACTAAAATTCCCAAAAAATATTTTGGCACAAAAAAAGCATCCTACACCCCTGCAAGTTCATAATATGTTAGCAGCCCAAAAAATAACTAAAAATGCATCTTAGGCCTGCAAAAATGTTGAAAACTTTGAAGGCCCAAAAAAGGGGTTTACAGGCATCCTAGACCCCCTAAAGTCCAGAAAATATTGGTGGCCTAAAAACTGTCAGATAGCTCTGAATATCCCAAAAACATTTGCAGCCTGGAAGGGGCATTAAACCGCATCCCAGACCCCTGAAATTCCCAAAAATATTTTTTGCACAAAAAAAGCATCCTGCACCCTTGAAAGTTCAGTATATGTTAGCAGCCCAAAAAAGGCCTAAAAATGCATCTTAGGCTTGCAAAAATGTTCAAAACTTTGAAGGCCCAAAAAAGGGGTTTACAGGCATCCTAGACCCCCTAAAGTCCAGAAAATGTTGGTGGCCCAAAAACTGTGCCAGAGAGCTCTGCATGTCCCAAAATCATTTGCAGCCTGAAAGGGGCATTAACCCGCATCAAAGACCACTAAATTTCCCAAAAATATCTTGGCACAAAAAATGCATCCTACACCCCTGCAAGTTCAGAATATGTTAGCAGCCCAAAAAAGGCCTTAAAATGCATCTTAGGCCTGCAAAAATGTTGAAAACTTTGAAGGCCCAAACAAGGGGTTTACAGGCATCCTAGACCCCCTAAAGTCCAGAAAATGTTGGTGGCCCAAAAACTGTGCCAGAGAGCTCTGCATGTCCCAAAATCATTTGCAGCCTGAAAGGGGCATTAACCCGCATCATAGACCACTAAAATTCCCAAATATACTTTGGCACAAAAAATGCATCCTACACCCCTGCAAGTTCATAATATGTTAGCAGCCCAAAAAAGGTCTTAAAATGCATTTTCAGCCTGTAAAAAGGTTGAAAACTTTGAAGGACCAAAAAAGGGGTTTGCAGGCATCCTAGACCCCCTAGAGTCCAGAAAATGTTGGTGGCCCAAAAACTGTGCCAGAGAGCTCTGCATGTCCCAAAATAATTTGTAGCCTGAAAAGGGCATTAACCCACATCCCAGACCCCTGAAATTCCCAAAAATATTTTTGGCACAAAAAATGCATCCTACACCCTTGAAAGTTCAGTATATGTTAGCAGACCAGAAAAGGCCTAAACATGCTTCTTAGGCTTGCAAACATGTTCAAAACTTTGAAAGCCCAAAAAAGGGGTTTACAGGCATCCTAGACCCCCTAATGTCCAGAAAATATTGGTGGCCTAATAACTGTGTCAGATAGCTCTGAATATCCCAAAAACATTTGCAGCCTGAAAGGGGCATTAACCCCCATCCCAGACCCTGAAATTCCCAAAAATATTTTTGGCACAAAAAATGCATCCTACACCCTTGAAAGTTCAGTATATGTTAGCAGCCCAAAGAATGCCTAAAAATGCATCTTAGGCCTGCAAAAATGTTGAAAACTTTGAAGGCCCAAAAAAGTGTTTTACAGGCATCCTAGACCCCCTAAAGTCCAGAAAATTTTGGTGGTCCAAAAACTGTGCCAGAGAGCTCTGCATGTCCCAAAATCATTTGCACCCTAAAAGGGGCATTAACCCGCATCCTAGACCACTGAAATTCCCAAAAATACTTTTGGCACAAAAAATGCATCCTACACCCTTGAAAGTTCAATATATGTTAGCAGCCCAAAAAAGGCCTAAAAATGCATCTTAGGCTTGCAAAAATGTTCAAAAGTTTGAAGGCCCAAAAAAGGGGTTTACAGGCATCCTAGACCCCCTAAAGTCCAGAAAATGTTGGTGGCCCAAAAACTGTGCCAAAGAGCTCCACATGTGCCAAAATCATTTGCAGCCTGAAAGGGGCATTAACCCGCATCATAGACCAATAAAAGTCCTAAAAATATTTTGGCACAAAAAATGCATCCTACACCCCTGCAAGTTCATAACATGTTAGCAGCACAAAAAAGGCCTTAAAATGCATTTTCGGCCTGCAACAAGATTGAAAACGTTGAAGTCCCAAAAAAGGGGTTTACAGGCATCCTAGACCCCCTAAAGTCCAGGAAATGTTGCTGGCCTAAAAACTGTGTCAGATAGCTCTGAATATCCCAAAAACATTTGCCTTAAAATGCATCTTAGGCCTGCAAAAATGTTGAAAACTTTGAAGGCCCAAAAAAGGGGTTTACAGGCATCCTAGACACCCTAAAGTCCAGAAAATATTGGTGGACTAACAACTGTCAGATAGCTCTGAATATCCCAAAAACATTTGCAGCCTGAAAGGGGCATTAACCCGCATCCCAGACCCCTGAAATTCCCAAAAATATTTTTGGCACAAAAAATGCATCCTACACCCTTGAAAGTTCAGTATATGTTAGCAGCCCAAAAAATGCCTAAAAATGCATCTTAGGCCTGCAAAAATGTTGAAAACTTTGAAGGCCCAAAAAAGAGGTTTACAGGCATCCTAGACCCCCTAAAGTCCAGAAAATGTTGGAGGCCCAAAAACTGTGCCAGAGAGCTCTGCATGTCCCAAAATCATTTGCAGCCTGGAAGGGGCATTAACCCGCATCCCAGACCCCTGAAATTCCCAAAAATATTTTTGGCACAAAAAATGCATCCTACACCCTTGAAAGTTCAATATATGTTAGCAGCCCAAACAAGGCCTAAAAATGCATCTTAGGCTTGCAAAAATGTTCAAAACTTTGAAGGCCCAAAAAAGGGGTTTACAGGCATCCTAGACCCCCTAAAGTCCAGAAAATGTTGGTGGCCCAAAAACTGTGCCAGAGAGCTCTGCATGTCCCAAAATCATTTGCAGCCTAAAAGGGGCATTAACCCGCATCCTAGACCACTGAAATTCCCAAAAATACTTTTGGCACAAAAAATGCATCCTACACCCTTGAAAGTTCAATATATGTTAGCAGCCCAAAAAAGGCCTAAAAATGAATCTTAGGCTTGCAAAAATGTTCAAAACTTTGAAGGCCCAAAAAAGGGGTTTAAAGGCATCCTAGACCCGCTAAAGTCCAGAAAATGTTGGTGGCCCAAAAACTGTGCCAGAGAGCTCTGCATGTCCCAAAATCATTTGCAGCCTGAAAGGGGCATTAACCCGCATCATAGACCAATAAAAGTCCTAAAAATATTTTGGCACAAAAAATGCATCCTACACCCTTGCAAGTTCATAACATGTTAGCAGCCCAAAAAAGGCCTTAAAATGCATTTTCGGCCTGCAAAAAGGTTGAAACCTTTGAAGGCCCAAAAAAGGGGTTTACAGGCATCCTAGACCCCCTAAAGTCCAGAAAATATCTGTGGCCTAATAACTGTGTCAGATAGCTCTGAATATCCCAAAAACATTTGCAGCCTGAAAGGGGCATTAACCCTGCATCATAGACCACTAAAATTCCCAAAGAATATTTTTGGCACAAAAAATGCATCCTACACCCTTGAAAGTTCAGTATATGCTAGCAGCCCAAAAATGCCTTAAAATGCATCTTAGGCCTGCAAAAATGTTGAAAACTTTGAAGGCCCAAAAAAGTGTTTTACAGGCATACTAGAACCCCTAAAGTCCAGAAAATTTTGGTGGCCCAAAAACTGTGCCAGAGAGCTCTGCATGTCCCAAAATCATTTGCAGCCTGAAAGGGGCATTAACCCTGCACCATAGACCACTAAAATTCCCCAAAAATATTTTGGCACAAAAAATGCATCCTACACCCCTGCAAGTTCATAATATGTTAGCAACCCAAAAAAGGCCTTAAAATGCATTTTCGGCCTGCAAAAAGGTTGAAAACTTTGAAGGCCCAAAAAAGGGGTTTACAGGCATCCTAGACCCCCTAAAGTCCAGAAAATGTTGGTGGCCCAAAAACTGTGCCAGAGAGCTCTGCATGTCCCAAAATCATTTGCAGCCTGAAAGGGGCATTAACCCGCATCCCAGACCCCTGAAATTCCCAAAAATATTTTTGGCACAAAAAATGCATCCTACACCCTTGAAAGTTCAGTATATGTTAGCAGCCCAAAAAAGGCCTAAAAATGCATCTTAGGCCTGCAAAAATGTTGAAAACTTGGAAGGCCCAAAAGAGGGGTTTACAGGCATCCTAGACCCCCTAAAGTCCAGGAAATGTTGCTGGCCTAAAAACTGTGTCAGATAGCTCTGAATATCCCAAAAACATTTGCCTTAAAATGCATCTTAGCCCTGCAAAAATGTTGAAAACTTTGAAGGCCCAAAAAAGGGGTTTACAGGCATCCTAGACCCCCTAAAGTCCAGAAAATGTTGGTGGCCCAAAAACTGTGCCAGAGAGCTCTACATGTCCCAAAATCATTTGCAGCCTGAAAGGGGCATTAACCCGCATCATAGACCACTAAAATTCCCAACAATATTTTGGCACAAAAAATGCATCCTACACCCCTGCAAGTTCAGAATATGTTAGCAGCCCAAAAAAGGCCTTAAAATGCATTTTCGTCCTGCAAAAAGGTTGAAAACTTTGAAGGACCAAAAAAGGGGTTTACAGGCATCCTAGACCCCCTAAAGTCCAGAAAATATTGGGGGTCCAAAAACTGTGCCAGACAGCTCTCCATGTCCCAAAATCATTTGCAGCCGGAAAGGGGCATTAACCCGCATCCCAGACCCCTGAAATTCCCAAAAATATTTTTGGCACAAAAAATGCATCCTACACCCTTGAAAGTTCAGTATATGTTAGCAGCCCAAAAAATGCCTAAAAATGCATCTTAGGCCTGCAAAAATGTTGAAAACTTTGAAGGCCCAAAAAAGGGGTTTACAGGCATCCTAGACCCCCTAAAGTCCAGTAAATATTGGTGGCTTAAAAACTGTCAGATAGCTCTGAATATCCCAAAAACATTTGCAGCCTGGAAGGGGCATTAAACCGCATCCCAGACTCCTGAAATTCCCAAAAATATTTTTTGCACAAAAAAAGCATCCTACACCCCTGCAAGTTCATAATATGTTAGCAGCCCAAAAAAGGTCTTAAAATGCATTTTCAGCCTGTAAAAAGGTTGAAAACTTTGAAGGACCAAAAAAGGGGTTTGCAGGCATCCTAGACCCCCTAGAGTCCAGAAAATGTTGGTGGCCCAAAAACTGTGCCAGAGAGCTCTGCATGTCCCAAAATCATTTGCAGCCTGAAAGGGGCATTATCCTGCATCCCAGATCCCTGACATTCCCAAAAATATTTTTGGCACAGAAAATGCATCATACACCATTGAAAGTTCAGTATATGTTAGCAGCCCAAAAAAGGCCTAAAAATGCATCTTACGCCGGCAAAAATGTTGAAAACTTAGAAGGCCCAAAAAGGGGATTACAAGCATCCTAGACATCCTAAAGTCCAGAAAATGTTGTTGGCCCAAAAACTGTGCCAGAGAGCTCTGCATGTCCCAAAATCATTTGCAGCCTGTAAGGGGCATTAACCCGCATCCTAGACCACTGAAATTCCCAAAACTATTTTTGGCACAAAAAAGGCATCCTACACCCTTGAAAGTTCAGTATATGTTAGCAGCCCAAAAAAGGCCTAAAATGCATCTTAGGCCTGCAAAAATGTTGAAAACTTTGAAGGCCCAAAAAAGGGGTTTACAGGCATCCTAAACCCCCTAAAGTCCAGAAAATATTGGTGGCCCAAAAACTGTGCCAGAGAGCTCTGCATGTCCCAAAAACATTTGTAGCCTGAAAAGGGTATTAACCCGCATCCCAGACCCCTGAAATTCCCAAAAATATTTTTGGCACAAAAAATGCATCCCACACCCTTGAAAGTTCAGTATATGTTAGCAGACCCGAAAAGGCCTAAACATGCTTCTTAAGCTTACAAACATGTTCAAAACTTTGAAAGCCCAAAAAAGGGGTTTACAGGCATCCTAGACCCCCTAAAGTCCAGAAAATTTTGGTGGTCCAAAAACTGTGCCAGAGAGCTCTGCATGTCCCAAAATCATTTGCAGCCTAAAAGGGGCATTAACCCGCATCCTAGACCACTGAAATTCCCAAAAATACTTTTGGCACAAAAAATGCATCCTACACCCTTGAAAGTTCAATATATGTTAGCAGCCCCAAAAAAGGCCTAAAAATGCATCTTAGGCTTGCAAAAATGTTCAAAACTTTGAAGGCCCAAAAAAGGGGTTTACAGGCATCCTAGACCCCCTAAAGTCCAGAAAATGTTGGTGGCCTAATAACTGTGTCAGATAGCTCTGAATATCCCAAAAACATTTGCAGCCTGAAAGGGGCATTAACCCGCATCCCAGACCCCTGAAATTCCCAAAAATATTTTTGGCACAAAAAATGCATCCTACACCCTTGAAAGTTCAGTATATGTTAGCAGCCCAGAAAATGCCTAAAAATGCATCTTAGGCCTGCAAAAATGTTGAAAACTTTGAAGGCCCAAAAAAGTGTTTTACAGGCATCCTAGACCCCCTAAAGTCCAGAAAATGTTGGTGGCCCAAAAACTGTGCCAGAGAGCTCTGCATGTCCCAAAATCATTTGCAGCCTAAAGGGGGCATTAACCTGCATCCTAGACCACTGAAATTCCCAAAAATACTTTTGGCACAAAAAATGCATCCTACACCCTTGAAAGTTCAATATATGTTAGCAGCCCAAAAAAGGCCTAAAAATGCATCTTAGGCTTGCAAAAATGTTCAAAACTTTGAAGGCCCAAAAAAGTGGTTTAAAGGCGTCCTAGACCCCCTAAAGTCCAGAAAATTTTGGTGGCCCAAAAACTGTGCCAGAGAGCTCTACATGTGCCAAAATCATTTGCAGCCTGAAAGGGGCATTAACCCGCATCATAGACCAATAAAAGTCCTAAAAATATTTTGGCACAAAAAATGCATCCTACACCCTTGCTAGTTCATAACATGTTAGCAGCCCAAAAAAGGCCTTAAAATGCATTTTCGGCCTGCAAAAAGGTTGAAAACTTTGAAGGCCCAAAAAAGGGGTTTACAGGCATCCTAGACCCCCTAAAGTCCAGGAAATGTTGCTGGCCTAAAAACTGTGTCAGATAGCTCTGAATATCCCAAAAACATTTGCCTTAAAATGCATCTTAGCCCTGCAAAAATGTTGAAAACTTTGAAGGCCCAAAAAAGGGGTTTACAGGCATCCTAGACCTCCTAAAGTCCAGGAAATGTTGCTGGCCTAAAAACTGTGTCAGATAGCTCTGAATATCCCAAAAACATTTGCCTTAAAATGCATTTTAGCCCTGCAAAAATGTTGAAAACTTTGAAGGCCCAAAAAAGGGGTTTACAGGCATCCTAGACCCCCTAAAGTCCAGAAAATGTTGGTGGCCCAAAAACTGTGCCAGAGAGCTCTGCATGAACCAAAATCATTTGCAGCCTGAAAGGGGCATTAACCCGCATCCCAGACCCCTGAAATTCCCAAAAATATTTTTGGCACAAAAAATGCATCCTACACCCTTGAAAGTTCAGTATATGTTAGCAGCCCAAAAAAGGCCTAAAATGCATCTTAGGCCTGCAAAAATATTGAAAACTTTGAAGGCCCAAAAAAGGGGTTTACAGGCATCCTAGACCTCCTAAAGTCCAGGAAATGTTGCTGGCCTAAAAACTGTGTCAGATAGCTCTGAATATCCCAAAAACCTTTGCCTTAAAATGCATCTTAGCCCTGCAAAAATGTTGAAAACTTTGAAGGCCCAAAAAAGGGGTTTACAGGCATCCTAGACCCCCTAAAGTCCAGAAAATGTTGGTGGCCCAAAAACTGTGCCAGAGAGCTCTACATGTCCCAAAATCATTTGCAGCCTGAAAGGGGCATTAACCCGCATCATAGACCACTAAAATTCCCAAAAATATTTTTGGCACAAAAAATGCATCCTACACCCCTGCAAGTTCAAAATATGTTAGCAGCCCAAAAAAGGCCTTAAAATGCATTTTCGTCCTGCAAAAAGGTTGAAAACTTTGAAGGACCAAAAAAGGGGTTTACAGGCATCCTAGACCCCCTAAAGTCCAGAAAATATTGGTGGTCCAAAAACTGTGCCAGACAGCTCTCCATGTCCCAAAATCATTTGCAGCCTGAAAGGGGCATTAACCCGCATCCCAGACCCCTGAAATTCCCAAAAATATTTTTGGCACAAAAAATGCATCCTACACCCTTGAAAGTTCAGTATATGTTAGCAGCCCAAAAAAGGCCTAAAAATGCATCTTAGGCTTGCAAAAATGTTCAAAACTTTGAAGGCCCAAAAAAGGGGTTTACAGGCATCCTAGACCCCCTAAAGTCCAGAAAATGTTGGTGGCCCAAAAACTGTGCCAGAGAGCTCTGCATGTCCCAAAATCATTTGCAGCCTGAAAGGGGCATTAACCCGCATCAAAGACCACTAAATTTCCCAAAAATATCTTGGCACAAAAAATGCATCCTACACCCCTACAAGTTCAGAATATGTTAGCAGCCCAAAAAAGGCCTTAAAATGCATCTTAGGCCTGCAAAAATGTTGAAAACTTTGAAGGCCCAAACAAGGGGTTTACAGGCATCCTAGACCCCCTAAAGTCCAGAAAATGTTGGTGGCCCAAAAACTGTGCCAGAGAGCTCTGCATGTCCCAAAATCATTTGCAGCCTGAAAGGGGCATTAACCCGCATCATAGACCACTAAAATTCCCAAATATACTTTGGCACAAAAAATGCATCCTACACCCCTGCAAGTTCATAATATGTTAGCAGCCCAAAAAAGGTCTTAAAATGCATTTTCAGCCTGTAAAAAGGTTGAAAACTTTGAAGGACCAAAAAAGGGGTTTGCAGGCATCCTAGACCCCCTAGAGTCCAGAAAATGTAGGTGGCCCAAAAACTGTGCCAGAGAGCTCTGCATGTCCCAAAATAATTTGCAGCCTGAAAGGGGCATTATCCTGCATCCCAGATCCCTGACATTCCCAAAACTATTTTTGGCACAGAAAATGCATCCTACACCCTTGAAAGTTCAGTATATGTTAGCAGCCCAAAAAAAGGCCTAAAATGCATATTAGGCCTGCAAAAATGTTGAAAACTTTGAAGGCCCAAAAAAGGGGTTTACAGGCATCCTAAACCCCCTAAAGTCCAGAAAATATTGGTGGCCCAAAAACTGTGCCAGGGAGCTCTGCATGTCCCAAAAACATTTGTAGCCTGAAAAGGGCGTTAACCCACATCCCAGACCCCTGAAATTCCCAAAAATATTTTTGGCACAAAAAATGCATCCTACACCCTTGAAAGTTCAGTATATGTTAGCAGACCAGAAAAGGCCTAAACATGCTTCTTAGGCTTGCAAACATGTTCAAAACTTTGAAAGCCCAAAAAAGGGGTTTACAGGCATCCTAGACCCCCTAAAGTCCAGAAAATATTGGTGGCCTAATAACTGTGTCAGATAGCTCTGAATATCCCAAAAACATTTGCAGCCTGAAAGGGGCATTAACCCCCATCCCAGACCCCTGAAATTCCCAAAAATATTTTTGGCACAAAAAATGCATCCTACACCCTTGAAAGTTCAGTATATGTTAGCAGCCCAAAGAATGCCTAAAAATGCATCTTAGGCCTGCAAAAATGTTGAAAACTTTGAAGGCCCAAAAAAGTGTTTTACAGGCATCCTAGACCCCCTAAAGTCCAGAAAATTTTGGTGGTCCAAAAACTGTGCCAGAGAGCTCTGCATGTCCCAAAATCATTTGCACCCTAAAAGGGGCATTAACCCGCATCCTAGACCACTGAAATTCCCAAAAATACTTTTGGCACAAAAAATGCATCCTACACCCTTGAAAGTTCAATATATGTTAGCAGCCCAAAAAAGGCCTAAAAATGCATCTTAGGCTTGCAAAAATGTTCAAAAGTTTGAAGGCCCAAAAAAGGGGTTTACAGGCATCCTAGACCCCCTAAAGTCCAGAAAATGTTGGTGGCCCAAAAACTGTGCCAAAGAGCTCCACATGTGCCAAAATCATTTGCAGCCTGAAAGGGGCATTAACCCGCATCATAGACCAATAAAGGTCCTAAAAATATTTTGGCACAAAAAATGCATCCTACACCCCTGCAAGTTCATAACATGTTAGCAGCACAAAAAAGGCCTTAAAATGCATTTTCGGCCTGCAAAAAGGTTGAAAACGTTGAAGTCCCAAAAAAGGGGTTTACAGGCATCCTAGACCCCCTAAAGTCCAGGAAATGTTGCTGGCCTAAAAACTGTGTCAGATAGCTCTGAATATCCCAAAAACATTTGCCTTAAAATGCATCTTAGGCCTGCAAAAATGTTGAAAACTTTGAAGGCCCAAAAAAGGGGTTTACAGGCATCCTAGACACCCTAAAGTCCAGAAAATATTGGTGGACTAACAACTGTCAGATAGCTCTGAATATCCCAAAAACATTTGCAGCCTGAAAGGGGCATTAACCCGCATCCCAGACCCCTGAAATTCCCAAAAATATTTTTGGCACAAAAAATGCATCCTACACCCTTGAAAGTTCAATATATGTTAGCAGCCCAAACAAGGCCTAAAAATGCATCTTAGGCTTGCAAAAATGTTCAAAACTTTGAAGGCCCAAAAAAGGGGTTTACAGGCATCCTAGACCCCCTAAAGTCCAGAAAATGTTGGTGGCCCAAAAACTGTGCCAGAGAGCTCTGCATGTCCCAAAATCATTTGCAGCCTAAAAGGGGCATTAACCCGCATCCTAGACCACTGAAATTCCCAAAAATACTTTTGGCACAAAAAATGCATCCTACACCCTTGAAAGTTCAATATATGTTAGCAGCCCAAAAAAGGCCTAAAAATGAATCTTAGGCTTGCAAAAATGTTCAAAACTTTGAAGGCCCAAAAAAGTGGTTTAAAGGCATCCTAGACCCCCTAAAGTCCAGAAAATGTTGGTGGCCCAAAAACTTTGCCAGAGAGCTCTGCATGTCCCAAAATCATTTGCAGCCTGAAAGGGGCATTAACCCGCATCATAGACCAATAAAAGTCCCAAAAATATTTTGGCACAAAAAATGCATCCTACACCCTTGCAAGTTCATAACATGTTAGCAGCCCAAAAAAGGCCTTAAAATGCATTTTCGGCCTGCAAAAAGGTTGAAAACTTTGAAGGCCCAAAAAAGGGGTTTACAGGCATCCTAGACCCCCTAAAGTCCAGAAAATATCGGTGGCCTAATAACTGTGTCAGATAGCTCTGAATATCCCAAAAACATTTGCAGCCTGAAAGGGGCATTAACCCTGCATCATAGACCACTAAAATTCCCAAATAATATTTTTGGCACAAAAAATGCATCCTACACCCTTGCAAGTTCATAACATGTTAGCAGCCCAAAAAAGGCCTTAAAATGCATTTTCGGCCTGCAAAAAGGTTGAAAACTTTGAAGGCCCAAAAAATGGGTTTACAGGCATCCTAGACCCCCTAAAGTCCAGAAAATTTTGGTGGCCCAAAAACTGTGCCAGAGAGCTCTGCATGTCCCAAAATCATTTGCAGCCTGAAAGGGGCATTAACCCTGCACCATAGACCACTAAAATTCCCAAAAAATATTTTGGCACAAAAAAAGCATCCTACACCCCTGCAAGTTCATAATATGTTAGCAGCCCAAAAAATAACTAAAAATGCATCTTAGGCCTGCAAAAATGTTGAAAACTTTGAAGGCCCAAAAAAGGGGTTTACAGGCATCCTAGACCCCCTAAAGTCCAGAAAATATTGGTGGCCTAAAAACTGTCAGATAGCTCTGAATATCCCAAAAACATTTGCAGCCTGGAAGGGGCATTAAACCGCATCCCAGACCCCTGAAATTCCCAAAAATATTTTTTGCACAAAAAAAGCATCCTGCACCCTTGAAAGTTCAGTATATGTTAGCAGCCCAAAAAAGGCCTAAAAATGCATCTTAGGCTTGCAAAAATGTTCAAAACTTTGAAGGCCCAAAAAAGGGGTTTACAGGCATCCTAGACCCCCTAAAGTCCAGAAAATGTTGGTGGCCCAAAAACTGTGCCAGAGAGCTCTGCATGTCCCAAAATCATTTGCAGCCTGAAAGGGGCATTAACCCGCATCAAAGACCACTAAATTTCCCAAAAATATCTTGGCACAAAAAATGCATCCTACACCCCTGCAAGTTCAGAATATGTTAGCAGCCCAAAAAAGGCCTTAAAATGCATCTTAGGCCTGCAAAAATGTTGAAAACTTTGAAGGCCCAAACAAGGGGTTTACAGGCATCCTAGACCCCCTAAAGTCCAGAAAATGTTGGTGGCCCAAAAACTGTGCCAGAGAGCTCTGCATGTCCCAAAATCATTTGCAGCCTGAAAGGGGCATTAACCCGCATCATAGACCACTAAAATTCCCAAATATACTTTGGCACAAAAAATGCATCCTACACCCCTGCAAGTTCATAATATGTTAGCAGCCCAAAAAAGGTCTTAAAATGCATTTTCAGCCTGTAAAAAGGTTGAAAACTTTGAAGGACCAAAAAAGGGGTTTGCAGGCATCCTAGACCCCCTAGAGTCCAGAAAATGTTGGTGGCCCAAAAACTGTGCCAGAGAGCTCTGCATGTCCCAAAATAATTTGCAGCCTGAAAGGGGCATTATCCTGCATCCCAGATCCCTGACATTCCCAAAACTATTTTTGGCACAAAAAATGCATCCTACACCCTTGAAAGTTCAGTATATGTTAGCAGCCCAAAATAAGGCCTAAAATGCATCTTAGGCCTGCAAAAATGTTGAAAACTTTGAAGGCCCAAAAAAGTGTTTTACAGGCATCCTAAACCCCCTAAAGTCCAGAAAATATTGGTGGCCCAAAAACTGTGCCAGAGAGCTCTGCATGTCCCAAAAACATTTGTAGCCTGAAAAGGGCATTAACCCACATCCCAGACCCCTGAAATTCCCAAAAATATTTTTGGCACAAAAAATGCATCCTACACCCTTGAAAGTTCAGTATATGTTAGCAGACCAGAAAAGGCCTAAACATGCTTCTTAGGCTTGCAAACATGTTCAAAACTTTGAAAGCCCAAAAAAGGGGTTTACAGGCATCCTAGACCCCCTAATGTCCAGAAAATATTGGTGGCCTAATAACTGTGTCAGATAGCTCTGAATATCCCAAAAACATTTGCAGCCTGAAAGGGGCATTAACCCCCATCCCAGACCCTGAAATTCCCAAAAATATTTTTGGCACAAAAAATGCATCCTACACCCTTGAAAGTTCAGTATATGTTAGCAGCCCAAAGAATGCCTAAAAATCCATCTTAGGCCTGCAAAAATGTTGAAAACTTTGAAGGCCCAAAAAAGTGTTTTACAGGCATCCTAGACCCCCTAAAGTCCAGAAAGTTTTGGTGGTCCAAAAACTGTGCCAGAGAGCTCTGCATGTCCCAAAATCATTTGCAGCCTGAAAGGGGCATTAACCCGCATCATAGACCAATAAAAGTCCTAAAAATATTTTGGCACAAAAAATGCATCCTACACCCCTGCAAGTTCATAACATGTTAGCAGCACAAAAAAGGCCTTAAAATGCATTTTCGGCCTGCAACAGGGTTGAAAACGTTGAAGTCCCAAAAAAGGGGTTTACAGGCATCCTAGACCCCCTAAAGTCCAGGAAATGTTGCTGGCCTAAAAACTGTGTCAGATAGCTCTGAATATCCCAAAAACATTTGCCTTAAAATGCATCTTAGGCCTGCAAAAATGTTGAAAACTTTGAAGGCCCAAAAAAGGGGTTTACAGGCATCCTAGACACCCTAAAGTCCAGAAAATATTGGAGGACTAACAACTGTCAGATAGCTCTGAATATCCCAAAAACATTTGCAGCCTGAAAGGGGCATTAACCCGCATCCCAGACCCCTGAAATTCCCAAAAATATTTTTGGCACAAAAAATGCATCCTACACCCTTGAAAGTTCAGTATATGTTAGCAGCCCAAAAAATGCCTAAAAATGCATCTTAGGCCTGCAAAAATGTTGAAAACTTTGAAGGCCCAAAAAAGAGGTTTACAGGCATCCTAGACCCCCTAAAGTCCAGAAAATGTTGGAGGCCCAAAAACTGTGCCAGAGAGCTCTGCATGTCCCAAAATCATTTGCAGCCTGGAAGGGGCATTAACCCGCATCCCAGACCCCTGAAATTCCCAAAAATATTTTTGGCACAAAAAATGCATCCTACACCCTTGAAAGTTCAATATATGTTAGCAGCCCAAACAAGGCCTAAAAATGCATCTTAGGCTTGCAAAAATGTTGAAAACTTTGAAGGCCCAAAAAAGGGGTTTACAGGCATCCTAGACCCCCTAAAGTCCAGAAAATGTTGGTGGCCCAAAAACTGTGCCAGAGAGCTCTGCATGTCCCAAAATCATTTGCAGCCTAAAAGGGGCATTAACCCGCATCCTAGACCACTGAAATTCCCAAAAATACTTTTGGCACAAAAAATGCATCCTACACCCTTGAAAGTTCAATATATGTTAGCAGCCCAAAAAAGGCCTAAAAATGAATCTTAGGCTTGCAAAAATGTTCAAAACTTTGAAGGCCCAAAAAAGGGGTTTAAAGGCATCCTAGACCCGCTAAAGTCCAGAAAATGTTGGTGGCCCAAAAACTGTGCCAGAGAGCTCTGCATGTCCCAAAATCATTTGCAGCCTGAAAGGGGCATTAACCCGCATCATAGACCAATAAAAGTCCTAAAAATATTTTGGCACAAAAAATGCATCCTACACCCTTGCAAGTTCATAACATGTTAGCAGCCCAAAAAAGGCCTTAAAATGCATTTTCGGCCTGCAAAAAGGTTGAAACCTTTGAAGGCCCAAAAAAGGGGTTTACAGGCATCCTAGACCCCCTAAAGTCCAGAAAATATCTGTGGCCTAATAACTGTGTCAGATAGCTCTGAATATCCCAAAAACATTTGCAGCCTGAAAGGGGCATTAACCCTGCATCATAGACCACTAAAATTCCCAAAGAATATTTTTGGCACAAAAAATGCATCCTACACCCTTGAAAGTTCAGTATATGCTAGCAGCCCAAAAATGCCTAAAAATGCATCTTAGGCCTGCAAAAATGTTGAAAACTTTGAAGGCCCAAAAAAGTGTTTTACAGGCATACTAGAACCCCTAAAGTCCAGAAAATTTTGGTGGCCCAAAAACTGTGCCAGAGAGCTCTGCATGTCCCAAAATCATTTGCAGCCTGAAAGGGGCATTAACCCTGCACCATAGACCACTAAAATTCCCAAAAAATATTTTGGCACAAAAAATGCATCCTACACCCCTGCAAGTTCATAATATGTTAGCAACCCAAAAAAGGCCTTAAAATGCATTTTCGGCCTGCAAAAAAGTTGAAAACTTTGAAGGCCCAAAAAAGGGGTTTACAGGCATCCTAGACCCCCTAAAGTCCAGAAAATGTTGGTGGCCCAAAAACTGTGCCAGAGAGCTCTGCATGTCCCAAAATCATTTGCAGCCTGAAAGGGGCATTAACCCGCATCCCAGACCCCTGAAATTCCCAAAAATATTTTTGGCACAAAAAATGCATCCTACACCCTTGAAAGTTCAGTATATGTTAGCAGCCCAAAAAAGGCCTAAAAATGCATCTTAGGCCTGCAAAAATGTTGAAAACTTGGAAGGCCCAAAAGAGGGGTTTACAGGCATCCTAGACCCCGTAAAGTCCAGGAAATGTTGCTGGCCTAAAAACTGTGTCAGATAGCTCTGAATATCCCAAAAACATTTGCCTTAAAATGCATCTTAGCCCTGCAAAAATGTTGAAAACTTTGAAGGCCCAAAAAAGGGGTTTACAGGCATCCTAGACCCCCTAAAGTCCAGAAAATGTTGGTGGCCCAAAAACTGTGCCAGAGAGCTCTACATGTCCCAAAATCATTTGCAGCCTGAAAGGGGCATTAACCCGCATCATAGACCACTAAAATTCCCAACAATATTTTGGCACAAAAAATGCATCCTACACCCCTGCAAGTTCAGAATATGTTAGCAGCCCAAAAAAGGCCTTAAAATGCATTTTCGTCCTGCAAAAAGGTTGAAAACTTTGAAGGACCAAAAAAGGGGTTTACAGGCATCCTAGACCCCCTAAAGTCCAGAAAATATTGGGGGTCCAAAAACTGTGCCAGACAGCTCTCCATGTCCCAAAATCATTTGCAGCCGGAAAGGGGCATTAACCCGCATCCCAGACCCCTGAAATTCCCAAAAATATTTTTGGCACAAAAAATGCATCCTACACCCTTGAAAGTTCAGTATATGTTAGCAGCCCAAAAAATGCCTAAAAATGCATCTTAGGCCTGCAAAAATGTTGAAAACTTTGAAGGCCCAAAAAAGGGGTTTACAGGCATCCTAGACCCCCTAAAGTCCAGTAAATATTGGTGGCCTAAAAACTGTCAGATAGCTCTGAATATCCCAAAAACATTTGCAGCCTGGAAGGGGCATTAAACCGCATCCCAGACTCCTGAAATTCCCAAAAATATTTTTTGCACAAAAAAAGCATCCTGTACCCCTGCAAGTTCAGAATATGTTAGCAGCCCAAAAAAGGCCTTAAAATGCATTTTAGGCCTGCAAAAATGTTGAAAACTTTGAAGGCCCAAACAAGGGGTTTACAGGCATCCTAGACCCCCTAAAGTCCAGAAAATGTTGGTGGCCCAAAAACTGTGCCAGAGAGCTCTGCATGTCCCAAAATCATTTGCAGCCTGAAAGGGGCATTAACCCGCATCATAGACCACTAAAATTCCCAAATATATTTTGGCACAAAAAATGCATCCTACACCCCTGCAAGTTCATAATATGTTAGCAGCCCAAAAAAGGTCTTAAAATGCATTTTCAGCCTGTAAAAAGGTTGAAAACTTTGAAGGACCAAAAAAGGGGTTTGCAGGCATCCTAGACCCCCTAGAGTCCAGAAAATGTTGGTGGCCCAAAAACTGTGCCAGAGAGCTCTGCATGTCCCAAAATCATTTGCAGCCTGAAAGGGGCATTATCCTGCATCCCAGATCCCTGACATTCCCAAAAATATTTTTGGCACAGAAAATGCATCATACACCATTGAAAGTTCAGTATATGTTAGCAGCCCAAAAAAGGCCTAAAAATGCATCTTACGCCGGCAAAAATGTTGAAAACTTAGAAGGCCCAAAAAGGGGATTACAAGCATCCTAGACATCCTAAAGTCCAGAAAATGTTGTTGGCCCAAAAACTGTGCCAGAGAGCTCTGCATGTCCCAAAATCATTTGCAGCCTGTAAGGGGCATTAACCCGCATCCTAGACCACTGAAATTCCCAAAACTATTTTTGGCACAAAAAAGGCATCCTACACCCTTGAAAGTTCAGTATATGTTAGCAGCCCAAAAAAGGCCTAAAATGCATCTTAGGCCTGCAAAAATGTTGAAAACTTTGAAGGCCCAAAAAAGGGGTTTACAGGCATCCTAAACCCCCTAAAGTCCAGAAAATATTGGTGGCCCAAAAACTGTGCCAGAGAGCTCTGCATGTCCCAAAAACATTTGTAGCCTGAAAAGGGTATTAACCCGCATCCCAGACCCCTGAAATTCCCAAAAATATTTTTGGCACAAAAAATGCATCCTACACCCTTGAAAGTTCAGTATATGTTAGCAGACCCGAAAAGGCCTAAACATGCTTCTTAAGCTTACAAACATGTTCAAAACTTTGAAAGCCCAAAAAAGGGGTTTACAGGCATCCTAGACCCCCTAAAGTCCAGAAAATATTGGTGGCCTAATAACTGTGTCAGATAGCTCTGAATATCCCAAAAACATTTGCAGCCTGAAAGGGGCATTAACCTGCATCCCAGACCCCTGAAATTCCCAAAAATATTTTTAGCACAAAAAATGCATCCTACACCCTTGAAAGTTCAGTATATGTTAGCAGCCCAAAAAATGCCTAAAAATGATGAAAACTTTGAAGGCCCAAAAAAGTGTTTTACAGGCATCCCAGACCCCCTAAAGTCCAGAAAATGTTGGTGGCCCAAAAACTGTGCCAGAGAGCTCTGCATGTCCCAAAATCATTTGCAGCCTGAAAGGGGCATTAACCCGCATCATAGACCACTAAAATTCCCAAAAATATTTTGGAACAAAAAATGCATCCTACACCCTTGAAAGTTCAATATATGTTAGCAGCCCAAAAAAGGCCTAAAAATGCATCTTAGGCTTGCAAAAATGTTCAAAATTTTGAAGGCCCAAAAAAGGGGTTTACAGGCATCCTAGACCCCCTAAAGTCCAGAAAAAGTTGGTGGCCCAAAAACTGTGCCAAAGAGCTCTACATGTGCCAAAATCATTTGCAGCCTGAAAGGGGCATAAACCCGCATCCTAGACCTCTGAAATTCCCAAAACTATTTTTGGCACAAAAAATGCATCTTACACCCTTGAAAGTTCAGTATATGTTAGCAGCCCAAAAAAGGCCTAAAATGCATCTTAGGCCTGCAAAAATGTTGAAAACTTTGAAGGCCCAAAAAAGGGGGTTAAAGGCATCCTAGACCCCTTAAAGTCCAGAAAATGTTGGTGGCCCAAAAACTGTGTCAGATAGCTCTGCATGTCCCAAAAACATTTGTAGCCTGAAAGGGGCATTAACCCGCATCCCAGACCCCTGAAATTCCCAAAAATATTTTTGGCACAAAAAATGCATCCTACACCCTTGAAAGTTCAGTATATGTTAGCAGCCCAAAAAATGCCTAAAAATGCATCTTAGGCCTGCAAAAATGTTGAAACCTTTGAAGGTCCAAAAAAGTGTTTTACAGGCATCCTAGACCCCCTAAAGTCCAGAAAATGTTGGTGGCCTAAAAACTGTGTCAGATAGCTCTGAATATCCCAAAATCATTTGCAGCCTAAAAGGGGCATTAACCCGCATCTTAGACCACTGAAATTCCCAAAAATACTTTTGGCACAAAAAATGCATCCTACACCCTTGAAAGTTCAGTATATGTTAGCAGCCCAAAAAATTCCTAAAATGCATCTTAGGCCTGCAAAAATGTTGAAAACTTTGAAGGCCCAAAAAAGGGGCTTACAGGCATCCCAGACCCCCTAAAGTCCAGAAAAGGTTGGTGGCCCAAAAACTGTGCCAGAGAGCTCTGCATGTCCCAAAATCATTTGCAGCCTGAAAGGGGCATTAACCCGCATCATAGACCACTAAAATTCCCAAAAATATTTTGGAACAAAAAATGCATCCTACACCCTTGAAAGTTCAATATATGTTAGCAGCCCAAAAAAGGCCTAAAAATGCATCTTAGGCTTGCAAAAATGTTCAAAATTTTGAAGGCCCAAAAAAGGGGTTTACAGGCATCCTAGACCCCCTAAAGTCCAGAAAAAGTTGGTGGCCCAAAAACTGTGCCAAAGAGCTCTACATGTGCCAAAATCATTTGCAGCCTGAAAGGGGCATTAACCCGCATCATAGACCAATAAAAGTCCTAAAAGTATTTTGGCACAAAAAATGCATCCTACACCCCTGCAAGTTCAGAATATGTTAGCAGCCCAAAAAAGGCCTTAAAATGCATCTTAGGCTTGCAAAAATGTTCAAAACTTTGAAGGCCCAAAAAAGGGGTTTACAGGCATCCTAGACCCCCTAAGTCCAGAAAATATTGGTGGCCTAACAACTGTCACATAGCTCTGAATATCCCAAAAACATTTGCAGCCTGGAAGGGGCATTAACCCGCATCCCAGACCCCTGAAATTCCCAAAAATACTTTTGGCACAAAAAAATGCATCCTACACCCCTGAAAGTTCAGAATATGTTAGCAGCCCAAAAAATGCCTAAAAATGCATCTTAGGCCTGCAAAAATGTTGAACACTTGGAAGGCCCAAAAAAGGGGTTTACAGGCATCCTAGACCCCCTAAAGTCCAGGAAATGTTGCTGGCCTAAAAACTGTGTCAGATAGCTCTGAATATCCCAAAAACATTTGCCTTAAAATGCATCTTAGGCCTGCAAAAATGTTGAAAACTTTGAAGGCCCAAAAAAGGGGTTTACAGGCATCCTAGACACCCTAAAGTCCAGAAAATATTGGTGGCCTAAAAACTGTGCCAGAGAGCTCTGCATGTCCCAAAATCATTTGCAGCCTGAAAGGGGCATTAACCCGCATCCCAGACCCCTGAAATTCCCAAAAATATTTTTGGCACAAAAAATGCATCCTACCCCCTTGAAAGTTGAGTATATGTTAGCAGCCCAAAAAATGCCTAAAAATGCATCTTAGGCCTGCAAAAATGTTGAAAACTTGGAAGGCCCAAAAAAGGGGTTTACAGGCATCCTAGACCCCCTAAGGTCCAGGAAATGTTGCTGGCCTAAAAACTGTGTCAGATAGCTCTGAATATCCCAAAAACATTTGCCTTAAAATGCATCTTAGCCCTGCAAAAATGTTGAAAACTTGGAAGGCCCAAAAAAGGGGTTTACAGGCATCCTAGACCCCCTAAGGTCCAGGAAATGTTGCTGGCCTAAAAACTGTGTCAGATAGCTCTGAATATCCCAAAAACATTTGCCTAAAAATGCATCTTAGGCCTGCAAAAATGTTGAAAACTTTGAAGGCCCAAAAAAATGGTTTACAGGCATCCTAGACCCCCTAAAGTCCAGACAATTTTGATGGCCCAAAAACTGTGCCAGAGAGCTCTGCATGTCCCAAAATCATTTGCAGCCTGAAAGGGGCATTAACCCGCATCCCAGACCCCTGAAATTCCCAAAAATATTTTTGGCACAAAAAATGCATCCTACACCCTTGAAAGTTCAGTATATGTTATCAGCCCAAAAAAGGCCTAAAAATGCATCTTAGGCCTGCAAAAATGTTGAAAACTTTGAAGGCCCAAAAAAGGGATTTACAGGCATCCTAGACCCCCTAAAGTCCAGAAAATGTTGGTGGGCCAAAAACTGTGCCAGAGATCTCTGCATGTCCCAAAATCATTTGCAGCCTGAAAGGGGCATTAACCCGCATCATAGACTACTAAAATTCCCAAAAATATTTTGGCACAAAAAATGCATCCTACACCCCTGCAAGCTCATAATATGTTAGCAGCCCAAAAAAGGCCTTAAATGCATTTTCGGCCTGCAAAAAAGTTGAAAACTTTGAAGGCCCAAAAAAGGGGTTTACAGGCATCCTAGACCCCCTAAAGTCCAGAAAATGTTGGTGGCCCAAAAACTGTGCCAGAGAGCTCTACATGTCCCAAAATCATTTGCAGCCTGAAAGGGGCATTAACCCGCTTCATAGACCACCAAAATTCCCAAAAATACTTTTGGCACAAAAAATGTATCCTACACCCTTGAAAGTTCAGTATATGTTAGCATCCCAAAAAATGCCTAAAAATGCATCTTAGGCGTGCAAAAATGTTGAAAACTTTGAAGGCCCAAAAAAGGGGTTTACAGGCATCCTAGACCCCCTAAAGTCCAGACAATTCCGGTGGCCTAAAAACTGTGCCAGAGAGCTCTGCATGTCCCAAAATTCATTTTCAGCCTGAAAGGGGCATTAACCCACATCCCAGACCCCTGAAATTCCCATAAATATTTTTGGCACAAAAAATGCATCCTACACCCTTGAAAGTTCAGTATATGTTAGCAGCCCAAAAAAGGCCTAAAAATGCATCCTAGGCTTGCAAAAATGTTCAAAACTTTAAAGGCCCAAAAAAGGGGTTTACAGGCATCCTAGACCCCCTAAAGTCCAGAAAATGTTGGCGGCCCAAAAACTGTGCCAGAGAGCTCTACATGTCTCAAAATCATTTGCAGCCTGAAAGGGGCATTAACCCGCATCCCGGACCCCTGAAATTCCCAAAAATATTTTGGCACAAAATAATACATCCTACACCCCTGATAGTTCAGAATATGTTAGCAGCCCAAAAGTCCTTAAAATGCATTTTCGTCCTGCAAAAAGGTTGAAAACTTTGAAGGCCCAAAAAAGTGGTTTACAGGCATCCTAGACCCCCTAAAGTCCAGACAATTCTGGTGGCCCAAAAACTGTGCCAGAGAGCTCTACATGTCCCAAAATCATTTGCAGCCTGAAAAGGGCATTAACCCGCATCATAGACCACTAAAAGTCCTAAAAATATTTTGGCACAAAAAATGCATCCTACACCCCTGCAAGTTCAGAATATGTTAGCAGCCAAAAAAGGCCTTAAAATGCATTTTCCTCCTGCAAAAAGGCTGAAAACTTTGAAGGACCAAAAAAGGGGTTTACAGGCATCCTAGACCCCCTAAAGTCCAGAAAATATTGGTGGTCCAAAAACTGTGCCAGACAGCTCTCCATGTCCCAAAATCATTTGCAGCCTGAAAGGGGCATTAACCCGCATCCTAGACCACTGAAATTCCCAAAAATACTTTTGGCACAAAAATGCATCCTACACTCCTGCAAGTTCAGGATGTTAGCAGCCCAAAAAAGGCCTTAAAATGCATTTTCGGCCTGCAAAAAGGTTGAAAACTTTGAAGGCCCAAAAAAGGGGTTTACAGGCATCCTAGACCCCCTAAGGTCCAGGAAATGTTGCTGGCCTAAAAACTGTGTCAGATAGCTCTGAATATCCCAAAAACATTTGCCTTAAAATGCATCTTAGCCCTGCAAAAATGTTGAAAACTTGGAAGGCCCAAAAAAGGGGTTTACAGGCATCCTAGACCCCCTAAGGTCCAGGAAATGTTGCTGGCCTAAAAACTGTGTCAGATAGCTCTGAATATCCCAAAAACATTTGCCTAAAAATGCATCTTAGGCCTGCAAAAATGTTGAAAACTTTGAAGGCCCAAAAAAATGGTTTACAGGCATCCTAGACCCCCTAAAGTCCAGACAATTTTGATGGCCCAAAAACTGTGCCAGAGAGCTCTGCATGTCCCAAAATCATTTGCAGCCTGAAAGGGGCATTAACCCGCATCCCAGACCCCTGAAATTCCCAAAAATATTTTTGGCACAAAAAATGCATCCTACACCCTTGAAAGTTCAGTATATGTTATCAGCCCAAAAAAGGCCTAAAAATGCATCTTAGGCCTGCAAAAATGTTGAAAACTTTGAAGGCCCAAAAAAGGGATTTACAGGCATCCTAGACCCCCTAAAGTCCAGAAAATGTTGGTGGGCCAAAAACTGTGCCAGAGATCTCTGCATGTCCCAAAATCATTTGCAGCCTGAAAGGGGCATTAACCCGCATCATAGACTACTAAAATTCCCAAAAATATTTTGGCACAAAAAATGCATCCTACACCCCTGCAAGCTCATAATATGTTAGCAGCCCAAAAAAGGCCTTAAATGCATTTTCGGCCTGCAAAAAAGTTGAAAACTTTGAAGGCCCAAAAAAGGGGTTTACAGGCATCCTAGACCCCCTAAAGTCCAGAAAATGTTGGTGGCCCAAAAACTGTGCCAGAGAGCTCTACATGTCCCAAAATCATTTGCAGCCTGAAAGGGGCATTAACCCGCTTCATAGACCACCAAAATTCCCAAAAATACTTTTGGCACAAAAAATGCATCCTACACCCTTGAAAGTTCAGTATATGTTAGCATCCCAAAAAATGCCTAAAAATGCATCTTAGGCGTGCAAAAATGTTGAAAACTTTGAAGGCCCAAAAAAGGGGTTTACAGGCATCCTAGACCCCCTAAAGTCCAGACAATTCCGGTGGCCTAAAAACTGTGCCAGAGAGCTCTGCATGTCCCAAAATTCATTTTCAGCCTGAAAGGGGCATTAACCCACATCCCAGACCCCTGAAATTCCCATAAATATTTTTGGCACAAAAAATGCATCCTACACCCTTGAAAGTTCAGTATATGTTAGCAGCCCAAAAAAGGCCTAAAAATGCATCCTAGGCTTGCAAAAATGTTCAAAACTTTAAAGGCCCAAAAAAGGGGTTTACAGGCATCCTAGACCCCCTAAAGTCCAGAAAATGTTGGCGGCCCAAAAACTGTGCCAGAGAGCTCTACATGTCTCAAAATCATTTGCAGCCTGAAAGGGGCATTAACCCGCATCCCGGACCCCTGAAATTCCCAAAAATATTTTGGCACAAAATAATACATCCTACACCCCTGATAGTTCAGAATATGTTAGCAGCCCAAAAGTCCTTAAAATGCATTTTCGTCCTGCAAAAAGGTTGAAAACTTTGAAGGCCCAAAAAAGTGGTTTACAGGCATCCTAGACCCCCTAAAGTCCAGACAATTCTGGTGGCCCAAAAACTGTGCCAGAGAGCTCTACATGTCCCAAAATCATTTGCAGCCTGAAAAGGGCATTAACCCGCATCATAGACCACTAAAAGTCCTAAAAATATTTTGGCACAAAAAATGCATCCTACACCCCTGCAAGTTCAGAATATGTTAGCAGCCAAAAAAGGCCTTAAAATGCATTTTCCTCCTGCAAAAAGGCTGAAAACTTTGAAGGACCAAAAAAGGGGTTTACAGGCATCCTAGACCCCCTAAAGTCCAGAAAATATTGGTGGTCCAAAAACTGTGCCAGACAGCTCTCCATGTCCCAAAATCATTTGCAGCCTGAAAGGGGCATTAACCCGCATCCTAGACCACTGAAATTCCCAAAAATACTTTTGGCACAAAAATGCATCCTACACTCCTGCAAGTTCAGGATGTTAGCAGCCCAAAAAAGGCCTTAAAATGCATTTTCGGCCTGCAAAAAGGTTGAAAACTTTGAAGGCCCAAAAAAGGGGTTTACAGGCATCCTAGACCCCCTAAAGTCCAGAAAATGTTGGTGGCCCAAAAACTGTGCCAGAGAGCTCTGCATGTCCCAAAATCATTTGCAGCCTGAAAGGGGCATTAACCCGCATCCCAGACCCCTGAAATTCCCAAAAATATTTTTGGCACAAAAAATGCATCCTACACCCTTGAAAGTTCAGTATATGTTAGCAGCCCAAAAAAGGCCTAAAAATGCATTTTCGTCCTGCAAAAAGGTTGAAAACTTTGGAGGACCAAAAAAGGGGTTTACAGGCATCCTAGACCCCCTAAAGTCCAGAAAATATTGGTGGTCCAAAAACTGTGCCAGACAGCTCTCCATGTCCCAAAATCATTTGCAGCCGGAAAGGGGCATTAACCCGCATCCCAGACCCCTGAAATTCCCAAAAATATTTTTGGCACAAAAAATGCATCCTACACCCTTGAAAGTTCAGTATATGTTAGCAGCCCAAAAAATGCCTAAAAATGCATCTTAGGCCTGCAAAAATGTTGAAAACTTTGAAGGCCCAAAAAAGGGGTTTACAGGCATCCTAGACCCCCTAAAGTCCAGTAAATATTGGTGGCCTAAAAACTGTCAGATAGCTCTGAATATCCCAAAAACATTTGCAGCCTGGAAGGGGCATTAAACCGCATCCCAGACTCCTGAAATTCCCAAAAATATTTTTTGCACAAAAAAAGCATCCTGTACCCCTGCAAGTTCAGAATATGTTAGCAGCCCAAAAAAGGCCTTAAAATGCATCTTAGGCCTGCAAAAATGTTGAAAACTTTGAAGGCCCAAACAAGGGGTTTACAGGCATCCTAGACCCCCTAAAGTCCAGAAAATGTTGGTGGCCCAAAAACTGTGCCAGAGAGCTGTGCATGTCCCAAAATCATTTGCAGCCTGAAAGGGGCATTAACCCGCATCATAGACCACTAAAATTCCCAAATATATTTTGGCACAAAAAATGCATCCTACACCCCTGCAAGTTCATAATATGTTAGCAGCCCAAAAAAGGTCTTAAAATGCATTTTCAGCCTGTAAAAAGTTTGAAAACTTTGAAGGACCAAAAAAGGGGTTTGCAGGCATCCTAGACCCCCTAGAGTCCAGAAAATGTTGGTGGCCCAAAAACTGTGCCAGAGAGCTCTGCATGTCCCAAAATCATTTGCAGCCTGAAAGGGGCATTATCCTGCATCCCAGATCCCTGACATTCCCAAAAATATTTTTGGCACAGAAAATGCATCATACACCATTGAAAGTTCAGTATATGTTAGCAGCCCAAAAAAGGCCTAAAAATGCATCTTACGCCGGCAAAAATGTTGAAAACTTAGAAGGCCCAAAAAGGGGATTACAAGCATCCTAGACATCCTAAAGTCCAGAAAATGTTGTTGGCCCAAAAACTGTGCCAGAGAGCTCTGCATGTGCCAAAATCATTTGCAGCCTGTAAGGGGCATTATCCCGCATCCTAGACCACTGAAATTCCCAAAACTATTTTTGGCACAAAAAAGGCATCCTACACCCTTGAAAGTTCAGTATATGTTAGCAGCCCAAAAAAGGCCTAAAATGCATCTTAGGCCTGCAAAAATGTTGAAAACTTTGAAGGCCCAAAAAAGGGGTTTACAGGCATCCTAAACCCCCTAAAGTCCAGAAAATATTGGTGGCCCAAAAACTGTGCCAGAGAGCTCTGCATGTCCCAAAAACATTTGTAGCCTGAAAAGGGCATTAACCCGCATCCCAGACCCCTGAAATTCCCAAAAATATTTTTGGCACAAAAAATGCATCCTACACCCTTGAAAGTTCAGTATATGTTAGCAGCCCAAAAAATGCCTAAAAATGATGAAAACTTTGAAGGCCCAAAAAAGTGTTTTACAGGCATCCTAGACCCCCTAAAGTCCAGAAAATTTTGGTGGTCCAAAAACTGTGCCAGAGAGCTCTGCATGTCCCAAAATCATTTGCAGCCTAAAAGGGGCATTAACCCGCATCCTAGACCACTGAAATTCCCAAAAATACTTTTGGCACAAAAAATGCATCCTACACCCTTGAAAGTTCAATATATTTTAGCAGCCCAAAAAAGGCCTAAAAATGCATCTTAGGCTTGCAAAAATGTTCAAAAGTTTTAAGGCCCAAAAAAGGGGTTTACAGGCATCCTAGACCCCCTAAAGTCCAGAAAATGTTGGTGGCCCAAAAACTGTGCCAAAGAGCTCTACAGGTGCCAAAATCATTTGCAGCCTGAAAGGGGCATTAACCCGCATCATAGACCAATAAAAGTCCTAAAATAATTTTGGCACAAAAAATGCATCCTACACCCCTGCAAGTTCATAACATGTTAGCAGCCCAAAAAAGGCCTTAAAATGCATTTTCGGCCTGCAAAAAGGTTGAAAACGTTGAAGTCCCAAAAAAGGGGTTTACAGGCATCCTAGACCCCCTAAAGTCCAGAAAATATTGGTGGCCTAATAACTGTGTCAGATAGCTCTGAATATCCCAAAAACATTTGCAGCCTGAAAGGGGCATTAACCCGCATCCCAGACCCCTGAAATTCCCAAAAATATTTTTGGCACAGAAAATGCATCATACACCATTGAAAGTTCAGTATATGTTAGCAGCCCAAAAAAGGCCTAAAAATGCATCCTACGCCGGCAAAAATGTTGAAAACTTAGAAGGCCCAAAAAGGGGTTTACAAGCATCCTAGACCTCCTAAAGTCCAGAAAATGTTGTTGGCCCAAAAACTGTGCCAGAAAGCTCTGCATGTCCCAAAATCATTTGCAGCCTGAAAGGGGCATAAACCCGCATCCTAGACCTCTGAAATTCCCAAAACTATTTTTGGCACAAAAAATGCATCTTACACCCTTGAAAGTTCAGTATATGTTAGCAGCCCAAAAAAGGCCTAAAATGCATCTTAGGCCTGCAAAAATGTTGAAAACTTTGAAGGCCCAAAAAAGGGGGTTAAAGGCATCCTAGACCCCTTAAAGTCCAGAAAATGTTGGTGGCCCAAAAACTGTGTCAGATAGCTCTGCATGTCCCAAAAACATTTGTAGCCTGAAAGGGGCATTAACCCGCATCCCAGACCCCTGAAATTCCCAAAAATATTTTTGGCACAAAAAATGCATCCTACACCCTTGAAAGTTCAGTATATGTTAGCAGCCCAAAAAATGCCTAAAAATGCATCTTAGGCCTGCAAAAATGTTGAAACCTTTGAAGGTCCAAAAAAGTGTTTTACAGGCATCCTAGACCCCCTAAAGTCCAGAAAATGTTGGTGGCCCAAAAACTGTGTCAGATAGCTCTGAATATCCCAAAATCATTTGCAGCCTAAAAGGGGCATTAACCCGCATCTTAGACCACTGAAATTCCCAAAAATACTTTTGGCACAAAAAATGCATCCTACACCCTTGAAAGTTCAGTATATGTTAGCAGCCCAAAAAATTCCTAAAATGCATCTTAGGCCTGCAAAAATGTTGAAAACTTTGAAGGCCCAAAAAAGGGGCTTACAGGCATCCCAGACCCCCTAAAGTCCAGAAAATGTTGGTGGCCCAAAAACTGTGCCAGAGAGCTCTGCATGTCCCAAAATCATTTGCAGCCTGAAAGGGGCATTAACCCGCATCATAGACCACTAAAATTCCCAAAAATATTTTGGAACAAAAAATGCATCCTACACCCTTGAAAGTTCAATATATGTTAGCAGCCCAAAAAAGGCCTAAAAATGCATCTTAGGCTTGCAAAAATGTTCAAAATTTTGAAGGCCCAAAAAAGGGGTTTACAGGCATCCTAGACCCCCTAAAGTCCAGAAAAAGTTGGTGGCCCAAAAACTGTGCCAAAGAGCTCTACATGTGCCAAAATCATTTGCAGCCTGAAAGGGGCATTAACCCGCATCATAGACCAATAAAAGTCCTAAAAGTATTTTGGCACAAAAAATGCATCCTACACCCCTGCAAGTTCAGAATATGTTAGCAGCCCAAAAAAGGCCTTAAAATGCATCTTAGGCTTGCAAAAATGTTCAAAACTTTGAAGGCCCAAAAAAGGGGTTTACAGGCATCCTAGACCCCCTAAGTCCAGAAAATATTGGTGGCCTAACAACTGTCACATAGCTCTGAATATCCCAAAAACATTTGCAGCCTGGAAGGGGCATTAACCCGCATCCCAGACCCCTGAAATTCCCAAAAATACTTTTGGCACAAAAAAATGCATCCTACACCCCTGAAAGTTCAGAATATGTTAGCAGCCCAAAAAATGCCTAAAAATGCATCTTAGGCCTGCAAAAATGTTGAACACTTGGAAGGCCCAAAAAAGGGGTTCACAGGCATCCTAGACCCCCTAAAGTCCAGGAAATGTTGCTGGCCTAAAAACTGTGTCAGATAGCTCTGAATATCCCAAAAACATTTGCCTTAAAATGCATCTTAGGCCTGCAAAAATGTTGAAAACTTTGAAGGCCCAAAAAAGGGGTTTACAGGCATCCTAGACACCCTAAAGTCCAGAAAATATTGGTGGCCTAAAAACTGTGCCAGAGAGCTCTGCATGTCCCAAAATCATTTGCAGCCTGAAAGGGGCATTAACCCGCATCCCAGACCCCTGAAATTCCCAAAAATATTTTTGGCACAAAAAATGCATCCTACCCCCTTGAAAGTTCAGTATATGTTAGCAGCCCAAAAAATGCCTAAAAATGCATCTTAGGCCTGCAAAAATGTTGAAAACTTGGAAGGCCCAAAAAAGGGGTTTACAGGCATCCTAGACCCCCTAAGGTCCAGGAAATGTTGCTGGCCTAAAAACTGTGTCAGATAGCTCTGAATATCCCAAAAACATTTGCCTTAAAATGCATCTTAGCCCTGCAAAAATGTTGAAAACTTGGAAGGCCCAAAAAAGGGGTTTACAGGCATCCTAGACCCCCTAAGGTCCAGGAAATGTTGCTGGCCTAAAAACTGTGTCAGATAGCTCTGAATATCCCAAAAACATTTGCCTAAAAATGCATCTTAGGCCTGCAAAAATGTTGAAAACTTTGAAGGCCCAAAAAAATGGTTTACAGGCATCCTAGACCCCCTAAAGTCCAGACAATTTTGATGGCCCAAAAACTGTGCCAGAGAGCTCTGCATGTCCCAAAATCATTTGCAGCCTGAAAGGGGCATTAACCCGCATCCCAGACCCCTGAAATTCCCAAAAATATTTTTGGCACAAAAAATGCATCCTACACCCTTGAAAGTTCAGTATATGTTATCAGCCCAAAAAAGGCCTAAAAATGCATCTTAGGCCTGCAAAAATGTTGAAAACTTTGAAGGCCCAAAAAAGGGATTTACAGGCATCCTAGACCCCCTAAAGTCCAGAAAATGTTGGTGGGCCAAAAACTGTGCCAGAGATCTCTGCATGTCCCAAAATCATTTGCAGCCTGAAAGGGGCATTAACCCGCATCATAGACTACTAAAATTCCCAAAAATATTTTGGCACAAAAAATGCATCCTACACCCCTGCAAGCTCATAATATGTTAGCAGCCCAAAAAAGGCCTTAAATGCATTTTCGGCCTGCAAAAAAGTTGAAAACTTTGAAGGCCCAAAAAAGGGGTTTACAGGCATCCTAGACCCCCTAAAGTCCAGAAAATGTTGGTGGCCCAAAAACTGTGCCAGAGAGCTCTACATGTCCCAAAATCATTTGCAGCCTGAAAGGGGCATTAACCCGCTTCATAGACCACCAAAATTCCCAAAAATACTTTTGGCACAAAAAATGCATCCTACACCCTTGAAAGTTCAGTATATGTTAGCATCCCAAAAAATGCCTAAAAATGCATCTTAGGCGTGCAAAAATGTTGAAAACTTTGAAGGCCCAAAAAAGGGGTTTACAGGCATCCTAGACCCCCTAAAGTCCAGACAATTCTGGTGGCCCAAAAACTGTGCCAGAGAGCTCTGCATGTCCCAAAATCATTTTCAGCCTGAAAGGGGCATTAACCCACATCCCAGACCCCTGAAATTCCCATAAATATTTTTGGCACAAAAAATGCATCCTACACCCTTGAAAGTTCAGTATATGTTAGCAGCCCAAAAAAGGCCTAAAAATGCATCCTAGGCTTGCAAAAATGTTCAAAACTTTAAAGGCCCAAAAAAGGGGTTTACAGGCATCCTAGACCCCCTAAAGTCCAGAAAATGTTGGCGGCCCAAAAACTGTGCCAGAGAGCTCTACATGTCTCAAAATCATTTGCAGCCTGAAAGGGGCATTAACCCGCATCCCGGACCCCTGAAATTCCCAAAAATATTTTGGCACAAAATAATACATCCTACACCCCTGATAGTTCAGAATATGTTAGCAGCCCAAAAGTCCTTAAAATGCATTTTCGTCCTGCAAAAAGGTTGAAAACTTTGAAGGCCCAAAAAAGTGGTTTACAGGCATCCTAGACCCCCTAAAGTCCAGACAATTCTGGTGGCCCAAAAACTGTGCCAGAGAGCTCTACATGTCCCAAAATCATTTGCAGCCTGAAAAGGGCATTAACCCGCATCATAGACCACTAAAAGTCCTAAAAATATTTTGGCACAAAAAATGCATCCTACACCCCTGCAAGTTCAGAATATGTTAGCAGCCAAAAAAGGCCTTAAAATGCATTTTCCTCCTGCAAAAAGGCTGAAAACTTTGAAGGACCAAAAAAGGGGTTTACAGGCATCCTAGACCCCCTAAAGTCCAGAAAATATTGGTGGTCCAAAAACTGTGCCAGACAGCTCTCCATGTCCCAAAATCATTTGCAGCCTGAAAGGGGCATTAACCCGCATCCTAGACCACTGAAATTCCCAAAAATACTTTTGGCACAAAAATGCATCCTACACTCCTGCAAGTTCAGGATGTTAGCAGCCCAAAAAAGGCCTTAAAATGCATTTTCGGCCTGCAAAAAGGTTGAAAACTTTGAAGGCCCAAAAAAGGGGTTTACAGGCATCCTAGACCCCCTAAAGTCCAGAAAATGTTGGTGGCCCAAAAACTGTGCCAGAGAGCTCTGCATGTCCCAAAATCATTTGCAGCCTGAAAGGGGCATTAACCCGCATCCCAGACCCCTGAAATTCCCAAAAATATTTTTGGCACAAAAAATGCATCCTACACCCTTGAAAGTTCAGTATATGTTAGCAGCCCAAAAAAGGCCTAAAAATGCATCTTAGGCCTGCAAAAATGTTGAAAACTTGGAAGGCCCAAAAGAGGGGTTTACAGGCATCCTAGACCCCCTAAAGTCCAGGAAATGTTGCTGGCCTAAAAACTGTGTCAGATAGCTCTGAATATCCCAAAAACATTTGCCTTAAAATGCATCTTAGCCCTGCAAAAATGTTGAAAACTTTGAAGGCCCAAAAAAGGGGTTTACAGGCATCCTAGACCCCCTAAAGTCCAGAAAATGTTGGTGGCCCAAAAACTGTGCCAGAGAGCTCTACATGTCCCAAAATCATTTGCAGCCTGAAAGGGGCATTAACCCGCATCATAGACCACTAAAATTCCCAACAATATTTTGGCACAAAAAATGCATCCTACACCCCTGCAAGTTCAGAATATGTTAGCAGCCCAAAAAAGGCCTTAAAATGCATTTTCGTCCTGCAAAAAGGTTGAAAACTTTGGAGGACCAAAAAAGGGGTTTACAGGCATCCTAGACCCCCTAAAGTCCAGAAAATATTGGTGGTCCAAAAACTGTGCCAGACAGCTCTCCATGTCCCAAAATCATTTGCAGCCGGAAAGGGGCATTAACCCGCATCCCAGACCCCTGAAATTCCCAAAAATATTTTTGGCACAAAAAATGCATGCTACACCCTTGAAAGTTCAGTATATGTTAGCAGCCCAAAAAATGCCTAAAAATGCATCTTAGGCCTGCAAAAATGTTGAAAACTTTGAAGGCCCAAAAAAGGGGTTTACAGGCATCCTAGACCCCCTAAAGTCCAGTAAATATTGGTGGCCTAAAAACTGTCAGATAGCTCTGAATATCCCAAAAACATTTGCAGCCTGGAAGGGGCATTAAACCGCATCCCAGACTCCTGAAATTCCCAAAAATATTTTTTGCACAAAAAAAGCATCCTGTACCCCTGCAAGTTCAGAATATGTTAGCAGCCCAAAAAAGGCCTTAAAATGCATCTTAGGCCTGCAAAAATGTTGAAAACTTTGAAGGCCCAAACAAGGGGTTTACAGGCATCCTAGACCCCCTAAAGTCCAGAAAATGTTGGTGGCCCAAAAACTGTGCCAGAGAGCTCTGCATGTCCCAAAATCATTTGCAGCCTGAAAGGGGCATTAACCCGCATCATAGACCACTAAAATTCCCAAATATATTTTGGCACAAAAAATGCATCCTACACCCCTGCAAGTTCATAATATGTTAGCAGCCCAAAAAAGGTCTTAAAATGCATTTTCAGCCTGTAAAAAGTTTGAAAACTTTGAAGGACCAAAAAAGGGGTTTGCAGGCATCCTAGACCCCCTAGAGTCCAGAAAATGTTGGTGGCCCAAAAACTGTGCCAGAGAGCTCTGCATGTCCCAAAATCATTTGCAGCCTGAAAGGGGCATTATCCTGCATCCCAGATCCCTGACATTCCCAAAAATATTTTTGGCACAGAAAATGCATCATACACCATTGAAAGTTCAGTATATGTTAGCAGCCCAAAAAAGGCCTAAAAATGCATCTTACGCCGGCAAAAATGTTGAAAACTTAGAAGGCCCAAAAAGGGGATTACAAGCATCCTAGACATCCTAAAGTCCAGAAAATGTTGTTGGCCCAAAAACTGTGCCAGAGAGCTCTGCATGTGCCAAAATCATTTGCAGCCTGTAAGGGGCATTAACCCGCATCCTAGACCACTGAAATTCCCAAAACTATTTTTGGCACAAAAAAGGCATCCTACACCCTTGAAAGTTCAGTATATGTTAGCAGCCCAAAAAAGGCCTAAAATGCATCTTAGGCCTGCAAAAATGTTGAAAACTTTGAAGGCCCAAAAAAGGGGTTTACAGGCATCCTAAACCCCCTAAAGTCCAGAAAATATTGGTGGCCCAAAAACTGTGCCAGAGAGCTCTGCATGTCCCAAAAACATTTGTAGCCTGAAAAGGGCATTAACCCGCATCCCAGACCCCTGAAATTCCCAAAAATATTTTTGGCACAAAAAATGCATCCTACACCCTTGAAAGTTCAGTATATGTTAGCAGACCAGAAAAGGCCTAAACATGCTTCTTAGGCTTACAAACATGTTCAAAACTTTGAAAGCCCAAAAAAGGGGTTTACAGGCATCCTAGACCCCCTAAAGTCCAGAAAATATTGGTGGCCTAATAACTGTGTCAGATAGCTCTGAATATCCCAAAAACATTTGCAGCCTGAAAGGGGCATTAACCTGCATCCCAGACCCCTGAAATTCCCAAAAATATTTTTGGCACAAAAAATGCATCCTACACCCTTGAAAGTTCAGTATATGTTAGCAGCCCAAAAAATGCCTAAAAATGATGAAAACTTTGAAGGCCCAAAAAAGTGTTTTACAGGCATCCTAGACCCCCTAAAGTCCAGAAAATTTTGGTGGTCCAAAAACTGTGCCAGAGAGCTCTGCATGTCCCAAAATCATTTGCAGCCTAAAAGGGGCATTAACCCGCATCCTAGACCACTGAAATTCCCAAAAATACTTTTGGCACAAAAAATGCATCCTACACCCTTGAAAGTTCAATATATTTTAGCAGCCCAAAAAAGGCCTAAAAATGCATCTTAGGCTTGCAAAAATGTTCAAAAGTTTTAAGGCCCAAAAAAGGGGTTTACAGGCATCCTAGACCCCCTAAAGTCCAGAAAATGTTGGTGGCCCAAAAACTGTGCCAAAGAGCTCTACAGGTGCCAAAATCATTTGCAGCCTGAAAGGGGCATTAACCCGCATCATAGACCAATAAAAGTCCTAAAATAATTTTGGCACAAAAAATGCATCCTACACCCCTGCAAGTTCATAACATGTTAGCAGCCCAAAAAAGGCCTTAAAATGCATTTTCGGCCTGCAAAAAGGTTGAAAACGTTGAAGTCCCAAAAAAGAGGTTTACAGGCATCCTAGACCCCCTAAAGTCCAGAAAATATTGGTGGCCTAATAACTGTGTCAGATAGCTCTGAATATCCCAAAAACATTTGCAGCCTGAAAGGGGCATTAACCCGCATCCCAGACCCCTGAAATTCCCAAAAATATTTTTGGCACAGAAAATGCATCATACACCATTGAAAGTTCAGTATATGTTAGCAGCCCAAAAAAGGCCTAAAAATGCATCCTACGCCGGCAAAAATGTTGAAAACTTAGAAGGCCCAAAAAGGGGTTTACAAGCATCCTAGACCTCCTAAAGTCCAGAAAATGTTGGTGGCCCAAAAACTGTGTCAGATAGCTCTGCATGTCCCAAAAACATTTGTAGCCTGAAAGGGGCATTAACCCGCATCCTAGACCCCTGAAATTCCCAAAAATATTTTTGGCACAAAAAATGCATCCTACACCCTTGAAAGTTCAGTATATGTTAGCAGCCCAAAAAATGCCTAAAAATGCATCTTAGGCCTGCAAAAATGTTGAAACCTTTGAAGGTCCAAAAAAGTGTTTTACAGGCATCCTAGACCCCCTAAAGTCCAGAAAATGTTGGTGGCCCAAAAACTGTGTCAGATAGCTCTGAATATCCCAAAATCATTTGCAGCCTAAAAGGGGCATTAACCCGCATCTTAGACCACTGAAATTCCCAAAAATACTTTTGGCACAAAAAATGCATCCTACACCCTTGAAAGTTCAGTATATGTTAGCAGCCCAAAAAATTCCTAAAATGCATCTTAGGCCTGCAAAAATGTTGAAAACTTTGAAGGCCCAAAAAAGGGGCTTACAGGCATCCCAGACCCCCTAAAGTCCAGAAAATGTTGGTGGCCCAAAAACTGTGCCAGAGAGCTCTGCATGTCCCAAAATCATTTGCAGCCTGAAAGGGGCATTAACCCGCATCATAGACCACTAAAATTCCCAAAAATATTTTGGAACAAAAAATGCATCCTACACCCTTGAAAGTTCAATATATGTTAGCAGCCCAAAAAAGGCCTAAAAATGCATCTTAGGCTTGCAAAAATGTTCAAAATTTTGAAGGCCCAAAAAAGGGGTTTACAGGCATCCTAGACCCCCTAAAGTCCAGAAAAAGTTGGTGGCCCAAAAACTGTGCCAAAGAGCTCTACATGTGCCAAAATCATTTGCAGCCTGAAAGGGGCATTAACCCGCATCATAGACCAATAAAAGTCCTAAAAGTATTTTGGCACAAAAAATGCATCCTACACCCCTGCAAGTTCAGAATATGTTAGCAGCCCAAAAAAGGCCTTAAAATGCATCTTAGGCTTGCAAAAATGTTCAAAACTTTGAAGGCCCAAAAAAGGGGTTTACAGGCATCCCAGACCCCCTAAGTCCAGAAAATATTGGTGGCCTAACAACTGTCACATAGCTCTGAATATCCCAAAAACATTTGCAGCCTGGAAGGGGCATTAACCCGCATCCCAGACCCCTGAAATTCCCAAAAATACTTTTGGCACAAAAAAATGCATCCTACACCCCTGAAAGTTCAGAATATGTTAGCAGCCCAAAAAATGCCTAAAAATGCATCTTAGGCCTGCAAAAATGTTGAACACTTGGAAGGCCCAAAAAAGGGGTTCACAGGCATCCTAGACCCCCTAAAGTCCAGGAAATGTTGCTGGCCTAAAAACTGTGTCAGATAGCTCTGAATATCCCAAAAACATTTGCCTTAAAATGCATCTTAGGCCTGTAAAAATGTTGAAAACTTTGAAGGCCCAAAAAAGGGGTTTACAGGCATCCTAGACACCCTAAAGTCCAGAAAATATTGGTGGCCTAAAAACTGTGCCAGAGAGCTCTGCATGTCCCAAAATCATTTGCAGCCTGAAAGGGGCATTAACCCGCATCCCAGACCCCTGAAATTCCCAAAAATATTTTTGGCACAAAAAATGCATCCTACCCCCTTGAAAGTTCAGTATATGTTAGCAGCCCAAAAAATGCCTAAAAATGCATCTTAGGCCTGCAAAAATGTTGAAAACTTGGAAGGCCCAAAAAAGGGGTTTACAGGCATCCTAGACCCCCTAAGGTCCAGGAAATGTTGCTGGCCTAAAAACTGTGTCAGATAGCTCTGAATATCCCAAAAACATTTGCCTTAAAATGCATCTTAGCCCTGCAAAAATGTTGAAAACTTGGAAGGCCCAAAAAAGGGGTTTACAGGCATCCTAGACCCCCTAAGGTCCAGGAAATGTTGCTGGCCTAAAAACTGTGTCAGATAGCTCTGAATATCCCAAAAACATTTGCCTAAAAATGCATCTTAGGCCTGCAAAAATGTTGAAAACTTTGAAGGCCCAAAAAAATGGTTTACAGGCATCCTAGACCCCCTAAAGTCCAGACAATTTTGATGGCCCAAAAACTGTGCCAGAGAGCTCTGCATGTCCCAAAATCATTTGCAGCCTGAAAGGGGCATTAACCCGCATCCCAGACCCCTGAAATTCCCAAAAATATTTTTGGCACAAAAAATGCATCCTACACCCTTGAAAGTTCAGTATATGTTATCAGCCCAAAAAAGGCCTAAAAATGCATCTTAGGCCTGCAAAAATGTTGAAAACTTTGAAGGCCCAAAAAAGGGATTTACAGGCATCCTAGACCCCCTAAAGTCCAGAAAATGTTGGTGGGCCAAAAACTGTGCCAGAGATCTCTGCATGTCCCAAAATCATTTGCAGCCTGAAAGGGGCATTAACCCGCATCATAGACTACTAAAATTCCCAAAAATATTTTGGCACAAAAAATGCATCCTACACCCCTGCAAGCTCATAATATGTTAGCAGCCCAAAAAAGGCCTTAAATACATTTTCGGCCTGCAAAAAAGTTGAAAACTTTGAAGGCCCAAAAAAGGGGTTTACAGGCATCCTAGACCCCCTAAAGTCCAGAAAATGTTGGTGGCCCAAAAACTGTGCCAGAGAGCTCTACATGTCCCAAAATCATTTGCAGCCTGAAAGGGGCATTAACCCGCTTCATAGACCACCAAAATTCCCAAAAATACTTTTGGCACAAAAAATGCATCCTACACCCTTGAAAGTTCAGTATATGTTAGCATCCCAAAAAATGCCTAAAAATGCATCTTAGGCGTGCAAAAATGTTGAAAACTTTGAAGGCCCAAAAAAGGGGTTTACAGGCATCCTAGACCCCCTAAAGTCCAGACAATTCTGGTGGCCCAAAAACTGTGCCAGAGAGCTCTGCATGTCCCAAAATCATTTTCAGCCTGAAAGGGGCATTAACCCACATCCCAGACCCCTGAAATTCCCATAAATATTTTTGGCACAAAAAATGCATCCTACACCCTTGAAAGTTCAGTATATGTTATCAGCCCAAAAAAGGCCTAAAAATGCATCCTAGGCTTGCAAAAATGTTCAAAACTTTAAAGGCCCAAAAAAGGGGTTTACAGGCATCCTAGACCCCCTAAAGTCCAGAAAATGTTGGCGGCCCAAAAACTGTGCCAGAGAGCTCTACATGTCTCAAAATCATTTGCAGCCTGAAAGGGGCATTAACCCGCATCCCGGACCCCTGAAATTCCCAAAAATATTTTGGCACAAAATAATACATCCTACACCCCTGATAGTTCAGAATATGTTAGCAGCCCAAAAGTCCTTAAAATGCATTTTCGTCCTGCAAAAAGGTTGAAAACTTTGAAGGCCCAAAAAAGTGGTTTACAGGCATCCTAGACCCCCTAAAGTCCAGACAATTCTGGTGGCCCAAAAACTGTGCCAGAGAGCTCTACATGTCCCAAAATCATTTGCAGCCTGAAAAGGGCATTAACCCGCATCATAGACCACTAAAAGTCCTAAAAATATTTTGGCACAAAAAATGCATCCTACACCCCTGCAAGTTCAGAATATGTTAGCAGCCAAAAAAGGCCTTAAAATGCATTTTCCTCCTGCAAAAAGGCTGAAAACTTTGAAGGACCAAAAAAGGGGTTTACAGGCATCCTAGACCCCCTAAAGTCCAGAAAATATTGGTGGTCCAAAAACTGTGCCAGACAGCTCTCCATGTCCCAAAATCATTTGCAGCCTGAAAGGGGCATTAACCCGCATCCTAGACCACTGAAATTCCCAAAAATACTTTTGGCACAAAAATGCATCCTACACTCCTGCAGGTTCAGGATGTTAGCAGCCCAAAAAAGGCCTTATAATGAATTTTAGGCCTGCAAAAATGTTGAAAACTTTGAAGGCCCAAAAAAGGGGGTTACAGGCATCCTAGACCCCCTAAAGTCCAGAAAATATTGGTGGCCCAAAAACTGTGCCAGAGAGCTCTCCATGTCCCAACATCATTTTCAGCCTGAAAGGGGCATTAACCCGCTTCATAGACCACTAAAATTCCCAAAAATATTTTGGCACAAAAAATGCATCCTACACCCCTGAAAGTTCAGAATATGCTAGCATCCCAAAAAAGGCCTTAAAATGCATTTTAGGCCTGCAAAAATGTTGAAAACTTTGAAGGCCCAAAAAAGGGGTTTACAGGCATCGTAGACCCCCTAAAGTCCAGAAAATATTGGTGGCCTAATAACTGTGTCAGATAGCTCTGAATATCCCAAAAACATTTGCAGCCTGAAAGGGGCATTAACCCGCATCCCAGACCCCTGAAATTCCCAAAAATATTTTTGGCACAAAAAATGCATCCTTCACCCTTGAAAGTTCAGTATAGGTTAGCAGCCCAAAAAATGCCTAAAAATGCATCTTAGGCCTGCAAAAATGTTGAAAACTTTGAAGGCCCAAAAAAATGGTTTACAGGCATCCTAGACCCCCTAAAGTCCAGACAATTTTGATGGCCCAAAAACTGTGCCAGAGAGCTCTGCATGTCCCAAAATCATTTGCAGCCTGAAAGGGGCATTAACCCGCATCCCAGACCCCTGAAATTCCCAAAAATATTTTTGGCACAAAAAATGCATCCTACACCCTTGAAAGTTCAGTATATGTTAGCAGCCCAAAAAAGGCCTAAACATGCATCTTAGGCCTGCAAAAATGTTGAAAACTTTGAAGGCCCAAAAAAGGGATTTACAGGCATCCTAGACCCCCTAAAGTCTAGAAAATGTTGGTGGGCCAAAAACTGTGCCAGAGAGCTCTGCATGTCCCAAAATCATTTGCAGCCTGAAAGGGGCATTAACCCGCATCATAGACTACTAAAATTCCCAAAAATATTTTGGCACAAAAAATGCATCCTACACCCTTGAAAGTTCAGTATATGTTAGCAGCCCAAAAAAGGCCTAAAAATGCATCTTAGGCTTGCAAAAATGTTCAAAACTTTGAAGGCCCAAAAAAGGGGTTTACAGGCATCCTAGACCCCCTAAAGTCCAGAAAATGTTGGCGGCCCAAAAACTGTGCCAGAGAGCTCTACATGTCCCAAAATCATTTGCAGCCTGAAAGGGGCATTAACCCGCATCATAGACCACTAAAAGTCCTAAAAATATTTTGGCACAAAAAAATACATCCTACACCCCTGATAGTTCAGAATATGTTAGCAGCCCAAAAGTCCTTAAAATGCATTTTCGTCCTGCAAAAAGGTTGAAAACTTTGAAGGCCCAAAAAAGTGGTTTACAGGCATCCTAGACCCCCTAAAGTCCAGACAATGTTGGTGGCCCAAAAACTGTGCCAGAGAGCTCTACATGTCCCAAAATCATTTGCAGCCTGAAAGGGGCATTAACCCGCATCATAGACCACTAAAAGTCCTAAAAATATTTTGGCACAAAAAATGCATCCTACACCCTTGAAGGTTCAGTATATGTTAGCAGCCCAAAAAAGGCCTAAAAATACATCTTAGGCTTGCAAAAATGTTCAAAACTTTGAAGGCCCAAAAAAGCGGTTTACAGGCATCCTAGACCCCCTAAAGTCCAGAAAATGTTGGCGGCCCAAAAACTGTGCCAGAGAGCTCTACATGTCCCAACATCATTTGCAGCCTGAAAGGGGCATTAACCCGCTTCATAGACCACTAAAATTCCCAAAAATATGTTGGCACAAAAAATGCATCCTACACCCCTGTAAGTTGAGAATAAGTTAGCAGCCCAAAAAAGGCCTTAAAATGCATTTTAGGCCTGCAAAAAGGTTGAAACCTTTGAAGGACCAAAAAAGGGGTTTACAGGCATCCTAGACCCCCTAAAGTCCAGAAAATATTGGTTTCCCAAAAACTGTGCCAGAGAGCTCTCCATGTCCCAACATCATTTGCAGCCTGAAAGGGGCATTAACCCGCTTCATAGACCACTAAAATTCCCAAAAATATTTTGGCACAAAAAATGCATCCTACACCCCTGAAAGTTCAGAATATGCTAGCATCCCAAAAAAGGCCTTAAAATGCATCTTAGGCCTGCAAAAATGTTGAAAACTTTGAAGGCCCAAAAAAGGGGTTTACAGGCATCGTAGACCCCCTAAAGTCCAGAAAATATTGGTGGCCTAATAACCGTGTCAGATAGCTCTGAATATCCCAAAAACATTTGCAGCCTGAAAGGGGCATTAACCCGCATCCCGGACCCCTGAAATTCCCAAAAATATTTTTGGCACAAAAAATGCATCCTACACCCCTGCAAGTTCAGAATATGTTAGCAGCCAAAAAAAGGCCTTAAAATGCATTTTCGTCCTGCAAAAAGGTTGAAAACTTTGAAGGCCCAAAAAAGTGGTTTACAGGCATCCTAGACCCCCTAAAGTCCAGACAATTTTGGTGGCCCAAAAACTGTGCCAGAGAGCTCTGCATGTCCCAAAATCATTTTCAGCCTGAAAGGGGCATTAACCCGCATCCCAGACCCCTGAAATTCCCAAAAATATTTTTGGCTCAAAAAATGCATCCTACACCCTTGAAGGTTCAGTATATGTTAGCAGCCCAAAAAAGGCCTAAAAATGCATCTTAGGCTTGCAAAAATGTTCAAAACTTTGAAGGCCCAAAAAAGGGGTTTACAGGCATCCTAGACCCCCTAAAGTCCAGAAAATGTTGGCGGCCCAAAAACTGTGCCAGAGAGCTCTACGTGTCCCAAAATCATTTGCAGTCTGAAAGGGGCATTAACCCGCATCCTAGACCACTGAAATTCCCAAAAATACTTTTGGCACAAAAATGCATCCTACACCCCTGCAAGTTCAGGATGTTAGCAGCCCAAAAAAGGCCTTAAAATGCATTTTAGGCCTGCAAAAATGTTGAAAACTTTGAAGGCCCAAAAAAGGGGGTTACAGGCATCCTAGACCCCTTAAAGTCCAGAAAATGTTGGTGGCCCAAAAACTGTGCCAGAGAGCTCTGCATGTCCCAAAATCATTTTCAGTCTGAAAGGGGCATTAACCCGCATCCCAGACCCCTGAAATTCCCAAAAATATTTTTGGCACAAAAAATGCATCCTACACCCTTGAAGGTTCAGTATATGTTAGCAGCCCAAAAAAGGCCTAAAAATGCATTTTAGGCCTGCAAAAAGGTTGAAACCTTTGAAGGACCAAAAAAGGGGTTTAACGACATCCTAGACCCCCTAAAGTCCAGAAAATATTGGTGGCCCAAAAACTGTGCCAGAGAGCTCTCCATGTCCCAACATCATTTTCAGCCTGAAAGGGGCATTAACCCGCTTCATAGACCACTAAAATTCCCAAAAATATTTTGGCACAAAAAATGCATCCTACACCCCTGAAAGTTCAGATTATGCTAGCATCCCAAAAAAGGCCTTAAAATGCATCTTAGGCCTGCAAAAATGTTGAAAAGTTTGAAGGCCCAAAAAAGGGGTTTACAGGCATCGTAGACCCCCTAAAGTCCAGAAAATATTGGTGGCCTAATAACTGTGTCAGATAGCTCTGAATATCCCAAAAACATTTGCAGCCTGAAAGGGGCATTAACCCGCATCCCAGACCCCTGAAATTCCCAAAAATATTTTTGGCACAAAAAATGCATCCTTCACCCTTGAAAGTTCAGTATAGGTTAGCAGCCCAAAAAATGCCTAAAAATGCATCTTAGGCCTGCAAAAATGTTGAAAACTTTGAAGGCCCAAAAAAATGGTTTACAGGCATCCAAGACCCCCTAAAGTCCAGACAATTTTGATGGCCCAAAAACTGTGCCAGAGAGCTCTGCATGTCCCAAAATCGTTTGCAGCCAGAAAGGGGCATTAACCCGCATCCCAGACCCCTGAAATTCCCAAAAATATTTTTGGCACAAAAAATGCATCCTACACCCTTGAAAGTTCAGTATATGTTAGCAGCCCAAAAAAGGCCTAAACATGCATCTTAGGCTTGCAAAAATGTTCAAAACTTTGAAGGCCCAAAAAAGGGGTTTACAGGCATCCTAGACCCCCTAAAGTCCAGAAAATGTTGGCGGCCCAAAAACTGTGCCAGAGAGCTCTACATGTCCCAAAATCATTTGCAGCCTGAAAGGGGCATTAACCCGCATCATAGACCACTAAAAGTCCTAAAAATATTTTGGCACAAAAAAATACATCCTACACCCCTGATAGTTCAGAATATGTTAGCAGCCCAAAAGTCCTTAAAATGCATTTTCGTCCTGCAAAAAGGTTGAAAACTTTGAAGGCCCAAAAAAGTGGTTTACAGGCATCCTAGACCCCCTAAAGTCCAGACAATGTTGGTGGCCCAAAAACTGTGCCAGAGAGCTCTACATGTCCCAAAATCATTTGCAGCCTGAAAGGGGCATTAACCCGCATCATAGACCACTAAAAGTCCTAAAAATATTTTGGCACAAAAAATGCATCCTACACCCTTGAAGGTTCAGTATATGTTAGCAGTCCAAAAAAGGCCTAAAAATGCATCTTAGGCTTGCAAAAATGTTCAAAACTTTGAAGGCCCAAAAAAGGGGTTTACAGGCATCCTAGACCCCCTAAAGTCCAGAAAATGTTGGCGGCCCAAAAACTGTGCCAGAGAGCTCTACATGTCCCAACATCATTTGCAGCCTGAAAGGGGCATTAACCCGCTTCATAGACCACTAAAATTCCCAAAAATATGTTGGCACAAAAAATGCATCCTACACCCCTGTAAGTTGAGAATAAGTTAGCAGCCCAAAAAAGGCCTTAAAATGCATTTTAGGCCTGCAAAAAGGTTGAAACCTTTGAAGGACCAAAAAAGGGGTTTACAGGCATCCTAGACCCCCTAAAGTCCAGAAAATATTGGTTTCCCAAAAACTGTGCCAGACAGCTCTCCATGTCCCAACATCATTTGCAGCCTGAAAGGGGCATTAACCCGCTTCATAGACCACTAAAATTCCCAAAAATATTTTGGCACAAAAAATGCATCCTACACCCCTGAAAGTTCAGAATATGCTAGCATCCCAAAAAAGGCCTTAAAATGCATCTTAGGCCTGCAAAAATGCTGAAAACTTTGAAGGCCCAAAAAAGGGGTTTACAGGCATCGTAGACCCCCTAAAGTCCAGAAAATATTGGTGGCCTAATAACTGTGTCAGATAGCTCTGAATATCCCAAAAACATTTGCAGCCTGAAAGGGGCATTAACCCGCATCCCGGACCCCTGAAATTCCCAAAAATATTTTTGGCACAAAAAATGCATCCTACACCCCTGCAAGTTCAGAATATGTTAGCAGCCAAAAAAAGGCCTTAAAATGCATTTTCGTCCTGCAAAAAGGTTGAAAACTTTGAAGGCCCAAAAAAGTGGTTTACAGGCATCCTAGACCCCCTAAAGTCCAGACAATTTTGGTGGCCCAAAAACTGTGCCAGAGAGCTCTGCATGTCCCAAAATCATTTTCAGCCTGAAAGGGGCATTAACCCGCATCCCAGACCCCTGAAATTCCCAAAAATATTTTTGGCTCAAAAAATGCATCCTACACCCTTGAAGGTTCAGTATATGTTAGCAGCCCAAAAAAGGCCTAAAAATGCATCTTAGGCTTGCAAAAATGTTCAAAACTTTGAAGGCCCAAAAAAGGGGTTTACAGGCATCCTAGACCCCCTAAAGTCCAGACAATTTTGGTGGCCCAAAAACTGTGTCAGAGAGCTCTGCATGTCCCAAAATCATTTTCAGCCTGAAAGGGGCATTAACCCGCATCCCAGACCCCTGAAATTCCCAAAAATATTTTTGGCACAAAAAATGCATCCTACACCCTTGAAGGTTCAGTATATGTTAGCAGCCCAAAAAAGGCCTAAAAATGCATCTTAGGCTTGCAAAAATGTTCAAAACTTTGAAGGCCCAAAAAAGGGGTTTACAGGCATCCTAGACCCCCTAAAGTCCAGAAAATATTGGTGCCTAATAACTGTGTCAGATAGCTCTGAATATCCCAAAAACATTTGCAGCCTGAAAGGCGCATTAACCCGCATCATAGACCACTAAAAGTCCTAAAAATATTTTGGCACAAAAAATGCATCCTACACCCCTGCAAGTTCAGAATATGTTAGCAGCCACAAAAAGGCCTTAAAATGCATTTTCCTCCTGCAAAAAGGTTGAAAACTTTGAAGGACCAAAAAAGGGGTTTACAGGCATCCTAGACCCCCTAAAGTCCAGAAAATATTGGTGGTCCAAAAACTGTGCCAGACAGCTCTCCATGTCCCAAAATCATTTGCAGCCTGACAGGGGCATTAACCCGCATCCTAGACCACTGAAATCCCCAAAAATACTTTTGGCACAAAAATGCATCCTACACCCCTGCAAGTTCAGAATATTAGCAGCCCAAAAAAGGCCTTAAAATGCATTTTAGGCCTGCAAAAATGTTGAAAACTTTGAAGGCCCAAAAAAGGGGGTTACAGGCATCCTAGACCCCTTAAAGTCCAGAAAATGTTGGTGGCCCAAAAACTGTGCCAGAGAGCTCTGCATGTCCCAAAATCATTTTCAGCCTGAAAGGGGCATTAACCCGCATCCCAGACCCCTGAAATTCCCAAAAATATTTTTGGCACAAAAAATGCATCCTACACCCTTGAAGGTTCAGTATATATTAGCAGCCCAAAAAAGGCCTAAAAATGCTTCTTAGGCTTGCAAAAATGTTCAAAACTTTGAAGGCCCAAAAAAGGGGTTTACAGGCATCCTAGACCCCCTAAAGTCCAGACAATTTTGGTGGCCCAAAAACTGTGCCAGAGAGCTCTGCATGTCCCAAAATCATTTTCAGCCTGACAGGGGCATTAAACCGCATCCCAGACCCCTGAAATTCCCAAAAATATTTTTGGCACAAAAAATGCATCCTACACCCTTGAAGGTTCAGTATATGTTAGCAGCCCAAAAAAGGCCTACAAATGCATTTTAGGCTTGCAAAAATGTTCAAAACTTTGAAGGCCCAAAAAAGGGGTTTACAGGCATCCTAGACCCCCTAAAGTCCAGAAAATATTGGTGCCTAATAACTGTGTCAGATAGCTCTGAATATCCCATAAACATTTGCAGCCTGAAAGGCGCATTAACCCGCATCATAGACCACTAAAAGTCCTAAAAATATTTTGGCACAAAAAATGCATCCTACACCCCTGCAAGTTCAGAATATGTTAGCAGCCACAAAAAGGCCTTAAAATGCATTTTCCTCCTGCAAAAAGGTTGAAAACTTTGAAGGGACAAAAAAGGGGTTTACAGGCATCCTAGACCCCCTAAAGTCCAGAAAATATTGGTGGTCCAAAAACTGTGCCAGACAGCTCTCCATGTCCCAAAATCATTTGCAGCCTGACAGGGGCATTAACCCGCATCCTAGACCACTGAAATCCCCAAAAATACTTTTGGCACAAAAATGCATCCTACACCCCTGCAAGTTCAGAATGTTAGCAGCCCAAAAAAGGCCTTAAAATGCATTTTAGGCCTGCAAAAATGTTGAAAACTTTGAAGGCCCAAAAAAGGGGGTTACAGGCATCCTAGACCCCTTAAAGTCCAGAAAATGTTGGTGGCCCAAAAACTGTGCCAGAGAGCTCTGCATGTCCCAAAATCATTTTCAGCCTGAAAGGGGCATTAACCCGCATCCCAGACCCCTGAAATTCCCAAAAATATTTTTGGCACAAAAAATGCATCCTACACCCTTGAAGGTTCAGTATATGTTAGCAGCCCAAAAAAGGCCTAAAAATGCATCTTAGGCTTGCAAAAATGTTCAAAACTTTGAAGGCCCAAAAAAGGGGTTTACAGGCATCCTAGACCCCCTAAAGTCCAGAAAATATTGGTGCCTAATAACTGTGTCAGATAGCTCTGAATATCCCAAAAACATTTGCAGCCTGAAAGGCGCATTAACCCGCATCATAGACCACTAAAAGTCCTAAAAATATTTTGGCACAAAAAATGCATCCTACACCCCTGCAAGTTCAGAATATGTTAGCAGCCACAAAAAGGCCTTAAAATGCATTTTCCTCCTGCAAAAAGGTTGAAAACTTTGAAGGACCAAAAAAGGGGTTTACAGGCATCCTAGACCCCCTAAAGTCCAGAAAATATTGGTGGTCCAAAAACTGTGCCAGACAGCTCTCCATGTCCCAAAATCATTTGCAGCCTGACAGGGGCATTAACCCGCATCCTAGACCACTGAAATCCCCAAAAATACTTTTGGCACAAAAATGCATCCTACACCCCTGCAAGTTCAGAATATTAGCAGCCCAAAAAAGGCCTTAAAATGCATTTTAGGCCTGCAAAAATGTTGAAAACTTTGAAGGCCCAAAAAAGGGGGTTACAGGCATCCTAGACCCCTTAAAGTCCAGAAAATGTTGGTGGCCCAAAAACTGTGCCAGAGAGCTCTGCATGTCCCAAAATCATTTTCAGCCTGAAAGGGGCATTAACCCGCATCCCAGACCCCTGAAATTCCCAAAAATATTTTTGGCACAAAAAATGCATCCTACACCCTTGAAGGTTCAGTATATATTAGCAGCCCAAAAAAGGCCTAAAAATGCTTCTTAGGCTTGCAAAAATGTTCAAAACTTTGAAGGCCCAAAAAAGGGGTTTACAGGCATCCTAGACCCCCTAAAGTCCAGACAATTTTGGTGGCCCAAAAACTGTGCCAGAGAGCTCTGCATGTCCCAAAATCATTTTCAGCCTGAAAGGGGCATTAACCCGCATCCCAGACCCCTGAAATTCCCAAAAATATTTTTGGCACAAAAAATGCATCCTACACCCTTGAAGGTTCAGTATATGTTAGCAGCCCAAAAAAGGCCTAAAAATGCATCTTAGGCTTGCAAAAATGTTCAAAACTTTGAAGGCCCAAAAAAGGGGTTTACAGGCATCCTAGACCCCCTAAAGTCCAGAAAATATTGGTGCCTAATAACTGTGTCAGATAGCTCTGAATATCCCAAAAACATTTGCAGCCTGAAAGGCGCATTAACCCGCATCATAGACCACTAAAAGTCCTAAAAATATTTTGGCACAAAAAATGCATCCTACACCCCTGCAAGTTCAGAATATGTTAGCAGCCACAAAAAGGCCTTAAAATGCATTTTCCTCCTGCAAAAAGGTTGAAAACTTTGAAGGACCAAAAAAGGGGGTTACAGGCATCCTAGACCCCTTAAAGTCCAGAAAATGTTGGTGGCCCAAAAACTGTGCCAGAGAGCTCTGCATGTCCCAAAATCATTTTCAGCCTGAAAGGGGCATTAACCCGCATCCCAGACCCCTGAAATTCCCAAAAATATTTTTGGCACAAAAAATGCATCCTACACCCTTGAAGGTTCAGTATATGTTAGCAGCCCAAAAAAGGCCTAAAAATGCATTTTAGGCCTGCAAAAAGGTTGAAACCTTTGAAGGACCAAAAAAGGGGTTTAACGACATCCTAGACCCCCTAAAGTCCAGAAAATATTGGTGGCCCAAAAACTGTGCCAGAGAGCTCTCCATGTCCCAACATCATTTTCAGCCTGAAAGGGGCATTAACCCGCTTCATAGACCACTAAAATTCCCAAAAATATTTTGGCACAAAAAATGCATCCTACACCCCTGAAAGTTCAGAATATGCTAGCATCCCAAAAAAGGCCTTAAAATGCATCTTAGGCCTGCAAAAATGTTGAAAAGTTTGAAGGCCCAAAAAAGGGGTTTACAGGCATCGTAGACCCCCTAAAGTCCAGAAAATATTGGTGGCCTAATAACTGTGTCAGATAGCTCTGAATATCCCAAAAACATTTGCAGCCTGAAAGGGGCATTAACCCGCATCCCAGACCCCTGAAATTCCCAAAAATATTTTTGGCACAAAAAATGCATCCTTCACCCTTGAAAGTTCAGTATAGGTTAGCAGCCCAAAAAATGCCTAAAAATGCATCTTAGGCCTGCAAAAATGTTGAAAACTTTGAAGGCCCAAAAAAATGGTTTACAGGCATCCTAGACCCCCTAAAGTCCAGACAATTTTGATGGCCCAAAAGCTGTGCCAGAGAGCTCTGCATGTCCCAAAATCGTTTGCAGCCAGAAAGGGGCATTAACCCGCATCCCAGACCCCTGAAATTCCCAAAAATATTTTTGGCACAAAAAATGCATCCTACACCCTTGAAAGTTCAGTATATGTTAGCAGCCCAAAAAAGGCCTAAACATGCATCTTAGGCCTGCAAAAATGTTGAAAACTTTGAAGGCCCAAAAAAGGGATTTACAGGCATCCTAGACCCCCTAAAGTCTAGAAAATGTTGGTGGGCCAAAAACTGTGCCAGAGAGCTCTGCATGTCCCAAAATCATTTGCAGCCTGAAAGGGGCATTAACCCGCATCATAGACTACTAAAATTCCCAAAAATATTTTGGCACAAAAAATGCATCCTACACCCTTGAAAGTTCAGTATATGTTAGCAGCCCAAAAAAGGCCTAAAAATGCATCTTAGGCTTGCAAAAATGTTCAAAACTTTGAAGGCCCAAAAAAGGGGTTTACAGGCATCCTAGACCCCCTAAAGTCCAGAAAATGTTGGCGGCCCAAAAACTGTGCCAGAGAGCTCTACATGTCCCAAAATCATTTGCAGCCTGAAAGGGGCATTAACCCGCATCATAGACCACTAAAAGTCCTAAAAATATTTTGGCACAAAAAAATACATCCTACACCCCTGATAGTTCAGAATATGTTAGCAGCCCAAAAGTCCTTAAAATGCATTTTCGTCCTGCAAAAAGGTTGAAACCTTTGAAGGACCAAAAAAGGGGTTTACAGGCATCCTAGACCCCCTAAAGTCCAGACAATGTTGGTTTCCAAAAAACTGTGCCAGACAGCTCTCCATGTCCCAACATCATTTGCAGCCTGAAAGGGGCATTAACCCGCTTCATAGACCACTAAAATTCCCAAAAATATTTTGGCACAAAAAATGCATCCTACACCCCTGAAAGTTCAGAATATGCTAGCATCCCAAAAAAGGCCTTAAAATGCATCTTAGGCCTGCAAAAATGCTGAAAACTTTGAAGCCCCAAAAAAGGGGTTTACAGGCATCGTAGACCCCCTAAAGTCCAGAAAATATTGGTGGCCTAATAACTGTGTCAGATAGCTCTGAATATCCCAAAAACATTTGCAGCCTGAAAGGGGCATTAACCCGCATCCCGGACCCCTGAAATTCCCAAAAATATTTTTGGCACAAAAAATGCATCCTACACCCCTGCAAGTTCAGAATATGTTAGCAGCCAAAAAAAGGCCTTAAAATGCATTTTCGTCCTGCAAAAAGGTTGAAAACTTTGAAGGCCCAAAAAAGTGGTTTACAGGCATCCTAGACCCCCTAAAGTCCAGACAATTTTGGTGGCCCAAAAACTGTGCCAGAGAGCTCTGCATGTCCCAAAATCATTTTCAGCCTGAAAGGGGCATTAACCCGCATCCCAGACCCCTGAAATTCCCAAAAATATTTTTGGCTCAAAAAATGCATCCTACACCCTTGAAGGTTCAGTATATGTTAGCAGCCCAAAAAAGGCCTAAAAATGCATCTTAGGCTTCCAAAAATGTTCAAAACTTTGAAGGCCCAAAAAAGGGGTTTACAGGCATCCTAGACCCCCTAAAGTCCAGACAATTTTGGTGGCCCAAAAACTGTGCCAGAGAGCTCTGCATGTCCCAAAATCATGTTCAGCCTGAAAGGGGCATTAACCCGCATCCCAGACCCCTGAAATTCCCAAAAATATTTTTGGCACAAAAAATGCATCCTACACCCTTGAAGGTTCAGTATATGTTAGCAGCCCAAAAAAGGCCTAAAAATGCATCTTAGGCTTGCAAAAATGTTCAAAACTTTGAAGGCCCAAAAAAGGGGTTTACAGGCATCCTAGACCCCCTAAAGTCCAGAAAATATTTGTGCCTAATAACTGTGTCAGATAGCTCTGAATATCCCAAAAACATTTGCAGCCTGAAAGGCGGATTAACCCGCATCATAGACCACTAAAAGTCCTAAAAATATTTTGGCACAAAAAATGCATCCTACACCCCTGCAAGTTCAGAATATGTTAGCAGCCACAAAAAGGCCTTAAAATGCATTTTCCTCCTGCAAAAAGGTTGAAAACTTTGAAGGACCAAAAAAGGGGTTTACAGGCATCCTAGACCCCCTAAAGTCCAGAAAATATTGGTGGTCCAAAAACTGTGCCAGACAGCTCTCCATGTCCCAAAATCATTTGCAGCCTGACAGGGGCATTAACCCGCATCCTAGACCACTGAAATCCCCAAAAATACTTTTGGCACAAAAATGCATCCTACACCCCTGCAAGTTCAGAATATTAGCAGCCCAAAAAAGGCCTTAAAATGCATTTTAGGCCTGCAAAAATGTTGAAAACTTTGAAGGCCCAAAAAAGGGGGTTACAGGCATCCTAGACCCCTTAAAGTCCAGAAAATGTTGGTGGCCCAAAAACTGTGCCAGAGAGCTCTGCATGTCCCAAAATCATTTTCAGCCTGAAAGGGGCATTAACCCGCATCCCAGACCCCTGAAATTCCCAAAAATATTTTTGGCACAAAAAATGCATCCTACACCCTTGAAGGTTCAGTATATATTAGCAGCCCAAAAAAGGCCTAAAAATGCTTCTTAGGCTTGCAAAAATGTTCAAAACTTTGAAGGCCCAAAAAAGGGGTTTACAGGCATCCTAGACCCCCTAAAGTCCAGACAATTTTGGTGGCCCAAAAACTGTGCCAGAGAGCTCTGCATGTCCCAAAATCATTTTCAGCCTGAAAGGGGCATTAACCCGCATCCCAGACCCCTGAAATTCCCAAAAATATTTTTGGCACAAAAAATGCATCCTACACCCTTGAAGGTTCAGTATATGTTAGCAGCCCAAAAAAGGCCTAAAAATGCATTTTAGGCTTGCAAAAATGTTCAAAACTTTGAAGGCCCAAAAAAGGGGTTTACAGGCATCCTAGACCCCCTAAAGTCCAGAAAATATTGGTGCCTAATAACTGTGTCAGATAGCTCTGAATATCCCAAAAACATTTGCAGCCTGAAAGGCGCATTAACCCGCATCATAGACCACTAAAAGTCCTAAAAATATTTTGGCACAAAAAATGCATCCTACACCCCTGCAAGTTCAGAATATGTTAGCAGCCACAAAAAGGCCTTAAAATGCATTTTCCTCCTGCAAAAAGGTTGAAAACTTTGAAGGACCAAAAAAGGGGTTTACAGGCATCCTAGACCCCCTAAAGTCCAGAAAATATTGGTGGTCCAAAAACTGTGCCAGACAGCTCTCCATGTCCCAAAATCATTTGCAGCCTGACAGGGGCATTAACCCGCATCCTAGACCACTGAAATCCCCAAAAATACTTTTGGCACAAAAATGCATCCTACACCCCTGCAAGTTCAGAATGTTAGCAGCCCAAAAAAGGCCTTAAAATGCATATTAGGCCTGCAAAAATGTTGAAAACTTTGAAGGCCCAAAAAAGGGGGTTACAGGCATCCTAGACCCCTTAAAGTCCAGAAAATGTTGGTGGCCCAAAAACTGTGCCAGAGAGCTCTGCATGTCCCAAAATCATTTTCAGCCTGAAAGGGGCATTAACCCGCATCCCAGACCCCTGAAATTCCCAAAAATATTTTTGGCACAAAAAATGCATCCTACACCCTTGAAGGTTCCGTATATATTAGCAGCCCAAAAAAGGCCTAAAAATGCTTCTTAGGCTTGCAAAAATGTTCAAAACTTTGAAGGCCCAAAAAAGGGGTTTACAGGCATCCTAGACCCCCTAAAGTCCAGACAATTTTGGTGGCCCAAAAACTGTGCCAGAGAGCTCTGCATGTCCCAAAATCATTTTCAGCCTGAAAGGGGCATTAACCCGCATCCCAGACCCCTGAAATTCCCAAAAATATTTTTGGCACAAAAAATGCATCCTACACCCTTGAAGGTTCAGTATATGTTAGCAGCCCAAAAAAGGCCTAAAAATGCATCTTAGGCTTGCAAAAATGTTCAAAACTTTGAAGGCCCAAAAAAGGGGTTTACAGGCATCCTAGACCCCCTAAAGTCCAGAAAATATTGGTGCCTAATAACTGTGTCAGATAGCTCTGAATATCCCAAAAACATTTGCAGCCTGAAAGGCGCATTAACCCGCATCATAGACCACTAAAAGTCCTAAAAATATTTTGGCACAAAAAATGCATCCTACACCCCTGCAAGTTCAGAATATGTTAGCAGCCACAAAAAGGCCTTAAAATGCATTTTCCTCCTGCAAAAAGGTTGAAAACTTTGAAGGACCAAAAAAGGGGTTTACAGGCATCCTAGACCCCCTAAAGTCCAGAAAATATTGGTGGTCCAAAAACTGTGCCAGACAGCTCTCCATGTCCCAAAATCATTTGCAGCCTGACAGGGGCATTAACCCGCATCCTAGACCACTGAAATCCCCAAAAATACTTTTGGCACAAAAATGCATCCTACACCCCTGCAAGTTCAGAATGTTAGCAGCCCAAAAAAGGCCTTAAAATGCATTTTAGGCCTGCAAAAATGTTGAAAACTTTGAAGGCCCAAAAAAGGGGGTTACAGGCATCCTAGACCCCTTAAAGTCCAGAAAATGTTGGTGGCCCAAAAACTGTGCCAGAGAGCTCTGCATGTCCCAAAATCATTTTCAGCCTGAAAGGGGCATTAACCCGCATCCCAGACCCCTGAAATTCCCAAAAATATTTTTGGCACAAAAAATGCATCCTACACCCTTGAAGGTTCAGTATATATTAGCAGCCCAAAAAAGGCCTAAAAATGCTTCTTAGGCTTGCAAAAATGTTCAAAACTTTGAAGGCCCAAAAAAGGGGTTTACAGGCATCCTAGACCCCCTAAGGTCCAGAAAAAGTTGGCGGCCCAAAAACTGTGCCAGAGAGCTCTACATGTCCCAAAATCATTTGCAGCCTGAAAGGGGCATTAACCCGCATCATAGACCACTAAAAGTCCTAAAAATATTTTGGCACAAAAAATGCATCCTACACCCCTGCAAGTTCAGAATGTTAGCAGCCCAAAAAAGGCCTTAAAATGCATTTTAGACCTGCAAAAAGGTTGAAACCTTTGAAGGACCAAAAAAGGGATTTACAGGCATCCTAGACCCCCTAAAGTCCAGAAAATATTGGTGGCCCAAAAACTGTGCCAGAGAACTCTCCATGTCCCAACATCATTTGCAGCCTGAAAGGGGCATTAACCCACTTCATAGACCCCTAAAATTCCCAAAAATATTTTGGCACAAAAAATGCATCCTACACCCCTGAATATTCAGGATATGTTAGCCCAAAATAGGTTTGAAAATGCATTTTAGGCCTTCAAAAATGTTGAAAACTTTGAAGGTCCAAAAAAGGGGTTTACAGGCATCGTAGACCCCTTAAAGTGCAGAAAATGGTGGTGGCCTGAAAACTGTGTCAGGTAGCTCTCAATTACCCAAAAACATTTGCAGCCCGAAAAGGGCATTAACCTGCATCCCAGATCCCTGAAATTCCCAAAAATATTTTTGGCACAAAAAAGGCATCCTACACCCCTGAAAGTTCAAAATATGTTAGCAGCCCAAAAAAGGCCTTAAAATGCATCTTAGGCCTGCATGCAAAAATGTTGAAAACTTTGAAGGCCCCAAAAAAGGGGTTTACAGGCATCCTAGACCCCCTAAAGTCCAGAAAATATTGGTGGTCCAAAAACTGCGCCAGAGAGATCTGCATGTCCCAAAATCATTTGCAGCCTGAAAGGGGCATTAACACGCATTATAGACCACTGAAATTCCCAAAACTATTTTTGGCACAAAAAAATGCATCCTACAAACCTGAAAGTTCAGAATATGTTAGCAGCCCAAAAAAGGCCTTAAAATGCATCTTAGGCCTGCAAAAATGTTGAAAACTTTGAAGGCCCAAAAAAGTGGTTTACAGGCATCCTAGACCCCCTAAAGTCCAGAAAATGATGGTGGCCCAAAAACTGTGCCAGAGAGCTCTGCATGTCCCAAAATCATTTGCAGCCTGAAAGGGGCATTAACCCGCATCATAGACAACTAAAATTCCCAAAAATATTTTAGCACAAAAAATGCATCCTACACCCCTGCAAGTTCATAATATGTTAGCAGCCCAAAAAAGGCCTTAAAATGCATTTTCGGCCTGCAAAAATATTGAAAACTTTGAAGGCCCAAAAAAGGGGTTTACAGGCATCCTAGACCCCCTAAAGTCCAGAAAATATTGGTGGCCTAAAAACTGTGCCAGAGAGCTCTGCATGTCCCAAAATCATTTGCAGCCTGAAAGGGGCATTAACCCGCATCCCAGACCACTGAAATTCCTAAAACTATTTTTGGAACAAAAAATGCATCCTACACCCCTGATAGTTCAGAATATGTTAGCAGCCCAAAAGGCCTTAAAATGCATCTTATGCCTGCAAAAATGTTGAAAATTTTGAAGGCCCAAAAAGGGGTTTACAGGCATCCTAGACCCCCTAAAGTCCAGTAAATATTGGTGGCCTAATAACTGTGTCAGATAGCTCTGAATATCCCAAAAACATTTGCAGCCTGAAAGGGGCATTAACCCGCATCCCAGACCCCTGAAATTCCCAAAACTATTTTTGGCACAAAAAATGCATCCTACACCCCTGATAGTTCAGAATATGTTAGCAGCCCAAAAGGCCTTAAAATGCATCTTAGGCCTGCAAAAATGTTGAAAACTTTGAAGGCCCAAAAAACGGGGTTACAGGCATCCTAGACCCCTGAAAGTCCAGAAAATGTTGGTGGCCCAAAAACTGTGCCAGAGAGCTCTGCATGTCCCAAAATCATTTGCAGCCTAAAAGGGACATTAACCCGCTTCATAGACCACTAAAATTCCCAAAAATATGTTGGCACAAAAAATGCATCCTACACCCCTGTAAGTTGAGAATAAGTTAGCAGCCCAAAAAAGGCCTTAAAATGCATTTTAGGCCTGCAAAAAGGTTGAAACTTTTGAAGGACCAAAAAAGGGGTTTACAGGCATCCTAGACCCCCTAAAGTCCAGAAAATATTGGTGGCCCAAAAACTGTGCCAGAGAGCTCTCCATGTCCCAACATCATTTGCAGCCTGAAAGGGGCATTAACCCGCTTCATAGACCACTAAAATTTCCAAAAATACTTTGGCACAAAAAATGCATCCTACACCCTTGAAAGTTCAGTATATGTTAGCATCCCAAAAAATGCCTAAAAATGCATCTTAGGCCTGCAAAAATGTTGAAAACTTTGAAGGCCCAAAAAAGGGGTTTACAGGCATCCTAGACCCCCTAAAGTCCAGACAATTTTGGTGGCCCAAAAACTGTGCCAGAGAGCTCTGCATGTCCCAAAATCATTTTCAGCCGGAAAGGGGCATTATCCCGCATCCCAGACCCCTGAAATTCCCAAAAATATTTTTGGCACAAAAAATGCATCCTACACCCTTGAAGGTTCAGTATATGTTAGCAGCCCAAAAAAGGCCTAAAAATGCATCTTAGGCTTGCAAAAATGTTCAAAACTTTGAAGGCCCAAAAAAGGGGTTTACAGGCATCCTAGACCCCCTAAAGTCCAGAAAATGTTGGTGGTCCAAAAACTGTGCCAGAGAGCTCTACATGTCCCAAAATCATTTGCAGCCTGAAAGGGGCATTAACCCGCATCATAGACCACTAAAAGTCCTAAAAATATTTTGGCACAAAAAATGCATCCTACACCCCTGATAGTTCAGAATATGTTAGCAGCCCAAAAGTCCTTAAAATGCATCTTAGGCCTGCAAAAATGTTGAAAACTTTGAAGGCCCAAAAAAGGGGTTTACAGGCATCGTAGACCCCCTAAAGTCCAGAAAATATTGGTGGCCTAATAACTGTCTCAGATAGCTCTGAATATCCCAAAAACATTTGCAGCCTGAAAGGGGCATTAACCCGCATCCCGGACCCCTGAAATTCCCAAAAATATTTTTGGCACAAAAAATGCATCCTACACCCCTGCAAGTTCAGAATATGTTAGCAGCCCAAAAAAGGCCTTAAAATGCATTTTAGGCCTGCAAAAATGTTGAAAACTTTGAAGGCCCAAAAAAGGGGGTTAAAGGCATCCTAGACCCCCTAAAGTCCAGAAAATATTGGTGGCCCAAAAACTGTGCCAGAGAGCTCTTCATGTCCCAACATCATGTGCAGCCTGAAAGGGGCATTAACCCGCTTCATAGACCACTAAAATTCCCAAAAATATTTTGGCACAAAAAATGCATCCTACACCCCTGAAAGTTCAGAATATGCTAGCATCCCAAAAAAGGCCTTAAAATGCATCTTAGGCCTGCAAAAATGTTGAAAACTTTGAAGGCCCAAAAAAGGGGTTTACAGGCATCGTAGACCCCCTAAAGTCCAGAAAATATTGGTGGCCTAATAACTGTCAGATAGCTCTGAATATCCCAAAAACATTTGCAGCCTGAAAGGGGCATTAACCCGCATCCCGGACCCCTGAAATTCCCAAAAATATTTTTGGCACAAAAAATGCATCCTACACCCCTGCAAGTTCAGTATAGGTTAGCAGCCCAAAAAATGCCTAAAAATGCATCTTAGGCCTGCAAAAATGTTGAAAACTTTGAAGGCCCAAAAAATGGTTTACAGGCATCCTAGACCCCCTAAAGTCCAGACAATTTTGATGGCCCAAAAACTGTGCCAGAGAGCTCTGCATGTCCCAAAATCATTTGCAGCCTGAAAGGGGCATTAACCCACATCATAGACCACTAAAATTCCCAAAAATATTTTGGCACAAAAAATGCATCCTACACCCCTGAAAGTTCAGAATATGCTAGCATCCCAAAAAAGGCCTTAAAATGCATCTTAGGCCTGCAAAAATGTTGAAAACTTTGAAGGCCCAAAAAAGGGGTTTACAGGCATCGTAGACCCCCTAAAGTCCAGAAAATATTGGTGGCCTAATAACTGTCAGATAGCTCTGAATATCCCAAAAACATTTGCAGCCTGAAAGGGGCATTAACCCGCATCCCGGACCCCTGAAATTCCCAAAAATATTTTTGGCACAAAAAATGCATCCTACACCCCTGCAAGTTCAGTATAGGTTAGCAGCCCAAAAAATGCCTAAAAATGCATCTTAGGCCTGCAAAAATGTTGAAAACTTTGAAGGCCCAAAAAATGGTTTACAGGCATCCTAGACCCCCTAAAGTCCAGACAATTTTGATGGCCCAAAAACTGTGCCAGAGAGCTCTGCATGTCCCAAAATCATTTGCAGCCTGAAAGGGGCATTAACCCACATCATAGACCACTAAAAGTCCTAAAAATATTTTGGCACAAAAAATGCATCCTACACCCCTGATAGTTCAGAATATGTTAGCAGCCCAAAAGTCCTTAAAATGCATCTTAGGCCTGCAAAAATGTTGAAAACTTTGAAGGCCCAAAAAAGGGGTTTACAGGCATCGTAGACCCCCTAAAGTCCAGAAAATATTGGTGGCCTAATAACTGTGTCAGATAGCTCTGAATATCCCAAAAACATTTGCAGCCTGAAAGGGGCATTAACCCGCATCCCAGACCCCTGAAATTCCCAAAAATATTTTTGGCACAAAAAATGCATCCTTCACCCTTGAAAGTTCCGTATAGGTTAGCAGCCCAAAAAATGCCTAAAAATGCATCTTAGGCCTGCAAAAATGTTGAAAACTTTGAAGGCCCAAAAAAATGGTTTACAGGCATCCTAGACCCCCTAAAGTCCAGAAAATATTGGTGGCCTAATAACTGTGTCAGATAGCTCTGAATATCCCAAAAACATTTGCAGCCTGAAAGGGGCATTAACCCGCATCCCGGACCCCTGAAATTCCCAAAAATATTTTTGGCTCAAAAAATGCATCCTACACCCCTGCAAGCTCATAATATGTTAGCAGCCCAAAAAAGGCCTTAAATGCATTTTCGGCCTGCAAAAAGGTTGAAAACTTTGAAGGCCCAAAAAAGGGGTTTACAGGCATCCTAGACCCCCTAAAGTCCAGAAAATGTTGGTGGCCCAAAAACTCTGCCAGAGAGCTCTACATGTCCCAAAATCATTTGCAGCCTGAAAGGGACATTAACCCGCTTCATAGACCACTAAAATTCCCAAAAATAGTTTTGGCACAAAAAATGCATCCTACACCCTTGAAAGTTCTGTATATGTTAGCATCCCAAAAAATGCCTAAAAATGCATCTTAGGCCTGCAAAAATGTTGAAAACTTTGAAGGCCCAAAAAAGGGGTTTAGAGGCATCCTAGACCCCCTAAAGTCCAGGCAATTTTGGTGGCCCAAAAACTGTGCCAGAGAGCTCTGCATGTCCCAAAATCATTTTCAGCCTGAAAGGGGCATTAACCCGCATCCCGGACCCCTGAAATTCCCAAAAATATTTTTGGCACAAAAAATGCATCCTACACCCTTGAAGGTTCAGTATATGTTAGCAGCCCAAAAAAGGCCTAAAAATGCATTTTAGGCTTGCAAAAATGTTCAAAACTTTGAAGGCCCAAAAAAGGGGTTTACAGGCATCCTAGACCCCCTAAAGTCCAGAAAATATTGGTGGCCTAATAACTGTGTCAGATAGCTCTGAATATCCCAAAAACATTTGCAGCCTGAAAGGGGCATTAACCCGCATCCCGGACCCCTGAAATTCCCAAAAATATTTTTGGCACAAAAAATGCATCCTACACCCCTGCAAGTTCAGAATATGTTAGCAGCCAAAAAAAGGCCTTAAAATGCATTTTCGTCCTGCAAAAAGGTTGAAAACTTTGAAGGCCCAAAAAAGTGGTGGTCCAAAAACTGTGCCAGACAGCTCTCCATGTCCCAAAATCATTTGCAGCCTGTAAGGGGCATTAACCCGCATCCTAGACCACTGAAATTCCCAAAAATACTTTTGGCACAAAAATGCATCCTACACCCCTGCAAGTTCAGAATGTTAGCAGCCCAAAAAAGGCCTTAAAATGCATTTTAGGCCTGCAAAAATGTTGAAAACTTTGAAGGCCCAAAAAAGGGGGTTACAGGCATCCTAGACCCCTTAAAGTCCAGAAAATGTCGGTGGCCCAAAAACTGTGCCAGAGTGTCTGTGCCAACTGTGCTCTGCATGTCCCAAAATCATGTTCAGCCTGAAAGGGGCATTAACCCGCATCCCAGACCCCTGAAATTCCCAAAAATATTTTTGGCACAAAAAATGCATCCTACACCCTTGAAGGTTCAGTATATATTAGCAGCCCAAAAAAGGCCTAAAAATGCATCTTAGGCTTGCAAAAATGTTCAAAACTTTGAAGGCCCAAAAAAGGGGTTTACAGGCATCCTAGACCCCCTAAAGTCCAGAAAATATTGGCGGCCCAAAAACTGTGCCAGAGAGCTCTACATGTCCCAAAATCATTTGCAGCCTGAAAGGGGCATTAACCCGCATCATAGACCACTAAAAGTCCTAAAAATATTTTGGCACAAAAAATGCATCCTACACCCCTGAATATTCAGGATATGTTAGCCCAAAATAGGTTTAAAAATGCATTTTAGGCCTTCAAAAATGTTGAAAACTTTGAAGGTCCAAAAAAGGGGTTTACAGGCATCGTAGACCCCTTAAAGTCCAGAAAATGGTGGTGGCCTGAAAACTGTGTCAGATAGCTCTCAATTACCCAAAAACATTTGCAGCCCGAAAACGGCATTAACCTGCATCCCAGATCCCTGAAATTCCCAAAAATATTTTTGGCACAAAAAAGGCATCCTACACCCCTGAAAGTTCAAAATATGTTAGCAGCCCAAAAAAGGCCTAAAAATGCATCTTAGGCCTGAAAAAATGTTGAAAACTTTGAAGGCCCAAAAAAGGGGTTTACAGGCATCCTAGACCCCCTAAAGTCCAGAAAATGGCAGTGGCCCAGAAACTGTGCCAGAGAGATCTGCATGTCCCAAAATCATTTGCAGCCTGAAAGGAGCATTAGCCCGAATCCTAGACCAATGAAATTCCCAAAAATACTTTTGGCACAAAAAAATGCATCCTACACCCCTGAAAGTTCAGAATATGTTAGCAGCCCAAAAACGGCCTTAAAATGCATCTTAGACCTGCAAAAAGGTTGAAAAATTTGAAGGCCCAAAAAAGGGGTTTACAGGCATCCTAGACCCCCTAAAGTCCAGAAAATGGCAGTGGCCCAAAAACTGTGCCAGAGAGCTCTGCATGTCCCAAAATCATTTGCAGCCTGAAAGGGGCATTAACCCGCATTTTAGACCACTAAAATTCCCAAAAAAAATGTTAGCACAAAAAATGCATCCTACACCCCTGTAAGTTCACAATATTTTAGCAGCCCAAAAAAGGCCTTAAAATGCATCTTAGACCTGCAAAAAGGTTGAAAACTTTGAAGGACCAAAAAAGGGGTTTTCAGGCATCCTAGACCCCCTAAAGTCCAGAAAATATTGGTGGCCTAAAAACTGTCAGATAGCTCTGAATATCCCAAAAACATTTGCAGCCTGGAAGCCCAAAAAACCCGCATCCCAGACCCCTGCAATTCCCAAAAATATTTTTGGCACAAAAAATGCATCCTATACCCTTGAAAGTTCAGTATATGTTAGCAGCCCAAAAAAAGGCCTAAAAATGCATCTTAGGCTTGCAAAAATGTTCAAAACTTTGAAGGCCCAAAAACGGGGTTTACAGGCATCCTAGACCCCCTAAAGTCCAGAAAATGTTGGTGGCCCAAAAACTGTGCCAGAGAGCTCTACATGTCCCAAAATCGTTTGCAGCCTGAAAGGGACAATAACCCACATCATAGACCACTAAAATTCCCAAAAATATTTTGGCACAAAAAATGCATCCTACACCACTGCAAGTTCAGAATATGTTAGCAGCCCAAAAAAGGCCTTAAAATGCATCTTAGGCCTGCAAAAATGTGGAAAACTTTGAAGGCCCAAAACAGGGGGTTACAGGCATCCTTGACCCCTGAAAGTCCAGAAAATGTTGGTGGCCCAAAAACTGTGCCAGAGAGCTCTGCATGTTCCAAAATCATTTGCACCCTGAAAGGGGCATTAACACGCATCCTAGACCACTGAAATTCCCAAAACTATTTTTGGCACAAAAAAGCATCCTACACCCCTGAAAGTTCAGTATAGGTTAGCAGCCCAAAAAATGCCTAAAAATGCATCTTAGGCCTGCAAAAATGTTGAAAACTTTGAAGGCCCAAAAAAGTGGTTTACAGGCATCCTAGACCCCCTAAAGTCCAGACAATTTTGGTGGCCCAAAAACTGTGCCAGAGAGCTCTGCATGTCCCAAAATCATTTTCAGCCTGAAAGGGGAATTAACCCTCATCCCAGAACCCTGAAATTCCCAAAAATATTTTTGGCACAAAAAATGCATCCTACACCCTTGAAGGTTCAGTATATGTTAGCAGCCCAAAAAAGGCCTAAAAATGCATCCTAGGCTTGCAAAAATGTTCAAAACTTTGAAGGCCCAAAAAAGGGGTTTACAGGCATCCTAGACCCCCTAAAGTCCAGAAAATGTTGGTGGCCTAATAACTGTGCCAGAGAGCTCTGAATATCCCAAAAACATTTGCAGCCTGGAAGGGGCATTAACCCGCATCCCAGACCCCTGAAATTCAAAAAATATTTTTGGCACAAAACATGCATCCTACACCCTTGAAAGTTCAGTATATGTTAGCAGCCCAAAAAAGGCCTAAAAATGCATCTTAGGCTTGCAAAAATGTTAAAAACTTTGAAGGCCCAAAAAAGGGGTTTACAGGCATCCTAGACCCCCTAAAGTCTAGAAAATGTTGGTGGCCCAAAAACTGTGCCAGAGAGCTCTGCATGTCGCAAAATCATTTGCAGCCTGAAAGGGGCATTAACCTGCATCAAAGACCACTAAAATTCCCAAAAATATCTTGGCACAAAAAATGCATCCTACACCCTTGAAAGTTCAGTATATGTTAGCAGCCCAAAAGGCCTTAAAATGCATCTTATGCCTGCAAAAATGTTGAAAATTTTGAAGGCCCAAAAAAGGGGTTTACAGGCATCCTAGACCCCCTAAAGTCCAGTAAATATTGGTGGCCTAATAACTGTGTCAGATAGCTCTGAATATCCCAAAAACATTTGCAGCCTGAAAGGGGCATTAACCCGCATCCCAGACCCCTGAAATTCCCAAAACTATTTTTGGCACAAAAAATGCATCCTACACCCCTGATAGTTCAGAATATGTTAGCAGCCCAAAAGGCCTTAAAATGCATCTTAGGCCTGAAAAATGTTGAAAACTTTGAAGGCCCAAAAAACGGGGTTACAGGCATCCTAGACCCCTGAAAGTCCAGAAAATGTTGGTGGCCCAAAAACTGTGCCAGAGAGCTCTACATGTCCCAAAATCATTTGCAGCCTGAAAGGGGCATTAACCCGCATCATAGACCACTAAAAGTCCTAAAAATATTTTGGCACAAAAAATGCATCCTACACCCCTGCAAGTTCAGAATATGTTAGCAGCAAAAAAAAGGCCTTAAAATGCATTTTCCTCCTGCAAAAAGGTTGAAAACTTTGAAGGACCAAAAAAGGGGTTTACAGGCATCCTAGACCCCCTAAAGTCCAGAAAATATTGGTGGTCCAAAAACTGTGCCAGACAGCTCTCCATGTCCCAAAATCATTTGCAGCCTGAAAGGGGCATTAACCCGCATCCTAGACCACTGAAATTCCCAAAAATACTTTTGGCACAAAAATGCATCCTACACCCCTGCAAGTTCAGAATGTTAGCAGCCCAAAAAAGGCCTTAAAATGCATTTTAGGCCTGCAAAAATGTTGAAAACTTTGAAGGCCCAAAAAAGGGGGTTACAGGCATCCTAGACCCCTTAAAGTCCAGAAAATGTTGGTGGCCCAAAAACTGTGCCAGAGAGCTCTGCATGTCCCAAAATCATGTTCAGCCTGAAAGGGACATTAACCCGCATCCCAGACCCCTGAAATTCCCAAAAATATTTTTGGCACAAAAAATGCATCCTACACCCTTGAAGGTTCAGTATATATTAGCAGCCCAAAAAAGGCCTAAAAATGCATCTTAGGCTTGCAAAAATGTTCAAAACTTTGAAGGCCCAAAAAAGGGGTTTACAGGCATCCTAGACCCCCTAAAGTCCAGAAAATATTGGCGGCCCAAAAACTGTGCCAGAGAGCTCTACATGTCCCAAAATCATTTGCAGCCTGAAAGGGGCATTAACCCGCATCATAGACCACTAAAAGTCCTAAAAATATTTTGGCACAAAAAATGCATCCTACACCACTGCAAGTTCAGAATATGTTAGCAGCCCAAAAAAGGCCTTAAAATGCATCTTAGGCCTGCAAAAATGTGGAAAACTTTGAAGGCCCAAAACAGGGGGTTACAGGCATCCTTGACCCCTGAAAGTCCAGAAAATGTTGGTGGCCCAAAAACTGTGCCAGAGAGCTCTGCATGTTCCAAAATCATTTGCACCCTGAAAGGGGCATTAACACGCATCCTAGACCACTGAAATTCCCAAAACTATTTTTGGCACAAAAAAGCATCCTACACCCCTGAAAGTTCAGTATAGGTTAGCAGCCCAAAAAATGCCTAAAAATGCATCTTAGGCCTGCAAAAATGTTGAAAACTTTGAAGGCCCAAAAAAGTGGTTTACAGGCATCCTAGACCCCCTAAAGTCCAGACAATTTTGGTGGCCCAAAAACTGTGCCAGAGAGCTCTGCATGTCCCAAAATCATTTTCAGCCTGAAAGGGGAATTAACCCTCATCCCAGAACCCTGAAATTCCCAAAAATATTTTTGGCACAAAAAATGCATCCTACACCCTTGAAGGTTCAGTATATGTTAGCAGCCCAAAAAAGGCCTAAAAATGCATCCTAGGCTTGCAAAAATGTTCAAAACTTTGAAGGCCCAAAAAAGGGGTTTACAGGCATCCTAGACCCCCTAAAGTCCAGAAAATGTTGGTGGCCTAATAACTGTGCCAGAGAGCTCTGAATATCCCAAAAACATTTGCAGCCTGGAAGGGGCATTAACCCGCATCCCAGACCCCTGAAATTCAAAAAATATTTTTGGCACAAAACATGCATCCTACACCCTTGAAAGTTCAGTATATGTTAGCAGCCCAAAAAAGGCCTAAAAATGCATCTTAGGCTTGCAAAAATGTTAAAAACTTTGAAGGCCCAAAAAAGGGGTTTACAGGCATCCTAGACCCCCTAAAGTCTAGAAAATGTTGGTGGCCCAAAAACTGTGCCAGAGAGCTCTGCATGTCGCAAAATCATTTGCAGCCTGAAAGGGGCATTAACCTGCATCAAAGACCACTAAAATTCCCAAAAATATCTTGGCACAAAAAATGCATCCTACACCCTTGAAAGTTCAGTATATGTTAGCAGCCCAAAAGGCCTTAAAATGCATCTTATGCCTGCAAAAATGTTGAAAATTTTGAAGGCCCAAAAAAGGGGTTTACAGGCATCCTAGACCCCCTAAAGTCCAGTAAATATTGGTGGCCTAATAACTGTGTCAGATAGCTCTGAATATCCCAAAAACATTTGCAGCCTGAAAGGGGCATTAACCCGCATCCCAGACCCCTGAAATTCCCAAAACTATTTTTGGCACAAAAAATGCATCCTACACCCCTGATAGTTCAGAATATGTTAGCAGCCCAAAAGGCCTTAAAATGCATCTTAGGCCTGAAAAATGTTGAAAACTTTGAAGGCCCAAAAAACGGGGTTACAGGCATCCTAGACCCCTGAAAGTCCAGAAAATGTTGGTGGCCCAAAAACTGTGCCAGAGAGCTCTGCATGTCCCAAAATCATTTGCAGCCTAAAAGGGACATTAACCCGCTTCATAGACCACTAAAATTCCCAAAAATATGTTGGCACAAAAAATGCATCCTACACCCCTGTAAGTTGAGAATAAGTTAGCAGCCCAAAAAAGGCCTTAAAATGCATTTTAGGCCTGCAAAAAGGTTGAAACTTTTGAAGGACCAAAAAAGGGGTTTACAGGCATCCTAGACCCCCTAAAGTCCAGAAAATATTGGTGGCCCAAAAACTGTGCCAGAGAGCTCTCCATGTCCCAACATCATTTGCAGCCTGAAAGGGGCATTAACCCGCTTCATAGACCACTAAAATTTCCAAAAATACTTTTGGCACAAAAAATGCATCCTACACCCTTGAAAGTTCAGTATATGTTAGCATCCCAAAAAATGCCTAAAAATGCATCTTAGGCCTGCAAAAATGTTGAAAACTTTGAAGGCCCAAAAAAGGGGTTTACAGGCATCCTAGACCCCCTAAAGTCCAGACAATTTTGGTGGCCCAAAAACTGTGCCAGAGAGCTCTGCATGTCCCAAAATCATTTTCAGCCGGAAAGGGGCATTAACCCGCATCCCAGACCCCTGAAATTCCCAAAAATATTTTTGGCACAAAAAATGCATCCTACACCCTTGAAGGTTCAGTATATGTTAGCAGCCCAAAAAAGGCCTAAAAATGCATCTTAGGCTTGCAAAAATGTTCAAAACTTTGAAGGCCCAAAAAAGGGGTTTACAGGCATCCTAGACCCCCTAAAGTCCAGAAAATGTTGGTGGTCCAAAAACTGTGCCAGAGAGCTCTACATGTCCCAAAATCATTTGCAGCCTGAAAGGGGCATTAACCCGCATCATAGACCACTAAAAGTCCTAAAAATATTTTGGCACAAAAAATGCATCCTACACCCCTGATAGTTCAGAATATGTTAGCAGCCCAAAAGTCCTTAAAATGCATCTTAGGCCTGCAAAAATGTTGAAAACTTTGAAGGCCCAAAAAAGGGGTTTACAGGCATCGTAGACCCCCTAAAGTCCAGAAAATATTGGTGGCCTAATAACTGTCTCAGATAGCTCTGAATATCCCAAAAACATTTGCAGCCTGAAAGGGGCATTAACCCGCATCCCGGACCCCTGAAATTCCCAAAAATATTTTTGGCACAAAAAATGCATCCTACACCCCTGCAAGTTCAGAATATGTTAGCAGCCCAAAAAAGGCCTTAAAATGCATTTTAGGCCTGCAAAAATGTTGAAAACTTTGAAGGCCCAAAAAGGGGGGTTAAAGGCATCCTAGACCCCCTAAAGTCCAGAAAATATTGGTGGCCCAAAAACTGTGCCAGAGAGCTCTTCATGTCCCAACATCATGTGCAGCCTGAAAGGGGCATTAACCCGCTTCATAGACCACTAAAATTCCCAAAAATATTTTGGCACAAAAAATGCATCCTACACCCCTGAAAGTTCAGAATATGCTAGCATCCCAAAAAAGGCCTTAAAATGCATCTTAGGCCTGCAAAAATGTTGAAAACTTTGAAGGCCCAAAAAAGGGGTTTACAGGCATCGTAGACCCCCTAAAGTCCAGAAAATATTGGTGGCCTAATAACTGTCAGATAGCTCTGAATATCCCAAAAACATTTGCAGCCTGAAAGGGGCATTAACCCGCATCCCGGACCCCTGAAATTCCCAAAAATATTTTTGGCACAAAAAATGCATCCTACACCCCTGCAAGTTCAGTATAGGTTAGCAGCCCAAAAAATGCCTAAAAATGCATCTTAGGCCTGCAAAAATGTTGAAAACTTTGAAGGCCCAAAAAATGGTTTACAGGCATCCTAGACCCCCTAAAGTCCAGACAATTTTGATGGCCCAAAAACTGTGCCAGAGAGCTCTGCATGTCCCAAAATCATTTGCAGCCTGAAAGTGGCATTAACCCACATCATAGACCACTAAAAGTCCTAAAAATATTTTGGCACAAAAAATGCATCCTACACCCCTGATAGTTCAGAATATGTTAGCAGCCCAAAAGTCCTTAAAATTCATCTTAGGCCTGCAAAAATGTTGAAAACTTTGAAGGCCCAAAAAAGGGGGTTACAGGCATCCTAGACCCCTTAAAGTCCAGAAAATGTTGGTGGCCCAAAAACTGTGGGGTTTACAGGCATCGTAGACCCCCTAAAGTCCAGAAAATATTGGTGGCCTAATAACTGTGTCAGATAGCTCTGAATATCCCAAAAACATTTGCAGCCTGAAAGGGGCATTAACCCGCATCCCGGACCCCTGAAATTCCCAAAAATATTTTTGGCTCAAAAAATGCATCCTACACCCCTGCAAGCTCATAATATGTTAGCAGCCCAAAAAAGGCCTTAAATGCATTTTCGGCCTGCAAAAAGGTTGAAAACTTTGAAGGCCCAAAAAAGGGGTTTACAGGCATCCTAGCCCCCTAAAGTCCAGTAAATATTGGTGGCCTAATAACTGTGTCAGATAGCTCTGAATATCCCAAAAACATTTGCAGCCTGAAAGGGGCATTAACCCGCATCCCAGACCCCTGAAATTCCCAAAACTATTTTTGGCACAAAAAATGCATCCTACACCCCTGATAGTTCAGAATATGTTAGCAGCCCAAAAGGCCTTAAAATGCATCTTAGGCCTGAAAAATGTTGAAAACTTTGAAGGCCCAAAAAACGGGGTTACAGGCATCCTAGACCCCTGAAAGTCCAGAAAATGTTGGTGGCCCAAAAACTGTGCCAGAGAGCTCTACATGTCCCAAAATCATTTGCAGCCTGAAAGGGGCATTAACCCGCATCATAGACCACTAAAAGTCCTAAAAATATTTTGCCACAAAAAATGCATCCTACACCCCTGCAAGTTCAGAATATGTTAGCAGCAAAAAAAAGGCCTTAAAATGCATTTTCCTCCTGCAAAAAGGTTGAAAACTTTGAAGGACCAAAAAAGGGGTTTACAGGCATCCTAGACCCCCTAAAGTCCAGAAAATATTGGTGGTCCAAAAACTGTGCCAGACAGCTCTCCATGTCCCAAAATCATTTGCAGCCTGAAAGGGGCATTAACCCGCATCCTAGACCACTGAAATTCCCAAAAATACTTTTGGCACAAAAATGCATCCTACACCCCTGCAAGTTCAGAATGTTAGCAGCCCAAAAAAGGCCTTAAAATGCATTTTAGGCCTGCAAAAATGTTGAAAACTTTGAAGGCCCAAAAAAGGGGGTTACAGGCATCCTAGACCCCTTAAAGTCCAGAAAATGTTGGTGGCCCAAAAACTGTGCCAGAGAGCTCTGCATGTCCCAAAATCATGTTCAGCCTGAAAGGGGCATTAACCCGCATCCCAGACCCCTGAAATTCCCAAAAATATTTTTGGCACAAAAAATGCATCCTACACCCTTGAAGGTTCAGTATATATTAGCAGCCCAAAAAAGGCCTAAAAATGCATCTTAGGCTTGCAAAAATGTTCAAAACTTTGAAGGCCCAAAAAAGGGGTTTACAGGCATCCTAGACCCCCTAAAGTCCAGAAAATATTGGCGGCCCAAAAACTGTGCCAGAGAGCTCTACATGTCCCAAAATCATTTGCAGCCTGAAAGGGGCATTAACCCGCATCATAGACCACTAAAAGTCCTAAAAATATTTTGGCACAAAAAATGCATCCTACACCCCTGAATATTCAGGATATGTTAGCCCAAAATAGGTTTAAAAATGCATTTTAGGCCTTCAAAAATGTTGAAAACTTTGAAGGTCCAAAAAAGGGGTTTACAGGCATCGTAGACCCCTTAAAGTCCAGAAAATGGTGGTGGCCTGAAAACTGTGTCAGATAGCTCTCAATTACCCAAAAACATTTGCAGCCCGAAAACGGCATTAACCTGCATCCCAGATCCCTGAAATTCCCAAAAATATTTTTGGCACAAAAAAGGCATCCTACACCCCTGAAAGTTCAAAATATGTTAGCAGCCCAAAAAAGGCCTTAAAATGCATCTTAGGCCTGCAAAAATGTTGAAAACTTTGAAGGCCCAAAAAAGGGGTTTACAGGCATCCTAGACCCCCTAAAGTCCAGAAAATGGCAGTGGCCCAAAACCTGTGCCAGAGAGATCTGCATGTCCCAAAATCATTTGCAGCCTGAAAGGAGCATTAGCCCGAATCCTAGACCAATGAAATTCCCAAAAATACTTTTGGCACAAAAAAATGCATCCTACACCCCTGAAAGTTCAGAATATGTTAGCAGCCCAAAAACGGCCTTAAAATGCATCTTAGACCTGCAAAAAGGTTGAAAAATTTGAAGGCCCAAAAAAGGGGTTTACAGGCATCCTAGACCCCCTAAAGTCCAGAAAATGGCAGTGGCCCAAAAACTGTGCCAGAGAGCTCTGCATGTCCCAAAATCATTTGCAGCCTGAAAGGGGCATTAACCCGCATTTTAGACCACTAAAATTCCCAAAAAAATGTTAGCACAAAAAATGCATCCTACACCCCTGTAAGTTCACAATATTTTAGCAGCCCAAAAAAGGCCTTAAAATGCATTTTCGGCCTGCAAAAAGGTTGAAAACTTTGAAGGACCAAAAAAGGGGTTTTCAGGCATCCTAGACCCCCTAAAGTCCAGAAAATATTGGTGGCCTAAAAACTGTCAGATAGCTCTGAATATCCCAAAAACATTTGCAGCCTGGAAGCCCAAAAAACCCGCATCCCAGACCCCTGCAATTCCCAAAAATATTTTTGGCACAAAAAAATGCATCCTACACCCCTGAAAGTTCAGAATATGTTAGCAGCCCAAAAACGGCCTTAAAATGCATCTTAGACCTGCAAAAAGGTTGAAAAATTTGAAGGCCCAAAAAAGGGGTTTACAGGCATCCTAGACCCCCTAAAGTCCAGAAAATGGCAGTGGCCCAAAAACTGTGCCAGAGAGCTCTGCATGTCCCAAAATCATTTGCAGCCTGAAAGGGGCATTAACCCGCATTTTAGACCACTAAAATTCCCAAAAAAATGTTAGCACAAAAAATGCATCCTACACCCCTGTAAGTTCACAATATTTTAGCAGCCCAAAAAAGGCCTTAAAATGCATTTTCGGCCTGCAAAAAGGTTGAAAACTTTGAAGGACCAAAAAAGGGGTTTTCAGGCATCCTAGACCCCCTAAAGTCCAGAAAATATTGGTGGCCTAAAAACTGTCAGATAGCTCTGAATATCCCAAAAACATTTGCAGCCTGGAAGCCCAAAAAACCCGCATCCCAGACCCCTGCAATTCCCAAAAATATTTTTGGCACAAAAAATGCATCCTATACCCTTGAAAGTTCAGTATATGTTAGCAGCCCAAAAAAAGGCCTAAAAATGCATCTTAGGCTTGCAAAAATGTTCAAAACTTTGAAGGCCCAAAAACGGGGTTTACAGGCATCCTAGACCCCCTAAAGTCCAGAAAATGTTGGTGGCCCAAAAACTGTGCCAGAGAGCTCTACATGTCCCAAAATCGTTTGCAGCCTGAAAGGGACAATAACCCACATCATAGACCACTAAAATTCCCAAAAATATTTTGGCACAAAAAATGCATCCTACACCACTGCAAGTTCAGAATATGTTAGCAGCCCAAAAAAGGCCTTAAAATGCATCTTAGGCCTGCAAAAATGTGGAAAACTTTGAAGGCCCAAAACAGGGGGTTACAGGCATCCTTGACCCCTGAAAGTCCAGAAAATGTTGGTGGCCCAAAAACTGTGCCAGAGAGCTCTGCATGTTCCAAAATCATTTGCACCCTGAAAGGGGCATTAACACGCATCCTAGACCACTGAAATTCCCAAAACTATTTTTGGCACAAAAAAGCATCCTACACCCCTGAAAGTTCAGTATAGGTTAGCAGCCCAAAAAATGCCTAAAAATGCATCTTAGGCCTGCAAAAATGTTGAAAACTTTGAAGGCCCAAAAAAGTGGTTTACAGGCATCCTAGACCCCCTAAAGTCCAGACAATTTTGGTGGCCCAAAAACTGTGCCAGAGAGCTCTGCATGTCCCAAAATCATTTTCAGCCTGAAAGGGGAATTAACCCTCATCCCAGAACCCTGAAATTCCCAAAAATATTTTTGGCACAAAAAATGCATCCTACACCCTTGAAGGTTCAGTATATGTTAGCAGCCCAAAAAAGGCCTAAAAATGCATCCTAGGCTTGCAAAAATGTTCAAAACTTTGAAGGCCCAAAAAAGGGGTTTACAGGCATCCTAGACCCCCTAAAGTCCAGAAAATGTTGGTGGCCTAATAACTGTGCCAGAGAGCTCTGAATATCCCAAAAACATTTGCAGCCTGGAAGGGGCATTAACCCGCATCCCAGACCCCTGAAATTCAAAAAATATTTTTGGCACAAAACATGCATCCTACACCCTTGAAAGTTCAGTATATGTTAGCAGCCCAAAAAAGGCCTAAAAATGCATCTTAGGCTTGCAAAAATGTTAAAAACTTTGAAGGCCCAAAAAAGGGGTTTACAGGCATCCTAGACCCCCTAAAGTCTAGAAAATGTTGGTGGCCCAAAAACTGTGCCAGAGAGCTCTGCATGTCGCAAAATCATTTGCAGCCTGAAAGGGGCATTAACCTGCATCAAAGACCACTAAAATTCCCAAAAATATCTTGGCACAAAAAATGCATCCTACACCCTTGAAAGTTCAGTATATGTTAGCAGCCCAAAAGGCCTTAAAATGCATCTTATGCCTGCAAAAATGTTGAAAATTTTGAAGGCCCAAAAAAGGGGTTTACAGGCATCCTAGACCCCCTAAAGTCCAGTAAATATTGGTGGCCTAATAACTGTGTCAGATAGCTCTGAATATCCCAAAAACATTTGCAGCCTGAAAGGGGCATTAACCCGCATCCCAGACCCCTGAAATTCCCAAAACTATTTTTGGCACAAAAAATGCATCCTACACCCCTGATAGTTCAGAATATGTTAGCAGCCCAAAAGGCCTTAAAATGCATCTTAGGCCTGAAAAATGTTGAAAACTTTGAAGGCCCAAAAAACGGGGTTACAGGCATCCTAGACCCCTGAAAGTCCAGAAAATGTTGGTGGCCCAAAAACTGTGCCAGAGAGCTCTGCATGTCCCAAAATCATTTGCAGCCTAAAAGGGACATTAACCCGCTTCATAGACCACTAAAATTCCCAAAAATATGTTGGCACAAAAAATGCATCCTACACCCCTGTAAGTTGAGAATAAGTTAGCAGCCCAAAAAAGGCCTTAAAATGCATTTTAGGCCTGCAAAAAGGTTGAAACTTTTGAAGGACCAAAAAAGGGGTTTACAGGCATCCTAGACCCCCTAAAGTCCAGAAAATATTGGTGGCCCAAAAACTGTGCCAGAGAGCTCTCCATGTCCCAACATCATTTGCAGCCTGAAAGGGGCATTAACCCGCTTCATAGACCACTAAAATTTCCAAAAATACTTTTGGCACAAAAAATGCATCCTACACCCTTGAAAGTTCAGTATATGTTAGCATCCCAAAAAATGCCTAAAAATGCATCTTAGGCCTGCAAAAATGTTGAAAACTTTGAAGGCCCAAAAAAGGGGTTTACAGGCATCCTAGACCCCCTAAAGTCCAGACAATTTTGGTGGCCCAAAAACTGTGCCAGAGAGCTCTGCATGTCCCAAAATCATTTTCAGCCGGAAAGGGGCATTAACCCGCATCCCAGACCCCTGAAATTCCCAAAAATATTTTTGGCACAAAAAATGCATCCTACACCCTTGAAGGTTCAGTATATGTTAGCAGCCCAAAAAAGGCCTAAAAATGCATCTTAGGCTTGCAAAAATGTTCAAAACTTTGAAGGCCCAAAAAAGGGGTTTACAGGCATCCTAGACCCCCTAAAGTCCAGAAAATGTTGGTGGTCCAAAAACTGTGCCAGAGAGCTCTACATGTCCCAAAATCATTTGCAGCCTGAAAGGGGCATTAACCCGCATCATAGACCACTAAAAGTCCTAAAAATATTTTGGCACAAAAAATGCATCCTACACCCCTGATAGTTCAGAATATGTTAGCAGCCCAAAAGTCCTTAAAATGCATCTTAGGCCTGCAAAAATGTTGAAAACTTTGAAGGCCCAAAAAAGGGGTTTACAGGCATCGTAGACCCCCTAAAGTCCAGAAAATATTGGTGGCCTAATAACTGTCTCAGATAGCTCTGAATATCCCAAAAACATTTGCAGCCTGAAAGGGGCATTAACCCGCATCCCGGACCCCTGAAATTCCCAAAAATATTTTTGGCACAAAAAATGCATCCTACACCCCTGCAAGTTCAGAATATGTTAGCAGCCCAAAAAAGGCCTTAAAATGCATTTTAGGCCTGCAAAAATGTTGAAAACTTTGAAGGCCCAAAAAGGGGGGTTAAAGGCATCCTAGACCCCCTAAAGTCCAGAAAATATTGGTGGCCCAAAAACTGTGCCAGAGAGCTCTTCATGTCCCAACATCATGTGCAGCCTGAAAGGGGCATTAACCCGCTTCATAGACCACTAAAATTCCCAAAAATATTTTGGCACAAAAAATGCATCCTACACCCCTGAAAGTTCAGAATATGCTAGCATCCCAAAAAAGGCCTTAAAATGCATCTTAGGCCTGCAAAAATGTTGAAAACTTTGAAGGCCCAAAAAAGGGGTTTACAGGCATCGTAGACCCCCTAAAGTCCAGAAAATATTGGTGGCCTAATAACTGTCAGATAGCTCTGAATATCCCAAAAACATTTGCAGCCTGAAAGGGGCATTAACCCGCATCCCGGACCCCTGAAATTCCCAAAAATATTTTTGGCACAAAAAATGCATCCTACACCCCTGCAAGTTCAGTATAGGTTAGCAGCCCAAAAAATGCCTAAAAATGCATCTTAGGCCTGCAAAAATGTTGAAAACTTTGAAGGCCCAAAAAATGGTTTACAGGCATCCTAGACCCCCTAAAGTCCAGACAATTTTGATGGCCCAAAAACTCTGCCAGAGAGCTCTACATGTCCCAAAATCATTTGCAGCCTGAAAGGGGCATTAACCCGCTTCATAGACCACTAAAATTCCCAAAAATAGTTTTGGCACAAAAAATGCATCCTACACCCTTGAAAGTTCTGTATATGTTAGCATCCCAAAAAATGCCTAAAAATGCATCTTAGGCCTGCAAAAATGTTGAAAACTTTGAAGGCCCAAAAAAGGGGTTTAGAGGCATCCTAGACCCCCTAAAGTCCAGAAAATATTGGTGGCCTAATAACTGTGTCAGATAGCTCTGAATATCCCAAAATCATTTGCAGCCTGAAAGTGGCATTAACCCACATCATAGACCACTAAAAGTCCTAAAAATATTTTGGCACAAAAAATGCATCCTACACCCCTGATAGTTCAGAATATGTTAGCAGCCCAAAAGTCCTTAAAATTCATCTTAGGCCTGCAAAAATGTTGAAAACTTTGAAGGCCCAAAAAAGGGGGTTACAGGCATCCTAGACCCCTTAAAGTCCAGAAAATGTTGGTGGCCCAAAAACTGTGGGGTTTACAGGCATCGTAGACCCCCTAAAGTCCAGAAAATATTGGTGGCCTAATAACTGTGTCAGATAGCTCTGAATATCCCAAAAACATTTGCAGCCTGAAAGGGGCATTAACCCGCATCCCGGACCCCTGAAATTCCCAAAAATATTTTTTGGCTCAAAAAATGCATCCTACACCCCTGCAAGCTCATAATATGTTAGCAGCCCAAAAAAGGCCTTAAATGCATTTTCGGCCTGCAAAAAGGTTGAAAACTTTGAAGGCCCAAAAAAGGGGTTTACAGGCATCCTAGACCCCCTAAAGTCCAGAAAATGTTGGTGGCCCAAAAACTCTGCCAGAGAGCTCTACATGTCCCAAAATCATTTGCAGCCTGAAAGGGGCATTAACCCGCTTCATAGACCACTAAAATTCCCAAAAATAGTTTTGGCACAAAAAATGCATCCTACACCCTTGAAAGTTCTGTATATGTTAGCATCCCAAAAAATGCCTAAAAATGCATCTTAGGCCTGCAAAAATGTTGAAAACTTTGAAGGCCCAAAAAAGGGGTTTAGAGGCATCCTAGACCCCCTAAAGTCCAGGCAATTTTGGTGGCCCAAAAACTGTGCCAGAGAGCTCTGCATGTCCCAAAATCATTTTCAGCCTGAAAGGGGCATTAACCCGCATCCCAGACCCCTGAAATTCCCAAAAATATTTTTGGCACAAAAAATGCATCCTACACCCTTGAAGGTTCAGTATATGTTAGCAGCCCAAAAAAGGCCTAAAAATGCATTTTAGGCTTGCAAAAATGTTCAAAACTTTGAAGGCCCAAAAAAGGGGTTTACAGGCATCCTAGACCCCCTAAAGTCCAGAAAATATTGGTGGCCTAATAACTGTGTCAGATAGCTCTGAATATCCCAAAAACATTTGCAGCCTGAAAGGGGCATTAACCCGCATCCCGGACCCCTGAAATTCCCAAAAATATTTTTGGCACAAAAAATGCATCCTACACCCCTGCAAGTTCAGAATATGTTAGCAGCCAAAAAAAGGCCTTAAAATGCATTTTCGTCCTGCAAAAAGGTTGAAAACTTTGAAGGCCCAAAAAAGTGGTTTACAGGCATCCTAGACCCCCTAAAGTCCAGACAATTTTGGTGGCCCAAAAACTGTGCCAGAGAGCTCTACATGTCCCAAAATCATTTGCAGCCTGAAAGTGGCATTAACCCACATCATAGACCACTAAAAGTCCTAAAAATATTTTGGCACAAAAAATGCATCCTACACCCCTGATAGTTCAGAATATGTTAGCAGCCCAAAAGTCCTTAAAATGCATCTTAGGCCTGCAAAAATGTTGAAAACTTTGAAGGCCCAAAAAAGGGGGTTACAGGCATCCTAGACCCCTTAAAGTCCAGAAAATGTTGGTGGCCCAAAAACTGTGGGGTTTACAGGCATCGTAGACCCCCTAAAGTCCAGAAAATATTGGTGGCCTAATAACTGTGTCAGATAGCTCTGAATATCCCAAAAACATTTGCAGCCTGAAAGGGGCATTAACCCGCATCCCGGACCCCTGAAATTCCCAAAAATATTTTTGGCTCAAAAAATGCATCCTACACCCCTGCAAGCTCATAATATGTTAGCAGCCCAAAAAAGGCCTTAAATGCATTTTCGGCCTGCAAAAAGGTTGAAAACTTTGAAGGCCCAAAAAAGGGGTTTACAGGCATCCTAGACCCCCTAAAGTCCAGAAAATGTTGGTGGCCCAAAAACTCTGCCAGAGAGCTCTACATGTCCCAAAATCATTTGCAGCCTGAAAGGGGCATTAACCCGCTTCATAGACCACTAAAATTCCCAAAAATAGTTTTGGCACAAAAAATGCATCCTACACCCTTGAAAGTTCTGTATATGTTAGCATCCCAAAAAATGCCTAAAAATGCATCTTAGGCCTGCAAAAATGTTGAAAACTTTGAAGGCCCAAAAAAGGGGTTTAGAGGCATCCTAGACCCCCTAAAGTCCAGGCAATTTTGGTGGCCCAAAAACTGTGCCAGAGAGCTCTGCATGTCCCAAAATCATTTTCAGCCTGAAAGGGGCATTAACCCGCATCCCAGACCCCTGAAATTCCCAAAAATATTTTTGGCACAAAAAATGCATCCTACACCCTTGAAGGTTCAGTATATGTTAGCAGCCCAAAAAAGGCCTAAAAATGCATTTTAGGCTTGCAAAAATGTTCAAAACTTTGAAGGCCCAAAAAAGGGGTTTACAGGCATCCTAGACCCCCTAAAGTCCAGAAAATATTGGTGGCCTAATAACTGTGTCAGATAGCTCTGAATATCCCAAAAACATTTGCAGGCTGAAAGGGGCATTAACCCGCATCCCGGACCCCTGAAATTCCCAAAAATATTTTTGGCACAAAAAATGCATCCTACACCCCTGCAAGTTCAGAATATGTTAGCAGCCAAAAAAAGGCCTTAAAATGCATTTTCGTCCTGCAAAAAGGTTGAAAACTTTGAAGGCCCAAAAAAGTGGTTTACAGGCATCCTAGACCCCCTAAAGTCCAGACAATTTTGGTGGCCCAAAAACTGTGCCAGAGAGCTCTACATGTCCCAAAATCATTTGCAGCCTGAAAGGGGCATTAACCCGCATCATAGACCACTAAAAGTCCTAAAAATATTTTGGCACAAAAAATGCATCCTACACCCCTGCAAGTTCAGAATATGTTAGCAGCCAAAAAAAGGCCTTAAAATGCATTTTCCTCCTGCAAAAATGTTGAAAACTTTGAAGGACCAAAAAAGGGGTTTACAGGCATCCTAGACCCCCTAAAGTCCAGAAAATATTGGTGGTCCAAAAACTGTGCCAGACAGCTCTCCATGTCCCAAAATCATTTGCAGCCTGAAAGGGGCATTAACCCGCATCCTAGACCACTGAAATTCCCAAAAATACTTTTGGCACAAAAATGCATCCTACACCCCTGCAAGTTCAGAATGTTAGCAGCCCAAAAAAGGCCTTAAAATGCATTTTAGGCCTGCAAAAATGTTGAAAACTTTGAAGGCCCAAAAAAGGGGGTTACAGGCATCCTAGACCCCTTAAAGTCCAGAAAATGTTGGTGGCCCAAAAACTGTGCCAGAGAGCTCTGCATGTCCCAAAATCATGTTCAGCCTGAAAGGGGCATTAACCCGCATCCCAGACCCCTGAAATTCCCAAAAATATTTTTGGCACAAAAAATGCATCCTACACCCTTGAAGGTTCAGTATATATTAGCAGCCCAAAAAAGGCCTTAAAATGCATTTTCGTCCTGCAAAAAGGTTGAAAACTTTGAAGGCCCAAAAAAGTGGTTTACAGGCATCCTAGACCCCCTAAAGTCCAGACAATTTTGGTGGCCCAAAAACTGTGCCAGAGAGCTCTACATGTCCCAAAATCATTTGCAGCCTGAAAGGGGCATTAACCCGCATCATAGACCACTAAAAGTCCTAAAAATATTTTGGCACAAAAAATGCATCCTACACCCCTGCAAGTTCAGAATGTTAGCAGCCCAAAAAAGGCCTTAAAATGCATTTTAGGCCTGCAAAAAGGTTGAAACCTTTGAAGGACCAAAAAAGGGGTTTACAGGCATCCTAGACCCCCTAAAGTCCAGAAAATATTGGTGGCCTAATAACTGTCAGATAGCTCTGAATATCCCAAAAACATTTGCAGCCTGAAAGGGGCATTAACCCGCATCCCGCACCCCTGAAATTCCCAAAAATATTTTTGGCACAAAAAATGCATCCTACACCCCTGCAAGTTCAGTATAGGTTAGCAGCCCAAAAAATGCCTAAAAATGCATCTTAGGCCTGCAAAAATGTTGAAAACTTTGAAGGCCCAAAAAATGGTTTACAGGCATCCTAGACCCCCTAAAGTCCAGACAATTTTGATGGCCCAAAAACTGTGCCAGAGAGCTCTGCATGTCCCAAAATCATTTGCAGCCTGAAAGGGGCATTAACCCACATCATAGACCACTAAAAGTCCTAAAAATATTTTGGCACAAAAAATGCATCCTACACCCCTGATAGTTCAGAATATGTTAGCAGCCCAAAAGTCCTTAACATGCATCTTAGGCCTGCAAAAATGTTGAAAACTTTGAAGGCCCAAAAAAGGGGTTTACAGGCATCGTAGACCCCCTAAAGTCCAGAAAATATTGGTGGCCTAATAACTGTGTCAGATAGCTCTGAATATCCCAAAAACATTTGCAGCCTGAAAGGGGCATTAACCCGCATCCCAGACCCCTGAAATTCCCAAAAATATTTTTGGCACAAAAAATGCATCCTTCACCCTTGAAAGTTCCGTATAGGTTAGCAGCCCAAAAAATGCCTAAAAATGCATCTTAGGCCTGCAAAAATGTTGAAAACTTTGAAGGCCCAAAAAAATGGTTTACAGGCATCCTAGACCCCCTAAAGTCCAGAAAATATTGGTGGCCTAATAACTGTGTCAGATAGCTCTGAATATCCCAAAAACATTTGCAGCCTGAAAGGGGCATTAACCCGCATCCCGGACCCCTGAAATTCCCAAAAATATTTTTGGCTCAAAAAATGCATCCTACACCCCTGCAAGCTCATAATATGTTAGCAGCCCAAAAAAGGCCTTAAATGCATTTTCGGCCTGCAAAAAGGTTGAAAACTTTGAAGGCCCAAAAAAGGGGTTTACAGGCATCCTAGACCCCCTAAAGTCCAGAAAATGTTGGTGGCCCAAAAACTCTGCCAGAGAGCTCTACATGTCCCAAAATCATTTGCAGCCTGAAAGGGGCATTAACCCGCTTCATAGAACACTAAAATTCCCAAAAATAGTTTTGGCACAAAAAATGCATCCTACACCCTTGAAAGTTCTGTATATGTTAGCATCCCAAAAAATGCCTAAAAATGCATCTTAGGCCTGCAAAAATGTTGAAAACTTTGAAGGCCCAAAAAAGGGGTTTAGAGGCATCCTAGACCCCCTAAAGTCCAGGCAATTTTGGTGGCCCAAAAACTGTGCCAGAGAGCTCTGCATGTCCCAAAATCATTTTCAGCCTGAAAGGGGCATTAACCCGCATCCCAGACCCCTGAAATTCCCAAAAATATTTTTGGCACAAAAAATGCATCCTACACCCTTGAAGGTTCAGTATATGTTAGCAGCCCAAAAAAGGCCTAAAAATGCATTTTAGGCTTGCAAAAATGTTCAAAACTTTGAAGGCCCAAAAAAGGGGTTTACAGGCATCCTAGACCCCCTAAAGTCCAGAAAATATTGGTGGCCTAATAACTGTGTCAGATAGCTCTGAATATCCCAAAAACATTTGCAGCCTGAAAGGGGCATTAACCCGCATCCCGGACCCCTGAAATTCCCAAAAATATTTTTGGCACAAAAAATGCATCCTACACCCCTGCAAGTTCAGAATATGTTAGCAGCCAAAAAAAGGCCTTAAAATGCATTTTCGTCCTGCAAAAAGGTTGAAAACTTTGAAGGCCCAAAAAAGTGGTTTACAGGCATCCTAGACCCCCTAAAGTCCAGACAATTTTGGTGGCCCAAAAACTGCCAGAGAGCTCTACATGTCCCAAAATCATTTGCAGCCTGAAAGGGGCATTAACCCGCATCATAGACCACTAAAAGTCCTAAAAATATTTTGGCACAAAAAATGCATCCTACACCCCTGCAAGTTCAGAATATGTTAGCAGCAAAAAAAAGGCCTTAAAATGCATTTTCCTCCTGCAAAAAGGTTGAAAACTTTGAAGGACCAAAAAAGGGGTTTACAGGCATCCTAGACCCCCTAAAGTCCAGAAAATATTGGTGGTCCAAAAACTGTGCCAGACAGCTCTCCATGTCCCAAAATCATTTGCAGCCTGAAAGGGGCATTAACCCGCATCCTAGACCACTGAAATTCCCAAAAATACTTTTGGCACAAAAATGCATCCTACACCCCTGCAAGTTCAGAATGTTAGCAGCCCAAAAAAGGCCTTAAAATGCATTTTAGGCCTGCAAAAATGTTGAAAACTTTGAAGGCCCAAAAAAGGGGGTTACAGGCATCCTAGACCCCTTAAAGTCCAGAAAATGTTGGTGGCCCAAAAACTGTGCCAGAGAGCTCTGCATGTCCCAAAATCATGTTCAGCCTGAAAGGGGCATTAACCCGCATCCCAGACCCCTGAAATTCCCAAAAATATTTTTGGCACAAAAAATGCATCCTACACCCTTGAAGGTTCAGTATATATTAGCAGCCCAAAAAAGGCCTAAAAATGCATCTTAGGCTTGCAAAAATGTTCAAAACTTTGAAGGCCCAAAAAAGGGGTTTACAGGCATCCTAGACCCCCTAAAGTCCAGAAAATATTGGCGGCCCAAAAACTGTGCCAGAGAGCTCTACATGTCCCAAAATCATTTGCAGCCTGAAAGGGGCATTAACCCGCATCATAGACCACTAAAAGTCCTAAAAATATTTTGGCACAAAAAATGCATCCTACACCCCTGAATATTCAGGATATGTTAGCCCAAAATAGGTTTAAAAATGCATTTTAGGCCTTCAAAAATGTTGAAAACTTTGAAGGTCCAAAAAAGGGGTTTACAGGCATCGTAGACCCCTTAAAGTCCAGAAAATGGTGGTGGCCTGAAAACTGTGTCAGATAGCTCTCAATTACCCAAAAACATTTGCAGCCCGAAAACGGCATTAACCTGCATCCCAGATCCCTGAAATTCCCAAAAATATTTTTGGCACAAAAAAGGCATCCTACACCCCTGAAAGTTCAAAATATGTTAGCAGCCCAAAAAAGGCCTTAAAATGCATCTTAGGCCTGCAAAAATGTTGAAAACTTTGAAGGCCCAAAAAAGGGGTTTACAGGCATCCTAGACCCCCTAAAGTCCAGAAAATGGCAGTGGCCCAAAAACTGTGCCAGAGAGCTCTGCATGTCCCAAAATCATTTGCAGCCTGAAAGGGGCATTAACCCGCATTTTAGACCACTAAAATTCCCAAAAAAAATGTTAGCACAAAAAATGCATCCTACACCCCTGTAAGTTCACAATATTTTAGCAGCCCAAAAAAGGCCTTAAAATGCATCTTAGACCTGCAAAAAGGTTGAAAACTTTGAAGGACCAAAAAAGGGGTTTTCAGGCATCCTAGACCCCCTAAAGTCCAGAAAATATTGGTGGCCTAAAAACTGTCAGATAGCTCTGAATATCCCAAAAACATTTGCAGCCTGGAAGCCCAAAAAACCCGCATCCCAGACCCCTGCAATTCCCAAAAATATTTTTGGCACAAAAAATGCATCCTATACCCTTGAAAGTTCAGTATATGTTAGCAGCCCAAAAAAAGGCCTAAAAATGCATCTTAGGCTTGCAAAAATGTTCAAAACTTTGAAGGCCCAAAAACGGGGTTTACAGGCATCCTAGACCCCCTAAAGTCCAGAAAATATTGGTGGCCCAAAAACTGTGCCAGAGAGCTCTTCATGTCCCAACATCATGTGCAGCCTGAAAGGGGCATTAACCCGCTTCATAGACCACTAAAATTCCCAAAAATATTTTGGCACAAAAAATGCATCCTACACCCCTGAAAGTTCAGAATATGCTAGCATCCCAAAAAAGGCCTTAAAATGCATCTTAGGCCTGCAAAAATGTTGAAAACTTTGAAGGCCCAAAAAAGGGGTTTACAGGCATCGTAGACCCCCTAAAGTCCAGAAAATATTGGTGGCCTAATAACTGTCAGATAGCTCTGAATATCCCAAAAACATTTGCAGCCTGAAAGGGGCATTAACCCGCATCCCGGACCCCTGAAATTCCCAAAAATATTTTTGGCACAAAAAATGCATCCTACACCCCTGCAAGTTCAGTATAGGTTAGCAGCCCAAAAAATGCCTAAAAATGCATCTTAGGCCTGCAAAAATGTTGAAAACTTTGAAGGCCCAAAAAATGGTTTACAGGCATCCTAGACCCCCTAAAGTCCAGACAATTTTGATGGCCCAAAAACTGTGCCAGAGAGCTCTGCATGTCCCAAAATCATTTGCAGCCTGAAAGGGGCATTAACCCACATCATAGACCACTAAAAGTCCTAAAAATATTTTGGCACAAAAAATGCATCCTACACCCCTGATAGTTCAGAATATGTTAGCAGCCCAAAAGTCCTTAAAATGCATCTTAGGCCTGCAAAAATGTTGAAAACTTTGAAGGCCCAAAAAAGGGGTTTACAGGCATCGTAGACCCCCTAAAGTCCAGAAAATATTGGTGGCCTAATAACTGTGTCAGATAGCTCTGAATATCCCAAAAACATTTGCAGCCTGAAAGGGGCATTAACCCGCATCCCAGACCCCTGAAATTCCCAAAAATATTTTTGGCACAAAAAATGCATCCTTCACCCTTGAAAGTTCCGTATAGGTTAGCAGCCCAAAAAATGCCTAAAAATGCATCTTAGGCCTGCAAAAATGTTGAAAACTTTGAAGGCCCAAAAAAATGGTTTACAGGCATCCTAGACCCCCTAAAGTCCAGAAAATATTGGTGGCCTAATAACTGTGTCAGATAGCTCTGAATATCCCAAAAACATTTGCAGCCTGAAAGGGGCATTAACCCGCATCCCGGACCCCTGAAATTCCCAAAAATATTTTTGGCTCAAAAAATGCATCCTACACCCCTGCAAGCTCATAATATGTTAGCAGCCCAAAAAAGGCCTTAAATGCATTTTCGGCCTGCAAAAAGGTTGAAAACTTTGAAGGCCCAAAAAAGGGGTTTACAGGCATCCTAGACCCCCTAAAGTCCAGAAAATGTTGGTGGCCCAAAAACTCTGCCAGAGAGCTCTACATGTCCCAAAATCATTTGCAGCCTGAAAGGGACATTAACCCGCTTCATAGACCACTAAAATTCCCAAAAATAGTTTTGGCACAAAAAATGCATCCTACACCCTTGAAAGTTCTGTATATGTTAGCATCCCAAAAAATGCCTAAAAATGCATCTTAGGCCTGCAAAAATGTTGAAAACTTTGAAGGCCCAAAAAAGGGGTTTAGAGGCATCCTAGACCCCCTAAAGTCCAGGCAATTTTGGTGGCCCAAAAACTGTGCCAGAGAGCTCTGCATGTCCCAAAATCATTTTCAGCCTGAAAGGGGCATTAACCCGCATCCCAGACCCCTGAAATTCCCAAAAATATTTTTGGCACAAAAAATGCATCCTACACCCTTGAAGGTTCAGTATATGTTAGCAGCCCAAAAAAGGCCTAAAAATGCATTTTAGGCTTGCAAAAATGTTCAAAACTTTGAAGGCCCAAAAAAGGGGTTTACAGGCATCCTAGACCCCCTAAAGTCCAGAAAATATTGGTGGCCTAATAACTGTGTCAGATAGCTCTGAATATCCCAAAAACATTTGCAGCCTGAAAGGGGCATTAACCCGCATCCCAGACCCCTGAAATTCCCAAAAATATTTTTGGCACAAAAAATGCATCCTACACCCTTGAAGGTTCAGTATATATTAGCAGCCCAAAAAAGGCCTAAAAATGCATCTTAGGCTTGCAAAAATGTTCAAAACTTTGAAAGCCCAAAAAAGGGGTTTACAGGCATCCTAGACCCCCTAAAGTCCAGAAAATATTGGCGGCCCAAAAACTGTGCCAGAGAGCTCTACATGTCCCAAAATCATTTGCAGCCTGAAAGGGGCATTAACCCGCATCATAGACCACTAAAAGTCCTAAAAATATTTTGGCACAAAAAATGCATCCTACACCCCTGCAAGTTCAGAATGTTAGCAGCCCAAAAAAGGCCTTAAAATGCATTTTAGGCCTGCAAAAAGGTTGAAACCTTTGAAGGACCAAAAAAGGGGTTTACAGGCATCCTAGACCCCCTAAAGTCCAGAAAATATTGGTGGCCCAAAAACTGTACCAGAGAGCTCTCCATGTCCCAACATCATTTGCAGCCTGAAAGGGGCATTAACCCACTTCATAGACCCCTAAAATTCCCAAAAATATTTTGGCACAAAAAATGCATCCTACACCCCTTTAAGTTGAGAATAAGTTAGCAGCTCAAAAAAGGCCTTAAAATGCATTTTAGGCCTGCAAAAAGGTTGAAACTTTTGAAGGATCAAAAAAGGGGTTTACAGGCATCCTAGACCCCCTAAAGTCCAGAAAATATTGGTGGCCCAAAAACTGTGCCAGAGAGCTCTCTATGTCCCAACATCATTTGCAGCCTGAAAGGGGCATTAACCCACTTCATAGACCCCTAAAATGCCCAAAAATATTTTGGCACAAAAAATGCATCCTACACCCCTGAATATTCAGGATATGTTAGCCCAAAATAGGTTTAAAAATGCATTTTAGGCCTTCAAAAATGTTGAAAACTTTGAAGGTCCAAAAAAGGGGTTTACAGGCATCGTAGACCCCTTAAAGTCCAGAAAATGGTGGTGGCCTGAAAACTGTGTCAGATAGCTCTCAATTACCCAAAAACATTTGCAGCCCGAAAACGGCATTAACCTGCATCCCAGATCCCTGAAATTCCCAAAAATATTTTTGGCACAAAAAAGGCATCCTACACCCCTGAAAGTTCAAAATATGTTAGCAGCCCAAAAAAGGCCTTAAAATGCATCTTAGGCCTGCAAAAATGTTGAAAACTTTGAAGGCCCAAAAAAGGGGTTTACAGGCATCCTAGACCCCCTAAAGTCCAGAAAATGGCAGTGGCCCAAAAACTGTGCCAGAGAGATCTGCATGTCCCAAAATCATTTGCAGCCTGAAAGGAGCATTAGCCCGAATCCTAGACCAATGAAATTCCCAAAAATACTTTTGGCACAAAAAAATGCATCCTACACCCCTGAAAGTTCAGAATATGTTAGCAGCCCAAAAACGGCCTTAAAATGCATCTTAGACCTGCAAAAAGGTTGAAAAATGTGAAGGCCCAAAAAAGGGGTTTACAGGCATCCTAGACCCCCTAAAGTCCAGAAAATATTGGTGGCCCAAAAACTGTGCCAGAGAGCTCTTCATGTCCCAACATCATGTGCAGCCTGAAAGGGGCATTAACCCGCTTCATAGACCACTAAAATTCCCAAAAATATTTTGGCACAAAAAATGCATCCTACACCCCTGAAAGTTCAGAATATGCTAGCATCCCAAAAAAGGCCTTAAAATGCATCTTAGGCCTGCAAAAATGTTGAAAACTTTGAAGGCCCAAAAAAGGGGTTTACAGGCATCGTAGACCCCCTAAAGTCCAGAAAATATTGGTGGCCTAATAACTGTCAGATAGCTCTGAATATCCCAAAAACATTTGCAGCCTGAAAGGGGCATTAACCCGCATCCCGGACCCCTGAAATTCCCAAAAATATTTTTGGCACAAAAAATGCATCCTACACCCCTGCAAGTTCAGTATAGGTTAGCAGCCCAAAAAATGCCTAAAAATGCATCTTAGGCCTGCAAAAATGTTGAAAACTTTGAAGGCCCAAAAAATGGTTTACAGGCATCCTAGACCCCCTAAAGTCCAGACAATTTTGATGGCCCAAAAACTGTGCCAGAGAGCTCTGCATGTCCCAAAATCATTTGCAGCCTGAAAGGGGCATTAACCCACATCATAGACCACTAAAAGTCCTAAAAATATTTTGGCACAAAAAATGCATCCTACACCCCTGATAGTTCAGAATATGTTAGCAGCCCAAAAGTCCTTAAAATGCATCTTAGGCCTGCAAAAATGTTGAAAACTTTGAAGGCCCAAAAAAGGGGTTTACAGGCATCGTAGACCCCCTAAAGTCCAGAAAATATTGGTGGCCTAATAACTGTGTCAGATAGCTCTGAATATCCCAAAAACATTTGCAGCCTGAAAGGGGCATTAACCCGCATCCCAGACCCCTGAAATTCCCAAAAATATTTTTGGCACAAAAAATGCATCCTTCACCCTTGAAAAAGTTCCGTATAGGTGAGCAGCCCAAAAAATGCCTAAAAATGCATCTTAGGCCTGCAAAAATGTTGAAAACTTTGAAGGCCCAAAAAAATGGTTTACAGGCATCCTAGACCCCCTAAAGTCCAGAAAATATTGGTGGCCTAATAACTGTGTCAGATAACTCTGAATATCCCAAAAACATTTGCAGCCTGAAAGGGGCATTAACCCGCATCCCGGACCCCTGAAATTCCCAAAAATATTTTTGGCTCAAAAAATGCATCCTACACCCCTGCAAGCTCATAATATGTTAGCAGCCCAAAAAAGGCCTTAAATGCATTTTCGGCCTGCAAAAAGGTTGAAAACTTTAAAGGCCCAAAAAAGGGGTTTACAGGCATCCTAGACCCCCTAAAGTCCAGAAAATGTTGGTGGCCCAAAAACTCTGCCAGAGAGCTCTACATGTCCCAAAATCATTTGCAGCCTGAAAGGGACATTAACCCGCTTCATAGACCACTAAAATTCCCAAAAATAGTTTTGGCACAAAAAATGCATCCTACACCCTTGAAAGTTCTGTATATGTTAGCATCCCAAAAAATGCCTAAAAATGCATCTTAGGCCTGCAAAAATGTTGAAAACTTTGAAGGCCCAAAAAAGGGGTTTAGAGGCATCCTAGACCCCCTAAAGTCCAGGCAATTTTGGTGGCCCAAAAACTGTGCCAGAGAGCTCTGCATGTCCCAAAATCATTTTCAGCCTGAAAGGGGCATTAACCCGCATCCCAGACCCCTGAAATTCCCAAAAATATTTTTGGCACAAAAAATGCATCCTACACCCTTGAAGGTTCAGTATATGTTAGCAGCCCAAAAAAGGCCTAAAAATGCATTTTAGGCTTGCAAAAATGTTCAAAACTTTGAAGGCCCAAAAAAGGGGTTTACAGGCATCCTAGACCCCCTAAAGTCCAGAAAATATTGGTGGCCTAATAACTGTGTCAGATAGCTCTGAATATCCCAAAAACATTTGCAGCCTGAAAGGGGCATTAACCCGCATCCCAGACCCCTGAAATTCCCAAAAATATTTTTGGCACAAAAAATGCATCCTACACCCTTGAAGGTTCAGTATATATTAGCAGCCCAAAAAAGGCCTAAAAATGCATCTTAGGCTTGCAAAAATGTTCAAAACTTTGAAAGCCCAAAAAAGGGGTTTACAGGCATCCTAGACCCCCTAAAGTCCAGAAAATATTGGCGGCCCAAAAACTGTGCCAGAGAGCTCTACATGTCCCAAAATCATTTGCAGCCTGAAAGGGGCATTAACCCGCATCATAGACCACTAAAAGTCCTAAAAATATTTTGGCACAAAAAATGCATCCTACACCCCTGCAAGTTCAGAATGTTAGCAGCCCAAAAAAGGCCTTAAAATGCATTTTAGGCCTGCAAAAAGGTTGAAACCTTTGAAGGACCAAAAAAGGGGTTTACAGGCATCCTAGACCCCCTAAAGTCCAGAAAATATTGGTGGCCCAAAAACTGTACCAGAGAGCTCTCCATGTCCCAACATCATTTGCAGCCTGAAAGGGGCATTAACCCACTTCATAGACCCCTAAAATTCCCAAAAATATTTTGGCACAAAAAATGCATCCTACACCCCTTTAAGTTGAGAATAAGTTAGCAGCTCAAAAAAGGCCTTAAAATGCATTTTAGGCCTGCAAAAAGGTTGAAACTTTTGAAGGATCAAAAAAGGGGTTTACAGGCATCCTAGACCCCCTAAAGTCCAGAAAATATTGGTGGCCCAAAAACTGTGCCAGAGAGCTCTCTATGTCCCAACATCATTTGCAGCCTGAAAGGGGCATTAACCCACTTCATAGACCCCTAAAATGCCCAAAAATATTTTGGCACAAAAAATGCATCCTACACCCCTGAATATTCAGGATATGTTAGCCCAAAATAGGTTTAAAAATGCATTTTAGGCCTTCAAAAATGTTGAAAACTTTGAAGGTCCAAAAAAGGGGTTTACAGGCATCGTAGACCCCTTAAAGTCCAGAAAATGGTGGTGGCCTGAAAACTGTGTCAGATAGCTCTCAATTACCCAAAAACATTTGCAGCCCGAAAACGGCATTAACCTGCATCCCAGATCCCTGAAATTCCCAAAAATATTTTTGGCACAAAAAAGGCATCCTACACCCCTGAAAGTTCAAAATATGTTAGCAGCCCAAAAAAGGCCTTAAAATGCATCTTAGGCCTGCAAAAATGTTGAAAACTTTGAAGGCCCAAAAAAGGGGTTTACAGGCATCCTAGACCCCCTAAAGTCCAGAAAATGGCAGTGGCCCAAAAACTGTGCCAGAGAGATCTGCATGTCCCAAAATCATTTGCAGCCTGAAAGGAGCATTAGCCCGAATCCTAGACCAATGAAATTCCCAAAAATACTTTTGGCACAAAAAAATGCATCCTACACCCCTGAAAGTTCAGAATATGTTAGCAGCCCAAAAACGGCCTTAAAATGCATCTTAGACCTGCAAAAAGGTTGAAAAATGTGAAGGCCCAAAAAAGGGGTTTACAGGCATCCTAGACCCCCTAAAGTCCAGAAAATGGCAGTGGCCCAAAAACTGTGCCAGAGAGCTCTGCATGTCCCAAAATCATTTGCAGCCTGAAAGGGGCATTAACCCGCATTTTAGACCACTAAAATTCCCAAAAAAAATGTTAGCACAAAAAATGCATCCTACACCCCTGTAAGTTCATAATATTTTAGCAGCCCAAAAAAGGCCTTAAAATGCATTTTCGGCCTGCAAAAAGGTTGAAAACTTTGAAGGACCAAAAAAGGGGTTTACAGGCATCCTAGACCCCCTAAAGTCCAGACAATTTTGATGGCCCAAAAACTGTGCCAGAGAGCTCTGCATGTCCCAAAATCATTTGCAGCCTGAAAGGGGCATTAACCCACATCATAGACCACTAAAAGTCCTAAAAATATTTTGGCACAAAAAATGCATCCTACACCCCTGATAGTTCAGAATATGTTAGCAGCCCAAAAGTCCTTAAAATGCATCTTAGGCCTGCAAAAATGTTGAAAACTTTGAAGGCCCAAAAAAGGGGTTTACAGGCATCGTAGACCCCCTAAAGTCCAGAAAATATTGGTGGTCTAATAACTGTGTCAGATAGCTCTGAATATCCCAAAAACATTTGCAGCCTGAAAGGGGCATTAACCCGCATCCCAGACCCCTGAAATTCCCAAAAATATTTTTGGCACAAAAAATGCATCCTTCACCCTTGAAAGTTCCGTATAGGTTAGCAGCCCAAAAAATGCCTAAAAATGCATCTTAGGCCTGCAAAAATGTTGAAAACTTTGAAGGCCCAAAAAAATGGTTTACAGGCATCCTAGACCCCCTAAAGTCCAGAAAATATTGGTGGCCTAATAACTGTGTCAGATAGCTCTGAATATCCCAAAAACATTTGCAGCCTGAAAGGGGCATTAACCCGCATCCCGGACCCCTGAAATTCCCAAAAATATTTTTGGCTCAAAAAATGCATCCTACACCCCTGCAAGCTCATAATATGTTAGCAGCCCAAAAAAGGCCTTAAATGCATTTTCGGCCTGCAAAAAGGTTGAAAACTTTGAAGGCCCAAAAAAGGGGTTTACAGGCATCCTAGACCCCCTAAAGTCCAGAAAATGTTGGTGGCCCAAAAACTCTGCCAGAGAGCTCTACATGTCCCAAAATCATTTGCAGCCTGAAAGGGACATTAACCCGCTTCATAGACCACTAAAATTCCCAAAAATAGTTTTGGCACAAAAAATGCATCCTACACCCTTGAAAGTTCTGTATATGTTAGCATCCCAAAAAATGCCTAAAAATGCATCTTAGGCCTGCAAAAATGTTGAAAACTTTGAAGGCCCAAAAAAGGGGTTTAGAGGCATCCTAGACCCCCTAAAGTCCAGGCAATTTTGGTGGCCCAAAAACTGTGCCAGAGAGCTCTGCATGTCCCAAAATCATTTTCAGCCTGAAAGGGGCATTAACCCGCATCCCAGACCCCTGAAATTCCCAAAAATATTTTTGGCACAAAAAATGCATCCTACACCCTTGAAGGTTCAGTATATGTTAGCAGCCCAAAAAAGGCCTAAAAATGCATTTTAGGCTTGCAAAAATGTTCAAAACTTTGAAGGCCCAAAAAAGGGGTTTACAGGCATCCTAGACCCCCTAAAGTCCAGAAAATATTGGTGGCCTAATAACTGTGTCAGATAGCTCTGAATATCCCAAAAACATTTGCAGCCTGAAAGGGGCATTAACCCGCATCCCGGACCCCTGAAATTCCCAAAAATATTTTTGGCACAAAAAATGCATCCTACACCCCTGCAAGTTCAGAATATGTTAGCAGCCAAAAAAAGGCCTTAAAATGCATTTTCGTCCTGCAAAAAGGTTGAAAACTTTGAAGGCCCAAAAAAGTGGTTTACAGGCATCCTAGACCCCCTAAAGTCCAGACAATTTTGGTGGCCCAAAAACTGTGCCAGAGAGCTCTACATGTCCCAAAATCATTTGCAGCCTGAAAGGGGCATTAACCCGCATCATAGACCACTAAAAGTCCTAAAAATATTTTGGCACAAAAAATGCATCCTACACCCCTGCAAGTTCAGAATATGTTAGCAGCAAAAAAAAGGCCTTAAAATGCATTTTCCTCCTGCAAAAAGGTTGAAAACTTTGAAGGACCAAAAAAGGGGTTTACAGGCATCCTAGACCCCCTAAAGTCCAGAAAATATTGGTGGTCCAAAAACTGTGCCAGACAGCTCTCCATGTCCCAAAATCATTTGCAGCCTGAAAGGGGCATTAACCCGCATCCTAGACCACTGAAATTCCCAAAAATACTTTTGGCACAAAAATGCATCCTACACCCCTGCAAGTTCAGAATGTTAGCAGCCCAAAAAAGGCCTTAAAATGCATTTTAGGCCTGCAAAAATGTTGAAAACTTTGAAGGCCCAAAAAAGGGGGTTACAGGCATCCTAGACCCCTTAAAGTCCAGAAAATGTTGGTGGCCCAAAAACTGTGCCAGAGAGCTCTGCATGTCCCAAAATCATGTTCAGCCTGAAAGGGGCATTAACCCGCATCCCAGACCCCTGAAATTCCCAAAAATATTTTTGGCACAAAAAATGCATCCTACACCCTTGAAGGTTCAGTATATATTAGCAGCCCAAAAAAGGCCTAAAAATGCATCTTAGGCTTGCAAAAATGTTCAAAACTTTGAAGGCCCAAAAAAGGGGTTTACAGGCATCCTAGACCCCCTAAAGTCCAGAAAATATTGGCGGCCCAAAAACTGTGCCAGAGAGCTCTACATGTCCCAAAATCATTTGCAGCCTGAAAGGGGCATTAACCCGCATCATAGACCACTAAAAGTCCTAAAAATATTTTGGCACAAAAAATGCATCCTACACCCCTGAATATTCAGGATATGTTAGCCCAAAATAGGTTTAAAAATGCATTTTAGGCCTTCAAAAATGTTGAAAACTTTGAAGGTCCAAAAAAGGTGTTTACAGGCATCGTAGACCCCTTAAAGTCCAGAAAATGGTGGTGGCCTGAAAACTGTGTCAGATAGCTCTCAATTACCCAAAAACATTTGCAGCCCGAAAACGGCATTAACCTGCATCCCAGATCCCTGAAATTCCCAAAAATATTTTTGGCACAAAAAAGGCATCCTACACCCCTGAAAGTTCAAAATATGTTAGCAGCCCAAAAAAGGCCTTAAAATGCATCTTAGGCCTGCAAAAATGTTGAAAACTTTGAAGGCCCAAAAAAGGGGTTTACAGGCATCCTAGACCCCCTAAAGTCCAGAAAATGGCAGTGGCCCAGAAACTGTGCCAGAGAGATCTGCATGTCCCAAAATCATTTGCAGCCTGAAAGGAGCATTAGCCCGAATCCTAGACCAATGAAATTCCCAAAAATACTTTTGGCACAAAAAAATGCATCCTACACCCCTGAAAGTTCAGAATATGTTAGCAGCCCAAAAACGGCCTTAAAATGCATCTTAGACCTGCAAAAAGGTTGAAAAATTTGAAGGCCCAAAAAAGGGGTTTACAGGCATCCTAGACCCCCTAAAGTCCAGAAAATGGCAGTGGCCCAAAAACTGTGCCAGAGAGCTCTGCATGTCCCAAAATCATTTGCAGCCTGAAAGGGGCATTAACCCGCATTTTAGACCACTAAAATTCCCAAAAAAAATGTTAGCACAAAAAATGCATCCTACACCCCTGTAAGTTCACAATATTTTAGCAGCCCAAAAAAGGCCTTAAAATGCATCTTAGACCTGCAAAAAGGTTGAAAACTTTGAAGGACCAAAAAAGGGGTTTTCAGGCATCCTAGACCCCCTAAAGTCCAGAAAATATTGGTGGCCTAAAAACTGTCAGATAGCTCTGAATATCCCAAAAACATTTGCAGCCTGGAAGCCCAAAAAACCCGCATCCCAGACCCCTGCAATTCCCAAAAATATTTTTGGCACAAAAAATGCATCCTATACCCTTGAAAGTTCAGTATATGTTAGCAGCCCAAAAAAAGGCCTAAAAATGCATCTTAGGCTTGCAAAAATGTTCAAAACTTTGAAGGCCCAAAAACGGGGTTTACAGGCATCCTAGACCCCCTAAAGTCCAGAAAATATTGGTGGCCCAAAAACTGTGCCAGAGAGCTCTTCATGTCCCAACATCATGTGCAGCCTGAAAGGGGCATTAACCCGCTTCATAGACCACTAAAATTCCCAAAAATATTTTGGCACAAAAAATGCATCCTACACCCCTGAAAGTTCAGAATATGCTAGCATCCCAAAAAAGGCCTTAAAATGCATCTTAGGCCTGCAAAAATGTTGAAAACTTTGAAGGCCCAAAAAAGGGGTTTACAGGCATCGTAGACCCCCTAAAGTCCAGAAAATATTGGTGGCCTAATAACTGTCAGATAGCTCTGAATATCCCAAAAACATTTGCAGCCTGAAAGGGGCATTAACCCGCATCCCGGACCCCTGAAATTCCCAAAAATATTTTTGGCACAAAAAATGCATCCTACACCCCTGCAAGTTCAGTATAGGTTAGCAGCCCAAAAAATGCCTAAAAATGCATCTTAGGCCTGCAAAAATGTTGAAAACTTTGAAGGCCCAAAAAATGGTTTACAGGCATCCTAGACCCCCTAAAGTCCAGACAATTTTGATGGCCCAAAAACTGTGCCAGAGAGCTCTGCATGTCCCAAAATCATTTGCAGCCTGAAAGGGGCATTAACCCACATCATAGACCACTAAAAGTCCTAAAAATATTTTGGCACAAAAAATGCATCCTACACCCCTGATAGTTCAGAATATGTTAGCAGCCCAAAAGTCCTTAAAATGCATCTTAGGCCTGCAAAAATGTTGAAAACTTTGAAGGCCCAAAAAAGGGGTTTACAGGCATCGTAGACCCCCTAAAGTCCAGAAAATATTGGTGGCCTAATAACTGTGTCAGATAGCTCTGAATATCCCAAAAACATTTGCAGCCTGAAAGGGGCATTAACCCGCATCCCAGACCCCTGAAATTCCCAAAAATATTTTTGGCACAAAAAATGCATCCTTCACCCTTGAAAGTTCCGTATAGGTTAGCAGCCCAAAAAATGCCTAAAAATGCATCTTAGGCCTGCAAAAATGTTGAAAACTTTGAAGGCCCAAAAAAATGGTTTACAGGCATCCTAGACCCCCTAAAGTCCAGAAAATATTGGTGGCCTAATAACTGTGTCAGATAGCTCTGAATATCCCAAAAACATTTGCAGCCTGAAAGGGGCATTAACCCGCATCCCGGACCCCTGAAATTCCCAAAAATATTTTTGGCTCAAAAAATGCATCCTACACCCCTGCAAGCTCATAATATGTTAGCAGCCCAAAAAAGGCCTTAAATGCATTTTCGGCCTGCAAAAAGGTTGAAAACTTTGAAGGCCCAAAAAAGGGGTTTACAGGCATCCTAGACCCCCTAAAGTCCAGAAAATGTTGGTGGCCCAAAAACTCTGCCAGAGAGCTCTACATGTCCCAAAATCATTTGCAGCCTGAAAGGGACATTAACCCGCTTCATAGACCACTAAAATTCCCAAAAATAGTTTTGGCACAAAAAATGCATCCTACACCCTTGAAAGTTCTGTATATGTTAGCATCCCAAAAAATGCCTAAAAATGCATCTTAGGCCTGCAAAAATGTTGAAAACTTTGAAGGCCCAAAAAAGGGGTTTAGAGGCATCCTAGACCCCCTAAAGTCCAGGCAATTTTGGTGGCCCAAAAACTGTGCCAGAGAGCTCTGCATGTCCCAAAATCATTTTCAGCCTGAAAGGGGCATTAACCCGCATCCCAGACCCCTGAAATTCCCAAAAATATTTTTGGCACAAAAAATGCATCCTACACCCTTGAAGGTTCAGTATATGTTAGCAGCCCAAAAAAGGCCTAAAAATGCATTTTAGGCTTGCAAAAATGTTCAAAACTTTGAAGGCCCAAAAAAGGGGTTTACAGGCATCCTAGACCCCCTAAAGTCCAGAAAATATTGGTGGCCTAATAACTGTGTCAGATAGCTCTGAATATCCCAAAAACATTTGCAGCCTGAAAGGGGCATTAACCCGCATCCCAGACCCCTGAAATTCCCAAAAATATTTTTGGCACAAAAAATGCATCCTACACCCTTGAAGGTTCAGTATATATTAGCAGCCCAAAAAAGGCCTAAAAATGCATCTTAGGCTTGCAAAAATGTTCAAAACTTTGAAAGCCCAAAAAAGGGGTTTACAGGCATCCTAGACCCCCTAAAGTCCAGAAAATATTGGCGGCCCAAAAACTGTGCCAGAGAGCTCTACATGTCCCAAAATCATTTGCAGCCTGAAAGGGGCATTAACCCGCATCATAGACCACTAAAAGTCCTAAAAATATTTTGGCACAAAAAATGCATCCTACACCCCTGCAAGTTCAGAATGTTAGCAGCCCAAAAAAGGCCTTAAAATGCATTTTAGGCCTGCAAAAAGGTTGAAACCTTTGAAGGACCAAAAAAGGGGTTTACAGGCATCCTAGACCCCCTAAAGTCCAGAAAATATTGGTGGCCCAAAAACTGTACCAGAGAGCTCTCCATGTCCCAACATCATTTGCAGCCTGAAAGGGGCATTAACCCACTTCATAGACCCCTAAAATTCCCAAAAATATTTTGGCACAAAAAATGCATCCTACACCCCTTTAAGTTGAGAATAAGTTAGCAGCTCAAAAAAGGCCTTAAAATGCATTTTAGGCCTGCAAAAAGGTTGAAACTTTTGAAGGATCAAAAAAGGGGTTTACAGGCATCCTAGACCCCCTAAAGTCCAGAAAATATTGGTGGCCCAAAAACTGTGCCAGAGAGCTCTCTATGTCCCAACATCATTTGCAGCCTGAAAGGGGCATTAACCCACTTCATAGACCCCTAAAATGCCCAAAAATATTTTGGCACAAAAAATGCATCCTACACCCCTGAATATTCAGGATATGTTAGCCCAAAATAGGTTTAAAAATGCATTTTAGGCCTTCAAAAATGTTGAAAACTTTGAAGGTCCAAAAAAGGGGTTTACAGGCATCGTAGACCCCTTAAAGTCCAGAAAATGGTGGTGGCCTGAAAACTGTGTCAGATAGCTCTCAATTACCCAAAAACATTTGCAGCCCGAAAACGGCATTAACCTGCATCCCAGATCCCTGAAATTCCCAAAAATATTTTTGGCACAAAAAAGGCATCCTACACCCCTGAAAGTTCAAAATATGTTAGCAGCCCAAAAAAGGCCTTAAAATGCATCTTAGGCCTGCAAAAATGTTGAAAACTTTGAAGGCCCAAAGAAGGGGTTTACAGGCATCCTAGACCCCCTAAAGTCCAGAAAATGGCAGTGGCCCAAAAACTGTGCCAGAGAGATCTGCATGTCCCAAAATCATTTGCAGCCTGAAAGGAGCATTAGCCCGAATCCTAGACCAATGAAATTCCCAAAAATACTTTTGGCACAAAAAAATGCATCCTACACCCCTGAAAGTTCAGAATATGTTAGCAGCCCAAAAACGGCCTTAAAATGCATCTTAGACCTGCAAAAAGGTTGAAAAATGTGAAGGCCCAAAAAAGGGGTTTACAGGCATCCTAGACCCCCTAAAGTCCAGAAAATGGCAGTGGCCCAAAAACTGTGCCAGAGAGCTCTGCATGTCCCAAAATCATTTGCAGCCTGAAAGGGGCATTAACCCGCATTTTAGACCACTAAAATTCCCAAAAAAAATGTTAGCACAAAAAATGCATCCTACACCCCTGTAAGTTCATAATATTTTAGCAGCCCAAAAAAGGCCTTAAAATGCATTTTCGGCCTGCAAAAAGGTTGAAAACTTTGAAGGACCAAAAAAGGGGTTTACAGGCATCCTAGACCCCCTAAAGTCCAGAAAATATTGGTGGCCTAAAAACTGTCAGATAGCTCTGAATATCCCAAAAACATTTGCAGCCTGGAAGCCCAAAAAACCCGCATCCCAGACCCCTGCAATTCCCAAAAATATTTTTGGCACAAAAAATGCATCCTATACCCTTGAAAGTTCAGTATATGTTAGCAGCCCAAAAAAAGGCCTAAAAATGCATCTTAGGCTTGCAAAAATGTTCAAAACTTTGAAGGCCCAAAAACGGGGTTTACAGGCATCCTAGACCCCCTAAAGTCCAGAAAATGTTGGTGGCCCAAAAACTGTGCCAGAGAGCTCTACATGTCCCAAAATCGTTTGCAGCCTGAAAGGGACAATAACCCACATCATAGACCACTAAAATTCCCAAAAATATTTTGGCACAAAAAATGCATCCTACACCACTGCAAGTTCAGAATATGTTAGCAGCCCAAAAAAGGCCTTAAAATGCATCTTAGGCCTGCAAAAATGTGGAAAACTTTGAAGGCCCAAAACAGGGGGTTACAGGCATCCTTGACCCCTGAAAGTCCAGAAAATGTTGGTGGCCCAAAAACTGTGCCAGAGAGCTCTGCATGTTCCAAAATCATTTGCAGCCTGAAAGGGGCATTAACACGCATCCTAGACCACTGAAATTCCCAAAACTATTTTTGGCACAAAAAAGCATCCTACACCCCTGAAAGTTCAGTATAGGTTAGCAGCCCAAAAAATGCCTAAAAATGCATCTTAGGCCTGCAAAAATGTTGAAAACTTTGAAGGCCCAAAAAAGTGGTTTACAGGCATCCTAGACCCCCTAAAGTCCAGACAATTTTGGTGGCCCAAAAACTGTGCCAGAGAGATCTGCATGTCCCAAAATCATTTTCAGCCTGAAAGGGGAATTAACCCTCATCCCAGAACCCTGAAATTCCCAAAAATATTTTTGGCACAAAAAATGCATCCTACACCCTTGAAGGTTCAGTATATGTTAGCAGCCCAAAAAAAGGCCTAAAAATGCATCTTAGGCTTGCAAAAATGTTCAAAACTTTGAAGGCCCAAAAACGGGGTTTACAGGCATCCTAGACCCCCTAAAGTCCAGAAAATGTTGGTGGCCCAAAAACTGTGCCAGAGAGCTCTACATGTCCCAAAATCGTTTGCAGCCTGAAAGGGACAATAACCCACATCATAGACCACTAAAATTCCCAAAAATATTTTGGCACAAAAAATGCATCCTACACCACTGCAAGTTCAGAATATGTTAGCAGCCCAAAAAAGGCCTTAAAATGCATCTTAGGCCTGCAAAAATGTGGAAAACTTTGAAGGCCCAAAACAGGGGGTTACAGGCATCCTTGACCCCTGAAAGTCCAGAAAATGTTGGTGGCCCAAAAACTGTGCCAGAGAGCTCTGCATGTTCCAAAATCATTTGCAGCCTGAAAGGGGCATTAACACGCATCCTAGACCACTGAAATTCCCAAAACTATTTTTGGCACAAAAAAGCATCCTACACCCCTGAAAGTTCAGTATAGGTTAGCAGCCCAAAAAATGCCTAAAAATGCATCTTAGGCCTGCAAAAATGTTGAAAACTTTGAAGGCCCAAAAAAGTGGTTTACAGGCATCCTAGACCCCCTAAAGTCCAGACAATTTTGATGGCCCAAAAACTGTGCCAGAGAGCTCTACATGTCCCAAAATCATTTGCAGCCTGAAAGGGGCATTAACCTGCTTCATAGACCACTAAAATTCCCAAAAATATTTTTGGCACAAAAAATGCATCCTACACCCTTGAAAGTTCAGTATATGTTAGCATCCCAAAAAATGCCTAAAAGTGCATCTTAGGCCTGCAAAAATGTTGAAAACTTTGAAGGCCCAAAAAAGGGGTTTACAGGCATCCTAGACCCCCTAAAGTCCAGAAAATGTTGGTGGCCGGAAAACTGTGCCAGAGAGCTCTACATGTCCCAAAATCATTTGCAGCCTGAAAGGGGCATTAACCCGCATCATAGAACACTAAAATTCCCAAAAATATTTTGGCACAAAAAATGCATCCTTCACCCTTGAAAGTTCAGTATATGTTAGCATCCCAAAAAAGGCCTTACAATGCATTTTCGGCCGGCAAAAAGGTCGAAAACTTTGAAGGACCAAAAAAGGGGTTTACAGGCATCCTAGACCCCTTAAAGTCCAGAAAATGGTGGTGGCCTAAAAACTGTGTCAGAGAGCTCTGCATGTCCCAAAATCATTTGCAGCCTGAAAGGGGCATTAACCTGCATCATAGACCACTGAAATTCCCAAAACAATTTTTGGCACAAAAAATGCATCCTACACCCCTGATAGTTCAGAATATGTTAGCATCCCAAAAAAGGCCTTAAAATGCATCTTAGGCCTGCAAAATTGATGACAACTTTGAAGGCCCAAAAAAGGGGTTTACAGGCATCCTAGACCCCCTAAAGTCCAGAAAATATTGGTGGCCTAATAACTGTGTCAGATAGCTCTGAATATCCCAAAAACATTTGCAGCCTGAAAGGGGCATTAACCCGCATCATAGACCACTAAAATTCCCAAAAATATTTTGGCACAAAAAATGTATCCTACATCCCTGCAAGTTCATAATATGTTAGCAGCCCAAAAAAGGCCTTAAAATGCATTTTCGGCCTGCAAAAAGGTTGAAAACTTTGAAGGACCAAAAAAGGGGTTTACAGGCATCCTAGACCCCCTAAAGTCCAGAAAATATTGGTGGTCCAAAAACTGTGCCAGACAGCTCTCCATGTCCCAAAATCATCTGCAGCCTGAAAGGGGCATTAACCCGCATCCTAGACCACTGACATTCCCAAAAATACTTTTGGCACAAAAAATGCATCCTACACCCTTGAAAGTTCAGTATATGTTAGCAGCCCAAAAAAGGCCTAAAAATGCATCTTAGGCCTGCAAAAGTGTTGAAAACTTTGAAGGCCCAAAAAAGGGGTTTACAGGCATCGTAGACCCCCTAAAGTCCAGAAAATATTGGTGGCCTAATAACTGTCTCAGATAGCTCTGAATATCCCAAAAACATTTGCAGCCTGAAAGGGGCATTAACCCGCATCCCGGACCCCTGAAATTCCCAAAAATATTTTTGGCACAAAAAATGCATCCTACACCCCTGCAAGTTCAGAATATGTTAGCAGCCCAAAAAAGGCCTTAAAATGCATTTTAGGCCTGCAAAAATGTTGAAAACTTTGAAGGCCCAAAAAAGGGGGTTAAAGGCATCCTAGACCCCCTAAAGTCCAGAAAATATTGGTGGCCCAAAAACTGTGCCAGAGAGCTCTTCATGTCCCAACATCATGTGCAGCCTGAAAGGGGCATTAACCCGCTTCATAGACCACTAAAATTCCCAAAAATATTTTGGCACAAAAAATGCATCCTACACCCCTGAAAGTTCAGAATATGCTAGCATCCCAAAAAAGGCCTTAAAATGCATCTTAGGCCTGCAAAAATGTTGAAAACTTTGAAGGCCCAAAAAAGGGGTTTACAGGCATCGTAGACCCCCTAAAGTCCAGAAAATATTGGTGGCCTAATAACTGTCAGATAGCTCTGAATATCCCAAAAACATTTGCAGCCTGAAAGGGGCATTAACCCGCATCCCGGACCCCTGAAATTCCCAAAAATATTTTTGGCACAAAAAATGCATCCTACACCCCTGCAAGTTCAGTATAGGTTAGCAGCCCAAAAAATGCCTAAAAATGCATCTTAGGCCTGCAAAAATGTTGAAAACTTTGAAGGCCCAAAAAATGGTTTACAGGCATCCTAGACCCCCTAAAGTCCAGACAATTTTGATGGCCCAAAAACTGTGCCAGAGAGCTCTGCATGTCCCAAAATCATTTGCAGCCTGAAAGGGGCATTAACCCACATCATAGACCACTAAAAGTCCTAAAAATATTTTGACACAAAAAATGCATCCTACACCCCTGATAGTTCAGAATATGTTAGCAGCCCAAAAGTCCTTAAAATGCATCTTAGGCCTGCAAAAATGTTGAAAACTTTGAAGGCCCAAAAAAGGGGTTTACAGGCATTGTAGACCCCCTAAAGTCCAGAAAATATTGGTGGCCTAATAACTGTGTCAGATAGCTCTGAATATCCCAAAAACATTTGCAGCCTGAAAGGGGCATTAACCCGCATCCCAGACCCCTGAAATTCCCAAAAATATTTTTGGCACAAAAAATGCATCCTTCACCCTTGAAAGTTCCGTATAGGTTAGCAGCCCAAAAAATGCCTAAAAATGCATCTTAGGCCTGCAAAAATGTTGAAAACTTTGAAGGCCCAAAAAAATGGTTTACAGGCATCCTAGACCCCCTAAAGTCCAGAAAATATTGGTGGCCTAATAACTGTGTCAGATAGCTCTGAATATCCCAAAAACATTTGCAGCCTGAAAGGGGCATTAACCCGCATCCCGGACCCCTGAAATTCCCAAAAATATTTTTGGCTCAAAAAATGCATCCTACACCCCTGCAAGCTCATAATATGTTAGCAGCCCAAAAAAGGCCTTAAATGCATTTTCGGCCTGCAAAAAGGTTGAAAACTTTGAAGGCCCAAAAAAGGGGTTTACAGGCATCCTAGACCCCCTAAAGTCCAGAAAATGTTGGTGGCCCAAAAACTCTGCCAGAGAGCTCTACATGTCCCAAAATCATTTGCAGCCTGAAAGGGGCATTAACCCGCATCATAGACCACTAAAAGTCCTAAAAATATTTTGGCACAAAAAATGCATCCTACACCCCTGAATATTCAGGATATGTTAGCCCAAAATAGGTTTAAAAATGCATTTTAGGCCTTCAAAAATGTTGAAAACTTTGAAGGTCCAAAAAAGGTGTTTACAGGCATCGTAGACCCCTTAAAGTCCAGAAAATGGTGGTGGCCTGAAAACTGTGTCAGATAGCTCTCAATTACCCAAAAACATTTGCAGCCCGAAAACGGCATTAACCTGCATCCCAGATCCCTGAAATTCCCAAAAATATTTTTGGCACAAAAAAGGCATCCTACACCCCTGAAAGTTCAAAATATGTTAGCAGCCCAAAAAAGGCCTTAAAATGCATCTTAGGCCTGCAAAAATGTTGAAAACTTTGAAGGCCCAAAAAAGGGGTTTACAGGCATCCTAGACCCCCTAAAGTCCAGAAAATGGCAGTGGCCCAGAAACTGTGCCAGAGAGATCTGCATGTCCCAAAATCATTTGCAGCCTGAAAGGAGCATTAGCCCGAATCCTAGACCAATGAAATTCCCAAAAATACTTTTGGCACAAAAAAATGCATCCTACACCCCTGAAAGTTCAGAATATGTTAGCAGCCCAAAAACGGCCTTAAAATGCATCTTAGACCTGCAAAAAGGTTGAAAAATTTGAAGGCCCAAAAAAGGGGTTTACAGGCATCCTAGACCCCCTAAAGTCCAGAAAATGGCAGTGGCCCAAAAACTGTGCCAGAGAGCTCTGCATGTCCCAAAATCATTTGCAGCCTGAAAGGGGCATTAACCCGCATTTTAGACCACTAAAATTCCCAAAAAAAATGTTAGCACAAAAAATGCATCCTACACCCCTGTAAGTTCACAATATTTTAGCAGCCCAAAAAAGGCCTTAAAATGCATCTTAGACCTGCAAAAAGGTTGAAAACTTTGAAGGACCAAAAAAGGGGTTTTCAGGCATCCTAGACCCCCTAAAGTCCAGAAAATATTGGTGGCCTAAAAACTGTCAGATAGCTCTGAATATCCCAAAAACATTTGCAGCCTGGAAGCCCAAAAAACCCGCATCCCAGACCCCTGCAATTCCCAAAAATATTTTTGGCACAAAAAATGCATCCTATACCCTTGAAAGTTCAGTATATGTTAGCAGCCCAAAAAAAGGCCTAAAAATGCATCTTAGGCTTGCAAAAATGTTCAAAACTTTGAAGGCCCAAAAACGGGGTTTACAGGCATCCTAGACCCCCTAAAGTCCAGAAAATATTGGTGGCCCAAAAACTGTGCCAGAGAGCTCTTCATGTCCCAACATCATGTGCAGCCTGAAAGGGGCATTAACCCGCTTCATAGACCACTAAAATTCCCAAAAATATTTTGGCACAAAAAATGCATCCTACACCCCTGAAAGTTCAGAATATGCTAGCATCCCAAAAAAGGCCTTAAAATGCATCTTAGGCCTGCAAAAATGTTGAAAACTTTGAAGGCCCAAAAAAGGGGTTTACAGGCATCGTAGACCCCCTAAAGTCCAGAAAATATTGGTGGCCTAATAACTGTCAGATAGCTCTGAATATCCCAAAAACATTTGCAGCCTGAAAGGGGCATTAACCCGCATCCCGGACCCCTGAAATTCCCAAAAATATTTTTGGCACAAAAAATGCATCCTACACCCCTGCAAGTTCAGTATAGGTTAGCAGCCCAAAAAATGCCTAAAAATGCATCTTAGGCCTGCAAAAATGTTGAAAACTTTGAAGGCCCAAAAAATGGTTTACAGGCATCCTAGACCCCCTAAAGTCCAGACAATTTTGATGGCCCAAAAACTGTGCCAGAGAGCTCTGCATGTCCCAAAATCATTTGCAGCCTGAAAGGGGCATTAACCCACATCATAGACCACTAAAAGTCCTAAAAATATTTTGGCACAAAAAATGCATCCTACACCCCTGATAGTTCAGAATATGTTAGCAGCCCAAAAGTCCTTAAAATGCATCTTAGGCCTGCAAAAATGTTGAAAACTTTGAAGGCCCAAAAAAGGGGTTTACAGGCATCGTAGACCCCCTAAAGTCCAGAAAATATTGGTGGCCTAATAACTGTGTCAGATAGCTCTGAATATCCCAAAAACATTTGCAGCCTGAAAGGGGCATTAACCCGCATCCCAGACCCCTGAAATTCCCAAAAATATTTTTGGCACAAAAAATGCATCCTTCACCCTTGAAAGTTCCGTATAGGTTAGCAGCCCAAAAAATGCCTAAAAATGCATCTTAGGCCTGCAAAAATGTTGAAAACTTTGAAGGCCCAAAAAAATGGTTTACAGGCATCCTAGACCCCCTAAAGTCCAGAAAATATTGGTGGCCTAATAACTGTGTCAGATAGCTCTGAATATCCCAAAAACATTTGCAGCCTGAAAGGGGCATTAACCCGCATCCCGGACCCCTGAAATTCCCAAAAATATTTTTGGCTCAAAAAATGCATCCTACACCCCTGCAAGCTCATAATATGTTAGCAGCCCAAAAAAGGCCTTAAATGCATTTTCGGCCTGCAAAAAGGTTGAAAACTTTGAAGGCCCAAAAAAGGGGTTTACAGGCATCCTAGACCCCCTAAAGTCCAGAAAATGTTGGTGGCCCAAAAACTCTGCCAGAGAGCTCTACATGTCCCAAAATCATTTGCAGCCTGAAAGGGACATTAACCCGCTTCATAGACCACTAAAATTCCCAAAAATAGTTTTGGCACAAAAAATGCATCCTACACCCTTGAAAGTTCTGTATATGTTAGCATCCCAAAAAATGCCTAAAAATGCATCTTAGGCCTGCAAAAATGTTGAAAACTTTGAAGGCCCAAAAAAGGGGTTTAGAGGCATCCTAGACCCCCTAAAGTCCAGGCAATTTTGGTGGCCCAAAAACTGTGCCAGAGAGCTCTGCATGTCCCAAAATCATTTTCAGCCTGAAAGGGGCATTAACCCGCATCCCAGACCCCTGAAATTCCCAAAAATATTTTTGGCACAAAAAATGCATCCTACACCCTTGAAGGTTCAGTATATGTTAGCAGCCCAAAAAAGGCCTAAAAATGCATTTTAGGCTTGCAAAAATGTTCAAAACTTTGAAGGCCCAAAAAAGGGGTTTACAGGCATCCTAGACCCCCTAAAGTCCAGAAAATATTGGTGGCCTAATAACTGTGTCAGATAGCTCTGAATATCCCAAAAACATTTGCAGCCTGAAAGGGGCATTAACCCGCATCCCAGACCCCTGAAATTCCCAAAAATATTTTTGGCACAAAAAATGCATCCTACACCCTTGAAGGTTCAGTATATATTAGCAGCCCAAAAAAGGCCTAAAAATGCATCTTAGGCTTGCAAAAATGTTCAAAACTTTGAAAGCCCAAAAAAGGGGTTTACAGGCATCCTAGACCCCCTAAAGTCCAGAAAATATTGGCGGCCCAAAAACTGTGCCAGAGAGCTCTACATGTCCCAAAATCATTTGCAGCCTGAAAGGGGCATTAACCCGCATCATAGACCACTAAAAGTCCTAAAAATATTTTGGCACAAAAAATGCATCCTACACCCCTGCAAGTTCAGAATGTTAGCAGCCCAAAAAAGGCCTTAAAATGCATTTTAGGCCTGCAAAAAGGTTGAAACCTTTGAAGGACCAAAAAAGGGGTTTACAGGCATCCTAGACCCCCTAAAGTCCAGAAAATATTGGTGGCCCAAAAACTGTACCAGAGAGCTCTCCATGTCCCAACATCATTTGCAGCCTGAAAGGGGCATTAACCCACTTCATAGACCCCTAAAATTCCCAAAAATATTTTGGCACAAAAAATGCATCCTACACCCCTTTAAGTTGAGAATAAGTTAGCAGCTCAAAAAAGGCCTTAAAATGCATTTTAGGCCTGCAAAAAGGTTGAAACTTTTGAAGGATCAAAAAAGGGGTTTACAGGCATCCTAGACCCCCTAAAGTCCAGAAAATATTGGTGGCCCAAAAACTGTGCCAGAGAGCTCTCTATGTCCCAACATCATTTGCAGCCTGAAAGGGGCATTAACCCACTTCATAGACCCCTAAAATGCCCAAAAATATTTTGGCACAAAAAATGCATCCTACACCCCTGAATATTCAGGATATGTTAGCCCAAAATAGGTTTAAAAATGCATTTTAGGCCTTCAAAAATGTTGAAAACTTTGAAGGTCCAAAAAAGGGGTTTACAGGCATCGTAGACCCCTTAAAGTCCAGAAAATGGTGGTGGCCTGAAAACTGTGTCAGATAGCTCTCAATTACCCAAAAACATTTGCAGCCCGAAAACGGCATTAACCTGCATCCCAGATCCCTGAAATTCCCAAAAATATTTTTGGCACAAAAAAGGCATCCTACACCCCTGAAAGTTCAAAATATGTTAGCAGCCCAAAAAAGGCCTTAAAATGCATCTTAGGCCTGCAAAAATGTTGAAAACTTTGAAGGCCCAAAAAAGGGGTTTACAGGCATCCTAGACCCCCTAAAGTCCAGAAAATGGCAGTGGCCCAAAAACTGTGCCAGAGAGATCTGCATGTCCCAAAATCATTTGCAGCCTGAAAGGAGCATTAGCCCGAATCCTAGACCAATGAAATTCCCAAAAATACTTTTGGCACAAAAAAATGCATCCTACACCCCTGAAAGTTCAGAATATGTTAGCAGCCCAAAAACGGCCTTAAAATGCATCTTAGACCTGCAAAAAGGTTGAAAAATGTGAAGGCCCAAAAAAGGGGTTTACAGGCATCCTAGACCCCCTAAAGTCCAGAAAATGGCAGTGGCCCAAAAACTGTGCCAGAGAGCTCTGCATGTCCCAAAATCATTTGCAGCCTGAAAGGGGCATTAACCCGCATTTTAGACCACTAAAATTCCCAAAAAAAATGTTAGCACAAAAAATGCATCCTACACCCCTGTAAGTTCATAATATTTTAGCAGCCCAAAAAAGGCCTTAAAATGCATTTTCGGCCTGCAAAAAGGTTGAAAACTTTGAAGGACCAAAAAAGGGGTTTACAGGCATCCTAGACCCCCTAAAGTCCAGAAAATATTGGTGGCCTAAAAACTGTCAGATAGCTCTGAATATCCCAAAAACATTTGCAGCCTGGAAGCCCAAAAAACCCGCATCCCAGACCCCTGCAATTCCCAAAAATATTTTTGGCACAAAAAATGCATCCTATACCCTTGAAAGTTCAGTATATGTTAGCAGCCCAAAAAAAGGCCTAAAAATGCATCTTAGGCTTGCAAAAATGTTCAAAACTTTGAAGGCCCAAAAACGGGGTTTACAGGCATCCTAGACCCCCTAAAGTCCAGAAAATGTTGGTGGCCCAAAAACTGTGCCAGAGAGCTCTACATGTCCCAAAATCGTTTGCAGCCTGAAAGGGACAATAACCCACATCATAGACCACTAAAATTCCCAAAAATATTTTGGCACAAAAAATGCATCCTACACCACTGCAAGTTCAGAATATGTTAGCAGCCCAAAAAAGGCCTTAAAATGCATCTTAGGCCTGCAAAAATGTGGAAAACTTTGAAGGCCCAAAACAGGGGGTTACAGGCATCCTTGACCCCTGAAAGTCCAGAAAATGTTGGTGGCCCAAAAACTGTGCCAGAGAGCTCTGCATGTTCCAAAATCATTTGCAGCCTGAAAGGGGCATTAACACGCATCCTAGACCACTGAAATTCCCAAAACTATTTTTGGCACAAAAAAGCATCCTACACCCCTGAAAGTTCAGTATAGGTTAGCAGCCCAAAAAATGCCTAAAAATGCATCTTAGGCCTGCAAAAATGTTGAAAACTTTGAAGGCCCAAAAAAGTGGTTTACAGGCATCCTAGACCCCCTAAAGTCCAGACAATTTTGGTGGCCCAAAAACTGTGCCAGAGAGATCTGCATGTCCCAAAATCATTTTCAGCCTGAAAGGGGAATTAACCCTCATCCCAGAACCCTGAAATTCCCAAAAATATTTTTGGCACAAAAAATGCATCCTACACCCTTGAAGGTTCAGTATATGTTAGCAGCCCAAAAAAAGGCCTAAAAATGCATCTTAGGCTTGCAAAAATGTTCAAAACTTTGAAGGCCCAAAAACGGGGTTTACAGGCATCCTAGACCCCCTAAAGTCCAGAAAATGTTGGTGGCCCAAAAACTGTGCCAGAGAGCTCTACATGTCCCAAAATCGTTTGCAGCCTGAAAGGGACAATAACCCACATCATAGACCACTAAAATTCCCAAAAATATTTTGGCACAAAAAATGCATCCTACACCACTGCAAGTTCAGAATATGTTAGCAGCCCAAAAAAGGCCTTAAAATGCATCTTAGGCCTGCAAAAATGTGGAAAACTTTGAAGGCCCAAAACAGGGGGTTACAGGCATCCTTGACCCCTGAAAGTCCAGAAAATGTTGGTGGCCCAAAAACTGTGCCAGAGAGCTCTGCATGTTCCAAAATCATTTGCAGCCTGAAAGGGGCATTAACACGCATCCTAGACCACTGAAATTCCCAAAACTATTTTTGGCACAAAAAAGCATCCTACACCCCTGAAAGTTCAGTATAGGTTAGCAGCCCAAAAAATGCCTAAAAATGCATCTTAGGCCTGCAAAAATGTTGAAAACTTTGAAGGCCCAAAAAAGTGGTTTACAGGCATCCTAGACCCCCTAAAGTCCAGACAATTTTGATGGCCCAAAAACTGTGCCAGAGAGCTCTACATGTCCCAAAATCATTTGCAGCCTGAAAGGGGCATTAACCTGCTTCATAGACCACTAAAATTCCCAAAAATATTTTTGGCACAAAAAATGCATCCTACACCCTTGAAAGTTCAGTATATGTTAGCATCCCAAAAAATGCCTAAAAGTGCATCTTAGGCCTGCAAAAATGTTGAAAACTTTGAAGGCCCAAAAAAGGGGTTTACAGGCATCCTAGACCCCCTAAAGTCCAGAAAATGTTGGTGGCCGGAAAACTGTGCCAGAGAGCTCTACATGTCCCAAAATCATTTGCAGCCTGAAAGGGGCATTAACCCGCATCATAGAACACTAAAATTCCCAAAAATATTTTGGCACAAAAAATGCATCCTTCACCCTTGAAAGTTCAGTATATGTTAGCATCCCAAAAAAGGCCTTACAATGCATTTTCGGCCGGCAAAAAGGTCGAAAACTTTGAAGGACCAAAAAAGGGGTTTACAGGCATCCTAGACCCCTTAAAGTCCAGAAAATGGTGGTGGCCTAAAAACTGTGTCAGAGAGCTCTGCATGTCCCAAAATCATTTGCAGCCTGAAAGGGGCATTAACCTGCATCATAGACCACTGAAATTCCCAAAACAATTTTTGGCACAAAAAATGCATCCTACACCCCTGATAGTTCAGAATATGTTAGCATCCCAAAAAAGGCCTTAAAATGCATCTTAGGCCTGCAAAATTGATGACAACTTTGAAGGCCCAAAAAAGGGGTTTACAGGCATCCTAGACCCCCTAAAGTCCAGAAAATATTGGTGGCCTAATAACTGTGTCAGATAGCTCTGAATATCCCAAAAACATTTGCAGCCTGAAAGGGGCATTAACCCGCATCATAGACCACTAAAATTCCCAAAAATATTTTGGCACAAAAAATGTATCCTACATCCCTGCAAGTTCATAATATGTTAGCAGCCCAAAAAAGGCCTTAAAATGCATTTTCGGCCTGCAAAAAGGTTGAAAACTTTGAAGGACCAAAAAAGGGGTTTACAGGCATCCTAGACCCCCTAAAGTCCAGAAAATATTGGTGGTCCAAAAACTGTGCCAGACAGCTCTCCATGTCCCAAAATCATCTGCAGCCTGAAAGGGGCATTAACCCGCATCCTAGACCACTGACATTCCCAAAAATACTTTTGGCACAAAAAATGCATCCTACACCCTTGAAAGTTCAGTATATGTTAGCAGCCCAAAAAAGGCCTAAAAATGCATCTTAGGCCTGCAAAAGTGTTGAAAACTTTGAAGGCCCAAAAAAGGGGTTTACAGGCATCGTAGACCCCCTAAAGTCCAGAAAATATTGGTGGCCTAATAACTGTCTCAGATAGCTCTGAATATCCCAAAAACATTTGCAGCCTGAAAGGGGCATTAACCCGCATCCCGGACCCCTGAAATTCCCAAAAATATTTTTGGCACAAAAAATGCATCCTACACCCCTGCAAGTTCAGAATATGTTAGCAGCCCAAAAAAGGCCTTAAAATGCATTTTAGGCCTGCAAAAATGTTGAAAACTTTGAAGGCCCAAAAAAGGGGGTTAAAGGCATCCTAGACCCCCTAAAGTCCAGAAAATATTGGTGGCCCAAAAACTGTGCCAGAGAGCTCTTCATGTCCCAACATCATGTGCAGCCTGAAAGGGGCATTAACCCGCTTCATAGACCACTAAAATTCCCAAAAATATTTTGGCACAAAAAATGCATCCTACACCCCTGAAAGTTCAGAATATGCTAGCATCCCAAAAAAGGCCTTAAAATGCATCTTAGGCCTGCAAAAATGTTGAAAACTTTGAAGGCCCAAAAAAGGGGTTTACAGGCATCGTAGACCCCCTAAAGTCCAGAAAATATTGGTGGCCTAATAACTGTCAGATAGCTCTGAATATCCCAAAAACATTTGCAGCCTGAAAGGGGCATTAACCCGCATCCCGGACCCCTGAAATTCCCAAAAATATTTTTGGCACAAAAAATGCATCCTACACCCCTGCAAGTTCAGTATAGGTTAGCAGCCCAAAAAATGCCTAAAAATGCATCTTAGGCCTGCAAAAATGTTGAAAACTTTGAAGGCCCAAAAAATGGTTTACAGGCATCCTAGACCCCCTAAAGTCCAGACAATTTTGATGGCCCAAAAACTGTGCCAGAGAGCTCTGCATGTCCCAAAATCATTTGCAGCCTGAAAGGGGCATTAACCCACATCATAGACCACTAAAAGTCCTAAAAATATTTTGACACAAAAAATGCATCCTACACCCCTGATAGTTCAGAATATGTTAGCAGCCCAAAAGTCCTTAAAATGCATCTTAGGCCTGCAAAAATGTTGAAAACTTTGAAGGCCCAAAAAAGGGGTTTACAGGCATCGTAGACCCCCTAAAGTCCAGAAAATATTGGTGGCCTAATAACTGTGTCAGATAGCTCTGAATATCCCAAAAACATTTGCAGCCTGAAAGGGGCATTAACCCGCATCCCAGACCCCTGAAATTCCCAAAAATATTTTTGGCACAAAAAATGCATCCTTCACCCTTGAAAGTTCCGTATAGGTTAGCAGCCCAAAAAATGCCTAAAAATGCATCTTAGGCCTGCAAAAATGTTGAAAACTTTGAAGGCCCAAAAAAATGGTTTACAGGCATCCTAGACCCCCTAAAGTCCAGAAAATATTGGTGGCCTAATAACTGTGTCAGATAGCTCTGAATATCCCAAAAACATTTGCAGCCTGAAAGGGGCATTAACCCGCATCCCGGACCCCTGAAATTCCCAAAAATATTTTTGGCTCAAAAAATGCATCCTACACCCCTGCAAGCTCATAATATGTTAGCAGCCCAAAAAAGGCCTTAAATGCATTTTCGGCCTGCAAAAAGGTTGAAAACTTTGAAGGCCCAAAAAAGGGGTTTACAGGCATCCTAGACCCCCTAAAGTCCAGAAAATGTTGGTGGCCCAAAAACTCTGCCAGAGAGCTCTACATGTCCCAAAATCATTTGCAGCCTGAAAGGGACATTAACCCGCTTCATAGACCACTAAAATTCCCAAAAATAGTTTTGGCACAAAAAATGCATCCTACACCCTTGAAAGTTCTGTATATGTTAGCATCCCAAAAAATGCCTAAAAATGCATCTTAGGCCTGCAAAAATGTTGAAAACTTTGAAGGCCCAAAAAAGGGGTTTAGAGGCATCCTAGACCCCCTAAAGTCCAGGCAATTTTGGTGGCCCAAAAACTGTGCCAGAGAGCTCTGCATGTCCCAAAATCATTTTCAGCCTGAAAGGGGCATTAACCCGCATCCCAGACCCCTGAAATTCCCAAAAATATTTTTGGCACAAAAAATGCATCCTACACCCTTGAAGGTTCAGTATATGTTAGCAGCCCAAAAAAGGCCTAAAAATGCATTTTAGGCTTGCAAAAATGTTCAAAACTTTGAAGGCCCAAAAAAGGGGTTTACAGGCATCCTAGACCCCCTAAAGTCCAGAAAATATTGGTGGCCTAATAACTGTGTCAGATAGCTCTGAATATCCCAAAAACATTTGCAGCCTGAAAGGGGCATTAACCCGCATCCCAGACCCCTGAAATTCCCAAAAATATTTTTGGCACAAAAAATGCATCCTACACCCTTGAAGGTTCAGTATATATTAGCAGCCCAAAAAAGGCCTAAAAATGCATCTTAGGCTTGCAAAAATGTTCAAAACTTTGAAAGCCCAAAAAAGGGGTTTACAGGCATCCTAGACCCCCTAAAGTCCAGAAAATATTGGCGGCCCAAAAACTGTGCCAGAGAGCTCTACATGTCCCAAAATCATTTGCAGCCTGAAAGGGGCATTAACCCGCATCATAGACCACTAAAAGTCCTAAAAATATTTTGGCACAAAAAATGCATCCTACACCCCTGCAAGTTCAGAATGTTAGCAGCCCAAAAAAGGCCTTAAAATGCATTTTAGGCCTGCAAAAAGGTTGAAACCTTTGAAGGACCAAAAAAGGGGTTTACAGGCATCCTAGACCCCCTAAAGTCCAGAAAATATTGGTGGCCCAAAAACTGTACCAGAGAGCTCTCCATGTCCCAACATCATTTGCAGCCTGAAAGGGGCATTAACCCACTTCATAGACCCCTAAAATTCCCAAAAATATTTTGGCACAAAAAATGCATCCTACACCCCTTTAAGTTGAGAATAAGTTAGCAGCTCAAAAAAGGCCTTAAAATGCATTTTAGGCCTGCAAAAAGGTTGAAACTTTTGAAGGATCAAAAAAGGGGTTTACAGGCATCCTAGACCCCCTAAAGTCCAGAAAATATTGGTGGCCCAAAAACTGTGCCAGAGAGCTCTCTATGTCCCAACATCATTTGCAGCCTGAAAGGGGCATTAACCCACTTCATAGACCCCTAAAATGCCCAAAAATATTTTGGCACAAAAAATGCATCCTACACCCCTGAATATTCAGGATATGTTAGCCCAAAATAGGTTTAAAAATGCATTTTAGGCCTTCAAAAATGTTGAAAACTTTGAAGGTCCAAAAAAGGGGTTTACAGGCATCGTAGACCCCTTAAAGTCCAGAAAATGGTGGTGGCCTGAAAACTGTGTCAGATAGCTCTCAATTACCCAAAAACATTTGCAGCCCGAAAACGGCATTAACCTGCATCCCAGATCCCTGAAATTCCCAAAAATATTTTTGGCACAAAAAAGGCATCCTACACCCCTGAAAGTTCAAAATATGTTAGCAGCCCAAAAAAGGCCTTAAAATGCATCTTAGGCCTGCAAAAATGTTGAAAACTTTGAAGGCCCAAAAAAGGGGTTTACAGGCATCCTAGACCCCCTAAAGTCCAGAAAATGGCAGTGGCCCAAAAACTGTGCCAGAGAGATCTGCATGTCCCAAAATCATTTGCAGCCTGAAAGGAGCATTAGCCCGAATCCTAGACCAATGAAATTCCCAAAAATACTTTTGGCACAAAAAAATGCATCCTACACCCCTGAAAGTTCAGAATATGTTAGCAGCCCAAAAACGGCCTTAAAATGCATCTTAGACCTGCAAAAAGGTTGAAAAATGTGAAGGCCCAAAAAAGGGGTTTACAGGCATCCTAGACCCCCTAAAGTCCAGAAAATGGCAGTGGCCCAAAAACTGTGCCAGAGAGCTCTGCATGTCCCAAAATCATTTGCAGCCTGAAAGGGGCATTAACCCGCATTTTAGACCACTAAAATTCCCAAAAAAAATGTTAGCACAAAAAATGCATCCTACACCCCTGTAAGTTCATAATATTTTAGCAGCCCAAAAAAGGCCTTAAAATGCATTTTCGGCCTGCAAAAAGGTTGAAAACTTTGAAGGACCAAAAAAGGGGTTTACAGGCATCCTAGACCCCCTAAAGTCCAGAAAATATTGGTGGCCTAAAAACTGTCAGATAGCTCTGAATATCCCAAAAACATTTGCAGCCTGGAAGCCCAAAAAACCCGCATCCCAGACCCCTGCAATTCCCAAAAATATTTTTGGCACAAAAAATGCATCCTATACCCTTGAAAGTTCAGTATATGTTAGCAGCCCAAAAAAAGGCCTAAAAATGCATCTTAGGCTTGCAAAAATGTTCAAAACTTTGAAGGCCCAAAAACGGGGTTTACAGGCATCCTAGACCCCCTAAAGTCCAGAAAATGTTGGTGGCCCAAAAACTGTGCCAGAGAGCTCTACATGTCCCAAAATCGTTTGCAGCCTGAAAGGGACAATAACCCACATCATAGACCACTAAAATTCCCAAAAATATTTTGGCACAAAAAATGCATCCTACACCACTGCAAGTTCAGAATATGTTAGCAGCCCAAAAAAGGCCTTAAAATGCATCTTAGGCCTGCAAAAATGTGGAAAACTTTGAAGGCCCAAAACAGGGGGTTACAGGCATCCTTGACCCCTGAAAGTCCAGAAAATGTTGGTGGCCCAAAAACTGTGCCAGAGAGCTCTGCATGTTCCAAAATCATTTGCAGCCTGAAAGGGGCATTAACACGCATCCTAGACCACTGAAATTCCCAAAACTATTTTTGGCACAAAAAAGCATCCTACACCCCTGAAAGTTCAGTATAGGTTAGCAGCCCAAAAAATGCCTAAAAATGCATCTTAGGCCTGCAAAAATGTTGAAAACTTTGAAGGCCCAAAAAAGTGGTTTACAGGCATCCTAGACCCCCTAAAGTCCAGACAATTTTGGTGGCCCAAAAACTGTGCCAGAGAGATCTGCATGTCCCAAAATCATTTTCAGCCTGAAAGGGGAATTAACCCTCATCCCAGAACCCTGAAATTCCCAAAAATATTTTTGGCACAAAAAATGCATCCTACACCCTTGAAGGTTCAGTATATGTTAGCAGCCCAAAAAAAGGCCTAAAAATGCATCTTAGGCTTGCAAAAATGTTCAAAACTTTGAAGGCCCAAAAACGGGGTTTACAGGCATCCTAGACCCCCTAAAGTCCAGAAAATGTTGGTGGCCCAAAAACTGTGCCAGAGAGCTCTACATGTCCCAAAATCGTTTGCAGCCTGAAAGGGACAATAACCCACATCATAGACCACTAAAATTCCCAAAAATATTTTGGCACAAAAAATGCATCCTACACCACTGCAGGTTCAGAATATGTTAGCAGCCCAAAAAAGGCCTTAAAATGCATCTTAGGCCTGCAAAAATGTGGAAAACTTTGAAGGCCCAAAACAGGGGGTTACAGGCATCCTTGACCCCTGAAAGTCCAGAAAATGTTGGTGGCCCAAAAACTGTGCCAGAGAGCTCTGCATGTCCCAAAATCATTTTCAGCCTGAAAGGGGCATAAACCCGCATCCCAGACCCCTGAAATTCCCAAAAATATTTTTGGCACAAAAAATGCATCCTACACCCTTGAAGGTTCAGTATATATTAGCAGCCCAAAAAAGGCCTAAAAATGCATTTTAGGCCTGCAAAAATGTTGAAAACTTTGAAGGCCCAAAAAAGGGGGTTACAGGCATCCTAGACCCCTTAAAGTCCAGAAAATGTTGGTGGCCCAAAAACTGTGCCAGAGAGCTCTGCATGTCCCAAAATCATGTTCAGCCTGAAAGGGGCATTAACCCGCATCCCAGACCCCTGAAATTCCCAAAAATATTTTTGGCACAAAAAATGCATCCTACACCCTTGAAGGTTCAGTATATATTAGCAGCCCAAAAAAGGCCTTAAAATGCATTTTCGTCCTGCAAAAAGGTTGAAAACTTTGAAGGCCCAAAAAAGTGGTTTACAGGCATCCTAGACCCCCTAAAGTCCAGACAATTTTGGTGGCCCAAAAACTGTGCCAGAGAGCTCTACATGTCCCAAAATCATTTGCAGCCTGAAAGGGGCATTAACCCGCATCATAGACCACTAAAAGTCCTAAAAATATTTTGGCACAAAAAATGCATCCTACACCCCTGCAAGTTCAGAATGTTAGCAGCCCAAAAAAGGCCTTAAAATGCATTTTAGGCCTGCAAAAAGGTTGAAACCTTTGAAGGACCAAAAAAGGGGTTTACAGGCATCCTAGACCCCCTAAAGTCCAGAAAATATTGGTGGCCTAATAACTGTCAGATAGCTCTGAATATCCCAAAAACATTTGCAGCCTGAAAGGGGCATTAACCCGCATCCCGGACCCCTGAAATTCCCAAAAATATTTTTGGCACAAAAAATGCATCCTACACCCCTGCAAGTTCAGTATAGGTTAGCAGCCCAAAAAATGCCTAAAAATGCATCTTAGGCCTGCAAAAATGTTGAAAACTTTGAAGGCCCAAAAAATGGTTTACAGGCATCCTAGACCCCCTAAAGTCCAGACAATTTTGATGGCCCAAAAACTGTGCCAGAGAGCTCTGCATGTCCCAAAATCATTTGCAGCCTGAAAGGGGCATTAACCCACATCATAGACCACTAAAAGTCCTAAAAATATTTTGGCACAAAAAATGCATCCTACACCCCTGATAGTTCAGAATATGTTAGCAGCCCAAAAGTCCTTAACATGCATCTTAGGCCTGCAAAAATGTTGAAAACTTTGAAGGCCCAAAAAAGGGGTTTACAGGCATCGTAGACCCCCTAAAGTCCAGAAAATATTGGTGGCCTAATAACTGTGTCAGATAGCTCTGAATATCCCAAAAACATTTGCAGCCTGAAAGGGGCATTAACCCGCATCCCAGACCCCTGAAATTCCCAAAAATATTTTTGGCACAAAAAATGCATCCTTCACCCTTGAAAGTTCCGTATAGGTTAGCAGCCCAAAAAATGCCTAAAAATGCATCTTAGGCCTGCAAAAATGTTGAAAACTTTGAAGGCCCAAAAAAATGGTTTACAGGCATCCTAGACCCCCTAAAGTCCAGAAAATATTGGTGGCCTAATAACTGTGTCAGATAGCTCTGAATATCCCAAAAACATTTGCAGCCTGAAAGGGGCATTAACCCGCATCCCGGACCCCTGAAATTCCCAAAAATATTTTTGGCTCAAAAAATGCATCCTACACCCCTGCAAGCTCATAATATGTTAGCAGCCCAAAAAAGGCCTTAAATGCATTTTCGGCCTGCAAAAAGGTTGAAAACTTTGAAGGCCCAAAAAAGGGGTTTACAGGCATCCTAGACCCCCTAAAGTCCAGAAAATGTTGGTGGCCCAAAAACTCTGCCAGAGAGCTCTACATGTCCCAAAATCATTTGCAGCCTGAAAGGGGCATTAACCCGCTTCATAGAACACTAAAATTCCCAAAAATAGTTTTGGCACAAAAAATGCATCCTACACCCTTGAAAGTTCTGTATATGTTAGCATCCCAAAAAATGCCTAAAAATGCATCTTAGGCCTGCAAAAATGTTGAAAACTTTGAAGGCCCAAAAAAGGGGTTTAGAGGCATCCTAGACCCCCTAAAGTCCAGGCAATTTTGGTGGCCCAAAAACTGTGCCAGAGAGCTCTGCATGTCCCAAAATCATTTTCAGCCTGAAAGGGGCATTAACCCGCATCCCAGACCCCTGCAATTCCCAAAAATATTTTTGGCACAAAAAATGCATCCTACACCCTTGAAGGTTCAGTATATGTTAGCAGCCCAAAAAAGGCCTAAAAATGCATTTTAGGCTTGCAAAAATGTTCAAAACTTTGAAGGCCCAAAAAAGGGGTTTACAGGCATCCTAGACCCCCTAAAGTCCAGAAAATATTGGTGGCCTAATAACTGTGTCAGATAGCTCTGAATATCCCAAAAACATTTGCAGCCTGAAAGGGGCATTAACCCGCATCCCGGACCCCTGAAATTCCCAAAAATATTTTTGGCACAAAAAATGCATCCTACACCCCTGCAAGTTCAGAATATGTTAGCAGCCAAAAAAAGGCCTTAAAATGCATTTTCGTCCTGCAAAAAGGTTGAAAACTTTGAAGGCCCAAAAAAGTGGTTTACAGGCATCCTAGACCCCCTAAAGTCCAGACAATTTTGGTGGCCCAAAAACTGTGCCAGAGAGCTCTACATGTCCCAAAATCATTTGCAGCCTGAAAGGGGCATTAACCCGCATCATAGACCACTAAAAGTCCTAAAAATATTTTGGCACAAAAAATGCATCCTACACCCCTGCAAGTTCAGAATATGTTAGCAGCCAAAAAAAGGCCTTAAAATGCATTTTCCTCCTGCAAAAAGGTTGAAAACTTTGAAGGACCAAAAAAGGGGTTTACAGGCATCCTAGACCCCCTAAAGTCCAGAAAATATTGGTGGTGCAAAAACTGTGCCAGACAGCTCTCCATGTCCCAAAATCATTTGCAGCCTGAAAGGGGCATTAACCCGCATCCTAGACCACTGAAATTCCCAAAAATACTTTTGGCACAAAAATGCATCCTACACCCCTGCAAGTTCAGAATGTTAGCAGCCCAAAAAAGGCCTTAAAATGCATTTTAGGCCTGCAAAAATGTTGAAAACTTTGAAGGCCCAAAAAAGGGGGTTACAGGCATCCTAGACCCCTTAAAGTCCAGAAAATGTTGGTGGCCCAAAAACTGTGCCAGAGAGCTCTGCATGTCCCAAAATCATGTTCAGCCTGAAAGGGGCATTAACCCGCATCCCAGACCCCTGAAATTCCCAAAAATATTTTTGGCACAAAAAATGCATCCTACACCCTTGAAGGTTCAGTATATATTAGCAGCCCAAAAAAGGCCTAAAAATGCATCTTAGGCTTGCAAAAATGTTCAAAACTTTGAAAGCCCAAAAAAGGGGTTTACAGGCATCCTAGACCCCCTAAAGTCCAGAAAATATTGGCGGCCCAAAAACTGTGCCAGAGAGGTCTACATGTCCCAAAATCATTTGCAGCCTGAAAGGGGCATTAACCTGCATCATAGACCACCAAAAGTCCTAAAAATATTTTGGCACAAAAAATGCATCCTACACCCCTGCAAGTTCAGAATGTTAGCAGCCCAAAAAAGGCCTTAAAATGCATTTTAGGCCTGCAAAAAGGTTGAAACCTTTGAAGGACCAAAAAAGGGGTTTACAGGCATCCTAGACCCCCTAAAGTCCAGAAAATATTGGTGGCCCAAAAACTGTACCAGAGAGCTCTCCATGTCCCAACATCATTTGCAGCCTGAAAGGGGCATTAACCCACTTCATAGACCCCTAAAATTCCCAAAAATATTTTGGCACAAAAAATGCATCCTACACCCCTTTAAGTTGAGAATAAGTTAGCAGCTCAAAAAAGGCCTTAAAATGCATTTTAGGCCTGCAAAAAGGTTGAAACTTTTGAAGGATCAAAAAAGGGGTTTACAGGCATCCTAGACCCCCTAAAGTCCAGAAAATATTGGTGGCCCAAAAACTGTGCCAGAGAGCTCTCTATGTCCCAACATCATTTGCAGCCTGAAAGGGGCATTAACCCACTTCATAGACCCCTAAAATGCCCAAAAATATTTTGGCACAAAAAATACATCCTACACCCCTGAATATTCAGGATATGTTAGCAGCCCAAAAAAGGCCTTAAAATGCATCTTAGGCCTGCAAAAATGTTGAAAACTTTGAAGGCCCAAAAAAGGGGTTTACAGGCATCCTAGACCCCCTAAAGTCCAGAAAATGGCAGTGGCCCAAAAACTGTGCCAGAGAGATCTGCATGTCCCAAAATCATTTGCAGCCTGAAAGGAGCATTAGCCCGAATCCTAGACCAATGAAATTCCCAAAAATACTTTTGGCACAAAAAAATGCATCCTACACCCCTGAAAGTTCAGAATATGTTAGCAGCCCAAAAACGGCCTTAAAATGCATCTTAGACCTGCAAAAAGGTTGAAAAATGTGAAGGCCCAAAAAAGGGGTTTACAGGCATCCTAGACCCCCTAAAGTCCAGAAAATGGCAGTGGCCCAAAAACTGTGCCAGAGAGCTCTGCATGTCCCAAAATCATTTGCAGCCTGAAAGGGGCATTAACCCGCATTTTAGACCACTAAAATTCCCAAAAAAAATGTTAGCACAAAAAATGCATCCTACACCCCTGTAAGTTCATAATATTTTAGCAGCCCAAAAAAGGCCTTAAAATGCATTTTCGGCCTGCAAAAAGGTTGAAAACTTTGAAGGACCAAAAAAGGGGTTTACAGGCATCCTAGACCCCCTAAAGTCCAGAAAATATTGGTGGCCTAAAAACTGTCAGATAGCTCTGAATATCCCAAAAACATTTGCAGCCTGGAAGCCCAAAAAACCCGCATCCCAGACCCCTGCAATTCCCAAAAATATTTTTGGCACAAAAAATGCATCCTATACCCTTGAAAGTTCAGTATATGTTAGCAGCCCAAAAAAAGGCCTAAAAATGCATCTTAGGCTTGCAAAAATGTTCAAAACTTTGAAGGCCCAAAAACGGGGTTTACAGGCATCCTAGACCCCCTAAAGTCCAGAAAATGTTGGTGGCCCAAAAACTGTGCCAGAGAGCTCTACATGTCCCAAAATCGTTTGCAGCCTGAAAGGGACAATAACCCACATCATAGACCACTAAAATTCCCAAAAATATTTTGGCACAAAAAATGCATCCTACACCACTGCAAGTTCAGAATATGTTAGCAGCCCAAAAAAGGCCTTAAAATGCATCTTAGGCCTGCAAAAATGTGGAAAACTTTGAAGGCCCAAAACAGGGGGTTACAGGCATCCTTGACCCCTGAAAGTCCAGAAAATGTTGGTGGCCCAAAAACTGTGCCAGAGAGCTCTGCATGTTCCAAAATCATTTGCAGCCTGAAAGGGGCATTAACACGCATCCTAGACCACTGAAATTCCCAAAACTATTTTTGGCACAAAAAATGCATCCTACACCCTTGAAAGTTCAGTATATGTTAGCATCCCAAAAAATGCCTAAAAGTGCATCTTAGGCCTGCAAAAATGTTGAAAACTTTGAAGGCCCAAAAAAGGGGTTTACAGGCATCCTAGACCCCCTAAAGTCCAGAAAATGTTGGTGGCCGGAAAACTGTGCCAGAGAGCTCTACATGTCCCAAAATCATTTGCAGCCTGAAAGGGGCATTAACCCGCATCATAGAACACTAAAATTCCCAAAAATATTTTGGCACAAAAAATGCATCCTTCACCCTTGAAAGTTCAGTATATGTTAGCATCCCAAAAAAGGCCTTACAATGCATTTTCGGCCGGCAAAAAGGTCGAAAACTTTGAAGGACCAAAAAAGGGGTTTACAGGCATCCTAGACCCCTTAAAGTCCAGAAAATGGTGGTGGCCTAAAAACTGTGTCAGAGAGCTCTGCATGTCCCAAAATCATTTGCAGCCTGAAAGGGGCATTAACCTGCATCATAGACCACTGAAATTCCCAAAACAATTTTTGGCACAAAAAATGCATCCTACACCCCTGATAGTTCAGAATATGTTAGCATCCCAAAAAAGGCCTTAAAATGCATCTTAGGCCTGCAAAATTGATGACAACTTTGAAGGCCCAAAAAAGGGGTTTACAGGCATCCTAGACCCCCTAAAGTCCAGAAAATATTGGTGGCCTAATAACTGTGTCAGATAGCTCTGAATATCCCAAAAACATTTGCAGCCTGAAAGGGGCATTAACCCGCATCATAGACCACTAAAATTCCCAAAAATATTTTGGCACAAAAAATGTATCCTACATCCCTGCAAGTTCATAATATGTTAGCAGCCCAAAAAAGGCCTTAAAATGCATTTTCGGCCTGCAAAAAGGTTGAAAACTTTGAAGGACCAAAAAAGGGGTTTACAGGCATCCTAGACCCCCTAAAGTCCAGAAAATATTGGTGGTCCAAAAACTGTGCCAGACAGCTCTCCATGTCCCAAAATCATCTGCAGCCTGAAAGGGGCATTAACCCGCATCCTAGACCACTGACATTCCCAAAAATACTTTTGGCACAAAAAATGCATCCTACACCCTTGAAAGTTCAGTATATGTTAGCAGCCCAAAAAAGGCCTAAAAATGCATCTTAGGCCTGCAAAAGTGTTGAAAACTTTGAAGGCCCAAAAAAGGGGTTTACAGGCATCCTAGACCCCTTAAAGTCCAGAAAATGGTGGTGGCCTAAAAACTGTGTCAGAGAGCTCTGCATGTCCCAAAATCATTTGCAGCCTGAAAGGGGCATTAACCTGCATCATAGACCACTGAAATTCCCAAAACTATTTTTGGCACAAAAAATGCATCCTACACCCCTCATAGTTCAGCATATGTTAGCATCCCAAAAAAGGCCTTAAAATGCATCTTAGGCCTGCAAAAATGTTGACAACTTTGAAGGCCCAAAAAAGGGGTTTACAGGCATCCTAGACCCCATAAAGTCCAGAAAATATTGGTGGCCTAATAACTGTGTCAGATAGCTTTGAATATCCCAAAAACATTTGCAGCCTGAAAGGGGCATTAACCCGCATCCCAGACCCCTGAAATTCCGAAAAAATATTTTTGGCACAAAAAACGCATCCTACACCCTTGAAAGTTCAGTATAGGTTAGCAGCCCAAAAACGGCCTTAAAATGCATCTTAGGCCTGCAAAAATGTTGAAAACTTTGAAGGCCCAAAAAAGTGGTTTACAGGCATCCTAGACCCCCTAAAGTCCAGAAAATTTTGGTGGCCCAAAAACTGTGCCAGAGAGCTCTGCATGTCCCAAAATCATTTGCAGCCTGAAAGGGGCATTAACCCGCATCATAGACCACTAAAATTCCCAAAAATATTTTGGCACAAAAAATGTATCCTACACCCCTGCAAGTTCATAATATGTTAGCAGCCCAAAAAAGGCCTTAAAATGCATTTTCGGCCTGCAAAAAGGTTGAAAACTTTGAAGGACCAAAAAAGGGGTTTACAGACATCCTAGACCCCCTAAAGTCCAAAAAATATTGGTGGTCCAAAAACTGTGCCAGACAGCTCTCCATGTCCCAAAATCATTTGCAGCCTGAAAGGGGCATTAACCCGCATCCTAGACCACTGAAATTCCCAAAACTATTTTTGGCACAAAAAATGCATCCTACACACCTGATAGTTCAGAATATGTTAGCAGCCCAAAAGGCCTTAAAATGCATCTTAGGCCTGCAAAAATGTTGAAAATTTTGAAAGCCCAAAAAAGGGGTTTACAGACATCCTAGACCCCCTAAAGTCCAGAAAATATTGGTGGTCCAAAAACTGTGCCAGACAGCTCTCCATGTCCCAAAATCATTTGCAGCCTGAAAGGGGCATTAACCCGCATCCTAGACCACTGAAATTCCCAAAAATATTTTGGCACAAAAAATGTATCCTACACCCCTGCAAGTTCATAATATGTTAGCAGCCCAAAAAAGGCCTTAAAATGCATTTTCGGCCTGCAAAAAGGTTGAAAACTTTGAAGGACCAAAAAAGGGGTTTACAGACATCCTAGACCCCCTAAAGTCCAGAAAATATTGGTGGTCCAAAAACTGTGCCAGACAGCTCTCCATGTCCCAAAAACATTTGCAGCCTGGAAGGGGCATTAACCCGCATCCCAGACCCCTGAAATTCAAAAAATATTTTTGGCACAAAACATGCATCCTACACCCTTGAAAGTTCAGTGTATGTTTGCAGCCCAGAAAATGCCTAAAAATGCATCTTAGGTCTGCAAAAATGTTGAAAACTTTGAAGGCCCAAAAAAGGGGTTTACAGGCATCCTAGACCCCCTAAAGTCCAGAAAATATTGGGTGCCTAATAACTGTGTCAGATAGCTCTGCATGTCCCAAAATCATTTTCAGCCTGAAAGGGGCATTAACCCGCATCCCAGACCCCTGAAATTCCCCAAAATATTTTTGGCACAAAAAATGCATCCTACACCCTTGAAGGTTCAGTATATGTTAGCAGCCCAAAAAAGGCCTAAAAATGCATCTTAGGCTTGCAAAAATGTTGAAAACTTTGAAGGCCCAAAAAAGGGGTTTACAGGCATCGTAGACCCCCTAAAGTCCAGAAAATATTGGTGGCCTAATAACTGTGTCAGATAGCTCTGAATATCCCAAAAACATTTGCAGCCTGGAAGCCCAAAAAACCCGCATCCCAGACCCCTGCAATTCCCAAAAATATTTTTGGCACAAAAAATGCATCCTATACCCTTGAAAGTTCAGTATATGTTAGCAGCCCAAAAAAGGCCTAAAAATGCATCTTAGGCTTGCAAAAATGTTCAAAACTTTGAAGGCCCAAAAACGGGGTTTACAGGCATCCTAGACCCCCTAAAGTCCAGAAAATATTGGTGGCCTAATAACTGTCTCAGATAGCTCTGAATATCCCAAAAACATTTGCAGCCTGAAAGGGGCATTAACCCGCATCCCGGACCCCTGAAATTCCCAAAAATATTTTTGGCACAAAAAATGCATCCTACACCCCTGCAAGTTCAGAATATGTTAGCAGCCCAAAAAAGGCCTTAAAATGCATTTTAGGCCTGCAAAAATGTTGAAAACTTTGAAGGCCCAAAAAGGGGGGTTAAAGGCATCCTAGACCCCCTAAAGTCCAGAAAATATTGGTGGCCCAAAAACTGTGCCAGAGAGCTCTTCATGTCCCAACATCATGTGCAGCCTGAAAGGGGCATTAACCCGCTTCATAGACCACTAAAATTCCCAAAAATATTTTGGCACAAAAAATGCATCCTACACCCCTGAAAGTTCAGAATATGCTAGCATCCCAAAAAAGGCCTTAAAATGCATCTTAGGCCTGCAAAAATGTTGAAAACTTTGAAGGCCCAAAAAAGGGGTTTACAGGCATCGTAGACCCCCTAAAGTCCAGAAAATATTGGTGGCCTAATAACTGTCAGATAGCTCTGAATATCCCAAAAACATTTGCAGCCTGAAAGGGGCATTAACCCGCATCCCGGACCCCTGAAATTCCCAAAAATATTTTTGGCACAAAAAATGCATCCTACACCCCTGCAAGTTCAGTATAGGTTAGCAGCCCAAAAAATGCCTAAAAATGCATCTTAGGCCTGCAAAAATGTTGAAAACTTTGAAGGCCCAAAAAATGGTTTACAGGCATCCTAGACCCCCTAAAGTCCAGACAATTTTGATGGCCCAAAAACTGTGCCAGAGAGCTCTGCATGTCCCAAAATCATTTGCAGCCTGAAAGTGGCATTAACCCACATCATAGACCACTAAAAGTCCTAAAAATATTTTGGCACAAAAAATGCATCCTACACCCCTGATAGTTCAGAATATGTTAGCAGCCCAAAAGTCCTTAAAATTCATCTTAGGCCTGCAAAAATGTTGAAAACTTTGAAGGCCCAAAAAAGGGGGTTACAGGCATCCTAGACCCCTTAAAGTCCAGAAAATGTTGGTGGCCCAAAAACTGTGGGGTTTACAGGCATCGTAGACCCCCTAAAGTCCAGAAAATATTGGTGGCCTAATAACTGTGTCAGATAGCTCTGAATATCCCAAAAACATTTGCAGCCTGAAAGGGGCATTAACCCGCATCCCGGACCCCTGAAATTCCCAAAAATATTTTTGGCTCAAAAAATGCATCCTACACCCCTGCAAGCTCATAATATGTTAGCAGCCCAAAAAAGGCCTTAAATGCATTTTCGGCCTGCAAAAAGGTTGAAAACTTTGAAGGCCCAAAAAAGGGGTTTACAGGCATCCTAGACCCCCTAAAGTCCAGAAAATGTTGGTGGCCCAAAAACTCTGCCAGAGAGCTCTACATGTCCCAAAATCATTTGCAGCCTGAAAGGGGCATTAACCCGCTTCATAGACCACTAAAATTCCCAAAAATAGTTTTGGCACAAAAAATGCATCCTACACCCTTGAAAGTTCTGTATATGTTAGCATCCCAAAAAATGCCTAAAAATGCATCTTAGGCCTGCAAAAATGTTGAAAACTTTGAAGGCCCAAAAAAGGGGTTTAGAGGCATCCTAGACCCCCTAAAGTCCAGGCAATTTTGGTGGCCCAAAAACTGTGCCAGAGAGCTCTGCATGTCCCAAAATCATTTTCAGCCTGAAAGGGGCATTAACCCGCATCCCAGACCCCTGAAATTCCCAAAAATATTTTTGGCACAAAAAATGCATCCTACACCCTTGAAGGTTCAGTATATGTTAGCAGCCCAAAAAAGGCCTAAAAATGCATTTTAGGCTTGCAAAAATGTTCAAAACTTTGAAGGCCCAAAAAAGGGGTTTACAGGCATCCTAGACCCCCTAAAGTCCAGAAAATATTGGTGGCCTAATAACTGTGTCAGATAGCTCTGAATATCCCAAAAACATTTGCAGCCTGAAAGGGGCATTAACCCGCATCCCGGACCCCTGAAATTCCCAAAAATATTTTTGGCACAAAAAATGCATCCTACACCCCTGCAAGTTCAGAATATGTTAGCAGCCAAAAAAAGGCCTTAAAATGCATTTTCGTCCTGCAAAAAGGTTGAAAACTTTGAAGGCCCAAAAAAGTGGTTTACAGGCATCCTAGACCCCCTAAAGTCCAGACAATTTTGGTGGCCCAAAAACTGTGCCAGAGAGCTCTACATGTCCCAAAATCATTTGCAGCCTGAAAGTGGCATTAACCCACATCATAGACCACTAAAAGTCCTAAAAATATTTTGGCACAAAAAATGCATCCTACACCCCTGATAGTTCAGAATATGTTAGCAGCCCAAAAGTCCTTAAAATGCATCTTAGGCCTGCAAAAATGTTGAAAACTTTGAAGGCCCAAAAAAGGGGGTTACAGGCATCCTAGACCCCTTAAAGTCCAGAAAATGTTGGTGGCCCAAAAACTGTGGGGTTTACAGGCATCGTAGACCCCCTAAAGTCCAGAAAATATTGGTGGCCTAATAACTGTGTCAGATAGCTCTGAATATCCCAAAAACATTTGCAGCCTGAAAGGGGCATTAACCCGCATCCCGGACCCCTGAAATTCCCAAAAATATTTTTGGCTCAAAAAATGCATCCTACACCCCTGCAAGCTCATAATATGTTAGCAGCCCAAAAAAGGCCTTAAATGCATTTTCGGCCTGCAAAAAGGTTGAAAACTTTGAAGGCCCAAAAAAGGGGTTTACAGGCATCCTAGACCCCCTAAAGTCCAGAAAATGTTGGTGGCCCAAAAACTCTGCCAGAGAGCTCTACATGTCCCAAAATCATTTGCAGCCTGAAAGGGGCATTAACCCGCTTCATAGACCACTAAAATTCCCAAAAATAGTTTTGGCACAAAAAATGCATCCTACACCCTTGAAAGTTCTGTATATGTTAGCATCCCAAAAAATGCCTAAAAATGCATCTTAGGCCTGCAAAAATGTTGAAAACTTTGAAGGCCCAAAAAAGGGGTTTAGAGGCATCCTAGACCCCCTAAAGTCCAGGCAATTTTGGTGGCCCAAAAACTGTGCCAGAGAGCTCTGCATGTCCCAAAATCATTTTCAGCCTGAAAGGGGCATTAACCCGCATCCCAGACCCCTGAAATTCCCAAAAATATTTTTGGCACAAAAAATGCATCCTACACCCTTGAAGGTTCAGTATATGTTAGCAGCCCAAAAAAGGCCTAAAAATGCATTTTAGGCTTGCAAAAATGTTCAAAACTTTGAAGGCCCAAAAAAGGGGTTTACAGGCATCCTAGACCCCCTAAAGTCCAGAAAATATTGGTGGCCTAATAACTGTGTCAGATAGCTCTGAATATCCCAAAAACATTTGCAGCCTGAAAGGGGCATTAACCCGCATCCCGGACCCCTGAAATTCCCAAAAATATTTTTGGCACAAAAAATGCATCCTACACCCCTGCAAGTTCAGAATATGTTAGCAGCCAAAAAAAGGCCTTAAAATGCATTTTCGTCCTGCAAAAAGGTTGAAAACTTTGAAGGCCCAAAAAAGTGGTTTACAGGCATCCTAGACCCCCTAAAGTCCAGACAATTTTGGTGGCCCAAAAACTGTGCCAGAGAGCTCTACATGTCCCAAAATCATTTGCAGCCTGAAAGGGGCATTAACCCGCATCATAGACCACTAAAAGTCCTAAAAATATTTTGGCACAAAAAATGCATCCTACACCCCTGCAAGTTCAGAATATGTTAGCAGCCAAAAAAAGGCCTTAAAATGCATTTTCCTCCTGCAAAAATGTTGAAAACTTTGAAGGACCAAAAAAGGGGTTTACAGGCATCCTAGACCCCCTAAAGTCCAGAAAATATTGGTGGTCCAAAAACTGTGCCAGACAGCTCTCCATGTCCCAAAATCATTTGCAGCCTGAAAGGGGCATTAACCCGCATCCTAGACCACTGAAATTCCCAAAAATACTTTTGGCACAAAAATGCATCCTACACCCCTGCAAGTTCAGAATGTTAGCAGCCCAAAAAAGGCCTTAAAATGCATTTTAGGCCTGCAAAAATGTTGAAAACTTTGAAGGCCCAAAAAAGGGGGTTACAGGCATCCTAGACCCCTTAAAGTCCAGAAAATGTTGGTGGCCCAAAAACTGTGCCAGAGAGCTCTGCATGTCCCAAAATCATGTTCAGCCTGAAAGGGGCATTAACCCGCATCCCAGACCCCTGAAATTCCCAAAAATATTTTTGGCACAAAAAATGCATCCTACACCCTTGAAGGTTCAGTATATATTAGCAGCCCAAAAAAGGCCTTAAAATGCATTTTCGTCCTGCAAAAAGGTTGAAAACTTTGAAGGCCCAAAAAAGTGGTTTACAGGCATCCTAGACCCCCTAAAGTCCAGACAATTTTGGTGGCCCAAAAACTGTGCCAGAGAGCTCTACATGTCCCAAAATCATTTGCAGCCTGAAAGGGGCATTAACCCGCATCATAGACCACTAAAAGTCCTAAAAATATTTTGGCACAAAAAATGCATCCTACACCCCTGCAAGTTCAGAATGTTAGCAGCCCAAAAAAGGCCTTAAAATGCATTTTAGGCCTGCAAAAAGGTTGAAACCTTTGAAGGACCAAAAAAGGGGTTTACAGGCATCCTAGACCCCCTAAAGTCCAGAAAATATTGGTGGCCTAATAACTGTCAGATAGCTCTGAATATCCCAAAAACATTTGCAGCCTGAAAGGGGCATTAACCCGCATCCCGGACCCCTGAAATTCCCAAAAATATTTTTGGCACAAAAAATGCATCCTACACCCCTGCAAGTTCAGTATAGGTTAGCAGCCCAAAAAATGCCTAAAAATGCATCTTAGGCCTGCAAAAATGTTGAAAACTTTGAAGGCCCAAAAAATGGGTTACAGGCATCCTAGACCCCCTAAAGTCCAGACAATTTTGATGGCCCAAAAACTGTGCCAGAGAGCTCTGCATGTCCCAAAATCATTTGCAGCCTGAAAGGGGCATTAACCCACATCATAGACCACTAAAAGTCCTAAAAATATTTTGGCACAAAAAATGCATCCTACACCCCTGATAGTTCAGAATATGTTAGCAGCCCAAAAGTCCTTAACATGCATCTTAGGCCTGCAAAAATGTTGAAAACTTTGAAGGCCCAAAAAAGGGGTTTACAGGCATCGTAGACCCCCTAAAGTCCAGAAAATATTGGTGGCCTAATAACTGTGTCAGATAGCTCTGAATATCCCAAAAACATTTGCAGCCTGAAAGGGGCATTAACCCGCATCCCAGACCCCTGAAATTCCCAAAAATATTTTTGGCACAAAAAATGCATCCTTCACCCTTGAAAGTTCCGTATAGGTTAGCAGCCCAAAAAATGCCTAAAAATGCATCTTAGGCCTGCAAAAATGTTGAAAACTTTGAAGGCCCAAAAAAATGGTTTACAGGCATCCTAGACCCCCTAAAGTCCAGAAAATATTGGTGGCCTAATAACTGTGTCAGATAGCTCTGAATATCCCAAAAACATTTGCAGCCTGAAAGGGGCATTAACCCGCATCCCGGACCCCTGAAATTCCCAAAAATATTTTTGGCTCAAAAAATGCATCCTACACCCCTGCAAGCTCATAATATGTTAGCAGCCCAAAAAAGGCCTTAAATGCATTTTCGGCCTGCAAAAAGGTTGAAAACTTTGAAGGCCCAAAAAAGGGGTTTACAGGCATCCTAGACCCCCTAAAGTCCAGAAAATGTTGGTGGCCCAAAAACTCTGCCAGAGAGCTCTACATGTCCCAAAATCATTTGCAGCCTGAAAGGGGCATTAACCCGCTTCATAGAACACTAAAATTCCCAAAAATAGTTTTGGCACAAAAAATGCATCCTACACCCTTGAAAGTTCTGTATATGTTAGCATCCCAAAAAATGCCTAAAAATGCATCTTAGGCCTGCAAAAATGTTGAAAACTTTGAAGGCCCAAAAAAGGGGTTTAGAGGCATCCTAGACCCCCTAAAGTCCAGGCAATTTTGGTGGCCCAAAAACTGTGCCAGAGAGCTCTGCATGTCCCAAAATCATTTTCAGCCTGAAAGGGGCATTAACCCGCATCCCAGACCCCTGAAATTCCCAAAAATATTTTTGGCACAAAAAATGCATCCTACACCCTTGAAGGTTCAGTATATGTTAGCAGCCCAAAAAAGGCCTAAAAATGCATTTTAGGCTTGCAAAAATGTTCAAAACTTTGAAGGCCCAAAAAAGGGGTTTACAGGCATCCTAGACCCCCTAAAGTCCAGAAAATATTGGTGGCCTAATAACTGTGTCAGATAGCTCTGAATATCCCAAAAACATTTGCAGCCTGAAAGGGGCATTAACCCGCATCCCGGACCCCTGAAATTCCCAAAAATATTTTTGGCACAAAAAATGCATCCTACACCCCTGCAAGTTCAGAATATGTTAGCAGCCAAAAAAAGGCCTTAAAATGCATTTTCGTCCTGCAAAAAGGTTGAAAACTTTGAAGGCCCAAAAAAGTGGTTTACAGGCATCCTAGACCCCCTAAAGTCCAGACAATTTTGGTGGCCCAAAAACTGTGCCAGAGAGCTCTACATGTCCCAAAATCATTTGCAGCCTGAAAGGGGCATTAACCCGCATCATAGACCACTAAAAGTCCTAAAAATATTTTGGCACAAAAAATGCATCCTACACCCCTGCAAGTTCAGAATATGTTAGCAGCCAAAAAAAGGCCTTAAAATGCATTTTCCTCCTGCAAAAAGGTTGAAAACTTTGAAGGACCAAAAAAGGGGTTTACAGGCATCCTAGACCCCCTAAAGTCCAGAAAATATTGGTGGTGCAAAAACTGTGCCAGACAGCTCTCCATGTCCCAAAATCATTTGCAGCCTGAAAGGGGCATTAACCCGCATCCTAGACCACTGAAATTCCCAAAAATACTTTTGGCACAAAAATGCATCCTACACCCCTGCAAGTTCAGAATGTTAGCAGCCCAAAAAAGGCCTTAAAATGCATTTTAGGCCTGCAAAAATGTTGAAAACTTTGAAGGCCCAAAAAAGGGGGTTACAGGCATCCTAGACCCCTTAAAGTCCAGAAAATGTTGGTGGCCCAAAAACTGTGCCAGAGAGCTCTGCATGTCCCAAAATCATGTTCAGCCTGAAAGGGGCATTAACCCGCATCCCAGACCCCTGAAATTCCCAAAAATATTTTTGGCACAAAAAATGCATCCTACACCCTTGAAGGTTCAGTATATATTAGCAGCCCAAAAAAGGCCTAAAAATGCATCTTAGGCTTGCAAAAATGTTCAAAACTTTGAAAGCCCAAAAAAGGGGTTTACAGGCATCCTAGACCCCCTAAAGTCCAGAAAATATTGGCGGCCCAAAAACTGTGCCAGAGAGCTCTACATGTCCCAAAATCATTTGCAGCCTGAAAGGGGCATTAACCCGCATCATAGACCACTAAAAGTCCTAAAAATATTTTGGCACAAAAAATGTATCCTACACCCCTGCAAGTTCATAATATGTTAGCAGCCCAAAAAAGGCCTTAAAATGCATTTTCGGCCTGCAAAAAGGTTGAAAACTTTGAAGGACCAAAAAAGGGGTTTACAGACATCCTAGACCCCCTAAAGTCCAGAAAATATTGGTGGTCCAAAAACTGTGCCAGACAGCTCTCCATGTCCCAAAAACATTTGCAGCCTGGAAGGGGCATTAACCCGCATCCCAGACCCCTGAAATTCAAAAAATATTTTTGGCACAAAACATGCATCCTACACCCTTGAAAGTTCAGTGTATGTTTGCAGCCCAGAAAATGCCTAAAAATGCATCTTAGGTCTGCAAAAATGTTGAAAACTTTGAAGGCCCAAAAAAGGGGTTTACAGGCATCCTAGACCCCCTAAAGTCCAGAAAATATTGGGTGCCTAATAACTGTGTCAGATAGCTCTGCATGTCCCAAAATCATTTTCAGCCTGAAAGGGGCATTAACCCGCATCCCAGACCCCTGAAATTCCCCAAAATATTTTTGGCACAAAAAATGCATCCTACACCCTTGAAGGTTCAGTATATGTTAGCAGCCCAAAAAAGGCCTAAAAATGCATCTTAGGCTTGCAAAAATGTTGAAAACTTTGAAGGCCCAAAAAAGGGGTTTACAGGCATCGTAGACCCCCTAAAGTCCAGAAAATATTGGTGGCCTAATAACTGTGTCAGATAGCTCTGAATATCCCAAAAACATTTGCAGCCTGGAAGCCCAAAAAACCCGCATCCCAGACCCCTGCAATTCCCAAAAATATTTTTGGCACAAAAAATGCATCCTATACCCTTGAAAGTTCAGTATATGTTAGCAGCCCAAAAAAGGCCTAAAAATGCATCTTAGGCTTGCAAAAATGTTCAAAACTTTGAAGGCCCAAAAACGGGGTTTACAGGCATCCTAGACCCCCTAAAGTCCAGAAAATATTGGTGGCCTAATAACTGTCTCAGATAGCTCTGAATATCCCAAAAACATTTGCAGCCTGAAAGGGGCATTAACCCGCATCCCGGACCCCTGAAATTCCCAAAAATATTTTTGGCACAAAAAATGCATCCTACACCCCTGCAAGTTCAGAATATGTTAGCAGCCCAAAAAAGGCCTTAAAATGCATTTTAGGCCTGCAAAAATGTTGAAAACTTTGAAGGCCCAAAAAGGGGGGTTAAAGGCATCCTAGACCCCCTAAAGTCCAGAAAATATTGGTGGCCCAAAAACTGTGCCAGAGAGCTCTTCATGTCCCAACATCATGTGCAGCCTGAAAGGGGCATTAACCCGCTTCATAGACCACTAAAATTCCCAAAAATATTTTGGCACAAAAAATGCATCCTACACCCCTGAAAGTTCAGAATATGCTAGCATCCCAAAAAAGGCCTTAAAATGCATCTTAGGCCTGCAAAAATGTTGAAAACTTTGAAGGCCCAAAAAAGGGGTTTACAGGCATCGTAGACCCCCTAAAGTCCAGAAAATATTGGTGGCCTAATAACTGTCAGATAGCTCTGAATATCCCAAAAACATTTGCAGCCTGAAAGGGGCATTAACCCGCATCCCGGACCCCTGAAATTCCCAAAAATATTTTTGGCACAAAAAATGCATCCTACACCCCTGCAAGTTCAGTATAGGTTAGCAGCCCAAAAAATGCCTAAAAATGCATCTTAGGCCTGCAAAAATGTTGAAAACTTTGAAGGCCCAAAAAATGGTTTACAGGCATCCTAGACCCCCTAAAGTCCAGACAATTTTGATGGCCCAAAAACTGTGCCAGAGAGCTCTGCATGTCCCAAAATCATTTGCAGCCTGAAAGTGGCATTAACCCACATCATAGACCACTAAAAGTCCTAAAAATATTTTGGCACAAAAAATGCATCCTACACCCCTGATAGTTCAGAATATGTTAGCAGCCCAAAAGTCCTTAAAATTCATCTTAGGCCTGCAAAAATGTTGAAAACTTTGAAGGCCCAAAAAAGGGGGTTACAGGCATCCTAGACCCCTTAAAGTCCAGAAAATGTTGGTGGCCCAAAAACTGTGGGGTTTACAGGCATCGTAGACCCCCTAAAGTCCAGAAAATATTGGTGGCCTAATAACTGTGTCAGATAGCTCTGAATATCCCAAAAACATTTGCAGCCTGAAAGGGGCATTAACCCGCATCCCGGACCCCTGAAATTCCCAAAAATATTTTTGGCTCAAAAAATGCATCCTACACCCCTGCAAGCTCATAATATGTTAGCAGCCCAAAAAAGGCCTTAAATGCATTTTCGGCCTGCAAAAAGGTTGAAAACTTTGAAGGCCCAAAAAAGGGGTTTACAGGCATCCTAGACCCCCTAAAGTCCAGAAAATGTTGGTGGCCCAAAAACTCTGCCAGAGAGCTCTACATGTCCCAAAATCATTTGCAGCCTGAAAGGGGCATTAACCCGCTTCATAGACCACTAAAATTCCCAAAAATAGTTTTGGCACAAAAAATGCATCCTACACCCTTGAAAGTTCTGTATATGTTAGCATCCCAAAAAATGCCTAAAAATGCATCTTAGGCCTGCAAAAATGTTGAAAACTTTGAAGGCCCAAAAAAGGGGTTTAGAGGCATCCTAGACCCCCTAAAGTCCAGGCAATTTTGGTGGCCCAAAAACTGTGCCAGAGAGCTCTGCATGTCCCAAAATCATTTTCAGCCTGAAAGGGGCATTAACCCGCATCCCAGACCCCTGAAATTCCCAAAAATATTTTTGGCACAAAAAATGCATCCTACACCCTTGAAGGTTCAGTATATGTTAGCAGCCCAAAAAAGGCCTAAAAATGCATTTTAGGCTTGCAAAAATGTTCAAAACTTTGAAGGCCCAAAAAAGGGGTTTACAGGCATCCTAGACCCCCTAAAGTCCAGAAAATATTGGTGGCCTAATAACTGTGTCAGATAGCTCTGAATATCCCAAAAACATTTGCAGCCTGAAAGGGGCATTAACCCGCATCCCGGACCCCTGAAATTCCCAAAAATATTTTTGGCACAAAAAATGCATCCTACACCCCTGCAAGTTCAGAATATGTTAGCAGCCAAAAAAAGGCCTTAAAATGCATTTTCGTCCTGCAAAAAGGTTGAAAACTTTGAAGGCCCAAAAAAGTGGTTTACAGGCATCCTAGACCCCCTAAAGTCCAGACAATTTTGGTGGCCCAAAAACTGTGCCAGAGAGCTCTACATGTCCCAAAATCATTTGCAGCCTGAAAGTGGCATTAACCCACATCATAGACCACTAAAAGTCCTAAAAATATTTTGGCACAAAAAATGCATCCTACACCCCTGATAGTTCAGAATATGTTAGCAGCCCAAAAGTCCTTAAAATGCATCTTAGGCCTGCAAAAATGTTGAAAACTTTGAAGGCCCAAAAAAGGGGGTTACAGGCATCCTAGACCCCTTAAAGTCCAGAAAATGTTGGTGGCCCAAAAACTGTGGGGTTTACAGGCATCGTAGACCCCCTAAAGTCCAGAAAATATTGGTGGCCTAATAACTGTGTCAGATAGCTCTGAATATCCCAAAAACATTTGCAGCCTGAAAGGGGCATTAACCCGCATCCCGGACCCCTGAAATTCCCAAAAATATTTTTGGCTCAAAAAATGCATCCTACACCCCTGCAAGCTCATAATATGTTAGCAGCCCAAAAAAGGCCTTAAATGCATTTTCGGCCTGCAAAAAGGTTGAAAACTTTGAAGGCCCAAAAAAGGGGTTTACAGGCATCCTAGACCCCCTAAAGTCCAGAAAATGTTGGTGGCCCAAAAACTCTGCCAGAGAGCTCTACATGTCCCAAAATCATTTGCAGCCTGAAAGGGGCATTAACCCGCTTCATAGACCACTAAAATTCCCAAAAATAGTTTTGGCACAAAAAATGCATCCTACACCCTTGAAAGTTCTGTATATGTTAGCATCCCAAAAAATGCCTAAAAATGCATCTTAGGCCTGCAAAAATGTTGAAAACTTTGAAGGCCCAAAAAAGGGGTTTAGAGGCATCCTAGACCCCCTAAAGTCCAGGCAATTTTGGTGGCCCAAAAACTGTGCCAGAGAGCTCTGCATGTCCCAAAATCATTTTCAGCCTGAAAGGGGCATTAACCCGCATCCCAGACCCCTGAAATTCCCAAAAATATTTTTGGCACAAAAAATGCATCCTACACCCTTGAAGGTTCAGTATATGTTAGCAGCCCAAAAAAGGCCTAAAAATGCATTTTAGGCTTGCAAAAATGTTCAAAACTTTGAAGGCCCAAAAAAGGGGTTTACAGGCATCCTAGACCCCCTAAAGTCCAGAAAATATTGGTGGCCTAATAACTGTGTCAGATAGCTCTGAATATCCCAAAAACATTTGCAGCCTGAAAGGGGCATTAACCCGCATCCCGGACCCCTGAAATTCCCAAAAATATTTTTGGCACAAAAAATGCATCCTACACCCCTGCAAGTTCAGAATATGTTAGCAGCCAAAAAAAGGCCTTAAAATGCATTTTCGTCCTGCAAAAAGGTTGAAAACTTTGAAGGCCCAAAAAAGTGGTTTACAGGCATCCTAGACCCCCTAAAGTCCAGACAATTTTGGTGGCCCAAAAACTGTGCCAGAGAGCTCTACATGTCCCAAAATCATTTGCAGCCTGAAAGGGGCATTAACCCGCATCATAGACCACTAAAAGTCCTAAAAATATTTTGGCACAAAAAATGCATCCTACACCCCTGCAAGTTCAGAATATGTTAGCAGCCAAAAAAAGGCCTTAAAATGCATTTTCCTCCTGCAAAAATGTTGAAAACTTTGAAGGACCAAAAAAGGGGTTTACAGGCATCCTAGACCCCCTAAAGTCCAGAAAATATTGGTGGTCCAAAAACTGTGCCAGACAGCTCTCCATGTCCCAAAATCATTTGCAGCCTGAAAGGGGCATTAACCCGCATCCTAGACCACTGAAATTCCCAAAAATACTTTTGGCACAAAAATGCATCCTACACCCCTGCAAGTTCAGAATGTTAGCAGCCCAAAAAAGGCCTTAAAATGCATTTTAGGCCTGCAAAAATGTTGAAAACTTTGAAGGCCCAAAAAAGGGGGTTACAGGCATCCTAGACCCCTTAAAGTCCAGAAAATGTTGGTGGCCCAAAAACTGTGCCAGAGAGCTCTGCATGTCCCAAAATCATGTTCAGCCTGAAAGGGGCATTAACCCGCATCCCAGACCCCTGAAATTCCCAAAAATATTTTTGGCACAAAAAATGCATCCTACACCCTTGAAGGTTCAGTATATATTAGCAGCCCAAAAAAGGCCTTAAAATGCATTTTCGTCCTGCAAAAAGGTTGAAAACTTTGAAGGCCCAAAAAAGTGGTTTACAGGCATCCTAGACCCCCTAAAGTCCAGACAATTTTGGTGGCCCAAAAACTGTGCCAGAGAGCTCTACATGTCCCAAAATCATTTGCAGCCTGAAAGGGGCATTAACCCGCATCATAGACCACTAAAAGTCCTAAAAATATTTTGGCACAAAAAATGCATCCTACACCCCTGCAAGTTCAGAATGTTAGCAGCCCAAAAAAGGCCTTAAAATGCATTTTAGGCCTGCAAAAAGGTTGAAACCTTTGAAGGACCAAAAAAGGGGTTTACAGGCATCCTAGACCCCCTAAAGTCCAGAAAATATTGGTGGCCTAATAACTGTCAGATAGCTCTGAATATCCCAAAAACATTTGCAGCCTGAAAGGGGCATTAACCCGCATCCCGGACCCCTGAAATTCCCAAAAATATTTTTGGCACAAAAAATGCATCCTACACCCCTGCAAGTTCAGTATAGGTTAGCAGCCCAAAAAATGCCTAAAAATGCATCTTAGGCCTGCAAAAATGTTGAAAACTTTGAAGGCCCAAAAAATGGGTTACAGGCATCCTAGACCCCCTAAAGTCCAGACAATTTTGATGGCCCAAAAACTGTGCCAGAGAGCTCTGCATGTCCCAAAATCATTTGCAGCCTGAAAGGGGCATTAACCCACATCATAGACCACTAAAAGTCCTAAAAATATTTTGGCACAAAAAATGCATCCTACACCCCTGATAGTTCAGAATATGTTAGCAGCCCAAAAGTCCTTAACATGCATCTTAGGCCTGCAAAAATGTTGAAAACTTTGAAGGCCCAAAAAAGGGGTTTACAGGCATCGTAGACCCCCTAAAGTCCAGAAAATATTGGTGGCCTAATAACTGTGTCAGATAGCTCTGAATATCCCAAAAACATTTGCAGCCTGAAAGGGGCATTAACCCGCATCCCAGACCCCTGAAATTCCCAAAAATATTTTTGGCACAAAAAATGCATCCTTCACCCTTGAAAGTTCCGTATAGGTTAGCAGCCCAAAAAATGCCTAAAAATGCATCTTAGGCCTGCAAAAATGTTGAAAACTTTGAAGGCCCAAAAAAATGGTTTACAGGCATCCTAGACCCCCTAAAGTCCAGAAAATATTGGTGGCCTAATAACTGTGTCAGATAGCTCTGAATATCCCAAAAACATTTGCAGCCTGAAAGGGGCATTAACCCGCATCCCGGACCCCTGAAATTCCCAAAAATATTTTTGGCTCAAAAAATGCATCCTACACCCCTGCAAGCTCATAATATGTTAGCAGCCCAAAAAAGGCCTTAAATGCATTTTCGGCCTGCAAAAAGGTTGAAAACTTTGAAGGCCCAAAAAAGGGGTTTACAGGCATCCTAGACCCCCTAAAGTCCAGAAAATGTTGGTGGCCCAAAAACTCTGCCAGAGAGCTCTACATGTCCCAAAATCATTTGCAGCCTGAAAGGGGCATTAACCCGCTTCATAGAACACTAAAATTCCCAAAAATAGTTTTGGCACAAAAAATGCATCCTACACCCTTGAAAGTTCTGTATATGTTAGCATCCCAAAAAATGCCTAAAAATGCATCTTAGGCCTGCAAAAATGTTGAAAACTTTGAAGGCCCAAAAAAGGGGTTTAGAGGCATCCTAGACCCCCTAAAGTCCAGGCAATTTTGGTGGCCCAAAAACTGTGCCAGAGAGCTCTGCATGTCCCAAAATCATTTTCAGCCTGAAAGGGGCATTAACCCGCATCCCAGACCCCTGAAATTCCCAAAAATATTTTTGGCACAAAAAATGCATCCTACACCCTTGAAGGTTCAGTATATGTTAGCAGCCCAAAAAAGGCCTAAAAATGCATTTTAGGCTTGCAAAAATGTTCAAAACTTTGAAGGCCCAAAAAAGGGGTTTACAGGCATCCTAGACCCCCTAAAGTCCAGAAAATATTGGTGGCCTAATAACTGTGTCAGATAGCTCTGAATATCCCAAAAACATTTGCAGCCTGAAAGGGGCATTAACCCGCATCCCGGACCCCTGAAATTCCCAAAAATATTTTTGGCACAAAAAATGCATCCTACACCCCTGCAAGTTCAGAATATGTTAGCAGCCAAAAAAAGGCCTTAAAATGCATTTTCGTCCTGCAAAAAGGTTGAAAACTTTGAAGGCCCAAAAAAGTGGTTTACAGGCATCCTAGACCCCCTAAAGTCCAGACAATTTTGGTGGCCCAAAAACTGTGCCAGAGAGCTCTACATGTCCCAAAATCATTTGCAGCCTGAAAGGGGCATTAACCCGCATCATAGACCACTAAAAGTCCTAAAAATATTTTGGCACAAAAAATGCATCCTACACCCCTGCAAGTTCAGAATATGTTAGCAGCCAAAAAAAGGCCTTAAAATGCATTTTCCTCCTGCAAAAAGGTTGAAAACTTTGAAGGACCAAAAAAGGGGTTTACAGGCATCCTAGACCCCCTAAAGTCCAGAAAATATTGGTGGTGCAAAAACTGTGCCAGACAGCTCTCCATGTCCCAAAATCATTTGCAGCCTGAAAGGGGCATTAACCCGCATCCTAGACCACTGAAATTCCCAAAAATACTTTTGGCACAAAAATGCATCCTACACCCCTGCAAGTTCAGAATGTTAGCAGCCCAAAAAAGGCCTTAAAATGCATTTTAGGCCTGCAAAAATGTTGAAAACTTTGAAGGCCCAAAAAAGGGGGTTACAGGCATCCTAGACCCCTTAAAGTCCAGAAAATGTTGGTGGCCCAAAAACTGTGCCAGAGAGCTCTGCATGTCCCAAAATCATGTTCAGCCTGAAAGGGGCATTAACCCGCATCCCAGACCCCTGAAATTCCCAAAAATATTTTTGGCACAAAAAATGCATCCTACACCCTTGAAGGTTCAGTATATATTAGCAGCCCAAAAAAGGCCTAAAAATGCATCTTAGGCTTGCAAAAATGTTCAAAACTTTGAAAGCCCAAAAAAGGGGTTTACAGGCATCCTAGACCCCCTAAAGTCCAGAAAATATTGGCGGCCCAAAAACTGTGCCAGAGAGCTCTACATGTCCCAAAATCATTTGCAGCCTGAAAGGGGCATTAACCCGCATCATAGACCACTAAAAGTCCTAAAAATATTTTGGCACAAAAAATGCATCCTACACCCCTGCAAGTTCAGAATGTTAGCAGCCCAAAAAAGGCCTTAAAATGCATTTTAGGCCTGCAAAAAGGTTGAAACCTTTGAAGGACCAAAAAAGGGGTTTACAGGCATCCTAGACCCCCTAAAGTCCAGAAAATATTGGTGGCCCAAAAACTGTACCAGAGAGCTCTCCATGTCCCAACATCATTTGCAGCCTGAAAGGGGCATTAACCCACTTCATAGACCCCTAAAATTCCCAAAAATATTTTGGCACAAAAAATGCATCCTACACCCCTTTAAGTTGAGAATAAGTTAGCAGCTCAAAAAAGGCCTTAAAATGCATTTTAGGCCTGCAAAAAGGTTGAAACTTTTGAAGGATCAAAAAAGGGGTTTACAGGCATCCTAGACCCCCTAAAGTCCAGAAAATATTGGTGGCCCAAAAACTGTGCCAGAGAGCTCTCTATGTCCCAACATCATTTGCAGCCTGAAAGGGGCATTAACCCACTTCATAGACCCCTAAAATGCCCAAAAATATTTTGGCACAAAAAATGCATCCTACACCCCTGAATATTCAGGATATGTTAGCCCAAAATAGGTTTAAAAATGCATTTTAGGCCTTCAAAAATGTTGAAAACTTTGAAGGTCCAAAAAAGGGGTTTACAGGCATCGTAGACCCCTTAAAGTCCAGAAAATGGTGGTGGCCTGAAAACTGTGTCAGATAGCTCTCAATTACCCAAAAACATTTGCAGCCCGAAAACGGCATTAACCTGCATCCCAGATCCCTGAAATTCCCAAAAATATTTTTGGCACAAAAAAGGCATCCTACACCCCTGAAAGTTCAAAATATGTTAGCAGCCCAAAAAAGGCCTTAAAATGCATCTTAGGCCTGCAAAAATGTTGAAAACTTTGAAGGCCCAAAAAAGGGGTTTACAGGCATCCTAGACCCCCTAAAGTCCAGAAAATGGCAGTGGCCCAAAAACTGTGCCAGAGAGATCTGCATGTCCCAAAATCATTTGCAGCCTGAAAGGAGCATTAGCCCGAATCCTAGACCAATGAAATTCCCAAAAATACTTTTGGCACAAAAAAATGCATCCTACACCCCTGAAAGTTCAGAATATGTTAGCAGCCCAAAAACGGCCTTAAAATGCATCTTAGACCTGCAAAAAGGTTGAAAAATGTGAAGGCCCAAAAAAGGGGTTTACAGGCATCCTAGACCCCCTAAAGTCCAGAAAATATTGGTGGCCTAAAAACTGTCAGATAGCTCTGAATATCCCAAAAACATTTGCAGCCTGGAAGCCCAAAAAACCCGCATCCCAGACCCCTGCAATTCCCAAAAATATTTTTGGCACAAAAAATGCATCCTATACCCTTGAAAGTTCAGTATATGTTAGCAGCCCAAAAAAAGGCCTAAAAATGCATCTTAGGCTTGCAAAAATGTTCAAAACTTTGAAGGCCCAAAAACGGGGTTTACAGGCATCCTAGACCCCCTAAAGTCCAGAAAATGTTGGTGGCCCAAAAACTGTGCCAGAGAGCTCTACATGTCCCAAAATCGTTTGCAGCCTGAAAGGGACAATAACCCACATCATAGACCACTAAAATTCCCAAAAATATTTTGGCACAAAAAATGCATCCTACACCACTGCAAGTTCAGAATATGTTAGCAGCCCAAAAAAGGCCTTAAAATGCATCTTAGGCCTGCAAAAATGTGGAAAACTTTGAAGGCCCAAAACAGGGGGTTACAGGCATCCTTGACCCCTGAAAGTCCAGAAAATGTTGGTGGCCCAAAAACTGTGCCAGAGAGCTCTGCATGTTCCAAAATCATTTGCAGCCTGAAAGGGGCATTAACACGCATCCTAGACCACTGAAATTCCCAAAACTATTTTTGGCACAAAAAAGCATCCTACACCCCTGAAAGTTCAGTATAGGTTAGCAGCCCAAAAAATGCCTAAAAATGCATCTTAGGCCTGCAAAAATGTTGAAAACTTTGAAGGCCCAAAAAAGTGGTTTACAGGCATCCTAGACCCCCTAAAGTCCAGACAATTTTGGTGGCCCAAAAACTGTGCCAGAGAGATCTGCATGTCCCAAAATCATTTTCAGCCTGAAAGGGGAATTAACCCTCATCCCAGAACCCTGAAATTCCCAAAAATATTTTTGGCACAAAAAATGCATCCTACACCCTTGAAGGTTCAGTATATGTTAGCAGCCCAAAAAAAGGCCTAAAAATGCATCTTAGGCTTGCAAAAATGTTCAAAACTTTGAAGGCCCAAAAACGGGGTTTACAGGCATCCTAGACCCCCTAAAGTCCAGAAAATGTTGGTGGCCCAAAAACTGTGCCAGAGAGCTCTACATGTCCCAAAATCGTTTGCAGCCTGAAAGGGACAATAACCCACATCATAGACCACTAAAATTCCCAAAAATATTTTGGCACAAAAAATGCATCCTACACCACTGCAAGTTCAGAATATGTTAGCAGCCCAAAAAAGGCCTTAAAATGCATCTTAGGCCTGCAAAAATGTGGAAAACTTTGAAGGCCCAAAACAGGGGGTTACAGGCATCCTTGACCCCTGAAAGTCCAGAAAATGTTGGTGGCCCAAAAACTGTGCCAGAGAGCTCTGCATGTTCCAAAATCATTTGCAGCCTGAAAGGGGCATTAACACGCATCCTAGACCACTGAAATTCCCAAAACTATTTTTGGCACAAAAAAGCATCCTACACCCCTGAAAGTTCAGTATAGGTTAGCAGCCCAAAAAATGCCTAAAAATGCATCTTAGGCCTGCAAAAATGTTGAGAACTTTGAAGGCCCAAAAAAGTGGTTTACAGGCATCCTAGACCCCCTAAAGTCCAGACAATTTTGATGGCCCAAAAACTGTGCCAGAGAGCTCTACATGTCCCAAAATCATTTGCAGCCTGAAAGGGGCATTAACCCGCTTCATAGACCACTAAAATTCCCAAAAATATTTTTGGCACAAAAAATGCATCCTACACCCTTGAAAGTTCAGTATATGTTAGCATCCCAAAAAATGCCTAAAAGTGCATCTTAGGCCTGCAAAAATGTTGAAAACTTTGAAGGCCCAAAAAAGGGGTTTACAGGCATCCTAGACCCCCTAAAGTCCAGAAAATGTTGGTGGCCGGAAAACTGTGCCAGAGAGCTCTACATGTCCCAAAATCATTTGCAGCCTGAAAGGGGCATTAACCCGCATCATAGAACACTAAAATTCCCAAAAATATTTTGGCACAAAAAATGCATCCTTCACCCTTGAAAGTTCAGTATATGTTAGCATCCCAAAAAAGGCCTTACAATGCATTTTCGGCCGGCAAAAAGGTCGAAAACTTTGAAGGACCAAAAAAGGGGTTTACAGGCATCCTAGACCCCTTAAAGTCCAGAAAATGGTGGTGGCCTAAAAACTGTGTCAGAGAGCTCTGCATGTCCCAAAATCATTTGCAGCCTGAAAGGGGCATTAACCTGCATCATAGACCACTGAAATTCCCAAAACAATTTTTGGCACAAAAAATGCATCCTACACCCCTGATAGTTCAGAATATGTTAGCATCCCAAAAAAGGCCTTAAAATGCATCTTAGGCCTGCAAAATTGATGACAACTTTGAAGGCCCAAAAAAGGGGTTTACAGGCATCCTAGACCCCCTAAAGTCCAGAAAATATTGGTGGCCTAATAACTGTGTCAGATAGCTCTGAATATCCCAAAAACATTTGCAGCCTGAAAGGGGCATTAACCCGCATCATAGACCACTAAAATTCCCAAAAATATTTTGGCACAAAAAATGTATCCTACATCCCTGCAAGTTCATAATATGTTAGCAGCCCAAAAAAGGCCTTAAAATGCATTTTCGGCCTGCAAAAAGGTTGAAAACTTTGAAGGACCAAAAAAGGGGTTTACAGGCATCCTAGACCCCCTAAAGTCCAGAAAATATTGGTGGTCCAAAAACTGTGCCAGACAGCTCTCCATGTCCCAAAATCATCTGCAGCCTGAAAGGGGCATTAACCCGCATCCTAGACCACTGACATTCCCAAAAATACTTTTGGCACAAAAAATGCATCCTACACCCTTGAAAGTTCAGTATATGTTAGCAGCCCAAAAAAGGCCTAAAAATGCATCTTAGGCCTGCAAAAGTGTTGAAAACTTTGAAGGCCCAAAAAAGGGGTTTACAGGCATCCTAGACCCCTTAAAGTCCAGAAAATGGTGGTGGCCTAAAAACTGTGTCAGAGAGCTCTGCATGTCCCAAAATCATTTGCAGCCTGAAAGGGGCATTAACCTGCATCATAGACCACTGAAATTCCCAAAACTATTTTTGGCACAAAAAATGCATCCTACACCCCTCATAGTTCAGAATATGTTAGCATCCCAAAAAAGGCCTTAAAATGCATCTTAGGCCTGCAAAAATGTTGACAACTTTGAAGGCCCAAAAAAGGGGTTTACAGGCATCCTAGACCCCATAAAGTCCAGAAAATATTGGTGGCCTAATAACTGTGTCAGATAGCTTTGAATATCCCAAAAACATTTGCAGCCTGAAAGGGGCATTAACCCGCATCCCAGACCCCTGAAATTCCGAAAAAATATTTTTGGCACAAAAAACGCATCCTACACCCTTGAAAGTTCAGTATAGGTTAGCAGCCCAAAAACGGCCTTAAAATGCATCTTAGGCCTGCAAAAATGTTGAAAACTTTGAAGGCCCAAAAAAGTGGTTTACAGGCATCCTAGACCCCCTAAAGTCCAGAAAATTTTGGTGGCCCAAAAACTGTGCCAGAGAGCTCTGCATGTCCCAAAATCATTTGCAGCCTGAAAGGGGCATTAACCCGCATCATAGACCACTAAAATTCCCAAAAATATTTTGGCACAAAAAATGTATCCTACACCCCTGCAAGTTCATAATATGTTAGCAGCCCAAAAAAGGCCTTAAAATGCATTTTCGGCCTGCAAAAAGGTTGAAAACTTTGAAGGACCAAAAAAGGGGTTTACAGACATCCTAGACCCCCTAAAGTCCAAAAAATATTGGTGGTCCAAAAACTGTGCCAGACAGCTCTCCATGTCCCAAAATCATTTGCAGCCTGAAAGGGGCATTAACCCGCATCCTAGACCACTGAAATTCCCAAAACTATTTTTGGCACAAAAAATGCATCCTACACACCTGATAGTTCAGAATATGTTAGCAGCCCAAAAGGCCTTAAAATGCATCTTAGGCCTGCAAAAATGTTGAAAATTTTGAAAGCCCAAAAAAGGGGTTTACAGACATCCTAGACCCCCTAAAGTCCAGAAAATATTGGTGGTCCAAAAACTGTGCCAGACAGCTCTCCATGTCCCAAAATCATTTGCAGCCTGAAAGGGGCATTAACCCGCATCCTAGACCACTGAAATTCCCAAAAATATTTTGGCACAAAAAATGTATCCTACACCCCTGCAAGTTCATAATATGTTAGCAGCCCAAAAAAGGCCTTAAAATGCATTTTCGGCCTGCAAAAAGGTTGAAAACTTTGAAGGACCAAAAAAGGGGTTTACAGACATCCTAGACCCCCTAAAGTCCAGAAAATATTGGTGGTCCAAAAACTGTGCCAGACAGCTCTCCATGTCCCAAAAACATTTGCAGCCTGGAAGGGGCATTAACCCGCATCCCAGACCCCTGAAATTCAAAAAATATTTTTGGCACAAAACATGCATCCTACACCCTTGAAAGTTCAGTGTATGTTTGCAGCCCAGAAAATGCCTAAAAATGCATCTTAGGTCTGCAAAAATGTTGAAAACTTTGAAGGCCCAAAAAAGGGGTTTACAGGCATCCTAGACCCCCTAAAGTCCAGAAAATATTGGGTGCCTAATAACTGTGTCAGATAGCTCTGCATGTCCCAAAATCATTTTCAGCCTGAAAGGGGCATTAACCCGCATCCCAGACCCCTGAAATTCCCAAAAATATTTTTGGCACAAAAAATGCATCCTACACCCTTGAAGGTTCAGTATATGTTAGCAGCCCAAAAAAGGCCTAAAAATGCATCTTAGGCTTGCAAAAATGTTGAAAACTTTGAAGGCCCAAAAAAGGGGTTTACAGGCATCGTAGACCCCCTAAAGTCCAGAAAATATTGGTGGCCTAATAACTGTGTCAGATAGCTCTGAATATCCCAAAAACATTTGCAGCCTGGAAGCCCAAAAAACCCGCATCCCAGACCCCTGCAATTCCCAAAAATGTTTTTGGCACAAAAAATGCATCCTATACCCTTGAAAGTTCAGTATATGTTAGCAGCCCAAAAAAGGCCTAAAAATGCATCTTAGGCTTGCAAAAATGTTCAAAACTTTGAAGGCCCAAAAACGGGGTTTACAGGCATCCTAGACCCCCTAAAGTCCAGACAATTTTGGTGGCCCAAAAACTGTGCCAGAGAGCTCTGCATGTCCCAAAATCATTTTCAGCCTGAAAGGGGCATTAACCCGCATCCCAGACCCCTGAAATTCCCAAAAATATTTTTGGCACAAAAAATGCATCCTACACCCTTGAAGGTTCAGTATATGTTAGCAGCCCAAAAAAGGCCTAAAAATGCATCTTAGGCTTGCAAAAATGTTGAAAACTTTGAAGGCCCAAAAAAGGGGTTTACAGGCATCCTAGACTCCCTAAAGTCCAGAAAATATTGGTGGCCTAATAACTGTGTCAGATAGCTCTGAATATCCCAAAAACATTTGCAGCCTGGAAGCCCAAAAAACCCGCATCCCAGACCCCTGCAATTCCCAAAAATATTTTTGGCACAAAAAATGCATCCTATACCCTTGAAAGTTCAGTATATGTTAGCAGCCCAAAAAAGGCCTAAAAATGCATCTTAGGCTTGCAAAAATGTTCAAAACTTTGAAGGCCCAAAAACGGGGTTTACAGGCATCCTAGACCCCCTAAAGTCCAGAAAATGTTGGTGGCCCAAAAACTGTGCCAGAGAGCTCTACATGTCCCAAAATCGTTTGCAGCCTGAAAGGGGCAATAACCCACATCATAGACCACTAAAATTCCCAAAAATATTTTGGCACAAAAAATGCATCCTACACCACTGCAAGTTCAGAATATGTTAGCAGCCCAAAAAAGGCCTTAAAATGCATCTTAGGCCTGCAAAAATGTTGAAAACTTTGAAGGCCCAAAACAGGGGGTTACAGGCATCCTTGACCCCTGAAAGTCCAGAAAATGTTGGTGGCCCAAAAACTGTGCCAGAGAGCTCTGCATGTTCCAAAATCATTTGCAGCCTGAAAGGGGCATTAACACGCATCCTAGACCACTGAAATTCCCAAAACTATTTTTGGCACAAAAAATGCATCCTACACCCCTGAAAGTTCAGTATAGGTTAGCAGCCCAAAAAATGCCTAAAAATGCATCTTAGGCCTGCAAAAATGTTGAAAACTTTGAAGGCCCAAAAAAGTGGTTTACAGGCATCCTAGACCCCCTAAAGTCCAGACAATTTTGGTGGCCCAAAAACTGTGCCAGAGAGCTCTGCATGTCCCAAAATCATTTTCAGCCTGAAAGGGGCATTAACCCGCATCCCAGACCCCTGAAATTCCCAAAAATATTTTTGGCACAAAAAATGCATCCTACACCCTTGAAAGTTCAGTATATGTTAGCAGCCCAAAAAATGCCTAAAAATGCATCTTCGGCCTGCAAAAATGTTGAAAACTTTGAAGGCCCAAAAAAGGGGTTCACAGGCATCCTAGACCCCCTAAAGTCCAGAAAGTGTTGGTGGCCTAATAACTGTGTCAGATAGCTCTGAATATCCCAAAAACATTTGCAGCCTGGAAGGGGCATTAACCCGCATCCCAGACCCCTGAAATGCAAAAAATATTTTTGGCACAAAACATGCATCCTACACCCTTGAAAGTTCAGTATATGTTAGCAGCCCAAAAAAGGCCTAAAAATGCATCTTAGGCTTGCAAAAATGTTAAAAACTTTGAAGGCCCAAAAAAGGGGTTTACAGGCATCCTAGACCCCCTAAAGTCTAGAAAATGTTGGTGGCCCAAAAACTGTGCCAGAGAGCTCTGCATGTCGCAAAATCATTTGCAGCCTGAAAGGGGCATTAACCTGCATCAAAGACCACTAAAATTCCCAAAAATATCTTGGCACAAAAAATGCATCCTACACCCTTGAAAGTTCAGTATATGTTATCAGCCCAAAAAGGCCTAAAATGCATTTTACGCCTGCAAAAATGTTGAAAACTTTGAAGGCCCAAAAAAGGGGTTTACAGGCATCGTAGACCCCCGAAAGTCCAGAAAATATTGGTGGCCTAATAACTGTGTCAGATAGCTCTGAATATCCCAAAAACATTTGCAGCCTGAAAGGGGCATTAACCCGCATCCCGGACCCCTGAAATTCCCAAAAATATTTTTGGCACAAAAAATGCATCCTACACCCCTGCAAGTTCAGAATATGTTAGCAGCCAAAAAAAGGCCTTAAAACGCATTTTCGTCCTGCAAAAAGGTTGAAAACTTTGAAGGCCCAAAAAAGTGGTTTACAGGCATCCTAGACCCCCTAAAGTCCAGACAATTTTGGTGGCCTAATAACTGTGTCAGATAGCTCTGAATATCCCAAAAACATTTGCAGCCTGAAAGGGGCATTAACCCGCATCCCAGACCCCTGAAATTCCCAAAAATATTTTTGGCACAAAAAATGCATCCTTCACCCTTGAAAGTTCCGTATAGGTTAGCAGCCCAAAAAATGCCTAAAAATGCATCTTAGGCCTGCAAAAATGTTGAAAACTTTGAAGGCCCAAAAAAGGGGTTTACAGGCATCCTAGACCCCCTAAAGTCCAGAAAATATTGGTGGCCTAATAACTGTGTCAGATAGCTCTGAATATCCCAAAAACATTTGCAGCCTGAAAGGGGCATTAACCCGCATCCCGGACCCCTGAAATTCCCAAAAATATTTTTGGCTCAAAAAATGCATCCTACACCCCTGCAAGCTCATAATATGTTAGCAGCCCAAAAAAGGCCTTAAATGCATTTTCGGCCTGCAAAAAGGTTGAAAACTTTGAAGGCCCAAAAAAGGGGTTTACAGGCATCCTAGACCCCCTAAAGTCCAGAAAATGTTGGTGGCCCAAAAACTCTGCCAGAGAGCTCTACATGTCCCAAAATCATTTGCAGCCTGAAAGGGGCATTAACCCGCTTCATAGACCACTAAAATTCCCAAAAATAGTTTTGGCACAAAAAATGCATCCTACACCCTTGAAAGTTCTGTATATGTTAGCATCCCAAAAAATGCCTAAAAATGCATCTTAGGCCTGCAAAAATGTTGAAAACTTTGAAGGCCCAAAAAAGGGGTTTAGAGGCATCCTAGACCCCCTAAAGTCCAGAAAATATTGGTGGCCTAATAACTGTGTCAGATAGCTCTGAATATCCCAAAAACATTTGCAGCCTGAAAGGGGCATTAACCCGCATCCCAGACCCCTGAAATTCCCAAAAATATTTTTGGCACAAAAAATGCATCCTACACCCCTGCAAGTTCAGAATATGTTAGCAGCCCAAAAAAGGCCGAAAAATGCATTTTAGGCTTGCAAAAATGTTCAAAACTTTGAAGGCCCAAAAAAGGGGTTTACAGGCATCCTAGACCCCCTAAAGTCCAGAAAATATTGGTGGCCTAATAACTGTGTCAGATAGCTCTGAATATCCCAAAAACATTTGCAGCCTGAAAGGGGCATTAACCCGCATCCCGGACCCCTGAAATTCCCAAAAATATTTTTGGCACAAAAAATGCATCCTACACCCCTGCAAGTTCAGAATATGTTAGCAGCCAAAAAAAGGCCTTAAAATGCATTTTCCTCCTGCAAAAAGGTTGAAAACTTTGAAGGACCAAAAAAGGGGTTTACAGGCATCCTAGACCCCCTAAAGTCCAGAAAATATTGGTGGTGCAAAAACTGTGCCAGACAGCTCTCCATGTCCCAAAATCATTTGCAGCCTGAAAGGGGCATTAACCCGCATCCTAGACCACTGAAATTCCCAAAAATACTTTTGGCACAAAAATGCATCCTACACCCCTGCAAGTTCAGAATGTTAGCAGCCCAAAAAAGGCCTTAAAATGCATTTTAGGCCTGCAAAAATGTTGAAAACTTTGAAGGCCCAAAAAAGGGGGTTACAGGCATCCTAGACCCCTTAAAGTCCAGAAAATGTTGGTGGCCCAAAAACTGTGCCAGAGAGCTCTGCATGTCCCAAAATCATGTTCAGCCTGAAAGGGGCATTAACCCGCATCCCAGACCCCTGAAATTCCCAAAAATATTTTTGGCACAAAAAATGCATCCTACACCCTTGAAGGTTCAGTATATATTAGCAGCCCAAAAAAGGCCTAAAAATGCATCTTAGGCTTGCAAAAATGTTCAAAACTTTGAAAGCCCAAAAAAGGGGTTTACAGGCATCCTAGACCCCCTAAAGTCCAGAAAATATTGGCGGCCCAAAAACTGTGCCAGAGAGCTCTACATGTCCCAAAATCATTTGCAGCCTGAAAGGGGCATTAACCCGCATCATAGACCACTAAAAGTCCTAAAAATATTTTGGCACAAAAAATGCATCCTACACCCCTGCAAGTTCAGAATGTTAGCAGCCCAAAAAAGGCCTTAAAATGCATTTTAGGCCTGCAAAAAGGTTGAAACCTTTGAAGGACCAAAAAAGGGGTTTACAGGCATCCTAGACCCCCTAAAGTCCAGAAAATATTGGTGGCCCAAAAACTGTGCCAGAGAGCTCTCCATGTCCCAACATCATTTGCAGCCTGAAAGGGGCATTAACCCACTTCATAGACCCCTAAAATTCCCAAAAATATTTTGGCACAAAAAATGCATCCTACACCCCTGTAAGTTGAGAATAAGTTAGCAGCTCAAAAAAGGCCTTAAAATGCATTTTAGGCCTGCAAAAAGGTTGAAACTTTTGAAGGATCAAAAAAGGGGTTTACAGGCATCCTAGACCCCCTAAAGTCCAGAAAATATTGGTGGCCCAAAAACTGTGCCAGAGAGCTCTCTATGTCCCAACATCATTTGCAGCCTGAAAGGGGCATTAACCCACTTCATAGACCCCTAAAATGCCCAAAAATATTTTGGCACAAAAAATGCATCCTACACCCCTGAATATTCAGGATATGTTAGCCCAAAATAGGTTTAAAAATGCATTTTAGGCCTTCAAAAATGTTGAAAACTTTGAAGGTCCAAAAAAGGGGTTTACAGGCATCGTAGACCCCTTAAAGTCCAGAAAATGGTGGTGGCCTGAAAACTGTGTCAGATAGCTCTCAATTACCCAAAAACATTTGCAGCCCGAAAACGGCATTAACCTGCATCCCAGATCCCTGAAATTCCCAAAAATATTTTTGGCACAAAAAAGGCATCCTACACCCCTGAAAGTTCAAAATATGTTAGCAGCCCAAAAAAGGCCTTAAAATGCATCTTAGGCCTGCAAAAATGTTGAAAACTTTGAAGGCCCAAAAAAGGGGTTTACAGGCATCCTAGACCCCCTAAAGTCCAGAAAATGGCAGTGGCCCAAAAACTGTGCCAGAGAGATCTGCATGTCCCAAAATCATTTGCAGCCTGAAAGGAGCATTAGCCCGAATCCTAGACCAATGAAATTCCCAAAAATACTTTTGGCACAAAAAAATGCATCCTACACCCCTGAAAGTTCAGAATATGTTAGCAGCCCAAAAACGGCCTTAAAATGCATCTTAGACCTGCAAAAAGGTTGAAAAATGTGAAGGCCCAAAAAAGGGGTTTACAGGCATCCTAGACCCCCTAAAGTCCAGAAAATGGCAGTGGCCCAAAAACTGTGCCAGAGAGCTCTGCATGTCCCAAAATCATTTGCAGCCTGAAAGGGGCATTAACCCGCATTTTAGACCACTAAAATTCCCAAAAAAAATGTTAGCACAAAAAATGCATCCTACACCCCTGTAAGTTCATAATATTTTAGCAGCCCAAAAAAGGCCTTAAAATGCATTTTCGGCCTGCAAAAAGGTTGAAAACTTTGAAGGACCAAAAAAGGGGTTTACAGGCATCCTAGACCCCCTAAAGTCCAGAAAATATTGGTGGCCTAAAAACTGTCAGATAGCTCTGAATATCCCAAAAACATTTGCAGCCTGGAAGCCCAAAAAACCCGCATCCCAGACCCCTGCAATTCCCAAAAATATTTTTGGCACAAAAAATGCATCCTATACCCTTGAAAGTTCAGTATATGTTAGCAGCCCAAAAAAAGGCCTAAAAATGCATCTTAGGCTTGCAAAAATGTTCAAAACTTTGAAGGCCCAAAAACGGGGTTTACAGGCATCCTAGACCCCCTAAAGTCCAGAAAATGTTGGTGGCCCAAAAACTGTGCCAGAGAGCTCTACATGTCCCAAAATCGTTTGCAGCCTGAAAGGGACAATAACCCACATCATAGACCACTAAAATTCCCAAAAATATTTTGGCACAAAAAATGCATCCTACACCACTGCAAGTTCAGAATATGTTAGCAGCCCAAAAAAGGCCTTAAAATGCATCTTAGGCCTGCAAAAATGTGGAAAACTTTGAAGGCCCAAAACAGGGGGTTACAGGCATCCTTGACCCCTGAAAGTCCAGAAAATGTTGGTGGCCCAAAAACTGTGCCAGAGAGCTCTGCATGTTCCAAAATCATTTGCAGCCTGAAAGGGGCATTAACACGCATCCTAGACCACTGAAATTCCCAAAACTATTTTTGGCACAAAAAAGCATCCTACACCCCTGAAAGTTCAGTATAGGTTAGCAGCCCAAAAAATGCCTAAAAATGCATCTTAGGCCTGCAAAAATGTTGAAAACTTTGAAGGCCCAAAAAAGTGGTTTACAGGCATCCTAGACCCCCTAAAGTCCAGACAATTTTGGTGGCCCAAAAACTGTGCCAGAGAGATCTGCATGTCCCAAAATCATTTTCAGCCTGAAAGGGGAATTAACCCTCATCCCAGAACCCTGAAATTCCCAAAAATATTTTTGGCACAAAAAATGCATCCTACACCCTTGAAGGTTCAGTATATGTTAGCAGCCCAAAAAAAGGCCTAAAAATGCATCTTAGGCTTGCAAAAATGTTCAAAACTTTGAAGGCCCAAAAACGGGGTTTACAGGCATCCTAGACCCCCTAAAGTCCAGAAAATGTTGGTGGCCCAAAAACTGTGCCAGAGAGCTCTACATGTCCCAAAATCGTTTGCAGCCTGAAAGGGACAATAACCCACATCATAGACCACTAAAATTCCCAAAAATATTTTGGCACAAAAAATGCATCCTACACCACTGCAAGTTCAGAATATGTTAGCAGCCCAAAAAAGGCCTTAAAATGCATCTTAGGCCTGCAAAAATGTGGAAAACTTTGAAGGCCCAAAACAGGGGGTTACAGGCATCCTTGACCCCTGAAAGTCCAGAAAATGTTGGTGGCCCAAAAACTGTGCCAGAGAGCTCTGCATGTTCCAAAATCATTTGCAGCCTGAAAGGGGCATTAACACGCATCCTAGACCACTGAAATTCCCAAAACTATTTTTGGCACAAAAAAGCATCCTACACCCCTGAAAGTTCAGTATAGGTTAGCAGCCCAAAAAATGCCTAAAAATGCATCTTAGGCCTGCAAAAATGTTGAGAACTTTGAAGGCCCAAAAAAGTGGTTTACAGGCATCCTAGACCCCCTAAAGTCCAGACAATTTTGATGGCCCAAAAACTGTGCCAGAGAGCTCTACATGTCCCAAAATCATTTGCAGCCTGAAAGGGGCATTAACCCGCTTCATAGACCACTAAAATTCCCAAAAATATTTTTGGCACAAAAAATGCATCCTACACCCTTGAAAGTTCAGTATATGTTAGCATCCCAAAAAATGCCTAAAAGTGCATCTTAGGCCTGCAAAAATGTTGAAAACTTTGAAGGCCCAAAAAAGGGGTTTACAGGCATCCTAGACCCCCTAAAGTCCAGAAAATGTTGGTGGCCGGAAAACTGTGCCAGAGAGCTCTACATGTCCCAAAATCATTTGCAGCCTGAAAGGGGCATTAACCCGCATCATAGAACACTAAAATTCCCAAAAATATTTTGGCACAAAAAATGCATCCTTCACCCTTGAAAGTTCAGTATATGTTAGCATCCCAAAAAAGGCCTTACAATGCATTTTCGGCCGGCAAAAAGGTCGAAAACTTTGAAGGACCAAAAAAGGGGTTTACAGGCATCCTAGACCCCTTAAAGTCCAGAAAATGGTGGTGGCCTAAAAACTGTGTCAGAGAGCTCTGCATGTCCCAAAATCATTTGCAGCCTGAAAGGGGCATTAACCTGCATCATAGACCACTGAAATTCCCAAAACAATTTTTGGCACAAAAAATGCATCCTACACCCCTGATAGTTCAGAATATGTTAGCATCCCAAAAAAGGCCTTAAAATGCATCTTAGGCCTGCAAAATTGATGACAACTTTGAAGGCCCAAAAAAGGGGTTTACAGGCATCCTAGACCCCCTAAAGTCCAGAAAATATTGGTGGCCTAATAACTGTGTCAGATAGCTCTGAATATCCCAAAAACATTTGCAGCCTGAAAGGGGCATTAACCCGCATCATAGACCACTAAAATTCCCAAAAATATTTTGGCACAAAAAATGTATCCTACATCCCTGCAAGTTCATAATATGTTAGCAGCCCAAAAAAGGCCTTAAAATGCATTTTCGGCCTGCAAAAAGGTTGAAAACTTTGAAGGACCAAAAAAGGGGTTTACAGGCATCCTAGACCCCCTAAAGTCCAGAAAATATTGGTGGTCCAAAAACTGTGCCAGACAGCTCTCCATGTCCCAAAATCATCTGCAGCCTGAAAGGGGCATTAACCCGCATCCTAGACCACTGACATTCCCAAAAATACTTTTGGCACAAAAAATGCATCCTACACCCTTGAAAGTTCAGTATATGTTAGCAGCCCAAAAAAGGCCTAAAAATGCATCTTAGGCCTGCAAAAGTGTTGAAAACTTTGAAGGCCCAAAAAAGGGGTTTACAGGCATCCTAGACCCCTTAAAGTCCAGAAAATGGTGGTGGCCTAAAAACTGTGTCAGAGAGCTCTGCATGTCCCAAAATCATTTGCAGCCTGAAAGGGGCATTAACCTGCATCATAGACCACTGAAATTCCCAAAACTATTTTTGGCACAAAAAATGCATCCTACACCCCTCATAGTTCAGAATATGTTAGCATCCCAAAAAAGGCCTTAAAATGCATCTTAGGCCTGCAAAAATGTTGACAACTTTGAAGGCCCAAAAAAGGGGTTTACAGGCATCCTAGACCCCATAAAGTCCAGAAAATATTGGTGGCCTAATAACTGTGTCAGATAGCTTTGAATATCCCAAAAACATTTGCAGCCTGAAAGGGGCATTAACCCGCATCCCAGACCCCTGAAATTCCGAAAAAATATTTTTGGCACAAAAAACGCATCCTACACCCTTGAAAGTTCAGTATAGGTTAGCAGCCCAAAAACGGCCTTAAAATGCATCTTAGGCCTGCAAAAATGTTGAAAACTTTGAAGGCCCAAAAAAGTGGTTTACAGGCATCCTAGACCCCCTAAAGTCCAGAAAATTTTGGTGGCCCAAAAACTGTGCCAGAGAGCTCTGCATGTCCCAAAATCATTTGCAGCCTGAAAGGGGCATTAACCCGCATCATAGACCACTAAAATTCCCAAAAATATTTTGGCACAAAAAATGTATCCTACACCCCTGCAAGTTCATAATATGTTAGCAGCCCAAAAAAGGCCTTAAAATGCATTTTCGGCCTGCAAAAAGGTTGAAAACTTTGAAGGACCAAAAAAGGGGTTTACAGACATCCTAGACCCCCTAAAGTCCAAAAAATATTGGTGGTCCAAAAACTGTGCCAGACAGCTCTCCATGTCCCAAAATCATTTGCAGCCTGAAAGGGGCATTAACCCGCATCCTAGACCACTGAAATTCCCAAAACTATTTTTGGCACAAAAAATGCATCCTACACACCTGATAGTTCAGAATATGTTAGCAGCCCAAAAGGCCTTAAAATGCATCTTAGGCCTGCAAAAATGTTGAAAATTTTGAAAGCCCAAAAAAGGGGTTTACAGACATCCTAGACCCCCTAAAGTCCAGAAAATATTGGTGGTCCAAAAACTGTGCCAGACAGCTCTCCATGTCCCAAAATCATTTGCAGCCTGAAAGGGGCATTAACCCGCATCCTAGACCACTGAAATTCCCAAAAATATTTTGGCACAAAAAATGTATCCTACACCCCTGCAAGTTCATAATATGTTAGCAGCCCAAAAAAGGCCTTAAAATGCATTTTCGGCCTGCAAAAAGGTTGAAAACTTTGAAGGACCAAAAAAGGGGTTTACAGACATCCTAGACCCCCTAAAGTCCAGAAAATATTGGTGGTCCAAAAACTGTGCCAGACAGCTCTCCATGTCCCAAAAACATTTGCAGCCTGGAAGGGGCATTAACCCGCATCCCAGACCCCTGAAATTCAAAAAATATTTTTGGCACAAAACATGCATCCTACACCCTTGAAAGTTCAGTGTATGTTTGCAGCCCAGAAAATGCCTAAAAATGCATCTTAGGTCTGCAAAAATGTTGAAAACTTTGAAGGCCCAAAAAAGGGGTTTACAGGCATCCTAGACCCCCTAAAGTCCAGAAAATATTGGGTGCCTAATAACTGTGTCAGATAGCTCTGCATGTCCCAAAATCATTTTCAGCCTGAAAGGGGCATTAACCCGCATCCCAGACCCCTGAAATTCCCAAAAATATTTTTGGCACAAAAAATGCATCCTACACCCTTGAAGGTTCAGTATATGTTAGCAGCCCAAAAAAGGCCTAAAAATGCATCTTAGGCTTGCAAAAATGTTGAAAACTTTGAAGGCCCAAAAAAGGGGTTTACAGGCATCGTAGACCCCCTAAAGTCCAGAAAATATTGGTGGCCTAATAACTGTGTCAGATAGCTCTGAATATCCCAAAAACATTTGCAGCCTGGAAGCCCAAAAAACCCGCATCCCAGACCCCTGCAATTCCCAAAAATATTTTTGGCACAAAAAATGCATCCTATACCCTTGAAAGTTCAGTATATGTTAGCAGCCCAAAAAAGGCCTAAAAATGCATCTTAGGCTTGCAAAAATGTTCAAAACTTTGAAGGCCCAAAAACGGGGTTTACAGGCATCCTAGACCCCCTAAAGTCCAGACAATTTTGGTGGCCCAAAAACTGTGCCAGAGAGCTCTGCATGTCCCAAAATCATTTTCAGCCTGAAAGGGGCATTAACCCGCATCCCAGACCCCTGAAATTCCCAAAAATATTTTTGGCACAAAAAATGCATCCTACACCCTTGAAGGTTCAGTATATGTTAGCAGCCCAAAAAAGGCCTAAAAATGCATCTTAGGCTTGCAAAAATGTTGAAAACTTTGAAGGCCCAAAAAAGGGGTTTACAGGCATCCTAGACTCCCTAAAGTCCAGAAAATATTGGTGGCCTAATAACTGTGTCAGATAGCTCTGAATATCCCAAAAACATTTGCAGCCTGGAAGCCCAAAAAACCCGCATCCCAGACCCCTGCAATTCCCAAAAATATTTTTGGCACAAAAAATGCATCCTATACCCTTGAAAGTTCAGTATATGTTAGCAGCCCAAAAAAGGCCTAAAAATGCATCTTAGGCTTGCAAAAATGTTCAAAACTTTGAAGGCCCAAAAACGGGGTTTACAGGCATCCTAGACCCCCTAAAGTCCAGAAAATGTTGGTGGCCCAAAAACTGTGCCAGAGAGCTCTACATGTCCCAAAATCGTTTGCAGCCTGAAAGGGGCAATAACCCACATCATAGACCACTAAAATTCCCAAAAATATTTTGGCACAAAAAATGCATCCTACACCACTGCAAGTTCAGAATATGTTAGCAGCCCAAAAAAGGCCTTAAAATGCATCTTAGGCCTGCAAAAATGTTGAAAACTTTGAAGGCCCAAAACAGGGGGTTACAGGCATCCTTGACCCCTGAAAGTCCAGAAAATGTTGGTGGCCCAAAAACTGTGCCAGAGAGCTCTGCATGTTCCAAAATCATTTGCAGCCTGAAAGGGGCATTAACACGCATCCTAGACCACTGAAATTCCCAAAACTATTTTTGGCACAAAAAATGCATCCTACACCCCTGAAAGTTCAGTATAGGTTAGCAGCCCAAAAAATGCCTAAAAATGCATCTTAGGCCTGCAAAAATGTTGAAAACTTTGAAGGCCCAAAAAAGTGGTTTACAGGCATCCTAGACCCCCTAAAGTCCAGACAATTTTGGTGGCCCAAAAACTGTGCCAGAGAGCTCTGCATGTCCCAAAATCATTTTCAGCCTGAAAGGGGCATTAACCCGCATCCCAGACCCCTGAAATTCCCAAAAATATTTTTGGCACAAAAAATGCATCCTACACCCTTGAAAGTTCAGTATATGTTAGCAGCCCAAAAAATGCCTAAAAATGCATCTTCGGCCTGCAAAAATGTTGAAAACTTTGAAGGCCCAAAAAAGGGGTTCACAGGCATCCTAGACCCCCTAAAGTCCAGAAAGTGTTGGTGGCCTAATAACTGTGTCAGATAGCTCTGAATATCCCAAAAACATTTGCAGCCTGGAAGGGGCATTAACCCGCATCCCAGACCCCTGAAATGCAAAAAATATTTTTGGCACAAAACATGCATCCTACACCCTTGAAAGTTCAGTATATGTTAGCAGCCCAAAAAAGGCCTAAAAATGCATCTTAGGCTTGCAAAAATGTTAAAAACTTTGAAGGCCCAAAAAAGGGGTTTACAGGCATCCTAGACCCCCTAAAGTCTAGAAAATGTTGGTGGCCCAAAAACTGTGCCAGAGAGCTCTGCATGTCGCAAAATCATTTGCAGCCTGAAAGGGGCATTAACCTGCATCAAAGACCACTAAAATTCCCAAAAATATCTTGGCACAAAAAATGCATCCTACACCCTTGAAAGTTCAGTATATGTTATCAGCCCAAAAAGGCCTAAAATGCATTTTACGCCTGCAAAAATGTTGAAAACTTTGAAGGCCCAAAAAAGGGGTTTACAGGCATCGTAGACCCCCGAAAGTCCAGAAAATATTGGTGGCCTAATAACTGTGTCAGATAGCTCTGAATATCCCAAAAACATTTGCAGCCTGAAAGGGGCATTAACCCGCATCCCGGACCCCTGAAATTCCCAAAAATATTTTTGGCACAAAAAATGCATCCTACACCCCTGCAAGTTCAGAATATGTTAGCAGCCAAAAAAAGGCCTTAAAACGCATTTTCGTCCTGCAAAAAGGTTGAAAACTTTGAAGGCCCAAAAAAGTGGTTTACAGGCATCCTAGACCCCCTAAAGTCCAGACAATTTTGGTGGCCTAATAACTGTGTCAGATAGCTCTGAATATCCCAAAAACATTTGCAGCCTGAAAGGGGCATTAACCCGCATCCCAGACCCCTGAAATTCCCAAAAATATTTTTGGCACAAAAAATGCATCCTTCACCCTTGAAAGTTCCGTATAGGTTAGCAGCCCAAAAAATGCCTAAAAATGCATCTTAGGCCTGCAAAAATGTTGAAAACTTTGAAGGCCCAAAAAAGGGGTTTACAGGCATCCTAGACCCCCTAAAGTCCAGAAAATATTGGTGGCCTAATAACTGTGTCAGATAGCTCTGAATATCCCAAAAACATTTGCAGCCTGAAAGGGGCATTAACCCGCATCCCGGACCCCTGAAATTCCCAAAAATATTTTTGGCTCAAAAAATGCATCCTACACCCCTGCAAGCTCATAATATGTTAGCAGCCCAAAAAAGGCCTTAAATGCATTTTCGGCCTGCAAAAAGGTTGAAAACTTTGAAGGCCCAAAAAAGGGGTTTACAGGCATCCTAGACCCCCTAAAGTCCAGAAAATGTTGGTGGCCCAAAAACTCTGCCAGAGAGCTCTACATGTCCCAAAATCATTTGCAGCCTGAAAGGGGCATTAACCCGCTTCATAGACCACTAAAATTCCCAAAAATAGTTTTGGCACAAAAAATGCATCCTACACCCTTGAAAGTTCTGTATATGTTAGCATCCCAAAAAATGCCTAAAAATGCATCTTAGGCCTGCAAAAATGTTGAAAACTTTGAAGGCCCAAAAAAGGGGTTTAGAGGCATCCTAGACCCCCTAAAGTCCAGAAAATATTGGTGGCCTAATAACTGTGTCAGATAGCTCTGAATATCCCAAAAACATTTGCAGCCTGAAAGGGGCATTAACCCGCATCCCAGACCCCTGAAATTCCCAAAAATATTTTTGGCACAAAAAATGCATCCTACACCCCTGCAAGTTCAGAATATGTTAGCAGCCCAAAAAAGGCCGAAAAATGCATTTTAGGCTTGCAAAAATGTTCAAAACTTTGAAGGCCCAAAAAAGGGGTTTACAGGCATCCTAGACCCCCTAAAGTCCAGAAAATATTGGTGGCCTAATAACTGTGTCAGATAGCTCTGAATATCCCAAAAACATTTGCAGCCTGAAAGGGGCATTAACCCGCATCCCGGACCCCTGAAATTCCCAAAAATATTTTTGGCACAAAAAATGCATCCTACACCCCTGCAAGTTCAGAATATGTTAGCAGCCAAAAAAAGGCCTTAAAATGCATTTTCCTCCTGCAAAAAGGTTGAAAACTTTGAAGGACCAAAAAAGGGGTTTACAGGCATCCTAGACCCCCTAAAGTCCAGAAAATATTGGTGGTGCAAAAACTGTGCCAGACAGCTCTCCATGTCCCAAAATCATTTGCAGCCTGAAAGGGGCATTAACCCGCATCCTAGACCACTGAAATTCCCAAAAATACTTTTGGCACAAAAATGCATCCTACACCCCTGCAAGTTCAGAATGTTAGCAGCCCAAAAAAGGCCTTAAAATGCATTTTAGGCCTGCAAAAATGTTGAAAACTTTGAAGGCCCAAAAAAGGGGGTTACAGGCATCCTAGACCCCTTAAAGTCCAGAAAATGTTGGTGGCCCAAAAACTGTGCCAGAGAGCTCTGCATGTCCCAAAATCATGTTCAGCCTGAAAGGGGCATTAACCCGCATCCCAGACCCCTGAAATTCCCAAAAATATTTTTGGCACAAAAAATGCATCCTACACCCTTGAAGGTTCAGTATATATTAGCAGCCCAAAAAAGGCCTAAAAATGCATCTTAGGCTTGCAAAAATGTTCAAAACTTTGAAAGCCCAAAAAAGGGGTTTACAGGCATCCTAGACCCCCTAAAGTCCAGAAAATATTGGCGGCCCAAAAACTGTGCCAGAGAGCTCTACATGTCCCAAAATCATTTGCAGCCTGAAAGGGGCATTAACCCGCATCATAGACCACTAAAAGTCCTAAAAATATTTTGGCACAAAAAATGCATCCTACACCCCTGCAAGTTCAGAATGTTAGCAGCCCAAAAAAGGCCTTAAAATGCATTTTAGGCCTGCAAAAAGGTTGAAACCTTTGAAGGACCAAAAAAGGGGTTTACAGGCATCCTAGACCCCCTAAAGTCCAGAAAATATTGGTGGCCCAAAAACTGTGCCAGAGAGCTCTCCATGTCCCAACATCATTTGCAGCCTGAAAGGGGCATTAACCCACTTCATAGACCCCTAAAATTCCCAAAAATATTTTGGCACAAAAAATGCATCCTACACCCCTGTAAGTTGAGAATAAGTTAGCAGCTCAAAAAAGGCCTTAAAATGCATTTTAGGCCTGCAAAAAGGTTGAAACTTTTGAAGGATCAAAAAAGGGGTTTACAGGCATCCTATACCCCCTAAAGTCCAGAAAATGGCAGTGGCCCAAAAACTGTGCCAGAGAGATCTGCATGTCCCAAAATCATTTGCAGCCTGAAAGGAGCATTAGCCCGAATCCTAGACCAATGAAATTCCCAAAAATACTTTTGGCACAAAAAAATGCATCCTACACCCCTGAAAGTTCAGAATATGTTAGCAGCCCAAAAACGGCCTTAAAATGCATCTTAGACCTGCAAAAAGGTTGAAAAATGTGAAGGCCCAAAAAAGGGGTTTACAGGCATCCTAGACCCCCTAAAGTCCAGAAAATGGCAGTGGCCCAAAAACTGTGCCAGAGAGCTCTGCATGTCCCAAAATCATTTGCAGCCTGAAAGGGGCATTAACCCGCATTTTAGACCACTAAAATTCCCAAAAAAAATGTTAGCACAAAAAATGCATCCTACACCCCTGTAAGTTCATAATATTTTAGCAGCCCAAAAAAGGCCTTAAAATGCATTTTCGGCCTGCAAAAAGGTTGAAAACTTTGAAGGACCAAAAAAGGGGTTTACAGGCATCCTAGACCCCCTAAAGTCCAGAAAATATTGGTGGCCTAAAAACTGTCAGATAGCTCTGAATATCCCAAAAACATTTGCAGCCTGGAAGCCCAAAAAACCCGCATCCCAGACCCCTGCAATTCCCAAAAATATTTTTGGCACAAAAAATGCATCCTATACCCTTGAAAGTTCAGTATATGTTAGCAGCCCAAAAAAAGGCCTAAAAATGCATCTTAGGCTTGCAAAAATGTTCAAAACTTTGAAGGCCCAAAAACGGGGTTTACAGGCATCCTAGACCCCCTAAAGTCCAGAAAATGTTGGTGGCCCAAAAACTGTGCCAGAGAGCTCTACATGTCCCAAAATCGTTTGCAGCCTGAAAGGGACAATAACCCACATCATAGACCACTAAAATTCCCAAAAATATTTTGGCACAAAAAATGCATCCTACACCACTGCAAGTTCAGAATATGTTAGCAGCCCAAAAAAGGCCTTAAAATGCATCTTAGGCCTGCAAAAATGTGGAAAACTTTGAAGGCCCAAAACAGGGGGTTACAGGCATCCATGACCCCTGAAAGTCCAGAAAATGTTGGTGGCCCAAAAACTGTGCCAGAGAGCTCTGCATGTTCCAAAATCATTTGCAGCCTGAAAGGGGCATTAACACGCATCCTAGACCACTGAAATTCCCAAAACTATTTTTGGCACAAAAAAGCATCCTACACCCCTGAAAGTTCAGTATAGGTTAGCAGCCCAAAAAATGCTTAAAAATGCATCTTAGGCCTGCAAAAATGTTGAAAACTTTGAAGGCCCAAAAAAGTGGTTTACAGGCATCCTAGACCCCCTAAAGTCCAGACAATTTTGGTGGCCCAAAAACTGTGCCAGAGAGCTCTGCATGTCCCAAAATCATTTTCAGCCTGAAAGGGGAATTAACCCTCATCCCAGAACCCTGAAATTCCCAAAAATATTTTTGGCACAAAAAATGCATCCTACACCCTTGAAGGTTCAGTATATGTTAGCAGCCCAAAAAAGGCCTAAAAATGCATCTTAGGCTTGCAAAAATGTTCAAAACTTTGAAGGCCCAAAAAAGGGGTTTACAGGCATCCTAGACCCCCTAAAGTCCAGAAAATGTTGGTGGCCTAATAACTGTGCCAGAGAGCTCTGAATATCCCAAAAACATTTGCAGCCTGGAAGGGGCATTAACCCGCATCCCAGACCCCTGAAATTCAAAAAATATTTTTGGCACAAAACATGCATCCTACACCCTTGAAAGTTCAGTATATGTTAGCAGCCCAAAAAAGGCCTAAAAATGCATCTTAGGCTTGCAAAAATGTTAAAAACTTTGAAGGCCCAAAAAAGGGGTTTACAGGCATCCTAGACCCCCTAAAGTCTAGAAAATGTTGGTGGCCCAAGAACTGTGCCAGAGAGCTCTGCATGTCGCAAAATCATTTGCAGCCTGAAAGGGGCATTAACCTGCATCAAAGACCACTAAAATTCCCAAAAATATCTTGGCACAAAAAATGCATCCTACACCCTTGAAAGTTCAGTATATGTTAGCAGACCAAAAAAGGCCTAAAAATGCATCTTAGGCTTGCAAAAATGTTCAAAACTTTGAAGGCCCAAAAAAGGGGTTTACAGGCATCGTAGACCCCCGAAAGTCCAGAAAATATTGGTGGCCTAATAACTGTGTCAGATAGCTCTGAATATCCCCAAAACATTTGCAGCCTGAAAGGGGCATTAACCCGCATCCCGGACCCCTGAAATTCCCAAAAATATTTTTGGCACAAAAAATGCATCCTACACCCCTGCAAGTTCAGAATATGTTAGCAGCCAAAAAAAGGCCTTAAAACGCATTTTCGTCCTGCAAAAAGGTTGAAAACTTTGAAGGCCCAAAAAAGTGGTTTACAGGCATCCTAGACCCCCTAAAGTCCAGACAATTTTGGTGGCCCAAAAACTGTGCCAGAGAGCTCTGCATGTCCCAAAATCATTTTCAGCCTGAAAGGGGCATTAACCCGCATCCCAGACCCCTGAAATTCCCAAAAATATTTTTGGCACAAAAAATGCATCCTACACCCTTGAAGGTTCAGTATATGTTAGCAGCCCAAAAAAGGCCTAAAAATGCATCTTAGGCTTGCAAAAATGTTCAAAACTTTGAAGGCCCAAAAAAGGGGTTTACAGGCATCCTAGACCCCCTAAAGTCCAGAAAATGTTGGCGGCCCAAAAACTGTGTAAGAGAGCTCTGCATGTCCCAAAATCATTTGCAGCCTGAAAGGGGCATTAACCCGCATCATAGACCACTGAAATTCCCAAAAATATTTTAGCACAAAAAATGCATCCTACACCCCTGTACGTTCATAATATGTTAGCAGCCAAAAAAGGCCTTAAAATGCATTTTCGGCCTGCAAAAAGGTTGAAAACTTTGAAGGACCAAAAAAGGGGTTTTCAGGCATCCTAGACCCCCTAAAGTCCAGAAAATATCGGTGGCCTAAAAACTGTCAGATAGCTCTGAATATCCCAAAAACATTTGCAGCCTGGAAGGGGCATTAACCCGCATCCCAGACCCCTGAAATTCCCAAAAATATTTTTGCCACAAAAAATGCATCCTACACCCTTGAAAGTTCAGTATATGTTAGCAGCCCAAAAAAGGCCTTAAAATGCATTTTCGTCCTGCAAAAAGGTTGAAAACTTTTACGGCCCAAAAAAGGGGTTTACAGGCATCTTAGACCCCCTAAAGTCCAGAAAATGTTGGTGGCCCAAATACTGTGCCAGACAGCTCTCCATGTCCCAAAATCATTTGCAGCCTGAAAGGGGCATTAACCCGCATCATAGACCACTGAAATTCCCAAAAATATTTTAGCACAAAAAATGCATCCTACACCCCTGTAAGTTCATAATATGTTAGCAGCCCAAAAAAGGCCTTAAAATGCATTTTCGTCCTGCAAAAAGGTTGAAAACTTTGAAGGACCAAAAAAGGGGTTTACAGGCATCCTAGACCCCCTAAAGTCCAGAAAATATTGGTGGCCTAATAACTGTGTCAGATAGCTCTGAATATCCCAAAAACATTTGCAGCCTGAAAGGGGCATTACCCCGCATCCCAGACCCCTGAAATTCCCAAAAATATTTTTGGCACAAAAAATGCATCCTACACCCTTGAAAGTTCGGTATATGTTAGCAGCCCAAAAAAGGCCTAAAAATGCATCTTAGGCCTGCAAAAATGTTGAAAACTTTGAAGGCCCAAAAAAGGGGTTTACAGGCAGCCTAGACCCCCTAAAGTCCAGAAAATATTGGTGGCCCAAAAACTGTGCCAGAGAGCTCTGCATGTCCCAAAAACATTTGCAGCCTGAAAGGGGCATTAACCCGCATCCCAGACCCCTGAAATTCCCAAAAATATTTTTGGCACAAAAAATGCATCCTACACCCTTGAAAGTTCAGTATATGTTAGCAGACCAAAAAAGGCCTAAAAATGCATCTTAGGCTTGCAAAAATGTTCAGAACTTTGAAGGCCCAAAAAAAGGGTTTACAGGCATCCTAGACCCCCCTAAAGTCCAGAAAATGTTGGAGTCCCAAAAA